>NC_083607.1:48550730-53550730 GCF_029168945.1 Cannabis sativa | reverse complement strand
TCCCAAAAGAGTAGACATATAGAGAGGAATTTCACATTATCAAGGATTTTGTGATTAAGGAAGAGTAATGGTGGAGAAGAGGTTGTGTTTAATTCAACCTGTCAGATCCCATTACGAGGAGTTTACTACTATTACACTTGATTGGTATATCAAGGTGTTAATGATTATTTGAAATGCACTTTTTGTTTTATATTAGTGCAAGTGGGAGTTTGTTGGATTTTATGCCCTAAATAAAACTCATTTCATATAATCAGATTTACTTATTAATAAAGATCAGAAATAACATTTTATGTTGCATGGTTCACATGATTTATTTCATGATTATATGTATATAATGTGTGAATTCTTTTTAAGTCCAGAACATATGAGTTGGTTAAAGATTATAGTGTTGTCAGCACAGTGGAATATAATCTTTATTATATGTTCAAAAGTAGATTCCCTGATTTGTCAGAACACTGGATTTAGACTGACATGGTATAATTAGCGATAGGTATTCTTACACCTTGGAAAAGTGTTATGTCCTTTCTAGGACATTGGCAAAGTTTACCAGTATTGGTTGTATGGAGTATACATCGGAAGGGACCGATATTGAACTTTGATTAGATATGTTAAAATTTACCGTAATATCTATTCAATTCAATATCACCTGTTGATCCTAGATCACATGATCGAAATCTTGATATGGTTAGGCTCAATTTCAAGAGTGTTACTCGTGTTCTTTGATTTGTTAGTTAAGCCTAGTTTTGTATCAGGGTGATACGTGCATTTTGGGAACACGGTAGTGCAATTGAGTGGGAGCGCTAACATAAATATGGAATCTATAGCTTCTATTTGGCAAATAGAAGTAAAGGATGATTTCCTTCGAGCTTAACCAAACGAAGATAAATGGTGGAGATCTCATTTCACTTAGGTGAAATATCATTTATACAGGGTTAAGTGTTTTAAGGATAAAATACATTGTAGGGTGTTACGGTAATTTAATCCCTGTACAGTGTAAATCATCTATATAGAGGATCATTGATCACATTAGGGTTATAACAATGGATAACTAATGACGTGTCTATATCGTGGAACATATAGAGCGTTTCTATATGACTGAGAGTGCAATTCCAAGTTCTAAGTGTGGATTCAATGAGGAATTAATAAGTTAGGGAATTTACTTGGTAAATACGGTTCGACTTATTGGAAGCTCGATTATATAGACCCATGGTCCCCATACTAGTTGAGACCATACTGCTTGTAAGACTCAGTTAATTGATTTTAATTAATCAATTAAAATTCTAAAAGTTAGACTATGTCTACTTTATGAATTTTCACTAAGCAAGGGCGAAATTGTAAAGAAAAGAGATTTTAGGTTTATTTATTGATTAAGAGACTTTATATGTCTAAATTAATAAATATATTAAATGGCAATATTATTTGATAATTATTTCCAAGTTATTAAATAATTAGAATTGGCATTTAAAAGGTTAAATTGGAAAATTGGCATTTTTGAGAAAATGGGAATGGAAAATAACAAAATGGAAAAGTTGCAAAGTGAGGCCCAATACCCTTTGTATGACCGGCCCTATGCATGAGAAATACCATTTGTAGTTTCCATTATTTTAATGTCATACAATTCTAACCTAAACCTAGAGGGTTTTCTATAAATAGAAAGTGTTGGCTTGAGGAAACGAAGACACACATTTTTGATCACTTTGTTTCTCTCAGAAAAAGCCTCACACGCCACCTTCTCTCTCTCTTTTCTTCTTTGTAATTTCGAAACTTTGAGTGAATGAGTAGTGCCCACACACATCAAGTGGTATCTCAATCATAGTATGGAAGACTAGGGAAATTCTACATCAAAGAAGGAGAAAAGAAGATCCAGGTTCAGATCTTGGTGATGCTCTGCTACAGAAAGGAATCAAGGGCTAGATGTAACACCCTAACTAACATAGGCGTATTACGTGATTTTTAAACATGCTGTGCAGCTCGTTGCTAATCAACGAGGTTTATGGAAAACGTGATTAATTAAAATTTTTGTTTTTTAATTAAACTTATATAATAATATTACAAAAGACTCGGGATCCCGATTACAAAATCATTTACAAAAAGATTTAACTACTTATACAAAATAAATGTCGCCTAGCGACTAGTTACAAAATCAGCCTCGCTGTCCCGAGGATCGTACGCTCCAGGCCTAACCGCCTCGACATGTACAATCTTCACAAGCTCGTTCACGGTCCATCAGCTTTAGCCTTGCCTTTACCTACACATAAACGTAGAACTGTGAGTCGACAGACTCAGTAAGAAAAGCATAATAATACTCATACATAAATCCCGGTCATGATCAGACGCCCATACCCCTGATCATAACCCTAACTGCCGTGTCCAACACGATACTGAGTCCCACTACTGCCGTGTCCAACACGGTATCGAGTCACTACTGCCGTGTCCAACACGGTACTGAGTTCTGAACGTTCATAGGGATGGTACTATTGACACGTAACAGCCTGATCGGTCGAACCGGTCATACTCCAGCCTGTACCGACGTGTTACTGTATCCACCTGATCGGTCGAACCGGTCATACTCCAGCTGCTGGTCATACTCCAGCCTGTACCGACGGGATACGTTAATAGTACGGAGCCACCAACCTAAGTGTCAGCCTGATCAGTCGAACCGGTCATACTCCGGCTGCTGGTCATACTCCAGCCTGTACCGACGTGACACAGTATCCGCCTGATCAGTCGAACCGGTCATACTCCGGCTGCTGGTCATACTCCAGCTTGTACCGACGGGATACGGTTGGATGGCTCGAAGCCAACATACATAACCAATGTAATCTAACAGGCTTCCTACATGCTCGCTAAACATGTAATCGACATATGCATACTGTTATACTAATCTTACCTGGATTCCGAATTCAGGTGTGCGATCAACTCGATCGGAACTTTAACTGCGCGGCGGATTACAGGCTCCTAAACCATAAAAATCACAACACTATAAGTGACACGCTAAATCACTTCCTGGGGACTTAAACTAGGAACTAAAAGTTTTCCTATCGATAAAAAGCATGGCAATACCCCCTAAAACATAAAATCGAGGAAATCTAGGGTTTCAGAATTTTCCCCAACCGGTAGACCGGTTGCCCAACCGGAATTCCGGTTCTGGGAAAATTCAGAACCCCATCCGGAATTCCGGATGCACAACCGGAATTTCGGTTCCTCGCAGGCAGCAACAATCAAAAAATTCATATCTTGCTCAAATCAACTCCAAATCAACTCAAACCTTCCAGACCTATTCCATATAACCCCTACAACATTTCCAAGGCATCAAAACCACCCAGATTGCACCTAATCAAAAATCACCATTAAAGCTCAAGCTTTGAGTTCTAAACTCAAACTTGAGCAAACCTAGCTAACATGCAATCAAACCAGCTTGAATCTACTTAAACAAGCATAAAATAGCCTCTGAAAACAATTAAAAACATCAACAACAACACAGCAACAGATTCAAGACATTTCTTTCAAAAATCATATATTTTGCATAGAAAAACCATAGCTTGCTCAACCTAAGAATCATGCTTCAAAACAACTCCAATAACCTTAATTTAACATGCTTAAATTACAGAATCTAACCACAAAACACAGCAGCAACCACAACCAATTAATCATGCATGCATAACACTTAATTCATCAAAATTCAACAATTTTTAAAGAAGCAAGGAAGAGGAGCTAACCTAGCTTGAAGAATGCTTAGATTGGAAGAGAAATTGCTTGAAAATCAAAGAAAGATTCCAACTCCTTGCACACACACACCCAGCCGAGAGAGAGAGGAAAAGAGAGAGAGTGGTTTTTGGAAATTTTCCTAATTTTGCCTAAGTGTAATTTTTTTTGATAAAATGAACTAAAACTATCTAACATAAATCAATATAACTTCAGCCAAATATATCATAAATAAACATTTATTTTCCATTTAATAAAATCACAAAAAGACAAAATATCATTGGGGCAAAAAGACCATTTTGCCCCTCCACACTAAAACCACATAATTAACACTAAAGGGGTATTTTTGGGAAATTCTAAATTCCCGGCCATTCCCGACATTCCCAAAGTCAATAAACCGCCCCAAACTACTAACATACTAAGTTGTGATTTCTACTGAGCCAAACACCGAGTTCCAAAATACCAGGCACCGAAAATACAAAATATGAAAACTACTGAATGAGATAGCAATGCATTTCTGAATTCAATAATAACAGTACAATAAATTATTTAAATATCTATAAATAATTTCATAATTAAACGTGATTAACTGCTAATTTCCAAATTAAACTAAGCGGTCTTTACACTAGAGATCTGAACGGAAGGAGTCATATTATTCCGCTGCACCCACTGTAAGGTTTTCTAACTTTATATGTGTTTATTTTCATTGTTTTAGAATTCATATTAGGTTGTTAATCCAACATACTTGTTAGTAAATCTAGATCCTGGTAAAATAATTTCCAACAAAGCTTACTTAGGGACAAATTCAAGTCCAGGGCCAAAACGATATCCTGACGCAGGCACTCGGGACACCAGAGCATCCTGGACGTGTCAGGGCTGCTGGGTATGCTAGTACTTGAAATGTTATTTATTTAGTTACACAAATAAAATCGTAGCTAATTTGCATTTTATGATTTGCAGGTTCCTGACCAGGGCATCTAAATTGTTCGGCAGGAAGAAAAGGGAAGTCTCTGATGTTGTGGCTCGGCAACAGAAGGAGATTGAAAAATTAAAAGTCGAAGTCCGATCCCTTAAACATAAGAGAAACACTGCCAAACAAGAGGAAGAAGGAGAGGTGGCTGGTGAGGCGTATGTTCCACAACCATACGCTCGTGAGGATGAGGATCAACCACAAACTTATGCTGAGAAGTTTGTTTCCCTCAATGTGCCAGCTCTCTTGTACAATTTCGATGACCATGCGACCCTTGATCAGCAAGTATATCTCTGTTCTGACAACATCGACAATATTGTGGCCCAAGCGTATTTGTACGAGCATGTTGGTAAAATCACTGAATGGACTACGATGATTCACATGCCTGGATTTTGATTTCGAAAATGCTGCAAGAGAATGCTGAAATCCCAATCTCAATTGAAGGGTGCATATATATTAGGGACGTAGCAAACATGTTCCTTCCTTGGCCTAAACACTTAATATTAACATCCGAGGTAACTTCTCTTATAAATTAATTATTAATGATTAGTAGAGTTTAATATCTTCAATATTCAACCATAGTGAAGTAGTTTCTGCGAATATATGTGCTGTGGTGGGATGGATGAACAAACTACTTTTATATCTGTGTTATTTGTCGTTATACAGGCATGTTTAAAATTTTTGGGGGCATTCAATTACAGCCATTATGTTGCCAACAATTCGGTAGAATTTGAATCAAAGTTGATGTATTATGTTTTGTTTTGTTTAGGGTCCACTCGCTTAATCGCCTTCAAGACGTGATGCGTCAAAGGAGAAAGCTCCGATGCTTTCTCCACAAGGCGGTCGTGCACGGGAAGATGAATTATTCTCGAAAAAGAAGATGGACAAGATCCCTAAATCGCTAAAATGGATGGTTGTTGAATTCCTGAACCTCAAAGATAAACGTGATATAATCACAATTCTTGTACCCCGAGGATTCATAGCACCACGTACCCAAATCACGTTATTGTTGGAAATTATTTTACCAGGATCTTAGATCTACTCACAAGTATGTTGATTAACACCCTAAATATGAACTTTCTAAAACGATGAAATAAACACATATAAAGTTTAGTAAACCTTACATTGGGTGCAGCGGAATATAATGACTCCTTCCATTCAGATATCTAGCCCTTGATTCCTTTCTGTAGCAGAGCATTATCAATATCTGAACCTGGATCTCTTTCTCTGATTCTTTAGTGCTGAAACTCCTTCTTGCTGAAAGTCTTTCTTCACGATCTTCCTCACTATGATTGAGGTATCACTTGCTGTGTGTGGGCACTACTCTAACACTAAGTATTTCGAAATCTCAAGGAGGAAGAGAGAGAGGGTGGGGTCGGCCAAAGATAGGGAGAGAGAGAGGCTCAGTTTTTTCTGAATGAAAAGTCAGAAGAAAAGTGTAATTTTCCTGAAGCCTTCACTATCTATTTATAGCATTCCACTAGGGTTAGGTTTGTGTTGGAATTTATTTTACCAGGATCTTAGATCTACTCACAAGCATGTTGTTTAAACACCCTAAATATGAACTTTCTAAAACGATAAATTAAACACATAAAAAGTTAAGAAAACCTTACATTGATGCAGTGGAATTAATATCTCCTTCCGCTCAGATCTCTAACCCTTGTATCCTTTCTGTAGCAGAGTATAATCAAGATCTGAGCCCGAATGTCCTTCTTCTTCAAGTTTGATCCTTCACAGTCTTCCAATCTATGATTGAGTTACTGCTTGCTGTGTGTGGGCACTTACTCTTTCACTAGGGTTCGAAATTGATGAAGGAAAAAGAGAAGAGAGGGTTTCGGCCAGGTATAGAAAGTGGGGAAGGCTCAGTTTTCTGAAGAGAGAAATTTCTGTCAGATAACTAATGAAAAGCATGTATTTTGACTGAGCCATCACTTTCTATTTATAGGCAACTACTAGGTTTAGGTTAGGAATTATTTGGCATTAAAATAATGAAAAAAATATTAATTTGAAATCCCACAAATAGTGGCCGGCCATGGTGTGTTAGTGGGCCCCACTTGATTTTGCAGTTTTATCAAATTTTATTTCTATTTTCTCAAAAACGCCAATTTTCCAATTCTAACCTTTTAAATGCCAAAAGTAATTATTTAATAACTAAAATAGATTATTAAATAATATTGTCATTTAATTTAATTATTAACTAGACATATAAAGTCCATTAATAAATAAATAAACCTAGAATCTCTTTTCTTTACAATTTCACCCCTACTTAGTGAAAATTCATAAAATTAGACATAGTCTAACTTTAGAATTATAATTGATCAATCACGAATCAATTAATGAGTCTTACAAGCAGAATGTTCTCAACTAGAATGGGGACCATGGATCTATATGCTGAGCTTCCAATAAGTGAACCAAATTTACCAAGTAAATTCCTACTTATTAATTCTTCGTTGAATCCATTCTTAGAACTTAAAATTGCACTCTTAGACTTATATAGAGCATATTATATGTTTCACGATATCAATATGCTATCTCATTTAACCATTGTTATAATCTTATTGTGATTTAAAGATCCTCTATATAGATGATCTACATCGAGATGATATTTCTTTACCGTTCTCACCCCTCAATATATTTTGCCCCTTAAAACACTTAGCTACCTGTAAATGGTGTTTAGTGATCTAATAATTAGTCAGTTAAACAAGAGCTCATCCATTTACTTCTATTTGCTAAGCTCGAAGGGAATCATCACTTTACTTCTATACACCAGTAGAAGCTATAGATTCCATATTTATGTTCAACACTCCCACTCAATCATACTATCATGTTCCCAAAATATACGTATCACCCTGATCTAAAAGTAGGCTTAACTAATAAATCAAAGAACATGAATAGCACTCCAGAGTTGAGCCTAAGCATATCAGGATTTAGATTCTTTTAATCTTAAGATCAACTACTGATATTGACTTGGAAAGATATATAACGGTAAGTTTGTAATATCTTAACTTAGTTGCAATATCGGTCCAGTCCAATGTATACTCCATACATTCGAAACTAGTATACTTTACTAATGTCCTGGAAAGAACATAACACTTGCTCCAAGTGTAAGTATACATCATCGCTGATTATCACATTAGTGTAAATCCAATAACACTGATGAAACAGGGACCAAGTCTTTTGATTCATATGATCATAATCACATTCCACTGTGTTGACGATACTGTAATTGTGAATAAACATATGATCTGGATTTAACTGATTCTGTGTGTATAAACATATTAAACCATTAGCATGTAAAATTCATGCAAACATCAATCACTTCAAATTTCTTATATTGATAACTAATCAGATTGTAAAGAGTTTTATTTAGGGCATAAAACCCAACAGTTTGAATTATTTGGCATTAATATAATGAAAATATCAGAGGGAAAACCCTACAAACACTACAAGAAAGGGGACCTTTTATATTACTTTTTTAGTTAACAAAAATTAAAAATGGGATAAAAGATATATTGAGACTTTCTATCCCACTTTTAGATTTGGAGCCTCAAATATGGAGCAAAAAAACTTTTAGACAAGGGCCCTGTTTGGTAGAACGTTGAAAAAAAATATCAGACGTAAAAAAATAAGTTCAAGATTCAATTTTTATGGGTTAGCCAAATGGGGATTAAGATTTTTAGGGAAACTTTTTATCCCGGTTATTAGTTAAAAACCAGGATAAAAGGGTTTAGTATGAAACCCTTTTATCCCGGTTTTTAACTAAAAACCGGGATAAAAAGTGTTTCCCTAAAAACATTTTCATCTCGCAAAATCGCATATATCTCTGCTATAACCTCAACAGAAACCCTCCCAAACTCAGAAACCCTCGCCCAAACCCAGAAACCCTCGCCCAGCAAACCCATGTTAGCCTCCATCACGCCCAAACCCAGCTGCTCAAACGGTTAAAGGTAAACTTTGTTTCTTTATTATTTTTCCCTATTTTGCATTTTTCCACCATTTTTTTCTGGGTTCAAGAAAATATAAAACCTGATTTTTTTTTTTGTTAATAATGTCTTCTAGTTTAGGGATTATTTATTATGTATCATTTTTTACCTTTTTAGTTCTTAAAGATTTGATTTTTATAATGTTTGAATGAGTTATTGATAGAATTTTTTATGAGCTCCCTTTGCCAATTGTTGTACATCTTCTGCGAATGTGACTTGTGTCTGCAATAATAATTTTTTTTTCTCTTGTTGCTACTTTCATGGCTGTTTCTTTTTTATATTCCATATAATTTTATCAACCGAAGGGTCTCTAGGAAGAAGTTAGAGCAGCAGTAGCTTGTGCTCAGGGGGAAGTATTGACAACAAGTAAGCTTGAATAATGTTGTTTCAAATTTTGTGAACTAGAAACAATAGAAACTTGAGAAAAGAAGGAATGAAATTCTGAATGCTTACTAGTGACAAGTGTAATACTACTATACTTATTGCTCTAATTTATTGTGATTTTGTTTCAAGAGATAGTCAAACTAACAAGATTATTAAGTTTGTATTTTATTTGTATTATTGTTTGAAGTACCCTAAAATTATTATCTTAAAGATAAAATAATTTTGTTCATTTACTTATAACATATTATGGACTCTACTTTATGCATAAGAGTGATTGCCATTTTATAACTTTTGTAAAGGTACTCATAGAATTCGTGTGTTTTAATTTGAAAGTATTGCTATTCAAAACTTAATTTGATATGCTATTTTAATTTGATATATACTTATTACTAGTTTTAATATGGATGTAAATTGTCACAAGATAATTACAATGTAATGTGAGGTATTCATAAAAGAACATGATGTCCTTTCTACAAGCTTTATAAAATGTATTTTATCAGTACATACCAAGAAATCGTAGGAAGGTGAGCTTTAATTTTTCTTTATTTACTTTTCTAATTCTATTCAAAATATAAGCTGAAAAAATATTGTACTCATACCTTATTTATGAAAATCTCTTAAAATGACCACAATACAAGGTGGTTATTTTTTTTAGTTTGAAATGTGTAGATGAATCTTGTTGAAAGAACCGATGTGTATATATAAATAAGTAAAATTTGTTTCCACTAAGATTATATTTGATTAGGAACAATATTTTGAAATGACCATCATTAGGTTGCAATCATGTATGTGAGGCACGCAATCAAGCATGGGAAACATTTCAAGATAATGAGGTGACTTTCAATTGCCAATAAATCAATTATCTATTGAACTAGTAGGTGTTGTTAGTTTTTAAAATTGTTGGCTTTATACATATAGAGAAAGAGTAGATTGCTAATGGTCTTTCTTTACTAGTTCGGCAACACTTTACGTTGGTTAATTTTCCAAGTTAATAATGTTTAAGGTCATGTTTAATCCATTTTAATATTTTTTATTATTTTCTTCTCAGGTTATTTTTTTCTGTAATTATTGAAGAAGAAACAGAATAGAAGGAAAGAGAGTGAATGATAATCATAAGATCGCATATTCAATTCCAATGATCAATGGTGAAAGTGATTATTACATAGTTACCAAAAACCTTAAAATTCGAAGATTCAGCGAGACTCTTCTTAGAACTATGGCAAGTCATTATGATATGGGAAATTTTAATTGAAACTTTTAGTGGTGAGGTGTGGATTTATATAAAATGTAGTAGGAGTAACTCATGCATGCTTGGTGTTTGCCTTAAGCCTACTTGTTTTGTTTCCTTTACCTTGAAAGTTTCTTTTATTGTTCTCTATGGAAATTCTATTTTTTTTTTTCAGATTGATGATTGGAAGGTTATGGTTTTTTAAATATGAGCAAGGACAAGAAATGGGCTGATTGAACTATATTATGGCCATATTCCTTTTGTTGTGGATCTTTGGAGCTGCTGCCCTTGAAAATTTCCCTATTTGTCTCAAATCTATCATTTCCTTTTAGAATCTTAGGCTCAATATCAATATTCTTGCTATTCTTGAAGGTACCTATACATACACATATAGATAAGTAAATATGTAATTAAGGTGACCGTAAAATAATTAAGTTTAAAGTGTTAAATATATTACTTACCTAAAATTCCATATATATAATTGACAGTTATTGGAACAACTGCTATTAGGGACTATATAAGCTGCAACCATTGTCTTTCTCTTTTTTGTTGCGGAGTGGCTGGTGTCAAGGGCAAGCCACAAGGTTAGCTCATAACAACCCTTTTCTCTTTAGTATCATATGTATAGGTTTTTAGATTTTTATTGACAAGTGAGCATGATTTTAGAGTATGAAATATTTGAAATAAAGTATGGTTATTGATCATTAGAAGTAGTAATTTGTTTATTTTCTTGGGTTTGGTTCACATTTATCATGTTAATCAACATTGTTGTCTTTTGTGTTAAAAAAAAGGAGTTTAAGAACGATCAAGGTTGTTGATTCATGATTGTGCTTCAGTGTTCATTCATACATACTACTCTCAGTTTTTGAATTTTGAAGCCTAATATAGTTACTAATTTGAGATTATATCATTTTTTATTTTTTTTTGCTGAAAGTTAGGGATTATATCTTGGTTCCAAATTTTTTCTATGTCGATTCCGATGTTCAATATAGTTTTTATTTGATTTCTATATTTTTATTTCTGTAATGTTGCTTGTGCAAGTTCAACGAGTACTGTTTTTTCGTTGTTCGTTTTGTGTGTAAAAATAGTGTGGTGGTGCGCGCTTAATAAGGTGAATTTGTATTATTATTAAATCTGTGTCAAGAAAATTTTTGGATATCCCGAAAACAACAAGTGTACGTGAACTTGAAATTTCAACAAAAGAAAAAAAAACAAGTGTGAACTTGAAATGTTTGACAGAGAGATTTTTTAACTTCTTTAACATATTGAAAGAGTTTGTCTTTACATGTCTCTTGAACAAATATATTGATATTGTTTTTATTTTTCCTCAAGGAAAGACAAACAAATAAAAAAAATATTACAATCTCAATACTAGTTTCATTAATCTTTAAATGGCTCTCTTGTGGCACGACATGACTGTTTTTCTAAAGAATCACATTGCATATTTTCTTGTCCATAGTTTTCTATATTAGTGTATTGTCTTTACTTAGTTTTAATTGAATAAATATATTTATATTGTCTTTAGTTCACCTAAAAATATAGAAGAAAAAAATAGTGAAGTACCACTGCTAGTTTTAATAATCTTTATATTGCTTTTTCTGTTTAGTCTGCAATTCCCGAAGAGTAATCATCTCAGTTTATTAATCTTTATATAGTTTTATTAATCCTCAATATATCATGTTTGAGAAAGGCTCTATATAGTTAATAGTAGTTTGATTTTTACTTTGAATTGTTATTACATGAATTAATCGTGGTTGTTAATTTGCATAAGTCAATTATAATCATTCCTAGGTGGTTGTTAATTTGCATATATTGTGGACATTGCTTATTGTATTGCTATTTTTCTTTAGTTCTATGCCTAGAAGTTTTAGTTTTTAGAAGGGAAATTAAGTTCAATAGATTATTTTGTAATAACAAAAGTATTTTATAAACTAAATTACCAATGACATTTTTTCCTTTTTTTTTTTCTTTTTTGTTTGTGTTATAAGGATTGTGAAGTGAAAACAACAATTGATATTAAATCTTCGCATGTTAGTTTATTGATTTTATTCTTTGCACACGATTTTTTGAATGTGTTATTATTAAAATTATTTCTTTTCATGTTGTCACTTACAATATATTATAACTTTCAATTTTCAGGATAAAGTCACAAGTATAGGAAAGTGAGGAAAAAAAGATAGCTCATGGGAGGAATATTGTGCATTTTCTTTATTTTTGTAACTTGGAAGATTTATGGTATTAATTATGTGTTAATGTTTGTATATATAAAGTTATGGTGGTATGAATGTATGTGAAAATATTATAATTATCATTTATAAATAATTTCATTGGTGCAATAAATTTTATTTGCTTTCCAATAAAAAACTGTATATATATACGAGAAATATATATATTTTATAGGCAGTATTAATTTATATATAATATAGGCAGAATGTGTATGTATTAAAAAATAATACTTTTTATCCCAGTTTTTATAGAAAAAGTGGGATAAAAGGGTGCATTTTATCCCAGTTTTTTCATAGAAAGTGGGATAAAAAGTACCATTTCATCCCACTTTTTTCAAAAAACCGAGATAAAAAGTGTACTTTTTATCACGGTTTTCATGAAAAAACGGGGATAAAAAGTACCCCTTTTATCCCAGTTTTTTAAATACCTTTTACCCCACTGGCATACATCCCGATTTTTATTTTAGCAAAAACCGGGATAAAAAGCCTTAAAAACTGGGATAAAAAGCCTTAAAAACCGGGATAAAAGGCCTTTTCTTGTAGTAGTGAAAAGTGGCCGGCCATGCAAGGTGGATTTGGGCCTCACTTTTTGCAATTTTGCAGTTTTATCTTTTCTGCATCTGATTTTCTCAAAAACGCAAATTTTCTAATTCAACCATTTAAATGCCAATTCTAACTATTTAATAACTATAAATAATTATTAAATAATATTGTCATTTGTCATATTTATTAATTGAACCATACAAAGTATCATAATTAACAAATATGCCCCTAAAACTCTTTCTTTACAATTTCGCCCTTACTTAGTGAAAAATTCACAAATAGACATAGTCTAATTTGAGAATTATAATTGATTAATCAAAACCAACTATATGAGTCTTACAAGCAATATTATCTCAACTAGTGGGGGGACCATGGGTCTATATAACCGAGCTTCCAATAAGCAGATCAAGAATTTATAACCTAAATTCACTGACTTATTAATTCTTCGTTGAATCCACGCATAGAACTCAGAATTGCACTCTCAGTATATAGAATGCTCTATATGTTCCACCATATAGACACATTATTAGTTATCCATTGTTATAATCCTAATTTGATCAATGATCCTCTATATGAATGATCTACACTGTAAAGGGAATACATTACCGTTACACCCTACAATGTATTTAATCCTTAAAACACTTAACCCCGTATAAATGATATTTCAGCTTATGTGAAATGAGATCTCCACCATTTATTTTCGTTTGGTCAAGCTCGAAGGAGATCATCCTTTACTTACTATTCGCCAGATAGAAGCTACAGATTCCATGTTCATGTTAGCGCTCCCACTCAATTGCACTACCGTGTTCCCAAAATGTACGTATCACCCTGACCCAAAAGTAGGCTTAACTAACAAATCAAAGAACACGAATAGCCTCTTGAGATTGAGCCTAATCATAACAGGATTAAGATCATTTGATCTAGGATCAACTAGGCAATATTGACTTGAATAGATATTATGGTAATTTTAATAAATCTAAGTCAACGTTCAATATCGGTCCCTTCCGATGCATACTCCATGCACCCAACCGGAGCTTTACTTTAACCAATGCTCTGGAAAGAACATAGCATTTCTCCAAATGCAAGTAAACTCTGTTGTAGATTCTCATATCAGTAAAACCCTGTGTCTGATAAATCTAGGAAACTTTATTCACATAGTCATGTTTACTTTTCAATGTGTTGACAACACAATAAACAGGATCAAGTATGTGAAAAGGGTTTCAGATGAATTCATACATTATGTACATATAATCATGAAATAAATCACGTGAACCATGCAACATTAAATGTTATTTCTGATCTATATTAATAAGTAAATCTGATTATATTGAAATGAGTTTTATTTAGGGCATAAAACCCAACAAACTCCCACTTGCACTAATATAAAACAAAAAGTGCGTTTCAAATAATCTCAACACCTTGATATACAAATCAAGTGTAGTAGTAGTAAACTCCTCGTAATAGGATATGAAAGGTTGAATTAAACACAACCTTTTCTCCACTATTACTCTTCCTTAATCACAAAATTATTGATAATGTGAAATTCCTCTCTATATGTCTACTCTCTTGGGATACTGGATTCTATACCTTTGGCAACTACTTCTTGGTTAATCAGGAAATTAACACTAGTAGTTAAGGCAATTTGGAATGGTGCCAAAGTTGTATAGAACTATCCTTAGACTGAATAAGTACCTTTCCTGCAACTTTAACATTCAGTCTCTCTCTGGTAGACCTAGAGACTTCAGATAGGTTTTTACACTTCTCCAAAATCACTATTCCACCCCCAGAGTAATCACCATCTTATCAGAAAGATTTTCTAGCACAAAGGCAAATTTCGAAATCTGATGTGGTGTAGTCTAAGAGTTTTAAACACACCCTTGTAGACTAACATATAGTTCCTCTTCTTAATCTTAAGATTTACTTGATTGTCTTCCAATGTTCTTCTCCTGGATTAATCTGATACCTACTCATTACTCCCACTCAACAGCAGGTGTCTGGTCTAAGGCATACAAAAGCATATCTAAGACCTCTCACTGTTGACTTAAGAAATTCTTTCATGGCTTTATCTTTTCTGGAATAGTTGGGACTTTTCCTTAAATAAATAAAATCTATGCCTAGAAGTCGAGAAGCTTCTATAGATTGCCATTAGAAAGAAAATGCTTCAGCATCTTACTAAAGTAAGTTGCTTGCATTAGAGTAAGTAATTACCAGGTATACCATAAGACATAGGTTTAGATAAACTCAAACCTATAATACTAGGAACAGGAAGTTTTGTTAAGTTTAGTGAATAGACTTATAAACAAAAATTTCCTTTTATGTCCTTGTAGTAGAAAACTTTAGGTTACTCCATGTGAATGGATTAAACCATAGTTCTATTGGCTTTTCTTCTTAGTTTCTTATCTTGACAATCCATTACTTGTTTAAACTCACAATGGATTTTAATCACTAGTGTCTCCCAAGTCATAAGAAGGTGAGTTCCTAGAAACTCTCCCACTACGACAAGGTACCGTGAATTATGTCTAAGAAAACTAAATGGTATGAATCTCTTTGGTTGTGACAAGACAACAGAGGCAGTGGATCATCATATGTCATATAAGATGATAGAACACTTTTGGAATCAAGAAATAAATATCTCTTTTATTCGCTACTTTATTTTCAGACTTAGTCATTATCTTAGAAAAGTAGTATTTGTTTGAACAAACACTTTCTTATCTATTGACTATGGGATGGTTCACCCCTAATCACTTAGAATAGCTAACAAACCATGGTTAACAGTTCTAGCTTTTCTTAAGATTTTGATTAGGTCATCCATGAATCTAGTAATGATTTACATTAAGTATACAACCATTACATCATTCTGAAATTGTATTACCATAGAAGGATTTAGGCAACGACTAGTAACTAATCATCAATATCCAAATCGAAATTTCTTGGGAGGTAAGTTTGGATATAATTCAAAAATCAATTTAATAATCTTTGAACTGCATATCTACTAACTATTTCTCCACCCCTATCAGTTCGCAAGATCTTTAACCACTTACCTTAATGGATTTAACCATTGCTAGAAATTTAATGAAATTTTCAAATATTCAAATTTCTTTGCATGA
This sequence comes from Cannabis sativa, assembly GCF_029168945.1. Lineage (NCBI taxonomy): Eukaryota > Viridiplantae > Streptophyta > Magnoliopsida > Rosales > Cannabaceae > Cannabis > Cannabis sativa. The sequence goes on along the minus strand of NC_083607.1, from coordinate 53,534,585 downwards.
GGTATAATCTAGAGTGATTGTTTTAAGAATACAACGACTAACTCATATCCACCCCTGAATGTACATCCATCTGCGAATGAGATGAACTACTTTCAGTGGATATAGGCATATTGACTCTTTGTTGAGATTGATCTTGTCCAATCCACTATGAACAAGATACAAATGCCATAGATTAATAAAATATGGTTGTGTCTTTTTGATGACTTAGGTATATTTACATCAAAGAGTTCTTAGAATAGTGCAAGTGGATCCTGGTCACAGAATACCAAACTCATATTCCATAAAGTTTGAATCTATTAATAGAAGATGGATTTTAAACACTTGTGAAAGTGTAACTGTATTGCTTCCTGGAAATAGAAATATAAGAAAATTTCTGTTTGGATTCTAAAATTAAAGTCAAAAACTTAATTTATACCAAATAAAATGAGTAATTCTATCTTGGACCACCACTACTAATTTAACTCTAAGTCTGATTTGTCCATACAAGTAAGAGATTTCTAAGATTGAGGACTTATATCAATTGGGAATAGAATTTCGGAATTATAATCATATGCGTCATTTAATTTCTTAAGAGAAAATGTAATGACATGAAATGATTTATAGACCATTCATCCAATGATATATTATTGAGCTAATTCGAAATGAATAAGCTAAGAGAAATTAGGATAATTTCGTTTATAAATAAGAATCCAACGATGCTTCGACTAGCGAGAGTCAAAGTAATCTTATTTATATATATATATATATAATCTTCTTATTTTATATTGTAAAAATACTAGTCTAAGGTGTCATCAATTGATGAACAGCTAGATGTTGCATATACAATATTTATCTTTCGAGATCTAACATTATTATGAATGTCTAATGGTGAAAATCCACTAGGGATTTATCTCATTAGATAAACAAACCAAGTTAGACCAACAATGAAGATTCGAAATTAAACTACAACTTAATAAGAGAAAATAACATGGTTCAATATAAATTCATACACAATTCAGAAATTATTAAACATATAGCAAGTAGGAATGACAAGTGAAAATACTAAAACATACAATCCTAAATAATTTCCAAGGTTTTCAACAAACTGATATCAGTGTCCCGTTTAGGTGAGAGTCGAAGCTACCATCCATTGAATAGAGTTGTTAGCTCATCTAAAATGTTAAACATTCTAGCAACCTTTTATTCGATCAAGATTGGAATTCAGCGTTAACCCGTTTAGGCGAGAGTCAAGGCAATTCTATCTTATGAGCTTCCACTATTGTTTCATAATTTGCAAGTCAAATATGGTCGCCACCATTAGGGTGATCCATACCATATGAAACACTTACAAACTACTTATCTTTCGAGATTAAACGGTGCGAAATTGCTAATGAACGTTCCTCCATTAGGGAGGATTACTCACTAAAACAAACGCGATGTAAAACTAACAATGGAGATCGAATATCTTAATAATAATAAAGCTCATTATTTAAAGAGAGTTGTATTTTCTTTGATACTCTTAATCTATTTATTTTAAATATATATATTTATTTTAATTAAAATTTCCAATTTAGAATGGAAAATTCTAAATATAAATTTAAATTTAATATTTATAAATTTTACTTAGATGGATATGAAAATAACATGAATTTCTTCCATCTTAGTAATAATTTCCAATAAATATTTAGAAAAATATTCAATTTCAGTTGTTACAAAATTAATTTAAATTAATTTACAACTCAAATTTAATTTTCTATAAATATATGTTGCATTTTGAAAAATTTAAAGTATTTAAGAATACAATTTTCAAAAATGCATGTTAAAATAAAAAATAAATCGTGGAAAAATTATTCTAATTTAATATTGGCCCAAAATTAATTAATAAAATTAATTTGCAATAAAAAATATAATTTCCCTATTTAATTAAATATATATAAGAAAAGTTTTAAATATTTAAGTATGATGATGAAAATCAACTTAAATATTAATTTTCTATTTAATTACATACACTAGAAAAATACTTCAAGCAAAAATATCACCTATCTAGATTTTCCTTTGACTAATTAATTAAATTTCTAATAAAATATATTTTACTTCATTTTTTTAATTAATCATTAAATGAAAAAATCATTGATTTAAGTTGGTCCAAAATTAAAATAAATAATTTACAACTTTAATCTATTTTTCAAATAAAATTCGAAATTCCAGCATTTAAGAAATGCAATTTTGAAATTTGATTAATAAAATAAAGAAAAAATATATTTTGAAAATTATTTAAATTTAGTTGAAAAAATAAATTTCAACTAAAAATAATTTTCTATTTAATTAAGTGTCATGAAAAAGAAATATTTAAGTATCATGATGAAAATCAACTTAGATTTTTAATTTTCAAATTAATTAAATGTATTAAATTAAAGAAATAAATAATTAAGTATAGAGAAGACTTAATTATTAATCTCTAGTTTAATACTAGGAAAAATATACTTAAAATTAATTATTTAAATAATTAATTTCACAATGTATAATATTTTCCTATTTAATATTAGAAATAATAAGTAGTCTAGAAATAATTATCTAGAAAATATCTTATTTGACTAAGTATCTTTTCCACAAAATTTGAAAAAATATCTAATTTAAGTTGTATTAGAAAAAATCTAGAACTTAAATATTTTAAAATTTAAATTTAATTAAATATCAAAAATTAAGTTGTAACCACTTAATTTGAAAATATTCCATTTTAAGTTAATATTCGAAAAGATATCAACTTAAAAAAAATATCTAAAGAATCTTAATAACCAATTCCTAAAATTCCTCAACTTAATTTTGAAATTTGAAATTCAAAAGATATTCAGATTTAAGTTGATTAGATAGTGATAACTAATTTTCAACTTAAATAGGAATATTTAATGAATAATTTAAATTAAGCTTGAGAAAGAATCTAGATGGTTATAATTCTATATTTAATTAAATACAAGAAAATACATATAGTTTAACTTAGAATTAAAAATTCTTTAAACTATGATTTTCTTAAATTAATTTCAAAAATAAATGAAATTAATTATGTTGCTAATCAATTTTATTAGGTTAAACTAGTTTAATTAACCTAGTACAGTTATTCAAATCAGGCAAATGGGCCTTCACAATTGGGGTGGTTCATGTGAGAGGGTGCTGGGTTTAGTATGTCGTACCCACTACTATGGCTCCCAACTCTCACACAAGGCCCAAAAGAGAGGAATTTAACCTTAAAATGAACAACTGTTATTAATTGAATAGGCGCAAAAACTAAATGGGCCTAAATAAAATCTATCAAGAACTATGATATTTTATTTAGCAACAACAACCTATATGCATCTATAATGAAATTAAACACACAGGCTCACACAGGCACACAATTTGGATGGATCCTATCATGTTGCTAGGTCATACACATATGAAAGAAGATTGTGAAAATATACACATTGCGATTATTTACTTGACCAAGGGAGTCATGAGTTAAAATCAGATCATTGGATCTGTCAACAAGTTAACCATGGCTATTTGCAATCAAGCAATAATAGGTTTTAAAAACTTACAAATAAGCTAAAACATATACTCATGCAACAAGGTTAGCTGGATAGTTGGATGTAGGATTTATTTAATTTTAAATAAATAATTTCGAAAAAATAATTAATTAAATAAAAAAAATTATTTTCGAAAATTTAAAAAAATTTGAAATTTTGAAAAAAATATTTAAAATTAATCCTACAATTTTGAAAAATTAGGTTTCAACCAACCTAAATATCATTTCAAAATTTGCTAACTACTTTTAAAAATTTAATATTATTTTATAAATAAAAATTAAATAAAAAATTAAAAAAGATAAATAAATATTTTTTTTCAGATTTTAAATGTAATTTAAATAAATAAAATAACAAAATTTAAAAGTTAGCAAAATATCTTACATCTATTTAAAATTACATGATTATAGTTATCTTATTTTAAATTTAAATAAGGTCAAATTATTTTAAAAAAAATTAATTTAAAAAATTTAAAATCTGACCTTAAATTTAAAAAATAAGATAAGATATAATCAAATTTAAAAATAAGATAGATAATTAAGCAAAAAAAAGATAGATATTTACTATTTTCAAATTCAAATTACACTAATATCATGAATTAAATTTAAAAAATATTAATTAATTTAATTATGATAATTAGAATTGAATTAGGAATAGTAAATGGATAAATACAACACAAAAAATCGGAAGTTAAATCCATGAAAAAGCATGAAAAATCGAAGAAAAACAAAAAAAATGCGAGTTGTACAGACAGTATGCTGAGCATACATGTCCGCGCGCGCATGGTGGGTGTTTGGGCGTGAAAACTCGGGGCAGGGGGAGGTTGCATGATTTCCGCGCGCGCACGAGGTGCAGCGACACCACCCCGATATTTTCGAAATTTCAAAAAATCATAACTAATTCAAATTAAATCGAAATTGAGTTCTGTAAAAAAAGTAACTTGCTTAATTTTTTCTATACTATCCAATAAAAATAATTGAAGAAACAGATATTCAATTATTTTTCACGAAAATTAACAAACATCAATCAATCATCAAATAACACTCAATACAACATGATACCATCCAAAACATCAAACAATCGTTTTAAAGTCCAAATTTCTTGCAAGCAAATCAATTACCATGGCTCTGAGGCCAGTTGTTAGAAATTATTTTTCCAGGATCTTAGATCTACTCACAAGTATGTTGATTAACACCCTAAATATGAACTTTCTAAAACGATGAAATAAACACATATAAAGTTTAGTAAACCTTACATTGGGTGCAACACAATATAATGACTCCTTCCGTTCAGATATCTAGCTCTTGATTCCTTTCTGTAGCAGAGCATTATCAATATCTGAACCTGGATCTCTTTCTCTGATTCTTTAGTGCTGAAACTCCTTCTTGCTGAAAGTCTTTCTTCACGATCTTCCTCACTATGATTGAGGTATCACTTGCTGTGTGTGGGCACTACTCTAACACTAAGTATTTCGAAATCTCAAGGAGGAAGAGAGAGAGGGTGGGGTCGGCCAAAGATAGGGAGAGAGAGAGGCTCAGTTTTTTCTGAATGAAAAGTCAGAAGAAAAGTGTAATATTCCTGAAGCCTTCACTATCTATTTATAGCATTCCACTAGGGTTAGGTTTGAATTATTTGGCATTAAAATAATAAAAATATCGTAGGAAAACCCTACAAAAGTGGCCGGCCATGCAAGGTGGATTTGGGCCTCACTTTTTGCAATTTTGCGGTTTTATCTTTTCTGCATCTGATTTTCTCAAAAACGCCAATTTTCTAATTCAACCATTTAAATGCCAATTCTAACTATTTAATAACTATAAATAAGTATTAAATAATATTGTCATTTATCATATTTATTAATTGAACCATACAAACTATCATAATTAACAAATATGCCCTAAAACTCTTTCTTTACAATTTTGCCCTTACTTAGTGAAAAATTCACAAATAGACATAGTCTAATTTGAGAATTATAATTGATTAATCAAAACCAACTATATGAGTCTTACAAGCAATATTATCTCAACTAGTGGGGGGACCATGGGTCTATATAACCGAGCTTCCAATAAGCAGATCAAGAATTTATAACCTAAATTCACTGACTTATTAATTCTTCGTTGAATCCACGCATAGAACTCAGAATTGCACTCTCAGTATATAGAATGCTCTATATGTTCCACCATATAGACACATCATTAGTTATCCATTGTTATAATCCTAATTTGATCAATGATCCTCTATATGAATGATCTACACTGTAAAGGGATTACATTACCGTTACACCCTACAATGTATTTAATCCTTAAAACACTTAACCCCGTATAAATGATATTTCAGCTTATGTGAAATGAGATCTCCACCATTTATTTTCGTTTGGTCAAGCTCGAAGGAGATCATCCTTTACTTACTATTCGCCAGATAGAAGCTATAGATTCCATGTTCATGTTAGCGCTCCCACTCAATTGCTTTACCGTGTTAACTAACAAAAGTAGGCTTAACTAACAAATCAAAGAACACGAATAGCCTCTTGAGATTGAGCCTAATCATAACAGGATTAAGATCATTTGATCTAGGATCAACTAGGCGATATTGACTTGAATAGATATTACGGTAAGTTTAATAAATCTAAGTCAAAGTTCAATATCGGTCCCTTCCGATGCATACTCCATGCACCCAACCTGAGCTTTACTTTAACCAATGCTCTGGAAAGAACATAGCATTTCTCCAAATGCAAAGAAACTCTGTTGTAGATTATCATATTAGTAAAACCCTGTGTCTGATAAATCTAGAAAACTTTATTCACATAGTGATGTTTACTTTCCAATGTGTTGACAACACAATAAACAGGATCAAGTATGTGAAAAGGGTTTCAGATGAATTCATACATTATGTACATATAATCATGAAATAAATCATGTGAACCATGCGACATTAAATGTTATTTCCGATCTATATTAATAAGTAAATCTGATTATATTGAAATGAGTTTTATTTAGGGCATAAAACCCAACAGTTATTTGTAGAGGATTTGAAGCAGGTTGCATTGTGTGACTTCATCGACAACCAGGGAATGATGTTTGGAATGATGTATACTCTTCTTTAATATTATTAACCTTATATATAAAATTCTAGTCAAATTATTATAAGACACAGAGTCTATAAATTGGCTCAACCTGATGGCTCGCTAATAAAATTTTACTGGAATGTAGAACATTTGCGACCCTACTATCAATAAATAAATGATATAACTCGTATTACTGATGTAAGCTTTAAACTTTAGTTATGTATAAAGAGAATCATTTGTATTAAGTAATTACAAAGTTTCATTCTTTCAATTACTTAAGGGTTATGTATGATTAACTAGAATTCATCTTGAAATACATTGTATAATGCAAACCTGCCATTTCAATTTTTTTTAAAATTCAAAGGTTCTCGACTGAACATCTTTGATGAAAGTGGAGTCGAACCGTTTAAACTATCTGACTAAACCACTTTGACGAAAGTGGGGTCGAATCGTTATAACACCTTGACCAAACCTTTTTGACGAAGAAGGGATCAAAAAACTATAATTTTTGATTTATTACCTATCTGACGGGAGAGGAAAATCAAAAGTTATAACTCACGTATAAAACTGAATACTAACAGTTCTCACGAGCTAGGAAAGTACTACGAGGCATCACAATGCCTTGATAAAAGTACTTAAACCTAGAAAATGGGTAGATAATATAACTATTCATGCGAGCGAATTAAAATATACAAAGTGATAAAATTTTTAAAGTATATTTAAGTTTGCTTAAGGCAGATTATAACTGCAATTGCGAGGCAAAATTGACAACCGCGAAAATCATAAAGTTTGGTAGATTACTAACTACTTAAACAAGAAGACTATGAGCAATGGAAAAAATCCAAAAGTACTGTATATTTCATGAAAATATAGTTGTTTACATTGTGAATAATAACGCAAGTAAATACTATTGTATTAAGTTCGAATAAAAACAGTACAAGGCATTTAAGATAAGAAAAACCTAAGACTGGTTACAAACTTGTCTTTACAAAAATGCCACTAGGGGCAAACCATTAAGTCATTCTCCTAAACGAAGGATGAGAGGGGAAGCCGATGAACTCGAGAAAGACCGTCTGCATATAGCTCCGAAAAAGACCATCTACACATAGCTTGAGAAAGTTCGGCTACACGTAGAGAGCCTTGATCTCTGCACAGGCCTCATTCCCCTCATCATCAGAAGATCCCATTTCCTGAATGCGAGATCTATTTGCCAGCCTTAGGAAATTTCTCAACACTGGAGAGATGCTGACGCAAAGATCTCCTACCACAGGTTAGGGTCTTGAGTTGGCTGGATTCTACAATCGAAACCACGCCAACTTCCTTCCCAGATCCACCTGAAACCATGCCAATCTTCCTCTGGAATTCTTTACCAGCCTGAGGAGGATCTTTGAGATCGCTCACAAGATCTATCACTTGTGAGGATCGGCCATGGCAGGTCACAGGGTTCCCCTGGTTTGGATTGGTCAGAAGCTCCTTAGCCCTAGAATCCATTGTTTCCGGCTCAGGTTGAGGCTTGAAGTCTGTAGGAACGAATAGAAATTGGTTGGTGCATCTGGGTATTATGAGTCTGGGAAGATAAACTTCTGAACTCAGAAGAAACATTTTGGCAGTAAGGAAGTAATCCATTCTGAAAATGGATTTCACTAAAGAGCTAGAAGGTTTGTGAAAAATGACAAGCATGAGCCCCCTTTTTATACACGAAATTTGGTGACAAGAAAGCCAAAGATTGAGAAATCTAACGGCTGGGAATCGTGCAGAATATGATTATTAAAAGAATTTTGGCGAAAATGCCCTTCGTAATTATTAAAAAGCTCTTTTTAATAAAAATGAACTTTATAAGGGGCAATTGTTATACGCAAAATTCGTGTGGAAGACACGTGTCAAGGTAAAGGGAATGTGAATCAGAGCAATATCTTTTTGTGAATAACTCATTAATTGTGTAAGTATTAGAGTATATTTGTAACTCGCTGATTGTAAGGTGTTAGGCAAGGAATCAATGTACGAACTGGTATTTAGTGTATTAACAAGAAACCATATGTCGCTAAAGGAGAATAGCGAGGCACCAGAGAAGAGTAACACATACTTTAGCTTTTAAGAAGCATGTCAGAAATAGGAAAAAAGTAGGTGGGCACGTGAGAAATGTGGCAAGAAGTAGGTGATGATTTTTTAATGGACCCTTATAGGCGACGGTTTAAACCGTCCCCTATAAGGGTCCATTAAAAAATTGCATTTTATTAAAAAAAAAACTTTACCTATTTTGTTTACTACGATTTTAAACTGTCAGGAATACTAAATTTTTCCCAACGGTTTTAAATAGTTACTTAATTTTTTTAGCGACGGTCCCAAAAAAAAAAAAAAAACGTTTTAAGACCGTCGCGAATTCTGATATTTGTAGTAGTGTCTCTCTGTAATAGGATCTGATAAGTTTTATTCAATACAAACTTTCCTCCACCATTACATTTCCTTAATAACAAAATACTAATATTGGGAAATTCCTCTCTCTATATGTCTACTCTTCTAAAGATACTGGATTCTTTATTTTTTGGTAACTACTTCTGTGTTAGTCCGGAAGTAACGCTAGTAGTTAATTCATTATTGGTACAATGCTAAAACTATATAGAACTTTCCATACACTGAATAACTATCTTTCCTACAACTTTAACATTCAGTAGCACTGGTAGAGTTAGAGATTTCAGATCGGTTTTTACATTTCTCCAAAATCACTGCTCCACCCCTAGAGTAATCACCATCTCATCAGTTGACTTTCTAGCATCAAGGCAAGTCTAGAAACCTGATTTGGTGTAGTCTAAGAGTATTAAAACATCACCCTTATCGACTAACATTGTAATGCCCTAATACTTAGGCGCGCTACAATGATTTTTCAATTACAGTTCCACCTTTGCTAATCAAAGGATTTTTCTTAATATTGTGTCAAATTAAAACTTTCAATTTAATTGCTAAACTTTATAATCTTTTAAACATTTATTTACAAAAGCCAGGATCCCATAACTAAACTTTTACAACATTACAAAAATTTATTTAGTTTTGTTGGACAGGGACTAAAAAATAAAATCCCTAGATGTCCCAAGACCGAACACTCCAGGTCGCACCGCCATGACATGTACAAACACCATCCTAGCTCGAAGCTCACTCCTGTTCAGCCTTAGCATTTCCCTTACCTACACATGGAAATAGCAACTGTGAGTCGACAGACTCGATAAAAAAAGAAAATAACAAATCATATAATATCGACTTGTATCTAGGTGCCCATACACCTATTTATAAGGCTTGACAATTGAGTAAAAACGTTCTTTACTAAGGTACGACAACTATACCACATGCACTACGTACTACTACTATACGAATTTTGGTAGGGTTTGTCATGTACCACGAGTACCACTAAGTGCTATACCACACACACCTAGTACTTTTCTGTACTTATGTTGGTAATACCGTAACGTACTCTTTAACCATTGCTCACTATACCAATGCACTCTGTACCACTTCCGTACAAGTGTTGGTAGTGTACTAATCATAACAAGCATGCATATATATATCACACATACATACGTTCGCATATATATATATCATATGTTCTACGCTATTCTTACAATATTTCCAAATGCAAGTAAGTTGGCCGACCTGAACGAAAAACTTCGTGCTGGATGGATGCCCTAATCACATAACATAAATGGGTGAACAGAGCACCATAACCCTAATTCGAAAAACCCAAACCTTTAAAATAAGGTTCTGCTATTGATAACTAATACCCCAATACCCTAAATGTAACGCCCTAATGCTAAGGCACGCTACAGTGCTTTTTCAATAATTATGCAATCTTTGCTAATCAAAGAAATTTCTCGAAAAACGTGTCAAATTAAAACTTTTGCATTAAATACTAAACTTTGTAATTTAATAAAATATTTACAAGTGCCGGGATCCCGATTTTTAAAACTTTACAAATTTTACTTTTCAAGCATACAATCCAAAATATACAGATTTACAGGTCGCACAGCGACTTTCAAAATACAACTCCCAGATGTCCCGAGACCGAACACTCCAGGTCGCGCTGCTTGACATGTACAATCTCACCCGAGCTCAGGTTCACTCCTGTTCAGCCTTCGCCTTTCCTTTACCTACACATGGAAGCAGAAACTGTGAGTCAACGTACTCGCAAGAAATGCATATAACATATCATATAATTTCCGACCTGTAAATAGGCGCCCATACACCTATTTACAGAGCTTAACAGATGAGTATGAACGTTCAATACCAGGGTACAACCACTATACCACATACACATCGTACCTCGCTGTACGAGTGTTGGTAGGGTTTATCCCGATTACTGAGTAACACTGAGTGATGTACCACACACCTTAGCATTTTCCTATGCTTGTGTTGGTATCACTGTATCGTACTCAAATCAACAACAATCACTGTACCAGTACACTCTATAACTTAATCATACAAGTGCTGGTAGTGTTTAACATAATTCAAGCATGCATATATAAACACATATACACACATTCAGATAATCACATCATACATTATACACAGTTCTTACCTGTTTTCCGAATTCAAGTGTGCTGGCCGACCTGAACGGAATTCACGTGCTAGATGGATGCCCTAATCACAATAACGGTAATACAGATGAGTGACTCGCTAAATCACTTTCCGGGACTTAAAACTTGAAACTAAAAGTTTCCCTATCGATAAACCTCATGGCAATACCCTAAATATCTCAAAATTGGCCAAAACTAGGGTTCTAAACTTACTCATGTGATTATCTAGCCATCCATCGCATTTTCCGTTGTCGCCGAGCAAAAATTACAAAATTAACATATTTCACATATAAGCTAAATAATACCCCTAGAGTTTAATAAAATCTCCGGAATTGAGAAATTATAACTCTAACATTTATTTCTAAATATTGGGGTCCACAAATAAATTAATTCACAAATAATAATAAAATAATAAAAATTAGTGCTAATTGCCTTTTCTAATCCACATTACTAGAGCGGTCATTACAATTATCCCCCCGTTAATAGGATTTCGTCCCCGAAATCTAACCTGAATAGCTCTGGATGTTGAGTCCTCATATCTGACTCCAATTCCCAGGTGGCTTCTTCCACCTTACTGTTCCTCCAGAACACCTTAACTAGTGCAATAGTCTTGTTGCGAAGAACTTTTTCATTTCTATCCAGAATCTGAACAGGTTGCTCTTCATAGGATAAGTCTGGTTGTAGTTCAAGGGCTTCATAACTCAAGACATGAGTCGGGTCTGACACGTATTTCCTTAACATAGAGATGTGAAATACGTCATGAACAGCTGATAATGCTGGTGGTAAGGCTAGCCGATACGCTACCTGCCCGACCTTCTCGAGTATCTGAAATGGCCCAATGAACCTAGGGCTTAACTTACCCTTCTTCCCGAAGCGCCGAATACCCTTCATGGGTGAAACTCCCAGGAAAACATGTTCCCCTGTCTGAAATGTGACATCTCTGCGCTTCGGATCAGCATAACTTTTCTGCCTGCTTTGAGAAGCAAGCATCCGAGCCTTGATCTTATCAATAGCTTCATTGGTCTTTTGCACCAACTGCGGGACCTGTGTACTTCCTTTCTCCTGTCTCGTCCCAATGAATAGGAGAACGACATTTTCTACCGTATAACATCTCATAGGGAGCCATCCCTATTGTACTTTGGTAGCTGTTGTTGTAGGAGAATTCAATTAAAGGCAAGTACTTACTCCATGAACCCTCAAAGTCCATAACACGGTGCTCGCAAAGAGGTCTTCCAAAATCTGGATAGTTCTTTCTGACTGACCATCAGTCTGAGGGTGAAAGGCTGTACTAAACTTTAACTTGGTACCCATAGCCTTCTGAAGACTCACCCAAAACTTCGATGTAAACTTTGGATCCCTATCTGACACAATAGATTTAGGGACTCCATGGAGACGAACTATCTCCTTCACATACAATTCAGCATACTGATCCACTGAATAGGTAACTTTCACTGGTAGAAAGTGAGCCGACTTTGTAAATCTATCCACAATGACCCATACAGAATCATACATCCCTGTAGTTCTAGGTAACCCAGTTACAAAGTCCATTGCGATGTCCTCTCACTTCCATTCTGGAAGGATTAAAGGTTGCAATAACCCTGCCGGTCTCTGATGTTCAGCCTTAATCTGCTGGCAGGTTAAACACTTGGACACATAGTCCACTACATCTCTCTTCATCCCATACCACCAGAAGTAGGGTTTCAAATCCTGATACATCTTGGTGGTTCCCGGATGGAATGAATAAGGCGTGGTGTGAGTTTCATCAAGTATCTCTTTCTTAAGCTCATCAACACTAGGAACACAAACTCGAGCTTTATATAACAACATTCCACTCCTCGAGATTGAAAAACCTCTAGGCCGACCAGCCGCTACTTCATCTCGAACTTTAACTAGCTCGGGATCTTCCAGTTGTGCCTTTCTGATTCTCTCCAACAGATCAGATTGGAGTGTTAAATTATGTAATTTCCCGACCACGAACTCAATTCCCGCACTAACCATTTCTGAGGCTAGTTGAGGAGCTATCATAACCGTAGTACACACTTGACCGGGACCTTTTCTGCTCAGAGCATCGGCCACAACATTGGCTTTCCCGGGGTGATAAAGTATTTCACAGTCGTAGTCTTTAACTAACTCCAACCACCTTCTCTGCCTCATATTCAAATCTTTTTGGGTGAAAAAGTATTTAAGACTTTTATGATCGGTATAAATCTCACACTTTTCACCATAAAGATAATGTCGCCAAATCTTTAAAGCAAAAACCACAGTTGCGAGCTCTAAATCATGAGTTGGGTAACGCTGCTCATAATCCTTCAGTTGACGAGAGGCATAAGCTATGACTCTGTCAGCTTGCATCAGAACACATCCCAGACCCTGTCTGGATGCATCACAATAAACAACAAATTTCTCTTGATCCGATGGCAAAGCTAACACCGGAGCTGTTATCAATCGCTGCTTCAACTCCTGAAAGCTTGATTCACACTTATCTGACCACACAAATCTCTGATTTTTCTTGGTCAATTCGGTTAGGGGCATAGAAAGTTTAGAAAATCCTTCGACGAAACGTCGATAATACCCTGCTAACCCGAGAAAACTTCTAATTTCTGTTACAGACTTGGGTCTCGGCCAATTCTTCACTGATTCTATCTTGTTTGGATCAACCATAATTCCATTTTTCCCAACTATGTGACCCAGAAAGGACACCTCGGACAACCAGAATTCGCACTTTTTGAACTTGACATACAGCTTGTGATCCCTAAGTCGCTGTAACACCATTCGAAGATGATGCTCGTGCTCCTCTTCTGACTGAGAGTACACAAGAATGTCATCGATAAACACTATAACGCAGTTATCGAGGAAATCCTTGAATACCCTATTCATGAGATCCATAAAGGCCGCAGGAGCATTAGTCAATCCGAATGACATTACCAGAAACTCATAGTGCCCGTATCTGGTTCTAAAGGCAGTCTTCGGTATGTCCTCCTCCCGAATTCTGAGTTGATGATAACCAGACCGTAAATCAATCTTCGAAAACACTGCCTTTCCCTGAAGCTGATCGAACAGATCATCGATCCTAGGCAACGGGTACTTGTTCTTAATCGTCAGCTTGTTTAGTTCCCGATAATCAATACACATTCTGAGGGAACCATCTTTCTTTTTCACAAAAAGAACCGGAGCTCCCCAGGGCGATACACTGGGTCGAATAAACCCAATATCAAGCATCCCCTGAAGTTGTAACTTAAGCTCCTTGAGTTCTGCTGGAGCCATCCTATATGGAGCTTTAGAAACAGGTTCGACTCCAGGTACCAAATCAATTACAAAGTCAATCTCTCGCTGTGGCGGCAATCCCGGCAATTCCTCGGGGAACACATCAAGAAAATCTTTCACCACCCGGACTACCTCAGGCCCAAATGTTTCATGTCTGCTGGAGTCAAAAACTACCGCTAGAAATCCTACACAACCATTGCATAGTAAATCCCTAGCTCTCAACACAGAAATAACTGGGATCCGAGACCCCTGAACCGATCCAACATAAACAAATGGATCTTCACCTTCCGGCTAAAAAATCACCATTTTACGCCTACAATCTATACTGGCCGAATACTTGGATAGAAAATCCATTCCCAGTATAATATCAAATTCAGTTAATTTCAATTCTATAAGGTCAGTACTCAATTCCCTATCTTCGATCCTAATCGGCATAGACCTAATGCGCCTATTAGAGATAACCAATTCCCCGCTAGGCATTAGGGTTCCAAACCCTCTTTCTAAAATATCACAAGGCCTACCCAGAAGATCAATCACTCTTGTAGCTACATATGAACGTGTAGCTCCTGAGTCAAATAATACCGTAAATAATAAGTCGTTGACGGGAAGCTGACCTGTCACAACAGAAGGACTGGCTGCAGCATCGGCCTTGGGTAATGGCAAACACACGAGCAGAACCGGTTTCACCTCGGCTTTCGGCTCCTCTTTCTTTGCCTCGGGGGCAATCTTTCTTGAAATGCCCCACCATGCCACACAGAAGCATGTCTTCCGGTTACACTCTCCCGATGATGTTTCTTGCACCTTGGACACTCGGGATAAGAGTAACCCCGACGTCCTCCTTCGCCTTGGTTCCTACGAACCGCTTGCTTTGCCCCAAGCCACCGAAGCTAGAACAACTTTTCTTTTCTCGCTCAATGGTGGAGTCACCACCATCCCTACCATAAACGGGAGTAGGAACAAAGGTGGGGGTTCCACCAACACTCCGGAGTCACCCGGGCTCCCGAAGAAATTTTACTGCACCCTCGGCTCTCAAAGCCTTCTCAACCATATCTGCATACGTGGTTGCTTCGGTAGTGGTAATAACCAAATCATGCCGGATCTTTGCACTCAAACCCGCTAAGTATTTTTCTTTCTTACTGAAGTCCGTGGGCACAATTCCTGCCACCAGCTTAGCCAACCGATCAAACTTCGTTGTGTACTCAGTGACTGACATACCCTCAGTCTGAACTAGATCAGTGAACTCTTTCCGCTTTGCACTGCGGACCGCTTCATTGTAATACTTGGAGTTAAATAACTCCCTAAATTCTTCCCAGGTCATCAGCGTGACGTCCCGAGTGAGGGTTATCAATTCCCACCACACGAGGGCATCTTCCTGAAACTGGAAAGTGGCGCAGGACACCCGGTCATTTCCAACCACTCCCATGAAGTTGAGAATACGCTCAATCATCGAAAGCCATTGCTCGGCCTTCATCACATCAGGGCCTCCCAGAAACACTGGAGGTGCCTGTTTTCGAAATCTTTCGTACAACGGTTCCATACGGTTGCCAACAACAGGTTGTTCTGCTGGCACCGCTGGAACTGCAACGGCCTGAACTTCTTGAGGAGGCACGGCAGGAGGACCCTGCTGCCTCAATCTTTGGATCTCTTCATCTTGCTGACGAATTCTCTCTTGCATTTTAGCAAATCTTTGCTCCCAATCAGGAGGAGCTTGAGGTGGATTTACAGGGCGACCACCCTGAGCTCTGCCACGGCCACGGCCGCGACCACGAGGATTTTGAGGATTCCCCTGACCGCCTCCGGTCTCAACCATGCCACCCTGACTTCTTGTATTTCGCGGGGCGTCCATTTAATAGGACTTAGCCTACGAATCCATAAGCCAGGCAGGTTAGACAGCGATCAAAATTAACACCGCTCTTAATAACTTAAGGCAACACACTTTCTTTTCTTTTTAAAGAAATATATTTAATTTAAATCTAGTATGCTTCCTAACATGCTTTCTCATTCACATTTATTTAAAATACTAAACAAGTACGGGCTTACTGAATCGTGAACCGAGCTTTCTTTGATGAAGATTGTACATGTCATAGCAAGCTTCGGTAGACAAACCTGGCGGCTCTGATACCAAAATTGTAACGCCCTAATGCTAAGGCACGCTACAGTGCTTTTTCAATAATTATGCAATCTTTGCTAATCAAAGAAATTTCTCGAAAAACGTGTCAAATTAAAACTTTTGCATTAAATACTAAACTTTGTAATTTAATAAAATATTTACAAGTGCCGGGATCCCGATTTTTAAAACTTTACAAATTTTACTTTTCAAGCATACAATCCAAAATATACAGATTTACAGGTCGCACAGCGACTTTCAAAATACAACTCCCAGATGTCCCGAGACCGAACACCTGTGTCGCGCCGCTTGACATGTACAATCTCACCCGAGCTCAGGTTCACTCCTGTTCAGCCTTCGCCTTTCCTTTACCTACACATGGAAGCGAACCGTGAGTCACCGGACTCGCAAGAAATGCATATAACATATCATATAATTTCCGACCTGTAAATAGGCGCCCATACACCTATTTACAGAGCTTAACAGATGAGTATGAACGTTCAATACCAGGGTACAACCACTATACCACATACACATCGTACCTCGCTGTACGAGTGTTGGTAGGGTTTATCCCGATTACTGAGTAACACTGAGTGATGTACCACACACCTTAGCATTTTCCTATGCTTGTGTTGGTATCACTGTATCGTACTCAAATCAACAACAATCACTGTACCAGTACACTCTATAACTTAATCATACAAGTGTTGGTAGTGTTTAACATAATTCAAGCATGCATATATAAACACATATACACACATTCAGATAATCACATCATACATTATACACAGTTCTTACCTGTTTTCCGAATTCAAGTGTGCTGGCCGACCTGAACGGAATTCACGTGCTAGATGGATGCCCTAATCACAATAACGGTAATACAGATGAGTGACTCGCTAAATCACTTTCCGGGACTTAAAACTTGAAACTAAAAGTTTCCCTATCGATAAACCTCATGGCAATACCCTAAATATCTCAAAATTGGCCAAAACTAGGGTTCTAAACTTACTCATGTGATTATCTAGCCATCCATCGCATTTTCCGTTGTCGCCGAGCAAAAATTACAAAATTAACATATTTCACATATAAGCTAAATAATACCCCTAGAGTTTAATAAAATCTCCGGAATTGAGAAATTATAACTCTAACATTTATTTCTAAATATTGGGGTCCACAAATAAATTAATTCACAAATAATAATAAAATAATAAAAATTAGTGCTAATTGCCTTTTCTAATCCACATTACTAGAGCGGTCATTACACTAAAAGTTAAGAAATTAACCAACCAAGGCTCAGAAAACAACACAAATCAAAGAAATGGATTGCTCAGGAAACCTGTCCCAGAACCGGTTAACCAGTTTTATAGGACTTGGCAAACTGGTTAACCGGTTTACACCAGGTTTCCCCAAGCAATGCAAATTTTGTTCAAAATGTGGCAAACCTCACCAAAACTTCCAGAACACCTATAACAACATCACCCAACATAATCCAAGCAATAAAACCCAAAAATTCACACAAAACCAAAAAGAGCGATGGATGAACAAAGCTT
Organism: Cannabis sativa; assembly: GCF_029168945.1. Lineage (NCBI taxonomy): Eukaryota > Viridiplantae > Streptophyta > Magnoliopsida > Rosales > Cannabaceae > Cannabis > Cannabis sativa. Next base: position 53,516,505 of record NC_083607.1, on the reverse strand, counting down.
GAGTTTTCAAACTCAAACTTGTGCATCCACCACACCACAACCCTAAACCAGCTGCAACAACTCAATTCTAACTTAAATTAAACTTAGAAACTGAATCATCAACAAATTGAACCATAACAACCACAAATTCAGAAATTTGCATATTCAAATCAAAATCAAAGCTTCAATAACACAAGGATTAGAGTTCTAGGGTTACCTTTGCTTAAAACAACTTGAATTCAGCTAACACTTCTTCAATTACACCAGGAAAATTTAAGGTCTTGGATGGTTCTTCTGGTGGTCGAGCAAGGAAGAAAGAGAAAGGGGAAAATCTTGATTTTTTTCTTTATTTTTCTAAAATGAAAAAGGTTAACTAAATATTAAGCTAAGGAATAACATGGGCAACTATCAAGCACCAAAACAGCCACCTATACCCACATTTTAAAAGGGCAAAATACTCTTGATGCCTAAACTTAAACTAATACAAGCCTAGGGGTAAAATAGTCAAAAACCATAACCCCGCTCAACCTCGGTATTCTACATATTCCAATATTCATCCCACTAAGAAAAAGGTTCTAGACTTACCCATGTGACTCAAATGGCCATCCATCACATTTTCTGTCGTCGCCGAGCAAAAATCATAAAAATTGCATATTTCATATATAATACAATCAATACCTATAGAGTTTAATAAAATCTCCAGAATTGAGAAATTATAACTCCAGTGCCCTCTTTTAATAATGGGACCCACAATTTAAATAAATTTATACATAATTCTAAAAATATTAATAATTAACGCTAATTTCCTTTACTAACTCATATTCTCAAAACATGGTCATTACAAACATAAAGTTCCTCTTCTTGATCTTAAGATTCACTTGATTGTCTTCCAATGTTCCTTTCCTCAATTAATCTGATACCTACTCATTACTCCCACTCAACAGTAGTTGTCTGATCTAATGCATACTAAAGCATATTTGAGACCTCTCAGTGTTGATCCTAAGAAATTCCTTTCTTTGGCCTTTATCTTTTTTGGAATAGTTGAAACTTTTCCTTAGATAAATAAAATCTATATCTAGAAGTCAAGAAGCTTCTATAGATTGCCATTAGAAAAATGCTCTAGCATCTTACTAAAGTAATTTGCTTGCACTAGAGTACGTAAATTACCAGGTATACCATAAGGCACAGGTTTAGATAATCTCAAACCTATAATAATACTAGGAGTAGGAAGTTTTGTTAAGTCCATTGAATAGACTTATTTTCAAAAAAATTCCTTTCTTGTCCTTGTAATAGAAAACTTTTGGTTACTCCATATGAATGGTTTTGACCATAGTTCTCTTAGCTTTACTTCTTGGTTCTTTATTCTGACTATCCATTACTTATTTAAACTAACAATGGATTTTTAATCACAAGTGTCTTCCAAGTCATAACAGGGTGAGTTCCTTAAAACCCTCCCACCACGACAAGGTATTGTGACTTTCTGTCTAAGAACACAAGTGGTATTATCCTCATCGGTTGTATCAAGACAACAGACGTAGTGGGATCATCTTATATAGAATAAGATGATAGAACACTTTCGAATGAAAAAATAATCTCTCTACTTTACTTCTTTGTTTCAGACTTATAGTCATATTCTTAGAAAAGTAGTATTTGTTGAAACAAACATTCTTATCTAATGACCATAGGATGGTCCACCCCTAATCACTTAAAATAGCTATCAAACAAGCAAACCTTAGTTAACAGTTGTGACAGTCAGTAGTCCCGTGATCCGTAAGGGGAAACACCGGGTAAGCTGTGCAATCCCACACCGCCTGGGGAAGGTCAAGTGGGATGATTCTGAGACTGTGTAGGTATGGGACTACACAGTTGAAGAGGGCTTAAATGGATTGATTGGTACTACCTATATCAACAAGGTGCATCTTGTTTTTCGGTAGCCCATCTCGAAAGAACTCCACAGTTAAGCGTGCTTGGCCTGGAGCAATTTAAGGATGGGTGACCTCCTGGGAAGTTTTCCCATGAAGCGTGCGAGTGAGGACAAAGCATGCTGGAAACACTCGTGTTGGTCTGTAGGGTCAGTCATCAATCCAGGAAGCAGCTAGAGTGGCGTACTCGTGTATAAGAGCCATTTAGTCCGTGGGTGTAAGGGCCCAATGGAGGCTTGAAGCGGGGACGTTACAAATGGTATCAGAGCCTTGACCCAGCCGGAAGTGTGGTCGACGAGGACGTCGGACCCTGTAAGGGGGGGTGATTGTGACAGTCAGTAGTCCCGTGATCCGTAAGGGGAAACACCGGGTAAGCTGTGCAATCCCACACCGCCTGGGGAAGGTCAAGTGGGATGATTCTGAGACTGTGTAGGTATGGGACTACACAGTTGAAGAGGGCTTAAATGGATTGATTGGTACTACGTATATCAACAAGGTGCATCTTGTTTTTCGGTAGCCCATCTCGAAAGAACTCCACAGTTAAGCGTGCTTGGCCTGGAGCAATTTAAGGATGGGTGACCTCCTGGGAAGTTTTCCCATGAAGCGTGCGAGTGAGGACAAAGCATGCTGGAAACACTCGTGTTGGTCTGTAGGGTCAGTCATCAATCCAGGAAGCAGCTAGAGTGGCGTACTCGTGTATAAGAGCCATTTAGTCCGTGGGTGTAAGGGCCCAATGGAGGCTTGAAGCGGGGACGTTACAACAGTTCTATCTTTTCTTATGTTCACGATCAGGAACCATTCCATCATTCTGAAATTTCCTATCACTAGGGTATTTCCCTAGAAGGACTTAGGCAACTGCTAGTAACTAATCATCGACCTTTCTACTTTCATCAATATGCAATCTGAATTTCTAGGAAGGTAAGTTTGAATACAATTTGAAGTTCAACTATATGATCTTTTAATTGCATATCCACCAAAATATTTCTCCACCCCTATCAGTTCACAAGATCTTTAAACACTTACCTTAATATTTTTCAACATTGCTAAAAATTCATGAAATTTTTAAACATTTCAAATTTCTTTGCGTAAGGTAAAATCTAGAGTGATCGTCTTAAGAATTTAACGATAACTCATATCCACCCCTGAATGTACATGCATATTTGAATAACATGATCTTACTTTGAACTGGATATTGACATATTTTCTCTTTGCAAACAATGATCTTGTCAAAACCACTATGAACAGATATAAATGCCCTAGATATATAATAATTGTGGTTATGGTCTTTTGATGGCTTAGCTCTTGTTACTATAAAGTGTTCTTAGAATAGTCTAAGTGGATCCTAGTCACAGAATACAAAACTCATATTCCATACATAAACATATAATTTGAATCCATTGAAAGAAAATGGATATTAATAACTTGTGAAAGTCATACTGTATTGTCCAATCTAGGAAACTGAAATTAAAATTTCTATTTAGAATCTAAAATTTAAGGTCAAAGACTTAAATGTATACAAAATATACAATGAGTAATTATTCTCTCTTGGACAACCACTACCAATCTAACTCTAAGTCTAATTTGCCTAAAATAACGTGTTAACGCAGATTTTCGTTAACCAAATTTAAGCCCCACGATAATGATTCAACACAGAAAATAAAAGCTATAGAAAAATAAAGGTGCTGTTTGGTAACACTTTTTTAATCAGTTTTGTGTTTTTAAAATTAAAAAAGTGAAAATATTTTTCAAAGACATTTTCTATAAAACAGTTTTTACTTTTCAATTTTTTAATTAAGAATCAAAACTTTAAAAACAAATAAAAAAAAAATCACTTACAATATTTTTTAAATAGTTTTTTTTTCTTCACCAATATCTTGGACTTCGATTAGAGCCGGGCCCAAATCCCCCCACGGCCTTGGCGCTGAACCCGGCCTTTTACTTGAGCCTGAATTTGGCCCCGGACCTAGACCCGACGTAAAATAAAATCAAAAAATGAAAATGAAAATGAACTTTACAGAACACACTTTTGTTTTCTGTTTTTAAAATTGAAAAACAAAAGTGGTTATAGGACGCATTTTTGTTTTTCAAAAACAAAATTTTTAAAAATAAAAATTTTACTTTCATTTTGTGATTAAAAAATTAGAAAAAAAAAATGTTCCCAAACGGCACCAAAATATGAACATCGCGGTTTTTTTACGTGGTTTTGCAGTTAAAAGTTTGCATAGTCCACGAGTCAATCTTATTCAGATTTCTGAGTATTTTTTCAGGGTCTCTTGCGTAAGAGTTTTTTTGTCCCTTATTTGAGATTGTTTGTCACTATTTATAATTGCATAGTGGCAGTTACTTACAAAGATAACCAAAACATGACTACAGTCATTATCCCTTAAATCGTGAGATCTCATTACATATCATAAAGTATAAATGCAGTGTATGATTTTGAAAATCATTTAGCTGTGATTTTTCCGCTTTTACTGGGTCAGAAATATTGTGTATTAAACACGTCTTTAATTGTTGAATCTGGAGATGTCTCAAAAGAAACTAGACTTAAGTGATTCCAATGGCGAGCTGGAACCATTCTTCTTTCTGAGGTCAACAAGATATGTTTTACGTCGATTGTGGGTATATGGAAATATTCTGACTTTCCAGGGTTATGAGCCTCGCTCCTGTTAGTTGGATTAAACTAGAGGAAGTTTCCTCATAGCGAGATGGTCATCTCGCATTCTTGTTCTTCGAGCCGATCTGACTTTTACACTTGGTTTGATTATTGTAAGCTAAGGTATGTGTTACTCTTCCTCGGTGCCTCGCTATTCTCCTTTAGCGGCATATGGTTTCTCGTTAATACACTAAGCACCAATTCATACATTGATTCCTCGTCTAAGACCTTACAGTCAGCGGATTACAAACATACTCTGATACTTACGCAATTAATGAGTTATTCCATAAAAAGATATGGCATCGATTCACATTCCATTTACCTTGACACGTGTCCTCCAGCTGAATTTCAGGTATAACATAAGCATATACAAGTAGGAGATTTCTAAGATCGAGGTTTTATATCAATTTGGGATAGAAGGTCGGGAATATAGTCATCTACGCCATTCAATTTCATAGACAAAAAATAGTATGACATCATAAGGAGATGATTTATAAACTATTTATCCAATGATATACTTTCTAAGAAATTTCTAAATGAAAAAGTTAAGAGGAAAAATAAAGGATAATTTCGATTAAAATAAGAATTCAATGATGTCCCGGTAGGCGAGAGTCAAAGTTATTCTTATTTTATGAATGTCTTTTTTGTTTCTTATTGTAAATATACTAGTCTAACTTGTCAGCTTTGAATGTACAACTAGACGTTGCATTTACAAATACTTGTCTATCGAGATCTAACAGTATTATGTTTGTCTAACAGATGACAATCTTTTGGGATTTGTCCCATTAAAAAAACTAAGCTAAGTTAGACCAACAATGAAGACTCAAAATTTACGACTACAACATTAATAATAGAAAACAACATGATTCAATATAAATTCATACAGATTCAAAAATTATCATACATTTATCAAGTAACAAAGACATGTGAAAATACAAAACAAGCACATCTTAAATAATTTATAAGGTTTTCAACAAACTGATACAGTGTCCCGGTAGACGAGAGTCAAAGATATCATTAATTGAATAGAGTAGTCAACTTATCTAAAATGGACACCATTCTAGTGACCTTTTATTTGATCAAAATAAGAATCCAACGTTGTCCCTATATCCAAAGTCAAGGTTATTCTTATTTTATGAGCTTCCACCATTATTTCATACTTAGTAAATTTATTTCTAAGTAATCACTCTAGGGCAGAGTCTAATAGAGATAAAAACTTACAAAATACTTATCTTTCGAGATCTTTACGGTGTTAAATGCTTCAACGAATAACCATCCATAAGGGGGACGAAGTCTAGCGTCTCACACAAGGCCCAAAAGAGAGGAATTTAACCTTAAAATGAACAACTGTTATTAATTGAATAGGCACAAAAACTAAATGGGCCTAAATAAAATCTATCAAGAACTATGATATTTTATTTAGCAACAACAACCTATATGCATCTATAATGAAATTAAACACACAGGCTCACACAGGCACACAATTTGGATGGATCCTATCATGTTGCTAGGTCATACACATATGAAAGAAGATTGTGAAAATATACCTGTTACAGATTATTTACTTGACCAAGGGAGTCATGAGTTAAAATCAGATCATTGGATCTGTCAACAAGTTAACCATGGCTATTTGCAATCAAGCAATAATAGGTTTTAAAAACTTACAAATAAGCTAAAACATATACTCATGCAACAAGGTTAGCTGGATAGTTGGATGTAGGATTTATTTAATTTTAAATAAATAATTTTGAAAAAATAATTAATTAAATAAAAAAAATTATTTTCGAAAATTTAAAAAAATTTGAAATTTTGAAAAAAATATTTAAAATTAATCCTACAATTTTGAAAAATTAGGTTTCAACCAACCTAAATATCATTTCAAAATTTGCTAACTACTTTTAAAAATTTAATATTATTTTATAAATAAAAATTAAATAAAAAATTAAAAAAGATAAATAAATATTTTTTTTCAGATTTTAAATGTAATTTAAATAAATAAAATAACAAAATTTAAAAGTTAGCAAAATATCTTACATCTATTTAAAATTACATGATTATAGTTATCTTATTTTAAATTTAAATAAGGTCAAATTATTTTAAAAAAAATTAATTTAAAAAATTTAAAATCTGACCTTAAATTTAAAAAATAAGATAAGATATAATCAAATTTAAAAATAAGATAGATAATTAAGCAAAAAAAAGATAGATATTTACTATTTTCAAATTCAAATTTCACTAATATCATGAATTAAATTTAAAAAATATTAATTAATTTAATTATGATAATTAGAATTGAATTAGGAATAGTAAATGTATAAATACAACACAAAAAATCGGAAGTTAAATCCATGAAAAAGCATGAAAAATCGAAGAAAAACAAAAAAAATGCGAGTTGTACAGACAGTATGCTGAGCATACATGTCCGCGCGCGCATGGTGGGTGTTTGGGCGTGAAAACTCGGGGCAGGGGGAGGTTGCATGATTTCCGCGCGCCCACGAGGTGCAGCGACACCACCCCGATATTTTTGAAATTTCAAAAAATCATAACTAATTCAACTTAAATCGAAATTGAGTTCTGTAAAAAAGTAACTTGCTTAATTTTTTCTATACTATCCAATAAAAATAATTGAAGAAACAGATATTCAATTATTTTTCACGAAAATTAACAAACATCAATCAATCATCAAATAACACTCAATACAACATGATACCATCCAAAACATCAAACAATCGTTTTAAAGTCCAAATTTCTTGCAAGCAAATCAATTACCATGGCTCTGAGGCCAGTTGTTGGAAATTATTTTTCCAGGATCTTAGATCTACTCACAAGTATGTTGATTAACACCCTAAATATGAACTTTCTAAAACGATGAAATAAACACATATAAAGTTTAGTAAACCTTACATTGGGTGCAACACAATATAATGACTCCTTCGGTTCAGATATCTAGCTCTTGATTCCTTTCTGTAGCAGAGCATTATCAATATCTGAACCTGGATCTCTTTCTCTGATTCTTTAGTGCTGAAACTCCTTCTTGCTGAAAGTCTTTCTTCACGATCTTCCTCACTATGATTGAGGTATCACTTGCTGTGTGTGGGCACTACTCTAACACTAAGTATTTCGAAATCTCAAGGAGGAAGAGAGAGAGGGTGGGGTCGGCCAAAGATAGGGAGAGAGAGAGGCTCAGTTTTTTCTGAATGAAAAGTCAGAAGAAAAGTGTAATATTCCTGAAGCCTTCACTATCTATTTATAGCATTCCACTAGGGTTAGGTTTGAATTATTTGGCATTAAAATAATAAAAATATCAGAGGGAAAACCCTACAAAAGTGGCCGGCCATGCAAGGTGGATTTGGGCCTCACTTTTTGCAATTTTGCGGTTTTATCTTTTCTGCATCTGATTTTCTCAAAAACGCCAATTTTCTAATTCAACCATTTAAATGCCAATTCTAACTATTTAATAACTATTAATAAGTATTAAATAATATTGTCATTTATCATATTTATTAATTGAACCATACAAACTATCATAATTAACAAATATGCCCTAAAACTCTTTCTTTACAATTTCGCCCTTACTTAGTGAAAAATTCACAAATAGACATAGTCTAATTTGAGAATTATAATTGATTAATCAAAACCAACTATATGAGTCTTACAAGCAATATTATCTCAACTAGTGGGGGGACCATGGGTCTATATAACCGAGCTTCCAATAAGCAGATCAAGAATTTATAACCTAAATTCACTGACTTATTAATTCTTCGTTGAATCCACGCATAGAACTCAGAATTGCACTCTCAGTATATAGAATGCTCTATATGTTCCACCATATAGACACATCATTAGTTATCCATTGTTATAATCCTAATTTGATCAATGATCCTCTATATGAATGATCTACACTGTAAAGGGATTACATTACCGTTACACCCTACAATGTATTTAATCCTTAAAACACTTAACCCCGTATAAATGATATTTCAGCTTATGTGAAATGAGATCTCCACCATTTATTTTCGTTTGGTCAAGCTCGAAGGAGATCATCCTTTACTTACTATTCACCAGATAGAAGCTATAGATTCCATGTTCATGTTAGCGCTCCCACTCAATTGCACTACCGTGTTCCCAAAATGTACGTATCACCCTGACCCAAAAGTAGGCTTAACTAACAAATCAAAGAACACGAATAGCCTCTTGAGATTGAGCCTAATCATAACAGGATTAAGATCATTTGATCTAGGATCAACTAGGCGATATTGACTTGAATAGATATTACGGTAAGTTTAATAAATCTAAGTCAAAGTTCAATATCGGTCCCTTCCGATGCATACTCCATGCACCCAACCTGAGCTTTACTTTAACCAATGCTCTGGAAAGAACATAGCATTTCTCCAAATGCAAAGAAACTCTGTTGTAGATTATCATATTAGTAAAACCCTGTGTCTGATAAATCTAGGAAACTTTATTCACATAGTGATGTTTACTTTCCAATGTGTTGACAACACAATAAACAGGATCAAGTATGTGAAAAGGGTTTCAGATGAATTCATACATTATGTACATATAATCATGAAATAAATCATGTGAACCATGCGACATTAAATGTTATTTCCGATCTATATTAATAAGTAAATCTTTCCTCTTGGCGCTTCTGACCGCCTCATTGTAATACTTTGCGTTGAAGAGTTCTTGGAACCTTTCCCAAGTCATGGTGGTGACGTCATGGATCTGAGACACCATGTCCCACCATACCAGGGCGTCCTCCTAGAACTGAAACGTGGCGCACACCACTCTGTCGTTACCGGTGACACCCATGAAATTCAGGATTCTGGTAATCACCGTCAGCCACTGCTCGGCTTTCATCACGTCCGGACCTCCCAGGAATACCGGAGGTGCTTGCTTCCGAACCGCTCATACAATGGTTCCAATCTATGGGCCGCCACCACTATCTCGGCTCGGGCGGCAGGGCGTGTGCCACCGGAACTACGGGCACAGGAACCGGCAGAGCACCCCGCTCGTCTCAACCTCTCGAATCTCGAGGTCTTGTTCTTCGATCCGGGCTTGCATCTCCGCAAACCGCAACTCCCACCCGGGGCTCACCGATCGGCCGGGGAGCCCGGCAGCCTGTGGCGGGTTCTCATCACCCCGGCCACGAGCCCTGCCTCGGGGACCTCTACCTCGGCCCCTAGCAGGTGGGGGAAACTGAGCTCCCTGTCCCTGATTCGACCCTACGGAGTTGCCCTGACTCCTGGTAGTCCGCCTGGCGTCCATCTAGTTAGAACCGCCTGCGAAACCAAGAGTTGGCATATCAGGTCGTATTCAAGGCGAGCTTACTAATGCCGCTTCATTTGGAAATTAGAAATGAAACATGCGCCTATTCTACTATCAGGCTACTAACATGCCTCCTAACAGGCTTTTCTTTTTCATAACTGAATAAAATAAACTACTAAAGCAATAAAGGCTTACTGAACCGTGAACCGAGCTAACTGCTGATGATGATTGTACATGTCGTGACGATCTTCTAAGACAACCCGCGCTACGATACCAAATTGTAACACCCTAACTACCTTAGGCGTATTACGTGATTTTTAAACGTACTGTGCAGCTCGTTGCTAATCAACGAGGTTTATGGAAAAACGTGATTAATTAAAATTTTGCTTTTTGATTAAACTTGTAAAACATATTACAAAAGACTCGGGATCCCGATTATAAAAATATTTACAAAAAGTTTAACTGTTTAACTATTACATCAAAATAAAAGTCGTCTAACGACAATTACAAAAATCTCAGCCTTGCTGTCCCGAGGATCGTACGCTCCAGGCCTAACCGCCCCGACATGTACAATCTCATAAGCTCGCTCACGGTCCATCGCCCATGACCTTGCCTTTACCTACACATGAACATAAACTGTGAGTCGACAGACTCAGCAAGAAAAGCATAATAATATCATACATAAAACTGACTGCCGTGTCCAACACGATACTGAGTCCCGCTACTGCCATGTCCAACATGGTACTGAGCCACTACTGCCATGTCCAACATGGTACTGAGTTTTGAAAGTTCATAGGGACGGTACTATTGACAAGTATCCTCCTGATCGGTCGAACCGGTCATACTCCGGCTGCTGGTCATACTCCAGCCTGTACCGACGGGATAGGTCAATAGCACTGAACCACCAACCAAATGTCAGCCTGATCGGTCGAACCGGTCATACTCCGCCGCCGGTCATACTCCACTGTACCGACGTGACGGGGTTGGATGGTTCGAAGCCTAAATACATAACTAATGTAATCTAGCAGGCTTCCTACATGCACGCTAAACATGTAATCTACATATGCATACTGTTATACTAATCTTACCTGGATTCCGATTTCAGGTGTGCCGGTCAACCTGACTGGAACTGAAGCTGAGCGGCGGATTACTGGCTCCTAAACCATAAAAATCACAACGCTATAAGTGACACGCTAAATCACTTCCCGGAGACTAAAACTTGGAACTAAAAGTTTTCCTATCGATAAAAAGTATGGCAATACCCCTAAAAACATAAAAACGAGGAAAACTAGGGTCCCTGAATTTTCCCCAACCGGTAGACCGGTTGCCCAACCGGAATTCCGGTTCTGGAAAATTCAGAACCCTCATCCGGAATTCCGGATGCACAACCGAATTCGGTTCCTCGCGAGCAGCCAACTACAATTCTCATAACTCGACCAATTCAACCCCAATTGGTACCAAACTTTCCAGACCTGTTCTAAACACCCCAAAGAACAAATCTAAGGCCTCAAAACCACCCAGAAAACACAGAGGCAAAATTCACCATTAAAGACCAAGCTTTGAGTTCCAAAACTCAAACTTGGTTAAATCCACTAACATGCATCCAAACCTAGTTAATTCTACTCAACTAAGCATGAATAAGCTTCTGAAAACATACAAGAACATCCAGCAACTTCACAGAACAAAAAGAACCATTTCTTTCAAAAATTCATAACTTTTTCACATAAAAACTAAAAGCTTTGAACAACCTAACTAACATGCTTTCAACATAGCTCAACTAATATCAATTAACATGCTTTAAACCACATATATCAACAACAAAATCACAAAGAAGAACATATACCAAAATCATCATGCATTTCACTCAATATTCATCATTTTTTCATAATTTCAAGGAGAAATCAAGAGAGCTAACCTAGCTTGGAAAAATGCTTAGATTAGGATGAGAATTCACTTGAAAGATTGAACAAAACCCAGCCCTTTGAATCCCATGCACCAGCCGAAAATGAGAGGAAAAGAGAGAGAGAGAGTTTTCTTTTGAAATTTCTAATTTTTTTTTTTTACTAAGTGTGAAATGAGAGAAAATAAAAGAATAAGCCACTTAAACCATTTTATTTCAGCCATTAAAATAAACAATTAACATTTATTTTCCATTTCATAAATCACATAAGACAAAATACTAATGGGGCAAAAAGACCATTTTGCCCCTCCACCATAAAACCACATAAATCATACTAAAGGGGTATTTTTGGGACATTCTAAATTCCCGGCCATTCCCGACATTCCCAATGTCTAAAACCCGTCCCCAAATTACCAACATACTAAGTTGTGATTTCTACTGAGCCAAACGCCGAGTTCCAAAATACCGGACACCGGAAATGCGAAATATAAAAACTACTGATGACATAATCATGCATTTCTGAATTCCATAAATAACAGTAATAAATTATTTAAATAGCTATAAATAATTTCATAATTAAATATAAACAACTGCTAATTTCCAAATTAACTAGGCGGGCTTTACAACTATTCCCCCCTTAAAAGGATTTCGTCCCCGAAATCTAACCTGAATAACTCTGGATATTGAGCTCTCATATCTGACTCTAGCTCCCAGGTGGCTTCCTCCACCTTGCTGTTTCTCCAGAGAACCTTGACCAATGCTATGGTCTTATTCCGAAGGACTTTATCCTTTCTATCCAGGATCTGCACTGGTTGTTCCTCATATGACATGTCTGGCTGAAGCTGAAGACTCTCATAACTGAGTATATGAGAGGGGTCTGAAACGTATTTTCTCAACATTGAGACATGGAATACGTTGTGCACTGCTGATAAGGCTGGAGGCAATGCTAACCGATATACCACTTGACCTATCTTCTCGAGAATCTCGAAAGGTCCTGTAAACCTAGGGCATAACTTGCCTCTTTTCCCGAAACGTTTAATCCCCTTCATCGGAGATACTCGCAAAAACACATGGTCCCCTACTCGGAACTCAACATCTCTACGTTTCGGATCTGCGTAACTCTTCTGTCTGCTCTGTGAGGCAAGCATTCTAGCTTTTATCTTTTCTATTGCCTCATTGGTCCGCTGAACTGACTCTAGACCTAGGTATTTCCTCTCCCCTGTCTCATCCCAGTGGATTGGGGATCTACATTTCCTACCGTACAACAGTTCATAGGGTGCCATCCCTATCGTACTCTGATAACTGTTGTTGTATGAAAATTCTATTAACGGTAGATATTTACTCCATGAACCCTCAAAGTCCATAACACAGGCTCTCAACATATCCTCCAATATCTGAATTGTCCTTTCGGACCGACCATCCGTCCGAGGATGAAATGCTGTACTGAATTTCAGCTTCGTACCCATTGCCCGTTGCAAACTTTGCCAAAATTTGGAGGTGAATTTCGGATCCCTGTCCGAAACTATAGACTTCGGTACCCCGTGAAGTCTCACTATCTCTCTGACGTACAGTTCTGCCAACTGATGCACTGAAAATGTTGTTCTAACCGGCAGAAAATGAGCAGATTTCGTAAATCGATCCACCACTACCCAGATGGAATCATGCATACCCGTGGTCCTAGGTAACCCGACCACAAAATCCATCGTAATATCCTCCCATTTCCATTCCGGTAGGGTTAGAGGCTGCAACAACCCCGCCGGTCTACGATGTTCGGCCTTGATCCGCCGACAAGTGAGGCATCTCGATACGAATTCTACCAAATTCCTCTTCATACCGTTCCACCGTAAGTACAGTTTCAAATCTTGGTACATCTTGGTGGTGCCGGGATGCAGAGAATATGGAGTAGAATGAGCCTCCTCAAAGATCTCATTTCTAAGTTCCACATTGTCCGGAACACAAACCCTGGCTTTATACAAAAGCATCCCACTGTCTGACACTGAAAAGTCTTTGGCTTGACCAGCCAATACCTCATCTCGGATTTTCACTAACTCCGGATCTGTCATCTGAGCGACTTTTATTCTTTCCAACAGATCAGATTGCAGCGTCAAGTTGTGAAGCTGACCTACCACAAACTCAATGCTGGATCTAACCATATCCTCTGCTAGCTGTGGTGAGATCTGAACCATGCTAGCTACTTGCCCGGGACCCTTTTTGCTCAGGGCATCGGCCACTACATTGGCTTTTCCGGGATGATAGAGGATCTCGCAATCGTAATCCTTCACTAATTCCAACCAACGCCTTTGTCTCATGTTCAAATCTTTCTGAGTAAAGAAATACTTGAGACTCTTATGGTCGGTATAGATCTCACACTTCTCTCCATACAAGTAATGCCGCCAAATCTTCAGTGCAAAAACCACTGCGGCCAATTCTAGATCATGAGTCGGGTATCGCTGTTCATAATCCTTTAACTGACGGGAGGCATAAGCGATAACCCGATCGGCTTGCATCAATACGCACCCCAAACCCTGTTTGGATGCGTCACAGTAGACTACGAACTTCTCCTTGTCCGAAGGCAAAGCTAGCACCGGAGCAGTAATCAATCTCTGTTTCAGCTCCTGAAAGCTAGCTTCACATTTATCTGACCAGATAAATCGCTGATTCTTCTTTGTAAGCTCGGTTAGGGGCATTGAAATTTTGGAGAACCCCTCCACGAACCTACGGTAGTACCCAGCTAATCCCAAGAAGCTTCTGATCTCCGTCACTGTCTTCGGTCTCGGCCAATCCCTGACGGATTCAATCTTCCCGGGATCCACCTTGATCCCATCTTCACTCACAATGTGCCCTAGGAAGGACACCTGAGACAACCAGAACTCACATTTCTTGAACTTGGCGTAGAGCTTATGTTCTCGAAGTCGTTGCAGTACCATCTGAAGATGTAACTCATGCTCCTCTTCTGATTGAGAGTACACGAGGATGTCGTCGATAAACACAATCACACAGATATCGAGGAAATCCTTGAATACTCTATTCATCAGGTCCATGAATGCTGCAGGAGCATTGGTTAGTCCGAATGACATAACCAGAAACTCGTAGTTTCCATACCTAGTGCGGAAAGCCGTCTTTGGAATGTCCTCCTCTCGGATCCTCAACTGATGATAACCCGAACGGAGATCAATCTTGGAAAAGACCGTCTTTCCCTGAAGCTGATCGAACAAGTCATCGATCCTAGGTAATGGGTATTTATTCTTCACCGTTAGCTTGTTCAACTCCCTGTAGTCGATGCACATCCTCATAGATCCATCCTTCTTCTTGACGAACAAAACCGGGGCTCCCCAGGGTGACACACTGGGCCGGATGAACCCTATGTCAAGCAACCCTTGGAGCTGAATCTTTAATTCCTTAAGTTCAGCTGGAGCCATCCTATACGGGGCTTTGGAAATCGGATCCACCCCTGGTGCCAAGTCAATCACGAAATCGATCTCCCGCTGAGGTGGTAACCCTGGAAGTTCTTCGGGAAAAACGTCCAAAAATTCCCGAACCACTCTGATGTCCTCTGGCCGAATGGTGTCTGGCCGAGTGGTGTCCACCACCACGGCCAGAAACCCTAAGCACCCGCCGTGCAATAATTCTCTCGCTGACATAGCCGAGATCACCGGGATCCGAGATCCCTGAACCGAACCCACAAATACAAACGGTTCTTCACTTTCCGGTTGGAAGACCACCATCTTCCTTTTACAGTCAATGCTCGCCGAATATTTAGATAGGAAATCCATTCCTAAAATAATATCAAATTCGACTAAGCTCATCTCTATCAGATCAGCGCTTAACTCTCTACCATCTATCCTGATCGGCATAGACCTAATCCACCTATTGGAGATAACCAATTCTCCGCCAGGTAACAGGGTTCCAAACCCTGATTCATATCTATCAAAGGGTCTACCCAACTTACTAAAGACCCCGGCCGCTACATAAGAATGTGTAGCCCCAGAATCAAACAACACTGAATATAGCGAGTTGTTAATAAAAAGCTGACCTGTAACAACTGATGGGCTGGCATCTGCATCAGCTTGCGTGATAGCGAACACCCTGGCTGGAGTGGGTATCGCTGGAGCTCTCGGTGCCTCTGGCCGGAGCTGGGGACATTCCCTCTTGAAGTGTCCGGGCATGCCACAATGAAAGCATCCCTGACCCTTGCACTCACCCCGATGATGCCTCTTGCAGCTAGGGCACTCGGGATAGGAGAATCGGGTCTCATTACCACCAGGACGACTCCTGTTCGGTTCCCCCGGAACCTCTTGTTCTGACTCGAGCCGCCGGAAGCAGTGGGTGCCCTCTTCCTCTGATCAATGGCCGAACCACTACTCCCCCTGCTATAGCCTGATGCAGGAGGGGTAGGAGCTCCGCCACTAATCGGAGTACTAGCTGACTCTGACATGCACCCCACTGCGCCCTCAGCTCGCAGTGCCTTCTCCACCATCTGAGCATAGGTGGTGCTGTCGTCGGTGGTAATCATCAGGTCATGCCTGATCTTGGGATTCAACCCGTCCAGATATTTCTCCTTCTTGCTGAAGTCGGTCGGCACAATTCCCGAGGCTAACCTCGCCAACCGGTCAAACTGAGTAGTATACTCAGTGACGCTCATGTTCTCCCGCTGGGTCAGGTGAACGAACTCTTTCCTCTTGGCGCTTCTGACCGCCTCATTGTAATACTTTGCGTTGAAGAGTTCTTGGAACCTTTCCCAAGTCATGGTGGTGACGTCATGGATCTGAGACACCATGTCCCACCATACCAGGGCGTCCTCCTGGAACTGAAACGTGGCGCACACCACTGCGTCGTTACGGTGACACCCATGAAATTCGTGATTCCGGTAATCACCGTCGCCCACCGCTCGGCTTTCATCACGTCCGGACCTCCCAGGAATACCGGAGGTGCTTGCTTCCGAACCGCTCATACAATGGTTCCAATCTATGGGCCGCCACCACTATCTCGGCACGGGAAGCGAGGCGAGGTGCCACCGGAACTACGGGCACAGAACCGGCAGGAGCACCCCGCTGTCTCAACCTCTCGAATCTCGAGGTCTTGTTCTTCGATCCGGCTTGCATCTCCGCAAACCGCAACTCCCACCCGGGCTCCCCGATCGGCCGGGGGAGCTCGGGCAGCCTGTGGCGGGTTCTCATCACCCCGGCCACGAGCCCTGCCTCGGGGACCTCTACCTCGGCCCCTGGCAGGTGGGGGAAACTGAGCTCCCTGTCCCTGATTCGACCCTACGGAGTTGCCCTGACTCCTGGTAGTCCGCCTGGCGTCCATCTAGTTAGAACCGCCTGCGAAACCAAGAGTTGGCATATCAGGTCGTATTCAAGGCGAGCTTACTAATGCCGCTTAATTTGGAAATTAGAAATGAAACATGCGCCTATTCTACTATCATGCTACTAACATGCTTCCTAGCAGGCTTTTCTTTTTCATAACTGAATAAAATAAACTACTAAAGCAATAAAGGCTTACTGAACCGTGAACCGAGCTAACTGCTGATGATGATTGTACATGTCGTGACGATCTTCTAAGACAACCCGGCGGCTACGATACCAAATTGTAACACCCTAACTACCTTAGGCGTATTACGTGATTTTTAAACGTACTGTGCAGCTCGTTGCTAATCAACGAGGTTTATGGAAAAACGTGATTAATTAAAATTTTGCTTTTTGATTAAACTTGTAAAACATATTACAAAAGACTCGGGATCCCGATTATAAAAATATTTACAAAAAGTTTAACTGTTTAACTATTACATCAAAATAAAAGTCGTCTAACGACAGTTACAAAAATCTCAGCCTTGTTGTCCCGAGGATCGTACGCTCCGTGCCTAACCGCCCCGACATGTACAATCTCATAAGCTCGCTCACGGTCCATCGCTACATGACCTTGCCTTTACCTACACAT
The DNA here is from genome assembly GCF_029168945.1 of Cannabis sativa. Lineage (NCBI taxonomy): Eukaryota > Viridiplantae > Streptophyta > Magnoliopsida > Rosales > Cannabaceae > Cannabis > Cannabis sativa. Next base: position 53,498,843 of record NC_083607.1, on the reverse strand, counting down.
GAACATAAACTGTGAGTCGACAGACTCAGCAAGAAAAGCATAATAATATCATACATAAAACTGACTGCCGTGTCCAACACGATACTGAGTCCCGCTACTGCCATGTCCAACATGGTACTGAGCCACTACTGCCATGTCCAACATGGTACTGAGTTTTGAACGTTCATAGGGACGGTACTATTGACAAGTATCCTCCTGATCGGTCGAACCGGTCATACTCCGGCCGCCGGTCATACTCCACTCGTACCGACGGGATAGGTCAATAAGATCGAACCACCAACCAAATGTCACTGATCGGTCGAACCGGTCATACTCCGGCTGCTGGTCATACTCCAGCCTGTACCGACGTGACAGGGTTGGATGGTTCGAAGCCTAAATACATAACTAATGTAATCTAGCAGGCTTCCTACATGCACGCTAAACATGTAATCTACATATGCATACTGTTATACTAATCTTACCTGGATTCCGATTTCAGTGTGCCGTCAACCCGACCGGAACCGAAGCCGAGCGGCGGACATCGGCTCCTAAACCATAAAAATCACAACGCTATAAGTTGACACGCTAAATCACTTCCGGGGACTAAAACTTGGAACTAAAAGTTTCCCTATCGATAAAAAGCATGGCAATACCCCTAGAAACATAAAAACGAGGAAAACTAGGGTCCCCGAATTTTCCCCAACCGTAGACCGGTTGCCCAACCGAATTCCGTTCTGGAAAATTCAGAACCCTCATCCGGAATTCCGGATGCACAACCGGAATTCCGGTTCCTCGCAGGCAGCCAACTACAATTCTCATAACTCGACCAATTCAACCCCAATTGGTACCAAACTTTCCAGACCTGTTCTAAACACCCCAAAGAACAAATCTAAGGCCTCAAAACCACCCAGAAAACACAGAGGCAAAATTCACCATTAAAGACCAAGCTTTGAGTTCCAAAACTCAAACTTGGTTAAATCCACTAACATGCATCCAAACCTAGTTAATTCTACTCAACTAAGCATGAATAAGCTTCTGAAAACATACAAGAACATCCAGCAACTTCACAGAACAAAAAGAACCATTTCTTTAAAAAATTCATAACTTTTTCACATAAAAACTAAAAGCTTTGAACAACCTAACTAACATGCTTTCAACATAGCTCAACTAATATCAATTAACATGCTTTAAACCACATATATCAACAACAAAATCACAGCAGCAACATATACCAAAATCATCATGCATTTCACTCAATATTCATCATTTTTTCATAATTTCAAGGAGAAATCAAGAGAGCTAACCTAGCTTGGAAAAATGCTTAGATTAGGATGAGAATTCACTTGAAAGATTGAACAAAACCCAGCCCTTTGAATCCCATGCACCAGCCGAAAATGAGAGGAAAAGAGAGAGAGAGAGTTTTCTTTTGAAATTTCTAATTTTTTTTTTTTTACTAAGTGTGAAATGAGAGAAAATAAAAGAATAAGCCACTTAAACCATTTTATTTCAGCCATTAAAATAAACAATTAACATTTATTTTCCATTTCATAAATCACATAAGACAAAATACTAATGGGGCAAAAAGACCATTTTGCCCCTCCACCATAAAACCACATAAATCATACTAAAGGGGTATTTTTCGGACATTCTAAATTCCCGGCCATTCCCGACATTCCCAATGTCTAAAACCCGTCCCCAAATTACCAACATACTAAGTTGTGATTTCTACTGAGCCAAACGCCGAGTTCCAAAATACCTGACACCGGAAATGCGAAATATAAAAACTACTGATGACATAATCATGCATTTCTGAATTCCATAAATAACAGTAATAAATTATTTAAATAGCTATAAATAATTTCATAATTAAATATAAACAACTGCTAATTTCCAAATTAACTAAGCGGGCTTTACAACTATTCCCCCCTTAAAAGGATTTCGTCCCCGAAATCTAACCTGAATAACTCTGGATATTGAGCTCTCATATCTGACTCTAGCTCCCAGGTGGCTTCCTCCACCTTGCTGTTTCTCCAGAGAACCTTGACCAATGCTATGGTCTTATTCCGAAGGACTTTATCCTTTCTATCCAGGATCTGCACTGGTTGTTCCTCATATGACATGTCTGGCTGAAGCTGAAGACTCTCATAACTGAGTATATGAGAGGGGTCTGAAACGTATTTTCTCAACATTGAGACATGGAATACGTTGTGCACTGCTGATAAGGCTGGAGGCAATGCTAACCGATATACCACTTGACCTATCTTCTCGAGAATCTCGAAAGGTCCTGTAAACCTAGGGCATAACTTGCCTCTTTTCCCGAAACGTTTAATCCCCTTCATCGGAGATACTCGCAAAAACACATGGTCCCCTACTCGGAACTCAACATCTCTACGTTTCGGACCGCGTAACTCTTCCGTCCGCTTCTGTGAGGCAAGCATTCTAGCTTTTATCTTTTCTATTGCCTCATTGGTCCGCTGAACTGACTCTAGACCTAGGTATTTCCTCTCCCCTGTCTCATCCCAGTGGATAGGGGATCTACATTTCCTACCGTACAACAGTTCATAGGGTGCCATCCCTATCGTACTCTGATAACTGTTGTTGTATGAAAATTCTATTAACGGTAGATATTTACTCCATGAACCCTCAAAGTCCATAACACAGGCTCTCAACATATCCTCCAATATCTGAATTGTCCTTTCGGACTGACCATCTGTCTGAGGATGAAATGCTGTACTGAATTTCAGCTTCGTACCCATTGCCCGTTGCAAACTTTGCCAAAATTTGGAGGTGAATTTCGGATCCCTGTCCGAAACTATAGACTTCGGTACCCCGTGAAGTCTCACTATCTCTCTGACGTACAGTTCTGCCAACTGATCCACTGAAAATGTTGTTCTAACCGGCAGAAAATGAGCAGATTTCGTAAATCGATCCACCCCTACCCAGATGGAATCATGCATACCCGTGGTCCTAGGTAACCCGACCACAAAATCCATCGTAATATCCTCCCATTTCCATTCTGGTAGGGTTAGAGGCTGCAACAACCCTGCTGGTCTCTGATGTTCAGCCTTGATCTGCTGACAAGTGAGGCATCTCGATACGAATTCTACCAAATTCTTCTTCATACCGTTCCACCAGAAGTACAGTTTCAAATCTTGGTACATCTTGGTGGTGCCGGGATGCAGAGAATATGGAGTAGAATGAGCCTCCTCAAAGATCTCATTTCTAAGTTCCACATTGTCCGGAACACAAACCCTGGCTTTATACAAAAGCATCCCACTGTCTGACACTGAAAAGTCTTTGGCTTGACCAGCCAATACCTCATCTCGGATTTTCACTAACTCCGGATCTGTCATCTGAGCGACTTTTATTCTTTCCAACAGATCAGATTGCAGCGTCAAGTTGTGAAGCTGACCTACCACAAACTCAATGCTGGATCTAACCATATCCTCTGCTAGCTGTGGTGAGATCTGAACCATGCTAGCTACTTGCCCGGGACCCTTTTTGCTCAGGGCATCGGCCACTACATTGGCTTTTCCGGGATGATAGAGGATCTCGCAATCGTAATCCTTCACTAATTCCAACCAACGCCTTTGTCTCATGTTCAAATCTTTCTGAGTAAAGAAATACTTGAGACTCTTATGGTCGGTATAGATCTCACACTTCTCTCCATACAAGTAATGCCGCCAAATCTTCAGTGCAAAAACCACTGCGGCCAATTCTAGATCATGAGTCGGGTATCGCTGTTCATAATCCTTTAACTGACGGGAGGCATAAGCGATAACCCGATCGGCTTGCATCAATACGCACCCCAAACCCTGTTTGGATGCGTCACGATGAACTACGAACTTCTCCTTGTCCGAAGGCAAAGCTAGCACCGGAGCAGTAATCAATCTCTGTTTCAGCTCCTGAAAGCTAGCTTCACATTTATCTGACCAGATAAATCGCTGATTCTTCTTTGTAAGCTCGGTTAGGGGCATTGAAATTTTGGAGAACCCCTCCACGAACCTACGGTAGTACCCAGCTAATCCCAAGAAGCTTCTGATCTCCGTCACTGTCTTCGGTCTCGGCCAATCCCTGACGGATTCAATCTTCCCGGGATCCACCTTGATCCCATCTTCACTCACAATGTGCCCTAGGAAGGACACCTGAGACAACCAGAACTCACATTTCTTGAACTTGGCGTAGAGCTTATGTTCTCGAAGTCGTTGCAGTACCATCTGAAGATGTAACTCATGCTCCTCTTCTGATTGAGAGTACACGAGGATGTCGTCGATAAACACAATCACACAGATATCGAGGAAATCCTTGAATACTCTATTCATCAGGTCCATGAATGCTGCAGGAGCATTGGTTAGTCCGAATGACATAACCAGAAACTCGTAGTTTCCATACCTAGTGCGGAAAGCCGTCTTTGGAATGTCCTCCTCTCGGATCCTCAACTGATGATAACCCGAACGGAGATCAATCTTGGAAAAGACCGTCTTTCCCTGAAGCTGATCGAACAAGTCATCGATCCTAGGTAATGGGTATTTATTCTTCACCGTTAGCTTGTTCAACTCCCTGTAGTCGATGCACATCCTCATAGATCCATCCTTCTTCTTGACGAACAAAACCGGGGCTCCCCAGGGTGACACACTGGGCCGGATGAACCCTATGTCAAGCAACCCTTGGAGCTGAATCTTTAATTCCTTAAGTTCAGCTGGAGCCATCCTATACGGGGCTTTGGAAATCGGATCCACCCCTGGTGCCAAGTCAATCACGAAATCGATCTCCCGCTGAGGTGGTAACCCTGGAAGTTCTTCGGGAAAAACGTCCAAAAATTCCCGAACCACTCTGATGTCCTCTGGCCGAATGGTGTCTGGCCGAGTGGTGTCCACCACCACGGCCAGAAACCCTAAGCACCCGCCGTGCAATAATTCTCTCGCTGACATAGCCGAGATCACCGGGATCCGAGATCCCTGAACCGAACCCACAAATACAAACGGTTCTTCACTTTCCGGTTGGAAGACCACCATCTTCCTTTTACAGTCAATGCTCGCCGAATATTTAGATAGGAAATCCATTCCTAAAATAATATCAAATTCGACTAAGCTCATCTCTATCAGATCAGCGCTTAACTCTCTACCATCTATCCTGATCGGCATAGACCTAATCCACCTATTGGAGATAACCAATTCTCCGCCAGGTAACAGGGTTCCAAACCCTGATTCATATCTATCAAAGGGTCTACCCAACTTACTAAAGACCCCGGCCGCTACATAAGAATGTGTAGCCCCATAATCAAACAACACTGAATATAGCGAGTTGTTAATAAAAAGCTGACCTGTAACAACTGATGGGCTGGCATCTGCATCAGCTTGCGTGATAGCGAACACCCTGGCTGGAGTGGGTATCGCTGGAGCTCTCGGTGCCTTTGGCCGGAGCTGGGGACATTCCCTCTTGAAGTGTCCGGGCATGCCACAATGAAAGCATCCCTGCCCCTTGCACTCACCCCGATGATGCCTCTTGCAGCTAGGGCACTCGGGATAGGAGAATCGGGTCTCATTACCACCAGGACGACTCCCTCTGTTCTGGTTCCCCCGGAACCTCTTGTTCTGACTCGAGCCGCCGGAAGCAGTGGGTGCCCTCTTCCTCTGATCAATGGCCGAACCACTACTCCCCATGCTATAGCCTGATGCAGGAGGGGTAGGAGCTCCGCCACTAATCGGAGTACTAGCTGACTCTGACATGCACCCCACTGCGCCCTCAGCTCGCAGTGCCTTCTCCACCATCTGAGCATAGGTGGTGCTGTCGTCGGTGGTAATCATCAGGTCATGCCTGATCTTGGGATTCAACCCGTCCAGATATTTCTCCTTCTTGCTGAAGTCGGTCGGCACAATTCCCGAGGCTAACCTCGCCAACCGGTCAAACTGAGTAGTATACTCAGTGACGCTCATGTTCTCCCGCTGGGTCAGGTGAACGAACTCTTTCCTCTTGGCGCTTCTGACCGCCTCATTGTAATACTTTGCGTTGAAGAGTTCTTGGAACCTTTCCCAAGTCATGGTGGTGACGTCATGGATCTGAGACACCATGTCCCACCATACCAGGGCGTCCTCCTGGAACTGAAACGTGGCGCACACCACTCTGTCGTTACCGGTGACACCCATGAAATTCAGGATTCTGGTAATCACCGTCAGCCACTGCTCGGCTTTCATCACGTCCGGACCTCCCAGGAATACCGGAGGTGCTTGCTTCCGGAACCGCTCATACAATGGTTCCAATCTATGGGCCGCCACCACTATCTCGGCCTGGGCAGCAGGGGCAGGTGCCACTGGAACTACGGGCACAGGAACTGCAGGAGCACCCTGCTGTCTCAACCTCTGAATCTCGAGGTCTTGTTCTTCGATCCGGCTTGCATCTCCGCAAACCGCAACTCCCACCCGGGCTCCCTGATCGGCTGGGGGAGCCTGGGCAGCCTGTGGCGGGTTCTCATCACCCCGACCACGAGCCCTGCCTCGGGGACCTCTACCTCGGCCCCTAGCAGGTGGGGGAAACTGAGCTCCCTGTCCCTGATTCGACCCTACGGAGTTGCCCTGACTCCTGGTAGTCCGCCTGGCGTCCATCTAGTTAGAACCGCCTGCGAAACCAAGAGTTGGCATATCAGGTCGTATTCAAGGCGAGCTTACTAATGCCGCTTAATTTGGAAATTAGAAATGAAACATGCGCCTATTCTACTATCAGGCTACTAACATGCTTCCTAACCAGCTTTTCTTTTTCATAACTGAATAAAATAAACTACTAAAGCAATAAAGGCTTACTGAACCGTGAACCGAGCTAACTGCTGATGATGATTGTACATGTCGTGACGATCTTCGGAAGACAACCCGCGGCTACGATACCAAATTGTAACACCCTAACTACCTTAGGCGTATTACGTGATTTTTAAACGTACTGTGCAGCTCGTTGCTAATCAACGAGGTTTATGGAAAAACGTGATTAATTAAAATTTTGCTTTTTGATTAAACTTGTAAAACATATTACAAAAGACTCGGGATCCCGATTATAAAAATATTTACAAAAAGTTTAACTGTTTAACTATTACATCAAAATAAAAGTCGTCTAACGACGATTACAAAAATCTCGGCCTTCTTTGTCCCGAGGATCGTACGCTCCAGGACTAACCGCCCCGACATGTACAATCTCATAAGCTCGCTCACGGTCCATCAGCTACAGCCTTGCCTTTACCTACACATGAACATAAACTGTGAGTCGACAGACTCAGCAAGAAAAGCATAATAATATCATACATAAAACTGACTGCCGTGTCCAACACGATACTGAGTCCCGCTACTGCCATGTCCAACATGGTACTGAGCCACTACTGCCATGTCCAACATGGTACTGAGTTTTGAACGTTCATAGGGACGGTACTATTGACAAGTATCCTCCTGATCGGTAGAACCGGTCATACTCCGCCGCTGGTCATACTCCACTCGTACCGACGGGATAGGTCAATAGCACCGAACCACCAACCAAATGTCGGCTGATCGGTCGAACCGGTCATACTCCGCCGCCGGTCATACTCCACTCGTACCGACGTGACAGGTTGGATGGTTCGAAGCCTAAATACATAACTAATGTAATCTAGCAGGCTTCCTACATGCACGCTAAACATGTAATCTACATATGCATACCGTTATACTAATCTTACCCGGATTCCGATTTCAGTGTGCCTTGGCCAACCCGACCGGAACCGAAGCCGAGCGGATTGACATCGGCTCCTAAACCATAAAAATCACAACGCTATAAGTGACACGCTAAATCACTTCCCGGGGACTAAAACTTGGAACTAAAAGTTTCCCTATCAATAAAAAGTATGGCAATACCCCTAAAAACATAAAAACGAGGAAAACTAGGGTCCCTGAATTTTCCCCAACCGGTAGACCGGTTGCCCAACCGGAATTCCGGTTCTGGAAAATTCAGAACCCTCATCCGGAATTCCGGATGCACAACCGGAATTTCGGTTCCTCGCAGGCAGCCAACTACAATTCTCATAACTCGACCAATTCAACCCCAATTGGTACCAAACTTTCCAGACCTGTTCTAAACACCCCAAAGAACAAATCTAAGGCCTCAAAACCACCCGTAAAAACACAGAGGCAAAATTCACCATTAAAGACCAAGCTTTGGGTTCCAAAACTCAAACTTGGTTAAATCCACTAACATGCATCCAAACCTAGTTAATTCTACTCAACTAAGCATGAATAAGCTTCTGAAAACATACAAGAACATCCAAAGAACTTCACGTAACAAAAAGAACCATTTCTTTCAAAAATTCATAACTTTTTCACATAAAAACTAAAAGCTTTGAACAACCTAACTAACATGCTTTCAACATAGCTCAACTAATATCAATTAACATGCTTTAAACCACATATATCAACAACAAAATCACAACAGCAACATATACCAAAATCATCATGCATTTCACTCAATATTCATCATTTTTTCATAATTTCAAGGAGAAATCAAGAGAGCTAACCTAGCTTGGAAAAATGCTTAGATTAGGATGAGAATTCACTTGAAAGATTGAACAAAACCCAGCCCTTTGAATCCCATGCACCAGCCGAAAATGAGAGGAAAAGAGAGAGAGAGTTTTCTTTTGAAATTTCTAATTTTTTTTTTTTTACTAAGTGTGAAATGAGAGAAAATAAAAGAATAAGCCACTTAAACCATTTTATTTCAGCCATTAAAATAAACAATTAACATTTATTTTCCATTTCATAAATCACATAAGACAAAATACTAATGGGGCAAAAAGACCATTTTGCCCCTCCACCATAAAACCACATAAATCATACTAAAGGGGTATTTTTGGGACATTCTAAATTCCCGGCCATTCCCGACATTCCCAATGTCTAAAACCCGTCCCCAAATTACCAACATACTAAGTTGTGATTTCTACTGAGCCAAACGCCGAGTTCCAAAATACCGGACACCGGAAATGCGAAATATAAAAACTACTGATGACATAATCATGCATTTCTGAATTCCATAAATAACAGTAATAAATTATTTAAATAGCTATAAATAATTTCATAATTAAACATAAACAACTGCTAATTTCCAAATTAACTAAGCGGACTTTACACTATAAATTGGCTCAACCTGATGGCTCGCTAATAAAATTTTACTGGAATGTAGAACATTTGCGACCCTACTATCAATAAATAAATGATATAACTCGTATTACTGATGTAAGCTTTAAACTTTAGTTATGGATAAAGAGAATCATTTATATTAAGTAATTACAAAGTTTCATTCTTTCAATTACTTAAGGGTTATGTATGATTAACTAGAATTCATCTTTAAATACATTGTATAATGCAAACCTGCCATTTCAATTTTTTTTAAAATTCAAAGGTTCTCGACTAAACATCTTTGATGAAAGTGGAGTCGAACCGTTTAAACTATCTGACTAAACCACTTTGACGAAAGTGGGGTCGAATCGTTATAACACCTTGACCAAACCTTTTTGACGAAGAAGGGATCAAAAAACTATAATTTTTGATTTATTACCTATCTGACGGGAGAGGAAAATCAAAAGTTATAACTCACGTATAAAACTGAATACTAACAGTTCTCACGAGCTAGAAAAGTACTAAACGAGGCATCACAATGCCTTGATAAAAGTACTTAAACCTAGAAAATGGGTAGATAATATAACTATTCATGCGAGCGAATTAAAATATACAAAGTGATAAAATTTTTAAAGTATATTTAAGTTTGCTTAAGGAAGATTATAACTGCAATTGCGAGGCAAAATTGACAACCGCGAAAATCATAAAGTTTGGTAGATTACTAACTACTTAAACAAGAAGACTATGAGCAATGGAAAAATCCAAAAGTACTGTATATTTCATGAAAATATAGTTGTTTACATTGTGAATAATAACGCAAGTAAATACTATTGTATTAAGTTCGAATAAAAACAGTACAAGGCATTTAAGATAAGAAAAACCTAAGACTGGTTACAAACTTGTCTTTACAAAAATGCCACTAGGGGCAAACCATTAAGTCATTCTCCTAAACGAAGGATGAGAGGGGAAGCCGATGAACTCGAGAAAGACCGTCTGCATATAGCTCCGAAAAAGACCATCTACACATAGCTTGAGAAAGTTCGGCTACACGTAGAGAGCCTTGATCTCTGCACAGGCCTCATTCCCCTCATCATCAGAAGATCCCATTTCCTGAATGCGAGATCTATTTGCCAGCCTCAGGAAATTTCTCAACACTGGAGAGATGCTGACGCAAAGATCTCCTACCACAGGTTAGGGTTCCCCTGGTTTGGATTGGTCAGAAGCTCCTTAGCCCTAGAATCCATTGTTTCCGGCTCAGGTTGAGGCTTGAAGTATGTAGGAACGAATAGAAATTGGTTGGTGCATCTGGGTATTATGAGTCTGGGAAGATAAACTTCTGAACTCAGAAGAAACATTTTGGCAGTAAGGAAGTAATCCATTCTGAAAATGGATTTCACTAAAGAGCTAGAAGGTTTGTGAAAAATGACAAGCATGAGCCGCCTTTTTATACACGAAATTCGGTGACAAGAAAGCCAAAGATTGAGAAATCTAACGGCTGGGAATCGTGCAGAATATGATTATTAAAAGAATTTTGGCGAAAATGCCCTTCGTAATTATTAAAAAGCTCTTTTTAATAAAAATGAACTTTATAAGGGGCAATTGTTATACGCAAAATTCGTGTGGAAGACACGTGTCAAGGTAAAGGGAATGTGAATCAGAGCAATATCTTTTTGTGAATAACTCATTAATTGTGTAAGTATTAGAGTATATTTGTAACTCGCTGATTGTAAGGTGTTAGGCAAGGAATCAATGTACGAACTGGTACTTAGTGTATTAACAAGAAACCATATGTCGCTAAAGGAGAATAGCGAGGCACCGGAGAAGAGTAACACATACTTTAGCTTTTAAGAAGCATGTCAGAAATAGGAAAAAAGTAGGTGGGCACGTGAGAAATGTGGCAAGAAGTAGGTGATGATTTTTTAATGGACCCTTATAGGCGACGGTTTAAACCGTCCCCTATAAGGGTCCATTAAAAAATTGCATTTTATTAAAAAAAAACGTTACCTATTTTGTTTACTACGATTTTAAACTGTCAGGAATACTAAATTTTTCCCAACGGTTTTAAATAGTTACTTAATTTTTTTAGCGACGGTCCCAAAAAAAAAAAACGTTTTAAGACCGTCTCGAATTCTGATATTTGTAGTAGTGTCTCTCTGTAATAGGATCTGATAAGTTTTATTCAATACAAACTTTCCTCCACCATTACATTTCCTTAATAACAAAATACTAATATTGGGAAATTCCTCTCTCTATATGTCTACTCTTCTAAAGATACTGGATTCTTTATTTTTTGGTAACTACTTCTGTGTTAGTCCGGAAGTAACGCTAGTAGTTAATTCATTATTGGTACAATGCTAAAACTATATAGAACTTTCCATACACTGAATAACTATCTTTCCTACAACTTTAACATTCAGTAGCACTGGTAGAGTTAGAGATTTCAGATCGGTTTTTACATTTCTCCAAAATCACTGCTCCACCCCTAGAGTAATCACCATCTCATCAGTTGACTTTCTAGCATCAAGGCAAGCCTAGAAACCTGATTTGGTGTAGTCTAAGAGTATTAAAACATCACCCTTATCGACTAACATTGTAATGCCCTAATACTTAGGCGCGCTACAATGATTTTTCAATTACAGTTCCACCTTTGCTAATCAAAGGATTTTTCTTAATATTGTGTCAAATTAAAACTTTCAATTTAATTGCTAAACTTTATAATCTTTTAAACATTTATTTACAAAAGCCAGGATCCCATAACTAAACTTTTACAACATTACAAAAATTTATTTAGTTTTGTTGGACAGGGACTAAAAAATAAAATCCCTAGATGTCCCAAGACCGAACACTCCAGGTCGCACCGCCATGACATGTACAAACACCATCCTAGCTCGAAGCTCACTCCTGTTCAGCCTTAGCATTTCCCTTACCTACACATGGAAATAGCAACTGTGAGTCGACAGACTCGATAAAAAAAGAAAATAACAAATCATATAATATCGACTTGTATCTAGGTGCCCATACACCTATTTATAAGGCTTGACAATTGAGTAAAAACGTTCTTTACTAAGGTACGACAACTATACCACATGCACTACGTACTACTACTATACGAATTTTGGTAGGGTTTGTCATGTACCACGAGTACCACTAAGTGCTATACCACACACACCTAGTACTTTTCTGTACTTATGTTGGTAATACCGTAACGTACTCTTTAACCATTGCTCACTATACCAATGCACTCTGTACCACTTCCGTACAAGTGTTGGTAGTGTACTAATCATAACAAGCATGCATATATATCACACATACATACGTTCGCATATATATATATATATATCATATGTTCTACGCTATTCTTACAATATTTCCAAATGCAAGTAAGTTGGCCGACCTGAACGAAAAACTTCGTGCTGGATGGATGCCCTAATCACATAACATAAATGGGTGAACAGAGCACCATAACCCTAATTCGGAAAACCCAAACCTTTAAAATAAGGTTCTGCTATTGATAACTAATACCCCAATACCCTAAAAGTTAAGAAATTAACCAACCAAGGCTCAGAAAACAACACAAATCAAAGAAATGGATTGCTCAGGAAACCTGTCCCATAACCGGTTAACCAGTTTTATAGGACTTGGCAAACCGGTTAACCGGTTTACACCAGGTTTTCCCAAGCAATGCAAATTTTGTTCAAAATGTGGCAAACCTCACCAAAACTTCCAGAACACCTATAACAACATCACCCAACATAATCCAAGCAATAAAACCCAAAAATTCACACAAAACCAAAAAGAGCGATGGATGAACAAAGCTTGAGTTTTCAAACTCAAACTTGTGCATCCACCACACCACAACCCTAAACCAGCTGCAACAACTCAATTCTAACTTAAATTAAACTTAGAAACTGAATCATCAACAAATTGAACCATAACAACCACAAATTCAGAAATTTGCATATTCAAATCAAAATCAAAGCTTCAATAACACAAGGATTAGAGTTCTAGGGTTACCTTTGCTTAAAACCACTTGAATTCAGCTAACACTTCTTCAATTACACCATGAAAATTTAAGGTCTTGGATGGTTCTTCTGGTGGTCGAGCAAGGAAGAAAGAGAAAGGGGAAAATCTTGATTTTTTTCTTTATTTTTCTAAAATGAAAAAGGTTAACTAAATATTAAGCTAAGGAATAACATGGGCAACTATCAAGCACCAAAACAGCCACCTATACCCACATTTTAAAAGGGCAAAATACTCTTGATGCCTAAACTTAAACTAATACAAGCCTAGGGGTAAAATAGTCAAAAACCATAACCCCGCTCAACCTCGGTATTCTACATATTCCAATATTCATCCCACTAAGAAAAAGGTTCTAGACTTACCCATGTGACTCAAATGGCCATCCATCACATTTTCTGTCGTCGCCGAGCAAAAATCATAAAAATTGCATATTTCATATATAATACAATCAATACCTATAGAGTTTAATAAAATCTCCAGAATTGAGAAATTATAACTCTAGTGCCCTCTTTTAATAATGGGACCCACAATTTAAATAAATTTATACATAATTCTAAAAATATTAATAATTAACGCTAATTTCCTTTACTAACTCATATTCTCAAAACATGGTCATTACAAACATAAAGTTCCTCTTCTTGATCTTAAGATTCACTTGATTGTCTTCCAATGTTCCTTTCCTCAATTAATCTGATACCTACTCATTACTCCCACTCAACAGCAGTTGTCTGATCTAATGCATACTAAAGCATATTTGAGACCTCTCAGTGTTGATCCTAAGAAATTCCTTTCTTTGGCCTTTATCTTTTTTGGAATAGTTGAAACTTTTCCTTAGATAAATAAAATCTATATCTAGAAGTCAAGAAGCTTCTATAGATTGCCATTAGAAAAATGCTCTAGCATCTTACTAAAGTAAGTTGCTTGCACTAGAGTACGTAAATTACCAGGTATACCATAAGGCACAGGTTTAGATAATCTCAAACCTATAATAATACTAGGAGTAGGAAGTTTTGTTAAGTCCATTGAATAGACTTATTTTCAAAAAAATTCCTTTCTTGTCCTTGTAATAGAAAACTTTTAGTTACTCCATATGAATGGTTTTAACCATAGTTCTCTTAGCTTTACTTCTTGGTTCTTTATTCTGACTATCCATTACTTATTTAAACTAACAATGGATTTTTAATCACAAGTGTCTTCCAAGTCATAACAGGGTGAGTTCCTTAAAACCCTCCCACCACGACAAGGTATTGTGACTTTCTGTCTAAGAACACAAGTGGTATTATCCTCATCGGTTGTATCAAGACAACAGACGTAGTGGGATCATCTTATATAGAATAAGATGATAGAACACTTTCGAATGAAAAAATAATCTCTCTACTTTACTTCTTTGTTTCAGACTTATAGTCATATTCTTAGAAAAGTAGTATTTGTTGAAACAAACATTCTTATCTAATGACCATAGGATGGTCCACCCCTAATCACTTAAAATAGCTATCAAACATGCAAACCTTAGTTAACAGTTCTATCTTTTCTTATGTTCACGATCAGGAACCATTCCATCATTCTGAAATTTCCTATCACTAGGGTATTTCCCTAGAAGGACTTAGGCAACTGCTAGTAACTAATCATCGACCTTTCTACTTTCATCAATATGCAATCTGAATTTCTAGGAAGGTAAGTTTGAATACAATTTGAAGTTCAACTATATGATCTTTTAATTGCATATCCACCAAAATATTTCTCCACCCCTATCAGTTCACAAGATCTTTAAACACTTACCTTAATATTTTTCAACATTGCTAAAAATTCATGAAATTTTTAAACATTTCAAATTTCTTTGCGTAAGGTAAAATCTAGAGTGATCGTCTTAAGAATTTAACGATAGCTCATATCCACCCCTGAATGTACATGCATATTTGAATAACATGATCTTACTTTGAACTGGATATTGACATATTTTCTCTTTGCAAACAATGATCTTGTCAAAACCACTATGAACAGATATAAATGCCCTAGATATATAATAATTGTGGTTATGGTCTTTTGATGGCTTAGCTCTTGTTACTATAAAGTGTTCTTAGAATAGTCTAAGTGGATCCTAGTCACAGAATACAAAACTCATATTCCATACATAAACATATAATTTGAATCCATTGAAAGAAAATGGATATTAATAACTTGTGAAAGTCATACTGTATTGTCCAATCTAGGAAACTGAAATTAAAATTTCTATTTAGAATCTAAAATTTAAGGTCAAAGACTTAAATGTATACAAAATATACAATGAGTAATTATTCTCTCTTGGACAACCACTACCAATCTAACTCTAACTCTAATTTGCCTAAAATAAGGTGTTAACGCAGATTTTCGTTAACCAAATTTAAGCCCCGCGATAATGATTCAACACAGAAAATAAAAGCTATAGAAAAATAAAGGTGCTGTTTGGTAACACTTTTTTAATCAGTTTTGTGTTTTTAAAATTAAAAAAGTGAAAATATTTTTCAAAGACATTTTCTATAAAACAGTTTTTACTTTTCAATTTTTTAATTAAGAATCAAAACTTTAAAAACAAAAAAAAATCACTTACAATATTTTTTAAATAGTTTTTTTTTCTTCACCAATATCTTGGACTTCGATTAGAGCCGGGCCCAAATCCCCCCACGGCCTTGGCGCTGAACCCGGCCTTTTACTTGAGCCTGAATTTGGCCCCGGACCTAGACCCGACGTAAAATAAAATCAAAAAATGAAAATGAAAATGAACTTTACAGAACACACTTTTGTTTTTTGTTTTTAAAATTGAAAAACAAAAGTGGTTATAGGACGCATTTTTGTTTTTCAAAAACAAAATTTTTAAAAATAAAAATTTTACTTTCATTTTGTGATTAAAAAATTAGAAAAAAAAAGTGTTCCCAAACGGCACCAAAATATGAACATCGCGGTTTTTTTACGTGGTTTTGCAGTTAAAATTTTGCATAGTCCACGAGTCAATCTTATTCAGATTTCTGAGTATTTTTTCAGGGTCTCTTGCGTAAGAGTTTTTTTGTCCCTTATTTGAGATTGTTTGTCACTATTTATAATTGCATAGTGGCAGTTACTTACAAAGATAACCAAAACATGACTACAGTAATTATCCCTTAAATCGTGAGATCTCATTACATATCATAAAGTATAAATGCAGTGTATGATTTTGAAAATCATTTAGCTGTGATTTTTCCGCTTTTACTGGGTCAGAAATATTGTGTATTAAACACGTCTTTAATTGTTGAATCTGGAGATGTCTCAAAAGAAACTAGACTTAAGTGATTCCAATGGCGAGCTGGAACCATTCTTCTTTCCGAGGTCAACAAGATATGTTTTACGTCGATTGTGGGTATATGGAAATATTCTGACTTGCCAGGGTTATGAGCCTCGCTCCTGTTAGTTGGATTAAACTAGAGGAAGTTTCCTCATAGCGAGATGGTCATCTCGCATTCTTGTTCTTCGAGCCGATCTGACTTTTACACTTGGTTTGATTATTGTAAGCTAAGGTATGTGTTACTCTTCCTCGGTGCCTCGCTATTCTCCTTTAGCGGCATATGGTTTCTCGTTAATACACTAAGCACCAATTCATACATTGATTCCTCGTCTAAGACCTTACAGTCAGCGGATTACAAACATACTCTGATACTTACGCAATTAATGAGTTATTCCATAAAAAGATATGGCATCGATTCACATTCTATTTACCTTGACACGTGTCCTCCAGCTGAATTTCAGGTATAACATAAGCATATACAAGTAGGAGATTTCTAAGATCGAGGTTTTATATCAATTTGGGATAGAAGGTCGGGAATATAGTCATCTACGCCATTCAATTTCATAGACAAAAATAGTATGACATCATAAGGAGATGATTTATAAACTATTTATCCAATGATATACTTTCTAAGAAATTTCTAAATGAAAAAGTTAAGAGGAAAAATAAAGGATAATTTCGATTAAAATAAGAATTCAATGATGTCCCGGTAGGCGAGAGTCAAAGTTATTCTTATTTTATGAATGTCTTTTTTGTTTCTTATTGTAAATATACTAGTCTAACTTGTCAGCTTTGAATGTACAACTAGACGTTGCATTTACAAATACTTGTCTATCGAGATCTAACAGTATTATGTTTGTCTAACAGATGACAATCTTTTGGGATTTGTCCCATTAAAAAAAATAAGCTAAGTTAGACCAAGAATGAAGACTCAAAATTTACGACTACAACATTAATAATAGAAAACAACATGATTCAATATAAATTCATACAGATTCAAAAATTATCATACATTTATCAAGTAACAAAGACATGTGAAAATACAAAACAAGCACATCTTAAATAATTTATAAGGTTTTCAACAAACTGATACAGTGTCCCGGTAGACGAGAGTCAAAGATATCATTAATTGAATAGAGTAGTCAACTCATCTAAAATGGACACCATTCTAGTGACCTTTTATTTGATCAAAATAAGAATCCAACGTTGTCCCTATATCCAAAGTCAAGGTTATTCTTATTTTATGAGCTTCCACCATTATTTCATACTTAGTAAATTTATTTCTAAGTAATCACTCTAGGGCAGAGTCTAATAGAGATAAAAACTTACAAAATACTTATCTTTCGAGATCTTTACGGTGTTAAATGCTTCAACGAATAACCATCCATAAGGGGGACGAAGTCTAGCGTCTCAAGGTTATATTGAAAATAATTAACCATGTAGGAAGAACAATGGAGATCGAATATCCTTATAACTAAAGCTCATTATTTTAAAGAGTTTTATTTTTATTTGATACTCATTGTAATTTATTTATTTCAACATATATATTTATTTAATTAAAATTACTAATTTAGACAACTTTAAATAAAAATTTTAATTTAATATTTATAAAATTATACCCTAGGAAGATCTGAATAATAAATTTATTTTTCATCCTTAGTATTAATTTTCCAATAAATATTAGGAAAATTACTTAATTTATGTTTGTCCAAAATTAATTAAATAATTAATTTTCAACTCAAATTTAATTTTCTACAAATATATATAATTGAATTCGAAATTCAATGTATTTAGAAGCAATACATTTTGAAATTCACATTGAAATAAAATAAAATAAAACTGAAAAAATTATTATTTTCTCTTTGCAAACAATGATCTTGTCAAAACCACTATGAACAGATATAAATGCCCTAGATATATAATAATTGTGGTTATGGTCTTTTGATGGCTTAGCTCTTGTTACTATAAAGTGTTCTTCGAATAGTCCAAGTGGATCCTGGTTACAGAATACAAAACTCATATTCCATACATAAACATATAATTTGAATCCATTGAAAGAAAATGGATATTAATAACTTGTGAAAGTCATACTGTATTGTCCAATCTAGGAAACTGAAATTAAAATTTCTATTTAGAATCTAAAATTTAAGGTCAAAGACTTAAATGTATAAAAAATATACAATGAGTAATTATTCTCTCTTGGACAACCACTACTAGTCTAACTCTAAGTCTAATTTGCCTAAAATAAGGTGTTAACGCAGATTTTCGTTAACCAAATTTAAGCCCCACGATAATGATTCAACACAGAAAATAAAAGCTATAGAAAAATAAAGGTGTTGTTTGGTAACACTTTTTTAATCAGTTTTGTGTTTTTAAAATAGAAAAAGTGAAAATATTTTTCAAAGACATTTTCTATAAAACAGTTTTTACTTTTCAATTTTTTAATTAAGAATCAAAACTTTAAAAACAAAAAAAAATCACTTTCAATATTTTTTAAATAGTTTTTTTTTCTTCATCAATATCTTGGACTTCGATTAGAGCCGGGCCCAAATCCCCCCACGGCCTTGGCGCTGAACCCGACCTTTTACTTGAGCCTGAATTTGGCCCCGGACCTAGACCCGACGTAAAATAAAATCAAAAAATGAAAATGAAAATGAACTTTACAGAACACACTTTTGTTTTCTGTTTTTAAAATTGAAAAACAAAAGTGGTTATAGGACGCATTTTTGTTTTTCAAAAACAAAATTTTTAAAAATAAAAATTTTACTTTCATTTTGTGATTAAAAAATTAGAAAACAAAAGTGTTACCAAACGGCACCAAAATAT
Source organism: Cannabis sativa (assembly GCF_029168945.1). Taxonomy (NCBI): domain Eukaryota; kingdom Viridiplantae; phylum Streptophyta; class Magnoliopsida; order Rosales; family Cannabaceae; genus Cannabis; species Cannabis sativa. The sequence goes on along the minus strand of NC_083607.1, from coordinate 53,479,604 downwards.
GAACATCGGGGTTTTTTTACGTGGTTTTGCAGTTAAAATTTTGCATAGTCCACGAGTCAATCTTATTCAGATTTCTGAGTATTTTTTCAGGGTCTCTTGCGTAAGAGTTTTTTTGTCCCTTATTTGAGATTGTTTGTCACTTATTATAATTGCATAGTGGCAGTTACTAACAAAGATGACCAAAACATGATTACAGTCATTATCCCTTAAATCGTGAGATCTCATTACATATGATCAAGTATAAATGCAGTGTATGATTTTGAAAATCATTTAGCTGTGATTTTTCCGCTTTTACTGGGTCAGAAAAATTGTGTATTAAACACGTCTTTAATTGTTGAATCTGGAGATGTCTCAAAAGAAACTAGACTTAAGTGATTCCAATGGCGAGCTGGAACCATTCTTCTTTCTGAAGTCAACAAGATATGTTTTACGTCGATTGTGGGTATATGGAAATATTCTGACTTGCCAGGGTTATGAGCTTCGCTCCTGTTAGTTGGATTAAACTAGAGGAAGTTTCCTCATAGCGAGATGGTCATCTCGCATTCTTGTTCTTCGAGCCGATCTGACTTTTACACTTGGTTTGATTATTGTAAGCTAAGGTATGTGTTACTCTTCCCCGGTGCCTCGCTATTCTCCTTTAGCGGCATATGGTTTCTCGTTAATACACTAAGCACCAATTCGTACATTGATTCCTCGTCTAAGACATTACAGTCAGCGGGTTACAAACATACTCTGATACTTACGCAATTAATGAGTTATTCCATAAAAAGATATGGCATCGATTCCCATTCCATTTACCTTGACACGTGTCCTCCAGCTGAATTTCAGGTATAACATAAGCATATACAAGTAGGAGATTTCTAAGATCGAGGCTTTATATCAATTTGGGATAGAAGGTCGAGAATATAGTCATCTACGCCATTCAATTCATAGACAAAAATAGTATGACATCATAAGGAGATGATTTATAAACTATTTATCCAATTATATACTTTCAAAGAAATTTCTAAATGAAAAAGTTAAGAGGAAAAATAAAGGATAATTTCGATTAAAATAAGAATTCAATGATGTCCCGGTAGGCGAGAGTCAAAGTTATTCTTATTTTATGAATGTCTTTTTTGTTTCTTATTGTAAATATACTAGTCTAACTTGTAAGCTTTGAATGTACAACTAGACGTTGCATTTACAAATACTTGTCTGTCGAGATCTAACAGTATTATGTTTGTCTAACAGATGACAATCTTTTGGGATTTGTCCCATTAAAAAAAAACAAGCTAAGTTAGACCAACAATGAAGACTCAAAATTTACAACTACAACATTAATAATCGAAAACAACATGATTCAATATAAATTCTTACAGATTCAAAAATTATCATACATTTATCAAGTAACAAAGACATGTGAAAATACAAAACAAGCACATCTTAAATAATTTCTAAGGTTTTCAACAAACTGATACAGTGTCCCGGTAGACGAGAGTCAAAGATATCATTAATTGAATAGAGTAGTCAACTCATCTAAAATGGACACCATTCTAGTGACCTTTTATTTGATCAAAATAAGAATCCACCGTTGTCCCTATATCCAAAGTCAATGTTATTCTTATTTTATGAGCTTCCACCATTATTTCATACTTAGTATATTTATTTCTAAGTAATCACTATAGGGCAGAGTCTAATAGAGATAAAAACTTACAAAATACTTATCTTTCGAGATCTTTACGGTGTTAAATGCTTCAACGAATAACCATCCATAAGGGGGACGAAGTGTAGCGTCTCAAGGTTCTATTGAAAATAATTAACCATGTAGGAAGAACAATGGAGATCGAATATCCTTATAACTAAAGCTCATTATTTTAAAGAGTTTTATTTTTATTTGATACTCATTGTAATTTATTTATTTCAACATATATATATTTATTTAATTAAAATTACTAATTTAGACAACTCTAAATAAAAATTTTAATTTAATATTTATAAAATTATACCCTAGGAAGATCTGAATAATAAATTTATTTTCCATCCTTAGTATTAATTTTCCAATAAATATTAGGAAAATTACTTAATTTATGTTTGTCCAAAATTAATTAAATAATTAATTTTCCACTCAAATTTAATTTTCTACAAATATATATAATTGAATTCGAAATTCAATGTATTTAGAAGCAATACATTTTGAAATTCACATTGAAATAAAATAAAATAAAACTGAAAAAATTATTATTTTCTCTTTGCAAACAATGATCTTGTCAAAACCACTATGAACAAATATAAATGCCCTAGATATATAATAATTGTGGTTATGGTCTTTTGATGGCTTAGCTCTTGTTACTATAAAGTGTTCTTAGAATAGTCCAAGTGGATCCTGGTCACAGAATACAAAACTCATATTCCATACATAAACATATAATTTGAATCCATTATAAGAAAATGGATATTTATAACTTGTGAAAGTCATACTGTATTGTCCAATCTAGGAAACTGAAATTAAAATTTATATTTAGAATCTAAAATTTAAAGTCAAAGACTTAAATGTATACAAAATATACAATGAGTAATTATTCTCTCTTGGACAACCACTACTAATCTAACTCTAAGTCTAATTTGCCTAAAATAAGGTGTTAACGCAGATTTTCGTTAACCAAATTTAAGCCCCACGATAATGATTCAACACAGAAAATAAAAGCTATAGAAAAATAAAGGTGCTGTTTGGTAACACTTTTTTAATCAGTTTTGTGTTTTTAAAATTGAAAAAGTGAAAATATTTTTCAAAGACATTTTCTATAAAACAGTTTTTACTTTTCAATTTTTTAATTAAGAATCAAAACTTTAAAAACAAAAAAAAAATCACTTTCAATATTTTTTAAATAGTTTTTTTTTCTTCATCAATATCTTGGACTTCGATTAGAGCCGGGCCCAAATCCCCCCACGGCCTTGGCGCTGAACCCGACCTTTTACTTGAGCCTGAATTTTGCCCCGGACCTAGACCCGACGTAAAATAAAATCAAAAAATGAAAATGAAAATGAACTTTACAGAGCACACTTTTGTTTTCTGTTTTTAAAATTGAAAAACAAAAGTGGTTATAGGACGCATTTTTGTTTTTCAAAAACAAAATTTTTAAAAATAAAAATTTTACTTTCATTTTGAGATTAAAAAATTAGAAAACAAAATTGTTACCAAACGGCACCAAAATATGAACATTGGGGTTTTTTTACGTGGTTTTGCAGTTAAAATTTTGCATAGTCCACGAGTCAATCTTATTCAGATTTCTCAGTATTTTTTCAGGGTCTCTTGCGTAAGAGTTTTTTTGTCCCTTATTTGAGATTGTTTGCCACTATTTATAATTGCATAGTGGCAGTTACTTACAAAGATGACCAAAACATGATTACAGTCATTATCCCTTAAATCGTGAGATCTCATTACATATCATAAAGTATAAATGCAGTGTATGATTTTGAAAATCATTTAGCTGTGATTTTTCCGCTTTTACTGGGTCAGAAATATTGTGTATTAAACACGTCTTTAATTGTTGAATCTGGAGATGTCTCAAAAGAAACTAGACTTAAGTGATTCTAATGGCGAGCTGGAACCATTCTTCTTTCCGAGGTCAACAAGATATGTTTTACGTCGATTGTGGGTATATGGAAATATTCTGACTTGCCAGGGTTATGACCCTCACTCCTGTTAGTTGGATTAAACTATAGGAAGTTTCCTCATAGCGAGATGGTCATCTCGCATTCTTGTTCTTCGAGCCGATCTGACTTTTACACTTGGTTTGATTATTGTAAGCTAAGGTATGTGTTACTCTTCCCCGGTGCCTCGCTATTCTCCTTTAGCGGCATATGGTTTCTCGTTAATACACTAAGCACCAATTCGTACATTGATTCCTCGTCTAAGACCTTACAGTCAGCGGGTTACAAACATACTCTGATACTTACGCAATTAATGAGTTATTCCATAAAAAGATATAGCATCGATTCACATTCCATTTACCTTGACACGTGTCCTCCAGCCGAATTTCAGGTATAACATAAGCATATACAAGTAGGAGATTTCTAAGATCGAGGCTTTATATCAATTTGGGATAGAAGGTCGAGAATATAGTCATCTACGCCATTCAATTTCATAGACAAAAATAGTATGACATCATAAGGAGATGATTTATAAACTATTTATCCAATGATATACTTTCTAAGAAATTTCTAAATGAAAAAGTTAAGAGGAAAAATAAAGGATAATTTCGATTAAAATAAGAATTCAATGATGTCCCAGTAGGCGAGAGTCAAAGTTATTCTTATTTTATGAATGTCTTTTTTGTTTCTTATTGTAAATATACTAGTCTAACTTGTCAGCTTTGAATGTACAACTAGACGTTGCATTTACAAATACTTGTCTGTCGAGATCTAACAGTATTATGTTTGTCTAACAGATGACAATCTTTTGGGATTTGTCCCATTAAAAAAAACAAGCTAAGTTAGACCAACAATGAAGACTCAAAATTTACAACTACAACATTAATAATCGAAAACAACATGATTCAATATAAATTCATACAAATTCAAAAATTATCATACATTTATCAAGTAACAAAGACATGTGAAAATACAAAACAGGCACATCTTAAATAATTTCTAAGGTTTTCAACAAACTGATACAGTGTCCCGGTAGACGAGAGTCAAAGATATCATTAATTGAATAGAGTAGTCAACTCATCTAAAATGGACACCATTCTAGTGACCTTTTATTTGATCAAAATAAGAATCCAACGTTGTCCCTATATCCAAAGTCAAGGTTATTCTTATTTTATGAGCTTCCACCATTATTTCATACTTAGTAAATTTATTTCTAAGTAATCTTTGTAGGGCAGAGTCTAATAGAGATAAAAACTTACAAAATACTTATCTTTCGAGATCTTTACGGTGTTAAATGCTTCAACGAATAACCATCCATAAGGAGGACGAAGTCTAGCGTCTCAAGGTTATATTGAAAATAATTAACCATGTAGGAAGAACAATGGAGATCGAATATCCTTATAACTAAAGCTCATTATTTTAAAGAGTTTTATTTTTATTTGATACTCATTGTAATTTATTTATTTCAACATATATATTTATTTAATTAAAATTACTAATTTAGACAAATCTAAATAAAAATTTTAATTTAATATTTATAAAATTATACCCTAGGAAGATCTGAATAATAAATTTATTTTCCATCCTTAGTATTAATTTTCCAATAAATATTAGGAAAATTACTTAATTTATGTTTGTCCAAAATTAATTAAATAATTAATTTTCAACTCAAATTTAATTTTCTACAAATATATATAATTGAATTCGAAATTCAATGTATTTAGAAGCAATACATTTTGAAATTCACATTGAAATAAAATAAAATAAAACTGAAAAAATTATTATAATTTATGTTGATCTAAAATTAAATAAATTAATTTTTAACATAAATATAATTTTCCTATCTATTTAAATCTCTTAAGAAATATCAAATATTTAAGTATCTTGAACAAAATCAATTTAAATATTAATTTTCTAATTTAATTAAATACATCTAGAAAAATACCCAAAGTCTACCTAGAAAATATCTATTTAGATAATTCATAAATTAATTACTTATTTTTTAATCAAAATATAATATATTTTAGTCTATTTATTTTAATAAATCATTAATGAAAAATAACTTGATTTAAGTTTATCTAAAATTAATTAAAATTAATTGTTAACATAATCTAATTTCAAAATAGAAAATTTTTGAAATATTTACATTTAAAATAAATGCATTTTGAAATTAACGTGGGAAATGATTCATAAAAAAAAGTAAAATATATTCTGAAAATTATTCTAGTTTAAGTTGATCTTAAATTGAAAAATTTCTAACTTAAATATAATTTTCTATTTAATTAAATTCGTTAAAATAGAAATAATTAAGTATCAAAAATAAAATCAACTTAATTATTAATTATAATTTAATATCTAAGAAAATATTCTAATTTAAGTTGGATCTAAAATTATTTAAAAATAATTAATTTTCAACTTAAATGTATTTTCTAATTAATAAAATTTCTTGAAATAGAAATAAATAATTAAGTATCTTAAGTAAAATCAACTTAATTAATTCTATTTTTAAGTTCTAAGAAAAATATCCTAATTTAACTTCGTCTAAAAATTAATTAATAAATAAAATTTCAACTTAAATATATTTTTCTACTTAATTAAATATTAGAAAATATAAATTAGTTGTTAGAAATCACTGTCTAGAATATTTCATTAAACTAAGTGTGGTTTTTTTAAATTAATTTTAAAATAATCCAATGAAAAATTAATTTCATTTATTTTTAAATTAATTATGTTGCTAATTCAATTTTAATTAGGTTAAACTAGTATAATTAACCTAATACAATTATTTAAATATGGCTAATGAGCCTTCACAATTGGAGATGTTCATGTGAGGGAGGGTTGGGTTCAGAATGTCGTACCCACTACTAATGGCCCCCTCACTCTCACAGAAGGTCCATAGGAGGGGAATTTAACATTAACTTTTGGGAAATTTACATGGTATACTAACTTTTACTATTTTTTTACAAAAATACTGTCAGGCGGTATTTTTTACTTTTTTACTGTGTTTTTTTATAAACTTCATACTGCAGTATACTGTGTTAAGTTTTCACTGGTGTTCTACTGGTGTTTTACTATTGTTCTACTGTTGTTTTGAGTTTTTCTGTTTCGTGTTTTACTGGTGTTTTATAAAAACACAGTATTTTTGAAAAAACTTTCGTGTGACAGTATTTTTATAAAAGTTCACCCAAATTCAAGTATTTTTGTAAGTTTCCCAATTAAATCATTGTTATTCATTGAATAAGGCCAATACTTAATGGGCTTAAATAAAACTATCATAAGGTGTCATTTTATTTTTGCAGCCTAGTCCATTTATCTATCTAGAAATAATTTGGCTTCCTATATGCATCTAAGCCCACAAGCAAACATATAGGCTCACACAGGATCAAATCGATTTGGATGAGCCCTATCATGTTTCTAGGTTTACATAGATGATAGAAATACAAAATTTACCTGTTACAAATTAATTATAAGATATTTTAACAATTGGACTATCATTAAAATTAGATCATTGGATCTGTCAACAAGTTAATCATAGAAATTTAGATCAAATAAATAATAGGTTTGTTAAAAAAAAAAATTTGAATAAAAAATTTAAATAGAACAAACAATGTCCATGTAACAAATTGTGAAGTAAGATATTAATAGAATTAAATTATTATCTACACTAACCAAGTAAATTTTTGAAATTTAGGGTTGTTGAAACAACCTTAAATATCTTTTCAAAAATTTAAAATTCAAACTAATTTTTGAAAATCTAGGTTTTAAATAAATTATTTTATCAAATTAAATTAAATATCTAATAAGATAAATGATTTGTAAATCACTAAATAGATACTCTCAATATTATTTTCTGATCTTATAATTTAATAAAATTAAAATAATAAAATAAACTAATTTTAAAATAAATATGGTTAGGCAATTATTGTTTAAAGAATAAAATAATAAACATATAATAATTATCCAAATTATATGTCAAAATTTCTCAAATTAAGCTTTTTTTTAAAATTTCTACAAAAATATCTAAGTTATTTAAATATTTAAAGTACTATTTATAAATGTCTTATATGTAAAATGATATAAAATATCATTTTTCTAACTTATAATTTATAAACAATTAAATATTTAACAAAATAACCAATTTTAAATTTGAAAATATTATGGTTAGAATATCTATAAAAAATATCTAGGTTAATTTTAAATTTATTAATTATTTAATTTATCATATAAGATAATTTTAATATAATATTTCAAATCAAAAGATATTGTTATCTTTTAATTTAAAATATAGCTAATATTAAAATATCTGATCTTATAATTAAATAATATATAAATATTAAACAAATTAACTAAATTTTAAAATTAGACCATAAATAAAAGAAAATAATCAATTTCTAAATTTAAACCTCAAAATATCAAAATTAATAATAATCTATTAAAAATTCAATATTATTAATTTAAAATTATTATTTAAGTTTTAAAATATTAAAAAAAATATTTTATTTTAAAATTAGGGTTTGAAAATTAGAAAAGTCAAAAATTGGGTGAAAAACCCCCCCAAAATTGGATTTTGGGCTGAAATCATGCAAGTTGCCTACGCACGTGCATGGAGAAGACAGCAGGGTGTCATGGGCGAGATTTCATGGCACTTGCAGCATGCTAGTGGGCAGATTGTGTCCAAAGGTTGCGTCTGTTGCAAGGTGATCGAAGCTTCAGACAGGGATTTGTCCCCTGTCCGCGCGCGTGTGGCTTCCTTGTTTGAACCCTGGCGCATGCGATTGAGCACCATGTACACTCAGTTTTTAAAACCACATAACTTTCTCAATTTTGATTAGAATCGAGTTCCGTAAAAACCAATATTGCTTAATTTTTTACACGAAATCCAAATAAATTATTTGTAGAACGAAAATAAAATTTTTTTGATGGAAAATTTTTCCCAAATCACATACATTAATCAAATAATACATAAACTAACATGAACTCATCTAAATCGACACAATAAACAAAATTCATCATTTTAAATTCAAATTTCATGAAAGTAAATCATTACCATGGCTCTGAAGTCATTTGTTGGGAATATTTTACCAGGATCTATATTTACTCACAAGTATGTTGATTAACGTCCTAAATATGAATATCTCTAAAAAAAAATTAAACACATAAGAGTTTATGAAATTCCGTATTTTAATAATCCCAGTTTGATTATTTAATTAAATGATTAATTAAATGCGGAATAATAAAACTGGTACTGAAAACAGTTTTCTGTAGTTACAGAATGCAACTCTGTAACTCCAGAGAAACCTAGAAAAATAAACAGTGCATAAAAGTAAAAACACACAAGATTTTTGTACGTGGTTTCAACAATCCTTTCAGATTGTTACTAGTCCACGGGGCCACGCCCAGAGATAAGATTCATTAGATCGGTATCAAAAATACAAAGTAATTGACTTATGCATAAATAGGCTCCCTCTTATTGTATGCCGCAAGCTTGATGTATTCCACCTACTAACCGAATCTTGATAAAACTCCAAGAGCTCGAACTCCCTTCGATCACCTTGAAGAGTGCTTGAATCCTCCCGATTCAAGGCTTAAAGGCTATCTCCCGAAAGCCTATACAACCATCTCGCGAAGGTTGTGTGCTTGTATCCTCCCGATGCAAGACTTCAAAAGCAATCTCCCGAAAGCTTGTAAATACCCTTCTCCCGAAGGTGCACTAATGTTCTTCTTTGTTGCAGACTTGAATACAGACTCAAGGCAATACAAACAATCAAATAAACAGATTAAGAGTAGAACAATTCTTCTCTACAAAACAAAGACACTCTTTTCTTAAGATATGAAAGTGAATAAAAGAGATAACAAAACCTAGTAGCTATAGGATGTATTTATAATGAATATACATCTCATAGACAACTTACATTCGGTCTGAACAAGACCTCAACCCACTAGAAACTTCCCTAAAATAATTCTTCAATCAGTCCAGGAATTTCCGTTTCTGTACCTACAGAATCGTGGGCAGTAACTACAACTTTCCTTTTATAGAAAAGGAAAGTTTAGCTCCGGTTTTCTCTTCAAGAAACCTGATCTTAGAAAATGGGAAACTCAACACAAGATTAGAATAACAGCTGGTTAGCAAAGAATCAATGTGTAATCAAAACTTACCATATTTACCTCAATTTCCATAAATAGGAAAGCTAGTCAACTTTCCTTCCAAGTTTAGATATACACAAATAGGGAAACCATATCATTATATGCCAGCCGAAATATACAAAGAATAATAAAATATTTTTGTCAATTAAATATGCCAAAAATGGAATTAACAATCTCCCCCTTTGGCACTTTGATTGACAAAACATTTTATTATGAGAAAACCTGCATCAAGTATTAGAAACCAAAGCAAATAGCTTCTTAAAGATAAAAGAGTATAGAAAAATACTCCCCCTGCATGAAAGCTCTCTAACACATAAAACATATAACTTTTTTTGGACGGAAAAGCTTGCAAACCGAAGAACACAACTTTTTCAATGGAAAAGTGTTAAACCACAAACAACTTTTTAAACGGAAAAGTGTTAAACCACAAACAAGCAACTCCCCCTAAAACCAAGGATCCAGAGTTGTAACAAAGAGTTCAATGAATCCAAAAAATAATACTACTCCCCCTTTTTGTCGATCAAGGAGCCAAAGATAACAAAAACAAACATGGACAAAGTCATAAGTTCAAATAAACATTAATAAAAAGCAAAAGATAAAAGATTGAACCACTTATTCATCATCATTGGGTCGGAAGTATTTCATGATGCTGTCCATCTTCCTAAGAAGCAAGGCCTGACTTGTCTCCATTCTTCCCAAACGCAAGTTGAATTTTTCCATTTCTGTAGGAGCAGAGGTTGAAGCAGATGCAGCAGCAGGATCATTTGTAAGACCAGGGGAAGCAGACCGAGCCTTTCTTTGAGCAGCTTTTCCTTGAGGAGGCTTCTCAGGAATTCTGAAAGTGGTTCCAACAGCAGGCATCTCAATTGATTCATTCTCAAGAATCAATTCCTCTTGATCAGATAAAATTTTATAGATTAAGTGAGGAAAAATGAGATTGAGCCTAGGTTTCTTACCCTTTCGAAGAGAAACAATTTGCTCCCAAATCATGTCAGCCAAATCAATTTTAGCACCAATTGAAACTTTATACAAAAAGAAAGCAAGTTCATTTGAAACATTTACCGGATTGGAGCAAGGAAACCAATTGGATAGGGCAAACCTCATGAGAGCAGCATATTGATATGTGAGTTGAGACATATGCATGGTGTCGGAGAGTTCAATTTCATTATCACCAGAGAGATAACCGAACACCTTTTGACGATCAAACTCCACATCAGTTGGCTCAATTCCCATAGGCAAATTGAGAGCCTCAGCAACATCCTTCACAGTAAAGGAATACCAGTGTCTTCTGACAAAAACTTTGCCAAACATGAAAGAGTCCTCATCGAGAAACTCATCAGTGATGTTAGCGTAAAATTCCTTCACAATTCTATCCGCATACCCATCAAAACCGATCAAGGTATCTACCCATTGTCTTTCTTTCAACATGTTATACACTCCAAAAGGCTTATGAGCAATAACATTAAAATTTTTCTCCACAGTAAAATTCCTATTCTCATAGAATTTCATATCTCTAGCATGATCATTATAACAAAAACAATGAGAGTGGGGCTTGAAGTTATCAAGAGAAATACCAGAGGGCCTCTTTCTTTTCAGAGGAAGAACAGGATTTGGAGAGACAATGGGCCTTTTTCCTTTGTCCTTCTTTGGAACAACAGGAGGGACTGGAACAGGTTCTGTAGTGACAGGCTCAGTTTCTGGTTCTTCACTCTCGGATCCAGAATCATCAACAGCAGGAAGATCTTTGGGCACAAATTCTTCACTTGAATCGGACAAGCCCTCTGAATCATGATCCTCCTCACTTTCTTCTGGTTCAGAATCCGAGGAAGAGACCGAAGCGGGATTCTCCTTGAGATTTTTGCCCTTTGAAGATGAAGAAACCACCTTTTTCCCTTTGGATGCAATTTTAGGTTTAACCACTTCAGACTTTTTAGGAGTGGAAACCTTGGACCTTGTTCGAGAACTCACCGTGGGCAAGGTCACCAAAGCTTGGTCGACATTAGGAACACCATTCGAAGAAGAGGATTTCGACAATGTGTGATCGGATGAATGGGATTCATCATGATCACCCAACCCAGGTGTTGAAGAAGCAATGGGAGAGGCACCAACAAGTGGAGAGGAGAAATTTGCCACTGATTTTCGAGCTTGGGTCTTTGATTTCTTGACAGACTTCGTCGGAGCAGAAGACAAACAAGAAGCTCCGGTTGCTGGTGCAGGCGGCGCAGGCGGGGTGACCGGAGAAGCAGAAGCAGAGCCACGAGAGGGCTTCTTGGACGGTTGGGCATTCTTAGTTTTGGCCATTTTCCTTTGAAAACCCTAGAACACAAGCACTCTTACACTTTGAAAAAGTTAGACCTTTGAGAGAAAAAATGAAAAGAGAAGAGAGTGGTGATCGTGGGTGAATGGGTGGTTGAACATATCTAACATTTCAATTTTAATTACCCAATAAGAAAGAAAATGGAAAAAAAAAAAGGAAAGTAACTTACTTACCTTAATCACCACGTGGGGAGAGGAAAAAGGAAACCAAAAAAGGTTTTTCAAAATTTGGTCAATGTTTCCTTAAATGGAAAAAGGAAACCAAAAATCCCCACAAAATCTAAGAATTTAAAAACCCTTACCAAAGCCGAAATTGCCACCAAAAAGGAAACAAAAAAATAATTAATTATTTAAGTACAAGTTTCCTATACACACCAAAAAGACCAAATCTCCACAAATAAAGGAAACATTAAAAAAAAAACAATTAAAACAAATTTCCATAAAATGAAAAAATAAAAGAAAAAATTTACAAGGATTCGAAAAAAATTCGAAAAGAAAAAAGAAATATGCCCCCCTTTTTCTTTTATTTTTTCAAAAAATGCCCCCAAAGAAAAATTGCAAATAATGAACAAGAGAACACACAAAGACACAAAAAGCACTAATCACCACTTAAGAGCAAAAAAATTGTGTCTAAGAACATAATGAAACATAACAAAAAATAACAAGAATTTTTAACAAAGCTCACTTGACAACTCGATCACGAACCCTTTTTTTTTTATTTAGTTTTTGATTAAAAGACAGAAAAATAAAATAACCTTGATATTTTTGCAACTAGAATTCACAATGTCCATTTGTCTTTGTCCCTGATGAAAAAATCAAACTCATAAGAATAATCAGAAATTATTTTATCAAGCTAATGAAGTAATAGAATGAGGTCATACCGGTTCACAGGAAAAATTGACTCAGTCACCAAGAATATTAAGGCAAATCAAACAGTATGTAACAGCTTTATAACACCATTTTCGAGAAAAAATAATTTTTTACCACAAACTGTGTCAAGCATTATTGTGTGAAAGTGTAAGCAGGAAACATTGCCCAATTTGTCTAAAAGACTTTTTCTGATAAATTGTACCCATAGGAGACGCTGTCACACTACCTCAATGGTAGCCCTTTTCAATGGTAGCGTATCTTCTACATAACTCCTAATTACATAGTTCCAACTTACTCAGAGATGGCTTTCACACATTGAGATAGGTAGCTCTATTCATCCAATGGAGCTTGAACACACAGTTTTTAAACAACATTATTCGAAAATGGTAGCTTACATAACACTGTTTGATGAACCTGAATATTCCTATGAGGAGCGAACAATTTTCCTGACAAACCTGTATGACATCATAATATTACAACATTAGCAATAAAATAATGACTGAAATTCTTATAAGGTTGAAATTTTCTTCTAGGACAAAGACAAGACATTATGAACTCTCAGACAACTCAAATATCAAGGATTATGAAAAAATAAAAGCATTAAACAGTACAAACCCCTAAGGATTTCCTTAGAGAAATAAATTGGACCGAGTCAAGAGCTTTAGTAAAAATATGTGCAATTTGTTTGTTAGTTTCAACATATTCTAAGACAAGAATTTTATTTTCCACAAGCTCTCTAATAAAGTGATGACGAATGTCTATGCGCTTTGTGCGAGAGTGTTGAATAGGATTCTTAGAAATGTTTATAGCACTAGTGTTATCACAAAAGATGGTTAAAGTTTTCAAATCAAACCCATAATCTGCCATCATTTGTTTCATCCATAAAAATTGGGTACAACAACTACCCGCCGCAATGTACTCAGCCTCCGCTGTGGACACAGAAATTGAGTTTTGCTTCTTGCTATGCCATGAAACCAGATTGTTTCCAAGATAGAAACATCCACCACTAGTACTTTTTCTATCATCTGCATTACCTTCCCAATCAGCATCACTAAAGCAAACAAGGTTAGAATTAGTGTCTTTTGAAAACCAAATCCCAAAATCAATAGTGCTATTTACATAGCGAATGATTCTTTTCACAGCAGAAAGATGGGATTCCATGGGATTTGCCTGATATCGTGCACAAACACCAACACTATAACAAATGTCAGGACGACTTGCAGTAAGATAAAGCAAACTACCTATCATACTTCGATACAAAGTTTGATCTACCTTTACTCCTTGTTCATCTTTGCTTAATTTAAAAGTTGTGCTCATGGGAGTGTTGGTATGTTTGGCTTTCTCAAGACCAAACTTTTTCACTAAATTCTTTGCATACTTGCTTTGAGTGACAAAAGTTCCCTCATCTGATTGCTTCACTTGAAGACCGAGAAAATAAGTGAGTTCACCTACCATACTCATTTCGAACTCCTTTTGCATTTGGGAAACAAAAACCTGCACTTCAGAGTTAGAGGTAGAGCCAAACACAATATCATCAACATATATTTGAGCAACAATCACATTAGAATTAATGTTTTTGATGAAAAGTGTTTTATCAACATTTCCTCTCTTGTAATCATGAGAAAGCAAGAATTTAGTTAGACGCTCATACCAAGCACCTGGTGCTTGTTTTAGACCATACAACGCCTTGTCTAACTTATAAACATGATCAGGAAAATGAGGATCCTCAAACCCTTAGGTTGTTCCACATACACCTCTTCTTTTAACAGCCCATTCAAAAAAGCGGATTTCACATCCATTTGATACAATTTAATACCAAGAATGCAAGCTATGGAAAGAAGTAACCTGATCGATTCCAGTCTAGCTACTGGAGCAAATGTTTCATCAAAATCAACACCCTCAACTTGGGTGTATCCTTGGGCAACCAACCTTGTCTTGTTTCGAATGATAGTGCCAAACTCATCACTCTTATTTTTGAAGATCCACTTGGTTCCAATGATGTTCACAAACGGTGGTCCTGGAATCACTTTCCAGACTTTGTTTCGAACAAACTGATGAAGCTCATCCTGCATAGCTAAAAACCAATCTTCATCCATTAGTGCTTCTTTTACAGATTTAGGTTCTAAAGAAGAAATAAAGCATAGAAATTGAATTATATTAGCATATTTTCTTCTTGTAACCATGCTCTCATCCAAGTTTCCGAGGATGACATCTGAAGGATGATTCTTTTTAACCCTGGAGGATGGTTCCCTCTGTATTGGATCATTGATTGAATTTAAAGGATACTCGAATTCTTTTGTTGTTGGTTTTTCTGTAGCAACAGATTCCTGCACAGTAGCCTCGACGACTGCTTCTGAAGCTTCGTCAGGTTCCTTTTCCTCAGCAGCAGGCTTTTCAAGCAAATCTTCAATCTGTTCTTCTGTGGAAAACTCAAAGAAATCTTTTAGATCATCAACAACAACATTAGCAGATTCCATAACAGTTTGGGTTCTCATGTTATACACACGATATGCCCTACTATTTGTGGAATATCCTTAGAAAACACCTTCATCACTTTTAGCATCAAATTTACCAATGTAATTACGATCTCGTAAAATATAACACACACATCCAAACACATGAAAGTGACTTACATTTGGTTTCTTACCTTTCCAGATTTCATATGGTGTTTTGTGAGTACCTGGACGTAAGAATACTCTGTTGATGGTATAGCAAGCAGTGTTAATAGCTTCGGCCCAAAGACGCTTTGTGAGTTTCCTGCTATTCAACATTACTCTAGCCATTTCTATTAGATTACGATTCTTTCTTTCAACCACTCCATTTTGTTGAGGAGTTTTAGGAGCAGAAAATTCATGAGAAATACCGTTAGCTTTACAAAATTCATCATATATGGTATTTTCAAATTCCTTACCATGATCACTCCTAATCCTAACAATTTTACCAATGTTACAATCTTTTTCAACTCGTAATTTCAAACACAAAGATTGGAAAGCTTCAAAAGTATCAGATTTTTCTCTCAAAAAATCCACCCATGAGAATCGAGAAAAATCATCAACACAAACAAAAATATACCTCTTACCATTTAAGCTTTCTACCTGGATTGGACCCATTAAGTCCATGTGCAAGAGTTCGAGAACTCTAGAAGTATTCACATCAGGGACACTCTTGTGAGAAATTTTCAGTTGCTTACCTAACTGGCATGGTCCACATTTTTCTAATGACTCTTTACCTAATTTAGGTAATCCTCGAACAATCCCTGAAACAGACAATATTTTCAAATTTTTAAAATGGATATGACCAAGTTTTTCATGCCATAGGTCAGTAACATTTTCAATGACAGAATGACAAGTGGCATACGTAGTGAGAGTATAACAATTATCACTAGATCGCAGCCCTTGTAACACAATTTCATCAAGAATATTATATACATAGCAATGATTGCTATCAAAGCTCACAGTATAACCCTGATCACAAATCTGACTAATGCTAAGTAGATTAGCTTTTAGTCCTTCAACCAACATGACATTCTTTAGTTTAGGAAGCCCTTCGAACTTGAGAGTTCCCATTCCTATGACTTTACCAGTAAGACCGTTACCAAATGTAACTTCTCCACAGTGCATTGGTCTTATGTTCACAAGAAATTCTTTTTCACCTGTCATGTGTCTAGAACAACCACTATCAAAATACCACATGTTAGAAGCAGCAGTTTTAAAACAAGCAAAACCTACCAAGCATTTGTTTTTGACAACCCAATTTTGTTTTTGTAAAATATGTTTATTTCCAATGTAATTAGATTTGAACATGTTATGCATGGTTATGCATTTAGGTCGAATGTGACCTTTTACTCCACAAAAATGACAAATAGGAATGAAACGTCTTCCAGTCCCTTTGAAATTGTCAAACTTACCGTGCTGCTTGTTTTCTGTAACAACAGAGTGCTTTGCTGTAGAGACAGAAACCTGCGAGGTAGAAACAGTTATTCCAGAAACAACACTATTAGTTTTAACTAGAGTGGTATTAGAAACAGGTTGATTTGGAACATAACCCAAATTTCAAAGATGATTGGTTTGGCCAGATTTTTGAATTTTTTCAAAGATGGTGGAACCTGGATTTAGCATTTTAACATTCTTTTTAATGTTATCAATTTCCTTGGTTAAAGAAATAATCTTTGACTCTTTTAAAGACAATTCAGATTCACAACATTTAAGTTTATCTTCCAACTCATTAATGTTGTTACACAAAATTTTATTATCTTTAACCAGGGAGCGATTTTCAGCACAAGTTTCCAACCACTTACCAAACATTACCTTGTAGGATTCAACAATGGAATCCTCATCAATTTCTGACTCATCTGATTCGGATCTGGATTCTTCCTTGTTGTCATTGATCAGGATATTGTTCAAGCAAATGCTCTTTCCTTTTTCCTGCAAATTTATTGACAAAACACTTGTTAGGACAACCTTTTCTTTTTCATCCTCACTACTCTCAGAATCATCACTCCAAGTAACATTTAATCCCTTTTTATTTTTCTTTAAGGTATTAGCACATTCGGATTGAGTGTGACCAAAACCTTCACATTCTTTGCATTTAATACCTTTTTTATTGTTAGATGAAAAAGGTTTAGAGGGAATATTACCAGAAATGTTACCTTTTGGGTTCTTTGAAAAGATCTTTTTATTCCCAGCAGATTTCATGAATTTTTGGAAATTTTTTGCCAATAGAACCATTTCATCATCATTTTCATCATCAGAAACAATATTTTCAGAAGCATTAAAGGCAATACCTTTACTTTTCTCATTCGAGAGACTTTGCTTACTCTTTTTCTTGATTTGTTGATTCAACTCAAAGATTCTTAAAGATCCCATGAGTTCCTCAACCTTCATTTTGCCAAAATCTTTTGCCTCTTCCATTGCAAGCAACTTTGTATCAAACCTGTCAGGAAGAACTCGAACAATTTTTCGAACCAAGACAGATTCATCTAGTTTTTCTCCCAAGGCAAAAAACTCATTAGAAATATCAGATAATCCTTCATAAAAATCATTTAAAGTTTCAGTATCTGACATTCTCAATTCATCAAATCTAGTTTATAGCATGGTAAATCGTGATCTCTTTACATCAGTAGTACCTTCAAATTGAATTTGAAGGATTTCCCATGCTTCCTTTGCAGATTCACAAGATGATATTAATTTAATAAATCCTTCACCAACACCATTAAAAATAGCATGTAAAGCCTTCTTATTATAACCAGACAGTTTTTCATCTTCAGTGGTCCAACTGAGTTCAAATTTTACCTGAGTATTACCTTTTTCATCATTTTCAGTAGGTTGAGACCAACCTGTAAGAATAGCTCTCCATGCCTTCTCATCTTGCGATTTGATGAATGCTCTCATCCTGACCTTCCAATAAGGATAATTCGACTCATTCAATAGAGGAGGTCTAGAGATAGAACTTCCTTCTGCAAACAAAGACATCTCACACACAACAAGTTAAACGGAATAACCTCAAGATCTCACTAAGAATTTAGTGACTTGCTCTGATACCAATTGAAATTCCGTATTTTAATAATCCCAGTTTGATTATTTAATTAAATGATTAATTAAATGCGGAATAATAAACCGGTATCGAAAACAGCTTTTCGTAGTTAAAGAATGCAACTCGTAACTCCGCAGAAACCTTAAAAACAAACAGTGCATAAAAGTAAAAACACACAAGATTTTTGTACGTGGTTTCAATAATCCTTTCAGATTGTTACTAGTGCACGGGGCCACGCCCAGAGATAAGATTCATTAGATCGGTATCAAAAATACAAAGTAATTAACTTATGCATAAATAGACTCCCTCTTATTGTATGCCGCAAGCTTGATGTATTCCACCTACTAACCGAATCTTGATAAAACTCCAAGAGCTCGAACTCCCTTCGATCACCTTGAAGAGTGCTTGAATCCTCCCGATTCAAGGCTTAAAGGCTATCTCCCGAAAGCCTATACAACCATCTCCCGAAGGTTGTGTGCTTGTATCCTCCCGATGCAAGACTTCAAAAGCAATCTCCCGAAAGCTTGTAAATACCCTTCTCCCGAAGGTGCACTGATTTTCTTCTTTGTTGCAGACTTGAATACAGACTCAAGACAATACAAACAATCAAATAAACAGAGTAAGAGTAGAACAACTCTTCTCTACAAAACAAAGACACTCTTTTCTTAAGATATGAAAGTGAATAAAAGAGATAACAAAACCTAGCAGCTATAGGATGTATTTATAATGAATATACATCTCATAGACAGCTTACATTCGGTCTGAACAAGACCTCAACCCACTAGAAACTTCCCTAAAATAATTCTTCAATCAGTCCAGGAATTTCCGTTTCTGTACCTACAGAATCGTGGGCAATAACTACAACTTTCCTTTTATAGAAAAGGAAAGTTTAGTTCCGGTTTTCTCTTCAAGAAACCTGATCTTAGAAATTGGGAAACTCAACACAAGATCAGAATAACAGCTGGTTAGCAAAGAATCAATGTGTAATCAAAACTTATCATATTTACCTCAATTTCCATAAATAGGAAAGTTAGTCAACTTTCCTTCCAAGTTTAGATATACACAAATAGGGAAACCATATCATTATATGCCAGCCGAAATATACAAAGAATAATAAAATATTTTTGTCAATTAAATATGCCAAAAATGGAATTAACAGTTTAGAAAACCTTACTGTTAACGCTGATTTTCATTAACTAAATTTGTGCCTCACAATAGTAATTTCACACAGAAAAAATAATATATGAACATAGGGTTTTTTACGTGGTTTTGCAGTTAAAATTCTGCATAGTCCACGAGTCAATCTTATTCAGATTTCGGATTGTGTGTTTTTTTTACGGCCTCTCCTGTATGAGTTTTTCATCCCCTTTTTCATCTTATCTGGCTGCCACTATTTATAATTACATAGTGGGCAATAAATTACAAAAGTTGACAATAATCTTTACAACAATTATTCCCTCAAATCATTATATTTGATTACAAATTGGGCTAAGTAAATGCAACTTTTATTTATAATCCACACAGCTATGAGTACCCGCTTTTATTTGGCCTAGATGAACGCATATTTAAGGATATACGGTAAGCTTTATCTCATGGGGATGCCTCGCTAGGAATGGAGCGGAGTTAACTTTGGTGGTGAGCTGTGGCTCATCATATGACTTCCCGAAATTAATATTGCTTTAATTCTGATAACTAAATTTTTTGGTGTCGAGAGGATCTTTCTCACATGCATGCTATCTTTCAGCAAGATAGATGCCTTGTTGTCTGTCATCTTGATTCACCAAATTGTTTACACTTAGTTTGTATATTATGCAATATACGCTAAGTGTTTTTAGCGTTATTGTTTCTCTTCCATGCGACGAGGTTGAAGCCTCGTCATGCACACTTGCAGTCACATGGTTTCTCGTCGATACATAAGTTATCAGTTGGTACTTTTCTGTCTCATAGAAGATTGTTCAATCAGCCGAGTTATAAAGATATTATGCAAATTGTGTTTCTAACAAGTTCTTCCATGCCAAGTGTACTTACGATTGCGTGTTTGAGTCCTTCGTTCTTCCCAGTTCGACACGTGTCTACCTCTAATATGCTCACTGAATTTTGGGTATAACAATTGCCTCTTAAAAAGTTCTTTTTCAATAAAAAGAGATTTTTAATGATTACAAAGGGTAATTTCGTCATGTTCTTCTTTTTTGAAAAGATGCATGTCCTTTTATTTTGGCAGTTGTGTGGCTTCGAGGTACATCAGAATTAAATGATCATCTTTTCCACTTCTACTTTGAATCATGTCCGTAGTATCAAATATTTCTCTAATCTAACGAAGCAACTACCATGGGTATAAAGTAAGAAAAAAGGAACAACCTTTGCATCATTTTCTCCATTTTAGAAAGTTTGAAAAAACCCTTAAACTTCTTCGTCACGGATCACTATTAAGTTTGTTTGAAGACTTTCATGCCATCCCATTCCTTGAACTTTTTCTTGCGAGTTTCCTCCGACTTCATCCTCTCAAAGCGATCCTTGCTTCATTCGATGATTTGCAGACAGAGTAACCAGGCATTGGCCCAAGCCCTAACTTCAAAAAGTAAGTTGTTTTCTTCCTTCTCATGTTTGTTTCATTGTGTGGATGTGTTACCTAGTTTGTTTCTATCATTGCATCTTATGTGGATTTGGTAGTTTTTAGGGTTTTGAAACTGTATCTAGGTTCATACTAAGGTTCAGGCAATATGTAGGTTGTTTTAAGGTGCAGCAATGTCCCACTCTGGTTAAGGAATTTATCGTCCAGAAGTTTTAGAGTTTGAGTTACCTACAAAATTAGCCATCCCGTGTAAACCCAACCCTTCAAAACCCACCTCCACATTAGAACTGAACGATGCTAGGGTTAGGGAACCCGTAGTGAGAACTAAACAGGAAGATATTACTGTTGGAATTTATTTTACCAGGATCTTAGATCTACTCACAAGTATGTTGTTTAATACCCTAAATATGAACTTTCTAAAACAATAAATAAACACATATAATGGTAAGAAAACCTTACATTGGTTGCAGTGGAATAATGTCTCCTTCCACTCAGATCTCTAACCCTTGTATCATTTCTGTCGCAAAGTATTATCAAGATCTTAGCCCGAATGTCCTTCTCTTTGTGTGTGATCCTTCACAGTCTTCCAATCTATGATTGAGGTACCACTTGCTATGTGTGGGCACTACTCTATCACTGAGGGTTTCGAAATTTAGAAGAGGAAAAGAGAGAGGGTTAAGTTCGGCTATAGAGAGAGAGGGAAGGCTCAGTTTTTCTGAAAAAGTAATTTTTTAAGAAAAAGGTTATGAAAACTTGTTATTTGACTGAGCCATCACTTTCTATTTATAGGCAACTACTAGGTTTAGGTTAGTAATTATTTGGCATTAAAATAATGAAAATATTAATTGGAAAATCTTGCTTAAGTGGCCGACCAAGGTGTGTAATGGGCCTCACTTGGTTTTTGCAGTTTTCACAATTTTTATTTCTATTTTCTCAAAAACGCCAATTTTCCAATTCTAACCTTTTAAATGCCAAAACTAATTATTTAATAACTAAAATAGATTATTAAATAATATTGTCATTTAATTTAATTATTAATTAGACATATAAAGTCTATTAATTAATAAATAAACCTTGAATCTCTTTTCTTTACAATTTCACCCCTGCTTAGTGAAAATTCACAAATTAGACATAGTCTAACTTTAGAATTATAATTGATTAATCACGAATCAATTATTGAGTCTTAGAAGCAGTATAGTCTCAACTAGAATGGGGACCATGGATCTATATGCTGAGCTTCCAATAAGTGAACCAAATTTACTAAGTAAATCCCTACTTATTAATTCCTCGTTGAATCCACTCTTAGAACTTAGAATTGCACTCTCAGACTTATATAGAGCATATTATATGTTCCACGATATAGATATTCTATCTCATTTAACCATTTTTATAATCTTATTATGATCAAAGATCCTCTATATAGATGATTTACATCGAGATGGGATAATTTTACCGTTCTCACCCCTCAACGTATTTTGCCCATTAAAACACTTAGCTACCTGTAAATGATGTTTAGTGATCTAAGAATTAGTCACTTAAACAAGAGCTCATCCATTTACTTCTATTTAGCTAAGCTCGAAGGGAATCATCACTTGACTTCTATACACCAGTAGAAGCTATAGATTCCATATTTCTGTTTAGCACTCCCACTCAATCATACTATCATGTTCCCAAAATATACGTATCACCCTGACCCAAAAGTAGGCTTAACTAATAAATCAAAGAACATGAATAGCACTCCTGAGTTGAGCCTAAGCATATCAGGATTTAGATTCTTTTAATCTTAAGATCAACTACTGATATTGACTTGGAAAGATATGACGGTAATTTTATAATACCTTAACTAAGTTGCAATATCGGTCCAGTCCGATGTATACTCCATACATTCGAAACTAGTATACTTTACCAATGTCCTGGAAAGAACATAACACTTACTCCAAGTGTAAGTACAAATCTTCTCTGGTAGAGCTTGAATTATTATAAAATAACTCCTCCACCCCCATAGTAACCACCATCTCAAAATTTGAATGAGTTGGGGTAGATATAAGGATAACTTATATACAGTTCCTTAATATCTAACACATAGATCACTTTCCTAAGTCTTTCTTAAATATCTTCTAATGTTCCTTATTTGATTACATCTCAGATAGCTCCCACTCAATAGCAGATGTGTGGTTAAATAATACTTTTAACCTCTTATTGTTTGGAGAGTGATTTAGTTGTGACTTATTGTATTAGTCCGAAACTTTAAGTTTCTTTAAAGACTAAATCATCAACATAGCAGACTAGTATTTGAAGTGAAAAATACTTGCCAGAGATTAAGTAATCAAAATTAAGATACCATAAAATGTTATGAGAATTAAGAATTCTTGGCTCAAGTCATTCGAATAGACTGAACTAGAGTTCTTTTATCTTATTCTCATAATTCTGATAAGTTATATCTATCCACATGAATGGTTAGATTTGCTTTTCAGTATCACAAGTGTCAACCTAATGAAGATGGGTAAAGAATTTTAAAATTCTCCCACTCGATTAAGGTAGTGTGATACATTATCAAAGAACTTTTATAGGTATCATTATTTACTACAACAGTAAAACTAAATTGGAACATACAATCAAGATCAAGGATTTATATTGATAATAGCTAATTCATTATATTACTTCCATGTTTAAAGAAAATATGTGTTACATAGGGTATTGTGGATAAATTCCACCCCTAAGTATATAGAGATTATGATCCACCCCTAAAGGTTGTAAAGATCATGATTCTCTAAGTGTTATAGAGATTATGTGGAGTTGAATACAATCCAGAGTTCATTAGATATAAAAGATCGTTGAACTGCATAGTTTTCTTAACTTTTCTCCACCCCTATCAGATCAAAAGATCCTTTTATTAAATAAATTCTCAATAATTGTATTAGAATTAACAATTATTAATAAACATAGAAATAATTTCTAGTGTTTATTTAATATAACTCTATGAAGAGTTGTAAATATTATGGAATTTGTATCAATAATAAAAATACTTACACATACAAACATATAAATATAATGTGGTAATTGTGGTTTAAGATAAAGTAAATGAAGCTCAATCTCATAAATTGCAATTTGTTTGAAATAGAAAAAAAAATATTATTAATAATAAAAAAAATATATTGCAACAATATGAGAAAAACAGGGATAAAAATCCCAAACTAAAATTCGAAATTCAAATTATCTTTAAACTAAAACAATTAATTCAAAAATAGATAATTGAGCTTCATCTTCATCTTGGACGATCTTCACCCTTTGTCCAACTTTCCGATCCAACTCACTAAGATAGCATCTGATTTCAAGTAGCTTGGCCTAGAAGAAGAATAAACAAATAAACAAAGTTAGTCCAGAATCAATAATCCAATTGGATAATAATTCACTAAAACTCTTAAAGTTTATAGAAAGAAATACCTTGTTTCTTTGCAAGAAGTTTAGGACATTGGGGTTTCCAATGACCTTTCTCATTACAGTAGAAACACTTTCCTTTGAGTGCATCACCAGAAGCAGCAGCCTTTTTGTTTTGCATGGCTTTGGCACGCTTCTTGGTGTTTCTCCACTTCTTCTTAGATTTGGGTTTAGAAGCAGAGGCAACATTTGCCTCAAGTCTGACCGTCCCATTACCATTGCCAGAATTTTGAGGTTTACCCCCTTTCTTCTTGGGGCCTTCAATCAAATTTTCATATGTCTGAAGGTCATTGACTAACTCATGAAAGTCTATGTCCTTTTTATTCATGACATAATTTGATGTATAGGGCAGAAATGATGGAGTCAGACTATTCAAGATAAGGCTTACCTGAGTAGTGTGATCCATTTCAGCACCATGATCCTGGGCTTCTTGGAAATAAATTGCCATGAGGAGAACATGATCATGCACGTTTCGATGGGGTTCCATCCGTGCATTGATGTATTTCTTAGTCGCGTCAAAGCGAGAGTGAAGAGATGCCCTACCGAATAGCTCAGTTAACTTCGTCATAACTTCAGCAGCCTTTTCGGTTTTAGAAAACCGAGTTTTAAGGGTGTCAACCATGCTGGAAAGCATGAAGTATAGAGCTTTGTCGTTAGCTTTCTGCCAACGCTCATACTTTTCTTTCACAGCTTTGGTTGCATTGTCCCCCGGCACTTCTGGAGACGGCTCAGTTAACACAAACAAGGAACTTTCTCCTATGAGAGCAATATTAATATTCTCATTCCATTTTGGAAACTTAGATCCATTTAGTTTATTTTCGGTCAAGAGTGATAACATGGAATTCATCATGGTTATACCGGATACTACAAAATAATAAATAGAAATCAACAATGGTTTAACACAAAATCCAATTCAGAAATTATAAGCACATAGCATGTAGGAATGATAAGAGAAAATACTAAAAAATACAATCGTAAATAATTTCCAAGGTTTTCAACAAACTGATATCAGTGTCCCGTTTAGGCGAGAGTCAAAGCTACCATCTATTGAATAGAGTTGTCAGCTCATCTAAAATGTTAAATATTCTAGCAACCTTTTATTCGATCAAGATTGGAATCCAGCGTTGTCCCGTTTAGGCGAGAGTCAAGGCTATTCTATCTTATGAGCTTCTACCATTGTTTCATATTTTGCAAGTCAAATACAGTTGCCACTATTAAGGTGATCCATACCATATAAAACACTTACAAAGCTACTTATCTTTCGAGATTAAACGGTGCGAACTTGCTAATGAACGTTCCTCCATTAGGGAGGATTACTCACTAAAACAAACGCTATGTAAAACAAACAATGGAGATCGAATATCTTAATAACAATAAAGCTCATTCTTTAAAATGTATTTTCTTTATTATTTATAATAAAATATATTCATTAAATATCGAATTTAGAATTAAAATTCTAAATTAGAATTTAATTTAATATTTATAAAATTATACTTAGATGGTAATTGAAATAAATCGAATTATTTCCATCTTAGTAGTAATTTTGATATATGAATATTAAAAAAATTATTTAAGTTGTATTAATTTAAATTAATTTGCAACTCAAATTAAATTTTCATGAGAATAGATTTATTGTATTTTGAAAAAGAAAGTATAAAACTTTACCATTTCGAAATACTAAATAATAATTACTCAGAAAAAATACTTCAAGCAAAAATATCACCTATCTAGATTTTCCTTTGACTAATTAATTCAATTTCTAATAATATACCTTAATTCATTTATTTTAAATTAATCAATAAATGAAAAAATCATTGATTTAAGTTGATCCAAGAATTAATTAAAATAAATAATTAATTTACAACTTAATCTATTTTTCAAGATAAATTCAAAAACATCTTGCATTATAAAATGCAATTTCGAAATTGATTAAAAAAATAAACAAAAAAAAATACATATTGAAAATTATTTAAATTAAGTTGAAAAATTAAATTTCAACTAAAAATAATTTTCTATTTAATTAAGTGTCATGAAAAAGAAATATTTAAGTATCATGATGAAAATCAACTTAGATATTTAATTTTTCAATTTAATTAAATGTATTAAATTCAAGAAATAAATAATTAAGTGTAGAGAAGGCTCGATTATTAATTTCTAGTTTAATACTAGGAAAAAATATACTTTAATTAAATTGTACCAAAATTAATTATTTAAATAATTAATTTCACGATGTTTAATATTTTCCTATTTAATATTAGAAATAATAAGTAGTCTAGAAATAACTATCTAGAAAATATCTTATTTGATTAAGTATCTTTTCAACAAAAATTTGAAAAAGTATCTAATTTAAGTTGTTATAGAAAAAATCTAGAACTTAAATATTTTCAAATTTAAATTTAATTAAATATCAAAAATAAAGTTGTGACCACTTAATTTGAAAAATATTCCATTTTAAGTTTAAAATTAACTTAAAAAATATCTTAAGAATCTTTAATAACTAATGCCTAGAATTCCTCAACTTAATTTTAAATTTAAATAAAATATTTAAATTTAAGTTAGATAAGAAAAATCAGTTAAAATAACTAATTTATAACTTAAATAAGAATATTTAATTAAATAAGCTTCAGAAAGAATCTAGTTAGTTAAAATTCTTTATTTAATTAAATACAAGAAAAATACAAACAGTTTGTCTAGAAATAATATCTAAAACTAAGAGTGTTTTTCTTAAAATTAACTTTAAAATATTAAAATAAAAATAAATTTCATATATTTTAAAAGTTAATTATGTTGCTAATCAATTTTATTAAGTTAAACTAATTTAATTAACCTAGCACAGTTATTCAAATTAGGCAAATGGGTCTTCACAATTGGGGTAGTTCATGTGATGGGGAGCTGGGTTCAGTATGTCGTACCCACTTCTATGGCCCCCAACTCTCACACAAGGCCCAAAAGAGAGGAATCTAACCTTAAAATAAATAACTGTTATAAATTAAATAGGTCCAAAAACTAAATGGAACTAAATAAAATCTATCATGGTGTGACATTTTATTTAGCAACAACCTATATGCATCTATATAATAAAATAAACATATAGGCTCACACAGGCACACATTTGGATGGATCCTATCATGTTGCTAGGTCATACACAGATGAAAGAAGATTGTAAAATTTACTTATTACAAATTATTTACTTGACCAATTGAACCATGGGTTAAAATCAGATCATTGGATCTGTCAACAAGTTAACCATGGCTATTTGCAATCAAGCAATAATAGGTTTTATAAAACTTACAAACAAGCTAAAACACTTACTCCTGCATTAAGGTTAGCTGGATGGTTGGATGTAGGATTTATTTAATTTTAAATAATTAAATTTCGAAAAAAAATAACTAATAATAAAAAATATTTATTTTTGAATTAAAAATATATATTTTCGAAATTAATAAAATAATATTTAAAATTAAACCTACAATTTTGAAAAAAAAAATTAGGTTTTAACTAACCTAAATATCATTTCAAAATTTGCTAACCACTTTTAGAAAAATTAATGTTATTTTATAAATTAAATATTCAATAAAAATTTAAAAAAAATATATAAATAAATATATTTTTTTTTTCAGATTTTATGATTTAATTTAAATAAATAAAATAACAAAATTTAAAAGTTAGCAAAATATCTTATTTCTATTCAAAACATCATGATTATAGTTATCTTATTTTAAATTTAAATAAGGTCAAATTATTTAAGAAAAATATTTAATTTAAAAATTTAATATCTCACCATAAATTTAAAATAAGATAAGATATAATCAAATTTAAAAATAAGATAAAAAATCAAGCAAAAAGATAGATATTTACTTGTTTTCAAATTCAAATTACACTAATATCATGAATTAATTTAAAAAAAAAAAATTAATTAATTTAATTATGATATTTAGAATTGAAATAGGGACAGTAAATATCTAAATACAAAACTACATAAAAAAATCGAAAGTTAAATCCATGAAATAGCATGAAAAATCGAAGAAAAATGAAAAAAATGCAAGCTGTACGGACAGTATCCTGTGCATACTGCCCGCGCGCGCAGGGAGGTGCACTGCCGAGAAACCTCGGCGCAGGGGTGAAGCTGCAGCATGTCCGCGCGCGGAGACGGGGTTTCAGACACCCCTGGGCGTGTTGCTCGGACAAAATCTTATCCGAACACGCGTATGACCGAGGATCACTCGGTTCCGCGCGCGCGTGGGTGAGTCTTCATCCCGATACTTTTTTTTCGAAACTTCAAAAAATCATAACTAATTCAAATTAAATCGAAATTGAGTTCTATAAAAAAAGTAAATTGCTTAATTTTTTCCATACTATCCAACAAAATTAATTTCAGAAACAGAATTTTAATTATTTTTCACGAAAATTCACAAACATCAATTAATTATCATATAACACACAACACAACATGAAACCATCCAAAACACAAACAATCATTTTAAAGTCCAAATTTCTTGCAAGCAAATCAATTACCATGGCTCTGAGGCCAGTTGTTGGAATTTATTTTACCACGATCTTAGATCTACTCACAAGTATGTTGTTTAACTGTAATATCTAGTTTATATACATATATTGGTATTTGGTATATTAAGTGTGATACAATTATTATTATTATTATTATTATTATTATTATTATTATTATTATTATTATTATTATTCTTATTATTATTATCATCATTAATATCTTTTTGTTGTTGTTGTTGTGCGTGTGTGTGGGTGGGAAAAAAAAAGAAAAAAAATGATATGTATATATTAAATAGTGAGATAGATAGATAGTGAAGCATTAGATTAGTTAGTTTAAAATTTGAAATTTAAATTATATCAGCATAATTTTATCTGATTAGTTAGATTTTTATTTTTTTTTTTAAATTTAAACCTGTGTTATATACGTATATACTCTAGAACCCTAGCAGCCAGATAGTATCGTATTCCTTTATTCTCACCATCTCTCAATTTTTTTTATCCTCTCTATTGCACCAAATCAATTGTTTTAATCGTAAGAGCTTCGGGATCAGCAATCAACCGATCATCGTTCCGTGTCTTTCATAAAACAATCATATCTCTCTACTCGTATATTCGTTTTCAGTGATCTAGGTACCGTTTTAAAGATAATTTAATGTTCTACATTTTTCATGAAGAAACTCTTTCCTAATTCTGATTATTTCGATGTCAAAAAATTCATGTTTTACACTGACTGTCGAATTACAGTTTGTGTTAAATTTTATTCCGATATTGCCTTAGTAAACGTATGATATCTCTCTCGATATATATTATTTTCCAGTAATTCTTGTACTGTTAGAAAGATACTTCAATAATCCATATTTTCGTTGAAGAAACCTTTCTCTAATTCGGAGTTCTTACCAGTCAAACGTTAGTATCTTTACTCGGTTATGATATTTCGTTTTAAGTTTTGTTTCAGAAAAAGTGTCTTCAGTAAAAATTCAATATCTCTCTCACTTTTGATCCATTTTAAAAGATATTTATCTCGTTTTAAATCTTAGGAAAATAGCTACATTTTTAATGAAGAAATTATTATCTAGATCGGGGTGTAACTATTTTTAAAACTTTCATTTTTAGGCTGTATTCAGAAATCGGCATGATCCAGGATTTTAAAGAAACTGTTTTGAGAAAACATGCATAACTCCTAGGTTATAGCTCCGATTTTGATGATCTTTATACCGTTAGAAAGGTCTTTCAATTAACTAAAAACTTTGTGAACAGTAGGACTTCTAATTCAAACGTTTTATGAGTGAAATTCTAGGCTAAACTTGCTGTACAGTAAGAGTAATAAATATATTGAGTTTATCGGTGGACGAAGGGTTTCGTTAAATGTTGTAGGGCCTAGAAGGTATCGTAGGAGTTAATTACAGCGGAGTTGAGGTAAGGAAAAAAAATAATTATACTTTATACTTGCTTTTTATATGGTTTGAGTACCTAGTATGACTGCTTGAATAAATTGTATTGAAACTGTAGAATGTGATGGTTTCGGTGAAATAGTGTTTTGTCGATGGATTGTATATGGCTATTTAATTATGTTCCAGGTACTTGGAAGTTGTTGGAAACCACACATGTATGGTGATGTGGTAAGTGAGGTAGTGTACGTAAGGGTGCACTGGTTATTGGTACTGCGTTCTGGTTAAGAACGTAAGACACTCCAGATTTGTATGGAAGCTGGAGTGTGAGTGTGTGGTATTTCAGTATTTGTGTGGCTGCCTCTATTTATACTTATGATTAGTTTGTTGTATATTTGATGTATATGTTTGTGCTATGATGTGTGAATGTTGGTACATAGTATTTTATTTTTCCTTACTGGGCTTTGCAGTTCACCCCTTATTTACCCCCTATGTGCAGATAAGTAAGTCTGTAAGCGTTCGGTGACAAGTTGAGTCTGGGCAGCATGGGGTGTATCTCGTGTGATCATGTAACTGCGTGTGGTCTTGGCCATCTTCCGCTGAAAGTTTTTTTTTTTAATTTATTAAACTTATCGAGGATGTTGTTGTTTAAATTTTCTATTACTTTTCCCTAAGTGGTAACACTTTATTTTCAATTGGGTACCCATGTTTTGAAAATTGTTATTTTTTTTAATAAAGGCAACATTAGTATCTTAACGCCAGTTTATTTATAGCATCTTATTTTTCATAAGTAAGGGCGTTACATTAACACCCTAAATATGAACTTTCTAAAACGATAAATAAACACATATAAAGTTAAGAAAA
The DNA here is from genome assembly GCF_029168945.1 of Cannabis sativa. Classification (NCBI taxonomy): domain Eukaryota; kingdom Viridiplantae; phylum Streptophyta; class Magnoliopsida; order Rosales; family Cannabaceae; genus Cannabis; species Cannabis sativa. The sequence continues at coordinate 53,448,341 of NC_083607.1, read as the reverse complement.
CCTTACATTGGTTGCAGCGGAATAATGTCTCCTTCCACTCAGATCTCTAACCTATGTATCCTTTCTGTCGCAGAGTATTATCAAGATCTGAGCCCGATGTTGGAATTAATTTTACCAGGATCTTAGATCTACTCACAAGTATGTTGATTTAACAACCTAAATATGAACTTCTACAACGATAAACTAAACACATAAAAGTCAAGAATAACTTACAGTGATGGCAGCGGAATTAAGTGTCTCCTTCCACTCAGATCTCTAACCCTTGATTCGTGTCTGTAGCAGAGTATAATCAAGATCTGAGCCCGAATGTCCTTCAGTTGGATGTGATCCTCCACAGTCTTCCAAACTATGATTGAGGTACTGAGTGATGTGTGTGGGCACTTCTCTCTCACAAGGGATTCAAAATTTCTCTCTATTTTTCTCTCTTATTTTCGTGGGTTATCAAGCATACAAGAGAAGAGAACAAGGGTTGCTATATATAGGGAGAAGGGAGAGCACAACTTTCCAAATAAGCAGTTTCCTCTTTTACTGTGTAATTGATTAACTGCCTTATTTAGTGTGATCCACCACTTTCCTATTATTGCTAGGCTTTGATTAGCAATTACATGGCAATTAAAATTAAAAACAATAATTGGGAAACATGCAAGCATGTGGCCGGCCATGGTGTGTATGGGCCTCACATGGATTTTGCAGTTTCCTCAATTTTATTTCTATTTCTCCAAAAATGCCATTTTTCCAATTCTAATCATTGAAATGCCAAAACTAATTATTTAATAACTAAAATAGATTATTAAATAATATTTTCATTTAATATATATAATTATTAATTAGACATATAAAGTCTCTTAATTAATAATTAAACCTAAAAACCCTTTTATTTACAATTTCATCCTTAAACTGTGAGAATTCACAAATTAGACATAGTCTAACTTTTAGAATTATAATTGATCAATTATAAATCAATTATAGAGTCTTACAAACAGTATAGTCTCAACTAGAATGGGGACCATGGATCTATATGCCGAGCTTCCAATAAGTTGAACCGATTTACCAAGTAAATCCCTAACTTATTAATTCCTTGTTGAATCCACTCTTAGAACTTGGAATTGCACTCTCAGACTTATATAGAGCATATTATATGTTTCACGATATCAATATGCTATCTCATTTAACCATTGTTATAATCTTAATGTGATTAAAAGATCCTCTATATAGATGATTTACATCGAGATGGGACCAATTTACCGTTTACACCCCTCAATGTATTTTGCCCCATAAAACACTTAGTTACCTGTAAATGATGTTTTAGTGATCTAATATATAGTCACTGAAATAAGAGCTCATCCATTTACTTCTATTTAACTGAGCTCGAAGGGAATCATCACTTTACTTCCATACACCAGTAGAAGCTATAGATTCCATATTTATGTTCAGCACTCCCACTCAGTTATGCTATCATGTTCCCAAAATATACGTATCACCCTGACCCAAAAGTAGGCTTAACTAATAAATCAAAGAACATAAATAGCACTCCTGAGATTGAGCCTAAGCATATCAGGATTTAGATTCTCTTAATCTAAGATCAACTTCTGATATTGACTTGGAAAGATACAACGGTAAGTTTATAATCTCTTATCTAAGTTCAATATCGGTCCAGTCCAATGTATACTCCATACATTCGAAACTAGTATACTTTACCAATGTCCTGGAAAGAACATAACACTTACCCCAAGTGTAAGTATACTTTATCGCTGATTAAATCCAAAACACTGATGAACAGGGACCAAATCTTTTGAATCATATAATCACAATCACATTCCACTGTGTTGACAATACTGTAATTGTGATTAACTATATGTTCTGGATTTTACTGATTTTGTGCATATATCAAATATATACGTTAAACCATAAACATGTAACATACATGTAATCATAAATCACTTCAAAATTCTAAATTGATAACTAATCAGATTGTAATGGGTTTTATTTAGGGCACAAAACCCAACAAACTCCCACTTGCACTAACATAAAACAAGTTGCGCATTACAATCAATCTTTTGTCTTGATCCTCTGATCATGTGTAGCATATTTGAATCCACCCATATTTCTGGAACCAGGTTCATAAAACTTATGAAACCTCCTTAACTATATGCTTTACTCATCAAGGGATACTGAAATCCTTACTGCCCATTAAGTACATCTGAACAAACAGAAGACATATCTCTCAAATTTTAAAATTTGGAATTGAGATAATGCAATGTAGAATTTTCTTCAGTAAAATAACTTTCTGTAATTTTGAATTTACAAAGTTATATCTTCTCTGATGAAGCTTGAATTATTATAGATGGGATTTTACACTCTTCTACAATGATTCCTCCACCCCCAGAGTAACCACCATCTCCAAATTCTTTATGAGTCGGTGTGGATATTAGGATCACTAATGAATAGTTCCTTAATATCTAACATATAGGTCACTTTCATAAATCTTTCTTGATTGTCCGCTAATGTTCCCCATTTGATTACATCTCAGATGGCTCCACTCAATAGTAGATGTCTGGTTAGAAACTTTTAACCTTTTACTATTGCTTTAAGGGATATCTCGTTGTTACTTATTATCTTAGTCTGAAACTTTAAGTTTCTCTAAGACTAGGTCAACAACATAGCAGTCTAGTATTTGAAGTGTAGAATACTTGCTAGAGATTAAGCAATCAAATCAAGATACCATAAAATGTTATGAGGATTAGAAATCTTGACTCAAGTCATTCAAATAGACTATGCAAGAATTCTTCTATCTTATTCTCATAATTCTGAGAAGTTATTTCTATCCATGTGAATGGTTAGATTTATTTTATCAGAGGTGTTCTTAAGTTCCTATCACAAATACCAACCAAACGAAGATGGGTAAAGAATTTTAATATTCTCCCACTCAACTAAGGTAATGTGATACATTATCAAAGAACTTTAATGGTATCATTAACTATTACAACAGTAAATCTAAACTGGAACATATAATCAAGATCAAGGATTTATTCTGATAATAGCTAATTTATTATATTATTTTCATGTTTAAATTTATGTGTCACAAAGAGTTCTGTGGAATAAAGTCCACCCCTGAGTATATAGAGATTATGATCCACCCCTAAAGGTTGTAAAGATCATGATTCCCTAAGTGTGATAGAGAGTATGTGGAGTTGAATATAATCCAGAGTTCATTAGATATAAAAGATCTTTGAACTGCATATTATTCTTAACTTTTCTCCACCCCTATCAGATCAAAAGATCTTTTTATTAAACAAATTCTCAATAATTGTTTTAGAATTAACAATTATTCATAAACATATAAATAATTTCCAGTGTTTCTGTAGTAATAACTCTGTAAGGAGTTTAAATACCTATAGAATTTGTATCAATAATAAAAACTCATACAAATACAAACATAATAAATATTACAATTGGTAATTGATATATAAGATAAAGTACTGAAGCTCAACTCATAAATTGCAATTAAAAATAAATTTTATTATAAATCAAAAATTGTTTTCAATATTATGAGAACCAAACAGGGAATACAATCCCAAAATTGAAATCCAAATTGTTTGAAAATTTAAACAATTAATTTAAAAAAAATGAGCTTCTTCTTTATCATAGACGACCTCCATCCATAATCCAGCTTTCAGATCTAACTCGCTAAGACAACATTCGAGTTTAAGAAGCTTGAGCTATAAGAAGAATAATAAACAAGGTTAGTAGTCCAGAATTAATAATCCAAAAGGATAATAATTCACTAAAACACATCAGTTTATAAAGAAATACCTTGTTTCTTTGCAAGAAGCTTAGGGCATTGGGATTTTCAATGGCCTTTCTCATTGCAGTAGAAACATTTTCCTTTTGGTGTATCACCAGAAGCTCCAGCTTTTTTGTTCTTAGCTGCTTTCGCAGCTTGAGCTCGCTTCTTGGCATTTTTCCACTTCTTCTTATTATTGGATTTGGAAGTAGAAGCACCGTGTGCCTTAGGATTACTCGTCTTATTACCATTTCCAGAATTCTAAGGTTTATTCCCTCTTTTCTTGGGACCTCCAATCAAATTTTCATATGTCTAAAGGTCGTTGACGTACGAAAGTCTTGTTCCTTCGTATTCATGACATAATTTGATGTATAGGCAGAAAGTATGGAGTCAGACTATTCAAGATGAGACTCACTTGAGTAGTCTGATCCATTTCAGCACCATGATTCTGGGCTTCCTGGAAATAACTAGCCATCTGGAGAAGGTGATCACGCACATTCTGATGGGGTTCCATCCGTGCGTTGATGAATTTCTTAGTCGCGTCAAAGCGAGACTGGATAGATGCCATACCGAATAGCTCAGTTAACTGCGTCATGATTTCTGCAGCCGTGACAGTGTTAGCAAACCTTGTTTTCAAGGTGTCAACCATGCTGGAAAGCATGAAGTAACGAGTTTTGTTGTTAGCATTCTGCTAACACTCGAACTTCTCTTTAACAGCTTTGGTTGCATTGTCACCTGTCGCTCGTGGACGGCTCGATCAACACACAAACAGGGCACTTTCACCTATGAGAGCAATATTAATGTTCTCTCTCCATTTTGGGAAGTTAGCTCCATTTAGCTTATTTTCAGTCAACAGTGATAACATGGGATTCGACATTGCAATTCAGGATACTACAAGATGATAAATAGAAATCAATTATGGTTTAACACAAAATCTTATTCAGAAATTATTAGCACATAGCAAGTAGGAATGACTAGAGAAAATACTAAAAAATGCAATCCTAAATAATTTCCAAGGTTTTCAACAAACTGATATCAGTGTCCCGTTTAGGCGAGAGTGAAAGCTATCATCCATTGAATAGAGTTGTCAGCTCATCTAAAATGACAAACATTCTAGCAACCTTTTATTCGATCGAAAAGAGAATCCGACATTGTCCCGTTTAGGCGAGAGTCAAGGTCATTCCTATTTCATCAGCTTCCACCATTGTTTCATACGTTTGTAAGTCTTATAAAGTCGCCACCATTAAGGTGATCAATACTAATATCAAAAACTTCTAAATATGCTTATCTTTCGAGATTAAACGGCGCTAACTTGCTAATGAACGTTCCTCCATTAGGGAGGATTACTCACTAAAACAATAGCTATGTAAAACCAACAATGTAGATCGAATATCTTAATAATAATAAAGCTCATTATTTAAAATGTATTTTCTTCTATTATTTAAATATACATATATATGTATTAAATTTTAAATTTAGAATAAAATTCTAAATAAAATTTAATTTAATATTTATAAAATTAAACTCAGATGGTTAAGAAAATAAAATGAATTATTTCCATCTTAGTATTAATTTTCCAATAAATATTAAGAAAATTACTTAATTTAAGTTGTATTAATTTAAATTGATTTGCAACTCAAATAAAAATTTTCTACAAATATATATATTGTATTTCCAAAACTATACAATTTTCGAAATACATTAAAATAAATAAAACTTTACTTAAAAAAAAATACTTCAAGCAAAAATACTATCTATCTAGATTTTCTTGACTAATTAATTCAATTTCTAATAATATATCTTAGTTCCTTTACTTTAAATTAATCATTAAATGCAAGAATCATTGATTCAAGTTGATTCAAAATTAATTAGAATAATTAATTTACAACTTTAATCTATCTTTCAAGATGAATTCAAAATCATCTTGCATAATCAAATGCAATTTTGAAAAACGATTAATAAAGTAAATAAAATATATTTTGAAAATTATTCAAATTTAAGTTGTTATGAAAATACCCAACTTAAAATAATTTTCTATTTAATTAAATATCATGAAAATAACAATATCTAAGTATCATTATGAAAATTAACTTAGATATTTAATTTTCAATTTAATTAAATGTATTAAATTCAGGAAATAAATAATTAATTGTAGAGAAGGCTTAATTATTAATTTCCAATTTAGTACAAGAAAAAATATCCTTAATTGAATTGTACCAAAATTAATTATTAAACAATTAATTTCACAATCAATGATATTTTCCTATATTAAAAATAATAATTAATATAGAAATAACTATCTAGAAAATATCTCAATTTAACTAAGTATATTTTCAAGATTTGGAAAATATCCGATTTAAGTTATTATAGAAAGAATCTATAATTTACAACTTAAAATTTTTCAAATAAAATTTAATTAAATATCAAAATTAGGTGGTAACTACCTAATTTAAAGATATTCCATTTTAAGTTTATAACCAACTTAAAAAAATATCTTTTAAGAATCTCCAATAACCAATTCCTAGAATTCCTCAACTTAATATTATATTCAAAAGATATTCAAATTTAAGTTAATAAGGAAAATTAGTAATAACTAATTTATAACTTAAATAGGAATATTTAATGAAATAATAAAAATAAATTTCAGAAAGAATCTAGTTAGTTAAAATTCTTTATTTTATTAAATACAAGAAAAATACAAATAATTTATCTAGAAATAATATTGTAACACCCTAACTAATATAGGCGTATTACGTGATTTTTAAACATACTGTGCAGCTCGTTGCTAATCAACGAGGTTTATGGAAAAACGTGATTAATTAAAATTTTGCTTTTTAATTAAACTTATAAAACAATATTACAAAAGACTCGGGATCCCGATTATAAAATTATTTACAAAAGGATTTAACTGTTTAACTGATACACAAAATAAAGGTCGTCTAACAACCAGTTACGAAAATCAGCCTCGCTGTCCCGATGATCGTACGCTCCAGGCCTAACCGCCATGACATGTACAATCTTCACAAGCTCGCTCACGGTCCATCAGCTTTAGCCTTGCCTTTACCTACACATAAACGTAGAACTGTGAGTCGACAGACTCAGTAAGAAAAGCATAATAATACTCATACATAATTCTAACTGCCGTGTCCAACACGATACTGAGTCCCGCTACTGCCATGTCCAACATGGTACTGAGCCACTACTGCCATGTCCAACATGGTACTGAGTTCTGAACGTTCATAGGGACGGTACTATTGACACGTAACAACCTGATCGGTCGAACCGGTCATACTCCGGCTGCTGGTCATACTCCAGCCTGTACCGACGTGTTACTATATCCTCCTGATCGGTCGAACCGGTCATACTCCGGCTGCTGGTCATACTCCAGCCTGTACCGACGTGTTACTATATCCTCCTGATCGGTCGAACCGGTCATACTCCGGCTGCTGGTCATACTCCAGCCTGTACCGACGGGATACGTCAATAGCACGGAACCACCAACCAAGTGTCAGCCTGATCGGTCGAACCGGTCATACTCCGCCGTCGGTCATACTCCGGCTCGTACCGACGTGACAGGTTGGATGGTTCGAAGCCAACATACAACTAATGTAATCTAATAGGCTTCCTACATGCACGCTAAACATGTAATCTACATATGCATACCGTTATACTAATCTTACTCGGATTCCGAATTCGTGTGCCGTCAACCCGACCGGAACTTTAGCCGAGCGGCGGACATCGGCTCCTAAACCATAAAAATCACAACGCTATAAGTGACACGCTAAATCACTTCCCGGGGACTTAAACTAGGAACTAAAAGTTTCCCTATCGATAAAAAGCATGGAAATACCCCCTAAAACATAAAAACGAGGAAAACTAGGGTTTTTGAAAATTCCCCAACCGTTAGACCGGTTGCCCAACCGGAATTCCGGTTTTGGGAAATTCAGGACCCCCATCCGGAATTCCGGATGCACAACCGGAATTCCGGTTCCTCGCAGGCAGCAACAATCAAATTTTCATAACTCGACCAATTCAACCCTAAATTGATTCAAACTTTCCAGACCTGTTCTATACCTTCCCTAGAACATATCCAAGGCATCAAAACAACCCAGAAACCTCGAACACGAAAAATGCCATTGGAGCTCAAGCTTTGAGTTCTAAACTCAAACTTGAGCAAAACAACCTAATCATGCATTCCACTAGCTTAATTCTACTTAATCAAGCTTATCTAAGCCTCTGAAAACAATTAAAAACAATAACAACATCACAGAAACAGATTCACAATATTTCTTCAAAAATCACATATTTTGCTTAGAAAATCATGGCTTTAAACAAGGTACTATACATGCATTAAAACCTAGATAATCCATTCATTTTAAACCTAATTCAGCTTCTGAAAACAACAATTAAACACAGCAACAAACAACCATACAAACTAACATGCAACCTACCCTTTTCACTTCAAAAACATCAAGAACATCAAGAAAGGTTGAGAACAACTTACTAGCAACTAGGGATCACAAAATCAACACAATATAAGCTAGAATCACCAAGGAAAACTCCTCCTCCTTGCTGCTCAAAGAGGGCCGAAAAGAGAGAGGCTTGAGAGAGAGAGAGAGTTGAAAATTCTATTTTCCTTTACTTAGTAATTTTTGTAAAAATTGGAATAATGAATAAACACTTAACATAAATCCATTTCAGCCAATTAAACACTCAAATAAATATTTTATTTCCATTTAATCAAGTCACATAAGACAAAACACTAATGGGGCAAAAAGACCATTTTGCCCCTCCACCATAAAACCACATAAATCATACTAAAGGGGTATTTTTGGGACATTCTAAATTCCCGGCCATTCTCGACATTCCCAATGTCTAAAACCCGTCCCAAACTAATAACATGCTAAGTTGTGATTTCTACTGAGCCAAACGCCGAGTTCCAAAATATCGGGCACCGGAAATGCAAAATATGAAAACTACTGAATAACATAACCATGCATTTCTGAATTCCATAAATAACAGTAATAAATTATTTAAATAGCTATAAATAATTTCATAATTAATCATAATTAACTGATAATTTCCAAATTAACTAAGCGGGCTTTACAACTATTCCCCCCTTAAAAGGATTTCGTCCCCGAAATCTAACCTGAATAACTCTGGATATAGAGCTCTCATATCTGACTCTAGCTCCCAGGTGACTTCTTCCACCTTACTGTTTTTCCAGAGAACCTTGACCAATGCTATGGTCTTATTCCGAAGGACTTTATCCTTTCTATCCAGGATCTGCACTGGCTGTTCCTCATAAGTCATGTCTGGCTGTAGCTCAAGGCTCTCATAACTGAGTATATGAGAGGGATCTGAAACGTATTTTCTCAACATCGAGACATGGAATACGTTGTGAACTGCTGATAAGGCTGGAGGCAATGCTAACCGATATGCCACTTGACCTATCTTCTCGAGAATCTCGAAAGGTCCTGTAAATCTAGGGCATAACTTGCCTCTTTTCCCGAAACGTTTAATCCCCTTCATCGGAGATACCCGTAAAAACACATGGTCCCCTACTTGGAACTCAACATCTCTGCGTTTCGGACCGCGTAACTCTTCCGTCCGCTTCCGTGAGGCAAGCATTCTAGCTTTTATCTTCTCTATTGCCTCATTGGTCCGCCGTACCGACTCGGACCTAGGTATTTCCTCTCCCCCGTCTCATCCCAAAGTGGATAGGGGATCTACATTTCCTACCGTATAACTTCATAGGGAGCCATCCCTATCGTACTCTGATAACTGTTGTTGTAAGAAAATTCTATCAACGGTAGATACTTATTCCATGAGCCTTCAAAGTCCATAACACAGGCTCTCAACATATCCTCCAATATCTGAATTGTCCTTTCGGACTGACCATCTGTCTGAGGATGGAATGCTGTACTAAATTTCAGCCTTGTACCCATTGCCCGTTGCAAACTTTGCCAAAATTTGGAGGTAAACTTCGGATCCCTGTCCGAAACTATAGACTTCGGTACTCCGTGAAGTCTCACTATCTCTCTGACATACAATTCTGCCAATTGATCCACTGTGAATGTTGTTCTAACCGGCAGAAAATGAGCAGATTTCGTAAATCGATCCACCACTACCCAGATGGAATCAAATAAACCCGTGGTCCTAGGTAACCCGACCACAAAATCCATCGTAATATCCTCCCATTTCCATTCTGGTAGGGTTAGAGGCTGTAACAACCCTGCTGGTCTCTGATGTTCAGCCTTAATCTGTTGACAAGTGAGGCATCTCGATACGAATTCTACCAAATTCTTCTTCATACCGCTCCACCAGAAGTACGGTTTCAAATCTTGGTACATCTTAGTGGTGCCGGGATGTAGAGAATACGGGGTAGAATGAGCCTCCTCAAAGATCTCATTTCTAAGTTCCACACTGTTCGGAACACAAACCCTGGCTTTATATAAAAGCATCCCACTGTCTGACACTAAAAAGTCCTTGGCTTGACCTGCCAACACTTCATCTCGGATCTTCACTAACTCTGGATCCGTTATCTGAGCGACTTTTATTCTTTCCAGCAGATCAGATTGCAGCGTTAAGTTGTGAAGCTGACCTATCACAAACTCAATGCTGGATCTAACCATATCCTCTGCTAGCTGAGGTGAGATCTGAACCATACTAGCTACTTGCCCGGGACCCTTTCTGCTCAGGGCATCGACCACTACATTGGCTTTCCCGGGATGATAGAGGATCTCACAATCGTAATCCTTCACTAATTCCAACCAACGCCTTTGTCTCATATTCAAATCCTTCTGAGTAAAGAAATATTTGAGACTTTTATGGTCGGTATAGATCTCACACTTCTCCCCGTAAAGGTAATGCCGCCAAATCTTCAGTGCAAAAACCACTGCGGCCAACTCTAGATCATGAGTCGGGTATCGCTGTTCATAATCCTTTAACTGACGGGAGGCATAAGCGATGACCCGATCGGCTTGCATCAATACACACCCCAAACCCTGTTTGGATGCGTCACAGTAAACTACGAACTTCTCCTTGTCCGTAGGCAAAGCTAGCACTGGAGCGGTAATCAACCTCTGTTTCAGCTCCTGAAAACTAGCTTCACATTTATCTGACAAGATAAACCGCTGATTCTTCTTTGTAAGCTCGGTTAGGGGCATTGAAATTTTGGAGAACCCTTCGACGAACCTACGGTAGTACCCAGCTAAACCCAAGAAGCTTCTGATCTCTGTCACTGTCTTCGGTCTCGGCCAATCCCTGACGGATTCAATCTTCCCGGGATCCACCTTGATCCCGTCTTTGCTCACAATGTGCCCTAGGAAGGACACCTGAGATAGCCAGAACTCACATTTCTTGAACTTGGCATAAAGCTTATGTTCTCGAAGCCGTTGCAGTACCATCTGAAGATGTAACTCATGCTCCTCTTCTGATTGAGAGTACACGAGGATGTCGTCGATAAACACAATCACACAGATATCGAGGAAATCCTTGAATACTCTATTCATCAGGTCCATGAATGCTGCAGGAGCATTGGTTAGTCCGAATGACATAACCAGAAATTCATAATGTCCATACCTAGTGCGGAAGGCCGTCTTTGGAATGTCCTCCTCCCGGATTCTCAACTGATGATAACCCGAACGGAGATCAATCTTAGAAAAGACTGTCTTCCCCTGAAGCTGATCGAACAAGTCATCGATCCTAGGTAATGGATATTTATTCTTCACCGTCAGCTTGTTCAATTCCCTGTAGTCGATGCACATCCTCATAGATCCATCCTTCTTTTTGACGAATAAAACCGGGGCTCCCCAGGGTGACACACTGGGCCGAATGAACCCTATGTCAACCAACCCTTGAAGCTGAATCTTTAATTCCTTAAGTTCAGCTGGAGCCATTCTATACGGGGCTTTGGAAACCGGTTCCACCCCTGGTGCCAAGTCAATCACGAAATCAATCTCCCGCTGAGGTGGTAACCCTGGAAGTTCTTCGGGAAAAACATCCATAAATTCCCGAACTACTTTAATGTCCTCTGGCCGAATGGTATCTGGCCGAGTGGTGTCCACCACCACGGCCAGAAACCCTAAACAACCGCCATGCAATAAATCTCTAGCTGACATAGCCGAAATCACCGGGATCCGAGATCCCTGAACTGAACCAACAAATACAAACGGTTCTTCACTTTCCGGTTGGAAGATCACCATCTTCCTTTTACAATCAATGCTCGCCGAATATTTAGATAGGAAATCCATTCCTAAAATAATATCGAATTCGACTAAACTCATCTCTATCGTATCGCACTTAACTCTCTACCATCTATCCTGATCGGCATAGACCTAATCCACCTATTGGAGATAACCAATTCTCCGCCAGGTAACAGGGTTCCAAACCCTGATTCATATCTATCATAGGGTCTACCCAATTTACTAAAGACTCTGGCCGCCACATAAGAATGTGTAGCCCCAGAATCAAACAGCACTGAATATAGCGAGTTGTTAATAGAAAGCCGACTCCGTGACAACCGATGGGCCGGCATCCGCATCGCCCGCGTGATAGCGAATACCCCGGCCGGGAGTGGGTATCGCCGGAGCTCTCGGTGCCTCTAGCTCGGAGCCGGGGACGGTCCCTCTTGAAGTGTCCGGCATGCCACGGTGAAAGCATCCCCGACCTTGCACTCGCCCCGATGGTGCCTCTTGCGCCTAGGGCACTCGGGATAGGAGAATCGGGTCTCGCACCACCGGGACGACTCCTCTCGTTCGGTTCCCCCGAACCTTTTGTTCGACTCGAGCCACCGAAGCGTGGGTGCTCTCTTCCTCCGATCAATGGCCGAACCACTACTCCCCCTGCTATAGCCTGATGCAGGAGGGGTAGGAGCCCCGCCACTCACCGGAGTACTGGCTGATTCTGACATACACCCAACTGCGCCCTCAGCTCGCAGTGCCTTCTCCACCATCTGAGCATAGGTGGTGCTGTCGTCTGTGGTGATCATCAGATCATGCCTGATCCTGGCATTCAACCCGTCCAGATACTTCTCCTTCTTGCTGAAGTCGGTCGGCACAATTCCCGAGGCTAACCTCGCCAACCGATCAAACTGAGTCGTATACTCGGTGACGCTCATATTCTCACGCTGGGTCAGGTGAGCGAACTCTTTCCTCTTGGCGCTTCTAACCGCCTCATTGTAATACTTTGCGTTGAAGAGTTCCTGGAACCTTTCCCAGGTCATGGTGGTGGCGTCATGGATCTGAGACACCATGTCCCACCAGACCAAAGCGTCCTCCTGAAACTGGAATGTGGCGCACACCACTCTGTCGTTACCGGTGACACCCATAAAGTTCAGTATCTTGGTAATCACCGTCAGCCATTGCTCGGCTTTCATCACGTCCGGACCTCCCAGGAAAACCGGAGGTGCTTGCTTCCAGAACCGTTCATACAAGGGTTCCAATCTATGGGCCACCACCACTATCTCGGCCTGGGCAGCAGGGGCAGGTGCCTCTGAAACTACGGGCACTGGAACTGCAGGAGCACCCTGCTGTCTCAACCTCTGAATCTCGAGGTCTTGCTCTTCGATCCGGGCTTGCATCTCCGCAAACCGCAACTCCCAATTCTGGGCTCCCTGATCGGCTGGGGGAGCCTGGGCAGCCTGTGGTGGGTTCTCATCACCCCGACCATGAGCCCTGCCTCGGGGACCTCTACCTCGGCCCTTTACAGGTGGGGGAAACTGAGCTCCCTGACCTTGATTCGACCCCACTGAATTGCCCTGACTCCTGGTGGTCCGCCTGGCGTCCATCTAGTTAGAACCTCCTGCGAAACCAAGAGTTGGCATATCAGGTCGTATTCAAGGAGAGCTTACTAATGCCGCTTAATTTGGAAATTAAAAACGAAACATGCGCCTATTCTACTATCAGGCTACTAACATGCTTCCTAACAGGCTTTTCTTTTTCATAACTGAATAAAATAAACTACTAAAGTAATAAAGGCTTACTGAACCGTGAAACGAGCTAACTGCTGATGATGATTGTACATGTCGTGACGATCTTCGGAAGACAACCTGGCGGCTCTGATACCAAATTGTAACACCCTAACTAACATAGGCGTATTACGTGATTTTTAAACATACTGTGCAGCTCGTTGCTAATCAACGAGGTTTATGGAAAAACGTGATTAATTAAAATTTTGCTTTTTAATTAAACTTATAAAACAATATTACAAAAGACTCGGGATCCCGATTATAAAATCATTTACAAAAAGATTTAACTGTTTAACTGATACACAAAATAAAGGTCGTCTAACAACTAGTTACAAAAATCAGCCTCGCTGTCTCGATGATCGTACGCTCCAGGCCTAACCGCCCCGACATGTACAATCTTCACAAGCTCGCTCACGGTCCATCAGCTTTAGCCTTGCCTTTACCTACACATAAACGTAGAACTGTGAGTCGACAGACTCAGTAAGAAAAGCATAATAATACTCATACATAATTCTAACTGCCGTGTCCAACACGATACTGAGTCCCGCTACTGCCATGTCCAACATGGTATTGAGCCACTACTGCCATGTCCAACATGGTACTGAGTTCTGAACGTTCATAGGGACGGTACTATTGACACGTAACAACCTGATCGGTCGAACCGGTCATACTCCGCCGCCGGTCATACTCCAGCTGTACCGACGTGTTACTATATCCTCCTCGATCGGCCGAACCGGTCATACTCCGGTCATTGGTCATACTCCAGCTCGCACCGACAGGATACGTCAATAGCACGGAACCACCAACCAAGTGTCGGCTGATCGGTCGAACCGGTCATACTCATTCTTGGTCATACTCCAAATTGTACCGACGTGACAGGTTGGATGGTTCGAAGCCAACATACAACTAATGTAATCTAATAGGCTTCCTACATGCACGCTAAACATGTAATCTACATATGCATACTGTTATACTAATCTTACTCCGGATTCCGAATTCGGGTGTGCTTGGCCAACCCGACGGAACTTTAGCTGAGCGGCGGATTACTGGCTCCTAAACCATAAAAATCACAACGCTATAAGTGACACGCTAAATCACTTCCCGGGGACTTAAACTAGGAACTAAAAGTTTCCCTATCGATAAAAAGCATGGCAATACCCCCTAAAACATAAAAACGAGGAAAACTAGGGTTTCTGAAAATTCCCCAACCGGTAGACCGGTTGCCCAACCGGAATTTCGGTTCTGGGAAATTCAGGACCCCCATCCGGAATTTCGGATGCACAACCGGAATTCCGGTTCCTCGCAGGCAGCAACAATCAAATTTTCATAACTCGACCAATTCAACCCCAAATTGATTCAAACTTTCCAGACCTGTTCTATACCTTCCCTAGAACATATCCAAGGCATCAAAACAACCCAGAAACCTCGAACACGAAAAATGCCATTGGAGCTCAAGCTTTGAGTTCTAAACTCAAACTTGAGCAAAACCACCTAATCATGCATTCCACTAGCTTAATTCTACTTAATCAAGCTTATCTAAGCCTCTGAAAACAATTAAAAACAATAACAACATCACAGAAACAGATTCACTATATTTCTTCAAAAATCACATATTTTGCTTAGAAAATCATGGCTTTAAACAAGGTACTATACATGCATTAAAACCTAGATAATCCATTCATTTTAAACCTAATTAAGCTTCTGAAAACAACAATTAAACACAGCAACAAACAACCATACAAACTAACATGCAACCTACCCTTTTCACTTCAAAAACATCAAGAACATCAAGAAAGGTTGAGAACAACTTACTAGCAACTAGGGATCACAAAATCAACACAAGATAAGCTAGAATCACCAAGGAAAACTCCTCCTCCTTGCTGCTCAAAGAGGGCCGAAAAGAGAGAGGCTTGAGAGAGAGAGAGAGAGTTGAAAATTCTATTTTCCTTTACTTAGTAATTTTTGTAAAAATTGGAATAATGAATAAACACTTAACATAAATCCATTTCAGCCAATTAAACACTCAAACAAATATTTATTTCCATTTAATCAAGTCACATAAGACAAAACACTAATGGGGCAAAAAGACCATTTTGCCCCTCCACCATAAAACCACATAAATCATACTAAAGGGGTATTTTTGGGACATTCTAAATTCCCGGCCATTCCCGACATTCCCAATGTCTAAAACCCGTCCCAAACTAATAACATGCTAAGTTGTGATTTCTACTGAGCCAAACGCCGAGTTCCAAAATACCGGGCACCGGAAATGCAAAATATGAAAACTACTGAATAACATAACCATGCATTTCTGAATTCCATAAATAACAGTAATAAATTATTTAAATAGCTATAAATAATTTCATAATTAATCATAATTAACTGATAATTTCCAAATTAACTAAGCGGGCTTTACAAATATTCTACAAAATATGTTTTTCTTAAATTAATTTCGAAGAAAGAAATTAATTATGTTGCTATCCAATTTTATTAGGTCAAACTAATTTAATTAACCTAGCACAGTTGTCCAAATCAGGCAAATGGGCCTTCACAATTGGGGTTGTTCATGTGAGGGGGGCTGGGTTCAGTATGTCGTACCCACTTCTAAGGCTCCCAACTCTCACACAAGGCCCAAAAGAGAGGAATTTAACCTTAAAATGAACAACTGTTATTAATTGAATAGGCCCATTAACTAAATGAGCCTAAATAAAATCTATTAAGTCATGACATTTTATTTAGCAACAACAACCTATATGTGTGTATAACAGAAATTAAACATATAGGCTCACACAGGCACACAGATTTGGATGAATCCTATCATATTACTAGGTCATACACAGATGAAAGAAGAATGTAAAAATTACCTGTTACAAATTATTTACTTGACCTATTGACAATTGAACCATGGGTTAAAATCAGATCATTGGATCTGTCAACAAGTTAACCATGGCAATTTCGATCAAGCAATAATAGGTTTTAGAAAACTTACAAACAATCTAAAATACATACTTCTGCAACAAGTTAGATTTGGATGGTTGGAAGTAGGAATTATTTAATTTTAAAATATTAAACTTTATTTCGAAATATAATTAAAAAAAATTCAGTTTTAAAGAAAATAAAATAATATTTAAAATTAAACCTACAATTTTGAAAAATTAGGTTTTGAGTAACCTAAATATCATTTCAAAATAAATTTGCTAACTTTCCTTTTCAAATTTCATGTTATTTAATAAATTAAATATTCAATAAAATTAGAAAATGGTAAATGCATACCCTTTTCTCATTTTACAATTTAAGTAAAAAATAACAAAATTTAAAAGTTAACAAAAATATCTTATTTCCCCTTTTAAAATACCATGATTATAGTAATCTTATTCTAAATAAAGTCAAATTACAAAAAAAAATATTTTTATAAAAAAAAATTAATTTCTGACCTTATATTTAAAAATAAGATAAAATAATCAAAATTTAAAAGAAATAAGAAAAGAGGTAAGCAATACTTGATTTTAACCTATTTTCAAATTCAAATTACACTAATATCTAAAATTAATTTTAAAGTAAAATTAATTTATTTCTGATAAATAGATTTAAAAATTGAAAAACAAAAATCAAAATACAAAACTACACAAAAAATCGGAAGTTAATTCCATGAAATAGCATGAAAAATCGAAGAAAACGAAGAAAAATGGCAGGTGGTACGGACATTATGCTTTCGTGCGTAGTGAAGGGAGACAGCCGAGAAAACTCGGTGCAAGCATCCCTTGGCAGGATTTCGATCCGCGCGCGCAGGTGAGGTGCTCACCACCTCGTTTTTTTTCTGATTTTCAAAAATTCATAACTAATTCAAATTAAATCGAAATCGAGTTCTGTAAAAAAGTAAATTGCTTAGAATTTTCCAAACTATCCAATAAAAATAATTTCAGATATAGATAATCAATTATTTTTCCCAAAATTCACAAACATCAATCAAACATCAATATGACACATCATGAAACCATCCAAATCACAAACAAATCGTTTTAAGTCCAAATTTCTTGCAAGAAAATCAATTACCATGGCTCTGGTGCCAGTTGTTGGAATTAATTTTACCAGGATCTTAGATCTACTCACTAGTATGTTGATTTAACAACCTAAATATGAACTTCTAAAACGATAAACTAAACACATAAAAGTCAAGAATAACTTACAGTGATGGCAGCGGAATTAAGTGCCTCCTTCCACTCAGATCTCTAACCCTTGATTCCTATCTGTAGCAGAGTATCATCAAGATCTGAGCCCGAATGTCCTTCAGTTGGATGTGATCCTTCACAGTCTTCCAAACTATGATTGAGGTACTGAGTGATGTGTGTGGGCACTTCTCTCTCACAAGGGATTTGAAATTTCTCTCTTCTTTTCTCTCTTATTTTCGTGGGTTATCAAGCATACAAGAGAAGAGAACAAGGGCTGCTATATATAGGGAGAAGGGAGAGCACAACTTTCCAAATAAGCAGTTTCCTCTTTTACTGTGTAATTGATTAACTGCCTTATTTAGTGTGATCCACCACTTTCCTATTATTGCTAGGCTTTGATTAGCAATTACATGGCAATTAAAATTGAAAATAATAATTGGGAAACATGCAAGCATGTGGCCGGCCATGGTGTGTATGGGCCTCACATGGATTTTGCAGTTTTCTCAATTTTATTTCTATTTCTCCAAAAATGTCATTTTTCCAATTCTAATCATTTAAATGCCAAAAATAATTATTTAATAACTAAAATAGATTATTAAATAATATTTTCATTTAATATATATAATTATTAATTAGACATATAAAGTCTCTTAATTAATAATTAAACCTAGAAACCCTTTTATTTACAATTTCATCCTTAAATTGTGACAATTCACAAATTAGACATAGTCTAACTTTTAGAATTCTAATTGATCAATTATAAATCAATTATAGAGTCTTACTAACAGTATAGTCTCAACTAGAATGGGGACCATGGATCTATATGCTGAGCTTCCAGTAAGTTGAACCGATTTACCAAGTAAATCCCTAACTTATTAATTCCTTGTTGAATCCACTCTTAGAACTTGGAATTGCACTCTCAGACTTATATAGAGCATATTATATGTCTCACGATATCAATATGCTATCTCATTTAACCATTGTTATAATCTTAATGTGATTAAAAGATCCTCTATATAGATGATTTACATCGAGATGGGACCAATTTACCGTTTACACCCCTCAATGTATTTTTCCCCTTAAAACACTTAGTTACCTGTAAATGATGTTTTCGTGATCTAATATATAGTCACTGAAACAAGAGCTCATCCATTTACTTCTATTTAACTAAGCTCGAAGGGAATCATCACTTTACTTCCATACACCAGTAGAAGCTATAGATTCCATATTTATGTTCAGCACTCCCACTCCGTTATGCTATCATGTTCCCAAAATATACGTATCCCCCTGACCCAAAAGTAGGCTTAACTAATAAATTAAAGAACATAAAAAGCACTCCTGAGATTGAGCCTAAGCATATCAGGATTTAGATTCTCTTAATCTAAGATCAACTTCTGATATTGACTTGGAAAGATACAACGGTAAGTTTATAATATCTTATCTAAGTTCAATATCGGTCCAGTCCAATGTATACTCCATACATTTGAAACTAGTATACTTTACCAATGTCCTGGAAATAACATAACACTTACCCCAAGTGTAAGTATACTTTATCGCTGATTATCACATCAGTGTAAATCCAAAACACTAATGAACAGGGACCAAATCTTTTGAATCCTATAATCACAATCACATTCCACTGTATTGACAATACTGTAATTGTGATTAACTATATGTTTTGGATTTAACTGATTTTGTGCATATATCAAATATATATATTAAACCATAAACATGTAACATACATGTAATCATAAATCACTTCAAAATTCTAAATTGATAACTAATCAGATTGTAATGGGTTTTATTTAGAGCACAAAACCAAACACTCGAATCTCTTTCTCTTTGTGTGTGATCCTTCACAGTCTTCCAATCTATGATTGAGGTACCACTTGCTGTGTGTGGGCACTACTCTATCACTGAGGGTTTCGAAATTGAGAAGAGGAAAAGAGAGAGGGTTAAGTTCCGCTATAGAGAGAGAGGGAAGGCTCAGTTTTTCTGAAAAAGTAATTTTTTAAGAAAAGGTTATGAAAACTTGTTATTTGACTGGGCCATCACTTTCTATTTATAGGCAACTACTAGGTTTAGGTTAGTTATTATTTTGCGTTAAAATAATGAAAATATTAATTGGAAAATCTTGCTTAAGTGGCCAGCCAAGGTGTGTAATGGGCCTCACTTGGTTTTTGCAGTTTTCACAATTTTTATTTCTATTTTCTCAAAAACGCTAATTTTTCAATTCTAACCTTTTAAATGCCAAAACTAATTATTTAATAACTAAAATAGATTATTAAATAATATTGTCATTTAATTTAATTATTAATTAGACATATAAAGTCTATTAATTAATAAATAAACCTAGAATATCTTTTCTTTACAGTTTCACCCCTGCTTAGTGAAAATTCACAAATTAGACATAGTCTATATTTAGAATTATAATTGATTAATCACGAATCAATTATTGAGTCTTACAAGCAGTATAGTCTCAACTGGAATGGGGACCATGGATCTATATGCTGAGCTTCCAATAAGTGAACCGAATTTACTAAGTAAATTCCTACTTATTAATTCCTCGTTGAATCCACTCTTAGAACTTAGAATTGCACTCTCAGACTTATATAGAGCATATTATATGTTCCACGATATAGATATGCTATCTCATTTAACCATTGTTATAATCTTATTATGATCAAAGATCCTCTATATAAATGATTTACATCGAGATGGGATAATTTTACCGTTCTCACCCCTCAACGTATTTTGGCCCTTAAAACACTTAGCTACCTGTAAATGATGTTTAGTGATTTAAGAATTAGTCACTTAAACAAGAGCTCATCCATTTACTTCTATTTAGCTAAGCTCGAAGGGAATCATCACTTGACTTCTATACACCAGTAGAGGCTATAGATTCCATATTTATGTTCAGCACTCCCACTCAATCATACTATCATGTTCCCAAAATATACGTATCACCCTGACCCAAAAGTGGGCTTAACTAATAAATCAAAGAACATGAATAGCACTCCTGAGTTGAGCCTAAGCATATTAGAATCTTAAGATCAACTACTGATATTGACTTGGAAGGATATGACGGTAAGTTTATTGTAACGTCCTCGCTTCAAGCCTCCATTGGGCCCTTACACCCACGGAATAATGGCTCTTATACACGAGTACGCCACACTCTAGCTGCTTCATGGACTGATGACTGACCCTACAGACCAACACAAGTGTTCCCAGCGTGCTTTGTCCTCACTCACACGCTTCCTGGGAAAACTTCCCAGGAGGTCACCCATCCTAAAATTACTCCCAAGTCAAGCTCGCTTAACTGTGGAGTTCTTTCGTGATGGGCTACCGAAAAACAAGATGCACCTTGTTGATATAGGTAGTACCAATCAATCCATTTAAGTCTTGTTCAACTGTGTAGTCCCATACCTACACAGTCTCAGAATCATCCCACTTGACCTTCCCCAGGCGGTGTGGGATTGCACAGCTTACCCGGTATTTCCCCTTACGGATCACAGGACTACTGACTGTCACAATCACCCCCCCCTTACGGGGTCCGACGCCCTCGTCGACCACACTTCCGGCTGGAACCTGGCTCTGATACCATTTGTAACGTCCCCGCTTCAAGCCTCCATTGGGCCCTTACACCCACGGAATAATGGCTCTTATACACGAGTACGCCACACTCTAGCTCCTTCATGGACTGATGACTGACCCTACAGACCAACACAAGTGTTCCCAGCGTGCTTTGTCCTCACTCACACGCTTCCTGGGAAAACTTCCCAGGAGGTCACCCATCGTAAAATTACTCCCAAGTCAAGCTCGCTTAACTGTGGAGTTCTTTCGTGATGGGCTACCGAAAAACAAGATGCACCTTGTTGATATAGGTAGTACCAATCAATCCATTTAAGTCTTGTTCAACTGTGTAGTCCCATACCTACACAGTCTCAGAATCATCCCACTTGACCTTCCCCAGGCGGTGTGGGATTGCACAGCTTACCGGGTATTTCCCCTTACGGATCACATGACTACTGACTGTCACATTTATAATATCTTAACTAAGTTGCAATATCGGTCCAGTCCAATGTATACTCCATACATTCGAAACTAGTATACTTTACCAATGTCCTGGAAAGAACATAACACTTACTCCAAGTGTAAGTACTCATCATCGCTGATTATCACATTAGTGTAAATCCAACACATTGATGAAACAGGGACTTAGTCTTTTGATTCATATTATCACAATCACATATCACTGTGTTGACGATACTGTAATTGTGAATAAACATATGATCTGGACTTAACAGATTTTGTGTGTAAATGTAATAAACATATTAAACCCTTATCATGTAAAATTCATGCAAACATAAATCACTTCAAATTTCTTATATTGATAACTAATCAGATTGTAAAGGGTTTTATTTAGGGCACAAAACCCAACAATTACTAGTCGCTACAGGCGTTTCTTACAAGAAATCTTCAAAGGCAAACATCGATTCTTGCGAGAAGCTGCTTGGCTAGAATCATCCAGCGTGTCCCTTATTCCTATGGAAAAGCCTTTGTTTTTGCCCAACGTCACGATTACGTTTGAACCATGTGACTTGGATTTTGAAATTATACCTCCCAAGCCACGTACATCAAAGACTCCTCAGGACTCCAATGTCACTTTCGAGGCTGAGTTGATAGAATCGAAGGTGCAGTCTATCTCAGGCTACACATGCGAGATGTTGAAGACCTACGGAATCGAACTTGGGCTATCATTCCAAGTTAGATTGGAACGGGAGGGTGAGTTCAGTTGTTACCCCCTGCGCGCTTTACAAGCAGCAACTCGACGACTAGTGGTGAGACTAGTACTAGTGGTTCGACTAGTATGGGTTCTTGGAGCCTTGAGCATATCAATGCAGGGGCCATGCTTCCTCTTGGCGACTACCTCAAAGATTATATAAACCACATTGGAGTTGCCCCATTCCAATCGACTCCTATCTCTTATAGGATTCTCACTTGTTTGAAAGTCTTATACAAAATCATGAACTGGGGGTGTCCCACACCAATAGAGATCGCGTATCTTTACTCAGTTAAGGCCGTTCCATCAAGGAAGAATGCCTCAGGGGGATTTTTCTATCTCGGTACTCATCCTATCGAGCCTAAAATTATTGTAGACTTGCCAAATAAAGTATCCTTCAAGAACAACTTCTTGTGGACGTTAAGTCTTTCCCCCATCGGCACAACCATGTTTCGCAAACTTCGTAAGTGATTGTTCTCTTCATGCTCATTTACATCAATCTTTGTTTTTCAAGTTTATGACAAATGCTTTTGTCTGTTTTGATAGCTCTCTTGACGAGGCCTACTCCTACCCCCGAGATGGTTAGTAGGCACAGACGCTTGTTAACTCTTCCCTACGGTCTTCGGTCATGCAATTTCCTTTTGAGAGAGGTTACCCTAATTTCTCTTTCCTTATACCGATCTAACCTAAAAAATACCCTAATTTTTCTCTTTTCTCTCAAAAAGTCACTCTCTCTCCTTACTTTTCTTTTCAGATTAAGAATGCCTCCTTCTCCTCTTAATCTTTTCCTCCATCTTCATCCCATTCTACTCCTTCAACTTTTGACCCTAAATATCTTCGACCTCTTAATCGTGCTTAATATTCCCACATCTAACGCAACATCCCTCTTTAGCTTCAGTTTGTGGCTGTGGAGGTGGAGATTTCATGTTCTCCGGAGATGGTGGTATGCGAAGGCTTGGATTCGCAATGGTAGGGATTTCCAAACTATGAATGTGCATATTCTTCTATCTCATGAGAATTTTTTTTTATAATCTAAATATCTCGAGACTTTTTTTTTGTTTGTGTCTCTCTCCCTCTCTCTGATTTGTGCAGGTCAATGGCGTTTGATAGTGTTCATGCCGTCTAATAGTTTTAGGTCTGTGGTCGACGACTGCTCTTGGGCTTCGTGGGGTTCGTGGTTTACAATGGGTTAATGGTTGATGGCTCAACTCCGGGCAGAGATGGCGTGGGGGTGGGCAGAGTTTTCTTTTTTTTTTTTGTGTTGAATAGGGTTGAGAGTATTTTGTAATATATATTTTAATTGTTTGATTATAATTTTTTTATTTGAGTGAAATGAAATTATTGTATTTGAATTTTAATGAAATTAATTAATTTTTATTTAATTATTAAAATTAAAAAATTCTTGAATTATTATTAATTTTATTTAGTTATTAAAATAAAAAAATTATTGACTAATTATTATTTAAATTTTTATATATAGTAATATATATTTAAATTATTTATTATTATATTTTTAATATAAAATAAATATACAAGTCCAACAAAGTTGGACTAGAAATCTAATATTTTTGTATGTCTTATTTTCATGTCTAGTAATGTTGGACTAGAAATTTTTTTCTAGTCCAATATTGTTGGACATGAAAAATACACTTTTTATGTCCCTGGATATTATGTCCAACACAAAAAGAGACTAGAAAAACTTATCTAGTCTAACTTTAATGTACATAAAATGGGTTTTTTGTAGTACTGTGTACTCACCGAATTTTGTGTATAACACTTACATTGGTTGTAGAGGAACATTATGACTCCTTCCGCTCAGATCTCCAACTCTTGTTCCTTTTGGTCACAGAGTATTATCAAGATTTGAGCCTGGATCTCTTTCTCTCCTTCGAGTTTTGGTTACCACCGTCTTACTCACTATGATTGAGTACTTGACTTTCTATGTGTGGGCATGACACTCTATCACTAGGGATTCGAATTTGGTGAAGAACAATGAAGGAGGTTTGAAATCTCTATAGAAGGAACTCTCTCATCTACTAGTTGTTTGACAGAGAAAACTAGATTTTTTGCAGGTTAAAAATTAAGTGGATGAGTGGGAGCATCATGTTCCTTTTATAGTGTTCAACCTAGGTCTTAGGGTTGAATTATATGGATTAAAAAAAAATAAAATATTGGGCAAAAATACACTTAAGACTGGCCACTTAAAAGGACCAATCTCTAGTTACAATTTTGCCACTTTTCAACCACTTATTCTTCTTTCAATAATACCATATTATCTCAGCTAGTGAAGGGACCATGGGCCTATATAATTGAGTTTTCAATAAGTAGATTTAGAATTTACCAAGTAAATTCTCTAATTTATTAATTCTGCCTTGTGCCACTATAGATTTGGAATTGAATAGCACTCTCAATTATATAGAGTACTCTATATGTACCACGATATAGATACGTTATCATTATCAATTGTTAAAATCTTAATAGTCGAAGATCCTCTATAGATGATCTACATCGAAACGGGACAAATTTACCGTTCTATCTTTCAATGTATTTTATTCTTGAAACACTTAGCTACCTATAAATGATACTTTAGTAAACTAATATCATTACTGAAATGAGGCCTCAATCATTTATCTCTATTTAGCGAAGCTCAAAGAAAATTTTCGTTTCACTTCTAAATACTTATAGAAGCTATGGATTTCAAATCTATGATCAGTGTTCCCACTCAATTGAACTATAATGTTCCCAAGATGTAAATATCTCCAAAAACATTGATTAGCATCCACAAACAACTTGAAGAACATAAATAATAAAACTAAGTTGAACCTAATCATATCAGGATTAAGATCCATAGACCTAAGATCAACCATTGATATTTACTTAGAAAGATATAATAGTAAGTTTATAATATCTTATCCAAGATCAATATCGGTCCCTTCCAATGTATACTTCATACATCCAATATTTGTAAACTTTGTCAATGTCCTAGAAAGGACATAACATTTATCCAAGGTGTAAGTATACCTTATAACCGATTATCATGTCAGTCTACATTTAGTGAACTCACAAATCATGGGAATTTAACTTTTGAACATATAATCATGATTATATTCTACTGTGTTGACGGCACTATAATCATGAACAAATATATATATATTTATATATGTTATGGACTTAATAGAATTTATACATTAAACATAATCATGAAATAAATCATGTGAACCATGCAACATAGAATGAGTTTTGATCTTTATTAATTAGTAAATCTGATTATATTGAAAAGAGTTTGATTTAGGGCACAAAACCCAACACCTCATACACTACGTACTTAAGCGTACTAATGTTTGTAACACCGTACAGTTAACAAACAGTACTGGAGCTCCCATGGGTGACGCACTAGGCCGTGAAAACCCTATGTCAAGCAACCCTTGAAGTTGAATTTTTATTTCTTTAAGTTTTGTTGTAGCCATTTTTTAAGGGGCCTTAGATACCGGTTCTACTCCAGGTTCCAAATCAATGATAAAATCAATTTCTCTTTGCAGTGGTAAACCCAGAAGTTCATCAGGAAAAACATCTAAGAATTCATGAACCACCTTTATGTCTTCTAGCCGAATAGACTCAGGCTGAGTGGTATCCAATACCATGACCAGAAACCCTAGACATCCGTCTTGTAACAATTCCCTGGCTGTTAGTACTGAAATTACTGGGATCCGAGATCCCTGAACCGATCCAACAAAAATAAACGGTTCCTCACCTTCTGGTTGGAAGATTACCATCTTCCGCTTACAATCAATATTGGCTGAGTACTTGGATAAGAAATCAACTCCCAGAATAATATCAAAATCTGCTAAACCCATTTCTATTAAGTCAGCACTAAACTCCCTATCCTCAATTCTAATCGGCATAGACCTAATCCACCTTTTGGAGATGACTAATTCTCTGCCAGGTAGTAGGGTTCGAAACCCTGTATCATAACTATCATGTGGTCTACCCAACTTACTAAAAATTCTGGCTGCCACATAAGAGTGAGTGGCCCCAGAGTCAAATAACACAAAGAAGTAAGAGTTCTTGACCGAGAGCACTAAGGGGATAGCTTCTGCATCAGACTGAGTTAACGCGATCACCCTTGCTAGAGAGGGTTTTGTTGCAACCTTCTGTTCTCCCCTCTTGAGTTGGGGGCGATCTCTCTTATCGTGTCCTGGCATACCACACTGAAAGCACCCCTACTCTCTACACTCTCCGAGATGATGCTTCTTACAACTGGGGCATTTTGGGTAAGTGTATCAGGTTTCAGAGCTACCCTGACGATTGCCTCGGCCCTGGTTCCCTGGGAACCTGTTTTTCTGACTTGAGCCACCGAATGCAGTAGATGCCTTTCTTTTCTGGTCAGTGGTCGAGCCACTGTTGGAAATTATTTTACCAGGATCTAGATTTACTAACAAGTATGTTTGATTAATAACTTAATATGAATTCTAAAACAATGAAAATAAACACATATAAAGTTTAGAAAACCTTACAGTGGGTGCAGCGGAATATTATGACTCCTTCAATTCAGATCTCTAGCCCTTGATTCCTTTCTGTAGCAGAGCATAATCAAGATCTGAATCAGGATCTTCTTTTCTCCTTCTTTGATGCAGATTTTCCATAGTCTTACATACTATGATTGAGATACCACTTGATGTGTGTGGGCATTACTCATCACTCAAGGTTTCAAAAATTTAGAGAGAAGAAAAGAGAGAGAGAGGCGTGTGGCTTTTCTGAGAGAAACCAATGTTCAAAGTTCTGTGTAAGTTGTTTGTTTCCTGAAGCCAACACTTTCTATTTATAGAAAACCCTCTAGGTTTAGGTTAGAATTGTATGGTATTAAAATAATGGAAACTACAAATGGTATTTCTTGTGCATAGTGGCCGGCCATACAAAGGGTATTGGGCCTCACTTTGCAACTTTCCTATTTTGTTACTTTCCATTCTCATTTTCTCAAAAATGCCAATTTTTCAATTTAACCTTTTAAATGCCAATTCTAATTATTTAATAACTTGAAAATAATTATTAAATAATATTGCCATTTAATATATTTATTAATTTAGACTTTTAAAGTCTCTTAATCAATAAATAAACCTAAAATCTCTTTTCTTTACAATTTCTCCCTTGCTTAGTGAAAATTCATAAAGTAGACATAGTCTAACTTTTAGAATTATAATTGATTAATTAAAATCAATTAACTGAGTCTTACAAGCAGTATGGTCTCAACTAGTATGGGGACCATGGGTCTATATAACCGAGCTTCCAATAAGTCAAACCGAATTTACCAAGTAAATTTCCTAACTTATTAATTCCTCATTGAATCCACACTTAGAACTTGGAATTTCACTCTCAGTCATATAGAACACTCTATATGTTCCATGATATAGACACGTCATTAGTTATCCATTGTTATAACCCTAATGTGATCAATGACCCTCTAATAGATGATCTACATTGAAAATGCACTAAGTTACCATTACACCTTCAATGTATTTTATCCTTAAAACACTTAGCTCCGTATAAATGATATTTCAGCAAAGTGAAATGAGATCTCCACCATTTATCTCTATTTAGCCAAGCTCGAAGGATATCATCGTTTCACTTCTAAATTCCTATAGAAGTTATAGATTCCATATTTATGGTAGCGCTCCCACTCAATTATACTATCATGTTCCCAAAATGTACGTATCACCCTAACCCAAAAGTAGGCTTAACTAACAAATCAAAGAACATGTATAGTACTCTTGAGATCGAACCTACCCATATCAAGATTAAGATCATTTGATCTAGGATCAACAGATGATATTGAATTGAATAGATATTACGGTAAGTTTTAATATATCTAATCAAAGTTCAATATCGGTCCCTTCCGATGTATACTCCATACATCCGATACTGGTAAACTTTGCCAATGTCCTGGAAAGGAAATAACACTTTTCCAAGGTATAAGAATACCTATCGCTGATTATACCATGTCAGTCTAAATCCAGTGTTCTGACAAATCAGGGAATAAACTTTCGAACATATAATTAAGATTATATTCCACTCTGTTGACAACACTATAATCTTTAACAAACTTATATGTTCTGGACTTAAAAAGAATTCATACATTATATGTATATAATTATGAAATAAATCATGTGAACCATGCAACATAAAATGTTATTTCTGATCTTTATTAATAAGTAAATTTGATTATATTGAAATGAGTTTGATTTAGGGCACAAAATCCAACAGCCACTACCTCCCCTACTAAAGCCTGATGTAGGAGAAGTAGGAGCCCCACCAACAACCTGAGTCTCTCAAGACTCCTGGGTGCACTCCACTACGCCCTCAGCTCGTAGTGCCTTACCCACCATATCAGCATAGGTGGTGTTGTCATCAGTAGTGATCATTAAGTCATGTCTTATTTTCAAATTCAACCCGTCCAGATAATTTTCTTTAAAATTAGTTGGCACGATCCGTGAAGCCAATCTTGCCAATCTTGTTTTCAGTAACACTCATATTTTCTTTCTATGTCAGCTGAGTGAATTCTTTCCTTTTCGCGCTTCTAACTGTGTCATTGTAATATTTTGCATTGAACAGTTCCAGGAAGTTTTCCCAGGTCATTATAGTAACATCATGAGTCAGGGACACCATGTCCCACCACACTAGAGCGTCTTCTTGGAACTGGAATGTGGCACAGGCCACTCTATCATAGTCGGTGACGCCCATAAAGTTTAGAATTCTTGTAATCACTGTTAACCATTTTTCGGCTTTCATAACATCAAGACCTCCCAAGAAAACTGGAGGTGCCTGCTTGCGGAACCTTTCATTCAGTTGTTCCATTTTGTAAACTGCAGCGACTAGTCCTGCCTGCACAACAGGGGTAGGAGCTACCTACATTTCTGGAGCAGGGATTGCAAGAGCACCCTGCTATCTCAGGCATTGGATCTCCTCATCTCGCTCATTAATTTTGGCTTGCATTTCTACAAACTTGTTTTTCCAATCTTGGGCAGCTTGTGGCGGGTTAACATCACCTTGGCCGCATGCCCTGCCTCTAGGACCTCTACCTCAGCCACGAACATTTGGGGGAATCTGAACTCCCTGACCACCACTAGATCTAACCGCATTACCCAGACTCTTGGTGTTTCGCCTGGTGTCCATACTATTAGAATAGCCTGCGTAACCAAGAGCTACTTTGGTCAGATCGTTATCAAGTATACTTACTAATTGCTGCTTATTTGGAAATTAAAAACATGCACCCATTCAGCTATCAGGCTACTATCATGCTTCCTAACATGCTTTTCTTAAACCATGCTATTAAAATAAACTATTAAAGCAATAAAAGCTTACTGAACTGTGGAACAAGCTGATCACTGATGATGATTGTACATGTCGTGATGATCTTCAAAAGACAACCTGACAGTTCTTATACCAAATTGTAACACCCTAACTATTTTAGGCATGTTAGCGTGATTTTTAACTTACTATGCAGCTTGTTGCTAATCAAAGAGGTTATCGAAAATCGTGTTTAATTAAAATTTTACTTATTTAATTAAAACCATAAAATATCATACATATGAATTCTGGGATCCCATTTACAAAAGTTTAACTTTACTTATACAATAGTCTGTCGCCTAGCGACTATACAGCAAAAGCCCTGATATCCCAAAGATCGTACGTTCCAGGCATAACTGCCCCGACATGTACAATCTCCATCTTCTTGCTCTCACAGCTGCTCAACCTTAGCCTTTCCCTTACCTACACATGGAAATAGCAGCTGTGAGTATACAAAGTCAGTAAGAAAAGCATAAACAATAACATAGCAATAACCTGGATTATAATCAGACACCCATACCCCTAATCATAACCCTATCCTCGTGTCCCACACGGTGCTGAGTCTAGAATGTTCGTACGACACTACTATTGACAATAATATCAGCCTATACTCGGTTGGCTAGTCATCGTCTAGCCATACAGATGTGATACTGTCAAGTAGTACGGTACTATCAACCGTAATATCAGCCTATACTTTGTACGCTAGTCATACTCTAGACGTACCAATGTGATACTGTCAAATAGTATAAAAGCCAACATACAAATCTAATGTAATCGAACAGGCTCAACTAACATGCACACTAAATATGTAAATACATATGCCTATCATTACACTAATCTTACCTTGTTTCAGAATTCAGGTGTGCCGACCAACTTGAATGGAACAGCTGCTCGACGAATTATAGGCCACTAAATCACATTATTCCTAAAACTGATAAGTGACACGATAAATCACTTTCCGGGGACTTAAACTTGAAACAAAAAGTTTCCCTATTGATAAATAAAATGGCAATACCCTAAATATCACAAAAGGAAAAAGTAGGGTTCCCAAAACTGTTAGAAATACTTTACCAGGATCTAGATTTACTACCATGTATGTTTCATTAACATCCTAATATAAATTCTAAAACAATGAAATAAACACATATAAAGTTTAGGAAACCATACATTGGGTGCAGCGGAATATAATGACTCCTTCCATTCAGATCTCTAGCCCTTGATTCCTTTCTGTAGCAGAGCATTATCAAGATCTAAAATTGGATCTCTTTCTATCCATCCTTTAATGCTAATTCTCCTTCTTGATTGGATTCTACACAATCTTCCACACTATGATTGAGATACCACTTGATGTGTGTGGGCACTACTCTATCACTAGGTATTTCGAAATTGAAGAGAAGAAAAGAGAAGAGAGGGGCGGCTAGGAGGCTCAGATTTTTCTCTGAGAGAAAATAAGATGCAAGTTCATAGTTTCCTAAAGACATCACTTTCTATGTATAGAAAGCCATCTAGGTTTAGGTTAGAATTGTATGGCATTAAAATAATGAAAATATAAACGGTAAAATTCTTGCATAGTGGCCAGCCATGATATGGATAATGGGCCTCACTTTGCAATTTGCCATTTTGTCATTTTTCAATCCCATTTTCTCAAAAATGTCAATTTTCCAATTCAACCATTTAAATGCCAATTCAAATTATTTAATAACTAAAAATTAATTATTAAATAATATTGTCATTTAATATATAAATTAATTAGACATATAAAGTCTCTTAATTAACAAATAAAACTTAGAATCTCTTTTCTTTACAATTTCGGCCTTGCTTAGTGAAAATTCATAAACTAGACATAGCCTAAATTTAGAATTATAATTGATTAATCAATTAACTGAGTCTTACAAGCAGTATAGTCTCAACTAGTATGGGGACCATGGGCCTATATAATCGAGCTTCTAATAAGTCGAACCGAATTTACCAAGTAAAGTCCCTAACTTATTAATTCCTTATTGAATCCACACTTTGAACTTGGAATTACACTCTCAGTCATATATAACACTCTATATGATACGCGATATAGATACGCTATTAATTATCCATTGTTATAATCCTAATTTGATCAATGACCCTCTACTAGATGATCTACATTGAATAAGAAGTAAATTACCGTTACACCTTCAATGTATTTTATCCTTAAAACACTTAGCTCCATATAAATGATATTTCAGCGAAGTGAAATGAGATCTCCACCGTTTATCTCTCTTTAGCCAAGCTCGAAGGATAGCATCGTTTCACTTCTAAATTCCTATAGAAGTTATAGACTCCATATTTATGTTAGCGCTCCCACTCAATTATACTATCATGTTCCCAAAATGTACGTATCACCCTGACCCAAAAGTAGGCTTAACTAACAAATCAAAGAACATGTATAATACTCTTGAGATCGAACGTAACCATATCAAGATTAAGATCATTTGATCCAGGATCAACAGGTGATATTGAATTGAATAGATATTACGGTAAATTTTAATATATCTAATCAAAGTTCAATATCGGTCCCTTCCGATGTATACTCCATACATATGATACTGGTAAACTTTGCCAATGTCCTGGAAAGGACATAACACTTATCCAAGGTGTAAGAATACCTATCGCTGATTATCATGTCAGTCTAAATCCAGTGAACTGACAAATTAGGGAATAAACTTTCAAACATATAATTAAGATTATATTGCACTGTGCTGACAACACAATAATCATTAACAAATTTATATGTTCTGGACTTAAATAGAATTCATGCATTATATATATAATCATGAAATAAATCATATGAACCATGCAACATAAAATGTTATTTCTGATCTTTATTAATAAGTAAATTTGATTTTATTGAAATGGGTTTTATTTAGGGCACAAGACCCAACAAACTCCCACTTGCACTAATATAAAACAAAATGTGCATTTTAAATAATCTCAACACCTTGATATACAAATCAAGTGAAGTAGTATTATACTCCTCGTAATAGGATCTGACAGGTTGTATCAACCACAACCTTTTCTCCACCATTACTCTTCCTTAATCACAAAATCCTTGATAATGTGAAATTCCTCTCTATATGTCTACTCTCTTGGGATACTGGATTCTATACTTTTGGCAACTACTTTTTGGTTATTCAGGAAGTAACACTAGTAGTTAAGGAATGTTAGAACGGTGCCAAAAATGTATAGAACTTTCCTTAGACTGAATAAGTACCTTTCCTGCATCTTTAACATTCAGTCTCTCTCTGGTAGACCTAGAGACTTCAGATAGGTTTTTACACTTCTCCAAAATATCTACTCCACCCCAAGAGTAATCACCATCTTATCAGCAGACTTTCTACCACAAAGGGAAGTCTAGAAATCTGATGTGGTGTAGTCTAAGAGTTTTAAACACACCCTTATCGACTAACATATAGTTCCTCTTTTTAATCTTAAGATTTACTTGATTGTCTTCCAATGTTCCTCTCCTGGATTAATCTGATACCTACTCATTACTTTCACTCAACAGCAGGTGTCTGATCTAAGGCATACTAAAGCATATCTGAGACCTCTCACTGTTGATTTAAGAAATTCTTTCATGGCTTTATCTTTTCTGGAATAGTTGAGACTTTTCCTTAGATAAATAAAAATCTATGTCTAGAAGTTGTGAAGCTTCTATAGATTGCCATTAAAAAAAAAAAGAAAACGCTTCATCATCTTACCGAAGTAAGCTGCTTGCACTAGAGTAAGTAATTAACCGGGTATACCATGAGCCATAGGTTTAGATAAACTCAAACCTATAATACTAGGAATAGGAAGTTTTGTTAAGTCCATTGAATAGACTTATTAACAAAAATTTCCTTTCATGTCCTTGTAATAGAAAACTTTAGGTTACTCCATGTGAATGGATTAAACCATAGTTCTCTTGGCTTTCTTCTTAGTTTCTTATTTTTGACAATCCATTACTTGTTTAAACTTATAATGGATTTTATCACTAGTGTCTTCCAAGTCATAAAAAGGTGAGTTCCTAGAAACCCCCCCCACTACGACAAGGTACCGTGAATTGTGTCTAAGAAAACTAAATGGTATTGACCTCTTTAGTTGTGTCAAGACAACAGAGGCAGTGGGATCATCATATGTAGAATAAGATGATAGAAAAAAAATATCTCATTTATTTGCTACTTTATTTTCAAACTTAGTCATTTTCTTAGAAAAGTAGTATTTGTTTAAACAAACACTTTCTTATCTATTGACTATGGGATGTTCCATCCCTAATCACTTAGAATAGCTAACAAACATGCAAACCATGGTTAACAGTTCTAGCTTTTCTTAAGATTTCGATTAGGTCATCCATGAATCTAGTAATGGTTTACACTAAGTGCCCAACCATTCCATCATTCTGAAATTGTATTACCATAGAAGGACTTAGGCAATGACTAGTAATTTCTGGGGAGGTAAGTTTGGATATAATTCAAAATCAACTTAATGATCTTTGAACTGCATATCTACTAACTATTTCTCCACCCCTATCAGTTCGCAAGATCTTTAACCACTTACCTTAATGGTTTTTCACCATTGATAGAAATTCATGAAATTTTTCAAACATTTCAAATTTCTTTTGCATAAGGTAAAATCTAGAGTGATCGTTTTAAGAATACAACGAAAACTTATATCCACCCCTGAATGTACATCCATCTGCGAATGAGATGAACTTACTTTCAGTGGATATAGGCATATTAACTCTTTGCAGAGAATGATCTTGTCAAAACCATTATGAACAAGATACAAATCCCATATATTTATAAAATATGGTTGTGTCTTTTGATGACTTAGGTTTAGTTACATCAAAGAGTTCTTAGAATAGTGCAAGTGGATCCTGGTCATAGAATACTAAACTCATATTCATACTAACATACAGTTTGAATCCATTGATAGAAAATGGTTATTAAACACTTGTGAAAGTTTAACTGTATAATGAGTAATTCTTTCTTGGACCACCACTACTAATTTAACTCTAAGTTTGATTTTCCCATACAAGTAGGAGATTTTTAAGATTGAGGATTTATATCATTTTGGGATAGAATTTCGGGAATATAATCATATGCGTCATTTAATTTCTTAAGAGAAAGTATAGAATGACATTAAATGATTTATAGACCATTCATCCAATGATATGTTATTGAGCTAATTCGAAATGAATAAGCTAAGAGGAATTAGGATAATTTTGTTTTTTTAAATAAGACTCCAATGATGCTTCGATTAGCGAGAGTCAAAGGAATCTTATTTATACAATCTTCTTGTTTCATATTGTAAATACTAGTCTAAGGTGTCATCAATTGATGAACAACTAGATGTTGCATTTACAATATTTATCTTTCGAGATCTAACACTATTATGTTTGTTTAATGTTTAAAATCCATTAGGGATTTGTCCCATTAGAACAACAAACCAAGTTAGACCAACAATGAAGATTCGAAATTAAACTACAATTTAATAACAGAAAATAATATGGTTCAATATAAATTCATACACAATTCAGAAATTATTAAACATATCGCAAGTAGGAATGACAAGTGAAAATACTAAAATATACAATCCTAAATAATTTTCAAGGTCTTTAACAAGCTGATATCAGTGTCCCGTTTAGGCGAGAGTCGGTGATACCATCCATTGAATAGAGTTGTCAGCTCATCTAAAATGATAAACATTCTAGCAACTTTTTATTCGATCAAGATTGGAATCCAGTGTTGTCCCGTTTAGGCGAGAGTCAAGGCTTATTCTATCTTAAGAGCTTCCACCATTGTTTCATACTTTTGTAAGTCAAATACAGTTGCCACCATTAGGGTGATCAATACTATATAAAACACTTACAAATAATATTATCTTTCGAGATTCTACGGCGTTAAATTGCTAATGAACGTTCCTCCATTAGGGAGGATTACTCACTAAAACAAGAACTATGTAGAACCAACAATGGAGATCGAATGTCCTAATAATAAAGCTCATTATTTAAAGTGTATTTTCTTCTAATATTTATTTTAATCAATTTATTTTAAATATATATTTATCTAATTAAAATTTCTAATTTAGAATGAAAAATTCTAAATATAAATTTTAATTTAATATTTATAAATTATACTTAGATGGATATGAAAATAAAATGAATTATTTCTATCTTAGT
Organism: Cannabis sativa; assembly: GCF_029168945.1. Lineage (NCBI taxonomy): Eukaryota > Viridiplantae > Streptophyta > Magnoliopsida > Rosales > Cannabaceae > Cannabis > Cannabis sativa. The sequence goes on along the minus strand of NC_083607.1, from coordinate 53,412,104 downwards.
AATAATTTCCAATAAATATTTAGAAAATTATTCAATTTAAGTTGTTTCAAAGATTAATTTAAATTAACTTACAACTCAAATTTAATTTTTCTATAAATATATATTGCATTTCGAAAAAATTCAAGTATATAAGAATACTACTTTCGAAAAATGCTTTAAAATAAATAAAAATAAATCCTGGAAAAATTATTCTAATTTTATGTTGGCCCAAAATTAATTAATAAAATTAATTTTCAACAAAAATATAATTTTCCTATTTAATTAAATATTTAAGAAAAATATTAAATATTTAAGTATCATGATGAATATCAAGTTAAATATTAATTTTCTATTTAATTAAATATCACTAGAAAAATACTTCAAGCAAAACAGATAATATCTATCTAGACTTTCATTGACTAATTAATTCATTTTCGAATTATAATATATTTTAGTTCATTTATTTTAATTAATCATTAAATAAAAAAATCATTGATTTAAGTTGGTCCAAAATTAAAAAAAAATAATTTTCAATTTTAATCTATTTTTCAAATAAAATTCGAAATTGTGGGTAAAAGATTAATAAAATAAAATAAAATATATTTTGAAAATTATTTAAATTTAAGCTGTTATGAAATTTAAAAGAAAATTTCCAACTTAGAATAATTTTCTATTTAGTTAAATATCATGAAAATAACAATATTTAAGTATCATGATGAAAATCAACTTAGATATTGAATTTTCAATTTAATTAAATGTATTAAATTCAAGAACTAAATAATTAAGTATAGAGGAGACTTAATTATTAAGTCTAGTTTTCACAATCTATGATATTTTCCTAATTAAAAATTAGAAAATATAATTAGTGCTAGAAATAACTATCTAGAATATATATCATTAACTAAGTATTTTTCTAAAATTAACTTTAAAATATTAAATGAAAAATAAATTTCATATATTTTAAAAGTTAATTATGTTTCTAATTCAATTTTAATTAGGTTAGACTAATATAATTAACCTAATACAATTATTTAAATAAGGCAAATGGGCCTTCACAATTGGGGTAGTTCATGTGAGGGGGGGCTGGGTTCAGTATGTCGTACCTTTAAATGGGCCTTCTATTGGCCCCCAACTCTCACACAAGGCCCAAAAGAGAGGAATTTAACCTTTAAATAAACAATTGTTATTCATTGAATAAGCCCAAATCTAATTGGGCCTAAATAAAATTACTTATGTCAAATTTTATTTTAGAAACCTAGTCCATTTACTTAGTAAAACCTAAATGGGCTTCCTATATGCATCTAAGCCCAATAGCAAACATATAGGCTCACACAGGTCAAATGATTTGGATGGGCGCTATAATGTTACTTACACAGATGAAAGAAATACAAAATTTACCTGTTACAAATTATTCATAAGATCTATTGACAATTGAACTATGATTAAAATCAGAACATTGGATCTGTGAACAAGTTAATCATAGCAATTTAGATCAAAAAAATAATAGGTTTGTTAAAAAAATTTTGAATAAACAATATAAAATCAAACAAACATTGTCCATGTAACAAATGTGAAAATAAGACATTAATATAATTAAATTATTATTCTTAAACTAACCAACTAAATTTAGAAAATTTAGGGTTGTTTAAACAAACCTTAAAAATCTCAAAATTTAAATTTAAATTTAAAATTTCTAAAAAAAAATTTCTAAGTTATTTAAATATTTAGAATAATTTATAAATATCTAATAAGTAAAAAATGATATAAAATAGTAAGATATCATTTTTAAAACTTATAATTTATAAATAATTAAATATTTAACAAAATAACAAATTTTTGAATTTAAAAATATTATGGTTAGAATATCTATAAAAATATCTAGGTTAATTTCAAATTTATTAATTATTTAATTTGTCATATAAGATAATTTTAATATAATATTTCAAATAAAAAAGATAAAGATATCTTTTAATTTAAAATATGTTAAATATCAAAATATCTAATCTTATAATTAAATCTGACCATAATTTAAAAAATTAAAATAATCAATTTTTAAATTTAAACCTCAAAATATCAAAATTAATAATAATTACTAAAAATAAATTAATATTAAAATATATTAAAATAAATTAATATATTTAAGTTCAAATATATTAAAATTAATATTTTATTTTAATTTGAGGTTTGAAAATAGCAAAGAATCCGAAATTGGAAAAAAATCCCTAAAAAATCAGATTTTTTGGGGAAGGCAGCAGCTAGGCTGCACGTGAGACCTTACGCGGGGGCAAGAGGGATTGCAGCCCCATCTTCCGAGAAATCTCGGCGGGCTGCAGGGAGACCGTCGGGCGGACAGCAGTGCCCCGAGCGTGCGAGCGTGTTCAGATATTGGGTTGTCTAAAGCCCATGCGCGCGCGGATCCTCCTTGTCCGAAGGGTCTATGCGTGCAATTGAGCATGGGCATCTCGAATTTTCAAACTTTGATAACTTTTTTAAATTTTATCGGAATCGAGTTCCGTGAAACACAAAATTGCTTAATTTTTCACAAGGAATCCAAATCAAATACTTTCAGAAACAGAAAAAAATATTTTTCATGGAAAAAATTTCTGTACAACACATATATTCATCAAAGCACATGAAACCATCCAAATCAACACATAACATCGTTTTAATTCATATTTCATGAAAGTAAATCATTACCATGGCTCTGGTGCCAGTTGTTGGAAATATTTTACCAGCATCTAGATTTACTACCTTGTATGTTTCATTAACATCCTAATATAAATTCTAAAACAATGAAATAAACACATATAAAGTTTAGGAAACCATACATTGGGTGCAGCAAAATATAATGACTCCTTCCATTCAGATCTCTAGCACATGATTCCTTTCTATAGCAGAGCATTATCAAGATCTGAACCTGGATCTCTTTCTCTCCTTCCTTTGATGCTAATTCTCCTTCTTGATTGGATTCTACACAATCTTCCACACTATGATTGAGATACCACTTGATGTGTATGGGCACTACTCTATCACTAGGGTATTTCGAAATTGAAGAGAAGAAAAGAGAAGAGACGGGCGACTAGGAAGCTCAGGTTTTTCTCTGAGAGAAAATAAGATGCAAGTTCATAATTTCCTGAAGCCATCACTTTCTATTTATAGAAAGCCATCTAGGTTTAGGTTAGAATTGTATGGCATTAAAATAATGAAAATATAAATGGTAAAATTCTTGCATAGTGGCGAGCCATGATATGGATAATGGGCCTCACTTTGCAATTTTGCCATTTTATCATTTTTCAATCCCATTTTCTCAAAGATGCCAATTTTCCAATTCAACCATTTAAATGCCAATTCTAATTATTTAATAACTAAAAATTAATTATTAAATAATATTGTCATTTAATATATTTATTAATTAGACATATAAAGTCTCTTAATTAACAAATAAAACCTAGAATCTCTTTTCTTTACAATTTCGCCCTTGCTTAGTGAAAATTCATAAACTAGACATAGTCTAACTTTAGAATTATAATTGATTAATCAATTAACTGAGTCTTACAAGCAGTATGGTCTCAACTAGTATGGGCACCATGGGCCTATATAACCGAGCTTCCAATAAGTCGAACCGAATTTACAAAGTAAATTCCCTAACTTATTAATTCCTCATTGAATCCACACTTAGAACTTGGAATCGCACTCTCAGTCATATAGAACGCTCTATATGTTCCACGATATAGATACGGTATTAATTATCCATTGTTATAATCCTAATTTGATCAATGACCCTCTAATATATGATCTACATTGAATAAGAACTAAATTACCGTTATACCTTTAATGTATTTTATCCTTAAAATACTTAGCTCCGTATAAATGATATTTTAGCGAAGTGAAATGAGATCTCCACCATTTATCTCTGTTTAGCCAAGCTCGAAGGATATCATCGTTTCACTTCTAAATTCCTATAAAAGTTATAGACTCCATATTTATGTTAGTGCTCCCACTCAATTATACTATCATGTTCCCAAAATATACGTATCACATTGACCCAAAAGTAGGCTTAACTAACAAATCTAAGAACATGTATAATACTCTTGAGATCGAACCTAACCATATCAGGATTAAGATCATTTGATCTAGGATCAACAGGTGATATTGAATTGAATAGATATTACGGTAAATTTTAATATATCTAATCAAAGTTCAATATCGGTCCCTTCCAATGTATACTCCATACATCCGATACTCGTAAACTTTGTCAATGCCCTGGAAAGGACATAATGCTTATCCAAGGGGTAAGAATACCTATCGCTGATTATCATTGTAAAGCCCGCTTAGTTAATTTGGAAATTATCAGTTGTTTATGATTAATTATGAAATTATTTATAGCTATTTAAATAATTTATTATTCGGTTATTTATGTTATTCAGTATCTTGCATATTTTGCATTTCCGGTGTCCGGTATTTTGGAACTCGGCGTTTGGCTCAGTAGAAATCACAACTTAGTATGTTAGTATTTTGGGGACGGGTTTTAGACATTGGGAATGTCGGGAATGGCCGGGAATTTAGAATTTCCCAAAAATACCCCTTTAGTATGATTTATGTAGTTTTAAGGTGGAGGGGCAAAATGGTCTTTTTTCCCCATTAGTATTTTGTCTTTTGTGATTTTATGAAATGGAAAATAAATAATTATTTAAGTGTTTACTTGGCTGAAATGAATAGTGTATGTGTTATATGTTATTTTCTCTTTTTATTAAAAAAAAATCATTAAGTAAAGAAAAGAAAGAAAAATTTCAAAGAAAAGCCTTCAAAACCTCTCTTTTTCCTTCTCATTTTCGGCTGGGTTTTGGGATTCAAAGGCTGGGTTTTTCAAGCTTGATTCAACCTATATTTGTGAATTCTTGTTTGTGGTATGTAATCTCTAACTTTTTCTCTTTAATTTGTTGGAAAAAAATGATGAAAATGATGATGCATGCATGATTATTTGAAGTTGTTGCTGCTGTATTTTGTTGATGTTTTCTGTGGTTTAAAGCATGATTTTTAGTTGGTAATTAAGCTCTTGTGAAGTATGATTCCTAGGTTGAGCATGCTAGAGGTTTATTATGCAAAAGTTTGATTTTTCAACATGAATTATTGTGAATCTGTTCTGTGATGTTGCTGTTGTTTTTAATTGTTTTTCAGAGGCTTAGATAAGCTTGATTAAGTTGAATTAAGCTAGTGAAATGCATGTTTAGGTGTTTTTGCTCAAGTTTGAGTTTAGAACTCAAGCTTGAGCTCCAATGGCATTTTTCATGTTTGAGGTTTCTGGGTGGTTTTGATGCCTTGGATATGTTCTAGGGATAGTTTAGAACAGGTCTGGAAAGTTTGGGACCAATTGGGGTTGAATTGGTCGAGTTATGAAAAATTTGGTTTGTCTTGCTGCGAGGAACCTAATTCGGTTGTGCATCGTAATTCGGATGAGGGTTCGGCAATTCCCGAACCGAATTCCGGTTGGGCAACCGTCTGTACGGTTGGGGAATTTTTCCGAACCCTAGTTTTCCTCGTTTTTATGTTTTTAGGGGTATTGCCATGCTTTTTATCGATAGGGAAACTTTTAGTTCCAAGTTTTAGTCCCCGGGAAGTGATTTAGCGTGTCACTTATAGCGTTGTGATTTTTATGGTTTAGGAGCCGATGTCCGCCGCTCGGCTTCGGTTCCGGTCGGGTTGACCGCTCACCGAAATCGGAATCCGAGTAAGATTAGTATAACGGTATGCATATGTAGATTACATGTTTAGCGTGCATGTAGGAAGCCCGCTAGATTACATTAGTTATGTATATAGGCTTCGAACCATCCAACCCCGTCACGTCGGTACGGTGGAGTATGACCAGCAGCCGGAGTATGACCGGTTCAATCGATCAGGCTGACATTTGGTTGGTGGTTCAGTGCTATTGACCTATCCCGTCGGTACAGGCTGGAGTATGACCAGCAGCCGGAGTATGACCGGTTCGACCGATCAGGAGGATACTTGTCAATAGTACCGTCCCTGTGAACGTTCAAAACTCAGTACCATGTTGGACATGGCAGTAGTGGCTCAGTACCATGTTGGACATGGCAGTAGCGGGACTCAGTATCGTGTTGGACACGGCAGTTAGTATTATGTATGATATTTTTATGCTTTTCTTACTGAGTCTGTCGACTCACAGTTTATGTTCATGTGTAGGTAAAGGCAAGGCTTTAGCTGATGGACCGTGAGCGAGCTTATGAGATTGTACATGTCGGGGCGGTTAGGCCTGGAGCGTACGATCCTCGGGACAGCAAGGCTGAATTTTTGTAACTGGTCGTTAGACGACTTTTATTTTGATGTAATAGTTAAACAGTGAAACTTTTTGTAAATATTTTTATAATCGGGATCCCGAGTCTTTTGTAAAATGGTTTATAAGTTTAATTAAAAAGCAAAATTTTAATTAATCACGTTTTTCCATAAACCTCGTTGATTAGCAACGAGCTGCACAGTACGTTTAAAAATCACGTAATACGCCTAAGATAGTTAGGGTGTTACAATTTGGTATCAGAGCCGCTAGGTTGTCTTCCGAAGATCGTCACGACATGTACAATCATCATCAGCAGTTAGCTCGGTTCACGGTTCAGTATGCCTTTATTGCTTTAGTAGTTTATTTTATTCAGTTATGAAAAAGAAAAGCCTGTTAGGAAGCATGTTAGTAGCCTGATAGTAGAATAGGTGCATGTTTCGTTTTTAATTTCCAAATTAAGCGGCATTAGTAAGCTCGCCTTGAATACGACCTGATATGCCAACTCTTGGTTTCGCAGGCGGTTCTAATCAGATGGACGCCAGGCGGACTACCAGGAGTCAGGGCAACTCCGTGGGGTCGAACCAAGGACAGGGAGCTCGGTTTCCCCCACCTGCTAGGGGCCGAGGCAGAGGTCCCCGAGGCAGGGCTCGTGGCCGGGGTGATGAGAACCCGCCACAGGCTGCCCGAGCTCCCCGGCCGATCGGGGAGCCCCGAATCGGGAGTTACGGTTTGCGAGAGATGCAAGCCGGATCGAAGAACAAGACCTCGAGATTCGAGAGGTTGAGACGAGCGGGGTGCTCCTGCCGGTTCCGGTGCCTATAGTTCCGGTGGCACACGCCTCGCCGCCTGTGCCGAGATAGTGGTGGCGGCCCATAGATTGGAACCATTGTATGAGCGGTTCCGGAAGCAAGCACCTCCGGTATTCCTGGGAGGTCCGGATGTAATGAAAGCCGAGCAATGGCTGACGGTGATTACCAAAATCCTGAATTTCATGGGTGTCACCGGTAACGACAGAGTGGTGTGCGCCACGTTTCAGTTCCAGGAGGACGCCCTGGTATGGTGGGACATGGTGTCTCAGATCCATGACGTCACCACCATGACTTGGGAAAGGTTCCAAGAACTCTTCAACGCAAAGTATTACAATGAGGCGGTCAGAAGCGCCAAGAGGAAAGAGTTCGTTCACCTGACCCAGCGGGAGAACATGAGCGTCACTGAGTATACTACTCAGTTTGATCGGTTGGTGAGGTTAGCCTCGGGAATTGTGCGGACTGACTTCAGCAAGAAGGAGAAGTACTTGGACGCGTTGAGTCCCAAGATCAGGCATGACCTGATGATCACCACCGACGACAGCACCACCTATGCTCAGATGGTGGAGAAGGCACTGCGAGCTGAGGGCGCAGTGGGGTGTATGTCTGAATCAGCCAGTACTCCGGTGAGTGGCGGAGCTCCTACCCCTCCCCGCATCGAGGCTATAGCAGGGGGGAGTAGTGGTTCGGCCATTGATCGGAGGAAGAGGCCACCCACGCTTCCGGCGGCTCGAGTCGAACAAGAGGTTCGGGGGAACCGCAACGGAGGAGTCGTCCGGTGGTGCGAGACCCGATTCTCCTACCCCGAGTGCCCTAGCTGCAAGAGGCACCATCGGGGTGAGTGCAAAGGTCAGGGATGCTTTCATTGTGGCATGCCCGGACACTTCAAGAGGGAATGTCCCCAGCTCCGACCAGAGGCACCGCGAGCTCCAGCGATACCCACTCCAGCCAGGGTGTTCGCTATCACGCAGGCTGATGCAGATGCCAGCCCATCAGTAGTCACAGGTCAGCTTTCTATTAACAACTCGCTATATTCAGTGCTGTTTGATTCTGGGGCTACACATTCTTATGTGGCGGCCAGAGTCTTTAGTAAGTTGGGTAGACCCTTTGATAGATATGAATCAGGGTTTGGAACCCTGTTACCTGGCGGAGAATTGGTTATCTCCAATAGGTGGATTAGGTCTATGCCGATCAGGATAGATGGTAGAGAGTTAAGCGCTGATCTGATAGAGATGAGCTTAGTCGAATTTGATATTATTTTAGGAATGGATTTCCTATCTAAATATTCGGCGAGCGTTGACTGTAAAAGGAAGATGGTGGTCTTCCAACCAGAAAGTGAAGAACCGTTTGTATTTGTGGGTTCATTTCAGGGATCTCGGATCCCGGTGATCTCGGCTATGTCAGCGAGAGAATTGTTGCACGGCGGGTGCTTAGGGTTTCTGGCCGTGGTGGTGGACACCACTCGGCCAGACACCATTCGGCCAGAGGACATCAGAGTGGTTCAGGAATTTTTGGACGTTTTTCCCGAAGAACTTCCAGGGTTACCACCTCAGCGGGAGATTGATTTCGTGATTGACTTGGCACCAGGGGTGGAACCGTTTTCCAAAGCCCCGTATAGGATGGCTCCAGCTGAACTTAAGGAATTAAAGATTCAGCTCCAAGGGTTGCTTGACATAGGGTTCATTCGGCCCAGTGTGTCACCCTGGGGAGCCCCGGTTTTGTTCGTCAAGAAGAAGGATGGATCTATGAGGGTGTGCATCGACTACAGGGAATTGAACAAGCTGACGGTGAAGAATAAATATCCATTACCTAGGATCGATGACTTGTTCGATCAGCTTCAGGGGAAGACGGTCTTTTCTAAGATTGATCTCCGTTCGGGTTATCATCAGTTGAGAATCCGAGAGGAGGACATTCCGAAGACGGCTTTCCGCACTAGGTATGGACATTACGAGTTTCTGGTTATGTCATTCGGACTAACCAATGCTCCTGCAGCATTCATGGACCTGATGAATAGAGTATTCAAGGATTTCCTCGATATCTGTGTGATTGTGTTTATCGACGACATCCTCGTGTACTCTCAATCAGAAGAGGAGCATGAGTTACATCTTCAGATGGTTCTGCAACGGCTTCGGGAACATAAGCTTTACGCCAAGTTCAAGAAATGTGAGTTCTGGTTGTCTCAGGTGTCCTTCCTAGGGCACATTGTAAGTAAAGATGGGATCAAGGTGGATCCCGGGAAGATTGAATCCGTCAGGGATTGGCCGAAACCGAAGACAGTGACAGAGATCAGAAGCTTCTTGGGATTAGCTGGGTACTACCGTAGGTTCGTGGAGGGGTTCTCCAAAATTTCAATGCCCCTAACCGAGCTTACAAAGAAAAATCAGAGGTTTATTTGGTCAGATAAGTGCGAAGCTAGCTTTCAGGAGCTAAAGCAGAGGTTGATTACTGCTCCGGTACTAGCTTTGCCTTCGAACAAGGAGAAGTTCGTAGTCTACTGTGACGCATCCAAACAGGGTTTGGGGTGTGTATTGATGCAAGCCGATCGGGTTATCGCTTATGCCTCCCGTCAGTTAAAGGATTATGAACAGCGATACCCGACTCATGATTTAGAATTGGCCGCAGTGGTTTTTGCACTGAAGATTTGGCGGCATTACCTTTATGGGGAGAAGTGTGAGATCTATACCGACCATAAAAGTCTCAAGTATTTCTTTACTCAGAAAGATTTGAACATGAGACAAAGGCGTTGGTTGGAATTAGTGAAGGATTACGATTGTGAGATCCTCTATCATCCCGGAAAAGCCAATGTAGTGGCTGATGCCCTGAGCAGAAAGGGTCCCGGGCAAGTAGCTAGCATGGTTCAGATCTCACCTCAGCTAGCAGAGGATATGGTTAGATCCAGCATTGAGTTTGTGGTAGGTCAGCTTCACAACTTGACGCTGCAATCTGATCTATTGGAAAGAATAAAAGTCGCTCAGATGACAGATCCGGAGTTAGTGAAGATCCGAGATGAGGTATTGGCTGGTCAAGCCAAGGACTTTTCAGTGTCAGATAGTGGGATGCTTTTGTATAAAGCCAGGGTTTGTGTTCCGAGCAGTGTGGAACTTAGAAATGAGATCTTTGAGGAGGCTCATTCTACTCCGTATTCTCTGCATCCCGGCACAACCAAGATGTACCAAGATTTGAAACCGTATTTCTGGTGGAACGGTATGAAGAAGAATTTGGTAGAATTTGTATCGAGATGCCTCACGTGTCAGCAGATTAAGGCTGAACATCAGAGACCAGCAGGGTTGTTGCAGCCTCTAACCCTACCAGAATGGAAATGGGAGGATATTACGATGGATTTTGTGGTCGGGTTACCTAGGACCACGGGTTTGTATGATTCCATCTGGGTAGTGGTGGATCGATTTACGAAATCTGCTCATTTTCTGCCGGTTAGAACAACATTTTCAGTGGATCAGTTGGCAGAACTGTACGTCAGAGAGATATTGAGACTTCACGGGGTACCGAAGTCTATAGTTTCGGACAGGGATCCGAAATTCACCTCCAAATTCTGGCAAAGTTTGCAACGGGCAATGGGTACGAAGCTAAAATTCAGTACAGCATTCCATCCTCAGACAGATGGTCAGTCCGAAAGGACAATTCAGATATTGGAGGATATGTTGAGAGCCTGTGTTATGGACTTTGAAGGCTCATGGAGTAAGTATCTACCATTGATAGAATTCTCGTACAACAACAGTTATCAGAGTACGATAGGGATGGCTCCCTATGAACTGTTGTACGGTAGGAAATGCAGATCCCCTATCCACTGGGATGAGACAGGGGAGAGGAAATACCTAGGTCCAGAGTCAGTTCAGCGGACCAATGAGGCAATAGAAAAGATAAAAGCTAGAATGCTTGCCTCACGGAAAGGCATGTAAGAGTTACGCAGATCCGAAACGCAGAGATGTTGAGTTCCGAGTAGGGGACCATGTGTTTTTACGAGTATCTCCGATGAAGGGGATTAAACGTTTCGGGAAAAGAGGCAAGTTATGCCCTAGATTTACAGGATCTTTCGAGATTCTCGAGAGGATAGGTCAAGTGGCATATCGGTTAGCATTGCCTCCAGCCTTATCAGCAGTGCACAACGTATTCCATGTCTCAATGTTGAGAAAATACGTTTCAGACCCCTCTCATATACTCAGTTATGAGAGTCTTCAGCTTCAGCCAGACATGACTTATGAGGAACAGCCAGTGCAGATCCTGGATAGAAAGGATAAAGTCCTTCGGAATAAGACCATAGCATTGGTCAAGGTTCTCTGGAGAAACAGTAAGGTGGAAGAAGCCACCTGGGAGCTAGAGACAGATATGAGAGCTCAATATCCAGAGTTATTCAGGTTAGATTTCGGGGACGAAATCCTTTTAAGGGGGGGATAGTTGTAAAGCCCGCTTAGTTAATTTGGAAATTATCAGTTGTTTATGATTAATTATGAAATTATTTATAGCTATTTAAATAATTTATTATTCGGTTATTTATGTTATTCAGTATCTTGCATATTTTGCATTTCCGGTGTTCGGTATTTTGGAACTCGGCGTTTGGCTCAGTAGAAATCACAACTTAGTATGTTAGTATTTTGGGGACGGGTTTTAGACATTGGGAATGTCGGGAATGGCCGGGAATTTAGAATTTCCCAAAAATACCCCTTTAGTATGATTTATGTAGTTTTAAGGTGGAGGGGCAAAATGGTCTTTTTGCCCCATTAGTATTTTGTCTTTTGTGATTTTATGAAATGGAAAATAAATAATTATTTAAGTGTTTACTTGGCTGAAATGAATAGTGTATGTGTTATATGTTATTTTCTCTTTTTATCAAAAAAAAAATCATTAAGTAAAGAAAAGAAAGAAAAATTTCAAAGAAAAGCCTTCAAAACCTCTCTTTTTCCTTCTCATTTTCGGCTGGGTTTTGGGATTCAAAGGCTGGGTTTTTCAAGCTTGATTCAACCTATATTTGTGAATTCTTGTTTGTGGTATGTAATCTCTAACTTTTTCTCTTTAATTTGTTGGAAAAAAATGATGAAAATGATGATGCATGCATGATTATTTGAAGTTGTTGCTGCTGTATTTTGTTGATGTTTTCTGTGGTTTAAAGCATGATTTTTAGTTGGTAATTAAGCTCTTGTGAAGTATGATTCCTAGGTTGAGCATGCTAGAGGTTTATTATGCAAAAGTTTGATTTTTCAACATGAATTATTGTGAATCTGTTCTGTGATGTTGCTGTTGTTTTTAATTGTTTTTCAGAGGCTTAGATAAGCTTGATTAAGTTGAATTAAGCTAGTGAAATGCATGTTTAGGTGTTTTTGCTCAAGTTTGAGTTTAGAACTCAAGCTTGAGCTCCAATGGCATTTTTCATGTTTGAGGTTTCTGGGTGGTTTTGATGCCTTGGATATGTTCTAGGGATAGTTTAGAACAGGTCTGGAAAGTTTGGGACCAATTGGGGTTGAATTGGTCGAGTTATGAAAAATTTGGTTTGCTGCCTGCGAGGAACCGGAATTCCGGTTGTGCATCCGGAATTCTGGATGAGGGTTCAGTAATTCCCAGAACCGGAATTCCGGTTGGGCAACCGGTCTGCCGGTTAGGGAATTTTTCCGAACCCTAGTTTTCCTCATTTTTATGTTTTTAGGGGTATTGCCATGCTTTTTATCGATAGGGAAACTTTTAGTTCCAAGTTTTAGTCCCTGGGAAGTGATTTAGCGTGTCACTTATAGCGTTGTGATTTTTATGGTTTAGGAGCCAGTAATCCGCCGCTCAGCTTCAGTTCCAGTCAGGTTGACCAAGCACACCCGAAATCGGAATCCGTAAGATTAGTATAACAGTATGCATATGTAGATTACATGTTTAGCGTGCATGTAGGAAGCCTGCTAGATTACATTAGTTATGTATATAGGCTTCGAACCATCCAACCCTGTCACGTCGGTACAGTGCCGGAGTATGACCAAGAATGAGTATGACCGGCTCGACCGATCAGCCGACATTTGGTTGGTGGTTCGGTGCTATTGACCTATCCCGTCGGTACAGTGGAGTATGACCAAGAATGAGTATGACCGGTTCGACCGATCAGGAGGATACTTGTCAATAGTATCGTCCCTGTGAACGTTCAAAACTCAGTACCATGTTGGACATGGCAGTAGTGGCTCAGTACCATGTTGGACATGGCAGTAGCGGGACTCAGTATCGTGTTGGACACGGCAGTTAGTATTATGTATGATATTTTTATGCTTTTCTTACTGAGTCTGTCGACTCACAGTTTATGTTCATGTGTAGGTAAAGGCAAGGCTTTAGCTGATGGACCGTGAGCGAGCTTATGAGATTGTACATGTCGGGGCGGTTAGGCCTGGAGCGTACGATCCTCGGGACAGCAAGGCTGAATTTTTGTAACTGGTCGTTAGACGACTTTTAATTTGATGTAATAGTTAAACAGTGAAACTTTTTGTAAATATTTTTATAATCGGGATCCCGAGTCTTTTGTAAAATGGTTTATAAGTTTAATTAAAAAGCAAAATTTTAATTAATCACGTTTTTCCATAAACCTCGTTGATTAGCAACGAGCTGCACAGTACGTTTAAAAATCACGTAATACGCCTAAGATAGTTAGGGTGTTACAATCATGTCAGTCTAAATCCAGTGAACTGACAAATTAGGGAATAAACTTTCGAACATATATTTAAGATTATATTCGACTGTGCTAACAACACTATAATCATTAACAAATTCATATGTTCTGGACTTAAATTGAATTCATACATTATATATAATCATGAAATAAATCATGTGAACCATGCAACATAAAATGTTATTTCTGATCTTTATTTATAAGTAAATCTCATTGTATTAAACTGGGTTTTATTTAGGGCACAAAACCCAACAAAAACTGCCCTAACCGACAGACCAATTCTCTAATCGGAATTCGGGTTCTGTGGGGTTTCCTTGGGACCACCCGGAATTCTGGTTCCTATAGGTCCCACTGAACCGGTCGACCGATTCAGTGCAGGAAAACTTCAAAATTTCTTTACTCACTCAATTCAACTCCAAACTCTACCAAACCTTCCAAACCTGCTAATTAGGCCATAATCAACATATCCAAGGTAATAAAACACTACAACATGCACAAAATTAAGAGTCACCATTAAAGACCAAAGTTTGAGTTCTAAAACTCAAACTTTGTCTAACAACCCAATCAAGCAATAACCTAGCCTCAAATCAGCTCATTTAACATAAATGAAACATCAGAACATAAACCCAAGTAACAAGAACAAAAATAGAACCCTAACACCCAAAAATCATACAAAAACCTTACTTACAACTTAAGGAATTCAAGGGAAAAGATGCTAGAGTGGTTAGAGAGAGAGAGAGAGAGAGAGAGAGAGAGAGAGAGAGACCGACTATGAGAAAATGTGATGTTTTTCATTATTTTTGGTTAATTGAAAATAAAAGGGATATTATCCAACTAACTATAGGATAGATATTCAGATTATTAAAGCTTATCTAATGCTCAGTAAAGGACAAAAGCTAATTGGCCAAAAAGACCATTTTGCCCCCACTAAAACCTAACAAGCTTCTAAGTACTTAGGGGTAATTTGGTCAACTCTAAAATCTCAACTATTCCCGACATTTCCAATGTCCTACTATATTGCCATGCTATACTAAATATACGAAGATGTGATTCTAATATCCAAACACCGTGTTCTAATGTTGCCGCGCACAAAACATGCAAAAATATGAAATTTCATATATGACATATTAAATGCATTCTGAATTCAAATAAATCTCCGTAAACTTATAATTCATAACTAAGAAAAAAGTTTCATAATTAAATCCTAATTATCTGCTAATGTCCAAATTAAAGTTAAGCGGTCTTTATAGGTAATAGCCTACTCCCCTTGTATTGTATTAACTCAGCAAAAGGAACAAACTGTTCTTTTTCTTGGAAGCTCTTACAACTGATCTCTGAATGTGTTTATTTCTTAGATCACTCGTTTCTCTTTGGAATCTCTCTCTAAGGTAATTATTTCGATCCCTTTCATAGTCAGGCGAGGTCACTATTTATAGGGGCTTCATGCACGAGGGACGGTTTCCCTTTTGCTTACAATTAATAAAATAGGAAATCATAATTATTCCATAATTACAATTCAAGAAACAGGAAACTAAATTATAGGGATTGTCTTTGCATTTTTTCTAAGACTCAATCCCACGATTATAGGGATTATCTTTGCGTCTAGACACAATGAAGTTATTTTCTGAGGTTTCTATCTTTTGTAAGTTTCTTGGAAATTGCATGTTTTTTAAACTGTGCTTTTAAGGGGTGTCATCCGACCTGAGTACTAGTTATTTTATCCAATCTTTCGAACAAGATCTGCCCAAAAGCCATTTACTTAAAAGTAAATGTTCTAGCATTGTGTACTTGAAGGGGGGTCGTCAGACCATGTACACTTACTGGTAGTATTTTCTCAAATGTTTCCCGTTCCAATACCTTGGTACTAGAATGAACTCAATGTTTTCGTCATACCGTCCCAACTTGTATGCTCCAGAATCTGTGACTTCAACTACCTGGTATGGTCCTTCCTAGTTAGGTCTGAGCACGCCAGTCGCGGTGTCTTTTGTGTTTAGGAATACTCTTCTAAGGAACATATCTCAAACAAAGAATTTGCTTGCCCTTAGTTGTTCAGGTATTGAGCCACCTTTTGTTGATGAGCTACTGGCTAGGTTTGCTGAGGTTCATTTTTCTTCAATCTCATCAAGTGATTCTGCCGAGAGGGCATGATTGGTTTCTTGATTATAGGTTAATCTTCTTTGGGATAGAGGTTCTAACTCCACTGGCAGCATGGCTTCATAAACACAGGCCATAGCAAATGGTGTTTTCCCGATTGTTGTTTTCTCCGTTGTTCGATATGACTACAGTACTTCTGGTAGTTCCTCTGGCCAGTTCTCTTTAGCCTCTTCAGGCTATTTTTTATGGTATCTTTGAGTGTCATGTTGACTACCTCGACCTGACCATTTTTTTTAGGATGTGCTACTACGGAGAAACTTTTTATGATTCCATGTGTCGCATAGAAGTCTGTAAACATCTGGCTATCAAAATGTTTGCCATTATCTGAAACAATTTTGTGCGGGAGTCCAAATCTTCATATTATGTTTTTCCCCACAAAGTCCAATACTTTTTTAGATGTGATTGTTTCTAAAGGCTTAGCTTCTGTTCATTTTGTGAAATAGTCCACTGTGATCACTGTATATTGTACTCCGCCCTTTCCTTTGGGAAACTATCCGATCAGGTCAATGCCCCATATAGGAAAAGGCCAAGGACTTTGCATCTATATTAGCTCGTTAGGCGGTGCTCTGTGAATTTGTTCACATAAACCAATACAAGGTCAAAGACAAGTACAATATAAACCAATAAAGATAAAAGTAAAATGAGTTAAAATACCCCACACGTGGGTAGGAGCATTCTCCCAAACAAGCAGAGAAGGAGGCTCCTCGTCTAAAGAATCTTCTTATTCCTTCTCCACGAAAACGACCTTTCCCTTTCCTGCCACTGGGGCGGGTGACCGAGCAACTCTTTCAGGTTCTTCCCTTATCCTGATAGACCACTCGACAGGTACTTGGTTGCTTGGAGGGGCCTTCTTTTTCCTAATTTTGCTCGGAGTTTCCTGTTCGGGCACAGTTTCCTATTTAGGCACAGTATTTTTTGCTTTCTTCACAGCCTTTGGTACAAAAGTAGCTGTATAAAGTTTGTACTTGACAAAATTGGCCTCAGTGGCAAAAAGAGAAATGGTTCGTCCAGCACGAGGGAGTTGAAGAATTTTTTGAGCCCTCTTACTAAGCTCCAATGTGAATGGAGGGCGCCAGTTGCACAACACCTGCTGAAAACAAGTATGGACGGGATCCATACCCTTGACAATGTAATACTCATCCACAAAACCTCCAATCCTTGCCACCTCGGTGGTCGTAGTGCCTATTAACCATTTCTTCTCTTTTTGAGAAAAATAAAAGTATCCCAACCTATTCTGCTTGGGACATGACCTCAGATTAAAGAACCAATTGGTATCATGTGGGGATGGCTCACACCATCCTTGTTGGACGTAGAGTATGAATAGGGTAGACAAGTATATGAGGCCCTTGGGAGTGAATTAGGTTGGACTTATGTGGTAATAGTCTACAACCCTTTTGAGGTATGGGAGAAAGGGTAACATCGCACATTGCCTGGCGTTAGCTCCCGACCAAGCGCAGTAACCTCCCCCTAGGTTAGTCACCAGCTAGTCGGGGGAGGGAAGGAAGCATTCGACATTCCCAAGATAACTACGAACAAATAGATTCGTCATCTTTGCCATGGTCACCATAGATAGTAGAGAGACCCATCAAGCTCCTGGTGCACCTTGTCTCCTCAAAGGAATAGCCTTAATGTATTCCTTGACAACATAATCCTCATCAGCCTCCAAAACATCACTTGAATGGCAGCACCCGAGCTACTCCCTCTTCCTCATCTCCTTCAGCATCAAAAGGAGTAGCAGGACGGACCTCGCCTTGGTCCTCCACCTCTTGGACTTCAACATCCCTTATAATATCCTCTTCCTTAGTGGAAGGTCAAGCCTGTTCAGCCTTGGGTAAGCTGGCAAGGCGGGCAATGTGTGGGTCGAATAGTGAGGATTTTTTTATAGTTTGTTTGGTTAGCGCCATCATTCTATGTTTGGATGGAGTTGTATTTGTGTGCCTAGTAATTGTCACAGAAAAAGTGGCAATAGATTTACCTACAGCAGTAGGATTTGGGTGGCCCTCGGGTAAGTTCTCAACTATGTCTGGATGGACTATGTACGTCCAGTTGGACGGGAGATAGCGTCTCCACCCATTCTTAAGTTCCCAAAGGAAGTAGTCGTATCCGTAACCTTGGATCTAGTTGGGATAGAAGTGGTGTTTCACCTCGGGTTCTTGGGAAGTTGTGTGTTTGCTACTTATTTCCCAGTCTTCAAAACTAGAGTTACAAAGGTTGTCAGTAGATGAAGATGGGCTAGCACAGAGATGAGGATGATCCTCGTATATAGCAGATCCTGGTCGATATAGTGTTGGCCTCCCCAAAATTCACTAGGGTTCATCTACAAAAGGTAGGAGACAAGAAGATGAGAATTGGTAGGGGAAACGAATAAAAATAGGTTGAATGTACCGACGAGTTTTGATTGAGGAATCAAAAAAAGAAATTTCACTCGGAAATGGAATTTTCAACCCAAAAGTTCAAAACTTCAAATTGGAATCTAATTTTCACTAAACCCCTAATGGATAAGTGAAAATTGATATCGTAAGGTTAAAATAAAAGCGCAGTTAGAATCGGACATTGTGGTTAAAAACTATCGAGATTTTTAAACCCTAAACCTGGAAATTTCTTAATTATCCTAGAACAATAAAAGAACAGTCAAGATTCACAGCTAGAAATATAGAAACTAAGCAGGCATTTCATTGCAAATATGTACAAAAAAGATATGAAGAACTTACTCACTGATTTAAAGCTTTTTGTTATGCTCAGATTGTGTTGACAAGAGTTACCTGGGAATTCTTCAAAGAATTTGAGGGAGAAATCACCTGAAAATTTCTTTGCTCTTGTTTTTCGATAATGAAAATTACTAAAAGGATCAATTAGGGTTTTCAATCATATTTATAAGCAACTTGAGAAAAGGAAATAATCATTTCAAAATTCAAACTCCTCGAATTCCCCCAAAAAGTGTACGTTATGTACTCATTGCTGGCAAAGTAACCATCATCACGCACGAACTTCAAGTCATGATTCGAGGTAAAACCGTCAATCAACATTAATGATCCAAAATTGAGGGGACCCTTGGTCAGTGTCACATCGCTTTGTCATTCAATGCCTAGCACACGCGTCACCTACCCGGAAAAAAATCCAGATCGAGGGAAGTCCATGTGCGACCAAGAAGCTCCCGCGCAGTCTATGTGGGCCAAATTTTATTTAGTTTTTTGCACATTGACATGCCCATAAGGTCTAGTAAGACATGTCCTTTATTCGTGATACCTGGGCAGAGGGAAATGACCCTAGCAGCCTACACCTGACTAGTCAGTATATATAATAGCCGGATATCCAGGCAGGGTTGTAGAGAAAACATCCGACCAGGTTGAAGCCTGTTATGCCGAGAAACTTACAAGAGATAGCAACTTCATAAAATAACTTCATTGTGTCCAGACAAGAAGACAATCCCTATAATTGTGGGATTGAGTCAGACAAAAAAACGGCAACATAATTTAGTTTCCAATTTCTTTAATTGTAATTACAGAATTATTATTATTTCCTATTTTATTCATTGTAAGCAAAAGGGAAATTGTCCCTTATGCATTAAACCTCTATAAATAGTTACCTCGCCTCAGTATGAAAGGGATCGAGAGAATTGCCTCAGAGTGAGATTCTAGAGAGAAAAAAGTGATCTAAGAAATAAACACATTTAGGGATTGGTTGTAAGTGCTTCTAGGAGAAAAAAAAAACACTTTGTTCCTTTTCCTGAGTTAATACAATTTAAGGATAGTAGGTTATTACAACACTAACGGGGTCGAACCTCTTCAAAACATGGTGCTCCTTTTACTTTATTATTTTTGGTTTCTTTTAATTATATTATTCAATCGCTCTATTATCTGACTCACTATCATTGGCTAGAAGTGAGGTCAACACCATGTTTTACAGTACCAATAGAACCGGTTCATACATAATTTCCCAAACAATTTGAAACTCAATAAATTTTTCCACAATCTCTCTCAACTTTTCCAAAACACCTGTACTAACATCGAGGAATAATTTCCAAGCACTAACAACAAGAAAAATGCACAAAAAATAAAATTGTCATTGTTGAGCTAAGCTTGAACTTTCAAACTCATACTTGCTCAACCTTTTCTCGAACCAACAAAAAAAGCAATAATCAACCAAATTTAACTTAAAACAAACTCATAAATTGAACTAAAATCAAACTTAAATCTAACAGGACCTAAAATCACATATTGCATGTTATAACCAACCAAAGCTTAAAGAATTCAAGGAATAGAGATTATTAGGGCTTACCTCAAGCTACCTCTGAAATTCCTACTTGAATTTAACCAGAAATCTTGCTGAATTTTACAAAAATCAATTGCAATCTCCTTGATTCTTCCTTGGTTCGAAAAAAGAGAGAAAAGGAGGAAGAGTTTGGGTAATCTAAATGTCGTTTGTCCTTTTTCTTTCTATTTTAAATAACTAATAATTAAACTTAATTCATTACAAAAAGTTGGCTGGAAAACAATTTTGCACAACCCACTAAAAGACAAAATTAAAATTTTGCCCTTGCTTCCAACTTAAGTAACATATACACCTAGGGGTAAAATGGTCCAAAACCATAACACCACCTGAACTCGACAATCAAAATATCTCAAATATTTATCCCACTAAGAATTAGGTTCTAAACTTACCCATGTGACATTAACGGCCATCCATCGCAATTTCTATCGTCGCCGAGTAAAAATCATAAAAATTACATATTTCATATTTAGCATAAATAATACTCTTAGAGTTTAATAAAATCTCCAGAATTGAGAAATTATAACTCTGATGCCCATTTCTAAAAATGGGGCCCATAATAATATAAAATCATGTATAATAATAAAAATATCAATAATTAAAGCCAATCGCCTTTACTAATGTATAATCTAATCATGCGGTAATTACAACTATTCCATCATTAAAAGGATTTCATCTTCGAAATCTAACCTGAATAACTCTTCATATTAAGCCCTCGTGGTGGGCTCTATCTCCCAGGTGGCTTCCTCCACCTTACTGTTCTTCCAGAGTACCTTGACCAAAGATATGGTCTTGTTTTGAAGAACTTTCTCTTTCCTACGGAGAATTTGAACTGGCCATTCCTCCTATAATAAGTCCGACTTTAGTTCTAGGGCTTCATAACTCAAGATATGAGTCGAGTCTGAAAAATATTTCATTAGCATTGAATTATAAAATACATTATGAGCAGCTAACAACGCTGAGCTAGCTGATACGCTACCTGCCCAACTTTCTCGAGTATCTCAAATGGCCCTCTGAACCTTGGGCTCAACTTTTCCTTGTTCCCAAGGTGCCTTATACCGTTCATTGGTGAAACCAATAGGAAAACATTATCTCCTACCTAATATTCAATGTCTTTGCGCTTACGATTTGAGTAACTTTTCTACCTGCTTTGCGGAGCAAGCATTCAAGCCTTGATTTTTCCTATTGCTTCATTGGTCTACTGAACTAACTAAGGATCTAACTACTTCCTTTCCCTAGTCTTATCCTAGTGAATCGGGGAACGACATTTCCTACCCTACAACACTTCATATGGAGCCATCCATATTGTACTCTGATAGTTGTTATTGTAGGAAAATTCTATCAAAGGCATGTATTTGTTCCATGAACCCTCAAAGTCCATGACATAGTCTCGCAATAAGTCTCCTAGTGTCTATATCGTTCTTTCTAACTGCCCATCAGTTTGAGGGTGAAAAGTTGTACTGAACTTCAGCTTTGTACCTATAGTTCTTTGAAGACATACCCAGAATTTTAATGTAAACTTTTGATCCCTATCCAAAACAATGGATTTTGGAGCTTTATGAAGACAAAATATCTCCTTCACATATAGCTCTGCATATTGATCCACTATATAAGTCATTTTCACTTGCAAAAAATGTGCTGACTTCATGAGATGATCCACTATGACCCATACTGAGTCGTACATTCCCGTGGTTCTGGGCAAACCAACCACGAACTCCATCGTAATATCCTCCCACTTTCACATAGGAAGTGCTAGTGGTTGTAATAACCCTGCTAGTTTTTGATGTTCGGCTTTTATTTGCTTATATGCTAAGCATTTAAACACGTATTCTACCACATCTTTCTTCATTCCACACCACCAAAAATAGGGTTTCAAATCTTGATACATTTTGGTGGTTCCCTGGTGCAACAAATAAGGTGTAGTATGAGCCTCATCAAGTATCTCTTTTCTAAGCTCATCACTGCTTGGAACACAAACCCGAGCCTTGTAAAGTAGCATTCCATTATTCGAGATCGAAAAGTCCTTAGACTGACCTGCCACTACCTCATACCCAATTTTGACCACCTCACTGTCTTCCAATTCTTTCTTTCTAATTATTTTCAACAAATTTGACTGAAGTGTCAGGTTATGTAATTTCCCAACTATGAACTCAATTCCAGGTTTAATGATATCTAAAGCTGGTGCAATCATTATGGTATTAAAGACCTGCCTGGGACCTTTTTTGCTCAAAGTATCTGCCACTACATTCGCTTTCCTGAGATTATATAAAATCTCACAGTGATAATATTTTACTAATTCCAACCATCGCCTCTACCTCATATTTAAATCCTTCTAAGTGAAAAAATACTTGAGGCTCTTATGGTCTCTGTAGATCTCACACTTCTCTCCATACAAATAATGTTGCCATATTTTTAAAGCAAACACAACAACAACAAGTTTTAAGTCATGTGTTGGATAATCCTGTTCATATTCCTTCAGCTGAAGGGAGGCATAGGCGTAACCTTGTCGGCTTGCATCAGAACACACCTCATACCCTGTTTGGATGCATCACAATAAACAACAAACTTTTCTTGATCTGATGGAAAAGCTAACACCGGTGTTGTCATCAGCCGGTTCTTCAACTCTTGAAAACTTATTTCACACTTGTCGGACCATACAAACCGCTAGTTCTTCTTAGTCAAACTGTCAGTGGCATTCACATCTTAGAAAAACCTTTGAAAAAGAATCGATAATACCTTACAAATCCGATAAAACTACAAACTTCAGTAACTGTTCTTCGCCTCAGCCAATTTTTAACTAAGTCAATATTTCATGGATCGACCATAATTCCATACTTTCTGATAATATGCCACAAGAAGGACACTTCTGACAACCCAAATTCACACTTTTTAAGCTTTGCATAAAACTTATGATCTTTGAGTCATTACAAAACCATTAGCAGGTGTCGCTCATGCTGCGCTTCTATATAAGAGTATACAAGAATATCATCGATAAACACTATAAAACAATTATTGAGAAAATCCTTGAACACTCTATTCATGAGATCCATAAAGGTCGCTGGAGCATTCGTTAACCCAAACGACTTCACTAAAAACTCATAATGACCATACCTGGTTTGAAAGGCAATCTTTTGAATGCCTTCTTCCCAAATTCTCAACTCATGATAACCCGAATGCAAGTCAATCTTAGAGGACACAGTTTTATCTTGGAATTGATCGAACAAATCATTAATCTTAGGCAATGGATAATTGTTTTTGATCATCAACTTATTTAATTCACGATAATCAATACACATTCAAAGGGATCCATCCTTCTTTTTCACAAACAAAACTGGAGCTCCCTAGGGCGATACACTGGGTCGAGTAAATCCTAAATCAAACATCCCTTGAATTTGCTTTTTAGCTCTTTAAGTTCCGCTGGAGCCATCCTATATGGTGCCTTAGAAATAGGTTCTACACCGAGTGCCAGATAAATTATAAAATATATCTCTCGCTGTGGCGGTCATCCTGGTAACACCTCTAGAAATACATCAAGAAAGTCTTTTACAACTCTAACATCCTTAAGCCTAAATGTTTCATGTCTGCTGGAGTCAATGATAACCGGTAAAAATTCTACACATCCACTATGTAATAAATCCTCAGCCTTTAAAACTGAGATAATTGGGATTCGAGAACCTTGAACAGACCTAACATAAACGAATGGATCTTCGCCCTCCAGCTTGAAAGTTACCATCTTCCGTTTACAGTCAATGCTGGCTGAATACATGGACAGAAAATCCATCCCAAGTATAATATCTAACTCTGTTAGTTCCAACTCTTCTAGGTCAACACTCAACTCCCCATTTTCAATCCTAATCGGCATAGACCTAATCCACCTTTTGGAGATAACTAATTCTCTGCTAAGCAGTAAGATTCCAAACCCTATCTCAATGAAATCATAAGGCCTACCCAATTGATTAATTACTACTCTTGACGCCACATATGAATGTGTTTCCCCAGAGTCAAAAAATACACTAAAATAAGTGTTGTTCACAAGAAGCTAACCAATTACCATAGAAAGACTGTGTGCAACATCAGCTTGAGTAATAGTAAACACCCAAGTAGGTACGGGCTTTGCCTTTTGATCTATTTTTCTTTCTTTGTTTGAGGGCAATCTTCCTTAAATTGCCCAACCATGCCACAATAGAAGCATGTCTTTTGATTACACTCTCCAGGATGGTGTTTCTTACAACGAGGGCACTCAGGGTAAGAATAACCCTGGCATCAACCTCTACCTTAGTTCCCTCGGAACCTTTTGTGGTGCTCTAAACCACCAGATGTCAGGAAATTCTTCCTCTTCTGATCAGCAGTGGAATCTCTACTGTCCCTACCATATCCAGAAGTAGGAAGAGTGGTGGTTCCACAAAAAGTTGGAGTCTCTCGGGACTCTTGAAGAAATTTCACGGCACCCTCAGCTTAAAACCGTTCTCAACCATTTCAGCATAGGTTATTGTATCATTTGTAGTAATCACTAAATCATGTTTCATCTTGGCATTTAAACTCGTAAGATATTTCTCTTTTTTATTGAAGTCCATGGGTACTATACCTGAAGCCAAATTGGCTAAACGTGTTGGGATTTTATGCCCTAAATAAAACTCATTACAATCTAATATGATTTGTTATCAATAAAAGATTAGAAGTCATTTATGTTTACATGTTATTTTCATGTTTATGGTTTAATATATATAGAAACTCTGTTAAGTCCAGAACACATAGTCATTTACAATTACAGTGATGTCAACACAGTGGAATGTGATTGTGATTATATGATTCGAAAGACAAAGTCCCTGTTTCATCAGTGTATTGGATTTACACAGATGTGATAATCAGCGATGAAGTGTACTTAAACTTTGCATACGTGTTATGTTCTTTCTAGAACATTGGCAAAGTATACTAGCTTTGAATGTATGGAGTATACATTGGACTGGACCGATATTGATCTTGGTTAAGATATTATAATGCTTACCGTTGTATCTTTCCAAGTCAATATCACTCGTTGATCTTAGATCAAAAGATTTTAATCCTGATATGCTTAGGTTCAATCTCAGGAGTGCTATTCATGTTCTTTGATTTGTTAGTTAAGCCTACTTTCTGATCAGGGTGATACATACATTTTGGGAACATGGTAGTATGATTGAGTGGGAGCGCTAAACATAAATATGGAATCTATATCTTCTATAGATATTTAGAAGTGAAATGATTATTTCCTTTGAGCTTGGCTAAATAGATGTAAATGGAAGAGCTCTTGTTTTAGTGATTATATTTTAGTTCACTAAAATATCATTTATAGGTAGCTAAGTGTTTTATGGATCAAAATACATTGAGAGGTGAAACAGTAAATTTATCTCTACTCGGTGTAAATCATCTATATAGAGGATCTTTGATTATTGAGATTATAATGATGGTTAAATGTGATAGTGTATCTATATGGTGGAACATATAGAGCGTTCTATATGACTGAGAGTGCAATTCCAAGTTCTAAGAGTGGATGCAACAAGGAATTATTAAGTTAGAAAATTTACTTGGTAAATTCTAGTTCAGCTTATTGGAAGCTCAGTTATATAGGCCCATGGTTCCCATTCTAGTTGACACCATACTGCTTGTAAGACTCAACTAATTGATTTTAATTAATTAATTATAATTCTAAAATTAGACTATGTCTAGTTTATGAATTTTCACTAAGCAAGGGCTAAATTGTGAAGAAAGGAGATTCCATGTTTTATTTATTAATTGAAAGACTTTATTATGTCGAACTATTAAATATATTAAACGGCAATATTATTTAATAATTTATTTTAGTTATTAAATAATTAGTTTTGGCATTTAAATGGTTAGAATTGGAAAATTTGCGTTTTTGAAAAATTGGAAATGAAAATTGTCAAAATTGCAAAATACTCAAGTGGGGCCCATTAACCCATGGCCGGCCACTTAATGAGGTTTTTCCAATTAATATTTTCATTATTTTAATGCCAAGTATTTCCTAACCTAAACCTAGTGGTTACCTATAAGTAGATAGTGATGACTCACACTTAATGAGATTGAAAATCAGATAAATTTTTGCCTTCAGAAAAATTGAGCCTGCTATCCTATTGTGTATAGCCAAACCTCTATCTCTCTATTTTCTTCTTCAATTTTTCAAAACCTTGAGTGATAGAGTGAGTGCCCACACACATCAAGTGGTATCTCAATCATAGTCTGGAAGATTGTGAAGAATCCAAACTGAAGAGAAGGACATTCGAGCTCATATCTTGGTGATACTTTGCGACAGACAGGATAAAAGGGTTAGAGATCTGAGTGGAAAGAGACATATTATTCCACTGCACCCAATGTAAGGTTTCCTAAACTTCATATGTGTTTATTTCGTTGTTTTAGAAATTCATATTAGGATGTTAATGAAACATACTTGTTAGTAAATCTAGATCCTGGTAAAAAAAAATTCCAACAACTGGCCTCAGAGCCATGATAATGATTTACTTTCATGAAATATGAATTAAAACGATGATTTGCATGGATTTGGATGGTTTTATGTGGTTTATGTGCTTATTTGATGATAGTTTAGTGTTAGGCTAAAATTAGTCTAAGATTCGGGTCATATTTCGGTTAGTTTTCACTCTTTGTTTCTAGTTTTAGGGCTATATTACGCTTGATTCTTTTGTTTCAGGTCCTCGGGCATTTAAAGAAAGTATGTACACGAATTGAGGAAAAATGGTGAAAGAATCGAGAAGAAAAACCAAGATTGTTGTCGCTGCCTGTTCCCGTCGCGACGGGGAATTTTCCAGTCGCGACGGGAACTGGCAGAAAGTTTTCAAGGAATTCAAAGTTGAACTCTCGTCGCGACGGGGGATTTTCCAGTCGCGACGGGGACCCCAGTGACGGGATTTTTGGGCAGTTTCGTAATTTCACGAATTTTAAAGATGAGACTTGGTTTAAATAGAGGGAGTTCGTGAAAATTAGGGTTCATTCAGAATTGGAGCCCTAGAAACAAAGGAGGAGGCTAGAAGAGCGGCTTGTGGGGACCCGGATCAATTGCTTCAACTAGTTCTTTCTCTTCTCTTTAATTTTTCTATGTTATTTTCTGTTTCAATGTTAATTATGGATTTGATTATGGATGTTTTGAACTAAACTCCTATTTAGGGAGAATGATGAATGTTGTTTAAGTTTTTCTTAGTTAATGATTAATTGCCATTCCTCCATCTTGATTGTGAACACTATTCATATTTGTATTTAATTTCCATGTGCAAGACTGATCACCTTTTACATGTTTTATGATCTCAATTCGAAATCTGAAAAGTGAGAATTGAGAATGCTAAAATTTGATAGTCTAGGTTTTGATGTGAAATGAAAGTATTTACATAGCCTTTGTGACATTTAGATTATTTCTTAATGCTGATTTCGTGTTAGTTTAATTAAGAGATTAATTAGAGAGCATGAGATTTAGAACCTAGAAGATCTGAAAAGAGCTAGGTTAATTCATAATCTGTCATTCACTTCAAGAGAAGGATAGCAATTAGACATTAACATTGGTAACTTAACAACAGGATTCGTCTCCCTATTTTCTTATCTTGATTAATCTTCCTTTGTTATTATTTTTATTTTCTGAATTGTCTTATTTAATTCATAAAAAGTATTCTTTTACCAGATAGAATCAATAGTATAATTTAGTAGTAATTAGTCCAATTCCCTGTGGTTCGACCTCACCTGTGTGAGTTTACTACTTGATTGCGTATACTTGCGTAGTGATTATAAATTTAGCAACAAGTTTTTGGCGCTGTTGCCGGGGAATTGTATAAAGATTAATATTACCCAAAATTATACTAACTTCTACTTTGGTATATTTTCTCTTGCTGATTTTCTAACCTTTTTCTGGAAATATTTTCTTGATCTATTTCAGGAATCCTAAGTGTATGCGCCGTCAAGGACAAGCAGTCATATTACCAGTTGATCCTGAAATCGAGAAAACTTGCAGGAGGAATCGAAAGAACAAGAGGCAAGAAAGAGTTTCAGCAACTGCTGAAACATCAGAAATCATGGCTGCCAATGTGAACAATAATGCTGGAAACAATGGGGGTAATAACGGTAATAATGGAGGCGCCGTGGAAGATCAAGCTAATGGTCGTAGCTTGAGAGATTACATTCTCCCTACTCTGACGGGAGTGCAGTCATGTATTAGGCCACCGGCAGTGGATGCAAACAACTTTGAGATTAAACCTGCCATCCTTCAAATGGTGCAGTCTTCAGTTCAGTTTGGTGGCCTCCCTTCTGAAGATCCTAATCTGCATCTCTCGAACTTCATGGAACTTTGTGAGACTTTTAAAGTCAATGGAGTTAGTGATGATGCCATTCGTTTGAGACTGTTTCCATTCTCACTGAGAGAAAGAGCCAAGAGCTGGTTAATCTCCTTGCCACCAAATTCCATAGCAACATGGACAGACTTAGCAACTAAATTTCTGTCTAAGTTCTTTCCCCCAGCAAAGTCTGCTAAGCTGCGAGGAGAGATCAACAATTTCTGTCAACAAGAGAATGAGTCTCTCTATGAGTCTTGGGAGAGGTTCAAGGACTTAATCAGAAAGTGTCCTCATCATGGTATTGAGAAGTGGATGCTGGTTCATAATTTCTATAACGGGTTGGTTGGTAACACTAGAACCCTGATAGATGCAGCAGCTGGTGGAGCCTTTATGAGAAAGAGTGCTAATGAGGCTTATGATCTATTGGAGGAGATGGCTCTAAACAATCAGCAGTGGCCAACTGAAAGGAGTCAAACTAAGAAGGTAGCTGGTGTGCTAGAGGTGGATGCCATTACAAAGCTGACAGCTCAGGTTGAGGCCCTAACAAAGTTGATCGCAGTGCAAGCCAAACAAGCTCAAGTGGTTTGTAAGATATGTGGAGGTCCCCATCACTTTTCTGAGTGTCAGGCAGATGTGGATGATTTGCCAATGGATCAAGCAAAAGCCATTGGAAACTATTCCCAAAACAATAATTATGGGCACAACCAACAGGGGTTCTACCAGCAGAGAAACCAGCCCCAACAAAACAAACAACAGCTGCAACAACAAAGTTTTAGTGGAGGCTCCACTATCCAAGCTGATTTATTGCTCCAATTCATGATGGAAACTAGAGCCTCTATTAAAACTCTAGAAACTCAAATGGAACAATTGGCTACTCAAGTGGAAAAACAAGCTCAAGGAAATTCGCCTAGCACTAATGATGCAAAAGGAAAAGAGCAATGTAAAGCAATTTCCTTAAGGAGTGGAAAGAAATATGATGGGCCTGAGATGATACAACCAGTGGATGAAGAGATTAAAGATCAAACAACACCAACAGCAGAGAAGGCTGCTGATAGCCCAGCACAACCACAACAGTCTCCACCAATTAGCATTGATCACCATGTGAAAATACCCTATCCCCAGAGACTTAGAAAGTCAAGTCTAGACAAGCAGTTCACCGAATTCTTAGAAGTCTTTAAAAGACTACACATCAACATTCCTTTTGCTGAAGCTTTGGAACAAATGCCCCGTTATGTGAAGTTCATGAAGGAGATATTGTCTAAGAAGAGAAAATTGGAGGACTATGAAACAGTGGCATTAACTGAGGAGTGTAGCGCCATTTTGCAAAAGAAACTACCGCCCAAGCTTAAAGATCCGGGTAGTTTCAATATTCCATGCTCTATAGGGGGTTCGGTGGAAACTAAAGCTCTATGTGATCTGGGAGCAAGCATTAATCTAATGCCATTGTCTGTCTTCAAAAGGCTAGGATTGGGAAAAGCAAAGCCTACAACAGTGACTTTGCAACTGGCAGATCGTTCTTTGACTCATCCTCGTGGGATAATTGAAGATGTACTGGTGAAGGTTGGTAAGTTTATCTTCCCTGCTGATTTCCTAATTCTTGATATGGAGGAAGATTCAACTATTCCCATTATTTTGGGAAGACCATTCTTAGCCACGGGCCGAGCATTAATAGACGTTCAAAAGGGGGAGTTAAAGTTGAGAGTGCAAGATGAAGAGGTCAATTTTAATGTTTTTTCCCCAACCGACATTCCTACCTGTTGCAAGATTGAGATGGTGAAGGGTTCTTTTGTTAAAGCTGATAAGAAGAAAGCAAAACCTAAAGAGCGACTTCGAACGATTCAGCGGCGTTGGAAAAGATTGATGTGTGGTAATTCTGAAGGTAAACTTCCTCTTGTGCAAAACTCTGAAATTAGCAACATTGGAGGTCAATTTTCTTCATTTGGTACAAGGACCCTATTGGATGCAAGAGGTGGACTTGATCCAATTTGAAGTAGTATTGAGGCCAAACCCCTTCTGATGGGGGTTCAGGTAAGTCCTTCTCACCTTGAGTATAATAGCACATTGGGGACAATGTCATATTTAGTTTGGGGGGAGAGACTTAAAATTTTTACTTAAAATTTTTAAATTCTGCACTTTAATTTCTGTATTTTAATTTTCTGTTTTAGTTTTTTGTTTTAGTTAAGGAATGACAATAAGCTTGACAATAGTTGTATACTGCTGATTAGTGTGATGTGTTTTGAAATTGTAAAATAACTGTGTGCTTGATTCTGTTAACTCTTTGGATTAGTTTGGATGCTTAGAAACCTGTGTTTATCTGTAAATACTCAATCTGTGAAAATTGTTATAATTGTTTTACGATGGTTTGTGGTAAGATTGAAATGATAGCTTAGAACTTGCATGTTTATTCTTTTGAGACGAAATCCTTGATAGTGTTCAATTGGAATATGATTTAGGCATTTGTTGGATAGTTTGAGCCTTTCAAGCCTACCGTAATAAGATGTATCCCTAGTTAACCTTTTGAGCCTACACCGGTTATGTTTTTCACCCATCGGTTTTAAAAAAAAAATTGCAACCACACTATTAATTTTTCTTCACCCTGTTATCCATGATATCATAAGCTACATAATTAGTTTTGGGGAGGAAAAACATTTAGTGTGAGGAAATAGTGAGAGGAAAAAAAAATTTGTAAGATTGAGAAGAGGAAAATTGTGTAATTCAATGTCATTGAAAAAAAAAATGAAATATGATGAAAAAAAAAACAATAAAAAGTAAAAATATATGTGAAAAAAAGAAAAAAATTTCAGTGATGTTGAAAAATAATAGAGATGTCTTCTATCAATCTTGGTAAATTCGGGAATATTATGGGATCTTAAAAAAAGAAAAGTAAGAAGCTTGTGGGTTCTGTTTGTGTGCTTATGATATCTTGAGCCAAAATTGTCTTTTGCCTATCCCTGAATATCTGAGCCATACTACCTAAAGCCGTGAAAAGACCTAATGATTCCAAAGAATACTATCAACATTAGTGGAGAAAGGTAAGCATGCAAGCTTATGAGTTATCGGGCTGTGGAACTGTTGGAAAGAGTAAAGCTTTTATAACAATGTTTCACATTTGAATAAATTTTTGCAGTTGTACATAGTGTTATAAACTGAGCATCTAAATTAATTGTTAGAGTTGGTAGAATTGAAATTCTAGTTTGCGCAATAGAAGAGAACAACACATGCGGCAGTAGTATTATGATTATCTGATAGCGTAGTTAGTAGATTAGTAGTTAGTAGTATTTATCTTACTCGAGGGCGAGTAAGAATCTAGTTTGGGAGAATTTGTTAGGCTAAAATTAGTCTAAGATTCAGCTCATATTTCGGTTAGTTTTCACTCTTTGTTTCTAGTTTTAGGGCTATATTACGCTTGATTCTTTTGTTTCAGGTCCTCGGGCATTTAAAGAAAGTATGTAGACGAATTGAGGAAAAATGGTGAAAGAATCGAGAAGAAAAACCAAGATTGGTGTCGCTGCCAATTCCCGTCGCGACGGGGAATTTTCCAGTCGCGACGGGAACTGGCAGAAAGTTTTCAAGGAATTCGAAGTTGAACTCCCGTCGCGACGGGGGATTTGCCAGTCGCAACGGGGACCCCAGTGACGGGATTTTTGGGCAGTTTCGTAATTTCACGAATTTTAAAGATGAGACTTGGTTTAAATATAGGGAGTTCGTGAAAATTAGGGTTCATTCAGAATTGGAGCCCTAGAAACAAAGGAGGAGGCTAGAAGAGCGGCTTGTGGCGACCCGTATCAATTGCTTCAACTAGTTCTTTCTCTTCTCTTTAATTTTTCTATGTTATTTTCTATTTCAATGTTAATTATGGATTTGATTATGGATGTTTTGAACTAAACTCCTATTTAGGGAGAATGATGAATGTTGTTTAAGTTTTTCTTAGTTAATGATTAATTGCCATTCCTCCATCTTGATTGTGAACACTATTCATATTTGTGTTTAATTTCCATGTGCAAGACTGATCACCTTTTACATGTTTTATGATCTCAATTCGAAATCTGAAAAGTGAGAATTGAGAATGCTAAAATTGGATAGTCTAGGTTTTGATGTGAAATGAAAGTATTTACATAGCCTTTGTGACATTTAGATTATTGCTTAATGCTGATTTCGTGTTAGTTTAATTAAGAGATTAATTAGAGAGCATGAGATTTAGAACCTAGAAGATCTGAAAAGAGCTAGGTTAATTCATAATCTGTCATTCACTTCAAGAGAAGGATAGCAATTAGACATTAACATTGGTAACTTAACAACAGGATTCGTCTCCCTATTTTCTTATCTTGATTAATCTTCCTTTGTTATTTTTTTTATTTTCTGAATTGTCTTATTTAATTCATAAAAAGTATTCTTTTACCAGATAGAATCAATAGTATAATTTAGTAGTAATTAGTCCAATTCCCTGTGGTTCGACCTCACCTGTGTGAGTTTACTACTTGATTGCGTATACTTGCGTAGTGATTATAAATTTAGCAACATTTAGAAATCGCAATGTATGTTACTGAAATATTTTTTATTTCGATCTGAAATTATTTTTACTGGAAAGTAGATGAAAAATTAATAAATTTTTTTTACAGAACCTAATTTGGATTTTTTTATGAATTAGATAAGATTTTTTTGAATTTGAACGAAAATATCAGGATTTTAATGCACACACGCGCGAGCACGGTCCTTGGAACTGCTCGGACACGCTCGGCCATTCAGACAATGGTGACCGAGTTTTCTCGGACACGGCTCATGTATGAAGAGCTGCAGCACTAAGCTCTCTCGGTCAAATGAGGCTGCTTGCAGCCTCTGTCCTGGGCTGTTCCCTAGCTTCCGCGCGCGCGCATACCCCTGTGCCTCAAACTTGTTTTCTTCATATCTTTTGATTAAAAAATCATTTTTCATTGAAACAAAAACCAATTTTTGGTTGAATTTTGTGTAGAATCTGAATTTTCAATTAAAAATCTAATTTTCAGAATAAAACTAATTTTTATTTTTTTAATTAATTAAAATTAGTTTTAGATATTAGTAGGCTTTGATTTTTAAAAATTCGATTTCTCACAAAAAATAGCCTTATGGTTGATTGTGAAATTTTAGATTATTTTAATTATAAGATCTAATAGTATTTTTTATTATTAGTAAATTTAAATGATCTTACTTTAATATTAAAATATTATCTTTTAAAATAATCTTGTTAAAATTTTCAAAATTTGCTAACCATATCAATTTTTTTTTTTAAATTTGTTTTTTTTTAAAATATATTTTATTAATTAAAATTATAAGATTAGGAATATGTTAGGTTTAATATTTTATCTTATTGGATATTTTTTTTATATAAAAATTATATTTTGGCAAAAATAACATGAAGTTTAAAAAGTTGGTTAGTATAGGTTTGAATAGAAATTTTAGGGTTTCAAAGCATAATTTTTTCAAACTTGTTTTATTTTATTATTTTAATAAAATATTCTAACCATATAAAATATCTTATTATTTTTCAATTAGTTTATTTATGTAATATTTAAATTTATTAAATTATAAGACTTAGAATATAATATTGAAATGTCTAAATTTTTTAGATTCAAGATATTTTATTATATTATCTCATTAGACATTTTTAAATAAATTTAAATTTTGAATAAACTTGAAATTTAAAAATTGGTTAGATATTTTTTTGATTTTTTGTTAGAATTTAGGAAATTTAGTAGTTTGTTCAATTTTGAATTTTTTCAAATATTATCTAACAACCTAAATTTGAATTCTAGTTAAGATATTTATTTTAAAATTTTAAAATTGAGATACTTTAGCTTACTTTCCAGATATTCCAGATCAGTTACTTTTTTGTTTGTATTGTTTGATTATTATATTATACATATTCAAAAAAAAAATTACAAACTTATTATTTATTTGATCTAAATTGCTATGATTAACTTGTTGACAGATCCAATGATCTGATTTTAATCATAGTCCAATTGTCAATAGATCTTATAAATAATTTGTAACAGGTAAATTTTGCAATTTCTTTAATCTGTGTAAACCTAGTAGCATGATAAGGCCTATCCAAATCATTTGAGCTGTGTGAGCCTATATGTTTGCTATTGGGCTTAGATGCATATAGGAAGCCTATTTAAATTTTACTAAGTAAATGGACTAGGTTAGTAAAATAAAATTTCACTTAGGTAATTTTATTTAGGCCCAATTAGAATTGGTCTTATTCAATTGATAACAATTATTTATTTAAAGGTTAAATTCCTCTCCTTTGGGCCTTGTGTGAGAGTTAGGGGGCCAATAGCAGTGGGTACGACATACTGAATCCAGCCCTCGCTCACATGAACTACCCCAATTGTGAATGCCCATTTGCCTTACTTAAATAATTGTATTAGGTTAATTATATTAATATAACCTAATTAAAATTGAATTAGCAACATAATTAACTTTTAAAATATATGAAATTTATTTTTATTTTAATATTTTAAAGTTAATTTTAGAAAAACACGTAGTTAATTGAAGTATATTCTAGATGGTTATTTCTAGTACTAGTTATTTTTCTAATATTAAATAGGAAAATATTTTAGATTGAAAATTAATTGTTTAATAATTAATTTTGGATCAATTTAAATAAACTATATTTTCCTAGTATTAATTTAGAATTAACAATTATTATTAGGATATTCGATCGCCATTGTTGGTTTTACATAGTTATTGTTTTAGTGAGTAATCCTCCTTAATGGAGGAACGTTCATTAGCAATTTAACGCCGTAGAATTTCGAAAGATAAGTACATTTTGTAAGTGTTTATTTTAGTATGGATCACCCTAATGGTGGCTAATTTTAATAGGGCTTACAAAAGTATGAAACAATGGTGGAAGCTCATAAGATAGAATAGCCTTGACTCTCGCCTAAACGGGACAACGTTGAATTCTCATCTTGATCGAATAAAAGGTTGCTAAAATGTTTATCATTTTAGATGAGCTGACAACTCTATTCAATGGTTGATAGCTTTGACTCTCGCCTAAACAGGACATTGATATTAGTTTGTTGAAAACCTTGGAAATTATTTAGGATTGCATGTTTTAGTATTTTCGCTTGTCATTCCTACTTGCTATGTACTAATAATTTCTGGATGAGATTTTGTGTTGAACCTTACTTGATTTCTATTTATTGTTATTTGTAGTATCCAAAATGACAATGACCAATCCCATGTTGTCACTGTTGACTGATAATAAGCTGAGTGGATCTAACTTCCCTAAATGGAAAGAGAACATTAACATTGCTCTCATTGGTGAAAGTGCCCTGTTTGTGTTAACTGAACCGTATCCTGAACAGCCGGGTGACAATGCAACCAAAGCTGTAAAGGAAAAGTACAAGTGTTGGCAGAATGCTAACAACAAAACTCTATACTTCATGCTTTCCAACATGTTTGACACCTTAAAAACAAGGTTTGCAAACACTGTCACGGCTATAGAAATCATGACACAGTTAAGTAATCTATTTGGAATGGCATCAATCCAATCTCGCTCTGAAGCGATAAGGAAATTTATCAATGCACGGATGAGTCCTCGTCAGAACGTGCGTGATCACCTTCTCCAGATGGCAAGTTATTTCCAAGAAGCTCAAAATCATGGAGCTGAAATGGATCATACAACTCAAGTGAGTCTTATCTTGAATAGTCTGACTCCAGCCTTTCTGCCCTACACTTCAAATTATGTCATGAATAAGAAGGAACAAGACTTTCACACGTTGGTCAACGACCTTCAGACATATGAAAATTTGATTGGAGGACCGCAGAAGAAGGGGCCTAAAGCTCATAATTCTGGAAATGGTAATGGGGCGACTAAGGCTGAGGAAAACTTTGCCTCTACTTCCAAACCCAAGAACAAGAAGAAGTTGAAGAATAGCAAAAAGCCTGTTCAAGCTGTGAAAACTGTTAAAAAGAAAAAGGCTTCTACCACTGGTGATACACCAAAGGGAAAATGCTTCTATTGCAATGAAAAGGGACACTCGAAACCCCAATGCCCTAAATTTCTAGCAAAGAAACAAGGTATTTCTTTTCCTATAAACTGATGTGTTTTAGTGAATTATTATCCACTTGGATTATTAATTCTGGACCTACTAACCATGTTTATTTGTTTTTCTTCTTATTTCAGCTCCAGCTACTTGAACTCGGATGCTGTCTTAGTGAGTTGAATCGGATGGTTGGACAAAAGGGTGGAGGTAGTCCAAGATGAAGATGAAGCTCGAAATCTTCTTTTATTATTTTTGAATTAATTGTCTTAGTCTCAGAACAATTTGGATTTCAATTATTAGTTTGGGATTTTATTTCTTATTTTTCATATTATTACAGACAATTCCTTTAACTTTGGAAAATTTTATAATAAAGTTTTCTATTTTGGAAATGAATTTCACATATGAATTGAGCTTCATTTACTTTATCTTGTGTATGCCAGTACCAATTATATTTATATGTTTTAATGATTGTATGTGTATGTGTTTTTATTATTGATACAAATTCTATAGTATTTTCAACTCTGCAAAGAGTTAATACTACATAGACACTCAGAATCTCTGTTCTATGTTTATGAATAATTGTTAATTCTACAACAATTATTAAGAATTTGTTTAATAGAAAGATCTTTTGATCTGATAGGGGTGGAAAAAGTTAAGAATAATATGCAGTTCAACGATCTTTTTATATCTATTGAACTCTAGATTATATTCATAACTCTACATGATCCCTATAACACTTAAGGATGGACCATGATCTCTATATCCCTTAGGGGTGGATCATAATCTCTATATACTTAGGGGTGGACTATACTATTGAAATATGTAGTTCATTTTGAACTCTAGACTATATTCAATACACCAAAACACTCTTTGTGACACATATTTTAAAAAAACATGGATGAAATATAATGAATTATCAAATTATCAGAATAAATTCTTGATCTTGATTTATGTTCCCTTCAATATATTACTGTTGTAATATAAATTGATACTAATAAAAGTTCTTTGACAATGTATCACACTACCTTAATTGAGTGGGAGAATTTTAAAATTCTTTACCCATCTTCATTTTGTTGGCACTTGTGATAGGAACTCTAGAACACTACTGAGAAAGTAAATCTAACCATTCATATGGATAGAAATAACTTATCAGAATTATGACAATAAGATAGTAGAATTCTTGCATAGTCTATTCGAATGACTTGGGCAAAAATTCCTAATCCTCATAAAATTTTATGGGATCTCTATTGATTACTTAATCTCTAGCAAGTATTTTAAACTCAAGTTAAAATACTCGATTGCTATGTTGGTGACTTAGTCTCAAAGGAATTTACAATTTCAGATTAAAATAATCTGTCACAACTAGATATCCCTCAAAACAATAGTAAGAGGTTAAAAGTACTTCCATGTATGAATTTAACCAGACTCCTACTATTGAGTGGGAGTCATCTGAGATGTAATCAAACAAGGAACATTAAGGGACAGTCAAGAAAGATTTATGGAAGTGACCTATGTGTTAAATAATAAGGATGCATGTATTAGTATTCCTTATATCTACACCAACTCATAAAGTATCCGAGATGGTGGTTACTCTGGGGTGGAGGAGTTATTCTAGAAGAGTGTAGAAACCCATCTATAATAATTCGAGCTCCATGAGTGAAGATATATAACTTTGTAAATTCAAAATTACCAGAAAGTTATTCAGCTGAAGAAAATTCTACAATGTATTATCTCTATTTCATTCTTTAAAAGAATGAGAGATAAGTCTTCTGTTTATTCAGATGTACTTAAAAAGCAGTAATGATATCAGTATCCCTTGATGAGTAACGCATATAGTAAAGGATGTTGCATAATGTTTTCTGAACATGGTTCCAGAAATTTGGGTTGAGTCAAATATACTACACTTGATATAAAGATCAAGAAAATAGATTGATTGAAATGCACAACTTGTTTTATGTTAGTGCAAGTGGGAGTTTGTTGGGATTTTATTCCCTAAATAAAACCCATTACAATCTAATCTAATTTGTTATCAATAAAAGATTAGAAGTAATTTATGTTTACATGTTGTTTTCATGTTTATGGTTTAATATATATACAAAATATGTTAAGTCCAGAACATATAGTCATTTACAATTATAGTGATGTCAACATAGTGGAATGTGATTGTGATTATATGATTCGAAAGACAAAGTCCCTGTTTCATCAATTCATTGGATTTACACCGATGTGATAATCAGCAATGAAGTGTACTTACACTTTGCATAAGTGTTATGTTTTGGAAGGCAAAGTATACTAGCTTCGAATGTATGGAGTATACATTGGATTGGACCGATATTGATCTTGGTTAAGATATTATAATGCTTACCGTTGTATCTTTCCAAGTACATATCACTAGTTGATCTTAGATCAAAAAATCTTAATCCTGTTATGCTTAGGTTCAATCTCAAGAGTGCTATTCATGTTCTTTGATTTGTTAGTTAAGCCTACTTTCTGATCAGGGTGATACATACATTTTGGGAACATGGTAGTATGATTTAGTGGGAG
Organism: Cannabis sativa; assembly: GCF_029168945.1. Classification (NCBI taxonomy): domain Eukaryota; kingdom Viridiplantae; phylum Streptophyta; class Magnoliopsida; order Rosales; family Cannabaceae; genus Cannabis; species Cannabis sativa. Next base: position 53,373,063 of record NC_083607.1, on the reverse strand, counting down.
CGCTAAACATAAATATGGAATCTATAACTTCTATAGATATTTAGAAGTGAAATGATTATTTCCTTTGAGCTTGGCTAAATAGATGTAAATGGAAGAGCTCTTGTTTTAGTGATTATATTTTAGTTCACTAAAATATCATTTATAGGTAGCTAAGTGTTTTATGGATCAAAATACATTGAGGGGGTGAAACAGTAAATTTATCCCTACTCGATGTAAATCATCTGTATAAAGGATCTTTGATTATTGAGATTATAACGATGGTTAAATGTGATAGCGTATCTATATGGTGGAACATATAGAGCGTTCTATATGACTGAGAGTGCAATTCCAAGTTCTAGGAGTGGATGCAACAAGGAATTAATAAGTTAGGGAATTTACTTGGTAAATTCTAGTTCAGCTTATTGGAAGCTCAATTATATAGGCCCATGGTCCCCATTCTAGTTGAGACCATACTACTTGTAAGACTCAAATATTTGATTTTAGTTATTCAGTTATAATTCTAAAATTAGACTATGTCTAGTTTATGAATTTTCACTAAGCAAGGGCTAAATTGTGAAGAAAAGAGCTTCTAGGTTTTATTTATTAATTGGAAGACTTTATTATGTCTAACTAATAAATATATTAAATGGCAATATCATATAATAATTTATTTTAGTTATTAAATAATTAGTTTTGGCATTTAAATTGTTAGAATTGGAAAATTGGCATTTTTCAGAAAGTAAAAATGAAAATTGTCAAAATTGCAAAATACTCAAGTGGGGCCCATTAACCCATGGTCGGCCACTTAATGAGGTTTTTCCAATTAATATTTTTATTATTTTAATGCCAAGTAATTCATAACCTAAACCTAGTGGTTACCTATAAATAGATAGTGATGGCTCACACTTAATGAGATTGAAATTTGGATAAATTTTTGCCTTCAAAAAAATTGAGCCGCCTATCCTGTTGTGTATAGCCGAACCTCTCTCTCCCTCTTTTATTCTTCAATTTTTCAAAACCTTGAGTAATAGAGTGAGTGCCCACACACATTAAGTGGTATCTCAATCATTGTCTAGAAGATTGTGAAGAATCCAAACTGAAGAGAAGGACATTCGGGCTCAGATCTTGGTGATACTCTACGACAGACAGGATTCAAGGGTTAGAGATCTGAGTTGAAGGAGACATATTATTTCGCTGCACCCAATGTAAGGTTTTCTAAACTTTATATGTGTTTATTTCGTTATTTTAGAAATTCATATTAGGATGTTAATGAAACATACTTGTTAGTAAATCTAGATCCTGGTAAAACAAATTCCAACAAAACGGTCGAGCTTCGTCGTATATTCTGTTACAGACATACTTTCTCCCTGAACCAAATTAGTGAACTCTTTTTGTATAGTATTGCGCAGTCCATCATGATAATACTTGTCATTGAACAATCCCCGAAACTCTTCCCAGGTCATTGTAGTGACGTCTCGGGTGAGGGATACTAACTCCCACCATACACTACTACAATTTGCCTTTTTAGTGACACACATAAAAGTACATGTCACTAAAGAGTCAAGAGTGATTTTAAGTGACATGCACAATTAGACTCTAAAAATTCAGTGTTAGTCTCTTATAATGTGAGTCACTAAAAATATGAAGTGTCACTAAAGACTAAATCCCAAAATTTTCTCATTTTTATTAATATAAAAAATATAGACATATAGTGACACGCCATGTGCGAATGGAAAATATATCCCCACTCATTTAGCGTGTCACTATATCATAACTTAATTTTTTTATAAAAAAAAGTACATAATTAATAAGTAAACAAAAAACAAAAAAAAAAATGAATAATTGTAAATATATCCATACGCCCGCCTTTTTTTCTTTGAACAGCACACCACCACTTTCTTAACCAATTAGAATCTCATATAAAAAATTAAATAATAAAACATAAAATAAATATAATAATAAAATAATTTTTTTTTTTAGAAAAGCTATCAGCTCCTCTTTCTTAACCCTAGCAGCTCCTCTTTCTCCAGCCACCTCACCCATTTTTCTCTCTGCATCTCTCTCGTCCAGGTGAACGTAGGTGGATGGCCAGGTGGAGGCCTCTCTCTCTCGTCCAAATGAACGGTGGTAGACAGCTCTCTCTTTCTCTCGGCTAGGTGAACGAAGCGGACGACCTCTTCCTCCTTAATCTGTACAGATTTGGGCACCGATTTTTTGAACCAGGAAGAGTCCATGATCTTCGCTATCGTGATTCGGGTACTTCGGTTCGGGTCAAGAAGCTTGGTGACTAAACGGCGAGCTTCTGAAGAGAACCACGACGGGCATTTAAAATCTCCTCTGTAGATTTTTCTGCACATGGTGACAAGATTATCGTCGTGGAATGGAAGGAATCCAGCGATGAGGACATAGAGGATGACACCACAAGACCAGAGATCAACATTGGCGCCGTCGCAACCCTTTTTTCTGATGACTTTGGGTGCCACGCAAGCAGGGGTTCCACACGTGGTTTGGAGCAAACCGTCCTGTTTCAGGTGTTTGGAGAAAGCACTGAGACCAAAGTCGGTGGCTTTAAGGTTGCGACCTTCGTCGAGAAGAAGATTTTTGGGCTTAAGGTCACAGTGGTAGTTAGTAGAGTCTATGATGAGCCATTTCTTGTTACAGCCATAGATTAATTAATGGCAGAAATCTATGGCAATGATGATGAGCATGTTGGTAAGCTAATTTATGCAGATAAATAGGGAAATAAACAGAGAGAAAAACAGGGGAGATATAGCTGGTGCAATCTTGTATTAAATGTATTTTATCCTCAATGAATATACAGAATGTTTAATATGGTATATATAGTACACGGATGAGTATCAAATCCTAACCATAAAATATTCCCTGAGCCAATGATTGGCTGAATAAAAGGAATCCCAAGATTATAGGAAATTCTAGAGAATTTTAAATGACAGCTCATGATTTGGTAAATGATGAGGTGTCCAAAGGTTAGGTAAATATACAATTAGGAAAACATCCTACTGGGAAAATATCTAATCTTATCAACACGCTCCCTCAAGCTTGGCTAGGTTGATCAACAATGGCAAGCTTGTCTTTCAAGTATGAGAACTGGTTTGTTGACAGTGGCTTAGTAAATATGTCAGCTGTCTGTTCTGAGGTGGGAATGTGCCTCACTTCAACGATTCCTTGCTTGATGAGATCTCTAACATAATGCACATCCACCTCTATGTGTTTGGTGCGGCTGTGAAATATAGGATTTGATGAAAGTTGGTTTGCACCAGCATTGTCACACCAAATGACAGCAGGTAATTTATGTTTGATGCCGAGTTCTTTGAAGAGAGAGTTGAGCCAAGCAATTTCTGTAGCAGTTTGAGAGAGAGCCCTGTACTCTGCCTCTGTTGAGGATTTTGCCACAGCTTTTTGTTTTTTAGAACACCAAGTTATAAGATTTCCCCCAATGTAAACACAATAACCAGTAGTTGACTTTCGATCATCAATTGATCCGGCCCAATCTGCATCGCTGAAGCATTCGACATTCCACTCTTTTGACGGTTTGAAGACAATGCCTTGACCAATTGTACCTTTTAAATATCTAAGGAGGCGTTTGCAAACATTCCAATGGTGTTGTGTTGGACTATGCATGAATTGGCTTAACTTGTTTACTGTGAAGGCAATATCGGGACGACTTAGAGTCAAGTACTGTAGGCCTCCCATGACACTTCGAAAGAAGCTTGGCTGATCAAAAATTTTGTTGTCATTGAGGCTGAGTTTGTCACTTTGAGATATAGGAGTAGGACTCGGCTTGGAGTGTAACATGTGAGTTTTGTTGAGAAGATCAATTGTGTATTTGCTCTGTGAGAGGTGAATACCATTGGCCCCCCGAATGATTTCGAAACCAAGGAAGTAATTCAGAGAACCGAGAGTTTTGAGGGAAAAGAATTGCTGAAGTTTGGCAATAATACCACGAACAGTGTGATTTTTGTTACCTGTGAGAAGGATATCGTCAACATATACAAGTAGATATAACTCGGCATCACCTTGTTTGTAGAAAAATAGAGAAGGATCAGATACAGAGCTGCAAAAACCAATGGAGGATAGCACCTGTTTGAGACGATCGAACCAGGCCCGTGGTGCTTGACGAAGACCATATAAAGCCTTCTGCAGTTTGCATACATAATGAGGATGAGAAGTACTAACATAGCCAGGGGGCTGCTCCATGTAAACTGTTTCTGAGAGGGTGCCGTTTAGGAAGGCATTGTCAATATCAACCTGCTGGATGTCCCATTGATTAGAGGCAGCGAGATGAAGAATAACTCGAATGGTGGAACTTTTCACAACGGGGCTAAACGTCTCATAAAAATCAATTCCAGGTTGTTGCTGAAAACCTTTAGCAACTAGTCGGGCCTTTAGACGTTGAACCGTTCCATCTTTGTTGAGCTTGACACGATATACCCATCTATTATCAATGACACTCATCCCTGGACGACGGGGGACAAGTATCCAAGTCTTATTTTTCAAGAGAGCATAAAACTCAGTGTCCATGGCCGATTTCCACTTCGGATTGCGTAGAGCCTGCTGCACATTCTCAGGTTCAAATTCAGTCATTAAAGCCAACGGTAAGGGTGAAAAGGCATGAAAGACACGGGGTTTACGAATGCCGGCTTTGGCTCTAGTAATCATAGGATGGGAGGGTTGTGTTGGACGTGGTGAGGGGCAAGGAAGGTGATTTGTTTGGTGCTGAATTGGAGGTTGCTGATATGGTGGTCTGGTGTGGGAGATGGGTGAAATTGGCAGGTCAATGTGAAGGGGAATAGTCGGGTAAGACTTGATGGAAGTTGGGCTGGGGGATTGTGGTGAAGTAGATGAAGGAATGGGGCTGTGTAGAGGAGAAATAGGTGAACCCGAGAGATGTTCATCTTGTTGGGAAGCTTGAGAATGACCATTATCAACAACAACTACACCAGGAGCATGCTCTGAAGTTACAGTGGATAAATATGGTAACCATTGGGGATATTGACTAGGTGAGAGTGAAGAATCTGTGTGTGCTGTAGGGTATGTGAAACCATTAGCAAATGGAAAATCTGACTCATCAAAGGTTACACTACTAGCAACATAAACTCTACCTGAGGTGTGAAGACACAAGTATCCTTTGTGTCTAGGACTATAGCCAATGAAAACACATTTTGCTGACCGAAATTGTAATTTGTTTGTGTTGTAAGGCCGAAGATAAGGATAACATGCACAACCAAAAACCTTTAAGAATTTATAATTTGGGACAAGACCAAACAGTTTTTGAATTGGACATTTATAGTTTAAAACAGGTGTGGCAAGATGATTGATGAGAAAGGTAGCTGTTTGGAAAGCCTCCCACCAAAACCTTTGAGGCATACTTGAATGGGCAAGGAGAGTGAGACCAGTCTCAACTATGTGGCGATGTTTTCGCTCAGCCTTTCCATTTTGTTGATGAGTATGAGGGCAAGGATGTCTAAATTTCACACCTATGGATTGAAGATATGGTTCAAATTTCCTATACTCTCCTCCCCAATCGGTTTGAACAGTTTTAATGGTGGTATTTAATTGTTTTTCAACCTGCATTTGAAAGGTTTTGAAGGTGGATAAAGCCTCATCTTTGGTCTTAAGAGGAAAGATCCAGGTGTAGCGACTAAAATCATCTAGAAAATGGATGTAATATCGGTAGCCATGCCTAGACATAATGGGTGCGGGGCCCCATATGTCCGAGTGTACGAGTTCAAGGGCCTGCTTGGATTCTTTTAAAGTAGCAGGATAGGATTTATGATGGGCTTTACCAAGTTGGCAGCTAGAACAAAATTGTGAATTAGAAGGTAAAGATTTCTTTTCATTGATTAAAATATGCTTGAGTACATTAAAGGAAGGATGGCCTAACCTATGATGCCACAAACTTGATTCACTAGTAGAAACTTGAAAACAAGACTTGACAGACTCTAAACTAGGACTGAAACTAGGACTGTTGACACTAGACTTTTGAGTGGACAAACAGGAAGGTGAGTAACTAGCAGAGCAAGTTGCTGGTGTGGTGAGTTGATAGAGTCCATTGTTAAGTTTCCCTTGAAGAAGAACCCTCTTCGAATCCATGTCCTTCAAAACACAATCATTAGCAGAAAACTTGGCATAAGCATTATTGTCTTTTGTTAGTTGAGAAACACTCAATAAGTTTTTAGCAATTTTAGGTACACACAGTATGGAATTCAATTTAACAGGTGTAGAAGTACCATGAGATTTAATGACTGAACTACCAACATGAGAAATAGCAAGGGACTGCCCATTACCAACAATTAAGCGACTCTTACCATTGTATTCAGCAGGAGTTTGGATGTTGTTGGTGTTATCGGTAATGTGGTTTGTGGCTCCGCTATCAACATACCAATTTGTGTCGTCTGGACGAGGATGCTGAGATGAGTTGGCTAGGAATGCCTGCTGGTTCGTGTTGTTTCCATGCTGCTGATTTGTATTATTGTTCTGGGAAGTATTCTGTTGATTAGCAGCTGGTGTAAAACTCATATCAAAGCGGTAGTAGCACTTGACAACAGAGTGTCCAGGCTTGTTGCATAGTTGACACACCACACGATTTTGATTACCACGGCCTCGTCCACGACCACGGCCACGAAAACCAGATGCTCGGCCTGTGTTTGACGATCTGCCACGAAAACCAGATCCTCTAGCAGCAAAGTTAGCAGAGGGGGCAGTCAGATCTGAAGCTGAGGTTGAGTTAAGTTGATCAATACGCATCTCTTGACTTTGCAAAAGAAATTGCACCTCAGAGAGAGTTAGTTGGTCTCCTCGAGACGTGAGATTAATGACCACAGAGTCATATTCGGGGCCAAGGCCTCCCAATATGTAAAGTATAAGGTCATCATCAGTAAAAGCTTGTCCTGCAGAGTTAAGACCATCAGCTAAAGTTTTCATTTTAAGGATATAATCATGAATGGTCATAGACCCCTTTTTTAGAGACTGAAGTTGAAACCTCAGTTGCAGTACACGGGCACGAGATTGAGTAGTAAAGAGGATTTCAAGTAGAGACCATAACTCATGAGAGATGCGACATCGGAGGACATGGCCAAGCATGGCTTCTGAAATCGAGTTCAAGAGCCAGCTTAATATGGCCTGATCTGTACGAACCCAAACTGTGAATAAGGGATTTACCTGCTGCAAAATATTAGGATTTGGTTCGACAGGCGCATCAAGAAACTGAGGCGGACATGGTCTGGTTCCGAAGATAAAACCGTCAAGATCATGAGCACGTACAGCTGGGACAACTTGGGAACGCCAGTAAGGATAGTTGTCTCTGTCCAAGCGGATGGTGATGGGGGCCAAAGGTTGCAGCAGAGGTGCAGGAAGCGCAGGAGCAGCTGGTGCCGGAGCTGGAGCTGGAGGAGCGTCGACAGCTTGTGATCTGGCGTTGTTGACTGAGGAATCACCAGGAGAAGCCATTGGCTCTGATACCAAGCTAATTTATGCAGATAAATAGGGAAATAAACAGAGAGAAAAACAGGGGAGATATAGCTGGTGCAATCTTGTATTAAATGTATTTTATCCTCAATGAATATACAGAATGTTTAATATGGTATATATAGTACACGGATGAGTATCAAATCCTAACCATAAAATATTCCCTGAGCCAATGATTGGCTGAATAAAAGGAATCCCAAGATTATAGGAAATTCTAGAGAATTCTAAATGACAGCTCATGATTTGGTAAATGATGAGGTGTCCAAAGGTTAGGTAAATATACAATTAGGAAAACATCCTACTGGGAAAATATCTAATCTTTTCAACATGGTAGAAATTAAGATGAGGATAATTAATGGCAGAAATCTATGGCGGAGATGAGTTGTTGGAAGTAGAGTGTCGACTAGATACTAAAAACTTATTACAGCCAGAAATTATGTGGAGATAATCAAGTTTTAGATTTTCAATTCATGAAAAATTGTTCTTGTTTGCAGGATCAATGGTGGTCTCAGTTGTACTCGAGTATACAGATTATTTATGTACATTTTTTGTATTTGTATAATTGTAAACTTGGGTGATTTTGGCAAAATGATTAATAGAAAATATCTTTTACTTAATTAAAATTATTGTTGTTATATTTAATTGTATTTGTTTATAATTTATATAAATTATTATTTATAATATATAAAATTTAAATTAAAATAATTAAATATTATAAAATATTTAATGTAGTGGCACTTTTTGTGTGTCACTATATCTCCAAAAATATTAATAAAGAATAAAAAAAAAAAGATATAGTGACACTTCATGTGTGTGGTTGTTACCGCCTATGCTGACGCACAGAAAATAAATGTAAAAGAGTTCAGTGACATGTGGGAAGTGTCACTAAAAACTGTTTTTCCAGTCACCCTCATTGGTGACGCGCGTTGAAGTGTTACTATATAGTTTTAAAGTTACTAAATTTGTGTCACTAAAACCTAATTTTCTAGTAGTGCATACGAGTGTGTTCCTAGAACTGGAAGGTGGCACAAGTCACTCGATCATTCCCGACAACACCCATAAAATTCAAGATTCTTTCTATCATAGTGAGCCACTGCTCGACCTTCATGACATTCGGGCCTCCCCGAAAGACTGGAGGCGCCTGCTTGAGAAACCTCTCATATAAAGGTTCCATACGGTTGCCAATAACAGGTTGTTCTGCTGGCACCGCTGGAACCAAAGTAGTCAGTACTTGTTGTGGAGGCACTACAGGAGGACCCTGCTATCTTAGCCTTTGAATTTCTTCGTCTGGTTGAAGTATTCGGGCTTGCATTTCTGCCAACCTTTTCTCCCGAACCGGAGGAGCTTGAGGTGGACTTTCATGTCCACCACCCTGAAACCTTCCACAACCTTTGCTGCATGCGCGGGGATTCGGAGGTTTTTTACCTCCTTGACTGCCCTTTGTCTCGACTGTGTTACAACGACTTCTCGTATTTGACTAGGTGTCCATAGAATAGGACTTACCTTGCAAACCCATAAGTCAGGTAGGTTAGAAAACAATCATATATACTTTAAGTACTACACTTATGCATTTTAAGGCAAAGAATTCAAATAAATAATCATAAAATTATTATGCTTCCTAAAATACTTTTCGAATCATAAAAATTACTAAACAAATAAAGGCTTACTGAACCGTGAGTCGAGCTTTTCTCTTACAATGATTGTAGATGTCTTGACGATCTTTTGTAGAAAACCTAGTTGCTCTGATACTAAAATTGTAACGCCCTTATGATCAGGGACGTTACAATGACTTTCTAAATATAGTGCACACCTTTGATAATCAAAGGATTTTCTCAAAAATCGTGATAAAATAAAATTGTTGATTTAACTTCAAACTTTTATAAACATATACATATATTTACATAAAATTGGGATCCCGTTGTTAAAACTTTACATGCTTGTTCAAAATAACATTTGTAGACATGTCACACATCCTGTAACGCCCTAAATAATTAGGCACGCTACTCAAGTCACTTATTAAACCCTAATCCCCTAAACGGGATTACTAATAAAAAGGCACGAAATTTAAACTTTAATAACAATAGGAATGAAAATAAACCTGTACTACTTTAAACTTTATAAACTAAAAGTTACACATGTTGGGATCCCAAAAACATTTAAAAAATATTATTACAAGTCATTTTCTTTCAGCCAGCCTAAGCGGCAAAACAGAGTTTTAAAAACACAACACTGGTAGACCCTAACCCGCTTGGTCTGATATGGCCCGGACATGTACATTCTTCGTCCAGCTCCTGCACTCATGGCTGATCAGCAATAGTCTTACCCTTTCCTGCACAATAGAGCAAACGTGAGCCAAGCCCAGCAAGACAGTATAAAACATATCATTAATATGCTCATCATATAATATAAGAAACATTGCCATTCAAATCATGCAATAATATGTTATATGAGAGACAATTTGGTATGCAAATTAGGGTTCTTACCCTAAGATTTTATAGCTTATAGTGTATATGGAATGTATGTATATATATCCAGAGTTATGTGTATAAGACATAACTTGGTTAGACCTGATATATATTATCAGGATAAACCACTGAAAGAACGTAATGTATGGATTACGTAAATATATATATGAATAGGGTTATGCGAGCAAGGCATAACCAGGCTAGACTCGGTAATTATGACCGAGATAAACCTTACTAAGGCCTTATTGTAAATATCCGTGTGAGTGTAACACGTAGGTCTATGCCACATAGACATATATAGACGTGTGAGAGCAACACGTAGGTCTATGCCACATAGACATATATAGGCGTGTGAGCGTGACACGCAGGTCTATAGCAAATAGACAAATAGTGCACCATTAATTATGTGATAAATATATATATATGTTGAGATTAAGGGTTATGCGTTCAAGGCATAATCAGGTTGGACTCGGTATTAAGAATAGAGATGAACTATTCTAAGGCCTTATTATGTTTAGACGTGTGAGAGCAACACGTAGGTCTACGCCACGTAGACATAAATAGACGTGTGAGAGCAACACGTAGGTTTACGCCACGTAAACATAAAGAGGCATGTGAGCGCAACATGCAAGTCTGTGTCACAGATGCAGGTTTGAATGGCAATGTTTCTTATAATATATGATGAGTATATTAATGATATGTTTTATACTGTCTTGTTGGGCTTGGCTCACGTTTTCTCTATTGTGCAGGAAAGGGTAAGACTATTCGAATCTTCCCCAAACACCACCAAATTTTCCAAAGCATCAACATATGACATATTAAACATATTCCACAACTCAAACACAATAATTTCACTAAAAATCAAAGAGTGCCATTGAAGCTCCAAGCCTGAGTTCATGAACTCAAGCTTGCTTTACACAACCAAAATCAGAGTTCACAATCAAACTTTAAACTCAATGAAACCCTAAAAATTCCTCTGAATTTACCAAAAACCAATCCCACAATTCAACACAAAATCATGCTTAAACTCACAACTCTTCAAGTTCAAAGACTTGAGCTTTAAACCTTCAATCTCAAATATTTTTTTTTTCCAGCAGCATATATAACAAATAAAACATTAATTTCAACTTAGAGAACACCCTAGAATCCCATCTAGAGCTCAAACAACCATCACAACAAGAATTTAACAAAAGATACTCAAACTTACAAGAGAACATCACCACATGCAACATAACATTCTCAACAACCAATTTCATGTTCCATTAACAAGAAAATTCAGCAAGAAGGTCAAAATTAAAATCTAAAAAAGCTACCTCCAATATAGCTAAAGCTTCCTTCACTTTCAAACTCAATAATCCACAAACTCCAAGCTCCAAATCATGCAATTTCCATCAAAATCAAAGCTAGCATAAGGAGAGAGTTTGTGAAAGAGAGAGGGGTCGAGTGAGAGGGATATCAAAACTTGAATTTTCTTTTTTTTTTATTCTAAAAATTCATCTTTTAATTAAATGTAAAGTAAAGGTCCAAAGACCATTTTGCCCCTAGAGCCAATTCTCACATATTCACACATACAAGGATAATTTAGTCATTTCATTCACATATAAACCCAACATAATTTTCAGATTATCACAAATAAATAAAAATGCCAAATATCTCAATTCAAACTACATTTTGGGCCTGAACCTGGTTCGGCCTGAAATACCCGGTTGTGACTATACCGCGCCAACCTGTTAGAACACACCTGAAAAGACAACACAGGCATACTATATAATAATATAGTTTTATTAAGCACGTAATTAAATTAATTTCATCATTTTACCCTTTCGGGTCATAATTACTAAAATGCCCCTGGCTCACCAACGGGGTCTTACCATGTTATAAATCAAATAAATTCTCATATATTGAACTATATAACCATATAAAAGCTCATAAGGGCCATCCCGATTAATGCCTGATAGCTATTGTTATAAGAGAATTCGATCAGGGGAAGGTACTTTACCCATGATCCTTCAAAGTCAAGCACATGCCCGTAGCTTGTCTTCTAAAATCTGAATGTCCTCTGAGATTGCCCATCCATCTGAGGATGAAATGTTGTGCTGAACTTTAACTGAGTACCCATAGCTTGATGCAAACTCTCCCAGAATCTTGATGTAAACTTTGGATCTCTATCCGAAACAATGGACTTTGGGACACCATGAAGACAAACAATTTCTTTGACATATAACTCAGCATACTGGTCAATGGAGAAATTCGTCCGAACAGATAAGAAGTGCGCTGACTTTGTAAACCTGTCCACTATGACCCACACAGAGTCAAATTGTCCCGTGGTTTTAGGCAAACCTACCACAAAGTTCATAGCAATATCTTCCCATTTCCACTCTGGTATGTTCAATGGCTGCAATAACCCTACAGGCCTCTGATGCTCAGCCTTTACTTGCGGACAGATAAGACATTTAATAACATACTCAAAAATGTCACTCTTCATGCCTGCCCACCAAAACATGGCTTTCAGGTCTTGATGCATCTTTGTTGACCTTGGATGAACTGAGTAAGGAGTCGTATGAGATTCATCCATGATTTCTCTTTTGATACTCTCATCCATATGCACACAAACACAATTTTCAAATCGTAACATTTCCTTTTCATCCACTATAAAGTCACCAGGTTTCCCAGCCGAAACCCTATCTCTAGGTTTCACTAAATATGGATCTTCCAACTGTGCTTCTTTGATTCGTTCCAAAAGAGTAGATTGCAGGGTAATATTAGCTAATTTCCCTACAACCAACTTAATCTTAGCTTGAGTCATCTCATTTCTAGCTGCTGGGAGATTTGTTTCACCACATTTATCTAACTTTGTCCCTTTCTGCTCAAGGCATCAGCAACCACGTTCGCTTTACCAGGGTGATAAATAATCTCACAATCATAATCCTTCACCAACTGTAGCCAACGTCTCTGTCTCATATTCAAGTCCCTCTGGGTAAAGAAGTATTTCAAACTCTTGTGATCAGTGTATATCTCACATTTCTCGCCATATAGGTAATGCCACGAAATCTTTAGCGCAAAAACCACTGCTGCGAGTTCTAGATCGTGAGTAGGGTACCTTTGCTCGTACTCCTTTAACTGCCGAGAACCATAGGCTCTTACCTTTCCAGCTTGCATAAGCACACAGCCGAGACCCTGTCTTGAGGCATCACAATAAAGCACAAACTTTTCCTTATCTGAAGGAAGAGTTAATACTGGAGCGGTAATCAAGCGTTGCTTTAACTCTAGAAAACTTTTCTCACACCGATCAGTTCAAACAAACTTCAGGTTCTTTCGAGTCAGCTCCGTTAAGGGTACAATAATCTTTGAAAAACCCTCAACGAACCGACTATAATACCCAGCTAAACCCAGAAAACTTCTAACCTCAGTAGCCGATTTTGGTGTTGGCCAATCCCGAACAGCTTCAATTTTGGCCGTATCCACCATGATCCCATCTTTATCCACTATGTGCCCCAAGAAGAAGACACGAGATAACCAGAATTCACACTTTTGAATTTAGCATACAATTTATGGTCCCGTAATCGTTGCGAAACCGATTAGAGATGCAACTCATGCTCTTTATCTGATTCAGATTACAGCAAGATGTCATCGATAAACACAATCACACATCTATTCAGGTAATCTTGGAACGTCCGATTCATATAATCTTTATCAAATATACTACATAGCCTTGGCCCATCATTCACCCTGATGGTGATTCTTGCATTTTGGACATCCAAGATATGACTTGAAAGAGGATTCGTGACCTTGACGGCCACCTCAATTTCCCCCAAGCCTTCTATTACCCCTTGATACTCCGGAAGCGTCAACCTTCCGTTTGTGATCACGGTTGCCACTGTCGGTCCCGTTACTGACGTCACCACTAGCAGGCGAATTTGATTCCGTGACGGCATCCTTTGCGGTCTGCTCTTTTACTACATATTGCTCAGTCTCCTCAGCAATCAAGGCTAGCTCTATCACTTTCTTGTACAAAGTATCATGTGAAGTGGTAACCTTCAAGTCCCGACTAATTGTGGCATTCAGTCCTCTCTTCATCCACGGCTCAGACTTTAATATGTCAATACCTCCCTGAAAAGTCTGAGGTTGCAGCTTCATGAATCGCTCAAATACCGAGTCTCGATCCGGCATAACAAACCCCTGGTTACCCACCACTGGCACAGGTGCTGGTGGTAACACTTGATCAACATGGGCAGCCAGTTGCCTTAATCGTCGCAACTCTTCTTCTTGATGAAGTATGACACTTAGCATTTCTTGAAACATCTGCTGCCACTCAGCAGGAGGATTAGCATTGCCAACTCTCACTTTATTCCTCAGGTTCTGCGGAGGTGGAGGCAGTGCCAGTGAATTGGTTTGGTCTACACCAGGCTCTACTAACTCGCCCTGTGGTCTGGATGATTAAAGAGGGTCCATTACTAGTACCCTTGTAATCAACAAGCCTAGTGAGTTAAGCACCAATACCACACTTATGCACTTATTGCCTTAAACCCTAACTCATCCATTTACCCCATATAAATAAACACTTAATCATATAGCATTTTAAAGCATGGCATCACATAACTCATATATATATATATTCTAGAAGCTTGCATACTGCCTAAAATGGAAAGCGGTAAATAGATGATCACACAAACAGTAAAGTATTTACTCTCAATACTTACTGCACCATGAGTCGAGCTTGTCTCTAACGATGAATGTACATGTTCGGCCGGTCTACAGGAAGTTTAAAAACATTGGCGCTCTGATACCAAATTGTAACACCCTAAATAATTAGGGACGCTACTTAAGTCACTTATTAAACCCTAATCCCCTAAACGGGATTACTAATAAAAATGGCACGGATTTTAAACTTTAATAACAATAGGAATGAAAATAAACTTGTAATACTTTAAACTTTATAAACTAAAAGTTACAGATGTTGGGATCCCAACAAAATTTACAAAATATTATTACAAGTCATTTTCTTTCAGCCGGCCTAAGCGGCAAAACAGAGTTTCAAAAACACAACACTGGTAGACCCCAACGCGCTTCATCTGATATGGAACGGACATGTACATTCTTTGTCCAGCTCCTGCACTCATGGCTGATCAGCAATAGTCTTACCCTTTCCTGCACAGTAGAGCAAACGTAAGCCAAGCCTAGCAAGACAGTATAAAACATATCATTATTATGCTCATCATATAATATAAGAAACATTGCCATTCAAATCAGCATCTGTGACACAGACTTGCATGTTACGCTCACATGCCTCTTTATGTTTACGTGGCGTAAACCTACGTGTTGCTCTCACACGTCTATTTATGTCTACGTGGCGTAGACCTACGTGTTGCTCTCACACGTCTAAACATAATAAGGCCTTAGAACAGTTCATCTCGGTTCTTGATACCGAGTCCAACCTGATTATGCCTTGAACGCATAACCCTTAATCTCAACATATATATTTATCACATAATTAATGGTGCCACTGCACTATTTGTCTATTTGCTATAGACCTACGTGTTATGCTCACACGCCTATATATGTCTATGTGGCATAGACCTACGTGTTGCTCTCACACGTCTATATATATCTATGTGGCATAGACCTACGTGTTACACTCACACGTCTATTTACAATAAGGCCTTAGTAAGGTTTATCTTGGTTATAATTACCGAGTCTAACCTGGTTATGTCTTGCTCACATAACCCTATTCATATATATATTTACGTAATCCATACATTACTTTCTTACAGTGGTTTATCCTGATAACATATACCAGGTCTAACCAAGTTATGTCTTATACACATAACTCTTGATATATATGTGTTATAGTGAGATTCCTTTCACCTAGAAACTCGAGACCAGACTCCTATTTAAAGGACACGTGTATTCAGATCTCCAATGAAAGCTGAAATGTCCGTGAGAGACTTTTCGAAGTTTAAACCTCGCCCAGGATAAAGCCAGTGAGATACTGCGAGTATGACCTAAGTCGGATCGCATAACCGTAATTTGCATTATGCAGGGTAGACCCAACTCGCATGTGTCAGGACATATGCGAATATCCCGTCTATACTTATGCGAAAGCATAGAGACCAACTCTCTATGATGCGATTTGGTCCCAACGACCCAATAGCCCTGACAAGCCGATATAGATTCGCATGTCTAGGTTCTACCAGCTCAACATGCGATGTCTACAAGAGGCAATTACCTAAGGGTGCAGACGTTCCAAACGTACTGATGACCCTGCGAGCTCAACAACGGAACATGAACAGTCAACTCGCAGAAGTGGAAAGACGCATACGTTGATGGACTTGATAACTGTCGTTCATTTATTAATGTTAACGTTGCTTGGGTTTAATTATTGCAATTCAATATGTAAATAATGGATTAACAATGAATGTGATCGTTGTGTAACCGATTGGACACCTGGTTTGTATATAAGGAGGTGATCCACCATGAAATGGCACCTACGAATCTCTTGCTACAGTGGACTAAGCAGATCATGATCTGACTGAACCACTATAATTCTCTGTCTTATTGTTATTTTTCAGCTGTCATTGATTATTTTCCCATTCCCAGTCGAGTACTCGCCATTCTAGGTTGAATACTCGCACTTGTCTTTACACATAAAATTCTCCTTGATATGAATAAAACAATATAATTTGGTGTTGCGAAATTCACTCGACAACATTTGGCGCCGTCTGTGGGAACCGATTAAGATTTCATTCATTTCAAAGAAAAATATCATCATGGCTGGAAATCACACCAACGGAGGAGCTAACAACGGGTCCATCAACATTGGGATGATGAACGTACCATTATCTGGAGCTGAAGTGCCACATGTGGATGTCATTAACGGCGGAGTAGGAAGAAGCAATATCAGACCTCTTAACCTATTCCCAGAAACGACTGACCCTCAAGTTGGGGACACATCCACGCCATCAGCAACCATGCATTTTCCCCCTATCACTCCGACAGTGGTATCCGAGGGAATGATCCAGCTCACCACTGATCAATATGTTGCGATTCAGGATCAACTGCGCGCGCTACAGGCCGAAGTAGATGGACAAAACCGAGCCCGACGCCCTCCTCGAGTTCCTGCTATTCGCACCGATAACCCTCAGGTAACGACTTCTAGACGTCATGCTAACCGTGTACGCAGGGAATGGAGAACCAACCCTGAAGGTTTGGACCTGAACCATCCAACGTCGAGGGATCAATCCGCAAGGTATCCAAACCAAAGCACACAAGTTGATGAAGACCTTGAACGGCGTAATCCTCGCAGTCGACCATCAAGAGACAACGACGCAGAATCAGCCTCTTTGTCATCGCATGGTCGCACTCCAAGCAGGTAGACAAGGTCCGGCTCTGTACAGATGCAACAGGGAGGACATTACCAGGTACATCGAGGTGATCTGCGTGATCACGTCAATGCAGTTTTTAGGGCTCGCTCTCGCGTCCCACGCAATACTGAGACACTCCGTGATCCCCATGCGGACGATCAGGGTGTCAAAACTTATACTATAATGGACCACTGGGATCAATGTCCCAACGAATCTCGCCGCAGTAGTTGCGAGTCTCGCAGTCGCAGTACCCTGGCTCCTGCGACTGGGGGGATTGACCAAAGCATGCTTCTGCAGGCTTTGAAAATGCTCGAGCAGCAACGGAAGCCCATATACAAGATGCATGGTACCTCGCCCTTTACTACAGAAGTGCGACAGGCTCAACTTCCAAAAGGGTTTCGTTTATCCGAATCCCTTAAATATAAAGGTACTTCTAACCCGATAGATTATCTTGAAAAATTTAATACTATAATGGAAGTGGATCATGTACCACAGCTCGCAAAGTGCCGCATGCTTGCGGCAACACTCGAGGAAAATGTCCGTGATTAGTTTACCCAATTACCTGAGGCGTCGATATGGACTTGGGAAACCTTCGCCGACTTATTCCTCACACATTTCCAGGCCACAATATATGCCGCCTTATACGACTTTGGCCAACATCAAACAAGAACCTGGTGAGTCTTTACAAGACTATTTTAAACGCTTTAATGCAGAAGTAACAAAAGTCAAGAAGGCTCCCGAGTCTTCGCTTGTTTGCATGTTGATAACAGGTATCTTGCTGAGGACCGACTTTTGGAAGGAGTTACAAGCTCGAAGGCTCGAATCCTTAGTTGAATTCTTCGCCATGGCCGAACCCCACAAGAGAATCGAGAATTCTCTAGCGGAGTTAGAGAAGGGAAAGGACAAACGCCGGTCACCTATACCGCGTTCACGATCTCGCAGTCCCCGAGGGAAGAACTCCAGAGGTCGAAGCCCAAGGAGACGCAGCCTGCGGAGACAGCAAAGCCCGAAGTTGGCCAAGTCTCCTCCAAAGAAGGAATCCTCGCCGAAAAGGAAAGGTGGACCTCGTTTCGTCAACTATACTGAACTCCCAGTCTCCCGAGACCATATCTACGCAATCGAAGAAAGAAACGGAGTCTTCAAGAAGCCGTCCCCCATCAGGGGAAATCGCGACAGGAGAGACCCTAAAAACTTCTGTAAGTACCACAAGGGCATTGGTCACACTACCTTAGAATGTTGGGTCTTGCAGGATGAAATCGAGGAGCTAATCCGGAGAGGGAAGTTCGACAAGTATAAGAAGAGCGAGGAAAGTCGTCCCCAAGCGTATGACAAAGGAGAAAACCAGAACGCGAGTGGCTCCAGAACACCTCGCAACATCCTAACTATTATTGGAGGACCTCATATCGCAGGGGACTCTCGCAAGTCACAAGAGCGATATGCCAGAGAATCCAAGGAGAAGCCGCTTACCAATGTGAATAACCTTAGTGAGCGGCCTGAGAAACTGTTTAAGAAGGAATGCGATGACATCACCTTTATGGAGAGTGATGCGAGATGGGTCCCTCACCCGCATTTCGATGCGCTAGTCATAGTCGCCAATATTGGCGGGGATAATGTCCATCGCATACTTGTCGACAATGGGAGTTCAGTAAATCTGCTGAATTTCCAAGCATTCAAACAAATGGGGCGGCAGGAGAAGGACCTGCGACCTATGACGTCGAGCATTTATGGTTTTTAGGGAGACGTCATCACAATAAAAGGAATGATCAAACTCCCAATGACTTTGGGAACTGCCCCAGTGACAGCCAAGTCAATGGCAGATTTCGCAGTAATCGACCAGTACTCAGCGTATAACGCCGTAATTGGTCGACCGATCCTGAAGGAGATGAAGATCATAACCTCGATCTATCATCTGACAATGAAGTTCCCTACTCCCGCTGGAGTAGGTTCTGTGCGGGGAATCCAAGCAGAATCGCGAGAATGCTACAACGCAGCAGTTAAAATCGCAGAGAAAAGGACGGTAAATGTTATCTACCTTTTGGAGGCACCACCTCCTCGCCAGGAGATCCTCAGAATCGAGGAGGTGCCGCACATAGATGAACCAGACTTGGATCCAAGAATCCTCGATCACACCGCCGCAGCCCAAGCCGCGGAAGACACAATTGAGGTACCTATAGATACTGTAGATAATAATAAAGTTTTAAAAATTGGTTCTAAATTAAATTTTTAGCTGCGAGAATAATTAACGATCTTTTTAAAGTAAAATCTTGATGTTTTTGCTTGGAAACACACAGATATGGTCGGGATATCTCCGCAAGTCATGTGTCATCACTTGAACATTGACCCCGAGGTGCGAGGTATCCGACAAAAGCGCTACAAAATGGACCCCGCGAGTTACCAAGTGCTAAAAGATGAAGTCGACCGCCTCCTTGCGTGCGGCTTTATACGGGAGTCATTTTACCCCAACTGGTTAGCGAACCCCGTACTCGTGCCTAAGCCTAATGGCTCATGGCGCACATGTGTAGACTTTACAGATCTAAACAAAGCTTGTCCCAAAGACAGCTTTCCCCTTCCTAGCATTGACCAGCTTGTTGATGCCACTACAGGTCACGAACTCTTGAGTTTCATGGACGCATACTCGGGATATAATCAAATCCTGATGTATGAACCAGACCAGGAGCATACCTCGTTCATTACTGATCGAGGACTATACTGTTACAAAGTAATGCCTTTTGGTTTAATAAACGCAGGTGCGACTTATCAAAGGCTAGTGAACATGATGTTCACAGATCTCATTGGAAAAACCATGGAGGTATATGTTGACGATATGCTCGTAAAATGTCAACATGCAAAGGATCATATTGCCCAGTTACAGACCATATTTAATATATTACGACGGTATAAGATGCGGTTAAACCCTCTGAAATGTGTCTTTGGAGTTGGCTCTGGGAAATTCCTTGGGTTCATGGTTAATCAACGAGGAATAGAAGCCAATCCTGCAAAGATCAAGGCATTGGTGGAAATGCCATCACCAACCAAGCCAAAGGAGGTTCAAAGCCTCACAGGTAAAGTCGCAGCTTTAAACCGCTTTATATCCAGATCTTCTGATAAGTGCAAGGAGTTTTTTCAGATTTTGAAAGGCAACAAAAAGTTCCATTGGACCGAAAAGTGCGAGCAGGCCTTTCAAACTTTAAAAATACACTTGGGGCAACCTCCGATCTTGTCAAAGCCATTGACCGGTGAAGTCCTATCCATCTATTTAGCCGTATCGGAATATGCGATTAGTTCGGTACTAATACGCGAGGACCAAGGACGTCAATACCCGGTGTATTATGTCAGTAAGCGATTACTGGAGGCCGAGACACGTTATCCCCAAATGGAGAAATTGGCATTTTCCTTGATAATATCATCAAGAAAATTGCGACCTTATTTCCAGGCTCACAGTATTGTAGTTTTGACGAACTACCCCTTAAGACAAGTTCTGGCAAAACCAAAAGCATCGGGGAGATTGTTGAAATGGGCGATGGAGTTGAGTCAGTTCGACATCAAGTATAAACCAAGAACTGCGATCAAGGGGCAAGCCTTGGCAGATTTTATACTTGAATTTCCTAGCACCGAGGTAGCACTCATAGAAGACAGAAGCGACATTGTTATAGCGAACAGAGAGACCTGGACATTGTACGTCGATGGAGCCTCAAATAGCGAAGGCTCTGGTAGTGGGATCTTGTTAATCAGTCCCAATAATTTTAAGGTACACACTGCTTTACGTTTTGATTTTTCTGCATGTAACAATGAAGCCGAGTATGAAGCGTTAATCGCAGGATTGAAACTCGCTCTCGAGATAAAAGTCGAGTACCTTCAGGCTTTTAGCGACTCCCAAATCGTGGTATGCCAAGTGAATGGAAAATATCTGGCAAGAGGCAGAAGATTGGTTAAATATTTAGCCATTGTCTGCGAAATAATGCAAAAGTTCAAAAAAGTAGTCGCGTCTCGAGTACCACGTGCTCAAAATTCACACGCAGACGCATTGGCCCGTTTGGCCTCAACTAGAGAAGCCGAATTGCTCGATATGATTCCGGTAGATGTATTAGCTCACCCAACTATAAATCAAGAAGTGATCATGTAAATAGATACTGTTCAGGAGATCACCTGGATGACTCCTATCGTCGCATATCTGGAAAAGGGGCTCTTGCCAAATGACAAAATAGAAGCAAGAAAGTTGCGACAGCGAGCAGCCCGTTATGTAATATATGACCAAAGGTTGTATCGCAGAAGTTTTAGTCAACCTCTTCTCAAATGCATTAGCGGGGAGGATTGTAGTTATATACTTCGTGAGGTACACGAGGGGATTTGTGGCAATCATACCGGAGGTAACTACCTTGCACTGAAAATCATGCGGCAAGGGTATTACTGGCCAACCTTGCGACAAGATGCTCTCGCGTTTGCAAAGAAGTGTGACAGGTGCCAGCGAATAGCCACATATACCCACCAACCTCCAAGTAACCTCCATTCTATCACAAGTCCGTGGCCCTTTGCAATATGGGGGATTGAATTAATCGGCGAGTTACCTAAAGGGAAAGGTGGAGTCAAATATGCGGTAGTCACAGTAGATTACTTCACGAAGTGGGCCGAAGCCAAAGCACTCGCAACCATCACAGCAACAAAATTGCGCGAGTTTGTCTACACCTCCATCATTTGTCGCTTTGGCATTCCATACAAACTCATCTCAGGCAATGGAAGACAGTTTGATTGCAAAGAGATGCGACAACTATGCGACGATTTGGGGATCAAAAAGGGATTCTCCGCGGTTGCTTACCCGCAAAGCAATGGACAGACTGAAGCTGTTAACAAAATAATCAAACACACTATTAAAGGGAAACTACAAGATCGCAAAGGGGCTTGGCCAGACGAGTTACCGCAAGTCCTATGGTCTTATAATACAACTCCTCGATCTACAACTGGCGAAACATCCTTCTCACTTTCTTACGGGTGTGAGGCCATGTTGCCAGTTGAGATCGGGGCAGGTTCCCTACGCAGAGATGTTTTCAACATCTCGCAGAACAACGAGAAACAGCTATTCTGCCTTGATCTTCTGGAGGAAAAGCGTGATCAAGCGCACTTAAAAAATGCGGCTTACCAGCAGCGAACTGCAAGATACTTTAATTCCAAGGTGAAAGTAAAGGTCCTGCGAGCAGGAGACTTGGTCCTTAGAAGGGTAATGCCAAATACCAAGAACCCAACACACAGGGTCTTTGGGGATAATTGGGAAGGACCATATCTCATCGCGGAAAAAATTGGTGATGCCACATACCGACTCGCAACACTCGATTGTACTGCGATTCCACGAGCTTGGAATGGCGAAAGTTTAAAGTTATACTATCAATAGTACTCGCATTATTAAACTATGTTTGCTCTTGTACTTATACTTAGACATTTTTCATAAAAAAAAAAACAAACAAAATCCTAAGTATGGGGGGGTATATATGCCAGAATGTACTATTGATTATATAAAGGAAATGCCTCATGTTTGTTAAATTTTCAAATTTTATCAAAGACTTGTAGATATTTCTACTTATTACACCAAGCTGTAATTAAAGTCGCATATATATATATATATATTAAAAAACGCGAGTACCCGTGTACTGCGAAAAATGTTAAAGGATAATTATCCCCGCGAGGATATAAATTTGTCCAAAGTAAAAAGCAAATTTGTCTAAGTACAAAACGCGAGTACCCCTGTACCGCATAAAAACTAAACAAGTAAAATTAAAAAGCATAACAGTTTTAACATAGAAGAGAAAAGTCAAGCATCCGGAGCAACAGGAGCAGTCTCATCCGCGACTTTGCTAACGGCCTCGTTCTCGACTTCCTCAGCATCCGCGCCGTCGGCCTCTTCAGGAAGATTCCCTCCACCACCTTGAGTTTGAGTGGGCGACATGGCGCGAAAAGCCTCGGCCATCTCAGCGGCCTCTGCTCCGAGGATAGAGAAGTCGAAGTTTGGGATTTTAGAAAGAGTAGTGTAAATATAATCAGAAACTGCCTGATCATATTGTTTCTTCCCATTCTCCTTCTCAACCTCCAAGTCGCGAGCCATCTCCTCGATCTTCGCCTGAGAGTTTTTAGCCTCGAGCTCAACCTGCTCCTTAGACTTGCGAAGGTCTTCGAGCTCTTTGTCCTTTCTAGCCGCCTCTTGCTTCAGTCTCTTCATGTTCTCCTGGAGCTGAGCATTGTACCTCTTCAGCGAGTCAGCCTCCTTAGAACCAGCGGCAACAGCCTTCATAAACAGAGTCATCGACTGCGACGCCAACTCCACAGAACGCGGAACAAGCTCCTCAGAAGGGATCTTCTCCACCTTGGACATGAACTCCTCGCCCACGAACTTCTCCTGCATAGCCAGAAAATCGCGGGCTCGGACAGTTGGCTCAATCATGACCTTCTTCCCCTTATCCTGCGTGGTCTTAGCCAGCTTCTTGGAGGAATCTGCGGCAAGAGTAGCTACAACATCGCTCTTCCTCTTCTGGGCGATAACGAGCGATGTCGTTGCTGTTCCACTCTTCGGCTTGATTTTAAGGACGGGCGCGGACTTCAAAAAAGTCATCTCTGCGAGGATAAATAAAAGATAAGTATAAATAAAATTCAAGGCATCAGTTTATAACATGAGATAAACTACCTGAGACTGGTTGAGAAGTTTGCTTGGAGAGGCGTTTGTCTATCCGCTCTTGTTGTCTCTCAGACGGTTCTTTATATACTGGCTCTCTTTGAAGACTTGCGTTCTCTGGAATCAGCTGGTGTTCTCGCAGCTTGGCAGTTGTACACCGTAATCGCGATCTTGTACCGGAAGGCTCCCGAGGATTTCGGCTGTTTCTCTGCGAGTTGCGTCAAGTGCCGGTCGAGCTGGTCTATCTACGAGAAGAAGAAAGAGCGAGTTAGCATGAGATCTCAAAGTAATTCAGAAAATACCTAAGTTAGAAAACACGCGACGTACTAGGTCTGCGATTAAAGTCAGTTCTAATCCCAGGGACTTTAAAGACGTAGAACCACTTTGATTTCCAGTCCCCCATGTTCGACACCATTCCTTCTACTCCATTGATTTCAGAAGTCGCCCATTTGCTAAAGCAGTAGAAACCGTTATGAAGGCCTATGCTTTTTATATCATAGAAGTAGCTGAACTCTTCTACCGAGGGAGCCCTATGAACGTACTCCATATACATTGCGTAAAAGGCCAAGGCAGTGCGATAACTGTTTGGAGTTAGTTGGAAGGGTGATACATCGTACCGTTTAAGAATGGCTGCGATGAAAGGATGAAAAGGGACTGATACCCCACATCGAAGAATGGGTATTGAGACTACCACATCCTCTGTGGGAATAATCGCAGGGTTGGTAAAAGGGAGATGCACCCTCTGGATCGGCTTAGGTCGCTGAAACGCAAGTCGCAGCAGATTTAACCTCGTAAAGGTAGTGAAGTCTGATTTGGTAACCCTCGAAATCAGATCTTCACACGCGAAGGGCTCGTTCAGCTGGGTGTCATCGAACGAGTCTGTCCCACTCCCTTCCGCCTCTTCTTCGTCC
Organism: Cannabis sativa; assembly: GCF_029168945.1. Taxonomy (NCBI): domain Eukaryota; kingdom Viridiplantae; phylum Streptophyta; class Magnoliopsida; order Rosales; family Cannabaceae; genus Cannabis; species Cannabis sativa. Next base: position 53,348,204 of record NC_083607.1, on the reverse strand, counting down.
TCGCCTGATTCGCGAGCTGGGCCGTCCAGTCATCGTCCATCTCCTCGACCTCGACGTCAGGAGCATGCCTTGAGTGAATAAGGTAGTCGCGGGCCGACACCGTAGACTCGTTGTCTCGAATGTCGATGGTCCCAGGTTCGGCAAGTTCCTGCACCATTCTTTCGATGTCTGCAGAAGACATCGGACCTAGCTCTATTGGTGCGACCTCCTCTTCTGAAATCGAGGTTGGGAGAAAACTGTCTTCCCCCTGGTCACTGTCGCCATCGAATGCATGGCCTCCCGAGCCGAGCAGTTGGCTATCCGATAGGTCGCTCATATGAATGATAGAAGATCTTTTCAGCGTGATGAATGTGTGAAAACAAAAATAAGTGATCTCACCCGCATTAAAACTATAAAATCGCAGTTGCTAAAATGGTCAGCATCCTTACGAATGCTGACCACCCCATTTGTATGCGAGTAGAGATGCAAGTAAGTCGTGCATCCTGGGCCAAGTGATATATCTCCAGAAACGGCTGGGAGAAACTCAGTTACTCAAGGGGCATGCGTTCTCAAGCATGACCGTGAAATTACTGAGTTACTCCCACCGTTCTGAGACTACCTATCAGCCAAGGAGTACGCTCATTTGAATATTAACGCATGTCGCAAATGGCTGGGTGTATCACAGTATCTCAAGGAACATATAACCGCGTATATGACCATTAGAATACTGTGACACACCCACCATTTGGAAAAGCGATTAATACTCTCGCAATTCAACTCACAGCATATAAAATCCTAAAAGATCTAGCCAATAATCAGAAGTAAATAAGTTCTGTCAGTACGCGAGTATTCAAACTGTTCATCCGAATACCCGCGAGTATTCAAAGTATGAAACAGCGTCTATTTAAATATTTCTTATACAGTATGCGGTTATTCCAATTTACAGGTTATTTTTCATAGGATTACCCAGTTTTTACCCAAAAAAAACATAACCTCATACATATCCCTTACCGACATACATTCCTAAAAAGCCTCACAATACCAAAACCCAGAAAAAACACTCTTTCTCGAACACAGAAAGCAAAAAATACAATGGAACTCGAAACTAACCTTTAGTTTTGGCAAGTTGTTCCTGCGGTTGCTCTCGATTACTTCTGAGATTGAGGATGCTTTAGAAGAACGGTAGAAATCTGAGCAAAATATGAAAACGGTTTTGGAGTCTCTGTAAGGGAGGGAAGAAGGAAGTTAAGAAACAAGAGGGAAAAATGGGGAATTTGATTCGTATCAAAGGGTTTAAATACCCATATCCCTCACTAATTGGGATCACGACACGTGGCAACTTGAATGCCTAAGGTCGCCCAATCCAACGGCCAACGATGGCCACGCCTACACGAAAACCGAGGAGGTTTTGTGACGTGGCACCATAAATGCAATAAAAGGCAATAATTACAGTCGTCATTTTTCGAAACCCTCAATGGGACAACCAAAAGGTCACCTCCTCGTGACAACCCTTCACCTGTCTCTCGAGCAATAGTTTCCCTCTGTGACCGCACCTGTCACATCGCGAAACTAGGGGCATGTGTTATAGTGAGATTACTCTCACCTAGAAACTCGAGACCAGACTCCTATTTAAAGGACACGTGTATTCAGATTTCCAATGAAAGCTGAAATGTCCGTGAGAGACTTCTCGAAGTTTAAACCTCGCCCAGGATAAAGCCAGTGAGATACTGCGAGTATGACCTAAGTCGGATAGCATAACCGTAATTCGCATTATGCAGGGTAGACCCAACTCGCATGTGTCAGGACATATGCGAATATCCCCTCTATACTTATGCGAAAGCATAGAGACCAACTCTCTATGATGCGATTTGGTCCCAACGACCCACTAAACCACTATAATTCTCTGTCTTATTGTTATTTTCAAGCTGTCATTGATTGTTTTCCCATTCCCAGTCGAGTACTCGCCATTCTAGGTTGAATACTCGCACTTGTCTTTACAGATAAAATTCTCCTTGATATTAATAAAACAATATAATTTGGTGTTGCGAAATTCACTCGACAACAATATACATACATTCCATATACACTATAACCTATAAAATCTTAGGGTAAGAACCCTAACTTGCATACCAAATAGTCTCTCATATAACATATTATTGCATGCTCAAAATAACACTTATAGAGATTAATAACCCTAATTCATGCTTTCACTTGATTAGTAATATTATTGTACATCATCCCTTTCTTACCTTCACATAAATTCTGGGGTAATAACCCTAGACCGCATTACTATCAAACTCAAGGTACTAACTTACCGAGTCTAACTTAAATATGCCTTGAGCGCATACTTGTTTATTACAATATATATATATAGCATGGCATAGCATTTAAACATTGATAATTACTAGGGTAATAACCTTAGGCCATTAAACCGCTCACTTCAGGGTGATAACCCTAATCTTGGCTTCTAATTTATCACCAATATAATATTCAATATCAGGACCACTGTTCATATCTCTACGTGCAACTACTGTCTTAGTGTTGTCCCGCAAAAGAAGAGATTCCAAATCCCCGTGTGCTCTTGACTAGGTGCCGATAATCCTAGTCACAATACCGAGATTTACTCAAAAAAGGTTAAACCCCAATTCCACATTCATAAAATATAATCATAGCATTTAAAATACAGATAATCACATAGATCTCGGAACGAGCTTTCCAACGATATAAAGAACTCCCAAAACGGAGTCCAGAGTCAAACGTTATCGCCAAAACAAAATTCAGCATTTTCCCCGATACAGCCAACCGGAATTCCGGTTGGAACAGCCTTGAACCAACCAGAATTCCGCTTGTGTGGGCAGCAACAGCACGAAAAATTTCAATCTTTAAGCCCCATAACCTACTCAAATCTTCCCCAAACACCACCAAACTTTCCAGAGCATCAACATATGACATATTAAACATATTTCACAGCTCAAACACAATAATTTCACTAGAAATCAAAAAGTGTCATTAAAGCTCCAAGCTTGAGCTCATGAACTCAAGCTTGCTTTACACAACCAAAATCAGATTTTACAATCAAACTTTAAACTCAATGAAACCCTAAAAATACCTCTGAATTTACCAAAAACAAATCCCACAATTCAACACAAAATCATACTTAAACTCACAATTCTTCAAGTTCAAAGACTTGAGCTTTAAACCTTCAATCTCTAATATTTTTTTTTCCAGCAGCATGTATAACAAATAAAACATTGATTTCAACTTAGAGAACACCCTAGAATCCCATCTAGAGCTCAAACAACCATCAAAACAAAAATTTAACAAAATATACTCAAACAAACAAGAGAACATCACCACATGCAACATAACATTCTCAACAACCAATTTCATGTTCCATTAACAAGAAAATTCAGCAAGAAGGTCAAAATTAAAATCTGAAAAAGCTACCTCCAATATAGCTAAAACTTCCTTCACTTTCAAGCTCAATAATCCACAAACTCCAAGCTCGAAATCATGCAATTTCCATCAAAATCAAAGCTAGCATAAGGAGAGGGTTTGTGAGAGAGAGAGGGGTCGGGTGAGAGGGATATCAAAACCAGAATTTTCCTTTTTTCATTCTAAAAATTCATCTTTTACTTAAATGTAAAGTAAAGGTCAAAAGACCATTTTGCCCCTAGAGCCAATTCTCACATATTCACACATACAAGGATAATTTAGTCATTTCATTCACATATAAACCCAACATAATTTTCAGATTATCACTAATAAATAAAAATGCCAAATATCTCAATTCAAATTGCATTTCGGGCCCGAACCCAGTTCAGCCTGAAATATCCGGTTGTGACTATACCGGGTCAACCTGTCAGAACACACCTGAAAAGACAACACAGGCATACTATATAATAATATAGTTTTATTCATAATTATCTTATTAGGGTTTTGCTGATCCATTTCTTAAATCCAGGGTATTACACAGCGAGTACAAAATGAAGTTCAAGTCCTCCTGAGACTGAACTCTCTAGGTCGCACTGTCTCGACATGTACAATCATTCCCTTAGCTCTAAACTCACTGTTGTTCAGCTTTATCCTTTCCCTTACCTAGACATGAAAGCAACAACTATGAGTCAACAGACTCAGTAAGAAAAGCATATAACATACTATATGTTAACAACTCGTATCTAGGTGCCCATACACCTATTCACAAGGCTTAATAGATGAGTAAGAACGTTTTTTAACTAAGGTACGAGCGTTGTACCACATGCACTACGTAGCACTACTGTACTAGTGTTGGTAGGGTTTGCACCGTACCTCAAGTACTACTAAGTGTTGCACCACATACACTACGTACTTAATTGTACTAGTGTTTGTAACACCGTATTGTACCCATGGAACATCATACATTGTACCAATGCACTTAGTACTGCTACTGTACTAGTGTTGGTAGCATACGAATCATAAATAGCATGCATATAATACACATACACATATTCATATATTAATAAATTCTATGCTATTCTTATCTCGCTTCTAAATTCAAGTGTATCGATCGGCCTGAATGGAAAATCATGCGTTGAATGGATGCCCTATGTCACAATTACGCAAATGGGTAAAAAACGTTCTAAAACCCTTTTCAAGGATCTAAACTCAAAACTAAATATTTTCCTATCGACAAATAACATTGAAATACCCTAAATATTGAGGAAACACCGAAACTAAGGCTCTGAAAATTGCCCAAACTGGTAAACTGAATTTTTGGGATACTTCCTAGTGACACGGTTAACTGGTTCTACAGTACCAGAAGAACCAGTTAACCAGTTCAGAGCAGAATTCCCCAAACATTTTGAAACTCAACCAATTTTTCCCCAATCTCTATCAAACTTTCCAAAATACTTGTACTAATAGCAGAGAATAATTTCCAAGCACTAATAGCAAGAAAAGTGCACAAAAACTAAAAGTGACATTATTGATCTAAGCTTGAGTTTTCAAGCTCAAACTTGCTCAACCTCTTCTCAAACCAACAAAACCATCAATAATAAACTAAAGTCAACTTAAAACAAACTCAAAAATCGAACCAAAATCAAACATAAATCTGACAGTACCTAAAACCACATATTGCATGCTATAACCAACCAAAGCTTAAAGAATTCAAGGAATAGAAATTACTTGGGGTTACCTCAAACTACCTCAAAAATTCCTACTTGAATTTAACCAAATATCTTATTGAATTTTACAAAAATCAATGGCAATCTCCTTGGGTCTTCCTTGGTTGGAGAGAGAGAGAAAGAGAGGATAGAGTTTAGGTTATCTAAATGTCTTTTGTCCTTTTTCTTTATATTTTTAAATAACTAATAATCAAACGTAATTGATTACAAAAAGTTTACTGAGAAACAATTCTGCACAACCCACTAAAAGACAAAATTGCAATTTTGTCCTTGCTTCCAACTTAAGAAACCTATAAACCTAAGTGTAAAATGGTCCAAAACTATAAGTCCGACTAAACCCCACAATCAAAATACCTCAAATATTAATCCCACTAAGAAAGAGAGAGAAAGGGAGGATAGAGTTTAGGTTATCTAAATGTGTTTTGTCCTTTTTCTTTATATTTTTAAATAATTAATAATTAAACTTAATTGATTACAAAAAGTTGGCTGAGAAACCATTCTACACAACCCACTAAAAGACAAAATTACAATTTTGTCCTTGCTTCCAACTTAAGCAACCTATAGACCTACAGGTAAAATTGTTCAAAACTATAATCCCGCCTAATCTCGACAATCGAAAGATCTCAAATATTTATCCCACTAAGAATTAAGTTCTAAACTTACCCATGTGACTCTAACAGCCATCCATCTCATTTTCTATCGTCTCTACGCAAAAATCATTAAAATTACATATGTCATATTTAGCATAAATAATACTCGTAGAGTTTAATAAAAATGTTAGAATTTAGAAATTATAACTCTAATGCCCATTTTTAAAAATTGGGCCGACAATAACAGAATATCATGTATAATAATAATATCAATATATAATTAATGCTAATTGCCTTTACTATCCATAATCTAATCATGCGGTCATTACACCATGGCTCTGATACCAAGTGTTGGATGTTATTTTACTATGATCTAGGTTTACTAATAAATATGTTGATTATATTCTATAATCTAACATCCTAAACATATATTTCTTAAAACAATGAATTAAACACATATAAAGTTATAAAAAATCTTACATTGGTGGCAACAGAATAATATGGCTCCTTCCGCTTAGATATCTAACTCTTTTTTCTTTCTGTTGTAGAGTATTAACAAGATTTGAGTCTAAATCTCCTTCGTATTAGAATTCTTCACAATCTTCCACAGTATGATGGAGTATTAACTTGATATGAGTGGACAAGGTAATATTATTGTTGGAAATTATTTTACCAGGATCTTAGATCTACTCACAAGTATGTTGATTAACACCCTAAATATGAATTTTCTAAAACGATGAAATAAACACATATAAAGTTTAGTAAACCTTACATTGGGTGCAGCGGAATATAATGACTCCTTTCGTTCAGATATCTAACCCTTGTATCCTTTCTGTAGCAGAGTATTATCAAGATCTGAACCTGGATCTCTTTCTCTGATTCTTTAGTGCTGAAACTCCTTCTTGCTGAAAGTCTTTCTTCACGATCTTCCTCACTATGACTGAGGTATCACTTGTTGTGTGTGGGCACTACTCTAATCACTAATAGGTTCGAAATTGAAGAGGGAAGAAAGAGAAGAAGGTGGCGGCTAGGTATAGAGAGAGAAGGCTCAGGTTTTTCTTTGAAGGAAAAAGTAGAAAATTTAGTGTTAATTTCCTGAAGCCTTCACTATCTATTTATAGCATTCCACTAGGGTTAGGTTTGAATTATTTGGCATTAAAATAATGAAAATATCAGAGGTAAAACCCTACAAAAGTGGCCGGCCATGCAATGTGGATTTGGGCCTCACTTTTGAATTTTGCAGTTTTATCTTTTCTGCATCTGATTTTCTCAAAAACGCCAATTTTCTAATTCAACCATTGAAATGCCAATTCTAACTATTTAATAACTATAAATAATTATTAAATAATATTATCATTTATCATATTTATTAATTAACCATACAAAGTATCATAATTAACAAATATGCCCCTAAAACTCTTTCTTTACAATTTCACCCTTACTTAGTGAAAAATTCACAAATAAACATAGGCTAATTTGAGAATTATAATTGATTAATCAAAACCAATTATATGAGTCTTCCAAGCAATATTATCTCAACTAGTGGGGGGACCATGGGTCTATATAACCGAGCTTCCAATAAGTAGATCAAGAATTTATAACCTAAATTCACTGACTTATTAATTCTTCGTTGAATCAACGTATAGAACTTAGAATTGCACTCTCAGTATATAGAATGCTCTATATGTTCCACCAGACACATCATTAGTTATCCATTGTTATAATCCTAATTTGATTAATGATCCTCTATATGAATGATCTACACTGTAAAGGGATTAGATTACCGTTACACCCTACAATGTATTTTATCCTTAAAACACTTAACCCCGTACAAATGATATTTCAGCTTATGTGAAATGAGATCTCCACCATTTATTTTCGTTTTATCTAGCTCGAAGGAGATCATCCTTTACTTACTATTCGCCAGATAGAAGCTATAGATTCCATGTTTATGTTAGCGCTCCCACTCAATTGCACTACCGTGTTCCCAAAATGTATGTATCACCCTGACCTAAAAGTAGGCTTAACAAACAAATCAAAGAACACGAATAGCCTCTTGAGATTGAGCCTAATCATAACAGGATTAAGATCATTTGATCTAGGATCAACTAGGCAATATTGACTTGAATAGATATTACGGTAAGTTTAAAAAACCTAAGTCAAAGTTCAATATCGGTCCCTTCTGATGCATACTCCATGCATCCAACCTGAGCTTTACTTTAACCAATGCTCTGGAAAGAACATAGCATTTCTCCAAATGCAAGTAAACTCTGTTGTAGATTATCATATCAGTAAAACCCTGTGTCTGATAAATCTAGGAAACTTTATTCACATAGTCATGTTTACTTTCCAAAGTGTTGACGACACAATAAACAGGATCAAGTATGTGAAAAGGGTTTCAGATGAATTTATACATTATGTACATATAATCATGAAATAAATCATGTGAACCATGCAACATTAAATGTTATTTCTGATTTATATTAATAAGTAATCTTATTATATTGAAATGAGTTTTATTTAGGGCATAAAAGCCAACAAACTCCCACTTGCACTAATATAAAACAAAAAATGCATTTCAAATAATCTCAACACCTTGATATACAAATCAAGTGTAGTAGTAGTAAACTCCTCGTAATAAGATCTGAAAGGTTGAATTAAACACAACCTTTTCTCCACCATTACTCTTCCTTAATCACAAAATCATTGATAATGTGAAATTCCTCTCTATATGTCTACTCTTTTTGGGATACTGGATTCTATACCTTTGGCAACTACTTTTTGTTAATTAATCAGGAAATAACACTAGTAGTTAAGGCAATTTGGAATGGTGCCAAAGATGTATAGAACTTTCCTTAGACTGAATAAGTACCTTTCCTACAACTTTAACATTCAGTCCCTTTCTGGTAGACCTAGAGACTTCAGATAGGTTTTTACACCTCTCCAAAATCACTATTCCACCCCCAGAGTAATCACCATCTTATCAGAAAGATTTTCTAGCACAAAGGAAAATTTCGAAATCTGATGTGGTGTAGTCTAAGAGTTTTAAACACACCCTTATAGACCAACATATAGTTCCTCTTCTTTATCTTAAGATTTACTTGATTGTCTTTCAATGTTCTTCTCCTAGATTAATCTGATACCTACTCATTACTCCCACTCAACAGCAGGTGTCTGGTCTAAGGCATACAAAAGCATATCTAAGACCTCTCACTGTTGATTTAAGAAATTCTTTCATGGCTTTATCTTTTCTGGAGTAGTTGAGACTTTTCCTTAGATAAATAAAATCTATGCCTAGAAGTCCAGAAGCTTCTATAGATTGCCATTAGAAAAAAATGCTTCAGCATCTTACTAAAGTAAGTTGCTTGCATTAGAGTAAGTAATTACAAGGTATACCACAAGCCATAGGTTTAGAAAAACTCAAACCTATAATACTAGTAACAGGAAGTTTTGTTAAGTCCATTGAATAGACTTATTAACTAAAATTTCCTTTTATGTCCTTGTAGTAGAAAAATTTAGGTTGCTCCATGTGAATGGATTAAACCATAGTTCTCTTGGCTTTTCTTCTTAGTTTCTTATCTTGACAATCCATTACTTGTTTAAACTCACAATGGATTTTAATCACTAGTGTCTTCCAAGTCATAAGAAGGTGAGTTCCTAGAAACTCTCCCACTACGACAAGGTACCGTGAATTATGTCTAAGAAAACTAAATGGTATTTACTGTTGTGTTTTATGCCCTAAATAAAACTCATTTCATATAATCAGATTTACTTATTAATAAAGATCAGAAATAACATTTTATGTTGCATGGTTCACATGATTTATTTCATGATTATATGTATATAATGTATGAATTCTTTTTAAGTCCAGAACATATGAGTTGGTTAAAGATTATAGTGTTGTCAGCACAGTGGAATATAATTTTTAATCATATGTTCAAAAGTTTATTCCCTGATTTGTCAGAACACTGGATTTAGACTGACATGGTATAATCAGCAATAGGTATTCTTACACCTTGGAAAAGTGTTATGTCCTTTCCAGGACATTGGCAAAGTTTACTAATATCGGATGTATGGAGTATACATCGGAAGGGACCGATATTGAACTTTGATTAGATATGTTAAAATTTACCGTAATATCTGTTCAATTCAATATCACCTGTTGATCCTAGATCACATGATCGAAATCCTAATATGGTTAGGTTCAATCTCAAGAGTGTTATTCGTGCTCTTTGATTTGTTAGTTAAGCCTAGTTTTGTATCAGGGTGATACGTACATTTTGGGAACACGGTAATGCAATTGAGTGGGAGCGCTAACATAAATATGGAATCTATAGCTTCTATTTGGCAAGTAGAAGTAAAGGATGATTTCCTTCGAGCTTAACCAAACGAAGATAAATGGTGGAGATCTCATTTCACTTAGGTGAAATATCATTTATACAGGGTTAAGTGTTTTAAGGATAAAATACATTGTAGGGTGTTACGGTAATTTAATCCCTTTACAGTGTAAATCATCTATATAGAGGATCATTGATCACATTAGGGTTATAACAATGGATAACTAATGACATGTCTATATCGTGGAACATATAGAGCGTTTCTATATGACTGAGAGTGCAATTCCAAGTTCTAAGTGTGGATTCAATCAGGAATTAATAAGTTAGGGAATTTACTTGGTAAATTCGGTTCGACTTATTGGAAGCTCGGTTATATAGACCCATGGTCCCCATACTAGTTGAGACCATACTGCTTGTAAGACTCAGTTAATTGATTTTAATTAATCAATTATAATTCTAAAAGTTAGACTATGTCTACTTTATGAATTCTCACAGTGTAAGGATGAAATCGTAAAGAAAAGGGTTTCTAGGTTTAATTATTAATTAAGAGACTTTGTATGTCTAATTAATAATTATTTTAAATGACAATATTATTTAATAATGTATTTTAGTTATTAAATAATTAGTTTTGGCATTTAAATGATTAGAATTGGAAAAATGGCATTTTTGGAGAAATTGAAATAAAATTGAGGAAACTGCAAAATCCAAGTGAGGCCCATATCACCCTATGGCCGGCACTAGACCCTCGGACACCTTCCCTTTCCGCGCGCGTGACTAGCCTTGAGGACCCTGCAGCACGCCCGTGCGTCTCGCCCAGGATCCCTGCAGCCCGCCGAGATTTCTCGACAGATAGGGCTGCTCACCACCTGCTCCGCGCGCGTTTTGGGTGTCATGCAGCTTATTTTGGCTGTAGTTGCAGCCTACTGGCAGCGAAAACCCAAAATTGCGATTTTTGTGATTTTTTCCCAAAAATCTAATTTTTTCATGGGTTTGTTTCCCAAAAATTCATTTTTCCTTTTTTTAAATATTTCTAAATTGAAACGTTTCCAATTTTAAATATTTTCAATTTGGAATTTTTCTAATTTTAAATATTTTTATTTTGGAATGTTTCCAATTTGTTAACGTCTTTAATATTTATTTATTATTTAATTATAAGATTAGATATTTTGATATTTAAGATATTTTAAATTAAAAGATCACTTTGTCTTTTTATTTAAAATATTATATTAAAATTATCTTATATGACAAATTAAATAATTAATAAATTTGAAATTAACATAGATATTTTTATAGATATACTTACCATAATATTTTTCAAATTCAAAAATTTGTTATTTTGTTAAATATTTAATTATTTATAAATTATAAGTATAAAAATAATATTTTTTCTATATAAATATAATTTTTTCCTTATTAGAAATTTATAAATCATATCTTAAATATTTAAATAACATAGATATTTTTGTAGAGATTTGAATATTGCTTAATTTGAGATATTTTTACATATAATTATGGTAATTATTATTCATTTATTATTTTATTCCTAAAATAATAATTATCTAACCAAATCTATTTTAAAATTGGTTTATTTTATTAAATTATAAGATCTGAAAGTGATATTGAAGATTCTTTCCTTTCAAATCATTGATCTTATTAGATATTTAATTTGATTCAAATAAACCTAGATATTTTAAAATTAGTTTCCTTTATTTGGTTAGTTTAAGAATAATAATTTAATTATATTAATATCTTCATTCACATCTGTTACATGGACAATGTTTGTTTATTTATATTGTTTATTCAAAACTTTTTTTAACAAACCTATTATTTATCTGATCTAAATTGCTATGATTAACTTGTTGACAGATCATGATCCAATGATCTGATTTTAATCATAGTCCAATTGACGATAGATCTTATAAATAATTTGTAACAGGTAAATTTTGTACTTCTTTCATCTGTGTAAACCTAGTAACATGATAGGGCCCATCCAAATCATTCGACCTGTGTGAGCCTATATGTTTGCTTTTGGGCTTAGATGCATATAGGAAGCCCATTTAAGTTTTTACTAAGTAAATGGACTAGGTTGCTAACATAAATTTTGACATAAGGAAATTTATTTAGGTCCAATTAGATTTGGGCTTATTCAATGAATAACAATTATTTATTTAAAGCTTAAATTCCTCTCTTTTGGGCCTTGTGTGAGAGTTGGGGGCCATAGAAGTGGGTACGACATACTGAACCCAGCTCCCCCTCACATGAACTACCCCAATTGTGAAGGCCCATTTGCCTTATTTAAATAATTGTATTAGGTTAATTATATTAGTCTAACCTAATTAAAATTGAATTAGCAACATAATTAACTTTTAAAATATATGAAATTTATTTTTCATCTAATATTTTAAAGTTAATTTTAGAAAAACACTTAGTCAATGATATATTCTAGATAGTTATTTCTAGTACTAGTTATTATTTCTAATATTAAATAGGAAAATATCATTGATTGTGAAATTAATTGTTTCCTAATTAATTTTGGTACAATCTAAGTTTAGTATATTTTCCTAGTATTAAACTAGAATTAATAATTAAGTTTCCTCTTTACTTAATTATTTGTTTCTTGAATTTAATACATTTAATTAAATTGAAAATTTCAATATCTAAGTTGATTTTCATCATGATACTTTAATATTGTTATTTTCATGTTATTTAATTAAAGTTGAAAATTATTTTAAGTTTGAAATTTTATTTCAGAATAACTTAAGTTTGAATAATTTTCAAAATATATTTTATTTTATTTTATTGATCATTTCTCAAAATTTCGAAATTGCATCACCTTGATGCAGAAATTTCGAATTTTATTTGAAAAATAGATTAAAGTTGAAAATTATTTATTTAATTTTGGACCAACTTAAATCATTAATTTTTTCATTTAATGATTAATTAAAATAAATGAACTAAAATATATTATTATTAGAAATTGAATTAATTAGTCTATGAAAGTCTAGATAGATATTATCTGTTTTGCTTGAAGTATTTTTCTAGTGTATTTAATTAAATAGAAAATTAATATTTAAGTTGATTTTTAATCATGATACTTAAATATTTGAGATTTTTCTTAGATATTTAATTAAATGGGAAAATTATATTTTTTGTTGAAAATTAATTTTATTAGTTTTGGGCAACATAAAATTAGAATAATTTTCTAGGATTTATTTTTATTTTATTTTAAAGCATTTTCGAAATGCAATATATATTTATAGAAAATTAAATTTGAGTTGTAAATTAATTTAAATTAATTTTGAAACAACTTAAATTGAATAATTTTCTAAATATTTATGGAAATTATTACTAAGATGGAAATAATTCACGTTATTTATCTATCTAAGTATAATTTATAAATATTAAATTAAAATTTATATATGGAATTTTTCATTCTAAATTGGAAATTTTAATTAAATAAATATATATTTAAAATAAATGGATTAAAATAAATATTAGAAGAAAATACAACCCTTCATTAAATAATGAGCTTTATTATTATAAGGATATTCGATCTCCATTGTTGGTTTTACATAGCTATTGTTTTAGTGAGTAATACTCCCTAATGGAGGAACGTTCATTAGCAAGTTAGCACCGTTTAATCTCGAAAGATAAGTAATCTTGTAAGTTTTTTTTTATATATAGTTTATGACCACCCTAATGGTGGCGACTGTATAAGACTTGCAAGAATATGAAACAATGGTGGAAGCTCATAAGATAGAATAGCCTTGACTCTCGCCTAAACGGGACAACGCGGATTCACATCTTGATCGAATAAAAGGTTGCTAGAATGTTTGACATTTTAGATGAGCTGACAACTCTATTCAATGGATGATAGCTTTGACTCTCGCCTAAACGGGACACTGATATCAGTTTGTTGAAAACCTTGGAAATTATTTAGGATTGTATGTTTTAGTATTTTCACTTGTCATTCCTACTTGCTATGTGCTTCATAATTTCTGAATTGTGTATGAATTTGTATTGAACCATGTTATTTTCTGTTATTAAATTGTAGTTTAATTTCGAATCTTCATTGTTGGTCTAACTTGATTTGTTTTTCTAATGAGATAAATCCCTAATGGATTTTCACCATTAGACTAACATAATAGTGTTAGATCTCGAAAGATAAATATTGTATATGCAACTGTTGGAAATTATTTTACCAGGATCTTAGATCTACTCACAAGTATGTTTATTAACATCCTAAATATGAACTTTCTAAAACGATAAATTAAACACATATAAAGTTTAAGAAACCTTACATTGGGTGCAGCGGAATATAATGACTCCTTCCGTTCAGATATCTAGCCCTTGATTCCTTTACGTAGCGAGCATTATCAATATCTGAACCTGGATCTCTTTCTCTGAATCTTTGATGCTGAAACTCCTTTGCTGATGATCTTTCTTCACGATCTTCCTCACTATGATTGAGGTATCACTTGATGTGTGTGGGCACTACTCATACACTAAGGATTTCGAAATTATCAAGGAAGAAGAGAGAGAGTGGTCAGCTAAAGATAGGGAGAGAGAAGGCTCAGTTTTTCTGAATAGAAAAAGTCAGAAGAAAAGTGTAATTTTCCTGAAGCCTTCACTATCTATTTATAGCATTCCACTAGGGTTAGATTTGAATTATATGGCATTAAAATAATGAAAAAATCAATTTAAAATATACATATAGGTGGCCGGCCATACATAAGTGGATTGGGCCTTGGGCTTTGCAATTTTGCAATTTTAACACCTTTTGTATCTGATTTTCTCAAAAATGCCAATTTCCTAATTCAATCATTTAAATGCCAATTCTAACTATTTAATAACTATAAATAATTATTAAATAATATTGTCATTTATCATATTTATTAATTGAACCATACAAAGTATCATAATTAAGAAATATGCCCCTATAAACTCTTTCTTTACAATTTCGCCCTTACTTAGTGAAAATTTCACAAATAGACATAGTCTAATTCGTGAATTATAATTGATTAATCAAAACCAATTACATGAGTCTTACAAGCAATATTATCTCAACTAGTGGGGGGACCATGGGTCTATATAACCGAGCTTCCAATAAGTAGATCAAGAATTTAACACTAAAATTCACTAACTTATTAATTCTTCGTTGAATCCACGCATAGAACTTAGAATTGCACTCTCAGTTATATAGAATGCTCTATATGTTCCACCATATAGACACATCATTAGTTATCCATTGTTATAATCCTAATGTGATCAATGATCCTCTATATGAATGATCTACACTGTAAAGGGATTAAATTACCGTTACACCCTACAATGTATTTATTCCTTAAAACACTTGACCCCGTATAAATGATATTTCAGCTAATGTGAAATGAGTACTCCACCATTTATGTTCGTTTGGTCAAGCTCGAAGGAGATCATCCTTTGCTTACTATTCGCCAGATAGAAGCTATAGATTCCATGTTTATGATAGCGCTCCCACTCAATTGCACTACCGTGTTCCCAAAAAGTACGTATCACCCTGACCAAAAGGTAGGCTTAACTAACAATTCAAGGAACACGAATAGCCTTTCAAGATTGAGCCTAATCATAACAGGATTAAGATCATTTGATCTAGGATCAACTAGGCGATATTGACTTGAATAGATATTACGGTAAGTTTAATAAATCTAAGTAAAAGTTCAATATCGGTCCCTTCCGATGCATACTCCATGCATCCAACCTGAGCTTTACTTTAACCAATGTTCTGGAACGAACATAGCACTTCTCCAAATGCAAGTAAACTCTTGTTGTAGATTATCATATCAGTAAAACCCTGTGTCTGATAAATCTACGAAACTTTATTCACATAGTCATGTTTACTTTCCAATGTGTTGACGGCACAATAAACAGGATCAAGTATGTGAAAAGGGTTTCAGATGAATTTATACATTATGTACATATAATCATGAAATAAATCATGTGAACCATGCAACATTAAATGTTATTTCTGATCTATATTAATAAGTAAATCTGATTATATTGAAATGAGTTTTATTTAGGGCATAAAACCCAACAAACTCCCACTTGCACTAATATAAAACAAAAAGTGCGTTTCAAATAATCTCAACACCTTGATATACAAATCAAGTGTAGTAGTAGTAAACTCCTCGTAATAGGATCTGAAAGGTTGAATTAATCACAACCTTTTCTCCACTATTACTCTTCCTTAATCACAAAATCATTGATAATGTGAAATTCCTCTCTATATGTTTACTCTCTTGGGATACTGGATTCTATACCTTTGGCAACTACTTTTGGTTAATCAGGAAATTAACAGTAGTAGTTTAAGGCAATTTGGAATGGTGCCAAAGATGTATAGAACTTTCCTTAGACTGAATAAGTACCTTTCCTGCAGCTTTAACATTCAGTCTCTCTCTGGTAGACCTAGAGACTTCAGATAGGTTTTTACACTTCTCCAAAATCACTATTCCACCCCCAGAGTAATCACCATCTTATCAGAAAGATTTTCTAGCACAAAGGCAAATTTCGAAATCTGATATGGTGTAGTCTAAGAGTTTTAAACACACCCTTATAGACTAACATATAGTTCCTCTTCTTAATCTTAAAATTTACTTGATTGTCTTCCAATGTTCTTCTCCTGGATTAATCTGATACCTACTCATTACTCCCACTCAACAGCAGGTGTCTGGTCTAAAGCATACAAAAGCATATCTAAGACCTCTCACAGTTGATGTAAGAAATTCTTTCATGGCTTTATCTTTTTTGGAATAGTTAAGACTTTTCCTTAGATAAATAAAATCTATACCTAAGAAGTTGTGAAGCTTCTATAGATTGCCATTAGAAAGAAAATGCTTCAGCATCTTACTAAAGTAAGTTGCTTGCATTAGAGTAAGTAATTACCAGGTATACCACAAGCCATAGGTTTAGATAAACTCAAACCTATAATACTAGGAACAGAAAGTTTTGTTAAGTCCATTGAATGGACTTATAAACGTAAATTTCCTTTTATGTCCTTGTAATAGAAAACTTAAGGTTACTCCATGTGAATGGATTAAACCATAGTTCTATTGGCTTTTCTTCTTAGTTTCTTATCTTGACAATCCATTACTTGTTTAAACTCACAATGGATTTTAATCACTAGTGTCTCCCAAGTCATAAGAAGGCGAGTTCCTAGAAACTCTCCCACTACGACAAGGTACCGTGAATTATGTCGAAGAAAACTAAATGGTATTAACCTCTTTGGTTGTGACAAGACAACAAAGGCAGTGGGATCATCATATATTATATAAGATGATAGAACACTTTTGGAATCAAGAATTAAATATCTCCTTTATTTGCTACTTGTTTTTCAGACTTAGTCATTTTCTTAGAAAAGTAGTATTTGTTTGAACAAACACTTTCTTATCTATTGACAATGGGATGGTCCACCCCTAACCACTTAGAATAGCTAAGAAACCATGGTTAACAGTTCTAGCTTTTCTTATGATTTTGATTAGGTCATCCATGAATCTAGTAATGATTTACATTAAGTATACAACCATTACATCATTCTGGAATTGTATTACCATAGAAGGATTTAGGCAACGACTAGTAACTAATCATCAACATGCAACTCGAAATTTCTTGGGAGGTAAGTTTGGATATAATTCAAAAATCAATTTAATGATCTTTGAACTGCATATCTACTAACTATTTCTCCACCCCTATCAGTTCGCAAGATCTTTAACCACTGACCTTAATGGTTTTAACCATTGCTAGAAATTAATGAAATTTTTCAAACATTTCAAATTTCTTTGCTAAAAGGTATAATCTAGAGTGATCGTTTTAAGAATACAACGAAAAACTCATATCCACCCCTGAATGTACATCCATCTGCGAATGAGATGAACTACTTTCAGTGGATATATGCATATTAACTCTTTGCAGAGATTGATCTTGTCAAATCCACTATGAACAAGATACAAATGCCATAGATTAAGAAAAATGTGGTTGTGTCGTTTTGATGACTTAGGTATAGTTACATCAAAGAGTTCTTAGAATACTGCAAGTGGATCCTGGTCACAGAATACCTAACTCATATTCCATACAGTTTTAATCCATTGATAGAAGATGGATATTTAAACACTTGAGAAAGTGTAACTGTATTGTATTCTGGAATTAGAAATATAAGAAAATTTCTATTTGGATTCTAAAATTAAAGTCAAAGACTTGAATTCAACCAAATAAAATGAGTAATTCTTTCTTGGACCACCACTACTAATACAAACTCTAAGTCAGATTTGCCCATACAAGTAGGAGATTTCTAAGATTGAGGATTTATATCAATTGGGAATAGAATTTCGGGATTATAATCATAAGCGTCATTTAATTTTTTAAGAGAAAATATAATGACATGAAATGATTTATAGACCATTCATCCAATGATATATTATTAAGCTAATTCGAAATGAATAAGCTAAGAGGAATTAGGATAATTTCGTTTATAAATAAGAATCCAACGATGCTTCGATTAGCGAAAGACAAAGTAATCTTATTTATGTACTCTTCTTGTTTCATATTGTAAAAATACTAGTCTAAGGTGTCATCAATTGATGAACAGCTAGATGTCGCATATACAATACTTATCTTTCGAGATCTTACACTATTATGTATGTCTAATGGTGAAAATCCATTAGGGATTTATCTCATTAGAAAAACAAACATGTTCGACCAACAATGAAGATTCGAAATTAAACTACAACTTAATAACAGAAAATAACATGGTTCAATATAAATTCATACACAATTCAGAAATTATAAGCATATAGCAAGTAGGAATGACAAGTGAAAATACTAAAACATACAATCCTAAATAATTTCCAAGGTTTTTCAACAAACTGATACAGTGTCCCTTTTAGGCGAGAGTCAAAGCATCATCCATTGAATAGAGTTGTCAGGTCATCTAAAATGATAACCATTCTAGCAACCTTTTATTCGATCAAGATTGGAATTCAGCGTTGTCCCGTTTAGGCGAGAGTCAAGGCAATTCTATCTTATGAGCTTCCACCATTGTTTCATAATTTGCAAGTCAAGTATGGTCGCCACCATTAGGGTGATCCATACCATACAAAACACTTACAAACTACTTATCATGCGAGGTTAAACGGTGCGAAATTGCTAATGAACGTTCCTCCATTAGGGAGGATTACTCACTAAAACAAACGCGGTGTAAAACCCACAATGGAGATCGAATATCTTAATAATAATCAAGCTCATTATTTAATGTGAGTTGTATTTTCTTTTATTCTCTTTATTTATTCTATTTATTTTAAATATATATTTATTTAATTAAAATTTCCAATTTAGAATGAAAAATTCTAAATATAAATTTTAATTTAATATTTATAAATTTTACTTAGATGGATATGAAAATAACATGAAATATTTCCATCTTAGTAATAATTTCCAATAAATATTTAGAAAAAATATTTAAGTTGTTACAAAATTAATTTAAATTAATTTACAACTCAAATTTAATTTTCCATAAATATATATTGCATTTCGAAAAATTAAAGTATATAAGAATACAATTTTCGAAAAATGCATATTAAAATAAAAAATAAATACTGGAAAAATTATTCTAATTTAATGTTGGCCCAAAATTAATTAATAAAATTAATTTACAACAAAAAATATAATTTTCCTATTTAATTAAATATATAAGAAAAATTACAAATATTTAAGTATGATGATGAAAATCAACTTAAATATTAATTTTCTATTTAATTAAATACACTAGAAAAATACTTCAAGCAAAAATATCACCTATCTAGATTTTCCTTTGACTAATTAATTCTATTTCTAATAATATACTTTAATTCAATTTATTTTAAATTAATCAATAAATGAAAAAATCATTGATTTAAGTTGATCCAAGAATTAATTAAAATAATTAATTTACAACTTAATCTATTTTTCAAGATAAAATTCGAAATTCTAGCATTTAAGAAATGCAATTTCGAAAATTGATTAATAAAATAAAGAAAAAATATATTTTGAAAATTATTTAAATTTAGTTGAAAAAAAAAATTTTAACTAAAAATAATTTTCTATTTAATTAAATGTCATGAAAAATAAATATTTAAGTATGATGATAAAAATCAACTTAGATATTTAATTTTCAAATTAATTAAATGTATTAAATTCAAGAAATAAATAATTAAGTGTAGAGAAGGCTTAATTATTAATTTCTAGTTTAATACTAGGAAAAATATACTTAAAATAAATTGTACCAAAATTAATTATTTAAATAATTAATTTCACAATGTATAATATTTTCCTATTTAATATTAGAAATAATAAGTAGTCTAGAAATAACTATCTAGAAAATATCTTATTTGACTAAGTATCTTTTCCACAAAATTTAAAAAAAAATATCTAATTTAAGTTGTATTAGAAAAAATTTAGAACTTAAATATTTTTCAAATTTAAATTTAATTAAATATCAAAAATTAAGTTGTAACCACTTAATTTGAAAATATTCCATTTTAAGTTAATATTCGAAAAGATATTAACTTAAAAAATATCTAAAGAATCTTAATAACCAATGCCTAAAATTCCTCAACTTAATTTTGAAATTTTGAATTCAAAAGATATTAAGATTTAAGTTGGTTAGTTGAAGATAACTAAATATCAACTTAAATAGGAATATTTAATGAAAAATTTAAATTAAGTTCCAGAAAGAATCTAGATGGTTATAATTCTATATTTAATTAAATACAAGAAAATACATATAGTTTAGCTTAGAATAAAAAAAATAATTCTTTAAACTATATTTTTCTTAAATTAATTTCAAAATAAATGAAATTAATTATGTTGCTAATCAATTTTAATTAGGTTAAACTAGTGTAATTAACCTAGTACAGTCATTCAAATCAGGCAAATGGGCCTTCACAATTGGGGTAGTTTGTGTGAGGGGGTCCTGGGTTCAGTATGTCGTACCCACTTCTATGGCTCCCAACTCTCACACAAGGCCCAAAAGAGAGGAATTTAACCTTAATAAGAACAACTGTTATTAATTGAATAGGCCCAAAAACTAAATGGGCCTAAATAAATTCTATCAAAAACTATGATAATTTATTTTAGCAACATTAACCTATATGCATCTATAATAAAATTAAACACATAGGCTCACACAGGCACACTTTGGATGGGTCCTATCATGTTGCTAGGTCATACACAGATGAAAGAAGATTGTAAATATACCTGTTACAAATTATTATCTTGACCAAGGGAGCCATCAGATCATTAGATCTGGCAAAAGGTAACCATGGCTATTTGCAATCAAGTAATAATAGGTTTTGAAAACTTACAAACAAGCTAAAACCACATACTCCTGCAACAAGGTTAGCTGGATAGTTGGATGTAGGATTTATTTAATTTTAAATTAAATAATTAATTTCGAAATATTATTAAAATAGATTTTCGAAAAAAATTTAAAAAAAAATTTCGAAAATTAATTATATATTTAAATTTAAAATTAAACCTACAATTTTGAAAAATTAGGTTTGAACCAACCTAAATATCATTTCAAAAATTTGCTAACTACTTTTAAATTTTAAATATTATTTTATAAATAAAAATTAAATAAAAAATTAGAAAAGATAAATAAATATCTTTTTCAAATTTTAAATGTAATTTAAATAAATAAAATAACAAAATTTAAAAAATTAGCAAAATATCTTATATCTATTTAAAATTACATGATTATAAATATCTTATTTTAAATTTAAATATGGTCAAAATATCTAAAAAGATTTAATTAAAAAAATCTTAAAAGATAAGATATTTTTAAAATATCTTAAAAGATATTATAAATATCTTTAAAAGATATTATAAATATGTTAAAAGATAAGATATTTTTAAATATCTTAAAAGATATTATAAATATCTTAAAAAATCTGACCTTAAATTTTAAAAAAAATATAATCAAATTTAAAAATAAGATAGATTTTTAAGCAAAAAGATAAATACTAATTCTATTCAAATTCAAATTACACTAATATCTTGAATTAAATTAAAAAAAAAAATTTAATTAATTCAAAATGATAATTAGAATTGAATTAGGAATAGTAATAGTATATATACAAAACCATACAAAAAATTGGAAGCTAATTCAATGAAAAAGTATGAAAAATTGAAGAAAAAAGGAAAAATTCGAAACTGTACGGACAGTTCTGCGATCATAGAAACTATCGACAAATTTCCGATTTTGTCAAATCTTCAAAAAAACATAACTAATTCAAATAAAATCCAAATTGAGTTCTGTAAATGGCTAACTTGCTTAATTTTTTCCATACTATCCAATAAAAATAATTCCAGAAACGAAATCACAATTATTTTTCACGAAAATTTCACAAACATCAATCAATCATCAAATAACACTCAATACAACATGATACCATCCAAAGAACATACAAACAATCGTTTTAAAGTCCAAATTTCTTGCAAGTAAATCAATTACCATGGCTCTGAGGCCAGTTGTTGGAAATTATTTTACCAGGATCTTAGATCTACTCACAAGTATGTTTATTAACATCCTAAATATGAACTTTCTAAAACGATAAATTAAACACATATAAAGTTTAAGAAACCTTACATTGGGTGCAGCGGAATATAATGACTCCTTCCGTTCAGATATCTAGCCCTTGATTCCTTTCTGTAGCAGAGCATTATCAATATCTGAACCTGGATCTCTTTCTCTGAATCTTTGATGCTGAAACTCCTTTGCTGATGATCTTTCTTCACGATCTTCCTCACTATGATTGAGGTATCACTTGATGTGTGTGGGCACTACTCATACACTAAGGATTTCGAAATTATCAAGGAAGAAGAGAGAGAGTGGTCAGCTAAAGATAGGGAGAGAGAAGGCTCAGTTTTTCTGAATAGAAAAAGTTAGAAGAAAAGTGTAATTTTCCTGAAGCCTTCACTATCTATTTATAGCATTCCACTAGGGTTAGATTTGAATTATATGGCATTGAAATAATGAAAAAATCAATTTAAAATATACATATAGGTGGCCGGCCATACATAAGTGGATTGGGCGTTGGGCTTTGCAATTTTGCAATTTTAACACCTTTTGTATCTGATTTTCTCAAAAATGCCAATTTCCTAATTCAATCATTTAAATGCCAATTCTAACTATTTAATAACTATAAATAATTATTAAATAATATTGTCATTTATCATATTTATTAATTGAACCATACAAAGTATCATAATTAAGAAATATGCCCCTATAAACTCTTTCTTTACAATTTCGCCCTTACTTAGTGAAAATTTCACAAATAGACATAGTCTAATTCGTGAATTATAATTGATTAATCAAAACCAATTAAATGAGTCTTACAAACATCTAGCTGTTCATCAATTGATGACACCTTAGACTAGTGTTTTACAATATGAAACAAGAAGATTGTATAAATAAGATTACTTTGACTCTCGCTAATCGGAGCATCGTTGGATTCTTATTTAAAACGAAATTATCCTAATTCCTCTTAGCTTATTCATTTCGAATTAGCTTAATGACATATCATTGGATGAATGGTCTATAAATCATATAAAGTCTTATTTTCTCTTAAGAAATTAGATGACGCATATGATTATATTCCCGGAATTCTATCCCAAAATGATATAAATCCTCAATCTTAGATATCTCCTACTTGTATAGGCAAATCATAGAGTTAGATTAGTAGTGGTGGTCCAAGAAAGAATTACTAATTATACAGTTACACTTTCACAAGTGTTTCATAACCATTTTCTTTCAATGGATTCAAACTGTATGACTTTAGTATTCTGTGACCAGAATCCACTTGCACTATTCTAAGAACGCTTTGATGTAACTAAGCTTAAGTCATCAAAAGATACAACCACATATTTTGTAAATCTATGGCATTTGTATCTTGTTCATAGTGGTTTTGACAAGATCATTCTCTGCAAAGAGTTAATATGCCTATATCCACTGAAAGTAAGTTCATCTCATTCGCAGATGGATGTACATTCAGGGGTGGATATGAGTTTTTGTTGTATTCTTAAAACGATCACTCTAGATTTTACCTTATGCAAAAGAAATTTGAAATGTTTGAAAAATTTTATGAATTTCTAGCAATGGTGAAGGTAAGTGGTTAAAGATCTTGCGAACTGATAGGAGTGGAGAAAAAGTTAGTAGATATGCAGTTCAAAGATCATTAATTTGATTTTGAATAATATCCAAACTTACCTCCCCAGAAATTCGAGTTGCATATTGATGATTAGTTACTAGTCGTTGCCTAAATCCTTATATGGTAATTTCAGAATGATGTAATGGTTGTATACTTAATGTAAATCATTACTAGATTCATGGATGACCTAATCGAAATCTTAAGAAAAGCTAGAACTGCTAACCCTGGTTTGCATGTTTGTTAGCTATTCTAAGTGATTAGGGGTGGAGCATCCCATAGTCATTAGATAAGAAAGTGTTTGTTTAAACAAATACTACTTTTCTAAGAAAATGACTAAGTCTGAAAGTAAAGTAGCAAATAAAGGAGATATTTTTTTCTTGATTCCATAAGTGTTCTATCATCTTATTCGTTACAAGATGATCCCACTGCCTCTGTTGTCTTAACACAACCAAAGAGGTCAATACCATTTAGTTTTCTTTGACATAGTTCACGGTACCTTGTTGTAGTGGGAGAGTTTCTAGGAACTCACCTTCTTATAACTTGGAAAACACTAGTGATTAAAATTCATTGTGAGTTTAAACAAGTAATGGATTGTCAAGATAAGAAACTAAGAAGAAAGCCAATAGAACTATGGTTTGATCCATTCACATGGAGTAACCTAAAGTTTTCTATTACAAGGACATGAAAGGAAATTTTCGTTAATGAGTCTATTCAATGGACTTAACAAAACTTCCTATTCCTAGTATTGTAGGTTTGAGTTTATCTAAACCTATGGCTTGTGGTATACCTGGAAATTACTTACTCTAATGCAAGCATGAGATGCTGATGCATTTTCTTTCCAATGGAAATCTATAGAAGCTTCAAAACTTCTTAGATATAGATTTTACTTATCTAAGGAAAAGTCTCAACTATTCCAGAGAAGATAAAGCCATGAAAGAATTTCTTAAATCAATAGTGAGAGGTCTCAGATATGCTTTAGTATGCCTTAGACCAGACACCTGCTGTTGAGTGGGAGCAATGAGTAGGTATCAGATTAATCCAGGAGAGGAACATTGGAAGACAATCAAGTAAATCTTAAGATTAAGAAGAGGAACTATATGTTAGTCAATAAGGGTGTTTGTTTAAAACTCTTAGACTACACCACATCAGATTTTGAGACTTGCCCGTGTGCTAGAAAGTCAGCTGATGAGATGGTGATTACTTTGGGGGTGGAGTAGTGATTTTGGAGAAGTGTAAAAACCTATCTGAAATCTCTTGGTCTACCAGAGAGAGACTGAATGTTAAAAGTTGCAGGAAAGATACTTATTCAGTCTAAGGAAAGTTCTATACTTTTGTCGCACCGTTCCAACTTGCCTTAACTACTAGGGTTACTTCCTGTATAACCAAAGAGTAGTTGCCAAAAAGTATAGAATCCAGTATCCCAAAAGAGTAGACATATAGAGAGGAATTTCACATTGTCAAGGATTTTGTGATTAAGGAAGAGTAATGGTGGAGAAGAGGTTGTGTTTAATTCAACCTGTCAGATCCCATTACGAGGAGTTTACTACTATTACACTTGATTGGTATATCAAGGTGTTAATTATTATTTGAAATGCACTTTTTGTTTTATATTAGTGCAAGTGAGAGTTTGTTGGGTTTTATGCCCTAAATAAAACTCATTTCATATAATCAGATTTACTTATTAATAAAGATCAGAAATAACATTTTATGTTGCATGGTTCACATGATTTATTTCATGATTATATGTATATAATGTATGAATTCTTTTTAAGTCCAGAACATATGAGTTGGTTAAAGATTATAGTGTTGTCAGCACAGTGGAATATAATCTTTAATCATATGTTCAAAAGTTTATTCCCTGATTTGTCAGAACACTGGATTTAGACTGACATGGTATAATCAGCGATAGGTATTCTTACACTTGGAAAAGCGTTATGTCCTTTCCAGGACATTGGCAAAGTTTACTAGTATCGGATGTATGGAGTATACATCGGAAGGGACCGATATTGAACTTTGATTAGATATGTTAAAATTTACCGTAATATCTGTTCAATTCAATATCACCTGTTGATCCTAGATCACATGATCGAAATCCTGATATGGTTAGGTTCAATCTCAAGAGTGTTATTCGTGTTCTTTGATTTGTTAGTTAAGCCTAGTTTTGTATCAGGGTGATACGCACATTTTGGGAACACGGTAATGCAATTGAGTGGGAGCGCTAACATAAATATGGAATCTATAGCTTCTATTTGGCAAGTAGAAGTAAAGGATGATTTCCTTCGAGCTTAACCAAACGAAGATAAATGGTGGAGATCTCATTTCACTTAGGTGAAATATCATTTATACAGGGTTAAGTGTTTTAAGGATAAAATACATTGTAGGGTGTTACGGTAATTTAATCCCTTTACAGTGTAAATCATCTATATAGAGGATCATTGATCACATTAGGGTTATAACAATGGATAACTAATGACGTGTCTATATCGTGGAACATATAGAGCATTTCTATATGACTGAGAGTGCAATTCCAAGTTCTAAGTGTGGATTCAATTAGGAATTAATAAGTTAGGGAATTTACTTGGTAAATTCGGTTCGACTTATTGGAAGCTCGGTTATATAGACCCATGGTCCCCATACTAGTTGAGACCATACTGCTTGTAAGACTCAGTTAAATGATTTTAATTAATCAATTATAATTCTAAAAGTTAGACTATGTCTACTTTATGAATTCTCACAGTGTAAGGATAAAATCGTAAAGAAAAGAGTTTCTAGGTTTAATTATTAATTAAGAGACTTTGTATGTCTAATTAATAATTATTTTAAATGAGAATATTATTTAATAATCTATTTTAGTTATTAAATAATTAGTTTTGGCATTTAAATGATTAGAATTGGAAAAATGGTATTTTTGGAGAAATTGAAATAAAATTGAGGAAACTGCAAAATCCAAGTGAGGCCCATATCACCCTATGGCCGGCACCTCTTTGTGTGTTTCCCAATTATTATTTTCAATTTTAATTGCCATGTAATTGCTAATCAAAGCCTAGCTATAATAGGAAAGTGGTGGATCACACTGAATAAGGCAGTTAATCAATTACACAGTAAAAGAGGAAACTGTTTTATTTGGAAAGTTGTGCTCTCCCTTCTCCCTATATAAAGCAACCTTTGTGTCTCTTCTCATGCATGCATGAAGCCATAAGCCACGAAATTCAAGAGAGAAAAAGAGAGAAAAATTCGAAATCCTTGTGAGATGAGTAGTGCCCACACACATCAAGTGGTATCTCAATCATAGTATGTAAGACTATGGAAAATCTGCATCAAAGAAGGAGAAAAGAAGATCCAGGTTCAGATCTTGGTGATGCTCTGCTACAGAAACGAATCAAGGGCTAGAGATCTGAACGGAAGGAGTCATATTATTCCGCTGCACCCACTGTAAGGTTTTCTAACTTTATATGTGTTTATTTTCATTGTTTTAGAATTCATATTAGGTTGTTAATCCAACATACATGTTAGTAAATCTAGATCCTGGTAAAATAATTTCCAACATTTACCTCTTTGGTTGTGACAAGACAACAGAGCCAGTGGGATCATCATATGTCATATAAGATGATAGAACACTTTTGGAATCAAGAAAAATATCTCCTTTATTTTCTACTTTATTTTCAGACTTAGTCATTTTCTTAGAAAAGTAGTATTTGTTTAAACAAACACTTTCTTATCTATTGACTATGGGATGGTCCACCCCTAATCACTTAGAATAGCTAACAAACCATGGTTAACAGTTCTAGCTTTTCTTATGATTTTGATTAGGTCATCCATGAATCTAGTAATGATTTACATTAAGTATACAACCATTGCATCATTTTGAAATTGTATTACCATAGAAGGACTTAGGCAACGACTAGTAACTAACCATCAATATGCAAATCGAAATTTCTGGGGAGGTAAGTTTGGATATAATTCAAAAATCAATTTAATGATCTTTGAACTGCATATCTACTAACTGTTTCTCCACCCCTATCAGTTCGCAAGATCTTTAACCACTTACCTTAATGGTGTTCCACCATTGCTAGAAATTAGAAATTTTTTTAAACATTTTAAATTTCTTTGCATAAGGTATAATCTAGAGTGATCGTTTTAAGAATACAACGAAAAACACATAGCCACCCCTGAATGTACATCCATCTGCGAATGAGATGAACTTATTTCAGCTGATATAGGCATATTAACTCTTTACAGAGATTGATCTTGTCAAAACCACTATGATCAAGATACCAATGCCATAGATTAATAAAAATGTGGTTGTGTCTTTTTGATGATATAGGTTTAGTTACATCAAAGAGTTCTTAGAATAGTGTAAGTGGATCTTGGTCACAGAATATTAAACTCATATTCCATACAGTTTGAAACCAATGATAGAAGATGGATATTAAACACTTGTGAAAGTGTAACTGTATTGTATTCTGGAATTAGAAATATAAGAAAATTTCTGTTTGGAATCTAAAATTAAAGTCAAAGACTTAAATTTATACCAAATATAATGAGTAATTCTATCTTGGACCACCACTATTAATTTAACTCTAAGTCTGATTTGCCCATACAAGTAGGAGATTTCTAAGATTGAGGATTTATATCAATTGAGAATAGAATTTCGGGATTATAATCATATGCGTCATTTAATTTCTTAAAAGAAAATATAATGACATTAAATGATATATAGACCATTCATCCAATGATATGTTATTGAGCTAATTTGAAATGAATAAGCTAAGAGGAATTAGGATAATTTCGTTTATAAATAAGAATCCAACGATGCTTCGATTAGCAAGAGTCAAAGTAATCTTATTTATACAATCTTCTTGTTTCATATTGTAAAAGTACTAGTCTAAGGTGTCATCTATTGATGAACAGCTATATGTCGCATATACAATATTTATCTTTCGAGATCTAACACCATTATGTATGTCAAATGGTGAAAATCCATTAGGAATTTCTCTCATTAGATAAACAAACCAAGTTAGACCAACAATGAAGATTCGAAATTAAACTACAATTTAATAACAGAAAATAACATGGTTCAATATAAATTCATACACAATTCAGAAATTATTAAACATATAGCAAGTAGGAATGACAAGTGAAAATACTCAAACATACAATCCTAAATAATTTCCAAGGTTTTCAACAAACTGATATCAGTGTCCCGTTTAGGCGAGAGTCAAAGCTACCATCCATTGAATAGAGTTGTCAGCTCATCTAAAATGTTAAACATTCTAGCAACCTTTTATTCAATCAAGATTGGAATTCAGCGTTGTCCCGTTTAGGCGAGAGTCAAGGAAATTCTATCTTATGAGCTTCCACCATTGTTTCATAATTTGCAAGTCAAATATGGTCGCCACCATTAGGGTGATCCATACCATATAAAACACTTACAAACTACTTATCTTTCGAGATTAAACGGTGCAAAATTGCTAATGAACGTTCCTCCATTAGGGAGGATTACTCACTAAAACAAACGCGATGTAAAACCAACAATGGAGATCGAATATCTTAATAATAATAAAGCTCATTATTTAAAGAGAGTTGTATTTTCTTTGAAACTTATTTTAATCTATATATTTTAAATATATATTTATTAATTAAAATTTCCAATTTAGAATGAAAAATTCTAAATATAAATTTTAATTTAATATTTATAAATTTTACTTAGATGGATATGAAAAAAAACATGAATTTCTTCCATCTTAGTAATAATTTCCAATAAATATTTAGAAAAATATTCAATTTAAGTTGTTACAAAATTAATTTAAATTAATTTACAACTCAAATTTAATTTTCTATAAATATATATTGCATTTCGAAAAATTAAAGTATTTAAGAATACAATTTTCGAAAATGCTTGTTAAAATAAAAAATAAATCCTAGAAAAATTATTCTAATTTAATGTTGGCCCAAAATTAATTAATAAAATTAATTTACAACAAAAAAATATAATTTTCCTATTTAATTAAATATATAAGAAAAATTTCAAAAATTTAAGTATGATGATGAAAATCAACTTAAATATTAATTTTCTGTTTAATTAAATACACTAGAAAAATACTTCAAGCAAAAACAGATAATATCTATCTAGATTTTCATGGACTAATTAATTCATTTTCTAATTAAATATATTTTACTTTATTTATTTTAATTAATCATTAAATAAAAAAATCATTGAGTTAAGTTGGTCCAAAATTAAAATAAATAATTTACAACTTTAATCTACTTTTCAAATAAAATTCAAAATTCCAGCATTTAAGAAATGCAATTTCGAAATTTGATTAATAAAATAAAGAAAAAAATATATTTTGAAAATTATTTAAATTTAGTTGAAAAAATAAAGTTCAACTAAAAATAATTTTCTACTTAATTAAGTGTCATGAAAAAGAAATATTTAAGTATCATGATGAAAATCAACTTAGATATTTAATTTTCAAATTAATTAAATGTATTAAATTCAAGAAATAAATAATTAAGTGTAGAGAATGCTTAATTATTAATCTCTAGTTTAATACTAGGAAAAATATACTTAAAATAAATTGTACGAAAATTAATTATTTAAATAATTAATTTCACAATGTATAATATTTTCCTATTTAATATTACAAATAATAAGTAGTCTAGAAATAACTATCTAGAAAATATCTTATTTGACTAAGAATCTTTTCCACAAAATTTGAAAAAAAAAAATATCTAATTTAAGTTGTATTAGAAAAAAAAAATCTACAACTTAGATATTTTCAAATTTAAATTTAATTAAATATCAAAAATTAAGTTGTAACCACTTAATTTGAAAATATTCCATTTTAAGTTAATATTCGAAAAGATATCAACTTAAAAAAAATATCTAAAAAATCTTAATAACCAATTCCTAAAATTTCTCAACTTAATTTTGAAATTTTAAATCCAAAAGATATTCAGATTTAAGTTGATTAGTTATAGATAACTAAATATCAACTTAAATAGGAAAATTTAATGAAAAATTTAAATTAAGCTTCAGAAAGAATCTAGATGGTTATAATTCTATATTTAATTAAATACAAGAAAATACATATAGTTTAGCTTAGAATAAAAAATTCTTTAAACTATGGTTTTCTTAAATTAATTTCAAAATAAATGAAATTAATTATGTTGCTAATCAATTTTATTAGGTTAAACTAATTTAATTAACCTAGTACAGTTATTTAATTCAGGCAAATGGGCCTTCAGAATTGGGGTAGTTCATGTGAGGGGGTGCTGGGTTCAGTATGTCGTACCCACTACTATGGCTCCCAACTCTCACACAAGGCCCAAAAGAGAGGAATTTAACCTTAAAATGAACAACTGTTATTAATTGAATAGGCCCAAAACTAAATGGGCCTAAATAAAATCTATCAAAAACTATGATATTTTATTTAGCAACAACAACCTATATGCATCTATAACAAAATTAAACATATAGGCTCACACAGGCACACAATTTGGATGGATCCTATCATGTTGCTAGGTCATACACAGACGAAAGAAGATTGTGAAAATTACATGTTACAAATTATTTACTTGACCAAGGGAGCCATGAGTTAAAATCAGATCATTGGATCTGTCAATAAGTTAACCATGACTATTTGCAATCAAGCAAAAATAGGTTTTAAAAACTTACAAACAAGCTAAAACACATACTCCTGCAACAAGGTTAGCTGGATAGTTGGATGTAGGATTTATTTAATTTTAAATAATTAATTTCAAAAAATTAATTAAATAAAAAAAAATTATTTTCGAAAAATAATAAAATTAAATTAAATTTAAATATTTTCGAAATTAATAAAATAATATTTAAAATTAAACCTACAATTTTGAAAAATTAGGTTTCAACTAACCTAAATATCATTTCAAAATTTGCTAACTACCTTTTTAAAATGTAATGTTATTTTATAAATTAAATATTCAATAAAAATAAAAAAGATAAATAAATATCCTTTTCACATTTTATGATTTAATTTAAATAAAATAACAAAATTTAAAAGTTAGCAAAATATCTTACATCTATTTAAAATATCATGATTATAGTTATCTTACTTTAAATTTAAATAAGGTCAAATTATTTAAAAAAAATTAATTTAAAAAATTTAATATCTGACCTTAAATTTAAAAATAAGATAAGATATAATCAAAGTTAAAAATAAGATAGATAATTATGTAAAAAAAATAGATATTTACTATTTTCAAATTCAAATTACATTAATATCATGAACTAAATTAAAAAAAAAGATTAATTAATTTAATTATGATAATTAGAATTGAATTAGGAATAGTAAATGTATAAATACAGAACTACACAAAAAAACGGAAGTTAAATCTATGAAATAGCATGAAAAATCGAAGAAAAACGAAAAAAAATGCGAGCTCTACGGACGGTATGCTGTGCATACACGTCCGCGCGCGCTGGTGGGCTGCTTGGGCGAGGAGACACGGCGCAGGGATATGACAGCATGATTTCCCCCCGCGTGTCCCTGTTGCTCAATTAATCCCGATATTTTTCGAAACTTCAAAAAATCATAACTAATTCAAATTAAATCGAAATTGAGTTCTGTAAAAAAGTAAATTGCTTAATTTTTTCCATACTATCCAATAAATTTAATTCCAGAAACATATATTCAATTATGTTTCACGAAAATTCACAAACATCAATCAATCACATATAACACTCAATACAACATGATACCATCCAAAACATCAAACAATCGTTTTAAGTCCAAATTTCTTGCAAGAAAATCAATTACCATGGCTCTGAGGCCAGTTGTTGGAAATTATTTTATTAGGATCTTAGATCTACTCACAAGTATGTTGATTAACACCCTAAATATGAACTTTCTAAAACGATGAAATAAACACATATAAAGTTTAGTAAACCTTACATTAGGTGCAGCGGAATATAATGACTCCTTCCGTTCAGATATCTAACCCTTGTATCCTTTCTGTTGCAGAGTATTATCAAGATCTGAACCTGGATCTCTTACTCTGATTCTTTAGTGCTGAAACTCCTTCTTGCTGAAAGTCTTTCTTCACGATCTTCCTCACTATGATTGAGGTATCACTTGCTGTGTGTGGGCACTACTCTAATCACTAATAGGTTCAAAATTGAAGAGGGAAGAAAGAGAAGAAGGTGGCGGCTAGGTATAGAGAGAGAACGCTCAGGTTTTTCTTTGAAGGAAAAAGTAGAAAATTTAGTGTTAATTTCCTGAAGCCTTCACTATCTATTTATAACATTCGACTAGGGTTAGGTTAGAATTATTTGGCAATAAAATAATGAAAATATCAGAGGTAAAACCCTACAAAAGTGGTCGGCCATGCAATGTGGATTTGGGTCTCACTTTTGCAATTTTGCAGTTTTATCTTTTCTGCATCTGATTTTCTCAAAAACGCCAATTTTCTAATTCAACCATTTAAATGCCAATTCTAACTATTTAATAACTATAAATAATTATTAAATAATATTGTCATTTATCATATTTATTAATTGAACCATACAAAGTATCATAATTAACAAATATGCCCCTAAAACTCTTTCTTTACAATTTCGCCCTTACTTAGTAAAAAATTCACAAATAGACATAGTCTAATTTGAGAATTATAATTGATTAATCAAAACCAATTATATGAGTCTTACAAGCAATATTATCTCAACTAGTGGGGGGACCATGGGTCTATATAACCGAGCTTCCAATAAGCAGATCAAGAATTTATAACCTAAATTCACTGACTTATTAATTCTTCGTTGAATCAACGCATAGAACTTAGAATTGCACTCTCAGTATATAGAATGCTCTATATGTTCCACCATATAGACACATCATTAGTTATCCATTGTTATAATCCTAATTTGATCAATGATCCTCTATATGAATGATCTACACTGTAAAGGGATTAGATTACCGTTACACCCTACAATGTATTTTATCCTTAAAACACTTAACCCCGTATAAATGATATTTCAGCTTATGTGAAATGAGGTCTCCACCATTTATTTTCGTTTGGTCAAGCTCGAAGGAGATCATCCTTTACTTACTATTCGCCAGATAGAAGCTATAGATTCCATGTTTATGTTAGCACTCCCACTCAATTGCACTACTGTGTTCCCAAAATGTATGTATCACCCTGACCTAAAAGTAGGCTTAACTAACAAATCAAAGAACACGAATAGCCTCTTGAGATTGAGCCTAATCATAAAAGGATTAAGATCATTTGATCTAGGATCAACTAGGCCATATTGACTTGAATAGATATTACGGTAAGTTTAATAAATCTAAGTCAAAGTTCAATATCGGTCCCTTCTGATGCAGACTCCATGCATCCAACCTGAGCTTTACTTTAACCAATGCTCTGGAAAGAACATAGCGTTTCCAAATGCAAGTAAATTTTGTTGTAGATTATCATATCAGTAAAACCCTGTGTCTGATAAATCTAGGAAACTTTATTCACATAGTCATGTCTACTTTCCAAAGTGTTGACGACACAATAAACATGATCAAGTATGTGAAAAGGGTTTCAGATGAATTTATACATTATCTACATATAATCATGAAATAAATCATGTGAACTATGCAACATTAAATATTAATTCTGATTATATTGAAATGAGTTTTATTTAGGGTTTTATAATTATCACTATAGGGACAAAATTTAGAGAGAGAAAAAGGAGAGAACTCGAAAATTAAAGAGGAGCCTCTCTTTTCAATTTTCTGATAGAATACACTAATGTTATTTTATTATGAATCTGTCATGTTCTATTTATAGGCTTTTCATCTAGGTTTAGGTTTAAATTATATAGAATAAAAAAAAAGATTAAAAAATGGGTTAAAATTCACTTAAGTGGTCTGTCACTTAGTGGAACCCACTAAATTTCAATTTTACCATTTATTTAATAATTCATCTTTTCTTTCACAAATGCCATATTTTAATTTTAAACCTTTAAATGTCAAAAATATTTTTTTAATAATTATAATTAATTATCAAATAAAATTAGCATTTAATTTATTTATTAATTAGACCTTATAAAGTCTTTTAATTAATAAATAAACCCTACAACCTCTTTTCTTCTCAATTAAACCTTTTCTTAGTGAAATTCATAAATAAGAGATAGTCTAATTTATAATTTTAATTATTTAATTAAAACTAATTAACTAAGTCTACAAGCCAGTATTATCTCAACTAGTGTGGGGACCATGACCCTATAATCAAGCTTCTAATAAGGTTCCAGAATTTATCGAGTAAATTATCTAACTCATTAATTCCTCCTGACTAAACTATTGATTCAGAATTGCACTCTTAATTATATAGAACGCTTTATATGTTCCAAATATAAATACACTATTAATTATCAATTATTATACTCTCAATAATAAAAGATCCTCCATAGATGATTTACATCGAGTAGGGACAAATTTACCGTTCTACCCTTCAATGTATTTTATCCTTAAAATACTTAGCTTCCTATACATGATATTTCAATAAACTAATATAATTACTGAAATAAGAGTTCTTCCATTTATCACTATTAAGTCAAGCTGAAAGGAAATCATCATTTCACCTCTATGTCAATATAGAAGCTATAGATTTCGTATCTATGATTAGCGCTCCCACTCAATTACACTACCATGTTCCCAAGATATAAGTATTGGGCCGATCCAATGGGTCAGTTTTAACGAACAACT
This sequence comes from Cannabis sativa, assembly GCF_029168945.1. Lineage (NCBI taxonomy): Eukaryota > Viridiplantae > Streptophyta > Magnoliopsida > Rosales > Cannabaceae > Cannabis > Cannabis sativa. The sequence continues at coordinate 53,312,185 of NC_083607.1, read as the reverse complement.
CTAAGAACATAAATAAAACACTTCTGCTAGAAAGTAACCATCTCAGGATTAAGATCTATTGATCTAAGATCAACTAAGTGATATTTACTTAGAAAGATACAACAGTACGTTTATAATATCTTATCCAAGTTCAATAACGGTCCAATCCAACGTATACTCTATACATTTGATACTAGCATACTTTACCAATGCCCTAAAAATGACGTAACATTTATCCAGGGTGTAAGTAAATTATATTGCTGATTATCACATCAGTGTAAATACAGTGCACTATGAATTATGGGACATAAACTTTGAAATATATAATCACAATTTCTTTTCACTGTGATGACATAACTGTAATTGTAAATAACTATATGTTCTAGATTTATTAGAAATTGTATATTAAACTACAATCATGAAAATAATATGTTAATGTAAATAACTTCTAATCTTCCATTGATAGCGAATAAAATTATATTAAAATGGATTTTATTTAAGGCATAAAATCCCAATAGAACCCTCATTATCAGGTTCGTAAAGAGGGTGGTGAAAAATTGCAGGCTGTATTTGATGAAGAAAAGAATGTTTATGGGGATAATGCTACTGAACATAAGGCAGAGAGTATGATAAGATTGTATTTCCTCATTCATTTATTTAGTTAGACCACTCTTTTATAAAATAATTTAGTTTGTGTATAAATTTCAAATTGTATAAAACTAGTCTCTTTGGATATTTGAGAGGTTATAAAACTAAACCTAAAGGACATTAGACACACAAATCACAAAGTTTGCATTTTCTCAAATCATTACAGTGTTGGTTTTTACAATTTACAGGTTAGTGGCTCGTTAAATTTACTCAGCACAACTCAAAGACATTTTGCTCTGTATCAAAGACATATATGCAACGTGGAGGAAGTATACTTAAGTAAAGAATTTTATTACAGTGTCAAGTTCAAGAATTTATAAATAACTAGTAGTGTGTTTTGAAGATTGAATAAAGTAAAGATGACTCTTGTTGGAATATCTTATATGAGATAGATATCTTGAAGTACATTGCAATCATTTCAGTAGCAGTTTGGTCCAAAGTTAGTATTTTGTGTTTGTAATCTTTAAGTTTGACATTTTAAATTCTTAAAATTTGCATTAATTTGTAATCTTTAGGTTTGACATTGGAAATTCTCTTATGTAACAAGTTTATATATTTATGATTTGAATATTTTTTGAACAATTGTTTTCACAATATAATTATATAATTTAAATGAATCTATATAAATTGAATTAATTTTTAAGCTAATTTATGCATAGTTTTGACTAAATGTTGGTCACTGAAAAATTTATAATTTGGAATAATTATTTAATTTTTTTAAAATAATTTGTTTTTTGTGACTAAAATACTTTACTACTACAAAAATAGTTTTTCTCGACGTTTTTAAACAGCCGTTTAAAGTATTCCCGTCGATTTCTATAACTGTCGCCTATACGACCGTCATAAAACGGGCAAAATAGGAAACGGTTTAAAACTATCGCTAATTTGGACTTCCAACGGTTTAAAACTGTCACCTATAACAAGGTATAGGCGACGATTTTAAACCGTGCTTTATACTATAGGCGACGGTTTTAGTATAGGGCACGGTTTAAAACCGTCGCCTATACCCTATTATAGGCGACAGTTTTAACCCGTCGGGAATGTAAAAAAAAAAATACCGATTTATGGCAGAAAAATCTGTATTTTCCCTCATTTTTTTCCTGGATTAACTTTATAATTTTACCTAAATTAAAATAAAACAACTAATTAATTTTGTTACAATAACATCTAACTTTTAAAAACATTAAATTTATACAATAACAAAATAAATATATATAATAAATAAAAAAGTATATAAATAAATAAATGTATTTATACCGAGCTCGGAGAGAGAGAAAGAGAGAGAGAGGGAGACGGACGGGAGATGGTGGTGGTGCAACGTATGAGATGGAGATGAGAGGGACATCGACGAGAGGTGGTGGCGGTCCGACGAATGCGACGGAGAGTGGAGGGAGACCGACAGGAGGAGGGGTGGGTGGAGATCGATGGACAAGAGAGATGACAAGAAAGGGAGATCGAGAGAGGGAGGAAGACGGCGAGAGAGGAGGGCGATGGTGCGGATGCATGGGTGGGGTTTTGAAGAGTTAAGATTTTTATTTTAGGATGTGGGAAATGGAGAATAAATAGGTGGGCATGTGGGAAATAGAAAAAAAGTAGAAGGGCACGTGAGAATTGCGTCGAGAAGTTGGTGACGAGTTTTTAATCGACTCTTATAGGCACTATATGAATGCGTTGGCCAATTTTTTACATCAAAAAGATTTATGATTTTTTGGTTAAATTAGACTCTCTCTCCCTATTCATCATACTCTGTCGTCTAACTAACATTAACATAAAATATATCAACTTAATATATATATATATATATATATATGGAAGAGGTTTTCATGGTTACATTTTTATTGTAACCATCATGGTTACATTTTTTTAAGCCATTGGATTACTATTAAATGGTTGTGATTAATTTGGAAATTAAATAAAAATAAATAATAAATAACTTGTAACCTGAAAGTAACCTAATCATTTATTTTCTTATAAAACTTTAATTAAGATTAATTATATTTTAAAATTAAATTAATTATAATTATTAATTAATTTTTTGCAATTTATTACTATATAAGGATCTTTTAGCAATTTATTTTTCTTACTTAAGTTATTTAAAATTTTATAGCAAAACTTTTTATAATTTAAAATTATACACATATAATTTCATAATTTAAATTTTATTATACTTGTAATCTTAATTTTAAATTATGACACTTAATTATTTGATTTTTTTATTTAAATATTTAAAAGTAAAAAATGAAATAAGTTGAAGGATTTTTTAGAAAAAAAATGGTTGCACTTGTTATCGATTGATTAGCTTCAGGCGTCATACTTAGTTCATATAATTGTAACAAAATAATTAAATATCATTTAAAAATAATTAATTATTTGAAAATTTATTATAAGAAGAGAATTTTAATTTGTGTCAAAAGAAGTTTAATTTTTGTAAAAAAAATAAATTTTATTGTAAATATTATAATTAAATAGCTTAATTATTAAAATATTTCAAGTAAGGATTTAAACATAAATATTAATTACTAAAAGAGGTCTTGTTAAATATTTAATTAATTATTTTAAGAAAATAGTTAATTATAATTAAATAATTCTAAAAAAGGAATGTCTATTTAATTAATTATTTTAAGAAAATAGTTAATTATAATTAATTAAATTTAAAAAAGGAAAGTCTACCTATTAGTAACCTGCTATTACAGGTTAAAAAAAATGTAACCATATGGTTACAATAAAAATGTAACCATTGAATAGTCACACATATATATATATATATTATATTTATGTATAAGGAGATTGATGACATCTTGTCATCTTTTGATTTTTTTTATTTGTGTTTTCTTAATTTTTTTAATAAATTATTTTTAATTTGTTATGTATATTTTTTATTTTTGTATGTTTAGACACATAAAATATTATATTTTATGTAATGGTGTTATTTGATATTTTAAAGTGTCCAACACCCTATTAATATAATATCTAATAATTGGCTAATTTTAAGAAAGATTAGTAATAATCTATAAAAATTATTATACCATATTATGTGGGATCTGATATTTAATTGTACTAATGATGATACTATTTCGACAGTATTAAACACTACTAATATTTTTAATCATATCTCTAATAGTATTGCAAACACGCCATAGAGTTAATTGTATTAGGAATATATATGGTTTCTTAGGTGGTACTAGACACCATTAATATTTTTTAAAATTTTTCTAATATGATTATAAAGTTGATATTTAATATTGTATCAATATCAATATAACTCCTTGTGTGGTATTAGATACACTAATATTTTTTTTAACATTTTATTAAATTATTTTATAATATTTGAACCAGTTATAATACATATATGTATACATTTAAATTTATGTATTCTAGATTTTAGTTTCGTTTATTCGAGTGGTATTGTATGGTCATAGAGTAAATATTAATTATTTTAATTATGTTATATCATATTTTATATAGTACTATATATTTATACTTTTTAGAATAAATTTGGAAGTTGTAATGTATATAAATATAAAATTTATAATATCAACCAATATTTAACATAGTATTCTATGAAAATGTGATATACCTCACAATTTGATAAAATATATAAGATATATAATCACTACAAAAATATTACCTTTAGTCACAACAAAACTTATAACTAAAAGTAAAAAAAAAATTGTGACTAATTATAAATCATATTAATTTTATGTTATGACTAAAAAGTCCGTAACTAAAGGTATTAGTCACAAAAATTACAATTTATTGTGACTAAATGTACTTTTATTCACAATATTTATTGTGACTAAAAGTAAATTAGTGACAACTTGTATCTAAAAACTATGTTTTAGTCACAAGTAACTTTTGTTGTGACTAAAAGTCACATTTAGTCACACAAAAATTATGTTGTGACTAAAAGTTTATCACTAAAAGTAGTTGTTTTTTGTAGTGAATATAATTTAATGTGGCATCCAAAATAAACACTTAAAAAATTACATAAATTACTATTCTAAGACCACAACATAAATTAATATAGGGTAAATTGTGGTTTAAATACCTAATATTTTAGATTTTATACACTTAAATATCTTATATTTATTTTGGAGGAAAAAATACCCAAGGTTACAATTCTCTTACATCTGTTACTACTACTTCTGTTAACTCATAAATATGGACACGTGGAGGATCAAGATGCATTACATTTATTTATTTTTATTTTAAAACTTGATATTCTTGATATCAGAAATTAAATGTTACTTTTTTAAAAAAAAAAAAAACAAAACAATTCGCCTAATAATTTTTACATGATATTGGCACTTTAATTCGATAATCATGTTCCATATACTGTACTGGTTCACTCAGCTATGGTAATTTTATATTGCATCTCTCTTATTGTTTTTTGAAACAAGTAGCATTTACTTTTTTATGTAAAGAATATTAAATTTTAAAATAAAATAAATAAATATAATGCATTTGGACCCTCCACGTGTTCATATTTATGAGTTAACAGAAGTTGTAGTAATAGGTGTAAGAGAATTGTAACATTGGATATTTTTGTCTGCAAAAATAAAAATAAGGTATTTAAGTGTGTAAAATCTAAAACATTAAGTATTTATGCCGCAAATTACCTCATTAATATATACAATATTATTTAAGGTGTTGTCCTAAATGAAAATTTTGTATAAATTATTATTCTAAGACCGCAATATAGTTTTCTAAATTATTATTCTAAACCCACAGTAACTAGTATATCTATATATATATATATATAAACACTTAGTATATTTATATCTATATAGATATATATAAACACTTATGTTGGCAGCTATTTGCAAATAACTGCTTTAGAGGTGGTTATTTGTACATAGCCAACACCATAAATAAGGTCTTTTTAGAGGTGGTTATTAGTAAATAGCTGCCACTATATGCTCCCTTCTAGATGCGATTTTTTTCAACCCCTTTAGTGACTTTTGAAATGCTTACAGTTGCATATGTCGCCATAATAACCTTGTTCAAGTAATAATAATACCCACTATATTTAAGATTCTGAGAGAATAATCTTCTTCTTATATACATATATACAGTGTAGAAATATATGGGTTTATGTTATAACTCAATGATAGTGATTTTCCTCCTCTAATTATTACCCACTATATCATATTATTATCATTAAAAGTAGATGCGTATAGTTGTAGATATGAATTCTAGACGCTAATAATTGTTCACTAGAGTATAAAAATTCCAAAATCAGAGAAGTACGAAGAAATTGGCTAATACAGTAATTAGTTCTTTTCTTGCTACCCACTCTCCAAATGTATATTTGTAATCGTATTGCAAACTTACATATGCTATTTCTGACTTCTAGGCCTATATAAGGAAGATTTGTATAAACATACAGAATTTAAATTACTTCCTAAGAAATAACAACACATCATTCTGATGATAGACTTTTGTTTGTTTAATTAAGGGATAATGTTGAAATATGATCATTTCCAAATTGAAATAAAAGAGATTAATTAATGTATTCGAATTTATTTCAAAAGAGGTTCAGAGCTGTAAATATTACCTGAAATAAATTAAATTAGATATAGAGAAAAAAAAAAATTGCATAACGTAAGAAAATAATGGCCCCGGTTAAAAAGTGGTCGAGAACTAATGTGTATGAAATTGAAAAAGAAATTTTTATACCTGAAATTTTTAAATTTTTTTATTGTGGAGCGGAATTTTTTTAAAAAATAAATTTCTTACTGTATACCGTGTTAAGGTTTTATTATTGTTTTACGGTTATTTTTTAGTTGATCTATTGTTGTTTTAAATTTTAATTTTTTATTTTTTTTACGGTTATTTTAGATTATTTTATAAAAAGTTACAAAAATTTCGTGTGACACTAAAATTTTAAACTTTTGTCCAAAATCTAATATTTGGTAAAAATCCCAATTTAAAATCCTTCTTTTTTAGTTTCATACATTTGTGTATATTCTTATATTTTATAAATATATATAGAAAGAAAATTAGTGAAAATTTACTTTTTTAGCTTATTCAATTGGACTATTCTGTTTTTGGCACGTAAATTAGCAGGTGTAAGAAGGCTCATAAAAATACGTACGTCTAACACACATCATATCAGCATTAGTGTAGTTTAATATTATAATATAGGATAATGCAAGTATTAAAAATGATTTTATATAGAGTTGTTTTTTTAATAGGTGTCATTGTATTCATTTTATGTCCATATTTAATTTTATTTATTTTTTTTATAATTATTTGTCAAAACACTCATATCCACCTAAAAAATTATTTTTTTTGTCAATATGATATGAGAAGAGAGATATGTACAAAAAATATTGCATTGTTTTTTTACTTCGCTATTTGAGAATTTCTTTATCTCAACCTTTATTTTTCTTTTAAAAAAATAATCAAAGCTCTTAGTTTTGGTTATAGTTTATGTTCTTTAATAAACAACTTTTAAAAACATTTAGAGAGAGTGGAGAAAAAAAGAGAAGTGAATGATAGTTTTTTTTTATGAAAATAATAGTATTTTTAACAAATAATTATATATGTAAAAAAAATAAGAAAATAATATTCAAAAGACATAAAATAAAATATGGCCACGTAGGATAATTTTTTAGTGACCTGTCATTGCTACGTAGGCAAAATTAGGACTTAATGAGGCTGGACAGACGACACCTTAAAAATATAAACAGAACAGTACTTTGGAGGGTTTTCCCACCAAAATATGAGGTTGGATGGTTTTTTGCAAGTAAATTGATAGTTGAGGGGATTTTGCCGCAAATTACTCACTCTAATTTAGTATAAGTAATATTAAAAAGGCAAATTAGTAATTTTTTCTCCTGAACTTTGACATGTAGTAAATCGTGTCCTCTGAACTTTTTGGCCGTTAAAAATTCTCCTGAACTATTGAGATTGTTAAATTTAAGGACTTTTGTCTAATTTCATTCAATTTTACTGTTTCAGTGATTGTTTATGTACATGCTCCTCAGACTTTGATATCTATCCAATCATGCCCCTAAAACTTTGATATGTACTAAATCATACCACTTGAACTTTCATCCATGTTAGAATTTTTTACTAAAATTAGACAAAAGTCCTTAAATTTAACAATCTCAATAGTTCAGGGGAATTTTTAACGACCAAAAAAATTCAAGTTGTATAATTTAGTACATGTTCAGGAAAAAAAAAATTACGTATTAAAAAACTACCAAATACTTTCATTAATGGGCAGAGATATTATTAATAGTCTACATGGCAGTGACAAACCATGTAAGTGTTTTGGTGACCCATCATATATGCCGTTTAATAAGAGAAAATATTAATATATTATTCAAATATATTGTACTATTTTATCCTTTTACTAATATTCAGTACAAACTAAATTAATGCACTAAAATGGCTGATATGAAAGAAAGATCATTTCACTACTTCTCTACTCCACTTTAGAAAAAGAAAAAAGAGATTGTCACTATTAATGGTTAAGACTACATTGTAGGCAGTCTTAGGTCCACACATACTATAATATTTTCATTTGTTATCAACTGATTGTTGTATGTTCCTTTACTGGTTTTATTTATTTTTCTGCATGTTTATCTAAAAATTAAAAAGGTAAACAAAGGAAAAAGTTCTTTCTCATCAAGTTGATGATATGTAAGTTTTTATATGACTTTGGAACTCCCGTAGGGTATATCCCTTTGCTCTGGTAGTTTACCAGCTCTTTCGATTGTGATGTAACTCCTTATTAAATTAGATATGTTATCGTAATTTTAAATTATTATGCACTCTTTTACTAGTAAAAGGGTTTAATGAAAATCGTAAAATAATTAAAATTTTTATAAATAAATTTTAATATATAAATACATTACATGATTCGAGATCCTGTTATAAAGTTACAACAGTTTTTCATAACATATAATTAAGTTACTGTTATACTGAATTTAAAACAATAAAACTAGAACGAATTACCGATAGAAGATTCTGGCTGATTCCCGGACAATGTCTCTTTCTAATTAAGACTTTTCGCAGCTCTACCCGAAGTGTGCACGACAGTCTAGCAACCACGGCGTCCCTAGGATAAAACAGCCTCTGCATATAAAAAGTTTTGCACCGAACTGTATCGTTCAATTACACCGTAATTTTTTTGCTTTGAGAAATATTGTAAGGAAGAAAAAAAATGTTGTTGGAAAGGATATATTCTTACGTACGACTTATATAGTGAAATCGATCCATGATTAAACGGTAATTTAATCGCGGAGGAGTTGGATCATGACAGTGAAAAGCGGATCATTGATTGATCGCTTTTTACTACTTCATTTAACGTTAAAAATAATTAATTAATAAATAAAAAATAACTATTTATTTAATTAAATAATTTTTCTTTAAAAAATAAGTGACACCTCACCTCCCAGCCCAACTCGGATCGATCAGACGGTAGTGCGCGTGTGTGGTGATCCAGTGTGTGAGTCATCACCCATGCGCACAAAACTGGGTACCCCTTGGGGCCCAAAACCCAAATCTCAAACTTGCACATTAAATACATTTCTAATGAAGTGTTTCTATCCCATGTGGGACTCCATTACTCACTCATTTCACTTTTTATTTTTTTTACACAATTTCACAAAGTTCCAAAAATCCCCCACTTGAAATTTTTAAAATTATTTTCTCTAGCAATATCAGACAACTATAAGACAATGCTTAGACAAAGATATCTTTCGATTTGAATCTTGCGTAGTGAATACGATTTGGATTTTACTAGAGTGACTTGAAGTCTTGAACTCTATCTCCAACATCATACCATGCACTAATCTTTCAAGGATGTATTCAAACCAGCTCGTGCGTTAATGGCAATGCAAGTCTATCCTGGTATAGTGAACGCTCTAGAAATTTTTTCCCCAAATTCCATAAGAAGCGGCCCCACTCCCACATTCACATAGATGAGTCTATCAAGTGTACTCATGTATAGCTCGGTATTCCACTCAACGTAGAGTATAAATCTCATTAAGAGTTTGTATTAACTCATCCTCTTATCGCTTCAGGACTTCATGCTTCTCATATTACAATAGCATGGTCACATATCACCTCATAACTTGTTATTACCCGTTGAACCTAAGTCTTGGGATCTCCAGTCATTAGGTTGGGTTACCATTATGAGTGAGTCATCTTTCTAAGGGCAATAGTCCCATCCCTTTCGAAGTTTTATGGACTTTCTCTCTAGCTAGTCCTTTCGTCAAAGGATCTGCTAAATTGTCATCAGTGCGTACATAATCCACTCTAACAGCTCTTGTTGAGAGAAACTCTGTAACAGTGTTGTGCTTACGACAAATTTGGCCTTTCCTACCGTTGTAGTAACAGTTCTACACTTTGGCAATAGTCGCGGTACTATTTGCAATGGATCAACACAGCTAGTATCGGATTTTCCCATAAAGGGATCTCAGCTAGCAGGCTTCTTACCCAACATGCTTCTTCACTAGCAGAGGCTAGTGCTATCATTTCAAACTCCATGGTGGATTGTGCTAAGATAGTTGCTTTCTTTGACTTCCAAGAAACAGCGTCACCAGCTATGCTAAAAATATAGCCACTTGCTTTGGAGTCATCTAACAAACTGTTCCAGTCTACATCATTGTATCCTTCAAGGACAGTTGGAAACCTTTGATAATGTAATCCAAGGTTCATGGTTCTCTTAAGGTATCTCATTGCCCTCTCAATAGCATGACAATGCTCTGTACTAGGCCTACTGGTAAACCTGCACAATAATCCCACAACATAGACAATATCAGGTCTCATACAATCAATGGCATATCGAAGACTGCCAATGATGCTTGCATATTCATATTATTTCACACTGTCACCAGTGTTCTTAAATAGCTTTACACTTGGCCGAGCATATGGTGTGCAAGCAGGTTTACAATCAGAGTAATTATATTTCTTGAGAATCTTCTCAATGTAATAAGATTGATCCAAAGAAATTCTCTTTCTAGACATAGTTATCTTAATACCAAGGATTACATCAGTTTCTCCGAGATTCTTCATATCAAAGTTAGCACATAATAATGATTTCAAAGCATTCACAACATGGATATTTGAACCAAATATAAGCAGATCATTCACATATAGACATATAATAGTGCAAATGTCATTCTCAGATTTATAGTAAATGCATTTGTCACTTTCATTCACTTTAAAGCCATGTGAGAGAACTAAATTGTCAAATTTTTCATGCCATTGATTAGGTGCATGCTTAAGCCCTTACAGAGATTTATCAAACTTGCAAACCTTATGTTCCTGGCCTGGGATCACGAACCCTTCAGGTTGATCCATGTATATTTCTTCTTCTAATTCACCATTAAGGAATGATGTGTTAACATCCATTTGGTGCACAACTAAATTATGTGTAGCAGCTAGTGAAATTAAAACTCTAATGGATATTATTCTACTGACAGGTGAAAAGGTGTCAAAGAAATCTACATTCTCTCTTTGTCTCAAACCCTTTGCTACAAACGAGCTTCGTATTTGTCTACACATCCATCAAGTTTCAATTTCTTTTTCAGAATCCACTTACACCCTATAGTTTTGCAACAAGGAGGTAGGTTTGTATAATGCCAGGTTTTGTTCGTAATAAGGAGTCCATTTCATCATCAACGACCTCTTGCCACAGGTCAGCATCTAGGGAAGACAAGGCTTCTTAGAGGTTGGCAGGATCCTCCTTTAAGGTGTAAGCACAAAAATCTGAACCAAAGTCTTTTTCTACTCGAGCTCTCTTGCTTCTTCTAGGTTCTATTTCACTGTACTCTCAATGTGCTCACTATTCCTAATTGTAGGAACATTGCTAGTAGATGCACCCCCATTATTTCTTAATTTAGTGGGAAATCTTTGTTCATAAAAATCTGCATCATTAGCTTCCACTATAACATGTGCATTCAAAGCATAGAATCTATATGCTTTGCTATTCACTGCATATCAAATAAATACACACTCATAGGCTCTACTAGCTACCTTTATTCACTTAGGATCAGGATTCCTAACATAAGCTAAACATCCCCAAGTTCTAAAATAAGACACATTTGGTTGCCTATTTTTCAAGATCTCATAAGGTGAAATTTTGCTCTTAGATTTAGGAACTCTATTCAGAACATAACAAACAGTTAATAAAATTTCACCCCACCAATGAGATGCAGCACCAAAATTCAACAAAATAGCCACAACTAATTCAATAAAGGTTTTATTTTTGCTTTCAGCTTTACCGTTCATTTCATGTGAATATGGTGTAGTCCTTTCTTGTATCATACCATGTGAATTATAAAATTTAATCAACAAGTTCGATTCATATTAAGTTCCTCTATCATTAGGAAGTATTTTTATTTTCTTATTGAATTGATTCTCAATTTCATCCATGAATAATTTGAACATGTCAAGTGTATCATTTTTATTTTTTATCTAGTACACATAAGTAAAATCTAAACAATCATCTATGAATGTAATAAAATAAAATTTACTATTTCTGGTTAGCGTTCCATCAAGTTCACATATATTAGAATGTATCAAGTTTAAAGATTCAGTTTCTTTAGTAATTGATTTATGTGATGTCTTAGTTAATTTTGTTTAACTACAAAAAATACATTTTTCAAAATCCTTTTCTGACATTTTCAGGATTAAGCCAATATTACTCATGTTCTTAATGATACGTTTATTAACATGACAAAGTCTAGAATGCCAAATATTAAAATCACACAACATGTAAGCAGAAGAAGATATTTAATTAAATTTAAACATCCCATCAGTAGTATAACCCTTCCCCACAAAAGTACCATTCTTAGTGATGATGTACAAATCAGCCCCAATTATTTGAGTAAACTCAGCCTTGTTAAGCAAAAAACCAAAAACAAGATTTTTTTTTTCATCTCGGGAATATGCATTACATCCTTCAGCAATAAGGTCTTTCCCGAGGTAAACTTTAGCTCCACATTTCCAGTTCCAACAACAATAGTGGTGTGGGAGTCTCCCAACAACACTTTCTTGTCATCAACAACAGTGTATATGTCTTAAACATAGCACGGTCATAGTAGACATGGCGAGAGGCGCCAGTGTCTACCCACCACCCTTCTGATCCACTAATCATGTTGATCTCAGAAAATCATAGTTGTAAAAGGTTCTTCGGTCAAGTTAGCCTGTGGAGCAGTGCTAGGCTTGTTCTGACACTTTCGTGCCATATGACCCGGCTTGTTACAGTTCTAACACAAAAATTGCGCAGGGTCATTCTGTTTATGTGCAGGTGGCTGCCTTCCATGTTGGTTCCTATTATGGTTCCAACCCTGATTATTGTTACGAGGAGGATTGTTGTGGTTAGAATTAGAATTCGAGTTGCGATTTTGATTCTTGAAATTTTTACCATTAGGCTTCAGAACCGCTTGTGTGGACTTCTTAGTGTTGTTGTTTTAAACAATAAGCATTTCATCTTTTTGGTCTTGTTTTCTCGCTTCCTCCTCTATACGAAGGCGGTTGATCAAACTTTTTAAGAAAAATTCCTTAGTCTTATGCTTGAGAGTACTTTTAAAATCCTTGGTTAACTCTACAAAATAGAGTTATTTTAGCATATTTTATAGGCAAAAATTGGTTTAGTTCATGACTTTTTAATTATTTTATTAAGTTGTTAAGTATTTTTGAATTTTTTAGTCTTAATAATTTTTTTTGTAGCATTTTGTGTGTGTTAGAGTAATTTTATTTTGTTTAGTTTAAATTTTATATTAATTTTTTAATTAATTTTCTATATTTTTAGGTGTATTTATTAGCCAATGTTTGGAGCTAAATTGGAAAAAATGTGAAGAAATGGAGCCAAAATTTCAAATTTCAAAAGCAAACTCAGATTCGGCCCTGACAAAGCCCAGCCCCAGATCAACACTCTCCTCCATCTGGACTGTCTGCAAGCAGATCCTATTGTCTAGGAGCGCGCGTGACGACCACCTCCAGACCAAGGCCCGTGGCACCTCATCTTCTCCTGCCAGCTCCAGCACGTGGCCCCCCCCCCCACCTGACCGCCTGTCCCCCCACGCCAGCTCCTCAGTGTGCCAAGTGTCTGCCTCTCCTTTCAGCTGCCATTTCAGATGCTCTCCATGTGCACCATTTGTCAGCTCCTCATTCCAAGCCGCCTCTTCCAAGCTATTTGATGCTGCCAAGTGTTCCAAATGCATAGAAAATGAGACTAAAATGTCAATTTCAAAAGTACACTATCATTTTCTGTTCTCTTTCATTTATTTGGCTCATTTTTCCATCTTACACTATTTTCTCAACCAATAAATTGCTCATTATATATTTTACCTATTTACTTCTCATATCCCACCTACCTCATTTATGCCAAAAATTTCTAGAAAATATTAAAATAATTAATTTATTAATTATTTTAATTCACTCACTTTGGCTTTAAATAGAGAATTTTGGAGACCTTTTGAAGAACAAACAACTCAACAACCAACACTAAACCATCCACATCCTACATCATCTTCCATTACTCTTCTTTCATTTTCACTCTTTCTTAGAATGTATTTTCTTTGTAATATTTATTCTAAGAAAGTTATGAGCTTCTAAACCTCTTAAGGTTGTTAAGATGGAAGATGAAGCAATATGTAACTAAGTAATACTTATGGTGTGTTGATTTCTCATTATATGTTTTAAAGTTTATGAAATTTTCTTCTTCAAATATGTCTTTCATCTTTAATATTATGTAGTTTGGATTGTTAGCACATATTTTCACTTCGTTCTTCATTGTGTAAAAACTATAATTTACTTTGATTAAGTGTGGTTCATTAGATTGTTCATACCTAATTCTTAAAATATAAAAATTATACTTTTACCTAAAAATAATATCTTTGATTTGTTGTAGTTTCATTAGCTTGTTTCACAATTAATGCATTGAAATTATACTTTTATAAGTGAAGAAAATTCCTATCATATGAAAATACTTTGTACTTAAATGGAAAATATATTTTTAAAAATGATAGTTTTATTGAGTTCAACTATCAAGGAAACTTGGGAGTCAATACACTATTAAATATTTTTAATATATATTGTGGATTCTAAAGTCTTAATAATCTTTTCTCTAGCATTTATTCATCAATTCCTTTTACCTTGTTTATTTTAAATCTTTTTTATTTTCTTTCCTTTTATGAAACAAATCTCATCAATTATTTGAAGCTAGGTTAGAGTTTAATTAATTTTGAGTTTAAAAAGTCTCTCTTAGATATAAATCAACTCCTTTGGGTTCGATCTCGTACTTACATGAACACTATATTCCATATTCGATTCGTGTACTTGCGAGTATAAATATTTAAAACATATATCACCATTGGGTGTACAACAAATTTTTGGCAATGTTGTCGGGAGTTGTAAGAAGAGAAATATATTTATCTCAAGGTTAGTAAAATTCTTTTACTGGTTATTTTTTTTTTTACTTTATCATCTAAAAACAAGGAGAAAAAAATAATAAATAATTTTGGGTTGGTCCTACCGCCTAATATTTATTTATATATAATATATCATTAAAAAAATAATTGGATCGGTTTCCTGCCTAAAGATATATACTAATTTATTTTTATATTTATATATTATATTATTGTCATTTTTGTAGTTGATGGCATATAGTGCCTCCTTGATTCTTTTTTTTTTCTTTCTTGCTTTTATTATTATCGCTTATTTCATATTTTTATTTTCCTTTTGCTTTGTTAAAATATATATATCACTCTAAGTATGCTCTGTGGTCGCAGTTCCAATGAACTTCCACGTTAGAAATTGACTCTTGTAATTTTCTTTTAAGTATTGTGTGAAATTTGCATGCATCATTGGCAACGAGATTCAAAGAATCGTTTGGTTAAAAGAAGACTACATTAGTTTGACATTGAAAGTGTTAGTGAAAATTTAAGCATAATGGATCTCCCTGTCGTTGAAAATGCATTGCAAGAGAAAACCCTTCTTGAACATTTCTCTCCTATTGTTTGTAATTGTAAAGCCCGCTTAGTTAATTTGGAAATTATCAGTTAATTATGATTAATTATGAAATTATTTATAGCTATTTAAATAATTTATTAGTGTTATTTATGGAATTCAGAAATGCATAGTTATGTTATTCAGTAGTTTTCATATTTTGCATTTCCAGTGCCCGGTATTTTGGAACTTGGCGTTTGGCTCAGTAGAAATCACAACTTAGTATGTTAGTAGTTTGGGGACGGGTTTTAGACATTGGGAATGTCGGGAATGGCCGGGAATTTAGAATTTCCCAAAAATACCCCTTTAGTATGATTTATGTGATTTTATGGTGGAGGGGCAAAATGGTCTTTTTGCCCCATTAGTGTTTTGTCTTTTGTGATTTTATGAAATGGAAAATAAGTGTTTATTTGATTATTTGTTGGCTGAAATGAGTATAGGTTAAGTGGCTTTATTCATTAATTTATTTTTACAAAACATTACACTTAGAAAAAATTACAAACTTTCTCTCTCTCTCTCTCTTTTCCTCTCTCTCTCTCTCTCGGCTGTGCATGTGGGTGCAAAGGGGTGGATTTTGCTTAGATTTTCTAGTGGATTCTCATCCAAAGCTAAGCATTCTTCAAGCTAGGTTAGCTTCTTTTGTTTTCTCTTGAATTTGGTTGAAATTTTGATGAAAATATGATGATTCTTGCATGATTTTTAGTTGTTGTTGCTGCTGTGATTTTGTGTTAATTTATGTGGTTTAATGCATGTTAATTGAAGTTAAAATGAGCTGTGTTGAAGCATGTTAGATAGGTTATGCAAAGCTTTAAGTTTTCTATGTAAAAATATGTGATTTTTGAGAGAAAAGGTTATATTTTGTTGCTGTGATGTTGAGGATGTTTGCTTGAGTTTCCAGAGGTTATTCTGAGCTTGATTATGTAGAATTAAGTTGGTTTGATTGCTTGTTAGGTGGATTTGCTCAAGTTTGAGTTTAGAACTCAAAGCTTGAGCTCCAATGGTGATTTTTGTTTCTGTGTTTTCTGGGTTGTTTTGAGGCCTTAGAAATGTTCTAGGGAAGGTATAGAACAGGTCTGGAAAGTTTGGATCAATTTGGGGTTGAATTGGTCGAGTTATGAAAATTTGATGTTGCTGCCTGCGAGGAACCGATTCGGTTGTGCATCCGAATTCGGATGGGCTTCGAAAATTCCCGAACCGGAATTCGGTTGGGCAACGATCTGTAGGTTGGGGAATTTTAAGAACCCGTGTTTTTCCTCGTTTTTATGTTTTTAGGGGTATTGCCATGCTTTTTATCGATAGGGAAACTTTTAGTTCCTAGTTTAAGTCCCGGGAAGTGATTTAGCGTGTCACTTATAGCGTTGTGATTTTTATGGTTTAGGAGCCGATGTCCGCCACTCGGCTACGGTTCCGGTCGGGTTGACGGCACACCCGAATTCGGAATCCAGGTAAGATTAGTATAACAGTATGCATATGTAGATTACATGTTTAGCGTGCATGTAGGAAGCATGTTAGATTACATTAGTTATGTATATAGGCTTCGAACCATCCAACCCGTCACGTCGGTACGAGTGGAGTATGACCCGACGGCGGAGTATGACCGGTTCGACCGATCAGGCTGACATTTGGTTGGTGGTTCAGTGCTATTGACCTATCTCGTCGGTACAGGCTGGAGTATGATCGGTTCGACCGATCAGGAGGATACTTGTCAATAGTACCGTCCCTGTGAACGTTCAGAACTCAGTACCATGTTGGACATGGCAGTAGTGGCTCAGTACCATGTTGGACATGGCAGTAGCGGGACTGAGTATCGTGTTGGACACGGCAGTTAGAATTATGTATGAGTATTATTATGCTTTTCTTGCGAGTACGTCGACTCACGGTTTACGTTTATGTGTAGGTAAAGGCAAGGCTATAGGCGATGGACCGTGAGCGAGCTTATGAGATTGTACATGCTCGGGGCGGTTAGGCACTGGAGCGTACGATCCTCGGGACGACAGGCTGATTTTTGTAACTGGTCGTTAGACGACCCTTATTTTATGTAACAGTTAAACAGTTAAAACTTTTTGTAAATAATTTTATAATCGGGATCCCGAGTCTTTTGTAATATTGTTTTATAAGTTTAATTAAAAAGCAAAATTTTAATTAATCACGTTTTTCCATAAACCTCGTTGATTAGCAACGAGCTGCACAGTACGTTTAAAAATCACGTAATACGCCTATGGTAGTTAGGGTGTTACAATTTGGTATCAGAGCCGCCAGGTTGTCTTCCAAAGATCGTCACGACATGTACAATCATCATCAGCAGTTAGCTCGGTCCACGGTTCAGTAAGCCTTTATTGCCTTAGTAGTTTATTTTATTCAGTTATAAAAAAAAAAAAAAAGCCTGTTAGGAAGCATGTTAGTAGCCTGATAGTAGAATAGGCGCATGTTTCGTTTTTAATTTCCAAATTAAGCGGCATTAGTAAGCTCTCCTTGAATACGACCTGATATGCCAACTCTTGGTTTCGCAGGCGGTTCTAATCAGATGGACGCCAGGCGGACTACCAGGAGTCAGGGCAACTCCGTAGGGTCGAACCAAGGACAGGGAGCTCAGTTTCCCCCACCTGCTAGGGGCCGAGGTAGAGGTCCTCGAGGCAGAGCTCGTGGTCGGGGTGATGAGAACCCACCACAGGCTGCCCAGGCTCCTCCAGCCGATCAGGGAGCCCCAAATTGGGAGTTGCGGTTTGCGGAGATGCAAGCCCGGATCGAAGAACAAGACCTCGAGATTCAGAGGTTGAGACAGCAGGGTGCTCCTGCAGTTCCAGTGCCCGTAGTTCCAGTGGCACCTGCCCCTGCTGCCCAGGCCGAGATAGTGGTGGCGGCCCATAGATTGGAACCTCTGTATGAGCGGTTCCGGAAGCAAGCACCTCCGGTTTTCCTGGGAGGTCCGGACGTAATGAAAGCCGAGCAATGGCTGACGGTGATCACCAAGATTCTGAATTTCATGGGTGTCACCGGTAACGATAGAGTGGTGTGCGCCACGTTTCAGTTCCAGGAGGACGCTTTGGTCTGGTGGGACATGGTGTCTCAGATCCATGACGTCACCACCATGACCTGGGAAAGGTTCCACGAACTCTTCAATGCAAAGTATTACAATGAGGCGGTCAGAAGCGCCAAGAGGAAAGAGTTCGCTCACCTGACCCAGCGTGAGAACATGAGCGTCACTGAGTATACTACTCAGTTTGATCGGTTGGCGAGGTTAGCCTCGGGAATTGTGCCGACCGACTTCAGCAAGAAGGAGAAGTATCTGGACGGGTTGAATGCCAGGATCAGGCATGACTTGATGATCACCACCGACGACAGCACTACCTATGCTCAGATGGTGGAGAAGGCACTGCGAGCTGAGGGCGCAGTGGGGTGTATGTCAGAATCAGCCAGTACTCCGGTGAGTGGCGGAGCTCCTACCCCTCCTGCATCAGGCTATAGCAGGGGGAGTAGTGGTTCGGCCATTGATCAGAGGAAGAGAGCACCCACTGCTTTCGGTGGCTCGAGTCAGAACAAGAGGTTCCGGGGGAACCAGAACAGAGGGAGTCGTCCAGGTGGTACTGAGACCCGCTTCTCCTATCCCGAGTGCCCTAGCTGTAAGAGGCACCATCGGGGTGAGTGCAAAGGTTAGGGATGCTTTCATTGTGGCATGCCCGGACACTTCAAGAGGGACTGTCCCCAGCTCCGACCAGAGGCACCGAGAGCTCCAGCGATACCCACTCCAGCCAGGGTGTTCGCTATCACGCAGCCGATGCGGATGCCGGCCATTAGTTGTCACGGGTCGGCTTTCTATTAACAACTCGCTATATTCGATCTTTGTTTGATTCTGGGGCTACACATTCTTATGTGGCGGCCAGAGTCTTTAGTAAATTGGGTAGACCCTATGATAGATATGAATCAGGGTTTGGAACCACATTACACAGCGGAGAATTGGTTATCTCCAATAGGTGGATTAGGTCTATGCCGATCAGGATAGATGGTAGAGAGTTAAGCGCTGATCTGATAGAGATGAGTTTAGTCGAATTCGATATTATTTTAGGAATGGATTTCCTATCTAAATATTCGGCGAGCATTGACTGTAAAAGGAAGATGGTGATCTTCCAACCGGAAAGTGAAGAACCGTTTGTATTTGTTGGTTCAGTTCAGGGATCTCGGATCCCGGTGATCTCGGCTATGTCAGCGAGAGAATTGTTGCACGGCGGTTGCTTAGGGTTTCTGGCCGTGGTGGTGGACACCACTCGGCCAGATCCCATCCGGCCAGAGGACATCAGAGTGGTTCGGGAATTTTCGGATGTTTTTCCCGAAGATCTTCCAGGGTTACCACCTCAGCGGGAGATTGATTTTGTGATTGACTTGGCACCAGGGGTGGAACCGGTTTCCAAAGCCCCGTATAGAATGGCTCCAGCTGAACTTAAGGAATTAAAGATTCAGCTCCAAGGATTGCTTGACATAGGGTTCATTCGGCCCAGTGTGTCACCCTGGGGAGCCCCGGTTTTGTTCGTCAAGAAGAAGGATGGATCTATGAGGATGTGCATCGACTACAGGGAGTTGAACAAGCTGACGGTGAAGAATAAATACCCATTACCTAGGATCGATGACTTGTTCGATCATCTTCAGGGGAAGACGGTCTTTTCTAAGATTGATCTCCGTTCGGGTTATCATCAGTTGAGAATCCGAGAGGAGGACATTCCAAAGACGGCTTTCCGCACTAGGTATGGACATTACGAGTTTCTGGTTATGTCATTCGGACTAACCAATGCTCCTGCAGCATTCATGGACCTGATGAATAGAGTATTCAAGGATTTCCTCGATATCTGTGTGATTGTGTTTATCGACGACATCCTCGTGTACTCTCAATCAGAAGAGGAGCATGAGTTACATCTTCAAATGGTACTGCAGCGACTTCGAGAACATAAGCTTTATGCCAAGTTCAAGAAATGTGAGTTCTGGCTATCTCAGGTGTCCTTCCTAGGGCACATTGTGAGCAGAGATGGGATCAAGGTGGATCCCGGGAAGATTGAATCCGTCAGGGATTGGCCGAGACCGAAGACAGTGACAGAGATCAGAAGCTTCTTGGGTTTAGCCGGGTACTACCGTAGGTTCGTGGAAGGGTTCTCCAAAATTTCAATGCCCCTAACCGAACTTACAAAGAAGAACCAGAGATTTATTTGGTCAGATAAGTGCGAAGCTAGCTTTCAGGAGCTAAAACAGAGGTTGATTACTGCTCCGGTGCTAGCTTTGCCTTCAGACAAGGAGAAGTTCGTAGTATATTGCGACGCATCCAAATAGGGTTTGGGGTGTGTATTGATGCAAGCCGATCGGGTCATCGCTTATGCCTCCCGTCAGTCAAAGGATTATGAGCAGCGATACCCGACTCATGATCTAGAGTTGGCCGCAGTGGTTTTTGCACTGAAGATTTGGCGGCATTACCTTTACGGGGAGAAGTGTGAGATCTATACCGACCATAAGAGTCTCAAGTATTTCTTTACTCAGAAGGATTTGAACATGAGACAAAGGCGTTGGTTGGAATTAGTGAAGGATTACGATTGTGAGATCCTCTATCATCCCAGAAAAGCCAATGTAGTGGCAGATGCCCTGAGCAGAAAGGGTCCCGGGAAAGTAGCTAGTATGGTTCAGATCTCACCCCAGCTAGCAGAGGATATGGTTAGATCCAGCATTGAGTTTGTGGTAGGTCAGCTTCACAACTTGACGCTGCAATCTGATCTGTTGGAAAGAATAAAAGTCGCTCAAATGACAGATCCGGAGTTAGTGAAGATCCGAGATGAGGTGTTGGCTGGTCAAGCCAAGGACTTTTCAGTGTCAGACAGTGGGATGCTTTTGTATAAAGCCAGGGTTTGTGTTCCGAACAGTGTGGAACTTAGAAATGAGATCTTTGAGGAGGCTCATTCTACCCCATATTCTCTGCATCCCGGCACCACTAAGATGTACCAAGATTTGAAACCGTACTTCTGGTGGAGCGGTATGAAGAAGAATTTGGTAGAATTCGTATCGAGATGCCTCACTTGTCGGCGGATTAAGGCCGAACATCGGAGACCGACGGGGTTGTTGCAGCCTCTAACCCTACCAGAATGGAAATGGGAGGATATTACGATGGATTTTGTGGTCGGGTTACCTAGGACCACGGGTTTGTATGATTCCATCTGGGTAGTGGTGGACCGATTTACGAAATCTGCTCATTTTCTGCCGGTTAGAACAACATTTACAGTGGATCAGTTGGCAGAGTTATATGTCAGAGAAATAGTGAGACTTCACGGGGTACCGAAGTCTATAGTTTCGGACAGGGATCCGAAGTTCACCTCCAAATTTTGGCAAAGTTTGCAACGGGCAATGGGTACAAAGCTGAAATTCAGTACAGCATTCCATCCTCAGACAGATGGTCAGTCCGAAAGGACAATTCAGATATTGGAGGATATGTTGAGAGCCTGTGTTATGGACTTTGAAGGCTCATGGAATAAGTATCTACCGTTGATAGAATTTGCGTACAACAACAGTTATCAGAGTACGATAGGGATGGCTCCCTATGAACTGTTGTACGGTAGGAAATGTAGATCCCCTATCCACTGGGGTGAGACAGGGGAGAGGAAATACCTAGGTCCTGAGTCAGTACAGCGGACCAATGAGGCGATAGAGAAGATAAAAGCTAGAATGCTTGCCTCACAAAGCAGACAGAAGAGTTACGCAGATCCGAAACGCAGAGATGTTGAGTTCCAAGTAGGGGAACATGTGTTTTTACGGGTATCTCCGATGAAGGGGATTAAACGTTTCGGGAAAAGAGGCAAGTTATGCCCTAGATTTACAGGACCTTTCGAGATTCTCGAAAAGATAGGTCAAGTGGCATATCGGTTAGCATTGCCTCCAGCCTTATCAGCAGTTCACAACGTATTCCATGTCTCGATGTTGAGAAAATACGTTTCAGACCCCTCTCATATACTCAGTTATGAGAGCCTTCGGCATACGACAGATATGACTTATGAGGAACAGCCAGTGCAGATCCTGGATAGAAAGGATAAAGTCCTTCGGAATAAGACCATAGCATTGGTCAAGGTTCTCTGGAGAAACAGCAAGGTGGAGGAAGCCACCTGGGAGCTAGAGACAGATATGAGAGCTCAATATCCAGAGTTATTCAGGTTAGATTTCGGGAACGAAATCCTTTTAAGGGGGGGATAGTTGTAAAGCCCGCTTAGTTAATTTGGAAATTATCAGTTAATTATGATTAATTATGAAATTATTTATAGCTATTTAAATAATTTATTAGTGTTATTTATGGAATTCAGAAATGCATGGTTATGTTATTCAGTAGTTTTCATATTTTGCATTTCCGGTGCCCGATATTTTGGAACTTGGCGTTTGGCTCAGTAGAAATCACAACTTAGTATGTTAGTAGTTTGGGGACGGGTTTTAGACATTGGGAATGTCGGGAATGGCCGGGAATTTAGAATTTCCCAAAAATACCCCTTTAGTATAATTTATGTGATTTTATGGTGGAGGGGCAAAATGGTCTTTTTGCCCCATTAGTGTTTTGTCTTTTGTGATTTTATGAAATGGAAAATAAGTGTTTATTTGATTATTTGTTGGCTGAAATGAGTATAGGTTAAGTGGCTTTATTCATTAATTTATTTTTACAAAACATTACACTTAGAAAAAATTACAAACTTTCTCTCTCTCTCTCTCTTTTACTCTCTCTCTCTCTCTCGGCTGTGCATGTGGGTGCAAAGGGGTGGATTTTGCTTAGATTTTCTAGTGGATTCTCATCCAAAGCTAAGCATTCTTCAAGCTAGGTTAGCTTCTTTTGTTTTCTCTTGAATTTGGTTGAAATTTTGATGAAAATATGATGATTCTTGCATGATTTTTAGTTGCTGTTGCTGCTGTGATTTTGTGTTAATTTATGTGGTTTAATGCATGTTAATTGAAGTTAAAATGAGCTGTGTTGAAGCATGTTAGATAGGTTATGCAAAGCTTTAAGTTTTCTATGTAAAAATATGTGATTTTTGAGAGAAAAGGTTATATTTTGTTGCTGTGATGTTGAGGATGTTTGCTTGAGTTTCCAGAGGTTATTCTGAGCTTGATTATGTAGAATTAAGTTGGTTTGATTGCTTGTTAGGTGGATTTGCTCAAGTTTGAGTTTAGAACTCAAAGCTTGAGCTCCAATGGTGATTTTTGTTTCTGTGTTTTTTGGGTTGTTTTGAGGCCTTAGAAATGTTCTAGGGAAGGTATAGAACAGGTCTGGAAAGTTTGGATCAATTTGGGGTTGAATTGGTCGAGTTATGAAAATTTGATGTTGCTGCCTGCGAGGAACCAGAATTCCGGTTGTGCATCCGGAATTCCGGATGGGCTTCAAAAATTCCCAGAACCGGAATTCCGGTTGGGCAACCGGTCTGCCGGTTGGGGAATTTTAAGAACCCGTGTTTTTCCTCGTTTTTATGTTTTTAGGGGTATTGCCATGCTTTTTATCGATAGGGAAACTTTTAGTTCCTAGTTTAAGTCCCCGGGAAGTGATTTAGCGTGTCACTTATAGCGTTGTGATTTTTATGGTTTAGGAGCCGATGTCCGCCACTCAGCTACAGTTCCAGTCAGGTTGACCGGCACACCTGAATTCGGAATCCAGGTAAGATTAGTATAACAGTATGCATATGTAGATTACATGTTTAGCGTGCATGTAGGAAGCCTGCTAGATTACATTAGTTATGTATATAGGCTTCGAACCATCCAACCCTGTCACGTCGGTACAGGCTGGAGTATGACCAGCAGCCGGAGTATGACCGGTTCGACCGATCAGGCTGACATTTGGTTGGTGGTTCTGTGCTATTGACCTATCTCGTCGGTACAGGCTGGAGTATGACCAGTTCGACCGATCAGGAGGATACTTGTCAATAGTACCGTCCCTGTGAACGTTCAAAACTCAGTACCATGTTGGACATGGCAGTAGTCGCTCAGTACCATGTTGGACATGGCAGTAGCGGGACTGAGTATCGTGTTGGACACGGCAGTTAGAATTATGTATGAGTATTATTATGCTTTTCTTACTGAGTCTGTCGACTCACAGTTTACGTTTATGTGTAGGTAAAGGCAAGGCTATAGCTGATGGACCGTGAGCGAGCTTATGAGATTGTACATGTCGGGGCGGTTAGGCCTGGAGCGTACGATCCTCGGGACAGCAAGGCTGATTTTTGTAACTGGTCGTTAGACGACCCTTATTTTATGTAACAGTTAAACAGTTAAAACTTTTTGTAAATAATTTTATAATCGGGATCCCGAGTCTTTTGTAATATTGTTTTATAAGTTTAATTAAAAAGCAAAATTTTAATTAATCACGTTTTTCCATAAACCTCGTTGATTAGCAACGAGCTGCACAGTACGTTTAAAAATCACGTAATACGCCTATGGTAGTTAGGGTGTTACAGTAATGCTCCTTCATGCATAATTTTACCTACTACTGATGCTACCCATTTTGAGCTAAAACCCTCAATTATTCAATTGTTGCCATTATATTATGGATTAGATAGAGAAGATCCTTAGATGCATGTGAAAGAATTTCATGAAATTCGCTCAACTTTTCGATTTAATTTTTTTTTTTTTGATGAATCGGTTAAACTTAGGCTATTTCTTTTTTTTTTTTTATGAATCAAGTGAATTTCATTACTCCAAGAAAATTTGTACAACACTATAGCATTCTCCAACAAGAGAATCTAAATAATCTCTAATATTTACAAGGTTTCAAACAATATTCTATCTCTATTGGTAATTTTTTTAGGCCAAATACAAGAAATTTGGCACTTTGTAATATTCTTGACTTGTGCTATGATTATATCACTTTTTACAACTTTGTTTTCCCATAAAATTGAATTTCGGGAGCACCACAATGTGTACACCAAAGCTGCAAGTGCAGCAGCCATTACACCTCTTCGAAACTTGCTGATTTTGGCCTTTCCAAGCCATTTTATTACTCCTGGCAGCGACCTTCTGCACATGTTCCAGTTCAGCCACACCTGAAATTGATTCAAGCAAACCTGCCTAAGAGAGCAGTTGAAAAACAAGTGCTCCATCGTTTCTTCTTCCCTACTGCACAATAGACAAGTTTTATCAATTTTGGGTTGGTATTTGGCTATCCTATCCTTTGTCTTGAGTTGGTTAAGCATGGCCATCCACATAATAAACCTATGCTTTGGATAGTTTAGCCGACTCCAAACAATAGTCGACCAATGCTCCTTTGTTTCGGCAGTGATGAGTTTTTGATAGCCTTGAGTAATTACATACTTGTTACTCAAAAGCTCCCTTTCTTCTAAATCATAGAGCTCTTTCACTCTCTCTTTTATTGCCACAATCTTTTTCCAATACCAACTATCATTTCTTTTAGCTTTGTAATCCCACCATGATTGTTCTTTTAAGTATACACAATGCACCCATTTCACCCACATATTATCTTCTTTTTTTAGCAATAGCCCAAACATATTTAAACATAGCAACAATATTCCATTCAGTTACCTGTTTGAGGCCCAAACCCTCTGCTGATTTCTCCTTGCAAACAGTCTTCCAAGCTACGGCAGCAACCCCCTTGAGTTGGTGGCTACCACTCCACAAAAAAGTCCAGCAAATAGCCTCTATTTCAGCAACAATTTTCTTCGGCAACACCATTATTTGACTCCAATACGAGTGAATGGCCATCAAAACAGAGTTAGTGAGCACCGCTCTTCGTGCAAAAGTTAGATGTTTAGTACTCCATGTTCGGATTCCAGCTACCATTTTCTCCACTAGCAATGAACATTCTAATGAAGATATTTTCTTTGGGCAAATTGGTACTCCCAGATACCTAAACGGCACCTCATATCTCTTTAATCCAGAAGCATCAAGGATTCGTTGGATGTCTGTGTCACTCATGTTATTGCAATAAACAGAAATCTTTGAAGGGATAGGGAATAGACCTGATGTTTGAGAGAATAGATTAAGCCCCTGCAGCATAAAATAAATGCTTTTGTAGTCTCCATTATAGAAAAGCAGAACATCATCAGCAAAACTAAGATGATTTAACTTCAGATCTCCACATCTCTCATGGAACTTGAAATCTTGCTTTGAACTTATCTTCTTCATTATCCTGGACAGATATTCCTTACCCAAGACACAATAAGGGTGACATGGGATCACCTTGTCTCAATTCCCTTTTTGCCTCAAAGAATCCATGCATTGATCCATTGAACATCAAATAAAACCTTGGTGTTCTGACACAAAACATAATGAGCTTGACGAATCTTTCTGGAAACTTGAAGGCACTACACTTCTCCTCAATGAAATCCCATTCTGGTGTATCATATGCTTTTTGTAGGTCTAGCTTGATCATGCAATTGGGCTTCCCACTTTTCCTCCCATAATATCTTATGAGATCCTGACAGATCATGATATTCTGTCCAAGAACCTCTCTTGCACAAAACCACTTTGATTTTGAGATACAAGGAAAGGCAAGACAGATTTCAGCCTTTTGCATGTCAGTTTGGTAGCTGCTTTATAAAGCACATTGCAGCAGGCAATAGGTCTATAATCAGCGACTGTGTTAGGACACTTACTTTTAGGAATAAAAATCAACACAATCGAGTTTATCTCCCTAAGAAGATTGCCTGAGTGCAAAAAGGATGTTATAGTTACGCAAACTTCAACACCTATCAGGTCCCAATTATCCTAAAAGAAAAAGCTAGAGCAACCATAAGGGCAAGGAGCTTTATTTCCAGGATTCGCAAAAATTGCTTGCTTCACTTTATCAAAAGAAAATCTCTGAAGAAGCATTTTTGCTTGTAAGGCCGAAACAGTGTTCCTTTGTCTTATAACCGACTGTAGCACTTGTCTACTATTATGCATTTTGCTCCCAAGTAGCATTTTATAATAGTCAAGAAACATGGCTGAAATGAGGTGAGGTTCATCAGTTCTTACCCCATTCACATCTGAGATAGAGAGAATACAATTTTTACTCCTTCTAGCCCGAATGCTATTGTGACAAAAAGCCGAGTTTGTATCCCCCTCTTTGAGCCAAGACAACTTTGCTTTTTGTTGTAAAAATGATAAATAGGCCGCCTATGTTGTAGCAAAAAGTTCTCTCACCTCAGCCTCTTGCTCTTGCAAAATCTCATCAAAAGGATTCTGTTGCAAAGCATTTTGGCACTCTTGCAGCTGGGTTTTTGCACGATTTGCAGTAGCAGGCAAATCACCAAAGTGTGTGGCATTTAGCTGTCGAAAAATAGCTTTCAAAGTCTTCAGTTTTGCAACAATCTAGA
This sequence comes from Cannabis sativa, assembly GCF_029168945.1. NCBI lineage: Eukaryota > Viridiplantae > Streptophyta > Magnoliopsida > Rosales > Cannabaceae > Cannabis > Cannabis sativa. The sequence goes on along the minus strand of NC_083607.1, from coordinate 53,284,283 downwards.
ACATTTTCGAACCATATACAACCTGTTTCCAACTTCCAGCAACCATATTCGCATACAATGGACGATTAGACCACATTCTAAAGTAATGAAATGGTTTTTTTCCTCCTAAAATGGCTTCCCGTACCGTGACCACAGCAGGAGAATGGTAAAAAATCCCCTCGGATTGGAAGCATACTTCTGCAGCAGTAAAGGTAGCCATCCATTCAGAGTTAGCAAGCACTCTATCGATCTTAGAATATATCCTATCCGCTCCCTTTTGTTGATTACACCATGTGTAGTACTTGCCTACATATTTCGCATCTTCAAGTTTGCATTCCTCAACACATTCTCAAAATGCCAAGGACTTTTTAAACCGAACCCTGCTGCCTACTCTTTCCTCTTTTTCAAGTATGTCATTGAAATCTCTAAGGACCATCCATGCATTATCACTATTAAGCTCTTTTAGATCCCTCCATAGCTCCTTCCTTCCATCCTCATCATTAAAACCATAGACAAAAGTCACAAAAAACTTGGTTCTTTTATCTAAAGTTTCAACTAAGAGATGAATCATTTGACTAGTACATTTAAGTATAGTGACAATAATTGAATTAGGATTCCAACACACAATAATCCTTTTCCCTTTGTGCCAAGCAATAGTAGTAGTAAAACACCAACCATTAAACATTCTCAAGTACAAGGCTCCAAGATTCTGAGCCTTCACTCTCGTCTCGAGGAGACCAATAAGCCCAACTTTTTGATTACTAATCAATTGCTTGACTAGGTTTTGTTTTTGTCAGGAGTTGATTGCTCGGACATTCCAACATAGAATTCTATCCATGAGTTAGAGAGGGATCTCCCCCCACTCCTGTATCATCAATCTTAACTTGTTTCCCCTTCTCCTCAATCAACTTCTTCCTTATTTCATCTCCCTGACCGTCCTCTTTTTCTTCCAAAAGTTGGAAAGAATTGCTTGTGGTTGCTGCCCCACTTGCATTCTCTGTTCTAACTCTATAACCTTTAGTGACTTGCTGAAAACCATCCGCATCTACTAATTCTTTTGGCTTCCCCTCTTTTACAGTGTTCTTGACCACCCATTGTTGTTTCTAGCGAGGTTCCTTCTTCCTACAATCATCCGTAACATGTCCCATTCCATTACAATTAGCACAAATGACCAGTTTCCATTCATAAGAAATGGACACTGTTATGGTGCATCCATTTTTATCCTCAAATTCAATGAGCTCGGGTAGCTCTTGTTCAATTTCAACTTCTATAAGGACCCTTGGAAAACATAGCTTTTCTCTATTTTTAGTGGCTTCATCTACGATAACTGGTTGGCCAACCTGCCCAATAATCTTGAAAAGAGATCTTTCCCCCCAATACTTCAAATCTAAATCATCAAGATGAACCCAAATTGGAACCATCCTAATATCCTCTTTTTTGACATTGATTGAGGTTTCCCAAGCCTTCATCACAACCAGCCCGCGGTTAAAGAAAATTTATCCCCCTTGTAGCACTAGATCTCGATCCATTTCAGAGTGAAATCTGATTATAGAGACACCATAGGAAACCAGCCCAACTCTTTCTATCTTCTCAAACCACATTCTCCTCACAAAACCCTTAAGAATAGCTAAGGTTGGGTTTGCACCAAGCACATTGCATACAATTGAGGGTTTCCAAAATTCAACCTCATCATGAATATCATCACTAGTTATCTTAACTCTGTTTTCACATCTTTAGTAAAGAGACTACGCACAACTAAACTAGATCTCAGAACAGGGGGATTCGAACTCTTACCTTGACAAATCTTGGCCGAGCATTGCTCATTAGCTGCCAAGAAGTGCCCAAAGTCCTTTCTGATATCCTCCAGTTGCAAAATCTCCTAAAGAGATTATTTCGGTGATAGAGGCTCTGGTTCCAGCAGTTTTAGAATCCTATCGACATCCACTAACTCCTCCTCTTCAGCATCCAAGAACTCCATGGGAGCAATTCCAAGCACTGCATCCATTGACTTTGTTTTGTGCACATCACACACAGAGTTTGGTCCCTTTCTTTTTGTAATCTGAGTCGATACCGCCTTCCCTCACCCTCTTCCCCTTGATTTTTCCATAGCTCCAGCCCAAAGCTGCAAGAGTCGATACCGCCTTCCCTCACCCTCTTCCATTATCATTAAAAGATAAGTCTAAGGCATGGTTAAACTCTCTCCCTAATGGAACTATAACTACTTGGGAAGAACTTCTTAATAAATTCTTGGCTAAATTTTTTCCAATGTCCAAAAATGATAATTTAAGAAGAGAAATCTCTGAATTTTATCAAAAGGATAATGAAGATTTTATGAATGTTGGAAAAGATTCAAAGATTTATTATTAAAATGTCCCCATCATGGTTTTGAAAAATGGAGATTAGTAAAATATTTTCATGATAGTTTAACCCTTACAAATCGACAAATGATTTAATCTATGCATACTGGAAAATTTTTGAAATTGCAAGGGTAAGAAGCATGGGATGCTCTTGAAGAGTTATCTATTAATTCCCAACAATGGAATTATTATGATCCTAGGTCTAGATCAAACAATTCACCAAAGAGGGGAGGAAAATATGTGTAAAAGATGACTTTGACATAAGAACATCAATTGAAAAATTAGAGAGAAAAGTAGAAGTCTTAGTAATAAGTCAAACTATGAATTCTCATGTGCAATCTAAGAAAGATGTTTGTTCTTTATGTCCATGACACAATGCCCAATCATTTCCTTCTTCCCATGAAACATTTTCTGAAGAGGCCAATACTTTATATTCGTATGGTAAGACTTCTGATAGTCCACTCTCGTCCACTTATAATCCTAATTGGCGAAACTATCCGAATTTTTCTTGGAGGCAAAATCAGCCTTAAATTAACTAAGGGCAACCATTTAACATGCCAAACCAAAGTCATGCCCAACAAAACCAATCTTACTCTCAGCAAAGAAAACCTTCTTTAGAAGACACTCTACAACAGTTCATGCAATCTACCCAACAAATCCTCCAAAATCAGTCTCAATCTATTGCAAAACTCGAGACTCAAATGGGTCAAATTGGAACTACTGTAACTGAAAGAGAAAGAGGCAAACTTCTTAGCCAACCCATTCCAAATTTGAAAGGTCAATATGAAATAGGAATGCCTAGTCACAATGAAGAAGCCAAATCTATTTCAACTCTTAGGTCTGGAAAGAATATTGTCAAACCTGATTATACCCCTCAAGTTGAAAAAGATAAAGAAATAGAAAAGAGTCAACCTAAAAGTTCTAATATAAATGACTTACCAAAAGATGATGTTCCGATTCTTCCTACTATTCCAAAAGTTCCTTTTCCACAAAGTTACTTCCACTCATGAAAGAAAATCAATACAGTGACATCTTAGAAGTTTTCAAACAAGTAAGTATAAACATCCCATTCTTAGATGCCATTAAACAGATTCCTGCCTACTCAAAATTCTTGAAGGACCTTTGCACTTTGAAAAGAAATACTAATGTTCCAAAAAAGGCATTTTTAACTGAACAAGTTAGCTCTATAATTCAATACAAAAGTCTTGTAAAATACAAAGATCCTGGTTGTCCCACGATTTCATGCATCATTGGAGATCACATTATTAACAAGGCTTTACTTGATTTAGGTGCTAGTGTGAATTTATTGCCTTATTATGTGTACAACCAACTTGGCATAGGAGAATTAAAACAAACTTCTATAACACTTCAATTAGCTGATCGTTCTGTGAATTTTCCTAGAGGTATTATAGAAGATGTTTTGATTAAAGTGGATAAGTTTTATTTCCCTGTGGATTTTATTGTTCTTGATACTCCACCTGTTGAAAATGCTCATGCTCAAATACCTATTATTTTAGGTAGACCATTTTTAGCTACGTAATGGTGTGTTGAAACTATCTTTTTGGAAATATGACTATTGAATTGAATGTGTTTAATATTGCTAAGTCTGTTCAGTGTGAAGAAATACATTAAGTAAACATGATTGAAAATATTTTTGACATAGAAGGATCATTTGAAAATTGAGCAAAATATTTTTGTATGAATTTGAATATTGATAAATTTTTAGATGAGGTGAATCTTTTGTTAGAGTCTGTACCTTTAATGAACATTGAACATTGGAAGACCAAAATTGAACTTCTTTCACCATTAGAACATGTTCAATCAATTTCTGAGACACCAAAGTTAGATCTTAAGCCTTTACCAGAATCTTTGAAATATGCATTTTTAGGAGAGTCTAATACTTACCCTGTCATCATTGCATCTGATTTAGATAAAGAGCAACAAGCAAAATTGTTAGATGCCCTTAGACAGAACAGAGAAGCCATAGGTTCGACCATGGGAGATATTAAAGGAATTAGCCCAACCATATGCATGCATAGAATTCATTTAGAAGAAAGTTCAAAGACCTCTCGTGATTGCCAAAGAAGATTACATCAAAACATGAAAGAGATAGTAAGAGAAGAGGTAATTAAAATGTTAGATGTAGGTATTGTATACCCTATATCTGATAGTTCATGGGTTAGTCCAATTCATGTTGTTCCTAAGAAGTCAGGGATTACTATTGTTCAAAATGAGAAAATGAGTCGATCCCTGCTAGAGTACAAACTGGGTGGAGAGTGTGTATAGATTACAGAAAGTTAAATAATGTAACAAGGAATGACTTCTTCCCCTTACCCTTCATTCACAAAATGTTTGAACGTCTAGCTGGCCATGCTCATTATTGCTTTCTTGATGGGTACTCGGGATATAACCAAATCCCTATTGCCCCCGAAGATCAAGAAAAGACTACCTTTACTTGTCCTTTTGGAACCTTTGCATATCGTCGCATGCCTTTTGGTCTTTGTAATGCTCCTGCAACCTTTTAAAGATGTATGATTGCAATATTTTCTGATATGGTTGAAAGAAATCTTGAAGTGTTTATGGATGATTTTTCTGTATTTGGATCCTCTTTTGATGAATGTTTGCACCATCTTTTCCTTGTTTTAATTCGTTGCAAAGAAAAGAATTTAGTCCTTAATTGGGAAAATCTCATTTTATGGTTAAAAAAGGAGCTACTTTAGGTCATGTAATTTCATCTGAAGGAATAGAAGTTGATAAATCCATGGCAGATCTTATTTCAAAACTTCTTCCTCCAAAAATAGTAAAAGAAGTTAGATCATTCTTAGGCCATGCTGGCTTTTATAGAAGATTTATAAAAGACTTTAGTAAAATTTCACGCCCTTTATGTCATTTACTTGGAAAAAAAATGCTTTTGTCTTTAATAATAAATGTCATGCTGCCTTCAATAAACTAGAAACTCTTTTGACCATTGCACCCATTATTCGACCTCTTGATTGGAATCTTCCTTCAGAAATTATGTGTGATGCTTCTGATTATGCTATTGGTGCTGCCTTAGGACAAAGACTTGAAAGAATACCTCATGTGATTAACTATGCTAGCAAATCTTTAAATGACTCTCAATTGAATTATTGCACAACTGAAAAAGAATTGCGTGTTGTTGTTATTGCCTTGGAGAAATTTAGATCTTATCTTCTAGGATCTAAAATTATTGTCTATTATGATCATGCTGCATTGAAGTATTTGTTGTCTAAAAAAGATGCTAAAGCTCGCTTAATTCGTTGGATCCTGCTTTTTCAAGAATTTGACTTAGAAATACGTGATAAAAAGGGATATAAAAATGTTATTGTTGATAACTTTTCTAGATTAGTTGTCAAAACTATTAATGAGTATACTCCTATCATTGAAACTTTTCCTGATGAACAACTCATGCATGTATCCTCTTTGCCATGGTATGCAGATATTGTAAATTATTTGGTTACTGGTGAAATAACTTCTCATTGGTTTAAACATGATAAATCTAAATTCTATTCTGAGACCAAAACATTCATTTGGGATGATCCTTATTTGATTAAATATTGTCCCGATCAAATCATAAGTAGATGCATTCCAAATTGTGATCAATCTAAAATAATATCTTTTTGCCATGATCATGCATGTGGAGGACATTTTAGCGGTAAGAAAACTGCTGCAAAAATATTGCAATGTGGTTTCTATTGGCCTACAATCTTTCATGACACTTATGTTTATTGCAAATCTTGTGAACAATGCCAAAAGTTAGGAAGTTTAACTAAAAGAAACATGATGCCTTTAAATCCTATTCTGATTGTTGATATATTTGATGTTTGGGGCATTGATTTTATGGGACCATTTCCTAGCTCTTTTAGAAATTTGTATATTCTTGTTGGAGTTAACTATGTGTCTAAATGGGTTGAAGTTGTTGCATGTCAAACAAATGACTATAAAGTTGTGCTTAAGTTCTTGAAAGAAAATATTTTTTTTCCCGTTTCAGTTCGCCATGTGCTATCATTAGTGATAACTGTACACACTTTTGTAATAAGCCTTTTGAGCATTTAATGAAACAATATGGTATTACACACAAATCGCTACACCTTATCACCCACAAACTAGTGGTCAAGTCGAAATATCAAATAGGAAGATTAAGTACATCCTAGAGAAAACTATCAATTTAACTAGGAAAGATTGATCTTTAAGACTCATTGATGCATTATGGGCATATCGCACTACATATAAAACACCCATTGGGATGTCACCCTATAGACTTGTGTATGGAAAAGCATGTCACTTACCTGTTGAGTTAGAACATAGAGCCTACTGGGCCATCAAACAGTTAAATTTTTCTATAGACAAAGCATGTGAGAAGAGGAAGCTTCAACTGAATGAATTAGAAGACATACAGGAATGATGCATATGATTATTCAGAAAAGTACAAGGATCGTATGAAGCTCTACCATGATAAAAATATTTTGAGAGAAGACTTCTCTCAAGGTCAGAAAGTCCTTTTGTACAATTCCCATTTGCATCTATTCTCAAGTAAGTTGCGTTCTAAATGGACTGGTCCATACATTGCGCGCACTGTTTTTCCACATGGAGCAATTGAAACAGTGGTATTGTTTTCAAAGTTAATGGACAAAAATTAAAACCATTTTTAGAATTAATATCTGCTGAAGTGGAAGAGATCCTTCTTGAGGATCCTGTTTACTAAGGTCATTGATCTCTTTCATGTACTCTTGGTAAGGTATTTTTATTTAGTATTTATGTTTTACTATAAGTATGTATTTTATTTTTGGTTACTTTTGTTCCCTCTCTTCAAATGCTCCAAGGTGAGGTATGACCATTCTAAACTCTAAACTCTTGTACTTTTCTACGTTTCTCTCTATTTTTGTGATTTCTTACATTGACGACAATGCATGAATTAAGTTTGGGGGTGGTGAGTTTTCTTGGTGTTTTTTCTTCACTTTATCATTTATTTAAGGGGGTAGAATAGCCTATTTTTTTTTTTAGCTTCTGTGTTTTTTTTTCTTTTTCTCTTAGTTTAAAAAAAGTGTTTTTAATTTTTCTTTTGCTCGAGAACTAACAAAATGTTAAGTTTGCGGGTAGGGGTGTTCGCGGTTCTAGTGGTGTGGTTTTTGAATATTTTTTCAAACCAACCCATACATGTGGTTTTTTCAATTTCCCAAACCACACCTGCCCCGTGAAACTTTAAAACCACAAAAACTGCACCGCAAAAAATGGTGTGGTGCGGTGGGATTTTTACGGTTTGGACTATCACTAAATAATTAAACTATCGCAAATACAACAAAGCTTGAGCAACACTTGTCAAAAATACCATAAGGCTTGAAAATAAATCTGAAAAAAAAAACGTTTCAAGTTTACACAATACAATAATTATTGGGCTTAGGTTGGGCCTTAACATATTGAACCTAAATAAATATAAAAAAAATAGTATTTTTATAGTATCCGGTGCGATACAGTTTGAACCGCATATTAACAATTGAAAATTGCAAACCGCACCTATAATGACGGTATTTCATAATATGGATTAGTAAAGGCAATTAGCACTAATTATTGACATTTTTATAATTATTAGTGGATTTAATTATTTTTGGGTCCCATTGTTAGAAATGGGCATTAGAGTTATAATTTCTCAATTTCAGAGATTTTATTAAAACTCTAGGGGTATTATTTATGTTATATGTGAATTAAGCAATTTTTTATAATTTTTGCTCGACGATAACGAAAAATGTGATGGATGGCTAGTTTGATCACATGGGAAGTCTAGCACCTTATTTCTTAGTGGGATGAATATTGGAGGAAATAGAATACCGAGTTTGAGCCGGGTTATGGTTTTTGACCATTTTACCCCTAGGCTTTATTTTAACTTAAATTGTAAGAAAATGGCATTTTGGTAAATTGGATGTGAAGGTTAGGTGGCAACCTAGAAATTTAACACCTGCCCATTGCTTTTTCAGCAAGGATTAATTAACTTAATCCTTAATTCATTTAGAGAAAAATCAAGAAAAAGCCAAAAAAATAGAACAACCTCTCTTTCCCTTCTCTCTCTCTTCGAACCAGCCAAAAGCAAGGGGTTTGCTGCTGATCTTTGCTGTTTTCAGCAAGGAATTCAAAGGGAATTCAAGTTGAGGTAATCCCTAGGTCAATTGTTCTTAGTTTTTCAAGCTTTGGTGTTTGTTTGAGTTTGTGATTTTGAGTTATAGGGGCTGTTAGGGTTTAATTTGTTTTTGGTTCGAATTGTGAGCTTTATTTTTGTTGATTTTAAGCTCTGGATGTTAGTTTTTATGTATGGTGATGGAATTACACAAGTTTGAGATTTGAAACTCAAACATAGGTCTTTAATGGCATATTGTGATTTAGTGTGTTAATCTGAGTTTTACTGGTTGGAATATGTTGTGTATGCCCTGTTTAGGTACTCTAGAAAGTTTAGTGGCAATTGGTTGAGTTTTGAGCAAGTTGGAGGTTGTTTGGGGAAACCTGGTGCAAACCAGTTAACCGGTTTGCCACGTCCTGTAAAACCAGTTAACCGATTTTGACAGATTCTCCGAAAAACTCTTTTTCTCAATTCTTGTCCAATTTCTGTGTCTTAGTTGGGTGTTTCCCTGTTTCCTAGGTTAGTGTAATTCCTAGTGATAATACAGAACCTTGAGTTGTAGGTTCGGGTTTCACGGATTAGGGTTTTGGACATGTGATTTACCCAATTTTATTATGTGATTAGGGCATCCATCCAGCATGAGACTTTCCGTTCAAATCGGCCAACTCACTTGAATCAAGAAAGAAGGTAAGAACTGTGTATAATGTGTAATATGAATATGCGAATATGTGTATATGTTAAGTGTATATGCATTCTTATATGTTTGTTACACTACCAACACTTGTATGGGTATGGTACAGAGTGCATTGGTATAGTGTATATTGTTAAGGAGTACATTACGGTGATACAAGCACAAGTACGGCAAAGTAGAGGGTGTGTGGTATATCACTCAGTGGTACTCAGGGTATGGATCAAACCCTAACAACACTCGTGCAATGAGGTACAAGTGTATGTGGTATAGTGGTTGTACCCTAGTATGGAACATTCCTACATATCTGATAAGCCTTGTAAATAGGTGTTATGGGCGCCTAGATACAAGTCGGTATTATATGATATGTTATATTCTTTTCTTACTGAGTCCGTTGACTCACAATTCTACTTCCATGTGTAGGTAAAGGAAAGGCGAAAGCTGAACATGAGTGAGAACTAAGCTGGGATGAGGTTGTATATGTCATGGTGGCGCGACCTGGAGTCTTCAGTCTCGGGACATCTGGGGTTGTTATTTTGTAGTCGTTGTGCAACCTGGATTATGTATTTTGTATATTTTGCAAAAAGTTTAGAAACGGAATCCCAGCACTTGTAAATGATTATGTAAAGTTATAAAGTTTTATATTTAATATAAAATTTTTAATTGGACACAATTTTTGAGAAAATTCTTTGATTAGCAAAGATAACACTGTAATTGAAAAATCACTGTAGCGTGCCTTAGCATTAGGGAGTTATAATTTTGGTATCAGAGCCGCCAGGTTTGTTTACCGAAGCTTGCCAAGACATGTACAATCTTCATTAAAAAAAGCTCGGCTCACGGTTCAGTAAGCACGTACTTTTTTATTATTATATGTGATTATTAAAGCATGTTAGGAAGCATATTAGATTATAGTTATTTATTTTAATTGCGTTTCCTTAAAATCCATAAGAGCGTTATTAAGTTTTATGATCGTTGTCTGACCTGCCTGGCTTATGGGTTCGCAGGCTAAGTCCTATTAAATGGACGCCCAGCAAAATACAAGAAGTTAGGGTAATAGGGTTAACACCAGAGGCGATCAGGGAAATCAAATTCCCCAGAATCCCCGTGGTCGCGGCCAAGGCTGTGGCATAATTCAAGGTAGTTATCCTGTTAATCCACCACAAGCTCCTCCACATTGGGAGTAGAGGTTTGTGGAGATGCAAGATCGTATCCGCCAGCAACATGAAGAAATTTTGAGACTAAGGCAGCAGGGTCCTCCTGCAATGCCTCCGCCACAAGCTCAGGTCGTTGTAGTTCCTACGGTGCAAGTAGAACAACCTTTTGCTGGCAACCGTATGGAACCGTTCTACGAGAGGTTTCATGAGCAAGCACCTCCATTGTTTATGGGAGGTCCTAATGTGATGAAGGGTGACCAATGGCTCACAGTGATAGAGCAAGTTTTGAATTTCATGGGGGTAGTTGAAAATGATCGGGTGACCTGCACCACTTTCTAATTCCAGGAAGACGCTCTCGTGTGGTGGAAGTTAGTGTCCCTCACCGAGGACGTCACTGTCATGACCTGAGAGGAGTTTCGGGAATTATTTAATGCTATGTATTACAACGCAGCAGTCCGTAGTGCTAAGCGGAAACAATTCACTGAGTTAGTTCAAACTGAGAGTATGTCAGTTACTGAATACACAACAAAGTTTGACCGTCTTTCCAAGCTAGCCTCGGGTGTTGTGCCTACAGACTTCACTAAGAAAGAAAAATATTTTCCCGATTTGAATTTAAAAATTAGACATGATCTATTGATTACTACCAATGAGGCAACATCATATGCGGAGATGGTTGAGAAGGCTTTGCAAGCTGAGGGTGCGGTTAAACTTCTTCAGGAGCCCTGTGTGACACCGAGGGTTGGTGGGACCCCCACTCTTTCTACTCCTGCTTATGGTAGGAATAGTTGTGATTCCACCACTGACTAGAAGAGAAAAGTTACTCCAGCATCTGGTTGCTCAGGGTAGAGAAAGCGGTTCTATGGGGACCAAGTCAGAGGTGGACGCCAGGGTTACTCTTACTCTGAATGCCCATATTGTAAGAAACATCATTCCGGCGAGTGCAACCAGAAGATATACTTTCAGTGCGGCATGGTGGGGCATTTCAAGAAAGATTGCCCTTAGGCAAAGAAAGAAGAGCAGAATCCAGAGGCAAAACCCGTACCTGCTCGTGTGTTTACCATCACTCAAGCTGATGCTGGAGCCAGTCCTTCTGTGGTGACAGTGTAGCTTCTTGTCAACAACTCCTTTTATACTTTGTTATTTGATTCGGGAACTACACACTCATATGTGGCTACACGGGTAATCGATCTCTTGGGTAGGCCATGTGATTTGATTGAAAGAGGGTTTGGAACCCTAATGCCTAGCGAGGAGTTGGTTATCTCCAATAGGCACATTAGGTCTATGCCAGTTAGAATCGAAGATAGGGAGTTGAGTGCTGACCTTATAGAGCTGGAATTAACATAGTTTGACATTATACTTGGGGTGGATTTTCTGTCCAAGTATTCGGCCCGTATAGACTGTAAGCACAAAATGGTAAATTTTCAGCCAAAGGGCAAGGATCCATTTGTTTATGTTGGATCGGTTCAGGGGTCTCGAATCTCTGTCATTTCAGTGTTAAGAGTCATGGATCTACTACACAGTGGATGTGTAGGATTTTTAGCGGTTGTGATTGACTCCAGCAGACCTGAAACACTTGGGCTTGAGGTAGTCAGAGTTGTTAAAGATTTTCTCAACGTATTCCCCAAGGAATTGCCGGGATTACCGTTATAATGAGAAATAGACTTTGTGATTGATTTGGCACCTGGAGGCGAACCTGTTTCAAAAGCTCTATATAGGATGGCTCCAGCAGAACTCAAGGTGATAAAGCTACAGCTTCAGGGGATGCTTTATTTATGGTTTACCCAACCCAGTGTATCGCCCTGGGGAGCTCCGGTTTTGTTTGTGAAAAAGAAGGATGGTTCCCTCATAACGTGTATTGATTATCGAGAACTAAATAAGCTGACGATTAAGAACAAGTATCCGTAGCCCAGAATTGACGATTTATTCGATCAACTTCAGGGGAAGATATGTTTCAAGCCATTTTCTTGTTGTGTAATAATGTGAACAGTAATTGTAAACATTTAAGTTCATCTCTTTTATCACAGCAAGCACATGAGCACATGGTAATTCGTCTAGTTGGAATCTATTGCAACTGCATGTCTTCTCTTTTAGATTGATCACCCATGATCTTGTTAGTTCTACCACTTCAAACATGCTTTCGTTTATTGGCTTTACGTGCATATCAGGTCAAGATAATCAATGTTCTAAATATGAAGAAAACTGAAAAGAAACTATAAGGCAACTTGTAGTTTTAAGTGATTATACATTTTCTGTCAATGAGTCCACAAAGTTGTTGACTAGCTTTTTCTGTGCTGTAGGTGTCAAAATTGTTGTGGTTTTCTGTGCTTTTGTCCTGTTTGTGTATGTCCATTGTTGTATCAAAGCTCTCAATGACTCCATTAGTGTTGTGATTGGTAGTTCTCTAGCTGCTAAGTTTGATGCGTTTAGAGATTCAGCAATGTTAAAACTCATAGTTGAATACATTATGTGTTTGTTGTGGTATCTTGACCATTTATGGTATCTAAATTGTTGTAAATATGGTCTAACATGAATGTCCAAGCTCTCAAGCTCGCTCATATGGTATTCGAATTTTCTCTCTGTGTATGCTTTTGATGCTGCAAAGAATGGTTTATCGAGCTTGCTTGCATTCTTCTTGAAGGTTGCTTTCAGGGTGCTTAACAGGTGGTATACGCCATAGCCATGTGTTATTTCTAAAGATACATGAGCAGCTACCTTAATTATGCTCTCATGTCTGTCAGAGATCAAGCACTGTTCTTCTCTGATCCCATATGTTTCCCTTAATTTTGTAAAAAACTATTGCCATGAGTTGTTGTTTTCTAGAATCCACAACAGAAAATGCTAAGGGAAAAATATGTCGATTTGCATCTTGTGTACAAGCAGAGAGCAATGTTCCTCCATATGTTGATTTTAGAAAAGTTCCATCAACAACTATTATTGGTTTGCACTTCTTCCATCCTTTTATTGAAGCATCTAGTGCAACAAACAAGTACTTGAAGCTATTATCTTCTTCTGTTCGCATGTGTACAATTGTTTCAATATTTTTGTTTGTATCAAAACTTTTTTACAACTATTATAAAACGAATATGCAACTATTTTCATAATACTTACAATGTAGAAGCAGTGTTTTTCGAAGTGATCTTTCCTTTTCATCGTCAAATGAAATTTCTACAAATTTGATAAATAATATTATGAAACGATAATGCAACTACCAAAGCAACCAAAAAAAAAAGAAACATACTTATACGTAACTGGCTGTAGATTAATTCGAATTTGCTTTTCTTATTGCGTTTATAAATTAATATATTCCATATTAAAAATCAGAAATCAACAAAAATGCAACTGTATATACCTTAGATCTATTATTCATGATTTTTTTGTTATTTTTCACATTATACATGTTTTTGGATTCAGGGGGGGGAGTTCCACATCTGTTGGCCAGAGATCTACATTATATGAATCTGAATTTCGATATTAGGAGGAGTTGTTTTGATCGAATAAAACCGAAAATGAGTGTTTAAGTTCAGTTCGTCCCAATTTTTCGATCTGTTTTTCGCCAATTTCCGTTTAGATCGTTCTGTCTTCTTTTTCAGTGAAATTCGCTGGAATTAATGGTGGTCTTCCTCTTGATTTAGTTTCATTTCGGTTGTGTTGCTGGTTTGAACGATTGAAGATTGTTGTTGTTCATCGTTCTGTTTTGTGCGGCTGAAGGTTTAGAGGAGGTGGTATTTTTGTAAATATTTATTTGTGGGCTGTATAATAGTTTAAATGGCCGGCCTAGTGTATTTCAATAATTTTTTTTTTCCTTTTTTGTATTTTCATATTTTTTTTCCCAATTTTAAATATATAAAAAACTCTGATCTAGTTAAGGCTGATCAAAATATTGCTGCAACTATAAAATAATTCTGAATTGATAATTCTTAGTAACATAATTTCCCAAATACTACAGTAACACACATGAAATATTCAACACAATTATATCTTACAAATTAATTGCAGAATAACTAGTGCGATTCAATCCTAAACCCACAAGAGCAATTATCCCTTTGTTCATTTATTAATTAAGTAAGAAACAATTATTGGTTCCCCATTAAATTCCAGACCTCTTACATATACAATATACACACATAAATGGAGTTTAATAAGTAGGGTTAATCAAGCTTAATTCCACACCAGAAAGAAAGAAAAAAAAACAGTTCCAATACCAAATGAGGCTCCAATTCAACATATATCAGCAATCAAACAAAACTCTATTAGATTTATAATGAAATGCTTTGAACTTTAAATAAAAAACTACCACAATATCAAGAAATGAAATGCTTTTATTATCGATTCCAACTTTTTATTTTCTACTTTTTTTTTTTTTTTTGAGCTATAGAGAACCAATGTTCAAAGTAAAAATTTCATGCCCAATCATATGTGATAATATTCAAGACAATTATCCGTAAGAGCAAACCAAATTACATAAAAATGTTCAAATGAACAGCACACTGGCAAAATAGATAATCAAAACATCAAGATTACACTTTTCTGAAACTGATTATAAAACATAACAACAACAATAACGACAACGACAACGGCCTCGGCCACGCAGCGGCAACAACAACAACAACAACAACAACAACAACAACAACAACAACAACAACAACAACAACAGAGAAAGAAAGCTGAAACTGTTTTCAACTCTAGGGTTTTTTTTTCCCTAAAGACTCTAGGGTTTCTTAAGTTTCTATATATACCCTTTTTGTTTTATTAAACAAATTTATTTAGGTGCCGTTTGGTAACACTTTTGTTTTTTAATTTTTTAATCACAAAATGAAAGTAAAATTTTTGTTTTTAAAATTTTTGTTTTTGAAAAACAAAGATGTGTTCTGTAACCACTTTTGTTTTTCAATTTTAAAAACAAAAAACAAAAGTGTGTTCTGTAAAGTTTCTTTTCATTTTTATTTTTTGATTTTATTTAAGTCGTCTAGATCCGGGGTCGAATTTGGGTTCGGGTCAGACGCCGGGTTCAGCGCCAAGGCCGTGGGAGGAGATTCGGGTCCCGGTGTAGTCGGAGTCTAAAATATTGATTAAGAAAAAAAATTGTTTAAAAAAATATTAAAAGTAATTTTTTATGTTTTTAAAATTTTGATTTTCAATTAAAAAATTGAAAATGAAAACAGTTTTATAGAACATGTTTTTGAAAAATATTTTCACTTTTTCAATTTTAAAAACAGAAAACTGATTAAAAAGTGTTACCAAACGCCACCTTAGTTTAACTAAAATCTTCTTACAAAAAATAATGGCTCTTTTTAGTTTTAACCAAAAAAAAAAGTAACAATATTACAAAAATACTTCCTGCAGCTGGCCAAATAAACAAATATACAGCTAAAATAATAAAAAAAAAAAAATTATACAAATACCACTTTCACACACCTTCAACCCAGAATCTATGCTTTCTGGGCAACTATCGCCCAACCATCGCGCAACCACGCAGCAACCCAATGCAACTAAAATAAAAATTCAACCAGAAACAGAACCACTATTAATTCCGGTGACATGACCTGAGAAGACGACCAAAATCAATCAAAACAAGGGCTGTTCGGAATTCATAAAAAAAGTATAGAAAAACTACTACGAAACTAAAATTCAACCAAAAATCCAGTTTAATTTGCATAAAACTAATCTCCTGACTTCAATTTTTGGATCCATGAAAGGCAGATCTCAAAAAGTTAAACTAGAGTTCCCAAACAATCCAACTCAAGTATAATCCAAAAAAAATTACATCAATACTATAGTAAAATATTTATCCTGGTGTATTTTTGTTGTTTTCCAAATTTCTAATGGTGAATTGTTTCATATTAAATCATAAAGAGACATGTAGATAGAGTTACGTACATGGAAACAATGTTCTGATTTTTAATGTTTCACAACAGTTGCATAAACATTTTGCTAACAGTTATTTCATCTAATGGAAACCTTTGTCTGATGCAACCTTCGGCCAACCACCCAGAAACTTTTGTCTGATTGAGACCTTCGTCTGATGCAACCTTCGGCTAACCACCCAACAACCACCCTGCAACCATCATCTGATTGAAACTTTCCTCTGATGCAACAATTGCGCACCACGCAGCAACCACCCTGTAACCATCGTCTGATTGTGTAAGTGATAGTGTAAGTGGTATTTTGGTAATTAAAATCACATAAAAGGTATAAATGTTGTCCTTACCTTATGGAAGTATTTTTGTAAATAAAGTATCAATTTATATTTTTTTATGTAATAATTCTTTAATTGGGAACTAATACAATATCAATATCAAAATATATATTTATGATCAATTTAGATCTTTTTATTTTATTTTATTCACCAAATTCATAATTTTAGGTAATAAATGCAATATATGATAAAAAAAAATAACTTCAGTAAAATTAATTACAAAATAATATAAATAAATTTGTTATAAAATAATATAAAATAATATAAAGTAGAAGAGAGGAAAGAAGAATAAGATGAAGAGAGAAAGAGAAAGTGAATGAGAATTTCTGAGGTGTTTATTCCAATGGGGTGAACCCCTATTTATACAAATACAAGAGTGAGATATTAAGAAACTAAGAAAAAGGGAAACTAAGGAAAAGAGGAATGTTGATTACAATTCATGGTAATAAATAAAAGATTTGGACATCCACATAATTATTAATATTTATAACACTCCCCCTTGGATGTCCATAATAGCTGCCTTATTAAAAATCTTGCTGAAAACTTGGTCAAAGGAAAAGAGTATAGTGTAAACTAACTCCCTCCCCCTCATTTAGGCATTTGTGGAGATCTTCTAATCGACGAATTTCGATCTTGTCTGCCGTCTTCTCAAATGTTGATGTTGGTAATAACTTTGTGAATAAGTTTGTAAGATTGACACTTGATTGAATATGTTGAACACCAATATGCATTTTCTTGAAACGTATAAAGAAGAATTTCGTGAAATGTGTTCTAACTCTATCTCCTTCAATGTACCTCCTTTTAGTTGAACGATGCAAGCAGTATTATCCATAGAGAATTGCTTGGGTTGATACTTCTTTATTGAATGCAATCCATATGTTTCCCGAATATGCTATGTCAATGATCTCACTCACACACATTCTCTACTTGCTTCATAAAATACAAGTATGTTAACATGATTTATAGTTGCCTCGTTAAAAACCTTGCCAGAAAAACCCAGTGGGACAAAATCTGAGCTAGGGAAAAGAGTACAATATATATTTCATATTCATAACTATTTGTAAGTTGCCTCATTAAAAACCTTGTCAGGAAAACCCATTGGGACAAAACCTGAACTAAGGGAAAAAGAGTGCAACATGAATATGTCTCCCCCTCATGCACATATGATCCACAATTCTTTTGGTGATAATATATCTCATAAGATTATTGTTATCACTTTTAAAATATCACCATATATAATCTTTGATCATATATTTTCTATAACTCTTCCAGAGTATGCATGGACTTCTAAATTATAGATGAGGGGTTCGTGGAACATTAGTCTTTATCCAACTAATTGTATCATTCATGTGTGTACACAACTTTGTTCATACGAAAATTTAAAATTTCAAGTAGATATGAACATAACACATTAATGGTACTATAAGTTTTCATTTGTGACAATGATGGTACTCCAAGACCATATATTTATTCCATCTTGTTTTATGATCTTAATTTCCATATCAAATGATCATATATTTATAATTCTTGATACATATGAAGTACTTCAGGACTTCAATACTAATGAACAAACTTTATACATTAATATTTCTCGAAATACAAAAGAAATAAAATTTTGTTCTTCAATTAATCAAAAACTCTTCAAGAGTCTATCACAACGTATAATTTACGTATTTATATTGCATAGACAACCATAGGTATTTTTCAAATAATAATTTACTTACATGTCTTTATTTCATACAAAGATCTTTGTCATATAGTGCGCGCGACTTTGAATTTATATCACTTAAGACATGTATTAAATTCTTTTAGAATTTTTAGATAAGGCTTATTTCAAATTCTCACTATATTAGGAGCTCCAAATAAATAACCTTTTGTTGCAACATTTATGTGACGCTTATAAATCCTCATAAAATATATTTCAGGCTATAATCAAATCATGATTATATTTTCTCAATATTTAAGCCTTACTTCAATCAATCTCATGTCTATGCAAATTTTGTACAACAATTCATTATGTACAAATACATATATGCAAATTTCTCATTAGAAATATTTATTTGCACACCCTACAGGTCTTACTTCACTTTATGTGAGTAAATTTGCCTGGACTGCGTCATAATATTTTGGCCAAAAATCAAAATGTATGTCGATGATTCTCGACAAATATAATACCATGATCCTTGCTATCTCATGTTAATTTATTGCATATGCAAACATTCAATATTTATTGTCGACAAAAATTTCAATAAATGATAATTTCCTCCCATATTGACATAACTTATAGAGATCTCTTTAAATTACATATTTTTCAAATATGTTTATCATTTATAGGTACCTATATAGAATCACTTCAGGGATTCAATTATGATCAAATGTGTTATGTCTAACTTCTCTTGGGAGTCTTTTCGAGTACCGTTTTCATCACAGTATCATTTTAATACTTTATAACATTAAGGTATCTCCATGAGTACCTCTAGATTTAACAACTTCAGGGCAAATCAAATGAACATTTATTAATAATTTCTACATTGTTCATTTACGCTTCAGGCGTTTTCCACTCATTCTATCTCAACTTTGAATAATATTGATTTACAGTTGGTATATATCATTTTGAACTATATTGTTCTTATATACTTTGTGCAAGGATCATTTTTCAAAAATTATCATCGATCCCAACTGCTTCTCTCCCCCTGATCGAGAGAATTTTTAAAAATTGTGATATCTAATAATATTAATATACCTGTAGGGATTTCAGTATATCACAATGAATCAATATTTGTTTAAACTCATATATACTATATGACATTGAACTTCGGAGTTCAATAAACTTCGATTTCAAGTTCAATCCTTATGAACTTAATTCATTTCTAAGAATGAGTCATACGTGTATAATTAGAAATACATAAATTTACACATTTTGTAAATGCATGATTATATAATCTTATCACATCGATAAGAAACTATGCAATAAAAATCTAACAATGGCTCAAGATTGTTAAGAAAATATAATTTAAATATTTTCTATGTGGAAATATATGCACATTCTTCTTTTGAGCCTTATAAATAACAATGAGAAGAATCTTCTGGTTCTTCAACAAAATTTAGTCAAATTCTTTGACAATTTATTGCATATGATTGATCATGTCAAAATAATTCAATTCATGAACTTCAGGTTCACTATAATTTGTATTTCAATGAAACTTTCAAAATGTAATGTAAATTCATTACAACATAATCATTACAAGTTTCATTTTTATACACACGAATAATATAATTATATTATTCTCCAAAACATATGCACTCTTCAGGAATCACTATCATCAATTCAATGATGTGTATAATTTAAAAGATACATGACAACTTCATCATGTTATTGTAATGGTCAAATATATATAACCATAACATATCATTTATTTTTCCTGATATCTTTTTAACAAGTCGTCTAATTTATTAATAGACTATTCATCAGTCTAATTATCATGACTTGATATATTATATATTTAAATGTACAACAAGTACATATAATAAATTATTTATTATCACTTTCATAACTAGATAAAAGTTACACATCTAGGTACATACAAAGACATTTTACTACTCAAAGTAGCAATTGTATGTAAGGCTTCTTCAGGAAGCTTTTCAACTAATCATTTTGTGATTCTTTATCACTTTGATTATATTGGATCACTAACAAATATTAGTAAATTATATATCCACTTTTGGGAATATGCAAACTGAATTATATGGTAACTATATATTTACATATCATGTACCAACAATAGTTTGAAACTATTGATTTCAAGAAATAATAAAATATGTATATATTAATTTGCTTCTGGCATTACCAATATATGTGAAATCTATATTCTTTGAAATAGAATTTCATGTCTATTCATTCTCTTTAGGGAATGATATTTAAATATTCTAAATGTACAATAAATTTGTACAATTTACATTCTATTCAATAATCAAGTATACTTTTATCTTGATTATAAGTATATCCGTACTACAGGTACGCGACCACTATTATTCAATTCCACACATGATATATAAATTTCATGCACTTTGATTGTGTGTGGTATCTCATCTTTTAGTTGTTTCCACTTTTTCTGGAAATATTTGAGTAGTAAATAATGTCATTGATTATTTAAAATCATTACATTCACTTCGGGGAATGACGTTGAACAAGTAGAACATTATTATAAATTTCTTAAAAATTTATTACTTGTTCATCCATAAAAATATAAGAAATTATTCAACAATTTCTTTTACAATCTTTCAAAGAATATATGAATGCAATTTTTGCATAGTCTCCAAGATGTATGCAAAATTTAATCTTTAATATATGTCAGATTCAATAATTTCCAACATCGCAAGTAATAACAACGTATAATAACATGACTAATACGAAGAATCTTTAAAAGTAATTGACTTCAATTCGTATCATTCTCTGCAGGGAATGATGAACAATAAATACATGCCTCATGTATTTAAATAACATTAGTCATGCTCATTGTTATTCTTATACTTTGACGTTTCAATGCAATTTTCTTAACATTCTTTTTGGATATTCAAAACCCACTATAAAATTGCATCAATAATAATCATTTTTAATGATTCTTTAGTTGTATTCACATAAATACAATCATTTTTTTTTTTTTTGACAAATATAAAACATTTACTTCAGGAAATGTTTGTCAAAATCTATATCGATATTAGATTACTTTTCATTGTCCTCAAAGAATACAAGAACATATATATAAATATGTATTCATCTCTTTCATTATATATTCATCAACTATATAATGAATATTACGTTTGCATAATCTTCAGGATATATGCAAGATTTTATTGAGGACGCATAATCATGAGGATGTATGCAATATTTTATCGAGGATGCATAATCTTCAGGATATATGCAATATTTTATCGATGATGCATAATCTTCAGGATATATGCAATATTTTATCGATGATGCATAATCTTCAGGATATATGCAATATTTTATCGATGATGCATAATCTTTAGGATATATGCAATATTTTATCGATAATACATAATCTTTTGGATATATGTATAATTTATATAGATTTTCTCTATCATATCATAGACGCACATATATTGTAAATATTATGAATGATAAGAACATAATATATATATGAAATTAATAATAAATATATATAAAAACATATACATACATATATAATATATAGATATATAGATAAAAGAAAAAAGAAAACAAAGGATTCTTGAAATTGTTTCAGTCAGATAAGTATATATATAAATATATATTTAGTGTATCATGACTTTGAAACAATTCAAGAACTTTAACAAAATACTTACATTGGGACATAGCATAGACTCATGCTTGAAGCTTGGGCAGAGACTCGTGCTGATAACGTGTTATAAAATAATATAAAATAATATAAAGTAGAAGAGAGGAAAGAAGAATAAGATGAAGAGAGAAAGAGAAAGTGAATGAGAATTTCTGAGGTGTTTATTCCAATGGGGTGAACCCCTATTTATACAAATACAAGAGTGAGATATTAAGAAACTAAGAAAAAGGGAAACTAAGGAAAAGAGGAATGTTGATTACAATTCATGGTAATAAATAAAAAATTTGGACATCCACATAATTATTAATATTTATAACAAAATTAAATTTATTGGAGAAATATTAAAAATAATAATAATATTTTAGTAGAAAAAACTCAATTATTTACTGTACTTTTTAATATTCAATATAAAAATGATGATAAAATAATTATTATATATTTTTACTAAATAAATTAGTAGGTAAAAAATAATAATTTTTTATTAAATATGAATGAGAAAAGTGTTAAATAAAATTTTTATACTAGAAAAAATATTAGATGACCATTAGTTGCGGGAAGATATATTTTTCTCCTATAAATAATGTAGCATAATGGGTATATCTAACAATTTATATTTTGGTACAAAAAAAAATGGTAGTAAAAAATTGGTAGTTGAAAATATTATTTTGCTGCTAAATACAATTGGTAATGAAATTGGTAGCTAAAATAAAAGATCTTTTGCTACTTAAAAAGTTGGTAGTGAAATTGGTAGCTAAAAGCAACTATTTTGCTACCAAAAATTATTGGTAGCTAAAAAGGAAATTTGCCTTCTAAATAATTTGGTAGTAGAAATATTTGGTGTTATTTGTTTAGAATTGGCTACTAAGAACTTACGCTACTAAAATTTGGTAACGAAAGGTTATTTTTTGCTACCAATAATATTTGGTAGCTGAAAGATATTTTTCTTGTAGTATATAAGCGTACCACCAGTTGTTAAAAAAGAGCGTCCAAGGATTAATGGCATATCATTGTCTTCTTCCATGTCTAGTTGATTAATGGTGAAAAATGCACAATTATGGGTCTTAAAGTTTAAAATAAATTAAGTTTAAATTAATATTTTCATGAAATTAATGAAATATATTTTTATATTCAAATATTTTATTTGAATTTAATTTATTGTCATTTTGTAGGAATTAAAGTGTTGTTATTGAAGGAAAAGGAAAAAAGATGAGAAAGCAAGTGGTAAAATTGAAAAGAAAGAGAGAGAATAAAGTAAAAAGAAGAAGAAGCCCATTTACAAAAAAAGAAAAAGAAAAGGGCCCAATAGAAGAGCCCAAATTAGGGCTGCCTTCTCTTCCATCAGCCCAACAATGCGGGTCCCACGGTGCCACGTCATCGCCAAATGGCGCCGCTCAAACTCTCCCATTTGCCCCGTCAACACCCATGTGGTGCTTGTTTCTTCTCAAGTCGTGCGCCACATGGCGCCATGGGATTGGTTTCTCCATTCTCTCCTTTCTCTTCAGCCCATGTGGGCCTGCCATGCAGCTGCTCCTCTATGCCTTCCACGCCAAAGCCCATACTACATCTGCATTGAAACATCAATCACAAAATTAAATCTCTCAAAGATTTATCAATTAACAACAAAGACAACAACAATAATAATAATAATATATAATAATAGGAAATCAATGTTAACTTCAAAAACAATCAGATTTTATTATTATTATTATTATTATTATTATTATTATTATTATTATTATTATTATTATTTCTTTTGTAACCAAAAATTATTAGTATTTTGCATTTTAGTCCATTTTAAGACTCTATAAATAGGAGCCCACTTTTATTGTTTTAGAGTGGAATTTGTAGTGTAATTTTTAGTGTAGAAAAACTATAGCAAAATTCTCTCAACTTTTCTTCTCATCTTTTCTCTTTAGAAATTTTATGAGAATGATTGGCCTAATCTTCCTTGGAGGTTAGGTATGATTTCATATGCAAAGTGAGGTTATTTTGTATCTTTGATTTACATGTAATATTTATTTGAGTAATGCAAGTTTTTATTTCACTTTTATTTTCTTGTTCTTCATCCATCTATACTACTATGTATGCTATTATATATTAAATATATATATAGACTTAGTCATGCTCTTTCTTTATATTTTTATTTAGTGATTGTAGTAATAGTACTATTTATCTTGTTCTATCTTTTATGTTCATTTTTATTTACTTTTTATTAAACATGTAGGTTTAGTCATGCTTTTCCTATGTGCTTAAAAATTAAGAAAAGTAATATTAATGTTCATTTCCTTCGCTATCACCACCATCTCTATTTCTATTTTCTTTGTCATTATTTTTACTAAGATATATAGGATTAGTCATGCTCTTTCTATGTGTTTCCATTTAGTAAAAATAATATTTATGTTTAATCTTTTATTGCATTATTGCTTGATGTATAATGTCATTTCTAGGTTCTACATAAGATTAAATCATTTCTTTTATTTTCAAGAACTTGTATACTCAAAATATAATGAACTTTAATGTTATATGATTTGTGTCAACTTTGTAAATCAAAGGTACAAAATAACTAAACAAGCATATGGATGATTCTTGAAGCTTTTCTCTCTTTTACTATTGATTACACATTTATTTGCTTTCTTTTAATATTTATTATCAAATGAAAAATCACAAAATCATTGGTTACTATTATCACTTATTATTAACCTTTTGTTTTTATTTTTCTACTAACGCTTTTGTCCATAATCACCTCCTTGTGATCGACCACCCGATCTATACTACAACCACTGCTAGTGGAAGTCACATTTTGGGCGTTAAACACTAGTACCACAAAATCAGTTTAAAATATTGACTTCCACACTCTAATTAGCACATCTTCTATTATTCCCCTTGAATAAAAGAATGATCGATCCGCCAATTGTAACAAAATTGTAGGAGGCTTTACTTCATCGATACCCAATTTTTTGAATACCAAAAATGACATTAAATTTATACTAGACCAAAGATCACATAAAGACTTCTCAAATTTTAAACCACCAAAGTCACAAGGAATTGAAAAGTTACCTGGATCTTTAAGCTTTTGAGGCAGCTTTTTCTGAATTATGGCACAACATTCCTTAGTTAAGCTCACAGTTTAATATTCCCCATACTTCTTTTTCTTGGTCAACATCTCCTTCATAAACTTAACATAATTGGGCATCTGCTCTAATGCATCAATAAAAGGAATGTTGATGTTGATTTTTTTTTTAAATTTCCAAGAACTTAGCAAAGTCCTCATCAAGTTTATTCTTCATAAATATTTGAGGATAAGGAATTGGCAGTTTATTCATTGAAAGATCCTCTTTCTTCATAGACTTTACAGTAGGCTTCTCTTCAGGAATCTCTTTTTTGACTTCTACTATGTCTTCAACCTCAGGACCAGTTGACTTATCTTCTACACCCCCATTAAGTACTTTACCACTCCTCAATGAGATGGCATTGCATTGTTCTTTTCGATTGACAAATATATCACTAGGGAAATTACTCTTTTTCTATACAACACTCACATTATTGGCCAATTGTCCCACTTGCACCTCTATGTTCTTCATAGAAGCAGTAATATTAGACTAATGAGTCTCCATGTTATCCAACCTTGCTTTATTCTTGTTAAATCTCTTGTTTGTCTCTATCATGAAAGTACCCAAAATGTCTATTAGTGAGTTCTTATCTTCTTGTTGTTGTGCATTAAACCCAGGAAGGTATTGCAAGACATTTTTAGTGTTACCATAAGAAGGATTTTCATGCTTTCTCAACCCCAATTAGTAGTAGGTAGGCATTGGAGCACCCCCAGTAATTATTATTATAAGGTTTAGTGGTCATATATTGTGCTTATTCAATACTCACCTCAATCCCTTTTGATGTAGATGCAACAGCAACATTCTCTATAGCTGATGTATTCTTCTAAGCAGCTAAGACAACCACTTGATTAGATAAAGTAGAAATTTGAGTTGATATATTTGTCATAGGATCCACTTCATGTAACCCAACCACTTTTCATGGAGTATTTCTTTCATTAGGGCAATTATAGCTATTAGTGGTCATCTAATCTAGTAAATTAATGGCTTCAGTTGTAGGCTAAGATAATAACGCTCCTCCGGCAGCAGCATCAATAATACTCCTAGTTGGACTATTCAACCCATAGTAGAAAATTGAAACTTGCATCCAGTTCTCATAGCCATGTTATGGGAAGCGGCGTAATAAGTCTTTTAATCGCTCCTATGCTTCATAAAGTTGTTCAGAATCAAACTGTCTAAACTGCCCAATCTCACTCCTCCACCGTGCAGACTTCGATGGAGGAAGAATTTCAGCATGAACATTCTAGCCATTTCATCCCATGTAATTATAGAACCTCGCTGCAAAGATTGCAACCAACTTCTTGCTCTATCTCTTAAAGATCGACAAAGGAAAGAGGCATAGTCTTATGGCGTCATTAGTAACACTATTCATCTTCAGAGTTGCACATACCTCCAGAAATATGGCTAGATGAATATTGGGATCTTCAGTAGCTAACCCACCAAACTGATTTTGTTGCACCATATTTATTAAAGCATGCTTTAGTTCAAAGTTATTAGCAGCGATGATTAGATAAGCAATACCAGTCAAATTTTCATTCACCACATGTAAGCAATAGTCAAGAATAGCCCGTTGTTGTGCATCAGCTGCAGCAGGTGCTAGTTGGTTATTATTAAGGTCATTGTGTATTATTGTTAATGGCTGCGATGGTGAAATTTAGCTTTTTCTTCGCTTTCAACTGCTTTGAAGTCCTTTCAATCTCAGGATTCAGAGGTGTGGTACTTTGATTTCTTTGCATAAAGTGAATCACAAAGCAACAAACAAAATAAGAAACAAAATAAAATCTAATTTAACGTAAAAACTTTTAGTAATAATATTAGCAATAATTGAAGAATTTTTAATCTCTAACAACGGCGCCAAAAACTTGATGCACAATTTTTACTACAAGCGTACAGTGTTGTTATAGTAAATTTTAATTTTAAAAAGGTTGTCGAATCTACAGGGATTGATTATTAAATATCATTAATTATTATAATTTTTGATTTTATGCTTTAATTAGAGAATTCAAAGTAAATAATGATTAAGATTGAAATAATAAAATAACTGAAAAGTAAACAGACAAATAAAAATTTTAATTAGCAAATAAAGATCTAGAGCATTGACTTCCCTGATTCAAATTATGAATCTCAATTTACAAATTATCCCAATTTATTCTATAATTCATAGTTTCAAGAATTCTAATGTAATCTATTAATCTCTCTCGAGTGATGATAGAATTAACTATAATTAACTAACAAGGTATCTCTATTTAATGTAATTAATTAAACAATAATAAAGTAATATAATTCCATATGAATAAAACTCATAGAATTAGTGGAATGTCTCAATCTCACACTTTTCCTATGTCATGCAATTCTAGTCCAATTTTAGATTTCCTCTCTTAAGTGTAAAACAAAAAATCTCTATACTAAATAATAGTGATCAAGCATTAATAAGATGATATTTAACACAAAATTACATAAATAAATAGCAAAAACAAATATGAGAAAAATTTAAAAACAATAATTCATAATCTAAAATAGTTCCATAAACACTCTAGAAAAAGTATTTACTTCATAATTACAAACATAATAACCACAATAATCATGTTCATAATTAAATAACTAAACAAAAGAATAAAGAAGAAGAAGAAGAAGAAGAAGAAAGAACTCTAATGATGATAGTTGATGATAATTGCTTGAAATCTCTTCTCTCTTGCTCTTCAATGTGTTTTCTAATCTCAAAATTGCTTGTTTGTATCTCTCTAGTCGTCCAAAAATTCGAATTATATCATTCTTTATATAAGCCCCAAAAAGATAGTGCCATGAAGTACTCCCCAAGGCTACAATGTTTTCAGACTTGGTCATTTTCTTAGAAAAGTAGTATATGTTGAAACAAACACTTTCTTATCTTAATGACCATAGGATGCTCCACTCCTAATCACTTAGAATAGCTATCAAACATGGAACCATTAGTTAGCAGTTCTAGTTTTTCTTAAGTTCACGATCAGGACATCCATGAATCTAGTAATGGTGTACACTAAGTACATAACCATTCCATCATTCTAAAATTTTCCTATCACTGGGGTATATCCCTAGAAGGACTTAGGCAGCTACTAGTAACTAATCATACACCGTATACTATCATCAATATGTAACACAAATTTCTAGGCAGGTAAGTTTTGGATACTGTTCAAAATTTAACTTAATGATCTTTGAACTGCATATTCACCAAATATTTCTCCACGCCTATCAGTTCGCAAGATCATTAACCACTTACCTTAATGTTTTTCAATATTGCTAGAAATTCATGAAATTTCTTAAACATTTCAAATTTTTTTGCATAAGGTAAAATCTAGAGTGATCGTCTTAAGAATATATTGAAAAACTCATATCCACCCCTAAATTTACATCCATATTTTTGAATATAGATGATCTTACTTTCAAGTGGATATTGGCATATTAACTCTTTGCAGAGAATGATCTTGTCAAAACCACTATGAACAAGATACAAATGCAATAGATATATAATACAATGTGGTTGTGGTCTTTGATGACTTAGGTCTAGTTACAGTGAAGTGTTCTTAGAATAGTCCAAGTGGATCCTGGTCACGGAATGTGAAACCCATATTCCATACATTAACATAGAGTTTGTATCCATTGACAGAAATTGGATATTAATAACTTGTGAAAGTCATACTATATTGTCCAATGTATTCTAGGAAACTGGAATTTAAAATTTTTATTTGGAATCTAAAATTTAAAGTCAAAGACTTAAATTTATACTAAATATACAATGAGTTTTATTCTTGCAGGACCACCACTACTAATCTAACTCTAAGTCTAAGTTGCCTATAGTAAACATATACAAGTTGGAGATTTCTAAGATCAAGGATTTATATCATTTTGGGATAAAATGTCGGTAATATAGTCATCTGCGCCATTCAATTTCATAAGAGAAATTAGAATGACATCATAAGCACATAATTTATAAACCATTCATCCAATGATATACTATTTAAGCAAATTATAAATGAAAAAGCTAAGAGGAAAAACTAAAGGATAATTTTGATTAAAATAAGAATCTAACGATGTCCCGGTAGGCGAGAGTCAAAGTAATCTTATTTTATGAACTTCTTCATTGTTTCATATTGTAAACACTAATCTAAGTTGTCATCTTTGGATGTACAAATAGATGTTGCATTTACAAATACTTATCTATTGAGATCTAACACTATTATGTTTGTCTAACGGATGACAATCTTTTGGGATTTGTTCCATTAAAACAACAAATTAAGTTAGACCAACAATGAAGACTCAAAATTTATAACTACAACATTAATAACAGAAAATAACATGATTTAATATAAATTCATATACATTCAGAAATTATCATACATTTAGCAAGTAAGAAAGACATGTAAAAATACAAAATAAGTACATCTTAAATAATTGCCAAGGTTTCAAACAAACTGATATAGTGTCCCAATAGGCGAGAGTCAAAGATATCATTCATTGAATAGAGTAGTCAGCTCATCTAAAATGGACACTATTCTAGCAACCTTTTATTCAATCAAAATAAGAATCCAACGTTGTCCCGGTAGCAAGAGTCAAGGTTATTCTTATTTTATGAGCTTCCACAATTGTTTCATACTTCGTAAATTTATCTCTAAGTAGTCAATGTAGGGGAGAGTCTAACAGAGACGAAAACTTACAAAATACTTATCTTTCGAGATATTTACGGTGTTAAATGCTTCAACGAATAACCATCCATAAGGGGGACGAAGTCTAGCATCTCGAGGTTGTATTGAAAACAATTAATTATGTAGGACCAACAATGGAGATCGAATATCCTTATAACTAAAGCTCATTACTTTTAAGAGTTGTATTTTTATTTGACACTTATTTTAATCTATTTATTTTAATATATATTTATTTAATTAAATTACTAATTTAGATAACTCTAACTATAAAATTTAATTTAATATTTTTGTAAAATTATACCCTAGGAAGATCTAAAAAATAAAATCTATTTTCCATCCTTAGCATTAATTCTCCAATAAATATTATAAAAATTATATAATTTAAGATGGTCCAAAATTAAATAACTAATTTTCCACTCAAATTTAATTTTCTATAAATATATAATTGAATTCGAAATCTAATGTATAAAAATACATTTTCCAAATCACTTAAAATAAAATAAAATAAAACTGAAAAAATTATTCTAATTTATGTTGGTCTAAAATTAAATAAATTAATTTTCAACATAAATATAATTTCCCTATTCAATTAAATATCTTGAGAAAAATTTTAAATATTTAAGTGCCTTCAATAAAATCAACTTAAATATTAATTTTCTAATTTAATTAAATATATCTAGAAAAATACCAAAAAGTCTACCTAGAAAATATCTATCTAGATTATTCATAAACTAATTATTTATTTTCCAATTGAAATATAATCTATTTTAGTCTATTTATTTTAATTAACCATTAATGAAAATTACTTGATTTAAGTTTGTCCAAAAAAAAAAAATTTAACTTTAATTTAATTTTTAAAATTAAAAATTTCAAAATATCAACATTTAAATAAATGAATGCAATTCAAAATAATGTGGAAAAATGATTATTAAAATAAAATAAAACATATTCTGAAAATTATTCTAATTTAAGTTGATCTAAAATTGAAAAATTTGTAACTTAAATATAATTTTCTATTTAATTAAATTCATTAAAATAGAAATAATTAAGTACCTAGAATAAAATCAACTTAATTATTGATTCTAATTTAAAATCTAAGAAAAAATATTCTAATTTTAGCTGGTCTAAAATTAAATAACATTAATTTTCAACTTAAATAATATTTTTTTTAATATTTAATTAAATTTCTTGAAATAGAAACAAATAATTAAGTATCTTAAATAAAATCAACTTAAATATTAATTCTATTTAAGTTCTAAGAAAAATATTCTATTTAAATTGGTCCAAAATTAATTAACAAGTTAATTTTTAACTTAAATATATTTTTCTACTAAATTAAATATTTGAAAATATAAATAGTTACTTGAAATCACTATCTAGAATCTTTTCTTTAAACTAAGTGTATTTTTCTAAATTAATTTTAAAATAATCCAATAAAAAATTAATTCCATTTATTTCAAAATTAATTATGTTGCTAATTCAATTTTAACTAGGTTAAACTAGTATAATTAGTCTTATACAATTATTTAAATAAGGCAAATGGGTCTTCACAATTGGGGTTGTTCATGGAGGATTGGGTTCAGTATGTCGTACCCACTACTAATGGCCCTCTAACTCTCACACAAGACCCAAAGGAGAGGAATTTCACCTTAAATTTAATAATTGTTATTCATTGAATAAGCCCAATACTAATTGAACCTAAATAAAACTATCATGAGTGATATTTTATTCTAGCAACCTTGTCCATTTATCTATCTAGAAATAAATAGGCTTCCTATATGCATCTAAGCCCAAAAGTAAACATATAGGCTCACACAGGTCAAATTAATTTGGATGGGCCCTATCATATTTCTAGGTTTACACAAATGAAAGAAATGCAAAATTTACATAGTACAAATTATTTATAAGATCTATTGACAATTGGACTATGATTAAAATTAGATCATTGGATCTGTCAACAAGTTAATCATAGCAATTTCGATCAAATAAATAATAGGTTTGTTAAAAAAAAAGTTTTGAATAAACAATTTAAATAAACAAACAATGTCCATGTAACAAATTGTGAAGTAAGATATTTATTACTCGTACACACCTAAATTATGCACCAAATTAAATATTACTTAAAAAAAATGTGTCATTGAAAATTAAACTTTATGGCTCCTAGTTGGGTCTAGTCTCTCTTTTGTGGACTTCTTTTGGCGATGTGCCTACGGCTACTCAGTGTGATACTAATCTGGCTGGGTCTAGTCTCTCTTTTGTGGACTTCTTTTGGTTCTATGCCTACAGCTACTACGTGTGATGCTAATCTAGTTCTCTAGCTATGGTGATAGTGAAGGACGTTGGTGGTGAAGAAGCTGTGGTACAAGTGGATTCTGTCGATGGAAGTGTTGGTAAAGTCTTGGAACAGGACAGCTCCCTGGAGATGGAGATGATGGAATTGTTTGAGGATATCTCACTGGAAGATATAGTGGTTATCAAGGCTTGTGTTGGGAAGGTTGTGGGGTGCAAGGATATGGCTGCTTCTGTGGTTAAGAAGATCTTGCTAGGCATCTGGAACCTGGAACAAGGATGGAAGATGAAAAAGTTTGATGAAGGGGTACTCGGCTTTTTCTTTGATTCCGAAGATGATTGCACCTTTATTATGAATAAGAGACCGTGGCTTGTGAACAGTGTTCTGCTAAACCTCAAACCTTGGACTTGTGAACAGTGTTATGCTAAACTTCAAACGCCCCTATCATAGCTAAAAAGGTGGGTCGTTTTGTTATATCTGATGGGAAGAGGAAGGAGGAGATTGTAACAAGGGGGTTCCTCAGATGCTGGGTCGATGTCTGGATAAGTCATCCTTTCCCTGTAGGTTTTTTCCTCAAAGTCGGTGCTAACCCGGACTCGTGGATTCAGTTCAAATACGAGAAGCTTCTTTTTTGTTCTTTAACTGTGGGAGGCTGGCCCATAGTAACAGAGAGTGCTCAAGCCCTACGACATGAGTTACTCCGGCTACCGGGGATGCTGTCTGTATGTACGGACCGTGGATAAAGGTTGAAGTGTTGGAAATTATTTTACCAGGATCTTAGATCTACTCACAAGTATGTTTATTAACATCCTAAATATGAACTTTCTAAAACGATAAAATAAACACATATAAAGTTTAAGAAACCTTACATTGGGTGCAGCGGAATAATATGACTCCTTCCGTTCAGATATCTAGCCCTTGATTCCTTTCTGTAGCAGAGCATTATCAATATCTGAACCTGGATCTCTTTCTCTGAATCTTTGATGTTGAAACTCCTTTGCTGATGATCTTTCTTCACGATCTTCCTCACTATGATTGAGGTATCACTTGATGTGTGTGGGCACTACTCAAATCACTAAGGATTTCGAAATTCTAAGGAAGAAGAGAGAGAGTGGTCAGCTAAAGATAGGGAGAGAGAAGGCTCAGTTTTTCTCTGAAGGAAAAATAGAAAATTTAAGTGTAATTTTCCTGAAGCCTTCACTATCTATTTATAGCATTCCACTAGGGTTATGTTTGAATTATTTGGCATTAAAATAATGAAAATATCAGTTTAAATTTCCTACAAAAGTGGCAGGCCCTATACTAGTGGATTTGGGCCTCACTTTTTGCAATTTTGCAGTTTTATCTTTTCTGCATCTGATTTTCTCAAAAATGCCAATCTTCTAATTCAACCATTTAAATGCCAATTCTAACTATTTAATAACTATAAATAATTATTAAATAATATTGTCATTTATCATATTTATTAATTAAACCATACAAAGTATCATAATTAACAAATATGCCCCTATAAACTCTTTCTTTACAATTTCGCCCTTACTTAGTGAAAAATTCACAAATAGACATAGTCTAATTTGAGAATTATAATTGATTAATCAAAACCAATTACATGAGTCTTACAAGCAACATTATCTCAACTAGTGGGGGGACCATGGGTCTATATAACCGAGCTTCCAATAAGTAGATCAAGAATTTAACACTAAAATTCACTAACTTATTAATTCTTCGTTGAATCCACGCATAGAACTTAGAATTGCACTCTCAGTATATAGAATGCTCTATATGTTCCACCATATAGACACATCATTAGTTATCCATTGTTATAATCCTAATGTGATCAATGATCCTCTATATGAATGATCTACACTGTAAAGGGATTAAATTACCGTTACACCCTACAATGTATTTATTCCTTAAAACACTTGACCCCGTATAAATGATATTTCAGCTAATGTGAAATGAGTACTCCACCATTTATGTTCGTTTGGTCAAGCTCGAAGGAGATCATCCTTTGCTTACTATTCGCCAGATAGAAGCTATAGATTCCATGTTTATGATAGCGCTCCCACTCAATTGCACTACCGTGTTCCCAAAATGTACGTATCACCCTGACCTAAAAGTAGGCTTAACTAACAAATCAAAGAACACGAATAGCCTTTCAAGATTGAGCCTAATCATATCAGGATTAAGATCATTTGATCTAGGATCAACTAGGCGATATTGACTTGAATAGATATTACGGTAAGTTTAATAAATCTAAGTCAAAGTTCAATATCGGTCCCTTCCGATGCATACTCCATGCATCCAACCCGAGCTTTACTTTAACCAATGTTCTCGGGAAAGAACATAGTATTTCTCCAAATACAAGTAAACTCTTGTTGTAGATTATCATATCAAGAAAACCCCGTGTCCGATAAATCTAGGAAACTTTATTCACATAGTCATGTTTACTTTCCAATGTGTTGACGGCACAATAAACAGGATCAAGTATGTGAAAAGGGTTTCAGATGAATTTATACATTATGTACATATAATCATGAAATAAATCACGTGAACCATGCAACATTAAATGTTATTTCTGATCTATATTAATAAGTAAATCTGATTATATTGAAATGAGTTTTATTTAGGGCATAAAACCCAACAAACTCCCACTTGCACTAATATAAAACAAAAAGTGCGTTTCAAATAATCTCAACACCTTGATATACAAATCAAGTGTAGTAGTAGTAAACTCCTCGTAATAGGATCTGAAAGATTGAATTAACCACAACCTTTTCTCCACCATTACTCTTCCTTTAATCACAAAATCATTGATAATGTGAAATTCCTCTCTATATGTCTACTCTCTTGGGATACTGGATTCTATACCTTTGGCAACTACTTTTGGTTAATCAAGGAAATTAACACTAGTTGTTTAAGGCAATTTGGAATGGTGCCAAAAATGTATAGAACTTTCCTTAGACCGAATAAGTAACTTTCCCGCAGCTTTAACATTCGGTCTCTCTCTGTAGACTTAGAGAATTCAG
Organism: Cannabis sativa; assembly: GCF_029168945.1. Lineage (NCBI taxonomy): Eukaryota > Viridiplantae > Streptophyta > Magnoliopsida > Rosales > Cannabaceae > Cannabis > Cannabis sativa. The sequence goes on along the minus strand of NC_083607.1, from coordinate 53,249,338 downwards.
ATAGGTTTTTACACTTCTCCAAAATCACTATTCCACCCCCAGAGTAATCACCATCTTATCAGAAATATTTACTAGCACATAGGCAAATTTCGAAATCTGATATGGTGTAGTCTAAGAGTTTAAAACACACCCTTATAGACTAACATATAGTTCCTCTTCTTAATCTTAAAATTTACTTGATTGTCTTCCAATGTTCTTCTCCTGGATTAATCTGATACCTACTCATTACTCCCACTCAACAACAGGTGTCTGGTCTAAGGCATACAAAAGCATATCTAAGACCTCTCACTGTTGATGTAAGAAATTCTTTCATGGCTTTATCTTTTCTGGAATAGTTAAGACTTTTCCTTAGATAAATAAAATCTATACCTAAGAAGTTGTGAAGCTTCTATAGATTGCCATTAGAAAGAAAATGCTTCAAAGATCTTACTAAAGTAAGTTGCTTGCATTAGAGTAAGTAATTACTGTATACCACAAGCCATAGGTTTAGATAATCTCAAACCTATAATACTAGGAACAGGAAGTTTTGCTAAGTCCATAGAATAGACTTATTAACGAAAATTTCCTTTTATGTCCTTGTAATAGAAAACTTTAGGTCATTCCATGTGAATGGATTAAACCATAGTTCTATTGGCTTTCTTCTTAGTTTCTTATCTTGACAATCCATTACTTGTTTAAACTCACAATGGATTTTAATCACTTGTGTCTCCCAAGTCATAAGAAGGTGAGTTCCTAGAAACTCTCCCACTACGACAAGGTACCGTGAATTATGTCGAAGAAAACTAAATGGTATTGATCTCTTCGGTTGTGACAAGACAACAGAGGCAGTGGGATCATCATATGTTATATAAGATGATAGAACACTTTTGGAATCAAGAATAAATATCTCCTTTATTTGCTACTTGTTTTTCAGACTTAGTCATTTTCTTAGAAAAGTAGTATTTGTTTGAACAAACACTTTCTTATCTATTGACAATGGGATGGTCCACCCCTAATCACTTAGAAAAGCTAACAAACCATGATTAACAGTTCTAGCCTTTCTTAAGATTTTGATTAGGTCATCCATGAATCTAGTAATGATTTACATTAAGTATACAACCATTACATCATTCTGAAATTGTATTACCATAGAAGGACTTAGGCAACGACTAGTAACTAATCATCAATATGCAAATCGAAATTTCTGGGGAGGTAAGTTTGGATATAATTCAAAAATCAATGTAATGATCTTTGAACTGCATATCTACTAACTATTTCTCCACCCCTATCGCCCGCAAGATCTTTAACCACATACCTTAATGGTGTTTAACCATTGCTAGAAATTGATGAAATTTTTCAAACATTTCAAATTTCTTTGCATAAGGTATAATCTAGAGTTATCGTTTTAAGAATACAACGAAAAACTCATATCCACCCCTGAATGTACATCCATCTGCGAATGAGATGAACTACTTTCAGTGGATATAGGCATATTAACTCTTTGCAGAGATTGATCTTGTCAAAACCACTATGAACAAGATACAAATGCCATAGATTAAAAAAAAAGTGGTAGTGTCTTTGGATGATATAGGTTTAGTTACATCGAAGAGTTCTTAGAATACTTCAAGTGGATCCTGGTCACGTATCACCTAACTCACATTCCATACGCTTTAATCCATTAATAAAAGATGGATATTAAACACTTGAGAAAGTGTAACTGTATTGTATTCTGGAATTAGAAATTTAAGAAAATTTATATTTGGAATCTAAAATTAAAGTCAAAGACTTAAATTTATACCAAATATAATGAGTAATTCTATCTTGGACCAGCACTACTAATACAAACTCTAAGTCAGATTTGCCCATACAAGTAGGAGATTTCTAAGATTGAGGATTTATATCAATTGGGAATAGAATTTCGGGATTATAATCATATGCGTCATATAAAATGACATGAAATGATTTATAGACCATTCATCCAATGATATGTTTTGAAAGCTAATTCGAAATGAATAAGCTAAGAGGAATTAGGATAATTTCGTTTAAAATAAGAATCAAACGATGCTTCGATTAGCGAAAGTCAAAGTAATCTTATTTATATAATCTTCTTGTTTCATATCGTAAAATACTAGTCTAAGGTGTCATCAATTGATGAACAGCTAGATGTCGCATATACAATATTTATCTTTCGAGATCTTACACTATTATGTATGTCTAATGGTGAAAATCCACTAGGGATTTATCTCATTAGAAAAACAAACATGTTAGACCAACAATGAAGATTCGAAATTAAACTACAACTTAATAACAGAAATTAACATGGTTCAATATAAATTCATACACAATTCAGAAATTATAAACATATAGCAAGTAGGAATGACTAGTGAAAATACTAAAACATACAATCCTAAATAATTTCCAAGGTTTTCAATAAACCGATACAAAGGTCCCTAAGAGGGCGAGAGTCAAAGCATCATTTATTGAATAGAGTTGTCAGCTCATCTAAAATAAAAACCATTCTAGCAACCTTTTATTCGATCAAAATAAGAATCCAACGTTGTCCCGGTAGGCGAGAGTCAAGGTTATTCTCATTTTATGAGCTTCTACCATTGTTTCATGTTTCATAAGTTTATCTCTAAGTAGTCACCGTAGGGGAGAGTCTAATAGAGACGAAAACTTACAAAACACTTATCAAATGAAATCTTACGGTGTTAAATGCGTTCAACGAATAACCATCCATAGGGGGACGAAGTCTAGCGTCTCGAGGTTATATTGAAAACATTTAACTTTTGTAAGACCAACAATGGAGATCGAATATCTTAATAATAATCAAGCTCATTATTTAAAGTGAGTTGTATTTTCTTTGATTCTCTTTATTTAATTTATTTATTTTAAATATATATTTATTTAAAATTTCCAATTTAGAATGAAAAATTCTAAATATAAATTTTAATTTAATATTTATAAATTTTACTTAGATGGATATGAAAATAACATGAATTATTTCCATCTTAGTAATAATTTCCAATAAATATTTAGAAAAATATTCAATTTAAGTTGTTACAAAATTAATATAAATTAATTTACAACTCAAATTTAATTTTCTATAAATATATTTTGCATTTCGAAAAATTAAAGTATATAAGGATACAATTTTCGAAAATGCATGTTAAAATAAAAAATTAATCCTCGAAAAATTATTCTAATTTAATGTTGGCCCAAAATTAATTAATAAAATTAATTTACAACAAAAAATATAATTTTCCTATTTAATTAAATATATAAGAAAAATTTCAAATATTTAAGTATGATGATGAAAATCAACTTAAATATTAATTTTCTATTTAATTAAATACACTAGAAAAATACTTCAAGCAAAAATATCATCTATCTAGATTTTCCTTTGACTAATTAATTCAATTTCTAATAATATACTTTAATTCAATTTATTTTAAATTAATCAATAAATGAAAAAAATCATTGATTTAAGTTGATCCAAGAATTAATTAAAATAAATAATTAATTTACAACTTAATCTATTTTTCAAGATAAAATTCGAAATTCTAGCATTTAAGAAATGCAATTTCGAAAAATTGATTAATAAAATAAAGAAAAAATATATTTTGAAAATTATTTAAATTTAGTTGAAAAATTAAATTTCAACTAAAAATAATTTTCTTTTTAATTAAATGTCATGAAAAAGAAATATTTAAGTATGATGATTAAATCAACTTAGATATTTTATTTTCAAATTAATTAAATGTATTAAATTCAAGAAATAAATAATTAAGTGTAGAGAAGGCTTAATTATTAATCTCTAGTTTAATACTAGGAAAAATATACTTAAAATAAATTGTACCAAAATTAATTATATAAATAATTAATTTCACAATTTATAATATTTTCCTATTTAATATTAGAAATAATAAGTAGTCTAGAAATAACTATTTAGAAAATATCTTATTTGACTAAGTATCTTTTCCACAAAATTTGAAAAAATATCTAATTTAAGTTGTATTAGAAAAAATCTAGAACCTAAATATTTTTCAAATTTAAATTTAATTAAATATCAAAAATTAAGTTGTAACCACTTAATTTGAAAATATTCCATTTTAAGTTAATATTCGAAAAGATATTAACTTAAAAAATATCTAAAGAATCTTAATAACCAATGCCTAAAATTCCTCAACTTAATTTTGAAATTTGAAATTCAAAAGATATTCAGATTTAAGTTGGTTAGTTGAAGATAACTAAATATCAACTTAAATAGGAATATTTAATGAAAAATTTAAATTAAGTTCCAGAATGAATCTAGATGCTTATAATTCTATATTTAATTAAATACACGAAAATACATATAGTTTAGCTTAGAATATAAAATTCCTTAAACTATATTTTTCTTAAATTAATTTCAAAATAAATGAAATTAATTATGTTGCTAATCAATTTTATTAGGTTAAACTAGTTTAATTAACCTAGTACAGTCATTCAAATCAGGCAAATGGGCCTTCACAATTGGGGTGGTTTGTGTGAGGGGGTGCTGGGTTCAGTATGTCGTACCCACTTCTATGGCTCCCAACTCTCACACAAGGCCCAAAAGAGAGGAATTTAACCTTAATAAGAACAACTGTTATTAATTGAATAAGCCCAAAACTAAATGGGCCTAAATAAAATCTATCAATGACTATGACATTTTATTTAGCAACATTAACCTATATGCATCTATAATAAAATTAAACACATAGGCTCACACAGGCACACTTTGGATGGGTCCTATCATGTTGCTAGGTCATACACAGATGAAAGAAGATTGTAAATATACCTGTTACAAATTATTATCTTGACCAAGGGAGCCATCAGATCATTAGATCTGGCAAAAAGTAACCATGGCTATTTGCAATCAAGTAATAATAGGTTTTAAAAACTTACACATAAGCTAAAACACATACTCCTGCAACAAGGTTAGCTGGATAGTTGGATGTAGGATTTATTTAATTTTAAATAAATATTTAATTTCGAAAATAATTAATTAAATAAATAAAAAAAAATAAAAAATTTCGAAAATTTTTAAAAAATTTAAAAAAAATTCGAAATTTAAAAAAATTTAAAATTAAACCTACAATTTTTGAAAAATTAGGTTTCAACCAACCTAAATATCATTTCAAAAATTTGCTAACTACTTTTAAATTTTAAATGTTATTTTATAAATAAAAATTAAATAAAAAATTAGAAAAGATAAATAAATATCTTTTTCAAATTTTTAAATGTAATTTAAATAAATAAAATAACAAAATTTAAAAAATTAGCAAAATATCTTATATCTATTTAAAATTACATGATTATAAATATCTTATTTTAAATTTAAATATGGTCAAAATATCTAAAAAGATTTAATTAAAAAATCTTAAAAGATAAGATATTTTTAAAATATCTTAAAAGATATTATAAATATCTTTAAAAGATATTATAAATATCTTAAAATATCTGACCTTAAATTTAAAAAAAATATAATCAAATTTAAAAATAAGATAGATTTTTAAGCAAAAAGATAAATACTAATTCTATTCAAATTCAAATTACACTAATATCTTGAATTAAATTAAAAAATTTAAATTAATTCAAAATGATAATTAGAATTGAATTAGGAATAGTAATAGTATATATACAAAACCATACAAAAAATTGGAAGTTAATTCCATGAAAAAGTATGAAAAATTGAAGAAAATTGAAAAAATTCGAAACTGTACGGACAGTTCTGCGATCGTGTGAAACTATCAAGACAAATTTCCGATTTTGTCAAATCTTCAAAAAATCATAACTAATTCAAATAAAATCCAAATTGAGTTCTGTAAAAGGCTAACTTGCTTAATTTTTTCCATACTATCCAATAAAAATAATGCCAGAACCGAAATAACAATTATTTTTCACGAAAATTTCACAATCATCAATCAATCATCAAATAACACTCAATACAACATGATACCATCCAAAGAACATACAAACAATCGTTTTAAAGTCCAAATTACATGTAAGTAAATCAATTACCATGGCTCTGAGGCCAGTTGTTGGAAATTATTTTACCAGGATCTTAGATCTACTCACAAGTATGTTTATTAACATCCTAAATATGAACTTTCTAAAACGATAAAATAAACACATATAAAGTTTAAGAAACCTTACATTGGGTGCAGCGGAATAATATGACTCCTTCCGTTCAGATATCTAGCCCTTGATTCCTTTCTGTAGCAGAGCATTATCAATATCTGAACCTGGATCTCTTTCTCTGAATCTTTGATGTTGAAACTCCTTTGCTGATGATCTTTCTTCACGATCTTCCTCACTATGATTGAGGTATCACTTGATGTGTGTGGGCACTACTCAAATCACTAAGGATTTCGAAATTCTAAGGAAGAAGAGAGAGAGTGGTCAGCTAAAGATAGGGAGAGAGAAGGCTCAGTTTTTCTCTGAAGGAAAAATAGAAAATTTAAGTGTAATTTTCCTGAAGCCTTCACTATCTATTTATAGCATTCCACTAGGGTTATGTTTGAATTATTTGGCATTAAAATAATGAAAATATCAGTTTAAATTTCCTACAAAAGTGGCAGGCCCTATACTAGTGGATTTGGGCCTCACTTTTTGCAATTTTGCAGTTTTATCTTTTCTGCATCTGATTTTCTCAAAAATGCCAATCTTCTAATTCAACCATTTAAATGCCAATTCTAACTATTTAATAACTATAAATAATTATTAAATAATATTGTCATTTATCATATTTATTAATTAAACCATACAAAGTATCATAATTAACAAATATGCCCCTATAAACTCTTTCTTTACAATTTCGCCCTTACTTAGTGAAAAATTCACAAATAGACATAGTCTAATTTGAGAATTATAATTGATTAATCAAAACCAATTACATGAGTCTTACAAGCAACATTATCTCAACTAGTGGGGGGACCATGGGTCTATATAACCGAGCTTCCAATAAGTAGATCAAGAATTTAACACTAAAATTCACTAACTTATTAATTCTTCGTTGAATCCACGCATAGAACTTAGAATTGCACTCTCAGTATATAGAATGCTCTATATGTTCCACCATATAGACACATCATTAGTTATCCATTGTTATAATCCTAATGTGATCAATGATCCTCTATATGAATGATCTACACTGTAAAGGGATTAAATTACCGTTACACCCTACAATGTATTTATTCCTTAAAACACTTGACCCCGTATAAATGATATTTCAGCTAATGTGAAATGAGTACTCCACCATTTATGTTCGTTTGGTCAAGCTCGAAGGAGATCATCCTTTGCTTACTATTCGCCAGATAGAAGCTATAGATTCCATGTTTATGATAGCGCTCCCACTCAATTGCACTACCGTGTTCCCAAAATGTACGTATCACCCTGACCTAAAAGTAGGCTTAACTAACAAATCAAAGAACACGAATAGCCTTTCAAGATTGAGCCTAATCATATCAGGATTAAGATCATTTGATCTAGGATCAACTAGGCGATATTGACTTGAATAGATATTACGGTAAGTTTAATAAATCTAAGTCAAAGTTCAATATCGGTCCCTTCCGATGCATACTCCATGCATCCAACCTGAGCTTTACTTTAACCAATGTTCTGGAAAGAACATAGTATTTCTCCAAATACAAGTAAACTCTTGTTGTAGATTATCATATCAGTAAAACCCTGTGTCTGATAAATCTAGGAAACTTTATTCACATAGTCATGTTTACTTTCCAATGTGTTGACGGCACAATAAACAGGATCAAGTATGTGAAAAGGGTTTCAGATGAATTTATACATTATGTACATATAATCATGAAATAAATCACGTGAACCATGCAACATTAAATGTTATTTCTGATCTATATTAATAAGTAAATCTGATTATATTGAAATGAGTTTTATTTAGGGCATAAAACCCAACATGAAGGTCCCCGTGGAAATTTTTCTTCACTTCTAGGGTTCGTCGTGACATGGTGGTTTGTGATGAGAGCTTTAAAGTGCGCGATGGAAATCATCGTACAAAAGGTGCCTGGAAACGTAGATCAGGGGGTCAGTCGGAGTTGAAAATTGGAAAGAGTGCACCAGTTGAAGATGCTGCAACGGATAGTGGTTGTTTTGAGGTGAGGCCTGCTGGAATCGTACAGGATGGTACGATTCATGGTGTTACCTCAACCATGCAGGATGACGAGGCCAATGCCACTACTCATACAGTTGTCAGTACAGAGGGAATTCGCAAGGAGAATGTCTCTTTGCCTCCAATTCCAAACGTGCCAGGATCGATTTTGAAGATTCCCCGCAAGAATATTCTCCTTGAATTACCTAACCCTGATTTCGCTTTCCCCAGTGGGCCTAATGATGGTTGGGACCTTATCCCTGATTTTGGGCCATCTCTGGTCCAGAGCTTGGAAATACGACACATTTGGTCTTGTAAGTCTCAAAGACCTCATGATTTCCCTGAGCCCATTTCTTTGAGGTGGCCCAGCAATGACCCAAAATTGCAGAAAGTGTATTGTGTACTCTTGGGCCCTGACATTGTTGATTTATATAAGGCCCAACCATCTTTAATTTCAAATCCACCAAACATCTTTGAACTCATTGTGCACCTGCTGGGGAATCGAAAGAGGAAGGCCCATACTTGGTATATTCCATCTCCGGATGTTTTTGAAGCTTCCCCCTTTGGAAAAATTTGAATCCTCTGGTGTCGTCTGGTTGCAGTAATGGAGTTGAGGGTACTCATATGGAAAGTGCTAAATTCCAATCGAGATCATGTGATGGTTGTGAGACATCTCGACGGCAAGGCAGAAGGGGAAGACCACGGGGGGTTTCTTCTTCTTCTCATGGGAAATCAGGAGTTAAAACTCGGAGGAGGAAACGTGCTAAAGAGGACGAGATAAAAGGGAATATAAAAGGCATTCTTGCTCAGTGTGTTGATGCAGCTATTACTTTCATTTCAAATTTTGGAGATGGCGAGGAGGTGGCCAAATGCATGCCCCCACCTGCGCCATGAGGTGTCTAGCTTGGAATTAACGCGGTCTTCGTAGACCGGTGGCAGAGAGAGCCTTACGAGGCCTCTCTCGAAGAGAAGGACTGGATATGGTATTTTCGACTGAGACAAAAGTGGAGGGAAGTTTTGTGACAAGTGTTATGAATTGTTTGGGTTTTGCAAATGTCTGATGCATCGATCCTGATGGCCGGGCTGGGGGCCTTAGTGTGGCTTAGAGAACTGGTTTAAATGTTCACATTCAGTGGCCTTTTGAGATGGGCTTTTGCATCCAGGTTATGTCAATTGCTGGTGAGGGGTCTTGGAATTTGTTTTGTGTTTACAGCACTCCGTATGCACACCACAAAGTGGCATTTTGGGATTGGTTGACTACTGAAATTCTGAGGTGTAATTCCCCTTAGGCGTTGATTGGTGATTTGAATGCTAATGAAAAATAGGGGGACGTTGGTTCGGCAGCCATGAAGGGGATTTGCTGAGTAATTTTCAGTTGGATATCGGTGGGGTTGATCTTGAGTTCATTAGCCCGAATTTCACTTGGTATAACGCTAGAGATGCCCAGAACAGAATCAAGAAGAGGCTTGATAGAGCTATTGCAAGTTCAGATTGGTGTGTTTAGTTCCCTAACGCTGGGGTGATTCATCTGCCTATTTCCTGCTCCGATCATGCTCCACTTATTCTAGATACTCATCTCCGGGTTCAAAGAATGAGATGCCTGTTGGGATTCTTAGAAGTCTGGTGCTCGGATCCTCACTGTGGTAATGTCATTGCTAATGCCTGGAATTCTCCTTTTACTGGGCATTATAGCTACATGATGATGAGAAAACTTTCACGGACTAAGCAAGCCTTGAAAATCTGGAATCGTGAAAGTCCACGACAGGAAGTTACGTGGACTTTACAACAAACTTGCTTGTATTCAAAACTCCACTATTTCTCAGAAAGTCTGTCATGAGGAGGCCCTGCTCCAAGTGGAGATTTTGAATTTGGAGAAAAAAATGGAGCGAATATGGCAACAAAAGTCCCGTGAATTATGGGTCACGAAGGGGGATTGTAACACGAAGTTTTTTCAGACTTCTACTGTTGTGAGGAGAAGAAGGAATCACATTTGGGCTATAAATGATCAAGGGGATTCGTAGATACAAATCGGGAGGACATAGGCAGATATTTTGTCGAGAAATTCAAAACTTTGCTTGAAAGCTCAAGCCCTGCTATTGGTAATGACTTGGAGTCGTTGTTTGATGCCAAAGTTACCTCGGATGACAACTCGGAGCTTTGCAGAGTTCCTACTGGCTCAGAGATTAAAGATGTTATTTGGAATCTTCATCCTCTTAAGGCCCTAGGACCAGATGGCTTTTCTGGGGTTTTCTTCCGAACGTATTGGGATGTGGTGGGAAGGGATATATGCAATATGGTTCAGCATTTCTTTGTTAATGCCAACTTTGTCATGGAAATGAATCACACCCTGATCTGCCTCATTCCAAAGTGTGAAAGCCCAACGAATTTTGACCAATTTAGGCCTATAAGTCTCTACAACTTTGGGTATAAGATTCTTGCAAGGCTCTTGACTAACCGCCTTAAGCCGATCTTGGATAAGTTGATCAGTCCTTTACAAAATGCTTTCCTCAAAGGCAGATGGATAGCTGAATGTTCGATTCTTGCTTCTTAAGCGCTTGATACGATGAAAAAGACACGAGGCAAATCTGGTTTTATGGCTGTTAAGACTAATATGCACAAAGCATACGACAGGATCGAGTGGAGTTTCCTACTCCGAGTTCTTAAGGCAAACAGGTTCAATGAGCATGCGTGCAGCTTGATTATGCAAAGTGTTACCACGGTGAGTTTCTCGGTTTTGCTTAATGGTGCTCCTTTGAAACCTTTCTCTCCGAGGCGTGGCCTTAGACAAGGCGATCCTTTGTCTCCGTACTTATTCATTTTGTGCAGCGAGGTTCTTTCAAAACTTTTATGTAGAGAGGAGGATCGGTGTGAGATCACAGGTATCAAAATTGGTAAGAATGCGATGCCTATATCGCATTTATTCTATGCTGACGATGCTATTATTTTCTGCAAAGCAAATGAGAAGGAAGCTGCAAAATTACTTAACTGTTTGGAGAATTATGAATGTTGGTCTGATCAGAAAGTTAGTAAGGCTAAGAGTGGGATTATTTTCTCCCCTAAAGTTAGGCTGGATAAGAAAGAGTCAATCATGGCTACTATGGGAATGAAGACGCTAAGTCAAAAGGAAAATACTTGGGCAGCCCCTTCTTTGTTTATGCCCGTAAGCGGAATGATTTTTCCTTCCTGAAGTCCAAAGTGCTGAATCGTTTGGAAGGATGGAAGGCAAAGAATTTGTCTCAAGTGGGGAGATTGACCCTAATCAAGTCTGTAATTCAAAGTGTCTCGTGTTATACTATGTCTACTTTTCGAATTCCCATTCTGTCTGTAATGAGCTTAATAGTGTGGTGGCCCATTTCTGGTGGAAAGGATGCAGTCAGGAATCTGATAATAATCGTTACTTGGCGTTGAAGAGCTGGGCTGATATATGCCAGCCTAAAAGAAATGAAGGACTTGGCCTGACATAATTCAGAGATTTCAATCTTGCCCTGTTGGCAGAATTGGCCTGGATGGTGTTAGACAAATATGATCGTCCTTGGGTCAAAATTCTTCTTGCAAAATATTGCAATACGTTGGATTTCTGGAATGTGGAGAAAAACAACAGAGATTCCTTTGTATGGAAGGGCATTCTGGATGCAAGGGACCTCTGTGGCTGGCGCGGGCTTCTTAATTGGCAATGGTGGTATTGATATTTGGACGAAGCCTTGGGTTCCTGGGCTTAGTCTTGAAGAGGTTAAGCAAAGTTTTACGCATAAGATCACTCACTCTTTTACTTATGTTGCTGATCTGTTTTTACCAGGGACACGTCGTTGGAATGAACCATTGATTTATCGATGCTTCTCACCTGAAGTGGCTAAGGCCATAGTTCCTATTCGACCTTTGGATGAAGCTGGGGATACTTTATTTTGGAAAGTGAGTCGTAAGGGGCTGTTCACAGTTAAGAATGTCTACTGGTTTTCTCAACAGCTGAGGTTTATGGTGGAAAAAGAGTGCTGGAAGGTCCTTTGGAAACTGAAAATTCACCCCACACAATCACTCCTGATATGGAAAATACTCAGTTACTGTTTGCCTATTAAAACAAGACTAGGCTTCATTTCTTCACAGGATGTGCAATGCTGTTTTTGCGATAGTGGAGTGGAATCTGAGCTTCACTTGTTCTGGGATTGCTTTTTCTCTCGAAGCTTGTGGTTCTTGAGCCTTTGAGGTTTAAGATCGGATAACATTGGATGCCAACGTTTTGAAGAGTTTTTCTTTTGGTTATACAGCAATGGGGAAATTAAGTTAATGTTGTTTGCTGCTTGTCTCTTTGAATTAGTGTGGAAATGCGGGAACGACTATGTTTTCTGTGGTGAACCCCCTGATGTCCATGATACTCTAAGACAGATTCTGTGCAAATGAAGGAATTTTCAGTGTAACTGCCTTCTTGTGATACTCCCAATCCTGCAGATTCTACTACTCATTGTGGGACTCATGTCTCGCATTTCAAGGTAGATGCTTTTGTGCTGGATTGTGCCGCGGGCCTTGGCATTGTGCAGGTTGGATCCCATGGATGTGGCTATCATGGCACAGTCTTTTCGTGTGGTGAACAGTGTGCTGGAAACAGAACTGGAGGCAGTCCATCTGTGTCTGGAGGTGGCTTTGGAAGAGAAGCTCGTCGATGTGCTTGTGGAATCTGATTCTATGATTGTTGTTAATGCCCTCAACTCCAAGGAGCTTCCTTATGCGTGGGGATCCTATCCTATTTTCATAAAATGCATTACTCTTATTAGATGCTTTAATTTTATTTCCTTTAAGTTTATTCCTCGTTCTGAGAATTCTGATGCAGGTAAGCTTGCTTTGCTAGGGTGAATTCTATTTCGTTAAAGACTGTTGGTAGGGAGGCAGGTCCCCTTGTGACTGCCTAACATTGTTCTGGTTTTGTTTTGCTATGCATCTTCTTATTCAACAAAAAAAAAAAGATATTTATTACTCATATAATTAAATTATTATTTAACTAACCAACTATTTTAAAATTTTAGGGTTGTTAAAAATAACCTAAAATATATTTTCAAAAATTAAAATAAAAAATGAAACTAATTTAAAATATCTAGGTTTATTTAAATTATTTTATCAAATTAAATTAAATATCTAATAAGATAAATGATTTGAAAATAACCAAATAGATATTTTCAATATCATTTTCTAATCTTACAATTTAATAAAATTAAAATAATAAATAAACAAATTTTAAAATAAATATGGTTAGGCAATTATTTTTTTAAGAATAAAATAATAATTATCAAAATTATATGTCAAAATATCTCAAATTAAGCCTTTTTCAAATTTTTACAAAAATATCTAGGTTATTTAAATATTTAAAAATACTATTTATAAATTTCTAATAAGTAAAATGATATAAAATATTATTTTTCTAACTTATAATTTATAAAGAATAAAATATTTAACAAAATAACCAATTTTGAATTTAAAAATATTATGGTTAGAATATCTATAAAAAATATCTAGGTTAATTTCAAATTTATTGATTATTTAATTTATCTTATTAGATAATTTTAATATAATATTTCAAATTAAAAGGATAATGTTATCTTTTAATATAAAATATAGCCAATATTAAAATATCTAATCTTATAATTAAATAATATATAATATTGACAAATTAACATATTTTTAAAATCAGATTATAATTTTAAAAAAATCAAATTTTAAATTTAAACGTCAAAATATCAAAGAATTAATAATAATCTATTAAAAATTAAATATTATTAATTTAAAATTAATATTTAAGTTTAAATATATTAAAAGTAATATTTTATTTTTATTTTTGGGGTTTAAAATAGGGAAAATTCGAAATTTGTGAAAAAATCCCACAAAAATCGGATTTTTGGTGCATGAGCACCTGCTGCCCACGAGGAGGCTGCATGCAGCCTCCTACATGCGCAGAAGGAGCTTGCTGCAGGGTGAGGCGCCGAGAAATCTCGGCGGGTGCAGCCTTCAGATATGAACACATCGTGTCTGAACACATGAGTGTGACACGGCTTTAGACAGGGTTTTGTCCCCTGTCCGCACACGCATCACCTCATTGTCTGAGGCCTGGTGCATGCGATCGAGCTTCTGCATCCCGAATTTTCAAAAATCCATAACTTTCTCATTTTTTATCAGAATCAAGTTCCGTAAAAACCAAAATTTCTTAATTTTTCACAAGGAATCCAAATAAATATTTTCAGAATAAAAATAAAATTATTTTTATGGGAAAATTTTGTAAATCACATATATTCATCAAATTACACATTAACCAACATGAACACATCCAAATCAACACAATAAGCATATTCATCATTTTAAATCCATATTACATGAAAGTAAATTATTGCCATGGCTCTGAGGCCAGTTGTTGGGAATATTTTACGAGGATCTAGATTTACTAACAAGTATGTTAACTAACATCCTAAATATGAATATCTCTAAAACAATAAAATTAAACACATAAGAGTTTAAGAAAACCTTATATTGATTGCAGCGGAATGTAATGACTCCTTCCATTCAAGATCTCTAGCCCTTGATTCCTTTCTATCGCAGAGCATTATCAAGATCTCAACTTGGATCTCTTTCTCTCCTTCGGGTTTGGTTACCACCGTCTTACTCACTATGATTGAGTACTTGACTTGCTATGTGTGGGCATGGAACACATTCACTTAAGGTTTCGAATAGGTGAAGAAAAATGAAGGAGGCTGAAATCACTAAGGAAGGAACTCTCTCATCTACTAGTTGTCTGACATAGAAAACTAGGTTTGATTTGGTTGAAGGCATCACGTTGATGAGTTAAAGCATCATGTTCCTTTTATAGTATTTCAACTAGGGCTTAAGGCTGAATTATATGGATTAAAAAAGAATAAAATATTGGGCAAAAAATTACTTAAGTGCCGTCCACTTAAAGGACCACTTTCTAGTTACAATGTTGCCACTTTTTCCAACCACTTATTCTTCTTTCAATAATACCATATTTTCCAATCCAATCCTATAAATGCCAAAATTATTTATTTTATAATTATAATTAATTATTAAATAAAATTACCATTTGTATTATTTATTAATTATTCCATGCAAAGTCTCTTAATTAACAAATAAACCCCCAAAATCTCTTTTCTTCACAATTAAGCCCTTGCTTAGTGAAAATTCTTAAATAAGACATGGTCTCATTTTAGAATTATAATTGTTTAATTAAAATCAATTAACTGAGTCTGCAAGCAGTACTATCTCAACTAGTGACGGGACCATGGGCCTATATAATCGAGCTTTCAATAAGTATATCTAGAATTTACTAAGTAAATTTCCTAACTTATTAAGTCCGCCTTGCGCTACTAGAGATTTGGAATTGAATAGCACTCTCAATTATATAGAACGCTCTATATGTACCACAATATAGATACGTTATAATTATCCATTGTTACAATCCTAATAGCCAAAGATCCTCTATAGATGATCTACACTGGATAGGGACAAATTTACCGTTCTACCCTTCGATATATTTGATCCTTAAAACAGTTAGCCACCTATAACTGATACTTCAGTAAACTAATATAATTACTGAAATGAGGCATCAATCATTTATTTCTATACAGCCAAGCTCGAACGAAATCATCGTTTCACTTCTAAATACTTATAGAAGCTATAGATTACATGTTTATGATCAGCGCTCCCACTTAATTAAACTACCATGTTCCCAAAATGTAAATATCCGCCAGAACCCTTTGTTAGCTTCCACAAACAACTTGAACAACGTAAATAATACTACTAAGCTGAACCTAACCATATCAAGATTAAGATCCATAGACCTAAGATTAATCATTGATACTGACTTAGAAAGATATAACGGTAAGTTTATGATGTCTTATCCAAAATCAATATCAGTCCCTTCTAATGTATACTCCATACATCCGATACTGGTAAACTTTGTCGTTGCCCTGAAAAGGACATAACACTTATTCAAGGTGTAAGGTGTAAGTATACCTTATCGCCGATTATCATGCCAGTCTAAATCCAGTGAAATGACAAATCATGGGAATTAAATTTTTTAACATCTAATCATGATTATATTCCTCTGTGCTGATGACACCATAATCATGAACAAATATATACATATTTATATATGTTCTGGACTTAATAGAATTTATACATTAAACATAATCATGAAATAAATCATGTGAGCCATGCAACATAAAAGCAATTTTTGATCTTTTATTAATTAGTAAATCTGATTATATTGAAATGGGTTTTATTTAGGGCACAAAAACCCAACAAGTTTGATGTATGCTATCTCAAACCAAACTGAACAAAGCATTTTGGTTCGAAGCTTTGTCATATGCAACCCATATCGTCAATAAACTACCTACCACTACATTGGATGGTAAAATACCTAAAGAGGTATGCCTTAGAAAATCGATTTGTGATTATGATTCCTTACGAATATTTGGATGTCTTGCATATTTCAATGTCAATGAATCTAAACTGGATCGTAGAGCAAAGATAGCTATTTTCTTGGGCTTAAATGAAGGAGTCAAAGGTTTTTCGACTTGTGTGTGGTGAATTGAAGAATATCGTCTTAAGTCGAGATTTCACATTTGACGAGTTTATTTTGCTAAGACAGACTACCTTAGAGATAGAGAATGAAAGCCCAAATATTCTTTCTAAGGTGGAGCTTGAGATACCGGAAGGATCTAAAAAATATTATTGATGTTCACGGTGAAGATGAAAGTGATGGTTAAGAAGAGATCTCAGTTGAGGTAGAGCTTTCGTCACCTTCACCACCAGTCAATCAACAATTAAAATCTATTGTCGCTACTTGACCGGGAAGGAAGATTATTCAAAGGCCTGCTAGATACGCAGATATGGTAGCATTTGCACTCCTAGTAATTGATGATGACGTCCCATGCACTTACAGAGAAGCTGTGCAGAGTGTTGACGACAAGAAATGGAAGTTGGCAATGATGAAGAGATGAAGTCTCTTCGCCAAATAAATTAAACGTGGGTGTTGGTTCGACCTCCTAAAGGAAAGAAGGTTATTGGCTGCAAATGGGTATATTCCAAGAAGGAAGGAGTTCTTAGTAAAGACAACATCCAATACAAAGCCAGACTGGTAGTAAAAGATTATACCCAGAAAGAAGGGAATGTTATTCTCTTGAAAGTCAAAATTGCAGAAAACCCTACAGATATGCTTACAAAGTTTCAACATTTTTTGAACTTGATCAAGATCGCGTAGGGTGCATGTGGAGGTAGCATTTTTGGTTTTGGTTTCTTTTTTTGCCAAGGTGGAGATTGTTGGATTTGGCTCAAAAGTCAAATTGTCTTGAAGTTACAAATATTTGGTTCAACTTTCAAGAGATTTAGGACTTACTATTTGCCACATTTGTCAATGAAGCTATGCAATAGCTATTGACTTATGCTGTCTCATTTATTACATATGGTTGGAACTACTTCTAATTATTATATATGGTTAGGAGATAAACTATCTTACATGGATTACATATGGATGGAAGATGAGATACCTCTCATTATTATATATGGCTGGGAGGTGATGTTTTCCTTCTATAAATATGGAGCTCTTAATAGGCCATTTGTAATTAAGTACATAGCGGTTCTGTGTGTACAAATATGAGGTGAACAATTCGAGCACAACTTTGTACAATCAGGTTTATTGGGAAATCTGCGAGAGAGAGTATAGCCAAACTTCAGAAACACTCGAGAGATATTATTTGTAGGAAATTTGTATCTATATTATGTATATTGCCTACTCAGATTAATAATATCAGTTGTCTTCCATCAAGTAAGCAAATTGTCGAACCACGTAATTCTTTATTTTATTATTTACCGCTTTAAAATATATTTATCGTTATCTTTCGCTATTTATTACTTCCACGCATAAAAGGTGGATGCACTAAGGTTTTTACTAAGGTTTTGAAGACAAGAAATTTGCTCTCTTTCTGTAATTTTAAATTCATTAATAGATGTAACATTGATTATGTGGACAATCTTGCTTTGTTGGCAAGAATTTCATTCTCCGTGATGAATAATATTGAAAACATCCACAACTCAGTGCTTGTGTTGCTTTTTTTGTGTCACTTGTACATGTGTATAAATATGTAGCAAGATATTTGAATCTTGTTTGGAGAATCTAAATTATTAGGAATATCATGTGTAATATACAAAAAATAAGCATCCATAAATAGTGATAAAAAAATACCCAACAATTTTTTAACTCATATATAAGCTTAAATAGAAATATACCTAGAAACATGTAAATTTTAAAATGCAAAAATAAATTAAGAAATAAATGGGGACCATCCTTTTTTATGAAAAGAAAATAAATAAATCATAAAAAATACTTTGCAAAGATAACTATACTCAGCTTAAAATGAGCTATTGCCAATGAGCCACAACCAGTCAGCAGAAACACCTGAAAATATGCCTCCAAGAAGAAACACCACTAGGATATTACCTAGAGCATTTTGCTCAGGGCCCTGCAAAAAGTTCCAAGGAAAATATATCAATAAATATTCAAGAGGTGTCCAACAAAAATACAAGAATTAGAAACAAAATCAAAAACTGAATTTAGTGACCAACCTTGTAACCTTTAGGTGCAGCTGTAAGAACACAAACAGTGAGATGACCATTGGTTAATCCTAATAGGGAAGTAAGCAATATCATCCATCCTTGATCACCATATTTGGCTGTGAAGTAAAATGCTGGGATGAACAAGAAACGAGCAAGAATGGCCACCATAAGTCCCTTTCTTGATTTAATATTTAAGCATTTCACAAGGGGAGTGTATCTTGATATAAAATCCAATAGATTGTACATTGCCATCAATACTAGGGGATACCTGCCAATATTAAGTGTAAGGTTTAGTCAAAGTCAAAGGTAAAATTTTATTGCTGAGTGTAATAAATATGACTGTTGCCAATATATTGTTATTGCCTACAACATTAAGAGGAGAATAGTTTCTTATGATTGGTCAGCATGTAAAAGTTATCAAGTAGTCGACTTTTACAAATTGTCAACAAACAAGAAATGCCACATCAGAACAACCCTTTAGGTGGGAATTGTCTCATGTCTGGCATTATAGTTCACCAAGTAATCTCATGTTTAATTTTTAATTTTTTTTGGGGCAAAACTCCTATAATTATATTTTTCTTTATAAATTTAAAGCGTCAATTAAATCTCACGGTTAATATCACTATGTACATCTGTATATACTATTGTCTTCGAAATTTTACTTATATACAAATGCACAATGATTATCCTAATTAACATTTAACAATAAAATTTAACTGGTGCGCATCAAATTTACAAACAAAATTAAGGAGACATTGCAACAAAAAAAAAATGTGGGTGTAAAACTTAAAAAATAATGGAGTTTTGCTGACAATTACCCTAAAAGAATATGTAGTTCATAGAGTTTAGTGATAGTGAAGGAAAGCACTAAAATCTTACCATGTGCCCAACTGGTGTTTTCCTGTATTTTCATAAAGGAAGCCAGGGAAGATGGACAATGTGAGGATATAAATCAGGTACAAACCAATAGCATAATCGAGATTCTCTACTAGTAATTGCTTGTTGGTCTTCCGTACTTCATCAACCTATACATACACATAAGTTATTATTATCTATATAACTAACAAAATTCCAAACTGTTTGGATTCTAGAAAATGGTTAGCAATGTTACTTGGCCTTCTTGTGTTTCAACACCGGCAGCCGCAAGATCAGATTTCACTGTTTTCGATCCTTGTGAGGCTGCTTTACTCCGGAAGTGTTTCACTATTGGTAGCTTTGGAAAGATAAATGCGTATAGTAGAATGCAAATGAACTCAAACGATGCAGAGATTGCAAGAAATAACACTGCATAACATAACACCAATAACATTATACAATTATGTAAACTAACCAAATTTAAAAAGGCCAAATTTAATTGGCATCCCTTTAGCACATTTGTACTTACAAGTGCCTTTTCGAAGACCATGGTTGGTTTTGTCAAAGGCTGCTCTAGTGACTAGCCTTAAACCAGAGGTTAAAACGCCAGATGCAGCCAAGCCAGCGAAGAAGGACTATAAAAAACAATAATCAAAACTGTACACATAAATCTTACTAATTAACCATAGTGATACTAGCAAAAGTTACAGAATATGTATAAATTAACCTGCATGAATTCAGGGAGCATAAAAGCCATGTCTCCAACCATGCCACCTTGAACAAGAGCATCTGCCAATCCAAAAGCACCTACAAGTACACATATGCCTAGATAAGGTCCCAGTCCTCCCTTACCAGATGTGACCAAGTCAACCTATTATATTATAAATAGATAAAATCAGATTAATTAATTCACTAATATTTTTATAAATTAAATGAAGTAAGAAACAAAAAAAGTAAAAAAATTAGAGCTTACAACTATGAGTAGCATTGTACTTGTGAAGAAGAGAGTGTATCCAATCAAATTGCGCTTTCTAGTGTCGATTTTGGCTTCATTGTATGCAAGTAGTATCATTGTTCCAACAGCAAACGGTTGATAAACCAGGGTAAGTACCCTTGAAGGATGGTAATTCTTCCATAGTAAACAACAAAATATTTTAGTTGCTATTTACATTCTCAATACCATTTAGGGAGTGGATTTATTCCTTCTCCATTACGGTTGTTAATTATGAGAAGTCAAAGTACATCAATTACTTAGCAGAGTATATACTATACTAGAAAGTAGGGTTTAAGTCCGTCGGTTTGGTGAGGTTATGCTACATTTTAATGTAAAGATGGAATTACAAAAATTTAAATACTACTCAGCTAATTAAAAAAAATAAAAGTAGTAATAAACCCTTCCAAACCATTCACTAATATTTTTTTTATTTTTACATTCAATGGCTAACCCGTCCACACAGTCCATTTAGATCTGATTGTTCATTTTTAATTGAAAGGAGAAAAAATCCATTCTCAATATATACACAAATGTAAAAGAATCTAAGATTTGTATAATCCTAAAAAAGAATGGGGTGAGAGAGGCTCGAACTCTCGACCTCAGGATCACTCTATATACCTATGAGACCTACGCGCTAGCCAACTGCGCCACCACCCCAATATATTCAATGACTGTACTATTATGTTTAACAATGGCAGTAAAATAATTTGATAATGTTCATTAAGAATTAATCACCGGGAATAATGAATAGTAGTAATCTCCAATGGTCAGCATACTGTTCCACGCCACAAGAGAACCCAATCCCAGAAACCAACATACTACTATTGCTGCATTCCTTCCCTGCTTAGAGAAATATTATTGGTCCCCAAATCAAAAAAATAATTAAATGATGGAATTATAAAATATGAAATAAAAAGTAATTGAGAAAAATAAAAGTAAGATCAATAATAATTGACC
This sequence comes from Cannabis sativa, assembly GCF_029168945.1. Classification (NCBI taxonomy): domain Eukaryota; kingdom Viridiplantae; phylum Streptophyta; class Magnoliopsida; order Rosales; family Cannabaceae; genus Cannabis; species Cannabis sativa. The sequence continues at coordinate 53,227,799 of NC_083607.1, read as the reverse complement.
TCATGCCTGAACACATCCCCGGTTTCATCCGCAGTCGACGTCATGTTTTGAAGCTATAGTCTTTGGGCCAAGGTTAGGACTCTGCTTCACTATAATATTGTGACATTTAATTAGATTGATTCTCTATACTAGTTAATTCCGATTCAAATAGCAAGAGATCATTAATTAATAATTAATTACAATTTAAATATCTATAATATCTATAATATCGCACAAATTTATCAAATGTACCTAAAAAAGTATTATTTACTTTCGGATATTTTGTAGTTTACAGTTTTTTTTAAACAAATTGGTTTGATAAATTGGTTTACATTTTATAATAAATAATTTACTTAATTTAAATAAACTCCAAAATTATAAGAAAGTTAGATTTGTTTTGGCAATTTAAAAAAGGAATTCACACGAAATTATTTTTTTGAAAATAATAAAGTAAAATGGCAAGCTTATGTTTTGTACAGCTGAAAAGGAATAGGGGTTAATGGGGTGCGTGTATGGGGCTTTGGGACCGAATATCAATTGAGAAATTTTACTATTAGGGCTCGGGTACGCCGTATAAGGGTCCTATTGTATTAAATAATAAATAATATATTGTTTGGATTAAGCAATGTATTGTATTAATTATTACGACCAAATTTTTTGCATTACCTTATATTATAATATTTACAAAAGATTTGGAGTCAACACCAATCTCCGACCCAGACCCGGACCTGGACTCGGATCCCAACTCAGACCCGTAATTGGTGTTGGGATCGAATGTATTAAAAATATATTATAACTTTACACAATCAATTAATACAAGCAAATACCAAATATTATATTGTATTAAATAATACTAATACTAATACAATACAACACAATCCAACACAATACAATACAATACATTACAATACAGCGTACCAAACGAGCCCTTAATGTATAATAAAATACCTCATATCCAATTTGACTTCCCTCACTAATTGTTACCAAATAATTCATCTAATTATATGCACTTTCCATTTTACCCTTTTTTAAAAATTAAAAAAAAAATGTAAAAAACTGAAACCACCACCCCTCTCTCTTCCCTCTCGTCTCTCTCTCTCTCTCTCTCTCTCTCTCTCTCTCTCTCTCTCTCTCTCTCTCTCTCTCTCTCTCTCTCTCTCTCTCTCTCTCTCTCTCTCTCTCTCTCTCTCTACTTTGAGAGCTCTCTCTCTCTCACATCTCTCAGCTCTCCCTCTTACAGCTCTCTCTAAGCTCCTCGATCTCTCTCTCGGTGGTGGAAAACGGGACCACACCCCCAATCACTTAAGAATCATTCACCATTATAATGGGTAAGTTAGGTTTTAAGTATTTTGTTAGACATTAGTAATAGTATGTAGTTTATTTTTATCATATGTGTGTGGTATTTGTTGGAACTGGTATTTATTTTGTCTGAAATGGTAAATCTTGTTTTTTGTCGAAATCTGAATTTTCCAGAGATTATCGACAATTTGTCGATAAAATATTGATGCAATTTTGATAATATGCAAAGGAAGGTTAGGGATGACCATTATCGACATGATATCGATAGTTTTTTGATATCATATCGATAATAAATAAAGTAATTTAAGTAAATTCATATATTTGGCAATGTATCGACAGTTTGTCGATATTTTATCGACAATACACCTAATTAATTTAAATTATCGTTGATATTTAGGAATATTTGTCGTATTTATGTTTGTCGATAATTTATTGATAGAATATAGATATATTGTCGACTTTAATACAAAAAAAGATTGAAAACTTTTAAACAGTATACACGAACATAAGTGAGCGGTTTGGTGAAGGCATCGGCTAGTTCAAGTGAATTGGATATAGGGATGAGCCTTATTGAAGAGTTGCGAATTTTATCTTTGATAAAGTAGCAGTCAAGTTCTATATGTTTAGTTCTTTTATGAAAGGTTGAGTTATTTGCAATGTGTATGGTTGAGTTGTTATCACAGTAGATGAAGGTTGGATGGGGTTGTGGCATTTGAAAGTCATGAAGTAGGTATTGCAATCATGTTATTTTGCTTATTTTTGCAGCCAAGCCTCAATATTTAGCTTTTTCTAAGCTTTTAGAGATTATGGTTGTATCTTTGTGCGACAAGAAATGAGGCAATCATTTAAAAAAAAAATACAAAAGCTAGTTGTGGAACGACTTGTAATGGGGCATGATGCCTAGTCTGAATTAGAGAACCCACAGAGGTGCAATGTTGAAGATTTAGAATAGAGGAGTCCTTGACTAGGGCTGCCTTCGAGGTAGCGAAGTAAATGATGAACAACTTGAAGGTGTGTAGTGTGTGGACTTGTCATGAATTGGCTGAGAGAGTTCACTGCAAATATAATGTCGAGTCTGGACAGAGTGAGGTATAATAGCTTGCCAACAAGTTGTCAATAATGAGAAGGGTTATCCAATGCTTCTCCATGTTCGTTGTCAAGTTTGATCTTAGATTCCATAGGTGTATTGTTGGGTTTACTGCCCATGTAGCCTGAATCTTTAAGAAGTTGTAATGTATATTTCCTTTGAGAAAGGAATAAACCATCTTCGATACGAGCTATCTCAAAGCTGAGGAAATATTTAAGATTTCCAAGAGCCTTGAGTTTGAACTTGTGATATAGAGAGTTATGTAATTTGTGGAGAATAGTGATGTTACGACCGGTGATGATGATGTCGTCGTTGGGTTTTGTGCCCTAAATAAAACCCATTACAATATGATTAGTTATCAATCTAAAAAAATTTGAAGAGATTTATGTTTGCATGAATTTTTCATGCTTATGGTTTAATATATTTAATATATGCACAAAATCATATAAGTCCAAAACATATATTTATTCACAATTACAGTATTGTCAACACAGTGGAATGTGATTATGATTATATGATTCAAAAGACTAAGTCCCTGTTTCATCAGTGTTTTGGATTTACACTGATGTGATAATCAGCGATGATGTGTACTTACACTTGGAGTAAGTGTTATGTTCTTTCCAAGACATTGGTAAAGTATACTAGTTTCGAATGTATGGATTATACATTGGACTGGACCGATATTGAACTTAGTCAAGATATTATAATCTTACTGTTGTATCTTTCCAAGTCAATATCGCTAGTTGATCTTAGATTAAAAGAATATAAATCCTGATATGCTTAGGCTCAACTCGGGAGTGTTATTCATGTTCTTTGATTTATTAGTTAAGCCTACTTTTGGGTCAGGGTGATACGTATATTTTGGGAACATGATAGTATGATTGAGTGGGAGCGCTGAACATAAATATGGAATCTATAGCTTCTACTGGTGTATAGAAGTCAAGTGATGATTCCCTTCGAGCTTAGCTAAATAGAAGTAAATGGATGAGCTCTTGTTTCAATGACTATATCTTAGATCACTAAAATATCATTTACAGGTAGCTAAGTGTTTTAAGGGGCCAAATACATTGAGGGGTGAAAACGGTAAATTTATCCCATCTCGGTGTAAATCATCTATATAGAGGATCTTTGATCACATTAAGATTATAACGATGGTTAAATGAGATAGCATTTCTATATCGTGAAACATATAGAATGCTCTATATAAGTCTGAGAGTGCAATTCTATGTTCTAAAAGTGGATTCAACAAGGAATTAAGAAGTTAGGGAATTTACTTAGTAAATTCGGTTCAGCTTATTGGAAGCTCAGCAATATAGATCTATGGTCCCCATTCTAGTTTAGACCATACTGCTTGTAAGACTCAATAATTGATTTATGATTAATCAATTATAATTCTAAAGTTAGACTATGTCTAATTTGTGAATTTTCACTAAGCAGGGGTGAAATTGTAAAGAAAAGAGATTCTAAGTTTATTTATTAATTAAGAGACTCTATATGTCTAATTAATAATTATATTAAATGACAATATTATTTAATAATCTATTTTAGTTATTAAATAATTAGTTTTCGCATTTAAATGGTTAGAATAGGAAAATTGGCGTTTTTGAGAAAATAGAAATAAAAATTGTGAAAACTGCAAAATCCAAGTGAGGCACACTAACACCTATGGCCGGCCACTTGATTGGCTTTGAGAAAATTACACTCTATACCCTTTTTATATTGTCCTCTTTTATTTTTACCTTCTTTTTTAAAATCTATCATTTTTACCTCTTTTTTTAAATATTGTACCAATTTTGCCCCTATCTTTTCAAGATACTCTCCATGTGATTCTCTTATGTAAGGATATTTTGGGTACAATACATATAAAAAGATGTATGTTTCAAATAAATATAAAATTAGAGGTAAATTTGATTAATTGATGAATAAAAGAGGCATTTTTCAACTTACCCCATTGGCTTTTTCCAATTAATATTTTCATTATTTTAATGCCAAGTAATTACTAATCTAAACCTAGTAGTTGCCTATAAATAGAAAGTGATGGCTCAGTCAAAAATAAGAGTTTTTCAGTAATTCAAAAGATTGTCTTTCAGGAAAAAAAAATGAGCCTTCCTCTTTCTCTCTATAGCCGACCCTCTCTCTCTCTCTCTTTTCTTCTTCATATTTTCGAAACCCTCTAGTGATAGAGTAGTGCCCACACACAGCAAGTGGTACCTGAATCATAGATTGGAAGACTGTGAAGGATCACATTCAAAGAGAAAGACATCCGGGCTCAGATCTTGATAATACTCTGCGACAGAAAGGATACAAGGGTTAGAGATCTGAGTGGAAAGAGACATATTATTCCGCTGCAACCAATGTAAGGTTTTCTTAACTTTATATGTGTTTAATTATCGCTTTAGAAAGTTCATATTTAGGATGTTAAACAACATATTTGTGAGTAGATCTAAGATCCTGGTAAAATAATTTCCAACAGTCGTCAACGTAGACAAGGAAAGCAATGAAAGTGCCTTTGGTTCCTATGGTGAACAAGGTGTAGTCAGCCTATGATTGTATGAATCCTTCTTGAATTAAAGCGTCTGAAAGTTTTCTGTACCATTTCCTGGAAGATTGCTTAAGGCCGTAAATAGACTTGTGTAGTTTGCACACTAGGTTGGTTTCTACATTAAGAAAAGAAGGAAGAGTGAGGCCTTGAGGTAGAGACATGTAAACCTCTTCATTAAGGTCTCCATTAAGAAAAGCGTTATTAACATCAAGTTCTAAAGTGTGTCAATTCTTGATAGTAGAAATAGCAAGTAACAATTTAAGTGTAACTATTTTTGCAACAGGGAAGAAAGTATCAAAGAAATATAGCCCATCTTGTTGCATATACCCTTGTGAAACAAGGCGAGCCTTGAACTGTTCTACGCTGCCATCGCTGTTAAATTTGATCTTGTAGACCCATTAACATCTTATAGCGCTTTTATTTGTTGGCAGGAGAACTATAGTCCAAGTTTTGTTACCTGTGAGTACTTTTAGCTCGCATTGCATAGCCTTTAGCCATTCTAAAATTTGTATAGCTTCCAGGTATGTTTGTGGCTACTTAACAAAGGAAACTGCAAGAATGAAAGCCTTGTAGGGGCCAGATAATTTGGAATAAGAAACAATAAATTTGATATAATGACATGTGGAAGAATTATCTTGGATTAGTGAATAGCAGTCAAAATCCCTTAAGTAGTTTGGTGGTTTAGTTTGTCTGTTTGATCTTCATGGTTCATCCTGAGAAGGATTTTGAGGAGGTGTTGTAGATGCTTCTGTTGTTTCGACCGACGTAGAAATTGTTGGGTTTTATGCCCTAAATAAAACTCTTTACAATCTGATTAGTTATCAATATAAGAAATTTGAAGTGATTGATGTTTGCATGAATTTTACATGCTAATGGTTTAATATGTTTAATATGTTTATTACATTCATACACACAAAATCAGTTAAATCCAGATCATATGTTTATTCACAATTACAGTATCGTCAACACAGTGGAATGTGATTGTGATCATATGTATCAAAAGATTTGGTCCCTGTTTCATCAGTGTTATTGGATTTACACTGATGTGATAATCAGCGATGATGTGTACTTACACTTGGAGTAAGTGTTATGTTCTTTCCAGGACATTAGTAAAGTATACTAGTTTCGAATGTATGGAGTATACATTGGACTGGACCGATATTGCAACTAAGTTAAGATAATACAAACTTACCGTTATACATATCTTTCCAAGTCAATATCAGTAGTTGATCTTAAGATTAAAAGAATCTAAATCCTGATATGCTTAGGCTCAACTCAGGAGTGTTATTCATGTTCTTAGATTTATTAGTTAAGCCTACTTTCGGGTCAGGGTGATACGTATATTTTGGGAACATGATAGTATGATTGAGTGGGAGTGCTGAACATAAATATGGAATCTATAGCTTCTACTGGTGTATAGAAGTCAAGTGATGATTCCCTTCGAGCTTAGCAAATAGAAGTAAATGGATGAGCTCTTGTTTAACTGACTAATTATTAGATCACTAAACACCATTTACAGGTAGCTAAGTGTTTTAAGGGGCAAAATACATTGAGGGGTGAGAACGGTAAAGAAATCTCATCTTGATGTAAATCATCTATATAGAGGATCTTTAAATCACAATAAGATTATAACAATGGTTAAATGAGATAGTATATTGATATCGTGAAACATACAATATGTTCTATATAAGTCTGAGAGTGCAATTCTAAGTTCTAAGAGTGGATTCAACGAAGAATTAATAAGTAGGAATTTACTTGGTAAATTTGGTTCACTTATTGGAAGCTCAGCATATAGATCCATGGTCCCCATTCTAGTTGAGAACATTCTGCTTGTAAGACTCATTAATTGATTCGTGATTGATCAATTATAATTCTAAAGTTAGACTATGTCTAATTTTATGAATTTTCACTAAGCAGGGGTGAAATTGTAAAGAAAAGAGATTCTAGGTTTATTTATTTATTAATGGACTTTATATGTCTAATTAATAATTAAATTAAATGACAATATTATTTAATAATCTATTTTAGTTATTAAATAATTAGTTTTGGCATTTGAAAGGTTAGAATTGGAAAATTGGCATTTTTGAGAAAATAGAGATAAAATTTGATAAAATTGCAAAATTAAGTCAGGCCCATTACAACACCATGGTCGGCCACTTAAGTTGATTTTTCAAATTAATATTTTCATTATTTTAATGCCAAATAATTCTAAACCTAAACCTAGTAGTTGCCTATAAATAGAAAGTGATGGCTCAGTCAAATACACATCTTTGAATAACCTTTTCTCACAAAAATTTCTCTCTTCAGAAAAACTGAGCCTTCCCCACTTTCTATACCTGGCCGAAATCCCTCTCTCTTTTCCTTCATCTTTTTCGTGACCCTAGTGAAAGAGTAAGTGCCTACTGTTGTCGAGTGAATTTCGCAACACCAAAATGTATTATTTAATTAACATAAAAGAGAATTTTCAGGGAAATGACAAGTGCGAGTATTCGACCTAGAATGACGAGTACTCGACTGGGAATGCAAGAACAAACAACAAGGCTGGAAAATGTAAATAAGACAAAGAACTATAGTGGTTCAGTCAGATTGTGATCTGCTTAGTCCACTGTAGCAAAGGATTCGTAGGTCCATTTTCATGGTGGATCACCCCTTTATATACAAAGTAGGTGTCCAATCGGTTACACAAGGATCACATTCATTGTTAATCCATCCAAACAACGTTAACATTAATAAATGCATGACAGTTACTAAGTTTATCAACATATGCGTCTTCCGCATCTGCGAGTTCACTGTTCATGTTCCGTTTGTTGAGCTCGCAGGGTCGCCAGTACGTTTGGAACGTCTGCGCCCTTAGGTAATCGCCCCTCGTAGACATTGCATGTTTGAGCTGGTAGAACTTGGACATGCGAATTTATATCGGTTTGTCAGGGCTATTGGGTCGTTGGGACCAAATTGTATCATAGAGAGGTGGTCTCTATGTTTTTGCGGAAATATAGAGGGGACACTCGCACATGTTCTGATACACGCGAGTTGGATCTACCCTGCATAATGAGAATTACGGTTATGCAGTGCGACTTAGGTCGCACTCGCAGCATCTCGCTGGTTTTATCCTGGGCGAGGTCTAAAACTTCGAGAAGTCTCTCATGGACATTTCAGCTTTCATTGGAAATCTGAATACACGTGTCCTTTAAATAAGAGTCTGGTCTCGAGTTTCTAGGTGAGAGAAATCTCACTATAACACATGCCCCTAGTTTCGAGACGTGACAGAAGCGGTCACTGAGGGAAACTATTATTCGAGAGACAGGTGAAAGGTTGTCACGAGGAGGTGACCTTTTGGTTGTCCCATCGAGGGTTTTGAAAAATGACGGCTATAATTATTAGTAATTATTACCTTTATGGTGCCACGTCACAAAACTCTTCGGTTTTCGTGTAGGCGTGGCCATAGTTGGCCGTTAGATTGGGCGACCTTAGGCATTCTGGCTGCCACGTGTCACAATCCCAATTAATAAGGGATATGGGTATTTAAACGCTTTGATACGAATCAAATTTCCTATTTTTCCCTCTTACTCTTAACTTCCCTCCATTACATACACTTCGAAAAATCCATTCCCAGATTTTCTACCATTTTCCACAACATTCTCAATCTCAGAAGTGATCGAGAGCAATCGCAGAAATCAGAACTAAAGGTTTGTTTCCAAATCACTGCATTTTCGTTTTCTGTTTTGGAGAAAATATGCTTTATTTTCTGGGTTTTTTAAAGGCTTTTTTTTTAGGAATGTATGCTAGTGGGTGTTTATGAGGCTATGTGTTTTAGGTAAGTAAACCTGGGTAAATTCATAGAATATGACCTGTAAACTGACATAACCGCACACAATTCATAGGCACTGTTTCACGTCTTGAATACTCGCGGATATTCGGATGAACAACTTGAATGTTCGCAGGTGTTCAGATGAACAGCTTGAATACTCGCATATTTCCAAGATTTATTTCCATTTGACTGTTAGCTAGATCTTTTAGGATTTTTATATGTCGCGAGCTGAGTTGCGAGGGTATTAATCGCTATTCCAAATGGTGGGTGTGTCACAGTATTCTAATGGCCATATATGCGGTTATATGCCCCTTGAGATACTGAGATACACCCAGCCATTTGCGACATGCGTTAATACTCGAATGATCGTACTCTTTGGTTGATAGGTAGTCTCGGAACGGTGGGGGTCTCCCAGTAACTTCAGGGTTATGCTCGAAAATGCATACCTCTTGAGTCACTGGGAAACTCCCAGCCGTTTCTGAAGGTATACCGCTTGGCCGAGGATGCGTGAATTACTTGCCCAAGATAGTTTTATCTCTCCTCGCATTTTGATGGGATGGTCAGTATTCGCAAGGAGGCTGACCATTCTGTCGAGTGTGACTTTATAATCTACTGCGGGTGAGATCACTCACTTTGTTTTTCACACATCCATCACGCTGAAAAGATCTTCTATCTTTCAGATGAGCGAGTTATCGGATAGCCAACAGCTCGGCTCGGGAGGCCACGCATTTGACGGTGAGTCTGACCAGGAGAGGGACAATTTTCTCCCCACGGACATTTCTGAAGTGGAGGCCGCTCAAATGGAATTGGGTCCGATGTCTTCTGTGGACATCGAGAGGATGGTGCAGGAACTCGCAGAACCTGGGACCATCGATATTCGGGACAGCGAGTCCACAGTGTCGGCACGCGACTATCTTATACATACGAGGCATGCTCCTGACGTCGAGGTCGAGGAGATGGACGAGGAATGGACGACTCCAGCTCGCGAGTCAGGTGTGGAAGAGGAGGAGGCGGAAGGGAGTGGGACAGATTCGGTCGACGATTCCCAACTGAACGAGCCCTTCGCGTGCGAGGATTTAATCTCGAGGGTTGCCAAATCAGACTTCACCACCTTTGTGAGGTTGAATTTGCTGCGACTCGCGTTTCAACGTCCTAAACCCTCTCAGAGAGCGCACCTTCCATTTACTAACCCTGCGATCATTCCCACGGAGGATGTGGTAGTCTCAATACCCATCCTTAGGTGTGGTGTATCAATCCCCTTTCACCCCTTCGTCGCAGCCATTCTCAGGCGATTTGATGTATCGCCCTTTCAGCTAACTCCCAACAGTTATCGCACTGTCCTAGCCTTCTATGCGATGTACATGGAGTATGTCCATAGGGCTCCTTCAGTAGAAGAATTCAGCTATTTCTACGACATAAAAATCGTAGGTCTTCATAACGGCTTCTACTGTTTTAGCAAATGGGCGACTTCTGAAATCAACGGAGTTGAGGGAATGGTGTCGAACATGGGTGATTGGAAATCGAAGTGGTTCTATGTCTTTAAGGTTCCTGGGATTAGGACTGACTTTAATCGCAGACCTAGTATGTCGCGTATTTCTTGACTTAGACATTTTTTGCATTATTTTTGAAATCTTTTGCTCACTCGCTCTTTGTTGTCATCGCAGATAGACCAGCTCGACCGACCCTTGACGCGACTAGCAAGGAGATAGCTGAAATTCTCGGGAGTCTTCCGGTACAAGATTGCGACTAGCGATTATTGTGTACAACTGCAAAGTTGCGAGAACATCAGCTGATCCCTGAGAACGCAAGTCTTCAAAGGGAACCAGTATACAAAGAACCATCCGAGAAGCAGCAAGAACGAATAGACAAGCGTCTTTCTAAACAAACTCCTCGACGAATTTCAGGTAATTCGTCTCTTGTTATAAACTAACAGGTAGGATTTTGACTTATACTTATCTTTCATTCATGTTCGCAGATATGACTATTCTGAAGTCTGCCCCTGTCCTGAAGATCAAACCAAAGGGTGGAACAGCGACGACTTCGCCGGTTGTTGCCCAGAAGAGGAAGAGCGATGTGATGGCTTCACTTGTCGCAGACTCTTCCAAGAAGCTGGCCAAGACCACTCAGGACAAGGGGAAGAAAGTCGTCATTGATCCTCCTGTTCGAGCTCGCGACTTCCTGGCCATGCAGGAAAAGTTCCTGGCTGAGATCCCTTACGAGGATCTTGTTACGCGATCTGCTTAACTGCCCCGCAATCAATGGCTTTGTTCATAAAAGCTGCGGCGACTCCTTCGAAGGAAGCCGACTCGCTGAAGAGGCAAAACGCTCATTTTCAGGAGAATATAAAAAAGCTGAAGCAAGAAGTGGCGAGAATGGAGAAAGAGCTCGAGGAACTCAGCAAGGCCAAGGAGAAGGAGCTCGAAGAACTCAGCAGGGCAAAGGAACAGGCGGAGCTCGAGGTCAAGAAGTCGCAGTCAACGATCGCGGAGATGGCTCGCGATTTGGAGGCTGAGAAAGAGAATGGGAAGAAGCAGTATGATCAGGCAGTGTCTAATTATATCTATACCACTCTTTCCAAAGTCCCAGACTTCGACTTCTCTCTTCTTGGAGCTGAAGCCGCTGAGATGGCCGAGGCTTTTCATGCCATGTCGCCTACTCAGACTCAAGGTGGGGGAGGTAACCTTCTTGACGAGGTCGAGGGCGCACAAGCTGAAGAAGTCGAGAATGAGGTCATCAGCAAAGTCGCGGACGAGATTGCTCCGGATGAGACTACTCCTGCTGCTCCAGATGCTTAGTTATCCTTATGTTGTTTTTTAATTTTACTTTTATCTTTTTTTTATATATACGGTACAAGGGTACTCGCACTTATGTACTTGGACGAATTTACTTTTTGTTTTTGGACAAATTTCTATCCTCGCGGGGATAGCTATCCTTTAACATTTACGCAGTACACGGGTACTCGCGTTTTTCTTTTATATATATATATTTGCGACTTCAATTACAGCTTGGTGTAATAAGTAAGAACATTTGCAAAGCTGGTAAAATTTTTTTTTGAAAATTTAACAAGTAATTTTATTCATATAATCAATAGTACATTCGGTTATATATCCCCCTATACTTAGGATTTTTCCTTGTTAAATGAAAAAATATCTAAGTATAAGTACAAGAATGAACATAATCGAATAATGCGAATACTATTGATAATAAAATTTCAAGCTCTCGCTATTCCATGCTCGTGGAATCGCAGTTCCATCGAGTGTTGCGAGTCGATACGTTGCATCACCAATTTTATCTGCGATGAGGTATGGTCCCTCCCAATTGTCTCCGAAGACCCCGTGCGACGGGTTTTTGGTGTTTGGCATTACTCTTCTAAGGACCAAGTCTCCTGCTCGCAGGGGTTTTACTCTCACTTTGGAGTTAAAGTATCTCGCAGTCCGCTGTTGGTAAGCCGCATTTGTTAGATGCGCTTTATCACGCTTTTCCTCCAAAAGATCAAGGCAGAACAGCTGATTCTCGTTGTTCTGCGAGACGTTGAAACTATCCTTGCGTAGGGAACCTGCCCCAACTTCAACTGGCAACATGGCCTCGCACCCGTAAGAAAGTGAGAAGGGTGTTTCGCCAGTTGTAGATCGAGGGGTCGTATTATAGGACCATAGGACTTGTGATAACTCATCTAGCCAAGCCCCTTTGCGATCTTCTAGTTTCCCTTTTATGGTATGCTTGATTATTTTATTAACGGCTTCAGTTTGTCCGTTACTCTACGGGTAAGCAACTGCGGAAAAGGCTTTCTTAATCCCCAAATTGTCGCATAGCTGTCGCATCTCTTTACAGTCAAACTGTTTCCATTGTCTAAAATGAGTTTATGCAGAATGCCAAAATGACAAATGATGGAGGTGTAGACAAACTCGCGTAATTTCGTTGCAGTGATGGTTGCGAGCGCTTTGGCTTCAGCCCACTTGGTGAAGTAATCAACTGCGACTACAGCATATTTGACTCCGCCTTTTCCCTTGGGTAACTCGCCGATTAAGTCGATTCCCCATATTGCAAAGGGCCAGGGACTTGTGATAGAATGGAGGTTACTCGGGGGCTGGTGTGTGTAAGTGGCTATTCGCTGACATCTATCACACCTTTTTGCAAATGCGAGGGCATCTTGTCGCAATGTTGGCCAGTAATACCCTTGCCGCATAATTTTTAAGGCAAGAGAATTACCTCCGGTATGATTGCCACAAATCCCCTCGTGTACTTCACGCAGTATGTAACCGCAGTCTTCTCCAGTGATACGTTTGAGAAGTGGTTGGCTAAAACTTCTGCGATACAACCTTTGATCATATATCACATAACGGGCTGCTCGTTGTCGCAATTTCCTCGCTTTTATTTTATCATCAGGTAGGAGCCCCTTTTCAAGGTATGCGAGGATAGGAGTCATCCAGGTAATCTCCTGAACATCATCGATCTCCATGATTGTTTCTCGATCTATGGTTGGATGAGCCAATACATCTACCGGAATCACATCGAGTAATTCGGCTTCTCTAGTTGAGGCCAATCGGGCCAATGCGTCTGCGTGGGCATTTTGAGCACGCGATACTCGAGATACAACTACATTTTTGAACTTCTGCATTATTTCACGAACGATGGCTAAGTATTTAACCAATCTTCCGCCTCTTGCTAGGTATTCTCCACTCACTTGGCATACCACGATTTGAGAGTCGCTAAAAGCCTGTAGATACTCGACTTTCATCTTGAGGGCCAGTTTCAATCCTGCGATTAAAGCCTCATACTCGGCTTCATTGTTAGATGCAGAGAATTCAAAACGTAAAGCAGCGTGTACCTTGAAATTGTCGGGACTGATTAACAAGATCCCACTGCCAGAACCTTCGTTATTTGAGGCTCCATCGACGTACAATGTCCATACTTCTTTGCTTGCCATGACAATGTCATTTCTATCCTCTACAACTGCCACCTCGGTGCTTGGGAATTCAAGTATAAAATCTGCCAAGGCTTGCCCCTTGATCGCAGCTCTCGGCTTATACTTGATGTCGAACTGACTCAACTCCATCGCCCACTTTAACAATCTCCCTGATGCTTCTGGTTTCGCTAAAACCTGTCTTAAAGGGAAGTTTGTCAAAACTTCAATGCTGAGACCCTGGAAGTAAGGTCGTAATTTTCTTGAGGATATTATCAAGGCGAAAGCCAATTTCTCCATTTGAGGATAACGCATCTCGGCGTCTAATAATCGCTTACTGACGTAATATACCGGGTATTGGCGTCCTTGGTCCTCGCGTATTAGTACTGAACTAATCGCATATTCGGAGACGGCCAAATAGATAGACAGAACTTCTCCGGATATCGGCTTCGATAAGATTGGAGGTTGCCCCAAATGCGTTTTTAAAGCTTGGAAGGCCTGCTCGCATTTTTCGTTCCAATGAAACCTTTTGTTGCCTTTCAAAGTCTGGAAAAACTCTTTACACTTATCAGAGGATCTGGATATAAAGCGGTTTAAAGCCGCGACTTTACCTGTGAGGCTTTGAACCTCCTTTGGCTTAGTCGGTGATGGCATCTTTACCAATGCCCTGATCTTTGCAGGATTGGCTTCTATTCCTCGCTGATTTACCATAAAACCAAGGAATTTCCCAGAACCCACCCCAAAGACGCATTTCAACGGATTTAGACGCATCTTGTATCGCCGTAAAATGTCGAACATGGCCTGCAAGTGGGTAATATGATCCTCCGCGTGTTGCGATTTTACAAGCATATCGTCAACATATACCTCCATTGTCTTTCCAATAAGATCTGCGAACATCATATTCACTAGCCTTTGATAAGTCGCACCTGCGTTTATTAAACCAAAAGGCATTACTTTGTAACAGTATAATCCTCGATCAGTAATGAACGAGGTATGTTCTTGGTCTGGTTCATACATCGGGATTTGATTGTATCCCGAGTACGCATCCATGAAGCTCAAAAGCGCGTGACCTGCAGTGGCATCGACAAGCTGGTCAATGCTAAGAAGAGGAAAGCTGTCTTTGGGACAGGCTTTGTTTAGATCTGTAAAGTCAACGCATGTGCGCCATGAGCCATTAGGCTTTGGCACGAGTACTGGGTTAGCTAACCAGTTGGGGTAAAATGACTCCCGTATAAAGCCGCAGGCAAGGAGGCGGTCGACTTCTTCTTTCAGCGCTTGGTACCTCGCGGGGTCCATTTTGCGGCGCTTTTGTCGGACACCTCGCACTTCGGGGTCCATGTTCAAGCGATGACACATGACCTGTGGAGATATCCCGACCATATCTGAATGTTTCCAGGCAAAAATATCAAGATTTCGCTTTAGAAAGGTCGTTAATTGTTCTCGCAACTGTATGTTTAATTTAGAACCAATTTTTAAAACCTTGTTATTATCTATAGGATCTATAGGTACCTTGATTGTGTCTTCCGCGGCTTGGGCTGCGGCGGTGTGATCGAGGATTCTTGGATCCAGGTCTGGTTCGTCCATGTGCGGCACCTCCTCGATCCTGAGGATCTCCTGGCGAGGCGGTGGTGCATCCAAAAGGTAGATAACATTTACCGTCCTTTTTTCTGCGAGTTTGACAGCTGCGTTATAACATTCTCGAGAGTCGGATTGGACTCCCCGCACTGAACCTACTCCAGCGGGAGTAGGGAACTTCATCGTCAGATGATAGATCGAGGTTATGATCTTCATCTCCTTCAGAATTGGTCGACCAATTACGGCATTATATGCTGAGTATTGGTCGATTACTGCAAAGTCGGCCATCGACTTGGCTGTTACTGGGGCAGTTTCCAAAGTGATTGGGAGCTTGATCATTCCTTTAATTGCTATGACATCTCCCGAAAAGCCATAGATGCTTGATGTCATAGGTCGCAAATCCTTCTCTTGCAACCCCATTTGCTTGAAGGCTTGGAAATTCAGCAAATTCACTGAACTCCCATTGTCTACCAGTATACGATGGACATTGTCTCCACCAATGTTGGAGACTATCACCAGTGCATCAGAGTGCGGGTGATGGACCCATCTCGCATCGCTCTCCATAAAGATGATGTCGTCGCATTCTTTCTTAAAGAGCTTCTCTGGCCGTTCACCAAGATTGTTCACGTTGGTTAACGGCCTCTCCTTGGCTTCTCTGGCATACCTTTCTTGCGATTTGCGAGAGTCGCCTGCGATGTGTGGTCCTCCGATTATAGTTAAGATATTGCGAGGTGTTCTGGAGCCACTCGCGTTTTGGGTTTCTCCTTTGCCATCCACTTGGGGATGACCTTCCTCGCTTCTTTTATACTTGTCGAACTTCCCTCTTCGGATCAGTTCCTCTATTTCATCCTGCAAGACCCAACATTCAAGAGTAGTATGACCAATGTCCTTGTGGTACTTACAGAATTTTTTAGGATCCCTTCGGTTGCGATTTCCCCTGATGGGGGGCGGCTTCTTGAAGACCCCGTTCCTTTCCTCAATCGCATAGATATGGTCTCGAGGTACGACAAGTTCAGTATAGTTGACGAAGCGAGGTCCTCCCTTCCTTTTCGGCGAGGACTCCTTCTTTGGGGGTGACTTAGCCAACTTCGGGCTTCGCTGTCTGGTGGGCTACGTCTTCTCGGGCTTCGGCCCCTGGAATTCTTCCGTCGCGGACTGCGAGAGCGTGACCGCGGTATGGGTGACCGACGCTTGTCCTTCCCCTTCTCTAACTCTGCTAGAGAGTTCTCGATTCTCTTATGAGGTTCGGCCATGGCGAAGAACTCTACTAAGGACTCTGGCCTTCGTGCTTGCAGTTCCTTCCAGAAGTCGGTCGTCGGCAAGATACCTGTTATCAACATACAAACAAGCGAAGACTCGGGGGCTTTCTCGACCTTTGTTACCTCTACGTTAAAACGCTTGAAATAGTCTTGTAAAGACTCACCAGGTTCTTGTTTGATGTTGGCCAAAGTTCTATAGGGTGGCCTATACGTCATTGTGGCTTGGAAATGCGTGAGGAATAAGTCGACGAAGGTTTCCCACGTCGATATCGATGCCTCAGGTAATTGGGTGAACCAATCATGAGCATTCTCCTCGAGTGTTGCCGCAAGAATGCGGCACTTCGCAAGTTGCGGTACCTGGTCCACTTCCATTATAGTATTGAACTTTTCTAAATAATCTATCGGGTTAGAAGTACCTTTATATTTGAGGGATTCGATAAACGAAACCCTTTCGGAAGTTGAGCCTGTCGCACCTCTGCAGTAAAAGGCGAAGTGCCATGCAGCTTGTATATAGGCTTCCGCTGCTGCTCGAGCATCTTTAGAGCTTGCAGAAGCATGCTTTGGTCAATTCCTCCTGTCGCAGGGGCTGAAGTCGCTGCGATCGGCGGGCTCGCAACCCTTTGCGGCAAGGTTTGCTGGGATATTAATCCCAGTAGTCGCGATCGGCGCGATAGGCGGGTTATTACCTGCGTTGACACCCTGATCGCCCGCATGGGGATCACGGAGCGTCTCGGTGTTATGTGGGCCTCGGGAGCGTGCCCTGAAAGCTGCGTTGAGATGATCACGCAGATCACCTCGGTGTACTTGATAACGTCCTCCCTGTTGTGTTTGTACACAGCCGGACCTTGTATATTTGCTCGGAGTGCGGCCATGCGATGACGAAGAGGCTGACTCTGCGTCGTTGTCTCTCGATGGACGACTGCGAGGATTGCGGCGCTCAGGATCTTCGTCAATTTGTGCGCTCTGGTTAGGAAACCTTGCAGATTGGTCTCTTGACATCGGGTGATTCAAGTCCAGAGCTTCAGGGTCGGTTCTTCGTTCCCTGCGTACACGGTTAGTATGACGTCTAGAAGTTGTTACCTGAGGGTTATCGTTGCGAATGGCGGGAACTCGAGGAGGGCGTCGAGCTCGACTCTGTCCGTCTACCTCGGCTTGTAGTGCCCGCAGTTGATCCTGAATTGCAGCATATTGATCGGTGGTGAGCTGGACCATTCCCTCGGATACCACCGCCGGGGTGACGGGGGGAAAATGCATGGTTGCTGGTGGTGTGGACGTGTCTCCAACTTGAGGGCCAGTCGTTTCTGGGAATAGGTTGAGAGGTCTGATGTTGCTCCTCCCTACTCCGCCGTTGATGACGTCTACAGGTGGCACTCCAGCTCCAGGCAGTGGTACACTCATCATTCCAATATTGATGGATCCGTTGTTAGCTCCGTTAGCGTGATTTCCAGCCATGATGAATAGTGTTCTTTAAAGTGAATGAAATCTTTCAGTCGAATTCCCACAGACGGCGCCAAATGTTGTCGAGTGAATTTCGCAACACCAAAATGTATTATTTAATTAACATAAAAGAGAATTTTCAGGGAAATGACAAGTGCGAGTATTCGACCTAGAATGGCGAGTACTCGACTCGGAATGCAAGAACAAACAACAAGGCTGGAAAATGTAAATAAGACAAAGAATTATAGTGGTTCAGTCAGATTGTGATCTGCTTAGTCCACTGAAGCAAAGGATTCGTAGGTCCATTTTCATGGTGGATCACCCCTTTATATACAAAGTAGGTGTCCAATCGGTTACACAAGGATCACATTCATTGTTAATCTATTATTTACACATTGAATTGCAATAATTAAACCCAAACAACGTTAACATTAATAAATGCGTGACAGTTACTAAGTTGATCAACGTATACGTCTTCCGCATCTGCGAGTTGACTTTTCATGTTCCGTTTGTTGAGCTTGCAGGGTCGCCAGTACGTTTGGAACGTCTGCGCCCTTAGGTAATCGCCCCTCGTAGACATCGCATGTTTGAGGTGGTAGAACTTGGACATGCGAATTTATATCGGTTTGTCAGGGCTATTGGGTCGTTGGGACCAAATTGTATCATAGAGAGGTGGTCTCTATGTTTTCGCGGAAATATAGAGGGGACACTCGCACATGTTCTGATACACGCGAGTTGGATCTACCCTGCATAATGAGAATTATGGTTATGCGGTGCGACTTAGGTCGCACTCGCAGCATCTCGCTGGTTTTATCCTGGGCGAGGTCTAAAACTTCGAGAAGTCTCTCATGGACATTTCAGCTTTCATTGGAAATCTGAATACACGTGTCCTTTAAATAAGAGTTTGGTCTCGAGTTTCTAGGTGAGAGAAATCTCACTATAACACCCACACACAGCAAGCAGTAACTCAATCATAGATTGGAAGACTGTGAAGGATAAAAACTTAAAGAAGAAGGACATTCGGGCTCAGATCTTGATTATACTCTGCTACAGAAAGAAATCAAGGGTTAGAGATCTGAGTGGAAGGAGACATTAATTCTGCTGCATCAATGTAAGGTTTTCTTAACTTTATATGTGTTTATTTTATCGTTTTAGAAAGTTCTTATTTAGGATGTTAAACAACATACTTGTGAGTAGATCTAAGATCCTGGTAAAATAATTTCCAACAACTGGCCTCAGAGCCATGGTAATTGATTTACTTACATGAAATTTGGACTTTAAAATGATTGTTTGTTTGTTTTTGGATGGTATCATGTTGTATTGAGTGTTATTTGATGATTGATTGATGTTTGTAAATTTTCGTGAAAAATAATTGCGATTCTGTTTCTGGAATTATTTTTATTGGATAGTATGGAAAAAATTAAGCAAGTTAGCCTTTTACAGAACTCAATTTCGATTTTATTTGAATTAGTTATGAATTTTTGAAGATTTGAAAAAATCGGGGCTGTGCTGATATTTTCCTGCGATCGCAAATCTGTCCGTACAGTTCACAATTTTTTTGTTTTTCTTCGATTTTTCATACTTTTTCATGGAATTAACTTCCGATTCTTTGTATAGTTTTGTATATATACTATTACTATTCCTAATTCAATTCTAATTATAATTTTGAATTAATTTAATTTTTTTTTAAAATTTAATTCAAGATATTAGTGTAATTTGAATTTGAATAGAATTAGTATCTATCTTCTTGCTTAAAAATCTATCTTATTTTTAAATTTGATTATATCTTATCTTATTTTTAAATTTAAGGTCAGATTTTATAAATATTTTTTTTAAATCAAATTTTTTTAGATATTTTGACCTTATTTAAATTTAAAATAAGATATTTATAATCATGTAATTTTAAATAGATGTAAGATATTTGCTAACTTTTAAATTTTGTTATTTTATTTATTTAAATTAAATTTAAAATCTGATAAGATATTTTATTTATCTTTTCTAATTTTTATTTTTAAAATAACATTTAATTTTTAAAAGTAGTTAGCAAATTTTGAAATGATATTTAGATTGGTTGAAACCTAATTTTTCAAAAAAGTAGGTTTAATTTTAAATATTTTTTTTAAATTTCGAAATTTAAATTTTATTTCCGAAATTAAAATTTTTTTAAAAATTTATTTTATTTTTCGAAAATTAAAATATTTTTTAATTATTTATTTTTCAAAATTACTTATTTAAAATTAAATAAATCCTACTTCCAACTATCCAGCTAACCTTGTTGCAGGAGTATGTGGTTTTAGCTTGTATGTAAGTTTTTTAAAACCTATTATTACTTGATTGCAAATAGCCATGGTTACTTTTTGCCAGATCTAATGATCTGATGGCTCCCTTGGTCAAGTTAATAATTTGTAACAGGTAAATTTTACAATCTTCTTTCATCTGTGTATGACCTAGCAACATGATAGGATCCATCCAAAGTGTGCATGTGTGAGCCTATATGTTTATTTTTTTTTTATATAGATGCATATAGGTTGTTGCTAAATAAAATGTCACACCATGATAGATTTTATTTAGGTCCATTTAGTTATTGGACCTATTCAATTAATAACAGTTATTTATTTTAAGGTTAAATTCCTCTCTTTTGGGCCTTGTGTGAGAGTTGGGAGCCATAGAAGTGGGTACGACATACTGAACCCAGCACCCCCTCACATGAACTACCCCAATTGTGAAGGCCCATTTGCCTGATTTGAATAACTGTACTAGGTTAATTATATTAGTTTGACCTAATAAAATTGAATTAGCAACATAATTAACTTTTAAAATATATGAAATTTATTTTCATTTTAATATTTTAAAGTTAATTTTAAGAAAAATACTTTTAGTTTAGATATTATTTCTAGACAAACTATTTGTATTTTTCTTGTATTAAATTAAATATAGAATTTTAACTAACTAGATTCTTTCTGGAGCTTGTTTAATTAAATATTCATATTAAAGTTATAAATTAGTTGTATCAACTGATTTTTCTTATCTAACTTAAATTTGAATATTTGATTTAAATTTTAAATCAAGTTGAGGAATCCTAGGCATTAGTTATTAAAGATTCTTAAGATATTTTTTAAGTTAATATCTTTTCAAATATTAACTTAAAATGGAATATTTTAGATATTTTTTGGTTAATATCTTTTCAAATATTAACTTTAAAAAGATATCTTCAAATTAAGTGGTTACAACTTAATTTTTGATATTTAATTAAATGTAAATTTGAAATTATTTAAGTTTTAGATTTTTTCTATATAACTTAAATTAGATATTTTTCAAATTTTTTGAAAAGATACTTAGTCAAATAAGATATTTTCTAGATAGTAATTTCTAGACTACTTATTATTTCTAATATTTAAATAGGAAAATTATACTTTGTGAAATTAATTATTTAAATAATTAATTTTGGTACAATTTTATTAGGAAAATTTACATTCCAGTACTTTAATTGCATTCTTTTTACAAAAATATGGTGCTGTCATTTATATATCAAAATGTACCGTTTTTTATACCGTTATCAATTTAATTCATTTTTTTTTAAATAACTGGATGGGACGTGTGATGTGTGATGACGTCATCACATCACGTCCTGCACGTCTTCCATTTTGCAGTGTTCAACTGTTCACGCGCCACTTTTTTTGCATGTGTAATTCAAAATATGGACGGTTTTAGAGGATTGTAATCATTATTTTTTTTTTATTTTTATATTGTCTTTTACCATTTTTATGGTTTTTTAAGTGTTTGTATAAAGGGAAAGTTTGTTTTATAAATATTCATTTTGAGCTTTCGTTTCTCTATTTTCGTTTTATACAGAGTATATGGGTTAGGGTTTCTTCTTCTTGGGGTGGTTTATTTTCGTGTTAGCAAGAGAGTTTGAGTGCATCATTTTCGTTTATTGCCTTGTTATTATCATCTGTGAACCTAAAAAATGGTTAAAACTCGTTCCTCAATTTCTCCTTCGCATTCTGTAAAGGTAGCTGCTGATAAGAAGAAAATGGAAAATGTCTCTGATGATGGAGATCGTGATGATTCTAATCGTTCTGGTGGTTCTGGTGGATCATCGGATGGTAGCCGTGGCTCGGCATTGCAAAAGAGAAAAAGAGTTGTTGATAAAGTGAAGAAAGAAGATGTTCGAAATGTGAAAAAGATGAAGCAAGTTGCTGAAGATTTGCCTGAGGATTATGATAGTGAAGACTTGGAGGTTGAAGTTCGTAATGATTTGAAGGTATTTTTATGATTTTTAATTTTTTATTTGGTTGTATTGGGTTTACGATTTTTAGGGATTTAATTTATTTTTAGATTTTATAGTTTATTGTTTTATGTTTTTAAATGTTTTTGATGTTTGTTTGTAATATTTTTTTTGGTTTATATGGTAGTCGGTTTTTATTTGTGATTTTTTGGGTGTTGTTTTTGTTTTGTTATTTTTTATGATGTTTGTAATCTATTTTGTTGATTATATGTTTGATTATTTGTTTTTAGGTTACTGTTTATGTGTTTTTTTGGTTTATTTGTTAATTTGTTTCAATTTTGTTTATTTAGGTTATGTTTAAGTTTATTTTGTTTTATTTCTGTATGGTTATGGTTTATTTTTGTGTTTTAGATTTTTGATGGGTATTTTTCTTGTTTACTATGGAAAGTTTTGGCTTACAAATATATTTTCTGTTTTTGTTTATTATAGGGTTTGATTATTTGTTTTTAGGTTATTGTTATTGGTTTTTTAGTTTATTTGTTAAATTTTTTTTGATTTTCTTTATTTAGGTTTATGTTTAAGCTTACTGGTTTATTTTTGTATGTTTATGGTTTATTATAGTTTTTTAGGTATTGATGTGTATTTTTTTTTTGTTTACAGTGGAAAGTATTGGTTTACAAATTTAAATGATTATTGTATACTGTGAAGTTGTTTATTGATGTTTATTTTTAGTTTAATGTGTGGATTTCTTTGTATATCATTTTTTTTACAGGAATGGGATTTATATTTCAAGCCTGGTGAAAAGATTCAGGGAAAAGTGATGTTATTCCCTAATCAGGATAACATTGTTGTCAAAAATATTAATTCCAAGTTGACTAAAGATCAATGTAAGTTGTTTCGTGGTACTTGTTTTGGTTATTTTTTGGATAGCCATCCTGTTGGTTTTCAGTCTCAATTAGTTCATAATGCCTTACATAGGGAGGTATATCAGAAAAATGAAAAAGAAATGTGGTTTAAGTTTGGTGATGAGAATTTCAGATTCAGTGTAGCTGAGTTTGCTGTTGTTTCTCGTTTACTGTGTGTTGGTGATGCCGATTTGAGTAAGTATACACACAGAGAAAATGCTTTTGTTGATCGATATTTTTGTGATCAGACAGTGACTGTTAGTGATGTTGAGCATAGGTTTATGTATAGTGATTTCAAGTCAGATGAGTATGCTGTGAAGATGGCTGTTTTGTACCTTGTTACTAATTGTTTGATTAGTAGCGTTTACTCAAAAAAAGTTCCTGTTGAGATTTTGAACATAATTGGGGTTGATGAGTATGGTAGTTTTCCATGGGGTATACCAGTGTTTGAATTAACTTTGCACAATTTAAAGATTGGTCTGAGGGGTGTTATGAAGGGAAAAGGTGTTGCTAAGCCTCTTGCTAAGGTTAAAGGGAAACATTTGGAAAAGGGTCCTCGATCTTATAAACTTCCTGGTTTACCTTTTGCATTTTTGGTTTGGTTGTATGAAACCATTCCTTTGTGCTTGAAGGCAAAGTTTTGTTCCTATGATTCTGGTAAACCATATAGGTTTTGTAGATGGAAGAGTATTCGAAATCCTAATTCAAGTGAAGTTGAGAAGAAAGTTCTATCTTCAAATAAGGTATTTTTTATATTTTGTAAATTGTTTATTTGTTGTTTTTATTATATTTTGTAAACTAATTATTTTTTTTTTTGTTTTGCTAGCTGAAAGGAAAACATATTGTGCCTACTGAAAATGAAAGGAATGGTTTATTGGTCCTTACTGGAATGGAGTTTATTGGCCGAGAAGAGTCGGATGATGACTTTGATGATGTTCCATTCTCAAAGTTTAATGTTGATAGAGTTGGATCTTCTGGTGTACAGAAGGAGTTTACTGGTGGGTTTGATGTCGATGGTGTGATGCGTAAGATGAAGGAGTTTATTTCTAGGCAAAAGAAGACTGATGAGTCTATTGAAGTATGGAATAATGTGTTGGAGGGTAGATTCAAGGAGTTGAAGTTAAGTCTTCAGTCGTATATTGACTCAAAGATCAGTGAAGGCTTGGTTTTTTTTATGGAATTGAAGTTTAATGAGTTGAAGGAAGCTATTGAAAATGCAAAAATTTCTAAAGATGGAAATGATAGTCCTGATGAGAGAGATGGCAAGGTTTGATTATGTTTATTTATTAGTTTATTAGATGTTTCTTTGTTTTTTCATATGTTATTTTGATTTTGTTGGTTTTTTTTTTTTTGTTGCAAGAATGATGATTTAAATGATATTGAAGTTTTTGATGTGAAAAGTCAAGATGCAATTGAAACTGTTGGACTCGATGAGATATTCAATATACTCAGGTTATTTTTGTTTTGTAAACTAGTATATTGTTTTTTGTTTATTGAATATTTTTTGTTTTTTGAATATTTTTTCTTTATGTTATTAATGTTTTTATTGTTTAATGCGTTTTTTTTTTTTTGTAGGTTTTTAATGATGATGCTCCTTCATTTGATATTATGAGTTTTATTTCTAGTAAACCTGATTGGTTTACTGAAGAAAAAAAGAATACTGATAAATTGAATGATGAAGAACAGGTTGTTGATGATCATGGCCTATTTAACGATGTTGTTAAAAAATCTAAGGAGGATGAAGATGATGGTTGAGATGACCAGGCAAGTTTATTTATTTTTTAGGTTTTTCATTATTTAGATGATTTGTTACTATGTTATTTTTTGTCTCTGTCAAATGTTTTTTATGTTTGTTTTGTATATTTACAGGGTTTGGGGGGTGGTGATGCTGTTAAAGCTATTGGTTCAGATGGGACAAATAAAGACAATGTTGAGGGAAAGAATACTGAAGAAGCAAAAGATGTTGCAGATGGGAGTAATAAAGATAATGTTGAGGGCAGAGCAGTTGATGTAGATGCAAGTGTAAATGATGTTGAAGGTGTTTCTAGTCAGGGAAAGTTGTTTGATAGTCAAGGCACTGAGGATAGTATCACTGTGTCTGCTTTGGAGATTATAAATGAAAAGATTGATGCCTATGAGGGAAGCATTAAAAAGGTTTGTCATTTTTTGTTTACTGTATACTTTTTTTTTTATTTAGTTTATTTTATATTTTGAATCATTTTGTCATGTTTAATTATTTTTATTTTTTGCTTTTAGGATAAGTCTTTAAATAAATTAGAGGCAACAAATGCTGATGTTTTATCTACCTATGGGTTGGACAAGGTTTGTTTACTTTTTTTTTGTTATTCTTGTTTATGTTCTGAGTATTGATTTTTGGTTTACTATGTTTACATATATTTTGTTTTTTTTTTTGCATGATATTTTAAGACTGATGTTGTTGGTGTTGAGAAGAAGCATGGTTCTCAAGAAAGCTTTTCTGTATCTACCATGGAGGTTGTTAATGATCATTTGGTTTCCTATGAAGACAGTTTGAAAAAGGTTTATTTTTATTTTGTTTATGTTATTTGGTAGTTTGTTTTTTTTTTCTTTTCACTTACTTTTTTTTATTTGTTTGTAATTGTTTTGAATGCTAGGGAAAGTCTATAAAATTGGAGGAAGAAACTCCTACAGTTGGAAATAGAGAGAGGAAACCTAGTTCTGTGTACAACAGTCCGTATACCACAGAATTTGGTTCAGGTAGTATTGGTAAACCAAAAGGTGGACGTCCTGGATCATGTGCTTTTGGATTTGGCTTTTTCAATGTGATTGATGATGTGCAAGCTAAATCTTTTGATCAGTGGTTTAAGATTGGGTTTAATGATAAAAACAAAGTGAAGAAGTTTAAAGAATGTCATAGGAAGCTTAAGGTTCCATTGGATTTTGTGGTTTGTCAAATTGATGATAAGATGTGGTTCTATGATTTGCTTACTGTTGGGAAGAACTTGTCATGCTCGGTTAGTGTGTTATTATATATTTTTTTTTTGTTTATTGTATACTTTTTCTGTATATTTGTTTATAACTTTGGATTGTTTTATGTTTATTGCAGCATATTGATGTTTGTTTCTACTATTTGAGAAAGAAGTTAAAGTATGACCAGTCTGTGAAAATTTCTGGTAATACTACTGATTGCTTCTTTGCTTCTCAAATTTTTGATTTATATAATGAGTTTGTTGCAAGTGGTGAAAATGTTGATTTGATTAAGAAGGATTCTAAGGCACCTGCATACATAGCGGGTTTTTATATGTTATGCAATAAACCCTGGGCTGAGCTTGATTTCGTACTAATGCCTGTTAACGTGATTGTTCTTGCTCATTGGATATTGTGTATTCTTGACATTAAGATGAGATGCTTAAAAGTGTTAAATTCTATGAGGTTTGGGAGGTACAAGAACAACTCAGAGAGTTTTGTTCGTGCATTTGCTGTAATAATTCCTATCTTACTGTCACATGTTAATTTCTATGAGGGGAGAAAAGATATTGACAGGAGTAGTAAGCACTGGCAAGGTAAAAAAGATACTGATGCGTTTGATATTGTCGTGGTTGATAATTTGCCACAACAAGAGGATAGGTAACTATCTTTGTTTTTTTCTATATTTATGATTCTATGTTATTGTTTATTTTTTGTTATCTGACAATTGCTATGGGTTTATTTTTGTGATGTAGTGATTGTGGTGTTTTTATCATAAAGTATGCTCATTTCTTTATGCAGGGATTGATTGATAAGATTCCTAAGAAGTTGGACATTGCATTCACTCGTAAGAAGTTGTGTGTTGATCTGTTTGTTCATGCAAAGAAGAAGGAGTTGGGTGGGTACGAGTCTACTTCGGAGCATCCAGGAAGGATGCCATAGATTTCTGTAATAGAACAACATGTTGGAAACCTAGTTTACATTTTTTTGAACTTTATGTGTATTTTTATGTCATGTTGTTTTGTTTTTAGGTTTATGTTTGTGTTTGTTTAAGAAACTGTTTGGAACAGTAATATTTTAGGAGACTCTTGCCTATTTTAATTTTGAAGTAACCTTTTGGTTTACTGGCACAGTATGTTTGCAGTTTTTATGTTATGTATTTCTGTGAGACAATATGTTAATTTTTTGGATTTAGAAATTAGTTTTAGTGTTCTGGCTTTTTTTATGTGATTTTTGTTTAATTTTGTTTGATCTTATAAATCAATGACATTTCTGTATACCATTCTAAGTGGTATAAACCAATGTGATGGTTTATTAACCTTTAAAATGGTTGTAAATAAATTACAGTTAGTAACTGTACATATATTTGGTAACTTGTTATTTTTAACATTTTATTTCATATAGAGGAGGCAAAAAAAAACTTACTTGAATCTAAGCGAATTGTAATCATTTTATTAAAAGTTTGTATTAATACATTGAAAAGCTTTATCAACTAACAATTTTCATTGTAAATTGTTTTTGTATACTGTCTATTTAGTAACCATGTTTGATGGTTACCAACATTTATTTATTTTACCTCAGGATCTTATGATCTTTTTCTTTTTCTTGGTGGTTTTAGTACTGGGTCATTTTTACATGATCTTTTGTTGTGTCCTCTTTGGCGACATTGACCGCATACCACTTGTGCTTTTGCTTCAAGTCCATTTTTGTATCGTTGTTTCTTTGGTCTTCCGGCAGCTCTCTTATGTTTAGGTGGGAGGACTACAATATTTCTTATTAAATCTGGTATATTCCATGATGTTGCCTCACCTAATGGGAGTATACTGTCTTCATATGTTGCCATAAAAGCTTCTTTCGTGTAGTAGTATGAGCAATATTTGTAGCAAGACAGGTTCCTTTTGCTTAGTACAGCCATTGCAT
Source organism: Cannabis sativa (assembly GCF_029168945.1). NCBI lineage: Eukaryota > Viridiplantae > Streptophyta > Magnoliopsida > Rosales > Cannabaceae > Cannabis > Cannabis sativa. The sequence continues at coordinate 53,199,911 of NC_083607.1, read as the reverse complement.
GAGAGCAAGGCATTTCATCATATTCAAATCGTTGGCAGCTGCATGTTTTATTCTCCAAGTTTACTATGTGAGATCTGTTGTTGTTGTCGTGTACTTGGTATACCAGAAGGTTTGCTGTTTCAACCTGTATTAATCAAGTAAACGATTATTAAGTTTACAACAGAGTAAATATGTTTGTAAGCAATTTTTATTTTTCTGTATACATAATTACCTTGTACTTTAAACTCATATCTCTTTGTTTCTTTAATGTTTTTTCAGGTATTTTTGCCAGTGTTGTTGTAGTTTTTTGGGCTCTATTCTTGTTTTCCCAATACCATCTTTGCACCAATGAATGTAGGCATTCTAGTAGAGTTGCGATGGGTAGGTCTCTTACTGCTTTCAAGGCTGCATTGACTGATTCGGCAATATTTGATGTCATTGTTTTGTATCTCCTGTTCATGCCATATAGTCTTGTCCACTTTTCGACACCAATTTCATTCACCAAGTAATCTCTTATTCTTACATCTATATTGTCCAAGTCTTGCATGCTCTTTTCAAAATCTTCTATGTTGTAAGCTTTAGATGCACTATTAAATGCAATCTTGAGCTCATCACCTCCTTTTTTGAATTTCATTTTTATATTCTTCATCAAATGGTAACAACATACCCCATGCATTATATCTGGAAAGGTCTCTTTTACTGCTTTTAGTATACTCTCATGTCTATCTGATACGATGCATTGGCCTTCTCTTTCGCCATAAGTTTCCTTTATTTTGTGAAGAAACCATTCCCAAGAGCTGTCATTTTCGGAATCTACTACTGCAAATGCAAGTGGGAATATATGTCTATTTGCATTTTGTGCACTTGCTATCAACAAAGTGCCTCAATGTTGGTTTGTCAAAAAGGTTCCATCTGTGACTATTATTGGTGTACAGTGTTGCCAACCTTTTATTGAAGCACCTACTGCAAAGTATAGATATTTGAATTTGTTATCTTCATCTGTTACTAGGTCTGTGATTGTTCCTGTTTCAAAAGTAACCAATTAGTTTATAGTATAAATACCTATATAGCATATTAGTACTTTATGTTGACGAAGTATTTTATTACCTGGGTTTGATATTTGCATCATGTATAAAATTGATGGTATCTCACTGTATGATTCTTGTGGGCAGCGACGAGCATCCACAATTGCCTTTTCTCTAGCTCTCCATGCTTTTTGGTAAGATATAGAGACACTGTAATCATCTGCCATGTCATCCACAATTTCTGTTGGAGTGTAATCTCTTTTTGGGTTTACAAACTTGTTTTTTATAACCTTTCCAACCAGGTTGCTTGTAGCTTGAGGATGGTCTCCAGAAGTGATTTCCAATGAACATGTATGAGTATGCTCTATTTTTCTTATGATAAACATGTCAGTCTTTCCATGTTTTGATGCTAAGAATGTCCATTGACGGTTATCATCAATACAGACTAGTTTATAGTCTAGTTTTGATGATCTTTTTACCTTGAAAGGTTGATTGTATCTTATTGAGTGAAGGCTTACTGCTTGTTGGAGGGTTTCCTTGTTTGTAAAAACTTGGCCAATGTGTATTTCAGCAACTTGAGGATTTAAAATTATTTGATTTTCTTCGGAGCTTTCTTCCATCGATTTTTGAGTTTGTTCAATCACATAATCTGCCATCTTTGTTGCATATTATGTTCTTGTTGGTAGCAGTTGCCTTGTTTGTAAACTAGTTTCCCCATTGTAGGTATAGTTTACTCTATCATTGTGTTCATTGTCGGTTGTGGATGTTGAGATGTTAACACAGATAGGATATTTGGTCTCATCATCATTTTTCCTTCGTATTTGTTCATAAAACTTGCATCCACTATCGTCTTTGATTCTTATTGGTGGTATGCCTTCAGTTACTTGAAATTGAAGATCAATCGTATATTTGTTTCTGTCCAAATTCAAAGCTTCGTATACTATGTGAGAAAGCTCATAATGTGAACAATCTGTTGGAATTAGTATACCTTCGACTTCATAATCAACGTATGTTGTTTTGTCAACCCAAGTTCCATTGTAAAAAAGAATCACTGTTCTAACATCCATATTCCTGCGTGATTTGTTTAGTTTAATCATGTTAAGTATTGTATACAGTAAACATTATGTATATACAAAAATAATAAACATGTAATAGGTGTGATGTTCATAAACTAAATTTTATATTTATTATAGTAAAGTTTATATGCAGTTTTACTAATTAGATGACTATATGTTGAACTATAATGTTGGAGCGATTACAATTACGAAGGTTTATAGTGTACTGTATTTTTTAAAGTACCTAGTATTGATTAGTTTACTATCAGTTATGATTACAACTGGTAAACTATCTGATTAGTACTGATTAATTGTCAAATAATCATGTTTAACAGAATTAACAAACATGATGGATTTTTAGGTGTTTTCAGGAATTGGAAGGTGTAATGTGTTATAAGCAGTAGTATGTATCGTAATGTATAATAGGTACCTTATTCAGATTTAGTTTTCGATGTTGTAGTTGACGGACTTCTTCTTCTTCCTCGAAGCAACGATTTCTGGTTTTCGTTTTTTTGTTTGTTGTGATCAGCTCATAGGTTTATTGATCGATTGAATTGTAGGTCGAATTAGAGAGACGATGATTTGCTTGTTGTATACAGCAACAGTTTTGAGAGATATGATGATCGATTCTCTAATTTTCAGATTCGTCGAGGTCTCTATTTTCCGTCAATGGTGTTTTTTCGTTCAAGGTTGGTTTGGTTTCTGTTTTTCGATTTCGTGTATTATTCCTATGGTATTTATAGCTTTCTGTTTTAAACAGTAGAACCACGCGCAGAGATGGCCGAGAAATATGGAATTGTGGGCGCGTCTCCTTCATCGCCGGTGGTTCCAAAATTATTGAAGCTAATCACGGTAAGCTTGATGACGTGTCACGGCATACCCATGGATTGTTTTTATTTAACGTTTTTTCTGTAATATTAATGTATATAATGTATATATATAAAAATTTCCCATTTTATTAAGTATATTTTTCCTAGTATTAAATAGAAATTAATAATTAAGCCTTCTCTACACTTAATTATTATTTCTTGAATTTAATACATTTAATTAACTTGAAGAATCTAAATATCTAAGTTGATTTTAATCATGATACTTAAATATTTATTGATTTTTCATGACACTTAATTAAATAGAAAATTATTTTTAGGTTGAAATTTAATTTTTCAACTTAAATTTAAATAATTTTCAAAATATATATTTTTCTTTATTTTATTAATCAATTTCGAAATTTGCATTTTATTTATGCAATATTTTCGAATTTTTTATTTTGAAAAATAGATTGAGTTGTAAATTAATTATTTATTTTAATTAATTCTTGGGCCAACTTCAATCAATGATTTTTTCATTAAATTGATTAATTTAAAATAAATGAATTTAAAATATATATATATTGAATTAACTAGTCAAAAGAAAATCTAGATAGGTGATATTTTTGCTTGAAGTATTTCTTTTTCTATTTTTATTATTTTCGAAAATTGTATTTTTATATACTTTAAATTTTCGAACCCAATAAATATATTCTCAAAGGAAATTTTTAAGTTGCTAATTATTTATTTAATTCAACTTAAATTAATTTCCTTAATATTTATATATAAGATTATTACTAAGATGGAAATAATTAATTTTATTTCAATCACCATCTAAGTATAATTTTATAAATATTATATTAAATTCTTATTTTTGAATTTTAATTCTTAATTTAGAATTTAATGAGATTTATTTATTAGAATAATAAAAAAAATACATTTTAAATAATGAGCTTTATTATTATTAAGATATTCGATCTCCATTGTGGATTTTACACCGCGTTTGTTTTAGTGAGTAATCCTCCCTAATGGATGAACGTTCATTAGCAATTTCACACCGTTTAATCTCGCATGATAAGTGGTTTGTAAGTGTTTTATATGGTATAGATCACCCTAATGGTGGCGACCATATTTGACTTGCAAATTACGAAACAATGGTAGAAGCTCATGAGATAGAATAGCCTTGACTCTCGCCTAAACAGGACAACGCTGGATTCTGATCTTGATCGAATAAAAGGTTGCTAGAATGTTTAACATTTTAGATGAGCTGACAACTCTATTCAATGGATGGTAGCTTTGACTCTCGCCTAAACAGGACACTGATATCAGTTTGTTGAAAACCTTGGAAATTATTTAGGATTGAATTTTTTAAGTATTTTCTCATATCATTCCTACTTGCTATGTGCTTATAATTTCTGAATTGACTTTGTGTGTTAAACCATTATTTAATTTCTATTTGTTGATTTCTATTATTTTGTAGTATCCTGTATTATCAAAATGAATCTCATGTTATCACTGTTGACTGAAAATAAGCTGAATGGATCTAACTTCAATAAATGGAATGAGAAAATTAATATTGCTCTCATAGGAGAAAGTGCCTTGTTTGTTTTAACTGAGCCGTCACCTGAAGTGCCTGGGGACAATGCTTCCAAAGCTGTGAAAGAAAAGTATGAGCGTTGGCAGAAAGCAAATGACAAAGCTCTATACTTTATGCTTTCTAGCATGGTTGACACCCTCAAAACTCAGTTTTCTAAAACCGAGAAGGCTGCTGAAGTTAAGACGAAGTTAAATGAGCTATTCGGTAAGGTATCACTTCAGTCACGCTTTGACGCGACTAAGAAGTACATTAATGCACGGATGGAACCTCATCAAAACGTGCGTGACCATGTTCTCCTCATGTCCAGTTATTTCCAAGAAGCCCAGGATCATGGTGCTGAAATGGACAGTGCTACTCAAGTAAGTCTTATCTTGAATAGCCTGACTCCAGCATTTCTACCATACACGTCAAATTATGTCATGAATAAGAAGGAAATTGACTTTCATGAATTAGTCAATGACCTTCAAACTTATGAAAATTTGATTGGAGGACCCAAGAAGAAAGGGAGTAAACCTCACAATCCTGGGAATGGTAATGGGACGATCAAACCTGAAGTAAATGTTGCCTCTGCTTCAAAGCCCAAATCGAAGAAAAAGTGGAACAACACCAAGAAGCGAACAAAAGCCATGAAGAATAAAAAGGTTGTTCCTTCTGGTGATGCTACACTAAAAGGAAAGTGTTTCTACTGCAATGAAAAAGGTCATTGGAAACCCCAGTGTCCTAAACTTCTTGCAAAGAAACAAGGTATTTCCATTTATAAACTTTAAGAGTTTAGTGAATTGTTATCCAATTGGATTTATGATTCTGGACTAACTTTGTTTATTTGTTTTCTTCTTCTGATAGGCCCAGCTACTTGAACTCAATTGAGTTGGATCAGAAAGCTGGACCAAAGGGTGAAATCGTCCAGATGAAGATGAAGCTCTTCAATTTTTGAATTAATTGTTTTAGTTTAAAGACAATTTGGATTTCAAATTTTAGTTAGGGATATTTATCCCTGTTTTTCACATATTGTTGCAATATTTTTTTTTATTATTAATAAAGTTTTATTTTCGAAATTCACTATTGCAATTTATGAGATTGAGCTTCATTTAATTTATCTTCATCAATTATTACCACATTATATTTGTATGTTTGTATGTGTAAGTGTTTTTATTATTGATGCAAATTCTATAATATTTACAACTCTTCATAGAGTTATATTATATAAACACTAGAAATTATTTCTATGTTTATCAATAATTGTTCATTCTCATACAATTATTAAGAATTTGTTTAATAAAAGGATCTTTTGATCTGATAGGGGTGGAGAAAAGTTAAGAAAACTATGCAGTTCAATGATCTTTTATATCTAATGAACTCTGGATAGTATTCAACTCCACATAAACTCTATCACACTAAGAGAATCATGATCTTTACAACCTTTAGGGGTGGATCATAATCTCTATATACTTAGGGGTGGAGGTTATCCATAGTACCCTATATCTATATTCTTAGGGGTGGAGTCCATTCCACAATTCCCTATGAAACACATATCTTGTTTAAACATGGAAGTAATATAATGAGTCAGCTATTGTCAATATAAATTCTTGATCTTGATTGTATGTTCCATTTCGATTTTACTGTTGTAAGTAAAAGTTTGATACCTTTGAAAGTTCTTTGTTAAAGTTTCACACTACCTTAATTGAGTGGGAGAATTTTAAAGTTCTATACCCATCTTCATTAGGTTGATAATTGTGATAGGTACTTAAGAACACTACTGAAAAGCAAATCTAACCATTCACATAGATAGGAATAGCTTATCAGAATTATGAGAATAAGATAAAGAACTCTAGTTCAGTCCATTCGAATGACTTGAACCAAGAATTCTTAATCCTCATAAAATTTGATGGTATCTTAATTTGGATTACTTTATCTCTGGCATGTATTTTTCACTTCAAATACTAGTCTGCTATGTTGATGACTTAGTCTTAACTTAAAGTTTTAAGACTAATACAAAAGTCACAACTGGGTAACTCTCTAAACAATCAGAGGTTAAAAGTATTATTTAACCAGACATTTGCTATTGAGTGGGAGCTATCTGAGATGTAATCAAATAGGGAACATTAGAAGATATTCAAGAAAGATTTATGAAAGTGATCTATATGTCAGATATTAAGGAACTGTGTATCAGTTGTCTTTGTATCTCACCATCTAATTTCGATTTCTATAAGATGGTGCTTACTTTGGGGGTGGAGGAATTATTGAATAATAATTCAAGCTCTACCAGAGAAGAACTATAACTTGGTCTATTCGAAAATACCAGAAAGTTATATCACTGAAGAAAAGTCTACACTGTATTATCTCAATTACATATTTTAAAATATGAGAGATATGTCTTCTGTTTAATTCAGATGTACTTTTAAAACAGTAAAGATTTCAGTATCCCTTGATAAGTAAAGCATATAGTAAAGGATGTTTCATAAGTGTATTTATGAACTAGTTTCCAGAAGTTTGGGTGGATTCAAATATACTACACTTGATCTGAAGATCAAGACATCAGATTGACCTATTTGCACAGTTTGTTTTATATTAGTGCAAGTGGGAGTTTGTTGGGTTTTATGCCCTAAATAAAACTCTTTACAATCTGATTAGTTATCAATATAAGAAATTTGAAGTGATTGATGTTTGCATGAATTTTACATGCTAATGGTTTAATATGTTTAATATATTTATTACATTCATACACACAAAATCAGTTAAATCCAGATCATATGTTTATTCACAATTACAGTATCGTCAACACAGTGGAATGTGATTGTGATCATATGTATCAAAAGATTTGGTCCCTGTTTCATCAGTGTTATTGGATTTACACTGATGTGATAATCAGCGATGATGTGTACTTACACTTGGAGTAAGTGTTATGTTCTTTCCATGACATTAGTAAAGTATACTAGTTTCGAATGTATGGAGTATACATTGGACTGGACCGATATTGCAACTAAGTTAAGATATTACAAACTTACCGTTATACATATCTTTCCAAGTCAATATCAGTAGTTGATCTTAAGATTAAAAGAATCTAAATCCTGATATGCTTAGGCTCAACTCAGGGATGTTATTCATGTTCTTAGATTTATTAGTTAAGCCTACTTTCGGGTCAGGGTGATACGTATATTTTGGGAACATGATAGTATGATTGAGTGGGAGTGCTGAACATAAATATGGAATCTATAGCTTCTACTGGTGTATAGAATTCAAGTGATGATTCCCTTCGAGCTTAGCAAATAGAAGTAAATGGATGAGCTCTTGTTTAACTGACTAATTATTAGATCACTAAACACCATTTACAGGTAGCTAAGTGTTTTAAGGGGCAAAATACATTGAGGGGTGAGAACGGTAAAGAAATCCCATCTTGATGTAAATCATCTATATAGAGGATCTTTAAATCACAATAAGATTATAACAATGGTTAAATGAGATAGTATATTGATATCGTGAAACATACAATATGCTCTATATAAGTCTGAGAGTGCAATTCTAAGTTCTAAGAGTGGATTCAACGAAGAATTAATAAGTAGGAATTTACTTGGTAAATTTGGTTCACTTATTGGAAGCTCAGCATATAGATCCATGGTCCCCATTCTAGTTGAGAACATTCTGCTTGTAAGACTCATTAATTGATTCGTGATTGATCAATTATAATTCTAAAGTTAGACTATGTCTAATTTTATGAATTTTCACTAAGCAGGGGTGAAATTGTAAAGAAAAGAGATTCTAGGTTTATTTATTTATTAATGGACTTTATATGTCTAATTAATAATTAAATTAAATGACAATATTATTTAATAATCTATTTTAGTTATTAAATAATTAGTTTTGGCATTTAAAAGGTTAGAATTGGAAAATTGGCGTTTTTGAGAAAATAGAGATAAAATTTGATAAAATTGCAAAATTAAGTGAGGCCCATTACAACACAATGGCCGGCCACTTAAGTTGATTTTTCAAATTAATATTTTCATTATTTTAATGCCAAATAATTCTAAACCTAAACCTAGTAGTTGCCTATAAATAGAAAGTGATGGCTCAGTCAAATACACATCTTTGAATAACCTTTTCTGACAGAAATTTCTCTCTTCAGAAAAACTGAGCCTTCCCCACTTTCTATACCTGGCCGAAATCCCTCTCTCTTTTCCCTTCATCTTTTTCGTGACCCTAGTGAAAGAGTAAGTGCCCACACACAGCAAGCAGTAACTCAATCATAGATTGGAAGACTGTGAAGGATCAAAACTTGAAGAAGAAGGACATTCGGGCTCAGATCTTGATTATACTCTGCTACAGAAAGGAATCAAGGGTTAGAGATCTGAGTGGAAGGAGACATTAATTCCGCTGCATCAATGTAAGGTTTTCTTAACTTTATATGTGTTTATTTTATCGTTTTAAAAAGTTCTTATTTAGGATGTTAAACAACATACTTGTGAGTAGATCTAAGATCCTGGTAAAATAATTTCCAACAGGAATCTCCTGATGTATATCTCTTTCGTTTGTGTCATGTACATGGGGAGAAGGATTCACGATGGTAACTTGATCTATGGGATACTCATAAATAGGTGTGTTAGTGATTATAGAATGGGGAAGAACCACTTGAGTGAAAGGGTCTATGCTATTCAATTTTCGAAAAGAGAAAATATTTTTATGAAACACAACATTGCATGAAACAAAGAACTAATTGTTATTTAAATCGTAAAGTTTGTAGCCTTTAAGTTCTTGGGGATATCCCATGAAAACACAGGTGCGAGCTCTTGGTGAGAATTTAGTCCTATGTCCTGACAAGGTGGAAGCAAAACAAGGCACCCAAAAGAATGAAGATGGTGATATTCAGGCTATTTTCTGAATAATAATTCATAAGGTGTTTTGTTCTTTAATAAGGGAGTGGGAATCCTATTTATCAAATAAGTAGCAGCCAAGATGCATTCGGTCCAAAATTTTATTGGTATCTTGGCTTGAAAATACAAAGCTCGAGCAACATTAAGTAAGTGTTGATGCTTTCTCTCAGCAACAACATTTTGCTCAAGTGTTTCGACACAAGTGAAATCGTGCATAATGCCATGTTTATAGAAAAGTTCTTTAAACATAAGTTTTGGAGTATTATCAGATCTAAAAGTTTCAAAAATGTAATTAAACTGAGTTTGCACATATGACAAGAATTGAGAGATGATAAAAGTGACATTAAATTTGTGTTGCATTAAGTATGCCCATGTGAATCTAGAATGATCATCAACCAAAGTGAGAAAATACTTGTGATTCGTGTGTGAAACAATATGATATATTCCCCAAACATCACAATGAATGATATCAAAAGTTTTATCAACAAATTTGTTATTACTTTGAAAGGGCCACTTTTTTTGTTTAGCAATAGGACAAATATAACAGGGTTTATTTTTGTGTAAAATAGAAGTGTTACAGTCTAAAATATCCTAGAGTAAATCCAGTCGATTGTAAGACAAATGGCCAAGTCGAGAATGCTAAGTTTCAGCTAAAACTGAGAATATTTGAGTGGATTTTAGTACATTATCAAGGTTGTAAAGATCATTGACAGTACTACCTATTCCAATCGTCATCCTGCTGATATTGTCCTGCATAGTGAAGCTATTAGAAACAAAATGCACAGTGATAGGTGCACTATTGGTAAAGTAGCTGACAGATACGATGTTGTACTTGAAAGTAGGAGCATAGAAGACATAGATCAGAACAATATCATTATCTAAACTAACTATTCCACTTTGATTGACCATTAAACAATCATTGTTAGGATGTATGAGTTTAGTTAAAGGTATCCTACATATACATTGAGAAAAGATTGACATCAGAGCATATGTGTCTTGTTGCTCCGGTGTCAATAATCCAAGAATTATGTAAAGGAAGTTTGGAATTATGCAACAAGATTATACATGTGTTACCTGTTGAGGTACTAGGATCGGTGGCATTCATACAAGTTTGTTGCAAGGCAAGTAAATTCAACAATTATTGGTATTGAGTAGTTGATAGTTGGAGAAGAAGAGCATGATTTTTTGTAGGGACTATATTGCTTTCATTGCCATTCAGAACCTGATTTGCACCAACATCTTCAGATTTATTCTGATTATTGAATCCAAGAGGATAGCCATGAATTTTGTAACATTTCTCGATTATGTGTCCAAGAATATTGCAATGAGTACAAAATGGTTTGTTCCTTCTTGGAGGATGAGACTTGGGAACTTGATTATTATTTTTTGGTTTGTCCTTTTGTCACCTTGAAAAGGAAAAGCCATAGTAGGGTTAGGATTGTTAGAATTAGAAACAGTACCTCTTTGATGTTCTTCTTGAGTAATAAGGTGAAACACCCTGTTTACTTCTAGTAAATGATCCATGAGTAGAATGCTTCCTCGAACTTGAGAATAAGAATATGAGAGTCTCATTAAAAAAGACATAATGTATTCCATGTGGTAGTAATCTTGAAGTTTCTTAACTCCTCTACATGTACATCCATTACATGTACAAGAGGGCCTGTAATTGGTTAGTTCCTCCCGTATAGTTTAGAGTTTAGTAAAATACATGCCTATAGTTTTATTTTCTTGCTAAAGGTTCATAAGATCGTTTCTTATATTTTATATATGAGAACCATTTTTTGGTAAAATCAAACTCTTAAATCATTGCAAATAGTATAAGCACATTCAACGTTTAGAAAACTTGATGAAATTTTCTTTGAAACAGAGTTTGAGATCCCAGAAATAACGATGTTATTATTTCAATACCAGACTGTAACACCCTAACTAACATAGGCGTATTACGTGATTTTTAAACATGCTGTGTAGCTCGTTGCTAATCAACGAGGTTTATGGAAAACGTGATTAATTAAAATTTTTGCTTTTTAATTAAACCTGTAAAATATTTATATAAAAGACTCGAGATCCCGATTACAAAATCATTTACAAAAGTTTACTGTTCATACAAAATAATTGTCGCCTAGCGACTAGTTACAAAAATAGCCTTGTTGTCCCGAGGATCGTACGCTCCAGGCCTAACCGCCCTGACATGTACAATCTTCATAAGCTCGTTCACGGTCCATCAGCTTTAGCCTTTCCTTTACCTACACATAAACGTAGCACTGTGAGTCGACAGACTCAGTAAGAAAAGCGTAATAATATTCATACATAAAACCCGCTCATGATCAAACGCCCATACCCCTGATCATAACCCTAACTGCCGTGTCCAACACGATACTGAGTCCCCCTAACTGCCGTGTCCAACACGGTACTGAGTTCTGAACGTTCATAGGGACGGTACTATTGACAAGTAACAGCCTGATCGGTCAAACCGGTCATACTCCGGCTGCTGGTCATACTCCAGCCTGTACCGACGTGTTACAGTATCAGCCTGATCAGTCGAACCGGTCATACTCCGGCTGCTGGTCATACTCCAGCCTGTACTGACGTGATACGTCAATAGTACGGAACCACCAACCTAAGTGTCAGCCTAATCGGTCGAACCGGTCATACTCCAGCTGCTGGTCATACTCCAGCCTGTACCGACGTGACACAGTTGGATGGTTCAAAGCCAACATACATAACTAATGTAATCTAACAGGCTTCCTACATGCACGCTAAACATGTAATCTACATATGCATACTGTTATACTAATCTTACCTGGATTCTGAATTCAGGTGTGCCGGTCAACCTGACTGGAACTTAATCGCGCTACGGACATGTGCTCCTAAACCATAAAAATCACAACACTATAAGTGACACGCTAAATCACATCCCGGGGACTTAAACTAGGAACTAAAAGTTTCCATATCGATAAAAAGCATGGCAATACCCCCAAAAACATAAAATCGAGGAAATCTAGGGTTCCTGAATTTTCCCCAACCGGTAGACCGGTTGCCCAACCGGAATTCCGGTTCTGGGAAATTTCAGAACCCCATCCGGAATTCCGGATGTACAACCGGAATTCCGGTTCCTCGCAGGCAGCAACTTCAAAATTTCACACTTTGCTCAAATCAACTCCAAATCATACCAAAACTTCCAGACGTGTTCTATATAACCCCTAGAACATTTCTAAAGCAACAAAACCACCCAGAACTCACAGAATCAAAAATCACCATTAAAGCTCAAGCTTTGAGTTCCAAACTCAAACTTGAGCAAACCTAAATAACATGCAATCAAACCAGTCCAAACCTATTTAAACATGCATAATTAACCCTCTGAAAACAACTACAAACTTCAACAACATCACAGCAACAGAATTAAATCATTTCTCTTTGAAAACCATAATTTTTGCATAGAAAAACCTTAGCTTTGCTCAACCTAACTATCATGCTTCATAACAGCTCAAATTAACTTCAAATTATCATGCTTACATCTCTGAAATTATCAACAAAACACAGCAGCAACAACATCCAAATAACTAAGCATGCAACCTATTAAACTTACTCAAAATCATATAAAACTCAAAGAAAAGCTAAGGGAGACATACCAACAACTTGAGATCACTAGAGTTTTGCAAAATAGAGCTTGAATCACCAAGGAAAATGGCTGGTTCTTGATGCTCCAAGAGAGCCGAAAAAGAGAGAGAGAGAGGTTGAGAGAAAAGCTTTGATTTTTAACTTTGTAATTTTTGATAAAAAAATGAAATAAAAAGCTATTAAACACAACACTTCATTTCAGCCAACACTTAGCATAAAAAGACACATATTATTCATTTAATAAGTCCACTAAAGGACAAATATCATTGGGGCAAAAAGACCATTTGGCCCCTCCACACTAAAATAACATAAATAACACTAAAGGGGTATTTTTAGAAAATTCTAAATTCCCGACCATTCCCGACATTCCCAATGTCTAAAAAAAAACCGTCCCAAACTACTAATATACTAAGTTGTGATTTTTACTGAGCCAAACACCGAGTTCCAAAATACCGGGCACCGGAATACAAAATTATGAAAACTACTACATGACATAAAAATGCATCTCTGAATTCAATAATAACAGTATAAATAATTATTTAAATAGCTATAAATAATTTCATAATTAAACGTGATTAACTATTAATTTCCAAATTAAACTAAGCGGTCTTTACAACTATTCCCCCCTTAAAAGGATTTCGTCCCCGAAATCTAACCTGAATAACTCTGGATATTGAGCTCTCATATCTGACTCTAGCTCCCAGGTGGCTTCCTCCACCTTGCTGTTTCTCCAGAGAACTTTGACCAATGCTATGGTCTTATTCCGAAGGACTTTATCCATTCTATCCAGGATCTGCACTGGCTGTTCTTCATAAGTCATGTCTGGCTGCAGTTCTAGGCTCTCATAACTGAGTATATGAGAGGGATCTGAAACGTATTTTCTCAACATCGAGACATGGAATACGTTGTGAACTGCTGATAAAGCTGGAGGCAACGCTAACCGGTATGCCACTTGACCTATCTTCTCGAGAATCTCGAAAGGTCCTGTAAATCTAGGGCATAACTTGCCTCTTTTCCCGAAACGTTTGATCCCCTTCATCGAAGATACCCGTAAAAACATATGGTCCCCTACTTGGAACTCAACATCTCTGCGTTTCGGATTTGCGTAACTCTTCTGTCTACTCTGTGAGGCAAGCATTCTAGCTTTTATCTTCTCTATTGCTTCATTGGTCCGCTGCACTGACTCTGGACCTAGGTATTTCCTCTCCCCTGTCTCATCCCAGTGAATGGGAGATCTACATTTCCTACCGTATAACAATTCATAGGGAGCCATCCCTATCGTACTCTGATAACTGTTGTTGTAAGAAAATTCTATCAACGGTAGATACTTATTCCACGAGCCTTCAAAATCCATAACACAGGCTCGCAACATGTCCTCCAATATCTGAATTGTCCTTTCGGACTGACCATCTGTCTGAGGATGGAATGCTGTACTGAATTTCAGCTTTGTACCCATTGCTCGCTGTAAACTCTGCCAAAATTTGGAGGTGAACTTCGGATCCCTGTCCGAAACTATAGACTTCGGTACCCCGTGAAGTCTTACAATCTCTCTGACATACAACTCTGCCAACTGATCCACTGTAAATGTTGTTCTAACCGGCAGAAAATGAGCAGATTTCGTAAATCGATCCACCACTACCCAGATGGAATCAAATAAACCCGTGGTCCTAGGTAACCCGACCACAAAATCCATCGTGATATCTTCCCACTTCCATTCTGGTAGGGTTAGAGGCTGCAACAACCCTGCTGGTCTCTGATGTTGAGCCTTACTCTGCTGACAAGTGAGGCATCTCGATACGAATTCTACCAAATTCTTCTTCATACCGCTCCACCAGAAGTACGGTTTAAGATCTTGGTACATCTTAGTGGTGTCGGGATGCAGAGAATACGGGGTAGAATGAGCCTCCTCAAAGATCTCACTCCTGAGTTCGACACTATTCGGAACACAAACCCTAGCTTTATACAAAAGCATCCCGTTGTCTGACACTGAAAAGTCCTTGGCTTGACCAGCCAACACCTCACATCTAATCTTTACTAACTCTGGATCCGTCATCTGAGCGACTTTTATTCTTTCCAACAGATCAGATTGCAGCGTTAAGTTGTGAAGCTGACCTGCCACAAACTCAATGCTGGATCTAACCATATCCTCTGCTAGCTGAGGTGAGATCTGAACCATACTAGCTACTTGCCCGAGACCCTTTCTGCTCAGGGCATCGGCCACTACATTGGCCTTCCCAGGGTGATAGAGGATCTCACAGTCGTAATCTTTCACTAATTCCAACCAACGCCTTTGTCTCATATTCAAATCCTTCTGAGTAAAGAAATACTTCAGACTTTTATGGTCGGTATAGATTTCACACCTTTCTCCGTAAAGGTAATGTCGCCAAATCTTCAATGCGAAAACCACTGCGGCCAACTCTAGATCATGAGTCGGGTATCGCTGTTCATAATCCTTTAACTGACGAGAGGCATAAGCGATAACCCGATCGGCTTGCATCAACACACACCCTAGACCCTATCTGGATGCATCACAATAAACTACAAACTTTTCATTGTCTGAAGGCAAAGCTAGCACCGGAGCGGTAATCAACCTCTATTTTAGCTCCTGAAAACTAGCTTCGCACTTGTCTGACCAGACAAACTGCTGATTCTTCTTTGTAAGTTCGGTTAGGGGCATTGAAATTTTAGAGAATCCTTCCACGAACCTACGGTAGTACCCAGCTAAACCCAAGAAGCTTCTGATCTCTGTCACTGTCTTCGGTCTCGGCCAATCCCTGACGGATTCGATCTTCCCGAGGTCTACCTTGATCCCATCCTTGCTCACAATGTGCCCTAGGAAGGACACCTGAGATAGCCAAAATTAACATTTCTTGAACTTGGCATAAAGCTTGTGTTCCCGAAGTCGTTGCAGTACCATCTGAAGATGTAATTCATGCTCCTCTTCTGATTGAGAGTACACGAGGATGTCGTCGATAAACACAATCACACAGATATCGAGGAAATCCTTGAATACTCTATTCATTAGGTCCATAAATGCTGCAGGAGCATTGGTTAGTCCGAACGACATAACCAGGAATTCGTAATGTCCATACCTGGTGCGGAAAGCCGTCTTCGGAATGTCCTCCTCTCGGATTCTCAACTGATGAAAACCCGAACGAAGATCAATCTTAGAAAAGACTGTCTTCCCCTGAAGCTAATCGAACAAATCATCGATCCTAGGTAATGGATATTTATTCTTCACCGTCAGCTTGTTCAATTCTCTATAGTCGATGCACATCCTCATAGATCCATCTTTCTTCTTAACGAATAAAACCGGGGCTCCCCAGGGTGACACACTGGGCCGAATAAACCCTATGTCAAGCAACCCTTGGAGCTGAATCTTTAACTCCTTAAGTTCAGCTGGAGCCATTCTATACGGGGCTTTGGAAACAGGTTCCACCCCTGGTGCCAAGTCTATCACAAAGTCAATCTCCCGCTGAGGTGGTAATCCTGGAAGTTCTTCGGGAAAAACATCCAAAAATTCCCGAACCACCTTGATGTCCTCCGGCCGAATGGTATCTGGCCGAGTGGTGTCCACCACCACGGCCAGAAACCCTAAGCATCCACCATGCAATAATTCTCTAGGTGACATGGCCGAGATCACCGGGATCCGAGATCCCTGAACTGAACCAACAAACACAAATGGTTCTTCTCTTTCCGGTTGGAAGATCACCATCTTCCTTTTGCAATCAATGCTCGCCGAATATTTAGATAGGAAATCCATTCCTAAAATAATATCAAACTCTACTAGACTCATCTCTATCAAATCAGCACTTAACTCTCTACCATCTATCCTGATCGGCATAGACCTAATCCACCTGTTGGAGATAACCAATTCTCCGCCAGGTAATAGGGTTCCAAACCCTGATTCATAACTATCGTACGGTCTATCCAATTTACTAAAGACTCTGGCTGCCACATAAGAATGTGTAGCCCCAGAATCAAACAGTACTGAGTAAAGTGAGTTATTAACGAAGCCGACTGTCACAACTGATGGGCTGGCATCTGCATCAGCCTGAGTGATGGCGAACACCCTGGCTGGAGTGGGTATCGCTGGAGCTCTCGGTGCCTCTGAGCGGAGCTGGGGACAGTCCCTCTTGAAGTGTCCGGGCATGCCACAGTGAAAGCATCCCTGACCTTTGCACTCACCTCGATGGTGCCTTTTGCAGCTAGGGCACTCGGGATAGGAGAATCGGGTCTCACTACCACTGGAACGACTACCTCTATTCTGGTTCCCCCGGAACCTCTTGTTCTGACTCGAGCCACCGGATGCAGTGGGTGCTCTCTTTCTCGGATCCATAGCCGAGCCACTACTCCCCCTGCTAAAGCCTGATGCAGGAGGGGTAGGAGCCCCGCCACTCGCCGGAGTACTAGCTGACTCCGACATACACCCAACTGCGCCCTCAGCTCGCAGTGCCTTCTCCACCATCTCAGCATAGGTGGTGCTGTCGTTTGTGGTGATCATCAAATCGTGTTTGATCCTTGCATTTAATGTTGGGAATTATTTTACCAGGATCTTAGATCTACTCACAAGTATGTTTATTAACATCCTAAATATGAACTTTCTAAAACGATAAAATAAACACATATAAAGTTAAGAAAACCTTACATTGATGCAGCGGAATAAATGTCTCCTTCCACTCAGATCTCTAACCCTTGATTCCTTTCTGTAGCAGAGTATAATCAAGATCTGAGCCCGAATCTCCTTCTTCTTCAAGCTTTGATCCTTCACAGTCTTCCAATCTATGATTGAGTTACTGCTTGCTGTGTGTGGGCACTTACTCTTTCACTAGGGTCACGAAAAAGATGAAGGAAAAGAGGGAGAGAGGTTTCGGCCAAGGTAGAGAGTGAGGAAGGCTCAGTTTTCTGAAGAGAGAAATTTCTGTCAGAAAGGCTTATTGAAAACTTGTGTTTTGACTGAGCCATCACTTTCTATTTATAGGCAACTTACTAGGTTTAAGTTTAGAATTATTTGGCATTAAAATAATGAAAATAATAATTTGAAAAAGCCTTATAAGTGGCCGGCCATAGGTGTTGTAATGGGCCCCACTTAATTTTGCAATTTTATCAAATTTTATCTCTATTTTCTCAAAAATGCCAATTTTCCAATTCTAACATTTTAAATGCCAAAACTAATTATTTAATAATTAAAATACATTATTAAATAATATTGTCATTTAATTTAATTATTAATTAGACATATAAAGTCTATTAATAAATAAATAAACCTAGAAAACTCTTTTCCTTACAATTTCACCTCGCTTAGTGAAAATTCATAAAATCGGACATAGTCTAACTTTAGAATTATAATTGATCAATCACGAATCAATTAATGAGTCTTACAAGCAGAATGTTCTCAACTAGAATGGGGACCATGGATCTATATGCTGAGCTTCCAATAAGTGAACCAAATTTACCAAGTAAATTCCTACTTATTAATTCTTCGTTGAATCCACTCTTAGAACTTAGAATTGCACTCTCAGACTTATATAGAGCATATTGTATGTTTCACGATACCAATATACTATCTCATTTAACCATTGTTATAATCTTATTGTGATTTAAAGATCCTCTATATAGATGATTTACATCGAGATGGGATTTCTTTACCGTTCTCACCCCTCAATGTATTTTGCCCCTTAAAACACTTAGCTACCTGTAAATGGTGTTTAGTGATCTAATAATTAGTCAGTTAAACAAGAGCTCATCCATTTACTTCTATTTGCTAAGCTCGAAGGGAATCATCACTTAACTTCTATACACCAGTAGAAGCTATAGATTCCATATTTATGTTCAGCACTCCCACTCAATCATACTATCATGTTCCCAAAATATACGTATCACCCTGACCCAAAAGTAGGCTTAACTAATAAATCAAAGAACATGAATAGCACTCCTGAGTTGAGCCCAAGCATATCAGGATTTAGATTCTTTTCAATCTTAAGATCAACTACTGATATTGACTTGGAAAGATATGTATAACGGTAAGTTTGTAATATCTTAACTTAGTTGCAATATCGGTCCAGTCCAATGTATACTCCATACATTCGAAACTAGTATACTTTACTAATGTCCTGGAAAGAACATAACACTTACTCCAAGTGTAAGTACACATCATCGCTGATTATCACATTAGTGTAAATCCAATAACACTGATGAAACAGGGACCAAAACTTTTGATTCATATGATCACAATCACATTCCACTGTGTTGACGATACTGTAATTGTGAATAAACATATGATCTGGATTTAACTGATTTTGTGTGTATGAATGTAATAAACATATTAAACATATTAAACCATTAGCATGTAAAATTCATGCAAACATCAATCACTTCAAATTTCTTATATTGATAACTAATCAGATTGTAAAGAGTTTTATTTAGGGCATAAAACCTAACATTTAACCCATCCAGATACTTCTCTTTCTTGCTGAATTCGGTTGGCACAATTCCCGAGGCTAACCTCGCCAACCAATCGAACTGAGTAGTATACTCGGTCACGCTCATGTTCTCACGCTGGGTCAGGTGAGCGAACTCTTTCCTCTTGGCGCTTCTGACCGCCTCATTGTAATACTTGGCATTGAAGAGTTCCTGAAACCTTTCCCAGGTCATGGTGGTGACGTCATGAATCTAAGACACCATGTCCCACCAGACCAGAGCGTCCTCCTGGAACTGGAAAGTGGCACACACCACTCTATCATTACCGGTGACACCCATGAAGTTCAGGATTTTGGTAATCACCGTCAGCCACTGTTCGACCTTCATCACGTCTGGACCTCCCAAGAAAACTGGAGGTGCTTGCTTCCGGAACCGTTCATACAAAGGTTCCAATCTATTGGCCGCCACCACTAATTCGGCCTGAGCAGTAGGGGCAGGTGCCACTGGAACTGCGGGCACCGGAACTGCAGGAGCACCCTACTGTCTCAACCTCTGAATCTCGAGGTCTTGCTCTTCTATCCGGGCTTGCATTTCCGCAAACCGAACCTCCCAGTTCTGGGCTCCCTGATCGGCTGGGGGAGCTTGGGCAGCCTGTGGCGGGTTCTCATCACCCCGACCACGAGCCCTACCTCGGGGACCTCTACCTCGGCCCCTAACTGGCGGGGGAAACTGAGCTCCCTGTCCTTGATTCGACCCCACTGAATTGCCCTAGCTCCTGGCAGTCCGCCTGGCGTCCATCTAGTTAGAACCGCCTGCGAAACCAAGAGTTGGCATATCAGGTCGTATTCAAGGAGAGCTTACTAATGCCCCTTAATTTGGAAATTAAAAACGAAACATGCGCCTATTCTACTATCAGGCTACTAACATGCTTCCTATCAGGCTTTTCTTTTTCATAACTAAATAAATAAACTTCTAGAGCAATAAAGGCTTACTGAACCGTGGAACGAACTACCTGCTGATGATGATTGTACATGTCGTGACGATCTTCGGAAGACAACCTGGCGGCTCTGATACCAAATTGTAACACCCTAACTAACATAGGCGTATTACGTGATTTTTAAACATGCTGTGCAGCTCGTTGCTAATCAACGAGGTTTATGGAAAACATGATTAATTAAAATTTTTGCTTTTTAATTAAACTTGTAAAATATTTATATAAAAGACTCGAGATCCCGATTACAAAATCATTTACAAAAGTTTACTGTTCATACAAAATAATTGTCGCCTAGCGACTAGTTACAAAAATAGCCTTGTTGTCCCGAGGATCGTACGCTCCAAGCCTAACCGCCCCGACATGTACAATCTTCATAAGCTCGTTCACGGTCCATCAGCTTTAGCCTTGCCTTTACCTACACATAAACGTAGCACTGTGAGTCGACAGACTCAGTAAGAAAAGCATAATAATATTCATACATAAAACCCGGTCATGATCAGACGCCCATACCCCTGATCATAACCCTAACTGCCGTGTCCAACACGATACTGAGTCCCCCTAACTGCCGTGTCCAACACGGTGCGAGTTACTGAACGTTCATAGGGACGGTACTATTGACAAGTAACGGCTGATCGGTCAAACCGGTCATACTCCGTGCGGTCATACTCCGGCTGTCGACGTGTTACGGTATCGGCTGATCGGTCGAGCCGGTCATACTCATTCTTGGTCATACTCCGGCTGTACCGACGTGATACGTCAATAGTACGGAACCACCAACCTAAGTGTCGGCTGATCGGTCGAGCCGGTCATACTCCATTCTTGGTCGTACTCCGGCCATGCGACGTGACACAGTTGGATGGTTCGAAGCCAACATACATAACTAATGTAATCTAACAGGCTTCCTACATGCACGCTAAACATGTAATCTACATATGCATACTGTTATACTAATCTTACCTGGATTCTGAATTCAGGTGTGCCGGTCAACCTGACTGGAACTTAACTGCGCGGCGGATTATAGGCTCCTAAACCATAAAAATCACAACACTATAAGTGACACGCTAAATCACATCCCGGGGACTTAAACTAGGAACTAAAAGTTTCCCTATCGATAAAAAGCATGGCAATACCCCCAAAAACATAAAATCGAGGAAATCTAGGGTTCCTGAATTTTCCCCAACCGGTAGACCGGTTGCCCAACCTAATTCCGTTCGGGAAATTTCGAACCCCATCCGAATTCCGGATGTACAACCGAATTCGGTTCCTCGCAAAGAACTTCAAAATTTCACACTTTGCTCAAATCAACTCCAAATCATACCAAAACTTCCAGACGTGTTCTATATAACCCCTAGAACATTTCTAAAGCAACAAAACCACCCAGAACTCACAGAATCAAAAATCACCATTAAAGCTCAAGCTTTGAGTTCCAAACTCAAACTTGAGCAAACCTAAATAACATGCAATCAAACCAGTCCAAACCTACTTAAACAGGCATAATTAACCCTCTGAAAACAACTACAAACTTCAACAACATCACAGCAACAGAATTAAATCATTTCTCTTTGAAAACCATAATTTTTGCATAGAAAAACCTTAGCTTTGCTCAACCTAACTATCATGCTTCATAACAGCTCAAATTAACTTCAAATTATCATGCTTACATCTCTGAAATTATCAACAAAACACAGCAGCAACAACATCCAAATAACTAAGCATGCAACCTATTAAACTTACTCAAAATCATATAAAACTCAAAGAAAAGCTAAGGGAGACATACCAACAACTTGAGATCACTAGAGTTTTGCAAAATAGAGCTTGAATCACCAAGGAAAATGGCTGGTTCTTGATGCTCCAAGAGAGCCGAAAAAGAGAGAGAGAGGTTGAGAGAAAAGCTTTGATTTTTAACTTTGTAATTTTTGATAAAAAAATGAAATAAAAAGCTATTAAACACAACACTTCATTTCAGCAACACTTAGCATAAAAAGACACATATTATTCATTTAATAAGTCCACTAAAGGACAAATATCATTGGGGCAAAAAGGCCATTTTGCCCCTCCACACTAAAATAACATAAATAACACTAAAGGGGTATTTTTGGAAAATTCTAAATTTCCGGCCATTCCCGACATTCCCAATGTCTAAAAAAAAACCGTCACAAACTACTAACATACTAAGTTGTGATTTTTACTGAGCCAAACACCGAGTTCCAAAATACCGGGCACCGGAATGCAAAATTATGAAAACTACTACATGACATAAAAATGCATCTCTAAATTCAATAATAACAGTATAAATAATTATTTAAATAGCTATAAATAATTTCATAATTAAACGTGATTAACTGCTAATTTCCAAATTAAACTAAGCGGTCTTTACACAGACATTATAAAGATTTTGATCAGAAATAAAGGGTTTAGGAATTGAAACCGTCTAGGAAACCAATCTTATTTTTGTACAGAGATCGCGAGTTGCATTGTTCTGCTTCAAGAGACGTAATTGTCTTATCCTGCGAGAGGCTGAGACAACAATGCATTCCCTAGATTATCTCCATGGTGAAGAAAGTAAGAACTCACAGGATCTTCCAGTGGGTTCTTTATTGATGCGATTTAAAGGCCTTGATTGGTTTGAGCAGAGAGATTACCAGGATCGACAATGGTGGCTGGGATTCTGGTTTGATCATCATATGTAGCCATTGCAAGAACTCAATGGACAAAACGAAGAGAGAAGTTTAGTCAGAGAAGGTGATCGAGAAAGACAAAGCTCCGTCGGAGAAGAAAACACAGCTCGCTAGAAGATCAGGATCAGATAGGAAAGCTTATCTTTTCTGCTCTGATACCATATTGAGAAACAAAGAAAGTATTTTATTAAAAAATGAATGAAAAAATGAAATGAATAATATAATGGAGAAGAGAGCCTCAACTCAATCTATTACAACTAAAAAAAGAAAAGAAGTTTAATTGTCGGCTAACTAACTTTCTAACAGAAAAGAAACAACTAGATTAGCTTAGGAAATAAACCAGAGAAATACAATAACAGATGGGAAAAATAAGTAAGTATTTCTCAATAATAGTTACTAATTATATTAGAGGCACATGAGAGTATTCTTATGATTATAATTGACCTATTAAGTCATAGTCATCTATTAATTAGACCTTGTTAGTCCAATAGCCCCTTAAGGTTAGAAGGGTGGATTATATATTTTGTTTTTAAGGGATTGTAATGGTATGGTAAGGATTAAGTGGGTTGTTCTACATTTGTTTCTCTGTTGCTTTTACCTTTAATTTTGTGTTTGAGTTGATATTTTTCAGAAATTAGGAATGGCTCAAATGGATGAAATTTCTATGAGAGGTAGGTATGTGTAATTGTAGATTTAGTGCGCTAAATAAAATATTTGAACTTAGGTGGCGTTTGGTTGGAGGTAATGAAATGGAATGGAATGGAAAGGAAACAATTTTCATTCCATTCCTTTGTTTGGTTGCATTTTAAAGTATTAGAATGGCATTCTAATGGAATGCTCTTTCCACTATTTTGGTGGAATGGCTATTCCATTTTAGAAAAGTAGGAATGACCATTCCAATGTAACAAGAAAAAAAATTTAATTATTTTTTTATTAATTTTTTTTATGCATTTTAAATTTTATTCCATTCCATTCCTATTCTTATTCCCATTCTCATTCCTATTCTTATATTTTAGATAATATTATGAGTATTGATTAATGATTGCTCATAATATCTTTTAACAGTACCTACTTGTAAACACAATAAATATTGAATTTATGTTCAGTGAGTTGAGTGGTATCCTTTCGAAAATTATCATAAACATGTAGTTTTAGATTGTGTTTGATAACACTAAATAGTAAATAAGTATTGAAAGAAAGAATGAACATCCAGAGTCTCTACATGTACCAATCACAACTATACATACAATACATTCATACATGTGTTAATGTATATATACCAACATTGATAAACTTATAACCAAAAACAAGTACAGTACACATTAATTAATTACATGAAGCAAACTAATTAATCCCAAAACAAAAGAGCTTAAATCAAGCTGAAGGGCAATAACCCATTTTTTTAGAAGAAGAGTTTGGAAGTGGTGGAATACTCTGTTCATGTCTGAAGAAATTATCAGGATCAACCATGGTTTTAACAAGTACCAACTTATCAAAATTATCCTTGAAATACTTATTACCAAAACCACCAGACTCAATAAAGTTGGTCTCATCCTTCTTGTTCATCCCAAGATCAAGATCTCTATAGTTCACATAAGCCTGTCTTGGAAACTTTGACACGTACGGAGCCATGTAGCTATAAACATTCCTAATCCAATCAAAATGCTTAACCGAATCTGTCTCTTCATCTTGCCACAACGAAAGCCACTGAATCATAAAAACGGTACCGTTTCGATGAGGAAATGGCGTTTCAGATTCCGAAACCTTACTCATCTTTCCACCGTAAGGAGTCCAAATCGTTAATGGAGATTCCTCCTCTGTCATCCTCTTCCACAAACCTTCCAGCCCAGTTTCAGGAATTGGGTCTTTCACAAAGTCAGATTTGGCTTTGAAATAGTTCTTGAAAGTTGACTTTCCTTGGAGAAGAACTTCCGGTGGCGTTCCACTCGGGAAACTCGCGATGTAGAGAACAGACTCGATCCAACTCATCTCCGTACAGTCTTTTCTGGTCAGACCCAATTCAGGAAAGCTCTGTTCCATGACACTGATCAGTTTATCTGCGCCGCCGAGAAACATGCCTTGGTAAGCGGTGGCTATAGTTTTTTTACTCTTATCGCCGGCGGAGGCGGGGGCCGTTTGTATAATGGCTCTAATGAAGAGATTCTCATCAAGCTTGTCCACAACTTGTTGCCACCTATAAAGTAACTTAGTTCCTCCTTGTTCCAATGTCTTAGCAACTGTAAAAACCGAAACTTTTTCCGGCACCGGAACAAGCTTAATCTTCCACCAAAGAATGATTCCGAAGCTGGCTCCGCCGCCACCTCTAATAGCCCAAAACAAATTCTCTCCCATTGTTTCTCTATCGAGAATTTTTCCATGAACATCGACGATTTTAGCATCGACCACATTATCAACTCCCAAGCCGTATTTTCTCATCAGTGTCCCGTAGGCGCCGCCGGTTATATGGCCGCCGATGCCTAAGCTGGTGCAAAGGCCAGCCGGGAAGCCGTGAACTTTACTCTTCTGGGAAATTCTGTAGTAAACTTCGCCAATAGTTGCGCCGGCTTGAATCCAAGCCGTGTTATCTTGGATGTCTACATTTACGGCTCGGAGATTTGAAAGGTCGACGACGATGAAAGGGGTTTCGTTCTCTGAAACGTAGGAGAGACCCTCGTAGTCGTGGCCTCCGCTTCTTATTCTAAGATGGAGACCGAGTTGTTTGGAGCAGAGGACGGTGGCTTGGACGTGGGAATCGTGCAAGGGTGTGAATATGAACTCTGGTTTTGGGGCTGAAGGGACTAAGTAACGAAGGTTTTGTGCTGAGGATTGGAGTATTGAGGTGAAGGATGAGTCTTTTGGGGTGAAGAAGACTGTGGAGAGTGGAAGAACTGAAAGGTCTGAGTTTAGTGAGACGCATTGTTTGAAGTTATCCAGAGTTGTAGATGAAGCTCCCATTGAAGATTGGGACTGAAGAAGAAGAAGAATGATTAGTAGTATTCCCATGGATGATTTCATCCAAAACGCCATGTTTAATTATTCTAGTTTTCTCTCTCTCTCTCTCTGCTCAAGAAGAGGTGCTGATGATCAAGAATTGAAGTGTTGCATACCTTTTTATAAGAGCAGCGTCATAACGTGGAAGAATGATGGGAATGAGTTATACCATTGTAGATCCCTGGAGGAACCGGATCCTCTGTAATATTTTTTTTGTGTTATATTCTGTCCAACCAATTAAATTATGCCATATCAATTAGTGAGTTAACCATCTTTACACTCCGTTAAGTGCATTTATATCTTCTCCCTCACCCATTTACTATTAATAGATATTTTTGTATTTGCTAATTAGGATTTTTGTGCCATGAACTTTCACATGTATTAAATCATGTCCTTGGATTTTTAAAGTCGTAAAAAATGTCTCCTAAATTATTAAGATTGTTAGATTTAAGGACTTCTTTCTAATACTAGTGAAAAAGTCTAACATGGATAAAAGTTTAGGGACTATGATTTAGTACATGTCAAAGTTCGAGGGGCATGATTTGGTAGATATTAGAGTCTGGGAAGCATGGTTTGGTATATAAACAATCACTAAAATAGTAAAATTCAATGAAATTACACAAAAGTCCTTAAATCCAACAATCTCAATAATTCAGGGGCATTTTTAACGACTTTAAAATTTCAATGGGCATAATTTGACACATGTCAAAATTCAGTGGACAAAAATCTTAATTAACCTTTTTTTAATGCTAAAATAGAAAAATGATTTACTAAAAAAAAACTTTTTAGTGGGGTGTATAGTATACAAGATATTAATAAAAGCAATTAATACAGAATAAGAAAGGGTCATTAAAGATATTAGAATGAGAAATCCTAAGGGGCCGTTTGGTACGCAGGATTGGATTGGATTAGACAGGCTAATTTGTCCAATCCAGTGTTTGGGCATGTTAGAAGTCTGGATAACTAATCCAGTTCAGCTCATTTGTCTGGGATTATTTATCCCATCCAACAGGGTGGGATAAATAATCCCATGCAGGTGAGATTTTTTTTTATCGTTTTTTTAATTTAAATTTTATTAATATATTTTAAATTTAATAAGAATTTAAAGGAAATAATTACCACACATTTATTTATACATTTTTTTTTATCAAAAACTTATTCATTAAAATTAGTGAAAATGTATAATTTTGAATTATTACACATAAGTTTTTAAAATTTAGAATATTATTAATTAAATAATAGTTACTTAAATTGATTCTAAGAAAAAAAAATATGACAATTAAATTATATATTATTTTTAAATTACTAAAAAATTTATATAAATATTTTAAAAAATTAATATTTATATTAAATTAGTGATTAAATTAGTGTTTAAGATAAACAATTTTATATTATTCAAGTATTTTTATTTTACTATTTTAATTATTTATTAAATAAAAAATATGACAAAATATTTTATTATATATTTATGATATATTCTTAATTATATATGATATATTATTTTTCTTTGCTACGAATTATTTATTATTATATATTTTAATTTTAATTTATTATTATATAATTTTATTTAATTTAAGTTTTTTTTTTCTAAAAGGAAATAAATAAAATAGTCCAGTCCATTCTTAAACCAAACACAGGATTACTTTCAGCATAATCCAATCTTGTCCAGTCCAGTCCAATCCTTTTCAATCCAATCCAGTCCAATCCTTTTCAATCCAATCCAGTCCAATCCTGCGTACCAAACGGGCCCAAGAAGTATTATTAGTGCTAGGTGTTATTACAATTAAGTATTGAGTCTCATATAACTTAAGAAAATAACTTTTAAGAATATCGCTAACCAATCGTAAAACACTATCTATAAAAGGTACTTAATAACAATATTTTATTTGAATTCCTATTAATAATTAAAATTTAAAAGGGTAAAGGGGTAGATAACTGAGAGGGTTAGAGCATATATCTCTAATAGTAATATTTTTTAAATACGTTAAAAATTTATATATTATCTAAAAAGATAATATTTTATTTTATTTTTCTTCCATATAATCTTTGACACTATTATTTCTTAAAACACTCAAATGGTATAATACTTTTCAAAAATAATATAATTATGATTTCTCGCATTATTATTTAATATATTATTTATTTTGATTATAAATATTGTCAGACTACTTATTTACTTTTAATTTTTTATTTTTTTTAGCATCAATGACATATAGTAACATCAATACAATGTTTTATAATAGCACCTATTTATTTTTAATGGTATGTTAGAAGTCTCACATTGATAATGTGTGGAAAGATAATAGAATATATAAGATCCATAAACTGCTCTTCTCATAGCCAATCAGTTTTGAGATGGAACCCTATGCATCTTACAATTTTAACATGTTATTAGAGCAAAAGAAACAAAAAAAATCTCTAACACTAACTGACCCAAAAAACAAGAAGGAGCCACCAAAAGTCCAAAATGTAGAGCTAAAAAAAAGAGCCACTATAAATCTAAAAAATACCGATCCAAAGTAGAGCAAAGAGTCACTTGTGATTAGAGATAGTGAGCAAAAAAAAAGTCATTTATGATCGAGTTGTCCAAGATGGTGAGCAAATAAAATAGCTACTATATTGAGACCATATTGAGGGAGGATGTTAGAGAGTTTCACATTACTAATGTTAGGAAAAATAATAAAATATATAAGATCCACGAGCTATTCTTTTTATAGCCAATTAATTTTAAGATAGAACCTCATGTTTCTTAATAGTATATCATCTTTATGTTTTGTCAAATAAGTAATCCACATAAGTAAGTATCTTCCAAAATTTAACTATTGGAAATGATCTTATGGCTGTTACCTCTTTAACTGATTTGTCTAAATTTAATTGGCTAGATTGAGAATAAAACAGGCTATGTGGACATAGAATCTGCTTTGGGTCATGCTAAACCAAAAATTAATATTGATGCATTAATGTCATATACTCATATTTTTCCTTTTTCCTTTTCTTCTAATATATTAAAAAAAATAATATATTAAATAATAATGCATATGTTAACTAATTTGAGAAATGCTTGCTATTAGAATACTTTTTGAAGTAAGAGTATCTTAAATAGAGTTCCACAAAAGTATTCTCTTGCTATATTTTAGTATATAAGTGTCAAAAAATAACATTAAAAAAAATAAAATAAAATATTATATTGTTTTTTTGATAATATAGAGATTTTTAATATTTTTAAAAAGTGCTAATACTGTATTAGAGATGTTCTTAAGCACCTTAAGATACCTAACATCATACTGATGTGGTGCATTATAAATAGTTAGCAATTTCTATATTATTTATTAAATCAAAATATGTAAAACTCGATATTAAATAGCACAAATAAGAGTATATCACATCTTGTGGCGCTTAACACTTGAAGGTTCACTTAACATTCTCTTTTTATAATCATATATGTAGGGTATAAAATTAATTTGTTAAGTTATATATTTTTTTGTAAATTATATTTGTATCCAGCAAGTCAATATTCATATTTATGTTGTATTTTGAAATTGGCTAATTATGATTTTTGTCTCCTGAACATTGACATGTACCAAATCATATCCCTGGAACTTTTAAGGTCGTTAAAAATGTCCCCTGAACTATTGAGATTGTTGGATTTAAGGACTTTTGTCTAATTTTGGTAAAAAAGTCTAACATAGATTAAAATTCAGGGAGTAAGATTTAGTATATGTCAAAGTTCGAGGGGCATTATTTGATATATATCAAAGTCTGAGGAGCATAATTTAGTACATACACAATCACTAAAATAGTAAAATTGAATGAAATCAGACAAAAATCCTTAAATCTAACAATCTCAATACTTCATGGGGTATTTTTAACGAGCTTAAAAATTCAAAAAATATGATTTGGTACATGGCAAAGTGCGGAGGACGAAAGTCATAATTAACCTTTAAAATTTGCTTACTTACATGTTCGCCATCTTTAATATGGTGGGAATACCGAATATGTAGTTGATTTTTATTTTCGTTTTTTTTTTTAAACGAATAGTTGATTTTTATTTTTAGTTGACATGTTTTTCTCTCAAGCTTATAGAAAATAATTAATTCGTATTGTTGTATAAATTATTGGAAATGTAATCAAAATTTTGTTTTGATTTTGATTTTTCTTTTTCTAACAAAGAAAATATAAATAAAGAAATTTTTTTACCCTCAATAGTCAATAGGAAGAGTTGTACATAGGTACAGGGATGGCCCAGCCTAACCCGAGTCATATTTTTAAGAAAAATAATTGCATAATACACCAATTTTTTTTTTTTTTTAAAAAACAAAAAAAAAAATTATACTTTTAGTTTAAATTTTTTTTTTACTCGAATTATTCATGATGGGCTAAGGCTCGTGCCGTACTTTGACAAACCCAAATATACGACTGAATATGATTCAAAATATGAACATGAATACAAGCCGAATAAGAGTAATTTTTTATACAAGGGTATGTTTTTTTTCAATAATTTTTTAAATAAGAAATAAATAATTTCGTATTTCCTAAGGATAAATATATTAGTATGTGTATTTTTTTGAGATTTTTACACCTCATGTCAAAATTGACACCTTTTTTACATTTTTATCCATACACGGTTTTTTAAACTTTTTTAACTTTTACATTTTTCAATTTTACTTTTCAAAAAGTTTAATAATTACAATTTTACCTTTTCCCTTCTTCCTTACACACGTACACGCACGCCACCTCATAACTCCTTTCTTATTTTTTTTTTTTTGAATTTTTCATTTATCTGATTCTTCCACTCTTCAAACCGAGCTTCCCACGATTACCATTATCAAGCCCTAACCAATTTCTTCTTCCCACGATCACCTTCTCCAAGCCCTCACCCACGTTTTCCTCAACCTACATTGTCATCCTCCACTATATTTTCTCTATATAAATGGCAACCACTAGAAGTGGTTCGAAATCACCATCTCCGGCGAAGAAAGTTTCTAAAAAATCGAAGAAGGCTCCAACTGTTACTTCCAAAGTCGAACCTAAGATGGGGTTAAAAAAAATTGCTAAAAATTTAGTGGCTGATGTTCCAGAGACATCGGGCACTAAGAAAAGAGCCCCTCCTGTTAAAGCCGATGCTCCTAAGACTAAGAGAGCAAAAATTTCCAAGTCTGCACGCGATGTAAGTTTCTCTTTGTTGTTTTTAAATTTTTCTTTAGTTTTTTTCTGATTGTTTTATTTGTGGTGTTACATTTGATGATTTAAAGTTTTCCCCATTTTTTGTTCTAGGTTTCCTCAGATTCTGATTTTGAGGATGAAGTGCATGGTGAGGACCAAAAGCCCAAAGTTGAATTAAAGGTAATTTAAATTTGCTTGGTTTCATTTTATTGTGTTAATTTTTACATGAGCTTTTTAGGTCACTGGTTTAGGTGTTTATTAGGATGTTTTTATGTTTTTTTGGTGTTCTTTATGTATTTCTGTCATGTATTGTGGTTGATGTTGTTTTGTTGTTTTTATTCAGTTGTTGTTTGGTTGTTGAAAAATTGCCCAGTTCAATTCGTATTTTGTTACAGTTTTGAATTGCTTTTCCCCATTGGTTGGTTATATGTTTATTGTGAATTTGTTTTCGGTTGTTTTACACACTATTGGTATTGAGAAGCATTTTACTAATTTCAATTGCAACAAGATCTTTCAGTGTTGTTTATTCTTTAGTTTTGTATATGTTTATTGTCAGTTTTTTCTCGGTTGTTTGTCACACTACTATTATCGACTACCATTTTCGAAATTTCATAACAACGAGCTTGTACAGTGTTGTTAATATTTTAGTTGTTTTTTTTTTTTTAAGTTGTGACAGTGTTGTTACTGTATTTTTTTGAAAGTTGTTTATCTCTTACATTTATCATACTGTAAGGGTTTCATAAACGTTGTTTTTAGGTTTTTTATTGGCTGTAATTTGGTTACTACATTTTTATATATTCATTGTTATTGTATCTAAGATTTGTTGCTTTTGTATTTATTTTTTTTTTTGCAGGTCCATGCTAGGACCTCAGTGAAGGTTGAAGGATTTGACCTACCAAAGAAAAATCCCCCTAAGGTGTCCTTTTTTTAAAAAAAAAAAATTATTTTTATTATTTGTTTTCTGTTTTTTTTTTAGTTTTTTTTGTTTTTGTCCTGATTTATTTTGTTTATATTGATACAGGAATGGGATTATATTTATGACCAGAAGAATCTTTTGTGCAAGATTTCACTACTTTGTATTGAAATGTCTTCTTGATTGCAAAGTAGCATAGTGTACTTATCAATGTTTCTTTGTCCTTGTAAATTTGCCCCTTCTCTATTGTTTCATGTCGTTTGTCATTGATGATCATCATTTCTGTGTTGTCCACTTCCTCTTCTTCTTCCTGGTTGTTTTCTAGTTGCTGTACCATTTCTGCAGCCACAAGCTTTGCATAGTCGGTGAAGTCGAAATCTTCATCTACTGCTGTAGTTTTTTCTCTGTTGTTTTCTGGTTGTTGTATGGTTGATTCTGATGACACTGTTACTGTTTCTAGGAAAAATCTATCAACTTCACCAGATCCCATCGTCTGCGCAGATAGTTGTTGCTTGGAAGTTGTTGCCGTGTTGTTTCCAGGTTGCTGCAAGTCTTCCTGTGCTGCGTTGTTCTCATATGATTCCATGATCATATTGTTCCACACCATTGTTTGGTTAGGTGGTGCCGTGTTACTGGTTTTGTTCACACACAATGGATACCTTGTGAAATCAACCTCCTTCGTTAATAGCTTTATGTAGAACAACAGACTTTTGTCATCCTTGATTTGTAGTGGTTGGCCTCCTTCCTTCAGTTGATATTTCAGTTGTAGTTGTGTTGATTCATGGTTGCATTGGAGTTCTTCCATCATTATTCTCATTAGTTCATCAAAAGTGCACTTGGTCGAAATTAATTCTCCACTTGATTCATAATCAACATAGTTTTTGTTGTCATCCCAATGCCCATTGCTCTGCACCAATATTTGTAATGGTTCTGTTTCCTGAAATAATGTAAATTATTTACTTGGTTCAGTTTTTGTAGTTGCAAACAACTATTTTAATCTGTCAAAACAACCAATAAACAACTCTTTCCAGCAATAACTTATGCATCTAACACTTTCAGCTGGCCGACTATTTATATAGCTTAAATCAACTATCAAACAACTATTTTAAAAGCAATCAGTAATTAATAACAATAGATTCATATTTTCTAGTTTGTAGATCCCAAACAACTATTATTCCACTGTAAAACAACTTGTAAACAACAGTTTTCAGAATAAAACACTGTAGCAATTATTTATATGCGTTAATGTTTATTTTCATGCAAACCGTTGTTGTTTTTTTCTCAGCTTCATCAATATTTCATTATTATTTCAATTTAATCCGGTTTTCATCAATTAATATCAAATTACTATTCATCTACACTAAAAGATGTTTTCACGTTCCTGAAAAAATTTGTTTACCTTCAATTCTCCTTCTGATTCAATCATGGGTGAGTTTCTTTGATTGTCAGCTCTCCTTCTACTCGGTTCTTCTCCTCTGATCGCGATTTCTTTGTTCAATGATTGTTGTTTTTGAGTTTTTTTGTACATCAATGGAGGTTTCCTGGTTTTTTTTTTCCTTTTCGTTTTTGATTTTGGATTTTCGGGATTCAGCTTGTTTCCTAGGAGTTCTACATTTTTTTAGATTTTGATTTTGCTGGTTTTGGAAGAAAGATGGTTGAGATTGGGTTGTTGGGGTTGGATCGCTGGGTCACGAAGAAGGATGCGTCTGGGTCACGAAGAAGATGGTGTTCCGTTTTGCTTGGCCGGCATTTTTGTAATTAACAACTTTATAGTTTCTATTTTTATTTATTTCCTTTTTTAGGGTCATAAATGTAAATTTATTACATTTTAAGTTTATAATAGAAAAAATCTCTATTTTTTTTACAATATTAAATTAACAGACAATATATATTTAAAAATAGGCTAATTAGAATTTTTGCCTCCTGAACTTTCACATGTACCAAATCATGGCCCTGAACTTTTAAGGTTGTTGAAAATGCCCCCTGAACTATTGAGATTGTTGGATTTAAGAACTTTTGTCTAATTTCATTCAATTTTAGTATTTCAGTTATTACTTATGTACTAAACCATGCTCCCCGGATTTTGATATCTACCAAATCATGCCCCTTAAACTTTGATATGTACTAAATTATGGCCTCTGAACTTTCATCCATGTTAGACTTTTCCACTAAAATTAGAAAAAAGTCCTTAAATCCAACAATCTCAATAGTTCAGGAGCATTTTTAATGACCTTGAAAGTTCAGGGGCATGATTTGGTACATGTCAAAGTTCAGGGAGCAAAAATCTTAATTAGCCTAAAAATAATTAAATCTACTTAATACAATAGATTTATATTTTTTCACTATATAAATCAATAATCGAAAATAAAAATATTAAATTTATGAATATAATTCATACTTATTCATAGGTATGTTTGTGCTTCTTTCGTGTTTTTGTATAGTTTTGTATTTATCATGTTGCATCGTATAGTAACTTTTTTTATAAAATTTTATATTTGATGTAATTTTTATTAAACTTATTTTTTTTTATTTTGTTAGCCCAAGTCTATATTTTTATCACTGTGTCATGCTCGTGCATCCCAGACTCATGTTGGTTTCATATTATACTGAAAAACCCAACCCAAATGTACAATTCTAAATGAATTCTTCAAGTGATATTTAGGATAGAAAAACATTTTCATTATTTTGCCTCTTATCCCCTCCTGTTTTCATATAACTTGTTTAAATTATTATAACTTAAAATAATTGTCATTTATAAATTAATTTGGAGATAATCATCAATTTACAAAATAATTTACAAATTATTGGAAGCCACACTAACAAAAAGAAATGTTAAAGGTCACTCATGATGGAAGATAAATTAAAGAATATCTCTTTTTTGTATCTATTAATAAAAAATACCATCATATTATATTTCATTAAAATCTATCCACGTTTAGGAGTGGGTTGTCTAATATACCCTTGCCTTCCACTTAAGTGTAGCACATGATTTACATTAACGTAAGGGGTATAATATGGGGACATCATCTATAAAAGTGGACATATTTTAAAGAATATGAAAATGAAGGTAGAAATTAAAATAGATAAAGTAAAGTGGGTATATAATGCAATTTCCTCCTTATCCTTACTTATAAAGTGTAATCAGGGCCGGCGGGCCCACTAATTTTAGGGCCAAAAAAAAAATATTTTAAAAAATATACATATTTTTTTAATAATTTTTAAAAGTACTATTTATTTTTATAGTAAGGATTCAAATTTTTTTTTTTGCCTACGACCCATTTCAATTAAGGGTCGGCCCTGAGTGTAATATTGCTATTGATGCAATTTAATTTGGTGCCCCGTAACAATACTTTAAAAGTAGTACTTTTACTATGAATAAATTAAAAATTGCTTATTTTTCTTTCCCTAAAAAGACTCAAGTTGGCCAACCTAGGAAAATATCTAGAGAATAATAAAACTTTTAATTTTTAACATTGGTCATAAAAATGGTATTACGTATAATTCTATATTGGGATGTTCCTCATGTATTGGATTAGCCTTAATGGGAAACTAGAACATAAGAAATACAGATAAATATAACGTGAAAGCAAGAAATTGGAAATGTCTTGGGGTTAAAGGGAAGTAAATGCATACAAGTGCATATATGTAGCGTAGTGATTCAGTTATATAAATATATATATAATAACATAAAATTACAAAACTACAATGAGAAATTGATAGATAGATAGATATAATAAGTAATGAGAAGAATATTATTCATACATGTTCGAAGATCCAATGAGAGCTTTTGGAGTAAAGCAAAAACTTGGAGTTGAAAAAGAATTGCTTTACGCATCCAATTACATTGATCAACATAAATGATCGTTGTCGTTAGATATAAATAATAATAATGAAATTTAATAAGAGATATAAGATATAGTGGCTGAATGAAACAATATTATGCAAGATAATAACCACAGGGCCGTTGGATGAAGCAATTAATTAAGAACGCAGTTATTAGACCATTGTTGTGGCATATGTATGTGGTGCACCCCGACCAAATTGACTGATGTACACCCCTATTTTGCATCTCATGAAAAATTCAATGTTTCATGAGAGGTCAAAGCACATTGATATGAAGTTCGTAAGGGACATTGTGTCATCCAAGAAGGTGCAAGTGAAGAAAATAAGCACACATGATAACCTTGCAGAGATTTTCACTAAAAGTGTAACTAGAGACAAATTTAGGCACTGTCTAAACTTGTTGAGCATTCAGGACTTTTAATGTTCTCACTCATTTCTTTTGGATCAGAGATTAAGTGAGTCTAATCAAGTGGAATTGTTGGGATTAAACTCACTTAACCTGTCAATTCAGTAGGTCCATCTATATGCTCATCAGATGAATCTGAAGAAAGTTGTTGTTAGTTATAACAGTTGGCTTCAATACAAACTTGTAGGGGCCCCCACCAACAACTATAAATAGGTGTCCTCTATTCACAAAGTGAATTCTGAATTCTGATCTCTAATCTCCATGCTCACACTTTAGATTTAGATTCAAGTTAGAGAGAAAGACGGTCCAAGATCATAGTGAGTGTGTGGAGGGATGTAAAGGGAGTATCACTCTTGAAGTGATTTTCCTCAATGTGAGATATTTTTTTGTAATACTTTATTGTGTTGAGTTGTAATTTTGGGCTCATTCTATTGTGTACTACTGACTATTACTATTCAATAAAGATCCATTATTCATTCACTAGGGAAGTAAGCCGCGCTTCGCGCGGTGTTGCCTAACTTTTATAATTTTTATATATAAATATTGTATTTATATTAAGTGATATAATTTAAAATATAACATTTTAACGTGTATATTATAAACAAACTAATATAGTGTTGAAACTAAAAATATAGTTTACTATTTTAAAATATATAGAAAAGTAAAAATTTTGTGACAAATATTATCGATTTATTTTGTGACAAATGTTATCTCATTTTCTTTAGTGCTTTCTTTTATATTTATATATATAGATATAGATATTGATTTATTTGTTAAAAACTATTTTTTTTTTATTTTAAATATTTTGCAAAAATTGAAAAATATAAAAATATGTGTAAATAAATAATATCTATCACTCACATATATTTGATGAAAAATATATATAGCTTAAAAGTTTAACATTTACAATAGTCTCATATGGAGGTATATATAAAAAATATATATTTAAAATGTCTTATTATTCTAATAAATATTATATATTAATAAATCAATATAGTTTTAATTATTGAAATAAAATTAAAATAAAGAATTATAAGAAAATAATTTTTAATATAAAAAATAATTAAATTAATTTTTTATAATCATTTTAAACTTGAAAAAGATTGAAAAATACAAAAATGTATTTTGCATTCACTTTAAAAAAAATTGCAACTTATTGGGCAACATTAAGTTCATCAATCATCCATAAAAAAAAAATTAGACAAAGGAAAGTAATGTAGTAAGAATATTATTTATAACCTACAGATATTAAACCTAAACAATCTTTAAACAATGTGGGACTTTTAGTTTGCACATATGATTTAGTTTTCAAACAAAATAGGAAAATGTGTTAAAAAATAGGAAAAATGGAAAGAAAAAATTATAAGAGGACACATAGACACTCTTTGTGCTTTCCTTTATATTAATATATTGATTATTGAGCTAAGTTTTCTTTGTCTAAGTTCAATTAAGTTCTAATTTTAATTATGTGATTGGTTTTAGCTTTAAATTGTGTTTCTTGAACATTGTTACTGTTGTAACAACCTGTTTTGAGGGTGAGGATTCATCACAAAAAGGGATTCTAGATAGCACATAGTAGGTGTCATCAAAAATAATTTTATCCTTCTGTTGGGTTTTGTGCCCTAAATAAAACCAATTTCAATATAATCACATTTACTAATTAATAAAGATCAGAAATCATTTTATGTTGCATGGTTCACATGATTTATTTCATGATTATATTTAATGTATAAATTTTATTAAGTCCAGAATATATGTATTTGTTTATGATTATAGTGTTGTCAGCACAGTGGAATATAATCATGATTATATGTTCGAAAGTTTAATTCCCTAATTTGTGAGTTCAGTGGATTTAGACTAGCATGATAATCATGCGATAGGTATACTTACACCTTGGATAAGTGTTATGTCCTTTCCAAGGCATTGGCAAAGTTTACCAGTATCGGATGTATGGAGTATACATTGAAAGGGACTGATATTGAACTTGGATTAGATATGATAAATTTACCGTAATATCTATTTAATTCAATATCACCTAGTTGATCCTAGATCAAATGATCTTAATCCTGACATGATTAGGTTCGATCTCAAGAGTGTTATTCGTGTTCTTTGATTTGTTAGTTAAGCCTACTTTTTGGTCAGGGTGATACGTACAATTTGGGAACCTGATAGTACAATTGAGTGGGAGCGGTAAACATAGATATGGAATCTATAGCTTCTATAGGTATTTAGAAGTAAAACGATGATTTCCTTCGAGTTTGGCTGAATATAGATAAATGATTGAGATCTCATTTTAGTGATTATATTAGTTCACTAAAATATCATTTATAGGTGGCCAAGTGTTTTAAGGATAAAATACATCGAAAGGGTGTAACGGTAATTTTTATCCCTATGCAATGTAGATCATCTATAGAGGATCGTTGATTATTGGGATTATAACAATGGATAATTAATAGCGTATCTATATCGTGGAACATATAGAGCGTTCTATGTAACTGAGAGTGCAATTCCAAGTTCTATGGTGGATGCAATGAGGAATTAATAAGTTAGTGAATTTACTTTGTATATTCTAGATCTGCTTATTGGAAGCTCAGTTATATAGGCCCATGGTCCCCATACTAGTTGAGACAAACTGCTTGTAAACTCAGTTAATTGATTTTAATTAATCAATTATAATTCTAAATTTAGACTATGTCTAGTTGATGAATTTTTCACTAAGATATGGCTTGATTGTGAAGAAATAGTGTTTTAGGATTTATTTGTTAATTAAGAGACTTTATGGAGTCTAATTAATAAATATTATAAATGACAATTTTATTTGATAGTTATTTTAATTATTAAATAAATATTTTTGGCATTTATAGGGTTGAAAGTGCAAAAAGTGGTATTTATAAAAAATAGGTAAAATAGTTGAGAAAAATGACAAAACCCAAACTTATGTGGAGCTCATTAAGTGGCCGGCCATCAAGTGGTTTTTTACCCCATTTTTATCATTTTTTTTTATTCCTAATAATTCAACCCTAACCCTATTGAAGATAGTATAAAAGGAAGGCTATGGTCTCTTCATCCAACTAATGCCTACAAAGCTAAAAAACTAGCTTTCTGATGAGACCTCTTCCTTCTTC
Organism: Cannabis sativa; assembly: GCF_029168945.1. Lineage (NCBI taxonomy): Eukaryota > Viridiplantae > Streptophyta > Magnoliopsida > Rosales > Cannabaceae > Cannabis > Cannabis sativa. The sequence continues at coordinate 53,160,433 of NC_083607.1, read as the reverse complement.
TTTCTTCTTCAATTCGAAACACTTAGCCTTTCTTCAGAAAATAAATTCAGCCATTGGTGATGGAGTAAGTGCCCACACACATCAAGTTAGTCCTCAATCATAGTGTGTAAGACTGTAAAGAATCCAAACACAAGGAAGGAGTTTCAAGCTCAGATCTTGGTGATACTCTGCTACAGAAAGGATACAAGGGTTAGAGATCTGAGTGGAAGGAGTCATTTAATTCCGCTGCACCCACTGTAAGGTTTCTCATAACTTTTATGTGTTTAAATTATATTGTTTTAGAAATTCATATTTAGGATGTTAAATAACATACATGGTAGTAAATCTAGAACCTGGTAAAATAATTCCAACACCTTCCACATCAAAGCCTTGTGGGAAGTCAACTCTTACACTGCCATCTGACAGTTCAAGAAGAAAGAAGCTCTAGACTAGCCACGATCAATCGCCAAGGAGAAAGCATGTTGAAGAGCAAGCAATTTAGTAACACACACAGAAGATACATTAAACTTCATAGAGAGAGCCTCCTCGACCTTTTCCAAGTTGTTGAAGACAATAATAGCAGCTACCCCCACCAATTCTCTCACAATAGCATCCACAAAAACGTTAATATCCTCCCAAGGAAAGTTGCTAGTGACAAAACTAGGGTTATCCGAAATCTCCTCTCAAGTCGAAGAGACTAACAAACCTGTCATCTCATTTACACCATCATAAATTGACTTCTGCAGAAGCAATGTAGGAGGAGAGTTACCCTCATGAAAGGTACAATTCCTGACCAACCAAAGATTGTAACAAAGGTAGCACATATACAAGGAGAATCTCTCCTTATCCAGATTAGAAAAGAGGGAGAGACACAAGGTCTAACTGTTGGGTTTTATGCCCTAAATAAAACTCTTTACAATCTGATTAGTTATCAATATAAGAAATTTGAAGTGATTGATGTTTGCATGAATTTTACATGCTAATGGTTTAATATGTTTAATATGTTTATTACATTCATACACACAAAATCAGTTAAATCCAGATCATATGTTTATTCACAATTACAGTATCGTCAACACAGTGGAATGTGATTGTGATCATATGAATCAAAAGTTTTGGTCCCTGTTTCATCAGTGTTATTGGATTTACACTAATGTGATAATCAACGATGATGTGTACTTACACTTGGAGTAAGTGTTATGTTCTTTCCAGGACATTAGTAAAGTATACTGGTTTCGAATGTATGGAGTATACATTGGACTAGACCGATATTGCAACTAAGTTAAGATATTACAAACTTACCGTTATACATATCTTTCCAAGTCAATATCAGTAGTTGATCTTAAGATTAAAAGAATCTAAATCCTGATATGCTTAGGCTCAACTCAGGAGTGCTATTCATGTTCTTTGATTTATTAGCTAAGCCTACTTTTGGGTCAGGGTGATACGTATATTTTGGGAACATGATAGTATGATTGAGTGGGGGTGCTGAACATAAATATGGAATCTATAGCTTCTACTGGTGTATAGAAGTCAAGTGATGATTCCCTTCGAGCTTAGCAAATAGAAGTAAATGGATGAGCTCTTGTTTAACTGACTAATTATTAGATCACTAAACACCATTTACAGGTAGCTAAGTATTTTAAGGGGCAAAATACATTGAGGGGTGAGAACGGTAAAGAAATCCCATCTCGATGTAGATCATCTATATAGAGGATCTTTAAATCACAATAAGATTATAACAATGGTTAAATGAGATAGTATATTGATATCGTGGAACATACAATATGCTCTATATAAGTCTGAGAGTGCAATTCTAAGTTCTAAGAGTGAATTCAACGAAGAATTAATAAGTAAGAATTTACTTGGTAAATTTGGTTCACTTATTGGAAGCTCAGCATATAGATCCATGGTCCCCATTCTAGTTGAGAACATTCTGCTTGTAAGACTCATTAATTGATTCGTGATTGATCAATTATAATTCTTAAGTTAGACTATGTCTAATTTTATGAATTTTCACTAAGCATGGGTGAAATTGTAAAGAAAAGAGTTTCTAGGTTTATTTATTTATTAATGGACTTTATATGTCTAATTAATAATTAAATTAAATGACAATCTTATTTAATAATGTATTTTAGTTATTAAATAATTAGTTTTGGTATTTAAAAGGTTAGAATTGGAAAATTGGCGTTTTTGAGAAAATAGAGATAAAATTTGATAAAACTGCAAAATTAAGTGAGGCCCAATAACACACCACGGCTGGCCACTTAAATAGGTCTTTCAAATTAATATTTTCATTATTTTAATGCCAAATAATTCCTAACCTAAACCTAGTAGTAGCCTATAAATAGAAAGTGATGGCTCAGTCACATAACATGCTTTCACAAGTTTTCAGATCATCTTTCTGACAGAAATTTCTCTCTTCAGAAAAACTGAGCCTTCCCCACTTTCTATACCTGGCCGAAACCCTCTCTCCTCTTTTCTCCTTCATCTTTTTCGACCCTAGTGAAAGAGTAAGTGCCCACACACAGCAAGCAGTAACTCAATCATAGATTGGAAGACTGTGAAGGATCAAACTTGAAGAAGAAGGACATTCGGGCTCAGATCTTGATTATACTCTACTACAGAAAGGATTCAAGGGTTAGAGATCTGAGTGGAAGGAGACATTAATTCCGCTGCATCAATGTAAGGTTTTCTTAACTTTATATGTGTTTAATTTATCGTTTTAGAAAGTTCATATTTAGGGTGTTTAAACAACATACTTGTGAGTAGATCTAAAATCCTAGTAAAATAATTTCCAACAACTGGCCTCAGAGCCATGGTAATTGATTTACTTGCATGAAATTTGGACTTTAAAACGATTGTTTGTTTATTTTGGATGGTATCATGTTGTATTGAGTGTTATTTGATGATTGATTGATGTTTGTAAATATTCGTGAAAAATAATTGCGATTCTGTTTCTGGAATTATTTTTATTGGATAGTATGGAAAAAATTAAGCAAGTTAGCCTTTTACAGAACTCAATTTCGATTTTATTTGAATTAGTTATGAATTTTTGAAGATTTGAAAAAATGGGGGCTGTGCTGAAATTTTTCTGCGATCGCGAAAACTGTCCGTACAGCTCACAATTTTTTCGTTTTTCTTCGATTTTTCATGCTTTTTCATGGAATTAACTTCCGATTTTTTGTATAGTTTTGTATATATACTATTACTATTCCTAATTCAATTCTAATTATCATTTTGAATTAATTTAATATTTTTTAAATTTAATTCAAGATAATAGTGTAATTTGAATTTGAATAGAATTAGTATCTATCTTCTTGCTTAAAAATCTATCTTATTTTTAAATTTGATTATATCTTATCTTATTTTTAAATTTAAGGTCAGATTTTATATATTTTTTTAAAAAAATTAAATCTCTTTTAGATATTTTGACCTTATTTAAATTTAAAATAAGATATTTATAATCATGTAATTTTAAATAGATGTAAGATATTTTGCTAACTTTTAAATTTTGTTATTTTATTTATTTAAATTAAATTTAAAATCTGAAAAGATATTTCATTTATCTTTTCTAATTTTTATTTAATTTTTTATTTTTAAAATAACATTTAATTTTTAAAAGTAGTTAGCAAATTTTTGAAATGATATTTAGGTTGGTTGAAACCTAATTTTTCAAAATTGTAGGTTTAATTTTAAATATTTTTTTTAAATAATTTCGAAATTAATATTTTTTTTATTTTTCGAAAAATTAATTTTTTTTTAATTAAATATTTTTTATTTAATTATTAATTTCGAAATCTATTTATTTAAAATTAAATAAATCCTACTTCCAACTATCCAGCTAACCTTGTTGCAGGAGTATATGGTTTAAACTTGTGTGTAAGTTTTTCAAAACCTATTATTACTTGATTGCAAATAGCCATGGTTACTTTTTGCCAGATCTAATGATCTGATGGCTCCCTTGGTCAAGTTAATAATTTGTAACAGGTAAATTTTACAATCTTCTTTCATCTGTGTATGACCTAGCAACATGATAGGATCCATCCAAAGTGTGCATGTGTGAGCCTATATGTTTATTTTGTTTTAATATAGATACATATAGGTTGTTGCTAGATAAAATGTCACACCATGATAGATTTTATTTAGGTCCATTTAGTTATTGGACCTATTCAATTAATAACAGCTATTTATTTTAAGGTTAAATTTCTCTCTTTTGGGCCTTGTGTGAGAGTTGGGAGCCATAGAAGTGGGTACGACATACTGAACCCAGCACCCACTCACATGAACTACCCCAATTGTGAAGGCCCATTTGCCTGATTTGAATAACTGTACTAGGTTAATTATATTAGTTTGACCTAATAAAATTGAATTAGCAACATAATTAACTTTTAAAATATATGAAATTTATTTTCATTTTAATATTTTAAAGTTAATTTTAAGAAAAACACTTTTAGTTTAGATATTATTTCTAGACAAATTATTTGTATTTTTCTTGTATTTAATTAAATATAGAATTTTAACTAACTAAGATTCTTTCTGGAGCTTATTTAATTAAATATTCATATTTAAGTTATAAATTAGTTGTATTAACTGATTTTTCTTATCTAACTTAAATTTGAATATTTGATTTAAATTTTAAATCAAGTTGAGGAATCCTAGGCATTAGTTATTAAAGATTCTTAAGATATTTTTTAAGTTAATATCTTTTCAAATATTAACTTAAAATGGAATATTTTAGATATTTTTTTTTGGTTAATATCTTTTCAAATATTAACTTTTAAAAGATATCTTCAAATTAAGTGGTTACAACTTAATTTTTGATATTTAATTAAATCTAAATTTGAAATTATTTAAGTTTTAGATTTTTTCTATCTAACTTAAATTAGATATTTTTCAAATTTTTCAGAAGATACTTAGTCAAATAAGATATTTTCTAGATAGTAATTTCTAGACTACTTATTATTTCTAAATAGGAAAATATTATACTTTGTGAATTAATTATTTAAATAATTAATTTTGGTACAATTTTATTAAGTATATTTTTCCTAGTATTAAATAGAAATTAATAATTAAGCCTTCCCTACACTTAATTATTATTTCTTGAATTTAATACATTTAATTAACTTGAAAAATCTAAATATCTAAGTTGATTTTCATCATGATACTTAAATATTTATTGATTTTTCATGACACTTAATTAAATAGAAAATTATTTTTAGGTTGAAATTTAATTTTTCAACTTAAATTTAAATAATTTTCAAAATATATATTTTTCTTTATTTTCTTAATCAATTTCGAAAACTACATTTTAATTATGCAATATTTTCGAATTTTTTTTTATCTTGAAAAAAAAAATTGAGTTGTAAATTAATTATTTATTTTAATTAATTCTTGGGCCAACTTCAATCAATGATTTTTTCATTTAATTGATTAATTTAAAATAAATGAATTTAAAATATATATTATTAGAAATTGAATTAACTAGTCAAAAGAAAATCTAGATAGGTGATATTTTTGCTTGAAGTATTACTTTTCTAATTTTATTATTTTCGAAAATAGTATATTTCTTTTATATACTTTATATTTTCGAACTCAATAAATATATTCTCAAAGGAAATTTTTAAGTTGCTAATTAATTTAACTTAATTCAACTTAAATTAATTTCCTTAATATTTATACTTAAGATTATTACTAAGATGGAAATAATTAATTTTATTTCAATCACCATCTAAGTATAATTTTATAAATATTATATTAAATTCTTATTTTTGAATTTTAATTCTTAATTTAGAATTTAATGAGATTTATTTATTAGAATAATAAAGAAAATACATTTTAAATAATGAGCTTTATTATTATTAAGATATTCGATCTCCATTGTGGGTTTTACACCGCGTTTGTTTTAGTGAGTAATCCTCCCTAATGGAGGAACGTTCATTAGCAATTTCGCACCGTTTAATCTCGCATGATAAGTGGTTTGTAAGTGTTTTATATGGTATAGATCACCCTAATGGTGGCGACCATATTTGACTTGCAAATTGCGAAACAATGGTAGAAGCTCATGAGATAGAATAGCCTTGACTCTCGCCTAAACGGGACAACGCTGGATTCCAATTTTGATCGAATAAAAGGTTGCTAGAATGTTTAACATTTTAGATGAGCTGACAACTCTATTCAATGGATGGTAGCTTTGACTCTCGCCTAAACGGGACACTGATATCAGTTTGTTGAAAACCTTGGAAATTATTTAGGATTGAATTTTTTTTAAGTATTTTCTCATATCATTCCTACTTGCTATGTGCTTATAATTTCTGAATTGATATTGTGTGTTAAACCATTATTTAATTTCTATTTGTTGATTTCTATTATTTTGTAGTATCCTGTATTATCAAAATGAATCCCATGTTATCACTGTTGACTGAAAACAAGCTGAATGGATCTAACTTTAATAAATGGAATGAGAACATTAATATTGCTCTCATAGGAGAAAGTGCCTAGTTTGTTTTAACTGAGCCGTCACCTGAAGTGCCTGGGGACAATGCTTCCAAAGCTGTGAAAGAAAAATATGAGCGTTGGCAGAAAGCAAATGACAAAGCTCTATACTTTATGCTTTCTAGCATGGTTGACACCCTCAAAACTCGGTTTTCTAAAACCGAAAAGGCTGCTGAAGTTATGACGAAGTTAAATGAGCTATTCGGTAAGGCATCACTTCAGTCACGCTTTGACGCGACTAAGAAGTACATTAATGCACGGATGGAACCTCATCAAAACGTGCGTGACCATGTTCTCCTCATGTCCAGTTATTTCCAAGAAGCCTAGGATCATGGTGCTGAAATGGACAGTGCTACTCAAGTTAGTCTTATCTTGAATAGCCTGACTCCAACATTTCTACCATATACATCAAATTATGTCATGAATAAGAAGGAAATTGACTTTCATGAATTAGTCAATGACCTTCAAACTTATGAAAATTTGATTGGAGGACCCAAGAAGAAAGGGAGTAAACCTCACAATCCTGGGAATGGTAATGGGACGATAAAACCTGAAGCACATGTTGCCTCTGCTTCAAAGCCCAAATCGAAGAGGAAGTGGCACAACACCAAGAAGCGAACAAAAGCCAATAAAAAGGCTGCTCCTTCCGGTGATGCTACACTTAAAGGAAAGTGTTTCTACTGCAATGAGAAAGGTCATTGGAAACCCCAGTGTCCTAAACTTCTTGCAAAGAAACAAGGCATTTCCATTGATAAACTTTAAGAGTTTTAGTGAATTGTTATCCAATTGGATTTATGATTCTGGACTAACTTTGTTTATTTGTTTTCTTCTTCTTATAGGCCAGGCTACTTGAACTCAATTGAGTTGGATCAGAACGCTGGACCACGGGTGAAATCGTCCAGATGAAGATGAAGCTCTTCAATTTTTTTGAATTAATTGTTTTAGTTTAAAGACAATTTGGATTTCAAATTTAAGTCAGGGATATTTATCCCTGTTTCTCTCATATTGTTGCAATACATTTTTTTTTATTAATAATAAAGTTTTATTTTCGAAATTTACTATTGCAATTTATGAGATTGAGCTTCATTTAATTTATCTTCATCAATTATTACCACATTATATTTGTATGTTTGTATGTGTAAGTGTTTTTATTATTGATGCAAATTCTATAATATTTTCAACTCTTCATAGAGTTATATTATATAAACACTAGAAATTATTTCTATGTTTATCAATAATTGTTCATTCTCATACAATTATTAAGAATTTGTTTAATAAAAGGATCTTATGATCTGATAGGGGTGGAGAAAAGTTAAGAAAACTATGCAGTTCAACGATCTTTTATATCTAATGAACTCTGGATAGTATTCAACTCCATATAAACTTTATCACACTAAGAGAATCATGATCTTTACAACCTTTAGGGGTGGATCATAATCTCTATATACTTAGGGGTGGAGGTTATCCACAAGTACCCTATATGTATATTCTTAGGGGTGGAGTCTATTCCACAATTCCCTATGAAACACATATCTTGTTTAAACATGGAAGTAATATAATGAGTCAGCTATTGTCAATATAAATTCTTGATCTTGATTGTATGTTCCATTTCGATTTTACTGTTGTAAGTAAAAGTATGATACCTTTTAAAAGTTCTTTGTTAAAGTTTCACACTACCTTAATTGAGTGGGAGAATTTTAAAATTCTATACCCATCTTCATTAGGTTGATACTTGTGATGGATACTTAAGAACACTACTGAAAAGCAAATCTAACCATTCACATGGATAGGTATAGCTTATCAGAATTATGAGAATAAGATAAAGAACTCTAGTTCAGTCCATTCGAATGACTTGAACTTAGAACTCTTAATCCTCATAAAATTTTATGGTATCTTAATTTTGATTACTTTATCTCTGGCATGTATTTTTCACTTCAAATACTAGTCTGCTATGTTGATGACTTAGTCTTGACTTAAAGTCTCAGACTAATACAAAAGTCACAACTAGGTAACTCTCTAAACAATCAGAGGTTAAAAGTATTATTTAACCAGACATCTGCTATTGAGTGGGAGCTATCTGAGATGTAATCAAATAGGGAACATTAGAAAATATTCAAGAAAGATTTATGAAAGTGATCTATATGTCAGATATTAAGGAACTGTGTATCAGTTGTCTTTGTATCACACCATCTAATTTTGAAATTCTTGAGATGGTGCTTACTTTGGGGGTGGAGGAATTATTGTATAATAATTCAAGCTCTACCAGAGAAGAACTATAATTTGGTCTATTCGAAAATACCAGAAAGTTATATCACTGAAGAAAAGTCTACACTGTATTATCTCAATTACATATTTTAAAATATGAGAGATATGTATTCTGTTTATCCAGATGTACTTTTAAAACAGTAAAGATTTCAGTATACCTTGAAGAGTAAAGCATATAGTAAAGGATGTTTCATAAGTGTATTTATGAACTAGTTTCCAGAAGTTTGGGTGGATTCAAATATACTACACTTGATCTGAAGATCAAGACATCAGATTGACCTATTTGCACAGTTTGTTTTATATTAGTGCAAGTGGGAGTTTGTTGGGTTTTATGCCCTAAATAAAACTCTTTACAATCTGATTAGTTATCAATATAAGAAATTTGAAGTGATTGATGTTTGCATGAATTTTACATGCTAATGGTTTAATATGTTTAATATGTTTATTACATTCATATACACAAAATCAGTTAAATCCAGATCATATGTTTATTCACAATTACAGTATCGTCAACACAGTGGAATGTGATTGTGATCATATGAATCAAAAGTTTTGGTCCCTGTTTCATCAGTGTTATTGGATTTACACTAATGTGATAATCAACGATGATGTGTACTTACACTTGGAGTAAGTGTTATGTTCTTTCCAGGACATTAGTAAAGTATACTGGTTTCGAATGTATGGAGTATACATTGGACTAGACCGATATTGCAACTAAGTTAAGATATTACAAACTTACCGTTATACATATCTTTCCAAGTCAATATCAGTAGTTGATCTTAAGATTAAAAGAATCTAAATCCTGATATGCTTAGGCTCAACTCAGGAGTTCTATTCATGTTCTTTGATTTATTAGTTAAGCCTACTTTTGGATCAGGGTGATACGTATATTTTGGGAACATGATAGTATGATTGAGTGGGAGTGCTGAACATAAATATGGAATCTATAGCTTCTACTCGTGTATAGAAGTCAAGTGATGATTCCCTTCGAGCTTAGCAAATAGAAGTAAATGGATGAGCTCTTGTTTAACTGACTAATTATTAGATCACTAAACACCATTTATAGGTAGCTAAGTGTTTTAAGGGGCAAAATACATTGAGGGGTGAGAACGGTAAAGAAATCCCATCTCGATGTAGATCATCTATATAGAGGATCTTTAAATCACAATAAGATTATAACAATGGTTAAATGAGATAGTATATTGATATCGTGGAACATACAATATGCTCTATATAAGTCTGAGAGTGCAATTCTAAGTTCTAAGAGTGGATTCAACGAAGAATTAATAAGTAGGAATTTACTTGGTAAATTTGGTTCACTTATTGGAAGCTCAGCATATAGATCCATGGTCCCCATTCTAGTTGAGAACATTCTGCTTGTAAGACTCATTAATTGATTCGTGATTGATCAATTATAATTCTAAAGTTAGATTATGTCTAATTTTATGAATTTTCACTAAGCAGGGGTGAAATTGTAAAGAAAAGAGTTTCTAGGTTTATTTATTTATTAATGGACTTTATATGTTTAATTAATAATTAAATTAAATGACAATATTATTTAATAATGTATTTTAGTTATTAAATAATTAGTTTTGGCATTTAAAAGGTTAGAATTGGAAAATTGGCGTTTTTGAGAAAATAGAGATAAAATTTGATAAAACTGCAAAATTAAGTGAGGCCCAATAACACACCATGGCTGGCCAATTAAATAGGTCTTTCAAATTAATATTTTCATTATTTTAATGCCAAATAATTCATAACCTAAACCTAGTAGTAGCCTATAAATAGAAAGTGATGGCTCAGTCACATAACATGCTTTCACAAGTTTTCAGATCATCTTTCTGACAGAAATTTCTCTCTTCAGAAAAACTGAGCCTTCCCCACTTTCTATACCTGGCCGAAACCCTCTCTCCTCTTTTCTCCTTCATCTTTTTTGACCCTAGTGAAAGAGCAAGTGCCCACACACAGCAAGCAGTAACTCAATCATAGATTGGAAGACTGTGAAGGATCAAACTTGAAGAAGAAGGACATTCGGGCTCAAATCTTGATTATACTCTGCTACAGAAAGGATTCAAGGGTTAAGATCTGAGTGGAAGGAGACATTAATTCCGCTGCATCAATGTAAGGTTTTCTTAACTTTATATGTGTTTAATTTATCGTTTTAGAAAGTTCATATTTAAGGTGTTTAAACAACATACTTGTGAGTAGATCTAAGATCCTAGTAAAATAATTTCCAACACTAACAACCAACTAATCAGTTTATTATGACCTGTAAAAACTAGGTTCTCAGAGCGGATACCCCAAGGACCTGATCTCCAAACTTGTTTAGCAACCATGTAGTGAAAAAGAAAGATGTAAAGGGGAATCTTCACTAGAATGACAAAGGATACACAAAGATTCATTCTCAAAAATCTGTTGTAGTCTAATCCCAAAAGAAAGAATATCTCAACTCAGCTCCCAAACGAAAAATTTGACACGCTCATGGACCTTGCTACACCATATGAGACTCCACAGACGATTCATGTTGCACAAACGATCCTTAATACACGCTAAATAGGCATTCTTGACTGTGAAATTCCCATTAAGGGAATTTTTCCATATCAGTTCATTCGCAGAATCATCCCCAAGTCTCGAAATAAGATTAAGAGAGCTACTCAAACTTGGAACAAACCACCTCTGAACTTGATCATTATCCCACATACTACCTTCTGAATCACATAAAGAGTTGACATAAGATTCCACTACCTGAATTCTTAGTTTGGAGGCAGCTGAATATTGATCCTAATTGAGCCAAGGCACCCACAAGGAGTGTCAAATGTTAACCTTAGACCTAGAACAAATTAGAAAATAAGTTTCATTACGAATGAGATCTTTTGATGCCATGATACCTTCAGCCTCGAAAGACATAGAGCTTCTCAATGGAGCAGGACAAAAGGAACGATGGCCTTGAAAATGTTTGTCAACAAACAGCCTGCAGTAAAGAGAAGACTCACCAATAGCGATTTTCCAACCCAGTGTGTAACTACAATATTAAAATTGAGTTGGGTAACCTTATATTTGTAATTAGTTTACTAATTAGGTATAATATTTTTTTAAAAAGGTATAGAATTTTTATTAATAAATACGTTAACCAGACATAGTCCATTAACTATAGCATATATTACTAAAAAATCTGAATTTTTAAGCATAGAAAGCGTAAGAAACCCAGAAATTTGCAAATCCAAAAATTTAAGGAAAAAATACACTCAAACAAATGCAAATGACATGCACACACATGTAAGCAAGAGGAGAAATCAAGAAATTTTTGAGGAATTTGTTTATCCATAACCTTTTCTTCAAAAACCCACACTCAAGATCTCTTATAGTTCTTTCTAAGAACCTTTCTATCCTTGTGAGAATTGGTGTCCCAACAAAATGTTGCAGTTTTTTGGTGAGTTTTGTGTTCGAAAATGAGGTGGGTAGCATGAGTTTGGTAGAAAATTAGAGACATAAATGGAAGAGAGAATATGATGAAAAGAAGAAGAGTTTAATTGTATTAGGGGTAATTTAGAAAGAGAAACTTGTTTGGCTAAAAATAAAAACTTAAGCCAAGTTGGTATGAATTGGTAGAGTAGGTATATATTTTGCTCTCTTTCTCTTTCTCTTTCTCTCTTCACAAACCCCATATTCTCTCTTCCTTCCTAACCAAATCACACAAAAATTTTGCATACATTTTACCTTTCCAAGCTACTACAACTAAGGTGCATTAGTGGTGAGACTTTTTTCTTGAGGAAGTACGGGACCAATTTCAAGAACAATCAATGGGTAAGTGATGTTTTTTGTTTATTTTTGTTGTTGGTTCTTATATTTAGTTTAGAATATTATTTTTATGTTTGATTTGTGGGTCGTTGTTGTATTTTGCTGATTTTTGTGTGGAAATGGTTGTTGTTCGAGAATTCTACATTTTTTTTGGTTTATGAGTTTTTCTCGCCTAGTCTGATGGTGCCCGATAGTAGTCCGATTGTTTGCTCAGATCCAAGGTCAAGGACGATTTCTCGATGGGGTCTGATTGTGGGCCCGATGGTGTCTAATGGTTATTCAATTTTAATGCCTGTTTGCAGGACCCGATTGGGTCCAATATATGTGTTGGAATATGTTTTACCAGGATCTAGATTTACTACCATGTATGTTATTTAACATCCTAAATATGAATTTCTAAAACAATGTAAATAAACACATATAAAGTTTCAGAAACCTTACAGTGGGTGCAGCGGAATATTAATGGCTCCTTCCACTCAGATCTTTAACCCTTGTATCCTGTCTGTAGCAGGGTATCACCAAGATCTGAGTCTGAATCTCCTTCTCTTGAAATTGGATTCTTCACAGCCTTACACACTATGATTGAGTACCACTTGATGTGTGTGGGCACTTATTCTATCACAAAAGGGTATGAAAATATAAAGAGAGTAAGAGAGGAATGTGGTTCGAAAATAGAAGGAGTGAAGGCTCAGGAAATTTTGACTGGAGGCTTGAATTTTCATCATCTTTAAGTGTGAGCCATCACTATCTATTTATAGGCAACCACCTAGGTTTATGTTAGAATTATTAGGCATTAAAATATTGAAAAAATTAAATGAAAAATCCCTCTTAAGTGGTCGGCCATAGGATGTGGGCCCCACTTTGGAATTTTGCCATTTTTCAACAATTTTTTCTTATTTTCTCAAAAATACCATTTTTTCAATTCAACTACTTAAATGTCAAAACTATTTATTTAATAATTAAAATTAATCATCAAATAAAATTTTCATTTAATATATTTATTAATTAGATTTAATAAAGTCTCTTAATTAATAAATAAACCCTAGAATCTCTTTTCTTCACATTTAAGCCCTTACTTAGTGAAAATTCATAAACTAGAAATAGTCTAATTTTGAAATTATAATTGATTACTTAAAATCAATTATCTGAGTCTTACAAGCAGTATGGTCTCAACTAGTATGAGGACCATGGGCCTATACAACCGAGCTTCCAATAAGCAGAACTAGAATTTACAAAGTAAATTCCCTAACTTATTAATTCCTTATTGCATCCACCATAGAACTTGGAATTGCACTCTCAATCATATAGAACGCTCTATATATGTTCCACGATATAGATACGCTATAAACATTTAACCATCATTTTAATCTCAATAATCAAATATCCTCTATAGATGATTTACACCGAGTATGGATAAATTTACCGTTTCACCCCTCAATGTATTTTATCCTTAAAACACTTAGCTTCCTATAAATGATATTTTAGTGAGCTAATATAATCATTGAAACCATAGCTCTTGCATTTATCTCTATTAAGCCAAGCTCGAAGGAAATCATCGTTTCACTTCTATGTCCAGATAAAAGCTATAGATTCCATATCTATGTTTAGCGCTCCCACTCAATTGTACTATCATGTTCCCAAAATGTACGTATCACCCTGACCAAAAAGTAGGCTTAACTAACAAATCAAAGAACATGAATAGCACTCCTGAGATTGAACCTAAGCATGTCAGGATTAAGATCTTTTGATCTAAAATCAACCAGTGATATTGACTTAGAAAGATACAAATGTAAGATTATAATATCTTTACCAAGATCAATATCGGTCCCGTGGTCCAATGTATACTCCATACATCCGATACTGGTAAACTTTGCCAATGTCCTGAAAAGGACATAACACTTATCCAAGGTGTAAGTATACCTATCGCTGATTATCATGCCAGTCTAAATCCAGTGAACTGACAAATCAGAGAATTAAACTTTTAAACATATAATCATGATTATATTCCACTCTGATGACAACACTATAATCATGAACAAAAACATATGCTCTGGACTTAATAGAATTTATACATTAAATATAATCATGAAATAAATGATGTGAACCATGCAACATAAAATGAATTTTGATTTTTATTAATTAGTAAATGTGATTATATTGAAATGGGTTTTATTTAGGACACAAAACCCAACAATATGTCTAATAGGGGTGTCCGATTGTAGTTCAATTTTGAGGTCAGTGTGGAGGACCCGATGTGGATCCAATATAGCAGATAGTGTATTAGATAGTTGTTCAGCTTTGAGGTCTGTTTGAAGGACTCGATTGGGTTAGATATAAGTCTAATAGCTGTCTGATTGGATTCTAAAATTACTCATGTTCATGAATTCTATTTGGAGGACCGATTGGGGTCGATATGGGTCCAATTAGATTCTATATATGGCCGATATTACTCAATTTTGTGAATTATTTATCCTGTCTATTTTTTTTCTTATAAGTGTTTTTTATGTTTGTGGATGACATGTTCAACTGTTTTTGTGTTCATTATGTATAATGATGTTTGGGAGATGGTAGAGATTGGATTTATAACCAAGAATAATGTGTGTATCGATCCTAGTCCAACACCAAGTATTGTTAAGAATACTCGTAGCGAGGTTGGAATTTTCATTCCAAAAACAAATATGGAGGTATTGGCGGCTGATGTGTTACCTAAATTAAACATTATGATGCCAAAAGCTGACATTGTTTGAAATTTGATTCCCTCACCCTTTCCCATAATTGGAGTTCCACATATTTTGATTTAATTCTTGGATTGTAAAAAATGTCACCATGCCAAGTGACGCAGCCTGTGTAATGCTCTGAAGCTGGAAGTATAAGGTTTGGAGGTCTTGAACTATGGAAAAAAAATTACAAGAAAATGCAAGTTAAACATTATGTAGCAAAGCATCTGACAAACATGAGAGGGATATCGGACCAACATTGAACTCAATTGTCCGATGTTGAGGGATATCAGATCAACAAAGATAAAAAAATACAATAACAATCAGACCACCTATTGGGCCCATCATCGTCCTCTATCAGACCTACTGGTATTCTATCAAAAAATAAAACAAAATGCAATGACAATCAGACCCCTTTCGTCCTCTGTCGGACCAATAATAATTTTATTCTAAATAATAAATAATGTATAAAAATAGGCCCCCATCTCCTCCATCGGACAACACAAACATTCTAAAACAATAAAAATTTATAAATATCGAACCCACCATCGACCCCCATCGTCCTCTATCGAATATACAAACACTCTATCAAAATATAAAAATTTACAATTTACATCGGGCTAACATTGGCCCTTCATCTTCAACCTCCAAACAATACATTGCATCGGGCATGTATCGGGTTAGCATCAGACCAACATCAGACCTGTCCTAAAAACCCAAATTTCACCTGAGAATATAGATCTAACCCCAAAATTTTCTAAATCTAAACCAAACTCACAAATCACAAAAAAAAAAATCAATAAACCTATAAATTTCTACCCTAAATCGAATCTATAAATCCAAACACCCAAACATACAACAAAATGAAAAAAAGAAGGTTTGAAAACTTACCTTAGACATTTGGGACGGTGGTCGTGGGTTGGGACAGACGTCGTGGGTTGGGGCAAACGTCATTTGGTGGTCGTCAATTGGTGAGAGTCCAAGTGCGTGGGTTTTTTGGTGAGAATCTGAGGTTGTCGGTTCGTTTGAGGAGTTGAGCGATAGAGTGAGTTTTCAAAATGGGAAGAGTAATTTTGGGTTTAATGAAAAGTTGGGCTATTCTAACAATATTAATGTACTTAAGCTTAGTGTATCAATGTCCTATTGGAAAACAAAAGAAATATTAGCATAAAATTATGGTAGTATTTAATTGGGAGTTTGATGGGTTGTGCACATTAGGATAGAAATTCAAATTTCCCACTTCAATAAAAGGTCAATCATTAACATATTTATGAGATAAGAAGATTATATGGGATATTTTCATTAGAAGGTATCACTTCAAGCATAGAAACTCAAATTCTCCCAAAAAAAAAAAAAATAGCAACGCCATTGCTGGAATATGAAAATTTGTACTCAACATTCTTAGATTTGAACCAATTATGAAGATGATTATAATTTTTACTTTTTATATGAAATTAAATGGATAATTACTAATGGTTGAAAATGCTGCAATTGAAGCTCTAGCTGGAGACAGCTTGATGTGTCTTTTATCTCATAGACTGCTTGAAGTTGCAACTTAATGTGGTAGAGACCTTTATCAGTTATTTGTTTTGGAAGGGCAATTTGTACAAGCATCTCTCGATTTTGGCTGCTAAAGGAACCTGTTTGTGTATGAAAGAGAAGCTTTGTGTATTTTAATCAACAATAGTACAGTATCTTTTTTTTTATTATATGTCGAAATAGAGATTAGGAAAATATTCCCAGACAAAAGAATTTGATCCAATTGTGTAGCCTAGCCTAGCTACCTGATTCAGCCCAACTCCTTTCAATTTTGTCATTCACATCCCCAAATTGCATGCTTACAAGTAATGGGGGAAACCAATTTTTTTGTGTCCTATTTTTCACTTCTTTCCTTCTATACTAGCCACCATTCAATAACCCCACTCCACCACTCATTTCCCACTAACTTCAACATTTGACAAGCAGCGAGAAATCTACATCGTCAGAAATAGGAAAATCGTGTAACTGTCCTTATTTCTTTCATTTTCTTTCCCTCCTCTCCATGGATGGATTAGAAGCCCAAACCGAAAACAACAATTCCCAGAAGTTCTAATTATCTTCTAACAATTCCTCATCAGGTAAGACTACAGTCAGTAAAGAATACTTGACTCGTAGCGAAATCCTGCCCTTTTCAACGACGAGTCTTGCCCCAGAAACAACCCAGTACCCTGGATTGTCCTGTGGTCCTCTTGTCATTTCTGTGGTGTCCACAAATTTCAGAAGCTTAGGTGCTTGGACAGGAACAGGAGGACCTCCCGGGTAGACAGCAGAGTTAATGTTTACATCTGCTGGCCTTGGAGGTGGCTTATGAACTGTTGTAAAGTGATGGCTGATAAGTGTCGATATTAATCCAGACTTGGCTCCAAGCCCTGGTGACCCATCCCACTCGGGATGCTTTACAACTGTTGCTCCTGAAACTCTAGAGAAGCGAAGTCTCAAGAATAGGATATTCTTGATACCATAATTCTCAACCTGTAACATGGCTCCTGTAACTATAGAGAGATCCTCATCAGATTCTACAGGAGCAGTGCAAACATGAGAGAAGTTCTTCCATTGAACTTTTTCATAGTATTTACGATCATAGGATTCACGACAGAAGTTTCCATCTGGATCATCTTGAAGTTGAAAGACTTTGGGTAGAGAAGAGAGGTGCTGTAAATGTATGGCTAAGCGGTTGCTTCTCTTGCCTTCTAGATATAGCCGAAGACCAGTCACTGGCTTCTTACCCACGTCAACCTGCAATAAAGAATGCACAGTAAATCAAGAAATTTTCAGAAACCAAATAACCAAGAATCTGGAATCTGGAAAGTATCAAAGATACTTTGAACTTTTTGCAAGTTACAAAATAGGCAACTAGGAAAGCAAGCCAAGCTTTTTACAGAAATATACATTTACATAAACAAGGAATTCTCCACTACACTACATACAAGTGATAAGGAAACCCGTCAACAAACACTTTCTTATAAATAGCACTTCTAAAAAACAAAAAGGATTAATAAACTCTAACGCAAAACATTTAATATTAGCAATAGTTCAAGGTCATAAAATGAAGTCCACACAGGTCAACATTTATGAGGAGATGCTATACCGATATGGTGTTCACATAAAGCTTGGGACCCATGAAACTAAACTGTAGAGATACATTGCTCTGTTGCTTTCTCTGGGGACCAAGGGGTAGTTCACTGAACACTGGTGCCCACTGTCTTGGAAGCTGAAACTCCAAAAATTGATGGAGCTCTCCAATTGGTGGTTTATCTGAAACAACAGACATCATGAGTTCAGGATTTCAGTTTTTTGTGATAACACGTGACTATGTTAGTTATGTGTTAGTTATGTTAGTTAATACTGTTGTGTACAGTTAGGTAGTTGTTAGTTACATTCTTGGTTGTTATTCCTTTTCTTGTAACAAACTCTCTGTAATATAAATAAAGCCTTTCTCTAATTGTTGGTTAGCTTTTGCTGAGCTAATCTCAATTAGCATTCTTTTCTCTGTATGTGTTTTACATGGTATCAGACGCTGTTGACTCACGTCTCTCGATCCTGCTTCTGCTTCAATGGCGAATGCCTCTTCCTCAACAGCTCGTGCTTCAATGGCAAATGCCACTCCTGCTACTGCAACATGGAACCCGTTCTCAAATTCTCTTACTTCTTCTCTCACCCTCAAACTCGATCGACTGAATTTCCTTTCTTGGAAATCTCAAGTGGTTCCCACTGTGATTGGACATGATCTCGATGAGATCTTGTTCACGGGAATCCCTCCTCCTCAATTTCTTGTTACAGGTGAACCAAATCCAGATTTCCTTCAATGGCGACGAAGAGACCAACTCTTACTGTCATGGCTTCGATCCTCCATGACAGAGAGCATTCTTGCATCTGTGGCCAATTACAATTCATCTGCTGGTGTCTGGCGCGCCCTTGAACAAAAGTTTGCTAGCCAAACAAGAGCTCGAAGGCTTCAACTCAAAGGCCAGTTCTCTAATCTCCAGAAAGGCAATCTTTCCATCTCTGAATATGTCGACAAGGTTCAGTCGATCGCCGATGCCTTAAGTGTTGCTGGTTCTCCAGTAAATGACCAAGATCTTGTTCTTCAACTTCTCAACGGCCTGGGTCCAGAATTCGATTCTGTTGTGTCTGGAATCACATCCAGAAGTGACATCCTTACCATGGAAGAAGTTCAGGCCTTACTATTGTCTCACGAAAGTCGACTTGAGCATCACCAAACTGTGACTGATCTTGCAGTCAAGATGCAGGCCAACATTGCTTTTGCTAATGGAAGATCAGGAGGTGCTCGACCCTTTTCCTCAGTCAAGAACACACAAAATGACTATCCCCAATCGTCCAATGGCCGAGGCAGAGGATATCCAAGATATAATCAACAACGAGTTATATGTCAAGTGTGCCTTCGATCGGGTCATACTGCACCAGTTTGCCACTACAGGTTCGACAAGAACTGGGTTGTGCCTCGCCCAAATCAACCTCCTCCCAGGGCCCATCTCACTGAACTAGAGTTTGATTATGACCCTCAAGCTTACATGACAACACTAGTTCAGGACTTTGGTGATGACAACACCTGGTATGCAGATACTGGGGCCACGGCTCACATTGCTTTTGACAATTCGACCTTTGACACTCAACAGCCTTACACTGGCACAGAAACCGTGACTGTAGGTGATGGTAAGAAACTCATTATCTCTCATGTAGGCAACTCTGTTATTCCATCTTATTCTCCTTCCTGTCCTTTACAATTACAATCTGTTTTACAAGTTCCTCACATCACTAAGAATCTTGTCAGTGTTTCTAAATTAGTTGATGACAATGACATCTTTCTTGAGTTTCACAAAAACTGTTGTTTTGTCAAGGACAAGAAAACAGGTGCTCTTCTCCTCAAAGGAAAGCGTAAAGATGGGCTATACATGCTTAGTGATGGTTCTGTCAAGTCAAATTCTGCCTTAGAGTGTCTTTTAACTACTACTACTGCTTCTGTTCATTGTTCTTGTTGTAATCTGAACACTTGTTCAATTGTCAATACTGATGTATCCTCTTGTACTCAATTGAATATCAATAAAGAACAAATTTCTGGTTCATCTATGCCTATTGCATGCTTTGCCTCTACAGGCCCTGATGTTAATACTTGGCATCATAAGCTTGGCCACCCCTCTATAGCTACTCTCACCAAACTACTCCCTCAACTACCTCATACAGGGTCAATTAAGACCCTGCAGTTTTGCAATGCCTGCCAGCAAGGCAAAAATCACAGGTTACCATTTACTCTGTCTCAAACCAACTCGACTCAACCCCTTGAACTTGTGCATACGGATCTTTGGGGTCCATCCCATATACCATCCAAAGATGGATTCAAATACTATATTCATTTCATTGATGATTATAGTAGGTTTACCTGGATCTATCCCCTCTCCCTCAAATCTCAAGCCCTGGATATGTTTTTAAAATTTAAAGCAATGGCTGAAAAACAGTTTGGTTTACCTATCAAAGGTGTCCAAGCTGATGGTGGGGGTGAATACAAGCCATTCAAGAAATTTCTATCTGATCAGGGGATCATTTTCTCACATCCCTGCCCTCACACTCATGAACAGAATGGGAGGGCTGAGAGGAAACACAGGCACATCGTTGAGACTGGTCTTACACTTCTAGCACAGTCTCGGTTAGATTTCTCCTATTGGTGGCATGCTTTTCAGTATGCTACCTTCACTATTAATAGATTACCTACCCCAATTCTTGATGGCATTAGTCCTTTTGAGTGTCTCTTTGGTCAAACACCTGACTACAATATCATGAAACCCTTCGGTTGTGCATGTTTTCCACACTTAAGACCCTATAACTCTCATAAGATGGATTTCAGGTCTGAGCAGTGCCTTTTTATTGGTTACTCACCATATCACAAGGGTTATCTCTGTGAGAGTGCTAAAGGTCGAATATACATTGCAAGGAATGTCAACTTCAATGAAACTCACTACCCTGGCACTCCTTCTGCTTCTGCAACAAGTCAGGTACATGCTTATCCTCATGTTTTACCTACTGCTAGTTTTAATACTACACAAACTAATCCTATTGCTTCTGGTGTGGTACTTCCAAATGCAACTGAGGTAACATGTAATCCTGTCCCTTCCCCAATTGTCTCATCATCACCACCACAACAACAACAACAACAACAATTACCTCCCACCACTATCCCACCTATCCCTGCAGCAAGACAAACACTCATTCCACCTACAGTCTCACTAAATAACCCTGACTCTCATCACACTTCCACTTCTCAGCCTAGCAACACAGACAATGCTACCCCACATCCTGTCCCTAGAGTTCACCCTATGACCACTCGATCACTAAATGGGATAGTTAAACCGAAAGCCTATTTAGCCACAAAGCACCCTTTACCCGAATCTCTACTACCCACTGAGCCTAGAAACATCACTGAAGCATTGAAAAATCCCAAATGGCTTGCCTCTATGAATGATGAGTTTGCTGCATTAAAAAAGGCTGGAACTTGGATACTTGTACCATACAAACCAGGAATGCATGTGATTGACAATAAATGGGTACACAAGATTAAGCTCAATGCTGATGGCTCTCTCAATCGATTCAAATCAAGACTTGTGGCCAAAGGTTATTTACAAACCCCAGGAATCGACTATGAAGAGACCTTCTCCCCAGTTGTAAAACCTGTAACAGTACGCACGGTCCTTTCATTAGCAGTCTCTCGAAACTGGTCTATTAAGCAGTTAGATGTTTCTAATGCTTTCCTCAATGGCAATCTCCAAGAGACTGTATATATGAAACAACCTTCAGGCTTTGTCAATTCTGAAAAACCAGATCATGTATGTCTCCTAAAGAAAGCCATTTATGGCCTTAAACAGGCTCCTCGAGCCTGGAATGACAGACTCAAAAGCTGTCTATATCAGTGGGGTTTTACGGCTTCTAAGTCAGATAATTCCTTGTTCACTTATGGCTCAGGATCGAATCAAGTTATACTCCTAGTATACGTTGATGATATACTAGTTACAGGGCCGAATATGTCTCTCATCAGTAAGCTTGTCACTGATTTAAACCACCAGTTCTCCCTCAAAGACTTAGGAGAAGTACATTACTTCTTGGGAGTTGAAATTTACAGGGATCACACTGGGATGTATCTGTCCCAAACTAAATACATCACCGATCTTCTACTCAAGCTTCACATGGAAGGTGCAAAAGGTTGTCCAAATCCTGCCAGTGCAAGTGCAAAACTGTCCTTGACAGAGGGTGAACCCTTCTCTGATATTACTCTGTATCGTAGCACTATTGGTGCCTTACAGTATTTGTCTCTTACACGGCCAGATGTGGCTTTCATAATCAACAAACTAAGCCAATTCCTAAAGGCACCTACGACATGTCACTGGGAGGCCTGTAAAAGAGTCCTGCGGTATCTCAAGGCTACAATATCACAAGGTTTAGTGTTTCGACCAACAACAGATATGGTTCTTACCAGTTATTCAGATGCCGATTGGGCAAGCTGTGTCGATGATCGACGCTCTACTGGTGGCTACCTTGTCTACCTTGGACAGAATCTAATCTCCTGGTCCTCGAAAAAGCAACAAGTGGTTGCTCGGTCTAGTACAGAGAGTGAGTTCAGGGCTCTTGCAAACACAGCTGCTGAACTCAAGTGGATCATGTCTTTACTCACTGAGCTTCAAGTCACGATTTCTAAGTGCCCTGTCATTTGGGTAGACAATCAGAGTGCTTCTGCTCTTGCTGCCAATCCAGTTTTTCACGCACGCTCGAAGCACATAGAAATTGACTTGCACTTCGTTCGTGATCAGATTCTAGCTCATCATCTTGCTGTTCAATTTGTTCCATCCATTGATCAAGTTGCAGATCTGCTCACTAAATCTTTGTCTACAGAAAGGTTCAACTACCTACGATCCAAACTTCACATGGCTCCTACATTGTTCAGTTTGAGGGGGGATGATAACACGTGACTATGTTAGTTATGTGTTAGTTATGTTAGTTAATACTGTTGTGTACAGTTAGGTAGTTGTTAGTTACATTCTTGGTTGTTATTCCTTTTCTTGTAACAAACTCTCTGTAATATAAATAAAGCCTTTCTCTAATTGTTGGTTAGCTTTTGCTGAGCTAATCTCAATTAGCATTCTTTTCTCTGTATGTGTTTTACATTTTGAACTGTATCACATTAAATAGATTTTGTCAAATATAAACATTAATTTTTAATAACTGGATACGTGAATATAGTCTTTCAGTAATTCAAACTAAATCAATAAATATGCAAGCAAATAAACACTTGCTTACAACGTAAATAAAGATTTATGGCGTGGCTCAGGAATCCACTCCCTGGGACTCCATTTAACAGAGAGGTAATGGGGATAAATGACATTGATATCACATCAGGTTCCATCTGAACAGTTTGTAGCCATTCGTTATGGGATAAGGATCTACCATCAGTTCCACCTCTCCTCTTGCAAATGGTCACAATATCCTGAAACTAAATTACATTAGTAACAATATTAGAATCATACATAATTTGGCGAGCCAAAAAATGTTATGAATCATTTTGCATAAGACTTGACAATACTATCAAAAATAACATTACATCTGAAGCTTACCTCCTTGTGTGAATAAGAGCTTGATGGATTAGCCTCTGCAAATTGCAGGCGCTGTTCCCTGGTTCCAAACTGTTAAAAAAGTTATCAGATAAAGATACTAGAATACATACTGTAGAGCACTTTCCTTCAAAAATAGGTCATGAAGCAATGCTATACAGACGCAAATCAATACACGAGGTTTGAAATTTGCATGCATATGGTATTAAAGACAATCTAATATGATATAATAGAGAGTAAAAAAAAACATACAAACCTTGTCATTCTTGTATACTTGTTGAGAAGAAGTACCATAATGGCTACTGGCATCTAAAAATCTCTTATCAGCAATATCTTTCAATTTTTTCTGTACATCAGCAGGCTGAAGAGTTGATGAGTGCTGTTGCTTCATGTATATAACATCCTTCCCTCCCATCTTAACTCCAACAATAATGTGAGTGCCAAATGTTTCAATAAACCTGTAATAGCGAAGTAAAAAAAAGATAAATTTTAGAGAGGGGCGTCAGAGAGAAACTCTATAAACAGAACATTACTTCGCTTAAACTCTGTGCGTACCTTGCTAATGCAGCAGGTTCCCATGAGGGTGGGACAGCTTTCCTAACGTGATCACGCAGTACCATCTGAGACTTCTCCAATGCAACAGTGTAGAGTGTAATAAACACTCCATCAAAAGCTAAGGTCTTAGTGTTGGCTGCATCTTTCTGCCAGCATCCTGAGAAATCATACATGGCATTGAAGAGGCCTGAAGGAATTTTCCCAGTTAAAGAAATTTCCTGGTTGAACTGTTCCGACATCTGTGAGAGAAAATACAGAGGTTACTCATCACCAGTAATTTCTGTAGAAGAAACCTAGTTTAGTATTAGCACTTAGAACTTGAAAAGTTGTACAGAGAAAAGAACGAGAAAGAACAAATACATTCCATTAATTTGAAAAAAAAAAATTATAAGCATGATTTAAGCATCTCCATCGACTACTCTACTCTACATTATGCTAATGGTCACATAAAGAGAGTGTGATATTAGAGAATATATTGGAAAAACTAACCCGACTACCAAATTAATCCACCTAGAATGTGATAATTTAGTCCCACTAAAGAAATATTTTGAGAGAAAAGTTTACAGCTTTAAATCTCAATTTCTCATGAATTTTTCACTCATTCTTGTTAAAATTAGTTTTATTATCCAACTCAATGTTATCATATCCCACCCACCAAACGAGACCGAAAAGAATTGAGCTATCCCCTTTTGTACTTTTCATTTTGTAAATATTCTTTTTTCAGGTTTTTACAATGATACATACATGATTACTTGGTATAGTTACAACTTACAAGTATACTCGATGGTGACACGAAACGGTTAAAAAAAATGACAAAAAAATCTGATCGATCCAAAGACTAAATTTTGGTTAATGAGTAATATATACTTGTTTCTGCTTTTGGCAAATTAGGTCGGTTGGTCAAGTACACCACACATGCAGGTGAAAGTTTGACCTATCATAACCCGTATGAGCAAAATGAGCACTAAGTTAGGCAAATGACGTAAAGAATTTTACCTGCTGAAAAGATAGAACATCGGACCTAAATCGGGTTCGCTCTCCCTTGTCACATTTTATAGATTTAGATACATTTGGGATGGTAATCCCACCGGGTAAAACGATCTGACGCCCTTCATCTTGATCAATCTCAATTAAACAAGATTTAGCTGAGTCCCCTTTACAGTATTTGAGCCTTAGATCAATTGAGATGTCGTATCCTCGCCCTATTGAACCAATTGCAATCTCTGCAGCTTTTGGAGCTGGAACTTTCAGCGCCATAACTCACCAACGCCTGTTCCTTCACCAATCCCAGATCTAAATTCAGTATTGAACTTTAATTCTCCAAAAAAAAAAAAAAAATCAACTTCAATACCACAAACCACGCAACTAAATCCTCCAAGTATATCTCCAATCACACATTGTTCACCCCAAACCAGAACAAAAACGTCCCCATACGGAATCAAACACAAAATAATAACAGTACTAAAGAAATTCGAAACTACTTAAAAATGCAAATACAAAGAGCAAATGTGAAACCAATTCCGTACATTTTAGGGCGGATTTGAGCTGGAAAAGGAAACGTAGATGCAGAGAGTTGAAGATATCAGCAAATGCGAGATCAAATTTCGATTTTTGAAAACTTGAACCAAAGAGAAGATGAAGTTTCAGAAAGGAAAGAGAGAGAGAAACCCTAATACGTGAGAAACACGAGGAGTGAGTGAGTTAGTAAATGTGAGAAGAACGAGAGAGAAAGAGAGAGCTGGAATTTGGTTTGTATTAATTTCTTTTGAAATTACGGATATCAATTATCTTATCATTATTATAGTTATTAATTAATGATGAGATCTTCCTTACAATTATTATTATTATTATATTAATGTTTTTTTAATTTTTTGGATAAAGTATGATAAGCCGTCCGATTAGATGCAATGAATGGAATTAGTTTGTTTGACCAAACTATGTTGCTGACGTGGGCTTGAGATCTTCGACAGTTCACACTGTTTTGTAAAATTATTAGTAATAACTTAATAAGGTAAACGGTCAAACTACGGCCCGCTTAACTGTTTTCACACAATTTTTTTTTTTTTCTTTTCTTTGCTGTTTCTACGGAGCTTACACGTTATTTACTTATTTTATTGGTAAAACTAGGAAAGTAAGCCGCGCTTCGCGCGGTGTTGCCTAACTTTTATAATTTTTATATATAAATATTGTATTTATATTAAGTGATATAATTTAAAATATAACATTTTAACGTGTATATTATGAACAAACTAATATAGTGTTGAAATTAAAAATATAGTTTACTATTTTAAAATATATAGAAAAGTAAAAATTTTGTGACAAATATTATCGATTTATTTTGTGACAAATGTTACCTCATTTTCTTTAGTGCTTTTTTTTATATTTATATATATATAGATATAGATATTGATTTATTTGTTAAAAACTATTTTTTTTTTATTTTAAATATTTTGCAAGAATTGAAAAATGTAAAAATATGTGTAAATAAATAATATCTATCACTCACATATATTTGATGAAAAATATATATAACTTAAAAGTTTAACATTTACAATAGTCTCATATGGAGGTATATATAAAAAATATATATTTAAAGTGTCTTATTATTCTAATATATATTATACATTAATAAATCAATATAGTTTTAATTATTGAAATAAAATTAAAATAAAGAATTATAAGAAAATAATTTTTAATATAAAAAATAATTAAATTAATTTTTTTATAATCATTTTAAACTTGAAAAAGATTGAAAAATACAAAAATGTATTTTGCATTCACTTTAAAAAAAAATTGCAACTTATTGGGCAACATTAAGTTCATCAATCACCCATAAAAAGTAACGTAGTAAGAATATTATTTATAACCTACAGATATTAAACCTAAACAATCTTTAAACAATGTGGGACTTTTAGTTTGCACATTAATAAATCAATATAGTTTTAATTATTGAAATAAAATTAAAATAAAGAATTATAAGAAAATAATTTTTAATATAAAAAATAATTAAATTAATTTTTTTATAATCATTTTAAACTTGAAAAAGATTGAAAAATACAAAAATGTATTTTGCATTCACTTTAAAAAAAAATTGCAACTTATTGGGCAACATTAAGTTCATCAATCACCCATAAAAATTAGGCAACATTAAGTTCATCAATCACCCATAAAAAAAAAATTTAGACAAAGGAAAGTAACGTAGTAAGAATATTATTTATAACCTACAGATATTAAACCTAAACAATCTTTAAACAATGTGGGACTTTTAGTTTGCACATATGATTTGGTTTTCAAACAAAATAAGAAAATGTGTTAAAAAAAATAGGAAAAATGGAAAGAAAAAATTATAAGAGGACACATAGACAATCTTTGTCTCATTTTTTTTAGTGCTTTCTTTTATATTTATATATATATAGATATAGATATTGATTTATTTGTTAAAAACTATTTTATTTTATTTTAAATATTTTGCAAGAATTGAAAAATGTAAAAATATGTGTAAATAAATAATATCTATCACTCACATATATTTGATGAAAAATATATATAACTTAAAAGTTTAACATTTACAATAGTCTCATATGGAGGTATATATAAAAAATATATATTTAAAGTGTCTTATTATTCTAATAAATATTATACATTAATAAATCAATATAGTTTTAATTATTGAAATAAAATTAAAATAAAGAATTATAAGAAAATAATTTTTAATATAAAAAAATAATCAAATTAATTTTTTTATAATCATTTTAAACTTGAAAAAGATTGAAAAATACAAAAATGTATTTTGCATTCACTTTAAAAAAAAAATGCAACTTATTGGGCAACATTAAGTTCATCAATCACCCATAAAAATTGGGCAACATTAAGTTCATCAATCACCCATAAAAAAAAATTTAGACAAAGGAAAGTAATGTAGTAAGAATATTATTTATAACCTACAGATATTAAACCTAAACAATCTTTAAACAATGTGGGACTTTTAGTTTGCACATATAATTTGGTTTTCAAACAAAATAGGAAAATGTGTTAAAAAATAGGAAAAATGGAAAGAAAAAATTATAAGAGGACACATAGACACTCTCTGTGCTTTCCTTTATATTAATATATTGATATATTGATATGATAAAACTTCCATACAATTAGAAGTAATTTTATTACAATTAATCTAAAACACGCAATTAAAAAATATTGGCAAATTATTATGTGCAAATTCAAAGATTGAATATAATCCCCGACAAAAACAGATTAAATAATAGTCTAAAATATTAATGAGTATATTTTCTATTTTGGATCATTAAATTCTAATATTTTCTATTTTTTTTTTTTATTTTGGTCTTGTTCTTACATTTTTTTTAAAAAAAATATATATATCATAACTAGACTTTTAATTTTGTCAAATTATAAAAATAATCAATTAAGTCTAACTTAATCAAAGTTTATTAAAAAAAAATCTGACTTAATGATCAAAAGAATTTCAAATATAATAAAACAGTCTTATTTTGATAATTCATTAATTAAACAAAAATTAAAATCCTAACTAATACATAAATAAATATTTATATATATTGCTAGAAAATAAATATTTTTATTGACAATGATGTGAAACAAATTCAAACCAAAATTTCTTACCCTGTATTTTTATTATAAATAAAACGTAAAAATTTCTTCTTCTTAATAAGCTATACCTTTATTTTGCAAAAATGGAAATTTAAAGACAAAAATAAATAAATAATTTATTCATTATTTTGTTGCTAAATCACTTTTGAAAAAAATTGTGAATTACATAAGTTTGGGCAGTTTGGCCTGAAAGAATGATATATGTATTAATTATGGGAAATTTTATTTACACTCTAAAAATTTTTAAAGATACCCTATTTTAGTAATTTTTATTATATATAAAATTTATATCTTTAATTATATTAAATTTTAATTATTTTCTTCTAATTCATATTCTTAAAAAATAAATTTATCAAATAAAAATAAATTATATTTTAAATTTATTTTTGTTTGAACTTATATGAAATTAAATATTTAAATTAACATAAAATTATTATGACAAAAAATTAAAATAAAAAATTATATAAATTTTTTTTAAAAAAAATATATACATATGAGTTAAGGAAAATTATAAAAATGAAATCAAAATGAATATTAAAATTAACATAAAATAATATGAAAAAAAAAAGAATTAAAAAAAAAATCTTAAAAGTAATTTTTAAAAAACTATTTAAGTTTATATTTTTTTTAATAATACTGTGTATTTATTGTGAGATCCAAATAGAACTCTCCATTAATTAATCAAGAAACGAACGTGTGAAAAAAAGACAAATATATGCTTGCATTTAAAAGTGGCAGCTTCAAGTAATATTTATATATATAAATGAAAGGCCAAATATATATTTAATTAATATCATTTTATGAAGTTGTACGTGGAATTTGTGTGGACCTGGTGGAGGATGGCCTCTCCTCTGCCCTGTGGAGTGTTGTGTAACTCCTTATCATTTTAGGTGAAGTTAAGAAAAACAAACCACAGAGAAGAAAAAAGAATTAATAATGGCTACTACTGCAGTTGGAAGAGGACTCCATATTCCCCCATGTAATTCTTTACCTATCATTTCTAGGACTCTAATAAAGCCCTCATCACTTGGACTAGTGACGACAAAGCAAACATGGCCTGCCCAAACAAGAAAATCTCCAAGTCGTACTCTTGTGGTGGCTCAAGCCCAAGTACGCCCAACCTGGCTTCCTGGGCTTGACCCTCCCCCATACCTCGATGGAAGGTGAGTGAGACTCTTACTTACTTGCCTATCACCCTATGGATGATTCTCTCATTTCCTTATATGTATGTAATTGTTTCCAAACAGTTTGGCTGGGGATTATGGGTTTGACCCACTTGGGCTAGGAGAGGACCCAGAAAGTCTGAGGTGGTATGTTCAAGCAGAGCTTGTTCATGCTCGTTTTGCCATGCTTGGAGTCGCAGGAATTCTTCTAACAGATGTTAGTCATTCATTTCTGAACCATCAAGCATCTTCTTAATTACCCTTTTATTTTTTAGGGAATGTTTTCTAAAAATGACCAATATATAAAAATTTAGTAGCAAAATAACTTTCTAAAAAATTGTATTACCAACATAACTTTCTCTAAAAATGTACAACCTTAAAATAACTATCAGTGTGGTTCCACCATATTACAATATGGTTATTTTCATCTTTTTGAGGTCTCTTCCTGCCGTTTTATGCATTTTCTTTGGTCAATAGCCCAAAGGGGTGCCTTTTTGGGTGGTTAAGACCTAAGGATAAGGAGTTAGGGAGATATGCATTGTACTGTATATATTGATTAAGTTGTGTGTTTGTGCATTAGGGAGATATGCATTGTATTATTTGAATCAAATCATTCTGCAAAAGAGATTAATTCTTTTACTTGCTTTAATTATTATTTTGTTGCAGTTGCTGCGTGTAGCAGGGATCAGCAATTTACCACTTTGGTACAAAGCAGGTGCAATTAAATATGGATTTGCAAATACAGAAACTTTGTTCATTGTCCAACTAATCTTGATGGGGTAAAAATTCTCTACTCATTTTAGGCATCAATAAATAATTACCATAAAAATTATCATTAATCTAGCTACCCTTTTGCATCTTTATGCTAATTGTATCATGTATATTTACAGATTTGTTGAAACAAAAAGATACATGGATTTTGTTAGTCCAGGATCTCAAGCCAAGAAAGGATCATTTTTTGGATTGGAGGTTGCTTTAGAGGGTCTAGAACCCGGGTAATTTCCTTTGATTAAATTAGTAACAAAAAGTTCATCTTTAATTCAGTTTTGATGAAAGTTTAGAAAAACAAATAAACAAAAAGTCAAAAGCTTTTCCTATAATTTGACAGATATCCAGGTGGTCCATTACTCAATCCTCTTGGTTTGGCAAAAGATATAAAGAATAGTAAGGAGTGGAAGCTTAAGGAGATTAAAAATGGTGGGATTGATATTATACTAGATATTACTAACTCATGTTTTTACCATTTCATGACACCATAATTTAATGTTTTGAGTTTCTTAAAACTCTTTGTGGTCATTGCAGGAAGGCTTGCAATGATGGCCATGCTTGGCTTCTTTGTGCAAGCTTCTGTAACTCATGTTGGGCCAGTTGATAATCTTTTGGAGCACCTCTCTGATCCATGGCACAAAACTATTATTCAAACCTTAGTTAACTCTACTTCTTAAAGAGCAACTATTAAACAATTATCTCTCATCAAGACATAATTTTCCATTACATTCTTTTTAACATTTATTTAGTCATGTACACATGTATCACTAATAATTTTAATACAAGTTGAGTTCATTTACATTTTTTTTATTGTTTATAGTGTATTATATAGTACAATATTTATTCAAGAATAATTTTTAATTCATTATAAAAAAAAAAAGTCATATTTTAGTTTAATTATAAATAAGAATAACTTCTAAATTATAATTAATTATATATTTTTTAATTTTATAAAAATAACTATATTTTAATAATATATATATAGTTTATAAATTTAAGATTGCTTATTGTATTGTTGTTACATTTAATACTTTTAGGTGTTTTTATTTCTTTTTTCTAGTATACTTGTTTAGTCTCAAGTGTATTATAAGATAGGGGTTACCTGTATATATAATTATCACTTTTGACCAATAACAAAAAAGAATCGTTATTCGATATCTTAAGGTGCCCAACACCATACTGACATAATTCTATATAATTAGTTAGTGTGTTTTCGTATTATTTACCAAATTAAACTGTATACGATATTAAAATGTACTAATGTATGCCACATCTTAATTACTTGACACCTTAAGTACCTCGTAGCATTTAATAATTGGAATATCAAAAATAAAATAAAACAACTCTGGCTTGTCAAAGGGGTTCC
Organism: Cannabis sativa; assembly: GCF_029168945.1. NCBI lineage: Eukaryota > Viridiplantae > Streptophyta > Magnoliopsida > Rosales > Cannabaceae > Cannabis > Cannabis sativa. Next base: position 53,128,053 of record NC_083607.1, on the reverse strand, counting down.
AACCAAACAATTTGTTGTTATTCATTATTCATTATTGGATAGGATTTAATATAGTATTAGTCTGGGCTGATCTTGAGTTATATTGAGTTTTAAGAAAAATATTTTTTTTTTACTCTTATTATAAGAATAGATGGTATTTTTTAAAAATTATTTTAAAAATATGTATATATTTTTTTAAAAAAACCTTTTTTTTTCATTTGTGCCTCTACCCCAGGTGAGTCTTAGGCACAGGCTTAATCGGCCTTAATCTAGGGTCGACTTTAGCATCAGTCCCACTACCTCTTTATTTTTTGCAACAATATCCTGAAACTAACATACATTCATATCAATTAGTAACAATATTAAATAGATGCATAAGTGAAATTTGACTAATTATGCATTTATTAGACCAAATTTTTTTTCTAAACCTAAACTATTTAATATTGGTAAAATATGTCATTTTTTTCTAAAACCCCATTCTACCCCTCTCATTTGAACAACTCTCTCTCTCTCTCTCTCTCTCTCTCTCTCTCTCTCTCTCTCTCTCTCTCTCTCTCTCTCTCTCTCTCTCTCTCTCTCTCTCTCTCTCTCTCTCTCTCTCTGTAAAAATGCACACGGAGGAGCACACAATCGACCCACAACCCACCACCCACAACCTTGGTCCCTTCTCTCCACGACCACCATGACCATGGACCCAAGGACCCACGGACTCAATGACCACTGCGAATCCAACGACTTTTCCATCAACCACGGTTTCACCATCAACAATGTTGTCAAATGAATAAATTGTATGATTAATGTTTGTTATGTGTGAGTAGATATTAGATTTAGGGTTAAAAATGGCCAGATTTGCATTTTGGGCAAAAAACTAGTTTTTTTGTCAGGCCCGATGGTGGTCCGATAGTGGTCTAATGCCTTCCTATTGTTAGAATGAGTAAAGGTTGAAGATGAAGGTTCGATGGTAGCCCGATGATATGGTCCGATGGGGTCCGATAATGGTCTGATGGTGGCCTGATGACAACCTGACGAGCTTAATGAATGGAGCTTAACATCTATAAATGTAGATATGGTTTGATGGTGGTCTGATGGTCACATGATGCTACTTTTTTTATGTACAAAAACATAAAAAAAAAATGTACATAAAAAAAATGGGTAGCATCGGGCCACCATCGGACACCATTGATATAGATGGGAATAGGGAGTATGAATGGTGAAGTTAGAAGAGAAGAGAAGAGAAGAGAGAAGGGTATAATGAGTATAAATATAAAGTGTGTCTATTTTTTTAATTTTAATAAACGTGTGTTCAAAAATTTAATATACACCATATGTATGCACATAAATTCAAATTTCCCATGTATAATTTGGTGAACTATAAATATTATGAATCTTATGCCATGTCTTGCTTTTGGCTACCTGCCAATACATGTCAAAAAATTGAAGTTCTTATTGCTAATTTTTTGTGGAATTTTATAGAAAGGAAAGTCTAAGGTGTATTGAAAAACTTGGTCTTCTTTGTGTAAGTCTAAATTTTTAGGGGTCCTGGGTTTTAGATTCCTTATCAATTTTAACCAAGCTATGTTAGCTAAATAAGCTTGGAAGATACTATTAGGGTTTATATTAGAATATTTCTAATTAAGGAAATAAAATAAAGTATTGATTTGTGATAAATGAATATTTTATATTCATTGAATCCGGACAAAATCAATTACGTAATATTCTATATATGGTCAGATTTAAATATTCATTACCTGATTTGATTTCCTGAATTAATTGTCAAAATATTCTGACAATTAATGTGGTACAGATACTGATGGAGTATCTCACCTATAAGTATAGCGTCTCGGTCCCCAAGCTCCTCACTCATTCTGTTCATAACAACAAATTCCATCTAAAGAGAGTTGAGAGAGCGAGGAAGCCCGATTACCCACATCAACCAGTTTCCTTTGCAGATCAAAGCTTATGTGGGTTTGAAGCTCAAGAATCAATGGCTGGAGGTATTTCGATCCTTAAGTTATATAGTGTATATATTTGTTTATTCCGCATTTTATATACACATACATATATTTCAGTTTATTCATATAAATGTCTAACAGTTTATGCCTTGAAAAGTCTATAAAGATATTTTTGATTATTAATAAAAAGTTGAACATTTTGATATATGCATGAATGTTAAATTATTGATATTTATTATTAAGTAATTTGTAAATAAATATCAAAAAATTCCTTATTCATATGTGAGGTCATGACTTGTAGATGTACAGAGAACTAAAATTATTTAGCTATGAATAAAACACTGAGTAACTTATTAAAGTTATTAAATTTTTAATCAATGGTTGCTAGTATGATTCATTAATGCCCCTTCTTTGGTGCAAGCAATCTCGGTTTGGATTACCGATGTAGTATGAGAACAAAGTGAATGTGTTTTGTATAATAGAGATTATATATGACAAGGACTAGGACCGATATGAACAAAACTTTCTTTACCTAACATGTCGTTTACTATAAAGACATAATTCATATCATACTGATGATTAATTGTAGATCGGCCTAAATCTTGAGTAATCATGAACTCATGTTCGTGTTACTAGTTTCTTTAATTCACTCGTTAAAGTTTCTCAGAGAAGATGATTCTTACAACTTCTGTTTTGAGAATCTAATAATGTGGATGACTGGAAACATGATCTACAATTCTAGAATCCTGACTTTCTTAATGGATCAAATGTTGATTCCCTTTAAGTGTTAATTCTAGAACTAGAAAGGTTTGCACAAACTTTAGATGTGATCTAAATTATACTTCCACTAAGGATAAAGAAGTAATTAGAAAGGTAAAACGATAATTTGATCAAAACTAATTACGAACCAACACATGGAGGGCTAATCACTTGAATTGAATATATCAATTGACATTGCAGTAAAACTCAGTAAATATAATTTTATAATTACTAAGAGTTCAATTTCATATTTATAGTGGAGTAATCATAAAATTAATACACAGGATTATTTAGTTGATGAGGCTCAATAAATAATCTAGCTTATTGGAGCTTAAAATTATAGGTATATGGTCACTGAATCGCCACCTTGATATACTGTTAAGGGAAGGGATAAAGAATAGTATAATTTTGTTCAAAAAAATCTATTTTGAATTGGCAAAATAGTAATTATTTATTTTTATAATAAATAAATAATTTTTTAAAATTAATTAAATAAGAAAAAGGACAAAAGTTGTTAATACAAAAATTTTCAAGACAATATTTGTTGAGACAAAAGTTGTCATGATGAAAGACGTCATCTTTGTCCTAAATAAGACAAGGTAGGTACCTACCCGACTGTAGAGTGTCCCTATTGATTTTATCTTTTTAGGTTAATTAATTAATTAGTTAATTTAATTAGATAAATATTTAAATTTGAAAAGTGGTTACAGATATTTTAAAGTAATTGAGATTTTCTCTCAAGTAGTTGAGAGATTCTCTCATAAATATCAGTATTTGAATTCGATTATAGATATTTATTTAAATAATGAAATATGATTTAATTAATAAGGATTAACTACTATAAATAGAAGCCTGATTTGAGAAATCAGGAGATGCTTTTTCACAACATAATTTTCAAAATTAATAGAAGCTTTTTCATATGCTATTTTTGAAATACATACAGAAGAAAAATAAAAATATTTTTTTCTCTCAAATAGGTTTTACTCATGTGTTGAGAATTAATCAAGAATAAATTATATACTTTATCTTAATATCCACACTATTCCTTGTGTGTGGTGGAACGATTGAAAATACTACGGTGTGAGTTTTTAATCAACTAAAAGGATAAAATATACGAGAAGTTTTGAGAATACCATAATAGTCATCAAGTGGTATATATTTTTATCTTTTATTTTATGTTTAAGTTTAATGTATACACATTTGGAGATCCATTGGGCTACGGTACAATTATAATCAGATAATATGAAATTCTTTCGCTGCATACCTTATTTAGTACTATTAAAACTAACAATTGGTATCAGAGCAGTTTCATGAATGTATATACATTAAATCTTATGTGGGTTTTATGAATTTATATATATGATATGTATGTGAATGGATGGTTATATTATTATGAATGTATGAAAGGTGATGAATCACTAATTATATAGTATAAGTTGGTATAGGTTTCATTTTTATTTTTTTCTTGAAAATAATGTTAGTCATTATGGGGCATAAGAATTTTTTATGTAATTTTAATTTTATGAAAATTAATTTATATGTAAAATATATACTTATGTAATTTACATTGCATGTGAGCTCGGTTCTTAAACTTGAAATCCACCCATGCACGACAAAATCATATGCACGTGAGCTCGAGTTCATGGAGGAACCCTGGCCATGCACGATGGCACCACCATCTTGGGTACCGTGCACAAGTAAGGAAGCTCATGCATTCATTACATGCAAAAGGGACATGAGTCCCTAGCCATGCATGAACCAGTTGGGACACCCTTGCTGGAGCTGGTTTTGCTTCCATCTTCTAATCTTCTTTTTTTAGTTGTAGGCAACTCTTTTGTAATGTCTAGGCATACCACATTGAAAACATCCTCGCCCTTTACACTTGCCCAGATGATGCTTTTTATAATTGGGACATTCCGGGTGTGTATTGAGTTTTAGAACCACCCTGACAATTGCCATGACCTTAGTTCCCTCAGAAGTACCTCTTATTCTGACTCAAGCCACCAAATGCAGACGGTGTCTTTCTCTTCTGATCAGTAGTTGAGTCACTACCACCCCTACCATAATAAAAGGTAGGAGGATCAGTGGCTCCACCAACAACCTGTGTCCTTCAGGACTCTTGAATACACTCAACTGCGCCCTTAGCTCGCAGTGCTTTTCCCACCATATTAGCATAGGTGGTATTATCATATGTTGTAATCATCAGGTCGTGTTTGATCTTGGGATTCAACCCATCCAAATACTTTTCTTTCTTGATGAAATAAGTTGGCACAATTACCGAGGCCAACCTAGCCAACCTATCAAACTGAGTAGTATATTCTGTAATGAATATATTCTCTTTCTAAGTCAGCTGAGTGAATTCTTTTCTTTTTGCACTATGGACTATCTCGTTGTAGTATTTCGTATTAAGTAGTTATTGAAACTCTTCCCATGTAATAGTAGTGACATACCAAGTAAGAGCCACCATATCCCACCACTCTCTTTCTGGATGGGTAAGAGCCACCATATCCCATGTAATAGTAGTGACATCCCAAGTAAGAGCCACCATATCCCATCACTCAAATTCTAAATTTTATGGGAGTCACTAGCAATTGCCAGAGTGGCTTGTGCAACATTTTAATTCTAGTCCGTAGTGCTATTACACATAAAATTCAATTGAAATGTTGCACAAGCCACTCTAGCAATGCTAGTGACTCCCATAAAATTTAGAATTTGAGTGATTACAGTTAGCCACTGATCAGCTTTCATAACATCTGGACCTTCTAGAATGATTGGATGTGCCTGCTTACGAAACCTTTCATACAGTGGTTCTATCTGATTCACAACAGCAACTGGACCTGGCTGCACAACAGGGACAAGAGCCACCTACACCACAAGAGCAGGCATTGCAGGAGCACCATGTTGCCTCAGACGTCTAATCTCTTCATCTTGTTCATTAATTCTGGCTTGCATTGCTGCAAACCTGTTTTCCCAATCCTGGGCAGCTTGCGGTGGGCACCCTAAACTCCCTAACCCCATTGGATTCGACCGAATTACCCTGGCTTCTCGTGTTCTGCCTAGCATCCATTCTAATATAACATCCTACGAAACCAATAACTAGCCTGGTCAGATCGCGATCAAGAGTAGATTACTAATTACTGCTTACTTTAAAAAAAAAAAATAGAACATGTGCCTATTCAGCTATCAAGCTACTAACTTGGTTCCTATTAGGCTTTTCTTATAACATACTAATAAAACAAGTTACTAAAGTAATAAAGGTTTATTGAACTGTAAGTCGAACTTATCTATGATGATGATTGTCTATATTGTGACGATCTTCAGAAGACAACTTGGCATCTCTGATACCAAATTGTAACACCATACTAGATTAAGCATGGTATAGTGATTTTATAATAATTGTGCAATCTGTTGCTAATCAATGGGTTTATTAAAAATCTTGACTGATTGAAACTTTACTTAATTACCCTTTAATTGAAAACAAATATCTTTTTACCTAAATTGAGATCCTGTATTTAAAATATTTACAATCATAATACAAAATATTCGATACAAAAGCTGTCACCTAGCGACTATTCAAAATACAGCCTGTTGTCCCAATGATCGTACACTCCAAGTCTAACCGCTCTGACATGTATAATCTTCATCTGCTCATACTCACTGTTGTTCAGTCTTAGCTTTGCCCTTACCTACACATGAAAACAGTAACTGTGAGTTAACAGACTCAGTAAGAAAAGCATAAGTATAGCATAAACATAAACCGAATTAAAATTAGGTGCCCATACATCCAATCATAACCTTATCTCGCGTCCCATGCATACTGAGTCTAGAATGTTCATACGACAGTACTATTGACCATAATATCAGCCTATACTCGGTATTCTAGTTGTACTTATGTGATAGCATCAATCATTACTTATGCCAAACATACATTCATTGGTATCTATTATAACTCTATGTATACTAATACCACTATTTCAATGTATCTTACATGCATTTATAAACATGCATACTAAACATGTAATCACATATTCATATAATTATACTAATCTTACTTCGATTCTAAATTTAGGGGTGTCGGTCAACCTGAGTGGAACTGCTACTTGACGATTTATGGGCCCCTAAGTCACAATATTTGTAAAACTGATGAGTGATACGCTAAGTCATGTTTCGGGGACGTAAAATCAAAACTAAAAGTTCCCCTATCGATGGATAACATGGCAATATCCTAAATATTACAAAAACATAAAAATCTAGGGTACCTTAAACTGCCCCAATCGGTAAACCGGTTCCCAACCAAAAAATCGGTTCTATGGGGTCTACCTGGGGAGGAACTAGTAGACCGCTTCTTTAGGACCAAACTGAACCGGTCGATCGGTTTAGTACAAGAACCCCCCAAAACACTAAAAATAACTCAATTCAGTTCCAACTCGTACCAAACTTTCTAGAGAACCTAGATAGACCATAAAAAAACTAATTCAAGCAATAGAAACATGTAATGAACTTAATTCAAACTTTGTTCATCCACAACAACAAGCAACAAATCAGTCTTAAATCAGCTTAAATAACATCAAAATAACCTTTGAAATCATAATCAAAATAAAATTGAACCTACAAAACCATAACCTCAAAAATCATGCAACAAAATCTATCTTTTCTACCTTAAACTCAAGGAAAAAGATAGAAGGGTCTTACCTAACAACCTACTTGAGCTTCAACAGCTCAAAACTTCAAGAATTGGTCAACAACAAGGAAGGATTTTGCTGGATTTCTTGGTGCCCTAGTGACCGACCAAGAGAGAGAGACTTGAATTTCTTAATTTTTTTTCTTAACTTTGAATAAATAAAAATAGATCTAATATTAACTTAATATTAATCACCATAAATCAAATTATTAAACTTAGTATTAATCCACTAATTCACTAAAAGATAAAACTAACATAAGGCAAAAGACTATTTTGCCCTTGCTTCACCAAGAAGTGACCTTGCCACCTAAGGGCATTTTGGTCAAATCTAAAACCACAAATATTCTTGATAACCTCAATGCCTATCTAAATTGCCCTGCTATTTCTAAAATTACTAACCATAAGAAAAAGCGACTTTATCGGTCAAACGTCGCGTTCCACCGTTACCGGACATAAAATATGAAAATCATGAAATTTCACATATAATATAATTAGCACACCTAGAATTCAAATATATCTCCAAAATCATAAAAATAATATTTAAAAGTCTACTTATGAAGCTAAATCCTAACTATTTGCTAATTCTCATATTAAAGTTAAGCGATCATTACAAACATTGTCTTAGACAAGATGAAAGTTGGACTTTAGAATCATCTTCATCTTGTTAAAGTGGCATCGTCCAAGAATCATCAGAAAAGAGAGTATCAACATAAACTCACTGGCAAGACATGATCAGTGCAAACTTGCAGAGATTTTTTTAGAGTTGAGCAAAGTTCTCCCATCTCTCCCGCGCACATGCGTCAATCTTAATCAGCATGGCATATGCTCTCCTCTTCATGTTAATTAGAGGAGCAGGTCTTTTGAAAGGGCCAGCCTTTTGGAAAGTTATGTGTCTAGATGGTAGGACTGGGGTATAAAATTATTCCTGAAGGTAAAGGCTGGAAGCCTTCTTCTTTTTTAGTTAGACTTCTCTTCATGTCACAAAGAAAGTTTATTTTATGAGCAGTTGAGATCGGCCAATTTCTCAGGTGGTAAAAGATGAAGAAGGTGGCAAAGATTATATAGTCATTTAGATTTATTTGGTTGGGACAGGATCTAAAGAAGTCCACAATAGAGATGAACCACAGGTGCAAAGGTAAGTAAGCACCCCCATTCATATGAAACCTTGACCAAGCACTATAGCAATATTCTGGGAGCCATTGGGACAACCAGATTATGGCTTGCAAACGACAGTTTTAAGAAGACAATAATCATCCCAGATTAATTATGCTTGGTGTTGTGCTAAACACAAGGGGTTTTAGTTTGAAATCTCAATCTCTCGAGTCATCACTTTTAATGGCAGCTTAAAGGAGTTCGGTTGCCATTACCTTCCCACGATGCGCCTTGTCTAAGTTCTTACACTTGGGCAAAGTTCACTTAGCTCTAATGAACTGAGCCACATGGGGATCATGTTCATCAAGAAATCTTCTACTTTTCTTCATCCTAAGCATGATAACTCCAAAATTTTAAGTTGCTTACAACTCAAGAAAAGTCTTATTGAATTTTGAAAAGGAAAATTCAAGCAAGTTCAAAGGAGAAATATTTCAATCCACAAGGATAGTGTTTTGGAATTTTTGAGGCCTTATTAAAAAGAATTGAAGGTTTTTTTTGTAGTTTTAGTATCCTTGAAGCAAGATCAACAAATGAGGAGAAGAAGAAAAGTTTTCAAAAAAAAAAATGGCACTAATTAAAAAACAATATATACTTTTTCTACCTTGAGGGATGAAGAGAACTTGAAGACTTGATAAAGATGAAATTCCAAGGCTTTTATAATGGCTTTGGTGTGGAGAGCTTGAATGGAAAGTGTGAGAAATTTGATTGAAAGCTATCTTATTTATAAATGAGGTCAATTTCCTAATCCTAAAGCAATTGAGAGTCTTTTAAAGTCAAAGCCTTAAAAGGAAAAGGTAAATGATAAGAAAAACATAAAAGTGTACCTTTTCTCTTCTCCTTGAGCATCAAATTCAAAACTCCTATAGAATTAGATATATAATTTTTGAATTTAAATGGTAACATCCATTCCTAAGGCTACTAAGATTCTATTAAAACGTTAGAGATTCAATAGAAAAAGATAAATGATAAGTAAAAGATCAAAGATATTTTATCTTTTTCTTTTTTCCTCTAATTTTTGAATTTTATTATATAATAGGATTAGGATTCAAATCCAATTAATCCAAATACCACAAGAAATACAAGACAATTTTAAGTTTTTAAAGAAAAAGATAAAAAGATAGGTGAAAAAATGATAGATTTTTCCTCTTTCTCTTTGCTAACTAATTTTCAAAAATTCCCTAAACAAGAATAAGGGAATTCAAAGTCCTAATTATATTGGGGATACTTAAAGAACAGAAATAATTGTCTAAGATTGTTGAAATTCATGCCTATCTGGTAGTTTTGAGAGAAACAAGCTTGGTTCATGTAATCAAGTCAACTCCACACAAGTGTAAAGTTGACTTAGGAGGAAAATGTTAGCCCAGAAACTTTCCTCGGTAATGTGGACATCATTGTTTGACACGTGGAAAGAAAGATGACGTCACGGAGTTGAGTAGACCCGAGTCATAGCAGTCGACTTGGAAGGGGTCCCTAGCCCTGTGTCTATGTTGACTTTGGAAACTCTAGGGTGGAAGTTCAAACTTTAGTTTCTTGTTTCCAACTCACTATCTTTTAGTATTCTGTACCATGAAGACGTGGAGCAATCAAATCCAGGCTCTACGAGCTAAAATTACATGAACTTGAACACCAGAAGTTAACTTGGGCACCTAGGGTTTCACCTAGTGACCAAGTTGACATCCCTAACTAGGGTTTCAGTTTCTAGGATCTTCTTAGTGAAAATGGATCAAAATTTGCATTTGGACATGAACTAGACATACCACAGACATATTTGAGGCATCAGAATCAGATTCAGAGAAAGATTTTGAGTATCTCTAAGTTTATATTTCTTATCTCTATTGAAAAGTCTGGGTTGTTAGGTTATATTGCTGGCATATTTGTAGTTGTTAGTTCATTATGCTCACAATACATAATGTATATGTGTTTGTTTCGGTTTTTGAGCCAAAACGTGTGGTGAAAACAATTCTTTTTGGGCGTGTATATTTCATTTTACAAAGTTAAATTTTTTTTTAAATAAATATCATTTTTTTTCTTTGCATGCTCAAACTTTGTCAGGGTTTTCTCTACTTAAGGCCTAAGAAAAGTGAATAAGCTCTTTCATTTTACTCTCAAGAAACCCTAATCACTGAAGCCCTCAATTCTCTGTGCTCATCCAGAAGACCTTCTCTCTTTTATCTATAATGGAGAATATTAATTCCATGGTGGTGTCCCCTGAAGGCATTCTCATCCCACCATCCATGTCTCCTGTCGAATCTGCACTCGTGACTAGTCTGACCAATCCATGTCGAGCCATTGTCCCTTACCAGTTGGGGTTTGATGATTCTCCTCGCTTTCCAAGCCCAATTTCTTCCCCGTCTCTGCCATTGCCTCCAGTTAGTCAAAAGTCTCGCACATTTCAACGTAAGGCCCCTCCCCTTTCTAAAAAGGCTTCTTCTTTGTCGTCACTCACTCAGTCTGTTTCAAAGAGAGTCACTCGTTCATCTTCGAGTTTAAAGTCTCCTTCGTCCCCTGTCCAGCCTTCCTCTTTGCCTAAATCGAACCCCATAGGACCACCTCGTCCTCCATCTAAGGTCTCTATACCTTCCCAAAGCAAAGAAAGAAGTTAGCCAAAAAGAAAATCATCGCGTGATACCACTTATCAACCACCTGTCATAAAGTCCAAGACAAAGTCTATTCCTATCCTATCTACAGATTGTCTCCAAAACAGTCGTCCAAAGGCTCCAAAAAGACAAAACCTCCAAAATCCCTATCTCAAATGTCGACACATCATCTGTTCAATGCTTTGTTGATGCCTCCAAAGCGTCTGTGTACCAACGATGGTTTGGTAGTCGTGAGCTATGGTTCAAACAAATAGTGATTTTAGATGACTTTTCTGAACTTCATGAACTTTTAAAAATTAGGGAATGGGTTCACACTGTCTCTAAGTTGTCTGCACCTCATCCCATTTTAATTTGTGAACTCTATGCAAATCTAGATAGGACTGTTATTACTGAGGGTCATCCAGGTTGTGTAAGTGCATTTGTTAGGGGTACTCGTATTCCTTTAGGTCCTCCTACTATTGCATGCATTTTAAAAGTCGAGTCGGTGAAAAATCCAACATATGGGAAACAGTTTAATCTAGATCAAACTATGATGGGTAGAGTGCTAACTGACAGGGATGACTATCTATGGGGAAAGCAGGAAATTTTAGCTACTCATGTAACTCCATTCTATAGGGTTCTTCATCAGGTTGCTTTGTACAATTGGTTTCCTTATTCCCATTTGTCTTCAGTCACTCTTGAGATCGGAAAGTTCTTGTATGTTGTGGGAACTCATGTATCCATTGATCTGCCAACTCTCATCTTTGAAAGGATTCTCGAAGCCTCAGAAACCACTGGCACTCGTAACAAACTCCCCTTTCCAAGTCTCATTCAACAAGTGCTCATGGCTGCTCACCCTCCTCTTACAACTCATGATTATCAAGTTCCAAATCCTATTCTCAGCAAGAGTTTTTTATCAGTTATTCACAGGCAACCCTCTTCGATTACTCTTTCTACTTCAAAGATAAGCAAAGGCAAGTCCCTTCTGTTCAAAGGGTTATCGGACTCCAGCTGGGAGGTGCAAATGTTTTCTGAGTTTAATCTTTTGTCAAAAAATATAAAAAGGATCAAAAACATCAGCTTGCCTTTGAGGCCTCTATGTACAAAACACTACTACAAAAAGCAAAATTCGCGACGGTGCTAAAAACGCTTTTATTTTAGAACCGTCGCAAAAGAAATTGTCTAAGTGTTGAAAACCGTCGCCTATAATATACTATAGACGACGGTTTTTAACACTCGTATAAATTAGGTGACGATTTATAAGTGTATAATTTTTTTCTTTTAAAAAAATTAATGCACTATCCCGACAGTTTAAAACCGTCGGACAAAGTATTGGCCACAGTTTTAAACCGTGGCCCATACTTTACCCACGATTCAAAACTGTCGGGAAAACGTTAATAAAATAACACCCTCGCTCCTCACTCTCATAAGACACTCAATCTCACTCTCATCCAAACCCTCGATCTCACTCTCACTCTCATCCAAAGATTCCAAACCCTCAACTCTCACTCACAACTCTCTCTCTCTCTCTCTCTCTCTCTCTCTCTCTCTCTCTCTCTCTCTCTCTCTCTCTCTCTCTCTCTCTCTCATGGTGACGCACCTTCGCCACCTCTCCACTGTCGAGAGCCAATCCGCCGATCACCACCATCCTAAGCCGACCCCAAAAATGCCAAAGCCTTTCGCCCTATTCGCTCCCATTCTCGTTCATCTCTCTCTCCGGCATTAATGGCACCATTTTTGTTAATTGTAATCTGTTTGTTTTTGTGAAAATTTTTGTTGATTCTCTTCAATATTAACTTATTCGTTTGTAAATTTTCACTTCACAGGTACATTTTCAAGAGATTTGAGAGCTTTTTTCTTTGAAGGAATCCGAAGAAGTGTTAATCGTCGTTCTGGAGCTTTTTTCTTTTACAGGTACATAATGACCCTTATTATTCTGTTATTAGAAAAAAAAAATTGTTTAAAAGGTGGAATGGTGGCTGTAGCTGTGAACTGTATTTGGTGGTAGTTGTGGAAATAGATATGTGGATTATTGTTTTGTGGACTACTTCTAATAAGTGTATTTGTTTTTGGGAAAAATACGACAGTTAAGAGTAAGAGAGCTGAAATGGGAATGGTGATATACAAGAGTTTTGGTCTTGTTGATCCATTCCAGTTATACATGGTGGATTTAGAGGAAAAAAGAAAATTGAGGAGAAGAGGATCTGATCTTATTGGTGTATAAATGAATATCATTTACATGCCATATAAGTAATAATGTCTTTAAATAAGAAAAGAAAGTAATACTGAATGTATTAATATATTGTCCCTTAAGGCTAATGTGAGTGAGTGAGAGTGTGATTACTGAATACTAATTAGGGTTCAAATAGTGATGTTCTATGCTATGGAATGTGATTAACAACAGACAAGTGAGATTACATACATAATTTTTATTTTCCTTGAACTACGAAAAATGAAAATTTGTTTTAATATGTACTATATTAAATAAAATAAAATACAAATGGTCCGAATTTTTAAGGGCGAATTTTCTCTGTTATATTTTTGTCCTCAAGCGAGTCTAGTGCCTAGAATTTTAGCTTGTGAGTTGTGACTCTGTTTGGGGCTAATGCTTTATTATGGGACATTAATTTAGGCTACAAGTTTTATTTAATGAAACTAAATTATATTGTCCACTGCCCACCTATGTATAAATTTTTACTGTCCACATTTAGTATTTTGTATGTAGCATTTAATAATGTTTAGCTCTCTCTATGTATATATAGTTACACTAGCACTGGTGCTCTTCACACCTATCGATGGTGCTGATTTTTCTTGCTCTTCTTTGTTCCAGATTCTATTGGAGAATGTGAGTTACAGTAAAGGTTTAGATCTTCTGGAACAAGCCTTCTCATAAGGAATTCAAGTTGATGTTTTGTTGTTTAATACCATTCTTAAGAAAGCATGTGAAAATGTTGAGGTGGTTTTTGCTTCTTATGCATTGATAATGCCTTTCTTGGACTTATGATATATGTGATTGAGTTTGTAAATTTTTTTAATTTGATTAGGTTTCTTATGGGGTAGCCCCTCATTACGCTAGAACTTTGCTTGATGGGACTAAGTTAAATTCCAGCTATTATAGAGGATTCCTTTCAAGTTTATGCTTGGCCAAGGTAATTAATTATCAGTATATTGATACACGATAATTATTTACCTGCTCTGTTCATGATACAAATTTAGTTTCTCATCTAAGTGAAGTAAAAAATGTTACATATTTAGTTTTCAAGTTTATGATTGGCCAAGGTAATTAATTATCAGTATATTGTTGCAAGAGAATTATTTACCTGCCTTGCTCATAATACATATTTAATTTCTCGTCTAAGTGAAGTAAAAAATGCCATTTGTGTCAGCTTTGTCCTAAGGTATATATCACATGAAATTCAATAAGAAACAAATTAAATTTAAAACTAGGTTTCTCTGTTTTTGTAATTTTCTTTCTTCTCTTTGTATAATCAGTTTTATTTACTATTTGTTTCCTTGCTAGTCGACTTTGTTATACATTAATTTTTTTTTTTTTTTTTTTAATTTCATGAGCAGAAAAAGTCTTAAAGCATGTATGTGTTTTTGATGTGTTTTTGATATGAAAGTCTGTAGGAGAAAGAGCACTTGCAAAGTTTTTGATATGTTAGAAACGAAAAACATGTATGTGTTTGTTGATTTATGACTAGTTAGATTTTCATGTCTTTTTGCCGACATGACCCCTCAAATCAGTTTCTTAATTTTAGATGTTTTTGCAGGCCTATCTCTGATGTTTCCAGCGATATTATTGTTCAAGTAGGAATTTCAAGCTTTCCACTTCACAAGGTGAGGAAAAACATGATTTTGTTATGTCTAGAAAATGACTATTTAGTATTAAGCTTAATAATTTCAAGTAAAAATATTCTTACCTATGTAATAAATATATAAATATATTTTTTATTCTCAGTTGGTATGGCAGTTGCATCTGTCATTTATTATGTTGAGAAATAAAATTACTCTCTAACATTTGAATATTAATACGTTGTAGGCTTGTAGTTTTGTAACAATTGGAAACTATATGTATAATCTTAGGGCCAACTTCAATTGAGTTGACCTTTTATATGTCACTATTTTCAACATTTCATTGCTCTCTAAATTTAAACTTATTGATTTATTTTTTATTTATTTATTTTTTACAGCAACATGTTATTTATTTATTTATTTATTAGATTGATTATGTACCACATGCCTAATGAAGTCATCATGGTTGGAAGAAGCTTCATGTTTCTTTGCACTTTGCACTTTGCTTTTAACTTAATACTTTACAAAAATTCACATTATCCGCCTCACTAAATTTAAATAAGTTCAATTTAAAATGTTCTCCTACAATTAACTGAAAAGCATCCAAAAACAATAAGGAGATTTCTTATTATTGTCCGCATAATAAAAATACCATTATAAGCCACGGTGTAAAACCGTAGCCTATAGTATAGGCCATGGTTTTAAACCACGGTTTTAAAATCGTGCCTATACCACTATAGGCGACAGTTTAAAACTGTGGCTTATAGTATAGGCCACAGTTTTTAACCGTAGCCTATACTATAGGCTACAGTTTTAAACTGTCGCCTATAGTGTTTACTATAGGCGACGGTTTTAAACGGTGGTCTATACTATTTTCTCGACTGTTTTCAACTGTCGCCTATTCTACCCAGTATTCGCGACACTCGTATAGGCGACGGTTTTATGGACTGTCGGGAATTCTTTACCTGACAGTATAAAACCGACGGGAGTTTAGAGTTTTTTAGTAGTGAAATGCTTCGCATCATCAAGACTACTGTGCTGCAAAATCATTATGGGGATCCCTTAACTCCATCAATTGATATCTCTCTTCCTTAGTTTCATAGAGATTCATTTGGCGCATCCTCAGATGGGTCTGGTAGTACCGCACATGTGCAGGGGGAGTCGTCTGTTTCTGCCCCAATTTCAAGTTTAGTGCCACAGAATCTTCCTCCTACAGTAACCACTGCACCTAACTTGGTGTCTTCTGTGCCACTTTCCCATGGGGAGTCTGACAAAGATGTGGAGCAATTAGCTCATGTTCAATGAAGGGGTAGATGTCTACAGTCTCAAGTCTTTCTTTTGATGTTTTTATGGTTTGATATATTTATGGTTGCAAAGACATTTTATAGTTCTATAGTTTCGTGCTATTGGATATCTTTTGAAGTCATTGTCTTTATGTTGTTTAGTAATTTTTTTAATCATTGAACATAATCTGTCAAGGGGAAGATAGTGTAAGGTTCATAGTTTTGACAGATTATATTAATAGTAATTCCAGTCTTATCTGTGGTATTAATCTATTATAACTGGATATCAGTATTCTGTTAATGTCCACGTGAGTCTGTTATGTTTTAACAGTTGGCTTAAATTGTTCTTAGGTCGGTTGAACTATTGTCTATAAAGAGTTAGTTTCATTCTGTAGCCTGGTTAGCTAGTTCATTCATATTTTTGATTAGTTCAGATTTATCGTGCTGTATTGTGTGTGGTATCTTGTATTGTTTGTTCGTGTTTTCAGGTCTGATTGTATAGCTTAGTGATGGATATCCATAGCAAAAAGATCAAACCTTGGATGTGCTGAGTTCAGACTGAAGGGAGTACGAATCTTTTGGATTTAGTGGATGTTATTACCCTGGTTCGGGGAACCCAAGCACTAGTCGGCGGAGATTTGTTCTCAGTGCAGAGAAAGCTTGTAAGTCACTGTGTTCTTTACTGCTTACTCTTTAATCCGATGCTTGATTAATTAAGTTGCAATTAATAAATCTAATCTTGAGCAACTCGGTAATCTAAATCATGAAATGTGGATAAGTTGTTCTTTCATTTTGTATTTTGAAATCTTCAAAATTATTTTTTGTTCTTCTTAAAATACATTTTTGAAAACAAAAGATAAAAAACAATGAACAAAGAGCCCTAAGGCCCTAACCAATTAAGAATTTTGTACGACAAAATTTAGCTTCACAAAGAAAAAAAAATGTGGATTGGAATTAAAAAATTCGAAATTAAAAATATTGAGCCAAAAAAAGAATAAATTAATAAAAAAAAAATTAATATATAAGATACATATACATACACTAATAGATAGAAATTCACCACTCCCTACATATATTATATCTTCCCTAAAAAAACTTGAAATATCCACTTTATTTGTAATTTAATTAAGGGGGGTTTTATTTGTACCCCATAAGATGATAAATACACTCCATTATTAAAAAAAAAATATAAACTGAAATAATTTTTAAAAATTATTCTTAATATTCTTTTTTAAATTTTTTTCTCACATTATTTTATGTTAATTTCAATACTTATTTTGATTTTACTTTCATAATTTTTTCTAACTCATGTATATATTTTTTTTAAGAAAATTTCATATAATTTTTTATTTTAATTTTTTATCATAATATCTAAAATATAATTTATTTTTGTTTAATAGGTATATTTTTTAAGAATATGAATTAGAAAAAAAAAAGTTAAAAAAACTTAGTACAATTAAAGATATAAATTTTATATAAAATAAAAATTATTAAAATAAGTGTCTTTAAAAAATTTTAGGGTATAAATAAAATTTTTGTTCAATTAATTATTCATCTAAAAAAAATAAATTCAGGGGGAGTTCAATTTGCACTCCATAAAATGATAAATACATTCCATTATTAAAAAAATATAAAGTTAAATAATTTTTAAAAATTACTCTTAATATTTTTTTAAATTTTTTTCCTCACATTGTTTTATGTTAATTTTAATACTTATTTTGATTTTATTTTCATAATTTTTTTCTAACTCATGTGTATATATATTTTTATTTTTTTTATGAAAATTTTACATAATTTTTTATTTTAATTTTTTTGTCATAATATTTAAAATATAATTTATTTTTATTTGATAAGAATATTTTTTAAGAATATGAATTGAAAGAAAAAAATTAAAAAAATTTAGTATAATTAAAAATATAAATTTTATATAAAATAAAAATTATTGGGAAATTCTACAATGTACCCCTTTAAAATGGATACATTGATGCACCATTTGTCTATTTTAGCACCCGAAATAATTTTTTAGTCAAATTTTTTTCATGGTCATGTACGTTATAGTTATTTAAGACATCCTGTAAAATTTTAAGAAATTTGGAAAAATTTAACACGCCGAAAACTACGTTCAAACAGTGTGTTGCACGCGTGACTATTTTATTTTATACGCGTGTAAAATAAACTGTTTGAACATTGTTTTCTATATTGTAAATTATTCAGAATTTCTCAAAATTTTGTAGGTTATCTTAAATAGCTATAACTTACATGAATATGAAAAAAAAATTAGACTAAAATTTTTTTCTGGATGCCGAAACAAGTCAAGGGTGTATCAGTACATCTCTTTTAAGGAGGTGCATTGTAAAATCACCAAAAATTATTAATATTAGGTGTTTTTAGAAATTTTTGAAGTGTAAATATAATTGGAAAATTCTACAATGCACTTCCTTAAAATGGATATATTGATGCACCCCTATCTGTTTTAGCATCTGAAATAATTTTTTAGTCAAATTTTTTCTCATGGTTATGTATGTTATAGTTATTTAAGACATCCTGCAAAATTTTAAAAAATTTGGAAAAGTTTAACACGCCGAAAATTATGTTCAAACAGTGTGTTGCACGCGTGACTATTTTATTTTATACGCGTGTAAAATAGACTGTTTGAACATTGTTTTCTATATTGTAAATTATTCCGAATTTTTCAAAATTTTGTAGGATATCTTAAATAGCTATAACGTACATGAATATGAAAAAAAATTAGACTAAATTTTTTTTCTGCATGTCGAAACAAGTTAAGGGTGCATCAGTACATCTCTTTTAAGGGGTGCATTGTAGAATCACCCAATATAATTTTCGAATAATACGTGAGAAGCACTGATGAGTTAGTTGAAAAAAAGTGAGGGAGAGAGAGAAGAATGAGTGATGATGGAATTTGTTTATTTTTTTTTTTTTGACAAAAGTGCTGGAATTTATTTTTGTATAAATTTGACCAAAGTTATAATTTAGTACGGGTGTTATTATGCTCACGTGTGGGCCGAGATCGTATACAGTTCACACTATTATTTAATATTTATTATTTTTTTTTTTTGAGAAAAAAAGCAATATTATTTTTAATTTTAGCCTGTTTTGCCTGATTTCTTAGGATTCTTCTTCTTCATTTTTTCTTTTTCCAATAGAGTTTCACCGACTATGACAGTGACTATAATTTTATTTATACAATTTATTGTATAATATATATAGTTTTGAAGGAAAAGCAGGTCGGCATGTTATGTTATGTAGTGCATGTTTTATTGAACTACTTGCACTTGTATCAATTTATACCAATTTATATATACACGCTCTTAAACAAATAAAAAAAAATACACCCAAAAGATAGTCTTACTATCTCAAAAAAACAAAACAATAGAAAATGATGAGTCATACGACACATCACACATTTGTATTACTTTATATTGAATTAATATTATGTATAAAAGATGATTTAAGATTTAACCACTCCTCCACACACACATCTCACTCTCACATACTCCAAACTTGAAAGTAGCATATACATAACTACTTTCGGTATACTTAATTAGAATTTAGATGCAAGTTACTTTATATATGTTGTTGATTGAAGAAGAAAAAAACCCAAAGAATTAATGATAGCGTAGTAGACTTGATTGGATACTTTCTTTTGTTTTTTTTGTTTTTGGTAGGGATTTGACTAGATTCTTTCGTTTAGACTTGTCATTAGGGGTGTTAGATCACATTTAATGTTTATAAGTTTATGTAATTATATATTAGATGTTAAATTTTGTCATTCCATCTAATTCAATTAATTTCAGTCATTCAATCGATCTAATATTAGACGTTGGCTTAAATCGGTTATATACGTTGGATATATTTCATATATATATTTATTGGTTTAATTTGAGTTTATTCAATATTTTAAACCTAGTATTTTTTTTAGATCATATCAGATCCATCTAATATTTTAGGTCCAGTATGTATTAGATTGGATTCATCCAATCCAAAAAAAAAAGTAAAATTTTAATGTTAATTTTTATATATACATATATATTTCACGTATAACGATATAAAATCTAATTATTCATTTAAACTAAATAAAAATACTATTAGTTTGATTGGATATTAGATTTTTGGACACTCCATCCAATATCCGATCTAATCCAATTATATATTTAAAAATAATATCTAATCACAATTAGATATTTAATATTGAGCGATCGATTGTAATTAAATCGATCGATTGTCATTAGATTTGATGATTTATTCACACCCTACTTGTCATCCTATAAAGTTGAGGTACATTTATGATCATGATAATTACCCATCAATCTTCAAAACCACGAACCAAAAAGAGTAGTATTCCTCCTTTATCATATAAAGTTGAGGTACTTAATTTTCCTTGTTTACTAGAATGTCAAACCTTCAAAATGTTTACTTTTTCTTTTTTAACACGTCACAGTCATTCCAGTCCATTCCCCAACAGGTAGTTTCGTTCACATTGAGATCTTATATATATAACATAATATCATTATAATCTTAATTTATGTATATATATTATATATATTTTAATTATATGAGTGAGTGAGTACTCATCCTCGGCCTCTGCCTCTTGTCCATATATAACCTTACAAAACTTTCATTATCTTCCTCTTTCCCTCACTACTATATATATTTATGTATATATATATATATATATATATATACAATTCAAGCATATCACTTAGCATTGAGTCCCTTCTCTTTAATTAATTATTTACAAAAATGAAAGGGTATTCGAAGATTAACACGATGAGCAACTTGGTAGAGAGTAGCAGACACAAATCGAGATCCATAGATTTCTCATCATCATCATCAGCAGCAGCAGCAGATCTTCCTGATACTACGTCGTTTGCTGACCAAATCCCAAAACCTAATATTAATATTAATACTACTGCAAATGGAGATGTTGAACAGTTCAGCACTACTACTACTACTACTAAGAAAGTTCACAAAGAAAGGGAAGAAGAAGAAATGGATCATCGAAACGGCGCCGTTGAGGTAACGATGAACGGATCAGGTAATAATAATGTGGCGGTTCTGCGTAGGAACAGTTCGGTGAAACCAACGGTGAAGAGGGGTTGGTCGATGAGAAGATCTTCGTCTGTGACGGACAGGTACAGCCGGATCTATGACCACTCGGGCACTTTAGCATCAGCTGATGAGGATATTCAAGAAGAAGAAGAAGAAGCGGTTACAACGAGATCTGGTAATAAGAAAAAACACATCAAAATCCTTAAGGCTTGTAAACGCTTGTTTGGACTTTAATTTATTATTCATTTTCATATATCGACCATCTCCATTTTCTATTTTTTTTTTTCTTTTAAGAAAATGAAATTAGTATCAAGTCAAGTAGTATTATTCAACCTTTTTTTTTAGTTATTACCCTCCATTTTTGGTTTAGTCCTGCTTTTATATTATGATGTATTTGACCAATAAAATCTTTTTCTTTTTTAGTTTATAAGATGATGAATAAATTGAATGCTCATGTAAATTAATTAGCTAGATTTGTCTTTTAAAAAAAAATGGGTTGAGTCCTAATTCTGATATTAGAGGGGCTTCCGAAAGCTAATTAGTTTGTAATGTAACAGTATCTTATTATGTTGTTGACCATTAAATTTATTGATTGAAGAATCCTATGTAATTTGACCACTTGCGATCCATAAATAGGTGCGAAAATTTTCTCAAACATTGCTAGGTTGGTCGTTACGTCATATATATAGTTCGTTAGGGAAAATGAGGATTTAGCTAAAACGTGAATTGCCATATATGATGTTGATCATCATGAAATCAATGGAGAGATCATTATCTAGTAATATATTTCCCACTCAATTTCAGCTCTTACTTTTCCTTGTTTGATTAAATAATGGATTTCTAGATTAATTGTCACGATTTGGAGCTCGACTTTCCTAGTTGCAGACAGAAATGATATTTTATTGAGTTGAATTTCGTTTTATATACATTTAATATATATTCTACTAATATAAAAAGATTAAGAAAATGTATTGAATAAAGAAAGACCAAATAATAATAATTTGGATTTTTAGAACGTGAGGGGTGACTGGTGACTGGTGACTGGTGGTGAGTATGGACAACGTGCACTTTGTGCTACGTATTGGAAAATTAGAATACATATGTCGAATTATTATGCTTCCATATTATGAAATAGGGTGAGACCGCTAGTTTTTTAATTAAATTTTTTTATGGTGTATATAGAGTTATATCATACATATCTCAAATTAATTTTTAGAAATTTATGAATATTGAGAAATCAGCTGTTTGAAAATTTTTTAGATTGTTGGATCTTTTTTATGAATTGTTATAAAAATGGAACTTTTTTAAGAATTGTTATAAAATGAAGGGCTATTTACAAAAATATGGAAAAAAAAAAATCAAAGTTTTGATAAATATGGCATGCAAACTTAATTGTATTAAATATGGCTTTTTTTTCAAAAACAAATTTAAAAATATGGGAAATCATTAAAGATAAAAAAAATGCCATAAAAAACTATAAAATTGTGTTCATATTTTATCATACAAATTAACCAGTTATTTACATAAACTCTGTAACTATAATTTTTTTTTTTTTACCAAAAAAAAAAACTACAAAAACTAAAACAATAGTAATATAATTTTGTTAAGGCAATAAATTAAGACAATAATTTATTCTATGTAATCATGTTGAAGACAGTTAAGTCTGTTAGGTTGTTAGAGTTAGTTTGAGCTTATTCTAGCATGTGTTAAATGTTGTTGAGTTAGTTGTAAGAATCGGTTAGGATTCTGTTATTGTTTTACCGTTGTATTGCTAGTATAAAAGCTGTAACACTTTCCATCAATGAAACTAATCTTTCCACAATCTTTGCTACTCTTTCATTTCCTTTCTTTCTTCTTTCTCTCTCTCTGTTTTACCTTCTCTGTCACAGGTTCATGTTCATCAATGGCTAACAATTTTAACATGGTATCAGAGCAGTTCCCACCTTTGGGAGTAAACATGGCGACTGTTGGAAATGCTGCAGCAAACTCTAGTAATGGTAATCAACCTGGTCCAGCTGGTGTTAATGGAGTCCCTGCGCGAACACGAAATCATCAAGAACCAGTGATCTTCAACCACAACATCTCGATCCGCCTGAATGACCATAATTTTCTTTTATGGAAGCAGCAAGTTTTGGCTGCAATAAGAGAAAACAGATTGCTGAAGTACATTAAAGAACCACCACCAGCTAAGTTCTTGAGCACTGCAGATCAAGAAAACAATCGAGTCAATCCTGTGTTCTCCGAATGGGAAGTTCAAGATCAACTTCTTGTTTCTTGGCTTCTTTCTTCCATGACTGAAAGCCTCCTAACAAGAATGGTTGGATGTAATTCTTCTTTTCAGATCTGGAATTCTCTGGAAAAGCACTTCACGTTACAGGTTTCGTCTAAAATTCTGGAGTTCAGGACTAAGTTACAGAATCTAAAGAAAGGATCCATGAGCCTCAATCAATACCTTCTCAAGGTTAAGCAAACTGTGGATCTGTTGGCTTCAGTTGGTGAAGTTCTAAGTGATAGAGATCATGTGGCTGCCATATTCAAGGGACTACCGAGTGAGTATGATACGTTTGTAATATCATCCAACACAAGGATTGAAAATTACACAGTCGGAGAGATCGAAGCCTTGCTTCTTGCCTCTGAATCTAGGATTGAAAAATCCAATAAGGAAGTGGATCTGAGCGCCAATCTGGTTACGAATGATGTGGAGTCCATTGCTGAAGCTAACCTAGCTTTTCGAAGATTCAGGCCCTTCAATCATGGAAACTCACAGTTCAGTAATCAACTCCAGTACAACAAAAATCCTAGTGTCAGATTCAACTCCAGTCCTAATACAAGTATCCCTAGGAGAGGTAACTTCAATGTCAACAGAGGCAACAGGTTTGGTGTTGGTACTAATTTTTCTAATAGATCTCAATGTCAATTATGTTTGAGACTTGGTCATATTGTACAAGATTGTCCTTTTCGTTTTGACAAGTCGTTCACAGGCCACTCTTTAGCAAGCAGTGCCAATCCACCTCAAACACCAACACAGTCCCAATCTCACCCTCAAGCTCAAGCAAATATGGCAACAAACAACAACTCCACTGATACGAGCTGGTACCCCAATTCAGGAGCAACAAACCACTGCACTTATCAGGCCCAAAATCTTGGAGTCAACACAGATTATGGAGGCTCAGACCAGCTATACATGGGAGATGCACTACAATAATTTTGATAATTAGGGGCAGACCTATTACCGGCGGGGAAGGTCCGCCCCTAATAATAAGGTTATTACCGGCGGATTTAGGGGGTCCGCCAGTATTAGTGTTTATTTTTTTAAAAAAATAAAAAATATAATTAAAAAATAGTAATACCGGCGGGGTACCAGTATTAGCGGCGGACAACCCCCGCCGGTATTTACGAGGTACCATTAATGCGGGAAAATACCCGCCCATTAATTCAAATTAGAATTAGCGGCGGATCAATACCGGCGGGGATCCGCCGCTAATTCTAATTAAATATTAATTTTCGTATTAATACCGGCGGGGCCCAGTATTAGCGGCGGACCCCCGCCGGTAATGTTTATCTATATAAACACACCCACACTCGGTTCCCCCATTTTTCCCCTTTCATTTTTTTTTACCAATTTTAATTTTCTCTCATTTTTCTCTCTGAAAACCGAAGCAAACCGCCTCCCCCAATTTTTTCTCTTTGTTTCTGCCTCCGGCTTCGTCTCCGCCAGCGTCGTCTCCGTCTCCGCCTCCGCCTCCGTCTCCGTTTGAAGTGGTTTAGGTATTTATATTTACCCATATATGTTTTACAGTTTATTTTTTTTGGTTTTGTTTTTAATGTAAATTTTTATGTTATAATTTCAGAAATTGTAGAAGAGGTTTCAAATTTTTGGCTTGGGGAAGAGATCAGAAAGTTTCATTTGTGTAAAGTATGTTTTTTATTTCTGTAAAATTTGTAGTTAGTATTATAAATTTGAAATGTATTGTACATATAAATATTTTAATTAATATGTGTAAAATATTGTTAGTGTATAAATTAAAAATGTATTAATTTGTTAAATCTGTAATTTTTTCTGGAACAAAAAAAAAATATGTAATGTGTTGTATATATATATATACAGTATATAGTATATAGTGTATTCTATATATTATATATTATACAGTAGATAGATAGTATATAGTATATATTTTTATGTACATTTTTATATATAATATATATATTATTTGTCTTAGTAAATATGTGTAATATATAAATTATTGTTTGAGTTTAATTGTTTATGTGTAATATATAGATTATTGTTTGAGTTTAATTGTTTATGTGTAATATATAGATTATTGTTGGAGTTTAATTGTTTATGTATTTTGATTTTAGTTATAATTATTTGTGTGGTTATAATAATTTGAGTTTTGTATTTAGTAAAATTTTACTAATTAAAAAATTGATAAATTTAGTTTAAATGTTTTAATTATAAATAAAAAACTTATATGAATATTTGTGTAATTATTTTTAATTAACAAGTAAAATTTTTTAGGTTTTTAATAAATTTATATAATTTTAAAATTAATACAATTTATTAAAATAATAATTATTGAAAATATAAAATTCTGCCTTTAAATATTTTAATAAATTAGTGTTATTTTGTAATAATTTTTAAATATGTGATTATTTATAAAAAAGAAGTTAATTTTTTGAAGAAAGTTTATGTAAATAATAACTTAATATTATTGATAAAAATAATTAGTATTTATATAATAAAATAATTAACAAATATTAGAATGATTAGAAAAAACTTTTTTATTAAAGAAAAAAATATTTTTTTTAACAAACTTAAATTTAATTATTTATATTAAGTTAATTATATTTTTCAATTTTTTAAATAATATGATTATTAAATTTATTTGTAAATATATTTATGTAATTATTAAATTGATATATTTATTTATAAATAAATTAAATATTTATATAAGTAATTATTTAAAAAAAATTAGAAAAATAAAATGAGTTTATTTAATAGTATTGAATATTAATTTTAATAAATAAAATATAATGAAAAATTCGTAAATGAATATCATGAATTAATAATAAATAAAAAATAAATTGATAACTAATATTTCATAAAACTTTAACCAAATAAAGTCTTTAACCAAATAAAACTTTAAACAATGTTGGTGTACACTTTGTTTGCAATATACTAAAAATAAACTTTAACCAAATAAATTACAATGTTGATTGATTTTCCTTTGTTAATAAAAAAAAATTACAAATAAAATTTCTTAAAATAGCATAAGATTTTAATTAATTTATCACGTCGAATTCATAAAATTTCATAAAATAGCATAAGATTTTAATTAGTTTATTAACATTGCTTAAACTCATAAAACTTTAAAATTCTTTTAGATGACGATTGATAAGTCTTGGATTTCTTGGAGAAAACGCGGTAAAGAATATTGGGAGTGTCTACAAGTATTTTTGGCGATGGCTTCAAATTATAAAAATTCTGATGGGAAAATTAGATGTCCTTGTGTTAAATGCTTAAATACTCGATTTGAGCCTTTAAACATTGTGGAAGCGCATATATTTGATTGGGGTTTTGATAATGGTTATCAAAAGTGGATTTACCACGGGGAGTCAGAAACAGAAGTTGTTGCACGGACGAAAGTTGTTGAGCATATTGTAGATGATGAAGATGACGAGATGATTCCCATTGTTGAAGATTTCATTGGACCAACAACTGAAGATGTTCAACGCAATTCTAATTCTTTTCAATATTACGACGAGTTATTTGAAGAGATTGAAGCTGAATTGTATCCTGGATGCCATTGAATTTCTTCACTTAACTTTCTAGCAAAGTTATTGCATTTGAAAGTTCGTGGAAAAATTCCTATTGGCGTATTTGATGAATTATTAAAATTATTGAATCTTGCTTTTCCGAAAGGAAATAAAATTCCATCGACGTACTATGAGGCTAAAAAGAGACTAAAAAAATTAGGTTTAGGCTATGAGTCTATTCATGTGTGCGAGCATGATTGTTGCTTGTTTTATAAAGAGCATGCCACTAAAGATGCTTGTCCAATTTGTGGAACTAGTCGATGGATTACTTCAACAAAAGCTAATGGAAAAAGGGTGCCACGTAAGGTGTTGCGCTATTTTCCATTGACACCTCGGTTGAAAAGATTATATGGTTCAAGACATACTGCAAAACACATGGTATGGCATCATACTGGAAAATCAAAGGATGAACGAGTGATGCGTCACCCGATTGATGGGATTGCTTGGAAGGACTTTGATGCTAAACATCCTGATTTTGCCAGTGAACCTAGAAATGTTCGCTTAGGTTTAGCTGCTGATGGCTTTAATCCATTTGGCAACATGAGCCTAGCATATAGTATGTGGCCTGTCGTGTTAGCAAACTATAATCTTCCACCTTGGATGTGCATGAAAGACAATAATTTCATGTTGGCCCTACTAATTCCTGGACCAAAATCACCAGGAAAAGGCATGGATGTTTTTCTAAGACCATTGGTGGATGAGCTGAAAGAGTTGTGGGTTGATGGAGTTGATACGAGAGATTGTAGGACAAACACCGTGTTCAAGTTGCGTGCAGCCCTTTTATGGACTATTAATGATTTTCCTGCTCGAAGTAGTTTGTCTGGATGGAGTGGTCAAGGATACAAAGCTTGTCCAACATGTAACGAAGACACTTCTTCGATACGAGTGATTGGTAAGACATCATATGTAGGTCACAGAAGATTCTTGCCCAGTAACCATCGATTTAGAAGGGACACCAACTTTGATGGAGAAATTGAAAGAAGACATCCACCAAGACGTTTTACTTGTGAGGAAATTCTCGAACAAGTAAACAAACTTGTGCCACAAGTTCCTGGAAAACATGACCAATTTGGTGGTGTAAAACACAGACGAGTTGCAGAAGATCAAAATTGGAGGAAAAAAAGTATCTTTTATGAGCTTGAGTATTGGTGGACAAATACTTTGAAACACAATATTGATGTGATGCATGTTGAGAAGAATGTGTGTGACAGTCTGTTGGGCACAATCTTGGACAACGATAAATCAAAGGACACAACTAACGCAAGACATGATTTGAAGAAATTAGGAATAAGGGAATGGATGTGGATTTATGAAGATGATAATGGCAAGTTAATGAAGCCAGACGCCCCTTACGTCCTCAAAGCTGATGAAAAATTAAAATTTTGTCAATTTATCAAGGACGTGAAGTTTCCTGATGGATTTTGCTCAAATTTGAAGAAGAAAGTGAACAATGATTTATCAAATGTTCTTGGATTGAAGTCTCACGATTGTCATGTAATTATACAAAGATTATTGGCAATTGGTGTTCGTAAGTTTCTCCCTAAAGATATATCGACAACTATTGCTGAATTATGCAACTTTTTCAGGCAAGTATGTTCAAGAACCATAAACTTTAAAGATATGGAGGAAGCACAAAAAGACCTTATTTTGATATTGTGTAAGTTGGAGTTGATTTTTCCTCCAGCTTTTTTTGATATCATGATTCATTTGGTCTTACATTTGCCTGAAGAAGCAATTTTGGGTGGACCTGTGTTTATGAGATGGATGTACCCTTTTGAGAGGTACATGAAAAAATTGAAGAATTACGTTGGAAATAAAGCTCGTCCTGAAGGGTCAATAGCTGAAAGCTATGTTGCAGATGAGGCATTGACATTTTGCTCTATGTATTTTAAGGGGGTAGAAACCAAATTTAACCGACTTGATCGCAACGAAGATGAAGTGATTCCTAGAATTCTTACCGTCTTCCAATCACAATGTCGTCCCTTAACAAGAGCAAATATCATGCCTTTAGACAGAAAGACTCGTGAAAAGGCTGAGTGGTTCATCTTTGACAATTCACCTGAAATCAGACCATATTTAGAGTAAGTTTTTTCCTTTATTAATCTATATTTGGTCTTATTCTACATAGTCTTATTTAACATTTAACATAGTGATGTTATATGACTTACAGTGAACACTTAGAAGAGATAAAACTTCAGTACCCAGATGGAGATCATAACATTTTACACAAAAAAAATTTCCAGCGATGGTTTCATAAGAAGGTGACATGAGTGATTCAATTATGATTTTAAAATGATCATGATTAATTATGAGTCATTCTAAGATAATTTTGTTCATTTAGATATATGATTTACGCAAGCTTGGATCATTGGAGAATGGTGAAGAGTTGATAGCTTTAGCATGTGGGTCAGATCACTTAGTAACATATTATGAAGGGGTTTTAGTGAATGGTGTTCGTTACATGGTAGCTGAACGTGATAAGAAGCGTACTACTCAAAATAGCGGTGTCTCCGTGGCGGGAACAGAAGGATTCAATTATTATGGAACCTTAGAAGATGTGATGATGTTCACTTTTTGTGGTGTGTATTCAGTGACATTATTTCGGTGTAAATGGTTCAATACCAATCCACAGAGGAAGAAAACAATCATTGAGAATAACATCATTAGTATCAATGTTAGTGGTGAATGGTACAAAGATGACCCATTTATACTTGCTACCCAAGCTAAGCAAGTATTTTACGTCGATGATTTGCTTAGAGGTAGACATTGGAAAATAGTCGAGAATGTAAACCACCGGCAAATTTGGGACATTGAGCAGGATGAAGATGATGAAGATGTTGTACATGATTTAAGCTCCTCAA
This sequence comes from Cannabis sativa, assembly GCF_029168945.1. Lineage (NCBI taxonomy): Eukaryota > Viridiplantae > Streptophyta > Magnoliopsida > Rosales > Cannabaceae > Cannabis > Cannabis sativa. The sequence continues at coordinate 53,098,125 of NC_083607.1, read as the reverse complement.
ATTTTCAATTGACTGTGGATCTAGGAGAGTTAATTTTGCAACCTTCTGAAGTGGCGACAATAATTGATACTGCAGAAAATTTGAATGTAAATCAGGCTGATGAAAATGATGTGGATGGTGACATTGATAACGTAATAGATGACGAAGGTGACGAGTTGCTAATTGATCGATGTGAAGACGATATTGTTTCTGAAAATGATGAGTGTGATAGTGACTATTAGTTTACATATGTATTAATTTGTTTGTAATAATATTATAAGTGATGAATTTGATGATGTTAATTGTATTTCAAACTATAACTATTTTTGGTAATCTATATTAATACTAATTTAGTCATACAACTTTGCTTTTAAAGAGTCATAATGTCAGCCGATGTAGCTTCTTCTCACGGGGAGAGACGGTGGAGGTTTAGATCCACCTGATCCTAGTAGGGTACCCTCAGCCTGCGAGGCAGCACCACCGCCCAAAAGAAAAGGTCGTGGTCGTGCTACTAATATACCACTAGAGGCTCGCAGACGTGCGAATGAGGGGCCATTGCCGCTTATACTTGATCCTGCAACAGGAAAAGTAGTTGGCGGGGAGAACCAAGCTTTCATCCAGCAGGTGGGTTTTGAAGTTAGCACATTATTTCCGGGGAACTACTTGGACTTTTGTGATGTACCTCAACATCACAAGGACCAAGTTGTGCAGAGAATGAAGGTAATAAATTGATGGACATAATAAATTTTATTCATGTATAATTAAACTAAGTAATAATTTAATTCTTCAAATGTAGTACTTTTATGATATCGATGGTCACGCTGAACCCGAAAAAGTGATGAGGACTCTTTACCATGAGATGGGCAAAAGATACTCAGAAAGAAAAAAATTAGGCATACTTTCTTCCAAAAATATTATGAGGGGAACCCAGATAATCTTGAGGTGGCACTCAATGCTCCTCCTGAGCACTATGTAACAAGAGAGCATTGGAAAGAGATTATTGATTTGTTTTTGAGCCCAAAATTTATAGAGCGTTCCAATCAAAACAAGCAAAACAGAAAACAAATGAAGTACCCCTCAACTCAAGGCACAAAATCAATGGCAGCTCAGCGTCATGAATTTGTAAGTAGACTTCAAATAATTCATTTATTGAAATAATAATTTTTACAGAATCTAACACTGATAACATTACAGAAGGAGCCCGAAAAATATGTTATACCAACTTGGAGAGACAGTCATCTGAGGAAGGATAAAACTTGGGTCAATGATGCTGCTAAAGAGAAATTTGTGAGTTACACTAATATTTCATTATTTTTCTTAAAATTATTATATAATTGATTATTTAACAATTTTTATTTATGTTCAGGAGCAACTCACTCGTGAAATGGAGGAAGAGATGGCGAGAAGTAGGCTTCAAAGCCAATCTGGCAGTGATTCTGGAACTTCGGAGGTCCCGTCTGACATCCAATTCAAGGTCATGGGTGACAGGAGTGACTACATTCGAGGAGTCGGTTACAACATAGCAAAGAAGGGGAAAAGATCAACAACATCATCTAGCTCTTCGAGCCAAAGTCAAACTCAATCTCAAGCTGGGTCTACTATTTCTCAAGATGTTGGTATTATGGCTGAGATGTTTCAGAGATTGCGTGAACGCTTTCCACCGGGACAGGACACATCTGATCTGTATGACCCGCGATTTGACAAATTCCTCCAACAATATTTACCTACTCAACCTCAGGGTAGTGCAACATGTCCAAGGCCGCAACAACAACCTTTACAGCAGACTCAGCAATCTCCTAATGTGCAAGGAAGTGCCTCCCAATCTGCTCTTATTCCAAACATGTTTGGATGCTCCTCCCAGTCTCCTCTATTTTTCTACTCTGATTTTTTTGGAGGATCATAGTCCCAACAGCCGATGTTTGGCCAATTTGGGAGTTCATCTCAGCAGCCGATGTTTTTCGGGGGTCCAATGCAGCAAACTTCTCCGGGTAAATTTTTCGGTTCACAAAATCCATACTTTTTCCCGGTCGGGCCAGAACAATCCCCGAACTTTTCGCCACAACAATCTCCAAATATTTTGCAACAGCAACAATCTCCGAATTTACCACAACAACGACAAACTCGGCCATTTGCGGAGCTTTTATCTTCCCAACAACCATATTACCCATCACCGCCAGTATCGCAAGCTCAGGACAATGCACCAAATCCTGATATTAACTTAAACGCTACTGGCTCAAATTTCGAAGATGATTTGTTTGATCAAGACAATAATAATTAGTTTATCTTAATTTTAATTATGTGTGAATTTATTTAAGTTTTTAATTATGTTTGGATTTCTTTAAGTTTTAAATAATGTATGGATGATAATAATTAATTTTTAAGTTTTAAATAATATATAAATGATAATTATGTGTGGATTTGTTAGTTTTTATTTTAGTATTTATTAATAATATAAATTTAAAAAGAAAATTAATTAATTAAATACAAAAAAAAACGTTATTTATTATTAATATTGATTTATTTTTATTTTTTTAAAAAAACATTATTACCGGCGGACCCCCGCCGGTAATAATGAGACAGTAACATGTCAGTGGACGGGTCTACACCGGTGGACCCCACCGCTAATTGTCCGCCGGTATTAATTAAGCGGCGGACGTGTCAGTCCGCCGCTATTAATCATTAACAGCGATGGGGTATTACCGGCGGAGCAATACCGGCGGACCCCACCGCTAAAACTTATTACCGGCGAATTTATCAATTATTACCAGCGGACCCCTCTGCCCCTAAAAACGTTAATTCTTGTAGTGATGGAACAGGTTTGTGCATAAAACATGTTGGTCAATCTCTTCTTTTACCAAATAATTCTTCTGAACCTCTTCTTCTAAACAACTTGCTGCATGTTCCTGAAATAACTAAAAATCTCATTAGTGTGTCTAAGTTTGCTCGGGATAATAACGTTTTCTTTGAATTTCATGCTGATATGTGTTGTGTTAAGGACAATTTGACTCGTTCTACATTGATGATGGGGAAGCACAAGAATGGCCTGTATTCGTTTGAATCCAGCCATGTCAAGATTGTCCCTCCAACTCTTGAGCAACCTGTCCAAGCATCTCACACCAGTAGCCATAGTGTCTTTGACTCCCCAAAAATAAAAACCACTTATATGGTTACTGTCAATAATGCCAAAGTTGCTGTGTCTAGATGTGGCAAATGTAATTCTGAAGTTCACAAAGATTTTACCCTTTGGCACAATAGACTAGGGCATCCCTCAGAGAAAATTGTAAACAATGTTTTGGAAGCTTGTAACATTCATATTAGCAATAAAATTTCCAATTTTTCCATATGTTCTGCTTGTTGTCTTGGCAAAATACACAAATTTCCCTTTCCTAAGGCATCCAATACTGTTATTTCAGAACCATTGCAGCTTGTTGTGTCAGATTTATGGGGTCCTTCTCACACTACTTCTCTCAACAATTACAAATATTATATCCATTTTGTAGATGTCTTCTCTAGATTTACCAGGTTATATCTCTTAAAGAACAAATCTGATGCATTCAAAGTATTCTTAAACTTCAAAGCCGAGGCTGAATTGCAGTTAGGCAAGAAGTTAAAATGCTTGCAAACAGATTGGGGGGTGAGTTTAGGTCCTTCTCTAAGTACCTTACAGACCATGGGATACAACATAGACATCCTTGTCCTACCACTCACCAACAAAATGGTTTAGCTGAAAGAAAACATAGGCAAATTGTTGAGAATGGTCTTGCATTGTTAGCTCAAGCCTCATTACCCCTCAAGTTTTGGGATGAAGCCTTTAGGACTGCTGTCTATATTCACAATAGACTCCCTACTCCCATACATGACAACAAATCCCCTATTGAGGTCTTGTTTAACATTCAACCCGATTATACAATGCTTAAAACCTTTGGTTGTAGGTGTTATCCTAATATAAGACCTTATAATAAGAATAAACTTGAGTATAGGTCCACTCCTTGTATTTTCTTAGGATATAGTCTAAATCACAAAGGGTACAAGTGCCTTGATCCTAATGGTAGACTTTACATCTCTAGAGATGTCATATTTGAAGAATTTTCCTTCCCATATGACAGTCTCACTAAGCCTACACCTTCTAGTTCCACCAGGTCTTCCATAGTGACTGCTATTATTCCCAAATATTCTCACACTCCATGCATCTACTCTATGTCTGATCTAATGAGTTCCCATAATGAGATTGATCAACCTGTTGGCACTAATACTGTACCTTCTCCACTGCTTTTGCCTTCTAACAGTTGGTCTCCCAGCCAACATTCTGTTTTGCATACAGATCAGGTTTCTGCACCAGATGAAATCCCTGCTGTTGCTCTTAGTTCACCTCAGCTTACTGGTGTTCACCCAGATCAGTCTCTCGACTTACAGGTTCCAGGCACATCTGATGCTTCAGCTTCTCCTACCAGTCAGTCTCTTCCTGGTATGGTTCTCCCTACTGCAGACAACGATATTGTTTCAACTGCTGTTCCCACACACACAGATGCTACTCAGCCAAGCAACTCAGGTCCTCTTCCACACAATGCTCATCCTATGAAAACCAGATCTAAGTCTGGTATTCACAAGCCAAAGGCCTTTCTAGTCACAAGGGAACCATGCTCCCTTCAAGAAGCTCTTAGCCAACTTGTTTGGAATAAAGCCATGAGTGATGAAGTTTTGGCTTTAGTGAGAAACAAAACCTACACTCTTGTGAGATTACCACCAGGGAGAAAGGCCATTGGGTGTAATTGGGTGTACAAAAAGAAAGAAAATCCAGATGGTTCTGTTCTCAAACATAAGGCTCGGCTTGTTGCTAAGGGGTTTCATCAAGAGTATGGGTTTGATTTCACTGAGACTTTTAGTCCAATTGTCAAACCAGTTACTATAAGGGTTGTTTTGACCTTGGCATTATCAAAAGGTTGGCTTATTCGACAATTGGATGTCAATAATGCCTTCCTAAATGGAGATCTACAAGAAGAAGTGTATATGTTGCAACCCCCAGGTTTTGAGGTTCTTGGACAGCCAGATTTGGTTTGCAAGCTACACAAGGCTATCTATGGTCTTAAACAAGCTCCAAGAGCTTGGTTTGAGAAGCTTCAAAACTGCATTTATTCTCTTGGGTTCATCTCTTCCAAATCTGATCACTCTCTGTTTATACAACATACTAATGCATCTGTGACACTTATCTTGGTTTATGTTGATGATATCTTGATTACAGGGAGTGACACTACTGTTATGGACACCATTATTGCAGCTCTTAACAGGCAGTTTGCTCTTAAAGACTTGGGGCCTCTTTCATATTTTTTACGCATTGAAATTACACAATCAGCTGCTGGTTTACACTTGTCTCAAGCCAAGTATGCCAAGGATCTCCTAGTTAAGGCTCAAATGAGCAATGCTAAACCAGCCCCTACACCTATGACAAGTAGCATTCGTTAATCTGCTTACCAGGGGGAACCCGTGGAAGATGTTCACCATTATAGGTCAATTGTTGGAGCCTTACGATACTTGACCATTACAAGGCCTGAACTTTCCTTTAGTGTGAACAAGGTGTGTCAATTCATGCAAAAACCTCTATCCACTCATTGGTCAGCAGTCAAACGAATTCTAAGGTATGTGAGTGGCACAATAAATCATGGCTTGCATCTGCAAAAACCAGCAAATATGGACCTTGTTGCATACTGTGATGCTGATTGGGCTTCGGACCCAAATGATAGGAGATCCACTACAGGGTTTGCAATATTTCTTGGCTCAAATCTCATTGCTTGGAAAAGTAGGAAGCAGCAGACTGTATCTAGATCCAGCACAGAGGCTGAATATAGAAGTGCTGCTACTATTACAGCAGAGTTAACATGGCTACAATACTTGTTTGCTGAACTAAGATTGCAGCTGACTCAAACTCCAACTATATGGTGTGATAACCTTAGCACAATAATGCTAACTCAGAATCCTGTGCTACATCAAAGAACAAAGCATATTGAACTTGATTTGTACTTCATTAGAGAGAAGGTTCTGAGTAAAACCATACAGATCAAGCACCTCTCCTCTTATGACCAATTAGCTGATGGTTTAACTAAAGCCATATCAAGTCAGAGGTTTGCTGAGTTCAGACACAAACTCAAAATCGAAGATCGTTCGATTATGAGTTTGAGAAGGGGTGTTGAAGACAGTTAAGTCTGTTAGGTTGTTAGAGTTAGTTGGAGCTTATTCTAGCATGTGTTAAATGTTGTTGAGTTAGTTGTAAGAATCGGTTAGGATTCTGTTATTGTTTTACCATTGTATTGCTAGTATAAAAGCTGTAACACTTTCCATCAATGAAACTAATCTTTCCACAATCTTTGCTACTCTTTCATTTCCTTTCTTTCTTCTTTCTCTCTCTCTATTTTACCTTCTCTGTCACAGGTTCATGTTCATCAATGGCTAACCATTTTAACAAATCAAAGCCAATTTTTAAATGAAAAAACCAACTATACACTTGTCAAAACTCATATATAAATTTTACATGCTTTTTATAAGCTCAAAAACTTGATCATCAACTCACTATCAAAACTAATGCCAAAACTAATACTAACACAATACTAATGTTAAAACCAGTTAATAATTTCTCTGAAACTCCAATACTAGACCATCAACACACTACCAAAACATTCACTATCCACTAAAGAATTATATTAGTCGCAAAATTAAGAAGTAAAAAATAGAATAAGAGTAAATTGCTAGAGTTGTTATCTTAATGAAAAAAACCAGTTATGTTATGGATGTCAAAAATTATAAATAAATTTTACATGCTTGTATTGTAACACCCTAACTAACATAGGCGAATTACGTGATTTTTAAACATGCTGTGCAGCTCGTTGCTAATCAACGAGGTTTATGGAAAACGTGATTAATTAAAATTTTTGCTTTTTAATTAAACTTATAAAATATTTATACAAAAGACTCGGGATCCCGATTACAAAATCATTTACAAAAGTTTACTGTTCATACAAAATAATTGTCGCCTAGCGACTAGTTACAAAAAAAAATAGCCTTGCTGTCCCGAGGATCGTACGCTCCAGGCCTAACCGCCCCGACATGTACAATCTTCATAGGCTCGTTCACGGTCCATCAACTCTAGCCTTGCCTTTACCTACACATAAACATAGCACTGTGAGTCGACAGACTCAGTAAGAAAAGCATAATAATACTCATACATAAATCCCGGTCATGATCAGACGCCCATACCCCTGATCATAACCCTAACTGCCGTGTCCAACACGATACTGAGTCCCCCTAACTGCCGTGTCCAACACGGTACTGAGTTCTGAACGTTCATAGGGACGATACTATTGACAAGTAACAGCCTGATCGGTCGAACCGGTCATACTCCGGCTGCTGGTCATACTCCAGCCTGTAGCGACGTGATACGTCAAATAGTACGGAATCACCAACCTAAGTATCAGCCTGATCGGTCGAACCGGTCATACTCCGGCTGCTGGTCATACTCCACCCTGTACCGACGTGATACAGTGTCAGCCTAATCGGTCGAACCGGTCATACTCCGGCTGCTAGTCATACTCCAGCCTGTACCGACGTGACACAGTTGGATGGCTCGAAGCCAACATACATATCTAATGTAATCTAATAGGCTTCCTACATGCACGCTAAACATGTAATCTACATATGCATACTGTTATACTAATCTTACCTGGATTCCGAATTCAGGTGTGCCGGTCAACCTGACTGGAACTATCTGCGCGGCGGATTACAGGCTCCTAAACCATAAAAATCACAACACTATAAGTGATATGCTAAATCACTTCCCGGGGACTTAAACTAGGAACTAACAGTTTCCCTATCGATAAAAAGCATGGCAATACCCCCAAAAACATAAAATCGAGGAAAACTAGGGTTCCTGAATTTTCCCCAACCGGTAGACCGGTTGCCCAACCGGAATTCCGGTTCTGGGAAATTTCAGAACCCCATTCGGAATTCCGGATGCACAACCGGAATTCCGGTTCCTCGCAGGCAGATTTTCAAAATTTCACACATTGCTCAAATCAACTCCAAACCATACCAAAACCTCCAGACCTGTTCTATACCTCCCCTAGAACATTTCTAAAGCATCAAATCCACCCAGAAAGTACGGAAACGAAAATCACCATTAAAGCCCAAGCTTTGAGTTCTAAACTCAAACTTGGTTAAAAACAACTAACATGCATCCAATCCATGATTCAAACTCATAATCAAGCATACAACAACTGCAGAAACTAAAACCTAACTCATGCAAACACTACAGCCACAAATTCACACAATTTCTCTTTGAAAACCAAACTTTTTAACAAGAAATCTATCCAACTAGAGCAAGAATAACTAGCATGCAATTCAACCTAATTAAACCTACTTAAATCAACATTTTAATCATGGAAACAACAACAACAATTAACAGCAGAAAAATCATCAAAATCATCATGCATTACTAATCTTTTTCATCAAAAATTTCAAGAAAACAAAGTAAGAAAACTAGACAAAGAAATACCTCTACTAGAATCACTTTAACTTGCTGAAAATCACTTGAAAATGAAGAGAAAACTCCACTTTTCTTGCTGCTTCAAGTGGCCGAAAAAGAGAGAGAGGAAAAGAGAAAGAGAGCTTTTGAAATTTTTTCTATTTTTTCTAAGTGTTGAAAATATGAATAAAATGGAATTTTAAGGCACTTAACACATTTACTTTCAGCCAAATAATAACCAATTACACCTATATTTTTCAATTATTAAAATCACTAGAAGACAAAATAATAATGGGGCAAAAAGACCATTTTGCCCCTCCACACTAAATTCACATAAATAAACACTAAAGGGGTATTTTTGGGAAATTCTAAATTCCCGGCCATTCCCGACATTCCCAATGTCTAATAAACCATCCCAAACTACTAACATGCTAAGTTGTGATTTTACTGAGCCAAACACCGAGTTCCAACCGGAATGCAAAATTATGAAAACTACCACATGACATAACAATGCATCTCTGAATTCAATAATAACAGTATAATAAATTATTTAAATAGCTATAAATAATTTCATAATTAAACGTGATTAACTGCTAATTTCTAAATTAAACTAAGCGGTCTTTACATGTATTCTAGATACTGTATGGAATATTGAACAAATCAAATACAATACCAAAATAAAATTAGTAAAAACTTCTCAAAAGCTCCAAGACTTAATCATCAACCCAGTACACTATCCAAAATAGTCATTATCCACTAAAATAAAATATTAGCCAAAAAAAAAGTAGAAAATAGAATGAGAATATTTGTTGAAGTTGTTCTCGTTGTCAGATTATCATCAAAAAATTCGTCGGAGTTGTCTTCATTACTGGAAAATCACCATTGTTAGACATTGGAGTTGTCACTGGTGTTAGACATTAGAATTTGATATACTGAAACAATAATCAACTAGTTAAAACTATAATTGAGAAACCAATTATTTAAACCAACCGAATCAAAAACTAAAATATTAGAGCTACGCAAAACAACAAAAATAATAACTAAAAAGGGAAATCAGTTACCAATACAACCTAAAATAATCAAAAGATAAATTGAAACATAAAAACTAGTTTTCTTTAAAAAAAAAACAACAAATTAAAACTAATAATTAAATTGTTGAAACCAGTTACTTTAGATAGTTTGAAATATAAAAACCAGCTCTTAAAAAAATAACAATTAAGCTGCTGAAACCAGTTACATTAGATAGCTAACTAAATAAAACTAACAATTAATATAGAAACAAAAATATAAAAAGCCTAAAACAATAAAATAATACATTAAAACATGAAATAGCTAGTTAATTAAAAAAAATTTAAACATACCACAAGAGAATTCTTAACATATAAATAAATTTAAATTACTGAAACTAGTTATGTTAAACAAATAATTAAAAATTGACACAGAAAAACTAATTACATAAAGCAAGTAAATTACGTAAATCTGACACAGTAAAACCAGTTTCCTAAAATAACAAAAGAAAAAATGAAACTTAAACCCCAATTACGTAAAATAACATACCAACAATTAAATACGAAAACCAATTATTTAGTACAACCAACTAAAAAATTGAACATTCATTAGAAGATAAATTAAAACAAATTAATATATTTCAAAAATATATATATATATATATATATATATATACCAAAGATGAATCCTTAAAATTTGCATCATATTTACTTTTTTCTTTTTTCTTGTGAATAACCTTCCTAAGAATTTTAATTTTAATTAGATGAAGTTTCTTCTTAGAGTCAACACTTGAATCTTTAACAACATATTTCATTGTATCCTTGTTAGAGGAATCATATTCCATCTGAACAAAACACAAAAAATATGTGAAGACTCGGTTTGACCGAATCAAGCCGAGTGTATATATATATAATAAATAATTAAGTAATATATATATGTATTTAAAAAAAATTAAAACAAAAAGAAACAGTAACCCCCATTAATCGTCTCTCTCTCTCTCTCTGTCTATCTATCTATCTTTCTCTTCTTCTCTCTCTTGAAATACAAAAAAAGATAACCCACAAACCACCATAACCACCACACTCCGGCGACCCACCTCCGGCCTCCGACCAGCCCCACGCGCCGAACAAATCGAAAGCCCAAGTGCCGGCGACCTCACCCCCCAAGCGGCGCCGCTTCTCTCGCCGCGGTTAGCTCGGGATCGCAAGTTAAAGTTTGGGGTTTCAAACTTTGAACGGATTTTTCGGTCACCTCCGGCGTCCATTTGACGAGACGTTTTCACCACTAAACTCAGCTCGTCGAGGAGAACAGCCTACACTAAACCATTTTTCTCGGTTTGCTACTTTTTCCAGTGACATTTTTGTAGCTCTGCCTCTTTTTGGTGACATCGTGTACCGTTTTGACAAACGGTTGGCATGGGTGTGATCTACTCGTCGAGGTGGTCGTTTTGATATACACTACGCCTATTTTTGGCGACGTTTCCGGTACACCAACTTTTACCGCCACCAATTGTTAATGTGCACCGCTTAGGTGAGGTTTCGGAACTCCAAATTTTAAATATAGTCATATTATATGTCGTTGGACTCAGTTTTGAATGTAGAATGCGATGATGATAATTATTTAACCATTTGATGGTATAAGTAAGAGTAATATGTAAGATTAGACTAAATAATTGGAGCTCGGGACTTAAGAGCTTAAGATCGTCTTTTGGAAAAAAGTTTAACGACTCGGGAGAGGTAGGGGTTCAACTTGATTATTGGACTTGAATTTTATATGTGTTGTATACCATTGGGCATATTCCAATTTTTATGATTTACAAATTGTTTGAAAAATTGAAAACTTAATCTGCATATTTTTCTGGACTGTTCTGGGGCATTGAGTGCCAAATATGTTTCTGTGTGCAAATATTTATGCAGGTTATGATTTTTGGGTTTATTCAAAATACAACTGTTATGTTGCCGAATTTTTTTTAGAAATAAAAAAGGAATATGTTCTTTGTTATGATTATTATTTGCCTGCTTTTGTTATACTGATGAGAGCCATGTTGATCATGTTTGGTGCATATTGTTGTTTCACGACCTAGTCTCTGTGTCATCATAGGTAGATCAGGTGTGCACTCACCTGTAGGTGAAAGACCTAGAATCTGTACAGGGAGTGAATTAAATCTGAGCCCCGGTATTATGGTGGATATCAGATGCGACTACCCAGTTTTGGATGTCGTTTTCTATGATTGGTATTGAGAGCTAGGGTTCTAGTGGACGGTGTGATATGCATTTGACGTTTGATTTATGATTATTTGTGGTCTCTCTACTTTATTTATACATATTGATACTGTTGATGAGATATTTTATTTTTACAAAGCTAACCATGCAGGAATTTTATTAAACCAAGGGTTCTTTGATATTAGTTGTTTTCCTACTGGGCTTTATAAGCTCACCCCCTATTTTCTCCCATTCTAGGAACTCAGTTTGATGCTAGTGGATGAGTATGGTACCATTGGGAAAGGAAGTCGTTATTAGTGTAGTCTTATTCTACTCTTAAATCTTCTAATGAGACTGATTTTGTATTTAAGCTGAAATTGATGGTCTGGATGACTTAAATTAGCTATGTACTAGTTAGAAATGAGGAATGATGGATGCTAGGTATTATTTTGGTATTTTATTGACTTATTAAATCTATCTATTTGGTGATTACATAACTGTGGAGATATTATTTTTCCTTTATATTGATGAGTGGTCCTGATTTTGTTACTAATATTTTCCTATTAATATAGGAGTTAATCCATTACTTTTAAGTTAGTATTTTGTGATATAAATTAAAGGATCATTTATAAGCTTTGTCTTACAACAAGGGTCAAAGTGTGACCTTTGACCACCCAAGTTATGGATATTACATATCTGCCACGGCCTAGGGCTCGGGCCGTGACAAAATATAAATTGAAACCACTTTCATTTTTCAACAACAACAATGAACATTATAAAAACCAAACAAAAATGAGTTTCGTCACACAACAACAATGAAGTGTTAAAACCAGTTTCGAGCCTAGAAATAAAATAATAGAAAGAAACTTAAAATAAAAATATACATTAACATAAAAAAAAAAAAATTAGAACAACCCCATTGCATAACCCTTAAAATCTGTGAAACCAATTTCGAATTTGTAAACCATGTGAAACCAATTTCGAATTTGTGAACCATGTAAAACCAGTTTCATCATAAACCAAATGAGAAAAAAAATACACACACGCAAATACAAAAAATAAAAATGTTGATCACAAATATAATCAAAGCAACACACAATACACAACAATAATCTAAAAACAAAATATATATATATATATCTTTATATATTAAAAGTGCCTATCTAACGGCATTTCTTGGTTTAACATTCTTGGTTTAACAGAATATACTTAAAAATAAGAGAATATTCTGTTAAATTTAACGATTAGGTTTGATCTCCCGTTAAAAAATAAACCCAATAATTAAACCCAAAAAATTAAACAATCTTTTAAATAAACAATCTTTTAAATATTAATAATCTCTTTTTAAATTAAAAAAATCATCTTAGCCACATATCTCTCTAACAAACCTATCTTGGGAGAATATTAATAATTTTTTTATTTATTTTTTAAAAAAGAAAAATATAGATAAAATATCTAGAAAAGATAATATAAAAGAAGATTGATTGTGTTGGCTTAGAGATTTTTGGGCTTGGGCTTAAAAAAATAATTAAAAAAAAAAAAGATGAAATGAAATTTGTAATTAGTATTTACCTTATATGTTTGTGCTTATTTTTAGTTTTATTTTTAATTTTACCACCAAGAGGAGAAGGTTGAAAAATATTAGAATATGAAAATATTATTGGTGCTTATTAGTAATTTGCAAAGAATATGAAAGTCTATAAATATATAGTTGTGTAGCTATTATTATATATGAAATGAGATAATAGAACTTTTTTCAATTAGAAGATTAATGTACATTTTACTATTAATAACATACATTATTATAACACAACTATGTTTTACTTACTAAATATACTAACACATATTTTATTTTTATAAAACAAATTGTTCAAATAATTATACTATTTTAATTATTAATTAAAATAAAAAACTAAAATATTAAATAAAACTAACACTACGTGGCTTGGCACGTAACAATCACCTAGTATATATATAGGTGTGAAAACAAGTTTCAAAACTAGAAATAAAATAATAAAAAGAAACTTAAATACAATAACATCATAAAATAGAGTAATTCATTACAGAACTCTCAAAACATGTGAAACCACCAGTTTCGAACTTGTTAACCCTGTGAAACCAGTTTTGACTCTATGAAAAATCATAACAAAACCTGTAAAACCATAAAAAAAAAACTTGTGAACTCATACAAAATCCTAACAAAACTTATAAAACCAGTTTCCTTAATATAAAAAATAAATAAAATATGATAAACTTACAGAAAAAAAAAATATATTGTATAAAAAAAATAATAAGATACCATATAAAAATTCTTAAGAAATGACTTATATAATTAAACTACTAAAACAAGAAACCAATTATAGCAAACAACCAATCAAAAATATAACAATAAAAACCAGTTATGTAAAGCAAGTAAATTAAAACATCATTACAAAACCCTCAAACATGTGAACCATGTGAAAAAAATCGAGAATCAGCAAAAAGAAGCAATGCCAACCTGGGATACCATGGGAAGGCTCTTTAAAACAAAGTAAGGACATAGAAGACTGAATTTTGGTCATGAGAAGGTGTTTCGCCACAAAATCTGGATTGTTAATGAAAGTAGAAATATAAAAAATCCAAAACTTGTTCACCAATTTAAACTGTATTAAACAATCTGGAGGTACCAACAACACGATTTTTCCCACAACCTCACTTGGCAAATCACAAAATCTAGCCCTTTCTAATCGAAGGAAAGTAAATTTAAAGGTTCATTTTTGATATTGTGTTCGATGCACTGTTCAAACGACTCATTAATCCCGTAATTAGATGACGAATATGGTGTGTTTCATGTATTGGAATCAATAGTGGTATGAGATTATTTTGGTTTTACGTTAAAAATGCTGATGTGTCACGTTAGTACAAGGGCATTAAATTATTTACTGTCAATTATGTTATTAAAATGTCTATTACGTATACTAAAAAAAATTTCTTTTTTATTTTGTTATGTTATTGGTGATGTATGCACTTTATTGACAGATATTGGTGATGGTTCTTATTATGCTATTTCGCGTTCTGCGATGAGAATAATGTAGTTAGGAGTGTTTATAAAATATTCAATTCAATTTGCACGATTTAATTTAATTTAATCCGCAAAGTGCGGGTATTTGTACTTATGCGAATCGGATATTGGATTGAAAAATTCGAAATCCGCACTTGTGCGGATTGAATGTTGATTGACATGTAAAAGTAACTGATCCAATCTAATCCACACATATTTAGATATATTTTTTTAAAAAAATATATATACAACTAATTTTTAATATAACAAAATAGTACTTTATATTTTAAAACTTAATAGATCAAATATATATTTCATTCTTATATATAAGAAAAATACAATTTAAAACAAAATTAAATAATTTCTTTCTACATTTATTTTTTTTTCTTCTTTTGAATTTCTTATTTCTTATTTTATTATGTTGTTGGAGACATAAAACAACAATAATTTATTTTATTTTATTGTTAGTTAGGTAAAACAATGATATTTTTTTTATATAAATATTAAAAGTTATTAATTCAACATAACCAATCCAATACACATTTTTACGGATTGGATTGAATTTGAGTTATGACGCGGATTGGATTGAATCGAATCTGATTTAAAATATGAAATTTACATTTAGTGCGAATTAAATGCACTATGAATAAAATAATACAAATTGAATTGGATGAATACTCTTAGATGTAAAAGTTGAGTTGTCCCGAGTTTTGAGTTGTTTTGTAAAAGTTGAGTTTTTTTTTTTTTTTGAGAACGTTTTTGTAAAAGTTGAGTTTTGATTTAAATAAAAAAAAAATACAAGCTTAGCTAGTGTAATTTTCTATTTTAATTAAGAGAGAGAGTAAAAGAGAGAAAGAAAGGGTGAAGTGAAGAGAAGAAAATCAAAATCCATTGATATTCATTTTACGAAACGGAGCAAAACGAAAGTGGTTGGCAACCTTTGGAGTCAATTTTTTTTATTAAATAATTGAATTGAATGGGATGAGCTGTTTCTTTTGGTATTACAAACGTTCAATAATAAATACATTCCCGTACAATTACGCTTCATTCTTTGCTTAAATAATTTAATCATTCCAGTTAATACATATATAAAATACATATATCTGACTCTGTTGGGTGGCATCATTATCATCATCAATGGCGGGAGAAGGCAGCGGCGGTGGTTGTTCTACACCGGACGATAATCCATCCCAAAAAAATAGGATTAAGTTTTTGTGTAGCCATGGCGGAAAAATCCTACCCAGGCCAGCCGATGGCCACCTCAAGTACGTAGGTGGAGAGACGCGAGTCATTGCCGTTCCCCAAGATATTACATTCTCAGGTTTTTGCGCCAACCCTACCTAATTCAATGTTTGATTGTTATTTTGATGCTGCGATTCAGAATGGAAATGAATATATATATGGGTGATGTTTATGTTTGTGTGGATTGATTGTGTTTGTAAATTGCGTTGTTAGAACTTAATTCGTTAATAACGATCATATAGGCACAGAGAGAATGCCTAAAACGTATGTATGTATGTATGTAATGAAATATGAATTTTGAATTGGCACAGAATTAGATAAAAGGCTTTCGGACATGATTGAAGGGGATAACATGACAATTAAATACCAATTGGCCTCTGAGGATCTTGATACCTTGGTCTCTGTAAGAAATGATGATGATCTAAAGCATATGCTTCATGAAATCGATCATCAGGACACCGAAGGTTACCCAAAGCTACGTACTTTCTTGTTCCCTTCTAAGCCAATCATTGTTCTAGACAACAATCCATCTGCTTTAATGGAACCCCATTCCCTTGAGCAGCGTTATATTGATGCCGTTAATGGCGTGGTTCGTACCACCAGGAGACCCAAATTTGCTTCTAGCGTTATACACACACCTACCTTTACCATTTCCTCTACTTGTTCTTCTCCACATTCCAACTCTCCAGAGCACCAAGGTATTGAATCTGTTGTGCCTGTTGTGGCAGGACCTGAAATGCTTTTAAATGGTTATCAGAGGAGTGGTAATATGCATAGAGTTCACAGCTCTCCAACTCTTTATCGTTCAAACAGTCCTCAGCGAAACAATAATGTTCCTCGTCCTCAGGCCTATCACTATGGCCCTTCCCACCAAAACTTCCATGGTTGCCAATCCTCTAAATTGCTGGGTTGGGATCTTCAAAAAGCTGCAGCCACTGAGCGGATGGTTCCGGCTGTGTCTATGGCCCGAGGCGAGTTCAGAAGAGGAGTCTTGGGTCACGGAGTGGATCATCAGTACCACTATGCAAATAGGCATCATAGAGGGACTGGAGGAGGAGGTGCATATGATGATTTTCTATCTTATGGTAATTGTCATGGGATTGATAGAGAAGAGAGTCTTCCCAAGAGTCCCAGAAAGAAATTTTGGGACTAGAGTCATGTTGTTAGTATCTATGTCTGAAACTGGGATATCTGTTTTTTTGTACAAACGATTCATTTTTCTTTGCCACCTTTGTTTTGAAGATTGTAAGGTTATATTTGGGTGTTAATATTAGTCTTGTTGTTTTGATATTTGATACTCTCTAGGCTGATGTGTAATATTGAACTGTATTCCATAAGACAAATGAATGCTGCAGTGAGTGAAGTACATCAGAATTTTTGGAAAGTTTGAAGTACAAGGTTCCTATATTTATTTTTGTAATATTGGAGCTGTATTCTTTGACTTTGATTGGTAAAATTTAAGATTGAATTGAATTCCATAACAGTTAAATGTATTTTTAACTAATTTTATTAATATTGTGTGATAGTAATTTTAACATTATTATAAGTTATGTAGTTAGGTTTGGCTTGGTGATCATCCCATATCCATATGCTAGTCAAGTCAGTTGTTTATTTTCTTTCACTTCAGACCTTTTCAATTTTAATTATGTGGATCAAGCATGAGTTTTCTGCAATAATTAGCCTAATGATTCATGTTGTTTGTTCTTGAAATTATTACTATACTCGGGTGCTCATTGAGGAGACCTCAAAGAATCAGTCAAAACAGGGTTCGGTGTAGAATATGTTCAGAATGTTTGTTGACTGATTTAAAGTTTTACAGTACTTTTATTTAATTGACAATGGTTCTTGATTGATTTGTTTGATGCTGGTCAATGGTTTTTAACATTTTTTAACAGCATTAAAACAGTACCTTGCTGCTGTGTTGAGCTCATGAAATTTGACATGGGTGGTTCAGCAGCATTTTTAGGTGTCAGTGAAAGCTATAAACCAAATCAAATCCGAGCTGTGTCATTCTTTGAAGTATGAACTATGATCAATGATGTACCTAACTATCAATTAAAACACAAGATCTTCTACCTTTTGCATTAAGATTCTCAACTCTATATTTTTTTTTTTTTTGCATTTAGATCATCAACTCTGTTTTTTGTTTTTGTTTTTGCATTTAATTTCTTATCTTCCGAACATTTTGCAGTCGTTATATTTAGATTTGGTACTGTTAGATGATAACACAATTGCAACTGTTTTTTTAAAAAAATTATGTATTGGCATAAACATGGTCATTAGTTTATCTCAGTTTGGAATTTGAGTTAGAACTCTTTATTTGTCTTTATCTTGTTACTATTGTTCACATCTCTGTTTCTATAGCTATATAGTTTCAGTTTAGATTATAAGTTGGTAATATTCATGTTGCTTTTTTCTGTTTTGTTAATGCCTAATGCTTTTAATTTTTTTTTTCCATCTGACCCCTGCTGATGCAGTTAGAACTCTATTTTCCAGTGTCTCAAAAACTAGGGATATACATGAGCAATAGAATCCGGTCTTTCAGATAAAGATGTGAAGAGATTGTGTTCTAAGTATGCAGAGCTTGAGAAAAGCATGGGAGAAACTGACCGCGATGGTTCGATATTTTCTTTGCATCTCATTCAGATCCACCATCTGATGGGGTTTCCTGGCTTGAATGTAATCATTTTGAAGTGCAAAATGGAAACGAAGATTCTTTCAGAAAAATTCTTGAAGTATCTCTGCTATGCCCCAGGTTATATAATTTCATATACATTATTGCTAGTAAATACTATTAAATGTTTCTGATATATGGATTAAGTTTCAGGGTTTGCTGATACATGGTTCTTCTTTCATTGCACAATTTTTCTTAATTTGGTCTTAGCAATAACAATTTTCCAAACAACACACTCTAGTTTGATGTGATGAGCCATTATTGAATAAAAGAGAACTGAGTACAAGCCAATGGAGTCCATACTACCCCCTGTGATGCAGAGAATAACAACTCTCAATACACTAACTTCCTTGCTCACCTACATATACTAACCTCCCCTCTCAAGAGTACCCTCATACAATGAGTCATACACCTTTTTTATTTGCTATACTCTGGCTCACCCTATTAATCATGTGGTCTAACAAAGGATCAAACCATGGATCTTAATGAGGCAAACGGTCCCTGAGAATGAAACGGATGGCTCTAGTTAGAGAGGCAGTTAGCTTATGCAGAAAAAGCTATACTAACGCCAAAGATGGCAATGGTGAAGTGGGATTCATCATTCATGAGAGTTGGAATACAATCACACACTGAGGACGGTTGAAAACTACCGCAAGAAAATTACTTCAACAAAGATAGTTGAAATTAAGGAATAGATGTACTAGATGCTGTTTTGGAGAACTGGCTTATAAAATGGAAGAAACTGAAGATTAGACTCAGAACTTTGAT
Source organism: Cannabis sativa (assembly GCF_029168945.1). NCBI lineage: Eukaryota > Viridiplantae > Streptophyta > Magnoliopsida > Rosales > Cannabaceae > Cannabis > Cannabis sativa. The sequence continues at coordinate 53,078,704 of NC_083607.1, read as the reverse complement.
GATGAAGCAGTCCTGTTTTGCCCTTGAAAAACTTAAAAGATCTGATTGTAGTAAAATTACGGTATCAAATTTTGATGTGTAATGTGTGATAATTTCAAGTTTATGCTTTGACTGATCCTTTTTGCAATATTTGTGGCTAATCGTACTCTATTCTTACTCTTGAATTTCGTGGAGCATTATTACTGAGGTCGAAAATAAAACTCTCATGAATTATTTAAAGTTGTCGTCCAATCTCTATTTAGATATTACATTTCAAACATAATAGGCAGATTGGCCAATTTAAAGGTTAGTGATTTAGTAAAAACAAAAGTAGTTTCAGGAAGAGTTTTAGGTGGAAAGTCGGTGGTGACCGTGTAAGTAAATTAGCATATACAAGGTAGGTCGCCATCTAAGATCTGAAGTACGTACATAACAGAACATAATTATATATGTAAAAAAAATGTATACATAAATTTTCCAAAATAATTATCTATAGAGCAAGAAAAAAAATTATACATATAATAATAATGATTAAAGAATCATTCATTGACAGATGAACAAACCAACCATTAAAAAAATGAAAGACCACTCCAGTATTCTACTATTATAGACATTTTTTCCTTTTCACATATAAAAAACCATACCAAACCTCTAATTATATATTGTATGACAAAAACAAAACCGTAAAACCGTCATCTCCCATTTTTTTTTTTTTCTCACTTTATCATAAAGCTAACTTTATCAAATTTTGATGGTATATAGGACCTATTAACAAGATTTAAAAACCCAATAATCATATTTGTATCTTTTTTTTTTTGAGTAATAATATGAAGATATAATTAATGGCTTCCACGGTTAATCATCTCCATATATTGATTCAACGACTCTTGCCTTTGCAACCTCATTTCCTCGTTAAACTTCTGTATAAAAGCCTCAACTCGCTTGTTCAACTCGTCTTGACCCAACGACGGCTCCCTCCTAATCTTGCTTGGCACAGGTGATGACGTGTACGTTTCTTGCTGAGGTGGCGTTGGTTGATTGGTTCGGTCCTTGAAAGTCTCTGACTTCTTGAATAACGGTAGTGACGACGGTAATTCTAACTCACCCACGTGACGGCCGTGATTTTCATGAAAGGACTCACACTTCTTCATGTGCCTACTTAACGGCATCGAACGTCCTTCCGTTATTGCCTTCCACGTATTCTCCATAGTTTCGTGTCGTTTGGGCCTCGACGTCACTTTCAACGGCGATTTTCCACCTGTGAGGAGAGTTAGTTATTTATAACCAATGATTATTTACCAGAGAGCAAACTGTTATTATTATAATTTTACTACTTAGGAAGGATTGGACAGTTGACTTTTAGAAATATTTTCTACTCAGAATATTCTTTTTTACTAAAATAAGAAAAGGGAAGGAAAAGATGTAATTGAGTTGAGCAGCGTGAAGCGAACGCCATGCCTGTTTGAACTCTATTTTTGTTGGTTTGAACAATACGCTAATACCCTAGATTCCAGCCTCGGACATATCATAAACATTAAACGGTTCCACGTTGTATTGTACTGATCAATCAACTCATAATAAATATAAAAATATAACTACAATACCTTTTTTATAAGTGTAATCTATATATATATTTATGAAACAGGTAAGGTAAGTCGTAAGTGTAACTATTTCGTATGCAAGAGATAGAATATTAGATTTAGATTAGATTGGACTTGGATTTAATTATATCTTATCCATATATTATATATATTGTTTTAGAAAGATATAATGTTTCGTGGTAATATACGTAGTTTGAATCTCTCCTTTTCCCAATATATAATGTTTTAATATAACGCTATAATGTTATCAATTAAAAAGTTATTATTTTAATAATTAATTAGATAATAAAATTACTTTATTATATATAATATATTCGTACGTAGTTAAAAATAAATAATGTAACAAACGGTTTTTTTTACAAGATAGTATTATTTTTTAGGGACAAGATATTAAAGCTATGTTAGATAAATAATTAGAAAAATTAAATTAAATTAAATGTTTTTCATAATATAATCGAAGTAAATAAATTATATATATAAACTAAATAGCAAAAATAAATAAATAAATAAAGAAAACGAAACAAAAGAATAAATTGCAAAAAAGTTATATAGCTATAGCTTTGTAATGTCTTTTTTTTATTACAAACGAAATAAATAAAGACGAAAAACTAACATACGTTATAATCAATTGATACTGTTGATCCAATAATAATATTGAAATTTGAAAGAAAAGAGGAATAATTAAGAATAAGATAGTATGTACCTTCGGGAATCGGTTTAAACTGTTTCCGTTGAGCAAACCTAGTAGAAGCAAGAGGTTTCTCCGCTGGCGGTGAATAAAATATCTCTGGTGAGTTAATTCTTCTCGGAGGCGAAGGAGGCGGAGACCTCGAGAAAAAAGCTTCGTGATCATGATCATGTGTTTCGTATTTATCAATAACTACTGCCTCATGATCACTCTTCATAACCGGAGCTGATTCTTCTTCTTCTTCTTTCTCTCTCTGTTTGTACAGTGGCCTCGGCCGGATCTGTTCCAACGCACCGAACTCCGACGAAATGATCTTATTATTATTATTATTATTACTCTCCACATGAAACCCATAAGCGCTATTGGCCTGTCTACTAGATCCGTTTTTCATCGGGTAACGACCCGGTTCGGTATCGACCCGATCATCGTGGTGGTGGTTCTGGTGGAGTCTCGAAGAGGCGACAATGGTTATGATGATGCCGTTGATTATGATGTAAAGATACGGAGGTTTGAGCCACGTGGCGATGGAGCTCCACATGACTGCCACGTGAGAACCTATTATGAACTCCTTCACCAATGGAACAGACACTTTCATGGCTAAACTCACGAGCACAACGCCCATCGAAATCAGCATGACTTTCACTGAACCCATCCACGTCATATATATATATGTATGTTTAGGGCTTGATTTTTAGAGTGATGATCGAGTGTGTTTGAAGTAGTTATAGGAAGTTGGAAGTTTGAGGAGTGAGGATTATGGAAGTGAAGCTACTTCAATGGAGATTATATATATAGGCATGGATGAAGTCTATACAGAATTTTGGATACGCGGTTATTTTATGAAATCATAGCCGTTAGATTTTACGATACGTTAAATTAACGGTTGAGATGTTATAGTATGAGGTCCACAACAGCTACTATGGCGCTTTAAGTAGTATATCCGCATGGATGGCCGTAGTGGTCCACACTACATGTGTTAAAAAATTAAAAAATATGAAGAAAAACAAACTATTAATTATTTAAGGATAATAAAGAGGAAAGTATAGTTATTAAAAGATAAAGAGTGGAGCCCGGCCCCACTTGAGTCTTGAGTCTTGACTATGATTTGTTTTGAAGTTTAAACTTTTCTTTTTTTGTTATTCTTTTCCAAAATACAAAAGATTTTTTTTTTCTTTTCATATTATAGTAAAAAGAGCAGACAAGACACGTACAGATATAGTTGTAATTTCCAATTAATTAATCTTGTAACAAAAAAAAAAAAAATTCAGAGAAATATTGAATAATTAAAATAATATGTTACTTGCGTAACAAGATTTTTGCTTTTAGCAGTGGATGCTATTAGGTAAAATATTATTTTGGATATTATGTTTTGTAAAAATTATTAATTGGATTTTTTATTTTTTTAAATGATAAAATGAATTCTGTATTTTCGAAAATAGTACAAATAGGATCCTGAACTGATCTTTTGTCAAAATAAAATTTAATAATAATCCGATCTAAATGTGTTATGACAAAACTGTTTACATTTTCTGTATCTATTTGTGTTTGGAATTGAGTTCAAGTTGGTTATATTAAAAAAAAAAGTCAAAAATTAAGCTCAGAGTCTTATTTTTACGATTTTAAAAAAATACAGGATTTATTTTGTCATTTAACAAAACAGAGGATCCAATTGGTAACTTTTATAAAATATAAGGTCTAAAATGATATTTACCCTAATATATATAAATATATGAGTATTGTTAATAGTATAATATATTTTAGGGTTTTTTTTTTTCCTATATTTTTATGGAATTCTACATAGAAACTCCTATTGCAACTAGTGCTGCAACCTAAATTGCAATAAAAAATCATATAGAAATCCTTATTACAACTAGCGCTGCAACCACTTTAGAAACCCAAATCGTAAATTTTAAAAAAAAAAGTTAAAAAAAATAATATATGAAGTAATTCCCCTATATTTATTTTGTAAGTAACACCTGACGATTAATTAGTAAAGGATTTGATAATTAGTTATATCAATACTTTTTAACACTTCTCGTACATATATCTATATTTTTCTGGGTAAATACCATTTTAGACCCTTTGTTTTGCAAAAGTTACAGATTGAACCCTGTGTTTTGTTAAATGATAAAATGGACCCTGCATTTTCTAAAATAGTAAAAATAGGACCCTGAATTGATTTTTTGTCAAAATAAAGTTTAATTATAATTCGATCTAAAAGTGTTATGACAAAACTATTTATATTTTTTTTTGTATCTGTTCGTATTAAGCATTGTCTTCAAGTTAGTTGTATTAAAAAAAAAATTGTCAAAAATTACGCTCAGGGTTCTATTTTTACTATTTTAGAAAATGCAGGGTCCATTTTGTCATTTAACAAAACACAGGGTCCAATCTGTAACTTTTGCAAAACAGATGGTCCAAAATAGTATTTACCCTATTTTTCTTATTTAGAGTTTGATTGATCTGATTTTCATACATGAACAGAAAAGAAACCTGATGGATACCAATAAATATCTTGAATTTGAACAGTCTAAATAATTATATATGAAAAACTTGCCACCATTTCGTGTTTGCCGACACATATGCATTTGATTTCTTTTTGCCCTTTTTTAACATAAAAGAGAGTCAATTAATTATCTGATAGTATTTGTTTATCCTTGATTTTGTTATTATAATATACAATTAGAAAATTATAATATAGTATACAATCAGTTATAAGTCAAGATGTAACATTTTTGTTTTCGAATAAAATATTATTTGATATAAATTTTGACATCACATATATATATATATACTAGGTGATTGTTACGTGCCAAGCCACGTAGTGTTAGTTTTATTTAATATTTTAGTTTTTTATTTTAATTAATAATTAAAACAGTATAATTATTTGAACGATTTGTTTTATAAAAATAAAATATGTGTCAGTATATTTAGTAAGTAAAACATAATTGTGTTATAATAATGTATGTTATTAATAGTAAAATGTACATTAATCTTCTAATTGAAAAAAGTTCTATTATCTCATTTCATATCTAATAATAGCTACACAACTATATATTTATAGACTTTCACATTCTTTGCAAATTACTAATAAGCACCAATAATATTTTCATATTCTAATATTTTTCAACTTTCTCCTCTTGGTGGTAAAATTAAAAATAAAATTAAAAATAAGCACAAACATATAAGGTAAATACTAATTACAGCCCATTTCATCTTTTTTTTATTATTTTTTTAAGCCCAAGCCCAAAAATCTCTAAGCCAACACAATCAATCTTCTTTTATATTATCTTTTTTAGATATTTTATTTATATTTTTCTTTTTTAAAAAATAAATAAAAAAATTATTAATATTCTCCCAAGATAGGTTTGTTAGAGAGATATGTGGCTAACATGATTTTTTTAATTTAAAAAGAGATTATTAATATTTAAAAGATTGTTTAATTTTTTGGGTTTAATTATTGGGTTTATTTTTTAACGGAGATCAAACCTAATCGTTAAATTTAACAGAATATTCTTTTATTTTTTAAGTATATTCTGTTAAACCAATAAATGCCGTTAGATAAACACTTTTAATATATAAAGATATATATATATATGTATACTACTTCCTTTTCAACAACAACAAAAAAAAAAACAGTGGGGCCACAACATTTTTGGTAGTAGATATGCATAAAAAGCTGCTTTCTCTTTTCATCAAGTATATAATTTTGAATCTTGTATAAAGTTGGAGATGATATGTGCCAAAGTAGTAGTTAGCTTTATCTGCTTCGTAAAATCATCAGACCATATTTTACTAAAGATATAAATATTGTGTTATATTTAGCGTAAAAAATAAATTTTTAGTAGATTTCCATCAAATTTTAATATTATACTCTAATGCACAATTGTAAAATTTTAATATAAAATAAATATCTAAATAATATTTTTATTAAAAAAATAAAACTAATAACTTTATTATTAATTTTATTATTATTTTAATATGTAAAATAATAAAATAATAATATAAATACTTCATAATTTAATGCTATAGTTAATTATACTAATAAAATAATACAAATGATATAAATATAAATAAAAAAGTAGTGTATTTATTGTGGTATAAATTTTACATCATAGCAAATATTGTGCCAAATTTGGTATAAAATTTGCTATGTGCCAAATTTACATAACTTTTTAGCACACCATTGGAGCACACTTTTTGTTGAATGAGCTATATTTTTGTTTTACACCACTTATTTATATCTCCATTGGAGATGCTTTTAGCCACAAAAAGTTGTATAGTGGTAAATATGTATAAATATTTGTCTTTTAAAGTAGTGGTGTTAGTTTCCTAAAGTGGTGCAAGGTAATTAACAATTATCAGGTCACGTCACTCTGATTTAACACGAACACGATTTGAAATCTTACACGTTTGAAATGATTCGAAAATTATTCGGATTATCTTCATGTTTGTCTTTTATTAATTTTTCGTTACAAGTCGTGCTTTTGTTGCCCATCTAAAATACATTTAAAAACTCCATACCACACAAACACGATATGATGATGACACTAAAAATAACAATTTATCTTACAATTAGTCAATACAACACAAGATTTTTTGGGTTCTATTTAAATAGGCCAGCTATAGAGTGTTTGGTGTGTGTTAGTTATTAGTTAGTGATCTGTATAGGAAGTTAGTTTGTTCTGTTATAACTAATTCTTGTAACATAATTGAATTGAACCGAGTACATATATACTCATTGTAAAAGCATGATTCTCTAATCAATGAAATATAGTTTCTCTCTTTCCTCTCTCTCTTTGTTACACTCATCTGTTCTTATTTTACTGAAATGGTTTCAAAGCCAAGAGCATCTTGAGCTCTTTCTTTTTCGTTTTTCTTCTATAAACTCCTTGTTTTGCTAGCTATGGGGAAAGGAGGACCAGCATAGACTCGGAGCAATACAAATTTAGACGAAAACTCTAAAAATGCAAATTGCACATTTGCTACTAATTCGAGGTTCGATGATCCAAGAAATCCTACTATCTGTCTCATGGAGATCATCCAAGGGCAATGCTTGTAGCTAAAATTCTCACTGGATCTGAGAATTACAGCTCGTGGAAGAGATCGATGCTTGTTGCTCTAGTTGCGAGAAACAAAGTCAAGTTTATGGATGGAAGACTACCACAACATGATGAAGATGATGAAGATTATGATCCCTGGTGCAGATGCAATAGTTTGATCATTTCTTGGATCCTGCGTGCTGTCTCGACTGAGATCGAAGATAGCATAATGTATCTAAAAAATACTTCATGTCTTGATTTATCAAAAAAAAAATATTTCATCGATTTGGGTTAAATAATAGGAGAAGTTCAGTCAGAAAAATGCTCCGTGAATTTTCGAAGCTAAACGTGCTATACAACTTCTCTAGCAAGCTACAAGAATCATTATATGAGCTAAAACAAGCCTCAAGACAATGGTTTGAGAAGTTTTCTAATGCCTTAAGGAAGAAGGATTCTCACATTCAGCTACAAATTACTCCTTCATTAAACATTTCAAGCATGGTTTCATAGCCTTGCTTGTCTATGTTGATGATGTGGTACTTGCTAGCAACAACTTGGAAGAATTGGAGCTGCTCAAAATAACGCTTGACCAAAGATTTAAACTTAAGGATCTAGGACTGCTAAAATATTTCTTAGGTTTGGAAGTTGCATGTTCTGAACAAGGTATTTCCATTTCTCAAAGACAATATGCATTACAAATTCTTGATCGACTTTGGATATTTGAAAAGCAAACCTATGAACACTCCTATGGAAGCTGTTGCCCCTGATTTTGCCCAAAATATGTGGACCAACCAGATGATGACACGTGGATGGAAAGGGGTTAGCATTTAAATAAAACAGCTTAGTCTCCTTAAAGCGCAGGATTACCTTAGACATGCCTCCCGGAGAAGGCATGTAAGTCTCGTATGCTCCCGGAGAGCAAGATTGCACAAAAGCATCTCCGGGTGGTGTCAGATTCTATCTGAACAGTCATCTCGCATTTAATGCCGCATGGGAGGAGGCGTATCGAAACTGCCATACGTGATAAATTCTGACGGCACAACCCCCACTCTACACCTACTAGGCTATGATCAATAAAGTCTAGTGACGGCTACTCTATGAGGAGTCACATCAGTCAAAAAGCATGAAGGACTGCACTCATAAAATCCCTACAGAACCTAGGGATTAGACCATGCATTACCTATGATATATTCATTAGGAATGTGTGGCTTTACTGATAGTTACAGAAATGCATGTACCTTAATTCTAGGGATCACCCCACAAAAACACTATAAATACCCCCCAAAGCTCATTAAAGAGGGGTCGAGAATTCTGGGTTTCATAAGAACTAGAAGAGTAAAAATCTACCAGGAACATTCTCTGTAATAAATACTATCATAAATACACAGACTTGTGGACTAAGGCTCATTAACGCCCCAACCACGTAAAAATCTCTCTCTTAATTCCTTATAGCTCTCTAAGTTATTATTATTATAGTGGTTGCCGAAAACCTCGGTCAACAGAAGCAAACTTAAAATTGTGTTAGGAAGCTAAAGAAGATGGGTTGGCTGACGCTGCACTATATAGAAAAATTATTGGAACGCTCTAATATCTTACCTTGACTAGACCAGATTTGTCATTCTCAATTAACAGACTGAGCCAATTCTTAAGCACACCAAGAGTATCACATATGGTTGCTGCTCAAATACTGTTGCAATATGTTAAAGGTACACCAGGGCAAGGAATTTTCTTCTATGCTCAATCTAAGGTCAAATTAGAGTTACGCTGACTCAAATTGGGCAGCTTGTCCAGACACAAGAAGATCGACTACTGATTTTTGTATTTTCCTTGGAAACACATTAATTTCATGGAAAAGCAAAAAAATAACACACAGTGCCTAGATCCTCAGTAGAGGCTGAATATAGGGTAATGTCTAATACAACTTCAAAGATTATTTGGCTATTGTTAATGCTCAAAGAACTAAAAATCAAGCACAAATGACTTGTTATCATGCATTGTAATAACATGGCAACACAACATATATATTGCTGCTAATCCTATTTTTCATATGAGAGGACAAACATATAGAAATTGATTGCCATTTGATAAGAGAAAAGGTTCAAAAAGGGATAATCAAGATAGCTCACATCTCATGCAAAGAACAACTTGTAGACATCTTCACATGCTTTAATGCCTGGTCAGTTTGGCTATCTCAAAGACAAGATGGGTTTGATGAATATCTACACTCCATCTAGGGGAAGTATCAAAATAGGCCAGCTATAGAGTGTTAGGTGTGTATTAGTTGTTAGTTAGTGAGCTGTATAGGAAGTTAGTTAGTTCTATTATAACTAATTCTTGTAAAAAAATTATATTGAACCAAGTATATATATATATATATACTAGCAAAAAACTACGTGCGAGGCACGTATAGTAAATTTTATGCTAGGTTTTTTTTATGTTATTTGAAAGTGAGATTATTATTGAATACTGAATGCAATATATTAGTGTTTAAAAAAGCTTAATGATTTAAATATGTTCTTAAGTTAATCCAAAAATAAACTAAAAATTGATGTTCCAATACTTAAAGAAATATTACTTAAATGGGGGTAAGATAAAAAGAAAATTAAAAATCAATCTCTAAATTGTTGATAATTGAAGATAGCATTAGTCTTAAAATTGTAGATAAGAAAACTAATGATAGTCATTGGTGGATTTCAATCTTCATTTTCTTTGATAGAGACAATAGTGTAATTTTTGTATTTTACACTTTTCATTCTAGCCGGGTTAACCGACAAAACGATAAATTTCATTACGCGGGTTATTATTTTCATGTACACCCCTAGTTAGTACTCCAATTCGAACCCGTCCGTCCAATAAACAGGTCCAATCTAATTTCAACGGATTTTGAATGGCCAGACTTCATACAAATGGATTCTGATGGATTGGGCGGCGAGGCAGATTGACAGATATTTGGTTCTCCTACCTTAAACATAAGCCTTGCTAAATTTCCTTTTTTTTTAAAAAAAAAAAAAAACCTTTGCTAAATTTTAGTGATACATATTTTGGTTAAAGACGACAGAGTACAAAATTACAAATACTCTTTGTGTAGTTGGGATGGGACAGACTACCCCATGTAGCTGTAAGCCAATACTATTCAAAAGCTTGTTTCCTAAGCAAAAGAAATCTAAAGGCACCACTCCTCTAGCTACTCTCTATTTTTCTTCTCTTCCTTCACAATAATAATCAATGATTAAACAAAAATGTTATATACATACCAAACACAATGATAAGTAAAAATATCAGCAGCCAACCCCAAAATCCATCTGCCATAGAACAGGATGATAAGGCATCTTTAGCACTCAGTGACTTCTTACATAATCCTGCAAAATTTTCAACCAACGTGAATGTTTAGACGACATATGCCAGTGCATGCAATAATACATTAAATTTAATTCATTGAAGTGTCTTACCTTCCCAATCTTGTTAATTCCGGTTCTTCAAGAAGCATGTCCTGCAGAGGCTTTACGTCTTTATCTTCGCTTGCACAGCTACTAAAAAAGAAATAGAAAATTAATGTCATCCATGTCGATCAACTACTTGTAGAGATGACATGAAGCTAACAAGAATATGTACTATTGTTTCGTGAACATATTAATGCAGATCATTAAAGGGATTGTTGGAGAAAGAATATTTTTTCCTATTAACTAAGTAGTGAGTATGGACATCCAATTCTGATGAAAAAAACAGATTGTAATCAAGAAACCAATAATTTCTTCTAAAGGTTAAAATCACTTTTCCCTAAACAAAGTCAGCATACCGAATGCGATATGCCAGGATTGAGAAAATCCATGATTTCTATATCTTAGATGGACTGTACATCTAAATATAGAGGAAGATTTACATAAATTTCTTGGCCCTTTTTTTAGACTTTCTACTGTTGGTACTTGCATCATACAAGACACAGTACCATCTATATTGCCATCAATAGTGATTTTACCTGTCTGGACATCAACCCTCTCTTGCAGCGCATAGATGACAATTTCAGCAAGATAGATGAGCAAATTCTGTGGAGTAGCGATCATGGTCGAGATTAATTCGATTGGGAAACAGGAAAACTCGAAGCAAACCATGCCAGTATGCTGTACATACTTCCAATGCAGTTTTTTTTGTTTACACATCAACTTATAAATCCTGCTTGATATGATGATCATACAAAAGAAAAACAAAGCAGAAACCTTATTATTGTTCAATTAAATCAAATTCAACTTCAATCTTTACACAAAGTGCTTCAGCAAAATTAAATCAATCAACTCAACTAAAACATTAATTTAACAAATTTCGAAGTATAAAAAACCAAATCAATCTTGATTTCTTCTCACGAAGGCTTCGAATCCGTTTTGTAAAGCTTGTTATAATCCTCAAGTTCATCGTAATAAATATCCCATAGGCATCGAACGCAACCGCTTCCACAACAATCCTCAGGCAACGGTTTTTCCGGCGGAGGAGGCGGTGGAGGTTTTTCCGATCCAGTAGCGGGAGGTTCCTCCCAACCCAAGTGAAGTGCCAAGTTGTGATTGTTCGAAAAAAAAAACAAAGAAGAGATAATGATACACATTCGTATGCGCATGGCTGGGAGATACAGGACGCCTATAGCTTATAAATGAGTTAATGATACACATTCGTATGGTTCTCTAATTGAGGGCAGAGGTTGATTCAATTGTTTTAGAATATTTAATTGAGGGCAGAGATTGATTCAATTGTTTTAGGATATTTAATTGAGGTGATTGTTAATATCAGTTCAAATTCAAATATTTAATTTATGATATTTATTATTATTTTATTATAGATAAATAATATTTTATAATTTTATTAAATAAAAATTAAAAGTCACCCATAAAATTCTCAAAAACCAAGAATTTCAGTTATATAGGTATACTTTATATAGAATAGATACTAGGTGATTGTCACGTGCCAAGTCACGTAGTGTTAGTTTTATTTAATATTTTAGTTTTTTATTTTAATTAATAATTAAAATAGTATAATTATTTGAATGATTTGTTTTATAAAAATAAAATATGTGTCAGTATATTTAGTAAGTAAAACATAGTTGTGTTATAATAATGTAAGTTATTAATAGTAAAATGTACATTAATCTTCTAACATTTCATATCTAATAATAGCTACACAACTATATATTTATAGATTTTCACATTCTTTGCAAATTAATAATAAGCACCAATAATATTTTCATATTCTAATATTTTTCAATCTTCTCCTCTTGGTGGTAAAATTAAAAATAAAACTAAAAATAAGCACAAACATATAAGGTAAATACTAATTACAGCCCATTTCATCTTCTTTTTATTTTTTTAAGCTATTTTATCTTTTCTAGACATTTTATCTCTATTTTTATTTTTTTAAAAATAAATAAAAAAATTATTAATATTCTTTTTTAAGATAGGTTTGTTAGAGAGATATGTGGCTAAGATGATTTTTTTAATTTAAAAAGAGATTAATAATATTTAAAAGATTGTTTGATTTTTTGGATTTAATTATTGGGTTTATTTGTTAACGGGAGATCAAACATAATCGTTAAATTTAACAGAATATTCTTTTATTTTTAAGTATATTCCGTTAAACCAAGAAATACCGTTAGATAGACACTTTTAATATATAAAGATATATATATACTCAATGTAAAAGCATGATTGTATAGTTTCTCTCTTTCCTCTCTCTGTTACACTTTGTTCTTATTTTACTAAAAGGTTCAGACGAACAAAATTTATTCGGATTGTGTTTGAATTTTATAATTTTTTTGTGTCATGACTCATGTACATTTATGTCAGCAGTTTTTCAATAAACTTAAAACGTTAGCACGATACAAAAAGCGATACACAAACACGAACCATCACTAGTGCTATTATAGATATTTTGCATCCTTTTTCTACGTGAAAATGTTCGATAATTATCTTTTATGAGTGTTTTTAGTGGACTGTGTCAAATTGAGAAATTATAAATAGAATTAACAATCATAGATATAAATATGTTTTCAGCTCTAAATCTATATATCTACATATGTTGAATATCACTAATATGAAAAGTTGAGTCTTATTCATTTATTTATTTTTTTGTAGGGAAGTTGGAGCCATAGATTCGAATAATATATATTATAGGAATATTATTAGGCTAGATCAACGGTTAGATAAGTGAGCGTTACTCATGAAGGTTGTCCTAAGATCCTGAAGCGCTGGGCCAATAGGTCCGGGAAGGCTTGGCCATAGCACGTTCCCCTTATTATGTAACCCATTCTCTTCTCTCTGCCATATAACCGACCACGCTTATTTGCTTTTCCATTTCTCTTTATCATTATTATTGATATTGGTTTCTACTCTTTTTTTAATGTTATTTGCTCTTTATTTTTTTTTTTTTATAAATAATTTTTCTTTTGAAAGGATGAAGGCATTGTCAAATGTCAAGTGGAGACCAAATAATATCCACGATATTGAGAGATTTTATAGGGTTCCATATGGGGATTATTTTTTCTTTGAGCTTGACATTTATTCTGTCCAAACAAGATTAACTATTCTCACACACTTTTCTTTCTTTTTCTTTTTTTGTTTTTTCAATTGCCACTTGCATATATGAGTTCATTTTATTATTTCTATTAAGCTAGCACTCACATTAGTGTAGTTATTAAAATAATTTATTTTTAAATTTTCAGCTAAAAAATAATAAAATAGTGCTACATTAAGTGAGCTAAATTATTTCTCATTTTAACATCAAACACTATTCATAATTTATATGTAAAGGTAATTTTCTATGTTTTTGGGTTTCTTAAAGTATTTTTCTTCATTTTTCTATTTTTATCTCAACATTAATTATTTATTTTTAATTTTCTCTTTCAATTTTTTTTTCTTAATTTAATTAATAAATAGTATTTAAAATAGGTGCTTATAAGTAAATTGTATAGCTAAAGTTAAGGCCTATTTGATAGGTGCTTATAGATTGTAAAGACATTTGTTTTGTGGAGTAACGAAAATTTTGATTCAGAAAAAAAAAATATATTTAAGATATAATATTATAATGTTGTAAAAAAATATAAAAAGTTAGTGTATGGTGTAATTAATATAACTTATAGCAATAAGTTTCTCTCACACATTAGTTATTAAAATTAAGCAATGATTATTAATTAAAGCAAAAATTAATATATTAATCAGTTATATAACCCAATATACATTACTTAATTATTCTTACATTTATGTTTCCTAAAGAAAATATCATGATGTAGTGCATACTCAAATGTTTGTAATTTAATTTTACTGAAACTAGTTAACAAGTTATTCGTAGTATTACAATCTATTTATATATTACTTTCTTTTTCTTGGATTGTCTACTAATTGAGCATCAGTTTCCTACCACAGCCACAATATATATCTTTATATATTAAAAGTGTCTATTTAACGGCATTTCTTGGTTTAACAGAATATACTTAAAAATAAAAGAATATTCTGTTAAATTTAACGATTAGGTTTGATCTCCCGTTAACAAATAAACCCAATAATTAAACCAAAAAATCAAACAATCTTTTAAATATTAATAATCTCTTTTTAAATTAAAAAAATCATATTAGTCACATATCTCTCTAACAAACCTATCTTAAAAAAGAATATTAATAATTTTTTTATTTATTTTTTAAAAAAGAAAAATATAGATAAAATGTCTCGAAAAGATAAAATAGCTTAAAAAAAATAAAAAGAAGATGAAATGGGCTGTAATTAGTATTTATCTTATATGTTTGGGCTTATTTTTAGTTTTATTTTTAATTTTACCACCAAGAGGAGAAGGTTGACCTCCCGTTAACAAATAAACCCAATAATTAAACCCAAAAAATCAAACAATCTTTTAAATATTAATAATCTCTTTTTAAATTAAAAAAATCATCTTAGTCACATATCTCTCTAACAAACCTATCTTAAAAAAGAATATTAATAATTTTTTTTATTTATTTTTTAAAAAAGAAAAATATAGATAAAATGTCTAGAAAAGATAAAATAGCTTAAAAAAATAAAAAGAAGATGAAATGGGCTGTAATTAGTATTTACCTTATATGTTTGTGTTTATTTTTAGTTTTATTTTTAATTTTACCACCAAGAGGAGAAGGTTGAAAAATATTAGAATATGAAAATATTATTGGTGCTTATTAATAATTTGCAAAAAATGTGAAAATCTATAAATATATAATTGTGTAGCTATTATTAGATATGAAATGAAATAATAGAACTTTTTTCAGTTAGAAGATTAATGTACATTTTACTATTAATAACTTACATTATTATAAAACAACTATGTTTTACTTACTAAATATACTGACACATATTTTATTTTTATAAAACAAATCATTCAAATAATTATACTATTTTAATTATTAATTAAAATAAAAAACTAAAATATTAAATAAAATTAACACTACGTGGCTTGGCACGTAACAATCACCTAGTATATATATATATATATAGCTAGTTAATATATATTCAAATATATTATTATAAATGAATATGAAGACTACGACAGATGACTGTTTATTAGGACTTGGGATTATGGCGCATTAACATTCAACATCTTTCACAGGACACCCTATTTATTATTAATATTAATTATATAAACCGTGAACAATTTTTTTTTCTCTTAATGATTGTTAAATTTAGTGTTTGTATAGAAAAGTGTAAATAAAGTATTGTACTGTGCTTTCTTCTTACTTTCATTCTCGAAACTAGCTTTGTTTTCTAAAACCAGCTTAATTGAGTGCAAAGAGGGATTACTAGAAAACACATATAGTGCCATATATAAATAATATAAAGATGTGAGAGAGTACTGCAAAGATTCATATTATTTGGTTAAAGTTTACACACCCCCACATGCATATATATAATGGGAAATTTTAGTTTTTGTTCATATGGACAAAATTAGAATTAGACTTAACATTTTCACATATCTCAACTATAGCACTAGCACATGTGGTATTATTCTTTAAGCCACCAACTAACTAAGATTCAGTTAATTAGTTAGTTGTTCATTAATTAATTTAACTATCAAATATGACATCAAGTATATTGAGTTTTTTAGTCTATGTAAAGAGGACTACTCATCTCATTTTATATTAAATCTCTTCGACATGGTAGAACAGGCAAAAGCAAACCAGAAAAGAATCAAAGAAAAAAGAAAAGAAAGAGAGAGAGACAGATGCTGAAAGAAGATGAAGTATTTCATTGATTAACAAAGTCATTAAGCATGACTTATATACATCAGTACACTTAATCTAGAAGCTAACAGAAACAATTATAAAGCTAGTTAGAAACTAACAGTTGGACAGAGCTAACCAACAAGCTAAATCCTAACTAACTTTTAACTAACACAAGCTTAACTAACTCATTTTAACAAGTCCCCTCAAACTTACAATTGGAACTACTTTCAATTGTTAGTTTGTTTCTAAACAGAGAAAATAGAAAGCTTTAGATAGCCTTGGTCAAACCATCAGGCACTTGATCAAAAGCAGGCCCATGCTTGACTTCAAGCTGTTTTTGCTAAACCTTCTCTATGGCAATATAGAGATCCAATTCTATATGCTTAGTTTTGGCATGTAGAACAAGATTGAGTGTGAGCATAATCGTGTTGAGGTTGTCACACCAAACCACTGGAGACTTAGGAAGTTGGATGTGTAACTCTGAAAATAAGGAATGTAGCCAAGCAATCTCAACAATAGTGATTGCAAGGCCCCTGTATTCTGCCTCAGTGCTGGACTTGAAAACAGTGTTTTGTTTCTTGCATTGTCAGGTGATAAGGTTATCTCCTAGATAAATCACAAAACTAGAAGTTGATCTTCTGTCATCTGGATCTGCTGCCCATTCAGCATCACAAAAACAAGTTAGCTCAAAATTAACAGGTCTTGTAAGATGCAAACTATAGTCCAAAGTGCCTCCAACATACCTTAAGATTCTTTTAACTGCAACCCAATGAGCTTATAATGCATGAATTGACATACTTTGTTGACACTGTACACTATTTTTGGTCTGGTGATAGTGAGGTATTGGAGAGCACCAACCACAGACCAGTAAAGCTGAGGGTCTTTAATAGGGTCACTCCCATATGCAGAAAGTTTGAGGCCACATGTCATAGGTGTAGAGGAGGATTTGGCACCTTGCATTTTTGTCTTGCATACCAGATCCTAGGCATACTTTGTCTGAGATAGATGCATACCCTCAGCTGCGTGAGACACTTCAATTCTAAGAAAGTAATTGAGTTTTTCGAAATCCTTGAGAGAGAATTAATCATTGAGAGCTGTAATTATTTGGAAAATGGTCTCTTGATTGTTGTCTGTAATTATGATATCATCAGCATACAATAGGATTAGTGTTGTGGATGAATTAATGTGTTGAATGAACAAGGACTGATCAGCTTTGGAGGAAGTGAACCCAAGAGAGAAAAGACAGTGTTGTTGTAATGAACCAGAAACTTAATTATGAATAACTAGGATTTATTATATATTATGGGTTAATTAAGTAGTAATGAGTAGGATTATGATCCTACTAACTTAATTTAGAATAAATTATAAATTTTACTATAAGTGGATAAATAAGCATAATTTGTTAATTACGAAGATTTATTTGAAATATGTGGATATAATGTAAGTTATTTGTGAAATAAAAATATTTTTAGGTTCATTTGGAGACCCGATTGGAGACCAAAAATGTGATAACGGTTTTAGTTAATAATATTGATGGAATTATTGAGATAAGTCGATTTTAAAAATATTGAGGTATTTTAGGGTACTCAGAATTGACTAAATACCCTAAAATTAAATATTTCTTAGTGGCTAAAAAATAATAAGATAACTATTAATAATAAATTTTTTATTAATATTATTAATAAACGTTATTCTTATCAGTTTAATATATATTATATATATTATGTTTTTAAAAATATATCAGTTAAGTAATATATATATTAAGTTTATGAACTGAAGAACACAAGAGAAACGAAACTCTCTCTTCTCCTTCCTGGGACGAAACCCTCTCTTTCTTAGTCCATTTTCTTTGATTTTCAACCCAAAACCTAGTATTTCAAGCTCCGGTAGTAGCAGGATAGTAAATCACTGAAGAAGGAGAGCTTAAGGTAAGGATTGGTTTCGTTTTAAGGTAAAAGCTATTGATTTTTTATAGTGGCTTTGTGATCTAGAGTAGTTATGGAGATTCTGACTTCGTAGAATTATTCTTTGGTAGCTATGGGTCTAGTTTTGATGTTTACTTGTTCAATTTGAGGTGATTTTGAGTTAGAAATTGAGTTTGGAATTTTTAAAGCTTAAGTGCGAACATTAATGGCGTTTTCTATTTTAGGGCTTGATTTTTATTTCTGTTACGTAAGGATTGTTGTATTTATAGTACACATGTGCCCTGTGAAGTTTGAAATGATTTGAATAGGTTTCAGGGGTGTTTCGGTGAGTACGAAATTTGAGATTTTTGTGCTAGAAAATAGTTTGCCGTTTTTGAAAATTTCTACAGATTAAAAATTATATTTTTGTCATAACTTTTCACACGGGCGTCCGTTTTTGGATGTTCTATATACTGTTTTGAAGTCAGTGACGAGCTCTACAATATGGTATATATTTTAGAGTCAAAATATAAGTTTTATTTTAGTGTATTTATACTACGGGGTTGAGTAGGAACCCTTAGGTTATCCTTTGCAAATATTAAGTAGTGTTTTAGGATAAACACTTTTAGTTTATCGCTGTTGTGACATAAAGCCGAGTTCATTAGGGAGGTTTCTCTATTTGGATGGCTGACGTGCATGAATCTGGATTAAAGGTAAGAAAGTATATTATACTGCATAGCATGTTATGTTGCAATGTAATTAATATTGTTTAGAATTGATTGGTATTTAGATTAAGATACAGTTATTGTTGTTATATAACGAAAAAATTTCCTGATTAAGTGATGTGATATATGGATACCGAGAGAGGTATTCAAGTTGTGCCTGTGAGGAAACTGTTATAAAGTCATGGCTAAAACCGTTGTTAGGTTTCTTCCTATCAACTACGCCTAATTAGGCACGGTGACAGTGATATGTGAGTGCCAGGCTATGGCATATATTGAACTTATTGTTAGGTTTCTTCCTGTTGGCGATGCTTGATTAGGCATTGGTGGCAGTGACATTTGAGTGCCAGGCTTTGGCACACGTTCGTCTAATTAGGCGATGCGATATGTTGGTGCAAAGTTTTGGCTCGGGCTCACCTGATTAGGTGATGCAGTTATTGTTGGGTTTTATACTCTAAATAATAATCATTTCAATATAATTAGATTTACTATTTAATAAAAGATCAGAAATCATATTATGTTGCATAGTTCACATGATTTATTTCATGATTATATATGTTTAATGTAAAAAATTTATTAAGTCCATATCCTATATTTATTCATGATTATAGTGTTGTCAGGACAGTGAAATATAATTATGATTATATGTTCAAAAATTTAAGTCTCATGATTTGTCAGTACACTGGATTTATACTGATATGATAATCAGCGACAAGGTATACTTACACGTTGGATAAGTGTTATGTTCTTTCCAGGCCATGGCAAAATATGCTAGTATCAGATGTATGGAGTATACATTGGATTGGACCGATATTAAACTTGGATACGATATCATAAACTAACCATTATATCTTTCTAAGTCAATCTCATTGGTTGATCTTTGGTTAATAGATATTAATCTTGAGATGGTTAGGTTTGATCGTAATTGTATTATTTTTGTTCTTCAATTTGTTCGTTAAAGTCGACCAATTGGATCTTCAGATGACATACAAATTAAGGACATGATAGTACAATTGAGTGGGAGCGCTAATCATAGATACAAAATCTATAGCTTTTATAAGTATTAGAAGTGAAATGATGATTCTGTTCGAGCTTGGCTTAATAGAGATAAATAATTGAGTCCTCATTCAGTAATTATATTAGTTTAGTGAAATATTATTTTATAGGTAGCTAAGTGTTTTAAGGATAAAATACATGAAGGGTAGGTAAATTTGTCCCTATTCGATGTAGATCATCTATAGAGGATCTTTGACTATTTGGATTGTAACAATGGATAATTCAATTTATCCCAAACTCCTTTCTCCATCTTTTCTGCGTTGAGTTTTCTTTGAACACTATTTGATAGATACATGATGATCATGTAGTATGTAATCTCCTCAATTTCTGCCTTTTCCTCAAATTTCTTTTCTGCAGTAATTTCTGATCTCCAAGAACCTTAGAAACTTTCTGGTGCACAAGGATCACCTTCAGACTTTCTCTCCACAGAGCAAAGTCCCCAATTCCATCGAATTTCTCCAATTCAAATCTTGCCATTGATGACTTTCAAGTTTCTTCAAGATTGCAGGGAAAAGAATCTTGATTCTGCATTCTTGATCGATTACCAAGCTCTGATTTGTGAGAAAATTAAGACAAATGGTGCAGAATAAAAAATCAATGATATTTTAAACAATCAAACAATTAGCAATGACAAGATTAACAACAAGAACAATAATCAGAGATAAAGCAGGAGCAAACAACGTGTTAAAATCAGAAAACACTAAATGCAGAAAATAAAGAAATCAACAGTAAGATATATACTAGTTCAAGTCCGATAGATCGATGTGATCTATGACTCTACTCCAGTTCTAGAACACCACCGTAATCCTTCTTTATTGATTGAGTAAGAATAGGTACTATACAGTCGAGGCGAGATTCATTGTTGAGTTCTCACAAAGTGTTTCAACTCTCACATTTTTTCACCCAAGAATCTTCTTCATCTATAGAAGATTCTTCTTACAAAACCCAAACCCAGTCTTTCTCTTTTCTCTGTAACTCTCTCTACCTCTCAATCTTCTCTCTCTCTAATTCTCAATCTTCGCCTGAACAAAGTACTCAAACTCGTATCTCAATCGTCTTTTCAAAAGTTGAGTCAAGGTGGTATTTATAGGCATAGGATTAAGATCCTAAAGTCGGTAGCTGGAAGAAATGAGGTTGTTAAGTTAGTTAGAAAATAACTAACTTAACCAACTCCTCATTTAGCAAAGTCTTTGCGTAAGTACCAAGGCCTCCGGGATCATAAACAAGCTTCCAAACACGAGGGCCACATACCTATGCTGAAGACGTTTCCGGATAGGATGTAAGTCTACTGAAGTCGACTATCTGGAACTACCAATCCAGGAGGGATAACTAGCCAGCTGGAACTCTAGGGAAGGGGTAGCTATCCTGAAGACTGATCCTGGAGAGGGCATGATATTCATCAGGGAACACCCTTCTAGACACTACTATCATTCCACGAGATACCTTCTGGGATTGATAACAGTGAGTGAGCAGCTTCCGAGAAAGGACGATTGCGAAGATCTTTTCATTTGGAGGAGCTATACCACATAAAGTATTGTCAACCTAGCTAAATATATGATTATGACGCCCCTCCAATTCCAATTTCCCAAGTTCAATTAATTACATGCCGTTTTGGTCATTTTCAAACAGTAATTTCAAGTGAACCAAAACGATGTACTATAGTAATATATATTGGCTTTAGTTTTCAAAGTTCAAGTTATCACAAATGAATTAATAATAATGCTTCAACTGATATAAGCGTTATTGCTTCCATCTGTTTATGAATGAACATGCACCTAAATTTTATGAAAGAGTGGGAACATGTAGTAGTCGGTCCACTAAATCACTCCATCGACTATGACTTTCATTTACCACTTATATTATTATATATATGGTGCTGATGATCTATTATGAAATTTTCATTGTATATGTTGTTAAATAAATTAACAATTAACCCAAGATCTATTTGTATATAACATAGAACACAATAATAAGATATAATAATTAGGTATGTGTACCTAATTGATCCATAGAAATTATCTCTGATTGATTCACAGCAGTTACTCCAATTCGATAGTGCAATACTATCAACTAAGTCTTCCTCCCTAGATCTCTAAATCAGAAGCAATTTATTTTATCTGATTATCAAAAGGTATACAATTGTGATGAGACAATATGTATTTATAGAGTTAGGGAGGGGACTTAGCTACAAAACCCTAGTTGGGCTGGGCCTGCTCATCAAAGGCTTCAGTCAACTAGAAAAGCCCACACTTCTACTTCACCTAGACTTTACTCACAGATGCTAAGCCTATTAACAATTGATCACCAACAATATGGGCTAACACAGCAAAGAACTATCCAATCAACCCAAGTTTTAATAAAACCAATAAAATTTAATGTAAGCCCAAATAAAAGTCTAACATTCTCCCACTTGGGCTACATTGATTTTAATACATATATATTATATATCAAAATAATTTTGTTTGAAAACGACTCATGGGTTGAACAACAAGAAAACATTTGTGGCCACTTTAAAAACTGATAGTTCTCTGATAGCATCTCAACATACCGGTCCAATTTAACCTTTGATAATGAACTATGACAGTCATATTGTTTTTAGCTCAACAAAAGACATTCATAATCACAAATACCAAAGTATTAAATCGACATGGTCAATAAGTCTAGTAGTGTGGTAAGGAATTATGTTCAACATGTGATCAATTTAAAATAACATAATATCCTTATCAGTCCTCAATTTCACTGATACCGTGATGCTTAATAAATAAGCCAGTGAAATTAAACATACACCACTTAAAATAAGTAAGTGTCACTAAACTTGCTTAAATAATTAAGCCAACAACATATCATTGTCAATAAGCAAATAAATTTAAAAGACAATGATCACAACAATATGAACCACATGCTTTCAATTCAATCATTCTCGAGAATATAACAAAACATAATTGAAAACATATCCATTCAATAATAAAAAATATTGAAACATAAAATGTAGTTCATAACTTTATTCAGAAAATTATAAATAATAATTTCTAAAAACAAACAGAAAACAAAACTCCCACTAACCCAAAAGATCAAAAGATTCTAAAATGCCCATATTAACAACATGTTTATTAAACAGCACGGCACTTAACCCTTTGGTTAGAGGATCAGCTAACATCGACTCGGTCTTGCAATTTTCAATAACAATGTCTCCTTTTTTGACCAAGTCTCTGACAGTGAGATACTTTATTTCCATGTGTTTAGAAGCACTTGTTATTCTTTGAAAAGAAAACAGCAGCATCATTATCACAAAAGATTAGCATAGGTGTGGAAATAGAATCAACCACTCGTATCTCCGAAATAAAATTCTTCAGCCACAAAGCTTGCAAAGATGCCCCATAACATGCAACAAACTCAGCATACATAGTAGATGATGTGATCAAAGTCTGTTTAACACTCTTCCAAGAAATAGCAGCACCTGCCAAGGTAAAAATATAGCCAGAAGTTGACTTTAAATCATCTACACAACCTCCAAAATCTGAATCTGAATAACCAACAACTCGAAGATTGTCAACATGCTTATACACAAGCATAAAACTCTTCGTTCTTTGCAAATATCTCAAAACTTTCTTGGCTGCAACCCAATGATCAAGGCCAGGATCAAATAAATATCTCCCAAGAACATTTACTACGAAAGCTATGTCAGGTCGAGTGCAAACCTGAGCATACATCAAACTCCCTACTACACTTGCATAAGGGATGTTCTTCATTGCTCCTCTTTCCAAGTCGTTCTTAGGACATTGCTGCTTAGTGAACTTGTCCCCTTTCAGACTAGGAACAGAACCAGCTTTACACAAATCCATGTTGAACCTTTTGAGCACACGATTAATGTAAGTTTCTTGAGATAAGCCAAGAACTTTTCGATTCCTGTCACGATGGATCTCAATCCCCAAAACATAGGATGCCTCTCCAAGATCTTTCATATCAAAATTGGAAGACAGAAAATTTTTGGTCTCATTTAGTAGTGACAAATCACTGCTGGCAAGTAAAATGTCATCTACATAAAGAACAAGAAAAATATAACGACTCCCACTGATCTTCATATAAATACACTGATCAAACTTGTTCTCTACGAAACCAAACGATGTCACAACCTTGTCAAACTTCAAGTACCACTTGCGAGATGCCTGTTTGAGACCATAAATGGATCGTTTCAACTTGCAAACTAAGTGTTCTTTTCCTTTCTCCTTGTAGCCTTCAGGTTGAGACATATACACTTCCTCATTCAATTCTCCATTCAGAAAAGCAGTTTTAACATCCATTTGATGCAACTCTAAATCAAAATGCGCAACTAAGGCCATAATAATTCTGAATGAATCTTTAGTGGAAACAGGTGAGAAAGTTTCAGTGTAATCAATACCTTCTCTTTGAGTAAAGCCTTTAGCCACTAAATGCGCTTTAAACCTTTCAATCTGTCCCTTTTTATCCCTTTTAGCCTTTAAAATCCACTTACAACCTATTGGTTTAAAACCATCAGGTAATAAAACTAGCTCCCATACACCATTTTTCTTCATGGAGTCGATCTCATCATCCGTAGCTGCTAACCATTTTGAAGATTGTGGACTATTAAGTGCTTCACTAAAAGTGACAGGATCCACAAAATGATCAATATCATATTCTCCTTCTCCAAGATAAACAAAATTATCATGACACTTTGTTGACTTCTTTTGTCTCTGAGATCTTCTTAGAGGAGGTACTTCTAGAATAGCTTCTATTTGTTGATCATTATTTTGAATAACATCTTCCACAACTGGAATTTCTTCAATAACAGGATCTTCATTAACAACAGGAGCTTCTTCATTAATAGGCCCTTCATCAATAATAGAACCCTCATCATCTTCGATATCGGGAGCAATGAATTCATCAACAATGAGAGCATTACCAACTGGAGTAGGATTGAGACTACTATTATCATCTCTTGAAAATGACATAGGAATACAAATTCCTTTAGATGACTCCCCTATTTCAAGAGATGTTGAAGGAATATTGACAGCAACATCAAATTCCAGAAATTTAGCAGTCTGAGATTCAACAATTCGCGTACCACGAGTAGGACAGTAAAAGCGATAGCCTTTTGAGCGCATTGGATAACCAATAAAATAACAACGATTTGTTCTCGGATCTAACTTTTTCAAATTAGGATCATAAATCTTTACTTCAGCTAGACAACCCCATACACGAAGATGATTCAGACTAGGCTTTCGCCCAGTCCACAACTTAAAAAAAAAAAAAAGTCTTGGGAACAGATTTGCTGGGAACACGATTTAAAATATAAGTTGCAGTCATAAGTGCTTCACCCCATAAAAACTCTGGAAGATTTGTTCTACTCATCATGCTTCTCACCATATCCATGAGAGTGTGATTTCTCCTTTCAGCAACGCCATTTTGCTCAGGTGAACCAGGTATAGTGTATTGAGCAACTATACCATTTTCTTGTAAGTACTCTGCAAAAGGCCCCATGTGTTGTCCAGATTCTGTATAACGACCATAATATTCTCCTCCACGATCAGAATGAACAACTTTGATGACTCTTCCCAATGATTTCTCAAGAACATTTCGAAAGATTTTGACTTTATCAAAAGCGTTGGATTGTCTCTGATCAGGTAGGTGAGGCCATAAGAAGAAAAAAAACATCGATAAAAGTTATAAAATACTTGTTGCTGCACAACGTGTTGGAATAAGGTTTACTGATGTTAGTGTGGATAATCTCTTATAAAGAGTGACTATAGTGAGCAGTCTGCTTTCTTATTTTAGTCAATTTTTCACCAGTACAATCAGCACAAGTATCACAACCAGAAACATCAACAGGAGAAAGAATTTTAGCTAGAAGTAATCGATCAATTCTTTCTTTAGAAATATGACCCGATTTATCGTGCCAGAATAATAAGGATGTTATCTTAATATAAGATTTCTTATCCACAATATTCACAATATTGAAAAAGGAAGCTAAGGAAGTCAATGATAATTTGAAAAGAATATCAGAGTAAAAACAGTTTCCAATTATTCGGAGTCAAACATAATGTCAACACTATAATTGGCAAAACGAAAAGAAAATCATTGTTTAACTATAAGCGGAAGCGAAACTGAATTACTTTAAAAGTAAGAATCAAGAAAGTACTGTTCAAGACAATCTGAACACTAAACTGTAATTCAAGAATAAATATGCCAACATAGATAACATCATCGCTAACATAAGTGCCACTTTAAGCTTTGACTCCTTCTCACTTATCTTCTTGAAATCCCTTAGCCTCTGGTTGTTGTTGTTTGTCTTCATATTTTCTTTATCCTTTGTTGGGCTTGAGTTGAGAAACAAAGTGAGAAGACTCATTCTTTTCATTTTGTTAGCTTGCTTGTTTCAACTACACACTGAGAAATTAGATCACTAAAACTCCATGTTTTATTATAAGTATTGTAGGCTGTCTTGATAAGATTGAAAGAGGCAGGAAGTGCATGAAGAGCTCGATGAATAATGAAAGAGTCAGGAAGAGAAATATTATGATCTTTCAACTTGGACTGAACATTCACCAATTTCAGAATAAAATCTCGTTCTCCTTTTATTTTTCATACTTAATGGTTGCCATTTCATCCATAAGATGTCCAGCTTTAGCGATTTCACTAGTGTGAAATAGTTTTTCTTTGCTTTGAAAAACTCATTAGTATTTGAGGTGTTTGGCAAACTATCAAAAGATGTTCAGGAATTAAACGGTTCATAGCAATGAAACTAAGATGATTTGAATTTTTCCAATGTGCATGAAGAATTTTTTTGGGCAACAATTCTGATATTAGAATAAGATCAGCAGATTTTTCTTCTCGAAGGCATAAGTCCAAATCTATTATGCCTAAAGTAATTTTCACATCTCGTTTCCATGTCTTAAAGTTGAAGCATTCAGAATTCAGATGAAAACGGTATTGTTGTTCGTAGAAAGGAGACCGAAAAATCCAAAAAAATAAAACTTGAATAAACAATATGAGCAATGCATTAGAAAATATTGTAGAATCAACTGGTCATTATAAACTCCCCTTTGGGGTGAGAATATAACACACACATGATCTACCTTCATGAAGTTAACAACAAAGAAAAAATACATATCATTTAAGAATTTTATTACCTTTGGGCAAATAAATTTCTTAAAAATATGTATTAATTCAAGCAAAAAATAATAATAAATATATATATATTTAAATTATTACCTTTGGGCAAATAATTAAAATATATACATTTAATATTAACTCACTTCATGGAATGTGAACTAATATATGTAAATACTACCTTTGGGCAAGTAATTACACATATAGTCAACCAAAAATATATAATATTTTCTTCAACATGTGAAATTTGGTGATAAAACAATCATTGAAAATTAATAATTTTCAACCAAATTTCCAAAAGAGATATATAATTGCTTTTATTATATTGATAATCAAAAAATAAAGTGTCCACCATAACACATTATTTTTGTATCAAACAATCAAGTTTTATAAGTTTAGAACAACAAATAATTAAAAGATGTGAATATAAGAAAATTGGTGGAGACTACATAGTCAAGATAAATTAAACAAGAGAGTGACTATGTCTTATGGAACGAAAAGAAACCCAAAAAAATTTCTATGATTTACGGATTTTGAAAAATCATCAAAAATTATTTTTAATAATTTTTTAACTGCATAATTATCATTAAAATAATAATAATTATTAAATTGCGTCAAAAAATTAATTAAAAATCACCAAAAAATCAGAAATCAAATTCTAATAATGCTGGAAAAAAGAATCGTCGAAAACGGAGTCACGAAACTACCTCACTCTCTCTCACTCTCCGGCAGCCGCGAGTGGGCTTCGTCCCAGCGGGTTGTCTTCAACCTCCAGCAGCTTCCATGGCTGCAACATGGATCTTGTGCGACCCGGTTCAAACCCGGTCGGGTCGGGATGAAATTCCGGCCATAAAAGTGACGAAACGGAGGGGAAAAAGAGGGATTTTGATTGGTTTACAATTTCTAATAGATCTATGTCTCTAATTTTGGTTATTAATTGCTAAAAAAAATAGATCTAAAGAAAAGCTATCCAAAAAATAAAGAACATAAAAAAAAAATTATTTGGATATCAATCTTGATCAAAATTCAAAATTAATCATTGAAGAACATTCATAAACAATTAAGAATGAGATATCTATAATCAATTTTAAATTAAAAACAATAAAATCAAAAAACACAAATTATAATTTCATATTATAATTATATAAACCCTAAAACTTTAAAGTTAAAATTCTCTTAATATACACAATGATTTCATGCATGTAATATATCAATATAACGAGAATTTGATGATAAACAAAACCCCTAAAGTTTTAAGATGTAAGAACAAAAAATTCAACATAAAATAATAACGAAATTCATATGTAATTATGGATAATTAACATATGCAAATTAATTATACTAATTATAGGTTCTAAATCATATACAATAGGCAATTTGATACCACATGTTAAATAAATTAACAATTAACCCAAGATCTATTTGTATATAACATAGAACACAATAATAAGATATAATAATTAGGTATGTGTACCTGATTGATCCATAGCAATTATCTCTGATTGATCCACAGCAGTTACTCCAATTCGATAGTGCAATACTATCAACTAAGTCTTCCTCCCTAAATCTCTAAATCAGAAGCAGTTTATTTTATCTGATTATCAAAAGGTATACAATTGTGATGAGACAATATGTATTTATAGAGTTAGGGAGGGGACTTAGCTACAAAACCCTAGTTGGGCTGGGCCTGCTCATCAAAGGCTTCAGTCAACTAGAAAAGCCCACACTTCTGCTTCACCTAGACTTTACTCACAGATGCTAAGCCCATTAACAATTGATCACCAACAATATGGGCTAACACAGCAAAGAACTATCCAATCAACCCAAGTTTTAATAAAACCAATAAAATTTAATGTAAGCCCAAATAAAAGTCTAACATATGTACATTAATATAAATATTTTTCACACAAAGCAAATCCATTACGAATTTGGATATAAAAGTTTTTTTTTTTTTTTTTTGTGGTAATATTTGAGAATGACTTGCACTTTCAAGAGAATTACAACTTAATTAGGAAAAAACTTACTTCCAATTACAGCAGCTCTCCAAAACATTAGATATTCTCTTATTTTTTATTTTTATTTCAGCATATAGAAAAATTATAATTATAATAGATATCACACATGTTTTTAAAATTTTAAATATAAGATTTAAATAGTTATTTGTATATGCATATATAAATATATATTTATGTATATATAATTTTTTTTTGGAAACTCAGAGTAAAATGCATTACTACAAAAACATTTTCAATCTAGCAGCACATTTTTAAAAAACAAGATCTTATTTCAACTATACAAAAGTAAATAAAAAATTAAAAATTATAACCTGTTAAACTATATTTCTTAATTCTTATCCTGTTTGTTAATAAGTTTTGGCCAAACAAACAAAATTCTATTTTTAACACAATCAACAATCTGCTTTCATAGACCGAAAGGCCTCATTTCTGGCTTGCCAAATATAGTAAATGCAATGCACCTAAACATGCTGGAAAAAACCCTTTTAAACTTACTTTTTCTTTTGCCCTTTCAATCCACTTCACAAACTGGTGAAGCGAAATAGCTGAAACCCTCCAATTAAGCCATTTTTAATGTCTATTAAGATCTTCTTACAATCATAAAAGAGGTGATTAACCGATTCCGCACCCTTGTACCATAGAGAAGACAAGAGTAATCTTACACCGACTTAAGCCGATGCAACCTCTCTTCTCTCTAGTCTTTAAGTGATTTTGGACAACTAACTAAAGGATAAAACAATGTTTAGGGACATTTAACCTACCTCAAACCTCCTTGGTCCAATGAAGTTTGGATCCTCAGGTTGAATGAGTTTATAACCATGATAAATTGAATACTTTGTAGTAAAAAATTGAAACTCACAAACCATTCTCTTGAATTCTTCTTCCATTGCCACCCCGTTTTTTTCAGTACCAACTACATTAAGAAAGATTTATCTATATATAATTACTTATTTAATTAAATTTTTAGTTTTAACACTATAAATTATTTTAATTTTTTAAAAAAGATAATTAAGATCTCTGTTATAATTATAATATAAAGCCTTATATTTAATTATAATCTTTTTAGGTGCCAAAAAAATTAAAAATGCTCCTACAATTACAACACAAATTTTACCTAATTCCTAATTTTTTTTTATATATCTTACAGGTATATATTTAGTGAATTAAGCTGAAACTGTTCTTCATTTATTATGTTTACGTTTTTTAGTTTAATTATTGTAATTCAATGCATAAACAAATTGATAATGAATTCAATTTCTGTGTAAACGAACGGACACTTGCTTTGTATATAAATGAGTGATCCACCGTGAAATGGGACAAGACAAAAATCCTTGCAACAGTGGACTAATTAAGTAGACCGTGATCTGACTCAACCACTATACTCTCTTGTATCATTTGTATTTCCAGTTATTTTTTATTAAGTATTTTGTGTCCCTAATTTGAATACTCGCCATTTTGGGTTGAGTACTCGCACAAATTCTTCATATTATCATTATCATAATTTATTTTGGTGTTGTAAAAATTCCTTCAACAACATGTATATATAAATATATATGTGTGCACTCTTAATGGGTATTACCCATGAATGGGTAAAATTAGAAAATTTTGAGTTTTTATACTTAATTTTTCTATCTAATTAAAAAATCTCTCATTTTTATATCATATGGGCTGAGAATATTGTTCCATCGCTAAAAAAAATTAAAAAAAAAAACAGTTTTTAGCAAGAATAATAAAAAAAGAAAAAGTTGAGTTTGAGTTAAATATTTTTGTATGAACATATTTTTGATATAGTGTAAAAAGAGATATTTTTTTATATTTTTTTAATTAAATAGTTAAATTAAGCATAAAAATTCAAATTTGTGATTTCATTATTCGTTATTCGATCAAAATTCGATAGTTTGATATTTTTAAAATTAATATTTATAATTAAATTTATTTAGTAACTATTCATGATTAATACCCATTAAGAAGTGTTCCAAATATATATAGATAGATATAATTTATATAACTTTTAAGATGTATGGAAGCAAAGAAACAAAAAGAGATAGTTTAGTGCTTGTTATTGAATCAAATAAGATATATATTTTATTTTCTTGATTTTTTTTAAACAAGAGCTTAGCCCTTAAGGGAAAAAGACAGTCTGGAAAGGGTAGTAGTGTGAATAGGAAGAAAACACTTTACTATTTTCAACGAATGCTAATTTAGTAGTTGTATTAATTATTCCTTAAAAAAAGTAATTGTATTTTAACATAACTAATGTATATTTATTAATAAACTAAGTATGAAAATGGTAGAAAAGTTTTCTATAAATATAGATTAATTAGTCAAATTGATTATTATCCAACTATTCGTCAATGTTCATCACCTAATTCTCATCCAACTAACAATTAAATTAATTGTGTTATATGTTGAATTTACTAGAAGAACGTAGAAAATGTATAAGCTGTCTTAGGTTTGAGTGGCAACACATAATATAGAGGTTATCATATAATAATATATAGTGGATAAAGTATGTAATTATGTATGTATGGAGTGGAGATGAGGGACCCCACGAAAGAGGATTGGCAGTTAATATAGTTTATGTTGATTATTATTGTGTAGTAACGTATAAATAACCACCATTCAAATTGACTGGTGGGGGAGAAGATGATATTTTGCCTTTGTTTACAAAACTTTTTTCTTACAGATTTATTATTAGGATTATACCAGAATTGGGTTCCTTTACTGTCTTAGGTTGTTTGACTGTTATTTACAGTTATTAGTTATTGTCATACCGTTATTTCGGTTAGTTATTTCTGTTACAATAACTCTCCTTAGCTAAGATATTTAGCCTTAATGTCGGTCACTCCATGTATATATATTGGTGTTCTTCTTCATTTGTAACTAAGCAGATTGTGTATTTTCATTCATTCAGTAAATAAACTTTTTCCTTTTCCTCTGTTTTCTCTGTTTCGTGTTATGGTATCAGAGCGGGAAAGTATGCTTTCCCACTTCTGAACTAATCGCTTCCGCTTTCCTGCCTGAGCCGTGTCTTCTTCTCCGGCAAAGGTGGTGCTCATCCAAAGCTGGTGATCCAGTTTTTCTCTCTCTGACGATTTTCCGTTCGTCTTTTCTTTCAAGATCCTTCGTTCTTCTCCTCTATTCCTACTATGTCTAATAATGATCAAGAAGCAAGGACTGAAACAGGAGATCCTACTCCCATTGTTACCAGAAACCCACAGCAAATTGTCGATCAAGGTAGCCATAGTATCCAGCTGCAAGGATCAAGAAATCCACTTGAAGACCCCTCGGATCCATACTACCTACATCATGGTGATAATCCTGGAAACATTCTTGTTTCTCAGCCTCTAACGGGACAAGACAATTATATTTCATGGAGCCGTGCGATGCAACTAGCAATTTCAGTCAAGAACAAGCTAGGATTCCTAGACGGTTCTATCCCTAAACCTCCTCTTACTGAATTCAATCTTTATAATGCATGGATTAGGAATAATAACATAGTTATATCTTGGATCCTTAATTCTGTGTCTAAAGAAATTTCCTCTAGTTTGTTGTATGATGAATCTGCAGCTGCGATTTGGACAGACCTTAAGATTCGTTTCCACCAAAGAAATGGTCCTCACATCTATAATCTGAGAAAAGGTTTGATGAATCTCAGACAAGAGAATCAAACCATCAGCATGTATTACACTAAACTGAAGACAATATGGGAAGAACTGTCAAATTATAGGCCTAGCTGTACATGCAATGGCTGTACTTGTGGTGGTGTGAAAAAGCTTCAAGAACACCACCACATGGAGTACATAATGTCTTTCTTGATGGGATTGTCTGACAATTTCACTCAAATCCGAAGTAGTATACTGCTGATGGACCCTTTACCTGAAGCCAATCGTGTTTTTCACTTGGTCACTCAAGAAGAAAATCAAAAGGGAAATCAAGGTAATGGAAATGATTCTAACAATGCTAACTTGGCTTTTGCTTTTCAGAATGACAAGAATGCTACATCTAAGTCTGATTCACAAGGAAACAAGAACCATCCTCCAAGAAAGAATCGGCCATTCTGCACTCATTGCAACATACATGGCCATACCATTGAAAAGTGTTACAAAATCCATGGTTATCCCCCAGGATTCAAGAACAACAGATCGAAGGATGCAGCAACTAATCAAGTACAGGCCAATACTGACTCGAATCCTTCAAATGAAGAAAGCCACACCATACTGCCTCAACTCAGCATGTCCCAATATCAGCAACTGCTGAATCTTTTAGCTAACCAATCGAACAACATACCTGCTACTGATCCCAATTCATCCTCGGGAGCAACAGGTATTATCTTGTCCAATCACTATCACAATCCTAAAAACGAATCTTGGATAATAGATTCGGGGGCTACAAGACATATTTGCAACAACATTAAGAGTTTTCAATATGTTTGTTCCATCCCTAAAGTCAGGTTAATTCTACCAAATAATGAGTTTATTTTTGTCCAACAAAGTGGCCCTATTGTTGTTAACAAAGATCTTGTGTTGACTAATGTTCTTTATGCACCAAGTTTCAAATATAACATTATCTCTGTGAGTAGTCTAACCAACTGCAACTCTATCAATGTTAATTTTACTGCTAACGATTTTTACATACAGGACAAACTCCATCTGAGGGAGATTGGCAAAGGTAGCAACAGCAATGGTTTGTACACTTTGGATACTGCCAGATCTGAAAGTGTTCTATCAGTCACTGCCGACTTATGGCACTCTAGATTAGGACATTTATCCCAGAAAAGATTGGCTCTGTTGAGCAATCAATTGAATTGTGCTGTTAATACTCTACATAAACATGCTCCTTGTTATGTCTGCCCTTTGGCCAAACAAAGAAAATTACCTTTTCCTAATAAAAATTCCTTTGCAAATAATAGATTTGATCTTGTTCATTGTGATACATGGGGTCCTTATCATATCCCATCTCATTCAAATTTCAAGTATTTTCTCACTCTAGTAGATGATCACACTAGATTCACTTGGATCTATCTTATGCAACAAAAATCTGAAGTTGCTAGCATTGTGCCACAATTTATTTCTTATGTTCAAACCCAATTTCATTGCACCATCAAACGATTTAGATCTGACAATGCTCCTGAATTGGTTTTCAAAGATCTTTTTGCTAAACTTGGTATATTGCATGATTTCACTTGCATAGAGACACCTGAACAAAATGCTATAGCTGAAAGAAAACATCAGCACTTATTAAATGTTGCTCGGGCTCTCTATTTTCAAGCAAATATGCCAATCAAGTTCTGGTCTGAATGTATTATGACAGCCACCTTTCTAATAAACCGCACTCCTACCCCTCTTCTCAAAAATAAGACACCCTATGAACTTTTATTTGGCACTACACCAGATTATACTAATCTAAGAAATTTTGGTTGCCTTGTTTTTGCATCTACACTCACGGCTCACAGAACTAAGTTTGCTCCTCGGGCTAAACCATGTGTTTTCTTAGGCTATCCACAAGGTGTCAAGGGATATAAACTCTATGACTTAAATAGCAATCAGATTTTCATTTCAAGAAATGTGATCTTTCATGAAAACATTTACCCCTTCCAAAAACTAAATACTGATACAGATCACATTGACCCTTTCTCTAATATGGTGTTTCCTTCTATCCTTGTTTCTAACACACCCGTGAGTGATTTTCCTGTAGATAACAGTCAGGCTATCAACACAGATGACAACTCTCGAGACCAAACTACTACACCAGAACACATTCCTCCTACTTCTGTCATACCAGATCACAACACCAGCACAGACAACAACATCGACCTACCTGCCACCACTGAAGTTCCTCTTCGAAGAACTACTAGGCAGACAAAACCCCCTGCATACTTGAGGGATTATGAATGCAACTCTATTTTACAAGACCAATCATCAACACCTCACCCTCTTAGTAAGTTTATTACTTATGACAAATTATCTGCTACTCATCGAGCTTTTATTCTTGCTGTCACAGCTCTTTTTGAACCTCGGAATTACAAACAAGCAAGTCAACACAAGATATGGAACCAGGCAATGCAAACCGAGATATATGCTCTATTGAAAAATAAGACATGGACTTATGTCAAGCTTCCACCAAACAAGAGAGCTATAGGATGCAAATGGGTATACAAGATAAAATACAATAGTGATGGGAGTGTTGAAAGATGTAAAGCAAGATTAGTTGCACAAGGTTTTTCTCAACAAGAAGGTCTCGACTTCTTTGACACTTTCTCACCCGTAGCCAAGATGGTTACATTCAAACTCATCCTTGCCATATCTGCAATTCAACAATGGCACACCCTACAAATTGACATAAACAACGCGTTCCTAAACGGCGATTTAAATGAAGAAGTATACATGGTTATTCCACCAGGCTTAACTCCCCCAAACACAGATGGTGATGCATCAACTTTAGTTTGCAAGTTGCATAAATCGATCTACGGCTTGAAGCAATCTTCGAGGCAGTGGTACACCAAACTTTCAGATGCTCTTATCATGGAAGGATTTCAACAATCCCAAGCCGACTATACCCTATTCACTAAAGGGACAGGACCTACATTCATTGCACTATTAGTTTATGTCGACGACATCATCATAGCAGGTCCCAACCTTGCTCTATTGCACCAATTACAAGCTGCTCTTCACAAACAGTTCAAATTAAAGGCCCTGGGACCAGTTAAATACTTTCTTGGTTTCGAAATCGCACGCTCTACTGAAGGTATTTTCTTATCTCAAAGAAAATACACTTTACAACTCCTCACTGATACAGGTTTTACGGGTAGCAAACCTGCTAAAACCCCAATGGATCCAAGATCTAAGCTCAATGACACTGAAGGCACACCTTTGGACGATCCTTCTGCATATCGTCAACTGATTGGTCGTTTGTTATATCTCACACTTTCGAGGCCTGATATCACATATACTGTCAATGCCCTGAGCCAATTTATGTCAGCACCCCGTACTCCTCACATGCAAGCCGTTCATCACTTACTTCGGTATCTAAAAAGATGCCCCGGACAAGGTTTATTATACAGTTCCAATTCTTCCTTACACCTTCGAGGATTTTCAGACTCGGACTGGGCTTCTTGTCCTACAACACGACGATCAACATCAGGTTTTTGCCTCTTCATAGGAGACTGTTTAATCTCCTGGAAAACCAAGAAACAAACAACAATCTCTCGCAGTTCTGCTGAAGCAGAGTACAGAGCACTAGCTACTGCTAGCAGTGAAGTTACATGGGTCCAATACTTGCTTAATGACTTACAGATCCCTCAAAAGGCTCCTGCCTTCCTCTATTGTGACAACCAATCCGCCATACACATTGCCAACAACCCCACCTTCCACGAACGCACCAAACACATAGAGTTAGACTGTCATTTCATCAGAGACAAGATCAAAGCTTCTGCACTTCGACTCATCCCTGTCAATACCACTCTACAACTTGCAGACGCCTTCACCAAACCTCTTCCATCCACAATTCTGTCTTCTCATATCCGTAAGATGTCTGTATATGACATATACAGTCCATCTTAAGGGGGGAATATTAGGATTATACCAGAATTGGGTTCCTTTACTGTCTTAGGTTGTTTGACTGTTATTTACAGTTATTAGTTATTGTCATACCGTTATTTCGGTTAGTTATTTCTGTTACAATAACTCTCCTTAGCTAAGATATTTAGCCTTAATGTCGGTCACTCCATGTATATATATTGGTGTTCTTCTTCATTTGTAACTAAGCAGATTGTGTATTTTCATTCATTCAGTAAATAAACTTTTTCCTTTTCCTCTGTTTTCTCTGTTTCGTGTTATTTATCTCTCTAATTCAAAATTTTATGAAAAAAGAAAAAGAAAAAGAAGGATAATATATAAGTTAGTGATTTGGGCGGTTTGGGTTGCTTTCGTAGAGCATGGGTCAGACTATAAGAAGGAAACTGTAGAGTGATATTCCCAACTGTCAATTACCCTTTTTGTCGAAAATCTCGATCATCGGTTACTGTTGTTAACCAAACCTTAATTTTTTAACTAATAGGAAAAACGTTAACTACAAAACATTGTTTATATGGTATTTGCTTCTTTTATATATGTTTGGTGACCCACCTTTATTATTATTATTATTTTGAAATTAGAAAATTACCACCCTTATTCAAACGTTAAATTAGGGGTGGCAAAACGGGTGTCGACATGGTACACGAACACCAGGGGCGGACCCACATTGTAGCGAGGGGGGCAGTCGCCCCTCCTGAAAAAAAAATCAGGAAAAAAATGTATATGTATTTTAATTAGTTACAACATATATTTGTATTAAAAGATGATATTTATAAACATAATAGTAAGCTTGGTGTAATGATTAAGATAAATGGCAAATAGCATAGAGGGTAAAGGTTCAAATCCCACTAACTATACTTTATATTTTTCTTTTTAAATTTATTTATGCCCTCCCTCCTTTAAAAAAAAAAAATTACGCCCTCCTCACT
Organism: Cannabis sativa; assembly: GCF_029168945.1. Lineage (NCBI taxonomy): Eukaryota > Viridiplantae > Streptophyta > Magnoliopsida > Rosales > Cannabaceae > Cannabis > Cannabis sativa. The sequence continues at coordinate 53,040,846 of NC_083607.1, read as the reverse complement.
TTAAATTCTGGGTCCGCCACTGACGAACACGACACGAATTTTGCAGGTTGGGGTGGGAAAAATTAGACGCGAGTCGAAAACGGGTCGACACAACTTAACACGAAATAGAAACTGGTCAAATACTACACGACCCACTTAACACGAATGTGACACGTTTGACACGATTTTTTTTTTAAATATAATAAAATAAAAAATTAACAATAATAATATAATTATATAAAAAATAGATATTTAGTGATTCAATGTTAAGTTAAAAAATTTTAAATTTAATTTTCTTTAACATGAAATTAAAAATATCTTATTTGCTAAAATTTTTATTATTATATATAACAAACTATACATACATAAATGTATATAAGAGCTTAAATTTATTATTTTTCTCTACAATTTCAGCTTCAATAATAGCAAAACGGGTCATAGTGAGTCAACACGAACACGACACGATTTTTTACGGATCAGGTTAGAGTTGAGATAATTAGACACGAGTCAAAAAACGAATCGACACGCTTGACACGAAATATAAAAGCGAGTCACATAAAATATAACCCGAACATGACACGATGACACGTTTTGTCACCCCTACGTTAAATACAATCTAGACCTAATATATAATTATAAGAAAAATTTATAACCTACCTCTTTATTTACTTATTTCGTAAATTTTTAGAATTCATTTACTATATCGTATTATACTGTATTATATTGTATAATATTAAGAAGTGGCCTTAGCCTCCCTAAAAAAAAATCTTATCAAAATATATGTGCATATTTAAAAATTAGATAAACAAAATATATATAAATACGTATATATACAATTGAAAAAATTACCCCTCTTAATAAGTTCACCTAGTTCTGTCACTATATGATACTATATTGAATTGTATATTATACAATATATGTAAAATTATATATGGTATTAACTTTTATAGATACCTAAATATATAATATTTTAATATAAATTAAAATTTAACATTATATTATTTAGTAATATGATATATAATCTAATTAAATACAATACAATATAATACGACTTAATACGATATAGGGACTGTTATCCGTATTTTTAGATAGGTTACACGTGTACTTCTAAAAATCAAAATTCTGCAAGGACCAATTCACAAGCCCAATCGAACTAGTGGGTCAGTCCATCATAGAGTTAGACCATGGCTCCAAATTCAGCTATAAATCCAATGTACATGCATAATAAAGTCAGACATTATTGGTTCTGGAAGGGCGACTAGCCCAGAAAATGTAAGGTCCAGCAAAGCAAAGCATATCTGGATACTCTCATGAGGTAATCTAGAGAGGGAAACCGAAGAGGCATCCAGATATCAACCTACATGGCACATTTGTGAGTATGGGTATTCACAAAGTATCCGATCCAATCCAATCCGCACGACCCAATCCAATTCAATCTGCAAAATGCGGATATCCGCACTTTGTACTAGATTGGATTGGATTGAAAAATCTAAAATCCGCACTTGTGCAGATTGGATGTTGTTTGACCTCAAAAAGTAACCGATCCAATCCAATCCGCACTTAATTATATATATTTTTAAAAAAATTATAATATGTAATATATATTATTTAAAAAAAGACACAAACTTCTAATTTCTTAATCTTTTTTAGTAATATATTGAGTTGGTACATTTTATTTAGGGATAATTGCGGCAAAAGTCCCCAAAAACTTGAGGTTGATGCCGATTAGTCCTCAACCTCAAAAATTGGCGGTGAAAATACCTAAGGTCCCAATTTTTGTTTGTCCGTTGGTCCTTTTTCTAACGGATCCGTTAAACCCAAATAAAGTGCCACGTGTCAATTTTTTATTGGTCCAAATAATATTAATTTTAAAAATAATTATAAATATTTAAAAAAAATTAAAAAATTAGAATTTTTTTTTTCTTTTTATACTTTTTTTAATTTAAAAAAATAAATTTCTTTTTTTTTCTTTTTTTTTCTTTTTCTTCTTCTTTCTTCTTCTTCTTCTTCTTCTACAAAACCCTCCCAGGCCCTCTTTCTCTCTCGTCTCACCACCGGAGTCGAAGCACTAGGCCGGAGCGAAGGCAGACCCAGCCATCTACGATTTCCGTAACTAGCCGCCGCCCTCTTCCTCCTTCGAAGACCAAAACCCAGAGAAATCGAAGACCAAAGGATCTCACTCCCGGACCACCAACCCTCTCTCCATTTTCAGATCTGTTTGCACCACCAACCCTCGCCGCGCCACCCCTGGAGTTTCGCCTCTGGCGGATGGTGGTAGTGGTGCCATCTCGGAGTCCCCGTCGCACTCAACCACCCCCAAATTAGGTAACCCGACTTTCTTTTTCTTTTTTTATCAGTTATATATATTGTGGAAAGGGATGAGTTATATATCAGAGTCTCTTCGAACTCAACCACCCCCAATCTTGATTTATATATCAGTTATATATATATATATTGTTAAAATGGATGGGTTATATCAGTTATATATAAATATATATATACCAATTTTGCAAATATATATTTGAGGCCTAAAGAGAGACAACTGATGATTGATTTATTTTTTGTAAATTAAGAAATAGTTACAAATCGATTGATATGTTATATATATATTATATGTATTTGTCTGGTTTTTTTTTTTTTGAGGGAATGTATTTGTATGGTTGAAGAAGATGAATAATAAAAAAAAAGAAAAGAAAAAATAAAATAAATTTATAATTTTAAAATATATTTTTTAGTTTTTTATTTTATTTTAAATTTTTTTAATTAAAATTATTATTTGGACCAATGAAATATTGACACGTGTCACTTTATTTGGGTTTAACGGATCCGTTAGAAAAAGGACCAACGGACAAACAAAAATTGGGACCTTAGGTATTTTCACCGCCAATTTTTGAGGTTGAGGACTAATCGGTATCAACCTCAAGTTTTTGAGGACTTTTGCCGCAATTATCCCTTTTATTTATTTTGTAATAAAAAACACAAGAAAAATAATTCTTATTCACATAGACACATACACATAAAGTTTAAATATATATATACTAGCTTATTTATTTTAGTAATTAGATACATGTATATTTTAGTGTAAATCTAAAGATAAGTATATATATATATGGAACACTTCTTAATGGGTAATACCCATTGATGGGAACTAAAAAAATTAAAAAGGTAATAATCTAATAACCTTTTTATGGCAAGTTTCTAAAAATTATTTTCTTTTTAAAAAAATTATATTTATTTTTTATAAAATTGGAAATAATAATTACAACTAATACTTTGAAAAAAAAAATTATAAATTATTTTTAAAAATTAATTAAAATTACTACTTTATTATTTTCTGAAATTATGAGTTTATTAATAATTTATTATTGTAAAACTAAAAATCATTTACATGTACATTAATGTGTTTTTTTATTAGAAGAATAGGAGCTTGATTGTGGAATCCAATTTTCTTAATATTATTTTTATTCTTAAAAATAAAACGCTACAATACTTCTTAGTTCTTACTTAGGCTATCATTGTTAGAAAAATATTATTACCATCCAATAATTTTTTTGATATTACCATGAATCATTCTTCTAGAATAACTAATGAGGTGTTGTTCATTATTTATATTTTTAGGATTGGAAGATGATAATCTTGTCTAGGGGTCAATATAATTTTTTGTGCTGAAATTCTTGTGTTGGCAATTGTCATTATTTAATAATGTTTATGACACTTTTTTCTTCCTTCATTTTTTTTTTGTTAAAATTTTCTTCATTGGTTTTGTTCTTATAGATTTGGTAAGCTCAAGTATTTTTAAAAAAAATAAAAACATAAAAATAATTGTTAATTATTATAAAATTAAAGATTTTAGGTTTAAAAAAAATCTAATACATTTTATGTGTATTACAGTTTAAAGCTTAAAATTATTATTTTTTTTATTTTCAGTAATGCAATTTAGAATTTTAGTATGAAGAAATTTTATAATAAGATAAATATACATTTTTTTTCTTTTTAATCTTTAAAATGATTTTAATTAAAAAAAATAATTTGTTAATTTTTTTAGTGTGTTTTATTTTTAAAATAACAATTCCATTTATAAATTTTTTATTTCTATTAATAGTTTTATCTATTTTAGGAATATAGAGAATAACAAAATAGGAAATATTAATTTTTTAATATTTAATTAATGATTATAAATATCAACCATTAGATATTTGATCCTGTAAAGTCCTTTTTTGGCAAGTTAGGTGACAAAATAATTTTTCCTTTTTATGGTAAGATTGCTATGCATTCATTTTCGAAATCTTACCTCTTTTATTCGGTTATAAGTTGCCATTTTCCTTGTTTGGAAAGTTGCACTTTCAGCTGAACTTTCCTTTGTTGAAAACTTCTCAAAAGAGAAGGAATTCTCTTTTGGAAAGTTGTCCTTTTAAGGGAAACTTTGATTATTGCTTTTTCCTTATTAATTTCGATTGTATCTTGATACAATCAGAATATCTAATCTGTTTTTGGCAGGAATCAAGCTTTGAAAGAAGATCGGACCCGATTTTAGTAAGTTTCCGGTTACAGGCGGATACGCTTCGTCGTCAGCAACCGAATCTGATGTAGCAGATCGTGTTTGTTTTTGGAAAGTCTTTGTGCAGCTGCTAATTCGATCTTGTGGTTGCCTCTTTGGTTTCTATGATCTATAAATAGAGCCTAGAGAGCAACCATTCGAATTACCTCTTCCATTATTCATTTTTTGCATTTATCTTTTGTGAGAAGAGAGTGTTTCTTTGTTTTGTGAGAGCCTAGTTGTTCACCTAGGTTCTAGTTGTTCTATTTCTGTTCTTACTCTATCCTAGAGGTTGTGAAGAACTACTTGACTGAACAAGAGATTGGTCTTCGGGAGAAGGCTTGATAAAGCCTTACTTCGGGAGGAAGTAAGCACTTGGTCTTCGGGAGAAGACTTGCTAAAGCCTTACTTCGGGAGGAAGTAAGCACTCACACTTCAAAGACGAAGGGAGTTCGGGCTTGAAGGTGTTTCAAGAAGTCAGATTCATAAAGTGGATTACAAAGGATTGCGGCAATACTTTAGAGGGAGTCTAAACTTGTTTAAGTCAATTGTCTTTGTAATTTTGATACTTTATTAATTGATTTCATTCTCTGGGCGTGGCCCCGTGGACTAAGAGTGTTCGTGAGAACACTGATACCACGTATAAATCTCTTGTGTCAAGTTATTTATTTTTCTGCAAATATTTTATATTACACTGTTCGGTTTCTTTGTAAACGAAATTACTTTCTATTTTATGCAAACGCTTACAGTTTTTATATTTTCTTATATACAACTGACATTTGCAAAAACACGGTTTTTCAGATCCAATGGTCAAAAATAAAATACCCATACATGGGTAATACCCATTAAGAGCATACTCATATATATATATATATTGATATATATGTATATTGGTTTAATTTGTATATAAATAGAGATAAAAATAGATTAGTATTGGAGATTAAGAAACAATAGTCTTTTTTTAATTTTTTTCCTATGAAATATTAAATAATTTATTATTAAAAAAGTATCCGATCCAAAATAACCGATCTAATCTGCACTATTGCGGATTGGATTGGATTGAATTTAAACTCTTATGCGGATCGAATTGGATCTAAAATATGAAATCCGCACTTAGTGTGGATTGGATCGGATGAACACTCTTATTTGTGAGATCGAATCTCACAAATTAGAGGAGACAATCTCCCGTGTTAGATAAAGGATTCAAATTTTTAAAAGAAAAATAAATAGTGATAGATGCAACGTAGTATTTGTACATGTGGCTGCTTCAATTAATAATCAAATGATACCATTTTCACCATTCCTTAAATCATGGAAGTGGTATTAATTATAATTAATTAGAGCGGTATTAACAAAAGAAAAGTAGCAAATTGGAGAGTAATGATTGGCCAAAGTGAATATATAAATAGGAAAAAGGAGAAATTAAAGAAAGGGGTGGGTAAATAAAAGGAGTAAAATACATTTTGTAACTCGTCTAAATTAAAGCAAAGGTATTTCAGAGTGTTACAGAGTCAAATATTATGGTTTAAAATTCGTTAATGAAGCACCGTCCATTGCTCAAGTGGCTTCCAGATGTTAACTCTTCTATTATTATTATGATTATTATTATTATTATTACTACTAGATCTTCCACTGTATTTCTTTTCTATGTACTTGGATTCACAAAATTATTTAAGAACTTTCCTGGAAGTTTCTATGAATTAAATCATGTCCTGTCTTCTTCTTTTATTGCATATAATAACTGTGGTTTATTATTCAATTAAGATCATTGAATTGAATTCTCACAGTAAAAGTATATACATTCAGTTGAATATCTCATCCGGTCTTTTTACGGTGTACTTGAGCATGCACATAGGTAAAATTAATGTTGCGGTTTAGATATGAATTATAGAAGAGAAAATTACAATTAGCCAAATTAATAAGAATTACAGTTTGGGACCACCCAACTAATTTTCATGGTTTCTCTACCAAAAAAAAACAGGTTTCGTGTTCAAATTTGATGGGCTTTGGGCCGATTCAACCCAACAAGAAAGTCTAGGACTCAGCTTTAATAAAGTTCCTATATTTTGTGAGGTAGCTTACAAAAATACTAGAATTTGAGTTGATTTTTACAAAAATACTGTTACACGAATTTTTTTTTCTATCAAAAATGCTGTATTTTTATAAAACAACAGTAGAATACAAAACAGAACAACTAAAAACAACCATAAAATAATAGTAAAAACTTAACACAGTATACAATATAAAATTTACACTTTATTTTTGAAAAAAAAAACACAGTACTTTTGAAAAAAATTCCGTCTTACAGTAAAAAAAAAAGTAAAAAAGTTAAAAATTTTAGTATGTGGTGTAAATATAGACTAAGTTTTTACTTTTGCCGATAACTTCAATATAATGACCTTTTTTAATGAAAAATTCTTTTAAGATATCGATATTAATAAAAAAAATTATAACTAAATTTTGAATTATGTAAATTAATCTCATTTAATAAATAGTTTCTTAAAATTCTTTCGGTTAAAATTATGTTAAACAACTTATAATCTTTTCGAAAATTACCTTATATGCTATGTTTTTTTTTTTTTTTTTTTTTAAATTTACGGTTTGAGTTGTTCCAGTAGTTTGCTATGTCGATTTTGGTTTCGATTTAGGTTACTCTGCTTATTTCTATAGAGATTTTTATGTGGAATTCCATAAAAATGTGGAAAAAAAAACTGTTTTAAAGTTTATAAATAAATAATAAAAAACAACTTTCTTTTTTATCTAAAAACTTGTAGAAGGATTTTTTTTTTTTTTTTTTTTTAATTTCTAGCCTAATCTAGGTGTACGGATATCAAGAATCTCTAAAACTTATGACCTTTTCCTCATTTAGGATTATCATCATAGTAAGCTAAACTGTCACCATTAATGGTAATTATGCATCAATATTTGTTTAAATTATGGATAATATTTACTATATATCTAATGCAAATTTTGGTAACTAAGAAAATAACATTACTCTTGTTGTGTATGTTTAATGTTTGGATAGAAGGCATTGCAATGAAGAGAAACCCGAAGCATTAGCCCAGCACTGTTTATCTTTTCCTTCAATATTTTATCAATTGGGGCCACATCCAAGGCAAGTCTTTAACACCTCTCCGATAAAGCCCAACTACCAATTTCTCTCAATAGCCCTTTTAATCTTCAAGCTTCACAGTTCATAACGTGTACCACTAAGAACATATTTGGTATTGTATTCTGTTTTTCATTTTCAAAAAATTGTTTTTAGAAATGAAAACGAAAAATAATTTTTGAAGTTTTTAAAAACAAGTCATGTTTGGTTAGTATTTTTTAAAAATAATATTGACTAAAAGTGAATTGGTTTTTAAAACAGAAAACAACATTTTATTTTTTTGTAACTTTGTTTTCTGAAAACTATTTTAAAAAAATAAGGCCAAACAAGCCAAATTATTTTCAAAATTTTCTGTTTTTAAAAACAAAAAACAGTTTTTTAATTATAATGCCAAACATACACTAAATCTCTCATTGATCCAATTTTCTGTCAAAGTATACTTCAATCAACTTCAAATAACTTCTCACAGTGCAAGCCTTATCAAAATTTCATCTGGGCCTTTTTTTATTTATTTGAGCTCTAATTACTCCTTTAGAAGACTCCATCACTTTATTATTTAAATGTGTTAAATAGTACCACATCGTTAATGTGTGGAAAGATAATAGTATACATAAGAGGAATGAGTTACTCCTTTCATTACTAATTGATTTTGAGATAGAATCTCATTCATATTATTCTCAAATTTTAAGACCAGCTTTACATCTTTGCTCGACTCTAATTTCTTGGCAGCAGCCCTCACGGCACAAACCAAATGATTCTATTTTTATTATTTTTTGAAAGTGAATTCCTTCAAACAAGCAAAATAACAAAGTTAGCTTCAGTAGTCGATTAAACACCAAGCACATGAGCTGACATTCCTACACCCAATGTGACTTCAATCTAAAAAATTAAATCCATTATCATTTATAATTGTACGGTGATTCAACTCACCTAATCCAACTGTTATGCCAATAACACTGATCAAGAACCCAAAAAGAAGCTAAAAAATAAACAAAGTAATAAACCAAAATGTTTGAATAAAAGATGAAACTTAGCTTAATTCAATGGCTGGAATGATGATACTTTATTGAATTAAGATAGCACTATACAACACGAGTTTCGGCGTCTTAATTATAGAAATAGTATATAGATCCTCACTTTGAGAGAAGTCACTTCTAGAGTGAATAATCTAATACAACCCTCCTCACTCGATTCTTGGACAGTATTGGAAAGTGTTGAATTGAGTAATGTAGCTTCAAGAGAGTCTAATTATAGATTGGGAGTTGGTTGAACTGTGCTGACATAGCTAACTAACTCTAATGACATGTCTTAGTTGTTTCTGAATTCTTAACAATTCTACTTGATTTAGCTCACTAAATCGCAATAGGTCTAAAAGAATGTAGAAGCAAGGAAGACTTAACAGTCTTGAATGCTCAGCAAATTCAAGTAGTGTCTAAATTTGATCTTGGTGACACTTTTGGTAAATACATCTACAGGGGTTATCATATAAGCAAATTTTCTCGACTTGAACTTGTTTTGAAAGCACAACATCCCTGATGAAGTGCAGTTTGATATCAATGTGCTTAGATCTCCCATGAAACATTGAAATTTTCATGAGATGCAAGACACTTTGATTATACAGTGAACAATAATGTCTTCTGAGTTGAACCCTTATTTACTGGTAAACCTTTCAGCCATAATGCTTCGTTGATGGCTTCAGTCGTAGCCATGTATCCTGCTTCTATACATGACAGAGCCACCACTTTCTAAAGGTTCAATTTCCAACTGACACAGCCTCCCAATACAGTGAAGAGACACCTTGTACAACTTCTTCTTGGGTTAATGTTGACTACAAAATCCAAGTCAACATAACAAATAACCTCTTCCTTGCATTGGCTTTCATTGTTGAACACTATACCATTGTTTAGGGTCCTTTTTATGTACATCATGATCTACTTCAGGGCTTCCCAATATTTTTGTAATATCCTACTAAATTAGGTGTGTTATTATGATTTAAAGCTAACTGTGCAATTCGTTGCTAATCAAGGAGTTTGTTGGAAAACATGTTTAATTAAAACTTTACTTAATTAACCTTTAATTCAAATAAGTAAATTTTACATAAACCAGGATCCCGTATTTGAAAAGTTACAACAGTATTACAAAATATTAACTACGAAAATGGTCGCCTAGCGACTGCCAAAATAAGCCTGCTGCCCTGAAGATCGAACACTCCAGGTCTAACTACCCCGATATGTACAATCTCCATCCGCTTGCACTCACTTCTGCTCAGCTTAGCCTTGCCCTTACCTACACATGTAACCAATAATTGTGAGTCGACAGACTCAGTAAGAAAAGCATAATCACATCATAACTTAATCAAATCATAACTAGGCGCCCATACACCAAATCATAACCCTATCCCGCATCCCACACGTATTGAGTCTAGAACGTTTGTACGACAGTATTGTTGACCATAATATCAACCTATACTCGGTACTCTTCGATGTGATAGCGTCAATCAGTACTCTGCCAAACATTTAACTGTCGGTATTCAATGCATCTCTATGTACACTAATGCCGCTATCATTAATTTGTTATCTAACAGGCATTCATAAAAATACACACTAAATATGTAACCATATATGCATATCATTATACTAATCTTACCTCGATTCTAAATTCAGGTGTGTCGGTCAACCTGAGTGGAACTGCTGCTCGACTATTTACAAGTCCCTAAGTCACAACATACGCATAACTGATAAGTGATACACTAAATCACTTTTGGGGACATAGACTTGAAACTAAAAGTTTTCCTATCGAAAAATAGCATCACTAAAACCTAAATATTGAGAAAACGCTGAAAAGTGAAGTTTTGGGAAAATTAACCAAAAAATGGTAGCCCTAACTGTAAAAAAGGCAGGCCGTTTTTCTAAGCTTTCTGCCTGGAAAACGGTAGGCCGTTCTCCCAAAAACGGCGTGCCGTTTTTACAGCAGAAATGGCCTAATTCCTCAAACTCAACCAAATCAATTCTAAACTTCACCAAACTGTCTAGGATACCTAATTATATCATAATGAACCATTTCCAAGTGATAGAACTAGAAATAACCCCAAAATACACAACCCACTATTATTGAGCCAAGTTTGAGTTCAAAACTCAAAACTTGTTCAACTCAATAAAAACACCTCAAACAGACTTAGAAAAACCCTACAAAATTGCAAAAAAAAAAAAATAGAACAACCTAAATCTCTAACTCAAACAGAAACAATTACAACAATTTGCATGCTTGAATCACACCAAAAACTCTTAAAAAACTAAAGAGAGAACTTAGGGTTATACCTTGGATTACACCACTAGAATTCTGCTAGAAATCCTCAAGAATTGCTCAAGAAAATTCTTGTTGCTGTTGGTTCCAAGAGACGCCGAGAGAGAGAGAGAGAGAGAGAGAGAGAGAGAGAGAGAGAGAGAGAGAGAGAGAGAGAGAGAGAGAGAGAGAGAGAGAGAGAGAGAGAGAGAGAGAGAGAGAGAGAGAGAGAGAGAGAGAGAGAGAGAGAGAGAGAGAGAGAGAGAGAGAGAGAGAGAGAGAGAGAGAGAGAGAGAGAGAGAGAGAGAGAGAGAGAGAGAGAGAGAGAGAGAGAGAGAGAGGAAAATTGATTTAGGTTTTTCTAATTATTTTTTTTTGGTTAACTGTCAAACAAAGAGATAAACTTAATCTCTTAATAACTAATTACTATAAAAGATTTTAAAAAACAAATCAACACCTCACTAAAGACAAAATAAGGGTAAATTACCAATTTGCCATCTTTCTTCACCTTACCGTAACTTTGCCACCTAGGAGTATTTTGGTCAAACCTAAACCCTAAACAATTCCAACATTCTCAATGTCTAACTAAATTGCCCCGCTATTTCTAAAGTACTAACCCATTATAAAGTGACTCTATAGGACATACGTCACATTCCACTGTTATTAGGCATAAAAATATGAAAATCGTAATATTTCACATATACCATAATTAGCACACCAAGAATTTAAATATACCTTCACTATTGCATAATAATAATTAGATGTTTAATTCTGAATTAAACCCTAATTATCTACTAACTCTCATAAAAAAGCTAAGCGGTGATTACAATTATCCCCACGTTAAAAGGATTATGCCCTCGAAATCTAACTTGAATAACTCCAGATATTGAGCCCTCATATCGAAATTCAACTCTCAAGTGGCTTCCTCCACCTTACTGTTTCTCCATAGTACCCTGACCAAAGTTATGGTCTTGTTTCGAAGGACTTTATCTTTTCTATTAAGGATCTATACTAGTTGCTCTTCGTATGATAAAAATGGTTAGAGTTCTAGATTTTCATAACTTAACACATGAGTAGGACCCGAGAGGTATTTTTGTAACATAGAAACATGAAATTCGTTATGAACTAGTGATAGTGCTGGAGGCAAGGCTAGACGATATGTAACTAATCCAACCTTTCGAGAATCTTAAAGGCCCTGTAAATTTAGGGCATAACTTGCCCTTCTTCCCAAAACGTTTAATCCCCTTCATCGGAGATAATTGTAGGAATACATGAATTTTACCTAAAACTTTACATTTCTGTATTTTAGATCTGAATAGCTCTTTTTCTAAGTATATCCTTTTTCTAGTTTCATCCCAATGAATTGGAGATCTGCACTTCCTGCCATACAACATTTCATAAGTAGCCATTCCTATAGTACTCTGATAGCTATTATTGTATGAAAACTCTATTAGTGGTAAATACTTACTCCAAGAGCCTTCAAAATCCATCACACAGGCCCGCAACATATCATGTAGTATCTGAATTTTCCTCTCAGACTGTCCATCAGTCTGAGGATAGAAAATTGTACTAAACTTCAGCTTTGTACTCATGGCTCACAAGAGACTTTCCTAGAACTTTGAAGTAAACTTTGGGTCTCTATCTTATATGATGGACTTCAGAGCCCCATGTAACCTTACAATTTCCTTAACATATAAGTATGCATATTGATCCACTGTTAAGGTTGTTTTCACTGTAGAAAATATACTGACTTGTTAAATCGATCCACAATAACCCATATGGAATCGAACATTCCAGAGGTTCTAGGTAACCCCACCACGAAATCCATGGTGACATCCTCCCATTTCCACTCAGGAAGAGTCAAAGGCTTCAACAACCCTACGAGTCTTTAGTGTTCAGCCTTAATCTACTGACAAGTCAAGCACCGAGATACATATTCTACCACAACCTTAATCTAGAACGTTCGTACAACAGTACTATTGACCATAATATCAGCTTATACTTGGTACTCTAGTCGTACCGATGTGATAGTGCCAATAAGTACTTATGACAAACATACATTCATCGGTATCTAATATAACTGTATGTATATTGATACCGCTATTCTAATGTAATCTAAGAAGCATTAATAAAACATGCACGCTAAACATGTATTCACATATGCATATTATTATACTAATCTTACCTCGTTTCCAAATTTAGGTGTGTCAGTTTGTTGGATTTTGTACCCTAAATAAAACCCATTTCAATATAATCAGATTTACTAGTTAATAAAAGATCAGAATTCGTTTTATGTTGCATGGTTCACATGATTTATTTCATGATTATATGTTTAATGTATAAATTCTATTAAGTCCAGAACATATATATTTGTTCATGATTATAGTGTCGTCACCACAGTGGAATATAATCATGATTATATATTCAAAAGTTTAATTCCCATGATTTGTCAGTTCACTGGATTTAGACTGACATGATAATCGGCGATAAGGTATACTTACACTTTGGATAAGGGTTACGTCTTTTTCAGGGCATTGGCAAAGTTTATAAGTATCGGATATATGGTGTACACATTGGAAGGGATCGATATTGATCTTGGATAAGATATTATAAACTTACCGTTATATCTTTCTAAGTCAATATTAATGGTTGATCTTATGTCTATGTATCTTAATCCTGATATGGTTAGGGTTAGCTTAGTTGTATTATTTATGTTCTTCAAGTTGTTCGTGGATGCTAACCAATGGTTCTGGTAGATATTTACATCTCAGAAACATGGTAGTTCAATTGAGTGGGAGCGCTAATCATAGATATGGAATCTATAACTTCTATAGGTATTTAGAAGTGAAACGATAATTTTCTTCGAGCTTGGCTTAATAGAGATAAATGATTGAGATCTCATTTCAGTAGTTATATTGGTTTATTGAAATATCATTTATAGGTAGCTAAGTATTTTAAGGATAAAATACACTGAAGGGTAGAACGGTAAATTTATCCCTATTCTGTGTAGATTATCTATAGAGGATCTTTGACTATTAGGATTGTAACAATGGTAATCATAACGTATCTATATCGTGGTACATATAGAGCATTCTATATAATTGAGAATGTATTCAATTCTAAATCTATAGTGGCGTAAGGTAGAATTAATTAGTTAGAGAATTTACTAGGTAAATGTTAGATTTACTTATTGAAAGCTCAGTTATATAGGCCCATGGTCCCCTCACTAGTAGAGATAATACTGCTTGCAGACTCGGTCAATTGATTTTAATTAATCAATTATAATTCTAAAATTAGACTATGTCTTATTTATGAATTTTCACTAAGCAAGGGCTTAATTGTAAAGAAAAGAGGTTTTTGGGTAAATTTATTAATTAAGAGACTTTATTTGGTAATTAATTAATAAATGATGTAAATGATAATTTTATTTGGTAATTAATTATAATTATTAATAAATAGTTTTGACATTTATAGGATTGAATTAGAAAATATGGTATTATTGATAGAAGATTAAATGGTCAAAATAATGTGGCAAAATTGTTACTAGAAAGTGGTCCTTTAGTGGCCGGCCATTCTAGTGATTTTTGCCCAATATTTTATTCTTTTTTAATTCATATAATTCAACACTAAGCCCTAGTTGAAACTGTGACAGTCAGTAGTCCCGTGATCCGTAAGGGGAAATACCGGGTAAGCTGTGCAATCCCACATTGCCTGGGGAAGGTCAAGTGTGATGATTCTAAGGCTGTGTAGGTATGGGACTACACAGTTGAAGAGGGCTTAAATGGATTGATTGGTACTACCTATATCAACAAGGTGCATCTTATTTTTCGGTAGCCCATCAAGAAAGAACTCCACAGTTAAGCGTGCTTGACTTGGGGCAATTTCAAGATGGGTGACCTCTTGGGAAGTTTTCCCAAGAAGCGTGCGAGTGAGGACAAAGCATGCTGGAAACACTCGTGTTGGTCTGTAGGTTCAGTCGTCAGTCCATGAAGCAGCCAGAGTGACGCACTCGTGTATAAGAGCCATTCATTCTGTGGGTGTAAGGACCCAATGGAGGCTTGAAGAGGGGACGTTACAAATGGTATCAGAGCCTTGACCCAGTCGGAAGTGTGGTCGATGAGGACGTCGGACCCCGTAAGGGGGGGTGATTGTGACAGTCAGTAGTCCCGTGATTCGTAAGGGGAAATACCGGGAAAGCTGTGCAATCCCACATCGCCTGGGGAAGGTCAAGTGTGATGATTCTGAGGCTGTGTAGGTATGGGGCTACACAGTTGAAGAGGGCTTAAATGGATTGATTGGTACTACCTATATTAACAAGGTGCATCTTGTTTTTCGGTAGCCCATCACGAAAGAACTCCACAGTTAAGCGTGCTTGACCTGGGGTAATTTCAAGATGGGTCACCTCCTGGGAAGTTTTCCCAGGAAGCGTGCGAGTGAGGACAAAGCATGCTGGAAACACTCGTGTTGGTCTGTAAGGTCAGTTGTCAGTCCATGAAGCAGCCAGAGTGACACACTCGTGTATAAGAGCCATTCATTCCGTGGGTGTAAGGACCCAATGGAGGCTTGAAGCGGGGACGTTACAGAAACACTATAAAATGAACATGATGCTCTCATCTCATCAATTTGTCAACTTATCTTTTCAACCTCCCAAAAATCTAGTTTTCTCAGTCAAACAACTAGTACATGAAATACACCTTCTATACAGTTTTCAAGCCTTCTTCATTGTTCTTCATACTACAGCCTTAGTGATAGAGTGCCATGCTTACACATAGCAAGTCAAGTACTCAATCATAGTGAGTAAGACGGTGGTAACCAACCCAAAGGAGAGAAAGAGATCCAGGCTCAGATCTTGATAATACTCTATGATAGAATGGAACAAGGGTTAGAAATCTTAGCGGAAGGAGTCATTATATTCTACTGCAATCAATGTAAGGTTTTCTAAACTCTTATATGTTTAATTTCATTGTTTTAGAGATATTCATATTTAGGATGTTAATCAACATACTTGTTAGTTAATCTAGATCCTGGTAAAATATTCCATCATGGTCAACCTGAGTGGAATTGCTGCTCGACAATTTATAGGCCCCTAAGTCACAATATTCATAAAACTGATGAGTGATGTGCTAAATCCCTTTTTTGGGACTTAAAATCAAAACTAAAAGTTTCCATATCGATGGATAACATGGCAATGCCCTAAATATTGCAAAAATAGGAAAATATAGGGTGCTCTAAATTGCCCCAACTTGTAGACCAGTTACCAACCGAAAAACCAGTTTTGTGGGATCTGCTTGGGGATGAACTGAAATTCCAGTTCCTACAGGTCCAAACTGAACTGGTCGACCGGTGCAGGAACCCTAAAAAACCTTCTAAACTATTCAAATCAACCCAAAATCAACCCAAACCATCTAGAGCAGCTAAACAAGTCACAAGGAACATAATTCAAGCAACAAAAACAGGTATAAGCCTCAAAAATCAATTCTACCATTAAAGAGAAAAGTTTTAGCTCAAAAGCTCAAACCTTGCCTAACTTCCACAACAAGCTGAAAATGCAACCAAAAATCACTCATACCAGCATACAAACACCTCAGAAAATAGATTTAAACTTAAACAATTTGCACAATAACCCTAACTCAGGATTCATGTATGAAAATCTAACTTCAAACTTGAAATTCAAAGAGAAAAAGGGAGAGAAGTTTACATTGAGCTAACCCTTACTTAATCTATAGAAACCTTAGCTGAATCCTTGATTTTTCATCTTGAAGTTGAAGTAAAAAGTCTAATTTTTTTCTTGGCTTTAGGGTGAGGCTGAACAAGGGAAAGAGAGAGAAAGGAGTGTTGGATTTTTCTAGCTTAGTCAACTATGGTTAAATGAAAAAGTAACTTAATAAATTCAGTATAAGCTTATTACTAAAGCTTACAAAACTAAATAAGTAAATTCCCACTAACTTAAATAGTATTAATCAAGGGTATAATACTAAATTACCCTTTCTTAATTACGAAGCAACTAACATAATTAGTGGTAAAATGGTCATATACCATAAATTCGATAACTCTTGACATTCCCAATGCCTATCTAAATTTCCCTGCTATTACTAAAATACCAAACCATATGAAAATGTGGCTCTATCGGCCAAACGTCGCGTTCTACTGTTACCAGGCATAAAATATGAAAAATATAAATTTTCATATATAACATAAATAACAAACCTAGAATTCAAATATATCTCCATAAATTCATAAATCATAATTAAAAGTCTAATTCCAAATTAAACCCTAATTATCGGCTAATTCTCAAACTAAAATTAAGCGGTCATTATTATCTCCTTGTTAAAAGGATTTCGTCCTAGAAATCTAACTTGAACAACTCTGGATATTGAGCTCTCATGACAAATTCCAACTCCCAGATGGCATCCTCCACCTCACTGTTCCTCTAGAGTACGTTGACCAAAGTTATGGTCTTATTTCAAAGGACCTTATCTTTTCTGTACAGAATCTGCACTGGTTGCTCCTTATAAGATAAATCCGGCTGGAGTTCTAGGTTTTCATAGCTTAGTACATGAGTGAGATCTAAAACGTATTTCTGTAACATAGAAATATGAAATACGTTATGGGTTGTTGAAAGTGCTGAAGGCAAGACTAGACGGTAAGCTACCAACCTAACCTTTTTAAGAATCTCGAAAGGCCCTATAAACCTAGGGCATAACTTGCCCTTTTTCCTAAAAAGTTTAATCCCCCTCATCGGAGATACTCGTAGGACTACATGATCCCCTACCTAAAATTCCACATTTCCACGTTTCAAATTTGCATAACTCTTTTGCCTACTCTGAGAGGCAAGCATTCTGGCCTTGATCTTTTCTATAGACCCGTTGGTCCGTTGTACTGATTTCAAACCTAAATATTTCCTTTCTCTAGTTTCATCCCAGTGAATTGGAGATCTGCACTTCTTGCCATACAATATCTCATAGGGATCCATCCCTATAGTACTGTGATAACTTTTGTGGTTTGAAAAATTTTATTAGTGGCAATAACTTTCTCCAGGAACCCTCAAAATCTATCACGCAGGCTCGCAACATATCCTTAAGTATCTGAATTATCTCCTCGAACTGTCCATCAGTCTGAGAATGGAAAGATGTACTGAACTTCAGCTTCGTACCCATGGCTTGCTGAAGACTTTGCCAAAATTTTGAGGCAAACTTTGGATCTCTATCCGATATAATGGGCTTTGGAGCCTCATGTGACCTCACTATTTCTTTAACATATAATTTTGCCTACTAATCCACTGTAAAGGTTATTTTCATTGGCAGAAAATGTGCGAACTTAGTAAATCGATCCACCATAACCCAAATAGAATCAAACATCCTCGTGGTTCTAGGTAACCCAACCACGAAATCTATGGTTACATCTTCCCATTTCCACTTAAGAAGAGTCAAAGGTTTTAACAATCCTGTAGGTCTCTGGAGTTCAGGCTTAATTAGTTGACAAGTCAAGCACTGGGATACAAATTCTACCACATCTTTTTTCATCTCGCACCACTAGTAAAAGGGTTTTAAATCCTGATATATTTTAGTAGTGCCAGAATGCAATGAATAAGGAGTTGTTGGAAATTATTTTACAAGGATCTTAGATCTACTCACAAGTATGTTTATTAACACCCTAAATATGAACTTTCTAAAACGATGAAATAAACACATATAAAGTTTAGGAAACCTTACATTGGGTGCAGCGGAATTAAATGACTCATTCCGTTCAGTTCTCTTACCCTTGTATCCTTTCTATCGCAGAGTATTATCAAGATCTGAACCTGGATCTCTTTCTCTGAATCTTTGATGCTGAAACTCCTTTGGCTGAAAATCTTTCTTCACGATCTTCCTCACTATGATTGAGGTATTGCTTGCTGTGTGTGGGCACTACTCTAATCACTAAGGGTTTCGAAATATTAAGGAAGAAGAGAGAGAGAGAGAGAGTGGCGACCAAAGGTAGAGAGAGAGGCTCAGGTTTTTTCTGAATGAAAAGTGTAATTTTCCTGAAGCCTTCACTACCTATTTATAGCATTCCACTAGGGTTAGGTTGAATTATATGGCATTAAAATAATGAAAATATCAGAGGTAAAACTCCTATAAAAGTGGCCGACCAAGACTTATTGGATTTGGGCCTCACTTTTTGTAATTTTGCAGTTTTATCACCTTTTTATCTGATTTTCTCAAAAACGCCAATTTTCTAATTCAACCATTTAAATGCCAATTCTAACTATTTAATAACTATAAATAATTATTAAATAATATTGTCATTTATCATATTTATTAATTGAACCATACAAAGTATCATAATTAACAAATATGCCCCTAATAACTCTTTCTTTACAATTTCGCCCTTACTTAGTGAAAAATTCACAAATAGACATAGTCTAATTTGAGAATTATAATGGATTAATCAAAACCAATTACATGAGTCGTACAAGCAATATTATCTCAACTAGTGCGGGGACCATGGGTCTATATAACCGAGCTTCCAATAAGTAGATCAAGAATTTATCACTAAAATTCACTAACTTATTAATTCTTCGTTGAATCCACGCATAGAACTTAGAATTGCACTCTTAGTATATAGAATGTTCTATATGTTCCACCATATAGACGCATCATTAGTTATCCATTGTTATAATCCTAATTTGATCAATGATCCTCTATATGAATGATCTACACTATAAAGGGATTAGATTACCGTTACACCCTACTATGTATTTTATCCTTAAAACACTTGACCCCGTATAAATGATATTTCAGCTTATGTGAAATGAGTACTCCACCATTTATGTTCGTTTGGTCAAGCTCGAAGGAGATCATCCTTTGCTTACTATTTGCCAGATAGAAGCTATATATTCCATGTTTATGTTAGCGCTCCCACTCAATTGCACTACCGTGTTCCCAAAATGAACGTATCACCCTGACCTAAAAGTAGGCTTAACTAACAAATCAAAGAACACGAATAGCCTTTCAAGATTGAGCCTAATCATAACAGGATTAAGAACATTTGATCTAGGATCAACTAGGCGATATTGACTTGAATAGATTTTACGGTAAGTTTTATTAAATCTAAGTCAAAGTTCAATATCGGTCCCTTCTGATGCATACTCCATGCATCCAACCTGAGCTTTACTTTAACTAATATTCTGGAAAGAACATAGCATTTCTCCAAATGCAAGTAAACTCTTGTTGTAGATTATCATATCAGTAAAACCCTGTGTCTGATAAATCTAGGAAACTTTATTCACATAGTCATGTTTACTTTCCAAAGTGTTGACAACACAATAAACAGGATCAAGTATGTGAAAAGGGTTTAAGATGAATTTATAAATCAAATACACAAGCAATTGATAAAGTGAACCAAAACATACACAAATGAATGAAAAATACTTCTGTTTCTTTATTGATGTTAAATAAAATAGATTACATTGAAATGGAATTTTATTTAGGGCATAAAAACCCAAAAAACTCTCACTTGCACTAATATAAAACTAATTAGTACATATCAATTAATCCTAAATTCTGACGGTGCTTTTCAAATGCTGTCACGGCCAAGACTTTGGTAAATGGATCAGCTAGGTTGTCCTCTATGTCAACATTCTCAACTAGTACATCCCCTCTTCCCACGTATTCTCTGATAATGTGATACTTCCTTTCAATGTGTTTGCTTCTCTTGTGGCTTCGAGGTTCTTTACTGTTTGCTATTGCTCCATTGTTATCACAAAGTAGGACCAGAGGTTTTTCCATTCCAGGAACGACACCTATACTGGTGAAGAACTTTCTTAGCCAGACAAGTTCTTTAGCAGCATCGGCTGCAGCTATGTATTCAGCTTCCATAGTCGAGTCCGATATCGCGGTTTGTTTTGCACTTCTCCAAACCACTGCTCCACCCCCAAGAGTAAACACCATCCCAAATGTAGATTTCCTGTCTTCAAGACTTGCCTGGAAATCTGAATCAGTGTAGCCTATGGGATTTAAAGCACCACCCTTGTAGACTAACACAAGATTCCTTGTACTCTTTAAGTATTTCAGAATATACTTAACTACATTCCAATGTTCATGTCCTGGATTAGACTGATACCTGCTCACGATTCCAACTGCATAACAGATGTCAGGTCTAGTGCACAACATTGCATACATTAGACTGCCAACTGCAGAAGCATAGGGAATTTTTGCCATGTCCTCTATCTCTTGAGGATCAGTCGGAGACTGTTCCTTAGATAGACAAATACCATATCTAGAAGGCATGTTTGGCCCATTGGTGTTATTCGTGGAGAATCTCTCTAAGACTTTGTCTATGTAGGTTGTTTGAGAGAGAGCAAGAGATCTGTTCTTCCGGATCTGATAATCTGAATACCAAGAACGTAGGCTGCTTCACCCAAATCTTTCATATCGAATTGAGTGTTGAGCCGTTCCTTGATGTGAGTCATTTTCTTGACATTGTTTCCAATAATTAAAATGTCATCAACATAAAGGACCAGGAATACTACTATTTGGTCTTCCTTGAGTTGGTAAGCACAAGGTTTATCTTCATTCTGAAGAAAGCCGTAGGTCTTGATGATTTCATCAAACCTTTTGTTCCATGAGCGAGAAGCTTGCTTAAGTCCATAGATAGACCTATTTAATTTGCAAACTTTCTTTTCCTGCCCAGGAAGAACATAACCTTCTAGTTGCTCCATATAGATGGTTTCTTCAAGTACCCCATTAAGGAAGGCAGTCTTAACATCCATTTGCCAGATTTCATAATCGAAAGCAGCAGCTATGGAGAGAAGAATTCGGATGGATTTGAGCATGGAAACAGGACTAAAATTTTCCTCATAGTCCACACCTTCTCTTTGGGTATAACCCTTGGCTACAAGTCTAGCTTTAAAAGTTTCGACTTCGCCTCCAGCTCCTCTTTTCTTCTTGTAAACCCACTTGCATCCTATCGGATGATAGTCGTCAGGTGCATCTACATATTCCCAGACTTTGTTCTTTTTCATGGAATCCATTTCTGAATCCATGCCGGCCGACCATCGTTTCCGTTGCGGACTAGCCATTGCC
Source organism: Cannabis sativa (assembly GCF_029168945.1). Classification (NCBI taxonomy): domain Eukaryota; kingdom Viridiplantae; phylum Streptophyta; class Magnoliopsida; order Rosales; family Cannabaceae; genus Cannabis; species Cannabis sativa. The sequence goes on along the minus strand of NC_083607.1, from coordinate 53,018,873 downwards.
TATTTATAGGTTAATGGATTGTCTTCAATACCGTCATCAACGACCATATTGATTTCACCATCCAAGCCATAACGAGCTGGTTTTGTTGAAACCCTCCCACTACAACGAGGTGCGGTGATCTTCTGAACAGAAACTTTAGTAGTAGATTTCTCAGTTTGTTCAACTGAGGGAGTGGGATTGTCTTCTTCACGAGTGGAAGAAGACGGAACATTGGAAGGACTTATATCTGAAAGCAATTCCTGTAGAACAACTTTACTTTTCGGTTTGTTGTCTTTAATATAGTTCTCTTCAAGGAAAGTAGCATTTGTAGAAACAAACACTTTGGTATCCTTGTGACTATAAAATAGTCCACCTCTAGTCTCTTTAGAATTTCCGACAAACATGCATACTTCGGTACGTGATTCAAGTTTGCCTTCTCTCTTTCTTAAGACAAGAGCAGGGCACCCAAAAATTCTGTAGTGGCGTAAACTAGGTGTACGACATTCCAAAGTTCGACGGGTGTCTTTGGGACTGCTTTAGATGGAACAACATTTAAAATGTCATTTGCCATCTATATAGCATATCCCCAGAAGGACGTATACAGAGTTGAATAACTCAGCATAGACCTAACCATTTGCAAAAGAGTGCGATTTCTTCTTTCTGCAACTCCATTTTGTTGTGGAGTGCCTGGGGCAGTGTATTCGGATTCAATTCCAAGTTCAATTAAATGATCTTTGAACTGCATATCCATATATTCTCCACCCCTATCAGTTCGCAAGATCTTTAATGATTTACCTAATTAGTTTTGGGCCAAAGCATGAAATTCTTGAAACTTTTCAAACGTTTCAGATTTCTTTTGCATTAGGTAAAGAAAACTATATCTAGAGAAATCGTCAATGAAAGTGACAAAATACTCATAACCACCTCTGGCTTTGACATTCAAAGATCCGCAGACATCGGAATGCACTAACCCTAGGGGCATTTTGGCACGCTCTCCCTTTGTAGAGAAAGAACGTTTAGTCATTTTTCCTTCTAGGCAGGACTCGCATACTGGCAGTTCACCTAAGACGACATTTTTCAATGGACCGCCTTTGGTTAGCCTATTGAGTCTATCAAAGCCTATATGACCTAAACGTAAATGCCATAGATAAGTTTGATCATCATTATCAATCTCTTTTCTTTTGAGGTTTTTAGGTTTAGCTACATTGAAAAGTTCACTATTTAGTGAGATTTGTGTATTCAGTCTTAAAACATAAAGCCCTTGTTCCATTGTAGCAACACATATTTGAAATCCATTACGAGAAATTGAACAATTTGTACTCGAAAAATTCAATGTATAAGATTGTGTTTGCAAACATGAGACACTAATCAAGTTTCTACTAAAGTTTGGAATAAATAAAACATTTTCTAAAATTAAAAATCTTTGTTGAAACTTGATGCGGGCTTGTCCTCTAGCTTTGACCGATACTAACTCGCCATTGCCAACTTTAAGCTTTAACTCTCCTGGAAGCAGATTTTCCCAAGTTTCAAGCAATTGCAGTGAGGAACATACATGGTTAGTAGACCCAGAATCAACAATCTAGATGGATTTGTCGTTCTCTAAAACACATGATTCAAAGACAAAAGCATTACCTTCGTTTGAATTGTTTAGAAGCCTGGGACATCGTTCTTCCTGATGTCCCTTTTCATTAGAATTCAAACATAGAAGATTATGTCTAATAATTGTACTTGAAGAAGCAGTTTTGTTAGACCCTTCATATCTAGTCCTTTCCCTCTGATTATGAATTGCAAACCCAAGGGGACCTATTGCAATCAGATTCCGTTCATGGGCTCGTAATTCTGCTTCGAGCTTGTCCATGTCGGAGGAGTTGAAATTGTTGATCATATAAGAAATAACAAATTCATTATACTCCAGAGGAAGACTATTAAGGATGAGTTGGACCCATTGTTCTCTTGATAAATCAATTCCTAGTAGATGTAACGCCCGTACTTTTATAAAAATATTAATTTTATTTACAAGCGTTAAACGCAGAAAATCATAATGTCGCATTTTTATTTAATACTTGAAAATGTTCACAACTGGTCAGTTTTCGTACAAAAGACATAATGATTAATAACTAAAATAATTGCGACAGAAGTTTAATAACGTAAATAAATAAATAGAGCGCCCTAGACCGCCCGCAGTTATATGGCCCTCAGCGAGTTCACACACACAAGCATCCAAAGTTCCACTCGCCACCGGCTTTCTAAACTTTCAGTAACCTTGGTCTGCACATGGTAATTTGATAAGGGTGAGCTACTAAACTCAGTAAGGAAATGTGTGTCAAGTAGTCACATAAATAAAAGTAAATCCTAACTAAAATGCACATGCACATATTTAGACAGATAGCAAAACATAAACTTAATTATATCACTAGTCACTAATAACTAGGTTCTAAGCTAAATCACATAATAATGATTACGCCCGAGTCCGACTTTGGCAAATAAACTCGAGCTATTGGACTAAATGGCGGAGGGCTGGGTTCAGTAAAATCGTACCCACTACTAAATGGCCCCCTATCTACCATATAAACCCAACAGTCAAGTATTTAACCATTATCTTCTCGGTCAAATCATGTCACATAAACTATAATCTATCTAATTTAAATAATGTCAAACTACTATACATTATTTAAATAACATAACAATCATAACTAAATAATGTGAATCTTATAAACACACTATTTACATACATACTTAAATAACATGAATCTTATAAACACATTATTTAAATATATACCTTTAGCAATGGCCATGCTCTAATACTGTAAACATACATAAATAACATGAATGTTATAAACATATTATTTGAATATATATTATACAGTACATTAAATAACAAACAATAAAGAGTCAGGCAGAAGACCTTAGTTAACTTCTTTTTTACTAATCCCACTCTTCCTATGAATGTTATTACATACAGAAAACTTATTTTTTCTACTTAATTTCCTTACCTCGAATGTGGAGTCCTAGTCTTGATTGCAATGAAAGTGACCCTTGAGAAATAATTGTCTTATGAAATACCTAAATTTCATACTTATTAATTAGAACACATTATAGGGGTACATATATATATATGAAACCTTAAATTTGAATTTAGAAACCCAAAATTATAAAATGATATACCTTAGCTTCCAATAAGATCTAGTTGAGCACTAAAACTTGAACGTAAAATGATGGTAGTGGTGATGTCGATATAATGAAGGAGATATATATCTGTATATATATATATTTATGAGAGGATGATGGGGATAATAGTGTATAGTTTTGAAACTTGAAAAAAAATAACGATAACAATGATGACGATCTTGGAAATTGTGTTGGCTATGGCACACCGCAAGAAATCCTTGGTATGAAAGAATAGATAGTGAAAATGGTATTTTCTATATATAAATATATATTATGATCTTGGTTTAGGGAAGTGCTGAAGAGTGTATAGGGTTATGAGAGCTTATAGCAAAAGACGAGAGAGAGTATTGGCTTTTTCGTGTGTGAGTAAATAGGAAAATAATGGCACTTATTTATAGCTTAAGAAGTAACCACACTCACCTAAATTACAGCACTTAGTTAACTATGATTAACCATTTTTTAATTAATAAATAATGAAGTAAATAGATACACAATTCAAAATGCCAAACTCCACTTATTAGTCTGCCAACTTGTTTAATCAGGTTTGAAATCACTCATATACTAACCGAAACACAACAAATCATGGACTCAAGTCATATTTCTTGTGTAACAAAATCATTGAAGCTTACACGTGTACATTATAAAATTTAGACTATAACTAATCTTGACTATTACTAAGTCATACGTTCAAGACTTCATTTGAAATGCTTTGCTATATAATTAGTTGAGTTACATCATCTACTCCTAAAATGAACACGTTGAAATTAATGAAATGGTCTCCTCATCACCAATTCTTACCTTATGCCACATATTATAATATAACTAAATAATATCATTTAATAATTAAAATAACTCCAAATTTTTCTAAGTGTAATCCATAAAGTGCCTAATTCAAAATCTATAATAATTAATGAAAGTCCAATAATACTTCCATTCTACTAATACTCATTTTTTTTCTTTTGTTATTTTAAAGACTAATAAAAATAATTCTCTATTCAAGAAGCAAACTTATTTTATGCAATCACTATTTCCACATCGAGATTTTCAGATAACATAGTAATAAAAATATTTTTGATTATTACAGTAGATTTGCCTTTTGGAGCTTCAGATTCATCATCAACAGGTGCGAGTTTATGCAACTACCAGGATGCATTTTCACACTATATAGTTCTTTTGCTAAGATATTAACTAGGAGAGGATCGGGGTGTGGGTTATTCATAATGACACTACAACACATCAATAAAACAGAAGTAAGGTTTTGGTTCATAAATTCATACACAGTTCAGAAAATAACAAATAATGATATATGTTATAGAAATACTAAATCTAACATAGTTTATTTTCCAAGGTCTTTCAACAAACTGATACAGTGTCCCGTTTAGGCGAGAGTCAAAGCATCATCCATTGAGTAGAGTTGTCAACTCATCTAAAATGATAACCATTCTAGCAACTTTTTATTCGATCAAGATTGGAATTCAGCGTTGTCCCGTTTAGGCGAGAGTCAAGGCAATTCTATCTTATGAGCTTCCCCCATTGTTTCATAATTTGCAAGTCAAGTATGGTCGCCACTATTAGGGTGATCCATACCATACAAAACACTTACAAACTACTTATCTTTCGAGATTAAACGGTGCGAAATTGCTAATGAACGTTCCTCCATTAGCGAGGATTACTCACTAAAACAAACGCGATGTAAAACCAACAATGGAGATCGAATGTCTCTTGATTAAAAGCTCATTATTTTAAAAAAAATATATGTATTTTGTATAATCAAATAATTCGATAATATAATAATGAAAAATTACAAATTAAAGTTGGTTTAAATAAAAAAATCAAATTTAATTAATTTTCATTTATTATTTAATTGGAAAAATAAATTCGAATAAATATCGAACAAGTTCCATATTATAATAATGAAAAATTACAAATCAAAGTTGGTTTAAATAAAAAATCAACTTTAATTAAATTTCAATTATTATTTAAATTCGAAAAATAAATTCGAATATAATGGAACAAATTTGAAAATATCTTGTTTAAGTTGTTTTAGAAGAATCTAAAAAATCAACTTAAATATCTTTCAAATCAGATTTAATTAAATTAAAATTAAGTTGTAACCACTTAATTTTAAAATATTCCATTTTAAGTTAATATTCGAAAATATATTAACTTAAAAAATATCTAAAATATTCTATTTTAAGTTAATATTCGAAAAGATATTAACTTAAAAAATATCTAAAGAATCTTAATAACCGATTCCTAAAATTCCTCAACTTAATTTTGAAATTTTAAATCCAAAAGATATTCAGATTTAAGTTGGTTAGTTATAGATAACTAAATATCAACTTAAATAGGAATATTTAATGAAAAATTTAAATTAAGCTTCAGAAAGAATCTAGATGGTTATAATTTTATTTTAATTCAATACAAGAAAATACATATAGTTTAGCTTAGAATATAAAATTCTTTAAACTATGGTTTTCTTAAATTAATTTCAAAATAAATGAAATTAATTATGTTGCTAATCAATTTTATTAGGTTAAACTAATTTAATTAACCTAGTACAGTTATTCAAATCAGGCAAATGGGCCTTGGTTCATGTGAGGGGGTGCTGGGTTCAGTATGTCGTATCCACTCCTATGGCTCCCAACTCTCACACAAGGCCCAAAAGAGAGGAATTTAACCTTAAAATGAACAACTGTTATTAATTGAATAGGCCCAAAAACTAAATGGGCCTAAATAAAATATATCAAGAACTATACAATTTTATTTAGCAACAACAACCTATATGCATTTATAATGAAATTAAACACATAGGCTCACACAAGCACACTTTGGATGGGTCCTATCATGTTGCTAGGTCATACACAGATGAAAGAAGATTGTAAATATACCTGTTACAAATTATTTACTTGACCAAGGGAGCCATCAGATCATTAGATCTGGCAAAAAGGTAACCATGGCTATTTGCAATCAAGCAATAATAGGTTTTGAAAACTTACAAACAAGCTAAAACACATACTCCTCCAACAAGGTTAGTTGGATAGTTGGATATAGGATTTATTTAATTTTAAATAAATAATTTCGAAAAATAATTAATTAAATAAATAAAAATTTATTTTCGAAAAATTTAAAAAAAAAATCGAAATATTTTTTTTTTAAAAAAAAATTAAAATTAAACCTACTATTTTAAAAAATTAGGTTTCAACCAACCTAAATATCATTTCAAAATTTGCTAACTACTTTTAAAAATTAAATGTTATTTTATAAATAAAAATTAAATAAAAAATTAAAAAAGATAAATGAATATCTTTTTCAGATTTTAAATGTAATTTAAATAAATAAAATAACAAAATTTAAAAGTTAGCAAAATATCTTACATCTATTTAAAATTACATGATTATAGTTATCTTATTTTAAATTTAAATAAGGTCAAATTATTTTAAAAAAAATTTAATTTAAAAAATTATAAAATCTGACCTTAAATTTAAAAATAAGATAAGATATAATCAAATTTAAAAATAAGATAGATAATTAAGCAAAAAAGATAGATATTGATTATTTCAAATTCAAATTACACTAATATCATGAATTAAATTTTAAAAAAAATATTAATTAATTTAATTATGATAATTAGAATTGAATTAGGAATAGTAAATGTATAAATACAGAACTACACAAAAAATTGGAAGTTAATTCCATGAAAAAACATGAAAAAACGAAGAAAAATGAAAAAATTGCAAGTTGTACGGACGGGATGCTGTGCATACCCGTCCGCGCGCGTGCTGGGGTGATCTGGGCGAGAAAGCTCGGCGGCACAGGGATTTGCATGAAATCCGCGCGCGCAGGATGCCTTCAGCTCTACCCCGATTTTTTCGAAACTTCAAAAAATCATAACTAATTCAAATTAAATCGAAATTGAGTTCTGTAAAAAAGTAACTTGCTTAATTCTTTCCATACTATCCAATAAAAATCATTCCAGAAACAAATATTCAATTATTTTTCACGAAAATTCACAAACATGAATCAATCATCAAATAACATTCAATACAACATGATACCATCCAAAACATCAAACAATCGTTTTAAAGTCCAAATTTCTTGCAAGCAAATAAATTACCATGGCTCTGAGGCCAATTGTTGGAAATTATTTTACCAGGATCTTAGATCTACTCACAAGTATGTTTATTAACACCGTAAATATGAACTTTCTAAAATGATGAAATAAACACATATAAAGTTTAGGAAACCTTACATTGGGTGCAGCGGAATTAAATGACTCCTTCCGTTCAGAACTCTAACCCTTGTATCCTTTCTGTCGTAGAGTATTATCAAGATCTGAACCTGGATCTCTTTCTCTGAATCTTTGATGCTGAAACTCCTTTTGCTGAAAATCTTTCTTCACGATCTTCCTCACTATGATTGAGGTATTGCTTGCTGTGTGTGGGCACTACTCTAATCACTAAGGGTTTCGAAATATTAAGGAAGAAGAGAGAGAGAGAGTGGTGGACTAAGGTAGAGAGAGAGGCTCAGATTTTTTCTGAATAAAAAGTGTAATTTTCCTGAAGCCTTCACTACCTATTTATAGCATTCCACTAGGGTTAGGTTTGAATTATTTGGCATTAAAATAATGAAAATATCAGTTGAAAATGCTTACAAAAGTGGCCGGCCATGGCTTGATGGATTTGGGCCTTGCTTTTTGCAATTTTGCAATTTTAACACTTTTGTATCTGATTTTCTCAAAAATGCCAATTTTCTAATTCAACCATTTAAATGCCAATTCTAACTATTTAATAACTATAAATAATTATTAAATAATATTGTCATTTATCATATTTATTAATTGAACCATACAAAGTATCATAATTAACAAATATGCCCCTAATAACTCTTTCTTTACAATTTCGCCCTTACTTAGTGAAAAATTCACAAATAGACATAGTCTAATTTGAGAATTATAATGGATTAATCAAAACAAATTACATGAGTCTTACAAGCAATATTATCTCAAATAGTGCGGGGACCATGGGTCTATATAACCGAGCTTCCAATAAGTAGATCAAGAATTTATCACTAAAATTGACTAACTTATTAATTCTTCGTTGAATCCACGCATAGAACTTAGAATTTCACTCTCCGTATATAGAATGGTCAATATGTTCCACCATATAGACGCATCATTAGTTATCCATTGTTATAATCCTAATTTGATCAATGATCCTCTATATGAATGATCTACACTGTAAAGGGATTAGATTACCGTAACACCCTACTATGTATTTTATCCTTAAAACACTTGATCCCGTATAAATGATATTTCAGCTTATGTGAAATGAGTACTCCACCATTTATGTTCGTTTGGTCAAACTCGAAGGAGATCATCCTTTGCTTACTATTCGCCAGATAGAAGCTATAGATTCCATGTTTATGGTAGCGCTCCCACTCAATTGCACTACCGTGTTCCCAAAATGTACGTATCACCCTGACCTAAAAGTAGGCTTAACTTGTTGGAATTATTTTACCAGGATCTTAAATCTACTCACAAGTATGTTGATTAACACCCTAAATATGAACTTTCTAAAACTATGAAATAAACACATATAAAGTTTAGGAAACCTTACATTGGGTGCAGCGGAATTAAATGACTCCTTCCGTTCAGATCTGTAACCCTTGTATCCTTTCTGTAGCAGAGTATTATCAAGATCTGAACCTGGATTTCTTTCTCTGAATCCTTGATGCTGAAAGTCCTTTGCTGATGATCTTTCTTCACGATCTTCCTCACTATGATTGAGGTATTGCTTGCTGTGTGTGGGCACTACTCTAATCACTAAGGTAATTTCGAAATATGAAGGAAGAAGAGAGAGAGAGGGTGGCGGCCAAGGTAGAGAGAGAAAGGCTCAGGTTTTCTGATTTAGAAGTGTAATTTTCCTGAAGCCTTCACTATCTATTTATAGCATTCCACTAGGGTTAGGTTTGAATTATTTGGCATTAAAATAATGAAAATATCAGTTTAAAATGCCTACAAAAGTGGTCGGCCCTGGCTTGATGGATTTGGGCCTTGATTTTTGCAATTTTGCAATTTTAACACTTTTGTATCTGATTTTCCCAAAAATGCCAATTTTCTAATTCAACCATTTAAATGCCAATTCTAACTATTTAATAACTATAAATAATTATTAAATAATATTGTCATTTATTATATTTATTAATTGAACCATACAAAGTATCATAATTAACAAATATGCCCCTATTAACTCTTTCTTTACAATTTCACCCTTACTTAGTGAAAATTTCACAAATAGACATAGTCTAATTTGTGAATTATAATTGATTAATCAAAACCAATTACATGAGTCTTACAAACAATATTATCTCAACTAGTGCGGGGACCATGGGTCTATATAACCGAGCTTTCAATAAGTAGATCAAGAATTTAGCACTAAAATTCACTAACTTATTAATTCTTCATTTAATCCACGCATAGAACTTAGAATTGCACTCTCAGTATATAGAATGATCTATATGTTCCACCATATAGACGCATCATTAGTTATCCATTGTTATAATCCTAATTTGATCAATGATCCTCTATATGAATGATCTACACTGTAAAGAGATTAGATTAACGTAACACCCTACTATGTATTTTATCCTTAAAACACTTGACCCTGTATAAATGATATTTCAGCTTATGTGAAATGAGTACTCCACCATTTATGTTCGTTTGGTCAAGCTCGAAAGAGATCATCCTTTGCTTACTATTCGCCAGATAGAAGTTATAGATTCCATGTGTATGCTAGCGCTCCCACTCAATTGCACTACCGTGTTCCCAAAATGTACGTATCACCCTGACCTAAAAGTAGGCTTAACTAACAAATCAAAGAACACGAATAGCCTTTCAAGATTGAGCCTAATCATAACAGGATTAAGAACATTTGATCTAGGATCAACTTGGCGATATTGACTTGAATAGATTTTACGGTAAGTTTAATTAAATCTAAGTCAAAGTTCAATATCGGTCCCTTCCAATGCATACTCCATGCATCCAACCCGAGCTTTACCTTAACTAATGTTCTGGAAAGAACATAGCATTTCTCCTAATGCAAGTAAACTCTTGTTGTAGATTATCATATCAGTAAAACCCTGTGTCTGATAAATCTAGGAAACTTTATTCACATAGTCATTTTTACTTTCCAATGTGATGACAACACAATAAACAGGATCAAGTATGAGAAAAGGGTTTAAGATGAATTTATAAATCAAATAGACAAGCAATTGATAAAGTGAACCAAAACATACACAAATGAATGAAAAATACTTCTGTTTCTTTATTGATGTTGAATAAAATAGATTACATTGAAATGGAGTTTTATTTAGGGCATAAAATCTAACAAACTCCCACTTGCACTAATATAAAACTAATTAGTACATATCAATTAATCCTAAATTCTGACAGTGCTTTTCAAAGGCTGTCATGGCCAGGACTTTGTTAAATGGATCAGCTAGTTCGTCCTCTGTGTCAACTTTCTCAACTAGTACATCCCCTCTTGCCACGTATTCTCTTATAATGTGATACTTCCTTTCAATGTGTTTGCTTCTCTTGTGGCTTCGAGGTTCTTTACTGTTTGATATTGCTCCATTGTTATCACAAAGTAAGACCAGAGGCTTTTCCATTCCAGGAACAACACCTATACTGGTGAAGAACTTTCTTAGCCAGACAAGTTATTTAGCAGCTTCGGCTGCTGCTATGTATTCAACTTCCATAGTTGAGTCCGATATCGCGGTTTGTTTAGGACTTCTCGAAACCACTGCTCCACCCCCAAGAGTAAACACCATCCCAGATGTAGATATCCTGTCTTCAAGACTTGCCTGGAAATCTGAATCAGTGTAGCGTATGGGATTTAAAGCACCACCCTTGTAGACTAACACAAGATTCCTTGTACTTTTCAAGTATTTCAGAATATACTTAAGTGCATTCCAATGTTCATGTCCTAGATTAGGCTGATACCTGCTCACAATTCCAACTGCATAGCAGATGTCAGGTCTAGTGCATAGCATTGCATACATTAGACTTCCAACTGCAGAGGCATAGGGAATTTTCGCCATGTCCTCTATCTCTTGAGGATCAGTCAGAGACTGTTCCTTAGATAGACGAATACCATATCTAGAAGGCATGTTTTCCCCATTGGTGTTGTTCATGGAGAATCTCTTTAAGACTTTGTCTATGTAGGTTGTTTGAGAGAGAGCAAGAGATCTGTTCTTCGGGTTTCTAATATTCTGAATACCAAGAACATAGGCTGCTTCACCCAAATCTTTCATATCGAATTGAGTGTTGAGCCATTCCTTGATGTGAGTCATTTTCTTGACATTGTTTCAATAATCAAAATGTCATCAACATAAAGGACCAGGAATACTACTATTTGGTCTTCCTTGAGTTGGTAAACACAAGGTTCATCTTCATTCTAAAGAAAGTCGTAGGTCTTGATGATTTCATCAAACCTTTTGTTCCATGAGCGAGAAGCTTGCTTAAGTCCATAGATAGACCTGTTTAATTTGCAAACTTTCTTTTCCTGCCCAGGAAGAACATAACCTTTTAGTTGCTCCATATAGATGGTTTCTTCAAGTACCCCATTAAGGAAGGCAGTCTTGACATCCATTTGCCAGATTTCATAATCGAAAGCAGCAGCTATGGAGAGAAGAATTCGGATGGATTTGAGCATGGCAACAGGACTAAAAGTTTCCTCATAGTCCACGCCTTCTCTTTGGGTATAACCCTTGGCTACAAGTCTAGCTTTAAAAGTTTCGACTTCGCCTCCAACTCCTCTTTTCTTCTTGTAAACCCACTTGCATCCTATCGGATGATAGTCGTCAGGTGCGTCTACATATTCCCAGACTTTGTTCTTTTTCATGGAATCCATTTCTGAATCCATGCCGGCCGACCATCGTTTCCGTTGCGGACTAGCCATTGCCTGTTTATAGGTTAATGGATCGTCATCAATACCGTCACCTACGACCGTATTGATTTCACCATCCAAGCCATAACGAGCTGGTTTTGTTGAAACCCTCCCACTACGACGAGGTGCGGTGATCTTCTGAACAGAAACTTTAGTAGTAGATTTCTCAGTTGGTTCAACTGAGGGAGTGGGATTGTCCTCTTCACGTGTGGAAGAGAACGGAACATTGGAAGGACTTATATCTGAAAGCATTTCCTCCCACACTTTTTTACTTTGTGATTTGAAATTATTAATATAGTCATCTTCAAGGAAAGTTGCGTTTGTAGAAACAAACACTTTATCATCCTTGCGACTATAAAATAGTCCACCACTAGTCTCTTTAGAATTACCGACAAACATGCAAACTTCAGTTCGTGACTCAAGTTTGCTGTCTTTCTTTCTTAAGACATGAGCAGGGCACCCCCAGATTCTGTAATGGCGTAAACTAGGTGTACGACCAATCCAGAGTTCTAAAGGTGTCTTAGGGATTGATTTAGATGGAACAACATTTAAAATGTCGGTTGCCATCTGAATTGCATATCCCCAGAAGGACGTAGGTAGAGTTGAAAAACTAAGCATGGACCTAACCATTTCCAAAAGCGTGCGATTTCGTCCGTCTGCAACTCCATTTTGCTGTGGAGTGCTAGGGGCGGTTAATTGGGATTCAATTCCAAGTTCAATTAAATGCTCTTTGAACTGCATATCCATATATTCTCCACCCCTATCAGTTCGTAAGATCTTTAATGATTTACCTAATTGGTTTTGGGCCAAAGCATGAAATTCTTGAAACTTTGCAAATGTTTCAGATTTCTTATGCATAAGGTAAATATGTCCATATCTAAAGTAATCGTCAATAAAAGTGACAAAGTACTCATAACCACCTCCGGCTTTGACATTCAAAGGTCGGCAAACATCGGAATGCACTAACCCTAGGGGTTGTTTGGCACGCTCTCCCTTTGCAGAGAAAGAACGTTTGGTCATCTTTCCTTCTAGGCATGATTCGCAAACAGGTAATTCACCTAAGACGACATTTTTCAATGGACCGTCTTTGGTTAGCCTGTTTAGTCTGTCATAGCCAATGTGACCCAAACGTAAATGCCATAGATATGTTTCATTATCATCAACGATCTTTTGCTTTTTGTGGTTTCTAGGTTTAGCTACTTTAAACAGTTCGTTATGTAAGGAAAATGGTGTTTCTGGTCTAAGAACATAAAGCCCCTGTTCCATGGATGCAACACAAATCTGAATGTCATTTCGAGAAATGGTAGAACCAGAATTCGAAAAATCTAATTTGTATTGTTGCAATTGTAAGCATGAAACAGAAACCAAGTTTCTACTGAAATTTGGAATGTATAAGACATTGTCTAATTCCAAAATTCTGTTTTGAAACTTGAGTTTGGCTTTTCCTCTAGCTCTAACCGAAACCATTTCGCCATTACCAACTTTAAGTTTCAACTCTCCGGATTTCAAATAATTCCAATTCTCAAGCAATTGCAATGAACAACTTACATGGTTTGTAGACCCAGAATCAAGAATCCAAATGGATTTATCATTCTCTAACACACATGATTCGAAGACTAAAGCATTACTGCTTATTCATTTGTTAATTGTTGTTCTTGCTGGTTCATTTTGTTGTGAAGTATAACTTGAGGAAGTGGAATCACTTTCTCTTATCTTCTCAACTAAGATTGAAGTAGAAGGATTTATAGAGTTATGAACTATTTGCTCTTCAGAGTGAACAATTCCCAGCTTACCTGCTTTCTGGAATTTAAAGTCCATCATGAGCATATATGAAGTATTACTCTGACAAGGAGTTTATAACTTCAAGTTCAATTGCTAAGATATTAACTAGGAGTGGAATGGGAAGAGGATTATAGACACTACAACACATCAATAAAACAGAAGTAAGGTTTTGGTTCAAAATTCATACACAAGTTCAGAAAATAACAAGTAATGACATATGTTATAGAAATACTAAATCTAACATAGTTTATTTTCTAAGGTTTCCAACATAATGAAATACAATGTCCCGGTAGGCGAGAGTCAAAGATAACATTAGTTGAATAGAGTTGTCAGCTCATCTAAAATTAAACATTTTAGCAATCTTTTATTCGATCAAAATGAGAATCCAACGTTGTCCCGGTAGGAGAGAGTCAAGGTTATTCTCATTTTATGAGCTTCCACCATTGTTTCATATTTTATGAGTTTATCTCTAAGTAGTCACCGTAGGGGAGAGTCTAAATAGAGACGAAAACTCACAAAACACTTATCAACTGAAATCTTACGGTGTTAAAAGCGTTTAACGAATAACCATCCATAGGGGGACGAAGTCTAGCGTCTCGAGGTTATATTGAAAAAATTTAACTATTGTAAGACCAACAATGGAGATCGAATATCTTTTGATTAAAAGCTCATTATTTTAAAAAAATATATATGTATTTTGTATAATCAATTTATTCGATATTATAATAATGAAAAAATTACAAATTAAAGTTGGTTTAAATAAAAAATCAACTTCAATTAATTTTAAATTATTATTTAATTCGAAAAATAAATTCGAATAAATATCGAACAAGTTCCGTAATATAATAATGAAAAATTACAAATCAAAGTTGGTTTAAATAAAAAATCAACTTTAATTAAATTTCAATTATTATTTAAATTCAAAAAATAAATTCGAATTGAAAATGGAACATATTTGAAAATATCTTGTTTAAGTTGTTTTAGAAGATTCTAAAAAAATCAACTTAAATATCTTTCAAATCAGATTTAATTAAATTAAAATTAAGTTATAATCACTTAATTTGAAGATATTCCATTTTAAGTTAATATTCGAAAAGATATTAACCTAAAAAATATCTATAATATTCCATTTTAAGTTAATATTCGAAAATATATTCACTTAAAAAATATCTAAAGAATCTTAATAACCAATGCCTAAAATTCCTCAACTTAATTTTGAAATTTTAAATCCAAAAGATATTCAGATTTAAGTTGGTTAGTTGTAGATAACTAAATATCAACTTAAATAGGAATATTTAATGAAAAATTTAAATTAAGCTTCAGAAAGAATCTAGATGGTTATAATTCTATATTTAATTAAATACAAGAAAATACATATAGTTTAGCTTAGAATATAAAATTCTTTAAACTATGGTTTTCTTAAATTAATTTCAAAATAAATGAAATTAATTATGTTGCTATTCAATTTTATTAGGTTAAACTAGTGTAATTAACCTAGTACAGTTATTCAAATCAGGCAAATGGGCCTTCACAATTGGGGTGGTTCATGTGAGGGGGTGCTGGGTTCAGTATGTCGTACCCACTTCTATGGCTCCCAACTCTCACACAAGGCCCAAAAGAGAAGAATTTAACCTTAAAATGAACAACTGTTATTAATTGAATAGGCCCATTAACTAAATGGGCCTAAATAAGATCTATCAAGAACTATGATAATTTATTTAGCAACATCAACCTATATGCATCTATAATGAAATTAAACACATAGGCTCACACAGGCACACTTTGGATGGGTCCTATCATGTTGCTAGGTCATACACAGATGAAAGAAGATTGTAAATATACCTGTTACAAATTATTTACTTGACCAAGGGAGCCATCAGATCATTAGATCTGGCAAAAAGTAACCATGGCTATTTGCAATCAAGTAATAATACGTTTTGAAAACTTACACACAAGCTAAAACACATACTCCTGCAACAAGGTTAGCTGGATAGTTGGATGTAGGATTTATTTAATTTTAAATTAAATAATTAATTTCGAAATAATTAATTAAATAAAAAAAATATTTTCGAAAATTTAAATAAAAAATTTGAAAAATTCGAAATTTAAAAAAAATTTAAAATTAAAATTAAACCTACAATTTTGAAAAATTAGGTTTCAACCAACCTAAATATCATTTCAAAAATTTGCTAACTACTTTTAAAATTTAAATGTTATTTTATAAATAAAAATTAAATAAAAAATTAAAAAAGATAAATAAATATCTTTTTCAGATTTTAAATGTAATTTAAATAAAAAAATAACAAAATTTAAAAATTAGCAAAATATCTTACTTCATTTAAAAATTACATGATTATAGTTATCTTATTTTAAATAAGGTCAAATTATTTAAAAAAAAAAATAATTTAAAATATTTAAAATCTGACCTTAAATTTAAAAATAAGATAAGATATAATCAAATTTTAAAAATAAGAAAGATTATTAAGCAAAAAAGATAGATACTAACTATTTTTAAATTCAAATTACACTAATATCTTGAATTAAATTTAAAAAATATTAAATTAATTCATTATGATAATTAGAATTGAATTATGAATAGTAATAGTATAAATACAGAACTACACAAAAAATCGGAAGTTAATTCCAAGAAGAAGCATGAAAAAACGAAGAAAAACGAAAAAATTTGTTTGCTGTACGGACAGTATGCATTGCATACTGTCCGCGCGCGTGCTGTCCGAGGCACATGCCTCGTGCGCGCGCGTGTCCTATTGCTCAACCCCGATATTTTTCAAAACTTCAAAAAATCATAACTAATTCAAATTAAATCAAAATTGAGTTCTGTAAAAAAGTAATTGCTTAATTTTTTCCATACTATCCAATAAAAATAATTCCAGAAACAAATATTCAATTATTTTTCACGAAAATTCACAAACACCAATCAATCATCAAAGAACACTCAATACAACATGATACCATCCAAAACATCAAACAATCGTTTTAAATTCAAAATTTCTTGCAAAAAAATCAATTACCATGGCTCTGAGGCCAGTTGTTGGAATTATTTTACCAGGATCTTAGATCTACTCACAAGTATGTTGATTAACACCCTAAATATGAACTTTCTAAAACGATGAAACAAATACATATAAAGTTTAGGAAACCTTACATTGGGTGCAGCGGAATTAAATGACTTCTTCCGTTCAGATCTCTAACCCTTGTATCCTGTAATATCCGCTAACTCCGAAAGGGTATTTTTGTAATTTTATTTAGCTGAGAGTATTTTTTTTTTATTTTACATATTTATGGATTTAAATATGTATGAGATTATTTTTATGATGATATAATATTTAATTTTATTGGCATGTGCATAATGCCTAATAGATACATATGTCTGGATATTGTTATATGGGTATATTATTATTATTATTATTATTAACATATTATTATATGTATTATCATTATTATTATTATTATTATTATTATTATTATTATCATTATTATTATTATTATTATTATTATTATTATTATTATTATTACTAATAGTGTATATATGCGATACGTATACGAACGAAACGGAACCGAACGCCTATTTTGGTGGAATGGGAATCGCTCCACTTCGGTTCAATGCGATATTTTGCTTGGGTTTAAACACGATAGAAATTAGGTTTTAAACTCTATTTTCGTTCACCCAAAACAGAGAACCAACGAGAGAGAGAGAGAGAGAGCACGTATACGGCGTATACGGTACCGAAAACTTTCGTTTCTTCAAGCGGAGTGAAACCTGGGTGAACGTGGGGGTTTGGGATCACTTATATACGACCTAAGGAAGCCTTTTAACGTGGTATAAGGGGCGGAAGTCGTCGTTTTGAGATTCGCCATTTTTGAAGCTTCAAAGGTGCGGCTTAGTTACGGACTCGAATTCGAACGTGTTTAAGCTTGTTCTTGGGTCAAGGGAGGTTATATTTGAGTGCATGGGACCCTAAGGATTGTTTTTGACGTAAGAAAACGAAGCTTTAACGTCCAAAACAAAAATCCAAAATTTTGGACTCCATTAAAGACGGTACACCGCCAACGAAGAAGACAACCCCGATCTGCCTTCTCGGACCACTTTTCTTGATCGTTTTGAGGTCCTGAGCATTGTGGAGAGCTTCCCCAATCGAAAGGACGCTTCAAGAGCAATCGGAGACAAAGTTACACTTTACCGGCGACGAAACCGACGAGAACGCCGGCGACCGCGTTCTGACCGTTTCTGAGGATCTTGTTCTCAACAAGGAAATTCGTTGAGGTGCTCGAGGTAGCAAGTGTGGTCTTAGCAACTGAGGTAAGAAGAGTGGACATCTGTACACAGGGTGTATGTTATGCATACAACTTGGGTCGGTTTGTTATTTAATTTGATAGTGTTGTGATTTCCTTATATTTTGTGAGCATCATTAGCATGAGAATAATATTTGGGTCTTGCTGCTTGTGTGAGCATAACACTTGCAGGTTATAACATTATCATGGGTGAGTACAACTTATGGTAATTAATTGCCCTGTTGGATGCCAAGTGTGAGAATAACACAAGGCAGGGTAGGTTACCTCATGTCTGATCAACATGAGAGAATAGTTGATTATCGTATGTGAGTATAATGTGCGGTATGAGACTTGATGTGTGCATGTGAGAACAACATGCGTTGTGGATATATTTATGGAATGTGAATTACTGTTGATTAATATAAAAGAGCAAATTACGTCAAGTAACTAGTTAGGAGGGTTATGTCCTACATAGCTCTTCTTACTGGGCGTTAGCTCACGGGTACTCTGTGTGCAGGTAAGGGTAAGGCTAAGCAGTGAGAATGAAGAGCTCGAGGCGTGGACCGCATGTTAGGGGGCTGGCACAGTATTTTGCTTTTTAATGTTTTTAACTGCTAAACATTTTGGAACTATTATTTTGACTTAACTAGTTCTTATTTAAGTTTACAGTACTAAAAGTATTTTATTTTAAACAATGAGATCTCATGCTTGGATATTTTTCAATAAAGCAGTATTTGATTGTCTTTATCTTATTAAATTGTTTTATATGGACTATCCTATGTGACATCTCGGGAAATCGGGGTGTTACATATCCTTTCTGTAGTATAGTATTATCAAGATCTGAACCTGGATTTCTTTCTCTGAATCCTTGATGCTGAAAGTCCTTTGCTGATGATCTTTCTTCACGATCTTCCTCACTATGATTGAGGTATTGCTTTCTGTGTGTGGGCACCACTCTAATCACTAAGGTAATTTTGAAATATGAAGGAAGAAGAGAGAGAGAGGGTGGCGGCCAAGGTAGAGAGAGAAAGGCTCAGGTTTTCTGATTCAGAAGTGTAATTTTCCTGAAGCCTTCACTATCTATTTATAGCATTCCACTAGGGTTAGGTTTGAATTATTTGGCATTAAAATAATGAAAATATCAGTTGAAAATGCTTACAAAAGTGGCCGACCAAATGGATTTGGGCCTTGCTTTTTGCAATTTTGCAATTTTAACACTTTTGTATCTGATTTTCTCAAAAATGCCAATTTTCTAATTCAACCATTTAAATGCCAATTCTAACTATTTAATAACTATAAATAATTATTAAATAATATTGTCATTTATCATATTTATTAATTGAACCATACAAAGTATCATAATTAACAAATATGCCCTTATTAACTCTTTCTTTACAATTTCGCCCTTACTTAGTGAAAATTTCACAAATAGACATAGTCTAATTTGTGAATTATAATTGATTAATCAAAACCAATTACATGAGTCTTACAAACAATATTATCTCAACTAGTGCGGGGACCATGGGTCTATATAACCGAGCTTCCAATAAGTAGATCAAGAATTTAGCACTAAAATTCACTAACTTATTAATTCTTCGTTGAATCCACGCATAGAACTTAGAATTGCACTCTCAGTATATAGAATGCTCTATATGTTCCACCATATAGAAGCATCATTAGTTATCCATTGTTATAATCCTAATTTGATCAATGATCCTCTGTATGAATGATCTACACTGTAAAGGGATTAGATTACCGTAACACCCTACTATGTATTTTATCCTTAAAACACTTGACCCTGTATAAATGATATTTCAGCTTATGTGAAATGAGTACTCCACCATTTATGTTCGTTTGGTCAAGCTCGAAGGAGATCATCCTTTGCTTACTATTCGCCAAATAGAAGCTATAGATGTTGGGTTTTATGCCCTAAATAAAACTCATTTCATATAATCAGATTTACTTATTAATAAAGATCTGAAATAACATTTTATGTTGCAGGGTTCACATGATTTATTTCATGATTATATGTGTATATAATGTATGAATTTTTTTTAAGTCCAGAACATATGAGTTGGTTAAAGATTATAGTGTTGTCAGCACAGTGGAATATAATCTTTATTATATGTTCAAAAGTAGATTCCCTGATTTGTCAGAACACTGGATTTAGACTGACATTGGCAAAGTTTACCAGTATCGGATGCATGGAGTATGCATTGGAATGGACCGATATTGAAGTTTGAATTAGATTTTGAAACTTACCGTAAATATCTATTCAATTCAATATCACTTGTTGATCCTAGATCACATGATCGAAATCCTGATATGGTTAGGCTCAATTTCAAGAGTAGTATTCGTGTTCTTTGATTTGTTAGTTAAGCCTACTTTTGGGTCAGGGTGATACTTACATTTTGGGAACACAGTAATACAATTGAGTGGGGGAGCGCTAACATAAATATGGAATCTATAGCTTCTATTTGGCAAATAGAAGTAAAGGATGATTTCCTTCGAGCTTAACCAAACGAAGATAAATGGTGGAGATCTCATTTCACTTAGGTGAAATATCATTTATACAGGGTTAAGTGTTTTAAGGATAAAATACATTGTAGGGTGTTACGGTAATTTAATCCTGTATAGTGTAAATCATCTATATAGAGGATCATTGATCACATTAGGGTTATTGCAATGGATAACTAATGACGTGTCTATATCGTGGAACATATAGAGCGTTTCTATATGACTGAGAGTGCAATTCCAAGTTCTAAGTGTGGATTCAATGAGGAATTAATAAGTTAGGGAATTTACTTGGTAAATTCGGTTCGACTTATTGGAAGCTCGGTTATATAGACCCATGGTCCCCATACTAGTTGAGGCCATACTGCTTGTAAGACTCAGTTAATTGATTTTAATTAATCAAATATAATTCTAGAAGTTAGACTATGTCTACTTTATGAATTTTCACTAAGTAAGGGTAAAACAGTAAATAGAGAGTTTA
This sequence comes from Cannabis sativa, assembly GCF_029168945.1. Classification (NCBI taxonomy): domain Eukaryota; kingdom Viridiplantae; phylum Streptophyta; class Magnoliopsida; order Rosales; family Cannabaceae; genus Cannabis; species Cannabis sativa. Next base: position 52,997,705 of record NC_083607.1, on the reverse strand, counting down.
AAGGGTATATTTATTAATTGGGAAACTTTGATTAGTTTTTATTAATAAATAAAATAAATGACAATATATTATTTAATAATTATTTATAGTTATTAAATAATTAGATTTGACATTTATGAAGTTGAAAGAGAGAATTGGCAATTTTGAGAAAATGGGAAACTAGAAATGATGAAATAGGAAAGTTTGAAAAGTGGAAGGATTTGTTTCCCTCAATGAATGGCCGGCCACTTAATGCTCCTATTTCTCATTTTATTTTTCATTTTTTAAATACCAAATAATTCAAATTTAACCCTATGTGGTATTCTATAAATAGAAGGTAAAGGCTTCAGTTTTGAGACAGACACTTTACAGTTTATTCTCTCAAACACTATGAAACCGCCACTCTCTCTCTTTCTTTCTTCCTTCTCTGTTTTTTCGAATTCCCTTGAGTGATGAGTAGTGCCCACACACATCAAGTGGTATCTCAATCATAGTATGGAAGACTATGGAATTTCTGCTTCAAAGAAGGAGAAAAGAAGATCCAGGTTCAGATCTTGGTGATGCTCTGCTACAGAAAGGAATCAAGGGCTAGAGATCTGAACGGAAGGAGTCATATTATTCCGCTGCACCCACTGTAAGGTTTTCTAACTTTATATGTGTTTATTTTCATTGTTTTAGAATTCATATTAGGATGTTAATCCAACATACTTGTTAGTAAATCTAGATCCTGGTAAAATAATTTCCAACAACTGGCACCAGAGCCATGGTAATGATTTACTTTCATGTAATATGAATTAAAACGATGAATGCATGTTTCTGTGTTGATTTGGATGGTTTCATGTTTGTTTATGTGTTAGTTGATGAATGTTGATGTTGTACAGTTTCGTTTTCCATGAAAAATATTTTTTCAATTTTTGAAAATATTTTATTTGGATTCCTTTTGAAAATTAAGCAATTTTGTTTTTTACGGAACTCGATTCCGATAAAAATTGAGAAAGTTATGAATTTTGGAAAATCGGGATTTCGGGTATGCAAGGGTGCTCAATCGTAAGCACCAGGCACTCGGATCTGACTCCCATCCGCGCGCGTGTGAGGCTGCTGGCAGCCTCCTGGGCTGCTGCATGCAGCCAGTTTCCCAAATTGCGAATTTTTGGGGTTTTTCCCCAAAAATCCAATTCTTTCATGGGATTGTTTCCCAAAATTCATTTTTCTATTTTTAAATATTTCTAAATTGAAATGTTTCCAATTTGGAATTTTTCCAATTTTAAATATTTCTATTTTGGATTGTTTCCAATTTTTTAAATATTACCTATTATGGTCAGATTTAAAAATTTGTTAAGTTCTTTAATATTTATTTATTATTTAATTATAAGATTAGATATTTTGATATTTAAGATATTTTAAATTAAAAGATAACTTTGTCTTTTTATTTAAAATATTATATTAAAATTATCTTATATGACAAATTAAATAATTAATAAATTTGAAATTAACATAGACTTTTTTATAGATATACTTACCATAATGTTTTCAAATTCAAAAATTTGTTATTTTGTTAAATATTTAATTATTTATAAATTATAAGTTTAAAAATGATATTTTTTCTATATATATATATCATTTTTTCCTTATTAGAAATTTATAAATCATATCTTAAATATTTAAATAACATAGATATTTTTGTAGAGATTTGAATATTGCTAAATTTGAGATATTTTGACATATAATTATGGTAATTATTATTTAACCAAATCTATTTTAAAATTAGTTTATTTTATTAAATTATAAGATCTGAAAGTGATATTGGAGATTCTTTCCTTTTAAATCATTGATCTTATTAGATATTTAATTTAATTTGATTCAAATAAACCTAGATATTTTAAAATTAGTTTCCTTTATTTGGTTAGTTTAAGAATAATAATTTAATTATATTAATATCTTGATTCACATCTGTTACATGGACAATGTTTGTTTATTCAAAACTTTTTTAACAAACCTATTATTTATCTGATCTAAATTGCTATGATTAACTTGGTGACAGATCATGATCCAATGATATGATTTTAATCATAGTCCAATTGACGATAGATCTTATAAATAATTTGTAACAGGTAAATTTTGTACTTCTTTCATCTGTGTAAACCTAGTAACATGATAGGGTCCATCCAAATCATTTGACCTGTGTGAGCCTATATGTTTGCTTTTGGGCTTAGATACATATAGGGAGCCCATTTAAGTTTTTACTAAGTAAATGGACTAGGTTGCTAAAATAAATTTTGACATAAGGAAATTTATTTAGGCCCAATTAGATTTGGGCTTATTCAATGAATAACAATTGTTTATTTTAAGGCTAAATTCCTCTCTTTTGGGCCTTGTGTGAGAGTTGGGGGCCATAGAAGTGGGTACGACATACTGAACCCAGCTCCCCCTCACATGAACTACCCCAATTGTGAAGGCCCATTTGCCTTATTTAAATAATTGTATTAGGTTAATTATATTAGTCTAACCTAATTAAAGTTGAATTAGCAACATAATTAACTTTTAAAATATATGAAATTTATTTTTCATGTAATATTTTAAAGTTAATTTTAGAAAAACACTTAGTCAATGATATATTCTAAATAGTTATTTCTAGTACTAGTTATTATTTCTAATATTAAATAGGAAAATATCATTGATTGTGAAATTAATTGTTTCCTAATTAATTTTGGTACAATCTAAGTTTAGTATATTTTCCTAGTATTAAACTAGAATTAATAATTAAGTTTCCTCTTTACTTAGTTATTTATTTCTTGAATTTAATACATTTAATTAAATTGAAAATTTCAATATCTAAGTTGATTTTCATCAAGATACTTTAATATTGTTATTTTCATGTTATTTAATTAAAGTTGAAAATTATTTTACGTTTGGAATCTTATTTCAGAATAACTTAAGTTTGAATAATTTTCAAAATATATTTTATTTTATTTTATTAATCATTTCCCAAAATTTCGAAATTGCATCACCTTGATGCAGAAATTTCGAATTTTATTTGAAAAATAGATTAAAGTTGAAAATTATTTATTTAATTTTGGACCAACTTAAATCAGTGACTTTTTCATTTGATGGTTAATTAAAATAAATGAACTAAAATATATTATAATTAGAAATTTGATTAATTAGTCTATGAAAGTCTAGATAGATATTATCTGTTTTGCTTGAAGTATTTTTCTAGTGATATTTAATTAAATAGAAAATTAATATTTAAGTTGATTTTTAATCATGATACTTAAATATTTGAAATTTTTCTTAGATATTTAATTAAATGGGAAAATTATATTTTTTGTTGAAAATTAATTTTTATTAATTTTGGGCCAACATAAAATTAGAGTAATTTTCCAGGATTTATTTTTATTTTATTTTAAAGCATTTTCGAAATGCAATATATATTTATAGAAAATTAAATTTAAGTTGTAAATTAATTCAAATTAATTTTGAAACAACTTAAATTGAATAATTTTCTAAATATTTATGGAAATTATTACTAAGATGGAAATAATTCACGTTATTTTCGTATCCATCTAAGTATAATTTATAAATATTAAATTAAAATTTATATTTGGAATTTTTCATTCTAAATTGAAAATTTTAATTAAATAAATATATATTTAAAATAAATGGATTAAAATAAATATTAGAAGAAAATACGACCCTTCATTAAATAATGAGCTTTAGTATAAGGATATTCGATCTCCATTGTTGGTTTTACATAGCTATTGTTTTAGTGAGTAATCCTCCCTAATGGAGGAACGTTCATTAGCAAGTTAGCACCGTTTAATCTCGAAAGATAAGTAATCTTGTAAGTTTTTTTTTATATAGTTTATGCTCACCCTAATGGTGGCGACTATATAAGACTTGCAAGAATATGAAACAATGGTGGAAGCTCATAAGATAGAATAGCCTTGACTCTCGCCTAAACGGGACAACGCGGATTCACATCTTGATCGAATAAAAGGTTGCTAGAATGTTTGACATTTTAGATGAGCTGACAACTCTATTCAATGAATGGTAGCTTTGACTCTTGCCTAAACGGGACACTCAGTTTGTTGAAAACCTTGGAAATTATTTAGGATTGTATGTTTTAGTATTTTCACTTGTCATTCCTACTTGCTATGTGCTTCATAATTTCTGAATTGTGTATGAATTTGTATTGAACCATGTTATTTTCTATTATTAAATTGTAGTTTAATTTCGAATCTTCATTGTTGGTCTAACTTGATTTGTTTTTCTAATGAGATAAATCCCTAATGGATTTTCACCATTAGACTAACATAATAGTGTTAGATCTCGAAAGATAAATATTGTAAATGCAACATCTAGTTGTTCATCAATTGATGACACTTTAGACTAGTGTTTTACAATATGAAACAAGAAGATTGTATAAATAAGATTACTTTGACTCTCGCTAATCGGAGCATCGTTGGATTCTTATTTAAAACAAAATTATCCTAATTCCTCTTAGCTTATTCATTTCGAATTAGCTTAATGACATATCATTGGATGAATGGTCTATAAATCATATAAAGTCATATTTTCTCTTAAGAAATTAGATGACGCATATGATTATATTCCCGGAATTCTATCCCTAAATGATATAAATCCTCAATCTTAGATATCTCCTACTTGTATAGGCAAATCATAGAGTTAGATTAGTAGCGGTGGTCCAAGAAAGAATGACTAATTATACAGTTACACTTTCACAAGTGTTTAATAACCATTTTCTATCAATGGATTCAAACTGTATGAGTTTAGTATTCTGTGATCAGAATCCACTTGCACTATTCTAAGAACTCTTTGATGTAACTAAAGTAAGTCATCAAAAGATACAACCACATATTTTATAAATCTAAGGCATTTGTATCTTGTTCATAGTGGTTTTGACAAGATCATTCTCTGCAAAGAGTTAATATGCCTATATCCACTGAAAGTAATTTCATCTCATTCGTAGATGGATGTACATTCAGGGGTGGATATGAGTTTTCGTTGTATTCTTAAAACGATCACTCTAGATTTTACCTTATGCAAAAGAAATTTGAAATGTTTGAAAAATTTCATGAATAGCAATGGTGAAGGTAAGTGGTTAAAGATCTTGCGAACTGATAGGGGTGGAGAAAAAGGTTGTAGATATGCAGTTCAAAGATCATTAATTTGATTTTGAATAATATCCAAACTTACCTCCCCAGAAATTCGAGTTGCATATTGATGATTAGTTACTAGTCGTTGCCTAAATCCTTCTATGGAAATAAAATTTCAGAATGATGCAATCTCCCCAGAAATTCGAGTTGCATATTGATGATTAGTTACTAGTCGTTGCCTAAATCCTTCTATGGAAATAAAATTTCAGAATGATGCAATGGTTGTATACTTTATGTAAATCATTACTAGATTCATGGATGACCTAATCGAAATCTTAAGAAAAGCTAGAACTGCTAACCTTGGTTTGCATGTTTGTTAGCTATTCTAAGTGATTAGGGGTGGAGCATCCCATAGTCATTAGACAAGAAAGTGTTTGTTTAAACAAATACTATTTTCTAAGAAAATGACTAAGTCTGAAAATAAAGTAGCAAATAAAGGAGATATTTTTTCTTGATTCCATAAGTGTTCTATCATCTTATTTTACAAGATGATCCCACTGCCTCTGTTGTCTTAACACAACTGAAGAGGTCTATACCATTTAGTTTTCTTAGACATAGTTCACGGTACCTTGTCGTAGTGGGAGAGTTTCTAGGAACTCACTCTTCTTATGACTTGGAAGACACTAGTGATTAAAATCCATTGTGAGTTTAAAAAAGTAATGGATTGTCAAGATAAGAAACTAAGAAGAAAGCCAAGAGAACTATAGTTTGATCCACTCACATGGAGTAACCTAAAGTTTTCTGTTACAAGGACATGAAAGGAAATTTTTGTTCATAAGTCTATTCAATGGACTTAACAAAAATTCCTGTTCCTAGTATTGTAGGTTTGAGTTTATCTAAACCTATGGCTTGTGGTATACCTGGTAATTACTTACTCTAATGCAAGCAACTTACTTTAGTAAGATGCTGAAGCATTTTCTTTCCAATGGCAATCTATAGAAGCTTCACAACTTCTTAGATATAGATTTTATTTATCTAAGGAAAAGTCTCAACTATTCCAGAGAAGATAAAACTATGAAAGAATTTCTTAAATCAACAGTGAGAGGTCTCAGATATGTTTTTGTATGTCTTAGACCAGACACCTGCTGTTGAGTGGGAGTAATGAGTAAGTATCAGATTAATCCAGGAGAGGAACATTGGAAGACAATCAAGTAAATTTTAAGATTAAGAAGAGGAACTATATGTTAGTCAATAAGGGTGGTTTTGAAACTCTTAGACTACACCACATCAGATTTCGAGACTTGCCTGTGTGCTAGAAAGTCTGCTGATGAGATGGTGATTACTCTGGGGGTGGAATAGTGATTTTGGAGAAGTGTAAAAACCTATCTGAAGTCTCTAGGTCTACCAGAGAGGGACTGAATGTTAAGGTTGCAGGAAAGGTACTTATTCAGTCTAAGGAAAGTTCTATACATTTTTGGCACCATTCCAAATTGCCTTAAACTACTAGTGTTACTTTCCTGATTAACCAAAAGTAGTTGCCAAAGGTATAGAATCCAGTATCCCAAGAGAGTAGACATATAGAGAGGAATTTCACATTATCAAGGATTTTGTGATTAAGGAAGAGTAATGGTGGAGAAGAGGTTGTGTTTAATTCAACCTGTCAGATCCCATTACGAGGAGTATACTACTATTACACTTGATTGGTATATCAAGGTGTTAATAATTATTTGAAATGCACTTTTTGTTTTATATTAGTGCAAGTGGGAGTTTGTTGGGTTTTATGCCCTAAATAAAACTCATTTCATATAATCAGATTTACTTATTAATAAAGATCAGAAATAACATTTTATGTTGCATGGTTCACATGATTTATTTCATGATTATATGTGTATATAATGTATGAATTTTTTTTAAGTCCAGAACATATGAGTTGGTTAAAGATTATAGTGTTGTCAGCACAGTGGAATATAATCTTTATTATATGTTCAAAAGTAGATTCCCTGATTTGTCAGAACACTGGATTTAGACTGACATGGTATAATCAGCGATAGGTATTCTTACACCTTGGAAAAGTGTTATGTCCTTTCCAGGACATTGGCAAAGTTTACCAGTATCGGATGCATGGAGTATGCATTGGAATGGACCGATATTGAAGTTTGAATTAGATTTTGAAACTTACCGTAAATATCTATTCAATTCAATATCACCTGTTGATCCTAGATCACATGATCGAAATCCTGATATGGTTAGGCTCAATTTCAAGAGTATTATTCGTGTTCTTTGATTTGTTAGTTAAGCCTACTTTTGGGTCAGGGTGATACTTACATTTTGGGAACACGGTAATACAATTGAGTGGGGGAGCGCTAACATAAATATGGAATCTATAGCTTCTATTTGGCAAATAGAAGTAAAGGATGATTTCCTTCGAGCTTAACCAAACGAAGATAAATGGTGGAGATCTCATTTCACTTAGGTGAAATATCATTTATACAGGGTTAAGTGTTTTAAGGATAAAATAAATTGTAGGGTGTTACGGTAATTTAATCCTGTACAGTGTAAATCATCTATATAGAGGATCATTTATCACATTAGGGTTATAACAATGGATAACTAATGACGTGTCTATATCGTGGAACATATAGAGCGTTTCTATATGACTGAGAGTGCAATTCCAAGTTCTAAGTGTGGATTCAATGAGGAATTAATAAGTTAGGGAATTTACTTGGTAAATTCGGTTCGACTTATTGGAAGCTCGGTTATATAGACCCATGGTCCCCATACTAGTTGAGGCCATACTGCTTGTAAGACTCAGTTAATTGATTTTAATTAATCAATTATAATTCTAAAAGTTAGACTATGTCTACTTTATGAATTTTCACTAAGGGTAAAACAGTAAATAGAGAGTTTAAAGGGTATATTTATTAATTGGGAAACTTTGATTAGTTTTTATTAATAAATAAAATAAATGACAATATATTATTTAATAATTATTTATAGTTATTAAATAATTAGATTTGACATCTATGAAGTTGAAAGAGAGAATTGGCAATTTTGAGAAAATGGGAAACTAGAAATGATGAAATAGGAAAGTTTGAAAAGTGGAAGGATTTGTTTCCCTCAATGAATGGCCGGCCACTTAATGCTCCTATTTCTCATTTTATTTTTCATTTTTTAAATACCAAATAATTCAACTTTAACCCTATGTGGTATTCTATAAATAGAAGGTAAAGGCTTCAGTTTTGAGACAGACACTTTACAGTTTATTCTCTCAAACACTATGAAACCGCCACTCTCTCTCTTTCTTTCTTCCTTCTCTGTTTTTTCGAATTCCCTTGAGTGATGAGTAGTGCCCACACACATCAAGTGGTATCTCAATCATAGTATGGAAGACTATGGAATTTCTGCTTCAAAGAAGGAGAAAAGAAGATCCAGGTTCAGATCTTGGTGATGCTCTGCTACAGAAAGGAATCAAGGGCTAGAGATCTGAACGGAAGGAGTCATATTATTCCGCTGCACCCACTGTAAGGTTTTCTAACTTTATATGTGTTTATTTTCATTGTTTTAGAATTCATATTAGGATGTTAATCCAACATACTTGTTAGTAAATCTAGATCCTGGTAAAATAATTTCCAACAATAGATTCCATGTTTATGCTAGCGCTCCCACTCAATTGCACTACCGTGTTCCCAAAATGTACGTATCACCCTGACCTAAAAGTAGGCTTAACTAACAAATCAAAGAACACGAATAGCCTTTCAAGATTGAGCCTAATCATAACAGGATTAAGAACATTTGATCTAGGATCAACTTGGCGATATTGACTTGAATAGATTTTACGGTAAGTTTAATTAAATCTAAGTCAAAGTTCAATATCGGTCCCTTTCGATGCATACTCCATGCATCCAACCCGAGCTTTACCTTAACCAATGTTCTGGAAAGAACATAGCATTTCTACTAATGCAAGTAAACTCTTGTTGTAGATTATCATATCAGTAAAACCTTGTGTCTGATAAATCTAGGAAACTTTATTCACATAGTCATGTTTACTTTCCAATGTGATGACAACACAATAAAGAAGATCAAGTATGTGAAAAGGGTTTAAGATGAATTTATAAATCAAATAGACAAGCAATTGATAAAGTGAACCAAAACATAAACAAATGAATGAAAAATACTTTTGTTTCTTTATTGATGTTGAATAAAATAGATTACATTAAAATTGAGTTTTATTTAGGGCATAAAATCTAACATAACTAACAAATCAAAGAACACGAATAGCCTTTCAAGATTGAGCCTAATCATAACAGGATTAAGAACATTTGATATAGGATCAACTAGGCGATATTGACTTGAATAGATTTTACGGTAAGTTTTATTAAATCTAAGTCAAAGTTCAATATCGGTCCCTTCCGATGCATACTCCATGCATCCAACCTGAGCTTTACTTTAACTAATATTCTGGAAAGAACATAGCATTTCTCCAAATGCAAGTAAACTCTTGTTGTAGATTATCATATGAGTAAAACCCCGTGTCTGATAAATCTAGGAAACTTTATTCACATAGTCATGTTTACTTTCCAAAGTGTTGATAACATAATAAACAGGATCAAGTATGTGAAAAGGGTTTAAGATGAATTTATAAATCAAATACACAAGCAATTGATAAAGTGAACCAAAACATACACAAATGAATGAAAAATACTTTTGTTTCTTTATTGATGTTAAATAAAATAGATTACATTGAAATGGAGTTTTATTTAGGGCATAAAAACCCAACAGGAGTGGTATGAGCTTTCTCGAGAATCTCATTTTGAAGCTCTACACTGCTTGGAATACAACTCTGAGTCTATACAATAGCATCCCATTACCTGACACCGTAAAATCCTTAGCTTGACCGGCTAAAACCTCTTCTGGGATCTACCAATTCTAGATCAGTTAACTGAGTAGCTTTAATTCTATCTAACATATCAGATTGTAATGTTAAATTATTAAGTTTGCCCAGAACAAACTCAATACCTGATCTGACCATGTCAGTTTCTAACTAGGGTGAAATCATAATTACACTGGTTACTTGCCCGTGACCCTTTCTGCTCAAAGCATCTGCCACCACATTAGCCTTCCCGAGATAGTAAAGGATTTCACATTTGTAATCCTTTACCAACTCCAACCACCGCTTCTGTCTCATATTCAAATCTTTTTGAGTAAAGAAATATTTGAGGCTCTTGTGGTCGGTGTAAATCTCACACTTTTCTCAGTAAAGATAATGCCGCCAAATCTTCAAAGCAAAAACTACCGGAACAAGTTCTAAATTGTGAGTTGGGTATTGCTATCCATATTCCTTTAACTGATGGGAGGCATAAGCGATTACCCGATCAACTTACATCAAAACACATCCCAGACCCAGTATGGATGCATCACAACATAAACAACGAACTTCTCTTTATCAAATGATAGGGCCAATATCGGAGCTGTGATCAACCGCTATATTAATTCCTAAAAGCTTGCTTCACATTTTTCTGTCCATAGAAATTGTAAATTGTTTTTAGTTAGTTCAGTTAAGGGTGTTGAAATCATAAAAAATCCCTCAATAAACCGATGATAATAACCAGCTAATCCCAGAAACTTCTAACTTTTGTAACTATCTTCGGTCTTGACCAATCCCTAACAGATTCAATCTTCCATGGATCAACCTTGATCCCCTCTATACTAACAATGTGTCCAAGAAACGACACTTGAGATTGCCAAAATTCGCACTTTTTAAACTTAGCATAGAGTTTATGTTCTTGTAATCACTGTAGAACCATCCGTAGGTGTTGTTCATGCTCCGCTTTTGATTGAGACTGCACAAGAATGTCATCGACAAATACTATAACACATATATCTAGTAAATTCTTGAATACCCTATTCATCAGATCCATGAAAGTTGTCAGAGCACTGGTCAATCCAAAGGGCATTAACCAAAAATTCATAGTGCCCATACCTAGTGTAGAAAGTAGTCTTTGGAATGTCCTCCTCTCGAATTCTCAACTGATGATAGCCTGATTGGAGATCAATCTTAGAAAAGATCGTCTTCCCCTGAAGCTGATCGAACAAATTGTCGATCCTAGGTAAAGGATATTTATTCTTGATAGTCAGTTTGTTTAGTTCATAGTAGTCAATGCAATGCACATGCGTAGGGATCCGTCTTTCTTCTTAATGAACAACACTAAAGCTCCCTAGGGTGACACATTAGGTCGCGAAAACCCTAGGTCAACATCCCCTGAAGCTGAATCTTCAATTCTTTAAGCTCTGTCGAAGCCATTCTTTAAGCTCTGGCTCCGTTCTAGGTGCTAAATCAATAACAAAATCTATTTCCCGTTGTGGTGGTGAACCCAGAAGTTCATCAGGAAATACATCTAAAAATTCCTGAACCGACTCTGATGTTTTCTGGCCGAATTGATTCATGACGTGTGGTATTGTTAGGTTATAATTAGCCTATATTTCGGGTCTTTAAAGTTAGCATTATCTCGTCTATTGGTGTCTTTTGGAGCAGTTTTACGCTTGATTTTCATTATTTCAGGTTCCCAGGGTGTTAGAGTTCGAATTCAGTCAAATGGCGAAAAACTGGGACAAACTTGGAAAAAATTGGAAAATTCGGCTCCAGACGCATCAGTAGTCGCGACCTCCAGAGAGCCAGGTCGCGACCCTTTTTCCTGGTCGCGACCCTGGTCGCGACTTCGAGGTTTGGCAAAACCTTCGATTTTTGAGGTTTGCCTGTAGTCGCGACCAGCTTAAGGGCTAGTCGCGACTTGGTACGGACGTCGTGGTTTTGACCTAATTTTGATTTTTCTCTCAATTGGAGGCACACTACTCATCCCTATATAAGGAATACGACACTGAAGGTCAGAATTAAGCATAATAGACCTAAATAGTGGATGCAAGTGGAGAGGAAGCTATCTTGAAGACCCGGAGCGATATCACCTTCTAGTTTCTTTCTTTACCCTTAATGTCTTCTTTTATGTTTAGTTTTGTTTCTGAATTAATGATCGATGTTTTTAGAGTTATGTTGAACTAAATTTCCCAATAAGGGAGGATGATGAATGTTGTTTAAGTTTATGCCTAGTTAATAAATAATTGCCATTCCTTCATCTTATGTGTGAATACTATCTTTATTTGTGTTTAATTCCATGTGCGAGCTTGATCACCTTTTACATGTTCAATGATCTCAATTCGAAATTTGAAAAAGTGAGAATTGAGAATGCTAAAATTTGGATAGTCTAGGTTTTGATGTGAAACGAAAGTATTTACATAGCCTCAGTGACGAAAAGATTATTGCTTAATGTTGATTTTGTGTTGATTTAATTAAGAAGTTAATTAGAGAACATATTATTTAGAACCTAAAGATCTGAAAAGAGTTTGGTTAATTCATAATCTGTCATTCACATTGAGATAAGGATAGCAATTAGGTATTAACATTGGTAGCTTATCAACAGGATTCACCTCCCTAATCTCTCATCTTGATTAATCTTCGTTTATTTTCTCTTTAATTTTCTGAGTAATTTACTTTCAAATTGCAAACTTATTATTTTACCAAATAGAATCATAAGTATAGTTTAGTAGTACTTAATCCAATTCCCTGTGGTTCGACCTTACTTGCGTGAGATACTACTTGATTGCGTACACTTGCGTAATAAACATAATTTTTGTAACAGGTATCTAATACCACTACCAAAAACCCTAGGCATCCATCTTGTAACAAATCTCTAGCTTTTAATATCGAGATCACTGGAATTCGAGATCTGTAATATCCCAGAAAATAAATAATATTTAAATGGACATATTTTATTAAATATGTAATTACTTGGAAAATGAAGTAGGATTATGATCTTACTTAGGTAAATTGTTGAGAAATTATTTAATGAAATACGTTATTTTGGGCCCGGTAATTGTGGAATTTTAGCTATGTGGTTAGCAATGTCACGACATTAAATGAAAGAATTATTTTGAGAATATCCCGGATTAAGTTAGAATTTTATTAGAATGTCGGATTGGGGAATTAGTAAAATTACCAAAATGCCCCTAGGGTTTTTTTTAAGAATTTAATATTTAAGAGGGGTAGATTAGTAATTTAGGTGTTGGTTTTTGTTTTATTTTGTAGCTGCCTATATTTTAAAAAAAAAAGAAAGAAAGAAAAAGAAAGAAAACAAAGTATTTTTAAAGGAAGAGGAAGCTTTCTTCCAACGCAAGTAACATTTTTTTTTTCTCAACCTTCTTCTCCTCTTCCTTCGAGCAGCTGAAACCAGCCACTAGGGGGATTGTTTTGCTTCAGCCAACTCCAATTTTCAGAGCTAAACTCCACCTTCAAGTCAACCTTGCACCCTAGGTAAGTTCATCTTTAAGTTTTGGTGTTTTTCTTAGGTTTCTAAGCTAGGGTTGTGATTTTTTTTGAAAGTTTTCAAAGCTGTAGGTTTAGTGAAGGTTTAGGTTTGTTATCCAAGTTGAATAAGGTCTGTTAATGCATGTTTGAATTGAATTCATGGCTGTTGGGATTGATTGGTGACTGAGGAAGCTAAAAGAAATTTGATTTCTTTACTTGAGTGTGTGATTTTAAGCTAGAGATTGAACCACTGTGTTTTGCAGCTTAGGTTATGCCATATTTATGTTAATATACTGTTCTGGAAAGTTTGGTTAGGTTTGGAGGGGTTTTGGTTCGATTTTGGTGAAGAGGAACTTTTGTTCTGGTTCTGCGAACCGGTCGACCGGATGGGTTCGGTGTATCGAACGGCCGTCGACCGGTTGCCTGCAGGGGAGAATTTTTTCGGGTTTGCTCTATGTTCAGTTTTGACCCGGGGAGTTGTGTACTACCTGTTTTAAATTAAATATGGGATGCTTGACCTAAATTGGGGTTGCTGGGAGTTAGGTTACGTTTGATTTCTAAATTAGGGTTTTAATCCGGAACTTTGAGTTAAGGTATTTATTGTGTTTCAATTGTCGTGACATAGGACCGGGATAGCTTAGCTTGTTCTTCCACTCAGGTCGGCCATACTTTTGACTTCTGAATTAAGGTAAGAAAAGCGGTAAGCACCGTATGTGGTTAAAGATTAATGGATGAATGGAAGTGGCCTTAATTATTATCATGATGCTGATTAAAAGTTTATTAAGCCTAGGTTATGACCTAGGGTTGGAAACGGTTATTACCGTTATGAGTAATTACTCTTGAAACCGCGGTTAGGTTTCTTACTTATCGTTTGCTTTATCGGGCAACGATAGTGACATATTCAGCTCGTATGTGACGAGTGGTAAAAAAAAGTGGTACTTTATTAAGTACCAGGAATGTATGATGTTTAAGGGAATGCTTATTACTATCGAATAGTGAGTAAACATAATGGCATGAGAATAAGTTGATAATCATTTTCTTTCAATTATTGTTTTGATCACTTTCTTGCTGAGTCTCTGTGACTCACTGGTGCTTTATGGTGCAGGTAAAGGAAAGGCTAAAGTCGAGCAACCATGAGTTTATGGTCGCAGCAGCAATGTACATACCAGCCGTAGGCAGCCCAGTTTACAGGATGCTCTATTTTGATTGTATTTTGGAAAATATAAAGCTTATGTTGTAAAATACTTTGAAACCAGTTTGTAAATATTTTGAAAACAGGGGGACCCCATAATTCATGTTACTTATCTTTTGTTAAATAGTTTAAAGGTTGAGTTTTTTTAACTATCAAAAATTTAATTACCCACACTTTTAGTATAATTACATCTTATATAATTATTGGTATTTTAAATAAATTGCACACACGTGGCGTCCCTGTTGGACAGGGCGTTACAAGATCCCTGAACTGATTGCACAAATACAAATGGTTCCTTGCCCTCAAGTTGGAAGATCACCATCTTCCGCATACAGTCAATACTAGCAGAATACTTGGACAAGAAATCCATTCCAAGTATAATATCAAAATATGCTAAGCCCAATTCCACTAAATCAGCACTCAACTCTCTATCTTCAATTCTGATCGGCATAGACCTAACCCACCTTTTGGAGATAACTTATTTTTCGCCAGGCAATAGGTTCCAAACCTGTTATCATAACTATCAAACGGTCTACCTAATTTATCAAATATTCTGGCCGCCACATATGAATAAGTGGACCCAGAAGCAAACAATATAAAGAAATAAGAGTTGTTGACCGAGAGCTGACCTGTAACAACTGAGGGGCTAGCTTCTGCATCAGCCTGAGTAAAAGCAAACACCCTTGTTGGAGCGGGTCTTGCTTCAGTCTTTTGATCTTCTTTCTTGAGTTGCAAACAGTCTCTTTTGTAGTGTCCAGGCAAACCACACTAAAATATCCTCGCCCTTTACACTTACCCAGGTGATGCTTCTTACAGTTTGGACATTTTGGGTAAGTGTATTGGGTTACAAAACCACTCTGACGGTTGCTACGACCTCGGTGTTTGAATATCTTTTACTAGGATCTAGATTTACTAACAAGTATGTTGAACAACATCCTAAATATGAATATCTCTAAAATAATGAAATTAAACACATAAGGGTTTAAGAAAACCTTACATTGATTGCAGCGGAATATAATGACTCCTTCCGTTTAAGATCTCTAGCCCTTGATTCCTCTTTGTAGCAGAACATTATCAAGATTTGAACTTGGATCTCTTTCTCTCCTTCGAGTTTGGTTACCACCATCTTACTCATTATGATTAAGTACTTGACTTGCTATGTGTGGGCACGACACTCATTCACTCAACGTTCGAATATGGTGAAGAACAATGAAGGAGGCTAAAATCACTAAGGAAGGAACTCTTTCATCTAGGTTGAAGGCAATAGTCAAGATGACATTAGTTTGAGAAAGTGTCAAGTGGATGAGATGAGAGCATCATATTCCTTTTATAGTGTTTCAACTAGGGCTTAGGGTTGAATTATATGGATTAAAAAACAATAAAATATTGGGCAAAAGAACACACTAGGTCGTACACTTAACTGGACCAAGTTCTAATTAGATTTTTGCCACTTTATTTCAACCACTTATTCTTCTTTTCAATAATACCATATTTCTAATTCAATCTTATAAATGCCAAAACTATTTATTTAATAATTATAATTAAATACTAAATAAAATTTTTATTTATGTAATTTATTAATTAGACCATACCAAGTCTCTTAATTAACAAATTGACCCCAAAACCTATATTCTTCACAATTAAACCCTTGCTTAGTGAAAATTCCTAAATAAGACGTAGTCTAATTTTAGAATTATAATTGATTAATTAAAATCAATTAACTAAGTCTGCAAGCAGTATTATCTCAACTAGTGAGGGGACCGTGGGCTTATATAACTGAGCTTTCAATAAGTAGATCTAGAATTCACCAAGTAAATTCTCAACTTATTAATTCCTCCTTGTGCCACTATAGATTTGGAATTGAATAGCACTCTCAGTTATATAGAATGCTCTATATGTACCACGATATAGATACGTTATGATTATCCATTGTTACAATCCTAATAGTTAAAGATCCTCTATAGATGATCTACACTGAATAGGGACAAATTTACCGTTCTACTCTTCAATGTATTTTATCCTTAAAACACTTAGCAACCTATAAATGATATTTCAGTAAACTAATATCATTACTGAAATGAGATCTCAATCATTTATCTCTATTCAGCCAAGCTTGAAGGAAATCATCGTTTCACTTCTAAATACCTATAAAAGCTATAGATTCCATATCTATGATCAGCGCTCCCACTCAATTGAACTACCATGTTCCCAAGATGTAAGTATCCGCCCGAACCAAAAGTTAGCTTCCACGAACAACTCAAAGAACATAAATAATACAACTAAGCTAAACCTAACTATATCAGGATTAAGATCTATAGACCTAAGAACAACCATTGATATTGACTTAGAAAGATATATCGGTAAGTTTATGATATCTTATCCAAGATCAATATCGGTCCCTTCCAATGTATATTCCATACATCCGATACTGGTAAACTTTGCCAATGCTCTGGAGAGCACATAACACTTATCCAAGGTGTAAGTATACCTTATCGCTGATTATCATGCCAGTCTAAATCCAGTGAACTGACAAATCATGGGAATTAGACTTTTGAACATATAATCATGATTATATTCCACTATGCTGACGACACTACAATCATGAACAAATACATATGTTCTGGACTTAATAGAATTTATACATTCAATATAATCATGAAATAAATCATGTGAACCATGCAACATAAATGCGATTTTTGATATTTCTTAATTAGTAAATCTGATTATATTGAAATGAGTTTTATTTAAGGCACAAAATCCAATACTTGGTTCCCTCGAAACCTCTTGTTCTGACTTGAGCGACCAGGTGCAGATGGTTCCTTTCTTTTTTGATCGGTGGTCGAGTTACTACCGCCCCTACCATAACCAGAGGTAGGAGGAGTAGTGGCTCCACCAACAACTTGTGTCCCTTGGGACTCCAGAATACACTCAACTACGCCCTCAGCTCACACTGCTTTTCCCATCATATCAGCATAAGTCGCGTTATCATCTGTTGTGATCATTAGGTCATGTTTGATCTTGGGATTCAACCAATCACATTGATGATTAGTTACTAGTCGTTGCCTAATTCCTTCTATGGTAATACAATTTCAGAATGATGTAATGGTTGTATACTTAATGTAAATCATTACTAGATTCATGGATGACCTAATCAAAATCTTAAGAAAAGCTAGAACTGTTAACCATGGTTTGTTAGCTATTCTAAGTGATTAGGGGTGGACCATCCCATTGTCAATAGATAAGAAAGTGTTTGTTCAAACAAATACTACTTTTCTAAGAAAATGACTAAGTCTGAAAAACAAGTAGCAAATAAAGGAGATATTTAATTCTTGATTCCAAAAGTGTTCTATCATCTTATTTGACATATGATGATCCCACTGCCTCTGTTGTCTTGTCACAACCAAAGAGGTTAATACCATTTTCTTAGACATAATTCACGGTACCTTGTCGTAGTGGGAGAGTTTCTAGGAACTCACCTTCTTATGACTTGGGAGACACTTGTGATTAAAATCCATTGTGAGTTTAAACAAGTAATGGATTGTCAAGATAAGAAACTAAGAAGAAAGCCAATAGAACTATGGTTTAATCCATTCACATGGAGTAACCTAAAGTTTTCTATTACAAGGACATAAAAGGAAATTTTCGTTTATAAGTCTATTCAATGGACTTAACAAACTTCCTGTTCCTAGTATTATAGGTTTGAGTTTATCTAAACCTATGGCTTGTGGTATACCTGGTAATTACTTACTCTGATGCAAGCAACTTACTTTAGTAAGATGCTGAAGCATTTTCTTTCTAATGGCAATCTATAGAAGCTTCACAACTTCTTAGGTATAGATTTTATTTATCTAAGGAAAAGTCTTAACTATTCCAGAAAGATAAAGCCATGAAAGAATTTCTTATATCAACAGTGAGAGGTCTTAGATATGCTTTTGCATGCCTTAGACCAGACACCTGCTGTTGAGTGGGAGTAATGAGTAGGTATCAGATTAATCCAGGAGAAGAACATTGGAAGACAATCAAGTAAATCCTAAGATAAAGAAGAGGAACTATATGTTAGTCTATAAGGGTGTGTTTAAAACTCTTAGACTACACCATATCAGATTTCGAAATTTGCCTATGTGCTAGTAAATATTTCTGATAAGATGGTGATTACTCTGGGGGTGGAATAGTGATTTTGGAGAAGTGTAAAAACCTATCTGAAGTCTCTAGGTCTACCAGAGAGGGACTGAATGTTAAGGTTGCAGGAAAGGTACTTATTCAGTCTAAGGAAAGTTCTATACATTTTTGGCACCATTCCAAATTGCCTTAAACTACTAGTGTTAATTTCCTGATTAACCAAAAGTAGTTGCCAAAGGTATAGAATCCAGTATCCCAAGAGAGTAGACATATAGAGAGGAATTTCACATTATCAATGATTTTGTGATTAAAGGAAGAGTAATAGTGGAGAAAAGGTTGTGGTTAATTCAACCTTTCAGATCCTATTACGAGGAGTTTACTACTACTACACTTGATTTGTATATCAAGGTGTTGAGATTATTTGAAACGCACTTTTTGTTTTATATTAGTGCAAGTGGGAGTTTGTTGGGTTTTATGCCCTAAATGAAACTCATTTCAATATAATCAGATTTACTTATTAATATAGATCAGAAATAACATTTAATGTTGCATGGTTCACATGATTTACTTCATGATTATATGTATATAATGTATAAATTCATCTGAAACCCTTTTCACATACTTGATCCTGTTTATTGTGCCGTCAACACATTGGAAAGTAAACATGACTATGTGAATAAAGTTTCCTAGATTTATCAGACAGAGGGTTTTACTGATATGATAATCTACAACAAGAGTTTACTTGCATTTGGAGAAATGCTATGTTCTTTCCAGAGCATTGGTTAAAGTAAAGCTCAGGTTGGATGCATGGAGTATGCATCGGAAGGGACCGATATTGAACTTTGACTTAGATTTATTAAACTTACCGTAATATCTATTCAAGTCAATATCGCCTAGTTGATCCTAGATCAAATGATCTTAATCCTGTTATGATTAGGCTCAATCTTGAAAGGCTATTCGTGTTCTTTGATTTGTTAGTTAACCCTACTTTTAGGTCAGGGTGATACGTACATTTTGGGAACACGGTAGTGCAATTGAGTGGGAGCACTATCATAAACATGGAATCTATAGCTTCTATCTGGCGAGTAGTAAGCAAAGGATGATCTCCTTCGAGCTTGACCAAACGAACATAAATGGTGGAGTACTCATTTCACACAAGCTGAAATATCATTTATACGGGGTCAAGTGTTTTAAGGAATAAATACATTGTAGGGTGTAACGGTAATTTAATCCCTTTACAGTGTAGATCATTCATATAGAGGTTCATTGATCACATTAGGATTATACTGAGAGTGCAATTCTAAGTTTTATGCGTGGATTCAACGAAGAATTAATAAGTTAGTGAATTTTAGTGCTAAATTCTTGATCTACTTATTGGAAGCTCGGTTATATAGACCCATGGTCCCCCCACTAGTTGAGATAATATTGCTTGTAAGACTCATGTAATTGTTTTTGATTAATCAATTATAATTCTCAAATTAGACTATGTCTATTTGTGAATTTTTCACTAAGTAAGGGCGAAATTGTAAAGAAAGAGTTTTAGGGGCATATTTGTTAATTATGATACTTTGTATGGTTCAATTAATAAATATGATAAATGACAATATTATTTAATAATTATTTATAGTTATTAAATAGTTAGAATTGGCATTTAAATGGTTGAATTAGAAAATTGGCGTTTTTGAGAAAATCAGATGCAGAAAAGATAAAACTGCAAAATTGCAAAAAGTGAGGCCCAATTCCACCTTGCATGGCCGGCCACTTTTGTAGGGTTTTCCCTCTGATATTTTCATTATTTTAATGCCATATAATTCAAACCTAACCCTAGTGGAATGCTATAAATAGATAGTGAAGGCTTCAGAAAAATAAGACTTTTCTTCAGACTTTCTAAATCAGAAAAAACTGAGCCTTCTCTCTCCCTATCTTTAGCTGACCACTCTCTCTCTTCTTCTTCAATATATTTCGAAATCCTTAGTGATTAGAGTAGTGCCCACACACATCAAGTGATACCTCAATCATAGTGAGGAAGATCGTGAAGAAAGATCACCAGCAAAGGAGATTCAGCATCAAGGATTCAGAGAAAGAGATCCAGGTTCAGATATTGATAATGCTCTGCTACGTAAAGGAATCAAGGGCTAGATATCTGAACGGAAGGAGTCATTATATTCCGCTGCAACCAATGTAAGGTTTCCTAAACTTTATATGTGTTTATTTCATCGTTTTAGAAAGTTCATATTTAGGGTGTTAATAAACATACTTGTGAGTAGATCTAAGATCTTGGTAAAATAATTTCCAACAATCACTTATTCCAAAAATTAAAACATGCACCTATTCAACTATCAAACTAATAACATGCTTCCTACTAGACTTGTCTTAAAACATACTAATAAAATAACTACTAAAACAATAAAGGCTTACTGAACCGTGAGTCAAGCTTATCTCTGATGATGATTGTACTTGTCGTGACAATCTTCGGAAGATAACCTGGCGACTCTACTACCAAATTGTAACACCCTACTAGGATAGGCATGTTTATATGATTTTATATTAACAGTGCAATCTGTTGCTAACCAACAAGTTTATTGAAAATCGTGATTAATTAAAACTTTAATGGATTACTCTTAAATTTTAAAGTAAATAATATATATAAACGGGATCCCTTATTTAAAATATTTATAATTGAGTTATAAAATATTTGTTATGAAAGTTGTCCCCTAGCGACTATACAAAATAGAACTCGTTGTCGCAAATATCGTACGCTCTAGGTCTAATCGTCCCGACATGTACAATCTTCATCCACTCGGACTCATTGTTGTTTAGCCTTAGCTTTTCCCTTACCTATACATGTAAACAATAACTGTGAGTTGGCAGACTCAGTAAGAAAAGCAAACCATATTCATAAATATAACTCGAATTACAATTAGGTACCCATACACCCAAGCATAATCCTATCCTTGCGTCCTACGTAATACTGAGTCTAGAACGTTCATACAATAGTACTATTAACCGTAATATCACCCTATACTTGGTACTCTAGTCGTACCGATGTGATAGCGTCAAACAGTACTTATGCCTAACATACATTCATCGGTATCTAATATAACTCTATGTATATTGATACCGCTATTCTAATGTAATCTAACATGCACGCTAAACATGTATTCACATATACATATCATTATACTAATCTTACCTCATTTTCGAATTGATGTGCCGGTCAACCTGAGTGGAACCGCTGCTTGACGATTTACAGGCCCCTAAGTCACAATATTTATAAAACTGATGAGTGACATGCTAAATCACTTTTCGGAGACTTAAAATAAAAATAAAAAATTGCCCTATAAATGGATAACATGGCAATACCCTAAACATTGCAAAAACGCAAAAATCTAGGGTGCCCTAAACTGCCTCAACTAGTAGACTTGCCTCCCAACCAAAAATTGGTTTTGTGGGGTCTTCTTAGGGATGAACCAAAATTTTGGTCCCTACAGGTCCAAACTAAAGGGGTCGACCAGTTTAGTGCAAGAACCCTAAAAACCTTCTAAACTATTCAAATCAACCCAAACCATCCAGAGCACCTAAACAAGTCACAAGGAACATAATTCAAGCAACTAAAACAGGTATAAGCCTTAGAAATCAATTCTACCAGTAAAGGGAAAACTTTGAGCTTAAAAGCTCAAACCCTGCTTAAGTTCCACAACAAGATGCAAATTCAACCTAAAATCACTCATGCCAGTACACAAACACCTTAGAAAACAGATTTAAACTTAAAAAATTTGCACAGTGGCCCTAACTCAGAATTCATGCATGAAAACCTAACTTCAAACTTGAAATACAAATAGAAAAAGGGAGAGAAGCTAACCTTGAGCTAACCCTTACTTAATCTATAGAAACCTTAGTTGAATCCTTGATTTTCTAGCTTGAAGTTGAAGCAAAAAGTCTAGTTTTTTTCTTGCCTAGGGTGAGGCCGAACAAGGGAAAGAGAGAGAAAGAGGTGTTGAATTTTTCTAGCTTAGTCAATTATGGTTAAATGAAAAACTAACTTAATAAATTCACTATATTCAGCTTATTACTATTAATAAGCTTACAAAAATAAATAAGTAAATTCCCACTAACTAAAATAGTACTAATCTAGGGTAAAAGACTAAATTACCCTTTCTTAATTAGGAAGCAACTAACATAATTAGGGATAAAATGGTCATATACCACTAACCCGATAACTCTCGACATTCCCAATGCCTATTTAAATTGCCCCGCTATTACTAAAATACCAAACAATATGAGAATGTGATTCTATCGACTAAATATCGTGTTCTACTGTTACCGGGCATAAAATATAAAAAAAAAATATGAAATTTCATATATAACATAAATAAAATAGGAAATTTTTTATTAATATACGTAATACACATAATAATAACATAACTAACCTTGATTAATTTATTAGTCTTCCGGTAACGTGACACATCATCATCTCTACCGTAATACCAAAAAAATCTCATACTGAAATCTAAAAGGAAACCTACCATCTCGCTCCATGAATGCGGGTCCTTTGAACAGTATGTGAAACACAATACTAGAAACAAAACCTTTAAATTTACTTTCTTGTGATTATAGAATATCAAAATCACAACTTGAATCATTCTAAAAAAAACTCCATTAACGAACAAAAAAGCTTCGTTCACAAACAACACAACATCAATCAATCATTCATAACCGAAATCGTTTCTTAAACTATCGATAATAAGATTTTCACAATCGTTTCACTAAGAATATATATAAGATCAAAGACACAATTTAAGACCATTCTCACTAACAAAAACTCCATTAACGAACAAAAAAGCTTCGATTACAATCGCCACAAGATCGATCACGAGTTTAGTTCCGAAATTGTTCCTTAAATTACCAAAAATACCTCAAAATTAGAGATAGAATCGTTGCTGGATAAATGAACAACTCAATCGATACTTTAGAAAACTTGATCCAAAACTTAATCTATTTCTTTCTATTTTCCTCAATTTCAAAAGTAACTTTTTGATTACTTATGATGCTGATAAGAAACTAATCAGTTACTTTTTCATAATTTTTTTTTTTTCATATTGTAAAATTTGAGATACATTTTGGTTACCTCTAAAATTTATTTGGAACACCTTAATAATCAATGATTTATTTTTAGGTTTTATTAATACGATGAGCATCTTCAAGTTTATTTTTGCGTAAAAAAAATATTGTTATTATTACTGTTCTATCTTTTCTAACAATATACTATATATACCATCAATCAACTAACATATACCACTACTACAATGTTAGCCTTTAGAGGCAGTTTTTTCAACCCCATTTATAAAAAGGGAAGCTAAAGGGTGTGAAAATACCCGGTATGTTCGAAATTGACATTTAGAGGCGGTTTTTTGATAAAAACCGTAGGTATAAAATTGCATTATACCATTTAGAGGCGGTTGGAAATTAATTTTTATTTTTTTTTTCTGAAATACCCTATGCCGTCGGTTCCTTCATAGGAACCGACGACATAGGGTACACGAAAACCTGACACGTGTACCCTATGCCGTCGGTTCCTATGAAGGAACCGACGCCATAGGGTCGATCAGAGTATATCCCTTTGCTCGACCTTCCTTCTTCCTCCCCACTTCACTCAGCAACCCAGAAAAACCAGAGACCCATTTTCTCAGCCAAAACCCTCGCCTCCACCACCTTCTCCCCACCCTATCTCCCTCATTTCTCAACCATTTCAGCCCATTTTTTTTTTAAAATCCTCCATTTTCGATACTTAATAACATACACCTAAAAAGTTCTGATTTTTTAGCCTCTAAAAGTGTCATCCGAACCCAAATAGTAAATTTTGGGTGTGAAATCCGGCCACCCATTTTTGTTGAGAAATTGTTCAATCTCAACCTCGTTTAAGGTATAAATATTGCTTCTATTCTTATTGTATTATGTATATTGTTTTATTTTTTGTTTTTGTAAATTATTATTTGAGTTTTTTTATTTTATTAGTAATATTATTGTGTTTTATGTGTATAGTGTCGGGATTTTTTACGGTGGTCGTCGGATTGCGGTTATTAGGTAATAATTTATACCTAGTATATATATGTATTTGTATATTTTATTGAATATTTGTATATAATGTGTGTATATATATTGTGTGTGTATATAGTGTGTGTGTGTATATTTTTTATGAAAATAAATTTTGTAATTGTATTTTATATATTTTTTGCAATATATATTTATTGTGAATAAAATGACATTGGAGGGATTTCATTAGTTTAGAAATAAAAATTTTAAAATGGAATTAGTGTGTGATATAATTTTATTTTTTTGAGATAATAGTGTGAGATATAATTGATTATATATATGTATGTATAATTTAGTAACTAAGTAACTTGTTACAATTTTTTATAACTAGTTATAAGTTATGAAATAATTAATTTTGTAATTTCGTTGTATTTCTTTATATTATAGGGGTTCGGCATAATTTTGTGTGTAGCGTATTTGGGCTTGCAATTATAGGTATATACTTTTACTAACTTTTTCTTAATATATAATTAATTATCAATGCATGTTAGTTGAGTTTGAATATCTTAAATATTCATCCGTAGTGAAGTAGGTTCTGCGAATACATGTACTGCGGTCGGATGGGTGGATTAATTTTGTATTGTTTATCTGTTTTGTTTGTTATTTTAGGCACTTGTAAAATTTTTGGGAACGTCCAATTACAGCCGTTATGCTGCCGAAATTTCGGTAGAATTAGGATAAATCTTACTAAAACCATTCATAATATAGTTAATTATAACATAGTAATAAGAAGTTAGGTCACATAAAAAATAATAATATTCACATTTATGAAAACTTTTTAATTTTACCAACATTATAATCAACTAAACAACCTAATAACATGAACTAATGTAAAACGAAAATTTGAGTAATTTTTAGATTAATATGAATAAATTGTGTGAGAGACTTAGTTAGTTACATTGTGTAATTAGTAACTAGATATAATTAGTTACTAAATAAATTAACAAAATAAACATATAAAATCCTTCTTTTTTATTTTTTTTTTCTTTCATTTGAGAGGTTCAATGTGGATTTTTATTTTTCAAAGAAAATAAAGAGCAAAAGTTAATTAAAAGGGGAAAATATTAGTTAATACCTTTATTGCTTTACCAAAAAATTTTCCCCTCAATTTTATTTATTAAAAATATTTAACATTTTAATAACATTCTAATCAACAAAACAACCTAATAATATGAACTAATCTAAAACGAGAATTTAAGTAATTTATAAATTAATATGAATAAATTGTGAGAAACTTAGTTAGTTACATTGTGTAATTAGTAACTAGCTATAAGTAGTTACTAAATACTGAATTTTTTTGGATAGGATTTTTGTTATGGATAAATCATAGATGCGTGAGGAGAGGGACACACTGGGATTTCAAGTAGGGTTCGATGCATTTTTAGAGTTTGCCTTAAAGAATTCTACAAATCACGATCGTATTCATTGTCCGTGTGTAGATTGTTGTAATGTATCTAAAGGGAATATTACAATGATTAAGGACCATGTGTATTTACGAGGTTTCAATAGAAGTTATACTAATTGGTATTACCATGGCGAACATTTACCTAATGATCCATATCCATTAGGAAAGCGGGGGGTAGATGATATCGAGGGTAATGATTTCGATGATTATCCATTGGACTTGCTTAACGAAGCACAGGAGGAATTTCTTAATGATCCTGAGAAATTCGATAATTTTCTTAGTGATGCTGATAAACCTCTGTTCGATGGTTGTAAAAAACTAAGATTACCAACAATGGTAAAGTTTTACAACATAAAAGCAGAAAATGGAGTGAGCGATAAATGTTTTACTCAATTTTTAGCTGCTTTTAAAGATATCTTACCATTTGCCAACTGCTTTCCGGAATCTACTTATGAAGTGAAAAAAACGTTAAATTCTATAGGATTGAAGTATGAAAAAATTCATGCATGTCCGAACGATTGCATTTTATATCGTAAGGAATATGCAGACATGAATTATTGCCCGACTTGCGGTTTATCCCGCCATAAAGTAAACAAGAGTAAGGAGAATAGGAAACTTATCCCCCAAAAAGTGATGTGGTACATGCCTTTGATTCCGCGACTGAAACGATTATATCGTAGTGCAGAACATTCTGAAAATTTGATTTGGCATGAGACCAAGAGAGTGAAAGATGGAAAACTTAGACATCCTGCAGATTCCCAAGCTTGGAAAAAAGTGAACTACATAAACCCTGAATTCAAATCTGAACCAAGACACATTCGTTGTTGGACAACCAATTCATGAGCAACTCATGGGAATTGATCGTAACATTGAGGAAGACGACGCTGAATACATTAGAAACGATATCAATGAGGGAATATGGGTCAATTGTGATTCAGGCAAACATAAACAAAAAAAGAAAAGAAAACGTGTCTAATTGGTAACTTGATATATAGCTTACTTTATATTGTGGTTGTGAATGGTCCTGAATACTTAACAATTTGTTTATGCTTTTAATATTTCATATACACTACTTGTTATATATGTAGCTAACTTTGAAGTTTGTTTGTTAATGGTGTAGACATGGCGAACTCAGAATCAGGATCTGATTCGGGAGCAGAAAATGAGTGTCCAACCACAATACCTACACGAGGGCCGACGCAAATGAATGAAATATCCAAACTAATGGATCAGGGCAAAAGAGTGGCCCTCGAAGTTAATGATAAAGGTCAATACTGTGGAAAAAGCTACGCGAAGCTCGTATCCACTCTGGGAGTCAGATGTCGGCAGACAATAGGGTTGGCTTATAAAAATTGGAAAGAAGTCAACCAGACTCTGAAAAATAAAGTTTGGAAAGACATTCAGGTAAGCTATTATTTGTTAGAATTTTGATTTGTTTTTCTATTACTCCAAATGTTGACTCTAACCGTGTTTGTTTTCCTTCAAAATAGACGGGGTTCATTGTGCCGGACACCTTCAAACATGATTGTCTCATCCTAGCTGGGAAGTTAATGAAAGACTTCAAGAATAGGATGACAAAAGACATCATAATGCCCGCGTTGAAAGAGAATGATCTGGGACGACTGGCACAAGTCCCTGAAAAGCACCCGGAGATCGACGCTGCTGATTGGTGCAAATTTGTTGAAAGTAGACTAACTCCTGAATTTCTGGTACGCTAATTATATTAACACTAAGATAAACTCTTAAATACAAGTACATGTATCTAATGTATTTTTTTGGCATTGTAGGAATTGAGTAAGGTGCAACGTGAACGTTCCTCAAAAATTCAATCCAGACATCGAAGTGGTCGGAGTGGAATGGTGAACGTACGGGAAGCTGTGGTAAGTAATACTAAAAATTTAATGTGCTATAATGTGCTATACAATTTAATTGGTACTCATTTCATTGTTATAACGTTATGTAGAAAAAGGACCTCGAAGTTGCAGATCCTCCCCGCCACCGTGTTTGGATTAAATCTCGCACCAAGAGTAGAAAACTTGTCACTGATTACGACAAGGAAATTGCCGAGAAGATAGTAAGTATATATTAATCCTTAATTGAGTTCTACTCATGAGTTAGTGTATATAATTCATATACTAATTGCTTGAATATATGCGTGCATTAGGCTCAATTAGAGGAGAAGCTTAGTCAGGGACAAATTCAGGTCCAGGGCCAAAACGATATCCTCACGCAGCGCTCGGGACACCGCAGCATCCCGGACGTGTCGTGGCCGCCGGGTATGCTATTACTTCAAATGTTATTTATTTAGTTACACAAATGAAATCGTTGCTAATTTGCATTTTATGATTTGTAGGTTCCTGACCAGGGCATCTCAACTGTTCGGCAGGAAGAAAAGGGAAGTGTCTGATGTTGTGGCTCGGCAAGCGAAGGATATTGAACAATTAAAAGCCGAAGTCCAATCCCTTAAGCAGCAGAGGAACGTTGCCGAACAAGAGGAAGAAGGAGAGGTGGCTGGTGAGGCGTATGTTCCACAACCATACGCTCCTCAGGATGAGGTACAACCACAAATTTATGCTGAGGAG
Organism: Cannabis sativa; assembly: GCF_029168945.1. NCBI lineage: Eukaryota > Viridiplantae > Streptophyta > Magnoliopsida > Rosales > Cannabaceae > Cannabis > Cannabis sativa. The sequence continues at coordinate 52,968,862 of NC_083607.1, read as the reverse complement.
TTCATTTCCCTCAACGACCAAGGTATCCTATACAATTTTGATGACCATGCGGCCCTTAATCAGCAAGTACATCTCTGCTCTGACAACATCGACAATATTGTGGCCCGAGGGTATTTGTACGAGCATGTGGGTAAGATCAAAGTTCACTGCCAGGATTACGATGATTCACATGCTCGGATCATGGTTTCGGAAATCCTGCAAGAGGACGCTGAAATCCTAGTCCCACTTGAAGAGTTCAGATATGTTAGGGACGTGTACCAGATGTTCCTTCCTTGGCCTAAACACTTAATTTTAACAACCCAGGTAACTTCTCAACTGAAATTAATTATTAATGATTAGTGGAGTTTGAATATCTTCAATATTCATCCGTAGTGAAGTAGGTTCTGCGAATATATGTGCTGCGGTGGGATGGATGAACAAACTACTGTTATATATGTGTTATTTGTCGTTATACAGCCATGTTCAAAATTTTTGGGGTCATTCAATTACAACCGTTATGCTGCCGAAATTTCGGTAGAAGTTAGATAAAATTTGATATATATATATATTATGTTCTGTTTTGTTTAGGGTCCACTCGCTCAACCGCCCTCAAGACGTGATGCGTCAAAGGGGAAAGCTCCTATGCTTTCTCCACAAAGTCGTGGTGCACGGGAAGATGAGTTGTTCACGGAAGAGAAGATGGCGTTGATCCCTAATTCGCTAAAATGGATGATTCATGAATTCCTAAGGCTAAAAGATAAACGTGATATAATCACAATTTCTGTCCCCCGAGGATTCATTGCACCGCGTACCCAGATCATTTTATCTGGAGAGGATTTGCAGCAGGTTGCTACGTGTAACTACATCGGCAACCAGGGAATGCTGTTTGGAATGATGTATACTCTTCTTTAATCTAATTAACCTTATATCAAATTATAGTTAAATTATTATAAGGCACTAACACTTTTTTTTGGCAGGCACATATGGGAGAGCATCAACGGTCTGAGAAAAATTTTCAAGTTTTACGACCCAGAGCTTCTCACAGTGCATGGAATCAGCGATGAAGAACAGAGTTAGTCTTTTGACGATGCGGCAAGACGATTGGCTAATTGGTTATCATTAATGAACAGCAACCACCAAATGTTCTTTATTCCTTGGAATATCGGGTAAACTTTATTAAATTCTTTAGTGCTAATTGTTCATTTCTATATTATGTCTTCAAATTATTTTTATACTATCTTACTTATATTCCAATATAATTTTCTAGGATGCATTGGACGCTAGTGGTGGTTGCGCCAAGGAAAATTATCCATTTAAACCCTGTAAAAGGCCGCCCAATTCCCGAAGAAATAGAACAAATGATCGGAAGGTAATTATTTAATGACTTCTTATGTAACGAATTTAAATTAACTAACGAATTGAAATGCTAATATAATTTTCCCAAATAGGGCATTCATGTATATAGGGGACGCACATCAGTATCTTGGCCCGTGGCAAGGAATTTCACAAGCAAACTGTCCAAGACAACCTAAAAGCCAAGAATGCGGTTTTTATGTTTTGAAATATATCACTGACATCGTCGCACGTGCCAACCCCAACCGTTACATAGAAGATCAAAAAGCTGTAAGTTTTAATTATTGATCATAGTATATAAATTTTATAATAACAAATATATAATATACATATACATAAACTAATATAAATTTTTAATTTTTTTAACAGTTTGGGGGTAAGAAGCAATACGATCCAAAAACAGAATTGTTACCGCTACAGCGAAAGTGGATCGAACAATTGATGGCGGTGATTCACGGTGACGATTGAGGTTCAAAGGTCGAAGAATTTTTCTTCATTATGTAATTTTTATAGATTAACTTGTAATTAGATTTATTAACTTATTAATATTTTTAACTAATTTTACATGTTTGTGTAATATTTAATTATTTTTATGAAATCAAATTATATTTTTACCCAAATTTAATTACTATTTAATTTAAAATGTAATTAATATATAATTAAATTAAATAAATATGTAATTTAAATTAAATATAATAATATATAAATTAATAAATATAAAATTAAAATTATATAATTAAATTAAAAAAAATGAAAAAACTGAAATCTGCTCACTTTTGGCGTCGGTTCCTACAACCCCTATGGCGTCGGTTATTGGCTAGGAACCGACGCCATATATACCCCTATGGCGTCGGTTCCTAGCTAATAACCGACGCCATAGGGGTATATATGGCGTCGGTTCATATAAACCCTTTAGCGTCGCCCTGATAGGCGTCGGTAGCGAATTTCGCGAAAACCGACGCCTAAAGGGCTAAAAAACCGCCTCTAAAGGGTATTTTTGTAGTAGTGTACTATAAACCAATAATATAGCTTCTTCATCATAAATTCTATTTTTTTTATATATTTTCAAAAGTAACAATTTGATTATTTATAATGCTGATAAAAAACTAATTAGTTACTTTTACATTTAAAAAAGAAAAAACTTTATTTTTATATCATATAATTTATTTGCAATTTGGTTACCTCTAAAACTTATTTGTAAACATCTTATAATCAAATAATTATTTTTAAGTTATATTATTGTATATTACTTAAAATATATTTGGGTAACCTTAAAGTTTATTTTCGAAACTAATAGATTATCATGTATTATAATAAGCTACCATTATTATGTACCAATTGTTTTATATACTTTTTTGTTACTTTGAAACCAATGTATTTATTTTTAGATTATATTACATTGTTTTATTGTTTTAAATACTTTTAGGTTACTTTTTTTATTTTTCTTGTGTAACATTATTTATTTACAATAGGTTACAATAAACTTAAAAAAAGCTCACATAACTAATAAACTAATAAAATTTATAAATAAACTAATAAGTTACACAATAAGTTACATTCAATAAACTAATAAGTTACAACTTTTTTTTAAAAAAAAACTCACATAACTTATTAGTAAAATTTGTAAATATTTAAATTACTAATTATATAAATTAATTACCAATAAATTATTTTGAAGTTATATTTTATGATATCTTAATATTATTTAAGATAATTAACCAATAAAATAAAAAAAAATTAAAAAACGGCAACTAATCTGTATATGATTGGTATTATGAGTAACCTAATGTTTTTTTTATTCTCAAAATAGCAAAAAATAATTGCCCATACACAAACTAACAAGTGACAAAGAAGATTCTACAACAGAAACCTAATGGTTTTTTTTATTCTCAAAATAGCAAAAAATAATTGCCCATACACAAACTAACAAGTGACAAAGAAGATTCTACAACAGAAAATAAACCATAACTCATACCCATGAGCTCTGCAAAAATAAAAGCAGAAGACAAAGAGAAGTATAAGAAAAAGAGAAGAATAAGAAAAAGAAAAAAACTAAAAAATGAGAAAATAAAAAGCACAATGAATGATATTAACCTCTATAAATACTCTACTCTCCCTTACTTTATATAAAAAATTTGATTATAAACCATTACTTACTCATACAAAACTAAACAACTAATTTTTTATAAAACAAAAAGCCTACAGAATTGTAGCACGTGATTCCTTGTAGACATGATGGACATAATGGACATAATGGACATGAAGGGTTGATGTCAGAAACATAAAATAAAAACCAATTAAATTAAAAACGGTATAAAACGGTACATTTTTAGTATTATAATGGACCCACCGTATTTTTGAAATTAAATTATAATTTATGTACTTGGATGTAAATTTTCCAATAATATACCTAAATTCCAAATATGTCTTCATAAATTTATAAATAATAATTGAAAGTCTAATTCAAAATTAAATCCTAATTATCTGTTAATTCTCAAACTAAAATTACAATTTAGAATTATAAGCAAACTCACTCAAGAAGTATGATGAAACAATGAAAAATCTCGAGTGATTAGCAAGCACACTTAGAGGAATAAATACAAATTTTGGCTCAAAGTGTATGAAAAGTGTTTGTTAGATTTTAAACTTGGGAGCTCATTAAAATCACTTGAATAGGTTTGGTATATGAAATAATTCTCAGCTAACTTGAATTTTTGAGTTAAAATCAAGTTTATATTGCATTGGAGTGAAATGTAGCTGTTAGACACAAAAAACAAGATTGCCACTAGGCGATTCAGTTCACCGTTTCCCAATTGGTAAACTAGTTTCTCGAAGAAATGTTTCACCATTTAGGAAACGGTTAACCGTATCCATACAGTGGCAAAAAGTCTATTTTTTTTTTAACTAAAACGGTCATAACTCTCTACTCGATTATCTAATTTCAGAAATTCTAGTTTTATTCTCTTAGTTAAATGATATGTGATCTTAAAAATTAATTTAAAAAATTTAGATATCATTTTGTGAAATAGCTTGTCGCGCAAGTTAGTGGACTAAAATTCGTACTTAAAACTTTTAAGTATAGACTTGAAAATTACTATACAAGACTAGGAAATATAAATAAACCTTTGTGAAGTCTTGTCTTGAGTTCCTTAAGTCTTTTAATCCACTTCGGGTCACTTTTGAGAATTTTGGTAAAATTACCATTTTGTCCTTGAAGTTAATTTTGGCTAAAAAAATCTTATTTTATCTTTCATGGTGCTACACAATCAACAATTGTGACAAATAATAATCAAATATTTATTAATCATAATAAAGAGACTTGAGTTTGAGTCAACAATGTCATCCAAAGGTTTAACCTTTAAAAGTATAGGCCACGTGTCGCCCAAAGCTTTGTCCTTTTAAAGTAGGGGTTTGTAATACCTGCCTGGCAAAAAGGTGGTGAAAGTGTGTGCACTACCATGCTTGGATGTAGGAGATAAGATTTGATATTCGTCAAAAAAGGTAGACATCCACGACACTCCAAGGTGGTTGACATCCGCATCATGCCTTTAAAGTGCCTGTACGGGTATTAGCTGGCAGACTTCCATGTTTAGACCCATCCAGGTCTAGGAGAGGGAATTCTCTTTCTACGTTCGGGAAGCCAAGGCAAAGTTAAGTACGCTTTCGCGTTTCCTTCCATCTCTTCTTGTTCCCGATTCCAAGAGGCTTCTCCGTGATAAGGTTGTATTAGGGGATTTCAATTAAGGAATTATTAAGCTAATCCCCTTCTTTAAATATCACGTATCGTACGTCCAGAAACACAAGTAACAAGTAATTTGACTAACTAAAACTAATTATGAACCAACACAAGGAGGGCTAATCACTAATTGATTATATCAATAGACAATGTAGTAAAAACTCAGTAAATATAATTATATAATTACTAAGAGATCAGTTCTATATTTATAATGGAGTAATTAGAGAATTAATAAAGATGACTATTCGATTGATAAGATTCAATAAATAATCTAGTTTATTAGAGCTTAAAATTATAGGTCTATGGTCCCTAGATGATCACCTTGAAATATTGTCAAGGATAAAGATAAAACTTAAATATGAAAGTTTGAATAAATCTAGTTTGATTTGTCAAAATAGTAATTATTTATTTTGTAATAAATATTTTTTTTTTCAAATTTATAAATTAAATAAATTAGGGAAAAGATAAAAGTTGGTTGGACAAAATACACCACCAATATCTCGTCAAGACATAGGTGGCGCCACTATCACTTGTCCTAACACAGTGATAGACGCGTATAAGATAGGATTGTCCCCACTGAATTTTTTTGGTTAATTAATTTATTGATTAACTAATTCAAAAGATAAATATTTATATAAATTTGAATTTAAAAAGTAGTTATAGATATTTTTGATGGTTGAGATATTCTCTCAAGGTAGTTAAGAGATTTCCTCAAGCAGTTGAGAGATTCCCTTAATTGGTTATAGGAAATAAATATCTATAATAAAATTCGTTTATATTATTTAGTAAAATTATGAAATATGATTTAATAACTAATTTTAATTTAAATATTTAATTAAATAAAATCCTTATTGATTTTATTTAAATATATTGTACAAACCAAAAGCTAATACATATTATTTTTGGGTAAACCTAAAAATGATTAATCTGATTAATCTTTTCTCTCCATCATTACTACAGAATAGTTCTAGCTCATATATTTTAATAAGAACTTTGTATACACTTTATCATACTAGCCCAAAATAGTCCTTGTGTGTGGTAGAAGATTCAAAAAACTATGGTGTGAGTATTTCGAGATCAACTGAGGGTACAACATACAAAAAGACTCGAGAATACATCGATAGGCTTCAAGAGGTAAATTAATTTTTTTGTCTATTTTATTTTAGATATAATATATATGGTGATCCTGAGGATATGGTACGATAGTAATCAGAAACTTTTATCCCGCTACGGACCTGATTTAATACCATAAAAGTAATAAGTTCAAGCAAAGTCTTCCAAGAATATTCACTGTTTTCATCAATAATTAACATATGGGTGCTTTTGAGAAACAAACGAAGCCTTCTGGGAGTCATAACTGCGACCTTACACCACGTTGACCTAGTGCTGGGCCCAACGCCCAAGTTGACATATTGTCAACCTAAGCCATTTCTAAACATTTTCTTGAGAAGTCTTCTAGGCATATTCTTCTTTTCACCAATAACTGTGATACAAGTATTTCTAGGAATCACTCGAAAGCATCTAGTGGGAAAAACTGGGACCCAGCACCCAAGTTGATATTTTATCAACCTGGGCCAGTTCCAAGTGTTTTATAAAAAAAGTGCTCGAAGAATCTTTACCGTTTTAAAAAACTGAAAATACAAGTGACCTTAGGGAGCAAAGGAGATTCTTAGGGAGCCAAAATAGAGCGTCAGTGCCTAAGTTGACATAAGTGCTGCGCCCTGCGCATAGGTTGATGTATAACCTAGTATTCATGTTTCTCCTTCTTAAACACAAATTCTACTCTAGGGATTCTTTTTATTTTGGTCAAAAATAGGGTAAGAGACCTCATCACAATCTTAAATTCCATAAAAGTATCAAAATGAGCCCCAAGAAGTCCGCTAAGGAGCACTCAGCAACCAGGTTAACGTATAGCCTGGTGAGTTGGGTTCTGATTATTTGATTCTGATTCTGTCTTAACAATCTAACTATTTTTTTTTTATAATAAACGAGAGCTAAGACTTGTGATAAGTTAAATTCACACTTTGATATTTTACCTTTTCAACAAGGTCAAATATCAGCAAAATTAGGGAGTTTTCAGTCAACCTGATTTTACAAAAAAGTGACATCACTGAGGATTGGTGAACAACTTCACCAAAACTATGAAATTGACTAAGTGATGTTAACATATCACTTAGGCATAAAAAAAAATACAAGTTTGGGACATTTTTTCACTCACACAACGTCTAGGTTGACTTTAGTATGGCAACATGGGTGTCCGGTGTCAACGTGGACATTGGATCCTGAATAACTTTTAGTAAAATAGCCATAACTCCCTTAATATTGATCTGATTGATGCGACTCAACTTTTGTTTTATAGCTATTTCAAATCTATTTTAAATCATGTCTCACACCCATATCGTAATTTTAAAGATTTTAAGTCCAAAATTCGTCCCCAATACAAGTACAATTTTTTCACAAATTACCCGAAAAGTGATCCAACAGACGAGATTTGAGCTTTGAAAATTTCTAATAATCATCCGAAGTCATTTTTACTATTAGATCATCATCAAGAGCCAAGATCAATCCAAAAGTTTTTTTTTCATATTTTATTATTATTTTAATAGGATATGCTTCCATATAAAATGAGAGCACCACTAGTTCATTTTACACATTCAGAAAAGAGCCCTTAAGGTCAAAACATTTCTCTCTAGTTTTGCCTTTCTCAATTTTTTGTGTAATTCTCATGAGCAACAAAAACTCGAAGTAAGCATAGTTCCATTACCATCACAACACAGGGGAACTACTTTAAATCTTGTGTGTCTCTCTCATTTACTCTACTTACTTCTATTTTCTCTTGCACATCTATAGCGAGTGTTGGCCAATCTTTTGCGTCAACCCCATTAGATTTAAATCAAACGCTACAAAAATGTCTCTACCTGTGAGAGCAAAAAAACAGTGTTCTCACCTAAGAGTATCTCTAATGATACATTATCATATAAATTAGTGTGGAATCTTTACACTTCCACTCTATGGATACATTAAATTTTATACCAAATTAATATGCATCAAATTTTACACCATTAATGATGTTATATTTAGTATCTACACCAAATTGGTGCATACTTTTTTCTTTTCATTTAATTTTTTTATTGTATTTTTAAAAAAAATAATCATAAATTATCTGTTGAAAATATGTATAATTATGTCTTAAATTAACTATTATTGGTTATTAATGTAAAATTAAATTCTATTTATACCCACAAAAAGATAAGTACACTCCAATATTTAAAAAAATTAAGCTTAAAAAAAAATTACTCTTAATATTTTTAAAATTTTTTCTCTCATATTATTTTGTATTAACTTAAATAGTTATTTTAATTTTACTTTCATATATATATATATTTTTTTTTAAAAATGATGTATAATTTTTTTTCTTATAACATTTCACATAATTTTTTATTTTAAGTTTTTTTGGTTATAATATTTGAAATATATTTTATTTTTGTATGATAGGCATATTTTTTAAGAATATAAATTGGAAGAAAATAATTAAAAAAATTAATTTAATTAAAGATATATATATTTTGTGTAAAATAAAAATTGTTAAAATATAGTACATTTATAAATTTTTAGGCACAAATAAAATTCTCTTAATATAAATAACACAAAATGTTGTATCTTTAAAGAAAAATGTCATATTTAGTGCTAAATTAAGTAACAATAGTAAGTACTACACCAAATTGATGAAATATGTACACAAAAATAGTGTCATTGTTAGAGATGGTCTAACTACCCTATACTTATATGCAGGCCCGGCCCTAGGCATAGGCGGGCTAGGCCCGTGCCTAGGGCCCACTCTTTCTAGGGGCCCATTTAAAATTTTAAGACCTCAATATTTTACTACTATATTTAACTAAAATTAACATTCATTGTCATCAAATTAAGCCCAGCGTAGTGGCAGTTGGATTATAGGTTTTAAGTTGTTTGGAACCTAAGTTCGATCCCACCACATATCACTTCTTATCATTAATTTTTTTAAAAGAAAATTATTTAAGAAACAACTACAAATACATACACTTGATAACTAAAGCTAAAAAAAATTTAAATATATAAATATTATTTAAATTTTTTTTTTCTAAATTTAACACTTTATAAGCTTATCTATTTATTTTTTTATTTCTTTATTGTCTTTTTTCCTACTTTTCTTATTATGTTATTATTTTCCTATTTATTTTGCTTTAATTAAAATTACATTTTTAACATTATGAAAACAAAATCATTAATCAAGATATAATATTTAATTTCAATAATAATAATAATAATAAATAATAATTTTTTTCTTGAATATTATTTGAAGTGATTTTAATTTATATCTTTTTAAATATCTTATTATAATTATTGATTATAATCTAATGTAGTTGTTAGAAATTATTTTAGCTATAGGTAAATATAGACTTCATAGTTTTTTCTTTTATTTTTCTTTTTATGAATTTGATTTATTGTATGGCTAAAATTTTGACAAGATAAAAATATTATTATGGATGATAAAACAAATTTAAAATACAAATCTGTTATTTCACATTTTTAATATTTTTTTTACTTTTATGTCATGGAATGTAGCATTTAATTTTTTTAGGTTAGTTTATTATTTATTAAGGGGCCCAAAATTTTATTTCGTCTTAGGCCCATATTTTTTCAGGGTCGGCCCTGCTTATATGCTATCTCATTTCATTATTTAGGATAATTATGAATAGAAATTATTAGCTTACAAATTGATTCCTTTCCTTCCACCTAAACTAAACAATTAGAGAAATGTTAAAAAGTATTATTTGGGTCTAACATTCTGAGATATTATATCACTATTAGTGTAATTAAGTATCAAATGTCATGTAATTTAATGTAATAACATAAAAAATATAGGTAACCAATTGTAGTGCGACAACTCTAAAAGATGTTAGCACCACTAATGTCTAATAGCAGTTCGAACAATTAACAAAAAAAAAATTAAATCTCCGAAATTTAAGGATTTATTGGTAATGATTTCATCTAATGAAGATTTGCGACATAAATATCTAAGTTTAACTTCTATCCATTTGTAGTGCGACAACTCTAAAAGGTGTTGGCACCACTAATGTCCAATAACAGCTCAAACAATTAACAAAAACAATTAAATCTCTGAAATTCAAGGATTTATTGGTAATGATTTCATCTAATGAAGATTTGCAGCATAAATAAATACTTAAATTTAATTTTAGCAGTAATAATACCTAAGTTATATTTCTGAAACTCTGTAGGTACCTAACCGTTATATATTAGGCCATTAAATCCACGTATTATTTTCTTATAGTATATTTGGATTATTATTTTTTAAATAATAAAAATTTAATGATTTGAATCAATTAGGAATTGACACGTGGCAATTTACTACCTACATAATTAAACTTGGTATTTATTCATTAGTAACTGAAACTTAAAGTTAAGTCAAATTACTCTAATCTTTTATTCTAATAACAAAATCATAAAAGATAAAGCCATGAAAGAATTTCTTATATCAACAGTGAGAGGTCTTAGATATGCTTTTGCATGCCTTAGACCAGACACCTGCTGTTGAGTGGGAGTAAGGAGTAGGTATCAGATTAATCCAGGAGAAGAACATTGGAAGACAATCAAGTAAATCCTAAGATAAAGAAGAGGAACTATATGTTAGTCTATAAGGGTGTGTTTAAAACTCTTAGACTACACCATATCAGATTTCGAAATTTGCCTATGTGCTAGTAAATATTTCTGATAAGATGGTGATTACTCTGGGGGTGGAATAGTGATTTTGGAGAAGTGTAAAAACCTATCTGAAGTCTCTAGGTCTACCAGAGAGGGACTGAATGTTAAGGTTGCAGGAAAGGTACTTATTCAGTCTAAGGAAAGTTCTATACATTTTTGGCACCATTCCAAATTGCCTTAAACTACTAGTGTTAATTTCCTGATTAACCAAAAGTAGTTGCCAAAGGTATAGAATCCAGTATCCCAAGAGAGTAGACATATAGAGAGGAATTTCACATTATCAATGATTTTGTGATTAAAGGAAGAGTAATAGTGGAGAAAAGGTTGTGGTTAATTCAACCTTTCAGATCCTATTACGAGGAGTTTACTACTACTACACTTGATTTGTATATCAAGGTGTTGAGATTATTTGAAACGCACTTTTTGTTTTATATTAGTGCAAGTGGGAGTTTGTTGGGTTTTATGCCCTAAATGAAACTCATTTCAATATAATCAGATTTACTTATTAATATAGATCAGAAATAACATTTAATGTTGCATGGTTCACATGATTTACTTCATGATTATATGTATATAATGTATAAATTCATCTGAAACCCTTTTCACATACTTGATCCTGTTTATTGTGCCGTCAACACATTGGAAAGTAAACATGACTATGTGAATAAAGTTTCCTAGATTTATCAGACAGAGGGTTTTACTGATATGATAATCTACAACAAGAGTTTACTTGCATTTGGAGAAATGCTATGTTCTTTCCAGAGCATTGGTTAAAGTAAAGCTCAGGTTGGATGCATGGAGTATGCATCGGAAGGGACCGATATTGAACTTTGACTTAGATTTATTAAACTTACCGTAATATCTATTCAAGTCAATATCGCCTAGTTGATCCTAGATCAAATGATCTTAATCCTGTTATGATTAGGCTCAATCTTGAAAGGCTATTCGTGTTCTTTGATTTGTTAGTTAACCCTACTTTTAGGTCAGGGTGATACGTACATTTTGGGAACACGGTAGTGCAATTGAGTGGGAGCACTATCATAAACATGGAATCTATAGCTTCTATCTGGCGAGTAGTAAGCAAAGGATGATCTCCTTCGAGCTTGACCAAACGAACATAAATGGTGGAGTACTCATTTCACATAAGCTGAAATATCATTTATACGGGGTCAAGTGTTTTAAGGAATAAATACATTGTAGGGTGTAACGGTAATTTAATCCCTTTACAGTGTAGATCATTCATATAGAGGTTCATTGATCACATTAGGATTATACTGAGAGTGCAATTCTAAGTTTTATGCGTGGATTCAACGAAGAATTAATAAGTTAGTGAATTTTAGTGCTAAATTCTTGATCTACTTATTGGAAGCTCGGTTATATAGACCCATGGTCCCCCCACTAGTTGAGATAATATTGCTTGTAAGACTCATGTAATTGTTTTTGATTAATCAATTATAATTCTCAAATTAGACTATGTCTATTTGTGAATTTTTCACTAAGTAAGGGCGAAATTGTAAAGAAAGAGTTTTAGGGGCATATTTGTTAATTATGATACTTTGTATGGTTCAATTAATAAATATGATAAATGACAATATTATTTAATAATTATTTATAGTTATTAAATAGTTAGAATTGGCATTTAAATGGTTGAATTAGAAAATTGGCGTTTTTGAGAAAATCAGATGCAGAAAAGATAAAACTGCAAAATTGCAAAAAGTGAGGCCCAATTCCACCTTGCATGGCCGGCCACTTTTGTAGGGTTTTCCCTCTGATATTTTCATTATTTTAATGCCATATAATTCAAACCTAACCCTAGTGGAATGCTATAAATAGATAGTGAAGGCTTCAGAAAAATAAGACTTTTCTTCAGACTTTCTAAATCAGAAAAAACTGAGCCTTCTCTCTCCCTATCTTTAGCTGACCACTCTCTCTCTTCTTCTTCAATATATTTCGAAATCCTTAGTGATTAGAGTAGTGCCCACACACATCAAGTGATACCTCAATCATAGTGAGGAAGATCGTGAAGAAAGATCATCAGCAAAGGAGATTCAGCATCAAGGATTCAGAGAAAGAGATCCAGGTTCAGATATTGATAATGCTCTGCTACAGAAAGGAATCAAGGGCTAGATATCTGAACGGAAGGAGTCATTATATTCCGCTGCAACCAATGTAAGGTTTCCTAAACTTTATATGTGTTTATTTCATCGTTTTAGAAAGTTCATATTTAGGGTGTTAATAAACATACTTGTGAGTAGATCTAAGATCTTGGTAAAATAATTTCCAACAATCACTTATTCCAAAAATTAAAACATGCACCTATTCAACTATCAAACTAATAACATGCTTCCTACTAGACTTGTCTTAAAACATACTAATAAAATAACTACTAAAACAATAAAGGCTTACTGAACCGTGAGTCAAGCTTATCTCTGATGATGATTGTACTTGTCGTGACAATCTTCGGAAGATAACCTGGCGACTCTACTACCAAATTGTAACACCCTACTAGGATAGGCATGTTTATATGATTTTATATTAACAGTGCAATCTGTTGCTAACCAACAAGTTTATTGAAAATCGTGATTAATTAAAACTTTAATGGATTACTCTTAAATTTTAAAGTAAATAATATATATAAACGGGATCCCTTATTTAAAATATTTATAATTGAGTTATAAAATATTTGTTATGAAAGTTGTCCCCTAGCGACTATACAAAATAGAACCTGTTGTCGCAAATATCGTACGCTCTAGGTCTAACTGTCCCGACATGTACAATCTTCATCCACTCGGACTCATTGTTGTTTAGCCTTAGCTTTTCCCTTACCTATACATGTAAACAATAACTGTGAGTTGGCAGACTCAGTAAGAAAAGCAAACCATATTCATAAATATAACTCGAATTACAATTAGGTACCCATACACCCAAGCATAATCCTATCCTTGCGTCCTACGTAATACTGAGTCTAGAACGTTCATACAATAGTACTATTAACCGTAATATCACCCTATACTTGGTACTCTAGTCGTACCGATGTGATAGCGTCAAACAGTACTTATGCCTAACATACATTCATCGGTATCTAATATAACTCTATGTATATTGATACCGCTATTCTAATGTAATCTAACATGCACGCTAAACATGTATTCACATATACATATCATTATACTAATCTTACCTCATTTTCGAATTGATGTGCCGGTCAACCTGAGTGGAACCGCTGCTTGACGATTTACAGGCCCCTAAGTCACAATATTTATAAAACTGATGAGTGACACGCTAAATCACTTTTCGGAGACTTAAAATAAAAATAAAAAATTGCCCTATAAATGGATAACATGGCAATACCCTAAACATTGCAAAAACGCAAAAATCTAGGGTGCCCTAAACTGCCTCAACTAGTAGACCGGTTCCCAACCAAAAAATTGGTTTTGTGGGGTCTTCTTAGGGATGAACCAAAATTTTGGTCCCTACAGGTCCAAACTAAAGGGGTCGACCAGTTTAGTGCAAGAACCCTAAAAACCTTCTAAACTATTCAAATCAACCCAAACCATCCAGAGCACCTAAACAAGTCACAAGGAACATAATTCAAGCAACTAAAACAGGTATAAGCCTTAGAAATCAATTCTACCAGTAAAGGGAAAACTTTGAGCTTAAAAGCTCAAACCCTGCTTAAGTTCCACAACAAGATGCAAATTCAACCTAAAATCACTCATGCCAGTACACAAACACCTTAGAAAACAGATTTAAACTTAAAAAATTTGCACAGTGGCCCTAACTCAGAATTCATGCATGAAAACCTAACTTCAAACTTGAAATACAAATAGAAAAAGGGAGAGAAGCTAACCTTGAGCTAACCCTTACTTAATCTATAGAAACCTTAGTTGAATCCTTGATTTTCTAGCTTGAAGTTGAAGCAAAAAGTCTAGTTTTTTTCTTGCCTAGGGTGAGGCCGAACAAGGGAAAGAGAGAGAAAGAGGTGTTGAATTTTTCTAGCTTAGTCAATTATGGTTAAATGAAAAACTAACTTAATAAATTCACTATATTCAGCTTATTACTATTAATAAGCTTACAAAAATAAATAAGTAAATTCCCACTAACTAAAATAGTACTAATCTAGGGTAAAAGACTAAATTACCCTTTCTTAATTAGGAAGCAACTAACATAATTAGGGATAAAATGGTCATATACCACTAACCCGATAACTCTCGACATTCCCAATGCCTATTTAAATTGCCCCGCTATTACTAAAATACCAAACAATATGAGAATGTGATTCTATCGACTAAATATCGTGTTCTACTGTTACCGGGCATAAAATATAAAAAAAAAATATGAAATTTCATATATAACATAAATAAAATAGGAAATTTTTTATTAATATACGTAATACACATAATAATAACATAACTAACCTTGATTAATTTATTAGTCTTCCGGTAACGTGACACATCATCATCTCTACCGTAATACCAAAAAAATCTCATACTGAAATCTAAAAGGAAACCTACCATCTCGCTCCATGAATGCGGGTCCTTTGAACAGTATGTGAAACACAATACTAGAAACAAAACCTTTAAATTTACTTTCTTGTGATTATAGAATATCAAAATCACAACTTGAATCATTCTAAAAAAAACTCCATTAACGAACAAAAAAGCTTCGTTCACAAACAACACAACATCAATCAATCATTCATAACCGAAATCGTTTCTTAAACTATCGATAATAAGATTTTCACAATCGTTTCACTAAGAATATATATAAGATCAAAGACACAATTTAAGACCATTCTCACTAACAAAAACTCCATTAACGAACAAAAAAGCTTCGATTACAATCGCCACAAGATCGATCACGAGTTTAGTTCCGAAATTGTTCCTTAAATTACCAAAAATACCTCAAAATTAGAGATAGAATCGTTGCTGGATAAATGAACAACTCAATCGATACTTTAGAAAACTTGATCCAAAACTTAATCTATTTCTTTCTATTTTCCTCAATTTCAAAAGTAACTTTTTGATTACTTATGATGCTCATAAGAAACTAATCAGTTACTTTTTCATAATTTTTTTTTTTCATATTGTAAAATTTGAGATACATTTTGGTTACCTCTAAAATTTATTTGGAACACCTTAATAATCAATGATTTATTTTTAGGTTTTATTAATACGATGAGCATCTTCAAGTTTATTTTTGCGTAAAAAAAATATTGTTATTATTACTGTTCTATCTTTTCTAACAATATACTATATATACCATCAATCAACTAACATATACGTACTATAAACCAATAATATAGCTTCTTCATCATAAATTCTATTTTTTTTATATATTTTCAAAAGTAACAATTTGATTATTTATAATGCTGATAAAAAACTAATTAGTTACTTTTACATTTAAAAAAAAAAAAACTTTATTTTTATATCATATAATTTATTTGCAATTTGGTTACCTCTAAAACTTATTTGTAAACATCTTATAATCAAATAATTATTTTTAAGTTATATTATTGTATATTACTTAAAATATATTTGGGTAACCTTAAAGTTTATTTTCGAAACTAATAGATTATCATGTATTATAATAAGCTACCATTATTATGTACCAATTGTTTTATATACTTTTTTGTTACTTTGAAACCAATGTATTTATTTTTAGATTATATTACATTGTTTTATTGTTTTAAATACTTTTAGGTTACTTTTTTTATTTTTCTTGTGTAACATTATTTATTTACAATAGGTTACAATAAACTTAAAAAAAGCTCACATAACTAATAAACTAATAAAATTTATAAATAAACTAATAAGTTACACAATAAGTTACATTCAATAAACTAATAAGTTACAACTTTTTTTTAAAAAAAAACTCACATAACTTATTAGTAAAATTTGTAAATATTTAAATTACTAATTATATAAATTAATTACCAATAAATTATTTTGAAGTTATATTTTATGATATCTTAATATTATTTAAGATAATTAACCAATAAAATAAAAAAAAATTAAAAAACGGCAACTAATCTGTATATGATTGGTATTATGAGTAACCTAATGTTTTTTTTATTCTCAAAATAGCAAAAAATAATTGCCCATACACAAACTAACAAGTGACAAAGAAGATTCTACAACAGAAACCTAATGGTTTTTTTTATTCTCAAAATAGCAAAAAATAATTGCCCATACACAAACTAACAAGTGACAAAGAAGATTCTACAACAGAAAATAAACCATAACTCATACCCATGAGCTCTGCAAAAATAAAAGCAGAAGACAAAGAGAAGTATAAGAAAAAGAGAAGAATAAGAAAAAGAAAAAAACTAAAAAATGAGAAAATAAAAAGCACAATGAATGATATTAACCTCTATAAATACTCTACTCTCCCTTACTTTATATAAAAAATTTGATTATAAACCATTACTTACTCATACAAAACTAAACAACTAATTTTTTATAAAACAAAAAGCCTACAGAATTGTAGCACGTGATTCCTTGTAGACATGATGGACATAATGGACATAATGGACATGAAGGGTTGATGTCAGAAACATAAAATAAAAACCAATTAAATTAAAAACGGTATAAAACGGTACATTTTTAGTATTATAATGGACCCACCGTATTTTTGAAATTAAATTATAATTTATGTACTTGGATGTAAATTTTCCAATAATATACCTAAATTCCAAATATGTCTTCATAAATTTATAAATAATAATTGAAAGTCTAATTCAAAATTAAATCCTAATTATCTGTTAATTCTCAAACTAAAATTACAATTTAGAATTATAAGCAAACTCACTCAAGAAGTATGATGAAACAATGAAAAATCTCGAGTGATTAGCAAGCACACTTAGAGGAATAAATACAAATTTTGGCTCAAAGTGTATGAAAAGTGTTTGTTAGATTTTAAACTTGGGAGCTCATTAAAATCACTTGAATAGGTTTGGTATATGAAATAATTCTCAGCTAACTTGAATTTTTGAGTTAAAATCAAGTTTATATTGCATTGGAGTGAAATGTAGCTGTTAGACACAAAAAACAAGATTGCCACTAGGCGATTCAGTTCACCGTTTCCCAATTGGTAAACTAGTTTCTCGAAGAAATGTTTCACCATTTAGGAAACGGTTAACCGTATCCATACAGTGGCAAAAAGTCTATTTTTTTTTTAACTAAAACGGTCATAACTCTCTACTCGATTATCTAATTTCAGAAATTCTAGTTTTATTCTCTTAGTTAAATGATATGTGATCTTAAAAATTAATTTAAAAAATTTAGATATCATTTTGTGAAATAGCTTGTCGCGCAAGTTAGTGGACTAAAATTCGTACTTAAAACTTTTAAGTATAGACTTGAAAATTACTATACAAGACTAGGAAATATAAATAAACCTTTGTGAAGTCTTGTCTTGAGTTCCTTAAGTCTTTTAATCCACTTCGGGTCACTTTTGAGAATTTTGGTAAAATTACCATTTTGTCCTTGAAGTTAATTTTGGCTAAAAAAATCTTATTTTATCTTTCATGGTGCTACACAATCAACAATTGTGACAAATAATAATCAAATATTTATTAATCATAATAAAGAGACTTGAGTTTGAGTCAACAATGTCATCCAAAGGTTTAACCTTTAAAAGTATAGGCCACGTGTCGCCCAAAGCTTTGTCCTTTTAAAGTAGGGGTTTGTAATACCTGCCTGGCAAAAAGGTGGTGAAAGTGTGTGCACTACCATGCTTGGATGTAGGAGATAAGATTTGATATTCGTCAAAAAAGGTAGACATCCACGACACTCCAAGGTGGTTGACATCCGCATCATGCCTTTAAAGTGCCTGTACGGGTATTAGCTGGCAGACTTCCATGTTTAGACCCATCCAGGTCTAGGAGAGGGAATTCTCTTTCTACGTTCGGGAAGCCAAGGCAAAGTTAAGTACGCTTTCGCGTTTCCTTCCATCTCTTCTTGTTCCCGATTCCAAGAGGCTTCTCCGTGATAAGGTTGTATTAGGGGATTTCAATTAAGGAATTATTAAGCTAATCCCCTTCTTTAAATATCACGTATCGTACGTCCAGAAACACAAGTAACAAGTAATTTGACTAACTAAAACTAATTATGAACCAACACAAGGAGGGCTAATCACTAATTGATTATATCAATAGACAATGTAGTAAAAACTCAGTAAATATAATTATATAATTACTAAGAGATCAGTTCTATATTTATAATGGAGTAATTAGAGAATTAATAAAGATGACTATTCGATTGATAAGATTCAATAAATAATCTAGTTTATTAGAGCTTAAAATTATAGGTCTATGGTCCCTAGATGATCACCTTGAAATATTGTCAAGGATAAAGATAAAACATAAATATGAAAGTTTGAATAAATCTAGTTTGATTTGTCAAAATAGTAATTATTTATTTTGTAATAAATATTTTTTTTTTCAAATTTATAAATTAAATAAATTAGGGAAAAGATAAAAGTTGGTTGGACAAAATACACCACCAATATCTCGTCAAGACATAGGTGGCGCCACTATCACTTGTCCTAACACAGTGATAGACGCGTATAAGATAGGATTGTCCCCACTGAATTTTTTTGGTTAATTAATTTATTGATTAACTAATTCAAAAGATAAATATTTATATAAATTTGAATTTAAAAAGTAGTTATAGATATTTTTGATGGTTGAGATATTCTCTCAAGGTAGTTAAGAGATTTCCTCAAGCAGTTGAGAGATTCCCTTAATTGGTTATAGGAAATAAATATCTATAATAAAATTCGTTTATATTATTTAGTAAAATTATGAAATATGATTTAATAACTAATTTTAATTTAAATATTTAATTAAATAAAATCCTTATTGATTTTATTTAAATATATTGTACAAACCAAAAGCTAATACATATTATTTTTGGGTAAACCTAAAAATGATTAATCTGATTAATCTTTTCTCTCCATCATTACTACAGAATAGTTCTAGCTCATATATTTTAATAAGAACTTTGTATACACTTTATCATACTAGCCCAAAATAGTCCTTGTGTGTGGTAGAAGATTCAAAAAACTATGGTGTGAGTATTTCGAGATCAACTGAGGGTACAACATACAAAAAGACTCGAGAATACATCGATAGGCTTCAAGAGGTAAATTAATTTTTTTGTCTATTTTATTTTAGATATAATATATATGGTGATCCTGAGGATATGGTACGATAGTAATCAGAAACTTTTATCCCGCTACGGACCTGATTTAATACCATAAAAGTAATAAGTTCAAGCAAAGTCTTCCAAGAATATTCACTGTTTTCATCAATAATTAACATATGGGTGCTTTTGAGAAACAAACGAAGCCTTCTGGGAGTCATAACTGCGACCTTACACCACGTTGACCTAGTGCTGGGCCCAACGCCCAAGTTGACATATTGTCAACCTAAGCCATTTCTAAACATTTTCTTGAGAAGTCTTCTAGGCATATTCTTCTTTTCACCAATAACTGTGATACAAGTATTTCTAGGAATCACTCGAAAGCATCTAGTGGGAAAAACTGGGACCCAGCACCCAAGTTGATATTTTATCAACCTGGGCCAGTTCCAAGTGTTTTATAAAAAAAGTGCTCGAAGAATCTTTACCGTTTTAAAAAACTGAAAATACAAGTGACTTTAGGGAGCAAAGGAGATTCTTAGGGAGCCAAAATAGAGCGTCAGTGCCTAAGTTGACATAAGTGCTGCGCCCTGCGCATAGGTTGATGTATAACCTAGTATTCATGTTTCTCCTTCTTAAACACAAATTCTACTCTAGGGATTCTTTTTATTTTGGTCAAAAATAGGGTAAGAGACCTCATCACAATCTTAAATTCCATAAAAGTATCAAAATGAGCCCCAAGAAGTCCGCTAAGGAGCACTCAGCAACCAGGTTAACGTATAGCCTGGTGAGTTGGGTTCTGATTATTTGATTCTGATTCTGTCTTAACAATCTAACTATTTTTTTTTTATAATAAACGAGAGCTAAGACTTGTGATAAGTTAAATTCACACTTTGATATTTTACCTTTTCAACAAGGTCAAATATCAGCAAAATTAGGGAGTTTTCAGTCAACCTGATTTTACAAAAAAGTGACATCACTGAGGATTGGTGAACAACTTCACCAAAACTATGAAATTGACTAAGTGATGTTAACATATCACTTAGGCATAAAAAAAATACAAGTTTGGGACATTTTTTCACTCACACAACGTCTAGGTTGACTTTAGTATGGCAACATGGGTGTCCGGTGTCAACGTGGACATTGGATCCTGAATAACTTTTAGTAAAATAGCCATAACTCCCTTAATATTGATCTGATTGATGCGACTCAACTTTTGTTTTATAGCTATTTCAAATCTATTTTAAATCATGTCTCACACCCATATCGTAATTTTAAAGATTTTAAGTCCAAAATTCGTCCCCAATACAAGTACAATTTTTTCACAAATTACCCGAAAAGTGATCCAACAGACGAGATTTGAGCTTTGAAAATTTCTAATAATCATCCGAAGTCATTTTTACTATTAGATCATCATCAAGAGCCAAGATCAATCCAAAAGTTTTTTTTTTCATATTTTATTATTATTTTAATAGGATATGCTTCCATATAAAATGAGAGCACCACTAGTTCATTTTACACATTCAGAAAAGAGCCCTTAAGGTCAAAACATTTCTCTCTAGTTTTGCCTTTCTCAATTTTTTGTGTAATTCTCATGAGCAACAAAAACTCGAAGTAAGCATAGTTCCATTACCATCACAACACAGGGGAACTACTTTAAATCTTGTGTGTCTCTCTCATTTACTCTACTTACTTCTATTTTCTCTTGCACATCTATAGCGAGTGTTGGCCAATCTTTTGCGTCAACCCCATTAGATTTAAATCAAACGCTACAAAAATGTCTCTACCTGTGAGAGCAAAAAAACAGTGTTCTCACCTAAGAGTATCTCTAATGATACATTATCATATAAATTAGTGTGGAATCTTTACACTTCCACTCTATGGATACATTAAATTTTATACCAAATTAATATGCATCAAATTTTACACCATTAATGATGTTATATTTAGTATCTACACCAAATTGGTGCATACTTTTTTCTTTTCATTTAATTTTTTTATTGTATTTTTAAAAAAAATAATCATAAATTATCTGTTGAAAATATGTATAATTATGTCTTAAATTAACTATTATTGGTTATTAATGTAAAATTAAATTCTATTTATACCCACAAAAAGATAAGTACACTCCAATATTTAAAAAAATTAAGCTTAAAAAAAAATTACTCTTAATATTTTTAAAATTTTTTCTCTCATATTATTTTGTATTAACTTAAATAGTTATTTTAATTTTACTTTCATATATATATATATTTTTTTTTAAAAATGATGTATAATTTTTTTTCTTATAACATTTCACATAATTTTTTATTTTAAGTTTTTTTGGTTATAATATTTGAAATATATTTTATTTTTGTATGATAGGCATATTTTTTAAGAATATAAATTGGAAGAAAATAATTAAAAAAATTAATTTAATTAAAGATATATATATTTTGTGTAAAATAAAAATTGTTAAAATATAGTACATTTATAAATTTTTAGGCACAAATAAAATTCTCTTAATATAAATAACACAAAATGTTGTATCTTTAAAGAAAAATGTCATATTTAGTGCTAAATTAAGTAACAATAGTAAGTACTACACCAAATTGATGAAATATGTACACAAAAATAGTGTCATTGTTAGAGATGGTCTAACTACCCTATACTTATATGCAGGCCCGGCCCTAGGCATAGGCGGGCTAGGCCCGTGCCTAGGGCCCACTCTTTCTAGGGGCCCATTTAAAATTTTAAGACCTCAATATTTTACTACTATATTTAACTAAAATTAACATTCATTGTCATCAAATTAAGCCCAGCGTAGTGGCAGTTGGATTATAGGTTTTAAGTTGTTTGGAACCTAAGTTCGATCCCACCACATATCACTTCTTATCATTAATTTTTTTAAAAAAAAATTATTTAAGAAACAACTACAAATACATACACTTGATAACTAAAGCTAAAAAAAATTTAAATATATAAATATTATTTAAATTTTTTTTTTCTAAATTTAACACTTTATAAGCTTATCTATTTTTTTTTTATTTCTTTATTGTCTTTTTTCCTACTTTTCTTATTATGTTATTATTTTCTTATTTATTTTGCTTTAATTAAAATTACATTTTTAACATTATGAAAACAAAATCATTAATCAAGATATAATATTTAATTTCAATAATAATAATAATAATAAATAATAATTTTTTTCTTGAATATTATTTGAAGTGATTTTAATTTATATCTTTTTAAATATCTTATTATAATTATTGATTATAATCTAATGTAGTTGTTAGAAATTATTTTAGCTATAGGTAAATATAGACTTCATAGTTTTTTTCTTTTATTTTTCTTTTTATGAATTTGATTTATTGTATGGCTAAAATTTTGACAAGATAAAAATATTATTATGGATGATAAAACAAATTTAAAATACAAATTTGTTATTTCACATTTTTAATATTTTTTTTACTTTTATGTCATGGAATGTAGCATTTAATTTTTTTAGGTTAATTTATTATTTATTAAGGGGCCCAAAATTTTATTTCGTCTTAGGCCCATATTTTTTCAGGGTCGGCCCTGCTTATATGCTATCTCATTTCATTATTTAGGATAATTATGAATAGAAATTATTAGCTTACAAATTGATTCCTTTCCTTCCACCTAAACTAAACAATTAGAGAAATGTTAAAAAGTATTATTTGGGTCTAACATTCTGAGATATTATATCACTATTAGTGTAATTAAGTATCAAATGTCATGTAATTTAATGTAATAACATAAAAAATATAGGTAACCAATTGTAGTGCGACAACTCTAAAAGATGTTAGCACCACTAATGTCTAATAGCAGTTCGAACAATTAACAAAAAAAAAATTAAATCTCCGAAATTTAAGGATTTATTGGTAATGATTTCATCTAATGAAGATTTGCGACATAAATATCTAAGTTTAACTTCTATCCATTTGTAGTGCGACAACTCTAAAAGGTGTTGGCACCACTAATGTCCAATAACAGCTCAAACAATTAACAAAAACAATTAAATCTCTGAAATTCAAGGATTTATTGGTAATGATTTCATCTAATGAAGATTTGCAGCATAAATAAATACTTAAATTTAATTTTAGCAGTAATAATACCTAAGTTATATTTCTGAAACTCGTATGCATCTTAACCGTTATATATTAGGCCATTAAATCCACGTATTATTTTCTTATAGTATATTTGGATTATTATTTTTTAAATAATAAAAATTTAATGATTTGAATCAATTAGGAATTGACACGTGGCAATTTACTACCTACATAATTAAACTTGGTATTTATTCATTAGTAACTGAAACTTAAAGTTAAGTCAAATTACTCTAATCTTTTATTCTAATAACAAAATCATAAAAAAAAAAAAAAAAGCTCCTAAAATCAAAAACATAAACTCCGTGACAATGTGACATAGTTACAGAACCAACACGCGCTTTAATTGCTTTTATTGGTCTCATCAACGAATTCCCACCGCATTTATCCCCACACACTCTCTCTTTACTCATTTTGTTTCTTCTGTCTTCTTTTATCTTTCCTTCTTCAAACTCTTCTCTCTCTCTCTCTCTCTCTAAAATGGCGAAACTAGTTTTGTTAATGGCGCTTAGCTTCCTTCCGGCATTGGCTTTGGCAACCCGTTGGGTGAAGGATCCCCTTGTAGTTGAAGGCAAAGTTTACTGTGACACATGCCTAGCTGGTTACGAAACCACCGCCACTACTTACATCGCCGGTAACAATTGCTTTCACAATGCTCTTTTCATCTTTTATTTTTCTGATTTTCATAAATTGTAGGGCCTATTTTTTGTATATTTTGTTTGAATAACTGTTAATCTATGGAATATGCTTCTGTGTTTTGTAGATCTATGTTTGAAAGTGTTGTATTATGATAGTGAAGTTGATGATCTACTTGATCTGAATGATTTTGACTGTGTTTGACTAAGAAATGGAACTGTGTGGACTTGTAAACATCCGATTATTTCTATTATTATATTATTATTTGTGGAAACCATCCTCTTATATTTAGATTGTAAAAACAATTATAATTTATATAGCAACGTTGAAGAGCTAATTGGATCTTGTAAATCTTTGTTCAGATTTTCAATATGGATATTTTCCCGACATTTTCTATCAAAAATTGTGCCAAACCTCTTACCCATTAGGAAAGGAAAAAAAAAAATAATTAAATAACCAACTTATTTATTATGTATAGGCTGCTAGATTTGGATTGGAGAGGATACTGAATTGGTAATTTCGAAAAATATATCAGTAGTTCCAGTATATACATACTCAATATTATATAAGATCTGTGTTTAATTTTAGTTATAAATAGTTTCAAGTGGAGATTACGTTACTTTAATTATACTTTTATTTATAGTTTAAGTGTAAAAAATATAATTTTAAGTGTGTGTGTGACAACCGTTACTCAAAAGATATTCTTCATTTTAATACATTAAAATTTACATTTATTTTTGACTTGTGTGATATAGGCGCCAAGGTGAGAATAGAATGCAAGGACAGGGTCTCAAACAGGGTCATCTACAGCAAAGAGGCCTCAACAGACTCATCTGGAACCTACAAGACGGTCATTCCAGAGGACCATGGTGATGAGATCTGTAATGCTGTGCTAGTGAGCAGTCCTCAGTTCGACTGCGCCACTGCAGCTCCAGGCCGTGATCGCGCCCTTGTGATTCTCACCGAGAACAATGGCATTGCAACTAAGAACCGTTATGTCAACGCAATGGGATTCACTAGAACTGATGCACTTGCTGGGTGTGCTGATGTTCTCAAGCAGTATGAGGAGACTGAGTATGGATACTAGAGATGTGGTTTTAGTGAAGTTACTATAATGAGTAAATTGTTATAACTTTGCTTGGCTTGGCATATATATAGCCTTTTATATTTATCTTTACTTAAGGTTTTCATATCTTCTTCTTATGAATTTGTGTGTCTGAAAGTTAAAAAAGACCACCCTGTAATCTTTTTTGTTAATTGAATCCACCCAGAAATTATTATTATTATTATTGTTGTTGTTGATGAATATTATTATTATTTTAAGTATCTTTTATTATTTAAAGGAAATGAGAATCAATTGATTTGTTCACTAAACTTTTTAATAGGAAAAATTAATAATATAACAAAATATTGTATTTTTTTAATTATTTTGTACTTAAAGCCTATTATTACTTCTATTGATTTATTCTTTTTTCGTTTTCTGCTGAATTCTATAGATTTTTTAGTTGGTAGTTTAGTATAGAAAATCTGTAAAAAAAAAATTATTCGGTGTGTTATGTAGAAAGTCTAAATTATTTTTCCTTAGTAATGATTTCCATTGAGTTATATAAATACTAAATAGGAAGGATCTCAAGCCATTTTGAATTATTCATAATAGGGGTGTTCGTGGTGCGGGTGGTACGGTTTTTGATTATTTTTTCAAACCAATTTGCACATGCAGTTTTTCTAATTTCTCAAACCGCACCTGCACTGCGAAACTAAAAAATCGCAAAAACTACACCGCAAAAAATAGTGTGGTGCGGTTTTTGCAGTTTCTGTAGTTTAGACTATTGCCAAATAATTAAATTATCACAAATACAATAAAGCTTGAGCAACACTTGTCAAAAATACTATAAGGCTTGAAAATAAATATGAAAAAAAATTAAGTTTCAATAATACAATAATTAGTGGACTTTGGATTGGACCTTCACATATTGGACCTAAATAAATATAAAAATAGGTATTTTTATAATGTGCAGTGCAGTTTGAACCGCATATTAACAATTCAAAACCGCACCGCACTGCACGGTTTAGGAAAAATTCAAACCGCGACTGCACCGCAAAGAATTTCAAATCGTATTTTTTTATGGTGTGGTGCGGGCAGTTTGAACGGTTTGATGAACACCCCTAAATTTCATAATAGTGATGACCAATTATCCTTTCATTAAATAGGAATTTGTAATGAGATAGACTCTACTAGGGTTTTACTTCTCCTTAGCCTCTACTTGAGATTCCCTTCTGATGAAGTTTCGCCACCCATTCTTAGCCTTAGCTCTGATTGAGCTTTGATGATTCACACACTCATTTTGATTTCAGTAGTGATATTTTTTGTCCACTTGAGCTTTTCTTTTCCTTTCTGTTTAAAACCTTTTGTGGTTGCAGGATTATCAGAGTCTATAGGGTTGCCATGGTTTGTTGGTCGTCTGCTCTTGTATTGCGTCACTTCCAATTACTATTTAAGTTTGTAGTGTTGTCTACTCTATTTTTCAGATTTCAGTTTGTTGGTGGCTAGGTGTTTTTGGGTCGTTGGGTCTATTACGGAAACTGTTGTTTGAGGTTAGGACAATGGTAGTTTTCCAGATCCTTGGGGGCAGATCAATGGGACATTGGACAAGTCGATGTGGGAGCTTTCGGCTTCTCCATCTTGATTGCAAGGGTGAGTTTGGGTAACATGATTTTCTTAGTGGATATATATAGATTAGATTCTTATTTGATGTTATTTTAATTGGATGTTGTTGTTGAACTTGTTATGCTTTAGAATTTTCATTTAATTGTTAGAATCTGTAGCTTCTAATTCAAAGATACACAATTAATACGTAAAGGCAAAATTATGGTATTTTTGCAAATTTAGTTATGCGTACACGGCTATAAATGATAAAAGTAAAAAACTAGAGTCTACTTTGACTCGATCCAACCCAACACCACACACACAAGCAAAATAAAACCCTAGCCTAATCTGAGTAAACACTCAAAATGTTCGAGATTCAATCTAGAACCTCATTCTCCCTCACTGAGAGAACCCTAGGGTTCCAAATCAGAAATCACATCAAATCAAACACGAAATCCATATAAAAAATACAAACCAAATCAAGAACACAATGACACATACACAACTACACAAAATAATGAGAGCTATGGTTCTAGGAAACAAATAGAAAGTAGATTGGAGACACAAGGGTTTGATCTCGGAGTTCACCCTTACTAAAGGGCCATGTCTCCGTCAAGCTCGCCTCAAAGTAAAGTGACCCAACCATAATTAAAGTCTATGATCCTTACCCAATATGCAATGCTCACTTACTTTATTTTTGCATAATAGGTTCTGTTCACTCATTAGTTGCAAACCTCTTTCACCATGTGTCCTAGCCTTCTATGTCATAGGGTAGCTTTACAATCCTCAAGAAAGTTTGTTCCTGTGTTGTGGCAATTGGAGACTAGTTCCCCTTTTAGATAGTAAAGACCTCATTCCTTGTAGCCCTTCATTATGCTCATAGAGCCCTTCCTTAGTGTCATTGTACATATTTCAATCTTTCTCACAACACCAAGGTGCTCTTAAACACTTATATATATATATATATATTAAGTTTCTGGCTAAGTTAAGTACAAGTCTTACCCCTATTAAAAACCTTGCCACACCATCAAATACTCTAAAGTGTACAATACCTGAACCCTCAATGTAACATGTTTGATGATTGCCTGAAAAGGCCTTTCCACTCATAGATTCCTCGAAATTAGTAAGTAATTTATCATTATTCATGTGAAAAGTACAATCTAAATCAAGAATCCATTCATTTTTAAAATCAAAGGCATCAATATAAATTTTTCCACTTTTATAACTATCACTTAGATTGGATTCTTGGTGTTTTTCTTTTATTGACGCTGAAAAGCGCCCAACACCAACTCGTTAGATTGGCGAGATGAATAATAAGTTTTAAGTAACTAATTTAGAGACACAAAAGTAATAGTAGTTCACTCCCCATGTCGTGATGGTAATGGAGGTACGTCTACTTCGAGCTTTTATTTCTCACGAGATGGTAATACCAGAAAAAGGCAAAGTGTTTAAGCTCTGGCTTCTAGAGAAAGAAACTAGAAAGAGATGCTTTGACACTATGGGAAGTTTTCTAAATATGAAAAATGAGCTAAGGGAGCTCTCCTTTTATAGGTGAAGGAGGTCCACAAAAATAGAAGAAAAATACAAATTATATATTTTTGACCGTAGATGATGATCTAACAGTGAAAATTAGCTTCTAATGGTAATAGTGATTTTTTGGAGCTCGGTGAGACCCGCTAGAGGTAACCCGGATCTTATTTTGTAACTCCCTTGGGGGTGAAATTTGGTATCGATAGATTCAGAATTGTGATTGACATGTTAGATATGGCTTGATAGATCATTAAAATAAATTTGAAACTCAGTTGAATCGTGTCAATTGGATCAATATTGAGTGAGTTATGACCGTTTTACTGAAGGCAGTACATGACCCATCGCCTAGGTTGATATCCAGTGCCCAGGTTACATATGACATTAACCTGGACGTTGGGTAAGTGGAAAAACGTCCAAGGTATGTACTTTAAGATGCCTAAGTTATAATTTGGCCTCACTTAGTCTATTCTTTTTGTTCTGGCGAAGCTGGTCACCAGTTCTCAAAAATGCTTTTATTTTGCGAAAATGAGAGACTCGAAACTCTTCATTTTCGAGTGAGTTTGCCATGTTGGAAATGAGAAATAAGAAGTCATGAATTTCACTTTTCTAACTTCATGGATCTTAGTTATTGTTAAAAATTAGACAGATGGTCAAAACGAAATTAGAATCGGATAAGCATAGCCCAACGCACTAGGCCATTTATCAATCTGGGCGCTGGGTACTTCATTTTCGAGCTCTCGGGATGTTATTTCGGTACTTCCAAGGTTCTTGAACTTGAGGATGAGGTCTTCTACCTTATTTTTCACAATTTTGAATTCAATGGTTGAATCATATTTGACATTTGAGCAATCGAAAGCAGCGCACCAGATTGATTGTTAACTTGGGCGCTAGGCCCAGCAACAGATAACCTTAGGCGCTAGGCCCTATTTCTAGGACCTCAGGTTTGTGGTTTTCACCCCGAGTGTAATGCCCTAAACAATTAGGCACGCTACCCAAAATACTTATGAAACCCTAATCCCCCTAATCGGGATTAGTAAACAAAATAACATTTAAACTTTTATACTAAACAGAATGAAAATAAAACTTGTAATAAATTTAAACTTTTAAACAGTTGGGATCCCAAAAAAATATTTATAAACTTTATTACAAGTCTTTTCTTTCTAGCCGATCTAAGCAGCCAAATAGAATTCAAAAGTTCAACACTGGTAGACCCTTAACCCGCTTGGTCTGATGTGGCTCGGACATGTACATTCTTCGCCCATCTCCTGAAACTCATGGTTGATCAGCTACTGCCTTACCCTTTCCTGCACAGTAGAGCACCCGTGAGCCAAGCCCAGCAAGACAGTATAAATCATAACAAATATAAAA
This sequence comes from Cannabis sativa, assembly GCF_029168945.1. Lineage (NCBI taxonomy): Eukaryota > Viridiplantae > Streptophyta > Magnoliopsida > Rosales > Cannabaceae > Cannabis > Cannabis sativa. The sequence goes on along the minus strand of NC_083607.1, from coordinate 52,938,601 downwards.
TGCTCATTATACTATTTAAACAAATATGCCATTCACATATGTCTGTATGAAAAAGACCTGCATATCGCATTGACATGCTTATTTATGTCTACGTGGTGTAGACCTATGTGTTGCGCTCACACATCTATTTAAATCTACATGGCGTAGACCCACGTGTTGCTCTCACACGTCTAAATACATTAAGGCCTTAGAATTAGTTCATCTCGGTTATGGTTACCGAGTCCAACCTGATTATGCCTTGAGCGCACAATCCCTAAATCTCATTTCAATTAACATGGCATGGCATTTATACACATATATCACTAGGGTAATAACCCTAGGCTATTAGACCGTTCCTATTAGGGTAATTACCCTAATCCCGGTTACTAAACGTTCATACATATCATTCTCAATATAAGCGCCACTACGCATACTCTACGTGCTAACCACTATCTTACCTGTTGTCCAGCAATAGATAGAGATTCCGAATCCTCGGGTGCTCCTAATCAGGTGCCGGTAATCCTAGTCACACAAATTCGAGATTTTTCACACTTAGGGTTAACCCCTGATTTCATACTCATAGAATTAAATCACGGCATTTAAAATTCAGATTATCATACAGAGCTTGGAACGAGCTTTCCAACGATATAAGGAACTCCCAAATCGGAGTTCAGAATCAAAAGTTATGAATTTTCAAAGTTCGACACAAAACTGCCCAAAATCACGAGGGCGGGCCGCAGCATGCCTAAATCATGCCGCGGCACCTGGAACAAAACCCAGGTTCCACCAACAGGGGTAGGATGCCGCGGCACCTGGGTTGAAAACCCAGAAAACTAGCAGCTTTAACACGATTTTCAGCATGAAAATCCAATCCTTTCATCCACAAATCTCAAGCAAACTTGTAAATTAACATGTAGAGTTGCTAACACATAATAGAGGTCAAAATACACAACTCATGCATAAAATTCTCAGTATAAAAACCCTCAATTTCAGATACATATATAATGTAAAAACATGCCTAAACTCTCCATCAATCAAGCTCAAAAGCTTGAGTTTCCAACCAACATATTCAACAAAAATCCAGCAGCAAAACACCAAGTAAAATTAGGTTTCTATCATAAAAATATTCCTAGAAGAACATCCAAAGCTCAACCATAAAAAATTCTACACAAAGTTATGGAATTAGCACCCAAAATCAAGAGAATCAACAACAAATTCCACTTCATGCAAATTCAAGATCTTCAACACCTATTCATGCTTTTCTATAATTAAATTTTAGAAAAAGCTTCAAGTAATTAAATAAGAAAGCTACCTCAATTCACACCAAGGCAAGAACAATGATTTTTCCTCCAAACTCTAGCTTCAAATCAAGCCAAGATCAAGCTTTTCTTTCAAAACTCAAAATTGAATGCAACGAGGGTTTGAGTGAGAGAGAGAGAGAGGGGTCGGGTGAGATAGAGGATCACAACAGAAAATTCCATTTTGTTTTCCTCAAAATTTAATTTTTCCAAACATAGAAATTAGAGGTCAAATGACCAAAATGCCCCAAGGGCCAATTAACATGCATACACACTTCCAAGGACAATATTGTCATTTCATACCCATTTAATATCCAAACTAATTTCAGATTATCAAATATAAAATAACATGCCAACACTTAATCCCAAATTGCATTTTGGGCCTGAAATATTCGGTTGTGACTATACTGCGCCAACCTGTCAGAACATACCTGAAAAGATAACACAGGTATACTATATAATAATATAGTTCCATTAAGCTCATTATTAAATTAATTTCATCATTTTACCCTTCTCGGGTCATAATTACTAAAATGCCCCTGGCTCACCAACGGGGTCTTAACATGTTAAAATTCATATCAATTCACATATACTGAACTATATAATAATATAATTCCTCAATTATTCATAATTATCTAATTAGGGTTTTGCTAATCCATTTCTTAATTCCAGGGTATTACACCGAGTTTTCTTGAATCTTCATTATTTTTTATGACAGAAAAAATGCCCAAAATATTTTTTTGATAACTTGATTGGAAATAGCCCAGGTTGATACCTGGGCACTAGGTCCAAGTTCTGGCCTTTGAAAGTTCCATTTGATCCCCAAAATAGTTTAATCTTAATCTTTCCTAAAAATTGAGAAGATGCTCATAAGAGTTTTGAATAAACACCATCAAAATTGGCCCAAGTTGACAAAATATCAATCTAGGCGCAGGGCCAGCCCCAAGTGTCAACCTAGGTGCTGGGCCTTGCTTTTGGGACCCAGGAAGTGTTTTTCCTCACTGAAAGTACTTATTTCCCCCTTTTCAATGAAGACAAAGATGATGAAAAAGTTGGATCATCGATTTGATACTTGGAGGGTACCTAGATTGACAAATTCCCGACCGGGGCGCTGGGTGCCCGAGCACCAGGTGCTCAAAAATGAACTTACTCTGAATCTAATTTTGATGACTCAAATATGTCTGCGGATCTCTAGTTGATGCACCAATGAAAATTTTGACCCATTTTCACTAAGGTAGTCTTGGAAACTGAAACCCTAGTTGAGGATGTCACCTTGGGCACTGGTAAAACCATAGGTGCCCATGTTGACTTCAGGGGTGTAGGTTCATTTATTTTCAGCTTCCGAGGCTTAGATTTGGTTTCTCTATGTCTTCATGGTACATAATAGTAAAAGATAGTGAGTTGGAAATAACTTATTGGGATCCAAACACCCATCCTGAAGTTTTCGATGTCAACCTGGGCGTAGGACTAGAGACCCCACCCAAGTCGACTTGTTAAGATTCGAAACAACTCAATTCCGAAATATTTTCTTTCTTGCCACGTGTCGAACATTGATGTCCATGTCATCAGAGCTACTTTATGTGTTATTACCTTTTGTTTTGAGAAGTAATTCTCTCCTTGGTTTGTATTATTGTCTTGACCATCAAGTTTGTTCTTGTCGTTTCTCTTCCTATAGTAGCAATCCCTTCTGAAGTGTCCTGACTTTCTAGAGTGGTAGCAGCCATTTCAATTCTTGGGACCCCTGGATGGTGACCTGCCTCTGCCTTGTTTTCTTCCTTTATTAGGGCCTCTACTATGACTTCTTCCTATATTGCTCCATGGCTTCTTTTGATGAGGTCTTCCTCTACTCAAATTTAGTTCTCCATTAAAACTACCAAACTTATTATTATTTAAAGGGTAAATAGCGGCATAAGTACCCAAAATTTTGAGTTTGTAAGCGGCATAAACCCAATGATTTTTTAGTGGTATAAGTACCTAATGTTTGTAAAGCTGTAATTTTTCTTTATTTTCGTCAGTACAGGCTCCGTTTAAAATTTATTAAAAAAAGATTTGGAAGTAATTGATACTACATATTTTTCGTACATACCAAATAATTTAAAATTTGGGTCTTATATGTGTCTTGTTTAAGACAATAACAGAGTCTGTACTGATGAAACTGTAAAAAATTACAGTTTTATAAACATTGGGTACTTATGCCACTAAAAAAAATCATTGGATTTATGCCGCTTACAAACTTAAAACTTGGGGTACTTATGCCACTATTTACCCTTTTTTTTTTGTTGTACTCTTCTTTAATTTCAATCAATGAAAGTTTAGTTCATTGTAAAAGAAAAAAAAAAAAATCAAAGAGTTCTCCACGTACCCTATTTTTTTCGAAAATATATTATTATTTCAGTTCTTAAAATGTTGATTAAATGCAAATGATAACAAAATAGTATATTATTCACATGGTAATAAGCTTCAATCATTTTTTTTTAACAACTTGAAGCTTCATTAAGAAAGAAACAATAAGTACAAAGCTTTTAAGGTCTATAAAGAATGTAAAAAAAACCATTGCAAAGTAACTCATATCTAATTCTAGACCAAACTTAGCAAAATCATGAGAAAATGTATTACTTATCGTGTTAATTTTAACGTGAAATCAACTACTAAACTGTATAGTAATATACCATATCATATGGCGCTAATGCTCATCTTCTTAATTAAGGTCCTACCAACTTTGGATTTTTGTAATAATATCCATGCTCAAGTGTATTCTCTTTTACGTAATCCCAATTTATTTAAAAGTAATTTCCAATACCAATTTAAAGTATGGTATCGACATTAGTATAATTCAATATTAAATATCAGATATTTTTTTTTTTTAATAAAAAAATAGATTTGTTAATTAATAAATTCGTTCAAAACAATAGAATGCACTTCAGAGAAACAATCTTCCAACTGAAGCATACAACCTGTAGAGAAACAAGAGTTTCTTGCCAAGCAATGAGCCAACTTGTTTACAGATCGTTTAACAAAACATAACTCAATAAAAGATAAAGCCAAAAGTAAATTCCTAACATCTTGAACAATAAGACAAAACTGTGAGGACATAAAAATATTACTTTGGACTGCTTGGACACTGTAAAGTCCTTTTTTGGCAAGTTAGTTGACAAAATAATTTTTACTTTTATGGTAAGATTCTTGTGCATTCATAATCGATTTCTTACCTTGTTTATTCGGTTTGTAGTTGCTCTTTTCCTTGTTAGGAAAGTTGCACTTTTCAGCTGAACTTTCCTTTGTTTGGAAACTTCTTAAAAGAGAAGCAATTCTCTTTTGGAAAGTTGTCTTTTTTAGGGAAACTTTGATTTTTGCCTTTTCCTTATTGATTTCGATTGCATCTTGATACAATCAGAAGATCTAATCTGTTTTTGGCAGTAATCAAGCATTGATAGAGGATCGGACCCGATTATAGCAAGTTTCATGTTTCTGGTCTGATCTGCTGCGTCAGCATCCGAATCTGATGCTGCAGATCGTGTTTTATTAGGAAAGTTTTTGTACAGCTGTAGATTTGATCTTGTGACTGTCTCTAAGGTTTCTATGTTCTATAAATAGAGCCTAGAGAGCAGCCATTCGAATCAGCTCTTCCATTAATCATTTTTTTGCATTTATCTTTTTGAGAGAAGAGTGTTTCTTTATTTTGTGAGAGCCTAGTTGTTCATCTAGCTTCTAGTTGTCTATTTCTGTTCTTACTCTGTCCTAGAGGTTGTGAAGAACTACTTGACTGAACAAGAGATTGGTCTTCGGGAGAAGACTTGATAAAGCCTTACTTCGGGAGGAAGTAAGCACTCACACTTCAAAGACGAAGGGAGTTCAGGCTTGAAGGTGTTTCAAGAAGTCAGATTCATAAAGTGGATAACAAAGGATTGCGACAATACTTTAGAGGGAGTCTAAACTTTTTTAACTCAATTGTCTTTGTAATTTTGATACTTTATTAATTGATTTCATTCTCTGGGCGTGGCTGTTGGGTTTTATGCCCTAAATAAAACCCATTTCAATATAATCAGATTTACTTATTAATATAGATCAGAAATAACATTTAATGTTGCATGGTTCACATGATTTATTTCATGATTATATGTACATAATGTATAAATTCATCTGAAACCCTTTTCACATACTTGATCCTGTTTATTGTGCCGTCAACACATTGGAAAGTAAACATGACTATGTGAATAAAGTTTCCTAGATTTATCAGACATAGGGTTTTCCTGATATGATAATCTACAACAGAGTTTACTTGCATTTGGAGAAGTGCTATGTTCTTTCCAGAGCATTGGTTAAAGTAAAGCTCAGGTTGGATGCATGGAGTATGCATCGGAAGGGACCGATATTGAACTTTGACTTAGATTTATTAAACTTACCGTAAAATCTATTCAAGTCAATATCGCCAAGTTGATCCTAGATCAAATGTTCTTAATCCTGTTATGATTAGGCTCAATCTTGAAAGGCTATTCATGTTCTTTGATTTGTTAGTTAAGCCTACTTTTAGGTCAGGGTGATACGTACATTTTGGGAACACGGTAGTGCAATTGAGTGGGAGCGCTATCATAAACATGGAATCTATAGCTTCTATCTGGCGAATAGTAAGCAAAGGATGATCTCCTTCGAGCTTGACCAAACGAACATAAATGAAGGAGTACTCATTTCACATAAGCTGAAATATCATTTATACGGGGTCAAGTGTTTTAAGGATAAAATACATTGTAGGGTGTAACGGTAATTTAATCCCTTTACAGTGTAGATCATTCATATAGAGGATCATTGATCACATTAGGATTATAACAATGGATAACTAATGATGTGTCTATATGGTGGAACATATAGAGCATTCTATATACTGAGAGTGCAATTCTAAGTTCTATGCGTGGATTCAACGAAGAATTAATAAGTTAGTGAATTTTAGTGCTAAATTCTTGATCTACTTATTGGAAGCTCGGTTATATAGACCCATGGTCCCCCCACTAGTTGAGATAATATTGCTTGTAAGACTCATGTAATTGGTTTTGATTAATCAATTATAATTCTCAAATTAGACTATGTCTATTTGTGAATTTTTCACTAAGTAAGGGCGAAATTGTAAAGAAAGAGTTTTAGGGGCATATTTGTTAATTATGATACTTTGTAAGGTTCAATTAATAAATATGATAAATGACAATATTATTTAATAATTATTTATAGTTATTAAATAGTTAGAATTGACATTTAAATGGTTGAATTAGAAAATTAGCGTTTTTGAGAAAATCAGATGCAGAAAAGGTAAAACTGCAAAATTGCAAAAAGTGAGGCCCAAATCCACTAGTATAGGGCCTGCCACTTTTGTAGGAAATTTAAACTGATATTTTCATTATTTTAATGCCAAATAATTCAAACCTAACCCTAGTGGAATGCTATAAATAGATAGTGAAGGCTTCAGGAAATTTACACTTAAATTTTCTATTTTTCCTTCAGAGAAAAACCTGAGCCTTTCTCTCTCCCTATCTTTAGCTGCCACTTCTTCTTTCTCTTCCCTCTTGAATTTCGAAATTCTTAGTGTGAGAATAGTGCTCACACACAGCAAGTGATACCTCAATCATAGTGAGGAAGATCGTGAAGAAAGACATTCAGCAAAAGGAGTTTCAGCATCAAAGATTCAGAGAAAGAGATCCAGGTTCAGATATTGATAATGCTCTGCTACAGAAAGGAATCAAGGGCTAGATATCTGAACGAAAGGAGTCATTATATTCCGCTGCAACCAATGTAAGGTTTCCTAAACTTTATATGTGTTTATTTCATCGTTTTAGAAAGTTCATATTTAGGGTGTTAATCAACATACTTGTGAGTAGATCTAAGATCCTGGTAAAATAAATTTCCAATAACTGGCCTCAGAGCCATGGTAATTGATTTACTTGCAAGAAATTTGGACTTTAAAACGATTGTTTGTTTGTTTTTGGATGGTATCATGTTGTATTGAGTGTTATTTGATGATTGATTGATGTTTGTAAATTTTCGTGAAAAATAATTGCGATTCTGTTTCTGGAATTTTTTTTATTGGATAGTATGGAAAAAATAAAGCAAGTTAGCCTTTTACAGAACTCAATTTCGATTTTATTTGAATTAGTTATGATTTTTTGAAGATTCGAAAAAAATCGGAGTTGTGCTGAAATTTTCCTGCGATCGCGAAAACTGTCCGTACAGCTCACAATTTTTTCGTTTTTCTTCGATTTTTCATGCTTTTTCATGGAATTAACTTCCGATTTTTTGTATAGTTTTGTATATATGTTATTACTATTCCTAATTCAATTCTAATTATCATTTTGAATTAATTTAATATTTTTTAAATTTAATTCAAGATATTAGTGTAATTTGAATTTGAATAGAATTAGTATCTATCTTCTTGCTTAAAAATCTATCTTATTTTTAAATTTGATTATATCTTATCTTATTTTTAAATTTAAGGTCAGATTTTTTATATATTTTTAAATTAAATCTTTTTAAGATATTTTGACCTTATTTAAATTTAAAATAAGATAATTATAATCATGTAATTTTAAATAGATGTAAGATATTTTGCTAACTTTTAAATTTTGTTATTTTATTTATTTAAATTAAATTTAATGTCTGAAAAAGATATTTAACTTATCTTTTCTAATTTTTATTTAATTTTTATTTATAAAATAACATTTAAAATTTAAAAGTTGTTAGCAAATTTTTTTTGAAATGATATTTAGGTTGGTTGAAACCCAATTTTTCAAAATTGTAGGTTTAATTTTAAATTTAAATATTTAATTAAATTTCGAAATTTTTTTTAATTTTTCAAATTTTTTTTAAAAAAATTTTCGAAAATTTATTTATTTATTTATTTATTTAATTAATTATTTTCGAAATTAATTATTTAATTTAAAATTAAATAAATCCTATATCCAACTATCCAACTAACCTTGTTGCAGGAGTATGTGTTTTAGCTTGTGTGCAAGTTTTCAAAACCTATTATTACTTGATTGCAAATAGCCATGATTACTTTTTGCCAGATCTAATGATCTGATGGCTCCCTTGGTCAAGATAATAATTTGTAACAGGTATATTTACAATCTTCTTTCATCTGTGTATGACCTAGCAACATGATAGGACCCATCCAAAGTGTGCCTGTGTGAGCCTATGTGTTTAATTTTATTATAGATGCAAATAGGTTGTTGTTGCTAAAATAAATTATCATAGTTTTTGATAGAATTTATTTAGGCCCATTTAGGTTTTGGGCCTATTCAATTAATAACAGTTGCTCTTATTAAGGTTAAATTCCTCTCTTTTGGGCCTTGTGTGAGAGTTGGGAGCCATAGAAGTGGGTACGACATACTGAATCCAGCACCCCCTCACATAAACCACCCCAATTGTGAAGGCCCATTTGCCTGATTTGAACAACTGTACTAGGTTAATTACACTAGTTTAACCTAATAAAATTGATTAGCAACATAATTAATTTCATTTATTTTAAAATTAATTTAAGAAAATTATAGTTTAAAGAATTCTTTATTCTAAGCTAAACTATATGTATTTTCTTGCATTTAATTAAATATAGAATTATAACCATATAGATTCTTTCTGGAGCTTAATTTAAATTTTTCATTAAATATTCCTATTTAAGTTGATATTTAGTTATCTACAACTAACCAACTTAAATCTGAATATCTTTTGGATTTAAAATTTCAAAATTAAGTTGAGGAATTTTAGGCATTGGTTATTAAGATTCTTTAGATATTTTTTAAGTTAATATCTTTTCGAATATTAACTTAAAATGGAATATTTTAGATATTTTTTAGGTTAATATCTTTTCGAATATTAACTTAAAATGGAATATTTTCAAATTAAGTGGTTACAACTTAATTTTTGATATTTAATTAAATTTAAATTTGAAAATATTTAACTTCTAGATTTTTTCTAATACAACTTAAATTAGATATTTTTTTCAAATTTTGTGGAAAAGATACTTAGTCAAATAAGATATTTTCTAGATAATTATTCTAGACTACTTATTATTTCTAATATTAAATAGGAAATATTATACATTGTGAAATTAATTATTTATTAATTAATTTTGGTACAATTTATTTTAAGTATATTTTTCCTAGTATTAAACTAGAGATTAATAATTAAGCCTTCTCTACACTTAATTATTTATTTCTTGAATTTAATACATTTAATTAATTTGAAAATTAAATATCTAAGTTGATTTTTATCATCATACTTAAATAATTCTTTTTCGTGACATTTAATTAAATAGAAAATTATTTTTAATTGAAATTTATTTTTTCAACTAAATTTAAATAATTTTCAAAATATATTTTTTCTTTATTTTATTAATCGAATTTCGAAATTGCATTTCTTAAATGCTGGAATTTCAAATTTTATTTGAAAAATAGATTAAGTTGTAAATTAATTATTTATTTTAATTAATTCTTGGATCAACTTAAATCAATGATTTTTTCATTTATTGATTAATTTAAAATAAATTAAATTAAAGTATATTGTTAGATTTTGAATTAATTAGTCAAAGGAAAATCTAGATAGGTGATATTTTTGCTTGAAGTATTTTTCTAGTGTATTTAATTAAATAGAAAATTAATATTTAAGTTGATTTTCATCATCATACTTAAATATTTGAAATTTTTCTTATATATATATTTAATTAAATAGGAAAATTATATTTTTTGTTGTAAATTAATTTTATTAATTAATTTTGGGCCAACATTAAATTAGAATAATTTTTCCAGGATTTATTTTTTATTTTAACATGCATTTTTCGAAAATTGTATTCTTGAATACTTTAATTTTTCGAAATGCAATATATATTTATCGAAAATTAAATTTGAGTTGTAAATTAATTTAAATTAATTTTGTAACAACTTAAATTGAATATTTTTCTAAATATTTATTGGAAATTATTACTAAGATGGAAATAATTCATGTTATTTTCATATCCATCTAAGTAAAATTTATAAATATTAAATTAAAATTTATATTTAGAATTTTTCATTCTAAATTGGAAATTTTAAATAAATATATATCTAAAATAAATAGATTAAATAAAGAGAATCAAAGAAAATACAACTCTCTTTAAATAATGAGCTTTATTATTAAGACATTCGATCTCCATTGTGGGTTTTACACCGCGTTTGTTTTAGTGAGTAATCCTCCCTAATGGAGGAACGTTCATTAGCAATTTCGCACCGTTTAACCTCGCATGATAAGTAGTTTGTAAGTGTTTTGTATGGTATGGATCACCCTAATGGTGGCGACCATACTTGACTTGCAAGTTATGAAACAATGGTGGAAGCTCATAAGATAGAATTGCCTTGACTCTCGCCTAAACGGGACAACGCTGAATTCCAATCTTGATCGAATAAAAGGTTGCTAGAATGTTTATCATTTTAGATGAGCTGACAACTCTATTCAATGGATGATGCTTTGACTCTCCCCTAAACGGGACACTGTATCAGTTTGTTGAAAAACCTTGGAAATTATCTAGGATTGTAAGTTTTAGTATTTTCACTTGTCATTCCTACTTGCTATATGCTTATAATTTCTGAATTGTGTATGAATTTATATTGAACCATGTTATTTTCTGTTATTAAGTTGTAGTTTAATTTCGAATCTTCATTGTTGGTCTAACATGTTTGTTTTTCTAATGAGATAAATCCCTAATGGATTTTCACCATTAGACATACATAATAGTGTAAGATCTCGAAAGATAAATATTGTATATGCAACATCTAGCTGTTCATCAATTGATGACACCTTAGACTAGTATTTTTACAATATGAAACAAGAAGATTACATAAATAAGATTACTTTGTCTTTCGCTAATCGAAGCATCGTTGGATTCTTATTTTAAACGAAATTATCCTAATTCGTCTTAGCTTATTCATTTCGAATTAGCTCAATAACATATCATTGGATGAATGGTCTATAAATCATTTCATGTCATTATATTTTCTCTTAAGAAATTAAATGACGCATATGATTATAATCCCGAAATTCTATTCCCAATTGATATAAATCCTCAATCTTAAAAATCTCCTACTTGTATGGGCAAATCAGACTTAGAGTTAAATTAGTAGTGGAGGTCCAAGATAGAATTACTCATTATATTTGGTATAATTTTAAGTCTTTGACTTTAATTTTAGATTCCAAATAGAAATTTTCTTATATTTCTAATTCCAGAATACAATACAGTTACACTTTCTCAAGTGTTTAATATCCATCTTCTATTAATGGATTAAAACTGTATGGAATATGAGTTAGGTATTCTGTGACCAGGATCCACTTGCAGTATTCTAAGAACTCTTTGATGTAACTAAACCTATGTCATCAATAGACACTACCACATTTTTTTTAATCTATGGCATTTGTATCTTGTTCATAGTGGATTTTACAAGATCAATCTCTGCAAAGAGTTAATATGCCTATATCCACTGAAAGTAGTTCATCTCATTCGCAGATGGATGTACATTCAGGGGTGGATATGAGTTTTTCGTTGTATTCTTAAAACGATAACTCTAGATTATACCTTTTAGCAAAGAAATTTGAAATGTTTGAAAAATTTCATTAATTTCTAGCAATGGTTAAAACCATTAAGGTAAGTGGTTAAAGATCTTGCGAACTGATAGGGGTGGAGAAATAGTTAGTAGATATGCAGTTCACAGATCATTAAATTGATTTTTGAATTATATCCAAACTTACCTCCCCAGAAATTTCGAGTTGCATATTGATGATTAGTTATTAGTCGTTGCCTAAATCCTTCTATGGTAATACAATTTCAGAATGATGTAATGGTTGGGTACTTAGTGTAAATCATTACTAGATTCATGGATGACCTAATCAAAATCTTAAGAAAAGCTAGAACTATTAACCATGGTTTGTTAGCTATTCTAAGTGATTATGGGTGGACCATCCCATTGTCAATAGATAAGAAAGTGTTTGTTCAAACAAATACTACTTTTCTAAGAAAATGACTAAGTCTCAAAAACAAGTAGCAAATAAAGGAGATATTTAATTCTTGATTCCAAAAGTGTTCTATCATCTTACATATGATGATCCCACTTCCTCTGTTGTCTTGTCACAACCGAAGAGATCAATACCATTTAGTTTTCTTCGACATAATTCACGGTACCTTGTCGTAGTGGGAGAGTTTCTAGGAACTTCACTTCTTATGGCTTGGGAGACACTAGTGATTAAAATCCATTATGAGTTTAAACAAGTAATGGATTGTCAAGATGAGAAACTAAGAAGAAAAGCCAATAGAACTATGGTTGAATCCATTCACATGGAATAACCTAAAGTTTTCTATTACAAGGACATAAAAGGAAATTTCGTTTATAAGTCTATTCAATGGACTTAACAAAACTTCCTGTTCCTAGTATTATAGGTTTGAGTTTATCTAAACCTATGGCTTGTAGTATACCTGGTAATTACTTACTCTAATGCAAGCAACTTACTTTAGTAAGGTGCTGAAGCATTTTCTTTCTAATGGCAATCTATAGAAGCTTCACAACTTCTTAGGCATAGATTTTATTTATCTAAGGAAAAGTCTCTACTATTCCAGAAAAGATAAAGCCATGAAAGAATTTTTTAAATCAACAGTGAGAGGTCTTAGATATGCTTTTGTATGCCTTAGACCAGACACCTGCTGTTGAGTGGGAGTAATGAGTAGGTATCAGATTAATCCAGGAGAAGAACATTGGAAGACAATCAAGTAAATCCTAAGATTAAGAAGATGAACAATATGTTAGTCTATAAGAGTGTGTTTAAAACTCTTAGACTACACCATATCAGATTTCGAAATTTGCCTTTGTGCTAGTAAATCTTTCTGATAAAATGGTGGTTACTCTGGGGGTGGAATAGTGATTTTGGAGAAGTGTAAAAACCTATCTGAAGTCTCTAGGTCTACCAGAAAGGGACTGAATGTTAAAGTTGCAGGAAAGGTACTTATTCAGTCTAAGGAAAGTTCTATACATCTTTAGCACCATTCCAAATTGCCTTAAACTACTAGTGTTAATTTCCTGATTAACCAAAAGTAGTTGCCAAAGGTATAGAATCCAGTATCCCAAGAGAGTAGACATATAGAGAGGAATTTCACATTATCAATGATTTTGTGATTAAAGGAAGAGTAATGGTGGAGAAAAGGTTGTGTTTAATTCAACCTTTCAGATCCTATTACGAGGAGTTTACTACTACTACACTTGATTTGTATATCGAGGTGTTGAGATTATTTGAAACGCACTTTTTGTTTTATATTAGTGCAAGTGGGAGTTTGTTGGGTTTTATGCCCTAAATAAAACTCATTTCAATATAATCAGATTTACTTATTAATATAGATCAGAAATAACATTTAATGTTGCATGGTTCACATGATTTATTTCATGATTATATGTACATAATGTATAAATTCATCTGAAACCCTTTTCACATACTTGATCCTGTTTATTGTGCCGTCAACACATTGGAAAGTAAACATGACTATGTGAATAAAGTTTCCTAGATTTATCAGACATAGGGTTTTCCTGATATGATAATCTACAACAGAGTTTACTTGCATTTGGAGAAGTGCTATGTTCTTTCCAGAGCATTGGTTAAAGTAAAGCTCAGGTTGGATGCATGGAGTATGCATCGGAAGGGACCGATATTGAACTTTGACTTAGATTTATTAAACTTACCGTAAAATCTGTTCAAGTCAATATCGCCAAGTTGATCCTAGATCAAATGTTCTTAATCCTGTTATGATTAGGCTCAATCTTGAAAGGCTATTCGTGTTCTTTGATTTGTTAGTTAAGCCTACTTTTAGGTCAGGGTGATACGTATATTTTGGGAACACGGTAGTGCAATTGAGTGGGAGCGCTATCATAAACATGGAATCTATAGCTTCTATCTGGCGAATAGTAAGCAAAGGATGATCTCCTTCGAGCTTGACCAAACGAACATAAATGGTGGAGTACTCATTTCACATAAGCTGAAATATCATTTATACGGGGTCAAGTGTTTTAAGGATAAAATACATTGTAGGGTGTAACGGTAATTTAATCCCTTTACAGTGTAGATCATTCATATAGAGGATCATTGATCACATTAGGATTATAACAATGGATAACTAATGATGTGTCTATATGGTGGAACATATAGAGCATTCTATATACTGAGAGTGCAATTCTAAGTTCTATGCGTGGATTCAACGAAGAATTAATAAGTTAGTGAATTTTAGTGCTAAATTCTTGATCTACTTATTGGAAGCTCGGTTATATAGACCCATGGTCCCCCCACTAGTTGAGATAATATTGCTTGTAAGACTCATGTAATTGGTTTTGATTAATCAATTATAATTCTCAAATTAGACTATGTCTATTTGTGAATTTTTCACTAAGTAAGGGCGAAATTGTAAAGAAAGAGTTTTAGGGGCATATTTGTTAATTATGATACTTTGTAAGGTTCAATTAATAAATATGATAAATGACAATATTATTTAATAATTATTTATAGTTATTAAATAGTTAGAATTGGCATTTAAATGGTTGAATTAGAAAATTGGCGTTTTTGAGAAAATCAGATGCAGAAAAGGTAAAACTGCAAAATTGCAAAAAGTGTGGCCCAAATCCACTAGTATAGGGCCTGCCACTTTTGTAGGAAATTTAAACTGATATTTTCATTATTTTAATGCCAAATAATTCAAACCTAACCCTAGTGGAATGCTATAAATAGATAGTGAAGGCTTCAGGAAATTTACACTTAAATTTTCTATTTTTCCTTCAGAGAAAAACCTGAGCCTTTCTCTCTCCCTATCTTTAGCTGCCACTTCTTCTTTCTCTTCCCTCTTGAATTTCGAAATTCTTAGTGTGAGAATAGTGCCCACAAACAGCAAGTGATACCTCAATCATAGTGAGGAAGATCGTGAAGAAAGACATTCAGCAAAAGGAGTTTCAGCATCAAAGATTCAGAGAAAGAGATCCAGGTTCAGATATTGATAATGCTCTGCTACAGAAAGGAATCAAGGGCTAGATATCTGAACGAAAGGAGTCATTATATTCCGCTGCAACCAATGTAAGGTTTCCTAAACTTTATATGTGTTTATTTCATCGTTTTAGAAAGTTCATATTTAGGGTGTTAATCAACATACTTGTGAGTAGATCTAAGATCCTGGTAAAATAAATTTCCAATAGTGGCCCCGTGGACTAGGAGTGTTCGTGAGAACACTGATACCACGTATAAATCTCTTGTGTCAAGTTATTTATTTTTCTGCAAATATTTTATATTCTGCATGTTCTGTTTTGCTGTATCAGAATTACTTTCTGCTTCTGCAGACGCATTCTGTTTTATATTTTCTTATATATAATTGACATTTGTAAAAATACGGTTTTTCAATTGGTATCAGAGCGGGACACTAAACTCTTAGTGTGGTCCTTTTAACGTTTTCTTGTGTTTTTGCAATATGTTTCCCTTTGCAGAAGGAACTTCTATTGTTCGCCCACCACTCCTCAATGATTCCAACTATCCTTATTGGAAGGTTAGAATGAGAGCCTTTATCAAGTCTCAAAATGAGAAAGCATGGAGGATGGTTCTTTCAGTATGGTCTCCTCCTGTTGTGGTAGATTCCGAAGGTAATTCTAAATTAAAATATGAACTTGAATGGTCTACTGAAGATGATAATTTGTCTGCTTATAATAGCAAAGATTTACATGCCATATTTAATGGAGTAGGTGAAGCTTATATTAAGCTTATATCTTCTTGTGAATCTGCTAAGGATGCTTGGCAGATCCTTCAAACTCAGTTTGAAGGAACATCTGATGTTAAGCGTTCTAGATATATTATGCTTCAGACCAAATTTGATGATCTTAGGATGTCAAATAATGAAACCCTAACTGAATTCTATGAAAAACTATCTGATATTGCTAATGAATATTTTGCTCTATGAAAAACTATCTGATATTATTTATACGGGGTCAAGTGTTTTAAGGAATAAATACATTGTAGGGTGTAACGGTAATTTAATCCCTTTACAGTGTAGATCATTCATATAGAGGATCATTGATCACATTAGGATTATAACAATGGATAACTAATGATGTGTCTATATGGTGGAACATATAGAGCATTCTATATACTGAGAGTGCAATTCTAAGTTCTATGCGTGGATTCAACGAAGAATTAATAAGTTAGTGAATTTTAGTGCTAAATTCTTGATCTACTTATTGGAAGCTCGGTTATATAGACCCATGGTCCCCCCACTAGTTGAGATAATATTGCTTGTAAAACTCATGTAATTGGTTTTGATTAATCAATTATAATTCTCAAATTAGACTATGTCTATTTGTGAATTTTTCACTAAGTAAGGGCGAAATTGTAAAGAAAGAGTTTATAGGGGCATATTTGTTAATTATGATACTTTGTATGGTTCAATTAATAAATATGATAAATGACAATATTATTTAATAATTATTTATAGTTATTAAATAGTTAGAATTGGCATTTAAATGATTGAATTAGGAAATTGGCATTTTTGAGAAAATCAGATACAAAAGGTGTTAAAATTGACAAATTGCAAAGCCCAAGGCCCAATCCACTAATGCTTGGCCGGCCACCCATTGTGTGTGTTTTAAATTGATTTTTTCATTATTTTAATGCCATATAATTCAAATCTAACCCTAGTGGAATGCTATAAATAGATAGTGAAGGCTTCAGGAAAATTACACTTTTCTTCAGACTTTCTGATTCAGAAAAACTGAGCCTTCTCTCTCCCTATCTTTAGCTGCCACTTCTTCTTTCTTCTTCCTTTGAATTTTGAAATCCTTAGTGTATGAGTAGTGCCCACACACATCAAGTGATACCTCAATCATAGTGAGGAAGATCGTGAAGAAAGATCATCAACAAAGGAGATTCAGCATCAAGAATTCAGAGAAAGAGATCCAGGTTCAGATATTGATAATGCTCTGCTACAGAAAGGAATCAAGGGCTAGATATCTGAACGGAAGGAGTCATTATATTCCGCTGCACCCAATGTAAGGTTTCTTTAACTTTATATGTGTTTATTTCATCGTTTTAGAAAGTTCTTATTTAGGGTGTTAATAAACATACTTGTGAGTAGATCTAAGATCCTGGTAAAATAAATTCCAACAACTGGCCTCAGAGCCATGGTAATTGATTTACTTGCAAGAAATTTGGACTTTAAAACGATTGTTTGTATGTTCTTTGGATGGTATCATGTTGTATTGAGTGTTATTTGATGATTGATTGATGTTTGTGAAATTTTCGTGAAAAATAATTGCGATTTTATCTCTGGAATTATTTTTATTGGATAGTATGGAAAAAATTAAGCAAGTTAGCCTTTTACAGAACTTAATTTGGATTTTATTTGAATTAGTTATGATTTTTTCAAGATTTGGAAAAATCGGGGCTGTGCTGATTTTTTCCTGCGATCGCAAATCTGTCCGTACAGTTTCGAATTTTTTTGTTTTTCTTCGATTTTTCATGATTTTTCATGGAATTAACTTCCAATTTTTTGTATAGTTTTGTATTTATACTATTACTATTCCTAATTCAATTCTAATTATCATTTTGAATAAATTTAATATTTTTTAAATTTAATTCAAGATATTAGTGTAATTTGAATTTGAATAGAATTAGTATCTATCTTCTTGCTTAAAAATCTATCTTATTTTTAAATTTGATTATATCTTATTTTTTAAAAAAAAAATTTAAGGTCAGATTTTATAAGATATTTATAAAATCTTTTAAGATATTTTTAAGATATCTTATCTTTTAAGATATTTTTAATTATATCTTATCTTTTAAGATTTTTTTTCAAAAATTAAATCTTTTTAGATATTTTGACCTTATTTAAATAATTAAATTTAAAGTAAGATATTTATAATCATGTAATTTTAAATAGATATAAGATATTTTGCTAACTTTTAAATTTTGTTATTTTATTTATTTAAATTACATTTAAAATTTGAAAAAGATATTTATTTATCTTTTCTAATTTTTTATTTAATTTTTATTTATAAAATAACATTTAATTTTTAAAAGTAGTTAGCAAATTTTGAAATGAAATTTAGGTTGGTTGAAACCTAGTTTTTCAAAAATTGTAGGTTTAATTTTAAATTTAAATTTTTTTTAAATTTTAAAATTTATTTTATTTTTTAAAATTTTCGAAAAATAAATATTTTATTTATTTAATTAATTATTTCGAAATTAATTATTTAATTTAAAATTAAATAAATCCTACATCCAACTATCCAGCTAACCTTGTTGCAGGAGTATGTGTTTTAGCTTATGTGTAAGTTTTCAAAACCTATTATTACTTGATTGCAATAGCCATGGTTACTTTTTGTCAGATCTAATGATCTGATGGCTCCCTTGGTCAAGATAATAATTTGTAACAGGTATAATTTACAATCTTCTTTCATCTGTGTATGACCTAGCAACATGATAGGACCCATCCAAAGTGTGCCTGTGTGAGCCTATGTGTTTAATTTGATTATAGATACATATAGGTTGTTGTTGCTAAAATAAATTATCATAGTTCTTGATAGAATTTATTTAGGCTCATTTAGTTATTGGGCTTATTCAATTAATAACAGTTGTTCTTATTAAGGTTAAATTCCTATCTTTTGGGCCTTGTGTGAGAGTTGGGAGCCATAGAAGTGGGTACGACATACTGAACCCAGCACCCCCTCACACAAACCACCCCAATTGTGAAGGCCCATTTGCCTGATTTGAATAACTTTACTAGGTTAATTAAACTAGTTAAACCTAATAAAATTGATTAGCAACATAATTAATTTCATTTATTTTGAAATTAATTTAAGAAAAATATAGTTTAAGGAATTTTATATTCTAAGCTAAACTATATGTATTTTCTTGTATTTAATTAAATATAGAATTATAACCATCTAGATTCTTTCTGGAACTTAATTTAAATTTTTCATTAAATATTCTTATTTAAGTTGATATTTAGTTATCTACAACTAACCAACTTAAATCTGAATATCTTTTGAATTCAAAATTTCAAAATTAAGTTGAGGAATTTTAAGCATTGGTTATTAAGATTCTTTAGATATTTTTTAAGTTAATATCTTTTCGAATTTTATTAACTTAAAATGGAATATTTTCAAATTAAGTGGTTACAACTTAATTTTTGATATTTAATTAAATTTAAATTTGAAAAATATTTAAGTTCTAGATTTTTTCTAATACAACTTAAATTAGATATTTTTTCAAATTTTGTGGAAAAGATACTTAGTCAAATAAGATATTTTCTAGATAGTTATTTCTAGACTACTTATTATTTCTAATATTAAATAGGAAAATATTATAAATTGTGAAGTTAATTATTTAATTAATTTTGGTACAATTTATTTTAAGTATATTTTTCCTAGTATTAAACTAGAAATTAATAATTAAGCCTTCTCTACACTTAATTATTTATTTCTTGAATTTAATACATTTAATTAATTTGAAAATTAAATATCTAAGTTTATTTTTATCATCATACTTAAATATTTCTTTTTCATGACATTTAATTAAATAGAAAATTATTTTTAGTTGAAATTTAATTTTTCAACTAAATTTAAATAATTTTCAAAATATATTTTTTCTTTATTTTATTAATCAATTTTCGAAATTGCATTTCTGAAATGCTAGAATTTCGAATTTTATCTTGAAAAATAGATTAAGTTGTAAATTAATTATTTTAATTAATTCTTGGATCAACTTAAATCAATGATTTTTTCATTTATTGATTAATTTAAAATAAATTGAATTAAAGTATATTATTAGAAATTGAATTAATTAGTCAAAGGAAAATCTAGATAGGTGATATTTTTGCTTAAAGTATTTTTCTAGTGTATTTAATTAAATAAAAAATTAATATTTAAGTTGATTTTCATCATCATACTTAAATATTTGAAATTTTTCTTATATATTTAATTAAATAGGAAAATTATATTTTTTGTTGTAAATTAATTTTATTAATTAATTTTGGGCCAACATTAAATTAGAATAATTTTTCCAGGATTTATTTTTTATTTTAATATGAATTTTTCGAAAATTGTATTCTTATATACTTTAATTTTTCGAAATGCAATATATATTTATAGAAAATTAAATTTGAGTTGTAAATTAATTTAAATTAATTTTGTAACAACTTAAATTGAATATTTTTCTAAATATTTATTGGAAATTATTACTAAGATGGAAATAATTCATGTTATTTTCATATCCATCTAAGTAAAATTTATAAATATTAAATTAAAATTTATATTTGGAATTTTTCATTCTAAATTGGAAATTTTAATTAAATGAATATATATATTTAAAATAAATAGAATAAATAAAGAGAATCAAAGAAAATACAACTCACTTTAAATAATGAGCTTGATTATTATTAAGATATTCGATCTCCATTGTTGGTCTTACAAAAGTTAAATGTTTTCAATATAACCTCGAGACGCTAGACTTCGTCCCCCTATGGATGGTTATTTGTTGAACGCATTTAACACCGTAAGATTTCATTTGATAAGTGTTTTGTAAGTTTTCGTCTCTATTAGACTCTCCCCTACGGTGACTACTTAGAGATAAACTTATGAAACATGAAACCATGGTGGAAGCTCATAAAATGAGAATAACCTTGACTCTCGCCTACCGGGACAACGTTGGATTCTTATTTTGATCGAATAAAAGGTTGCTAGAATGGTTTCTATTTTAGATGAGCTGACAACTCTATTCAATAAATGATGCTTTGACTCTCGCCTACAGGGACACTGTATCAGTTTGTTGAAAACCTTAGAAATTATTTAGGATTGTATGTTTTAGTATTTTCACTAGTCATTCCTACTTGCTATATGTTTATAATTTCTGAATTGTGTATGAATTTATATTGAACCATGTTGTTTTCTGTTATTAAGTTGTAGTTTAATTTCGAATCTTCATTGTTGGTCCAACATGTTTGTTTATCTAATGATCCCTAGTGGATTTTCACCATTAGACATACATAATAGTGTAAGATCTCGAAAGATAAGTATTGTATATGCGACATCTAACTGTTCATCAATTGATGACACCTTAGACTAGTATTTTTACAATATGAAACAAGAAGATTACATAAATAAGATTACTTTGTCTTTCGCTAATCGAAGCATCGTTGGATTCTTATTTTAAACGAAATTATCCTAATTCCTCTTAGCTTATTCATTTCGAATTAGCTTAATAACATATCATTGGATGAATGGTCTATAAATCATTTCATGTCATTCTATATTTTCTCTTAAGAAATTAAATGACGCATATGATTATAATCCCGAAATTCTATTCCCAATTGATATAAATCCTCAATCTTAGAAATCTCCTACTTGTATGGGCAAATCTGACTTAGAGTTTGAATTAGTAGTGGTGGTCCAAGAAAGAATTACTCATTATATTTGGTTGAATTTAAGTCTTTGACTTTAATTTTAGAATCCAAACAGAAATTTTCTTATATTTCTAATTCCAGAATACAATACAGTTACACTTTCTCAAGTGTTTAATATCCATCTTTTATTTATGGATTCAAACTGTATGGAATATGAGTTAGGTATTTTGTGACCAAGATCCACTTGAAGTATTCTAAGAACTCTTTGATGTAACCAAACCTATGTCATCATAGACACTACCACTTTCTTTTACTAATCTATGGCATTTGTATCTTGTTCGTAGTGGATTTGACAAGATCGATCTCTGCAAAGAGTTAATATGCCTATATCCACTGAAAGTAGTTCATCTCATTCGCAGATGGATGTACATTCAGGGGTGGATATGAGTTTTTCGTTGTATTCTTAAAACGATAACTCTAGATTATACCTTTTAGCAAAGAAATTTGAAATGTTTGAAAAATTTCATTAATTTCTAGCAATGGTTAAAACCATTAAGGTATGTGGTTAAAGATCTTGCGAACTGATAGGGGTGGAGAAATAGTTAGTAGATATACAGTTCAAAGATCATTAAATTGATTTTTGAATTATATCCAAACTTACCTCCCTAGAAATTTCGAGTTGCATGTTGATGATTAGTTACTAGTCTTTGCCTAAATCCTTTTATGGTAATACAATTTCAGAATGATGTAATGGTTGGGTACTTAATGTAAATCATTACTAGATTCATGGATGACCTAATCAAAATCTTAAGAAAAGCTAGAACTATTAACCATGGTTTGTTAGCTATTCTAAGTGATTAGGGGTGGACCATCCCATTGTCAATAGATAAGAAAGTGTTTGTTCAAACAAATACTACTTTTCTAAGATAATGACTAAGTCTGAAAACAAGTAGCAAATAAAGGAGATATTTAATTCTTGATTCCAAAAGTGTTCTATCATCTTATATAACATATGATGATCCCACTGCCTCTGTTGTCTTGTCACAACCGAAGAGATCAATACCATTTAGTTTTCTTCGACATAATTCACGGTACCTTGTCGTAGTGGGAGAGTTTCTAGGAACTTCACTTCTTATGACTTGGGAGACACTAGTGATTAAAATCCATTATGAGTTTAAACAAGTAATGGATTGTCAAGATGAGAAACTAAGAAGAAAAGCCAATAGAACTATGGTTTAATCCATTCACATGGAATAACCTAAAGTTTTCTATTACAAGGACATAAAAGGAAATTTCGTTTATAAGTCTATTCAATGGACTTAACAAAACTTCCTGTTCCTAGTATTATAGGTTTGAGTTTATCTAAACCTATGGCTTGTAGTATACCTGGTAATTACTTACTCTAATGCAAGCAACTTACTTTAGTAAGGTGTTGAAGCATTTTCTTTCTAATGGCAATCTATAGAAGCTTCACAATTTCTTAGGTATAGATTTTATTTATCTAAGGAAAAGTCTTAACTATTCCAGAAAAGATAAAGCCATGAAAGAATTTCTTATATCAACAGTGAGAGGTCTTAGATATGCTTTTGTATACCTTAGACCAGACACCTGCTGTTGAGTGGGAGTAATGAGTAGGTATCAGATTAATCCAGGAGAAGAACATTGGAAGACAATCAAGTAAATCTTAAGATAAAGAAGAGGAACTATATGTTAGTCTATAAGGGTGTGTTTAAAACTCTTAGACTACACCATATCAGATTTCGAAATTTGCCTTTGTGCTAGTAAATCTTTCTGATAAGATGGTGATTACTCTGGGGGTGGAATAGTGATTTTGGAGAAGTGTAAAAACCTATCTGAAGTCTCTAGGTCTACCAGAGAGGGACTGAATGTTAAGGTTGTAGGAAAGGTACTTATTCAGTCTAAGGAAAGTTCTATACATTTTTGGCACCATTCCAAATTGCCTAAACTACTAGTGTTAATTTCCTGATTAACCAGAAGTAGTTGCCAAAGGTATAGAATCCAGTATCCCAAGAGAGTAGACATATAGAGAGGAATTTCACATTATCAATGATTTTGTGATTAAGGAAGAGTAATGGTGGAGAAAATGTTGTGGTTAATTCAACCTTTCAGATCCTATTACGATGAGTTTACTACTACTACACTTGATTTGTATATCAAGGTGTTGAGATTATTTGAAACGCACTTTTTGTTTTATATTAGTGCAAGTGGGAGTTTGTTGGGTTTTATGCCCTAAATAAAACTCATTTCAATATAATCAGATTTACTTATTAATATAGATCAGAAATAACATTTAATGTTGCATGGTTCACATGATTTATTTCATGATTATATGTACATAATGTACAAATTCATCTGAAACCCTTTTCACATAATTGATCCTGTTTATTATGCCGTCAACACATTGGAAAGTAAACATGACTATGTGAATAAAGTTTCCTAGATTATCAGACACAGGGTTTTACTGATATGATAATCTACAACAGAGTTTACTTGTATTTGGAGAAATACTATGTTCTTTCCAGAGCATTGGTTAAAGTAAAGCTGAGGTTGGATGCATGGAGTATGCATCGGAAGGGACCGATATTGAACTTTGACTTAGATTTAATTAAACTTACCGTAGAATCTATTCAAGTCAATATCGCCTAGTTGATCCTAGATCAAATGTTCTTAATCCTGTTATGATTAGGCTCAATCTTGAAAGGCTATTCGTGTTCTTTGATTTGTTAGTTAAGCCTACTTTTAGGTCAGGGTGATACGTACATTTTGGGAACACGGTAGTGCAATTGAGTGGGAGCGCTATCATAAACATGGAATCTATAGCTTCTATCTGGCGAATAGTAAGCGAAGGATGATCTCCTTCGAGCTTGACCAAACGAACATAAATGGTGGAGTACTCATTTCACATTAGCTGAAATATCATTTATACGGGGTCAAGTGTTTTAAGGAATAAATACATTGTAGGGTGTAACGGTAATTTAATCCCTTTACAGTGTAGATCATTCATATAGAGGATCATTGATCACATTAGGATTATAACAATGGATAACTAATGATGTGTCTATATGGTGGAACATATAGAGCATTCTATATACTGAGAGTGCAATTCTAAGTTCTATGCGTGGATTCAACGAAGAATTAATAAGTTAGTGAATTTTAGTGCTAAATTCTTGATCTACTTATTGGAAGCTCGGTTATATAGACCCATGGTCCCCCCACTAGTTGAGATAATATTGCTTGTAAAACTCATGTAATTGGTTTTGATTAATCAATTATAATTCTCAAATTAGACTATGTCTATTTGTGAATTTTTCACTAAGTAAGGGCGAAATTGTAAAGAAAGAGTTTATAGGGGCATATTTGTTAATTATGATACTTTGTATGGTTCAATTAATAAATATGATAAATGACAATATTATTTAATAATTATTTATAGTTATTAAATAGTTAGAATTGGCATTTAAATGATTGAATTAGGAAATTGGCATTTTTGAGAAAATCAGATACAAAAGGTGTTAAAATTGCAAAATTGCAAAGCCCAAGGCCCAATCCACTAATGCTTGACCGGCCACCTATTGTGTGTGTTTTAAATTGATTTTTTCATTATTTTAATGCCATATAATTCAAATCTAACCCTAGTGGAATGCTATAAATAGATAGTGAAGGCTTCAGGAAAATTACACTTTTCTTCAGACTTTCTGATTCAGAAAAACTGAGCCTTCTCTCTCCCTATCTTTAGCTGCCACTTCTTCTTTCTTCTTCCTTTGAATTTCGAAATCCTTAGTGTATGAGTAGTGCCCACACACATCAAGTGATACCACAATCATAGTGAGGAAGATCGTGAAGAAAGATCATCAGCAAAGGAGATTCAGCATCAAGGATTCAGAGAAAGAGATCCAGGTTCAGATATTGAAAATGCTCTGCTACAGAAAGGAATCAAGGGCTAGATATCTGAACGGAAGGAGTCATTATATTCCGCTGCACCCAATGTAAGGTTTCTTTAACTTTATATGTGTTTATTTCATCGTTTTAGAAAGTTCTTATTTAGGGTGTTAATAAACATACTTGTGAGTAGATCTAAGATCCTGGTAAAATAAATTCCAACATGTTTTAACTAAAAACTTTCAAAAATACATGAAAAAGATAAGTGACAAAAAGAATTTTCCAAAATTCTCCAAAGGTAATATTTTTTCAAAACCTTCAATGACTAACAAAAAGGGAATTCAGTGCAGGGAATGTGATGGTTTTGGACATATTCAATCTGAATGTGCAAATACACTGAAAAAAGAATAAGAAAAGTTTCAATGTCACATGGAGTGACGATGAAACTGATAGTGATGAAGATATTTCTAAAAATGTTGCACTAACCTCAGTTTCTTCTAAGTTTGTTTGTGATTCACAGGTGAAAGAAAGATTGGTATGTTTGAATAATACTATTGAAAAAGAAAATTCTGATTCTGATTCTGATGAATTTGACATCTGTGAGGAGTCTCTGGTTGAGTCTTACAAGGTTATGTATGAAAAGTGGATACAGGTTACTTCTGAAAATAGATCATTGTCAAAAATAAATAAACAATTGTCTAATCAAACTGAATCTCTTGAATTGAAAATTAAAGAATTTGAGACTGATTTTTGTTTAAAAGATGAAGAAATTATGCTATTAAAGAAGGAACTTGAAAATTTCAAGAAAAATATTCAAATGCTTAACCCTGGATCTTCTATTTTTGAGGAAGTTCAGAATGCAGGTCAAAGAGGCTTTACTGGTCTTGGATCAAATGGTACTGAAAGTTTTGGAAAAACAAAATTTGTAAAATCTAGTGTTCCAGCGAATTTACCTGCTACTGCAAATTTAAGATATGCTGCAACAAAAATGTCGTCTACAGAAGCAAAGTCTCCAGTAAGTTCAAAAAGGATAAGATATCTCAGGTAAGAAGGTTTGTTCCAATCTGTCATTTTTATGGTATTAAAGGACATATCAGGCCTAAATGTTTCACGTTGCAAAATATGTTTAAAACAAATTATTTTGGTAATTTGAAATTTTTTCAAAAGAAACATAGTGCTTTGAAACAAAAATGGATTGAAAAAGAAAAATGTCTAGCTGGTTTTTCTGATGAAAGTGCTGCTTCTCAAATGTGGTATTTTGACAGTGGTTGTTCTAGACATATGACAGGTGACAAGGATTTTTTAATGAATATCCGACCAATGCAATGTGGTGAGGTCACGTTTGGTAATGGTTTAACAGGAAATGTCATTGGTATGGGAACTCTCAATTTTGAAGGGTTACCAAGGTTGAAAAATGTTATGCTTGTTGAGGGACTAAAAGCTAATTTACTTAGCATTAGTCAGATTTGTAATCAAGGGTATACCGTCAATTTTGACAATGATCATTGTTTTGTTCTTAACAGTGATAAACAATATATTTTACAAGGGTTTAGATCTGTTGATAATTGCTATACTCTCACATCTATTCTTACTTGTCATTCTGCATGTGAAAATACCAGTGCCATAAATATTTTCAAAAATCATGTTGAACATTCTAGAACAAACCACATTGATATAAGGCATCACTTTATCAGGGAACTTGTTGAAAATAAATCTTTGCAATTAGAATATGTTGATATTGAAAAACAATTAACTGATATTTTCACCAAGACCCTAGATTCAAGTCGCTTTGACTCCCTCAGAAAGTCTTTGGGAGTTTGCATTTTCTAATCTCTCTTGTTCATATTTTTTGTACAATATTGTTAAGTTTTTCTTTTCTAGCATTTAATCTTCTTTTATTTTAATTTGACAAATTATATTTATGCTTTTGGATTATAATTAGTTAGGATCTCATTTTTATCATACTTTTTGAAATTGAGTTAAAAGGTTCATGTTACTTTTTATTTGTGTCTGGGATTAAATAATATTCTTATACAGAGTTGAGCGATTTTTGTTTCCATTGCTTGTCAGGCCCCTTGCTGGAATAGAGCTACCCATACTGAGGTGTGAAAGCCATCTTTTGAGTATGCTGGAACATTGTAATTAGCAACTATGATGAGGATGCACTACCATAGAAAAGGGCTACCTTCAGTATGGTGTGATAGCATCCAGTTGCGGGATCAAATTGAAAAAGGCAAAAATGAAAAATCTTGCCAAGGACAATGATCCTATTTTCACTGCACACACTTATGTCTGACAAGTGTGTTCAAATTTGTAAGTCTCCTCTACTAAAATAAATTAAAAATCCTGGTTCACAATTGTTAGTAACATGCATATCTTTTTCCTCAACATCAATTAAGTATGATTTGTTCTTGAAATACTAATTAATTATTCTCTTTCGAAAGCATAACATGTATATTTGTCATTTGTAATGATTTTTGAATAAATTGCTTGGTTTAGAATTTCTTATATTTATTGTACATCTTTTATTTTATTTTCGGTTCTTTAAAATTAAAAAATAAAAAAAAAAATAAAGAGAGGGAGGTGTTGGTGACTTGATTCATGGGCTAAGGAAATTTGTGCTTAATTGGTAAGTATCAATATTTATTCTTTCTTGATTTATTTTGATATGTTTCCATTTAAAGATTGATCTCTTATATGGTAATGTGTTTTAATCTTGAAAGATTGTCTTAAATAGGATATTTTTGGAAATAATGTTGGTATTTCTAGTTTCCCTTTATTTTTTTTTAAAAAAAAACAAGGAAAGGAGAAATTTTTTTTTTCCAAGATAGTGGGGCGGTTTCCTTTTGTGTTCTTGGGCTGGTAGTTTCTCTTTTTAAGTTGGTTTCCCCTTTTGATCCTCTCTCACATGATTATATAAACCAACTTCCTTTGTCTCTTATTTTCATAACCTAGCTACCCAATTCCTATTTCTCTGTGTTCTTGCTTCTTTGTTTCTCATTCTTACTTTTAGGAATTCATGGCTAAAACTAAGAACCTAGGGCATCCAAGGAAAATGGTGGAATCCGAACAAGCCTCCTCAATTGCTCCTCTTGCTGCTCCAATCGTCTTGCTGCCATGGAGGAGGTTCAGCAAGAGATGTCTAAGCAGCTGTCCTCATTGATCAAGCTTTATGGGGCATAAGTTTTCTTTCTTTTTATTTTTGTTGGACATATTTCTATATTTTAATTTCTTTTTGTCTTTGGCCCTTATAGATAAACAAAAAGGGGGAGTAATTGGGTTTTTAATTGTATACTCAACTGTCTAGGGGGAGTTGAGGTTTGTGTTTGTGTTTGTGTTCGTCTTTGGTCAAAGTTAGCTTTTTATTTTGGTTTAATGTTGTGCTTCTCAGGGGGAGTTTTTATGTTTGTTTCGCTAACTTTGTTTTGTAGGTGTTTGTTAATTAATAATATTTTGATTATCTAAAGTGCCAAAGGGGGAGATTGTTAGGTATTTTTTTGGCAATTTAGTTGTCAAAATATTTTTTAATTAATGTGCATTTTATTGAGCATTCAATTTATTTTTATCAACTCTGGACCCTTTTCCAGGGGGAGTTGTGTTTAGTACTTGTGAACATCTTTGGTTTAAAAGTTAGCTTGTTTATTTTGTTATTTGTGGTTTTCGATTGTGTTACTCAGGGGGAGTAGTTATTTGCTCTTGCTAACTTTAACTTGCAGGTACTTTGTGTAAAAATTATTTTGTTCATCTAAAGTGCCAAAGGGGGAGATTGTAAAGTCCTTTTTTAGCAAGTTAGTTGACAAAATAATTTTTACTTTTATGGTAAGATTCTTGTGCATTCATAACCGATTTCTTACCTTGTTTATTTGGTTTGTAGTTGCTCTTTTCCTTGTTAGGAAAGTTGCACTTTTCAGCTGAACTTTCCTTTGTTTGGAAACTTCTTAAAAGAGAAGCGATTCTCTTTTGGAAAGTTGTCTTTTTTAGGGAAACTTTGATTATTGCCTTTTCCTTATTGATTTCGATTGTATCTTGATACAATCAGAAGATCTAATCTGTTTTTGGCAGGAATCAAGCATTGATAGAGGATCGGACCCGATTATAGCAAGTTTCCTATTTCTGGTCTGATCTGCTGCGTTAGCATCGGAATCTGATGCTGCAGATCGTGTTTTATTAGGAAAGTTTTTGTACAGCTGTAGATTCGATCTTGTGACTGTCTCTAAGGTTTCTATGTTCTATAAATAGAGCCTAGAGAGCAGCCATTCGAATCAACTCTTCCATTAATCATTTTTTTGTATTTATCTTTTTGAGAGAAGAGTGTTTCTTCGTTTTGTGAGAGCCTAGTTGTTCATCTAGGTCCTAGTTGTCTATTTCTGCTCTTACTCTGTCCTAGAGGTTGTGAAGAACTACTTAACTGAACAAGAGATTGGTCTTCGGGAGAAGACTTGATAAAGCCTTACTTCGGGAGGAAGTAAGCACTTGGTCTTCAGGAGAAGACTTGTTGAAGCCTTACTTCGGGAGGAAGTAAGCACTCACACTTCAAAGACGAAGGGAGTTCGGGCTTGAAGGTGTTTCAAGAAGTCAGATTCATAAAGTGGATTACAAAGGATTGCGGCAATACTTTAGAGGGAGTCTAAACTTGTTTAAGTCAATTGTCTTTGTAATTTTGATACTTTATTACTTGATTTCATTCTCTGGGCGTGGCCCCGTGGACTAGGAGTGTTCGTGAGAACACTGATACCACGTATAAATCTCTTGTGTCAAGTTATTTATTTTTCTGCAAATATTTTATATTCTGTCTGTTCTGTTTTGCTATATCAGAATTACTTTCTGCTTCTGCAGAGGCATTCTGTTTTATATTTTCTTATATATAATTGACATTTGCAAAAACACGGTTTTTCAGACACACACCAAACTATCCGTTTCTAACACTACATTGTCCTAGGGATGAGTTGCAATCCAACTCAAAGCTTCTTTGATGCCTATGAACTCAGCAATTTCGGGTTGGACATACCCAACCTTTCCCTTCTTGAAAGCTTCTACCATGGTTCCATGATGATCTCGAGCTACACAGCCCACTCCAAACCACCCCTCTTGTTCAAATAAAGCCCCATCAACATTAACTTTAATCTTATTTAACACAGGTGAAATCCAACGCTCATAGTTCCGTCCCCCATCATCCAAAGGAGACAACGAAAGGCCCTTCCTCCCCTGAGCAAATTTGTATTGATCAAGCATGTTTCTAGCTGCTGTTACAATATTTGAAGTAAGCCAACTTTTCTTTTGCCAAACAAAGTCATTCCGCGCACGCCAAATAGCCCAATTCACCATCGCCACTTCCTCCATTTCAACTTCGTGCGCCCTGGTGAAAATTCCCAACAACCAGCAGCTGAATGTTGCAGCCCCTGCCCCGATGTCCACTATGCTGCGATGCCAAGTAGCCTTTGCAGACGAATATTCCACCAACGCATGTTGAATAGTTTCAGTACTAGAGTTGTACAAAGGGCAGTCGGCATTAAAAGGAACATGACACTTTTGGAGTTGAAAACAAGTTAGAAGCACACCTGAAGTAGCTCGCCATAAAAAATTACTGATCTTAGGATGAATTTTTAATGACCAAAGCCGCTTCCAAAAATCAGTATTGGCATCTTGGCACCAAGCACCCTTAGATTCTTGCAATAACTTATATGCACTTATATTAGATATTTAAATTTAATAACAAATATAAAAAAATTAGATTAATTAGAATTTTTACCCTCCGAACATACCTGATCATATCCTTTAAACACACATTTAAATTATTGGTTCCACTATCAAAGTTTAAAATTTTAAGGGTCATGAAAGCAAAATAACCTCATTTAGTGTAAAAGGTTAGACAAATGTCCTATTTTAAATAATGTTTTGCGGATATTTAAAAATTAAATGAAATATATAGTAAAATAAACTAAGCAATCTAATTTGAGATTTGAGCAAATTATCCTCCTAAGAGCACTCACAATAGCTTCTCTAAAATAGAAAAGTTCTAAAACATTTAAAGAACCATACTAAAAATACGCTACAACAGATGCTCTAAACTCTTTCATTATAAGGTTTCTTTAAAATACACTATTCTTCTTCTACATTATAGAGTACTATTCATTGCTCTAAATAAATTTTATTAATTATTTTAGATTTTAATAATTATTTTTATATGGGGATATTTGTATATATTATATTATATATTTGAAATGAATAAAATATAATAAAATTTAAGGGTGTTCATCTGATCCAATCCGTACTATTTTGCTCATAGTACATCTAATCTGCACTAAGTGTAGATTTTATATTTTAGATCTAATCCAATCCGCATAGTAACTCAAATCAAATCTAATCCAATATGTAAAAGTACAGATTAGATTGGTTATTTTGGATTGGTTACTTTTTAATATTTATTAAAAAAAAATATATTTTTTACATAACTAACTACAAAATAAACTAAATTATTGTTGTTTTATGTCTCAAACAATAAATTAACAAAAATAAAACAAAAAATAAAAAAATCAAACAAAAAGATAAAAATAGTGTATGTATAAATAAATATTTAATTTTGTTTTGCATTATATTTTCTTATAAATTCAATTCCAAAAGAAATCTTATAAGAATGGAATATATATATGATCTATATATATATATAATATTTATTATATTTTTAAATTATTATTTTTATATTAAAATATTAATTATATATGTTTTAAAATATATATTAGATTGGATTGAATCGGTTACCTTTACATGTCAATCAACATTTAATCCGCACAAGTGTGGATATCCACACATCACTTTACGAATTGAATTTGATTGGATCGGGTAGATTGGATTGAATTGAGTATTTTAACCAATCCAATTCAATCCACACGATCTATATTTGTAAATTTAGTTCTTCAAAAATAAGATTTTGGTAATGTATTTTAAAGAAATTGATGTATGATGTAATGTAAAAGTATATTGTAAAATAGAGAAAGTAGAGTTTTGATAATGTATTTTAAATGATAGAGTAGAGAAACGTTTGGGAATGCTCTAAGACCCCAGCAAGCCCATTCAATATTTTCATTATAAAAAAGTCATTTAAATAATTTTGAGCTATTTACAAAAATATGGAAAAATAAAGATATGTTTTGATATATATGGCATATAAACTTAATTACCCTAAATATGACATTTTTTAAAAAAAAACTTACAAATATGGGAAAAAGTCATGAGGAATGCCATAAAAAATTTTAAATTTGTGTTTTTTTTTTCTTTTTTTAAAAAATAAAACACTAAAATAAATAAAAAATGATCTCAACTGTAGATGTTGTTTTTTTTTTACAGAAATTAAAGTTCTTGTTTTTTTTATTTAAACTACTGTTTGTTTTTTTTCTTTATTTTTTTGTTAAAAACTAATTATTTCATTAAAAGCAGCAGAAAAAAAAACCAGTTTCATCAGCATCATCCTAAAAAAAATAATATAAAAAAATATAATCTTAAAATAATACAAACTTTAAAAATCAGTTTCATCAACGTTGAAAGAAAACTAATAATTTCATTAAAAGAATAAAAAAATAGTTTCATTATGTAATTACAAATTTTTTATTTTAAGTTACTTTTTTATTATTTTGTTTCTAGGTTCAAAACTTACACTTATATTTTGTTTCTAATATTGGTAAAATAAATAAAAAATGATCTCAACTGTAGATGTTGTTTTTTTTTTTTACAGAAATTAAAGTTCTTGTTTTTTTTATTTAAACTACTGTTTGTTTTTTTCTTTATTTTTTTGTTAAAAACTAATTATTTCATTAAAAGCAGCAGAAAAAAAAAACCAGTTTCATCAGCATCATCCTAAAAAAAATAATATAAAAAAATATAATCTTAAAATAATACAAACTTTAAAAATCAGTTTCATCAACGTTGAAAGAAAACTAATAATTTCATTAAAAGAATAAAAAAATAGTTTCATTATGTTATTACAAATTTTTTATTTTAAGTTACTTTTTTATTATTTTGTTTCTAGGTTCAAAACTTACACTTATATTTTGTTTCTAATATTGGTATGCATAATGTGTTATTTTGATTATATTTGTGATTAGTATTTTTTTTTTTTTTTTTGTATATTGGTGTGTGTATTTGTTTTTATTTGATTGTCTTATGAAACTGGTTTCAGTTAACTTTATAATTAACATTAATATTTTGTTATGATTTTTTATAGCGTCAAAACTGGTTTCACAGGTTTTAACTGTTCTGTAATGGGGTTGCTCCATTTTTATGATATTATTGTATTTTTTTTAGTTTGTATAAAACTAGTTTTATTATTGTATGATATTTAAACAACAATTTTTATTTTGTTTTAAAACACACATATTATTTTATTATTTTCATAACTGGTTTTTTTTAAGTAACTAGTTTTCATAATTGGGTTTTTTATTGTTGTTCATAATTGAGTTTTAGGTTTCAATTTTTTATTTGATTATTTCAAGAAACTGGTTTTTATTTGTTTGTTTTTATTTTGGTTGTTTTACTAATTGGTTTCTTACATTCCACTGTTTTTTTTGTTATTCTTTTATGATTTTTATTGCATTTTTGTCTCTTTAATTTTCTTTGTTTCTTTTTTTCTCTTTGATTTTAATTTCTTTTTCTCTTTGTTATATTTGTTGGAATTTATTTTACGAGGATCTTAGATCTACTCACAAGTATGTTTATTAACATCCTAAATATGAACTTTCTAAAACGATAAATTAAACACATATAAAGTTTAAGAAACCTTACATTGGGTGCAGCGGAATATAATGACTCCTTCCGTTCAGATATCTAGCCCTTGATTCCTTTCTGTAGCAGAGCATTATCAATATCTGAACCTGGATCTCTTTCTCTGAATCTTTGATGCTGAAACTCCTTTTGCTGAAGGTCTTTCTTCACGATCTTCCTCACTATGATTGAGGTATCACTTGATGTGTGTGGGCACTACTCTAATCACTAAGGATTTCGAAATTCAAAGGAAGAAGAAAGAAGAAGTGGTAGCTAAAGATAGGGAGAGAGAAGGCTCAGTTTTTCTGATTCAGAAGAAGTCAGAAGAAAAGTCTTATTTTTTTGAAGCCTTCACTGTCTATTTATAGCATTTCACTAGGGTTAGATTTGAATTATATGGCATTAAAATAATGAAAAAATCAATTTAAAATACCTACAAAGGTGGCCGGCCATACACTTAGTGGATTGGGCCTTGTTTTTGCAATTTTGCAATTTTAACACCTTTTGTATCTGATTTTCTCAAAAATGCCAATTTCCTAATTCAACCATTTAAATGCCAATTCTAACTATTTAATAACTATAAATAATTATTAAATAATATTGTCATTTATCATATTTATTAATTGAACCATACAAAGTATCATAATTAACAAATATGCCCCTATAAACTCTTTCTTTACAATTTCGCCCTTACTTAGTGAAAAATTCACAAATAGACATAGTCTAATTTGAGAATTATAATTGATTAATCAAAAAAAATTACATGAGTCTTACAAGCAATATTATCTCAACTAGTGGGGGGACCATGGGTCTATATAACCGAGCTTCCAATAAGTAGATCAAGAATTTAGCACTAAAATTCACTAACTTATTAATTCTTCGTTGAATCCACGCATAGAACTTAGAATTGCACTCTCAGTATATAGAATGCTCTATATGTTCCACCATATAGACACATCATTAGTTATCCATTGTTATAATCCTAATATGATCAACGATCCTCTATATGAATGATCTACACTGTAAAGGGATTAAATTACCGTTACACCCTACAATGTATTTATTCCTTAAAACACTTGACCCCGTATAAATGATATTTCAGCTTATGTGAAATGAGTACTCCACCATTTATGTTCGTTTGGTCAAGCTCGAAGGAGATCATCCTTTGCTTACTATTCGCCAGATAGAAGCTATAGATTCCATGTTTATGATAGCGCTCCCACTCAATTGCACTACCGTGTTCCCAAAAAGTACGTATCACCCTGACCAAAAGGTAGGCTTAACTAACAATTCAAGGAACACGAATAGCCTTTCAAGATTGAGCCTAATCATAACAGGATTAAGAACATTTGATCTAGGATCAACTAGGCGATATTGACTTGAATAGATTTTACGGTAAGTTTAATAAATCTAAGTCAAAGTTCAATATCGGTCCCTTCCGATGCATACTCCATGCATCCAACCTGAGCTTTACTTTAACCAATGCTCTGGAAAGAACATAGCACTTCTCCAAATGCAAGTAAACTCTGTTGTAGATTATCATATCAGTAAAACCCTATGTCTGATAAATCTAGGAAACTTTATTCGCATAGTCATGTTTACTTTCCAATGTGTTGACGACACAATAAACATGATCAAGTATGTGAAAAGGGTTTCAGATGAATTTGTACATTATGTACATATAATCATGAAATAAATCATGTGAACCATGCAACATTAAATGTTATTTCTGATCTATATTAATAAGTAAATCTGATTATATTGAAATGAGTTTTATTTAGGGCATAAAACCCAACAAACTCCCACTTGCACTAATACAAAACAAAAAGTGTGTTTCAAATAATCTCAACACCTTGATATACAAATCAAGTGTAGTAGTAGTAAACTCCTCGTAATAGGATCTGAAAGGTTGAATTAAACACAACCTTTTCTCCACCATTACTCTTCCTTTAATCACAAAATCATTGATAATGTGAAATTCCTCTCTATATGTCTACTCTCTTGGGATACTGGATTCTATACCTTTGGCAACTACTTTTGGTTAATCAGGAAATTAACACTAGTAGTTTAAGGCAATTTGGAATGGTGCCAAAGATGTATAGAACTTTCCTTAGACTGAATAAGTACCTTTCCTGCAGCTTTAACATTCAGTCTCTCTCTGGTAGACCTAGAGACTTCAGATAGGTTTTTACACTTCTCCAAAATCACTATTCCACCCCCAGAGTAATCACCATCTTATCAGAAAGATTTACTAGCACAAAGGCAAATTTCGAAATCTGATATGGTGTAGTCTAAGAGTTTTAAACACACCCTTATAGACTAACATATAGTTCCTCTTCTTTATCTTAAGATTTACTTGATTGTCTTCCAATGTTCTTCTCCTGGATTAATCTGATCCCTACTCATTACTCCCACTCAACGGCAGTGTACGGTCTAAGGCATACAAAAGCATATCTAAGACCTCTCACTGTTGATATAAGAAATTCTTTCATGGCTTTATCTTTTCTGGAATAGTTAAGACTTTTCCTTAGATAAATAAAATCTATACCTAAGAAGTTTTAATCTTCTATAGATTGCCATTAGAAAGAAAATGCTTCAGCATCTTAATAAAGTAAGTTGCTTGCATTAGAGTAAGTAATTACCAGGTATACCACAAGCCATAGGTTTAGATAAACTCAAACCTATAATACTAGGAACATGAAGTTTTGTTCAGTCCATTGAATAGACTTATAAACGAAAATTTCCTTTTATGTCCTTGTAATAGAAAACTTTAGGTTATTCCATGTGAATGGATTAAACCATAGTTCTATTGGCTTTCTTCTTAGTTTCTTATCTTGACAATCCATTACTTGTTTAAACTCACAATGGATTTTAATCACTAGTGTCTCCCAAGTCATTAGAAGGTGAGTTCCTAAAAACTCTCCCACTACGGCGAGGTACCGTGAATTATGTCGAAGAAAACTAAATGGTATTAACCTCTTTGGTTGTGACAAGACAACAGAGGCAGTGGGATCATCATATGTTATATAAGATGATAGAACACTTTTGGAATCAAGAATTAAATATCTCCTTTATTTGCTACTTGTTTTTCAGACTTAGTCATTTTCTTAGAAAAGTAGTATTTGTTTGAACAAACACTTTCTTATCTATTGACATTGGGATGGTCCACCCCTAATCACTTAGAATAGCTAACAAACCATGGTTAACAGTTCTAGCTTTTCTTAAGATTTTGATTAGGTCATCCATGAATCTAGTAATGATTTACATTAAGTAGCCAACCATTACATCATTCTGAAATTGTATTACCATAGAAGGATTTAGGCAACGACTAGTAACTAATCATCAACATGCAACTCGAAATTTACGGGAGGTAAGTTTGGATATAATTCAAAAATCAATTTAATGATCTTTGAACTGCATATCTACTAACTATTTCTCCACCCCTATCAGTTCGCAAGATCTTTAACCACTTACCTTAATGGTGTTTAACCATTGCTAGAAATTAATGAAATTTTTCAAACATTTCAAATTTCTTTGCATAAGGTATAATCTAGAGTTATCGTTTTAAGAATACAACGAAAAACTCATATCCACCCCTGAATGTACATCCATCTGCGAATGAGATGAACTACTTTCAGTGGATATAGGCATATTAACTCTTTGGAGAGATTGATCTTGTCAAATCCACTATGAACAAGATACAAATGCCATAGATTTAGATAAACTGGTAGTGTCTATTGATGACATAGGTTTAGTTACATCAAAGAGTTCTTAGAATACTGCAAGTGGATCCTGGTCACAGAATACCTAACTCATATTCCATACAGTTTTAATCCATTAATTGAAGATGGATATTAAACACTTCAGAAAGTGTAACTGTATTGTATTCTGGAATTAGAAATATAAGAAAATTTCTATTTGGAATCTAAAATTAAAGTCAAAGACTTAAATTTATACCAAATATTATGAGTAATTCTATCTTGGACCACCACTACTAATACAAACTCTAAGTCAGATTTGCCCATACAAGTAGGAGATTTCTAAGATTGAGGATTTATATCAATTGGGAATAGAATTTCAGGATTATAATCATATGCGTCATTTAATTTCTTAAGAGAAAATATAATGACATGAAATGATTTATAGACCATTCATCCAATGATATATTATGGAGCTAATTCGAAATGAATAAGCTAAGAGGAATTAGGATAATTTCGTTTATAAATAAGAATCCAACGATGCTTCGATTAGCGAAAGACAAAGTAATCTTATTTATGTAATCTTCTTGTTTCATATCGTAAAAATACTAGTCTAAGGTGTCATCAATTGATGAACAGCTAGATGTTGCATATACAATATTTATCTTTCGAGATCTAACACTATTATGTATGTCTAATGGTGAAAATCCATTAGGGATTTATCTCATTAGAAAAACAAACATGTTAGACCAACAATGAAGATTCGAAATTAAACTACAACTTAATAACAGAAAATTACATGGTTCAATATAAATTCATACACAATTCAAAAATTATAAACATATAGCAAGTAGGAATGACAAGTGAAAATACTAAAACTTACAATCCTAAATAATTTCCAAGGTTTTTCAACAAACTGATACAGTGTCCCGTTTAGGCGAGAGTCAAAGCATCATCCATTGAATAGAGTTGTCAGCTCATCTAAAATGATAATCATTCTAGCAACCTTTTATTCGATCAAGATTGGAATTCAGCGTTGTCCCGTTTAGGCGAGAGTCAAGGCAATTCTATCTTATGAGCTTCCACCATTGTTTCATAATTTGCAAGTCAAGTATGGTCGCCACCATTAGGGTGATCCATACCATACAAAACACTTACAAACTACTTATCATGCGAGGTTAAACGGTGCGAAATTGCTAATGAACGTTCCTCCATTAGGGAGGATTACTCACTAAAACAAACGCGGTGTAAAACCCACAATGGAGATCGAATGTCTCTTGATAATAAAGCTCATTATTTAAAAAAAAAAAAAGTTGTATTTTCTTTTATTCTCTTTATTTATTCTATTTATTTTAAATATATATTTATTTAATTAAAATTTCCAATTTAGAATGAAAAATTCCAAATATAAATTTGAATTTAATATTTATAAATTTTACTTAGATGGATATGAAAATAACATGAATTATTTCCATCTTAGTAATAATTTCCAATAAATATTTAGAAAAATATTCAATTTAAGTTGTTACAAAATTAATTTAAATTAATTTACAACTCAAATTTAATTTTCTATAAATATATATATTGCATTTCGAAAAATTAAAGTATATAAGAATACAATTTTCGAAAAATGCATATTAAAATAAAAAATAAATCCTGGAAAAATTATTCTAATTTAATGTTGGCCCAAAATTAATTAATAAAATTAATTTACAACAAAAAATATAATTTTCCTATTTAATTAAACATATAAGAAAAATTTCAAATATTTAAGTATGATGATGAAAATCAACTTAAATATTAATTTTCTATTTAATTAAATACACTAGAAAAATACTTCAAGCAAAAATATCATCTATCTAGATTTTCCTTTGACTAATTAATTCAATATCTAATAATATACTTTAATTCAATTTATTATAAATTATTCAATAAATGAAAAAATCATTGATTTAAGTTGATCCAAGAATTAATTAAAATAAATAATTAATTTACAACTTAATCTATTTTTCAAGATAAAATTTGAAATTCTAGCATTTAAGAAATGCAATTTCGAAAATTGATTAATAAAATAAAAAAAAATATATTTTGAAAATTATTTAAATTTAGTTGAAAAAATAAATTTCAACTAAAAATAATTTTCTATTTAATTAAATGTCATGAAAAAGAAATATTTAAGTATGATGATAAAAATCAACTTAGATATTTAATTTTCAAATTAATTAAATGTATTAAATTCAAGAAATAAATAATTAAGTGTAGAGAAGGCTTAATTATTAATTTCTAGTTTAATACTAGGAAAAATATACTTAAAA
Organism: Cannabis sativa; assembly: GCF_029168945.1. NCBI lineage: Eukaryota > Viridiplantae > Streptophyta > Magnoliopsida > Rosales > Cannabaceae > Cannabis > Cannabis sativa. The sequence goes on along the minus strand of NC_083607.1, from coordinate 52,898,247 downwards.
TAAATTGTACCAAAATTAATTATATAAATAATTAATTTCACAATGTATAATATTTTCCTATTTAATATTAGAAATAATAAGTAGTCTAGAAATAACTATCTAGAAAATATCTTATTTGACTAAGTATCTTTTCCACAAAATTTGAAAAAATATCTAATTTAAGTTGTATTAGAAAAAATCTAGAACTTAAATATTTTCAAATTTAAATTTAATTAAATATCAAAAATTAAGTTGTAACCACTTAATTTGAAAATATTCCATTTTAAGTTAATATTCGAAAAGATATTAACTTAAAAAATATCTAAAGAATCTTAATAACCAATGCCTAAAATTTCTCAACTTAATTTTGAAATTTGAAATTCAAAAGATATTCAGATTTAAGTTGGTTAGTTGTAGATAACTAAATATCAACTTAAATAAGAATATTTAATGAAAAATTTAAATTAAGTTCTAGAAAGAATCTAGATGGCTATAATTCTATATTTAATTAAATACAAGAAAATACATATAGTTTAGCTTAGAATAAAAAATTCTTTAAACTATAATTTTCTTAAATTAATTTCAAAATAAATGAAATTAATTATGTTGCTAATCAATTTTATTAGGTTAAACTAGTTTAATTAACCTAGTACAGTTGTTCAAATTAGGCAAATGGGCCTTCACAATTGGGGTGGTTCATGTGAGGGGGTGCTGGGTTCAGTATGTCGTACCCACTTCTATGGCTCCCAACTCTCACACAAGGCCCAAAAGAGAGGAATTTAACCTTAATAAGAACAACTGTTATTAATTGAATAGACCCAAAAACTAAATGAGCCTAAATAAATTCTATCAAAAACTATGATAATTTATTTTAGCAACATTAACCTATATGTATCTATAATAAAATTAAACACATAGGCTCACACAGGCACACTTTGGATGGGTCCTATCATGTTGCTAGGTCATACACAGATGAAAGAAGATTGTAAATATACCTGTTACAAATTATTATCTTGACCAAGGGAGCCATCAGATCATTAGATCTGGCAAAAGGTAACCATGGCTATTTACAATCAAGTAATAATAGGTTTTAAAAAACTTACAGACAAGCTAAAACCACATACTCCTGCAACAAGGTTAGCTGGATAGTTGGAAGTAGGATTTATTTAATTTTAAATAAATAATTTCGAAAAATAAATAATTACAAAAAATTTTAATATTCGAAAAATAAAATAAAATTTAAAAAAATTTTAATTTCGGAAATAAAATTTAAATTTCGAAATTTAAAAAAAAATATTTAAAATTAAACCTACTTTTTGAAAAATTAGGTTTCAACCAACCTAAATATCATTTCAAAATTTGCTAACTACTTTTAAAAATTAAATGTTATTTTAAAAATAAAAATTAAATAAAAATTAGAAAAGATAAATAAAATATCTTTTCAGATTTTAAATTTAATTTAAATAAATAAAATAACAAAATTTAAAAGTTAGCAAAATATCTTACATCTATTTAAAATTACATGATTATAAATATCTTATTTTAAATTTAAATAAGGTCAAAATATCTAAAAAGATTTAATTTAAAAAAAAATCTTAAAAAATAAGATATAATTAAAAATATCTTAAAAGATAAGATATCTTAAAAATATCTTAAAAGATTTTATAAATATCTTATAAAATCTTACCTTGAATTTAAAAAAAAAATAAGATATAATCAAATTTAAAAATAAGATAAATTTTTAAGCAAGAAGATAGATACTAATTCTATTCAAATTCAAATTACACTAATATCTTGAATTAAAGTTAAAAAAAATATTAAATTAATTCAAAATGATAATTAGAATTGAATTAGGAATAGTAATAGTATAAATACAAAACTATACAAAAAATTGGAAGTTAATTCCATGAAAAAGCATGAAAAATCGAAGAAAAACAAAAAAAATTCGAAACTGTACGGACAGATTTGCGATCGCAGGAAAATATCAGCACAGCCCCGATTTTTTCAAATCTTCAAAAAATCATCACTAATTCAAATAAAATCCAAATTAAGTTCTGTAAAAGGCTAACTTGCTTAATTTTTTCCATACTATCCAATAAAAATAATTCCAGAGATAAAATCGCAATTATTTTTCACGAAAATTTCACAAACATCAATCAATCATCAAATAATACTCAATACAACATGATACCATCCAAAGAACATACAAACAATCGTTTTAAAGTCCAAATTTTTTGCAAGTAAATCAATTACCATGGCTCTGAGGCCAGTTGTTGGAATTTATTTTACGAGGATCTTAGATCTACTCACAAGTATGTTTATTAACATCCTAAATATGAACTTTCTAAAACGATAAATTAAACACATATAAAGTTTAAGAAACCTTACATTGGGTGCAGCGGAATATAATGACTCCTTCCGTTCAGATATCTAGCCCTTGATTCCTTTACGTAGCGCGAGCATTATCAATATACGAACACGGATCTCTTTCTGCGAATCTTTGATCTTTGAAACTCCTTTTGCTGAAGGTCTTTCTTCACGATCTTCCTCACTATGATTGAGGTATCACTTGATGTGTGTGGGCACTACTCTAATCACTAAGGATTTTGAAATTCAAAGGAAGAAGAAAGAAGAAGTGGTAGCTAAAGATAGGGAGAGAGAAAGCTCAGTTTTTCTGATTCAGAAGAAGTCAGAAGAAAAGTCTTATTTTTCTGAAGCCTTCACTATCTATTTATAGCATTTCACTAGGGTTAGATTTGAATTATATGGCATTAAAATAATGAAAAAATCAATTTAAAATACCTACAAAGGTGGTCGGCCATACACTTAGTGGATTGGGCCTTGTTTTTGCAATTTTGCAATTTTAACACCTTTTGTATCTGATTTTCTCAAAAATGCCAATTTCCTAATTCAACCATTTAAATGCCAATTCTAACTATTTAATAACTATAAATAATTATTAAATAATATTGTCATTTATCATATTTATTAATTGAACCATACAAAGTATCATAATTAACAAATATGCCCCTATAAACTCTTTCTTTACAATTTCGCCCTTACTTAGTGAAAAATTCACAAATAGACATAGTCTAATTTGAGAATTATAATTGATTAATCAAAAAAAATTACATGAGTCTTACAAGCAATATTATCTCAACTAGTGGGGGGACCATGGGTCTATATAACCGAGCTTCCAATAAGTAGATCAAGAATTTAGCACTAAAATTCACTAACTTATTAATTCTTCGTTGAATCCACGCATAGAACTTAGAATTGCACTCTCAGTATATAGAATGCTCTATATGTTCCACCATATAGACACATCATTAGTTATCCATTGTTATAATCCTAATATGATCAACGATCCTCTATATGAATGATCTACACTGTAAAGGGATTAAATTACTGTTACACCCTACAATGTATTTATTCCTTAAAACACTTGACCCCGTATAAATGATATTTCAGCTTATGTGAAATGAGTACTCCACCATTTATGTTCGTTTGGTCAAGCTCGAAGGAGATCATCCTTTGCTTACTATTCGCCAGATAGAAACTATAGATTCCATGTTTATGATAGCGCTCCCACTCAATTGCACTACCGTGTTCCCAAAAAGTACGTATCACCCTGACCAAAAGGTAGGCTTAACTAACAATTCAAGGAACACGAATAGCCTTTCAAGATTGAGCCTAATCATAACAGGATTAAGAACATTTGATCTAGGATCAACTTGGCGATATTGACTTGAATAGATTTTACGGTAAGTTTAATAAATCTAAGTCAAAGTTCAATATCGATCCCTTCCGATGCATACTCCATGCATCCAACCTGAGCTTTACTTTAACCAATGCTCTGGAAAGAACATAGCACTTCTCCAAATGCAAGTAAACTCTGTTGTAGATTATCATATCAGTAAAACCCTATGTCTGATAAATTTAGGAAACTTTATTCGCATAGTCATGTTTACTTTCCAATGTGTTGACGGCACAATAAACAGGATCAAGTATGTGAAAAGGGTTTCAGATGAATTTATACATTATGTACATATAATCATGAAATAAATCATGTGAACCATGCAACATTAAATGTTATTTCTGATCTATATTAATAAGTAAATCTGATTATATTGAAATGAGTTTTATTTAGGGCATAAAACCCAACAATATTTGCTACATAATGTATGTTTAAATCAATTCTATTTTTTGAGCAAGCAAATTAAATGCCAAAATAAAGAATGAAGTTAGAAGTTTGGTTATGAGGTATTGATATAAAATTTATATGTTCAAAACTGGTTTTTAAATTTAGTACGTTTGTAAAAGTTTAGTTATTAGGCATTATGTATTTTTCATTATGTTATTGATGAAACTATTTTTTTTTTTTTTGCCTCTTTTAATGAAATAATTAGTTTCTTTTAATATTGATGAAACTGGTTTTTAAAGTTAGTACCGTTTTTAGATTGTAATTTTTTTAATTATCTTGTTAATGAACTATTTTTTTTTATTCTTTTAATGAAACTATTATTTTCTTTCAAAGTTGATGAAACTAGTTTTTAAAGTTTATATTCTTTTTAAATTATGATTTTTTATATTGTTTTTTTTTTCATGATGATGTTGATGAAACTTTTTTTTTTTTTTGCTGTTTTTAATAAAATAATTAGTTTTTAACAAAAAAAAACAAACAATAGTTAAATAAAAAAAATAAGTTTAATTTCTGTAAGAAAATGAAAATATAAAAATATACACTAATTATATATATTTATATTTATACAAAGAGAATAAAATAGTTTGAGAAAAAAATTAAAAGAAAAAAGAGAGACACAAAGAGAAATTAGAAAAAATAAATAAAAAAAATTAGAGAGGGAGAAGAGAAAGAAAGAAAAAAGTGAGCAACTGAAATTATAAATGTAATGTTTGAAAAAAAAAAAAAGTTAGTATTTAGTGTAAATTTTCTAAATAAAAAAAAAAACCCTAAAATGCAAATGTAAAATAAACTAAAAAAAAATTAAATTAATTAAGTTAGAAACAAAAACATGAAATATGAATTTGGATAATAAGTTTACAAAAATATGGCATATCAAATACTATAAAAAGTCTTAAATGTGAAAAGCGTCATAAAAGAGTGGCAAACCTATAAATATCATATTTTTGTAACATTTTTACAAAATCCCATATTTCATATAATTTTCACTAGTAATAACCTCATTTGGCGACATCTATTATAGTTTCTCTAAATTTAAAAAGCAAAGTACTAGTATATAAGCAAATGTTCAGTTCACAATTGTCTCCATAATATCAGACCTTTTCCTAATCTGTATGTAGCCAGCCATTGTACTTCTAGTTAACCATAATCTTGTATAATGATCCATCATTGCAAAACACTGTATCATACATTGTATCAGCAACCCAGCTTAAAAAGCCCTGTCCAAAACATCAAAAAAAATCATCACGGCTATTCTCAATGATAACATCGAGAAAGATTCAGTTGCCGAAATCCCGTACCAACCTCCGACGCTCAACACCACTATATTCACAACCGGGCAAGAAATGATTGCCATGGTTCAAGGTTCTTCCACCAAACACTGTCGCCATGTCTCTATTAAAACTAAGTATCCGTTCATTGACAGGAAAGCTCGGATCAAGACAGGTTCTTCGATTAAAGTCGGAGAAAACATGCAAGTTGTTGAAGGTTCTTCCAAGAGGCATTTGTGCTCTATGATCACATTCATGATATCTATGCATATCAATACAATAATTTGTGATTCTTCCAGGAAGCATGGCAGTTGTGTTGTTGGATGTATGTCCAACTTCATTGAAAGGTCCCATATCATAACAAGTTCTTTTATTAGATTCGACCACTATATGAATGTCATGATCCGCTTTTCTTTTATGTTTCAAATCATTGACACAAGAGACCATACCATGATGATTTAGTCCCTGAATTGATCCAGTATATTCAAGTTTCCGAGTAAACGTTCCAAGATAATCCCTCCCATGATCATATGGAGGATAGGGAAACCTCTGAAGTTGTTGGTGAAAGTTTTGATTGAACATTGCAACAGCAGCCATTTCAGGTCTATTGAAATCAAATAAAGTCGATAGGCTTGGTATTTGTGATTGCTCAAATCTTCTACACATTGGAGCAAAGTGTGAAGTTGTTCCAGGCATGATGGGTGTAATAAAAAGTCGAAATTTATAGGTACTGCACTTACCTAAATGGAAAGGTTTATCACATCTGGCACCATCTCCTCTTTTATTCTTATAACCAGGGTAATTTTTAATGTTGAACTCCACACATTCAATCAAAGCTAATGAGTTCCAACTTGCTAGTTCCTCTAGGTTCCAGAGGGAAAATGGTGGTGTCGTTTTGTGGTTTACATGAATTTCACCATTAGGCTGAAGCATGTTTCTTGCACTCCAAAAAAATCCATGTACAAGCCTCCTATGCTTGCTGTCAAGGATATACATTGCCAAAGAGAAACCAAAAAAAAAAAATCTTTGAAGCCCATAAACACAACAAATACAGGCAATGTGAACACATACAATGAAACAACAAATGCAAGAATAAAATTTATGTTGTAAACTTATAGCCTATTAGACCTTGTGAAAGCATAGCAAAAATTGGTTCGACCTACTTTTACTAGTCTAATAACTAGAACAAAAGCAAATGGTTTGAAGAACAATAGACAAGCCATATATTTTGCTTCTTTCTTCCTAATTTTTACTTATAATAACATAGATATTGCAAGCATACTCTCACCAAAACCAAGCCAAATAAGAAAAATGTAATCAAAACAACTTACTGAATTGCACTGCTGTCATCTTCCCTTGCCCCAAAACCAGCATGAGGAAAGTTGAAAACAATGCGATCGAATTTCCGATTTCTAAGTTTACGATAAGTCTTCAGCATAGTTGCATTCACACCATGTATAGGGGATGCTCCCAAGTTTATCAAAGTTTCCAAGTTCGATTTTGCTTCCTTGTACTTCTTAACTACAACATCTACTTGGGAGGGAAAAAAAACAAAAATAGGATTATGCTAAAGAAATTAAAGGTAAGTAACTTGGCATAATAAACTCAAACTTAAAGTCAATTATTTAGTTTTTTACTCTACAATGTGTTCACAAAAATTCATTACAATCTTTATATATGAGATTATACTACTATAAATTGCTTACAATAATTCATCCATCATAAATAATATATTTAAAAACTCAATGTCAACAAAAATAGTACAAAAAGGAGAAAGATTGAGTTCCACTATCATAAAAAAATGTGTGTCAGTATGAATTAGGAATATATGATCCTACCAAATGCCCTTCCAAAAAAAATAAAAAAAACCCAAATGAGCTTTGATTGAAACAATGAGTTTGTAGCTTCTAAAAAAAGCAAAATAGTATACAAAATAACTATATTGCAATTAAATCTTTTCGGATTCCCGAACAAGTTAACAGAGATGAAAATATTCTTAATCCAATTAAAAGACGTAAATGTATTCAAATAAAGAGAAAGAATCTTGTACAATCAAACCATATTTAATAGTAACGACATGTTCATTGCCCTCTAGTGAAAAAAAGGGGATTCTCAACAACGTGATCAGATTCATACCAAATGAAAAAGAATACAAACACGTATCATTCAAAATCAAAATCTTTTCTTAATAATTGGACGCATGCATTGCAAATAGATTCTTTGAAAAGGACATAAGTAAGAGAAAAGGGTGTTGAATATACCATAGGTGTCTAGTGAAGTAGCAACAATATTAGAAGCAGAGCCAAAAGAACGAGCCAAACTCGAAGAAAATGAGAAGTCTCCATCACCCACTAACAGTATTTGATGATTTGAGGAATAGAATTGGACCCATTTCTCATCTTCGGAGACCATTGCTTTGAACTTTTTATTTCTTATGTGACAATGACAGTGATAGAGATAGAGTTGAAGAGTCCATAAAATTGGGGTTTTGACAATTTAAAATGTACTAGAATTGTTAAGAGGGTAATAGAGGATTTTTAAGTTATATTTAATGTTTTTAATCGAAGAGAGGGTATTACAATTTAGAGTTGTGAACATGAGCCATTGCTAGTTGACACAACACCACTACATTAGAATTTCTTACCAAAAAAAAAAAAAACACTATATTAGAATTAGAGTTTTATTTTTAAGAATTATTTAATTTAATTATATGAATTCTATTGTATAACACTCCATAAGTAAGACACAATGTTATTATCTTTTAGAGTCATTTGTGGCATATTTGGTCTATTTTTTTTTTTTTTTTAATTTAGCTGTTAAAATATTTTTTGATTTATTGTGTAATTAAAATAATTTTTTTAGTGTTAGTTTTGTGACTTTTGATTATTCTTTTTTTTTTTTAGAAAAGCTTTATTTACAGCTCTTATTTTTGGTTTATGAAATTTGTTTAACAAGAGAAGGAATTCTTTAAATGAAAAGTTACTTATTTAAAAAAAAAAAAAATTAAAATTATCTTTATAGAAAGTTGTCTATTTTTGAAAAAATTGATTTTTCTTTTTTCTAATTGTTAAAGAAGCTGCTTCCAATAGGTTCTCTCCACTCCCTGCTGTCATCAACGACACCAGCAATCTCAGCACCAATTGGACAGCACCTGTTGCTGGTTTTTTGAAGGTAAATGTTGATGGTGCTCTATTTTCTGCATCCAATTCTTTCGGTTTAGGGGGTCTGGCCCGTGATGCTAATGGCCATCTCATTGAAGCTTTTTGTTTGCACAAACCGGGATGTGTTCAACCCAGTTTAGTGGAGGCTATTGGTGTCAAAGAAGCTTTGAGTTGGATAAAAACGAAAGGATGGGAACATGTTATTTTGGAAACCGATTCACTTGTGGTTGTTCAAGCTCTCCAAAGTAATGTGGTCATGCAATCTTTGTTTGGATCTACTATTACATATTGTCGTAATCTTTTAAAGTCTTTGCCTTATGTTAATGTTTGTTTTGTCAAACGATCTGCTAACAACGCCGCTCATTGTCTTGCTCGTGGCGCTTGTTTTTGGTTAGATTGTATTTTTGTTGGTAGCAATGTTCCTGATGCTATTAACAATGCTGTAATGGCCGATTTGGCTATTCTTTCTTAATGAAGTTTTCTACTTTCTTTCAAAAAAAAAATTGTTAAATTCGGTTTTGTCATGTTTATTGTAGATCAAATAATCTTTATTTGGGAGGTATTAAAGACTAAATTGCGATCTTGGTCCTAATTGGAAAGTTTCCCGTTTGGTCTTGATTTGCTGCAATAAAATTTGATCTTGATGCTGCAAATTAGGATTTTTTTAGAAAAGTTTTGGGCAACTTTGAAAACTTATGTGTGGTTGTAGTTAGGTTTTCTATGTTCTATAAATAGGACCTAAAGAGTAACCAAACGTTCTGATATCCTCTAGTCTCATATTTTCATATCTATATTTGTGAGAAGAGTGTTTTATTTGTAAAAACTTAAATTGTTCAACTAGATTTTGGTTTTCTTGTTATGATCTTGTACTATTCATAGAATATGTTGAAAAGAAGCTTTGAACAAGCGTGGGTCTTCGGAAGAAGACTTTTTCAAGTATCATTTTGGCAGGAAATGAGTATATATCTTTAAGAGAAGATTTGTTTAAGCCTTACTTCGGGATAAGCACACATCAATAGTTGAAGCGAGTTCACTACTTGGTGTGGTTCAGAGATTAAATTAGCAAGGTGGATTATAAATGGTTGCGATAAATTATTAGAGGGAGTCTAAATTTGTTTAAGTCAATTACTTTTTGATTTTATTCTCTGGGGCCTCGTGAACTAGAATTGTTTGAAAGAACACTAATGCCACATATAATTATCTTGTATCAAGTTTTTAAATTCTGCACATTTTATTTTTGTTTCAATCTATTACTACAAGTCTTTACGGTTATGATTTTATTGTTGTTATTAAAAAAATATATTTACATTTGTAAAAACACGATTTTTCACAGCATAACCCCCAATACTTTTACTTCGCTAACAATTAATCTTTAAAATCTAAATTTTGACGATAAAACCATCAAAACTCACAATTTGTTAAGAATTAGTTATTTTCATCCATTTTCATTCGTTAATTGCCAGAATGGTAATCCTCCACATGTATACAAGGTACATGTGGCACAATTTTATTGGTTTACGTAAATAATTATTAAAAAATAAAAATAAATAAATTTAAAAATAAAATCAATCATTTTAAAACAAATAAAAATCAAGAAAAAACCAAAAACTAATAAATGAATAAATATAAAAGAAAAGCAATTTTTTTTAAAAAAAATCTAATTCCCAATCATATTTTCTTTTCTTTTTTCGTCTCTAACCTTTCTTTCCTTCTGTTTTTATTTTTCTTATTGATTTCATAGTTCATAACATCACCACCAGTACCACCACCATCATCCACAAACCGAACCACCACCGAACACCATCAATACAGGTATCGAAACCACCACTAATAACCAACACCACCACTGTAACTTATTTTTCAAACCCAAACCACACACAAATAAAGTTTAAAGAAAACTCTAATCTAACAAACAAACACACATATATACATATGAAGCAAGAAACCCTGATCTAAAAATACTTAGAAAAAAATTAAACAAACTCATATCACATAAACACAAAGAACAAAAATCTTGATCTCCAAAATTTTCTGTTTTCTGATAAAGTGAACATATAGTATTTTGTTCTCCTTAAATTCCTTATAGCTTATTTGGCTGCATATCGAAAGTTCCTTATATGGTTACTTAAATATCTATCCAATATTCTTAATATGTATATTAAGTACAAATACATACATGCTTGAGCATATATTAGATTCCAATATAAATTAAGAATCTTCTATATTTCTTGAATTCTAAGGTTACTTTTAAGACAATGACTTAGATAACTTATTTTCTTTAGCTACAAGCCTTTCGCCTGGTATAGTATATTTCATGCCAAAAGTTTTGAATACTTTATCAATATACCTCTTTTATTATTATTCAAGAACATATCTTCAATTCTAAATACAAAAATAGGTATATCATCAGTGGCAATTAATTTTTTTTACCAATATAATACCAGGATCATATTCTTACTCCCACTGAACCTATGATATATACACAATAATCAAAAGCTTTTATCTCAAAAACCAAATGAGAATACTTAATGAAAATTGTGTAATCATTGACGAGAAGCTTACTTGAGTTTATACATAGATTTTCCTAATTTGCAAACCATATTCTTTGGATCTTTGGACACAAAGTTTTCTTGTTGCATACATAACTTTTGTCATCAATATCACTATTGATAAATGACACATCAGTAATCCATTTGATATAACACAAGACCATAATGAGCAGTCAGTGTCATGCTTGTCCTGAAATAGTCTTTCAATTAAACCAAAAGAAAGTCTATTCAAAATAAATATATGCTTTATGAGTAATTCCTTACATACAAGACAACATAATGTGCATCTCTTCACATTGCAATTTGCATCTCTCTTGATTATAAATATTTATTTATAGCTAATTGGTTTTACACCTTATAGCAATAGGAAAAATACCAAAAACTTTATTGTCTCACATCAATTTGTACTTTTTATTTATGATATCAATCCAGTTTCGAGAGTTGGAACCTTCATGGCATGATAAAATTAGTTGATTGGATCATCGTCTATCATTCCATTATTTCTTTATGTCATTTCTCTCATGAATTTCTTTAATGACACTGATCTTTAAGATTGTTGAGTTTGATTATCTGAAACATTTACCATATCTTGAATGGGAAGTTATTTGATATTGTCTTATTAAGGTTCTGGATTCACTTATTGATCAATGAAAGTCATGGAAACCTAAACATTGTCAAAAGTGATAGTTGGAATTGAGTTTAACGTCAATTCCTTCTCAAGAAAAATATCTATAATCATCTTATTTCTCTCCCAAACTCAACATCCTCAAAATTATTAAAGTTCCTCATCTCAAAATTGAACTATAGTGTGGGATCACAAAATTTGTACCTTTTTAATTACTAGAGTATACAGTAAAGTATAGTTCCTTACTATTTTGGAGTCCATATTCCTTTTATGAGGCTTATAAGACCTCATCTTAATCGAGCATCCACAAATAGAATATATCTATATGTTAGACTATTATTCTAACCACAACCTTAGTTTATAAAATGTTTTAACTTATACTTTACTTGATACACAATTTAAATTTATGTTGCATTCTTAAGTTTTTCTCCCCAAAACGAGTTTCATTAAGAAGAATGAATAATTAAACTTCTAGTCATGTCCTTAGATAAATGTTAATTACATCTCTCAAATACCCTTCATGTTAGGTTTGCCTAACATTTTGTATTGGAAGACGAAATTACATTTCTTTAGTATTTGTGCAAAATAATCTTAGACGTTACTCACTTGATTCGTCATACCTCCCATGGTATTGTTATCCAACATAGTTAGTTTCAACGACTTTAGTTTTCTTGCCTAGTTGATTTGTCAACTATGGTTTAAAAAATTTAAAAGAAACAACGTCTAAAGATTAATGCCTTATGAACAAAATAAGTTTCATTGATCTGAAGACAAGATACTATTATTGATCATTCCATGAAACCATGAGAAAAGATCCACCAAAACATAGCATAAATTTTTAGATAATGAAACTTTATTTTGTCACTTGATTTCCTTATGTTTGTTTGTTACCCCTTTACAAAATCTAAAATTTATTAAATCAAGGGGTCAATAATTCTATTAAAAATAAGTCTTTCTATTCTCCTTTTGGGAGATATAATCTTCATACTTATACCAAAGTATAATAGAATTCTCATGATTCAATTTATGTTTTGTATCAGAAGATAAATTATAAGGTTTCTTTATATGAGGTAAATTTCAATAAATTTATAAATTATAGAACTAGCAGAACTAATATTGAAATATTGGAAACAAAACTAATTTTTCAAATTCTAAATGAACAAGAATGACCTAATTATTCAAAATAGAATTCAAAACCAAAACTCATCTAGGTGATGATACTGTATAGGTCTTTTCTATATCCAAAATAACTAATCTTTAATCATAGTTGAATATCCTTATAGCCTCATATGTAGATATTTCACTTTTGCCCCTAAAGATGAATCTTTCATCATCACTTGGCTTTTCGTTTCATAGATAACCTTCCATAGTTATACTTACATACGAAATTTCATAAAAATTTACTTATTAAGTATAGTTAGGTACAATAAATTAAACCATTTACAAAATAAACCATAGTGAGAAATTTATTTTCATTAGATATGCCTAATGACATACTTGGAACACTTTAACCTTATTTTAATTCTTTTTGTAAAAGTCATAGATAATTCTATATCTAATATTTTTTGTACATTCTTTAACAATGTTTCATATACAACATACTGAATTTTATTTTTATCCTTATCCTTTATTTAAAAAAGATAGCTAAAGAAGCATGTTTGTCTCTTTTCTTTAGTTAAAAATTTATCTCATTTAGCATGAGAATTAACTTTATGTTGGTAGATATAACTAAAACATGAGCTAAAACGAGAACAAAATAAACAAATGTTCACAAAAGAATCCACATAACAAAAAAAGTTCAAATAATGGCAAATTCCATCTCAAGATACCAAACACACTATTAATATCAAGTGTTTGGACAATAATATTAATTGTAAGCCGTACTCTTATTGTAGCAATCAAATATTGATAATAAATCATGTCAAACAATTTGTAAATCTTTGGACTGTACATATTGTTCACATGGAAACCTTATAATTATCACACATTTATCATCACAGGTATATGTGCACTCAAAATAAGTATTACCTTCCTTTGGGCTGATCAATACTTACATGAGAAACACACACAAACATCTAACATTCCTCATGAGCAATCTACACAAGAGAGGTTGCTTTGGCGACATCATGTTTCAATCAACTCATTTAGAATGAAAGATAAATTTTAATATTTTAGTATGCCAAATTTGAACTTAAAATAATATAAATATATATAATTTGGACTTGAATATTTTTATCATGAACCTCATACATATAAACATATATTATATTTGATTATATCTTTCTAATGCAACTCATATATAATAATAGCCCATATTTAATTACATATATCAAAACTGTATAATATATATGTGCCTATACATAACTATGAATATTTAACCAAAATATGAATTAAAAAGTTTTAATAAAAAGATCACACCCATAGTCATGGTGCACTTAATCTAAAGGCCCAAAAGACCCAATATATGAGTGAAAATTTAGAATCATATCACATATGAATACATATGTCAAATATAAAGTATATATGCATAAAAAGGAGGCATAAACTTTAATTCTGATAGTGGCTTTATGCTAAATAAGATGAGCTCAGTGACATATTCTATGATATATTAGTAGTCAATCCAAAGAAAACATCATGTCACTAAAAAAAAATTAGGATTGAAACCTTATTAGACATAATGAATCAATAAGATTCAAACAAACACTATCTCATCACTTCATAAAATTAATTTCAGAAAGAAAAAAAACAAATAACAGATCTCATCGCATACATATAACTAGTTCTCTTTCCCAAGAAATTGAATGGTTAATAGATTCATATCAATTAACTATAACAATTTTGGAAGGTAAATACCAAATAAATAATCACAAAATTATAACTCGAAATCATAAATGGAAGAACAAAACCTAATTTTTTAGATTTTTAGAAATCCCCAAATTTTTAAAACACGAACCTTAAATCCTCAAAGAATCAATTAAAAGTGGCTCTGATACCACTTGTTAGTTTCTTTATCACTCATAAAATATGTAATAACAATATTCAATTTTATAGATAAACATATAACATATAATTATAAGTATATATAACCATAGATCTAAAGAATACCTTTGTTAATTCAAAAAGAAGAAGCCAAATAGTAGAAGCGTACCTTAATACATAGATAGTGATGATCTTAATCCATATTATAGAGATAATCTTTGTCATGATTTTAGGTAATGATCTTCTAAGAAAACAAGACTTAGGGTTTTCTAATTTTCTTTCTTGATGGGGGAAGATGAGAATAGAAATTGACTCTTGTTTCTTGGGGACCACTGCCAATTTATAACCTCATAGCTAGGTTATTAATTTTAAGTATTTCTAATTTAGCCCCTCAATGAATTAGAAATATCGCTTAGGTATCTACACATTTAGCCGATGACACTTTAATACCCAATGACCCACAATTACTAAAATGATCACTTTATTTTAGGCCAAACTTTAAATAGCAATACACTAATATACATATGAGCCCATATTGAGGATTTTAATCCAACACTTGCATCTCAAATCCCATGGAAGAAAAAAACACAAATTGAAAAAAAAATCTCAAATTCAAAACGAACCTACGTACATTTGTCAATACTGGAGCCATTGATCCCGTTCGTTGGTGTTGCCCACTGTCCTATCGGCGTTGCCCACTAAAAAGAATAAGAGCGAGAAAAGATGAAGAGCACAAAGGGGAGATCCAAAACGAGAGAGAAAGAAAAGGTGATGCGATCTAGAAAGAAAAATGAGGGTGTGGTGGGATCAGCGAGTTTCGTAACTGGCGAGGTCATCCATGGCCTCCAGTTGAGCCAACAATGCTGGAGGTGGCCCATCACAGCCAAACCAAGAGGACCGAGCCAAACACGAGAGAAAGGAAAAAGTGAGGGAGAGAGAGAAAAATGACTGAGCCAAACATGAGGATTGGACCACACCATGGTCGTCGTCGTCATCATGGTATAGGCGGTGGTCTAGGAGGAGGAACAACGATGGCTTCTCTCTCGGTGGCCTTTTTTCTTGGTGGTGGATTGTTCTGAATATTAGAGAGAGAGAGAGAGAGAGAGAGAGAGAGAGAGAGAGAGAGAGAGAGAGAGAGAGAGAGAGAGAGAGAGAGAGAGAGAGAGAGAGAGAGAGAGAGAGAGAGAGAGAGAGAGAGAGAGAGAGAGAGAGAGAGAGAGAGAGAGAGAGAGAGAGAGAGAGAGAGAGAGAGAGAGAGAGTACTTAGTAAAAGAAGAAGAGCCATCGAGCAAAAAAAAGAACTTTTTTTTATAAAAATTATTTATTTTTTTATGTTAAATTAATTTATTTTAATTTTTTTAAAAAGAATAATTTATTTACGTAGACCAATGAAATTGTGCTATGTGTAAAGTGTTGGAATTTATTTTACCAGGATCTTAGATCTACTCACAAGTATGTTGTTTAACATCGTAAATATGAACTTTCTAAAACAATAATAAACACATATAAAGTTAAGGAAACCTTACATTGGTTGCAGCGGAATAATATGTCTCCTTCCACTCAGATCTCTAACCCTTGTATCCTTTCTATCGCAGAGTATTATCAAGATCTGAGTCCAAATGTCCTTCTCTTTGAATTGGATTCTTCACGATCTTCCAGACTATGATTGAGGTACCACTTGCTGTGTGTGGGCACTACTCTATCACTAGGGTATTTCGAAATAGTGAAGAGGAAAATAGAGAGAGGGGTCGGCTATAGAGAGAAAGTGGAAGGCTCAGTTTTCTTGAAAGGCAATCTCTTGAATAACTAAATAACTCTTATTTTAGTATGAGCCATCACTTTCTATTTATAGGCAACTACTAGGTTTAGGTTAGTAATTATTTGGTATTAAAATAATAAAAATATTAATTGGAAAAAGCTATTCAAGTGGCGGGCCATGGTGTTAATGGGCCCCACTTGAAATTTTGCAGTTTTCACAATTTTCATTTCTATTTTCTCAAAAATGCAAATTTTCCAATTCTAACCATTTAAATGCCAAAACTAATTATTTAATAACTACAATAGATTATTAAATAATATTGTCATTTAACATAATTATTAATTAGACATATAGAATCTCTTAATTAATAAACAAACCTAGAATCTCTTTTCTTTACAATTTCGCCATTGCTTAGTGAAAATTTACAAATTAGACATAGTCTAACTTTAGAATTATAATTGATTAATCATAAATCAATTATTGAGTGTTACAAGAAGTATGGTCTCAACTAGAATGGGGACCATTGACCTATATTACTGAGCTTCCAATAAGCCGAACCGAATTTACCAAGTAAATTCCCTAACTTATTAATTCTTTGTTGAATCCACTCTTAGAACATGGAATTGCACTCTCAGACTAATATAGAGCGCTCTATATGTTCCACGATATAGATACGATATCTCATTTAACCATCGTTATAATCTTAATTTAACCAAAGATCCTCTATATAGATGATTTACATCGAGATGGGATAAATTTACCGTTTTCACCCCTCAATGTATTTGGCCCCTTAAAACACTTAGCTACCTGTAAATGATGTTTTAGTGATCTAAGATATAGTCACTAAAACAAGAGCTCATCCATTTACTTCTGTTTAGCTAAGCTCGAAGGGAATCATCACTTGACTTCTATACACCAGTAGAAGCTATAGATTGCATATTTATGTTCAGCGCTCCCACTCAATCATACTATCATGTTCCCAAAATATACGTATCACCCTGACCCAAAAGTAGGCTTAACTAATAAATCAAAGAACATGAATAGCACTCCTGAGATTGAGCCTAAGCATATCAGGATTTAGATTCTTTTAATCTAAGATCAACTAGTGATACTGACTTGGAAAGATACAACAGTAAGTTTATAATACCTTGACTAAGTTCAATATCGGTCCAGTCCAATGTATACTCCATACATTCGAAACTAGTATACTTTACCAATGTTCTGAAAAGAACATAACACTTACTCCAAGTGTAAGTATACTTCATCGCTGATTATCACATCAGTGTAAATCTAAAACACTGATGAAACAAGAACTTAGTCTTTTGAATCATATAATCACAATCACATTCCACTGTGTTGACAATACTGTAATTGTGAATAAATATATGTTCTGGACTTAACTGATTTTGTGCATATATTAAATATATATATTAAACCATAAGCATGAAAAATTCATGCAAACATAAATCACTTCAAATTTCTTAAAATGATAACTAATCAGATTGTAATGGGTTTTATTTAGGGCACAAAACCCAACAAACTCCCACTTGCACTAACATAAAACAAGTTTTGCATTCCAATCAATCTGTTGTCTTGATCTTCAGATCAAGTGTAGTATATTTGACTCCACCCAAATTTCTGGAACCAAGTTCATAAAACATTATGAAACATCCTTAACTATATGCTTTACTCATCAAGGGATACTGAAATCCTTACTGCTTATTAAGTACATCTGAATAAACAGAAGACATATCTCTCATACTTTCAAAATTGGAACTGAGATAATACAGTGTAGGATTTTCTTCAGTAGAATAACTTTTAGCTAATTTCGAATTTACAAAGTTATATATCTTCTCTGGTGGAGCTTGAATTATTATAGAAGGGTTTTCACACTCTTTTAGAATTACTCCTCCACCCCCAGAGTAACCACCATCTCAAATTCTTAATGAGTTGGTGTAGATATGAGGATAACTAATATACAGTTCCTTAATATCTAACATATAGATCACTTTCATAAATCTTTCTTGAGTATCTCCTAATGTTCCTTATTTGATTACATCTCAGATGGCTCCCACTCAATAGTAGGTGTCTGGTTAAATAATACTTTTAACCTCTTACTATTGTTTGGAGGGATATCTAGTTGTGACTTATTGTCTTGATCTGAAACTGTAAGTTTCTTTAAGACTAAGTCATCAACATAACAGTCTAGTATTTGAAGTGTAAAATACTTGCTAGAGATTAAGCAATCAAATTAAGATACCATAAAATGTTATGAGGATTAGAAATCTTGGCTCAAGTCATTCGAATAGACTATGCAAGAATTCTCCTATCTTATTCTCATAATTCTGATAAGTTATTTCTATCCACATATATGGTTAGATTTGCTTTCTCAGTAGTGTTCTTAAGTTCCTATCACAAGTGTCAACCAAATGAAGATGGGTTAAAGAATTTTAAAATTCTCCCACTCAATTAAGATAGTGTGATACATTATCAAAGAACTTTATTGGTATCTTTATTTATTACAGCTGTGAAACTAAACTGGAACATATAATCAAGATCAAGGATTTATTCTGATAATAGCTAGTTCATTATATTGTTTCCATGTTTAAAGAAAAATATGTGTTACAGGGAGTACTGTGGTATAAAGTCCACCCCTAAGTATATAGAGATTATGATCCACCCCTAAAGGTTATAGAGATCATGATTCTCTAAGTGTTATAGAGATTATGTGGAGTTTCGAATATAATCCAGAGTTCATTAGATATAAAAGATCGTTGAACTGCATATTATTCTTAACTTTTTCTCCACCCCTATCAGATCAAAATATCTTTTTATTAAACAAATTCTTAATAATTGTTTTAGAGTTAACAATTATTCATAAACATAAAAAATAATTTCTTAGTGTTTATGTAGTAATAACTCTATGAAGAGTTTAAGATACTATAGACTTTGTGTCAATAATAAAACACATACACATACAAACATATAAATATAATTGGTAATTGTTATTCAAGATAAATTAGATGAAGCTCAACTCATAAATTGCAATTTATTTGTAAAATAAAAAAAAAATTATAAAATCTTAAAAAATGTTTGCAACATTATGAGAAAAGAACAGGGAATAAAAATCCCAAACTAATAATTGAAATCCAAATTGTTCTGAAACTGAAACAATTAATTCAAAAAATAAATAAACGAGCTTCATCTTTATCTTGGACGAACTTCACCCCTTTGTCCAGCTTTCCAATTCAACTCACTAAGATAGCACCTGAGTTCAAGCAACTTGGGCTATAATAAGAAGAAAAACAAATAAACAAGGTTAGTAGTCCAGAATTAATAATCCAATTGGATAATAATTCACTAAAACTAATCAGTTTACAGAAAAAAATACCTTGTTTCTTTGCAAGAAGTTTAAGACATTGGGGTTTCCAATGGCCTTTTTCATTGCAGTAGAAACACTTTCCTTTTAGTGTATCACCAGGAGCAACAGCCTTTTTGTTCTTAACTGTTTTCACTGCTTGAGCTCGCTTCTTGGTATTTTTCCACTTCTTCTTTGTCTTGGATCTGGAAGTAGAGGCAACGTGTGCCTCAGGTTTAATCGTCCCATTACCATTTCCAGAATTCTGAGGTTTACTCCCTTTCTTCTTTGGTCCTCCAATCAAATTTTCATATGTTTGAAGGTCATTGACTAACGTGTGAAAGTCTTGTTCCTTTTTATTCATGACATAATTTGATGTATAGGGCAGAAAAGCTGGAGTCAGATTATTCAAGATAAGACTTACTTGAGTTGTCTGATCAATTTCAGCACCATGATTCTGGGCTTCTTGGAAATAACTTGCCATTTGGAGAAGGTGATCACGCACATTCTGATGGGGTTCCATCCGTGCATTGATGAATTTCTTAGTCGCGTCAAAGCGAGACTGGATAGATGCCATTCCGAATAGCTCAGTTAACTTCGTCATTATTTCTGCAGCCGTGACAGTGTTTGCAAACCTTGTTTTCAAGGTGTCAACCATGCTGGAAAGCATGAAGTATCGAGCTTTATTGTTAGAATTCTGCCAACGCTCAAACTTCTCTTTAACAGCTTTAGTTGCATTGTCACCCGGCTGTTCAGGAGACGACTCAGTTAACACAAACAGGGCACTTTCACCTATGAGAGCAATATTAATGTTCTCTTTCCATTTAGGGAAGTTAGATCCATTGAGCTTATTTTCAGTCAAGAGTGATAACACGGGATTTGACATGGCTATACAGGATACTACAAAATAATAAATAGAAATCAATTATGGTTTAACACAAAATCTAATTCAGAAATTATTAGCACATAGCAAGTAGGAATGACAAGAGAAAATACTAAAACATACAATCCTAAACAATTTCCAAGGTTTCCAACAAACTGATATCAGTGTCCCGTTTAGGCGAGAGTCAAAGCTATCATCCATTGAATAGAGTTGTCAACTCATCTAAAATAATACACATTCTAGCAACCTTTTATTCGAACGAAAAGAGAATCCGACGTTGTCCCGTTTAGGCGAGAGTCAAGGTCATTCCTATTTCATGAGCTCCCACCATTATTTCATACTTTTGTAAGTCAAATACAGTCGCCACTATTAGGGTGATCAATACTAATATAAAACACTTACAAATATATTTATCTTTCGAGATTAAACGGCGCTAACTTGCTAATGAACGTTCCTCCATTAGGGAGGATTACTCATTAAAACAAGAGCTATGTAAAACAAACAATGGAGATCGAATATCTTAATAATAATAAAGCTCATTATTTAAAATGTATTTTCTTCTATTATTTATTTATATATATTATTAAATTTCAAATTTAGAATAAAACTCTAAATAGAATTTAATTTAATATTTATAAAATTATACTTACATAGTTATGAAAATAAATTGAATTATTTCCATCTTAGTATTAATTTTCCAATAAATATTAAAAAAATTATTTAGTTTAAGTTAAATTAATTTAAATTAATTTTCAACTCAAATTTAAATTTTCTATAAGAATATATATTGTATTTCGAAAAATTAAAGTATAAAATTATACTATTTTCGAAATACGTAAAAAAAATAATTACTAGAAAAATACTTCAAGCAAAAATTATTATCTGTCTAGATTTTCTTTTTGACTAATTAATTCAATTTCTAATTATAATATATTTTAATTCAATTATTTTAAATTAATCATTAAATGAAAAAATCATTGATTTTAGTTGGTTCAAAATTAATTAAAATAATTAATTTACAACTTTAATCTATTTTTCAAGATAAATTCAAAATCATCTTGCATAATCAAATGCAATTTCGAAAATATTGATTAATAAAATAAATAAAATATATATTGAAAATTATTCAAATTTAGGTTGTTATAAAAATTTCCAACTTAAAATAATTTTCTATTTAATTAAATATCATGAAAATAACAATATTTAAGTATCATGATGAAAATTAACTTAGATATTTAATTTTAATTTAATTAAATGTATTAAATTCAAGAAATAAATAATTAAGTATAGAGAAGGCTTAATTATTGATTCTAGTTTAATACTTAGGAAAAAGATACTTAACTTGAATTGTACCAAAATTAATTATAAAACAATTAATTTCACAATCTATGATATTTTCCTATTCTAATATTAGATATAATAACTAGTCTTGAAATAACTATCTGGAAAATATCTCAATTTAACTATGTATCTTTTCAAAATTTTGAAAAATATCTAATTTAAGTTATTATAGAAAGAATTTAAAAAAACACTTAAATATTTGCAAATTTAAATTCAATTAAATATCAAAATTAAGTTGTAACCACCTAATTTTGAAAATATTCTATTTTAAGTTTAAAATCAACTTAAAAAATATCTCAAGAATCTTCAATAACCGATTCCTAGAATTCCTCAACTTAATTTTAAATTCAAAAAATATTAAAATTTAAGTTGATAAGAAAAATCAGTTAAAAATAACTAATTTATAATTTAAATAGGAATATTAATGAAATAATTAAAATAAGCTTCAAAAAGAATCTAGTTAGTTAAAATTCTTTATTTAATTAAATACAAGAAAAATACAAATAATTTATCTAGAAATAATATCATTAAACGAGTGTTTTTCTTAAAATTAACTTTAAAATATTAAAATGAAAATAAATTTCATATATTTTAAAAGTTAATTATGTTGCTAATCAATTTTTATTAGGTTAAACTAATTTAATTAACCTAATACAATTATTTAAATCAGGCAAATGGGCCTTCACAATTGGGGTAGTTCATGTGAGGGGGAGCTGGGTTCAGTATGTCGTACCCACTTCTATTGGCCCCCATCTCTCACACAAGGCCCAAAAGAGAGGAATTTAACCTTAAAATGAACAATTATTATTAATTGAATAGGCCCAATAAACTAAATGGACCTAAATAAAATCTATCAGGGTGTGACATTTTATTTAGCAACAACCTATATGCATCTATAGCAAAAAGTAAACATATAGGCTCACACAGGCACACAGATTTGGATGGATCCTATCATATTACTAGGTCATACACAGATGAAAGAAGAATGTAAAATTTACCTGTTACAAATTATTTACTTGACCTATTGACAATTGAACCATGGGTTAAAATCAGATCATTGGATCTGTCAACAAGTTAACCATGGCAATTTAGATCAAGCAATAATAGGTTTTATAAAACTTACACATAAGCTAAAATACATACTCCTGCAACAAGTTGAACTGGATAGTTGGATGTAGGATTTATTTAATTTCGAAAAATAAAAGAAATAATAATAAAAAATATTCTCGGATTTTTAAATGAAATAAATTAATATTTAAAATTAAACCTACAATTTTTGAAAAATTAGGTTTCAACTAACCTAAATATCATTTCAAAAACAAATTTGCTAACAACCTTTTAAATTTCATGTTATTTTATAAATTAAATATTCAATAAAATAAAAAATGATAAATAAATATATTTTTCTGATTTTATAATTTAATTTAAATAAAAAATAACAAAATTTAAAAGTTAACAAAATATCTTATCTCTATTCAAAATATCATGATTATAGTAATCTTATTTTAAATTTAAACAAGGTCAAATTATTTAAAAAATAAAAAAATTTTAAAAAAAAATATTTGACCTTAAATTTAAAAAATAAGATAAAATAATCAAATTAAAAAATAAGATGAAAAATTAAGCAAAAAGATAGATTTTTACCTATTTTCAAATTCAAATTACACTAATATCTAAAATTAATTTTAAGAAATTCAAATTAATTTATTTATGATAATTAAATTTGAAATATGAAAAGTAAAAATAAAAATACAAAACTACACAAAAAAATCAGAAGTTAATTCCATGAAATAGCATGAAAAATCGAAGAAAACGAAAAAATTTGCAAGTGAAACGGACAGTATGCAATGCATACTGTCTGCGAGCGCATGCAGGGAGGGTGTTAGGTTATATTTAGCCTATGTTTCGGGTTTGTAAAGTTAGCATTTTCTCGTCTATTGGTGTCTTTTGGAGCAGTTTTACGCTTGATTTTCATTGTTTCAGGTTCCCGGGGTGTTAAAGTTCAAATTCAATCAAATGGTGAAAAGACGGGACAAACTGGCAAAAAATTGGAAAAATCGGCTCCAGATGCATCAGTAGTCGCGACCAGCAATGAGCCAGGTCGCGACACTTTTTCATGTCTGGTCGCGACTTCGAGATTTTGGCGGAACCGTGGATTTTTGAGGTTTGCCTGTAGTCGCGACCAGCTTAAAAGCTAGTAGTGACTAGGTACGGAAAACGCAGTTTTGACCTAATTTTGATTTTTCTCTCAATTGGAGGCACACCTCTCATCCCTATATAAGGAATACGACTCACAAGGTCAACCTAAGCAGAAAAAGACCTAAAAAGTGGATGAAGGTGGAGAGGAAGCTATCTTGAAGACCGAGAGCAATATCACCTTCTGGTTTCTTTCTTTTACCCTTAATTCTTTCTTTTATGTTTAGTTTTGTTTCAGATTTAATCATGGATGTTTTTATTGTTTTTATGAGCTAAATTTCCCATTAAGGGAGGATGATGAATGTTGTTTAAGTTTACGCCTGGTTAATAAATAATTGACATTCCTCCATCTTGTTTGTGAATACTATCTATATTTGTGTTTAATTCCATGTGCAAGTTTGATCACCTTTTACATGTTTCATGATCTCAATTCGAAATCTGAAAAGTGAGAATTGAGAATGCTCAAATTGGATAGTCTAGGTTTTGATGTGAACGAAAGTATTTACATAGCCTTAGTGACAATTAGATTATTGGTTAATGCTGATTTTATGTTGATTTAATTAAGAAGTTAATTAGAGAACATAAGATTTAGAACCTAAAAGATCTGAAAAGAGTTAGGTTGATTCATAATCTGTCATTCACATTAAGATAAGGATAGCAATTAGGTATTAACATTGGTAACTTAACAACAGGATTCACCTCCCTAATCTCTCATCTTGATTAATCTTCATACATTCTTTTTAATTTTCTGAGTTATTTTCTTTAAATTGCAAAAATATTGTTTTACCAGATAGAATCATAAGTATAGTTTAGTAGTACTTAATCCAATTCCCTGTGGTTCGACCTCACTTGCGTGAGATATTACTTGATTGCGTATACTTGCGTAGTAATCATAAAATTTGTAACAAGTTTTTGGCGCCGTTGCCGGGGAATTGTTTAAAGATTAATATTACACAAAATTATACTAACTTCTACTTTGGTATATTTTCTCTTGCTGAATTTCTAACCTCTCTCTTGCAAAACTGTTCTTATCTATTTCAGGGATTTTTGAGTGCATGCGCCGCCAAGGGCAAGCAGTTATATTACCCGTTGACCCTGAAATTGAGAAAAGTTGCAGGAGAAACCGAAGGAACAAGAGGCACGAAAGAGTTTCAGCGACTGCTGAAACATCAAAAATCATGGCTACTAATGTGAATGTGAATGCTGCAAATAACGGTAATAATGGTGGTACCGTTGAAGATCAAGCTAATGGCCGTAGCTTGAGAGATTACATTCTCCCTACTCTAACGGGAGTGCAGTCATGTATCAGGCCACCGACAGTAGATGCGAATAACTTTGAGATCAAACCTGCCATACTTAAAATGGTGCAGTCCTCAGTGCAGTTTGGTGGCCTCCCTTCTGAAGATCCTAATCTGCATCTCTCTAACTTCATGGAACTTTGTGAGACTTTTAAAGTTAATGGAGTTAGTGATGGTGTCATTCGTCTAAGACTGTTCCCATTCTCGCTCAGAGAACGAGCCAAGAGCTGGTTAAACTCCTTCCCACCCAACTCTATTGCCACCTGGAATGATCTGGCAACGAAATTTTTGTCAAAGTTCTTTCCTCCAGCAAAGTCTTCCAAGCTGCGAGGAGAAATCAACAACTTCTGCCAAGAAGATAATGAATCTCTCCATGATTCTTGGGAGAGGTTTAAAGATCTGATCAGAAAGTGCCCTCATCATGGTATAGAGAAGTGGATGCTGGTTCACAATTTCTACAACGGGTTGGTTGGTAACACTAGAACTCTTATAGATGCAGCAGCTGGTGGAGCTTTTATGAGAAAGAGTGCTAATGAGGCTTACGATCTATTAGAGGAGATGGCTTTAAACAATCAGCAGTGGCCAACTGAAAGGAGTCAAACTAAGAAAGTAGCTGGTGTGCTAGAGGTTGATGCCATTACAAAGTTGACAGCTCAGGTTGAGGCCTTGACAAAGCTAATTGCATGGCAAGCTAAACAAGCCCAAGTTATTTGTGAGATATGTGGAGGAAATCATCACTTTTCAGAGTGTCAAGCAGATGTGGATGATTTGCCAATGGATGAAGCAAAAGCCATTAGAAATTTTTCACAGAACAACAACAACAATTATGGGTTCAACCAAGGAGGTAACCGAAGAAACAGTGGGTTCTATCAGCAACGAAATCAGAACCAGACACAGAACCAACAGTACACTCAACAACAAGCCTCTGGTGGAAATTCTAGTTTGCAAACAGATTTATTGCTACAATTCATGACTGAAACTAGATCTTCCATTAAAGACTTGCAGACTCAAATAGGCCAACTAGCAACTCAGGTAGCAACCCGTCCTCAAGGAAATTTTCCTAGCACAATTGAAGTCAATCCCAAAGAAAACTGCAAGGCAATTACCCTGAGGAGTGGTAAGAAATATGATGGGCCTGAATTGACACAACCATTAGATGAGGACATTAAAGTTCAACCAGTGCCAACCCCAACACCAACAATAGAGAAGGTTACTGATAGCCCAGCACCACCACAACAATCTTCACCAATCAGTGTTGATCATCATGTGAAAATACCCTATCCTCAGAGACTCCGAAAAACCAATCTAGACAAGCAGTTCACCAAATTTCTAGAGGTTTTCAAAAGACTACACATTAACATTCCATTTGCTGAAGCTTTAGAACAGATGCCGAGTTATGTGAATTTCATGAAGGAGATTCTGTCAAAGAAGAGAAAGATGGAGGATTACGAGACAGTGACTCTAACTGAAGAGTGCAGCGCCATTCTACAGAAGAAACTCCCTCCCAAACTCAGAGATCTAGGGAGTTTCACTATTCCTTGTACCATTGGGAGAATAGAAGGAATAAATGCACTATGCGACTTGGGAGCCAGCATTAACTTGATGCCACTGTCAGTGTTTAAAAGATTGCAGTTGGGAGAAGCAAAGCCAACCACAGTAACTCTCCAATTGGCGGATCGATCACTAGCTCATCCTAGAGGAGTCATTGAGGATGTGTTAGTTAAAGTTGACAAGTTCATCTTTCCAGCTGACTTCATTGTTCTGGATATGGAAGAAGATAGCAATGTCCCAATCATTCTTGGGAGACCATTCTTGGCAGCTGGCCAAGCCTTGATCGATGTCCAGAAGGGTGAATTAAAGCTGAGAGTCCAAGGAGAAGAAGTGGTCTTTAATGTGTTAAAGCCTATGACATACCCAAAGGCAAGTGATAACTGTCTCTTCATTGATTTGATTGATACAATTGTGAGTGAGAAAAAGCTGCTAGATGATCCTCTTGAACTGAGCCTAACTGAAGATGAATTGACGGAGCAAGAGGGACAAGATGTCATGGGTTATGTGAAATGGCTTGACTCCTATGGGCCCTTGAACAGAAGGTATTATGAGGAGTTGGGAGTAGTTCCAAAAGAGTTGATGCCATCTACTGAAAAACTTCCAGAACTTGAATTGAAGGTGCTTCCTAGTCACTTGAGGTATGAGTTTTTGGGTAAAGACAAAAAGCTACCAGTTATTGTGTCAGCCTCTCTTTCTGATGTGGAAACTGATAGACTACTGAGGGTACTCCGAGCTCACAACAAGGCCATTGCTTGGACACTGGGTGATGTCAAAGGAATCAGTCCTTCAACGGTGATGCACCAAATCCTGATGGAAGATAATGCCAAACCAACAATCGACGCACAACGTAGACTCAATCCACCTATGAAGAAGTTGTCAGAAAAGAAGTAGTCAAGTGGTTGGATGCTGGAGTGGCCTATCCCATCTCAGATAGTAAGTGGGTTAGCCCAGGGCAAGTGGTTCCAAAGAAAGGTGGAATGACCGTGATCAAGAATGAGTTAATTTCCACAAGAACAGCCACTGGTTGGAGGATTTGTATCGATTATAGGAAACTCAACAAAGCAACCCGAAAAGATCACTTTCCCATGCCCTTCATTGATCAAATGCTAGACAGATTGGCGGGGCAAGAATATTACTGTTTTCTTGATGGCTACTCTGGATACCACCAAATAGCTATAGCACCTGAAGATCAGGAAAAGACTACTTTCACATGCCCCTACGGTACCTTTGCTTTCAGAAGAATGCCATTCGGATTGTGCAACGCCACTGCTACTTTTCAAAGGTGTATGATGGCTATCTTTTCAGACTTAATTGAATCTTGTATTGAAATCTTTGTGGATGATTTTTCGGTCTTTGGCTCCTCCTTCGATCATTGCTTAGAAAATTTAGAAAAGGTGCTAATTAGATGTGAGAAGTCTAACTTGGTGCTAAACTGGGAGAAGTGCCACTTTATGGTAACAAAAGGAATTGTTCTGGGACACAAAATTTCAAAAGCAGAATTGAGGTGGATAAGGCTAAAGTTTCAACAATAGAGAATTTGCCACCTCCAGTTTCTGTAAAAGGAGTAAGGAGTTTCTTAGGACATGCTGGTTTCTACCGACGATTTATTAAGGACTTCTCAAAGATCTCCAAACCATTGTCCAGTTTACTTGTTAATGGCGTTCCATTTGAGTTTGGAGAAGATTGCTTAAATGCATTCAAGGTTCTAAAGGAAAAATTGATTTCAGCACCAATAGTCACTTCACCAAATTGGGAGTTGCCTTTCGAGTTGATGTGCGATGAAAGTGATTATGCAATTGGAGCGGTCTTGGGTCAAAGAGTTGACAGGGTGTTTCACACAATCTACTATGCTAGCAGAACCCTGAATGATGCTCAATTAAATTATGTCACTACAGAGAAAGAAATGCTGGAAATTGTGTTTGCTTGTGATAAGTTCCGACCCTACCTAATTGGGAATAAGGTTATTGTCTATATAGATCATTCAGCGATCAAATACCTTATGACCAAGAAGGATGCAAAGCCGAGACTGATTCGGTGGGTACTTCTACTTCAAGAGTTTGACTTAGAGATAAAAGATAAGAAGGGCACTGAAAAATCTGGTAGCAGGTCACCTGTCAAGACTAGAGCTGGAAGAGAGTCAGAATACGAAAGAGGTACAGATAAATGAGCAATTTTCTGATGAACAACTTTTTAGTGTGAGGGAAAACCTGATGGTACCGTGGTATGCTGATTATGTCAATTTCTTGGCTGCAAAAATAAATCCTCCTGTGCTTTCACGTCAACAATTGAAGAAGTTCTTTTCTGAGGTGAAACATTATTATTGGGAAGAGCCAATCCTCTACAAGCACTGCGCTGATCAGATAATTAGAAGATGTGTGCCATAAGAGGAGAAGTATTCTATCCTAAATCATTGTCATGCTTTACCATGTGGAGGACATTTCAGTGGGACCAGAACTGCTGCTAAGGTGTTGCAGAGTGGATTCTTTTGGCCAACGCTATTTAAGGATGCTAGTACCTTTGTGAAGGCATGTGATCGTTGTCAACGGACAGGTAATATCTCAGGAAGAAACGAAATGCCTTTAACAGGAATCTTGGAAGTGGAATTGTTTGATGTGTGGGGGATAGACTTCATGGGTCCTTTTCCTTCATCTCTTAGCATCAATACATCCTATTGGCTGTCGACTATATGTCTAAATGGGTTGAAGCTGCAGCTACACCACAGAATGATGGTAAAACAGTTCTCCGCTTTCTGCAAAAGAATATCTTCACTCGGTTTGGTACTCCTCGAGCAATTATAAGCGATGAAGGGAGTCACTTCTGCAATAAACAGTTTGAAGCATTCCTTTCAAGATATGGTGTCTGACATCGAACTGCTTTACCATATCATCCCCAGAGTAATGGCCAAGCTGAAATTTCTAATCGGGAGATAAAGATGATTCTAGAGAAAACAGTGCAAAGATCAAGGAAAGATTGGTCAAGAAAATTAGATGATGCATTGTGGGCATACAGAACTGCTTTCAAAACACCGATTGGCATGTCTCCATATCAGTTGGGGTTTGGAAAGGCTTGTCATCTGCCGGTGGAGTTAGAACATAAAGCTTTTTGGGCCATGAAGACTCTCAACATGGAATTGAAAGCTGCAGGAGAGAAAAAGCTTCTACAATTGAATGAGCTAGAGGAGTTTCGTAACGAGGCCTATGAGAATGCAAAAATCTACAAGGAGAGAACAAAGAAGTGGCATGACCAAGGCTTAGTAAGGAAGGAGTTTCAACCTGGGCAGCAAGTGTTACTATTCAATTCAAGGTTGAAGTTGTTTCCCGAAAAGTTGAAGTCAAGGTGGTCAGGACCATTTACCGTGGTCAAAGTATTTCCCTATGGAGCTGTGGAGTTAAAAGGTGAAGGTCCAGCAACTTTCAAAGTTAATGGACAGTGTTTAAAGCTCTACTTGGGAGGTCAATTTGACCAAGCCAAGTCCGCCATTATTCTGGCGCCTCTCTAGACACAACTCAACGTCCGGCTATATGACGATAAAGACAGCGCTCTTAGCAGGCAACCCAAGTGTTTTCTTTAATTTTTCAGACTTTCTGGTTATGTTTTTAGTGTATGCTTTATTATTTTTAGTATTTTAAATTTTTAGTTGAGTACCAGATGATAACTCTATAAAAATAGAGTTATTTACATCTTTCTAGGCATTAAATTAGCTTTGTTCGCAAGTATTTTAGTTTATTTTAGTAATTTTTAATTGATTTTACTTAATTTTTCATAAATAATAGTTTTAGTATTTATAAATTAGTTTTAGTTAATTTTTGTATGATTTTATCAATTTTATTTAGTTTCCCATTTTACAAGAGTTAATTTCTATATTGTGTGTTTTGTAAGGGACTAAATGAAACTATAAGGTGAAAATGAAATTTAAAATGACAAATTTTGATGGAAAAAATCTACTACTTTTTGAATATTAAAATTCTCATACACTCAAGTCATTAGCTAATTAGAATTTGTCAAGTTATATATTTTTGACTAACTTCCAATCTTTTTGTGCCACATGTCCATTGCAACTCTCAATCATATGTTGTCCTTATATCTTTTGCCCTATATTGGACACGTGGAAGGAGTTAAGAAAATTATCATATATATATATGATTTGAGAAGCAGGAGGGTGAAGGGGATTGAAAAAGAAAAGGGGCGGCTGGTGGAGCTCCTCACGCAGGAAAGAGAAAAATGAAGAAAAAGAGAGAGAGAGTTTTATTTAGGGTTTTAATTTAGCATTTTTATTTAGAGATTGGCAAAAATTAAGAGGAAGAAGAAGAGAAATTTGGAAGAGGAACTTGGAGTATTGTGACAAGCTCCAAATGGGTTTTTATTTCTATATCTCTTTTCTTTTAAACTTTGTAATTTTTGCACAATTCTTTATGAGTTAATTTTTATTTTGCTAGAATTATTTTGTTGACTTAAATTGTGATTTGGTATTTTATTGCTATGTTTAGTGAATTGGTTTTGTTCATTCAAGAGTGTTTATTGTGCAATTACTTACTTTTGCTTGATCACCATTAGTAAGTAGTAGCTAATCTTGATTTTGGAAAAAATAGGGTTAGTGGAATTGCTTGAATGATGCATGAATATAAACTTGGAAAAGTGTGATTTGTAAATAGCATAGGAATGTATTATTTACCTTGTATGACTTGAAGGAATTGTGATTAAATTGGTATTCTTAAAATTAATTGGGCATAGGAATATGTTAATTAATTAGAGAATCAAACCATAAACACTTTGGAAAAATGATTATGACATTTTAAATTCCTAGTTGACATTATCAATTTACAATGATACTCATTAGCACCATTATATCAACTTTTCAATTTTAGGCCAATTTAATAATTCTAGCTTGTTTTCTTCATAGTTTGTGGTTGTTAATTTTTTTACATATTCTCATCACTTTATTTTATTTTTGTTGAAACCAATTTGTGAGTAATTAGTTTTATAAATTAATTTCCAATTTTCAGTCCCTGTGGAGACGATACTCGATTTATCAGTTTTTTACTTGTTACAATTGCGTACACTTGCGTATACAATTTTCACAACAAGTTCTTGACGCCATTGCCGGGGATTGATTTAGTGAAATTTTGTTTGTGGAACTTAATTACTATCAATTTGATTTTTTTTAGTTTTTCATTTGTTTCGTTTTATTTTCCTTGTTCTATTTTACGCTTTGTTTGTTTGTCTTGGTTCCTTTTTCAAGGTACTTGGGATGTCTCATCGACAAGTCCTTATGAATTTTGTTCAACATGACTTGGAGTTCTTGTATGATGCATGGTGGAGATACAAGACACTTCTAATGAGATTTCCATATCATGGGTTGTCCAAAGAGTGTCAATTAGAGGTCTTCCTCAATGGGTTGAATCCAAGCACACGAAAATGGGTAGAAAGAGGAAATGGTACCACCAATTTCTACCAACTATCAATTGATGAAGCCTATTGGATGTTGGAAGACATGGCGGAATACAATGAGTGGTGTTGTAATTGTCCAAACAATGACCAAGTTTGGGAGGACAACTACAACAATTTGGAGACAAATTTCAAGAGTTCAACATAGAAGAAGAGCCTCATCAAATGGTTCAACCAATCTCACTTGAGGCATTGATGATGGAGTTCATGGCGAAAAATGATGCCTTAATTCAAAGCCAAGCTTCATCCTTGAAGTAATTGGAGAATCAATTTGAGCTTTTGGTCAATGAGTTGTATGCTAAACCCCATGAGACTTTGGGTATTGATATGGAAAATTCAAGGGAGGAAGAAGAAAATGAATGTCATTTTGAGGAGTAGTGATGAGTTAAAGATACTTGGGGAAAATTTTAAGAAATTACAAGAGCTCACTTCAATCCAAAGTAGTGAAATACAAGATACGGAAGCAAGCATTCCAAGTTGGTCAACATTTATTGCTGCTCATAATGATGTAGCATTATCACAGCAAAACTGCCTAGTTTTTGAAAAAATTCAGCAAGAGCATTTTTGCATTCCTCAAGTCGAAGAGCGCCATGGTAATGGAATACTATGTTTATGAGGATCCTTTTTGGCCATTACCTCCTCCACCACCATTGGCATGGTACCTTGGCATCCATCATGTGCATTCATCGAATTCAAGAAAAGTTGAACATTTGGGCTATTCAATTTCATATCTCGCCAAGCTTGAGGGCGTTCTTGACAAAGACCTATTTGTGAGGGCATATGCCACTCTCTATGGGCGGAAGCCGCTCTTTGATGAGTGCTTCTCAAAAAGTCAAGCCGAAGACTTTAAATCAAGCGCTTCTTGGGAGGCAACCCAAGCTTTCTAAACTTTGTCTTTATTTTGTTTCAAATTCAATAAACATGCAATGTTAAATGGCTTTGACAATTGCATTGTAGTTTTTTCTCTCTTTCTTTTCTTTTTCTCTCTTGTAGGTGCAAGCATAAGGTCAAATGAAATTGGACGCACTTATGGAGGTTGACACAAGCAAGTTTGCACATCATTGACTAGGGGAGTTCTTCTTTAACTCTTCTTTATTTATTTTTAAATTTGCTCACACATATTTGAGAATTTTGTGCTTAACATGTTTTGGGAAACTAAATGTATTTTTTTTATTTTCTTTTCTTTTATTTTGCTTGTTTGAATTTTTTTTTGAGGCATATGTGCTTTGGTTTGGTGATTTTCCACATTCTAATACATGATTGATAGTGTGCATAGCTTGTTGAAAAATGTAAATATTGTTTGAGCTTGTGGCTAATTCTTGTGATAGTTTCATTTTGATTGAGATATGTCTAATTTTGAGCACAAATGCCTTGATCATTTTATTGTCTGTGATTTGGTGAAAGTTTGTGTAAATATATGATTTTGTGATCTCACAAGTCTTAGAATTTTGTTTGATTCTCTCTTGAGGCGAAATCCTAGACAATGCTTAACCAAAGACATGATTTAGGCCATTTTTGGACCGTTTGAGCCTTTCGAGCCAACCATAGTATTATTTCATCCCTAGTCACCCCCTTTGCGCATAATTGATCCCTTTATTTTTTTTTTACCACATGTAAGCCTAGCCAAATACAAATTTTTCCACCATATACCCTTTGAGCACCTTATTATTCTAAGATATTTGTTTGTTGTGTCATGAAGGGGATGTGAGAAGTGCAATTTCGGTAGAGTGGTAATTGGGTGAGTGTTTTCATTGTGGTACTTTATTATTCTCACTATTGGGGACAATATTGAATTTTAATTTGGGGGAGAGTTACCATATTTTGTGTTTATTGCCATTATTATATTTGTATTGTTAGTTATTCCAAAAAAAAAAAGAGAAAAAAAAAGAATGTTTAAAATTAAGTTTGGGGTGTGCCACCCCTTGAAAAAAAAAGAAAGAATATTCAAACTTAAGTTTGGGGGCTTGAAAAAAAAGTGTGTTTAAAATTAAGTTTGGGGTGTGCCACCCCTTGCAAAAAAAAAAAAAAAGAGCAGGATTTTTTTTAGAAGCTTGAAGTCCCAGGTGTTATAGCATTGCTTAAGCATTCTGGAGCAGAGACACTAAAAAAATGCTATGCTAAGGCATTGCTATAACTCCTGGGAGCACATTATTTTGGAAAATTTTGGGGCAATAAATAATGGCAATATTAATACTCAAATTTTTTGTGGGATATTCTTTGAGGAAGTAAGTGTGAGGTCTCATTTTGGTCTTAGGAAAATTAAGGTGTTTTTAGGTGATTTGAGCCAAAAATGACTTCTCTTAACCACCTTCACCTAAGCCTTACATTACAAGCTTAAAAAAAAGTCCTTTTGATCTTTGGTTTTGTGTTTGTCTACATTAGTGGAGAGAGAGATAAAAAACAAACATATGAGACTTTGTCACTTTACAGATTTTGTGCTTAATTCATATTTACATAAATTGATCTAAATTGCAAGTAATATTTTGATAAAAGGCATTTCACACACACACTTGGAGTAATCAAAATTTGAATGAAACTTGTGCTTGAATTTTTCACAATCATTGGATAATCTTTTTATTTTTCTCTAAGCTATGTTCACTAATCAATCTTTAAGGGAAATTTGGAGATCACCAACTTTATTGTCACATTGCCTATTGTTTTACTTTGATTATGATCTCTTTTCTTTTTGCTTGAGGACAAGCAAAATTTTAAGTTTGGGATGTGATAACTCTATGAAAATAGAGTTATTTACATCTTTCTAGGCATTAAATTAGCTTTGTTCTCAAGTATTTTAGTTTATTTTAGTAATTTTTAATTGATTTTACTTAATTTTTCATAAATAATAGTTTTAGTATTTATAAATTAGTTTTAGTTAATTTTTGTATTATTTTATCAATTTTATTTAGTTATTGTGTGTTTTGTAAGGGACTAAATGAAACTATAAGGTGAAAATGAAATTTAAAATGACAAATTTTGATGGAAAAAATCTGCTACTTTTTGAATATTAAAATTCTCATACACTCAAGTCATTAGCTAATTAGAATTTGTCAAGTTATATATTTTTGACTAACTTCCAATCTTTTTGTGCCACATGTCCATTGCAACTCTCATTATCATATGTTGTCCTTATATCTTTTGCCCTATATTGGACACGTGGAAGGAGTTAAGAAAATTATCATATATATATATATGATTTGAGAAGCAGGAGGGTGAAGGGGATTGAAAAAGAAAAGGGGCGGCTGGTGGAGCTCCTCACGCAGGAAAGAGAAAAATGAAGAAAAAGAGAGAGAGAGTTTTATTTAGGGTTTTAATTTAGCATTTTTATTTAGAGATTGGCAAAAATTAAGAGGAAGAAGAAGAGAAATTTGGAAGAGGAACTTAGAGTATTGTGACAAGCTCCAAATGGGTTTTTATTTCTATATCTCTTTTCTTTTAAACTTTGTAATTTTTGCACAATTCTTTTTGAGTTAATTTTTATTTTGCTAGAATTATTTTGTTGACTTAAATTGTGATTTGGTATTTTATTGCTATGTTTAGTGAATTGGTTTTGTTCATTCAAGAGTGTTTATTGTGCAATTGCTTACTTTTGCTTGATCACCATTAGTAAGTAGTAGCTAATCTTGATTTTGGAAAAAATAGGGTTAGTGGAATTGCTTGAATGATGCATGAATATCAACTTGGAAAAGTGTGATTTGTAAATAGCATAGGAATGTATTATTTACCCTGTATGACTTGAAGGAATTGTGATTAAATTGGTATTCTTAAAATTAATTGGGCATAAGAATATGTTAATTAATTAGAGAATCAAACCATAAATACTTTGGATAAAGGATTATGACATTTTAAATTCCTAGTTGACATTATCAATTTACAACGATACTCATTAGCACCATTATATCAACTTTGCAATTTTAGGCCAATTTAATAATTCTAGCTTGTTTTCTTCATAGTTTGTGTTTGTTAATTTTTTTACACATTCACATCACTTTATTTTATTTTTGTTGAAACCAATTTGTGAGTAATTAGTTTTATAAATTAATTTCCAATTTTCAATCCCTGTGGAGACGATACTCAATTTATCACTTTATTACTTGTTAAGATTGCGTACACTTGCGTATACAATTTTCACAACACCAAACATTATTTTTTCCAGTTGAATCGTGAAAAACGTGAAAAAAAAATATTTTTTCGGGACCAGGAACCCAGTGGTCGCGACCACCAGGTTCCTGGGTCGCGACCCTTTTTGGTAGTCGCGACCCTGGTCGCGACCTGGGGTTTTTACAGAAACAAGGAAAAATTTCATTCCCAGTAGTCGCGACTAGGGTCATAGGAAGTCGCGACCTAGTTTCCAAGTCGCGACCCCAGTCGCGACTAGGCCACTTTCTAGAAACCCTACGATTTTGAATGTAAGCTAGTCGCGACTAGCTCATGAATTTTTTGATAAAATCCCAATTTTCCCCCCCATTCAACCCTACACAAAAATTCGAAATCCTTCTTCTTCTCAGCCGACCCTAACCTCTCCCATTCAAAAATTTCAAAATTTTCCTTCCCAAATCTTCAATCCTTTCATCTTTTCTTCAATTACTCAAACTCAATTCATCCTAAAACCCACTTTCACTCATCAATCTACACATACCATCAAAAACCATCCCAAAAATCACTCATAATACCCCAAATCCGAAAATACCACTGTCTTCATCTTCAACCTCAAGCTTTCAAGGACATTCAACAATGGAGGTGGAGTAAAGCGTCTTTGGGTTTGTAAGTATCACTTGCTACAATCTTTAAGGAATTTGATTTATTCTTTTATAGATTTTGGGTGGTAATAGTGCTATTGTGATAAAATTATTGTTGATATTGGGTTTGTTGGTATTGTATTGTGGTGTTGAGTTATTGGAGATATAATTTGCATAGTTATTGAGTGATTGTGAATTTTTGGGAAAGTAGAAAATTAAGGGGAGGTGCTGCCCAATTTTTTTCTTAGCATTATTTAGAAAAAAAAAATCAGAAAAAAAAAAGAAAAAAATCCGAAAAAAGAAAAAAAAATCATAAAAAAAAGAAAAAAAAAACACATATTCTATTATTGCTAGAAAGAGAAAAAAATGGCACCTAAAAGAACTAGGCATGTTGAGGAGGGTTCGTCATCAAACCCACCAACTACGGGTTTCGATAGAACCCGGTTTGTTAATGAGGAGGCCCAGAATCGTTTTATGAGGCTGAAAAATAGGGCTTACATTGAAGACCGGGGTATTGAATTCCCTGAAAACCCTTTTAGACGTCTACCACGGTCCGAGACAATTCGAGCCCAAATTGAGAGGATGAAGTGGGGGAGCTTTGTGGATGCTCGGGGTCGGGCTAATGTGACTATGGCCTGTGAATTTCTTGCCAATTGGCCCGAGCGCCGGAATGGGGAGGTAAAGGTGTGAGGAAAGAAGGTTCCCGCTGCTGCTGATGCTTTTAATGTGATGTTTCCTGTCCAAGATTATTCTAGGGAAGAGCAACGCCTCTGAATTATTGAGGAGGAAGAGCAGTTTGATATGGTGGATGTGGCTGATACGGTGGGATTTCCAGGGTTGAGGTTCCACGACAACGATGGCCAAGAGGGGTCGCCAAACATCCTATATCGGTGTGAATTAAACCCAGTGGCGAAAACATGGCTGTGCTTCGTAAGTGCTCGGTTGGTGCCAAATAAGCACTTCTCCGATGTCCAAATGGATCGCCTGAAATATGTGTACGCCATTATGAAGGGGTACAACATAAATATTGGACAAGTCATCCGGCATAGCATTGACCATATTGTACAAGGAGCCACGGGAGGTGGTTTTGGTTTGGCGGGTGTTATAACAGAACTCTGTGGGGCATATGAAGTTCCCCAATTGGAGTATGACAACACGCTGTTGCCACTTCGCAAGATGGACATCACATTTGTCAACAGGCTAAAAGAGCCACATCCTTATGGCCAGCCTCCACCTGATGCACCGCAAGGACGCAGGCGGCAACGAGAGCCTAGTGTTGAAGAAGAAGAGGAGCAGCCCCCACAATTGCTTGGGCCTATCGATCCAACGATGCAATACACTCATGCACAGCTGAGTTATATAATTCAGCAAAACAACCACATGCAAAACTACATGGTGCAGAGGAGTATCCATGATGAGGGACAAGTTCAGCAACTTAACTCTCTAATCAACAGAATGAACATCGGGATGCGCAACCTCCTTGGTTCTACCCATATGATCAGCCGCCACCACCCAACCCTTTCTGAGAGGGTCTCAGGTAAGTCTCTTCTCTCTGCATTTTATTGTATACATTGGGGACAATGTCATATTTAGTTTGGGGGGAGAGATTTAAAATTTTTTATTTTCTGCATTTTAATTTTCTGCACTTTAATTTTCTGTTTTAGTTTTTGTGTTAGTTAAGGAATGGCAATAAGCTAGAGGATAATTGTATACTGCTGATTAGTGTAATGTGATCTGAAGTTGCAAAATAACTGTGTGCTTGATTTTGTTACCTCTTTGGATTAGTTTAGATGCTTAGAAACCTGTGTATATTTGCAATTACTCAATTTGTAAAAATTGTTATAATTGTTTTATTGTGGTTTGTGGTAGGGGTGTTCATCAAACCGCCCAAACCGCTCAAACCGCCCGCACCGCACCACACCGCAAAAAAAATGCGGTTTGAAATACTTTGCGGTGCGGTCGCGGTTTGAATTTTTCCTAAACCGCGCGGTGCGGTGCGGTTTGCGATTTTGAATTGTTAATATGCGGTTCAAACCGCACCGCACCGCATATTATAAAAATACCAATTTTTATATTTATTTAGGTCCAGTATATGAATGTCCAACTTAAAGTCTACTATTCTTTCAAAAAAAAAAAAAACTTTAAGTCTACAAATTATTGTATTGTTGACACTTAATTTTTTTTTTCATATTTATTTTCAAGCCTTATGGTATTTTGACAAGTTTTGCTCAAAGTTTGTTGTATTTGTAATAGTTTAATTATTTAGAGATAGTCCAAACCGCATAAACTACAAAAACCGCACCGCACCACACTATTTTTCGCAGTACGGTTTTTGCGAGTTTTTAATTTCGCGGTGCGGGTGCGGTTTGAGAAATTTGAAAAACTGCATGTGCGGGTTGGTTAAAAAAAATAGTCAAAAACCGCACCACCCGCATCGCGAACACCCCTAGTTTGTGGTAAGATTGACAAGATAGCTTAGAACTTGCATGTTTATTCTTTTGAGACGAAATTCTTGATAGTGTTCAATTGGAATATGATTTATGCATTTGTTGGATAGTTTGAGCCTTTCAAGCCTACCGCAATAATGTGTGTCCCTAGTTAACCTTTTGAGCCTAAACCTGTTATGTTTTTCACCCATTGACTCGAAAAATTGTAACCACACTATTAATTTTTCTTCACCATTTTATCCATGATATCATAAGCTACATAATTAGTTTGGGGGAGGAGAAATATTTAGTGTGAGAAAATAGTGAGAGGGAGAAGAACTTGCAAGATTGAGAAAAGAAAAAATCTGTAATTCAATGTCACTAAAAAAAAATGAAATATGAATGATGAAAAAAAAAACACAATAAAAAGTAAGAATGTGTTTGGAAAAAAAATTCAGTGATGTTGGGAAACAAAAAATAGAGATATCTTATCTCAATCTTGGTAAATGCGGGAACATTATGGAGTTTTGAAAAAGAAAAGTAAGAAGCTTGTGGGTTCTGTTTGTGTGCTTATGATATCTTGAGCCAAAACCGTCTTTTGTCTATTCCTGAATATCTCAGCCATAATGCCTAAACCTTGAAAAGACCTAATGATTCCAAAGGATATTGTCAACATTAGTGGAGAAAGGTAAGTATGCAAGCTTATGAGTTATCGGGCTGTGGAACTGTTGGAAAGATTAAAACTTTTATAACAATGTTTCACATATGAATAAATTTGTGGTTATACATAGTGTTATGAATTGAGCATCTGAGTTAATTGTTAGAGTTAGTAGGATCGAAATTCTAGTTTATGCAAGGAAGAAAGCAGAGCATGAGTAAGCAGTGTAGTGATTATCTGATAGCGTAGTTAGTTTTTTATACCTTACTCGAGGGCGAGTAAGAATCTAGTTTTGGGGGAATTTTGTTAGGTTATATTTAGCCTATGTTTTGGGTCTTTAAAGTTAGTATTTTCTCATCTATTGGTGTCTTTTGGAGCAGTTTTATGCTTGATTTTCATTATTTCAGGTTCCCGGGGTGTTAAAGTTCAAATTCAGTCAAATGGTGAAAATACAAGACAAACTGGCAAAAAATTGAAAAAATCGGCTCCAGATGCATCAGTAGTCGCGACCACCAATGAGCCAGGTCGTGACCCTTTTTCATGGTCGCGACTCTGGTCGCGACTTCGAGATTTTGGCAGAACCGTGGATTTTCGAGGTTTGCCTGTAGTCGCGACCAGCTTGAAGGCTGGTCGCGACTAGGTATGGAAAACGCAGTTTTGACCTAATTTTCATTTTTCTCTCAATTGGAGGCACACCTCTCATCCCTATATAAGGAATACGACTCAGAAGGTCAACCTAAGCAGAAAAAGACCTTAAAAGTGGATGAAGGTGGAGAGGAAGCTATCTTGAAGACCCGGAGCGATATCACCTTCTAGTTTCTTTCTTTTACCCTTAATTCTTTCTTTTATGTTTAATTTTGTTTCAGATTTAATCATGGATGTTTTTATTGTTTTTATGAGCTAAATTTCCCATTAAGGGAGGATGATGAATGTTGTTTAAGTTTATGCCTAGTTAATAAATAATTGCCATTCCTCCATCTTGTTTGTGAATACTATCTATATTTGTGTTTAATTCCATGTGCAAGTTTGATAACCTTTTACATGTTTAATGATCTCAATTTGAAATTTGAAAAGTGAGAATTGAGAATGCTCAAATTGGATAGTCTAGGTTTTGATGTGAAACGAAAGTATTTACATAGCCTTAGTGACAATTAGATTATTGCTTAATGCTGATTTTATGTTGATTTAATTAAGAAGTTAATTAGAGAACATAAGATTTAGAACCTAAAAGATCTGAAAAGAGTTCGGTTGATTCATAATCTGTCATTCACATTAAGATAAGGATAGCAATTAGGTATTAACATTGGTAACTTAACAACAGGATTCACCTCCCTAATCTCTCATCTTGATAAATCTTCATACATTCTTTTTAATTTTCTGAGTTATTTTCTTTAAATTGCAAAAATATTATTTTACCAGATAGAATCATAAGTATAGTTTATTAGTACTTAATCCAATTCCCTGTGGTTCGACCTCACTTGCGTGAGATACTACTTGATTGCGTATACTTGCGTAGTAATAATAAAATTCGTAACAGAGGGCTGATCGAGTGGACACGGCGTAGGAGGCTGCAAGCAGCCTCTCTGCGCGCGCCCAGGGACGGTTT
The DNA here is from genome assembly GCF_029168945.1 of Cannabis sativa. Classification (NCBI taxonomy): domain Eukaryota; kingdom Viridiplantae; phylum Streptophyta; class Magnoliopsida; order Rosales; family Cannabaceae; genus Cannabis; species Cannabis sativa. The sequence continues at coordinate 52,856,225 of NC_083607.1, read as the reverse complement.
CAGACATGCTTCGTGTCAGAGCGAGAAATCTCGGACAGCACGCTGTCTGAGCGCATGCATCCGAGGGTTGCACCCTCATCCGCGCGCGTAGGGTGGGTGACACCATTCCGATATTTTTTCGATTTTCAAAAATCCATAACTAATTCAATTAAAATCGAAATTGAGTTCTGTAAAAAAAAAGTAAATTGCTTAATTTTTTCCAAACTATCCAATAAAAATAATTCTCGAAACAAAATTTCAATTATTTTTCACGAAGATTCACAAATATCAATCAATCATCATATAACACATATATCGACATGAAACCATCTAAATCACATTCAAATCGTTTTAAGTCCAAATTTCTTGCAAGCAAAGCAGTTACCTTGGCTCTAAGGCCAGTTATTGGAATTTATTTTACCAGGATCTTAGATATACTCACAAGTATGTTGTTTAACATCCTAAATATGAACTTTCTAAAACGATAATAAACACATGTAAAGTTAAGGAAACCTTACATTGGTTGCAGCGGAATCATATGTCTCCTTCACTCAGATCTCTAACCCTTGTATCCTTTCTGTCGCAGAGTATTATCAAAATCAGAGTCCGAATGTCCATCTCTTTGAATTGGATTCTTCACGATCTTCCAGACTATGATTGAGGTACCACTTGCTGTGTGTGGGCACTACTCTATCACTAGGGTATTTCAAAATAGTGAAGAGGAAAAGAGAGAGAGGGTTCGGCTATAGAGAGAAAGTGGAAGGCTCAGTTTTCTTGAAAGGCAATCTCTTGATTTACTAAATAACTCTTATTTTAGTGTGAGTCATCACTTTCTATTTATAGGCAACTACTAGGTTTAGGTTAGTAATTATTTAGCATTAAAATAATGAAAATATTAATTGGAAAAAGCTATTCAAGTGGTCGGCCATGGTGTTAATGGGCCCCACTTGGAATTTTGCAATTTTTACAATTTTCATTTCTATTTTCTCAAAAACGCCAATTTTTCAATTCTAACCATTTAAATGCCAGAACTAATTATTTAATAACTAAAATTAGATTATTAAATAATATTGTCATTTAACATAATTATTAATTAGACATATAGAGTCTCTTAATTAATAAACAAACCTAGAATCTTTTTTCTTTACAATTTCGCCCTTGCTTAGTGAAAATTCACAAATTATACATAGTCTAACTTTAGAATTATAATTGATTAATCATAAATCAATTATTGAGTCTTACAAGCAGTATGGTCTCAACTAGAATGGGGACCATGGACCTATATTACTGAGCTTCCAATAAGCCGAACCGAATTTACCAAGTAAATTCCCTAACTTATTTATTCCTTGTTGAATCCACTCTTAGGACTTGGAATTGCACTCTCAGACTAATATAGAGTGCTCTATATGTTCCACGATATAGATACGCTATCTCATTTAACCATCGTTATAATCTTAATTTGATCAAAGATCCTCTCTATAGATGATTTACATCGAGATGGGATAAATTTACCGTTTTCACCCCTCAATGTATTTTCCCCTTAAAACACTTAGCTACCTGTAAATGATGTTTTAGTGATCTAAGATATAGTCATTAAAACAAGAGCTCATCCATTTACTTCTATTTAGCTAAGCTCGAAGGAAATCATCACTTGACTTCTATACACCAGTAGAAGCTATAGATTCCATATTTATGTTCAGTGCTCCCACTCAATCATACTATCATGTTCCCAAAATATACGTATCACCCTGACCCAAAAGTACGCTTATCTAATAAATCAAAGAACATGAATAACACTCCTAAGATTGAGCCTAAGCATATCAGGATTTAGATTCTTTTAATCTAAGATCAACTAGTGATATTGACTTGAAAAGATACAATGGTAAGTTTATAATATCTTGACTAAGTTTAATATCGGTCCAGTCCAATGTATACTCCATACATTCGAAACTAGTATACTTTACCAATGTTCTGGAAAGAACATAACACTTACTCCAAGTGTAAGTATACTTCATCGCTGATTATCACATCAGTGTAAATCCAAAACACTGATAAAACAGGGACTTAGTCTTTTGAATCATATAATCACAATCACATTCTACTGTGTTGACAATACTGTAATTTAGAATAAATATATGTTCTGGACTTAACTGATTTTGTGCATATATTAAATATATATATTAACCCATAAGCATGAAAAATTCATGCGAACATAAATCACTTCAAATTTCTTAAATTGATAACTAATCAGATTGAAATGGGTTTTATTTAGGGCACAAAACCCAACATATAGTGTGTACATATGAAGTCCAATACGGCACTTAACAGTTCAATTTGGATGAAAACTGTAAATTTCTAATGTTATAGCAATTTTGGGGGGTTTTGCTACCGAAATTTGAGTTTTAGGAGTTAATTGCTCTCAAAGTAAAATTATTGGAGGTTTTGCTACAGTTTACTTTATCTTTTAATATATTACTAGTACAAAAGGTGTTTTTACAGTGCACACTATTTATTTCGGTATCCATTTAAAAGAATTAGTCCAACTTTTTTCATAGTTGTGTATATTATAGTTATTTAAGATATTTTGTAAAATTTTAAAAATTTTGAAATAAATTACAATATAAAAACTAATGTTCAAACAGTTTATTTCACACACGTATATAATAAAAACTCACACATGCAACAGATTGTTTAAACCTTATTTTCAATGTGTTAAATATTTCTAAATTTCTCAAATTTTTGCTGATTATATCTTAAATAATCACAACGTACACGATTATAAAAAATATATTATAAAATTTTCCAAAATACTGAAACAAATAGGGATGCATCGGTGCACCCTTTTAGGAGGTGATTTGTAGAATTTTTTAATAATTTATATTAGGTATTAATATTTTATTTTAGAAGAGTAATGAAGAAATAACTCCATTATATATTTTACACTAGGAAACGATACTACGCTTCATGCGGTTTTTATATTGATTGAGAATTGCATATAGTCAAAAATATATATTTTTCAGTTTAAATTTTATATATTTAATATTTAAATTTATGATTAATTTATAGTTATGATACAACTTAAATTATTATAAGAATAAATAGAACAACTACTTTTTTTTTTCACTTGGTTTATATCGAAAAAAATCGTATCTTTAAACTATTACTAATACTAAATATTTCCTCAAAATATTTTTGTAATTGAGTTATGACCCTTCTTTTACTTTATGCTCTACATGGCTATTAGAAAAGTTATTTTGCACATTAGACCATGTTGTGATCAATTTAATGTGTATAGAATAAATGAGTATACTATTATCAAAAAAAAAAATTATACTCTGAATTTATTAAAATGACTAAACTAATTTTAAAGCTTAAAAAAAGATAATTTGCGATCAAACTCCTTGAACTTTAAAGTTTGACAAGATCAACCCTAAAGTAAAAATTTTGGGGCTGAGCTCCCCAATCTACAGAAGTGTTTTGCTTTGTACTCCTTCCGTCCACTTTGGTCGATTAAGTGTCAAAGTAGACTAACACTGTGTACAAAAATATACACTTGGAAAATTTTTATTTGTCTACCTTATATTAATGATATAATTTTTAAAAAATAATTTTTAAAATTAATTTTATTTTCTTTTTTTATTTTTTTTTTCTTTTTCTTCTTCTTTATTCTTCTTCTTCTTTTGGTCTCATCACTTCTCTCTTGTGCGGCTGGAACGCCCAACTCCCACTATACAAAAACAATCTGAAATGTCCCAAACTATTGATGGCTGAGGTGCACACTGGAGCCATCGTGCATGGTGGCAGTCCCAATTTGACAGTAAAGATCGGGGACGAGAGCCACGAGATCTAGGAGCTTTTGAAATAGGGAAGTCAAAGTCGAACTTTGTTTAGCTCGTTGGGACCCGAAGGTGGCTCCAACAGAGTTGTGGAGCTTGACTCCAGCAAGTATTTCACAACAACAAAAATGGCAATGAGTCTTCGAGGTTTAGGTTTTGAGGCCTGGAAATCATAGTTCCATGACCCTTTATGGATCATCGATATTATAGTGTGAATTTTTTGCCTAGAAACTCGAGATCAGTCTCCTATAAAATTGACACGTGGATCCAATCTTCAAGGGATGGATGAGCTATTAATTAATGACTCTCCAAGAGTTGACCTCACTTGAACCAAACTCACGAGATGATGCGACCTTGACAGAGTCTAGTTGCATACTATGCCTCACATAGAATAAGATAAGCAGAATCAAAAGTGATTTATACAAGTCACGCATATATTGAGGCATATGCGATGACTAGGTAGCCTTCTCTTGCGATTGAGTAAGAAGGATAATTTCCTTACATAATGACTAGTCCAAACGATAAAGCGTGTACGGTAACTCGATAAGGATTCGTGTGTCTCATGTTGTCGGCACATATGAGGTGTCCATATATGTGACTCAAATAGAACGCAGACACCTATGAGGCTCATTAGCCCTCCTTAGAAAAATAGAACACACCCAAAGCATGCGAGCTTATGCGATAATATGAACAGGCAACTCGCACCCTATAGGTCGCATACATTGTTGCACTTATTAGAATAGATTTAAATTGTTCTTCATTTATTTTTTTACGTTTATTCTAATTTAATATTGTTATTAATTGTAAAACGGTTCTATAACTGGTCAGTTATGTGTAACTAAAAGGACAGTTGCTTTGTATATAAATGAGTGATCCAACATGAATAAACTAAATAGAGATCATTTGCAACAGTAGACTAAGCAGTTTGTGATCTGACTGAACCACTATACTCCCTTGTGTTCATTTTACTTTCCCATTTGTTCTATCTTCTGGGTAGTCTCTTTTGAATACTCGTTGTTCTAAGCAAAGAGTTCGTTGTTTTTCTTTTGAGTATTTATGATTTCTTTACTTTTTGGTGTTGTCTAAATGCCTCCGACAACAACAACCACTGATATTTTCGTGATATTGTCGTGGCTTGGTTATGGTCATGTCGAGAACAAAAAAAAAAAAAAAGGGTTCGAGGGAAACAGGGAGGGTCAAGCTTGGGTCTCGACTTTATTCAGGTGTCAGTGGTCTTCGTTTAGGTCGTTAGAGATGGCTATGGCGTTTGGCCTGGCGACGTCAAAGAAAAAAGAAGACAGAAAGGGAGAGTGAGAGAGATTATAGGGGTCTCGGGTTCCTTTGATTTTGGCAATCGACGATGGAATGGAGTTAAGAACTGGCATTCCTGTTGCACAAGAGAGAAGCAAGTGAGACCAGAAGAAAGAAGAAGAAAAATTAAAAAAAAAAACAAAAAAGAAAAACAAAAAAAAATATTTTTTAAAATTAATTTTCTTTCTAATTTTTTAAATTTTAAAATATTTAAATTATTACTTTTAATATTTATATCATTATTATTAGGTGGACCAATAAAAATTAGCCACGTATATACTTATGTAGTGGCATTCCACTTTAGTACTTAAAATACCAAAGTAGAGAGAAGGAGTATAGAGCAAAACAATGATGTAGATTAGGGAATTTAGCTTCCAAAATTTTAGTATAGGAATTGATCGTGTCAAACTTTAAAATTTTGAGAATTTGACTGTAAATTATATATATAAAAAAAAATTAAACTAATGAATGAAAATTAGTGTGTATACATGCACAATTAGAAAAAAAAAAAATATATATATATATATACATGCATTGCATTTTAATGAATGAATTAATTATAACTTTTAATTGTTAAACTATCATACATTACTTTAAGATAGCTAAAAATTATTATTATGTCTGTACGTGTATACTTCTAACATAAAAAAAAAAGGGAGGGAAATGAAGAAAAAAAGAAAGATAATATAGAAATAATATGTGAAGATTAAACGTCACCACATCTCTATTTCCCAATTATATATATTATATATATGAACATTTAAGTAAAATATCTTGAGAAGAATATCTCCACTACATATAAACCATTATGATAAAAGTTATTTTCAATATATATTCAGATAAAAATATATTAATTATATATATAAGATGATGAAGAAGAGGCAAAGTTTGGTGGTTTCTCTAGTATTGGGCAACCTGTGAAGAAATGAACCTTCTGCCATGCCTTGCACGTGCCCTTTCTATTTGATCATTCACTAGACAGGTGGCTCACATCTATAGGCCGTTATTGACATCAATCCTAGGTAGATTGTACCGTTGTAATTGCAATGATTGGAAAATCATAGTGTGTACGGGAGATTCCCTTTTCTGTTAGGATTTTGTTTACAACTATAATTTTAAGATCCTTTGGCTCTCCTCTATAATTCTCTGGTTTGAAAACCATCTATAAATACCAGCTACTCAGTCTCTCTTCATTGAGCTGAGATTTTTCACATATTGCTTTTCTTAAAATTCAACTTGGTATCAGAGCAAGGTTATCACCATGTCTGCCGAGCCCCAAAACCCAAAAAATACCACCCCTTCTCAATCCTCAGCTCCAGCTGCTGCATCAACACTTCTAAGTGCAAACTCGAGCAGTTCGCATCATCAAAACTCAGTCTCACATCATAAAGCACCTTGAATTAGCCCTTTTCTTTGAAACTTGACAGGCATAATTATAGCCTATGGCAAACTATGGTGTCTACCATAGTAAGAGGCCATCGTTTGGATGGTTATCTTAATGGCTCTAACATTTGTCCCGCTGATTTTGTTGATGCAGGTACAGTAATGAAAAGCATTGATTCTGTTGAATCACAAATCGTCAATCCAGCTTACGAGAATTGGATCATAAATGACCAATTGCTGATGGGATGGTTGTATAGTTCCATGACAGAAACTATAGCAACTGAAGTGATGGGAGTTGCCTCTGCTGCTGGTTTGTGGCAAGCCTTGGAGCAGCTGTATGGGGCTCACTCAAAATCCAAAATGGATGAAACCAGAACACTCATTCAAGTCACCAGAAAAGGCAGCACACCCATGATAGAAAACCTCAGACAAAAGAAAAATTGGGCCGACCTTTTAGCCCTTGCTGGAGAGCCTCATCCAGAGTCACAATTAGTCACTAATGTGCTGTCTGGCCTTGATGTAAATTATCTGACCATTGTCTTACAGATTGAAGCAAGATCCAAAACCTCATGGCGGGAACTTCAAGAATTGCTCCTCAGTTTTGAAAGTAAGATAGAGAGGCTCCAAGCTCTATCATCCAACAACAACAAATTCAACAACAACTTGATTGACCCAAAAGCAAACTTTGCCCAAAGACCTCAAACTGGTGCACATGGCAGGGGCTCCAACAACCACTCACAACAGTACGGTGGTAGACACTCCAGTAGAGGTGGAGGAATTTGAGGTCGTGGCAGAAGGAGGTTTAGTGGCAGAACTAACAACTCAAACTAGATTCTTACTCGCCCTCGAGTAAGATAAATGCTACTAACTACTAATCTACTAACTGCGCTAATCACAATACTACTGCTCATGTGTTGTTCTCTTCCATTGCTCAAACTAGAATTTCAATTCCACCAACTCTAACAATTAATTTAGATGCTCAGTTTTTCACATACTGCACAAACACAAGATGACTTCACAATCGAAACAATGTTATAATGGTTTTACTCTTTCCAACCATTCCACTACCCGATAACTCATATGCTTGGATGCTTACCTCTCTCCACTAATGTTGACAACATCCTTTCGGAATCAATAGGGCTTTTTTGAGGTTTAGAGAGTATGGCTTAGATATTTGGAGAATGAAAAACAATTTTGGCTAAAGATATCATAAGCACAAAAATAACCCACAAACTTCTTTTAATTTCAAATTTTCCAAAGTGTTCCCACAACTAACCAAGATTGAGAATTTTTTTTTTCTTTCTTTTCCCAACATCACTGAATTTCATTATTTTTCTTGAATCATGTTTTTTTTTTAGTTTTTTTCAGTGATATTGAGCTTACCAAATATCTGTTTTTTTCTCAATCTTGCAAGTTTCTTTTTTTCTTTTCTATCTGCTCTCACACCATGTATTTTGCTCCCCCAAACTAATTGTATAGCTTATGATGTCATTGATAAAATAGTGAGGACAAAATTAACAGTGTGGATACATGTATTTTGGTTCAACAGGTGAAGAACAAAACAAGTTTAGGCTCAAGAGGGTTAACTAAGGATAATCATTTCATGGTAGGCTTGAAAGGCTCAAACTATCCAACAAATGCCTAAATCATATTCCTATTGAATGTTGTCAAGGATTTCGCCTCAAAAGAATAACACATGCAAGTTCTAAGCTATCCAGTCAATCTTACCACAAACCATAGTAAAACAATTATAACATATTTCACAGATCGTCAAATTGCATTCTTACCCATGTTTCTAAGCATCCAAACTAATCCAAAGAGTTAAGAGAATTAAGCACACAGTTATTTTGCAATTTTAGAGCACATTACATTAAACAGCAGCACACATTTATCTTTTATCTTATTGTCATTCCTAACTAAAACAGAAAACTAAAGCAGAAAATTAAAAATGCAGAAAATAAAATTTTTAAATCCCTCCCCCCAAACTAAAGATTCACATTGTCCCCAATGTGTTATTATACTCAAGGTGAGAAGGACTTACCTGAACCCCCATCAGAAGGGATTTGGCCTCAATACTGCTTCAAATTGGATCAAGTCCACCTCTTGCATCCAATAGGGTCCTTGTACCAAATGAAGAAAATTGACCTCCAATGTTGCTAATTTCAGAGTTTTGCACAAGAGTAAGTTCACCTTTAGAACTACCACACATCAATCTTTTCCAACGACGTCGAATCGTTCGAAGTCTCTCTTTAGGCTTTGCTCTCTTCTTATCATCTTTAACAAAAGAATCCTTCACCATCTCAATATTGCAACAGGTAGGAATGTCGGTTGGGGTAAAAACATTAAAATTGACCTCTTCATCTTGCACTCTCAACTTTAACTCTCCCTTTTGAACATCTATTAATGCTCGGCCCGTGGCTAAGAATGGTCTTCCCAAAATAATGGGAATAGTTGAATCTTCCTCCATATCAAGAATTAAGAAATCAGCAGGGAAGATAAACTTACCAACCTTCACCAGTACATCTTCAATTATCCCACGAGGATGAGTCAAAGAACTATCTGCCAGTTGTAAAGTCACTGTTGTGGGCTTTGCTTTTCCCAATCCTAGCCTTTTGAAGACAGACAAGGGCATTAGATTAATGCTTGCTCCCAGATCACAAAGAGCTTTAGTTTCCACCGAACCCCCTATAGAGCATGGAATATTGAAACTACCTGGATCTTTAAGCTTGGGCGGTAGTTTCTTTTGCAAAATGGTGCTACACTCCTCAGTTAATGCCACTGTTTCATAGTCCTCCATTTTTCTCTTCTTTGACAGAATCTCCTTCATGAACTTCACATAACGGGGCATTTGTTCCAAAGCTTCAGCAAAAGGAATGTTGATTTGTAATCTTTTAAAGACCTCTAGAAATTTTGTGAAATGCTTGTCTAGATTGGTCTTTTGGAGTCTCTGAGAATAGGGTATTTTCACATGATGATCAATACTGATTGGTGGAGACTGCTGTGGTGGTGTGGACTATCAGTAATCTTCTTATCTGATGATGCTTGAGTTGGTGCTGTTTGATCTTTAATCTCTTCATCCACTGGTTGTATCATCTCAGGCCCATCATATTTCTTTCCACTCCTTAAGGAAATTGCTTTACATTGCTCTTTTCCTTTTGCATCATTAGTGCTAGGCGAATTTCCTTGAGCTTGTTTTTCCACTTGAGTAGCCAATTGTTCCATTTGAGTTTCTAGAGTTTTAATAGAGGCTCTAGTTTCCATCATGAATTGGAGCAATAAATCAGCTTGGATAGTGCAGCCTCCACTAGAACTTTGTTGTTACAGCTGTTGTTGGTTTTGTTGGGGCTGGTTTCTCTGCTGGTAGAACCCCTGTTGGTTGTGCCCATAATTATTGTTTTGGGAATAGTTTCCAATGGTTTTTGCTTGATCCATTGGCAAATCATCCACATCTGCCTGACACTCAGAAAAGTGATGGGGACCTCCACATATCTCACAAACCACTTGAGCTTGTTTGGCTTGCACTGCGATCAGCTTTGTTAGGGCCTCAGCCTGAGCTGTCAGCTTTGTAATGGCATCCACCTCTAGCACACCAGCTACCTTCTTAGTTTGACTCCTTTCAGTTGGCAACGGCTGATTGTTTAGAGCCATCTCCTCCAATAGATCATAAGCCTCATTAGCACTCTTTCTCATAAAGGCTCCACCAGCTGCTGCATCTATTAGAGTTCTAGTATTACCAATCAACCCGTTGTAGAAGTTGTGGACCAGCATCCACTTCTCTATACCATGATGAGGACACTTTCTGATTAAGTCCTTGAACCTCTCCCAAGACTCATAGAGAGACTCATTCTCTTGTTGACAGGAATTGTTGATCTCTCCTCGCAGCTTAGCAGACTTTGCTGGGGGAAAGAACTTAGACAGAAATTTAGTTGCTAAGTCTGTCCATGTTGCTATGGAATTTGGTGGCAAGGAGATTAACCAGCTCTTGGCTCTTTCTCTAAGTGAGAATGGAAACAGTCTCAAACGAATGGCATCATCACTAACTGTTGGGTTTTATGCCCTAAATAAAACTCATTTCAATATAATCAGATTTACTTATTAATATAGATCAGAAATAACATTTAATGTTGCATGGTTCACATGATTTATTTCATGATTATATGTACATAATGTATAAATTCATCTGAAACCCTTTTCACATACTTGATCCTGTTTATTGTGCTGTCAACACATTGGAAAGTAAACATGACTATGTGAATAAAGTTTCCTAGATTTATCAGACATAGGGTTTTACTGATATGATAATCTACAACAGAGTTTACTTGCATTTGGAGAAGTGCTATGTTCTTTCCAGAGCATTGGTTAAAGTAAAGCTCAGGTTGGATGCATGGAGTATGCATCGGAAGGGACCGATATTGAACTTTCACTTAGATTTATTAAACTTACCGTAATATCTATTCAAGTCAATATCGCCTAGTTGATCCTAGATCAAATGTTCTTAATCCTGTTATGATTAGGCTCAATCTTGAAAGGCTATTCGTGTTCTTTGATTTGTTAGTTAAGCCTACTTTTAGGTCAGGGTGATACGTACATTTTGGGAACACGGTAGTGCAATTGAGTGGGAGCGCTAGCATAAACATGGAATCTATAGCTTCTATCTGGCGAATAGTAAGCAAAGGATGATCTCCTTTGAGCTTGACCAAACAAACATAAATGGTGGAGTACTCATTTCACATAAGCTGAAATATCATTTATACGGGGTCAAGTGTTTTAAGGAATAAATACATTGTAGGGTGTAACGGTAATTTAATCCCTTTACAGTGTAGATAGTTCATATAGAGGATCATTGATCACATTAGGATTATAACAATGGATAACTAATGATGTGTCTATATGGTGGAACATATAGAGAATTCTATATACTGAGAGTGCAATTCTAAGTTCTATGCGTGGATTCAACGAAGAATTAATAAGTTAGTGAATTTTAGTGTTAAATTCTTGATCTACTTATTGGAAGCTCGGTTATATAGACCCATGGTCCCCCCACTAGTTAAGATAATATTGCTTGTAAGACTCATGTAATTGGTTTTGATTAATCAATTATAATTCTCAAATTAGACTATGTCTATTTGTGAATTTTTCACTAAGGGCGAAATTGTAAAGAAAGAGTTTATAGGGGCATATTTGTTAATTATAATACTTTGTATGGTTCAATTAATAAATATGATAAATGACAATATTATTTAATAATTATTTATAGTTATTAAATAGTTAGATTTGGCATTTAAATGGTTGAATTAGAAAATTGGCGTTTTTGAGAAAATCAGATGCAGAAAAGGTAAAACTGCAAAATTGCAAAAAGTGAGGCCCAAATCCACTAGTATAGGGCCTGCCACTTTTGTGGGAAATTTAAACTGATTTTTTCATTATTTTAATGCCAAATAATTCAAACCTAACCCTAGTGGAATGCTATAAATAGATAGTGAAGGCTTCAGGAAAATTACACTTAAATTTTCTATTTTTCCTTCAGAGAAAAAGCTGAACCTTCTCTCTCCCTATCTTTGGCCAAACCCACTCTCTCTCTCTTCCTCATTGAGATTTCGAAATTCTTAGTGTATGAGTAGTGCCCACACACAGCAAGTGATACCTCAGTGTATGAGTAGTGCCCACACACAGCAAGATCGTGAAGAAAGACTTTCAGCAAGAAGGAGTTTCAGCATCAAAGATTCAGAGAAAGAGATCCAGGTTCAGATATTGATAATGCTCTGCTAGAGAAACGAATCAAGGGCTAGATATCTGAACGGAAGGATTCATAATATTCCGCTGCACCCAATGTAATGTTTCCTAAACTTTATACGTGTTTATTTCATCGTTTTAGAAAGTTAATATTTAGGGTGTTAATAAACATACTTGTGAGTAGATCTAAGATCCTGGTAAAATAATTTCCAACAACTGGTATCAGAGCCATGGTAATTGATTTACTTGCAAGAAATTTGGACTTTAAAACGATTGTTTGTATGTTTTTTGGATGGTATAATGTTGTATTGAGTGTTATTTGATGATTGATTGATGTTTGTAAATTTTCGTGAAAAATAATTGCGATTCTGTTTCTGGCATTATTTTTATTGGATAGTATGGAAAAATTTAAGCAAGTTAGCCTTTTACAGAACTCAATTTCGATTTTATTTGAATTAGTTATGAATTTTTGAAGATTTGGAAAAATCGGAGCTGTGCTGAAATTTTCCTGCGATCGCGAAAACTGTGCGTACAGTTCACAATTTTTTCGTTTTTCTTCGATTTTTCATGCTTTTTCATGGAATTAACTTCCGATTTTTGGTATAGTTTTGTATTTATACTATTACTATTCCTAATTCAATTCTAATTATCATTTTGAATTAATTTAATATTTTTTAAATTTAATTTAAGATATTAGTGTAATTTGAATTTGAATAGAATTAGTATCTATCTTCTTGCTTAAAAATCTATCTTATTTTTAAATTTGATTATATCTTATCTTAATTTTAAATTTAAGGTCAGATTTTATATATATTTTTTAAATTAAATCTTTTTTAGATATTTTGACCTTATTTAAATTTAAAATAAGATAATTATAATCATGTAATTTTAAATAGATGTAAGATATTTTGCTAACTTTTAAATTTTGTTATTTTATTTATTTAAATTAAATTTAAAACCTGAAAAAGATATTTAACTTATCTTTTCTAATTTTTATTTATAAAATAACATTTAAATTTTAAAAGTTGTTAGCAAATTTTGAAATGATATTTAGGTTGGTTGAAACCTAATTTTTCAAAATTGTAGGTTTAATTTTAAATTTAAATTTTTTTTAAAATTTTGAATGATTCAAATTTTTTTTAAAATTTTCGAATTTTTTTTTTAATTAATTAATTATTTCGAAATTAATTATTTAATTTAAAATTAAATAAATCCTACATCCAACTATCCAGCTAACCTTGTTGCAGGAGTATGTGTTTTAGCTTGTTGTAAGTTTTCAAAACCTATTATTACTTGATTGCAAATAGCCATGGTTACTTTTTGCCAAATCTAATGATCTGATGGCTCCCTTGGTCAAGTTAATAATTTGTAACAGGTATATTTACAATCTTCTTTCATCTGTGTATGACCTAGCAACATGATAGGACCCATCCAAAGTGTGCCTGTGTGAGCCTATGTGTTTAATTTGATTATAGATACATATAGGTTGTTGTTGCTAAAATAAATTATCATAGTTCTTGATAGAATTTATTTAGGCCCATTTAGTTTTTGGGCCTATTCAATTAATAACAGTTGTTCTTATTAAGGTTAAATTCCTCTCTTTTGGGCCTTGTGTGAGAGTTGGGAGCCATAGTAGTGGGTACGACATACTGAACCCAGCACCCCCTCACATGAACTACCCCAATTGTGAAGGCCCATTTGCTTGATTTGAACAACTGTACTAGGTTAATTAAACTAGTTTAACCTAATAAAATTGATTAGCAACATAATTAATTTCATTTATTTTGAAATTAATTTAAGAAAATTATAGTTTAAAGAATTCTTTATTCTAAGCTAAACTATATGTATTTTCTTGTATTTAATTAAATATAGAATTATAACCATCTAGATTCTTTCTGGAGCTTAATTTAAATTTTTCATTAAATATTCCTATTTAAGTTGATATTTAGTTATCTACAACTAACCAACTTAAATCTGAATATCTTTTGGATTTAAAATTTCAAAATTAAGTTGAGGAATTTTAGGCATTGGTTATTAAGATTCTTTAGATATTTTTTAAGTTAATATCTTTTCGAATATTAACTTAAAATGGAATATTTTAGATATTTTTTAGGTTAATATCTTTTCGAATATTAACTTAAAATGAAATATTTTCAAATTAAGTGGTTATAACTTAATTTTTGATATTTAATTAAATTTAAATTTGAAAATAATTAAGTTCTAGATTTTTTCTAATACAACTTAAATTAGATATTTTTTCAAATTTTGTGGAAAAGATACTTAGTCAAATAAGATATTTTGTAGATAGTTATTTCTAGACTACTTATTATTTCTAATATTAAAATAGGAAAATATTATACATTGTGAAATTAATTATTTATATAATTAATTTTGATACAATTTATTTTAAGTATATTTTTTCCTAGTATTAAACTAAAGATTAATAATTAAGCCTTCTCTACACTTAATTATTTATTTCTTGAATTTAATACATTTAATTAATTTGAAAATTAAATATCTAAGTTGATTTTTATCATCATACTTAAATATTTCTTTTTCATGACATTTAATTAAATAGAAAATTATTTTTAGTTGAAATTTATTTTTTCAACTAAATTTAAATAATTTTCAAAATATATTTTTTTCTTTATTTTATTAATCAAATTTTGAAATTGCATTTCTTAAATGCTGGAATTTCGAATTTTATCTTGAAAAATAGATTAAGTTGTAAATTAATTATTTATTTTAATTAATTCTTGGATCAACTTAAATCAATGATTTTTTCATTTATTGATTAATTTAAAATAAATTGAATTAAAATATATTATTAGAAATTGAATTAATTATTCAAAGGAAAATCTAGATAGGTGATATTTTTGCTTGAAGTATTTTTCTAGTATACTTAATTAAATAGAAAATTAATATTTAAGTTGATTTTCATCATCATACTTAAATATTTTAAATTTTTCTTATATATATTTAATTAAATAGGAAAATTATATTTTTTGTTGTAAATTAATTTTATTAATTAATTTTGGGCCAACATTAAATTAGAATAATTTTTCCACGATTTATTTTTTATTTTAATATGCATTTTTCGAAAATTGTATTCTTAAATACTTTAATTTTTCGAAATGCAATATATATTTATAGAAAATTAAATTTGAGTTGTAAATTAATTTAAATTAATTTTGTAACAACTTAAATTGAATATTTTTCTAAATATTTATTGGAAATTATTACTAAGATGGAAATAATTCATGTTATTTTCATATCCATCTAAGTAAAATTTATAAATATTAAATTAAAATTTATATTTAGAATTTTTCATTCTAAATTGGAAATTTTAATTAAATAAATATATATTTAAAATAAATAGAATAAATAAAGAGAATCAAAGAAAATACAACTCTTTTTTAAATAATGAGCTTTATTATTAAGACATTCGATCTCCATTGTGGGTTTTACACCGCGTTTGTTTTAGTGAGTAATCCTCCCTAATGGAGGAACGTTCATTAGCAATTTCGCACCGTTTAACCTCGCATGATAAGTAGTTTGTAAGTGTTTTGTATGGTATGGATCACCCTAATGGTGGCGACCATACTTGACTTGCAAATTATGAAACAACGGTGAAAGCTCATAAGATAGAATTGCCTTGACTCTCGCCTAAACGGGACAACGCTGAATTCCAATCTTGATCGAATAAAAGGTTGCTAGAATGTTTAACATTTTAGACGAGCTGACAACTCTATTAAATGACTGGTAGCTTTGACTCTCGCCTAAACGGGACACTGATATCAGTTTGTTGAAAACCTTGGAAATTATTTAAGATTGTAAGTTTTAGTATTTTCAATTGTCATTCCTACTTGCTATATGTTTATAATTTCTGAATTGTGTATGAATTTATATTGAACCATGTTATTTTCTGTTATTAAGTTGTAGTTTAATTTTGAATCTTCATTGTTGGTCTAACTTGGCTTGTTTATCTAATGAGATAAATCCCTAGTGGATTTTCACCATTAGACATACATAATAGTGTTAGATCTCGAAAGATAAATATTGTATATGCGACATCTAAATTTGTTCATCAATTGATGACACCTTAGACTAGTATTTTTACGATATGAAACAAGAAGATTGTATAAATAAGATTACTTTGACTTTCGCTAATCGAAGCATCGTTGGATTCTTATTTTAAACGAAATTATCCTAATTCCTCTTAGCTTATTCATTTCGAATTAGCTCAATAATATATCATTGGATGAATGGTCTATAAATCATTTCATGTCATTCTATATTTTCTCTTAAGAAATTAAATGACGCATATGATTATAATCCCGAAATTCTATTCCCAATTGATATAAACCCTCAATCTTAGAAATCTCCTACTTGTATGAGCAAATCTGACTTAGAGTTTATTAGTAGTGGTGGTCCAAGAAAGAATTACTCATTATATTTGGTTGAATTTAAGTCTTTGACTTTAATTTTAGAATCCAAACAGAAATTTTCTTATATTTCTAATTCCAGATACAATACAGTTACACTTTCTCAAGTGTTTAATATCCATCTTTTATTAATGGATTCAAACTGTATGGAATATGAGTTAGGTATTCTGTGACCAGGATCTACTTGCACTATTCTAAGAATTCTTTGATGTAACTAAACCTAAGTCATCAAAAGACACTACCACATGTTTTTTAATCTATGGCATTTGTATCTTGTTCATAGTGGATTTGACAAGATCAATCTCTGCAAAGAGTTAATATGCCTATATCCACTGAAAGTAGTTCATCTCATTCGCAGATGGATGTACATTCAGGGGTGGACATGAGATTTTCGTTGTATTCTTAAAACGATCACTCTAGATTATACCTTTTAGCAAGAAATTTGAAATGTTTGAAAAATTTCATTAATTTCTAGCAATGGTTAAAACCATTAAGGTAAGTGGTTAAAGATCTTGCGAACTGATAGGGGTGGAGAAATAGTTAGTAGATATGCAGTTCAAAGATCATTAAATTGATTTTTGAATTATATCCAAACTTACCTCCCCAGAAATTTCGAGTTGCATGTTGATGATTAGTTACTAGTCGTTGCCTAATTCCTTCTATGGTAATACAATTTCAGAATGATGTAATGGTTGTATACTTAATGTAAATCATTACTAGATTCATGGATGACCTAATCAAAATCTTAAGAAAAGCTAGAACTGTTAACCATGGTTTCTTAGCTATTCTAAGTGATTAGGGGTGGACCATCCCATAGTCAATAGATAAGAAAGTGTTTGTTCAAACAAATACTACTTTTCTAAGATAATGACTAAGTCTGAAAACAAGTAGAAAATAAAGGAGATATTTTTCTTGATTCCAAAAGTGTTCTATCATCTTATATAACATATGATGATCCCACTGCCTCTGTTGTCTTGTCACAACCAAAGAGGTTAATACCATTTAGTTTTCTTCGACATGATTCACGGTACCTTGTCGTAGTGGGAGAGTTTCTAGGAACTCACCTTCTTATGACTTGGGAGACACTAGTGATTAAAATCCATTGTGAGTTTAAACAAGTAATGGATTGTCAAGATAAGAAACTAAGAAGAAAAGCCAATAGAACTATGGTTTAATCCATTCACATGGAGTAACCTAAAGTTTTCTATTACAAGGACATAAAAGGAAATTTTCATTTATAAGTCCATTCAATGGACTTAACAAAACTTCCTGTTCCTAGTATTATAGGTTTGAGTTTATCTAAACCTATGGCTTGTGGTATACCTGGTAATTACTTAATCTAATGCAAGCAACTTATTTTAGTAAGATGCTGAAGCATTTTTCTTTCTAATGGCAATCTATAGAAGCTTCAAAACTTCTTAGGTATAGATTTTATTTATCTAAGGAAAAGTCTCAACTATTCCAGAAAAGATAAAGCCATGAAAGAATTTCTTATATCAACAGTGAGAGGTCTTAGATATGCTTTTGTATGCCTTAGACCAGACACCTACTGTTGAGTGGGAGTAATGAGTAGGTATCAGATTAATCCAGGAGAAGAACATTGGAAGGCAATCAAGTAAATCTTAAGATAAAGAAGAGGAACTATATGTTAGTCTATAAGGGTGTGTTTAAAACTCTTAGACTACACCATATCAGATTTCAAAATTTGCCTTTGTGCTAGTAAATCTTTCTGATAAGATGGTGGTTACTCTGGGGGTGGAATAATGATTTTGGAGAAGTGTAAAAACCTATCTGAAATCTCTAGGTCTACCAGAGAGAGACTAAATGTTAAAGTTGCAGGAAAGGTACTTATTCAGTCTAAGGAAAGTTCTATACATCTTTGGCACCATTCCAAATTGCCTTAAACTACTAGTGTTAATTTCCTGATTAACCAAAAGTAGTTGCCAAAGATATAGAATCCAGTATCCCAAGAGAGTAGACATATAGAGAGGAATTTCACATTATCAATGATTTTGTGATTAAGGAAGAGTAATGGTGGAGAAAAAGGTTGTGGTTAATTCAACCTTTCAGATCCTATTACGAGGAGTTTACTACTACTACACTTGATTTGTATATCAAGGTGTTGAGATTATTTGAAACACACTTTTTGTTTTATATTAGTGTAAGTGGAGTTTGTTGGGTTTTATGCCCTAAATAAAACTCATTTCAATATAATCAGATTTACTTATTAATATAGATCAGAAATAACATTTAATGTTGCATGGTTCACATGATTTATTTCATGATTATATGTACATAATGTATAAATTCATCTGAAACCCTTTTCACATACTTGATCCTGTTTATTGTGCTGTCAACACATTGGAAAGTAAACATGACTATGTGAATAAAGTTTCCTAGATTTATCAGACATAGGGTTTTACTGATATGATAATCTACAACAGAGTTTACTTGCATTTGGAGAAGTGCTATGTTCTTTCCAGAGCATTGGTTAAAGTAAAGCTCAGGTTGGATGCATGGAGTATGCATCGGAAGGGACCGATATTGAACTTTCACTTAGATTTATTAAACTTACCGTAATATCTATTCAAGTCAATATCGCCTAGTTGATCCTAGATCAAATGTTCTTAATCCTGTTATGATTAGGCTCAATCTTGAAAGGCTATTCGTGTTCTTTGATTTGTTAGTTAAGCCTACTTTTAGGTTAGGGTGATACGTACATTTTGGGAACACGGTAGTGCAATTGAGTGGGAGCGCTAGCATAAACATGAAATCTATAGCTTCTATCTGGCGAATAGTAAGCAAAGGATGATCTCCTTTGAGCTTGACCAAACGAACATAAATGGTGGAGTACTCATTTCACATAAGCTGAAATATCATTTATACGGGGTCAAGTGTTTTAAGGAATAAATACATTGTAGGGTGTAACGGTAATTTAATCCCTTTACAGTGTAGATCATTCATATAGAGGATCATTGATCACATTAGGATTATAACAATGGATAACTAATGATGTGTCTATATGGTGGAACATATAGAGAATTCTATATACTGAGAGTGCAATTCTAAGTTCTATGCGTGGATTCAACGAAGAATTAATAAGTTAGTGAATTTTAGTGTTAAATTCTTGATCTACTTATTGGAAGCTCGGTTATATAGACCCATGGTCCCCCCACTAGTTGAGATAATATTGCTTGTAAGACTCATGTAATTGGTTTTGATTAATCAATTATAATTCTCAAATTAGACTATGTCTATTTGTGAATTTTTCACTAAGTAAGGGCGAAATTGTAAAGAAAGAGTTTATAGGGGCATATTTGTTAATTATGATACTTTGTATGGTTCAATTAATAAATATGATAAATGACAATATTATTTAATAATTATTTATAGTTATTAAATAGTTAGATTTGGCATTTAAATGGTTGAATTAGAAAATTGGCGTTTTTGAGAAAATCAGATGCAGAAAAGGTAAAACTGCAAAATTGCAAAAAGTGAGGCCCAAATCCACTAGTATAGGGCCTGCCACTTTTGTAGGAAATTTAAACTGATTTTTTCATTATTTTAATGCCAAATAATTCAAACCTAACCCTAGTGGAATGCTATAAATAGATAGTGAAGGCTTCAGGAAAATTACACTTAAATTTTCTATTTTTCCTTCAGAGAAAAAACTGAGCCTTCTCTCTCCCTATCTTTGGCCAAACCCACTCTCTCTCTCTTCCTCATTGAGATTTCGAAATTCTTAGTGTATGAGTAGTGCCCACACACAGCAAGTGATACCTCAATCATAGTGAGGAAGATCGTGAAGAAAGACTTTCAGCATCAAAGATTCAGAGAAAGAGATCCAGGTTCAGATATTGATAATGCTCTGCTACAGAAAAGAATCAAGGGCTAGATATCTGAACGGAAGGAGTCATAATATTCTGCTGCACCCAATGTAAGGTTTCCTAAACTTTATACGTGTTTATTTCATCGTTTTAGAAAGTTCATATTTAGGGTGTTAATAAACATACTTGTGAGTAGATCTAAGATCCTGGTAAAATAATTTCCAACACTAACTCCATTGACTTTAAAAGTCTCACAAAGTTCCATGAAGTTCGAGAGATGCAGATTAGGATCTTCAGAAGGGAGGCCACCAAACTGAACTGAAGACTGCACCATTTGAAGTATGGTAGGTTTGATCTCAAAGTTATTCGCATCCACTGCCGGTGGCCTGATGCATGACTGAACCCCCGTAAGAGTTGGGAGGATGTAATCTCTCAAGCTACGGCCATTAGCTTGATCTTCCACGGCACCACCATTATTACCGTTGTTTGCAGCATTATTCACAACATTAGCGTTGTCAGCCATGATTTCTGGTGTTTCAGCAGGTGCTGAAACTCTCTCTTGCCTTTTGTTCCTCCTGTTTCTCCTACAAGTTTTCTCGATTTCAGGGTCGACGGGTAATACAACTGCTTGCCCTTGGCTGCGCATGCACTCAAGATACCTGAAATAGATAAAAGTAGCTTCGCAAGAGACAGGTTAGAAATTCAGCAAGAGAAATAAACCAAAGTAGAAGTTAGTATAATTTTGTGTAACGTTAATCTTTAAATAATTCCCCGGCAACGGCGCCAAAAACTTGTTACGAAAATTATTAATTACTATGCAAGTGCACGCAATCAAGTAGTATACTCACGCAAGTGAGGTCGAACCACAGGGAATTGGATTAATTACTACTAAACTATACTTATAATTCTATTTGGCAAATCAAAAGTATTTATGATTGAAAAAGGAAGAAAGAAATTCAAGAAACTTAAAGAAACAAGTGAATATTAATCAAGATGAGAGAATAGGGAGACGAATCCTGTTGTTAAGTTACCAATTTTAATGTCTAATTGCTATCCTTCTCTTGAAGTGAATGACAGATTATAAATTAACCTAGCTCTTTTCAGATCTTCTAGGTTCTAAATCTCATGCTCTCTAATTAATCTCTTAATTAAACTAACATGAAATCAGCATTAAGCAATAATCTAAATGTCACAAAGGCTATGTAAATACTTTCGTTTCACATCAAAACCTAGACTATCCAATTTTAGCATTCTCAATTCTCACTTTTCAGATTTCAAATCGAGATCATAAAACATGTAAAAGGTGATCAATCTTGCACATGGAAATTAAACACAAATATGAATAGTGTTCACAATCAAGATGGAGGAAGGACAATTATTCATTAACTAGGAAAAACTTAAACAACATTCATCATTCTCCCTAAATAGGAGTTTAGTTCAAAACATCCATAATCAAATCCATAATTAACATTGAAACAGAAAATAGCATAGAAGAATTAAAGAGAAGAGAAAGAACTAGTTGAAGCAATTGATCCGGGTCGCCACAAGCTGCTCTTCTAGCCTCCTCCTTTGTTTCTAGGGCTCCAATTCTGAATGAACCCTAATTTTCACGAACTCCCTCTATTTAAACCAATTCTCATCTTTAAAATTCGTGAAATTACGAAACTGCCCAAAAATCCCGTCACTGGGTCCCCGTCGCGACTGGCAATGCCCCCGTCGCCACGGGCTTGAACTTCGATTTCTTGAAAATTTCTCTGCCAGTTCCCGTCGCGACTGGCATGTTTCCCGTCGCGACTGGAACAGGCAGCGACACAATTTTTGGTTTTTCTTCTCGATTCTTTCACCACTTTTCCTCAATTCTTGTACATACTTTCTTTGAACACCCGAGGACCTGAAACAAAAGAATCAAGCGTAATATAGTGCTGAAACTAGAAACAAAGAGTGAAAACTAACCGAAAATAAGACCCAAAACTTAGAGTAAAATTAGCCTAACATATGGTCACAGTGCTGCCATATGTTACAATCGGTTTGATGAACAATACATGGGTTCAGATCCCAACAGCAACACTCAACAGAAGAACAATCACTCTGCCTTTGTTGCTGCTCCTGAGCTGCTGGAAAGTGAAACTTGGTTTGCTGATAGTGGAGCCAGCAACCATATAACCTCAGATTCAGCATCAATGACACAAAAACAAGAATATGGTGGTAAGGAGAAAGTCACGGTTGGTAATGGTACACAACTATCTATCTCTCATCTTAGCAATGGCATTTTATATACTGATTCAGGACAGCAGTTGGTTTTAAAAGAAATGTTACTAGTTCCTGAGATTGCTAAAAATTTGTTAAGTGTATCTAAACTCACTCATGACAATAATGTTCTTATGGAATTTTACTCTGATTGTTGTGTTGTGAAGGACAAGCTAACAAAGAAGGTTCTTCTTCAAGGGATGCTTAGGGATGGGCTCTACCAACTTCAAGCACCTCAGTTCAAAACCACTACTCAAAGCACAAGCCAAATCGAGTCAAATAAAGTCAAGAGTCATAGTTTTTCTGGTGTTGTTGTCAAGTCTAAATCCAGTAGAAACCAGTCCAAAATTTTAGAGTCTTTAGTGTCAAAAAGTGATGTATGGGATAGGAGATTAGGCCATCCATCACCAAGAGTCTTGAGTCAAGTTTTAAACTCATGTCAAGTTAAAATTTCCAAGAATGAAATGTTGCATTTCTGTGATGCATGCCAATTTGGCAAATCACATGCCCTTCCTTTCAAAAATTCCAATAGCAAAGCTACCAATGTTCTTGATCTTGTGCATAGTGACCTGTGGGGACCCTCACCAGTCATGTCCAATAATGGTTTTAGAATTTATATACATTTTATTGATGATTGCACACGCTACACGTGGATCTATCCTTTAAAAACCAAAGCTGAAGCAAGTGAAGCTTTTCTACAATTTAAAGTCTTTGCTGAAACACAACTTGAAAGAAAAATCAAGAGACTTAGGACTGATTTGGGAGGGGAATATCAAGCCTTACAAAACATTGTCATTGAAAATGGAATAGACTTCCATCACTCTTGCCCACACACTTCAGCTCAAAATGGTAGAGCCAAAAGAAAACATAGACACGTTGTTGAAATGGGTCTCACACTCTTAGCTCAAGCTCACATGCCATTAAAATATTGGTGGGAAACTTTTCAAACGGCTGTGTATTTAATAAATAGACTACCAACACCTATCTTAGAAAACAAATCACCTTTTGAGACTTTGTACATAAAAGAACCAGATTATGCCTTTCTCAAGGTATTTGGTTTTGCTTGTTTTCCTTGCATAAGGCCTTACCAAGCTCACAAATTCCAATTTCATTCCTTAAAATATGTTAATTTAGGATATAGTGAGTCTCATAAGGGTTATAGGTGTCTAACTCCCACTGGAAAAATTTACATATCAAGAAATGTTGTATTTAATGAGCTTGAATTTCCCTTTAAACTTGGATTTCTTAACAACTATCAGCAAGAAAAACCAGTGATTATTCACAGCTCTTCATGGTCTGTTTTGCCTTCTTTCACTCTTCCCACAGGTACATCAACAACAGCCTTGACTCCATCCTTAGGCACACCTGAAGAATCACCTTCTACACCAACACACAGTCAGGTAAGATACCAAGACCCAGCTCCTTTCGATTTGTCACCTGCTTCTGTTTCTGGACCTTCAGTTTCAGGCAATGAGAGGGGAAATGCTGCTGATATAGCAGAACCCGACTCTTTTCACTTACATTCTGGTGAAATGCATACAACATCAGACAGTCCTATACCAGCACCACCACCAACTGGTGA
This sequence comes from Cannabis sativa, assembly GCF_029168945.1. Classification (NCBI taxonomy): domain Eukaryota; kingdom Viridiplantae; phylum Streptophyta; class Magnoliopsida; order Rosales; family Cannabaceae; genus Cannabis; species Cannabis sativa. The sequence goes on along the minus strand of NC_083607.1, from coordinate 52,831,882 downwards.
TCACATGGTAACACGGGCCAAGGAAGGAATCTTTAAACCGCGTGTTTTCATGGGACAAACAGCTTGGAAATTAGTAACAAAGGTGCCTTGTAGTGTTGAAGAAGCCCTCTCTCATCCAGGATGGAACAAGGCTATGCAATGTGCGAACAATGCTCTCAAGGAAAATCATACCTGGGTTCTTGTGCCTCCTGAACCAGGACAAAATTTAATCGGCAACAAATGGGTTTTTCGCGAAAAGCTCAACTCAGATGGCTCACTCCAAAGGCTAAAGGATCGCCTTGTTGCTAAGGGTTTTCACCAAAGGCCAGGGATTGATTTTGGAGAAACTTTCAGCCCAGTCATCAAGGCTTCCACGGTCAGAATTATATTAACCATTGTTGTTGCTCAAGGATGGGAAATCAAACAATTAGACATCAATAATTCTTTCTTAAATGGGACTCTTGAAGAGGAAGTGTTCATGGTGCAACCTCAAGGTTTTGAAGAACAAGGGAAAGAACACTATGTTTGCAAGTTAAATAAGTCTTTGTATGGCTTAAAACAGGCCCCAAGGGCCTGGTTTGACAAGCTGAAGTCAACCTTACTCGGCTGGGATTTTAAAAATTCAAAATCTGATTCATCTTTATTCTTTTACAAACAAGGTGCTGATATTATCATTACATTAATATATGTTGATGATATTATAGTAACAGGCAACAACAACAACAGATTGAAGAGCTCCATTACAGAATTGAACAAGAAATTTGCACTCAAGGATCTTAGCTCACTACACTACTTCTTGGGATTAGAAGCTTACAGAGACGATACAAGACTCTACTTGACACAAACAAAGTACATTGAAGACCTTCTTCAAAGAACTAACTTCACCAACATAAAACCTTGTCCAACACCTGCTACTGCAGGAAAACCAATGTCATTATCTGATGGTGAGTTTCTGCCAAATCCATCGGGATACAGAAGCATAATTGGTGGTCTGCAATACTTATCCCACACTAGACCAGATATCTCCTATGCCGTTAACAAGCTCAGCCAGTTTTTAAAGGCTCCCACGAGTGTACATTGGAGTGGTGCAAAAACAGTCTTGAGATACTTGAAAGGAACCATTCATAAGGGTCTTCACATCAGCTGATCAGCCACTGCACATCACTGGCTATTCTGATGCCGATTGGGCTTGCTGTCCGGATGATAGGAAATCTATAGCTGGTTATTGTGTTTACTTTGGTAACACTTTGGTGTTGTGGTCCTCGAAGAAGCAACCTGTTGTTGCAAGGTCGAGTACGGAATCTGAATACCGTGCTCTGGCGCACGTTGCAGCAGAAATTTCTTGGATTGAATCCCTTCTGAAAGAGCTTGGCTTGCAAACTCCTACTGCTGTTACTTGGTGTGATAACATGGGAGCAAATGCCTTGGCTTCCAACCCTGTTTTCCACGCAAGAAATAAGCACATTGAAATTGACATCCACTTCATTCGCGACAAAGTCTTGAACAAGGAGCTGGACATAAGATACATACCCTCATCCGATCAAGTTGCTGACTGCCTAACAAAAAGACTATCAAGTTCAAGGTTCCATTTCTTAATTGACAAACTTGGGGTAATGAATTCACCCCTACATTTGAGAGGGGATGTGAAGAAATGAACCTTCTGCCATGCCTTGCACATGCCCTTTTTATTTGATCCTTCACTGGACAGGTGGCTCACATCTACAGGCCGTTATTGACATCAATCCCTAGGTAGATTGTACCGTTGTAATTGCAATGATTGGGAAATCATAGTGTGTACGGGAGATTCCCTTTTCTGTTAGGATTTTGTTTACAGCTGTAATTTTGAGATCCTTTGGCTTTCCTCTGTAATTCTCTGGTTTGAAAACTATCTATAAATACCAGCTACTCAGTCTCTCTTCATTGAGCTGAGATTTTTCACATATTGCTTTTCTAAAAATTTAACTCAACCATGATTGTCGAAGCAATTCTTTACAATTATCTGATCACTGTAATTAGGATGATGATGACTAAGAAAAAGAATGAAAAATGTTTATGATGATTTTGTCAAACTTTCTGATCTTCTTCATCAATTACTTCTCCTTTATTATTACACATATCATATAAGAGCTTCACCTCCATTTTTTTTTTTTTTTTTGAAAATAAGCGTAGTCATTCCATTAAATAAATAGGGTTAGACCTTGCGGTAATTACATAATAGGTCCTCCGAAACTGAGGAGGTCGAAATAGTACCATACAACTTCTTAATAAAGGCCCAATTAACCACATTATAAGCCACAAAATTACAAGTTCTACTGACATGCACGAAATTACAGCAACTAAAGGAAAGAGATGACTCGGAACAAAAAGAGACATAATTCTCAATCGTCCAATGTGACTCCATTTTAATCATATATATTTATGTGCATCGAAGAAATATTAGAGAAATCATCCAATTTATCTTGACAACTGAAAACAAAAATATAAGTACATTACTTACCATATTAAACATATTATATAGGTTCTTATATAATAGTGGTTAAAATTAATCTCTATTTGTAGTGATTTGTTTATTATAACTTTTAGATTTTGATGAAATAGTTAATACTATGAATAAAAATATTAAATACAATAAATAATTTATTTTCATTAAAAAATACAAATAAATAGATATACTTGTTGGTGACTTATTGTATGAATAGTAATTTTTATTGAATTATATATTTGATTTCAATAATGATTTTTGTTTTCTTTCTAATCCATGAATAATTCTAAAATTAATAATTGAATATTATAGTGTCTTTTTTATAATTTTTAGGAAATTGTTATGTAGTTTATTTATTCTACACAGATTGATCATCACACCCTATTGTATGCATATAAATATGCATGCATAATATAGTAATAATTGTTGGGTTTTGTGCCCTAAATAAAACCCTTTACAATCTGATTAGTTATCAATATAAGAAATTTGAAGTGATTAATGTTTGCATGAATTTTACATGCTAATGGTTTAATATGTTTATTACATTTACACACAGAATCAGTTAAATCCAGATCATATGTTTATTCACAATTACAGTATCGTCAACACAGTGGAATGTGATTGTGATCATATGAATCAAAAGACTAAGTCCCTGTTTCATCAGTGTTTTGGATTTACACTAATGTGATAATCAGCGATGATGTGTACTTACACTTGGAGTAAGTGTTATGTTCTTTCCAGGACATTAGTAAAGTCAACTGGTTTCGAATGTATGGAGTATACATTGGACTGGACCGATATTGCAACTTAGTTAAGATATTATAAACTTACCGTTATATCTTTCCAAGTCAATATCAGTAGTTGATCTTAAGATTAAAAGAATCTAAATCCTGATATGCTTAGGCTCAACTCATGAGTACTATTCATGTTCTTCGATTTATTAGTTAAGCCTACTTTTGGGTCAGGGTGATACGTATATTTTGGGAACATGATAGTATTGTTGGAAATTATTTTACCAGGATCTTAGATCTACTCACAAGTATGTTTATTAACATCCTAAATAAGAACTTTCTAAAACGATGAAATAAACACATATAAAGTTAAAGAAACCTTACATTGAGTGCAGCGGAATAATATGACTCCTTTCGTTCAGATATCTAGCCCTTGATTCCTTTCTGTAGCAGAGCATTATCAATATCTGAACCTGGATCTCTTTCTCTGAATCTTTGATGCTGAATCTCCTTTGCTGATGATCTTTCTTCACGATCTTCCTCACTATGATTGAGGTATTGCTTGATGTGTGTGGGCACTACTCTAATCACTAAGGATTTCGAAATTCAAAGAAAGAAGAAGTGGTAGCTAAAGATAGGGAGAGAGAAGGCTCAGTTTTTCTGATTCAGAAAGTGTCAGAAGAAAAGTCTTATTTTTCTGAAGCCTTCACTATTTATTTATAGCATTCCACTCGGGTTAGATTTGAATTATATGGCATTAAAATAATGAAAAAATCAACTTAAAATGCTACAATAGGTGGCCGGCCATGCCTTTAGTGGATTGGGCCTTGGGCTTTGCAATTTTGCAATTTTAACACCTTTTGTATCTGATTTTCTCAAAAATGCCAATTTCCTAATTCAAACATTTAAATGCCAATTCTAATTATTTAATAACTATAAATAATTATTAAATAATATTGTCATTTATCATATTTATTAATTGAACCATACAAAGTATCATAATTAACAAATATGCCCCTATAAACTCTTTCTTTACAATTTTGCCCTTACTTAGTGAAAAATTCACAAATAGACATAGTCTAATTTGAGAATTATAATTGATTAATCAAAACCAATTACATGAGTCTTACAAGCAATATTATCTCAACTAGTGGGGGGACCATGGGTCTATATAACCGAGCTTCCAATAAGTAGATCAAGAATTTAGCACTAAAATTCACTAACTTATTAATTCTTCGTTGAATCCACGCATAGAACTTAGAATTGCACTCTCAGTATATAGAATGCTCTATATGTTCCACCATATAGACACATCATTAGTTATCCATTGTTATAATCCTAATGTGATCAATGATCCTCTATATGAATGATCTACACTGTAAAGGGATTAAATTACCGTTACACCCTACAATGTATTTATTCCTTAAAACACTTGACCCCGTATAAATGATATTTCAGCTTATGTGAAATGAGTACTCCACCATTTATGTTCGTTTGGTCAAGCTCGAAGGAGATCATCCATTGCTTACTATTCGCCAGATAGAAGCTATAGATTCCATGTTTATGCTAGCGCTCCCACTCAATTGCACTACCGTGTTCCCAAAATGTACGTACCACCCTGACCTAAAAGTAGGCTTAACTAACAAATCAAAGAACACGAATAGCCTTTCAAGATTGAGCCTAATCATAACAGGATTAAGAACATTTGATCTAGGATCAACTAGGTGATATTGACTTGAATAGATATTACGGTAAGTTTAATAAATCTAAGTCAAAGTTCAATATCGGTCCCTTCCGATGCATACTCCATGCATTCAACCTGAGCTTTACTTTAACCAATGCTCTGGAAAGAACATAGCACTTCTCCAAATGCAAGTAAACTCTGTTGTAGATTATCATATCAGTAAAACCCTATGTCTGATAAATCTAGGAACTTTATTCACATAGTCATGTTTACTTTCCAATGTGTTGACGGCACAATAAACAGGATCAAGTATGTGAAAAGGGTTTCAGATGAATTCATACATTATGTACATATAATCATGAAATAAATCATGTGAACCATGCAACATTAAATGTTATTTCTGATCTATATTAATAAGTAAATCTGATTATATTGAAATGAGTTTTATTTAGGGCATAAAACCCAACAAACTCCCACTTGCACTAATATAAAACAAAAAAGTGCATTTCAAATAATCTCAACACCTTGATATACAAATCAAGTGTAGTAGTAGTAAACTCCTCGTAATAGGATCTAAAAGGTTGAATTAACCACAACCTTTTCTCCACCATTACTCTTCCTTTAATCACAAAATCATTGATAATGTGAAATTCCTCTCTATATGTCTACTCTCTTGGGATACTGGATTCTATACCTTTGGCAACTACTTTTGGTTAATCAGGAAATTAACACTAGTAGTTTAAGGCAATTTGGAATGGTGCCAAAGATGTATAGAACTTTCCTTAGAATGAATAAGTACCTTTCCTGCAACTTTAACATTCAGTCCCTCTCTGGTAGACCTAGAGAATTCAGATAGGTTTTTACACTTCTCCAAAATCACTATTCCACCCCCAGAGTAACCACCATCTTATCAGAAAGTTTTACTAGCACAAAGGCAAATTTCGAAATCTGATATGGTGTAGTCTAAGAGTTTTAAACACACCCTTATAGACTAACATATAGTTCCTCTTCTTAATCTTAGGATTTACTTGATTGTCTTCCAATGTTCTTCTCCTGGATTAATCTGATACCTACTCATTACTCCCACTCAACAACATGTGTCTGGTCTAAGGCATACAAAAGCATATCTAAGACCTATAATACTAGGAACAGGAAGTTTGTTAAGTCCATTGAATAGACTTATAAACGAAAATTTCCTTTTATGTTCTTGTAGTAGAAAACTTTAGGTTACTCCATGTGAATGGATTAAACCATAGTTCTATTGGCTTTCTTCTTAGTTTCTTATCTTGACAATCCATTACTTGTTTAAACTTACAATGGATTTAATCACTAGTGTCTCCCAAGTCATAAGAAGGTGAGTTCCTAGAAACTCTCCCACTACGACGAGGTACCGTGAATTATGTCGAAGAGAATTGAATGGTATTGATCTCTTCGGTTGTGACAAGACAACAGAGGCAGTGGGATCATCATATGTTATATAAGATGATAGAACACTTTTGGAATCAAGAATAAATATCTCCTTTATTTGCTACTTGTTTTCAGACTTAGTCATTATCTTAGAAAAATAGTATTTGTTTGAACAAACACTTTCTTATCTATTGACTATGGGATGGTCCACCCCTAATCACTTAGAATAGCTAAGAAACCATGGTTAACAGTTCTAGCTTTTCTTAAGATTTTGATTAGGTCAACCATGAATCTAGTAATGATTTACATTAAGTATACAACCATTACATCATTCTGAAATTGTATTACCATAGAAGGAATTAGGCAACGACTAGTAACTAATCATCAATATGCAACTCGAAATTTCTGGGGAGGTAAGTTTGGATATAATTCAAAAATCAAATTAATGATCTTTGAACTGCATATCTACTAACTATTTCTCCACCCCTATCAGTTCGCAAGATCTTTAACCACTTACCTTAATGGTTTTAACCATTGCTAGAAATTAATGAAATTTTTCAAACATTTCAAATTTCTTGCTAAAAGGTATAATCTAGAGTTATCGTTTGAAGAATACAACGAAAAACTCATATCCACCCCTGAATGTACATCCATCTGCAAATGAGATGAACTACTTTCAGTGGATATAGGCATATTAACTCTTTGCAGAGATTGATCTTGTCAAATCCACTATGAACAAGATACAAATGCCATAGATTAAAAAAAAATGTGGTAGTGTCTTTTGATGACATAGGTTTAGTTACATCAAAGAGTTCTTAGAATAGTGCAAGTGGATCCTGGTCACAGAATACCTAACTCATATTCCATACAGTTTGAATCCATTAATAAAAGATGGATATTAAACACTTGAGAAAGTGTAACTGTATTGTATCTGGAATTAGAAATATAAGAAAATTTCTGTTTGGATTCTAAAATTAAAGTCAAAGACTTAAATTCAACCAAATATAATGAGTAATTCTTTCTTGGACCACCACTACTAATACAAACTCTAAGTCAGATTTGCCCATACAAGTAGGAGATTTCTAAGATTGAGGATTTATATCAATTGGGAATAGAATTTCGGGATTATAATCATATGCGTCATTTAATTTCTTAAGAGAAAATATAATGACATGAAATGATTTATAGACCATTCATCCAATGATATGTTTTGAAGCTAATTCGAAATGAATAAGCTAAGAGGAATTAGGATAATTTCGTTTATAAATAAGAATCCAACGATGCTTCGATTAGCGAAAGACAAAGTAATCTTATTTATGTAATCTTCTTGTTTCATATCGTAAAAATACTAGTCTAAGGTGTCATCAATTGATGAACAGCTAGATGTCGCATATACAATATTTATCTTTCGAGATCTAACACTATTACGTATGTCTAATGGTGAAAATCCATTAGGGATTTATCTCATTAGAAAAACAAACATGTTAGACCAACAATGAAAATTCGAAATTAAACTACAACTTAATAACAGAAAATAACATGGTTCAATATAAATTCATACACTAATTCAGAAATTATAAGCATATAGCAAGTAGGAATGACAAGTGAAAATATTAAAACTTACAATCCTAAATAATTTCCAAGGTTTTCAACAAACTGATATCAGTGTCCCGTTTAGGCGAGAGTCAAAGCTACCATTCATTGAATAGAGTTGTCAGCTCGTCTAAAATGTTAAACATTCTAGCAACCTTTTATTCGATCAAGATTGGAATTCAGCGTTGTCCCGTTTAGGCGAGAGTCAAGGCAATTCTATCTTATGAGCTTCCACCATTGTTTCATAACTTGCAAGTCAAGTATGGTCGCCACCATTAGGGTGATCCATACCATACAAAACACTTACAAACTACTTATCATGCGAGGTTAAACGGTGTGAAATTGCTAATGAACGTTCCTCCATTAGGGACGATTACTCACTAAAACAAACGCGATGTAAAACCCACAATGGAGATCGAATATCTTAATAATAATCAAGCTCATTATTTAAAGTGAGTTGTATTTTCTTTGATTCTCTTTATTTATTCTATTTATTTTAAATATATATTTATTTAATTAAAATTTCCAATTTAGAATGAAAAATTCTAAATATAAATTTTAATTTAATATTTATAAATTTTACTTAGATGGATATGAAAATAACATGAATTATTTCCATCTTAGTAATAATTTCCAATAAATATTTAGAAAAATATTCAATTTAAGTTGTTACAAAATTAATTTAAATTAATTTACGACTCAAATTTAATTTTCTATAAATATATATTGCATTTCGAAAAATTAAAGTATATAAGAATACAATTTTCGAAAAATGCATATTAAAATAAAAAATAAATCCTGGAAAAATTATTCTAATTTAATGTTGGCCCAAAATTAATTAATAAAATTAATTTACAACAAAAAATATCATTTTTCTATTTAATTAAATATATAAGAAAAATTTAAATATTTAAGTATGATGATGAAAATCAACTTAAATATTAATTTTCTATTTAATTAAATACACTAGAAAAATACTTCAAGCAAAAATATCATCTATCTAGATTTTTCTTAATTAATTCAATTTCTAATAATATACTTTAATTCAATTTATTTTAAATTAATCAATAAATGAAAAAATCATTGATTTAAGTTGATCCAAGAATTAATTAAAATAAATAATTAATTTACAACTTAATCTATTTTTCAAGATAAAATTCGAAATTCTAGCATTTAAGAAATACAATTTCGAAAATTGATTAATAAAATAAAGAAAAAAATATATATATTTTGAAAATTATTTAAATTTAGTTGAAAAAATAAATTTCAACTAAAAATAATTTTCTATTTAATTTTTTTGAAAATAATTTTCTATTTAATTAAATGTCATGAAAAAGAAATATTTTAGTATGATGATAAAAATCAACTTAGATATTTAATTTTCAAATTAATTAAATGTATTAAATTCAAGAAATAAATAATTAAGTGTAGAGAAGGCTTAATTATTAATCTCTAGTTTAATACTAGGAAAAATATACTTAAAATAAATTGTACCAAAATTAATTAAATAATTAATTTCACAATTTATAATATTTTCCTATTTAATATTAGAAATAATAAGTAGTCTAGAAATAACTATCTAGAAAATATCTTATTTGACTAAGTATCTTTTCCACAAAATTTGAAAAAATATCTAATTTAGGTTGTATTAGAAAAAATCTAGAACCTAAATATTTTTCAAATTTAAATTTAATTAAATATCAAAAATTAAGTTGTAACCACTTAATTTGAAAATATTCCATTTTAAGTTAATATTTGAAAAGATATTAACTTAAAAAAAATATCTAAAGAATCTTAATAACCAATGCCTAAAATTCCTCAACTTAATTTTGAAATTTTGAATTCAAAAAATATTCAGATTTAAGTTGGTTAGTTGAAGATAACTAAATATCAACTTAAATAGGAATATTTAATGAAAAATTTAAATTAAGTTCGAGAAAGAATCTAGATGGTTATAATTCTATATTTAATTAAATACAAGAAAATACATATAGTTTAGCTTAGAATAAAAAAAATTCTTTAAACTATAATTTTCTTAAATTAATTTCAAAATAAATGAAATTAATTATGTTGCTAATTAATTTTTTATTAGGTTAAACTAGTGTAATTAACCTAGTACAGTTGTTCAAATCAGGCAAATGGGCCTTCACAATTGGGGTGATTTGTGTGAGGGGGTGCTGGGTTCAGTATGTCGTACCCACTTCTATGGCTCCCAACTCTCACACAAGGCCCAAAAGAGAGGAATTTAACCTTAATAAGAACAACTGTTATTAATTGAATAGGCCCAAAAACTAAATGGGCCTAAATAAATTCTATCAATAACTATGATAATTTATTTTATCAACATTAACCTATATGCATCTATAATAAAATTAAACACATAGGCTCACACAGGCACACTTTGGATGGGTCCTATCATGTTGCTAGGTCATACACAGATGAAAGAAGATTGTAAATTATACCTGTTACAAATTATTATCTTGACCAAGGGAGCCATCAGATCATTAGATCTGGTGAAAAGTAACCACGGCTATTTGCAATCAAGTAATAATAGGTTTTGAAAACTTACACATAAGCTAAAACACATACTCCTGCAACAAGGTTAGCTGGATAGTTGGATGTAGGATTTATTTAATTTTAAATTAAATATTTAATTTTGAAAATAATTAATTAAATAAATAAAATATTTATTTTTCGAAAATTTAAAAAAATAATAAAAAAAAATTCGAAAATTTAAAAAATTTAAATTTAAAATTAAACCTACAATTTTTGAAAAATTAGGTTTCAACCAACCTAAATTTGTTTTCAAAAAAAATTGCTAACTACTTTTAAATTTTAAATGTTATTTTATAAATAAAAATTAAATAAAAAATTAGAAAAGATAAATAAATATCTTTTCAGATTTTGAATTTAATTTAAATAAATAAAATAACAAAATTTAAAAGTTAGCAAAATATCTTACATCTATTTAAAATTACATGATTATAAATATCTTATTTTAAATTTAAATAAGGTCAAAATATCTAAAAAGATTTAAAAAAAAAAATTTAAAAGATAAGATATAATTAAAAATATCTTATAAAATCTGACCTTAAATTTAAAAAAAATAAGATATAATCAAATTTAAAAATAAGATAGATTTTTAAGCAAGAAGATAGATACTAATTCTATTCAAATTCAAATTACACTAATATCTTGAATTAAATTTAAAAAATATTAAATTAATTCAAAATGATAATTAGAATTGAATTAGGAATAGTAATAGTATATATACAAAACCATACAAAAAATTGGAAGTTAATTCCATGAAAAAGCATGAAAAATCGAAGAAAAACAAAAAAATTCGAAACTGTACGGACAGATTTGCGATCGCAGGAAAATATCAGCACACCCCCGATTTTTTCAAATCTTCAAAAAATCATAACTAATTCAAATAAAATCCAAATTAAGTTCTGTAAAAGGTTAACTTGCTTAATTTTTTACATACTATCCAATAAAAATAATTCCAGAGATAAAATCGCAATTATTTTTCACGAAAATTTCACAAACATCAATCAATCATCAAATAACACTCAATACAACATGAAACCATCCAAAGAACATACAAACAATCGTTTTAAAGTCCAAATTTCTTGCAAGTAAATCAATTACCATGGCTCTGAGGCCAGTTGTTGGAAATTATTTTACCAGGATCTTAGATCTACTCACAAGTATGTTTATTAACATCCTAAAGAACTTTCTAAAACGATGAAATAAACACATATAAAGTTAAAGAAACCTTACATTGAGTGCAGCGGAATAATATGACTCCTTTCGTTCAGATATCTAGCCCTTGATTCCTTTCTGTAGCAGAGCATTATCAATATCTGAACCTGGATCTCTTTCTCTGAATCTTTGATGCTGAATCTCCTTTGCTGATGATCTTTCTTCACGATCTTCCTCACTATGATTGAGGTATTGCTTGATGTGTGTGGGCACTACTCTAATCACTAAGGATTTCGAAATTCAAAGAAAGAAGAAGTGGTAGCTAAAGATAGGGAGAGAGAAGGCTCAGTTTTTCTGATTCCGAAAGTGTCAGAAGAAAAGTCTTATTTTTCTGAAGCCTTCACTATTTATTTATAGCATTCCACTAGGGTTAGATTTGAATTATATGGCATTAAAATAATGAAAAAATCAACTTAAAATGCTACAATAGGTGGCCGGCCATGCCTTTAATGGATTGGGCCTTGGGCTTTGCAATTTTGCAATTTTAACACCTTTTGTATCTGATTTTCTCAAAAATGCCAATTTCCTAATTCAAACATTTAAATGCCAATTCTAACTATTTAATAACTATAAATAATTATTAAATAATATTGTCATTTATCATATTTATTAATTGAACCATACAAAGTATCATAATTAACAAATATGCCCCTATAAACTCTTTCTTTACAATTTCGCCCTTACTTAGTGAAAAATTCACAAATAGACATAGTCTAATTTGAGAATTATAATTGATTAATCAAAACCAATTACATGAGTCTTACAAGCAATATTATCTCAACTAGTGGGGGGACCATGGGTCTATATAACCGAGCTTCCAATAAGTAGATCAAGAATTTAGCACTAAAATTCACTAACTTATTAATTCTTCGTTGAATCCACGCATAGAACTTAGAATTGCACTCTCAGTATATAGAATGCTCTATATGTTCCACCATATAGACACATCATTAGTTATCCATTGTTATAATCCTAATGTGATCAATGATCCTCTATATGAATGATCTACACTGTAAAGGGATTAAATTACCGTTACACCCTACAATGTATTTATTCCTTAAAACACTTGACCCCGTATAAATGATATTTCAGCTTATGTGAAATGAGTACTCCACCATTTATGTTCGTTTGGTCAAGCTCGAAGGAGATCATCCTTTGCTTACTATTCGCCAGATAGAAGCTATAGATTCCATGTTTATGCTAGCTCTCCCACTCAATTGCACTACCGTGTTCCCAAAATGTACGTATCACCCTGACCTAAAAGTAGGCTTAACTAACAAATCAAAGAACACGAATAGCCTTTCAAGATTGAGCCTAATCATAACAGGATTAAGAACATTTGATCTAGGATCAACTAGGGGATATTGACTTGAATAGATATTACGGTAAGTTTAATAAATCTAAGTCAAAGTTCAATATCGGTCCCTTCCGATGCATACTCCATGCATCCAACCTGAGCTTTACTTTAACCAATGCTCTGGAAAGAACATAGCACTTCTCCAAATGCAAGTAAACTCTGTTGTAGATTATCATATCAGTAAAACCCTATGTCTGATAAATCTAGGAAACTTTATTCACATAGTCATGTTTACTTTCCAATGTGTTGACGGCACAATAAACAGGATCAAGTATGTGAAAAGGGTTTCAGATGAATTCATACATTATGTACATATAATCATGAAATAAATCATGTGAACCATGCAACATTAAATGTTATTTATGATCTATATTAATAAGTAAATCTGATTATATTGAAATGAGTTTTATTTAGGGCATAAAACCCAACAAGTATGATTGAGTGGGAGTGCTGAACATAAATATGGCATCTATAGCTTCTACTGGTGTATAGAAGTCAAGTGATGATTCCCTTCGAGCTTAGCAAATAGAAGTAAATGGATGAGCTCTTGTTTAAGTAACTAATTCTTAGATCACTAAACACCATTTACAGGTAGCTAAGTGTTTTAAGGGGCAAAATACATTGAGGGGTGAGAACAGTAAAATTATCCCATCTCGATATAAATCATCTATATAGAGGATCTTTGATCACAATAAGATTATAACAGTAGTTAAATGAGATAGCATATCTATATCGTGGAACATATAATATGCTCTATATAAGTCTGAGAGTGCAATTCTAAGTTCTAAGAGTGGATTCAACGAAGAATTAATAAGTAGGAATTTACTTAAAAATTCGGTTCACTTATTGGAAGCTCAGCATATAGATCCATGGTCCTCATTCTAGTTGAGAACATACTGCTTGTAAGACTCAATAATTGATTCGTGATTAGTCAATTATAATTCTAAAGTTAGACTATGTCTAATTTGTGAATTTTCACTAAGCAGGGGCGAAATTGTAAAGAAAAGAGATTCTAGGTTTATTTATTTATTAATGGACTTTGTATGTCTAGTTAATAATTAAATTAAATGACAATATTATTTAATAATCTATTTTAGTTATTAAATAATTAGTTTTGGCATTTAAATGGTTAGAATTGGAAAATTGGCGTTTTTAAGAAAATAGAAATAAAATTTGTTAAAACTGCAAAATTAAGTGGGCCCATTATCTACACCATGGCCGGCCACTTATTTAAGTTTTTTAAATTGATATTTTCATTATTTTAATGCCAAATAATTCCTAACCTAAACCTAGTATTTGCCTATAAATAGAAAGTGATGGCTCAGTCAAATAACAAGTTTTCAATAACCTTTTCTGTCAGAAAATTCTCTCTTCAGAAAAACTGAGCCTTCCCTTTTCTATACCTTGGCCGAAACCCCTCTCTCTCTTTTCTCTTCCTAAATTTAAACCCTAGTGATAGAGTAAGTGCCCACATACAGCAAGTGGTAACTCAATCATAGATTGGAAGACTGTGAAGGATCAAACTCAAAGAGACATTCGGGCTCAGATCTTGATTATACTCTGCGACAGAAAGGATACAAGGGTTAGAGATATGAGTGGAAGGAGACATTAATTCCGCTGCATCAATGTAAGGTTTTCTTAACTTTATATGTGTTTATTTTATCGTTTTATAAAGTTCATATTTAGGGTGTTAAACAACATACTTGTGAGTAGATCTAAGTGTTAGGTTTTATGCCCTAAATAAAACTCCATTTCAATGTAATCTATTTTATTCAACATCAATAAAGAAACAGAAGTATTTTTCATTCATTTGTGTATGTTTTGGTTCACTTTATGAATTGCTTGTCTAATTGATTTATAAATTCATCTTAAACCCTTTTCACATACTTGATCATGTTTATTGTGCTGTCATCACATTGGAAAGTAAACATGACTATGTGAATAAAGTTTCCTAGATTTATCAGACACAGGGTTTTACTGATATGATAATCTACAACAAGAGTTTACTTGTATTTGGAGAAATACTATGTTCTTTCCAAAACATTGGTTAAAGTAAAGCTCAGGTTGGATGCATGGAGTATGCATAGGAAGGGGCCGATATTGAACTTTGATTTAGATTTAATTAAACTTACCGTAAAATCTATTCAAGTCAATATCGCCAAGTTGATTCTAGATCAAATGATCTTAATCCTGTTATGATTAGGCTCAATCTTGAAAGGCTATTCATGTTCTTTGATTTGTTAGTTAAGCCTACTTTTAGGTCAGGGTGATACGTACATTTTGGGAGCACGGTAGTGCAATTGAGTGGGAGCGCTAGCATAAACATGGAATCTATAGCTTCTACCTCGCGAATAGTAAGCAAAGGATGATTTCCTTCGAGCTTAACCAAACGAAAATAAATGGTGGAGATCTCATTTCACATAAGCTGAAATATCATTTATACGGGGTCAAGTGTTTTAAGGATAAAATACATAGTAGGGTGTTACGGTAATTTAAATCCCTTTACTGTGTAGATCATTCATATAGAGGATCATTGATCACATTAGGATTATAACAATGGATAACTAATGATGTGTCTATATGGTGGAACATATAGAGCATTCTATATACTGAGAGTGCAATTCTAAGTTCTATGCGTGGATTCAACGAAGAATTAATAAGTTAGTGAATTTTAGTGCTAAATTCTTGATCTACTTATTGGAAGCTCGGTTATATAGACCCATGGTCCCCCCACTAGTTGAGATAATATTGTTTGTAAGACTCATGTAATTGGTTTTGATTAATCAGTTATAATTCACGAATTAGACTATGTCTATTTGTGAAATTTTCACTAAGTAAGGGCGAAATTGTAAAGAAAGAGTTAATAGGGGCATATTTGTTAATTATGATACTTTGTATGGTTCAATTAATAAATATGATAAATGACAATATTATTTAATAATTATTTATAGGTATTAAATAGTTAGAATTGGCATTTAAATGATTGAATTAGGAAATTGGCATTTTTGAGAAAATCAGATACAAAAGGTGTTAAAATTGCAAAATTGCAAAAATCAAGGCCCAGTCCACCTAGCCATGGCCGGCCACCTTTATAGGTATTTTAAATTGATTTTTTCATTATTTTAATGCCATATAATTCAAATCTAACCCTAGTGGAATGCTATAAATAGATAGTGAAGGCTCCAGGAAAATTACACTTTCTGAATCAGAAAAACCTGAGCCTCCACTCTCTCTTCTCTAGCCGCCACTCTCTCTCTTGCTTCTTCCTTTGAATTTCGAAATTACCTTAGTGATTAGAGTAGTGCCCACACACATCAAGCAATACCTCAATCATAGTGAGGAAGATCGTGAAGAAAGAGCATCAGCAATGGAGATTCAGCATCAAGGATTCAGAGAAAGAGATCCAGGTTCAGATCTTGATAATACTCTGCTACAGAAAGGAATCAAGGGTTAGAGATCTGAACGGAAGGAGTCATTTAATTCCGCTGCACCCAATGTAAGGTTTCTTAAACTTTATATGTGTTTAATTTATCGTTTTAGAAAGTTCTTATTTAGGATGTTAATAAACATACTTGTGAGTAGATCTAAGATCCTGGTAAAATAATTTCCATCAACTGGCCTCAGAGCCATGGTTATTGATTTACTTGCAAGAAATTTGGACTTTAAAACGATTGTTTGTATGTTCTTTGGATGGTATCATGTTGTATTGAGTGTTATTTGATGATTGATTGATGTTTGTGAAATTTTTCGTGAAAAATAATTGCGATTTTATCTCTAGAATTATTTTTATTGGATAGTATGGAAAAAATTAAGCAAGTTAGCCTTTTACAGAACTTAATTTGGATTTTATTTGAATTAGTTATGATTTTTTGAAGATTTGAAAAAATTGAAATTTTGTCTTGATATTTTCCTGCGATCGCAAATCTGTCCGTACAGTTTCGAATTTTTTTGTTTTTCTTCGATTTTTCATGCTTTTTCATGGAATTAACTTCCAATTTTTTTGTATAGTTTTGTATTTATACTATTACTATTCCTAAGTCAATTTTAATTATCATTTTGAATTAATTTAATATTTTTTTTAAAATTTAATTCAAGATATTAGTGTAATTTGAATTTGAATAGAATTAGTATCTATCTTCTTGCTTAAAAATCTATCTTATTTTTAAATTTGATTATATCTTATTTTTTTTAAATTTAAGGTCAGATTTTATAAAATATTTATAAAATCTTTTAAGATATTTTTAAGATATCTTATCTTTTAAGATATTTTTAATTATATCTTATCTCTTAAGATTTTTTTTTAATTAAATCTTTTTAGATATTTTGACCTTATTTAAATTTAAAATAAGATATTTATAATCATGTAATTTTAAATAGATGTAAGATATTTTGCTAACTTTTAAATTTTGTTATTTTATTTATTTAAATTAAATTTAAAATCTGAAAAGATATTTCATTTATCTTTTCTAATTTCTATTTAATTTTTATTTTTAAATAACATTTAATTTTTAAAAGTAGTTAGCAAATTTTGAAATGATATTTAGGTTGGTTGAAACCTAATTTTTCAAAAAGTAGGTTTAATTTTAATTTTTGATTAAATTTCGAAATTTAAATTTTATTTCCGAAATTAAATTTTTTTTAAATTTTATTTTATTTTTCGAATATTACAAAATTTTTTAATTATTTATTTTTCGAAATTATTTATTTAAAATTAAATAAATCCTACTTCCAACTATCCAGCTAACCTTGTTGCAGGAGTATGTGGTTTTAGCTTGTATGTAAGTTTTTAAAACCTATTATTACTTGATTGCAAATAGCCATGGTTACCTTTTGCCAGATCTAATGATCTGATGGCTCCCTTGGTCAAGATAATAATTTGTAACAGGTATATTTACAATCTTCTTTCATCTGTGTATGACCTAGCAACATGATAGGACCCATCCAAAGTGTGCCTGTGTGAGCCTATATGTTTAATTTTATTATAGATGCATATAGGTTAATGTTGCTAAAATAAATTATCATAGTTCTTGATAGAATTTATTTAGGCCCATTTAGTTTTTGGGCCTATTCAATTAATAACAGTTGTTCTTATTAAGGTTAAATTCCTCTCTTTTGGGCCTTGTGTGAGAGTTGGGAGCCATAGAAGTGGGTACGACATACTGAACCCAGCACCCTCTCACACAAACCACCCCAATTGTGAAGGCCCATTTGCCTGATTTGAATGACTGTACTAGGTTAATTACACTAGTTTAACCTAATTAAAAATTGATTAGCAACATAATTAATTTCATTTATTTTGAAATTAATTTAAGAAAATTATAGTTTAAAGAATTTTTTATTCTAAGCTAAACTATATGTATTTTCTTGTATTTAATTAAATATAGAATTATAACCATCTAGATTCTTTCTGGAACTTAATTTAAATTTTTCATTAAAAATTCCTATTTAAGTTGATATTTAGTTATCTACAACTAACCAACTTAAATCTGAATATCTTTTGAATTCAAAATTTCAAAATTAAGTTGAGGAATTTTAGGCATTGGTTATTAAGATTCTTCAGATATTTTTTAAGTTAATATCTTTTCAAATATTAACTTAAAATAGAATATCTTCAAATTAAGTGGTTACAACTTAATTTTAAATTTAATTAAATCTGATTTGAAAGATATTTAAGTTGATTTTTTAGATTCTTCTAAAACAACTTAAGTGAGATATTTTCAAATTTGTTCCATTTAAATATTCAAATTTATTTTTTGAATTTAATTAATAATTGAAAATTAATTAAAGTTAATTTTTTATTTAAATCAATTTTGATTTGTAATTTTTCATTATTATATTATGGAACTTGTTCGATATTTATTTGATTTTTTTTCAAATTAAATAATAAATGAAAATTAATTAAAGTTGATTTTTTACTTAAACCAACTTTAATTTGTAATTTTTCATTATTATAATATCGAATGTTATGATTATACAAAATACATATATATTTTTAAATAATGAGCTTTTAATCAAAAGATATTCGATCTCCATTGTTGGTCTTACAATAGTTAAACTTTTTCAATATAACCTCGAGACGCTAGACTTCGTCCCCCTATGGATGGTTATTCGTTGAACACTTTTAACACCGTAAGATTTCATTTGATAAGTGTTTTGTGAGTTTTCGTCTCTATTTAGACTCTCCCCTACGGTGACTACTTAGAGATAAACTCATAGAACATGAAACAATGGTGGAAGCTCATAAAATGAGAATAACCTTGACTCTCGCCTACCGGGACAACGTTGGATTCTCATTTTGATCGAATAAAAGGTTGCTAAAATGTTTATTTTTAGATGAGCTGACAACTCTATTCAACTAATGTCATCTTTGACTCTCGCCTACCGGGACAATGTATTTCATTATGTTGGAAACCTTGGAAAATAAACTATGTTAGATTTAGTATTTCTATAACATATGTCATTACTTGTTATTTTCTGAAGTTGTGTATGAATTTTGAACCAAAACCTTACTTCTGTTTTATTGATGTGTTGTAGTGTCTATAATCCCCTTCTAATTCCACTCCTAGTTAATATCTTAGCAATTGAACTTGAAGTTATAAACTCCTTGTCAGAGTAATACTTCACATATGCTCATGATGGACTTTAAATTCCAGAAAGCAGGTAAGCTGGGAATTGTTCACTCTGAAGAGCAAATAGTTCATAACTCCATAAATCCTACTACTTCAAGCTTAGTTGAGAAGATAAGAGAAAGTGATTCCACTTCCTCAAGTTATACTTCACAACAAAATGAACTAGCAAGAACAACAATTAACAAACGAATAAGCAGTAATGCTTTAGTCTTCGAATCATGTATGTTAGAGAATGATAAATCCATTTGGATTCTTGATTCTGGGTCTACAAACCATGTAAGTTGTTCATTGCAATTGCTTGAGAATTGGAATTATTTGAAATCCGGAGAGTTGAAACTTAAAGTTGGTAATGGCGAAATGGTTTCGGTTAGAGCTAGAGGAAAAGCCAAACTCAAGTTTCAAAACAAAATTTTGGAATTAGACAATGTCTTATACATTCCAAATTTCAGTAGAAACTTAGTTTCTGTTTCATGTTTACAATTGCAACAATACAAATTAGATTTTTCGGATTCTAGTTCTACCGTTTCTCGAAATGACATTCAAATTTGTGTTGCATCCATGGAACAGGGGCTTTATGTTCTTAGACCAAAAACACCATTTGCCCTACATAACGAACTTTTTAAAGTAGCTAAACCTAGAACCCACAAAAAGCAAAAGATCGATGATGATAATGAAACATATCTATGGCATTTACGTTTAGGTCATATAGGCTTTGATAGACTCAGTAGGCTAACCAAAGACGGTCCATTGAAAAATGTCGTCTTAGGTGAATTGCCAGTTTGCGAGTCCTGCCTGGAAGGAAAAATGACTAAACGTTCTTTCTCTGCAAAGAGAGAGCGTGCCAAAATCCCTCTAGGGTTAGTGCATTCCGATGTCTGCGGACCTTTGAATGTCAAAGCCCGAGGTGGTTATGAGTACTTTGTCACTTTCATTGACGATTACTCTAGATATGGACATATTTACCTTATGCATAAGAAATCTAAAATATTTGCAAAGTTTCAAGAATTTCATGCTTTGGCCCAAAACCAATTAGGTAAATCATTAAAGATCTTGCGAACTGATAGGGGTGGAGAATATATGGACATGCAGTTCAAAGATCATTTAATTGAACTTGGAATTGAATCCCAATTAACCGCCCCTAGCACTCCACAGCAAAATGGAGTTGCAGAAAGACGGAATCGCACGCTTTTGGAAATGGTTAGGTCTATGCTTAGTTTTTCAACTCTACCTACGTCCTTCTGGGGATATGCAATTCAGATGGCAACCGACATTTTAAATGTTGTTCCATCTAAATCAATCCCTAAGACACCTTTAGAACTTTGGAATGGTCGTACACCTAGTTTACGCCATTACAGAATCTGGGGGTGCCCTGCTCATGTCTTAAGAAAGAAAGACGGCAAACTTGAGTCACGAACTGAAGTTTGCATGTTTGTCGGTAATTCTAAAGAGACTAGGGGTGGACTATTTTATAGTCACAAGGATGATAAAGTGTTTGTTTCTACAAATGCCACTTTCCTTGAAGATGACTATATTAAGAATTTCAAATCACAAAGTAAAGTAGTGTTGGAGGAAATGCTTTCAGATATAAGTCCTTCCAATGTTCCGTTCTCTTCCATACGTGAAGAGGACAATCCCACTCCCTCAGTTGAACAAACTGAGAAATCTACTACTAATGTTTCTATTCAGAAGACAACCGTACCTCGTCGTAGTGGGAGGGTTTCAACAAAACCTGCTCGTTATGGCTTGGATGGTGAAATCAATATGGTCGTAGGTAACGGTATTGATGACGATCCATTAACCTATAAACAGGCAATGGCTAGTCCGCAACGGAAACGATGGTCAGCCGGCATGGATTCAGAAATGGATTCCATGAAAAAGAACAAAGTCTGGGAATATGTAGACGCACCTGACGACTATCATCCGATAGGATGCAAGTGGGTTTACAAGAAGAAAAGAGGAGCTGGAGGCGAAGTCGAAACTTTTAAAGCTAGACTTGTAGCCAAGGGTTATACCCAAAGAGAAGGCGTGGACTATGAGGAAACTTTTAGTCCTGTTGCCATGCTCAAATCCATCCGAATTCTTCTCTCCATAATAGCTGCTGCTTTCGATTATGAAATCTGGCAAATGGATGTCAAGACTGCCTTCCTTAATGGGGTACTTGAAGAAACCATCTATATGGAGCAACCAGAAGGTTATGTTCTTCCTGGGCAGGAAAAGAAAGTTTGCAAGTTAAACAGGTCTATCTATGGACTTAAGCAAGCTTCTCGCTCATGGAACAAAAGGTTTGATGAAATCATCAAGACCTACGGCTTTCTTCAGAATGAAGATGAACCTTGTGTTTACCAACTCAAGGAAGACCAAATAGTAGTATTCCTGGTCCTTTATGTTGATGACATTTTGATCATTGGAAACAATGTCAAGAAAATG
Organism: Cannabis sativa; assembly: GCF_029168945.1. Lineage (NCBI taxonomy): Eukaryota > Viridiplantae > Streptophyta > Magnoliopsida > Rosales > Cannabaceae > Cannabis > Cannabis sativa. The sequence goes on along the minus strand of NC_083607.1, from coordinate 52,809,828 downwards.
ACTCACATTAAGGAATGGCTCAACACTCAATTCGATATGAAAGATTTGGGTGAAGCAGCCTATGTTCTTGGTATCCAGATTATCAGAAACCGGAAGAACAGATCTCTTGCTCTCTCTCAAACAACCTACATAGACAAAGTCTTAGAGAGATTCTCCATGAACAACACCAATGGGGCAAACATGCCTTCTAGATATGGTATTCGTCTATCTAAGGCACAGTCACCGACTGATCCTCAAGAGATAGAGGACATGGCGAGAATTCCCTATGCCTCTGCAGTTGGAAGTCTAATGTATGCAATGTTATGCACTAGACACGACATCCGTTATGCCGTTGGAATCGTGAGCAGTATCGATCTAATCCAGACAAGAACATTGGAATCCGATTAAGTATATTCGAAATACTTAAAGAGTACAAGGAATCTTGTGTTAGTCTACAAGGGTGGTGCTTTAAATCCCATAGGCTACACCGATTCGGATTTCCGAGCAAGTCTTGAAGACGGGAAATCTACATCTCGGGATGGTGTTTACTCTTGGGGGTGGAGCGGTGGTTTGAAGAAGTGCTAAACAAACCGCGATATCGGACTCAACTATGGAAGCCGAATACATAGCAAAGGCGAAGTCGCTAAAGAACTTGTCCGGCTAAGAAAGTTCTTCACCGGCATAGGAGTTGTTCCTGGAATGGAAAAGCCTGCGGTACTACTCCGTGATAACAATGGAGCAATAGCAAACAAGTAAAGAACCTCGAAGCCACAAGAGAAGCAAACACATTGAAAGTAAGTTTCACATTATCTGAGAATACGTGGCAAGAGGGGATGTACTAGTTGAGAAAGTTGACACGAGAGGACAACCTAGCCGATCCATTTACCAAAGTCCTGGCCGTGACGGCCTTTGAAAAGCACCGTCAGAATTTAGGATTAATTGATATGTACTAATTAGTTTTATATTAGTGCAAGTGGGAGTTTGTTAGGTTTTATGCCCTAAATAAAACTCCATTTCAATGTAATCTATTTTATTCAACATCAATAAAGAAACAGAAGTATTTTTCATTCATTTGTGTATGTTTTGGTTCACTTTATGAATTGCTTGTCTAATTGATTTATAAATTCATCTTAAACCCTTTTCACATACTTGATCATGTTTATTGTGCTGTCATCACATTGGAAAGTAAACATGACTATGTGAATAAAGTTTCCTAGATTTATCAGACACAGGGTTTTACTGATATGATAATCTACAACAAGAGTTTACTTGTATTTGGAGAAATACTATGTTCTTTCCAGAACATTGGTTAAAGTAAAGCTCAGGTTCGATGCATGGAGTATGCATCGGAAGGGACCGATATTGAACTTTGATTTAGATTTAATTAAACTTACCGTAAAATCTATTCAAGTCAATATCGCCAAGTTGATCCTAGATCAAATGATCTTAATCCTGTTATGATTAGGCTCAATCTTGAAAGGCTATTCGTGTTCTTTGATTTGTTAGTTAAGCCTACTTTTAGGTCAGGGTGATACGTACATTTTGGGAACACGGTAGTGCAATTGAGTGGGAGCGCTAGCATAAACATGGAATCTATAGCTTCTACCTGGCGAATAGTAAGCAAAGGATGATTTCCTTCGAGCTTGACCAAACGAAAATAAATGGTGGAGATCTCATTTCACATAAGCTGAAATATCATTTATACGGGGTCAAGTGTTTTAAAGATAAAATACATGGTAGGGTGTTACGGTAATTTAATCCCTTTATTGTGTAGATCATTCATATAGAGGATCATTGATCACATTAGGATTATAACAATGGATAACTAATGATGTGTCTATATGGTGGAACATATAGAGCATTCTATATGCTGAGAGTGCAATTCTAAGTTCTATGCGTGGATTCAACGAAGAATTAATAAGTTAGTGAATTTTAGTGCTACATTCTTGATCTACTTATTGGAAGCTTGGTTATATAGACCCATGGTCCCCCCACTAGTTGAGATAATATTGTTTGTAAGACTCATGTAATTGGTTTTGATTAATCAGTTATAATTCACGAATTAGACTATGTCTATTTGTGAAATTTTCACTAAGTAAGGGCGAAATTGTAAAGAAATAGTTAATAGGGGCATATTTGTTAATTATGATACTTTGTATGGTTCAATTAATAAATATGATAAATTACAATATTATTTAATAATTATTTATAGTTATTAAATAGTTAGAATTGGCATTTAAATGATTGAATTAGGAAATTGGCATTTTTGAGAAAATCAGATACAAAAGGTGTTAAAATTGCAAAATTGCAAAAATCAAGGCCCAGTCCACCTAGCCATGGCCGGCCACCTTTATAGGTATTTTAAATTGATTTTTTCATTATTTTAATGCCATATAATTCAAATCTAACCCTAGTGGAATGCTATAAATAGATAGTGAAGGCTTCAGGAAAATTACACTTTCTGAATCAGAAAAACCTGAGCCTCCACTCTCTCTTCTCTAGCCGCCACTCTCTCTCTTGCTTCTTCCTTTGAATTTTGAAATTACCTTAGTGATTAGAGTAGTGCCCACACACATCAAGCAATACCTCAATCATAGTGAGGAAGATCGTGAAGAAAGATCATCAGCAAAGGAGATTCAGCATCAAGGATTCAGAGAAAGAGATCCAGGTTCAGATCTTGATAATACTCTGCTACAATAAGGAATCAAGGGTTAGAGATCTGAACGGAAGGAGTCATTTAATTCCGCTGCACCCAATGTAAGGTTTCTTAAACTTTATATGTGTTTAATTTATCGTTTTAGAAAGTTCTTATTTAGGATGTTAATAAACATACTTGTGAGTAGATCTAAGATCCTGGTAAAATAATTTCCAACACTAAGATCCTGGTAAAATAATTTCCAGCACTAAGATCCTGGTAAAATAATTTCCAACAATAATAATCTTTCATGATTCACATCCTATTTGCATTATGTCTAAAAAAAATTAAAATATCAATATACTTGTGATATCAAATCCACAAATAATATAAAAATCCAAAAAATAATTTATATTCAAAATAATAAAGATTACAAATTATTTACTTGATATCAGTCCTAGTTTTGGAGAGAAATCAACAATAATCAATATATTTGATATAATAGACACTACAACAAATGTCACTTTTACTAGCACAGTTCGCTACTGCGCTGGTAAAAGTAATTTTACCAGCGCATTTCGCAAACTACGGTGGCAAAAAAGTCAAAGTTTTACCAACACACATATACAGTGGTTAAAATCTAACTTTTACCAGTGCATTTACGTGCTGAGAAAAGTCATTTTTGCCAGCGCTTTTCATTTTGTGCTGGTAAAAGTTCTAATACCAATGTTAATTTGCCAACCCCTTATTGCCAACACATCAGAAGTAAATTTCATTTTACCAGCGCCATACCAAAGCAAAAGTGACATTTCTTGTAGTGAGAATTAAAATTGAATGTTTTGTGATTTTTTCCAAAAAAGATTATATATATATTTTTGAAAATAAAATATATATATATGTATATATATATAGTGATGCATATATGAGTATTAGATGTGTGTAAGTTTATTTGATAATTTTTTTTTTGTTTGGTAGTCAAATTTATTTGATAATTCTAAGAATAGTGTAAGAACAATAAACAAAGACTAAAACCTAGTTGAATACTCTATTTTTTCACAAAATAATCTCTCTCCTCACAAAGATGAAAATATGAAAAAATAAAAGTAGAAGAGGCGAGAATATTTAGGGGTATTCATCCAATCCAATTCGCATTATTTTGCTCATAGTGCATCTGATCCGCACTAAGTGCGGATTTCATTTTTTGGATCCAATACAATCCGCACAATTGCTCAAATCCAATTCAATCCAATCCGCAAAAGTCCATACTGGATCGGTTATTTTGGATTGGTTACTTTTTAATATTAAATTATTTAATATTTATGAAAAAAAAATATTTTTTTTCACATAACTAGCAACAAAATAAAACAAATTATAATTATTTTATGTCTCCAACAACACATTAAAATAAATAAAATAACAAATAACAAATTCAAATGAAGTAAAAAAAAATATATGTATAAAGAAACATTTACTTTTATTTTAAATTGTATTTAGAAAAAAAAAATTATATATAAAAATAGAATATACATTTGATTTATTAAGTTTTGAAATATAATAATATTATATGTATTAGACTTTTAAATTATTAATTTTTTTACATTAAAATATTATTTATATATATAATTTTTTTAATTTTTTTTAGAAAAATGTGTGGATTAGATTGGATCGGTTACATTTACATGTCAATCGACATTCAATCCGCACAAGTGCAGATTTTGAATTTTCCAATCCAATCCAATCCGTACAAGTACGGATATTCGCACTTTGCGGATTGGATTGGATTGGATCTTGCGGATTGAATTGGATTGACTATTTTATGAACACCCCTAAGAACATTTGGCTACTCTCTAAACCCTATTAGTCCTAGAGACAATTACAACCACGTTTTGACAGATGTATAAAACTCTTCTAGAGAAAGCCCTAATTTGCAGCAACAGAATCACACTGTCCAATGACAAATCAGTAAACTTTCCAAATAAATCAAAAATCATGATTTAGACTTTAATTCCTGCCATATAAAGATTATATTATCTGTTATATTCATAACAAAACTGAAAAGAGCAACTAGGAAAAGGGAAAGTTAATTTTTCCAAAAAATAAACCAATTAAGCAAACTCTCCATAAAAATAATTCCTTCTCTTATATGGAAATATTCTTAAAGGATATTCTACAGCCATAAAATTGAATTCACACACAAGAAAATAATAGTTAATTTATATTAAACACTCACAATAAATTAAAAAATATTTCTATAACTAATTTGCCAAAAAAAGACTTAACAGACACAAATATTTTCCACCACCCTTATTATAGATGTTGCCTTTGGAATGCTTGTTTAAGACCACATTGGCCTTAGAAACATCATCTTTAGGTTCCTTCACATTTCTCTTATCTATCAATGTCGATTCTTCTTCGATTCAGATATGCTTTTGGATTTCTTCCAAAGAATAACCGTCATTTTTATAGAGAATTCTTTTCCTATAGCCCTTCCAAGTTGGTGACAACTTTGCCACAATTGTAGCAACTTGAAATGCCTCAGGAAGCTCAATCTTGAAATCATTTAACTTGTTCACAATGATTTGTAATTCATAAATTTGAGGAAGATCTTTAGCATCACTAACAGGAAACTCAAAATATTGAGAAATTAAAAATTTCTTTACCTTCCTCTTCCGCCTTTTATTTTACTTCCAAAGCATCCCAAATCTCCTTCGCGGATTTAGTATTATTGTAGAGATCATATAGCCTATTAGACAAGGCATTGAGAATATGACCTTCACATAGGAGATTGTCCTCCACTCTCTTCCTCTTCTTCTCCACCATCTCGAGAGTGTCTTTTTCATTTGGAGCGGGTAGAGGCTCCAAGGTAGACTCAAGAATGTAGGTTATCTTGAGTTGGTCAAGAGAAACCTTACCTTGTCTTGCCATCTAGTAAAGTTGGATCCATCAAACCTATCCAACCCACTAGGTCTTGATTCATCATTTTGATGGTCTCACCTTCCATTGAAGCAAAGTAAGGAAAGAAATAAGCTTTTAATTATTGGAAATTATTGTGCTCCAATAGAAATACCAAACCAATAAGATTGTAACTCTATGACAAACAAATCATGCAGTGGCGGACCCAGAATTTAAAGTGAGGGGGGGCGTAAATAAATTTAAAAAGAAAATATAAAATGTAGTTAGTGGGGTTTGAACCTTTACCCTCTAACCTATTTACCAACTACCTTAACCATTACACCAAGGTTCCTATTATGTTTATAAGTATCATCTTTTAATACAAATATATATTGTAACTAATTAAAATCCATATACATTTTTTTCTCGATTTTTTTTTTCAGGGGGGGCGACTGCCCCCCCTCGCTACAATGTGGGTCCGCCCCTGAAATCATGGACTAAATAATGTGACAATACAAACAAAATATACACATAAAATAGAGAATATAGAGATGATGAAAAGAATTACAACTCAAAACAATAAGCTACACATAATATACAATATATAAATAGCATATGTATATATATATGTAAGAGATGTGAGAGCAATCTCAGCACCACATACACTACAAGTGTATAATAAGAGAATTACCAAACTTGAACAAGGTCTTACACCTTTGTCTAAAAGCTTATTTCCCTTACCACAAGTACTTAGGGAAAAGAGAAGAATGGAAATAACTTTCTGGATTTATCAAGCGTAAAGTGTTTCTAGCAATATTCTTTTTTGATAAAAACTAGTGTCTTCACAAATGAACAAAATATCTCTATTTATAGTATTTGAGGGATCACATATAAAGATCAAAATTTCTTCACTACACGGCTGTTACTAGCACTTTAATTGATGCTTATTAGGATAAATTTTTTGGACAAGAGAGTTGGAAACATGTTCAATAAATTTATGTCCATGTATGGACAATATTTCAAAATTTGCTCCAGATGAAGGAGAGCCGCCATAAAACAACTTGTTATCAACCATAAAACAACAGTTTCTAGAAAATAGTTTTGTAAGTCCTCTCCGAGCTAAATCGTTCTCCAACGTTCCAATACTCATTTAAATGATATAAATGAGTATTGTAGTAGTTTTTAATAGCTAGAAACTTATCTCATTAATTTTATAACTTCCATATATAATAACTCATTTAATTATATATAATCAACTGATTCTTAAGTTATAAAATTATTTTTAAATTTTATAACCACTCATATATATATATATTATTAAACTATATATTATATAATTTAATTACTAAACGTATTATATATATATATATTAATCTTATATAAATATATAATATATCAAATTTTATTTGATAATCTAGATTATATTATAACAAATAATATAACATGAATTTGGTAATGATAATAGTTTGGCACAAAAATTCTTAATAGCCTAAAAAAGTAATAGAATAAGTTGAGAAATGCTTTGTTTTTATATCCACTAATTAAAAATATTCTTATATTATAATATGGGGAGTTCTATTTACACCCCACAAAATGATAAGTACACCCCATTATTAAAAAAAATATAAACTTAAATAATTTTTAAAAATTACTCTTAATATTTTTTTAAAAAAAAAATTCTCACATTATTTCATGTTAATTTCAATACTTATTTTGATTTTATTTTCATAATTTTTTCTAACTCATGTATATTTTTTTTTAATTTTTTCTAAGAAAATTTCATATAATTTTTTATTTTAATTTTTTCCTCATAATATTTAAAATATAATTTATTTTTGTTTGATAGGTATATTTTTTAAGAATATAAATTGGAAAAAAAAAAGCTAAAAAAATTTAGTACAATTAAAGATATAAATTTATATAAAATAAAAATTATTAAAATGGGGTGCCTTTAGAAAATTTTGGGGTGTAAATAAAATTTCCCTATAATATACTCATTTTTATGAGTAAGTTGCCTAATATACCCTCTTTCTGTTTAAATAATATATAATTTAGATTAACCTATGGGGTCTAATAGGAACATCATCTTTAAAATATGAAAATAAATATAAAAATCAAAATAAATAAAATAAAATGAATATACAATATAATTTTCTCAGAAATAATTTACCACCTCTTCTACTCCTTTTGAATACTTGCCAAAATTGAAACGTTCTCCCATCCATTTTATGCTAAAGGCCACACGAGACGAGACCCACATACATGTGACCGACAACATACCAAGTACCAACTACTCGCTTATAAATTATAATAATACCATTCAAATAAGACACAAATAAATAATTTCTCCATTAATCATTTCACTACCTAAATCTATTAAAATATTAATAATAATATTTTTATGTTTTACGTTTGATGGCACTAATAAACTAGATGCTAATAATAATGACATAAAAAATGTATACTTATTATTTATTACTAATTTGCTCACTATTTTGTAGTAAATTGTGTTTAGAAGTGTGTAATTCGAACCCTCAATTAGTATAATTAAATGATTAAACAAATATATCAAATTGTATAATTACCTTAAATTACATACAAATATAATTACTAAAACGAACCCTTAATATTCTTTCAATAATTTTATGCCCACAAATTACTGCAATTATCATAAACAACACAATAATGTAAGTTTTATAACACACAACATATTAACTTTTTATATTATAATTTAGCAAACTGGCCCCTTGGAAAGGCATATATCATTAGACTATAATAGAAGCCCAAACATTCTTACATGCTCTTCGTTGGTGTGCAGACGAGTGTTTCAATGTACATATTATTGAAGCCAAAACTGTTGCCCATTGACTCTCCAAATATGCTTTAGGCTTAGACATAGAAGAAATTTGGATTAGGCCCTCAACTGATTTTCTTCATATTAATGGACAGGCCCTTACACAGTATACATACATGTGAGATACAATTTCATAATCTATTCCGTCCAGCTTTAACAACATAAAAATAAAAGTTATAAGCAATGAAATGAAATCACATGTGAGAAAATTTCATAATAATATTCCCAAATGTACTAGTAATTTAAAGGTGGAATACTCTGTTCATGCCTGAAGAAGTTATCAGGGTCAACTTGGCTCTTCACTTGCACCAATCTCTTAAAGTTATCCTTTTTGTAATACTTAATACCCCAATGATCACTACTTGTCAAAGTTAACAAGTTGGTGTTTTTCTCGTTAATCCCCAAATCAAGATCTCTGTAATTGACATACGCTAGTCTTGGAGAGTTGGTAACATAAGGAGTCATGTACTCATACAACTCCCTAGTCCAATCAATATGTCTTTCTGAATCTTCTTCATCTTCCCAGCTACTGAAATACTGAATCATGAAAAGAATTCCCTTTCTATGAGGGTATGGAATTTCTGTTTCCGAAATCTTACTCATCATTCCACCAAATGGAGTCCAAATCATAGGCTCATTCTCTTCTTTCAACAACCTCGTCCATATTTCCTCGAGGGCTTCTTCAGGTATGGGAACTGTGACAAAATCTGTTTTGGCTTTGAAGTAAATTCTTGGGATAGTTTTCACCTCGAGAAGGCTCTCCACCGGTTTGCCATCTGAGAATAAGTAAAAAGCCGATTCAGCCCAGCTCATTTCCATGCAATCTTTTCTCTCCAAACCCAATTCAGGGAAACACTTTTCAACAACTTGCAGGACTCTATTACAGTCCCCAAGAAATAGTGCATTGTAATCAATCCTCAGTGTTCTCTGATTAACACTACTGTTGCAGCTTGAATTAATTACAGTAAAACGAACGTTCATGAAGAGATCTTCATCAAACTTATCCATAACTTGTTGCCATCGAGAGACAAGCTTCAAGGCCCCTTGTTCTAACGTCTTACCAATCTTAAAATGTGTGACTGTTTCAGGCACAGGTACAAGCCTAATCTTCCACCAAAGAATGATTCCAAAGCTTCCTCCACCGCCACCGCGAATTGCCCAAAACAAGTCTTCTCCCATCTTTTCTCTATCAAGAATTTCTCCGTTCACATCGACGATTCGAGCGTCGAGTACATTATCAGCTGCGAGTCCATATTTTCTCATCAAAGACCCATAAGCTCCACCAGTTATGTGCCCTCCAATTCCCACGCTCGGACAAATCCCGGCTGGGAAGCCGTGGACTTTACTCTTCTGTGAAATTCTGTAGTAAAGTTCTCCAATTGTGGCGCCAGCTTGAACCCAAGCTGAGTTTTGTTCAATGTTAACATCGACTAGTCGAAGGTTGATCAGATCTATGAGAATGAAAGGAGTTTGGAAGTGGGAGGCAAAGGAGACTCCTTCGTAGTCGTGGCCTCCACTACGAATTCTGATATGGAAGCCTAGCTTTCTTGAGCAAAGCACGGCTGCTTGTACATGGGAATCATGGAGGGGAGTAAAGATGAATTGGGGTTTTGAAAATGATGGTTCTAAGAACCTGAGATTTGATACTGTAGAAGTTAGAACAGAATTGTATGAAGAAGTGTTTGGTGTGAAAAGGGTTGTGACTACTGGTACTGAAAGCTGAGAATTGATTGACACACATTGAATAAAGTTTTGAGGTGTACTTGAATTTGATGATGAAGTTGCCCATGAAAAATTGGAGAGGAGAAGAAGAAGGAAATGTAGCAGTGGCTGGTGTGCTGCTATAGATGATGATTTTGAAAGCATTATTTTAAGTGAGTGACTTCGCTTTCCTCCAAATTTTTAGCTCTGTTTCGATTATGTTTCAGACTTGAGAGGCCTAGTCAAGTTTTGGTAAGTTAATAATAGAGTGATTATATATATTGTTTAACTTCAATGGATTGGACTCGGCTAGTAACCGAGCTAGCGGTGTGGGTGTCTATGAGTGTTTGGTGGGTCGAGTAGAGTCCAAAATTGTGTATATATTATGTATACAGGTGTGTCAATTTTTGTGATGTTCTCCCTGTGTTTGTTGTGGTTTTAAATTGTCATTTGTCTTTGGTAGATTCTTGGACAATATGCAAATAATGATCACCTACCAATGATTTAGTTATATTTTTTTAAAGGGAATATAGAATATTACACCCAATGCCATTTTTTTACCTTTTTTTTTTTTTTTACATTTTTATCTATTCTTTGGTTTTATAAACTTTTTTACATTTTTAATTTTTCAATTTTAGTTTTCCAAAAGTTTAATAATTACAATTTTACCTTGTAGCATGCATATGTCATGTTTTATGTATTTGTACACGCCACCTCTCCATAACTACCATTTTTTTTTTTGAATTTTTTTTTATTCTCTGCTTCTCTTTCCTATCTTCTTCAACCTCTCTATCCCACGATCACCCACTCCTAGCCCTAACCCACACTTTCCTCAACCTCCATTCTATGCCATTATCCCCATTTTTCTTAATTGTATCTGTAAGTTCTTTCTCCTCCATTGTGTTCTTTTCTTATATAAATGGCCACCACTAGAAGTGGTTCGAAGTCCCCATCTTCATCTAAGAAAAATACTAAAAATTCTAAGAAACCTGCAACAACTATTTCATCTAAAATCGATCCTAAGATGGGGTTGAATCGTATTGCTAAGAAAGTAATGGGTGATGTTCCAGAGCCATCTGGTACTAAGAAAAGACCCATTCCAGATAAGGTCGAGACTCGTAAGGCTAAGAGAGCAAAATCTTCGAAGTCTGCAAAGGATGTAAGTTTGGTTTTGTTGTTTTTCAATTTTTGTTTAGTTTTTTTCTGGTTGTTTTATTTTTTCGTATTACATTTGATGATTTAATTTTTCCCCCTTCTTGTTTTAGGTTATATCAGATTCTGATTTTGAGGATGAAGTGCATGATGGGGGAGAAAAGCCTAAAGTTAAATCCAAGGTATTTTTAACTTTATTTGTATCATTTTATTGAGTTCATTTTTACAGCATCGATTTGTTTTTTTTTTTTGTGTCAATGATTTATTTGTTTATCATCACTGTTTTATGTTTTGTGTCATTCTTTTTGTATTTTTGTTATGAATTTCTGTCGATGTTGTTTTCGTGTTGTTATTAAGTTGTTGTTTGGTTATTTTTATATTACACAGTTCAACGCGTATTTGATTTTACAAGGATTTACGTCATTTTTATCAATGGTTGTTTATCTGTTTATTTTTAGTTTTTTTTTTGTTGTTTATCATAATTTCTGGATTGACAACTATTTTTGAATTTTCATTTTTTTAGAAGTTTTTACAGTGTTGTTACTATATTTCTTCAAAGTTGTTTATTTTTTAGGCTTAGCATACTGGACTTGTTCTATAAATGTTGTTTTTAGGTTATCTTTTGGTTGTTTCTTGGTTGCTTATTTTTAGATTTTCCTTGTACTTGTTGCTTGCATTTTATTTTTTTAGTTGTTCAAATTTGTTGCTTATGTTTTATTTTGTTTTTCCATTTTTCAGGTCCATGTTAAGAGCTCAGAGAAGTTTGAAGACTTTGACTTACCCAAAAAAAAATCCTCCTAAGGTGTCTTTTTTTTGTCTTATTTTTATTAGTACTTTTCTGTTTTTGGTTTTAGTCTTTTATTTTTTTCCTCGTGTTTTTTGTTTCAACTGCTACAGGAATGGGATTACATATATGATCAGAAGAATCTGTTTATTGTGAAAGCCGTTTCCACTGCTACATTCCAGGTTATACAAAATATTAAGTCTTGCCTTTCCCCTGAACAGCTTGAAATGTTTTCCAAAACCTGTTTTGGACATTTCCTTAAGCTTCCTGAGTTTAAAGTTCAACCGCAAGTTTTTCATGGGTTGCTGTTGCGGGAGGTTCAGCAACCTAATGATGCTAAATTGTGGGTTATGATACGTGGTGTTAGGATTAGGTTTAGCATTGAGGAGTTTGTATTGATAGCTGGTTTAGATTGTGAAGGTGATTGTAGTGTGTTAGACTTTAAGCAAGACGTTAATAGTCTTTGTGAGAAATATTGGCCAACTTCATCCTCTATTACTAAAGAATCTGTTAGGGAATGTTTTACCACCAAGCAGTGGGGTGATTCTGATGAGGATGCTGTTAAGTTGCCAGTTTTGTATTTTATAGAATGGTTTTTGCTTAGTGGTACTAAGATTAAAAATGTACCTAGGTCTATTTTAGATGTTGTAGACAATGGAGGTACGATGAATTTGCTTGGGGATGGAGTTCTTTTGAATTGACTATTTCGTCCTTGAAGGGTAAGCTTGACAGTTGGGTTGAAAGTGTTAGAAAGGCAAGGAGTTCAGGGAAGAGGCCGAGTATTTTTTACACTTTGATTGGTTGTCCTCATGTTTTTCAAATTTGGTTTTATGAGTGTTGTAAGTACATGAAAGGTAAGTATTGCCAAAAAGAAAATTCTCGTATTCCAAGGATTACTCAGTGGACATGTAACAGTCAGCCGACTTTCAAAGTTGTGAAGACTACTATTTTTGATGTTTCCAAAGACAAGGTATATCTGTTTGTTGTTTTTTGGTTTTTTAAGTCGTTGTTTTTATGTTATTTTTTATTATTAATAAACTTTATTATTGACATTTTCATTTTCTTATTTTTTGATCAGCTGCAACTATCAAATATGAGACCCACTGCTGCTGAGTTCAAAGCTTTCAAATTGAGCAGTTTCAAGTTTGACACTAACTACAATTCTTACAAGAGTATTCCTATTCCGAAAGAGCCTTCTGCGGTTGAGAGTGACATTTCTGTCAAGCTTGATGCTTTTTCTGAGAAATTTGATGGTTTGGAGGTGAAGATTGATTTGCTGCATACTTCCCAACAAAAGATTTCTTCTGATTTGGTTGAGTTGAAAGAGTTTGTGTCTGCACATTTTGTTTCTTTTGCTGCTCAGATGGCTTCAATGCAGACACATTTTTCTACTATTTTTGCCGATTCTTATGCTAAGGTATGTTAGTTTTTCAATGGTTGTATTTTAGTTTTTTTTTTATGTTGTTTTATACTGATTTAAATTATATTTTTAAAACAGGACAAAGGGGGTGACTCTTCCAATGATGATGGTGTTGGAAATTATTTTACCAGGATCTTAGATCTACTCACAAGTATGTTGATTAACACCCTAAATATAAACTTCTAAAACGATTATGAAATAAACACATATAAAGTATTAGAAACCTTACATTGGGTGCAGCGGAATAATATGACTCCTTCCATTCAGATCTCTAACCCTTGCATCCTTTCTGTCGCAGAGTATTATCAAGATCTGAACCTGGATCTCTTTCTCTCCTTCTTTAGTGCTGAAACTCCTTCTTGTTGAAAGTCTTTCTTCACGATCTTCCTCACTATGATTGAGGTATCACTTGCTATGTGTGGGCACTACTCTAATCACTAAGTGGTTCAAAATCTCAAGGAAGAAGAGAGAGAGAGAGAAGTGGCGGCTAGGGTTTCGAAAGAGAAGGCTCAGGTTTTTCTCTGAATGAAAAGTGTAATTTTCCTGAAGCCTTCACTATCTATTTATAGCATTCCACTAGGGTTAGGTTTGAATTATTTGGCACTAAAATAATGAAAATATCAGATGATAAAGCCTATTAAAGTGGCAGGCCATGGCTATATGGATTTGGGCCTCACTTTTGCAATTTTGCAATTTTATCATTTCTGCATCTCATTTTCTCAAAAACGCCAATCTTCAAATTCAACCATTTAAATGCCAATTCTAACTATTTAATAATTATAAATAATTATTAAATAATATTGTCATTTATCATATTTATTAATTGAACCATACAAAGTATCATAATTAACAAATATGCCCCTAAAACTCTTTCTTTACAATTTCGCCCTTACTTAGTGAAAAATTCACAAATAGACATAGTCTAATTTGAGAATTATAATTGATTAATCAAAACCAATTATATGAGTCTTACAAGCAATATTATCTCAACTAGTGGGGGGACCATGGGTCTATATAACCGAGCTTCCAATAAGCAAATCAAGAATTTATAACCTAAATTCATTGACTTATTAATTCTTCGTTGAATCCACGCATAGAACTTAGAATTTCACTCTCAGTATATAGAATGCTCTATATGTTCCACCATATAGACACATCATTAGTTATCCATTGTTATAATCCTAATTTGATCAATGATCCTCTATATGAATGATCTACACTGTAAAGGGATTAGATTACCATTACACCCTACAATGTATTTTATCCTTAAAACACTTAACCCCGTATAAATGATATTTCAGCTTATGTGAAATGAGTACTCCACCATTTATTTTCGTTTGGTCAAGCTCGAAGGAGATCATCCTTTACTTACTATTCGCCAGATAGAAGCTATAGATTCCATGTTTATGTTAGCCCTCCCACTCAATTGCACTACCGTGTTCCCAAAATGTACGTATCACCCTGACCTAAAAGTAGGCTTAACTAACAAATCAAAGAACCCGAATAACCTCTTGAGATTGAGCCTAATCATAACAGGATTAAGATCATTTGATCTAGGATCAACTAGGCGATATTGACTTGAATAGATATTACGGTAAGTTTAATAAATCTAAGTCAAAGTTCAATATCGGTCTCTTCCGATGCATACTCCATGCATCCAACCTGAGCTTTTCCTTAACCAATGCTCTGGAAAGAACATAGCATTTCTCCAAATGTAAGTAAACTCTGTTGTAGATTATCATATCAGTAAAACCCTGTGTCTGATAAATCTAGGAAACTTTATTCACATAGTCATGTTTACTTTCCAATATGTTGACAACACAATAAACAGGATCAAGTATGTGAAAAGGGTTTTAGATGAATTTATAAATCAAATAGACAAGCAATTGATAAGGTGAACCAAAACATACACAAATGAATGAAAAATACTTCTTTTTTTTTTTATATCGATGTTGAATAAAATGGATTACATTGAAATGGAGTTTTATTTAGGGCATAAAACCCAACAGATGGTGGAAGTGATAATGAAGAAGACATAGATTTAAGTGAATTTGAAGAAACAGATGACAATGAAGAAGAAAATGCTGCAGGTGATGAAGAAGAGGAGGGTAGTGAAGGAGAAGAGAAGGATGGTGAAGCTGATAAAAATTTTAAGTCCAAAGAAAAAGATGATAAGGGCAGTGATGATGAATGCACTTATAGTGAGAAGAAGGTAGATAATTAGACAATGTAACTAGGTTTTAGTTACTTTGTGTGTTTTATTTTGTTGTAAGTCCATTTAGGTAATGGATTTGTAATTCTATGTTGTTGTTATGTCATTTCTTATGTTGTAGTCTTTTTTTTTGTATTAATTTGTAACTAATATTCAGACTATTTATTTGTATTTCTTATGTTATTTTGATGGCTATGTTTATAGATTATGGTGTTCGCAATTATTGTTGGTCTTATTATTTTATTTTTTATGTTTTTTATTTTGTTTTTTAGTTGCTATGTAGTTTTTTCTTAGTTGTTTACCACTTTAAAAAAAAATAACTTTATTTTTTTTCTCTGTTTTTTTTTTTCTTGTATTTTTTCTGTACCAAGAATTTTATTGATTTTAATGACGGATCTACTCAAATAGATGTTGAGGCAACTGTTCAGTCCGTTGTGAAAGCAGTTGAGATTATGGTAATATTAATTTTGTGTTGTTTTTTAATTGTATAATGATTGTTATTATTTAGATTTACTCTAATTATTTTTTTATAAGATATATAAACAAATGTCTTTAGAGGGAATTGGTGGTGATTCTGGTAACTAGGTTACTGTTTCTGAAAATGTTGAGCTTACGGATTGTCGTGTTGTTTGTGTTGAGGTATGGTTGTTTTTTAGTTGCTCGATAATTTTTGTATTAACACTGACTTTTTTTTTTTTTTTCATTTTTTTGAAAAAAATATCTTAGATGGGTACAATAGGTCTCTCTGTTGATTCTAATATTCAATTTGTTGAAGATAACCCAATTACTGTTGAAGAAACTCCTCTTCTTGATAAGAGGAAATCTAAGAAACCCATAGCGTTGACGTCTCCGTTTATGGAGTTTGACTCTTCCGTTTCTAGTTCTAAAGATGGTTCTGGTTATGGAGTTGTTAAGTATGTGGCTGGTTTATGTCCTCTTGATGATAAAATTGGAGAAGATGTAGACCATAAAGACGAGAATGATTTTGACTTGTGGCTTGGTGAAGGTCGGCGCTCAAAGAAAGATCAGTAAGTGTTTCATTTTAGCACTTTTGTTGTGTTTTTTGTTTATTTTGTTTTTTTTACCTTACTATTTATGTTTTATTATTTTTTTTATCTCTTAGCCATGACAAGGACAATGTTTACTTGAAGGGCAAGGATAAGATTGTTACCCCTTTTCGTTTTGGCGTGGAAGATGTTGCAACCAAGATGTGGTTCCACAAGCTTGCATATCCTGGCCAATGTTTAACTAATTCTGCAAGTTTATTATTTTTAATTTTTATTTCTTTTTGTAAAATTGTCAGTAGATAGTTTTCTTCATAATGTTTTTTGGTTGTTTTTGAGTTGTTGATATATACTTCATTTTCTGAATTTTTGACATGTCTATTTTTTTTTTTAGCATTTGGATATCATTTTTTACTATCTACGTAAAAAAGGAAAGTATGCAAAGGAACCGAAGGTTAAGTTTACAACCACCGATTGCTTATTCTTCAAAACAATTCATGCTTTGTATGAAAAAATTGTTGCAAAGAAAAAAGATCTTTCTTTGATAATTGCTCAGCATGCCATTGCTGATTATATCAGTCGTAGAAAAATGTTATGTGGTTCCCCTTGGCATTTGTGCGATCATATTTTGTTTATCATCCATATGGAGTCTGAATCACATTGGATTTTTGGTCGCTTGAATATTGAGGAAAGGCGTATGTACATGTACAACTCTTTGTCGACTGCTATGAAAGATAGTGCTGCTATCAAAGCTTGTCAGCCATTTGCGGTGTTGTTGTCCCACTTTTTTGCTTTGTTCGATGAGTTCAAAAAGGAAAACAAACCGGTTTCTTTAGACCCTTTCGAAGTTGTTAAGGTTGATGGTTTACCTCAACAAACATCGAAGTAAGTTGTTTATAGTTTATATTTTCAAGTGTTGTTTTATTTATTTTTAGGTATTTTCCTTTTTTTTTTAGTTTTTCTGATGTTGTTTTTGGATTGTTTTCCAGTGACTGTGGTTGTTTCGTGGCATCGTTTGTTGAATACTTCATTGATATGAAACCAATTCCTCCCATATTTGATGTTGAGAAATACCGCGATAGGCTTGCTGTGTTGTTCATCAAGTATGCTCGCATGAAAGAAGTGAATTTTATTGATAGTGAAGATGAGGCTCCTCCAAAGGGTCCAAAGAAGAATCTGTTTTAGTTATGTCTTTGTTGTTTTTGGCAATAGTACTTTTTATTTAGCTTTTATTTTTTTTATTATAAGATTATGTTGACAATCATAGACAAGTTGTGTAACGCCCCGATTTCCCGAGACGTCACACTAGCTAGTCCGTTTAAAATCATTTAAGATAAAGACAATAAAAGACTTCTTTAATGAAAAATAACTAAGCATGAGATCTCATTATTTTTAAAACAAAACATTTATTTTTTGATAACCTTAAAATATAAAGCTTTACAAAAACTATTTGAATCATAATCTTTAATGAAATATTTTTAAACCAAAACATCGTGACAATCCCCTAACATGTAATCCACGCCTCGAGCTCACCATCCTCACTGTTTAGTTTTGTCTTTACCTGCACACAGAGTACCCGTGAGCTAACGCCCAGTAAGAAGAGCTATGTAGGACATAACCCCCCCCCCCCCCCCCCCCACAACTAGATAACATAATCATAAGTAATACAATATCACAACATCAAATTCATTCATACCATACTTGCATACATATAACATGTCATATCACATATTATTCTCACATACAATACAACATCATATCATAGTGTAATCTTAATGCATGCTATACTCACACACATAACACATAGTATCTTATCGCACATTGTCCTCACATACGATAATCTACTCCCACTCATGTTGATCAGACATGAAGTGTAACTTGCCCTGCCTTGTGCTGTTCTCACACTCGGCATCCAATAGGGCAATCCCTTATCACAAGTTGTACTCACCCATGATAGGAAAACCTGCAAGTAAACCCATACAAGCAGCCAAAAAATATATCCTGCAGTGCTATGCTCACACCAGCAGCAGAAAACCTATCCTATAAGTGCTATTCTCACACAAACAGTCAAAAGCCGTTTCACTATCACACACTAACAACATTAGCATAAAACAACAATCTACCATAGAATAAAATATGTAAATACAAACCCATAATACAGTTGTATGTTTCAACATACACCCTGTGCACAGATGTCCACTTTTCTTACCTCAGTTATTAAGAACACCTTCTTGCTACTCCAAGCACCTCAATGAATTTTCTTGTAGAGGACAAGATCCTCAAATCCCGCTGCTTAAGACTTGTCATCTCGTCATTACTACCTATAACAACACATGGTTCAAGGCCCTAACATTAAAATTTGTACTCTTACAGTACAGCAGAAAGATCACTATTTTTGACCCACAACTATACTAATTCAGTGAAAGTTATCTTCATAAAAATTATAGGAAATTTCATTATCTTTCCAATGATATAAATATCATTAAAAATTGATTAAAACTGAGGGAGTTATGATTGTTTTACTCAAACTATTTCTGAGAAGAAATATGGAGTAACGAATTACACAACTTAGAAAAAATACAAACTTTTGACATTGAATGGTTCAGAACTAGAAGATAACATCTGCATCAAATTTTTAGGAAATTAAATTACCTTTACAATGATACCAAAATCTTTGAAATTGGAATTATATTCAAAGAGATATTACAATTTTACCAAAACAGTTTTGCAAGAACAAGATTCTAGAAACGAATCACATGATATTGAAAAAAACTAACTTTTTGACATAGTATGACTTCGAATTAACAAAAAGTTTCTTCATAAAAATTATGGGAAATTGAATAAGCTTTAAAACCACATATAAATCATTAAAAATGGATGAGAATGGAGAGAGTTATTATATTTTAAGTGAAAGTACTTTTTCTGGAAATATAAAGAAAACGAATTACAATAATAGTAGATTGATGATAATTTTCGACATAGAAGAACACCGAATTGGTTATTAATTTCTTGATAAAAATTTTAGATCATCGAATACGCTTTCCAACGATACAAAAATCTCTAAAAACGGATCAATATCAAGAGAGATATCATCACTTTACTGAAACTTGTTTTTTTTTTTTTTCTGAAAACGAAAAATATAATAGGTCCAAACCTTAGATAACATTTAGCATTATTGAGCAAGAAAATATTCCATACATCTTCACAACTTTCTATTTGATGTCTCAAGCCTGCAAGTCCTGATTTTAAATCTAAAACTTTAAGAATAAAGGTAGAAAAATAAGAAGAAGTGTGGAAGGTTTGAGAGGAGCAACCATGAATAAGAATGAAGCTTTGACTAATTGGTTTGGAAAGGAAAACTAAAACTATGATAGTTTAGGGTTTGATAAAAAATATGTACTGAGTATGAGATACCGCATTCTAATAGGTTTAGGTTAACTACAAATAATAATATATAATAAAATGCTAAAATATTATTAAATCAACAAATATCTAATTTTTTAAAATTTTAAAAATAAGCCATCTATCTCGGCACTTTAGGCTCCGTTTTCACCTAGAAAACTTTCGAATTATGATATAACTATTTGTACAAATTTATAGATCTTTGAATTATCTTTCCAACGACACTAGAATCACCTCAATCGGAGCTCTAAAACTCTAGATATGATCATTTTAATAAAACAGTTTTTAATTCTGCGAATTTATCAAAACCTACAAATTTTTGTGACATTAATTCCATTATAATGTTATTTAATGCACTCATACAATAAATTAAACCCACTAAATAATCTATAAAACTCTAATAGACTTTCATATTGGGCTTTAATTAAGTAATTATCCTAATTCGTAAAAACACCATAATTTTACCTTGACACTTACTATAATTTCAACTATGTTTAGAAATCTATCAATACTTTTCTAAGCAATTATCTCTATTCAATATTAGTAGAAATAAATAAAATACTTATTCTCATATAAATTGTATAACAAATAAAATTTAATATATATGTATATTTTTATCGGGTATTACAAGTTGTTGTTTCTATCATGTTTTTTTTTTTATTGAAATTGGTTTTATTTTTGTAATTACTTTTTGATTTTTAGTTTTTATATTCAGTTTTACCCACAAAAGCATCTCATTAACAACCTAATTACAACCATCATACAAACAACTAACCTTGCATTTTAATCACTTATGTAATTTTGTTTGGTACATATTAATTTCAACTTTCTTTTAATTGATCTTGCAAACATTTAATTATTTAACTATAATATATGTCATTTGTATTTAATGATCATAATATCAATTCTTTATTATCAATATATGTAACGCCCCGATTTCTCGAGACGTCACACTAACTAGTCTGTTTAAAACCATTTAAGATAAAGACAATAAAAGACTTCTTTAATGAAAAATAACTAAGCATGAGATCTCATTATTTTTAAAACAAAACATTTATTTATTCATAACCTTAAAATATAAAGCTTTACAAAAATTATTTGAATCATATTCTTTAATGAAATATTTTTAAACCAAAACATCGTGACAATCCCCTAACATGTAATCCATGCCTCAAGCTCGCCATCCTCACTGTTTAGTTTTGTCTTTACCTGCACACAGAGTACCCGTGAGCTAACACCCACTAAGAAGAGCTATGTAGGACATAACCGCACCAACTAGATAACATAGTCATAAGTATAACAATATCACAACATCAAATCAATTCATACCATACTTGCATACATATAGCAACATGTCATATCACATATTATTCTCACATACAACACAACATCATATCACATTGTAATCTTAATGTTAGGGGTGAGCATCGGTCGGTTTGGTCGGCTTTTTTCTATATAAAAATCCAAAATTTGGTTTTCGGTTTGGATTGGTGCAATTTGAAAACCGACCGACCAATCCAGAACCTATATTAAAACCGACCGTTTTGAACCTCGTTTTGGTCAGTTTAAACCGACCAAACCGAACTTTTTTTTAAAAAAAAAAAAATAATCCAATTTATTCTATAAATATATTATTCTACATTTTACAACTACAATTCTTTTAACTTTAATATGAATAAAAAAATAATATAGTATTTTTTTTATATTATTAGTAACTATAATATATGAAAAAAACTTAATAAATTAATATATAATATATGTATAACGGTCGGTTTCGTTTTTTTCGGTTGGTTTATTACCAAAAAAAAAAAACCGACAGGTTAATAGCGGTTTTAACCGTTAGCAGTTTTTTCGGTTTTCGATTTTATCGGTTTCGGTTTTAACGGTGTTCGGTAGGTCGGTTTGAATGGTTTTTTCGGTTTTCTGGATTTTATGCTCACCCCTACTTAATGCATGCTATACTCACACACATAACACATAGTATCTTATCGCACATTTTCCTCACATACGATAATCTACTCCAACTCATATTGATCATACATGAAGTGTAACTTGCCCTGCCTTGTGCTGTTCTCACACTTGGCATCCAATAGGGCAATCCCTTATCACAAGTTGTACTCACCCATGATAGGATAACCTGTAAGTAAACCCATACAAGCAGCCAAAAATATATCCTGCAGTGCTATGCTCACACTAGCAGCAGCACCTATCCTATAAGTGCTATCCTCACACAAACAGTCAAAAGCCTTATCATTATCACACACTAATAACATTTGCATAAAACAACACTCTACCATAGAATAAAACATGTAAATACAAACCCATAATACAGTTCTATGTTTCAACATACACCCTGTGCACAAATGTCCACTCTTCTCACCTCAGTTGTTAAGACTCACCTCAGTTGTTAAAAACACCTTCTTGCTACTCCAAGAACCTCAATGAATTTCCTTGTTGAGAACAAGATCCTAAATATTAATTAACACAACAATACACTCAAAATACATTCAAGTATGAATCTTTGTACTCATACAGAAACTTACGTAAAATTACATAATACATAAATCAATTTCAATACATAAAGAATTTAAATTTATGTAGATAAACACATACAAAACTATCTAATTTCCTTATCTCAAATCCCGCTGCTTAAGACTTGTCATCTCGTCATTACTACCTATAACAACACATGGTTCAAGGCCCTAACATTAAAATTCGTACTCTTACAGTACAGCAGAAAGATCACTATTTTTGACCCACAAGTATACTAATTCAGTGAAAGTTGTCTTCATAAAAATTATAGGAAATTTCATTATCTTTCCAATGATATAAATATCATTAAAAATTGATTTAAAACGAGGAAGTTATGATTGTTTTACTCAAACTATTTCTGAGAAGAAATATAGAGTAACGAATTACACAACTTATAAAAAATACAAACTTTTGACATTGAATGGTTCAGAACTAGAAGATAACATCTTCATCAAATTTTTAGGAAATTAAATTACCTTTCCAATGATACCAAAATCTTTGAAATTGGAATTATATTCAAAGAGATATTTCAATTTTACCAAAACAGTTTTGCAAGAACAAGATTCTAGAAACGAATCACATGATATTGAAAAAAACTAACTTTTTGACATAGTATGACTTCGAATTAACAAAACTTTTCTTCATAAAACTTATGGGAAATTGAATAAGCGTTAAAACCACATATAAATCATTAAAAATGGATGAGAATTGAGAGAGTTATTGTATTTTAAGTGAAAGTACTTTTTCTAGAAATATAAAGAAAACGAATTACAACAATAGCAGAAAGATGATAATTTTCGACATAGAAGAACACCGAATTAGTGAATAGTTTCATGATAAAAATTTTAGATCATCAAATAAGCTTTCCAACGATACAAAAATCTCTAAAAATAGATAAATATCAAGACAGATATCATCACTTTACTGAAACTTGTTTTTTCTGAAAACGAAAAATATAATAGGTCTGAACCCCAGATAACATTTAGCATTATTGAGCAAGAAAATATTTCATATCTCTTCAAAACTTTCTATTTGATGTCTCAAGCCCGCAAGTCTTGATCGTAAATCTAAAACTTTAAGAATGAAGGTAGAAAAATAAGAAAAAGTGTAGAAGGTTTGAGAGGGGCAACCATGAAGAAGAATGAGACTTTGACTAATTGGTTTGGAGAGAAAAATAAAACGTTTAGGGTTTGATAAAAAAACATGTACTGAAGATTATGAGATATCATATTCTAATAGGTTTAGGTTAACTAGAAATAATAATATATAATAAAATGCTAAAATATTATTAAATCAACAAATATCTAATTTTTAAATTTAAAAAGTAAGCCCTCTATCTTGTAATTTTAGGCTCAATTTTGACCTAGATAACTTCCGAATTATGATATAACTATTTCTATAAATTTTATATATCTTTGAATTATCTTTTCAACTCCACTGGAATCACCTCAATCGGAGCTCTAAATCTCTAGATATGATCATTTTACTAAAACAGTTTTTAATCCTGCGAATTTATCCAAACCTACAAATTTTTTTAACATTCCATTATAAAGTTATTTAATGCACTGATACAATAAATTAAACCCACTAAATAATTTATAAAACTCTAATAGACTTTCATATTGGGCTTTAATTGGGTAATTATCCTAATTCGTAAAAACACCATAATTTTACCTTGACACTTACAATAATTTCAACTATGTTTAGAAATTTATCAATACTATTCTAAGCAATTATCTCTATTCACTATTTGTAGAAATAAATAAAATACTTATTCTCATAAAAATTGTATAACAAATAAAATTTAAAATACATGTATATTTTTACCGGGCATTACAATATATCTCCATATAAAAAGTTTCAGTTAAAATTTAACGAAACAACCAATAGAAATAATCAGTATGTTTATCTAAATGTTTCAGTATAGTTGTTTTTTGGTTGCTGTATAGTTGTATGTACTTCTATGTTGTAATTCTTCTGCAGGTCTTTTTGTTATGTCCCTTTTGCCCACACTTGCCACACTTGTTTTGCTTCTTTGTTTCCCAAGCTGCCGCCATTCTTCTTTTCCTCGGCCTTCCAGACTTGATTCTTTCTTTTGGAGGCAACACTATGATGTGTTCAAAAAAATTTTGTAGTTCCCATTCTCTAACGTTTTCAACTGGGTATACTATTTCTTCATATGTTTGCAGCCATGCTTTTGATGTGTAGTAGTGTGCACAGTAGTTGTATGTGTTTATGTTCAAGTCCTTCATGACGGTAACTGCATGGTTACATGGCATTTCATCTTTTTGAAATCTGTTGCATGTGCACGTCCTGTCCTTCAAGTTTACTATTCTTGTTCTGTCTTCATCTATCACCTCAAATAGGTTTTGATTTGCTGGTTTCACCTGCATGTTTTTTGAAGCAACTTTAAAACAACCAAAACACTATTGAAAACAACTCTTTTCAGTTTACTGGATGCGACCAATAATATCAACTTAGTGTTAGTTGCAATGACCGTACATAGTTCCCAATGAGTTTTTTCTCAGATGATGGTGTCAGCCTTGTTGTGCATTTTTGTGCCTCGTTTCTATTATTGTATGTCCACTCTTGTATTTGTGCCCTCAAGCACTCCATTAATGTTGTCACTAGTGTTTCCCTTGTTGCTAAATTTGCTGAGTTCAGTGCTTCAGCTATGTTAGATGTCATGGTAGAGTACCTATCATTTAAACAGTTTGTATCATCGTTCCATTTTTATAATACAACTCATATGCAACTCAAAAACAACCCAAATACAACGTTTTAAATATCAGAGTCTGTAAAACATGTTAAACTTTTTGTTTGTTTTACTTGTTGTTTTTTGAATGATACCTTGACCATTTTTCATGGCCAATCTGTTCCAGATACGGTCTTATGCGCTTATCCAAGTTGTCTAGCTCCCTCATATGAAATTCAAACTCCATTTCTGTGTAAGCTTTTGCGGCTGCAAAGAATGGACCTCTAAAATGCTTTGCATTTTTTTTTTAATTTTGTTTTCAGGTTGGATAAGAGGTGGAAGATGCAGTAGCCATGTGTTATTTCAGGGAATACTTTACTAGTTGCTTCGATGATGCTTTCATGTCTGTTTGATATTAGGCATTGATCTTCTCGAACCCTGAATGCTTCTTTTATTTTTTTTGAAGAACCACTCCCATGATTTATCGTTCTCAGAATCAACTATGCAGTATGCAAGTGGAAATATTTTCGATTCTGCATCTTGTGTGTTGGCAGTGAGCAACGTGCCTCCATACACGACCTTTAGGAATGTACTGTCAACAACGATGATTGGTTTGCAGTTTGTCCAACCTTTAATAGCAGCATTCAATGCAACAAATGCATATTTGAAACTATCATCATCTTGTTTCTCTATGTCGATTATCGTTCCTAAATTTCAATCAAACAGTATTTTCAAGCAACTGTTACTCAATTTAGCAACGCAAATACAACGTTTTCAGTTCAACAAATAATTTTGAAAAAAAATATTTTATGTTTTACCTGGATTTGTTTTCTGTAGCATGTACAGGTATCTTGGCAAGAGATTGTACGACTCTTTAGCATTTCCATGTAGCTGCGTTTGTGCTCGCTCTTTACTACGCCATGCTTTCATGTAATTCATCTTTATTCCGTATTTGTCTTTCATTTCTCCCTTTATGTCTGCCGGGCTGCACTTTGTTTTCAGGTTTAAGAATTTTGGTTTTACGAAATCTGCTATCAACTTTGCTGTAGCTTGTCGTTGATCTCCAAATCTTATTGGAACCACACATGTGTGTTCTTCTTGGTAGCTCCTTGTTATGAATGTGTCTGTGTTTCCATTTTTTGAAGCCTTTAAACTCCATTTGCAGTTTGTGTCCAAACACACTATGTTGTATTCTTTTGTGCAAGATTTCACTACTTTGTATTGAAATGTTTTCTTGATTGCAAAGTAGCATAGTGTATTTATCAATGTACCTTAGTCCTTGTAAATTTGTCCCTATTCTATTGTTTCATGTCTTTTGTCAGTGATGATAATCATTTCTGTGTTGTTGACTTCTTTTTCTTCTTCCTGGTTGTTTTCAAGTTGTTGTACCATTTCTGCAGCCACAAGCTTTGCGTAGTCGGTGAAGTCGAAATATTCATCTACTGCTATAATTTTTTCTCTGTTGTTTTTTGGTTGTTGTATGATTGATTCTGATGTCATGGTCCTTGTTTCTAGAAAAAATGTATCATCTTGAAATGATCCAATTGTGTGCGCAGATAGTTGTTGCTTGAAAGTTGTTGCTGGGTTGTTTCTTGGTTGCTACACATCTGTCTCTGCTGAGTTGTTGTCATACGATGCCATCATCATATTGTTGTACACCATTGTTTGGTTAGGTGGTGCTGTGTTGCTGATTTTGTTCACACACAATGGGTACCTTGTGAAATCAACCTCTTTGGTTAATAGCTTTATGTAGAACAATAGACTTTTGTCATCCTTGATTTGTAGTGGTTGACCTCCTTCCTTCAGTTGATATTTCAGTTGTATTTGTGTTGTTTCAGGGTTGCATTGGAGTTCTTCTATCATTATTCTAAGTAGTTCATCAAAAGTGCATTTGGTGGAAATTAATTCTCCACTTGATTCATATTCAACATAGTTTTTGTTGTCATCCCAATACCCATTGCTCTGTACCAAAATTTGTAATGGTTCTGTATCCTGAAATAATGTAAATTATTTATTTGTTTCAGTTTCAGTAATTACAAACAACTATTTCAATCTGGCAAAACAACTAATAAACAACTCTTTCCAGCAACAACTTTTGCAAATAACATTTCAATCTGGACGACTATTTAAATCTGTCAAATCAACTATTAAACAACTATTTTGAAGCATTCAGTAATTAATAAGAATAGATTCATCTTTTCTCGTTTGCAGATCCCAATCAACTATTATTTTACTGGAAAACAACCCATGAACAACTATTTACAGAATAAAACTCTGTAGCATCTATTTATATGCATTAATGTTTTTTTCATGCAAATCGTTGTTATTTTTTGTTCAGATTCACCAATATTTCATTATTATTTCAATTTATTTTGGTTTTCATTACTTAATAATAAATTTCAATTAATGTAGAATAAAATATTTGAGGATGTTCATGCAAAAATTGTATTACCTTCAATTCTTTATCTGATTCAATCATGGGTGAGTTTCAATGATTTCCAGATCTCATTCTCTTCGATTCTTCACCTTTTAACGCGATTTGCTTTTTGACTGAATGTTGTTTTTGATTTTTTTTTGTACAGCAATGGAGGTTGGATGATTTTTTTTTCTTTCCGTTTTTGTATTTGGATTTTTGGGATCTAAGTTGTTTTTCCTTGAGATCTACATTTTTTTTAGATCTTCCTAGTTTTGGAAGGAAAATGGTTGAGAATGGGTTGTTAAAGTTTGTCGGCTGGGTCACGAAGAAGATGGATGTCTCCGTTTTCCTTGGCCGGTATTTTTGTAATTAACAACTTTTAGTTTCTATTTTTGTTTATTTTCCTTTTTAGGTCATAAATGTAAATTTGTTCCATTTTTAGTTTATTATTGAAAAAATCCCTTTTTTTAAAGACTAATTAGCAATTTTTCCCCTCGAACTTTCACAAGTACTAAATCATACCCCTTGAAATTTTTTGGCCGTTAAAAATTTCTCCTCAACTATTAAGATTGTTAAATTTAAGGACTTTTGTCTAATTTTAGTAAAAAAATTCTAACATGGATGAAAGTTCAAGGGGCATGATTTAGTAGATATCAAAGTTTGAGGGGCATAATTTGGTAGATATCAAAGTTTGAGGGGCATAATTTGGTAGATATCAAAGTCTGGAGAGCATAATTTAGTACATAAACAATCACTGAAACAGTAAAATTGAATGAGATTAGACAAAAGTCCTTAAATCTAACAATGTCAATAGTTCAGGAGGAATTTTTAACGGCCAAAAAAGTTCAAAGGGTATAATTTGGTATATGTCAAAGTTCAGGAGGAAAAATTACTAATTTGTCTTTTTTAAATTATGAAAAATACATTAAAGATATAATATTTAAAGATGAAAAGCAAAACTTTGTAAATAATACTCTTTCCAAACAGTCTTTAATATTCTTTCAATAATTTTATACCCACAAATTACTGTAATTATCATAAACCACACAATAATGTGAGTTTTATAGCTCACAACATATTAACTTTTATATGGGTTTTTTTTTCGTAAATATGGAAAAATATGGTAAAATTTACTTCTATATGGTATAAATAAATAATGTAACAAAATATGGGATTAAAAAATAATTAAAGTACAAAAAATGAAAAAAAAAATAATAAATAAATTCAATAAAACTTGTAATAATATATTTTGTCAGAAAAGTCATTAGAAAATTTGTTGGTGTCGGAAAAGTCAATAGAAAAGTCATTGGTATCCAAAAAGTCATCGGAAAAGTCATAGTCACCGAAAAGTCACTGGAAAAGTCACCAAAAGTACATGTCTCAAATATAAATAAAAATAGAACTCGCTCAATAACATAATGAATAAAAACAAATAACTCAAACATGTTATAATTGAAATATAATCGGTTCTGTAACATAATGAATAAAAATAAATAATACAAAATAACTTAAACCAATTATAATTAAAATAGAATCAGTTCTATAACAGTACTATAATGAATAAAAACAAATAACGCGAAATGACTCAAACTGGTTATAACTAAAATAAAAACCAATTATATAACATAATGAATACAAACAAGTAACACGCAATAACTCAAACTGATTATAGTTAAAAAATAAAGAGAAAATCAGCTTCTAAAACACTGAAACATAAATTAAAAACAAAACTAGTTCCACAACAAAATACCTCATAACCCATAAAATCTTATAAAGCCAGTTATATTTTTTTAAGAAGAAAAAAAGTGGGGCTCAATCCTAAAAAATATTGAGGCATAAATATAAACAGAACTGATTTAATAACAAAATAAATAAATACAAATAATAACATACAATAACTCAAATATAATATAAAAAAACCGTTTATATTTATCAACTAGTTAAAAATTTAAGACAAATAAAATTAATTCTATAAAGCAACTAAGATAAAAACCTACACACAAAAACTAGTTAAATAAAAAAACTCAAACAAAAATTTTCATTCACCATGCTCCAACCTACAAAATAATTACACACATATATACCATATCTACACCAAAATAATGTTGGGTTTTGTGCCCTAAATAAAACTCATTTCAATATAATCAGATATACTTATTAATAAAGATCAGAAATAACATTTTATGGTTCATGGTTCACATGATTTATTTCATGATCATATATATAATGTATAAATTCTATTTAAGTCCAGAACGTATGAATTTGTTAATGACTATAGTGTTGTCAACACAGTGGAATATAATCTTGATTATATGTTCAAAAGTTTATTCCCTGATTTGTCAGTTTACTGGATTTAGACTGGCATGATAATCAGCGATAGGTATTCTTACACCTTGGATAAGTGGTATGTCCTTTCCAGGGCATTGGCAAAGTTTACAAGTATCAGATGTATGGAGTATACATCGGAAGGGACCGATATTGAACTTTGATTAGATATGTTAAAATTTACCGTAATATCTATTCAATTCAATATCACCTATTGATCCTAGATCAAATGATTTTAATCCTGATATGGTTAGGTTCGATCTCAAGAGCATTATACATGTTCTTTGATTTGTTAGTTAAGCCTACTTTTGGGTCATGGTGATACATACATTTTGGGAACATGATAGTATAATTGAGTGGGAGCGCTAACATAAATATAGAATCTATAACTTCTATAGGAATTTAGAAGTGAAACGATGATATCCTTCGAGCTTGGCTAAACATAGATAAATGGTTGAGATCTCATTTCACTTTGCAGAAATATCATTTATACGGAGCTAAGTGTTTTAAGGATAAAATACATTGAAGGTGTAACGGTAATTTAGTCCATATTCAATGTAGATCATCTATTAGAGGGTCATTGATCAAATTAGGATTATAACAATGGATAATTAATAGCGTATCTATATCGTGGAACATATAGAACGTTCTATATAACTGAGAGTGTAATTACAAGTGCTAAGAGTGGATTCAATAAGGAATTAATAAGTTAAGGAATTTACTTGGTAAATTCGGTTCGGCTTATTGGAAGCTCGGTTATATAGGCCTATGGTCCCCATACTAGTTGAGACCATACTGCTTGTAAGAATCAGTTAATTGATTTTAGTTAATCAATTATAATTCTAAGGTTAGACTATGTCTAGTTTATGAATTTTCACTAAGCAAGGGCAAAATTGTGAAGAATAGAGATTCTAGGTTTTATTTGTTAATTAAGAGACTTTATATGTCTAATTAATAAATACATTAAATGACAATATTATTTTATAATTAATTTTTAGTTATTAAATAATTAGAATTGGCATTTAAGTGGTTAAATTGGAAAAGTGGCGTTTTTGAGAAAATGGGATGGAAAAATGACAAAATGGCAAAATTGCAAGTGGGGCCCATTATCCTATCTATGGCAGGCCACAATTAATGAAATTTACCATTTATTTTTTCATTATTTTAATGCCAAATAAATCTAACCTAAACCTAGGTGGTTACCTATAAATAGATAGTGATGACTCACATTCACACTTAACTCTGTCAGATGAAAGTTGAGCCTTCTATTCTATACATAGCCGCCACCCTCTTCCTCTCTTTTCTTCTTCTATTTTCGAACCTTGAGTGAATGAGTGAGTGCCCACACACATCAAGTGGTATCTCAATCATAGTGTGGAAGATTGTGAAGAATCCAATCAACAAGAAGGAGAATCAAATTCAAGGAAGGAGAGAAAGAGATCTAGGTTCAGATCTTGGTGATGCTCTGCTACAGAAAGGAATCAAGGGCTAGAGATCTGAACGGAATGAGTCATTATATTCCGCTGCACCCAATGTAAGGTTTCCTAAACTTTATATGTGTTTATTTCATTGTTTCAGAATTCATATTAGGATGTTAATGAAACATATATGGTAGTAAATCTAGATCCTAGTAAAATATTTCCAACAAATAATTCATTCAATATGTTATATGACCGGTTCTATTTTAGTTATAACCGGTTTGAATTATTTTGTATTATTTATTTTTATTCATTGTAACACTGTTATAGAACTTGTTCTATTTTAAGTATAACTGGTTTGAGTTATTTTGTGTTATGTTACAGAACCGATTATATTTTAATTATAACTAGTTTGAGTTATTTTGTGTTATTTATTTTATTCATTATATTATATAACATGTTCTATTTTTATTTATATTTGAGACATCTACTTCTTGTGACTTTTCCAGTGACTTTTTCAGTAATGAAGACCTTTTCGGTAACTTTTTTGGGAACTGTTCTAATAATAGTGGCTTTTTTTGGCAACTTTTCTGGTGACAATAACTTTTCTGGCACCGATGACTTTCCGGCACCTGCAAATTCTCTGGCAAAACTTATTATTGTTTTGACAAATATGAGATTTCTATTTTTTTTTACAAAAATATAGTACAAAAAAACCCATATAAATGTAAAAAATTAAAAAAATCCATAACCTCATGATATTATTTCCATATATTGTCTAATTTCACTTATAATTTTGAAAACTCGCCCCTTGGAAAGGCATATATGATAAGACCATAATAGAAGCCCAAACATTCTTACATGCCTTTCGTTGGTATGCTGACGAGTGTTTCAATGTACTTATTATTGAAGCCAACATTGTTGCCCCTTGACTCTCCAAATATGCTTTAGGCTTAGACATGGAAGAAATTTGAATTAGGCGTAGACCTGTTTATTGTTTATTGTACCCTCAACTGATTTTCTTCATACTAATGGATAGGTGATAGGGCCTGAGAATTCTAAACTCAAGCACACAATGAAACAATAGCAAATAGTTAAAAATAGCAGCAAAGTAATAAGAGAATAGTAGCAAAATAGTAGCCAAACACTAAAAATGTATGTATTATATGTATGAGTACAGCAATTACAATTGTGGGGAGCCCTTAGGCCCTATTGCATACCCTCACTACTCCCTTACTCACTTATATATACTATTGTATTCTCTCCTAAACACTACCCCCAATACAAAGACTCAAATATCCTTTTATTTAATATATGCTAGCCCACCATACTAATCCTAGGGCCTAATATTACCAGCCGTCTGAAGTTCACCTTGTCCTCAAGGTGATTGATGAAATCACCCATGAGAGCCCCATGCTGTGTGCGACCTCTGTCAAAGAACCAGGCTCATAATGTGGTATTTTGTGATGTCCTTGATACACAGTTAGAATGTTGGAGTTGTATTTGGTGCCCTTTATCGAAAATCCAACTCTAGAATGACATTAGTAAAACACAAAAGTTTTACTTTGCAATAGTTTGTGATTTCCCCAATACCAGAAAATAGAGCCAAGGAAACTTGAATAGCTCTCCCACGACAAGACCAACAAGAACAAATCTGTCACCTATGGTTTTGTTAGAGTTGATGGACTGTAAGTCCCATGTCAAAGCTTCCTTTAGTCCATAACACCCCGTCCAGCTAGTTACGTAAGCAAATTCCAACCAAGTGACCACCAAAAATTTCTTTGAAATGCAGAAAACTCGACCCAAATCCCACACATGAAAGAACCAAATAGTTATGGAACTTATAGATTTTAAGTGACTGACTTTGCCTTCCTCTATATTTTTAAATGCACATAAACTAAAAAAATAATTGTATAATAAAAAAAACCACATAAAAATAAAAAAAAAAATTATAAAATATCTAAACAACAAAAAGAATAATACTTTTATTAATTAAATATTAATCACTCTACTCAAACTTAAACAAGGAAAATACATATATACATAAAAAATAATAAAATAACAATAATGAAACAATTTAACAACAACCTAACTATAAAAAAGAAAAATGAAAGATTGGAAATGTAAAAAACACAAACAATCCCGCCACCACCGCCGAGGACTCGTTTCTTGAGCTTGGCTCCTCTCTCGTCTTCGAAGGGTTCCCGTTTGTCGGGATTGGTGTTTCCACCTTCACCATGGACGAAGTGCTGGAGAAAACCCATAATCTTCAGGTCACCGATGAAGAAGAATGGGAAATAGATAAGAGTTTGTCAATTACGATTGCAAAATTCAATCTGAGGGAGCGCTTATGCACTAATACTGAACATAGCAGTGGATTTCTGAAGAGAGTGCTGGGAGGAATATGGCGATTGAAGGAGACGGAATGGAACATCAAGGTCAAAGAAAAATTCAATTCAGGTCTTTTCTTAACTTTTACTTTCGCCTCTAAGTCAATTCAAAACAGAGTTCTATCTAAAATGCCATCGCATTTATCAAACGGATTGTTGATTTTGGGAAAGATGGAAAATTCTAATGAGTCTTGGAAAAATGATTTGACCAACTTCCCGATTTGGGGAAAGGCCATGGGAGTACCAATCGATTTCTTGACTAAGAATAACACAGTGAGAATGGCAAATAAAGCAGGGGAGGTTATTCAAGTCCAGAATTCAGATGTTTCAAAAATGGTGGCGGATGGGTTCTTTCGATTTCGGGTATGGATGTCAATTAATAAACCGGTGTGTCTTGGTTTCCCCTTGCTATATTCCGGAAAGAAAATATGGATCGCTTTCAAGTATGAAGAATCACCATTTATGTGCTTTAAATGTGGGAGAATTGGGCATAGTTTTAAAGATTGCAACAAAGAACCAATCAAGATTACTGGGGATGAGAATGAAGAGGCAGCTGCGTATGGAGTTTGGTTGAAGGCGGATAACAGGTGTAGAGATGGATTTCAAGGAAAAAGACTAGGCACGGAGCAATTGTTGGAATTTATTTTACCAGGATCTTAGATCTACTCACAAGTATGTTTATTAACATCCTAAATAAGAACTTTCTAAAACGATAAATTAAACACATATAAAGTATAAGAAACCTTACATTGGGTGCAGCGGAATTAAATGACTCCTTCCGTTCAGATCTCTAACCCTTGTATCCTTTCTGTAGCAGAGTATTATCAAAATCTGAACCTGGATCTTTTTCTCTGAATCCTTGATGCTGAATCTCCTTTGCTGATGATCTTTCTTCACGATCTTCCTCACTATGATTGAGGTATTGCTTGCTGTGTGTGGGCACTACTCTAATCACTATGTAGGTTTGAAATATGAAGGAAGAAGAGAGAGAGAGAGTGGCGGCTAGAGAAGAGAGATAGGAGGCTCAGGTTTTTCTGATTCAGAAAGTATAATTTTCCTGAAGCCTTCACTATCTATTTATAGCATTCCACTAGGGTTAGGTTTAAATTATTTGGCATTAAAATAATGAAAATATCAACTTAAAAAGCCTACAAAGGTGGCCGGCCATGGCTTAGTGGATTGGGCCTTGCTTTTCGCAATTTTGCAATTTTAACACCTTTTGTATCTGATTTTCTCAAAAATGCCAATTTCCTAATTCAACCATTTAAATGCCAATTCTAACTATTTAATAACTATAAATAATTATTAAATAATATTGTCATTTATCATATTTATTAATTGAACCATACAAAGTATCATAATTAACAAATATGCCCCTATTAACTCTTTCTTTACAATTTCGCCCTTTCTTAGTGAAAATTTCACAAATAGACATTGTCTAATTTGTGAATTATAATTAATTAATCAAAACCAATTACATGAGTCTTACAAAAAATATTATCTCAACTAGTGGGGGGACCATGGGTCTATATAACCGAGCTTCCAATAAGTAGATCAAGAATTTAGCACTAAAATTCACTAACTTATTAATTCTTCGTTGAATCCACGCATAGAACTTAGAATTGCACTCTCAGTACATAGAATGCTCTATATGTTCCATCATATAGACACATCATTAGTTATCTATTGTTATAATCCTAATTTGATCAATGATCCTCTATATGAATGATCTACACAGTAAAGGGATTAGATTACCGTAACACCCTACTATGTATTTTATCCTTAAAACACTTGACCCCGTATAAATGATATTTCAGCTTATGTGAAATGAGATCTCCACCATTTATTTTCGTTTGGTCAAGCTCGAAGGAGATCATCCTTTGCTTACTATTCGCCAGATAGAAGCTATAGATTCCATGTTTATGCTAGCGCCCCACTCAATTGCACTACCGTGTTCCCAAAATGTACGTATCACCCTGACCTAAAAGTAGGCTTAACTAACAAATCAAAGAACACGAATAGCCTCTTGAGATTGAGCCTAATCATAACAGGATTAAGATCATTTGATCTAGGATCAACTTGGCGATATTGACTTGAATAGATTTTACGGTAAGTTTAGTTAAATCTAAGTCAAAGTTCAATATCGGTCCCTTCCGATGCATACTCCATGCATCCAACCTGAGCTTTACTTTAACCAATATTCTGGAAAGAACATAGTATTTCTCCAAATACAAGTAAACTCATGTTGTAGATTATCATATCAGTAAAACCCTGTGTCTGATAAATCTAGGAAACTTTATTCACATAGTCATGTTTACTTTCCAATGTGATGACAGCACAATAAACATGATCAAGTATGTGAAAAGGGTTTAAGATGAATTTATAAATCAAATAGACAAGAAATTGATAAAGTGAACCAAAACATACACAAATGAATGAAAAATACTTCTGTTTCTTTATTGATGTTGAATAAAATAGATTACATTGAAATGGAGTTTTATTTAGGGCATAAAACCTAACAGCAATATGATCCTAAAGGAGACCCTTCTAATCAGAAAATCAATGGATTGGAGAATGTAACTAAAGTCTCCAACCCTTTTGGACCATTGGAAAAAATGATGGGGGGGGGGGGGGTTAAACAAATGATTCCCGAGCTAGAAGTCCAACAAGGAAAAGTGAATCAGAATGCTAAGGGGGGACAAAGCGCACTGCTACAGGACCGAGAAAATAGCTCAGCTAACAGAGAACCGGGGGACAAGGAAAAAGTGCAAGATGATGGAGGCAAGGGCAAACGAAGAATGGTGGAGGAATTGGAAGTGTTAGGATATGGAAAACTGAAAAAAAAAAAACCAATACTTCCCTTTCCAAAGAGATGCAGGAAAAAAATCTTTTGCGGTAGGCAGTGGCTCGAAGGATGTAGCTAAAGAAAATAGAAAGAAGGTTTCGATGAAGAAGGATTCAAAAGAAAAAAAGGGGAAGATAGAGGGTAAGGTGGCTAGTGTTTCTCAGGAAGGGGATTCGGTAGCTACTCAGATCACGAAAGAGGCGTACCCTTAGGTTCAGGGTCGCCTACAGCCATGAATCTCTTAATTTGGAACGTCCAAGGGTTGGGGAACCCTTGGACGGTTTGTTCCTTACATTCCCTAGTAAGTAGTTAAAATCCTAAGATGGTCTTCATTTCGGAATCGAGACTGAATAAGGTTCATGCTGAAACTTTGCGGGTTAAACTGGGTTTTAGTGGGTGTTTTGTGGTTGAAGCTCGGGGGAAGAGTGGCAGAATCATCTTGTTTTGGTCAATGGATGTTGAGACTCAAGTTCTTTCCTTTTCTCCCTTCCATATTGATTCTTTCATTAGAATGGAGGACGGGCAATGGTGGAGATTTACAGGTTTCTATGGTGATCCAGATCCAACTCAAAGAATTCACTCATGGAAGCTTTTGAAAAGATTAAGTCGTATGTATTTAGGGCCGTGGGCTGTGGGAGGTAATTTTAATGAAATT
This sequence comes from Cannabis sativa, assembly GCF_029168945.1. Lineage (NCBI taxonomy): Eukaryota > Viridiplantae > Streptophyta > Magnoliopsida > Rosales > Cannabaceae > Cannabis > Cannabis sativa. The sequence continues at coordinate 52,772,517 of NC_083607.1, read as the reverse complement.
TTGAGCCAAAGAGAGAAAATGGGAGGCTCCTCTAAACTGAGCTATCTAATCAACAATTTCAGGAAGGCGCTAGATTCATGTCAACTAAGGGATGTGGGTTTCGAGGGAAGTGATTACACTTGGTGTAATGGGAGAAAACAGAACCTTATTTTTGAAAGACTTGATCAGGTTTGTGGCAACTCGGATTGGTTTGAAAAATTTTCCCAGGCGATAGTAAAACATCTTGATTGTATTAACTCGGACCATTGCCCTCTTCTCCTTACGGAAAAGGACCCCTCTTCTAGGATGCAACACATGGCTAGATGGAGATCTAGATTCCATTTTGAGAGTGCTTGGGTGGATGATGAAGAGTGCACTGAGATTGTACAGTCGGTTTGGCTAATGAATGAGCCGATTAAGCATACTAAAGAGGTAAAGAACCGGCTTGGGAAATGTGGGGCTGCTCTTCAACGATGGAATAAAATTAAGAAGAATGAGATGACAAAACAATTGAATGAATACAAGGAAAAAATATCCCAACTGACCAGCAGAACCGAGGTAGAAGATTGGCAACAGCTTCAGGAATTGGAGCATAAACAAAATATCTTGCTTGATAAAGAAGAGAAATTTTGGAACCAAAGGAGTAGAGCGATATGGCTGAAGGAAGGGGATAAGAATAACAAGTTTTTTCATCGGAAGGCTAGTAATAGAAAGGCAAAGAATACAATTAAAGGGCTGGTGGATGAGAGGCTTAATTGGGTTACAGGGAACCGGCATATGGTAAGGTGGCCTGTGATTACTTTAAAAAATTATTCACTTCAACTCAAGCTACTGACGCGAAATTAAAAGAATTTCAACGGATCGTGCCCCACCGTATATCAAGAACTACTAATGAAAAGCTCTTGGAACCTTTCACAACGGAGGATGTCTTCAAAGCAATGCGCGACATACATCCCCAAAAAGCCCCTGGTAGTGATGGTTTGCCTGGTCTTTTCTACAGAAAACATTGGTCTACTATAGGTCCGGAGATAACAAAAGTGTGTTTAGGAATTCTGAATGAAGGGATGCAGGTGAAGGACATTAATGATACTCTAATTTGCCTTATTTCGAAAATCCCCAAGTCAACAAGAATGACAGATTTTAGACCGATAAGTCTTTGCAATGTTGTGTATAAAATAGTGGCAAAGTGTCTAGCTGGCCGAATGAAACAAAGCCTCCCTCAAGTGATATTGGAGGAGCAAAGCGCATTTGTGGGGGGAAGACTCATACAAGATAATGCCATAATCGGGTTCAAAAGCCTACACTGCATGAAGACACAAAGGTTCGGCAATGGTAAGAAAATGGCTCTGAAATTGGACATGTCCAAAGCCTATGATAGAGTTGAGTGGAACTTCTTAGTCACCATGATGAGGGGTCTTGGGTATGAGGAGAAATGGATTGAAAAAATCATGAGGTGCGTAACAACTGTGTCCTTCTCAGTTCTTATCAATGGTGAGAAGCACGGGCTTATTCAACCAACCCGGGGTCTTCGCCAAGGTGACTCTCTCTCCCCTTATCTCTTTTTACTATGCTCGGAGGGATTATCTTGCCTTATTCATGAAGCAGAGAGGGCTGGTCACATAAATGGGGTGCAATTTGGAAGAGATAGGGTCAAAGTTTCTCACTTATTCTTTGCAGATGATAGTTTTGTGTTCCTCAATGCAAAGGAGAATGAATGTGATACCATGAAGCTTATTTTGCAAAGATACTCAAGACTCTCGAGGCAACAAATTAATCTTGAAAAGTCTGAAATATGTATGGGGAAAAGGATCACATCAGCTCAGGGCCATGATCTTGCTAATAGGTTGGGAGTGTGCCTTGTGTCTAATCATGCTAAGTATCTGGGGTTGCCTAGATTTGTGGGAAGAAGGAAAAAGGAGGTCTTTGATGTCATCAAGGATAAAGTTTGGAATAAACTCAAAGGGTGGAAGGCTTCGATGTTTTCCCAAGCAGGCTGGGAAATCCTTATAAAGGCTATTGTGCAAGCCATTCCAAGTTATATAATGAGCTGCTTCCGTCTTCCCAAGAAGCTCATCAAAAACCTTTACACTTTGGCAGCCAACTTTTGGTGGGGGACACCAAGGAAAACAAGAAACTTCATTGGGGGTCTTGGGATAAACTTTGCAAGCCTAAGGAAGAAGGAGGTCTTGGGTTTCGGAGCCTAACTGAATTCAACCAAGCGTTATTGGCAAAACAAGGGTGGAGGCTTATCCAAAATCCTCACTCCTTATTAGCTCGAGTTTTGAAGAATAGTTATTATCCTACTATGTCCTTCATGGAGGCTGGCTGTCCATCGGGCTCTTCTTGTATTTGGCACGAAATTTGTTGGGGAAGGAAGATTTTGAAGGAAGGGGCTCGTTGGAGGGTTGGAAATGGAAGAGACATTCAGATTTGGGAGGAAAAATGGTACCCCGGCCGTCTGGGGCTATGCTCACTCAAAACCCTGGAGTTGAACCCCATACAAAGCTCCATAACTTCATCACAACAGAAGGGCAGTGGCATATGGGAAAGGTCACACAGCATTTTCATAAGGATGATGTTCCTTGGATTCAAGGAATCCCGATTGACATGTATATTGAGGATTCATTGAGTTGGCCTTATACTCCAAATGGCCAATACATGGTCAAAAGTGGATATCGAGTTGGAAGGGAAATAAATCTACATCCAACTAGGTGTTATAACATGGAAGGAATCCACAAATGGTGGAAGATGATATGGAGTATGCAGCTACCCCCTCGGATGAAATTGTTCAGCTGGAGAATTTGTCACAACTGGCTACCAGCTAAAACAAATCTACTCTATAGAGGTATGCATGTAAATCCGATATGTGAGTCATGTGGAAACAATGCTGAAACTTTAACTCATGTATTGTGGAGTTGTGCTAAAACTAAAGTGGTGTGGAAACTCATTCCTTGGTATAAGAAGTGTGAATCTGTGAGAGATGGATCCATGTTTGACATTTTAATGTCATTACAGAATCGGCTGGACAAAAGTGAATTCGAAGAGGCAATTAAAGTCATGTGGGCTATTTTGGAGAATCGTAACAGGAAATGGAATAAACTCCCAACCATGAATGGAATTCAGCTTTTGGATTGGGTGTTCTCAGCCTATCCGAGAGTAATTCTAAATGGAGAGGTTGCAATACAAGCTGGTGGGACTTCCCCCCCCCCCCCCCAAATCAAAGCAATGGAAGAAGCCTACAACTGACAGCCACTGTGTCAATTGTGATGCTGCGATGAACCAGGAATCGACAGGTGTGGGATTAGGCTTCATTTTGCGCAACTGGCAGGGGGAGATTCTGCTTGCTGGTATGGTGCCCGAGTAAATGCTCTATCGAAATGGCTGAAGCATGGGCGATCCTGGAAGCGCTCAAGAGGACACTAACCACAGCAGCAACTCACATCGAAATCCAGTCGGATTGCAAGAAAGTGGTGACTGAGTTGCAGAAACAAGACAACAACTTTAGTGCGATTAGCACTATCCTACACCAGATCAAGGCTAGAATGGAAGAATTTCAGGGCTCTAATATTGTTCATGTACATAGAGAAAATAATGAATGTGCAAATATGTTGACTAAGAGATGTTTAGCAACAAAAACTTCTCAATTCTTTTCTCATATTTTTCCTAGCTGGTTAATTATTTTTTGTAAGGCTGACTTGCCCAACTTGATGTAGTCTTGTTTCTTTGTTATTAATAAGATTTTCCTTCAAAAAAAAAAAAGAGAGATTGGAAATGTAAAGGAAATAGTGAATAGGGTTAATAGGAAAGAAATATGTATATATATGGGTGACTATTCAATGGCTACATTTTTATTGTAACCATCATGATTATATTTTTTTTTTTACCTATAATAGTAGGTTACCAATAGGTAAAACTTCCTTTTTTAGAATCAATTAATTATAATTAATTATTTTCTTAAAATAATTAATTATATATTTAACAAAACCTCTTTTAACAATTAATAATTATAAATAATTTATTATATAAATCCCTGTTACGAAATTTTATGGTTATTACGCAAGTGTACGCAATCAAGTAGTATCTCACGCAAGTGCGGTCGAACCACAGGGAATTGGATTAAGTACTACTGAACTATACTTATGATTCTATTCGGTAAAATAATAAGTTTGCAATTTGAAAGTAAATAACTCAGAAATTAAAGAGAAAATAAACGAAGATTAATCAAGATGAGAGATTAGGGAGGTGAATCCTGTTGATAAGCTACCTATGTTAATACCTAATTGCTATCCTTATCTCAATGTGAATGACAGATTATAAATTAACCTAACTCTTTTTCAGATCTTTTAGGTTCTAAATAATATGTTCTCTAATTAACTTCTTAATTAAATCAACACAAAATCAGTATTAAGCAATAATCTATTAGTCACTGAGGCTATGTAAATACTTTCGTTTTACATCAGAACCTAGACTATCCAAATTTTAGCATTCCCAATTCTCACTTTTCAGATTTCGAATTGAGATCATTAAACATGTAAAAGGTGATCAAGCTTGCACATGGAATTAAACACAAATAAAGATAGTATTCACACATAAGATGAAGGAATGGCAATTATTTATTAACTAGGCATAAACTTAAACAACAATCATCATCCTCCCTTATTGGGAAATTTACATAATAACTCTAAAAACATCCATGATTAATTCAGAAATAAAAACAAACATAAAGAAGAATTAAAAGGGTAAAAGAAAGAAACTAGAAGGTGGTATCGCTCCGGGTCTTCAAGATAGCTTCCTCTCCACTTGCCTCCACTATTAGGTCTGTTTTTGCTTCTTTCTGACCTTCAGTGTTGTATTCCTTATATAGGGATGAGTGGTGTGCCTCCAATTGAGAGAAAAATCAAAATTAGGTCAAATCTGCGATTTCCGTACCAAGTCGCGACTAGCACTTAAGCTGGTCGCGACTACAGGCAAACCTCGAAAATCGAAGGTTCTGCCAAACCTCGAAGTCGCGACCAGGGTCGCGACATGGAAAAAGGGTCGCGACCTGGCTCAATGGAAGTCGCGACTACTGTAGCTTCTGGAGACGAATTTTTCCAATTTTTTCCAGTTTATCCCAGTTTTTCGCCATTTGACTGAATTTGAACTTTAACACTCCGGGAACCTGAAATAATGAAAATCAAGCGTAAAACTACTCCAAAAGACACCAATAGACGAGATAATGCTAACTTTAAAGACCCGAGACATAGGCTAATTATAACCTAACAAAATCCCCCAAACTAAATTCTTACTCGCCCCCGAGTAAGATAAAAAAAACTAACTACGCTATCAGATAATTACTATGCTGCTGACTCATGCTCTGTTTTCTACTTGCATAAACTAGAATTTTGATCCTACTAACTCTAACAATTAACTCGGATGCTCCATAAATAACACTATGTACAACTGCAACAATTTACTCAAATGTGAAACATTGTTATAAAAGTCTTACTCTTTCCATTAATTCCACAATCCGATAACTCATAAGCTTGCATGCTTACCTTTCTCGACTAATGTTGACAGTGTTCTTCGGAATCATTAGGTCTTTTCAAGGCTTAGGTAGTATGGCTCAGATATTCAGGGATAGGCAAAAGACAATTTTGGCTCAAGATATCATAAGCACACAAACAGAACCCACAAGCTTTTTACTTCTCTTTTTCTAAAATCCCATACTGTTCCCAAATTTACCAAGATTGATAGAAGACATCTCTACTATTTTCCAACATCACTGAAATCATATATTTTATTATTTTTTTTTATTTTTTTAAACACATATTTTTACTTTTTCATAGTGTTTTTTTTTTTCATATTCTTTTTTTCAGTGACATTGAATTACACAATTTTTTTTCTTCTCAATCTTACAAGTTTTCTCCCTCTCACTATTTCCTCAAACTAAATGTTTCTCCTCCCCCAAACTAATCATGTAGCTTATGATATCATGGATAACATGGTGAAGAAAAATTAATAGTGTGGCTGCAAAATTTTTCAAATCAATGGGTGAAAAACATAACAGGTTTAGGCTCAAAAGGTTCACTAGGGATACACATTATTATGGTAGGCTTGAAAGGCTCAAACTATCCAACAAATGCCTAAGTCATATTCCAATTGAACACTATCAAGGATTTCGCCTCAAAAGAATAAACATGCAAGTTCTAAGCTATCCTGTTAATCTTACCACAAACCATAGTAAAACAGTTATAACAATTTTCACAGATTGAGTAATTACAATTAAACACAGGTTTCTAAGCATCCAAACTAATCCAAAGAGTTAACAGAATCAAGCACACAGTTATTTTGCAATTTCAGAACACATCGCACTAATCAGCAGTATACAACTATCATCAAGCTTATTGCCATTCCTTAACTAAAACAAAAAATTAAAATGCAAAAATTAAAGTGCAGAATTTAAAATTTTTAAGTCTCTCCCCCCAAACTAAATATTACATTGTCCCCAATGTATACAGTAATATGCAGAGACAAGAAACTTACCTGAGACCCTCTCAGAAAGGGTTGGGTGGACCCTTTTCATCCAAAAGAGCCCTCGTACTAAATGAAGAAAATTGACCACCAATAGTGTTGATTTCAGATTTTTGCACAAGAGTAAGCTCCCCTTCAGAACTACCACACATCAATCTTTTCCAACGACGCTGAATCGTTCGAAGTCGCTCTTTAGGCTTTGCTTTCTTCTTATCAGATTTAACAAAAGAACCCTTCACCATCTCAATCTTGCAACAGGTAGGAATGTCAGTTGGGGCAAAAACATTAAAATTGACCTCTTCATCTTGCACTCTCAACTTTAACTCTCCCTTTTGAACATCTATTACTGCTCGGCCCGTGGCTAAGAATGGTCTTCCCAAAATAATGGGAATAGTTGAATCTTCCTCCATATCAAGAATTAGGAAATCAGTAGGGAAGATAAACTTACCAACCTTCACGAGTACATCTTCAATTATCCCACGAGGATTAGTCAAAGAACGATCTGCCAGTTGTAAAGTCACTGTTGTGGGCTTTGCTTTTCCCAATCCTAGCCTCTTGAAGACAGACAAAGGCATTAGATTAATGCTTGCTCCTAGATCGCATAGAGCTTTAGTTTCCACCGAACCCCCTATAGAGCATGTGATATTGAAACTACCCGGATCTTTAAGCTTGGGCGGTAGTTTCTTTTGTAAAATGGCGCTACACTCCTCAGTTAATGCCACTGTTTCATAGTCCTCCAATTTTCTCTTCTTAGACAATATCTCCTTCATGAACTTCACATAACGGGGCATTTGTTCCAAGGCTTCAGCAAAAGGAATGTTGATGTGTAGTCTTTTGAAGACCTCTAGGAATTTGGTGAACTGCTTGTCTAGACTTGACTTTCTGAGCCTCTAAGGATAGGGTATTTTCACATGGTGATCAATGCTAATTGGTGGAGACTGTTGTGATTGTGTTGGGCTGTCAATAGCCTTCTCTGATGTTGGTGTTGGGGTTGGCTTTGGTTGAGCTTCATTCTCCTTTTCTCCATCAGCTGATTGTGGCAGTTCAGGACCATCATAATTTTTACCGCTTCTCAGGGTAATTGCTTTGTAGTTTTCTTTGGGGTTTACTTCAGTTGTGCTAGGTAAATTCCCTTGAGGACGGGTTGCTACTTGAGTTGCTAGTTGGCCCATCTGAGTTTGCAGGTCTTTGATTGAAGATCTAGTTTCAGTCATGAATTGAAGCAATAAATCTGTTTGCAAACTAGAATTTCCACCAGAGGTTTGTTGCTGATTAAACTGTTGATTCTGATTCTGGTTCTGATTTCGTTGCTGATAGAACCCACTGTTTCTTCTGTTATTACCCTGGTTGAACCCATAATTGTTGTTGTTGTTCTGTGAATAGTTTCCAATGGCTTTAGCTTCATCCATTGGCAAATCATCCACATCTGCTTGACACTCTGAAAAGTGATGGCTTCCTCCACATAACTCACACACAACTTGGGCTTGTTTAGCTTGCCCTGCAATTATCTTTGTCAATGCCTCAACCTGAGCTGTCAACTTTGTGATGGCATCCACCTCTAACACACCAGCTACCCTCTTTGATTGGCTTCTTTCAGTTGGCCACTGCTGATTATTTAGAGCCATCTCCTCCAATAGATCATACGCCTCATTAGCACTTTTTCTCATAAAGGCTCCACCAGCTGCTGCATCTATTAGAGTTCTAGTGTTTCCTACCAACCCATTGTAGAAATTGTGGACCAGCATCCACTTCTCTATACCATGATGAGGGCACTTTCTGATTAGATCTTTAAACCTCTCCCAAGCCTCATGGAGAGATTCATTGTCTTGTTGGCAAAAGTTATTGATTTCTCCTCTCAGCTTTGCAAACTTGGCTGGAGGAAAGAACTTCGACAAGAATTTCGTTGCCAGATCATTCCAGGTGGCAATAGAGTTGGGTGGGAAGGAGTTTAGCCAACTCTTGGCTCGTTCTCTGAGAGAGAATGGGAATAGTCTCAGTCGAATGGCATCATCACTAACTCCATTAACTTTAAAAGTTTCACAAAGTTCCATGAAGTTAGAGAGATGCAGGTTAGGATCTTCAGAAGGGAGGCCACCAAACTGAACTGAAGACTGCACCATTTGAAGTATGGCAGGTTTGATCTCAAAGTTATTTGCATCCACTGCCGGTGGCCTGATACATGACTGCACTCCCGTCAGAGTAGGGAGAATGTAATCTCTCAAGCTGCGGCCATTAGCTTGATCTTCTACGGCGCCACCATTATTACCGTTATTACCTCCATTGTTTGCAGCATTAGCAGCCATGATTTCTGAAGTTTCAGCAGTTGCTGAAACTCCTTCTTGCCTCTTGTTCTTTCGGTTTCTCCTACAAGTTTTCTCGATTTCAGGATCAACTGGTAATATGACAGCTTGTCCTTGACGGCGCATACACTTATGATTCCTGAAATGGATCACGAAAATATTGCAAGAAAAAGGTTAGAAAAATCAGCAAGAGAAAATATACCAAAGTAGAAGTTAGTATAATTTGTGTAATATTAATCTTTAAACAATTCCCCGGCAACGGCGCCAAAAACTTATTACGAAATTTTATGGTTATTACGCAAGTGTACGCAATCAAGTAGTATCTCGCGCAAGTGAGGTCGAACCACAGGGAATTGGATTAAGTACTACTGAACTATACTTATGATTCTATTCGGTAAAATAATAAGTTTGCAATTTGAAAGTAAATAACTCAGAAATTAAAGAGAAAATAAACGAAGATTAATCAAGATGAGAGATTAGGGAGGTGAATCCTGTTGATAAGCTACCTATGTTAATACCTAATTGCTATCCTTATCTCAATGTGAATGACAGATTATAAATTAACCTAACTCTTTTCAGATCTTTTAGGTTCTAAATAATATGTTCTCTAATTAACTTCTTAATTAAATCAACACAAAATCAGCATTAAGCAATAATCTATTAGTCACTGAGGCTATGTAAATACTTTCGTTTTACATCAGAACCTAGACTATCCAAATTTTAGCATTCCCAATTCTCACTTTTCAGATTTCGAATTGAGATTATTAAACATGTAAAAGGTGATCAAGCTTGCACATGGAATTAAACACAAATAAAGATAGTATTCACACATAAGATGAAGGAATGGCAATTATTTATTAACTAGGCATAAACTTAAACAACAATCATCATCCTCCCTTATTGGGAAATTTAGTTCATAATAACTCTAAAAACATCCATGATTAATTCAGAAATAAAAACAAACATAAAGAAGAATTAAAAGGGTAAAAGAAAGAAACTAGAAGGTGGTATCGCTCCGGGTCTTCAAGATAGCTTCCTCTCCACTTGCCTCCACTATTAGGTCTGTTTTTGCTTCTTTCTGACCTTCAGTGTCGTATTCCTTATATAGGGATGAGTGGTGTGCCTCCAATTGAGAGAAAAATCAAAATTAGGTCAAATCTGCGATTTCCGTACCTAGTCGCGACTAGCACTTAAGCTGGTCGCGATTACAGGCAAACCTCGAAAATTGAAGGTTCTGCCAAACCTCGAAGTCACGACTAGGGTCGCGACCTGGCTCAATGGAAGTCGCGACTACTGTAGCTTCTGGAGACGAATTTTTCCAATTTTTTCCAGTTTATCCCAGTTTTTCGCCATTTGACTGAATTTGAACTTTAACACTCCGGGAACCTGAAATAATGAAAATCAAGCGTAAAACTGCTCCAAAAGACACCAATAGACGAGATAATGCTAACTTTAAAGACCTAGGCTAATTATAACCTAACAATCCCTACTAGAATTATTTTAACATTTAAGCAATTTAGTTATAATATTTACAATGAAATTTTATTCTTTTTTACAAATATTAGGCTTTTTTTTTTACACAAATTAGAATTCTCTTATTGAATAATCAATTTTTAAATGATATTAAATTATTTTTTTTATAACCAGAATAACTAAGTATGAGTTTTTCTATTCAAATTTGATGTTGTTTCGTTTTTTGGAGGAGCTTGACTTTATTTTTCGACTCTGGTTTGGTTTTTTGAGTAAATGACTCCTTTTAAAAAAAGATGGAGGAGTTTGCCATTTTTTTTTTGAAAAATACATTTAACCTATTCCACTTTTTTCTTTTTAAATATTTAAATAAAAAAAAACTAAATAACTAAGTGTAATAATTTTAAATTAAAGTTATAAGTATAATAAAATTTAATTATGAAATTATATGTGTATAATTTTAAATTATAAAGAGATTTGCTATAAAATTTTTAATAATTTAAGGACAAAAAAATTACTAAAAGATTCTTATTTAATAATAAATTACAAAAAATTAATTTAAGTGACTATTAGGTTATAAGTTAATTATTATTTATTTTTATTTAATTTCTAAATTAATCACAAACATTCAATAGTAATCTAATGACTAAAAAAAATGTAACCATAATGGTTACATATTTAATGTTACCATTGAAACCTCCTCCACATATATATATATATACTAGATGAAAGTTACGTGGCGAGCCACGTAAATATTATTTTTATTTAAGTTTTAGTGACTTTTTTTAAAAAAATTCGGTAACTAATTGTAAAATATTTTTTTATTATTTGTTTTATAAAAATAGACTTGTTAAGAATACCATAATTGTATATATAAACTTATGATGTACACATTGTTATATATAATACTAAAAAATTAGTAATATTAGAAGTACTTATGCACTGTACTTACAATTATGATTAAAACATGTTACACTTAGAAGATTGAAAGAGACTTCATATTAATGATAAATCAAAGAGAAGAGCTTGCAGTAAATACATCAAAACGGATCTGATGGGTAGCGTACTTTGTTTCCCAATTAACATTCGCAGTAACGGTGTTCGTCCTGCAAAAATTAATAAATAATTTATATAAAAATTAAAATAGAAATATTTGTAAGAGTTTTTTTTTTTTCTTTTCACTGTCTCACCATTTTTTGAACAACATTTTCTTTGAGGCTGGTTCATGATAACTCATTCTTTTCTTCTTTCTTGATTCTGATCGTTTCAGATTTGAGTCACAACAGATTTGAGAAGATTTTTTTTCCAAAAGAGAGAGAATGTGAGAGAAAAAAAAGAGTAGCAATATAGGTAGGAGGTGTGATATTTATACAGAGGGAGAAAATATATTAATTAATATAAATATTATTTAAAAATAAATAATAAAATAATTACGGGGAAGGTTTGTTTGTTAATCAATAAATAAATCCTGTATCTATATATATATATATATATATAAGAAAAAAGAAGAAAATAATTCTAAAAAGTGATAATTATGTATGATTCGTTCACCCTTTTATTAAAATATTGTGCTATTAGATCAGTAGCTCTAATTAATTAAAATAAGCAAGAGAAAACACCACTTTTCTATTCATATAGAGTATTGAATCAATATAGTTTAATAGCAAATCCACCATTGCCTTATATCACTCATAACATAAAGATTGAGTATCTAGCTAGAATAGAATTATGACTATTTTTACCACTTTCTGGTCACTAACCAAAACAATAATAACGAAATCATCACCCATATTTTTAATTTTACAGATTCTAATATGCAATTTGTGTATATTTTTTTTACACAATACCAAATCTCAAAAATTTAACAATAAAAAGTACCAAATCACAATTCTCGCGCTCGAAATCAAGAATTTTGATGGCGACAATCTCGTTTAAGGGCTTACAGAGAGCTCGATGTACAGAAGCGCTAACACCATGGCCAACCTCCTCATAGAGCTCGTAATGCTCAGCTCCAGTCGGATATATCTTCTTCTCAACTTGCTCATCCACACCACCACATTTCTGATTCTTCTTACTCTTCTTCTTCTCCATAAAGAAAAATATACACGACTTGGCAAAATATATATTTGATGATTTGCTAAATTGGTAAGCCCAATGTTAAAATTAAACCCAAATGAAACAAGAAAAGTGGCAAAAATGAGCAAAATCATTAAAATCGACGAGTCAATGCGCTTAATTATCTCACAGGATTTATATAGGACTCTAACAATTCCATCTTTCTGGTTAAATAGTTGCAAAGATCTCAGCATCTCCGATCTTCAAATTGACAAAAAAAAAAGTCAGCTATATGAATTTTGAATTTGCTATAGTCAGACATTAAAGAAAACAATTATCTATTGCAAAGGAAAATAGTTGCAATTAGAGAAGTCACATGATCAAGAAATGCATTGTACGGACTCATGACTCGACATTCACTTGTCAATTTACCCTAGATAGTAGGGATTGCAGCAACCAAAACAGGTCCAAGACCACTACCCTGGTGCTCTGGCTGCCAGCAAACAATGGAAGCTTAAAATCCATATCTCCAGATTAAAAAATTAACAGATAGAAAGAAAGAAAAATGAAAAATGCTAAAACATCAAGATTAACACAAGGCCTCCGCTTCTTACTCAGAAATTAATTGAAATATATACAATTGATCTTATTCACTTACATCCAAACGTTCAATTGATCTTGTTCTTCCTTTTCTTCTTCCTTCTTCTTCGGTTCCTCCGCGCTTCTGTTTTTGCTGATGAGCTTGCCTCGTCGACTGGGGCAGGGGTTACAAATACGACGGATTCTTCGATTGCTTCCACAGTCTTGACGCCATCGTCATCCACAGAAGCAACCTCGGTCACCACAACTACAGCCTTCTCTTTCTCTGTTTCAACCTTCTAAGCCTCTTGATCAACAGTTTTCACCTCTTCCTCCTTGGGAGGCTCTTGTTCGTCAGTTTTCTCCTCTGCTCATCAAACCAAAAAGAAAAAGCATTCAAAAATTGTTAGATTGAAAAATTCAGATAAAATTTTAAAAAGAATAGCTGCGATTTTTAGGATGATGAATACTGAGAAATAATATACACTCGATAGCGAGAATGAAGCCAAAAAAATCGACAGTCCCAGAAATGACGGAAACAATTGAGGGAGTTGAGTTGTAGTTCACGTTGAAGAATTGAGTTAGGGTTTAATTTATATTTTAGGAGCTAATAAGTCTAACCGAATGTGGTTTTTTTTTTTAATAAAATAATATTATGTTAACAGAATTTGTGTTTTTTTGAATAAATTTTTGTTAAAAAAATAATATAAATTAATTGGGAATATTCTGTTAAAGTTAACGGAGAAAATAAAATAACATCGTTAAATCAAGAATTGCCATTAGATAGGCACTTTTAATATATAAAGATATACTAGTAGAAAGTTACGTGCGAGGCACGTATATTTAGTTTTATGCTAAATTTTCTTTACTTTATTTAAAAATGATACAATAAATAATTTTAAAAAAAAATATTATTAGTTATTATTTGAGATTATTATTATCTATATTCAAATCATTATACAATAAAAAATCAATGCATATATATTAACACCCTACAAATATCTTAACTGAAATTCAAAAATGCATAGACGCTCAATGACATCTTAACTGATATCATCATCCCCATAAAAACATATTCTGACATTGCTGGGATGGTAATATTTAGGTAAAAATACTGCAAAACTTAACAAATCTACCATTAACAATAATAAATTAAGAAGAAAAAGAAACATATATACAGTTGCAACATCTGTGCAGTTATAGCTTGAATTTGGAAGCCAATGCTAATCTAATGCATTAGAACAAGAATTCTTCATTTTAGTGACCAAATCAAACCTTAAATTCTTCAAATGTGAGGTTAGGAATAACTTTTGGATCGCTTCCACAATCAACGCCATAGGTATTGTCTGGACAAGGAGCCTACAAAACAAATTGTATTGAAATTTTGGAAAGAAACAATAACTCAAGAGAAAGAGGACAAAATCACATGATAATCTAGTACTCTAGTAGTACCACAATCCTTGTTGCACACAAAAATTAAAGCAAGACATGTCAGCCAATTAGTTGCAATATCCAATTAGCAATATAAACCAATAGCTGCAGCTCGACATGATACTAAAATGGATAGAAAGCACAATAATGAACCAGAAATCACTCACTTCAAGAAACTTTTAAATGCAAGGCCCCAATATGAAATATAGATGAGTAAAAAAAGAGTAATTGGAATATGTTGGAATGTAGTAGACAATGGTGTGCAATGGAATACAAGAAAATGTTGAGGTGAAGCGATTGGACTACAAGTGAAATGAGAAATGCAGTTCAATGTTTATTTTCGGTGCATGTTTCCGCTGAGTGCAACTGCATTACACGATTTACTTGGAGGCACTGTAAGTAACAATTTATCTAAAAACTCTCACTCAATGGCATATACATTTTAATTTCTCCAACTTCAATCTAATCAAATATGGTTGAGATGTTCCATAAAGGATCCAAATAACTTATGTAAACAAAAGAACTCCATAAAGTACAAAGAAATAACTTAGATCAAGAGTAACTCAAAAAGTAACAAAAAGAGAACTTAATGCATAGGGAAACACATCAATCTTTGTAACTTATTTCTTCAAAAGGATTGTTGGGTTCATAGTCCACATACCTCCAGTAGTATATTTATGGAGTTGAATCATATGGCTCTTGTCTTTAATATTACCACGAAACTAGCTACCCTCAAGGCGCCGCTCGTTCTCATGAGCCGGTATCTTGGGCCCGGCTCCACGAGAATGAGCATGGAACCGGGAGGTAGAAGTGTTCAGCTGCGGCATTGTCGACGGAGAAGAAATCAGGGGCAGGGACTGCTTCAGATCCTGATAATAATGCAATTACATGATAAAAAGGAAATCTAGATATTAGATCAACCAACTTGATGAGATATAAGTTAAAGAAAAACTTGATGAGAAATAACAAAGCTATATTTGATTGAATCAAATTTTATGTTTAGATAGGGGAGGAGCACATGCCTATATGATTTTTGTGCATAGTATGAATCCACGTTATAAATTACTTTTCAAATAAACAAACTTGATGTCAATCTTGATATCAATGAGGAAAAGCCTCTTGAAGTTCATCTGTACAGACACATAAAACAGAGATAAAAAAATCAATGTAAGCCAAAAGAATAGCAATTGTCAATCAAAATAAAATTGATTTAATAATTTTAATGTTTAACACTAAACATAAGCTATCAAAGCCAAATTAGTTTAATGGAGAATTGAACCTTAACACTTGTAACAGAATACTACAAAAGCCACTAAAATATCTCAGAATGTACAAATAATATGTTCAATCATTGGTACCAAATTAATAATTCAGATTTATTCAAAAAAAAAAAAAAATCATCAGAATACCAACATAAACAATCTCTTTATCCTTTAGCAGTAAATTGCAAGGAATAATTAATTTCATAACACAGTGAGTCTATCTAAAATTAATCAATTTTTATTTTAATTCAAAGGAAAAAAATCCATACCCATACTATTAAATCAAAGCAAAAACTTCATCAAGTTACTATTCACCGACTACAGCAACAAAAACTTGACTAGGCCTCTGAAGTCTGAAACATAATCGAAACAGAGCTAAAAATATAGAGGAAAGCGAAGTCAGTCACTTAAAATAATGCTTTCAAAATCATCATCTATAGCAGTACACCAGCCACTACTACATTTCCTTCTTCTTCTCCTCTCCAATTTTTCATGGGCAACTTCATCATCAAATTCAAGTACACCTCAAAACTTCATTCAATGTGTGACAATCAATTCTCAACTTTCAGTACCAGTAGTCACAACCCTTTTCACACCAAACACTTCTTCATACATTTCTGTTCTAACTTCTACACTATCTAATCTCAGGTTCTTAGAACCCTCATTTTCAAAACCCCAATTCATCTTTACTCCCCTCCATGATTCCCATGTACAAGCAGCCGTGCTTTGCTCAAGAAAGCTAGGCTTCCATATCAGAATTCGTAGTGGAGGCCACGACTACGAAGGAGTCTCCTTTGCCTCCCACTTCCAAACTCCTTTCATTCTCATAGATCTGATCAACCTTCGACTAGTCGATGTTAACATTGAACAAAACTCAGCTTGGGTTCAAGCTGGCGCCACAATTGGAGAACTTTACTACAGAATTTCACAGAAGAGCAAAGTCCACGGCTTCCCAGCCGGGATTTGTCCGAGCGTGGGAATTGGAGGGCACATAACTGGTGGAGCTTATGGGTCTTTGATGAGAAAATATGGACTCGCAGCTGATAATGTACTCGACGCACGAATCGTCGATGTGAACGGACAAATTCTTGATAGAGAAAAGATGGGAGAAGACTTGTTTTGGGCGATTCGCGGTGGCGGTGGAGGAAGCTTTGGAATCATTCTTTGGTGGAAGATTAGGCTTGTACCTGTGCCTGAAACAGTCACACATTTTAAGATTGGTAAGACGTTAGAACAAGGGGCCTTGAAGCTTGTCTCTCGATGGCAACAAGTTATGGATAAGTTGGATGAAGATCTCTTCATGAACGTTCGTTTTACTGTAATTAATTCAAGCTGCAACAGTAGTGTTAATCAGAGAACACTGAGGATTGATTACAACGCACTATTTCTTGGGGACTGTAATAGAGTCCTGCAAGTTGTCGAAAAAAGTTTCCCTGAATTGGGTTTGGAGAGGAAAGATTGCATGGAAATGAGCTGGGCTGAATCGGCTTTTTACTTATTCTCATATGGCAAACCGGTGGAAAGCCTTCTCGAGGTGAAAACTTCACCAAGAATTTACTTCAAAGCCAAAACAGATTTTGTCACAGTTCCCATACCTGAAGAAGCCCTCGAGGAAATGTGGACAAGGTTGTTGAAGGAAGAGAACGAGCCTATGATTTGGACTCCATTTGGTGGAATGATGAGTAAGATTTCGGAAACAGAAATTCCATACCCTCATAGAAAGGGAATTCTTTTCATGATTCAGTATTTGAGTACCTGGGAAGATGAAGAAGATTCAGAAAGACATGTTGATTGGATTAGGGAGTTGTATGAGTACATGACTCCTTATGTTACCAACTCTCCAAGACTAGCTTATGTCAATTACAGAGATCTTGATTTGGGGATTAACGAGAAAAACACCAACTTGTTAACTTTGACAAGTAGTGATCATTGGGGTATAAAGTATTACAAAAAGGATAACTTTAAGAGATTGGTGCAAGTGAAGAGCCAAGTTGACCCTGATAACTTCTTCAGGCATGAACAAAGTATTCCACCTCTAAATTACTAGTACAGTTGCTTTAACTTTTATTTTTATGTATTTAAAGCTGGACGGAATAGATGATTATGTACTTGCATCTCACATGTAAGTATGCTGTGTAAGGACCTATTATTAGGCTAGTATGGTGGGCTACCATATATTAAATAAAAGGTTATTTGAGTTTTTGTATTGTGGGTAGTGTTTAGGAGAGAATACAATAGTATATATAGGTGAGTAAGAGAGAGTATGTAATGTATTGAGTAAATCACTTTTTCTATAGAAGGGGCCTAAGGGCTCCCACCAATTGCAATTGCTCTACTCATACATATAATACATACATTTTTAGTGTTTGGCTACTATTTTGCTACTGTTCACTTATTACTATTGCTGTTATTTTTAGCTATATGCTATTGTTTCATTGTGTGTTTGAGTTTAGAGTTCTTGGGTCTTATCAATTGGTATCAGAATCAGGTTCTTTGGATGCCGATAATAAGAATGGAGGAAAAATTAGAGGAACAATGGAAATCGGAGTCTTATTATTATCAATCTAAATTTAATACACTAGAGGACCTTGCTTCGCTTTTGGATCAAGTAATTCTCGGCCAAGTATGGTTACTCCGCCTTTCTCGCGATCTTCGAAGTCGTGTCGCAACAATATCGGAGGACAACGATCTCTATGACTGGATCCACTAGGCTGTGCAATCAGTGTGGATTCGCAACCAAGAGGGAATTCAGAGTCGCAACGCGTGGAATCTAACTTCTGGACCTCCTTCAACACTAGAGACGGATGTTAAAAGCGATGAAGAGATGGAAATGGCAACAAGAGAACACAAACGAGCCTTTGCTAAACTTGATAGCTTTAGAGAAATCGTCACTGGTTCTCTAACCTACAGCCAGCGAGTTCAGGGAGTAGCGCCACCGATTCTAGGTGTGACACAATGGGTGTCAGATGTTGATGGTGATGAGGCAGTTATACAATCAGAGTTCTTAAATGATAGCGAGGCTGAGGTTAATGCGGTTGCAGATTCTGTTCAATCGGAGCCATCATTTGTTCGCTCATGTTCATCCATGATTGAGCTCCTTGAGGAGGTCTCGCGGGTATACAGTAAGGAAATAGAAGTAGAAGATTCCCTTCCATCAGTGTCGTTGCCTGAGAAGAACGTTGCGGAGATCATCTCTAACGGAGAAGAAGACAAATGGCCAAAGAAGAAAATGCGCTGAATACGATGTTAGAGAAAAACCAGTAGAGGAAAATGTCGCTGGCCAAGAAATATCTGCAGGATTTGATAGCGAAGGAGTTGGCGTTGGAGGAGAAAAGATCGCTAGAGGAAGTTCCATCACCGGCGTCGAATGGGATGAGTTAGAAATCGTCAAGGTGAGACCCCACAGTTCACGCAAAAGATATGATGTTGAAGATGGTGCATGCGAGAGATAACTTTGGTGAAACAAACTTCTCAAAGCCTTATCATACAAGGTCTAATTCATTAACTCTGTAAGTGTTATTATTTTGGTAGATTATTTGAACAGTAAGTGTAGTCGTATCTGGTGCTTCTAGTCTATTATAACTGCACATCTGCTTTCTGTTATAATCTGTGTGAGTTTGTTATAACTTAACAATTGGTGTTAGTTTTTGTTAGGTCGGCTGAACTATTGGATATAAATAGTCATTTTCATTCTGTAAATGAATTAGCTATCAAATCCATATCTTTGGTTAGTTCAGGTTTATCGTGTGAGTTAGAGCAGTATCTTGCTTTTCTTGTTGTTGTTCTTACAGGTCTGATCATATAGCTTGAAGATGGAGATCAGAGCCTGTCGTTGCTGAGTTCAGACTGAAGGGAGTTCAGTGTCATCTTCGTCATCAAATCTGAAGGGATTTCAGATTGAAGAGAAATGTCGAAGACGAACTCAGTTGCTGCACAAGGGATTGTGTTCTTACAACTAAGACTCTTGATTGTTGTTGGTAATTCATTACTAATTGCTGTAAAGATTGTATTAAATTCCTAAGAGTGAACTGGATATTGTAATACAAATCTTTTGGATTTAGTAGATGTGATTACCCTGGTTTGGGGAACCCAAGCACTAGTCGGCTAAGATGTGTTCTCAGTGCAGATGAAGCTTGTAAATCATTGTGTGCTTTACTGCTTTATTCTCAATCAGTGTAGAGAAGAACATTGCGGAGATCATCTCTAACGGAGAAGAAGAAAAATGGCCAAAGAAGAAAATGGGCTGAATACGATGTCAGAGAAAAACCAGCAGAGGAAAACGTCGCTGGCCAAAGAAGAAATGATCGCTAGAGGCAGTTCCATCACCAACGTCAAATGGGATGAGTTAGAAATCGTCAAGGTCAGACCCCACAGTTCACGCAAAAGAGATGATGTTGAAGATGGTGCCTGCGAGAGATAACTTTGGTGAAACAAACTTCTCAAAGCCTTATCATACAAGGTCTAATTCATTAACTCTTTGTTCGTATCCAAACTCACGAAACTTGGCCCACCTAAGCAAAACCCTTACCTCCACTCATCATTTCAATGGGCAGGTCCAATGGGTATCCTAGTACAGCCCATTTAACCAAAATTTCTTCACATAAAAGGCCCAAACAATACATCATTAAAGAGCATGTGCCATTTAATGAAAAGTCACCTCGCATTCTTCTCTTCCACAAATGGCCCAACTTATTTCAATTTGCTCCAAATCTAGCCCACTACAACACATGTCTTCACCTAATTTTTCCAAGGAAAATTTTCATAAATATGAGAATTGAGGTTATAATTTACTTTTTTATTGCATAAATAAATAACACTATATGGTTATGGATTTTTTTTAAATATTTATATGGGTTTTTTATGCCATATTTTTGTAAAAAAAACGTAGAAATTTTATATTTGTAAAACAACAATAAGTTTTGTCGGAAAAGTCATCGGCGCCGAAAAAGTTAGTGTTGCTGGAAAAGTCACTGTAGCCGAAAAAGATACCGTCGAATTCACCAGAAGTTGATGTCTCAGATATAACTAAAAATATAATTGTTCTATGAATAAAAACTAATAACTCAAACCGGTTATAATTGAAATATAACTGGTTCTATAATGTAATAAATAAAAATAAATAACATAAAATAACTCAAACCAGTTATAATTAAAATAGAACCGGTTCTATAACAGTGTTATAATGAATAAAAACTAATAACACGAAATAACTCAAAATCCATTATAATTAAAATAGAACCGGTTCTATAACAGTGTTATAATGAATAAAAACTAATAACACGAAATAACTCAAAATCCATTATAATTAAAATAGAACCGGTTATATAACATAATGAATGCAAACAAGTAACACACAATAAATCAAACCGATTACAATTAAAAAATAAAGGAAAAATCAGTTCCTAAACACTAAAACATAAATTAAAAACAAAACTAGTTCTTCAATAAAAAAATCTCATAACATATAACACCTCATAAAACCGATTACAATTTTTTTTTCAAGAAAATGGAGATCAATTTCAAAAAATATTGAGGCATAAATATGAAAAGAATCAGTTCCATAACAAAATAAATAAACACAAATAATAACACACAATAACTCAAATATAATATAAAGAAACTGGTTATGTTTATCAACTAGTTAAAAATTTAAGACAAAAAAACTGGTTCCGTAAAGCAACTAAGTTAAAAATTCACACACAAAAAATCAGTTAAATAAAATAGCTCAAACAAAAATATCCATTCAACATGCTCCAACCCACCAAATAATTACACCCATACCATATCTACATCAAAAATACTCATTCATTATGTTTATATAACCGGTTTGAGTTATTTTGTGTTATTTATTTTTATTCATTGTAATATTGTTATAGAACCGATTCTAATTTAATTATAATTAGTTTGAGTTATTTTGTTTTATTTGTTTTTATTCATTATGTTACAGAACCGGTTATATTTCAATTATAACCGGTTTGAGTTATTTTGTGTTATTTATTTTCATTCATCATGTTATAAAACTGATTCTATTTTTGTTTATATTTGAGACATCTACTTATGGTGACTATTCCAGTGACTTTTACCAGCGACGATGACTTTTTCAGCGACAATAATTTTTCTAGTGATTTTTTCGAGGACACTAACTTTTTTGGCCACTTTTTCGGTGTCGGTAACTTTTTTGGCGACTTTTCCAACAAAACTTACTATTATTTACAAATATGGGATTTCCATCTTTTTTAAAAAAAAAAAAAATATGGCAAAAAAAAAAAACCCATATAAATGTAAAAAAAAAATCATAATCCCTTAGCATCATTTATTTATTCCATAAAAATGTAAACTCTTATAATTTTCTTATATATATAGTATACTTTCTACTTTTTTTCAATTAATGAATGTGCCCTTTTGGACCCAAGAAAGGTACAACCCAATATGATGGCCCATTTTCCTATTTCCTCTTTATCTTTCTATCACGATATGGAGCCTTTCCGGGTACCTTCTCTTACCATCATCATCTACCATGGATGGAAGGACCCAAGCTCAAACTTGAACACTTTTTTTCTAGGTCGCCCATGGCAGCGACAGCTACCGTGGTTCTAGCCATGGAAAAGAAACAACTTCATTTTTCTCGAGTTTTCCCTTCTATCGACCAATCAAAATTTGTAAGTTCCATAACTATTTGGTTCTTTCATGTGTGGGACCAGGGTCGAGTTTTCTGCATTTCAAAGAAATTTTTGGTGGTCACTTGGTTGGAGTTTCTTACGTAACTAGCTGGACGGGGTGTTATGGACTAAAGGAAGCTTTGACATGCGACTTACGGTCCATCAACTCTAACAAAACCATAGGTGACAGATTTGTTCTTGCTGGTATTGTTGTGGGAGAGCTATTCAAGTTTCCTTGGCTCTATTTTCTGGTATTGGGGACATCACAAACTGTTTCAAAGTGGAACTTTTGTGTTTTACTAATGCCATTCCAGAGTTGGATTTTCGATAGAGGGTGCCAAATACAGCACCAACATTCTGACTGTGCATCCAGGACATCACAAAATACCACATTACTAGTCTAGTTCGTTGACAGAGGTCGCACACAACATGGGGCTCTCATGGGTGATTTCATCAGTCGCCTTGAGGACAAGGTGAACTTCGGGCGACCGATAATATTAGGCCCTAGGATTAATATGGTGGGCTAGCATATATTAAATAAAAGGTATTTGAGTCTTTGTATTGGGGGTAGTGTTTAGGAGGGAATACAATAGTATATATAAGTGAGTAAGGGAGTAGTGAGGGTATGCAATGTATTGAGTAAATCACTCTTTGCATCGAATGGGGCCTAAGGGCTCCCACCAATTGTAATTGTTGTACTCATACATATAATACATATATTTTTAGTGTTTGGCTACTATTTTGCTACTATTCTCTTGTTTCTATTGCTGTTATTTTTAACTATTTGTTGTTATTTCATTGTGTGCTTGAGTTTAGAATTCTCGGGTCTTATCACCTATCCATTAGTATGAAGAAAAGCAACTGAGGGTACAATAAACAATAAACAGGTCTACGCCTAATCCAAATTTCTTCCATGTCTAAGCCTAAAGCATGTTTGGAGAGTCAATGGGCAACAATATTGGCTTCAATAATATGTACATTGAAACACTCGTCTGCACACCAACGAAGACCCATGTAAGAATGTTTGGGCTTCTTATTTTTTTTAAAAGAAACTTAGTTCATTAAATCGAAGAAAAAAAGATGGGAATTACAGGGGAAATTCCCTCCCCAAATATCAAACCAGCATTAGTACTAGAGATCCTAGCGCTTTTAGCAAGTCCATCCGCAAAGGTGTTGAAACACCGATTCAAGAAAGAAAACTTATAGACTTTGAAATTCGTAACTAAATCTAAAATCGAAAACGACACACGCAAGAGTCTCCAATCAGGGATACACTTGTTTAAGGAAAAATTACGATTAGCAACTTGACAATCGAAAAACACATGAATATTACTCTAGGAAGATGCACCAACCCAAGTTAATGCCATTTTGATTGCCAGAGCTTCAGCCTCCAAAGCAGTTTCAGCAGCTGTTCGAAGAGAATAATGCGCCCAAGTTCCATCACTGCAATTCGTCATCACAGCTGCAATACTAGCCACACCAGCCTCCCAAGACACATTCGTACATATCACAATGTTCGTATCATCCCAGATGGGCTTCTCCAAGCACCCCGGGGTCAAAGAACTTTTCTTCGGATCAGTAGTAACCAGCTCAGAATATTCATTGAAGAGGTTGTTGATTTTTTGTATTGCAGTGCCCAAATCGATAGCACCTCCCTTAAGTC
This sequence comes from Cannabis sativa, assembly GCF_029168945.1. Taxonomy (NCBI): domain Eukaryota; kingdom Viridiplantae; phylum Streptophyta; class Magnoliopsida; order Rosales; family Cannabaceae; genus Cannabis; species Cannabis sativa. The sequence continues at coordinate 52,748,606 of NC_083607.1, read as the reverse complement.
AAATCAAATTTCTATACTGCCAAATAACATTAGCCACACAACCAAAATAGAGTATGATAAGCCTTTTGCAACTATTGGGAGAATTTTAAGACATTACCTCTAAGGTTTGCAGAAGAGAGTCTCCAGGAAATGTATCAATACGGCAAGGGAAAGGACTCGAGAATTATACGGCTTTAGCAAAACTGCATTCCTTGAAAAGATGAAGGGAACTCTCTTCCAAACCATCACACAAGAAATTGTTTTTATCCACAACAAGTGGCAGCCTCGTCTTTATAGGGAGCGCTTCGTTTAGGATCCTCCAAAGCATAATTGTAATTTTTGGATGCATAGAAGGGTGCCAAATCCACTTCCACAAATCTTTCTTAGGACAGAATCTTTCAGCTTGATCAACCAAGTAGGCATCCTTTACCGAGAATTTTCCATTTCTATTGTGTTTCCAAATATGTTGGTCACCAATAGATAATGGAACTCTTGGGATATCAAGGAATTTTTTTTACCAAGATTCGACCCAAAGATTTGGGAAATCATCTCCCAATTCCATTCATTATCAGTTGAAATGTTTGCCATTGTTTTCATGGTGAAACCTTTACCTCTCAAGTTCTTCATTAGTTCATGGAACTCCTTAAAATCCAACCAAGGGATCAAAGGTTGGTTCCATACATCAATAGAGTCACCAGCAGCAGCCAAGGATACCGAACCATTGAGAATGATATCCTTAGAGTGCAAAATACCCCTCCAAATAGTCGACTCATTTGATATATGCTCCACAGACCAAAAATTTTGCGATCCACAATGATTTTGCAAGAGACATTGAACCCACAACTTAGAGGTATCATTTACCATACTCCAAGCAAGTTTCAATAGCAAGGCTTTGTTCATATCCTCAAACCTACGCAAACCCAAACCTCCATGGACTTTCGGTTAACAGATGAGATCCCACGATCTAAAGGACATGAATCTTTCTTTTTCCATATTACCTGTCCACCAAAATTTCCTCACCAGGCCATCCAAACTTTGACAAGTAGCAAGAGGGACCTTATTTGTTGACATAGCATAGATTGGCAAAGAGGCAGCTACCGATTTGATCAAAGTGAGTCTACTTACGTACGATAATAGTTTCAGCTTCCAGCCTTCCAAACTTTGTCTCATACCATCCACAAGCTTTCGATAGTCATCTCTTTTTCTTCTTTTGAAAACAAATGGGATGCCTAGATGACGTTCTTCCCCACTCGACTCTTTAATCTTAAGGTGATTCAAAATCAATTTTTTCCTTCCATAGCTCATTTTTCTTCTTTTGAAAACAAATGGGATGCCTAGATGACGTTCTTCCCCATTCGACTCTTTAATCTTAAGTTGATTCAAAATCAATTTTTTCCTTCCATAGCTCATGTTTTTTGAAAAAAGAATACTAAACTTGGATTTACTACACACCTGGCCTGACCACCTCTCATACAGATTTAAACATTGAATTAAAGTATCAACTTCCCTTTCATCAATGCACCCAAAAAGAATGGTGTCATCTGCGAACATTAAATGGGAGATCGAAGGAGCTGTCCGAGCTATTTTCATCCCATGGACCCGACCCTCCATCTCTACTTTGTGAAGAAGCTTCAATAAAACGTCATGACAAAGGAGGAATATAAATGGAGAAAGAGGATCCCCTTGCTGAAATCCCCTTTGGGGAACAATTTTCTTTATGGGACTCCCGTTGAGAAGCACCGAATAAGACACACTCGTGATACACTTCATGATAAGATTACAACAATTTTCATCAAAACCATTTGCCGAGAGCACTCTACGTATAAAGACCCACTCCATGCTGTCATAGGCTTTAAACATATCAAGCTTGATGGCTTGGGTGAGAAAATACAAATCGAAGTGTATCTTTCTCATAGAAACAAAAATGGCTAAAGAAAGAATGGTGGAAGTATCTCGTTGTTTAGGCTACTATAATATGGTTTGTATCCCTGCTATTGGTTTGGTAGGGAATTTTTGTCTAATGTGGAATGAGGAAGTTAAAATCAATATTCTTAATATTGATAATAGTATTATAGAGGCCGATGTGTGGGATTACCAAGTGGGTTCAATGTGGAAGCTTTATGCTACATATACCACTCCTTATGAAGAAGAAGAAAAAAACTATTTCTGGAATAATTTGTCCTTAAAATTGGACACTTTTAATAGCCTTAGATTGTTTTTGGACTTGAATTGTCTTAGTAGTGAAGAAGAGAAGCGGGGGCATAGAGTCACTAAAAGAGAAACAAGATGGTTGTCTAAGTTTGTTGGTAGAACAGAGGGAGTTGATCTGAGATTCAAAGGATGCAACATTACTTGGCACAATAAGAGGTTTAAAGGAGGTCTGATTCGAGAGCACCTCGATAAAGCTATTAGCTCAATGGATTGGATTGCCTTATTTCCTGAAGCGAGGATTCTTAATTTCCCAATCACGTTGTCTGATCATGCACCTATTCTTTTGGACACATGTATGTTTGCTAGTAAAGGGCTCATACCTTTGTGTTTTCTCGACGCCTGGTGTAACACCCTAACTATTAAAGGCGTGTTAGCGTGATTTTAAATGTACTGTGTAGCTCGTTGCTAATCAACGAGGTTATTGAAAATCGTGAATAATTAAAATTTGTTTATTTACTGAAAAAAAAATTAAAGTATTACATATATAATATTTCAGGATCCCATTTACAAAATACTCTATAAAAGTTTGCTATACATATAATCAAAAGTTTGTCACCCAGCGACTATACAGCAAAAGCCTCGATGTCACAAAGATCGTACGCTCAAGGCTTAACTGCCCCGACATGTACAATCTTCATCTGCTCGCTCTCACGGCTCCTCAACTTTAGCTTTGCCCTTACCTACACATAGCAACAACACTGTGAGTCAACAGACTCAGTAAGAAAAGCATAACATATAATATACAAATAACTTGGGTTATAACCTAGCACCCATACACCCAATCATAACCCTAATCCCCGTGTCCCACACGGTGATGAGTCTAGAACGTTCATACGACGGTACTATTGACCATAATTGCAACCTATACTCGGTATGTTAGTCATACTCTAACCATACCGATGTGATACTGTCAAGTAGTACGGTACTATCGACCATAATATCAGCCTGTACTCAGTATGCTAGTCATACTCTAGTTACACCGATGTGATACTGTCAGATAGTACAAAAGCCAACATACATATCTAATGTAATCTAACAGGCTTACTAACATGCACGCTAAACATGTAAATACATATGTATACTGTTATACCAATCTTACCTTGATTCCGAATTCAGGTGTGCTGGCCTACCTGAGTGGAACAACTGCTCGACGAATTACAGGCTCCTAAATCACATCAATCATATCAAAGGTAAGTGACACGCTAAATCACTTTCCGGGGACTGAAACTTGAAAATAAAAGTTTCCCTATCGATAAATAGCATGAAAATACCCTAAACATCTCAAAAATGAGAAAAACTATGGTTCCCAAAACTGCCCCAACCGGTAGACCGGTTCCCAATTGGAATTTCGGTTCTGAGGGGTTTTGTTAGGCTATTTTTAGCATACGTTTTGGGTCACTTTTTATAGTCGTTTTCCTTCTTTATTATTATATTAGGAATAGAATTATGCTTGTTTACTTTGGTTTCAAGTTTCACACTTGGAATGTATCAATTGATCAAATTTCAGAAAACAACAATCTATAGAAGGAGAAAATTCTGCAAGAAAATAAAGCTGAAATTTCAAGCTTAAATTTGAATATGTTCTGATCCGATTTTGGAAAATATCAAAGCATAAAAGTTCTAGATTTCTTTTTCTTATTTCCAACAAATCTTGAATCAACTCATTTGGAGTTCGTATGTGAAAGTTATGCACATTTTACTGAAAGATGCTGAAGCTGTCAAATTTTGCTTTAGTAGTCGCGAGCACCACTTTCCATGGTCGCGACCCTTTTTCATGGTCGCGACTAAGAGCCAGGCAGCGAGCTTTTTTTTTTTTTTTCTTTCGTATTTTGTCTATGGTCGCGACTAGGCTTTATGTAGTCGCGACTAGGGGCGAAAAACGAGATTTTTGGGCAGTTTGTGACGTTTTCAAAGGTAGCAACCCTAATTTCTATTTAAGGGGCTCGTGTTTTAGAAGGAAGGGAGGCAGAAATTGGATCCAAAAGTGAAAGAAGGAGGCAGAGGAAGCAATGGTGGCGATCCAGAATGCAATCACCAACTAGTTCTTTCTTAAACTCTTAATTTCTATGTTAATTTCTGTTTTAGTTTTGATTATGGATGTTATTATCTATTTTATGAACTAAACTCCTATTTAGGGAGATGATGAATGTTGATTGAAATTACTTTTGGTTAATGATAATTGCTATTTCTCCTTTCTCGATTTTGAATTTATCCATATTTTTGTTTAATTTCATGTTTAAGATTGATCATCTTCTACATGTTCTATGATCCCAATTCAAAATCTGAAAAGTGAGAATTGGGAATGCTAAAATTGGATAAACTAGGTTTTGATGTGAAACAAAAGTATTTGCATAGCCTTTGTGACATTTAGATTATTGCTTAATGCTGATTATATGTTAATCTATCTCAGAGATGATTAGATAACATGTGATTTAGGACCTACAAGATCTGAAAAGAGTTAGGTTAATTTTTATAATCTGTCATTCACATTAAGAAAGAGAATAGTAATTAGCATTAACAATTGGGTAATTAAATCAACATGATTCTTTTCCCTAATTTCTCATCCTTGATTAAACACCTTTATTGCTTTCTTTAATTTTCTAGTTTTTCTTTATTTCAAAATCTATCAAAATTATTTATCTACCAAATAGAATCATAAGTCTAATTTAGTGGTATTCAGTTCAATTTCCTGTGGTTCGACCTTACTTGCGTGAGTTTACTACTTGATTACGTGCACTTGCGTATTTTCTATAAATTTCGTAACAAGTTTTTGGCGTCGTTGCCGGGGAGTTTTTTAAAAATTGATATTACAAAAATTATATTAAATTCTACTTTGGTTAATTTTTCTTGCTTATTGCTAATCTGTTTCTTTAAGATTGTCTTATTTCAGGAATTGAGGGTGCATGCAACGTTAAGGACAAAGTGTAATACTGCGGGTTGATCTTGAATTTGAGAAGACCTGTAGAAGAAATAGAAGAAACATGAGGCAAGAAAGGGTTTCAGCAACTGCTGAAACACAAGAAATCATGGCTAAGAATGCTAATGGCGGTGACAATGGAGACAACAACGGTAATAACGGTTGTGCCATTGAAGATCAAGCAAATGGTCGTAGTTTGAGGGACTACATTCTTCCAACTCTTACGGGGGTTCAATCTTGTATAAGACCACCCGTCGTGGATGCAAACAACTTTGAGATAAAGCCAGCCATACTCCAAATGGTGCAGTCTTCAGTCCAGTTTGGTGGACTCCCCTCTGAAGACCCCAATCAGCACTTGTCAAATTTCATGGAGTTATGTCAGACTTTCAAAGTCAATGGAGTTAGTGATGATACAATCCGCTTGAGACTTTTCCCATTCTCGCTGAGAGAGTGAGCTAAGAGTTGGCTAATCTCCTTGCCACCGAACTCTATTGCAACATGGACGGATTAGGCGACAAAGTTCTTGTCCAAGTTTTTTCCTCCAGCAAAAGCTGCCAAGCTGCTAGGGGAAATTAATAATTTTTGTCAACTGGACAATGAATCTCTTTATGAGGCTTGGGAGAGGTTCAAAGATCTCATCAAAAAATGTCCACATCATGGGATCGAAAAGTGGATGTTGGTTCATAATTTCTACAATGGGATGATTGGTAATACCAGAACAATTATAGACACTGCAGCTGGTGGGGCATTTATGAGAAAAAGTGCAAACGAGACCTATGATCTCCTCGAAGAAATGGCCATGAATAACCAACAATGGCGAACTGAAAGAAGCCAAACGAAGAAAGTTGCTGGTATGCACGAGGTAGACGCTATCACCAAGTTGACAGCCCAAGTGGAGGCCCTGACGAAGTTGAAGACTGCTCAGGTGAAACAGGCTCAAGTTACTTGTGAGCTATGTGGGGGCCCTCACACATATGACACATGCCCGGTGGATGTTTTGCCAATGGATCAAGCGAAAGCCATTGGGAACTATTCTCAAAAAAATAATTATGGGCACAACCAATAGGGGATCTACCAGCAGAGAAATCAGCCCCAACAAAACCAACAACAACTGCAACAACAAAGTCCTAGTGGAGGCTTAAATATCCAAGCTGACTTATTGCTCCAATTCATGATGGAGACTAAAGCCTCTATTAAAACTCTAGAAACTCAGATGGAACAATTGGCTACTCAAGTGGCAAAACAAGCTCAAGGAAATTCACCTAGCACTAGTGAGGCAAAACGAAAAGAGCAATGTAAAGCAATTTCCTTGAGGAGTGGAAAGAGTTATGAGGGACCTAGTGGCAAGCAACCAGTTGAGATGTGGTTCAGGATCAACAGGCACAGACACAAGCACCAAAGGAAAAGAAGACTACCGAGGGTCTTGCACCGAAAGAAGCTTCGCCTCCGATCAACATAGATCATCATATTAAAATTCCTTACCCTCAAAGACTCCGCAAGAACAACCTCGACAAGCAGTTTTCAAAATTTCTTGAAATATTCAAGAAGCTGCTGGTAGGCTAAAATTATTCTAAGTTTTGGGTCGTATTTTTAGTTAGTTTTCACTCTTTGTTTCTAATTTTGGGGCTATTTTACGCTTGATTCTTTTGTTTCAGTTCCTCGGGTGTTTAAAGAAAGTATATACAAGAATTGAGGACAAGTGGTGAAAGAATTTAGAAGAAAAATAAACAAGACATTTTGCTGCCTAATACTGTCGCGACGGGACAATGTCCCTGTCGCGACGCGGATTGGCAGAGAGTTTTGGAAAATTCTGCTTAAGCCTTCGTCGCAACGGGCAAATATCCCGTCGCGACGGGGACCTAGTGACGGGATTTTTGGGCAGTTTCGTAATTTCACAAATTTTAAAGATGAGACTTAGTTTAAATAGAGGGAGTTCGTGAAAATTGAGATTCATTCAGATTTGGAACCCTATAAACAAAGGAGGAGGCTAGAAGAGCAGCTTGTGGCGACCCGGATCAATTGCTTCAACTAGTTCTTTCTCTTTTCTTTAATTTTTCTATGCTATTTTCTGTTTTAATTTTAATTACGGATTTGATTATGGATGTTATGAACTAAACTCCTATTTAGGGAGATGATGATTGTTGATTGACATTATCTTTAGTTAATGATAATTTCTATTTCTCCTTTCTTGATTGTGAAATTTATCCATATTTTTATTAATTCCATGTTTAAGCTTGATCACCTTTTACATGTTCTATGATCTCAATTCAAAATTTAAAAAGTGAGAATTGAGAATGCTAAAATTGGATAAGCTAGGTTTTGATGTGAAACAATAGTATTTACATAGCCTTTGTGACAATTAGATTGTAACGCCCGTACTTATCATTTACTAAATTCAAAAGATAATTTTAATATATTATAACTTTATTAACATATGGGTCGGGATCTCGAGTATCAAAATACAATTTAAAAGTATTTTACTAGCATATACATATAATATTTTTTTTTTTATAAACATGCGAACAGGCAACTTCAAAATACAGATTCAAAATAGTAAAAGACCGAAACCCTCCAGGTTACACTGCCGCGATATGTACAATCACTGTCGAGCTCCATCTCACTGTTCCTCCAGCTTCGCTTTTCCTTTACCTACACCAGGTAGCAAACTGATGAGTCAACAGACTCAGTATGATGAACAAGACATATACATATAAGTATTGCGAAGTCGGCTTTATGCTTAAGCCGCCCTGAGCTCAGCAATCGAGCTCACCAAATGATTAAGAACGTTCTTAAGGGAAGTACGACCTCTGTACCAAATGCACCACAGTACCAACCCTGTACTCGTGTTGGTAGAGCCATTATTGTACTCCTTGGAATTACTAAGTGTTGTACCACATGCATGACGTACCCCCTAGTACTCGTGTTGGTAACACCGTAACCCTACCGATATTCTACACTATACTAACACTCTTTAAATCACATACATATTAGTATTATTAGTGCAAACATCCAGACAAGCATTCATTTACATATATGTACTATTCATGCTATCTTACCTCGCTTCGTGCTCAGGTGTGTCGGTCAGCCTGAGTGGAAGTGCAGCTCGACTCTTTACAGGGCCTTAAACCATAATATTCAAACTCGATGAGAGACATTCTAAAACATCTATCGGGGATTTAAAATTGAAATTAAGGATAACCCTATCGATAAACAGGATGCAAACACCCTAAATTACGCAAAAACAGGAAAAACTAGGGTTCGGGAAAAGGCCCCAAAGGGCAGACAGGTTCCCAACCGGAACCCCAGTTCCTGGGTACCAACTGGTCGACCGGTTCTAATGGTCCCCCAGAACCGGTCGACCAGTTCTGTGCTGGGAACCCTAAAACCGATCCCATGACCTCAAATCCATCCCAAACTTTATGAAACTCTCCAGTACACCTGTATATACCCAAATAAACTCAAACCAACCAAAAGAACTCAACAAATAGCTCATAAAACAAAATCACCATGAAAGCTCAAAGTTGAAGTTCTCAAACTCCAACTTTGCTTCAACAACACAATCATCTTCAAAATCAGCTTGAAACCTAGTAAGTAAACATAATCTAACTTAAGAATATAACTACATAAAGTCCCAACACAAGCAGCCACCTAAAACCTAGAATTCAACATTAAACCTAACTTCAACTCAAGAAATACAAGTAGAGAAGAGATTATATGAGTATTACCTCAAATTAGGATACACAATTCTTGCTGAGATCTCCCTACAGCAACAAGAAAAGGTGATCCTTTAGTGAATTCGAGAGAGAGAAAGAGAGAGGTATTAAAATGGTCAAAATTTTCTAACTTCTCCAATGAAGACTTTCCTTCTTTTATTTCATTTCTTTAACCCCAAATATCAGATTTCACACATAACATAAACCCCCATATAAGACAAAAGTCCACTTAGCCAATTACCCATTTTACTCCCAAAATATAAGAAACAAGGTTTAAACCAACTAAGGGTAGTTTAGTCATTTTTCACCCTTGACAAAACCCGATATATACTAAAACATATAAAATGCGACTCTCTAAGGACCCAACGTCGCTTTCAACAGCTTCCGAGCGCAATCACAAATATTAATAAATTTACTTAAATAGCATAATAAACATGTATGAACTTAAATAAATTCCACCATATGCATTTTATAAATATTAATTGAATCTCAAACATAAAACCTAATTATTTAATAACCCAAGGTATTAATTATAAGCGGTCTTTACATAGATTATTGCGTAATGCTGATTATATGTTAGTCTAATTCAGATATGATTAGATAACATGTAATTTAGGGCCTAAAAAATCTGAAAAGAGTTAGGTTAATTTTATACTCTGTCATTCACATTGAGAAAGAGAGTAGTAATTAACATTAACAATTGGGTAATTAAATCAACATGATTCTTTTCCCTAATTTCTCATCCTTGATTAAACAACTTTACTGCTTTCTTTAATTTTCTTGTTTTTCTTTATTTTAAACTTTATTAAAATTATTTTTATCTGCCAAATAGAATCATAAATCTAATTTAGTGGTATTCAGTTCAATTCCCTGTGGTTCGACCTCACCTGTGTGAGTTTACTACTTGATTACGTACACTTGCGTATTGTTCATATTTTTCGTAACAGCTGCACATTAATATTCCATTTGCGGAGGCCTTGGAGCAAATGCCAACTTACCTGAAGTTCATGAAAGAAATTTTAGCTAAGAAAAGAAAGTTGGAAGAATTTGAGACAGTGGCACTCACTGAGGAGTGCAGTGCAATTTCGCAGAAGAAACTACCGCCCAAGCTAAAAGATCCGGGTAGTTTCAATATTCCATGCTCTATAGGGGGTTCGGTGGAAACTAAAGCTCTATGTGATATGGGAGCAAACATTAATCTAATGCCCTTGTCTGTCTTCAAAAGGCTATGATTGGGAAAAGCAAAGCCCATAAGAGTGACTTTACAACTGGCGGATCGTTCATTGACTCATCCTCGTGGGATAATTGAAGATGTACTGGTGAAGGTTGGTAAGATTATCTTTCCTGCTGATTTCCTGATTCTTGATATGGAGGAAGATTCAACTAATCCCATTATTTTGGGAAGACCATTCTTAGCCACGGGGCGTGTATTAATAGATTTTCAAAAGGGGGAGTTAAAGTTGCGAGTGCAAGATGAAGAGGTCAATTTTAATGTTTTTGCCCCAACCGACATTCCTACCTGTTGCAAGATTGAGATGGTGAAGGGTTCTTCTGTTAAAGCTAATAAAAAGAGAGAAAAGCCTAAAGTGCGATTTTGAACGATTCGGTGTCATTGGAAAAGATTGATGTGTGGTAGTTCTGAAGGTGAACTTACTCTTGTGCAAAACTCTGAAATTCACAACATTGGAGGTCAATTTTCTTCATTCGGTACGAGGGCTCTATTGGATGCAAGGGGTGGACTTGATCCAATTTGAAGCAGTATTGAGGTTCAACCCCTTCTGATGGGGGTGCAGGTAAGTCTCCCTTTCCTTGTTTTGCATGACACATTGGGGACAATGTGTATTCTAAGTTTGGGGGAGGGGACTTATAAAAAAAATTATTGTTTTAGTTATTCTGTTCTTTTTAGTTATTTTGCTTTAGTTTAGTCTTTTAATATGGTTGTTAGTCGATTAAAAAAACTGAAGATAGTTGTGTGCTGCTGTTAATTGTGATATGCCCTGAAATTTTGAAACTGTGTGCTTAATTCTGTCAACTCTTTGGGTTAGTTTGGATGCTTATAAAGCCTGTGTATGGATGCAATTTGATGATGTGGAAAATATGTTATAATTGTTTTACTGTGGTTTGTGGTAAGATTGATTGAATAGCTTAGAACTTGCATGTCTTATTCTTTTGAAGCGAAATCCTTGACAACATTTACTAGGAACATGATTTAGGCAGTTTGTTTGGATAGTTTGAGCCTTTCAAGCCTACCATAAAATGAATATCCTTAGTGAACCCTTTTGAGCCTAAACCTGTTTCGTTTCTTCACCCATTGAACTAAAAGATGTATCCACACTGTTATTTTTGTTCTCATTGCATTTTTAATGGTATCATAAGCCTTACAATAAGTTTGGGGGAGTGAAATATATAGTGTGTGGAAGTATTGAAGAAAAGAAAAAAAAAACCTTGCGTGATTGAGAAACATGTGAAAAAAAAAAAGAATTGTAACTCGCCATCACTTGAAAAAAAGAAAGAAAAAAAATCAGAAATAAAGAAAAATTTCAGTGATGTCCGGTGACTGAAAAAAATAACAGAAAAATCTCAATCATTGTTAGTTGTGGGAATACTTCAGGAAATTTTAAATTATGAGAAGTTTGTGGGTTCTATTGTGCTTATGATATCTTTAGCCAAAAATGTCTTGTATTTTCCGAATATCTAAGCTGTAAAATTCTTACCTAAAAAGTCCTTTTGATTCTGAAAAGAATGTTGTCAACATTAGTGGAGAAAGGTAAGCATGCAAGCATATTGGCTATTAGTTTGGGACTGATTTGATGGAGTGAAACAATTATGACATTATTTCAATATTGAAGTTAGTTTGTATCTGTACATTGTGTGATAAGATGAGCATCCTAATTAATTGTTAGAGTTTTTAGAATTAAAAATCTAGTTTAGTTAATGGAAGGAAATTTCACATGAGCCAGCAATAATATAATTATCTGATAGCTTAGTTAATAGAGTTTTAGTGTTAGTCTTAGTCTTACTCGAGGGCGAGTATGAATCTAGTTTGGGGGAATTTATTAGGCTATTTTTAGCTTACGTTTTGGGTAACTTTTTATAGTCGTTTTCCTTATTTATTATTATATTTGGAATATAATTATGCTTGTTTTCTTTGGTTTCAGGTTTCGCACTTGGAATGTATCAATTGATCAAATTTCGGAAAACAACAATCTATAGAAGGAGAAAATTCTGCAAGAAAATAAAGCTGAAATTTCAAGCTTAAATTTGACTATGTTCTGATCAGATTTTGGAAAAAGTCAAAACATAAAAGTTTTAGATTTATTTTTATTCTTTCCAACACATCTTGAATCAACTCATTTGGAGTTTATATGTTAATATTATGCACATTTTACTGAAAGATGTTGAAGCTGTCAAATTTTGCTTCAGTAGTCGCGACCACCACTTTCCATGGTCGCGACCCTTTTTCATGGTCGCGACTAGGAGCCAGGCAGCGAGCTTATTTTTTGTATTTTGCCTATGGTCGCGACTAGGCTTTATGTAGTCGCGATTAGGGGCGAAAGACGAGATTTTTGGGCAGTTTTTGACTTTTTCAAAGGTAGCAACCCTAATTTCTATTTAAGGGGCTCGTGTTTTAGAAGGAAGGGAGGCAGAAATTGGATCCAAAAGTGAAAGAAGGAGGCAGAGGAAGCAATGGAGACGATCCGGAATGCAATCACCAACTAGTTCTTTCTTAAACTCTTAATTTCTATGTTAATTTCTATTTTAGTTTTTATTATGGATGTTATTATGAATTTTATGAACTAAACTTCTATTTAGGGAGATGATGAATGTTGATTGAAATTAATTTTGGTTAATGATAATTGCTATTTCTCCTTTCTTGATTGTGAATTTATCCATATTTGTGTTTAATTATATGTTTAAGATTGATCACCTTCTACATGTTCTATGATCCCAATTCAAAATCTGAAAAGTGAGAATTGGGAATGCTAAAATTGGATAAACTAGGTTTTGATGTGAAACGAAAGTATTTGCATAGCCTTTGTGACATTTAGATTATTGCTAAATGCTGATTATATGTTAATCTATCTCAGAGATTATTAGATAACATGTGATTTAGGACCTAAAAGATCTGAAAAGAGTTAGGTTAATTTTTATAATCTGCCATTCACATTAAGAAAGAGAATAGTAATTAGCATTAATAATTGGGTAATTAAATCAACACGATTCTTTTCCCTAATTTCTCATCCTTGATTAAACACCTTTATTGCTTTCTTTAATTTTCTTGTTTTTCTTTATTTCAAAATCTATCAAAATTATTTATCTACCAAATAGAATCATAAGTCTAATTTAGTGGTATTCAGTTCAATTCCCTGTGTTTTGACCTCACCTGCGTGAGTTTACTACTTGATTACGTGCACTTGCGTATTATTCATAATTTTCGTAACAAGTTTCCTAGGGACCAACCGGAATTTCGGTTCCTATAGGTCCCCCTGAACCGGAATTCCGGTTCAGTGCAGGAAACACCAAAAAGTCCATATCTCAACCAAATCATTCCCAATTCACATGAAACCTTCCAGACCGTTTCTACACATCCTAAAGTTCATTTTCCATGCAACAAAACCAGTACCCAAACTCATAAAATAAGAAATCCGTAACTTGGTCAAACTAACTAACAACCATTAAAACCCAAGCACTAACAGCAGCTACAACAATACAAAACACAAAGCATGCATAAATCCATAACTTAAAACCCAAGAAAGCTATGAAGGAGTTACTAGAGGCTTACCCAAAGCTTGAAACCACCAACTCCTTGCTGAACTAAGCTTGAAATGAAGAAGAAATTGACAAACCCTAGCTGCCTCTAGGTGAATTTGAGAGAGAGAGAGAGAGAGAGAGAGAGAGAGAGAGAGAGAGAGAGAGAGAGAGAGAGAGAGAGAGAGAGAGAGAGAGAGTTGAGAGAAAATGAGATTTTTCCTTTTCTTTGATTTTTTCTTGAAAATGAAATAATACACTATACTTGATTTACTAAATCAACATAAAATCATCTTAATTAACATAACTTAAAGTCACAAAATGACAAAAGGCTAATGGGGAAAAATGACCATTTTGCCCCTCCCACACTAAAAGTCAAAAAGGGCACTAAGGGTTATTTTGGGAAATTCTAAAATCCCGACAATTCCTGACATTCCCAATGTCTAAACTATAACGCCCCGCTCTACTAAAATACTAAGATGTGATTCTAATAGCCAAATACCGCGTTCCAATGTTGTCGGGCACTAAGAATGCAAAATTATGAAATTTCCATATATGACATATAAAATGTATTCTGAATTCAAATAAATCATCATAAATTAATAATTTAGAATTAATAAATAATTTTCATAATTAAACCCCTAATTATCTGCTAATTTCTAAATTTAAGCTAAGCGGTCTTTACACCTGGACCCGTGATGAGTCTTGCAAGTCAACAATTGAAGAAGCGTGGTCCTCCCAGGATATGGACTTAACTAAGAAGATTAATTGTAATCTCAAAAGAACCTATCGAGCTTTGCAATTATGGAACAAGAAGAGAATCAGTGACATTGATCTTACAATTAGGGAATTGGAAAAGCGATTATCGAAGATTCAAAGCCAACAAATTTTTGAAGAGTTAATGGAGGAAGAATTGGTTATTCAAAGACGGCTGTTTATTGCTTGGATAATGTAAGAAGACATGTGGAGACAAAAGTCTAGAGATTTATGGCTGAAATTAGGAGATCGGAACTTGAGATTCTTCCATGTCTCAACGGCTGTTAAGAGATGAAGAAACCAGATTTAGGCCCTTCGAGCAAACAGTGCAGACTTTGGGACGAGAGGAGAATGATTTCAAACAAAATCAATTGCTACTTTGAAGACATATTTACATCTAGCAACCCCTCTTATCCTCAAGAGTTGGGAGACCTGTTGAGTTGGGAAACCTGTTTGTTAAGAAAGTTAGTGAAGCCAATTTTTCCATTGCTGCAATTCCTTCCTTCGAAGAAGTTAGAGATACAATGTTCAATCTTCATCCTTTAAAAGCTCTAGGTCCGAATGGGTTTTGGGGATGTTTTTTCTGCAAATACTTGAGTATAGTGGGGGGAACTTGGTTGATGTTGTGAAGAACATATTTCAAATCGAAGAAATGATACCTGGACTCAACTATACCTTCATTTTCCTGATTCCCAAAGTTGTTCACCTTGAGAAAATTGAGCAATTCAGACCAATAAGTCTGTGCAATTTCACATACAAGGTGGTGGCAAAGATAATCTCGAATAGATTGAGGCCCTATATGGATGGGCTGATTTCCCCAGTTCAATCGGCTTTTATTTATGGGGGTTGGATCGCGGAATCATCAATTCTCACTCAAGAACTGGTCCATAAAATTCATTCAAAGCGGGGAAAGGGACCCTTATGGTCGTTAAACAAGATATGCACAAAGCTTACGACAAGATAGAATGGAGCTTTATACATAGAGTTTTAGTGGAGAATGGTTTTGATAGCAAGGTTTGTCAATTAATTATGTCCTGTGTTCGAAGTGTTTCCTACTCTGTGTTGGTGAATGGAAGTCCTCTCAAGAAGTTTTTTCCACAAAGGGGTCTCCGCCAAGGTGATCCTCTATCCCCTTTCTTATTTCTTCTAGCACATGAGGTGCTTTCAAAGCTTATTAACAAAACTGGAAGTTCAAATTTGATCCATGGAATTCAAATTGCTAGATCAACCCCGTCTATTTCTCATCTAATGTTCGCGGATGACACCATTTTATTCTCTCGAGCCAATTTGGGGGAAGCAAAAGAATTGATTCAGTGTTTGAAGGCTTACGAGTCCTGGTCAGGAAAAGTTTGTAGCAAAGTTAAGTTTATTGTTCTCTTTTTTAAAAATCTAGACAGTAACAAAAAGAAAGTTTTACTTGATGCTCTTAAAGTCTCTGAGTCGTGCGAAGATGAGAGACATCTAGGGAACTCGTTTGTTTTCAAAGAGGTGGAAAAAGAAAGGCAATCTTAAATTGAAATCAAGAATGATGAGCCACCTTGAGGAATGGAAAATGACGCTTCTTTCTTATGCACTCGTTTAACTTTGATTAAATCGGTCGCATCTTCTTTACCTATTTACAGTATGTCAACAAACAAGGTACCTATTTCTATTTGACGTAACTTAGATGATCTGGTAAGAAAATACTAGTGGATAGGTTGTGCCAATAAAGATCGTTTTATGGCCTTCAAAGCCTGGGATCAAATTTGTCAACCGAAGTCCTCTGGCGACCTAGGCACCAGAAGATTCAAAGATCTGAATCGTGCTCTTCTCTCCAAATTGGCTTGGTCAGTAGCGAACCAAGAGGACAAGCCTTCGGTGCAATGGCTTCTTAGTAAGTATTGTTCTTTTGACAGCTTCTGGGTCGTGAAGTCAAAGAGTAATAACTCGTTCTTGTGGAAAAGTTTATTGGATGTTAGAGATATCATTCTCAAAGGTTCAATCATTTTGGCGGGAGATGAAAGGTCGATAGATGTCTGGAAACAACCTTAGATTCCGTGGTTGGATTTGTTAAGTTTTCAACATCTAACGGATAGCTTAACACCGAAGGGATATACTGTGTCCTTGGTTGCAGACCTTTCTATTGGTCACGAATGGAACAAGGAGATTGTAGTTCAGATTTTTGGAGAGGAATTAGGAAACAAAATAGATTCCTAGAATTCCTTTCCCTCGTGAAGATCAGACTATATGGAAGGTTAACAACAGCGGGAAGTTCTCTGTTAAGAGTGCCTACTGCCTAGATCAAGCCTATAGATTTGGTCCTCAAAGAGATCATTGGAAGTGGGTTTGGCATGTGGATATTCATCCTAGAGTGTCAGTTACTCTTTGGAGAATTTTGAATGAAGCCATCCCCATCAGGAGCAGATTACCGTTTGTTATCGATAAGCACTGTGTGTTGTGTGGTGCAAATGAGGAAACATGTTTGCATTTGTTTGAAGAGTGTAGTGTAGCAAAAGCGTTATGGTTTACTGGGGATTCCCCAATTCTTAGTGACCTGATACCTACTACTTCTAGTCTCAATTTTGCTGAGTTTTTGTTTTCCTCTGTCCCCATTAGTTACAAAACTAGAATGGTTCTCTTCATGGGGACCCTTCTCTCTGAAGTTTGGTCATTGAGGAATAGATTAAATGTTTTTGGAAACACTGTTAATTTGCATTGTGTGAGAAGAAAAGTGTTCGAGTCTTTTGAGGAAGCTTTCAACCTAGTGTGGTCTGATGCAGGTCGTGCTCCTGATCCTGATTGTGCTTCGATCTTGAAAGGTTCAGGGTCCTAGTGTGAGAACAGTATGGGTGCTGCTGCAGTCATGGTTAACATCGCACAAGGTTCGTGGGCCTATCACTTTTATCTCCTGCTTCTACTTCTTCATCCTTGGAAGCTAAATTAAAAGTAATTTAGTTTGCATTGAAATGGGCTCTACAGAATGATTGGCTAGATATCTCTATTTTCTTCAATTCTCAAGTGGTTGTTCAAGCACTCAAGAAGAGAAGCCGCATACTTAGTAGTTTTAAATTTAATTAAGAAGTTTTATAGTTGCTCTTTTGCCTTTGTTAATCGTAAGTATAACTCTTTTAGGGATGGTTTAGCAAAAATAGTTAGATTGGCTAACCAATTTGCTGGTTCCTATCAAGAGGAGGGAGTTTCCTCTCTATTCCTTTTAATGAACGCAGAGTTCTTTCAAAAAAAAAAAAAAAGTCTATTTCTACACAGAAAATAAATGTCTTTCTTTATCCAAGCACACCAATTCACCGAACAACCCAATTATTTCGATACAAGTACAAAAATTAGTGAACATGCAATTCTTTTTTGCTACTAAATATAGAAAAGCATGCTGAGATTACACTAGAATACAAAGTGAGTGATAATAGTGACAATCCATCATATAGAATAATAAAATGACTTTAAGAAGTTGACAAAATTTGACTTACAGTAAATGCAAACTATCAACTCAATAGCAAGCGTAGAGACATGGAACTAGCCTAGTAAAATTATATGGTAAAATAAATGAAACCAGGCTAAAGTTCAGATAATTAGTAGAGTTTACCAGGGAAGAAAAATGGCAAAAAAGAAATTAGAAATATGCCGATTACAAATGCCCCTTTCTTCTCTGAGACACCCCTTGATTTCTAAAGCTGCAGGACCTTTATTGGTTAAAAAATCTCTCTTTCTTATCATTAACAAAAAGAAAACTTCTCCAAAACCTTTCTTTAAGAAATATAAGAAAACAAGAGACGTATCAATCTCTGTGAAACAAAGAATTGCCTATAAAACAGCAAAAAGTCTCACCAATCAGCTTCACAGCTCCACCGCACTGTATACAAGGGTACGCCTCAACTTATTATGGCTCGAAGCAGAACGCATATTATTATCTTTCACATTCAATTTTGATGCATCCATTGCATAATATCCTTCCGAATAACTCCCTCAAACCTACCTTCGAGGTAGTTTGATCTTAATCCTTCAGTGCCTTTGACACACAAGTTCCGGTACTGGGTCATAGTACCAACAGGGTTTGTGACTCGCATCTGTGTAATACTTGCAAAGGGTTTGGACCACACATTTTTGTACGAGGAAAACAGATGTCGTTCAGATTCTTGATTTCTGGATGTTTGGTTGTTCCCTGGAGTTTTGACATGGTTTGACTTTGAGTTTGTTGCCTGTTTTGTCATGGTCATGCTTGAGTTTCCACTTGAGGAGGATTTTTCAAGGGGACCACGGATCTGAGCTGATGGTTTCATCCGATCAAGACACCGTAAAATCCAATTCCCAAGATTTCGGCCCACTTCTATGTCTCGTTGTTGTACATTGTGGTGAACCTTGAGGGCCACATCAAATACAGCACGGGTTCGTCTTTTAAGAAACAAAGAAAGAAAGAAATTAATTATAGCCTTTGCATTCAAAATGCAAGTCCAAGTGAAATAAAAAAGCCAGCTCCATTCGCTCTTAATGATGTTAATACAAATCACTTAAAAATGATGATAAATTACAATGAAAGAGTATTGTAGACATTGACGATCATTCAGACTCAGACATTTGTAGCCTAAGAACACATATAGACCAAGTAACTGAGTTTATGAATGACTAGATATCGTGATAAATTAGTTGGCACATGCTTGAATAACAACTTAACTAAGTAGTAAAACATGTGATCAATTTCATCCATCAAAAACAAAATGATTACTCTTACCTAAACCATATATAACCCTAGTAAATAGGTTCAGGACAATCAGAATAAACTGATACATCAACAGCACAGTGACAACAAGATAGTATTTCAAATGAAATAATCACAGCATTACCCAATACTATTTGAAACTTGGATAACTTACCTTAGCTCAAATGAAATAATCACAGCTATATGCAATCAAACATGATTCACAAGCAAAAAATCATTTCAGTACTTGTAAAACTAGATAGTATTTCAAGGATACATAATTGGCTTTTATAAGTTAAGCAAATTGGTGAACTTTCCATTCATTTCGATTCAACTTCCCTTAGACTGGTAATTGCTACAAGCCAAATAATGCATTAGAACTCTGCAAAAACACAACTTGAATTTTTGGAGCTGTACAATGAAGGGCACATTTTTATTCACACCTTTTCCAATGAGCCATTGATCAGATCTAACAGTTGCATTTAAAGTTAATTCCTAAGAAGAAAGAACACATCTTCATAAAAAGGGAAAGATACGCAACTGTTATGGTTTCAAACAAAATTCAATAGGAATGTAACATTTTTCATTTGGCTCAATGAATTCTTGATCAAGTAGTCACCTTAAATGTGTGAATGTATAATAATCGAGTTAATCCATCACTCTTTAATACAATTCTCTTCTGTCAATTGTAATTTGCAATAACAAATCAATTTTTAATAGCCTCCCTCAGTAATGCAATCAATTTGATCATCAAAGGAAGCAACTAATCCACACATAATTTGAAACGGTAGGCTAACATAGTCACTAATTGATTTAGAAAGAAAACTAGGATGTCGCACAAATCATAAAATGCTGACCTAATTTAATTTGCTACAATCATTCATCAAATTTCGTTATCTGCTTGTTGAGTATTGTTATCCCCTTTATGAACTTTAATATACACAAAAGCTTCAAAGGCTCAAGACCGAAACCTAGTCTGATTATCAAATTTCAAACTTAACAAAGTCATGAGCAGTCTCTTTCACAATAAATTCCACATAAAAGAACCCAGAAATCAGCATTCGAATGCAGACATAAGTCAAGTTTTGTGATCATAAAATGATATATAGTAAAACACCCATCATATTCGATTGTATAGAAACAAAAAAAATGCAAGCATATCTAACTGAATGAATACACGAGCTTGAAAGCTATGATCAAGAGCAATAGATTACCTCTGAACAAATTGACGGATCTTTGGATGCTTAGAACTAATGATGCGTCTTTGAATCCTGAGAGCCAATCTATATGTACGCTTCAAACCCAGAAAATAGGCCGTCCCCAATGTGATCTCCCATAGCACCATTATTCTATCCTGCTAACTTTTTCACCGATGCGATGTTTCCTGAAAAGTGTTCGTGTTTAGTTTGTTGTTCTAATGTAGAATTCATTTTTCCTTAAATGTTGTCTTCACAAACTACTAAATGAGTAATAAGAGATGACACGTATTCCTAAGCATTAGCAGTTGTAAGTCTTATGTACGGTGTAATGCGCAAGACTAGAAATATGTTATGCAGTGGGAGTGATGAATTAGTATCAGCTTAGCCCTAGATAGAAACATTGGGTGGTATTTAAATACATACTCAAGTTACTATGATGGGTCAGAATCAATATGCTAGACTATTAGGTTGGATCTTTTGGACCCAGTTGGTCACAACAGAAAGTCTGTTTCTAGAATAATGACTACTCTTGGGGTGGAACCACAATTGAGAAAAGCGTTATGCAATTTCTAAGTACATAGCTTGTTTTAGACAGCTAAGTATGAGACTGGCCAAAAAATTCTATTCTAAATATGGTTTTACTTCCGAATTGAATAAACCGCTGGTTTTGTTTTGTGACAAATAAAGATGTGATTGCCAATCTTAAAGCCACAAGAGATGAAAAACATATACAATATTGCAACTCCATTATCATAACACAACCTCAATTTATAAACAATGAACTTTTTCCATTAAAATTATAATTTATACTAAATAAGAATTTCCATAAATTCTCAAAAAATTAAGAAACTACGGAAACAAACAGCCTCACACAAAAATAGCACAATAAGGTTCAAGTCGCATAAATCACTTAAAAAGTATATATGCATGCAGAGAGATGGGTATTTTGATTACTATATAAGAATCAAACTATTGTCATTCTTTTCTTTTCTGTTCTTCATCTTCTTTTTCAGGATCTCAAAGTACCTGGTGAGAAGGCCCAAAAGCTGCTCACTTAGTAAACCTGAGTCTTGTATGTCACCCTTAATCTTTCTCTTCAAAAAAGAAATAAATGAAAGAGAAAAAAAAAACGGATCAAACCAGATTTGAGCTCTCAAATTAATATTAGAACAGTTGATAATGTTTACTCCAGCTTGATAAATGGAGCACTAACTGTAATGGATTTGAAAGGACGCAAATGAATTAGAATGAGAAAGGTAAAATACGAATAGGGCTCTAACTTAATGCATCACACAATGAAAAAACTACTAATTCATTACACATCTTTACTCGTACTGTAAAGAAAACAAGCTCATTAATAAACACACTATGAAAGTACCCCTAATTTACTGAAAGCCAATACTTGTATAACTTGTGTTCTTAAAGAAAGTCAATGGCACCTTCTTCAATTTCCCATCATATCACCGAAAGGTAAAATAAATAGCATACGCAATTGAACACTACAAACACGCCTATAGACTACTGGTACCTATTATGAGAAATCATTTTCTAATCAAACTGTGAAAGTATTAGGAAGAAAATCGTATTTGACCACATATAGTTTTTTTACAGTGGAAGTCATAATTCCATTTTTGTCAGTAATTAATTGGACATATTATTCCACAAATCCAAACCACATGCCACCGAACAGTTCAAGAACTAGAATGACAGGAAATTAAGCCATCAATATATCAGTTCTTCATGAAAAAATTACACAGAAAACACTCAATCTAAACAGAAAACCAAGTAATGGAAAAAGATACATTAGGCCAATTTTTAAGAGCTACATTTTTGGGAAAAAGATAAAAAAGATGAGAAGAGCTCTCTGGGTGAAAAATAGTAAAAGAGATCAAGAGAGCTACAACGATCAAAATCCATCGGCAAAATACAGAGGGAATGTCATCGATGTTGATAGAGAGAGAGAGAGAGAGAGAGAGAGAGAGAGAGAGAGAGAGAGAGAAATAGCGAAGGAGAAGAGGAAGATTGGCTCACCACATGAGGAGGAGAGGAGCGTCGGAAGCAGAGAGAAACCCTATACCCTCGTTCGTATTGCGTGGAGAAGAAAACGAATTTGATCTGACTTTTTTAACAAGTAATTTGAGGCAAAACAATTCAGTTTTCACTTCCTATTACACTTTTTAACGCTAATAAATACCTTTAGTGACACACCTAGCTGCTTGGAACTGTCCTAAATGCATCTAGTTGCACTCTCTTTTACACTCTCTTTTTAAGGTAATATTTGTTTTTTAAAATAATTATATTTGTATGTTTATTTTTTTTATTTTAATAAGTTTTTTAAAAATAATATAAAAACAACGTAAAAATAATATAAAAATAACATAAAAATAACAATAAAAAATAATATACAGATTTCAAATAATTAACCATAAATTAACAAGAGTACAATATATAAAAACCGTATTTTCTGTAAATAAAATTAAAAAAATTATAAAAATACTTAAAATTCTATGAAATCGTATTTTTGTAATTTTTTTTATTATTTTTGTATATTTGTGAAATAATTCCTGTAATAAGGTATAATATGGCTATATATAATGAGGTTTTTTTAATAGATTTTTGGGGTTTTTACAAAAATATTAAATTTTAGGTAAAACTTTTTAATTTTACTGCCACACACGGCAGAAATTACATTCATACTGTCCTCCTCTCTTTTTTTTTCTTTTATATTGTAAACAAAAAAAAAAATATGAGGCCTCCACCTTCTACACTTATGGACAGAACCACTACAGCAATACCAGGATAGCCGGAAAAAAACTATTAATTCTGACGAGATTGAACAAAAATAGTGAATCGACGTCGAATAAATAATTATGACAAAACAAGTGTAAAACAACATTAAAATAAATCAAAAAATAAAAGGAAAAAATGATTAAAAAAACTAACAATCTTCTACACAGCCTCAACAACAGATGCAATAGCGGCTATATTTGCAAGCCCAATCCTTAAAAATCATAATAAAAGAAACTACTAAAACAACACAAAAATAAATGTAAAACAATGAAGCAAATATAACCTCTTAAAAAAATATAAAAGAACCACACACATCAAAACTCTTTTGTCAGTGAGCTCGTCAACCAGAATAAAAAAACACAAAAATAGCGAAAGAGAACAAAGATTAAATATATTTATAGCCTCCATCTTCTACATTGACGGACAGAACCACTACAGAAACACGAGAATACTCAAAAAGTAACTATTAATTCCGGTGAGATGGAGCAAGAACAGTGAAATCAACGTCAAATAAATAAATCATGGAAAACAACAGTAAAACAACACTAAAACAAATATAAAAAACAAAAGAAAAAAATGATTGAAAAAACTAGCCATCTTCTGCACAACCTCAATACTAGATGCAATAGAGACTATATTTGCAAGCAAGTTCTAAAAAGTCAAAATAAAAAAATTATACTCTTATTTTTTCCAAAAACGTGAATGAAAACTTCAAAAACTAAATAAAAAATGGAAAGAAGATGAAGAAGAAGAACTTAACAAGAAATAAAATAAAAAGCGTATATGTTAATAGAGAATGATAGAAAGAATTTGAGGAAGAAAAAAGTGGAAAAAAAAAAAAGTTATCAAAAAATTTTAAAAAACGAAAATCGAAAAAGAAGATGAAGAGAGGAGAGAGAATCGCAATATTTTAAAAAACCAAATAAAAAAAACATATTATAACTACAAATAAAAAAAAAAAAACAAAACCTGTAATAAAGGATTTTGATAAGTTTTTTTCATTATTATTTTCAAAAAACAAAAAAAAAAATAAAAAAAAAAAATTTGTCACAAACATGATATCAACCATCACATCATAACTTTTAAATTATTTTTTTTACTACAAAGATGTGTAACCAAAACAAAAGAATGCAAAGGAAACTGGTTACAAAAGATCTTCAAGAAGAGGTACACAGGTTGTTCCAAACAAACTCTTCATCCGTTCCAAGAGCAGCCCGAGCCAGATTGTGAGCGAGAGTATTGTCCAATTTGGGAAGATAGTGAACTGATGCGCCTGGAAAAAATGACAAAGAGGAAACAATACTTGCAATATATCTTGAAAGAGTCGAACGATCAAAGGACTTTTTCTGAATCCTGAGAACCAGATTATGGCAGTCGGAGACAATAATGCCGAGAGGAAAACGAACTGCCTGACACCAAAGCAAAGCACATTGTAGAGCTTCTACTTCTGCAAAAATTGGGGGGAGACTTGAGGAAGATGAGGCCGAAAAACCAGCAATGACTTGCCCTGTGGAATCAGTAACTATGCACCGTAACCATGCTTGTTGGAGCTCGAGCAAAGAGCCGCATCCACATTAAGTTGAAACATACCACAAGGAGGCTGCAAATTGGTATTGCCACATTGAGTGAGGGTGGACGAAGTGTTGATCTTCGATTGAGCTTCCCTGTACTCCTCCACGTAATTTAAAACTGATGTTTCCACATCTAAGTCAGTGTAGTTGTTATCAGTAAAAATGGTTTTGTTCCTTCTATTCTAAATTGCCCATAAAAAACCCAGGAAGATGGAGAAATTATCCTTGTCAAAATGTTCAAAGCCACGCAGCAAAAATTCTTTAATATCATATTTATTATTAGTAAAATAAAAGGAAGAGAAAGAAGAGTTCTTCCAAAACTTACCTGCTCTGGAACAAGTAATTAGGGAGTGAGTGTTAGAGTCTAAATGTGTTAAGCAAATCGAACAATAAGGATAAGAAATGGACTTGCGATGAAAAATGTTAAGATTGGAAGGAAGGAGATGGTTAAAGGCTTTCCATACGAAATGCTTAATAATAGGGGGTATGTTAGAGGACCAAACAGATGTCCACCAAGATTTAAAGGCAACAGGATTAGAGGAACTAGGAGCAGAGGAATGAGAATTGGCTAAATGGTATGCAGAATTGACAGTGAAGCAACCTGAAGGGTGATGTTTCCAAGTAAGGCAATCGTTGTTAGAAGGATCAAACGGAACACTGAGAATGGAATTTATGATATTATCATCAAAGTATTGATGAAGTTTGATTGTGTCCCAGTGTCTATCCTCAGTAATGAAAAAAGAGAGTGGAGAGAGGGGGAGATAAGCCAGCTTTGAAAGGAATATTATCCCAGTTAGGAAGCCATTTGGGGTCAATGATTTTAACAGAAGTTCCATTCCCAATTTTCCAGGTGAGGCCCTTAATGAGAAGTTCCCTAGCCCAAAGAATACTACGCCAATAGAAGGAAGGAGAGTGGCCAATTGGAGCATTGAGAAAATCATTGTGTTTAAAGTATTTAGCTTTTAAAAGCGAGGCAACCAATGGATTGGGGCTAGTGCAGATTCTCCAGGCTTGCTTAGCTAACATGGCCTGATTGTGATGGACAATGTTACGGAAAACCAAACCCCCAAAGAATTTAGACTTACACAAATGGTCCCAACTTTTCCAGTGAATCTGTTGCTTATTACCAATTGAACCCCACCAGAAGTTTGACATAAGTCTACAAAAATATTTACAGACAGAGACAGGAATCCGAAAACATGACATGGCATAAGATGGAATGGCCTGAATTACCGATTTGAGAAGAATCTCCTTACCAGCTTTAGAGAAAAGGTTTTGGTTCCACACAGATAATTTGGAGCTGGCTTTTTGAAGGAGAAAAAGGAAAGATGATTTTTTGGAGCGTGAAAAACATTGAAGGACACCTAAATATTTATCGATAAAAGGCTTATTATCCATATACAAGGAATTTAGAAAAAAAAAAAATCGAGAACCAGAGTTAGTATTGGGAGAGAAAAGGATGGAGGATTTTTGGAGGTTGACCGATTGACCCATAGCCTTATGATAAATGAGTAGAATGTCTTTGATATCACTACAAGAAGAATCAGAGACGTAACTCTAGTGAAAAGCAGGCTGTCATCAACAAACAGAAGATGGGATATGGGAGGGGCAGACCTACAAATGGTAATACCATGAAAAAGGTGTTGGAATTATTTTACCAGGATCTTAGATCTACTCACAAATATGTTAATTAACAACCTAAATATGAACTTCTAAAATGAATATAAATAAACACACATAAAGTATGAGAAACCTTACATTGGGTGCAGTAGAATAATATGTCTCCTTCCACTCAGATCTCCAACCCTTGTATCCTTTCTGTTGCAGAGTATTATCAAGATCTAAGCCAGAATGTCCTTCTTTGTTGTATCTGAATTCTTCACAGTCTTCCTCACTATGATTGAGGTACTACTTGCTGTGTGTGGGCACTACTCTATCACTTAGAGATTTCAAAACAGAGAAAAAGAAAGAGATAGATAGATAGATAGAGAGAGAGAGAGAGAGAGAGAGAGAGAGAGTGGCGGCTCAGGAAAATTTCTGTGTAAGGAAAAGAATGCAATTGTGTTGTGTATGTTTCCTGAAGCCTTTACATTCTATTTATAGAATACCACACAGGGTTAGGGTTGAATTACTTGGCATTAAAAATTGAAAAAATTAAATGATAAAGGGCAATGATGTGGCCGGCCATGGCAATATGGAAATAGGCCTCCTATTTGCAATTTTCTTATTTTATCATTTATGTTTCCCATTTTCTCAAAAACTGCCAATTTTCACATTCAACCATATAAATATCAATTCTAACTATTTAATAACTATAATTAATTATTAAATAATATTGTCATTTATTATATTTATTAATTAAACTAATCAAAGTCTCTTAATTAATAAATATACCCTATAAACTTTCTTTACAGTTTCGCCATTAATAAGTGATAAATTCTCAAATAGACATAGTCTAACTTGAGAATTATAATTGATTAATTAAAACCAATTAAATGAGTCTTACAAGTAATATTGTCTCAACTAATGTGGGGACCATGGGTCTATATATCTGAACTTTCAATAAGGAGATCAAGAATTTACATCTTAAATTCACTGACTTATTAATTCTTCGTTGAATCCACGCATAGAACTTAGAATTGCACTCTCAGCTATACAGAACGCTCTATATGTTCCACCATATAGATACGTCATTAATTATCAATTGTTATAATCCTAATTTGATCAATGATCCTCTATATAGATGATCTACACTGTAAAGGGATTAAATTACTGCAACATCCTACAATGTATTTTATCCTTAAAACACTTAACCCCGTATAAATGATATTTCAGCTAAGTGAAATGAGTACTCCACCATTTATCTTCATTTGGTTAAGCTCGAAGGAAGTCATCCTTTACTTTCTATTCGCCAGATAGAAGCTATAGATTCCATATTTATGTTAACGCTCCCACTCAATTGCACTGCCGTATTCCCAAAATGTACGTATCAACCTGACCCAAAAGTAGGCTTAACTAACAAATCAAAGAACACGAATAACAATCTTGAGATTGAACCTAATCATATCAGGATTAAGATCATTTGATCTAGGATCAACTAAGTGATATTGAATTGAATAGATATTACGGTAAGTTTAATAAATCTATATCAAAGTTCAATATCGGTCCATTCCGATGCATACTCCATGCATCCAACCCAAGCTTTACTTTAACCAATGCTCTGGAAAGAACAAAGTATTTCTCCAAATGCAAGTAAACTCTGTTGTCGATTGTCATATCAGTAAAACCCCAGTGTTCTGATAAATCTAGAAATCTTTAATCACATACTCATGTTTACTTTCCATTGTGTTGACAACACAATAAACATGATCAAGTATGTGAAAAGAGTTTGGATGAATTTATAAATCAAATAGTCAAATAAGTGATAAGGTGAACCAAAACATACAAAAATGAATGAAAAATACTTCTGTTTCTTTATTGATATTGAATAATCTAGATTACATTGAAATAGAGTTTTATTTAGGGCATAAAACCCAACAAACTCCCACTTGCACTAATATAAAACTAATCAGTACATCTCAATTAATCCTAAATTCTGACGGTGCTTTTCAAATGCAGTCACTACCAATACTTTGGTGAATGGATCAGCTAAGTTGTCTTCTGTGTCCATTTTTTCCACCAGTACATCCCCTCTTGCCACATATTCTCTGATGATATGATATTTCCTTTCTATATGTTTGCTTCTCTTGTGGCTTCGAGGTTCCTTACTGTTGGCTATTGCTCCATTGTTATCACAAAGTAAGACTAGAGGTTTTTCCATTCCAGGTACGACACCAAGACTGGTAAAGAACTTTCTCAGCCAGACAACCTCTTTGGTAGCTTCCGCTGCAGCTATGTATTCTGCCTCCATGGTAGAATCTTAAATCGCGGTTTGTTTAGAACTTCTCCAAACCACTGCTCCACCCCCAAGAGTAAACACCATCCCAGATGTAGATTTCCTGTCTTCAAGACATGCCTGGAAATCTGAGTCGGTATAGCCTATGGGATTTAAAGCACCACCCTTCTAGACTAACACGTAATCTCTTGTACTCTTCAAGTATTTCAGAATATACTTAACAACATTCCAATGTTCCTAACCTGGATTTGACTGATACCTGCTCACGATTCCAACTGCATAACAGATGTCAGGTCTAGTGCATAACATTGCATACATTAGACTTCCAACTGCAGAAGCATAAGGAACTTTTCCCATGTCCTCTATCTCTTGAGGATCAGTAGGACATTGTTCCTTAGATAGACGGATACCATATCTAGAAGGCATATTCGCCCTGTTGGTGTTGGTCATAGAGAATCTCTCTAAAACTTTGTCAATGTAAGTTGTTTGAGAGAGAGCAAGGGATCTGTTCTTCCAGTTTCTAATAATTTGAATACCGAGAACAAAGGCAGCCTCACCCAAATCTTTCATATCGAATTGAGTGTCAAGCCATTCCTTGATGTCAGTCATTTTCTTGATATTGTTGCCAATGATCAAAATGTCGTCAACATAAAGGACCAGGAATACTACTACTTGGTCTTCCTTGAGTTGGTAAACACAAGGTTCATCTTCATTCTAAAGAAAGCCGTAGGTTTTTATGATTTCATCAAACCTTTTATTCCATGAGCAGGAAGCTTGCTTAAGTCCATAAATAGACCTATTTAATTTGCAAACTTTATTTTCTTGCCCTGGAAGAACATAGCCTTCTGGTTGCTCCATATAGATGGTTTCTTCAAGAAGCCCATTAAGAAAGGTTGTCTTGACATCCATTAGCCAGATTTCATAGTCGAAAGCGACTGCGATGGAGAGAAGAATTCGGATGGATTTGAGCATGGCGACAGGACTAAAAGTTTCTTCATAGTCCACACCTTCTCTTTGGGTATAACCCTTGGCGACCAATCTAGCTTTAAAAGTTTCGACTTCGCCTCCAGCGCCTCTTTTCTTCTTGTAGACCACCTTGCATCCAATTGGACGATAGTCATCGGGTGCATCTACATATTCCCAGACTTTGTTCTTTTTCATGGAATCCATTTCTGAATCCATGCCGCCTGACCATCGCTTCCGTTGCGGACTTGCCATTGCCTGTTTATAGGTTAATGGGTCGTCTTCAATACCGTCACCAACGACCATATTGATTTCACCATCCAAGCCATAACGAGACAGTTTTGTAAAAACCATCCCACCACGACGAGGAGCGGTGATCTTCTGAACAGGAACTTTGGTAGTAGTTTTCTCAGTTGCGTCGACTGAGGGAGTGGGATTATCCTCTTCTTGAGTGGAAGAGGACGAAACATTGGAAGGAGTTATATCTGTAAGCATTTCCTCTAATACAACTTTACTTTTCGGTTTGTTATCTTTAATATAGTTATCTTCAAGAAAAGTAGCATTTGTAGAAACAAACACTTTGTTATCCTTGTAACTATAAAATAGTCCACCCCTAGTCTCTTTAGAATTTCCGACAAACATGCAAATGTCAGTTCGCGATTCCAGTTTGCCTTCTTTCTTTCTCAAGACATGAGCAGGGCATTCCCAAATCCTATAATGGCGTAAACTAGGTGTACGACCATTCTATAGTTCGACGGGTGTCTTAGGGACTTCTTTAGATGGAACAACATTTAAAATGTCATTTTCTATCTGAATAGCATATCCCCAGAAGGACGTAGACAGAGTTGAATAACTCAGCATAGACCTAACCATTTCTAAAAGTGTGCGATTTCTTCTTTCTACAACTCCATTTTGCTGTGGAGTGCTTGGGGCAGTGTATTGGGATTCAATTCCAAGTTCAATTAAATGATCTTTGAACTGCATATCCATATATTCTCCACCCATATCAGTTCACAAGATCTTTAATGTTTTACCTAATTGGTTTTGAGCCAAAGCATGAAATTCCTGAAACTTTTCAAACGTTTCAGATTTCTTTTGCATTAGGTAAAGAAAACTGTATCTAGAGAAATCGTCAATGAAAGTGACAAAATACTCATAACCACCTCGGGCTTTTACATTCAAAGGTCCGCAAACATCTGAATGCACTAACCCTAGGGGTTGTTTGGCACGCTCTCCCTTTGCAAAGAAAGAACGTTTGGTCATTTTTCCTTCTAGGCATGACTCGCATACTGAAAATTCACCTAAGACGACATTTTTCAATGGACCGTCCTTGGTTAGCCTATTAAGTCTATCAAAGCCTATATGACCTAAACGTAAATGCCATAGATAAGTTTGTTCATCATTATCAATCTCTTTTCTCTTAAGGCTTCTAGGTTTAGCTACATTAAAAAGTTCAGTATTTAGTGAGATTTGCGTATCAGGTCTTAGAACATAAAGCCCTTGTTCCATGTTAGCAACACATATATGAAATCCATTATGAGAAATTGAACAATTAGAGCTCGAAAAATTCAATATATAAAATTGTGTTTGTAAACATGAAACACTAATCAAGTTTCTACTAAAGTTTGGAATAAATAAAACATTGTGTAAAAGTAAAAATCTTTTTGAATGAAACTTGATACGGGCCGTTCCTTTAGCTTTGACCGATACTAACTCGCCATTTCCAACTTTTAGCTTTAAATCATCTGGGTGAAGATTTTCCCAAGTTTCAAGCAGCTGCAGTGAAGAACATACATGGTTAGTAGACCCAAAATCAACAATCCATTTGGATTTGTCATTCTCTAAAACACATGATTCAAAGACAAAAGCATCACCTTCGTTTGAATTGTTTAGAAGCCTGGGACATTGTTCTTCTTGATGTCCCTTTTCATTACAATTCGCACATAGAACATGATGTCTGCTAATTGTATTTGAAGAAGCAGCTTTGTTAGAGCCTTCATGCTTAATCCTCTTCCTCTGATTAAAGTTTGCAATACCAGGAGGTCCCATTGCAATCAAATTCCATTCATGAGCTCGTAATTCAGATTCGAGCTTGTCCATGTCGGAGGAGTTAAAATTGTTGATCATGTAAGATACAACAAATTCATTATACTCCGGAGGAAGACTATTAAGAATGAATTGTACCCATTGTTCCGTTGATAATTCAATTCCAAGTAGATTTGCCTTTTGGAACTTCAGATTCATCAATAATAGATGCGAGTTAATGCAACTACCAGGATGCATTTTCACACTATAGAGTTCATTTGCTAAGATATTAGCTAGGAGTGGATCGGGGTGAGGGTTATTCATATTGGCACTACAACATATCAATAAAACAGAAGTAAGGTTTTGGTTCTATAAATTCATATACAAGTTCAGAAAATAACAAATAATCATGTATGTTATAAAAATACTAAATCTAACATAGTTTATTTTCCAAGGTTTCCAACAAACTGATACAGTGTCCCGTTTAGGCGAGAGTCAAAGCATCATCCATTGAATAGAGTTGTCAATTCATCTAAAATGATAAACATTCTAGCAACCTTTTATTCGATCAAGATTGGAATCCAACGTTGTCCCGTTTAGACGAGAGTCAAGGCTATTCTATCTTATGAGCTTCCACCATTGTTTCATACTCATGTAAGTCTTATACAGTCGCCACCATTAGGGTGATCAATACTAATATAAAAAACTTACAAGAATACTTATCTTTCGAGATTAAACGGTGCTAACTTGCTAATGAACGTTCCTCCATTAGGGAGAATTACTCACTAAAACAATAGCTATGTAAAACCAACAATGGAGATCGAATGCCTCTTGATTAAAGCTCATTATTTAAAAATATGTATTGTATTTAATCATTTATTTTATTCCATATTTTAATAATGAAAAATTACCAATTAAAGTTGGTTTAGTAAAAAAAACATATTTATATATATATAAAAAAAATCCAACTTTAATTAAATTTTAAAAAATGGAATAAATTTGAAAAATATCTTATTTAAGTTGTTTAGAAGAATGTAAAAATATCCAACTTAAATATTCTTCAAACTGAATTAATTAAATATTAACAATTAAGTTGTAACCACTTAATTTAAAAGATATTCCATTTTAAGTTTGTCCATATTTAAAAAATATCAACTTAAAAAATATCCAAAGAATCTTAATAACCAATTCCTAAAATTCCTAAACTTAATTTTACAATTGGAAATTCAAAAGATATTCAAATCTAAGTTGGTTTGTTAGAAATAACAAATTTTCAACTTAAATAGGAATATTTAATGAAATAATAAAATTAAGCTTCAGAAAGAATCTAGTTGGTTATAATTCTATATTTAATTAAATACAGGAAAATACATATAGCTTTCTAGAATATTATTCATCAAACTATGTTTTCTTGAATTAATTTCAAGAAAAATGAAATTAATTATGTTGCTAATAAATTTTATTAGGCTAAACTAATTTAATTAACCTAGCACAGTTATCCAAATCAGGCAAATGGGCCTTCACAATTGGGGTTGTTCATGTGAGGGGGGGTTGGGTTCAGTATGTCGTACCCACTTCTATGGCTCCCATCTCTCACACAAGGCCCAAAAAAGAGGAATTTAACCTTAAAATGAACAACTGTTATTAATTGAATAGGCCCAAAAACTAGATGGGCCTAAATAAAATCTATCAAGTTATGACATTTTATTTAGCAGCAACAACGTATATGTATCTATAGCAAAATAAACGTATGGGCTCACACAGGTACACATATTTGGATGGATCCTATCATGTTACTAGGTCATACACAGATGAAAGAAGAATGTAAAATTTACCTGTTACAAATTATTTACTTGACCTATTGACAATTGAACCATGGGTTAAAATCAGATCATTGGATCTGTCAACAAGTTAACCATGACAATTTAGATCAAGCAATAATAGGTTTTAGAAAAACTTACAAACAATCTAAAACACATACTCCTGCAACAAGTTAGATTGGATAGTTGGATGTAGGATTTGTTTAATTTTAAAATAATTAAAAAAAATCGAAAAAAAGTAAAAAAAAAAAAATAAACCTACAATTTTTGAAAAATTAGGTTTCAACTAACCTAAATATTATTTCAAAAAAAATTTGCTAACCACCTTTTAAATTTCATGTTATTTTATAAATTAAATGATAAATACATACCCTTTTGTGATTTTATAATTTAATTTAAGTAAAAATAATAAAATTTAAAAGTTAGCAAAATTATCTTATTTCCTTTTTAAAATATCATGATTATAGTAATCTTATTTTAAATTTAAATAAGGTCAAATTGCTTAAAATAGAATATTATATATAAAAAAAAAATTAATATCTGACCTTAGATTTAAAAATAAAATAAAATAATCAAAATTAAAAAAAATAAGAAAAGAGGTAAGCAAAAATTGATTTTTACCTATTTTCAAACTCAAATTTCACTAATATCTAAAATTAATTTTAAAAATCAAATTAATTTATTTCTGATAATTAGATTTGAAATATGAAAATTAAAAATCAAATTAATTTATTTTTGATAATTAGATTTGAAATATAAAAATTAAAAATCAAAATACAAAACTACACAAAAAATCGGAAGTTAATTCCGTGAAATAGCATGAAAAATCGAAGAAAACGAAAAAAATGGCAAGTGGTACGGACAGTATGCACGCAGGTGGGGAAATTGCCGAGAAAACTTGGCGAAAGGATCCCCTGGCATGATTTACGCGCGCGTGGGAAGGGGAATCACCACCCTGATTTTTTCCGATTTTCGAAAATTCATAACTAATTCAAATAAAATCGAAATCGAGTTCTGTAAAAAAGTAAATTGCTTAATTTTTTCCATACTATCCAATAAAAATAATTTTAGAAACGAAAGTTCAATTATTTTTCCCAGAATTTCCCAAACATCAATCAATCATCAATACAACACACAAAACAACATGATACCATCCAAATCACCAACAAATCGTTTTAAGTCAAAATTTCTTGCAAGCAAATCAATTACCATGGCTCTGATACCAGTTGCTGGAATTATTTTACCAAGATCTTAGATCTACTCACAAGTATGTTGATTAACAACCTAAATATGAACTTCTAAAACGAATATAAATAAACACACATAAAGTATGAGAAACCTTACATTGGGTGCAGCGGAATAATATGTCTCCTTCCACTCAGATCTCCAACCCTTGCATCCTTTCTATTGCAGAGTATTATCAAGATCTGAGCCCGAATGTCCTTCTTTGTTGTATCTGAATTCTTCACAGTCTTCCTCACTATGATTGAGGTACTACTTGCTGTGTGTGGGCACTACTCTATCACTTAGAGATTTCGAAACAGATAAGAAGAAAGAGAGAGAGAGAGAGAGAGAGAGAGAGAGAGAGAGAGAGAGAGAGAGAGAGAGAGAGAGAGAGAGAGAGAGAGAGAGAGAGAGAGTGGGGGATTAGGAAAATTTCTGTGAAAGGAAAATAATGCAATTGTGTTGTGTATGTTTCCTGAAGCCTTTACCTTCTATTTATAGAATACCACACAGGGTTAGGGTTGAATTACTTGGCATTAAAAATTGAAAAAATTAAATGATAAAGGGCAATGATGTGGCCGGCCATGGCAATATGGAAATAGGCCTCACATTTGCAACTTTCTTATTTTATCATTTATGTTTCCCATTTTCTCAAAAACTGTCAATTTTCACATTCAGCCATATAAATGTCAATTCTAACTATTTAATAACTATAATTAATTATTAAATAATATTGTCATTTATTATATTTATTAATTAAACTAATCAAAGTCTCTTAATTAATAAATATACCCTATAAACTTTCTTTACAGTTTCGCCCTTAATAAGTGATAAATTCTCAAATAGACATAGTCTAACTTGAGAATTATAATTGATTAATTAAAACCAATTAAATGAGTCTTACAAGTAATATTGTCTCAACTAGTGTGGGGACCATGAGTCTATATATCTGAGCTTTCAATAAGCAGATCAAGAATTTACATTTTAAATTCACTGACTTATTAATTTTTCGTTGAATCCACGCATAGAACTTAGAATTGCACTCTCAGCTATACAGAACGTTCTATATGTTCCACCATATAGATACGTCATTAATTATCCATTGTTATAATCCTAATTTGATCAATGATCCTCTATATAGATGATCTACACTGTAAAGGGATTAAATTACCGCAACACCCTACAATGTATTTTATCCTTAAAACACTTAACCCCGTACAACTGATATTTTAGCTAAGTGAAATGAGTACTCCACCATTTATCTTCGTTTGGTTAAACTCGAAGGAAATCATCCTTTACTTTCTATTCGCCAGATAGAAGCTACAGACTCCATATTTATGTTAGCGCTCCCACTCAATTGCACTATTGTGCTCCCAAAATGTACGTATCACCCTGACCCAAAAGTAGGCTTAACTAACAAATCAAAGAACACGAATAACACTCTTGAGATTAAACCTAATCATATCAGGATTAAGATCATTTGATCTAGGATCAACTAAGTGATATTGAATTGAATAGATATTACAGTAAGTTTAATAAATCTATATCAAAGTTAAATATCGGTCCATTCCGATGCATACTCCATGCATCCAACCCAAGCTTTACTTTAACCACTGCTCTGGAAAGAACATAGCATTTCTCCAAATGCAAGTAAACTCTTATGTAGATTGTCATATCAGTAAAACCCCAGTGTTCTGATAAATCTAGGAATCTTTAATCACATAGTCATGTTTACTTTCCACTGTGTTGACAACACAATAAACATGATCAAGTATGTGAAAAGGGTTTGGATGAATTTATCAAACAAATAGACAAATAATTGATAAGGTGAACCAAAACATACACAAATGAATGAAAAAATACTTCTGTTTCTTTATTGATATTGAATAATCTGGATTACATTGAAATAAAGTTTTATTTAGGGCATAAAACCCAACAAAAGGTTGGAAGAAGTCTTATAATTAATGATCCCAGAAAGGCCTTCAACAACCAGAAGCAAAAGATAGGGGAGAGAGGGTCACCCTGTCTAATTCCACGAGAAGGGAAAATTTGGGGAGATAGACTATTATTGATATGGAGACAAAAAGAAACTGAAGAAAGACACCGCAGAGTGAGCGAAATGAGATGGGAAGGAAAACTGAAATGATGAAGGACGTGGCGGATGAAATCCCATTCCACTTTGTCAAAGGCCTTTTCCATATCAAGTTTAAGAGCAGCCCAGCCCACTTTCTCAGTTTTACGATTAGTGATAGCATGGATGACTTCATTAGCGATAATAATGTTATTAAAAATTATATGATCGCTAAGGAAAACACCTTTATTATGCGATATAAGATCAGGGAGGATAGATTTGAGACGGTTAGCAATAGCCTTAAACACGACCTTATAAATAGTGGAGCAAAGACTGATAGCCCAGAAATCCTTGATACGACAAGCATTATTGACCTTGGGAATAAGGACAAGGATCGTCTCATTAAGAGGAGCAATGTCAGCATTGGTGTTGAGAACATGAAGGGCAGCATTACAGAGATCAATGCCAACTATGTCCCAATGTTTCTGATAGAAACCATAATTCAAACCATCAGGTCTAGGAGCTTTGTCCCCAACAAGCTGGAAGAGAGCCCTTTTGACTTCAGCAAGATCAAATTGACTGTCTAGGAAAGCATGTTGATCAGGGGTGATGGTTTTGTTAATCCCCTGAAGGATCAGGGCTATGGAATCATAATCCGTACCTTGGGAAGTGAAAAGATTAGAGTAAAAATGAACAAAAGAGTTGGTAATATCCTGAAGCCTGGAGACACTTGAATTGTCGTTTAAAGTAAGGGACTTGATGAAGTTATTGCGTTTTCTAGTAGAAGCCCGGCTATGGAAATATTTTGTATTTTTATCACCCGCTTTAAGCCAATTAGCCCTGGACCATTGTTTCCAAAAAAAAAAAAAACTTCTTCTTTAAGCAAGAGATTGTCAAGAGAATGTTGAAGTGTGTTTGCTTTTTGAACATCAGAGGGAGAAATAAAGGGGCCAGCAAAAATGTTATCAATTTCAGACTGAATTCTTTCCCCTTTGAATTTATTTTTATCCCTTCCTCAAGAAACCATAAAAGCAATGCAATTATTTTGTTTTGAAAGAAAAGACTGAAGAGGGAACTTTATGGTATCTGGAGTGACCTTAAGGGTCCAACCAATCTTAACAAGGTCGAAAAAATCAAGTTCAAGAAACCAGTGGTTTTCAATACAAAAATGGGAGTCATGCCTGAAGATCATAGGATTGCCATCAAAGACAACTTTAATAGCCCTATGATCCGAGCCAAAAAAAAAAGGAAGGTGGTGAAGGGAAGCAGTGGGGAAAAGAGTGTTCCACTTGTGGTCAACAATGGCCCAATCCAATCGCTCTAAGGAAGTGCCATGTTTCCAAGTGAAACGACTGCCAGAGAAAGGTAAAGGAGAAAGAGAGTATTTGTACAGAAAGTTCTGGAAACGATGCATGGCATGAGGGGGAGGCAAACAATGGCTGTTACGGTCATTATGGCCAAGATAATCGTTAAAGTCTCCAACGATAATCCACGGTGCCAAAGGGGAAACATCAAAGAGACGAGATAAAAGAGTCCAAGAATTATTTTTATCAGTAATATAAGGAGAACCATAATAGCAAGACAAATGAAACATATTATTATTTATAGTAACATTACAGTCTATGTGATGAAGGGAGTAAGACAAAATATTAACATGGACATCATCCTTCCAAAAAAGAAACAGACTTCCTCCTTAACCATTCCTAGGAACCTCTAGAACATTAGCAAAATACATCTTAGCTTTAGAAACAAAAGTAGAGTGAGCAACAAGTTTAGTTTCCATAACAAAAAAGATCTGAGGTTGGTGTTGCTTGCAAAGGAGGGAGAAGTTATTGAATACTCGGGAACTCCCTAATCCACGAGCATTCCAACTGAGAAGACTCATTATTCTAGGCAGAGTTGCCGAGCAACACCTGCCGATTCATCATTATCGGACATGGAAGGAACAACCGCAAAGTCAAAATTAGAGGCACGCGCACGTTTCAGCATACTACGAATAGAAGAGCCCACTTGACAGTTGTGACGGGTATAGGAATGTTTCCTGGTGGTAGAAATAGCTTTTCCTGGGGGGTTCAGGGTACATTGGATCTTTTCCTTTGGAAGATGAGGTTATGACAGTGGGGGTCATGAGAGGACGAGAGGGGAGTGGGCAATTGATGGTGGAAGAGATGGGGTTATTTTGGGTAACGCTTACAATGGTAGGTGGAGGAGATGTTGGGGGGGGGGGCAACTGTAGTAGCCTCAACAGTAATGAATATGGTAGTAAGGGTAGTGTTAGCGATACTTGGGATAAGGAAATGATCAACAACCTCCTGAGTATCAGAGTTCACAGCATTTGATAGAGTTGGTTGTTCCTCAAAAGGAATGGAAGTGGAGAACTCAAAAATGCTTTTTTTGTAAACTGACTTGGTTGGGGCTCAAAGGGCATCTTTGTAGCTAAGGCTGGGGGAAAAGGATTATTATCACAGTGGTGAAGAAATTTCTTACACTTGTTGAAAGTGTGATCGAGCTTACCACAGTGGTAACAATAGTTCTGGATTCCTTCATAAAGAAGTTTAAGCCATTTGGTAATAGATAGCTTTCGGAAGTGGACATTCATGCCACGATGAAGAGGTTTGGTTGTGTCAAGCAAAACACGAACACGCATAAATGGGGTAATAGCATCATAGAGAGAGGCAAGGTGCACCTCAATAAGATCACCGATGGTATCAACAACAAATTGGGCAAGGCTATAAGAACGAGAACCAAAAGGAATAAGATGGACTTGGACCCATAGAGGAATGAAACGAAGCTGATTGGGGAGTATGGTATCAAAACCATCTGGGATGGCAAAAATCATGAGAGAGTGATCAAAATACCAAGGCTGGCCCTCCATCACCCTTCTGCAGTCACCCTCACAACCAAATCGAACCAGGAACATACCAGAGTGGTACTCAAATATAGAGAAAGGGTAGCGGACAATCCAGGCATCTTTCATGGCTTTGTGGATCCAGTCAGCTTTGATAGTTTTGGGGTTGAGTATCTTGACAACCAAGCAGAAAGAGTGGGCTTGTGGTTCGGGATGGATGGACACATGATCAAAGTCATGGATAAGAGCTTCTTCTTCCGTGAGTTGGATGGAATGATTATCAGGCAAGGTATTCATGGTGGTGAGCAAATATGGAAAAAAAAATGCAGAGGAGACAAAGGGAATAAAGCAGGGATGGAGTAAATAAAACCCAGACAATATAACCTTAAATAGGTGAAAAAAGGAAGAGAATACCTGGAGTGAATAGCGAGTAGAAGATGAGAGGATGCTATTTCTATCCTAGCTATCGGATGTCTAGATCTCCTTCTGCCCACAATCATAGCAATGATTCGTCTCCACCTGAGTATGGCGTCTAGAATTAAATGCTTGAAAAAATCAGGGAGAAGAGGATAGCCAAAGGATTTCTGTAAGAGTAATAAATGGAGTTCTCGGTTTTGAAAATGAATAAGCTGCATTAAATATTTGTAATGATTATGGGGAAACATTAAATGGGAAAGCATTAATTGGAAGTGAGAGGTGGAAAGAGGAAGAAGAAATGGTTGGGCACCACGCGGGTAAGGTGGAAGCTGGATAGACCAGAAAAGAAGGGAAAATCCCTAGAAAGTTCTAGAGCAGACTAATAGTTTTTTTAAAATTAGTAACTTTTAAACTATTTTATATAATAAAAATGATAAGAAATATGAATAAGGTAACACATATCACTAAAAATGTCACACAATGTTTTAATATAAAAAAATATAGTGCTCAGTATAAAACAAATACAGTATTTATGTAAATATTCGCGTGCTACAGTAAAAATGAAAGAAAAACAAAAAGACAGTATCCAATGTAAAAATCCCTAGATTTTTTAGATCAAAGTTTACATTTTTATTTTAGTATGCAAAAATAAACAAAAAAAAAAAAAGAGAGAAAACTTTTTTTCTTAAAAAAAATTCGAACTGAACAAAAGAGTCCCCTCTTTCTATTTTTTCCTTCATTTCCAGTTGCACCAAAACTTTCTCTTCTCCTCCATTTTTGTTCTTAACCAAGGGACAATTTCAAGTCTGAAAAAATCGTACTAGCTGTATAATGAGAAGGGTGAGATCGTAAAGCAAAAATCATACAAGATTGATGATAAGATCGTCTTCTTTTTTTGTGAAATTTCCATGTTGGAGGTCAAGTCTGAGGTAATTAATCTAACGAAGCCTACAACTCTTGCCACACCTTCGGTAGTGAGCACCAACAACCATGGTTGCGAGCCCTTATATATGCAATAAGTCGATCATCTTCTTCTATAGTCCAAGCCCCTTTGTTTGTATTGAGCAGGAAATGAAGAATTATAGATCTGAAATAACTAGTTTTCTTTTCTTTTTTTTTTAAATAAAAATAAAAATAAAAAATAAATAAACAAAATTTCTCTTATATTCTTTTCTTCTTTATTTTTTGCTTTTTAGTAAGAGCGATAAGAAATTCGGTGGCCTTATTTTTTGTGGGGATATTGGCGACTAAACTACCTGAACTTTACGGTTTGTAACACTTAACCACAAAAACCAAATTTTTGGCGACTGAACTACCTAAACCCTGGTTCTGTTTCGCTCTGCACACCTCCGTCCAAAAATCACAGTTAAGTTCCACGGTGGACTGTCCACGTGTACACACTTGTACACGTGTGCACACTTGTACACGTGACAAATTTTTAGTGGTCCACGTAATATTAGTTTTAAAAATAATTATAAATATTTTAAAAAATTAAAAAATTAGAATTTTTTTTTCTTATTTACTTTTTTAATTTAAAAAAAATTAAAAAATTTATTTATTTATTTTTTTTTCTTTTTCTTCTTTTTTCTTCTTTCTTCCTCACCAGGTTGGGATTGCTAGCTTCGAGAGTCATAAGACCCTCAGCTTCTAGGCTCCTCAACTCCCACAAAAATGGTTTCTTCCTCACCAGGGCCGTATCCTCCACACCGGAGCTCCACAACGCCGACCAATCGGCGGCCGCCCAGGCTCAGCCTGAGCCCACTCAAGATCTTTTCTCCACGGACCCCGGTGGGAGGTGCTCGAGTCCATTTATCCAACCCGAAAGACACTATCGAGGTCTTCGTCGATGACTACCAAGTCAAGATTCCCAAGGGCTTCACTGTCTTGCAAGCCTACGAGGTTGTCGGCGTTGACATTCCATGCTTCTGCTACCATAGCCGCCTTTCCATTGCCGGTAACTGTCGGATGTGCCTTGTCGAAGTAGAGAAGTCTCCAAGCTTGTTGCCTCCTGCACCATGACTGCCCTCCCTAGTTAGGGTTTTCCCACTTTGATTTTTATTTGTGATTTTTGTGTTTGAGCATGTATTACATTTGATCATGGCTGATTTTGGGGTTAGTTTGGCGTTGGAGGGTTTTTGCAGAAAGAATAAAGAAGAAAGAAGAAAGAAGAAGAAAAAGAAAAAAAAAAAGTAAAAAAAAAATTAATTTTTTAATTTTTTTAAATTAAAAAAATTAAATAAGAAAAAAAAATTAATTTTAAATTTTTTTAAATATTTATAATTATTTTTTAAAACAAATATTACGTGGACCACTAAAAATTTGCCACGTGTACACGTGTGTACACATGTACAGTCCACTGTGACACTTAACTGTGATTTTTGGACGGAGGTGTGCAGAGCAAAACGGAACCAGGGTTTAGGTAGTTTAGCCGCCAAAAATTTAATTTTTGTGGTTAAGTGTTACAAACCTTAAAGTTCGGGTGGTTTAGCCGCCAATATCCCTTTTTTGTGTTGTTGAAACATTAAGATCGGTCCTTGAAAGGACTTGCGGTCTGATTGTTTAGGCTTTTGACTAAATGAGAGAGAGAAAGAGAGAGAGATATATATATAGAGAGAGGAGTGATATATTTAAGATTATTTACTGATTACTGTCACAGAATAGTTGTTTATACATTGTTCTCATGTATTAAAATAGTTGCTTAACAAAATTAAAAAATTGATACATTAGTTTCAGTTATGGAACCTCTGTAAATTTTGCTACAGAGCAATAGTCATTGAGATGACAATAAGCACTATGCTAATTACGAATTAAGTGGAGAACTAATATCAAGAGATTGCACTTTTATTAAACTAGTGCAGGTAATGATGGAGAAGCTACAATGCAATAGTGAAACAATTAAAATACTAACTGAAGGAAGGTTGCCAACCACTCCAACTCAAGGGTGACAAAAGTTTGATGTTTTACATAAAGCTATTAACCAAGGAAACTAATTTCACGCAATATCCATTACGTGTGAACATATTCATCAACATAGAAAAGCAATTTTTTTTACAGTTACCCAAACAATAGTGTGCAACAATGTGATAACGAAAGAAAATGGCAATCACTCAATACACTCAGATGTACAGCAACATGATAACAACACAACAACAACAGCTAAACAACTTTTATCTACTTTAAGGAGGCGATCAA
Organism: Cannabis sativa; assembly: GCF_029168945.1. Classification (NCBI taxonomy): domain Eukaryota; kingdom Viridiplantae; phylum Streptophyta; class Magnoliopsida; order Rosales; family Cannabaceae; genus Cannabis; species Cannabis sativa. Next base: position 52,705,576 of record NC_083607.1, on the reverse strand, counting down.
TTTCAAAAGATATTATTTTGGTTGATATTAACACTTTGACACCAGAAACAAACCATACATCAACTAGAAAAACAACCAAAAGAAAATCCCTGAAGAAGTTGAATATTAAAAAATCTATATTTATTTGTTCATCAATTGATATTATTTTTGGTGCAAAACTACACAATATCTACATAAAAAAATAATTGTTATTTTCATGTTATTATGAAGTTTCTTTTGTGTTGTTTTTGCAACATCTTATTTCAACTTGAAAATAAAATCATTATTGTAAAGTTTGTTATGAATTTCTTATACACTACACTGGTTGTTCAACAATTAAAGCAATAGAGTTTTACATGTTAAAACAAAAATTTATTTTATCTCTTACATTCAGACATGGAAAATAAATAAGAGAACATACATTATGTCAATTTTGAATCATGTGGGGGCATTGATAGAAAGAGATTGTAAGTATGAATAAAAATTACTTATGTTTGGTAATAACATTGTTTGTTGTTTTACAGTTGTTTTAAAATTGTAAACACATTGTTTAATTTCGTTACTTTTTAAACATGTTAATTTTATATTGTTTGTATGTTGAATTTCAGTAGTTAAAAATTTTAGATTCCTTAAATTATATATACAATTATTTTTTATATTTTTATATCATGGCTAAATATTGTTAACAGTTAAAAAAATTATTAACAACTATTGTCTTTTTTCTGAAAAAAAAAAGAAGAATACAATTATACAAATACTTAATGTATAAATTAAAATTATAATAATAGTTATTTTTTACTGTACTAAAAAAATATATAAACAAATTAAGTAAAATTATAATGTTCAATATCATGTCCAAGATACATGTAAAATTAACTAGAAAAAAAATTTAAAATATATAAAAGAAAAATTTCTTGAAAAATGTTACTCTTTAGCGCATTATCAAAACTAAGCACACTTCTCAATCACTAATTCATCCACAATAGCTTGAACCTTCTTAGAAGATTGGAATATTTTCTTGTACATTTTTAATGTATGCAACTCACTTCATTCTACCTAAGGAATAGAAATGGACGGAGCGCCTATTCTGATCAACATTGAAGTACATCATCACTGAAAAGCAAGTTTCTTGCATTCAACTGCAGTAGCAAAACAACAAAATAAAAAATTAAAGCCTTTACAAAATAACATGTAAACATCTTATAAACAATGATATATCAACATAATCATTGAAAATATTTACAAAATAACATATAAACAACGTTAACACAATACTATATCAAAAAAATTATTAAAAATCTATAAATAAAAATAAACAAATTCATAAAACCAAAATGAACAAAAAATAACAAGATTAGCAATATAAAAGTTTAACTTAAAGAAGAAGAAAAAATATAATTGAATATGTTCTCTTTCTTTATGTTAGTGAAAACTCACTTCTCTCGGGTATTTCACCAAACACGTGTCATGTGTATTTTTATATATTGTACACACACACACACACAGCTATAGAGCATTTTCTTGTACACTTTCAATGTGTTCAACTTACTTTATTCTACCAAAGGAATAGAAATTGTCACAAAGTTATCCTAATCAATTGGAAGTACTTCAACACTAGGAATCAATATTTTTTTCTTTCTATTGCAATAGCAAAACAACACGTATAAAAAAAATATAAACAATATTGCATCAAATTTATTGTTAAACTGACTAATTCATAAAATCAAAATGAACATAAATAACATCGGAGGAATAATATGAAAATCCCAGTTTGAAGAAAAATAAAAATTACAATAGCACAATTGAAGATGCCCTCTTTCTTTAGGCTAATGATTAAGAATAACTATGTTATGCATTTTGTCAAACACATGGAAGGTGTGCCCTTATATACATATAAAAAAAATTAACTTAAAGAAGAAGAAAAAATTCACAAAATTTGAGGGCAAATCAGTAAAATTAATAATAAACAATCACACTACAACAATATTCTTATTAAACTTTCAAATTTAAACACTACTACAAAATTGGGCTTTAGAGATGGTTTTTAAGGCCTTTCAGCGTCAATTTTAGTAAAATTCGCTACCGATGCTGTACAAGGCAACACTATAAGGATTAAAAATAATCGACGTTGTAAGGACCTTATGGAGTCGGTTATTATAAAAAAATCGCCTCCGTAGGATCCCTATGGTGACTCCGTAGGGTTATTATGAAATAGCTGACTCTATAGGGGCTTCCTATAATTTTTTTCAGCTTTAAAATTTTGTGTTTTAACATTATTTATTTATTTTTTTTATTAAAAATCTAATTTTATTTTTATATATATATTATTTTATTATTAATATAATTAAATTAAGTATAAATTATATATAATAAGTATAAATAAAAATTAAATTGAAAAGTTAAATAAATACAGTGTTTGTATATAAGCTATTTTTTTTATTAATATTTTATATTTTATAATATGTGTTTTTATTTTATTTTAGTATGATTTTTATAATTTTTTATGTTATGTTTTGTATAATAATTAATATATTGAATAGATATTAATACAATATGTAATATTTTAATTTTTATGTAATTTAATAGTTTTATACATTTAAATTTTATAATATGTGTTTGTATTTTTCTAGTATATTAGTATCATTTTTATAATTCTTTAAGTTATGTTTTATATAATAATTAATATTTTGAATAATAAATAATGTACTATATTTTAATTTTGTTGTTTTACTTAAAATAAATTAATAGAATTCTTATGTTAAATATTACAATTAATATTTAGGATGTATTTTTTTTTTTAATGGAGGATGTATTTGTTAATTCTTATAAAAGTAGGTTAAAGAAAGCATACCTAATTCTATTGAAATTTCAACAGCATAACGACTATAATTGAACGTTTTCAAAAAAATTAAAGCTATTAATAACAACAAAACATAATTTAAAATAATATAAAACTATCACAACAACATTTAGCAATACAAAAATTTACCATCCATCCGACCACAGTACATGTATTCGTAGAACCTACTTCACCACGGATGAATATTTAAGATATTCAAACTTATCTAACATGCATATTATTCCACCCATCAATCCGACCGCAGTACTATACATCGCAGAACCTACTAAATTACTAGTTAGTAATTAACTATAGTATACTAAATATAATTTGTAACTAACTAGTAAGTAATTTTACTCTAAATTACTATCTATATAATAATTAGCGCTCCTCACGCACCCATGATTTATCTATAACAAAAATTAACAAAAAATCCTAACAACCAAATTTAAGAGAAACTTATATCAAATAATTTTATCCTAACTCTATTAAAATTTCGGCAACATAACGGTTATAATTGAACATTCCCAAAATATTTAATAAAAAAAAAACAATCTAAAACAAGTGATGATGACTTAGATGATTAATCATCATTGCATTTCTTATTAATATTTTAATTCGAGTTTTTTGAGTCAAGTGTGTTCTAGGGTAATAGAACTTAGGGTTCTAGTTCTAGAAACATAATTATCTTTACTTTAGTTTAAGTTTTAAGATACATCTTTGGTATGTTGAATTTTATGTGATATTTTATTCATCCTTAGGTATTCTAAATATTATTTCAGTATAATTTGTGAGACTTACGCGTCAAACGCCTCGAGACTTACGAAATTAATAACTAGTGTTATACCTGAAATTCGGCTGGAGGACACGTCTCATGATAAAGAGAATGTGAATCGGTGCAATATATATTTATGGAATAACTCATTAATTGCGTAAGTATCAGAGTACATTTGTAACTCGCTGACTGGTCTTAGGCGAGGAATCAATATACGAACTGGCACTTAGTGTATTAACGAGAAACCATATATGTCGCTAAAGGAGAATAGCGAGGAACCGGAGAAAAGTAACACACACCTCAGCTTGCAATAAGCAAACAAAGTGTAAAAGTCGGATCAGCTCGAAGAACAAGAATGCGAGATGACCATCTTGCTACGAGAAAACTTCCTATAGTTTCATCTCACTGACAAGAGCGAGGCTCATAACCCTGGAAAGTCAGAAAATTTCTGTATACCTGCGATCGACGTAAGACATATCTTGTCGACCTCAGAAAGAAGAATGGTTCCAGCTCGCGATTGGGATCGCTACAATCAAGTTTCTGTCGAGACATCTCCAGATTCAACAATTAAAGACGTGTTTAATACACGATATTCTTGACCCAGTAAAAGCGGGAAAATCACAGATATATGGTTTTCAAAATCATAGCTATATGATTTTCAAAATCATACACCGCATTTATATTTTTATGTAACCAGATCCCACGATTTTAGGGATAATGGCTGTAATCATATTTTGGTCAGCTTTGTAATTAACTGCCACTATGCAATTATAAATAGTGGCAAACAAACTCAAAAAGGGACGAAAAAAAACTCTTATGAAAGAGGCCCTAAAAAAATACTTAGAAATTTGAATAAGATTGACTCGTAGATTATGCAGAATTTTAACTGCAAAACCACGTAAAAAATTGGTGTTCATATTATTATTTCTCTATAGCTTTTATTTTTTCTGTGTTGAATTATCATCGTGATGCTCAAATTTGGTTAACAAAAATCTTCGTTAACAACTAGTAACTAAGTATAGTATACTAAATTACTAACTAGTAATTAGTGCTAATTCTACCGAAATTTCAGCAGCATAACGACTATAATTGAACATTCTCAAAATTTTAAAGCTATTAATAACAATAAAACACAATCTAAAACAATCACAATAATATTTAGCAATATAAAATTTTACCATCCATCCGACCGCAGTATATGTATTTGCAGAACCTATTAAACTATGAATATGAATATGTAAGATATTCAAACTCATCTAACATGCATATTATTCTACCGATCTGACCGTAGTACAATATATCGCAGAACCTACTTCACTACGGTTAAATATTTAAGATATTCAAACTCTACTAAGCATTTAATAAAAGTTAGTAAATGTGTACCTAGAGCTAGCTAGAAACCAATCAACACCAAATAAGTCAGATCCTTGCAAATTGACCTCACAACCTACAATGTAAAAAATACTACAAAATTAAAAAAAATATTTATTTTAACTACTTTTTAGTTATATAATTAATAAGTAACTAGTTACTAACTAGTTAATTTATTACTAACGAGTTACTAAAGAGTCGGTCCCCACGGTGGCCACCCGTGTAACCCGATCCAAGTTTGGGTCTTCTCCTCTTAATCACATTGTGATCAACGCGCATGGACATGCATGCAACACATGCACACGTGAAAAAAATCACCCAACATCCTTTTGAGCCTCATGGCTTGCAGCCGCAACCTTTGAGATTGGTGGCTCGTCATTTGTGGTCTAAAACTCGTCATCTTAATGAGTCCAGGGTTTACTTCTTAAACCCGAGCTTACTCATCAATAGAAGATTTGTGGAATTTTAATATTACATTATTTAAAAAAATTTATAAATAAATTTAAAATAAAAATTACATCAAAACCTATACCATAAATATGGTGTACAACTTTTCTAGTAAAACTATACAAATTCCTAACCCAAATTTATGATATAATTAACGTTTCACATTCATGCATAAAAATTAATTCCATCCATTCACAATATATCAATATATATAAATATATAATTACCCAACACAATATTTAATCTATGTCATTATGAAGATTGCTTTGACACCAATTATTGGTTTTTATGGTCCATATCAGAGTCATAAAAGTGGAAGAAAATTTTTGATAAAACAGTTTTTTATCTAATATGAATTACAAGCCCAAGGATCTCAACATAATATATATAGATTAAATCTAATCTACTGAAAGAAAATCAATTACCTCTTGAAGCCTATCGGGGTATTCTTATTTCTTTTTGTATAACAATTGGACATCCAATCTAAGAACTTCGTTGAAGAATCCACATCTTGATCTTCCAAGCTAGACTCAATATTTAGGAGCAGACTGGGCTATTAGATCTTATTGAATGAAGATTTAGGTATTACAGTGTGCACTCAACTCATAAGACACGGTAATGAGATTTTTGATCTCACACACACTTTGAATAGTGTGTACACGTGTGTGTGTGTGTGTGTGTGTGTGTGTGTGTGTGTGTGAGAGAGAGAGAGAGAGAGAGAGAGAGAGAGAGAGAGAGAGAGAGAGAGAGAGAGAGAGAGTAGGGTTGAAAAATTCAATTCTATTTTCTCTCTGCTTCCTCAATTTATTTCTCTGTTAATTGGCTTTCTTAAAGTCTATTAACTGTTATATTTATGATACTATTTATCCCTACATATAGTGTTATAAATAAAACCTTTAATCTTTTATATAAATAAAAGATAAATATCTAATTTGATTTGAAGTCAAAATTCAAATTCAAATATAAATATCTAATAATTAAATATCAAAATATTAGTAGATCTTTTATTTTAATAGTTATCCTTTTAATTAAATAATTATCCAGTAATTTATTTAATTAATAATTAAAAGATAATTAACTTAATTTAATTTAAATTATTTTAACTTAATAAAATAATTAAACCAACTTAATCATATGTCTTTATATGTCACCCTACACGTATAGAATGGGCCTACACGTGTGGGTCAAATTTTAAGGTCTAAAATTGATTTCTCAATTTTGCCATAAACAAGATTTATTATTTATTCTACCAATAAATTATAGTTGATTAATTCTCATTAATTTCTTATTTTACAAGGATTAAAAAATATATTTGTCTCTTTAATATTATTTAGTAATAATATTATATTTAACTATTTAATATAGTTTTATCTAATAAAACTAAATAGTTAAATACCATTAAGTATACGATTTATAATTGCCATAATTAATCAAAACAATAATTTTACAAATTATTATTTGCCCTTAAAAATTTATATCCCATAGAAATTAATTCTCACTCAAAATTTATTCATCAAATAAAACCTTTTCCTGTACAGTTTTGTATAGAGGTGACTTGAAGATCATGGACCTATATTTCAAAGCTCCAATAAATCTAAGATTATTATTAATCTCATCAATAGAATGATCTGGTTTATTAATTCTATTATTACTCCACTATAAATATGGAATTCCACTCTTTGACAGTATATAATTATATTTACAGAATTCTTACTTATAGTCCATTGATATAATTAATATAAGTAGTTCACCCTTTAATTATTAGTTCATGATTAGAGTTGGTTAAAATTATTATTTTACTCTTCTAATTATCTCTTGATTCCTTATGTATCATTAATTTAATGGGAACCGTTAATCTATAACTTATTATAGATTTGAATCCATATGTTAGCAGTACTCCTAGAATTAATACTATAAGGAAACTAATATTTGACCCATTAGGAAAGCTTGGATTTCACTATTGTATAATATGTTTTGAGCCACTCATGTTATTAAGCTCCCAACATAGAAGTTGTAAGAATCATCTTCTTTGAGAAACTTTAACGAGTGAATCAAAGAACTCAATGAATACAAACATGAGTTCATGTATACACAGGATTCAGGCTGATCTACTAATGATCATCATTGTGATATGATAAAGTCTTTTCATGGTAAAACGGAAGTTAATGAAAGATGTTTATTACATATTGGTCTAGTCATGTACAATCTAATTATACACAGTACCTTTACTACATGTCCATCTACATATGTGATCAAAATAAAAATCACACACACTAGAAGTATAGTGTATAGTAAACCGTACTTAGCAGTTCCATATTCAAGATTCCGAAAACTTTAATACACTACCTATTTTATTCATATTGTATAATCTAAAGTCTCTTGTATATCTTTACGAGAATATACTTTCTCCATATGAATAAATAATTTTCAGATATTTAATAATTATACTCTTATAATTAATATATCATTTATCTTATAATTGTATTTCATATATTCTCTAAAATTTTATTCATTAATTACTGACTTTTAAGATAAAAAACCCAACAAGCACATGTATCATACCACCATCCCTTCACTTTCTCTCTCATAAAATTCACCTCACTAAGAATAGCAATGATATCCTCCTCGATAGTATTAACTTTGGGTCTTTTAAAGTCTTTTTTATGCTTACAATCCTTTGTATATTGTTTATTTTTTCCACACTTAAAATATGGATCTTTTTAACCTTTGAATTGGTTAGGATTAGACTTTGGACCCAAGGTGTTACTCCTTTAGTTATTACCCTTGTTCTTATTATGAACTTTAGAAGTTACATTTACTTTGGAAGTCTCTCCATTAGACCCCTCCACAAGCTCATCATTACTGTAATATCCAGATTAAAATAGTATTTAATTTTTTCTCTCCTTGGGATATTAATTGTGTGAGGATAATTATCTTATATATTTGTGTTGTTAGTGAGTTGAGATTGTTGCTTAGATTATTGTACCAACTTTCTAGAGAGAGTTAAAGTTATATTAACTACGAAAGTAAAATATTATGGTATTTTTACAAGGTAGGTAATCATTTAATTAAAGCCCAATGTGAAAGTTTATTAGGGTTTTATAAATTATTTAGTGGATTTTAATTAATGGTATAAGTGATATTAAATAACATTATTATAGAGTTAATGTTAAAAATTCGTAGGTTTGGATAAATTCGCAGGATTAAAAACTGTTTTACTAAAACGATCATATCTGGAGTTCTAGAGCTCGGATTGAGGTGATTTCAGTGGCGTTGGAAAGATAATTCAAAGATCTATCAATTATGTAGAAATAGATTTATCGTAATTTTAACTTTATTGGGGTCAAAATCAAGGTACAAAGTGACGACCTGTTAAGTTTAGTATAGAAACCCTAAGTTTTAAAATTCAAATTTAAAACTTATAACTAACAAATAAGATTTTTATTTAATTATTCTATTTAGAGTTAAATTAGTATCAGATTACAGGGGTTATTTTATTATTTTATTTTATGGGTTTAATTAGATTATAAAACCTAAATCTATCACATTCTTGATACGTAATATGCAGAGCCTCTAACCCTGAGAAAAATAAAACTCAATCTCAATCTCTTTCTTTCAAATTTGAATACAATTCTTAGAGAAGACACTCATAAAATCCTATACCCTACAAGTTATCCATCTCGCTATCTATCAAAGATTTATAATTTTCCTTCTTGTTTCATTCTCTTCGCCAAACAACTCATGATTTTCATCAACATAACATTGAGATCATCATCACCATTCTAATAATTGAGATTTCAAGATCTAGCACTGATTAAGAAGAGTCATCAAGAGGTAAGAGAGTTCTTCCACTTATTGTTGTGAACTTTTAGGTTAAACTATGAAATCTCGTTTTTATTTTTTTCTGAAAATTATTGTCTTAGTAAAATAGTCATATCTCTCTCAATATTGATCCGTTTCCAGCGATTTTTGTATCGTTAGAAAGCTTATTCGATAATCTAAAATTTTTATGAAGAAACTATTCACCATTTCGGTGATATTCTATGTCGAAAATTATCATCTTTCTAATATTGTTGTAAATCGTTTTTTTCATATTCCCAGAAAAAGTACTTTCACTTAAAATACCATAACTCTCTCAATTCTTGTCCATTTTTAATGATCTATATATGGTTTCAAAGCTTATTCAATTTTCCATAAGTTTCATGAAGAAACATTTCGTGAATTCGGAGTTATACTATGTCGAAAAGTTAGTTTCCTTCTGTATCATGTAATTCGTTTCTTGAATCTTGTTCTTCCAAAACTGTTTTGGTAAAATTGTAATATCTCTTTGAATATAATTCCAATTTCAGAGATTTTGGTATCATTGGAAAGGGAATTTAATTTCCTAAAACTTTCATGAAGATGTTATCTTCTAGTTCTGAACCTTTCAATACAAAAAGTTTGTATTTTTGCTAAGTCGTATAATTCGTTACTCCATATTCCTTCTCAGAAATAGTTTCAGTAAAACAATCATAACTCTCTCAGTTTTAATCCATTTTTAATGATCTTTATATCGTTGGAAAGATAATGGAATTTCCTATAATTTTTATGAAGACAACTTTTACTGAATTAGTGTAGTTGTTGGTCAAAAATAGTAATCTTTCTGCTGTACTGTAAGAGTACGAATTTTAATATTAGGGCCTTGACCCATGTCTTATTATAGGTAGTAGTGACGAGATAACAACTCTTAAGCAGCGGGATTTGAGGTAAGGAAATTAGATAGTGTTATATGTGTTTATCTGCATAAATTTGGATTCTTTATGTACTGAAATATGAGTTATGATTTGTTATTATAAGTTTGTATATGGTACTGAGAATGTGTGGTATGGACACAATATTCGTAAATTGATATATAAATTATGGTTGTTATGACTTGTATATGTGTATGTTGTATGTTGTGTATTGTATGTTGTATGGTGTATGGTGTATTGTTGTATGTTATATGTTGTATGCTAACGTCTCAGGTAAAGTGAGGGACCATGGTGGGGTATGATACGGGATAAGGCCGTTGAATGTAGAGATACCCTACCCTGCATTTTCCTGAGTCGTGTATGAGATTGTTATGGTGGGTATGATACAGTGATGTTACTGTTGAATATAGAGATACCCTATCCTATAACAATGGTAGGGCTGCATAGGCCCATGTTATTATGTGGGCAGATTAGGCCCAGGATATTGTAGGGTCAGGCTAGGCCCGGGTTATGTAAGTAATGGCTATGATATGCCAATGTTGTGATAATGACATTATTATTTATAGTATTGATATGATTATGTTATGAGTATGATATTGGAGTTATGATCTCTGTATATGTGTACGGTGTGAACAAATAATATAGACTTGTATGATAAAAGGTTTCCATATGTACAGTTATTTGGTTATAGTTATAAAAGAGCATGTATGATATTGCTAAAACTTAATAAATACATTAATGGTATGTGTGATATTATATGGTATTGTTTGATAAGCATTTCCTTACTGAGCTTTTAGCTCACCCCCCTTACTTTCCCCCTACAGGTATTAGACAGGGAAGTATGTATAGTGAGCAGGGTCAGTTCTGGTACGTATACTGTGAGCGGCTACGGGCGGACAAACGATCTAGAACGCCGGTGGTGCCTTAGTTTTATTTTAAGCAGTTGATAAATCTAACACAGTGGAAATGCATTATTTAAAATTATTTACTTACTGTATCTTGTTTTACAAATGAAGGATCCTTCTCTGTTGCATTTTGATTTTTTTTTAAAATCCACTGTTGTATTTAAATTATTTTTTTTATCTTTTCAAATTATGCATGAAAATAGTATTTTTGTAAAATAAGGCAAAATACTGGGGCGTTACAATTACATATTGATTCCTCCTCATTTCGAATATGTTTTTGGATTTCTTTCAAAGAATAATCCTCATTTTTATGAAGGATTCTCTTCCTATAATTCTTCCAAGATGGTGATAATTTTGCCACTATTGTACTAACTTGAAATGCCTCAAGAAGTTTAATTTTGAGCACTTTTAATTTTTAACAACTACTAGCAACTCATAAATTTGGGGTAAAAGAGGTTTACCATCAAGAAATTTTAAATCAAAATATTGAGAAATTTAAAATTTCTTGGTATCTTCCTCCTTGATGTTGAACTTCTTTTCAAGGTGATCTTGAATTTCTTTGACATCTTTGGTATCAGTGTATAAGTTATAGAGCCTATCTTAGAAGGAGTTGAGGATGTGTTGTTTACAAAGAAGATTGTCATCTTCTCTCTTTTTTCTTTGTGCCTTGACCTCATCGGTATCCTCCGTGGTAGACGTGAGTAAGGGCTCCAAAGTGGACTCAAGAATATAGGCAATCTTGAGTGTAGTTAGGAGGAACCTCACATTGTCTTGCCACCTAGTGAAATTGGTGCCATCAAAGCAGTCCAACCTCACCAAGTCTTAGTTCGTCATGTTGATTGGTTCTCCTTTCATTGAAAACAAAATAAGTTTTTTGATTGTTAAAAAATATAGAGATCGATGGAAGAAAATAAGTAAGATACAAAAAAAATATATAATCAAGACAATTACGATTCTATTAAAAAATGTTATAAGGACTAAAAGATTAAGTAAAGTATTACAACTCTAAGCACAAAAATACACTTAAAAGAGAGAGTATAAGATTAGAGTTACAACTCAAAATTCTAAAATATATATAAATATAAAACTAAGGGTAAATACTATTTTGGACCATATATTTTGCAAAAGTTACTAATTGAACCATCTATTTTGTTAAATGATAAAATGGACCCTGTATTTTCCAAAATGGTGAAAATAGGACCCTGTGCTTAATTTTTGACAATTTTTTTTAATATAACCAACTTGAAGACCATTCCTAAAACGAACAGAAACATAAAATGTAAACAGTTTTGTCATAACACCTCTAGATCGAATTATTATTAAATTTTATTTTGACAAAAAATCAATTTAGGGTCTTATTTGTACCATTTTAAAAAATACAAGGTCCATTTTGTCATTTAACAAAACAGATGATCTAATTGGTAACTTTTACAAAACACAGGATCTAATGGTATTTATCCTAAAAATAATACAAGATTATATATATAAAAGAGTGTATATATATATGTATATATGATATATATAATATAGAAATTTATATGTATAATATAATAGTTATACATGAGAGTATATCGTAACATACATAGTATATATAATATTATATAGGATATAATAATATATTATATAAAGTATATATATATATATATATTATATAAAAGAGATGAAGAGTAGAATATAGTAATAGAAAATAGATTGAGAGAGGAAAAAGAATCCAAAGTGATTGAAGGAAGATCACAAAAAAGTTTGAACAAAGTTTCAACAGCTTTGTCTGAAAAGCTTATTTTCTCATCTACTAACACTTAAGTGGCGTTTGGTTGGGATGAATGAAAATATAAGAATAGGAATAGGAATGAGAATAGTAATGGAATGGAATAGATATTATAATGCATACAAAAATTGATAAAAAAAAAATTATTAAATTTTTTCTCATCATGCATTGGAGTGGTCTTTCCTTCCATTTCAAAATAGAATAGTCATTCCACCAAAATGATGGAAAGGTCATTCCATTAGAATGACATTCTAAGACTTGAAAATTATTTTCTTTTTATTCCATTCTATTTCATTACTTCCAACCAAACACCACCTTAGGGTTTTATGCAAATACTTATGGGAATTATCAAGTCTCAAAGAACCTTCTAGCTTAATGTTTGAAGAGAGAAAAGTGGTGTGTCCAAGAATGAACCATAGGACCCTATTTATAGTGTTTAAGATGAACCAAAATTGAAATTGAACTCCCACCCTTCCTTGGTGGTTACCAAATGAAAATATAGGATTAAAAGGGATGAAAAATGTTGGCATGGAAGTAGGAAACGCCACCATTAAAGAGGTGAACGTTTTGCAATATTTCACTGAAAATTATTTCTAGGCAACATATCACTTGGAGTGTTACCTACAAACCCGTATTGAGAATTCATCACAAAATGTCAAAAACCTCATAACGTCCCTTCTGGTGACGTGTCGCCTAGTACGAGGCGATATGTCGCGTGGTACAGTTTCAACAACTCAAATTTGACTTTCTTAACTTCTCTTCGAGCCAACTTGTCACCAAATGTTTCAATCTTCATTTTAATAGGCATTTTAGGTCCAAATTTTACATTTTTATCTTATTAAGATAAATTAAACAAAAAAGAAAATACAAAACTTTTTTTTTCAAAAATACGGACTGACTAAACAATCCGCATATACACGTTGCTCACTACCTCCAAATGACCCCACTTACTACTAACATATATAAACTCCACTGCCACCTATTTCTATACATAATATAACGTAGAAATCAGTGGCCATCATTCCTCGTATGGACTCAATAGATAGGTAGCTAGTATGAAGGTCCATTATCATATTTATTAATATTGTATACATTTTGTTATTATTTAACGAATAATTGAAAAAAGTTTAAAAATAACTAAACATAAATCACAATTTTATTTTTTTTTAAAAAATAAAAAGTTATTTTCATGTTGTTATTAATTAAGTTTCTTTTATGTTGTTTTTGTAACAATTTATATTCAACTTTAAAATATTTGATAAAATAAAATTATTAATTTCTATGTTGTTGTATAGTTTATTACGAGTTGTTTACACTCTGTTTTTTCAATATGTAAAAAATATAGAGTTTTACGATTCAAAACAAAAACTCATATCATCCCTTAATTCTAAGGAATAAAACTTATACCAATCTTGATACATAATTTGGAGAAATAGGATGACAATAAACATTATGTTGATAGGAAGAGATTCTGAATATGATCAATAAAATTAAAAAATGTTAGATCAGCAGCTACATTATAAATATGAATTTTATGTTCAATTTATAAATTTAGGATCTAATAACATGATGATGTCTAATTACTGATATTGGAATAACCAAAGTTGTTTTTATATTTTTGTATAGTTGTTTTTAAGTTGTTTAGTGTGTTTACTGTAATTATTTTCTTCATTCATTATAGTTGTTTTCCTTGATTCACCTATATTAGCCAGTAGATTTTTTTTTTATATAATTTTAGTGCATTCTGATAATTTTCAAAAAATTAGAATAAAAACAACTCAAGTGAATTTTTGGGTACTATAATGAATATAATGTATTAGAATTTTAATATAAACAATATGTTATTTTTACGTTGTTGTCATGTTTGTTTTACGTTGTTGTCCATGAGTTTGAAAGAAAAATTATACAAAGAAATGCAAAAATAACACAAATATAGCGAAAAATGTGATTCAAAACCATAAAACAACTAAACTTAAATAAACATTTTGTAACAACCAAAAATCAAATGTAAAATGACACTAGTATATAGATAAGAACAACTGAAATAACTACATAGCATCTAAAAAATTACTACTAAAATCCTTAATCAAACATTAACACATTTTCTAATACACAAATGTTACAGGAAAAAACCCCTATAAATCAAACATAATGAAATTGGCCATCATAATGTTGAAAAACCTTATAGAAACCCTAAAACCCAACCAAAGAAACTCAAGATATCATACTTAGAACAGAACATTAAAAACTGAAAAACAACGAAAAAACACCTCAAAAAATACATTTGCTTAGTGATAAAATAAAACTGAACAACAACAAAAAATGATAAATGGCTAAGTAGAAACAAAATGAAAATATGAACGAAATTAGGATGAACATTCTATAATCACAAAAACATACAAGAATTCTTTTACAACTATAAAAAAGAAAGGAAAACAACAATGCAAAACATAAACAAAAGAATTTTTCGCATAATAGACCAAAAATTAAAAAAAAAATTACAAAAATACATTAACACTAATGCTTTTTTATTTTTACGCTTTGAAATTTTTTATTTACAAAAATACGTACTTCAGTAAAAAATAAATTATTCTTTTGTTGTTTTATAGTTTATTTAAACTTGTATTGTAGCTGCCACAATGTTATTTATTTTGGATATTTTTGGTTGTTTTGTAGTTTTTTATGATTGTTTCATAGTTGTCATGATGTTAATTTCACGTTGTTTTTTAGTTATTTTCTTACTTTTTGTTGAGAAAAGAGTATTTTTTGTAATTTTAAAAGCGTATTTTTGTAAATAAAAATTTTAGGCCGTAAAATTATAAATAAAACATAAAAATAGGGTATTTATAAATGACATTACTTACACTAGCATTTGATTATTTTCACTTTTTTTTTACTTTTTCATTTTCAACCTTATATGGCAATGGCCTTTTCTTTGAAGTTGATGCTTCTGGAATAGGTTGAGAAACACGGTCATCCTCCATTGCAATAGCGTTTACCCATTTTAGTTTGTATTTTGGGTTTTTATGATTATTTAGTAACATTTTTAGGATCTAGAATTAGAAGAAAGGATGAAGAAGCTTTAGAAATAGCCATAGTCTTGTTACTCTCTCTTTCTGTTTTTTTTTTAAAAAAAAGGCCATAGTAAATTATGAATTTATGAATTAAAAAAAAATAGTTTCACAAATAAAAAATGAGTGGAATGGGAGAACATGTGTATTGGAGAAGTTCTTTTTAAAAAAAAAATGAGAGAGAGAAATGTGATGAATATAAAAGAGTAGAATAAAAAAAAAAAGAGTATTTGAGTGACGAGAGAGGGAGAAAATCATGTCTAACATGTAAAAATTGAAAAAATATATTATATCAACATTAATGTGTAAGTAGTAATTTTTAAATTTTTAAACTTTTAAAAATGTATTAAAAAATCAATGTTAAACTTATTCAAAATGCTCCTCATTAATAAGAAAGTAATAATATGTGATTTTTTGTTGAATTGGGTAAATATCTCTTATTTAATTAATATTACAATTGTTTTTTTTAATTTAAAGAGAGAGAAAAATGAAGAGAAAAAAAAAAGAAAATGAAAAAAAAAGAAGAGAAAGGGAATTAACATGTAAAAGAGACTAAATATAAGCAATAAAGGTATTTTTGTAATTAAAGAACTTTTTGAAAAGTAAAATTGAAAAATAAAATTTATAAAAAAGTTTAAAAAACCAAACATAAATAAAAATGTAAAAAAGATACTAAATTTGACATATAGTGTAAAAATCCCTTCACTTTATGTATTTACTTCTTCCTATTACAGTAGTGATTGAGTAAAATACCTATTGATAGAGATAATAGTTTATAACCTTTGATTTAATCTAATGGCTCAAATTAACTCTCGAAAACTACACCATAATTAATATATTTATTTATTTATAATTAACTTTGAATATTATTAATTATAAATTTAACTAACAAAACTCCAAACCTAACTTCAAACTATAATGTCTACTAAAAATTTAATTTTAATTATATATTTTTTAGTTTTAAATTTATACCATTTTAATTAAATTTATTTTAAAACAATAATTATACTTATAAAAAACTATAACATGTTCAACTTATAATAATCAATATAAGCACTCTTAAAACAATCAAAACGTCATGAGTTCAATCCTTAAAGTAATATTTTTTTTTCTTTATTTATATTTAATTTAATATTTTAATTAATTAATAATTTCAAAATTTTATCATATTATATTAATTAATTTACTTTTCAAAATTATAATGTTTATTGTATTTAAAAATTTTAGATATAAAATTAGTTATTTACTTTAATTACATTATTTATATAATCATGCATAAAATAGAAAATAATACATATTTATAATATATTTTTTCTTCAACTTAGTTCAATATATTTAAAATTTTTAAATATTATATTAATGATTTTTCTTAATAACACTATATCTATATAAATTATGCATGTACTAGTTAGCTATAGTAGTATACATATATAGTTAGAAAGAGTTAATGCACATTATCCTATCTCTTGTTAAGTGACATGAGTTCAAGCGTTGACACCTTCATTTAATAATTTTATACAATTTATTTTTTGCATATTTCATTTATTTCATTTTTTTGAAGAGGTTTTTATCTCTTTTGTACCATTCTCAATAACGGTAATCATACAATCCATTCCGCACTATTTTGAGTGCATTCGATTTATACTAAGTAAGAATTTCATATTTTGGATTCAATCAAATCCACGTAATAACTCAAATCCAATTCGCAAAAGAGCGGATTAGATTGATTAGTTTTTAATGTTGAATTACTTAATGTTTTTTATTTTTTTTTTCACATAACTAACAACAAAATAAAAATAAATTATTGTTATTTTATGTCGCCAATAACAATTTAAAATAAATAAAACAAAAAATAACAAACACAATGGAAAAAATTATATGTATAAAAAAATATTTAGTTTTATTTTACTGTGTGTACTTGCATAGCAAATAAATTACCACTGTGTGTACTTACATAGTAAATAAATTTTACAACAATAAACTATTATATTTGGATGATATTAATGTCTTACCACACGTTTTATAATTATCCAAAGTTGTCATAGACTAACAAATTTAGATGAGATCGACGGTGAGATCGTTCTGATATTTTTTAGTGCAAAACTTTCATCTATTTATTATGCATTTTTATTTGACAAAATTTATTATTCAATTTTTTATTTGATAAAATTTTTCATTTGATTATTATTATTACTGCATGTGTTATTTTATTGTTCACTATTATACTTTATGTAATACAACTATCAATATATATTAACAAATAAAAATTTAAGACTTTCCACCACAATAATTATAAATTTTAAAAATTTTATAATATTAAAATTGTTCCAAACCTTAAACCTTAAACCCTAAACCCTAATATCTCTATATCATAAAATGTAACCAGATTTATCATAATATCTCTAGCAAGAACAGATACAGAAAATGTAGCTAGATTTATCATAATATCTGTAGATCGAATTATCATTAAGTTTTATTTTGATAAAAAAATCAATTCAGGGTCATATTTGTACAATTTTAAAAAATACAGGGTCCATTTTGTCATTTAATAAAATAGAGGGTCTAATTGGTAACTTTTATAAAACACGGTGTCTAAAATTGTATTTACCCATATATATTAACAGAAAAAAAAAATTGAAGATTTCCCACCATAATAATTACAAACTTTAAATTATTATAGTATAAGGATTGTTTCATATATACTAATAATGAAAAAATATTGAAGAAATTTAAATTATTATTTGGAAGAAAAATCAAATTATTCAATTAATTTAAAAACTTAAATTAAATTAATAAAAAGCATTTCTTTACAAATGAATGAATTTATGACATTATAGTTGATGTAAGAGAATTTTACCATTTACACTATGTGTAACACCCTAACTATCTTAGGCGTATTACGTGATTTTTAAACGTACTGTGCAGCTCGTTGCTAATCAACGAGGTTTATGGAAAAACGTGATTAATTAAAATTTTGCTTTTTCATTAAACTTATAAACCATTTTACAAAAGTCTCGGGATCCCGATTTATAAAAATATTTACAAACGTTTTAACTGTTTAACTTTTACATCAAAACGAAAGTCGTCTAACGACAGTTACAAAAATCTCAGCCCTGCTGTCCCGAGGATCGTACGCTCCAGGCCTAACCGCCCCGACATGTACAATCTCATATGCTCGCTCACGGTCCATCAGCAACAGCCTTGCCTTTACCTACACATGAACGTAAACTGTGAGTCGACAGACTCAGTAAGAAAAGCATAATAATATCATACATAAAACTGACTGCCGTGTCCAACACGATGCGAGTCCCGCTCATCGCCATGTCCAACATGGTGCGAGCACTACCGCCATGTCCAACATGATGCGAGTTTTGAACGTTCGGGGGACGGTACTATTGACAAGTATCCTCTGATCGGTCGAGCCGGTCATACTCCGTGCTTGGTCATACTCCGGCTGTCTGCCGACGGGATAGGTCAATAGCACCGAACCACCAACCAAGTGTCGGCTGATCGGTCGAGCCGGTCATACTCATTTCTTGGTCATACTCCGGCACTCGTACCGACGTGACAGGGTTGGGTGGTTCGAAGCCTAAATACAAATCTAATGTAATCTAGCAGGCTTCCTACATGCACGCTAAACATGTAATCTACATATGCATACTGTTATACTAATCTTACACGGATTCCGATTTCGGGTGTCTTGGGTCAACTTTGGAACCGAAGGCCGAACGGCGGATTCATCGGCTCCTAAACCATAAAAATCACAACGCTATAAGTGACACGCTAAATCACTTCCCGGGGACTAAAACTTGAAACTAAAAGTTTCCCTATCGATAAAAAGCATGGCAATACCCCTAAAAACCCAAAAACGAGGAAAACTAGGGTTCTGAAAAATCCCCCAACCGGCAGACCGGTTGCCCAACCGGAATTCCGGTTTTGGAAATTCCTGAACCCCATCCGGAATTCCGGATGCTCAACCGGAATTCCGGTTCCTCGCAGGCAGCAACCATAAAATCTCATAACTTGACCAATTCGACCCCAATTGGTCCCAAACTTTCCAGACCTGTTCTAAATACCCTAAAGAACAAATCCAAGGCAACAAACCTACCCAGAAACCACAAATACAAAATTTGCCATTGGAGCTCAAGCTTTGAGTTCCAAACTCAAGCTTGAGCAAACCACCTAAACAAGCAATCAAACTAGCTTAAAACCCCTTAAACTAGCATAATATAACCTCTGCAAACTAACAGAAACATCCAGCAATAACACAGAAACATATCATAGCATTTCATCCAAAAAATCACATATTTTACATAAAAACAACAAAGCTTTGAACACCCTATCTAGCATGCTTCAAACCACTCAATTAACATCACATAAACATACTTTGAATCACACAATTTAACCATAAAAACACAGCAGCAAACTCAACTAGAAATCATGCATGCATCTCATTTTTTCCACATTTTTCACAAGAAATTTAAGGAGAAAGGAACTAGGAAACACATACCACAACAAGAGATCTCTAGAGTAGCAAATTAGGGCTTGAATCTCTACCAAAAATCCCAGCTTTGAACCCCAAGTCTCAGCCGAAATGCAAGAGGAAAAGAGAGAGAGTTTTCTATTTGATTTTTTCTAATTTCTTTAAAATTTGACTAAGTGATGGAATTTTGAGAAAAAGGAATTTATATCATATTACTCATTTAATTTCAGCCATGTATAATAAAAATAAACCTTTAATTAACATTTAATAAATCACATAAGACAAAACACAAATGGGGCAAAAAGACCATTTTGCCCCTCCACCATAAAATCACGAAAATCATACTAACGGGGTATTTTTGGGACATTCTAAATTCCCGGCCATTCCCGACATTCCCAATGTCTAAAACCCGTCCCCAAATACTAACATACTAAGTTGTGATTTCTACTGAGCCAAACGCCGCGTTCCAGAATACGGGACACCGGAAATGCGAAATATAAAAGCTACTGATAACATACCCATGCATATCTGAATTCCATAAATATCAATACTAAATTATTTAAATAGCTATAAATAATTTCATGATTAACATAAATAACTGCTAATTTCCAAATTAACTAAGCGGGCTTTACAACTATTCCCCCCTTAAAAGGATTTCGTCCCCGAAATCTAACCACGAATAACTCCGGATATTGAGCTCGCATATCTGACTCAAGCTCCCAGGTGGCTTCTTCCACCTTACTGTTTCTCCAGAGAACCTTGACCAACGCTATGGTCTTATTCCGAAGGACTTTATCCTTTCTATCCAGGATCTGCACTGGCTGTTCCTCATAAGACATATTTGACTGAAGCTGAAGGCTCTCATAACTAAGTATATGAGAGGGGTCTGAAACGTATTTTCTCAACATTGAGACATGAAATACGTTGTGCACTGCTGATAAAGCTGGAGGCAATGCTAACCGATATGCCACTTGACCTATCTTCTCGAGAATCTCGAAAGGTCCTGTAAACCTAGGGCATAACTTGCCTCTTTTCCCGAAACGTTTAATCCCCTTCATCGGAGATACTCGTAAAAACACATGGTCCCCTACTCGGAACTCAACATCCCTACGTTTCGGATCTGCGTAACTCTTCTGTCTGCTCTGTGAGGCAAGCATTCTAGCTTTAATCTTTTCTATTGCCTCATTGGTCCGCTGAACTGACTCTGGACCTAGGTATTTCCTCTCCCCTGTCTCATCCCAGTGGATAGGGGATCTACATTTCCTACCGTACAACAGTTCGTAGGGTGCCATCCCTATCGTACTCTGGTAACTGTTGTTGTATGAAAATTCTATTAACGGTAGATATTTACTCCATGAACCCTCAAAGTCCATAACACAGGCTCTCAACATATCCTCCAATATCTGAATTGTCCTTTCGGACTGACCATCTGTCTGAGGATGGAATGCTGTACTGAATTTCAGCTTCGTACCCATTGCCCGTTGCAAACTTTGCCAAAATTTGGAGGTGAATTTCGGATCCCTGTCCGAAACTATAGACTTCGGTACCCCGTGAAGTCTCACTATCTCCCTAACATATAACTCTGCCAACTGATCCACTGTAAACGTTGTTCTAACCGGCAGAAAATGAGCAGATTTCGTAAATCGATCCACCACTACCCAGATGGAATCATACATACCCGTGGTCCTAGGTAACCCGACCACAAAATCCATCGCAATATCCTCCCATTTCCATTCTGGTAGGGTTAGAGGCTGCAACAACCCTGCAGGTCTCTGATGTTCAGCCTTGATCTGCTGACACGTGAGGCATCTCGATACGAATTCTACCGAATTCTTCTTCATACCGTTCCACCAGAAGTACGGTTTCAAGTCTTGGTACATCTTGGTGGTGCCGGGATGCAAAGAATATGGAGTAGAATGAGCCTCCTCAAAGATCTCGTTTCTCAGTTCCACACTGTTCGGAACACAAACCCTGGCTTTATACAAAAGCATCCCACTATCTGACACTGAAAAGTCTTTGGCTTGACCAGCCAATACCTCATCTCGGATCCTCACTAACTCCGGATCTGTCATCTGAGCAACCTTTATTCTTTCTAACAGGTCAGATTGCAGCGTTAAGTTGTGAAGCTGACCTACCACAAACTCAATGCTGGATCTAACCATATCCTCTGCTAGCTGGGGTGAGATCTGAACCATGCTAGCTACCTGCCCGGGACCCTTTCTGCTCAGGGCATCGGCCACTACGTTGGCTTTTCCGGGATGGTAAAGGATCTCACAATCATAATCCTTCACTAATTCCAACCAACGCCTTTGTCTCATGTTCAAATCTTTCTGAGTAAAGAAATACTTGAGACTTTTATGGTCGGTATAGATCTCGCACTTCTCCCCATACAGGTAATGCCGCCAAATCTTCAGCGCAAAAACCACTGCGGCCAATTCTAAATCATGAGTCGGGTATCGCTGTTCATAATCCTTTAACTGACGGGAGGCATAAGCGATAACCCGATCGGCTTGCATCAATACGCACCCCAAACCTTGTTTGGATGCGTCACAGTAGACTACGAACTTCTCCTCGTCCGAAGGCAAAGCTAGTACCGGAGCAGTAATCAATCTCTGTTTCAGCTCCTGAAAACTAGCTTCGCATTTATCTGACCAGATAAATCGCTGATTCTTCTTTGTAAGCTCGGTTAGGGGCATTGAAATTTTGGAGAACCCCTCCACGAACCTACGGTAGTACCCAGCTAATCCCAAGAAGCTTCTGATCTCTGTCACTGTCTTCGGTCTCGGCCAATCCCTGACGGATTCGATCTTCCCGGGATCCACCTTGATCCCATCTTTACTCACTATGTGCCCTAGGAAGGACACCTGAGACAACCAGAACTCACATTTCTTGAACTTGGCGTAGAGTCTATGTTCTCGAAGTCGTTGCAGTACCATCTGAAGATGTAACTCATGCTCCTCTTCTGACTGAGAGTACACGAGGATGTCGTCGATAAACACAATCACACAGATATCGAGGAAATCCTTGAATACTCTATTCATCAGGTCCATGAATGCTGCAGGAGCATTGGTTAGTCCGAATGACATAACCAGAAACTCGTAGTGTCCATACCTAGTGCGGAAAGCCGTCTTTGGAATGTCCTCCTCTCGGATTCTCAATTGATGATAACCCGAACGGAGATCAATCTTAGAAAAGACCGTCTTCCCCTGAAGTTGATCGAACAAGTCATCGATCCTAGGTAATGGATATTTATTCTTCACCGTCAGCTTGTTCAACTCTCTGTAGTCGATGCACATTCTCATAGATCCATCTTTCTTCTTCACGAACAAAACCGGGGCTCCCCAAGGTGACACACTGGGCCGAATGAACCCTATGTCAAGCAACCCTTGGAGCTGAATCTTTAATTCCTTAAGTTCAGCTGGAGCCATCCTATACGGGGCGTTGGAAACCGGATCCACCCCTGGTGCCAAGTCAATCACGAAGTCAATCTCCCGCTGAGGTGGTAACCCTGGAAGTTCTTCGGGAAAAACGTCCAAAAATTCCCGAACCACTCTGATGTCCTCTGGCCGAATGGTGTCTGGCCGTGTGGTGTCCACCACCACGGCCAGAAACCCTAAGCACCCACCGTGCAATAATTCTCTCGCTGACATAGCCGAGATCACCGGGATCCGAGATCCCTGAACCGAACCCACAAACACGAACGGTTCTTCACTTTCCGGTTGGAAGACCACCATCTTCCTCTTACAGTCAATGCTCGCCGAATATTTAGATAGGAAATCCATTCCTAAAATAATATCGAATTCGACTAAGCTCATCTCTATCAGATCAGCGCTTAACTCTCTACCATCTATCCTGATCGGCATAGACCTAATCCACCTATTGGAGATAACCAATTCTCCGCCAGGTAACAGGGTTCCAAACCCTGATTCATATCTATCATAGGGTCTACCCAACTTACTAAAGACTCTGGCCGCCACATAAGAGTGTGTAGCCCCAGAATCAAACAGCACTGAATAAAGCGAGTTGTTAATAAAAATCTGACCTGTAACAACTGATGGGCTGGCATCTGCATCAGCCTGCGTGATAGCGAACACCCTGGCTGGAGTGGGTATCGCTGGAGCTCTCGGTGCCTCTGGCCGGAGCTGGGGACATTCCCTCTTGAAGTGCCCGGGCATGCCACAATGGAAGCATCCCTGCCCCTTGCACTCGCCCCGATGATGCCTCTTGCAACTAGGGCACTCGGGATAGGAGAATCGGGTCTCATTACCACCAGGACGACTCCCTCTGTTCTGGTTCCCCCGAAACCTCTTGTTCTGACTCGAGCCGCCGGAAGCAGTGGGTGCCCTCTTCCTCTGATCAATGGCCGAACCACTACTCCCCCTGCTAAAGCCTGATGCAGGAGGGGTAGGAGCCCCGCCACCAACCGGAGTACTGACTGAATCTGACATGCACCCCACTGCGCCCTCAGCTCGCAGTGCCTTCTCCACCATCTGAGCATAGGTGGTGCTGTCGTCTGTGGTAATCATCAGGTCATGCCTGATCTTGGGACTCAACCCGTCCAGATACTTCTCCTTCCTGCTGAAGTCGGTCGGCACAATTCCCGAGGCTAACCTCGCCAACCGGTCAAACTGAGTAGTATACTCAGTGACACTCATGTTCTCCCGCTGGGTGAGGTGAACGAACTCTTTCCTCTTGGCGCTTCTGACCGCCTCATTATAGTATTTCGCGTTGAAGAGTTCTTGGAACCTCTCCCAAGTCATGGTGGTGACATCGTGAATCTGAGACACCATGTCCCACCATACCAGGGCGTCCTCCTGGAACTGAAATGTGGCGCACACCACTCTATCATTACCGGTGACACCCATGAAATTCAGAATTCGAGTAATCACCGTCAGCCACTGTTCGGCTTTCGATACATCTGGACCTCCCAGGAATACCGGAGGTGCTTGCTTCCAGAACCGCTCATATAAAGGTTCCAATCTGTGGGCCGCCACCACTATCTCGGCCTGGGCAGCAGGGGCAGGTGCCACTGGAACTACGGGCACGGGAACTGCAGGAGCACCCTGCTGTCTCAACCTCTGAATCTCGAGGTCTTGTTCTTCGATCCTGGCTTACATTTCCGCAAACCGTAACTCCCAGTTCGGGGCTCCCTGATCGGCTGGGGGAGCCTGGGCAGCCTGTGGCGGGTCCTCAACACCCCGACCACGAGCCCTGCCTCGGGGACCTCTACCTCGGCCCCTAGCAGGTGGGGGAAACCGAGCTCCCTCTCCCTGATTCGACCCCACGGAGTTGCCCCGACTCCTGGTAGTCCGCCTGGCGTCCATCTAGTTAGAACCGCTTGCGAAACCAAGAGTTGGCATATCAGGTCGTATTCAAGGCGAGCTTACTAATGCCGCTTAATTTGGAAATTAGAAATGAAACATGCGCCTATTCTACTATCAGGCTACTAACATGCTTCCTAACAGGCTTTTCTTTTTCATAACTGAATAAAATAAACTACTAAAGCAATAAAGGCTTAATGAACCGTGAACCGAGCTAACTGCTGATGATGATTGTACATGTCGTGACGATCTTCGGAAGACAACACCGCGGCTACGATACCAAATTGTAACACCCTAACTATCTTAGGCGTATTACGTGATTTTTAAACGTACTGTGCAGCTCGTTGCTAATCAACGAGGTTTATGGAAAAACGTGATTAATTAAAATTTTGCTTTTTCATTAAACTTATAAACCATTTTACAAAAGTCTCGGGATCCCGATTTATAAAAATATTTACAAACGTTTTAACTGTTTAACTTTTACATCAAAACGAAAGTCGTCTAACGACAGTTACAAAAATCTCGGCCTCGTCCCGAGGATCGTACGCTCCAGGCCTAACCGCCCCGACATGTACAATCTCATATGCTCGCTCACGGTCCATCAGCAACAGCCTTGCCTTTACCTACACATGAACGTAAACTGTGAGTCGACAGACTCAGTAAGAAAAGCATAATAATATCATACATAAAACCGATCGCCGTGTCCAACACGATGCGAGTCCCGCTACCGCCATGTCCAACATGGTGCGAGCACTACCGCCATGTCCAACATGATACCGAGTTTTGAACGTTCGGGGGACGGTACTATTGACAAGTATCCTCTGATCGGTCGAACCGGTCATACTCCGCCTTGGTCATACTCCGGCTGTACCGACGGATAGGTCAATGATCGAACCACCAACCAAGTGTCGGCTGATCGGTCGAGCCGGTCATACTCCGCTTGGTCATACTCCGGCACTGTACCGACGTGACGGGGTTGGGTGGTTCGAAGCCTAAATACAAATCTAATGTAATCTAGCGAGGCTTCCTACATGCACGCTAAACATGTAATCTACATATGCATACCGTTATACTAATCTTACTCCGGATTCCGATTTCGGGTGTGCCGTCAACCCGACCGGAACCGAAGCCGAACGGCGGATTCGGCTCCTAAACCATAAAAATCACAACGCTATAAGTGACACGCTAAATCACTTCCCGGACTAAAACTTGAAACTAAAAGTTTCCCTATCGATAAAAAGCATGGCAATACCCCTAAAAACCCAAAAACGAGGAAAACTAGGGTTCGAAAAATCCCCCAGCCGTGACCAGGTTGCCCAACCGAATTCCGGTTAGGAAGTCGAACCCCCATCCGAATGGGATGCTCAACCGAATTCCGGTTCCTCGCGAGCAAGAACCATAAAATCTCATAACTTGACCAATTCGACCCCAATTGGTCCCAAACTTTCCAGACCTGTTCTAAATACCCTAAAGAACAAAATCCAAGGCAACAAACCTACCCAGAAACCACAAATACAAAATTTGCCATTGGAGCTCAAGCTTTGAGTTCCAAACTCAAGCTTGAGCAAACCACCTAAACAAGCAATCAAACTAGCTTAAAACCCCTTAAACTAGCATAATATAACCTCTGCAAACTAACAGAAACATCCAGCAATAACACAGAAACATATCATAGCATTTCATCCAAAAAATCACATATTTTACATAAAAACAACAAAGCTTTGAACACCCTATCTAGCATGCTTCAAACCACTCAATTAACATCACATAAACATACTTTGAATCACACAATTTAACCATAAAAACACAGCAGCAAACTCAACTAGAAATCATGCATGCATCTCATTTTTTCCACATTTTTCACAAGAAATTTAAGGAGAAAGGAACTAGGAAACACATACCACAACAAGAGATCTCTAGAGTAGCAAATTAGGGCTTGAATCTCTACCAAAAATCCCAGCTTTGAACCCCAAGTCTCAGCCGAAATGCAAGAGGAAAAGAGAGAGAGTTTTCTATTTGATTTTTTCTAATTTCTTTAAAATTTGACTAAGTGATGGAATTTTGAGAAAAAGGAATTTATATCATATTACTCATTTAATTTCAGCCATGTATAATAAAAATAAACCTTTAATTACCATTTAATAAATCACATAAGACAAAACACAAATGGGGCAAAAAGACCATTTTGCCCCTCCACCATAAAATCACGAAAATCATACTAACGGGGTATTTTTGGGACATTCTAAATTCCCGGCCATTCCCGACATTCCCAATGTCTAAAACCCGTCCCCAAATACTAACATACTAAGTTGTGATTTCTACTGAGCCAAACGCCGCGTTCCAGAATACCGGACACCGGAAATGCGAAATATAAAAGCTACTGATAACATACCCATGCATATCTGAATTCCATAAATATCAATACTAAATTATTTAAATAGCTATAAATAATTTCATGATTAACATAAATAACTGCTAATTTCCAAATTAACTAAGCGGGCTTTACACTATAATTATATTATTGATTGTATTGATTATTTTGTACTCTTTTAGCTATAATTATTGTTGAGTAGAAAATAAAATTAATATATAAATTCAAAATTAATAACTAATTAATTAAAATTATAAAAAATTATAAGGTAAATAAGTAAGAAAAATTATAGGTTTGGAGTTAACTTTGGAGTATTGTTAGTTGGATCTAATTATTAATATTTAAAATTAATTATAAATAAAAAAAATATTAATTATAGTGTAGTTTCCAAGAATTAATTTAAGCCATTTGATTAAATCAATGACTATAAATCGTTATATGTATAAATAGGTAAAATGTACAATACCTATTTTATTAGTTCCTACATATAATATATCACTTTATTTTTTAATATATAATATATCACTTATTTTAATTTTAAAATTATATTACTTAATTTTTAAAGGGTAAATACCATTTTGGACCCTGTGTTTTGCAAAAGTTACAGATTAGACCCTGTGTTTTGTTAAATGACAAAATGGACCCTGTATTTTCTAAAATAGTAAAAATAGGACCCTGAGCTTAATGTTTGACAACTTTTTTTTTAATACAACCAACTTGAAGACAATGCTTAATACGAACAGATACAAAAAATGTAAACAGTTTTCTCATAGCACTTTTAGATCGGATTATAATTAAACTTTATTTTAACAAAAAATCAATTCAGGGTCCTATTTGTACTATTTTAGAAAATACAGGGTCCATTTTGTCATTTAACAAAACACAGGGTCCAATTAGTAACTTTTGCAAATCAGAAGGTCTAAAATGGTATTTATCCATTTTTAAATAATATAACATTAAAGTGTCCAACACCATATTGATGTAACGCGTTGTAAGTGGTTAACAATTTCTTTGTGTTATTTATTAAATTAAAATGTGTAGAACCCAATATTAAATTCCACTAAATAAGAGTATGCCCTTTCGCAGTTTTTGACTCTAAGGTGGGCTTTAGCATTTTCTCAAAAAAAAATAATAATAATAAATAAATAAATAAAAAAAAAAAATAACAAAATGATAATTTTCTATCTCTACTCTCATCTAATCAACCTACCAATTTAACTTTGACTCACCGACATTTCTCTCTTCAATATATAAATATACAATTATGTAAACTGACACAATTGTCTATAAGAAGGAGAGCAAAATCAAGCTTGTTAGAAGATATATACGTTAACATGATTTCAAAATCACCATCCCTAGCAGTACACAAACTGCTACTATATTCTCTTCTTTTTCTCCAAACTTATTATTCATTGGCAACCTCAGCCAATTCAAGTACTGCTAAAAACTTCATTGAATGCGTCTCAATTAATTCTGAGCTTTCAGTTCCAGTCGTCACAACACTTTTCACACCAAACACATCGTCATTTACTTCTGTCCTCGGATCCACACCAACTAATCTCAGATTCTTAGAGCCCTCAGTTCCGAAACCCCAGTTCATCTTTACACCACTCCATGATTCCCATGTCCAAGCAGCTGTGATTTGCTCAAAGCAATTAGGCTTCCATTTCAGAGTTCGTAGTGGAGGCCACGACTATGAAGGAGTTTCCTACGTTTCTGAGATAGAAACTCCTTTTATTCTCATAGATCTCATCAACCTTCGACTCGTCCATGTTGACATCGAAAATAACTCGGCTTGGGTTCAAGCTGGTGCTACAATTGGAGAACTTTACTACAAAATTTCTCAGAAGAGCAAAGTCCATGGCTTCCCAGCTGGGATTTGCCCGAGTGTTGGAATTGGTGGCCATATCACTGGTGGAGGTTATGGTGCCATGCTGAGAAAATATGGCCTCGCAGCTGATAATGTTCTCGATGCTCGACTCGTTGATGTTAATGGTCGAATTCTCGATAGAGAAATGATGGGAAAGGACTTGTTTTGGGCGATCCGTGGTGGTGGAGGTGGGAGCTTTGGAATCATTCTTTGGTGGAAGATTAAGCTTGTACCAGTGCCTGAAACAGTGACATTTTTTAGAGTTGGTAAGACAAGGTGCAACCAAACTCGTCTACCGGTGGCAACAAGTTATGGATAAGCTTGATGAAGATCTTTTCATTGATGTTCTATTTCAGATAGTTAATTCTAGCACTAACGAAAAAACACTCAAGATTAGTTACAACGCACTGTTTCTTGGGGACTCTATTAGACTCCTTAAGGTTCTTGGTGATGGTTTTCCTGAATTGGGTTTGGAGAAAAAGGATTGCATGGAAATGAGTTGGGTTGAATCAGTTCTTTATGTGGATGGATACCCAAAAGGAACACCAGTACAAAGCCTTCTCCAGGCAAAAAATAGATTCAGAACTTACTTCAAAGCAAAATCAGATTTTGTCTCAGTTCCAATACCTGAGAAAGCCCTAGAAGGATTGTGGACAAGGATGTTGAAGGAGGAGAATCCTGCTATGGTTTGGACTCCATTAGGTGGAATGATGAGTAGGATTTCGGAATCGAAAATTCCATACCCTCACAGAAAGGGAATCCTTTTCATGAGTCAGTACTTAACTACCTGGGCAGATGGAGACAAAGACCCAGAAAGGCACATTGATTGGATTAGGGAGGTGTATGAATACATGACACCTTATGTTTCCAACTCTCCAAGACAAGCTTATGTCAATTATAGAGATCTTGATTTGGGGATTAACAAGAACAACATGTGCTTCGATTGGCCAATTACTGATCATTGGGGTATAAGGTATTACAATGAGGATAACTTTAAGAGATTGGTACGTGTGAAGACCAAAGTTGATCCTCATAATTTTTTCAGGCACGAACAGAGTATTCCACCTTTAATTATTTACTAGATTTTATTTCTATAAGCACAATGAATAAATTGAGAAGATAATTATGAATTCTTCTCTTTCTTAAATTTTCATGTCGTCATTAATTGGAAGATGGATAATAAATTATAAATATTAATTAATGATGTTGGTCGGGCTTTCTATTAATCTTTATATAAATGTGCAAGTTATATATTATTGTATGTTTTACTTGTGTTATACGTACTAACTTACTGTAGTTATTATTGAATAAAAAAAATAGTTAGATTTGATATTAAATTATACTATTTAAATTTCCAAGTAATATGCATATTGTAGTAGCTTGTCACATGGGACATCAATTTTTAATAAGTAAAATTAATATTTGGGTTCAAGTGGACAAGAAAGAAATACAACTTAAAAAACAAGATCCTCGTTTTATGTACTGTTAAAATGTGGTTTGAGTCTGAACCTTGATTCAATTAATATGTAATATTTCACGTGCATGAAAGTTAAAAAAAAATACAAAGCTGGATATTGCTCCACCGGAGCTGTGGCAGGAGGGCGTGCAATAGCGAGAATACTAACATTTCAAAACTTTTTTAATCTAATTATATATTTATTTATATTTATTACTTTGTATAAATTCCTAAGTAGAAATTACATAAATTACAAACTTTTTTGTAGTGTTTATTCCAAAGTCAACCTCTGACGGAGCAAGTTTCGACGATCGCGGAAGAGATTTTTCGGTCTGACGCTGTTGGAGGTCACAGACCTGATGGAAGTCTTCTGTGAGAAATTGGGTGTAATGCTCTATCGCATAGGAACGTCATGTGTGTGATTTTATAAACTATTTTAATACTAATAAATTAATTAATTATTAAAAAACGTATAATATTAAAAACTTAACTAATATAAATCACTAAGGGTCTGTTTGGAAACAACTGTATAATTACTATGCAGTGTAATTAATAGGGTAGTAATTACACTGTATAGTAATTACATTGTATTTTAAAATACAAGGTGTGTTTGGATGTCAAGTGGTAATTACATGTGAATTCCTAATATTATGTTTGGCATGATAGTTAGTAATTACACAATAAATTAATATTATAATATTTAAAAATAAATTTCATCAATTAATAATATATAAATAAATAATAATCTCTTCATAAAATAAAGTCAAAACTATACCAATTTAGTAGCAAATATTTAAAATAATTTTTTTTAAGACTATCTAATTGCTCTTGCGTTCCATATATTTTGAGCTATTATATCTCTAAAATTAAACATATATTGCTTGTCATCATCTGTTGGCCCGTCACCAAGTTCTTTATCTGAATCTGAATCTGAATCAAAATCAATATTGTTCAAACTTTCACAATTTCCTATCTCATTTTCCATGTCCTCTTCGAAAAATTCATCATCCCAATTCCACTTGCGAATAAAGTTGTGAAGTACACAACATGCTAATACAATCCAACCTTGTTTTTTGATGATTCATAGAAAAAGGGAAAGTCAATACATTAAAAATAATTAAAATATCATATCAATTAATTAAAATAATTTGAATTTATTTTTGGTATGTAATTACACCCAATTCTCATGGGGGGGTATGAGAATTGGAGAGAGTAATTGAGGCCGCCCAATTACCTCTAATTACACAGTTACCATGTAATTACGTGGCTACACAAACACGTCAAACTGTGTAATTATCTCCAATTACATCCAATTCCAATTCCCAGGTGGCTTTCCAAACGCGCCCTAAATTAAAACAGACATCTTAACGGCAGTAGAAAGGTATTTCTCGGATCTCTGTTATAAAAGATTTACCCAAAAGACTATATACAATAACAATTCAAAATACAATAGATACAACCAGTCCAAAATAACTCCTGGCAACTCGGCACACAGGCTGATAGGATCAATATGTACATTGTTGGAGAAGACTGTCATCTCATGACTGTTCTTACTTTTCCTTGCCCTTACCTGTACTACAGAGCACTCGTGAATCACATAAACTCAACTATAGGTAATATAACCAGCCATATGCATAAAAATAGATATGCTCATACATTTGCATTGCCTAATCAGGCAAGCCCGTCTCATAATGCAATATCATATATAATACCATTGCACCATCTAATCAGGTGAGCTCGTGCCACGACCTGACACCAATATAACGCATCGCCTAATCAGACGAGCTCGTACCTACGCCCGATACTCATATGTCACTAACGCCCGTACCTACACCCAAAACATCGCCAAGAGGAAACTGTTGGATATTATTTTACCAAGATCTAGATTTACTAACAAGTATGTTTCATTAACATCCTAATAAGAATTCTAAAACAATGAAATTAAACACATATAAAGTTTAGGAATCTTACATTGGGTGCAGCGGAATATAAGGACTCATTCCGTTCAGATATCTAGCCCTTGATTCCTTTCTGTAGCAGAGCATTATCAATATATGAACCTGGACCTCTTTCTCTCCTTCCTTTGATGTCGAATCTCCTTCTTGTTGGTTGATTTTCCACAGTCTTACACACTATGATTGAGATACCACTTGATGTGTGTGAGCATTCACTCATTCACTCAAGGATTTCGAAATTTAGAGAAAAAAAGAAGAAAAGAAGAGACAAGGTGGCGGCTAGAAATTTTTCTCTCAAGGAATGATATGTATCATCTTTTCTAGAAGTCATCACTACCTATTTATAGGTAACCACCTAGCTTTAAGTTAGAATTATTTGGCATTAAAATAATGAAAAAATAAATGATAAAAGCCTACAATAGTGGCTGGCCTGGGCTTTGGATAATGGGCCTCACTTATGCAATTTTGCTATTTTATCATTTCTGCATCTCATTTTCTCAAAAACGCCAATTTTCAAATTCAACCATTTAAATGTCAATTCTTATTATTTAATAACTAAAAGTTAATTATTAAATAATATTGTCATTTAATATATTTATTAATTAGACATATAAAGTCTCTTAATTAATAAATAAACCTAGAATCTCTTTTCTTTACAATTTCGCCCTTGCTTAGTGAAAATTCATAAACTAGACATAGTCTAACTTTAGAATTATAATTGATTAATTAAAATCAATTAATTGAGTCTTACAAGCAGTATGCTCTCAACTAGTATGGGGACCATGGGTCTATATATTCGAGCTTCCAATAAGCAGATCAAGAATTTATATCTTAAGCTCACTGACTTATTAATTCTTCGTTGAATCCACGCATAGAACTTAGAATTGCACTCTCAGTATATAGAACACTCTATATGTTCCACGATATAGATACGTCATTAGTTATCCATTGTTATAATCCTAATTTGATCAATGACCCTCTAATAGATGATCTACATTAAATAGGCACTAAGTTACCGTTACACCTTCAATGTATTTTATCCTTAAAACACTTAGCTCCGTATAAATGATATTTTAGCGAAGTGAAATGAGATCTCCACCATTTATCTCTGTTTAGCCAAGCTCGAAGGATATCATCGTTTCACTTCTAAATTTCTATAGAAGTTATAGATTCCATATTTATGTTAGCGCTCCCACTCAATTATATTATCTTGTTCCCAAAATGTATGTATCACCCTGACCTAAAAGTAGGCTTAACTAACAAATCAAAGAACATGTATAATACTCTTGAGATCGAACCTAAACATATCAGGATTAAGATCATTTGATCTAGGATCAACGGGTGATATTGAATTGAATAGATATTACGGTAAATTTTAACAAATCTAATCAAAGTTCAATATCAGTCCCTTCCGATGTATACTCCATACATCCGATGCTGGTAAACTTTGCCAATGCCTTGGAAAGGACATAACACTTATCCAAGGTGTAAGAATACCTTGTTGGGTTTTATGCCCTAAATAAAACTCTTTACAATCTGATTAGTTATCAATATAAGAAATTTGAAGTGATTGATGTTTGCATGAATTTTACATGCTAATGGTTTAATATGTTTATTACAATTACACACACAAAATCAGTTAAATCCAGATCATATGTTTATTGACAATTACAGTATCGTCAACACAGTGGAATGTGATTGTGATCATATGAATCAAAAGTTTTGGTCCCTGTTTCATCAGTGTTATTGAATTTACACTAATGTGATAATCAGCGATGATGTGTACTTACACTTGGAGTAAGTGTTATGTTCTTTCCAGGACATTAGTAAAGTATACTAGTTTCGAATGTACGGAGTGTACATTGGAATGGACCGATATTGCAACTAAGTTAAGATATTACAAACTTACCGTTGTACATATCTTTCCAAGTCAATATCAGTAGTTGATCTTAAGATTAAAAGAATCTAAATCCTGATATGCTTAGGCTCAACTCAGGAGTGCTATTCATGTTCTTTGATTTATTAGTTAAGCCTACTTTTAGGTCAGGGTGATAAGTATATTTTGGGAACATGATAGTATAATTGAGTGGGAGTACTGAACATAAATATGGAATCTATAGCTTCTACTGGTGTATAGAAGTCAAGTGATGATTCCCTTCGAGCTTAGCAAATAGAAGTAAATGGATGAGCTCTTGTTTAACTGACTAATTATTAGATCACTAAACACCATTTACAGGTAGCTAAGTGTTTTAAGGGGCAAAATACATTGAGGGGTGAGAACGGTAAAGAAATCCCATCTCGATGTAGATCATCTATATAGAGGATCTTTAAATCACAATAAGATTATAACAATGGTTAAATGAGATAGCATATTGCTGTTACGAAAATTCTGTTTATTACGCAAGTGTACGTATCAAGTAGTATCTCACGCAAGTGAGGTCGAACCACAGGGAATTGGATTAAGTACTACTAAATTATACTTATGATTCTATTTGGTAGAATAATAAGTTTGCAATTTAAAAATAAATAACTCAGAAATTAAAGAGAAAATAAACGAAGATTAATCAAGATGAGAGATTAGGGAGGTGAATCCTGTTGATAAGTTACCTATGTTAATGCCTAATTGCTATCCTTATCTCAATGTGAAAGACAGATTATAAATTAACCTAACTCCTTTCAGATCTTTTAGGTTCTAAATAATATGTTCTCTAATTAACTTCTTAATTAGATCAACACAACATCAGCATTAAGCAATAATCTATTAGTCACTAAGGCTATGTAAATACTTTCGTTTTACATCAAAACCTAGACTATCCAAATTTTAGCATTCCTAATTCTCACTTTTCAGATTTCGAATTAGGATCATAGAGCATGTAAAAGGTGATCAAGCTTACACATGAAATTAAACACAAATAAAGATAGTATTCACACATAAGATGAAGGAATGGCAATTATTTATTAACTAGGCATAAACTTAAACAACATTCATCATCCTCCCTTATTGGGAAATTTAGTTCATAATAACTCTAAAAACATCCATGATTAATTCAGAAATAAAAACAAACATAAAGAAGAATAAAAAAGGTAAAAGAAAGAAACTAGAAGGTGGTATCGCTCCGAGTCTTCAAGATAGCTTCCTCTCCACTTTGCCTCCACTATTAGGTCTGTTTTTGCTTAGATCTGACCTTCAATGTCGTATTCCTTATATAGGGATGAGTGGTGAGCCTCCAATTGAGTGAAAAATCAAAATTAGGTCAAATCTGCGATTTCCGTACATAGTCGCGACTAGCATTTAAGCTGGTCGCGACTACAGGCAAAACTCGAAAACCGAGTTTCGCCTATCTTACGAAGTCGCGACCGGGGTCGCGACCGGGAAAAAGGGTCGCGACACGGCTCTGCGGAGGTCGCGACTACGATGCTTCGAGACCCGAATTTTCCAATTTTTTCCAAGTTTGTCCCAGTTTTTCGCCATTTGACTGAATTCGAACTTTAACACCCCGGGAACCTGAAATAATGAAAATCAAGCGTAAAACTGCTCCAAAAGACACCAATAGACGAGATAATGCTAACTTTAAAGACCCGAAATATAGG
This sequence comes from Cannabis sativa, assembly GCF_029168945.1. Lineage (NCBI taxonomy): Eukaryota > Viridiplantae > Streptophyta > Magnoliopsida > Rosales > Cannabaceae > Cannabis > Cannabis sativa. The sequence goes on along the minus strand of NC_083607.1, from coordinate 52,668,644 downwards.
TTAATTATAACCTAACAAAATCCCCCAAACTAGATTCTTACTCGCCCCCGAGTAAGATAAAAAAAAAAAAAAACTAACTACGCTATCAGATAATCACTACACTGCTGACTCATGCTCTGTTTCCTTCCTTGCATAAACTAGAATTTTGATCTTACTAACTCTAACAATTAACTCGGATGCTCAATTATAATCACTATGTACAACTGCAACAATCTACTCAAATGTGAAACATTGTTATAAGAGTTTTACTCTTACCATTAATTCCACAACCCGATAACTCATAAGCTTGCATGCTTACCTTTCTCCACTAATGTTGACAGTATTCTTTGGAATCATTAGGTCTTTTCAAGGTTTAGGTGATATGGCTCAGATATTCAGGGATAGGCAAAAAAAACAATTTTTGGCTCAAAATATCATAAGCGCACAAACAGAACCCACAAGCTTCTTACTTTTCTTTTTCAATACCCCATAGCGTTCCCACATCTACCAAGATTGAGAGAAGATATATTTACTATTTTCCAACATCACTGAACTCATATACTTTATTTATTTTTTTCTCTTCTTTTTTTGTTTTTATTTTTTTTTTCAAGTATTTTTTCAGTGACATTGAATTACACAATTTTTTTTTTCTTTTTTTTCTTCTCAATCTTACAAAAAATTTTCTCCCTCTCACTATTTCGTCACACTAAATGTTTCTTTTCCCCCAAACTAATCATATAGCTTATGATATCATGGATAATCATGGTGAGAACAAAGATTAATAGTGTGGTTGCAAAATTTCAAATCAGTGGGTGAAAACTCAACAGGTTAAGGCTCAGAAGGGTAACTAGGGATACACATTATGGTAGGTTTGAAAGGCTCAAACTATCCAACAAATGCCTAAGTCATATTCCGATTGAACACTATCAAGGATTTCGCCTCAAAAGAATAAACATGCAAGTTCTAAGCTATCCTGTCAATCTTACCACAAACCATAGTAAAACAGTTATAACAATTTTCACAAATTGAGTACTTGCAGAAAAACACAGGTTTCTAAGCATCCAAACTAATCCAAAGAGTTAACAAAATCAAGCACACAGTTATTTTGCAGTTTCAGATCACATCACACTAATCAGCAGTATACAACTATCATCAAGCTTATTACCATTCCTTAACTAAAACAAAAAACTAAAACAGAAAATTAAAGTGCATTTTTTCTTAAGCCTCTCCCCCCAAACTAAATATTACATTGTCCCCAATGTATACAGTAAAATGCAGAGAGAAGAAACTTACCTGAGACCCTTTCAGAAAGGGTTGGGTGGTGGCGGCTGGTCATAGGGATACAACCGAGGAGGTTGTGCCAAGTAGTTCGGGTCATCAATCCCAATGTTCATTCTGTTGATGAGAGAGTTGAGTTGCTGAACTTGTCCCTCATCATAGATACTCCTCTGCACCATGTATTGTTGCATGTGGTTGTTCTGCTGAATTATGTAACTCAGCTGTGCATGAGTGTATTGTGTGGTAGGATCGATGGGCCCAGGCAATTGAAGTGTTTGCTCCTCTTCGTCTTCTTCAACACTAGGCTCACGTTGCCGCCTACGCCCTTGCGGTGCATCAGGTGGTGGCTGCCCATAGGGGTGTGGCGCTTTCAGCCTGTTGACAAAGGCGATGTCCATCTTACGAAGTGGCAACACCGTGTTGTCAAACTCTAACTGGGGAACTTCATATGCCCCGCAGAGTTCTGTGATAACCCCTGCCAAACCGAAACCACCTCCCGTGGCTCCTTGCACGATTTGGTCAATGCTCTGCCGTATGACTTGTCCAATGTTAATGTTGTACCCTTTCATTATGGCATACACATATTTAAGGCGATCCATTTGGACATCGGAAAAATGCTTGTTAGGCACTAACCGAGCACTCACAAAATACAGCCATGTTTTTGCCACCGGGTTAATCTCACAACGGTACAGAATATTGGGCGACCCCTCGGTACCATCATTGTCATGGAACCTCAACCCAGGAAATCCCACTGTCTCCGCGACATCCACCATATCAAATTGCTCTTCCTCCTCAATAATTCGGAGGCGTTGCTCCTCCCTAGTGTAATATGGGACAGAGAACATCACATTGAATGCGTCAGCAGTGGCGGGAACCTTCTTTCCACGAACCTTTACTTCCCCATTTCGACGGTCGGGCCAATTTGCAAGGAATTCACAGGCCATAGTAACATTAGCCCGACCCCGAGTATCCACAAAACTTCCCCACTTCATTCTTTCAATTTGCGCTCTGATTGTCTCAAACCGAGGTTGGCGCCTCAATGGATTTTCAGGGAATTCAATACCCCTATCTTCAATATAGGCTCTATTCTTCAACCTTACGAAGCGATTGTGAGCCTCGATACTACCAAAGCGGGTTCTATAAAAACCCGTTGGTGGTGGGTTCGAAGACGAACCTTCTTCAACATTCCTTGTCCTCTTTGGTGCCATTTCTTTTTCTTTTTCTTTTTTTTTTTCTGAAACTTTTTTTTTTCATTTTTTTTTTCTAAGAAAAATTGGGTAGCACCTCCCCTTAAATTTCCTCTATCCCAAAAATACAAAATTCACTCAATCAATGTTCCTAACCACTTAATACCACAATACAATAATAATAAACCCAATATCATCAATATTTTTACACCACACACAATTATATCACTCAAAATTTAAAATAATTAATCAAATTCTTGAAAGAATGAAGAAAGTGATACTTACAAACCCGAAAACGCTTTACTCCACCTCCATTGTTGAATGTTCTTGAAAACTTGAGGTTGAGGGTGACAACAATGGTGATTTTGTTGGATTTGGGTATTCTTTGGTGTGGGTTTTGATGATATGTGTAGATTGTTGAGTGAAATTGGGTTTTTGATTAGATTGGGTTTAGGAAATTTGAGAAAAGATGAAAAGATTGAAGATTGAAGATGAAAAATTGAATTTTTGAGAGGAAAATAGGGTAGGGTCAGCTGAGAGGATTTGAAATTTGAATTTGGTTTGTGTAGGGTTGAATGAGGGGGAAAGTGTGAATTTATAGAATTTTTGGTCAGCAAGTCGCGGCCTGGCCAAAGGCTAGTCGCGACTTGCTAACGAGGAAAATTTAGGTGTTTCTGGAAAATCAGCAAGTCGCGACTGAGGTCGCGACTTGAGAAATAGGTCGCGACTAGGCTTAATGCTAGTCGCGACCTCTGGGCTTCAGGTCGAATTTATTTTTTTTTTTTTTCACGCTTTTCACGATTCTATTAAAAAGAAATAATGTGCAGTACTAAAACTAAAAATTGAAATACTAACAAAACAACCAAAACAAAATAATACTTGGGCTGCCTCCCAGAAGCGCTGTGTTTATCGTCATGCAGCTAGACGCTGAGCCTTGCACTTCAAAGTGGCGCCAGGATCATGGCGGACTTGGCTTGGTCAAACTGACCTCCCAAGTAGAGCTTTAACCTTTGTCCATTGACTTTGAAAGTTTTTGGACTTTCACCTCTTAATTCCACCGCTCCATAAGGAAACACCTTGACCACCGTAAATGGCCCCGACCATCTTGATGTCAGCTTTCCAGGAAACAGTTTCAGCCTTGAGTTGAAGAGTAGCACTTGCTGTCCTGGTTGAAACTCTTTCCGTATTAGACCTTGATCGTGCCACTTTTTAGTTCTCTCTTTGTATATCTTGGCGTTTTCATAGGCTTCGTTCCGAAACTCATCTAGCTCATTCAAATGTGATCTTTTCTCCTATGAGCTTTTAGTTCCATGTTGAGAGTCTTCATGGCCCAAAAAGCTCTATGCTCTAACTCCACCGGTAAATGACAAGCCTTTCCAAACACCAACCGATATGGGGACATGCCAATCGGTGTTTTGAAAGCTGTTCTGTATGCCCACAGTGCGTCATCCAACTTCCTTGACCGATCTTTCCTTGATCTTTGCACTGTTTTCTCGAGAATCATCTTAATCTCTCGGTTAGAGATTTCAGCTTGGCCATTACTTTGGGGATGGTATGGTAAAGCAGTTCGATGTCGAACACCATATCTTGAGAGGAGTGCTTCAAACTGCTTGTTACAGAAATGGCTCCCTTCATCGCTTACTATTGCTCGAGGAGTACCAAACCGAGAAAAAATGTTCTTTTGTAAGAAGCGGAGAACTGTCTTTCCATCATTTTGAGGTGTAGCTGAAGCTTCGACCCATTTAGACACATAATCAACAGCCAAAAGAATGTACTGATTGCTAAAGGATGAAGGAAAAGGACCCATAAAGTCTATTCCCCATACATCAAACAATTCAACTTCTAAAATTCCTGTTAAAGGCATCTCGTTTCTTCTTGAGATATTACCTGTTCGTTGACAACGATCACATGCCTTTACAAAAGTAGTAGCATCCTTGAATAGCGTTGGCCAAAAGAATCCACTTTGCAACACCTTTGCAGCTGTTCTATTTCCACTAAAATGTCCCCCACATGGTAAAGCATGACAGTGATTTAGGATAGAATACATCTCCTCTTCAGGAACACATCTCCTTATGATCTGATCGGCGCAGTGCTTGTAGAGGATTGGTTCTTCCCAATAGTAATGTTTCACCTCAGAAAAGAATTTCTTCAATTGTTGACGCGAAAGCTCGGGTGGAGTTATTTTTGCAGCCAAGAAATTAACATAGTCAGCGTACCAAGGTACCATCAGGTTTTCCCTCACACTAAAGAGTTGTTCATCAGGAAATTGCTCATTTATTTGTACCTCCTTTGTATTCTGACTCTCTTGCAGCTCTAATCTTGACAAATGGTCTGCTACCAGGTTCTCGGTGCCCTTTTTATCTTTTATCTCTAAGTCGAACTCTTGAAGTAAGAGTACCCACCGAATCAGTCTTGGTTTTGCATCCTTCTTGGTCATAAGGTATTTGATTGCTGAATGATCTGTGTAAACAATTACCTTATTTCCAATTAGGTAGGGTCGAAATTTGTCACAAGCAAACACGATTGCCAGCATTTCTTTCTCTGTAGTGGCGTAGTTTAATTGAGCGTCATTCAGAGTTCTACTAGCATAGTAGATTGTGTGGAATACTCTGTCAACTCTTTGACCCAGAACCGCTCCAATGGCATAGTCACTAGCATCACACATCAACTCAAACGGCAGTTCCCAATTTGGTGAAGTTACTATCTGTGCTGTAATCAATTTCTCCTTTAAAATCTTGAAAGCTTTTAAACAATCTTCTCCGAACTCAAATGGAACTCCATTTACAAGTAAGCTCGATAAAGGTTTTGAGATTTTAGAGAAGTCCTTGATAAATCTGCGGTAGAAGCCAGCATGTCCCAGGAAACTCCTCACTCCCTTTACAGAAACTGGAGGTGGCAAATTTTCTATTGTTGAGACCTTTGCCTTATCCACCTCAATTCCTGCTTTTGAAATTTTGTGCCCAAGAACAATTCCTTCTGTTACCATAAAGTGACACTTCTCCCAGTTTAACACCAAGTTAGACTTCTCGCACCTTGTTAGTACTTTTTCCAGATTTTCCAAACAATGATCAAAGGAAGAACCAAACACTGAGAAGTCATCCATAAAAATTTCAATACAAGATTCAATCAAATCTGAAAAGATAGCCATCATACACCTTTGAAAAGTGGCAGGGGCGTTGCACAAGCCGAAGGGCATTCTTCTGAAAGCAAAGGTACCATAAGGACATGTGAAAGTAGTCTTCTCCTGATCTTCAGGTGCTATAGCTATCTGGTGGTACCCAGAATATCCATCAAGAAAACAGTAATATTCTTGCCCCGCTAATCTGTCTAGCATTTGATCGATGAAGGGCAAAGGGAAGTGATCTTTTCTTGTTGCTTTGTTGAGTTTCCTGTAATCGATGCAGATCCTCCAACCTAGGATCGTTCTTGTAGGAATCAACTCATTCTTTTCATTCTTGATCACCGTCATTCCACCTTTCTTCGGGACCACTTGCACCGGGCTAACCCACTTACTATCTGAAATAGGATAAGCAACTCCAGCATCCAACCACTTAACTACTTCTTTTCTGACTACTTCTTTCATGGGTGGATTGAGTCTTCTTTGAGCATCAATAGTTGGTTTGGCGTTGTCTTCCATGAGAATTCGATGCATCACTGTTGAAGGACTGATTCCTTTAACATCTCCTAGTGTCCAGGCGATGGCCTTGTTATGAGCTCGAAGTACCCTCAAAAGTCTATCAGTTTCCACATCAGAGAGAGAAGCTGAAACAATAACTGGCAGCTTTTTATCTTGACCCAAAAACTCATACCTCAAGTGACTAGGAAGCACCTTCAATTCAAGTTTCGGGGGCTTTTCAGTAGATGGCTTCAGCTCTTTTGGAACCGCTCCCAATTCCTCAAAGTATCTTCTGTTCAAAGGCCCATAGGAGTCGAGCCACTTCACATACCCCATGACCTCTTGTCCTTCTTGCTCCGTCAATTCATCTTCAGTTAGACTTAGTTCAAGAGGATCATCTAGCAGCTTTTTCTCACTCACCATTTCATCAATCAAATCAATAAAGAAGCAGTTATCACTTGCCTTTGGGTACGTCATAGCCTTTAGCACATTAAAGACCACTTCTTCTCCTTGGACTCTCAGCTTTAATTCACCTTTCTGAACATCGATTAAGGCTTGGCCAGTTGCCAAGAATGGTCTCCCAAGAATAATTGGGACATTGCTATCTTCTTCCATATCCAAGACGATGAAATCAGCTGGAAAGATGAACTTATCAACCTTAACTAACACATCCTCAATGACTCCTCTAGGATGGGCTAGTGATCGGTCCGCCAATTGGAGAGTTACTGTTGTTGGCTTTGCTTCACCCAACTGCAGTCTTTTAAACACCGATAGAGGCATCAAGTTAATGCTAGCTCCCAAGTCACAAAGTGCATTTATTCCCTCAATTTTTCCTATAGTACAAGGAATAGTGAAACTCCCTGGATCTCTGAGTTTAGGAGGGAGTTTCTTCTGTAGGATGGCACTGCACTCTTCAGTTAGAGCCACTATCTCATAGTCCTCCATCTTTCTCTTCTTTGATAGGATTTCCTTCATAAACTTCACATAACTTGGCATCTGCTCTAAAGCTTCAGCAAAGGGAATGTTAATGTGAAGTCTTTTGAACACTTCCAGGAATTTGGTGAACTGTTTGTCTAGACTTGACTTTCTGAGCCTCTGAGGATAGGGTATTTTCACATGGTGATCTATATTAATTGGTGGAGACTGCTGTGGCTGTGGTTGACTATCAGTAGCCTTCATTGGAGTGGGTGTTGGGGTCGACATCGGTTGCTCTTTATTCTCCTTTTCTCCATTCACTAGTTGTGGCAATTCAGGACCATCATAATTTTTACCGCTTCTCAGGGTAATTGCCTTGCAGTTTTCCTTGGGGTTTACTTCAGTTGTGCTAGGCAAATTCCCTTGAGGACGGGTTGCTACTTGAGTTGCTAGTTGGCCCATACGTAATGCAGTGTCTTTGATTGAAGATCTAGTTTCGGTCATGAATTGAAGCGATAAATCGTCCGCAAACTAGAATTTCCACCGCAGGTTTGTTCTTGATTAAAGCGTTGATTCGATTCGGTTCGATTTCGTTGCTGATAGAGCCCACTGTTTCTTCGGTTGTTACCCTGGTTGAACCCATAATTGTTGTTGTTGTTCTGTGAATAGTTTCCAATGGCTTTAGCTTCATCCATTGGCAAATCATCCACATCAGCTTGGCATTCTGAAAAATGATGGCTTCCCCCACATAACTCACACACAACTTGGGCTTGTTTAGCTTGCCCTGCAATTATCTTTGTCAATGCCTCAACCTGTGCTGTCAACTTGGTGATTGCATCGACCTCTAACACACCAGCTACCTTCTTTGATTGACTCCTCTCAGTTGGCCACTGTTGATTGTTTAGAGCCATCTCCTCTAATAGATCATAAGCCTCATTAGCACTCTTCCTCATAAAGGCTCCTCCAGCTGCAGCATCTATTAAAGTTCTTGTATTTCCTACCAACCCATTGTAGAAGTTGTGGACCAGCATCCACTTCTCTATACCATGGTGAGGGCACTTTCTGATCAGATCTTTAAACCTCTCCCAAGCCTCATGGAGAGATTCATTATCTTGTTGGCAGAAGTTATTAATTTCTCCTCTCAGCTTTGCAGACTTGGCTGGAGGAAAGAACTTTGACAAAAATTTCGTTGCCAGATCATTCCAGGTGGCAATAGAGTTGGGTGGCAAGGAGTTTAGCCAACTCTTGGCTCGCTCTCTAAGAGAGAATGGGAACAGTCTCAGTCGAATAGCATCATCACTAACTCCATTAACTTTAAAGGTTTCACAAAGTTCCATGAAGTTAGAAAGATGCAGATTAGGATCTTCAGAAGGGAGGCCACCAAACTGTACTGAAGACTGCACCATCTGAAGTATGGCAGGTTTGATCTCAAAGTTGTTTGCATCCACTGCCGGTGGCCTGATACATGATTGTACTCTCGTCAGAGTAGGGAGAATGTAATCTCTCAAGCTGCGGCCATTAGCTTAATCTTCTACTGCGCCACCATTGTTACCGTTGTTGCCTCCATTGTTTGCAGCATTGGCAGCCATGATGTCTGAAGTTTCGGCGATTCTTTGAAACTCCCTCTTGCCTCTTGTTCTCTCGGTTTCTCCTACAAGTTTTCTCGATTTCGGGATCAACTGGTAATATCACTGCTTGTCCTTGACGGCGCATACACTTATGATTCCTGAAATAGATCAAGAAATTATTGCAAGAAAAAGGTTAGAAAAATCAGCAAGAGAAAATATACCAAAGTAGAAGTTAGTATAATTTTGTGTAATATCAATCTTTAAACAATTCCCCGGCAACGGCGCCAAAAACTTGTTACGAAAATTCTGTTTATTACGCAAGTGTACGTATCAAGTAGTATCTCACGCAAGTGAGGTCGAACCACAGGGAATTGGATTAAGTACTACTAAATTATACTTATGATTCTATTTGGTAGAATAATAAGTTTGCAATTTAAAAATAAATAACTCAGAAATTAAAGAGAAAATAAACGAAGATTAATCAAGATGAGAGATTAGGGAGGTGAATCCTGTTGATAAGTTACCTATGTTAATGCCTAATTGCTATCCTTATCTCAATGTGAAAGACAGATTATAAATTAACCTAACTCCTTTCAGATCTTTTAGGTTCTAAATAATATGTTCTCTAATTAACTTCTTAATTAGATCAACACAACATCAGCATTAAGCAATAATCTATTAGTCACTAAGGCTATGTAAATACTTTCGTTTTACATCAAAACCTAGACTATCCAAATTTTAGCATTCCTAATTCTCACTTTTCAGATTTCGAATTAGGATCATAGAGCATGTAAAAGGTGATCAAGCTTACACATGAAATTAAACACAAATAAAGATAGTATTCACACATAAGATGAAGGAATGGCAATTATTTATTAACTAGGCATAAACTTAAACAACATTCATCATCCTCCCTTATTGGGAAATTTAGTTCATAATAACTCTAAAAACATCCATGATTAATTCAGAAATAAAAACAAACATAAAGAAGAATAAAAAAGGTAAAAGAAAGAAACTAGAAGGTGGTATCGCTCCGGGTCTTCAAGATAGCTTCCTCTCCACTTTGCCTCCACTATTAGGTCTGTTTTTGCTTAGATCTGACCTTCAATGTCGTATTCCTTATATAGGGATGAGTGGTGAGCCTCCAATTGAGTGAAAAATCAAAATTAGGTAAAATCTGCGATTTCCGTACATAGTCGCGACTAGCATTTAAGCTGGTCGCGACTACAGGCAAAACTCGAAAAACCGAGTTTCTGCCTATCTTACGAAGTCGCGACCAGGGTCGCGACCAGGAAAAAGGGTCGCGACCTGGCTCTCTGGAGGTCGCGACTACTGATGCTTCAGGAACCGAATTTTCCAATTTTTTCCAAGTTTGTCCCAGTTTTTCGCCATTTGACTGAATTCGAACTTTAACACCCCGGGAACCTGAAATAATGAAAATCAAGCATAAAACTGCTCCAAAAGACACCAATAGACGAGATAATGCTAACTTTAAAGACCCGAAATATAGGTTAATTATAACCTAACAATTGATATCGTGGAACATACAATATGCTCTATATAAGCCTGAGAGTGCAATTCTAAGTTCTAAGAGTGGATTCAACGAAGAATTAATAAGTAGGAATTTACTTGGTAAATTTGGTTCACTTATTGGAAGCTCAGCATATAGATCCATGGTCCCCATTCTAGTTGAGAATATTCTGCTTGTAAGACTCATTAATTGATTCGTGATTGATCAATTATAATTCTAAAGTTAGACTATGTCTAATTTTATGAATTTTCACTAAGCAGGGGTGAAATTGTAAAGAAAAGAGTTTCTAGGTTTATGTATTTATTAATGGACTTTATATGTCTAATTAATAATTAAATTAAATGACAATATTATTTAATAATGTATTTTAGTTATTAAATAATTAGTTTTGGCATTTAAAAGGTTAGAATTGGAAAATTGGCGTTTTTGAGAAAATAGAGATAAAATTTGATAAAACTGCAAAATCAAGTGGGGCCCACTATAACACCATGGCCGGCCACTTATTGATGGTTTTTCAAATTAATATTTTCATTATTTTAATGCCAAATAATTCCTAACCTAAACCTAGTAGTTGCCTATAAATAGAAAGTGATGGCTCAGTCACAATACATTCTTTCATAAGTTATCACAACCTTTTCTGACAGATTTTTCTCTCTTCAGAAAAACTGAGCCTTCCCCACTTTCTATACCTGGCCGAAATCATCCCTCTCTTTTCCCTTCATCAATTTCATGACCCTAGTGAAAGAGTGAGTGCCCACACACAGCAAGCAGTAACTCAATCATACATTGGAAGACTGTGAAGGATCAAACTTGAAGAAGAAGGACATTCGGGCTCAGATCTTGATTATAGTCTGCTACAGAAAGGATACAAGGGTTAGAGATCTGAGTGGAAGGAGACATTAATTCCGCTGCATCAATGTAAGGTTTTCTTAACTTTATATGTGTTTAATTTATCGTTTTAGAAAGTTCAAATTTTGGGTGTTTAAACAACATACTTGTGAGTAGATCTAAGATCCTGGTAAAATAAATCTCCAACATACCTATCGCTGATTATCATGTTAGTCTAAATCCAGTGAACTGACAAATCAGCGAATAAACTTTTGAGCATATAATTAAGATTATATTCCACTGTGTTGACAACAATATAATCATTAACAAATTGATATGTTCTGGACTTAAATAGAATTCATACATTATATAAATAATCATGAAATAAATCATGTGAACCATGCAACATTAAATGTTATTTCTGATCTTTATTAATAAGTAAATCTGATTATATTGAAATGAGTTTTATTTAGGGCATAAAACCCAACAAACTCCCACATGCACTAATATAAAACAAAAAGTGCATTTCAAATAATCTCAACACCTTGATATACAAATCAAGTGTAGTAGTAGTAAACTCCTCGTAATAGGATTTGACAGGTTGAATTAACCACAACCTCTTCTCCACTATTACTCTTCCTTAATCACAAAATCATTGATAATGTGAAATTCCTCCCTATATGTCTACTCTCTTAGGATACTGGATTCTATACCTTTGGCAACTACTTTTGGTTAATCAGGAAATAACACTAGTAGTTAAGACAGGTTGGAACGGTGCCACAATTGCATAGAACTTTCCTTGGACTGAATAAGTACCTTTCCTGCAACTTTAACATTCAGTCTCTCTCTTGTAGACTAAGAGATTTAAGATAGGCTTTTACACTTCTCCAAAATAACTACTCCACCCCCAGAGTAATCACCATCTTATCAGCAGACTTTCTAGCACAAAGGCAAATCTCGAAATCTGATGTGGTGTAGTCTAAGAGTTTTAAATACACCCTTATAGACTAACATATAGTTCCTCTTCTTACTCTTAAGATTTACTTGATTGTCTTCCAATGTTCCTCTCCTGGATTAATCTGATACCTACTCTTTACTCCCACTCAACAGTAGGTGTCTGGTCTAAGGCATACAAAAGCATATCTGAGACCTCTCACTATTGATTTAAGAAATTTTTTCATGGCTTTATCTTTTTTGGAATAGTTGAGACTTTTCCTTAGATAAATAAAATCTATGCCTAGAAGTCGAGAAGTTTCTATAGATTGCCATTAGAAAGAAAATGCTTCAGCATCTTACTAAAGTAAGTTGCTTGCATTAGAGTAAGTAATTACCAGGTATACCATAAGCCATAGGTTTAGATAAACTCAAACCTATAATACTAGGAACAGGAAGTTTTGTTAAGTCCATTCAATAGACTTATTAACGAAAATTTCCTTTTATGTCCTTGTAATAGAAAACTTTAGGTTATTCCATGTGAATGGATCAAACCATAGTTCTATTGGCTTTTCTTCTTAGTTTCTTATCTTGACAATCCATTACTTGTTTAAACTCACAATGGATTTTAATCACTAGTATCTTCCAAGTCATAAGAAGGTGAGTTCCTAGAAACCCTCCCACTACGACAAGGTACCGTGAATTATGTCTAAGAAAACTAAATGGTATTAACCTCTTCGGTTGTGTTAAGACAACAGAGGCAGTTGAATCATCATGTAAAGAATAAGATGATAGAACACTTTTGGAATCAAGAAAAAATATCTCCTTTATTTGCTACTTTATTTTCAGACTTAGTCATTTTCTTAGAAAAGTAATATTTGTTTAAACAAACACTTTCTTATCTATTGACTATGGGATGGTCCACCCCTAATCACTTAGAATAGCTAACAAACCATGGTTAACAGTTCTAGCTTTTCTTAAGATTTTGATTAGGTCATTCATGAATCTAGTAATGATTTACACTAAGTACCCAACCATTGCATCATTCTGAAATTGTATTACCATAGAAGGATTTAGGCAGCGACTAGTAACTAATCATTAATATGCAAATCGAAATTTCTGGGGAGGTAAGTTTGGATATAATTCAAAAATCAATTTAATGATCTTTGAACTGCATATCTACTAACTATTTCTCCACCCCTATCAGTTCGCAAGATCTTTAACCACTTACCTTATTGGTTTATCACCATTGCTAGAAATTTATGAAATTTCAAACATTTCAAATTTCTTTTGCATAAGGTAAAATCTAGAGTGATCGTTTTAAGAATACAACGAAAAACTCATATCCACCCCTGAATGTACATCCATCTGCGAATGAGATGAACTTTTTCAGCGGATATAGGCATATTAACTCTTTGCAGAGATTGATCTTGTCAAAAATACTATGAACAAGATACAAATGCCATAGATTTGAAAAAAATGTGGTTTTGTCTTTTTGATGACTTAGGTATAGTTACATCAAAGAGTTCTTAGAATAGTGCAAGTGGATCCTGGTCACAGAATACTAAATTCATATTCCATACAGTTTGAAACATTGATAGAAAATGGATATTAAACACTTGTGAAAGTGTAACTGTATTATATTAAAAAATTATTTGGAATCTAAAATTTAAAGTCAAAGACTTAAATTTATACCAAATATACATGAGTAATTCTTTCTTGGACCACCACTACTAATTTTAACTCTAAGTCAGATTTGTCCATACAAGTAGGAGATTTCTAAGATTGAGGATTTATATCATTTTGGGATAGAATTTCGGGAATATAATCATATGCGTCATTAAATATCTTAAGAGAAAATAGAATTACACGAAATGATTTATAGACCATTCATCCAATGATATGTTATGAGCTAATTCGAAATGAATAAGGTAAGAGGAATTAGGATAATTTCGTTTATAAATAAGAATCCAACGATGCTTTGATTAGCGAGAGTCAAAGTAATCTTATTTATACAATCTTCTTGTTTCATATTGTAAAAATACTAGTCTAAGGTGTCATCAATTGATGAACAGCGAGATGTTGCATATACAATATTTATCTTTCGAGATCTAACACTATTATGTTTGTCTAATGGTGAAAATCCATTAGGGATTTATCTCATTAGAAAAACAAACCAAGTTAGACCAACAATGAAGATTCGAAATTAAACTACAATTTAATAACAGAAAATAACATGGTTCAATATAAATTCATACACAATTCAGAAATTATTAAACATATAGCACGTAGGAATGACAAGTGAAAATACTAAAACATACAATCCTAAATAATTTCCAAGGTCTTCAACAAACTAATATCAGTGTCCCGTTTAGGCGAGAGTCAAAGCTACTATCCATTGAATAGAGTTGTCAGCTCATCTAAAATGTTAAACATTCTAGCAACCTTTTATTCGATCGAGATTGGAATCCAGCGTTGTCCCGTTTAGGCGAGAGTCAAGGCTATTCTATCTTATGAGCTTCCACCATTGTTTCATATTTTTTAAGTCAAATACAGTCGCCACCATTAGGGTGATCCATACCATATAAAACACTTACAAAGCTACTTATTTTTCGAGATTAAACAGTGCTAACTTGCTAATGAACGTTCCTCCATTAGGGAGGATTACTCACTAAAACAAAAGCTATGTAAAACCAACAATGGAGATCGAATGTCCTAATAATAAAGCTCTTTATTTAAAGTGCATTTTCTTCTAATATTTATTTTAATCTATTTATTTTAAATATATATTTATTTAATTAAAATTTCTAATTTAGAATGAAAAGTCCTAAATATAAATTTTAATTTAATATTTATAAATTTTTACTTAGATGGATATGAAAATAACATGAATTATTTCCATCTTAGTAATAATTTCCAATAAATATTTAGAAAAATATTCAATTTAAGTTGTTACAAAATTAATTTAAATTAATTTACAACTCAAATTTAATTTTCTATAAATATACATTGCATTTCGAAAAATTGAGGTATTTAAGAATACTATTTTCGAAAAAATGCTTTAAAATAAAATAAAAATAAATTCTGGAAAAATTATTCTAATTTAATGTTGGCCCAAAATTAATTAATAAAATTAATTTACAACAAAAAATATAATTTTTCTATTTAATTAAATATATAAGAAAAATTTCAAATATTTAAGTATCATGATGAAAATAAACTTAAATATTAATTTTCTATTTAATTAAATACATTAGAAAAATACTTCAAGCAAAATAGATAATATCTATCTAGACTTTCATTGACTAATTAATTCATTTTCTAATTAAATATATTTTACTTCATTTATTTTAATTAATCATTAAATGAAAAAATCATTAATTTAAGTTGGTCCAAAATTAATTAATAATTTACAACTTTAATCTATTTTTCAAATAAAATTCGAAATTTCTGCATTTAAGAAATGCAATTTCGAAATTGTGGAAAAATGATTAATAAAATTAAAT
This sequence comes from Cannabis sativa, assembly GCF_029168945.1. Lineage (NCBI taxonomy): Eukaryota > Viridiplantae > Streptophyta > Magnoliopsida > Rosales > Cannabaceae > Cannabis > Cannabis sativa. Next base: position 52,653,303 of record NC_083607.1, on the reverse strand, counting down.
AAAAGATATTTTGAAAATTATTCAAATTTAAGTTATATGAAATAAGATTTCAAACTTAAAATAATTTTCAATTTTAATTAAATAACATGAAAATAATAATATTTAAGTATCATGATGAAAATCAACTTAAATATTTAAATTTTCAATTTAATTAAATGTATTAAATTCAAGAAATAAATAATTAAGTATAGAGAAGACTTAATTATTAATTCTAATTTAATACTAGAAAAAATATACTTAACTTAGATTGTACCAAAATTTATTATTAAACAATTAATTTCACAATCTATGATATTTTCCTAATTAAATATTAGAAAAAAATAACTAGTTTTAGAAATAACTATCTAGAATAATTTCATTTACTAAGTGTTTTTCTAAAATTAACTTTAAAATATTAAATAAAAAAATAAATTTCATATATTTTAAAAGTTAATTATGTTGTTAATTCAATTTTAATTAGGTTAGACTAATATAATTAACCTAATACAATTATTTAAATAAGGCAAATGGGCCTTCACAATTGGGGTAGTTCATGTGAGGGGGGACTGGGTTCAGTATGTCGTACCCACTTCTATTGGCCCCCAACTCTCACACAAGGCCCAAAAGAGAGGAATTTAACCTTTAAATAAACAATTGTTATTCATTGAATAAGCCCAAATCTAATTGGGCCTAAATAAATTTACTTATGTCAAAATTTATTTTAGCAACCTAGTCCATTTACTTAGTAGAACTTAAATGAGCTTCCTATATGCATCTAAGTCCAAAAGCAAACATATAGGCTCACACAGGTCAAATGATTTGGATGAGACCTATCATGTTACTAGGTTTACACACATGAAAGAAATTGCAAAATTTACCTGTTACAAATTATTTATAAGATCTATTGACAATTAGACTATGATTAAAATCAGATCATTGGATCTGTCAACAAGTTAATCATAACAATTTAGATCAAATAAATAATAGGTTTGTAAAAAAATTTGAATACATAATAATATAATCAAACAATACAAACAAATAACTGATCTGGAATATCTGGAAAGTAAGCTAAAATATCTTAATTTTAAAATTTAAAATAAAATTAAATTTTAAAATAAATATCTTAGCTAGAATTCAAATTTAGGTTGTTAGAGAATATTTGAAAAAATTCGAAATTCAACAAACTCCTAAATTTCTTAAATTCTAACAAAAAATTAAAAAAAAAATATCTAACCAATTTTTCAAATATCAAGTTTGTTCAAAATTTAAATTTATTTAAAATTTCTAATAAGATAATATAATAAAATATCTTGAATTTTAAATTTAGATATTTCATTATTATATTCTGAGTCTTATAATTTAATAAATTTAAATATTACATAAATAAACTAATTGAAAAATAAGATATTTTGTATGGTTAGAATATTTTTAAAAAAAAAAAATAATAAGTTTGAAAAATTTATGGTTTGAAACCCTAAAATATCTATTCAAGCTAAACTAACCAATTTTTCAAATCTTCATGTTATTTTTGCCAAAATATAATTTTAATAAAAAAATGTCTAATAAGATAAAATGTTAAACCTAACATATTCCTAATCTTATAATTTTAATTAATAAAATATATTTTGAAAATAACAAATTTGAAAAAGATATGATATGGTTAGCAAATTTTGAAATTAGTACAAGATTATTTTTAAAAGATAATATTTTAATATAAAAGTAAGATCATTTAAAAAAATAATATCTGATCTTATAATTAAAATAAATAAAATAATCTAAAATTTCAAAAATAAGCATAAGTGCCCATATCATATCAAAGCCTACTAATATCAGAAACTAATTTTAATTAATGAAAAAAATTAATAAAAATTAATTTTATTCTGACAATTAGATTTTTAATTGAAAATTCAGATTCTACAAAAAATTCTACTAAAAATTAGCTTTTGTTTCAATGAAAAACGATTTTTGAATCAAAAGTTATGACGAAAATAAGTTTGAGGCTGCAAGCAACCTCATTTGACCAAGGGACGTGGGCGCGAGCTGCCCTTCAGACAGGGGTGCTGTCCGAGCATCCGCGCGCGCGTGTGTGCATTCAAATCCTAATATTTTTTGTCCAACTTCAAAAAATCATAACTAATTCATAAAAAATCCAAATTAGGTTCTGTAAAAGCCTAAATTTATTAATTTTTCGTCTACCTTTTCCAGAAAAAATACTTCCAGATCGAAATAAAAAATATTTCAGTAACATATATTGCGATTTCTAAACTATCATCAAATAAGCACATAAACCACATGAAACCATCCAAATCAACGCAAAACATCGTTTTAATTCATATTTCATGAAAGTAAATCATTACCATGGCTCTGAGGCCAGTTGTTTGATATTATTTTACCAGGATCTAGATTTACTAACAAGTATGTTTCATTAACATCCTAAAATGAATTCTAAAACAATGAAATTAAACACATATAAAGTTTAGGAAACCTTACATTGGGTGCAGCGGAATATAATGACTCCTTCCGTTCAGATATCTAGCCCTTGATTCCTTTCTGTAGCAGAGCATTATCAATATCTGAACCTGGATCTCTTTCTCTCATTCCTTTGATGCTGAATCTCCTTCTTGTTGGTTGATTTTCCACAGTCTTACACACTATGATTGAGATACCACTTGATGTGTGTGGGCACTCACTCATTCACTCAAGGATTTCGAAATTTAGAGAAGAAAAGAAGAAAAGAAGAGAGCAGGTGGCGGCTAGAAATTTTTCTCTGAAGGAATGATATGTATAATCTTTTCCTGAAGCCATCACTACCTATTTATAGGTGACCACCTAGGTTTAAGTTAGAATTATTTGGCATTAAAATAATGAAAAAATAAATGATAAAAGCCTACAATAGTGGCCGGCCTGGGCTTTGGATAATGGGTCTCACTTATGCAATTTTGCTATTTTATCATTTCTGCATCTCATTTTCTCAAAAATGCCAATTTTCAAATTCAATCATTTAAATGCCAATTCTAATTATTTAATAACTAAAAGTTAATTATTAAATAATATTGTCATTTAATATATTTATTAATTAGACAAATAAAGTCTCTTAATAATAAATAAACCTAGAATCTCTTTTCTTTACAATTTCGCCCTTGCTTAGTGAAAATTCATAAACTAGACACAGTCTAACTTTAGAATTATAATTGATTAATCAAAATCAATTAACTGAGTCTTACAAGTAGTATGGTCTCAACTAGTATGGGGACCTTGGGTCTATATATCCGAGCTTCCAATAAGCAGATCAAGAATTTATATCTTAAACTCACTGACTTATTAATTCTTCGTTGAATCCACGCATAGAACTTAGAATTGCACTCTCAGTATATAGAACGCTCTATATGTTCCACGATATAGATACGTCATTAGTTATCCATTGTTATAATCTTAATTTGATTAATGACCCTCTAATATAAGTTACCGTTACACCTTCAATGTATTTTATCCTTAAAACACTTAGCTTTGTATAAATGATATTTCAGCGAAGTGAAATGAGATCTCCACCATTTATCTCTGTTTAGCCAAGCTCGAAGGATATCATCGTTTCACTTCTAAATTCCTATAGAAGTTATAGATTCCATATTTATGTTAGCGCTCCCACTCAATTATACTATCATGTTCCCAAAATGTACGTATCACCCTGACCCAAAAGTAGGCTTAACTAACAAATCAAAGAACATGTATAATACTCTTGAGATCGAACCTAAACATATCAGGATTAAGATCATTTGATCTAGGATCAACGAGTGATATTGAATTGAATAGATATTACGGTAAATTTTAACAAATCTAATCAAAGTTCAATATCGGTCCCTTCCGATGTATACTCCATACATCCGATGCTGGTAAACTTTGGCAATGCCTTGGAAAGGACATAACACTTATCCAAGGTGTAAGAATACCTATCGCTGATTATCATGCCAGTCTTAATCCAGTGAACTGACAAGTCAGGGAATAAACTTTCGAGCATATAATTAAGATTATATTCCACTATGTTGACAACACTATAATCATTAACAAATTGATATGTTCTGGACTTAAATAGAATTCATACATTATGTAAATAATCATGAAATAAATCATGTGAACCATGCAACATTAAATGTTATTTCTGATCTTTATTAATAAGTAAATCTGGTTATATTGAAATGAGTTTTATTTAGGAAATTAAACCCAACAGAAACCCTACAACGGTTTCATTCTGTGCCATAACCTAATAATTTTCATACTACAATCGCCCGTATCTAATAAGGTACGCCGCCAGTTAGAAATCTAACAGCGGTTTCGATCTATGCCATAACCAGGCAATTTTATATTATTGTCGCTCGTATCTAATAATGTATGCCGCTATTTGGAAACCTAACTGCGGTTTCGATCTATGCCATAACTAGGCATTTTCATATTACTGCTCCCCGTATCTAATAAGGTATGCCGCCAGTTGGAAACCTAACAGCGATTTCGATCTACGCCATAACTAGGCATTTATTACTGCCACCCATATCTAATAAGGTACGCTGCTAGTTGGAAATCTATTAGTGGTTTTGATCTATGCCATAACCAAGCATTTTTATATTATTGTCGCCTGTATCTAATAAGGTACGCCGCAAGTTAGAAACCTAACAGCAGTTTCAATATATGCCATAACTAAGCATTTTCATATTACTGCTGCCCGTATCTAATTAGGTACGCTTCCAGTTGAAAACCTAATAGCATTTTTGATTTATAATCATGACTTTATAACAGTTTCCCCAGAGGTACAATTAACTTGAATGTCAGTATCTGTATATCACATTACTTACTCAAACAAGTTTATGCCATAGCCAGGCATTCATCATATATATACATATGTTGCATTGCCTAATTACGCAATCTCAGCCTATGCCATATCTTGGCACTATATTTATATCACCTAATTAGGTGTACTTATATATCATATTGCCTAATCAGGTAAGCTCATCTTACAATTTAAAATCCATCTATCATATCACCTAATTGTTGGGTTTTATGCCCTAAATAAAACTCTTTACAATCTGATTAGTTATCAATATAAGAAATTTGAAGTGATTGATGTTTGCATGAATTTTACATGCTAATGGTTTAATATGTTTGATATGTTTATTACATTCATACACACAAAATCAGTTAAATCCAGATCATATGTTTATTCACAATTACAGTATCGTCAACACAGTGGAATGTGATTGTGATCATATGAATCAAAAGTTTAGGGCCCTGTTTCATCAGTGTTATTGGATTTACACTGATGTGATAATCAACGATGATGTTTACTTACACTTGGAGTAAGTGTTATGTTCTTTCCAGGACATTAGTAAAGTATACTAGTTTCGAATGTATGGAGTATACATTGGACTGGACCGATATTGCAACTAAGTTAAGATATTACAAACTTACCGTTATACATATCTTTCCAAGTCAATATCAGTAGTTGATCTTAAGATTAAAAGAATCTAAATCCTGATATGCTTAGGCTCAACTCAGGAGTGCTATTCATGTTCTTAGATTTATTAGTTAAGCCTACTTTTGGGTCAGGGTGATACGTATATTTTGGGAGCATGATAGTATGATTGAGTGGCAGTGCTGAACATAAATATGGAATCTATAGCTTCTACTGGTGTATAGAAGTCAAGTGATGATTCCCTTCGAGCTTAGCAAATAGAAGTAAATGGATGAGCTCTTGTTTAACTGACTAATTATTAGATCACTAAACACCATTTACAGGTAGCTAAGTGTTTTAAGGGGCAAAATACATTGAGGGGTGAGAACGGTAAAGAAATCCCATCTCGATGTAGATCATCTATATAGAGGATCTTTAAATCACAATAGGATTATAACAATGGTTAAATGAGATAGTATATTGATATCGTGGAACATACAATATGCTCTATATAAGTCTGAGAGTGCAATTCTAAGTTCTAAGAGTGGATTCAACGAAGAATTAATAAGTAGGAATTTACTTGGTAAATTTGGTTCACTTATTGGAAGCTTAGCATATAGATCCATGGTCCCCATTCTAGTTGAGAACATTCTGCTTGTAAGACTCATTAATTGATTCGTGATTGATCAATTATAATTCTAAAGTTAGACTATGTCTAATTTTATGAATTTTCACTAAGCAGGGGTGAAATTGTAAAGAAAAGAGTTTCTAGATTTATTTATTTATTAATGGACTTTATATGTCTAATTAATAATTAAATTAAATGACAATATTATTTAATAATCTATTTTAGTTATTAAATAATTAGTTTTGGCATTTAAAAGGTTAGAATTGGAAAAATTGGCATTTTTGAGAAAATAGAGATAAAATTTGATAAAACTGCAAAATCAAGTGAGGCCCAATACTACACCATGGCCGGCCACTTAAATAGGTTTTTCAAATTAATATTTTCATTATTTTAATGCCAAATAAAACCTAACCTAAACCTAGTAGTTGCCTATAAATAGAAAGTGATGGCTCAGTCACAAAATATGCTTTCAAATGCTTTCATTAGTAATCTGACAGAAATTTCTCTCTTCAGAAAAACTGAGCCTTCCCCACTTTCTATACCTAGCCGAAATCTTCTTTCTCTTTTCTCCTTGATCAATTTCGACCCTAGTGAAAGAGTGAGTGCCCACACACAGCAAGCAGTAACTCAATCATAGATTGGAAGACTGTGAAGGATCAAACTTGAAGAAGAAGGACATTCGGGCTCAGATCTTGATTATACTCTGCTACAGAAAGGATTCAAGGGTTAGAGATCTGAGTGAAAGGAGACATTAATTCGTGAAAAATAATTGCGATTCTGTTTCTGGAATTATTTTTATTGGATAGTATGGAAAAAATTAAGCAAGTTAGCCTTTTACAGAACTCAATTTCGATTTTATTTGAATTAGTTATGAATTTTTGAAGATTCGAAAAAATCGGAGCTGTGCTGAAATTTTCCTTCGATCGCGAAACTGTCCGTACAGTTCACAATTTTTCCGTTTTTCTTCGATTTTTCATGCTTTTTCATGGAATTAACTTCCGATTTTTTGTATAGTTTTGTATATATACTATTAGTATTCCTAATTCAATTCTAATTATCATTTTGAATTAATTTAATATTTTTTAATTTTAATTCAAGATATTAGTGTAATTTGAATTTGAATAGAATTAGTATCTATCTTCTTGCTTAAAAATTTATCTTATTTTTAAATTTGATTATATCTTATCTTATTTTTTTAAATTTAAGGTCAGATTTTATATATATATATTTTTTTAAAATTAAATCTTTTTAAGATATTTTGACCTTATTTAAATTTAAAATAAGATATTTATAATCATGTAATTTTAAATAGATGTAAGATATTTTGCTAACTTTTAAATTTTGTTATTTTATTTATTTAAATTAAATTTAAAATCTGAAAAGATATTTCATTTATCTTTTCTATTTTTTATTTAATTTTTATTTTTAAAATAACATTTAATTTTTAAAAATAGTTAGCAAATTTTTGAAATGATATTTAGGTTGGTTGAAACCTAATTTTTCAAAATAGTAGGTTTAATTTTAAATATTTATTTTTTAAATAATCTCGAAATTTAAATTTATTTATTTTATTTTATTTTCGAAATTGAAAATATTTTTTTTAAATTTTATTTTCGAAAATTAAAATATTTTTTTTTAATTATTTATTTTTCAAAATTATTTATTTAAAATTAAATAAATCATACTTCCAACTATCCAGCTAACCTTGTTGCAGGAGTATGTGGTTTTAGCTTGTGTGTAAGTTTTCAAAACCTATTATTACTTGATTGCAAATAGCCATGGTTACGTTTTGCCAGGTCTAATGATCTGATGGCTCCCTTGGTCAAGTTAATAATTTGTAACAGGTAAATTTTACAATCTTCTTTCATCTGTGTATGACCTAGCAACATGATAGGATCCATCCAAAGTGTGCCTGTGTGAGCCTATATGTTTATTTTATTTTATAATATAGATACATATAGGTTGTTGCTAAATAAAATGTCACACCATGATAGATTTTATTTAGGTCCATTTAGTTATTGGACCTATTCAATTAATAACAGTTATTTATTTTAAGGTTAAATTCCTCTCTTTTGGGCCTTGTGTGAGAGTTGGGAGCCATAAAAGTGGGTACGACATACTGAACCCAGCACCCCCTCACATGAACTACCCCAATTGTGAAGGCCCATTTGCCTGATTTGAATAACTGTACTAGGTTAATTATATTAGTTTGACCTAATAAAATTGAATTAGCAACATAATTAACTTTTAAAATATATGAAATTTATTTTCATTTTAATATTTTAAAGTTAATTTTAAGAAAAACACTTTTAGTTTAGATATTATTTCTAGACAAACTATTTGTATTTTTCTTGTATTTAATTAAATATAGAATTTTAACTAACTAAGATTCTTTCTGGAGCTTATTTAATTAAATATTCCTATTTAAGTTATAAATTAGTTGTATCAACTGATTTTTCTTATCTAACTTAAATTTGAATATTTGATTTAAATTTTAAATCAAGTTGAGGAATCCTAGGCATTAGTTATTAAAGATTCTTAAGATATTTTTTAAGTTAATATCTTTTCAAATATTAACTTAAAATGGAATATTTTTGATATTTTTTTTTGTTAATATCTTTTCAAATATTAACTTTAAAAGATATCTTCAAATTAAGTGGTTACAACTTAATTTTGATATTTAATTAAATCTAAATTTGAAATTATTTGAGTTTTAGATTTTTTCTATCTAACTTAAATTAGATATTTTTCAAATTTTTGAAAAGATACTTAGTCAAATAAGATATTTGCTAGATAGTAATTTCTAGACTACTTATTATTTCTAATATTTAAATAGGAAAAATAATATACTTTGTGAAATTACTTATTTAAATAATTAATTTTGGTACAATTTTATTAAGTATATTTTTCCTAGTATTAAACTAGAAATAAATAATTAAGCTTTCTCTACACTTAATTATTATTTCTTGAATTTAATACATTTAATTAACTTGAAGAATCTAAATATCTAAGTTGATTTTCATCATGATACTTAAATATTTATTCATTTTTCATGACACTTAATTAAATAGAAAATTATTTTTAGGTTGAAATTTAATTTTTCAACTTAAATTTAAATAATTTTCAAAATATATATTTTTCTTTATTTTATTAATCAATTTCAAAATTTGCATTTTAATTATGCAATATTTTCGAATTTTTTATCTTGAAAAATAGATTGAGTTGTAAATTAATTATTTATTTTAATTAATTCTTGGACCAACTCAAGTCAATGATTTTTTCATTTAATTGATTAATTTAAAATAAATGAATTTAAAATATATATTATTAGAAATTGAATTAACTAGTCAAAAGAAAATCTAGATAGGTGATATTTTTGCTTGAAGTATTTCTTTTCTATTTTTTATTTTCGAAAATTGTATATTTTTAATATATACTTAATTTTTCGAAATTCAATAAATATATTCTCAAAGGAAATTTTTAAGTTGCTAATTATTTAATTTAATTCAACTTAAATTAATTTTCTTAATATTTATATTTAAGATTACTACTAAGATGGAAATAATTAATTTTATTTCAATCATCATCTAAGTATAATTTTATAAATATTATATTAAATTCTTATTTTTGAATTTTAATTCTTAATTTCGAATTTATTTATTAGAATAATAAAGAAAACACATTTTAAATAATGAGCTTTATTATTATTAAGATATTCGATCTCCATTGTGGGTTTTACACCGCGTTTGTTTTAGTGAGTAATCCTCCCTAATGGAGGAACGTTCATTAGCAATTTCGCACCGTTTAATCTCGCATGATAAGTGGTTTGTAAGTGTTTTATATGGTATAGATCACCCTAATGGTGGTGACCATATTTGACTTGCGAATTGCGAAACAATGGTAGAAGCTCATGAGATAGAATAGCCTTGACTCTCGCCTAAACGGGACAACGCTGGATTCCAATCTTGATCGAATAAAAGGTTGCTAGAATGTTTAACATTTTAGATGAGCTGACAACTCTATTCAATGGATGGTAGCTTTGACTCTCGCCTAAACGGGACACTGATATCAGTTTATTGAAGACCTTGGAAATTATTTAGGATTGAATTTTTTAAGTATTTTCTCATATCATTCCTACTTGCTATGTGGTTATAATTTCTGAATTGATTTTGTGTGTTAAACCATTATTAATTTCTATTTGTTGATGTTAGGTCCTTTTTGGCAATTTAGTTGTCAAAATATTTCTTAATTAATGTGCATTTTATTGAGCATTCAATTTGTTTTTATCAACTCTAGACCCTTTTTCCAGGGGGAGTTGTGTTTGGTACCTGTGAACTATTTGGTTTAAAAGTTAGCATGTTTCTTTAGTTATTGTTGGTTTTCGATTGTGTTACTCAGGAGGAGTAGTTATTTGTTATGGCTAACTTTATCTTGCAGGTACTTTGTGTTAAAAATTATTTTGTTCATCTAAAGTGCCAAAAGGGGAGATTGTAAAGTCTTTTTTTGGCAAGTTAGTTGACAAAATAATTTTTCCATTTATGGTAAGATTGTTGTGCATTCATATTCGATTTCTTACCTTATAAATTCGGATTGTAGTTGCCCTTTTCCTTGTTTGGAAAGTTGCACTTTCAGCTGAACTTTCCTTTGTTGAAATCTTCTCAAAAGAGAAGGAATTCTCTTTTGGAAAGTTGTCTTTTTTAGGGAAACTTTGTTTATTGCCTTTTCCTTATTGATTTCGATTGTATCTTGATACAATCAGAATATCTAATCTGTTTTTGGCAGGAATCAAGCATTGAAAGAAGATCGGACCCGATTTTAGTAAGTTTCCGTTTCGCGGATCGCTTCGTCAGCATCCGAATCTGATGTAGCAGATCGTGTTTCTTTTGGAAATTTTTTGTACAGCTGCTAATTCGAACTTGTGGTTGCCTCTTTGGTTTCTATGATCTATAAATAGAGCCTAGAGAGCAACTATTCGAATGACCTCTTCCATTATTCATTTTCTACATTTATCTTTTGAGAGAAGAGAGTCTTTCTTTGTTTTGTGAGAGCCTAGTTGTTCATCTAGGTTCTAGTTGTTCTATTTCTGTTCTTACTCTATCCTAGAGGTTGTGAAGAACTACTTGACTGAACAAGAGATTGGTCTTCGGGAGAAGACTTGATAAAGCCTTACTTCGGGAGGAAGTAAGCACTTGGTCTTCGGGAGAAGACTTGTTGAAGCCTTACTTCGGGAGGAAGTAAGCACTCACACTTCAAAGACGAAGGGAGTTCGGGCTTGAAGGTGTTTCAAGAAGTCAGATTCATAAAGTGGATTACAAAGGATTGCGGCAATACTTTAGAGGGAGTCTAAACTTGTTTAAGTCAATTGTCTTTGTAATTTTGATACTTTATTAATTGATTTCATTTTACGGCGTGGCCCCGTGGAATTTAGGAGTGTTCGGGAGAACAACCGATACCACGTATAAATCTCTTGTGTCAAGTTATTTATTTTTACGCAAATATTTTATATTACTCTGTTCGGTTTTCTTTGTAGCAATTACTTTTCTTGCAAACGCGTACAGTTTTATATTTTCTTATATACAACTGACATTTGCAAAAACACAATTTTTCAATTGGTATCAGAGCGGGACACTAAACTCTTAGTGTGGTCCTATAACGTTTTTGTTAGAATGTCATTTTTTTGCAGAAGGAAGTTCTATTTCTAGACCACCATTGCTTAATGACTCTAACTATCCTTATTGGAAAGTTAGAATGAGGGCCTTCATCAAATCTCAAGATGAGAAGGCGTGGAGAATGGTTCTATCAGGTTGGTCTCCTCCAGTTGAGACAGATTCTTCAGGTAATACTACTATAAAATCTGAACTGGAATTGTCTATTGAAGATGATAAACTATCTGCCTACAATAGCAAAGCCTTGCACGCTATCTTTAATGGTGTAGGTGAGGGTTACATTAAACTTATATCATCTTGTGTTTCTGCTAAGGAAGCTTGGGAGATTCTTCAAACTCAGTTTGAAGGAACTTCTGATGTGAAAAGATCTAGATTTATCATGCTTCAAACTAAATTTGATGAGCTTAGAATGTCTGATAATGAAACTTTAACTGAATTCTATGAAAAATTATCTGACATTGCTAATGAATATTTTGCTCTTGGAGAAAAGCTTGATGATTCTGTTCTTGTGAGAAAAATTGTTAGAGTTCTTCCAGAAAGGTTTGATACTAAACTTTTGGCAATGAAGGAAGCTAAAGATTTTAGCACTATGAAAGTGGAAGAATTGATGGGTTCCTTACGTACTTTTGAATTAAATCAACAGATTAAACAAAAGGACAAACCCAAATCTATTGCTGATAAAGGTAAAAGTATTGCTTTGAAAGTTGCTGATAATGAAAATTCTGATAGTGAATGTGATGATGAGATTGCTTTATTAACTAAGAATTTTCAGAAATATATAAAAAGATGGGAAATAAAAAGAATATTTCGAAAGGTTCAAAAGGTAATACTTTCATTAAACCATCTGTCTCTAACAAAAAGGGAATTCAGTGCAGGGAATGTGAAGGTTTTGGGCATATTTAAGCTGAGTGTGCAAACACTTTGAAAAAGAATAAGAAAAGTTTCAATGTCACTTGGAGTGATGATGAAACCGAAAGTGATGAAGATATTGCTGAAAATGTTGCCCTAACCTCTGTTATGACTAATGTGTTGTGTGATTCACAGGTGAAAGCTAAATTGGTATGTCTGAATAATACCACCAAACAAGAGGAAGCAGATTCAGATCAGTCTGAAATCTGTGAAGAATCTCTTGCTGAATCATACAAAGTCATGTATGAAAAATGGATTCAGGTTGCTTCTGAAAATAGAGAGTTGAATAGATTGAATAAAAAATTGTCTCATCAGATTGAAATGTGTAATTTGAAAATAAAAGAATATGAGACAAGTTTTTGTGATAAAGATGAAAAAATCTCTCTATTAAAGAAGGAACTTGAAAACTTTAAGAAAAATGTTCAAATGCTTAATCCTGGATCTTCTATTTTTGAAAAAGCTCAGAATGCAGGTCAGAGAGGTTTCGCAGGCCTTGGTTCTAATGAAATGGAAAGTTCTGGAGTCACGAAGTTTGTAAAATCTAGTGTTCCAACGAATCACCTTGAGGCTACAAACTCTGCCGTAACAGTTTCACAGCCTGTTGCAGCAAGAACAGCTTCTGATGCTGCAAAATCTCCAGAATTTTCAAAAAGGGTAAGATCTCAGGTAAAAAGATTTGTTCCCATTTGTCATTTTTGTGGTAGAAAAGGACATATCAGACCTAAATGTTTCACGTTGAACAATCTGTTTAAAACAAATTATTTTGATAATTTGAAAAAATCTCAAAAGAAACATAAAGGTTTGAAACAAATATGGGTGAAAAAGAAGTGTCTAGCTGGTTTTTCCGATAAAGCTATTTGCATCTCAAATGTGGTATTTTGACAGTGGTTGCTCTAGACATATGACAGGTGACAAGGATTTTTTGACTAACATTCGGCCTATGCAATGTGGAGAAGTCACTTTTGGTAATGGCCTATCTGGAAAAGTTGTTGGTATGGGAACTCTAAATTTTGAAGGGTTACCTAGACTGAAAAATGTGATGTTAGTTGAAGGACTGAGGGCTAATTTACTTAGCATCAGTCAAATCTGTGATCAAGGGTTTACTGTTTCTTTTGATAGTGATCATTGTTATGTTCTGAATGATGACAATGAATGTATCTTGCAAGGATTTCGATCCAATGATAATTGTTACACTCTAACCCCTGTGTTTACTTGTCATTCAGCTATCAACAACACCACAGATCTGTGGCATGCCAAGCGTGGGCATATTAATTTTAAAAACCTGAAAAAATTGTCAAATGCAGGTATTGTTCGAGGTCTTCCCAAGCTTGGAAAGGAAAGTGAAGGTAAGTGTGAACCGTGTCAACTTGGGAAGCAATTAAAAATCACTCACAAGCACATGTCGATATCAATACCTCGAAAGGTATTGGAATTGCTTCACATGGATCTTATGGGTCCAATCCAAGTTGAAAGTTTGAATGGTAAACGATATATCTTTGTGTGTGTTGATGATTTCTCTCGTTTTACTTGGGTAGATTTCTTAAGAGAAAAATCTGACACTTTTGATGCCTTTAAAACTCTTTGTCTGAGATTAAGAGTTGAGAAAGGTTGTAATATTGGGAAAATTGTTCGAATTCGAAATGATCATGGTAAGGAGTTTGAAAATTCTGTGTATGATGATTTTTGCAAGTCTACAGGTATAACTCATGAATTTTCAGCTCCCAAAACTCCTCAACAAAATGGAGTTGTTGAGAGGAAGAATCGAACATTGCAGGAAATGGCAAGAGTGATGTTAAATAGCAAGAAGTTGACAAAGCGCTTATGGGCTGAAGCTATTAACACAACTTGCTACATAATAAACAGAGTGTTTATTCGTCCAGGTACCTCAAAAACATCTTATGAAATCTGGAAAGGTAAGCGCCCCAATGTAAGTCATTTTCATGTTTTTGGATGTGTGTGTTATGTCTATAGAGATCGTGAGCATATTGGTAAATTTGATGCTAAAAGTGATGTTGGTGTGTTTATTGGATATTCCTTAAACAGTAGAGCTTATCGTGTTTATAACATGAGAATTCAAACTGTTTTGGAATCAGCTAATGTGGTTGTTGATGATTTTAGAGATTTTTCAGAGTTTTCCACAGAAGCCAAGATAGATAGTCTCATGGATACTCCTCCAGAAGTTGCAACAGCAGATCCTGATGCAGCAGAACCTATTGCTGATGCTGCAAATGACGAATCTGCTGCTGCAACTGTGATTGGAGAACCAGATTCGTCTATCTTGACTCATCCAAACATCATCACTGACTCTAATCAGAAAGAACCAAGCACCAGAGTCAAACTGAATCATCCAAAAGATCTCATCCTTGGAAATCCTGAAGAAAGCATGGTAACTCGCAGAAGGTATATTAATTTAATCAGCTTTCTTTGTTTTGTTTCTCAATATGAACCGAAAAATGTGAAGGAAGCCATGACCTTTGAGGAATGGCTCAATGCAATGCAAGAGGAACTCAACCAATATGTTCGCAACAAGGTATGGATTTTGGTCCGAAGACCAAAAGGTATAAATGTAATTAGAACAAAGTGGTTATTTAAAAATAAAAGTGATGAGTTCGGTACAATTGTGAGAAACAAGGCTCGTTTGGTGGCACAAGGGTACACAGAGGTAGAAGGTATTGATTTTGATGAAACTTTTGCTCCTGTTGCAAGATTAGAATCAATTCGTTTACTTTTGTGTATTGCTTGTATTTTGAATATTAAATTGTTTCAAATGGATGTGAAATCTGCCTTCCTAAATGGTATTTTGAATGAGGAAGTTTATGTTGAGCAACCAAAAGGATTCGAAGATCCTCAATTTCCAGACCATGTATACAAGCTTGAAAAAGCTTTGTATGGTCTGAAACAAGCTCCTCGAGCTTGGTATGAAAGGTTGACTCAATTTTTACTTTCTCATGACTATCACAGAGGTAGTGTGGATAAAACTCTTTTCATCAAGCATATAAAATCTGATTTTATCAATTTTTATGTTGATGATATAGTTTTTGGTTCTACATCTAACCATGAAGTGCAGGTATTTGTTGATCAAATGAAAAGTGAATTTGAAATGAGCATGGTTGGTGAGCTTAATTTCTTTCTGGGTCTTCAAGTGAGACAAATGGAAGGAGGTACATTTGTATCTCAAAGTAAGTATGCTAAGAACCTTGTCAAGAAATTCGGCCTTGAATCGGCTAAGCAGGTAAGTACTCCAATGAGCACCACACTGAAATTAACAAAAGATGAGAATGGAGTAAAGGTAGACACTACACTCTATCGTAGCATGATTGGAAGTCTTTTGTATTTAACTGCTAGTCGTCCTGATATCTGTTACAGTGTGGGAGTGTGTGCTAGATATCAAAGTAATCCTATGGAATCTCATGTATCAGCTGTAAAAAGGATTATTAGATATGTTAATAGCACCCCTGATTATGGAATTTGGTACTCAAAAGATACTAATTCAAATCTTGCTTGTTTTAGTGATGCAGATAGGGCAGGCAATGCTGATGATCGAAAGAGCACAAGTGGAGGGTGTTTCTTTCTTGGGAATAATGTAGTATCTTGGCATAGAAAGAAACAGAATTCCCTCTCCTTGTCCACTGCCGAAGCTGAGTACATAGCTGCTGGCAGTTGTTGTATATTGTGGTTGAAACAAATGTTGATTGATTATGGGTTTGAATTAGGTGTTTTGACTATTTTTTGTGATAATACTAGTGCCATAAATATTTCCAAAAATCTTGTTCAACATTCTAGAACAAAGCACATTGATATAAGACATCACTTTATCAGGGAACTTGTTGAAAATAAATCATTGCAATTAGAATATGTTGATACTGAAAAACAATTAGCTGATATTTTCACAAAGGTCCTAGGTGCAAGTCGCTTTGACTCCCTCAGAAAGTCTTTGGGAGTTTGCATTGTTTAATTTTATCATGTTCATAATTTTTGTACAATAGTGTTATGTGATTCTTCTCTAGCTTTTAATCTCCTATCATTGTATTTTGACAAATCATGTTTATGCTTTTGGATTATAATCAGTTAGGATCTCATTCTGATCATACTTTGTGATGTTGTGTTAAAAGGTTCATGTTACTCTTTATTTGTGTCTAGGATTAAATAATGTACTTATACAGAGTTGAGCAATTTTTGTTTCAGTCTTGTCAGGCCCCTTGCTGGAATAGAGCTACCCATACTGAGGTGTGAAAGCCATCTGTTGAGTAAGCTGGAACATTGTAATTAGCAACTATGATGAGGATGCACTACCATAGAAAAGGGCTACCTTCAGTATGGTGTGAAAGCATCCAGTTGTGGGATCAAATTGAAAAAGGCGAAAATAAAAAATCTTGCCAAGGACAATGATCCTATTTTCACTGCACACACTTATGTCTGACAAGTGTGTTCAAATTTGTAAGTCTCCTCTATTAAAATTAAATTGATAATCCTGGTTCACAATTTTTAGTAACATGCATATCTTTTTCCTCAACATCAATTAAGTATGATTTGTCCCTGAGATACTGATTAGTTATTTTCTTTAAAAGCATAACATGTATTGTATTTTGTCAATTGTCAGTGATATTTGATTTCTTTGCTTGATTCGAATCACATATATCTATTGTGCACATTGTATTTTATTTTCGGTTTTAATTTAAAAAAATATATATATATAAAAATTTATAAAATAATAAAAAAGTGGGAGGCGAGTGACTTGCTTCATGGGTTAAGGAAACCTTATGCCTAAATGGTAAGTATCAACATTCATTCTTCTTTGATTTATTTTTGATATGTTTCCATTTAAAGATTGATCTTTTATATGGTAATGTGTCTTTAATCTTGAAAGATTTACTTATTTTTGGAAATATTGTTGGTAATTCTAGTTTCCTTTTATTTTTTTTAAAAAAAAAGGGGAAAGAAGTTGCAAGGAGTGGGCAGTTTCCTTTTGTAATCGTGGGCTGGTGGTTTCTCAAATATGTTGAAATTGGTTTCCTTTTTGCTAAACTCTCCCATGTTTATTTCAACCAATTTTTGTCATTCACTCTCACCACCTACCCGATTTTATTTCTTTGTCTCTCTTGCTTGTTTGCTGTTCATTGTCTCTTTCAGATCAAAATGGTGAGAACAAAGAACCTAGCGCATCCCAAAAAGGAAAATGGTGGAATCTAAACAAGCCCCCTCAAATGCTCTTCTTGCTGCTCCAATCGTCTTGCTGCCATGGAGGAGGTTCAGCAAGAGATGTCCAAGCAGTTGTCCTCATTGATCAAGCTTTATGGGGCATAAGTTTTCTTTCTTTTTGTTTTTGTTAGACATATTACTATATTTTCATTTCTTTTTGTCTTTGGCCCTTATAGATAAACAAAAAGGGGGAGTAATTGTATACTCAACTGTCTAGGGGGAGTTGAGGTTTGTGTTTGTGTTTGTGTTTGTGTTCATCTTTGGTCAAAGTTAGCTGTTTATTTTGGTTTAATGTTGTGCTTCTCAGGGGGAGTTTTTATGTTTATTTTGCTAACTTTGTTTTGTAGGTGTTTGTTAATTAATAATATTTTTATTATCTAAAGTGCCAAAGGGGGAGATTGTTAGGTCCTTTTTGGCAATTTAGTTGTCAAAATATTTCTTAATTAATGTGCATTTTATTGAGCATTCAATTTGTTTTTATCAACTCTAGACCCTTTTTCCAGGGGGAGTTGTGTTTGGTACCTGTGAACTATTTGGTTTAAAAGTTAGCATGTTTCTTTAGTTATTGTTGGTTTTCGATTGTGTTACTCAGGAGGAGTAGTTATTTGTTATGGCTAACTTTATCTTGCAGGTACTTTGTGTTAAAAATTATTTTGTTCATCTAAAGTGCCAAAGGGGGAGATTGTAAAGTCTTTTTTTTGGCAAGTTAGTTGACAAAATAATTTTTCCATTTATGGTAAGATTGTTGTGCATTCATATTCGATTTCTTACCTTATAAATTCGGATTGTAGTTGCCCTTTTCCTTGTTTGGAAAGTTGCACTTTCAGCTGAACTTTCCTTTGTTGAAATCTTCTCAAAAGAGAAGGAATTCTCTTTTGGAAAGTTGTCTTTTTTAGGGAAACTTTGTTTATTGCCTTTTCCTTATTGATTTCGATTGTATTAATCTGTTTTTGGCAGGAATCAAGCATTAAAAGAAGATCGGACCCGATTTTAGTAAGTTTCCCGTTTCTGGGCAGATCTGCTTCGTCAGCATCCGAATCTGATGTAGCAGATCGTGTTTCTTTTGGAAAGTTTTTGTACAGCTGCTAATTCGAACTTGTGGTTGCCTCTTTGGTTTCTATGATCTATAAATAGAGCCTAGAGAGCAACTATTCGAATGACCTCTTCCATTATTCATTTTCTACATTTATCTTTTGAGAGAAGAGAGTCTTTCTTTGTTTTGTGAGAGCCTAGTTGTTCATCTAGGTTCTAGTTGTTCTATTTCTGTTCTTACTCTATCCTAGAGGTTGTGAAGAACTACTTGACTGAACAAGAGATTGGTCTTCGGGAGAAGACTTGATAAAGCCTTACTTCGGGAGGAAGTAAGCACTTGGTCTTCGGGAGAAGACTTGTTGAAGCCTTACTTCGGGAGGAAGTAAGCACTCACACTTCAATGACGAAGGGAGTTCGGGCTTGAAGGTGTTTCAAGAAGTCAGATTCATAAAGTGGATTACAAAGGATTGCGGCAATACTTTAGAGGGAGTCTAAACTTGTTTAAGTCAATTGTCTTTGTAATTTTGATACTTTATTAATTGATTTCATTCTCTGGGCGTGGCCCCGTGGACTAGGAGTGTTCGGGAGAACACTGATACCACGTATAAATCTCTTGTGTCAAGTTATTTATTTTTCTGTAAATATTTTATATTCTGCCTGTTCAGTTTTGTTGTAGCAGAATTACTTTCTGCTGCTGCAAACGCGTACAGTTTTTATATTTTCTTATATACAACTGACATTTGCAAAAACACGGTTTTTCAGTTGATTTCTATTATTTTGTAGTATCCTGTTTTGTCAAAATGAATCCCATGTTATCACTGTTGACTGAAAATAAGCTGAATGGATCTAACTTTAATAAATGGAATGAGAACATTAATATTGCTCTCATAGGAGAAAGTGCCTTGTTTGTTTTAACTGAGCCGTCACCTGAAGTGCCTGGGGATAATGCATCCAAAGTTGTGAAAGAATAGTATGAGCATTGGCAGAAAGCAAATGACAAAGCTCTATACTTTATGCTTTCTAGCATGGTTGACACACTCAAAACTCGGTTTTCTAAAACCGAGAAGGCTGCTGAAGTTATGACGAAGTTAAATGAGCTATTCGGTAAGGCATCACTTCAGTCACGCTTTGACGCGACTAAGAAGTACATTAATGCACGGATGGAACCTCATCAAAACGTGCGTGACCATGTTCTCCTCATGTCTAGTTATTTCCAAGAAGCTAAGGATCATGGTGCTGAAATGGACAGTGCTACTCAAGTTAGTCTTATCTTGAATAGCCTGACTCCAGCATTTCTACCATATACATCAAATTATGTCATGAATAAGAAGGAAATTGACTTTCATGAATTAGTCAATGACCTTCAAACTTATGAAAATTTTATTGGAGGACCCAAGAAGAAAGGGAGTAAACCTCATAATCCTGGTAATGGTAATGGGACGATAAAACCTGAAGCAAATGTTGCCTCTGCTTCAAAGCCCAAATCGAAGAGAAAGTGGCACAACACCAAGAAGCGAACAAAAGCCAATAAAAAGGCTGCTCCTTCCGGTGATGCTACACTTAAAGGAAAGTGTTTCTACTGCAATGAGAAAGGTCATTGGAAACCCCAGTGTCCTAAACTTCTTGCAAAGAAACGAGGTATTTCCATTTATAAACTTTAAGAGTTTTAGTGAATTATTATCCAATTGGATTTATGATTCTGGACTAAACTTTGTTTATTTTTTTTCTTCTTCTTATAGGCCAAGCTACTTGAACTCAATTGAGTTGGATCAGAAAGCTGGACCAAAGGGTGAGATCGTCCAGATGAAGATGAAGCTCTTAAATTTGAATTAATTGTTTTAGTTTAAGACAATTTGGATTTCAAATTTTAGTTAGGGATATTTATCCCTGTTTCTCTCATATTGTTGCAATACATTATTTTTATTAATAAAGTTTATAATTTTCGAAATTCACCATTGCAACATATGAGATTGAGCTTCATTTATTTTATCTTCATCAACAATTACCACATTATATTTATATGTTTGTATGTGTAAGTGTTTTTATTATTGATGCAAATTCTATAATATTTACAACTCTTCATAGAGTTATATTAAATAAACACTAGAAACTATTTCTATGTTTATTAATAATTGTTAATTCTAATACAATTATTAAGAATTTGTTTAATAAAAGGATCTTATGATCTGATAGGGGTGGAGAAAAGTTAAGAAAACTATGCAGTTCAACGATCTTTTATATCTAATGAACTCTGGATAGTATTCAACTCCACATAAACTCTATCACACTATGAGAATCATGATCTTTACAACCTTTAGGGGTGGATCATAATCTCTATATACTTAGGGGTGGAGGTTATCCACAGGCACCCTATATGTATATTCTTAGGGGTGGAGTCTATTCCACAATTCCCTATGTAACACATATCTTCTTTAAACATGGAAGTAATATAATGAGTCAGCTATTGTCAATATAAATTCTTGATCTTGATTGTATGTTCCATTTCGATTTTACTGTTGTAAGTAAAAGTTTGATACCTTTGAAAGTTCTTTGTTAAAGTTTCACACTACCTTAATTGAGTGGGAGAATTTTAAAATTCTATACCCATCTTCATTAGGTTGACACTTGTGATAGGTACTTAAGAACACTACTGAAAAGCAAATCTAACCATTCACATGGATAGGTATAGCTTATCAGAATTATGAGAATAAGATAAAGAACTCTAGTTCAGTCCATTCGAATGACTTGAACCAAGAATTCTTAATCCTCATAAAATTTGATGGTATCTTAATTTTGATTACTTTATCTCTGGCGTGTATTTTTCACTTCAAATACTAGTCTGCTATGTTGATGACTTAGTCTTAACTTAAAGTTTCAGACTAATACAAAAGTCACAACTAGGTAACTCTCCAAACAATCAGAGGTTAAAAGTATTATTTAACCAGACATCTGCTATTGAGTGGGAGCTATCTGAGATGTAATCAAATAGGGAACATTAGAAGATATTCAAGAAGGATTTATGAAAGTGATCTATATGTTAGATATTAAGGAACTGTGTATCAGTTGTCTTTGTATCTCACCATCTAATTTCGATTTCTATAAGATGGTGCTTACTTTGGGGGTGGAGGAATTATTGTATAATAATTCAAGCTCTACCAGAGAAGAATTGTAACTTGGTCTATTCGAAAATACCAGAAAGTTATATCACTGAAGAACAGTCTACACTGTATTATCTCAATTACATATTTTAAAATATGAGAGATATGTCTTCTGTTAATTCAGATGTACTTTTAAAACAGTAAAGATTTCAGTATCCCTTGATGAGTAAAGCATATAGTAAAGGATGTTTCATAAGAGTATTTATGAACTAGTTTCCAGAAGTTTGGGTGGATTCAAATATACTACACTTGATCTGAAGATCAAGACATCAGATTGACCTATTTGCACAGTTTGTTTTATATTAGTGCAAGTGGGAGTTTGTTGGGTTTTATGCCCTAAATAAAACTCTTTACAATCTGATTAGTTATCAATATAAGAAATTTGAAGTGATTGATGTTTGCATGAATTTTACATGCTAATGGTTTAATATGTTTGATATGTTTATTACATTCATACACACAAAATCAGTTAAATCCAGATCATATGTTTATTCACAATTACAGTATCGTCAACATAGTGGAATGTGATTGTGATCATATGAATCAAAAGTTTTGGTCCTTGTTTCATCAGTGTTATTGGATTTACACTGATGTAATAATCAGCGATGATATATACTTACACTTGGAGTAAGTGTTATGTTCTTTCCAGGACATTAGTAAAGTATACTAGTTTCGAATGTATGGAGTATACATTGGACTGGACCGATATTGCAACTAAGTTAAGATATTACAAACTTACCGTTATACATATCTTTCCAAGTCAATATCAGTAGTTGATCTTAAGATTAAAAGAATCTAAATCCTGATATGCTTAGGCTCAACTCAGGAGTGCTATTCATGTTCTTGGATTTATTAGTTAAGCCTACTTTTGGGTCAGGGTGATACGTATATTTTGGGAACATGATAGTATGATTGAGTGGCAGTGCTGAACATAAATATGGAATCTATAGCTTCTACTGGTGTATAGAAGTCAAGTGATGATTCCCTTCGAGCTTAGAAAATAGAAGTAAATGGATGAGCTCTTGTTTAACTGACTAATTATTAGATCACTAAACACCATTTACAGGTAGCTAAGTGTTTTAAACGGCAAAATACATTGAGGGGTGAGAACGGTAAAGAAATCCCATCTCGATGTAGATCATCTATATAGAGGATCTTTAAATCACAATAAGATTATAACAATGGTTAAATGAGATAGTATATTGATATCGTGGAACATACAATATGCTCTATATAAGTCTGAGAGTGCAATTCTAAGTTCTAAGAGTGAATTCAACGAAGAATTAATAAGTAGGAATTTACTTGGTAAATTTGGTTCACTTATTGGAAGCTCAGCATATAGATCCATGGTCCCCATTCTAGTTGAGAACATTCTGCTTGTAAGACTCATTAATTGATTCGTGATTGATCAATTATAATTCTAAAGTTAGACTATATCTAATTTTATGAATTTTCACTAAGCAGGGGTGAAATTGTAAAGAAAAGAGTTTCTAGGTTTATTTATTTATTAATGGACTTTATATGTCTAATTAATAATTAAATTAAATGAAAATAT
Source organism: Cannabis sativa (assembly GCF_029168945.1). NCBI lineage: Eukaryota > Viridiplantae > Streptophyta > Magnoliopsida > Rosales > Cannabaceae > Cannabis > Cannabis sativa. The sequence continues at coordinate 52,629,737 of NC_083607.1, read as the reverse complement.
TATTTAATAATCTATTTTAGTTATTAAATAATTAGTTTTGGTATTTAAAAGGTTAGAATTGGAAAAATTGGCGTTTTTGAGAAAATAGAGATAAAATTTGATAAAACTGCAAAATCAAGTGAGGCCCAATACTACACCATGGCCGGCTACTTAAATAGGTTTTTCAAATTAATATTTTTATTATTTTAATGCCAAATAAAACCTAACCTAAACCTAGTAGTTGCCTATAAATAGAAAGTGATGGCTCAGTCACAAAATATGCTTTCAAATGCTTTCATTAGTAATCTGACAGAAATTTCTCTCTTCAGAAAAACTGAGCCTTCCCCACTTTCTATACCTAGCCGAAATCTTCTTTCTCTTTTCTCCTTGATAAATTTCGACCCTAGTGAAAGAGTGAGTGCCCACACACAGCAAGCAGTAACTCAATCATAGATTGGAAGACTGTGAAGGATCAAACTTGAAGAAGAAGGACATTCGGGCTCAGATCTTGATTATACTCTGCTACAGAAAGGATTCAAGGGTTAGAGATCTGAGTGAAAGGAGACATTAATTCCGCTGCATCAATGTAAGGTTTTCTTAACTTTATATGTGTTTAATTCATCGTTTTAGAAAGTTCATATTTAGGATGTTTAAACAACATACTTGTGAGTAGATCTAAGATCCTGGTAAAATAATATCCAACACTAATTAGGTGAAGTTGTATGTCACATTCATATTATTACTGTCTAATCAAACAGTCTATGATCACAAAACCTATCATGCCATGTGGTACATTATACTTTTCTTACCTCAAGTTCTGGTTCAGGTATGTTGGTCAACATGCTTGAAGTACGATCGATGATCTAATAAACCAATAAGTGTTTATCTCAAAATACTACTTAATAGTTAGAAAGGACAACCTAGAGTTTCCTATCAAACCCCGTAATTGCTAGGTTATTTTTAGTATTAATTTTAGTATATTTTTAATTTAGTTCTACTCTTGTTTGGAGTAATTCTACGCTTTTTGTCTTTTATTTTTGCAGATTTAAAATAAAAGAAGATTAGAAAATATAAAAAGAATAATATGAAAGAAAGATTAATAAAATTTCACAAAAAGATGATATATAACATAGAGAAAATTGTGCAAAAAAATAAAGCTAAACTTCAAGTCTGAATTCGACTAGCTTCTGATTATATTATGGAAAAACTCAAAACATAAAAGTTCTAGATCTCTCTTTTATCTTTTCTCAACATCTTAAATCGTCTAATTTCGAGCAATATCGAGAGAGTTATGGCCAAAATACTATCAGTTAACGCACCAGAAAAATCACCGTCGAAACGAAACCATGTAGTGAAACTCCAACACGGGTCGCGGCCCAGCCCTTGTGGGGTCGCGGCCCGCCCCTCTAAACTGCACAAAAATCATCTTTTTCTCTCACGTGGGTTTTGCTGGTTTCCCAATTCGAATAGGCATTTAACATGTGCATTTTTATGCGTTTTTAGTCCCTAAAAGCCTATATAAAGGGTGAACTGGAGTGCATTTTAGTCAAAGCAATTTAGAGAGGAAAATGAAGACGAATTTCAGAGACAAAATTCAATAATTGAGGCATTCTGCAGAGGGTTTTAAGCATTATTTTACTCTTTATCTTCTTCTCTTTCTTAAAGTTAATATGTGTGATTTTACTTTCATGAACATGTGTTGCTAAACACTTGATTAGGGTTAGATGGATGTTATTTGACATTGCTTTATGGTTTTAATATGATTTATTTTCTCCCTAATTTCTATGTATTCTATTTTGTTCGTGCTTAATTACTTTTAATTGTCTAGCCATCAATTAACTGTTTTATGATTTCGATGCGAGATTTGAAAAGCGAGTGTCGATTATGCTTTAGTGAAATAAAATTGAATTTTGATATAGGACGAGAGTACCTGTATGGTTTAGATAGCTTATAGGGTTTTGGTCATTACGACGCCCTCCAAATTCCATCAAACAAAGCTGCTAATTCAAGACTCTACAATAGCACCTATATTAAGCTTTTTGTTAACACAACAATCTTACACTTTCTATTTATAACTAATACAAATGTGAGTCTCATACATGTTTTTATATACATTTGTATTTGTATTTGTGTTCGTTTTTGTTTTAAGAAAGATGTGGATGAAAACTAACTGTATTTCATGAGTTTTTACTATTATTCATTACTACAAAAACCCCCTTTAGAGGCAGTTTTTAAGCCCTTTCAACGTCAGCTTTCGCGAAATTCGCTACCGACGCTGATCAGGGCGACGCTAAAGGGTTTATATGAACCAACGCCATATTTACCCATATGGCGTCGGTTATTATGAAATAACCGACGCCATAGGACCCCTATGGCGTCGGTTATTATTAAATAACCGACGCCATAGGGGTACATATGGCGTCGGTTCATATAAAATAACCGACTCCATAGAGGTTTCCTAAAAATTTTTTTCAGCTTTAATTATTATATTTTTTTTTACATTTATTAAAAATCTAAATTTATTTTTGTATTATTAATTAAATTAAATTAAATCATAAATAAAATTAAATTAAAAAGTTAAATAAATAGAAATTTACATTGCTCTAAGTGTTTGTATATTAGGTATTTTGTTATTAATATTTTATATTTTATAATATGTGTTTGTATTCTAGTATTTTAGTATCATTTTTATAATTTTTTAAGTTATGTTTTATATAATAATTACTATATTGAATAATAAAATAATGTGTAATATTTTAATTTTTATGTAATTTAATATTTTTATACATTTAAATTTTATAATGTGGGTTTGTATTTTTCTAGTATATTATTATTATTTTTATAATTTTTTAAGTTATGTTTTGTATAATAATTAGTTTATTGAATAATAAAATAATGTGTAATATTTTAATTTTTATGTAATTTAATACTTTTATACATTTAAATTTTATAATATGGGTTTGTATTTTTCTATTATATTATTATTATTATTTTTATAATTTTTAAGTTATGTTTTGTATAATAATTAGTTTATTGAATAATAAAATAATGTGTAATATTTTAATTTTTATGTAATTTAATATTTTTATACATTTAAATTTTATAATATGGGTTTGTATTTTTCTAGTATATTATTATTATTATTATTATTATAATTTTTTAAGTTATCATTTGTATAATAATTAGTATATTATCCCAATATTTTTGTATTTTTTTTAACTTACTATATCTATCCTTAACACTCAACAATATCTATCCTATGTATTAATATTATTCGAAAATTACTCTAAGTATTTAAGAATTATCTAATTATATATAAAAAATATTCTTATAAAAGTAAGTTAAAGAAAACATACCTTATACCAAAAATTATGTACTTGACTTCCGATAAAATCCTAACAACTAAGTTTAAGAGAAACTAAAATCAAATATTATCCTAATTCTACCAAAATTTAGGCAGCATAACAGATATAATTGAACTTTTTCGAAAAATTTAAACCTATTAATAACATTTTCCTAACACCATTAATAAACAAAATTTGAGAACCTTTCAAATATGAACTTTGACATTGATAATCATGCTACTAACACGAACATGTTTTGAGTCAAATATAAAGACCTACTAAGTATAATAAATGCATAGACACATCAATTAGATTATACAAGACAAGTGCCTAAAGTAATAAATAAAACAAATGTCACCTAATTTCACGAACATATTTTGAGTCAAATATAAAGACCTACTAACACGAACATGTTTTGAGTCAAATATGAATGTATTATGTCACCTAATTTCTTACAACTAGCGAGTAATAACCTAGTTATTTATGTTATGTATTTTTCCTTTAACATTTATGTTTTTTATAATAAAATTTGATCCAAATTCTACCGAAATTTTGGCAACATGACGGCTGTAATTGGACGTTCCCAAAAATTTTAAAAGTGCCTAAAGTAACAAACAAAACAAATATAACAACACACAAAGAAACTAACATAAACAATACAAAATTTATCCACCCATCGACCGCAGTACATGTATTCGCAGAACCTACTTCACTACGGATGAATATTTAAGATATTCAAACTCAACTAATCATGCATTGATAATTAATTATACTAACAAAAGGTTAGCGGATGGATATACCTATTGCAAATCCGATCAACCCCGAAATATATTGTCGACCCTCAAATATTAGCACACAACCTATAACATAATGCAATATACAACCAATTTAAAATTTTAATTATTAAATTACTTACTAGTTATTAAACAAAGTAGCAAGTTACTAATTTCCATAGTTAATTTTTTTAAAAATAACATATAAATATACTTACATATATAATCAATTATATATTCACACTACCATTATTTTAAAAAATTTATCTCTAAACTAATTAAATTCCTACTACCTCTCATTCTCATTCACAACAAATATATATACAATACAAATACACAAAATACACAAATAGTATATACACACAAGATATATATAAACACATATTCAATAATAAAACACAAAATATATACATATATACATTATATATCAAGTTAATAAATATTTACCTTATAAACGCAATCCGGCGATAAAATGCTACAAAAATCCGACCACCTCTAGAACACACACAATATAATATTAATAAAATAAAAAAATTCTAAAAAAATTTACAAAAACGAAATAATACCAATGTACATAAATAAAATGAATAGAAAGCATATTTATACCTTAATGGACGTTGAGACTCAACGTTTTCTTCGCTAAAATCGGTGGTCGGAGTTATACCCACCACCTTTCTTTATAATGGTTCGGTTTGGTATATAGAGGGGAAAAAAACTAAACTTTTTTACAGTATAGGTTTAGGTATAGAAAATAGAAGATTTTAAGACAAAAATGGGGTAAAATGGTTAAGAAATGAGGGAGAATGAAGTTGTTTTAGTGGTGGTTGGGGAGGGTTTTTTCGTGGGTTTGGGGCTGCTGTGGGTGGCTGTTCTTCGTGTTCAGCAAGGTGTGAAATGAGGAAGTGAGGAAGACGAAGCAGGAAGGGTGTGATATATAACCCTATGGCGTCGGTTATTAGGTATTAACCGACGCCATAGGTGCCACATGTCGAATAAAGGTGGCACCTATGGCGTCGGTTAATACCTAATAACCGACGCCATAGGGTTATATAAAAAAACCCTGATTTTCCCCAACCCCCAACCGACGGCATAGATATATATATACATTCTATACCTATGGTTTTTACCAAAAAACTGCCTCTAAATGTCAATGCAGATATTTTCACCCCCTTTAGCTTCCTTTTTATAAATTTTGTTGAAAAAAGGGAAGCTAAAGATTTACATTGTAGTAGTGATTATTTATCCTTCTTCTTTATGTATAATGGACATTAAATGTTCAACAATATCAATTTTATTCATTTTCTTGCTTGTCTTTGTATGTTTCTTTTTTCTTTTCCTTTTTAATAATATACATAAACTTTTGTTGTTTGTTTGCCAACTACTAAGGTACATCCCATTTATCAACTTAGACTTAGTTCATTGCCCTTTTCCGTTTACAACACTAGTTAGATTGCCTTCTCATAATCTGTTAGGCCGATACCAACTAATCTCATGATGAATAGTACTAAAATCAGCTGACTTCCAGCCCACATTTCATGTATGTTTTGATTTTTTATGTGCTGCTTTTCAGAAAATCTGGATTGCTGAAATCTTTTGACTAATTATCGTAGCGTGGAGAGGATGACAAAGAAGAAACGAATTCACAGGCTCCCAGAGACTTGCCTTTTTTGCCTGTGTTCGGCCTGCCTATTCTTCTGCTAAGTTTTTCTATTGTGCTTTTGTATGTGAGAATTTGAGTTGCTTAGGCTTACATGATCAATTTTGTATAAAATAGGATGATTATAGTCATGATCAATTGTTTATGTGTAATTCAAAATTTAAGTTTTGTTATTTTATTTAATGGTGATTTATATTTGTGTATATGTGAATTGCACGATTTGTAATAATGTGGTGGTGGTGGTGGCCGGTGGGGCAGTGCTCTGATTTTTTTTTTTAATTTTCTTTTGAAAATATTTGCTTCGGTTCATAACCGAAGCAAAAAGTCAATTACCGTCGGTGCACTACTATTTGCTTCGGTTACAAACTGAAGTAAAAATAAAAAAATTTTGCTTCAGCAAAGTATTACTTAGTATCTTTATTATTATTTTTTTTTTAATAAAAAAGTATGAAAAGAACATTTAACCAAAAAAAAAAAAAAAGTCTTATGAGAAGAAATTAATGGTAAAATAAAATAGTCTTTAAATATATTTACTCTATCAAAAAAGGGGATATACACTTTAAATTAGTTGAGGTGGAGCATTTTAATTGAATTGGGATAGAAAGAGAAAAATTGGGACATAAGATTTGGCTCCCATAAGGGGACCCCTCCCTTTGAAAACAACCAGCCATATTCTTACATATCAGCATAATGATTGTCCTACTATTAACATAAAGCAGCTGAAGAATCAAGTCTATCCATAAGGTTCCAAACGTCCATGGCCATCGGTCTCAACTCCCAGTAAGAGGAAATGAACATACAAATTATGTAAACCGACACAATTGTCTATAAAAAAGAGAGCAAAATCAAGCTTGTTAGAAGATATATACGGTTAACATGTTTTCAAAATCATCATCCGTAGCAGTACACCAATTGCTACTATATTCTCTTCTTTTTCTCCAAACTTATTATTCATTGGCAACTTCAGCCAATTCAAGTACTGCTAAAAACTTCATTGAATGCGTCTCAATCAATTCTGAGCTTTCAGTTCCAGTAGTCACAACAATTTTCACACCAAACACATCTTCATTCACTTCTGTCCTCGGATCCACACCAACTAATCTCAGATTCTTAGAGCTCTCAGTTCCAAAACCCCAGTTCATCTTTACACCACTCCATGATTCCCATGTCCAAGCAGCTGTGATTTGCTCAAAACAGTTAGGCTTCCATTTCAGAGTTCGTAGTGGAGGCCACGACTATGAAGGAGTTTCCTACGTGTCTGAGATAGAAACTCCTTTTATTCTCATAGATCTCATCAACCTTCGACTCGTCCATGTTGACATCGAACATAACTCGGCTTGGGTTCAAGCTGGTGCTACAATTGGAGAACTTTACTACAAAATTTCTCAGAAAAGCAAAGTCCATGGCTTCCCAGCTGGGATTTGCCCGACTGTTGGCATTGGTGGAGATATCACGGGTGGAGGTTACGGTGCCATGCTTAGAAAATATGGCCTTGCAGCTGATAATGTCCTTGACGCTAGAATCGTTGATGTTAACGGTCAAATTCTCGATAGAGAAATGATGGGAAAGGACTTGTTTTGGGCGATCCGTGGTGGTGGAGGTGGGAGCTTTGGAATCATTCTTTGGTGGAAGATTAAGCTTGTACCAGTGCCTGAAACAGTGACATTTTTTAGAGTTGGTAAGACGTTGGAACAAGGTGCCACCAAACTCGTCTACCGGTGGCAACAAGTTATGGATAAGCTTGATGAAGATCTCTTCATTGATGTTCTTTTTCAGATAGTTAATTCTAGCACTAATAATGAAAGAACAGTCAAGATTAGTTACAACGCACTGTTTCTTGGGGACTCTAATAGACTCCTTAAGGTTCTTGGTGATGGTTTTCCTGAATTGGGTTTGGAGAAAAAGGATTGCATGGAAATGAGTTGGGTTGAATCAGTTCTTTACGTGGATGAATACCCAAAAGGAACACCAGTCCAAAGCCTTCTCCAGGCAAAAAATACATTCAGAACTTACTTCAAAGCAAAATCAGATTTTGTCACAGTTCCAATACCTGAGAAAGCCCTAGAAGGATTGTGGACAAGGATGTTAAAGGAGGAGAGTCCTTCTATGGTTTGGACTCCATTAGGTGGAATGATGAGTAGGATTTCGGAATCGAAAATTCCATACCCTCACAGAAAGGGAATCCTTTTCATGATTCAGTACTTAACTGCCTGGGGAGATGGAGACAAAGACCCAGAAAGGCACATTGATTGGATTAGGGAGGTGTATGAGTACATGACTCCTTATGTTTCCAACTCTCCAAGACAAGCTTATGTCAATTATAGAGATCTTGATTTGGGGATTAACAAGAAGAACATGTGCTTCGATTGGCCAATTACTGATCATTGGGGTGTTAGGTATTACAATGAGGAAAACTTTAAGAGATTGGTACGTGTGAAGACCAAAGTTGATCCCCATAACTTCTTCAGGCACGAACAGAGTATTCCACCTTTAATTAATTACTAGATTATATTTCTATAAGCACAATGAATAAATTGAGAAGATAATTATGAATTCTTCTCTTTCTTAATTTTTCATGTCGTCATTAATTGGAAGATGGATAATAAATTATAAATATTAATTAATGAAGTTGGTTGGGCTTTCTATTTTTTTTTGTTTTTTTTGAAGGATGGTTGGGCTTTCTATTAATCTTTATATAAATGTGCAAGTTATAGATTAGTGTATGTTTTACTACTTGTGCTATAGGTACTAACTTACTATCTAGTTATTATTGAATAAAAAATAGTTAGATTTGATATTAAATTATAGAGAAATGTTAAGGGGCATCAGTGGTGCCTAATACTCTCTTATACTTCAAAATCGCTATTGGTCCAATTAAGTATTGGGTCTCATATAATTTAATATTATAGCGAGTATCGCTAGTCAATTGTAACGCAACATGTCGAGAAGGTGCTAGACACCACTAATGCCTAATAGTAATACTCTAAATTATACTATTTAAATTTCCAAGTAGTATGCATATTGTAGTATAGCTTGTCACATGAGACATCAATTTTTAATATGTAAAATTAATATTTGGGTTCAAGTGGACAAGAAAGAAATACAACGTAAAAAAACAAGATCCTCGTTTTATGTACTGTTAAAATGTGGTTTGAGTCTCAACCTTGATTCAATTAATATTTCACGTGCATGAAAGTTAAAACAAAATACAGAGCTGGAGATAGCTCCACCAGAGCTGTGGCAGGGGGCGTGCGAGAGCGAGAATGCTAACATTTCAAAACTTTTTTAATCTAATTATGTATTTATTTATATTTATTACTTTGTGTAAATTCTAAGTAGAAATTACATAAATTATAGAGTTTTTGTAGTGTTCATTTTTTATGGCATAATTAAATAATATATTTAGTGTATAGATTCTGTATTTTGCTTACATTTTTATGGAATTTTTATATGTCATATTTTTGTAAATAAAACTAATTTTACTATATTTTATAGTTTCTCCATATCTCGCTTCTCTAGGTCAATCGTTTGTTAGGTCAATTTGAACTTGCCTGCAACCATCCTCCCCACCCCTCTCCAACTCGCCTAACCAACAAAATCGTCCGCCCCAAACTATGAAAAGAAAACACCAACAGTGATTTTATGCGTGTATGAAGATTCATTATCATTATCATCATCATCACTTCTTTTGATCTTCTTCCTCAATAGGTACCTGCAACCCTCACCAAACGTTATTGCACACAACTGTTTTGCTGGAGCAAAGTCAATCTCTGACGGAGCGAGTTTCGACAATCGCGGAAGAGATCTCCGGTCTGACGTTGTTGGAAGTCCTCTGTGAGAAATTGGGTGTAACGCCCTATCGCATAGGGACGTCACGTGTGTGATTTTATAAACTAATTTAAAAACAAGTCTTTAGAGACGCTTTTTTCATCATAATAATTAATAACCGACGCCATATGGTTGAAAATTTTTGAAAGGGAATTTGATGCCACTTTTGGCGTCGGTTATTTGGAAATAACCGACACCAAAAGGGTTTATAACCCTAGCCCATCCCTTAGTCTTCCTCATTCGATCAGCCAACCAAGAAATCCTCAAATCAGAGAAACCCCAAACCCTCTCCGCCAACCACCACGGAAAATCACCCCATTTCACCATTTTTTTTTTTACGATTTTAGCTCATTTTTGTTTCTAAATCTTCTATTTTTCATATCTAAAACTATATGCCTGAAAATATCACATTTTTTCTCATTTTTTAGGGTAAACCGAAGGTAGAGGTAGTGGTTGTGATAGTTATACCTCCGACCACCGTTTTTAGTGGAGAAAACATTGTATCTTGACGTATTATGGTATAAATCTAATTTCTACTAATTTTATTAATGTACATTGCTTTAATTTTTATTTTATAAATTTTAGGGTTTTTCTATATTATTAAATATGTATTATGTTGTATTGAATATGTATTGTGTGTATATATATTGTGAATAATGTATTGTGTGTATATATATTGTGAATGAGAAATGTGATATAGGAGAGTATATATGTATGTATTTTGTGTTGTATTAAATATGTATTGTGTGTATATATATTGTGAATGAGAAAGGTGATATAGGAGAGTATTTTATATATTGTATATGTATATATTGAGTATTTTAAACTAATAGTTTTGTTAATTAAATATTGTGATGAGAATGAGATAGGAAAGTATTAAAATAAAAGTTTAGAAATTAATTTCTATAAAATTAGTTTAGAAACAAAAGTTTAGAAATTAACTATATTTTGTGTCAATTTTTTTTTTTCTATTTTCAATTTTATTCATGTGTTTTTATTTTTTTTAGTAGCTAGTAAATAGTTAGTTACAACTATCACTACTACAAAAACCCCCTTTAGAGGCGGTTTTTAAGCCCTTTCAGCGTCGATTTTGGTAAAATTCGCTACCCACGCTGACCAGGGCGACGCTAAAGGGTTTTCAAAAATTGACGTCATATACACCCTTATGGCGTCGCTTATTATTTAGGAATCGACGCCATAGGGGTATATATGGCGTCGGTTCCTAGATAATAACTGACGCCATAGGGGGCGTAGGAACCGACGCCTAATATGAGCAATTTTCAATTTTTTTTAATTTTATATAATTTATTTTAATTATATATTTATTAATTTATATATTATTTTATTTAATTTAAATTACATACTTATTTTTTAAAATGTAAATTAAATATTATTTAAATTAATTTTAAAATTGGCTAAAATACAAAATTTCATTTCATAAAAGTAATTAAATATTACACAAACATTAATGTAAAATTAGTCCAAAATATTAATAAGTTAATAAATCTAACTACAAGTTAATCTAAAAAAATTACATGATGAAGAAAAATTCTTGGGTCTTTCAACTTCAATCGTCATCGTGAATCAGTGCCATCAATCGTTCTATCCACTTTCGCTGTGATGGTAACAATTCAGTTTCTGGATCGTATTGCCCTTTACCCCCAAACTGTTAAAAAAAATTAAAAATTTATATTAGTTGATATATGTGTACATTATATATTTGTTATCATAATAATACTATAATCAATAATTAAAACTTACAGCTTTTCGATCTTGTATGTAACGGTTGGGGTTTGCACGTGCGACGATGTTAGTCATGTATTTCAAAACATAAAAACCACATTCTTGGCTTTTTGGTTGTCTTGGACAATTTGCTAGTGAAATTCCTTGCCACGGGCCAAGATACTCATGTGCGTCCCCTATATATTTGAATGCACTGTTTTGAAAAATTATATTAGCATTTCAATTCATTAGTTAATTTAAATTTGCTACATAAGAAGTCATTAAATTATTACCTTCCGATCATTTGAGTAATTTCTTCGGGAATTGGGCGGCCACGTACAGGGTCTAAATGGATAATTTTCTTTGGCGTAACAACCTCTAGCGTCCAATGCGCACTACAAAATTATATTGGAATATAAGTAAGATAGTATAAAAATAATTTGAAGTCATAATATAGAAATGAACAAGTACCACTAAAGAATTAAATAGAGTTTACCCGATATTCCATGGAATAAAGAGCATTTGGTGGTTGTTATGTTGGGTTTTTTGTGCCCTAAATAAAACTCATTACAATCTAATCTGATTAGTTATCAATTTAAGAGATTTGAAGTGATTTATGCTAACATGTATTTTTCATGCTTATGGTTTAATATATATATATATTTAATATATGCACATAATCAGTTAAGTCCAAAACATATATTCTTTCACAATTACAATATTATCAACACAGTGGAATGTGATTGTGATTATATGATTCAAAAGACTAAGTCCCTGCTTCATCAGTGTTTTGGATTTACACTGATGTGATAATCAGCGATGAAGTATACTTACACTTGGAGTAAGTGTTATGTTCTTTCAAGAACATTGGTAAAGTATAATAGTTTCGAATGTATAAAGTATACATTGGACTTGACCGATATTGAACTTAGTCAAGATATTATAAACTTACCGTTGAATCTTTCCAAGTCAATATCACTAGTTGATCTTAGATCAAAAGAATCTAAATCCTGATATGCTTAGGCTCAACTCAGGAGTGCTATTCATGTTCTTTGATTTATTAGTTAAGCCTAATTTTGGGTCAGGGTGATACGTATATTTTGGGAACACGATAGTATGATTGAGTGGGAGCGCTGAACATAAATATGGAATCTATAGCTTCTACTGGTGTATAGAAGTCAAGTGATGATTCCCTTCGAGCTTAGCTAAATAGAAGTAAATGGATGAGCTCTTGTTTTAGTGATTATATCTTAGTTCACTAAAACATCATTTATAGGTAGCTAAGTGTTTTAAGGGGCCAAATACATTGAGGGGTGAAACGGTAAATTTATCCCTTCTCGGTGTAAATCATGTTGGGTTTTATGCCCTAAATAAAACTCCTTTCAATATAATCAGATTTACTTATTAAAATAGATCAGAAATAATATTTAATGTTGCATGGTTCACATGATTTATTTCATGATTATATGTACATAATGTATGAATTCATCTGAAACCCTTTTCACATACTTGATCCTGTTTATTGTGTCGTCAACACATTGGAAAGTAAACATGACTATGTGAATAAAGTATCCTAGATTTATCAGACACAGGGTTTTACTGATATGATAATCTACAACAGAGTTTACTTGCATGTGGAGAAATGCTATGTTCTTTCCAAAGCATTGGTTAAAGTAAAGCTCAGGTTGGATGCATGGAGTATGCATCGAAAGGGACTGATATTGAACTTTGACTTAGATTTATTAAACTTACCGTAATATCTATTCAAGTCAATATCGCCTAGTTGATCCTAGATCAAATGATCTTAATCCTGTTATGATTAGGCTCAATCTCAAAAGGCTATTCGTGTTCTTTGATTTGTTAGTTAAGCCTACTTTTGGGTCAGGGTGATACGTACATTTTGGGAACACGGTAGTGCAATTGAGTGGGAGCGCTAACATAAACATGGAATCTATAGCTTCTATCTGGTCAATAGTAAGTAAAGGATGATCTCCTTCGAGCTTGACCAAACGAAAATAAATGGTGGAGATCTCATTTCACATAAGCTGAAATATCATTTATACGATGTTAAGTGTTTTAAAGATTAAATACATTGTAGGGTGTAACGGTAATTATAATCCCTTTACAGTGTAGATCATTCATATAGAGGATCATTGATCAAATTAGGATTATAACAATGGATAACTAATGATGTGTCTATATGGTGGAACGTATAAAGCATTCTATATACTGAGAGTGCAATTCTAAGTTCTATGCGTGGATTCAACGAAGAATTAATAAGTTAGTGAATTTAAGTAATAAATTCTTGATCTGCCTATTGGAACCTCGGTTATATATACCCATGGTTAGAATTGGCATTTAAATGGTTGAATTTGAAAATTGGCGTTTTTGAGAAAATTAGATGCAGAAAAGATAAAACTGCAAAATTGCAAAAAGTGAGGCCCAAATCCATATTCCTAGGGCCGGCCACTTATGTAGGGTTTTACCTCTGATATTTTCATTATTTTAATGCCAAATAATTCAAACCTAACCTTAGTGGAATGCTATAAATAGATAGTGAAGGCTTCAGGAAATTTACACTTAAATTACACACTTAAATTTTCTACTTTTTCATTCAGAAAAAAATTGAGCCTCTCTCTCTCCCTATCTTTGGCCGACCACTCCTCTCTCTCTTCTTCCTAAAGATTTCGAAATTCTTAGTGTTAGAGTAGTGCTCACACACAGCAAGTGATACCTAAATCATAGTGAGGAAGATCGTGAAGAAAGACTTTCAGCAAGAAGAAGTTTCAGCACTAAAGAATCAGAGAAAGAGATCCAGGTTCAGATATTGATAATGCTCTACTACAGAAAGGAATCAAGGGCTAGATATGTGAACGGAAGGAGTCATTATATTCCGCTGCACCCAATGTAAGGTATACTAAACTTTATATGTGTTTATTTCATCGTTTTAGAAAGTTCATATTTAAGGTGTTAATCAACATACTTGTGAGTAGATCTAAGATCCTGGTAAAATAATTTCCAACAACTGGCCTCAGAGCCATGGTAATTGATTTTCTTGCAAGAAATTTGGACTTTAAAACGATTGATTGATATTTTGGATGGTATCATGTTGTATAGAGTGTTATTTGATGATTGATTGATGTTTGTGAATTTTCGTGAAAAATAATTGAATATCTGTTTCTAGAATTATTTTTATTGGATTGTATGGAAAAAATTAAGCAAGTTACTTTTTTACAGAACTCAATTTCGATTTAATTTGAATTAGTTATGATTTTTTGAAGTTTTGAAAATATCAGGGTGGTGTCACTGCACCACGTGCGCGCGCGGAGAGGCCGCTAGCAGCCCCCTGCGCCGAGAAATCACGCCCATGCACTCCCCATGCGCGCGCGGACGAGTATGCACAACATACCGTCCGTACAGCTCGCATTTTTCTATTTTTCTTCGATTTTTCATGTTTTTTCATGGATTTAACTTCTGATTTTTTGTGTAGTTATGTATTTATACATTTACTATTCCTAATTCAATTCTAATTATCATAATTAAATTAATTAATATTTTTTTTTAATTTAATTCATGGTATTAGTGTAATTTGAATTTGAAAATAGTAAATATCTATCTTTTTTTGCTTAATTATCTATCTTAATTTTTAAATTTGATTATATCTTATCTTATTTTTAAATTTAAGGTCAGATATTAAATTTTCTAAATGAAATTTTTTTAAAATAATTTGACCTTATTTAAATTTAAAATAAGATAACTATAATCATGTAATTTTAAATAGATGTAAGATATTTTGCTAACTTTTAAATTTTGCTATTTTACTTATTTAAATTACATCTAAAATCTGAAAAAGATATTTATTTATCTTTTTTTAATTTTTTTTTTATAAAATAACATTAAATTTTTTAAAAGTAGTTAGCATATTTTGAAATGATATTTAGGTTGGTTGACACCTAATTTTTCAAAATTGTAGGTTTAATTTAAATATTTTTTTTATTAATTTCGAAATTTTTAAATTTTATTTTATTATTTTCGAAAATAATTTTTTTTTATTTAATTAATTTTTCGAAATTATTTATTTAAAATTAAATAAATCCTACATCCAACTATCCAGCTAACCTTGTTGCAGAAGTATGTGTTTTAACTTGTTTGTAAGCTTTTAAAACCTATTATTGCTTGATTGCAAATAGCCATGGTTAACTTGTTGACAGATCCAATGATGTGATTTTAACTCATGGCTCCCTTGTTCAAGTAAATAATTTGTAACATGTATATTTACAATCTTCTTTCATCTGTGTATGACCTAGCAACATGATAGGATCCATCCAAATTGTGTGCCTGTGTGAGCCGATATGTTTAATTTTGTTATAGATGCATATAGGTTGTTGTTGCTAAATAAAATATCATAGTTTTTGATAGATTTTATTTAGGCCCATTTAGTTTTGGGCATGTTCAATTAATAACAGTTGTTCATTTTAAGGTTAAATTCCTCTCTTTTGGGCCTTGTGTGAGAGTTGGGAGCATTAGTAATGGGTACGACATACTGAACCCAGCACCCCCTCACATAAACTACCCCAATTGTGAAGGCCCATTTGCCTGATTTGAATAACTGTACTAGGTTAATTATATTAGTTTGACCTAATAAAATTGATTAGCAACATAATTAATTTCATTTATTTTGAAATTAATTTAAGAAAAGCATAGTTTAAAGAATTTTATTCGAAGCTAAACTATATGTATTTTCTTGTATTTAATTAAATATAAAATTATAACCATCTAGATTCTTTCTGAAGCTTAATTTAAATTTTTCATTAAATATTCCTATTTTAAGTTGAAAATTAGTTATCTCTAACTAATCAACTTAAATCTGAATATCTTTTGGATTTAAAATTTCAAAATTAAGTTGAGGAATTTTAGGTATTAGTTATTAAGATTCTTTAGATATTTTTTTTAAGTTGATATCTTCTCGAATATTAACTTAAAATAGAATATTTTCAAATTAAGTGGTTACAACTTAATTTTTGATATTTAATTAAATTTAAATTTGAAAATATTTAAGTTCTAGATTTTTGATACTTAGTCAAATAAGATATTTTCTAGATAGTTATTTCTAGAATACTTATTATTTCTAATATTGAAATAGGAAAATATTATACATTGTGAAATTAATTATTTAAATAATTAATTTTGGTACAATTTATTTTAAGTATATTTTTTCCTAGTATTAAAGTAGAGATTAATAATTAAGCCTTCTCTACTCTTAATTATTTATTTCTTGAATTTAATACATTTAATTAATTTGAAAATTAAATATCTAAGTTGGTTTTCATCATGATACTTAAATATTTCTTTTTCATGACACTTAATTAAATAGAAAATTATTTTTACTTGAAATTTATTTTTTCAACTAAATTTAAATAATTTTCAAAATATATTTTTTCTTTATTTCATTAATCAAATTTTGAAATTGCATTTCTTAAATGCTGGAATTTCGAATTTTATTTGAAAAATATATTAAAGTTGTAAATTATTTATTTTAATTTTGGACCAACTTAAATCAATGATTTTTTCATTTATTGATTAATTTAAAATAAATGAATTAAAGTATATTATTAGAAATTGAATTAATTAGTCAAAGGAAAATCTAGATAGATATTATTTGTGTTTGCTTGAAATATTTTTCTAGTGTATTTAATTAAATAGAAAATTAATATTTAAGTTGATTTTCATCATCATACTTAAATATTTGAAATTTTTATTTTATATTTAATTAAATAGGAAAATTATATTTTTTGTTGTAAATTAATTTTATTAATTAGTTTTGGGCCAACATTAAATTAGAATAATTTTTTCAGGATTTATTTTTTATTTTAACATGCATTTTCGAAAATTGTATTCTTAAATACTTTAATTTTTCGAAATGCAACATATATTTATAGAAAATTAAATTTGAGTTGTAAATTAATTTAAAATAATTTTGTAACAACTTAAATTGAATATTTTTCTAAATATTTATTGGAAATTATTACTAAGATGGAAGAAATTCATGTTATTTTCATATCCATCTAAGTAAAATTTATAAATATTAAATTAAAATTTATATTTAAATTTTTCATTCTAAATTGGAAATTTTAATTAATAAATATATAAAATAAATAGATAAAATAATGAGATTTAAAGAAAATACAACTCTCTTTAAATAATGAGCTTTATTATTAAGATATTCGATCTCCATTGTTGGTTTTACATCGCGTTTGTTTTAGTGAGTAATCCTCCCTAATGGAGGAACGTTCATTAGCAATTTCGCACCGTTTAATCTCGAAAGATAAGTAGTTTGTAAGTGTTTTATATGGTATGGATCACCCTAATGGTGGTGACCATATTTGACTTGCAAATTATGAAACAATGGTGGAAGCTCATAAGATAAAATTGCCTTGACTCTCGCCTAAACGGGACAACGCTGAATTCCAATCTTGATCGAATAAAAGGTTGCTAGAATGTTTAACATTTTAGATGAGCTGACAACTCTATTCAATGGATGGTAGCTTTGACTCTCGCCTAAACGGGACACTGATATCAGTTTGTTGAAAACCTTGGAAATTATTTAGGATTGTATGTTTTAGTATTTTCACTTGTCATTCCTACTTGCTATATGTTTAATAATTTCTGAATTGTGTATGAATTTATATTGAACCATGTTATTTTCTGTTATTAAGTTGTAGTTTAATTTCGAATCTTCATTGTTGGTCTAACTTGGTTTGTTTATCTAATGAGATAAATCCCTAGTGGATTTTCACCATTAGACATACATAATAGTGTTAGATCTCAAAAGATAAATATTGTATATGCGACATCTAGCTGTTCATCAATCGATGACACCTTAGACTAGTAGTTTTACGATATGAAACAAGAAGATTATATAAATAAGATTACTTTGACTTTCGCTAATCGAAGCATCGTTGGATTCTTATTTAAACAACGAAATTATCATAATTCCTCTTAGCTTATTCATTTCGAATTAGCTCAATAACATATCATTGGATGAATGATCTATAAATCATTTCATGTCATTCTATTTTCTCTTAAGAAATTAAATGACACATATGATTATAATCCCGAAATTCTATTCCCAATCGATATAAATCCTCAATCTTAGAAATCTCGTGCTTGTATGGGCAAATCAGACTTAGAGTTATATTAGTAGTGGTGGTCCAAGAAAGAATTACTCATTATATTTGGTAAAAATTAAGTCTTGGACTTTAATTTTAGAATCCAAACAGAAATTTTCTTATATTTCTATTTCCAGGATGCAATACAGTTACACTTTCTCAAGTGTTTAATATCCATCTTCTATTAATGGATTCAAACTGTATGGAATATGAGTTTGGTATTCTGTGACCAGGATCCACTTGCACTATTCTAAGAACTATTTGATGTAACTAAACCTAAGTCATCAAAACGACACAACCACATTTTTATTAATCTACGGCATTTGTATCTTGTTCATAGTGGTTTTGACAAGATCAAACTCTGCAAAGAGTTAATATGCCTATATCCACTGAAAGTAGTTCATCTCATTCGCAGATGGATGTACATTCAGGGGTGGATATGAGTTTTTCGTTGTATTCTTAAAACGATCACTCTAGATTATACCTTACGGAAAGAAATTTGAAATGTTTGAAAATTTCATAAATTTCTAGCAATGGTTAAAACCATTAAGGTAAGTGGTTAAAGATCTTGCGAACTGATAGGGGTGGAGAAATAGTTAGTAGATATGCAGTTCAAAGATCATTAAATTGATTTTTTGAATTATATCCAAACTTACCTCCCCAGAAATTTCAATTTGCATATTGATGATTAGTTACTAGTCATTGCCTAAATCCTTCTATGGTAATACAATTTCAGAATGATGTAATGGTTGGGTACTTAATGTAAATCATTACTAGATTCATGGATGACCTAATCGAATTCTTAAGAAAAGCTAGAACTGTTAACCATGGTTTGTTAGCTATTCTAAGTGGTTAGGGGTGGACCATCCCATTGTCAATAGATAAGAAAGTGTTTGTTCAAACAAATACTACTTTTCTAAGAAAATGACTAAGTCTGAAAATAAAGTAGCAAATAAAGGAGATATTTTTCATGATTCCAAAAGTGTTCTAGCATCTTATATGACATATGATGATCCCACTGCCTCTGCTGTCTTGTCACAACCAAAGAGGTTAATACCATTTAGTTTTCTTAGACATAATTCACGGTACCTTGTCGTAGTGGGAGAGTTTCTAGGAACTCGCCTTCTTATGATTTGGAAGACACTAGTGATTAAAATCCATTGTGAGTTTAAACAAGTAATGGATTGTCAAGATAAGAAACTAAGAAGAAAAGCCAATAGAACTATGGTTTAATCCATTCATATGGAATAACCTAAAGTTTTCTATTACAAGGACATAAAAGGAAATTTTCGTTTATAAGTCTATTCAATGAACTTAACAAAACTTCCTGTTCCTAGTATTATAGGTTTGAGTTTATCTAAACCTATGGCTTGTGGTATACCTGGTAATTACTTACTCTCATGCAAGCAACTTACTTTAGTAAGATGCTGGAGCATTTTCTTTCTAATGGCAATCTATAGAAGCTTCACAACTTCTTAGGCATAGATTTTATTTATCTAAGGAAAAGTCTCAACTATTCCAGAAAAGATAAAGCCATGAAAGAATTTCTTATATCAACAGTGAGAGGTCTTAGATATGCTTTTGTATGCCTTAGACCAGACACCTACTGTTGAGTGGGAGTAACGAGTAAGTATCAGATTAATCCAGGAGAAGAACTTTGGAAGACAATCAAGTAAATCTTAAGATTAAAAAGAGGAACTATATGTTAGTCTATAAGGGTGTGTTTAAAACTCTTAGACTACACCATATCAGATTTCGAAATTTGCCTTTGTGCTAGAAAATCTTTCTGATAAGATGGTGATTACTCTGGGGGTGGAATAGTGATTTTGGAGAAGTGTAAAAACCTATCTGAAGTCTCTAGGTCTACCAGAAAGGGACTGAATGTTAAAGTTGCAGGAAAGGTACTTATTCAGTCTAAGGAAAGTTCTATACATCTTTGGCACCATTCCAAATTGCCTTAACTACTAGTGTTATTTCCTGATTAACCTAAAGTAGTTGCCAAAGGTATAGAATCCAGTATCCCAAGAGAGTAGACATATAGAGAGGAATTTCACATTATCAATGATTTTATGATTAAGGAAGAGTAATGGTGGAGAAAAGGTTGTGTTTAATTCAACCTTTCAGATCCTATTACGAGGAGTTTACTACTACTACACTTGATTTGTATATCAAGGTGTTGAGATTATTTGAAATGCACATTTTGTTTTATATTAGTGCAAGTGGGAGTTTGTTGGGTTTTATGCCCTAAATAAAACTCATTTCAATATAATCAGATTTACTTATTAATATAGATCAGAAATAACATTTAATGTTGCATGGTTCACATGATTTATTTCATGATTATATGTACATAATGTATGAATTCATCTGAAACCCTTTTCACATACTTAATCCTGTTTATTGTGTCGTCAACACATTGGAAAGTAAACATGACTATGTGAATAAAGTTTCCTAGATTTATCAGACACAGGGTTTTACTGATATGATAATCTACAACAGAGTTTACTTGCATGTGGAGAAATGCTATGTTCTTTCCAAAGCATTGGTTAAAGTAAAGCTCAGGTTGGATGCATGGAGTATGCATCGGAAGGGACTGATATTGAACTTTGACTTAGATTTATTAAACTTACTGTAATATCTATTCAAGTCAATATCGCCTAGTTGATCCTAGATCAAATGATCTTAATCCTGTTATGATTAGGCTCAATCTCAAAAGGCTATTCGTGTTCTTTGATTTGTTAGTTAAGCCTACTTTTGGGTCAGGGTGATACGTACATTTTGGGAACACGGTAGTGCAATTGAGTGGGAGCGCTAACATAAACATGGAATCTATAGCTTCTATCTGGCGAATAGTAAGTAAAGGATGATCTCCTTTGAGCTTGATCAAACAAAAATAAATGGTGGAGATCTCATTTCACATAAGCTGAAATATCATTTATACGGGGTTAAGTGTTTTAAGGATTAAATACATTATAGGGTGTAACGGTAATTATAATCCCTTTACAGTGTAGATCATTCATATAGAGGATCATTGATCAAATTAGAATTACAACAATGGATAACTAATGATGTGTCTATATGGTGGAACATATAGAGCATTTTATATACTGAGAGTGCAATTCTAAGTTCTATGCGTGGATTCAACGAAGAATTAATAAGTTAGTGAATTTAAGTAATAAATTCTTGATCTGCTTATTGGAAGCTCGGTTATATAGACCCATGGTCCCCCCACTAGTTGAGATAATATTGCTTGTAAGACTCATATAATTGGTTTTGATTAATCAATTATAATTCTCAAATTAGACTATGTCTATTTGTGAATTTTTCACTAAGTAAGGGCGAAATTGTAAAAAAAGAGTTTTAGTGGCATATTTGTTAATTATGATACTTTGGATGGTTCAATTAATAAATATGATAAATGACAATATTATTTAATAATTATTTATAGTTATTAAATAGTTAGAATTGGCATTTAAATGGTTGAATTTGAAAATTGACGTTTTTGAGAAAATCAGATGCAGAAAAGATAAAACTGCAAAATTGTAAAAAGTGAGGCCCAAATCCATATTCCTAGGGCCGACCACTTATGTATGGTTTTACCTCTGATATTTTCATTATTTTAATGCCAAATAATTCAAACCTAAACCTAGTGGAATGCTATAAATAGATAGTGAAGGCTTCAGGAAATTTACACTTAAATTACGCACTTAAATTTTCTACTTTTTCATTCAGAAAAAAATTGAGCCTCTCTCTCTCCCTATCTTTGGCCGACCACTCCCTCTCTCTCTTCTTCGTAAAGATTTCGAAATTCTTAGTGTTAGAGTAGTACCCACACATAGCAAGTGATACCTCAATCATAGTGAGGAAGATTGTGAAGAAAGACTTTCAGCAAGAAGGAGTTTCAACACTAAAGAATCAGAGAAAGAGATCCAGGTTCAGATATTGGTAATGCTCTGCTACAGAAAGGAATCAAGGGCTAGATATCTGAACGGAATGAGTCATTATATTCCGCTGCACTCAATGTAAGGTTTACTAAACTTTATATGTGTTTACTTCATCGTTTTAGAAAGTTCATATTTAGGGTGTTAATCAACATACTTGTGAGTAGATCTAAGATCCTGGTAAAATAATTTCCAACAAATCATCTATATAGAGGATCTTTGATCAAATTAAGATTATAACGATGGTTAAATGAGATAGCGTATCTATATCGTGGAACATATAGAGCGCTCTATATATATCTGAGAGTGCAATTCGAAGTTCTAAGAGTGGATTCAACAAGTAATTAATAAGTTAGGGAATTTACTTGGTAAATTCGGTTCGGCTTATTGGAAGCTCAGTAATATAGGTCCATGGTCCCCATTCTAGTTGAGACCATACTGCTTGTAAGACTCAATAATTGATTTATGATTAGTCAATTATAATTCTAAAGTTAGACTATGTCTAGTTTGTGAATTTTCACTAAGCAAGGGTGTAATTGTAAAGAAAAGAGATTCTAGGTTTGTTTGTTAATTAAGAGACTCTATATGTCTAATTACTAATTATGTTAAATGACAATATTATTTAATAATCTATTTTAGTTATTAAATAATTAGTTTTGGCATTTAAATAGTTAGAATTGGAAAATTAGCGTTTTTGAGAAAATAGAAATGAAAATTGTTAAAACTGCCAAATTCCAAGTGGGCCCATTAACACCATGGTCGGCCACTTGAATAGCTTTTTTCCAATTATTATTTTCATTATTTTAATGCCAAATAATTACTAACCTAAACCTAGTGGTTGCCTATAAATAGAAAGTGGTGGCTCACACCAAAAGAAGAGTTTTTTCAGTAATTAAAAAGATTGCCTTTCAGAAAATTGAGCCACCCACCTTCTCTCTATAGCCGACCTCTCTCTCTCTCTTTTCCTCTTCACAATTTTGAAATAACCTTGAGTGATAGAGTAGTGCCCACACAAAGCAAGTGGTACCTCAATCATAGTCTGGAAGATCGTAAAGAATCCAAATCAAAGAGAAGGACATTCAGACTCAGATCTTTATAATACTCTGCGACAGAAAGGATACAAGGGTTAGAGATCTGAGTGGAAGGAGACATATTATCCCGCTGCAACCAATGTAAGGTTTCCTTAACTTTATATGAGTTTATTATCGTTTTAGAAAGTTCATATTTAGGATGTTAAACAACATACTTGTGAGTAGATCTAAGATCCTGTTAAAACTTGAAAAAATTTCCCATTCACTACGAGAAGCTCTGGGTCGTAAAACTTGAAAAATTTTCTCTTACCGTTGATGCTCTCCCTGATGTGCCTGCCAAAAAAATTGTTAAGTATTAGTGTCCTATAATAATTTGACTAGAATTCGATATATAAGGTTAATTAGATTAAAGAAGAGTATACATCATTCCAAACAACATTCCCTGGTTGCCGATGAAGTCACACGTAGCAACCTGCTGCAAATCCTCTCTAGATGACGTGATCTGGGTACGTGGTGCTATGAATCCTCAGGGTACAGGAATTGTGATTATATCACGTTGTTGGAAATATTTTACCAGGATCTAGATTTACTAACAAGTATGTTCCATTACCATCCTAATATGATTTCTAAAACAATGAAATAAACACATATAAAGTTTAGTAAAGCTTACATTTGGTGCAGCGAAATATAATGACTCCTTCCGTTCAGATTTCTAGCCCTTGATTCCTTTCTGTAGCAGAGCATCACCAAGATCTGAACCTGGATCTCTTTCTCTCCTTCCTTTGATGCTGATTCTCCTTCTTGTTGTTTGGAATCTCCTACAGTCTTACACACTATGATTGAGATACCACTTGATGTGTGTGGGCACTCACTCATTCACTGAAGGTTCAAAATTGAAGAGGAAAAGAGAAGGGAAGTGATTTCGGCTATAGAGAAAAGAATAGGAGGCTCAACTTTTCATCTGACAAAGTTAACAAAAGTTAAGTGTGAATGAGAGCCATCACTATCTATTTATAGGTAACCACCTAGGTTTAAGTTAGAATTATTTGGCATTAAAATAATGAAAAAATAAATGATAGAAGCCTATCAGAGTGGCCGGCCATGGGCTTTGGATAATGGGCCTCACTTATGCAATTTTGCTGTTTTATCATTTCTACATCTCATTTTCTCAAAAACGTCAATTTTCAAATTCACCCATTTAAATGCCAATTCTAATTATTTAATAACGAAAAATTAATTATTAAATAATATTGTCATTGAATATATTTATTAATTAGACATATAAAGTCTCTTAATTAATAAATAAAACCTAGAATCTCCTTTCTTACAATTTCGCCCTTGTTTAGTGAAAATTCATAAACTAGACATAGTCTAACTTTAGAATTATAACTGATTAATCAAAATCAATTAACTGAGTCTTACAAGCAGTATGGTCTCAACTAGTATGGGGACCATGGGCCTATATTTCTGAGCTTCCAATAAGTCGAACCGAATTTACCAAGTAAATTCCTAACTTACTAATTTAATTATTGAATCCACACTTAGAATTTGGAATTGCACTCTCAGTCATATAGAACGCTCTATATGTTCCACGATATAGATACGCTATTAGTTATCCATTGTTATAATCCTAATTTGATCAATGACCCTCTAATAGATGATCTACATTGAATAGGCACTAAATTACCGTTACACCTTCAATGTATTTTATCCTTAAAACACTTAGCTCCGTATAAATGATATTTCAGCGAAGTGAAATCAGATATCCACCATTTATCTCTGTTTAGCCAAGCTCGAAGGATATCATCGTTTCACTTCTAAATTCCTATAGAAGTTATAGACTCCATATTTATGTTAGCGCTCCCACTCAATTATACTATCATGTTCCCAAAATGTACGTATCACCCTGACCCAAAAGTAGGCTTAACTAACAAATCAAAAAACATATATAATACTCTTGAGATCGAACCTAACCATATCAGGATTAAGATCATTTGATCTAGGATCAACGGGTGATATTGAATTGAATAAATATTACAGTAAATTTTAATGTATCTAATCAAAGTTCAATATCGGTCCCTTCCGATGTATACTCTATACATCTGATACTGGTAAACTTTGCCAATGCCCTGGAAAGGACATAACACTTTATCCAAGGTGTAAGAATACCTATCGTTGATTATACCAGGCCAGTCTAAATCCAGTGTTCTGACAAATCAGGGAATAAACTTTCGAACATATAATTAAGATTATATCCACTGTGCTGAGAACACTATAATCATTAACAAATTCATATGTTCTGGACTTAAATAGAATTCATACATTATATATATATAATCATGAAATAAATCATGTGAACCACGCAACATAAAATGTTATTTCTGATATTTATTAATAAGTAAATCTGATTATATTGAAATGGGTTTTATTTAGGGCCCAAAACCCAACACACGTTTATCTTTGAGGTTCAGGAATTCAACAACCATCCCTTTTAGCGATTTAGGGATCAAGTCCATCTTCTTTTCGAGAACAATTCATCTTTCCGTGCACCACCGCCTTGTGGAGAAAGCATCGCAGCTTTCCCCTTCGTCACATCACGTCTTGAAGGCGGTTGAGCGAGTGGACCCTAAACAAAACAGAACATAATATATCAAATTTTATTCAAATTCTATCGAAATTTCGGCAGCATAACGGTTGTAATTGAATGCCCCCAAAAATTTTAAACATGCTTGTATAACGACAAATAACACATATATAATAGTAGTTTGTTCATCCATCCCACCGCAGCACATATATTCGCACAACCTGCTTCACTATGGTTGAATATTCAAGATATTCAAACTCCACTAATCATTAATAATTAATTTATAAGAGCAGTTACCTCAGATGTTACAATTAAGTGTTTAGGCCAAGGAAGGAACATCTGTGATACGTCCCTAACATATCTGCACCCTTCAATTGGGATTGGGATTTCAGCGTCCTCTTGCAGCATTTCTGAAACCAGAATCTGGGCATGTGAATCATTGTAGTCCGTGCAGTGAACAATGATTTTACCAACATGCTCGTACAAATACACTCGGGCCACAATGTTGTCGATGTTTTCACAGCAGAGATATACTTGCTGATTAAGGGCCACCTGGTCATAGAAATTGTACAGGAGACCTTGGTCGTTGAGGGAAATAAACTCCTCAGCATAAGTTTGTGGTTAACCCTCATCCTCACGAGCGTATGGTTGTGGAACATACGCCTCACCAGCCACCTTTCCTTCTTCCTCTTGTTCGGCAACGTTTCTCTTCTGCTTAAGGGATTGGACTTTGGCTTTTAATTTTTCAATCTCCTTCGCTTGTCGAGCCATAACATCAGACACTTCCCTTTTCTTCCTACTGAACAGTTTAGATGCCCTGGTCAAGAACCTGCAAATCATAAAATGCAAATTAGCTACGATTTTATTTGTGTAACTAAATAAATAACATTTCAAGTAATAGCATACCTAGCAGCCCTAACACGTCCAGGATGCTCTCGTGTCCCGAGCGCCTGCGTCAGGATATCGCTTTTGCCCTGGACCTGAATTTTTTCGTTGACTAAGCTTCTCCTCTAATTAAGCCTAATGCACTCATATATTCAAGAAATTAGTATGTGAATTATATACACTAAATCATTAGTAGAAATCAATTAAGGATTAATATATATACTTATTATCTTCTCTGCAATTTCCTTGTCATAATCAGTGACAAGTTTTCGACTCTTGGTGCGAGATTTGATACAAACACGGTGGCGGGGGGGATCTGGAACGTCGAGATCCTTTTTCTACATTATTTTATAACAATTAAATGAGTACCAATTAAATTTTATAGCACACATTATTACAATTTAAGCATTACTTACCACAGCTTCCCGTACGTTCACCATTCCACTTTGACCACTTCAATGTCTGTATTGGATTTTCGAGGAACCTTCACGTTGCACCTTACTCAATTCCTACAATGCCAAAAAAATACATTAGATACATGTACTTGTATTTAAGAGTTTATCATAGTGCAAATATAATTAGCGTACCTGAAATTCAGGAGTTAGTCGAGTTTCTACAAAAGTGCACCAATCAGCATGGTCGATTTCGGGGTGCTTTTCAGGGACTTGTGTCAGTCGTCCCAGATCCTTCTCTTCCACAGCGGGCATTATGATGTCTTTTGTCATCCTATTCTTGAAGTCTTTCATTAACTTCCCAGCTAGGATGAGACAATCATGTTTGAAGGAATCTGGCACAACGAACCCCGTCTAGTTTAAAGGAAAACAAACACAGTTAGAGTGAACATTAGAATTAATAAAAAAAAAAATCAAAATTCTAACAAATAACTGCTTACTTGTATATCTTTACAAACTTTATTTTTCAGAGTTGGGTTGACTTCATTCCCATTTTTATAGGACAACCCTATCGTCTGCCGGCATCTGACTCCTAAAGTTGATACGAGCTTTTGATAACTTTTGTCGCAGTATTGTCATTTATCATTAACCTCGACGGCCAATCGTTTGCCTTGATCCATTAGTTTGGATATTTCATTCATTTGCGTAGGCCCTCGTGTAGGTATTACTGTTGGACACTCTGCCTCTGGGTCTGAATTAGATCCTGAACCCGAGTTGGCCATATCTACACCATTAACAAACAAAATTTAAAGTTAGCTATATATATATAACAAGTAATGTATACGAAATATTAAATGCATAAACAAATTGTTAAGTATTGAGCATAAACAAACACAATATAAAGTAAGTTATATATCAAGTTACCAATTAGACACATTTTCTTTTCTTTTTTTGTTTATGTTTGCCTGCATCACAATTGACCCATATTCCCTCATTGATATCGTTTCTAATGTATTCATCGTCGTCTTCCTCAAGGTTACGATCAATTCCCATAACTTGCTCATGAATTGGTTGTCCAACAATGAAGTCATCATAACATAAGTCAGCATTCTCCTCATCCTCTTCAGTCTCTAAGAATCTCCTCTCTGGTGTCGATAAAATAATAGACCATTTATCATTAGCCGAATAAGAAATGTAAAAAACTTGAACTGTTTGGCTAGCCATGATGAATGGATCATTCTTGCTTCCTCTCTTACTTAAATCAACCAAAGTAAAACCAAGCTCGTCAGTTTTTACTCCAATATTGTTGTCAACCCAAGAACATTTAAAAAGTGGAATTCGGAACGCAAAATAATTGAGCTCCCATATTTCTTCAATGACCTCGTAATACGCCATAATACCTAAAACAAGGTTTCTATCTTTTGCACTTGCAAAGTGTATAGTTTCTCCGACGATACGTATGCCACTATTTTGAACCTCTCGAGCATCATCTCTTGACTTTGTATGAAAATGTTTACCCCTTACATTGTACGCTTCATGCTTTGCTACCGCAAAAGTTGGTCCAAGGGCAATACGACTCAACACATCAAATATTCAATGATTCGGTTCGTTCAACTTTGCTATAATGGTATTCCTTAACCACCCAATGAAAGTTTGACGATGTTGGTCTGCAACCGATTTTTGTTTTTTTTTTCTTGATTTCTTGGAACCATTGATTGTAACAGCTCCATATGGTCACTGTAAAACAAGTAAGGTAAATCAAGTTATTGTTCATCGTGACTTAAGTAATGTTAATCAAAGAAAAGCTACTTACGTTATATATGGTTGAACCTCTGCATTATTGTTCATCACGACTAATTGAGCTTGATCTAGTTCAAGCTTGGACACTGTCACCATTGTCCCTTTCCCCCTTAATCCTCTATCAACCTCATTTGGGTCATTTCTTGGTTTGCTAATTCCTATTGCCTCAACTCCAGCCATGTACTCTGAACAAAATTCCACAACCTCTTCAGATATGTAGCACTCAACCATACATGCTTCTGGCCGATAGTGGTTACGCACATAACTTTTAAGTACCTTCATATTTCTTTCAAATAGATACATCCATCTCGCCCACACCGGCCCACACAACCTTGCTTCTCTCACTAGATGAACCATTAAATGGATCGTGATGTCAAAAAAAGATGGCGGAAAAAACTTTTCCAGGTTGCAAAATGTTTTGACTACATGTTCATGTAATGCATCTAACTTATCCAATTCTAATTCCTTCCCGCACAACTTATTAAAGAAAATGCAAACATGTGTCAAACACTCTCGAACATTTTTTGGCAAGACTGATCTAATGGAAATTGGAAGCAGATGTTGCATTAACGCATGACAATCATGTGATTTCAAACCCATTAGTTTCAATTCAGTCTCATTCACCAAGTTTTTGATGTTGGACGAGTAACCATGGGGTACTTTCATATTTGCAAGTGATTTTCGAACTGTTTGTTTTTCTTTTTTGGACAAAGTGAAACAAGCAGGAGGCAAATATAATCGTTCACCTTTCTTCTCAGGTGCCAGAGATTGTTGTATACCCATTTCAACGAGATCTAAACGATTATTTAGACTGTCCTTAGTTTTACCAGGAATATCAAGTAAGGTACCAATAATACTCTCACACACATTTTTTTTTTCAATATGCATGACATCCAAACAATGTCGAACAAGTAAACTTTTCCAATATGGAAAACGAAAGAAGATTGACTTTCTTTGAAAACAACTATTTGTTTTCTTATTTTTCTGCGTCTTTCCATACTTAAAATCTACAAGTTCAACTTGTTGGAGAATTTTGTTCCCCAGACAGTGGCAAAGGAGCCATATCTCCCTCTTCAGTACCATCGAATGCTTTCTTCTTCCGTCTATCAGGATGATTTGCAGGCAAGTACCGTCTATGACCCATATAACACATCTTGTGTCCATTTGCCAAGCGACGAGCCGATGTGTTAGTGCAACAAATCGGACAACCTTCGTAACCTTTTTGTGCTTAAGCCTGATAAATTACTATAAGCAGGGAAATCACTGACAGTGCACAATAACACAGCTTTCAGATTAAAAAATTAGTTTTTAAAACCATCATAGGCCTGAACACCATTCTCATACAATTCTATTAAATCGTTAATCAATGGTTCCAAATATACATAGATATTATGTCCGGGTTGTTGCGGGCCTGATATCATTAAAGAAAGCATGTTAAATTTCCTCTTCATCACTAACCAGGGAGGAAGATTGTACATAACTAAGAAGACAGGCCATGAACTATGACGACTACTTAGAGATCTATGTCGATTTACTCCATCCGCAGACAGACCGAGACGAATGTGTCTTGGTTCAGATTTGAATTCAGGATTTATGTAGTTTACTTTTTTTCAAGCTTAGGAATCTACGGCATGTCTAAGTTTTCCATCTTTCACTCTCTTGGTCTCATGCCAAATCAAATTTTCAGAATGTTCTGCACTACGATATAATCGTTTCAATCGTGGAATCAAAGGCATGTACCACATCACATTTTGTGGGATAAGTTTCCTATTCTCGTTACTATTATTTACTTTATGGCGGGATAAACCGCAAGTCGGGCAATAATTCATGTCTGCATATTCCTTACGATATAAAATACAATCGTTCGGAAATGCATGAATTTTTTCATCCTTCAATCCTATAGAATTTAACGTTTTTTTTCTACTTCATAAGTAGATTCCGGGAAGCAGTTGGCAAATGGTAAGATATCATTAAAAGCAGCTAAAATTGAGTAAAACATTTATCGCTCACTCCATTTCAGGATCATTAAGAAATTTCTCCTGCGCTTCGTTAAGCAAGTCCAATGGATAATCATCGAAATCATTACCCTCGATATCATCTACCCCCCGCTTTCCTAATGGATATAGATCATCAGGTAAATATTCGCCATGGTAATACCAATTAGTATAACTTCTATTGAAACCTCGTAAATACACATGGTCCTTAATCATTGCAATATTCCCTTTAGATACATTACAACAATGTACACACGGACAATGGATACGATCGTGATTTTTAGAATTCTTTAAGTCAAACTCTAAAAATGCATCAAACCCTACTTGAAATCGCAGTGTGTCTCTCTCCTCACGTATCCATGATTTATCCATAACAAAAATCCTATCCAAAAAAATTCAGTATTTAGTAACTAATTATAGCTAGTTACTAATTACACAATGTAACTATCTAAGTTTCTCACAATTTATTCATATTAATTTATAAATTACTCAAATTCTTGTTTTAGTTTAGTTCATGTTATTAGGTTGTTTAGTTGATTAGAATGTTGGTAAAATTAAAAAGTTTATATAAATGTGTATATAATTATTTTTTATGTGACCTAACTTCTTATTACTATGTTATAATTAACTAGTTATTTGTGTTATGTAAATATTAATATTTTTTAGTAAGATTTATCCTAATTCTACCGAAATTTCGGCAACATAACGGCTGTAATTGGACGTTCCCAAAAATTTTAAAAGTGCATAAAATAACAAACAAAACAGATAAACAATAGAAAATTTATCCACCCATCCGACCGTAGTACATGTATTCGCAGAACCTACTTCACTACGGATGAATATTTAAGATATTCAAACTCAACTAACATGCATTGATAATTAATTATATAATAAGAAAAAGTTAGTTAAAGTATATACCTATCAATGCAAGCTCAAATACGCTACACACAAAATTATGTTGAACCTACAATATAAAAAAATACAACGAAATTGCAAAATTAATTATTTCATTACTTATAACTAGTTATAAAAAATAGTAACAAGTTACTTAGTTACTAAATTATACATACATATATATATAATCAATTATATCTCACACTATTATCTCAAAAAAAAAAATTATATCCCACACTAATTCAATTTTAAAATTTTTATTTCTAAACTAATTAAATCCCTCCAATCTCATTCTCATTCACAATAAATATATATGAGTATGCTCTTAATGGGTATTACCCATGTATGGGCATTTTATTCTTGACCATTGGATCAAATATCTAATGGTTGATATTTATAATCATTAATTAAATAATAAAAAATTAATATTTCCTATTTTGTTATTCTCTATATTCCTAAAATAGATAAAACTATTAATAGAAATAAAAAATTTATAAATAGAATTGTTATTTAAAAAATAAAACACACTAAAAAAACTAACAACCTATTTTTTTTTAATAAAAATTATTTTAAAGATTAAAAAGAAAAAAGTGTATATTTATCATTTTATAAAAAAATTTCAAACTGGAATTCTAAATTGCATTACTGAAAACAAAAAAAAATAAAAATTTTAATCTTTAAACTGTAATACATATAAAATGTATAAGATTTTTTCTAAACCTAAAATCTTTAATTTTATAATAATTAACAATTATTCATATGTTTTTTTTTTTTTAAATACTTGAGCTTACCAAATCTATAAGAACAAAACCAATGAAGAAAATTTTAACCAAAAAAAAAAAATGAAGGAAGAAAAAAGTGTCATAATACATTATTGAATAATGGCATTGCCAATACAAGAATTTCAGCACAAAAAATTATATTTGACCCCTAGACAAGATTATCATCTTCCAATTCTAAAAATTTAAATAATGAACAACACCTCATTAGTTATTCTAAGAGAATTGTAACGCCCTAATGCTAAGGCACGCTACAGTGTTTTTTCAATTATTGTGCAATCTTTGCTAATCAAAGAAATTTCTCGAAAAACGTTTCAAATTAAAACTTTTGCTTTAAATATTAAACTTTGTAATATATTATAATATTTACAAATCCCGGGATCCCGATTTCAAACTTTTGAAAATTTACTGTTAAAACTTTACATTCAAAATATACAAGTTCTGGGTCGCACAGCGACTTTCAAAATACAACACCCAGATGTCCCGAGACCGAACACTCCAGGTCGCGCCGCTTGACATGTACAATCTCACCCGAGCTCAGGTTCATTCCTGTTCAGCCTTCGCCTTTCCTTTACCTACACATGGAAGCAGAAACTGTGAGTCAACAGACTCAGTAAGAAATGCATATAACATACCATATAATTTCCGACCTGTAAATAGGCGCCCATACACCTATTTACAGAGCTTAACAGATGAGTATGAACGTTCATTACCAGGGTACAACCACTATACCATATACACATCGTACCTCACTGTACAAGTGTTGGTATGGTTTATCCCGATCACTGAGTAACACTGAGTGATGTACCACACACCTTAGCATTTTCTTATGGTTGTGTTGGTATCACTGTATTGTACTCACATTAACAACATTCACTGCACCAATACACTCTATAACTTATTCATACAAGTGTTGGTAGTGTTTAACATAATTCAAGCATGCATATATAAACACACATACACACATTCAGATAATCACATCATACGTTATACACAGTTCTTACCTGTTTTCCGAATTCAAGTGTGCTGGCCGACCTGAACGGAATTCACGTGCTAGATGGATGCCCTAATCACAATAATGGTAACACAGATGAGTGACTCGCTAAATCACTTTCCGGGACTTAAAACTCGAAACTAAAAGTTTCCCTATCGATAAACCTCATGGCAATACCCTAAATATCTCAAAATTGGCCAAAACTAGGGTTCTGGAAAATCCCCCAACAGGTAAACCGGTTCCCAACCGGCATCCCGGTTCTGGGTCACCAACCGGTCGACCGGTTGGTACAGACCACCCAGAACCGGAATTTCGGTTCTCTTCATTGGGAACCAAAAATCAACCCCCTTGATTCAAATCAATCCCAAACTTTACCAAACTCTCCAGTATACCTATACAATGCATATACAATGATTTCCAGGCAGCAAATCACAGAACAAACCATCACAACTCAAATTGCCATTAATGAACAAAGCTTTGAACTTTAAACCTAAAATTGCATAACAACCATCTACACCCATTAAAACCAGCAGCTAGGGCTTAGAATCAACTCAACTAAACCCTAAAATTCGAACCCTAAACATTTTAAAACCTAACAGCCACTTACTCCCAAAATCACATGTTCAAACTAAGTAAAAAGCTCAAAAAAATACAAAAGCAAGAGTTCTAGGGCTTACCTTAGATGAAACCACTTTGAATCCTAGCTTAAATTCAAAGGAATGGAAGGAAAAATTCTGGTTGATCCTTGCTTTGCCTCAGCCGAATAGAGAGAGAGAGAGAGAGAGCTCAAGAGGAAATGTTGTTTTTTTTCTTTTTTTAATTTCTTTTCTTTTCCTTGATTTTCCAAATTGGGAAAAGGATTGACTAATCCTTGGCTGAAAGTAAAGGCCACTTGTCACCTCCCTAGGCAGCCACTACACCAATCTTTTAAAAAGACTTAAATACCCTTAAAGACATAACTTAAGTATTTCCAAAGCTAGGGGTAAGATGGTCAATTTCCATAACCCCGCTCAATCCCAATAATTTATTTCCTCTAAAATATTCCCCACTATGAAATAGGGTTCTAAACTTACTCATGTGATTATTTAGCCATCCATCACATTTTCCGTTGTCGCCGAGCAAAAAATTAAAAAATTAACATATTTCACATATAAGCTAAATAATAACCCTAGAGTTTAATAAAATCTCCGGAATTGAGAAATTATAACTCTAACATTTATTTCTAAATATTGGGGTCCACAAATAAATTAATTCACAAATAATAATAAAATAATAAAATAATAAAAATTAGTGCTAATTGCCTTTACTAATCCACATTACTAGAGCGGTCATTACAATTATTCCCCCGTTAATAGGATTTCGTCCCCGAAATCTAACCTGAATAGCTCTGGATGTTGAGTCCTCATATCTGACTCCAATTCCCAAGTGGCTTCTTCCACCTTACTGTTCCTCCAGAGCACTTTAACTAGTGCAATAGTCTTGTTGCGAAGAACTTTTTCTTTCCTATCCAAAATCTGAACAGGTCGCTCTTCATAGGATAAGTCTGGTTGTAGTTCAAGGGCTTCATAACTCAAGACATGAGTCGGGTCTGATACGTACTTCCTTAACATAAAGATGTGAAATACGTCATGAACAGTTGATAACGCTGGTGGTAAGGCTAGCCGATACGCCACCTGCCCGACCTTCTCGAGTATTTGAAATGGTCCAATGAACCTAGGGCTTAACTTACCCTTCTTCCCGAAGCGCCTAATACCCTTCATGGGTGAAACTCGCAGGAAAACATGTTCCCCTGCCTGAAATGTGACATCTCTGCGCTTCGGATCAGCATAACTTTTCTGCTTGCTTTGAGAAGCAAGCATCCGAGCCTTGATCTTATCAATAGCTTCATTGGTCCTTTGCACTAACTCTGGACCCAGGTACTTCCTTTCTCCTGTCTCGTCCCAATGAATAGGAGAACGACATTTTCTACCATATAACATCTCATAGGGAGCCATCCCTATTGTACTTTGGTAGCTGTTGTTGTAGGAGAACTCAATTAAAGGCAAGTACTTACTCCATGAACCCTCAAAGTCCATGACACAGGCTCGCAGTAGGTCTTCCAAAATCTGGATAGTTCTTTCTGACTGACCATCAGTCTGAGGGTGAAAGGCTGTACTAAACTTTAACTTGGTACCCATAGCCTTCTGAAGACTCACCCAAAACTTCGATGTGAACTTTGGATCCCTATCTGACACAATGGATTTAGGGGCTCCATGGAGACGAACTATCTCCTTCACATATAATTCAGCATACTGATCCACTGAATAGGTAACTTTCACTGGTAGAAAGTGAGCCGACTTTGTAAATCTATCCATAATGACCCATACAGAATCATACATCCCTGTAGTTCTAGGTAAACCAGTTACAAAGTCCATTGCGATGTCCTCCCACTTCCATTCTGGAAGGACTAAAGGTTGCAATAACCCCGCCGGCCTCTGATGTTCCGCCTTAATCTGCTGGCAGGTTAAACATTTGGACACATAGTCCACTACATCTCTTTTCATCCCATACCACCAGAAGTAGGGTTTCAAATCCTGATACATCTTGGTGGTTCCCGGATGCAACGAATAAGGCGTGGTGTGAGCTTCATCAAGTATCTCTTTCTTAAGCTCATCAACACTAGGAACACAAACTCGAGCTTTATATAACAACATTCCACTGCTCGAGATTGAAAACCCTCTAGGCCGACCAGCCACTACTTCATCTCGAACTTTAACTAGCTCGGGATCTTCCAGTTGTGCCTTTCTGATTCTCTCCAACAGATCAGATTGGAGTGTTAAATTATGTAATTTCCCGACCACGAACTCAATTCCTGCACTAACCATTTCTGAGGCTAGTTGAGGAGCTATCATCACCGTAGTACACACTTGACCGGGACCTTTTCTGCTCAGAGCATCGGCCACAACATTGGCTTTCCCGGGGTGATATAGTATTTCACAGTCGTAGTCTTTAACTAACTCCAACCACCTTCTCTGCCTCATATTCAAATCTTTTTGGGTGAAAAAGTATTTAAGACTTTTATGATCCGTATAAATCTCACACTTTTCACCGTAAAGATAATGTCGCCAAATCTTTAAAGCAAAAACCACAGCAGCGAGCTCTAAATCATGAGTTGGGTAACGCTGCTCATAATCCTTCAGTTGACGAGAGGCATAAGCTATGACTCTGTCAGCTTGCATCAGAACGCATCCCAGACCCTGTCTGGATGCATCACAATACACAACAAATTTCTCTTGATCTGATGGCAAAGCTAACACCGGAGCTGTTATCAAACGTTGCTTCAACTCCTGAAAGCTTGATTCACACTTATCTGACCACACAAATCTCTGATTTTTCTTGGTCAATTCGGTTAGGGGCATAGAAAGTTTAGAAAATCCTTCGATGAAACGTCGATAATACCCTGCTAACCCGAGAAAACTTCGAATTTCTGTCACAGATTTGGGCCTCGGCCAATTCTTCACTGATTCTATCTTGTTTGGATCGACCATAATTCCATTTTTCCCAACAATATGACCCAAAAAGGACACCTCGGACAACCAGAATTTGCACTTTTTGAACTTGGCATACAGCTTGTGATCCCTAAGTCGCTGTAACACCATTCGAAGATGATGCTCGTGCTCCTCTTCTGACTGAGAGTATACAAGAATGTCATCGATAAACACTATAACGCAGTTATCGAGGAAATCCTTGAACACCCTATTCATGAGATCCATAAAGGCTGCAGGAGCATTGGTCAACCCGAACGACATTACCAGAAACTCATAGTGCCCATATCTGGTTCTAAAAGTAGTCTTCGGTATGTCCTCGTCTCGAATTCTGAGTTGATGATAACCCGACCGTAAATCAATCTTTGAAAACACAGTCTTTCCCTGAAGCTGATCGAACAGATCATCGATTCTGGGCAACGGGTACTTGTTCTTAATCGTCAGCTTATTTAGTTCCCGATAATCAATACACATTCTGAGGGAACCATCTTTCTTTTTCACAAAAAGAACCGGAGCTCCCCAGGGCGATACACTGGGTCGAATAAACCCAATATCAAGCATCCCCTGAAGTTGTAACTTAAGCTCCTTGAGTTCCGCTGGAGCCATCCTATATGGAGCATTAGAAACAGGTTCGACTCCAGGTGCCAAATCAATTACAAAGTCAATCTCTCGCTGTGGCGGCAATCCCGGCAATTCCTCGGGAAACACATCAAGAAAATCTTTCACCACCCGGACTACCTCAGGCCCAAATGTTTCGTGTCCTGCTGGAGTCAAATACTACCGCTAGAAATCCTACACAACCATTGCATAGCAAATCCCTAGCTCTCAACACAGAAATAACCGGGATCCGAGACCCTTGAACCGATCCAACATAAACAAATGGATCTTCACCTTCCGGCTGAAAAATCACCATTTTACGCCTACAATCTATACTGGCCGAATACTTGGATAGAAAATCCATTCCCAGTATAATATCAAACTCAGTTAATTTCAATTCTATAAGGTCAGTACTCAATTCCCTATCTTCGATCCTAATCGGCATAGACCTAATGCGCCTATTAGAGATAACCAATTCCCCGCTAGGCATTAGGGTTCCAAACCCTCTTTCTAAAATATCACAAGGCCTACCCAAAAGATCAATCACTCTTGTAGCCACATATGAACGTGTAGCTCCCGAGCCAAATAATACTGTAAATAACAAATTGTTGACGGGAAGCTGACCTGTCACAATGAAGGACCGGCTGCGGCATCGGCTTGGGTAATGGCAAACACACGAGCAGGAACCGGTTTCACCTCAGCTTTCGGCTCCTCTTTCTTTGCTCAGGGGCAATCTTTCTTGAAATGCCCCACCATGCCACACGGAAAGCATGTCTTAGGTTACACTCTCCCGATGATGTTTCTTGCACCTTGGACACTCGGGATAAGAGTAACCCTGGCGTCCTCCTCTGCCTTGGTTCCCACGGAACCGCTTGCTTTGCCCCGAGCCACCAGAAGCTGGAACAACTTTTCTTTTCTGCTCAGTGGTGGAGTCACCACCATCCCTACCATAAACAGGGGTAGGAACGGTGGGGGTTCCACCCACACTCGGAGTCACCCGGGGCTCCTGAAGACATTTTACTGCACCCTCGGCTCTCAAAGCCTTCTCAACCATATCTGCATACGTGGTTGCTTCAGTAGTGGTAATAACCAGATCATGCCGGATCTTTGCACTCAAACCCGCTAAATATTTTTCTTTCTTGCGAAGTCCGTGGGCACAATTCCGCCGCCAACTTAGCCAACCGATCAAATTTCGTTGTGTACTCGGATCGACATTCCCTCGGTCTGAACTAGATCGGTGAACTCTTTCCGCTTTTCCTTTGCGGACCGCTTCATTGTAATACTTGGAGTTAAATAACTCCCTAAATTCCTCCCGTGTCATCGGCGTGACGTCCCGAGTGAGGGTTATCAATTCCCACCACACGAGGGCATCTTCCCCGAAACCGGAAAGTGGCGCGAGTCACCGGTCATTTCCAACCACTCCCATAAAGTTGAGAATACGCTCAATCATCTAAAGCCATTGCTCAGCCTTCATCACATCGGGGCCTCCCGTAAACACTTTGGAGGTGCACATTTTCGAAATCTTTCGTACAACGGTTCCATACGGTTGCCAACAACAAAGTTGTTCTCGCCGGCACCGCCGGAACCGCAACGGCCCGAACTTCATGAGGAGGCACGGCGGGGAGGACCTGCTGCCTCAACCTCTGAATCTCTTCATCTTGCTGGCGGATTCTATCTTGCATCTCCGCAAATCTTTGCTCCCAATCAGGAGGAGCTTGAGGTGGATTTACAGGGCGACCACCCTGAGCTCTACCACGGCCACGGCCGCGACCACGAGGATTTTGAGGATTCCCCTGACCGCCTCCGGTCTCAACCATGCCACCCTGACTTCTTGTATTTCGCGGGGCGTCCATTTAATAGGACTTAGCCTGCGAATCCATAAGCCAGGCAGGTTAGACAGCGATCAAAATTAACACCGCTCTTAATAACTTAAAGGCAACACACTTTCTTTTCTTTTTAAAGCAATATATTTAATTTAAATCTAATATGCTTCCTAACATGCTTTCTCATTCACATTTATTTAAAATACTAAACAAGTACGGGCTTACTGAACCGTGAACCGAGCTTTCTCTGATGAAGATTGTACATGTCATAGTAAGCTTCGGTAGACAAACCTGGCGGCTCTGATACCAAAATTGTAACGCCCTAATGCTAAGGCACGCTACAGTGCTTTTTCAATTATTGTGCAATCTTTGCTAATCAAAGAAATTTCTCGAAAAACGTGTCAAATTAAAACTTTTGCTTTAAATATTAAACTTTGTAATATATTATAATATTTACAAATCTCGGGATCCCGATTTCAACTTTTGAAAATTTACTGTTAAAACTTTACATTCAAAATATACAAGTTCTGGGTCGCACAGCGACTTTCAAAATACAACACCCAGATGTCCCGAGACCGAACACTCCAGGTCGCGCCGCTTGACATGTACAATCTCACCCGAGCTCAGGTTCATTCCTGTTCAGCCTTTGCCTTTCCTTTACCCACACATGGAAGCAGAAACTATGAGTCAACAGACTCAGTAAGAAATGCATATAACATACCATATAATTTCCGACCTGTAAATAGGCGCCCATACACCTATTTACAGAGCTTAACAGATGAGTATGAACGTTCATTACCAGGGTACAACCACTATACCATATACACATCGTACCTCACTGTACAAGTGTTGGTAGGGTTTATCCCGATCACTGAGTAACACTGAGTGATGTACCACACACCTTAGCATTTTCTTATGCTTGTGTTGGTATCACTGTATTGTACTCACATTAACAACATTCACTGTACCAATACACTCTATAACTTATTCATACAAGTGTTGGTAGTGTTTAACATAATTCAAGCATGCATATATAAACACACATACACACATTCAGATAATCACATCATACGTTATACACAGTTCTTACCTGTTTTCCGAATTCAAGTGTGCTGGCCGACCTGAACGGAATTCACGTGCTAGATGGATGCCCTAATCACAATAATGGTAACACAGATGAGTGACTCGCTAAATCACTTTCCGGGACTTAAAACTCGAAACTAAAAGTTTCCCTATCGATAAACCTCATGGCAATACCCTAAATATCTCAAAATTGGCCAAAACTAGGGTTCTGGAAAATCCCCCAACAGGTAAACCGGTTCCCAACCGGCATCCCGGTTCTGGGTCACCAACCGGTCGACCGGTTGGTACAGACCACCCGTAACCGGAATTCCGGTTCTACTGCTGGGAACCAAAAATCAACCCCCTTGATTCAAATCAATCCCAAACTTTACCAAACTCTCCAGTATACCTATACAATGCATATACAATGATTTCCAGGCAGCAAATCACAGAACAAACCATCACAACTCAAATTGCCATTAATGAACAAAGCTTTGAACTTTAAACCTAAAATTGCATAACAACCATCTACACCCATTAAAACCAGCAGCTAGGGCTTAGAATCAACTCAACTAAACCCTAAAATTCGAACCCTAAACATTTTAAAACCTAACAGCCACTTACTCCCAAAATCACATGTTCAAACTAAGTAAAAAGCTCAAAAAAAAAAAGCAAGAGTTCTAGGGCTTACCTTAGATGAAACCACTTTGAATCCTAGCTTAAATTCAAAGGAATGGAAGGAAAAATTCTGGTTGATCCTTGCTTTGCCTCAGCCGAATAGAGAGAGAGAGAGCTCAAGAGGAAATGTTGTTTGTTTGTTTTTTTTTTTTCTTTTCTTTTCCTTGATTTTCCAAATTGGGAAAAGGATTGACTAATCCTTGGCTGAAAGTAAAGGCCACTTGTCACCTCCCTAGGCAGCCACTACACCAATCTTTTAAAAAGACTTAAATACCCTTAAAGACATAACTTAAGTATTTCCAAAGCTAGGGGTAAAATGGTCAATTTCCATAACCCCGCTCAATCCCGATAATTTATTTCCTCTAAAATATTCCCCACTATGAAATAGGGTTCTAAA
This sequence comes from Cannabis sativa, assembly GCF_029168945.1. Lineage (NCBI taxonomy): Eukaryota > Viridiplantae > Streptophyta > Magnoliopsida > Rosales > Cannabaceae > Cannabis > Cannabis sativa. The sequence goes on along the minus strand of NC_083607.1, from coordinate 52,587,890 downwards.
CTTACTCATGTGATTATCTAGCCATCCATCACATTTTCCGTTGTCGCCGAGCAAAAAATTACAAAATTAACATATTTCACATATAAGCTAAATAATACCCCTAGAGTTTAATAAAATCTCCGGAATTGAGAAATTATAACTCTAACATTTATTTCTAAATATTGGGGTCCACAAATAAATTAATTCACAAATAATAATAAAATAATAAAATAATAAAAATTAGTGCTAATTGCCTTTACTAATCCACATTACTAGAGCGGTCATTACAAGAATGATGCATGGTAATATCAAAGAAATTATTGGATGATAATAATATTTATCTAACAATGATAGCCTAAGTAAGAACTAAGAAGTATTGTAGCGTTTTATTTTTAAGAGTATGAATAATATTAAGACAATTAGATTCCACAATCAAGCTTTTATTCTCCTAATAAAAAAAAAAAACACATTAATATACATGTAAATGATTTTTAGTTTTACAATAATAAATTATTAATAAACTCACAATTTCATAAAATAATAAAGTAGTAATTTTAATTAATTTTTAAAAATAATTTATAATTTTTTTTCAAACTATTAGTTGTAACTATTATTTCTAATTTTGTAAAAAATAAATATAATTTTTTTAAGAAAATAATTGTTAGAAACTTGCCATAAAAGGTTATTAGATTATTACCTTATTAATTTTTTTTCGTTCCCATCAATGGGTATTACCCATTAAGAAGTATATTACAAAGAATATATACAATACAATTACAAATTGTATTCACATACAAAAATATACACACACTATATACACACAATATATACACACATTATATACACACATATTCAATAAAATATACAAATACATATATATACTATATATTGACGTTTAAATTTTTACCTAATAACCGCAATCCGACGAGCAATTCCGTAAAAAATTCGGGCACTATACACATACAACACAACAATATTACTAATAAAATGAAAAAACCCAAAAAATAATTTACAAAAACTAAAAATAAAACAATGTACATTATAAAAATGACTAGAAACTATATTTATACCTTAAAAGAGGTTGAGATTCAATGTTTTCTCAACAAAAAATGGTGGCCGGATTTTAAACCCAAAATTTTCTATTTGGGTTCGGATGACACTCAAAAAGGGTAAAAAACAAAAAATGTTTAGGTGTATGTGATTAAGTATCAAAAATAGAAGATTTTAAAAAAATGGGTTCAAATGGTTGAGAAATGGGGGAGAAAAGGGTGGTGGAGGCGGTGGTCGGCGAGGGTTTCGAGCTCTATACTGGTTCCTTCGCTGGGCTGCTGTTTGTTCGAGTGAGGAAGAAGGTGAGGAAATGAGACGCCAGGGTTTCTTTTATAACCCTATGTCGTCGGTTCTTATGTAAGAATCGAAAGCATAAGGTACACATGTCAAATAATTGTTGGATATTATTTTACCAGGATCTTAGATCTACTCACAAGTATGTTGTTTAACACCCTAAATATGAACTTTCTAAAACAATAAAATAAACACATATAAAGTTAAGAAAACCTTACATTGATGCAGCAGAATTAATGTCTCCTAGCACTCAGATCTCTAACCTTTGTATCCTTTCTGTCGCGGAGTATTATCAAGATCTGAGCCCGAATGTCCTTCTCTTTGTTTGTGGTCCTTCACAGTCTTCCAATCTATGATTGAGTTACTACTTGCTGTGTGTGGGCACTTACTCTATCACTAAGGTTCGAAATTTAGAAGAAGAAAAGAGAGAGAGAGAGAGGTTCGGCCAAGGAATAGAAAAGGGAAGGCTCAGTTTTCTGAAGAGAGAATTTTCTGTCAGAAAAATAATGAAAAACTTGTTATGAAAACTTATGATTTGACTCAGCCATCACTTTCTATTTATAGGCAACTACTAGGTTTAGGTTAGGAATTATTTGGCATTAAAATAATGAAAATATCAATTTGAAAAACTTAAATAAGTGGTCGGCCAAGGTGTATATAATGGGCCCACTTGTTTTTGCAGTTTTAACAAATTTTATTTCTATTTTCTCAAAAACGCCAATTTTCCAATTCTAACCATTTAAATGCCAAAACTAATTATTTAATAGCTAAAATAGATTATTAAATAATATTGTCATTTAATTTAATTATTAATTAGACATATAAAGTCCATTAATAAATAAATAAACCTAGAATCTCTTTTCTTTACAATTTCGCCCCTGCTTAGTGAAAATTCATAAATAGTCTAACTTTAGAATTATAATTGATTAATCACAAATCAATTATTGAGTCTTACAAGCAGTATGTTCTCAACTAGAATGGGGACCATGGATCTATATGCTGAGCTTCCAATAAGTGAACCGAATTTACTAAGTAAATTCCTACTTATTAATTCTTCGTTGAATCCACTCTTAGAATTTAGAATTGCACTCTCAGACTTATATAGAGCATATTATATGTTCCACGATATAGATATGCTATCTCATTTAACCATTGTTATAATCTTATTGTGATCAAAGATCCTCTATATAGATGATTTACATCGAGATGGGATAATTTTACCGTTCTCACCCCTCAATGTATTTTGCCCCTTAAAACACTTAGCTACCTGTAAATGGTATTTAATGATCTAAGAATTAGTCACTTAAACAAGAGCTCATCCATTTACTTTTATTTGCTAAGCTCGAAGGGAATCATCACTTGACTTCTATACACCAGTAGAAGTTATAGATTCCATATTTATGTTCAGCACTCCCACTCAATCATACTATCATGTTCCCAAAATATACGTATCACCCTGACCCAAAAGTAGGCTTAACTAATAAATCAAAGAACATGAATAGTACTCCTGAGTTGAGCCTAAGCATATCAGGATTTAGATTCTTTTAATCTTAAGATCAACTACTGATATTGACTTGGAAAGATATAACGGTAAGTTTATAATATCTTAACTAAGTTGCAATATCGGTCCAGTCCAATGTATACTCCATATATTCGAAACTAGTATACTTTACTAATGTCCTGGAAAGAACATAACACTTACTCCAAGTGTAAGTACACATCATCGCTGATTATCACATTAGTGTAAATCCAAAACACTGATGAAATAGGGACTTAGTCTTTTGATTCATATGATCACAATCACATTCCACTGTGTTGACGATACTGTAATTGTGAATAAACATATGATCTGGATTTAACTGATTTTGTGTGTAATATTAAACCATTAGCATGAAAAATTCATGCAAACATAAATCACTTCAAATTTCTTATATTGATAACTAATCAGATTGTAAAGGGTTTTATTTAGGGCACAAAACCCAACAATAATCGTGTACCCTATGCCGTCAGTTCTTATATAGGAACCGACGCCATAGGGCTTATCCTAAAAACCCAGTGTGCTTTATTTTCCAACCGCATCTAAATGGTATAATGCAATTTTATACCTACGGTTTTTATCAAAAATCCACCTCTAAATGTCAATTTCGAACAAAGCGGGTATTTTCACACCCTTTAGCTTCCCTTTTTATAAATGTGGGTGAAAAAACAGCCTCTAAACACCAACATTGTAGTAGTGTATTTAGCAAGTTACTAATTTTCATTCATATTCATGTATTTTTATTACTAACTAGTTACTCATAAATTATATAAGTAGTAGTGGCTAAATAAAGAAATTGGTAATTTTGTTGTATTTCTTTATGTTGTAGATTGTGAGGTCAATTTGTAAGTATCCGACATATTTGGTGCTGATCGGTTTCAAGGTAGCTCGTGGTATACATTTACTAACTTTTATTATAAATTAATTATGAATGCTTAGTAGAGTTTGAATATCTTAAATATTCATCCGTAGTGAAGTAGGTTCTGTGAATACATATACTGCAGTCAGATGGGTGGTAAACTTTTATATTGCTAAATGTTGTTGTGATTATTTTATATTGTTATGAATTGTGTTTTGTTGTTATTAATAGGTTTGAATTTTTTTGAAAATGTTCAATTATAGTCGTTATGCTGCCGAAATTTCAGTAGAATTAGGATAATATTTGATTTTTTTTTCTCTTAAACTCGGTTGTTAGGATTTTATCGGAAGTGACTTTATCGAAAGTCAAGTACATAATTTTTACTATAAGGTATGTTTTCTTTAACTTACTTTTATAAGAATATTTTTTTTAATATATATTTAGATAACTCTTAAATACTTAGAGTAATTTTAGAATGTTATTGATATAATACATAGGATAGATATAGTAAGCTAAAAAAAAAAAAATACAAAAAATGGTCTAATGAGATTTGAACTTGTGACCAAAAAGATAAATTGATAAGTCTTTACCAATATACCAAAACACAATCTTTATATAAATTAACTACTATGATTTTATTTAAATATTAAAAGAGATATAAAAGAAAATTAGTATTGCACATTTCATTGTAGTAGAATTAACAAACACATCACAAACATTGATTCTAATACTTAACATTAGAATTCTATTAGTTTATTTTAAGTAAAATAGCAAAATAAAACACAAAAAGTTGGGTGAAAGGGGTGCATAACATGATTTTAGTATGCAAAGTTTAGCCCTTTCTCTAATTTTTTCCATTTATTCTGGTCCTTAAATTATTGTTTCATTTTATTGTTCTTGAAAAATTTAAATATATAAAAATATGAAATTACATAAAAAAAAAATATTACACATTATTTATTATTTAATATACTAATTATTATACAAAACATAACTTAAAAAAATTATAAAAAATATACTAATATACTACAAAAATACAAACACATAATGTGAAATATAAAATATTAATGAAAAGATAGTTAATATATAAACACTTAGATTAAAAAAAGTGATATTATTAAAAACTTGACTAATATAAATCACTAAAAACAGACATCATAACGGCAATAGAAATGTGTTTCCGGGATCCCTGTTATAAAAGATTTACTCAAAAGAATATATACAATAACAATTCAAAATACAATAGATACAACCAGTCCAAAATAACTCCTGGCAACTCGACACACAGGCCGATGGGGTCAATATGTACATTGTTGGAGAAGACTGTCATCTCATGGCTGTTCTTACATTTCCTTGCCCTTACATGTACTATAGAGCACCCGTGAATCACATAGACTCAGCAAGAAAAATAATAAAGAAAGATACATTAAATAGTTAATTATACATTTCATTATCAAAAAATGATTATACCATAACATTCATGAACAATAGGTAATATAACTTGCCATATGCATAAAAATGGATAGACTCATATATTTGCATTGCCTAATCAGGCAAGCCCGTGTCATAATGCAATATCATATATAATACCATTGCACCACCTAATCAGGTGAGCTCGTGCCACGACCTGGTACCAATATAACGCATCGCCTAATCAGACGAGCCTGTACCTATGCCCGGTTCTCATATGTCATTAACGCCCATACCTACACCCAACACATCGCCAGGAGGAAATCTTACAACGGTTTCATTCTGTGCCATAACCTGATAATTTTCATACTACTATCGCCCGTATCTAATAAGGTACGTCGCTAGTTGGAAATCTAACAGCGATTTCGATCTATCCCATAACCAAGCAATTTTATATTATTGTCACCCGTATTTAATAAGGTATGCCACTTGTTGAAACCTAAGTGCGATTTCGATCTATGCCATAACTAGGCATTTTCACCTAATTAAACAGACAGAAACTTGATCCATTCATTCGATTCAAAGATTCGTAATCATGATTCACGGTCAAAAAGCAGGAAATATGTATTTGAGAAAGTTATTAAACAGTTTATTGAGTATGAAAGGTTGAATATAGGTTACTATAATATATATATACATATAACGAGAACAAAGAGAATAAACTATAGTAAGTCAATAATGGCAAGTGTTTCATCGTTAAGCTCCATTTTCCTTCTTCAGTGTTTAATTTTTATATGCGCTGCAACTCCAACTTCACCAGCTTCAACTCCAGAAAACTTTATCCAATGCGTGTCCAAAAATTCCGAACTTTCAGTACCAGTCACCACAACCCTTTTCACACCAAACAATTCTTCATTCAATTCAATACTCGACTCCACGGCAACAAATCTCAGGTTCTTGAGACCTTCTCTCCCAAAACCAGAGTTTATATTCACTCCAGTACATGATTCCCAAGTCCAAGCAGCCGTTATTTGTTTGAGAAAGCTGGGATTACAACTCAGACTTCGTAGCGGAGGACACGACTTCGAAGGAGTCTCCTACACATCTGAAAGTCAAGCCCCTTTCGTCATTATTGATCTAGTCAATCTTAGACGTATCGAGGTTAACATCGAAGATACCTCGGCGTGGGTTCAGGCCGGTGCCACAAATGGAGAACTTTATTATAGAATCTCTCAGAAAAGCAGAGTACATACTTTCCCAGCTGGAATTTGCACGAGTTTAGGCATCGGCGGCTACATAACAGGAGGTGGTTATGGCTCTCTGCTAAGAAAATATGGTCTGGCGGCTGATAACGTTGTTGATGCTCTAATCGTCGATGTTAATGGTAAAATTCTCGATAGAAAAGCCATGGGAGAAGACTTGTTTTGGGCAATAAGAGGTGGTGGTGGTGGAAGCTTTGGAATCATTCTTTGGTGGAAGATTAAACTTGTTTCCGTCCCGGAAAAAGTTACCGTTTTTCGAATCACTAAGACTTTGGAGCAAGGAGCGAAGAAGATCATCCATAAGTGGCAACATATTGCGGATAAGCTTGATGAAGATTTATTCCTTAGGGTCACTACGACAGTGGCTAACGGTACAAAGATTGGTCAAAGAACTATAGCAACTACTTATGAAGCTCTGTTCCTTGGAAATACTAATGGACTTTTACGAATTATGGATCATAGCTTTCCTGAGTTGGGTTTGATCAAGAAAGATTGTATGGAAATGAGTTGGATTGAGACTGCGGCGTTTCTTGAAGGAAGACAGAATGGAACACCAGTGGAGTACCTTCTTCAATCGAAATCTATATTCAATACCTTTTTCAAAGGAAAGTCTGACTTTATCAAGAAACCCATACCAGATGTTGGTCTGGAGGGGCTGTGGGAAAGGTTGTTGGAGAAAGATATTCAAGCGGCCATAATATGGACTCCATATGGTGGAAAGATGAGCATGATTCCGGAATCTGATTCCCCTTTCCCTCATAGGAAAGGAATCATTTTCATGAGTCTGTACTTTAACACTTGGAATATTGGAGAGCAACACCCTGAAAAACACATTAATTGGAATAGAAAGTTGTACGAGTATATGGCTCCTTATGTTTCCATGTCTCCACGTGAAGCTTATGTGAATTATAGGGATCTTGATATTGGGAGGAACAAGAAGATGAACAACCCTACAAGCTTTAAACAATCAAGAGTTTGGGGGGAAAAGTATTTCAAGGCTAACTTCGATAGATTGGTCAGTGTGAAAAGTAAAGTTGATCCGGATAACTTCTTCTGGCATGAACAGAGTGTTCCACCTCGAAAATGATTTACATAATACATATAAAGTCAAATAATGTGTCTTGTTTCTCTACAATAATATTTAGATGAATAAGGTTTTGTATGTGAGCCAGATTTAGGCTTAAGGGTTACCTTAGCGGGCTCTCGCCCTATATACCTCGTAGCCCGAAGACTAGTCGATTATATGTTATGCAATAATTTTATGTAAAACTATATGTTGCATTAACTTTTATGAACACACAAATATATAATATTTTTAAAAACTACAAATATATAATACCGGTATGATAATACGATATGATGACAATGCTGCGGTTGTTATTGATCAAGAAGGAAATCCAAAAGGAACTCGAATTTTTGGCACAATTGCCCGGGAATTAAGACAATTAAATTTCACTTACATAGTTTCATTAGCACCTGAAGTATTATAAGATGAGACCCTAAAGAAGGGGAAAAAAACGATAGCGCCAGATGAACTATGCTTAGAACAAAAAAAAGTAAACGTACATGGAATAATCCTAAAACGAAATAGTTTTTGTCCATCTATCCTTTTTTGTTAATCAACGTTTTTTATTTTTTATTTTTTTTTTGTACTCTTTATAATAATAACTTTTCTGTCTTGTTTTAATAGGTTCCTTTCCTGTTACTAGTTTCTTCCAATCACAAGATACGTTAGAAGGACTACAACGCACTGAAACGACGTAAGTGACCAGAGAAACTGAAAGCGTCCACAGCTCAACTCATATTGATTTTATCGGAAGTCAAAGAGATGAGCAACGAAGTTCAAACAAGAAAGTATAAATTAAAGTTTAACATAGTATTATATAAAAATATAATATATATATAATCCAATTTAATATAATACAATATGATCTAATACGGCATTCCAAACAAGCCATAAACGTAAATTTCTCATTACAATTTAATTATCATGGTAATGGTTAAATATGGGGAATTTTACAAAAATACTGTTTTTGGACCAAAACTTTACAATTATACTGGGACACGGCAAAAACAACATTTTTACTGCCCCAGCCCAATTTCATTACTTTTGTACTGCCCAAGCCCAACAACATTTCATTTATACTGTGAACAGTAAAACACACGGGAAACAACCTGCTTCGTGTGTGGGGAGTCGCCGGAGACGGAAATCACCAAGAAAAAACCATTAAATCCGGCGAAGAATTTTTTGTAAAGGAATCAGAATTGAAGAACAAGACGTACAGAAAACTGTCCCCTCAAAATAACAGAGGTAAACACAACAAAACCCAAAAAATAATTTAATTCTTAAGAAACCAAAAAAAAAATAAAAAATAAAAAAAAACAAGATTTAGATCTGAAGTTTTAAAAAAAAAACGAAAACACAAATGTGATATTCTTTAATTTATGATGCAAAAAGATAAATGAGGGTTGTTCTATTGTTAATTTGACGTTTGTAACACAAAATGATTTCGAAAAAAAATTTGATAAATTAGTACAATAATTCAAACACAAAATTAGGGTTGTTCTAATGTTGTTTTGCGGTTAGTAATACAAAAACATTCCTACATATATGTATCAGACAAATATAATAATAAAAACTAACAAAAAATATAATGGGTATTTCTGTTTGGTTGTTTTTGTGTTGTTTTATCGTTGTTGTTTTTTTTTTTTTTTTTGTTGTTTTGTTATTGTTTTATTGTTGTTGTACTATTGTTTTAACGTTAAATAAGACCCTGGAATGACAGGTAATGGAACGTCTACCAGTACTCATCAAGAGCAATGGACGATGGAATGAAGATCACAATTATGTGAACTATGTGGCTAGTGGAGAATTCATACCAACAAAATGCAAGTACGAAGAGCTACTGCAAATACTGCTTACTTCATTGGGTTGCGAAAACACCAGCACAACACTACAAATACAGTACCAAGCTAAAGAAGGAATACCACCGATCAAAATATGCAACGATCGAAGCCTCTACTTTTACTTGGAATTGAAAATGAAGGAAGCAGATTTCACTACATATCCACTATGTGTCAACCAGCAAAACAACAACACAACACCTGCTGCAACACCAAATTCGATATCCACAACAACACCGTATGAATATAATGTGGCAATGATCGAAAACAACACAACAACGCTTGAAAACAACATAACAACAACAGAATCATACACAACGGGACAGCAAATAGAAGAAGGGGAAAAGTCAGAAACAATAGAAGATGAGGAGGACAAATTCGACATAATTGACTTTGCAAATTTGGTTGCTGAAGAAATGGTAGAACAACTTGAAAACACCAGTAAAAAACTGGATCCAAAAATCGACATCAACAATGCAAAGTTAATAACAGACAAGCAACACCCCGAAGTGGAAAAAGGACAGGCATACAAAGACAAAGAAACTCTAAAAAATGTCCTCAGCTACTACGTAATCAAAAACAACTTTCAGTACAAAGTGTGGAAGTCCTGCTCTCAAGAGTACAGTCTGAAATGTGTTTACGAAAGCTGCAATTGGTCACTAAGAGCATCGAGAAATGGCCCAACAAACACATTCATAATCAGGAGGTTGGTTTTTAATAGTTTTTTAATGTTGTTTTTGTTGTCAGCCTTAACAAATGCCCTGTTTCCACAATTTGTACTGAAATACACATGTTTGGTATCTGCAACAGGTTTGTTTTAATAGTTTTTTAATGTTGTTTTTGTTGTTTTTTTGTTTCAATAGGTTCTCAAATATGCACACATGCCCCATAAATATTAGGCATGAAGACCAAAGGCAAGCAACATCGAAACTGATAGGGGAATGCATAAAACCGAAGTTCTTGAACATAAAGACCAAGGCAACAGCGATGGACATAAAAGGGGAGTTGAAATACAGATATGGCATCAAAATGAACTATATGAAAGCTTGGAGAAGTAAGGAACATGCAGTAAACGACTGGAGAGGTAATGCTAGTGACTCGTACAGCCTAATACCGAGTTTCTTACACATGGTGGAAAAAACAAACCCTGGATCATTTGTCGATCTGAAAACGGCAGAAGACAACAGCTTGCTCTTTGTTTTCATGGCGTTGGATGCATCCATAAAAGGGTGGGGAGCATGCAGACCGATAGTTGTTGTGGACGGAACGTTCCTCAAAGCAGCTTATGGGGGAACTTTGTTGTGCGCATGCACACAAGATGCGACGAGTCATATTTTTCCACTAGCGTTTTGTGTTGCAGATTCTGAGAATGACCAATCTTGGAAATGGTTCTTCAAAAAATTTAAAGAAGCGTATGGGGTACGGGAACACCAATGCCTAATTTCAGACAGAAATGAAAGCCTCATCAAATCAGCGAGAGAAATCTATCCAGAAATTACACACAGTTACTGCGGTTAACACATTTTGAGCAACCTTAAAACAAGCTTCAAACAACATGCTGCCAAATACAATCTGCCATTCTTTGGAGCAGTCCAAGCCTACACAGAAAAGCAATTCGAGTTCCACATGGCTGAATTGGATGGATTGGACAAACGCATAAGACCTTACCTAAAAAAAATCGGTTATGAAAAGTGGTCAAGAATTCATAGCCAAAACAAGAGGTATTCCACAATGACCTCAAACATATCGGAATCCTTTGACGTCGCAAATTTGGCAGCAAGGGAGCTACCAATTACAACGCTGCTAGAATGCTTGAGAGCATTGGTGCAACAATGGACCCATACTAATAGGACAAAAGCACACAACACCTTCACTAAGCTATCACCAACTGGAGAAGACATACTGTTGAAAAATTACACATACTCATTGAATCTGGAGGTAAAATATTATTTATGCATTTTTTTTTTTAAAAAAAAAAAACAAACAGTAAGTAAAAGGTGTTGTTGTAGTGTTGTTTTAATAGTTTTGTATTGTTGTTGTAGGAATTACAGCTATGTTTGTTTTTTTTTTTTTAATAAAATTTAAAACAGGTTAAAGCAACAACAGATTACTTGTTTGAGGTAACAAGAATGAAAGAATCGTGGGAAGTAGACCTAGAAAAAAGAACATGCACGTGCAACAGGTTCCAAATAGATGAAATGCCATGCGGGCACGCTGTGGCCGTGATGAGGGAGATGAACATGGACCCGTACACCTACTGTTCAGATTACTACACAAAAAAAAATTGGCTGGCAACTTATTCAGGGACAGTGTACCCAATAGGACACCAAAGTGAGTGGGAGGTACCGGAAGAAGTGAAGAATATTATAGTCTTGCCTCCACATGAAAGAGTAAAATCAGGAAGACCAAAAACATTAAGAAGGAAGGCTGGATGGGAAAAGGATCAACAGAACAAGTGCAGCAAATGTGGTGAACTGGGGCATAACAAAAGAACATGCAGCAGAAGACGTAGAAGGGAATAAAAACAACAACAGAACAACAGTGGAAAAACAAAAGAAAACTACACATCCGTTTTGAGAATGAGATATTGAAGAATTTAAATTTCTGAAATACAAAGGGAATACAGTTTTTATTTGAAAAACATTGATTACATTGGGAATTGTTGATACTTTAGATTGGATATTAAAAGATGTTGGATACTAAATTGAATATATATATATGAAGTTTGTTATTGAAACAGTTTGTGTTTTTAATACTGAAATGAATATTTGTATTCAAAAAAACAGAGAAACTATAAGAAAAAAAAAAACAAAAAAAGAAGGGATGTGAAATGAAAAAACTAACAACTTTAACATACCAACTTTTTTGTACATAAGAATAATAAGAAAAAACATACAAAAATAAAAGATTACATATTGTCCACACAAAACGTAAGGAAACATAACAGAACACCAATGTTTGTTTACGAAAAACAACATAAAAAACATAAAAACAACATTAAAAAACTATAAGAACAATGACAGTCTGATTGAAAAAACAAATCACTTCTTGGGAAGACTGGGAGGGGCCTCGGATTCACTTTCAATGTTCTCAGTTTGCTTCTTCATGCCATATTGATAAAATAACACAGCCAAACGATCGCGGTGAATTTCCACATCAAAATCAGAGGATGGGATGGGTTTGCCATCAATGAAATACTCAGCAAATGATGCTACAAAAACACCACAATCACTGGAAAAAAAAACAACAAGAAAACACAAAAACAGACACTATGAGAACACTGATAAAAAACAAAGTCACATAACAAAAAAATAAAAATACAAACAACCAGTGAAAAACATTGAACACTAAACATAAAACTTACGCTGTGACCTGCTCGGGTAAACCATCAACAGCAACAATAGGGAACGGTTCCATAGTGCTAAACTTAGCTTCGTTGCGAAGGCCTTTGAAGTCTAACATAGAGAAGTAATATGGTAAAATAACAGAGAAAGGCTTGCAAGCCTCTTTGGCAGCTGTCATTTACCTCCCAGAACGCAATGAATTGTACAGATATATCCGCCGCTCAGCTATGTTAAGACGACCACAAATCCAATGATCCTGTAATTTTACATTGATAGGCATAACAACATGATCAACCAAATGCCAAGGAGTGGCACATAATATCTTACCACCTTGAATGTACTGGGCCACATTGTGAGAAAGAGACAACACCGATATATCGTTGTTTTTCTCAACAAACTTCTCATACAAAGTTGTTATGCTAGAACAAAAGAGGCAATCAGTTGTGGTGACTTTGATTTTCGGCTCGGCTGAGTACATTATTTTCTTACGAAGATAATAGAAAATGATGTCAATGTGCTGAACAAAAAGAAAAAAAAAAGTAAGTAAAAAAACATTAAAACTTATAAAAAACTAACAGAACAACACTTAAAAACATTAAAAAAAATAAATAAAAAAAACAATATGTAAAATAATAATAATAATAAAATAAAAACTTACAGAATTAGTAAGGAAACAATTAGGGTAGGCAAGGTTGTGAAACCACGTCTTGTTGCTGATATCCTCAACACCAAAACGAAATGGCGGAAATATTGTGTCCTTACCCTTACAATAGACATTAGTTGTTGTGCTAAAAAAAACAAATAAAAAAATATCAAAACACAAATAAAAAAATAAAAAATAAATGGAAAACGATAAGAGATATATAACTGTGAACACCTACAAAAATACTTACTTAGATTTATGCTTTCTAAGACCTGTATCAACCCACTTGACAAACTCAGCTTCCAATTGCGGATCGACAGGTTCACCAATCTTGTTGTCCAACGGGCACAAACCACGCACATATTTAACGACCTTATACACAGAATCATCAGGAGAAACTGAGGATGAACCTGATTTAGATGCACCAGAAGCAAGCTCAATGAATGGGGATTTCAAAACAGCTCCTTTCTTCCGATCCCTCTTTTGAGGACGTAAAATAGGAGTCTCTTGAAAAACAACCATTTCAAGATCAGACTTCTCAGAAGTCTCAACAGAAGCAGGGACATGAGTTGAGGAACCAATCTAAAAAAGAAAAAGGAAAAAAAAGATTTTTTTTAAATTTCAAATAGTACAATCAAAACACCATAAAAACAACAATAGAATACCATATAAATACAAATTACAAAAAACAAAAACAGAAACACAAACCAAATTCTCCACAGCTTTAACAGCAGATGCAATTGTTGCATCAACATCAATGTTCTCCTCCCCACCTTGAGACTGTTCAGGCTGACAACAAAAAAAACAGTAAAAAATTATTAAAACAAACACAAAACACAGAAATCCACACAAAAAAGCACAAAAAAAATGATGCCCAAACAAGAAATACACCTGTTTGATCTCTGCAAGAGGTTCCACAGGGTCAGAATTCTTGGCATCATCCACCTTGCCGGTATCATCATCCCTCGAAACAACCTCGGGGACAACAACACCCTCATCGTTACGAACATCGCCCGTGTGAGCCTCATCCTGACCAGCACCAACACCATCTCCACCCAGATCATCATCATCATCATCAGTTTCATCGTCATGATGATCATCTCCTTTGTCATCGTCGAATTTATCATTCTCGTCTTCCTCCGAAGTGTAATCTTCATCATCCTCATTTTCTGAAGTACGAAGAGCATCTTCAGACTGAGATCCATTGTGAGTAAGACCACCTTGGGATGACTGAGAACAAAAAAAATTAAAAAATTAATTTACCGCATAAAACAACATAAAAACACTACTAAAAAAATAACAGAAAAAGTAATGACAATTAAAAAAAACACCTCAATAAGAATGTCCAGCTTCTTGTTCATCTCAGCAACAGATTTCATAAGTATCCCTTACTGGTTGACAACAACAGATAAACACTTTTTAAATTCCTCAAACTCAACTCGGGAGACATTCTCATGAGCAGATGATGAAGAAGCACCCATCAAGCCAGGTTGACCAGCAGGCTTGGAACCACCTTTAATTTTGAATTTTACAGCCTCGGGAGTAGTCTCACCAGAGAAAAAATCAGTCAACGGAAGTTGGAGTGATGTTTCTTAATTTTAACTGAAACAAGAAAAACCAACAAAAAACAATATGCACATGAAACTGAAATTATAAAATAACAACAACAATCAAAACATAAAGTATAAATAATGTACACAAAAACAACATTAAAACAACAGTGGAAATAGTGTAAAAAAACAATAGGATTACCTCTTTCAAAGACCGATCGAAAATGAGGGTGTTCATGACATCCATTTTCACCATACCCTCCTTGTCCTTGGGTAATTTAGGCCAATTCAAAATCCTTGGAATGCCAACATTTGAGTACAACGACAGTTTCCCAATAACATACGGGCAACACTCGAAAAACCAGAATTGAATAGCCAAAGGAAAACCCAATAACCTGTAATACCCACCATCCTCGTCACTACGAACTACCCTCTTATAACCAGAATCTATCTTACCCTTCAAAGAATGCATAGTAATATCAAAACAATGCTTGCCCCAACCAAATTCATTATATCGACCACTATCGACAACATCTATTTCTTCAGACGAAACAACTTTACCTGGGGGACCACCTAACAAATAACACTGCACAAAATACAATACAGCCAACTTGACTACAAGATCGTCGTTATCCTTAAGATTGTCAGCAATAAAAGCAGTCTGAATAGCACCCTTGGTAATTTTTTTGTACCCCTTAAAACAATGTTTGACCAATTCATTATCATCTTGCTTAAACTGATAAAAATCAGAATCAACATGACAATCTAACCCTGTGACCAACGCAGACTCTTCGATACTAAACCTAAGGTGTTTCCCTTGGACACAAACCCAAAACTCCAACCCATTAGGCTGCTGAACCTCCCTCAACAGCAAACAATGAAGCAATTGGTAATGAATTATGTACTCCGAAATCCGAAGAAAATAACCAAACACAGATTTTGAAAAAATTTCCAATTGGCTTTCAGTTAGAATTCTCTTAATGTCTCCAAGTACAGAGTAATACCCAGATGTTACTACTCTAGAATGATAGAATTGAGATCGGGTGTACTTGCATTCCCAATCCTAAAAAACAGAACCATAAAAACAC
This sequence comes from Cannabis sativa, assembly GCF_029168945.1. Lineage (NCBI taxonomy): Eukaryota > Viridiplantae > Streptophyta > Magnoliopsida > Rosales > Cannabaceae > Cannabis > Cannabis sativa. The sequence goes on along the minus strand of NC_083607.1, from coordinate 52,571,970 downwards.
TGATAAAACACCATAAAACACTACGAAAATAACAACAACAAAAACACAATAAAAAAAACATAGAACAGAATGCATAACATGACAAACCTCAACAATCCTATTAACAGGAATTTCTTCAGAAACACCTGATGATGGCAACACCTTTACAGGGGATTTACCCTTGCCCTAAAATAAAACAAAACAACAAATAAAAAATTAACAAAAACACATAAATAAATCAAACAAGATATATAAAACCATTACAAATACAGAGACAAAAACAAACAAATACCCAGATATATGAACTTCAAAAATCGAATTTAACAAAAAAAACAAAAAACCTCAAAAACAACAACAGATAAATAGTAAAATACCTTAACAGAAACAGGCGACTTAAGAAATTCAGAATCCAACTCAAAATCTGAGTCTGAATTTTCAACAACAGTTCGAGGTCTTTTTCCTCGAGTGTTCTTCGAAGGTCCAGCAATGGTTTTTCTTTTAACAGAAGGGGAAGTGGGGCTAGGAGGGTTCTCTTTCAGATTTTTTTTACCCATTTTTGATTTGGGTCTGGTTTTCTGCGATTGTTTTGTGGGTTTTGTAACTTTAGCCGGAGATGGTGATGAACGAGTAACGGCCATTATCAAGAACTATGAAGGTATTTATAGACAAAATAATAAAAATGGGAGGGAAAATGAGAGGGAAGTTTAAGAAAGTGGGATGGGATTTGAAATTTTTTAAAATGAAAAAACCACCCACTACTACAACCGTATAAGAAAACTGAAAATGGGGAAGAAGATGAACAGTTGAGAGGAGAGATATTTACAATTACAAAATTTATTTTCGAAAATAATAAAAAAAAAATAAAAGAAAAATACAAAAGTGCACTACCTTTTGATAAGAACACATAACCGTCAAATCAAACAATTAAAAATAATTTTTTTTAAAAAAAAAAAACGTGGCAAAACCCTATCGTGACAAGTGGCAATGACCAGCCCCTTACACGGCTAAAGTTGCAAGGCAGTAAACTGCCAAAAAAAAAAACAGTATAAATGTTGTTTCCACCGTGGCACAGTATAAATGAAATAAAATGGGAAAAATCAGTAGTGGGTGTAAATTTTCCTAAATATGACCACATCACAATATTGGCCCGAAATATTTTAATTCAATTATTCTTATAAAACTTAATTAAAATATATTTCAAAATGATAGATAACTTAAAATTTTAAATTATTGAAAATCTAAGTTTAAATATCATTTCTAATCTTTGAATAAAAAAATGCAAATATAAACTTATGTTACAATAATTAATTTAATTTTCTTTGACTAAATTTTGTTTAATTTTCAATGCTTTTTTTTAAGTAGATTTTTAGGTTATTTTCCTGCTAAATATTTTGCATAGAAAATGACAATTGGCTTTTGGCTAAACGGATTAAAATATAGGAATAACAATAAAAAGGGAAATATAACAAAATTAAATTAAAATATATAAAAAAAATTAGTAAAAAAATTATTAATTTTTTATCATCTTGAATGGTTATTTTATTTTTTATAAAATGAAATAGTTATTTCATTAAAATAATTAAAAAAAATCAAATGATATTTTAATACTATAAAATACAAATAATTAAAAAAAAATAAAAGTTATTTTATTTCGATTTTATTATCTTTAATTAAATACGGCCTAAGTACTAATAAACTAATAAGTATATTTCATACACTATATTATATAGTACAGTATTAAATTGAATTTCTTAATATTATTTTTATATATTTTAAGGTAATTTGTGGCCAAACTCCTTATATTTTTATGTTTGTTACGGTTTAACCTCCTTACTCGAAAAATTATAGCTATACTCTCTAAACTCGACAATCGTTTTGCTTTGTAGTCCTTTCGTGCATTTTGGTCTGTTAAGTGCAAAGTGGACTGGCACAGTGTACACAAATAAACACATGGCAAATTTTTATTGGCCCACTTAATATTAATAATTTATATATTAAAAAATAATTTAAAATATTTAAAAATGAAAAAAAAATAAAAATAATTATTTTGTTTCTTTTTCTTTTTCTTTTTTTTTTTCTTCGTTCTTCCCAAAAATCATAACCCCCACCCTTACGAATCCAACCAGAAATCGAACCCAAAAAATCTAATCCCAACCCAAAAAATTCTTACCCCCAACCCCAATCCTAAAATCACCAACAGTCATTTTCCACTTGGATTTCGCTTCCCTTTCCAAAAACCTCTCCTTTTTCATCTCCAGCCACCGCAGCCGCCACCATGCAAGCCGCATTCCTAACCCTCAGGCCACGTCTCACCCTAAACCCACGACTCCCTTTCACTATCCAGGTCGTTCAATCTCCGTCATCGATCACAGTGGAATCCCAACCGATGAAGACCCAGAATCTCAACAAGTACAGCTCTCAAATTACTGAGCCCAAATCCCAAGGTGCGTCTCAAGCCATTTTTCATGGAGTGGGGCTTTTTGAGGATGATATGATTAAATCCCGCATTGGGATATCTTCAGTTTGGTATGAAGGCAATACTTGTAATATGCACTTGTTGAGCCTTTCTCAGTAGGCATGTCAAAAAGATCTATTTAGTTGTAGCGCGTCAGAGCTCCGACCCGACGGATCACCTCTGATTAGAAACATCCGGATACTTATTAGACCTTGGATCAGATGCGCTCCGCTCCGCCCCGCCTAATTTTTTTTTTTTGGATCGGATCTGATCTGGCCCGATTTCAATTTATTTAAAAAAAAAACTTAATTCAAGACTTGGATCCCTTAGGACTGGACTCGGACCCGAACCCAGACTCGGACCCAAACCCAGATCGGGACCCGGGCCCAGACTTGGACCTAGACTCGAACCAGGACCCGAGAACCGGACCCGGGACCCGGGACCCGGGACCCAGACCCGGACCCTAACCCTGACCCTGACCCAAACCTGGACCCGCACCTGAACTTAGGTCCGGATCCAGACCTGGACCCGGACCCTGACGCGGCACCCGGACCCAGACCCGAGACCCGGACCCAGACCCGACACTGGGACCTGGACCCGAACCCGGGTGTAACACCCTAACTAGACTAGGCGTGTCACGTGATTTTTAAACGTATTGTGCAGCTCGTTGCTAATCAACGAGGTTTATGGAAATCGTGATTAATTAAAATTTTGCTTTTTAATTAAAACTTATAATATTTCATACAAAATACTCGGGATCCCGATTACAAAATACTTTACAAAAGTTAATTAATTCTTTACAAAATATTTGTCGCCCAGCGACTTACTACAAAAGCGCTGCTGTCCCGAGGATCGTACGCTCCAAGCCTAACCGCCCCGACATGTACAATCTTCGTCGGCTCGTCCTCACGGTTCCTTAGCCTTGGCCTTGCCCTTACCTACACATAAACATAGCACTGTGAGTCGACAGACTCAGTAAGAAAAGCATAAATCATAAAACATACATAAATCCCGGGTTATGGTCAGACGCCCATACCCCTGACCACAACCCTAATCCCCGTGTCCCACACGGTACTGAGTCTCGAACGTTCGTACGACGGTACTTTTGACAATGTAACAGTCTATACTCGGTACACTGGTCATACTCCAGCTGCTAGTCATACTCTAGCCTTACCGATGTGTTACAGTATCAGCCTATACTCGGTACACTAGTCATACTCTAGCTGCTAGTCATACTATAGCCTTACCGATGTGATACAGTCAAACAGTACAGTACCATCGACCATAATATCAGCCTATACTCGGTACACTGGTCATACTCTAGCTTTACCGATGTGATACTGTCGGATGGTACGAAGCCAACATACATATCTAATGTAATCTAACAGGCTTCCTAACATGCACGCTAAACATGTAAATACATATGCATACTGTTATACTAATCTTACCTCAATTTCGAATTCAGGTGTGTCGGTCAACCTGAGTGGAACGATCTGCTCGGCGAATTATAGGCTCCTAAACCGTAACAATCACAACACTGATAAGTGACACGCTAAATCACAACTGGGACAAAGGTTTTAAAACCACTCTTAACCTACTGCAACTTAATACAAAAATACCCGAAACTAGCAGGGAACAAACTGCCTGAAAACCTGAAACTAGCACAAAATGACAAGCTGAGAAAAACCGGTTTTCACCCCCTGCTGCAAAATCCGGGTAACCGATTTTATAGGCAGTGTACCCAGAAATCCCACAAAAATCAAACCCCTAATCAAAACATTTCCAAACTCAACCAAACTTTCCAGACCTGCTAATTAGACCCCAATGAACATATTTCAAGCAACAAAACAACCCTACACGCAGAGAATCAAAATCCACCATTAAAGCTCCAAAATTTGAGTTCAAAACTCAAACTTAGTTAAATCTAACAAACATGCACTAAAACCTGCTCAATTCACCATGTTTCACCATAATGTAACCCCAGAAAACAACACTGAAAAATAACAACAACTACAGCAACGAAAATCATCATATATTACCTTGAAAATCATAGTTTTTGAGCCAAAATTCTAAACTAGCTTAAAATCAACCAATCATGAATCAAAATCAGATTCATTTCACTCAATCAAGCATGCTTAAACTTTTGAAAACAACACATAATCACAGGAGCAACAATCCAAAACTAAGCATGCAACTTATCATTTTTCTTCAAAAAAACTCAAGAAATAAATGAGAAAGTTATAAGAACCTTACCAACAATTAGAGATCACTAAAACTTGAGAAAATAACTTGAATTACCAAAGAAAATGCCCAGCTTCTTGCTGCTCAAAGAGGGCCGAAAGAGAGAGAGAGCGAGAGAGAGAGAGAGAGAGAGAGAGAGAGAGAGAGAGAGAGAGAGAGAGAGAGAGAGAGAGAGAGAGAGAGAGAGAGAGAGTTTGAGGAAAAGGAATTTTGCTTTTCTCTTGATTTTTTTTCAATTTTTAATAAAATGAGTTATAACCTTCATTTTCTTTAGCTAACTCAGCCAAAGCCAAATAAAAATCAGATTACATAACATATTATAAAAATTCATAAAAGACAAATCTCATAAAGGCAAATGACTATTTTGCCCTTCCAACACTAAAAGGGGTAAAAGAGGACTTAAGGGTATTTTGGAAAAACTCTAAATTCCCGACTAATCCCGACATTCCCAATGTCTAAATAAACCGTCCCACAATACTGAAATACTAAATTGTGATCTTACTGAGCCATACACCGCGTTCCATGTTGTCGGGCACCAAAAATGCAAAATTATGAAATTTCACTATATGACATAAAAATACATTCTGAATTCAAATATAACAACATAAATAATTATTTAAATATCTATAAATAATTTTCATAATTAGATCTTAATTAACTGCTAATTTCCAAATTAAACTAAGCGGTCTTTACACCGGGACCGGGACCGGGACCGGGACCCGGACCCGAACCCGAACCTGAACCGAACCCGGACCCGGACCCAAACCCGGACGGGGACTTGAAATCCCAGACCTGAACCCGGACCGGGGACCCAAACCCGAACCCAGACCCAGACCCGAGACCAAGACCGGGATCGGGACCGGGATCGGGACCTAGACCCGAGACCCAAACCCGAGACCCGAACCCGAACTCGGGACCCAGACCCGAACCCAGACCCAGGACCCAAACTCGGACCCGGGACCTGGACCCAGACCCGGACCCGGACCTGATAACGGGACTCAGACCCGGACTCGAGTCCAGGTCCGGGTCCAGGTGTGGGTCTAGGTTCGGGTCCGGGTCCGGGTCCCGGGTTCGGGTCCCAGGACCCTAACCCGGGACCCAAACTTGAACCTGGACCCGGACCCGGGACCCGAACCCGGACCCGGACCCGAACTCAAGACCCAGACCCGGACCCGGACCCCAGACTCCGGACCCGAGACCCGGACCTAGACCCAGGATCCAAACTCAGATCGGGACTCGGGACTCGGGACTCAGACCCAAACCCGAACCCGGATCGGGACCCGAGACCCGAACCCAAACCCGGACCGAGACCCAGACCCGAACCCGGACCCGGATCCGGATCTTTACACGTCAATACCAAATATAGTATTGTATTTAATAATAATACAAAATTAAAATGGATATAAAATTATAAGTTAATATTAAAATTCTTAAAGAAAGTAGTCGGGTCAGATCATATCCGATCCGAATAAGTCGGGTCGGATCTGATCCGATCCGAGTATCTGATCTAGTGGGGCGGGGCAGATGCTTACATGATCTGGATCAGGTCGGATCATAGCCGGATCAGATCCGACCCGACCCATTGACACTCCTATTTCTGAGGACCAGCGGAATGTAGTTCAATATCTGTTGGTGATTTTTGGGTTGGGGTTGGAAGAAGAAAAAGAAAAAAAAAATTAATTATTTTTAAATATTTTAAAAAAAATTTAATATATAAATTATTAATATTAAGAAGGCCAATGAAAATATGTCATGTGTATATTTGTGTATAGGCAGTCTACTTTGGCACTTAACAGACCAAAATAGATGGAAGGACTATAGACCAAAACGATTGTCGAGTTCAGGGAGTATAACTTAGGGGTGTTCATTGGATCACATCCAATGGATTTGAACCCATCCGATCCAATCCAATTATTTATTGGGTATTGGATTTTTCCATCCGATCCAATCCAATTGGATTGGATCGGTTCCATCCATTGGATGCTTTAACTAGTTTTTTATTGGATTGGATTGGATCCATCCAATGGATCCAATGGATGAATCCAATCTATTTTAACCACTATTAACGCTGATTTGATTAAAAAGAAAAAAATATATATGAAAAAACTTAATTTAAAACCTAATAATCCAACATAGACAATAAAATAATATATAAAATATTAAATAAAGTAATTAAATATTTAAAATTATCCATTAGATCGAATGTCTCATCCAACATCCGATCCGATCCAATTGGACTTTTAAAATTTACATCCGATCTGATCTAATTGGACTTTTAAAATTTACATCCGATCCGATCCAATTATGATTGGATATCCGATTCTATTGGATCGGTTGAGATCAGGGACGGACCTAGTAGTATCAATGTGGGGGTTATAGCACCCACTAACAAAAATATTGCCTTTTAAAAAATTAAATGTAATTTTTTTAATTTGATAATTATAGACTAAAATAATAAAAAATCTCCCACAAAATTAAATAAATCTAGTAAGAGTGATTATAATATAAGTATAAATATTTTTTAATGATAAATAAGCCCCCACAAAGTAAAAATTCTGGGTCCGTCACTGGTTGAGATTGGATCGGTCAGTTGAAATTGGATCGAATGACTTTCTGTAACAAACATAAAAGTATAGAGAATTTCACCGTAAATTATTTTATGTTTTATTAAGATGTATTATGTTTGGTGTGCAATAATAGTTTATTGTATTGTATTACTAAATTAAATAAAAATTAATATTTTCAAACTATTTCAACCACTTCAACCACCATGGCCCGGACTCGATTCCAACTCCAACCGTGTCAGGACACTTATCCATTCTCACTAACCAGCCAATATATACAAGATTTTTACATAATATAAATATACTATAATTGGAATTTGATCACGTCACTACACCAAAAACTCTAATTAGTGGCATTTTTAACATGTCACTGTTACTAATATTTAGTGACATTTTATATTTTAGTGGCATTTTTATAAAATATAAATTATGTTAATGTGACTAAAAATTCAAATGTCACTAATTAGTTTTCTAGTCACATTTGAAAATGTCACCTAAATATGAATTGTGACAATTTCAAATGTCACCATAATATTTATTATTTATATATTTAATGTTTAAAAAATAATATAGTGACATTTTGAAAATGTAAAAAATTATACTAGTGACATTTTTTTAAAAGGCCACTAAAAATTATATATAATAATGTATTATTTATTTTTAATTAAAATAATAGAATTTTATATATATATAAATCATCGTAATTTTTTAATTTTTACTCATCTTTTTATTCCTTATTTAATTTATATATGTATTAAAAAAAAACTTTAATTTATATATGTATTTAAAAAAAAAAACTCTAAACATAAAAGTCAATAATATATAAAAAAACTCTAAACATAAAATAAAATGTCATTTATTCTCATTATAGTTACATTTTTTAGCAAATGTCATTAAAATATCATTATTGTGACATTTTTTTAAAAAAAGCCACTAATAAAAATGTCACTAAACCTGATTTTTGGTGTAGTGCGTGGAGTCTCGACTTCAAAAGTTTTTATTATTATTTTTTCTTGATAAGTTCAAAAGTTTTTATTGGGTGTCACTTTTTCGTTTTTTCAAAGCAACATGTCATCTTCTTCTTAATTTAATATATGAATATATAGGGAAGATTTCAACTGTTATGTCATCCTTTCTAAAAATTAAAAGATGTTCAGAAGCTCTTGGTAGAAAAAAGAAGCTACTATCATTGCTCCACATAGTACATGAAAAATATTTTTTTAATCCTTCTCTTTCTTTTTTTTTTTTTTTGATGATACAAATACAAGCCACACATGCATATAGAGATAAAGAAATGCAATATGAGAAACAATAGTCGAACTTTGTTTGCAATGAAGTAGGGCAAACCAAAAAAAAAAAAAATAGACAACTAATTAATAGATAGATAAAAAAGACCAACAGTCTTAATACCAATCATTAAGAAAAATAAAATTAGCATGGATATTTTACTTATATATAAAATTATATATTTTAGTTTTGACCTCAATTTAACATAAAGAGAAGAGAAAAAGATAAATCTATATTTGAAGCAACTTAATTAGGAAAACAACTACTGAAAAAAATATTACTTTTACTCAAAATTTCTATCAAACAGATTGTGTACCAATAAACAATAATCTAGGTGTATGTAAGATGAAAAAATCAAATGATAACTTAGTTAGTTTGGGGTTCGCACTATTTTTTATTTTCAAATCTAAATGATCAACAAAAAAGAAAATAACTTTCATTCATTATTTCCAACCCTTTTTATCTTTTCTCAAGAATTACCAATTTAATCAATATTTTCTATTTTTTTATATTATTGTTTATTGGTACACCATGTGATAGAAATTTTGAGTAAAAGTAATATTTTTTTGAGTAGTTCTTTTCCTAATTAAGTTGCATCAATTATAGATTTGTCTTTTTCTCTTCTCCTTATGTTAAATTGAGGTCAAAACTAAAATATATAATTTTATTTAAGTAAAATATTCATGCTAATTTTATTTTTCTTAATGATTGGTATTAAGACTGTTGGTCTTTTTTTTGTTTCTCATATTGCATTTCTTTACATGTGTGGCTTGTATTTGTATAGATGTTGAGAATATATTTTTTTTGTATCTTTCTGTATACCATGTGTATTTTTTTCCTGGTTATATTTTTTATGACATGGGTTTTTGTTCCTTCTCTTATGCTATTTTTTATGTATGAAAAGAAAATAAAAAGACTATTGTGCTTGAGAATGTATATATATATTGTGTTTTCAAACATTCCTTCTATATGAGCAACTGTTGAGTTTGTTTTTCTGCTACTGTGTGTGGCTTTAAAACATTTAAGAGTTTTGTATTTTTTTTTTCTTTTTTTGGTAATATTTACTTTCAAGGAAAATCAAGAGAATTTTAGTTGTTGGAAGCAAGGTTTATAGGCTTACACTTTTCTTTTTGCTGTTTCATATAATGATGATTTCTTCAATAACTTTTGTTAAATATCCTTACAGATGGATTCTAAGGAAGATTGTGAATCTAGAACTAGCAGTCACACCTCCAACTTCAAAGTATTCTATTACAAATAGAGAAGGAAGTGTACAAGTTGGGCGTCCTACACCTTTAGTACAAATCATTTTTCTTTCCCTTAAAATCCCAGACACTATTTTATGTATGTTTTAATTGTATGTTTTTTTTTGTGCTTAATTTAATTATGTTATATTACTACCTTCGGGTATCTATTACTTCAAAAGATAGTAAATAAATCAATCTTACAAGAATTGGAAGAAAAAATTACTGATAGGCTATACCAAACTTATTCTTTTGAATTTTCTGTATAAGGTTTATATTGCGGAATGAAGAAAAATGAAGTTGAGCTTTATTGATTGAATGAATGAATTATAGAGAAAGGAGACAAGTATATATAGCCTAGGGACCAACCGACCTACAGGACTTAACAATACTAACTAACTTAACAATACCAACTAACTTTCCTAAACAATAGCAACTAACTTTCCTATTTGTTAGTAACAGATTACAAACAAGGAATTGAGTAAAAAAGGTAATCGAACATACAGTAAGAACCTTCAGTATAAGACTTGCAGTAAGATACAAAACGAGTAACTTAGACTAACACTTAGTAGTCTTTAATATCCCCCCCTCAAGATGGACTGTATAGATTATATACAGACATCTTGTTGATGTGTGTTGCGAGGGTTGTGGAAGGCAGTGGTTTGGTGAAAGCATCAGCCAATTGCAAGTTGCTGGAGACAGGAATTAGACGGATAGTTGCATTGTTGATTTTGTCTCGAATGAAGTGACAATCTAACTCGATGTGTTTGGTACGTTCGTGGAAAGTGGGGTTGTTGGCGATATGTATAGCTGATTGGTTGTCACAGTAAATAAAGGCAGGAGTATCTTGTTAAATTTGGAAATCTTGCAGCAAGTATTGAAGCCATGTAAGTTCACTTGTCGTGGCAGCGAGAGCTCTATATTCTGCTTCAGCAGAGCTTTTAGAAATAGTCGGTTGCTTCTTAGTTTTCCAAGAGATTAAGCAATCTCCTATGAACACACAAAATCCAGTAGTAGATCTTCGTGTAATTGGACAAGTTGCCCAGTCCGAATCTGAAAATCCTCTTAAATGAAGAGAAGAATTTCTGGGGTATAGCAGCCCTTGTCCAGGACTCCCTTTAAGGTACCTAAGGAGATGAGAAACGGCTTGCATATGAGGAGTTCTAGGATTGGCCATGAATTGACTCAATGTGTTGACGGCATAGGTAATGTCGGGTCTCGAAAGTGTGAGGTAGAGTAATTTCCCAATTAATTGCCTATAGGTTGAAGGATTAGTCAAAGGTTCTCCTTGTTGGTCATCAAGTCGAGTTCTCGGATCCATGGGGGCCTTGGCAGGTTTGCAACCAATGTATCCATTGTCTTCAAGGAGTTGTAAAGTATACTGCCGTTGAGAGATGAAAAGACCATGAGAAGCACGGGCAATTTCGAAGCCAAGGAAGTACTTCAGCTGACCGAGAGCCTTGAGTTTAAACTGCTGGTGTAAAGTGTTTTGAAGTTGATGTAAGGCTTCAATGTTGGGGCCTGTGATGACAATGTCATCCACATAGACAAGTAGAGCAATGAATTTGTCATCTTTGCCTCTTGTGAAGAGAGTATAGTCAGCCTTTGATTGTGTGAAACCTTCTTGTAAAAGAGTTGATGTGAGTTTCTTGTACCATTGTCGAGATGATTGTCGTAATCCATAGATGGATTTGTGAAGTTTACAAACTAGATTAGTACCTGTAGGGACATCATTAGACACGGTTAGACCAGGTGGTAAGGCCATATAAACCTCTTCATTGAGGTCTTCGTTCAAAAACGCATTGTTTATGTCAATTTGTAAAGTATGCCAATGTTTAATAGTGGATATAGCAAGGAGGAGTTTAAAAGTGACCATTTTGGCCACAGGTGAAAAAGTATCAAAGAAATCAAGACCTTCTTGTTGCGTATACCCTTGAGCAACAAGTCTAGCCTTGAATCTTTCAACGGAACCATCACTATTGAGTTTAATCTTGTAAACCCAATGACAACCAATAACTCTTTTATTTGGTGGGAGAGGAACAACACTCCAAGTCTTGTTGTTTCTGAGGGCAGTGAGCTCAGCATCCATAGCATCAAGCCATTGTTTAAAATGAATTGCTTGTTTCTATGTTTGTGGCTCCTTCAAAGATGTGACTGCAAGTATAAATGCTTTATATGATTCGGTTAGTCTAGCATAAGAAAGGTATTTATTTAAAGCATGAGGTGTAGATGATTTGTCCTGTATTGCAGAATGGCATTCAAAGTCTCTAAGGTAGGAAGGAGGTCGAGTGGTTCTTGTGCTTCTGCGAGGGACATCCACTACTGTATCATTGCGATTGTCACAGGTGTTTCTTTGTGTTTCTGCAGTGTTTGCTGGTGTACTGTCTGCACCAGTAGGCGTATTATTTTCTTTTTCTGCATATGAACTAGACTCAGGTATATCAGTAGTAATGTGTTGGTAATCCTCAACAATAGTTTTTGAAACATTATTAGAGGGGACAACCGTGGTAGTGAAAGGATCAACATTAGTCTCATCAATATTTAATTTAAGAAAAGGGAATATGTGCTCATGAAATATAACATTTCTAAAGATAAAAATTTGGTGATTATTAATGTCATAAAGTCTATAACCTTTCACTCCTTGAGGATATCCAAGAAAGACACAAGTGTGTGCTCTAGGATCAAATTTGGTCCTATGAGCAGTGAGGGTAGAGGCAAAAACCAGACAACCAAAGACTTTTAAATGGTTATAATCAGGTTGTCTTTTGAATAATAATTCATAGGGAGTTTTGTTTTGTAAATTTGGAGATGGAGTGCGATTGATCAAAAAGGCAGCTGTCAAGATGCATTCTCCCCAAAATTTTATGGGCATATGAGCCTGAAAGTATAAGGCTCGGGCAACATTGAGTAAGTGTTGGTGTTTCCTTTCAGCAATGGCATTCTGTTCAGGAGTCTCAACACAAGTAAAATCATGTAAAATTCCATTTTTTAAGAAAAGATCTTTAGAACTTAGCTCGGGAGCATTGTCAGATCTAAAGGTTTTAATCATGCAACCAAATTGATTTTGAACATAAGCTAAGAATTGAGGAATAACATTTAAAGCATCAGACTTATGTTTCAAAAGATAAATCCAAGTAAATCGAGAGTGGTCATCCACAAGAGTTAGAAAGAATCTAAAATTGGAATGAGAAGGTACATGATAAGGACCCCAAATATCACAATGCACAAGATCAAAAATTTTGTAAGCAAATTTACCACTATTTTGAAATGGGAGTTTCTTTTGCTTAGCCTTTGGACAAATGTAACATGGTGAGTCTTTATGCAACAAAGAAGTATTACATTTGAGATTATTTTCTAGCAATTTCAAGTATTTATCAGATAGATGTCCCAGCCTAGCATGCCAAGTTTCAGCCGTGACATTGAAAATAGGATAACTAGCAGCTTTTTGGTCCAGGATGTATAGACCATCTGTACAATTACCTCTGCCAATCCTCTTCTTGTTGGCAAGGTCCTGCAATATGAACTCATTAATGGTAAATTTAACCTTCACATGATTATCATTTATCAAGCAACTTATAGATATTATATTATACTTGAAATCTGGCACAAAAAGAACATTTTGCAATGTAATCTGATCTGTGACAGCAACAGATCCACTTTGATGGACAAAAATAAAATTCCCATTAGGAAGAAGTAATCTTGTAGGGGTGACATTGCATACACATTGAAACAATTTTATGTTAGAGCAAATATGTCTAGTTGCCCCTGAGTCTAAGATCCATGAATCGTTAATTTGAAAATTAATTATGTTAGACATCACAATACCTTGGTTACCTGTACCATTGTTAGTTTCAGGATTGGGAATATTAGCTTGCTGTCCAGCCAACAAATTGAGGAGCTGTTGATATTGCACAGTTGTTAATTGAGGCAGCAGGGTCTGGTTTTCCACTGGTTTGCTGCTGATTTCTTGGTTGGTCTGCAATTGATTAGCAGCAGCGTCTTTTGGTTTGTTTTTGTTGTATCCAGGGGGATACCCGTGGATCTTGTAACACCTCTCAACGGTGTGGCCAAGGATGTTGCAATGAGTGCAAAATGACCTTCTTTTCTTGGGTGGATGAGATTTATTTCCTTGAGAATCGGATCTGTTTGAGTTGGATTTATCTCCTTGAAAGGCAAAAGCAACTCCAGGATTAGGCTCAGAATGTGTGCTAAGGTTTCCCTTCTGGTTTTCCTCTTGAGTAACAAGGTGAAAGACCCTATTGATTTCTGGAAGGGGATCCATAATCAATATACTTCCACGAACTTGGGAGAAGGAATCAGAAAGTCCCATGAGAAAAGCCATTATGTGTTCCATGTGATGGTGTTCTTGAAGTTTCTTGACACCACCACAAGTACACCCATTGCAAACACAGGCTGGTCTATAGTTGGACAATTGTTCCCAAATGGTCTTCAATTTAGTATAGCACATACTTACAGTTTGATTTTCTTGTTTCAAGTTCATCAAACTTTTTCTTAAATTGTATATGTGAGGACCATTTCTTTGATGAAATCGGACCTTAAGATCAGACCATATAGCAGCAGCGGATTCATCATATAAAATGCTAGATGAAATTTCTTTAGACACAGAATTTAATATCCAAGAAATTACAATGTTATTATTCCTAAACCAAGCATTGTACATAACAGTTTCAGAAGGAGAGGGTTTAGGGATGGTACCGTCCAAGAAGCCAAGTTTATTTTTGACTGAAATAGCCAAGATCATGGCTCTACTCCAAGACATGTAATTGTCTTGGCTAGTAAGAAGTTGAGACACCAGCACATTACCAGGATTGTCACCATGGTGCAAATAGTACGGATGTGAAGGATCTTCAAGGTGGCTTCTCTGTTGAACCACTTGTTGATTCAGGTGAGCTTGAAAAGTCGAATTGGAGGTATCTCCAACCATGGCAGGTGTTCCATCATTGTCGATACCTTGATTTGAGCTTTGATCATCAGTTGCGATTCAAGATTCGTAGTAACTTCAGTAGTAATAACTTTCGAACAGAAACTGAGAAGCGAGAAGAAAGAACAGAACAGAACAGAGTTCTTGGTGTAGCGTCGCCGGAGAAGAAGCACGACGAGAGATTGGATCAAGGGAAAGCATTCCTTTCCCGCTCTGATACCATATTGCGGAATGAAGAAAAATGAAATTGAGCTTTATTGATTGAATGAATGAATTACAGAGAAAGGAGACAAGTATATATAGCCTAGGGACCAAGCGACCTATAGGACTTAACAATACTAACTAACTTAACAATACCAACTAACTTTCCCAAACAATAGTAACTAACTTTCCTATCTGTTAGTAACAGATTACAAACAAGGAATTGAGTAAGAAAGGTAATCGAACATACAGTAAGAACCTTCAGTATAAGACTTGCAGTAAGATACAAAACGAGTAACTTAGACTAACAAT
Source organism: Cannabis sativa (assembly GCF_029168945.1). Taxonomy (NCBI): domain Eukaryota; kingdom Viridiplantae; phylum Streptophyta; class Magnoliopsida; order Rosales; family Cannabaceae; genus Cannabis; species Cannabis sativa. The sequence continues at coordinate 52,556,745 of NC_083607.1, read as the reverse complement.
TAGTAGTCTTTAATAGTTTACATATGGTGGAGATAAAAGGCAATACCCAATATTTATTTGAAATTCAAATATTTATTAAAAGATACCACTATCTAACAATGTATTTTTTCTTAAACTTTATTATAAGTGCCCGTGCAACGTATAGGTCCTTTAACTAGTATTAAATATATAATCTATATTTTTTTTTAATTGTTGAATTATTATTAATAGTTGTGATTAATATAAAAATTAAATAAAATAATTAAAATATATTTATAATCGGATATTAACTTAATTTTATTTATTTTTTATAAATAAAAAATATTTATAACTATTAATTGTGAAAATATTTTATTAAATATTTTAATTAAAAAACTTAATATATTTTATGTATATAATTAAGGGAAATTATTCTTATATATTATTTTTTTAACTTTTTTTTTAAATTATGAGTTGATATACGAATTTTAGTTGCGATTTAGGCTGCTAAAGGAGTTTGTATGTGTTGGAATTATTTTACCAGGATCTTAGATCTACTCACAAGTATGTTTATTAACACCCTAAATATGAACTTTCTAAAACGATGAAATAAACACGTATAAAGTTTAAGAAATCTTACATTGGGTGCAGCGGAATCAAATGACTCCTTCCGTTCAGATCGCTAACCCTTGTATCCTTTCTGTAGCAGAGTATTATCAAGATCTGAACCTGGATCTCTTTCTCTGAATCTTTGATGCTGAAACTCCTTTGCTGATGATCTTTCTTCACGATCTTCCTCACTATGATTGAGGTATTGCTTGCTATGTGTGGGCACTACTCTAATCACTAAGGTAATTTCGAAATATGAAGGAAGAAGAGAGAGAGAGGGTGGCGGCCAAGGTAGAGAGAGAAAGGCTCAGGTTTTCTGATTCAGAAGTGTAATTTTCCTGAAGCCTTCACTACCTATTTATAGCATTCCACTAGGGTTAGGTTTGAATTATTTGGCATTAAAATAATGAAAATATCAGTTTAAAATGCCTACAAAAGTGGTCGGCCATGGCTTATTGGGTTTGGGCCTTGCTTTTTGCAATTTTGTAATTTTAAAACTTTTGTATCTGATTTTCTCAAAAATACCAATTTTCTAATTCAACCATTTAAATGCCAATTCTAACTATTTAATAACTATAAATAATTATTAAACAATTATTATCATTTATCATATTTATTAATTGAACCATACAAAGTATCATAATTAACAAATATGCCCCTAACAACTTTTTCTTTACGATTTTGCCCTTACTTAGTGAAAATTTCACAAATAGACATAGTAGAATTATAATTGATTAATCAAAACCAATTACATGAGTCTTACAAACAATATTATCTCAACTAGTGCGGGGACCATGGGTCTACATAACCGAGCTTCCAATAAGTAGATCAAGAATTTAGCACTAAAATTCACTAACTTATTAATTCTTCATTGAATCCACCCATAGAACTTAGAATTGCACTCTCAGTATATAGAATGCTCTATATGTTCCACCATATAGACGCATCATTAGTTATCCATTGTTATAATCCTAATTTGATCAATGATCCTCTATATGAATGATCTTCACTGTAAAGGGATTAGATTACCGTAACACCCTACTATGTATTTTATCCTTAAAACACTTGACCCCGTATAAATGATATTTCAGCTTATGTGAAATGAGTACTCCACCATTTATGTTCGTTTGGTCAAGCTCGAAGGAGATCATCCTTTGCTTACTATTCGCCAGATAGAAGCTATAGATTCCATGTTTATGTTAGCGCTCCCACTCAATTGCACTACCGTGTTCCCAAAATGTACGTATCACCCTGACCTAAAAGTAGGCTTAACTAACAAATCAAAGAACACGAATAGTCTTTCAAGATTGAGCCTAATCATAACAGGATTAAGAACATTTGATCTAGGATCAACTTGGCGATATTGACTTGAATAGATTTTACGGTAAGTTTAATAAATCTAAGTCAAAGTTCAATATCGGTCCCTTCCGATGCATACTCCATGCATCCAACCAGGGCTTTACTTTAACCAATATTCTGGAAAGAACATAGCATTTCTCCAAATGCAAGTAAACTCTTGTTGTAGATTATCATATCAGTAAAACCCTGTGTCTGATAAATCTAAGAAACTTTATTCACATAGTCATGTTTACTTTCCAATGTGATGACAACACAATAAACAGGATCAAGTATGTGAAAAGGGTTTAAGATGAATTTATAAATCAAATAGACAAGCAATTGATAAAGTGAACCAAAACATACACAAATGAATGAAAAATACTTCTGTTTCTTTATTGATGTTGAATAAAATAGATTACATTGAAATGGAGTTTTATTTAGGGCATAAAACTCAACAAACTCCCACTTGCACTAATATAAAACTAATTAGTACATATCAATTAATCTTAAATTCTGACGGTGCTTTTCAAAAGCTGTCACGGCCAAGACTTTGGTAAATGGATCAGCTAGGTTGTCCTCTGTGTCAACTTTCTCAACTAGTACATCCCCTCTTGCCACATATTCTCTGATAATGTGATACTTCCTTTCAATATGTTTGCTTCTCTTGTGGCTTCGAGGTTCTTTACTATTAGCAATCGCTCCATTATTATCACAAAGTAGGACAAGAGGCTTTTCCATTCCAGGAACGACACCTATACTAGTGAAGAACTTTCTTAGCCAGACAAGTTCTTTAGCAGCTTCGGCTGCAGCTATGTATTCAGCTTCCATAGTTGAGTCCGATATCGCGGTTTGTTTAGCACTTCTCCAAACCACTGCTCCACCCCCAAGAGTAAACACCATCCCAGATGTAGATTTCCTGTCTTCAAGACTTGCCTGGAAATCTGAATCAGTGTAGCCTATGGGATTTAAAGCACCACCCTTGTAAACTAACACAAGATTCCTTGTACTTTTCAAGTATTTCAGAATATACTTAACTGCATTCCAATGTTCATGTCCTGGATTAGACTGATACCTGCGCACGATTCCCACTGCATAGCAGATGTCAGGTCTAGTGCATAGCATTGCATACTTCAGACTTCCAACTGCAGAGGCATAGGGAATTTTCGCCATGTCCTCTATCTCTTGAGGATCAGTCGGAGACTGTTCCTTAGATAGACGAATACCATATCTAGAAGGCATATTTGCCCCATTGGTGTTGTTCATGGAGAATCTCTCTAAGACTTTGTCTATGTAGGTTGTTTGAGAGAGAGCAAGAGATCTGTTCTTCCGGTTTCTGATAATCTGAATACCAAGAACATAGGCTGCTTCACCCAAATCTTTCATATCGAATTGAGTGTTGAGCCATTCCTTGATGTGAGCATTTTCTTGACATTGTTTCCAATAATCAAAATGTCATCAACATAAAGGACCAGGAATACTACTATTTGGTCTTCCTTGAGTTGGTAAACACAAGGTTCATCTTCATTCTGAAGAAAGCCGTAGGTCTTAATGATTTCATCAAACCTTTTGTTCCATGAGCGAGAAACTTGCTTAAGTCCATAGATAGACCTATTTAATTTGCAAACTTTCTTTTCCTGCCCAGGAAGAACATAACCTTCTGGTTGCTCCATATAGATGGTTTCTTCAAGTACCCCATTAAGGAAGGCAGTCTTGACATCCATTTGTCAGATTTCATAATCGAAAGCAGCAGCTATAGAGAGAAGAATTCGGATGGATTTGAGCATGGCAACAGGACTAAAATTTTCCTCATAGTCCACGCCTTCTCTTTGGGTATAACCCTTGGCTACAAGTCTAGCTTTAAAATTTTCGACTTCGCCTCCAGCTCCTCTTTTCTTCTTGTAAACCCACTTGCATCCTATCGGGTGATAGTCGTCAGGTGCGTCTACATATTCCCAGACTTTGTTCTTTTTCATGGAATCCATTTTTGAATCCATGCCAGCTGACCATCGTTTCCGTTGCGGACTAGCCATTGCCTGTTTATAGGTCAATGGATCGTCATCAATACCGTCACCTACGACCATATTGATTTCACCATCCAAGCCATAACGAGCAGGTTTTGTTGAAACCCTCCCACTACGACGAGGTAACGGTGGTCTTCTGAACAGAAACTTTAGTAGTAGATTTCTCAGTTGGTTCACCTGAGGGAGTGGGATTGTCCTCTTCACGTGTGGAAGAGAACGGAACATTGGAAGGACTTATATCTGAAAGCATTTCCTCCAACACTACTTTACTTTGTGATTTGAAATTCTTAATATAGTCATCTTCAAGGAAAGTTTCGTTTGTAGAAACAAACAATTTATCATCCTTGCGACTATAAAATAGTCCACCCTTAGTCTCTTTAGAATTACCGACAAACATGCAAACTTCAGTTCGTGACTCAAGTTTGCCGTCTTTCTTTCTTAAGACATGAGCAGGGCACCCCCAGATTCTGTAATGGCGTAAACTAGGTGTACGACCAATCCAGAGTTCTAACGGTGTCTTAGGGATTGATTTAGATGGAATAACATTTAAAATTTGGGTTGCCATCTGAATTGCATATCCCCAGAAGGACGTAGGTAGAGTTGAAAAACTAAGCATGGACCTAACCATTTCCAAAAGCGTGCGATTCCGTCTTTCTGCAACTCCATTTTGCTGTGGAGTGCTAGGGGCGGTTAATTGGGATTCAATTCCAAGTTCAATTAAATGATCTTTGAACTGCATATCCATATATTCTCCACCCCTATCAGTTCGCAAGATCTTTAATGTTTTACCCAATTGGTTTTGAGCCAATGCGTGAAATTCTTGAAACTTTGCAAATGTTTCAGATTTCTTATGCATAAGGTAAATATGTCCATATCTGGAGTAATCGTCAATGAAAGTGACAAAGTACTCATAACCACCTCGGGCTTTGACATTCAAAGGCCCGCAGACATCGGAATGCACTAACCCTAGGGGTTGTTTGGCACGCTCTCCCTTTGCAGAGAAAGAACGTTTGGTCATCTTTCCTTGTAGGAAAGATTCGCAAACAGGTAATTCACCTAAGATGACATTTTTCAATGGACCGTCTTTGGTTAGCCTATTTAGTCTGTCATAGCCAATGTGACCCAAACGTAAATGCCATAGATATGCTTCATTATCATCAACGATCTTTTGCTTTTTGTGGTTTCTAGGTTTAGCTACTTTAAAAAGTTCGTTATGTAGGGCAAATGGTGTTTCTAATCTAAGAACATAAAGCCCATGTTCCATGGATGCAACACAAATATCAATGTCATTTCGAGAAATGGTAGAACCAGAACTCGAAAAATCTAATTTTTATTGTTGTAATTGTAAGCATGAAACAAAAACCAAGTTTCTACTGAAATTTGGAATGTATAAGACATTGTCTAATTCCAAAATTATGTTTTGAAACTTGAGTTTGGCTTTTCCTCTAGCTCTAACCGAAACCATTTCGCCATTACCAACTTTAAGTTTCAACTCTCCGGATTTCAAATAATTCCAATTCTCAAGCAATTGCAATGAACAACTTACATGGTTTGTAGACCCAGAATCAAGAATCCAGATGGATTTATCATTCTCTAACACACATGATTCGAAGACTAAAGCATTACTGCTTATTCGTTTGTTAATTGTTGTTCTTGCTGGTTCATTTTGTTGTGAAGTATAACTTGAGGAAGTGGAATAACTTTCTCTTATGTTCTCAACTAAGCTTGAAGTAGTAGGATTTATGGGGTTATGAACTATTTGTTCTTCAGAGTGAACAATTCCCAGCTTACCTGCTTTCTGGAATTTAAAGTGCATCGTGAGCATATGTGAAGTATTACTCTGACAAGGAGTTTATAACTTCAAGTTCAATTGCTAAGATATTAACTAGGAGTGGAATGGGAAGAGGGTTATAGACACTACAACACATCAATAAAAGAGAAGTAAGGCTTTGGTTCAAAATTCATACACAAGTTTAGAAAATAACAAATAATCACATATGTTATAAAAATACTAAATCTAACATAGTTTATTTTCCAAGGTTTCCAACATAATGAAATACAGTGTCCTGGTAGGCGAGAGTCAAAGATAACATTAGTTGAATAGAGTTGTCAGCTCATCTAAAATAAAACCATTTTAGCAACCTTTTATTCGATCAAAATGAGAATCCAACGTTGTCCCGGTAGGCGAGAGTCAAGGTTATTCTCATTTTATGAGCTTCCACCATTGTTTCATGTTTTATGAGTTTATCTCTAAGTAGTCACCGTAGGGGAGAGTTTAATAGAGACGAAAACTCACAAAACACTTATCAAATGAAATCTTACGGTGTTAAAAGTGTTCAACGAATAACCATCCATAGGGGGACGAAGTCTAGCGTCTCGAGGTTATATTGAAAAAATTTAACTATTGTAAGACTAACAATGGAGATCGAATATCTTTTGATTAAAAGCTCATTATTTAAAAAAAAAAATATATGTATTTTGTACAATCATTTTATTCGATATTATAATAATGAAAAATTACAAACTAAAGTTGGTTTAAATAAAAAAAAAAAAAAAACTTCAATTAATTTTTAATTATTAGTTAATTCGAATAAATATCGAACTAGTTCCATAATATAATAATGAAAAATTACAAATTAAAGTTGGTTTAAATAAAAAAATCAACTTCAATTAATTTTCAATTATTATTTAAATTCGAAAAAAAAAATTCGAATAATAAATGGAACAAATTTGAAAATATCTTGTCTGACCGAGTGTAACCAACGAAACGCTGAGTTGGAAAGAGAGGCAACCGTAGCTAGGGTGACTCAGGGGAACAACACACAAAACCAACCTGATCTAGGAGTGAGAAGGCCACGAGGTATACCTCGAGGTTCGAGAACCAGGAGGCTGGAGACAAATTAGGAAAATCCCTAGAACACCCAGGAGGAGCAACCTGGGGAAACTAGGGATGTTCGATAAGATGAACAATAGAACAATCAAGCACCTCGTCGAGGAGTACCTCGAAGACCTCAGGGATTTACGAAACACGGGAATGAAAACAATGACATGCCAGAATCTTCTCGTAGGAACGAGAACATAAGGCAGCCCAAAACTAGGGAACAGGAGATCCCTCGTAATAACGAGAGAAATCCTGGGTTACAACCTAGGACAAGTGGATTACTTCCGAGACACCCCCATCATCCTTCTCGAACTGATAGGGAGGAGGCATATACATACCCCAGCGAGGGCGTGTATCTAACCTTACACGAAGGAGAAGGCCTGTGCAAGGCAAGGCAAGTTCTAGCTCAGGACATTCAAGATCCTGAGAACACAGTCGATCAGAAAGGCATACGCGAGGAGGAGATAGACCTCGCCGTAATAATGATCAAGAGAGTAGGAGTAATACGAGGAGCTGTCAATCTGAGAGTTACTCGGATACAAGGTCTTTGAGCAACCATGAACGAACACAGCTAGATCTCCATGAACATTTGAATCAAAGACAACCTGATTTACGCGAGTAAGGATTTTAAAATTCTTGAGCGAACTACAAAATTATAATTGACTTGGATTACCAATCAATTGAAACTAAATTTAGTGAGGAAATTAGATTCTATACCTTTTTTATATTGTCTTCTTTTATTTTTATGAGAAATTTACACCTAGTAACTAAAAACTTTTCTTATATATAAATTTAGTGTGACACGCTTTTTTTTTCTTTTTCTTTTTTATGTTTTTTTTTTTGTTTCATTTATACGTACGGTCTCAAAAGTAAATAAAACAATTAAACAAAAGTAAGAAATGAAAGGACGTGTAGGTGGTATCATTGTCATGTGAAAGTGATTGAGAAAACCATTTTAAGAAAAGAATTAATGAGAAAGTATAAGAGTAATTATGAAAAATTAAAAGATAACATGATTTATGTTTAATTAAGAAAATGTTATATTTTATTTAACTTTGACTAATAAAATATTTATTTATTTTTTACTACTTTTTAATTTCTTAAAAATATATTTCTTTTAAGTGATGTACAATTTTTATTTTTAGAGTTACTATCAAATATTTTATTTGTTGTTATTTAGTTATTCAATAAAAAAAAATGAGTACATTTTTTATTTTTTGCACCTACAATATACTTTTGAGTTAGTGAGCAATTGTTTTATATTTGTTTTTAAGTTTTTTATTTATTTTTTATTTTTGTTAGATTATTGATTTATGTTTTTAATTTATTATTGTTTGTATGTTAATGCCAATTTAATAAGTGAAGTTGTTATACTGTTGTTTATTTGTTGTTATTTAGTTGTTCAAACATGTATTAATATTTTTTTGTGTGCTGTGTTTATGTTGTTAGTTAGCAATTTTTTTTTAAAAAAAAAATGAATATAAGTTAGCAATTTTAATCCCACACTATTTATTTATTCAAAATATTTGAAATTCATTTGATTTGTGATGATATATTTAAGAAATTTTATTTTTGTAATTTGAATCAAAGTTTGCATAGAAAAAGATTCAAGTTAATGCTATAAATACATATATGTTGGGCTGTTATGACTCTTGTTTTTTTTCATTCTTTTGAAAATGAGTAATGATATGTACACACATAGCATGACACACACCTATATAACAAGTCACTTTTGATAGGTGGAACCCATCTTAAATATAGATAATATGTTGAAATTACTTAAAATTATTTTTGAGGTGATGTATACAACTTTTTATTTTTGTTATGGCAATGTGTTGAAATCTTTTTAATTTGTATGTTAAAGTGAGGTTGTTATTATATTTTTTTTATTGTTGTTATTTAGTTGTTCAAACAGTCACTACAAAAAATTTTACTTTTAGTCACAACAAAACTTGTGACTAAAAGTGAAAAAAGTGTGACTAATTATAAATTATTATTCCTATGTTGTGACTAAAAGGTCCTTGACTAAAAGTATTAGTCACAAAAATTACAATTTGTTGTGACTAAATGTATTTTTAGTCACAATACTTGTTGTGACTAAAACTAAATTAGTGACAACTTATAACTAAATACTATGTTTTAGTTACAAGTAACATTTTATTGTGACTAAAAGCCACATTTAGTCACAAAAAAATTATGTTGTGACTAAAAAATTATTACTAAAAGTAGCAGTTTTTTGTAGTGAATAGAAAAATAATTGTATGTTTAGTTTTTCATGAATACATGTAATAAGTTTGTTTGTGTTGTATTTATATCTTTAATGTTGCAAACAATTTTTTTTTAATTGTTAGTTTGTTTGATTGTTGTGTTGTTTTTATTTTTTATTTCTGTTATCAAAATGTGTTGAAATCTATTTAATTTACATATTAAAGTGAAGTTGTTATTATGTTGTTTTTATTAGTTGTCTAAACAATAAAAAATATTAATATACATAGTTTTTCATGAGTATATGTATTAAAATTATTTGTGTGTTGTGTTTGTATTTTTTTAAGGTTGTTAATATTTTTTTTATGTTCACTTAATGTGTATATCTAAAAAGTGTTATTAGAGAGTTGTTTTGTTAGTTGTATTAAGTTGATTAATCAACATAAAATTATTTATTTATTTATTTATTTGTGGCTACATATATTTTTAAGTTGTTGCACAAGTATTTTGTAGTTGTTTTTAATTTTTATAATTATTTGTGTGTTGTTTTTTAGTTTTTTTTTAGTTGACATAATAATGTGTTGATACTTAATTACTTTTTATTTTACATGGGATTATTGTTCAATTATTTATGACTTTATCCATTATAAGTTAATTGTCTAACTATGGAGAAAAAATGAATACATATTTGTATGTTTAATTTTTTTTGGGTGCACACATTAAGATTTTTATGTTATTTTTTTGTGTAATTTAAATTACTGTCTTATTTTTAATTGATTATATTCTTAGTTATCTATTAGTTAAAATTTAGATAATTTATTATTATTTTTATCAACTCTGTAATATATATTATATATATAATTGTGTAATGGTTAATATTATTTTTATTTTTATAATTTTAATTTAATTACATTTACCATTTTAAAAAATATTATCAAATAAGATATACACATGTATAATTTTTTTTAATATTTTATTAATCTAGTCCTATCTCTTTTGTCAAGTTCTCTTGCATTATGTACTTTCATAAATATTTATATTCTCCACACTGACGCGTTCCACTCACTTGCCGGCCCGTGACTCTTGTTTTCTTTTTTCTTTTTTTTTTTTAAAAAAAAAAATGCGTTTATAAATAAAGTAAAGTTAGACCTCATGGTCATTATAAAAAATATTAACAGATATAGTAGATATATCTACTATGCCCGTAACATTGTTGGCAAACGTCTATTTGACCACATTATGGGCCGCATAGTTATAGTTTCTAGAAATACAAGAAAAATTACAATTAGCCATAAAAAAAAAGAGAAGAACTTGTAATATCGCACATAGTTCTCAATCCCCCAAATAGATTTATCCCTTTTTAGGTTCTTGATAACAATCTCTGAATCACTCTCCACCATCACAAAAGGAAGATGCAAAAAGACCGTCGTCTCCATGGCTAAAAGACAGGCCACAGCTAAAAAAAATTAAGTTCATAATGGTTCGTTCATCACAACTGAGCTCTCTTCTTCTTCTTATTCAATATTTAACTTTCACATGGGCTGCAAGTGCAACCCCAGCTTCAACAACTGAAAACTTCATCAAATGCGTATCAAAAAATTCCGAACTTTCCATACCAGTTACCACAACCCTCTTCACACCAAACAATTCATCATATACTTCTGTTTTAGGATCCACAGCAACAAATCTTAGGTTCTTGGAACCATCAGTTCCAAAACCAGACTTCATATTCACACCATTACACGATTCCCACGTCCAAGCATCCATTACTTGTTTGAAAGAGCTCGGATTAAAGCTCAGAGTCCGAAGTGGAGGCCACGATTACGAAGGAGTTTCCTACGCATCAATAAACCAAAGTCGTTTCGCTGTTATTGATCTCATCAATCTTCGACGTATCGAGGTTAACATCGAAGATAACTCGGCTTGGGTTCAGGCCGGTGCCACTAATGGAGAACTCTATTACAGAATCTCTCAAAAAAGCAGAGTACATGCTTTCCCAGCTGGACTTTGCACAAGTTTAGGCATTGGTGGCCACATAACAGGAGGTGGTTACGGCTCTCTGCTAAGAAAATATGGCCTAGCAGCTGATAACGTTGTCGACGCGTTAATCGTTGATGTTAATCGTAAAATTCTCAACAGAAAAGCCATGGGAGAAGACTTGTTTTGGGCAATAAGAGGTGGTGGTGGTGGAAGCTTTGGATGTTAGACTTTTATTTGGGCTTACATTAAATTTTATTGGTTTTATTAAAACTTGGGTTGATTGGATAGTTCTTTGCTGTGTTAGCCCATGTTGTTGGTGATCAATTGTTAATGGGCTTAGCATCTGTGTGTAAAGTCTAGGTGAAGCAGAAGTGTGGGCTTTTCTAGTTGACTGAAGCCTTTGATGAGCAGGCCCAGCCCAACTAGGGTTTTGTAGCTAAGTCCCCTCCCTAACTCTATAAATACATATTGTCTCATCACAATTGTATACCTTTTGATAATCAGATAAAATAAACTGCTTCTGATTTAGAGATCTAGGGAGGAAGACTTAGTTGATAGTATTGCACTATCGAATTGGAGTAACTGCTGTGGATCAAACTGAGATAATTGTTATGGATCAATCAGGTACACATACCTAATTATTATGTATTACTATTGTGTTCTATGTTATATACAAATAGATCTTGGGTATATTATTAATTTTTCTAACATGTGGTATCAGATTGCCTATTGTATATGATTTAGAACCTATAATTAGTATAATTAATTTGCATATGTTAATTATCCATAATATTACATATGAATTTTGTTATTATTTTATGTTGAATTTTTTATTTTTAAATCTTAAAACTTTAGGGGTTTTGTTTATCATTAAATTCTCGTTCTATTGATATATTATATGCATGAAATAATTGTGTATATTAAGAGAATTTTAACTTTAAAGTTTTAGAGTTTATATGATTATAATATGAAATTATAATTTGTGTGTTTTTATTTTTATTATTTTTGATCTAAAATTGATTATCAATATCTCATTATCAATTGCTTATGATTGTTCTTACATGATTAATTTTGTATTTTGACCGAGATTGGTATTACAATTATTTTATTTGATGTTCTTAATTTTCGGATTGTTGTTTGCCATGAGATCTAGATATTTAGCGTTTCATACTCGAAATTAGAAATATAGATTGACTAGAAATCGATTCCCGATCAAAACCCATCCAAAATCCGGTGTTTTCGTCGATTTTTTGGCCGGAAAACAGGACAGACCCGAACTGGGCCGAACCGGGTCGCGTGACCCGTCTTAGATCCGACTGGAGGTTGAAGGAGGGCTCCCAGCAGCAACGCCCACTCGCGCAGGCGGCGCGTGGGGGCGCGTGAAGCCTCGTGCGACGTCGTTTTTCGACGTTCTTTTTTCCAGCGTCCTTAAAATTTAATTTCTGATTTTTCTATGATTTTTAATTAATTTTTTGACTCCGTTTAATAATTATTATTATTAATGATAATTATGTAGTTAAAAAATTATTAAAAATATTTTTTGATGATTTTTCGAAATCTGTCAATCATAGAAATATTTTGGGTTTCTTCTCGTTCCATAAGACATAGTCACTCTCTTATTTGATTTATCTTGACTATGTAGTCTCCACCAATTTTCTTATATTCACATCTTTTGATTATTTGTTGTTCTAAAGTTATAAAACTTGGTTGTTTGATACAAAAATAATGTGTTATGGTGGACACTTTATTTTTTGATTATCAATATAATAAAAGCAATTATATATCTCTTTTGGAAATTTGGTTGAAAATTATTAATCTTCAAAGGTTGTTTTAACACCAAATTTCACATGTTGAAGAAAATATTATATCTTTTGGTTGACTATATGTGTAATTACTTGCCCAAAGGTAGTATTTACATATATTAGTTCACATTCCATGAAGTGAGTTAATATTAAATATATATATATTAATTATTTTCCCAAAGGTAATAATTTAAATATATAAATTTATTATTTTTTGCTTGAATTAATACATATTTTTAAGAAATTTATTTGCCCAAAGGTAATAAAATTCTTAAATGATATGTATTTTTTTTTTCTTTGTTGTTAACTTCATGAAGGTAGATCATGTGTGTGTTATATTCTCACCCCAAAGGGGAGTTTATAATGACCGATTGATTCTACAATATTTTCTAATACATTGCTCATATTGCTTATTCAAGTTTTAATTTTTTGAATTTTTCAGTCTCCTTTTCTGTGAATAACAATAATGCTTCCATCCATATTTTGAATGCTTCCAACTACAAGACATGGAAACGAGATGTGGAATTTACTTTAGGCATAATGGATTTGGATTTGTGCCTACGAGAAGAAAAACCTGCTGATCTTACTGACTCCAGTACAGCTGCCCAGAGAACTCATCATGCACAATGGGAAAAGTCAAGCCGTCTTAGTCTTCTTACTATGAAAAAATACATTCCTGAACATCTATTGAGTGGTTTGCCAGACACTACAAATGCCAAAGAGTTTTTCAATGCTGTAGAAAAATTATACGACACTGGTGAAAACGCTGAAGCTGGACATCTTATGGATGAAATGACAACCATTAAGTATGATGAATTAAAAGGAGTGAGAGATTTTATTCTGAAATTGGTGAATATTCGGTCCAAGTTGAAAGATCATAGTATTCCTCTTCCTGACTCTTTCATTATTCATCGAGCTCTTCATGCTCTTCCTGCCTCTTTCAGCCTTATCAAGACAGCCTACAACACTTACAATCAAACATGGACTATCAGCGACCTAATTTCTCAGTGTGTAGCTGAAGAAAGCAAGCTTAAAAGGGAGAAGAATGAATCTGCTAACTATGTTTCTCACCTCAAGCCCAACAAAGGAAAAGAAAAATTCAAGAATAAAAATGATGGTGCTACTAAACAGAATGGTAATGGTAAGGAGCATAAGAATAAACAGAAGAATAACAATGGAAAGTCCAAATACTCTAATGTGAAGTGTTACTTTTGTGAAAAATTGGGGCATCGGAGAACGGACTGTCACAAATTTAAGACTTGGTTAGAAAAGAAGCAAGCACAATCAGGTAATCCATTAGCATGTGTTTGTTTTGAATCTAATCTAGTTGATGTTCCTATTGATTCTTGGTGGTTAGACAGTGGTGCTACTGTTCATGTTTCTGCTTCCTTACAGGGGCTAAGGGATCTCAGGAAGCCAAGTGAGAGGGAGTCCAAGCTTAAAGTGGGCAATGATGTTGGAGTTGACGTTATCTATGTTGGAACATTTATTCTTGAATTACAGTCTACTGTTAAGATTATTTTGAACAATACCTTTTATGTTCCTACTTTTAAAAGGAATTTAGTTTCGCTTCCGCTTTTGGTTAAACAAGGATATTCTTTTCATTTTGCAAATGATAATGTTGACATTATGCTTGACTCTCGAATTATTGGAAATTGCTTTTATTCTGATTGTCTTTACAAGTTGTCATTGGCTCCTTTAGATTCCTCTTTTAATGTTGTGAATACTGTGGGTAAAAGACCTCATATTAAGGAAACATCCTTATTGTTATGGCACAAAAGATTGGGTCATATTTCCAGAGAAAGGGTTGATCGTTTAATTAAATCTGAAATACTTCCTCCTCTTGATGCTTCTGATTGGGATACTTGTTTTGATTGTACTCGTGGAAAATTAACTAAAACAAGAAAGAAGACTGCAAACCACAGTCAATCTTTATTGGAAATTATCCACACGGACATCAGTGGTCCTTATTCCACCACGTTGTGCATAAATAAGTATTTTATCACTTTTATCGATGATTTTTCTCGTTATGGATTCACCTATTTAATTAAAGAAAAATCTGACGCCCTTGATAAACTCAAAAATTTTCGAAATGAGGTTGAGAAACAATTAGGAAGAGTCATCAAAGTTGTTCATTCTGATCGTGGAGGAGAATATTATGGTCGTTATACAGAATCTGGACAACACATGGGGCTTTTTGCAGAGTACTTACAAGAAAATGGTATAGTTGCTCAATACACTATGCCTGGTTCACCTGAGCAAAATGGCGTTGCTGAAAGGAGAAATCGCACTCTCATGGATATGGTTAGAAGTATGATGAGTAGAACAAATCTTCCAGAGTTTTTATGGGGTGAAGCACTTATGACTGCAACTTATATTTTAAATTGTGTTCCGAGTAAATCTGTTCCCAAAACCCCTTTTGAGTTGTGGACTGGGCGGAAGCCTAGTCTGAATCATCTTCGTGTATGGGGTTGTCCAGCTGAAGTAAAGATTTATGATCCTAATTTGAAAAAGTTAGATCCGAGAACAAATCGTTGTTATTTCATTGGTTATCCAATGCACTCAAAAGGCTATCGCTTTTACTGTCCTACTCGTGGTACGCGAATTGTTGAATCTCAAACTGCTAAATTTCTGGAATTTGATGTTGCTGAAAAAATTCCTTCAACATCTCTTGAAATGGGGGAGTCATCTAAAGGAATTTGTATTCCTATGTCATTTTTAAGAGATGATAATAGTAGTCTCAATCCTAATCCAGTTGGTAATGCTCCCATTGTTGATGAATACATTGCTCCCGATATCGAAGATGATGAAGGTCCTATTATTGATGAAGGGCCTATTATTGATGAAGGGCCTATTAATCATGAAGCTCCTATTGTTAATGAGAATCCTGTTATTGAAGAAATTCCAGTTGTGGAAGATGTTATTCCAAACAATGATCAACAAAGAGAAGTTATTCCAGAAGTACCTCCTCTAAGAAGATCTCAGAGACAAAAGAAGTCAACCAAGTGTCATGATAATTTTGTTTATCTTGGAGAAGGAGAATATGATATTGATCATTTTGTGGATCCTGTCACTTTTAGTGAAGCACTTAATAGTCCACAATCTTCAAAATGGTTAGCAGCTACGGATGAGGAGATCGACTCCATGAAGAAAAATGGTGTATGGGAGCTAGTTTTATTACCTGATGGTTTTAAACCAATAGGTTGTAAGTGGATTTTAAAGGCTAAAAGGGATAAAAAGGGACAGATTGAAAGGTTTAAAGCGCGTTTAGTGGCTAAAGGCTTTACTCAAAGAGAAGGTATTGATTACACTGAAACTTTCTCACCTGTTTCCACTAAAGATTCATTCAGAATTATTATGGCCTTAGTTGCGCATTTTGATTTAGAGTTGCATCAAATGGATGTTAAAACTGCTTTTCTGAATGGAGAATTGAATGAGGAAGTCTATATGTCTCAACCTGAAGGCTACAAGGAGAATGGAAAAGAACACTTGGTTTGCAAGTTAAAACGATCCATTTATGGTCTCAAAGAGGCATCTCGCCAGTGGTACTTGAAGTTTGACAAGGTTGTGACATCGTTTGGTTTTGTAGAGAACAAGTTTGATCAGTGTATTTATATGAAGATCAGTGGGAGTCGTTATATTTTTCTTGTTCTTTATGTAGATGACATTTTACTTGCCAGCAATGATTTGTCACTACTAAATGAGACCAAAAATTTTCTGTCTTCCAATTTTGATATGAAAGATCTTGGAGAGGCATCCTATGTTTTGGGGATTGAGATCCATCATGACAGGAATCGAAAAGTTCTTGGCTTATCTCAAGAAGCTTACATTAATCGTGTGCTCAAAAGGTTCAACATGGATTTGTGTAAAGCTGGTTCTGTTCCTATTCTGAAAGGGGACAAGTTCACTAAGCAACAATGTCCTAAGAACGACTTGGAAAGAGGACCAATGAAGAACATCCCTTATGCAAGTGTAGTAGGGAGTTTGATGTATGCTCAGGTTTGCACTCGACCTGACATAGCTTTCGTAGTCAATGTTCTTGGGAGATATTTATTTGATCCTGGCCATGATCATTGGGTTGCAGCCAAGAAAGTTTTGAGATATTTGCAAAGAACGAAGAGTTTTATGCTTGTGTATAAGCATGTTGACAATCTTCGAGTTGTTGGTTATTCAGATTCAGATTTTGGTGGTTGTGTAGATGATTTGAAGTCAACTTCTGGCTATATTTTCACCTTGGCTGGTGCTGCTATTTCTTGGAAGAGTGTCAAACAGACTTTGATCACATCATCTACTATGTATGCTAAGTTTGTTGCATGTTATGGGGCATCTTTGCAAGCTTTGTGGCTGAAGAATTTTATTTCGGAGATACGAGTGGTTGATTCTATTTCCACACCTATGCTAATCTATTGTGATAATAATGCTGCTGTTTTCTTTTCAAAGAATAACAAGATTAGTAGTGCTTCTAAACATATGGAAATAAAGTATCTCAGCATCGGAGAGACTTGGTCAAGAAAGGAGACATTGTCATTGAAAATTGCAAGACCGAGTCGATGTTAGCAGATCCTCTAACCAAAGGGTTAAGTGCCGTGCTGTTTAATAAACATGTTGTTAGTATGGGCATTTTAGAATCTTTTGATCTTTTGGGTTAGTGGGAGTTTTGTTTTCTGTTTGTTTTTAGAAATTATTATTTATAATTTTCTGAATAAAGTTATGAACTACATTTTATGTTTCAATATTTTTTATTATTGAATGGATATGTTTTCAATTATGTTTTGTTATATTCTCGAGAATGATTGAATTGAAAGCATGTGGTTCATATTGTTGTGATCATTGTCTTTTAAATTTATTTGCTTAATGACAATGATATGTTGTTGGCTTAATTCTTTAAGCATATTTAGTGACACTTACTTATTTTAAGTGGTGTATGTTTAATTTCACTGGCTTATTTATTAAGCATCACGGTATCAGTGAAATTGAGGACTAATAAGAATATTATATTATTTAAAATTGATCACATGTTGAACATAATTCCTTACCACACAACTAGACTTATTGACCATGTCGATTTAATACTTTGGTATTTATGATTATGAATGTCTTTTGTTGAGTTAAAAACAATATGATTGTCATCATTCATTATCAAAGGTTAAATTGGACCGGTATGTTGAGATGCTATCAGAGAACTATCATTTTTTTAAAGTGGCCATAAATGTTTTCCTGTTGTTCAACCCATGAGTCGTTTTCAAACAAAATTATTTTGATATATAATATATATGTATTAAAATCAATGTAGCCCAAGTGGGAGAATGTTAGACTTTTATTTGGGCTTACATTAAATTTTATTGGTTTTATTAAAACTTGGGTTGATTGGATAGTTCTTTGTTGTGTTAGCCCATGTTGTTGGTGATCAATTGTTAATGGGCTTAGCATCTGTGTGTAAAGTCTAGGTGAAGCATAAGTGTGGGCTTTTCTAGTTGACTGAAGCCTTTGATGAGCAGGCCCAGCCCAACTAGGGTTTTGTAGCTAAGTCCCCTCCCTAACTCTATAAATACATATTGTCTCATCACAATTGTATACCTTTTGATAATCAGATAAAATAAACTGCTTCTGATTTAGAGATCTAGGGAGGAAGACTTAGTTGATAGTATTGCACTATCGAATTGGAGTAACTGTTGTGGATCAAACTGAGATAATTGTTATGGATCAATCAAGTACACATACCTAATTATTATGTATTACTATTGTGTTCTATGTTATATACAAATAGATCTTGGGTATATTATTAATTTTTCTAACATTGGAATCATTCTTTGGTGGAAGATTAAACTTGTTTCCGTCCCCGAAAAAGTTACCGTTTTTCGAATTACCAAGACTTTGGAGCAAG
Organism: Cannabis sativa; assembly: GCF_029168945.1. NCBI lineage: Eukaryota > Viridiplantae > Streptophyta > Magnoliopsida > Rosales > Cannabaceae > Cannabis > Cannabis sativa. The sequence goes on along the minus strand of NC_083607.1, from coordinate 52,538,067 downwards.
AAGATCATCCAAAAGTGGCAACAAATTGTGGATAAACTTCATGAAGATCTTATGATTAAAGTCACTATGGTTGTTGTTAATGGTACTGTAGAAACTTATTATGAAGCTCTTTTTCTCGGAGACAGATAAACTCCTTCGAATTATGAAAATGAGCTTCCCTGAGTTGGGTTTGACACAAAATGATTGTATCAAAATGAGTTGGCTTGAATCTGTGGGTTTCTTCGAAGGAAAACCAATTGGAACACCAGTTGAATACCTTCTTCAATCGAAATCTTTGTACAGGACATATTTCAAAGCCAAGTCAGACTATGTTAAAGTTCCTATATCTGTAGTGGCTCTGGAGGGGATATGGAAAAGGATGTTGGATAAAGAGCTTGAGGGAAAAATAATTATTTGGACTCCTTATGGTGGAAAGATGAGCTTGATTCCTGAATCTTATTCTCCTTTCCCTCATAGGAAAGGAATCATTTTTATGAGTCAGTACTTGAGCTTATGGAGAAGTAGTGAGGACCAAAATCGGGAGAGGCACATTAATTGGGTAAGGGAGTTGTATGAGTATATGACTCCTTATGTTTCTATGTCCCCACGAGAAGCTTATGTGAACTATAGAGATCTTGATATTGGGATGAACGAGATGGGTGGTGCTACAAGCTTCGAACAAGCTAGTGTTTGGGGTCAAAAGTATTTCAAGGGTAACTTCAAGAGATTGGTGAGTGTTAAAAGTAAAATCGATCCTGATAACTTCTTTTCTCATGAACAGAGTATTCCACCGGTCTCTTAAATCACCAAATATGGTGATGTTTTCACGGTTAGAGGTGACTGCATCAGTGTGTCTTGTAGTCCGATTCCACCTGGTGAAGTTGGAACTAATTTAGTGCATGGACAAGAGATTTGGCTTCCATGATATATTCTATATATAGATAAAAATCTTACCATAAATTCAATAAGACAGAGTCAATTAATGTATTTATGTTATTTCTCCTGAGTAGTATAGCGTGGAAAGTCATGAGAAAAGTTAATGTTAATTTTATTGTCTAGTCTTTTTAATTTTATGTATGTTAATGTTAATTTTTATTTTTTGTTTTTTTTTTTCTTTTAGAAAAGTTAGCTATCATTAAAAACTTAAATCTAGTGGCGAAAATGTCATGAGAAAAAAGAATGTTAAAACAATATCATTAACCAATAAAAGTTAATCGGTAAAGAGACACTAACACAATTAGGGTCGCCGGACCTGAACCATAATGATTATTCAAAGAAAGAGTTAGCTTACCCATAAGTATGTCGAAGTACTATTAGCAATCCTACCATAAAAGGAAAAGCAAACATGAAGGATAGAATATTTCTAAAGGGACATACCTACATTTCGCATAAAACAAAAAGAAAACATATATGAATGAATATATGAATGAAAGTTTCATTATTCTATATATAATTAAACTCCAAATATCAAAATTTATTCGAAAAACTAATTTATATAAAATAATACCACTATTTTCCTAAACTACTCACAGTGCTCTTTTCATTTAATTTCTCTCTCTCTCTCTCTCTCTCTCTCTCTCTCTCTCTCTCTCTCTCTCTCTCTCTCTCTCTCTCTCTCTCTCTCTCTCTCTCTCTCTCTCTCTCTCTCTCTCTTCACCGAACCCAAACGCCAACCCCCTTAACGTTACATACCAAGGGCACCCAACCACCGTGACCACGACGTCGCCCACCTATCTTCCTCCCTCTCTCTCTTTGGTCACGACGACCCCCTCCTCGTCTTATGTCACCCACGACGACCCCCTCCTCGTCTTTTGTCGCCCAATCACCGTCACCACGACGCACTAACCTAAAACACGAAAGTCCCAACACGAAACCCAATCGAACCTTAATAAAAGTTCGAAACCACCACCACCATTTATAGTGTTGAACGACGCCACCATCACCAAGAACGGAGTTCAGACCACCACTAACAACGACAACTTAAACACAGTCGAATTGTAAGTTTTTCTTTAAAAAAAATGTAAATTTTTCATAGATTAAATTGTAGATTTGTGTATGTTGTTGAGATTAGTTGAATTTTTATGGATTTTTATGGATTCTGTGTTTTGTTGATGGTGGTCTGTGTATTTTCACAGTGATATCGATAATTTATCGATAGGATATCGATTATGGAACCAAGGGGTAGTTGATAGTTTAGCTTAACTGTTTTTCTATTTTTTTTTTAATGTTTTTCGATAGGTTATCATTAGAATATCGATAGGATATCTATTGTTTGTCGATGGTTTGGTTAGGCTTGTGACTTTCTACTTTTTTTACTGTCATGTCGATGGATTATTGATAAGATATCAATAGGATATCGCTGAAATATCAATTGAGCAGTCGATAGTGTTAGCTTGTCTGTTTTTTCATTTCTTTTATTGATCAATATCGATAGGATATCGACATTTTGTCGATGTTTGTCGATAAAGTTGCTTGTGCTTTATATTTTCTAGATAATTTTGAATTGTCGATAGGATATCGACATATTGTTGATATTTTCTAGACTGTTACCAATGATTTATCGATTATTTCTAGTTTGCCTATGGTTTGTTTTTTTACTATCATGTCAATGAATTATCGATATAATATCAATAGGATATCGATAAAATATTAATTCAGAAATTGATAGTGTTAGCTTATCTATTTTTTCATTTCCTTTATTGAATATTGATAGGATATCAACATTTTGTTGATGTTTGTCGATAAAGTTGCTTGTACTTTATATTTTCCGGATAATTATTAAATTATCGATTTTTTATATGTGTTTTGATTTTTAAGGAATAATAATTTTGTCGATAGTTTTTTGATATTTTTTTAATTATGTGGTTGACCTTTTTCCCTTTTGCAGATGCCTCCAAAGCTTATAGTTCCATTCTTTGAGCATTTTACAGGTCGTGTGACCTACAGAGGCAGTGGTATTTTAAGTAATTTTATCAAACAAGAATTTGATAAATACGATTTGACTGATATATAGGGAAAAGGCTAGGCTTTATCCTGTATCTTTATGTTTCACTAACTCATCTTTTTAAGTGCTACTAAAGTATGCCCTAAAATTAGAAATTGTTAAATTTTGGATTGCTTATGATTCCTTTCTAATGTTTGAGGTTATTCATTTTGATTAATGAGACTCTCAAAGGTTGATAATCTGGATCAGACATAATAACACAACTCAAAACCCGCACGAAATAAATAGGTTTGAGTTTGCCTTAAATGAGTTTGGGTTATTTTTGAGTTTACAAACTTAATTCGAAAATAACACGATAATGACTTATGTAAGAGTATACATTCTTAAATTTATTACATGTAAATTATATTTTTTAGTTGAATAGGACAAGAACATGTTAAATTACCCATAAATATACCATAACAAGATTATAAATATGTTAAATTTGTTATAAACTGTTGCCCCTGAATTCGCCCAAAATACGTGGACCAGTCGAAAAGGGACACGTGGATCAGATAACTTGTAAATATTTGATAAGTCTTTGTGCGCCACAAGGAAGCACCCTGGGCATGGGTCCCGGAGGAGGCATCCGGAGTACAAGGTACTCCCGGAAGCTCGCGTAGCATGAAGCCTCTCCCGGATGTGTCAGGCCACTCCCGAGTAATCAAGTCGCATTTAATGCCGCATGGGAGGAAGCGTGTTGGGACTGTAACACGCAATAAAGTCTGACGGCACAACCTCCAAACAGCAGCGCTACAGTAATGATCATTTAAGTCTAGCGACGGCTACTCTGCGAAGAGTCACGTCAATCACAAGGCGAAAAGGACATTCCTCATAAAAACCCTACAGCGCCTAGGGATTTGACCATGCATCACCCATGGTACATTCATTGGGAATACCCAACTTTATGGATACTTACAGATACATTTGTAAGAACAATCCTAGGGATCACCCCACCAAAACACTATAAATACCCCCTCAAAGCTCATTTAATGGGGTCGAGAATCTTGGGTTGCATAAGAGCAAGAAGAGAAAATACTCACCAAGAAGATTCTCTGTATTTATGAGAAGAACATTCTCTCAAGTGTGGAATCTGTATTAAATACATCCATTAATAACAAAGACTCGTGGACTAAGGCTCATTAACGCCCCAACCACGTAAAAATCCTCATCTCGCTTTCTTACAGCTCACTACTATAATCATATTTTAATAGTTGCCGAAAATCTCGGTCAACATAAACATATTAATGAGTTGATAAAATTAATTAAAATTAAGCATGATTTTTTATATAATTAATAAATGAGTTGGGTTTTAGTTTGATATTTTCTTGTAATACTTAAACCTTCATACGACATGAACATAATTTACGAACACAAAAGTGCCACTCTTATTAATGAAAGACATTATTTTTGTTCCTCTAAAAAAATATAACAAAATAAAAAATAAAACATGCATCTAGAATTTTTTGTGTTATTTTGTAAGCAAAGCATCTAGAGCTTTAAATTAATATACTTCCAAAAAAAAATCAACTACTCCTCAGTCGAGTCGAGTATAAGTTCATTGAATCTAGACAAATTACATTGAATCCAATTTTTCACCTCATCACTTCATAATGTTCCAAAATAAATAATGATAAGGAGTTATTATTGCCAACTTTGTGTTGTAAAAAAACAAAACTACACATCAACATGATCATCTTTTAAGAGAGTGCCAAATTTGTGATGAAATGCTCTATTTTAGTATTTTTGTAAACTAAACTTCTTCATTAAATGTATTTAGTTTTATTTATAAGGGTAAGTATTCGTTAATAAAAATGTAATTATAGTTACATTTTTTTTATGACATGCTATAATAGGTCATTAACAGATAAAATTTTTATTTTTAAACTTAAATTAGTTATATACTTAAATAAATTAATTTTTAATCAAAATCTTTAATAAAACTTTTTTAAAAATATACATTTAAATTTTTTTTTTTATTTTATACAAATAAATCAATTCATGTTAGTATCACATTATAAGTAATTTATTAAAGGGTGCGTTTGGAAGTAACTGTATAATTACTAGGTAGGGTAATTACTAGGGTGGTAATTACACAGTGTAGTAATTACACTATATTTTAAAATGCAAAGTGTGTTTGGATATGAGGTGGTAATTACATATAAATTCCTAATATCTTGTTTGGCAAAATAGTTAGTAATTACATGGGAAAATAATATTTTTTAGTTGCTAATATTTAATATGGAAAGTTTTTAGTAATTACACCGTGTAATTACATTCAATTCTCATGGGGGGCCATGAGAATTGGAGAGTGTAATTGGAACCCCTCAATTACTTCCAATTACATAGTTACAGTGTAATTACATGGTTAAACAAACATGCCAAATTGTGTAATTACCTCTAATTACACACAAATCTAATTACCATGTGACTTTCCAAACGCACCCTAATTATTTTTAATAAATTTTTAAATTAATTACAACCGTCTAATAATGATCCAATGATTAAAAGTAAATATAACCATCATAATTACATATTTAATTTAATTATCGAAACCTATAGTATTTACAATATTTTGAATAAAGTATATTTATTTATTAATTATCATTAATAAATAATACTTTTTATTTTTATTAATATAATTATTCATTTATTTCATTATTATGCATTGAAGCATAACAAATTCAATTAATGGGAATTATTTTATTATTAATTTTTTTAATTTTGTACTTACAGTTTAAGTTGGTCTGTTGATTGTTGTTACGATATAAATTTAAATTGCGATTTAAATTGTTATGTATTTTTATATAAATGTAAAAAAAATAATAATAGTTTAAATGTAAATAAAAAAATTTCTATAATATATATAGGATACTTCTAGTCTAAGAACATTACTTTTGTCCCAGAAACATTTTTTTATCCATCCATTACACCTCTATAGGTGAAAATTGTATAGGAACACAATAGTTACAGAAGACCTTACTCTTCCTGAATATTTCTATTATTTTATTGGATTAATTTATTAATATTTTTTATTTAATAAATTAATAATTTTCAGTTTTGAAAAAAGGTGCTATGAACTATGAAGGTGGTCATTGGTGTTAGTTTTCCTTTTTTTCTTTCTTTTTTTTTTTTTTTTTTTTTTTAAATTTTGAAATTCTTTTATTTACAAAACTAATTAATGGGTTGCTAGTTATACCTATAATCATATTGGGTTGAATCGGTTGAGGTGAGAGGAACAGTAGAAAAAATTGTATTTCAATCAATTGAGTGACTGTATTTCAAGTTCAATAAAGGTCTTTTATTAAAAAAAAATGAAATAAGAGAAAATAATCAGCATGTCATGGTTAACTCGAATCTGCTATTTGTTTTTAAAATTGTTTGTTATTATTACTGGTGGATCTTGAAAGTTAATTTAAAAATTATTTAATAAAGATGAACTGTAGAGAATTTGTGCATAAGTAAGTTTAATTGTGAAACGATTTTATAGTCAATATCCAAATTTATTTTGTTCAGTGCATATCAGGCTATGATCATTCTAAGATGATCTTTTTTTTTTTTTTTTTTTTTTGAAAGGGATTCTAAAGATGATCTTAACAAACAGATATATACAACTTATAATTAAAAATCCAGAAAATTTTGCAAATACTGACCAATTGATTCAACCCATATTATAAACTTTATATAAAACATAAAAACTATTTACAAAGTAAGTTGTATACACTCACAAATTTTTACCGAAAAAATTAATAGTCAAATCTATAAAGTAAAATCAAAATACTGATACTATAAAACTAAAAACATTAGTATCAAACTAAAAACATGCTTTACTTATAGAAAAATCCAACTCTTAATTTGGAGAACAAATCATTTTATAGATCCAATAATCTTAATAAAAAGAAATCTCTCGTACTGGATTCAGAATGTGATAAGATCAAAAGAGTAGAAGAGTGAGAAAAAAAAGTAGCTCATATTGGTGGAATTGGAGATGAAAAACTAACCAAATAAATTATTATTTTTTTAAAAAACCAAAAATCAGCCTTTTTGCCAGAAAAAACTTTTTATATTTCCAAGAATAACATATGGCCTTTTTGCAATCACATAATAGTTAAAATAAACCTTCAAAAGTCATCCCTTTCTACAGTTCAAAAAAGTACAAAATATGACTACTCACCGTAGAAATTTTATATATATACTAGTGGTAGGCACACGTGATACGCACGTGTATTTAATATGATTTTTTATTGGAGTTTTTTTATTTTTACAATTCAAAATAGTTTTTATTTTATATTTTTACGGAATAAAAATTCATATTGCAATTAGCGCTGCAACCTAAATTGCACCAAAAAATCGTATAGAAACTCCTATTGCAACTAGCGCTGCAACCACTTTAGAAACTCAAACCATAAATTTGAAAATAAAAGTTAAAAAAAATAGTATATGGGGTAATTGCCCTTTTTTTTAGGAAACTCATTTATTATAAAAATATAAAAAAATTTATTTGCACCCGACAAATTAATAAGTACACCCTAATATTTTATAAAAAATAAACTTAAAATTATTTTTTAAAAATTACTCTTAATATTTTTTTGAATTATTTTTCTCACATTATTTTGTGTTAATTTTAGTACTTATTTTAAAAAAAAAGTCATAATTATTTTTCAAATTTATATATATTTTTTATTTTTTTTTCTAATAGATTTTCATATAATTTTTTATTTTAATTTTTTTATTATAATATTTAAAATATTTTGATGGATTTATTTTTTAACAATTTGAATTGAAGGAATTTTGATAAAAAAAACTAATATGGTGCATTTATAAATTTTTAGAGTGCAAATAAAACTCTCCTAAAGATATTTGTGTTCACTGTCCACATTAAACAAAAATTATAATAACTATTACTAAATTAATTTTTGGAGCTTTTTTACTATTTTACTTTATAATTATGAAATTAGAAAATATATATATTTTTTTAAGTGTGATATTATTTTAGTATAGGCTATGGTCCTCACACATCAATAAATTGGTTTGTTCTTACGCGTGTCAAATTAATATTAAAAATATAAGTGAATGTATATAATATAACAATTTTAAAACTTTATAAATCTATTATTTTAATTTAGTATATATACTTATATAACTAAAAAATTGTGTTTTTTTTATTATTTTTTATTTAATAAAATAATAAGTAAATTATTTTCATTAATTGAAATAATTTTTAAAAATTTTTGTATAAAATAATATACTTTTAAGTTATTTTGTAGAAAGATAAATTATTATTCATTAATTAAATGTGAGATATAAAAAGATTTCAAAAATATATATTTTTTTATTTGTAAAAGGATTACAATATGTATGGTTTTTGAGTTATAAATGGACAAGTTATTATTTTTTTGTAGTTTAATATTTTGTAAAGGTTAATTAAGTAATTTACTTAGTGGAAGCCTAAAACATTCTTTTTTTTTATAAAGGTTATAGATATGGAACACTTTTTAATGGGTAATACCCATCAATGGGTATTAAAAAAAATAATGATGTGGTAATATGTTGACTTCCTATAGCAGGTTACCAACAAGTATTTTATTTTTTTAAAAAAAATTAATATATTTTTTATTTAATAATAGGGAATAATAATTCTAACCAATAGTATTAAATAATTAAAAGTTATTTTTAGAAACTTACTTATTTTGTTTAAATTACTACTTTATCCTTACACCAACAATAGAAATTTATTAAATTATAAGGGTCATTAGTGATATTTCACTCTAACACTCTTTGATGAGTTTTTTTTTTAGAGTTAAGGAAAAAAAATTAAGTTGTTTGATTTTATGGTTACAAAAAGAAAAAAAAATGAGTAGCTTTATTTTTTCAGTTCTTTGTTTTTATTCTAAGAATTATTCTATTACATTTAGTGCTTGAATTTTTTGTTTGGTGCTGGTAAGTAAACATGTGATTAGTAAAATATTTAAACTAGAAAATGTTTTCTCCAATATTTAATTTTACAAATCCTACATAAATTTTTGGGGTCTTTTCAATATTATACCTAAAATTGATTTTATTTATAAAAATACCTTTAAGAAAATTATTTGCACAAATACCGATTGCCACGTCAGCATAAATACCGAAATATAAAATAATTACCGAAAATTGAAAAAAAAAAAAAATCTCGCTTCCAGAAATTTTAGTGTTTTGCAAATTTTAAAAAAAGCAACCTTTTGGTTGCTTTTGATGTAAATAATATATCAATTAATACACATTTGGTTGCTTATTTTGATCAGACAACTTTAAAATTAATATATATAATAATTTTCATATTGTAACTAATTCTATTATGTTTTAGATACTATTTGGTAACTTTATAAGTTTTTTTATTAACATATTAAATTCTTTTTATTAAATAAATTTATTATTAGTAGTATACTATATTTTAACTTTTAAATACAAAATAATAAAAGACTTTAAGTTAAGTTATGATGTTACTTGATATGTTAGAGCATCTCCAAAGAGACACCAAATTTGGTGTTACACTATCACCAAATTTGGTGTCAAAAATTATTTCTACTCCAACCACAACACCAAAAATTACACTAAAAAAAATATTCCGAAACAGGTAGGAGTAAATCAGTGCACCACTTTTAAAATTTTGCAAGATGTTTTAAATAACTATAATGTACACGACCATAAAAAAAAGACTAAACAAGTCTCCCGAATGCCGAAACAGGTAGGAGTAAATCAGTGCACCACTTTTAGAGAAGTGCTCTATTTTCGGCTTATTAAATTTTTCTAATTTTTTTTTAAATTTTACAGGATGTCTTAAATAATTATAATATACACTACTATATAAAAAAAATAGACTAAAAAAGTTTCTCGGGTGCCGAAATAAATAGGAGTAGATTCGTACATCACTTTTAAAAATGTGTATTAAAAAATTTCCCAAAAAATAATTCTTAATTTTACAAATATAATAATATAAATATATATAAATATTAATTAAATTATTAAAAAAACTAAAAAAAAAAAATGCAGTGGCTACAGTGCACGGCATATAAGCCGTGCACTGTAGATATATCCTCATTTTGCAGTGCATGATGGTGCCTCCTTGGAGCATTAACTACTCCATTTTTGAATATTTGCTGCCTCCTTGGAGGTGCTCTATTACTTTATTAAATTTTAAATTTTATTACTTTTTGTTACAAAATATAAAAAATGAACAAAAAAGTTTCTTTTAACACATACTAAAATGTAAGAGAGATATCTAAATGTTAGAGGAAAAATAAAAAAAAAAACTAAGAGAAATAATAAATTTAGAGAAAAAGAATAATAAAAAAAATAATAATAAATGAAGAAGATTTTTTCAAAAAAACAAATTAATAAATAAATGAAGAAGATAATAATGTCAGAAAAAGAAGAAGTAAACAAAAAGGAAAAAAAAAAGTAAAAAGATAAATATTGGAGGAGACTTATAATTTCTTGTTTAGATTTTAAATTATAGTGTGTTATTTTGTTGTTTAAGAAACCTTAGTCTAACTTTTAATTTTAGTCATTTTTTTTTTGTAGCAGAAAAATATATGCTTCTAACATGTCAAAATGATCACTTTAAAAAATAGATTATAATAGTGTAATTTTTGTTTCCAAATAATAAATTGCGTGGCTGAAAAAACTTTTGAAATAAAAAAAAATAAAGAAAGTGAGAATAATAACAATTTGTGTCGTTTATTCACATAATTTTTTTTTTTTTTTTAAAAAAAATCTGATTGTATATCAACTAGGAGAGTCAATAAAATGTAAAAAAAAAACATATGGTTAATTTTTAATTTTAGTAGGCGTGTAGCGGTATTGAAAACAATAAAATGGTCTAAGAAAATTTCATAAATACAATTCACGTTGATACATATAATTATTTTTTTCTAAAACTACTAATTAGATTAAAAAACAAAAAAGAATGTAAAATAAAAAAAAAAAAAGAATAGAATGTAAAAAAAAAAAAAATATTTGATCAACCTAGTTTACTGTTATTTTGAAAAAATAAGATTTTTATTAAAAAAAAAAAAAAGCTACTGTCTAGAAAAAGAAAAAAAAGAAAAAAAGCTAGCATGTAGGCAGAGTTTAAGAGAGAGAAGCAATAAATATACATTGGTATACCTATAAAAAAGAAATGCCTAAATTGTGAGTATTAAAATAGGTAAGGGTAAATTCTTAAATAATTTAATAATAATAGTTATTGGTGCAAATATTTCTAAATTTTTGTACTTTGTTTGCTTGTTGAGAGAGAAGAAGATCGAGATGTGTATTATTTTTTTTTTTGCTCCATTAGTTCATGCTCTCTAACTGTATATGGACCAGGACAATAAAACAGTGTGTATAAAATATGATCATTTTAAGAAAATAGAGAAATTGACATTAACTAAAATAAATAATTGTTCTATTTTAGTATGACAATTATATTTTGAAGATTTCTTCTAGATAATATTATTATTTATTTTTTATATTTTTGAAAGAATGATTAATTAATTGAAAGCTTAGATTTTTATTTTATTTAATTATGAATAATAACTAACTAAAGAAGGAAAGAAGGAAACATGAAAAAAAAAAGTAGGAATTAAAATTAAAAATTTCTCTTAAAATGTATGTAAAATTATAAACAGTAAAGAAAAAATAATAATAATGAAATCATTTTATATTGATATGAATATTTATTTTTAAAGAATGTACACTAAATAATTTTTAATATTTACCTAAAATTTACTAATCAATAGCACATCATATATAAAGATTTAATTTTTAAAAAGTAAACTAGTTATACAAAGTGGAGATTTAGTTTGTCATTAATCGTAGTGTAATAGAAAACATATTATTATATTTAAAAAGAATTAATTGTGGTAAAAATACCAAATATTTAAAGGTAGTTGGTCATTAATATTTAGGATAAATAATGGTGTGAGTACCTAAAATTTTAAGTTTGTAAGTGGCATAAACTCAATATTTATTTTTAGCGGCATAAGTACCCAATGTTTATAAAACTGTAATTTTTCTCTAATTTTGTCTGTACAAATTCTGTTATTATCTTAAACAGGGCATATATAAGGCCTAGATTCTTAATCATTGGGTCTAGACAGAAATATGTAGTAACTAATTTCAAAACAAAGTTTGTACTGACGAAACTGGAGAAAAATTACAGTTTTACAAACGTTGGGTACTTATGCCGCGAAAATAAAAGGGTATATTTAGTACACCTCAAAATTTTCTTTAAAGTTTTTTTTTTTTTTACAAAAAAAAACCTCAAAGAATAAGAAGACTTCCCATGATTTACTCCTCTGCATTTAGTTATTTTATGAAAAATGATGCATTACATATTGCTTTATTAAAAAAAATTAAAAAGAAAAAAAAAGATAAATGAATAAAGATCTAGTGACAATATCCAGCATATTATATATTATAAATCATTAAATTTTTGCATATTTAAGTATAATGTAAACATAAACATAAATAATAAGAATAGATGGAACAATTTTTCAAAAGTATTATTTTTATATTTAATAATTATCCATTGATGAACGATTTTACAATTTAAAAGTTTTTAACTAATATTTTTTTTTTTCTTAAAAAAACTATGTAACAATCAAATCAGTTTTATTAGTAGTGGAGTAGAAATAATTATTTTGGTTATTTTAATAGAGTTTAAATATGTAAATATATTATTGGGGTGTAGTACTTATTATATTTATACCCCATAAAATTCTAATTATACCCCATTATTAAATTGACCCCTTTTATTTAATTTAAATTTTACTTTTTATAATCACACCCCTTCCCATTTACTAAAAGGGTATTTTCTTAGTACACCCCAAAACTTTCAAGTAATACAATGATGTTGTTAAAAAAAAAAAAGAGAAGATTAAGAATCGCACCCGTTCCTGTTATTCTTTTTTAATTATAATTGCTACTGTCACTACAAATTTTTTTACTTTTAGTCACAACAAAACTTGTGACTAGGGATGCACACGGGCCGGGGAATTAGCGGGGAGTGCTCCCCCCGTCCCCATCCTCGTTAAGGATTTTAATCCCCATCCCCGTTTATTCCCCATCGGGGATGGGACGGGGATTCCCCTAATGGGGGCGGGGATGGGGCGGAGAATCCCCTAATAGAAAAATAAAGTTTATAATAAAATTTTTAATATACAAAAATATTAAAATACATAAGAATTAAAATATTACACATTAATTATTATTGAATAAACTAATTATTATCCAAAACACAACATATAATTCATAAAAAAGATACTAATATACTAAAAAAAATACAAACATAAATTATAAATTATAAAATATTACTAGAAATATAAGATAAAATACTAAACGGGTCCCCGTCGGGGCGGGGAGTGTGATCCCCGTCCCCGCCCCGTTTAATATTCGGGGACAAAAAGTAATCCCCATCCCCGCCCCATTAGGGGCGGGTCCCCGCGGGGCCCCATCCCCGTGGGGGAAATATGCATCCCTACTTGTGACTAAAAGTAAAAAAATTGTGACTAATTATAAATCGTGATTCTTATGTTGTGACTAAAAAGTCTGTGGCTAAAAGTATTAGTTACAAAAATTACAATTTGTTGTGACTAAATATATTTTTAGTTACAATATTTGTTATGACTAAAACTAAATTAGTGACAACTTGTAACTAAATGCTATATTTTAGTCACAACATTTTGTTGTGACTAAAAGTTACATTTAGTCAAAAAAAAAAAATATGTGATGACTAAAAAGTTATCACTAAAAGTAACTGTTTTTTATAGTGTGTAAATATTAACGAGCATTGCTATTAGGCACCAACGGTGCTTAGCACCTTCTCGACATGTCACGTTGCGATTGGTTAGCGATACTTTCTAAAAGCTATTATATTAAATTATGTGGGACTCGATACTTAGTTGGACCAATAACGATACTGACACATAAGAGGGTGCTAGGCACCACTAATGCCCTTTAGCATTTCTCATATTACAAAGGAGCATTGCTATTGGGCACCAGTGGTGCCTAGCACCTTCTAAATGTGTCGACTTGCAATTGGCTAGCGATACTCTATAAAAATTATTATATTAAACTATATGGGACCCGATACTTAATTGCACCAATAGCGATATTGACACGTAGGAGGGTGCTAGGCACCAGTGGTACCCTTTAGCATTTCTCTATTACAAAGGCATCTCCATCTATCCCCCAATAATCACAATATAAATGATCCTCATGACACCTTAATTAACATCTATTGAAACTCACCTATGCAAATAGCATTTCTTGAAAACTACAATTCACACTTTGTTTATTAATTGAATATCATCTTCATATGGATTACATTTATCAATATAAATGGTTAATTAGGAAAATCGAAAAAGACATATCATCATAGTATTTTATAAAGATACTCTTTACATTGATTGATGGAATCTCAAAACCTTTTTCATTGATTAATAATGTTAGGCTTGAAAAATACTCTTTACAATCAGTTTTTAATTTTAGAATTATATTGAATATAAAGTAGTTGGTGTATTTATTAAAAAAAATACGTAAATGAGGATGTATTTTGTTAAGAAAAAATTGATAACTTACATAGTCTAGTTTGGTCATTTCATACAAAATTAAATATGTAATTATTTCTTTTAAAATTTTGGAGTACTGTCAAAAATTATTGGGATATAAATATAACTCTCCTTATTTTTTTTTTGAGTGAAAATACTTGTTATTATAATTTAAAAAAAAAAAAAATTTAACTCCCCTTATTTTATGGTGTGTAATTATAATTTCCTATATATATATATATAGAATGAGATAAAAATAGAAATAATAGATAAAAAATGACTTCCATGTCATCAGGTAGTAGGTTAAAATAAAAAATATTAAATTTAAAAATTTAATTAATAGTTATAAATATCAACTATTAGATTTGATCCAATGAGTAATGATAGAATACACATTCATAGGTAATATCCCTTAAAGTATACCCATATATATAATATTAATTTACAATTATAAAGCAATCATCTCACTTCTCAGTTCTCAGCCTAAGATTTGGTACCAGAAACGTCTTACCAACAAACCTTCACGTTAATCTACAGCAGCAATGGGAACGGAGTTCGACCCAGCATTCATTCAAGCACCAGAGCACAGGCCCAAGCCCACAATCCTCGAAGCCCAAGGAATACCATTGATCGACCTTTCGACCGGGCCCATCGATGACCTCGCCAAGGAGATCGGCGACGCCTGCAGAAAGTGGGGGTTCTTTCAAGTGATCAACCATTAAGTTTCGCCTGAGAGTCGACGGAAGATTGAGTCAGCGGCGAGGGAGTTCTTTGCGTGGCCACAGGAAGAGAAGATGAGAGTGAAGAGGGACGAAGTCAGGGTTTTGGGATACTACGATACCGAACATACAAAGAACGTTAGGGATTGGAAGGAGGTCTTTGATTTTGTGGTGGAGGATCCAACCATTGTTCCGGCGTCGGTAGATGCTGATGATCAGAGAGTTACCACGTGGCATAATCAATGGCCCGATCAGAATCCTCACGTGTTAAGGTAAATTTTAGTGCTTTTTATTTTGATATTTTTTCAATAATATACTTGAAATATAAATTATTTACAAAAATACCTTTATAAATCTCAATTACAATAATACCTTGCCACGTCATTAAAAAATACCTTAATTTTAAAATAATATGCCTGAAACAAAATTAATCCCAAATTTCATTTTTTTTTTATTATTTTCCCGAGTTTTCAAAAGTAACATTTTGGTTACTTATGATGCTGATAAAAAATTAATTAATTACTTTTACGTAAAAAATATCATTTTAAAATTATATAATTTGAGATACAATTTGGTTACCTCTAAAACTTTATTTGTAAACATCTTAATAATCAATTAGCTATTTTTGAGTTATATTGTGCTATTTTATTATTTAAAATATATTTGGGTAACCTTAAAGTTTATTTTCAAAACTAATGAGTTGTCATATAATATAATAAGCTAGTATTTTTATTTAACAATTATTTTTTATACCTTTTTTATTACCTTGAAACTTATGTGTTTATTTTCAAATTATATGAAATCAAATTGTTATTTTAAATACTTTTACGTTACTTATTTTTTATTTTGTAAATGTAAAAATATTTATGTTACTTTCAAGTATATTTAAAACTAATAAATTACAATAATTTTTTTTTTTTTTTAAAAAAAAAACCTCACAGAACTTATTGGTAAAATTAGTAAGTATGTAAATTGCTAATTAGTTATTTTAAAGTTATATTTTTAGTTACCTTTTAAGTTTACAATAGAAACTAATTAATTTTCATATAGTATAATAAATGAGCATAAATATGAAATAATTTTATTTAATATAGTTTATAGTAATATTTAAATTAATTATGATTTCATTAATATACGAATTGGTTACTTTTTATAAAATGATCCACTTTAAATAAAACTATCTCTTATAGATAATCTTTAATTTACAATAAGATATACTAATGTGTTACTATAATTTACATGTATATACTTTAATAACCAATTAATTATTTAGGTTATATTAATACATTTGAGTAACTTTCAAGTTTATTTTCAAAAATAATAAGTTATCGTCCAATAACCTATCATTTTAGCAAACTGTATTTTAAAAAAATATATATTATAAATATTTAAGTCACCCATATTTTCTTAAATATAAATTAATACATGAATTTTGATTAGTTAAATAAAGAATGAAATTACAATAACTTTTAAATCATTACTAATAAGACACATTTTTTGGACCAATTAATTATGATTTTGATAAGATATCAATCAGTTACTTTTGATAAAATCATCAATTTCAAAATAAAAAGATGATGATCAGACCAAAAATCCTATAATCAAATATGCATATACTCATATATGCCAAATAAACAGATTAGTTTATTTTGGCATATTGAAACAAATTTTCATTCTTTGTTTACATTTTTCGTATAGCCTACCATCGTATATGCTAATAAATCTATTGGTTTATTTTGGCATACTGAAACAAATTTTGATTTTTTTTTTTTCGTATATTGGAACAACAATTTATTTTATTTCATATAGCCTACTATTATATATGTCAATAAACCTACTAGTTTCTGTTTGTTGGAACAACATTTTTAATTTTTCAATACAAAGTAAACTATAGTCAACCATAATGTATGCGCCAATAAACCTATTAGTATATTTTTCGTATATTGGAACTACAATTCAGTTTTTATTTCAAACACAATGTGTGCTATAAAATAACAGACTAATTAGTCTATTTTTTTTCAAGTCTAGAAATCAAATCTGGTTGTATACAAAGTACATGACTGTAACATGTCTTACATAGTAAACTTAGACAATATATGCACTTGTCAAAGATTTAAATATGATAAAATACCTTGTTCACATCAAATGTCTTGCTCATAAGTGTTATATTATTTTTAATATAATAATATGTAGATTAAAATGTGGTAATATATAATATTATGTGAATAATATATATTAAGTGTATGGTAAATAAATGTGTAACCTATAATTTAACCTACACTTTTGTAACCTACATAGTAACTTGGAGAGGAGTTACAATTTGTTGTCATTTGTAACTCTTGTGTTGATCACACATTATTAGTGTAATAAAAGGGTTGTTACACAATTTGGTTTAAGGATTTCAAAATTATGATGATATAGTTGTTACAAAATGTAATACTCATTTATGGGAGAGAAATGATGTGGTATTTTGAATCCTAAGAGTGATCATCTAAACACTATATAAAGGAGTCTAATGTGCTCATTAAGATGAAGTTTTCTATCAAGAAAGCACTTTGCTAGAAAACCCTAAGGCTTGATAATTCCCAAAGCTATTTCCTAGAGAGTTCCCTTAGCGCTTAGAGATAGGGGGAAATAAGCTTTTGGACAAAGGTGTAATACCTTGTTCAAGTCATGGTGATCCCCACTAATCTACACTCAAGGTTGTGAGTGAGTGTTTATATATATATTATTCTCTTATTATATATATACATATTTTATATTGCATGTGTTGTAATTTTCTCTTCTACCTTTCATATATATATATAATATATAGTGTATATATATGTATTGTAACATATATTTAATCAATCTCTTATTTTAGTCCTTGTATTATTTTACAATAGAGTTGTAATAAATCTTGATTTTCTTCCATTGTTATAAAATCTCTAACAGTCAAAAGCTTATTCCTTTTCAATGGAAGAGGAGATAAATCAAGATTGTGAGAATACAAGGATAAGAGATTTTATGTGAAAACCATTCATGGGTGAGCATGGTGGTGTATATTATGTGATTTACTATTTTATATGATAGTAATATATATATGATATATATATGTGACATATATGTGATCATGTGATTATATCATATTAATATATATAGTATTATATAATATGATATTTGAATTTTATATCATGTTATTATATGTATATATGTGAGATATATAATATATAATATGTATGTATGAGTAATATATATTACATATATGTAGAGCATGTGATATAATATATATTAGTGAGATTAAATATGTAGAAATAATTACTTCTATGTATTTATGTGAGACATGCATATATAATATATGTATATATGTGTATATAATATATATCATGCATGTATATTAAAGTGTATATATATATGTTATATATGTGTGAGGTATGTAACATATATAGTTGTGTAATTAATGTATATATTATGTGTATATGATATATATGTATATTATAGTATATATGTTATATATATGAGATATGTAACATATATATTGTGAATTTAATATTGATATTATGTGTATGGTTACATATTTGATGTTTATTAGTAACATACATATTATATTAGTTGGCATAGAATTATTATTTGAGAGTTATAATTCATGCATGAGAGTTATATATATTAATTTTGTATATTAATATACAAATTATATAATATATATGATAATAATATTAATAGTAGTATAATAGTGTTTATTACTATTGATGTGGAGATTATTATCATATATATTGTGAATAAAGAGAATTTGAATTTTATATTTGAATTTTATATCATGTTATTATATGTATATATGTGAGATATATAATATATAATATGTATGTATGAGTAATATATATTACATATATGTAGAGCATGTGATATAATATATATTAGTGAGATTAAATATGTAGAAATAATTACTTCTATGTATTTATGTGAGACATGCATATATAATATATGTATATATGTGTATATAATATATATCATGCATGTATATTAAAGTGTATATATATATGTTATATATGTGTGAGGTATGTAACATATATAGTTGTGTAATTAATGTATATATTATGTGTATATGATATATATGTATATTATAGTATATATGTTATATATATGAGATATGTAACATATATATTGTGAATTTAATATTGATATTATGTGTATGGTTACATATTTGATGTTTATTAGTAACATACATATTATATTAGTTGGCATAGAATTATTATTTGAGAGTTATAATTCATGCATGAGAGTTATATATATTAATTTTGTATATTAATATACAAATTATATAATATATATGATAATAATATTAATAGTAGTATAATAGTGTTTATTACTATTGATGTGGAGATTATTATCATATATATTGTGAATAAAGAGAATTTGAATTTTATTTTTTTCAATAGTGATTTTTAAAAAAAAAAAAATTGTAACTTGTGAGAAGTTACATTCTTTGAGAATTTAAAGTGATAATTATCTCACTTTATGAGATAAAAAAGTGAACTATAAGAGTTACACTTAAGAGAATTGTCTTGTCATAGCAAGAACAAATGGATTAAAAGTGAATCCAAACTTGTGAAATGAGCCATAAATTGGAAGAGCAATTTTGGACTCAAAAGTAAATGAATCAATGTGGATTCAAAAATAGTGAAAAGATAATAAAATTGGAGAAGCAATTTTGAATATGAAATGATCAAAGTTGTGAACAAAATTGATGAGAATTTTGTTAACTTTGGTATAATTTTGGGCTAATCTCAATAAGTAGATAACCTTAAAATTATGAGTAAAAATAATCACATTATTTTATGAGTAGTAATGTGAGTTTGATATTTTAGTTTTGTTGAGAAAACTAAAAATGTCAAATGGTATTTTTAAAGTGGCCTTAAAGAGTCATTTGAAGAGAAAAATACACAAAAGTGATATTTTATATACACTTTATGGTAAAAATGTGGGGGTGAGCCACAAATTTAATCAAAATGTGTTGAGACATTATTGATTAATTTATTTGATTTTGAATTCAAATTCTAAATCAAGTTTGGCTATGTGCATAAGTGAAAATATTGACATATTTAGTGTCAAAGTTTTGGTAAAAATAATTTCAAGAAGGAATTTTTTTTTTAAAAAAAAAAAAAAATTATAGAGACAAAGTAGTCTTCTATATTTTAAAATCAAGATATTGTCTTGATAATGAAATGTGAAAATGTGGGGGTGCATACTCCAATATGAGAAAATTTAGACATACTTGGTGTCTAAAATTAAAATATGAGAATTTAGACATATTTGGTGTCTAAATTAGTGTATTTTTGATATGCTTGGTATCAAAATTATTGAGAATTTGAGTTGAGTGAAAATTAATCTTTTATGATTGAATTTTCAAAGCTTAAGTACTTAAGGAGAAAAGTGGTCACAAAGTGAACACTATATTTTTTGGCATGCATGATTCACATGGAATCAATAGTGAGAGGTTATAACAAATCGCTTAATCTCCGTACAAGATTAAAGGATGAATTTTCGAGGGATGGGACCTAAACTCCCTTAGCGTTTTGCTCATTGATGGTAACCTATCTTAACACTAGTAAAAATCTAGTCTTAAGTTCAATAGGTAATAACAAGTCAATAGAGTGAATGTGGTACTCAATTGTCCCATCTATGGATGAGTACATGTTGTAAAATTGAGGGTTAAAACCAAAAGGTTTTTTAATGGAGCTTAAGCTTAAGAAAACTCACTTAAGCTTAAGAAGTGTCTAACGAGTGGTGAGACACTAAAACTCCACCTATATGGACTAGAGGTGGTGCCGCCTCTTATGAGAATCGGGAGTATTCTCTAGAGAGTCTATGAATTGGAATTTTGCACATGGCCATTAACGGTGCAAGAGCGAGACACGCGGTCTCAAGTGAGCATTAGCGAGGGTGTGTGTGTTATCACCGGTTTGTACTAAAGAAATAGTGGTTCAATGCTACGGCAACCAAAATTTCATCAAACTTTGTGGTAACTACACTAAGGTAAAATTCAAGTCGAAAGATATTTTACCTAATGCACCTAAGCAAGACTTCTTTAAAAGTGTGTATTTATTCAATCAAAGTGGGGGAATGTTATATTTTGATATAATATTTTGATTGATTAAATAAATGTTACAAGTGTGTTACAAGTGTGTCACACATTTTAATCTAGTGGGGGATTGTTATATTATTTTTAATATAATAATATGTAGATTAAAATGTGGTAATATATAATATTATGTGAATAATATATATTAAGTGTATGGTAAATAAATGTGTAACCTATAATTTAACCTACACTTTTGTAACCTACATAGTAACTTGGAGAGGAGTTACAATTTGTTGTCATTTGTAACTCTTGTGTTGATCACACATTATTAGTGTAATAAAAGGGTTGTTACACAATTTGGTTTAAGGATTTCAAAATTATGATGATATAGTTGTTACAAAATGTAATACTCATTTATGGGAGAGAAATGATGTGGTATTTTGAATCCTAAGAGTGATCATCTAAACACTATATAAAGGAGTCTAATGTGCTCATTAAGATGAAGTTTTCTATCAAGAAAGCACTTTGCTAGAAAACCCTAAGGCTTGATAATTCCCAAAGCTATTTCCTAGAGAGTTCCCTTAGTGCTTAGAGATAGGGGGAAATAAGCTTTTGGACAAAGGTGTAATACCTTGTTCAAGTCATGGTGATCCCCACTAATCTACACTCAAGGTTGTGAGTGAGTGTTTATATATATATTATTCTCTTATTATATATATACATATTTTATATTGCATGTGTTGTAATTTTCTCTTCTACCTTTCATATATATATATATATAATATATAGTGTATATATATGTATTGTAACATATATTTAATCAATCTCTTATTTTAGTCCTTGTATTATTTTACAATAGAGTTGTAATAAATCTTGATTTTCTTCCATTGTTATAAAATCTCTAACAATAAGTTTATTTGCCATAAATGGCTATACTATGCCTATACTCATACATTAGCTTATTTTGGTATATTGAAACAAATTTTCATTCTTTATTTACATAATAGTCTTTTCGTATAGGCTATGCTATCATATATGCTAATAAATCTATTAGTTTATTTTGGCATATTAAAATAAACATGTGATATTTAAGTGTATAAAACCGAAAACATATGGTATTTATGCCGCAAATATCCCCTTATAATAATAAGAAACCAATTAGTTACTTTTTTATATAATAAAAATATTATTTTTATGTTATATAATTTAAAATACATTTTCGTTACCTCCAAAACTTATTTGTGTAACACTTTAATAATCAATTAATTATTTTTTAGGTTATATTAATAAGTTTGAGTACCATCAAGTTTATTTTCAAAACTAATTAGTTGTAATGTAGTATAACATGCTATTATTTTAGTAAGGGATAAGTTGAAAATACCTCTTTTTTTTTTATATCCATTAATAAAAAATACTCTTATATTATATTTTATTAAAATATACCCACTTTTTTGAGTGGATTGCCTAATATACCCTCACTCTCTACTTAAGTCTAGCATATAATTTTTATTAACATAAGGGATCTAATAGGGATATCATCTATAAAAATATGTATATTTTAAAGAATATAAAAATGGAGGTAAAAATTAAAATAAATAAAGTAAAGTGGGTATATAATGTAATTTTTTCTTTTAGTAAACTATATTTTAAAAGTATATATTTCATAAACGTTTAAGTCACCCACAATTTTTAAATGTGAATTATATAAAAATTTTTATTAATTAAATAAAGAAGAAAGTTACAAATTATTTTAAAAATCATTATAAATAATGCTTAGTTTTTGGATCAATTGGTTATGATAACAATGAATTATTTTTCATAAAATGATTTTAAAAGAGATTTTTGACAAATATATTTTTTTTTTTTGAAATAAACTAAAATGTTACCTCTAATATACTTTTCACTTATACAAATAATCATCTTAGAATGTAGATTGCAATGACACAATTCTTCATGCCAAATAATTAGTGGTGTAGCCATTTTTTAAAAAAAAAATATAAAAAGAGAAGGAAAAAGAATATCTTTTAAAATTAAATAATATTTATTACAATTGTAAAGTTAACCAAAAAAAAAATGAGTGAAAAACGAGGAGGAAAGAGAAAATCCTTTAAAACTAAATAAAATTTCACATATATAAAGTAAGAAAAAAAAAAGCAAGACAAAGTGTTAACTGAACCAAAAAAACATGATTAAAATTAAAAGGGTATAAATATAATTGTAGTTTTGATAATTTTAAAAGTTACGGTATATATGTAAATTAGATGTATTTTAAGGGTGCAGATGTAAATTTTCCTTTTATTTTTAATTTTTATTGAACTATACATGTAGAGGGGTTGATGAATGATGATGATGATGATAACATTGTGATTTATAATATGTTAAATATACATTGTCCGATTGTCCCTAGGAGTCATATCAATCTCTGTTCTTATAAAGATGTGTCACTGCTTTTTGTTCTTAGAGTAAAACAAAAACGCCACCAGGGACGGAGCTACCGGACTAGTTTTTTTTTTTTTTTCTTCTTTTGATAAAAAATAAATAAATAATGAACTAATATTATTTTGGAAAACTGCCTTTATATTATTTTCTTATTTTTTTTAATTGATCCTTCAATTTATTTTCCTGATTTCTATATGAGTTGTTACATAAATTTTAATTACTATTTAAATTGTTTTGCTATTGTTATAAGGATTATTATGAGAATTTTCATAAAAATGTGACAAAAAAATTAATTTGAAGTGTAAAAATAAAAAAAAAAAACTATTATCTCACATATTATTTTTTTGATTTTTTCTTAATTTATAATTTAAATTTTGATTGCAATTTAAATTACTGTTGCATTTTTATGTAAATTTTTGTAAAAAAAATTATTTAAAACAATAACAATAAAAAAAATTAGGAAGACTGACAATTATTTTTTTAATAATTATTGGACCAGCTAAAATAAGTAAAATTAATATTAGTTCAAAATGAAGAGACAAGATACGAATATTTTATTAACTTTTGTCTGGTTTGACTCTAGCAGATTAATTTTGTTTTAGTATATCCATTACTAATACTGATTTTACTGTGGTAATTAGTTTAATTAATAAACTTTATACTAATTTTAGTTTTCAGTCTATTTTATTAGATATTTATTCTTTATTTGCTGCTGTTGGTGGTGGTTCTTAAAGCGCCATTCTGCGATCGGCAAATGGTGTTGCATGCCCACACACCGACAACCTTTATTACTAATTTAAAAGATCGTGTTTAGACAGAAGTTTGTCCTCAAATTTTGAACTCTACTGTAACAGTAAATTTATCTTGATAAATTATGTCTTTCTTTAAAAAAAATTCATATTAGAGGCCATGAACTTGAGCATCTGCCGCTTAACTTTCGTAGAAATGCTTTTAGTATGTGTTTAAACGTATTTGATTTATAGTTTTATTATTTGAATTATGGAGATCAATTTTGATAAATATTAGCTTGTAATAACTATTAAAGTTATTTTTCGATTTGGCTAACATGTTCTAATTAGTTTATATAAAAATATAAGGGTAAATATTATTTTGGATCCTCTGTTTTATAAAAGTTACAGATTGGACCCTGTGTTTTGTTAAATGACAAAATAGACCTTATATTTTCTAAAATGGTAAAAATAGGACCCTTAGCTTAATTTTAGACAACTTTTTTTTTTAATACAACCAACTTGAACACAATTCCTAATATGGACAGATACAAAAAATGTAAATAGTTTTGTCATAGCACTTTTAGATCGGATTATAATTAAACTTTAAAAATTAATTCATGGTCCTATTTGTACTATTTTAGAAAATACATGGTCCATTTTGTCATTTAACAAAATACAGGGTCCAATTGGTAACTTTTGCAAAACACAGGGTCCAAAATGGTATTTACCCTTATAATAAAAATATGTGTTTAGAGTTAAATTGGGTTGGCACAGATATTTATAGTTAATTTTTAAAATAAAAAATGTTAGAAAAAATAAAGAGAGTGGGATTTTTACCTCTTGAATTTTGACATGTACCAAATTATTCTCTTCGAATTTTTAGGTCGTTAAAAATGCCCACTAAACTATTGAGATTATTAGATTTAATGACTTTTGTCTAATTTTAATAAAAAAAAGGCTAACATGGATTAAAGTTTCGAGGGCATGATTTAGTACATGTAAAAGTTCGAGAGGCTTGATTTGGTAAATATCAAAGTCTAGGGAGCATGGTTTAGTACATAAACAATCACTAAAATAGTAAAATTGAATGAAATTAGATAAAAGTCCTTAAATCTAACAATCTCAATAGAAGGAAAATTTTTAACGGCCAGATAAATTCAGGAGCATGATTTAGTACATGTTAAAGTTCAGGAGATAAAAATCCATGAGCCTTAAAAAAAAAACAATATATAACCTATTTTTTTTTTTTTTTGAGAATGAACCTGATTCCATTAAAACAATCAAACAAGTACAAGATACAGTTATGAGTGGAAAGATGAGTTCCTCCATAAAGCTTCCTGCTCTAATCCTAAAGCTATCCTAGCTAAACAGTGGGCAGCATTATTTGCCCCTCTTGGGATGTAGCTAAGAGAAACCTTAGGGAAGTAAGAGAGCAAGCTTTTAATTTCAGTAGCAAAAGGATTAAGATGCAAATTATGAGTGCTATTTTTACAAATATAATCAACCAAAATCTTGCAATCTGAAACAACACTATCTGGGTAAAAGGAATGATCATGACACCAAGAAAGAGCCAAATGGAAGGCTTGTGCTTCCATTAACAGAGGTGTAGTTATGCCACTTTTAGGTGATGCCAAATTCAGAAGAACATCCCCTGTTTTGAAATGGATAGTCATGCCATACCCCATTTTGAGAAGCTCTGAATCTTGGGCAGCATCAACATAAAGCCGATAGTTGAAGGTTGGAGCAGCTGTGCGACATGCAGCGGTTAACGGTTGATCTTCATGGACTTGTGGAGATATGATGGTCTTCTGGATGCAGCCCGAGTATTGGTGAAGGTAGTTTGTGGCCTCGCAAAGAACCTGTTTTGGGGGAAAGGTTAGTCCAGCATGTAACCAATTGTTCCTGCAGTTCCAGATCTTCCAAAGCAAACAAACAAAGAGAAGATAATGTCCAGCAACAAATTCATTGGCAGCAATATATAATAAGTCTATACAATGAAGTGCAGAGTGTTTAGAAATGAAATCGTTAAAGTTAGTTAATTTCCATACCTTCTGGGCAGTGGGACATCTGAAGAGAGCGTGCTCTAGGGTCTCATTATGATAGTGACACCGACTGCAATGTGGGGAACAGATGGTTTTCCTATTGAACAGGTTGTGGCTAGTAGGGAGGATATCATGACAAACGCGCCATAGGAAATGTTTCACTTTTGGAGGCAGGGGAAGGGTCCAAAGATGTTTCCACCATGTAGTTGAAGATTTGGATTCCGAGGGGGTAGGCTCATTGTGATGAAGTTGACTATGGGCGAGATGGTAGCCTGAGTTGACCGTATAGGAACCATGAGGGGTAAGGGACCAAAAGTGAGCATCCTGGGTGGGGATGGAATGAAGGGGGATGACCACTATAGCTTGTTGGATGTCTGTGGGAAAAATGGATTGGATAAGGGCATGATTCCATTCTTTGGTAGGGGTGATAAGGTCAGCCACAGTCCAATTGCCATTTGAGTAAAACCGAAGGAACTGAAGTTTGCCATAGCCAGGAATCCAAGCGTCATTGAAGATGTTAATGGTAGTACCATCACCAATTGATTTTCTAAGGCCTGACTGGAGAAGCTCTTTGCCCCAATTAATACTAGACCAAACAAGGGAAGGTCTATGACCCTTGCCAGAGTGAAGAAAACTAGTGTGTGGGAAATAACGAGCTTTAAGAAGGATGGCCACAAGAGAGTGAGGATATTGGAGTAGCCGCCAAGCTTGTTTAGCCAACATCGCCTGGTTGAAAGCCTTCATTGAACAAAATCCAAGACCACCATGAAATTTTGAATAACAAAGGAAGGACCATGTTTTCCAATGAATCTTCCTGTTATGCTCAGTTCCGCCCCACCAAAAACGAGCCATGAGTGATTCAATCTTTGAATGAAAAGAGGCAGGAAGTTTAAAGCAAGCCATGGCATATGAAGGAATGGCTTGAACAACCGATTTTAAAAGGACTTCTTTGCCACCTTTAGAAAAAAACTTAGAGTTCCATTTATTTAAGTGAGACCAGACACGATCGTTAATGTAATTGAAAGCATCTTTTTTAGATCGTCCAAAAGTTTGAGGAAGGCCCAAATATTTTTCCATAGTTTCACGAACAGGAATGCCAAGAAGCGAAGCGATTGCATGCTGGAGCTCAGGAGCAGTATTCGGAGAAAAATATAATGCCAATTTATTAAAGTTAACTAGCTGTCCAGACGCACGGCTGTAGTCGTGAAGAATGTTTTGGATAGATGTCGCAGCTTCAATGGAGGCTGAGCTGAAGAGAAGGCTATCATCTGTGAAGAAGAGATGTGAGATAGTGGGGGCTCGCCGAGCAATTTTAATGCCAAGGGAGTGGCTGCGAGGCTGGCGCTGTTGAGTTTTGTGATGGATGAGTGATGAAAGCCCCTCAGAGCAGAGAAGAAACAAGTATGGGGAAAGCGGGTCGCCTTGGCGAATTCCTCGGGTAGGCTTAACTTGGCCAAGAACTTGTTGGTTAATGGAGAAGGAAAAAGTGGCAGTGGAGACACAAGCCATGATCAGATCGATGAAGCGCTGAGGAAACGAGTATCTCTCCATAACTTTACGTATGAATACCCATTCAACCCGATCAAAGGCTTTGGCCATATCAAGCTTTAATGCCATCCATCCCAATCTACCAGTTTTGCGGTGTGAGAGAGAGTGCATGACCTCTTGTCCGATAATTATGTTATCGGAGATTAAACGGTCCGAAAGAAAAGCACTTTGAGTGGGAGAGATTATGCGACTCAGGATTGGTTTAAGGCGATTGACCAGGACCCTAGAGATGATTTTGTAAAAAGTGGAGCAAAGGCTGATGGGACGATATTCTGTGATCTGCTCAGGGTTTGGCCGTTTGGGTATCAAGACAATGAGCGTCTGGTTGATGGCCGATAAATCTACATCCCCATTTAGGAAGCTGAGAGCAGCACTAATAATTTCAGGACCCAATAAATGCAAATTCTTTTGAAAGAAATTGCCACTGAATCCATCTAGACCAGGAGCTTTGTCATGAGCTAGCTGGAAAGTAGCAGTCTCAATTTCAGTAGCCGAGAATGTAGCCTGGGTAAGCTCAATTTCAGCAATGGTAAGTCTTTCAGAAATGCCAGATAGAACAGATTCAATGACCTCGTTGTCAGGGGATTGACTTTGAAACAGGTGAGTGAAATATTGTTCAATGGTGGTCAGAATGGATGGTGTATCATTGGCCCAGGAGCCATCCGAGCGTTGCAGGGAAAGTATTTTATTGGTGTTGCGCCTCATAGAAGCCATACGATGGAAATAGCGAGTGTTTTTATCACCATGCTGAAGCCATGTGACACGGGAGCGCTGTTGCCAATAGATTTCCTCTTTTTGCAACAATTCATTTAACTCGTTTTCAAGTTGCCTTCCTTGATTTAATTGGTCATTAGTAGGTTGGGGAAGGGAATTGACAATTTTGAGTTGGGCGTGAACATCCCGGATTTGAGTAGCAAGCAGTGGACCCAAAGAATGCTTCCATTGTTTGAGCCGTGAAGCACAATTTGATAATCTTTCATGAAGACCAATTAAAGGATTTGAATGATCATTAGAATTGGTCTGCATCCAAGCGTCTCGCAAGCAATCCTCGAACCCCGGTTCAGACATCGAAAGCTTGTCAAAGATGAAGCGGGGGGGATGATTACGCTGATCATTTAGATGATGCAAGGTGAGAATTAGGGGCCTATGGTCGGAACCAAAAAAATCGCCATGATTAAGACGAGAAGCGGGAAAAATGACGTCCTAAGCATCATTAGAGAGGCACCAGTCAAGCCTTTCCTGAGTGTGAGAGGGCTGTTTTTGGCGATTAGTCCATGTGAACAGATTACCTAAAAGGGAAAGAGGGTGAAGGGCATAAGTGTCAACGAATGATTGAAATTGCGGAGATGGGGCACGAGACATATCACCCCCTATTTTATCAGTGAGCGATAGGTAATCATTAAAATCGCCCATTATGAGCCAAGGCTGGAGCCGAGAATTAGAACTAATACGATCAAGTAAATTCCAAGTATGCAATTTATTCTGAGTGTGTGGGGCACCATAAAAAGCGGTAAAAGTAAAAGCAGTAAAATTGGGAAATTTAAGATAACAGTGAAAATGATTTATATTATAGGAGAGTAAGGTTACATCCACATCATGTGTCCAGAGCAACAAAAGACCACCACTAAGCCTGACACGTGGGACCTCTAAACCGTTAGGATATTTAAGACTCGAAGCAAACTTATTTAAAGCACCAACAGGGAGTTTAGACTCCATTATATACAAAAGTATTGGGCGGTATTGTTTCACCAACAGGGAGAGAGAACGGAATGCTCGTTTACTCCCCAATCCACGAGCATTCCAACTGATGATGCTCATGGCTCCTGGCGGGCACGCTGAGCGTCACCCGCCTCTTCAACTGTCTCTTCATCAAGGGACTTGGCTAGGTTGCGTGTGCGTTTGAGCATTCTTCAAAATTCCGCAGCATTTAGACAATCAGGGCGTTGGGGTTTGAACTTTCGAACCCGAGAGGAGCTAGGGGCAGGGTTCGCAGAAGAACCAACAACAAAACATAGCGGCTGAGATGGATGCAAGTCGGCCAAAATAGTAGAAAAAGCTTGGGAGACCGACACCACATGCTGAGGAGCACCAGTAGTGGCCACCAAAGTCTCGGCCGAAGTGGAGAGAGCCCGAGGTAAAGGAGCAGCTAGTTGTTCAGCAGTGGTAATGGGTGGGAGTGGTTGTGAATGAGGGGAAATGAGGTTATTCGATGAGATGGCCGGGGAACTAGTGTGGGAAGCAGTGGTGGTTGTAGTAGCGACAACAGGCTGTGTATAAGGCCATATGGTGGTATTAGGAGGGGAGTGGTTAAGGTTAATGTGGGGTGAGGATTGAGCATTGTATAAGCCCATAAGAGTGGTTTGTGGCTGGCTGAAATGTTGGACACCATAGGCGGTAGTGGGATCATTGAAAGTACCTTCGGGGATGATGGAAGCTTGGTGTAAACGGTAAGGAGGAGGCGGGGCCAATGAAGTCGGATTGGCGATGTGTGGTCGCAGCCGAGTTCGAGAGCAGGCAATGTAAAAAGGATTAGAGGTAATGCGAATTTTGGCTCCTAAAGACTGGTCATAGTGAAGCAAAGGAGGGGCTGAAGAAGAGTCGCACTTTGCTAGGAATTCATGGCAGTGGTTCACAATGTGGCTGAGCCTTCCACAGTAATGACAGAAATCGGGTAAATTTTCGAAGCGAAATTCGAGCCAAACTGGGGCAGCCATTCCCTGAAATTGAAAGCCCGTACCACGCGGGAGTGGTTGAGTTACATCGATCTCAATTCGGACTCGGAGATAAGGACCCCAAGTCTCTTTGAGGGAGGTTGTGTCCACTTCGATAAAACGTCCCAAGACTTCACCAAGTCTTTGAGCCAAAGCACGGGACCGCTTTAAGAAAGGAATTCCAGAGACTTGTATCCAGAAAGGAGTGGTTGTGAGCGATTCAACGGTCACTACAGAACCCGCTTCCAAGGGTGTCATAACGATGAGTTTGTAATCAAAATGCCAAGGTTGGCCAATGAGTACCCGACGCCTATCCCCGAAGCATCCAAATTCGACAGTAAAGAAATTGGGTTCTTTTTCAAGGATATTGATGGAAAATCGTTCAGGCCACATTTGCTTGAGCCGATTCTTGAAGGCCTCAGGATTAAAATGGCGATTGGTCAGAAGCTTGACGGCTAAGAAGGCAGAGGGTTCTTCACGTCCATCATCCTCAGGGTGGTCAGGTGTTTCAGAGAAAGAATGAATTTGAGTTTCAAGAGCAGTAAGATTAAGAGTGGCAGTGAAGGAATTGGACAAGTCGTCCATGATCAAGGCAGGGCAGAGATTAAGGAAGCCAACAAAAGGGGAAAAACCAGTATTTAGACAGAGATATAAAAAGAAATATTGCAGAAAGAGACAGGTTGCAAAGTAAATCAAGTAATAGTCTGATATATAATGGCTTGAGCAAACTTGAAAGGACTCTGGCAAGAGCATTTCGGCAAGGAGTAACTTCTCCATGTCAGGGGAACAAATGATTATTCCTACAAAGATGCCAGTGGCTCCTAGAAAAATGGCAGTGACCTCTACAACAATAGATCTAATGATCATCCAGGGGGTGCGGGAGGTTGGGGTTCAATTAATACCATTTCAGCAAAGGGCTTTCCTTTGTATTCAAGCAGAGAAAAATTGAGAAATTGAGATGGGAAAGAATTAAATTCAGATGGGACATCAACACAATAGTAATGGTGGATGAGAAATTTACCTGTAAGGGAGAAGACAAAAGAATTAAATGAGGGATTCTGTTTGATGGCAGCTAACTGAAGTGGGAGGGAGGAGGTGGAACCGTCACTTGAGGGAAGGAGGCAAGGACGGACTGTTATGCCGATTAACGGCGACGACGACAACAACTACATCGACGGCGCAAGGTTTGAGCCCTAGATCGCACTCACCTTCAGAGGAACTGTCCAGAAGTGACTTTTTTTTTTATAACCAGAAGTTTTTCAGTGGAAGAAAATTGATACCCACATAATATTCCATGATTCCCGCTATCCTAAGCCGTATCCTCAACAATATATAACCTACATATATATTTTTTCTTAAAAAAAAATAATTAGTCTTTTAAAAATATTTACAAATAGTTCTAATTCAAAACCGCATATTTGGTGAGATAGGTATGGAGTATATATATTCGCAAATAAGTTTTGCTGGCAAAAAAAGGAAAAATATATATGTTGTGTAAATTCTGTATCTCAACCATAACTTAAAATAAACCCTTTCCAACGTAGATGCCTTCAATCCAAACGACCACTGCCAATTTGTAGATGCCACTAGATGTGCCACTAGGCTTAAAAGGATTGATAAGGAGAAGGCCATTGTTCAATCAAAAGTTGAGGGTGGTAAACAACTCATGAAGACTTTTGAGCCTATTGTCAAAGCTGCAAAAAAAGAAGACTTGGAAGTGACACAAGTCAAGCCACCCATTTCCATGTCAAGTTATAGTAATCATCGTCTTATTACGCACAAGCGAATCAATTTGATTAAAGAATCAAGTCTTGGCCATTTTTTTGGTGGCCTAAAGCGAAAGAGTGGCCTCGATGTGTGTATGGACGGTAGAAGGGTGAAACCAAACTCTAGTTCGGGTGTGTCTCCTGTGGTGTTGATGATTTAATATCTGAGGGAGAGAATTGAGTTCGAATTTGGGTGTGTCCTATGTGGTGATTGATGAAGTAATGGCGCAATTTGCTGAGCTGACTCTCCATTCACAA
Source organism: Cannabis sativa (assembly GCF_029168945.1). Lineage (NCBI taxonomy): Eukaryota > Viridiplantae > Streptophyta > Magnoliopsida > Rosales > Cannabaceae > Cannabis > Cannabis sativa. Next base: position 52,505,263 of record NC_083607.1, on the reverse strand, counting down.
TGAGTATCCTATGCTGTAATGTTCAGGGTATGGGAACATCGATGCATTAACGGCTCCGCGAGACAGAAGTCTAACGTATGCAACTAGTTTGGTGACTTGTCTTGAGGGCCTGTCAACATACATGGAGGCCTGGTGCCTTCAGGATTAGGCCATGGACGTATGGGAGTCATTGGGAGATGAGGAAGACGGTTCAGACAGTATCGAATGGGGCATGATTAGAAGCATTGGCACGTCTGCTTGGTGTTGGCATTTAGGTGAGCGACAATATTGGGATTTGCCTTATCATAGTGGGAACCTATTAACAATGCGAGTATATTGGCTAGAGAGCCCCGGTGCATGGATGCACTCACGGATGCTTGCGAGCATGACTTAGCGGGAGTTGTTGAAGAGACGGAAGTGTACACAAGGCACACAATCGGATGAAAAATGAGCCCATTAATACTCGAGTGGTTGGAAGGCTGAATTTAGCTTAGAGAAGTCAAGGTGCTGCATGGGTGTTTCGCTGCCGTAAAAGGTGAGCCCATAACACTAGGCAGTGGGGTTAGTTGAGATGTTGGTGTGAATGTGGTGGAGTTACTTGGAGTTTGATTGGCGTTGCGTATTGCTTGATAATTTGGCTTTTTTATTTACATTATTGAAAGTGATTTGACAATTGTCATAGGCTGGATTAATTGTTCTAATTCCAATTATGTATGTGAGCCAATTATTTTTTATGTCATTTCTTTGTTAGCAACTATTTGTGTTGGTTCTTGCAAAGTTATTTTGCGTTTTGCAAATAGTATTGTAGTGACTACTTCTGTTACTAGTTCCTTAGGAGAATATATTTGAGTGGATGCTTGTTCACATTTTATTAGCTTTCCTATAACGGTTAATTTAGTTTGATGTAATCCATACTTTCTTTTTAAAAAAAATAGAAAAAATAAACCCTCTCCAAGGAATTCAAAGATAAAAAAAAAAATAGTCATCTTGAAGTTTTGGAGAAAATATGTTCTTTAATTTACTAATTTGTGAAAACAAAATTCTATATAATTAATTTATTCTAAGTACCTATGGAATAAAATTCTGTTTTCTTATTAACACACATATTTACGGCTTTGTATGAAATTTTGGTGTAACCTCAGGGAGGCATGTGAAGAGTATGGTAGAGAGGTTGAAAAGCTCTCGATCAAGTTGATGGAACTAATTGCCATAAGCTTAGGATTACAAGCAAACAGGTTCAACGACTTCTTCAAAGACCAAACAAGCTTCATCCGGCTCAATCACTATCCACCATGCCCGAATCCTCACCTTGCTCTCGGCGTTGGGCGCCACAAGGATGCCGGTGCGCTGACAATCCTAGCTCAAGATGATGTTGGAGGTCTTGAAGTTAAGAGAAAGAGTGATGGAGAGTGGATTCGTGTCAAACCAACACCCCATGCTTTTATCATCAACGTTGGTGATATAATTCAGGTATGGTTTTTTCAAAGAAAGACTGTTATTTGTGTAGCTTTTTTATGGTAAGAATTGATGGTTGATGTTCTGATTAAGCAATTCATAATTCATAATTGTAATATTTTAGGTTTGGAGCAATGAAAGATACGAGAGTGTCGAGCACAGAGTGATGGTCAATTTTGAAAGAGAGAGGTTTTCGATACCCTTCTTCCTCAATCCAGCACATTACACAATGGTCAAGCCTTTGGAAGAGATGACTGACGATCAGAATCCTCCAAAATATAAAGCATATAACTGGGGAAAGTTCTTTACTACAAGAAAAGGAAGTAACTTCAGAAAACTTGATGTTGAAAACATTCAAATTTATCATTTCAAGGTATCTAAGTGAGCAGAGCAGGCCAGACAATTACTGTAGATTAAGCTTTATATATAATAATAATAATAATAATAATAATAATAATAATAAATAATGTATCGTATATGGAGTGGAAGTAATTAATAAAAATGGTGTTTTCTTCTGAGTATTGTAGATGCAAAATTGTTATTTCAAAATCAGCCAAAATAAGTAGTTATAGTTGTATAGCTATTTTATATTTATACATATATGGAATTATGGGTAATACTCGGGTACTAAAAAAAGTGGCAATCTAATGATTGATATTTATGATTATTAAGTTAATTTTAAAAATTAATATATTTTTTTATTTTAACTTATTACTTGATGACGTGGCAATTAATTTTTTTTTCTTATATTTGTTAGTCATATTCATGACTCATGCATTCTAAGATCGTGTAAATCTATTTATGGATTATACCATCTGGAATATTGACTAAATCAATTATTCATGAATTTTCTTCAATTAGTCCTCTCGAACATTTGTTGAATATCTTGATTATCAAGAATAGGGTGTTGAGTTGTTCCACTGGAAGTGTTCTATTAGCTGGACTATATTTTGCTCTGTAAGAGCTATTGAAAAATTGGAAGTGTTCATAAAACTAGATAATTGGGTATCACAACAGGGTGTCCCTCTTTATCAAAGACACCATCAAAATGGCCCTTTGATCTAGCCTTCTTAGCTACATTATTTGCACCACGATTGTCTACACGAGGAATATAAAGGAAATTACAAACATCAAAATTCAAAACCTTCTTAGCCGAAGGTCTAACTTCCCAATACGGGGGAAAGCTCCTCTCTTTCAGCGCACGCACCACCATTTGGGCATCAAAGAATATGGCAATAGAAGAGTTACCAACCTCCTTCCCCATTTGCAGCGCCCAAAATATTGCTAACAACTCAACTTCCACTGCCGAATTGGCCTTCTAGCTTCTCACAAACCAGGATAAGCAATCTAAATCGCGATCAAACAATCCACCCGCTCCACAATCCTTCCACGATGCATCAGTAAAGAAGACTACATTAGAATTTGAGATAAGATGAATGAAGTTCCATCTCAAAATCAATTGGCAATGGGAGGAGTAACCCATTCATCTTATATATGGTAATTTATTTCCACACATTAGCAATGTGGGACTAACTCTAATACACCCTCCTCACGTTTGGGCCTAAAAAATGTGGGTATAACGAACGACCTTTAAGAGACCACAGGGTCGAACGTGACATTTGAAAGAATCCCACAAGGCCAAATATTAGGAAATTTGTGGGTGTACACATTGGGAGATTTTTGGATTTTGAAACAGATTAAAGACTCTGTTGGGTTTTGTGCCCTAAATAAAACCCATTTCAATATAATCAGATTTACTTATTAATAAAGATCAGAAATAATATTTTATGTTGCATGGTTCACATGATTTATTTCATGATTATATATATAATGTATGAATTCCATTTAAGTCCAGAACATATGAATTTGTTAATGATTATAGTGTTGTCAGCACAGTGGAATATAATCTTAATTATATGTTCGAAAGTTTATTCCATGATTTGTCAGAACATTGGATTTAGACTGACATGGTATAATCAGCGATAGGTATTCTTACACCTTGGAAAAGTGTTATGTCCTTTCCAGGACATTGGCAAAGTTTACCAGTATAGGATGTATGGAGTATACATCGGAAGGGACCGATATTGAACTTTGATTAGATATATTAAAACTTACCGTAATATCTATTCAATTCAATATCACCTGTTGATCCTAGATCAAATGATCTTAATCCTGATATGATTAGGTTCAATCTCAAGAGTGTTATTCGTGTTCTTTGATTTGTTAGTTAAGCCTACTTTTGGGTCAGGGTGATACGTACATTTTGGGAACACGGTAGTGCAATTGAGTGGGAGCGCTAACATAAATATGGAATCTATAGCTTCTATCTGGCGAATAGAATGTAAAGGATGATTTCCTTCGAGCTTAACCAAACGAAAAATAAATGGTGGAGTACTCATTTCACTTAGCTGAAATATCATTTATACAGGGTTAAGTGTTTTAAGGATAAAATACATTGAAGGGTGTTACAGTAATTTAATCCCTTTACAGTGTAAATCATCTATATAGAGGATCATTGATCAAATTAGGATTATAACAATGGATAACTAATGACGTATCTATATCGTGGAACATATAGAGCGTTCTATATGACTGAGAGTGCAATTCCAAGTTCTAAGAGTGGATTCAATAAGGAATTAATAAGTTAGGGAATTTACTTGGTAAATTCGGTTCGACTTATTGGAAGCTCGGTTATATAGACCCATGGTCCCCATACTAGTTGAGACCACACTGCTTGTACGACTCAGTTAATTGATTTTAATTAATCAATTATAATTCTAAAAGTTAGACTATGTCTACTTTATGAATTTTCACTAAGCAATGGCGAAATTGTAAAGAAAAGAGATTCTAGGTTTATTTATTAATTAAGATTCTTTATATGTCTAAATTAATAAATATATTAAATGGAAATATTATTTACTAATTATTCTTAAGTTATTAAATAATTAGAATTGGCATTTAAAAGGTTAAATTGGAAAATTGGCATTTTTGAGAAAATGGGAATGAAAAATAACAAAATGGGAAAGTTGCAAAGTGAGGCCCAATTTCCTTATCTCGGCCGCCCACTATGCATAGGTTCTTACCATTTTATTTTTTTATTATTTTAATGCCATACAATTCTAACCTAAACATAGAGGACATTCTATAAATAGAAAGTGTTGGCTTCAGGATACTCATGACTTTGCACATTGTTTCCTTCAGAGAAAAGCTATGCCACCCCTCTCTCTCTTTTCCTCTCTAAACTTTCGAAATTCCCTTGAGTGAATGAGTAGTGCCCACATACATCAAGTGGTACCTCAATCATAGTATGTAAGACTGTGGAAAATCAACCAACAAGAAGGAGAATCAGCATCAAAGAAGGAGAGAAAGAGATCCAGATTCAGATCTTGATAATGCTCTGCTACAGAAAGGAATCAAGGGCTAGAGATCTGAATGGAAGGAGTCATAATATTCCGCTGCACCCAATGTAAGGTTTTCTTAAACTCTTATGTGTTTATTTCATTGTTTTAGAATTCATATTAGGATGTTAATCAAACATACTTGGTAGTAAATCTAGATCCTGGTAAAATATTTCCAACAGACTCAACACTGAAAACTAGCACACATTGGCCGGAAAGTCCCAAATGGATACCATATTAAAATTTGGGATAAGATGAATGAGGTTCCATCTCAAAACCAATTGGTAATGGGAGGAGTAGCCCATTCATCTTATATATGGTAATTTATTTCCACACATTAGCAATATGAGACTAACTCTAATAAACTAACCTCGTGGACCTAAGAATCTTCCTTCTCTGGAAACAATCATGCCTTCTAAACCTGAAATTCTTAATATCTTTGCCTTGCAAAAGACTCGATTCTTCTAGTCTCAGCAGCACGACTTTCCTAACAGCAAAAATATCAAATTTTCGACCTCTAAAAACAAGATCATTCCTTGCTTTCCAAACTTCTTCTAAGAAACTTCCCATAAATGACAAAAATTGCCAAATAAACTCTCCTGGAACTTTTGAAACCATATCAACAATCCTGTCCAATATTGTTTCTCTTGTCCACTCAACCTGCACTAGAGGAAAGGGGCCACTGAACAATAAAGCTCTCACAAAAGGACACTCCCAAGAAATATGCATAGGTGTTTCTTCGACCAAGTCACAAAATAGGTAGGATTTGTCCTTAACAAAAGCCAATTTATCTCTAGTAGGGAGACAACAAACCACCACTCTCCAAATCATAAAAGAGAGCATGTAATCAATTTTCTAATTCCAAATTAACTTCCATAAGCGACTCGCTGACCTTGTGAAGGTCCTCTAAGTTCCCTCATATGCGCGTTTGATTAAGAACCTGTCGTCACTAAGTTTTTTCCAAATTAACATGTCAGGATTGTTAGCAGGGAACCTAACGATGTTACAAATTTTATTTTCTAACTTTCTTCCAAAGAGATTAAAAACCACCTCCCTATTCCTATTATAACCACTAGTTGAGTTCTCAATATTATGATTTAGGGCCCTGTAAAGCGTCGAGCTGCATTTTCTACTCAGGTTGACTGGCACACTCGAGCACGGAACGAGGTAAGATAGCATAAGAATATATATATATATATATGAATGTATGCTTGTTTTGGATGTTTGCACTACTAGCGCTAAAATGAATGTGATTTAAGAGTGTTAGTATAGTGTGACATATTTGTATGGATACAGTGTTACCAACACGAGTACAAGGGGGTACGTTGTGCCTGTGGTACAACACTTAGTAGTTTTCGGGAGTACAATTAAGGCTCTACCAACATGAGTACAGGGTTGGTACTTTAGTCCATTGGTACAGTAGTCGTACTTCCCTTAAGAACATTCTTATCCATTTGGTGAGCTTAATTATTGAGCTCAGGGCGGCTTAATCATAAAGCCATCATCACATTATTTTTAAATATATATCTTGCATATCTTACTGAGTCTGTTGACTCATTAGTTTGCTACCTTGTGTAGGTAAAGGAAAAGCAAAGCTGGAGGAACAGTGAGATAGAGCTCGGCAGTGATTGTACATATCGCGGCAGTGCAACTTGGAGGGTTTCGGTCTTTTACTATCTTGGAGTCTGTATTTTGAAATTGCATGCTAGCGAGTTTTAAAAAAAATTATATATGTACATATTAGTAAAGTACTTTTAAATCGTATTTTGATACTCGGGATCCCGACCTATATAAGTATGAAGTTATGAAATATATTAAGTAATTTTTTTGAGTTTAAAAATATTTAAATACGGGCGTTACAGGGTGGAACCTGAAAAGGGAGTTATGGGTAGCAACCTGAAGACTTCTAGTCAAGTAGTCCATAATTAGAACAAAAAGCAAAGGGGATAACGAGTTCTTTTGTCTAAGCCCCTTTTCACCTTTAAAACTACCTTGTTATTTTATTGTCAATTGTATATTATTTTTTTTTTATGTTATTTTGATATTTTTTTCTTGTTACTTTCATATGGTTTTCTTGTGTTTTAATAAAATACCGTAAAATTATATAAAAAAAACTTTTCACGTAAAAATATAAAAAATTTACAAAAATTGGTGTTTAATGTAATTATCTAATTAAATAATACATAGGGGTTAAGGAATTTTTGTTTTGTTTACTTTTTTATGGGTTTTTTATGCCATAGTTTTGTAAAATTTATCAGGAATACTATATTTTATACATTTTCATTCGTTCCTTTTATTTTGTATTAAATATATTTTAAAATAATAAAAAATAGACTATAAAGCAGAGCAACTTCTCATTATGTATGCATACCAATTTTTGTTTTTTTTTTTTTTTTTTTTTTTTTATAATTTCCACATATATTTGTTTGTTAAATTTTTGTCAATTTTTATTTTTTTTGAGTGTTATTATATGTTGACTTCACTTTTAGCCAACGACGATAAGTCAAATTAAAGCGATTAAGAATAAATTAAATAGCAGAAAGTAAATAGTATAAAGTAAAGAAAACAATAGATTTTATAGATGTTCGGCCCCTTATGGTTAGTAATAGCCTACTCTCCTTTTTGTTTTCTTGACTTGTGAGAAGATGAATAAGAATGACTTACTCTTTTTCGAATGCTCTTACAATAATCTCTGAGTATTTTAATCTTAGAATGAGGTTTCTCTCTTAAGTGTTCTCTTTCTGAATATTTTCATATCCCTGAATAGTGAGATGAGTCCACTATTTATAGGGATCAATTACATGAAATTAGTTTCCCTAAATCAATCAATTATAAAAGGGAAAACTAGTTTATTTTCATAATTATAATGAAGGAAATTGAAAACTTAGGCTAATTTCCTTTATTCTCTAAAGACACGAATCTATCCCACAAAAGTAGGGATTATATCGTGACTTGCAAGCATTGAGATATATAAGATATTGTTGGGAATATTTTATCGGGATCTAGATTTACTAACAAGTATGTCGAATTAACATCCTAAATACGAATTCTCTAAAACAATAAAACAAACACATAAGGGTTTAAGAAAACCTTACATTGATTGCAGCGGAATATAATGACTCCTTTTGTTCAAGATCTCTAGCCCTTGATTCCTTTTCTGTAACAGAGCATTATCAAGATCTGAACATGGATCTCTTTCTCTCCTTTGGGTTTGGTTACCACCGTCTTACTCACTATGATTGAGTACTTGACTTGCTATGTGTGGGCATGTCATTATTTCACTATGGGTTTCGAATATGGAGAACAATGAAGGAGGCTAAAATCACTAAGGAAGGAACTCTCTCATCTACTAGTTGTCAGAGAATGAAAACTAGGTTTGATTTGGTTGAAGCATCAAGTGGATGAGTGAGAGTATCATGTTCCTTTTATAGTGTTTTAACTAGAGATTATGGCTGAATTATATGGATTAAAAAAGAATAAAAAATTGGGCAAAAATAACTTCTAGGCCGTACACAATAATGGACCAGTTTCTAGTTAGATTTTTGTCACTTTATTTCAACAACTTATTCTTCTTTCAATAATACCATATTTTCAAATTCAATCCTATAAATGCCAAAACTATTTATTTAATAATTATAATTAATTTTCAAATAAAATTGTCATTTATATAATTTATTAATTAGACCATACAAAGTCTCTTAATTAATAAATTGACCCCAAAACCTCTTTTCTTCACAATTAAGCCCTTGCTTAGTGAAATTTTTTAAATAAGACATAGTCTAATTTTAGAATTATAATTTAACTAAGTCTGCAAGCAGTATTATCTCACCTAGTGAGAGGACCATGGGCCTATATAACCGAGCTTTCAATAAGTAGATCTAGAATTTACCAAGTAAATTCTCTAACTTATTAATTCCGCCTTGCACCACTATTGATTTGGAATTGAATAACAATCTCAATTATATAGAATGCTCTATATGTACCACGGTATAGATACGTTATGATTATTCAATGTTACAATCCTAATACACTACTAAAAAATCCCAAATTCCCGTCGATTTTACACTGTTGGCCAAAGAATTCCCGACAGTTCATAAAATCGTCGGCTATACGAGCGTCGCGAAAACTGGATAAAATTAACGACGGTCGAAAACTGTCTAGAAAATAGTATGGGTCACGGTTTAAAACCGTCGCCTATAGTAAACACTATAGGCGACGGTTTTAAACCGTGGCCTATACTATAGACCACGGTTTTTAACCGTAGCCTATAATGTTGTAGGCACAGGTAAAAACCGTGGCCTTTAGTATAAGCCACAGTTTTAAATCGTAGCCTATACTATAGGCCACAGTTTTTAACCGTGGCATATAATGTTTTAAGCACAGATTTAAACCGTCGCCTATAGTAAAGTTTTCAATCTAATTATAAATTTCGTATTTTTCAACGACGGTTTTTGCCAATCATTGGATTGTAAAAAAAAAAAAGAAAAAAATAATTAGGATAAAGTATATATATTGTCATTAGTGAAACTTAAACAGATCCTGTTTTACATAGTAAAATTTTCCCTACATTAATTAATTTTTACTATATATTGTCACTAATTAATTAGGATAAAGTATAAACAAAAACAGAAACTGATCATTGTAAAAGCCCTTGTCGCACTGCTTGTGCTCGAACATATTCAATCCACTGATCACACAAAATATTCATCTCGTCATTTGAGTACGGATCGCTATTACCCTGCAAAAAAAAAAAAAATTGAAAGAAATTACATATTAATTAGTAAAAGACCTTATACATTATACTAAGTCCTAGCTAACTACCACGAAATTAGTGAAAGAGAAGCTTACAATAGACTATCATTACTATGTTTACGTATTATTGTGTAATATATAATGACTACCAGAAGATAAGTTTTACCATTTCTCTCACTCGGCGTATTGGATCTTCTTCGTTCATGAAACTCTCAATGAATTTCATGACATAATATCCACATTGCTTCCCGTCTGGTTGTTGTGGACATATCGGAGTTATCCACTCAATGAGACGATCATTGCAGTTAGTTAAGCTTTTATTAACTATGTTGAGCGACCTACACAAAAAGTGAAATTAGCATATAAAATATCACACACTTATTCAGAACACCTATAATTGTATTTAATATGTATATAATGAAAAGAAAGAGAAAAAAACAAATTTGATGGTATTTAAGGTGTCTTTACTTACAAATTTAGAAATAGAGTATTGTATGAGTCTCACATTCATAACTAGAGGAATCGATATATAATTAAACTGTTGGATATTATTTTACCAGGATCTTAGATCTACTCACAAGTATGTTTATTAACATCCTAAATAAGAACTTTCTAAAACGATAAATTAAACACATATAAAGTTTAAGAAACCTTACATTGGGTGCAGCGGAATATAATGACTCCTTCCGTTCAGATATCTAGCCCTTGATTCCTTTCTGTAGCAGAGCATTATCAATATCTGAACCTGGATCTCTTTCTCTGAATCTTTCATGTTGAAACTCCTTTTGCTGAATGTCTTTCTTCACGATCTTCCTCACTATGATTGAGGTATCACTTGCTATGTGTGGGCACTACTCTCACACTAAGATTTTCGAAATTGAAGAGGGAAGGAGAAAGAGAAGGGTGAGCCAAAGATAGGGAGAGAGAAGGCTCAGGTTTTCTCTGAAGGAAAAATAGAAAATTTAAGTGTAATTTTCCTGAAGCCTTCACTATCTATTTATAGCATTCCACTAGGGTTAGGTTTGAATTATTTGGCATTAAAATAATGAAAATATCAGTTTAAATTTCCTACAAAAGTGGCTGGCCCTATACTAGTGGATTTGGGCCTCACTTTTTGCAATTTTGCAGTTTTACCTTTTTTGCATCTGATTTTCTCAAAAACGCCAATTTTCTAATTCAACCATTTAAATGCCAATTCTAACTATTTAATAACTATAAATAATTATTAAATAATATTGTCATTTATCATATTTATTAATTGAACCATACAAAGTATCATAATTAAAAAATATGCCCCTAAAACTCTTTCTTTACAATTTCGCCCTTACTTAGTGAAAAATTCACAAATAGACATAGTCTAATTTGAGAATTATAATTGATTAATCAAAACCAATTACATGAGTCTTACAAGCAATATTATCTCAACTAGTGGGGGGACCATGGGTCTATATAACCGAGCTTCCAATAAGTAGATCAAGAATTTAGCACTAAAATTCACTAACTTATTAATTCTTCGTTGAATCCACGCATAGAACTTAGAATTGCACTCTCAGTATATAGAATGCTCTATATGTTCCACCATATAGACACATCATTAGTTATCCATTGTTATAATCCTAATGTGATCAATGATCCTCTATATGAATGATCTACACTGTAAATGGATTAAATTACCGTTACACCCTACAATGTATTTATTCCTTAAAACACTTGACCCCGTATAAATGATATTTCAGCTTATGTGAAATGAGTACTCCACCATTTATGTTCGTTTGGTCAAGCTCGAAGGAGATCATCCTTTGCTTACTATTCGCCAGATAGAAGCTATAGATTCCATGTTTATGCTAGCGCTCCCACTCAATTGCACTACCGTGTTCCCAAAAAGTACGTATCACCCTGACCAAAAGGTAGGCTTAACTAACAATTCAAGGAACACGAATAGCCTTTCAAGATTGAGCCTAATCATAACAGGATTAAGATCATTTGATCTAGGATCAACTAGGCGATATTGACTTGAATAGATATTACGGTAAGTTTAATTAAGTCTAAGTCAAAGTTCAATATCGGTCCCTTCCGATGCGTACTCCATGCATCCAACCTGAGCTTTACTTTAACCAATGTTCTGGAAAGAACATAGTATTTCTCCAAATACAAGTAAACTCTTGTTGTAGATTATCATATCAGTAAAACCCTGTGTCTGATAAATCTAGGAAACTTTATTCACATAGTCATGTTTACTTTCCAATGTGTTGACGGCACAATAAACAGGATCAAGTATGTGAAAAGGGTTTCAGATGAATTTATACATTATGTACATATAATCATGAAATAAATCATGTGAACCATGCAACATTAAATGTTATTTCTGATCTATATTAATAAGTAAATCTGATTATATTGAAATGAGTTTTATTTAGGGCATAAAACCCAACAAACTCCCACTTGCACTAATATAAAACAAAAAGTGCGTTTCAAATAATCTCAACACCTTGATATACAAATCAAGTGTAGTAGTAGTAAACTCCTCGTAATAGGATCTGAAAGGTTGAATTAACCACAACCTTTTCTCCACTATTACTCTTCCTTTAATCACAAAATCATTGATAATGTGAAATTCCTCTCTATATGTCTACTCTCTTGGGATACTGGATTCTATATCTTTTGGCAACTACTTTTGGTTAATCAGGAAATTAACACTAGTAGTTTAAGGCAATTCGGAATGATGCCAAAAATGTATAGAACTTTCCTTAGACTGAATAAGTACCTTTCCTGCAACAATAACATTCAGTCCCTTCCTGGTAGACCTAGAGACTTCAGATAGGTTTTTACACTTCTCCAAAATCACTATTCCACCCCCAGAGTAATCACCATCTTATCAGAAAGATTTTCTAGCACAAAGGCAAATTTCGAAATCTGATATGGTGTAGTCTAAGAGTTTTAAACACACCCTTATAAACTAACATATAGTTCCTCTTCTTAATCTTAAGATTTACTTGATTGTCTTCCAATGTTCTTCTCCTGGATTAATCTGATACCTACTCATTACTCCCACTCAACAGCAGGTGTCTGGTCTAAGGCATACAAAAGCATATCTAAGACCTCTCACTGTTGATATAAGAAATTCTTTCATGGCTTTATCTTTTCTGGAATAGTTAAGACTTTTCCTTAGATAAATAAAATCTATGTCTAAGAAGTGGTGAAGCTTCTATAGATTGCCATTAGAAAGAAAAATGCTTCAGCATCCTACTAAGTAAGTTGCTTGCATTAGAGTAAGTAATTCCCAAGTATACCACAAGCCATAGGTTTAGATAAGCTCAAACCTATAATACTAGGAACAGGAAGTTTTGTTAAGTCTATTGAATGGACTTATAAACAAAAATTTCCTTTTATGTCCTTGTAATAGAAAACTTTAGGTTACTCCATGTGAATGGATTAAACCATAGTTCTATTGGCTTTCTTCTTAGTTTCTTATCTTGACAATCCATTACTTGTTTAAACTCACAATGGATTTTAATCACTAGTGTCTTCCAAGTCATAAGAAGGTGAGTTCCTAGAAACTCTCCCACTACGACAAGGTACCGTGAATTATGTCGAAGAAAACTAAATGGTATTAACCTCTTTGGTTGTGACAAGACAACAGAGGCAGTGGGATCATCATATGTCATATAAGATGATAGAACACTTTTGGAATCAAGAATTAAATATCTCCTTTATTTGCTACTTGTTTTTCAGACTTAGTCATTTTCTTAGAAAAGTAGTATTTGTTTGAACAAACACTTTCTTATCTATTGACAATGGGATGGTCCACCCCTAATCACTTAGAATAGCTAACAAACCATGATTAATGGTTCTAGCTTTTCTTAAGATTTTGATTAGGTCATCCATGAATCTAGTAATGATTTACATTAAGTAGCCAACCATTACATCATTCTGAAATTGTATTACCATAGAAGGATTTAGGCAACGACTAGTAACTAATCATCAACATGCAACTCGAAATTTCTTGGGAGGTAAGTTTGGATATAATTCAAAAATCAATTTAATGATCTTTGAATTGCATATCTATTAACTATTTCTCCACCCCTATCAGTTCGCAAGATCTTTAACCACATACCTTAATGGTGTTTAACCATTGCTAGAAATTAATGAAATTTTTAAACATTTCAAATTTCTTGCTAAAAGGTATAATCTAGAGTTATCGTTTTAAGAATACAACGAAAAACTCATATCCACCCCTGAATGTACATCCATCTGCGAATTAGATGAACTACTTTCAGTGGATATAGGCATATTAACTCTTTGCAGAGATTGATCTTGTCAAATCCACTATGAACAAGATACAAATGCCATAGATTTAAAAAAAATGGTAGTGTCTTTTGATGACTTAGGTTTGAATACCACGTGGATCCTGGTCACAGAATACCTAACTCATATTCCATACAGTTTGAATCCATTAATAAAAGATGGATATTAAACACTTGAGAAAGTGTAACTGTATTGTATCTGGAATTAGAAATATAAGAAAATTTCTATTTGGAATCTAAAATTAAAGTCAAAGACTTAAAATTTATACCAAATATAATGAGTAATTCTATCTTGGACCACCACTACTATTTAAGTCTAAGTCTGATTTTCCCATACAAATAGGAGATTTCTAAGATTGAGGATTTATATCAATTGGGAATAGAATTTCGGGATTATAATTGTTGCTCCAGAATTCGCCTAAAATACGTGGACCAGTCGAGAGGGGACACGTGGATCAGATAACTGGTAAACCTTTGCTAAGTCTTTGTGCGCCACAAGGAAGCGCTGTTAGCATGGGTCCCGGAGGAGGCACCCGGAGTACAAGGTACTCCAGGAAGCTAGTATGGCGTGAAGGCTCTCCGGGATATGTCAGGTCTCTCCCGAGCAATCAAGTCGCATTTAATGCTGCATGGGAGGAAGCGTGTTGGGACTGTAACACGCAATAAAGTCTGACGGCACAACCCCCAAACAGCAGCGCTACAGTAATGATCATTTAAGTCTAGCGACGGCTACTCTGCGAAGAGTCACGTCAATCACAAGGCAAAAAGGACATTCTTCATAAAAGCCCTATAGCACCTAGGGATTTGACCATGCATCACCCATGGTATATTCATTGGAAATGCCCAACTTTATGGATACTTACAGATACATGTGTAAGAACAATTCTAGGGATTACCCCACCAAAACACTATAAATACCCCCTCAAAGCTCATTTAATGGGGTCGAGAATCTTGGTTTGCAAAAGAGCAAGAAGAGAAAATACTCACCAAGAACATTCTCTGTATTTAAGAGAAAGACATTCTCTCAAGTGTAGAATCTGTATTAAATACATCCATTAATAACAGAGGCTCGTGGACTAAGGCTCATTAACGCCCCAACCACGTAAAAAATCTCCATCTCACTTTCTTACAGCTCTTCATTATAATCATATTTTAATAGTTGCCAAAAACCTCGGTCAACATTTTGGTGCTTTCATTGAGAGCTGAGGAAAGCTGCTACATAACAAGCATTTAACTTCACAACAATGGTGGAGACAAGAGCTACACGTCATCCTCGCCCTCTAGAAGACGCTCAAGATCCCAATGAGGAAGATGTAGCCTCAAGGGCAGCAGAGGAGTCCGAGGAAGAAGAAGAAGAAATAGTTCCCGACGAGAACTACGAGGAACACCTCGACGAGTATGCCTATGACGGAGGAAGCTACTCGGAGTTGGTGCTCCTTAGACAAAAAGCTATCGATCATGAAACTGAGATCGAAGCTCAGAAAGTGCAAAATCAAAAAATGCAGGAAGTGATGCTAGCCATGCAGAAAGCCATGGAGGCAGCTGGTATTCACGTGCATCCCAAGGCGATGGCAGCTGGGCTCAACGGGGAGCCAGCGACGTCTTCGCCTAACTCCCAGCAGCAAAGACCTAGGGAACCTAGCCCTATAAGGCACCCTGCTGAGGAAAACCAAACAAAGAACCCTACTTCTACCCCTGGGCGAAAGAAAAAGGTGCAGGATCCGCGAAGGGTCCGCTCAGATTTCCCTAAAGGGAAAGGTCCGCAGAGGGGCAAGCCCCAAAGAGGGAGTCTTGGCCCTCAGGATCGAGGGGACCGGAAAAGCGTTTCCGTGCACCAGGAACCAGGGGGTAGAGGAAGAAGAGGACAGAGATGTCCTCCCATTGATCTGAGAAATCAAATCAATGGGAATCAAGGTGACCTCCGGGATCACCTTGACCAAAAAAGATACAGGCCCGTGGTCTCCTCGGGTATTGTGAACGAAGGGATTATGGCGGAACTTGCCATACTTCGAAAAGATATTGCTCGAGTCTCCCGGAGGCAGAAGGGAGACGACTCTGACTCGGACAGTGAGGATCGGGAGCCTTGTGCCAAACATATCCTGGAGGCGGAGCTCCCTAAAAACTTCAAGATGCCCGAAATGGCGGCATATACTGGGAACTCCGACCCCAGTGATCACTTGTCACGGTTCAACCGAGTCATGACAGTCATGCGGGTCAGCAATGACGCCAAATGCTTGTGCTTCCCCCTCACTCTGAGCGGATCAGCAGAGGAATGGTTCAAAAAATTGGAACCAGGATCGGTGGGTTGCTGGAACAAACTCCAAACCAACTTCCGGAGACAATTTGTTGCTGCCAGGAAGGTCAACTTGGAGATCAGTGCCTTGACCAACATCAAGCAACTGCCCACCGAGACCTTGAAGAATTACATCAAGAGGTTCCGAGAGGAAGCCTCGAAGACCAAGAAGGTCGACGACGGACAACAGCTTGCGCTTCTCCAAGCAGGAATCCGCACTGGGACTCCCTTCTGGAACGAGTTGCAGCAAGAAGGCGCTGCTAGCCTTCAGGACTTCCAGAAGCGAGTCCAAAAATATATTAACCTCGAAGAAGCCCAGATCGTGGCTTACGGAGGCTACTATCCCACCGGGATAACAGGATACATGCCAGGAGTGTCGCCATCGGGTGCTGTCCCGACCGCAACTCCACCAGTAAGTGGCATACAGTTCTCCGCTACTCCCGGATACAGCCAGGGTCAAGCTTTGGCCCCGGCATCTTCCCATTACGGCAACCCGTCCGGGGTGAATGGACGAACTCCTTCACAGGCTGCCCCGACTGCTAGCTTAACAGGCCCTACCCAGGGGTCGAGGAGCAAAAGGTCCTCCAAGGGCAGCACCCGAACGGGAGAGAAGCGCCAAAAGAAGGGGTACACACCCCAATATACTCGATACACGTAGCTCACGGACTCTCAGGAACGTGTATATTTTGCCACTAGGCAAAATACGCACTACCGGAGGCCCCAGCCGTTGTACAAAGATAGCTCCCGGAGAGATCCGAGTAAAAGATGCGAGTACCACAACGACATTGGTCATAGCACCAATGAGTGTAAAAATCTCAAAGACGAGATTGAAAATTTGATCCGTTTGGGCCACCTCTACGAGTGGATCAAAAGTAGGTTGCCCCACCTTAATCCCGGGCAGGTGGCCGGGGGTATGCCTCCAGGAACGCCAGGGGGTACAGCAGGAGTATTGCCTCCAGCTGCTCCCGCAGGTGACACCCAGCATATCCCCGGGCTACCGCCCCGGCCTAATGGACGGGTAGCCATGATCTCCGGAGGTCCCCATATCGGAGGAAACACTCGCAAGGAGCAAAAAAGATATGCCGAGGCCGCAAGACACAGTGAGGTGTGGGAGGTTACTCAACTCCCGGCTCAAAGGCCTCGGCTAATGGACCAGCCCATAACGTTCACGGAAGAAGACGCCAAGACGGTGCGTTTTCCTCACCACGACCCGCTGGTCATAGAGACCCCCATCGCAAATAAGGTGGTGGCTAGGGTCCTGATTGACAATGGGAGTTCCGTGAACTTACTCTTCAAAGAAGCCTTCACTGCGATAGGGTTGACCGACTGGGACCTCTCGCCTAGCGGATCGTAGCTCACAGGGTTTAACGGGACGACGCTAATCCCGATGGGGAAAGTCAGGCTCCCAGTTACCCTGTGTCCGGATACCCCCCAAAGCACATTCAAGTATTGCACCTTCGTGGTGGTAGACTGTCCAACAGCCTACAACGCAATCCTAGGCCGACCGGCCCTCGTCGACTTTAATGCAATTACTTCGATCCGACATCTATGCCTAAAATTCCCTACCCAGGAAGCCGGAGTCGGAACGGTGAGGGGAAATCAGGGAGAGGCCAGGCAATGTTACAATGTTGCCACCCACTTACCTGTACTCATGGTCCGGGGGCCCCCTGAGATAGAGAAGGCTGAAGAGGATGAGTTGGATCCTCGCATAGGGTCCGAAAGGGTCGTGGAACCAATGGAGGACGTCGAAGAAATACCACTGTGCGACGACGACTCCACCAAAGAACTCCGGATAGGGAAGAGCCTGGATCCGGAGGAAAAAGATAAAATAATAAAAACACTGAAGGGCGCCATCGACATCTTTGCATGGCGCCAAGAAGACATGACCGACATCAGCCCTCATGTCATCACCCATGTACTCAATGTCAACCCGGACATGCCCCCTGTACAGCAAAAGAGACGCCCGCTCGACTCGGTGAAAGCCGAGGCCTTAGAGAAAGAGGTGGATAAACTTTTGTCCAATGGCATGATCCGCGACGTGTATTATCCGGAATGGCTGGCCAATCCGGTCCTGGTGCCCAAGCCGAACGGGACTTGGCGGGTTTGTATAGATTTCACAGATCTAAACAAAGCCTGCCCAAAGGACTGCTTTCCGCTGCCCAGGATCGACCAGATGGTAGACGCCACGTCCGGATTTAAGCTGCTGTCTTTCATGGATGCCTATGCTGGGTACAACCAAATAAAAATGCATACGACAGACCAGGAGTGCACTAGCTTCAGGACCGATAAGTGGGGTATACGTACCCAGTCATGCCTTTCGGATCGAAAACGCCGGAGCAACCTATCAAAGAATGGTTAACCGGATGTTTAAAAGCCTCCTGGGACGAAACATGGAGGTATATGTAGACGACATGCTCGTCAAATCCAAAGCATGCAACAGCCATGCAAGCGACTTAGAAGAATGTTTCGAAGTCGTCCGGAGATACGGCATGAAGCTCAATCCGAAAAAATGCACCTTCGGGGTCAAGTCGGGAAAATTCCTGGGCTTCATAGTCAGCCAAAGGGGGATCGAAGCGAACCCGGAGAAAATCCAAGCTCTCCTGGACATGCCATCCCCCAAGAAACATAAGGATGTGCAGAGCTTGACCGAAAAGGTAGCCGCACTGAGCCGCTTTATCTCACGATCCACGGACAAGTGCATACCCTTCTTCAACATACTGAAGAAATGCCAAAAGTTCGAATGGTCGGATGAATGCGAGGAGGCATTCAAAAGGTTAAAAGACCACATGGCCAAACCTCCTATCCTATCGAAACCCGTCCTTGGAGAAGACTTGTTCCTTTACTTGGCCGTCTCCGAGCATGCGGTCAGCGCTGCACTGGTCCGGGAGGAAGAAAAAATTCAGCACCCCGTGTACTATGTTAGTAAGCGCATGGTAGGGGCCGAGACAAGGTACCCGGTCATTGAAAAATTAGTATTCTGCCTCCTGATGGCATCAAGGAAGTTGAGACCATACTTCCAAGCCCATCCGATCAGAATCTTGACCAATCATCCGCTCCGGCAAGTTCTCCAGAAGCCTGAAGCATCCGGAAGACTCCTCAAGTGGGCGATGGAGCTGAGTCAGTTCGACTTACATTACGTGCCCCGGATTTCCATAAAAGGCCAAGCCTTGGCAGACTTCATCACCGAATGCAATGAAGCCGAGGCAACAGCCAATACACCGGAACCACCAATCCCCACTTGGAGAGTATTTGTGGACGGAGCTTCTAATGAGAACGGTTCAGGAGCCGGAGTGGCTATGATATCACCTACTGGATTGCGGCTCCAGGCGGCACTCCGATTCAACTTCACAGCTTCGAATAATGAAGCCGAATATGAGGCCCTGATAGCAGGGCTAAAATTGGCTAAAGCTGTAGGAGCCAAAAGAGTAGAAGTCTACAGTGATTCTCAGCTGGTCGTAAACCAAGTTTCCGGAGAATACCAAACTCGCGGCGAACGGATGGCCGCGTACGTAGCAATAGTCCGAGAACTGCTCCACGAGTTCACGGACTACAAAGTAGAAAGAATCCCCCGAGAGAAGAATGCTCATGCGGACTGTCTGGCTAAGTTAGCCTCGGACAGTGAAGTCGAAGAGCTGGGGGTAGTACCAGTGGAACGCTTGGCAGAGCCAAGCATCAAAATAAAAGAGACCACACAAACGGTTGGGCAAGAACCCAGCTGGATGGTCCCCATCACAAAATACATAACCACAGGTGAGTTGCCCCAAGAGAGGGCACTGTCTCGAAAGATTCAGTATCAGGCTCATCGTTATGTAATGATGGATCAAATTCTCTACCGGAGAGGACTCAGCATGCCTTATTTAAGGTGTGTATCGGACCCTGAAGCTAGACAAATCATGCTGGAGGTCCATGAAGGGTTCTGTGGAGATCGTACGGGAGGACCCAGCCTCTCAAAGAAAATATTGAGGCAAGGGTACTTCTGGCCAACAATGAAAAAAGATTGTATAGACTATGTCCAAAAGTGTGACTCGTGCCAAAGGTACGCAAACATACCGAGAGCTCCTCCAAATGAGATCACTTTGATGACCAGCCCCTGGCCCTTCACGGTGTGGGGAATAGATCTCATCGGGTCTCTACCTACGGGAAAAGGAGGGGTAAAGTATGCAATAGTAGCAGTGGACTACTTCACCAAATGGACAGAGGCTGAGCCTATGAAGACAATAACTGCTAAGAAGGCATTGGACTTTGTTATCAAAAACATAGTGTGTCGATACGGCTTGCCTCACAAAATAGTCTCAGACAATGGAAAGCAATTTGATTGCGAGGAATTTACTGACTTTTGCAACCGACACGGAGTGGTAAAAAGCTTCTCCGCGGTAGCTCGGCCTCAAATAAACGGCCAGGCGGAAGCAGTCAATAAAATCCTAAAGGTCACCTTGAAAAAGAAGCTCCTGGCCTGTAAAAATAACTGGCCTGAAGAATTGCCAAGGGTATTGTGGGCCTACCGGACGACCCCCAGAACCACAACCGGTCACTCGCCGTTCTCAATGGCGTACGGTTGTGAAGCGATGGTCCCGGTGGAAACATTATTCCCATCCCACAGGAGGACGACTTATGATCCGGCCACCAATCAGGCACTGCTCCAAGAAGCTTTGGATCAAGTCGAAGAACTCCGGGATGAGTCTCAAATACGGATGGCTGCTTATCAAAGGAAGGTGACCAAGTATTTTAACTCCAAGGTTAAAAATAGAAAATTCGCTATTGGGGATATGGTCCTAAGAAGGGTTTTTCCAGCCACCCAAGAACCCGGAGTGGGGGTACTTGGACCAAATTAGGAAGGACCATATGAAATCGAGGACGAAATCGGTTTTGGCACTTACAAACTGAAAAGAATGGACGGAACTACTGTCCCAAGAGCCTGGAATGCCGATCACCTCAGAAAATATTACCAGTAGCGAATTAAACTTAGATTTTGTTCAAAGGGTTTGTACCGTCCAAATGTATACCTCCTCTATATTAAATAAAACTGAGTGCCTTAAAAACAAAGTTTCTATGCCACTCAGGGGGGGTACTAGGGTATACCGCACGGACAAACAAAAACAAACTAAGTAAAATATCCTGACCCAAAGGGCAGGTCAAATTAAGTAAAATATCCTGACCCAAAGGACAGGTTAAAATATATAAGTGTGACAAATAAAGATCGCATATATATATAAAAAAAAAATATCCTAGCCCAAAGGGCAGGTCATATACATATAAATGGCCCGGGGACAGGCCTTAAAATATAATTGTCTCCCCTTCAAATGAAAGCTGCCGCCTATATGTAAATTGTTCTAAGGCAGCAGCAAATATGTACAAACAAAAAAAAAAGAGTTATAAAAGAAACGGGTAGAATCTGGGTCAATAATACGGCAGCTCAGTCAGCCCGCGGAGGAAGACGAGGTCCAATCCGTGCCTCAAGCGCAGCATCAAGCTTCTTCTTCTTTTCCCGAAATCTGGCAATCATCTCCTCGGGTTTGGGATAAAAAGTAAGCTTGATACTCTGATCATTGGTGGCCCAAGCCATATAGACACCATCATCAAAGCGCTTCGGACACCGGGCGCAGGAAACAGGAGAAAGGAGCTCGGCCCTCTTGGCCTTCCTGGTGGATTGTTCTTTGAAATCCCTAAGCTCCTTCAACTCCGCAGCTAGAGCGGCCTTGGATTCAATGTCCGACTGGTGAGTCTCCTCTAGAGATCTCACCTTGGCGACCATTTCATCCAAAGCCTCCCTGGCCTCCCGGAGATCTCGCCTGGCCTTCTCAGCAGCCTCGGTTTGAGCCCTTAGTTCCTCCTGGTGCTGCGCCTCCATCCTGTCTCTCCGCTAAGCCTCGTCCCAGATCATGGCCTCCGCCTGAGCCTCCCTCCGTTTGGCCTCCTCTTCCTTGGCCTTGGCCGCTGCCTCCTGGCGCTCAGCAGCCTCCTGGTAGATCTGCCTCTCCGCTGTGAGGTCTTGGAGGACCTTCCTGACGTCATTCATGTCCCCAAAATCGGACAGAGCGAAGCCATGGTTTATGATGTTCCTGGAGAGGCGGCCAGCCTCAGCAGCAAGCTGAGCCGTAACAAAGTATAAGAAAAAATTTCTCAGAGGAAAACAAAATAAACAACAAAGAGGAAACGCAAAAATTGCAAAGTACTTACCACCGTGAGAGAATGGCTAAGGTCCTGGACCTGGAAGATGGAGTTCAGGGAGGCACAAGTGGCAAACCGCTTGGGCGCGCAACGTGTAAGCTGAGAAGCGAACTCGCCGGTCATCTCCGCGGCAAAGGGAGCCAAGGTAGGCCCTAGGAGGGGACGGAACCAGTCCGTTAAGGGGTCCAGATTAAGGTTCCACGGATCATGGTATTCCGGGTGGTTGATGCTCGCCTCAACCTCAGCTCGCAAAATCCTCCTAAGGGCCTCCACTTCGGCATACCCCCGGGAGTACTCATCCATAGCATAGTTGTGTTTGGCTATGCGAAGCTCCTGCCTCACCTCATCCCCCGGAATCGGGGTAAGCTCGATGTGGGGAGGAGCAGGATTTTCCTCCATCGGGGAGACCCCGCCATCTAGGCCATGGGCAGGAGTGTCGGCCCTCCGAGGCCTCTTCGGCTCGTCCTGGGCAATCATCTTGCCCTTACGCTTGCGAATCAGAGCCGCTTCAGGCTCCTCCTCGTCCTCCTCTGCTACCTCCGGAAGGGCCTGAGGCTCTCCTGCGCCCTCAACGGCTTCCTCCGAGAAGTCCCACCTCTTCCCTTGGCCTTCTCCCGGAAGCCCCTCCTCGTCATCCACTAAGTCAATGGTTTCGGGGGGAGCACCGGAAGGAACCTTCAAGGAAGGGGCCGGGGGAGAGGGGGTGAAGGCCGGAGGAGCCACGGGAGTATGAACCCCGGAAAGCTGTTCCAGGATGGCATCCATGGAGGTACCTGTTCCAAAAAATAAGCAAGTATTAGAAGTTCGTGAGGAACCGCTTATAAAAGAAACAACAAATAAGCTACTCCTACCCGAACTTCCTAATTCGGCCCTAGCAAAGTCCTGTACTTTAATGCTGGCAGCATCATCTCCAAGATAACTGTCCGAGGGCCGAAACCAGCTGGACGCTATGTAAGCTGATGGACCTAAGGGAATAGGTTCCGGAGGGCCGGAGCCCATCCGCGACCGACCTAGGTAATCTCCTAAGTTCGTAAAATAAAATTCCTTCAAACGATCCCCCCACCGGGTCAACGGCATCTTGAATCTACAAAGACGCTCGTCGAACCCT
Source organism: Cannabis sativa (assembly GCF_029168945.1). Lineage (NCBI taxonomy): Eukaryota > Viridiplantae > Streptophyta > Magnoliopsida > Rosales > Cannabaceae > Cannabis > Cannabis sativa. The sequence continues at coordinate 52,481,806 of NC_083607.1, read as the reverse complement.
ACGGGCCTATGACTGGTATATTCATCAACGGAAGGAACATAGCGAATTATCAAGGGGGACTTACCGCCGGCACCGGAAGTGCTAGCACCGGGAGCACCCGAGTTTGGTTCGGGGGCTGAAGGCTGAGGCCGGGAAGTCTGCTTCTCGGAAGAATCTTCAAGACGAAGGGGCCTCCCGGCGGGATGATCCCCAATCTCTTCTTGAAGTATCTTGTCAAAAAATTTAGCTTTGGACTTCCCGCCAATGGCTTGGCTCCTTCGCACCACCGGACTCCCCACGCGAAGCCCTCTCCCAGAGGCAGCCTGGGCCTTAGAGTACGCCTTCTCCTGGGCCTTCCGGTAGAGATAATCTTGGTACTTCTTCTCTGCCGTGGCAATGAGCTCGTCCCGGAAGGCCTTCTCCGCAACCGGCGCCCTCACATTGGGGCAGATGACCCGTGAGAGGTTGGAGTCATCCACGGATTGGTGAGAAAGGATAAGTTTGGCCTTCCTACAATTCTCCGTGGTAACTAGGCCCCCGACATCAAGATCGGCATGGTCATAGGAGGCGAAGGCTTGGGCCCTTCGGAGAAAAGCTTGAGTGGGAAGCGTCCGCTGGTAAGGTGGGATCCGCACCCACTCCGTGAGAAGCTCCGGGTGGTCAACGGCCCTGAACCCGGACGAAAAGAAAAAGCGGTGGCGGTACTCCTTGACGTGAGTCTGCCTATTATACGGAACCACCCCCTCGTTAGCAGGGTGGATCCGGAACCCATAAAAACCATCCTTAAGTTTGTCCCCTTTCTTGGGGACGGATACAAGTTCATAAAAGTATAAAATTTCCGCCGGGCTGGGAGACCCCCAGCCACGGGCGGTGTAAAAAATAAATAAGCCTGAGAGCAGGCAGTAAGCTTGAAGAATAAGTTGGTATGGCGCAAGGCCGACAAATACAAGAAAATTAACAAAGTAATCTTGGAGCGGGAGCATGGCACCGGTCATCAAATGGGTCTGACTCCAAGCCCCGAAGCCGTCATAGTTATGATTAGGCGTCTCCGAGTCACGAGGAGGCCGGTGAAAGGTCCCTGAGGTGGAGGGTTTGATCCCAGCCACATTAATAATGTTCTCCAGCTGGTGAGGACAAGTCAGGGTTGATCGAAGCTCGGCTGCTTCCCAACCGGTTGCGCGGGATTTATACCCCTCCTGGGCAACGGGTCCCACAGAAACCTCCTCCAGCGTGGCCATACCTTTCCCTTTCTTCTTCGAAGATTTTGAGCCAGAAGCAGACATTTTGTTTTCTGAGAAAAACAAAAAGGAAAAAAAGAAAAGTCCAGCAGTTAGGTCCCATACCAAGCCCTAAATCAAGAAAAAGGGAGTGGGGGTCCCCTAACCGTTGGAAAGAGGCCCCCTCCGGACACGTGTCACATGAGAAACTCTGGAGAGAATCCCTGAGCAAGTGTCGGGTGCGGTGAAATCGCAGAAAGTGGTTTTGCAAAAAGAAAAAAAAAAAAACAGAAAAGCCATCCTATGCCCTAAGCAACTGTTAAACGAAGAATGCATGGCCCTCTTCAAGCAAAGCTGTATGACTACAACAGGGGCATGATAATGGCGATTCTACAACTAACGCAGTAAACATAAAGCAGAACTCGGAGAACTTAAACACTCACACACCCAGAAGCCTCTATGTACAAACCCAGAAAACGAACGAAGTAAATATAAGCATGTTATTATCTAAGGATGCAAGAAACTTACAGTAGATCGTTGAACTGGGGGTACTGAATGTGGTTGAGTGAAAGTTGAGGAGATCTGGCAAAGTCAAACACTGGAAAACTGAATGAAGTGTCTAAGTGTTGAGACAGTTCGTGCTACTTTGAGGAATTTTCTCTCTGGGAAATTCGAGCAGAAATGGCAAGGAATGGAAAGTAACCGAAATGAAGGAAAGATGGTGGCTTTTATAGGCAAAAACGCATGAGGAACAGGCGTCATCACCTACCAATCGCACGGTAGGGGAGACGCACGATTCGAATTCCCGAAAATCAATGGATCAGATCAATCTACCATTAAGGCGGTGGAAACGTTTGAGTATCCGTCTGACACCATTAATGCGCCGCATCAATCATGGGGCGTGAAACGAATCGACCTCTGTAAAAGCGAATCGCTGCATTTAATGCCATTATCAGACGCACCTCCACGCGCCCCGAGTTCGTGTCAGAAGACCGAGGAGGCGGCTGGAGACATTCGTGCAAAAAGCAAATTGCTGCATTAAATGACATCATTTAATTTGCCCCCACGCACTCGGGGCTTGAGCTAGGGAAACAAGGAGTCGACCGGAGACACTCGAACAAGCCCTGGTTTATTTTTACTAAGTAAACAAGGCTTGGGGGGTAAATGTTGCTCCAGAATTCGCCTAAAATACGTGGACCAGTCGAGAGGGGACACGTGGATCAGATAACTGGTAAACCTTTGCTAAGTCTTTGTGCGCCACAAGGAAGCGCTGTTAGCATGGGTCCCGGAGGAGGCACCCGGAGTACAAGGTACTCCAGGAAGCTAGTATGGCGTGAAGGCTCTCCGGGATATGTCAGGTCTCTCCTGAGCAATCAAGTCGCATTTAATGCTGCATGGGAGGAAGCGTGTTGGGACTGTAACACGCAATAAAGTCTGATGGCACAACCCCCAAACAGCAGCGCTACAGTAATGATCATTTAAGTCTAGCGACGGCTACTCTGCGAAGAGTCACGTCAATCACAAGGCAAAAAGGACATTCTTCATAAAAGCCCTATAGCACCTAGGGATTTGACCATGCATCACCCATGGTATATTCATTGGAAATGCCGAACTTTATGGATACTTACAGATACATGTGTAAGAACAATTCTAGGGATTACCCCACCAAAACACTATAAATACCCCCTCAAAGCTCATTTAATGGGGTCGAGAATCTTGGTTTGCAAAAGAGCAAGAAGAGAAAATACTCACCAAGAACATTCTCTGTATTTAAGAGAAAGACATTCTCTCAAGTGTAGAATCTGTATTAAATACATCCATTAATAACAGAGGCTCGTGGACTAAGGCTCATTAACGCCCCAACCACGTAAAAAATCTCCATCTCACTTTCTTACAGCTCTTCATTATAATCATATTTTAATAGTTGCCGAAAACCTCGGTCAACAATAATCATATGCGTCATATAAAATGACATGAAATGATTTATAGACCATTCATCCAATGATATGTTATTGAGCTAATTCGCAATGAATAAGCTAAGAGGAATTAGGATAATTTCGTTTATAGATAAGAATCCAACGATGCTTCGATTAGCGAATGTCAAAGTAATCTTATTTATACAATCTTCTTGTTTCATATCGTAAAAATACTAGTCTAAGGTGTCATCAATTGATGAACAGCTAGATGTCGCATATACAATATTTATCTTTCGAGATCTAACACTATTATGTATGTCTAATGGTGAAAATCCACTAGGGATTTATCTCATTAGATAAACTAGCCAAGTTAGACCAACAATGAAGATTCGAAATTAAACTACAACTTAATAACAGAAAATAACATAGTTCAATATAAATTCATACACAATTCAGAAATTATAAACATATAGCAAGTAGGAATGACTAGTGAAAATACTAAAACTTACAATCCTAAATAATTTCCAAGGTTTTCAACAAACTGATATCAGTGTCCCGTTTAGGCGAGAGTCAAAGCTACCATTCATTGAATAGAGTTGTCAGCTCGTCTAAAATGTTAAACATTCTAGCAACCTTTTATTCGATCAAGATTAGAATTGAGCGTTGTCCCGTTTAGGCGAGAGTCAAGGCAATTCTATCTTATGAGCTTCCACCATTGTTTCATAATTTGCAAGTCAAGTATGGTCGCCACCATTAGGGTGATCCATACCATACAAAACACTTACAAACTACTTATCATTCGAGATTAAACGGTGCGAAATTGCTAATGAACGTTCCTCCATTAGGGAGGATTACTCACTAAAACAAACGCGGTGTAAAACCCACAATGGAGATCGAATATCTTAATAATAAAGCTCATTATTTAAAAAGAGTTGTATTTTCTTTGATTCTCTTTATTTAATCTATTTATTTTAAATATATATTTATTTAAAATTTCCAATTTAGAATGAAAAATTCTAAATATAAATTTTAATTTAATATTTATAAATTTTACTTAGATGGATATGAAAATAACATGAATTATTTCCATCTTAGTAATAATTTCCAATAAATATTTAGAAAAATATTCAATTTAAGTTGTTACAAAATTAATTTACAACTCAAATTTAATTTTCTATAAATATATATTGCATTTCGAAAAATTAAAGTATATAAGAATACAATTTTCGAAAAAATGCATATTAAAATAAAAAATAAATCCTGAAAAAATTATTCTAATTTAATGTTGGCCCAAAATTAATTAATAAAATTAATTTACAACAAAAAATATAATTTTCCTATTTAATTAAATATATAAGAAAAATTTCAAATATTTAAGTATGATGATGAAAATCAACTTAAATATTAATTTTCTATTTAATTAAATACACTAGAAAAAAACTTCAAGCAAAAATATCATCTATCTAGATTTTCCTTTGACTAATTAATTTAATTTCTAATAATATACTTTAATTCAATTTATTTTAAATTAATCAATAAATGAAAAAATCATTGATTTAAGTTGATCCAAGAATTAATTAAAATAAATAATTAATTTACAACTTAATCTATTTTTCAAGATAAAATTCGAAATTCTAGCATTTAAGAAATGCAATTTCGAAAATTGATTAATAAAATAAAGAAAAAATATATTTTGAAAATTATTTAAATTTAGTTGAAAAAATAAATTTCAACTAAAAATAATTTTCTATTTAATTAAATGTCATTAAAAAGAAATATTTAAGTATCATGATGAAAATCAACTTAGATATTTAATTTTTCAAATTAATTAAATGTATTAAATTCAAGAAATAAATAATTAAGTGTAGAGAAGGCTTAATTATTAATTTCTAGTTTAATACGAGGAAAAATATACTTAAAATAAATTGTACCAAAATTAATTATATAAATAATTAATTTCACAATGTATAATATTTTCCTATTTAATATTAGAAATAATAAGTAGTCTAGAAATAACTATCTAGAAAATATCCTATTTGACTAAGTATCTTTTCCACAAAATTTGAAAAAATATCTAATTTAAGTTGTATTAGAAAAATCTAGAACTTAAATATTTTCAAATTTAAATTTAATTAAATATCAAAAATTAAGTTGTAACCACTTAATTTGAAAATATTCCATTTTAAGTTAATATTCGAAAAGTTATTAACTTAAAAAATATCTAAAGAATCTTAATAACCAATGCCTAAAATTCCTCAACTTAATTTTGAAATTTTGAATTCAAAAGATATTCAGATTTAAGTTGGTTAGTTGAAGATAACTAAATATCAACTTAAATAGGAATATTTAATGAAAAATTTAAATTAAGTTCCAGAAAGAATCTAGATGGTTATAATTCTATATTTAATTAAATACAAGAAAATACATATAGTTTAGCTTAGAATATAAAATTCTTTAAACTATGATTTTCTAAATTAATTTCAAAATAAATGAAATTAATTATGTTGCTAATCAATTTTAATTAGGTTAAATTAGTGTAATTAACCTAGTACAGTCATTCAAATCAGGCAAATGGGCCTTCACAATTGGGGTGACTTGTGTGAGGGGGTGCTGGGTTCAGTATGTCGTACCCACTTCTATGGCTCCCAACTCTCACACAAGGCCCAAAAGAGAGGAATTTAACCTTAATAAGAACAACTGTTATTAATTGAATAGGCCCAAAAACTAAATGGGCCTAAATAAATTCTATCAATAACTATGATAATTTATTTTAGCAACATTAACCTATATGCATCTATAATAAAATTAAACACATAGGCTCACACAGGCACACTTTGGATGGGTCCTATCATGTTGCTAGGTCATACACAGATGAAAGAAGATTGTAAATATACCTGTTACAAATTATTATCTTGACCAAGGGAGCCATCAGATCATTAGATCTGGAAAAAAGTAACCATGGCTATTTGCAATCAAGTAATAATAGGTTTTGAAAACTTACAAACAAGCTAAAACACATACTCCTGCAACAGGGTTAGCTGGATAGTTGGATGTAGGATTTATTTAATTTTAAATTAAATAATTAATTTCGAAATATTATTAAAAAAGATTTTCAAAAAAAATAAAAAAAAATTTAAAAAAAAATTTCGAAAATTAATTAAATATTTAAATTTAAAATTAAACCTACAATTTTGAAAAATTAGGTTTGAACTAACCTAAATATCATTTCAAAATTTGCTAACTACTTTTAAATTTTAAATGTTATTTTATAAATAAAAATTAAATAAAAAAAATAGAAAAGATAAATAAAATATCTTTTCAGATTTTTAAATATAATTCAAATAAATAAAATAACAAAATTTAAAAGTTAGCAAAATATCTTATATCTATTTAAAATTACATGATTATAAATATCTTATTTTAAATTTAAATATGGTCAAAATATCTAAAAAGATTTAATTAAAAAATCTTAAAAGATAAGATATTATTAAAAAAAATATCTTAAAAGATAAGATATTTTTTAAAATATCTTAAAAGATATTATAAATATCTTATAAAATCTGACCTTAAATTTAAAAAAATATAATCAAATTTAAAAATAAGATAGATTTTTAAGCAAAAAGATAATTACTAATTCTATTCAAATTCAAATTACACTAATATCTTGAATTAAATTAAAAAAAATTAAATTAATTCAAAATGATAATTAGAATTGAATTAGGAATAGTAATAGTATATATACAAAACCATACAAAAATTGGAAGTTAATTCCATGAAAAAGTATGAAAAATTGAAGAAAAAAGAAAAAATTCGAAACTGTACGGACAGTTCTGCGATCGCAGGAAAATATTAGCACAGCCCCGATTTTGTCAAATCTTCAAAAAATCATAACTAATTCAAATAAAATCCAAATTGAGTTCTGTAAAAGGCTAACTTGCTTAATTTTTTCCATAATATCCAATAAAAATAATTCCAGAAACGAAATCACAATTATTTTTCACAAAAATTTCACAAACATCAATCAATCATCAAATAACACTCAATACAACATGATACCATCCAAAGAACATACAAACAATCGTTTTAAAGTCCAAATTTCTTGCAAGTAAATCAATTACCATGGCTCTGAGGCCAGTTGTTGGATATTATTTTACCAAGATCTTAGATCTACTCACAAGTATGTTTATTAATATCCTAAATAAGAACTTTCTAAAACGATAAATTAAACACATATAAAGTTTAAGAAACCTTACATTGGGTGCAGCGGAATATAATGACTCCTTCCGTTCAGATATCTAGCCCTTGATTCCTTTCTGTAGCAGAGCATTATCAATATCTGAACCTGGATCTCTTTCTCTGAATCTTTCATGCTGAAACTCCTTTTGCTGAATGTCTTTCTTCACGATCTTCCTCACTATGATTGAGGTATCACTTGCTATGTGTGGGGCACTACTCTCACACTAAGATTTTCGAAATTGAGGAGGGAAGGAGAAAGAGAAGGGTCAGCCAAAGATAGGGAGAGAGAAGGCTCAGGTTTTCTCTGAAGGAAAAATAGAAAATTTAAGTGTAATTTTCCTGAAGCCTTCACTATCTATTTATAGCATTCCACTAGGGTTAGGTTTGAATTATTTGGCATTAAAATAATGAAAATATCAGTTTAAATTTCCTACAAAAGTGGCTGGCCCTATACTAGTGGATTTGGGTCTCACTTTTTGCAATTTTGCAGTTTTACCTTTTCTGCATCTGATTTTCTCAAAAACGCCAATTTTCTAATTCAACCATTTAAATGCCAATTCTAACTATTTAATAACTATAAATAATTATTAAATAATATTTTCATTTATCATATTTATTAATTGAACCATACAAAGTATCATAATTAACAAATATGCCCCTAAAACTCTTTCTTTACAATTTCGCCCTTACTTAGTGAAAAATTCACAAATAGACATAGTCTAATTTGAGAATTATAATTGATTAATCAAAACCAATTACATGAGTCTTACAAGCAATATTATCTCAACTAGTGGGGGGATCATGGGTCTATATAACCGAGCTTCCAATAAGTAGATCAAGAATTTAGCACTAAAATTCACTAACTTATTAATTCTTCGTTGAATCCACGCATAGAACTTAGAATTGCACTCTCAGTATATAGAATGCTCTATATGTTCCACCATATAGACACATCATTAGTTATCCATTGTTATAATCCTAATGTGATCAATGATCCTCTATATGAATGATCTACACTGTAAAGGGATTAAATTACCGTTACACCCTACAATGTATTTATTCCTTAAAACACTTGACCCCGTATAAATGATATTTCAGCTTATGTGAAATGAGTACTCCACCATTTATGTTCGTTTGGTCAAGCTCGAAGGAGATCATCCTTTGCTTACTATTCGCCAGATAGAAGTTATAGATTCCATGTTTATGCTAGCGCTCCCACTCAATTGCACTACCGTGTTCCCAAAAAGTACGTATCACCCTGACCAAAAGGTAGGCTTAACTAACAATTCAAGGAACACGAATAGCCTTTCAAGATTGAGCCTAATCATAACAGGATTAAGATCATTTGATCTAGGATCAACTAGGCGATATTGACTTGAATAGATATTACGGTAAGTTTAATTAAATCTAAGTCAAAGTTCAATATCGGTCCCTTCCGATGCGTACTCCATGCATCCAACCTGAGCTTTACTTTAACCAATGTTCTGGAAAGAACATAGTATTTCTCCAAATACAAGTAAACTCTTGTTGTAGATTATCATATCAGTAAAACCCTGTGTCTGATAAATCTAGGAAACTTTATTTACATAGTCATGTTTACTTTCCAATGTGTTGACGGCACAATAAACAGGATCAAGTATGTGAAAAGGGTTTCAGATGAATTTATACATTATGTACATATAATCATGAAATAAATCATGTGAACCATGCAACATTAAATGTTATTTCTGATCTATATTAATAAGTAAATCTGATTATATTGAAATGAGTTTTATTTAGGGCATAAAACCCAACATAAACAGCCACAAAAGAAATCAAACATTCTTACTCTCTCTTTCCAAAACTTTTCATATTCAATCTTCACATATATTAAGTACAATAAATATGCATTGGTTCTTAACACTTGGTTGATAAATTTACTATGTCTACATGCAGTTACTATGTCCTAATCAACAACAAAAGAAAAGGATAAAGTTAGCAGATTGCTTAAGATTTTAGGCATGTATAGAAAAGGATAAATTTACTATGTCTACATGCAGTTACCAGTGGTTTTTAATACAAAAATGGGAGTCATGCCTGAAGATCATAGGATTGCCATCAAAGACAACTTTAATAGCCCTATGATCCGAGCCAAAAAAAAAAGGAAGGTGGTGAAGGGAAGCAGTGGGGAAAAGAGTGTTCCACTTGTGGTCAACAATGGCCCAATCCAATCGCTCTAAGGAAGTGCCATGTTTCCAAGTGAAACGACTGCCAGAGAAAGGTAAAGGAGAAAGAGAGTATTTGTATAGAAAGTTCTGGAAATGATGCATGGCATGAGGGGGAGGCAAACAATGGCTGTTACGGTCATTATAGCCAAGATAATCATTAAAGTCTCCAACGATAATCCACGGTGCCAAAGGGGCAACATCAAAGAGACAAGATAAGAGAGTCAAAGAATTATTTTTATCAGTAATATAAGGAGAACCATAATAGCAAGACAAATGAAACATATTATTATTTATAGTAACATTACAGTCAATGTGATGAAGGGAGTAAGACAAAATATTAACATGGACATCATCCTTCCAAAAAAGAATCAGACTTCCTCCTAAACCATTCCTAGGAACCTCTAGAACATTAGCAAAATACATCTTAGCTTTAGAAACAAAAGTAGAGTGAGCAACAAGTTTAGTTTCCATAAGAAAAAAGATCTGAGGTTGGTGTTGCTTGCAAAGGAGGGAGAAGTTATGGAATACTCGGGAACTCCCTAATCCACGAGCATTCCAACTGAGAAGACTCATTATTCTAGGCAGAGTTGCTGAGCAACACCCGCCGATTCATCATTATCGAACATGGAATGAATAATCGCAAAGTCAGAATTAGAGGCACGCGAACGTTTCAGCATACTACCAACAGAAGAGCCCACTTCACAGTTGTGACGGGTATAGGACTGTTTCCTGGTGGTAGAAATAGCTTTTCCTAGGGGGTTCAGGGTACATTGGATCTTTTCCTTTGGAAGATGAGGTTATGACAGTGGGGGTCATGAGAGGACGAGAGGGGAGTGGGCAATTGATGGTGGAAGAGATGGGGTTATTTTGGGTAACGCTTACAATGGTAGGTGGAGGAGATGTTGGGGGGGGGGGGCAACTGTAGTAGCCTCAACAGTAAGGAATATGGTAGTAAGGGTAGTGTTAGCGATACTTGGGATAAGGAAATGATCAAGAACCTGCTGAATATCAGAGTTCACAGCATTTGATAGAGTTGGTTGTTCCTCAAAAGGAATGGAAGTGGAGAACTCAAAAATGCTTTTTTTGTAAACTGACTTGGTTGGGGCTCGAAGGGAATCTTTGTAGCTAAGGCTGGGGGAAAAGGATTATTATCACAGTGGTGAAGAAATTTCTTACACTTGTTGAAAGTGTGATCGAGCTTACCACAGTGGTAACAATAGTTCTGGATTCCTTCATAAAGAAGTTTAAGCCATTTGGTAATAGATAGCTTTCGGAAGTGGACATTCATGCCACGATGAAGAGGTTTGGTTGTGTCAAGCAAAACACGAACACACATAAATGGGGTAATAGCATCATAGAGAGAAGCAAGGTGCACCTCAATAAGATCACCGATGGTATCAGCAACAAATTGGGCAAAGCTATAAGAATGAGAACCAAAAGGAATAAGATGGACTTGGACCCATAGAGGAATGAAACGAAGCTGATTGGGGAGTATGGTATCAAAATCATCTGGGATGGCGAAAATCATGAGAGAGTGATCAAAATACCAGGGCTGGCCCTCCATCACCCTTCTGCAGTCACCCTCACAACCAAATCGAACCAGGAACATACCAGAGTGGTACTCAAATATAGAGAAAGGGCAGCGGACAATCCAGGCATCTTTCATGGCTTTGTGGATCCAGTCAGCTTTGATAGTTTTGGGGTTGAGTATCTTGACAACCAAACAGAAAGAGTGGGCTTGTGGTTTGGGATGGATGGACACATGATCAAAGTCATGGATAAGAGCTTCTTCTTCCGTGAGTTGGATGGAATGATTATCAGGCAAGGTATTCATGGTGGTGAGCAAATATGGAAAAAAAAAATGCAGAGGAGACAAAGGGAATAAAGCAGGGATGGAGTAAATAAAACCCAAACAATATAACCTTAAATAGGTGAAAAAAGGAAGAGAATACCTGGAGTGAATAGCGAGTAAAAGATGATAGGATGCTATTTCCATCCTAGCTATCGGATGTCTAGATCTCATTCTGCCCAGAATCATAGCAATGATTCGTCTCCACCTGAGTATGGCGTCTGGAATTAAATGCTTGAAAAAATCAGGGAGAAGCGGATAGCCAAAGGATTTCTGTAAGAGTAATAAATGGAGTTCTCGGTTTTGAAAATGAATAAGTTGCATTAAATATTTGTAATGATTATGGGGAAACATTAAATGGGAAAGCATTAATTGGAAGTGAGAGGTTGAAAGAGGAAGAAGAAACGGTTGGGCACCACGCGGGTAAGGCGGAAGCTGGGTAGACCAGAAAAGAAGGGAAAATCCCTAGAAAGTTCCAGAGCAGACTAATAGTTTTTTTAAAATTAGTAACTTTTAAACTATTTTATATAATAAAAATGATAAGAAATATGAATAAGGTAACACATATCACTAAAAATGTCACACAATGTTTTAATATAAAAAATATAGTGCTTAGTATAAAACAAATACAGTATTTATGTAAATATTCGCGTGCTACAGTAAAAATGAAAGAAAAACAAAAAGATAGTATCCAATGTAAAAATCCCTAAATTTTTTAGATCAAAGTTTACATTTTTATTTTAGTATGCAAAAATAAACAAAAAAAAAAAAAGAGAAAACTTTTTTTCTTAAAAAAAATTCGAACTGAACAAAAGAGTCCCCTCTTTCTATTTTTTCCTTCATTTCCAGTTGCACCAAAACTTTCTCATCTCCTCCATTTTTGTTCTTAACCAAGGGACAATTTCAAGTCTGAAAAAATCATACTAGCTGTATAATGAGAAGGGTGGGATCGTAAAGCAAAAATCATACAAGATTGATGATAAGATCGTCTTCTTTTTTTGTGAAATTTCCATGTTGGAGGTCAAGTCTGAGGTAATTAATCCAACGAAGCCTACAACTCTTGCCACACCTTCGGTAGTGAGCACCAACAACCATGGTTGCGAGCCCTTATATATGCGTTAAGTCGATCATCTTCTTCTATAGTCCAAGCCCCTTTGTTTGTATTGAGCAGGAAAAGAAGAATTATAGATCTGAAATAACTAGTTTTCTTTTCTTTTTTTTTTTAAAATAAAAATAAAAATAAAAAATAAATAAAAAAAATTTCTCTTATATTCTTTTCTTCTTTATTTTTTGCTTTTTAGTATGAGCGATAAGAAATTTGGTGGCCTTATTTTTTGTGGGGATATTGGCGACTAAACTACCTGAACTTTACGGTTTGTAACACTTAACCACAAAAACCAAATTTTTGGCGACTAAACTACCTAACCCTGGTTCCGTTTTGCTCTGCACACCTCCGTCCAAAAATCACAGTTAAGTGCCACGGTGGACTGTCCACATGTACACACTTGTACATGTGTGCACACTTGTACACGTGACAAATTTTTAGTGGTCCACGTAATATTAGTTTTAAAAATAATTATAAATATTTAAAAAAATTAAAAAATTAGAATTTTTTTTTTCTTATTTACTTTTTTAATTAAAAAAAAAATTAAAAAATTAATTTTTTTTATTTGTTTTTTCTTTTTCTTTTTTTTTTCTTCTTTCTTCCTCACCAGGTTGGGATTGCTAGCTTCGAGAGTCATAAGACCCTCAGCTTCTAGGCTGCTCAACTACCACAAAAATGGTTTCTTCCTCACCAGGGTCGTATCCTCCACAACGCCAACCAATCGGCGGCCGCCCAGGCTCAGCCTGAGCCCACTCCAGATCTTTCTCCGCGGACCCCGGTGGGAGGTGCCCGAGTCCATTTACCCAACCCGGAAGACGCTATCGAGGTCTTCGTCGATGGCTACCCAGTCAAGATTCCCAAGGGCTTCACTGTCTTGCAAGCCTGCGAGGTTGTCGGCGTTGACATTCCACGCTTCTGCTACCATAGCCGCCTTTCCATTGCCGGTAACTGTCGCATGTGCCTTGTCGAAGTAGAGAAGTCTCCAAGCTTGTTGCCTCCTGCACCATGACTGCCCTCCCTGGTTAGGGTTTTCCCACTTTGATTTTTATTTGTAATTTTTGTGCTTGAGCATGTATTACATTTGATCATGGCTGATTTTGGGGTAAGTTTGGCGTTGGAGGGTTTTTACAGAAAGAATAAAGAAGAAGAAAAAGAAAAAAAATTAATTTTTTAATTTTTTTAAATTAAAAAAATTAAATAAGAAAAAAAAATTAATTTTAAATTTTTTTAAATATTTATAATTATTTTTTAAAATTAATATTCCGTGGACCACTAAAAATTTGCCACGTGTACAAGTGTGTACACGTGTACAGTCCACCGTGTCACTTAACTGTGATTTTTGGACGGAGGTGTGCAGAGCAAAACGGAACCAGGGTTTAGGTAGTTTAGCCGCCAAAAAATTAATTTTTGTGGTTAAGTGTTACAAACCGTAAAGTTCAGGTGGTTTAGCCGCCAATATCCCTTTTTTGTGTTGTTGAAACATTAAGATCGGTCCTTGAAAGGACTTGCGGTCTGATTGTTTAGGCTTTTGACTAAATGTGTAACACCCTAACTAGCATAGGCGTATTACGTGACTTTTAAACATACTGTGCAGCTCGTTGCTAATCAACGAGGTTTATGGAAAACGTGATTAATTAAAATTTTTGCTTTTTAATTAAACTTGTAAAATATTTATACAAAATACTCGGGATCCCGATTACAAAACCATTTACAAAAGTTTATTGTCTATACAAAATACTTGTTGCCTAGCGACTAATTACAAAAATAGCCTCGCTGTCCCGATGATCGTACGCTCCAGGCCTAACCGCCCCGACATGTACAATCTTCACCGGCTCGCTCACGGTCCATCAGCCCTAGCCTTGCCCTTACCTACACATAAACGTAGCACTGTGAGTAGACAGACTCAGTAAGAAAAGCATAATAATAATCATACATAAATCTCGGTCATGATTAGACGCCCATACCCCTGACCATAACCCTAACTGCCGTGTCCAACACGATACTGAGTCCTGAACGTTCATAAGGACGATACTATTGACAAGTAAAAGCCTACTCGGTCGAACTGGTCATACTCCAGCTGCTAGTCATACTCTAGCCTGTACCGATGTGTTACAGTATCAGCCTATACTCGGTCGAACTGGTCATACTCCAGCTGCTAGTCATACTCTAGCCTGTACCGATGTGATACGTCAAATAGTACGGAACCACCAACCTAAGTATCAGCCTATACTCGACACACTGGTCATACTCCAGCTGCTAGTCTTACTCTAGCCTGTCCCGATGTGATACAGTGTCAGCCTATACTCGGTCATACTGGTCATACTCCAGCTGCTAGTCATACTCTAGCCTATACCGATGTGACACAGTCGGATGGTTCGAAGCCAACATACATATCTAATGTAATCTAACAGGCTTCCTAACATGCACGCTAAACATGTAATCTATATATGCATACTGTTATTCTAATCTTACCTCAATTCTGAATTCAGGTGTGCCGGTCAACCTGACTGGAACTATCTGCGTGGCGGATTACAGGCTCCTAAACCATAAAAATCACAACACTATAAGTGATACGCTAAATCACTTCCCGGGGACTTAAACTTGGAACTAAAAGTTTCCCTATCGATAAAAAGCATGGCAATACCCCAAATAACATAAAAACGAGGAAAACTAGGGTTTCTGAAATTTCCCCAACCGGCAGACCGGTTGTCCAACCGGAATTCCAGTTCTGGGAATTTTCAAAACCCATCCGGAATTCCGGATGCACAACCGGAATTCCGGTTCCTCGCAGGCAGAACTTCAAAAATTCACACATTGCACAAGACTAATCCAAACAATACCAAAACTTCCAGACCTGCTATTTAGACCCTAAGGAACAATTCTAAAGCATAAAAACCAAGCTTCATGCAACCAAACCAAAACCACCATTAAAGCATCAAGCTTTGAGTTCTAAACTCAAACTTGATCAAACCCTACTAACATGCATTCAATTCAGCCCAAATCTACATAAACATGCATAATTTAACCTCTGGAAACCAATAGCAACCATCTACAGCAATCAATTAACAGATTCAACACATTTCTTTGAAAATCATATTTTTGAGCTCAAAACTTTCAATCTTGAATCAAAGCAAATATCATGCTTTAAACTAGCTCTAATCTACTTAAAATCACAAGAATAATCCTCTGAAAACCACAACAAATCACAGCAGCAAGCATCACAACAAATCAACATGCAACAATCATTTTTTAAACATTTTCCATAAATTACAAAAGGGAAAGGTTTAGAGACCTTACCAAAGCTTTAAGAACACTTAGATTGAAGGAGAAAGAGCTTTAAAATCAAGAAATCCCAGCCCTAGAAACACCCTACCAGCCGAGAGAGAGAGAGAGAGGAAAAGAGAGCTTTGAAATTTTTTTCTATTTTTTTCTATTTTTTTCTAAGTTTGAAATTTTGAATAACTGAAATAACATGCCACTTAACCCCTTTTACTTCAGCCAACATAAAGCATTATTAAACATATATAATCCAATTAATAAGTCACAAAAAGACAAACTAACAATGGGGCAAAATGACCATTTTGCCCCTTCACACTAAAATCACATAAATAACACTAAAGGGGTATTTTTGGGAAATTCTAAATTCCTGGCCATTTCCGACACTCCCAATGTCTAATAAACCGTCCCAATCTACTAACATACTAAGTTGTGATTTTACTGAGCCAAACACCGAGTTCCATGTTACCGGACACCGTTAATGCAAAATTATGAAAACTACTAAATGACATAAAATGCATCTCAGAATTCAACAATAACAGTATAAATAATTATTTAAATAGCTATAAATAATTTTCATAATTAAACATGATTAACTGCTAATTTCCAAATTAAACTAAGCGGTCTTTACAAAATGAGAGAGAGAAAGAGAGAGATATATATATAGAGAGAGGAGCTATATATTTAAGATTATTTACTGATTACTGTCACAGAATAGTTGTTTATACATTGTTCTCATGTATTAAAATAGTTGCTTAACAAAATTAAAAAATTGATACATTAGTTTCAGTTATGGAACCTCTGTAAATTTTGGTACAGAGCAATAGTCATTGAGATGACAATAAGCACTATGCTAATTACGAATTAAGTGGAGAACTAGTATCAAGAGATTGCACTTTTATTAAACTAGTGCAGGTAATGATGGAGAAGCTACAATGCAATAGTGAAACAATTAAAATACTAACTGAAGGAAGGTTGTCAACCACTCCAACTCAAGGGTGACAAAAGTTTGATGTTTTACATAAAGCTATTAACCAAGGAAACTAATTTCACGCAATATCCATTACGTGTGAACATATTCATCAACATAGAAAAGCAAATTTTTTTTTACAGTTACCCAAACAATAGTGTGCAACAATGTGATAACGAAAGAAAATGGCAATCACTCAATACACTCAGATGTACAGCAACATGATAACAACACAACAACAACAGCTAAATAACTTTTATCTACTTTAAGGAGGGGATCAATTTCAAAAGATATTATTTTGGTTGATATTAACACTTTGACACCAGAAACAAACCATACATCAACTAGAAAAACAACCAAAAGAAAATCCCTGAAGAAGTTGAATATTGAAAAATCTATATTTATTTGTTCATCAATTGATATTATTTTTGGTGCAAAACTACACAATATCTACATAAAAAATAATTGTTATTTTCATGCTATTATGAAGTTTCTTTTGTGTTGTTTTTGCAACATCCACTACTACAAAAACACCCTTTAGAGGCAGTTTTTAAGCCCTTTCAGCGTCGGTTTTCGCGAAATTCGCTACCGACGCTGATCAGGGCGACGCTAAAGGGTTTATATGAACCGACGCCATATGTGGCGTAGCAACCGACGCTAAAAGTGAGCAGATTTCAGTTTTTTTCATTTTTTTTAATTTAATTATATTATTTTAATTTTATATTTATTAATTTATATATTATTTTATTTAATTTAAATTACATATTTATTTAAATTTTAAATTACATATTTATTTAATTTAATTATATATTAATTACATTTTAAATTAAATAGTAATTAAATTTGGGTAAAAACATAATTTGATTTCATAAAAGTAATTAAATATTACACAAACATGTAAAATTGGTTAAAAATATTAATAAGTTAATAAATCTAACTACAAGTTAATCTATAAAAATTACATAATGAAAAAAAAATTCTTCGACCTTTGAACCTCAATCACCGTGAATCACCGCCATCAATTGTTCGATCCACTTTCGCTGTAGTGGTAACAATTCTGTTTTTGGATCATATTGCTTCTTACCCCCAAACTGTTAAAAAAATTAAAAATTTATATTAGTTTATGTATATGTATATTATATATTTATTATTATAAAATTTATATACTATAATCAATAATTAAAACTTACAGCTTTTTGATCTTGTATGTAACGGGTGGGGTTGGCACGTGCAACGATGTCAGTGATATATTTCAAAACATAAAAACCGCATTCTTGGCTTTTAGGTTGTCTTGGACAGTTTGCTTGTGAAATTCCTTGCCACGGGCCAAGATACTGATGTGCGTCCCCTATATACATGAATGCCCTGTTTGGGAAAATTATATTAGCATTTCAATTCGTTAGTTAATTTAAATTCGTTACATAAGAAGTCATTAAATTATTACCTTCCGATCATTTGTTCTATTTCTTCGGGAATTGGGCGGCCTTTTACAGGGTTTAAATGGATAATTTTCCTTGGCGCAACCACCACTAGCGTCCAATGCATCCTAGAAAATTATATTGGAATATAAGTAAGATAGTATAAAAATAATTTGAAGACATAATATAGAAATGAACAATTAGCACTAAAGAATTTAATAAAGTTTACCCGATATTCCAAGGAATAAAGAACATTTGGTGGTTGTTGTTCATTAATGATAACCAATTAGCCAATCTTCTTGCCGCATCGTCAAAAGACTGACTCTGTTCTTCATCGTTGATCCCATGCACTGTGAGAAGCTCTGGGTCGTAAAACTTGAAAATTTTTCTTAGACCGTTGATTCTCTCCCATATGTGCCTGCCAAAAAAAGTGTTAGTGCATTATAATAATTTAACTATAATTTGATATAAGGTTAATTAGATTAAAGAAGAGTATACATCATTCCAAACAGCATTCCCTGGTTGCCGATGTAGTCACACGTAGCAACCTGCTGCAAATCCTCTCCAGATAACGTGATCTGGGTACGCGGTGCAATGAATCCTCGGGAGACAGGAATTGTGATTATATCACGTTTATCTTTGAGCCTTAGGAATTCATGAATCATCCATTTTAGCGAATTAGGGATCAACGCCATCTTCTCTTCCGTGAACAAGTCATCTTCCCGTGCACCACGGCCTTGTGAAGAAAGCATCGGAGCTTTCCCCTTTGACGCATCACGTCTTGAGGGCGGTTGAGCGAGTGGACCCTAAACAAAACAGAACATAATATATATATATATCAAATTTTATCCAAATTCTACCGAAATTTTGGCAGCATAACGGTTGTAATTGAATGACCCCAAAAATTTTGAACATGGCTGTATAACGATAAATAACACATATATAACAGTAGTTTGTTCATCCATCCCACCGCAACACATATATTCGCAGAACCTACTTCACTACGGATGAATATTGAAGATATTCAAACTCCACTAATCATTAATAATTAATTTGAGTTGAGAAGTTACCTCGGTTGTTAAAATTAAGTGTTTAGGCCAAGGAAGGAACATCTGGTATACGTCCCTAACATATCTGCACTCTTCAATTGGGACTGGGATTTCAGCGTCCTCTTGCAGGATTTCCGAAACCATGATCCGGGCATGTGAATCATCGTAATCCTGGCAGTGAACTTTGATCATACCCACATGCTCGTACATATACCCTCGGGCCACAATATTGTCGATGTTGTCAGAGCAGAGATGTATAATTTTAACTTGAAAATAAAATCATTATTGTAAAGTTTGTTATGAATTTCTTATACATTACACTGGTTGTTCAACAATTAAAGCAACAGAGTTTTACATGTTAAAATAAAAACTTATTTTATCTCTTACATTCAGACATGGAAAATAAATAAGAGAACATACATTATGTCAATTTTGAATCATGTGGGGGCATTGATAGAAAGAGATTGTAAGTATGAATAAAAATTACTTATGTTTGGTAATATCATTGTTTGTTGTTTTATAGTTGTTTTAAAATTGTAAACACATTGTTTAATTTCGTTACTTTTTAAACATGTTAATTTTATATTGTTTGTATGTTGAATTTCAGTAGTTAAAAATTTTAGATTCCTTAAATTATATATACAATTATTTTTTATATTTTTATATCATGGCTAAATATTGTTAACAGTTAAAAAAATTATTAACAACTATTGTCTTTTTCTGAAAAAAAAAAAAGAAGAATACAATTATACAAATACTTAATGTATAAATTAAAAATATAATAATAGTTATTTTTCACTGTACTAAAAAAATATATAAACAAATTAAGTAAAATTATAATGTTCAATATCATGTCCAAGATACATGTAAAATTAACTAGAAAAAAATTTTAAAATATATAAAAGAAAAATTTCTTGAAAAATGTTACTCTTTAGCGCATTATCAAAACTAAGCACACTTCTCAATCACTAATTCATCCACAATAGCTTGAACCTTCTAAGAAGATTGGAATATTTTCTTGTACATTTTTAATGTATGCAACTCACTTCATTCTACCTAAGGAATAGAAATGGACGGAGCGCCTATTCTGATCAACATAGAAGTACATCATCACTGAAAAGTAAGTTTCTTGCATTCAACTGCAGTAGCAAAACAACAAAATAAAAAAATTAAAGCCTTTACAAAATAACATATAAACATCTTATAAACAATGATATATCAACATAATCATTGAAAATATTTACAAAATAACATGTAAACAACGTTAACACAATACTATATCAAAAAAATTATTAAAAATCTATAAATAAAACTTGACAAATTCATAAAACCAAAATGAACAAAAAATAACAAGATTAGCAATATAAAAGTTTAACTTAAAGAAGAAGAAAAAATATAATTGAATATGTTCTCTTTCATTATGTTAGTGAAAACTCAATTCTCTCGGGTATTTCACCAAACACGTGTCATGTGTATTTTTATATATTGTACACACACACACACAGCTATAGAGCATTTTCTTGTACACTCTCAATGTGTTCAACTTACTTTATTCTACCAAAGGAATAGAAATTGTCACAAAGTTATCCTAATCCACTTGGAAGTACTTCAACACTAAGAATCAATATTTTTTTCTTTCTATTGCAATAGCAAAACAACACGTATAAAAAAAATATAAACAATATTGCATCAAATTTATTGTTAAATTTACTAATTCATAAAATCAAAATGAACATAAATAACATCGGAGGAACAATATGAAAATCCCAGTTTGAAGAAAAATAAAAACTACAATAGCACAATTGAAGATGCCCTCTTTCTTTAGGCTAATGATTAAGAATAACTATGTTAGGCATTTTGTCAAACACATGGAAGGTGTGCCCTTATATACATATAAAAAAAATTAACTTAAAGAAGAAGAAAAAATTCACAAAATTTGAGGGCAAATCAGTAAAATTAATAATAAACAATCACACTACAACAATATTCTTATGAAACTTTCAAATTTAAACACTACTACAAAATTGGGCTTTAGAGATGGTTTTTAAGGCCTCTCAGCGTCAATTTTAGTAAAATTCGCTACCGATGTTGTACAAGGCGACACTATAAGGGTTAAAAACAATCGACGCTGTAAGGACCTTATGGAGTCGGTTATTATAAAAAAATGCCTCCGTAGGATCCCTATGGTGTCGGTTATTATGAAATAACCGACTCCGTAGGGTTATTATGAAATAGCTGACTCTATAGGGGCTTCCTATAATTTTTTTCAGCTTTAAAATTTTGTGTTTTAACATTTTTTTTTTTATTTTTATTAAAAATCTAATTTTATTTTTATATATATATTATTTTATTATTAGTATAATTAAATTAAGTATAAATTATATATAATAAGTATAAATAAAAATTAAATTAAAAAGTTAAATAAATACAGTGTTTGTATATAAGCTATTTTTTTTATTAATATTTTATATTTTATAATATGTGTTTGTATTTTATTTTAGTATCATTTTTATAATTTGTTATGTTATGTTTTGTATAATAATTAGTATATTGAATAGTAAATACAATATGTAATATTTTAATTTTTATGTAATTTAATATTTTTATACATTTAAATTTTATAATATGTGTTTGTATTTTTCTAGTATATTAGTATCATTTTTATAATTCTTTAAGTTATGTTTTATATAATAATTAATATTTTAAATAATAAATAATGTACTATATTTTAATTTTGTTGTTTTACTTAAAATAAATTAATAGAATTCTTATGTTAAATATTAGAATTAATATTTAGGATGTATTTTTTTTAATGGAGGATGTATTTGTTAATTCTTATAAAAGTAGGATCAACGGGTGATATTGAATTGAATAGATATTACGGTAAATTTTAATATATCTAATCAAAGTTCAATATCGGTCCCTTCCGATGTATACTCCATACATCCGATACTGGTAAACTTTGCCAATGTCTTGGAAAGGACATAACACTTTTCCAAGGTGTAAGAATACCTATCGCTGATTATACCATGTCAGTCTAAATCTAGTGTTCTGACAAATCAGGGAATAAACTTTCGAACATATAATTAAGATTATATTCCACTGTGCTGACAACACTATAATCTTTAACAAATTCATATGTTCTGGACTTAAATAGAATTCATACATTATATATATAATCATGAAATAAATCATGTGAACCATGCAACATAAAATGTTATTTCTGATCTTTATTAATAAGTAAATCTGATTATATTGAAATGTGTTTTATTTAGGGCACAAAACCCAACACATGGTTCCCTCGGGATTATGTCTTTCGAGGCAGGATAGTTTCTCGTCAATACACGAATTGATAGTTTGTGTATCCTTGTCTCACCTAAGACTATACAGTCAGCGAGTTATGAATATACTCTATTAATTCTATATTTGATGAGTTATTTTATTTTGCATTTAATAACATAATCGTTATTATATATGGTGGTTCACATTCCATTTGTTCGACACGTGTCACTCTCTGAAGTACATCCAAATTTCGGTTATAACACATACAAATTCATTTAGCAGACTAAATCGCAACTAAAATTCGTATATCAACTCATAATTTTAAAAAAAAAGGTTAAAAAAAATAATATATAAGAATAATTTCCCTTAATTATATACATAAAATATAATAATTTTTTAATTAAAATATTTAATAAAATATTTTTCACAATTAATAGTTATAAATATTTTTTATTTATAAAAAATAAATAAAATTAAGTTAATATCCGATTATAAATATATTTTAATTATTTTATTTAATTTTTATATTAATCACAACTATTAATAATAATTCAACAATTAAAAAAAAATATAGATTATATATTTAATACTAGTTAAAGGACTTATGCGTTGCACGGGCACTTATAATAAAGTTTAAGAAAAAATACATGGATAGATTAATAAATATTTGAATTTCAAATAAATATTGGGTATTGCCTTTTATCTCCACCATATGTAAACCTTATACAGAAAATTCAAAAGAATAAGTTTGGTATAGCCTATCAGTAATTTTTTCTTCCAATTCTTGTAAGATTGATTTATTTACTATCTTTTGAAGTAATAGATACCCGAAGGTAGTAATATAACATAATTAAATTAAGCACAAAAAAAAACATACAATTAAAACATACATAAAATAGTGTCTGGGATTTTAAGGGAAAGAAAAATGATTTGTACTAAAGGTGTAGGACGCCCAACTTGTACACTTCCTTCTCTATTTGTAATAGAATACTTTGAAGTTGGAGGTGTGACTGCTAGTTCTAGATTCACAATCTTCCTTAGAATCCATCTGTAAGGATATTTAACAAAAGTTATTGAAGAAATCATCATTATATGAAACAGCAAAAAGAAAAGTGTAAGCCTATAAACCTTGCTTCCAACAACTAAAATTCTCTTGATTTTCCTTGAAAGTAAATATTACCAAAAAAAGAAAAAAAAAATACAAAACTCTTAAATGTTTTAAAGCCACACACAGTAGCAGAAAAACAAACTCAACAGTTGCTCATATAGAAGGAATGTTTGAAAACACAATATATATATACATTCTCAAGCACAATAGTCTTTTTATTTTCTTTTCATACATAAAAAATAGCATAAGAGAAGGAACAAAAACCCATGTCATAAAAAATATAACCAGGAAAAAAATACACATGGTATACAGAAAGATACAAAAAAAATATATTCTCAACATCTATACAAATACAAGCCACACATGTAAAGAAATGCAATATGAGAAACAAAAAAAAGACCAACAGTCTTAATACCAATCATTAAGAAAAATAAAATTAGCATGAATATTTTACTTAAATAAAATTATATATTTTAGTTTTGACCTCAATTTAACATAAGGAGAAGAGAAAAAGACAAATCTATAATTGATGCAACTTAATTAGGAAAAGAACTACTCAAAAAAATATTACTTTTACTCAAAATTTCAATCAGATGGTGTACCAATAAACAATAATATAAAAAAATAGAAAATATTGCTTAAATTGGTAATTCTTGAGAAAAGATAAAAATGGTAGGAAATAATGAATGAAAGTTATTTTTTTTTGTTGATCATTTAGATGTGAAAAAAAAAATAGTGCTAACCCCAAACTAACTAAGTTATCATTTGATTCTTTCATCTTACATACACCTAGATTTTTCTTCAAATATATGTTCAAGAACTTTTTCAGCAATATATATATATATTATATATCTATTCTATATAAAGTGTTTCTATATAACAAAATTCTTGGTGTATGAGAAATTCATGGGTGACTTTTTATTTATATTAAAAATAAAATGGTTTATTATTAAAAATAAAATGGTTTATGAGAAATTCAAATAATAGAAACTTTTCATTTTTTTTATCAATTTTTTTTCTTTTTGAATAAAGATAAATATGAAATTTTAATCGTATAGAGTTTTATTTTAATAATTTAATAGTATTTTGTTATAGAATACTATCGCTTTATGTTAAACATGGTTTCTTCTTTTTGTCGACACTAACATATTCAATTTATCAACGAAAAAATAGACAATCCACATATATGCGGAACCGGCTAGAATAAAAAAGTGCAAAATACAAAAATTACACTATCGAAGCAAAGGAAGATTGAAATCCACCAATGACTATCATTAGTTTTCTTATCTACAATTTTTAGACAAATGCTATCTTCAATTATCAATAATTTAGAGATTGATTTTTAATTTTCTTTTTATCTTACACCCATTTAAGTAATGTTTCTTTAAGTATTGGAACATCAATTTTTAATTTATTTTTGGATTAACTTAAGAACATATTTAAATCATCAAAGCTTTCTTAAACACTAATATATTGCATTCGGTATTCACTTTTAATTGACAACATTATAAATTATAATATTTAGATACACATAATAATAATTTCACCTAATAACTAATAATATTTTTCTTTAATTTTTTATTGTATCACTTTTAAATAACATAGAAAAAAACTAGCATAAAATTTAGTATACGTGCCTCGCACGTAATTTTTGCTAGTATATAAATATATATATATATATATATATTCTATTTTTTTTATATTATTGTTTATTGGTACACAATCTGTTTGATAGAAATTTTAAGTAAAAGTGATATTTTTTTCAGTAGTTCTTTTCCTAATTAAGTTGCTTCAAATATAGATTTATCTTTTTCTCTTCTCTTTATGTTAAATTGAGGTCAAAACTAAAATATATAATTTTATATATAAGTAAAATATCCATGCTAATTTTATTTTTCTTAATGATTGGTATTAAGACTGTTGGTCTTTTTTATCTATCTATTGATTAGTTGTCTATTTTTTTTTTTTTTTGGTTTGCCCTACTTCATTGCAAACAAAGTTCGACTATTGTTTCTCATATTGCATTTCCTTATCTCTATATGCATGTGTGGCTTGTATTTGTATCATCAAAAAAAAAAAAACAAAAAAAAAAAAGAAAGAAGGATTAAAAAAATATTTTTCATGTACTATGTGGAGCAATGACAGTAGCTTCTTTTTTCTAGCAAGAGCTTCTGAACATCTTTTAATTTTTAGAAAGGATGACATAACAGTTGAAATCTTCCCTATATATTCATATATTAAATTAAGAAGAAGATGACAAGTTGCTTTGAAAAAACGAAAAAAAGACACCTAATAAAAACTTTTGAAGTCGAGACTCGACGTGATCAAATTCCAATTATAGTATATTTATCTATAACCTTTATAAAAAGGAGAATAATTTAGTTTCGGCCTTTCATAGTTAATTTACCAAAAAACCCTTATTTATTATCCATATCCTTTATAGTAAAATAGAATAGTTATTTGACCATATATTTATGCACATAAATGTTTTCTTTTCTGAAAAGGATATACAAAATGTTGACAAGTTTATTTTTCTCTCACGTGTCAACTATCCAATGACAGGTGTTGATGAGAAAAAATTTCTGGTGTTGTTATAGCAGGAGAAGAGAAAAGGGAAAGTGAACAAGTAGTATTAAAGAGATTTTATGTCTCAAAACGATTATGCAGTTAAATCTAATAAACGAAGTTGAAGGGTTATCTAGAATCATATTAACATAGTCAAGTGGGTCTTCTTCTGAGATCAATATACTTTTGTGTTCCTTTAGTGTAATTTTAATTTAGTTATGATTTGATAGTTTTTTTTCTTCTTTTTTATCTGTTTTAGTATGAATGGATGTATATATTTGAGAATGAATAATTGACATTAAATCTAATAAACAGAAATTAATAGCTACCTGCTTAGGTGATACTGGTACTTGTTTTGAACTGTTGAATCTATTGGAATTTTGAATTAATTTTTGAAAAAAAAAAACTAATAATAAACAAAGGTTTACTCTGGAGTTGACCCAATTCGTAGAGATTACAATGTTGTTAAAATTTGCTATATGGCTATGAATAAATTTGTTGATCTCTTATGAGTTAATTAAGCTGGAATGATGCTAGAGATGGTTGATCATAGTTAAGAATAACAGACAGTTAAAGATTTGTGTTTAGACAGTGATGAATTGAAAATGCTGTGTTCTGTAAGGAACACTCATTCTACTTTCTCCTTCTTATAAAATTTTGCTGATATATATATATATATATAGGCTTATGGTGAAAAGAAGAAACATAAATAAGTTTACTGATGATAAAAAGAAGAAACATAAAATTACTGACGAAGAAACATAAATAAGGCTTCTAATGAAGATTAGATGTAATAAAAAGCTTGGATGTGCTCCTCTTATATATAGGCTTTCGAACATTGAAAATTTGTCACTTAAAATTAATATAAAGTGAATAATTATAATCTCAATATTCTACATTCTATGTGTGCTATGCATGTGCGGAGCACGTATAGCTTCACTAGTATTATGTAAATATCTCGATTGGCTGGTTAGTGAGAATGGATAAGTGTCCTGACACGGTTGGAGTTGGAATCGAGTCCGGGCCATGGTGGTTGAAATAGTTTGAAAATATTAATTTTTATTTAATTTAGTAATACAATACAATAAACTATTATTGCACACCAAACATAATACACCTTAATAAAACATAAAATAATTTGTAGTTAAATTCTTTATACTTTTATGCTTGTTATAGTTTAACCTTCTTAATTGAAAAATTATAGTTATACTAGATAAAATAATAGCACAAGTATTTGTGAAATTTAGCTCACTGAGCACAGCTGCAAACTTTACATTATATAACCACTAGAGCATCAAGAATGGTACAATCTAGAAGGGGGACACCTCACCCCAAAAGGTTGGAATACAAAGAACATTCTCTGACAAATAACGGAAAGGAGAGAGAAAGAATGATTGGCAATGATTGGAAAATCATGTGCCTAATAATTGTACAAATATACATCAGTGCAGTAAATAGTAACAGGTAAATGAAAAGAAGCTGGTAACTAGTAACACTTTCATTTTCTAACACCTCCTCTCAAACTAAGTGGGGTGTGAACCACACCTAGTTTGTCAACAAGAAAATGAAATCTGGAATTGGACAGACTCTTTGTTAAACAATCTGCAACTTGATCGTGAGAGGGAATGTATCTAATGTCAAGGGCTTTAGCAAGGACTTTATCTCTAACAAAGTGCACATCCAACTCAATATGTTTAGTTCTTGCATGATAAACTGGATTTGAAGCCAAAGCACTTGCCCCCATGTTGTCACACCAGATGATCGGGGTATGTTTGAGAGGAAATTGCACTTCCTGAAGTAAGGATTGAATCCATGTAAGTTCGGCTGTCACTTGAGCAAGTGCTCTGTATTCGGACTCAGTGCTGGATCTGGAAACAACAGCCTGTTTCTTTGATGACCATGACACAAGAGAGTCTCCAAAGTAGACACAATAACCAGCCACTGATCTCCTATCATCTGGGCAGCAAGCCCAATCTGCATCAGTGAAACTAGTAAGAGTTAATCTGTCACTGGGTTTGATATGCAGGCCGTGATCTTGAGTGTTCTTCAAATATCGTAAAATTCTTTTGGCTGCAGACCAATGGACATCAGTTGGTGCTTTGAGGAACTGACTTAGTTTGTTGACAGAGAAACTAATGTCAGGTCGAGTGTGTGTGAGATACTGGAGAGTCCCAATCAAGCTTCTGTATTCTGTAGGATTGTTCAGCAGTGTACCATCTTCAATTGACAGAGTTTTCCCTACTGTCATGGGAGTAGGGCACAGTTTGAGGTGTGTCATGTTGTTCTTCTCGAGTAATTCTGTTATGTACTTTCCTTGAGATAAGTACATACCAGTTTCATCTCTAAACACTTCGATTCCTAGGAAATAATGCAGCAGGCCAAGGTCTTTTAAAGCGAAGACTTTGTTCAACTTGACAGTGAATTGCTTGAGCTTTTGAGCATTGTTTCCTGTTACAATTATATCATCTACATAGATGAGAACAAACACAATATCAGCAGCATTTTTAAGAAAGAATAGAGAGGAATCAGCTTTAGAATTGGTGAACTTCCACTCAAGCAAAGTTTATTTCAACTTATCAAACCAAGCCCTTGGTGCTTGTCTCAATCCATATAGGGATTTAGACAACTTGCAAACATAATCTGGGTAATTTTTATCCTCAAAACCAGCAGGTTGTGTCATAAAAACATCTTCAATTAGGCTCCCGTTTAGAAAAGCATTATTTATATCAAGTTGTCTAACTTCCCAAGATTTTGACACAGCTATTGTCAAGATGATTCTAACTGTGCAAGCTTTTACAACCGGACTGAATGTCTCCCCATAATCTATACCAGGTCTTTGGCTAAACCCTTTTGCAACGAGCCTTGCTTTGAATCTTTGGTGCGAACCATCTGGATTTAGTTTTATTCTATACACCCACTTGTTCCCCACAACATTCATGTCAGGCAGCCTTGGAACAAACACCCAAGTCTTGTTCTTTTTCAGAGCATAAACCTCTTCTCCCATTGCACCATTCCAACCAGAATGTGCCAAAGCTTCAGCAAGAGACTTGGGTAATTTGTGAGTGTCGACTGTTGCAGTTTTCCCATGTAAACTTTAGGTTTGAAAATTCCATCCTTGGCTCTTGTTACCATGGGATGAGTGGATGTCAAAGGAGCAGCAGGTGGTTGAGTATTTTGGTCTGTAGCTTGCTGGTTTGTAGGCTCCTGATCTTGGCTTTGTATTTCAGAGTTTTCACTCTGTATTTCAATGTTCTCAATGGCATAATTACTGTCATGATCATGAGAAAAAACCTGTTGAGAGTCAATATTATCTGAAAGTGCCTCATTAGAATTAAGATCAGGATCTCTATCGGTTTGGGAAGATGTATTGTGATGTGTTGGTGACTGAGATTGCCTAGTGTTAGGCTAAAATTAGTCTAAGCTTTGGGCCAT
This sequence comes from Cannabis sativa, assembly GCF_029168945.1. Lineage (NCBI taxonomy): Eukaryota > Viridiplantae > Streptophyta > Magnoliopsida > Rosales > Cannabaceae > Cannabis > Cannabis sativa. The sequence goes on along the minus strand of NC_083607.1, from coordinate 52,452,197 downwards.
ATTTCGGTTAGTTTTCACTCTTTGTTTCTAGTTTTAGGGCTATTTTACGCTTGATTCTTTTGTTTCAGGTCCCTGGGTGTTTAAAGAAAGTATTTACAAGAATTGAGGACAAGTGGTGAAAGAATTGAGAAGAAAAACCAAAAAAACATATGTTGCTGCCAAATCCCGTCGCGACGGGCAATATCCCAGTCGCGACGGGAACTGGCAGAAAGATTTTCAAGAATCGCTGCTTACCCCCGTCGCGACGGGAGCATTGCCAGTCGCGACGGGGACCCCAGTGACGAGATTTTTGGGCAGTTTCGTAATTTCACGAATTTTTAAGTTGAGACTTGGTTTAAATAGTGAGAGTTCGTGAAAATTAGGGATTATTCAGAATTGGAACCCTAGAAACAAAGGAGGAGGCTAGAAGAGCGGCTTCTGGCGACCCGGATCAATTGCTTCAACTAGTTCTTTCTCTTCTCTTTAATTTTTCTATGTTCTTTTCTATTTCAATGTTAATTATGGATTTGATTATGGATGTTTTGAACTAAACTCCTATTTAGGGAGAATGATGAATGTTGTTTAAGTTTTTCATAGTTAATGATTAATTGCCATTCCTCCATCTTGATTGTGAATACTATTCATATTTGTGTTTAATTTCCATGTGCAAGATTGATCACCTTTTACATGTTTTATGATCTTAATTCAAAATCTGAAAAGTGAGAATTGAGAATGCTAAAATTGGATAGTCTAGGTTTTGATGTGAAACGAAAGTATTTACATAGCCTTTGTGACATTTAGATTATTGCTTAATGCTGATTTCATGTTAGTTTAATTAAGAGATTAATTAGAGAGCATGAGATTTAGAACCTAGAAGATCTGAAAAGAGCTAGGTTAATTCATAATCTGTCATTCACTTCAAGAGAAGGATAGCATTTAAACATTAACATTGGTAACTTAACAACAGGATTCGTCTCCCCATTTTCTTATCTTGATTAATCTTCCTGTTGCTAGTTTTAATTTTTCTGAATTGTTTTATCTAATTCATAAAAAGTATTCTTTTACCAGATAGAATCAATAGTATAATTTAGTAGTAATTAGTCCAATTCCCTGTGGTTCGACCTCACCTGTGTGAGTGTACTACTTGATTGCGTATACTTGCGTAGTGATTATAAATTTAACAACAAGTTTTTGGCGCCGTTGCCGGGGAATTGTATAAAGATTGATATTACATAAAATTATACTAACTTCTACTTTGGTTAATTCTTTTTGCTTATTTCTAATCTGTTACTTTTAGATTAAATTTTGTAATATTATTAAAAATTAAATTTTGTTCTGATTTGCTTTTTCTTTTTAGTTTTAGTATTAATTTTGTTGTTTCAAATTTTTATCTTTTTAGTACTAATTTAGTTTTATTTTATTTTTATTTTTTATTTTACTAATGTTTTACTTATGAGTTTGACCTGAAAGATAAATCCAGATGTTATATCTTGAGGATTTTGCTCAACAAGACAATGAACCATTCTATTCTGCTTGGAGGAGATTTAAAGAGCTTGGAGAGAGATGTTATCCCACTTTCTCAAGTGGATGTTTTACGTGGCTCTTTTATAATGGACTTAATGATGAAACAAGAAGCTGGGTTAATTATGGAGCAGAGGTCACTGGAGCGCCTCTATTAAGGAGAGGCCATGAAGCAATAAATCTGTTGAATGATATGGCAGATTTTGATTATGATTGGCATTGGAATCCATCACTTCAAGGTTGGAGTCATCAATACCCTCCTTATTGTCCAAACTCACCCCAACCAATTGAAGAAGAGGAGGATATACTATCACTTCCAAAAGAGATTAATCGATTGACGGACATGGTAAAAGCTCTATGTGATAATTTAATGGCGCAGGATTCAGAGAGTTTTAAGGATAATAACTCAAATAACGAAAGTTATGAGAGTTGTTTGAATATAGTAGAAGCACCATCAGATGAATACATAGAAGAGACTGAGCCTAGAATTGAAGAGAAAGAATCCTTTGAAGTGGTTGAAAATTTGGATACATTGGATGCTTGCTCAACAAATGATGAACTCAATTTGGTGAATGAAGAAACATCCATCCTCAATGATGAAATTATTGAAGATCAAATCACAGTCAAGGATGTGGATGGTCATGAGGAAACTGAACAACCAATTGAGAGGTTATTTGAGAAAACCAAGAAAGAGGTGCCATTGGTGGTAGAAGAATCACTTGTAGTTGTTGATTTGAGGTTGTCAACACCACTATATTATGAACCACCAATGGACCCTTATTTTCCACTAATGTCGCATTCTCCATATTGTATTCTCTTCGAGTTACCAAAGGCTTCTCCCCAAGCACATCATCCAAATTCTTATGTTGTTGGTGCTGACTTTTGTTCAAACTCATCGCTTGCCAAGCTTGAAGGCGAGTACAACAATAATTTTCAAGTTATCTTGCATGACGCTTATTACGGGCGTCAACCGCTTGTTGATGTGGCGCGCAGGTAAGTATCTCTCAACCAAAATTTTATTTTAACACATTGAGGACAATGTCATATTTAGTTTGGGGGGAGAGATTTAAAAATTTTATTTTCTGCACTTTAATTTTTTGTGTTAGTTTTTTTTCTGTTTTAGTTAAGGATGGCAATAAGCTAAAAGATAATCGTGTGCTGCTCTTTAATGTAATGTGCTCTGAAATTGCAAAATAACTGTGTGCTTAATTCTGTTAACTCTTTGGATTAGTTTGGATGCTTGTATAACATGAGTAAGAATGCAATTTGATGATCTGTGAAATATGTTATAATTATTTTACTATAGTTTGTGGTAAGATTGACTGAATAGCTTAGAACTTGCATATCTTATTCTTTTGAGGCGAAATCCTTGACAACATTCAATAGGAATATGATTTAGGCATTTGTTGGATAGTTTGAGCCTTTCAAGCCTACCATGAAATGATTATCCTTAGTTAACCCTCTTGAGCCTAAACTTGTTTTGTTCTTCACCTGTTGAACTGAAATATGTATCCACACTGTTAATTTTTGTCCTCACTATTTTATCAAAGATATCATGAGCTATATAATTAGTTTGGGGGAGCAAAATGCATGGTGTGAGAGAAGATAGAAAAAAAAAAAAACTTGCAAGATTGAGAAAAAAATAGATATGTTGTAAGATCAATATCACTGAAAAAAAAAAATGTTGAAAAAAAAAAACTGAAAAGAAAAAAAACATGATTCAAGAAAAATAATAAAATTCAGTGATGTTGGGAAAAGAAAAAAAGTCTCAATCTTGGTTAGTTGTGGGAACATTTTAGAAAATTTGAAATTAGAAGAAGCTTGTGGGTTATTTTTGTGCTTATGATATCTTTAGCCAAAATTGTTTTTCATTTTCCAAATATCTAAGCCATACTTTATAAACCTCAAAAAGCCCTATTGATTCCGAAAGGATGTTGTCAACATTAGTGGAGAGAGGTAAGCATGCAAGCATATGAGTTATCGGGTAGTGGAATGGTAGAAAAGAGTAAAACTATTATAACATTGTTTCGATTGTGAAGTCATCTTGTGTTTATGCAGTATGTGACAAACTGAGCATCTAAATTAATTGTTAGAGTTGGTAGAATTGACATTCTAGTTTGCGCAATGGAAGAGAACAACACATGAGGCAGTAGTATTACGATTATCTGATAGTGTAGTTAGTAGTATTTTTTTTTTCTTACTCGAGGGCGAGTAAGAATCTAGTTTGGGGGAATTTGTTAGGCTAAAATTAGTCTAAGCTTTGGGCCATATTTCGGTTAGTTTTCACTCTTTGTTTCTAGTTTTAGGGCTATTTTACGCTTGATTCTTTTGTTTCAGGTCCCTGGGTGTTTAAAGAAAGTATTTACAAGAATTGAGGACAAGTGGTGAAAGAATTGAGAAGAAAAACCAAAAAAACATATGTTGCTGCCAAATCCCGTCGCGACGGGCAATATCCCAGTCGCGACGGGAACTGGCAGAAAGATTTTCAAGAATCGCTGCTTACCCCCGTCGCGACGGGAGCATTGCCAGTCGCGACGGGGACCCCAGTGACGAGATTTTTGGGCAGTTTCGTAATTTCACGAATTTTTAAGTTGAGACTTGGTTTAAATAGTGAGAGTTCGTGAAAATTAGGGATTATTCAGAATTGGAACCCTAGAAACAAAGGAGGAGGCTAGAAGAGCGGCTTCTGGCGACCCGGATCAATTGCTTCACCTAGTTGCTGGAACATTTAAAGACACAGACCACGAGGGAAGATGAACATTTACTAGTTTTTCCAAGTGAAAATTGTTGAGAAAACCATGCTTAAATGGGAATTCAATCTCATTGAAGATTACATTTCTTGAAATGTAGACTCTTCCAGTGGTGCTTAAACACTTGTATCCCTTGAAGTGTTCACTATACCCTTAGTTTACACATTTGGTAGAGTGATACTGAAACTTATGTGATTGATAAGGTCTAAGGCACGGGTAACAAGCAACACCAAAGGTCTTGAGGTGTTTGTAGTCAGGTTTTCTAGTAAACAAAATTTCAGTGGGTGAGATGTTGCCTAAAACTGGTGTAGGCAGTCTGTTAATGAGGTATACAGCAGTAAGAAATGCATCACACCAAAACTTAAGTGGCATACTTGCTTGAGCAAGAAGAGTGAGGCCCATTTCAACAATGTGCCTGTGTTTTCTCTCAGCCCTTCCATTTTGGGCTGAGGTGTGAGGGCAAGAGTGCTGAAAGTCAATACCACTTTCTATAACCAGTTTTGAAAAAGGTTGATACTCACCACCATAGTCAGACTTTAGCTTTTTTATTTTTCTGTCAAACTGGTTTTCTACAAGGCTTTTGAATTGAGTGAATGCTTGAAAAGCATCAGATTTGGCTTTTAAGGGATAAAGCCAAGCGTACCTACTAAAGTCATCTATGAAGTGAATATAAAATTTGAAGTTGGTTGTAAAGCCCGCTTAGTTAATTTGGAAATTAGCAGTTGTTTATGTTTAAATTATGAAATTATTTATAGCCATTTAAATAATTTATGATACTGTTATTTATGTTATTCAGTAGCTTGCATATTTTGCATTTCCGGTGTCCGGTATTTTGGAACTCGGCGTTTGGCTCAGTAGAAATCACAACTTAGTATGTTAGTAATTTGGGGACGGGTTTTAGACATTGGGAATGTCGGGAATGGCCGGGAATTTAGAATTTCCCAAAAATACCCCTTTACTATGATTTATGTGATTTTATGGTGGAGGGGCAAAATGGTCTTTTTGCCCCAATGACTTTTTGTCTTTTAGTGACTTTTAAATGGAAATTAAATGTTAATTGTTTATTTTTAGTTGGCTAAAATAAGTTTATGTAAATAGCTTTTATTTCATTTTTCACACTTAGCAAAATAGAATTTTCAAAAAAAAAAAAAGAAACTCTCTCTTTCTTTCCCTTCCATTTTCGGCCAAGCTTTGAGCAGCAAGGAGTGGGTTTTTCTCCCTTGATTTTGGCTTGTTGATTCATCATCTCTTAAGGTCCATTGCTAGCTAGGTTGGTTCTTGTCTCTCCTTCTTTAATTTCTTAAAAAAATGGTGAAAATTGATGAAATGCATGCATGATTTTGGTATATGTTGCTGCTGTGATTTTGTTGTTGATATATGTGATTTAAAGCATGTTATTTGATATTAATTGAGCTATGATGAAAGCATGTAGGTTAGATTGTTAAAGCTTTGAGTTTTCTTTGCAAAAATATGATTTTTGGAGGAAATTATAGTGATTCTGTTTCTGTATTGTTGCTGTAGTTTCTAATTGTTTTCAGTGATGATTTTATGCTAGTTTAAGTAGAATTAAGCTAGTGGAATGCATGTTTAGGTGGATTTGCTCAAGCTTGAGTTTGGAACTCAAAGCTTGAGCTCCAATGGTGATTTTTGTATATGTGGTTTCTGGGTGATTTTGATGCTTTGGATTTGTTCTAGGGATAGTTTAGAACAGGTCTGGAAAGTTTGGGACCAATTGGGGTTGAATTGGTCGAGTTATGAGAATTTTAGTTGGCTGCCTGCGAGGAACCGGAATTCCGGTTGTGCATCCGGAATTCGGATGAGGGTTCGATAATTCCGAACCGGAATTCCGGTTGGGCAACCGGTCTGCCGGTTGGGGAATTTTTCCGAACCCTAGTTTTCCTCGTTTTTAGGTTTTTAGGGGTATTGCCATGCTTTTTATCAATAGGGAAACTTTTAGTTCTTAGTTTTAGTCCCCGGGAAGTGATTTAGCGTGTCACTTATAGCGTTGTGATTTTTATGGTTTAGGAGCCGATGTCCGCCGCTCGGCTTCGGTTCCGGTCGGGTTGGCCAAGCACACACGAAATCGGAATCCGAGTAAGATTAGTATAACGGTATGCATATGTAGATTACATGTTTAGCGTGCATGTAGGAAGCCTGCTAGATTACATTAGTTATGTATTTAGGCTTCGAACCATCCAACCCTGTCACGTTGGTACGAGTGGAGTATGACCGGCGGCGGAGTATGACCGGTTCGGCCGTCAGTGACACTTGGTTGGTGGTTCGGTGTTATTGACCTATCCCGTCGGTACGAGTGGAGTATGACCGGCGGCGGAGTATGACCGGTTCGACCGATCAGGAGGATACTTGTCAATAGTACCGTCCCCTGAACGTTCAAAACTCAGTACCATGTTGGACATGGCAGTAGTAGCTCAGTACCATGTTGGACATGGCAGTAGCGGGACTCAGTATCGTGTTGGACACGGCAGTTAGAATTATGTATGATATTATTATGCTTTTCTTGCGAGTACGTCGACTCACAGTTTATGTCCATGTGTAGGTAAAGGCAAGGCTATAGCTGATGGACCGTGAGCGAGCTTATGAGATTGTACATGTCGGGGCGGTTAGGCCTGGAGCGTACGATCCTCGGGACAGCAAGGCTGAGATTTTTGTAACTGTCGTTAGACGACTTTTATTTTGATGTAATAGTTAAACAGTTAAACTTTTTGTAAATATTTTTATAATCGGGATCCCGAGTCTTTTGTAATATGTTTTACAAGTTTAATCCAAAAGCAAAATTTTAATTAATCACGTTTTTCCATAAACCTCGTTGATTAGCAACGAGCTGCACAGTACGTTTAAAAATCACGTAATACGCCTAAGATAGTTAGGGTGTTACAATTTGGTATCGTAGCCGCTGGAGTTGTCTTAGAAGATCGTCACGACATGTACAATCATCATCAGCAGTTAGCTCGGTTCACGGTTCAGTAAGCCTTTATTGCTTTAGTAGTTTATTTTATTCAGTTATGAAAAAGAAAAGCCTGTTAGGAAGCATGTTAGTAGCCTGATAGTAGAATAGGCGCATGTTTCATTTCTAATTTCCAAATTAAGCGGCATTAGTAAGCTCGCCTTGAATACGACCTGATATGCCAACTCTTGGTTTCGCAGGCGGTTCTAATCAGATGGACGCCAGGCGGACTACCAGGAGTCAGGGCAACTCCGTAGGGTCGAATCAGGGACAGGGAGCTCAGTTTCCCCCACCTGCCAGGGGCCGAGGTAGAGGTCCCCGAGGCAGGGCTCGTGGCCGGGGTGATGAGAACCCGCCACAGGCTGCCCAGGCTCCCCCAGCCGATCAGGGAGCCCCGAACTGGGAGTTACGGTTTGCGGAGATGCAAGCCCGGATCGAAGAACAAGACCTCGAGATCCAGAGGTTGAGACAGCAGGGTGCTCCTGCAGTTCCAGTGCCTATAGTTCCAGTGGCACCTGCCCCTGCTGCCCAGGCCGAGATAGTGGTGGCGGCCCATAGATTGGAACCTCTGTATGAGCGGTTCCGGAAGCAAGCACCTCCGGTATTCCTGGGAGGTCCGGACGTGATGAAAGCCGAGCGATGGGCGACGGTGATTACCAGAATCCTGAATTTCATGGGTGTCACCGGTAACGACAGAGTGGTGTGCGCCACGTTTCAGTTCCAGGAGGACGCCCTGGTATGGTGGGACATGGTGTCTCAGATTCACGATGTCACCACCATGACCTGGGAAAGGTTTCAGGAGCTCTTTAATGCAAAATACTACAATGAGGCGGTCAGAAGCGCCAAGAGGAAAGAGTTCGTTCACCTGACCCAGCGGGAGAACATGAGCGTCACTGAGTATACTACTCAGTTTGACCGGTTGGCGAGGTTAGCCTCGGGAATTGTGCCGACCGACTTCAGTAAAAAGGAGAAGTATCCGGACGGGTTGAATCCCAAGATCGAGGCATGACACGATGATCACCACCGACGACGGCACCACCTACGCTCGGATGGTGGAGAAGGCCTTTGCGGCCGAGGGCGCGGTGGGGTGTATGTCGGGAATCGGCCCGGTACTCGGTGAGTGGCGGAGCTCCTACCCCTCTGCATCGGGCTATAGCGGGGAGTAGTGGTTCGGCCATTGATCGGAGGAAGAGGGCACCCACTTGCTTCCGGCGGCTCGAGTCGAACAAGAGGTTCGGGGGAACCGAACGGAGGAGTCGTCCTGGTGGTGCGAGACCCGATTCTCCTACCCCGAGTGCCCTAGGCCGCAAGAGGCACCATCGGGGTGAGTGCAAAGGTCGGGGGTGCTTCCATTGTGGCATGCCGGACACTTCAGAGGGAATGTCCCCGGCTCAGACCGGAGGCACCGAGAGCTCCGGCGATACCCACTCCGGCCGGGGTGTTCGCTATCACGCGGTGATGCGGATGCCGGCCCATCGGTTGTTACGGGTCGGCTTTTTATTAACAACTCGCTTTATTCGATCTTTGTTTGATTACGGGGCTACACATTCTTATGTGGCGGCCGAGTCTTTAGTAAATTGGGTAGACCCTTTGATAGATATGAATCGGGGTTTGGAACCACATTACAGCGGAGAATTGGTTATCTCCAATAGGTGGATTAGGTCTATGCCGATCAGGATAGATGGTAGAGAGTTAAGCGCTGATCTGATAGAGATGAGCTTAGTCGAATTTGATATTATTTTAGGAATGGATTTCCTATCTAAATATTCGGCGAGCATTGACTGTAAGAGGAAGATGGTGGTCTTCCAACCGGAAAGTGAAGAACCATTTGTATTTGTGGGTTCGGTTCAGGGATCTCGGATCCCGGTGATCTCGGCTATGTCAGCGAGAGAATTATTGCACGGCGGGTGCGTAGGGTTTCTGGCCGTGGTGGTAGACACCACTCGGCCAGACACCGTTCGGCCAGAGGACATCAGAGTGGTTCGGGAATTTTTGGACGTTTTTCCCGAAGAACTTCCAGGGTTACCACCTCAGCGGGAGATTGACTTCGTGATTGACTTGGCACCAGGGGTGGATCCGGTTTCCAAAGCCCCGTATAGGATGGCTCCAGCTGAACTTAAGGAATTAAAGATTCAGCTCCAAGGGTTGCTTGACATAGGGTTCATTCGGCCCAGTGTGTCACCTTGGGGAGCCCCGGTTTTGTTCGTCAAGAAGAAGGATGGATCTATGAGGATGTGCATCGACTACAGAGAGTTGAACAAGTTGACGGTGAAGAATAAATATCCATTACCTAGGATCGATGACTTGTTCGATCAGCTTCAGGGGAAGACGGTCTTTTCTAAGATTGATCTCCGTTCGGGTTATCATCAGTTGAGAATCCGAGAGGAGGACATTCCGAAGACGGCTTTCCGCACTAGGTATGGACATTACGAGTTCCTGGTTATGTCATTCAGACTAACCAATGCTCCTGCTGCATTCATGGACCTGATGAATAGAGTATTCAAGGATTTCCTCGATATTTGTGTGATTGTGTTTATCGACGACATCCTTGTGTACTCTCAATCAGAAGAGGAGCATGAGTTACATCTTCAGATGGTACTGCAACGACTTCGAGAACATAAGCTCTACGCCAAGTTCAAGAAATGTGAGTTACGGTTGTCTCGGGTGTCCTTCCTAGGGCACATTGTGAGTAAAGATGGGATCAAGGTAGATCCGGGAAGATTGAATCCGTCGGGGATTGGCGAGACCGAAGACGGTGACGGAGATCGAAGCTTCTTGGGATTAGCTGGGTACTACCGTAGGTTCGTGGAGGGGTTCTCCAAAATTTCAATGCCCCTAACCGAGCTTACAAAGAAGAATCAGCGATTTATCTGGTCAGATAAATGCGAAGCTAGTTTTCAGGAGCTGAAACAGAGGTTGATTACTGCACCGGTACTAGCTTTGCCTTCGGACAAGGAAAAGTTCGTAGTCTACTGTGACGCATCCAAACAGGGTTTGGGGTGTGTATTGATGCAAGCCGATCGGGTCATCGCTTATGCCTCCCGTCAGTTAAAGGATTATGAACAGCGATACCCGACTCATGATTTAGAATTGGCCGCAGTGGTTTTTGCCAAGATTTGGCGGCATTACCTTTATGGGGAGAAGTGTGAGATCTATACCGACCATAAAAGTCTCAAGTATTTCTTTACTCAGAAAGATTTGAACATGAGACAAAGGCGTTGGTTGGAATTAGTGAAGGATTACGATTGTGAGATCCTCTATCATCCCGGAAAAGCCAATGTAGTGGCCGATGCCACGAGCGAAAGGGTCCGGGCAAGTAGCTAGCATGGTTCGGATCTCACCTCGGCTAGCGAGAGGATATGGTTAGATCCGGCATTAAGTTTGTGGTAGGTCGGCTTCACAACTTAACGCCGCAATCGATACGATCCGTTGGAAAGAATAAAAGTCGCTCAGATGACAGATACGGAGTTAGTGAAAATCCGAGATGAGGTATTGGCTGGTCAAGCCAAAGACTTTTCAGTGTCAGACAGTGGGATGCTTTTGTATAAAGCCAGGGTTTGTGTTCCGAACAGTGTGGAACTGAGAAATGAGATCTTTGAGGAGGCTCATTCTACTCCATATTCTCTGCATCCCGGCACCACCAAAATGTACCAAGATTTGAAACCGTACTTCTGGTGGAGCGGTATGAAGAAGAATTTGGTAGAATTCGTATCGAGATGCCTCACTTGTCAGCAGATCAAGGCTGAACATCAGAGACCAGCAGGGTTGTTGCAGCCTCTAACCCTACCAGAATGGAAATGGGAAGATATTACGATGGATTTTGTGGTCGGGTTACCTAGGACCACGGGTATGTATGATTCCATCTGGGTAGTGGTGGATCGATTTACGAAATCTGCTCATTTTCTGCCGGTTAGAACAACATTTTCAGTGGATCAGTTGGCAGAACTGTACGTCAGAGAGATAGTGAGACTTCACGGGGTACCGAAGTCTATAGTTTCGGACAGGGATCCGAAGTTCACCTCCAAATTTTGGCAAAGTTTGCAACGGGCAATGGGTACGAAGCTAAAATTCAGTACAGCATTCCATCCTCAGACAGATGGTCAGTCCGAAAGGACAATTCAGATATTGGAGGACATGTTGAGAGCCTGTGTTATGGACTTTGAGGGTTCATGGAGTAAATATCTACCGTTAATAGAATTTTCATACAACAACAGTTATCAGAGTACGATAGGGATGGCTCCCTATGAACTGTTGTACGGTAGGAAATGTAGATCCCCTATCCACTGGGATGAGACAGGGGAGAGGAAATACCTAGGTCCAGAGTCAGTTCAACGGACCAATGAGGCAATAGAAAAGATAAAAGCTAGAATGCTTGCCTCACAGAGCAGACAGAAGAGTTACGCAGATCCGAAACGCAGAGACGTTGAGTTCCAAGTAGGGGAACATGTATTTTTACGGGTATCTCCGATGAAGGGGATTAAACGTTTCGGGAAAAGAGGCAAGTTATGCCCTAGATTTACAGGACCTTTCGAGATTCTCGAGAAGATAGGTCAAGTGGCATATCGGTTAGCATTGCCTCCAGCCTTATCGAAGGTGCACAACGTATTCCATGTCTCAATGTTGAGAAAATACGTTTCAGACCCCTCTCATATACTCAGTTATGAGAGTCTTCAGCTTCAGCCAGACATGTCATATGAGGAACAGCCCGTGCAGATCCTGGATAGAAAGGATAAAGTCCTTCGGAATAAGACCATAGCATTGGTCAAGGTTCTCTGGAGAAACAGTAAGGTGGAAGAAGCCAACTGGGAGCTAGAGTCAGATATGCGAGCTCAATATCCAGAGTTATTCAGGTCAGATTTCGGGGACGAAATCCTTTTAAGGAGGGGATAGTTGTAAAGCCCGCTTAGTTAATTTGGAAATTAGCAGTTGTTTATGTTTAAATTATGAAATTATTTATAGCCATTTAAATAATTTATGATATTGTTATTTATGTTATTCAGTAGCTTGCATATTTTGCATTTCCGGTGTCCGGTATTTTGGAACTCGGCGTTTGGCTCAGTAGAAATCACAACTTAGTATGTTAGTAATTTGGGGATGGGTTTTAGACATTGGGAATGTCGGGAATGGCCGGGAATTTAGAATTTCCCAAAAATACCCCTTTAGTATGATTTATGTGATTTTATGGTGGAGGGGCAAAATGGTCTTTTTGCCCCAATGACTTTTTGTCTTTTAGTGACTTTTAAATGGAAATTAAATGTTAATTGTTTATTTTTAGTTGGCTGAAATAAGTTTATGTAAATAGCTTTTATTTCATTTCTCACACTTAGCAAAAATAGAATTTTCAAAAAAAAAAAAAAGAAACTCGCTCTTTCTTTCCCTTCCATTTTCGGCCAAGCTTTGAGCAGCAAGGAGTGGGTTTTTCTCCCTTGATTTTGGCTTGTTGATTCATCATCTCTTAAGGTCCATTGCTAGCTAGGTTGGTTCTTGTCTCTCCTTCTTTAATTTCTTAAAAAAATGGTGAAAATTGATGAAATGCATGCATGATTTTGGTATATGTTGCTGCTGTGATTTTGTTGTTAATATATGTGATTTAAAGCATGTTATTTGATATTAATTGAGCTATGATGAAAGCATGTAGGTTAGATTGTTAAAGCTTTGAGTTTTCTTTGCAAAAATATGATTTTTGGAGGAAATTATAGTGATTACGTTTACGTATTGTTGCTGTAGTTTCTAATTGTTTTCAGTGATGATTTTATGCTAGTTTAAGTAGAATTAAGCTAGTGGAATGCATGTTTAGGTGGATTTGCTCAAGCTTGAGTTTGGAACTCAAAGCTTGAGCTCCAATGGTGATTTTTGTATATGTGGTTTCTGGGTGATTTTGATGCTTTGGATTTGTTCTAGGGATAGTTTAGAACGTGTCCGGAAAGTTTGGGACCAATTGGGGTTGAATTGGTCGAGTTATGAGAATTTTAGTTGGGCACTGCGAGGAACCGGAATTCGGTTGTGCATCCGGAATTCGGATGAGGGTTCGATAATTCCCGGAACCGGAATTCGGTTGGGCAACCGATCTGTAGGTTGGGGAATTTTCCGAACCCTAGTTTTCCTCGTTTTTAGGTTTTTAGGGGTATTGCCATGCTTTTTATCGATAGGGAAACTTTTAGTTCTTAGTTTTAGTCCCGGGAAGTGATTTAGCGTGTCACTTATAGCGTTGTGATTTTTATGGTTTAGGAGCCGATGTCCGTAGCTCGGCTTCGGTTCCGGTCGGAGTTGGCCAAGCACACTGAAATCGGAATCCGGAGTAAGATTAGTATAACAGTATGCATATGTAGATTACATGTTTAGCGTGCATGTAGGAAGCCTGCTAGATTACATGAGTTATGGATTTAGGCTTCGAACCATCCAACCCTGTCACGTCGGTACGAGTGGAGTATGACCAAGAATTTGGAGTATGACCGGTTCGACCGATCAGGCTGACACTTGGTTGGTGGTTCAATGCTATTGACCTATCCCGTCGGTACAGGCTGGAGTATGACCAGCAGCCGGAGTATGACCGGTTCGACCGATCAGGAGGATACTTGTCAATAGTACCGTCCCCTGAACGTTCAAAACTCAGTACCATGTTGGACATGGCAGTAGTAGCTCAGTACCATGTTGGACATGGCAGTAGCGGGACTCAGTATCGTGTTGGACACGGCAGTTAGAATTATGTATGATATTATTATGCTTTTCTTACTGAGTCTGTCGACTCACAGTTTATGTTCATGTGTAGGTAAAGGCAAGGCTATAGCTGATGGACCGTGAGCGAGCTTATGAGATTGTACATGTCGGGGCGGTTAGGCCTGGAGCGTACGATCCTCGGGACAGCAAGGCTGAGATTTTTGTAACTGTCGTTAGACGACTTTTATTTTGATGTAATAGTTAAACAGTTAAACTTTTTGTAAATATTTTTATAATCGGAATCCCGAGTCTTTTGTAATATGTTTTACAAGTTTAATCCAAAAGCAAAATTTTAATTAATCACGTTTTTCCATAAACCTCGTTGATTAGCAACGAGCTGCACAGTACGTTTAAAAATCACGTAATACGCCTAAGATAGTTAGGGTGTTACATTGGTATTTGACATAATGGGTGCAGGACCCCAAATGTCAGTGTGAATTAACTCAAGAGGATACTTGGCTTTGTCATGATTTAATTTAAAAGGAACTGCATGTGACTTGCCATATTGACAAGCCTCACATAAATGAAGTTCATCAGTTTTGGAACTTTTAATATCATTTGATTTAAAACAAGATTCATGACATGACTGGATGGATGGCCAAGTTTCCTACGCCATCTATCCTTGATTGAATTGAAACTAGACACACTCTCAGTCACTGATTGAGTTACATTGGAACTTAAATTGGTTGATAAAGCAGAAAAACAAGTAGACTTGGGTTGCTGAACACGGGTAGTGGCAGGATTTTTGGTGGATGACTTGACACAGTGAGAGTTGAATTGATAGAGACCTTCCTTAAGCTTCCCTTGAAGCACTTTCTTCTTTGTTTGGTTGTCCTTCACACAACAATCATTAGATGAGAACTCAACAGTAACATTATTATCAGCAGTTAATTTAGAAATGCTAACAAGATTTTTAGCTATTTTGGGGACATGCAACATTTCTTTTAAGATAAGAGGGCTACTGTTGTTTGTGGACATAAAACCAGAACCAGTATGCTTAATAAGAAGTTTACTGCCATCACCAACAGTAAGAGAGTCCTTACCATTGTATTTAGTTTTCTGATTCAGGTTTGCAGCTTCAGATGTGACATGGTTGCTTGCACCACTATTAGCATACCAAGCATCATCTTGGAGCATTTCAGGTGTGGCCACAAAGGCAGTAGCATTTTGCCCAGATTTGTTGTTGTCTCCAGTGTTTCCAGGTGGTGTTGTTCCCATGAAAGTCTCATCAAATCGATTGTAGCAATAGGCAGCAGAGTGTCCATACCTTCCACAGACTTGACATGTAGGTTTTGGGCCACCTCTGCCACTTCTGCCCCTGCCATTAAACCTTCCACGACTGTTACTGCTCGAGCCTCCTCTGCCTTTGTTATTGTTGTTTCCTGGGTTGTAATTTCCACTACCAGATTTGTTAGCAAGATTTGCAGTTGGAGAGGCATTGTTAGAATGCTTACTGTTTTCAGAGAGTGAACTGAGCCTGTCCAATTTGCTGTCGAAACTGAGCAGCAGATCCTGCAACATTTGCCAAGTTGTCTTTTCCCTTGCTTCAATCTGCAGTACTATAGGCAAGTACTCTATGTCCAAACCAGATAAAACATTTGAAACAAGAAGGGATTCAGGGTAGGGGTCACCTGCTAAGGTCAAGACATCTGACCATTGCTTCTTTTGTTTGAGGTAATCTACCATTGACATAGATCCTTTTCTTACTGTCTGTATTTTGGTTCTGTACTCATCCATTTTAGCCTTGGAATGAGCACCAAACAAAGCTTCCAAACTGCTCCACAACTCTGCAGAGGAAGAGCAACCCATGATTTCGGTAGCAATACCTTCTGTCATGGATCCATATAACCAGCCCATTAAAAGCTGGTCATTAACAATCCATGGCTCGAACTCAGGATTGATCTCAGGTGCGATTCCTGGTTGTCCTTCTGCATCAGGTGCAGGAAGATATTCATCTGGCATGGTTCTTGCTCCAGTCAAGTAACCGTCTAGCCGATGTCCTCTAGCAATAGCCTTGACCATCGTCTTCCACAGTGAGAAGTTGTTTCTGTCCAACTTGAGAGCAAAAGGCTGATTAAGAGTACTCCCAAAGTGTGGAACAGAGACATTCGAGGAAGATGAGCCATTGCTGCTGCTGAAGTTCTGGTTTGCAACGTTGCTCCCAGACTGAGCTGTGAATTTTCTTGGTGTTTGCTCTCCAGTCGCCATAGAAAAAAACTGGTGCTCTGATACCAAGATAAAATAATAGCACAAGTATTTGTGAAATTTAGCTCACTGAGCACAGCTGCAAACTTTACATTATATAGCCACTAGGGCATCAAGAATGGTACAATCTAGAAGGGGGACACCTCACCCCAAAAGGTTGGAATACAAAGAATATTCTCTGACAAATAACGGAAAGGAGAGAGAAAGAATGATTGGCAATGATTGGAAAATCATGTGCCTAATAATTTTACAAATATACATCAGTGCAGTAAATAGTAACAGGTAAATGAAAAGAAGCTGGTAACTAGTAACACTTTCATTTTCTAACAATACTTCCTGAACTTGACAATCATTTTAGTATGTAGTCCTTCCATCTATTTTGGTTTGTTAAGTGTCAAAGTAGACTGCCTATACACAAATATACACGTGACAAATTTTCATTGGCCTTCTTAATATTAATAATTTATATATTAATATTTTTTTCTTTTTCTTCTTCAAACCCCAACTCAAAAATCACCAACAGATATTGAACCACATTCCGCTAGTCCTTAGAAAGGCTCAACAAGTGCATATTACAAGTATTGCCTTCATACCAAACTGTAGATATCCCAATCCGGGGTTTACTCATATCATCCTCAAAAAGCCCCACTCCATGAAAAATGGCCTGAGACCCACCTTGGGATTTGGGCTCAGTAATTTGAGAGTTGTACTTGTCGAGCTTCTGGGTCTTCATCGGTTGGGATTCCACGACGATCAATGCCGGAGATAGAACGACCTCGACAGTGAGAGGGAGTCGTTGGTTTAGGGTGAGACGTGGGCTGAGGGTTAGGAATGCGGCTTGCATGGTGGCGGCTGCGGTGGCTGGAGATGAAAAAAGAGAGGTTTTTGGAAAGATATAAGCCAAATCCAAGTGGAAAATGACTGTTGGTGATTTTAGGATTGGGGTTGGGGGTAAGAGTTTTTTGGGTTGGGATAATTTATATGTGGATTATTTGGGTTGGGATTAGATTTTTTGGGTTCGATTTCTGGTTGGATTCGTAAGGGTGGGGGTTATGATTTTTGAGAAGAACCAAGAAGAAAAAAAAGAAAAAAAATTATTTTTATTTTTTTTATTTTTAAATATTTTAAATTATTTTTTAATATATAAATTATTAATATTAAGTGGGCCAATGAAAATTTGCCATGTGTACATTTGTGTACACTATGCCAGTCCACTTTGCACTTAGCAGATCAAAATGGACGGAAGGACTACAGAGCAAAACGATTGTCGAGTTTAGAGAGTATAGCTATAATTTTTCCGAGTAAGGAGGTTAAACCGTAACAAACATGCTATAATTTTTCGAGTAAGGAGGTTAAACCGTAACAAACATAAAAATATAAGGAGTTTGACCACAAATTCTTAAAACATATAAAAATAATATTAAGGAATTCAATTTAATATTATACAATATACAATATAATATAGTGTATGAAATATACTTATTAGTTTATTAGTACTTAGGCCGGATTTAATTAAAGATAATAAAATAGAAATGAAATAACTTTTATTTTTTTTAATTATTTGTATTTTAAAGTATTAAAATATCATTTCACTTAAACTATTTATTTTTTAAAAAATAAAATAACCATTCAAGATGATAAAAATATAATAATTTTTTTTTATATATTTTAATTTAATTTTGTTCTATTTCCCTTTTTATTGTTATTCCTATATTTTATTCCTTTTAGCCAATTGTCGTTTTCTATGCAAAATATTTAGCAGGAAAATAACCTAAAAATCTACTTAAAAAAGCATTGAAAATTAAACAAAATTTAGTCAAAGAAAGTTAAATTAATTATTGTCACATAAGTTTATATTTGCAAATACCATTTTGGACCTTCTGTTTTGCAAAAGTTACCAATTAGACTCTGTGTTTTGTTAAATGACAAAATGAACCCTGTATTTTCTAAAATAGTACAAATAGGACCCTGGATTGATTTTTTGTCAAAATAAAGTTTAATTATAATCCAATCTAAAAGTGCTATGACAAAACTGTTTACATTTTTTGTATCTGTTCGTATTAAGCATTGTCTTCAAGTTGGTTGTATTAAAAAAAAAGTTGTCAAAAATTAAGCTCAGGGTCCTATTTTTACTATTTTAGAAAATACAGGGTCCATTTTGTCATTTAACAAAACACAGGGTCCAATCTGTAGCTTTTACAAAACACAGGGTCCAAAATGGTATCTACCCTTTTTTTTTATTCAAAGATTAGAAATGATATTTAAAAAAAAATCATTTTTTGGTTTACTTTTAAGATTTTCAATAATTTTAAAATTTTTAGTTATCTAACATTTTGAAATATATTTTAATTAAGTTTTATAAGAATAATTGAATTAAAATATTTCGGGCCAAAATTGTGATGTAGTCATATTTAACCATTACCATGATAATTAAATTGTAAAGAGAAATTTACGTTTATGGCTGGTTTGGAATGTTGTATTATATTATTGGATTATATATATTATATTTTTATATAATACTATATTAAACTTTAATTTGTACTAAAATATTATATATTTGTGATTTTTAAAAGTATTATATATTTGTGTGTCCATAAAAATTAATACAACATATAGTTTTACCATAAATATAATTTAATATAATATTATACAATACAATACTTAATCTGCCTCCCAAACAAAACCTTATTCATCTAAATATTATTGTAGAGAAACAACACACACACATTATTTGACTTTATATGTATTATGTATATCATTTTAGAGGTGGAACACTCTGTTCATGCCAGAAGAAGTTATCCGGATCAACTTCACTTTTCACACTGACCAATCTATCGAAGTTAGCCTTGAAATACTTTTCCCCCCAAACTCTTGATTGTTTAAAGCTTGTAGTGTTGCTCATCTTCTTGTTCCTCCCAATATCAAGATCCCTATAATTCACATAAGCTTCACGTGGAGACATGGAAACATAAGGAGCCATATACTCGTACAACTTTCTATTCCAATTAATGTGTTTTTCAGGGTGTTTCTCTCCAATATTCCAAGTGTTAAAGTACTGACTCATGAAAATGATTCCTTTCCTATGAGGGAAAGGGGAATCAGATTCCGGAATCACGCTCATCTTTCCACCATATGGAGTCCATATTATGGCCGCTTGAATATCTTTCTCCAACAACCTTTCCCACAGCCCCTCCAGACCAACATCTGGTATGGGTTTCTTGATAAAGTCAGACTTTGCTTTGAAAAAGGTCTTGAATATAGATTTCGATTGAAGAAGGTACTCCACTGGTGTTCCATTCTGTCTTCCTTCAAGAAACGCCGCAGTCTCAATCCAACTCATTTCCACACAATCTTTCTTGATCAAACCCAACTCAGGAAAGCTATGATCCATAATTCGTAGAAGTCCATTAGTGTTTCCCAGGAACAGAGCTTCATAAGTAGTTGCTATAGTTCTTTGACCGATCTTTGTACCGTTAGCCACTGTCGTAGTGACCTTAAGGAATAAATCTTCATCAAGCTTATCCGCAATTTGTTGCCACTTTTGGATGATCTTCTTCGCTCCTTGCTCCAAAGTCTTAGTGATTCGAAAAACGGTAACTTTTTCGGGGACGGAAACAAGTTTAATCTTCCACCAAAGAATGATTCCAAAGCTTCCTCCACCACCACCTCTTATTGCCCAAAACAAGTCTTCTCCCATGGCTTTTCTATCGAGAATTTTACCATTAACATCGACGATTAGAGCATCAACAACGTTATCAGCCGCCAGACCATATTTTCTTAGCAGAGAGCCATAACCACCTCCTGTTATGTAGCCGCCGATGCCTAAACTCGTGCAAATTCCAGCTGGGAAAGTATGTACTCTGCTTTTCTGAGAGATTCTATAATAAAGTTCTCCATTTGTGGCACCGGCCTGAACCCACGCCGAGGTATCTTCGATGTTAACCTCGATACGTCTAAGATTTACTAGATCTATAATGACGAAAGGGGCTTGACTTTCAGATGTGTAGGAGACTCCTTCGAAGTCGTGTCCTCCGCTACGAAGTCTGAGTTGTAATCCCAGCTTTCTCAAACAAATAACGGCTGCTTGGACTTGGGAATCATGTAATGGAGTGAATATAAACTCTGGTTTTGGGAGAGAAGGTTTCAAGAACCTGAGATTTGTTGCCGTGGAGTCGAGTATAGAATTGAATGAAGAATTGTTTGGTGTGAATAGGGTTGTGGTGACTGGTACTGAAAGTTCTGAATTTTTGGACACGCATTGGATAAAGTTTTCTGGAGTTGAAGCTGGTGAAGTTGGAGTTGCAGCGCATATAAAAATTAGACACTGAAGAAGGAGAATGGAGCTTAATGATGAAACACATGCCATTATTGACTTAGAATGGTTTATTCTCTTTGTTCTCGTTATATATATTTATATATATATAAATATATATATATTTCCAGCTTTTTGACCGTGAATCGTGATTACGAAATCTTTGAATTGAACGAATGGATCAAGTTTCTGTCTGTTTAATTAGGTGAAGTTGCCAATAAAGAATAAATATTGGAGGGCAGCAGTTGGTGTGCTGATATCGGATGACGATTTTCTTAGCGTGTATTCAGAATCAGAAAGAGCAATTTAGAAAGAGAATTTATATAAGCACCACCTGAACTCTCATTCTAAAATACCAAATTTTATTTTCATTCAATAGTCAATACTTTAATACTTTACCCACCATACTAATACAATTATAGAGACCGTGAACCAAAAATTTTCCCAATATTTTTCCATTCAACTATGCCAGTTTGGATGTACAAATTCCTTCCCCAATTTTTCTAACAAATCATTCCCCTATTTGCAAGTTTTTTTCCATGGTGATGAAACACTTCATCTTGGAGCTCATTAGATTTTCTCAGCAATCCCGGGACTAATTACAATCTTTGCTTTATCACACATTGGCCGATCAACCATCCTCCTAACATGGTCTAAGCAGTTGACTTAAAAAAAAAAAAAGAAATCACTTCTCATTCTACGAGTGCCCCTCTCCTTAATCCCTGCACAATTGATAAACAATCAGTAAAAAAACTGATATTAGTATAGCCACATGCATGAGTAAAAATAGGTGCATGAGAGCTTCAGCTTCTAAAGGGCTCAACTCATGGAATTGCACAAGAAAGCCTCCATAACATTCCCCTCTTGAAAATCAGAATAGCTCCCAATCTTAGAAGCAAGTAATCATTCAATTAAAATAAAATTACTATCTCAAAGTAACATCCTGCAGTGTTAACAGTAAGAACAAAAAAACATGTGGGAAAAGTGATGAGGTGAGACCACCAATTTCAAGTCGCTCTACTAATGAAAACAGACATGTTTCTAAATCCAAGTCTCTCCATATTCCATCCAAAAACACAAGACGAGGGAGAGATAAGTTAAGGATATATCATTCCAAAAATAATGCTATGAATATCCCCCATAGTATATTTCTAAGGAGAACCATAACAAAAGTTGTTAATGGAATGATCTGAGGTAAAATAGCAAAATGTCACTAAACAATTTTGAGAGAACCTGCAAGTGTTTGGGAACGGGTCGGAGGGCTAAGCTTCGGCAGCTTTGGGATGCTTGGGACGGAGGCTCGATTGGGGCAGCTCGGAACACGGCGTTAATGGAGGCAAAATAGAGGCCCGATTGTTGTCTCCAGAGCTCTGTTTTTTTCTTTTTTTAACAAAAAGTAAATGCGGTTAGATTTTTATATTAGCGTATATTTGAAAATAATTTAAATTATAAATAAAAAATGAAAAATATGCATAATTAATTACGCATAATTTAAATAAAAAATTATGCATATTAAATTTATATAGGTAATTAAGTTTTTTAATTTGGACAGTTTGTATGTATTTTATTTATTTTTTTTTTATAGTAAAGTTAATATTGGTAGTGCATATATATTTTTCAATAAAATGTAGGGTAATCCAATTTTGGTCCATATAATTTAACTAACTAAACCTCATTTTTGACTCTCTCTTCTTATAAATACTTAAATATACCCTCTAATTATTAAAAAAAAGTTAAAAAAACAATCTTCTAATTATAATTTTAGTCAAACTATATTTTGAAAATGCTGACCTTAATTTTTATTTATTTTTCATGAATAAATAGAACTTTTACCACTTAAAATACTTTTAAATTTTTTTCTTTAATTCTCATTTTTTTTTTTGAAATTTCCTCTCGAACTATACAAATCATTACAAATATCTCTTACCGTTATATTCTCTCATTTATTAAGTTTTATTTTTTTTTTTTTTAAAAAAAAAAAAAAAAAAAACTCTTAAATATATAATTAATGTTACATTTAGTTGAGAGAAATAAAAATATAACAATAAGAATGGAATACAGTTTAATATATATTAAAAGAATTGATAAAAAAAAAATATTAAATCATTCTCATATTCTATTGGAATAGTTTTTTCATTCATTTCAAAATAGAAAAGTCACTCTATTGAAATCTCCATTGAAATGATTCTAATATATTAAAATACAACTAAATAAAAGAATGGAACGAAACTTAATTCATTTTTATCTATTTCATTACTTCTAACCAAATGTATCTTAAATGTATAACAATTATCATCTCACGTCGCAGATCCAGGATTTAAAGTGAGGGGGCGTAATTTTTTTTTTTTTTTTTTTTTTTTTTTTTTGTAAAGTAGGGGGCAAAAGTAAACTAAATAGAAAAATATTATTAGTGGGATTTGAACCTTTAACCTATAACATAATCTAAACTAACCATTACACCAAACCTACTATTAAATCTACATATAATCTTTTATTATAAATGTATATTGTAACTAACTAATATACATATACATTTTTTTTTGGATTTTTTGTCAAGATGCAACTGCTCTCCTCGCTACAATGTGAGTCTGCCCTGGATCTCACCAACAACAGAGAAACCTCTAAAACATGAAATGAACCTAGACCAGTAAACTTATACAGTGGAACCCTTTGGCACTAATAGACTAGTGTGAAAACACACAATATGTTAAAAAGTTGATAATTTATTATTATTAATAATAAATATTTGTTTGGTCCTCTTGGAGTAGTGACCTCTTCTACGGTTGAGTTTGGTTCTCTTCATTTGGGTAGTCTTCATGCTATACACATATATTTTCACATTTTCCAAATATTCACGTCAGTTTGTTTAAAAATATTCATTTGTAACATATCATGTAAAATTAAATATGTAATGAACGGTTTAAGGGAAAAAAAAAACATATAATAGACGGACATACATAGAAAAGAAAAAAAAAACAACAAGGCTAAATGTAATAACATGATGAATAATAACTAAATTAGATTGATTATAATGAAGGGATAATTGGATAAAGTAGTAATTTTCATAAAATTTATATATTTTTAAATTTTTTTTAATATTTTTATGGTGTTCTATAAAAATAATATAAAAACAACAAAAATAAATATACAAAAATAACAGAAAAATAATATCCAAACAATATTAAAATAACATACAAATAACAAAAAATTAACAACAAATTAATAAAAGTATAATATAAAAATACATCAAAAACTCATATTTTCTGTAAATAAAATCGTAAAAATATTTAAAA
This sequence comes from Cannabis sativa, assembly GCF_029168945.1. Lineage (NCBI taxonomy): Eukaryota > Viridiplantae > Streptophyta > Magnoliopsida > Rosales > Cannabaceae > Cannabis > Cannabis sativa. The sequence goes on along the minus strand of NC_083607.1, from coordinate 52,428,455 downwards.
TTTTATACAACTGCATTTTTGTAATTTTTTTGTTATTATGTTTTTTTTTTTTTTGAAATTATCCCTATAATAAATCAATTATAAATTTATAAATTAAAGTTAAAAAAATGTTTAAAGATACATTAAAGTTATTTATATTTGTATAAATACTTTTTATCAACAAAACATAAATTGATATATGAAACTAGATTTTATATTATACAACTCTCTAATTTCATTTTTGGTTAAGAAGTTAATATATTTCTGTATATGTATTAAGCTATAGCTTCACATTTTCTCTTAATCCAAAACATTATATCCCAAAACTTAAACAAACTTTAGCATTCTTTGTATTGTATTACTCTTCAGAAACCTATATCTCAAAACCTAAACATTGTATCTTTTTGTATTTTGTACTAACTGTTGTGTATTTCGTCTTTGTTGCATGAACAATCTTCCTGAGATCTTTGATATCCGGATCACACCTTGGGTTCCAAAGCTTACTCTATTGTAAGCCTCCTCCAAAGAACTCCCCCAAAAAACAGTCTGTTTCTTCTCTGTGAAAAGGATCTGATTTTGTTGTATATTGTTATGCCTCTGATTTTCTATTTCTAATTCTGTAGTACTGCTCTGAATTTTTGTTTCTCTGCCTCTTACCTTTTTTTTTTTTTTGAAATGTTCTTTGCCTCTTACTTAATTGTTGTTCTTGCTGGTTTTTATATATGTTGTATTATAGCACAAAGAGAGGAGAGTTAGTTACAAAGTGTTAATCAACTTTGTAACTAACTTAACTGCTTTTGTCTAGGTTAATAGAGGCCAAAGGCCACCTAGGGATTATTTTACTGCCTTGTAAATCTTTGTGTAATAATCTGGTTTTTACAGTGTACAGGTAATATGTGGTTTAATTCAACAGGCTAAACAGACATACTAAATTAATTGAATTTTTTTTACTGCTAAAATATTTCTAAGCATATTAGAATGACTATTTGAATGTAAAAATAAAAATTGAAGAAATATGCATATTTTATCACTTGCTAAATAAAATTGAATATATATGACTAAGCATACGTGCAATGCACGTAACTTTCGCCTAGCATAATATAAGTGTATGGATAAGAAAATATAAGATATTTATCTCACAAATATTTTTATAATATATATGGTAAATAGCGGCATAAAACTAAAAGTTTGGAGTTTGTAAGCGGCATAAACTCTATATTTATGTTTAGCGGTATAAGTATCTAATGTTTGTAAAACTATAATTTTTCTCTAATTGTGTCAGTACTAACTCTGTTATTATCTTAAATATGGCATATATAAGACCTGAATTCTAAATCATTGGGTCTAGATAGAAACATGTAGTATCAGTTACTTCTAAATATTTTTTTAATAAATTCAAAACGGAATCTGTACTGACGAAACTAGAAGAAAATTACTGTTTTAGAAAAATTGGATACTTATACTGCTAAAAATAAACATTGAGTTTATGCTACTTGTAAGCTTAAAATTTCGTGTACTTATGCCGCTATTTACCCTATATTATATTTATATTATATAATTAATCAATAATAATATTTTTTTTAATTACATGGTTGTAATAAGAATTTAAAAATTGACTTGAATTAGATTTTGAGTAAGATTGATAAATCTTAGCTATTGATCAAAATTAATTATTCTATTATTTTAATTAAATAAATAATTAATTTAAAACCGAAAGCCTGTATAAAAAAATGAACATGTATAGAATGTCTATTCTATATAAAGTGTGCCTATATAACATAATTTTTGGTTTATGAGAAATTGATGGGTGATTTTTTATTTATATTAAAATAAAATAATTTATGAGAAATTCATGGGTCACTTTTTATTTATATATAATAAAATAAATTTCCTTACATTCAAAAAATAACAGTTTTTTCGACTGAGGTTCACAGAATATTTTTATTTAAAGTCGCTACTTAATATTTTTTTTTTTTAATAATTATTAAATTCAAAATTCTCTATCCAAGAATTACTCATCGGGAGCTCCATCAAAAGGAACCATGGCCAATAAATATTAGTGTGTCTTTACATTGTTCAAGCACTGTTCTTTACATTGTTTCCTTGCACTGTTCTTTACATTGTTCTTTACACTGTTCTTTACACGAGATTATCCGATGAAGCGAAGTCACCAGTAGAGGTAAACACTGCATTTTTGGTGTTGTTGTAGGTAAATCTTCCTGTTTGAAATGGCCCGAGCCAAGGAGCTGGCCAGTACACACTTGATACGAGCGGGTCGGGACCTTGAAAACGTAAGAGGAGGATGTTGTCATCGTCAAAATAAAAGTTATAGTATCCAGAAGAATAGTTGGTCTGGGATTTTGAAGACACAAGGTTGGTGTTCATGGTGAAATTTTGGTTAGGAAGAAGTGTATCTGTGGGGAATTTGAAGCTTTCCCAGTAAGTAACATGTTTACCAAACACAGCGCTTCTGAGAACAAGGTTGCCGGAATCATGGAGATGCAGTTTCACAACAAGGCCGGCACAGAACCTGTTCCCCAGTCCCGGTGTCGTGTCGGTACTCCATACTTGATCTCTGCCTATGTCAAGCAAGAAAAGATTACCGTTTTTCAATCAGCAAAAGTTTTGACCCTCTTCTGTTGACTGGTTGGTCTCGATTGGCCATCCAAACTATGGTGGGAACAGAGGACTTGGTATCACTATTAAATTAAAGCAGATTAAATGATTAATTTTACTTAGAATTATTTTTTTTTCCAATTGGTTAAGGCAATCTTTTAAAAATCTCCATTAATATTTGGACATTCATTTTATTATTTGTGGTTTACCACTTCAATAAAAGAATCATGTTGATATCAAACCATCATAGACAGATGAAGCAATATTCGTCGTTCACCACTTCAATAAAAAATTTAGATTATAAGTGTTGTTATATGTATTGTCATTTTTTATTAATTTTCAGAATTTATTCTTTTATATTCAATTAAGTTAGGTAAAATTTAATTTTTTACTACTGAATGACATCATTCATGATGATATCAATATTAATATATAATTTAACAGCTTATATAATTATTTTTATATAATTTAATATTATTATTTAGGTGTTGATTTGGAATTATAGACCTTGGTTTTATGATCTTCCATCAATCAAGTACTTCTCTATCTTTTCTTAAAAATAATATTATTAAAATAATTTGGATATTTATTTATTTCAAAACTATATATTAAATAAATATTTGACTCGTTTGGTGCACCGTATTGTATTGTATAGTATTATATTAAATTATATTTCCTGTAATATTTTTATGTAAATTTATGTAGTATTGACTTGTATGAGTACATAAATATATAATATTTTAGTATAAAATAAAATTTAACATAGTATTATATGAAAATATGATATATAATCTAATTTAATATAATACAATATAATACATCACGACTTAATACAACGTACCAAAACATCACATTGTGATATCTACTTATTGCGATTAAATGCACGATGCATTTTAAATTAGGCTTATATCAAAACTAAGGAGTTTTCTTTTGGCTTACTAGGTGAGGTTGGCACGTGCATTAGTGCTAAAGCTCTCTTTATTTCATTTTATTTATAATTTTATTTGTTTAATTTTTATTTTCTAAATAATTGTAACAAAAATTTATATAATTTAATTTTACGAACATAATAAACAATAGTTTTTCTTTGATTATTGTATTGTATACCGTGTTTTCCTTAATTTTTAAAAATGTACACAATATTTTTTTTATATTTTTAACAGTTTGCAAATATCATGAAAAAAATACTGTCATGTACAGCTGCCCAAATAATACACTTTAATGCACAAATATAATTTTAAATAAATCAAATAAATGTACTTGATTATCATAAGTAGATTTTATTTGTTAAATTAATTATTTACACTATATTTTACCATCTTACATGAAAAATAATAATTTTGTCGACACTATCATATACAAATTATCCACAGAGAAATTAATAATTCGATTATATACAGATCAAGATAGAATGAAAAGTGCAAAATACAAATATTACACTGGTGTCTTGTAAAAGAAAATTAAAACTCAACCATTAAGAATATCCTTATTTTTTTTTTTTTTTACAACTTTTAGACATGTGTTATCTTTACCTATCAACAATTTAGAGATTAAATTTTAATATCTTTTTTATTTAACTCAAATTTAAATTGTGTATGCTTTATTTTTCGAACATTGATTTTTTGTTTATTTTTGGATTAACTTAAGAACAAATTGCAGTTAGATTATCAAGATTTCTTAAACATTCATATATTGTATTCAGTATTTACTTTTAATTATTAACAATATTATTTACATTAATTGAATACACATATTAATAATCTCAAACAATAATGAATAATATTTTTTCTTTAATTATTTATTGTATTATTTTTTCTACTAGTAGTTATATATATATATATATATATATATATAACAAGAAAATAAGATTTGAGTTGGGTTGAGTACTTAGTGATACGTAAATAAAAAAAATTCAAAAATTAAAGTACTCAAGGGAATGAGTCATTTATTTAGTTGTGTTTCCAATATAAGCAAAGTCCTAAATTTTAATATGTTTATTTAATCATTTTAAAAACACATTTTAAGTTGCTAATTAATATACTAAATAAAATGTAAAATAAGTTTCAATAGTAATTACACTAAAGTGTTATACTACACTGTCAATCTTGATCGTTCCATGTATTCATACTACCACATATAGCCTAGGTGATTCATGATCAAACCAATCCTCATCATCATGCTCATCCTCCTTTAGGTCAACGTGATTCAACACTTGATCATCATTATCAACACTTGTCGACGAAGATGGTGGGTGATGTACTTCAGGATCAGCCTGAGCGGGGAGAGAGGCGGTAACAGGCGTTAAACGATTAAGTACTTTTTCCCATGCCTGAGCGATACGTAGATCAAGCAAAACGTTGTTAGGGATCATTATCCTGTTGTCCAGAGTCAAGGTGATAGAGACATGACGACGGTGACGAGCGCGGTGTACGTGAAGGAGAGTACTGACGAGGGTGAGGGGCAACGAGACCATGTTGACCATTCTGTGGAAGCTTACCGCCATCTTTAACTGGGACATGTTAGGAAGGTTGGGGTTGCTCCAGTACATGTTAACCAAGGGGAAGGGGATCAGTTCGCCTGAAAACATGGAGGTAATGAGTGTGTTGATGGATGGTGAGGTCTCTTGGAATAGGTGATCAATTTGGTATTGGAATTGGTGAGTGGAGTTGTATGAGATGAAGGTGTCGCTATGATCGGTATCTGAATAGTACATTTGGATCACTTTCAACTCCACCCTCATTAATGGTGATGATGGTGGATCATTTTCTTCAAAACCACTATTAAATCTTGGGTAAATAAAAACTTGGGAGAATGGTTGATTATCCATATTTACTATGAGTACGTGTGTGTTATCTCTTAATATAAATTTCTTAATTAGATAGCTGGTACATATATAGGGCAATATTAATTCTAATTTCATTAGGAATATGATTATTCCAATTCTATATTATAATCGGGATATTTTGGATTAAAAAAAAAAGATATTATTTATTTATATAATAAATCTGATGGCTAAAAACATTTAGGGAAATTACCAAACTTTTCCAACCTTTATTTTTCGTTTGAAAAAAAAAACCTTTATTTTCATAAATATATCTTTATTTTAATTTTTCTTGCTGAATTAGTCTTCTCCTTCCTCTGGAACTTGGGTGCCTTCTGCGACTTGGGCTAGAGCAAAAGAATGTTAACCTTTTGGCCTCACTCGATCGACCTCAACGTCATGGCAGCCGTGGCCTGTGAACTCCCGTTTGGTTTGAAGAGCAACATAGCGTTGAGTACTGGATCTGAAATGGCTGACGCATTTTTGGTGCCCTTCTTTTCATCTTTGAGTTTTAATACTCATGGCTCCAAACTGATCGGGTTGATCGTCAATTGCAGGTATTTCCATGGCTGAATTTAATACATGAACAATCTTTGCCCAATTCGAATATATTTGTGAGATCGATATTAGGAATAGAGATTTCTGCTGTGGTTATATGTAGAAACAGCTACACACACTTGCAATATTGAGATTGAAAGAATAGGATTGGCAGTTTCAGTTGATATTTTGGTATAACTTTGTGGTTTTTCTCTTGGTACACTATGAAATTTGGGAATAATAAAACATAAATTTGTAATAAATTATATTATGGGGTTAAAGTAGTCGGAAGATATTGATTTTGTCATTGTGTTAACTTATTTGATTTTCGATTTTGTCTCAAGTTATGGGGTTACTGAGTTGTCATTGCTAGCTAAAATTTTTAGTCATATTGACACACCATTCTTTAGTAGGAGAGGGGTTTATCCTCCATGCACTATATCCTTGTTCATTAAGTACTGTAATGGTATACTTTTTTCTTCGAGAAATAGACAATGTCTAGGAGTATCGAATGGCTACTTTAGAGTTTTAGTGGCCTATAATGTTTTCTGATGTGTGATTTAAGTCAATGCAAAACCAGTGAGAATCATTTAAATGTGTAACCAACTTTGAATTCATCTCTTTCATTCCAATGTGGAAGTAGTAGTGTAGCAACAGGAACTAGAGCTGGGCTTTTTGGAACACATATTTCAGCTCATGGTTTACCGCCTCCCCTAGCCTTAATTAGTCGTTCGTAATCTTATGGAGCGGGTAAGAAAGGATATTGTTTCTTTATTTCTTCCCCTTTCTCTGGAACTTGGGTGCCTTCTGCGACTTGGGCTGTGGCTTCCACAACATAATCAAAAGAATGTTAACCTTTTGGCCTCACTCGATCGACTTGGGCTGTGCTTAATGATAGTTTTGACTATTCAATTTGGTGTGATGTTTCTATTACAGTTGAAGAATTGTGGTGCAGGAAGTGGTTCCTGAGTTCAAAAAATATTCAGAGAGAAAGGCTCAACAGACATACTAAATTTATTGATTTTTCTTTTACTGCTGAAACATTTCTAAGCATGTTAGAATGACTATTTGAATGTAAAAATAAAAAATAAAAAAAAAATATGCATATTTTATCACTTGTTAAATAAAATTGAATACATATGACTAAGCATACGTGCAATGCACATAACTTTTGCCTGGTATAATATAAGTGTATGAATTAATAAGAAAATATAAGATATTTATTCATAAATATTTTATAATATATAGGGTAAATAGCGGCATAAGTACTAAAAGTTTTAAGTTTGTAAGCGGCATAAATTCTATATTTATTTTTAGTGGTATAAGTACCTAATGTTTGTAAAACTATAATTTTTCTCTAATTTTGTCAGTACTGACTCTGTTATTATCTTAAATAGTGCACATATAAGACCCGAAATCTATATCATTGGGTCTAGATAGAAACATGTAGTATCAGTTACTTTCAAATATTTTTTTAATAAATTCAAAACGAAATCAGTACTGACGAAACTAGAAGAAAATTACAGTTTTAGAAAAATGGGGTATTTTGCTGCTAAAAATAAACATTGAGTTTATGATGCTTGCAAATTTAAAATTTTGAGTACTTATGCCCCTATTTACCCTATATTATATTTATATTATATAATTAATTAATAATAATATTTTATTTAATTACATGGTTATAATAAGAATTTAAAAATTGACCTGAATTAGATTTTGAGTAAGATTGATAAATCTTAGTTATTGATCAAAACTAATTATTCTATTCTTTTAATTAAATAAATAATTAACTTAAAACTGAGATCCTATATAAAAGAAATAAATGAACATAATGTAGTTACATATATATATTTTAAGAAATAAGATTTGGGTCGGGTTTAGTACTTATTGATAGGTAAATAAAAAATTCAAAAATTAAAGTACTGAAGGGAATGAGTTATTTATTAAGTTGTATTCATATTTTAAGTTGCTAATTAATATATAAGATGTAAAATAAGTTACAATAGTAATTACATACTACCACACTAGAAGGTTATAGCCCTTTTATTATTTGATGAAATCAATCCTCATCCTCATCATCATGCTCATCCTCCTTCTGGTCAACATGATTGAACACTTGATTATCATTATCATCACCATGCTCTTCCTCCTCCTTCTCATGATCATGATCAAGCACTTGATCATTATTACTTGTGGACGAAGATGGTGGTTGATGTAATTCAGGATCAGCGTGGGAGAGAGGCAGGCCTTAAACGATTAAGTACTTGTTCCCATGCGGAAGCGATACGTAGATCAAGCAAAGCGTTCTCAGGAATCATTATCCTGTTGTCCTCGGTCAAGGTCATAGAGAGATGACGACGGTGACGAGGGTGGTGTGTGTGAAGGAGAGTACTGATGAGGGGCAACGAGACCATGGTGACCATGGTGTAGAAGCTTACCGCCTTCTTTAACTGGGACATGTTAGGAAGGTTGGGGTTGCTCCAGTACATGTTAACCAAGGGGAAGGGGATTGGTACGCTTGAAAACATGGAAATAATGAGTGTGTTGATGGGCGGTGAGGTCTCTTGAAATAGGTGATCAATTCGGTATTGGAATCGGTGAGTAGAGTTGTATGAGATAAAGGTGTCGCTGTGATCGGTATCTGAATAGTACATTTGGATCACTTTCAACTCCACCCTTATTAATGGTGACGATGGTGGATCATTTTCTTCAAAATCATTATTAAATCTTCCGTAAATGAAAACTTGAGGAAATGGTTGATTATCCATATTTAGTAAGTGTGTGTTTTCTCGTAATGTAGGTTTCTTAATTAGATAGGTGGTACATATATATAGGACAATATTAATTCTAATTTCATTAGGAATATGATTATTCCAATTCCATATTATAATCTGGATACTTTGATTAAAAAAAAGATATTATTTATTTATATAATAAATCCGATGGTTAACCTTTTCCATTGTACGAACCTTTTCCAATTTTTTTTGTTTTGTTTTGTTTTTTTTTTTTATTTTCATAAATATATCTTTTTAATTTCATTTTTAGGTTTTCTCGCTGAATTACTCTTCTCCTTCGTCTTGAACTTGGGTAGAGCAAAAGGGATTCCACAACATAATCAATGCCTCATGGCCGCCGTGGCCTGTGAACTCCTGTTTGGTTTGAAGAGGCAACATAGCGTTGAGTACTGGATCTGAAATGGCTGACGCATTTTTTGTGCCCTTCTTTTCCTCTTTGAATTTTAATACTCATGGCCAGAGTACTGATCAGGTTGATCGTCAATTGCAGGTATTTCCATGGCTGAATTTAATACATGAACAATCTTTGCCCAATTCGAATATATTTGTGAGATCGATATTAGGAATAGAGATTTCTGTTGTGGTTATATGTAGAAACAGCTACACACACTTGCAATATTGAGGCAGGTTATATACCTTATGTAGTATAGCAGGTTGATCTCTTAAATTAACAGTAATCAAGTGAAATTTCAAGGTTGATTAAATATGTCTGCCTATCTTATCACAAATTAAATTGTTTGATTTAATATGCATGATTAAGGTTATAAATTCTATGTACTTTTGTTTTCCACTTCAGTTTAGTAATTAAATTGTGATACATCTACAAGTATATGTATATGCTTCAATTTTGAATAATCAAATAGTTAAGTGCAATCAAACTGCAGGTTGTGTTGGTTTTGGTATTGGCTAGAAGTTCTCCATAGTAAGCTATTTGGAGGGGACAACGGTTCTTAAGGATCTAATTCAGAAGGATAACATTACTATATAAGAGGCTTTATCTCAATGGTATTGGCTTACAACCCATGTCAATTTTACCAAAGGAATGGTAATTTTTCCATTATTTTTGATACCATACAATCGAGAATTAGCATTCTTCTAGTTTACAACATAAATGTAATCTCAATAATAAATTTTAAAGTGTTCAAATATATAATTTCAATTGATTTTTCATAGTGTGTTATGTATATATTTGTTCATTATTATTTTTAAAAGGAGATTTTGTCAACTGTTCATGAAATTATGTGAGATCTTTTTTGGTTATATGATATATATATATGTATGTGTATATATATGTAATGTGTTTATATAAAAAATTAAATATTGAAATCCTAATGAATTATGTTATGTGATTTTATAGATGATGGTTTGAAGTCAATTCAGGTGAGTGCAGCAAATTCGGAAAGGCTTTGGGATTGGGTTATTATGCTATTGGAGAGTTGTTTTTGGCAGTGACATTGTATCAAGTGTTAATCTTGGTTCTGAATTATTGATAAATGACATTGCACAAATTAAATTAGGTTTGAGTACTTTTAGCTCTAGATATCAGTTTGAGTTTGAGTATAAATCTAAGAACATTTTCTATTTGTGTATTGTATAAATTTTTGTTGATGAACAAAACAAATAATAAATCTGAACAGAAAAAAAAAATCATGTATGAAGGATAAGTTATGCAAAATCAGAGTAATCCTTCCTTTTTTTATTTGTGATTGTTATTTTTCAAATTAAATATTGGTTTCGAATATGGATGATTAAATATGTTTTCCTATCTTATCACAAATTTTGTAATTTCATATTACTTTTTGTAATTTTATGACATAATAATTTGTTTAACTATGTATAAATTTGTGATGGTGGTGGGAGTCGTTACTAAGGCTGAGGCTATTCAAATTAATGGCCGGTGATGATGAATGTATTTTTTTTGGGTAATGATGAATGTATTTTGATTTTGGTTATATTTTTTTGATTAATTAAAGATAGTATTTTGATTTTTGATGATGCATTTATATATTTTGTTGAAACTATTTATTGTTTGTTTCTCCAAACATTGATGAATAGATAGAGTATATAATATCACATTATGTTTGGTCTACAGATAATCCTATTGTTGCAGCAATCTTGGAGGGGAAAATTATTAAGCTTTTTCTAAAAAAATGAGGATGATTTGGCAATGATAGCAGAGAATATTTTTTACTGATTTAGATGCTGAGAGGGAAGATCTGAAAAGGTGAATTTCAAAATACTCTTGTTAAAATGAGAGTTGAGATAGTTGTTCCACTTCACTTTCTTTTAAATAATGAGAGTTGAGATGGTTGTTCCAGTTCACTTTTAAATAATTTATTATAGTATCGTTTGTAATTGTACTTGAAACCCATTCAATTTCATTCTTTCAATACGTGTTTTAGTTTTATTATTTCTAGAATTATGTGATTATACTATCAAGCTTCTGTATTCAATTCTTAAGTTTTTATATTTATATTCAACGTTTTTACATTTTGTTCTAGAGAGAATGTGTATGTGATTAAAATGGTAGATGTTCAAACTTTTCAAACAAAATTTTTGAACGATGGAGGAAGTTTAAGAAATTTTTTTAATGTTGGCTGTGGATCTGCAAGTTTTGGAGCATATCTTTTATTATTTGACATCAGTGCAATGTCCTTAACATCAAAACCTAATCTAATTTGTTGTTCACTGATGAGTTTTTTCATGGCAAATCTTTTACTCAATGTTGTCTTTTTTTCGGGTTACAAGTAACAAATGGCTACAATATAGTCAAGGAATCTATTGATATGAGAGATGTTTCTTATGTTTGCACAACATTTTCATATAATAATAGTTTTTACTCATTGGATGTTAGATTGAAATGTGTTAAATGAAAAGGGGTTAGAAGAACATATTACTATTATTCATTGTTGTCTTCGTCATATTAATAAAATATCACAGTAATTAATGGTTTTATCTATTTTTGATATTTAAATAATTGAGGTGATACAAAATTAAAAATATCTCCTATAATTATCTTATATTATAAACAAGAATTAAGAATTTATTAAAACTTAACACATTGTTCTCTTTTTTCTCTCTTGAATATATTATTATGTATTTTTTAAATTATTTTAAAAATGATTATTTATTAAATTATACTATAAATGATATAGTATAGATAACATAATACACTATCTAAAAATAAAATTAAAAAATACAACTAAATATACGTGCATTGCACGTAACTTCAATCTAGTTTATACAATATTTGTGTATTTATTTTCTCAATGCTTAATGGTAGTTTTGATGGGACTTTTCTCGTGATCATTTTTGTTTTGACTATTTAATTTGGTGTGATGTTTCTATTGCAGTTGAAGAATTGTGGTGCAAAAAGTGATTCATGAGTTCAAAAATTATTTAGAGAGAAAGGCTCTGTAGGAATTTATTCCTAAATTAACCTACACCACAGCAAAGGAAACAAATCAAATACAAGGTAAAACATGACCTTTAATCCTTAGTCAAAGCACAAGTTTGACCCTTGATTTTAAATCCCACAAACAACAGCCCCTATTTCATGTACTAATCGTTTCTATATTATTTAGAAACCCTAAATTGCATCAAACATATATATATATATATTCCCTCTTTAGCATTCAAACACTCAAACACACACGGCCCAGCCTCCACTTTGAAAATCCTAGCAGAGAAACCCTAGAGCTGCCTTCGTCTTCGATGATCTTCTCTGAAGAACACGAAGACAGCAGCACCAATAACAGCCCAAAAAACCCGAAAATTAAACCCAGAAATCACCCTCTGCCCAGTTTGAACAACCCCCTTAAAACCGAGCATTGTTCTTTGTTGTTCTTCTCTGAAGAACACGAAGAACACCAACAAAATACCCAAAAAATTCCAAGCAGAAATTAAATAAAACACAGAGCAATAAAAGTGCAAAAAAGAAGAGGAAGAAATAACACCGGGTTTTATAGAGGTTCCCTAAAATCGTGTTGGGTACGTCCTCTTCGAGCTTGCCTCGTTTACTATGGATCTTCAATGATTAGATGATTACAAAAGGTGGGATTCCAAAACACACAGGTATTGTTTGGTAATCCGAATATGTTTACAGTATTTTCTTCCACTCTATTCTCTCTGTTTCTCTCAGATTTTGTACTAACTGTTGTGTATTTCTTCTTTGTTGCATGAGCAATCTTCCTGAGGTCTTGGATATCTGAACCACACCTTGGGTTCCAAAGCATACTCTATTATAAGCCTCCTCCAAAAAACTCCCCCCAAAAACAGTTTATTTCTTCTCTGTGAAAAGGATCTGATTTTGTTGTATATTGTTATGCCTCTAATTTTCTGTTTCTGTTTCTATAGTACTACTCTGAGTTTTTGTTTCTCTGCCTCTTACTTAATTGTTTTTCCTGGTGGTTTTTATATATGTTGGATTATAGCACAAAGAGAGGAGAGTTAGTTACAAAGTGTTAATCAACTTTGTCACTAACTTAATTGCTTTTGTCTAGGTTAATAGAGGCCAAAGGCCACCTTGGGATTATTTTACTGCCTTGTAAATCTCTGTGTAATAATCTAGTTTTTACAGTGTATAGGTAATATGGGGTTTCATTCAACAATTTCCTCCTAAACCCCATATGAACTGTACACGGATATCTTTGTTGTCGTTTGAGTGTAACTGAGGGTCTTAGCTCGAACCCATTAAGGGTTTTACCAACCTGTGTCAATCCACAATAAGCTTAAGCAAAGCTTAAACTTATTGAGGGACACCACCTTTGTGCCCATGTCTAATGGATTCACTTCAGTAGGCCCTTTGTCTATCCCGATCTGTCCTTGTGAAACTTTATCCCTGATAAAGTGATATTTTATCTCAATGTGTTTTGTCCTATCATGAAAAATCGAGTTTTTGCACAAATAGATGCTGCTCTGACTATCGGAGTAGATTCTAGGAGCCTTTTTCATTAACTGCAGCTCCTCCATAAGTCCTTTTAACCATAAGGCCTCTTTAATAGCTTCTCTAGTAGCTATATATTCAGATTCAGTAGTGGACAAAGCCACTACTGGCTGTAATTGTACTTTCCAACTAGTACAATTTCCCCTGTTAAGAAAAAGTAGGTCGAAGTAGATCTTTTAGTGTCCCTGTCCCCCGCATAATCTGCATCTGTGAACCCTTCAATGTTCTGATGTGTTTGGTGACCCTGATGGACCAATCCCAACTTAGATGTACCTAAGCCATTTCATGGCTTTCCAATGCTCTTTCCCAAAACTAAACATGAACCTGCTTAGCACACTGATTGCATAAGCTGTTGGGTTTTATGCCCTAAATAAAACTCCATTTCAATGTAATCCATTTTATTCAACATCAATAAAGAAACAGAAGTATTTTTCATTCATTTGTGTATGTTTTGGTTCATCTTATCAATTGCTTGTCTATTTGATTTATAAATTCATCTGAAACCCTTTTCACATACTTGATCCTGTTTATTGTGTTGTCAACACATTGGAAAGTAAACATGACTATGTGAATAAAGATTCCTAGATTTATCAGACACAGGGTTTTACTGATATGATAATCTACAACAGAGTTTACTTGCATTTGGAGAAATGCTATGTTCTTTCCAGAGCATTGGTTCAAGTAAATCTCAGGTTGGGTGCATGGAGTATGCATCAGAAGGGACCGATATTGAACTTTGACATAGATTTATTAAACTTACCGTAATATCTATTCTAGTCAATATCGCCTAGTTGACCCTAGATCAAATGATCTAAATCCTGAAATGATTAGGCTCAATCTCAAGAGTGTTATTCGTGTTCTTTGATTTGTTAGTTAAGCCTACTTTTGGGTCAGGGTGATACGTACATTTTGGGAGCACGGTAGTGCAATTGAGTGGGAGCGCTAACATAAATATGGAATCTACAGCTTCTATCTGGCGAATAGTAAGTAAAGGATGATCTCCTTCGAGCTTGACCAAACGAAAATAAATGGTGGAGTACTCATTTCACATAGCTGAAATATCATTTATAAAGGTTAAGTGTTTTAAGGATAAAATACATTGTAGGGTGTTACGGTAATCTAATCCCTTTACAGTGTAGATCATTCATATAGAGGATCATTGATCAAATTAGGATTATAACATTGGATAACTAATGACGTGTCTATATGGTGGAACATATAGAGCGTTCTATATACTGAGAGTGCAATTCTAAGTTCTATGCGTGGATTCAACGAAGAATTAATAAGTCAGTGAATTTAGGTTATAAATTCTTGATCTGCTTATTGGAAGCTCGGTTATATAGACCCATTGTCCCCCCACTAGTTGAGATAATATTACTTGTAAGACTCATTTAATTGGTTTTGATTAATCAATTATAATTCTCAAATTAGACTATGTCTATTTGTGAATTTTTCACTAAGTAAGGGCGAAATTGTAAAGAAAGAGTTTTTCGGGCATATTTGTTAATTATGATACTTTGTATGGTTCAATTAATAAATATGATAAATGACAATATTTTTTAATAATTATTTATAGTTATTAAATAGTTATAATTGGCATTTAAATGGTTGAAATTGAAAATTGGCATTTTTGAGAAAATGAGATGCAGAAATGATAAAACTGCAAAATTGTAAAAAGTGAAGCCCAAATCCACATAGCCATGGCCGGCCACTTTTATAGGCTTTATCATCTGATATTTTTATTTTTTTAATGCCAAATAATTCAAACCTAACCCTATGTGGAATGCTATAAATAGATAGTGAAGGCTTTAGGAAATTAACACTTTTACTTCTGGTTTCCTTCAGAGAAAAACCTGAGCCTTCTCTTTCTAAACCCTAGCCGCCACCTTCATACTCTTCTTCTTCCTTGAATAATTTCGAACCTCTTAGTGTTAGAGTAGTGCCCACACACAGCAAGTGATACCTCAGTCATAGTGAGGAAGATCGTGAAGAAAGACATTCAACAAGAAGGAGTTTCAGCACTAAAGAAAGGAGAGAAAGAGATCCAGGTTCAGATCTTGATAATACTCTACGACAGAAAGGATACAAGGGTTAGAGAGCTGAACGGAAGGAGACATAATATTCCGCTGCACCCAATGTAAGGTTTCTCATACTTTATATGTGTTTATTTTATAATCTTTTTAGAAGTTCATATTTAGGGTGTTAATCAACATACTTGTGAGTAGATCTAAGATCCTGGTAAAATAATTTCCAACATAAGTAAGGTCAGGTCTAGTACTAACCATCAAGTACATTATGGACCCTACTGCATTAGAGTAGGGAACATTAGCCATCTCTTCTTGCTCTAACTTGCTCTTCGGGCACATAAATTTAGACATAAGGTATTGGTTGGTAATCGGCTGTGAAACAGCCTTTGAATCTTTCATAGAAAACTTTTCTATGATCTTGTTGATATAGTCTTCTTGATGTAGCATGAGTTTCCCTTTGCGTCTGTCCCTTAGAATGTTGATCCCCAAAATCTTAGTAGCCACACCTATGTCCTTCATTTCAAATTTCGACTTGAGCAAATCCTTGACCTTGTTTACATTTGACCTCTCCTTGCTAATTATAAGCATATCATCCACATAAAGTAGCAAGTAAATGACTTTAGCAATTTCCGAACCTTTAAACTACAAATAGTGGTCATAATAACTTCTATTGAACCCCTGTTTGGTCATAAAAGTGTCAAACCGTTTGTTCCATTGTCTCGGGGATTGCTTCAATCCATATAGAGACTTGTCAAGCTTGCAAACATGGTCTTCCTTGCATTTAGCCACAAACCCCTTTGGCTGCTCCATATAAATGTCTTCTTCTAGGTCCCCATGTAGAAAAGTTGTGGTCACATCCATTTGGTCAATCTCCATGTCAAACTGAGTAGCTAGTGAGAGCATCAACCTTATAGTCTTATATTTCACCACTGTTGAGAATATTTCTGTAAAGTCTACCCCTTCTTTCTGTGTGAACCCATTTGCCACCAATCTCGCTTTGAACCTTACCGGTTCATCCTCGGTCCTCCCTTCCTTGACTTTGAAAAGCCATTTGCAAGATACCACACTCTTTCCATCGGGTCTAAGTACAACTCTCCAAGTCTTATTCTTTATGAGAGTACATTTCCTCCTTCATTGCTTTCAACCAAGCCTTGTAATTTTTGTCTTTAAGTGCTTCTTCATAAGATTGAGGCTCATAGATCTCAGCTTTAAGTTTGCACATATAGGCATAGGCAATACTCTCATCCCACACATTGTAACTGTACTTCTGGTTAGGTTTAGGAACTCTTCTAGCTCTATCTCTTGTAAGCTAATATTCTGTAAGGTCTTCCTGATTCCTGTCTTCTTCATCTTGAACTTCACGTTCCACCTGAATTTGTTCCACCTAATTTGGTGCTTCTTGAGGTTCCATTTGAATTGGTTCCACCTGATCTGGATTCGGCTCCACTTTAGTTGGGCTGGTTTGAGTGACTCCAATAGATGTACCTGCAGGGTTAGTTTCTGTGGAACCTGCATCAAGCTCATTAGTATTTTTACAAGGAAAATCATTTTTTTGAAAAATCACATCTCTACTAATGAGAGTTTTGAAACCTCCTTTCCCTTTTACCCACAATCTATAGCCCTTTACACCCTCGGGGTAACCCAGAAACACACATTTTAGAGTCCTAGGCTCTAACTTGCCTACACTTTGATGTGCATAAGCTGCACATCCCGTAAACTTTCAAATTAGACAGGTCAGGTGGTTTACCAGTCCACCTTTCTTTAGGGGTTTTACCTTCAATTGCACTAGAGGGACTTCTATTGATTAGGTATGTAGTAGTTACAACTGCTTCTCCCCAAAATCCATTTGCGAGCCCGACATTGAAAAGCATGCACCTTGCTTTGTTCAATATGGTTCTGTTCATTCTCTCAACAACACAATTTTGTTGAGGGGTTTTCCTCACTGTCCTGTGCCTTTGGATTCCATTGTCTTAACAGTAACCTGTAAACTCATCATTAAAAAATTCTAGGCCATTATTTGTCCTTAGGGTTTTAAATTTCCGGTTAGTAAGGTTTTCAACAAGTAATCTCCAATGTACCAATTTTTGAAAAGCCTCATTGTTATGCTTTAACAGATAAACACAAACCTTTCTAGAATAATCATCAACAATAGATAAGAAATAGGCACTACCCCCAAAAGTTAGGGTTTTCTCAGGACCCCACAAATCTGAATGAACATAATCTAAGATACCTTGTGATTTGTGTGTGTCAGTTTGAAATTTAAGTCTATGATGCTTTCCTAGTACAAAAAATTCTCAAAAATCTACCTTGGTTACCTTATCCTTACCAAGTAGCTTTTGTTCACTCATGAGTTGTAGCCCTCTTTCACTAATGTATCCCAACCTTCTATGCCATAGGACAACCTTAGTGTCTTCTGTAACATGCTCCTTGGTGTTGTGGCAGCAAGCTATGGAGCTTCCTTGCAAGTAGTATAGACCAACATTTTTGTGTCCTTTGATGATAGTCATAGACCCCTTGGCCAATTTGATTGTACCTACCTCAATTTTGCTAACAACACCAAGATCATCAAGTACACTAATAGAAATCTAACATTAGTTAAAGTTCTAATAATGCCATCAAACATTTTAAAGTTAATAGAACCTGAACCTTCAATGTTGCATGTTTGGTCATTCCCAATAATTACTTTGCCCCCTTTAGATTCTTTGTAATCAAACAAATAAGACTTATTCTTAGTCATGTGAAATGTACAACCCGAATCAATAATCCAATCATCTTTAAAAGATGATGCAGCCACATAGACATCTCCACTATCATAACCATCACTTAGGTTTGCATTTTAATAGTCATTCTTAGTCTTATTTTGCTTGTTTGATTCCTCTTGATGATCTGAATTTTGTTTCCCATTGCTTCTCTTGTAAAAGTAGCATTCTCTCTTGAAATTCCCTAACTTTCCACAATGATAGCACCCATTAGGATCTTTAGGACCCTTAGAATTTGACCTCCCTTTGTGATGATGATTGATGCCCTTATGTGAACCCCTACTAGTGCTTCTACCCCTGTTTTGCCATGATTTCTTTTGTCCAGGCCTTCCCCTAATTATGTTAACATCCCCATTAGTATGCCCCGGTCTTTCAACTTTCAATTCCAAATATTTTGATTTCAAAGCTGAGATTACTTCTTCAAGAGTGATCTCAGTTCTCCCATACTTAATGGCTGTCTTAACCTCCCTGTAGGATTCCAGTAGTGAATTGAGAATGATAATTTCTTTATTCTCATCACTTAAGGCCTCATTTTCCCCCGAGTTTGCTAACTCAATGTGCAATCTCAAAAACTCATCCATGTTTTGTTCTAGAGATTTAGATGGACTCATTTTAAAACTAAAGATTCTCTCCTTCAAGTAAATCTTGTTGATCAATGATTTCTTCTGAAATTGTTCTTCCAACTTGTTCCAAATCTTAACAGGTGTATCTTCCTTGTCAACCAATCTGATTATAGCATCAGAGAGGTTGAAAATGATCAATCCGGTTGCTGTTTCTAGCAACTCTTCTTACTGATCTTTGGTTGTATCAGCTGACCATTCCACATGATCTTTAAGAACCTTCAACAGTTTGTGTTGAGCCAATAGAGCCCTAATCTTCTTCCTCCAAATACGATAATCACCTGAAGCATCAACCTTATCTATATCAACCTTCATGGAACTCATAATTGTATATGTATAAAGTTATTTCAAAGAAATTATATAGATAATGAGTTTAGTATAATCCTGTTGTTGTTCTTTGTAATCTGGTTTTGTGTATTTGAATTCTTGCTAGTATGAATGTGTTTCTTGATGCTTTCTTAATGATTACTTTATGCTTTCTTGATTAATCTTTGCTGCAGATTGTGCCTTGTTGATACCACTGTAGGAATTTATTCCTAAATTAACCTACACCACAACAAAAGAAACAAATCAAATACAAGGTCAAACCTGACCTTTAATCCTTAGTCCCAGCACAAGTTTGACCCTTGATTTTAAACCCCACAAACGACAGCCCCTATTTAATGTACTACAAGTCGTTTCTATATTATTTAGAAACCTTAAAATTGCATTAGACATATATATTCCCTTTTTAGCATTCAAACACTCAAACACACACAACCCAACCTCCACTTTGAAAACCCTAGCAGAGAAACCCTAGAGCTGCCTTCGTCTTTGATGTTCTTCTCTAAAGAACACGAAGACAGTAGCACCAATAACAGCCCAGAAAAACCAAAAATTAAACCCAGAAATAACCCTCTTCCCAGTTCGAACAACCCCCTTAAAACTGAGCCTTGTTCTTCATGGTTCGTCTCTGAAGAACACGAAGAACACCAACAAAATACCCAAAAAATCCCAAGCAGAAATTAAATAAAACACAACTATAAAAGTGCAGAAAAGAAAAGGAAGAAATAACATTGAGTTTTATAGAGGTTCCCCAAAATCGTGCTGGGTACGTCCTCTTCGAGCTCGTCTCGTTCACTATGGATCTTCAATGATCAGATGATTACAAAAGGTGGGATTCCAAAACACACAGGTATTGTTTGGTAATCCGAATATGTTTACAGTATTTTCTTCCTCTCTATTCTCTTTGTTTCTCTCAAATTTTGTACAAACTGTTGTGTATTTCTTCTTTATTGCATGGACAATCTTCCTGAGATCTTAGATATCCGAACCACACCTTGGGTTCCAAAGCTTACTCCATTGTAAGCCTCCTTCAAAAAACTCTTCCAAAAAACAGTTTGTTTCTTCTCTGTGAAAAGGATCTGATTTTGTTGTATATTGTTATGCCTCTGATTTTCTATTTCTGTTTCTGTAGTACTGCTCTGAGTTTTTGTTTCTCTGCCTCTTACTTAATTGTTGTTCATGCTGGTTTTTATATATGTTGTATTATAGCACAAAGAGAGGAGAGTTAGTTACAAAGTATTAATCAACTTTGTAACTAACTTAACTGCTTTTGTCTAGGTTAATAGAGGCCAAAGGCCACCTTGGGATTATTTTACTGCCTTGTAAATCTCTGTGTAATAATCTGGTTTTTACAGTGTACAGGTAATATGTGGTTTAATTCAACAGGCGCAGACATACTAAATTAATTGATTATTTTTACTTTTGAAATATTTCTAAGCATATTAGAATGACTATTTAAATGTAAAATAAAAATTGAAGAAATATGCATATTTTATCACTTGCTAAATAAAATTGAATATATATGACTAAGCATACGTGCAATGCACGTAACTTTCGCCTAGTATAATATAAGTGTACGTATAAGAAAATATAAGATATTTATCTCACAAATATTTTTATAATATATAGGGTAAATAGCGGCATAAGTACTAAAAACTTTGAGTTTGTAAGCAGCATAAACTCTATATTTATTTTTAGCGGTATAAGTACCTAATGTTTGTAAAACTATAATTTTTCTCTAATTGTGTCAGTACTAACTCTGTTATTATATTAAATATGGCACATATAAGACCTGAATTCTAATATTTTTTTAATAAATTCAAAACAGAATTTGTACTGGCGAAACTAGAAGAAAATTAACATTTTAGAAAAATTGGATACCTATGCTACTAAAAATAAACATTGAGTTAATGCTACTTGCAAGCTTAAAATTTTGTGTACTTATACCGCTATTTACCCTATATTAATGTTATATAATTAATCAATAATAATATTTTATTTAATTACATGGTTGTAATAAGAATTTAAAATTGACTTGAATTAGATTTTGAGTAAGATTGATAAATCTTAGCTATTGATCAAAATTAATTATTCTATTATTTTAATTAAATAAATAATTAATTTAAAACCGAAACCAAAAGCCTGTATAAAAAAAAATGAACATGTATAGAATGTAGTTACATAGATATTTAAAGAAAATAAGATTTGAGTCGGGTTGAGTAGTTAGTGATAGGTAAATAAAAAATTCAAAAATTAAAGTATTGAAGGGAATGAGTCATTTATTCATAGTGTTTAAAGTCCTAAATTTTAATAACACATTTTAAGTTACTAATTAATATACTAAATAAGATGTAAAATAAGTTTCTATAGTAATTACCCTAAGTGTTGTACTACACTAAATCTTGATTGTTCCATGTATTCATATTACCACATATAGCCTAGGTAATTCATGATCGAACCAATCCTCATCATCATGCTCATCCTCCTTCGGGTCAACATGATTCAACATTTGATTATCATTATCAACACTTGTCGACGAAGATGGTGGGTGATGTACTTCAGGATCAGCCTGAGCGAGAAGAGAGGCGGTAACAGGCGTTAAACGATTAAGTACTTTTTCCCATGCGTGAGCGATACGTAGATCAAGCAAAATCTTGTTAGGGATCATTATCCTGTTGTCCAGAGTCAAGGTGATAGAGACATGACGACGGTGACGAGGGCGGTGTACGTGAAGGAGAGTACTGACGAGGGTGAGGGGCAACGAGACCATGTTGACCATTCTGTGGAAGCTTACCGCCATCTTTAACTGGGACATGTTAGGAAGGTTGGGGTTGCTCCAGTACATGTTAACCAAGGGGAAGGGGATCAGTTCGCCTGAAAACATGGAGGTAATGAGTGTGTTGATGGATGGTGAGGTCTCTTGGAATAGGTGATCAATTTGATGTTGGAATTGGGGTATGAGATGAAGGTGTCGCTATGATCGGTATCTGAATAGTACATTTGGATCACTTTCAACTCCACCCTCATTAATGGTGATGATGGTGGATCATTTTCTTCAAAACTTCTATTAAATCTTGGGTAAATAAAAACTTGGGAGAATGGTTGATTATTCATATTTACTATGAGTACGTGTGTGTTATCTCTTAATATTAATTTCTTAATTAGATAGCTGGTAGATATATAGGGCAATATTAATTCTAATTTCATTAGGAATATGATTATTATGGTGTTCTATAATAAGTAAATGTAATAACATGATGAATAATAAGTAAATTAGATTGATTATAATGAAGGGATAATTGGATAAAGTAGTAATTTTCATA
Source organism: Cannabis sativa (assembly GCF_029168945.1). NCBI lineage: Eukaryota > Viridiplantae > Streptophyta > Magnoliopsida > Rosales > Cannabaceae > Cannabis > Cannabis sativa. The sequence continues at coordinate 52,405,709 of NC_083607.1, read as the reverse complement.
AAATTTATATATTTTTATATTTTTTTTAATATTTTTATGGTGTTCTATAAAAATAATATAAAAACAACAAAAATAAATATATAAAAATAACAGAAAAATAATATCCAAACAATATTAAAATAACATACAAATAACAAAAAATTAACAATAAATTAATAAAAGTATAATATAAAAATACATTAAAAACTCATATTTTCTGTAAATAAAATCGTAAAAATATTTAAAATTTTATACAACTGCATTTTTGTAATTTTTTTGTTATTATGTTTTTTTTTTTTTTGAAATTATCCCTATAATAAATCAATTATAAATTTATAAATTAAAGTTAAAAAAATGTTTAAAGATACATTAAAGTTATTTATATTTGTATAAATACTTTTTATCAACAAAACATAAATTGATATATGAAACTAGATTTTATATTATACAACTCTCTAATTTCATTTTTGGTTAAGAAGTTAATATATTTCTGTATATGTATTAAGCTATAGCTTCACATTTTCTCTTAATCCAAAACATTATATCCCAAAACTTAAACAAACTTTAGCATTCTTTGTATTGTATTACTCTTCAGAAACCTATATCTCAAAACCTAAACATTGTATCTTTTTGTATTTTGTACTAACTGTTGTGTATTTCGTCTTTGTTGCATGAACAATCTTCCTGAGATCTTTGATATCCGGATCACACCTTGGGTTCCAAAGCTTACTCTATTGTAAGCCTCCTCCAAAAAACTCCCCCAAAAAACAGTCTGTTTCTTCTCTGTGAAAAGGATCTGATTTTGTTGTATATTGTTATGCCTTTGATTTTCTGTTTCTGATTCTGTAGTACTGCTCTGAATTTTTGTTTCTCTGCCTCATACTTTTTTTTTTTTTTGAAATGTTCTTTGCCTCTTACTTAATTGTTGTTCTTGCTAGTTTTTAGATATGTTGTATTATAGCACAAAGAGAGGAGAGTTAGTTACAAAGTGTTAATCAACTTTGTAACTAACTTAACTGCTTTTGTCTAGGTTAATAGAGGCCAAAGGCCACCTAGGGATTATTTTACTGCCTTGTAAATCTTTGTGTAATAATCTAATTTTTACAGTGTACAGGTAATATGTGGTTTAATTCAACAGGCTAAACAGACATACTAAATTAATTGAATTTTTTTTTACTGCTAAAATATTTCTAAGCATATTAGAATGACTATTTGAATGTAAAAATAAAAATTGAAGAAATATGCATATTTTATCACTTGCTAAATAAAATTGAATATATATGACTAAGCATACGTGCAATGCACGTAACTTTCGCCTAGTATAATATAAGTGTATGGATAAGAAAATATAAGATATTTATCTCACAAATATTTTTATAATATATATGGTAAATAGCGGCATAAAACTAAAAGTTTGGAGTTTGTAAGCGGCATAAACTCTATATTTATGTTTAGCGGTATAAGTATCTAATGTTTGTAAAACTATAATTTTTCTTTAATTGTGTCAGTACTAACTCTGTTATTATCTTAAATATGGCATATATAAGACCTGAATTCTAAATCATTGGGTCTAGATAGAAACATGTAGTATCAATTACTTCTAAATATTTTTTTAATAAATTCAAAACGGAATCTATACTGACGAAACTAGAAGAAAATTACTGTTTTAGAAAAATTGGATACTTATACTGCTAAAAATAAATATTGAGTTTATGCTACTTGTAAGCTTAAAATTTCGTGCACTTATGCCGCTATTTACCCTATATTATATTTATATTATATAATTAATCAATAATAATATTTTTTTTTAATTACATGATTGTAATAAGAATTTAAAAATTGACTTGAATTAGATTTTGAGTAAGATTGATAAATCTTAGCTATTGATCAAAATTAATTATTCTATTATTTTAATTAAATAAATAATTAACTTAAAACCGAAAGCCTGTATAAAAAAAAAATGAACATGTATAGAATGTCTATTCTATATAAAGTGTGCCTATATAACAGAATTTTTGGTTTATGAGAAATTGATGGGTGATTTTTTATTTATATTAAAAATAAAATAGTTTATTATTAAAAATAAAATAATTTATGAGAAATTTACGGGTCACTTTTTATTTATATATAATAAAATAAATTTCATTACATTCAAAAAATAACAGTTTTTTTGGCTGAGGTTCACAGAATATTTTTATTTAAAGTCGCTACTTAATATTTTTTTTTAATAATTATTAAATTCAAAATTCTGTATCCAAGAATTACTCATCGGGAGCTCCATCAGAAGGAACCATGGCCAATAAATATTAGTGTGTCTTTACATTGTTCAAGCATTGTTCTTTACATTGTTTCCTTGCACTGTTCTTTACATTGTTCTTTACACTGTTCTTTACACGAGATTATCCGATGAAGCGAAGTCACCAGTAGAGGTAAACACTGCATTTTTGGTGTTGTTGTAGGTAAATCTTCCAGTTTGAAATGGCCCGAGTCAAGGAGCTGGCCAGTACACACTTGATACGAGCGGGTCGGGACCTTGAAAACGTAAGAGGAGGATGTTGTCATCGTCAAAATAAAAGTTATAGTATCCAGAGTAATAGTTGGTCTGGGATTTTGAAGACACAAGGTTGGTGTTCATGGTGAAATTTTGGTTAGGAAGAAGTGTATCTGTGGGGAATTTGAAGCTTTCCCTCTTCTGTTGACTGGTTGGTCTCGATTGGCCATCCAAACTATGGTGGGAACAGAGGACTTGGTATCACTATTAAATTAAAGCAGATTAAATGATTAATTTTACTTAGAATTGTTTTTTTTTCCAATTGGTTAAGGCAATCTTTTAAAAATCTCCATTAATATTTAGACATTCATTTTATTATTTGTGGTTTATCATTTCAATAAAAGAATCATGTTGATATCAAACCATCATAGACAGATGAAGCAATATTCGTCGTTTACCACTTCAATAAAAAATTTAGATTATAAGTGTTGTTATATGTATTGTCATTTTTTATTAATTCTCAGAATTTATTCTTTTATATTCAATTAAGTTAGGTAAAATTTAATTTTTTACTACGGAATGACATCATTCATGATGATATTAATATTAATATATAATTTAACAGCTTATATAATTATTTTTATATAATTTAATATTATTATTTAGGTGTTGATTTGGAATTATAGACCTTGGTTTCATGATCTTCAATCAATCAAGTACTTCTCTATCTTTTCTTAAAAATAATATTATTAAAATAATTTGGATATTTATTTATTTCAAAACTATATATTAAATAAATATTTGGCTCGTTTGGTACACCGTATTGTATTGTATAGTATTATATTAAATTATATTTCCTGTAATATTTTTATGTAAATTTATGTAGTATTGACTTGTATGAGTACATAAATATATAATATTTTAGTATAAAATAAAATTTAACATAGTATTATATGAAAATATGATATATAATCTAATTTAATATAATACAATATAATACATTACGACTTAATACAACATACCAAAACATCACATTGTGATATCTACTTATTGCGATTAAATGCACGATGCATTTTAAATTAGGCTTATATCAAAACTAAGGAGTTTTCTTTTGACTTACTAGGTGAGGTTGGCACGTGCATTAGTGCTATAGCTCTCTTTATTTCATTTTATTTATAATTTTATTTGTTTAATTTTTATTTTCTAAATAATTGTAACAAAAATTTATATAATTTAATTTTACGAACATAATAAACAATAGTTTTTCCTTGATTACTTTATTGTATACCGTGTTTTCTTTAATTTTTAAAAATGTACACAATATTTTTTTTATATTTTTAACAGTTTGCAGATATCATGAAAAAAATACTGTCATGTACAGCTGCCCAAATAATACACTTTAATGCACAAATATAATTTTAAATAAATCAAATAAATGTACTTGATTATCATAAGTAGATTTTATTTGTTAAATTAATTATTTACACTATATCTTACCATCTTACATGAAAAATAATAATTTTGTCGATACTATCATATACAAATTATCCACAGAGAAATTAATAATTCAATTATATACAGATCAAGATAGAATGAAAAGTGCAAAATACAAATATTACACTGTTGTTTTGTAAAAGAAAATTAAAACTCAACCATTAAGAGTATCCTTATTTTTCTTTTTTACAACTTTTAGACATGTGTTATCTTTACCTATCCACAATTTAGAGATTAAATTTTAATATCTTTTTTATTTAACTCAAATTTAAATTGTGTATGCTTTATTTTTCGAACATTGATTTTTTGTTTATTTTTGGATTAACTTAAGAACAAATTGCAGTTAGATTATCAAGATTTCTTAAACATTCATATATTGTATTCAGTATTTACTTTTAATTATTAGCAATATTATTTACATTAATTGAATACACATATTAATAATCTCAAACAATAATGAATAATATTTTTTCTTTAATTATTTATTGTATTATTTTTTCTACTAGTAGTTACATATATATATCAAGAAAATAAGATTTGAGTTGGGTTGAGTACTTAGTGATACCTAAATAAAAAAATTCAAAAATTAAAGTACTGAAGGGAATGAGTCATTTATTTAGTTGTGTTTCCAATATAAGCAAAGTCCTAAATTTTAATATGTTTATTTAATCATTTTAAAAACACATTTTAAGTTGCTAATTAATATACTAAATAAGATGTAAAATAAGTTTCAATAGTAATTACACTAAAGTGTTATACTACACTGTCAATCTTGATCGTTCCATGTATTCATACTACCACATATAGCCTAGGTGATTCATGATCAAACCAATCCTCATCATCATGCTCATCCTCCTTCGGGTCAACGTGATTCAACACTTGATCATCATTATCAACACTTGTCGATGAAGATGGTGGGTGATGTACTTCAGGATCAGCCTGAGCGGGGAGAGAGGCGGTAACAGGCGTTAAACGATTAAGTACTTTTTCCCATGCCTGAGCGATACGTAGATCAAGCAAAACGTTGTTAGGGATCATTATCCTGTTGTCCAGAGTCAAGGTGATAGAGACATGACGACGGTGACGAGGGCGGTGTACGTGAAGGAGAGTACTGACGAGGGTGAGGGGCAACGAGACCATGTTGACCATTCTGTGGAAGCTTACCGCCATCTTTAACTGGGACATGTTAGGAAGGTTGGGGTTGCTCCAGTACATGTTAACCAAGGGGAAGGGGATCAGTTCGCCTGAAAACATGGAGGTAATGAGTGTGTTGATGGATGGTGAGGTCTCTTGGAATAGGTGATCAATTTGGTATTGGAATTGGTGAGTGGAGTTGTATGAGATGAAGGTGTCGCTATGATCGGTATCTGAATAGTACATTTGGATCACTTTCAACTCCACCCTCATTAATGGTGATGATGGTGGATCATTTTCTTCAAAACCACTATTAAATCTTGGGTAAATAAAAACTTGGGAGAATGGTTGATTATCCATATTTACTATGAGTACGTGTGTGTTATCTCTTAATATAAATTTCTTAATTAGATAGTTGGTACATATATAGGGCAATATTAATTCTAATTACATTAGGAATATGATTATTCCAATATATTAATTCTAATTACATTAGGAATATGATTATTCCAATTCTATATTATAATCGGGATACTTTTGATTAAAAAAAAAAGATATTATTTATTTATATAATAAATCTGATGGCTAAAAACATTTAGGGAAATTACCAAACTTTTCCAATCTTTATTTTTCGTTTGAAAAAAAAAACCTTTATTTTCATAAATATATCTTTATTTTAATTTTTCTTGCTGAATTAGTCTTCTCCTTCCTCTGGAACTTGGGTGCCTTCTGCGACTTGGGCTAGAGCAAAAGAATGTTAACCTTTTGGCCTCACTCGATCGACCTCAACATCATGGCCGCCGTGACCTGTGAACTCCCGTTTGGTTTGAAGAGGCAACATAGCGTTGAGTACTGGATCTGAAATGGCTGACGCATTTTTTGTGCCCTTCTTTTCATCTTTGAGTTTTAATACTCGTGGCCATAACATGAGTACTGATCGGGTTGATCGTTAATTGCAGGTATTTCCATGGCTGAATTTAATACATGAACAATCTTTGCCCAATTCGAATATATTTGTGAGATCGATATTAGGAATAGAGATTTCTGCTGTGGTTATATGTAGAAACAGCTACACACACTTGCAATATTGAGATTGAAAGAATAGGATTAGCAGTTTCAGTTGATATTTTGGTATAACTTTGTACTTGATAATTAGGTCTCAAGGAATCAAAATTATTTGATCTGTAATTGAGCCATTTCTTGGATTTACTCAATTTTTGTTTGCCAATCAGCTTTTCCTGCTTTCTATTATAATTTAAAATGACAAACAAATCATAATTATTCATCTTAGGATTGGAAGCATGAGACTCTAACGAATTGCTACATTGATTTTGTATCTCTTTGTTGTTGTAATGTTGTCTCGTCTGTGATTCGCGCAACTTACATTATTCGCCATAAATCTTGAGGCTTCAAGTGCAAGTTTATTCATCAAGTTTTTTTTTTTTTTTTTTTTTTTTTTGGGTGTTTGTCTTTTCATGTAGCCTCTAAGAAAATTGAGAATTGAATGAACTTTAATTAGTATATTATTAGTTCTGTTTCAGCTATGTAGAGATTCATATCATTGAGAATTTGAATATTTCAAATTTAAGGTGATATTAAATATTTTTAGGCTTCAAATTAGACTAAAAAAATTATGAAATTTGTGGCTTTTCTATTGATACACTATCTTTGATTTTAAAGGCACTGACCATCTAACTCATAATTAAAATAGTAAGTCAAAGTTTAAATTTTGGAATAAAGTCTTCATAGATTCTTAAGTAGCTTTGCTTGATTGAATTTCATTGTACCCTTCTGTTTGGGAATAATAAGACATAAAATTGTAATAAATTATATTTCAGCTCATGGTTTACCACCTCCCCTGGCCTTAATTAGTCGTTCGTAATCTTATGGAGCAGGTAAGAAAGGATATTGTTTCTTATTTCTTCTTTCTTAGTTGTAGTTTTCCACAATGTCCTTTGTTGTATTTTTTCTTAACTAAATTTGTATCATCTTCTTCCAACTTCAAGGCCAGGTTTGCTTATTTATGCACCATAGGGCTCGTTTGGAACGCTGTATTAGGTCGTAGTGTATTGTATTGTATTATATTAAATTGTATTTTATGAAATATTTTTATGTAAAACTATGTGTGGTATTATCTTTTATGGACACCTAAATATATAATATTTTAGTATAAATTAAAGTTTAACATAGTATTATATAAAAATATGATATATAATCTAATTCAATATAATACAATACAATACAATACGACCTAATACGGCGTTCCAAACGAGCTCATAATGTCTTGAATGAACCATCGGCATGAAAGATTGGTTCGCTAGTAGATTTTGCACCTGATCCTGCACCTCTCATGCAAAGTCACGGCAAGATTTATAATACGAGAGTGATTCGGGCTCTTGAAACTGAAGCATGTAATAGCCAAAGATAGAATACTAGTCAATACTTTAATATTTTACCCACCATACTAATACAATTTTATTTTCATTCAACAGTTAATACTTTAATATTTTACCCACCATACTAATACAATTTTATTTTCATTCAACAACAGTCAATACTTTAATATTTTACCCACCATACTAATACAATTATAGAGACATTGAACCAAAAATTTTCCCAATATTTTTCCATTCAACTATGCCAGTTTGGATGTACAAATTAATTGTACAAATTCCTTCCCCAATTTTTCTAACAAATCATTCTCCTGTTTGCAAGTTTTTTTCCATGGTGATGAAACACTTTATCTTGGAGCTCATTAGATTTTCTCAGCAATCCCAGGACTAATTACTGTCTTTGCTTTATCACACATTGGCCGATCAACCATCCTCCTAACATGGTCTAAGCAGTGCCCCTCTCCTTAATCCCTGCACAATTGATAAATAATCAGTAAAAAAATTGATATTAGTCCAACCACATGCATGAGTAAAAATAGGTGCATGAGAGCTTCAGCTTCTAAAGGGCTCAACTCATGGAATTGCATCCCCCTATTGAAAATCAGAATAGCTCCCAATCTTAGAAGCAAGTAATCATTCAATTAAAACAAAATTACTATCTCAAAGTAACATCCTGCAGTGTTAACAGTAAGAACAAAAAAACATGTGGGAAAAGTGATGAGGTGAGACCACCAATTTCAAGTCGCTCTACTAATGAAAACAGACATGTTTCTAAATCCAAGTCTCTCCATATTCCATCCAAAAACACAAGAAGAGGGAGAGATAAGTTAAGGATATATCATTCCAAAAATAATGCTATGAATATCCCCCATAGTCTATTTCCAAGGAGAACCATAACAAAAGTTGTTAATGGAATGATCTGAGGTAAAATAGCAAAATGTCACTAAACAATTTTGAGAGAACCTGCAAGTGTTTGGGAACGGGTCAGAGGGCTAAGTTTTTTTTTTTTTTTCAATAAAATATAATATAAAAATTATAAACATTAATGTATATAAATATAAATCAATGTTTAAAATTATTAAAAATAAACATGATACACATAGAGTGATATAATAAACATATGTGAATATTATTATTTTGTTTATTAAATTAGTATGTTTAATAAATAGAAAACAAAATAAACATATATATACAAAGTATTTTATATTATTAGTATGTTTATTATAATTGTAAATATAAAAATAGACATAGCCAATTTATACTATACTAAAATACATATATTTTCTTTCTATTGTTTCTTTATATTCATTATTTTCTAATGAATTAGTTAACGAATTTTCTATTGAAATACAATTCTTACATCAAAAAATAAATAAATAAACATAACTTTATAAATTCCAAACATTATTTAATTAGCAAAAATAAACTAACACCAAAAACAAAAAAAAAAAACAAAAAACAAAAAACAATTTTTTTATGTATATTATTTATTTTCTAAAAAATTATTAAAAAATAAACATGACACACATAGAGTGATATAATAAACCTATGTGAATATTATTATTTTGTTTATTAAATTAATATGTTTAATTAATAGAATATAAAATAAACACATATATAGATACAAAATATTTTATATTATTGGTGTGTTTATTATAATTGTATACATAAAACATAGGTAATATTTCTACTATACTAAAATAAATATATTTGTTTTCTATTGTTTCAATATGTTGATTATTTTCTAATGAGTTAGTGAACGAATTTATCTATTAAAAAAAAATTCTTACATCAAAAAATAAATAAACAAACATAACTTTATAAACTTCAAACATTATTTAATTAGAAAAAATAAAATATAAATTGTAGATAAGTATATATGCATATAATTTACCTAATGGACACAAAATTATTTATGAAAAAAATTAATATTGAGAATCATATATTTTACAATAAATAAAAATGTGATAATATATCAACAAAATATATAAAAAAAAAATTGCATACATTTATAGCACAAATAATAATAAAAAAAAAATACAAATAAAAAAAAACACTTGTAAATAAATTAAAAAAAAAAACTAATCTTCTTATTATAATTTTTATAAACATAAATGTTTAAAACTTGAGTATATTGTATTTGGATAATAGTTTTATAGGAAAGAATTAAATAGTGATTTAATCTAAATACAAATTTTCAATATTCGTAATAATTGTTGATTTTTAAAATTATATAAAAAATATATAATTATTAATATATCATCATTCAATAACTATAATAATGAGTTATAATAAATCAAATAATCAAATACTTACTCTTTATATATTGTATAATAAATTGAAAATAATTTTCTTCATAATAGATAAAATGTATGATTATATGAAAATAAATTATTATGCACATATATTATAATAAAATTATATAATGTATACATTAGTGTAAATTGCCCTTTAAAAATTGACCTGAATTAGATTTTGAGTAAGATTGATAAATCTTAGCTATTGATCAAAACTAATTATTCTATTCTTTTAATTAAATAAATAATTAACTTAAAACTGAGATCCTATATAAAAGAAATAAATGAACATAATGTAGTTACATATATATATTTTAAGAAATAAGATTTGGGTCGGGTTAAGTACTTATAGATAGGTAAATAAAAAATTCAAAAATTAAAGTACTGAAGGAAATGAGTCATTTATTAAATTGTATTCATATTTTAAGTTGCTAATTAATATATAAGATGTAAAATAAGTTACAATAGTAATTACATACTACCACACTAGAAGGTTATAGCCCTTTTATTATTTGATGGAATCAATCCTCATTCTCATCCTCATCCTCATGCTCATCCTCCTTATGGTCAACATGATTCAACACTTGATTATCATTATCATCACCATGCTCTTCCTCCACCTTCTCATGATCATTATCAAGCACTTGATCATTATTACTTGTGGACGAAGATGGTGGTTGATGTAATTCAGGATCAGCGAGGAGAGAGGCAGGCCTTAAACGATTAAGTACTTGTTCCCATGCGGAAGCGATACGTAGATCAAGCAAAGCGTTCTCAGGAATCATAATCCTGTTGTCCACGGTCAAGGTCATAGAGAGATGACGACGGTGACGAGGGTGGTGTGTGTGAAGGAGAGTACTGATGAGGGGCAACGAGACCATGGTGACCATGGTGTAGAAGCTTACCGCCATCTTTAACTGGGACATGTTAGGAAGGTTGGGGTTGCTCCAGTACATGTTAACCAAGGGGAAGGGGGTTGGTACGCCTGAAAACATGGAGATAATGAGTGTGTTGATGGGCGGTGAGGTCTCTTGAAATAGGTGATCAATTTGGTATTGGAATCGGTGAGTAGAGTTGTATGAGATAAAGGTGTCGCTGTGATCGGTATCTGAATAGTACATTTGGATCACTTTCAACTCCACCCTCATTAATGGTGACGATGGTGGATCATTTTCTTCAAAATCATTATTAAATCTTCCGTAAATGAAAACTTGAGAAAATGGTTGATTATCCATATTTAGTAAGTGTGTGTTTTCTCGTAATATAGGTTTCTTAATTAGATAGGTGGTACATACATATATAGGACAATATTAATTCTAATTTCATTAGGAATATGATTATTCCAATTCTATATTATAATCTGGATACTTTTGATTAAAAAAAAAGATATTATTTATTTATATAATAAATCTGATTAAAAAGATATTATCGTTATGTATTATCTGGTTTGAAGTGGAAATTAGTGTAGCTTTACGCGTCAATAAAATAAAATAAAATCATCCCCGCCAATTACGCATTGTGTCTACAAATCTCCTTAAACCCCAAAACTCACACTAAACTAAACCTTTCTTCTTTCTTCTTCTTCTTCTGGGTTCTCTCTGAGAACATAATATATAAGACATCAAGAAAAAGTCTTATATATATATATATCTAATCAACAATGGCGGAAGAACAAGGAGAAGAGTACTTGTTCAAGATAGTCTTGATCGGAGACTCAGCAGTGGGTAAATCCAACCTTCTCTCCCGTTTCGCTACAAACCAGTTCGACCCGACTTCAAAAGCCACAATTGGGGTTGAGTTTCAGACCCAGGTCGTCGATATTGACGGAAAAGAGATCAAAGCCCAGATCTGGGATACCGCCGGCCAAGAGCGTTTCAGGGCAGTCACTTCAGCTTATTATCGCGGCGCCGTCGGTGCTCTCGTCGTTTACGATATCACTCGCAAGTCTACCTTCGAAAGTGTCAAGCGTTGGCTCGATGAACTTACCAGTAAGTACTAATCTTATCTTCTTTCTTATCCATTTCAATTTCACTTTAATTTATTTCATTATTTTCGATTATGATCAAACAGATAAGATTTTTGGGTACTCGATCATCAATTTTTTATTGCAATTTTTTTTAATTGATTGGGTGTTTTATAATCATCTGGGTTCCTATCTACTGAGTAAGACAAAAATTCCATTCAAAGATTCTGTCTTTTTTATATAAAAATTAAGAAAAATGAGAATTAAATTACATACAAATAACACAAAAATAGTAAAATTCAAATCCGAGTTAATGGCAATTTCTAGAACTCTCAAGAGGCATGTTTCCCTTCCTCCGTCCGGTACCCAAAATGGGTTTTTGGTCCACCCTCCACGGTGGTGTGGTGGCAGTTGGGTTTGGCATCTTCTCTCCTCCCTTCATCATTTCCCTGCTCAGAGCATTAATTGTGAAATTAATGCTTCTGATGGTTATTATCTCCTAAAGATCCTCTCTGCTGTAACTGTTCATAGTATTAATTACAACTTTCTCTTCCCACAAAGCCTTAAGCCTCTTTTGTCAACCCCTTATTTATCCATAACCCTCATTTACTCACACCATCAAATCAATAATCTGTCTGAAGATATGTTCTCTCTAATAGAAGAGGCGGCGTGGAGGCGAAATGGTGATGATGAAGCCTGGGGGAAAGCAATGGTCTGCAAAACTACTCAAGAGGCTAATGCTAGGGATCAACCAAGAGTCTTCCTGAAAGGTCTGATCTTTTTCATCTATAAATCTCGTCTTCGTTTTCTTTATTGCCTCATTTCTGTTTGGTTTTTGTTTTTGTTTGGGTTGAGTAACTCCTCAGTTTTCAAAATGATTTCTCTAAGTTCCTGTACCGTTCCCCCTCTAATGCTCACTCCTGATGAGAACATGGTCTATACCATGAATGAAACTCAAGATGAAGCCTCCCCTGAAATTAGCCTTCTCCTCAAACTCTGTACTGTTAAACACTTTAATCGTGCCTCCCTCATCAAAACTCTAGCCCCAATCTGGACCTCTCAGTGCCGTTTCCCTGTTACCATTTCTGAACACTCTGATGGTCTTTTTCTTGTCACCTTTCTTTGTGAGGGGGATAAGCGTAGGATCCTAGATGGGCAACCTTGGCATTTTGCCCAAAGTCTCACTATCTTTGCAGCCCCTGATGTTTCCTTTCCTATTACCCCTGATCAGATGCATTATGTGCCATTTTGGGTACAGGTGTATGGGATCCCTTTTAGGTGTAAATCCTATGATTTAGCTAAACTTATAGCTGCTGGGGTGGGAGATTTGATTCAGGTGGATAGCACCACCCTCAAAGATGGGACTGGGCCTTATCTTAGGGCTAGGTATCTGTTAGATGTCAACAAGCCTATTAGGAGGGGAATTAACATTTGTTTTATCAAAATGGGTAGAGAATTCACTAAGTGGCTAGACTTTAAGTATGAACGATTGCCTGACTTTTGCTTCTACTGTGGTAAGCTTGACCATACTAAAAAATACTGTCACGCTTATTTGCAGAAATGTGATGAGTCCCTTGCCCCACCACATTGTCCTTATGATAGGTTGCTTTGTGGTAAAGAAAAACTTTCTGAGAAACCTCTCCCATTCGAATACCCTCATGCCCCAGCTATTACCATAGCTGACCTGGATGTTACTGACTTTCCTCACGAGGGCCAATCTAATAACCCTTTCCTTGCGCATTCGGTTGGCTTCACCTCTCTGCTTAATTCTCAAATAGCCTCCATTTCCAATTTGAGTGCTTCTGGGCAATCTGCTAGTGTCATGATCCCTACTCCCATGAACCCAAACTTCCATGTAAGCCAACCTGTGGTAACTGACTCCACTATTGTCAGTGACACCCCTGCCTCTGTTACTCCTGACATGATCCATGCGGCTCACTCTTTGGCTGCAGCTATGCCAAGCTTGGGTTTGGGTCATGCTGAGGGTGCTTCTCAGGCTGCTGTGGAGGAGGCTTTGCAGCCTGACTTGCAGGTTAGAGGAAAAGGGTTGGCCTGTGCTTCTGGGGTTAAAAGGCCATGTTTTCAACCCTTTCAAGCCCAGGTTGGTGGTTCTCTGCGGTCGATGCTTAAGAGGGCCCGTGCTGGTGAGTCTGATTCTGGTGGTGCTTCTTCTGTTGGAACCTTTGAACAGGCGGGTGATGCGGAGCACACCCGCCCAGAAAAATGAGTTTTATGAGTTGGAATGCTCGTGGATTGGGGAGTCCTCGAGCATTCAATCGTCTTTCCCAAATGGTCAAGAATCATCGACCTAATGTTCTTTTTTTGATGGAGACTAGGCTGAAGGCCTTTTCTGTGGATAAGTTTAGGCAGTCGTTAGGTTTTGTGTCTGGTTTTGAAGTCCCAAGGCAGTATTTTGGTGGGGGGCTTCTACTTTTGTGGGATAATGATGTTAATATTACTGTTATAAACTCTTCTCCTAATCATATAGACTGTACTGTAAATATTAATGATAATATATGGCATTTTACGTGTTTTTATGGTTCTCCTGTTAGTTCTTTTAAACATGTTACTTGGAGATTGTTGTGTAGTTTGTTTTCTAATGCTCCTAATCTTCCATGGTTGGTCATGGGGGACTTTAACAGTTATTTGTATAGTTCGGATAAAATAGGGAGTGATCATCTTGACTCTTCCTCTATGTCTCTCTTTGCTGATTTCTTGACTAACTTTAACATGTTCCCTGTTCAGTTTCTTGGAAATAGGTATACTTGGACTAATAAAACTATTTCAGAACGTTTAGATTGGGTTTTAGTGTCTGAGTCTTGGAGTGATCTTTATCCAAACCATAGTCTTCAGCATCTTAGTTATTATGGCTCTGATCATCGTGTTCTTAAGCTTAGCTTAGCTCCCTCTAATATTAACTACAATGTTAATAGGACTAGGCGATTTAGGTTTGAGAATGCTTGGCTTGAGGACCCCTCTTTTTATGGTGTGGTTAAAAATGTTTGGACTAGTGCTTGTGTTTCTAATTCTGATCATGATCAGCATAGTCACCTTATAGGTGGGTATAAGAGTTTCCTCAAGAAGCAAGGGGCTTGCATCTCTTCCCTAAAAAATTGGAATAGGGACAATAATCTCCTTTTTAAAACTAGAATCCAACACCTTACTCATGAAATTAACATGCTCCAGGATCAGTTGATTTTAAATAATGAGGATAGGGCTCGGTTGGGTAGATTACAATCTTTACTTGATGCTTTGCTTTATAAGGAGGAGATTTATTGGAAATAGAGAGCTAGAGTTAAATGGCTTAATGCTGGGGATAGGAATACTAAGTTCTTTCATAAACATGCCACTTCGAGACGTAAAAATAACCATATTAAATATCTTAAAACTGAAACTGGGGAGGTAATCAACTCTTTGGAGGGAATTATGGGTTTAATTACTGATTTTTTCTCTGATCTTTTTACCTCCCAAGGAAGTGATATTGAGGCTGCTGCATCCATTTTTGATTGCTTAGGCTCTGGGCTTCCTGATCATAGTGTAGAGAGTCTTTCTCAGCCGTTTGTTGCTGATGAGGTTAAAAGGGCTGTGTTTCAACTTTCTGGGGACAAAGCTGTAGGGTTAGATGGCCTTAATGCCTTTTTCTATCAGAAGAATTGGTCTGTTTTAGGCAATGATTTCACAACTGCTATCTTGGACTGTCTCAATAAAGGCGTCGATTTTTCGGAAATCAACTCCACTCTTGTAGTTTTAATCCCCAAAAAGGCTCGTGCTAATATGCTTAAGGACTTTCGGCCTATTAGTTTGTGTACCACTTTTTATAAGGTTATCTCTAAAATTTTAGCAAATCGTCTTAAGCATGTTTTGGATAATGTAATTTCCCCTTTTCAAAGTGCTTTTGTGTCTGGTCGTATTATCTATGACAATATTATTTTAGCTAATGAGTTAGTTCATAATATAACTAATAGAAAAGTAGGTAAAAGGGGTTGGGCTGCTTTAAAACTTGATATGGCCAAAGCTTTTGATAGGGTTGAATGGGACTTCTTAAGGAATGTTATGTTTCACTTGAACTTCCCTGTTAATTTTGTTTCTCTTGTTTTTAAGTGTTTAACCTCTGCTACAATTTCTTTTGCTGTTAATGGTGTTGTTAGTGAGCCTATTAAGCCTACTAGGGGTTTACGTCAAGGGGATCCTTTGTCACCTTACTTGTTTATTCTTTGTTCTGAGGGTCTTTCTGCCATTCTTAATTCTTACCAAAACCGAGGTCTTCTTAGGGGTCTTGCGATCGCTAGGAATGCCCCACCCATTTCTCACCTCTTGTTTGCTGATGATAGTATACTCTTTTGTTCTGCTGACCCTACCTCTTGTGCTGCCCTAAACCAAGCCCTTACACTTTATTCCAAAGCTTCTGGACAATTGATAAATTTTAATAAGTCCTCTATTTTGTTCTCCCCCAATACTCATTCTGGAGTCAGAAGTCTCTTTTTTGATACATTTCCTTTGGAAGATAAGCCTTTTATTACAAAATACTTAGGTTTGCCTCAGTGTTTGACTAGATCTAAGTATCCTGCTTTTGTTTTCCTTAAAGATCGAATCTCCAACATTATTCATTCTTGGCATCATAAATGGTTTTCGAGAGCAGGAAAGGAAACCCTCATTAAAGCTGTTCTCCAAGCCATTCCTACTTATGCCATGTCTTGTTTTAGATTGCCATCTAAACTCTGCAAGGAAATTGAGTCCCTTATTGCTAAATTCTGGTGGGGTTCATCGGGGGATAATGCAAAAATTCATTGGAAAAACTGGGGAGTTATTTGTCAATCCAAATTTACTGGGGGGTTGGGTTTTAGATCTTTAACTCATTTTAACCAAGCCATGCTTGCCAAACAAGCATGGAGGGTCCTTACTTGCCCTCACTCCCTGCTCAGTCAGACTTTAAAAGCTAGATATTTTCCTAATTCATCTATCCTTGAGGCAGGCCCTGGCTTTAGTCCTTCTTATTCCTGGCGTAGTCTTCTTTGGGGACGTGATTTAATGAAGAAAGGGTTAATCTGGAAGGTTGGTGATGGCTCTAATATTCAAACGATTCAGGATCATTGGATCCCTGGGCTTCGTTATAAGTCTTATGCCTTCCCTCCCCCTCCTGACTCTGCTCTTTCTTTCTTTCTTTCTCCCTCAGGTGGCTGGGATTTAGCCAAACTCAATCAACATTTTGACTCCTCCATGGTTGCCAATATCCTTCATGTTCCAGCCTCTGGCATTAGTGATTCTGATAAACTCATCTGGGGACAGGATTCTTCAGGAATTTTGAGTGTCAAGAGTGCTTATCACTTAGCCTTAACCAATCGTAGCATAGCTTCGGGTTCCTCTTTTCAAAATAGCAAACGATTTTGGACTAAGGTCTGGTCTTCCAATGTTCCACCTAAAGTCAAACATTTAATTTGGAGAGTCTTGTCTCACTCAATCCCTGTTGCCTCATCTCTATTTTTTAGACATATCATTCCATCTCCTGTCTGCCCAATCTGTCATCAAACCACGGAGTCAGTGAAACATGCCATCTTGGAGTGCAAATATGCTAGGAAAGCCTGGAAAACTTCGACCTTCATTGACTTTTATATTAATAATTTGCCTAATTCTATAGATACTTTTTTTGTTGCTGCTTTTGAAGCTTTTGATTCCCATCAGATAGATTTAATGTTTTGTTTTATTTGGGCTATTTGGAATTATAGAAATAAAGTCTTTCATCAACAAAAAAGGTCTTGGCCTCAAGATATTTTTCAGTCTGCTTGTAATTTTTTGGATGAATTTCAGATAGCTCGTGTCAAGAATCTCAAGCAGGGGGCTGTAACTTCAGAGGATCAGGCTCTAATTCCTACCCCGACAGCAGGAACCTGGCAGGTCCATACAGATGCAGCAATTGATGTGGTTAATCAAAAAACCAGTTTAGCTTCCATCGTCACGGACGAGTGTGGTATAGTTAAAGCTGGTTTTATGCTACCATTGCAGGGAGTCTTTCCTCCGGATGTTGCTGAGGCTAAAGCCATTTTAACTACAGTGCAATGGTTGCAGGCTACTAAGATGCCAGTTTTTCTCCTCTTATCGGATTGTAAAGTTGTGGTAGATAAAATTAATAATGGTTTTTGTAACAATTCTATTTTAAGTGATGTAATTAATTGTATCTCAGCCTTGCTAACTCAAAGTCCTGGCCTTGTTGTAAAGCATGTTCGTAGAGGTCATAATGTGTTGGCTCATGAACATGCTAAAATTGGTCTCAGGCTTAGTAGCGAGTGCGTCTGGAATGGTTGTTTGCCTTCCAGTTACACCTGTTGACTTTACTCTTCTTTGGTTCTTTATAAAGCATCAGGTTTCTCAAAAAAAAAAAAAAAAAGAATTAAATTACATAAGTGATGAACTGTATTTGGTATCAGAACCTTTACAAAAAGAAAAACTTTGGAAAATTTTCAAAAATAATCTTTTTTCTTATATATTTTATTTATAATATTAAAGCTTAAAAATTTCATGTATAATAAATTTTTACCTTTTCCAATTTTTTTTTTTCGTTTTTACGTTTCATTTTAAAATTTTTACTCCTATAAACCTTTATTTTTTGTTTGAAAAAAAAAAACCTTTATTTTCATAAATATATCTTTATTTTAATTTTTCTTGCTGAATTAGTCTTCTCCTTCCTGTGGAACTTGGGTGCCTTCTGCGACTTGGGCTAGAGCAAAAGAATGTTAACCTTTTGGCCTCACTCGATCGACCTCAACATCATGGCCGCCGTGGCCTGTGAACTCCCGTTTGGTTTGAAGAGGCAACATAGTGTTGAGTACTGGATCTAAAATGGCTGACGCATTTTTTGTGCCCTTCTTTTCATCTTTGAGTTTTAATACTCATGGCTCCAAACTGATCGGGTTGAAAATGCAGACAAAAATCCTTTACAGATCTGATGCATAGAAAAATATAGATACCCAACTGGCACAAAGGTGAAACATTGGGTGTACAAAGAATGCTCAAGAGAATGCATCAACAAGCACATCCACTGGTATGAATGTGTTTCTTGATGCTTTCTTAATAATTACTTTATGCTTTCTTTATGCTTTCTTGATTAATCTTTGCTGCAGATTGTGCCTTGTTGATACCACTTTAGGAATTTATTCCTAAATTAACCTACACCACAACAAAAGAAACAAATCAAATACAAGGTCAAACCTGACCTTTAATCCTTAGTCCAAGCACAAGTTTGACCCTTGATTTTAAACCCCACAAACGACAGCCCCTATTTCATGTACTACAAGTCGTTTCTATATTATTTAGAAACCCTAAATTGCATTAGACATATATATTCCCTTTTTAGCATTCAAACACTCACACACACACAGCCCAACCTCCACTTTGAAAACCCTAGCAGAGAAACCCTAGAGCTGCCTTCGTCTTTGATGTTCTTCTCTGAAGAACACGAAGACAGCAGCACCAATAACAGCCCAGAAAAACCAAAAATTAAACCCAGAAATAACCCTCCGCCCAGTTTGAACAACCCCCTTAAAACCGAGCCTTGTTCTTCATTGTTCGTCTCTGAAGAACACGAAGAAGACCAACAAAATACCCAAAAAATCCCAAGCAGAAATTAAATAAAACACAACAATAAAAGTGCAGAAAAGAAAAGGAAGAAATAACATCGAGTTTTATAGAGGTTCCCCAAAATCGTGCTGGGTACGTCCTCTTCGAGCTCGTCTCGTTCACTATGGATCTTCAATGATCAGATGATTACAAAAGGTGGGATTCCAAAACACACAGGTATTGTTTGGTAATCCGAATATGTTTACAGTATTTTCTTCCTCTCTATTCTCTTTGTTTCTCTCGGATTTTTTACTAACTGTTGTGTATTTCTTCTTTATTGCATGGACAATCTTCCTGAGATCTTGGATATCCGAATCACACCTTGGGTTCCAAAGCTTACTCCATTGTAAGCCTCCTTCAAAAAACTCCCCCAAAAAAAAGTTTGTTTCTTCTCTGTGAAAAGGATCTGATTTTGTTGTATATTGTTATGCCTCTGATTTTCTGTTTCTGTTTCTGTTTCTGTAGTACTGCTCTGAGTTTTTGTTTCTTTTCCTCTGTGACAGTCAGTAGTCCCGGGATCCGTAAGGGGAAACACCGGGTAAGCTGTGCAATCCCACACCGCCTGGGGAAGGTCAAGTGGGATGATTCTGAGCCTGTGTAGGTATGGGACTACATAGTTGAAGAGAGCTTAAATGGATTGATTGGTACTACCTATGTCAACAAGGTGCATCTTGTTTTTCGGTAGCCCATCTCGAAAGAACTCCACAGTTAAGCGTGCTTGGCTTGGGGTAATTTAAGGATGGGTGACCTCCTGGGAAGTTTTCCCAGGAAGCGTGCGAGTGAGGACAAAGCACGCTGGAAACACTCGTGTTGGTCTGTAGGGCCAGTCATCAATCCAGGAAGTAGCCAGAGTGACGTATTCGTGTATAAGAGCCATTCATTCCGTGGGTGTAAGGACCCAATGGAGGCTTGAAGCGGGGACGTTACATCCTCTTACTTAATTGTTGTTCATGCTGGTTTTTATATATGTTGTATTATAGCACAAAGAGAGGAGAGTTAGTTACAAACTATTAATCAACTTTGTAACTAACTTAACTGCTTTTGTCTAGGTTAATAGAGGCCAAAGGCCACCTAGGGATTATTTTACTGCCTTGTAAATCTCTGTTTAATAATCTGGTTTTTACAGTGTACAGGTAATATGTGGTTTAATTCAACAGGCGCAGACATACTAAATTAATTGATTTTTTTTTACTGTTGAAATATTTCTAAGCATATTAGAATGACTATTTGAATGTAAAATAAAAATATAAGAGGCAACATAGCGTTGAGTACTGGATCTGAAATGGCTGACGCATTTTTTGTGCCCTTCTTTTCCTCTTTGAATTTTAATACTCATGGCCATAACATGAGTACTGATCAGGTTGATCGTCAATTGCAGGTATTTCCATGGCTGAATTTAATACATGAACAATCTTTGCCCAATTCGAATATATTTGTGAGATCGATATTAGGAATAGAGATTTCTGCTGTGGTTATATGTAGAAACAGCTACACACACTTGCAATATTGAGGCAGGTTATATACCTTATGTAGTATAGCAGGTTGATCTCTTAAATTAACAGTAATCAAGTGAAATTTCAAGGTTGATTAAATATGTCTGCCTATCTTATCACAAATTAAATTGTTTGATTTAATATGCATGATTAAGGTTATAAATTCTATGTACTTTTGTTTTCCACTTCAGTTTAGTAATTAAATTGTGATACATCTACAAGTATATGTATATGCTTCAATTTTGAATAATCAAATAGTTAAGTGCAATCAAACTGCAGGTTGTGTTGGTTTTGGTATTGGCTAGAAGTTCTCCTTGGTAAGCTATTTGGAGGGGACAACGGTACTTAAGGATCTAATTTAGAAGGATCTTGGTTCTGAATTATTGATAAATGACATTGCACAAATTAAATTAGGTTTGAGTACTTTTAGCTCTAGATATCAGTTTGAGTTTGAGTATAAATCTAAGAACATTTTCTATTTGTGTATTGTATAAATTTTTGTTGATGAACAAAACAAATAATAAATCTGAACAGAAAAAAAAATCATGTATGAAAGATAAGTTATGCAAAATCAGAGTAATCCTTCCTTTTTTTATTTGTGATTGTTATCTTTCAAATTAAATATTGGTTTCGAATATGGATGATTAAATATGTTTTATCACAAATTTTGTAATTTCATATTACTTTTTGTAATTTTATGACATAATAATTTGTTTAACTATGTATAAATTTGTGATGGTGGTAGGAGTCGTTACTAAGGCTGAGGCTATTCAAATTAATGGCCGGTGATGATGAATGTATTTTTTTTTGGGTAATGATGAATGTATTTTGATTTTGGTTATATTTTTTTGATTAATTAAAGATAGTATTTTGAATTTTGATGATGCATTTATATATTTTGTTGAAACTATTTATTGTTTGTTTCTCCAAACATTGATGAATAGATAGAGTATATAATATAACATTATGTTTTGTAAAGCCCGCTTAGTTAATTTGGAAATTAGCAGTTGTTTATGTTTAATCATGGAATTATTTATAGCTATTTAAATAATTTATTATGGATATTTATGGAATTCAGATATGCATGAGTATGTTATCAGTAGCTTTTATATTTCGCATTTCCGGTGTCCGGTATTTTGGAACGCGGCGTTTGGCTCAGTAGAAATCACAACTTAGTATGTTAGTATTTTGGGGACGGGTTTTAGACATTGGGAATGTCGGGAATGGCCGGGAATTTAGAATGTCCCAAAAATACCCCTTTAGTATGATTTTCATGATTTTATGGTGGAGGGGCAAAATGGTCTTTTTGCCCCATTAGTGTTTTGTCTTATGTGAGTTTTTAGTTGGAAATTAAATGTTTATTTGGATTTAAATGTTGGCTGAAATAAATGAAAAATATGACTTAAATTCCTCTTTTCTCAAGCATTTCACACTTAGTCAAATTTTAAAAGAAATTAGAAAAAACACTCCAACTCTCTCTCTCTTTTCCTCTCTTTTTCGGCTGAGCTTGGGGGTTCAAAGCTGGGATTTTTGGTTGGTGATTTCTAGTGATTTTGCTAGATCTTTGTGATTTTTAGTTGAGGTAATTCTTGGCCTTAATCTCCTACTTTGTTTTCTTGAATTTTAAGTGAAAATAGATGAAATGCATGCTTGAATAGTTGTTGTTGTTGCTGCTGTAATCTGATTATTATTTTGAGTTTAAGCATGTTAGTTTAGGGTTGTTTTGATGCTTGATTACTAGGTTGAGCATGCTAGAGGTTTATTATTGCAAAAGTTATGAATTTTGAGAGAAAATGCTATGTTTGGTTTCTGTGAATTGCTGGATGTTTCTGTATGTTTTCAGAGATGATTATATGCTTACTTGAGTAGAATTAAATAGGTTAGGATGCATGTTAGGTGGTTTTGCTCAAGCTTGAGTTTGGAACTCAAAGCTTGAGCTCCAATGGTGAATTTTGCATGTGTGATTTCTGGGTAGGTTTGATGCTCTAGAATTGTTATTTGGGGCATATAGAATGTGTCCGGAAAGTTTGGGACCAATTGGGGTTGAATTGGTCAAGTTATGAGATTTTATGGTTGTCGCTCGCGAGGAACCGGAATTCGGTTGTGCATCCGGAATTCGGATGGGGTTCGAATTTCCCGAACCGGAATTAGGTTGGGCAACCGGTCACGGTTGGGGGATTTTTCAGAACCCTAGTTTTCCTCGTTTTTGGGTTTTTAGGGGTATTGCCATGCTTTTTATCGATAGGGAAACTTTTAGTTTCAAGTTTTAGTCCACGGGAAGTGAGTTAGCGTGTCACTTATAGCGTTGTGATTTTTATGGTTTAGGAGCCGATGTCCGCCGTTCGGCTTCGGTTCCGGTCGGGTTGGACCACACACCTGAAATCGGAATCCAGGTAAGATTAGTATAACCGTATGCATATGTAGATTACATGTTTAGCGTGCATGTAGGAAGCCTGCTAGATTACATTAGATATGTATTTAGGCTTCGAACCATCCAACCCTGTCACGTCGGTACAGGCTGGAGTATGACCAAGAAACGGAGTATGACCAGGTTCGACCGATCAGCCGACACTCGGTTGGTGGTTCGGTGCTATTGACCTATCCCGTCGGTACGGCCGGAGTATGACCGGCGGCGGAGTATGACCGGTTCGACCGATCAGGAGGATACTTGTCAATAGTACCGTCCCCTGAACGTTCAAAACTCAGTACCATGTTGGACATGGCAGTAGTGCTCAGTACCATGTTGGACATGGCAGTAGCGGGACTCAGTATCGTGTTGGACACGGCAGTCAGTTTTATGTATGATATTATTATGCTTTTCTTGCGAGTCCGTCGACTCACGCTTATGTTCATGTGTAGGTAAAGGCAAGGCGATTCTTGATGGACCGTGAGCGAGCTTATGAGATTGTACATGTCGGGGCGGTTAGGCCTGGAGCGTACGATCCTCGGGACAGCAGGGCTGAGATTTTTGTAACTGTCGTTAGACGACTTTCATTTTGATGTAAAAGTTAAACAGTTAAAAACTTTTGTAAATATTTTTATAAATCGGGATCCCGAGACTTTTGTAAAATGGTTTATAAGTTTAATGAAAAAGCAAAATTTTAATTAATCACGTTTTTCCATAAACCTCGTTGATTAGCAACGAGCTGCACAGTACGTTTAAAAATCACGTAATACGCCTAAGGTAGTTAGGGTGTTACATGTTTGGTCTACAGATAATCCTATTGTTGCAGCAATCTTGGAGGGGAAAATTATTAAGCTTTTTCCAAAAAAATGAGGATGATTTGGCAATGATAGCAGAGAATATTTTTTACTGATTTAGATGCTGAGAGGGAAGATCTGAAAGGGTGAATTTCAAAATACTCTTGTTAAAATGAGAGTTGAGATAGTTGTTCCACTTCACTTTCTTTTAAATAATGGGAGTTGAGATGGTTGTTCCAGTTCACTTTTAAATAATTTACTATAGTATCGTTTGTAATTGTACTTGAAACCCATTCAGTTTCATTCTTTCAATACGTGTTTTAGTTTTATTATTTCTAGAATTATGTGATTATACTATCAAGCTTCTGTATTCAATTCTTAAGTTTTTATATTTATATTCAACGTTTTTACATTTTGTTCTAGAGATAATGTGTATGTGATTAAAATGGTAGATGTTCAAACTTTTCAAACAAAATTTTTGAACGATGGAGGAAGTTTAAGAAATTTTTTTAATGTTGGTTGTGGATTTGCAAGCTTTGGAGCATATCTTTTATTATTTGACATCAGCGCAATGTCCTTAACATCAAATGATGTACATCAAAACCCAATCTAATTTGTTGTTCACTGATGAGTTTTTTCATGGCAAATCTTTTACTCAATGTTGTCTTTTTTTCGAGTTACAAGTAACAAATGGCTACAATATAGTCAAGGAATCTATTGATATGAGAGATGTTTCTTATGTTTGCACAACATTTTCATATAATAATAGTTTTTACTCATTGGATGTTAGATTGAAATGTGTTAAATGAAAAGGAATTAGAAGAACATATTACTATTATTCATTGTTGTCTTCGTCATATTAATAAAATATCACAGTAATTAATGGTTTTATCTATTTTTGATATTTAAATAATTGAGGTGATACAAAATTAAAAATATCTCCTATAATTATCTTATATTATAAACAAGAAATAAGAATTTATTAAAACTTAACACATTGTTCTCTTTTTTCTCTCTTGAATATATTATTATGTATTTTTTAAATTATTTTAAAAATGATTATTTATTAAATTATACTATAATGATATAGTATAGATATCATAATACACTATCTAAAAATAAAATTAAAAATTACAACTAAATATACGTGCATTGCACGTAACTTCAATCTAGTTTATACAATATTTGTGTATTTATTTTCTCAATGCTTAATGGTAGTTTTGATGGGACTTTTCTCGTGATCATTTTTTTTTTGACTATTTAATTTGGTGTGATGTTTCTATTACAGTTGAAGAATTGTGGTGCAAAAAGTGATTCATGAGTTCAAAAATTATTTAGAGAGAAAGGCTCTGTAGGAATTTATTCCTAAATTAACCTACACCACAACAAAGGAAACAAATCAAATACAAGGTAAAACCTGACCTTTAATCCTTAGTCAAAGCACAAGTTTGACCCTTGATTTTAAACCCCATAAACAACAGCCCCTACTTCATGTACTATAAGTCGTTTCTATATTATTTAGAAACCCTAAATTGCATCAAACATATATATATATTCCCTCTTTAGCATTCAAACACTCAAACACACACGGCCCAACCTCCACTTTGAAAACCCTAGCAGAGAAACCCTAGAGCTGCCTTCGTCTTCGATGTTCTTCTCTGAAGAACACGAAGACAGCAACACCAATAACAGCCCAAAAAAACCGAAAATTAAACCTAGAAATCACCCTCTGCCCAGTTCGAAAAACCCCCTTAATACCGAGCCTTGTTCTTCGTTGTTCTTCTCTGAAGAACACCAACAAAATACCCAAAAAATTCCAAGCAGAAATTAAATAAAACACAGAGCAATAAAAGTGCAAAAAAGAAAAGGAAGAAATAACACCGGGTTTTATAGAGGTTCCCTAAAATCGTGTTGGGTACGTCCTCTTCGAGCTTGCCTCGTTTACTATGGATATTCAATGATTAGATGATTACAAAAGGTGGGATTCCAAAACACATAGGTATTGTTTGGTAATCCGAATATGTTTACAGTATTTTCTTCCACTCTATTCTCTCTGTTTCTCTCAGATTTTGTACTAATTGTTGTGTATTTCTTCTTTGTTGCATGAGCAATCTTCCTGAGATCTTGGATATCTGAACCACACCTTGGGTTCCAAAGCATACTCCATTGTAAGCCTCCTCCAAAAAACTCTCTGTGTTAATAGAGGCCAAAGGCCACCTTGGGATTATTTTACTGCCTTGTAAATCTCTGTGTAATAATCTAGTTTTTACAGTGTAAAGGTAATATGGGGTTTAATTCAACAATTTCCACCTAAACCCCATATGAACTGTACACGGATATCTTTGTTGTCGTTTGAGTGTAACTGAGGGTCTTAGCTCGAACCCATTACGGGTTTTACCAAGCTGTGTCAATCCACAATAAGCTTAAGCAAAGCTTAAACTTATTGAGGGACACCACCTTTGTGCCCATGTCTGATGGATTCACTTCAGTAGGCACTTTGTCTATCCCGATCTGTCCTTGTGAAACTTTATTCCTGATAAAGTGATAGTTTTTCTCAATGTGTTTTGTCCTATCATGAAAAACCGAGTTTTTGTACAAATAGATGCTGCTCTGACTATCGGAGTAGATTCTAGGAGCCTTTTTCATTAACTTCAGCTCCTCCATAAGTCCTTTTAACCATAAGGCCTCTTTAATAGCTTCTGTAGTAGCTATATATTCAGATTCAGTAGTGGACAAAGCCACTACTGGCTGTAATTGTACTTTTCAACTAGTACAATTTCCCCTGTTAAGAAAAAGTAGGTCGAAGTAGATCTTTTAATGTCCCTGTCCCCCGCATAATCTGCATCTGTGAACCCTTCAATGTTCTGATGTGTTTGGTGACCCTGATGGACCAATCCCAACTTGATCCTGTTTATTGTGTTGTCAACACATTGGAAAGTAAACATGACTATGTGAATAAAGATTCCTAGATTTATCAGACACAGGGTTTTACTGATATGATAATCTACAACAGAGTTTACTTGCATTTGGAGAAATGCTATGTTCTTTCCAGAGCATTGGTTAAAGTAAAGCTCAGGTTGGGTGCATGGAGTATGCATCAGAAGGGACCGATATTGAACTTTGACATAGATTTATTAAACTTACCGTTATATCTATTCAAGTCAATATCGCCTAGTTGATCCTAGATCAAATGATCTAAATCTTGAAATGATTAGGCTCAATCTCAAGAGTGTTATTCGTGTTCTTTGATTTGTTAGTTAAGCCTACTTTTGGGTCAGGGTGATACGTACATTTTGGGAGCACGGTAGTGCAATTGAGTGGGAGTGCTAACATAAATATGGAATCTACAGCTTCTATCTGGCGAATAGTAAGTAAAGGATGATCTCCTTCGAGCTTGACCAAACGAAAATAAATGGTGGAGTACTCATTTCACATAGCTGAAATATCATTTATACGGGGTTAAGTGTTTTAAGGATAAAATACATTGTAGGGTGTTACGGTAATCTAATCCCTTTACAGTGTAGATCATTCATATAGAGGATCATTAATCAAATTAGGATTATAACAATGGATAACTATTGACGTGTCTATATGGTGGAACATATAGAGCGCTCTATATACTGAGAGTGCAATTCTAAGTTCTATGCGTGGATTAACCGAAGAATTAATAAGTCAGTGAATTTAGGTTATAAATTCTTGATCTGCTTATTGGAAGCTCGGTTATATAGACCCATTATCCCCCCACTAGTTGAGATAATATTACTTGTAAGACTCATTTAATTAGTTTTGATTAATCAATTATAATTCTCAAATTAGACTATGTCTATTTGTGAATTTTTCACTAAGTAAGGGCGAAATTGTAAAGAAAGAGTTTTTCGGGCATATTTGTTAATTATGATACTTTGTATGGTTCAATTAATAAATATGATAAATGAAAATATTATTTAATAATTATTTATAGTTATTAAATAGTTAGAATTAGCATTTAAATGGTTGAATTTGAAAATTGGCGTTTTTGAGAAAATGAGATGCAGAAATGATAAAACTGCAAAATTGCAAAAAGTGAGGCCCAAATCCACATAGCCATGGCCGGCCACTTTTATAGGCTTTATCATCTCATATTTTTATTTTTTTAATGCCAAATAATTCAAACCTAACCCTATGTGGAATGCTATAAATAGATAGTGAAGGCTTCAGGAAATTAACACTTTTACTTCTGGTTTCCTTCAGAGAAAAACCTGAGCCTTCTCTTTTTAAACCCTAGCCGCCACCTTCATACTCTTCTTCTTCCTTGAATAATTTCGAACCTCTTAGTGTTAGAGTAGTGGCCACACACAGCAAGTGATACCTCAATCATAGTGAGGAAGATTGTGAAGAAAGACATTCAACAAGAAGGAGTTTCAGCACTAAAGAAAGGAGAGAAAGAGATCCAGGTTCAGATCTTGATAATACTCTACGACAGAAAGGATACAAGGGTTAGAGATCTGAACGGAAGGAGACATAATATTCCGCTGCACCCAATGTAAGGTTTCTCATACTTTATATGTGTTTATTTTATAATCGTTTTAGAAGTTCATATTTAGGGTGTTAATCAACATACTTGTGAGTAGATCTAAGATCCTGGTAAAATAATTTCCAACATAAGTAAGGTCAGGTCTAGTACTAACCATCAAGTACATTATGGACACTACTGCATTAGAGTAGGGAACATTAGCCATCTCTTCTTGCTCTAACTTGCTCTTCGGGCACATAGATTTAGACATAAGGTATTGGTTGGTAATCGGCAGTGAAACAGCCTTTGAATCTTTCATAGAAAACTTTTCTATGATCTTGTTGATATAGTCTTCTTGATGTAGCATGAGTTTCCCTTTGCGTCTGTCCCTTAGAATGTTGATCCCCAAAATCTTAGTAGCCACACCTATGTCCTTCATTTCAAATTCCGACTTGAGCAAATCCTTGACCTTGTTAACATTTGACCTTTCCTTGCTAATTATTAGCATATCATCCACATAAAGTAGCAAGTAAATGACTTTAGCAATTTCCGAACCTTTAAAGTACAAATAGTGGTCATAATAACTTCTATTGAACCCCTGTTTGGTCATAAAAGTGTCAAACCGTTTGTTCCATTGTCTCGGGGATTGCTTCAATCCATATAGAGACTTGTCAAGCTTGCAAACATGGTCTTCCTTGCATTTAGCCACAAACCCCTTTGGCTGCTCCATATAAATGTCTTCTTCTAGGTCCCCATGTAGAAAAGTTGTGGTCATCCATTTCGTCAATCTCCATGTCAAACTGAGTAGCTAGTGAGAGCATCAACCTTATAGTCTTATATTTCACCACTGTTGAGAATATTTATGTAAAGTCTACCCCTTCTTTCTGTGTGAACCCATTTGCCACCAATCTCGCTTTGAACCTTACCGATTCATCCTCGGTCCTCCCTTCCTTGACTTTGAAAAGCCATTTGCAAGATACCACACTCTTGCCATCAGGTCTAAGTACAACTCTCCAAGTCTTATTCTTTATGAGAGTACATTTCCTCCTTCATTGCTTTTCAACCAAGCCTTGTAATTTCTATCTTTAAGTGCTTCTTCATAAGATTGAGGCTCATAGATCTCAGCTTTAAGTTTCCACATATAGGCATAGGCAATACTCTCATCCCACACATTGTAACTCTACTTCTGGTTAGGTTTAGGAACTCTTCTAGCTCTATCTCTTGTAAGCTAATATTCTGTAAGGTCTTCCTGATTCCTGTCTTCTTCATCTTGAACTTCACGTTCCACCTGAATTTTTTCCACCTAATTTGGTGCTTCTTGAGGTTCCATTTGAATTGGTTCCACCTGATCTGGATTCGGCTCCACTTCAGTTGGGCCGGTTTGAGTGACTCCAATAGATGTACCTGCAGGGTTAGTTTCTGTGGAACTTGCATCAAGCTCATTAGTATTTTTACAAGGAAAATCATTTTTTTGAAAAATCACATCTCTACTAATAAGAGTTTTGAAACCTCCTTTCCCTTTTACCCACAATCTATAGCCATTTACACCCTCGGGGTAACCCATAAAACACACATTTTAGAGTCCTAGGCTCTAACTTGCCTACACTTTGATGTGCACAAGCTGCACATCCCGTAAACTTTCAAATTAGACAAGTCAGGTGGTTTACCAGTCCACCTTTCTTCAGGGGTTTTACCTTCAATTGCACTAGAGGGACTTCTATTGATTAGGTATGTAGTAGTTACAACGACTTCTCCCCAAAATCCATTTGCGAGCCCGACATTGAAAAGCATGCACCTTGCTTTGTTCAATATGGTTCTGTTCATTCTCTCAACAACACCATTTTGCTGAGGGGTTTTCCTCACTGTCCTGTGCCTTTGGATTCCATTGTCTTGACAGTAACCTGTAAACTCATCATTACAAAATTCTAGGCCATTATTTGTCCTTAGGGTTTTAAATTTCCGGTTAGTTAGGTTTTCAACAAGTAATTTCCAATGTACAAATTTTTGAAAAGCCTCATTTTTATGCTTTAACAGATAAACACAAACCTTCCAAGAATAATCATCAACAATAGATAAGAAATAGGCACTACCCCCAAAAGTTAGGGTTTTCTCAGGACCCCACAAATCTGAATGAACATAATCTAAGATACCTTGTGATTTGTGTGTGTCAGTTTGAAATTTAAGTCTATGATGCTTTCCTAGTACACAAAATTCTTAAAAATCTACCTTGGTTACCTTATCCTCACCAAGTAGCTTTTGTTCACTCATGAGTTGTAGCCCTCTTTCACTAATGTGTCCCAATCTTCTATGCCATAGGACAACCTTAGTGTCTTCTGTAACATACTCCTTGGTGTTGTGGCAGCAAGCTATGGGGCTTCCTTGCAAGTAGTATAGACCAACATTTTTGTGTCCTTTGATGATAGTCATAGACCCCTTGGCCAATTTGATTGTACCTACCTCAATTTTGCTAACAACACCAAGATCATCAAGTACACTAATAGAAATCTAACATTAGTTAAAGTTCTAATAATGCCATCAAACATTTTAAAGTTAATAGAACCTGAACCTTAAATGTTGCATGTTTGGTCATTCCCAATAATTACTTTGCCCCCTCTAGATTCTCTGTAATCAAACAAATAAGACTTATTGTTAGTCATGTGAAATGTACAACCCGAATCAATAATCCAATCATCTTTAAAAGATGATGCAGCCACATAGACATCTCCACTATCATAACCATCACTTAGGTTTGCATTTTAATAGTCATTCTTAGTCTTATTTTGCTTGTTTGATTCCTCTTGATGATCTGAATTTTGTTTCCCATTGCTTCTCTTGTAAAAGTAGCATTCTCTCTTGAAATTCCCTAACTTTCCACAATGATAGCACCCATTAGGATCTTTAGAACCCTTAGAATTTGACCTCCCTTTGTGATGATGATTGATGCCCTTATGTGAACCCCTACTAGTGCTTCTACCCCTGTTTTGCCATGATTTCTTTTGTCCAGGCCTTCCCCTACTTATGTTAACATCCCCATTAGTATGCCCCGGTCTTTCAACTTTCAATTCCAAATCTTTTGATTTCAAAGCTGAGATTACTTCTTCAAGAGTGCTCTCAGTTCTCCCATACTTAATGGCTGTCTTAACCTCCCTGTAGGATTCCAGTAGTGAATTGAGAACCTTCAACAGTTTGTGTTGAGCCAATAGAGCCCTAATCTTCTTCCTCCAAATACGATAATCACCTGAATCATCAAACTTATCTATATCAACCTTCATGGAACTCATAATTGTATATGTATAAAGTTATTTCAAAGAAATTATATAGATAATGAGTTTAGTATAATCCTGTTGTTGTTCTTTGCAATCTAGTTTTGTGTATTTGAATTCTTGCTGGTATGAATGTGTTTCTTGATGCTTTCTTAATGATTACTTTATGCATTCCTTATGCTTTCTTGATTAATCTTTGCTGCAGATTGTGCCTTGTTGATACCACTGTAGGAATTTATTCCTAAATTAACCTACACCACAACAAAAGAAACAAATCAAATACAAGGTCAAACCTGACCTTTAATCCTTAGTCCAAGCACAAGTTTGACCCTTGATTTTAAACCCCACAAACGACAGCCCCTATTTCATGTACTACAAGTCGTTTCTATATCATTTAGAAACCCTAAATTGCATTAGACATATATATTCCCTTTTTAGCATTCAAACACTCAAACACACACAGCCCAACCTCCACTTTCAAAACCCTAGCAGAGAAACCCTAGAGCTGCCTTCGTCTTTGATGTTCTTCTCTGAAGAACACGAAGACAGCAGTACCAATAACAGCCCAGAAAAACCAAAAATTAAACCCAGAAATAACCCTCTACCCAGTTCGAACAACCCCCTTAAAACCGAGCCTTGTTCTTCATTGTTCGTCTTTGAAGAGCACGAAGAACACCAACAAAATACCCAAAAAATCCCAAGCAGAAATTAAATAAAACACAACAATAAAAGTGCAGAAAAGAAAAGGAAGAAATAACATCGAGTTTTATAGAGGTTCCCCAAAATCGTGTTGGGTACGTCCTCTTCGAGCTCGTCTCGTTCACTATGGATCTTCAATGATCAGATGATTACAAAAGGTGGGATTGCAAAACACACAGGTATTGTTTGGTAATCTGAATATGTTTACAGTATTTTCTTCCTCTCTATTCTCTTTGTTTCTCTCGAATTTTGTACTAACTGTTGTGTATTTCTTCTTTATTTCATGGACAATCTTCCTGAGATCTTGGATATCCGAACCACACCTTGGGTTCCAAAGCTTACTCCATTGTAAGCCTCCTTCAAAAAACTCCCCCAAAAAACAGTTTGTTTCTTCTCTGTGAAAAGGATCTGATTTTGTTGTATATTGTTATGCCTCTGATTTTCTGTTTCTGTTTCTGTAGTACTGCTCTGAGTTTTTGTTTCTCTGCCTGTTACTTAATTGTTGTTCATACTGGTTTTTATATATGTTGTATTATAGCACAAAGAGAGGAGAGTTAGTTACAAAGTATTAATCAACTTTGTAACTAACTTAACTGCTTTTGTCTAGGTTAATAGAGGCCAAAGGCCACCTAGGGATTATTTTACTGCCTTGTAAATCTCTGTGTAATAATCTGGTTTTTACAGTGTACAGGTAATATGTGGTTTAATTCAACAGGCGCAGACATACTAAATTAATTGATTTTTTTTTGCTGTTGAAATATTTCTAAGCATATTAGAATGACTATTTGAATGTAAAATAAAAATATAAGAAATATGCATATTTTATCACTTGCTAAATAAAATTGAATATATACGACTAAGCATACGTGCAATGCACGTAACTTTCGCCTAGTATAATATAAGTGTATGAATAAGAAAATATAAGATATTTATCTCACAAATATTTTTATAATATATAGGGTAAACAGCGGCATAAGTACTAAAAACTTTGAGTTTGTAAGCAGCATAAACTCTATATTTATTTTTAGCGGTATAAGTACCTAATGTTTGTAAAACTATAATTTTTCTCTAATTGTGTCAGTACTAACTCTGTTATTATATTAAATATGGCACATATAAGACCTGAATTCTTATATTTTTTTAATAAATTCAAAACAGAATTTGTACTGACGAAACTAGAAGAAAATTAATGTTTTAGAAAAATTGGATACCTATGCTACTAAAAATAAACATTGAGTTTATGCTACTTGTAAGCTTAAAATTTTGTGTACTTATACCGCTATTTACCCTATATTATATTAATGTTATATAATTAATCAATAATAATATTTTATTTAATGACATGGTTGTAATAAGAATTTAAAAATTGACTTGAATTAGATTTTGAGTAAGATTGATAAATCTTAGCTATTGATCAAAATTAATTATTCTATTATTTTAATTAAATAAATAATTAACTTAAAACCGAAATCGAAAGCCTGTATAAAAAAAATGAACATGTATAGAATGTAGTTACATAGATATTTAAAGAAAATAAGATTTGAGTCGGGTTGAGTAGTTAGTGATAGGTAAATAAAAAATTCAAAAATTAAAATACTGAAGGGAATGAGTCATTTATTCATTGTGTTTAAAGTCCTAAATTTTAATAACACATTTTATGATACTAATTAATATACTAAATAAGATGTAAAATAAGTTTCTATAGTAATTACCCTAAGTGTTGTACTACACTAAATCTTGATCGTTCCATGTATTCATACTACCACATATAACCTAGGTGATTCATGATTGAACCAATCCTCATCATCATGCTCATCCTCCTTCGGGTCAACATGATTCAACATTTGATCATCATTATCAACACTTGTCGACGAAGATGGTGGGTGACGTACTTCAGGATCAGCCTGAGCGGGGAAAGAGGCGGTAACAGGCGTTAAACGATTAAGTACTTTTTCCCATGCCTGAGCGATACGTAGATCAAGCAAAACCTTGTTAGGGATCATTATCCTGTTATCCAGAGTCAAGGTGATAGAGACATGACGACGGTGACGAGGGCGGTGTACGTGAAGGAGAGTACTGACGAGGGTGAGGGGCAACGAGACCATGTTGACCATTCTGTGGAAGCTTACTGCCATCTTTAACTGGGACATGTTAGGAAGGTTGGGGTTGCTCCAGTACATGTTAACCAAGGGGAAGGGGATCAGTTCGTCTGAAAACATGGAGGTAATGAGTGTGTTGATGGATGGTGAGGTCTCTTGGAATAGGTGATCAATTTGGTATTGGAATTGGTGAGTGGAGTTGTATGAGATGAAGGTGTCGCTATGATCGGTATCTGAATAGTACATTTGGATCACTTTCAACTCCACCCTCATTAATGGTGATGATGGTGGATCATTTTCTTCAAAACCACTATTAAATCTTGGGTAAATAAAAACTTGGGAGAATGGTTGATTATCCATATTTATTATGACTACGTGTGTGTTATCTCGTAATATAAATTTTTTAATTAGATAGGTGGTACATATATATATAGGACAATATTAATTCTAATTTCATTAGGAATATGATTATTCCAATTCTATATTATAATCTGGATACTTTTGATTAAAAAAAAAGATATTATTTATTTATATAATAAATCTGATTAAACAGATATTATCGTTATGTATTATCTGGTTTGAAGTGGAAATTAGTGTAGCTTTACGCGTCAATAAAATAAAATAAAATCATCCCCGCCAATTACGCATTGTGTCTACAAATCTCCTTAAACCCCAAAACTCACACTAAACTAAACCTTTCTTCTTTCTTCTTCTTCTTCTGGGTTCTCTCTGAGAACATAATATATAAGACATCAAGAAAAAGTCTTATATATATATATATCTAATCAACAATCGCGGAAGAACAAGGAGAAGAGTACTTGTTCAAGATAGTCTTGATCGGAGACTCAGCAGTGGGTAAATCCAACCTTCTCTCCCGTTTCGCTACAAACCAGTTCGACCCGACTTCAAAAGCCACAATTGGGGTTGAGTTTCAGACCCAGGTCGTCGATATTGACGGAAAAGAGATCAAAGCCCAGATCTGGGATACCGCCGGCCAAGAGCGTTTCAGGGCAGTCACTTCAGCTTATTATCGCGGCGCCGTCGGTGCTCTCGTCGTTTACGATATCACTCGCAAGTCTACCTTTGAAAGTGTCAAGCGTTGGCTCGATGAACTTACCAGTAAGTACTAATCTTATCTTCTTTCTTATCCATTTCAATTTCACTTTAATTTATTTCATTATTTTCGATTATGATCAAACAGATAAGATTTTTGGGTACTCGATCATCAATTTTTTATTGCAATTTTTTTTAATTGATTGGGTATTTTATAATCATCTGGGTTCCTATCTGCTGAGTAAGACAAAAATTCCATTCAAAGATTCTGTCTTTTTTATATAAAAATTAAGAAAAATGAGAATTAAATTACATAAGTGATGAACTGTATTTGGTATCAGAACCTTTACAAAAAGAAAAACTTTGGAAAATTTTCAAAAATAATCTTTTTTCTTATATATTTTATTTATAATATTAAAGCTTAAAAATTTCATGTATAATAAATTTTTGGTTCACGGTCTCTATAATTGTTACTGATATTTTCTAAATAATAGTTGAAGAAAATAAAATTGATAAATAATCAAGATGAGATTTTTTTTTCGTTGAGGTGTTAAAAAACTTTAATCCGAACTATATTATAAAACTAAAATTTAGATTATAATTACAAAATTAAATAAAATGTTAATCTAAAACTAAACTACAAGTCAACAACATCGTTATTGTCGTCTTGAGTGGGAGGGCTAGCCTGTGAAGAAGACCCAAGACCAGGAGGCTGAAATGGTGAAATCGGTGGAATCGGAGCAATCGAAAGCATGTTGAAGCCAGGAACGACGCTAGACAAATACCTGAACTGCTCCTAAAACGTGTCCAGGTATTGATTCTTAGTATGCAAAATTTATTGTTGTCACTCGTTCCGTACTTCTTACTCTTTTACCCTTTACTTCAGGGCCTCTTATTCTTCCTGAGTGATAGTAGGTTGCCCAGAGGGACCTGCCCTGGAAGTTGCCCTCTAAGCCCCCTCCCTAAGTCTCGGTAACTGGCCCATTTTACTCAAGTGGCATGCCCACTCACCCAGCATCTGTGTCATAATAGGCATGTCTGCGAGGAACTGGGTAGAGTCTACATCGTATTGTAGGGGGACACCGATTGGCGCTGGTTAAGTTTCACGAATTTCAACTATTTTGGCCTAAAAAAGTATTTAATAAACTATTATATTGAATATAAATTAAATATAAAAAGTATTTCTAAAAGATATAAAATTACTTACATGCGATTTTTGTGAGTATTCATCGCGTCATTTGTTGTTCTTATAGTGGAACTTTTGGAAAGTGCCCACAACACTAAAAAAGTTCCCACGTCTCGGAATTAGCCTATTTTATACATAAAAAAATTATAAATATATTATTAAAAAATTATTAATTTTTAGGCAATAATATTTATAACATCATACCCCACCAACGATGTGGCCGACCATGGTCTTAGATCCCTATCCACCTTATTAGGTTTCCAACTTGCGGCGTACCTTATTAAATACAAGCGGCAGTAATATGAAAATGCTTGGTTATGGCATAGATCGAAACCGCTAATAGATTTTCAACTGGCAGCGTACCTTGCTAGATATGGGTGGTAGTAATATGACAATGCCTGGTTATGGCATAGATCGAAATCACTGTTAGGTTTCTAACTGGCGGCATACCTTATTAGATACGGGCGGCAGTAATATGAAAATGCCTGGTTATGGCATAGATTGAAACCGCAGTTAGGTTTCCAACTAGCGACATACCTTATTAGATACGGGTGACAATAATATAAAATTGCCTTATGGCATAGATCAAAATCGCTTTAGATTTCTAACTAGCGGCGTACCTTATTAGATACGGGCGATAGTAGTATGAAAATTATCAGGTTATGGCACAGAATGAAACCGTTGTAAGGTGTCCTCCTCGTGACTTATTGGGTGTAGGTATGGGCGTTAATGACATATGAGAACTAGGCATAGGTACAAGCTTGTCTGATTAGGCGATGCGTTATATTGGTGCCAAGTCGTGGCACGAGTTCACCTGATTAAGTGGTGCAATAGTATTATATATGATATTGCATTATGACACAGGCTTGCCTGATTAGGCAATGCAAATGTATGAGTCTATCTATTTTTATGCATATGGCTGGTTATATTAACTATTGTTCATGAATGTTATGGTATAATCATTTTTTGATAATGAAATGTATAATTAACTATTTAATGTATCCTTCTTTATTATTTTTCTTGCTGAGTCTATGTGACTCACCGGTGCTCTATAGTACAGGTAAGGGCAGGGAAACGTAAGAACAACCATGAGATGACAGTCTTTACTAACAATGTACATATTGACCCCATCGGCCCATGTGCCGAGTTGCCAGGAGTTATTTTGGACTGGCTGTATCTATTGTATTTTGAATTGTTATTGTATATAGTCTTTTGAGTAAATCTTTTATAACTGGAATCCCGGAAACACCTTTCTACTGCCGTTATGATGTCTGTTTTCAGTGATTTATATTAGTCAAGTTTTTAATATTATCACTTATAATTAATTAATTTATGAGTATTAAATTAGTTTATAAAATCACACAGGTGACGTCCCTATGCGATAGGGCGTTACACCCAATTTCTCACAGAGGACTTTCAACAGCGTCAGACTGGAGATCTCTTCTGCAATCGTCGAAACTCGCTCCGTCAGAGGTTGACTTTGCTCCAGCAAAACAGTTGTGTTCAATTACGTTTGGTGAGGGTTGCAGGTACCTATTGAGGAAGAAGATCAAAAGAAGTGATGATGATGATAATGAATCTTCATACACGCATGAAAACACTTCTGGTGTTTTCTTTTCATAGTCTAGGGCGGACGATTTTGTTGGTCAGGCGAGTTGGAGAGGGGTGCGGGGATGGTTGCAGGCAAGTTCAGATTGACCTAACAAACAGTTAACCTAGAGAAGCGAAATATGGAGAAACTATAAATAATAGTAAAATTAGTTTTATTTACAAAAATATGACATATAAAAATCCCACAAAAATGTAAGCAAAACACAAAACCTATACACTAAATATATTATTTAATTATGCCATAAAAAATAAACACTACAAAAAATTCTATAATTTATGTAATTTCTACTTAGGAATTTATGCAAAGTAATGAATATAAATAAATACATAATTAGATTAAAAAAGTTTTGAAATGTTAGCATTCTCGCTCTCGCACGCCCCCCTGCCACAGCTCTATCTCCAGCAGCTCTGTATTTTCTTTTAACTTTCATGCACGTGAAATATTACAGATTAATTGAATCAAGGTTGAGACTCAAACCACATTTTAACAGTACATAAAACGAGGATCTTGCTTATTACGTTGTATTTCTTTCTTGTCCACTTGAACCCAAATATTAATTTTACATATTAAAAATTGATGTCCCATGTGACAAGCTATACTACAATATGCATACTACTTGGAAATTTAAATAGTATAATTTAGAGCATTGTTATTAGGCATCAGTGCGAATATACTACTCTAAAAAATGTCACTGTTTCAG
This sequence comes from Cannabis sativa, assembly GCF_029168945.1. Lineage (NCBI taxonomy): Eukaryota > Viridiplantae > Streptophyta > Magnoliopsida > Rosales > Cannabaceae > Cannabis > Cannabis sativa. The sequence goes on along the minus strand of NC_083607.1, from coordinate 52,366,549 downwards.
GCACTGGTACAAGCTTAATCTTCCACCAAAGAATGATTCCAAAGCTCCCTCCTCCACCACCACGGATCGCCCAAAACAAGTCCTTTCCCATCATTTCTCTATCGAGAATTCGACCGTTAACATCAACGATTCGAGCGTCAAGGACATTATCAGCTGCAAGGCCATATTTTCTAAGCATGGCACCGTAACCTCCACCCGTGATATGGCCACCAATTCCAACAGTCGGGCAAATCCCAGCTGGGAAGCCATGGACTTTGCTTTTCTGAGAAATTTTGTAGTAAAGTTCTCCAATTGTAGCACCAGCTTGAACCCAAGCCGAGTTATGTTCGATGTCAACATGGACGAGTCGAAGGTTGATGAGATCTATGAGAATAAAAGGAGTTTCTATCTCAGACACGTAGGAAACTCCTTCATAGTCGTGGCCTCCACTACGAACTCTGAAATGGAAGCCTAACTGCTTTGAGCAAATCACAGCTGCTTGGACATGGGAATCATGGAGTGGTGTAAAGATGAACTGGGGTTTTGGAACTGAGGGCTCTAAGAATTTGAGATTAGTTGGTGTGGATCCGAGGACAGAAGTGAATGACGATGTGTTTGGTGTGAAAATTGTTGTGACTACTGGAACTGAAAGCTCAGAATTGATTGAGACGCATTCAATAAAGTTTTTAGCAGTACTTGAATTGGATGAAGTTGCCAATGAATAATAAGTTTGGAGAAAAAGAAGAGAATATAGTAGCAATTGGTGTACTGCTACGGATAATGATTTTGAAAACATGTTAACGTATATATCTTCTAACAAGCTTGATTTTGCTCTCCTTTTTATAGACAATTGTGTCGGTTTACATAATTGTATGTTTATTTCCTCTTACTGGGAGTTGAGACCGATGGCCATGGACGTTTGGAACCTTATGGATAGACTTGATTCTTGTCAGCTGCTTTATGTTAAGAGTAGGACAATTATTATGCTGATATGTAAGAATTAATGGCCATATGGCTGGTTGTTTTCAAAGGGAGGGGTCCCCTTATGGGAGCCAAATCTTATGTCCCAATTTTTCTCTCTCTATCCCAATCAAATTAAAATGCTCCACTTCAATTAATTTAAAATGTATATCCCCTTTTTTGTTAGAGTTAATATAATTAAAGACTATTTTATTTTACCATTAATTTCTTCTCATAAGACTTTTTTTTTTGTTAAATGTTCTTTTCATACTTTTTTTATTAAAAAAGAATAATAATAAAGACACTAAGTAATTTTTTGCTTCGGTTATCAACTGAAGCAAAAACTTTTAATTTTTACTTCAGTTTATAACCGAAGCAAATAGTAGTACACCGACAGTAATTGACTTTTTGAACCGAAACAAACATTCTCAAAAAAAAATTAAAAAAAAAAATCAGAATCACTGCCCCACCGGCCACCACCACCACCACATTATTACAAATCGTGCATTTCACATATACACAAATATAAACCACCATTAAATAAAATAACAAAACTTAAACTTTGAATTACACATAAACAATTGATCATGACCATAATCATCCTATTTTATACAAAATTGATCATGTAAGCCTAAGCAGCTCAAATTCTCACATACAAAAGCACAGTAGAAAAACTTAGCAGAAGAATAGGCAGGCCGAACACAGGCAAAAAAGGCAAGTCTCTGGGAGCCTGTGAATTGGTTTCTTTTTTGTCATCCTCTCCACGCTACGATAATTAGTCAAAAGATTTCAGTAATCCAGATTTTCTGAAAAGCAGCATATAAAAAATCAAAAAATACATGAAATGTGGGCTGGAAGTCAGCTGATTTTAGTACTATTCATCATGAGATTAGTTGGTATCGGCCTAACAGATTATGAGAAGGCAATCTAACTAGTGTTTTAAACGAAAAAGGTCAATGAACTAAGTCTAAGTTGATAAATGGGATGTGGCTAAGTAGTTGGCAAACAAAGAAAAAATTTATGTAGATGTGAATTGCACGATTTGTATTTCTAAACAACAAAATTTATGTATATTATTAAAAAGGAAAATAATAATGATTGACAATATGGTCACGGTAAGCAATATCTAATATACTAGTATTTCTAATTCTATATTCTAGTACTTTTTTTAGCCTGTGTATCATTAATATGTTCATATAGTTTGTACTTACATTGTGACTGTTTTATAATGTTTATTCTTTAATAAATGAGGTCCTTAATATGTTTGTTTATCTGTGTGTAGTTTATATGCTCTGTTTAATTTTCTTAATCAAATTGTGGATGAATGATTATAGGATTACTTGCATTGTATGTAGAGCTTAGTATTACTTGCAGATGACTGTGATTTGCTCTTCTTAGCTAATATACAATTTACGAATTGACTCTATACTATGTTTCAATACTTGATTATTATCCAAATGCATAATTTGACAATGGGAGAGAGTGATTTATTTACAGATGTTATTCTCCCAAACTCTTTTCGTGACAGAAAAAGAAGCCAACCATCTTCTTCATCAACAACAAATTGAAAATAATGATTGTGAGCGATGTTGCATCTTTGTCATCAGCAAGTTGGACTCCTAGCCTTTATGTACAAGTTGCAAGTTCATGAAGATGGTGTTTGTATTGGATCCAAAAGTTGTATTTTTTTTATTCTAGATTATTATTGTTCTTCAAAATTAGACTAATGTAAACATTTTCTTTTTCATTTCATTGGTGTTATACGAATAATTTGTACAAAAATAATGCCATTAATGGCGATTTTATATTATTGGAAATTTTCTCAATACTACATATTTACATATGATATATCAATTATCAAGAATGTCATTATGACATGACCAATATAAAGTTATGCATTGAGATACTTAAATAATATTTAATAAATAACAAAAAAATTGTATTACATTTTGGATATATATTAAATAACAAATTTAAAAATAATATATATTTTACTCACATTTTTATAAATGTCAGTTAAATTTATTGTAAAAAATAAAGAATTTAGTGACATTTTCAAATGTTATTAAACAAATAATATAGTGACATTTTACCTTTAGTCACACGGGCATATCTTACACTTGGTACAAATGCCACTAAAACCATAAATGTCACTATAAGTAACTAATAGTAACATTTTGAACTGTCACTTATATTAAATTTTGGTGTAGTGAGTCTTCTCCAACAATGTACATATTGACCCAATCAGCCTGTGTGCCGAGTTGCCAGGAGTTATTTTGGACTGGTTGTATCTAATGTATTTTGAATTGTTATTGTATATAGTCTTTTAGGTAAATCTTTTATAACAGAGATCCCAAAAATACCTTTCTACTGCCGTTATAATGTCTGTTTTTAGTGATTTATATTAGTCAAGTTTTTAATATTATCACGTTTTTTAATAATTAATTAATTTATTAGTATTAAATTAGTTTATAAAATCACACACGTGACGTCCTTATGCGATAGAGCGTTACACCCAATTTCTCACAGAGGACTTCCATCAGGTCTGTGACCTCCAACAGTGTTAGACCGAAGATCTCTTCCGCGATCGTCGAAACTCGCTCCGTCAGAGGTTGACTTTGGAATAAACACTACAAAAAAATTTATAATTTATGTAATTTCTACTTAGGAATTTATACAAAGTAATAGATATAAATAAATACATAATTAGATTAAAAAAGTTTTGAAAATTTAGTATTCTCACTCAGGCACGCCCCCCTGCCACAGCTCCGGTGGAGCAATCTCCAGCTCTGTATTTTCTTTTAACTTTCATGCACGTGAAATATTACATATTAATTGAATCAAGGTTGAGATTCAAACCACATTTTAACAGTACATAAAACACATAAAACGAGGATCTTGTTTATTACGTTGTATTTCTTTCTTGTCCACTTGAACCCAAATATTAATTTTACTTATTAAAAATTGATGTCCCATGTGACAAGCTATACTACAATATGCATATTACTTGGAAATTTAAATAGTATAATTTAATATCAAATCTAACAATTTTTTTATTCAATAATAACTACAGTAAGTTAGTACGTATAGCACAAGTAAAACATACAATAATACATAACTTGAACATTTATATAAAGATTAATAGAAAGCCCAACCAACATCATTAATTAATATTTATAATTTATTATCCATCTTCCAATTAATGACGACATGAAAATTTAAGAAAGAGAAGAATTCATAATTATCTTCTCAATTTATTCATTGTGCTTATAGAAATAAAATCTAGTAAATAATTAAAGGTGGAATACTCTGTTCGTGCCTGAAGAAATTATGAGGATCAACTTTGGTCTTCACACGTACCAATCTCTTAAAGTTATCCTCATTGTAATACCTTATACCCCAATGATCAGTAATTGGCCAATTGAAGCACATGTTCTTCTTGTTAATCCCCAAATCAAGATCTCTATAATTGACATAAGCTTGTCTTGGAGAGTTGGAAACATAAGGTGTCATGTACTCATACACCTCCCTAATCCAATCAATGTGCCTTTCTGGGTCTTTGTCTCCATCTGCCCAGGTAGTTAAGTACTGACTCATGAAAAGGATTCCCTTTCTGTGAGGGTATGGAATTTTCGATTCCGAAATCCTACTCATCATTCCACCTAATGGAGTCCAAACCATAGCAGGATTCTCCTCCTTCAACATCCTTGTCCACAATCCTTCTAGGGCTTTCTCAGGTATTGGAACTGAGACAAAATCTGATTTTGCTTTGAAGTAAGTTCTGAATCTATTTTTTGCCTGGAGAAGGCTTTGTACTGGTGTTCCTTTTGGGTATCCATCCACATAAAGAACTGATTCAACCCAACTCATTTCCATGCAATCCTTTTTCTCCAAACCCAATTCAGGAAAACCATCACCAAGAACCTTAAGCAGTCTATTAGAGTCCCCAAGAAACAGTGCGTTGTAACTAATCTTGAGTGTTCTTTCATTAGTGCTAGAATGAACTATCTGAAAAAGAACATCAATGAAGAGATCTTCATCAAGCTTATCCATAACTTGTTGCCACCGGTAGACAAGTTTGGTTGCACCTTGTTCCAACGTCTTACCAACTCTAAAAAATGTCACTATTTCAGGCACTGGTACAAGCTTAATCTTCCACCAAAGAATGATTCCAAAGCTCCCTCCTCCCCCACCACGGATCGCCCAGAACAAGTCCTCTCCCATCATTTCTCTATCGAGAATTCCACCGTTAACATCAACGATTCGAGCGTCGATAACATTATCAGCTGCGAGGCCATATTTTCTAAGCATGGCACCGTAACCTCCACCCGTGATATGGCCACCAATTCCAACAGTCGGGCAAATCCCAGCTGGGAAGCCATGGACTTTGCTCTTCTGAGAAATTTTGTAGTAAAGTTCTCCAATTGTAGCACCAGCTTGAACCCAAGCCGAGTTATGTTCGATGTCAACATGGACGAGTCGAAGGTTGATGAGATCTATGAGAATAAAAGGAGTTTCTATCTCAGACACGTAGGAAACTCCTTCATAGTCGTGGCCTCCACTACGAACTCTGAAATGGAAGCCTAACTGCTTTGAGCATATCACAGCTGCTCGGACATGGGAATCATGGAGTGGTGTAAAGATGAACTGGGGTTTCGGAACTGAGGGCTCTAAGAATCTGAGATTAGTTGGTGTGGATCCGAGGACAGAAGTGAATGACGATGTGTTTGGTGTGAAAAGTGTTGTGACGACTGGAACTGAAAGCTCAGAATTAATTGAGACGCATTCAATGAAATTTTTAGCAGTACTTGAATTGGCTGAGGTTGCCAATGAATAATAAGTTTGGAGAAAAAGAAGAGAATATAGTAGCAGTTTGTGTACTGCTAGGGATGGTGATTTTGAAATCATGTTAACGTATATATCTTCTAACAAGCTTGATTTTGCTCTCCTTCTTATAGACAATTGTGTCAGTTTACATAATTGTATATTTATATATTGAAGAGAGAAATGTCGGTGAGTCAAAGTTAAATTGGTAGGTTGATTAGATGAGAGTAGAGATAGAAAATTATCATTTTATTATTTTTATTTATTTATTTTTTTTTTTTTTTGAGAAAATGCTAAAGCCCACCTTAGAGTGTCAAAAACTGAGAAAGGGCATACTCTTATTTAGTGGAATTTAATATTGGGTTCCACACATTTTAATTTAATAAATAACATAAAGAAATGGTTAACCCCTTACAACGCGTTACATCAATATGGTGTTGGGCACTTTAATGCTATATTATTTAAAAATTAAGTAATATAATTTTAAAATTAAAATAAGTGATATATTATATATTAAAAAATAAAGTGATATATTATATGTGGGAGCTAATAAAATAGGTATTGTACATTTTACCTATTTATACGTATAATGATTTATAGTCATTGATTTAATCAAATGGCTTAAATTAATTCTTAGAAACTACACCATAATTAATATTTTTTTTATTTATAATTAATTTTAAATATTAATAATTAGATCCAACTAACAATACTCCAAAGTTAACTCCAAACCTATAATTTTTTATAATTTTAATTAATTAGTTATTAATTTTGAATTTATATATTAATTTTATTTTCTACTCAACAATAATTATAGCTAAAAGAGTACAAAATAATCAATACAATCAATAATATAATCATAGTGTAAATGGTAAAATTGTCTTACATCAACTATAATGTCATAAATTCATTCATTTGTAAAGAAATGTTTTTTTATTATTTTTAATTTAAGTTTTTAAATTAATTGAATAATTTGATTTTTCTTCCAAATAATAATTTAAATTTCTTCAATATTTTTTCATTATTAGTATATATGAAACAATCCTTATACTATAATAATTGAAAGTTTGTAATTATTGTGGTGGGAAATTTTCAATTTTTTTTTCTGTTAATATATGTGGGTAAATACAATTTTAGACACCGTGTTTTATAAAAGTTACCAATTAGACCCTCTGTTTTATTAAATGACAAAATGGACCCTGTATTTTTTAAAATTGTACAAATATGACCTTGAATTGATTTTTTTATCAAAATAAAACTTAATGATAATTCGATCTACAGATATTATGATAAATCTAGTTACATTTTCTGTATTTATTCTTGCTAGAGATATTTTGATAAATCTGGTTACATTTTATGATATAGAGATATTAGGGTTTAGGGTTTAAGGTTTGGAACAATTTTAATATTATAAAATTTTTAAAATTTATAATTATTGTGGTGGAAAGTCTTAAATTTTTATTTGTTAATATATACTGATAGTTGTTTTACATAAAGTATAATAGTGAACAATAAAATAACACATGCAGTAATAATAATAATCAAATGAAAAATTTTATCAAATAAAAAATTGAATAATAAATTTTGCCAAATAAAAATGCATAATAAATAGATGAAAAGTTTTGCACTAAAAAATATCGGAACGATCTCAATTACCGTCGATCTCATCTAAATTTGTTAGTCTATGACAACTTTGGATAATTATAAAACGTGTGGTAAGACATTAATATCATCCAAATATAATAGTTTATTGTTGTAAAATTTATTTACTATGTAAGTACACACAGTGGTAATTTATTTGCTATGCAAGTACACACAGTAAAATAAAACTAAATATTTTTTTATACATATAATTTTTTCCCTTGTGTTTGTTATTTTTTGTTTTATTTATTTTAAATTGTTGTTGGCGACATAAAATAACAATAATTTATTTTTATTTTGTTGTTAGTTATGTGAAAAAAAAAAACATTAAGTAATTCAACATTAAAAACTAATCAATCTAATCCGCTCTTTTGCGAATTGGATTTGAGTTATTACGTGGATTTGATTGAATCCAAAATATAAAATTCTTACTTAGTATAAATCGAATGCACTCAAAATAGTGTGGAATGGATTGTATGATTACCGTTATTGAGAATGGTACAGAAGAGATAAAAAACTCTTCAAAAAAATGAAATAAATGAAATATGCAAAAAATAAATTGTATAAAATTATTAAATGAAGGTGTCAAGGCTTGAACTCATGTCACTTAACAAGAGATAGGATAATGTGCATTAACTCTTTCTAACTATATATGTATACTACTATAGCTAACTAGTACATGCATAATTTATATAGATATAGTGTTATTAAGAAAAATAATTAATATAATATTTAAAAATTTTAAATATATTGAACTAAGTTGAAGAAAAAAAATATTATAAATATGTATTATTTACTATTTTATGCATGATTATATAAATAATGTAATTAAAGTAAATAATTAATTTTATATCTAAAATTTTTAAATACAATAAACATTATAATTTTGAAAAGTAAATTAATTAATATAATATGATAAAATTTTGAAATTATTAAATTAATTAAAATTATCTTAAATTAAATATAAATAAAGAAAAAAAAATATTACTTTAAGGATTGAACTCATAACGTTTTGATTGTTTTAAGAGTGCTTATATTGATTGTTATAAGTTGAACATGTTATAGTTTTCTATAAGTATAATTATTGTTTTAAAATAAATTTAATTAAAATGGTATAAATTTAAAATTAAAAAATATATAATTAAAATTAAATTTTTAGTAGACATTATGGTTTGAAGTTAGGTTTGGAATTTTGTTAGTTAAATTTATAATTAATAATATTCAAAGTTAATTATAAATAAATAAATATATTAATTATGGTGTAGTTTTCGAGAGTTAATTTAAGCCATTAGATTAAATCAAAGGTTATAAACTATTATCTCTATCAATAGGTATTTTACTCAATCACTACTGTAATAGGAAGAAGTAAATACATAAAGTGAATGGGAGTTACATTTATTTACTCAAGAAATTGTAACTTATAAGGAGTTATAAAATATGAATATGAATTTGTAATTCATGGATCATACTTGATTATATAATGTTAATATGTGAGTTATTAGACAATAAGTTATGGGATTGATAACTATGAGTTTATACTTATTGGAAAACGTTCACATAATTTATACGATTAAAATGAAGATTGAAACATTTGGTGACAAGTTGGCTCGAAGAGAAGTTAAGAAAGTCAAATTTGAGTTGTTGAAACTGTACCACGCGACATATCGCCTCGTACTAGGCGACATGTCACCAGAAGGGACGTTATGAGGTTTTTGACATTTTGTGATGAATTCTCAATACGGGTTTGTAGGTAACACTCCAAGTGATATGTTGCCTAGAAATAATTTTCAGTGAAATATTGCAAAACGTTCACCTCTTTAATGGTGGCGTTTCCTACTTCCATGCCAACATTTTTCATCCCTTTTAATCCTATGTTTTCATTTGGTAACCACCAAGGAAGGGTGGGAGTTCAATTTCAATTTTAGTTCATCTTAAACACTATAAATAGGGTCCTATGGTTCATTCTTGGACACACCACTTTTCTCTCTTCAAACATTAAGCTAGAAGGTTCTTTGAGACTTGATAATTCCCATAAGTATTTGCATAAAACCCTAAGGTGGTGTTTGGTTGGAAGTAATGAAATGGAATGGAATGAAGAGGAAATAATGTTCAAGTCTTAGAATGTCATTCTAATGGAATGACCTTTCCATCATTTTGGTGGAATGACTATTCTATTTTGAAATGGAAGGAAAGACCACTCCAATGCATGATGAGAAAAAATTTAATAATTTTTTTTATCAATTTTTTTATGTATTATAATATCTATTCCATTCCATTACTATTCTCATTCCTATTCCTATTATTATATTTTCATTCATCCCAACCAAACGCCACCTAAGTGTTAGTAGATGAGAAAATAAGCTTTTCAGACAAAGCTGTTGAAACTTTGTTCAAACTTTTTTGTGATCTTCCTTCAATCACTTTGGATTCTTTTTCCTCTCTCAATCTATTTTCTATTACTATATTCTACTCTTCATCTCTTTTATATAATATATATACTTTATATAATATATTATTATATCCTATATAATATTATATATACTATATATGTTACGATATACTCTCATGTATAACTATTATATTACACATATAAATTTCTATATTATATATATATATCATATATACATATATATATACTTTTATATATATAATCTGGTATTATTTTTAGGATAAATACCATTAGATCCTGTGTTTTGTAAAAGTTACCAATTAGATCATCTATTTTGTTAAATGACAAAATGGACCTTGTATTTTCTAAAATGGTACAATATAGGACCCTAAATTGATTTTTTGTCAAAATAAAATTTAATAATAATTCGATCTAAAGGTGTTATGACAAAACAGTTTACATTTTATGTTTCTGTTCGTTTTAGGAATTGTCTTCAAGTTGATTATATTAAAAAAAAAATTGTCAAAAATTAAGCACATGGTCCTATTTTCACCATTTTGGAAAATACAGGGTCCATTTTATCATTTAACAAAATAGATGGTTCAATTAGTAACTTTTGCAAAACACATGGTCCAAAATAGTATTTACCCTTAATTTTATATTTATATATATTTTAGAGTTTTGAGTTGTAACTCTAATCTTATACTCTCTCTTTTAAGTGTATTTTTGTGCTTAGAGTTGTAATACTTTACTTAATCTTTCAGTCCTTATAACATTTTTAATAGAATCGTAATTGTCTTGATTATATATTTTTTTGTATCTTACTTATTTTCTTCCATCGATCTCTATATTTTTTAACAATCAAAAAACTTATTTTGTTTTCAATGAAAGGAGAACCAATCAACATGACGAACTAAGACTTGGTGAGGTTTGACTGCTTTGATGGCACCAATTTCACTAGGTGGCAAGACAATGTGAGGTTCCTCCTAACTACACTCAAGATTGCCTATATTCTTGAGTCCACTTTGGAGCCCTTACTCACGTCTACCAGGGAGGATACCGATGAGGTCAAGGCACAAAGAAAAAAGAGAGAAGATGACAATCTTCTTTGTAAACAACACATCCTGAACTCATTCTAAAATAGGCTCTATAACTTATACACTGATACCAAAGATGCCAAAGAAATTCAAGATCACCTTGAAAAGAAGTTCAACATCAAGGAGGAAGGTACCAAGAAATTTTTAATTTCTCAATATTTTGATTTAAAATTTCTTGATGGTAAACCTCTTTTACCCCAAATTTATGAGTTGCTAGTAGTTGTTAAAAATTAAAAGTGCTCAAAATTAAACTTCTTGAGGCATTTCAAGTTAGTACAATAGTGGCAAAATTATCACCATCTTGAAAGAATTATAGGAAGAGAATCCTTCATAAAAATAAGGATTATTCTTTGAAAGAAATCCAAAAACATATTCGAAATGAGGAGGAATCAATATGTAATGATGAGCTTGTGGAGGGGTCTAATGGAGAGACTTCCAAAGTAAATGTATCTTATAAAGTTCATAATAAGAACAAGGGTAATAACTAAAGGAGTAACACCTTGGGTCCAAAGTCTAATCCTAACCAATTCAAAGGTTGAAAAGATCCATATTTTAAGTGTGGAAAAAATAAACAATATACAAAGAATTGTAAGCATAAAAAAGACTTTAAAAGACCCAAAGTTAATACTATCGAGGAGGATATCATTGCTACTCTTAGTGAGGTGAATTTTATGAGAGAGAAAGTGAAGGGATGGTGGTATGATACATGTGCTTGTTGGGTTTTTTATCTTAAAAGTAAGTAATTAATGAATAAAATTTTAGAGAATATATGAAATACAATTATAAGATAAATGATATATTAATTATAAGAGTATAATTATTAAATATTTGAAAATTATTTATTCATATGGAGAAAGTATATTCTCGTAAGGATATACAAAAGACTTTAGATTATACAATATGAATAAAATAGGTAGTGTATTAAAGTTTTCGGAATCTTTAATATGGAACTGCTAAGTACGGTTTACTATACACTATACTTCTAGTGTGTGTGATTTTTATTTTGATCACATATGTCGATGGACATGTAGTAAAGGTACTGTGTATAATTAGATTGTATATGACTAGATCAATATGTAATAAACATCTTTCATTAACTTTCGTTTTACCATGAAAAGACTTTATCATATCACAATGATGACCATTAGTAGATCAGCCTGAATCCTGAGTATACATGAACTCATGTTTGTATTCATTGAGTTCTTTGATTCACTCGTTAAAGTTTCTCAAAGAAGATGATTCTTACAACTTCTATGTTGGGAGCTTAATAACATGAGTGGCTCAAAACATATTATACAATAGTGAAATCCAAGCTTTCCTAATGGGTCAAATATTAGTTTCCTTATAGTATTAATTCTAGGAGTACTGCTAACATATGGATTCAAATCTATAATAAGTTATAGATTAACGGTTCCCATTAAATTAATGATACATAAGGAATCAAGAGATAATTAGAAGAGTAAAATAATAATTTTAACCAACTCTAATCATAAACTAATAATTAGAGGGTGAACTACTTATATTAATTATATCAATGGACTATAAGTAAGAATTCTGTAAATATAATTCTATACTGTCAAAGAGTGGAATTCCATATTTATAGTGGAGTAATAATAGAATTAATAAACCAGATCATTCTATTGATGAGATTAACAATAATCTTAGATTTATTGGAGCTTTGAAATATAGGTCCATGATCTTCAAGTCACCTCTATACAACACTGTACAGGAAAAGGTTTTATTTGATGAATAAATTTTGAGTGAGAATTAATTTCTATTGGAAATAAATTTTTAAGGGCAAATAATAATTTGTAAAATTATTGTTTTGATTAATTATGGCAATTATAAATCGTATACTTAATGGTATTTAACTATTTAGTTTTATTAGATAAAACTATATTAAATAGTTAAATATAATATTACTACTAAATAATATTAAAGAGACAAATATATTTTTTAATCCTTGTGAAATAAGAGATTAATGAGAATTAATCAATTATAATTTATTGGTAGAATAAATAATAAATCTTACTTATGGCAAAATTGAGAAATCAATTTTAGACCTTAAAATTTGACCCACACGTGTAGGCCCATTCTATACGTGTAGGGTGACATATAAAGACATATGATTAAGTTGGTTTAATTATTTTATTAAGTTAAAATAATTTAAATTAAATTAAGTTAATTATCTTTTAATTATTAATTAAATAAATTACTGGATAATTATTTAATTAAAAGGATAACTATTAAAATAAAAGATCTACTAATATTTTGATATTTAATTATTAGATATTTATATTTGAATTTGAATTTTGAATTCAAATCAAATTAGATATTTATCTTTTATTTATATAAGAGATTAAAGGTTTTATTTATAACATTATATGTAGGGATACATAGTATCATAAATATAACAGTTAACAGACTTTAAGAAAGACAATTAACAGAGAAATAAATTGAGGAAGCAGAGAGAAAATAGAATTGAATTTTTCAACCCTATTCTCTCTCTCTCTCTCTCTCTCTCTCTCTCTCTCTCTCTCTCTCTCTCTCTCTCTCTCTCTCTCTCTCTCTCTCTCTCTCTCTCTCTCTCTCTCTCTCTCTCTCTCTCTCTCTCTCTCTCTCTCTCTCTCTCTCTCTCTCTCTCTCTCTCTCTCTCTCTCTCTCTCTCTCTCTCTCTCTCTCTCTCTCTCACACACACACACACACACACACACACACACACACACACGTGTACACACTATTCAAAGTGTGTGTGAGATCAAAACTCTAATCTCATTACAGTGTCTTATGAGTTGAGTGCACACTGTAATACCTAAATCTGCATTCAATAAGATCTAATAGCCCAGTCTACTCCTAAATATTGAGGCTAGCTTGGAAGATCAAGATGTGGATTCTTCAACGAAGTTCTTAGATTGGATGTCCAATTGTTATACAAAAAGAAATAAGAATACCCCGATAGGCTTCAAGAGGTAATTGATTTTCTTTCAGTAGATTAGATTTAATCTATATATATTATGTTGAGATCCTTGGGCTTGTAATTCATATTAGATAAAAAAACTGTTTTATCAAAAATTTTCTTCCACTTTTATGACTCTGATATGGACCATAAAAACCAATAATTGGTATCAAAGCAATCTTCATAATGACATAGATTAAATATTGTGTTGGTAATTATGTATTTATATATATTGATATATTGTGAATGGATGGAATTAATTTTTATGCATGAATGTGAAACGTTAATTATATCATAAATTTGGGTTAGGAATTTTTATAGTTTTACTAGAAAAGTTGTACACCATATTTATGGTATAGGTTTTGATGTAATTTTTATTTTAAATTTATTTATAAATTTTTTTAAATAATGTAACATTAAAATTCCACAAATCTTCTATTGATGAGTAAGCTCGGGTTTAAGAAGTAAACCCTGGACTCATTAAGATGACGAGTTTTAGACCACAAATGACGAGCAACCAATCTCAAAGGTTGCGGCTGCAAGCCATGAGGCTCAAAAGGATGTTGGGTGATTGTTTTCACGTGTGCATGTGTTGCATGCATGTCCATGCGCGTTGATCACAATGTGATTAAGAGGAGAAGACCCAAACTTGGATCGGGCTACACGGGTGGCCACCGTGGGGACCGACTCTTTAGTAACTCGTTAGTAATAAATTAACTAGTTAGTAACTAGTTACTTATTAATTATATAACTAAAAAGTAGTTAAAATAAATATTTTTTTTAATTTTGTAGTATTTTTTACATTGTAGGTTGTGAGGTCAATTTGCAAGGATCTGACTTATTTGGTGTTGATTGGTTTCTAGCTAGCTCTAGGGACACATTTACTAACTTTTATTAAATGCTTAGTAGAGTTTGAATATCTTAAATATTTAACCGTAGTGAAGTAGGTTCTGCGATATATTGTACTACGGTCAGATGAGTAGAATAATATGCATGTTAGATGAGTTTGAATATCTTACATATTCATATTCATAGTTTAATAGGTTCTGCAAATACATATACTGCGGTCGGATGGATGGTAAATTTTTATATTGCTAAATATTATTGTGATTGTTTTAGATTGTGTTTTATTGTTATTAATAGCTTTAAATTTTTGAGAATGTTCAATTATAGTCGTTATGGTGCTGAAATTTTGGTAGAATTAGCACTAATTACTAGTTAGTAATTTAGTATACTATACTTAGTTACTAGTTGTTAACGAAGATTTTTGTTAACCAAATTTGAGCATCACGATGATAATTCAACACAGAAAAAATAAAAGCTATAGAGAAATAATAATATGAACACCAATTTTTTACGTGGTTTTGCATTTAAAATTCTGCATAATCCACGAGTCAATCTTATTCAAATTTCTAAGTATTTTTTTAGGGCCTCTTTCATAAGAGTTTTTTTTCGTCCCTTTTTAAGTTTGTTTGCCACTATTTATAATTGCATAGTGGCAGTTAATTACAACGCTGACCAAAATATGATTACAGCCATTATCCCTAAAATCGTAGGATCTGGTTACATAAAAATATAAATGCGGTGTATGATTTTGAAAATTATATAGCTATGATTTTGAAAACCATATATCTGTGATTTTCCCGCTTTTACTGGGTCAAGAATATCGTGTATTAAACACGTCTTTAATTGTTGAATCTGGAGATGTCTCGACAGAAACTTGATTGTAGTGATCCCAATAGCGAGCTGGAACCATTATTCTTTTTGAGATCGACAAGATATGTCTTACGTCGATCGCAGGTATGCAGAAATCTTCTGACTTTCCAGGGTTATTAGCCTCGCTCTTGTCAGTGAGATGAAACTATAGGAAGTTTCCTCGTAGCAAGATGGTCATCTCGCATTCTTGTTCTTCGAGCTGATCCGACTTTTACACTTTGTTTGCTTATTGCAAGTTGAGGTATGTGTTACTTTTCTCCGGTGCCTCGCTATTCTCCTTCAGCGACATATATGGTTTCTCGTTAATACACTAAGTGCCAGTTCGTATATTGATTCCTCGCCTAAGACCAGTCAGCGAGTTACAAATGTACTCTGATACTTATGCAATTAATGAGTTACTCCATAAAAATATATTACACCGATTCACATTCTCTTTACCATGAGACGTGTCATCCAGCCGAATTTCAGGTATAACACTAGTTATTAATTTCGTAAGTCTCGAGGCGTTTGACGCGTAAGTCTCACAAATTATACTGAAATAATATTTAGAATACCTAAGGATGAATAAAATATCACATAAAATTCAACATACCAAAGATGTATCTTAAAACTTAAACTAAAGTAAAGATAATTATGTTTCTAGAACTAGAACCCTAAATTCTATTATCCTAGAACACACTTGACTCAAAAAACTCGAATTAAAATATTAATAAGAAATGGAATGATGATTAATCATCTATGTCATCATCACTTGTTTTAGATTGTTTTTTTTTTATTTACTTTAAATTTTTTGGGAATGTTCAATTATAACCGTTATGTTGCCGAAATTTCAATAGAGTTAGGATAAAATTATTTGATATAAGTTTCTCTTAAATTTGGTTGTTAGGATTTTTTGTTAATTTTCGTTATAGATAAATCATGGGTGCGTGATGCGCGCTAATTATTATATAGATAGTAATTTAAAGTAAAATTAGTTACTAGTTAGTTACAAATTATATTTAGTATACTATAGTTAATACTAACTAGTAATTTAGTAGGTTCTCCGATGTATTGTATTGCAGTCGGATTGATGGGTAGAATAATATGCATGTTAGATAAGTTTGAATATCTTCAATATTCATCCGTGGTGAAGTAGGTTCTACGAATACATGTACTGTGGTCGGATGGATGGTAAATTTTTGTATTGGTAAATGTTGTTGTGATACTTTTATATTATTTTAAATTATGTTTTGTTGTTATTAATAGGTTTAAATTTTTTGAAAACGTTCAATTATAGTCGTTATGCTGTTGAAACTTCAATTGAGTGGGAGCGCTAACATAAATATGGAGTCTATAACTTCTATAGGAATTTAGAAGTGAAACGATGATATCCTTCGAGCTTGGCTAAACAGAGATAAATGGTGGAGATCTCATTTCACTATGCTGAAATATCATTTATACGGAGCTAAGTGTTTTAAGGATAAAATACATTGAAGGTGTAACGGTAACTTAGTGCCTATTCAATGTAGATCATCTATTAGAGGGTCATTGATCAAAGTAGGATTATAACAATGGATAACTAATGACGTATCTATATCGTGGAACATATAGAGCGTTCTATATGACTGAGAGTGCAATTCCAAGTTCTAAGTGTGGATTCAATAAGGAATTAATAAGTTAAGGAATTTACTTGGTAAATTCGGTTCAACTTATTGGAAGCTCGGTATATATAGGCCCATAGTCCCCATACTAGTTGAGACCATACTACTTGTAAGACTCAGTTAATTGATTTTAATTAATCAATTATAATTCTAAAGTTAGACTATGTCTACTTTATGAATTTTCACTAAGCAAGGGCGAAATTGTAAAGAAAAGAAATTCTAGGTTTATTTATTAATTAAGATACTTTATATGTCTAAATTAATAAATATATTAAATGACAATATTATTTAATAATTATTTTTAAGTTATTAAACAATTAGAATTGGCATTTAAATGGTTAAAATTGGAAAATTAGCATTTTTGAGAAAATGAGAATGAAAAATAACAAAATGGGAAAGTTGCAAAGTGAGGCCCAATTTTCTTATATGGCCGCCCACTATGCAAAGGGTTTACCATTATTTTAATGCCATACAATTCTAACTTAAACCTAGATGACATTCTATAAATAGAAAGTGTTGGCTTCAAGAAACTCATGACTTTGCACATTTGTTTCTTTCAAAAAAAGCCAATAGCCACTTTCCTCTCTCTTTTCTTCTCTTCAAATTTCGAAAATTCCTTGAGTGATAGAGTAGTGCCCACTCACATCAAGTGGTATCTCAATCATAGTGTAAGACTGTAGGAGAATCCAAACAACAAGAAGGAGAATTAGCATCAAAGGAAGGAGAGAAAGAGATCCAGATTCAGATCTTGATAATGCTCTGCTACATAAAGGAATCAAGGGTTAGAGATCTGAATGGAAGGAGTCATTATATTCCGCTGCACCCAATGTAAGGTTTACTAAACTTTATATGTGTTTAATTCATTGTTTTAGAATTCATATTAGGATGTAAATGAAACATACTTGGTAGTAAATCTAGATCCCGGTAAAATATTTCCAACACCATGGACAATGCATAGCGAGACATCTTCCTCGCAACATGTAGGGAAGTATTGACAAAGCGAATCGGTTGTTGAAACACTTAGCGTATAATCGATATTATATAACAAAGTGTAATAACTTAGGAGCATGGTGAGCATGATTGTCCAATCTGCAAGACCTTATGGTCAAAGAGCAGTTTTCAAGTTTGCTTAGTACACTGGTGCTCATGCCATTGCTAGAAGGCATATGAATAAACCAAGTCATTCATCTATGTACAAAGCGAGATGCCTCAAGCGAGATGTTCATATCCCACGTCAGTGTCCACTACTTTAAAGATAAGAATAACAAACGATTATGTGGATTTGTAGCTCTACACGTGTTAAAATGGAACATGGTCAAATCTCACGTTTCGTGAAAACAGTTATGAATTTCAAATTCAAATGTAAATAACTACCAACCTATATTCTTATAAATAGGAGCAGATTATACAGAAAAAGGAGAAAAAACCTTGGAGAGAAAAAGATCACTGATTGTAAAACTGTAATTCTTTATCCAGAAATATCTTTAATAAGATAAACTAGTGGACTATTCAGAGTTAACTGCAAAACCACGTAAAAAACCTGGTGTCGTTATTACTATTATTATTCTTCTTAAATTTCTTATAGTGTGTGTGTTTAATTTATTACGAAATAAGGCTCATAATTCGTTAACAAAAATATGCATTAACAGTTTGGTGCTTTCATTGAGAGAGTACGTGGTAAAAGCTTAGAAAAGTCCCTCCTAACCGACAAGAAGTTTGTCCATGGCTGATGATAATCAAAACGATAATAGTCGTCCTGAAGAGACTAATCGTCATCCAGGGAAAGAACCAATGGGTTCATAGAGGCCACCTACCTTAGGAACAACACGTTCAACACGTTCAAGAAGAAGCCAAGGTGGTCATGATCAAAACCCAGAAACTAAGAATGAGGAAACCAATACTAATACTGGTGGTTATGTACCTAGGAGTGAGGATACCTATGATCCCACTAGGTATGTATTGTTAGTTGAATTGGAAAATTGACAACTCCAGTAATGTCTGACTGAGTGTAACCAACGAAACGCTGAGTTGGAAAGAGAGGCAACCGTAGCTAGGGTGACTCAGGGGAACAACGCACAAAACCAACCTGATCTAGGAGTGAGAAGGCCACGAGGTAGACCTCGAGGTTCGAGAACCAGGAGGCAGGAGACAAATTAGGAAAATCCCTAGAACACCCAGGAGGAGCAACCTGGGGAAACTAGGGATGTTTCAGATGATGAACAATAGAACAATCAAGCACCTCGTCGAGGAGTACCTCGAAGATCTCAGGGATTTACGAAACAGGGGAATGAAAACAATGACATGCCAGAATCTTCTCGTAGGAACGAGAACATAAGGCAGCCTAAAACTAGGGAACATGAGATCCCTTGTAATAACGAGAGAAATCTTGGATTACAACCTAGGACAAGTGGATTACTGCCGAGACACCCCCATCACCCTTCTCGAACTGATAGGGAGGAGGCATATACATACCCCAGGAGGGCGTGTATCTAACCTTACACGAAGGAAAAGGCATGTGCAAGGCAAGGCAAGTTCTAGCTCAGGACATTCAAGATCCTGAGAACACAGTCGATCAGAAAGGCATACGGGAGGAGGATTTAGACCTCGCCGTAATAATGATCAAGAGAGTAGGAGCAATACGAGGAGCTGTCAATCTGAGAGTTACTCGGATACAAGGTCTTTGAGCAACCATGAACGAACACAGCTAGATCTCCATGAACATTTGAATCAAAGACAACCTGATTTACGCGAGTAAGGATTTTAAAATTCTTGAGCGAACTACAGAATTATAATTGACTTGGATTACCAATCAATTGAAACTAAATTTAGTGAGGAAATTAGATTCTATACCTTTTTTATATTGTCTTCTTTTATTTTTATGAGAAATTTACACCTAGTAACTAAAAACTTTTCTTATATATAAATTTAGTGTGACACGCTTTTTTTTTTCTTTTTTATGTTTTTTTTTTTGTTTCATTTATACGGTCTCAAAAGTAAATAAAATAATTAAACAAAAGTAAGAAATGAAAAGACGTGTAGGTGGTATCACTGTCATGTGAAAGTGATTGAGAAGACCATTTTAAGAAAAGAATTAATGAGAAAGTATAAGAGTAATTATGAAAAATTAATTGATAACATGATTTATGTTTAATTAATAAAATGTTATATTTTATTGGGAAAAAAACAGAAAAATACAAAAAAGGAAAAAAAATTACAAAAATACTTTGGGCCGGCCCATTAAACATTTATACAGTCAACATACAAATATTTACAAAAATACCACATTTACTAAGCCTTCAGCTGTACAGAGCGAACCATGAAGGTGAAAATGCCGCGATCGTTTCAAAATCGCAAAACAACCAAAATGAAACCAAAACGATAAAAATACAACTATGAATTCTGGCGAAATCAACTGGAAAAGAAGACCTGCAATGATCTAAACAGAAAATGACGAAAAAAAATCAGAAAAACTGTGAAGAAACTGAAATTACACATTTGTTTTCTATTTTATTTGATCAAAATAACTCCCCCTAATATCGAAATCTATATTTATGAAATGTAGATCTGTAACAAATAGATCTGGAGCTCCCACCAAATCCAAAACAATGTATGATGTGAAATTTTTTTAAAAAAAAAACTCATGAATAATACATCTACGTTATATACAGTTGCATTTTGATTGATTAATGGTTTCCAATATATATATTTTTTTAAAA
Source organism: Cannabis sativa (assembly GCF_029168945.1). Classification (NCBI taxonomy): domain Eukaryota; kingdom Viridiplantae; phylum Streptophyta; class Magnoliopsida; order Rosales; family Cannabaceae; genus Cannabis; species Cannabis sativa. The sequence goes on along the minus strand of NC_083607.1, from coordinate 52,345,631 downwards.
ACAAAATAAGAAGAGTAAATTCGAATTAAGGTACAACCAGTTACGTATAAGTTAGTTTATTTTTTGTTTTGGTTGCCTTATAGTTGCATTATCGTTTTATGTTAGTTTATATATTATGCAGGAATTTAATTTGACGGGGACTAAGAAATAGTAGTTATACATAGTAAGTTTTGTGCAAAATAGTTGCATATTAGTTTTATAATGAAATAACATATGCAAGTAGCAAAACTATAATAAAACTACAAAACAACTGTATACAAACTATACTTGTTTATTGTTCTTTTTCTTTTTCTTAACCACATTTTATCATTTTATCTTTGACAAAAAAATTAAATTCCATCAAGTACAAAAGAGTAAAGGTTCTGGAACTCTCTAGTGGGGCGGAATCCCGTATCTCTGGTTCTCCTGTTTTCTCTCAATTCTGGATCCAATCCAGTGTTTTTCTCATCTTGATGATGTCGTTTTGATGCTTCATGCCGTGTCTTCTTACTTCCCTTTCATTGCTTTGGGTTTGACTTTTCCTTTGCCCTGTTTGTTCATTTATTGCTCTTCCAGTCAGCTGTTAGTCATTAATTACTCTGGTGTTTTAGATCTCTTTTAGATACTTCTCAGGAGGGTTTATTTGTCTCTTGCTTTCCCTCTTTGGTTTTGTTCTGGTTCCATTTAATGCATGCCGTCGTTTTGAGCAGCCCAAGGATGGAGGCGATCATTGCTCCTACTAGCTATGGCGATCCTACGGGGATACCGAAAGGACTGATATGGCATCTGCAGATCACCTTCCTCAGCAAGTCTCCTCTCTCCAGGTATTTCTCTAAAGTTCTCTATTTAAGGTTTTGGTACATGCTACGTTCTCTGCTCATCCAACTCCTCGTCCCTAGTTTCTTCCCTGTAACATTCCCTTTACTCGTCCTTCTGAACCTGTTCATGGATTCTCTTGCCCTTAACATGTCTGAAATTTTAAATCTAACTGACCGTGAAGCTGTTGTTCATGATCTGGAAGATGACACTGGGGGGGTTAGTCAACCTAGTAGAACTTTCTGCCTTGTTTTTAGAATCCTTTCCCCTAGAATCATTAAGCTTGAGTGGTTCGAAGTGGCTATGAGAAATGCGTGGATTACCTGTGGCCCTTTAACCTTTTCTGAATATGGGTCGGGTATGTTCATGGTGGAGTTTCATTATGAGGGAGACATGCGAAGAGTTCTCGAGGGCCAGCCATGGCACTTTGACCATTGTCTGGTCACATGTGCTAATCCTGCAGGCCTGGACACTCTCTTACCCAACCAGCTTAGGTACTCACCCTTCTGGATACAAGTCCACTCGATTCCCTTTGGCCAAAAATCTCTAAAGCTGGCCAAGCTGATTGGAGATGAGGTGGGAGATTTCTTGGAGGTTGACAAGATTACTCTTTTCAAAGTCTCTGAGCTTTTTCTTCGAGTTCGCGTTCTCATTGATATTTCTAAGCCCATCACTCGTGGAATCATGGTGGATTTCAAGAGTATCCATCGCGAGAAATGGTTAACATTTAAATATGAGAACCTGCCAAATATTTGCTTTCACTGTGGCCTATTCGATCATACCCTCACAAAGTGCATTACTTACCTTCAAAAATGCGACGATCGTGCCTATCCCCCTGATCTTCCTTACAAAATACCTCTCAAAGCCCCTCCGAAATCAACTTTTAAAAGAAACCCGTTTGATCTCTCAAACTCTCTTCCTTTGGATAAACCTCCTGCACCACAGGAAAATGTTGATCAGTCCCTTGCAGCTGCTGTGAGCTAGTTTCTTACTACTGAAGACATTGGCACTGGCTCCTCTGATGCTGCCTCTCGTGGTAATACAACCACAATGGAATCTATGGGAGTTGATCCTATCCAAAACTCCACTGGTCTAACTCATGAAGGTTCTCCTTTGAGCCATGGGAGCTTCCACTCTACTGTTATTTGCGACCTTCCCTTCACAACCACTCAGCATGCTACGGTTGTGGCTAGTGAATGTGCTAGTGATGGCACTGCTGTGGAGGATGTTACTCCAAGAATTACCGAAAAAGCTAAGGGGAAAGCAGTGGCTGGGGCTAAAAGAACTGCTTTTCTCCCTCAAACGGTAGTGGTTGGTGATTCTCTCAGGAATATCCTCAAGCGTGCTAGAGCTGGACCTACCATTGCTGATGTTTCTACTGCCATTAATCAATCTCTGGAACAGGCGGGTGTTGCAAGGCAACCCCGCCCAGAAAAATGAGTCTCATGAGTTGGAATGCCCGAGGTTTGGGGAGTTCTCGGGCATTCAGAAACCTCTCCCATTTTGTCAAGAAACACAAGCCAAATTTTCTCTTCATCATGGAGACTAAAGCTGCTGCTGGCCGTGGGCAAAGCTTGTGTCGTAGTCTTCCTTTTGACAATGTGTTTGAGGTGCCTAGAATAGGTTTGGGGGGGGGGGGGGTCTTTTGGTTTTGTGGACTTCGGATATTTATGTAAATATTTTAAACTCCTCTACTAATCATGTTGATTGTATTATAACTTTTAATGACAATATTACAACTCATGTTTCCTGCTATTATGGTTCTCCTTACAGTTTTGATAAAGTTCATTCTTGGCTTTTGCTTGATAGACTTTTTGATAATGCTCTCTTACTCTCGTGGTTGATTTTAGGTGATTTCAACGATTATTTATCTCTTAATGATAGATCTAGCAACTCTAATCCCCCCTCTTATGCTATGTCTCAATTTCAAAACTTTGTAAATAAATTCTCCCTTCTGCCTCTTAGTCCGATTGGCTCCAAATATACTTGGAAGCATGGCAGTGTTTGTGAGAGGCTGGACTGGGGTGTTGTTAACCACAAATGGCAAAATAATTTCCCCCATACCACCCTCTTTCACCTTGGTTTCTATGGTTCGAATCATAGAGTTATTAAGATAACTCTCAATGATGCGAGTATGCTACCTCCGAAACAAAAACGGTTTTTGTTTGAAAATTTTTGGCTCACGGAGCCGTCATTCTATGAAACTGTCAAGGAAAGTTGGCACCATGGCTCTCCCAATCAAACTCCTCTAACCCTTGACTCTTTCCTTCTTAAGCAGCAAATGTGTGTTGATGATATCAAAAGCTGGAATGCTGGTTTTAACAGTCTTTCTCGTAGGATTAGTGCTCTTGAAAACTCAATCAATGCCATTCATTCCAACCTTCCCCTATCCAGAGACGAGATTCAGGAGGCTTCTGCCTTACAATTTCAGCTGGATTCCCTTCTTTATAAAGATGAGATTCTGTGGAAGCAACGATTTAAAATTCATTGGCTGCAAGCAGGTGATAATAACACCAAATATTTTCACAGTAAAGCCACTGCTAGGAGGAAAACAAATTTCATTCGAAAGCTTAAGTGTGAGGATGGAAGAGTGGTCACTTCTATTGAAGACATTTCCAGGGAAGTGTCTTCCTTTTTCAATAACCTCTTTAAGACACAGGAATCTGATAGTCATGCTACCCAGTACCTCCTATCTGCCATCAATAAATCTCTGGATAATGATCAAATTCAGTCTCTTGACTCTCCTTTTGAAGCCTATGAAGTCAGGCAAGCCTTGTTTCAACTTTAAGGAGACAAGGCTCCTGGATTGGATGGACTTAATCCGGCCTTTTATCAAAAAAACTGGAGTACTATAGGGACTGATCTCACTGCTGTGATCCTTGACATTCTTAATCATGGAAAGGACTTTTCCTCTATCAATGAACCTCTCATAGTCTTAATCCCTAAGAAGTCCAATGCCTCCTCTTTGAGGGATTTTCGTCCTATCAGCCTCTGCTCAACGATTTACAAAATCATATCTAAGATGCTTTCCAACCGTCTTAAGAGTGTTCTGGGCAGCCTTATCTCCCCTTTCCAAAGTGCCTTCTTGTCTGAGCGGATAATCTTTGACAATATTTTTATTGCTCAGGAAGTCATCCATGCCATTAACCATCGAAAACATGGTAAGTTGGGTTGGGTGGGTCTCAAACTAGATATGGAAAAGGCGTTTGATCGAGTTGAGTGGGACTTCCTTTTGGCTATTTTAAATAAGTTCAAATTCCCTCTAAAATTCATCATCTTAATCCATCAATGCATTTCCTCTGCAAAAATTCGTTTCAGTATCAATGGCCACATTACAAGCTCCATACATCCTTCTCGTGGTATTCGTCAAGGGGATCCCTTATCGCCATATCTCTTCCTCCTCTGCTCTGAAGGCCTCACTGCTGCCCTTCGACTTCAGAAATTAAATGGATCCTTTAAGGGCATCTCTGTTGCTCGCAATGCTCTTCCTATCTCTCATCTGCTGTTTGCAGATGACACTCTTCTATTCACGGTTGCATCTCCCTCATCTTGTAATGCTCTCAAGGAGGCTCTTACAACTTACCATTTAGCCACTGGTCAAAAGGTGAACTATACCAAATCCTCCATTCTTTTTTCACCCAACACTCCTACCAATATCTCCACTTACTTCTTTGATACTTTAGGTCTTGAGTCAAGACCCTTTATCAACAAGTATCTAGGAGTTCCCCAATGCTTTGGGCGCTCAAAGAAATCGAATTTTTATTTCCTTCTGCAGAAAGTTAGTTCTCAACTTTCTACCTGGAATAGCAAGTTGTTCTCTAAGGCTGGTAAGGAAGTGCTCTTAAAAGCCGTCATTCAGGCAATTCCCTCTTACACAATGTCGTGTTTCAAACTCCCGGCCTCAACTTGCCACAAAATTGAAAGACTGATGGCTCAATTTTGGTGGGGTTCAATGGGGAAAGGATCTAAAATTCACTGGAAAAATTGGCGTACCCTTTGCTCTTCCAAATTCTTTGGTGGTTTAGGCTTCAGGTCTCTTATCTCTCATAACCAGGCAATGCTAGCCAAACAAGCCTGGCGTGTTCTATCCAATCCAAACTCCCTTCTGACCAGCATCTTAAAAGCAAAATACTTTAAGCTTAATAACTTTCTCGAGGCTAAGTTAGGCCACACCCCTTCATACACTTGGTCTAGTCTCATCTGGGGAAGAGACCTTCTTATTAGAGGCTTGCTTTGGAAGGTTGGAAATGGTTGCTCTATCAGAACTTTCCAGGATCCCTGGATTCCAGGTATAAAATTTCCATGCTTGAGAAGTAGTGATCTACCTCCTGCTGATAAGGTAAGTTTTTTCATAGACAACTCTGGATTTTGGGATAGGAAAAAACTGCAACAATACTTTGATGAATACTCTGTTTTGACCATTCTCAAAATTCCAATCGGAGGCCTCCAAAAAGCTGACTCTCTCATATGGAACCAAGAAAACTCAGGTATATTCTCTGTAAAGTCAGCCTACCACATAGCTAATAATGCATCCCTTCCTCCCTCCTCCTCTGATTCCTCCCTTCCTAAAGCCTGGTGGAAAACTCTTTGGAACCTAAATGTTCAGCCAAAGGTTAAAAACTTTGCTTGGAGAGTCTACCACCATATCCTCCCTGTTGGCCTTAATTTGTTTGTTAGGAAAACCATCCCCCAACCTGCTTGCTCTTTCTGTCCAAACCCCACTGAAACAGTCACCCACGCCCTACTAGATTGTCCCAGAGCGTCAAAAATTTGGAAGGCCTCGCCTCTCCGAAGTTTTTATTTGTCAAATAGGCATGTTGATGTCAAAGATTTTATGATCATCGGTTTTGAGCAGTTACATAAAGATCAATTAGTTCTTTTGGTTACAACTCTCTGGGCTATTTGGTACTCAAGAAACAAAAAGCTATTTGCAAACTTGGATTTAACCCCTAATGATACTATTGCTTGGATTAATTCTTACATTTCAGATTACAATGCAGCCATGTCTATGAAGAACAGATATAGTGGAGTTCATAATTTGCAGGTTTTAGACAGGAGACCAAAGGTGGTTCCACAAAACCAGTACCTTCTTCAAACAGATGCAGCGATCAACAAGATACAGAGTAGGATGGGTCTTGGAGCCGTGATTCTTGATTGGCAAGGTAATGTGGTTGCTGGCTCCTCGGCACCTATGGCTGGGAATTTGCAGCCACTAATGGCTGAGGCTTTGTCTCTGCGAGCCAGCTTAGAGTGGTGTACCAACATACAAATACCGTTAGCTGTGATTGAGACGGACTCAAAGTTGCTGGTTGACAAAGTCCTTAACAAGAAAGCTGATTTTTCAGCACTCTCAGATGTCGTCGAATCTGCCTTCCCTGATGTCCACCTCCGGCATGTCAAGAGATCTCATAATTGCAGAGCGCACAACCTGGCGCAAAGGGCATTGGGGCAAGATGAAGAATGCTGTTGGAATGCTTTAGTTCCAGCTGTGTGTTAGCTTCTACTGGAGCTCCCTCGTCAAAAAAAAAAAAAACTGTATACAAACTAAAATACAGGAAAAACTCTTTGAACATCAACATCCATGATAAATCTCATTGTTACCCATTGATGATATAAAAATGGACAGGAAACAACTAGACAAAAAACATATTAAACAAAAAACACATACAGAAGGTGTTTACACTATTAAAAAACTATGAAAAAACTACTACAAAATGAGAAATAATCAAATGAAGAAACTGAAATGAAAAATAATAAAACATCTCGAAAAACAAAAACAGAAAAAAAAAAAAAAGAAAACAACAAAATAAAACAGAAATTAAGACTAAACAAACAAAAATGAAAAACTCATAAAAAGAACAAATAAATTAAACTAAAAAAATAGAAGCCCTAAAAAACCAAACAAAACTAAAAGAAATGTTAAAATAAAAAACCTAAAATAGTAAAATCGATAAACACAAAACACACTAATGTCAAATACGAAACAAATTTCAAAAAGGGGGGAAACGAAAAAGAAACCGAAAACAAACCTGAGATCGAAGACCAGCTCCATCTTAATCATTTTTTGAGCATTATCTTGATGAATTTTTTCCTGGGCAGCAACCTTTGATTTTTTTTAGGAGGAGCTCGCTCACGTTTCGACAGTTGAGAAGCAAAATCGGAGTCATCGTCTTATTCCTATTAGCTACAGATTTCAATCCCATTTTAGAACTTTTCTTTGGCAAAGGGGGAGGAGAAGAGTTCAGCTATGGAGGTTTTATTTAAAAAAAAAAAAAAAAAAACCGAAAAGAAAATAATAAAAAAAAAAAAAAAGAAGAAGAGAAAAAGATAAGTGAATGATGTAAGGTGTGATTGATATAAGTCATCAATCAATGACGTGGCTGCATGCATGGAATTGATGTGTAAGTGGTATAATTGTAATAAAAGAAAGAGGAAAGGTAAAAATGATGATGTAAGCGTGTAGGGGTTTTTTTTGTAATAAATTGAGTAAATTGGATTTTTGATGTAAAAATTTCTATTTTATTTAACTTTGACTAATAAAATATGTAACACCCTAACTATCTTAGGCGTATTACGTGATTTTTAAACGTACTGTGCAGCTCGTTGCTAGTCAACGAGGTTTATGGAAAAAACGTGATTAATTAAAATTTTGCTTTTTCATTAAACTTATAAACCATTTTGCAAAAAGTCTCGGGATCCCGATTTATAAAAATATTTACAAACGTTTTAACTGTTCAACTTTTACATCAAAATAAAGTCGTCTAACGACAGTTACAAAAATCTCAGCCCTGCTGTCCCGAGGATCGTACGCTCCAGGCCTAACCGCCCCGACATGTACAATCTCATATGCTCGGTCACGGTCCATCAGCTACAGCCTTGCCTTTACCTACACATGAACATAAACTGTGAGTCGACAGACTCAGTAAGAAAAGCATAATAATAACATACATAAAACTGACTGCCGTGTCCAACACGATACTGAGTCCCGCTACTGCCATGTCCAACATGGTACTGAGCACTACTGCCATGTCCAACATGGTACTGAGTTTTGAACGTTCAGGGGACGGTACTATTGACAAGTATCCTCCTGATCGGTCGAACCGGTCATACTCCGCCGCCGGTCATACTCCAGCCCGTACCGACGGGATAGGTCAATAGCACCGAACCACCAACCAAGTGTCGGCTGATCGGTCGAACCGGTCATACTCCGGCTGCTGGTCATACTCCAGCCTGTACCGACGTGACAGGGTTGGATGGTTCGAAGCCTAAATACATAACTAATGTAATCTAGCAGGCTTCCTACATGCACGCTAAACATGTAATCTACATATGCATACTGTTATACTAATCTTACCTGGATTCCGATTTCAGGTGTGCCGGTCAACCCGACCGGAACCGAAGCCGAACGGCGGACATCGGCTCCTAAACCATAAAAATCACAACGCTATAAGTGACACGCTAAATCACTTCCCGGGGACTAAAACTCGAAACTAAAAGTTTCCCTATCGATAAAAAGCATGGCAATACCCCTAAAAACCCAAAAACGAGGAAAACTAGGGTTCGAAAAATCCCCAACCGTCAGGTTGCCCAACCGAATTCCGGTTCGGGAAATTCGAACCCCCATCCGAATTCCGGATGCTCAACCGAATTCGGTTCCTCGCAAAAGCAACCATAAAATCTCATAACTTGACCAATTCGACCCCAATTGGTCCCAAACTTTCCAGACCTGTTCTAAATACCCTAAAGAACAAATCCAAGGCAACAAACCTACCCAGAAACCACAAATACCAAATTTGCCATTGGAGCTCAAGCTTTGAGTTCCAAACTCAAGCTTGAGCAAACCACCTAAACAAGCATGCAAACCAACTAAATTCAACATAACTAAGCATAATATCACCTCTGCAAACTAACAAGAACAACAGCAACAACACAGAAAATAATCACAACATTTTCCTTCCAAAATTCATACTTTTTCACATAAAAACTAAAAGCTTAACAATCTAACCTACATGCTTCAACATAGCTTAATTCCTATCAATTTAACATGCTTGAATCACACAAAATAATCACAAAACACAGCAGCCAACAACATCCAAAACTACATGCATTTTCATCCATTTTCATCATTTTTTTCAAGAAAAACAAGTAAGAGATTAAAGCCAAGAATTACCTTAAAGAAAATTCACTTTGATCTTGCTAAAATGACTTGAATTCACAACCAAAAATCCCAGCTTTGAACCCCCAAGCTCAGCCGAAAGAGAGGAAAAGAGAGAGAGAGAGAGTTTTTTCTATTTTTTTGGAATTTTCTTTTCAAAATGACTAAGTGTTGGAAAAAAGAAAGAAATGAAGAATAATGCCATTTTATTAAACCCATTTCAGCCAAAAGCAATTAAATAAAAAAACATTTATTTCATTTAATAAACTCATATAAGACAAAACACTAATGGGGCAAAAAGACCATCTTGCCCCTCCACCATAAAATCACATAAATCATACTAAAGGGGTATTTTTTTTTTGGGACATTCTAAATTCCCGGCCATTCCCGACATTCCCAATGTCTAAAACCCGTCCCTAAAATACTAACATACTAAGTTGTGATTTCTACTGAGCCAAACGCCGCGTTCCAAAATACCGGACACCGGAAATGCGAAATATAAAAACTGCTGATGACATAATTATGCATATCTGAATTTCATAATTAACAATGATAAATTATTTAAATGGCTATAAATAATTTCCTGATTAACATAAATAACTGCTAATTTCCAAATTAACTAAGCGGGCTTTACAACTATCCCCCCCTTAAAAGGATTTCGTCCCCGAAATCTAACCTGAATAACTCTGGATATTGAGCTCGCATATCTGACTCAAGCTCCCAGGTGGCTTCTTCCACCTTACTGTTTCTCCAGAGAACCTTGACCAACGCTATGGTCTTATTCCGAAGGACTTTATCCTTTCTATCCAGGATCTCGCACCGGCCGTTCCTCATAAGACATATCTGACTGAAGCTGAAGGCTCTCATAACTGAGTATATGAGAGGGGTCTGAAACGTATTTTCTCAACATTGAGACATGAAATACGTTGTGCACTGCTGATAAAGCTGGAGGCAATGCTAACCGATATGCCACTTGACCTATCTTCTCGAGAATCTCGAAAGGTCCTGTAAATCTAGGGCATAACTTGCCTCTTTTCCCGAAACGTTTAATCCCCTTCATCGGAGATACTCGCAAAAACACATGGTCCCCTACTCGGAACTCAACATCCCTACGTTTCGGATCTGCGTAACTCTTCTGTCTGCTCTGGGAGGCAAGCATTCTAGCTTTAATCTTCTCTATTGCCTCATTGGTCCGCTGAACTGACTCTGGACCTAGGTATTTCCTCTCCCCTGTCTCATCCCAGTGGATAGGGGATCTACACTTTCTACCGTACAACAGTTCGTAGGGTGCCATCCCTATCGTACTCTGGTAACTGTTGTTGTACGAGAACTCTATTAACGGTAGGTATTTACTCCATGAACCCTCAAAGTCCATAACACAGGCTCTCAGCATATCCTCCAATATCTGAATTGTCCTTTCGGACTGACCATCTGTCTGAGGATGAAATGCTGTACTGAATTTTAGTTTCGTACCCATTGCCCGTTGCAAACTCTGCCAAAATTTGGAGGTGAATTTCGGATCCCTGTCCGAAACTATAGATTTCGGTACCCCGTGAAGTCTCACTATCTCCCTGACATATAACTCTGCCAATTGATCCACTGAAAATGTCGTTCTAACCGGCAGAAAATGAGCAGATTTCGTAAATCGGTCCACCACTACCCAGATGGAATCATACATACCCGTGGTCCTAGGTAACCCGACCACAAAATCCATAGTAATATCCTCCCATTTCCATTCTGGTAGGGTTAGAGGCTGCAACAACCCTGCTGGTCTCTGATGTTCAGCCTTGATCTGCTGACACGTGAGGCATCTCGAAACGAATTCTACCAAATTCTTCTTCATACCGCTCCACCAGAAGTACGGTTTCAAATCTTGGTACATCTTGGTGGTGCCGGGATGCAGAGAATATGGAGTAGAATGAGCCTCCTCAAAAATCTCATTCCTCAGTTCCACACTGCTCGGAACACAAACCCTAGCTTTATACAAAAGCATCCCACTGTCTGTCACTGAAAAGTCTTTGGCTTGACCAGCCAATACCTCATCTCGGATCTTCACTAACTCCGGATCTGTCGTCTGAGCAACCTTTATTCTTTCCAACAGATCAGATTGCAGCGTTAAGTTGTGAAGCTGACCTACCACAAACTCGATGCTGGATCTAACCATATCCTCCGCTAGCTGAGGTGAGATCTGAACTATGCTAGCCACTTGCCCGGGACCCTTTCTGCTCAGGGCATCGGCCACTACATTGGCTTTCCCGGGATGGTAAAGGATCTCACAATCATAATCCTTTACTAGTTCCAACCAACGCCTTTGTCTCATGTTCAAATCTTTCTGAGTAAAGAAATACTTGAGACTTTTATGGTCGGTATAGATCTCGCACTTCTCCCCATAAAGGTAATGCCGCCAAATCTTCAGTGCAAAAACCACTGCGGCCAATTCTAAATCATGAGTCGGGTATCGCTGTTCATAATCCTTTAACTGACGGGAGGCATAAGCGATAACCCGATCGGCTTGCATCAATACGCACCCCAAACCCTGTTTGGATGCGTCACAGTAGACTACGAACTTCTCCTTGTCCGAAGGCAAAGCTAGTACCGGAGCAGTAATCAATCTCTGCTTCAGCTCCTGAAAACTAGCTTCGCATTTATCTGACCAGATAAAACGCTGATTCTTCTTTGTAAGCTCGGTTAGGGGCATAGAAATTTTGGAGAACCCCTCCACGAACCTACGGTAGTACCCAGCTAATCCCAAGAAGCTTCTGATCTCTGTCACTGTCTTCGGTCTCGGCCAATCCCTGACGGATTCGATCTTCCCGGGATCCACCTTGATCCCATCCTTACCCACAATGTGTCCTAGGAAGGACACCTGAGACAACCAGAACTCACATTTCTTGAACTTGGCGTAGAGTCTATGTTCTCGAAGTCGTTGCAGTACCATCTGAAGATGTAACTCATGCTCCTCTTCTGACTGAGAGTACACGAGGATGTCGTCGATAAACACAATCACACAGATATCGAGGAAATCCTTGAATACTCTATTCATCAGGTCCATGAATGCTGCAGGAGCATTGGTTAGTCCGAATGACATAACCAGGAACTCGTAGTGTCCATACCTAGTGGGGAAAGCCGTCTTTGGAATGTCCTCCTCTCGGATTCTCAACAGATGATAACCCGAACGGAGATCAATCTTAGAAAAGACCGTCTTCCCCTGAAGCTGATCGAACAAGTCATCGATCCTAGGTAATGGATATTTATTCTTCACCGTCAGCTTGTTCAACTCTCTGTAGTCGATGCACATCCTCATAGATCCATCCTTCTTCTTCACGAACAAAACCGGGGCTCCCCAAGGTGACACACTGGGCCGAATGAACCCTATGTCAAGCAACCCTTGGAGCTGAATCTTTAATTCTTTAAGTTCAGCTGGAGCCATCCTATACGGGGCTTTAGAAACCGGATCCACCCCTGGTGCCAAGTCAATCACGAAGTCAATCTCCCTCTGAGGTGGTAACCCTGGAAGTTCTTCGGGAAAAACGTCCAAAAATTCCCGAACCACGCTGATATCCTCTGGCCGAATGGTGTCTGGCCGAGTGGTGTCCACCACCACGGCCAGAAACCCTAAGCACCCACCGTGCAATAGTTCTCTCGCTGACATAGCCGAGATCACCGAGATCCGAGATCCCTGAACCGAACCCACAAATACGAACGGTTCTTCACTTTCCGGTTGAAAGACCACCATCTTCCTCTTACAGTCAATGCTCGCTGAATATTTAGATAGGAAATCCATTCCTAAAATAATATCAAATTCGACTAAGCTCATCTCTATCAGATCAGCGCTTAACTCTCTACCATCTATCCTGATCGGCATGGACCTAATCCACCTATTGGAGATAACCAATTCTCCGCTGTGTAACAGGTTCCAAACCCCGATTCATATCTATCAAAGGGTCTACCCAACTTACTAAAGACTGCGGCCGCCACATAAGAACGTGTAGCCCCGTAATCAAACAAAGATCGAATAAAGCGAGTCATTAATAAAAATCTGACTGTAACAACCGATGGGCCGGCATCCGCATCACCGCGTGATAGCGAACACCCCGGGCCGGAGTGGGTATCGCCGGAGCTCTCGGTGCCTCCGGCCGAGCCGGGGACATTCCCTCTTGAAGTGCCGGGCATGCCACAATGAAAGCATCCCCGCCCCTTGCACTCTCCCCGATGATGCCTCTTGCGCCTAGGGCACTCGGGGTAGGAGAATCGGGTCTCATTACCACCAGACGACTCCTCCGTTCGGTTCCCCCGAACCTCTTGTTACGGCTCGGCCGCCGGAAGCGATGGGTGCCCTCTTCCTCCGATCAATGGCCGAACCACTACTCCCCGCCGAAGCCCGATGCGGGAGGGGTAGGAGCTCCGCCACTAACCGAGTACCGGGCCGATTCCCGACATGCACCCCACTGCGCCCTCAGCTCGCAGTGCCTTCTCCACCATCTGAGCATAGGTGGTGCTGTCGTCAGTGGTAATCATCAGGTCATGCCTGATCTTGGGATTCAACCCGTCCAGATACTTCTCCTTCCTGCTGAAGTCGGTCGGCACGATTCCCGAGGCTAACCTCGCCAACCGGTCAAACTGAGTAGTATACTCAGTGACATTCATGTTCTCCCGCTGGGTCAGGTGAACGAACTCTTTCCTCTTGGCGCTTCTGACCGCCTCATTATAGTACTTCGCGTTGAAGAGTTCCTGGAACCTTTCCCAGGTCATGGTGGTGACATCGTGAATCTGAGATACCATGTCCCACCATACCAGGGCATCCTCCTGGAACTGGAATGTGGCGCACACCACTCTGTCACACACGGTGACACCCATAAAGTTCAAGATTCGGTGATCACCGTCGCCCACTGTTCGGCTTTCGATACATCCGGACCTCCCGGTGAATACCGGAGGTGCTTGCTTCCGAACCGCTCATACAATGGTTCCAATCTATGGGCCGCCACCACTATCTCGGCCGGGGCGGCAGGGGCGGTGCCACCGGGAACTACCGGCACCGGAACTCTGTGAGCACCCCGCCGTCTCAACCTCTCGAATCTCGAGGTCTTGTTCTTCGATCCGGCTTGCATCTCCGCAAACCGCAACTCCCGATTCGGGGCTCCCCGATCGGTGGGGAGCTCAGGCGCCCGTGGCGGGTTCTCATCACCCCGACCACGAGCCCCGCCTCGGGGACCTCTACCTCGCCCCCAGCGGTGGGGGAAACCGAGCTCCCTCTCCCTGATTCGACCCCACGGAGTTGCCCCGACTCCTGGTAGTCCGCCTGGCGTCCATCTAGTTAGAACCGCCTGCGAAACCAAGAGTTGGCATATCAGGTCGTAATCAAGGCGAGCTTACTAATGCCGCTTAATTTGGAAACTAGAAATGAAACATGCGCCTATTCTACTATCAGGCTACTAACATGCTTCCTAACAGGCTTTTCTATTTCATAACTGAATAAAATAAACTACTAAAGCAATAAAGACTTACTGAACCGTGAACCGAGCTAACTGCTGATGATGATTGTACATGTCGTGACGATCTTCGGAAGACAACCTGGCGGCTCTGATACCAAATTGTAACACCCTAACTATCTTAGGCGTATTACGTGATTTTTAAACGTACTGTGCAGCTCGTTGCTAGTCAACGAGGTTTATGGAAAAAACGTGATTAATTAAAATTTTGCTTTTTCATTAAACTTATAAACCATTTTGCAAAAAGTCTCGGGATCCCGATTTATAAAAATATTTACAAACGTTTTAACTGTTCAACTTTTACATCAAAATAAAGTCGTCTAACGACAGTTACAAAAATCTCACTTCGTCGTCCCGAGGATCGTACGCTCCAGGCCTAACCGCCCCGAGCATGTACAATCTCATATGCTCGGTCACGGTCCATCGCCCATGACCTTGCCTTTACCTACACATGAACATAAACTGTGAGTCGACAGACTCAGTAAGAAAAGCATAATAATAACATACATAAAACTGACTGCCGTGTCCAACACGATACTGAGTCCCGCTACTGCCATGTCCAACATGGTACTGAGCACTACTGCCATGTCCAACATGGTACTGAGTTTTGAACGTTCAGGGGACGGTACTATTGACAAGTATCCTCCTGATCGGTCGAACCGGTCATACTCCGCCGTCGGTCATACTCCACCGTACCGACGGGATAGGTCAATAAGACCGAACCACCAACCAAGTGTCGACTGATCGGTCGAACCGGTCATACTCCGCCGTCGGTCATACTCCACTGTACCGACGTGACAGGGTTGGATGGTTCGAAGCCTAAATACATAACTAATGTAATCTAGCAGCTTCCTACATGCACGCTAAACATGTAATCTACATATGCATACCGTTATACTAATCTTACACGGATTCCGATTTCAGTGTGCCAACCCGACCGGAACCGAAGCCGAACGGCGGACATCGGCTCCTAAACCATAAAAATCACAACGCTATAAGTGACACGCTAAATCACTTCCCGGGACTAAAACTTGAAACTAAAAGTTTCCCTATCGATAAAAAGCATGGCAATACCCCTCAAAACCCAAAAACGAGGAAAACTAGGGTTACGAAAATCCCCAACCCACAGATCGGTTGCCCAACCGAATTCCGTTGGGAAATTCTAAACCCCCATCCGAATTCGGATGCTCAACCGAATTCCGGTTCCTCGCAAAGAACCATAAAATCTCATAACTTGACCAATTCGACCCCAATTGGTCCCAAACTTTCCAGACCTGTTCTAAATACCCTAAAGAACAAATCCAAGGCAACAAACCTACCCAGAAACCACAAATACCAAATTTGCCATTGGAGCTCAAGCTTTGAGTTCCAAACTCAAGCTTGAGCAAACCACCTAAACAAGCATGCAAACCAACTAAATTCAACATAACTAAGCATAATATCACCTCTGCAAACTAACAAGAACAACAGCAACAACACAGAAAATAATCACAACATTTTCCTTCCAAAATTCATACTTTTTCACATAAAAACTAAAAGCTTAACAATCTAACCTACATGCTTCAACATAGCTTAATTCCTATCAATTTAACATGCTTGAATCACACAAAATAATCACAAAACACAGCAGCCAACAACATCCAAAACTACATGCATTTTCATCCATTTTCATCATTTTTTTCAAGAAAAACAAGTAAGAGATTAAAGCCAAGAATTACCTTAAAGAAAATTCACTTTGATCTTGCTAAAATGACTTGAATTCACAACCAAAAATCCCAGCTTTGAACCCCCAAGCTCAGCCGAAAGAGAGGAAAAGAGAGAGAGAGAGTTTTTTCTATTTTTTTGGAATTTTCTTTTCAAAATGACTAAGTGTTGGAAAAAAGAAAGAAATGAAGAATAATGCCATTTTATTAAACCCATTTCAGCCAAAAGCAATTAAATAAATAAACATTTATTTCATTTAATAAACTCATATAAGACAAAACACTAATGGGGCAAAAAGACCATCTTGCCCCTCCACCATAAAATCACATAAATCATACTAAAGGGGTATTTTTTTTTTGGGACATTCTAAATTCCCGGCCATTCCCGACATTCCCAATGTCTAAAACCCGTCCCTAAAATACTAACATACTAAGTTGTGATTTCTACTGAGCCAAACGCCGCGTTCCAAAATACCGGACACCGGAAATGCGAAATATAAAAACTGCTGATGACATAATTATGCATATCTGAATTTCATAATTAACAATGATAAATTATTTAAATGGCTATAAATAATTTCCTGATTAACATAAATAACTGCTAATTTCCAAATTAACTAAGCGGGCTTTACAAAATAATTATTTATTTTTTACTACTTTTTAATTTCTTAAAAATATATTTCTTTTAGGTGATGTACAATTTTTCTTTTTAGAGTTATTATCAAATATTTTATTTGTTGTTATTTAGTTATTCAATAAAAAAATGAGTACAGTTTTTATTTTTTGCACGTACAATATACTTTTGAGTTAGTGAGCAATTGTTTTATATTTGTTTTTAAGTTTTTTATTTATTTTTTATTTTTGTTAGATTATTGATTTATGTTTTTAATTTATTATTTTTTGTATGTTAATGCCAATTTAATTTTCATATTAATTAAAGTGAAGTTGTTATACTGTTGTTTATTTGTTATTATTTAGTTGTTCAAGCATGTATTAATATTTTTTTGTGTGTTGTGTTTATGTTGTTAGTTAGCAATTTTTTTTTAAAAAAAATGAATATAAGTTAGCAATTTTAATCCCACACTATTTATTTATTCAAAATATTTGAAATTCATTTGATTTGTGATGATATATTTAAGAAATTTTATTTTTGTAATTTGAATCAAAGTTTGCATAGAAAGAGATTCAAGTTAAACCACCAGCATCTTTTCTTCACTTGCAGGTTCTCTAAGAAGGTTCTTGAAGCAGTCTTTGCTTGGGTGGGATTTAGTTGTTGGGCTGCTGATTTTGGGAGCTGGAACAATTGGCTTCGACTGGGCCATTCTAGCTTGATTGGGAGGTTGTTGATTGTTATATTGGCAGCCACCATTTATCATATTTGGAGGAATAGGAACAATTGTCATTTTTCGAATTATTCAAATACTGTCAATTGTATAGTAAGCAAAATTAAAAAAGATGTCAAATATAGATTGCTTCTTATCAAGGATAGGAATGGCTCCAAAGTGGGATTAGATTTACTTAAGCGGTTGATTGTAATTAAGTGAGGGTGAGGTTTCCTTGTGAGAGCCTTGAGGGTGTATTCCTTTGTGTTGGTATGATTAATGAAGCTTTCTTCTTCTTGATAAAAAAAAAAAAAAATCAAGTTATTGCTATAAATACATATATGTTGGGCTGTTATGACTCTTGTTTTTTTCATTCTTTTGAAAATGAGTAATGATATGTACACACATAGCATGACACACACCTATATAACAAGTCACTTTTGATAGGTGGAACCCATCTTAAATATAGATGATATGTTGAAATTACTTAAAATTATTTTTGAGGTGATGTATACAACTTTTTATTTTTGTTATGGCAATGGGTTGAAATCTTTTTAATTTGTATGTTAAAGTGAGGTTGTTATTATATTTTTTTATTGTTGTTATTTAGTTGTTCAAACAATCACTACAAAAAATTTTACTTTTAGTCACAACAAAACTTGTGACTTAAAGTGAAAAAAGTGTGACTAATTATAAATTATTATTCCTATGTTGTGACTAAAAGGTCCGTGACTAAAAGTATTAGTCACAAAAATTACAATTTGTTGTGACTAAATGTATTTTTAGTCACAATACTTGTTGTGACTAAAACTAAATTAGTGACAACTTATAACTAAATACTATGTTTTAGTTACAAGTAACATTTTGTTGTGACTAAAAGTCACATTTAGTCACAAAAAAATTATGTTGTGACTAAAAAATTGTCACTAAAAGTAGCAGTTTTTTGTAGTGAATAGAAAAATAATTGTATGTTTAGTTTTTCATGAATACATGTAATAAGTTTGTTTGTGTTGTGTTTATATCTTTATTGTTGCAAACAATTTTTTTTAATTGTTAGTTTGTTTGATTGGTGTGTTGTTTTTATTTTTTATTTCTGTTATCACAATGTGTTGAAATCTATTTAATTTACATATTAAAGTGAAGTTGTTATTATGTTGTTTTATTGTTGTTTTTATTAGTTGTCTAAACAATAAAAAATATTGATATATATAGTTTTTCATGAGTATATGTATTAAAATTATTTGTGTGTTCAGCTTTCAATAAGATTTCAGCTTTCAACCAAACATGTGCCCATCAATACCCTTTGTCCTTTTTGTAACTCGGCTCCGGAAACCTCTCTCCATGTCCTTGTTCGATGCTCTTTTGCACAAGGCTGTTGGAGTTTGTCTCGTGTTCCTAGCGTGGCTGCTGCTGCCATGACATTTGCAGCATGGTTCGAAGAGGGGCTACGGGCGTGGACTGAGTTCGAGAAGCTTGAGGCAGCTATGATGGTTTGGGCCATTTGGAAGCATCGTAACGAGCTAGTTTGGAACTCTAAAATATCTGATATTAGTGAGGTTGTGACATTAGCTAAATTGAACTTTATTGATTGGTATAATGCTCAAAAGAATACCGTGCCTACTCTTGATGGTAATGGTTCGGTTGTTGAAGTTCTAGAGCATTGGGCCGCCCCTCAATTTCCTATGATTAAAGTTAATGTTGATGGTGCAATCTTCTCTAATGAGAGGCGTTTTGGCATTGGTTTGGTAGCAAGGACGGCGGCTGGGTTTGTCTTACAAGCTAAGAGTTTGCTCAAGGAGGGTGTGTTGAAGCCTCATGTGGTGGAAGCAATTGGCATAAAGGAGGCTCTGAGTTGGATTAAAGACAACAGATGGACAAATGTTGTGGTGGAGTCGGATTGTCTGAGAGTCATCAGGGATTTACAAAAATTTAAACATATGGCTTCTCCTTATGGCCATATACTTTCTGAATGTATGACTATGTGTTCGAGTGTTGGTGATGTTTCTTTTAATTTTGTTAAGTGATCTGCTAATAAGGTTGCGCATGCTATTGCGCGATCTTCTCTTGTTGAGGCTGATTGTACTTATTTTGGGGATGCATTGCCCATGGATTATGCATCTTTAGTTTTGAATGATGTGATTTAATAAAATTTCATCATTATTCAAAAAAAAAAAAATTATTTGTGTGTTGTGTTTATATTTTTTTTAAGGTTGTTAATAATTTTTTTATGTTCACTTAATTTGTATATCTAAAAAGTGTTATTAGAGAGTTGTTTGTTAGTTGTATTAAGTTGATTAATCAACATAAAATTATTATTTATTTATTTATTTGTGGGCAGTGATTTAGAATTTTTACTTTGTGGGGGCTTATTTATCATAAAAAAATATTTATAACTACATTATAATCACTCTTATTAAATTTATCTAATTTTATGGGGGCTATTCTACTATCTTGGTTTATAATTATTAAATTGAAAAATTTACATTTAATTTTTTAAAAGTCAATATTTTTGTTAGTGGGGGCTATAGCCCCCACATTATTGTGAATGGGTCCGTCTTTGTTTGTGGGTACATATATTTTTAAGTTGTTGCACAAGTATTTTGTAGTTGCTTTTAATTTTTATAATTATTTGTGTGTTGTTTTTTAATTTTTTTTAGTTGACATAATAATGTTTTGATACTTAATTACTTTTTATTTTACATGGGATTATTGTTCAATTATTTATGACTTTATCCATTATTAGTTAATTGTCTAACTATGGAGAAAAAATGAATACATATTTGTATGTTTAATTTTTTTTGGGTGCACACATTAAGATTTTTATGTTATTTTTTTGTGTAATTTAAATTACTGTCTTATTTTTAATTGATTATATTCTTAGTTATCTATTAGTTAAAATTTAGATAATTTATTATTATTTTTATCAACTCTGTAATATATATTATATATATAATTGTGTAATGGTTAATATTATTTTTATTTTTATAATTTTAATTTAATTACATTTATTTTAAAAAATATTATCAAATAAGATATACACATATATCATTTTTTTTAATATTTTATTAATCTAGTCCTATCTCTTTTGTCAAAATTGTTGTCGTGCAACAAAAAATAAAATAAAAAATAATAGTAGATTGTTGCTTTTAATAAGTGGCAAGTTCTCTTGCATTATGTACTTTCATAAATATATATATTCTCCACAGTAACGGGTTCCACTCACTTGCCCGCCCGTGACTTTTGTTTTTTTTTTTTTTTTTTTAAAAAAAAAAATACATTTATAAATAAAAATAAAGTTAGACCTTATAGTCATTACAAAAAATATTAATAAGTATAGTAGATATATCTACCATGCCCGTAATATTGTTGGCAAACGTCTATTTGACCACATTATGGGCCGCATAGTTATAGTTTCTAGAAATACAAGAAAAATTACAATTAGCCATAAAAAGAAGAGAGGAACTTGTAATATCGCACATAGTTCTCAATCCCCCAAATAGATTCATCCCTTTTTAAGTTCTTGATAACAATCTCTGAATCAGTCTCCACCATCACAAAAGGATGATGCAAAAAGACCGTCATCTCCATGGCTAAAAGACAGGCCACAGCTTCTCCAATGAGTAGGTAAGTAAAGTGTAACCTTTTTGCCGCCACCCATAAAATTGACTTTTGTTTTCTCAGTTTATATACTTGAGAATATTTTTTGTAATTAGTAAGCTTTAAAAATAATATTTTTGTAAATATTAAATAGTATAAATGTTTATTTTAGATTCTCTTAGCCTAAAACAGAAAAAAATCTCTATTTTTATTCTCTTTTTTGAAGTCTATTATTTTTTTTTTAACAGTTTATCAATTTTGCTTCTGTCACTTCAATATATTCTCTATGTGACTCTTTTATGTCAGTGTATTTTAGATAGAATACATGTAAAAAAAAACTATATTTCAATTAATTATAAATTAAAAATAGACAGGTGTTTTTCAATTTAACCTAAATTTATTTAGTATGGTCTCAAAAAGTTTACGGATTATTGAATCAGAAATTGCCAATGGCATGAAGAGACCTAATTAAAGACAACCATATTTTTTTTGACTTTTTCGAAAATTCAATTAATATTTTGTTTCTTTAGCATATTACCCGCATGCATTTATTTACAACGGATATGAATTTCTTAAGTATATTAGTCAAACGGTGCCTTGTAAATACTTAGAGATATAATCTTTTCTTTTCTATATATAACACTCTTCATTTTTCAAATATATCACTGAGAGAAAGACCAGCTAAAAAAATTAAGTTCATAATGGTTCGTTCATCACAACTGAGCTCTCTTCTTCTTCTTATTCAATATTTAACTTTCACATGGGCTGCAAGTGCAACTCCAGCTTCAACAACTGAAAGCTTCATCAAATGCGTATCAAAAAATTCCGAACTTTCCGTACTAGTTACCACAACCCTCTTCACACCAAACAATTCATCATATACTTCTGTTTTAGGATCCACAACAACAAATCTTAGGTTCTTGGAACCATCAGTTCCAAAACCAGACTTCATATTCACACCATTACACGATTCCCACGTCCAAGCATCCATTACTTGTTTGAAAGAGCTCGGATTAAAGCTCAGAGTCCGAAGTGGAGGCCACGATTACGAAGGAGTTTCCTACGCATCAAGAAACCAAAGTCGTTTTGCTGTTATAGATCTCATCAATCTTCGACGTATCGAGGTTAACATCGAAGATAACTCGGCTTGGGTTCAGGCCGGTGCCACTAATAGAGAACTCTATTACAGAATCTCTCAAAAAAGCAGAGTACATGCTTTCCCAGCTGGACTTTGCACGAGTTTAGGCATTGGTGGCCACATAACAGGAGGTGGTTACGGCTCTCTGCTAAGAAAATATGGCCTAGCAGCTGACAACGTTGTTGATGCTCTAATCGTTGATGTTAATGGTAAAATTCTCAACAGAAAAGCCATGGGAGAAGACTTGTTTTGGGCAATAAGAGGTGGTGGTGGTGGAAGCTTTGGAATCATTCTTTGGTGGAAGATTAAACTTGTTTCCGTCCCCAAAAAAGTTACCGTTTTTCGAATTACCAAGACTTTGGAGCAAGGAGCGAAGAAGATCATCCAAAAGTGGCAACAAATTGTGGATAAACTTCATGAAGATCTTATGATTAAAGTAACTATGGTTGTTGTTAATGGTACTGTAGAAACTTATTATGAAGCTCTTTTTCTCGGAGACACAGATAAACTCCTTCGAATTATGAAAATGAGCTTCCCTGAGTTGGGTTTGACACAAAATGATTGTATCAAAATGAGTTGGCTTGAATCTGTGGGTTTCTTCGAAGGAAAACCAATTGGAACACCAGTTGAATACCTTCTTCAATCGAAATCTTTGTATAGGACATATTTCAAAGCCAAGTCAGACTATGTAAAAGTTCCTATACCTGTAGTGGCTCTCGAGGGGATATGGAAAAGGATGTTCGATAAAGAGCTTGAGGGAAAAATAATTATTTGGACTCCTTATGGTGGAAAGATGAGCTTGATTCCTGAATCTTATTCTCCTTTCCCTCATAGAAAAGTGTTAAGACAGAGAGTTAGTTTTGAGTTAGTTATTGTTGTAACTAACTTCTGTCATTTCTGGTTTTTAGTTACATTGGGTTGTTAGTTGTTAGTCCTGTATTACTTTGTCAGTGCTTAGCTCTCTTGTATATAAACTCAATGGTTCAGTAATAAACATTTGAGATTCTTTCTTCTCCATTTCATCTTTTCTTCCTTTCATCTCTTTCTTTCTCTTTCGTTTAGCTTTTATGTTCATCAATGGCGAATCGGTTTAACATGGTATCAGAGCAGTTCCCTCCGCTCACTGCTAACATGGCTACTCTAGGCAACAACAATGCTGTTCCTGCAGCTAACAACCCCAGATCTAATCCCCCTGGATCTCAACCTGAAAAACAGAGCTCGACAGAGTCAAGAACCTGTCTTCTTCAATCACAGCCTCTCAGTTCGCCTCAATGACCATAACTTTCTCTTGTGGAAGCAGCAGGTTCTTGCAGCAATAAGAAGAAACAGGTTGCTAAAGTTCATCGAAGAATCTCCACCAGAAGAATTTCTGAACAACGAAGATCGCGTGCTAAACAGAGTGAATCCCGACTATGGCGATTGGGAAGTTCAAGATCAATTACTCGTCTCCTGGCTTCTATCCTCCATGACTGAAAGTCTTTTAACTCGTATGGTCGGCTGTAATACAGCTCAACAAATTTGGGAATCCTTGGAGAAACACTTCACATTACAAGTTTCTTCCAAGATTCTTGAATTTCGTACGAAGCTGCAAAATCTAAAGAAAGGAAGTTTGAGCCTCAATGATTATCTACTGAAAGTTAAACAAGCTGTTGATTTTCTTGCATCTGTAGGAGAAGTCATAAGTGATCGTGACCACATTGCAGCAATTTTCAAAGGTTTGCCGAGCGAATACGACACTTTTGTTATTTCTTCGAACACACGAATTGAAAACTATACTGTTGGTGAAATCGAGGCTCAATTGCTGGCATCCGAATCAAGAATTGAGAAATCTGGGAAAGACGTGGAGTCGAGTGCCAATCTCACCATGAAGGAGCAAGATCCGTTGCTGGAAGCTAATATTGCCTTTAAAAGATTCAGACAACAGCAACAATTCCTGGGCAGAGGCAATACTCAGTATGGTACAGGTCAGTTTGGCTATAGAGGTATGAGTCGAGGTAATGAATTTTCTCAGAATTTCAGTTCGAATTTTGGAGGCAGAGGCAATTTTAATGGTGCTAGAGGAGGAAGGTCTGGTATAGCTGTGAACAATAGAGTTCAGTGCCAACTTTGTCTTCGATTTGGGCATACTGCACTTGATTGTTTCTATCGGTTTGATAAGGCTTTCACAGGATCTGTTCAAGGTGGGAATAATGGAACTCAGTCACAGGTGCCTCAACAACCTCAAGTTAATCTCACCACAACTGAAGGAGCTAATGACAGCAATTGGTACCCAGATTCTGGTGCTACCAATCACTGTACTCCACAAGCTCAGAATTTAGCTTCCTGCTATGATTATTCTGGACAAGATCAAATGCATGTTGGCAATGGGACAGGTTTGTCTATAAAACATATTGGTCAATCTTACATTTTTCCAAAGCATTCATCTCATCCTCTAGTGCTTAACAATCTCCTTCATGTTCCTGAAATTACAAAGAACCTTATTAGTGTGTCAAAATTTGCTAAAGATAACAATGTGTATTTTGAATTTCATGCTAATATGTGTTTTGTCAAGGAGGAGATGACTCATACTACTTTGTTGATGGGGATGCACAAGAATGGCCTATATACTTTTGATGTCTCACATGTAGGACCTGTTTCACCAAGCTTAGTTCCTGGTCAAAGCCTCAAAGATCCAAACAGCCTCTCCCCAAACACTACCAACACAAGCTGTCACTCCACAATAAAGAGCACCTATACAGTTTCTCTAAATAACACTACTGTTAGTGTCTCAAATTGTATAAAGTGCAATACTAGTGTTCAAAATGATTTTACCTTGTGGCATAATAGATTAGGACATCCTTCTGAGAGAATTGTACAAGGTGTCCTACAATCTTGTAATCTGCCAATAAGTAATAAAATCTCTCCTTTTTCTGTATGTTCAGCTTGTTGCCTTGACAAGATTCATAAATTCCCTTTCCCAAAATCATCAACTACTGTTATTTCAGAACCCCTTGAACTTGTTGTGTCTGATCTTTGGGGTCCATCCTATGTGAATTCATTCAATGGCTATAAATACTATATTCACTTTGTTGATGTTTACTCTAGGTTTACTTGGCTCTATCTTTTGAAACAAAAATCAGATGCCTTTAAGACATTTCTGCATTTTAAATCTGAAGCCGAACTTCTACTTGGGAAGTCCATAAAAACCTTACAAACAGATTGGGGTGGGGAATTTAGAAGTTTTACCAACTATCTTGCTGAAAATGGTGTGCACCATAGACATCATTGTCCTACAACTCATCAACAAAATGGTCTAGCTGAGAGAAAGCATAGACATATTGTTGAAAATGGCTTAACACTTCTTGCACAAGCCTCTCTCCCTCTCAAATTTTGGGATGAAGCCTTTAGAACCGCTGTGTATATCCATAATAGGCTCCCAACACCCTTATTTAAGCACAAGTCACCTCTGGAAGTTTTGTTTAATACAAAACCTGATTATTCAACATTCAAGACCTTTGGTTGCAAGTGCTTTCCCAATATCAGACCTTATAACAAGCACAAGCTTGAGTTTAGGTCTGCCCCTTGCACATTTTTAGGCTATAGCCTAAACCATAAAGGGTATAAGTGCTTAGACACTAATGGGAGACTCTACATTTCAAGAGATGTAATATTTGATGAGTTTTCCTTTCCATATGAAGACCAAAAAGGCCATTCTCAACCCACTCCTACCCTGCCCTCTCTCTCACCAATCTCAGCCATCATACCAACTTGTTCTCATTTTCGAACACATTATACTATGGCAGATTTACTTCATTCTCCCTCAACAGATGCCACTTCTCACACATCTGATTTTGTAGTTGACCAACATGTTTTGATAGACAATTCTAATCCTAATCATGCTTCTATTCCTACTACTAACTGGCCACCCAGCCAGCTGCCATTTGTTTATGATGCAGGTGAGTCATCTAATGCTGCAGCAACATCACATATGGACACCTCTGCTACAGAACAGGTGCCTCTTGTTTCTTCTCCTGCTGTTGATGTTGCAGCAACACCAAATGCTGATGTTGCTGTTGCACCCACACCAGATGCTGCAGCAACAGTGACCTGTGACCCTGATAGTACACCTACTGGTGTTACTCGAGAACCCCACAGGTGTTCTGGGGCTGTCTTTACTTCACCTGCTGCTCTTCCTCTAGTTGCAGGCTGTCTCAATGCTCCTGGAAAGCGCAACATGCATCGAATGCACACCAGATCACAGTCAGGTGTGTATAAGCCCAAATCCTTTCTTCTCACCAGAGAACCAGCAAATATAAAGGAAGCTCTCTCTCAAGAGCATTGGAACAGTGCCATGGGTGATGAGATCTTGGCTTTGGCTAGGAATAGAACATGGATACTTGTCAAACTTCCACCAGGCAGACAGGCCATTGGGTGTAAGTGGGTTTACAAAGTTAAAGAGAACATGGATGGCTCTGTTAACAAGTTCAAGGCAAGATTAGTGGCTAAAGGTTTCCATCAGCAACCTGGTTTTGACTTTACAGAAACCTTTAGCCCAGTTGTGAAACCTGTGACTATTAGGGTGGTTCTTACATTGGCTCTCTCTAAAGGATGGGCAGTCAAGCAACTTGATGTAAATAATGCTTTTCTCAATGGAGAATTGCAAGAAGAGGTCTACATGCTACAACCACCTGGTTTTGAGGTGCCTGGACAAGAACACTTGGTCTGTAAACTCAACAAAGCGCTTTATGGTCTCAAACAGGCGCCAAGAGCCTGGTTTGACAAATTAAGAAATTGCCTCATGTCCCTTGGATTTGTGTCTTCTAAATCCGATCATTCCCTCTTCATTAGTCATACTGATCTGTCCACTACACTTGTATTAGTGTATGTGGATGATATTTTAGTCACAGGAAGTGACTTAAAGGTTGTTGACACACTCATTACTGCCTTGAACACTCAATTTTCCCTAAAGGATTTAGGGCCTTTGAAGTATTTTCTGGGTATTGAGGTTCGGTACACATCAGATGGAATCCATCTTTGTCAAGCCAAATATGCTAAAGATCTTCTCCTTAAGGCTCAAATGTCTAGTGCCAAACCATTTCCCACACCTATGACTAGTGGCCTTCGATTGTCTGCTCACCAAGGGGACCCTATGCCCGATGTTCAATTGTATAGATCGACAGTTGGGGCACTGCAGTATCTTACGATTACTCGGCCTGAGTTGTCATTTAGTGTCAACAAGGTCTGTCAATTCATGCAGAGACCCTTGTTAACACACTGGCAAGCCGTTAAAAGAATTCTCAGATATATTAGTGGCACTACTGATTTTGGCCTTCATCTCACCAAGCCTCAGTCGTTCGAGTTAACAGCCTTTTGTGATGCCGATTGGGCATCAGATCAAGATGATAGGAAGTCTACCTCTGGCTTTGCTATCTTCTTTGGCTCGAACTTGGTTGCCTGGAAAAGCAAGAAACAGCAGACAATTTCTCGTTCCAGCACTGAGGCAGAGTATAGAAGCGTTGCTAATGTCACGGCCGAGCTTACTTGGCTACATTATCTGTTTACTGAGCTGAACATTCGAATGCCCCATCCACCTACGGTCTGGTGTGATAATCTCAGTACCGTCATGCTTACTCAAAACCCTGTTTTACATGCAAGAACAAAGCACATCGAGCTTGATTTGTACTTTGTTCGCGAGAAGGTCCTAAACAGAACCATAGAGATCAAGCACGTTTCTGCACATGATCAAATTGCAGATGGACTAACTAAGGCTATGTCAAGTCAGCGGTTTCTTGATTTCAGGTCCAAACTCAAAATTGAAAATCATTCAATTATGAGTTTGAAGGGGGGTGTTAAGACAGAGAGTTAGTTTTGAGTTAGTTATTGTTGTAACTAACTTCTGTCATTTCTGGTTTTCAGTTACATTGGGTTGTTAGTTGTTAGTCTTGTATTACTTTGTTAGCGCTTAGCTCTCTTGTATATAAACTCAATGGTTCAGTAATAAACATTTGAGATTCTTTCTTCTCCATTTCATCTTTTCTTCCTTTCATCTCTTTCTTTCTCTTTCGTTTAGCTTTTATGTTCATCAATGGCGAATCGGTTTAACAAAAAGGAATCATTTTTATGAGTCAGTACTTGAGCCTATGGAGAAGTAGTGAGGACCAAAATCCAGAGAGGCACATTAATTGGGTAAGGGAGTTGTATGAGTATATGACTCCTTATGTTTCTATGTCCCCACGAGAAGCTTATGTGAACTATAGAGATCTTGATATTGGGATGAACGAGATGGGTGGTGCTACAAGCTTCGAACAAGCTAGTGTTTGGGGTCAAAAGTATTTCAAGGGTAATTTCAAGAGATTAGTTAGTGTTAAAAGTAAAATTGATCCTGATTACTTCTTTTCTCATGAACAGAGTATTCCACCGGCCTCTTAAATCACCAAATATGGTGATGTTTTCACAGTTAGAGGTGACTGCATCAGTGTGTCTTGTAGTCCGATTCCACCTGGTGAAGTTGGAACTAATTTAGTGCATGGACAAGAGATTTGGCTTCCATGATATATTCTATATATAGATAAAAATCTTACCATAAAAATAAGACAGAGTCAATTAATGTATTTATGTTATTTCTCCTGAGTAATATAGCGTGGAAAGTCAAGTGTCATAAGGCATAAATATCCTTTAAGTTTATCAAATTTTATAGTCTAGTCTTTTTATGTATGTTAATGTTAATTTTTTTTTTTCCTTTTAGAAAAGTTAGCTATCATTAAAAACTTAAATCTAGTGGCGAAAATGTCATGAGAAAAAAGAATGTTAAAACAATATCATTAACCAATAAAAGTTAATCGGTAAAGAGACACTAACACAATTAGGGTCGCCGGACCTAAACCATAATGATTATTCAAAGAAAGAGTTAGCTTACCCATAAGTATATATTGAAGTACTATTAGCAATCCTACGATAAAAGAAAAAGCAAACATGAAGGATAGAATATTTCTAAAGGTACATACCTACATTTCGCATAAAACAAAAAGAAAACATATATGAATGAATATATGAAGGAAAGTTTCATTATTCTATATATAATAAAACTTCGTATCAAAATTTATTCCTTTCACTAATTTATATAAAATAATGCCACTATTTTCCTAAACTACTCACAGTGCTCTTTTCATTTAATCTCTCTCTCTCTCTCTCTCTCTCTCTCTCTCTCTCTCTCTCTCTCTCTCTCTCTCTCTCTCTCTCTCTCTCTCTCTCTCTCTCTCTCTCTCTCTTCACCGAACCCAAACGCCGACCCCCTTAACGTTACATACCAAGGGCACCCAACCACCGTGACCAAGACGCCGCCCACCTATCTTCCTCCCTCTCTCTCTTTGGTCACGACGACCCCCTCCTTGCTTATGTCACCCACGACGACCCCCTCCTCGTCTTTTGTCGCCCAATCACCGTCACCACGACGCACTAACCTAAAACACGAAAGTCCCAACACGAAACCCAATCGAACTTTAATAAAAGTTCGAAACCACCACCACCATTTTTAGTGTTGAACGACGCCACCATCACCAAGAACGGAGTTCAGACCACCACTAACAACGACAACTTAAACACAATCGAATTGTAAGTTTTTCTTTAAAAAAAATGTAAACTTTTCATATATTAAATTGTAAATTTGTGTATGTTGTTGAGATTAGTTGGATTTTTATGGATTCTGTGTTTTGTTGATGGTGGTCTGTGTATTTTCACAGTGATATCGATAATTTATCGATAGGATATCGATTATGGAACCAAGGGGTAGTTGATAGTTTAGCTTAACTATTTTTCTAATTTTTTTTAATGTTTGTCGATAGGTTATCATTAGAATATTGATAGGATATCTATTGTTTGTCGATGGTTTGGTTAGGCTTGTGACTTTCTACTTTTTTTACTGTCATGTCGATGGATTATTGATAAGATATCAATAAGATATCGCTGAAATATTAATTGAGCAGTCGATAGTGTTAGCTTGTCTGTTTTTTCATTTCTTTTATTGATCAATATCGATAGGATATCGACATTTTGTTGATAAAGTTGCTTGTGCTTTATATTTTCTAGATAATTTTGAATTGTCGATGGGATATCGACATATTGTTAGTATTTTCTCAACTGTTACCAATGATTTATCGATTATTTCTAGTTTTCCTATGGCTTATTTTTTTACTATTATCAATTGAGCAATTGATAGTGTTAGCTTATCTATTTTTTATTTCCTTTATTGAATATTGATAGGACATCAACATTTTGTTGATGTTTGTCGATAAAGTGGCTTGTACTTTATATTTTCTGGATAATTATCAAATTATTGATAGAATATCGACATATTGTCGATATTTTCTCGACTACTATCAATGGTTTGTCGATTTTTTATATGTGTTTTGATTTTTAAGGAATAATAATTTTGTCGATAGTTTTTTGATATTTTTTTAATTATGTGGCTGACCTTTTTCTCTTTTGCAGATGCCTCCGAAGCTTATAGTTCCATTTTTTGAGCATTTTACAGGTCGTGGACCTACAGAGGCAGTGGTATTTTAAGTAATTTTATCAAACAAGAATTTGATAAATACGATTTGACTGATATATAGGGAAAAGGCTAGGCTTTATCCTGTATCTTTATGTTTCACTAACTCATCTTTTTAAGTGTTACTAAAGTATGCCTTAAAATTAGAAATTGTTAAATTTTGGATTGCTTATGATTCCTTTCTAATGTTTGAGGTTATTCATTTTGATTAATGAGACTATGAAAGGGTGATAATCTGGATCAGATACAATACCACGACTCAAAACCCGCACAAAATAAATAGGTTTAAGTTTGCCTTAAATGGGTTTTGGTTATTTTTGAGTTTACAAACTTAATTCGAAAATAATACGATAATGACCTATGTAAGAGTATACATTCTTAAATTTATTACATGTAAATTATATTTTTTTAATTAAATAGAACAAGAACATATCAAATTACCCATAAATATACCATAACAAGATTGTAAATATGTTAAATTTGTTATAAACATTTTAATGAGTTGATAAAATTAACTAAAATTAAGCATCATTTTTTATACAAACGGGATCAGGTCAGCCGATTATAAACAAGTTAGGTTTGGATTTCAGTTTTCGAGATAATTAATAAATGACTTGGGTTTTAGTTTGATATTTTCTTATAATACTTAAACCTTCATACGACATGAACATAATTTACGAACACAAAAGTGCCACTCTTATTAATGAAATGCATTATTTTTGTTCCTCTAACAAAATATAATAAAATAAAAAATAAAACATCTAGAATTTTTTGTATTATTTTGTAAACAAAAAAGCATCTAGAGCTTTAAATTAATATACTTCCAAAAAAAATCAACTACTCCTCAGTCGAGTATAAGTTCATTGAATCTAGACAAATTACATTGAATCCAATTTTTCACCTCATCACTTCATAATGTTCCAAAATAAATAATGATAAGGAGTTATTATTGCCAACTTTGTGTCGTAAAAAAACAAAACTACACATCAACATGATCATCTTTTAAGAGAGTGCCAAATTTGTGATGAAATGCTCTATTTTAGTATTTTTGTAAAATAAACTTCTTCATTAAATGTATTTAGTTTTATTTATAAGGGTAAGTATTCAATAATTACAATAAAAATATAATTATAGTTACATTTTTTTATGACATGCTATAATAGGTCATTAATAGATAAAATTTATATTTTTAAACTTAAATTAGTTATATACTTAAATAAATTAATTTTTAATTAAAATCTTTAATAAAACTTTTTTAAAAATATAAATTTCTATTTTTTTTATTTTATACAAATAAATCAATTCATGTTAGTATCACATTATAAGTAATTTATTAATTATTTTTAATAAACTTTTAAATTAATTACAACGATTAAAAGTAATGATCCAACGATTAAAAGTAAATATAACCATCATAATTACATATTTAATTTAACTATCAAAACCTCTTCCTTATTTATAATATTGTTATTTAACTACTATTGAATTATAGTATTTACAATATTTTGAATAAAGTATATTTATTTATTTATTAATTATCATTAATAAATAATACTTTTTATGTTTATTAATATAATTATTCATTTATTTCATTATTATGCATTGAAACATAACAAATTCGGGAATTATTTTATTATTTTTTCTTTTAATTTTGTACTTACAGTTTAAGTTGGTATGTTAATTGTTGTTACCATATAAATTTAAATTGCGAGTTAAATTGTTATGTGTATTTTTATATAAATGTAAAAAAAATAATAATATTTTAAATGTATAAATAAAAAAATTTCTATAATATATATAGGATACTAATGTAAGAACATTACTTTTGTCCCTATTTTTATCCATCCATTACACATCTACAGGTGAAAATTGTATAGCAACACAATAGTTATAGAAGACCTTACTCTTCCTGAATATTTCTATTATTTTATTGGATTAATTTATTAATATTTTTTATTTAATAAATTAATAACTTTCAGTTTTGAAAAAAGGTGCTATGAACTATGAAGGTGGTCATTGGTGTTAGTTTTCCTTTTTTTCTTTCTTTATCTTTCTTTTTTTTTTTAAAAAAAAAAATTTGAAATTCTTTTATTTACAAAACTAATTAATGGGTTGCTAGTTATACCTATAATCATATTGGGTTGAATCGGTTGAGGTGAGAGGAACAGTAGAAAAAATTGTATTTCAAGTTCAATAAAGGTCTGTTATTAAAAAAAAAATGAAATAAGAAAAAATAATCAGCATGTCATGGTTAACTCGAATCTGCTATTTGTTTTTAAAATTGTTTGTTATTATTACTGGTGGATCTTGAAAGTTAATTTAAAAATTATTTAATAAAGATGAACTGTAGAGAATTTGTGCATAGGTAAGTTTAATTGTGAAACGATTTTATAGTCAATATCCAAATTTATTTTGTTCAGTGCATATCAGGCTATGATCATTCTAAAGATGATCTTCTTTTTTTTTTTTTTTTTTTTTTTTTTTTTTTTTGAAAGGGATTCTAAAGATGATCTTAACAAACAGATATATACAACTTATAACTAAAATTCCAGAAAATTTTGCAAATACTGACCAATTGATTCAACCCATATTATAAACTTTATATAAAACATAAAAACTATTTACAAAGTAAGTTGTATACACTCACAAATTTTTACCGAAAAAATTAATAGTCAAATCTATAAAGTAAAATCAAAATACTGATACTATAAAACTAAAAACATTAGTGCATGTTTGGCATCATAACTAAAAAACTGTTTTTTGTTTTTAAAAACAAAAAATTGTTTTTTGAAAACAATTTGACTTGTTTGGCCTTGTTTTTTAAAAATAGTTTTCAGAAAACAAAGTTACAAAAAACAAGAATTTCGAAAACAACAAAATGTTGTTTTCTGTTTTAAAAACCAATTCACTTTTGGTCAATATTGTTTTTTAAAAACACTAACCAAACATGACTTGTTTTTAAAAACTTCAAAAACTATTTTTTGTTCTCATTTTTTAAAACAATTTTTTGAAAACAAAAAACAGAAAACAATACCAAACATGCTAGTATCAAACTAAAAACATGCTTTACTTATAGAAAAATCCAACTCTTAATTTGGAGAACAAATCATTTTATAGATCCAATAATCTTAATAAAAAGAAATCTCTCGTACTGGATTCAGAATGTGGTAAGATCAAAAGAGTAGAAGAGTGAGAAAAAAAAGTAGCTCATATTGGTGGAATTGGAGATGAAAAACTAACCAAATAAATTATTATTTTTTTTTAAAAAAAAAAATCAATCTTTTTGTCAGAAAAAACTTTTTATATTTCCAAGAATAACATATGGCCTTTTTGCAATCACATAATAGTTAAAATAAACCTTCAAAAGTCATCCCTTTCTACAGTTCAAAAAATGTCTATATGCTATAGGTACAAAATATGACTACTCACCGTAGAAATTTTATATATATACTAGTGGGACGTACACGTGATACGTGTATTCAATATGATTTTTGATTGGGGCTTTTTAATTTTTACAATTCAAAATAGTTTTTATTTTATATTTTTACGGAATTCTACATAAAAATTCATATTGTAATTAGCGCTGCAACCTAAATTGCACCAAAAAATCGTATAGAAACCCCTATTGCAACTAGCACTGCAACCACTTTAGAAACTCAAACCATAAATTTGAAAATAAGATAGTATATGGGGTAATTCTCTTTTTTTTAGGGAACTCATTTATTATAAAAATATGAAAATTTTATTTGCACCCGATAAATTAATAAGTACACCCTAATATTTTATAAAAAATAAACTTAAAATTATTTTTTAAAAATTACTCTTAATATTTTTTTGAATTATTTTTCTCACATTATTTTGTGTTAATTTTAGTACTTATTTAAAAAAAAAAGTCATAATTATTTTTCAAATTTATATATATTTTTTTATTTTTTTTCTAATAGATTTTCATATAATTTTTTATTTTAATTTTTTTTATTATAATATTTAAAATATTTTGATGGATTTATTTTTTAACAATTTGAATTGAAGGAATTTTGATAAAAAAAACTAATATAATTACAGATATAAATTTTATTTTAAATAAAAATTATTAAAATATGGTGCATTTATAAATTTTTAGAGTGCAAATAAAACTCTCCTAAAGATATTTGTGCTCACTGTCCATATTAAACAAAAATTATAATTACTAATACTAAATTAATTTTTGGAGCTTTTTTACTATTTTACTTTACAATTATGAAAGGGAAATTTGATATTATATGCTTAAAATTAATTTATCCACTAAAAATATGCTAGCATATTTTGCATCATGTAAAATATTCTTACACCATTTTTCTCATCCAATCTTACCCCTAAACAAATAAAAACCAAACATCCATCTCTCTCTCTCTCTAGGATACTCACACCACACACACGCACACACTCTACCAGCCAGACGACCCATCACCGGAGCTAGTGTTGTTCGGCCGCCTTACATTTCAAAAAAAAATTTCTCGTTTTTTGCATTTTTTTCCTTATGGTTTACCAGTTTTTTGCGATATTTAACGATGTATTTGCAATGATAGAACAAATCTGAGGTCAGGGATGAAGTTTAGTGATGATTTGTGATATTTAGCGATGTTTCGCGATGATGTTCGCGATGTTGTGAATTTGAGACATTTAAAGATGTTTTCGTGATTTCGCAATGTTCGCGATGTGTTTCGTGATGTTGTGAATTGGAGACATTTAAAAATGTTTTCGTGATTTCGCGATGTTTCGCGACATCTAGCGATGATGTTTCGCGACATCGTCAAAAATTAGAAAAAAAATGCAGAAAACAAGCATTGTTGTGAATTGGAGACATTTAGAGATGTTTCAAGATTTCGCGATGTTTCGCGACATTTAGCGATGTTTCGCGACATCGTCAAAAACCAGAAAAAAAAAATGCAGAAAACAAGCGCTAGATGGGTCAGAAACCAGAAAAAAAATGCGGTCGTCGTGGGTTGTCTTGGGTGCTTCTCGTGGGTCGTCGTGGGTCGTCGCGAGTCGTCATGGGTCTTCTCAGTCGTGGGTTGTTTTGGTCGGTCGGAGCTCGTGACAGTCGGGGCTGGATGGGAATAACAGAGAGAGAGGGGGGAAGTTAGACAGAGAGAGTGGGAGAAGAGAGCTTTTGAATTGTAAGGGTAATTTTGGGGTTTTAGGATGTTTGGAGAATATTTAGAGTGTTTATTTAAAGGTGGTATATTAAAAGAATAATTTAAATTTTTAAGTATATTTTAACAAATTTCCCTTATGAAATTAGAAAATATATATATTTTTTTAAGTGTGATATTATTTTAGTATAGGCTATGGTCCTCACACATCAATAAATTGGTTTGTTCTTACGCGTGTCAAATTAATGTTAAAAATATAAGTGAATGTATATAATTCAACAATTTTAAAAATTTATAAATCTATTATTTTAATTTAGTATATATACTTATATAACTAAAAAATTGTGTTTTTTTTTAATTATTTTTTATTTAATAAAATAATAAGTAAATTATTTTCATTAATTGAAATAATTTTTAAAATTTTTTGTATAAAATAATATACTTTTAAGTTATTTTGTAGAAAGATAAATTATTATTCATTAATTAAATGTGAGATATAAAAAGATTTCAAAAATATATTTTTTTTATTTGTAAAAGGATTACAATATGTATGGTTTTTGAGTTATAAAAGAACAAGTTATTATTTTTTTGTAGTTTAATATTTTGTAAAGGTTAATTAAGTAATTTACTTAGTGGAAGCCTAAAACATTCTCTTTTTTATAAAGGTTATAGATATGGAATACTTTTTAATGGGTAATACCTATCAATGGGTATT
Source organism: Cannabis sativa (assembly GCF_029168945.1). Taxonomy (NCBI): domain Eukaryota; kingdom Viridiplantae; phylum Streptophyta; class Magnoliopsida; order Rosales; family Cannabaceae; genus Cannabis; species Cannabis sativa. The sequence goes on along the minus strand of NC_083607.1, from coordinate 52,309,055 downwards.
AAAAAAAAAGAATGATGTGGTAATATGTTGACTTCCTATAGCAGGTTACCAACAAGTATTTTTTTTTAAAAAAAATTAATATATTTTTTATTTAATAATAGGGAATAATAATTCTAACCAATAGTATTAAATAATTAAAAGTTATTTTTAGAAACTTACTTATTTTGTTTAAATTACTACTTTATCCTTACACCAACAATAGAAATTTATTAAATTATAAGGGTCATTAGTGATATTTCACTCTAACACTCTTTGATGAGTTTTTTTTTTTTAGAGTTAAGGAAAAAAAAATTAAGTTGTTTGATTTTATGGTTACAAAAAGAAAAAAAAATGAGTAGCTTTATTTTTTCAGCTCTTTGTTTTTATTCTAAGAATTATTCTATTACATTTAGTGCTTGAATTTTTTGTTTGGTGCTGGTAAGTAAACATGTGATTAGTAAAATATTTAAACTAGAAAATATTTTCTCCAATATTTAATTTTACAAATCCTACATAAATTTTTGTACTTTGTTTACTTGTTTGCTTGTTGAGAGAGAAGAAGATCCAGATGTGTATTATTTTTTTTTGCTCCATTAGTTCATGCTCTCTAACTGTATATGGACCAAGACAATAAAACAGTGTGTATAAAATAGGATCATATTAAGAAAATAGAGAAATTGACATTAACTAAAATAAGTAATTGTTCTATTTTAGTATGACAACTATATTTTGAAGATTTCTTCTAGATAATATTATTATTTATTTTTTATATTTTTGAAAGAATGATTAATTAATTGAAAGCTTAGATTTTTATTTTATTTAATTATGAATAATAACTAACTAAAGAAGGAAAAAAGGAAACATGAAAAAAAGTAGGAATTAAAATTAAAAATTTCTCTTAAAATGTATGTAAAATTATAAACAGTAAAGAAAAAAATAATAATAATGAAATCATTTTATATTGATATGAATATTTATTTTTAAAGAATGTACACTAAATAATTTTTAATATTTACTTCAAATTTACTAATCAATAGCACATTATATATAAAGATTTAATTTTCAAAAAGTAAACTAGTTATACAAAGTGGAGATTTAGTTTGTCATTAATCGTAGTGTAATAGAAAACATATTATTATATTTAAAAAGAATTAATTGTGGTAAAAATACCAAATATTTAAAGGTAGTTGGTCATTAATATTTAGGATAAATAATGGCGTGAGTACCTAAAATTTTAAGTTTGTAAGTGGCATAAACTCATATTTATTTTTAGCGGCATAAGTACCCAATGTTTATAAAACTGTAATTTTTCTCTAATTTTGTCTGTACAAATTCTGTTATTATCTTAAACAGGGCATATATAAGGCCTAGATTCTTAATCATTGGGTCTAGACAGAAATATGTAGTAACTAATTTCAAAACAAAGTCTGTACTGACGAAACTGGAGAAAAATTACAGTTTTACAAATGTTGGGTACTTATGCCGCGAAAATAAAAGGGTATATTTAGTACACCTCAAAATTTTCTTTAAAGTTTTTTTTTACAAAAAAAAAAAGCCTCAAAGAATAAGAAGACTTCCCATGATTTACTCCTCTGCATTTAGTTATTTTACGAAATATGATGCATTACATATATTGCGTTATTAAAAAAAAAATTAAAAAGAAAAAAAAAAAGATAAATGAATAAAGATCTAGTGACACTATCCAGCATATTATATATTATAAATCATTAAATTTTTGCATATTTAAGTATAATGTAAACATAAACATAAATAATAAGAATAGATGGAACAACTTTTCAAAAGTATTATTTTTATATTTAATAATTATTTTAAAATTTCAAAATTATCCATTGATGAACGATTTTATAATTTAAAAGTTTTTAACTAATAATTTTTTTTTCTTAAAAAAACTATGTAACAATCAAATCAGTTTTTTTAGTAGTGGAGTAGAAATAATTATTTTGGTTATTTTAATAAAGTTTAAATATGTAAATATATTATTGGGGTGTAGTTATTATATTTACACCCCATAAAATTCTAACTATACCCCATTACTAAATTGACCCCTTTTATTTAATTTAAATTTTACTTTTTATAATCACACCCCGTCCCATTTACCAAAAGGGTATTTTCTTAGTACACCCCAAAACTTTCAAGTAATACAATGATGTTGCTAAAAAAAAAAGAGAAGATTAAGAATCGCACCCGTTCCTGTTATTCTTTTTTAATTATAATTGCTATTGTCACTATAAATTTTTTTACTTTTAGTCACAATAAAACTTGTGACTAAAAGTAAAAAAATTGTGACTAATTATAAATCATGATTCTTATGTTGTGACTAAAAAGTCTGTGGCTAAAAGTATTAGTCACAAAAATTACAATTTGTTGTGACTAAATGTATTTTTAGTTACAATATTTGTTATGACTAAAACTAAATTAGTGACAACTTGTAACTAAATGCTATGTTTTAGTCACAACATTTTGTTGTGACTAAAAGTTACATTTAGTAAAAAAAAAAATATGTGATGACTGAAAAGTTATCACTAAAAGTAACTACTTTTTATAGTGTGTAAATATTAACGAGCATTGCTATTAGGCACCAGCGGTGCTTAGCACCTTCTCGACATGTCACGTTGCGATTGGTTAGCGATACTTTCTAAAAGCTGTTATATTAAATTATGTGGGATCCGATACTTAGTTGGACCAATAGCGATACTGACACATAAGAGGGTGCTAGGCACCACTAATGCCCTTTAGCATTTCTCAAACATCTATTGAAACTCACCTATGCAAATTGCATTTCTTGGAAACTACAATTCACACTTTGTTTATTAATTGAATATCATCTTCATATGGATTACATTTATCAATATAAATGGTTAATTAGGAAAATCGAAAAGACATATCATCATAGTATTTTATAAAGATACTCTTTACATTGATTGATGGAATCTCAAAACCTTTTTCATTGATTAATAATGTTAGGCTTGAAAAATACTCTTTACAATCAGTTTTTAATTTTAGAATTATATTGAATATAAAGTAGTTGGTGTATTTATTAAAAAAAACGTAAATGAGGATGTATTTTGTTAAGAAAAAATTGATAACTTACATGGTCTAGTTTGGTCATTTCACACAAAATTAAATATGTAATTATTTCTTTTAAAATTTTGGAGTGCTGTCAAAAATTATTGGGATATAAATATAACTCCCATTATTTTATGGTGTGTAATTATAATTTCCTATATATATAGAATGATATAAAAATAAAAATAATGGATAAAAAATGACTTCCATGTCATCAAGTGGTAGGTTAAAATAAAAAATATTAAATTTAAAAATTTAATTAATAATTATAAATATCAACTATTAGATTTGATTCAATGGCTAATAATAGAATACCCCTAATACTCATTAAGAGTATACCCATATATATATATATACCATATATATTTTGCTTTTTTTGTTTGTTAAATTTAAGACATTTTTTTACATTGTAGATAATCTTTAAAAATATTTTTTTACATGTTTTATAGTTGTCCATGTTCAATGAATCTAAACAAAATCAGAAAGTCACAGTCCACACTCATATTATGTAATATTAATTTACAATTATAAAGCAATCATCTCACTTCTCAGTTCTCAGCCTAAGATTTGGTACCAGAAAGGTCTTACCAACCAACCTCCACGTTAATCTACAGCAGCAATGGGAACAGAGTTCGACCCGGCATTCATTCAAGCACCAGAGCACAGGCCCAAGCCCACAATCCTCGAAGCCCAAGGAATACCATTGATCGACCTTTCGACCGGGCCCATCGATGACCTCGCCAAGGAGATCGGCGACGCCTGCAGAAAGTGGGGTTTCTTTCAAGTGATCAACCATGGAGTTTCGCCTGAGAGTCGACGGAAGATTGAGTCAGCGGCGAGGGAGTTCTTTGCGAGGCCACAGGAAGAGAAGATGAGAGTGAAGAGGGACGAGGTCAGAGTTTTGGGATACTACGATACCGAACATACAAAGAACGTTAGGGATTGGAAGGAGGTCTTTGATTTTGTGGTGGAGGATCCAACCTTTGTTCCGGCAACGATAGATCCTGATGATCAAAAAGTTACAACGTGGCATAATCAATGGCCCGATCAGAATCCTCACGTGTTAAGGTAAATTTTAGTGCTTTTTATTTTTTATTTTTATTGAACTATACATGTAGAGGGGTTGATGAATGATGATGATGATGATAACATTGTGATTTATAATATGTTAAATATACATTGTCCGATTGTCCCTAGGAGTCATATCAATCTCTGTTCTTATAAAGATGTGTCCCTGCTTTTTGTTCTTAGAGTAAAACAAAAACGCCACCAGGGACGGAGCTACACGACTAGTTTTTTTTTTTTCTACTTTTGATAAAAATAAATAGATAATGAACTAATATTATTTAGGTAAACTACCTTTACATTATTTTTTAATTATTTTAATTGATCCTTCGAGTTATTTTGGTGATTTATCTATACCAGTTGTTAAGTAAATTTTAATTACGATTTAAATTGTTTTACTCTTGTTACAAGGATTATTATGAGGATTTTCAAAAAAATGTGATAAAAAAAATTATTTTGAAATATAAAAATAAAAAAAAAATATTATCTCATACATTATTTTTTTGATTTTTTTTTAATTTATGATTTAAATTTTGATTGCAATTTAAATTAATGTTGCATTTTTATGTAAATTTTTGTAAAAAAAATTATTCTAAACAATAAAAATAAAATAAATCATTATATAAGAATGACAATAGTAAAATTAATATTAGTTCAAAATGAAGAGACAAGATAAGAATATTATATTAACTTTTGTCTGTTGACTCTAGCAGATTATTTATTTATTTTTTTTTTTTGACAATTCTAGCAGATTAATTTTGTTTCAGTATATCCATTACTAATACTGATCTTACTTTGGTAATTAGTTTAATTAATAAACTTCACATTAATTTTAGTTTTCAGTCTATTTTATTAGATATTTATTCTTTATTAACTGCTGTTAGTGGTGGTTCTTAAACCGCCATTCTGCGATCGGCGAATGGTGTTGCATGCCCACACACCGGCAACCTTTATTACGAATTTAAAAGATCGTGTTTTGACAGATGTTTGTCCTCAATTTTTGAACTCTACTGTATCAATAAATTTATCTTGATAAATTATGTCTTTCTTTGAAAAAAATTTATATTAGAGGCCATGAACTTGAGCATCTGCCACTTAACTTTCGTAGAAATGCTTTTAGTATGTGTTTAAACCTATTTGATTTATAGTTTTATTATTTGAATTATGGAGATCAATTTTGATAAATATTAGCTTGTAATAACTATTAAAGTTATTTTTTGATTTGGCTAACATGTTCTTATTAGTTCATATAAAAATATAATTATAATAAAAATATGTGTTTAGAGTTAAATTGGGTTGGCACAGATATTATTTTTTAAGTAAAGAATGTTAGAAAAAATAAAGAGTGTTAGTTCTATTTGATTAGGTTTTTTACCTCTCGAATTTTGACATGTACTAAATTATGCTTTCTGAATTTTTAAGATCGTTAAAAATACCCACTGAACTATTGAGATTATTGGATTTAAGGACTTTTATTCAATTTTAATAAAAAAAAAAGTCTAACATGGATTAAAGTTTTGAGGGCATGATTTAGTACATGTAAAAGTTCGAGGGGCTTGATTTGGTAAATATCAAAGTTTAGGGAGCATGGTTTAGTACATAAACAATAACTAAAATAGTAAAATTGAATGAAATTAGATAAAAATCCTTAAATCTAACAATCTCAATAGAAGAGAAATTTTTAACGACCAGATAAATTCAGGGACATGATTTAGTACATGTTAAAGTTTATGAGATAAAAATCCATTAGCCTTAAAAAAAAACAATATATAACCTACATATATATTTTTTTTTTTAAAAAAAATAATTAGTCTTTTAAAAATATTTACAAATAGTTCTAGTTCAAAACCCCCATATTTGGTGAGATAGGTATGGAGTATATATATTCGCAAATAAGTTTTGCTGGCAAAAAAAGGAAAAATATACATGTTTAAAATAAACCCTTTCCAACGTAGATGCCTTCAATCCAAACGACCACTGCCAATTTGTAGATGCCACTAGATGTGCCACTAGGCTTAAAAGGATTGATAAGGGGAAGGCCATTCTTCAATCAAAAGTTGAGGGTGGTAAACAACTCATGAAGACTTTTGAGCCTATTGTCAAAGCTGCAAAAAAAAAAAAGACTTGGAAGTGACACAAGTCAAGCCACCCATTTCCATGTCAAGTTATAGTAATCATCGTCTTATTACGCACAAGTGAATCAGTTTGATTAAAGAATCAAGTAGCCATTTTTTTGGTGGCCTAAAGCGAAAGAGTGGCCTCGATGTGTGTATGGACGGTAGAAGGGTGAAACCAAACTCTAGTTCGGGTGTGTCTCCTGTGGTGTTGATGATTTAATATCCGAGGGAGAGAATTGAGTTCGAATTTGGGTGTGTCCTATGTGGTGATTGATGAAGTAATGGCGCAATTTGTTGAGCTGACTCTCCATTCACAATGAGTATCCTATGCTGTAATGCTCCGGGTATGGGAACATCGATGCATTAACGGCTCTGCGAGACAGAAGTGTAACGTATGCAACTAGTTTGGTGGCTTGTCTTGAGGGCCTGCCAACATACAAGGAGGCCTGGTACCTTCAGGATTAGGCCATGAACGTATGAGAGTCATTGGGAAATGAGGAAGACAGTTCAGACAGTATCGAATGGGGCATGATTAGAAGCATTGGCACGTTAGCTTGGTGTTGGCATTTAGGTGAGCGACTGTAGTAAGATTTGCCTTATCATAGTGGGAACCTATTTACAGTGCGAGTATCTTGGCTAGAGAGCCTCGGTGCATGGATGCACTGACGGATGCTTGCGAGCATGACTCAGCGGGAGTTGTTCAAGAGACGGAAGTGTACACAAGGCACACGATCGCATGAAAAATGAGCCCATTATTACTTGGGTGGTTGGAAGGCTGACCTTAGCTTAGAGAAGTCAAGGTGCTGCACGGGTGTTTCGCTGCTGTAAAAGGTGAGCCCATGAAACTAGGCAGTGGGGTTAGTTGAGATGTTGGTGTGAATGTGGTGGAGTTACTTGGAGTTAGATTGGCATTGCGTATTGCTTGATAATTTGGCTTTTTTATTTACATTATTGAAAGTGATTTGACAATTGCCATAGGCTGGATTAATAGTTCTAATTCCAATAATGTATGCGAGTCAATTATTTTTTATGTTATTTCTTTGTTAGCAACTATTTGTGTTGGTTCTTGCAAAATTTGCAAAATTATATTGCGTTTTCTGTTACTAGTTCCTTAGGAGAATATATTTGGGTGGATGCTTGTTCACATTTTATTAGCTTTCCTATAACAATTAATTTAGTTTGATGAAATCCGTACTTTCTTTTTCAAAAAAATTAGAAAAAATAAACCCTCTCCAAGGAATTCATAAATAAAAAAAAAAAAATAGTCATCTTGAAGTTTTGGAGAAAATATGTTCTTTAATTTACTAATTTGTGAAAACAAAAATCTATATAATTAATTTATTCTAAGTACCTATGGAATAAACTTCAGTTTTCTTATTAACACACATTTTTACGGCTTTCCATGAAATTGTGGTGTAACCTCAGGGAGGCATGTGAAGAGTATGGTAGAGAGGTTGAAAAGCTCTCGATCAAGTTGATGGAACTAATTGCCATAAGCTTAGGCTTAGAAGCAAACAGGTTCAATGACTTCTTCAAAGACCAAACAAGCTTCATCCGGCTCAATCACTATCCACCATGCCCTAATCCTCACCTTGCTCTCGGCGTTGGACGCCACAAGGATGCCGGTGCGCTGACAATCCTAGCTCAAGATGATGTTGGAGGTCTTGAAGTTAAGAGAAAGAGTGATGGAGAGTGGATTCGTGTCAAACCAACACCCCATGCTTTTATCATCAACGTTGGTGATATAATTCAGGTATGGTTTTTTCAAAGAAAGACTGTTATTTGTGTAGCTTTTTTATGGTAAGAATTGATGGTTGATGTTATGATTAAGCAATTCATAATTGTAATATATTTTTTTTTTCAACTATTGGAAAGGTTTGGAGCAATGAAAGATACGAGAGCGTCGAGCACAGAGTGATGGTCAATTCTGAAAGAGAGAGGTTTTCGATACCCTTCTTCCTCAATCCAGCACACTACACAATGGTCAAGCCTTTGGAAGAGATGACTGACGATCAGAATCCTCCAAAATATAAAGCATATAACTGGGGAAAGTTCTTTACTACAAGAAAAGGCAGTAACTTCAGAAAACTTGATGTTGAAAACATTCAAATTTATCATTTCAAGGTATCTAAGTGAGCAGAGCAGGCCAGACAATTACTGTAGATTAAGTTTTATATATAATAATAATTATAAATAATGTATCCTATATGGAGTAGAAGTAATTAATAAAAATGGTGTTTTCTTCTCAGTATTGTAGATGCAAAATTGTTATTTCAAAATCAGCCAAAATAAGTAGTTGTAGTACATAAAAAAAGTTAATTATTTATATATTTGTTAGTCTTGATTCATGACTCATGTATTCTAAGATCGTGTAAATCTATTTATGGATTATACCATCTTGAATATTGACTAAATCAATTATTCATGAATTTTCTTCTATTAGTCCTCTCGAACATTTGTTGAATATCTTGATTATCAAGAACAGGGTGTTGAGTTGTTCCACGGGAAGTGATCTATTAGCTGGACTATATTTTGCTGAGTAAGAGCTACTAAGAAAAATTATAAAACTCTTTTTTTTTTTTTTTTTTTTTTTTTTTTTTATAAAAAAAAAAATTGAAAGTGTACATTAAACTAGATAACTGGGTCTCACAATAGGGGATCCCTCTCTATCAAAGACACCATCAAAATGGCCCTTTGACCTAGCCTTCTTAGCTATATTATCCGCACCACAATTGTTTACGCGAGGAATATAAAGGAGATTACAAACATCAAAATTCAAAAATAAATTCAAAACCTTCTTAGCCAAAAGGTCTAACTTCCCAATACGGGGGAAAGCTCCTTTCTTCCAGCGCACGCACCACCATTTAAGCATCGGAGAATATGGCAATAGAAGAGTTACCAACCTCCTTCCCCATCTGCAGCGCCCAAAAAATTGCTAACAACTCAACTTCCACTGCCAAATTGGCCCTCTAGCTTCTCACAAACCAGGACCAGCAATCCAAATTGCGATCAAACAATCCACCTGCACCACCATCCTTCCACGATGTATTAGTAAAGAAGACTACGTTAGAATTTGAGATAAGATGAATGAGGTTCCATCTCAAAACCAATTGGCACTGGGAGGAGTAGCCTTTTCATCTTATATATGGTAATTTATTTCCACACATTAGCAATGCGTGACTAACTATAATACACCCTCCTCACGTTTGGACCTGGCAAGTGTGGGTATAACGAACGACCTTTAAGAGACCACAGGACCGAACGTGACATTTGAAAGAATCCCACAAGGCTAAATATGGGAAAATTTGTGGGTGTACACATCGGGAAATTTTTGGATTTTGAAACAAGTCAAAGACTCAACACTGGAAACTGGCACACTTTGGCCGAAAGGTCCCAAATTGAGGTTAAAGGGGAGATAACGGAAGTATCTTTTGGACCGGCAACACTTTGGCTCACAACGGATCACAAATGGCTTTTTGGACCGGTAGCACTTTAGGCTCACAATGGATCACAAGTGGCTTTGATACCGGTGGAACTTTGGGCTCACAACGGATCACAAGTGGCTCTGATACCGGTGGCACTTTGGGCTCACAACGGATCACAAGTGACTCTGATACCAAGTTAAAATTTAGGATAAGATGAATGAGGTTCCATCTCAAAACCAATTGGCAATGGGAGGAATAGCCCATTTATCTTATATATGGTAATTTATTTCCACACATTAGCAATGTGAGACTAACTCTAATAGACTAACCTCGTGGACCTAGGAATCTTCCTTTTCTACAAACAATCATGCCTTCTAAACCCTAAATTCTCAATATCTTCGCCTTGAAAAAGACTCGATTCTTCTAGCCTCAGCAGCAAGGCTTTCCTAACAGCAGAAATATCAACTTTTCGACCTCTAAAAATAAGATCATTCCTTGCTTTCCAAACTCCTTCTAATAAACTTCCCATAAATGACAAAAATTGCCAAATAAACTCTCCTGAAACTTTTGAAACCATATCAACAATCCTGTCCAATATTGTTTCCCTTGTCCACTCAACCTGCACCAGAGGAAAGGGGCCACTGAACCATAAATCTCTCACGAAAGGGCACTTCCAAAAAATATGCATAGGTTGACCAAGTCACAAAATAGGTAGGATTTGTCCTTAACAAAAGCCAATTTATCTCTAGTAGGGAGACAACCAACCACCACTCTCCAAATCATAAAAGAGAGCTTGTAATGAATTTTCTAATTCTAAATTAACTTCCATAAGCTACTCCCTGACCTTAGGAAGGTCCTCTAAGTTCCCCCATATGCGCGTTTGACTAAAAATTCGTCGTCACTCGCTCTTTCCAAATTAATTTGTCAGGATTGTTAGCAAGGAACCTAACGATGTTACAAATTTTATTTTCTAACTCTCTTCCAAAGGGATTAAAAACCACCTCCCTATTCCAATTATAACCACTAGTTGAGATATCTGCTACCATCTTCAAATGAGGGTACCGAATTCGTACACCATAAATTCAATGAATTCTTCAAAGTCGAGCCAAGGAATCCAAGGTTACTTCCATAAATCAATCGAATTACCCTTTCCTGGCAAAGCCAAACTACCCTACGGTGAATACCTCTTGAAGACATAATTCCCTTCCACATGGGTGAATCGTTCCCCCTCATCTTCAAATGAGGGTACCATCTTCAAGAGGTACCGAATCCATACACCATAAATTCAATGAATTCTTCAAAGTTGAGCCAAGGAATCCAAGGTTACTTCCATAAATCAATCGAATTACCCTTTCCTGGCAAAGCCAAACTACCCTACGGTGAATACCTCTTGAAGACATAATTCCCTTCCACATGGGTGAATCGTTCCCCCTCATCTCAGTACCCCAAAAAGATTTTCATTTACAATATTTGGCAATAAGGCATTTCATCCATAGTTTTTCACTACCACTAGCCACCTGCCAGGCCAACTTGGACAATAAGGCCTTGTTTATATCCTCAAGTCTTCTGAATCCCAAGCCTCCCATAGAAAGGGGAAGGCAGAGTCTATCCCAACTCACCAAAGTAAGAAATCTTTCTTTCTCATTACCCCCCGTCCACTAAAATTTCCTGATCATACCATCAATTTCTCTGCAAGTAGAGATAGGAACCTTACAATTAGATATAGTATAAATTGGCACACTTAACGCAACCGATTTAACCTGCTTTCTACCCGCAAAGGGGAGGAGCTTAGTTTTCCATTCTTCAATTCTCTTCATAACTTTTTCTTTTAAACTTTCAAATTCTTCTCTCTTCCACCGTTTAAAGACAAATATATTTCCAAGGTGTTTCATTTCATAGGGAACCTCAAAGTGGCTCTACTTCATTATATTCCATTCACATCTCAATTCCATTCATTTAAGATTGGTGTCACTGAGATAAGAGATGTCGTTTCTAGTTTATCTCTTTCTATATATGGAAAGTTCAAAAAACATCATATAATAATCCAAAAAACATTTAAAAACTCTTACCTAGCAAAATATAGTACCAATGAATGATGCAGAAATTATGTTAGATTTGTCAGAAGAAAAAAAATAAATAAAGAAGTGCACATGTTATATTCAACATAATTTTTAGATAGTATAAATTACACAATTTATGGATTTTTTTTAAAATTAACTTTTTAATTGTATAATTAAATAAGGGATAATTTTAAAAAAAAAATACAAAATAACAAAAAATTACAAGAATACGGTCTGTATAAAATATTTAATATTTTTATGGTTTTTTAGATTTTATTTACATAAAATATAGACTTTTTATGTACTTTTATGTTGCTCTTGTTATTTTGTTATTTTTTTTTATCAAGAAAGAAAAATCTTCATTAATCAACAAACAAATGCAACCAATGGGAGCACTACAATAAACAATGCTCCCAGCCCAACAACCACCCTATTACATTTGAATTCTATTCAAGTATAATCTCTCCACTCTAGATACATTCCCGTGTTTAACAATTTGTAATCTATAAGTCACTAAACTTTTAATCTCTTTCACTATATGAGACACTATATTAGAAAAGCCCTCAAATATACAATTATTTCTGTTGACCCAAATGCTATAACAAGTGGCTGCAAATATAGAGATATCTATAGCCTGCAACAAACTCAAAGAAGACAAAGACAACCAATTAAACCATCCCAAGTAATCCAATGACCAAGCATTTTTGCCCAGTCAATCAAAAATAAGCCTGACCACCTGCCGAGACAGAGAATACTCAAAAAATAAGTGTTCATGAGTTTCTATTCCAGCAGCACACACCGAACAATCTACATTTTCCATTGCAACTTGAAATTTTCACAAGTTAACTCTAATTAAAGTTGATGATTCACACCTTGCCATACAACAAATCGAATGCTTGGGCAACGTCTATGAGTTCCAAACAGCTCTATGGTAGTACACTTGTTGTTGAAGAGAGCTGTTATAAAGTCTTCTTGTTTTGAGTTTACTTGCAAAGATTTTTGAATTAATATCAGCCTCAAAAATTTTAGTCTAAAGTGGCAGAGCTTGCGCCAATACCAGCTCGTGTCTTGTTTCAATTCATAGGACCAAAAGGAGATGTTCTCAAATAAATGTTATTAATCCATTTAATCCAAAGAATATCTCTTTGCTGAAATGGCCCAAACATACTTTGCAAAGTTGGCTTGATTCCATTTAGCACCATCTTTAAACCCAAGACCTCCATAAGCCTTCAAAAGACAAATTTTCTCCCAAGGTGCTACATGAATTTCGCTCCTGTTACCAAAAAGATCCCAAAGGAACCCTCTGCATAATTTCTCTATCTCTTTGAGGATGCTTTGTCGAAGAACAAAAATGCTCATCCAATAGTTGTGAAGACCAAGAAGAATAGAATGGATCAGCTGGACTCTTCCTACAAAAGAGAGGTGTCTAGTAGACCAAGAAAACAGTCTATATATTATCTTTTTGATGATAACTTCACAGTCTTCAACCTTCCATTTGGTTAGTCTTAAAGGAACTCCCAAATATTTGAGAGGGAAGGTCCCTTCAGACAGCTTAAGAACCTGGAGGATGTTGAGCTTCTCATTAGTTTCCACACCACCAAAGTAAATCTGAGATTTCTACATGTTGATGTGCAATCCTGATGAAGAACTGAAAGCATCAAGATCCTTTTTGCACCAATATCGATTGTCTTGACCCTTTGTTAAACACCATTAAATCATCAGTGAAGCAAAGATTAATAATTTTTAAGCTTTTACACATAAGGTTGAACCTAAAAAGGGAGTTATGAGCAGCAACTTGAAGACATCTACTCAAGTAGTCCATGATTAGAACAAAAAACAAAGGGGATAACAGGTCCTTTTGTCTAAGCTCCTTTTCACCTTTAAAACTACCTTGTTATTTTATTGTTAATTTTTTGTTATTTGTATATTATTTTTTATATTGTTTTGATATTTTTTTCTTGTTACTTTCATGTGGTTTTCTTGTGTTTTAATAAAATACTGTAAAAATATAAAAACATAAAACTTTAACGTAAAAATGTAAAAAATTTACAAAAATTGGTGTTTTATGTAATTATCTAATTAAATAATACTTAGGGGTTAAGGACTTTTTGTTTTGTTTACTTTTTTATGGGTTTTTTTACGCCATAGTTTTGTAAAATTTATCAAGATCAATACTATATTTTATACATTTTCATTCGTTCCTTTTATTTTGTATTAAATATATTTTAAAATAATAAAAAATAGACTATAAAGCAGAGTAACTTCTGATTATGCATGCATACAAATGTTTTTTTTTTATATAACTTCCACGTACATATGTATTGTTTGTTAAATTTTTGTCAATTTTTTTTTGAGCGTTATTATATGTTGACCTTGCTTTTAGCCAACGACGGTGAGTCAAAATAAAGCGATTAGGAATAAATTAAATAGCAGAAAGTAAATAGTATAAAATAAAGAAAACACTAGATTTTATAGATGTTCGGCCCTTATGGTTGGTAATAGCCTACTCTCCTTTTTGTTGTCTTGAGTTGTGAGAAGATGAACAAGAATGACTTACTCTTTCTCAAATGCTCTTACAATAATCTCTGAGTATTTTAATCTTAGATTGAGGTTTCTCTCTTAAGTGTTCTCTTTCTGAATATTTTCGTATCCCTGAATAGTGAGACGAGTCTACTATTTATAGGGACCAATTACATAAAATTAATTTTCCTAAATCAATAAGAAATAAAATGGAAAACTAGTTTATTTTCATAATTATGATGAAGAAAATAGAAAACTTAGGCCAATTTCCTTTATTCTCTAAAGACACGAATCTATCCCGCAAAAGTAGGGATTATGTCGTGACTTGCATTCGGACATCCCACCTTCTATGTGTGACTTCGAGCATCATAACTATCTGCACAACCTACTAGGAGTAGAATCATCCATCCAAATTATGAAATATGTTACACGTGTCACCTAGATGGATTCCACATCATAGTGTAGAAATTTGGATAATATTTGCCCCCTATGTCCGTGTGAGATCTATTTGGTCGCATGTGGACTTATTCAGCCAGGAAGCTGTCCAGATGGGTGACGTGTGTCTGGTTGTCATCTTTGATCCGACATGAGTTGATTGAACATCTCTTCAGTGTTTGAGATATTTAATGCGAATTGAAAGTTGTACCTAAAATCACGCACTCACGGTTTACACGATACAACATGCATGTTTTTTATACTGCCGTAATAAGTGCTAACATTCCTTTTTGGGGAGAAACTCGAAGAACATTCAAATTTTAAACTAATTAATTATCCCTCTTAAATACCTATAAAAGGGTTTTAAATCTTTTTAGGGATTCTTTGATCCATTTTAACTTTCACAAAATTAGAGCAAATAATTTTTCCTTTTTATTTTCAAATCTTCGAAAAAATCATACTAGAATCTCCACTGTTGAAACCCTCCGAGCACGTTCAGAAGACTTCAGACAGTGAGTAAGTTATCTCTTCATCTTTTTTATGCAATTTTCTATTGAATACATGCATTATTTCATGAATTTCTTGCTGTAAAATTTCTGTGTTCTTGAACTATTCTTGACTAATCATAGAGTAGAAAATATTAGGGATTTTAACTTTTACTAACACGTGCTTAGGTCTTTTGATTCCCTAATTTCGTACTGATTTTGGTTTGAAATTGTTCATATTCACCCATTCAAGGGTTTCTAAGAATTTCTAGATATTCTTCGTGATTTTGAACTTCTTAGTTTGGGAATTCAATTTTGGAATAAAATTCTTTCTTTTTATCTTGAATCAGTCTCGCTGGCATATTAAATATGTTTTTCTCCTTGCCCCCGTCCAACTCTCACCCTCTATCATATCGACTAAGATTTTCTTCAACTCCTTTACAAGAATCATCCTCAGTTAGGTGCGAACTTGTCTTCGTCTAGTGACAACCTTTCGAATTCCAATTTTGAGGATTGGGAAGTCAACATAAATCATACAGAATCCGTAGAGCCTGTGGTGCAGCACCATCAATACCCCAACCAAATACGTGGAGAAGGGTACAATCGTTTTATCTGGGAACTAAAGAAAAGTTGGAGGCCTTATCTTCCTTCTTCTTGAACGTATAGGGTCCATCTGAGTGTTGTGGATACACTTCTAGAGGGTCAGGCAACCCCATCTGCTAGGAGTACTATTGTAGTTGATATCACTGTGACTGTTGCGAGACATACATCTGAAACAAAATGACTGTCTAAACATAGAATGATGGCACAAACCAAGCAAACTATGAGGAAGGCCTCGATATCTGATCCTCACCTTGACTGGCTATTTGCTACAGCTGGGGTGGAGCAAGCCAGGCCTCCGAGAGAGGATGAAGTAGCTGTTAGAGGGGATATTAAAGTCCAAGAGATTGAGGACCAGGGTGAGGTCTGCCTTGTTAGTCCCTCCAAGGTCGAGGGAGAGGAAGAAGAAGAAGAGGAGGAAGTTCGGGCACTTCCTTTTGGTGGCTACAATGAGGCTGGAGAGTATCTTCGAGGAGGGAGATGTGTTCGTGGCAGGTCGAGATTACGTTTAGGAGAAATACACAGAGGCTCGACCTTTAATCAATCGAGGTCTGAAAGGTGCTCGATGGGTCTCACCACCATTCGTGCTAACTTATAAGAGATTGACTAATCTTGATGAAGAAGGTCTCCTTGGGAAGGTAGAGGCATTTCTTCCTAGTGTCAAACAGCTCGCAACAAATTTTAAATTTTCTCTTTCACATTATTTTTTCTTAATATCAATAATTATTATAATTATATTTTTTCACATTTTTTAAAATCATATATATATTTTTAAATTTTTTTGTAATAAAATTTTATATAATTCTTTATTTTAATTTTTTTCTATGTATTTAAATGTATATTTTATTTTTATTTTATATGTATATTTTTTAAAAATTTGAGAAGGAAGAAAAAAGATTGAAAAAATTAATATAAATTAAAAGCAAATATTAAAGTGATTATAAAATGTGTTGTTTTTTGAGTTAAGATTATAAAATGTTGTTCTAAAACAAAAAAAAAAACTTTTAAAATGATTAGAGACTTCATAATATGTAAGATGTTTGTACAAGTTATAATTATGCCAAGAGCACTTATAGTGTCTAACACGCTTTTAAGATATAATATATTACTATTAGTATAACTCAATATGTCTCACTTGTTTTACTTTAATAAATATTATAGACATCGCTAATCAATTATAAAATAGCTCTATGAGTGCATATCATCTCTTATTATTATTATTATTACTCTATGGCTGCTCACTTAGATATTTTGAAACTATAAATTTGAATGTTTTCAACATCAATTTTTTTTAAAATTACTGCCTTTTCTTGTGACGAAGAACTTTCCCCAGTTATATGGTTTATATTTTGGAGGATTCTTGTGGTCAGTCATCTCCTCAAAAGGCTTGACCATTGTGTAGTGTGCTGGATTGAGGAAGAAGGGTATGGAAAACCTATCCCTTTCAGAATTCACTATCGCTCTGTGCTCTGGACTCTCATATCTTTCATTGCTCCAAACCTTCACATTAATTAAAAAAAACATATATAATAATTTTGCATACACTTAGATATCTTAATACCATTTAATATATTTTAATTAGGGGATTATATAAAATACTCCATTAATGTTATACATGCTTTTCCTTTTTCATTATTGATATAAATTTGAGTCAACCATATATATGTTGCATAATCAGAAAATCAACAATCAACTCTTTATCATAAATAAATTACACTATTATTATAAACTAGTTGGTTTATTATTTACTTACAAGTTGGGTTTATTGGAGAAGAATGAGAATAAAAGAATAGGATTGAGAAAAACAATATAAACTTTACTATGCATACAATAATAAAATAATTATTTATTAAAAATTAGTTATTATTTTTTTTTTTTGAAGATAAAACTTTGTTATTATAAATTAAAGATAGTCATTTATAATAACACAGTAAATAGTAAGAGGAAAATTCTCCCACCAAGAACAAGCCTCATCCAACCCTAAGGCAAACTTTGCCAAACTATCTGCAATTGAATTAGCATCACGTTTAACATGTGTTACAAATATATTAGGGAAAAAGAAAAGGAGGCTAGAAACATCATTAACAAAATCATGAAAAGTTGAAATGCCCACTGCTCTTGACTGTAAAGCATTTGAAACCAATAAAGCGCCCGTTTCAACTATAGAGACTTGTAGCTGTTGCTGAAGAGCCCAGTTGAGGCTGTGAAACATGGCTTGTTGGGTTTTATGCCCTAAATAAAACTCATTTCAATATAATCAGATTTACTTATTAATATAGATCAGAAATAACATTTAATGTTGCATGGTTCACATGATTTATTTCATGATTATATGTACATAATGTATAAATTCATCTGAAACCCTTTTCACATACTTGATCCTGTTTATTGTGCCGTCAACACATTGGAAAGTAAACATGACTATGTGAATAAAGTTTCCTAGATTTATCAGACACAGGGTTTTACTGATATGATAATCTACAACAAGAGTTTACTTGTATTTGGAAAAATACTATGTTCTTTCCAGAACATTGGTTAAAGTAAAGCTCAGGTTGGATGCCTGGAGTATGCATCGGAAGGGACCGATATTGAACTTTGACTTAGATTTAATTAAACGTACCGTAAAATCTATTCAAGTCAATATCGCCTAGTTGATCCTAGATCAAATGATCTTAATCCTGTTATGATTAGGCTCAATCTTGAAAGGCTATTCGTGTTCCTTGAATTGTTAGTTAAGCCTACTTTTTGGTCAGGGTGAAACGTACTTTTTGGGAACACGGTAGTGCAATTGAGTGAGAGTGCTATCATAAACATGGAATCTATAGCTTCTATCTGGCGAATAGTAAGCAAAGGATGATCACCTTCGAGCTTGACCAAACGAAAATAAATGGTGGAGATCTCATTTCACATAAGCTGAAATATCATTTATACGGGGTCAAGTGTTTTAAGGATAAAATACATAGTAGGGTGTTACGGTAATTTAATCCCTTTACTGTGTAGATCATTCATATAGAGGATAATTGATCAAATTAAGATTATAGCAATGGATAACTAATGATGTGTCTATATGGTGGAACATATAGAGCATTCTATATACTGAGAGTGCAATTCTAAGTTCTATGCGTGGATTCAACGAAGAATTCATAAGTTAGTGAATTTTAGTGCTAAATTCTTGATCTACTTATTGGAAGCTCGATTATATAGACCCATGGTCCCCCCACTAGTTGAGATAATATTGTTTGTAAGACTCATGTAATTGGTTTTGATTAATCAATTATAATTCACGAATTAGACTATGTCTATTTGTGAAATTTTCACTAAGTAAGGGCGAAATTGTAAAGAAAGAGTTTATAGGGGCATATTTGTTAATTATGATAATTTGTATGGTTCAATTAATAAATATGATAAATGACAATATTATTTAATAATTATTTATAGTTATTAAATAGTTAGAATTGGCATTTAAATGGTTGAATTAGGAAATTGGCATTTTTGAGAAAATCAGATACAAAAGGTGTTAAAATTACAAAATTGCAAAAAGCAAGGCCCAATCCACTAAGTGTATGGTCGGCAACCTTTGTGTGTATTTTAAGTTGATTTTTTCATTATTTTAATGCCATATAATTCAAATCTAACCCTAGCGGAATGCTATAAATAGATAGTGAAGGCTTCAGAAAAATAAGACTTTTCTTCTGAGACTTCTGATTCAGAAAACCTGAGCCTTCTCTCTCCCTATCTTTGGCTGACCCTTCTCTTTCTCCTTCCCTCTTCAATTTCGAAATCCTTAGTGATTAGAGTAGTGCCCACACACATCAAGCAATACCTCAATCATAGTGAGGAAGATCGTGAAGAAAGATCATCAG
This sequence comes from Cannabis sativa, assembly GCF_029168945.1. Taxonomy (NCBI): domain Eukaryota; kingdom Viridiplantae; phylum Streptophyta; class Magnoliopsida; order Rosales; family Cannabaceae; genus Cannabis; species Cannabis sativa. The sequence goes on along the minus strand of NC_083607.1, from coordinate 52,289,419 downwards.
CAAAGGAGTTTCAGCGTCAAAGATTCAGAGAAAGAGATCCAGGTTCAGATATTGATAATGCTCTGCTACAGAAAGGAATCAAGGGCTAGATATCTGAACGGAAGGAGTCATTATATTCTGCTGCACCTAATGTAAGGTTTCCTAAACTTTATATGTGTTTATTTCATCGTTTTAGAAAGTTCTTATTTAGGATGTTAATAAACATACTTGTGAGTAGATCTAAGATCCTGGTAAAATAATTTCCAACAACTGGCCTCAGAGCCATGGTAATTGATTTACTTGCAAGAAATTTGGACTTTAAAACGATTGTTTGTATGTTCTTTGGATGGTATCATGTTGTATTGAGTGTTATTTGATGATTGATTGATGTCTGTAAATTTTCGTGAAAAATAATTGCGATTTTGTTTCTGGAATTATTTTTATTGGATAGTATGGGAAAAATTAAGCAAGTTAGCCTTTTACAGAACTTAATTTAGATTTTATTTGAATTAGTTATGATTTTTTGATGATTTGAAAAAATCGGTACTGTGCTGAAATTTTTCCTGCGATCGCAAATCTGTCCGTACAGTTCACAATTTTTTCGTTTCTCTTCGATTTTTCATGTTTTTTCATGGAATTAACTTCCAATTTTTTGTATAGTTTTGTATTTATACTATTACTATTCCTAATTCAATTCTAATTATCATTTTGAATTAATTTAATATTTTTAAAATTTAATTCAAGATATTAGTGTAATTTGAATTTGAATAGAATTAGTATCTATCTTCTTGCTTAAAAAGCTATCTTATTTTAAAATTTGATTATATCTTATCTTATTTAAAAATAAGATATTTATAATCATGTAATTTTTAAATGATATAAGATATTTTGCTAATTTTTTAAATTTTGTTATTTTATTTATTTAAATTATATTTAAAATTTGAAAATGATATTTATTTATCTTTTCTAATTTTTTATTTAATTTTTATTTATAAAATAACATTTAAAATTTAAAAGTAGTTAGCAAATTTTTGAAATGATATTTAGGTTGGTTGAAACCTAATTTTTCAAAAATTGTAGGTTTAATTTTAAATTTAATTTTTTTTAAAAAAATTTCGAATTTTTCAAATTTTTTTAAATTTTTCGATTTTTTTTATTATTTAATTAATTATTTTCGAAATTAAATATTTAATTTAAAATTAAATAAATCCTACATCCAACTATCCAACTAACCTTGTTGCAGGAGTATGTGTTTTAGCTTATGTGTAAGTTTTCAAAACCTATTATTACTTGATTGCAAATAGTCATGGTTACTTTTTGCCAGATCTAATGATCTGATGACTCCCTTGGTCAAGTTAATAATTTGTAACAGGTATATTTACAATCTTCTTTCATCTGTGTATGACCTAGCAACATGATAGGACCCATCCAAAGTGTGCCTGTGTGAGCCTATGTGTTTAGTTTGATTATAGATACATATAGGTTGTTGTTGCTAAAATAAATTATCATAGTTCTTGATAGAATTTATTTAGGCCCATTTAGTTATTGGGCTTATTCAATTAATAACAGTTGTTCTTATTAAGGTTAAATTCCTCTCTTTTGGGCCTTGTGTGAGAGTTGGGAGCCATAGAAGTGGGTACGACATACTGAACCCAGCACCCCCTCACATGAACCACCCCAATTGTGAAGGCCCATTTGCCTGATTTGAACAACTGTACTAGGTTTATTACACTAGTTTAACCTAATAAAATTGATTAGCAACATAATTAATTTCATTTATTTTGAAATTAATTTAAGAAAATTATAGTTTAAAGAATTCTTTATTCTAAGCTAAACTATATGTATTTTCTTGTATTTAATTAAATATAGAATTATAACCATTTAGATTCTTTCTGGAACTTAATTTAAATTTTTCATTAAATATTCTTATTTAAGTTGATATTTAGTTATCTACAACTAACCAACTTAAATCTGAATAGCTTTTGAATTTCAAATTTCAAAATTAAGTTGAGGAATTTTAGGCATTGGTTATTAAGATTCTTTAGATATTTTTTAAGTTAGTATCTTTTCGAATATTAACTTAAAATGGAATATTTTCAAATTAAGTGGTTACAACTTAATTTTTGATATTTAATTAAATTTAAATTTGAAAAATATTTAAGTTCTAGATTTTTTCTAATACAACTTAAATTAGATATTTTTTTTTCAAATTTTGTGGAAAAAATACTTAGTCAAATAAGATATTTTCTAGATAGTTATTTCTAGACTACTTATTATTTCTAATATTAAATAGGAAATATTATACATTGTGAAATTAATTATTTATTAATTAATTTTGGTACAATTTATTTTAAGTATATTTTTCCTAGTATTAAACTAGAAATTAATAATTAAGCCTTCTCTACACTTAATTATTTATTTCTTGAATTTAATACATTTAATTAATTTGAAAATTAAATATCTAAGTTGATTTTTATTATCATACTTAAATATTTCTTTTTTCATGACATTTAATTAAATAGAAAAATTATTTTTAGTTGAAATTTATTTTTTCAACTAAATTTAAATAATTTTCAAAATATATTTTTTCTTTATTTTATTAATCAATTTTCGAAATTGCATTTCTTAAATGCTAGAATTTCGAATTTTATCTTGAAAAATAGATTAAGTTGTAAATTAATTATTTATTTTAATTAATTCTTGGATCAACTTAAATCAATGATTTTTTCATTTATTGATTAATTTAAAATAAATTGAATTAAAGTATATTATTAGAAATTGAATTAATTAGTCAAAGGAAAATCTAGATAGGTGATATTTTTGCTTGAAGTATTTTTCTAATGTATTTAATTAAATAGAAAATTAATATTTAAGTTGATTTTCATTATCATACTTAAATATTTGAAATTTTTCTTATATATTTAATTAAATAGGAAAATTATATTTTTTGTTGTAAAATAATTTTATTAATTAATTTTGGGCCAACATTAAATTAGAATAATTTTTCCAGGATTTATTTTTTTATTTTAATATGCATTTTTCGAAAATTGTATTCTTATATACTTTAATTTTTCAAAATGCAATATATATTTATAGAAAATTAAATTTGAGTTGTAAATTAATTTAAATTAATTTTGTAACAACTTAAATTGAATATTTTTCTAAATATTTATTGGAAATTATTACTAAGATGGAAATAATTCATCTTATTTTCATATCCATCTAAGTAAAATTTATAAATATTAAATTAAAATTTATATTTGGAATTTTTCATTCTAAATTGGAAATTTCAATTAAATAAATATATATTTAAAATAAATAGAATAAATAAAGAGAATCAAAGAAAATACAACTCACTTTAAATAATGAGCTTGATTATTATTAAGATATTCGATCTCCATTGTGGATTTTACACCGCGTTTGTTTTAGTGAGTAATCCTCCCTAATGGAGGAACGTTCATTAGCAATTTCGCACCGTTTAACCTCGCATGATAAGTAGTTTGTAAGTGTTTTGTATGGTATAGATCACCCTAATGGTGGCGACCATACTTGACTTGCAAATTATGAAACAATGGTGGAAGCTCATAAGATAGAATTGCCTTGACTCTCGCCTAAACGGGACAACGCTGAATTCCAATCTTGATCGAATAAAAGGTTGCTAGAATGTTTAACATTTTAGATGAGCTGACAACTCTATTCAATGGATGATGCTTTGACTCTCGCCTAAACGGGACACTGTATCAGTTTGTTGAAAAACCTTGGAAATTATTTAGGATTGTATGTTTTAGTATTTTCACTTGTCATTTCTACTTGCTATATGCTTATAATTTCTGAATTGTGTATGAATTTATATTGAACCATGTTATTTTCTGTTATTAAGTTGTAGTTTAATTTCGAATCTTCATTGTTGGTCTAACTTGACTTGTTTATCTAATGAGATAAATCCCTAGTGGATTTTCACCATTAGACATTCATAATAGTGTTAGATATCGAAAGATAAATATTGTATATGCGACATCTAGCTGTTCATCAATTGATGACACCTTAGACTAGTATTTTTAAAATATGAAACAAGAAGATTACATAAATAAGATTACTTTGTCTTTCGCTAATCGAAGCATCGTTGGATTCTTATTTATAAACGAAATTATCCTAATTCCTCTTAGCTTATTCATTTCGAATTAGCTTCAAAACATATCATTGGATGAATGGTCTATAAATCATTTCATGTCATTATATTTTCTCTTCAGAAATTAAATGACGCATATGATTATAATCCCGAAATTCTATTCCCAATTGATATAAATCCTCAATCTTAGAAATCTCCTACTTGTATGGGCAAATCTGACTTAGAGTTTGTATTAGTAGTGCTGGTCCAAGATAGAATTACTCATAATATTTGGTATAAATTTAAGTCTTTGACTTTAATTTTAGATTCCAAATAGAAATTTTCTTATATTTCTAATTCCAGAATACAATACAGTTACACTTTCTCAAGTGTTTAATATCCATCTTCTATTAATGGATTAAAACTGTATGGAATATGAGTTAGGTATTCTGTGACCAGGATCCACTTGCACTATTCTAAGAACTCTTTGATGTAACTAAACCTATGTCATCATAGACACTACCACATTTTTTTTTTAATCTATGGCATTTGTATCTTGTTCATAGTGGATTTGACAAGATCAATCTCTGCAAAGAGTTAATATGCCTATATCCACTGAAAGTAGTTCATCTCATTCACAGATGGATGTACATTCAGGGGTGGATATGAGTTTTTCGTTGTATTCTTAAAACGATAACTCTAGATTATACCTTTTAGCAAGAAATTTGAAATGTTTGAAAAATTTCATTAATTTCTAGCAATAGTTAAAACCATTAAGGTAAGTGGTTAAAGATCTTGCGAACTGATAGGGGTGGAGAAATAGTTAGTAGATATGCAGTTCAAAGATCATTAAATTGATTTTTGAATTATATCCAAACTTACCTCCCCAGAAATTTCGAGTTGTATGTTGATGATTAGTTACTAGTCGTTGCCTAATTCCTTCTATGGTAATACAATTTCAGAATGATGTAATGGTTGGGTACTTAATGTAAATCATTACTAGATTCATGGATGACCTAATCAAAATCTTAAGAAAAGCTAGAACTGTTAACCATGCTTTGTTAGCTTTTCTAAGTGATTAGGGGTGGACCATCCCATTGTCAATAGATAAGAAAGTGTTTGTTCAAACAAATACTATTTTTCTAAGAAAATGACTAAGTCTGAAAAACAAGTAGCAAATAAAGGAGATATTTAATTCTTGATTCCAAAAGTGTTCTGTCATCTTATACAACATATGATGATCCCACTGCCTCTGTTGTCTTGTCACAACCGAAGAGATCAATACCATTTAGTTTTCTTAGACATAATTCACGGTGCCTTGTCGTAGTGGGAGAATTTCTAGGAACTCACCTTCTTATGACTTGGGAGACACTAGTGATTAAAATCCATTGTGAGTTTAAACAAGTAATGGATTGTCAAGATAAGAAACTAAGAAGAAAGCCAATAGAACTATGGTTTAATCCATTCACATGGAATAACCTAAAGTTTTCTATTACAAGGACATAAAAGGAAATTTTCGTTTATAAGTCCATTCAATGGACTTAACAAAACTTCCTGTTCCTAGTATTATAGGTTTGAGTTTATCTAAACCTATGGCTTGTGGTATACATGGTAATTACTTATTCTAATGCAAGCAACTTACTTTAGTAAGATGCTGAAGCATTTTCTTTCTAATGGCAATCTATAGAAGCTTCACAACTTCTTAGACATAGATTTTATTTATCTAAGGAAAAGTCTCACCTATTCCAGAAAAGATAAAGCCATGAAAGAATTTCTTATATCAACAGTGAGAGGTCTTAGATATGCTTTTGTATGCCTTAGACCAGACACCTGCTGTTGAGTGGGAGTAATGAGTAGGTATCAGATTATTCTAGGAGAAGAACATTGGAAGACAATCAAGTAAATTTTAAGATTAAGAAGAGGAACTATATGTTAGTCTATAAGGGTGTGTTTAAAACTCTTAGACTACACCATATCAGATTTCGAAATTTGCCTTTGTGCTAGAAAATCTTTCTGATAAGATGGTGATTACTCTGGGGGTGGAATAGTGATTTTGGAGAAGTGTAAAAACCTATCTGAAGTCTCTAGGTCTACCAGAGAGAGACTGAATGTTAAAGCTGCAGGAAAGGTACTTATTCAGTCTAAGGAAAGTTCTATAAATTTTTGGCATCATTCCAAAATTGCCTTAAACTACTAGTGTTAATTTCCTGATTAACCAAAAGTAGTTGCCAAAGATATAGAATCCAGTATCCCAAGAGAGTAGACATATAGAGAGGAATTTCACATTATCAATGATTTTGTGATTAAGGAAGAGTAATAGTGGAGAAAAGGTTGTGTTTAATTCAACCTTTCAGATCCTGTTACGAGGAGTTTACTACTACTACACTTGATTTGTATATCAAGGTGTTGAGATTATTTGAAACACACTTTTTGTTTTATATTAGTGCAAGTGGGAGTTTGTTGGGTTTTATGCCCTAAATAAAACTCATTTCAATATAATCAGATTTACTTATTAATATAGATCAGAAATAACATTTAATGTTGCATGGTTCACATGATTTATTTCATGATTATATGTACATAATGTATAAATTCATCTGAAACCCTTTTCACATACTTGATCCTGATTATTGTGCCGTCAACACATTGGAAAGTAAACATGACTATGTGAATAAAGTTTCCTAGATTTATCAGACACAGGGTTTTACTGATATGATAATCTACAACAAGAGTTTACTTGTATTTGGAGAAATACTATGTTCTTTCCAGAACATTGGTTAAAGTAAGGCTCAGGTTGGATGCATGGAGTATGCATCGGAAGGGACCGATATTGAACTTTGACTTAGATTTAATTAAACTTACCGTAAAATCTATTCAAGTCAATATCGCCTAGTTGATCCTAGATCAAATGATCTTAATCCTGTTATGATTAGGCTCAATCTTGAAAGGCTATTCGTGTTCCTTGAATTGTTAGTTAAGCCTACTTTTAGGTCAGGGTGAAACGTACTTTTTGGGAACACGGTAGTGCAATTGAGTGGGAGTGCTATCATAAACATGGAATCTATAGCTTCTATCTGGCGAATTGTAAGCAAAGGATGATCACCTTCGAGCTTGACCAAACGAAAATAAATGGTGGAGATCTCATTTCACATAAGCTGAAATATCATTTATACGGGGTCAAGTGTTTTAAGGATAAAATACATAGTAGGGTGTTACGGTAATTTAATCCCTTTACTGTGTAGATCATTCATATAGAGGATAATTGATCAAATTAGGATTATAACAATGGATAACTAATGATGTGTCTATATGGTGGAACATATAGAGCATTCTATATACTGAGAGTGCAATTCTAAGTTCTATGCGTGGATTCAACGAAGAATTAATAAGTTAGTGAATTTTAGTGCTAAATTCTTGATCTACTTATTGGAAGCTCGGTTATATAGACCCATGGTCCCCCCACTAGTTGAGATAATATTGTTTGTAAGACTCATGTAATTGGTTTTGATTAATCAATTATAATTCACGAATTAGACTATGTCTATTTGTGAAATTTTCACTAAGTAAGGGCGAAATTGTAAAGAAAGAGTTTATAGGGGCATATTTGTTAATTATGATACTTTGTATGGTTCAATTAATAAATATGATAAATGACAATATTATTTAATAATTATTTATAGTTATTAAATAGTTAGAATTGGCATTTAAATGGTTGAATTAGGAAATTGGCATTTTTGAGAAAATCAGATACAAAAGGTGTTAAAATTACAAAATTGCAAAAAGCAAGGCCAAATCCACTAAGTGTATGGCCGACCACCTTTGTGTGTATTTTAAGTTGATTTTTTCATTATTTTAATGCCATATAATTCAAATCTAACCCTAGTGGAATGCTATAAATAGATAGTGAAGGCTTCAGGAAAATAAGACTTTTCTTCTGAGACTTCTGATTCAGAAAACCTGAGCCTTCTCTCTCCCTATCTTTGGCTGACCCTTCTCTTTCTCCTTCCCTCGTCAATTTCGAAATCCTTAGTGATTAGAGTAGTGCCCACACACATCAAGCAATACCTCAATCATAGTGAGGAAGATCGTGAAGAAAGATCATCAGCAAAGGAGTTTCAGCATCAAAGATTCAGAGAAAGAGATCCAGGTTCAGATATTGATAATGCTCTGCTACAGAAAGGAATCAAGGGCTAGATATCTGAACGGAAGGAGTCATTATATTCCGTTGCACCCAATTTAAGGTTTCCTAAACTTTATATGTGTTTATTTCATCGTTTTAGAAAGTTCTTATTTAGGATGTTAATAAACATACTTGTGAGTAGATCTAAGATCCTGGTAAAATAATTTCCAACATGGCTTTGGCTTCCATTTCATGTGAGGAAAAATTACCAACAAGAGGCATAGAAAAAACTGCAACGACATATCCCAAAGAATCTCGTATGACAGCACCTACCCCAATTTTGAAGCTACTCTTATTAAGAGCAGCATCAATATTTAGCTTAAAGGAACTTGTAGGAGGCGGCTGCCAAGAAGTGTGGTTAGGAGCTGATGAAGGAGGTTGCTATGAAATTATAGCAGTAGGCTGGTATTTAACTTGAGCAGCTCGATAATGGTCCAGATATTGTAGAGAGAAAGCAGCAAGGGATGTTGCAGATTTTGCCTTTTCGCCGTGAAGTACCTGGTTTCGCTCAGTCCATATGCACCACAGATTGCATATAATTTGCTTCATCTCATGTTTAGAGTGTATGAAGGATAGATGCTTTAAATAATCACCTTTATGCATTGAAATTGCTTTATGCCAGTCAAAAGTGTGTTGTGAAGAACGCCATACAGCTTTAGCATAGGGACAGCCGAAAAAAATATGTCCAATAAATTCCCACGCCTATCTACAAACTGAGCAAGTAGCATCAGTGATGATTTTTTGTTTGACAAGGGAAGTTGCCACGGGGAGGGCATTATGGATGACTCGCCAAGCAAAAATCTTGATTTTCTCCGGTAGCTGTAACGACCAAAAAGATTTCCACCAAGCTTAATCTGAAGTGGAGCTAGATGAATGAGATTGTTCAGCTAGAGAAACAACCAAATGGTAGCCTGATTGCACAGTATAGGATCCATTGTTGTTGTGTTGCCAAATCAAGCGATCATTACTTGGAAAATAACTTAAAGGAATGGTAAGGATGCGCTCAACATCAGCAGGAATGAAGTATTGATTTAAAAGCTCAATGTTCCACTGGCGGTCTTCAGTTATGAGATTAGCTACAACCGCATCATCAGGTCCCTTATAAAGGAAAGGGAGAAAAAAGTTATTACCAGGTATCCATGGATCCTTCCCACAATGAATATGCCTTCCCTCTCCTATCTTCCATCTCAGACAAGATAAAAGTAATTCCCGTCCATATAGAATCCCCTGCCAGGATAGGGAAGGGGAGTGTCCATGAGAGGCTTCTCGGAAAGAGTTGAAAGGGAAGTATCGGCTCTTTAAAATTCTGCTGAGCATAGAGGAGGGTGTTGGGTTTTGTGCCCTAAATAAAACCCTTTACAATCTGATTAGTTATCATTATAAGAAATTTGAAGTGATTTTTGTTTGCATGAATTTTACATGCTAATGGTTTAATATGTTTATTACATTTACACACAAAATCAGTTAAGTCCAGATCATATGTTTATTCACAATTACAGTATCGTCAACACGGTGGAATGTGATTGTGATTATATGAATCAAAAGACTAAGTCCCTATTTCATCAGTGTTTTGGATTTACACTAATGTGATAATCAACGATGATGTGTACTTACACTTGGAGTAAGTGTTATGTTGTTTCCAGGAAATTGGTAAAGTATACTAGTTTCGAATGTATGGAGTATACATTGGACTGGACCAATATTGCAACTTAGTTTAGATATTATAAACTTACCGTCATATCTTTCCAAGTCAATATTAGTAGTTGATCTTAAGATTAAAAGAATCTAAATCCTGATATGCTTAGGCTCAACTCAGGAGTACTATTCATGTTCGTTGATTTATTAGTTAAGCCTACTTTTGGGTTAGGGTGATACGTATATTTTGGGAACATGATAGTATGATTGAGTGGGAGTGCTGAACATAAATATGGAATCTATAGCTTCTATTGGTGTATAGAAGTCAAGTGATGATTCCCTTCGAGCTTAGCTAAATAGAAGTAAATGGATGAGCTCTTGTTTAAGTGACTAATTCTTAGATCACTAAATATCATTTACAGGTAGCTAAGTGTTTTAAGGGGCAAAATACGTTGAGGGGTGAGAACAGTAAAATTATCCCATCTCGATGTAAATCATCTATGTAGAGGATCTTTGATCACAATAAGATTATAACAATGGTTAAATGAGATAGCATATCTATATCGTGGAACATATAATATGCTCTATATAAGTCTGAGAGTGCAATTCTAAGTTCTAAGAGTGGATTCAACGAAGAATTAATAAGTAGGAATTTACTTAGTAAATTCGGTTCACTTATGGGAAGCTCAGCATATAGATCCATGGTCCCCATTCTAGTTGAGACTATACTGCTTGTAAGACTCAATAATTGATTTGTGATTAATCAATTATAATTCTAAAGTTAGACTATGTCTAATTTGTGAATTTTCACTAAGTAGGGGTGAAATTGTAAAGAAAAGAGATTCTAGGTTTATTTATTAATTAAAAGACTTTATATGTCTAATTAATAATTAAATTGAATTAAAATATTATTTAATAATCTATTTTAGTTATTAAATAATTAGTTTTGGCATTTAAAAGGTTAGAATTGGAAAATTTGCATTTTTGAGAAAATAGAAATAAAAATTGTGAAAACTGCAAAAACCAAGTGGGGCCCATTACACACCTTGGCCGGCCACTTAAGCATGATTTTTCACTTAATATTTTTATTATTTTAATGCCAAATAATTACTAACGTAAACCTAGTAGTTGCCTATAAATAGAAAGTGATGGCTCAGTCAAATAACAAGTTTTCATAACCTTTTTCAAAAAATCAACTTTTTTAGAAAATTGAGCCTTCCCTCTCTCTCTTTATAGCCGAACTCAACCTCTCTCTCTTTTCCTCTTCTAAATTTTGAAACCCTCAGTGATAGAGTAGTGCCCACACACAGCAAGTGGTACCTTAATCATAGATTGGAAGACTGCGAAGGATCACACACAAAGAGAAGGACATTCGGGCTCAGATCTTGATAATACTCTGCGACAGAAAGGATACAAGGGTTAGAGATCTGAGTGGAAGGAGACATTATTCTGCTGCAACCAATGTAAGGTTTTCTTAACTTTATATGGGTTTATTTATCGTTTTAGAAAGTTCATATTTAGAGTGTTAAACAACATACTTGTGAGTAGATCTAAGATCCTGGTAAAATAAATTCCAACAACTGGTATCAGAGCCATTGTAATTGATTTTCTTGCAAGAAATTTGGACTTTAAAACGATTGTTTGTGTTTTGGATGGTTTCATGTTGTGTTGTGTGTTATATGATGATTGATTGATGTTTGTGAATTTTCGTGAAAAATAATTAAAATTTTGTTTCTAGAATTATTTTTGTTAGATAGTATGGATAAAATTAAGCAATTTATTTTTTTTACAGAACTCAATTTCGATTTAATTTGAATTAGTTATGATTTTTTGAAGTTTCGAAAAAATATCGGGATGAAGCACTCACTCACGCGCGCGCGGAACCGAGTGATCCTCGGTCATACGCGTGTTCGGACAAGATTTTGTCCGAGCAACACGCCCAGGGGTATCTGAAACCCCCTCTCCGCCCGCGGACATGCTGCAGCTTCACCCCTGCGCCAAGGTTTCTCGGCAGTGCACCTCCCTGCGCGCGCGCGGGCAGTATGCACAGCATACTGTCCGTACAGCTCGCATTTTTTTTTCGTTTTTCTTCGATTTTTCATGCTATTTCATGGATTTAACTTCCGATTTTTTGTGTAGTTTTGTATTTAGATTTTTACTTTTCAATTTTCAAATCTAATATTAGAAATAAATTAATTTGAATTTTTTAAAATTAATCTTAGATATTAGTGTAATTTGAATTTGAAAACTATTAAAAATCTATCTTTTTGCTTGATTTTTTATCTTATTTTTAAATTTGATTATATCTTATCTTATTTTTGAATTTATGGTCAGATATGATTTTTTTTAAAATTTGACCTTATTTAAATTTAAAATAAGATAACTATAATCATGATATTTTGAATAGAAATAAGATATTTTGCTAACTTTTAAATTTTGTTATTTTATTTATTTAAATTAAATCATAAAATCTGAAAAAGATATTTATTTATCTTTTTTAATTTTTATTGAATATTTAATTTATAAAATAACATTAATTTTTTTTTAAAAGTAGTTAGCAAATTTTGAAATGATATTTAGGTTAGTTGAAACCTAATTTTTCAAAATTGTAGGTTTAATTTTTAATATTATTTTATTTATTATTTTATTAATTTCGAAAATAAATATATTTTTTTATTATTTATTTATTTAATTTTTCGAAATTTAATTATTTAAAATTAAATAAATCCTACATCCAACTATCCAGCTAATCTTGTTGCAAGAGTATGTGTTTTAGCTTATGTGTAAGTTTTATAAAACCTATTATTCCTTGATTGCAAATAGTCATTGTTAACTTGTTGACAGATCCAATGATCTGATTTTAACCCATGGTTCAATTGGTCAAGTAAATAATTTGTAACAGGTAAATTTTACAATCTTCTTTCATCTGTGTATGACCTAGCAACATGATAGGATCCATCCAAATGTGTGCCTGTGTGAGCCTATATGTTTATTTTATTATATAGATGCATATAAGTTGTTGCTAAATAAAATGTCACACCATGATAGATTTTATTTAGGTCCATTTAGTTTTTGGACCTATTCAATTAATAACAGTTATTTATTTTAAGGTTAAATTCCTCTCTTTTAGGCCTTGTGCGAGAGTTGGGGGCCATTAGAAGTGGGTACGACATACTGAACACAGCTCCCCCTCACATGAACTACCCCAATTGTGAAGGCCCATTTGCCTGATTTGAATAACTGTGCTAGGTTAATTAAATTAGTTTAACCTAATAAAATTGATTAGCAACATAATTAACTTTTAAAATATATGAAATTTATTTTCATTTTAATATTTTAAAGTTAATTTTAAGAAAAACACTCTTAGTTTTAGATATTATTTCTAGACAAACTATTTGTATTTTTATTGTATTTAATTAAATAAAGAATTTTAACTAACTAGATTCTTTCTGGAGCTTATTTAATTAAATATTCCTATTTAAGTTATAAATTAGTTATTTTAACTGATTTTTCTTATCTAACTTAAATTTGAATATTTTATTTAAATTTAAAATTAAGTTGAGGAATTCTAGGCATTAGTTATTAAAGATTCTTAAGATATTTTTTAAGTTAGTTTTAAACTTAAAATGGAATATTTTTCAAATTAAGTGGTTACAACTTAATTTTTGATATTTAATTAAATTTAAATTTGAAAATATTTAAGTTCTAGATTTTTTCTAATACAACTTAAATTAGATATTTTTTCAAATTTTGTGGAAAAGATACTTAGTCAAATAAGATATTTTCTAGATAGTTATTTCTAGACTAATTATTTCTAATATTAAATAGGAAAATATTATACATTGTGAAATTAATTACTTAAATAATTAATTTTGGTACTATTTAACTTAAGTATATTTTTTCCTAGTATTAAACTAGAGATTAATAATTAAGCCTTCTCTACACTTAATTATTTATTTCTTGAATTTAATACATTTAATTAAATTGAAAAATTAAATATCTAAGTTGATTTTCATCATGATACTTAAATATTTCTTTTTCATGACACTTAATTAAATAGAAAATTATTTTTTTGTTGAATTTTTTTTTCAACTTAAAAATTTAAATAATTTTCAAAATATTTTTTTTGTTTATTTTATTAATTAATTTTGAATTGCATTTAATTATGCTAGATGTTTTTGAATTTATCTTGAAAAATAGATTAAGTTGTAAATCAATTATTTATTTTAATTAATTCTTGGACCAACTTAAATCAATGATTTTTTCATTTATTGATTAATTTAAAATAAATAAATTAAAGTATATTATTAGAAATTTAATTAATTAGTCAAAGGAAAATCTAGATAGGTGATATTTTTGCTTGAAGTATTTTTTTCTAAGTATTTATTATTTAAGTATTTCGAAAATAAGTTTTTATACTTTCCTTTTCAAAATACAATAAATATATTCTCATGAAAATTTATTTTAAGTTGCAAATTAATTTAAATTAATACAATTTAAATAATTTTCTTAATATTTATATATCAAAATTACTACTAAGATGGAAATAATTTAATTTATTTCAATCACCATCTAAGTATAATTATATATATATATTAAATTAAATTCTAATTTAGAATTTTAATTATAAATTCCATATTTAATGAATATATTTTATTATAAATAATAAAGAAAATACATTTTAAAGAATGAGCTTTATTATTATTAAGATATTCGATCTCCATTGTTTGTTTTACATAGTGTTTGTTTTAGTGAGTAATCCTCCCTAATGGAGGAACGTTCATTAGCAAGTTCGCACCGTTTAATCTCGAAAGATAAGTAGCTTTGTAAGTGTTTTATATGGTATAGATCACCCTAATGGTGGCGACTGTATTTGACTTGCAAAATATGAAACAATGGTAGAAGCTCATAAGATAGAATAGCCTTGACTCTCGCCTAAACGGGACAACGCTGAATTCCAATCTTGATCGAATAAAAGGTTGCTAGAATGTTTAACATTTTAGATGAGCTGACAACTCTATTCAATAGATGGTAGCTTTGACTCTCGCCTAAACGGGACACTGATATCAGTTTGTTGAAAACCTTGGAAATTATTTAGGATTGTATTTTTTTTTTGTATTTTCTCTTATCATTCCTACATGCTATGTGCTTATAATTTCTGAATTGGATTTTGTGTTAAACCATTATTGATTTCTATTTATTATTTTGTAGTATCCTGTATAACCATGATGAATTCCATGTTATCACTCTTGACCGAAAATAAGCTAAATGGATCTAACTTTCCAAAATGGAATGAGAACGTTAATATTGCTCTCATAGGAGAAAGTGCCTTGTTTGTGTTAACTGAGCCGTCTCCAGAAGTGCCGGGGGACAATGCAACCAAAGCTGTGAAAGAAAAGTATGAGCGCTGGCAGAAAGCTAACGACAAAGCTCTATACTTCATGCTTTCCAGCATGGTTGACACCCTTAAAACTCAGTTTTCTAAAACCGAAAAGGCTGCTGAAGTTATGGCGAAGTTAACTGAGCTATTCGGTAGGGCATCTCTTCAGTCTCGCTTTGACGCGACTAAGAAATACATCAATGCACGGATGAAACCCCATCAAAACGTGCGTGATCATGTTCTCCTCATGGAAAGTTATTTCCAAGAAGCCCAGGATCATGGTGCTGAAATGGATCACACTACTCAAGTAAGCCTTATCTTGAATAGTCTGACTCCATCATTTCTGCCCTATACATCAAATTATGCCATGAATAAAAAGGACATAGACTTTCATGAGTTAGTCAATGACCTTCAGACATATGAAAATTTGATTGGAGGCCCCAAGAAGAAAGGGGCTAAACCTCAGAATTCTGGCAATGGTAATGGGACGGTCAAACCTGAGGCAAATGTTGCCTCTGCTTCTAAACCCAAATCTAAGAAGAAGTGGAGAAACAGCAAGAAGCGTGCCAAAGCCATGAAAAACAAAAAGGCTGCTGCTTCTGGTGATGCACTCAAAGGAAAGTGTTTCTACTGCAATGAGAAAGGTCATTGGAAACCCCAATGTCCTAAACTTCTTGCAAAGAAACAAGGTATTTCTTTCTATAAACTTTGAGAATTTTAGTGAACTATTATCCAATTGGATTATTGATTCTGGACTAACTTTGTTTATTTGTTTCTTCTTCTTGTAGGCCAAGCTACTTGAACTCAGATGCTATCTTAGTGAGTTGGATCGGGAAGCTACACAAAGGGTGAAGATCGTCCAAGATGAAGATGAAGCTCATTTATCTATTTTTGAATTAATTGTTTTAGTTTAAAGACAATTTGGATTTCGAATTTTAGTTAGGGATTTTTATCCCTATTTTTCTCATATTGTTGCAATACATTTTTTCATTATTAATAATATTTTATTTTTTATTTCAAACAAATTGCAATTTATGAGATTGAGCTTCATTCACTTTATCTTAAACAACAATTACCACATTATATTTATATGTTTGTATGTGTAAGTGTTTTTATTATTGATACAAATTCTATAATATTTACAACTCTTCATAGAGTTATATTAAATAAACACTAGAAATTATTCTATGTTTATTAATAATTGTTAATTCTAATACAATTATTGAGAATTTGTTTAATAAAAGGATCTTTTGATCTGATAGGGGTGGAGAAAAGTTAAGAAAACTATGCAGTTCAACGATCTTTTATATCTAATGAACTCTCGATTGTATTCAACTCCACATAAACTCTATAACACTTAGAGAATCATGATCTTTACAACCTTTAGGGGTGGATCATAATCTCTATATACTTAGGGGTGGAGTTTATCCACAATACCCTATGTAACACATATTTTCTTCAAACATGAAAGTAATATAATGAATTAGCTATTATCAGTATAAATCCTAGATCTTGATTGTATGTTCCAATTTAGTTTTTACTGCTGTAGTAAATAATGATACCTATAAAAGTTCTTTGATAATGTATCACACTACCTTAATTGAGTGGGAGAATTTTAAAATTCTTTACCCATCTTCATTAGGTTGACACGTGATAGGAACTTAAGAACACTACTGAAAAGCAAATGTAACCATTCATGTGGATAGATATAACTTATCAGAATTATGAGAATAAGATAAAAGAACTCTAGTTCAGTCTATTCGAATGACTTGAACCAAGAATTCTTAATCCTCATAACATTTTATGGTATCTTAATTTTGATTACTTAATCTCTGGCAAGTATTTTTTCACTTTAAATACTAGTCTGCTATGTTGATGATTTAGTCTTAAAAGAAACTTAAATTTTCAGACTAATACAATAAGTCACAACTAGATAACTCTCCAAACAATAAAGAGGTTAAAAGTATTATTTAACCAGACATCTGCTATTGAGTGGGAGCTATCTGAGATGTAATCAAATAAGGAACATTAGAAGATATTCAAGAAAGATTTATGAAAGTGATCTGTATGTTAGATATTAAGGAACTGTATATCAGATATCCTTGCATCTACCCCAAATCATTCGAATTATGAGATGGTGGTTACTCTGGGGGTGGAGGAGTTATTCTATAATAATTCAAGCTCCACCAGAGAAGATTTATTACTTTGTAAATTCGAAATTACCAGAAAGTTATTTTACTGAAGAAAAGTCTACACTGTATTATCTTAATTCCATATTTTAAAATATGAGAAATATGTCTTCTGTTTATTCAGATGTACTTTAAAACAGTAAGGATTTCAGTATCCCTTGATGAGTAAAGAATATAGTAAAGGATGTTTCATATTGTATTTATGAACTAGTTTCCAAAAGTTTTGGTGGATTCAAATATACTACACTTGATCTGAGGATCAAGACATCAGATTGATTTATTTGCACAGTTTGTTTTATGTTAGTGCAAGTGGGAGTTTGTTGGGTTTTGTGCCCTAAATAAAACCCTTTACAATCTGATTAGTTATCAATATAAGAAATTTGAAGTGATTTATGTTTGCATGAATTTTACATGCTAATGGTTTAATATGTTTATTACATTTACACACAAAATCAGTTAAGTCCAGATCATATGTTTATTCACAATTACAATATCGTCAACATGGTGGAATGTGATTGTGATTATATGAATCAAAAGACTATGTCCCTGTTTCATCAGTGTTTTGGATTTACACTAATGTGATAATCAGCGATGATGTGTACTTACACTTAAAGTAAGTTTTATGTTCTTTCTAGGATATTGGTAAAGTATACTAGTTTCGAATGTATGGAGTATACATTGGACTGGACCAATGTTGCAACTTAGTTAAGATATTATAAACTTACCGTCATATTTTTCCAAGTCAATATCAGTAGTTGATCTTAAGATTAAAAGAATCTAAATCCTGATATGCTTAGGCTCAACTCAGGAGTACTATTCATGTTCTTTGATTTATAAGTTAAGCCTACTTTTGGGTCAGGGTTATACATATATTTTGGGAACATGATAATATGATTGAGTGGGAGTGCTGAACATAAATATGGAATCTATAGCTTCTATTGGTGTATAGAAGTCAAGTGATGATTCCCTTCGAGCTTAGCTAAATAGAAGTAAATGGATGAGCTCTTGTTTAAGTGACTAATTCTAAGATCACTAAATATCATTTATAGGTAGCTAAGTGTTTTAAGGGGCAAAATACGTTGAGTGTTGAGAACGGTAAAATTATCCCATCTCGATGTAAATCATCTATATAGAGGATCTTTGATCACAATAAGATTATAACAATGGTTAAATGAGATAGCATATCTATATCATGGAAAATATAATATGCTCTATATAAGTCTGAGAGTGCAATTCTATGTTCTAAGAGTGGATTCAACGAAGAATTTATAAGCAGGAATTTACTTAGTAAATTCGGTTCACTTATTGGAAGCTCAGCATATAGATCCATGGTCCCCATTCTAGTTGAGACTATACTACTTGTAAGACTCAATAATTGATTTGTGATTAATCAATTATAATTCTAAAGTTAGACTATGTCTAATTTGTGAATTTTCACTAAGCAGGGGTGAAATTGTAAAGAAAAGAGATTCTAGGTTTATTTATTAATTAATAGACTTTATATGTCTAATTAATAATTAAATTAAATGAAAATATTATTTAATAATCTATTTTAGTTATTAAATAATTAGTTTTGGCATTTAAAAGGTTAGAATTAGAAAATTGGTATTTTTGAGAAAATAGAAATAAAAATTGTGAAAACTGCAAAAACCAAGTGGGGCCCATTACACACCTTGGCCGGCCACTTATGCATGATTTTCCAATTAATATTTTTATTGTTTTAATGCCAAATAATTACTAACCTAAACCTAGTAGTTGCCTATAAATAGAAAGTGATAGCTGAGTCAAATAACAAGTTTTCATAACCTTTTTCAGAAAATCAACTTTTTTTCAGAAAATTGAGCCTTCCCTCTCTCTCTATAGCCGAACTCAACCTCTCTCTCTTTTCCTCTTCTAAATTTCGAAACCCTCAGTGATAGAGTAGTGCCCACACACAGCAAGTGGTACCTCAATCATAGATTGGAAGACTGTGAAGGATCACACACAAAGAGAAGGACATTCGGGCTCAGATCTTGATAATACTCTACGACAGAAAGGATACAAGGGTTAGAGATCTGAGTGGAAGGAGACATTATTCCGCTGCAACCAATGTAAGGTTTTCTTAACTTTATATGGGTTTATTTATCGTTTTAGAAAGTTCATATTTAGGGTGTTAAACAACATACTTGTTAGTAGATCTAAGATCCTGGTAAAATAAATTCCAACAGAGGGGTTATCAATAAGTCTCCAAGCTTGTTTAGCAAGGAGAGCTTGATTGAATTGCTCAAAAGATTGGAAACCCATTCCACCCTCAGCTTTGGTTTTGCAAATCAACTTCCAGTTTTGCCAGTGAATGCGAGAACCATTTTCAGTTCTACCGCACCAAAAGTTTGACATCATCGATTCAAAATTTTGACAAACCGTGAGAAGTAAGCGGAAGCAGCTCATAGCATACATTGGGATCGATTGTACAATCGCTTTGAGGAGTATTTCTTTGCCCTCAGCCAAAAAAATCTTCTCATTCCAAGTGTTCATCAACCTCCAAACTTTCTCCTTTACATCGGTGAACATTTGTTGCTTGTCACGCCCCGAGTATGCTAGTAACCCAAGGTATTTTTCATGACACTCCATGATTGGCATCGAGAGCGTTTTGTGGAAGAAAACTTGGACAGCTGTAGTTGTGTTTGGAGAGAATGACATGATCAATTTGTCAGCGTTGAGAGCTTGGCCAGAAGCACGGTGATAAATGTCCAAAACACGCTTAATAGATAGGCATGAACTCTCATTGGCATAGCAGAAAAGCAAGCTGTCATCAGCAAAGAGTAAGTGTGATATTGGCCCAGCCCGTCGTGTGAGCTTATATCCATGGAGATTACCTAACATTTCCTCATGTTGCAAAAGCCGAGAGAAGCCTTCAAAACATAGCAAAAAAAGGTATGGAGATAACGGGCAGCCTTGTCTCAGACCTCGAGTAGGAGTGAGTGAACTAGTTGTTTCCCCATTTAGAAGGAATGTGAAATGGTTCGTTGTTAGGCAGGTCATAATAAGAGTAACCCATTGAGAGCAGAACCCCATTCTTTCCATAACTCCCTTAACAAAAACCCATTCAACGCGATCGAAACCTTTAGACATATCCAATTTCATAGCAGCAATACCTTTGCGACCAGTCATCCTGATTTTGATACCGTGGATTAGCTCAAATGCCACTAAGATATTATCCGTGATGAGACGATTAGGCAAAAAAGCACTTTGGTTCTCGGAGATGACAAGGGGTAGGACAGGTTTGAACTAAGCCACAAGAAATTTTTTGATTAGCTTGGAGATGACATTACAAAGTGCAATGGGACGATAATCTTTCACGAATATTGGTTTTTTCTTCTTTGGGATGAGTGTGATTATTGTTGAGTTTAGGGGTGAAGGATCGACTCCATGATTGAGAACGTTTAGTACAGCAGAACAAACAGAATCACCCACAATATCCCAATGTCTTTGGTAAAACATAGCTGACATACCGTCAATCCCGGGGCTTTTGTCAGATCCCATTGAAAACAAAGCATCATTAACTTCTGAAGGAGTGAAAGGCTTGATAAGATTAATATTCATGTCTGGAGTGATGGTGGCAGGTATACAACTTAAAGTGGCTTGTAGAGCATCCTCATCTACAATTTGGCTATGAAAAATATGTTCAAAATAGTCTTGTATAGCTTCAGCCATATCATGTTTTGATGTTACACGAGCCCCTGATTCAGTTTGGAGGAATTTAATCTTATTGTTGGCTTTCCTTGCAGAAGCTTTTGAGTGAAAACACTTTGTGTTTCAGTCTCCAAGTTGAAGCCAATCTACTCGGGATCTCTGTTGCCAATACATTTTGTTAATTCCATTTTTGGCATATTTAATTGACAAAAATATTTTATTATTTAATGTATATTTCGGCTGGAGTGTTTAATATGGTTTCCCTATTTCTGTATATCTAAACTTGGAAGGAAAGTTGTCTAGCTTTCCTATTTATGGAAATTGAGGTAAATATGGTAAGTTTTGATTACACATTTATTCTTTTCTAACTAGCTGTTAATCTGATCTTGTGTTGAGTTTCCCATTTTCTTAGATCAGGTTTCTTGAAGAGAAAATCGGAGCTAAACTTTCCTTTTCTATAAAAGGAAAGTTGTAGTTACTGCCCACGATTCTGTAGGTA
The DNA here is from genome assembly GCF_029168945.1 of Cannabis sativa. Classification (NCBI taxonomy): domain Eukaryota; kingdom Viridiplantae; phylum Streptophyta; class Magnoliopsida; order Rosales; family Cannabaceae; genus Cannabis; species Cannabis sativa. The sequence goes on along the minus strand of NC_083607.1, from coordinate 52,267,777 downwards.
CAGAAACGGAAATTCTTGGACTGATTGAAGAATTATTTTAGGGAAGTTTCTAGTGGGTTGAGGTCTTGTTCAGACCGAATGTAAGCTGTCTATGAGATGTATATACATTATAAATACATCCTATAGCTGCTAGGTTTTGTAACTCTTTTATTCACTTTCATATCTTAAGAAAAGAGTGTCTTTGTTTTGTAGAGAATAGTTGTTCTACTCTTACTCTGTTTATTTGTTGTTTGTATTATCTTGAGTCTGTATTCAAGTCTACAACGAAGAAGAACATTAGTGCACCTTCGGGAGAAGGGTATTTACAAGCTTTCGGGAGATTGCTTTTGAAGTCTTGCATCAGGATGATAGAAGCACACAACCTTCGGGAGATGGTTGTATAGGCTTTTAAGAGATAGCCTTTAAGCCTTGAATCGGGAGGATTCAAGCACTCTTCAAGGTGATCGAAGGGAGTTCGAGCTCTTGGAGTTTTATCAAGATTCGGTTAGTAGGTGGAATACATCAAGCTTGCGGCATACAATAAGAGGGAGTCTATTTATGCATAAGTCAATTACTTTGTATTTTTGATACTGATCTAATGAATCTTATCTCTGGGCGTGGCCCCGTGGACTAGAAACAATCTAAAAGGATTGTTGAAACCACGTACAAAAATCTTGTGTGTTTTTACTTATATGCACTGTTTGTTTTTCTGGGTTTCTCTGGAGTTATAGAGTTGTATTCTGTAACTACAGAAAAACTGTTTTTCAGTACCAGTTACATTATTCCGCATTTAATTAATCACTTAATTAAATAATCAAACTGGGAATATTAAAATACGGAATTTCACATTTGTTCTTATTCTAAGAGATCATCAAGAACGGACTCCGATTGCTTTAGAGAGGCAGCAAATTCAGGTGAAGAAAAGTTGACATTATTGAGAGCAGTAACCGAAGCTTGGGCATCAGAAATCCTTTTTTTTTTCATATTCCCATACTTACGAATGTGCCGCTGTTGTAGTGATTTAGCACAACAATAAATTTTTTGGATGATATTTGTAATGGGATCATTGTTTGAGGCAATAGACCAGCAACTAGAGATGATATCCTTACTCTCTGGATCAGCCAACCACAATTTTTCAAAGCGAAACCGAGAACGCTTTTGTGTCGATGTAGCAGTAGAGTTTAAGAGTGTAACAGTAGCAGAGATGGCACGGTGATCTAATGAGAAAAAATCCAAGTGTGTTACAGCAGGACTTTTAGAAAAAGAATCCCATGAATGGTTAGTGAACACCCAATCTAATCTTTCCTTTATAGTTTTGATTGCATTTATGTTTTTGATCCATGTGAATCAATCCCCACTATATGGTAATTCTTTGAGCAAACAACGATCCAAGGTTGAACGGAAAGCAATCAATTGTGCCTCATTACGTAAAGGGCCACCCGACTTATCACTTTGAGATAAGACTTCATTGAAATCACCAACGAGAATCCATGGTAAAGAAGGTGCAATATCATGTAATCTGGTAAGAAGAGTCTAAGAAAGAGCTCTGCTAGAAGTTGCAGGAGCACCATAGAAGGCAGTTAGATGGAAAAGAGGGCCATCATCAACAGATAAACAACAATCAAAGTATGTAGACCCATAAATATTGAGTGAAACATTAATATTATCTTTCCAGAGCAACATTAATCCACCACTTAATCCCACCCGTGGAGATTCGAGACCATGGCTAAAATCTAAAGATTGTCTAAAACGAGCGATTGAATTACTACCAAGACGAGTTTCCATGAGAAAAAGAACCCGGGGTGACTGCTGACGAATAAGAAGCCTCAAGTGTTTGAACGCATTGGGATTCCCCAGCCCCCTAGCGTTCCAACTAATGATTTTCATGGCGAAGTGCAGGGTTGCAACACAACCTCCGCTGGATCATCAGAAGAATCATCACAATCCATCATAAGTGTGGAAACATTCTGATTAGAGCAATCTCCTTGAGACGAAGAAGGAGCAGCTAGGCCACCATTGTGGTTACAACTGTTGGTATTATATTTATCCAGGATCTTAGATCTACATACAAGTATGTTGATTTAACAACTTAATATTGAACTTCTAAAACGATGAACTAAACACATAAAAGTTAAGAATAACTTACAGTGATTGCAGCGGAATTAATTTCTCCTTCCACTCAGATCTCTAACCTTTGATTCCTGTCTGTAGCAGAGTATAATCAAGATCTGAGCCCGAAAGTTCTTCAGTTGGATGTGATCCTTCGCAGTCTTCCAAACTATAATGAGGTACTGAGTGATGTGTGTGGGCACTTCTCTCTCACTAGGAATTTCGAAATTTCTCTCTTGTTTTCTGTTCTTGATTTCGTGTGATACACAATGCAAAGCAAAGTTTTTCTCATCCTCATGAAGAGTAGAGAGGGGGCGGCTATAAATAGGAAAAGGGAAGAGCACAACTTTCCAAATAAACAGTTTCCTCTTTTACTGTGTAATTGAATAACTGCCTTATTTAGTGTGACTCACCACTTTCCTATTTAGGCTAGGCTTTGATTAGCAATTATATGGAAAATTAAATTGAAAATAATAATTGGGAAACATGCAATCATGTGGCCGGCCATGGTGTGTATGGGCCTCACATGGATTTTGCAGTTTCCTCAATTTTATTTCTATTTCTCCAAAAATGCCATTTTTCCAATTCTAATCATTTAAATGCCAAAACTAATTATTTAATAACTAAAATAGATTATTAAATAATATTGCCATTTAAAATAATTATTAATTTAGACATGCAAAGTCTCATAATTAATAATTAAACCTAGAAACCCTTTTATTTACAATTTCATCCCTAAACTGTGAGAATTCACAAATTAGACATAGTCTAACTTTTAGAATTATAATTGATTAATCATAAATCAATTATAGAGTCTTACAAACAGTATAGTCTCAACTAGAATGGGGACCATGGATCTATATTCTGAGCTTCCAATAAGTTGAACCAATTTACCAAGTAAATCCCTAACTTATTAATTCCTCGTTGAATCCACTCTTAGAACTCGGAACTGCACTCTCAGACTTATATAGAGCATATCATATGTTTCACGATATCAATATGCTATCTCATTTAACCATTGTTATAATCTTAATATGATTTAGAGATCCTCTATATAGATGATTTACATCGAGACGGGACCAATTTACCGTTTACACCCCTCAATGTATTTTGCCCATTTGAACACTCAGTTACCTGTAAATGATGTTTTAGTGATCTAATATATAGTCACTGAAACAAGAGCTCATCCATTTACTTCTATTTAACTAAGCTCAAAAGGAATCATCACTTTACTTCTATACACCAGTAGAAGCTATAGATTTCCATATTTATGTTTAGCACTCCCATTCAGTTATGCTATCATATTCCCAAAATATATGTATTATCCTGACTCAAAGGTAGGCTTTAAATAATAAATCAAAGAACAAGAATAGCACTCCTGAGATTGAGCCTAAGCATATCAGGATTTAGATTCTCTTAATCTAAGATCAACTTCTGACATTGACTTGGAAAGATACAACGGTAAGTTTACAATATCTTTAACCAAGTTCAATATCGGTCCAGTCCAATGCATACTCCATGCATTCGAAACCAGTATACTTTGCCAATGTTCTGGAAAGAACATAACACTTACTCCAAGTGCAAGTATACTTCATCGCTGATTATCACATCAGTGTAAATCCAAAACACTGATGAACAGAGACCAAATCTTTTGAATCATATAATCACAATCATTCCACTATATTGACGATACTGTAATTGTGAATAACTATATGTTCTGGATTTAACTGATTTTGTGCATATATCAAGTATATATACTAAACCATAAACATGTAACATACATGTAATCATAATTCACTTCTAAATTGATTACTAATTAGATTGTAATGAGTTTTATTTAGGGCATAAAACCCAACAAACTCCCACTTGCACTAACATAAAACAAGTTGTGCATTACAATCAATCTTTTGTCTTGATCCTCTGATCAAGTGTAGTATATTTGAATCCACCCATATATCTGGAACCCGGTTCATAAGACTCATGAAACCTCCCTAACTTATGCTTTACTCATCAAGGGATATTGAAATCCTTACTGCCCATTAAGTACATCTGAACAACCAGAAGACATATTTCTCAAATTTTAAAATTTGGAATTGAGATAATGCAGTGTAGAATTTTCTACAGTAAAATAACTTTCTGGTAATTTTGAATTTACAAAGTTATATCTTCTCTGATGAAGCTTGAATTATTATAGATGGGTTTTAACACTCTTCTATAATGATTCCTCCACCCCCAGAGTAACCACCATCTCACAATCTTTAAATGAGTCGGTGTGCATATCAGGATCACTAATGCATAGTTCCTTAATAACATATACGTCACTTTTGTAAATCTTTCTTGATTGTCCCTTAATGTTCCCCATTTGATTACATCTTAGATGGCTCCCACTCAATAGCAGATGTCTGGTTAGAAACTTTTAACCTTTTACTATTGTTTCTGAGAACATCTCATTGTGACTTATTATCTTAAGCTGAAACTGTAAGTTTCTTTAAGATTAGGTCAACAACATAGCAGTCTTGTTTTTGAAGTGTAAAATACTTGCTAGAGATTTAAGCAATCAAATCAAGATACCATAAAATGTTATGAGAAATAGACATCTTGAATCAAGTCTTTCGAATAGACTGTGCAAGAATTCTTCTATCTTACTCTCATAATTCTGATAAGTTATTTCTATCCATGTGAATGGTTAGACTTGTTTTTATCAGAGGTGTTCTTAAGTTCCTATCACAATTATCAACCAAACGAAGATGGGTAAAGAATTTTAATATTCTCCCACTCAACTAAGGTAATGTGAAACATTATCAAAGAACTTTAATGGTATCAATAACTATTACAACAGTAAATCTAAACTGGAACATATAATCAAGATCAAGGATTTATTCTGATAATAGCTAATTTATTATATTATTTCCATGTTTAAAATTATGTGTCACAAAGGGTACTTTTAGAATAAAGTCCACCCCTAAGTTTATAGAGATTATGGTCCACCCCTAAAGGTTGTAAATCCTTAAGTGTGATAGAGAGTCTGTGGAGTTGAATATAATCCAGAGTTCATTAGATATAAGAAATCGTTTGAACTGCATATTATTCTTAACTTTTCTCCACCCCTATCAGATCAAAAGATCTTTTTATTAAACAAATTCTCAAATAATTGTTTTTGGAACTAACAATTATTCATAAACATAGAAATAACTTCTAGTGTTTATGTAGTAATAACTCTGTAAGGAGTTTAAATACCTTTTGAATTTGTATCAATAATAAAAACACATACACATTCAAACATAATAAATATAACAATCGGTAATAGATAAGATAAAGTACTGAAGCTCAACTCATAAGTTGCAATATAATTGAAAAAGATATTTTATTATAAACCAAAAAAAATTGTTTGCAATATTTATGAGAACCAAAAAGGGAATTAAGATCCCAAAACTTGAAATCCAAATTGTTTGAAAAACTAAACAATTAATTCAAATGAAAGAGCTTCTTCTTTATTGTAGACAATCTCCATCCACCATCCAACTTTCTAATCAAAATCGCTAAGACAGCACCCGAGTTTAAGAAGCTTTAGCTATAAGAAGAATAATAAACAGGGTTAGTAGTCCAGAATTATTAATCCAAAAGGATAATAATTCACTAAAAACACATCAGTTTATAAAGAAAATACCTTGTTTCTTTGCGAGATACTTAGGACATTGGGATTTCCAATGGCCTTTCTCATTGCAGTAGAAACACTTTCCTTTTGGTGTATTGCCAGAAGCTCCAGCATTTTTGTTCCTAGCTGCATTCGCAGCTTGAGCTCGCTTCCTGGCATTTTTCCACTTCTTCTTATGATTGGATTTGGAAGTAGAAGCAACAAGTGCCTCAGGATTACTCGTCTTATTACCATTTCCAGAATACTGAGGTTTATTCCCTCTTTTCTTGGGACCTCCAATCAAATTTTCATATGTCTGAAGGTCATTGACTAAAGTATGAAAGTCTTGTTCCTTCTTATTCATGACATAATTTGATGTGTAGGGCAGAAAATTTGGAGTCAGGCTATTCAAGATGAGAATCACTTGAGTAGTCTGATCCATTTCAGCACCATGATTCTGGGCTTCCTGGAAATAACTAGCCATCTGGAGAAGGTGATCACGCACATTCTGATGGGGTTCCATCCGTGCGTTGATGAATTTCTTAGTCGCGTCAAAACGAGACTGGATAGATGCCATACCGAATAGCTCAGTTAACTGCGTCATGATTTCTGCAGCCGTGACAATGTTTGCAAACCTTGTTTTCAAGGTGTCAACCATGCTGGAAAGCATGAAGTAACGAGCTTTATTGTTAGCATTATGCCAACGCTCGAACTTCTCTTTCACAGTTTTGGTTGCATTGTCACTTGGCTGCTCAGGGGACGGCTCAGTCAACACAAACGAGGCACTTTCACCTATGAGAGCAATATGAATGTTCTCTCTCCACATTGGGAAGTTAGACCCATTTAGCTTATTTTCAGTTAAGAGTGACAACATGGGATTTGACATTGCAATTCAGGATACTACAAGATAACACATAGATATCAATTACGGTTTATCACAAAATCTTATTTAGAAATTATTAGCACATAGCAAGTAGGAATGACTACAGAAAATACAAAAAAAAAATTTCAATCCTAAATAATTTCCAAGGTTTTCAACAAACTGATATCAGTGTCCCATTTAGGCGAGAGTCAAAGCTATCATTCATCGAATAGAGTTGTCAGCTCATCTAAAATGGCAAACATTCTAGCAACCTTTTATTCGATCGAAAAGAGAATCCGACGTTGTCCCGTTTAGGCGAGAGTCAAGGTCATTCTTATTTCATGAGCTTCTACCATTGTTTCATATGTTTATAAGTCTTATACAGTACCCACCATTAGGGTGATCAATACCAATATAAAACATTTACAAACATACTTATCTTTCGAGATTAAACGGCGCTAACTTGCTAATGAACGTTCCTCCATTAGGGAGGATTACTCACTAAAACAATAGCTATGTAAAACCAACAATGGAGATCGAATATCTCAAAATAATAAAGCTCATTATTTAAATTGTATTTTCTTCTATTATTTATTTATTTTAAATCTATATATATTTATTAAATTTTAAATTTAGAATAGAATCTAAATAAAAAATTTAATTTAATATCTGTAAAAATTAAACTTAGATGGTTAAGAAAATAAAATGAATTATTTCCATCTTAGTGTTAATTTTCCAACAAATATTAAGAAAATTACTTAATTTAAGTTGTATTAATTTAAATTAATTTGCAACTCAAATTAAAATTTTCTAGAAATATATATCTTGTATTTCCAAAAATATTCAATTTTCGAAATACATTTAAAATAAATCAAACTTTACTTAGAAAAAATACTTCAAGCAAAAATATTATCTATCTAGATTTTCTTGACTAATTAATCCAATTTCTAATAATATATTTCAGTTCCTTTATTTTAGATCAATCATTAAATGAAAAGATCATTGATTTAAGTTGATTCAAAATGAATTAAAATAATTAATTTACAACTTCAATCTATCTTTCAAGATAAATTCAAAATCATCTTGCATAATTAAATGCAATTTTGAAAAAAATGATTAATAAAATAAATAGAATATATTTTGAAAATTATTCAAATTTAAGTTGTTATGGAAATACCCAACTTAAAATAATTTTCTAATTTAATTAAATATCATGAAAATAACAATATCTAAGTATCATTATGAAAATCAACTTAGATATTTAATTTTCAATTTAATTAAATGTATTAAATTCAGGAAATAAATAATTAAGTATAGAGAAGGCTTAATCATTAATTTCCAATTTAATACAAGGAAAAATATCCTTAATTGAATTGTACCAAAATTAATTATTAAACAATTAATTTCACAATCAATGATATTTTCCTATATTAGAAATAATAATTAGTATAGAAATTAATATCTAAAAAATATCTCAATTCTACTAAGTATCTTTTCAAGATTTGGAAAATATCTGATTTAAGTTATTATAGAAAGAATCTATAAATACAAACTTAAAATTTTCCAAACAAAATATAATTAAATATCAAAATTAGGTGTTAACTACCTATTTTAAAGATATTCCCTTTTTAAGTTTAAAACTAACTTAAAATAATATCTTTTAAGAATCTTCAATAACTAATTCCTAGAATTCTCACTTAATATTATTATCAAAATATATTCAAATTTAAGTTAAAAGGAAAAATTAGTAATTACTAATTCATAACTTAAATAAGAATATTTAATGAAATAATAAAAGTAAGTTTCAGAAAGAATCTAGTTAGTTAAAATTCTTTATTTAATTAAATACAAGAAAAATACAAATAGTTTATCTAGAAATGAAATTCATTAAACTATGTTTTTCTTAAATTAATATGTTGCTATTCAATTTTATTAGGTCAAACTAATATAATTAACCTAGCACAGTTATCCAAATCAAGCAAATGGGCCTTCACAATTGGGGTTGTTCATGTGAGGGGTGGGTCCAAGATGTCGCACCCACTTCTAAGGCTCCCAACTCTCACACAAGGCCCAAAAGAGAGGAATTTAACCTTAAAATGAATAACTGTTATTAATTGAATAGGCCCATTAACTAAATGAGCCTAAATAAAATCTATCAGGTTATGACATTTTATTTAGCAACAACAACCTATATGTATCTATAATAGAAATTAAACATATAGGCTCACACAGGCACACAGATTTGGATGGATCCTATCATGTTACTAGGACATACACAGATGAAAGAAGTTTGTAAAAATTACCTGTTACAAATTATCTACTTGATCTATCATCAATTGAACCATGGGTTAAAATCAGATCATTTGATCTGTCAACAAGTTAACCCTGGCAATTTAGATCAAGTAATAATAGGTTTTAGAAAAACTTACAAACAATCTAAAACACATACTCCTGCAACAAGGTTAGATCTGGATAGTTGGATGTAGGATTTATTTAATTTTAAATCTATATTTCGAAAAATAAAATTAAAATTAAACCTACCATTTTGAAAAATTAGGTTTTGGGTAACCTAAATGCATTTCAAAATTAAATTGCTAACTTTCCTTTTAAATTTCATGTTATTTAATAAATCAAATAATAAAATAGAAAATGGTAAATACATACCCTTTTCTTATTTTACAATTTAATTTAATTGAAAAATAACAAAATTTAAAAGTTAACAAAAATACCTTATTTCCTCTTTTAAAATTATCATGATTATTTTGATCTTATTTTAATTAAGGTCAAGTTACCAAAAAAAAAAAATTAATATCTGACCTTAAAAAAAATAAAATAATTAAATTTTAAAAGAAATAAGAAAAGAGGTAAGCAAAACTTGATTTTTCCTATTTTCAAAATCAAATTACACTAATATCTAAAATTAATTTTAAAAATTAAAATTAATTTATTTCTGATAATTAGATTTGAAATTTGAAAAACAAAAATCAACATACAAAACTACACAAAAAATCGGAAGTTGATTCCATGAAATAGCATGAAAAATCGAAGAAAACGAAGAAAATAGCAGGTGGTACAGACAGCATGCAAACGAGCGTGGAAGGGGAGACATAGCCCAGAAAACTGGGCGCAAGCATCCGTGCGCATGATTTCCGCGCGCGTAGGGAGGGTGCTCACCACCTAGATTTTTCCCGATTTTCAAAAATTCATAACTAATTCAAATTAAATCGAAATCGAGTTCTGTAAAAAAGTAAATTGCTTAGAATTTTCAAAACTATCCAATAAAAATAATTCCAGATAAAGACAATCAATTATTTTTCCCAGAATTCACAAACATAAATATGACACATCATGAAACCATCCAAATCACAAGCAAATCGTTTTAAGTCCAAATTTCTTGCAAGCAAATCAATTACCATGGCTCTGGTGCCAGTTGTTGGTATTATATTTATCCAGGATCTTAGATCTACTTACAAGTATGTTGATTTAACAACCTAATATTGAACTTCTAAAACGATGAACTAAACACATAAAAGTTAAGAATAACTTACAGTGATTGCAGCGGAATTAATGTCTCCTTCCACTCAGATCTCTAACCCTTGATTCCTGTCTGTAGCAGAGTATAATCAAGATCTGAGCCCGAAAGTTCTTCAGTTGGATGTGATCCTTCACTGTCTTCCAAACTATAATGAGGTACTGAGTGATGTGTGTGGGCACTTCTCTCTCACTAGGAATTTCGAAATTTCTCTCTTGTTTTCTCTTCTTTATTTCGTGTGATACACAATGCAAAGCAAAGTTTTTCTCATCCTCATGAAGAGCAAAGAGGGGGCGGCTATGAATAGGAAAAGGGAAGAGCACAACTTTCCAAATAAACAGTTTCCTCTTTTACTGTGTAATTGAATAACTGCCTTATTTAGTGTGACTCACCACTTTCCTATTTAGGCTAGGCTTTGATTAGCAATTATATGGCAAATTAAATTGAAAATAATAATTGGGAAACATGCAATCATGTGGCCGGCCATGGTGTGTATGGGCCTCACATGGATTTTGCAGTTTCCTCAATTTTATTTTTATTTCTCCAAACATGCCATTTTTCCAATTCTAATCATTTAAATGCCAAAACTAATTATTTAATAACTAAAATAGATTATTAAATAATATTGCCATTTAAAATAATTATTAATTTAGACATGCAAAGTCTCATAATTAATAATTAAACCTAGAAACCCTTTTATTTACAATTTCATCCCTAAACTGTGAGAATTCACAAATTAGACATAGTCTAACTTTTAGAATTATAATTGATTAATCATAAATCAATTATAGAGTCTTACAAACAGTATAGTCTCAACTAGAATGGGGACCATGGATCTATATTCTGAGCTTCCAATAAGTTGAACCAATTTACCAAGTAAATCCCTAACTTATTAATTCCTCGTTGAATCCACTCTTAGAACTCGGAACTGCACTCTCAGACTTATATAGAGCATATCATATGTTTCACGATATCAATATGCTATCTCATTTAACCATTGTTATAATCTTAATATGATTTAGAGATCCTCTATATAGATGATTTACATCGAGACGGGACCAATTTACCGTTTACACCCCTCAATGTATTTTGCCCATTTGAACACTTAGTTACCTGTAAATGATGTTTTAGTGATCTAATATATAGTCACTGAAACAAGAGCTCATCCATTTACTTCTATTTAACTAAGCTCAAAAGGAATCATCACTTTACTTCTATACACCAGTAGAAGCTATAGATTTCCATATTTATGTTTAGCACTCCCATTCAGTTATGCTATCATATTCCCAAAATATATGTGTTATCCTGACTCAAAGGTAGGCTTTAAATAATAAATCAAAGAACAAGAATAGCACTCTTGAGATTGAGCCTAAGCATATCAGGATTTAGATTCTCTTAATCTAAGATCAACTTCTGACATTGACTTGGAAAGATACAACGGTAAGTTTACAATATCTTTAACCAAGTTCAATATCGGTCCAGTCCAATATATACTCCATGCATTCGAAACCAGTATACTTTGCCAATGTTCTGGAAAGAACATAACACTTACTCCAAGTGCAAGTATACTTCATCGCTGATTATCACATCAGTGTAAATCCAAAACACTGATGAACAGAGACCAAATCTTTTGAATCATATAATCACAATCATTCCACTATATTGACGATACTGTAATTGTGAATAACTATATGTTCTGGATTTAACTGATTTTGTGCATATATCAAGTATATATACTAAACCATAAACATGTAACATACATGTAATCATAATTCACTTCTAAATTGATTACTAATTAGATTGTAATGAGTTTTATTTAGGGCATAAAACCCAACAAACTCCCACTTGCACTAACATAAAACAAGTTGTGCATTACAATCAATCTTTTGTCTTGATCCTCTGATCAAGTGTAGTATATTTGAATCCACCCATATATCTGGAACCAGGTTCATAAGACTCATGAAACCTCCCTAACTTATGCTTTACTCATCAAGGGATACTGAAATCCTTACTGCCCATTAAGTACATCTGAACAACCAGAAGACATATTTCTCAAATTTTAAAATTTGGAATTGAGATAATGCAGTGTAGAATTTTCTACAGTAAAATAACTTTCTGGTAATTTTGAATTTACAAAGTTATATCTTCTCTGATGAAGCTTGAATTATTATAGATGGGTTTTAACACTCTTCTATAATGATTCCTCCACCCCCAGAGTAACCACCATCTCACAATCTTTAAATGAGTCGGTGTGCATATCAGGATCACTAATGCATAGTTCCTTAATAACATATACGTCACTTTTGTAAATCTTTCTTGATTGTCCCTTAATGTTCCCCATTTGATTACATCTTAGATGGCTCCCACTCAATAGCAGATGTCTGGTTAGAAACTTTTAACCTTTTACTATTGTTTCTGAGAACATCTCATTGTGACTTATTATCTTAAGCTGAAACTGTAAGTTTCTTTAAGATTAGGTCAACAACATAGCAGTCTTGTTTTTGAAGTGTAAAATACTTGCTAGAGATTTAAGCAATCAAATCAAGATACCATAAAATGTTATGAGAAATAGACATCTTGAATCAAGTCTTTCGAATAGACTGTGCAAGAATTCTTCTATCTTACTCTCATAATTCTGATAAGTTATTTCTATCCATGTGAATGGTTAGACTTGTTTTTATCAGAGGTGTTCTTAAGTTCCTATCACAATTATCAACCAAACGAAGATGGGTAAAGAATTTTAATATTCTCCCACTCAACTAAGGTAATGTGAAACATTATCAAAGAACTTTAATGGTATCAATAACTATTACAACAGTAAATCTAAACTGGAACATATAATCAAGATCAAGGATTTATTCTGATAATAGCTAATTTATTATATTATTTCCATGTTTAAAATTATGTGTCACAAAGGGTACTTTTAGAATAAAGTCCACCCCTAAGTTTATAGAGATTATGGTCCACCCCTAAAGGTTGTAAATCCCTAAGTGTGATAGAGAGTCTGTGGAGTTGAATATAATCCAGAGTTCATTAGATATAAGAAATCGTTTGAACTGCATATTATTCTTAACTTTTCTCCACCCCTATCAGATCAAAAGATCTTTTTATTAAACAAATTCTCAAATAATTGTTTTTGGAACTAACAATTATTCATAAACATAGAAATAACTTCTAGTGTTTATGTAGTAATAACTCTGTAAGGAGTTTAAATACCTTTTGAATTTGTATCAATAATAAAAACACATACACATTCAAACATAATAAATATAACAATCGGTAATAGATAAGATAAAGTACTGAAGCTCAACTCATAAATTGCAATATAATTGAAAAAGATATTTTATTATAAACCAAAAAAAATTGTTTGCAATATTTATGAGAACCAAAAAGGGAATTAAGATCCCAAAACTTGAAATCCAAATTGTTTGAAAAACTAAACAATTAATTCAAATGAAAGAGCTTCTTCTTTATTGTAGACAATCTCCATCCACCATCCAACTTTCTAATCAAAATCGCTAAGACAGCACCCGAGTTTAAGAAGCTTTAGCTATAAGAAGAATAATAAACAGGGTTAGTAGTCCAGAATTATTAATCCAAAAGGATAATAATTCACTAAAAACACATCAGTTTATAAAGAAAATACCTTGTTTCTTTGCGAGATACTTAGGACATTGGGATTTCCAATGGCCTTTCTCATTGCAGTAGAAACACTTTCCTTTTGGTGTATTGCCAGAAGCTCCAGCATTTTTGTTCCTAGCTGCATTCGCAGCTTGAGCTCGCTTCCTGGCATTTTTCCACTTCTTCTTATGATTGGATTTGGAAGTAGAAGCAACAAGTGCCTCAGGATTACTCGTCTTATTACCATTTCCAGAATACTGAGGTTTATTCCCTCTTTTCTTGGGACCTCCAATCAAATTTTCATATGTCTGAAGGTCATTGACTAAAGTATGAAAGTCTTGTTCCTTCTTATTCATGACATAATTTGATGTGTAGGGCGTAAAATCTGAGTCGCTATTCAAGATGAGAATCACTTGAGTAGTCTGATCCATTTCAGCACCATGATTCTGGGCTTCCTGGAAATAACTAGCCATCTGGAGAAGGTGATCACGCACATTCTGATGGGGTTCCATCCGTGCGTTGATGAATTTCTTAGTCGCGTCAAAACGAGACTGGATAGATGCCATACCGAATAGCTCAGTTAACTGCGTCATGATTTCTGCAGCCGTGACAATGTTTGCAAACCTTGTTTTCAAGGTGTCAACCATGCTGGAAAGCATGAAGTAACGAGCTTTATTGTTAGCATTATGCCAACGCTCGAACTTCTCTTTCACAGTTTTGGTTGCATTGTCACTTGGCTGCTCAGGGGACGGCTCAGTCAACACAAACGAGGCACTTTCACCTATGAGAGCAATATGAATGTTCTCTCTCCACATTGGGAAGTTAGACCCATTTAGCTTATTTTCAGTTAAGAGTGACAACATGGGATTTGACATTGCAATTCAGGATACTACAAGATAACACATAGATATCAATTACGGTTTATCACAAAATCTTATTTAGAAATTATTAGCACATAGCAAGTAGGAATGACTACAGAAAATACAAAAAAAAAATTTCAATCCTAAATAATTTCCAAGGTTTTCAACAAACTGATATCAGTGTCCCATTTAGGCGAGAGTCAAAGCTATCATTCATCGAATAGAGTTGTCAGCTCATCTAAAATGGCAAACATTCTAGCAACCTTTTATTCGATCGAAAAGAGAATCCGACGTTGTCCCGTTTAGGCGAGAGTCAAGGTCATTCTTATTTCATGAGCTTCTACCATTGTTTCATATGTTTATAAGTCTTATACAGTACCCACCATTAGGGTGATCAATACCAATATAAAACATTTACAAACATACTTATCTTTCGAGATTAAACGGCGCTAACTTGCTAATGAACGTTCCTCCATTAGGGAGGATTACTCACTAAAACAATAGCTATGTAAAACCAACAATGGAGATCGAATATCTCAAAATAATAAAGCTCATTATTTAAATTGTATTTTCTTCTATTATTTATTTATTTTAAATCTATATATATTTATTAAATTTTAAATTTAGAATAGAATCTAAATAAAAAATTTAATTTAATATCTGTAAAAATTAAACTTAGATGGTTAAGAAAATAAAATGAATTATTTCCATCTTAGTGTTAATTTTCCAACAAATATTAAGAAAATTACTTAATTTAAGTTGTATTAATTTAAATTAATTTGCAACTCAAATTAAAATTTTCTAGAAATATATATCTTGTATTTCCAAAAATATTCAATTTTCGAAATACATTTAAAATAAATCAAACTTTACTTAGAAAAAATACTTCAAGCAAAAATATTATCTATCTAGATTTTCTTGACTAATTAATCCAATTTCTAATAATATATTTCAGTTCCTTTATTTTAGATCAATCATTAAATGAAAAGATCATTGATTTAAGTTGATTCAAAATGAATTAAAATAATTAATTTACAACTTCAATCTATCTTTCAAGATAAATTCAAAATCATCTTGCATAATTAAATGCAATTTTGAAAAAAATGATTAATAAAATAAATAGAATATATTTTGAAAATTATTCAAATTTAAGTTGTTATGGAAATACCCAACTTAAAATAATTTTCTAATTTAATTAAATATCATGAAAATAACAATATCTAAGTATCATTATGAAAATCAACTTAGATATTTAATTTTCAATTTAATTAAATGTATTAAATTCAGGAAATAAATAATTAAGTATAGAGAAGGCTTAATCATTAATTTCCAATTTAATACAAGGAAAAATATCCTTAATTGAATTGTACCAAAATTAATTATTAAACAATTAATTTCACAATCAATGATATTTTTCTATATTAGAAATAATAATTAGTATAGAAATTAATATCTAAAAAATATCTCAATTCTACTAAGTATCTTTTCAAGATTTGGAAAATATCTAATTTAAGTTATTATAGAAAGAATCTATAAATACAAACTTAAAATTTTCCAAACAAAATATAATTAAATATCAAAATTAGGTGTTAACTACCTATTTTAAAGATATTCCCTTTTTAAGTTTAAAACTAACTTAAAATAATATCTTTTAAGAATCTTCAATAACTAATTCCTAGAATTCCTCAGCTTAATATTATTATCAAAATATATTCAAATTTAAGTTAAAAGGAAAAATTAGTAATTACTAATTCATAACTTAAATAAGAATATTTAATGAAATAATAAAAGTAAGTTTCAGAAAGAATCTAGTTAGTTAAAATTCTTTATTTAATTAAATACAAGAAAAATACAAATAGTTTATCTAGAAATGAAATTCATTAAACTATGTTTTTCTTAAATTAATATGTTGCTATTCAATTTTATTAGGTCAAACTAATATAATTAACCTAGCACAGTTATCCAAATCAAGCAAATGGGCCTTCACAATTGGGGTTGTTCATGTGAGGGGGGGCTGGGTCCAGTATGTCGCACCCACTTCTAAGGCTCCCAACTCTCACACAAGGCCCAAAAGAGAGGAATTTAACCTTAAAATGAATAACTGTTATTAATTGAATAGGCCCATTAACTAAATGAGCCTAAATAAAATCTATCAGGTTATGACATTTTATTTAGCAACAACAACCTATATGTATCTATAATAGAAATTAAACATATAGGCTCACACAGGCACACAGATTTGGATGGATCCTATCATGTTACTAGGACATACACAGATGAAAGAAGTTTGTAAAAATTACCTGTTACAAATTATCTACTTGATCTATCATCAATTGAACCATGGGTTAAAATCAGATCATTTGATCTGTCAACAAGTTAACCCTGGCAATTTAGATCAAGTAATAATAGGTTTTAGAAAAACTTACAAACAATCTAAAACACATACTCCTGCAACAAGGTTAGATCTGGATAGTTGGATGTAGGATTTATTTAATTTTAAATCTATATTTCGAAAAATAAAATTAAAATTAAACCTACCATTTTGAAAAATTAGGTTTTGGGTAACCTAAATGCATTTCAAAATTAAATTGCTAACTTTCCTTTTAAATTTCATGTTATTTAATAAATCAAATAATAAAATAGAAAATGGTAAATACATACCCTTTTCTTATTTTACAATTTAATTTAATTGAAAAATAACAAAATTTAAAAGTTAACAAAAATACCTTATTTCCTCTTTTAAAATTATCATGATTATTTTGATCTTATTTTAATTAAGGTCAAGTTACCAAAAAAAAAAATTAATATCTGACCTTAAAAAAAATAAAATAATTAAATTTTAAAAGAAATAAGAAAAGAGGTAAGCAAAACTTGATTTTTCCTATTTTCAAAATCAAATTACACTAATATCTAAAATTAATTTTAAAAATTAAAATTAATTTATTTCTGATAATTAGATTTGAAATTTGAAAAACAAAAATCAACATACAAAACTACACAAAAAATCGGAAGTTGATTCCATGAAATAGCATGAAAAATCGAAGAAAACGAAGAAAATAGCAGGTGGTACAGACAGCATGCAAACGCGCGTGGAAGGGGAGACATAGCCCAGAAAACTGGGCGCAAGCATCCGTGCGCATGATTTCCGCGCGCGTAGGGAGGGTGCTCACCACCTAGATTTTTCCCGATTTTCAAAAATTCATAACTAATTCAAATTAAATCGAAATCGAGTTCTGTAAAAAAGTAAATTGCTTAGAATTTTCAAAACTATCCAATAAAAATAATTCCAGATAAAGACAATCAATTATTTTTCCCAGAATTCACAAACATAAATATGACACATCATGAAACCATCCAAATCACAAGCAAATCGTTTTAAGTCCAAATTTCTTGCAAGCAAATCAATTACCATGGCTCTGGTGCCAGTTGTTGGTATTATATTTATCCAGGATCTTAGATCTACTTACAAGTATGTTGATTTAACAACCTAATATTGAACTTCTAAAACGATGAACTAAACACATAAAAGTTAAGAATAACTTACAAAGGATTGCGGAATTAATGTCTCCTTCCACTCAGATCTCTAACCCTTGATTCCTGTCTGTAGCAGAGTATAATCAAGATCTGAGCCCGAAAGTTCTTCAGTTGGATGTGATCCTTCACTGTCTTCCAAACTATAATGAGGTACTGAGTGATGTGTGTGGGCACTTCTCTCTCACTAGGAATTTCGAAATTTCTCTCTTGTTTTCTCTTCTTTATTTCGTGTGATACACAATGCAAAGCAAAGTTTTTCTCATCCTCATGAAGAGCAAAGAGGGGGCGGCTATGAATAGGAAAAGGGAAGAGCACAACTTTCCAAATAAACAGTTTCCTCTTTTACTGTGTAATTGAATAACTGCCTTATTTAGTGTGACTCACCACTTTCCTATTTAGGCTAGGCTTTGATTAGCAATTATATGGCAAATTAAATTGAAAATAATAATTGGGAAACATGCAATCATGTGGCCGGCCATGGTGTGTATGGGCCTCACATGGATTTTGCAGTTTCCTCAATTTTATTTTTATTTCTCCAAACATGCCATTTTTCCAATTCTAATCATTTAAATGCCAAAACTAATTATTTAATAACTAAAATAGATTATTAAATAATATTGCCATTTAAAATAATTATTAATTTAGACATGCAAAGTCTCATAATTAATAATTAAACCTAGAAACCCTTTTATTTACAATTTCATCCCTAAACTGTGAGAATTCACAAATTAGACATAGTCTAACTTTTAGAATTATAATTGATTAATCATAAATCAATTATAGAGTCTTACAAACAGTATAGTCTCAACTAGAATGGGGACCATGGATCTATATTCTGAGCTTCCAATAAGTTGAACCAATTTACCAAGTAAATCCCTAACTTATTAATTCCTCGTTGAATCCACTCTTAGAACTCGGAACTGCACTCTCAGACTTATATAGAGCATATCATATGTTTCACGATATCAATATGCTATCTCATTTAACCATTGTTATAATCTTAATATGATTTAGAGATCCTCTATATAGATGATTTACATCGAGACGGGACCAATTTACCGTTTACACCCCTCAATGTATTTTGCCCATTTGAACACTTAGTTACCTGTAAATGATGTTTTAGTGATCTAATATATAGTCACTGAAACAAGAGCTCATCCATTTACTTCTATTTAACTAAGCTCAAAAGGAATCATCACTTTACTTCTATACACCAGTAGAAGCTATAGATTTCCATATTTATGTTTAGCACTCCCATTCAGTTATGCTATCATATTCCCAAAATATATGTATTATCCTGACTCAAAGGTAGGCTTTAAATAATAAATCAAAGAACAAGAATAGCACTCCTGAGATTGAGCCTAAGCATATCAGGATTTAGATTCTCTTAATCTAAGATCAACTTCTGACATTGACTTGGAAAGATACAACGGTAAGTTTACAATATCTTTAACCAAGTTCAATATCGGTCCAGTCCAATGCATACTCCATGCATTCGAAACCAGTATACTTTGCCAATGTTCTGGAAAGAACATAACACTTACTCCAAGTGCAAGTATACTTCTGTTGGAAATTATTTTACCAGGATCTTAGATCTACTCACAAGTATGTTTATTAACATCCTAAATATGAACTTTCTAAAACGATAAATTAAACACATATAAAGTTTAAGAAACCTTACATTGGGTGCAGCAGAATTATAATGACTCCTTTCGTTCAGATCTCTAACCCTTGATTCCTTTCTGTAGCAGAGTATTATCAAGATCTGAACCTGGATCTTCTTCTCTGAATCCTTGATGCTGAATCTCCTTTGCTGTTGATCTTTCTTCACAATCTTCCTCACTATGATTGATGTATTGCTTGATGTGTGTGGGCACTACTCTAATCACTAAGAGAGGTTCGAAATATTGAGAAAGAAAAGAGAGAGAGAGTGGCGGCTAGAGAAGAGAGTGGAGGCTCAGGTTTTTCTGATTCAGAAAGTGTAATTTTCCTGAAGCCTTCACTATCTATTTATAGCATTCCTCTAGGGTTTGATTTGAATTATATGGCATTAAAATAATGAAAAAATCATTTAAAAAAAGATAACATAAGTGGCCGGCCCTAGGCTAGGTGGACTGGGCCTTGATTTTTGCAATTTTGCAATTTTACCACTTTTGTATCTGATTTTCTCAAAAATGCCAATTTCCTAATTCAATCATTTAAATGCCAATTCTAACTATTTAATAACTATAAATAATTATTAAATAATATTGTCATTTATCATATTTATTAATTGCACCATACAAAGTATCATAATTAACAAATATGCCCCTGTTAACTCTTTCTTTACAATTTCGCCCTTACTTAGTGAAAATTTCACAAATAGACATAGTCTAATTTGTGAATTATAATTGATTAATCAAAACCAATTACATGAGTCTTACAAACAATATTATCTCAACTAGTGGGGGGACCATGGGTCTATATAACCGAGCTTCCAATAAGTAGATCAAGAATTTAGCACTAAAATTCACTAACTTATTAATTCTTCGTTGAATCCACGCATAGAACTTAGAATTGCACTCTCAGTATATAGAATGCTCTATATGTTCCACCATATAGACACATCATTAGTTATCCATTGTTATAATCCTAATTTGATCAATGATCCTCTATATGAATGATCTACACTGTAAAGGGATTAAATTACCGTTACACCCTACAATGTATTTATTCCTTAAAACACTTGACCCCGTATAAATGATATTTCAGCTTATGTGAAATGAGTACTCCACCATTTATGTTCGTTTGGTCAAGCTCGAAGGAGATCATCCTTTGCTTACTATTCGCCAGATAGAAGCTATAGATTCCATGTTTATGATAGCGCTCCTACTCAATTGCACTACCGTGTTCCCAAAATGTACGTATCACCCTGACCTAAAAGTAGGCTTAACTAACAAATCAAAGAACACGAATAGCCTTTCAAGATTGAGCCTAATCATATCAGGATTAAGATCATTTGATCTAGGATCAACTAGGCGATATTGACTTGAATAGATATTACGGTAAGTTTAATAAATCTAAGTCAAAGTTCAATATCGGTCCCTTCCGATGCATACTCCATGCATCCAACCTGAGCTTTACTTTAACCAATGTTCTGGAAAGAACATAGTATTTCTCCAAATACAAGTAAACTCTTGTTTTAGATTATCATATCAGTAAAAACCCTGTGTCTGATAAATCTAGGAAACTTTATTCACATAGTCATGTTTACTTTCCAATGTGATGACAGCACAATAAACATGATCAAGTATGTGAAAAGGGTTTAAGATGAATTTATAAATCAATTAGACAAGCAATTGATAAAGTGAGCCAAAACATACACAAATGAATGAAAAATACTTCTGTTTCTTTATTGATGTTGAATAAAATAGATTACATTGAAATGGAGTTTTATTTAGGGCATAAAACCTAACAAACTCCCACTTGCACTAATATAAAACTAATTAGTACATATCAATTAATCCTAAAT
Organism: Cannabis sativa; assembly: GCF_029168945.1. Taxonomy (NCBI): domain Eukaryota; kingdom Viridiplantae; phylum Streptophyta; class Magnoliopsida; order Rosales; family Cannabaceae; genus Cannabis; species Cannabis sativa. The sequence continues at coordinate 52,246,135 of NC_083607.1, read as the reverse complement.
TCTGACGGTGCTTTTCAAAGGCTGTCACGGCCAAGACTTTGGTAAATGGATCAGCTAGGTTGTCCTCTGTGTCAACTTTCTCAACTAGTACGTCCCCTCTTGCCACGTATTCTCTGATAATGTGATACTTCCTTTCAATGTGTTTGCTTCTCTTGTGGCTTCGAGGTTCTTTGCTGTTTGCTATTGCTCCATTGTTATCACAGGGTAGTACCAGAGGCTTTTCCATTCCAGGAACAACTCCTATGCTGGTGAAGAACTTTCTTAGCCAGACAAGTTCTTTTGCGGCTTTCGCCGTCGCTATGTATTCAGCTTCCATAGTTGAGTCCGATATTGCGGTTTGTTTAGCACTTCTCCAAACCACTCGCTCCACCCCCAAGAGTAAACACCATCCCGCATGTTGATTTCCTATCTTCAAGACTTGCTCGGAAATCGAATCGGTGTAGCCTATGGGATTTAAAGCACCACCCTTGTAGACTAACACAAGATTCCTTGTACTCTTTAAGTATTTCGTAATATACTTAATCGCATTCCAATGTTCTTGTCCCGGATTAGACCGATACCGCTCACGATTCCAACGGCATAACGTATGTCGTGTCTAGTGCATAACATTGCATACATTAGACTTCCAACTGCAGAGGCATAGGGAATTTTCGCCATGTCCTCTATCTCTTGAGGATCGGCCTGATCGTGTTCCTTAGATAGACGAATACCATATCTAGAAGGCATGTTTGCCCCATTGGTGTTGCTCATGGAGAATCTCTCTAAGACTTTGTCTATGTAGGTCGTTTGAGAGAGAGCAAGAGATCTGTTCTTCCGGTTTCTTATAATCTGAATCCAAGAACATAGGCTGCTTCACCCAAATCTTTCATATCGAATTGAGTGCTGAGCCATTCCTTAATGTGAGTCATTTTCTTGACATTGTTTCCAATGATCAAAATGTCATCAACATAAAGGACCAGGAATACTACTATTTGGTCTTCCTTGAGTTGGTAAACACAAGGTTCATCTTCATTCTGAAGAAAGCCGTAGGTTTTGATGACTTCATCAAACCTCTTGTTCCATGAGCGAGAAGCTTGCTTAAGTCCATAGATAGACCTGTTTAACTTGCAAACTTTCTTTTCTTGCCCACGAAGAACATAACCTTCTGGTTGCTCCATATAGATGGTTTCTTCAAGTACCCCATTAAGGAAGGCAGTCTTGACATCCATTTGCCAGATTTCATAATCGAAAGCAGAAATATGGAGAGAAGAATTCGGATGGATTTGAGCATGGCAACAGGACTAAAAGTTTCCTCATAGTCCACGCCTTCTCTTTGGGTATAACCCTTGGCTACAAGTCTAGCTTTGAAAGTTTCGACTTCGCCTCCAGCTCCTCTTTTCTTCTTGTAAACCCACTTGCATCCTATCGGATGATAGTCGTCAGGTGCGTCTACATATTCCCAGACTTTGTTCTTTTTCATGGAATCCATTTCTGAATCCATTCCGGCTGACCATCGTTTCCGTTGCGGACTAGCCATTGCCTGTTTATAGGTTAATGGATCGTCATCAATACCGTCACCTACGACCATATTGATTTCACCATCCAAGCCATAACGAGCAGGTTTTGTTGAAACTCTCCCACTACGACGAGGTATGGTTGTCTTCTGAACAGAAACTTTAGTAGTAGATTTCTCAGTTTGTTCAACTGAGGGAGTGGGATCGTCTTCTTCACGAGTGGAAGAGGACGGAACATTGGAAGGACTTATATCTGATAGCAATTCCTCTAGAACAACTTTACTTTTCGGTTTGTAGTCTTTAATATAGTTCTCTTCAAGGAAAGTAGCATTTGTAGAAACAAACACTTTATTATCCTTGTGACTATAAAATAGTCCACCCCTAGTCTCTTTAGAATTTCCAACAAACATGCATACTTCGGTACGTGATTCAAGTTTGCCTTCTTTCTTTCTTAAGACATGAGCAGGGCACCCCCAAATTCTGTAATGGCGCAAACTAGGTGTTCGACCATTCCAAAGTTCGACGGGTGTCTTAGGGACTGCTTTAGATGGAACAACATTTAAAATGTCATTTGCCATCTGTATAGCATATCCCCGTAAGGACGTAGACGAGTTGAATAACTCGGCATAGACCTAACCATTTCCAAAAGAGTGCGATTTCTTCTTCGCAACTCCATTTTGTTGTGGAGTAGCTGGGGCAATGTATTGGGATTCAATTCCAAGTTCAATTAAATGATCTTTGAACTGCATATCCATATATTCTCCACCCCTATCAGTTCGCAAGATCTTTAATGATTTACCTAATTGGTTTTGGGCGAAAGCTTGAAATTCTTGAAACTTTTCAAACGTTTCAGATTTCTTTTGCATTAGGTAAAGAAAACTATATCTAGAGAAATCGTCAATGAAAGTGACAAAATACTCATAACCACCTCGGGCTTTGACATTCAAAGGTCCGCAGACATCGGAATGCACTAACCCTAGAGGGATTTTGGCACGCTCTCCCTTTGCAGAGAAAGAACGTTTAGTCATTTTTCCTTCTAGGCAGGACTCGCATACTGGAAATTCACCTAGGACGATATTTTTCAATGGACCGTCTTTGGTGAGCCTATTGAGTCTATCAAAGCCTATATGACCTAAACGTAAATGCCATAGATAAGTTTGATCATCATTATCAATCTCTTTTCTTTTTAGGTTTCTAGGTCTAGCTACACTGAAAAGTTCACTATTTAGTGAGATTTGAGTACTCGGTCTTAAAACATAAAGCCCTTGTTCCATTATAGCAACACATATTTGAAATCCATTACGAGAAATTGAACAATTTGTACTCGAAAAATTCAATATATAAGATTGTGTTTGCAAACATGAGACACTAATCAAGTTTCTACTAAAGTTTGGAATAAATAAAACATTTTCTAAAATTAAAAATCTTTGTTGAAACTTGATGCGGGCTTTTCCTCTAGCTTTGACCGATACTAATTCGCCATTGCCAACTTTAAGCTGTAACTCTCCTGGAAGTAGATTTTCCCAAGTTTCAAGCAACTGCAGTGAAGAACATACATGGTTAGTAGACCCAGAATAAACAATCCAGATGGATTTGTCGTTCTCTAAAACACATGATTCAAAGACAAAAGCATTACCTTCGTTTGAATTGTTTAGAAGCCTGGGACATCGTTCTTCATGATGACCCTTTCCATTACAATTCGAACATAGAAGATTATGTCTGATAATTGTACTTGAAGAAGCAGTTTTGCTAGATCCTTCATACCTAGTCCTTTTCCTTCGATTATTGATTGCAAACCCAGGGGGACCCATTGCAATCAAGTTCCGTTCATGGGCTCGTAATTCGTTTCGAGCTTGTCCATGCTCGGAGGAGTTAGAATTGTTGATCATATAAGAGATAACAAATTCATTATACTCCGGAGGAAGACTATTAAGGATAAGTTGGACCCATTGTTCTCTTGATAAATCAATTCCCGCAGATTTGCCTTTTGGAATTTCAGATTCATCATCAACAGGTGCGAGTTAATGCAACTACCAGGATGCATTTTCACACTATAGAGTTCTTTTGCTAAGATAGTAACTAAGAGAGGATCGGGGGGTGGGTTATTCATAATGACACTACAACACATCAATAAAACAGAAGTAAGGTTTTGGCTCATAAATTCATACACAATTTAGAAAATAACAAGTAATTACATATGTTATAGAAATACTAAATCTAACATAGTTTATTTTCCAAGGTATTTCAACAAACTGATACAGTGTCCCGTTTAGGCGAGAGTCAAAGCATCATTCATTGAATAGAGTTGTCAGCTCATCTAAAATGATAAACATTCTAGCAACCTTTTATTTGATCAAGATTTGAATTCAGCGTTGTCCCGTTTAGGCGAGAGTCAAGGCAATTCTATCTTATGAGCTTCCACCATTGTTTCATAACTTGCAAGTCAAGTATGGTCGCCACCATTAGGGTGATCTATACCATACAAAACACTTACAAACTACTTATCATGCGAGGTTAAACGGTGCGAAATTGCTAATGAACGTTCCTCCATTAGGGAGGATTACTCACTAAAACAAACGCGGTGTAAAACCCACAATGGAGATCGAATGTCTCTTGATTAAAAGCTCATTATTTAAAAAAATAATATATGTATTTTGTATAATCATTTAAATTCGATATTATAATAACGAAAAATTACAAACTAAAGTTGGTTTAAATAAAATCAACTTTAATTAATTTTCAATTATTATTTAAATTTGAAAAAAAAAAATTCAAATAAATATCGAATAAGTTCCATAATATAGTAATGAAAAATTAAAAATCAAAATTGATTTAAATAAAAAATCAACTTTAATTAATTTTCAATTATTAATTAAATTCAAAAAAAAATTTGAATTTTAAATGGAACAAATTTGAAAATATCTTGTTTAAGTTGTTTTAGAAAGAATCTAAAAAATCAACTTAAATATCTTTCAAATCAGATTTAATTAAATTCAAAATTAAGTTGTAACCACTTAATTTTGTAGATATTTTAAGTTAATATTCAAAAAAAGATATTAACCTAAAAATATCTAAGATATTCCATTTTAAGTTAATATTTAAAAATATCAACTTAAAAAATATCTAAAGAATCTTATAACCAATTCCTAAAATTCCTCAACTTAATTTTAAAATTTTGAATTCAAAAGATATTCAAATTTAAGTTGGTTAGTTATGGATAACTAAATATCAACTTAAATAGGAATATTTAATGAAAAATTTAAAATAAGTTCCAGAAAGAATCTAGATGGTTATAATTCATATTTAATTAAATACAAGAAAATACATATAGTTTAGCTTAGAATATTAAATTCTTTAAACTATGATTTTCTAAATTAATTTCAAAATAAATGAAATTAATTATGTTGCTAATTCAATTTTAATTAGGTAAAACTAGTGTAATTAACCTAGTACAGTCATTCAAATCAGGCAAATGGGCCTTCACAATTGGGGTAGTTTGTGTGAGGGGGTGCTGGGTTCAGTATGTCGTACCCACTTCTATGGCTCCCAACTCTCACACAAGGCCCAAAAGAGAGGAATTTAACCTTAATAAGAACAACCGTTATTAATTGAATAGGCCCAAAAACTAAATGGGCCTAAATAAATCCTATAAAGAATTATGATAATTTATTTTAGCAACATTAACCTATATGCATCTATAATAAAATTAAACACATAGGCTCACACAGGCACACTTTGGATGGGTCCTATCATGTTGCTAGGTCATACACAGATGAAAGAAGATTGTAAATTATACCTGTTACAAATTATTATCTTGACCAAGGGAGCCATCAGATCATTAGATCTGGCAAAAGGTAACCATGGCTATTTGCAATCAAGTAATAATAGGTTTTGAAAACTTACACATAAGTTAAAACACATACTCCTGCAACAGGGTTAGCTGGATAGTTGGAAGTAGGATTTATTTAATTTTTTTTTATTTAAATAAATTTCGAATAAATAAATAATTAAATAAAAAAAATTAATATTTAAAAAAAAAATAATTTCGGAATTAAAAAAAATAAATTTCGAAAATTTAAAAAAATTTAAAATTAAACCTACTTTTTATCTTATATCTATTTAAAATTACATGATTATAAATATCTTATTTTAAATAAGGTCAAAATATCTAAAAAGATTTAAAAAAAAATCTTAAAAGATAAGATATTTTTTAAATATCTTAAAAGATAAGATATTTTAAAATATCTTAAAAGATTTTATAAATATCTTAAAAGATATTTTTAAAAATATCTTAAAAGATATTATAAATATCTTAAAAGATATTATAAATATCTCAAAAGATATTATAAATATCTAAAAAAAATCTGACCTTAAATTTAAAAAAAAATATAATCAAATTTAAAAATAAGATAGTTTTTTTTTAAGCAAAAAGATAATTACTAATTCTATTCGAATTCAAATTACACTAATATCTTGAATTAATTTAAAAAAAAATTAAATTAATTCAAAATGATAATTAGAATTGAATTAGGAATAGTATTAGTATATATACAAAACCATACAAAAATTTGGAAGTTAATTCCATGAAAAGGTATGAAAAATTGAAGAAAAGGGAAAAAAACCGAAACTGTACGGACAGTTATGCGATCGCAGAAAATATCAGCACAGCCCCGATTTTGTCAAATCTTCAAAAAATCATAACTAATTCAAATAAAATCCAAATTGAGTTCTGTAAAAGGCTAACTTGCTTAATTGTTTCCATAATATCCAATAAAAATAACTACAGAATCGAAATCACAATTATTTATCACGAAAATTTCACAAACATCAATCATTCATCAAATAACACTCAATACAACATGATACCATCCAAAGAACATACAAACAATCGTTTTAAAGTCCAAATTTCATGTAAGTAAATCAATTACCATGGCTCTGATACCAGTTGTTGGAAATTATTTTACCAGGATCTTAGATCTACTCACAAGTATGTTTATTAACATCCTAAATATGAACTTTCTAAAACGATAAATTAAACACATATAAAGTTTAAGAAACCTTACATTGGGTGCAGCGGAATTATAATGACTCCTTCCGTTCAGATCTCTAACCCTTGATTCCTTTCTGTAGCAGAGTATTATCAAGATCTGAACCTGGATCTTCTTCTCTGAATCCTTGATGTTGAATCTCCTTTGCTGTTGATCTTTCTTCACAATCTTCCTCACTATGATTGAGGTATTGCTTGATGTGTGTGGGCACTACTATAATCACTAAGAGAGGTTCGAAATATTGAGAAAGAAAAGAGAGAGAGAGTGGCGGCTAGAGAAGAGAGTGGAGGCTCAGGTTTTTCTGATTCAGAAAGTGTAATTTTCCTGAAGCCTTCACTATCTATTTATAGCATTCCTCTAGGGTTTGATTTGAATTATATGGCATTAAAATAATGAAAAAATCATTTAAAAAAAGATAACATAAGTGGCCGGCCCTAGGCTAGGTGGACTGGGCCTTGATTTTTGCAATTTTGCAATTTTACCACTTTTGTATCTGATTTTCTCAAAAATGCCAATTTCCTAATTCAATCATTTAAATGCCAATTCTAACTATTTAATAACTATAAATAATTATTAAATAATATTGTCATTTATCATATTTATTAATTGCACCATACAAAGTATCATAATTAACAAATATGCCCCTGTTAACTCTTTCTTTACAATTTCGCCCTTACTTAGTGAAAATTTCACAAATAGACATAGTCTAATTTGTGAATTATAATTGATTAATCAAAACCAATTACATGAGTCTTACAAACAATATTATCTCAACTAGTGGGGGGACCATGGGTCTATATAACTGAGCTTCCAATAAGTAGATCAAGAATTTAGCACTAAAATTCACTAACTTATTAATTCTTCGTTGAATCCACGCATAGAACTTAGAATTGCACTCTCAGTATATAGAATGCTCTATATGTTCCACCATATAGACACATCATTAGTTATCCATTGTTATAATCCTAATTTGATCAATGATCCTCTATATGAATGATCTACATAGTAAAGGGATTAAATTACCGTAACACCCTACCATGTATTTTATCCTTAAAACACTTGACCCCGTATAAATGATATTTCAGCTTATGTAAAATGAGATCTCCACCATTTATTTTCGTTTGGCCAAGCTCGAAGGAAATCATCCTTTGCTTACTATTTGCCAGATAGAAGCTATAGATTCCATGTTTATGCTAGCGCTCCCACTCAATTGCACTACCGTGTTCCCAAAATGTACGTATCACCCTGACCTAAAAGTAGGCTTAACTAACAAATCAAAGAACACGAATAGCCTTTCAAGATTGAGCCTAATCATAACAGGATTAAGATCATTTGATCTAGGATCAACTTGGCGATATTGACTTGAATAGATTTTACGGTAACTTTAATTAAATCTAATTCAAAGTTCAATATCGGTCCCTTCCGATGCATACTCCATGCATCCAACCTGAGCTTTACTTTAACCAATGTTCTGGAAAGAACATAGTATTTCTCCAAATACAAGTAAACTCTTGTTGTAGATTATCATATCAGTAAAAACCCTGTGTCTGATAAATCTAGGAAACTTTATTCACATAGTCATGTTTACTTTCCAATGTGATGACAGCACAATAAACATGATCAAGTATGTGAAAAGGGTTTAAGATGAATTTATAAATCAATTAGACAAGCAATTGATAAAGTGAGCCAAAACATACACAAATGAATGAAAAATACTTCTGTTTCTTTATTGATGTTGAATAAAATAGATTACATTGAAATGGAGTTTTATTTAGGGCATAAAACCTAACAACTTCATCGCTGATTATCACATCAGTGTAAATCCAAAACACTGATGAACAGGGACCAAATCTTTTGAATCATATAATCACAATCACATTCCACTGTATTGACGATACTGTAATTGTGAATAACTATATGTTCTGGATTTAACTGATTTTGTGCATATATCAAGTATATATACTAAACCATAAACATGTAACATACATGTAATCATAATTCACTTCTAAATTGATAACTAATTAGATTGTAATGAGTTTTATTTAGGGCATAAAACCCAACAACGACAACGTTTCAAAATTTTTCTCATTGAAATCTGATCACTTGGTCTCTTTGACAGCTTATTTGGGTTATAATTTTCCTTGTTGTCAGTTATGGAAAGGTTATGGGAGATGGTAGGTGAAGTAGAGGTTGTGATGAGGGGATTGTTAAGTGATGGCATATTACTGACATAGGGATTTGGTATTGGAAAAGATGATGAAGGGGGGTAAGTAGCTATGGGTATATGGTGTTGGAAAGCTTGGCCAATGTCGGGTGTGAAAATGTGAGACAAATGCAAGGTGTTGGAAGAGATAGGCTATTTTAATTTGGTATTGCTGTGAGATGAAGCAGGAGGAGTTTTTTGGTTGTTTGAAGTAACCAATTGGTTACAGGGTAAGCGTATAGTTGGGGAAGGCTGATGTGATGCAGGGGCCAAAACAGTGTGGTCAGTGGGGATTCGTTGGTGGTTGGTCTGGTGTAAACCAGTAGGCAGTGAAGAAGATGCATTGGGGAAATGGTTATGATGTTGAAATGTGAGTTGTGGGGTGGTAGCATGGTCAGCCGTGGGGAATATATACGTGGTGGAAGTAAGGGCAGATGGGCTATGATTAGAGGATTCACCAACAATAAGGGAACTGGGCTGGGGCAATGGTTGTGTAACCAGTTTTGGGATGGTTGCAGAGATAGAGGTACATGCTAGACGAGTTAAGAAAGGCCATGCATTCCCTTTAGCAAAATCTTGTCTATATCTATCATAACCATTTGAAGGCAGTTTTGCTCCTTTCATCCAAGGGCCATACAGGAAATCATCATCATTCCCATTATCCATTCTTTCCATAAAAGCAATACATTTTTCAAAAGGATGGCCAAGGCGCCCACACTCAAAACAGATTTCAGGCAAACGCTCATAGCGAAAGTCAATCCAAAATTCATCTTTAATTCTTGGTAGACTGATCATTTGTCCGCGGGGGAGCGGTTTTGCAACCAAAAGCTTCACTGGGATCCTCAAGAAAGGACCCCATCCTTCATCAAGAGAGTCTTCATGGACATCAACATACTCTCCAATTATATTCCCTAGTGTTCTAGCAAGAGATTTGGACTTGCTAAGAAACGACAATCGGTAAATTTGAACCCAAAAAGGAGTTGAGACTAGATCAGTGATAGAGACCTTTTGCAGAGCATCTGGTGAGTGTAAGATTATTAGATGGTGTTGGAAATGCCATGGTTCCTTGTTAAGGACTCTGAATTTGTCTCCTGCACAACCGAAAGTTATTTTAAACATATCATCTTGAAATTTAGTGATAATAGCTGGATAGCGACCCTTCCAGTGGCTCGACATTTGGTCGAAAAAGGTTGGTTTGTGGACATGGAAGACAGTAAGAACTTTTGCAATTAGAACATGGACAGAAGAAGACATAGCAGCAGAGGTGTCATCATCAGCGAGGACCAAAGTAGACCTTTCTTCATCAGTAAGAGAAAGGTTATGTTGCAGAGAATGGCTCAGGGGATCCATGGCAGAAGAGAGGTTGAATGAAAGCAGTTGCAGAGGAAAAGGGAAGAAGAGGACTGGGGAAAGAAAGGGGCGAACCCAGAAAAATTAGCAGTTACATGAAGATAACTGATTTGGATCAAAGGGAGAAAGGGGAAGTGGAAGTTAGAAGAAAAAAGTTTGTTAAAAGCACTTAATAGCTGCAGACCCAAGAAACTATAACATATTAGTTATTATTTTTTGTCATCTATTCTAATAGCTTTTCTGTTTATTTTAAAATTTAATAGTCAATCTATTAAATTTATTTTATTAGAATTACATTATAATACTTTAAAAATGTAATAAAATAAATAAATAAAATGAAAATTGATTATTTTTTATTATTTCATTCAAATATTTCCTTTAAATTTTCATAAAGATAAACCATATAGTTTTACTCAAAGAAAAAAAAAATGAAGAAGAAAAACCAGGCCTGAATAATGTCCCCAATGTTGATGATAAATGAATCGGGTGTTGGTTTGACACGAACCCACTCTCCATCACTCTTTTTCTGAACTTCGAGTCCTCCAACATCATCTTCAGCCAGAATCGTCAGTGCACCGCCATCCTTGTGGCGCCCAACTCCGAGAGCAAGGCCTGGATTAGGGCATGGTGGATAGTGATTAAGTCGCATGAAGCTAGTTTGGTCCTTGAAGAAGTCGTTGAACCTGTTTTCTTGTAATCCTAAGCTTATGGCAATTAGTTGCACCAACCTCATAGCCAGCTTTTCAACCTCTCTAGCATATTCTTCACATGCCTCCCTGAGGTTTTTTTTTTTTTTTTTGAAAATAATGCGAGGATAAATAAATAAAAACGAGTTAGACCTTCTAGTCGTAGCAAAAACTCACTTACTAATTGTAATTTTAATTCTATCAATCATCAATATATAATATAAAGGAAAGCACAAAACATCTTAAGTGGCATTCTAATCTTCTTCTATTCTCTATTCTCTATTTTTTTCAATTTCTATTTTTTTAATACTTATATTTTTAGTTTGAAGTAATTAATTCATTTCAAATTGATGTTTAGCCTTAATACTATTGGCCCTTCAATTATTATGTATTTTATTCTTAATTATATGTGTTATTTGAAAAGACCACCTATCATTAATTATGTAGATATTATTTTTTTTTTTATCAATTATATATTATTGATAATTTCACACTAATCTCTATGTAGATATTCTTTATTTTTTTTTCTTTTTTTTAACTTTTTTAATTATTTATTTTTAATTTTTAATTAATAAAAAAACAAAATAATAAATCAACACTCTTTCTATAAAATAAAAATAATTAATAATCAACATCAATCAATATAGCTATCTATATATAAAAGAAAACTTTGAAAAAGTGATGTGGCATCTTCTACTTCTAGAATTTTAATCTTTCAATTTTGTAGTTTTTTCACTATATTATTTATATTATTTACTTTTATCATACTCTATCTATCTATACATAAATATAATAAAGGATTATTTACATCAAGCAGCGCAATTTACATTTTAATTGCAAAATTGCTTCCTGGTATTTTATTGTTCAAAATACCGTTATTTTTAAAAATAATACCGTTGGTTTTGAAACATGATGGTATACATTAATTTAGGAACTAAAAGACAAACAACAAAAATATATCCACGCTTACATCAAAGAGTTCTATGAAGTCAGCAAAAGTCAAAAGAGATTGAATAAATGAAATACTTGTTTTCTATTCTTGACAATTAATTTTTTTTTCTTTTATTATTTTCCTCCATTTTTCCTAGAGACCATAACTATAGATTCATTGTAGATTATTTTCTTTTCTTTTCTTTTTTTTTTTCTTTTTCTTTTTATCTTTTTTATATGTAATATTAATAAAATATTTCTATCTCCTTTCTTTTATTTAAAAGATTTAATATAATTTTTTTGACTTAATCGATAATTATTTGAGTTCAAAAGTTTTACCATTACGACTTATTTTTTAAGATAATCATTTTAATATGTAAGAAGTATATATTTATTTTTACATTTGCCATAAAAATGACCAAAAATATATATAACTTTTTAGTTTCTTTTTATTTAATTAAATAAAAAAATAACTAAAAAATTATCAAATAGCTTAAATTTTACTAAAACTTAAAAATAAGTTACTAAAAAAATCTTTTTTTTTTTAATTTCTATATTTAAACATTACAAGATTAAATAAAAATAAATTTATTTTTATAAAACTATTTTAATACGTTTATAAAATAATTTGTAAATAAATTGAATAGCATCTGAAACACCATATGAGTTACATTAAAAAAAGTAACCTCAAGGTATCTTAAACAATAAAATAACATAATATAGCTTAAAAATATAAAAAAGAAATAAAAAGGTTTCTTTTAATATTAGTCATCCTTTTTTGGAGACAAAAAAAATATATGTTTCTCACATATTAAAATAGTTATTTTATTATTTATATATGTGTAAAATTTTGAAATATTTTTTTTTTAATAAAAAGTAACCAATTGATATCCTATTCACATCAAAAGCAACTAAATGGTTGTTTTTTTCAAAACTCCTAAAAAGCGAAAATTTCTGGAAACGAGATTTTTCCAGTTTTTTTCCATTTTCGGTAATTATTTTGAATTATGGTATGTATGCTGACGTGGCACAACGTTATTTGTGCAAATAACTTTCTTAAAGATATTTTTATAAATAAAATCACTTTTAGGTATAATATTGAAAAAACCCCTATAATAAAATGTAATTGAATTGAATATAAACTCCATAACCTCTCATATTAAAAACATTATTTATCATTATAATTAACATTAACATTAACATGATAGAATAGAATAAGTCACTTTTTATTTTATAATTTTTTACATTATTTATTTTAATTATATATCTATACATTATTAATAAAATGTAACTTAGCTTTAATCATTAATTTTAATCATAATCTATAAAATTAAAAATACACTATTCACTATTGTAATCAACTTTAACATTCTTGTAGAATATAGTAAGTTTCTTTTTTCATATTAATTGATATCTATCATGGAATTGATTTCTATAATGTTTAACATTAATTATAATTGTAATATTTTATATTTCTCTTCCTCATTATGTATATAAATATATTTTACGTTTTATTTATTGTTATTATTATTTTAGTATTATTTTTATTGTTAAGATTAATATATGCATGTAATTGTAAAATATTGTTAATATATATAATCAATAATATATCACTAATACAATACAACTAACTCTTAAAATTCTCCCTAAACAAAACTCACTTAGTAGTTAATAATGAAGTAAATTCAATAAATATATTTCATTTATTATATAAGTGTCTTTTGAATTCTATAGCCATGCTTCATTTATATTTAAATAACATTCTTATGCTATTAGCATATTGCAAAAAGAAACAAAATATCAATACTTCATATAAAATCACTATTATTGTCTGTAGTTTTATTTCTTTGTTTTTAAAATATTCTTTAATAATTTTTTTTTGTTGGAGCTACATTTCAGTTTGGAAGATTTTTTACTTCTCTCTATTTAGAGAAACACAACCAATTGTTGATCGTTGATAAATATAATGATGATCACAATTATTTCTACAATTTTTTTCTATGTGAGTGAAAAGTAATTTGTATTTGTTAATTTTGTACATTTTCATAATCGAACTTCTCACTTTGTGTCATGTTTCAAAAAATAGAAGTTAATTTTACTAACTCTCACTTTTCTCTATGCAGATATATTTGTTAAGTTTGTAGATGAAAGTTGTTATGAGTTCCTCCAAGAAAATTTATATGGTAATTTTGGTTAAATTAAAGTAAATCTCATCTCTCATGTATTTGTTTCTTCAAATTTTAATCTCTTTTTCTTCTTATTCTTCTTCTTCTTCTTTTTTTTTTTTTTTTTTTTTTTTTTTTTGTGAAAATGAAATTTTAAATTTTCAAATTGTTTTATTGCCATTTTTTCTTACAAATGTATTTAAATATATAGATATATATGTATACCATGAATTTGTAAGGTTTCTAATTTTATGCTATGATTTACTCATATATAAGTTATATACATAAAATCACTTCTATCTACTTAAATTTTTTCAACATTTAATTTTTAAATTACTATTTTTTTGCTTAGTGGAGGATTAAGCTTCTCACTACACCCATTGAGTTCTTTAGAGAGGATAAAAGTCCTCTCTAGAGAGCTCTACCCAAAAAAACATAGTTTATCCAATATTCATCACTTACATAAACAGTAAGGAAGTTTATGATATACTTTTCAATCAACTATTCGTATATATGCTCATTGTTGAAGAGAATTGTGAATTTTATTGTATTATTATTTCAATTCTTTTTTTAAAAAATTATTTTAAAGGAAACATTGTATTTCTCTCTTTATATAGCAGAATTTTTGAGATGTCATGTGACAGTTTTCTCCTAATTTTATTTTTCTCAAATTGTTAAAATTTTTAGCTTTTTTCTTTTGATAATTAGTAGGAATAATTTTATTTCAACACTTAACCAAAGCCACAATATAATGAATTAGGCAACAAATAAATTAAATTAAAATATAAACTATAATATTTATATAGAGAAAGAGAGATAAAATTGGTTCTACAAATAAAGGTGATAAATTTAAATTTTTACATTTACTTTATTTTATTAATTTTATTCAAAAGAAAAAATTAACTTTATTATTTATTAATCTAATACTATTTCTTCGTAATATAACTGAGAATCTTAGTAAACATCATTTATCTTTTCAACTTTAACTTGAAATTAATATAAGTGTACACGTATAAAATATATGTATTTTAATTTTAAAATGTGAGGTTAAAAAAAACACTCTTAAAAAAGCCCTAACTATATGTTAAGAATAAACCCTTAAAAATTTTTCTTTTTTTTTTTATCTCAGTCTCTTTTTTATTTTTATTTTTATTTCTAGAAAATAAAAATTGTAGCTAATAGTTTGGTGTGTGGCATTAGTGACTATTATTAATTAATATAATAAAATTTTTATTGACTCTAATAAATATGATATTATTTAACTTTAAATTACATATAGAGTATTATATCAATTTCAAATCAATATGTATTAAAATTTAACGCATATCGTTGTACTTCTATTTTGCAAGAGGACATTAGTATAAAAAATAAAAAATCTAGGCAGAATACATGATTTACAAAGTAAAATTAATTAGAAGCAAAAAGAGAAAAAAAAAATATATGAGGCAATAAATAGAAAATAATAAAATAAAATGATGCTTTCAATTATTAAAAGACCGCGCGAAGCGCGGATACGTTGTCTAGTTTATTCATAAAAAGAAATGAAAGGGAAAAAAATAACAGCGTGCTTTGCCACTTGTTTAAATTAAATAAAAATAGTTTGCAGATGTATCACGTCTTTGTTTACTATTAAAACAAAAGAGTATTGTTGTTAGTAAATAATTCAATAAAAATTTGAAAAGCACTAAAAATTACCTTAACACAGGAGGGTTGTCAGGCCATTGATTATGCCACGTGGTAACTCTTTGATCATCAGGATTTACCGAGGCCGGAACAAAGGTTGGATCCTCCAGCATAAAATCAAAGACCTCCTTCCAATCCCTAACATTCTTGGTAAGTTTGGTATCGTAGTATCCCAAAACCCTGACCTCGTCCCTCTTCACTCTCATCTTCTCTTCTTCTGGCCTCGCAAAGAACTCCCTAGCCGCTGACTCAATCTTCCGTCGAACCTCTGGTGGAACTCCATGGTTGATCACTTTGAAGAACCCCCACTTTCTGCATGCGCAGCCGATCTCCCTCGCGAGGTCATCGATGGGCCTGGCCGAAAGGTCAATCACTGATATTCCTTGGGCCTGTGCTCTGGTTTTTCAATGAATGTGGGGTCGAATTCCGTTCCCATTGCCAACCTGAGCTTGTTACCTTGTTTACACAAACTTAGATTTAGACAAATTAATATTACATACGATGGGCGTGAAATGTGGTATTTCTTATTTTGTTTAGATTTTAGATTTGTTGATAGGACAACTACAATGTAAAATATTATGTAAGTTTAATTCCTGTCTTTTATTCTTTCCATTTTGTTATTATCATCGACAGTAGAACTTCTATCTAATAATACACGAGACCAAATAAATTATATTCTAATTGGGAGATTAAAGTTACACTAGAAAAAAAAAATAAAAAACAAAAAATATTTAACAATAATACCAATAAATAATCATTAAAACTATATCATAATAGAAATATTTTAGAGTAAATATAATTTTATACATGTTTTATAATTTAAAATAAAATTATTAATTTTACGTAAATAAATTTACAAAATACATGTATATATTTTATTAAGATGTAATTATTCTTATATAGAGGTTACAATTTAGAGGTTATTCTTATTTATAACTGCCCCAAATCAAGACTTGATTTTTTTTTTTTTTTTTATAACAAATTAAATGTTATTCTTAAATAGAGTATTCTTAAATAGAGCTTCTACTGTATATAGACATATAAGGGTTAGGACAGCAAATAATAAATGAACCAAAATTCATTACAGTATTACATTAACGTAGGTGCACTCATTTTAAAACTTGTAGAAAACTATTCATCGCTAAATTCTCTTTTGCAATATAAAAATTTTATGTTTCCAATGTTCATCCTAATTTTCTTTTGACTTTTTTTCTACCAAACTTTATTTATTTTTTTTTTTTTGTTAAGATTTAGAAATATATCATTTCAATTTAAATAGGGAAACTTACAAAAATATTAAATTTTAGATAAATATATACAATTTTACTGCCACACAACAAAAATTACATTTATACTGTCTTAATTTTTTTTTCTTTTTATATTGTAGACACTGAATATAAAAAACAATGCCTCCATCTTCAACACCCATGCACAGAACCACCACAGCAAACATGAAAATACTCAGAAAACAACCATTAATTTCGACAAGATTGAGCAAAAATAGTGAAATCAACGCCAAATAAATAATCAAGGCCAAATAACTGTAAAACAACATTAAATCTACTCAAACAAAACAAAAAGA
This sequence comes from Cannabis sativa, assembly GCF_029168945.1. Taxonomy (NCBI): domain Eukaryota; kingdom Viridiplantae; phylum Streptophyta; class Magnoliopsida; order Rosales; family Cannabaceae; genus Cannabis; species Cannabis sativa. Next base: position 52,228,995 of record NC_083607.1, on the reverse strand, counting down.
CAAAAGGATTAAAAAAACTAACCATCTTCTGCACAGCCTCAACACTAGATGCAATAGTGGCTATATTTGCAAGCCCGATCTTGAAAAATTAGAATAAAAAAAGCTACTAAAATAAAACTAAAACAACACAAAAACAAATGTAAAATAATGAAGCAGATATAACCACTTAGAAAATATAAAAGAACCGCACACCTCAAAATTATTTGGCCACTAAGGTTGTTACATGTATTTATAAGAGAATCAAAATTTAAAGTCTACAAAAACAACCATAGAGAAGGAAGAAGAAATGTATTTATAATATCTATCTTCCACACCCACGGACAGAACCATCATAGAAACACGAGAACAATTATAAAACAACCATTAATTCTAGCTAGATGGAGCAAGAACAGTAAAATCAACGTCAAATAAATAAATCATGGAAAAACAACTGTAAAACAATACTAAATCAAATAAAAAGAACAGAAAAGAAAAAAAGGATTAAAAAAAAAAACTAATCATCTTCTGCACAACCTCAATACCAGATCTAATAGCAGAGGCTATATTTGCAAGCCCAGTTCTGGAAAATAAGAATGAAAAACCATACTCTTATCTTTCCCAAAAACGTGACTGAAAATTTAATTTAAAAACTAAAATAATGAAAAGAAGATGAAGAAAAAGAACTGAATAAGAAATAAAATTGGGCCAAAAAAAAAAGAAAGAAGAAGATGAACAGTGGAGAGGGAGAGCTTAGAAACAATGAAAAATAAATAATGTGTGTGTGGTTACCCATTAATTCAAGAGGAATATATATATATGTATGTATTTTTTAGGAAAATTTACATGTAGACACGTATTTGTGTATTTAATCCAATAATAACTTAGTTTTTTTAAATTTAATCCATTTCTGTTGCTTTTTGAACACGTTGAAGAGAGGGATGACGTCAGTGACAATTGGATGGGATGTGCGTCAGGAGGTGCAGAGCACATGATCACTGTTTTTTAAATTTTCTATAATTTTTTAATACCTCTTTTTGTAACCCTCCTTTTGCAAACCTCCTTTGTAAACATATTTTGTAAAGCTGCCTTATAAAACATGGTACCCATTGCATTTATTTATTTTTTTTTTCCTGTTATTTCTTAGTAATGGTGAACACACATTCATCACATTCTCTCTCTATATATCTTCTAAGGCGATAAATCCGGAGAGAAAAATGAAGGAAACAATATCTAAGGATAGTAGTAGTAGGGAATCAGATGTTTCAAGGAAGAGGAAGAAGAATGTAAATGGATTTAATTAAGAAGGGAGAAATGTAGATCGAGCTTCGAAAAGGATGAAGCAAGTGGTGGAGGAAGATGAAGCTGAGTATGTTAATAGTGATGAAGAGATTCTAGTTCTAAATAACATTAAGGTATTTATAAGTTTGTTTTCTTATAATTTTTTTGGTTTATTTTTGTTTGGATCAGTGTATTGATGGTTCGATTTTTTAGGATTTGCTATGTGTTTGAATTCTTGTAAGCGTTTAGGTTAAGGTAGTGTTATTTTTTTATAATTTTTTTGGTTCATTTTTGTTTGGATCGGTGTAGTGATGGTTCGATTGTTTAGGGTTTAGTATGTCTTTGAATTCTTGTAAGCGTTTGGTCTAAGATAGTGTTGTTTTTGTGATTATTTTAATTTATTTGCTGTTTTATTTTTTGATTTGTTAGTATTTATTAGTGTTTTATCGAATTTTAAGTATGATTATATATAGATTGCTTTTGTTTTTGTGTTTTTTGGTTTATGTTCGTTAGCTTTGGGGTTAGTTATGTATTTGATTTGTCCATTAAATATGTATACATAATATACGGTAAACTGTATTGTATATAATATTTTTGTTTACATACAGATTGTATAATTAACGTTTATTGTATATATTGATGTATAATTATATGTAGTTGCTGTAATGTATTATTATTAAAATATATTTATAATAGTTATTATTTGATTTGCGGTTCGCTAGTTTAAGTTTTTTTATTTTGGTTTGTACTATGTAATTGTTTCGCATTTTGTGTGTATATAGTATACAATAAGGTGTGTTGTCTATAAAGATTTATGTTTATATGTGTTGTATAAATTAGTATATATTGTGCATATTTTTGTAAATAGAATGTGTATATATTGTATAAATTAATGTATATTATGTTCTCTGATTTGGTATGTATACTTAGATTAGGTGTAGGAGTGTATGTTTGTAAATTTTATATGTAATAATTTAGAATATATGTATATTGCAAGTGTTATTTATTAGGTTAGTTTTTTGAGTGTTTGTTTGCATTATGAGACTGACTTGAATTTTGCGTATATATAGTATACAATAAGGTATATTGTTTATACCGATTTAATTTTTTGTATAAATCGTATTAGATAATGTATATTGTATAATTCAATTTACGATGTATACTTAGATAGATTGAGGTATTGTAATGTATTTGTTGAATATGTATACAAGATAGTTTATAATATTTTATATTGTTGTGTTATCTTTTTTTATGTTTTTACAGGCGTGGGAGAAATATTTTAATAAACCAGAGAATCGTGTTTAGGGTAAGTTGATTTTCTTCCCTAATAACAATATTTTTGTCAGAGTGGGAATACTAGTTTTGTGAAAGCTTTTGCTATTCTTCTGTCCATTTTGCTATCTCATGTGAACTTCTATGGTCAGAGGTCGAATATTGACAGAAACACAAAGTATTTTTAGGGAGTAAGTGAGACAGATTCGTTGGAAGTTGTGTTTGTGGATATACTGTCACAACAAGATCAGTGGTAACTATGTTGTTTACTTTATATATATATATATTTATTAATTATATAGTTTACGATATTATATGTGTGTTGTTTTTGTATTTTTTGTTGTGACTGTGGTGTATTCGTTATAAAGTATGTTGAATACTTTATACATGAAATTATCAACCATGTCCCCAAATGTTTGAATATGAATGTTGTTCGGAAGAAGATGTGTGTTGAGCTTTTTGTGCATGGTATGAGGAAGGAGTTTAATGGTTATGGATTTGGTTCAGAGTTTACTAGGAAGAAGATGTGTGTTGAGCTTTATACAAGCATTGCATGTGAGCAAGGCATTTAATCATATTCAAATTTCTAACATCTGTAAGTTTTGTTATCTAGGTTTACTATGTAATAGTCGGTACAATCATGTACTTTGTATACAAGCAGGTTTGACGTTTCTACCTGTAAAAATAAATATTTTAGTTGAAGTTATAAATGAGCAATGTTTTTGTTTAATTGTTTATGAAATTAGATTAACATGTATTATTTGTCAATATGCATTAATAAACCAATAAGTTGATAAAATGAAATATATGTATATATGTTTACAAGGTAGTTTATAAAACAATAAAATGTTAATATACTATATTATTATGTGGATATATATGCTATTTTAAGAATGCGTGCATTTTATATTTTATAAGGTTTATTATGATATGCATACAGTAATAAACTAGTAGGTTCATTTATAGATTATGTTGCACAAATAGTTATAAGGTAAAACAATAGGTTGTTACTTTATAGTTTAAGATGTCATAATGCTAAATGATTATGTGCATTATACTTTCGTTCAAGAATGCATGCATTTGTGCTTTTTATAAACTACCCTGTAAACATATATGCAGAGTTTTTTATAAGGTGTAACATTTTCTACATATAGTAATAAATTGTTAGAATATGTTTTATCAAGATCTAGATTTACTACCATGTATGTTATTTAACATCCTAATATGAATTTCTAAAACAATGAAAGTAAACACATAAAGTTTCAGAAAACCTTACATTGGGTGCAGCGGAATAATAATGGCTCATTCCACTCAGATCTCTAACCCTTGTATCCTGTCTGTCGCAGAGTATCACCAAGATCTGAGTCCGAATGTCCTTCTCTTGAATCTGGATTCTTCACAGCCTTACACACTATGATTGAGATACCACTTGATGTGTGTGGGCTCTCACTCTATCACTCAAGGTATAAAAATATGATGAAGAAAAGAGAGGGGCTGGTTCGAATTCTATAGAAGGAATAGATGACTCAATTTTTCCTGAAGGCAAGAAATTTCATCATCTTTTAGTGTGAGCCATCACTATCTATTTATAGGAAACAAAAAGGTTTAGGTTATGATTTATTAGGCATTAAAATAATGGAAACATTAAGTGGAAAATACTCATCAAGTGGCCGGCCATAGTTAGTGGGCCCCACTAGCGAATTTTCCACTTTTGACAAAATTAACCTTATTTCTCAAAAATGCCATTTTTCTAATTCTAACAATTTAAATGCCAAAACTAATTATTTAATAATTAAAATTAATTATCAAATAAAATTACCATTTAATATATTTATTAATTAGACATAATAAAGTCTTTCAATTAATAAATAAGACCTAGAATCTCTTTTCTTCACAATATAGCCCTTGCTTAGTGAAAATTCATAAACTAGATATAGTCTAATTTTAGAATTACAATTGATTAATTAAAATCAATTATCTGAGTCTTACAAGCAGTATGGTCTCAACTAGTATGGGGACCATGAGCCTATACAACCGAGCTTCCAATAAGCCGAACTAGAATTTACCAAGTAAATTCCCTAACTTATTAATTCCTTGTTGCATCCACTCATAGAACTTGGAATTGTACTCCCAGTCATATAGAACGCTCTATATGCTCCACGCTATAGATACACTATGAACATTTAACCATCATTCTAATCTCAATAATCAAAGATCCTCTATAGATGATTTACACCGAGTAGGGATAAATTTACCGTTTCACTCCCCAATGTATTTTATCCTTAAAATACTTAGCTTCCTGTAAATGATATTTCAGTGAACTAATCATTGAAACAAGAGCTCTTCCATTTACCTCTATTTAGCCAAGCTCAAAGGAAATCATCGTTTCACTCCTATGTCCTGATAGAAGCCATAGATTCCATATCTATGTTTAGCGCTCCCACTCAATCATACTACCATGTTCCCAAAATGTACGTATCACCCTGACCAGAAAGTATGCTTAACTAACAAATCAAAGAACATGAATATCACTCTTGAGATTGAACCTAAGCATGTCAGTATTAAGATCTTTTGACCTAAGATCAACTAGTGATATTGACTTAGAAAGATACAACGGTAAGATTATAATATCTTTACCAAGATCAATATCGGTCCCAGTCCAATGTATACTCCATACATTCGAAACTAGCATACTTTGCCAATGTTCTGGAAAGAACATAACACTTATGCAAAGTGTGAGTACACTTCATCGCTGATTATCACATCAGTGTAAATCCAATGCACTGATGAAATAGGGACTTTGTCTTTTGAAGCATATAATCACATTCCAATGCACATTCCACTGTGTTGACATCACTATAATTGTAAATGACTATATGTTCTGGACTTAACAGATTTTGTATATATTAAACCATAAACATGAAAACTACATGTAAACATAAATGACTTCTAATCTTTCATTGATAACAAATCAGATTAGATTGAAATGGGTTTTATTTAGGGCATAAAATCCCAACAAACTCCCACTTGCACTAACATAAAACAAGTAGTGCATTTCAACCAATCTATTGTCTTGATCTTGAGATCAAGTATAGTATATTTGACTCAACCCAAATTTCTGGAAGTGTACGTCTATGGAAAGCTACTGCTTTTTCCACCATTACTTCCTTTGTGTTCATAAAACATTATGCAACATTATTTGCTATATGCATATATTACTCATCAAAGGATACTGAATTCCTTACTGCTTATAAAGTGCATCTAAATTAACAAAAGACATATCTTCATTCTTTTCAAGAATGAAATAGAGATAACACAGTGTAGATTTTTCTTCAATTGAATAACTTTCTAGTAATTTCGAATTTACAAAGTTATACATCTTCACTGATGGAGCTTGAATTATTATAGATGGGTTTTTAAACTCTTTTAGAATAACTCATCCACCCCCAGAGTAACTACCATCTCAGATTCTTTATGAGTTGGTGTAGATATAAGGACTTCTAATATACATCCCTATTATCTAACATATAGGTCACTTTCATAAATCTTTCTTGACTTTCTCCTTATGTTCCTTGTTTGATTACATCTTAGATGGCTCCCACTCAACAGTATGAGCCTGGTTAAATTCATACATAGAAGTAAATTTAACCTCTTACTATTGTTTTCAAGGATATCTTGTTGTGACATATTATTTTAGTCTTAAACTTTAAGTTCCTTCTAGACTAAGTCATCAATATAGCAATCTAGTATTTACATTAATGTAAAATACTTGCTTAATATTAAGTAATCATTAGAGATACCATAAAACTTTTCATGAGGATTAGGAATTTTCGCCTAAGTCATTCGAATAGACTTATGCAAGAATGCTACTATCTTATTCTCAAAATTCTGATAAGTTATTTCTATCTATATGAATAGTTAGATTTACTTTCTCAGGTGTGTTCTAAAGTTCCTATCACAAGTGTCAACCAAATGAAAATGGGTTTAGAATTTTAAAATTCTCCCACTCAAATAAGGTACTGTGATACAATGTCAAAGAACTTTTATTGGTATCAACTTCTATTACAACTGTAAATATTAATTGGAACATAAATCAAGATCAAGATATAATTGGCTAATTTTTTTTTTATTACATCCATGTTTAAAAATATGTGTGCCTTAGAGTATTGTGGTGTATTGAGTATAGTCTAGAGTTCAAAATGAACTACATATTTCAATAGTATAGTCCACCCCTAAGTATATAGAGATCATGATCCACTCCTAAGGGATATTGAGCTCATGGTCCATCCCTCAGTGATATAGAGATCATGTGGAGTTATGAATATAATCCAGAGTTCAATAGATATAAAAGATCATTGAACTGCATATTCTTCTTAACTTTTTCCACCCCTATCAGATCAAAAGATCTTTTTATTAAACAAATTCTTAATAATTGTTTTAGAATTAACAATTATTCATAAACATAGAATTGAGATTCTAAAGCTAAATATTTACAGTTCTCGCGAGCTAGGAAAGTACTAAACGAGCATCGAGGCGTCTTGATAAAAGTACTTGAACCTAGAAAATAGATATATAATCTAACTATTCATAGGAGCAATCAAAAATATACAAAGTGATAAAATCATTAATAGTATATTCAATTTGCTTAAGGTGGATTATAACTGCCATTGCGAGGCAGAATTAACAATTTGGAAATAAATGGTTTGGTAGACTACTAACTACTTAAACAGGAAAAGGACGAGTAATGGAAAAACCCAAAAAGTAATTTTCATTTGATCAAAGTATAATTATTTACATTGTGAATAAAAATGCAAGCAAACGCAATTACATTAAGTTCGAATGAAAGAGTACAAGGCATTTAAGATATGAGAAAACCCAAGTTGGTTTACAAACTTATCTTTGCAAAAATGCCACTAGGGGCAAACCATTAAGACATTTTCCTAAACAAAGAATATGAGGTTATTCGTGGGAGATTTTCAAACTCGAGAAAGACCATCTACATGTAGCTCAGAGAAAGACGTCTGCACATAGCTTGGAGAAATACTGTCTACACATAGCTCGAGAAAGACCGTCTACACGTAGAAGGTCTCGAGCTCTGCATAGACCTCATTCTCCACATCATAAGATCCTATTTCCTGCAGCCAAGACCTCATTCCCAGCCTCAGGAAATTTCTCAATACCAGAGAGAGGTTGGCACAAAGGTCTTCTTGTGCAAGCTTGGGTCTTGGGGTGGTTGGGTTCTTTGGTAGAATCCAAGACCACGCCAACTAGGACTTCCTTGTTCCACGATTCCTTGTCAGCCTAAGGAGGACCTCTAAGATCGCTCTCAAAATCTAATCCTGTGGAGACAGAGATAAAAGATCATTGGAGCAACAAAAAAAATATTAATATGTATAATCCAGTTCAAACCACCATTCACAAGAGATAATATTTACCCTAAAAAATCACTTGCGAAGATCACCCGTAACGATCAATGGCGTTTCCTTGGTTTGGATTGATCAGAAGCTCCTTAGCCTTAGAATACTTCATTTCCAATTCAAATTGAGGTTTGATGTTCTTGGGAACGTATAGAGAAGAAAAGTGGTTAGTGCATCCTGGTGTTATGAATTTGGAGGGTTAAGTTTCTAAACTTAGATGGGACATCTTAGCAAGAGATGACACTCCAATCTCAAGATGAAACTCACAAAAAAAAAAATGGCAAGCTCAAGCCACCATTTTATACTCAAAGTCCATTAACAAGAAGGCTGAAGGTTGGCAAATCTAACGGTTGAGAGTGAGGCGGAAGATATAAAGACGGTTCATAATGACCCTCGAAACCGTACAACTGCCAAAATCAAAGGACACATTTTTCAAAAAAGGGATTATTGTTGGGTTTTATGCCCTGAACAAAACTCTATTTCAATGTAATCTCTATCATTTAAATATCAATAAAGAGACAGAAGTATTTTAATCACTTATTTAATGTGTCATTTGGTTCATGTTATTATTTATATGTTTATTTGATTTATAAATTAATCCAAATCCTTATCACATTTATGTTCTTGTTTATTGTGTCGTCAGCATAGTGGAAAGTAATCAAGATTGTGTGATTAAATATATATTCCTAGATTTATCAGTACACAGGGTTTAACTGATATGATAATCTACAACATAGTTTACTTGCACCTTGGATAAGTGCTATGTCCTTTCCAGGGAATTGGTTAAAGTAAAGCTTGGGTTGGATGCATGGAGTATGCATTGGAAGGGACCGATATTAAACTTTGAATAGATATGTTAAATTTACCGTAATATCTATTCAGTTCAATGTCACCTAGTTGATCCTAGATCAAATGATCTTAATCCTGACATGGTTAGGTTCAATCTCAAGAGTATTATACATGTTCTTTGATTTGTTAGTTAAGCCTACTTTTTGGTTAGGGTGATACGTACATTTTGGAAACATGGTAGTGCAATTGAGTGGGAGCGCTAAACATAGATATGGAATATATAGCTTCTATCAGGGCATGGAAATGAAATGATGATTTCCTTCGAGCTTGGCTAAACAGAGATAAATGGTTGAGTACTCATTTCAATGATTATGTTTAGTTCACTGAATTATCATTTATAGGTGGCTAAGTGTTTTAAGGATAAAATACATTGAAGGTGTAATGGTAAATTAATCCCTATACAATGTAAATCATCTATAAGGGATCATTGATTATTGGGATTATAACAATGGATAACTAATAGCGTATCTATATCGTGGAACATATGGAGCGTTCTATATAACTGAGAGTGCAATTCCAAGTTCTATGGTGGATGCAACAAGGAATTAATAAGTCAGTGAATTTACTTGGTAAATTCTAGAGCTGCTTATTGGAAGCTCAGATATATAGGCCCATAGTCCCCATACTAGTTGAGACAATACTACTTGTAAGACTCAGTTAATTAATTTTGATTAATCAATTATAATTCTAAAATTAGACTATGTCTAGCTTATGAATTTTCACTAAGCAAGGGCTTAATTGTGAAGAAAGAGTTTCTAGGGTTTATTTGTTAATTAAGAGACTTTGATAAATCTAATTAATAAATATATTAAATGACTATATTATTTAATAATTAATTTTTAGTTATTAAATAATTAGATTTGGCATTTAAGTTGTTAAATTAAAAAATTTGCATTTTTGAGAAAATAAGAAGGAAAATGAGAAAAATGGCGAAATTTCAAAGTGGGGCCCAATAACCATCCATGGCCGGCCACACTATTGAATTTACCATTTATTTCTATTATTTTAATGCTGATTAAATCTAACTTAACCCTAGGTGGTTTCCTATAAATAGGTAGTGATGGCTTAAGGGAAAAGATGATGCATCTCATTCCTTCAGTTAAAATTTGAGCCTCTTTTCCTATACCTAGTCGAAACCACTCTCTCTCTCTCTCTCTCTCTCTCTCTCTCTCTCTCTCTCTCTCTCTCTCTTTTCCTCTATTCTAAACCGTAGCCCATAGTGAAAGAGTGAGTGCCCACACACATCAAGTGGTACTTAATCGTAGTGTGTAAGGCTGTGAAGAATCCAGTTTCAAGAGAAGAAGATTCGGACTTAGATCTTGGTGATTGATGTCGCCCAATTAGTTACACTGCGATCGCGGTAGTAAACGGGCTATGTCGTATCCACAGGGAGGTAAATTACCACTAAAGATTAGTTTAGTAAATAGAAAATGATAGAAATGTGAATGAAGTAGAAATAATAAAATGATGAGGTGAGAAAGTTGATCAGATAAAGAGTTTGGTAAAGTAGAAATGTAGCTATACAAATCCTATTCTAATACCGATATTAATCCGAACGCAATTGCAATTCTACACCATTAATTACAACTGGAAGATATATATGTTAAAAACACAAATTAATTAATCTTGCATAAATTGAATCTTACTTCTAATTTCACAGCATATCATATTATATATCATAAATTGACAAAATACTACTATTGGCAGAATGCAGTAAACGACATAAAATATAATAAATATACCAAAATATTAATAGCCTAACTTACATAAGAAAAACATGACTGAACTTATATAAAAGATACTATTAAATTTGGAAGAAAAATTAGAAGATGAAGAACAATTTAAGAAATAAGATATGGAGATGAAGCACAAAAGAATCAATATCAATGATTAAAATAAGAAGTACAATAGCTACACTCTAACCTCACCAATATTACTATTTTAATACACTCATTTTTGTCACTAAAATAAGTATAAATAAAATAATAATAAGAGAGAAAAATAAAATGACAAAGTGTATTTTCTCTACTCTAAAAATCTGATGCCTTTTTCATTGTATTTAGCTCTTATTTATAGTGCACATTTGCTCTCTAAACTGGTAAAAATTCGTGTACTATGTAGTAGGGGAAGTGGCTTGAAAAGCTGAAAATATGAGAATGTGGGCCATGTTGCATCAAATTGTGGGAAGTGAAGACCAGCTCAAACACGTGGAGCTCCTCGAAGAAGTGGCTGGCGTAATTGGTGTGGGAGACATGATCAGTTCGTGTCCCTTTGATCATTCAACAAAGCTCCAATATTTGATATTTGAGCCTAATTTGTTAACTTATATTGTGGTTATGGGCCTTCTTTCTTGATCTCATTGATTTGTAATTTTATCATTTCATAAATTTTTTGAAAAAATAACACAAAAATGAATATAAATTAAATATTTCCAATTAAAATAAATTTACCATAAAAACTAAGGAATATCTAATTTATATTAATTATATATGTATAAATAAAGGCTTAAAATGTACCAATTTGAGCTTTAATCACAACCCCCAACTAGCTTATTGCTAGTCTCTAGCAGTTCAAGCGAACAAAAATAATATCAACAAAATATTGTCTAGGTCAAAATTTTAAAAATAGCACAAATATTCAAGAAAATATTAGTAACAAGTCAATAAAAACTATACAAAATTACCTTGAATAAATTTAGAGTTATGAGTGTGTGCACCAAACTTAAACCTTCTTACCGCAAACCATAACACATAAATGCTTTCGAAAAATGTACCAAGTGAAAGTTTCAACTCCATTAGCCTCACAGGTCATTGAAAATATTTATATATAGCTAAGGTATTCACTCATGGAGTTGGAAATTAAAAAGTGAGCACTCGAAATGGATAAATCAATTTAGGACAAATATTTGAATAAACATTGAAACGAAGATAGATTATGAACTATTTGGACCAACCACCATAAGAGTACCACAAACCAGCTTTTTGAGATTTTTGAACGAAAATAGACAATCATTTACATTTATTCTAGGAGCCAAAACAAATGAAATACAACAAACTTTCTCTTTTTTTTTTTTTCTTTTCTTTTCTTTTTTTTTTTAATAAGAGGCAACATGTTGGATATAATGATGGAAATGTTGCTCTTGTATCTTTTTTTTTTTCCTTTTTTTTTTTTCATTCAACAAGAAAATAATTACAAAAAGGCTCCCTAATAAAATTTGTCTATAGAAAAACTCATCCCTTAAAGCAACATCCAATCAAACCCTAGTACCATGTCCAGAATAATTATAACCATTTCTAAGAATCAATGAAAATTCAAAAGTTGTTTTCTCAAATCTCGCCACTAAAAAAAATATGAACACTTAAACTTGGCAAAATTTCTAAGCAAATATGTGTTAACAACCATCTTACCACAAAGTTTGGCATGTGCATTCTATAACTCTAGAAAAATTCTAAGAAATAAAAATAGTAAAAATTGGCTTGAAAATAACATTTTACAAGAATAAATGAGTAATTTTTAAAAAACTTGACCATGAAAATATTAATATGACAAAATTAAGAAACATGCTTGAATATGCTCACCACCCCCAACCAAAATCAGACAATGTCCTCATTGTTTAAAATTATATATATCAAATGCAAGAAATGAGAACAGTTAGAGAGTGAGCCAATGTAAGATGACATGATATTGATTCTCAGAAAAATAAAAATAAAGGAAAAAAAAATAAACTAATAAAATAAAATTTAAAACATACTGAAAACAAAAGAAAGCAAGGAAAGATAGAACCTGATTAGTCTGGGCAAGCTACAGACAAGTCCCCTCAGGTGGGCTTACCAACTCATTATTCTTGACTATCCAGTATCAAAAATGAATTTTCTTTTATCTTGTGTCTCAAAAATAGAAGCATTAGTTACATTTTCAGGAAGAAGAAAATGAGCTTTGTCTAAGTCGTAGAGGAAATATGATAAATGATTAAAGGAAAATAATTTTCTAATTTCCTCAATGACTTTGTCTATGACATCAGTATGATAGCATTTTTTTTCATCCAGAATTAGGGGAAGAATGGTAGAATGAGAAAGAGCTTCGTTCTGAATAGTGGTGGTAGCATCCTCCTCTATGAATAATGTGGGTATCACGTCAGTATGATAACCCTCACATGTACTCGGTAGAGTGGATTCTTTAAAATTTTCACCACTATAGGTAGAGGTGACACTTACCTCATCAAAATTGTGAAAGGTAGTATTGGAGATTAGTGCTTCATTCACCTGTTGTGGAGGAAAATCGTTAGCATGCAAACTTACCAGGTGACCAGATAACTTGCTCAATTCTTGCTTAATATCTTTCAGCTCAGCAAGTAAGTCTTTCATCATCTCGCAATTTATCACCATAGATGCTTGTAACTCAACAATAGTGTCACTCAGGGAACTGTTGTATAGATGTTGAAAGTTATGAGAAAACCAAGCATCTTCCTCTTCACAACTCCACTCATATAACGGATTATAGTCGTACTCAGGCTTCCAACTATAATCATCAGAATATTTGTGATTAAACCAAGGATCTTCCTCTTCACAACTCCACTCATATAAGGGATTATAGTTGTACTCAGGCTTCCAACTATAATAATCAAGACTATTCTGATAGTAAGAGTTGTAGGATTGTTCTTCCTCCTCATCATAGGGATATGCACTAGATGTTGTATGTTCACAAGGACGTGGTCGATGAGACTCATACCAAGCTTTCCACTTTTTGGAATTCTCACTCTTGTAAAAAGAATAGTATTGGAAAGCTTCCTCCCCATCACTAAATTCTGGTTCGATAAAATTACTAGTACCTTCAGTAGCACTAGAATTTTTATTGTTTAATGAAGCAAGATATATTGGATATAAATATTCAAATCGACGATGATCTTCTTCATTCATTTTTTTTAATTAGTATAAAGTTCAATTATGTAATAATTTAAGGGTATATACATGAGATATTCCCAGGCCGATTGGGAAGGTTGCCAAGGTACCGCTTCGTCCCACACTTTACTAGAACTCCCCGGGGTTGCTAGAAAGTGTAGAGGGTACTCTATCACAAACCTTTAAAGCCAATCTTTCTTAGACAGAATAACTCAGCGTTACCACTTTTACTATTTACACAATTGTTCTTGACACTAAAGATTTTTTTTTTTAAAGGATAAAAATCTACAACTAACCTAAAAAAAATAATAAGTGTCTAATCCTAAAAGTAAAAAGTGTAGAAAAAATAATAAAATAAAATGTTAAATGAAACTAGCAACCTAATAATTAAAATAAAATTATGATAAATAAAATAAAAATAAATAAAAAATTAAAAAAAATTGAATTTAGCTAATGAAGTAAATTAAATTAATTTTTTTAAAAAATAAATCTATATAATCTACATCAACAATAACAAATAAAATGTACAGACTTGACAAAATTTTTTTTTCTAACTAAAAGAAACAAAGAAATGAAAGAAATAAGATATATATATTTATAAAAACTGTTAACACTAAATTAAAAAAAAAAAATAAGTGTATAAATTTGATTTTTTTTTTTAAAAAAAACGTAAATTAGGGAAAGAAAAAAAAAACACTACACATACATATATTATACTAAATGAAAAATCATGAAAGATAATAAAGAGAGAAAAAAAAAATTAACTGTATATATTATACTAAATGAAAAATGATGAAAGATAATAAAGAGAGAAAAAAAAATTAACTGTTATACTAACCTCTTGTAGCGCAAAAACCTCCCCGGCAACGGCGCCAAAAATTGATGTCACCCAATTAGTTACACTGCAATCGCGGTAGTAAACGGGCTATGTCGTATCCACAGGGAGGTAAATTACCACTAAAGATTAGTTTAGTAAATAGAAAATGATAGAAATGTGAATGAAGTAGAAATAATAAAATGATGAGGTGAGAAAGTTGATCAGATAAAGAGTTTGGTAAAGTAGAAATGTAGCTATACAAATCCTATTCTAATACCGATATTAATCCAAACGCAGTTGCAATTCTACACCATTAATTACAACTGGAAGATATATATGTTAAAAACACAAATTAATTAATCTTGCATAAATTGAACCTTACTTCTAATTTCACAGCATATCATATTATATATCATAAATCGACAAAATACTACTATTGGCAGAATGCAGTAAACGACATAAAATATAATAAATATACCAAAATATTAATAGCCTAACTTACATAAGAAAAGCATGACTGAACTTATATAAAAGATACTATTAAATTTGGAAGAAAAATTAGAAGATGAAGAACAATTTAAGAAATAAGATATGGAGATGAAGCACAAAAGAATCAATATCAATGATTAAAATAAGAAGTACAATAGCTACACTCTAACCTCACCAATATTACTATTTTAATACACTCATTTTTGTCACTAAAATAAGTATAAATAAAATAATAATAAGAGAGAAAAATAAAATGACAAAGTGTATTTTCTCTACTCTAAAAATCTGATGCCTTTTTCATTGTATTTAGCTCTTATTTATAGTGCACATTTGCTCTCTAAACTGGTAAAAATTCGTGTACTATGTAGTAGGGGAAGTAGCTTGAAAAGCTGAAAATATGAGAATGTGGGCCATGTTGCATCAAATTGTTGGAAGTGAAGACCAGCTCAAACACGTGGAGCTCTTGGAGGAAGTGGCTGGCGTAATTGGTGTGGGAGACATGATCAGTTCGTGTCCTTTTTTTTTTGTTTTGAGAAAACACTATTATTATTATTGAATAGAATCCATAACAATAACAGAGTGGATTGGAGATGGAATTTCCCCCAACCAAGAACAATCATTATCCAATCGAAGGGCAAATCTCGCTAACTCGTGAGCCGCTTTATTAGCATCACGCTTGACATGAGACACGAGAACTCTAGGAAAAGAGGATAATAAAAGAGTTATATCATCAACAATATCATAAAATATAGAGACATTTCCTTTTGCTGAATGTTTATTGATGGCAGTGGCAACAATAAGGGAATCTGTTTCAAGATAGTCAATTTGCAGTCCATGTTGAAGTGCCCATTTCAGGCTATGAAAAATAGCCATTGCTTCCATTTCTTTAACCGAATAACAACCCAACAGGGACTTGGAGTAGGCACCCACAACATCACCAAAATAGTCCCTAACAACTGCCCCAATACCAATAACAGAACCTGCCACATTAAAACCAGCATCAATGTTAATTTTATAAGCACCTGGGGGGGGGGGGCGGGCACCATTTAGGATGAGCTGGAACAGTGCCAACACCAGTAGAAGGTATTGCAGCAGAGGAGTTTCCAACAGTTGCAGCAGTAGGGGAAAGGTTGCTTGAATTGGTAGCCGCCTGTGAAAGTTGTGCTCTATGAAATTGATGAATATACAGATCAGCAAAGGAGCAAATAACACCAGCAGGTTTTGGTTTCGATCCATGAATTTCCTTATTTCGTTCAGTCCAAATGCACCACATAAGACATAGAATTTTTTCAAACTCTGCATTCTGTTGTACCAGGGCTATAGATGAAAAAATCTCAAAGCCATTCATTCGATAGAGATTAGGATCAGGATTAAAAACATGGTATAAGGACCAAACTGGATGAGCTCGAGTACAATGAAACAATGCATGACCAGTGGACTCTCTCAAGCAATTGCAAAGAGACCAAGTAGCAGTAGGAGAGATTTTCCTATGCATCAGATTAACCGCAGTGGGAAACGCATCATTAATAACCCTCCAAGCAAAAATCTTAACTTTTTTGGGTATGTTAAGAGACCACATTCGATTCCACCAACTGTGATTAGAGTTAGAAGTGGAGGTATCATGAATTTTCTCTAATTGCGCAGCCAACTGATAACGAGACTTCACAGTATAAAAACCAGAATCAGAGTGATGCCAAATCAACCGATCCTCTCTTGGATTAGGACTAATCGAAATAGAGAGGATACGATCGATATCAATTTGTCCAAAATGCTGCCTTAATAAATTAAGATCCCAACGTCTATCAGGAGATATATAGTATTCAACTGTAAAGTCCAAATCTCCACTATAAGTATAAGGCCGAAAAGTTGTATTCCCAGACAGCCACGGATCTGAAACACATTTAACAGAGTTCCCTAAGCCTATTTTCCATCGCAACCCTTTTATCAAAAGCTCACGACCATCACAGATGCTTTGCCATGTGAGAGATGGCAAAGTTCCCTTTGAGGCTTTGAGAAAAGTCCCGTTCTTAAAATAACGAGCTTTCAACACACGAGCTAAAAGAGAGTGGGGATCATCCAATATTCTCCAAGCCTGTTTGGCTAAGAGAGCTTGATTGAAATGGAGAAAAGAACGGAATCCCATACCACCTTCAGCTTTAGATTGACAAAGCAAATTCCAATTTTTCCAATGAATCTTAGACTTATTAGTACTAGAACCCCACCAAAAATTAGCCATCATCGATTCAAGCTGGCGACAGAACTTCTTTGGAAGACTAAAACAACTCATAGCATATGTTGGGATCGATTGAACAACAACTTTTAATAATACCTCACGTCCACCAATGGAGAAAAGTTTGGCATGCCAGGCATTCATGAGCTTCCAGATACGGTCTTTAATATTGCTAAATAGCTCAGATTTATCTCGGCCAGCATAGGAAGGAAGTCCCAAATATTTTTCATGCAATTCACAGATAGGCATTCCAAGAACAGTATGAAATCTATTTTTCAGGAGATCACTAGCATTAGGAGAGAAAGACATAACCGTCTTGTCCGTATTGAGAAGCTGACCCGAGGCACGATGATATATATCCAGAACACGACTTATGGCTTGACATGAAGAATCATTCGCATGGCAAAATAGCAAGCTATCACCAGCAAATAATAAATGAGAAACAGAAGGTGCCCCTCGAGAAATAGACAGCCCCTTGAGATTACCATTATTTTCTTCAGATCGCAGCAAAGCAGAGAGTCCTTCAGAACAAATCAAAAATAAGTACGGAGAGAGAGGATCTCCTTGTCTCAACCGTCGTTGTGGAGTGACCAAGCCTTTGATAGCACCATTTATATTGAAGGAAAGAGTTGAAGAAGAAACACATCGCATAACGAGTTCAACCCAAATTTCATGAAAGCCCATTTTAAGCATCACAGCCTTCAGGAAATACCATTCAACGCGGTCAAAAGCTTTGCTCATATCTAATTTTAAAGCAGCATAACTCTGACGTCCTCTCTTCTTGTTTTTAAGACAGTGAACCAATTCAAAAGCAAGAAGAACATTATCAGTAATAAGTCTTCCAGGTAAAAAAGCACTCTGATTCTGAGAAATAGCCACTGGTAGCACCTTTTTAAATCTGGCCACAATAGCTTTGGACACCAACTTATATAAGACAGAGCATAAGCTAATTGGCCGATAGTCACTTAATCTTTGAGGTTGATCAACTTTCGGAATGAGAGTAATCAAAGCAGAGTTAATATCATGCATATCCGCCCCTTCATTTAAAATCTTCAAAACACTAGCCTTAACCATAGGACCAACAATATCCCAGTGTTGCTGAAAAAATATGGCAGACATTCCATCCATACCAGGCGACTTATCTGGAGCCATAGACTTAAGAGCTTCATCCACATCTGCACCCGTGAAAGTCTTCAATAAACTGTCATTCATGTCTTCAGTAATGGAAGTATCAATGGCTGCCATAATAACATTAAGAGCTTCCAAATCCACCCCCGAAGTAGCAAACAATTGGGAAAAAAATAAAGAGGCCTCATCAGCAAAAGCTTGGTCTGAAACAAGAATTCTTCCATCACTAGCTTGTAAAGATCGAATTTTATTATTATTGTATCTCGATTTGGCTCTAGAATGAAAAAATTTGGTGTTTGCATCCCCACTTTTCAACCAATCAACTCGAGCCCTTTGTTGCCAATATAATTCTTCCTTTTCAAGAAGATCATCTAGCACTTTCTCTGCATTTACCATTTGAGTATGCTGATCAGTAGAAAAAACCGAGAGATTATGCATCTCTGCTGCCTTTTTTTGAGCTTTATTAATGTCATGTTTCATCTGCCCATATTTATTGTTGTGCCAAGTCTGAAGAGCAGTAGAACAAGAATTAATATTCTGTAGTAGGGAAGGCAACGGGTCAGTCGTCAAACCAGATTTCCAATTGTTGACAATCAAGTTTCTGCATTCCTCATCCTTGAGCCAAAATTGCTCAAAACGAAATCGATTACGAGGTCTAAAATCTGGCTGATCCTGAGTTAACATGGAAATATTAAGAGCAATCGCTCTATGATCTGAACTATAATAGTCCAGATGATGAATGCGATTGTCAGAAAAAAATTCCTTCCATTTCCCATTGATAAAGCCACGGTCAAGTCTTTCTTTAACAAGTAAGCCATTGTAATTTTTGTTAGACCAAGTAAATTTATTACCCGTATAATCCAGAGGAGTTACACCACAGTCATCAATTGATTTCCTAAAGTCCTCCATTAATTGTTCTCGTCTCAATGGACCTCCTTCTTTATCATCATTAGAAAGAAGTTCATTAAAATCACCCATAATCAACCAAGGAACATCTTGAGAGGCAATAGCAAAAGAACGCAATAAGTTCCAAGTTTGTATTCTTTGATTTGTTTCAGGAGAACCATAAAAAGCAGTGAAGTGATACCGAGGCCAGCGATCATACGAAACAAAAACATCAAAATGATTCATTGAGAATGAGGTGAGAGATACATCAACATGATCTTTCCATAACAACAATAAACCCCCTCTTAAACCTTGCCTAGGAACTTCTAAACCATGACTAAATTTTAGAACAGTACAGACCCGATTGATAGAGTTACAAGCTAATTTGGACTCCATGATAAATAAAACATGCGGACACTGCTGTTTAACAAGCAGTTTAAGGTGCCTGAATGCAGAAGGATTGCCCAAACCCCTCGCATTCCAACTAATAATCTTCATGGCGCCTTGCGGGGCTGCTGGATTGCAACCACCGCTGAACAAAAAGAATTTTCCTCATGGGAATCCGATTGGTCATCAGAAACTTGCTAAGTACAGAATTCGTTTAAAGTAATGTTCCCCGAGTTGTTGTTACGACATCGGTTCAGGATACTTCAAAAATTTTCAGGATCTACATGCCTCTTAAAAGTCTTATTTGAGGAGCTCCCATCATTGAAACCATCTTCAATCATTATTGATTTCCCTTTGTCTTTAACAGATGTAATGGTAGAATCACAAAAAATGGAATTCGCACCAGCACCTACATTGATATCCGAAGGTGGATAAGTGGCATAAACATTCGGTTGAGGGATAGCATCAGAATGGTATTGGGCAGTAGTGTGAGTTTGGAATGGGGACTGGAATTATTGGTGGGAAAAGCCAAGGATAAACTTTGGAAAAATGAAGGGAAAGGTTGAGGAAGTTCAGGGAGAGGCTCGACTGTTGGGTTTGAGGATGAGGGTAACTTGTTATTTTCAGCAACAGTGAGAGGTATGGGGTGAGGGTCCCTGTTAATCAAACGGTGTTGGTTAATATTTGTGGGAGGGATTATAGCAGCAATAGATTTCTGAGCAACACGGGTGAGAAAAGGATAGACTTTAGCAGTGGAAAAATCAGATCGATAACGATCATAACCCGAATTTGGTAGTTTATCTCCCATCATAGAGGGTCCATAAGGTAAATCAGGATCAACACCAGCATCCACCAATTCCATAAAGCCAGAACACTTCTCAAAAGGGTGGCCAATTATACCACAGTGAAAACAAAAAATATGGAGATTCTCGTAACGGAACTCAATCCAATGTTCATCGCGAACCTTAGGCAGAGTGACTAACTTGCCACGCATAAGAGGGTGAGTGATATCAAGCATAACTCTGATACGAATAAAATGCCCCCAGCCTTCATAAAGAGAATCCTCAAAAACATCAATATATTCCCCAATCCATTCTCCCACCTTCATAGCTAACGCTCTAGATTTACTTAGAAATGGCAGCCTGTGAATTTGCACCCAGAATTGCACTTTAAACAGATCATCGGGAGTAACATTCTGAAGTTGCTTTGGTGAGTGAAGCAAGATAAGTTGGTTGAAATAGTGCCAAGGTTCACCATTAAGAATCCTCAGTTTATCTCCTGCACAGCCAATAGTTAGCAAAAATAAATTGGAATGCATTTTAGAGACAGTTACCGGGAAACGACATTTGTTGGTCCAGAACTCCCCCATCTTCTTAGTGAAATTTTTGGGATTAATTGAAGAAGAGAGGCATCGGGCCACCAGGAAAAACCGTGGCTCTGCAGAGTCCACCGCAAGATCCGCATCAGAGAAGGAATGAACTGATCGCTCTTTTTCAGACAACACCAGGCTCGACTCCATGTTATGCAGAATAGAGTCCATAAGGTTAGAGAAAACA
Source organism: Cannabis sativa (assembly GCF_029168945.1). Classification (NCBI taxonomy): domain Eukaryota; kingdom Viridiplantae; phylum Streptophyta; class Magnoliopsida; order Rosales; family Cannabaceae; genus Cannabis; species Cannabis sativa. The sequence goes on along the minus strand of NC_083607.1, from coordinate 52,207,810 downwards.
GAGTATGTGTATAAGAAACGCAGGTATAGGGAAAACATACTACACAGTTGTTCATTTATAGACCCAGAAATGAGAGTGGAGGGGCAATAACTCCAGAAATCGTGGCACACTACACCATCGCGGCCGGACTGGGAAGATGAACTGGAGATCATGTTGAGAAAAGATCGAAAAGAACGAAGGCAAAAAAGGTAACTGCTACAGAGAAAAACTAAATCCCACTCGTGTCCCTTTGATCATTCAACAAAGCTCCAATATTGGATATTTGAGCCCAATTTGTTAACTTATATTGTGGTTATGGGCCTTCTTTCTTGATCTCATTGATTTGTAATTTTATCACTTCATAAAATTTTTGGAAAAATAACACAAAAATGAATATAAATTAAATATTTCCAATTAAAATAAATTTACCATAAAAACTAAGGAATATCTAATTTATATTAATTATATATGTATAAATAAAGGCTTAAAATGTACCAATTTGAGCTTTAATCAGTGATACTCTGCTACAGAAAGGATAGAAGGGTTAGAGATCTGAGTAGAAGGAGACATTATATTCCGCTGCAACCACTGTAAGGTTTCTAATACTTTATATGTGTTTATTTCATATCATTTTAGAAGTTCATATTTAGGATGTTTAATAATATACTTGTTAGTAAAGCTAGATCCTGGTAAAATAATTCCAACAATTATGACGCAAATGCCCTATGTAATTATTTAAAAGCACTTTTTATTAAAAAGAAATTTTTAAGGGGCAATTATTATACCTAAAATTCGACTACCATTTGAGTGGAGGACACATGTCAAGATAGAGGGAATATGGATCGATGAAATCACTTTTAATGGAACAACTCATTAATTGCGTAAGTAACAGAGTATACTTGCAACTCGCTGACTATAAGGTGTTATGCGAGGAAAAGATATACAAACTGTTATTTCGTGTATTAACGAGAAACCATGCATAAAGCAAGACATCAACTTCGTTACACCTGGGAAGACGAAAGCGACGCATATCGACTGAGAAAACACTTAGTGTATAATGTACAAACTAAGTATAACAGTTGGGTGGACTTGAGACCTAATAAGCGAGGCGCCTGTCTCTCTATAGGACAACGCATTCCTGGTACCTTCACCAATTAACTTCAAACATCTTCCTGTGAGACTTATAATCTTGATGAGTCAGAAGCTGACATTTAAATGACTACCGAGGAACTCTTTGGTAATAAGAACTGCAATTATCAGAATGAAGCATTAAGTCTTCAAACAAAGAAGCAGCAAGGTGTACATCATCGACCTTGGAAAGATAGGGGAGAAAGCTCTAGCTCGCTATCAAGGTCATTGGAACCAAATTCCTATCGAGATATCCCAGAATGCTACAGTTAAAGATGTGTTTAATTACACGATCATTTTGACCCAGTATAAGTTGGAAAATGACAGCTGTGCGATATTCAAATAATAACCACATTTACACTACGTGATATGTAATCAAACTCCATGATTTCAGGAGAAAAACGCTGTAAAGATTACAGTCAACTTTATAATTAACTGCCTACTATATGATTATAAATAGTGGCAAGTAAGATCTAAAAAGGGGCATAAAATCATACAAAGAAAAAGAGGCCCTAAAAAACTATCAGAAATCTAATAAGATTGACTCGTGGACTATGCAGAATTTTAACTGCGAAACCACATAAAAAATTCCTTGTGTTCATACTTTTTACTTTACTGCTTTTATTTTTCTGTGTGAAATTATCACTGTTAGGCTCAAATTTTGGTTAACGAAAATCTGCGTTAACAGTAACCATAAGGCTAGTTTGTGGAAAAATCAAATTTTCAAATTCTAAGGCTACTAATATCTAAAACTAATTTTAATTAATTAAAAAATTTTAAAAATTAATTTTATTATGATAATTAGATTTCTATTTGAAAAATCAGATTCTACACAAAATTCTACCCAAAATAGAATTTTGTTTCAGTGAAAAATGATTTTTGAATCAATAGATATCACAAAAACAAGATTGCACTGGGGGAGTATGCAATGCATAGTCCCCGTGCGCACACGAGGCTGCATGTGGGCGAGGGAAAGGTTGCAAGCAGCCTGTTTGGGGGGCAATCCTCAGTCAGAAGGGGAAAAGTTCGGACAGGGCCTTGTTTGAAGGCCTCTTGTGAGAGTGAGTCTCCCCATCCGCGCGCGCACGTGTTGCTTGGTTTCAAATATTTTCATCCAAATTCAAAACATCATAACTAATTCATAAAAAATCCTAATTGAGTTCTGTAAAAGCCTAAATTTTTTAATTTTTCATCTAAATATTTTCAGAGCAAAACAAAAAATATTTATCAACGTACATTGCGTTTTCCATACAATCATCAGTTATGCAAAAAAACCAACATGAACACATCCAAATTAACACAAACATGGGTTTAAATCTATATTTCATGAAAGTAAATCATTACCATGGCTCTGAGGCCAATTGTTGGAGATTATCTTAGGGTAATTATATGCTATTTATCGATAGGAAAAATTCTAGTTTTGACTTTAAGTCCCCAAAAGTGTTTATAGTAACACTTACCTATTTTACATAAATGTGACATAGGGCCTCCGTTCAGCAAGCGATATTTCACTCAGGTTGACTGGTAAACGTGAATTTAGAAATGAAGTAAGATTAGTGTAAATATATATATATATGTGTGTGCATATAGTATACATGTTAGATTGTATAAGTTATATGCTACTAACACTAGTATGGTTGAGGTACGAAGTGTATATGTTACAATATACTATTGAGGGGTATGACATAGCATTGCTGTTATACGTGTTTCTAAGCATGTGACATGTGGCATATAAAGGAAAAAATTAACCTTATAATCTCACTAATTAAAATCCCTAATTATTATTATGTCACAAAGAAGCCTCACAGAATCAGGAATAAGTCAAGACTATGAGACAAGCAAAAGTCTACCTCACCTTATCCTAGTCTCCTAATAGGGAAGACATACTATCTCTCCAGATACCGGGAATGTCCAAGTGCAAAAGCCTACCCAACTGATACCTGAATAGGTAGTCAAAGAGCTTATCACGGACACTTATCACCTAAGAGTGTCACAGATGTCTACCTTTGGTGTAATCTAGTTTGCCCAATGACAGTTACACTTTTTCTAACACAAAATTAGATCTTGTCCCCTGCGTCCAGGCATGGTAGTGTGCGCACCTCATCCACTTTTTAGCCAGAAGGTTATTTTAGACCTCTACTTTTAATGGTTAAACCTTTTGACGACACGTGTCTCCAACGTACAATGGTTCCCAATTGTCCAATTACATCACGCACGAGCCTAATTATTTCCAACAGGCCCAATAGACAGCTCTCTTTTACATGTAGTTTAACCAATTAGTGGGCTTTTAGCAGAAACCCTAGACTTGTCATGGGCATGTCCATAACCAATCATAGCCTATAAATATCCTTCTATATCTATACAAAGGGGGATCACAACCAAAATAGATGAAGCTAAACATAGAGTTAGGATTCCCTACAAAATATTGTAAACACATAAAAAATGCCCTTAGATGCTATTACACTAACTCGTAGACTAAGGTTGATGAACACCTAAACTACGTAAAAAATCTCTATCTTGTTTATTTATGCATTTTATTATTTCTTTAGCTCCTAAATATTTAGTTTTTAAAAATTTCGGTAAATAGTTACCAACAATGGTACTGGAAGAGTGTAGAGTGTATGTGGTATAGAAATTAGTTGTACTCACAGTGGGAATAAACCCTACCAACACTAGTATAAGAAAGATAATTTGTGCATGTGGTACAGAGGATGTACTATTGTCAACAACGTTCAAGACTCGTTATATGCATTGGAGGCGGGTCAAACTTGTAACTCGGTGTATGGGCGCTTGAGTTATGAGACAAATTATATGTTTTCTACTTTTCTTATTGAATCTATCGACTCACATATATAGTTTCATGTGTAGGTAAAAGTAAAGAAAAGGCTAAGCAACTTTGAGTCTGGAGCTCGTTGGTGATTGTACATATCCAGATGGTTAGGACTAGAGGGTTCAAATCTTCAAGACTAGTCAATGGGTGACACTTTTTTTTTTTCTTATAATGTATTTTGAAAAGTTTAAAAGTAAATGCAGGATCCCTGAAATTTTAATAAATATGTTCAATAAAGTAAAGTTTATTTTATTATAAAATTTTAAATAAATCACATTTTTATTAAAACCCTTTGATTAGCAAAGGTCAGAAAAGTAATTTGAAAAACATTGTAACGCAAGGATGTCGTGGTGTGGTGGGATAGAGTATCTCTCACTTGAGATGTTTTAGTGATTACCCGAGATGAGTTTCAAGATTTATTTAATGCCAAATATTTTAACGATGCAGTCTGTAGTACAAAGACAAGGGAGTTTACACAATTTTTTCAAGAAGAATCAATGTCAGTTACAAAATATACAACTAATTTTGACAAGCTTTCCAAACTTGCCTGTTGACCCAAACTCTTAAAGTCTCCTTATTTTGAGGATTAACAAATATTTGATTATTATTTGTGACTAATTATTTGATAATTTTGTAGCATAATCAAAGACAATTAAGCTTTTTCTTAAGGCAAAATTAACTTAAAGGGAAAAATGATAATTCTACCAAAATTCTCAAAAGTGACCCAAAGTGGATTCCAAGACTCAAGAAACTCAAGGCAAGACTTCATGAAGGTTTATTTACATTTTTTAGTCTTGTACATTGATTTTTAAGTCTATACTTAAAAAAGTTTTAAGTACGAATTCGGCCCACTAACTTGTGTGACAAGTTATTTTACAAAATGATATCTAAAATTTTTAAATTGACTATTAAGATCACATATCATTTAACTAAGATAGCTAAATTTCTGAAATTGGACAAATGAGTAAAAAGTCATGCAGGTTTTAGTTCAAAAAATATAAATTTTGCCAATGTAAGCCATCTGGAATTCCGATTGGAATCCAAAATTCTTGTTGTAACCAATCCTGAATTCTGATTCCCATTCAGTATTCTTGATCACTGCAGAATTCCCTTTAAAATGCGTGTTAACGGTTATAATTGGCTACAGTTCACCCCTAACACTATATAAACTCTATTTTTACTAAAAAAAGTCAAGTTGGTTGAGCATTTATTTCATATACCTAACCTATTCAAGTGATTTTAATGAGCTCCTAAGTTTAAAATCTAATAAACACTTTTCACACACTTTGAGCTAAAACTTGTGTTTAATTCTTCAAGTGTGCTTGCTAATCACTCTAGGCTTTCTATTGTTTCATCATACATCTAGAGTGAGTATGCTTGTAATTTCAAGCGTATTACCAAATTGTGATTGATGTGAGGTTGGCATTGGTATTGTAAACAACCTAGTTAGAGTGAGATTTTCACTACAACAATCTCAAAAAGAGGTTGATTGTAACGGCTTGTCACACAGGGGCACCACGTGTGTGCGCTTTTACAAATTAATTTATAGTTAATCTATTAATTTAGGAAAAGTGTGGTGTAATCAAAACTTTCAGATTAAACTAAAAATATAACTTTTATACAAATACAACTAACTACAGGGATCCCCTGTCCATAAACTTTTACAACTAGATTCAAAATCGGTTTACAAAGAAATAGAAATTAAGCACTGTAAGACTGAAGAAGAGTAGGTAGATATTTTCACAAATGCGCTACGAAGAGGAAAGTTTAAGCTACTACGAGACATGATCGGAGTTACCGAAATGTGTACCAAGGAGGAGTATTAGAATTTGCTACATATTTGTACACAATTTAGTACAAAAATTTCTATACACTTGTAGAGAAAATTATCTAAGAACTTAAGCGCTCGTTTAAAACATCGTATTGTATTATATTGTATTGCATTGTGTTGGATTATGTTGTATTGTATTGCATTAGTATTATTTAATACAATACTATATTTGATATTAACTTGTATTTATAGATTGTGTAAAGTCATAATATATTTTCAATACACTCGATCCCAACACGAACTACAGGTTTGGGTCTAGGTCCGTGTCGGAGTTTGGGGCTCGGGTCTGGGTCTGAGTCCGAATCTGGGGTCCAGTTCCAGGTCTGGGTTTGGGTTTCGGATCTCGAGTCCAGGTCCGGGTCCCGATTTGGGTTCGGGTCTAGGTCTCGGGTCCCGAGTCTGGGTTCGGGTCTAGGTCTCGGGTCCCGAGTCTGGGTTCGGGTCCGGGTCCAGGTTTGGGTCCAGGTTCGAGTCTGGGGTCTAGGTTTGGGTCCGGGTTCGGGGTCCGGGTCTATGTTTAGGTCCAGGTTCGAGTCTGTGTTCAGGTCCGGGTTTGGGTCCTGGGTCCAGGTTCGGGCGCCGGGTCCGGGTCCGAGTCTCGGGTTTGGGTCTAGGTCTAGGTCCAAGGTTTGGGTTCAAGTTCAGGTTCGGGTCCCGGGTCCGGGTTCGGGGTTCGGGTATGTGTCCAGGTTCGAGTCTGGGTCTGAGTTCGGGTCCGAGTCTTGGGTCCGAGTCTGGGTCCAGGTTTGGGCCCTAGATTCAGGTTCGAGTCCCCAGTTGGGGTCCCAGTCTAGGGTGTGGTCCAGGTCTGGGTCCCGGGTTTAGGTTCGAGCTCGGGTTTGGGTCTTGGGTCCGGGTTCGGTTCAGAGATTGGTGTTGACAGTGAATCCTTTGTAAATATTGTAATACAAGTTAATACGGACCATTTGTTATGTAATAAATAATACAACATGCATTGTATTAAAAATTTTGGTCGTAATAATTAATACCATACATTGCTTTATCCAAACATAGTGTTATTTATTATTTAATACAGTAAGACCCTTATGGATTAGATTAAGTGTAGATTATACTAGTTATGTTGAACTCTAGAAACATTTAGATTTGTTTGTGAAATTTCGTATTTTACAACTCTATAACTCCAGAGAAACCCAGAAAAACAAACAGTGCATAAAAGTAGAAACACACAAGATTTTTTAACGTCGTTTCAACAATCCTTTCAAATTGTTACTAGTCCACGAGGCCACGCCCACAGCGAAGATTCATTAGATCGGTATCAAAAAATACAAAGTAATTGACTTATGCATAAATAGACTCCCTCTTATTGTATGCCGCAAGCTTGATGTATTCCACCTACTAACCGAATCTTGATAAAACTCCAAGAGCTCGAACTCCCTTCGATCACCTTGAAGAGTGCTTGAATCCTCCCGATTCAAGGCTTAAAGGCTATCTCCCGAAATCCTATACAACCATCTCCCGAAGGTTGTGTGCTTGTATCATCCCGATGCAAGACTTCAAAAGCAATCTCCCGAAAGCTTGTAAAACCCTTCTCCCGAAGGTGGGCTTGTATCCTCCTGATGCAAGACTTCAAAAGCAATCTCCCGAAAGCTTGTAAATACCATCTCCCGAAGGTGTACTGATGTTCTTCTTCGTTGTAGACTTGAATACAGACTAAAGACAATACAAACAACAAATAAACAGAGTAAGAGTCGAACAACTCTTCTCTACATAACAAAGACACTCTTTCCTTAAGATATGAAAGTGAATGAAAGAGATGCAAAACCTAGCTGCTATAAGATGTATTTATAATGAATATACATCTTATTGACAGCTTACATTCGGTCTGAACAAGACCTCAGCCCACTAGAAACTTCCCTAAAATAATTCTTCAATCAGTCCAGGAATTTCCGTTTGTGTACCTACAGAATTGTGGGCAGTAACTACAATTTTCCTTTTATAGAAAAGGAAAGTTTAGCTCCGGTTTTCTCTTCAAGAAATCTGATCTGAGAAAATGGGAAACTCAACACAGGATCAGATTATACAGCTGGTTAGATAAAAAAGAAATGGGTAACCAAACTTACCATTTTTACCTTTTTTCCAAAAATAGGAAAGCTAGACAACTTTACTTCCAAGTTTGAATACACAAAATAGGAAACCATAATAAGCACATACCAGCCGAAATTAATAGGAAATAATAAAATATTTTTGTCAATTAAATATGCCAAAAATGGAATTAACAATCTACCCCTTTGGCACTTTGATTGACAAAACATTTTATTATGAGAAAACCTGCATCAAGTGTTAGAAACCAAAGCAACTAGCTTCTTAAAGATTAAAGAGTATAGAAAATACTCCCCCTACATGAAAGCACTCTAACACATAAGACATAGAACTTTTTTTGGACGGAAAAGTTTAAAAAACCGAAAACACAACAACTTTTTAAACAGAAAAGTGCACAAACAACAAACAAGCAACTCCCCCTAAAACCAAGGGTCCAGAGTTCTAATATAGAATCCAAACAATGAATCCAAAAAAAAAAAAATAATACTACTCCCCCTTTTTGTCTATCAAGGAGCCAAAGATAACAAAGGACAAAATCATAAGTTCAAGCATACATTACTAAAAAGCAAGAGATAAAAGATTGAACCACTTATTCATCATCATTGGGTCGGAAGTATTTCATGATGCTGTCCATCTTCCTAAGAAGCAAGGCCTGACTTGTCTCCATTCCTCCCAAACGCAAATTGAATTCTGCCATTTCTGTAGGAGCAGAAGTTGAAGCAGATGCAACAGCAAGATCATTTGTAATACCAGGGGAAGCAGACCGAGCCTTTCTTTGAGCAGCTTTTCCTTGAGGAGGCTTCTCAGGAATTTTGAAAGTGGTTCCAATAGCAGGCATCTCAATTGATTCATTCTCAAGAATCAATTCCTCTTGATCAGATAAAATCTTATAGATTAAATGAGGAAAAATAAGATTGGGCCTAGGTTTCTTGCTCTTTCGAAGAGAAACAATTTGCTCCCAAATCATGTTAGCCAAATCAATTTTAGCACCAATTGAAGCTTTATACAAAAAGAAAGCAAGTTCATTTGAAACATTTATCGGATTGGAGCAAGGAAGCCAATTGGATAGGGCAAACCTCATGAGAGCAGCATGTTGATAGGTGAGTTTAGACATATGCATGGTGTCGGAGAGTTCAACATCATTATCAGCAGTGAGATAACCAAACACCTTTTGACGATCAAACTCCACATCAGTTTGCTCAATTCCCATAGGCAGATTGAGAGCTTCAGCCACATCCTTCACAGTTGAGGAATACCAGTGTCCTCTGACAAATACTTTGCCAAACATAAAAGAGTCCTCATCGAGAAACTCATCAGTGATGTTAGCATAAAATTCCTTCACGATTCTATCCACATAGCCATCAAAACCGATGAAAGTATCTACCCATTGTCTTTCTTTCAACATGTTATACACTCCAAAAGGCTTATGAGCAATAACATTAAAAATTTTCTCCACAGTAAAATTCCTATTCTCATAGAATTTCATATCTCTAGCATGATCATTATAACAAAAATGATGAGAGTGGGGCTTGAAGTTATCAAGAGAAATACCAGAGGGCTTCTTTCTTTTCTGAGGAAGAACAGGATTTGGAGAGACAATGGGCCTTTTTCCTTTGTCCTTCTTTGGAACTGTAGCGGGGACAGGAACAGGTTCTGTAGAGACAGGATCATCCTCTGGTTCTTCACTCTAGGATGCAGAATCATCAACAGCAGGTTGATCTTTGGGCACAAATTCTTCACTTGAATCAGACAAGCCCTCTGAATCATGATCCTCCTCACTTTCTTCTGGTTCAGAATCCGAGGATGACACAGAAGGGGGATTCTCCTTGAGATTTTTGGCCTTTGAAGATGAAGAAACCACCTTTTTCCCTTTGGATACAATTTTAGGTTGAACCACTTTAGGCTTTTGAGGAGTGGAAACCTTGGACCTTGTTCGAGAACTCACCGTGGGCAAAGTCACCATAGCTTTGTCGACATTAGGAGCACCATTCGCAGAAGAGGACTTCGACAATGTGTGATCGGATGAATGAGATTCATCATGATCACCAAACCCAGGTGTTGAAGAAGCAATAGGAGAGGCAATGACCAGTGGAGAGGCGAGATTTATTACTGATTTTCGAGCTTGGGTCTTCGACTTTCTGGCAGTTGTCGTCGGAGCAGAGGACGAACCAGGAGCTCCGGTCGCTGGTGCAGGCGGCGTAGGAGGGGAGATCGGAGTTGCAGAGTCAGAGCCACGAGAGGGCTTCTTGGACGGTTGGGCATTCTTAGTTTTGGCCATTTCTCTTTGAAACCCTAGAACACAAACACTCTCACACTTTGAAAAAAATAAGACCTTTGAGAAAAACATAGAAAGATAAGAGAGAGTGGTGATCGTGGGTGAATGGGTAGTTGAGAATATATACACATGATTTTACTTACCGAAAATCAAAAAAAAAAATTGAAAAGGAAAGTAACTTCCTTACCTTGGAACCACGTCTGGAGAGGAAAAAGGATACCGAAAAAGATTTTTAAAAAAATGGTCCATGTTTCCTTAAATGGAAAAAGGAAACCAAATATCCCCACAAAATCTAAGTATTAAATATCCCAACCAATCCAAAATTGTCGCCAAAAAGGAAACCAAAAATAATTAATTATTTAAGGACAAGTTTTCTAAAAACACCAAAATAAGACCAAATCTCCAAAAATAAAGGAAACACAATATAGAGAATACAATTAAAACATGTTTCCACAAATGAAAAAATAAAAGAAAATATTAACAAAGAATCGAAAAAATATGCCCCCCTTTTTCTTTAATTTTTTCAAAAAATACCCCCCGAAAAGAATTTTTTTTGTAAATAATGAACAAGAGAACACAAAGAGACACATAAATCACTAATCACCACTTAAGAGCAAAAAAAGTGTCTAAGAATATAATGAAACATAACAAGATAAATAACAAGAAATTTTTAAGAAAGCTCAATTTTTAAGAATATAATGAAACAAATTTTTTGTTTTTTTTTATTTTTTATTATTATTATTTTTTATTTATTTATTTAAAAGACAGAAAAAGAAAATAACTTTGATATTTTGTAACTAAAATTCACAATGTCTGCTTGTCTTTGTCCCTGATAAAAAAACAAACTCATAAGAATAGTCAGAAATTATTTTATCAAGCTGATGAAGAAGTAGAATAAGGTAATACCGGTTACACAGGAAAAATTGACTCAGTCACCAAGAATATTAAAGCAAATCAAACAGTATGTAACAACTTTATAACACCATTTTTGAGGATAGAAATTTTTTTACCACAAACTGTGTCAAGCATAAGTGTGTCAAAGTGTAAGCAGGGAACATTGCCCAATATGTCAAAAAGACATTTCTGATAAATTGTAACCATAGGAGACGCTGTCACACTACCTCAATGGTAGCCCTTTTCAATGGTAGCGTATCTTCTACATAACTCCTAATTACATAGTTCTAACTTACTCAGAGATGGCTTTCACACATTGAGATAGGTAGCTCTATTCATCCAATGGAGCTTGAACACACAGTTTTTAAACATCATTATTCGAAAATGGTGGCTTACATAACACTGTTTGATGAACCCGAATATTCCTGTGAGGAGTGAACAATTTTCCTGAAAAACCTGTATGACACCATAACATTACAATATTAGCAATAAAATAATGACTGTAATTCTTATAAGGTTGAGATTTTCTTCTAGGACAAGGACAAGACATTATGAACTCTAAGACAACTCAAATATAAAGGATTAAGAAGAACAAAAACATTAAACAGTACAAAGCCCTAAGAATTTTCTTAGAGAAATAAAACGGACCGAGTCAAGAGCTTTAGTACAAATATCTGCAATTTGTTTGCTAGTTTCAACATATTCTAAGACAATAATTTTATTTTCCACAAGATCTCTAATGAAGTGATGACGAATGTCTATGTGCTTTGTGCGAGAGTGTTGAACAGGATTCTTAGAAATGTTTATAGCACTAGTATTATCACAAAAGATGGTTGAGGTTTTCAAATCAAACCCATAATCTGCCATCATTTGTTTCATCCATAACAATTGGGTACAACAACTACCCGCAGCAATATACTCAGCCTCAGCTGTGGACAGAGAGATTGAGTTTTGCTTCTTGTTGTGCCATGAAACAAGATTGTTTCCAAGATAGAAACATCCACCACTAGTACTTTTTCTATCATCTGCATTACCTTCCCAATTAGCACCACTAAAGCAAACAAGGTTAGAGTTAGTGTCTCTAGAAAACCAAATCCCAAAATCAATAGTGCTATTTACATAGCGAATAATTCTTTTCACAGCAGAAAGATGGGATTCCATGGGATTTGCCTGATATCGTGGACAAACACCAACACTATAACAAATATCAGGACGACTAGCAGTAAGACAAAGCAAACTACCTATCATACTTCGATACAAAGTTTGATCTACCTTTACTCCTTGTTCATCTTTGCTTAATTTCAAAGTAGTGCTCATGGGAGTGTTGGTATGTTTGGCTTTCTCAAGAACAAATTTTTTCACCAAGTTCTTTGCATACTTTCTTTGAGTGACAAAAGTTCCCTCATCTGATTGTTTCACTTGAAGACCAAGAAAATAAGTGAGTTCACATACCATGCTCATTTCAAACTCCTTTTGCATTTGGGAAACAAAAACCTGCACTTTAGAGTTAGAAGTAGAGCCAAACACAATATCATCAACATATATTTGAGCAACAATTACATCAGAATTAATGTTTTTGATGAAAAGTGTTTTATCAACATTTCCTCTCTTGTAATCATGAGAAAGCAAAAATTCAGTTAGACGCTCATACCAAGCACGTGGTGCTTGTTTTAGACCATACAAAGCTTTGTCTAACTTATAGACATGATCAGGAAAATGAGGATCCTCAAACCCTTTAGGCTGTTCAACATACACTTCTTCTTTTAACAGCCCATTCAAAAAAGCAGATTTGACATCCATTTGATACAATTTAATACCAAGAATGCAAGCTATGGAAAGAAGTAACCTGATCGATTCCAGTCTAGCTACTGGAGCAAATGTTTCATCAAAGTCAATACCCTCAACTTGACTGTATCCTTGGGCAACCAATCTTGCCTTGTTCCGAATGATAGTGTCAAACTCATCACTCTTATTTTTGAAGATCCACTTGGTTCCAATGATGTTCACAAACGGTGGTCTTGGAATCATTTTCCAGACTTTGTTTCGAACAAACTGATGTAGCTCATCTTGCATAGCAAGAAACCAATCTTCATCCATTAGTGCCTCTTTTACAGATTTTGGCTCTAAAGAAGAAATAAAACATAAGAATTGAATTATATTAGCATAGTTTCTTCTTGTAACCATGCTCTCATCCAAGTTTCCAAGGATGAGATTTGAAGGATGATTCTTTTTAACCCTAGAAGATGGTTCCCTCTGTATTGGATCAGTGATTGAATTTGAAGAACGCTCGGATTCTTTTGTTGTTGGGATTTCTGTAGCAACAGATTCCTGGACTATAGCCTCGACAACTGCTTCTGTAGCTTGGTCAGGTTCCTTTTCCTTAGCAGCAGGCTTTTCAAGCAGGTCTTCAATCTGTTATTCTGTAAAAAACTGAGACAAATCTTTTAGATCATCAACAACAATATTAGCAGATTCCATAACAGTTTGGGTTCTTATGTTATACACACGATATGCCCTACTATTTGTGGAATATCCTAAGAAAACACCTTCATCACTTTTAGCATTAAATTTACCAATGTAATCACGATCTCTTAAGATATAACAAACACATCCAAACACATGAAAGTTACTTACATTTGGTTTCTTACCTTTCCAGATTTCATATGGTGTTTTGTGAGTACCTGGATGTAAGAATACTCTATTGATGGTATAGCAAGCAGTGTTAATAGCTTCGGCCCAAAGACGCCTCGTAAGTTTCTTGCTATTCAACATTACTCTAGCCATTTCTGTTAGAGTACGATTCTTTCTTTCAACCACTCCATTTTGTTCAGGAGTTTTAGGAGCAGAAAATTCATGAGAAATACCGTTAGCTTTACAAAATTCATCATATATAGTATTTTCAAATTCCTTTCCATGATCACTCCTAATCCTAACAATTTTACCACTGTTACAATCTTTTTCAACTCTTAATTTCAAAAACAAAGATTGGAAAGCTTCAAAAGTATCAGATTTTTCTCTCAAAAAATCCACCCATGAAAATCGAGAAAAATCATCAACACACACAAAAATATACCTCTTACCATTCAAGCTTTCTACTTGGATTGGACCCATTAGATCCATGTGCAGGAGTTCGAGAATTCTAGAGGTATTCACATCAGGGACACTCTTGTGAGAAATTTTCAGTTGCTTACTTAGCTGACATGGTCCACATTTTCCCAAAGACTCCTTACCTAATTTAGGTAATCCTTGAACAATCCCTGCAGCAGACAATTTTTTCAGTTTTTTAAATTGAATATGTGACAAAGTTTTTCATGCCATAGATCAGTAACATTTTCAATGACAGAATGACAAGTAGCATACGTAGTGAGAGTATAACAATTATCACTAGATCTCAGCCCTTGTAAGACAATTTCATCAAGAATATTATATACATAGCAATGATTGCCATCAAAGCTCACAGTATAACCCTGATCACAAATCTGACTAATGCTTAGGAGATTAGCTTTAGTCCTTCAACCAACATCACATTCTTTAGTTTAGGAAGCCCTTCGAACTTGAGAGTTCCCTTTCCTATGACTTTTCCAGTAAGACCGTTACCAAATGTAACTTCACCACAGTGCATTGGTCTTATGTTCACAATTAATTCTTTTTCACCTGTCATGTGTCTAGAACAACCACTATCAAAGTACCACATGTTAGAAGCAATAGTTTTAAAAAAAGTAGAACCTACCAAGCATTTGTTTTTGACAACCCATTTTTCTTTAAGATATTGGCACATTCGGGTTGAGTGTGACCAAAACCTTCACATTCTATGCATTTAATACCTTTTTTATTGCTAGGTGAAAAAGGTTTAGAGGGAATATTACCTGAAATGTTACCTTTTGGGCTCTTTGAAAAGTCCTTTTTATTTCCAACAGATTTCATGAATTTTTGAATTTTTTTTGCCAACAGAGCCATTTCATCATCATTTTCATCATCAGAAATAACATTTTCAGAACCATTAAAGGCAATACCTTTACTTTTCTCATTCGAGAGACTTTGCTTACTCTTTTTCTTGATCTGTTGATTCAACTCAAAAGTTCTTAAAGACCCCATGAGTTCCTCAACCTTCATTTTGCCAAAGACTTTTGCCTCTTCCATTGCAAGCAATTTTGTGTCAAACCTGTCAAGAAGCACTGGAACAATTTTCCGAACCAAGACAGATTCATCTAATTTTTCTCCCAAGGCAAAAAACTCATTAGAAATATCAGATAATCTTTCATAAAAAATCACTTAAAGTTTCAGTTTCTGACATTCTCAATTCATCAAATCTAGTTTGCAACATGGTAAATCGTGATCTTTTTACATCAGCAGTACCTTCAAATTGAATTTGAAGGATTTCCCATGCTTCCTTTGTAGATTCACAAGATGAGATTAATTTAATAAAGCCTTCACCGACACCATTAAAAATAGCATGTAAAGCCTTATTATTATAACCAGACAATTTTTCATCTTCAGTGGTCCAACAGAGTTCAGATTTTACCTTATTATTACCTTTTTCATCCTTTTCAATAGGTTGAGACCAGCCTGTAAGAATAGCTCTCCATGCCTTCTCATCTTGCGATTTGATGAATGCTCTCATCCTGACCTTCCAATAAGGATAATTCGACTCATTCAACAGAGGAGGTCGAGAGATAGAGCTTCCTTCTGCAAACAAAGACATCTCACACAAAACAAGTTAAACGTAATAACCTCAAGATCTCACTAAGAATTTAGTGACTTGCTCTGATACCAATTGAAATTCTATATTTTAATATTCCCAGTTTAATTATTTAATTAAGTGATTAATTAAATGCATAATAATGAAACTGGTACTGAAAACAGTTTTTCCGTAGTTACAGAATACAACTCTGTAACTCCAAAGAAACCCAGAAAAACAAACAGTGCATAAAAGTAAAAACACACAAGATTTTTTAACGTCGTTTCAACAATCCTTTCAGATTTTTACTAGTCCACGAGGCCACCCCCAGAGATAAGATTCATTAGATCGGTATCAAATAATACAAAGCAATTGACTTATGCATAAATAGACTCCCTCTTATTGTATGCCGCAAGCTTGATGTATTCCACCTACTAACCAAATCTTGATAAAACTCCAAGAGCTCGAACTCCCTTCGATCACCTTGAAGAGTGTTTGAGTCCTCCCGATTCAAGGCTTAAAGGCTATCTCCCAAAAGCCTATACAACCATCTCCCGAAGGTTGTGTGCTTGTATCATCCCAATGCAAGACTTCAAAAGAAATATCCCGAAAGCTTGTAAAACCCTTCTCCCGAAGGTGTGCTTGTATCCTCCCGATGCAAGACTTAAAAAGCGATCTCCCGAAAGCTTGTAAATACCTTCTCCTGAAGGTGCACTGATGTTCTTCTTCGTTGTAGACTTGAATACAGACTCAAGACAATACAAACAACAAATAAACAGAGTAAGAGTCGAACAACTCTTCTCTACATAACAAAGACACTCTTTCCTTAAGATATGAAAGTGAATGAAAGAGATGCAAAACCTAGCTGCTATAAGATGTATTTATAATGAATATACATCTTATTTACAACTTACATTTGGTCTGAACAAGACCTTAACCCACTAGAAACTTCCCTAAAATAATTCTTCAATCAGTCCAGGAATTTCCGTTTCTGTACCTACAGAATCGTGGGCAGTAATTACAACTTTCCTTTTATAGAAAAGGAAAGTTTAGCTCTGGTTTTCTCTTCAAAAAATCTGATCTGAGAAAATGGGAAACTCAACACAGGATCAGATTATACAGCTGGTTAGATAAAAAAGAAATGGGTAACCAAACTTACCATTTTTACCTTTTTCCAAAAATAGGAAAGCTAGACAACTTTCCTTCCAAGTTTGAATACAAAAAATAGGAAACCATATTAAGCACATACCAGCCGAAATTAATAGGAAATAATAAAAATTTTTTGTCAATTAAATATGCCAAAAATAGAATTAACAGTTTGGATATAATTCCTTCTAGTAAAAAAGAAATAATTCTAACTATAAAGTGTAAGGGGTGAGTAACTATAAATACCCCATCAAGGGTTCAAAATTGTAACCAACATCCAAAAGCTAAAGTTTCAAACTATCAATAAGAGTTTACTACTTTACCTACAATTCTCTTTTCTAACCCAAACTAATTTCATATACTAAATCGACAACTACTCATCAATATCACTACTTCACTATATTACCACAACAAACTATTAACCACATATCCACCTATTCTAAACAAAACCAATACAATTTTATTCTCAAACCACCAACGCCAAAAATAAAATTCAAACTGTCTGTTGTACGTGTGACTCTTTTATTTGGAGGGGTGCATTGTAAACTATCTTTTAATTTATTGTGTGTAAATTTAAATGTGAATTCCATAAATTATTTTTATTTGCAATTATGATAAGTAAAAAAAATTATTACATTTCTTTTATATTTTTATCGAATAATTTTACCAATTTTACAGTATGTATTTAAATTATTATTTAGATATAATAATTGTATTGATTTTAGTTAATTAATATAATATTAATTTTTTAGTTTATTAAAAATTTAATATAATAATAAAGAATTTTTTTAATGTAATTTTTAGTGTTTTGGTTGGAGTAAAAATAGTTTTTTACACTAAATTTAATGATAGTGTAACACTAAATTTAGTGTGCTCCTTGAAAATACTCTTAGCTCTTAATTTTTGAGTACAAAACTTTGGTTTATTCATTAAATCTTAGCTACGATCTACTTGATAAGGTAGCTAGCTAGTAATCTAGTACTAAATATGTTGTTCTTTGTGCTTTAGTTCCTTTTTAAGTTATAACATAAATAAGCCAACCACAAAGTCAAAACTAACATATTCCTCATTCAATTTGAAAGGTAGATATATTATGGCACTCTACATATTAAAGGATTCATGGATAGATTCAATACCACAAGTAAACGTGACAATAATGAAGGCTTGCATAGAAAAGATTTTCAGTTATCGTTCCCCAAAAATATTTATATGACCATAATAATTTTTTTTTTTTTTTGACGAAAAGCATTCTAATAATAGATCGAACCACCATAATAGTTCTTATTTAAAAGTTGGATATTGGCCACATTTTCCTTGCATTAGAGATACTTTTTAATGAGACTATCTCCAATGTAAGATGTAAAATTTATATTAAATTTGATAAAAAAAAAAATAAATTTATGATATATTTAGCTCACTATTTACAATTGTATTCCAATTTAAAGAGAAAAGTTAAAGAATACCCATTTTTTTATACTTTAACTAAATTTACTTCCAAATAAAATTTAATTCTGTAAAGTCCTTTTTTGGCAAGTTAGTTGACAAAATAATTTTTCCATTTATGTTAAGATTGCTATGCATTTATTTTCGATTTCTTACCTTTTAAATTCGGTTTTTAGTTGCCATTTTTCTTGTTTGGAAAGTTACACTTTCAGCTGAACTTTCCTTTGTTGAAAACTTCTCAAAAGAGAAAGAATTCTCTTTTGGAAAGTTGTCTTTTTTAGGGAAACTTTGTTTATTGCCTTTTCCTTATTGATTTCGATTGTATCTTGATACAATCAGAATATCTAATCTGTTTTTGGCAGGAATCAAGCATTGATAGAAGATCGGACCCGATTTTAGTAAGTTTCCCGTTTCTGGTCAGATCTGCTGCGTCAGCATCCGAATCTAATGTAGCAGATCGTGTTTCTTTTGGAAAGTTTTTGTACAGCTGCTAATTCGAACTCGTGGTTGCCTCTTTGGTTTCTATGTTCTATAAATAGAGCCTAGAGAGCAACCATTCGAATTACCTCTTCCATTATTCATTTTTTACATTTATCTTTTGAGAGAAGAGAGTGTTTCTTTGTTTTGTGAGAGCCTAGTTGTTCATCTAGGTTCTAGTTGTTCTATTTCTGTTCTTACTCTATCCTAGAGGTTGTGAAGAACTACTTGACTGAACAAGAGATTGGTCTTCGGGAGAAGACTTGATAAAGCTTTACTTCGGGAGGAAGTAAGCACTTGGTCTTCGGGAGAAGACTTGTTGAAGCCTTACTTCGGGAGGAAGTAAGCACTCACACTTCAAAGACGAAGGGAGTTCGGGCTTGAAGGTGTTTCAAGAAGTCAGATTCTTAAAGTGGATTACAAAGGATTGCGGTAATACTTTAGAGGGAGTCTAAACTTGTTTAAGTCAATTGTCTTTGTAATTTTGATACTTTATTAATTGATTCCATTCTCTGGGCGTGGCCCCGTGGACTAGGAGTGTTCGTGAGAACACTGATACCACGTATAAATCTCTTGTGTCAAGTTATTTATTTTTCTGCAAATATTTTATATTCACTGTTCGATTTCTTTGTCGCGAAATTGCTTCTATGCTGCAAACGCTTACAGTTTTTATATTTTCTTATATACAACTGACATTTGCAAAAACACGGTTTTTCAATTGGTATCAGAGCGGGACACTAAACTCTTAGTGTGGTCCTATAACGTTTTTGTGTTAAAATGTCATTTTTTGCAGAAGGAAGTTCTATTTCTAGACCACCGTTGCTTAATGACTCTAACTATCCTTATTGGAAAGTTAGAATGAGGGCCTTCATCAAATCTCAAGATGAGAAAGCTTGGAGAATGGTTCTTTCAGGTCGGTCTCTTCCAATTGAGACAGATTCTTCAGGTAATACTACTATAAAATCTAAACTAGAATGGTCTATTGAAGATGATAAACTTTCTGCCTACAATAGCAAAGCCTTGCATGCTATCTTTAATGGTGTAGGTGAGGGTTACATTAAACTTATATCATCTTGTGTTTCTGCTAAGGAAGCTTGGGAGATCCTTCAAACTCATTTTGAAGGAACTTCTGATGTGAAAAGATCGAGATTTATCATGCTTCAAACTAAATTTGATGAGCTTAGAATGTCTGATAATGAAACTTTAACTGAATTTTATGAAAAATTATCTGACATTGCTAATGAATATTTTGCTCTTGGAGAAAAGCTTGATGATTCTGTTCTTGTGAGAAAAATTGTTAGAGTACTTCCAGAAAGGTTTGATACTAAACTTTTGGCAATGGAGGAAGCTAAAGATTTTAGCACTATGAAAGTGGAAGAATTGATGGGTTCCTTACGTACTTTTGAATTTAATCAACAGATTAAACAAAAGGACAAACCCAAATCCATTGCTGATAAAGGTAAAAGTATTGCTTTGAAAGTTGCTGATAATAAAAATTCTGATAGTGAATGTGATGATGAGATTGCTTTATTAACTATGAATTTTCAGAAATATATGA
Organism: Cannabis sativa; assembly: GCF_029168945.1. Taxonomy (NCBI): domain Eukaryota; kingdom Viridiplantae; phylum Streptophyta; class Magnoliopsida; order Rosales; family Cannabaceae; genus Cannabis; species Cannabis sativa. The sequence continues at coordinate 52,187,510 of NC_083607.1, read as the reverse complement.
AAAAGATGGGAAATAAAAAGAATATTTCGAAAGGTTCAAAAGGTAATACAACCATCTATTTCTAACAAAAAGGGAATTCAGTGCAGGGAATGTGAAGGTTTTGGGCATATTCAAGCTGAGTGTGCAAACACTTTGAAAAAGAATAAGAAAAGTTTCAATGTCACTTGGAGTGATGATGAAACCGAAAGTAATGAAGATAATTCTGAAAATGTTGCCCTAACCTCTGTTATGTCTAATGTGTTGTGTGATTCACAGGTGAAAGCTAGATTGGTATGTCTGAATAATACCACCGAACAAGAGGAATCAGATTCAGATGAGTCTGAAATCTGTGAAGAGTCTCTTGCTGAATCATACAAAGTCATGTATGAAAAATGGATTCATGTTGCTTCTGAAAATAGAGAGTTGAATAAATTGAATAAAAAATTGTCTCATCAGATTGAAATGTGTGATTTGAAAATAAAAGAGTATGAGACAAGTTTTTGTGATAAAAATGAAAAAATCCCTCTCTTAAAGAAGGAACTTGAAAATTTTAAGAAAAATGTTCAAATGCTTAACCCTGGATCTTCTATTTTTGAAAAAGCTCAGAATGCAGGTCAAAAAGGGTTCGCAGGCCTTGGTTCAAGTGGAATGGAAAGTTCTGGAGTCACGAAGTTTGTAAAATCTAGTGTTCCAACGAATCACTTTGAGGCTACAAAGTCTGTTGTAACAATTTCACAGCCTGTTACAGCAAGAGCAGTTTCTGATGCTGCAAAATCTCCAGGATTATCGAAAAGAGTAAGATCTCAGGTAAAATGATTTGTTCCCACTTGTCATTTTTGTGGTAGAAAAGGACATATCAGACCTAAATGTTTCACGTTGAAAAATTTGTTTAAAACAAATTATTTTGATAATTTGGAAAAATCTCAAAAGAAACATAAAAGTTTGAAACAAATATGGGTGAAAAAGAATTGTCTAGCTGGTTTTTCTGATAAAACTGCTGCATCTCAAATGTGGTATTTTGATAGTGGTTGCTCTAGACATATGACAGGTGACGAGGATTTTTTGACTAACATTCGGCCTATGCAATGTGGAGAAGTCACTTTTGGTAATGGCCTATCTGGAAAAGTTGTTGGTATGTGAACTCTAAATTTTGAAGGGTTACCTAGACTGAAAAAATGTGATGTTAGTTGAAGGACTGAGGGCTAATTTACTTAGCATCAGTCAAATTTGTGATCAAGGGTTTACTGTTTCTTTTGATAGTGATCATTGTTATGTTCTGAATGATGACAATGAATGTATCTTGCAAGGATTTCGATCCTATGATAACTGTTACACTCTAGCCCCTGTGTTTACTTGTCATTCAGCTATCAACAACACCACATATCTGTGGCATGCCAAGCTTGGGCATATTAATTTTAAAAACCTGAAAAAATTGTCAAATGCAGGTATTGTTCGAGGACTTCCCAAGCTTGGTAAGGAAAGTGAAGGTAAGTGTGAACCGTGTCAACTTGGGAAGCAATTAAAAATCACTCACAAGCCTGTGTTTGATATCAATACCTCAAACGTATTAGAATTGCTTCACATGGATCTTATGGGTCCAATCCAAGTTGAAAGTTTGAATGGTAAACGATATATCTTTGTGTGTGTTGATGATTTCTCTCGCTTTACTTGAGTAGATTTCTTAAGAGAAAAATCTGACACTTTTGATGCCTTTAAAACTCTGTGTTTGAGATTAAGAGTTGAGAAAGGTTGTAATATTGGGAAAATTGTTCGAATTCGAAGTGATCATGGTAAGGAGTTTGAAAATTCTGTGTATGATGACTTTTGCAAGTCTACAGGTATAACTCATGAATTTTCAGCTCCCAAAACTCCTCAACAAAATGGAGTTGTTGAGAGGAAGAATCGAACATTGCAGGAAATGGCAAGAGTGATGTTAAATAGCAAGAAGTTGACAAAGCGCTTATGGGCTGAAGCTATTAACACAACTTGCTACATAATAAACAGCGTGTTTATTCGTCCAGGTACCTCAAAAACATCTTATGAAATCTGGAAAGGTAAGCGCCCCAATGTAAGTCATTTTCATGTTTTTAGATGTGTGTGTTATGTCTATAGAGATCGTGAGCATATTGGTAAATTTGATGCTAAAAGTGATGTTGGTGTGTTTATTGGATATTCCTTAAACAGTAGAGCTTATCGTGTTTATAACATGAGAACTCAAACTGTTTTGGAATCAGCTAATGTGGTTGTTGATGATTTTAAAGATTTTTCACAGTTTTCCACAGAAGCCAAGATAGATAGTCTCATGGATGCTCCTCCAGAAGCAGCAAAAGCAGATCCTGATGCAGCAGAACCCATTTCTGATGCTGCAAATGACGAATCTGCTACTGCAACTGAGACTGGAGAACCAGAACCGTCTATCTTGACTCATCCAAACATCATCACCGATTCTATTCAGAAAGAACCAAGCACCAGAGTCAAATTGAATCATCCAAAAGATCTCATTCTTGGAAATCCTGAAGAAAGCATGGTATCTTGCAGAAGGTATGTTAATTTAATCAGCTTTCTCTGTTTTGTTTCTCAATATGAACCGAAAAATGTGAAGGAAGCCATGACCTTTGAGGAATGGCTCAACGCAATGCAAGAGGAACTCAACCAATTTGTTCGCAACAAGGTATGGATTTTGGTCCGAAGACCAAAAGGTATAAATGTAATTGGAACAAAGTGGTTATTTAAAAATAAAAGTGATGAGTTCGGTACAATTGTGAGAAACAAGGCTCGTTTGGTGGCACAAGGGTACACACAGGTAGAAGGTATTGATTTTGATGAAACTTTTGCTCCTGTTGCAAGATTAGAATCAATTCGTTTACTTTTGTGTATTGCTTGTATTTTGAATATTAAATTGTTTCAAATGGATGTGAAATCTGCCTTCCTAAATGGTATTTTGAATGAGGAAGTTTATGTTGAGCAACCAAAAGGATTCGAAGATCCTCGATTTCCAGACCATGTATACAAGCTTGAAAAAGCGTTGTATGGTCTGAAACAAGCTCCTCGAGCTTGGTATGAAAGGTTGACTCAATTTTTACTTTCTCATGACTATCACAGAGGCAGCGTGGATAAAACTCTTTTCATCAAGCATATAAAATCTGATTTTATCATTGCTCAAATTTATGTTGATGATATAGTTTTTGGTTCTACATCTAACCATGAAGTGCAGGTATTTGTTGATCAAATGAAAAGTGAATTTGAAATGAGCATGGTTGGTGAGCTTAATTTCTTTTTGGGTCTTCAAGTGAGACAAATGGAAGGAGGTACATTTGTATCTCAAAGTAAGTATGCTAAGAACCTTGTCAAGAAATTTGGCCTTGAATCGGCTAAGCAGGTAAGTACTCCAATGAGCACCACACTGAAATTAACAAAAGATGAGAATGGAGTAAAGGTAGACACTACACTCTATCGTAGCATGATTGGAAGTCTTTTGTATTTAACTGCTAGTCGTCCTGATATCTCACATAAAGCAGTGGGAGTGTGTGCTAGATATCAAAGTAATCCTATGGAATCTCATGTATCATCTGTAAAAAGGATTATTAGATATGTTAATAGCACCCCTGATTATGGAATTTGGTACTCGAAAGATACTAATTCAAATCTTGCTTGTTTTAGTGAAGCAGATTGGGCAGGAAATGCTGATGATCGAAAGAGCACAAGTGGAGGGTGTTTCTTTCTTGGGAATAATCTAGTATCTTGGCATAGCAAGAAACAGAATTCCATCTCCTTGTCCACTACCGAAGCTGAGTACATAGCTGCTGGCAGTTGTTGTACTCAACTATTGTGGTTGAAACAAATGTTGATTGATTATGGGTTTGAATTGGGTGTTTTGACTATTTTTTGTGATAATACTAGTGCCATAAATATTTCCAAAAATCCTGTTCAACATTCTAGAACAAAGCACATTGATATAAGACATCACTTTATCAGGGAACCTGTTGAAAATAAATCATTGCAATTAGAATATGTTGATACTGAAAAACAATTAGCTGATATTTTCACAAAGGCCCTAGATGCAAGCCGCTTTGACTCCCTCAGAAAGTCTTTGGGTGTAACGCCCTGTCCAACAGGGACGCCACGTGTGTGCACTTTAATAAAATACTGATAATTATATAATATGTAATTATACTAAAAGTGTGGGTAATTAAATTTTTATAGTTAAAACTCAACCTTTAAACTGTTTAACAAAAGATAAGTAACATGATTTATGGGGTCCCCCTATTTTCAAAATATTTACAAACTGGTTTCAAAGTATTTTACAACATAAGCTTTATATTTTCCAAAATACAATCAAAATATAGCATCCTGTAAACTGGGCTGCCTACGGCTGGTATGTACATTGCTGCCGCGACCATAAACTCATGGTTGCTCGACTTTAGCCTTTCCTTTACCTGCACCATAAAGCACCAGTGAGTCACAGAGACTCAGCAAGAAAGTGATCAAAACAATAATTGAAAGAAAATGATTATCAACTTAATCTCATGCAATTATGTTTACTCACTATTTGATGATAATAAGCATTCCTTTAAACATCACACATTCCTGGTACTTAATAAAGTACCACTTTTTACCACTCGTCACATACGAGCTGAATATGTCACTATCGTTGCCTGATAAAGCAAACGATAAGTAAGAAACCTAACCGCGGTTTCAAGAGTAATTACTCATAACGGTAATAACCGTTTCCAACCCTAGGTCATAACCTAGGCTTAATAAACTTTTAATCAGCATCATGATGATAATTAAGGCCACTTCCATTCATCCATTAATCTTTAACCACATACGGTGCTTACCACTTTTCTTACCTTAATTCAAAAGTCAAGAATATGGCCGACCTGGGTGGAAAAACAAGCTAGGCAATCCCGGTCCTATGTCACGACAATTGAAACACAATAAATACCTTAATTTAATATTTCGGATTAAAACCCTAATTTAAAACCGATTAGACTTAGCCTTCACCATCTATATAATAATTCAAATAACTCAAAATTATTCAAAGGCAGGTACTAGGTTCAACCCCGAGCTAAACACGGTTCAGAGAAAAACCCGAGAAATTTTCCTCGTCAGAATCGGCCGACCGGCTCGATACGACAGAACCAACCTACGACCGCTGTCGTCGTACCGTAAAATTCTGGTTTTTCTCCCCCAGCTCGAACCAAAACCATTTCAGACCTAAATTGCATTTCCAGAACAGTTCAATATACCAAGTACAACATATTCAACACATCATTCAATCACAATTCACCACTTAACTCAAAATCACCATCTCACATGAAAATCAAGCTCAAATTGCTTAATCAAATACATTCAAACTAAACAGCCATTAAAATCACATGATACTAACTTCAACACACCCCAAAAGAGACCTAAAAACACCATCACAACCCAGACTAAACCTACAGCCACGAAATCCTACAACCCTCATCCAAAACCAACCTAAATTAGTGAAATCTTCAATCCTCAAGGAAAAGAACTTACCTTCAAAGCTTCTAGGATGATCTTGGGTATCCATCTTGCTCAAAAGCTGAGAGAAATCAAAATGAATCCCCTGGTTTTGGCTAGCTCTAGGTCACGAAAGAGAGAAAGAGAAGAAGAAGGAGAAGGAGTGAGGCTTCCTTGCCTTGGAAGGTTTCTTTCTAACATAAATGAAGTTTTCCACTTTTTTTTATTTTTTTATTTCCTTCCTTAAATAAACAATAGGCAGCAGAAAAATAAAAGAAGAAAAGTCAAAAAAAAGTTCCTTTGAATTTCCTAATTTACCCCTCTCACATAATTTTAAAAAAAAAACCCTAGGGGCATTTTGGTAATTTTACTAATTTCCCAATCCGACATTCTAATAAAATTCTAACTTAATCCGGGATATTCTCAAAATAATTCTTTCATTTAATGTCGTGACATTGCTAACCACATAGCTAAATTTTCACAATTACCGGGCCCAAAAATAACGTATTTCATTAATTAATTGCTCAACAATTACCTAAGTAAGATCATAATCCTACTTCAATTCCCAAGTAATTACATATTTAATAAAATATGTCCATTTAAATATTATTTATTTTCTGGGATATTACAACTATCCCCCACTTATAGGAATTTCGTCCTCGAAATTTACCTGAAAAGCTCGGGATACAATTCCCGCATCTGCGACTCTAATTCCCAAGTCGCTTCTTCAACTTTGCTGTTCCGCCACAACACTTTGACTAGTGGAATAGTCTTGTTTCGCAACACCTTTTCTTTCCTGCCTAAGATCTGTACTGGTTGTTCTTCATACGACAGGTCGGTTTGAAGCTCAATGTCTTCATAACTTAAGATATGAGTTGTATCAGAAACATATTTCCGAAGCATCGAGACATGAAACACGTTATGAACCCCAGATAAAGCAGGAGGTAGAGCCAACCGATAAGCTACCTGACCTACTTTCTCAAGAATCTCAAATGGACCAATAAATCTGGGACTCAACTTTCCTTTCTTCCCGAACCTTCGAATTCCTTTCATTGGGGACACCCGAAGAAAAACAAAATCCCCAACTTGGAATTCAACATCTCTACGCTTTGGATCTGCGTAGCTTTTCTGTCTACTTTGGGAAGCAAGCATACGAGCTCGAATCTTTTCAATAGCCTCGCTCGTTCTTTGGACAGCTTCAGGTCCAAGGTACCTACGTTCACCAGCCTCATCCCAGTGGATAGGTGATCGACATTTCCTTCCATAAAGCATCTCATACGGAGCCATGCCAATGGTACTCTGATAACTATTGTTATAAGAAAACTCAATTAGAGGTAGGTACTTGTTCCAAGAACCTTCAAAGTCCATTACACATGCCCTCAACATATCCTCAAGTATCTGGATAGTCCTTTCAGATTGACCATCGGTTTGAGGATGAAAAGCTGTACTGAATTTCAACTTAGTACCCATTGCTTGCTGTAAACTTTCCCAGAATTTGGATGTAAATTTTGGATCTCGATCTGAAACTATCAACTTTGGGGCACCATGAAGTCGAACTATCTCCTTGATATACAAATCAGCATATTGATCCATTGTATACGTTGTCCTGACCGGGAGAAAATGAACGGACTTTGTATATCGATCCACTATCACCCAAATAGAATCATAATACCCTACTGTTCTGGGCAATCCTACCACAAAATCCATGGTGATGTCTTCCCATTTCCATTCAGGAATCTTTAGAGGTTGAAGCAAACCTGCCGGCCTTTGGTGTTCTGCTTTAATTTGTTGACAGGTTAAGCATTTTGACACATATTCAACAATATCCCTCTTCATACCCGGCCACCAGTATAAAGCTTTCACATCATGATACATCTTGGTTGTTCCCGGGTGTAAGGAGTACGGTGTAGTATGAGATTCATCAAGAATCTCTTGTCTGATTTCTTTATCAACCGGTACACAAATTCTGTTTTTGTATCGCAACAACCCATCAGATAAGCACGAAAAGTCTCTTGCCATTCCAGCCTCTAACTTTTCCTTATGTCCCTGTAGCTCAAGGTCACCTTGTTGGGCTACTCTAATTCTTTCCAATAGGTTAGACTGTATGGTGATATTAGCAAGTTTTCCGATTACAAATTCAATTCCCGCTCTGGTCATATCCTCAGCAAACTTTGCTGAGATTTCCTTTAGTTCACAAACTTGCCCTGGTCCTTTCCGACTTAGAGCATCCGCTACCACATTTGCTTTACCAGGGTGGTAGAGAATCTCGCAGTCATAATCTTTGACCAGTTCTAACCATCGTCGTTGCCTCATATTTAAATCCTTCTGAGTGAAAAAGTACTTGAGGCTTTTGTGATCTGTATAAATTTCACACTTCTCACCGTATAGATAGTGACGCCAAACTTTTAGTGCAAAGACAACCGCTGCTAATTCAATATCATGGGTAGGATATCGTTGTTCATACTCCTTCAATTGCCTGGATGCATAAGCAATCACTTTCCCTGACTGCATAAGAACACAACCTAACCCTTGTTTGGATGCATCACAATAAATCACAAACTTTTCATTACTTTTTGGTAAAGTCAGCACAGGAGCAGTAATCAACCTTTGCTTCAATTCCTGGAAACTACTTTCACACTTGTCAGTCCAAACAAACTTACAATTCTTTCGGGTCAACTCAGTTAAAGGCGTAGAAATCTTTGCAAAACCCTCAACAAATCTTCGGTAATACCCTGCTAACCCCAGGAAACTTCTAACTTCAGTTGCTGACTTAGGTCGAGGCCAGTCACGCACTGCTTCAATCTTTACTGGATCCACTAAAATACCATCTTTACTCACCACATGCCCCAAGAAACTCACCTGAGGTAACCAGAATTCACATTTCTTAAACTTGGCATACAATTTATGCTCCCTGAGACGTTGTAATACCATTCGAAGATGTCTTTCGTGAGTCTCTTCCGAGTCTGAATAAATTAGAATATCATCGATAAAGACAATAACAAAATCATCCAGAAAATCTTTGAACACTCGGTTCATCAAGTCCATAAATGCTGCCGGGGCATTTGTTAATCCGAAGGACATTACCAGGAATTCATAATGACCATACCGGGTCCGAAAAGCTGTCTTGGGAATATCCTCCTCTCGAATCCTCAGTTGGTGATAACCAGATCGAAGATCAATCTTAGAAAAGACAGTCTTACCCTGCAGCTGATCAAATAAATCATCTATTCTTGGCAGAGGGTACTTGTTCTTCAGTGTTAATTTGTTTAACTCCCGATAATCTATACACATTCTTAATGTTCCATCTTTCTTTTTCACAAACAAAACTGGTGCACCCCAAGGTGAAGTACTAGGTCTAGTAAATTTTAAATCCATCATCCCCTGTAATTGAACTTTTAACTCTTTCAGCTTTGCAGGTGCCATCTTGTAGGGAGCTTTCGATACAGGCTCAGCTCCTGGTATTAAATCAATCTCAAAATCAATTTCACGTTTTGGTGGCAACCCTGGTAACTCTTCTGGGAACACATCCAGAAATTCTCGAACCACTGGGACATGCTCTGGTCCCGCTAGTGGTTCCATAGTAATATCCACAATACTTGCTAAGAAACCAATGCACCCTTCACACAACAAATCCCTTGCCTTAAGGGCTGAAATTAAGGGAATCCGAGATCCTTGCATCTTACCCACAAATACAAAGGGGTCCTCACCCTCAGGCTGAAAAGTTACCATCTTTCTTTTACAATCAATGGTGGCGTTGTATTTAGCAAGCCAATCCATCCCCAAAATAACCTCAAAATCCTCCAGATTTAATTCTATCAAATCAATTGATAACTCTCTTCCTTCCACAAACACTGGAAGGGATCGAACCCACCTGCTGGAGATAACCAACTCCCCAGTAGGCAACAAGGTTCCAAAACCTCTAGAAAGCACATCACTAGGTTTATTCAGCTTCTCAATTATTCTACTGGAAATATAAGAATGTGTCGCACCAGAATCAATTAACACAGTCAATAAAGTACCAGCAATAGAAAGCTGACCTGTCACAGTAGAAGGACCAGCATCAGCCTCAGCTTGAGTCAAGGCAAACACTCGGGCAGGAGCAGGTGTATCATCCTTCTTTTGCTCTAGCCGTAGCAATTGTGGACAATTTCTCTTCATATGACCCACCATTCCTCAGTGGAAACAGGCCCTAGCCTGACACTCGCCCAGGTGATGCTTTTTACACCTCGGACATTCAGGAAAAGTCCGCCAGTTTTCGTTCCCACTACGATGAAAACCTTGGTTACCCTGGAATCTTTTGTTTGGGCCTGCCGCTGATGATTCACTAGGTCTTTTCTTGCGGTCACCGGGATCAGTACCCCTACCCGAACCAGCACCTGTTGTTTGCTTCCATGAATCTCTTCTGGCAATATTTTTCTTTCGTATCTGAGCTTCTGCACCCTCAGAAACTAAGGCCAACTCAACTATTTGAGCATAAGTTCGGGCAACCCCCGGTTATTTAGAAGCAACAATCACATCCCGGGCGATGTGTTCATCCAGCCCCCGTATAAACTTTGCTTTTCTAGCAGCTTCAGTAGCCACCTCATCTGAGGCAAACTTTGCCAGTCGATCAAACTTAGTAGCATACTCTGTCACAGTGATACTACCCTGAGTTAACCGTATAAACTCTTCTGCCTTTGCTGCCTTAATAGACTCATTATAATACTTCTCATAAAATAAGGCCTGAAAAGTTTCCCAGGTCATGTTATTCAGATCATGGCCCTGAGATACAATCTCCCACCAAATACGGGCATCATCTCGTAGCATATAGGTAGCACACCTGACTCGGTCATTATCTTCAACTCGCATAAAATCGAAAATGGATGTTATCATACTCATCCATTGCTCCGCCTTGAGTGGATCAGCACCACCCTCAAACACTGGCGGATTCTGCTTCCTGAACCGCTCATACAATGGTTCCAAACGATTCCCTGCATCCGGTGGCACTACTAGAGGTGTCGGAGGATCAGGATTAAGATTTAGAGCAGGCTGAGCTCGCTGCTCTCTTAATTCTCTGATTTGCTCACCCTGCTGCCGAATAGTTTCTTGCATAGCAGCATATAACTCTTCCCAATTAGGTGGTGGTAAAGGGTTCTCACCCTCACCAGCAGCCCCGAGCCCAGCTAGCTCGCGGGTACCCCTACCAGTCCGCCTCGGGTGCATAACTATGCACCTGCGATCACATTCCAAGTAATAACCATGCTGATAAGTATTTCCATATATTATAATTCTTCCCACAACATTCTGATATCAACATAATTCAAATAATCAGGTAATCAGAAAATTAACAAGCTATCTTTTAACTTAAAGCTTACTAAACCATGAGTCGATCAGGTCCTTGCAGCCAATGTACATATCAAACCAGTCTTCAGGATCTAAAAACCTTGGCGCTCTGATACCATGTTGTAACGCCCTGTCCAACAGGGACGCCACGTGTGTGCACTTTAATAAAATACTGATAATTATATAATATGTAATTATACTAAAAGTGTGGGTAATTAAATTTTTATAGTTAAAACTCAACCTTTAAACTGTTTAACAAAAGATAAGTAACATGATTTATGGGGTCCCCCTATTTTCAAAATATTTACAAACTGGTTTCAAAGTATTTTACAACATAAGCTTTATATTTTCCAAAATACAATCAAAATATAGCATCCTGTAAACTGGGCTGCCTACGGCTGGTATGTACATTGCTGCTGCGACCATAAACTCATGGTTGCTCGACTTTAGCCTTTCCTTTACCTGCACCATAAAGCACCAGTGAGTCACAGAGACTCAGCAAGAAAGTGATCAAAACAATAATTGAAAGAAAATGATTATCAACTTAATCTCATGCAATTATGTTTACTCACTATTTGATGATAATAAGCATTCCTTTAAACATCACACATTCCTGGTACTTAATAAAGTACCACTTTTTACCACTCGTCACATACGAGCTGAATATGTCACTATCGTTGCCCGATAAAGCAAACGATAAGTAAGAAACCTAACCGCGGTTTCAAGAGTAATTACTCATAACGGTAATAACCGTTTCCAACCCTAGGTCATAACCTAGGCTTAATAAACTTTTAATCAGCATCATGATGATAATTAAGGCCACTTCCATTCATCCATTAATCTTTAACCACATACGGTGCTTACCACTTTTCTTACCTTAATTCAGAAGTCAAGAATATGGCCTACCTGGGTGGAAAAACAAGCTAGGCAATCCCGGTCCTATGTCACGACAATTGAAACACAATAAATACCTTAATTTAATATTTCGGATTAAAACCCTAATTTAAAACCGATTAGACTTAGCCTTCACCATCTATATAATAATTCAAATAACTCAAAATTATTCAAAGGCAGGTACTAGGTTCAACCCCGAGCTAAACACGGTTCAGAGAAAAACCCGAGAAATTTTCCCCTGTCATGTAGGTCGGACCGGTTACGATACGACGAGAACCAACCGTCGACCGGTTCGTCGAACCGAGAAAAATTCTGGTTTTTCTCCCCCAGCTCGAACCAAAACCATTTCAGACCTAAATTGCATTTCCAGAACAGTTCAATATACCAAGTACAACATATTCAACACATCATTCAATCACAATTCACCACTTAACTCAAAATCACCATCTCACATGAAAATCAAGCTCAAATTGCTTAATCAAATACATTCAAACTAAACAGCCATTAAAATCACATGATACTAACTTCAACACACCCCAAAAGAGACCTAAAAACACCATCACAACCCAGACTAAACCTACAGCCACGAAATCTTACAACCCTCATCCAAAACCAACCTAAATTAGTGAAATCTTCAATCCTCAAGGAAAAGAACTTACCTTCAAAGCTTCTAGGATGATCTTGGGTATCCATCTTGCTCAAAAGCTAAGAGAAATCAAAATGAATCCCCTGGTTTTGGCTAGCTCTAGGTCACGAAAGAGAGAAAGAGAAGAAGAAGGAGAAGGAGTGAGGCTTCCTTGCCTTGGAAGGTTTCTTTCTAACATAAATGAAGTTTTCCACTTTTTTTATTTTTTTATTTCCTTCCTTAAATAAACAATAGGCAGCAGAAAAATAAAAGAAGAAAAGTCAAAAAAAAGTTCCTTTGAATTTCCTAATTTACCCCTCTCACATAATTTTAAAAAAAAAAACCTAGGGGCATTTTGGTAATTTTACTAATTCCCCAATCCGACATTCTAATAAAATTCTAACTTAATCCGGGATATTCTCAAAATAATTCTTTCATTTAATGTCGTGACATTGCTAACCACATAGCTAAATTTCCACAATTACCGGGCCCAAAAATAACGTATTTCATTAATTAATTGCTCAACAATTACCTAAGTAAGATCATAATCCTACTTCATTTCCCAAGTAATTACATATTTAATAAAATATGTCCATCTAAATATTATTTATTTTCTGGGATATTACATTGGGAGTTTGCATTGTTTAATTTTATCATGTTCATAATTTTTGTACAATAGTGTTATGTGATTCTTTTCTAGCTTTTAATCTCCTATCATTGTATTTTGACAAATCATGTTTATGCTTTTGGATTATAATCAGTTAGGATCTCATTCTGATCATACTTTGTGATGTTGTGTTAAAAGGTTCATGTTACTCTTTATTTGTGTCTAGGATTAAATAATGTACTCATACAGAGTTGAGCAATTTTTGTTTCAGTCTTGTCAGGCCCCTTGCTGGAATAGAGCTACCCATACAGAGGTGTGAAAGCCATCTGTTGAGTAAGCTGGAATATTGTAATTAGCAACTATGATGAGGATGCACTACCATAGAAAAGGGCTACCTTCAGTATGGTGTGAAAGCATCCAGTTGCGGGATCAAATTGAAAAAGGCAAAAATGAAAAATCTTGCCAAGGACAATAATCCTATTTTCACTGCACACACTTATGTCTGACAAGTGTGTTCAAATCTGTAAGTCTCCTCTATTAAAATTAAATTGATAATCCTGGTTCACAATTTTTAGTAACATGCATATCTTTTTCCTCAACATCAATTAAGTATGAGTATTTCCTGAGATACTAATTAGTTATTTTCCTTAAAAGCATAACATGTATTTTATTTTGTCATTTGTCAATGGTATTTGATTTCTTTGCTTGATGGGAGGCGTGTGTCTTGCTTCATGGGTTTAGGAAATCTTGTGCTTAAATGGTAAGTATCATCATTCATTCTTCCTTGATTTATTTTGATATTTTTCCAAGTAAAGATTAATCTTTATATGGTAATGTGCTTTTATTCTTGAAAGATTGATTTATTTTTGGAAATATTGTTGGCAATTCTAGTTTCCCTTTATTTTTTTTTTTTCTAAAAAAAAAGGGAAAGGAGTTGAGGAGTGGGCGGTTTCCTTTTATGTGTTCATGGGCTGGCGGTTACCATTTAAATTTTCAAAATTGGTTTCCTTTCCTTGTTTTGATTCCAAGGTTATATAAACCAATCTTTGTCATTTTACTCACCACCTACCCGAACCCTCTTTCTTGTTTATTGTATTGTCTCTGTTCATCTTCTCTTTCAGATCAAAAATGGTGAGAACCAAGAATCTACGGCACTCTAAAAAGTTAGAAAAAACCGTTGCAACTCCTTCCAATGCACCCCCTGCTGCTTCAGTTGATCCTCCTGCTGTTGCAAAACCTGGAGATTCATCGCTTCCCCAGCGTGAATTTCAAACCGAGAAGCCAAAACGTCCACCCAAGCAAGTTGCTCGCAAATCGGTAAGACCCATTCGCACCTGGACTTCTTCTTCTGAATCGTCAAAGGAATCTCCTCCTCCATTGGCAGTTCCTCCTCCTGCTGCATCAATGCCTTGCTCCACTCCAACAGGCCCTTCTACTCGAACTCGAGCCCAGCAAGCCTCTGCTGAGAAGGAACTTCGAGCCTCTCAATCTCGTGAAAAGTCAGTCCCTCCAGCCAAGAAGAAACTCAAGACTAATCCACCCTCGGCCTCATCAAGTTCCAGTTCAGAAGAAGAGGATCCCATGGAAGTTTCTTCAGACAAATCAGTGTCTCTTCACTCTGAGAAGGACAGTGAGGACACAGAACTCGAGCCAGAGCTTCCTCGACCAAAATCTGCTTCTGCAAAGAAGGCCTCTCGTCGCCAAAGGCAAGCAGCCCATGGAAGATCCTTCATCTGGTAATGTCCATTCCTCTCTTTCCGGCTGTCCTCGATTTTATTATCGAGACAATGAGCGTGACTGGAATTTATATGCAAACCGTAAGTTTGAAAGTGAGAGGAACTATGATTTGCATGCTCATCGTGTTTATGGTATTGTAAAGTTCATTCAATTTCATCAATGGGAAAACACTCTTACTGGTTTCATTGGATACATTGCAAACATTGTTAAGGATTTTAATGCTAATCTCACTGATGATTTCCTTGATGAGAATTCTAGACTTTATCAAAGAGTTTATGTTAGGGGTCATTGGTTCTCTTTCTCTGAAAAGGATATTGCTCAAGCTTTGCAATTGCCTGAGAATGTATTCAATGCAGTGATGTCCATGGATCGTGAGTTGATGCACTCTGAACTCACGGGTGCTCGTTCAGAATTGAAACCAGGGGAGAGTCTTCGAATCACTCACCTCACTTTTTCTCATGCTTCTCTTATGCGGTTTCCCTAAAGCAATTGGGTTCCAAATTCTAACAAAACCCTGGTATCTCAAGATGTGGCTTCACTCCTATACCGAATCACTTCTGGAACTTCCATTGATTTGGCCTCACACATTCTGAACCAAATTGTCTCCTTCTGAAGAGGTAAAAAGCCAACCTTTAAACTTGTGTTTCCTAATCTAATTTATAAAGTTTTATCTTCTCAGAAGAATGTGGCTCAATCACATGAAACACTTGAGCCTCCCATCAGTGGACCTACATTCCAGCCCTCTGAATACTTTGATGGTGTGTTCCAAAAACGACCCAAGGCTGGTGCTTCTGCTGCTGCAAGTTCAGGTTCTGCTGCAGTAGAACTCCTGGAAGTCAAGTCTGAACTTCAGAATGTGTATACTCGCCTTGGAGCAATGGAAGAAGTCCAGCATGAGATGTCCAGGCAATTGTCCTCTTTGATTAAACTCTACCGAGATTAAGTTGTTTCTCCTTTGTTTTTTGGATTGAACTTATATCTATTTTTCTTTCTTTGTTTACTTTGGCACTCCGATAAACAAAAAGGGGGAGAGATATTTATTTTTAATTTGTTTGTTGCCCAACTCTGGACCCTTTTTCCACCTTTTTCCAAGGGGAGTTGTGGTTGGTTAGTACTTGTGAACATATCTTTTAAAGTTAGCATGTTTTTTGTTTCTTTGTGATATTCGATTGTGTTACTCAAGGCGAGTAGTATCTTTTGCTCCTGCTAACTTTGCCTTGCAGGTACTTTTTGATAAAAATTATTTTTTTCATCTAAAGTGCCAAAGGGGGAGATTGTAAAGTCCTTTTTTGGCAAGTTAGTTGACAAAATAATTTTTCCATTTATGGTAAGATTGCTATGCATTCATTTTCGATTTCTTACCTTTTAAATTCGGTTTTTAGTTGTCATTTTCCTTGTTTGGAAAGTTGCACTTTCAGCTGAACTTTCCTTTGTTGAAAACTTCTCAAAAGAGAAGGAATTCTCTTTTGGAAAGTTGTCTTTTTTACAGAAACTTTGTTTATTGCCTTTTCCTTATTGATTTCGATTGTATCTTGATACAATCAGAATATCTAATCTGTTTTTGGCAGGAATCAAGCATTGATAGAAGATCGGACCCGATTTTAGTAAGTTTCCCGTTTCTGGTCAGATCTGCTGCGTCAGCATCCGAATCTGATGTAGCAGATCGTGTTTCTTTTGGAAAGTTTTTGTACAGCTGCTAATTCGAACTTGTGGTTGCCTCTTTGGTTTCTATGTTCTATAAATAGAGCCTAGAGAGCAACCATTCGAATTACCTCTTCCATTATTCATTTTTTACATTTATCTTTTGAGAGAAGAGAGTGTTTCTTTGTTTTGTGAGAGCCTAGTTGTTCATCTAGGTTCTAGTTGTTCTATTTCTGTTCTTACTCTATCCTAGAGGTTGTGAAGAACTACTTGACTGAACAAGAGATTGGTCTTCGGGAGAAGACTTGATAAAGCCTTACTTCGGGAGGAAGTAAGCACTTGGTCTTCGGGAGAAGACTTGTTGAAGCCTTACTTCGGGAGGAAGTAAGCACTCACACTTCAAAGACGAAGGGAGTTCGAGCTTGAAGGTGTTTCAAGAAGTCAGATTCTTAAAGTGGATTACAAAGGATTGCGGCAATACTTTAGAGGGAGTCTAAACTTGTTTAAGTCAATTGTCTTTGTAATTTTGATACTTTATTAATTGATTTCATTCTCTGGGCGTGGCCCCGTGGACTAGGAGTGTTCGTGAGAACACTGATACCACGTATAAATCTCTTGTGTCAAGTTATTTATTTTTCTGCAAATATTTTATATTCTGCCTGTTCAGTTTTGTTGTAGCAGAATTGCTTTCTGCTGCTGTAAATGCTTACAGTTTTTATATTTTCTTATATACAACTGACATTTGCAAAAACATGGTTTTTCAAATTCAAATAAACCTCTTTTTATGAGTATTGTACCCAAATTATCCTCCCACACTCATGTACATAATTTCAAACATAATAGAATATTTGTGTTTTTTGTAGATGGATGTATAAGTTTGTGAGAAAGTTAAGATAAAATTTTGATTAAAGAAAAATTAAAACTATCATGAAATGATAAGGGTAAAATTGGTAGAATAATTGAAAAAAGATGTAATTATAATAGATTTTGAAATAGAGGGTAAAAATTAAAAAGATCAAGTTAAAAGAGATATATAATGTAATTTCTTCATATAAAGATGTCAAAAAATATAATTTTTATTGATCATCATTTAATATTTTATTGAAATATACAAACAACATTATTGTTTATTTTTTATTGCTTAAATAATAGTAATATAGTATATAAAGAAAATAAAGTTATATAAAATTCAATAAATTATAACAATTAGTGAAACTATCGTAAATAAAAAAGATAGAATTTATTGTAGGCTGAATTTGGCACAATGCTATATCTTATGCTAAATTTGGCATAAGATTATTTGACACAATGCTATATCTTATGCTAAATTTTAGCATGTACCAAATTTGTTATACTTTTTAGAACACCATTAGAGTAGTATTTTTCTTAAGTATGCTAAAATATAACAATATAGCACTCCATTGAAAATGCTCTTCGCTACAAAAACTATCAGAACTTCAAGTATCAACATTTCTCACAAGACCTGGCTCTAACTACCCATTTCTCATAAATGTTAGCTCTTAATATTTAGGACAAAGCTTTGACTAATTTATTAAAGGGATTATCAAAATTACATATACTCTCTATCTCAATCTCTCTACCCAAACCCCAATATACCATTTGCTTCTTCCTCACTCTCACCACATAACAAACTCACACACTTCTCTTTTCACAACTCACTATTTTTTTTCTCTCCACACACACACCTCTCTCTCTCACACAAAACACATATTTATAAAGTTACAAAACTTGGGCACCAAGACAACTTGGAGACCAAGACATTCAAAAGCTTCCTTAAGAACACTTTTCAAAACTTGGCAACCAAGAGTTTCCTTTTCTCATAATTAATAATTACCCAAAAAGAAATTGCAACTTTACAAATTAGATAAATAAAGAAAGAAATAAATAATTTGAGTCAAACTCTAACAATCTCCACCTTGACTCAAATTCTCTAATCTCACAACTAAAACCATCAATAAGAGTATATATGCACTGAATTCATACTCTCATTGAACTTCACTTGAGCACTTGTCTTCACATTCTTCAATCTTTCACTGATGTCTTCTTTCTTCAAACAACTTTTAACTGAAATTGGAGTCTTCTCCACCTTGTGACATTCCTTCGCACTAACTAAATGTCTTTTGTGAAGTGACTCCACCTTCACAACTCCACCTAAAATAGTCTTCCCGACTAATTTATACAAATTTCGCTCTTTCTTACCCTTCACCACTACCAAGCCTCCTTTCTTGATAGTCATTTCACCATCTTTTGCGGAATAGACATAACCTCGAGTATCCGAAGCTCCCAAAGAGATTAAGCTCCTCCTTAATGTTGAAACATGTCTCACAGCAGTCAGTGTTCTCAGAACACCATCAAACATTTTCACCTTAACAATTCCTATTCCAACAACTTTAGAGCTAGAATCATTACCCATCAAAACAGTACATCCATCATATGCCTTATAAGTGTCAAAACACTCCATATACGGGCACATGTGGAACGAACAACCAGAATCCAAAATCCAAGAGTCAGAAAAGTTTTCATCAGCTATGACAGAGAGAACATTAGAGTCACTTTCAAAGCCTTCACCAGCAACATTTGTGGAATCTAATGTGTCTTTGCAATCTTGATTCCTCATTGCTTCAAGATGTTTAGTCAACTCTTCACAATTCTATTAGAATATTTTTATTTATGGAAATTATTTTCTAATTAAGGAAATGATTTTCTATTTAAGGAAATAAATAAATAATTGATTTTCTGATAAATGAATATTTTATATTCATTGAATCTGAACAAAATCAATTATGTAATATTCTATATATGGTCAGATTTCTATATTCATTACCTGATTTGATTTCCTGAATTAATTGTCAAAATATTCTGACAATTAATGTGGCACAGATACTGATGGAGTATCTCACCTATAAATATAGGGTCTCGGTCCCCGAGCTCCTCACTCATTCTGAATCCATTCAGCGAATTCCATCTAAAGAGAGTTGAGAGAGCGAGGAAGCCCGAACTCCAATACTGAAGCTATCGCAGGGATTGAAGCTCAAAGATCAATGGCTGGAGGTACATCGATCCTTTCATTGCATATATTATAGATATGATTACAGTTTATTTTCCGCATTTCATATCATTGTATATGCTATATTACATACACTATATATATAGTCTAACAGTTGGTATCAGAGCGGATTTATCTCTGCCTTGATTTTATTTGAGTTTCATATATATATACATACATATACTGTTCTTATATATACATATTTGTTTCGGTTCTGTATATATATATATTTATATTCATACCATTTATATTATATATATACATTTTAATCAGTATATACATATATATATATCTTTTATTGTTCATATATACATATATATTATATACTCATACATTCATACTCGTACGTGTATATATATATATTTTATATGTATATATGTTTATATATATATCGTATATTATATATATGTTTTGTCACATAATAATAATCATAATATTTATTTTTTATTATGTGATATATACATGCATATATATATACATGCGTATATATAATCACGATCGGTCCATGGTTTTGTTTTTTCCTTTTTTCATTTTTCGGTGTTTATTTTGAATTCTATATACATTACTATATTCGTATAGTATTATAGATCGATCTAAGCATTGAAAATCCATTGAAAAACTTAAAGATGGAAAAAATTTTCAGTTAAAACTTTTTCGGACCCGATTAGTTTCGTGATATTAAAGTATATATTTTTTCGTGTTTTCGTGCATAAAATCTATGTGGATCTCTTTATTATTTGATTTAGAACATTTTAGATTTGAAAACACGCAATTTGGTCGTCGGAAACGCAATTTCCGATCGGGTTTGGGTCGGGTTCGACGGACGCGCGTGCAGAAAAACGGGTCAAAATCGACCCGGGTTGGCTGAAGAAGACGACGCAAACGACATGTCGTTTGCCAAAAAACGACGTGTCGTTTGCCCAAAACGACGTGTCGTTTGTCAAAAACGACGTGTCGTTTGAAAGCCTTCAGTTTAGTTGTCGTTGTTGAAAAACGACATGTCGTTTTTCACATTGTGGAAAACGACATGTCGTTTTCCGTCTTCTGAGGCAGCCTCTTCATGGATGAAACGACATGTCGTTTTTACCTTAGGGAAAACGACACGTCGTTTTTATACGTTTTCTGCACACTTTAGAATATAAAAAACGACATGTCGTTTTTGCCTTTGCAAAAACGACATGTCGTTTGGCGTATGGATTTTTCAAAAAAAAAAAAAAAAAAAAAAAAGGGAAAAATTCCGAATTTTTTTTATAAATTTTTATTAATTTGGAATATTAATTATTTTCCCATTTCAGTGTTAATTTAGTCAATAAATTGCATTTAGTTAATTTTCCATTTTTGTTTAATACATATATATAGTATAAATTGAAAATGGAAATTTGTTTAAATTTGGTAATTTATTACATGATTTATTTAGGCATGTAAAAATTGTGCTAATTTGTGCATTTAATTATATATTACCAAATTTCTGCAATTTATTGTCTAAATTAATTTTGAAAAATCTGCCATTAATTTCATATTAAGGAATTAGCATTTAATTAATAATCATACATTAATTGTATTATTTTGTATTTATTTGACAAATTTATGTTTAATTCAATTAATTTGGATTTGTATGATTTAAATGCTATACATAAATTCCTTTTATAGTGCTAGATATATTTAGAAATATTCAAACATTAAGATAGGTTGAATATTTTATTTAGCAATTAAGTTTCATAAAACTTCATAAAATTATTCATAAAATATTCATAAAACTTTATAAAATGAATAAGATATGAATAAAACGTAAGTAATTTTGTGGTTTGACATAAGAAAACATGAACCTGGGACAAATGCTCATATCTAGAACGGTTTTTAATGATCTTCGGACGACCACACTAGGAGCACTAATCTCAGTGATTGTCTATTATGTTAATAACGAAATTTTTAGGTAGAGCCCAATACCTAATGTCTAAAGTGAAAATATAATTTTTTATAATTAGGGAGTAGCCACAGCATCTTTAATTATATAAAATTATATATTAATTAAAATTCACCTTAATGGACAAAACTTGTAATTAATTATTTGGATATAATAATTTTACCCCACAGGGATTTTATTATATTTTTATAATTAATTAGGATAATATATTAAGTTAAATTCTCTTAATTTACCCCACAGGGAGTTATGAGGATTTGAATTAATAGTGTTATCACAAATTTTAATTAAAGATAGATTTCATTCCTCCATTATTTCTAAATTAAATACTTCATTAAATCTATCATAAAGTTCATCCAATTTTATTAGATTTAAAATTTAGCCCACAGGCAATTTTAGATTTAATAAAATTTTCATCTTCATCATGTTTCTACATTGGTAAAACATGAATTCATTAAAGCCTCAATTCTTTTAACATCTAAATTTTTGTAATCCTATTCTTGCAGCTATTTCATCCACCTCTAAATATGCTGAAATCACTAGTGAAATCCCTGAGCTTAGGAGTGACAACTTCAAAATCTGGAAGGAACGAGTTCTTCTCCACCTAGCTTGCACTGACATGGATTATGCAATAAGAAAAGATGAACCAGCTGCTATCACTGATACTAGCACCGCCGTCGAGATTGCACTACGTGAAAAGTGGGAGCAATCTAATCGTCTTTGCATCAGGTTCATTATGTCCAGAATTCCTATGGGAATGCGTGGATCGGTGGAGCCACCTGAGAAGGTAGAAGACTTTATCAAAGTTATGGATGAGCAGTTTGACACTTCAGATAAATCTTTGTTCATCAACCTCATCCAAGAGTTCTCGTCCACAAAACTCACCGGTGTTAAAGGAGTTCGAGAACACATTTCTAAAATGAGGGACATCACTGCTCATTTGAAGAAACTCGACGTTATCATTCCTGATACCTTCCTGGTTCATTACATCCTTCACAATCTTCCTCCACAGTATGGGCCTTTCAAAATTTCCTACAACACACATAAAGAAAAATGGACTATCAATGAATTGATGACCATGTGTGTTCAAGAGGAAGCCAGGCTCCTACAGGAGCAAGGAGAAAGTGTTCACCTGACCACTCAACCTAAGAAACGCAAGCCATTCAAGAAGAACAAAGGGAAAAAGCCCATGGCTCCCAAGGCTGCGATAAAGAAAGATTCCATCAAATGTTTCTTTTGTAAACAAAAGGGACATGCTAAAAGGGAGTGCAGCCAGTTCAAGAAATGGATGGATGACAAAGGTAATCCAATTTCCTTAGTATGTTATGAATCTAATATGGCTAATGTTAATCTTAACACATGGTGGATTGATTCCGGTTCAACAATTCACATAACAAATTCCTTGCAGGATATTCAAAATCTAAGGAAGCCAGTGGCAAGTGAGCAAAGCATCTTATCTGGAAACAAGATGGGCTCACATGTGGAAGCTATTGGAACATGCAATTTAGTTTTAAGTAATGGTTTAGACAAATATTTCAATTTATATTATAAATCTGAATGTGTTGGAAATGGTATTTTGTCTGATGGTCTTTACTGCCTTAATTTACAAAATAATACCACTAATAATATTATGCATGTTCACGCTGGCACTAAAAGATGTGTTATAAAAGAGGATTCCTGTACATTGTGGCACCGGAGATTGGGAAATATCTCCATTGATAGAATTAAAAGGTTGGTAAAAGATGGGGTACTCAATACCTTAGATTTTACTGACTTTGATACTTGTGTGGATTGCATTAAGGGAAAGCAAACCTCCAAGTCTGTCAAAACTGGTGTCCATAGGAGTTCTGAAATATTAGAAATCATACATACTGATATATGTAGTCCAGATATGGAGTCACATGGTCAGAAATACTTCATCTCATTCATAGATGATCACTCACGCTACATGTATATCTACTTACTTCATAATAAAAGTGAAGCATTAGATGTCTTTAAGATATTTAAAGCTGAAGTAGAGAAACAATGCAACAAGCAAATTAAGATAGTGAGATCAGATAGAGGAGGTGAGTATTATGGTAGATACACAGAAGATGGACAAGCACCTGGTGCATTTGCGAAGTTTCTTGAAGAAAATGGGATTGTTGCCCATTACACCTTGCCCGGTACACCCGAGCAAAATGGTGTTGCAGAAAGAAGAAACCGAACATTAATGGACATGGTGCGGAGTATGCTTAGTAGCAACTCTAATCTTCCTAAATCCTTGTGGACTGAAGCATTAAAGACATCCGTGTACATATTAAACCGAGTTCCAACAAAGGCAGTCTCAAAAACTCCTTTTGAATTATGGAAAGGTTGGAAACCAAGTTTGAATCATGTACGCATTTGGGGATGTCCATCTGAAGTCAGAATATATAATCCACAAGAGAAGAAATTGGACCCAAGGACCATAAGCGGATTCTTTATAGGGTACGCTGAAAAGTCTAAAGGTTACAAGTTTTATTGTCCATCTCATAGCACAAGAATTGTGGAATCAAGGAATGCAAAATTTCTTGAGAATACCTTGATCAGTGGGAGTGATCAATCAAAGGACTTAGGTCCTAAGAAAGATCCTTCAGAACCTTCCACTTCAAAAGCAAGATTGATAATGGTTAACACTCCTGTAGTTCAAACGAATGTTGAACAACCATTACCAATCACTGAAGATCCACAAGTTGGTAATGATAATCCAGTAGATCAAAATGTTCAAGAGTTGCCTGCAACTGTTGAACAACCTGCTGAACCTGCTGCTGCTCCCCAAGAGCCTGTTGGTGAAGTCTTAAGAAGATCTACTAGACCTATCAAACCAAAGATTTATAAAGACTATGTTGTGTATTTATTAGAATCTGATATTGGAATTGGAAATGATCCAGAAACGTTTTTACAAGCTATGAACAGTAGAGAATCAAAATTGTGGTACAATGCTATGGATGATGAAATGAATTCTATGAGGTGCAACAGAGTCTGGGAACTTGTAAAGTTGCCTAATGGGGCGAGAGCCATTGGCTGCAAATGGGTCTATAAAACTAACAAAGACTCATTAGGCAACACTGAGAGGTACAAAGCGAGACTTGTTGCTAAAGGATTCACTCAAGAGGAAGGAATTGACTATACGGAGACTTTTTCTCCTGTATCAAAGAAAGATTCCCTCAGAGTCATCTTGGCATTAGTTGCTCATTTTGATTTAGAGCTGGAGCAGATGGATGTAAAAGCGCTTTTCTGAATGGTGATCTAGAGGAGGAGGTATACATGAAACAACCAGAAGGATTCTCCTCTAGTGAAGGTCAGGATTTGGTATGCAAGCTCAAGAAGTCCATCTATGGATTAAAACAAGCATCCCGTCAATGGTATTTAAAATTTCATGATGTCATCTCTTCCTTTGGATTTGAAGAGAATGTCATGGATCAATGCATATACCTGAAGGAAAGTGGGAGTAAGATCTGTTTTCTTGTTTTATATGTGGACGATATTCTTCTTGCATCCAATGATAAAGGGTTGCTACGTGAAGTAAAACAATTTCTTTCAAAGAACTTTGAGATGAAAGACATGGGTGAAGCATCCTATGTCATAGGCATTAAGATTCATAGAGATAGATACCGAGGTATCTTAGGTTTATCTCAAGAAGCCTACATCAACAGAGTTTTAGAAAGATTTCATATGAAAGATTGTTCACCGAGCGTTGCTCCAATTATGAAGGGTGATAAATTAAATTTGAGCCAGTGCCCAAAGAATGATTTTGAAAGAGAACAAATGAAGAACATTCCTTATGCTTCGCCGTCGGAAGCCTAATGTATGCTCGGGTGTGCACAAGACCCGACATTGCTTATTCTGTCGGAATGTTAGGAAGATTTCGGAAGTAACCCGGGGATAGACCACCGGAAAGCCGCAAAGAAAGTAATGAGGTATCTTCGTGGTACTAAGGATTACAAACCGATGTTCAAACGAACCGACAATCTAGAAGTAGTTGGCTACTCGGACTCGCATTTCGCTGGTTGCACCGATTCACGTAAATCTACATCCGGTTACGTGTTTATGTTTGGGTGGAGCCGTGTCCTGGAGGAGTAACAAACAAACCTTGACTCGCTACTTCTACTATGGAGGCCGAGTTCGTTTCTTGCTTTGAGGCTACATCACATGGTGTATGGCTAAAGAGTTTCATTTCATGCCTTAGAGTGGTTGATTCCATTGCAAGGCCGCTAAAGATGTTCTGTGACAATTCAGCTGCTGTTTTCATGGCTAAGAACAACAAAAGTGGAAGTCGAAGCAAGCACATCGACATTAAGTACTTAGCAATTAGAGAACGTGTTAAGGAAAATAAAGTGGTCATTCAACACATTAGCACTGAATTGATGATTGCCGATCCTATGACAAAAGGCTTGCCACCTCATAAATTCAAGGATCATGTAGAGAACATGGGACTTGGTTCCCTTATGTAATTTGTACAAATAAAGTTATTATTAATGAAACTCTTATTTTGATTTTTCTCATATTTATGCGCATCTTAATTTTACATTTGAGAAAAATTTCAGAGGACCTGAATAAACATAAGGTTTAGGGTTTATTCACTTAAGTACATTGCCACAAAAAGTACATTGTTATATAATAAATGTATTGTAATACATGGAAGATAATACTCGATTCATAATGAGGACATGTCGCTATGATTCGTATGTTTATTATATAATGAGGAACGTTGGGTTTGAATACTTTAGTTTAAATGCTGACCAAGTGGGAGAATATTAGAATATTTTTATTTATGGAAATTATTTTCTAATTAAGGAAATGATTTTCTATTTAAGGAAATAAATAAATAATTGATTTTCTGATAAATGAATATTTTATATTCATTGAATCTGAACAAAATCAATTATGTAATATTCTATATATGGTCAGATTTCTATATTCATTACCTGATTTGATTTCCTGAATTAATTGTCAAAATATTCTGACAATTAATGTGGCACAGATACTGATGGAGTATCTCACCTATAAATATAGGGTCTCGGTCCCCGAGCTCCTCACTCATTCTGAATCCATTCAGCAAATTCCATCTAAAGAGAGTTGAGAGAGCGAGGAAGCCCGAACTCCAATACTGAAGCTATCGCAGGGATTGAAGCTCAAAGATCAATGGTTGGAGGTACATCGATCCTTTCATTGCATATATTATAGATATGATTACAGTTTATTTTCCGCATTTCATATCATTGTATATGCTATATTACATACACTATATATATAGTCTAACACGCCTAACATGTCCCTTTTTGTGACAATAGTAGCAGTCCACTTCCCTTGAAAAGCGTGAATGAGTGTGATTGTCTCTTTAGTCATCATATCTTCCTCTCGATGTACTCCTACCACGACTTGATTCTGATCTTGTCACAAGAGCTTGATCAGTATGAGACACACCACTTGGTTGCTTGATACTATCTGTCTCCACAAGAGCAGTTGAAACCTCATCTACAGTTAAAGTAGTCTTTCCAACCAAAAGTGTAGTCACTAATGTCTCATATGATTTTGGTAATGATGCCAACAATTTTGACCTCTACACTTAACAATTGAGTTATGCACTTATTAAATTTATTTATATGGTCCCTAACATCTTGTCCTTCAACCATTTTTAACTCATATAACTGCTTCTTTAAATATAATCTATTTGTTAAAGATTTTGACATATAAAGCTTTTCTAACTTTTTCCATAACTTTGAAGGACATGTTTCATTCAATACACTATACTTTAATTCAGGAGCCAAACTTAAACGAATAGTGCTTACCGCTTTTGCCTGCAACTCTTCCCAATCTTCATCAGTCATACTCTCATGTTTCTTTCCCTGCAGTGCCGTTAGGAGCCCTTGTTGTACCAACACATCTTTCACCGTACTCTGCCATAAACGGAAATTATTCTTCCCATCAAAAAGCTCGACCTCAAATTTTGTGGAAGACACCATCTTTGACATTTTCTGTGTTGATCTGAACCTTGGCTCTGATAGCACTTGTTGGGAAAAATAATAAACTTCAAGCGCAGCGAAATAACAAAGAAACGAAGCAAAGTAATTTACTCAGTTTGGTAAAACTACCAAACCCACAAAGAGAGATATATTACACTTATCACTTCAAAATTACATATACTCTCTATCTCAATCTCTCTACCCAAACCGCAATACACCCTTTGCTTCTTCCTTACTCTCACCACATAACAAACTCACACACTTCTCTTTTCACAACTCACTATTTTTCTCTCTCCACACACACACCTCTCTCTCTCACACACACAAAACGCATATTTATAGAGTTACAAAACTTGAGCACCAAGACAACTTGGATACCAAGACATTCCAAAGCTTCCTTAAGAAGACTTTTCAAAACTTGGCAACCAAGAGTTTCCTTTTTCTCATAATTAATAATTACCCAAAAAGAAATTGCAACTTTACAAATATAGATAAATAAAGAAATAAATAAATAATTTGAGTCAAACTCTAAAATTATGTAGTTAATCATAGCCACATTCTATATGATAAGGTATCTAATAAGAGAAATGCTAAAAAGTATCATTGGTGCTTAGTACCATCCTCGATGTTAAACATTTATTGGTGTGATTAAGTATTGGGACCCATATCACTTAAGAAAATAATTTTTAAGAAATATCGCTGATCAATCATAGAATGTCACTTATAAAAGTATTGGGCAGTACTGGTATCCAATAGCAATGCTCATCTAATAACCATCTAGTACTAAGATTCACGGTTCATTCTTCTTCAATTCCTTTTTAATTTATAGCATTAATAAACAAATCACTAAGTTAAAAAAAATAACTTCCAAGGTAGAGATAATTATAAATATTAAAAACCATTCAAGAGTTAGAAAAAGTAAGACAAAAAGTAAATCGTGGATAGATTTCGTAGCAAGTAAACGTGACAATATAAAAGGCTTACATAGAAAATATTTTCAATTATAGTCCCTCACAAAATAAGTACATTAGAAGAGGAAAAGTTGCTAAAAAAAATTGGGTCTTGACCACTCTTCTCCTTGAAATGAAAACAAAATCGCCAATTAGCTACTAAAACAATTAGAAAATGAGAAAATTTAATATTGGACTAGCAGTATCAAGTAGTACATCCCATAAATAGCATATCTCGTTAGCTACTCACTACTACAAAATGAGTTTTTTGCATCCATCAATGCCCAAATTTAACGCAATTGATTGACTAAGAATTATAGTACCAGTTTTCAAATGATGCTACTAAGAAAGCAACAATTTCGGTTACTTTCCCAACACAAAACATTCGACTCAATTTCATCAATTATAATCTCCCTTAAATCTCATTTGCATCGGATATAAACTACAACACGCTAATTTAAAAGAAAAAAAGGCCGAAATTAATGAAAAATCCCTATTAAAAAATTAACACTAATGTACAACATATGTATTGCTTTCTCTATAAGATAAGGTAGCTAGTAATCATATAGTACTAGATGCATTTAGTTCCTTTATAATTTAATACCATTAATAAACAAACCACAAAGTCAAAATAAAAAAAAAAAAAAAAAAAAAAAAAAAAAAAAACCCAGAAACAAAACAACTTCCTCCTTGAATTTAAAAGGTAGATATATTAACATTATGAATTTTAAATATTAAAAACACTTTAATCGCTAAAAAAAGTAAGACAAAAATTAATTCGTGGATAAATGCATACAAAGTAAACGTGACAGTATAGAAGGCTTACGTAGAAAATATTTTCCCACAAAAGAAGTGTATCATAAGAAGAACATGTCATTACCTAAGTCCTAGGTCGTGACAGATATGTAATATCATAACTAGGGTGGTCAAATTTCACAGTTTGACCCTTGTAAGAAGATAACGCTAATAAATAATTCTTCAATTTTTATATCAGAAAATAATTATTTAATAATAATAGATTAACTCCTATATCAATTATAAAATATTAGTAATAAAATCAGGACCACTCATCAATATAAAATAATAATAATATCATCATAGTTATGTAATCACTGAATAGATAGATTTAATAAGTCAATAAAATATCAAAATAATATCTAGCATCCATTATTTCTCATTTCTAACTAGCACATAGCTAATTTAAGTCATTCAGACCATCCATTCCAATTTAAATACAAAATTAGTTTCATTAGAAGTTTAATAAGTAGAATAAGACTAAACTAATAACGACTTTCTTTCTCAACGGTACCATCCTCATCCACTAGCATCAAACTGAGTTCTTAAAATGAGAGAAAATATGGGGTGAACTTATAAAGCTCAATAGGAAACACAACTAATATCAAAGGACCCTTAATTTAGTAAATATTTCTGCATAGTTAGCTTTTAAAAAAAATAAAACATCTCATCACCATTATCAAAATGTATAAACAAAATAGAGAGACCACAAATAATCATAAAATCAAGCATTAAATGCATATCACACCGTCCACTAGATCCCTAGCTCTCAATACCAATCATCGAAAATGACATTCAAAACTGGGTAGTTGCACATGATAACCACCATAATACCGGAGCTCAGATTCAATTCACTCCAGGGACGGAGGGACTTATGCCTATATGTAGGCTTAAGCCCTCACTCAAATATATACATTAAATTTTTCACATGTAGATATGTACATATATTAATTCACTTCACTCAATTTATTAAAGCCCAATCCACAAAAGCCCTCACTCAATATCTTAATCATAATTCATAAACCTACCCTCATTCTAATCAAGCCTATTTTAAAAGTAGCCGAATACAAATAATAAAAAAATTAACACTTTATTAAAAGAAAAAATACTATTGACAATGTTTTATTTTATTTTGTTGAAGATGAAAATTTAAAAGATTTTGACTTAATATTTATTTAAGCCCTCACTCAGCCAAATTTCTGGCTTCGTCACTAATTCACTCCCTATGTAGATTCTAGGTCTTTCACCTACAGGTGAGCACATACCTAATCTACCAATGATGATACAGAGACTAAGTCGTCAAACAATAATATGCACAAATCATGATCAACATGGCTCTTATCAGTATAACCAAAGCAGACAAATAATAAGAATAGCAAAAGAACATATTCCTTTTTATTTTTTAGAAAATCCAGCAGCATAACGACTGTATTTTGAATAAATTGAAAATTCATGATCTGCATAAATATTTGTACAAAAATATATTTGGCACACAGTGCCCCCGAATAATCTAAAAAAAATGTGTAGATTAAGTTTCCAATTTTTAAACAATTTGTAAATTATAAAAATTGGAATATGCATGATGTTATTCAACAAATATAAAAATTAAGTCCAATAATCAAGTTTAGTCCCTACCTCTCCCAAGTCGTTAGATTTTATCCAAAAGACGATCTTAAGCTCTCAAGTCCCGAGCTTCAATTGTTTAGTCCAATATTAGATATCACTCTAACCTATACCATCAAATCGCTAAGTAATTATAATCATTGCATTCTACTTTCAAAATCAAGTCCCACGACGTATGATATGACTATATTTAAAATTTAGAATTCTGAAACCTCACCTAAGCGGTGCACATTAACTATCGGTGGTAGCAGAAATCGGTGTATTGGAAATGTCACTGAAAATAGGGATCATATATATCAAAACGATGATCTCAACGAGTAGATCACACCCATGCCAACCATTTATTGAAACGGTACACAATATCACCGAAAAGTCACCGGAAAGTCACCGAAAAGGGGTAGAGCTACCAAAACGTCACCAGAAAAAGTAGAGGGCTAGGTGAAATGGCTTAGTGTAGGTTGTTCTCTACAATGATTAGATGAGTCTAGTGGTGAAGACGACTCGTCAAACAGACACCGTTGTTGGAATATGTTTTACCAAGATCTACATTTATTACCATGTATGTTGTTTAACGCCCTAAATATGAATTTCTAAAACAATGTAATTTAAACACATATAAAGTTTGAGAAACCTTACATTGGGTGCAGCGGAATTAAATGACTCCTTCCGCTCAGATCTCTAACCCTTGTATCCTTTCTGTAGCAGAGTATCACCAAGATCTGAGCCCGATTCTCCTTCTCTTAAATTGGATTCTTCACAACCTTATACACTATGATTGAGTACCACTTGATGTGTGTGGGCACTTACTCTATCACTATAGGGTTTGAAATATTGAAGAGACAAAGAGAGAGGAAGGGTTCGAATAAGGTAGAGAAGATGGGTCAAAATTTTGACTGAAGGGAAGTGTGTTCATCTTCTTTCGATTTGAGGTTATCACTATATATATATAGGAATCCAACTAGGTTTAGGTTTGAATTATTTGGCATTAAAAAATTGATAAAATAAATGGTAAAATAGGGCATAAGTGGTCGACCATGGATGTGGGACCCCACTTTGCAATTTTGCCATTTTTTCAACTATTTATCTTATTTTCCCAAAAATGCTATTTTTCCAATTCAACCACTTAAATGCCAAAACTATTTATTTAATTATTAAAATTAATTATCAAATAAAATTTCCATTAACATATATATTTATTGGACTTTATAAAGTCTCTTAATTAACAAAAAAAATTTCTTCACAAATAAGTCCTAGCTTAGTGAAAATTCATAAACCAGACATAGTCTAATTTTAGAATTATAATTGATTAATTAAAATCAATTAACTAAGTCTTACGAGTAGTATTGTCTCAACTAGTATGGGGACCATGGGCCTATACAACCAACCTTCCAATAAGCAGAACTATTCCCTAACTTATTAATTCATCATTGCATCCACCATAGAACTTGGAATTTCACTCTCAGTTATATAGAACGCTCTATATGTTCCACGATATAGATACGCTATAACTGAGAGTACAGTTCCAAGTTCTATGGTGGATGCAACGAGGAATTAATAAGTTAGTGAATTTACTTGGTAAATTCTAGATGTGCTTATTGGAAGCTTAGATATATAGGCCCATGGTCCCCATACTAGTTGAGACAATACTACTTGTAAGACTCAGTTAATTGATTTTGATTAATCAATTATAATTCTAAAATTAGACTATGTCTAGTTTATAAAGTTTCACTAAGCAAGGGCTTAATTGTGAAGTAAAGAGATTCTAGGATTTCTTTGTTAATTAAGAGACTTTGTTAAGTCTAATTAATAAATATATTAAATGACAATATTATTTAATAATTAATTTTAGTTATTAAATAATTAGAATTGGCATTTAAGTGGTTAAATTGGAAAAATGACTTTTTTGAGAAAATAAGATGAAAAATGAGAAAAATGGCAAAATTGCAAAGTGGGGCCCACAATCCTTGGCCGGGCACTTGGGAAGGGTTTTGCCACTTTATTTTTCCTTTATTTTAATGCTAATTAAATTTAACCTAACCCTAAGTGGTTTCCTATAAATAGTTATTGATGGCTAAAGGGAAAAGATGATGCATCATTCAGTAAACATTTTGAGCCTCCTCTCTCTCTCTCTCTCTCTCTCTCTCTCTCTCTCTCTCTCTCTCTCTCTCTCTCTCTCTCTTCAATTCAAACCCTAGAGTGATAAGAGTAAGTGCCCACACACATCAAGTGGTACTCAATC
This sequence comes from Cannabis sativa, assembly GCF_029168945.1. Taxonomy (NCBI): domain Eukaryota; kingdom Viridiplantae; phylum Streptophyta; class Magnoliopsida; order Rosales; family Cannabaceae; genus Cannabis; species Cannabis sativa. The sequence continues at coordinate 52,154,636 of NC_083607.1, read as the reverse complement.
ATAGTGTGTAAGGCTGTGAAGAATCCAGTTTCAAGAGAAGAAGATTCGGACTCAGATCTTGGTGATACCCTGCTACACAAAGGATACAAGGGCTAGAGATCTGAGTGGAAGGAGACATTATATTCCGTTGCAACCACTATAAGGTTCCTGAAACTTTATGTGTGTTTATTTCATATCGTTTTAGAAGTTCATGTTTAGGATGTTAATAACATACTTGTTAGTAAATCTAGATCCTTGTAAAATAATTCCAACAATGAGTCATTATATTCCGCTGCAATCAATGTAAGTTTTTTTTTTTAAAACCCTTATGTGTTTATTTCATTGTTTTAGAGAATTCATATTAAGATATTAATTCAACATACTTGTTAGTAAATCTAGATGTTGGCGAAATATTCCCAACACACCAAAGTTTAATAATAAGATTACAAAGTTTTTCTCTAGTAAAGCTAGAGGCTCACAATAACATCAAGATTAAACAATCTTGGATCACCAATACAATCATCATCATGATCATCATCATCTCGAAAGATAGATACACAAATAGAAAAAGTTTGGGTCTCACCAAGTGGGTATTGTAGAAGAGCACCTTAGAGAGGACAATCGCCAAATCAGAATTGTTGGATTTGAAGAGCACATTGTAAGGATTCACAACCCAAAATTTTAGCTAAAGTGGATGAGAATCAACCACTTAATATTCAATGTAAAATGGCAAAACTTCTTTCTCTTTTTAGCTTTCTTTCTCTTCTTTCCCTCTTTTTTTCTTTTCTTTTTCTACTCACAATACACACTTGCTGCTTTCCTTATTTCAGTTTCAAATAAAATGGGCTTTACCCTTATTGATCCAAGCCCAACAATATAGGGCGGAACTAGCACTTATGGTGTACTATTTTCTAATTTCTAGAGCAATGATATATTTCTTAGGGATTATTTCACAAAAATATAAAAACAACAAAAAAATTACAAAAATACGGTTTCACGGAATTTTAAACATTTTTACGATTTTTTTAATTTTATTTACAGAAAATACGATCTTTTATGTTGTAATCTTGTTTATTTGTTGTTGATTTTTTGTTATATGTATGTTATTTTTTGTTGTTATTTTGATGTTATTTTCATGTTACTTTTATGTAGTTTTTTTTGTTGATTTTATGTTGTTTTCGTGTTATTTTTTGAAAAACCGTAAAAAAAAATTTTAAAAAAATTGAACGTAAAAATGTAATTATTTTACAACAAAATGGTGCCTTATGTAATTATTCCTATTTCTTATCTCATGTTCAAAGTAACAATTTGAACAAGTAAAACTCATATGGCCTTGCCAAGGTGGGTTAGCTATTTGAAACACCTAAAGTAAAGTTCCAAGTTGCAAACTATTTTATAATGTGAAGAGACAAACTATTGGTGGTAATGAAAAAAATAATTTATTGTTTTTTTAAAAAAAAAAAAAAATATGGTGACAAAAAGAATAAAATGTTAGATATAATGATGTCAAAAGATGCTAGGTTTGAAGAAAAAAATAATTTGTCCAATAGCGTAAAAAATTATAGATAATTGATATTAAGATATTGATAAAAGCAAACCCATAATTCTACCCATATTTTGCATCTCAAAGACTGGAACGGGCACGCCTGGGAAGAAGATTTTGTGCCCATCGACTAGGCTGAGTCTTTCCAGATAAAAAAACGACCCATACTCTTCTTTGTTTTTTTTTTTTTTTTTTGTTTTAAGAAACCTGTATCCATTGCAAAGAAGAATAAAGCTCGGGATACAAATTATAATTAAAATTTTGATCTTTCTAAAAAACTTTCTGATCTAGGCCTAATGCAAACTTTACAAGGCGGTGAGCATCTTCATTGTGCTCTCTAGAAATATGTACAAAAGTAGCATTAGGAAGAGAAGATAGGAAGTTTTTAAGGTCCTTTGCAAATATGTTTAAAAGTAAGTGATGATTAGCAGCATTACAAACGTAAACTACAAGGAATTTACAATCTGAAACAATATAATCTGGCTGTATGCTTCGCTGTTGGTACCAAGAAAGAGCATAGTAAAGTGTGTGAGCTTCCATTAACAAAGCCGTTTGAGTTCCTTGCCACGGTGTAGCTACTGACAAAAGTAAATCCCCACTGTTGTTGAAGAGCGCCATACCAAAACCTGTCTTGTTTGTTGTTGTGTTCTGGGCAGCATCTACAGAATGTTTTAATTGAAATGATGAAGGTGTACCATGACTATCAGCTACTGCACAAGAAAGGTTGGTCCCCAAGGTGTGTGGAAGTCTGTTGTTTTGTTGATAAATGTCCAAATAATTTGAAGTTGCTTGGATGATAGTGACTGGTGTCACTAGCTTCTGGTGGTGGAGAAAATCATTTCTCTAATGCCAAAGCTTCCAGAGCAGAGAGAGAAAAACCCGGTAATCTCTTGCCGTGAGAGAGGAAGCGGCCACATGAAGAATATATCCCTGCAAGTTAGTGACATATATTTTGATATAAAAGAGGAGAATTGAGTCAATTTCCATACCTTCTGGATAGTTGAACACCTAAAAATATCATGCTCTAGGGTCTCCATTTGATGTTGGCAGCGACAACAATTTGGTGTAGGGATAGTCTTTCTCTTATGCAAATTGTAGCTTCTGGGAAGGATGCCATAAAAATCTCTCCAAATAAAGTGCTTTACTTTAGGTGGGATTGGTTGTGTCCACATCTTCTTCCACCAGGTTTGGTTAGCCATGGGGTCCGATTGGGTGGGATCATCTTTGCACATTAAGGAGTGAGCTTTATGGTAACCTGAATTTACAGAATAGTTTCCATGTGTTGTGTATGGCCAGTAATAGGTATCAGGGTATGGGGAAGGCAAAAGGGGTATAGATTCAATGGCTTTGCTAATATCGGAGGGGAAAATGGATCTAATACGGGTGGTATCCCAATGATGAGACAGGGTTATAAGATCTGAAACTTTTGAACTTCCGTTTGAAAGATGCTTGAGGTAGCTAACTTTACCATATTCAGGGATCCAAATAGATCGATGTATTTTTACCATTACCTATTGATTTTCTGAGTCCTGATAATAGGAGTTCCTTGCCCCAAGAGATACTGATCCAAACCAGAGAAGGTCAGCGTCCTTTGCTAGCCTTAAGAAAGGTGTTGTGTGGGAAGTAACGAGCTTTAAGGATGGTTGCAACAAGGGCGTGGGGTGCCTGAAGTAAGCGCCAAGCTTGCTTTGCCAGCATTGCTTGATTAAAGGCCTTCATTGAGCGAAAACCAAGTCCTCCATGAAATTTTTCCAATGGATTTTTCGACTGCTTTCAGTTCCTCCCCACCAAAAACAGGCCATCATGGACTCGATCTTTGAATGAAAGGAGGCAGGCAACTTGAAACCAGACATGGCATAAGACGGTATCGCCTGAACCACAGACTTCAATAGAATTTCTTTTCCCCCTTTTGAGAAGTGCTTTGAGTTCCATTTGTTCAAATGTGACCAGACGTGATCTTTAAGGTAATTAAAGACCTCTTTTTTAGTTCGCCCAAAAAGTTTGGGGAAGGCCCAAATATTTCTCAAAAGAATTTTGAATGGGGACACCCAAGAAAGATGTAATATGGTTTTTGATGTCCTCATTAGTATTGGGTGAGAAAAAGAGAGATGACTTGCTATAATTGTCCATCTGGTCCGAGGCTGAACTATAATCCTGCAAGATATCCTTGATTGTGGTGGCAGCACTTGGAGAAGCAGGGCTGAAGAGAAGACAGTCATCCGCAAAGAAAAGAACAGATATGATTGGGGCAGTGCGGGAAATCTTAAGGCCAAGACCTTGGGTACGTGAGTTAGGAGTCAATGTCTTCTGGGTAATGAGCGAAGAAAGACCTTCCAAGCAAAGGAGGAAAAGATAAGGGGATAGTGGATCACCTTGACGGATTCTCCTGGAAGGTATGCCTTGTTGGGTTTTGTGCCCTAAATAAAACTCATTTCAATATAATCATATTTACTTACTAATAAAGATCAGAAATAACATTTTATGTTGCATGGTTCACATGATTTGTTTCAAGATTATATACATATATTGTATGGATTCTATTTAAGTCCAGAACATATGAATTTGTTAATGATTATAGTGTTGTCAGCACAGTGGAATATAATCTTAATTATATGTTCGAAAGTTTATTCCCTGATTTATCAGTTCACTGGATTTAGACTGACATGATAATCAGCGATAGGTATTCTTACACCTTGGATAAGTGTTATGTCCTTTCTAGGGCATTAGCAAAGTTTACCAGTATCGGATGTATGGAGTATACATCGGAAGGGACCGATATTGAACTTTGATTAGATATATTAAAATTTACCGTAATATCTATTCAATTCAATATCAGCCGTTGATCCTAGATCAAATGATCTTAATCCTGATATGGTTAGGTTCGATCACTCAAGGGAATTTCAAAATTAGAAGAGAAGAAAAGAGAAAAAAAAGGTCGCTAGGCTTTTTCTGAAAGAAACAATGTGCAAAGTCATGAGTTTCCTGAAGCCAATACTTTCTATTTATAGAATGCCATCTAGGCTTAGGTTAGAATTATATGCCATTAAAATAATTTGCAAAGTGGGCGGCCATATAAGGAAATTGGGTCTCACTTTGCAACTTTCCCATTTTGTTATTTTTCATTTCTATTTTCTCAAAAATGCCAATTTTCTAATTTAACCATTTAAATGCCTATCTTAATTATTTAATAACTAAAAAATAATTATTAACAAATAAAACCTAGAATCTCTTTTCTTACAATTTTGCCCTTGCTTAGTGAAAATTCATAAACTAGACATAGTCTAACTTTAGAATTATAATTGATTAATTAAAATCAAGTAACTGAGTCTTACAAGCAGTATGGTCTCAACTAGTATGGGGACCATGAGCCTATATTTCCGAGCTTCTAATAAGTCGAACCGAATTTATCAAGTAAATTCCCTAACTTATTAATTCCTTATTGAATCCACACTTAGAACTTGGAATTGCACTCTCAGTCATATAGAACGCTCTATATGTTCCACGATATAGATACATCATTAGTTATCCATTGTAATAATCCTAATGTGATGAATGACCCTCTAATAGATGATCTACATTGAATAGGCACTAAGTTACCGTTACACCTTCAATGTATTTTATCCTTAAAACACTTAGCTCCGTATAAATGTTTTTTCAGCGAACTGAAATGAGATCTCCACTATTTATCTCTGTTTAGCCAAGCTCGAAGGATATCATCGTTTCACTTCTAAATTCCTATAGAAGTTATGGACTCCATATTTATGTTAGCGCTCCCACTCAATTATACTATAATGTTCCCAAAATGTACGTATCACCCTGACCCAAAAGTAGGCTTAACTAACAAATCAAAGAACATGTATAGTACTCTTGAGATCGAACCTCACCATATCAGGATTAAGATCATCTGATCTAGGATCAACGGGTGATATTGAATTGAATAGATATTACGGTAAATTTTAATATATCTAATCAAAGTTCAATATCGGTCCCTTCCGATGTATACTCTATACATCCGATACTGGTAAACTTTGCCAATGTTCTAGAAAGGACATAACACTTTTCCAAGGTGTAAGAATACCTATCGCTGATTATACCATGTCAGTCTAAATCCAGTGTTCTGATAAATCATGGAATAAACTTTCGAATATATAATTAAGATTATATTCCAATGTGCTGCCAACACTATAATCATTAACAAATTCATATGTTCTGGACTTAAATAGAATTCATACATTATATATATAATCATGAAATAAATCATGTGAACCATGCAACATAAAATGTTATTTCTGATCTTTATTAATAAGTAAATCTCATTATATTGAAATGGGTTTTATTTAGGGCACAAAACCCAACAAACTCCCACTTGCACTAATATAAAACAAAATGTGCATTTCAAATAATCTCAACATCTTGATATACAAATCAAGTGTAGTAGTAGTAAACTCCTCGTAATAGGATCTGACAGGTTGAATTAAACACAACCTCTTCTCCACCATTACTCTTCCTTAATCACAAAATCCTTGATAATGTGAAATTCCTCTCTATATCTCTACTCTTTTGGGATACTGGATTCTATACTTTTGGCAACTACTTTTGGTTAATCAGGAAATTAACACTAGTAGTTAAGACAAGTTGGAACGGTGCCACAAATGTATAGAACTTTCCTTAGACTGAATAAGTACCTTTCCTGCAACTTTAACATTCAGTCTCTCTCTGGTAGACTTAGAGACTTCATATAGGTTTTTACACTTCTCCAAAATCACTACTCCACCCCCAGAGTAATCACCATCTTATCAGCAGACTTTCTAGCACAAAGGCAAGTGTCGAAATCTGATGTGGTGTAGTCTAAGAGTTTTAAACACACCCTTATTGACTAACATATAGTTCCTCCCCTTAATCTTAAGATTTACTTTATTGTCGTCCAATGTTCCTCTCCTAGATTAATCTGATACCTACTCATTACTCCCACTCAACAGCAGGTGTCTGGTCTAAGGCATACTAAAGCATATCTGAGACCTCTCACTGTTGATTTAAGAAATTCTTTCATGGCTTTATCTTTTCTGGAATAGTTGACACTTTTCCTTAGATAAATAAAATCTATGTCTAGAAGTTGTGAAGCTTCTATAGATTGCCATTGGAAAGAAAATGCTTCAGCATCTTACTAAAGTAAGTTGCTTGCATTAGAGTAAGTAATTACCAGGTATACCACAAGCCATAGGTTTGGATAAACTCAAACCTATAATACTAGGAACAGGAAGTTTTGTTAAGTCCATTGAATAGACTTATTAACGAAAATTTCCTTTTATGTCCTTGTAATAAAAAATTTTAGGTTATTTCATGTGAATGGATCAAACCATAGTTCTATTGGCTTTTCTTCTTAGTTTCTTATCTTGACAATCCATTACTTGTTTAAACTCACAATGGATTTTAATCACTAGTATCTTCCAAGTCATAAGAAGGTGAGTTCTTAGAAACTCTCCCACTACGACAAGGTACCGTGATCTGTGTCTAAGAAAACTAAATGGTATTAACCTCTTCGGCTGTGTCAAGACAACAGAGGCAGTGGGATCATCATATATCGAATAAGATGATATAACACTTATGGAATCAAGAAAAATTTATCTCCTTTATTGGCTACTTTATTTTCAGACTTAGTCATTTTCTTAGAAAATTAGTATTTGTTTAAACAAACACTTTCTTATCTAATGACTCTGGGATGGTCCACCCCTAATCACTTAGAATAGCTAACAAACATGCAAACCAGGATTAACAATTCTAGCTTATCTGAAGATTTTGATTAGGTCATACATGAATCTTGTAATGATTTACATTAAGTATACAACCATTGCATCATTCTGAAATTGTATTACCATAGAAGGATTTATGCAACGACTAGTAACTAATCATCAATATGCAACTCGAATTTCTGGGGAGGTAAGTTTGGATATAATTCAAAAATCCACTTAATGATCTTTGAACTTCATATCTACTAACTATTTTGCCACCCCTATCAGTTCACAAGATCTTTAACCACTTACCTTAATGGTTTTCCACCATTGCTAGAAATTCATGAAATTTTTCAAAACATTTCGAATTTCTTTTGCATAAGGTGAAATCTAGAGTGATCGTTTTAAGAAGACAACGAAAAACTCATATCCACCCCTGAATGTGCATCCATCTGCAAATGAGATGAACTTACTTTCAGTGGATATAGGCATATTAACTCTTTGTAGAGTATGATCTTGTCAAAACCACTATGAACAAGATAAAAATGCCATAGATTTATAAAATATGGTTGTGTATCTAGAGTGATCGTTTTAAGAATACAACAAAAACTCATATCCACCCCTGAATGTACATCCATCTACGAATGAGATGATTATACTTTCAGTGGATATAGATATATTAACTCTTTGAAGAGATTAATCTTGTCAAAACCACTATGAATAAGATACAAATGCCATAGATTTATAAAATATGGTTGTGTCTTTTGATGACTTAGGTTTAGTTACATCAAAGAGTTCTTAGAATAGTGTAAGTGGATTCTGGTCACAGAATATTAAACTCATACAGTTTGAATCCATTGATAGAAAATGGTTATTAAACACTTGTGAAAGTGTAACTGTATAATGAGTAATTCTTTCTTGGACCACCACTACTAATTTAACTCTATGATTTGTCTATACAAGTAGGAGATTTCTAAGATTGAGGATTTATATCACTTCGGAATAGAATTTCAGGAATATAATCATATGTGTCATTTAACATCTCAAGAGAAAATGACATTATATGATTTATAAACCATTCATCCAATGATATGTTATTCAGCTAATTCGAAATGAATAAGCTAAGAGGAATTAGGATAATTTCATTTTTAAATAAGAATCCAACGATGCTTCGATTAGCGAGAGTCAAAGTAATCTTATTTATACAATCTTCTTGTTTCATATTGTAAATACTAGTCTAAGGTGTCATCAATTGATGAACAGCTAGATGTTGCATTTACAATATTTATCTTTCGAGATCTAACACTATTATGTTTGTCTAATGGTGACAATCCATTAGGGATTCATCCCATTAGAACAACAAACCAAGTTAGACCAACAATGAAGATTCGAAATTAAACTACAACTTAATAACAGAAAATAACATTGTTCAATATAAATTTGTACACAATTCAAAAATTATTAATCAAATAGCAAGTAGGAATGACAAGTGAAAATACTAAAACATACAATCCTAAATAATTTCTAAGGTCTTCAACAAACTGATATCAGTGTCCCGTTTAGGCGAGAGTCAAAGCTACCATCCATTGAATAGAGTTGTCAGCTCATCTAAAATGATAAACATTCTAGCAACCTTTTATTCGATTAAGATTGGAATCTAGCGCTGTTCCGTTTAGGCGAGAGTCAAGGCTATTCTATCTTATGAGCTTCCACCATTGTTTCATACTCTTGCAAGTCTTATACAGTCGCCACCATTAGGGTGATCAATACTATATGAAAAACTTACAAAAATACTTATCTTTTGAGATTAAACGGTGCTAACTTGCTAATGAACGTTCCTCCAGTAAGGAGGATTACTCACTAAAACAATAGCTATGTAAAACCAACAATGGAGATCGAATGTTCTAATAATAATAAAGCTCATTATTTAATGAAAGTGTATTTTCTTCTAATATTTATTTTAATCAATTTATTTTAAATATATATTTATTTAATTAAAATTTCCAATTTAGAATAAAAAATTCTAAACTTAAATTTTAATTTAATATTTATAAATTATACTAAGATGGATATGAAAATAACGTGAATTATTTCCATCTTAGTAATAATTTCCAATAAATATTTAGAAAATTATTCAATTTAAGTTGTTTCAAAATTAATTTAAATTAATTTACAACTCAAATTTAATTTTCTATAAATATACATTGCATTTCGAAAAAATGAAGTGTATAAGAATGCTACTTTCGAAAATGCTTTAAAATAAAATAAAAGTAAATCCTGAAAAAATTATCTTAATTTTATGTTGGCCCAAAATTAATCAATAAAATTAATTTACAACAAAAATATAATTTTCCTATTTAATTAAATATTAAAGAAAAATTTCAAATATTTAAGTATCATGATGAATAATCAACTTAAATATTAATTTTTTATTTGATTAAATATCACTAGAAAAATACTTCAAGCAAAACAGATAATATCTATTATACATGTTCTTTTATTTGTTAGTTAAGCCTACTTTTGACAGTCAGGGTGATACGTACATTTTGAGAACATGATAATATAATTGAGTGGGAGCGCTAACATAAATATGGAGTCTATAAATTCTATAGGAATTTAGAAGTGAAACGATGATATCCTTCGAGCTTGGCTAAACAGAGATAAATTGTTGAGATCTCATTTCACTTCGCTGAAATATCATTTATACGGAGCTAAGTGTTTTAAGGATAAAATACATTGAAGGTGTAACGGTATTTTAGTCCCTTTTCAATGTAGATCATCTATTAGAGGGACATTGATCAAATTAGGATTATAACAATGGATAATTAATAGCGTATCTATATCGTGGAATATATAGAGCGTTCTATATGACTGAGAGCGCAATTCCAAGTTCTAAGTGTGGATTCAATAAGGAATTAATAAATTAGGGAATTTACTTGGTAAATTTGGTTCGGCTTATTGGAAGCTCGGTTATATAGGCCCATGGTCCCCATACTAGTTGAGACCATACTGCTTGTAAGACTCAGTTAATTGATTTTAATTAATCAATTATAATTCTAAAGTTAGACTATGTCTAGTTTATGAAATTGTAAAGAAAAGAGATTCTAGGTTTATTTATTAATTAAGAGACTCTATATGTCTAATTAATAATTATGTAAATGACAATATTATTTAATAATCTATTTTATTATTAAATAATTAGTTTTGGTATTTAAATGGTTATAATTGGAAAGTTTGCGTTTTTGAGAAAATAGAAATGAAAATTGTGAAAACTGCAAAATTCCAAGTGAGGCCCATTAACTGTTGGAAATTATTTTACCAGGATCTTAGATCTACTCACAAGTATGTTTATTAACACCCTAAATATGAACTTTCTAAAACGATGAAATAAACACATATAAAGTTTAGGAAACCTTACATTGGATGCAGCGGAATAATATGACTCCTTCTGTTCAGATATCTAGCTCTTGATTCCTTTCTGTAGCAGAGCATTATCAATATCTGAACCTGGATCTCTTTCTCTGAATCTTTGATGCTGAATCTCCTTTGCTGATGATCTTTCTTCACGATCTTCCTCACTATGATTGAGGTATCACTTGACGTGTGTGGGCACTACTCAAATCACTAAGGATTTCGAAATTCTAAGGAAGAAGAGAGAGAGTGGTCAGGTAAAGATAGGGAGAGAGAAAGGCTCAGGTTTTTCTCTGAAGGAAAAATAGAAAATTTTAGTGTAATTTTCCTGAAGCCTTCACTATCTATTTATAGCATTCCACTAGGGTTAGGTTTGAATTATTTGGCATTAAAATAATGAAAATATCAGTTTAAATTTCCTACAAAAGTGGCAGGCCCATACACTTAGTGGATTGGGCCTTGCTTTTTGCAATTTTGCAATTTTAACACCTTTTGTATCTGATTTTCTCAAAAATGCCAATTTCCTAATTCAACCATTTAAATGCCAATTCTAACTATTTAATAACTATAAATAATTATTAAATAATATTGTCATTTATCATATTCATTAATTGAACCATACAAACTATCATAATTAACAAATATGCCCCTATAAACTCTTTCTTTACAATTTCGCCCTTACTTAGTGAAAAATTCACAAATAGACATAGTCTAATTTGAGAATTATAATTGATTAATCAAAACCAATTACATGAGTCTTACAAGCAATATTATCTCAACTAGTGGGGGGACCATGGGTCTATATAACCGAGCTTCCAATAAGTAGATCAAGAATTTAGCACTAAAATTCACTAACTTATTAATTCTTCATTGAATCCACGCATAGAACTTAGAATTGCACTCTCAGTATATAGAATGCTCTATATGTTCCACCATATAGACACATCATTAGTTATCCATTGTTATAATCCTAATGTGATCAATGATCCTCTATATGAATGATCTACACTGTAAAGGGATTAAATTACCGTTACACCCTACAATGTATTTATTCCTTAAAACACTTGACCCCGTATAAATGATATTTCAGCTTATGTGAAATGAGTACTCCACCATTTATGTTCGTTTGGTCAAGCGCGAAGGAGATCATCCTTTGCTTACTATTCGCCAGATAGAAGCTATAGATTCCATGTTTATGCTAGCGCTCCCACTCAATTGCACTACCGTGTTCCCAAAAAGTACGTATCACCCTGACCAAAAGGTAGGCTTAACTAACAATTCAAGGAACACGAATAGCCTTTCAAGATTGAGCCTAATCATAACAGGATTAAGATCATTTGATCTAGGATCAACTAGGCGATATTGACTTGAATATATATTACGGTAAGTTTAATTAAATCTAAGTCAAAGTTCAATATCGGTCCCTTCCGATGCATACTCCATGCATCCAACCTGAGCTTTACTTTAACCAATGTTCTGGAAAGAACATAGTATTTCTCCAAATACGAGTAAACTCTTGTTGTAGATTATCATATCAGTAAACCCTGTGTCTGATAAATCTAGGAAACTTTATTCACATAGTCATGTTTACTTTCCAATGTGTTGACGGCACAATAAACAGGATCAAGTATGTGAAAAGGGTTTCAGATGAATTTATACATTATGTACATATAATCATGAAATAAATCATGTGAACCATGCAACATTAAATGTTATTTCTGATCTATATTAATAAGTAAATCTGATTATATTGAAATGAGTTTTATTTAGGGCATAAAACCCAACAAACTCCCACTTGCACTAATATAAAACAAAAAGTGCGTTTCAAATAATCTCAACACCTTGATATACAAATCAAGTGTAGTAGTAGTAAACTCCTCGTAATAGGATCTGAAAGGTTGAATTAACCACAACCTTTTCTCCACCATTACTCTTCCTTAATCACAAAATCATTGATAATGTGAAATTCCTCTCTATATGTCTACTCTCTTGGGATACTGGATTCTATACCTTTGGCAACTACTTTTGGTTAATCAGGAAATTAACACTAGTAGTTTAAGGCAATTTGGAATGATGCCAAAAATGTATAGAACTTTCCTTAGACTGAATAAGTACCTTTCCCCGCCTTTAACATTCGGTCTCTCTGGTAGACCTAGAGACTTCAGATAGGTTTTTACACTTCTCCAAAATCACTATTCCACCCCCAGAGTAATCACCATCTTATCAGAAAGATTTTCTAGCACAAAGGCAAATTTCGAAATCTGATATGGTGTAGTCTAAGAGTTTTAAACACACCCTTATAGACTAACATATAGTTCCTCTTCTTTATCTTAAGATTTACTTGATTGTCTTCCAATGTTCTTCTCCTGGATTAATCTGATACCTACTCATTACTCCCTCTCAACAGCAGATGTCTGGTCTAAGGCATACAAAAGCATATCTAAGACCTCTCACTGTTGATATAAGAAATTCTTTCATGGCTTTATCTTTTCTGGAATAGTTAAGACTTTTCCTTAGATAAATAAAATCTATACCTAAGAAGTTTTAATCTTCTATAGATTGCCATTAGAAAGAAAATGCTTCAGCATCTTACTTAAGTAAGTTGCTTGCATTAGAGTAAGTAATTACCAGGTATACCACAAGCCGTAGGTTTAGATAAACTCAAACCTATAATACTAAGAACAGGAAGTTTGTTAAGTCCATTGAATAGACTTATGAACAAAAATTTCCTTTTATGTCCTTGTAATAGAAAACTTTAGGTTACTCCATGTGAATGGATTAAACCATAGTTCTATTGGCTTTCTTCTTAGTTTCTTATCTTGACAATCCATTACTTGTTTAAACTCACAATGGATTTTAATCACTAGTGTCTCCCAAGTCATAAGAAGGTGAGTTCTTAAAAACTCTCCCACTACGACAAGGTACCGTGAATTATGTCGAAGAAAACTAAATGGTATTAACCTCTTTGGTTGTGACAAGACAACAGAGGCAGTGGGATCATCATACGTTATATAAGATGATAGAACACTTTTGGAATCAAGAATTAAATATCTCCTTTATTTGCTACTTGTTTTTCAGACTTAGTCATTTTCTTAGAAAAGTAGTATTTGTTTGAACAAACACTTTCTTATTTATTGACTATGGGATGGTCCACCCCTAATCACTTAGAATAGCTAACAAACCATGGTTAACAGTTCTAGCCTTTCTTAAGATTTTGATTAGGTCATCCATGAATCTAGTAATGATTTACTCGAAGTATACAACCATTACATCATTCTGAAATTGTATTACCATAGTAGGATTTAGGCAACGACTAGTAACTAATCATCAACATGCAACTCGACATTTCTGGGGAGGTAAGTTTGGATATAATTCAAAAATCAATTTAATGATCTTTGAACTGCATATCTACTAACTATTTCTCCACCCCTATCAGTTCGCAAGATCTTTAACCACTTACCTTAATGGTTTTAACCATTGCTAGAAATTAATGAAATTTTTCAAACATTTCAAACTTCTTTGCATAAGGTATAATCTAGAGTGATCGTTTTAAGAATACAACGAAAAACTCATATCCACCCCTGAATGTACATCCATCTGCGAATGCGATGAACTTACTTTCACTGGATATAGGCATATTAACTCTTTGCAGAGATTGATCTTGTCAAATCCACTATGAACAAGATACAAATGCCATAGATTAAAAAAATGGTAGTGTCTTTTGATGACATAGGTTTAGTTACATCAAAGAGTTCTTAGAATACTGCAAGTGGATCCTGGTCACAGAATACCTAACTCATATTCCATACAGTTTGAATCCATTAATAGAAGATGGATATTAAACACTTGAGAAAGTGTAACTGTATTGTATTCTGGAATTAGAAATATAAGAAAATTTCTGTTTGGAATCTAAAATTGAAGTCAAAGACTTAAATTCAACCAAATATAATGAGTAATTCTTTCTTGGACCACCACTACTAATTTAACTCTAAGTCTGATTGCCAATACAAGTAGGAGATTTCTAATATTGAGGATTTATATCAATTGGGAATAGAATTTCGAGATTATAATCATATGCGTCATTTAATTTCTTAAGAGAAAATATAATGACATGAAATGATTTATAGACCATTCATCCAATGATATGTTTTTAAAGCTAATTCGAAATGAATAAGCTAAGAGGAATTAGGATAATTTCGTTTATAAATAAGAATCCAACGATGCTTCGATTAGCGAAAGAGAAAGTAATCTTATTTATGTAATCTTCTTGTTTCATATTGTAAAAATACTAGTCTAAGGTGTCATCAATTGATGAACAGCTAGATGTCGTATATACAATATTTATCTTTCGAGATCTAACATTATTATGTATGTCTAATGGTGAAAATCCATTAGGGATTTATCTTATTAGAAAAACAAACATGTTAGACCAACAATGAAGATTCGAAATTAAACTACAACTTAATAACAGAAAATAACATGATTCAATATAAATTCATACACAATTCAGAAATTATAAGCATATAGCAAGTAGGAATGACAAGTGAAAATACTAAAACATACAATCCTAAATAATTTCCAAGGTTTTCAACAAACTGATATCAGTGTCCCGTTTAGGCGAGAGTCAAAGCTACCATTCATTGAATAGAGTTGTCAGCTCGTCTAAAATGTTAAACATTCTAGCAACCTTTTATTCGATCAAGATTGGAATCCAGCGTTGTCCCGTTTAGGCGAGAGTCAAGGCAATTCTATCTTATGAGCTTCCACCATTGTTTCGCAATTTGCAAGTCAAGTATGGTCGCCACCATTAGGGTGATCCATACCATACAAAACACTTACAAACTACTTATCATGCGAGGTTAAACGGTGCGAAATTGCTAATGAACGTTCCTCCATTAGGGAGGATTACTCACTAAAACAAACGCGGTGTAAAACCCACAATGGAGATCGAATATCTTAATAATAAAGCCCATTATTTAAAAAGAGTTGTATTTTCTTTTATTCTCTTTATTTATTCTATTTATTTTAAATATATATTTATTCAATTAAAATTTCCAATTTAGAATGAAAGAATTCTAAATATTAATTTTAATTTAATATTTATAAATTTTACTTAGATGGATATGAAAATAACATGAATTATTTCCATCTTAGTAATAATTTCCAATAAATATTTAGAAAAAAAATATTTAAGTTGTTACAAAATTAATTTAAATTAATTTACAACTCAAATTTAATTTTCTATAAATATATATTGCATTTCGAAAAATTAAAGTATTTAAGAATATAATTTTCGAAAAATGCATGTTAAAATAAAAAATAAATCTTGGAAAAATTATTCTAATTTAATGTTGGCCCAAAATTAATTAATAAAATTAATTTACAACAAAAAATATAATTTTTCTATTTAATTAAATATATATAAGAAAAATTTCAAATATTTAAGTATGATGATGAAAATCAACTTAAATATTAATTTTCTATTTAATTAAATACATTAGAGAAATACTTCAAGCAAAAATATCACCTATCTAGATTTTCCTTTGACTAATTAATTCAATTTCTAATAATATACTTTAATTAAATTTATTTTAAATTAATCAATAAATGAAAAAATCATTGATTTAAGTTGATCCAAGAATTAATTAAAATAATTAATTTACAACTTAATCTATTTTTCAAGATAAAATTCGAAATTCTAGCATTTAAGAAATGCAATTTCGAAAATTGATTAATAAAATAAAGAAAAAATATATTTTGAAAATTATTTAAATTTAGTTGAAAAATTAAATTTCAACTAAAAATAATTTTCTATTTAATTAAATGTCATGAAAAAGAAATATTTAAGTATGATGATAAAAATCAACTTAGATATTTAATTTTCAAATTAATTAAATGTATTAAATTCAAGAAATAAATAATTAAGTGTAGAGAAGGCTTAATTATTAATTTCTAGTTTAATACTAGGAAAAATATACTTAAAATAAATTGTACCAAAATTAATTATTTAAATAATTAATTTCACAATGTATAATATTTTCCTACTTAATATTAGAAATAATAAGTAGTCTAGAAATAACTATCTAGAAAATATCTTATTTGACTAAGTATCTTTTCCACAAAATTTGAAAAAATATCTAATTTAAGTTGTATTAGAAAAAATCTAGAACTTAAATATTTTTCAAATTTAAATTTAATTAAATATCAAAAATTAAGTTGTAACCACTTAATTTGAAAATATTCCATTTTAAGTTAATATTCGAAAAGATATTAACTTAAAAAATATCTAAAGAATCTTAATAACCAATGCCTAAAATTCCTCAACTTAATTTTGAAATTTTGAATTCAAAAGATATTCAGATTTAAGTTGGTTAGTTGAAGATAACTAAATATCAACTTAAATAGGAATATTTAATGAAAAATTTAAATTAAGTTCCAGAAAGAATCTAGATGGTTATAATTCTATATTTAATTAAATACAAGAAAATACATATAGTTTAGCTTAGAATAAAAAATAATTCTTTAAACTATATTTTTCTTAAATTAATTTCAAAATAAATGAAATTAATTATGTTGCTAATCAATTTTAATTAGGTTAAACTAGTGTAATTAACCTAGTACAGTCATTCAAATCAGGAAAATGGGACTTCACAATTGGGGTGGTTTGTGTGAGGGGGTGCTGGGTTCAGTATGTCGTACCCACTTCTATGGCTCCCAACTCTCACACAAGGCCCAAAAGAGAGGAATTTAACCTTAATAAGAACAACTGTTATTAATTGAATAGGCCCAAAAACTAAATGGGCCTAAATAAATTCTATCAATAACTATGATAATTTATTTTAGCAACATTAACCTATATGCATCTATAATAAAATTAAACACATAGGCTCACACAGGCACACTTTGGATGGGTCCTTTCATGTTGCTAGGTCATACACAGATGAAAGAAGATTGTAAATTATACCTGTTACAAATTATTATCTTGACCAAGGGAGCCATCAGATCATTAGATCTGGCAAAAAGTAAACATGGCTATTTGCAATCAAGTAATAATAGGTTTTGAAAACTTACACATAAGCTAAAACACATACTCCTGCAACAAGGTTAGCTGGATAGTTGGATGTAGGATTTATTTAATTTTAAATTAAATATTTAATTTCGAAAATAATTAATTAAATAAAAAAAATTTCGAAAATCTTAAAAGAATTTGAAAAAATTCGAAAATTAAAAAAAATTAAATTTAAAATTAAACCTACAATTTTGAAAAATTAGGTTTCAACCAACCTAAATATCATTTCAAAAATTTGCTAACTACTTTTAAAAATTAAATGTTATTTTAAAAATAAAAATTAAATAAAAATTAGAAAAGATAAATGAAAAATCTTTTCAGATTTTAAATTTAATTTAAATAAATAAAATAACAAAATTTAAAAGTTAGCAAAATATCTTACATCTATTTAAAATTACATGATTATAAATATCTTATTTTAAATTTAAATAAGGTCAAAATATCTAAAAAGATTTAAAAAAAAATCTTAAAAGATAAGATATAATTAAAAATATCTTAAAAGATAAGATATCTTAAAAGATTTTATAAATATCTTATAAAATCTGACCTTAAATTTAAAAAAAAAATTAAGATATAATCAAATTTAAAAATAAGATAGATTTTTAAGCAAGAAGATAGATACTAATTCTATTCAAATTCAAATTACACTAATATCTTGAATTAAATTTAAAAAATATTAAATTAATTCAAAATTATAATTAGAATTGAATTAGGAATAGTAATAGTATAAATACAAAACTATTCAAAAAATTGGAAGTTAATTCCATGAAAAAACATGAAAAATTGAAGAAAAACAAAAAAATTCGAAACTATACGGACAGATTTGCGATCGCAGGAAAATATCAGCACAGCCCCGATTTTTTCAAATCTTCAAAAAATCATAACTAATTCAAATAAAATCCAATTTAAGTTCTGTAAAAGGCTAATTTGCTTAATTTTTTCCATACTATCCAATAAAAATAATTCCAGAGATAAAATCGCAATTATTTTTCACGAAAATTTCACAAACATCAATCAATCATCAAATAACACTCAATACAACATGATACCATCCAAAGAACATACAAACAATCGTTTTAAAGTCCAAATTTCTTGCAAGTAAATCAATTACCATGGCTCTGAGGCCAGTTGTTGGAAATTATTTTACCAGGATCATAGATCTACTCACAAGTATGTTTATTAACACCCTAAATATGAACTTTCTAAAACGATGAAATAAACACATATAAAGTTTAGGAAACCTTACATTGGATGCAGCGGAATAATATGACTCCTTCCGTTCAGATATCTAGCTCTTGATTCCTTTCTGTAGCAGAGCATTATCAATATCTGAACCTGGATCTCTTTCTCTGAATCTTTGATGCTGAATCTCCTTTGCTGATGATCTTTCTTCACGATCTTCCTCACTATGATTGAGGTATCACTTGATGTGTGTGGGCACTACTCAAATCACTAAGGATTTCGAAATTCTAAGGAAGAAGAGAGAGAGTGGTCAGCTAAAGATAGGGAGAGAGAAAGGCTCAGGTTTTTCTCTGAAGGAAAAATAGAAAATTTTAGTGTAATTTTCCTGAAGCCTTCACTCTCTATTTATAGCATTCCACTAGGGTTAGGTTTGAATTATTTGGCATTAAAATAATGAAAATATCAGTTTAAATTTCCTACAAAAGTGGCAGGCCCATACACTTAGTGGATTGGGCCTTGCTTTTTGCAATTTTACAATTTTAACACCTTTTGTATCTGATTTTCTCAAAAATGCCAATTTCCTAATTCAACCATTTAAATGTCAATTCTAACTATTTAATAACTATAAATAATTATTAAATAATATTGTCATTTATCATATTCATTAATTGAACCATACAAACTATCATAATTAACAAATATGCCCCTATAAACTCTTTCTTTACAATTTCGCCCTTACTTAGTGAAAAATTCACAAATAGACATAGTCTAATTTGAGAATTATAATTGATTAATCAAAACCAATTACATGAGTCTTACAAGCAATATTATCTCAACTAGTGGGGGGACCATGGGTCTATATAACCGAGCTTCCAATAAGTAGATCAAGAATTTAGCACTAAAATTCACTAACTTATTAATTCTTCGTTGAATCCACGCATAGAACTTAGAATTGCACTCTCAGTATATAGAATGCTCTATATGTTCCACCATATAGACACATCATTAGTTATCCATTGTTATAATCCTAATGTGATCAATGATCCTCTATATGAATGATCTACACTGTAAAGGGATTAAATTACCGTTACACCCTACAATGTATTTATTCCTTAAAACACTTGACCCCGTATAAATGATATTTCAGCTTATGTGAAATGAGTACTCCACCATTTATGTTCGTTTGGTCAAGCGCGAAGGAGATCATCCTTTGCTTACTATTCGCCAGATAGAAGCTATAGATTCCATGTTTATGCTAGCGCTCCCACTCAATTGCACTACCGTGTTCCCAAAAAGTACGTATCACCCTGACCAAAAGGTAGGCTTAACTAACAATTCAAGGAACACGAATAGCCTTTCAAGATTGAGCCTAATCATAACAGGATTAAGATCATTTGATCTAGGATCAACTAGGCGATATTGACTTGAATAGATATTACGGTAAGTTTAATTAAATCTAAGTCAAAGTTCAATATCGGTCCCTTCCGATGCATACTCCATGCATCCAACCTGAGCTTTACTTTAACCAATGTTCTGGAAAGAACATAGTATTTCTCCAAATACGAGTAAACTCTTGTTGTAGATTATCATATCAGTAAACCCTGTGTCTGATAAATCTAGGAAACTTTATTCACATAGTCATGTTTACTTTCCAATGTGTTGACGGCACAATAAACAGGATCAAGTATGTGAAAAGGGTTTCAGATGAATTTATACATTATGTACATATAATCATGAAATAAATCATGTGAACCATGCAACATTAAATGTTATTTCTGATCTATATTAATAAGTAAATCTGATTATATTGAAATGAGTTTTATTTAGGGCATAAAACCCAACATTAACACCATGGCCGACCACTTGAATAGCCTTTTTCCAATTATTATTTTCATTATTTTAAGTCCAATTAATTACTAACCTAAAGCTAGTAGTTGCCTATAAATAGAAAGTGATGGCTCACACCAAAAGGTGAAGTTTTTTCAATAATTCAGGAAGCTGCTTTTAGAAAATTGAGCCACTCATTTTCTCTCTATAGCCGACCCCTCTCTCTCTCTCTCTTTTCCTCTTCCAATTTCGAATACCCTAGTGATAGAGTAGTGCCCACACACATCAAGTGGTATCTCAATCATAGTGTGGAAGATTGTGAAGAATCCAACCAACAAGAAGGAGAATCAGCATCAAAGGAAGGAGAGAAAGAGATCCAGGTTCAGATCTTGGTGATGCTCTGCTACAGAAAGGAATCAAGGGCTAGAGATCTGAACGAAAGGAGTCATTATATTCCGCTGCACTCAATGTAAGATTTCCTAAACTTTATATGTGTTTATTTCATTGTTTTAGAATTCATATTAGGTGAAACATACATGGTAGTAAATCTAGATCCTGGTAAAATATTTCCAACAACTGGCCTCAGAGCCATGGTAATGATTTACTTTCATGAAATATGAAATAAAACGATGTTATGTGTTGATTTGGATGGTTTCATATGGTTTATGTGTTAATTGATGAATGTGTTGTACATAACCTTTTTCCATGAAAAATATTTTTTCTGTTTTCGAAAATATTTTATTTGGATTTCTTGTGAAAAATTAAGAATCTTTTGTTTTTACGGAACTTAATTCCGATAAAAATTGAGAAAGTTATGAATTTTGGAAGATTAGAATCCATGGCTGTCGAGTGGGTGCATCGATGTGCACCAGGCACTTGAAGAATCTGGATCCGCGCGCGTACACTCGGACATGAGGCTTAATTCGCGCGCGTGCTTCAGACAATTTCTTGTCTGAACCTGTGCGCCTCGCCCTTGACACCCTGCATCCGCCGAGGTCCCTCGGCTTCCCCCCCCCCCCCCCCCCTCTCGCCCGCGCGCGCATGGCTGATTTGCAGCCTTTGGAGGCTGCACGTGCAGCCTCCTGGGCAGCATTCACCCCCAAATCCGATTTTCATGGGATTTTTTTCTAAAAATTTGATTTTTTTCCAATTTTAAAACCCTAAATTTAAAATAAAATATTATTTTAAAATGTATTTGAACTTAAATATCATATTTCAAATTAATAGTATTTATTTTTAATAATTATTATTAATTTTGATATTTTGAGGTTTAAATTTAAAAATTGATTATTTTAATTTTTTAAATTATGGTGAGATTTAAAAATTTGTTAATTTCTTTAATATTTATATATTATTTAATTATAAGATTAGATATTTTGATATTTAACATATTTTAAATTAAAAGATAACTTTATCTTTTAATTTGAAATATGATATTAAAATTATCTTATATGACAAATTAAATAATTAATAAATTTGAAATTAACATAGATATTCTTATAGATATACTTACTATAATATTTTCAAATTCAAAATTTGTTATTATGTTAAATATTTAATTATTTATAAATTATAAGTTTAAAAATGATATTTTTTTTATATATATCATTTTTTCCCTTATTGGAAATTTATAAATTATATCTTAAATATTTAAATAACTTAGATATTTTTGTAGAAATTTGAATATTGCTTAATTTGAGATATTTTGACATATAATTATGATAATTATTATTTATTTATTATTTTTATTCTTAAAATAACAACTATCTAACCATATCTATTTTCAAATTGGTTTATTTTATTATTTTAATTTTATTAAATTATAAGATTTCAAAGTGATATTGAAGATTTTTTTTCAAATCATTGGTCTTATTTGATATTTAATTTAATTTGATAAAAATAATTTAAATAAACCTAGATATTTTAAAATTATTTTTCATTTTTTTTCAAATTTAAATTTTGAGATTTTTAAGGTTTGTTTTAACAACCCTAAATTTTTAAAATTTAGTTGGCTAGTGTTAGAATAATAATTTAATTATATTAATATATTATTTTTGCATTTGTTACATGGACAATGTCTGTTTAATTTTATATTGTTTATTAAAAAAAAATTTTAACAAACCTATTGTTTATTCGATCTAAATTGCTATGATTAACTTGTTGACAGATCCAATGATTTGATTTTAATCATAGTCTAATTGTCAATAGATCTTATGAATAATTTGTAAGAGGTAAATTTTGTACTTCTTTCATCCGTGTAAACCTAGTAACATGATAGGGCCCATGCAAATCATTTGACCTATGTGAGCCTATATGTTTGCTATTAGGCTTAGATGCATATAAGAAGTCCATTTAAGTTTTTACTAAGTAAATGGACTACGTTGCTAAAATAAAATTTGACATAAATAATTTTATTTATGCCCAATTAGATTTGGACTTATTCAATGAATAACAATTATTTATTTAAAGGTTAAATTCCTCTCTTTTGGGCCTTGTGTGAGAGTTGGTGGCCAATAGAAGTTGGTACGACATAATGAACCCAACTCCCCCTCACATGAACTACCCCAATTGTGAAGGCCCATTTGCCTTATTTAAATAATTGTATTAGGTTAATTATATTAGTCTAACCTAATTAAAATTGAATTAGCAACATAATTAACTTTTAAAATATATGAAATTTAATTTTTCATTTAATATTTTAAAGCTAATTTTTGAAAAACACTTAGTAAATGAAATATATTCTAGATAATTATTTCTAGTACTAGTTATTTTTTCTAATATTTAATTAGAAAAATATCATAGATTGTGAAATTAATTGTTTAATAATTAATTTTGGTACAATCTAAGTTAAGTATATTTTTCATAGTATTAAACTAGAATTAATAATTAAGTCTCCTCTATGCTTAATTATTTATTTCTTGAATTTAATACATTTAATTAATTTGAAAATTTAAATATTTAACTTGATTTTCATCATGATACTTAAATATTATTATTTTCATGTTATTTAATTAAAAAAAATTTAAATTATTTTAAGTTTGAAATCTGATTTCAGAATAACTTAAATTTGAATAATTTTTAAAATATATTTTATTTTATTTTATTAATCTTTTTCCCACAATTTCGAAAGTGCATTTCTTAAATGCAGAAATTTCGAATTTTATTTAAAAAATAGATTAAAGTTGAAAATTATTTATTTTAATTTTGGACCAACTTAAATCAATGATTTTTTCATTGAATGATTAAATAAAATAAATGAACTAAAATATATTATTATTAGAAAATGAATTAATTAGTCAATGAAAGTCTAGATAGTTATTGTCTGTTATACTTGAAGTATTTTTCTAGTGTATTTAATTAAATAGAAAATTAATATTTAAGTTGATTTTCATCATGATACTTAAATATTTGAAATTTTTCTTTAATATTTAATTAAATAGGAAAATTATATTTTTAGTTGTTAATTAATTTTGGGCCAACATAAAATTAGAATAATTTTTTCCAGGATTTATTTTTATTTTATTTTAACTAGCATTTTTGAAAATTGTATTCTTATATATACTTCAATTTTTTGAAATGCAATATATATTTATAGAAAATTAAATTTGAGTTTTAAATTAATTTAAATTAATTTTGAAACAACTTAAATTGAATATTTTTCTAAATATTTATTGGAAATTATTACTACGATGGAAATAATTCATTTTATTTTCATATCCATCTAAGTATAATTTTATAAATATTAAATTAAAATTTATATTTAGAATTTTTCATTCTAAATTGGAAATTTTAATTAAATAAATATATATTTAAAATAAATTGATTAAATAAATATTAGAAGAAAATACACTTTAAATATTGAGCTTTATTATTATTAGGATATTCGATCTCCATTGTTGGTTTTACATAACTATTGTTTTAGTGAGTAATCCTCCCTAATGGAGGAACGTTAATTAGCAAGTTAGCGTCGTTTAATCTCGAAAGATAAGTATTTTTGTAAGTTTTTTATCTTAGTATTGATCACCCTAATGGTGGCGACTGTATAAGACTTACAAGAGTATGAAACAATGGTGGAAGCTCATAAGATAGAATAGCCTTGACTCTCGCCTAAATGGGACAACGTTGGATTCTGATCTTGATCGAATAAAAGGTTGCTAGAATGTTTATCATTTTAGATGAGCTGACAACTCTATTCAATGGATGGTATCACTGACTCTCGCCTAAACCGGACATTGATATCAGTTTGTTGAAGACCTTAGAAATTATTTAGGATTGTATGTTTTAGTATTTTCACTTGTCATTCCTACTTGCTATATGTTTAGTAATTTCTGAATTGTGTATGAATTTATATTGAACCATGTTATTTTCTGTTATTAAATTGTAGTTTAATTTCGAATCTTCATTGTTGGTCTAACTTGGTTTGTTGTTCTAATGGGATAAATCCCTAATGGATTGTCAACATTAGACAAACGTAATAGTGTTAGATCTCGAAAGATAAATATTGTAAATGCAACATCTAGTTGTTCATCAATTGATGACACCTTAGACTAGTATTTACAATATGAAACAAGAAGATTGTATAAATAAGATTACTTTGACTCTCGCTAATCGAAGCATCGTTGGATTCTTATTTAAAAACGAAATTATACTAATTCCTCTTAGCTTATTCATTTCGAATTAGCTCAATAGCATATCATTGGATGAATGGTCTATAAATCATTTCATGTCATTCTATATTTTCTCTTAAGAAATTAAATGACGCATTTGATTATATTCCCAAAATTCTATCCCAAAATGATATAAATCCTCAATCTTAGAAATCTCCTACTTGTATGGGCAAATCAACTTAGAGTTAAATTAGTTGTGGTGGTCCAAGAAAGAATTACTCATTATACAGTTACACTTTCACAAGTGATTAATAACCATTTTCTATCAATGGATTCAAACTGTATGTTTGTATGGAATATGAGTTTAGTATTCTGTGACCAGGATCCACTTGCACTATTCTAAGAACTCTTTGATGTAACTAAACCTAAGTCATCAAAAGACCACAACAACAATTTTTAAATTTATGGCATTTGTATCTTGTTCATAGTGGTTTTGACAAGATCAATCTCTGCAAAGAGTTAATATGCCTATATCCACTGAAAGTACGTTCATTTCATTCGCAGATGGATGTACATTCAGGGGTGGATATGAGTTTTTCGTTATATTATAAAAACGATCACTCTAGATTTTACCTTATGCAAAAGAAATTTGAAATGTTTGAAAAATTTCATGAATATCTAGCAATGGTGAAAACCATTAAGGTAAGTGGTTAATGATCTTGCAAAATGATAGGGGTGGAGAAATAGTTAGTACATGTGCAGTTCAAAGATCATTAAGTTGATTTTGAATTATATCCAAACTTACCTCCCCAGAAATTTGATTTACATATTGATGATTAGTTACTAGTTGTTGCCTAAGTCCTTCAAAGGTAATACCCTAGTGAAAGGAAAATTTTAGAATGATCGAATGGTTGTGTACTTAGTGTAAATCATTACTAGATTAATGGATGACCTAATCGAAATCTTAGAAAAGCTAGAACTGTTAACCATGGTTTGCATGTTAGTTAGCTATTCTAAGTGATTGGGGGTGTACCATCCCATAGTCATTAGATAAGAAAGTGTTTGTTTAAACAAATACTGCTTTTCTAAGAAAATGACTAAGTCTAAAAATAAAGTAGCAAATAAAGGAGATATTTTTTTTCTTGTTTCCAAAAGTGTTCTATCATCTTATTCTACATATGATGATCCCACTACCTCTGTTGTCTTGACACAACCGAAGAGGTCAATACTATTTAGTTTTCTTAGACATAATTCACGGTACCTTGTCGTAGTGGGAGGGTTTCTAGGAACTCACCTTCTTATGACTTGGAAGACACTAGTGATTAAAATCCATTGTAAGTTTAAACAAGTAATGGATTGTCAAAATAAGAAACTAAGAAGAAAAGCCAAGAGAACTATGGTTTAATCCATTCACATGGAGTAACCTAAATTTTTTCTGTTACAAGGACATGAAAGGAAATTTTCGTTAAGAAGTCTATTCAATGGACCTACCAAAACTTCCTGTTCCTAGTATTATAAGATTTGAGTTTATCTAAACCTATGGCTTATGTTATACCTAGTAATTACTTACTTTAATGCAAGAAACTTACTTTAGTAAGATGCTGAAGCATTTTCTTTTTTTAATGGCAATCTATAGAAGCTTCACAACTTCTAGACACAAATTTTATTTATCTAAGGAAAAGTCTCAACTATTCCAGAAAAGATAAAGCCATGAAAAAATTTCTTAAATCAACAGTGAGAGGTCTCATATATGCTTTAGTATGGCTTAGACCAGACACATGCTGTTGAGTGGGAGTAATGAGTAGGTATCAGATTAATTCAGGAGAGGAACATTGGAAGACAATCAAGTAAATCTTAAGATTAAGAAGAGGAACTGTATGTTAGTCGATAAGGGTGTGTTTAAAACTCTTAGACTAAACCACATTAGATTTCGAGACTTGCCTTTGTGCTAGAAAGTCTGCTTATAAGATGGTGATTACTCTATGGGTGGAGTAGTGATTTTGGAGAAGTCTAAAAATCTATCTGAAGTCTCTAGGTCTACCAGAGAGAGACTGAATGTTAAAGATGCAGGAAAGGTACTTATTCAGTCTAAAGTTCTATACATTTGTGGCACCGTTCCAACTTGTCTAACTACTAGTGTTATTTCCTGATTAACCAAAAAGTAGTTGCCAAAAGTATAGAATCCAGTATCCCAAGAGAGTAGACATATAGAGAGGAATTTCACAATATCAAGGACTTTGTGATTAAGGAAGAGTAATGGTGGAGAAAAGGTTGTGGTTAATTCAACCTGTCAGATCCTATTACGAGGAGTATACTACTACTACACCTGATTTGTATAAAAAGGTGTTGAGATTATTTGAAATACACATTTTGTTTTATATTAGTGCAAGTGGGAGTTTGTTGGGTTTTATGCCCTAAATAAAACTCATTTCAATATAATCAGATTTACTTACTAATAAAGATCATAAATAACATTTTATGTTGTATGGTTCACAGGATTTATTTCATGATTATATACATATAATGTATGGATTCTATTTAAGTCAAGAACATATGAATTTGTTAAGGATTATAGTGTTGTCAGCACACTGGAATATAATCTTAATTATATGTTCGAAAATTTATTACCAATTTGTCAGTTCACTAGATTTATACTCACATGATAATCAGCGATAGGTATTCTTACACCTTGGATAAGTGTTATGTCCTTTCCAGTGCATTGGCAAAGTTTACCAGTATCAGATGTATGAAGTATACATCGGAAGGGACTGATATTGAACTTTTATTAGATATATTAAAATTTACCGTAATATCTATTCAATTCAATATCACCTGTTGATCCTATATCAAATGATCTTAATCCTGATATGGTTGAGTGGGAGCGCTAACATAAATATGGAGTCTATAACTTCTATAGGAATTTAGAATTGAAAAGATGATATCCTTCGAGCTTGGCTAAACAGAGATAAATAGTTGCGATCTCATTTCACTTCTCTGAAATATCATTTATACGGAGCTAAGTGTTTTAAGGATAAAATACATTGAAGGTGTAACGGTATTTTGGTCCCTATTCAATGTAGATCATCTATTAGAGGGTCATTTATCAAATTAGGATTATAACAATGGATAATTAATAGCGTATCTATATCGTGGAACATATAGAGCATTCTATATGACTGAGAGTGCAATTCCAAGTTGTAAGTGTGGATTCAATAATGAATTAATAAGTTAGGGAGTTTACTTGGTAAATTCGGTTCAGCTTATTAGAAGCTCGGTTATATAGGCCCTTGGTCCCATACTAGTTGAGACCATACTGCTTGTGAGACTCAGTTAATTGATTTTAATTAATCAATTATAATTATAAAGTTAGACTATGTCTAGTTTATGAATTTTCACTAAGCAAGGGCAAAATTGTAAAGAAAAGAGATTGTAGGTTTATTTATTAATTAAGAGACTCTATATGTCTAATTAATAATTATGTTAAATGACAATATTATTTAATAATCTATTTTAGTTATTAAATAATTAGTTTTGGCATTAAAATAGTTAGAATTAGAAAATTGGCGTTTTTGAGAAAATAGAAATGAATATTGTGAAAACTTCAAAATTCCAAGTGAGGCCCATTAACACCATGGCCGGCCACTTGAATAGCCTTTTTCCAATTATTATTTTCATTATTTTAATGCCAATTAATTACTAACCTAAAGCTAGTAGTTGCCTATAAATAGAAAGTGATGGCTCACACCAAAAGGTGAACTTTTTTCAGTAATTCAGGAAACTGCCTTTCAGAAAATTGAGCCACTCATTTTCTCTCAATAGCCGACCCCTCTCTCTCTCTTTTCCTCTTCCAATTTCGAAATACCCTAGTGACAGAGTAGTGCCCACACACATCAAGTGGTATCTCAATCATAGTGTGGAAGATTGTGAAGAATCCAACTAACAAGAAGGAGAATAAGCATCAAAGGAAGGAGAGAAAGAGATCTAGGTTCAGATCTTGGTGATGCTCTGCTACAGAAAGGAATCAAGGGCTAGAGATCTGAACGGAAGGAGTCATTATATTCCGGTGCACCCAATGTATGGTTTCCTAAACTTTATATGTGTTTATTTCATTGTTTTAGAATTCATATTATGATGTTAATGAAACATACATGGTAGTAAATCTAGATCCTGGTAAAATATTTCCAACATGACCCATCCTAAAACCTCCTGATTAATAGAGAAGATAAAGGTAACGGTCGAAACGAAAGCCATCACTAGGTTGATGAAGCGGTCAGGGAAAGGAACTTGGTCATAATCTTCTTGATGAATCTCCATTCAACTCTATCAAATGCTTTAGCCATATCCAATTTGATGGCCATCCATCCGGTTCGACCATTTTTGCGATGGGTTAATGCATGAATAACTTCTTGCCCTATAATGATGTTATCCGAAATTAATCTATCAGGAAGAAATTGTTGGGTTTTGTGCCCTAAATAGAACCCATTTCATATAATCAGATTTACTTATTAATAAAGATCAGAAATAACATTTTATGTTGCGTGGTTCACATGATATAATTCATGATTATATATATATAATGTATGAATTCTATTTAAGTCCAGAACATATGAATTTGTTAATGATTATAGTGTTGTCAGTACAGTGGAATATAATCTTAATTATATGTTCGAAAGTTTATTCCCTGATTTGTCAGAACACTGTATTTAGACTGACATGGTATAATCAGCGATAGGTATTCTTACACCTTGGAAAAGTGTTATGTCCTTTCCAGGACATTGGCAAAGTTTACCAGTATCGGATGTATGGAGTATACATCGGAAGGGACCGATATTGAACTTTGATTAGATATATTAAATTTACCGTAATATCTATTCAATTCAATATCATCTGTTGATCCTAGATCAAATGATCTTAATCCTGATATGATTAGGTTCAATCTCAAGAGTGTTATTCGTGTTCTTGTATTTGTTAGTTAAGCCTACTTTTGGGTCAGGGTGATACGTACATTTTGGGAACACGGTAATGCAATTGAGTTGGAGCGCTAACATAAATATGGAATCTATAGCTTCTATCTGGCCAATAGAAAGTAAAGGATGATTTCCTTCGAGCTTAACCAAACAAAAATAAATGGTGGAGTACTCATTTCACTTAGCTGAAATATCATTTATACAGGGTTAAGTGTTTTAAGGATAAAATACATTGTAGGGTGTTACGGTAATTTAATCCCTTTACAGTGTAAATCATCTGTATAGAGGATCATTGATCAAATTAGGATTATAACAATGGATAACTAATGACGTATCTATATCGTGGAACATATAGATCGTTCTATATGACTGAGAGTGCAATTCCAAGTTCTAAGAGTGGATTCAATAAGGAATTAATAAGTTCGGAAATTTACTTGGTAAATTCGGTTTGACTTATTGGAAGCTCGGTTATATAGACCCATGGTCCCCATAGTTGTTGAGACCATACTGCTTGTAAGACTCAGTTAATTGATTTTAATTAATCAATTATAATTCTAAAGTTAGACTATGTCTATTTTATGAATTTTCACTAACCAAATGGCGAAATTGTAATGGAAAGAGATTCTAGGTTAATTTATTAATTAAGATACTTTATATGTCTAAATTAATAAATATATTAAATGGCAATATTATTTAATAATTACTTTTAAGTTATTAAATAATTAGAATTGGCATTTGAATGGTTAAATTGGAAAATTGGCATTTTTGAGAAAATGGGAATGAAAAATAACAAAATGGGAAAGTTGCAAAGTGTTGGAAATTATTTTACCAGGATCTTAGATCTACTCACAAGTATGTTGTTTAACACCCTAAACATGAACTTTCTAAAACGATAAAATAAACACATATAAAGTTAAGAAAACCTTAAATTGATGCAGCGGAATGTCTCCTTCCACTCAGATCTCTAACCCTTGTATCCTTTCTGTCGCAGAGTATAATCAAGATCTGAGCCCGAATGTCCTTCTCTTATTGTTTGATCCTTCACAGTCTTCCAATCTATGATTGTGTTACTACTTGTTGTGTGTGGGCACTTACTCTATCACTAGGGCTCGAAATATATAAGAAGAGAAGAGAGAGAGGGGTTTCGGCCAAGGAAGAGAAAGAGGAAAGCTCAGTTTTTCTGAAGAGAGAATTTTATAGGCAACTACTAGGTTTAGGTTAGGAATTATTTGGCATTAAAAATAAAAATATCAATTTGAAAAACATAAATAAGTGGCCGGCCAAGGTGTAGATAATGGGATCACTTGATTTTGCAGTTTTAACAAATTTTATTTCTATTTTCTCAAAAACGCCAATTTTCAAATTCTAACTATTTAAATGCCAAAACTAATTATTTAATAACTAAAATAGATTATTAAATAATATTGTCATTTAATTTAATTATTAACTAGACATATAAAGTCCATTAATAAATAAATAAACCTAGAATCTATTTTCTTTATAATTTCGACCCTGCTTAGTGAAATTCACAAATTAGACATAGTCTAACTTTAGAATTATAATTGACCAATCACGAATCAATTATTGAGTCTTACAAGCAGTATGTTCTCAACTAGAATGGGGACCATGGATCTATATGCTGAGCTTCCAATAAGTGAACCGAATTTACCAAGTAAATTCCTACTTATTAATTCTTCGTTGAATCCACTCTTAGAACTTAGAATTGCACTCTCAGACTTATATAGAGCATATTATATGTTCCACGATATAGATATGCTATCTCATTTAACCATTGTTATAATCTTATTGTGATCAAAGATCCTCTATATAGACGATTTACATCGAGATGGGATAATTTTACCGTTCTCACCCCTCAATGTATTTTGCCCTTTAAAACACTCAGCTACCTGTAAATGGTGTTTAGTGATCTAAGAATTAGTCAGTTAAACAAGAGCTCATCCATTTACTTCTATTTGCTAAGCTCGAAGGGAATCATCACTTGACTTCTATACACCAGTAGAAGCTATAGATTCCATATTTATGTTCAGCACTCCCACTCAATCATACTATCATGTTCCCAAAATATACGTATCACCCTGATCCAAAAGTAAGCTTAACTAATAAATCAAAGAACATGAATAGTACTCTTTAGTTGAGCCCAAGCATATCAGGATTTAGATTCTTTTAATCTTAAGATCAACTACTGATATTGACTTGAAAAGATATAACGGTAAGTTTGTAATATCTTAACTAAGTTGCAATATCGGTCCAGTCCAATGTATACTCCATACATTCGAAACTAGTATACTTTACTAATGTCCTGGAAAGAACATAACACTTACTCCAAATGTAAGTACACATCATCGCTGATTATCACATTAGTGTAAATCCAAAGCACTGATGAAACAGGGACTTAGTCTTTTGATTCATATGATCACAAGCACATTCCACTGTGTTGACTATACTTTAATTATGAATAAACATATGATCTGAATTTAACTGATTTTGTGTATAAATGTAATAAACATATTAAACCATGAGCATGTAAAATTCATGCAAACATAAATCACTTCAAATTTCTTATATTGATAACTAATCAGATTGTAAAGAGTTTTATTTACGGCATAAAACCCAACACAAAGTGAGGCCCAATTTCCTTATATGGGCCGCCCACTATGCATAGGCTTTTACCATATTATTTTTTTTATTATTTTAATGCCACACAATTCTAACCTAAACCTAGAGGGCATTCAATAAATAGAAAGTGTTGGCTTGAGGAAACTCATAACTTTGCACATTGTTTCCTTCAGAGAAAAGCCAAGCCGCCCCTTCTCTCTTTTTCTTCTCTTCTAATTTTGAAATTCCCTTGAGTGATAGAGTAGTGCCCACACACATCAAGTGGTACCTCAATCATAGTATGTAAGACTATGGAAAATTAGCATCAAAGAAGGAGAGAAAGAGATCCAGATTCAGATCTTGATTATGCTCTGCTACAGGGGAGGAACATTGGAAGACAATCAAGTAAATCTTAAGATTAAGAAGAGGAACTATATGTTAGTCGATAAGGGTGTGTTTAAAACTCTTAGACTACACCACATAAGATTTAAAGACTTGCCTTTGCGCTAGAAAGTCTGCTAATAAAATGGTGATTACTTTGGGGTGGAGTAGTTATTTTGGAGAAGTGTAAAAATCTATCTGAAGTCTCTTAGTCTACCAGAAAGAGACTGAATGTTAAAGTTGCAGGAAAGGTACTTATTCAGTCTAAGGAAAGTTCTATACTATTGTGGCACCGTTCCAACTTGCCTTAACTACTAGTGTTACTTCCCGAATAACCAAAAGTAGTTGCCAAAAGTACAGAATCCAGTATCCCAAGAGAGTAGACATATAGAAAGGAATTTCACATTATCAAGGATTTTGTGATTAAGGAAGAGTAATGGTGGAGAAGAGGTTGTGTTTAATTCAACCTGTCAGATCCTATTACGAGGAGTTTACTACTATTACACTTGATTTGTATATCAAGGTGTTAATGATTATTTGAAATTCACATTTTGTTTTATATTAGTGCAAGTGGGAGTTTGTTGGGTTTTGTGCCCTAAATAAAACCCATTTTATATAATCAGATTTACTTATTAATAAAGATCAGAAATAACATTTTATGTTGCATGGTTCACATGATTTATTTCATGATTATATATATAATGTATGAATTCTATTTAAGTCCAGAACATATGAATTTGTTAATGATTATAGTGTTGTCAGCACAGTGGAATAATCTTAATTATATGTTCGAAAGTTTATTCCCTAATTTGTCAGAACACTAGATTTAGACTGACATGGTATAATCAGTGATAGGTATTCTTACACCTTGGAAAAGTGTTATGTCCTTTCCAGGACATTGGCAAAGTTTACCAGTATCGGATGTATGGAGTATACATCGGAAGGGACCGATATTGAACTTTGATTAGATATATTAAATTTACCGTAATATCTATTCAATTCAATATCATCTGTTGATCCTAGATCAAATGATCTTAATCCTGATATGATTAGGTTCAATCTCAAGAGTGTTATTCGTGTTCTTTGATTTGATAGTTAAGCCTACTTTTGGGTCAGGGTGATATGTACATTTTGGGAACACGATAGTGCAATTGAGTGGGAGCGCTAACATAAATATGGAATCTATAGCTTCTATCTGGAGAATAGAAAGTAAAGGATGATTTCCTTCGAGCTTAACCAAACAAAAATAAATGGTGGAGTACTCATTTCACTTAGCTGAAATATCATTTATACAGGGTTAAGTGTTTTAAGGATAAAATACATTGTAGGGTGTTACGGTAATTTAATCCCTTTACAGTGTAAATCATCTGTATAGAGGATCATTGATCAAATTAGGATTATAACAATGGATAACTAATGACGTATCTATATCGTGGAACATATAGAGCGTTCTATATGACTGAGAGTGCAATTCCAAGTTCTAAGAGTGGATTCAATAAGGAATTAATAAGTTAGGAAATTTACTTGGTAAATTCGGTTCGACTTATTGGAAACTCGGTTATATAGACCCATGGTCCCCATACTAGTTGAGACCATACTTCTTGTAAGACTCAGTTAATTGATTTTAATTAATCAATTATAATTCTAAAGTTAGACTATGTCTATTTTATGAATTTTCACTAAGCAAAGGGCGAAATTGTAAGGAAAAGAGATTCTAGGTTTATTTATTAATTAAGAAACTTTATATGTCTAAATTAATAAATATATTAAATGACAATATTATTTAATATTTACTTTTAAGTTATTAAATAATTAGAATTGGCATTTGAATGGTTAAATTGGAAAATTGGTATTTTTGAGAAAATGGGAATGAAAAATAACAAAATGGGAAAGTTGCAAAGTGAGGCCCAATTTCCTTATATGGGCCGCCCACTATGCATAGGCTTTTACCATTTTATTTTTTCATTATTTTAATGCCACACAATTCTAACCTAAACCTAGAGGGCATTCTATAAATAGAAAGTGTTGGCTTCAGGAAACTCATAACTTTGCACATTGTTTCCTTCAGAGAAAAGACAAGCCGCCCCTTCTCTCTCTTTTCTTCTCTTCTAATTTCGAAATTCGCTTGAGTGATAGAGTAGTGCCCACACACATCAAGTGGTACCTCAATCATAGTATGTAAGACTATGGAGAATCAGCATCAAAGAAGGAGAGAAAGAGATCCAGATTCAGATCTTGATTATGCTCTGCTACAGAAAGGAATCAAGGGCTAAAGATCTGAATGGAAGGAGTCATTATATCCGCTGCACCCAAAGTAAGGTTTTCTTAAACTCTTATGTGTTTATTTTCATTGTTTTTGAATTCATATTAGGATGTTAATGAAACATACTTGGTAGTAAATCTAGATCCTGGTAAAATATTTCCAACAGAAATGCACTTTGAGCAGGGGATTTAATGCGATTGAGTATAGGCTTAAGCCGGTTCACCAGTACTCTAGAGATGATTTTGTACAGAGTCGTATAGAGACTGATGGGACGATAGTCAGTGACTTGTTGGGGGTGAGAATGTTTAGGTATGAGCACTATGACAGTGTGGTTTATGGCACCAATGTTTCCATCCCCATTCAAAAAACCTTTTGCAGCCAAGAGAACGTCATGCCCAATTATATGCCAGTTTTTTGGAAGAAAGTGCCATTAAATCCATCAGACCCAGGGGCTTTATCATTGGCAAGTTGGAAAGCAGCTCTTTTTATTTCATTGTCAGTATAGGGGCAATTGGGGGATTCAACTTCAGACTCGGATATTCGGTTAGTGATGCCAGAAAGAATGCGGTCAATGAGCTCCTTATCAGGATTGTGGCTTGCAAAAAGTTGATCAAAATATTTCTCAATAGTGCTCACAAAGGCATCAGTGTCTGTGGCCATAGAGCCATCAGGACGCAAGAGAGAGATTATTTGGTTTTTCGCTCGCCGTGAGGAAGCGAATTGGTGAAAATATCTCGTATTTTTGTCCCACAGCCTAAGCCAGTTTACACGAGATCTCTGCTTCAAATATTCTTCTTCTTTGTACAAAAGACTATCAAGCTCGTTTTCAAGTTGTCTCCCAAGCTGAAGATGATAATCAGTCGGATGAGTGTAACTTTGCACATTCTTAAGATTAGATTGGATATCCCGAATTTTGGAAGATATGGAAGACCCAAGTGACTTCTTCCATTTCGAAAGGTGCAAGGAACAATGCTTAAGTTTCCCAGTTATATTTACAATTGGGTCACTATTATTGCTGTTTTGGCCCGAAGTCCAAGCATGACGAAGACAATCATCAAAATCCGGTTCAGACATCTAGAGTTTATCAAAAAAGAAGCGGGGGTTAGGATTATGAAGAGTTGTTGTGTGATGAAGGTTCAAAATTAGGGGGCGATGATCGGAGCCAAAGTAATCACCATGGAGAAGATGATGCTTTGGAAACAAAGAATCCCAGTCAGTGTTTGAAATCCCCCAGTCAATTTGCTCTTGAGTATGGGATCGCTGATTTTGTTTATTTTTCCAAGTGAAAGGGTTGCCAGTAAAATTGATAGCATGGAGGGCAAAAGAGTCAAGAAAATTTCGAAATTGAGTAGAAGGAGCATGTGATGTGTCCCCCCCAATTTTATCTTCCAGATTTAAATAGTCAATAAAATCACCCATTATAAGCCAAGGGGAATTGTGGACATTGGAGCCGACTTTGTGTAGCACTTTCCAAGAGTGAACTTTATTGGTATGATCAGGTGCCCTATAAAATCCAATGAAATCAAAGGCAGAAAAATTATTAGGCTTGAGGTAACAATGAAAATGACTTATATTATAAGAAAATAGAGTTACATAAATATCATGAGTCCAGAGCAACAAAAGACCA
This sequence comes from Cannabis sativa, assembly GCF_029168945.1. Lineage (NCBI taxonomy): Eukaryota > Viridiplantae > Streptophyta > Magnoliopsida > Rosales > Cannabaceae > Cannabis > Cannabis sativa. The sequence continues at coordinate 52,117,435 of NC_083607.1, read as the reverse complement.
CCACTAAGCCCGACTCGGGGAACTTCTAAACCATTAGGAAAATTAAGTTGCATTTTAATTCTACTTAAAGCACCAACAGGAGTTTAGACTCCATAATAAACAAAAGTGTTGGCTTATATTTCCTAGTTAAAAGGGAGAGTGATCGGAATGCTCGTTTACTCCCTAATCCACGAGCATTCCAGCTAATGACGATCATGGCGCTTGGCGGGTGCGCTGAACGACCCATACTCTTACACTGGTCGGCTTGAGACTGTATATTATTTTAGGAAATTTACACTAGAAACTGTATTTTTCAATTTTTTTTTTACAATTTTACTGTTATATGCATAAATATATATTTTCACTGCATATATTGCATACTGTATTTTTTTATTTTAGAAAAATTGTTCTATTTTTTTTAAAACGTGGTAGTTTAAGGTTTCTTTTAATCAATTTTATTATATTTTAAGTTTGTAAAAAATTTTGATTTGATTGGACATGTCACTTCTGTGATATTTTTTTTTACTTAAATTGATGATGAAAAATTAAAGGGATTATTTTACAAAAACATAAAAATAAACAAAAAAAAAACAATTACAAAAATACGGTTTCATGGAATTTAAATATTTTTACGATTTTTTTATTTTATTTACAGAAAATACGGTGTTTTTATGTTGTAATCATTTTAATTTGTTGTTGATTTTTTGTTATCTGTATTTTATTTTTTATTGTTATTTTGATGTTACTTTTATGTAGTTTTCTTGTTGATTTTATGTTATTTTCGTGTTATTTTTTGCAAAACTGTAAAAATATATAAAAAAAAAAATCTTTGAACGTAAAAATGTAAACATTTTACAAAAAATGGTGCATTATGTAATTAATTCAAAATTAAAATACCTTCTAATACAACAACCCACCTTATCTCCTCCTTCCCAAGAAAAAGTATATGTATTTATACATATATTTTGAGGAAATTACATTGTATACCCACTTCACTTTACTTATTTTAATTTTTACTTTTATTTTTATATTCTTTAATATATACTCACTTTTATAAATAATGTCCTCATTATATTTTTTATAGGTTAATGTAAATTATGTGCTAGACTTAAGTGGAGGGTGAGGGTATATTGGGAAACCCACTCATAAGTTAGTAGATTTTAATAAAATTTAATATGAGGGTATTTTTTATTAATGGATACAAAAAAATATATTTTTCAACTTATCACATATATATTTCTCTTGAATTAATGAGTAAACATAGACACTTTATTTTTACATTTAACGACCTCACTAGCCAAAAAATTTTGAGATGTGTGGTTCTTTTATATTTTTTATAAAGTGTTTATATCTACTGCATTATTTTACATTTATTTTTGTGTTGTTTTAATCAGTTTTCTTTTTTTAAAATTGAAAAAGTGAAAATAATTTTCAAAAACATGTTTTATAAAATTGTTTTCACTTTTCAATTTTTTAATTAGAAATCAAAATTTTAAAAACAAAAAAAAATCACTTTCAATATTTTTTTTAAACAGTTTTTTTTTTTAATCAATATTTTGGACTCCGACTAGACCCCGACCCAAATCCCCTACCCACGGCCATGGCGCTGAACTCGGCTTCTAACCCGAACCCGAATCCGACACCGGACTTAGACCCGAATTAAATAAAATGAAAAAATAAAAATGAAAATAAACTTTACAGAACACACTTTTGTTTTCTGTTTTTAAAATTGAAAAACAAAAGTGGTTACGGAACACATTTTTGTTTTTCAAAAATAAAATTTTACTTTCATTTTGTGATTAAAAAATTAAAAAACAAAAGTGTTACCAAACGACACCTTAGTTTTATTTTAGTTGTTTTTTTTATTCTAATTTTTCAAGATCGGGCTTGCAAATATACCCACTATTGCATCTGGTGTTGAGGTTGTACAGAAGATGGTTAGTTTGTTTTAATCCTTTTGTCTTTTTGTTTTGTTTGATTTGATTTAGTATTGTTTTACAGTTATTTTGCCATTGTTATTTATTTGACGTCGATTTCACTATTTTTGCTCAATCGTACCGAAATTAATGGTTGTTTTTTTGAGTATTTTTGTGTTGCTGTAGTGGTTCTGTGTATGGGTGTGAAAGATGGAGGCATTGTTATTGATATTCGACATCTACAATATAAAAGAAAAAAAAAGTTCAAGACAGTATAAAAGTAATATTTACTGTGTGGCAGTAAAATTGTAAATATTTACTTCAAATTCAGTGTTTTTGTAAGTTTTCCGATTTAAATTTAAAAGATATATTTTTAAATCTTAAAAAAATAATAAAGTTAGGTAGAAAAAAAGTCAAAAGAAAATTAATTGAACATTGGCAACATAAAATTTTTATATTGCAAAAGAGAATTTAACGATGAATAGTTTTCTACAAGTTTTAAAATGAGTGCACCTACGTAAATTTAATACTCTAATTTTGGTTCATTTATTGTTTGCTGTCTTATATGTCTATATATATTATATAGAATTATAGATGATAATAACAAAGTGGGAAGGATAAAAAGCAGGGATTTAAACTTACATATTTTACATTGTAGTTGTGCTATCAATATATCTAAACAAAATCAGAAATACCACATTCCACACTCATCGTTGATCTTTGTCGAAATCTAAGTTTGTGTAAACAAGGTAACAAGCTCAGGCTGTCCATGGGAACGGAATTCGACCCCACATTCATTCAAGCGCCAGAGCACAGGCCCAAGGCCACAGTCGTCGAGGCCCAAGGAATACCAGTGATTGACCTTTCGGCCAGGCCCATCGATGACCTCGCGAGGGAGATAGGCTGCGCATGCAGAAAGTGGGGGTTCTTCAAAGTGATCAACCATGGAGTTCCACCAGAGGTTCGACGGAAGATTGAGTCAGCGGCTAGGGAGTTCTTTGCGAGGCCACAAGAAGAGAAGATGAGAGTGAAGAGGGACGAGGTCAGGGTTTTGGGATACTACGATACCGAACTTACCAAGAATGTTAGGGATTGGAAGGAGGTCTTTGATTTTACGCTGGAGGATCCAACCTTTGTTCCGGCTTCGGTAGATCCTGATGATCAGAGAGTTACCACGTGGCATAATCAATGGCCTGACAACCCTCCTGTGTTAAGGTAATTTTTAGTGCTTTTTAAATTTTTATTTCAAAATTATGCCACATCACTTATTCTTTCAACTGAATCTTACGGAGCCTGTTCATACATGACATGATCGAGTTTGATCATAATAAAAAAAACAATTCTCTTCCAACGAACCACTTTATCCTCTATATCGAGCTTTCGCACGGGGTTATTACTTATTTTTGTACTTGCTGTTTTATATTCCAATTAAATAATAGTAGGAATTCTCTTATCCCATTCGGAAGGATATCATCTCATAATTATCTATGGCTGTTTATGTCTCTAGCACGACCACGTGATGAAATGTGGAGGAAAGATAATTATTCTATCTAATAATTATTCTTTCTGTAAGAAAGAGGAGGCCATATGAAAAATATAACCGATCCTCTCCTTTTCTTGGGTTATTGGCCATCCGCCGAAAGTTTCGGGTTTAATACCGATATTTTAACAACAAATCCAATAAATCTAAGTATAGTATTTGGCGTATTGATTTTTTTTGGAAAGGAAGTGTGTGCGAGTTGTTTATTTAAAGAATAGGTTAAGATCCAACCAACTATATATATAGAGAGGTTGATGATGATCATATTAATTATGATGGCAATCAGGTGATTGATTATAATTTTTTTGTTTTTGTTTTATTTTGTTTTTATTGACCATAATATGTTAAAGATACAAATCTGGCTATATATCTGCTTTTTGTTATGGTAAATGTTAAAATGTATTTTTATATTAAGTGTGATATTATTATTGGTGCAATATAAAAAAATATATATTAATATAATAAAATATATTTTAAAGTGTTAAGCATAATAAAATATGATATATTATTATCATTGCAATTTAATATAAGTTATTACACTTTTTGATTTGATAAATTTTATAAAAAGCTACTGACTACTCATGTCTTTACTAACAACAATACTTTTTTGTTTTAATAGTAAACAAAGACGTGACACATCTGCAAACTATTTTTAGTTAATTTAAACAAGTGGCCAAGCACGCTCTTATTTTTTTCCCTTTCATTTCTTTTTATGAATAAACAGAATTAAAATTGCAATTACTAAGTGAGTTTTTAATTTGCTACTAATATTATTGGAATGGTTATTTCTTCTTCCATTAGAGTGAATTTTGTGTATAACGACTAGAAGGTCTAACTCGTTTTTATTTATATATCCTCGAATTATTTTCAAAAAAAAAACCTCAGGGAAGCATGTGAAGAATATGCTAGAGAGGTTGAAAAGCTGGCTATGAGGTTGGTGCAACTAATTGCCATAAGCTTAGGATTACAAGAAAACAGGTTCAATGACTTCTTCAAGGACCAAACTAGCTTCATGCGACTTAATCACTATCCACCATGCCCTAATCCAGACCTTGCTCTCGGAGTTGGGCGCCACAAGGATGGCGGTGCACTGACAATTCTGGCTGAAGATGATGTTGGAGGACTCGAAGTTAAGAAAAAGAGTAATGGAGAGTGGGTTCGTGTCAAACCAACACCCGATTCATTTATCATCAACATTGGTGACATTATTCAGGTATGGTTTTTCTTCTTCATTTTTTTTTTCTTTGAGTAAAACTATATGGTTTCTTTATGAAAATTTAAAAGAAATATTTGAATGAAATAATTAAAAATAATAAATTTTTCTTTCATTTATTTATTTTATTACAATAAAATAAATTTAGTAAAATGACTATTAAAATTTAAAATAAACAGAAAAACTATTAGAATGGATGACAAAAAATAATAATAATTTTTTAATCAATAAATAATTATTTTATTATTGTATATATGCACAGTAAAGTTTATCCTTTTTTCATTCTTTTTTTCATTCCTATTCTTTTATTTTCATTAAACCCAACTTGTAAGTAAATAAACCAACTAGTTTATAATTATAATGGTGTAATTTATATATGATAAGAATTGATTGTTGATTTTTTGATTGTGCAACATATATATGGTTGACTCAAATTTATATCAATAATGAAAAGGAAAAGCATGTATCACATTAATGGAGTATATTATATAATCCCCTAATTAAAATATATTTCTTGGTAATAAGATATGTAAGTGTATGCTTAATTGTTATATATGTTTTCTCAAAGGTTTGGAGCAATGAAAGATATGAGAGTCCAGAGCACAGAGCGATAGTGAATTCTGAAAGGGATAGGTTTTCCATACCCTTCTTCCTCGATCCAGCACACTACACAATGGTCAAGCCTTTTGAGGAGATGACTGACCACAAGAATCCTCCAAAATATAAACCATATAACTGGGGAAAGTTCTTCATCACAAGAAAAGGCAGTAATTTTAGAAAACTTGATGTTGAAAACATTCAAATTTATAGTTTCAAAATATCTAAGTGAGCAGCCATAGGGTAATAATAATAATAATAATAATAATAATAATAATAATAATAATAATAATAATAATAATAAGAGATGATATGCACTCATAAAGCTATTCTATAATTGATTAGCGATGTCTATAATATTTATTAAAGTAAAACAAGTGAGACATATTGAGTTGTACTAATAGTAATATATTATATCTTAAAAGCGTGTTAGACACACAAGTGCTCTTGGCATAATTATAACTTGTACAAACATCTTTCATATTATGAAGTCTCTAATCATTTTTATTTTATTTTTTTGTTTTAGAACAACATTTTATAATCTTAACTCAAAAAACAGCACATTTTATAATCACTTTAATATTTACTTTTAATTTATATTAATTTTTTCAATCTTTTTTCTTTCTTCTCATATTTTTAAAAAATATACCTATAAAATAAAAATAAAATATATATTTAAATACTAAGAAAAAAAATAAAATAAAGAATTATATAAAATTTTATTAGACAAAAATTTTAAAAATGTATATATGATTTAAAAAAATTGTGAAAAAATATAATTATAATAATTATTCATATTAAGAAAAAGAATAATGTGAAAGAGAAAATTTAGAATTTGTTGCGAGCTGTTCGAGACTAGGAAGAAATGCCTCCACCTTCCCAAGGAGACCTTCTTCATCAAGATTAGTCAATCTCTTATAAGTTAGCACGAATGGTGGTGAGACCCATCAAGCACCCTTCAGACTTCGATTGTTTAAAGGTCGAGCCTCTGTGTATTTCTCCTAAACGTACTCTCAAGCTGCCACTAAGACATCTCCCTCCTCAAAGATAGACTCTCCAGCCTCATTGTAGCCACCAAAAGTAAGCGCCCAAACTTCCTCCTCTTCTTCTTCTTCCTCTCCCTCGACCTTGGAGGGACTAACATGGCAAACATCACCCTGGTCCTCAATCTCTTAGACTTTAATGTCCCCTCCAACAACTACTTCATCCTCGCTCAGAGGCCTGGCTTGCTCCACCCCAACTGTAGCAAATAGCCAGGCAAGGTGAGGATCAGATACCAAGGCCTTCCTCATAGTTTGCTTGGTTTGTGCAATCATTCTATGTTTAGACAGTCATTTTGTTTTAGATGTATGTCTCGCAACAGTCACAGTGATATCAGCTACAATAGTACTCCTAGTAGATGGGGTTGCCCGACCCTTTAGAAGTGTATCAACAACACCCAGATGGACCCTATACGTCCAAGAAGAAGGAAGATAACGCCTCTAACCTTTCTTTGGTTCCCAGATAAAACGATTGTACCCTTCTCCATGTATTTGGTTGGGGTATCGATGGTGCTGCACCACAGGCTCTAGGGATTCTGTATGATTGATGTTGACTTCCCAATCCTCAAAATTGGAATTTGAAAGGTTGTCACTAGACGAAGACAAGTTCAGTTCACACCAAATTGAGGATGATTTTTATAAAGGAGTTGAAGAAGATCTTAGTCAATATGAAGATTAGCTCCCCAATACTCACCAGGGTTTATATACAAAAGATGGGAGACAGAGGGTGAGAGTTGGACGGGGGCAAGGAGAAAAACATATTTAATATGCCGGCGAGACTGATTCAAGATAAAAAGAAAGAATTTCATTCCAAAACGGAATTCCCAAACTAAGAAGTTTAAAATCACGAAGATTATCTAGAAATTCTTAGAAACCCTTGAATGGGTGAATATGAACAATTTCAAGAAAAAATAATAGTAGAGAGAATAGCAGTGATTAATCGAAAGAGAAATGGAGAGAGCAGTAGAGAAATAGGCATTAATCAATTTACTTGCCTTGATTTTTACAAGAAATCAACGAAAAGTGAAAACCTTTTTCTTTTACTTTTTCTTAATCGAGTTAGGATAGAAATTTATAAAAGATTGAAGAACTATCTATAAGAATTCAAGAATAGATTGTGATTAGAAATCTAAATAAAACCCTAAAAAATGAGAAAACTAACTCCAATGGCTGAAATTACACATGAAGGGATGCTGGTTGGAAATGAAGAGGAGAAGAGAAGTGGAAGTAGAACAAGCAACCTCAAAATAATTAGAATGAAGCTCCATTTTATCTCTCTCGCATGGTTGCGAATTTTTTCTCCATTTTTGCGCTGGGTTTGCTGCTCATTCGAAGTTGAAGTGAGAAGGAGAGAATTAAAATGGGCTGCTGTTGATTTGGTGGGGCTAGGGTGTTTTAATTAGGCCTGACGTCCAGCAGTGGTGGACGTGGTCTGTGCTCTACGAAAAAAATGAAGAGAAAATAAAAATATGATAATTATAAGCTTTCAACTTATATAACGTCCACTATCATTTTTATAGTCTAACATTATTGGACTAGAACAATAACTTTTTCAAGTCTAATAATATTGGACTGTAAAACTCCCCAAATATTTTTGAAGTCCAACACAATTTTTGTTGGACATGAAAAAGGAACATGGAAAGGGCATTTTGTAGTAGTGTCCTCAAGACCCTATGATTGCTGATCTGTATGTTTGTTTTCGAGCCACAACTTGAATCTTCATGAATTAGACATATGTGGCCAACCTTGCCAACCCAGCAGACACCACAAACTTGGCCACCATAATTGGTCAAGTTGACACTACTAATCTGGTTGTTCAATGGCCAACCTTTACTGCCCAGGGAGAACCTTTCACTGACACCTTGTACTGAAAGAATGGCTAGCATGGAGCAACCCCCGAGCACCATAAATGGATTTGGTCCTCGGCATTATGCTGAAGGAATGGCCAACATGGAGCAACCCTCGAGCACCATGAATGGCCAATCCAAGAATGATCACTCTCTGTTCATCAGATACAAAACAAGCATATTCATTGCCTTGTTAATCTATGTCGATGATATCATTGTTGCCACAAATAGCCTAGAAGAATTGCAACATTTCACTTCCACACTTGATTCCCATTTTAAACTTAAAGACCTAGGTAGCCTACATTTCTTTCTTGGTTTAGAAATAGCCCGTTGCAACTAGGGCATCTCTGTCACACAAAGGCCATTCACTCGACAACTCTTACAAGAAACTGGCTACCTTGGGACTAAACCAGTATAAACTCCCATGGAACCTAATAACAAACTCAACAATGAGGCTGGAAAAATTCTTACAAATCCCACACGATATATAAGTTTAATTGACAGCTCATATATCTGACTATAACAAGACCAGACATTTCTTTTTGAGTCAATAAACTAAGTCAATATCTTCAAGCACCAAGAGAACCCCATCTCCAAGCAGCCCATCGCATATTACAATACTTGAAAGGAACACCTGGCCAAGGACTCTTCTTTTATGCCTTAACACATGAACCAATCCACCTTCAAGCTTTCGCAGATGCTGACTAGGGAGCATGCTTGCACACTAGATGATCAATCTCATGTCATTGTGTCTTCCTTGGCAAATCTCTCATATCATGAAAGTCCAAAAAGCAACACACGGTATCTCGCTCTTTTGCTAAAGCAGAATACAGAGTCATGGCTTATGCAGCATGTGAGCTAACTTGGCTCCACTCAATTCTTCACAACTTTGGCATCCAAAATAGGCTTCCATCAACATTATTTTGTGACAACAATGCAACCATTCACATCTCAGAGAATCCCGTCTACCACGAGCGTATTAAACACGTAGAAATTGACTGTCACCTCATCTGAGAAAAGATCACCAATGGCACCATCAAAATGAATCACATTGCCTCCAAGTCCAACCTAGCTGACATCCTCACGAAGCCTCTATTCCCCACTCATTTTCCATGACATTGTCTCCAAGAGGCTAAGTTAGTTATGTTAGTTATAGGTTGTTATTGTTAATTATGTTCGGTTAGTTGGTTACTAGCTTAACTGACTTTCCTTCCTATATAAACATTCACTCTTGCCATTATTGTATTTCAATTGAATAGCTCTTCAATATCAATAAAAATCATTTTCACTCTCTAAAACTAATATATCCAAACACACATTATATTATACTGTGTAATTTCTTCTAAACACATCCTTAGAATTTCCTAAGGAATTTTCTATAACACTATATTATATAATATCATATTTAAAAAAAATTAGATTGTAATTTTTTTCCGTTAAATTTTGATTTTTTTACTGAAAATGTATATAATGGCCCCCTGGAATTATTTCTATTTGCACTTTAGCCTCCCCACAAATATTTTCTGTTTTCATAAAAAATAAAGGCTAATTAGGATTTTTGCCCCTGAACTTTGACATGTACCAAATCATGCCCCCTGAACTTTTAAGGTCATTGAAAATGTCCCCTGAACTATTGAGATTGATGGATTTAAAGACTTTTTTCTAATTTTAGTAAAAAAGTCTAACATGGACGAAAGTTCAGGAGGCATAATTTAGTACATGTCAAAGTTCGAAGGGCATGATTTGGTAGATATCAAAGTCTGGGGAACATGGTTTAGTATATAAACAATCATTGAAATAGTAAAATTGAATAAAATAGACAAAAGTCCTTAAATCCAACAATCTCAATTGTTCAGGGGGCATTTTCAATGGCCTTAAAAGATCAAGGGTATAATTTAATACGTATCAAAGTTCAGAGGACAAAAATCTTAATTAACCAAAAATAAAACGTCGGTAAAATAATAAGACAAAAAAAGTTTATTAATGAATATATATCGATATATTTTTTTTTCTTTTTGAAATTCAAGATATATAGATATAAATTACAACAACCTTTTTTGTTTAAATGTATATTTAAAACATACATCTCAAAATTAGACATAGTGACGTGTATATATAAATAAGAAATGACTACAGTGGAAAAAGGTGAGGACTTTTTATAGTCCATTGATGGAAAATGCAATGGTAATTAAGTGGTAGGTGATATGATAGAGGGTTTAAATATTAGTGTACTTGATAATTTTGTGTATTTTATATTGTTATATAATTTTTCATTGGTTAATAAACGGTATACTTTATCTATTTGGTATTTTGACGAAAGTTTTAATTTTTTTTTTGTTGAGTATATTGTAATTACTTATAATATTTTGTAAATATTTAAAAAATATAAATAATTTATCAAAAGTAACATTTAAATATTTAATTATTATGCATAATTTTTTTTTCATAAACATCCTGAAAACAACTAATTAAACTTTATTTTGATAGAGTATATTATTGAATATTCTAAAAATTTATAAGTAATTCTATAAAAGTAATGTATGTGAATGTAATCATAATTTTTTTTACTAAAAAGTTCTACTTAGAAAAGATGTACTAAACATTTATTCAAAAATTAAAAACTTAAACTTCATTTTTGCAGTTAATCCTCGTGCGTGTGACGTGGATGAAACGGGCGTTTTAAATGAAATGAGAGCCAAAAGAGTGTGCCTTTTCAGATAGCCAATGACTCACTCACTCAACCTTATTCATCAAATATAAAATAAAATTATTTAATTATTTTTTTTTTGTGTGTCTTTTTATATGTAATTTATTTGTACCCTTCAATAGTCAGGTTAATTAAAAGAATATGTGGATCTATATATACAGATAAAATAAGTGTAATTAATTAGTGTATAATATATGTAATAGTTTTGTACTAATTAATGGTATTTATTTAAACTGATTCATTATTACTATACTGAAAATGCAAAAAGCCACGTTCCTTATAACCAAATTATACCTACCTACCATACCTACTCTCTCTTTCTCTCTCTTAGCCTAAGAAGGGAAATTTGATTTTCTATACTTAGAAAATCTTAAAAAAATTTTCCTAAATACATACTTAATAATATTGGTAATATATGACCACATTTCTAATATTCTACAAAATACCCCTCCCATTTGAAAAAAAATCAAAAACTGAAATCAGCCATGGATGCCTCATCCCGAACCTCTCTCTCCCATGGCTGCCTCATCCCGACCACCACGCCCGGCCACCGACGACTACCCACCACCTCGACTACGCACGACCACCGTCCGAACCACGCACGACCCAGCCCCTTCTCTCGGACCCAGCCCCTCTCTCTCTTCCTCTCTCTCAACCGGAAAAACCAGAGGTCCGATGGCCGGACAACATGGTCCGATGGGGTTCGACCTACGGACCATGTGGTCCGACCATCGGACCTCTGGTTTTTTTTTTCAGTTTGAGAGAGAGGAAGAGAGAGAGGGGCTGGGTCCGAGAGAAGGGGCTGGGTCGTGCGTGGTTCGGACGGTGGTCGTGCGTAGTCGGGGTGGTGGGTAGTCGTCGGTGGCCGGGCGTGGTGGTCGGGATGAGGCAGCCATGGGAGAGAGATGTTCGGGATGAGGCATCCATGGCTGATTTCAGTTTTTGATTTTTTTTCAAATGGGAGGGGTATTTGTGGGATATTAGGAATGTGGTCATATATTACCAATATTATTAAGTATGTATTTAGGGAAAAAAATTTAAGATTTTCTAAGTATAGAAAATCAAATTTCCCCCTAAGAATATAAGAAGAATGTATAGGTTGGACAGTGACAGTGGACACTCACTCCCTCCCAGTCTCCTCAGTACCATACAATACTCTCTCTCTCTCTCTCAGTATTATCAGTACTCATTTGCAATGTATACATTTTTCTGTTAGAGGGTTTTGAAAACGAAGGCCTCAACCCTAATCATTCCTCTTAGGGTTGCTGCTCTAATTTCTTAAATCTATCCTCATTTTTCTTGATTTTTTCCAGCTTTGAGTAGCAACAACCAACACCGGTATTTCCATGGAACGCCATTGTAACACCCTAACTATCTTAGGCGTATTACGTGATTTTCAAACGTACTGTGCAGCTCGTTGCTAATCAACGAGGTTTATGGAAAAACGTGATTAATTAAAATTTTGCTTTTTCATTAAACTTATAAACCATTTTACAAAAAGTCTCGGGATCCCGATTTATAAAAATATTTACAAACGTTTTCACTGTTTAACTTTTACATCAAAATGAAAGTCGTCTAACGACAGTTACAAAATCTCAGCCGTGCTGTCCCGAGGATCGTACGCTCCAGGCCTAACCGCCCCGACATGTACAATCTCATAAGCTCGCTCACGGTCCATCAGCAACTGCCTTGCCTTTACCTACACATGCACATAAACTGTGAGTCGACAGACTCAGTAAGAAAAGCATAATAATATCATACATAAAACTGACTGCCGTGTCCAACACGATACTGAGTCCCGCTACTGCCATGTCCAACATGGTACTGAGCACTACTGCCATGTCCAACATGGTACTGAGTTTTTGAACGTTCAGGGGACGGTACTATTGACACGTAACAACCTGATCGGTCGAACCGGTCATACTCCGGCTGCTGGTCATACTCCAGCCTGTACCGACGTGTTACTATATCCTCCTGATCGGTCGAACCGGTCATACTCCGGCTGCTGGTCATACTCCAGCCTGTACCGACGGGATACGTCAATAGCACGGAACCACCAACCAAGTGTCAGCCTGATCGGTCAAACCGGTCATACTCCGGCTGCTGGTCATACTCCAGCCTGTACCGACGTGACAGGGTTGGATGGTTCGAAGCCTAATACATATCTAATGTAATCTAACAGGCTTCCTACATGCACGCTAAACATGTAATCTACATATGCATACTGTTATACTAATCTTACCTGGATTCCGATTTCAGGTGTGCCGGTCAACCTGACTGGAACTGAAGCTGAACGGCGGATTACTGGCTCCTAAACCATAAAAATCACAACGCTATAAGTGACACGCTAAATCACTTCCCGGGGACTAAAACTTGAAACTAAAAGTTTCCCTATCGATAAAAAGCATGGCAATACCCCTAAAAACCCAAAAACGAGGAAAACTTGGGTTCTGAAAAATCCCCAACCGGAAGACCGGTTGCCCAACCGGAATTCCGGTTCTGGGAAAATCTGAACCCCCCATCCGGAATTCCGGATGCTCAACCGGAATTCCGGTTCCTCGCAGGCAGCCAACTAAAAATCACATATCTTGACCAATTCGAACCCAATTGATCCCAAACTTTCCAGACCTCTTCTATAGGTCCCAAATAACAAAACCAAAGCATCAAACCTACCCAGAAACCACATACACAAAATTCACCATTAAAGACCAAGCTTTGAGTTCAAGAACTCAAACTTGGTTAAATCCACTATCATGCACCCTAGCCTAGTTAATTCTACTTAACTAAGCATATAATCACCTCTGAAAACATACAGAAACACCCAAAGAACTTCACAAAGAACATATTCACACATTTTCCTTCAAAAATCATACTTTTTCACATAAAAACTAAGAGCTTGAACAATCCTAACTAACAAGCATTCAAACAACTCAATCATCATCAAAATAATCATGCTTTGAACCCTAGAAAAATAACAAAATCACAGCAGCAACAAATACTAAAAACTCATGCATGCATCATCATTTTTCACATAGTTTTTCAAGAAATTAAAGGAGAAAGGGTTAGAATCACCTACCACAATCAAGAGCTCACAATTAGGATGAATTTAGCTTAGAGAAATGAAGAAAAAACCCAGCTTGCACCCCAAAGTTCCCAGCCGAAAGTGAAGAGGAAAATAGAGAGAGTTTTCTTTGAAAATTTTCTATTTTTTTCTAAGTGTTGAGAAATGAGAGAAATTAAAAGAGAAATGCCAAATAACTAAACTTATTTCAGCCAACTCCAAATACCCAAATAATATTTAATTTCCATTTAACAATCACATAAGACAAAATATCATTGGGGCAAAAAGACCATTTTGCCCCTCCATACTAAAACCACATAATAATCACTAAAGGGGTATTTTTGGGACATTCTAAATTCCCGGCCATTCCCGACATTCCCAATGTCTAAAACCCGTCCCCAAAATACTAACATACTAAGTTGTGATTTCCACTGAGCCAAACGCCGCGTTCCAAAATACCGGACACCGGAAATGCGAAATATAAAAACTGCTGAAGACATAATTATGCATATCTGAATTCCATAAATATCCCTGATAAATTATTTAAATAGCTATAAATAATTTCATGATTAACATAAATAACTGCAAATTTCCAAATTAACTAAGCGGGCTTTACAACTATCCCCCCCTTAAAAGGATTTCGTCCCCGAAATCTAACCTGAATAACTCTGGATATTGAGCTCGCATATCTGACTCAAGCTCCCAGGTGGCTTCTTCCACCTTACTGTTTCTCCAGAGAACCTTGACCAATGCTATGGTCTTATTCCGAAGGACTTTATCCTTTCTATCCAGGATCTGCACTGGCTGTTCCTCGTAAGACATATCTGACTGAAGCTGAAGGCTCTCATAACTGAGTATATGAGAGGGGTCTGAAACGTATTTTCTCAACATTGAGACATGAAATACGTTGTGCACTGCTGATAAAGCTGGAGGCAATGCTAACCGATATGCCACTTGACCTATCTTCTCGAGAATCTCGAAAGGTCCTGTAAACCTAGGGCATAACTTGCCTCTTTTCCCGAAACGTTTAATCCCCTTCATCGGAGATACTCGCAAAAACACATGGTCCCCTACTCGGAACTCAACATCTCTACGTTTCGGATCTGCGTAACTCTTCTCCGTCCGCTCTCCGTGAGGCAAGCATTCTAGCTTTTATTTTCTCTATTGCCTCATTGGTCCGCCGAACCGACTCGGACCGAGGTATTTCCTCTCCCCTGTCTCATCCCAGTGGATAGGGGATCTACATTTCCTACCGTACAACAGTTCGTAGGGTGCCATCCCTATCGTACTCTGGTAACTGTTGTTGTATGAAAATTCTATTAACGGTAGGTATTTACTCCATGAACCCTCAAAGTCCATAACACAGGCTCTCAGCATATCCTCCAATATCTGAATTGTCCTTTCGGACTGACCATCTGTCTGAGGATGAAATGCTGTACTAAATTTTAGCTTCGTACCCATTGCCCGTTGCAAACTCTGCCAAAATTTGGAGGTGAATTTCGGATCCCTGTCCGAAACTATAGACTTCGGTACCCCGTGAAGTCTCACTATCTCCCTGACGTATAACTCTGCCAACTGATCCACTCGTAAACGTTGTTCGACCCGCGAAAATGAGCGTATTTCGTAAATCGGTCCACCACTACCCAGATGGAATCAAACATACCCGTGGTCCTAGGTAACCCGACCACAAAATCCATAGTAATATCCTCCCATTTCCATTCTGGTAGGGTTAGAGGCTGCAACAACCCTGCTGGTCTCTGATGTTCAGCCTTGATCTGCTGACACGTGAGGCATCTCGATACGAATTCTACCAAATTCTTCTTCATACCGCTCCACCAGAAGTACGGTTTCAAATCTTGGTACATCTTGGTGGTGCCGGGATGTAGAGAATATGGAGTAGAATGAGCCTCCTCAAGGATCTCGTTTCTCAAGTCCACACTGTTCGGGACACAAACCCTGGCTTTATACAAAAGCATCCCACTATCTGACACTGAAAAGTCTTTGGCTTGACCAGCCAATACCTCATCTCGGATCTTCACTAACTCCGGATCTGTTGTCTGAGCAACCTTTATTCTTTCTAACAGATCAGATTGCAGCGTTAAGTTGTGTAGCTGACCTACCACAAACTCAATGCTGGACCTGACCATATCCTCTGCTAGCTGAGGTGAGATCTGAACCATGCTAGCTACTTGCCCGGGACCCTTTCTGCTCAGGGCATCGGCCACAACATTGGCTTTCCCGGGATGGTAAAGGATCTCACAATCATAGTCCTTCACTAATTCCAACCATCGCCTTTGTCTCATGTTCAAATCTTTCTGAGTAAAGAAATACTTGAGACTTTTATGGTCGGTATAGATCTCGCACTTCTCGCCATACAAGTAATGCCGCCAAATCTTCAGTGCAAAAACCACTGCGGCCAATTCTAAATCATGAGTCGGGTATCGCTGCTCATAATCCTTTAACTGACGGGAGGCGTAAGCGATAACCCGATCGGCTTGCATCAATACGCACCCCAAACCCTGTTTGGATGCGTCACAATAGACCACGAACTTCTCCTTGTCCGAAGGCAAAGCTAGTACCGGAGCGGTAATCAACCTCTGTTTCAGTTCCTGAAAACTAGCTTCGCATTTATCTGTCCAGATAAATCGCTGATTCTTCTTTGTAAGCTCGGTTAGGGGCATTGAAATTTTGGAGAACCCCTCCACGAACCTACGGTAGTACCCAGCTAATCCCAAAAAGCTTCTGATCTCTGTCACTGTCTTCGGTCTCGGCCAATCCCTGACGGATTCAATCTTCCCGGGATCCACCTTGATCCCATCTTTACTCACAATGTGCCCTAGGAAGGACACCTGAGACAACCAGAACTCACATTTCTTGAACTTGGCGTAGAGTCTATGTTCTCGAAGTCGTTGCAGTACCATCTGGAGGTGTAACTCATGCTCCTCTTCTGACTGAGAGTACACGAGGATGTCGTCGATAAACACAATCACACAGATATCGAGGAAATCCTTGAATACCCTATTCATCAGGTCCATGAATGCTGCAGGAGCATTGGTTAGTCCGAATGACATAACCAGGAACTCGTAGTGTCCATACCTAGTGCGGAAAGCCGTCTTTGGAATGTCCTCCTCTCGGATCCTCAGCTGATGATAACCCGAACGGAGATCAATCTTAGAAAAGACCGTCTTCCCCTGAAGTTGATCGAACAAGTCATCGATCCTAGGTAATGGATATTTATTCTTCACCGTCAGCTTGTTCAACTCTGTAGTCGATGCACATCCTCATAGATCCATCCTTCTTCTTCACGAACAAAACCGGGCTCCCTGTGGTGACACACTGGGCCGGATGAACCCTATGTCAAGCAACCCCTGGAGCTGAATCTTCAATTCCTTAAGTTCAGCTAGAGCCATCCTATACGGGGCTTTAGAAACCGGATCCACCCCTGGTGCCAAGTCAATCACGAAGTCAATCTCCCTCTGAGGTGGTAACCCTGGAAGTTCTTCGGGAAAACGTCCGTAAATTCCCGAACCACACCGATGTCCTCTCGGCCGAATGGTGTCCGGCCGAGTGGTGTCCACCACCACGGCCGTAAACCCTAAGCACCCACCGTGCAATAATTCTCTCGCTGACATAGCCGAGATCACCGGGATCCGAGATCCCTGAACCGAACCCACAAACACGAACGGTTCTTCACTTTCCGGTTGGAAGACCACCATCTTCCTCTTACAATCAATGCTCGCCGAATATTTAGATAGGAAATCCATTCCTAAAATAATATCAAATTCGACTAAGCTCATCTCTATCAGATCAGCGCTTAACTCTCTACCATCTATCCTGATCGGCATAGACCTAATCCACCTATTGGAGATAACCAATTCTCCGCTGTAATGTGGTTCCAAACCCTGACTCATATCTATCAAAGGGTCTACCCAACTTACTAAAGACTCTGGCCGCCACATAAGAACGTGTAGCCCCAGAATCAAACAGCACTGAATAAAGCGAGTCGTTAATAAAAATCTGACCTGTAACAACTGATGGGCTGGCATCTGCATCAGCCTGCGTGATCGCGAATACCCTGGCTGGAGTGGGTATCGCTGGAGCTCTCGGTGCCTCTGGCCGGAGCTGGGGACATTCTCTCTTGAAGTGCCCGGGCATGCCACAATGAAAGCATCCCTGCCCCTTGCACTCTCCCCGATGGTGCCTCTTGCAGATAGGGCACTCGGGGTAGGAGAATCGGGTCTCATTACCACCAGGACGACTCCCTCTGTTCTGGTTCCCCCGGAACCTCTTGTTTTGGCTCGAGCCGCCGGAAGCAGTGGGTGCCCTCTTCCTCTGATCAATGGCCGAACCACTACTCCCCGCCGAAGCCTCGATGCGGGAGGGGTAGGAGCTCCGCCACCAACCGAGTACCGGGCCGAATCCGACATACACCCCACCGCGCCCTCGGCTCGCGGTGCCTTCTCCACCATCCGAGCGTAGGTGGTGCTGTCGTCTGTGGTAATCATCAGGTCATGCCTGATCTTGGGATTCAACCCGTCCAGATACTTCTCCTTTCTGCTGAAGTCGGTCGGCACAATACCCGAGGCTAACCTCGCCAACCGGTCAAACTGAGTAGTATACTCAGTGACACTCATGTTCTCCCGCTGGGTCAGGTGAACGAACTCTTTCCTCTTGGTGCTTCTAACCGCCTCATTGTAGTACTTCGCGTTGAAGAGTTCCTGGAACCTTTCCCAGGTCATGGTGGTGACATCGTGAATCTGAGACACCATGTCCCACCATACCAGGGCATCCTCCTGGAACTGAAATGTGGCGCACACCACTCTGTCGTTACCGGTGACACCCATGAAGTTCAAGATTCTGGTGATCACCGTAAGCCACTGCTCGGCTTTCGACACATCTGGACCTCCCAGGAATACCGGAGGTGCTTGCTTCCGGAACCGTTCATACAAAGGCTCCAATCTATGGGCCGCCACTACCATCTCGGCCTGGGCAGCAGGGGCAGGTGCCACTGGAACTACTGGCACTGGAACTGCAGGAGCACCCTGCTGTCTCAACCTCTGAATCTCGAGGTCTTGCTCTTCGATCCTGGCTTGCATCTCCGCAAACCGCAGCTCCCAGTTCGGGGCTCCCTGATCGGCTGGGGGAGCCTGGGCAGCCTGTGGCGGGTTTTCATCACCCCGGCCACGTGCCCTGCCTCGGGGACCTCTACCTCGGCCCCTAGCAGGTGGGGGAAACCGAGCTCCCTCTCCCTGATTCGACCCCACTGAGTTGCCTCGACTCCTGGTAGTCCGCCTGGCGTCCATCTAATTAGAACCGCCTGCGAAACCAAGAGTTGGCATATCAGGTCGTATTCAAGGCGAGCTTACTAATGCCGCTTAATTTGGAAATTAGAAATGAAACATGCGCCTATTCTACTATCAGGCTACTAACATGCTTCCTAACAGGCTTTTCTTTTTCATAACCGAATAAAATAAACTACTAAAGCAATAAAGGCTTACCGAACCGTGAACCGAGCTAACCGCCGATGATGATTGTACATGTCGTGACGATCTTCGGAAGACAACACAGCGGCTACGATACCAAATTGTAACACCCTAACTATCTTAGGCGTATTACGTGATTTTCAAACGTACTGTGCAGCTCGTTGCTAATCAACGAGGTTTATGGAAAAACGTGATTAATTAAAATTTTGCTTTTTCATTAAACTTATAAACCATTTTACAAAAAGTCTCGGGATCCCGATTTATAAAAATATTTACAAACGTTTTCACTGTTTAACTTTTACATCAAAATGAAAGTCGTCTAACGACAAGCTTACAAAATCTCGCCCGTGCCGTCCCGAGGATCGTACGCTCCAGTGCCTAACCGCCCCGAGCATGTACAATCTCATAAGCTCGCTCACGGTCCATCAAGAATCGCCTTGCCTTTACCTACACATGCACATAAACCGTGAGTCGACGGACTCGCAAGAAAAGCATAATAATATCATACATAAAACCGATCGCCGTGTCCAACACGATACCGAGTCCCGCCATCGCCATGTCCAACATGGTACCGAGCACTACCGCCATGTCCAACATGGTACCGAGTTTTGAACGTTCGGGGACGGTACTATTGACACGTAACAACCCGATCGGCCGAACCGGTCATACTCCGCCGGTCATACTCCCACTGTACCGACGTGTTACTATATCCTCCCGATCGGTCGAACCGGTCATACTCCGCCGTCGGTCATACTCCGGCTCGTACCGACGGGATACGTCAATAGCACGGAACCACCAACCAAGTGTCGGCTGATCGGTCAAACCGGTCATACTCCGCCGTCGGTCATACTCCAGCCTGTACCGACGTGACAGGGTTGGATGGTTCGAAGCCTAATACATATCTAATGTAATCTAACAGGCTTCCTACATGCACGCTAAACATGTAATCTACATATGCATACTGTTATACTAATCTTACCTGGATTCCGATTTCGTGTGTGCCGTCAACCCGACCGGAACCGAAGCCGAACGGCGGACATCGGCTCCTAAACCATAAAAATCACAACGCTATAAGTGACACGCTAAATCACTTCCCGGACTAAAACTTGAAACTAAAAGTTTCCCTATCGATAAAAAGCATGGCAATACCCCTAAAAACCCAAAAACGAGGAAAACTTGGGTTCGAAAAATCCCCAACCGAAGACCGTTGCCCAACCGAATTCCGGTTCGGGAAAATCTGAACCCCCCATCCGAATTCGGATGCTCAACCGAATTCCGGTTCCTCGCGAGTACCAACTAAAAATCACATATCTTGACCAATTCGAACCCAATTGATCCCAAACTTTCCAGACCTCTTCTATAGGTCCCAAATAACAAAACCAAAGCATCAAACCTACCCAGAAACCACATACACAAAATTCACCATTAAAGACCAAGCTTTGAGTTCAAGAACTCAAACTTGGTTAAATCCACTATCATGCACCCTAGCCTAGTTAATTCTACTTAACTAAGCATATAATCACCTCTGAAAACATACAGAAACACCCAGCAACTTCACAGCAACATATTCACACATTTTCCTTCAAAAATCATACTTTTTCACATAAAAACTAAGAGCTTGAACAATCCTAACTAACAAGCATTCAAACAACTCAATCATCATCAAAATAATCATGCTTTGAACCCTAGAAAAATAACAAAATCACAGCAGCAACAAATACTAAAAACTCATGCATGCATCATCATTTTTCACATAGTTTTTCAAGAAATTAAAGGAGAAAGGGTTAGAATCACCTACCACAATCAAGAGCTCACAATTAGGATGAATTTAGCTTAGAGAAATGAAGAAAAAACCCAGCTTGCACCCCAAAGTTCCCAGCCGAAAGTGAAGAGGAAAATAGAGAGAGTTTTCTTTGAAAATTTTCTATTTTTTTCTAAGTGTTGAGAAATGAAAGAAATTAAAAGAGAAATGCCAAATAACTAAACTTATTTCAGCCAACTCCAAATACCCAAATAATATTTAATTTCCATTTAACAATCACATAAGACAAAATATCATTGGGGCAAAAAGACCATTTTGCCCCTCCATACTAAAACCACATAATAATCACTAAAGGGGTATTTTTGGGACATTCTAAATTCCCGGCCATTCCCGACATTCCCAATGTCTAAAACCCGTCCCCAAAATACTAACATACTAAGTTGTGATTTCTACTGAGCCAAACGCCGCGTTCCAAAATACCGGACACCGGAAATGCGAAATATAAAAACTGCTGAAGACATAATTATGCATATCTGAATTCCATAAATATCCCTGATAAATTATTTAAATAGCTATAAATAATTTCATGATTAACATAAATAACTGCAAATTTCCAAATTAACTAAGCGGGCTTTACAGCCATCAAAACTGACTGGCTCAAGCGTAATCATCATTCTTCCAATAATATCCGAAGGTCTATCTCTAGATCTCTCTCTCCTCTCTACTTTCTTGCATTTGCAGTAACCCTAACTCATGATTGTTTTTTCTCTCTCGCACTCTCAGTATTATAGGAGGGTTTATTTAGGATTTTCCTTTTCTTTTCCACCTTTGAGTAGCAGAAACCAACACCGGCATTTCCATGGAAGGCGATCAGAACTCACTGGCTCAAGCCTAATCATTCTTGAAATAATGGTCTCTCTCTCTCTCTCTCTCTCTCTCTCTCTCTCTCTCTCCTCTAGATCTCTCGCATTTGTTAATCGATGATGAATATGTTGGTGAGTACTGCAGGTGGATATGGTGTGGAGTAGCTAGGGTTTCTGACAGTAACCCTAACTAGTGATTTTCTCTCTTAGCTAGCTGCTACTATAGGATCGTTGGAGGCTATCAATCATTTTCTGAGTAATATATTCTGATCTACCCATTTCTGGTAAGTTTATATACATATATATATCTGGTGTATATATCTCAACGTATATATATAATGGCAATTTTTTATTTATTTTATTTTTTTATGATGTTTCGTTTGGGATGTTTTTGTAGTTTATTAATTAAGAATCTATTTTACATGGTTATTATTACAAAATTTCTTAATTAATTAATAGTTAATTTTTTTGTACGTATATATATGCTTTTTATTTTGACTAATTTTCTTTTTTAATTTGTTTTATATATTTATTAGATATTTTTTTCTCAAATGTTAATTTTATTTATTTATCCAAACTATTGAATATTATCTTAATGAGGCGAAAGGGGCTAGGGTTTTACACTCTTACTCTAAAGTACTCATCGCCAACACTACGTCGTTTTCGTGTAATATACTTTATTTATTTATATAATGACCCCTTTAAATTATTTGTTTTTGTACTTGCGCCGCTCACAAATATTTATTTTCTGCTTTCATCCTTAATAAAAAAAATAAAAGGTCAGCCAACTAATAAGACCAAAAGTTTAATGAATATAGATTTATAAAGATAAAATTACAACAATCAATTTTGTACAATAATGTATATTTTTCTGAGATTCAAAAATAATTATTATTACTTTATAGATTAGTTTTTTTTTTTATAAAAACAATAAATAAAAAGAAAAAAAAAATATATACTACTGAGAGAGAGAGAGAAATTTGGTGCTTTCATCTTTACATGTAGTACTACACGTACAAAACTGTAAAAAATTAATAAAAATGATTATAATTTTAATTTATTGCAAGCGTTAGTTATAATTATATATCTCTTTTTTTTTTTTTTTGAGAAAAAGTACTATTTTATTAATCATTCAAAAAAAATATAATACAACAGATAAAATTGAAGGTAGATAATCCTTCAATCAAAAAAATCTCTATCCACCAATAGAGTAAATTAGGCCAAAATATTAAAGACCTTACTCTAAGGGAAATTGGAAACAAAATTTTAATAACTAGACTAAATCATTGGGATGAGTATGGCCTTGAACTTCATGAATCAATGTCAAAATAATCTCCAGATTGTTCCAAATGAGGCTATAATAATTTCCAATTCCTTAGTCTTGAGAAAGCCAATAGTATGCCGGAAAATACCTGAAAGTACATTCCATGCAAAGTTCTTCTTATCGCCCAAACACCAACTATTGGAAGAGAAAATTTCCATTAACTAGTTGTAACTTTTAGTCGACCTGAGAGTGGAGTGCACCATTTTATTAATGGTAAATGTGGTTGAATCCAGAGAGTAAATTGAGTCATATATTTCATTGGGGCATTTGGTCGAGCACCTAGTGAACACAAAACAATGTATTGATTATAATAATGCCATGGTTCTTGTACCAACACCATTTTCATGAATTCAATTGCGTTTAGGCCATTTAGGATTGAATAATTTTGATGCCCCTGAGCGTGAAAATTGCATAGCCAGAGAAGGTCATTTCCCACACCAGTCAAAAATGCATAGAAAAGAACGATGAGGTTGGAGAAGAAGAAAGAACCACCACCGGCACAGGAAATGGGGTGGACGCCCACCGATATTCTACCGGACGAAGCCAGACACAAACATAGTTAACAATCGTAATCGTAAGGAATAACTGCCACAGAGAAAAATGGGTAACTTCCTCTCTCTCTGGTCACAATATTAATTAATATTAATTATATCCTGGAATAACACACTGAATAAAATATTCTCTCTCTTGCTAGAGTCTCATTCTCATTCTGACTCTCCTACGTACGTACACTTGCTCTCTCCTCTCTCACATAATTTTCATTCTCACTTTGGTACGTACTCTCTCTCTCACACACTTTCTGATTCTCATTCTTGATGTATGTTTAGTGATCTTGTTCTGATAATTGATCAAGAAGAAATTTCTAAATTAAGTAGACTTGATTGTACTACTACAAAATTGGGCTTTAGAGGCGCTTTTAAGGGGTTTTGGTGAAATTCGCTACCGACGCCGTTCCGTGTGACGCTATAGGGTTTAAAACAACTGACGCCATAGGGTCCCTATGGCGTCGGTTTTTTCATAACAACCGACGCCAAAGGGTACCTATGGCGTCGGTTATTATGAAAAAACCGACGCCAGTGGTCCCTATGGCGTCGGTTCTTATGAAAACCGACGCCATAGGGTCTTGGTATTTACTAGCTTTACAATTTCGTCCTTTAGCATAATTTATATATATTATTTTATTATTAATATAATTAAATTAAGTATAAATTATATACAATAAGCATAAATAAAAATTAAATTGAAAAGTTAAATAAATACACATTTACATTAATCTAAGTGTTTGTATATTAGCTATCTTTTTATTAATATTTTATATTTGACATTATGTGTTTGTATTTTTGTAGTATATTAGTATATTTTTTATAATTTTTTTAAGTTATATTTTGTATAATAATTAGTATATTAAATAATAAATAATGTGTAATATTTTTTAATTTTTATGTAATTTCATATTTTTATATATTTAAATTTTTCAAGACTAATAAAATAAAACAATAATTTAAGGACCAAAATAAATAGAAAAAATTAGAGAAAGGGCTAAACTTTGCATGAATTTTTTTGAAAACTTTGAATATTAATAACTCTTGATCCGATTATCCATTTGAGACGATTTTTTTTTTAACTTGGGTATTTTTTCGCATTCTACGCATCCCAAACAGCCTATGGCGGTTTGGCCAACTATTTTGTCCAAAAAACGATCTTTTGTATACTAAAATCATGTTATGCACCCCTTTCACCTAACTTTTTTGTGTTTTATTTTGCTATTTTACTTAAATAAACTAATAAAATTCTAATATTAAGTATTAGAATCAATGTTAAATAAAATTCTTTTATATCTCTTCTAATATTTAAATAAAATTATTGTAGTTAATTTATATAAAGATTGTGTTTTGGTATATTGGTAAAGACTTATCAATTTATCTTTTTGGTCACAAGTTCAAATCTCATTAGACTATTTTTTGTATTTCTTTTTTTTTTTAGCTTACTATATCTATCATATGTATTACATCAATATTATTCTAAAATTACTCTAAGTATTTAAGAATTATCTAAATATATATAAAAAAACATTCTTATAAAAGTAAGTTAAAGAAAGCATACCTTATACTAAAAATTATGTACTTGACTTCCGATAAAAGTCACTTCCGATAAAAACCTAACACCCAAGTTTAAGAGAAAAAAATCAAATATTATCCTAATTCTACCGAAATTTTGACAGCATAACGGTTATAATTGAACATATCCAAAAAATTCAAACCTATTAATAACAACAAAACACAATTCAAAACAATATAAAATAATCACAACAACATTTAGCAATATAAAAGTTTACCACCCATCCGACTGCAAAGATAGGTATTCACGTAACCTACTTCACTACGGATGAATATTTAAGATATTCAAACTCTACTAAGCATTCATAATTATTATAATAAAAGTTAGTAAATGTATACCTCGAGCTACCTTGAAATCGATCAACACCAAATAAGTCGGATCCTTGCAAATTGACCTCACAACCTACAACGTAAAGAAATACTACAAAATTACCAATTTTTTTATTTAGCTACTTACTACTTATATAAATTATGAGTAACTAGTTAGTAATAAAAATACATGAATATGAATAAAAATTAGTAACTTGCTAAATAGTTGTAACTAACTATTTACTAGTTACTAAAAAAAATAAAAACACATGAATAAAATTGAAAATAGAAAAAAAAAATTAATACAAAATATAGTTAATTTCTAAATTTTTGTTTCTAAACTAATTTTATAGAAATTAATTTCTAAACTTTTATTTTAATACTCTCCTATCTCATTCTCATCACAATATTTACTGGCTCCTAAACCATAAAAATCACAACGCTATAAGTGACACGCTAAATCACTTCCCGGGGACTAAAACTTGAAACTAAAAGTTTCCCTATCGATAAAAAGCATGGCAATACCCCTAAAAACCCAAAAACGAGGAAAACTTGGGTTCTGAAAAATCCCCAACCGGAAGACCGGTTGCCCAACCGGAATTCCGGTTCTGGGAAAATCTGAACCCCCCATCCGGAATTCCGGATGCTCAACCGGAATTCCGGTTCCTCGCAGGCAGCCAACTAAAAATCACATATCTTGACCAATTCGAACCCAATTGATCCCAAACTTTCCAGACCTCTTCTATAGGTCCCAAATAACAAAACCAAAGCATCAAACCTACCCAGAAACCACATACACAAAATTCACCATTAAAGACCAAGCTTTGAGTTCAAGAACTCAAACTTGGTTAAATCCACTATCATGCACCCTAGCCTAGTTAATTCTACTTAACTAAGCATATAATCACCTCTGAAAACATACAGAAACACCCAGCAACTTCACAGCAACATATTCACACATTTTCCTTCAAAAATCATACTTTTTCACATAAAAACTAAGAGCTTGAACAATCCTAACTAACAAGCATTCAAACAACTCAATCATCATCAAAATAATCATGCTTTGAACCCTAGAAAAATAACAAAATCACAGCAACAAATACTAAAAACT
Source organism: Cannabis sativa (assembly GCF_029168945.1). Classification (NCBI taxonomy): domain Eukaryota; kingdom Viridiplantae; phylum Streptophyta; class Magnoliopsida; order Rosales; family Cannabaceae; genus Cannabis; species Cannabis sativa. Next base: position 52,090,566 of record NC_083607.1, on the reverse strand, counting down.
CATGCATGCATCATCATTTTTCACATAGTTTTTCAAGAAATTAAAGGAGAAAGGGTTAGAATCACCTACCACAATCAAGAGCTCACAATTAGGATGAATTTAGCTTAGAGAAATGAAGAAAAAACCCAGCTTGCACCCCAAAGTTCCCAGCCCAAAATTAAAGAGGAAAATAGAGAGAGTTTTCTTTGAAAATTTTCTATTTTTTTCTAAGTGTTGAGAAATGAGAGAAATTAAAAGAGAAATGCCAAATAACTAAACTTATTTCAGCCAACTCCAAATACCCAAATAATATTTAATTTCCATTTAACAATCACATAAGACAAAATATCATTGGGGCAAAAAGACCATTTTGCCCCTCCATACTAAAACCACATAATAATCACTAAAGGGGTATTTTTGGGACATTCTAAATTCCCGGCCATTCCCGACATTCCCAATGTCTAAAACCCGTCCCCAAAATACTAACATACTAAGTTGTGATTTCTACTGAGCCAAACGCCGCGTTCCAAAATACCGGACACCGGAAATGCGAAATATAAAAACTGCTGAAGACATAATTATGCATATCTGAATTCCATAAATATCCCTGATAAATTATTTAAATAGCTATAAATAATTTCATGATTAACATAAATAACTGCAAATTTCCAAATTAACTAAGCGGGCTTTACAGCCATCAAAACTGACTGGCTCAAGCGTAATCATCATTCTTCCAATAATATCCGAAGGTCTATCTCTAGATCTCTCTCTCCTCTCTACTTTCTTGCATTTGCAGTAACCCTAACTCATGATTGTTTTTTCTCTCTCGCACTCTCAGTATTATAGGAGGGTTTATTTAGGATTTTCCTTTTCTTTTCCACCTTTGAGTAGCAGAAACCAACACCGGCATTTCCATGGAAGGCGATCAGAACTCACTGGCTCAAGCCTAATCATTCTTGAAATAATGGTCTCTCTCTCTCTCTCTCTCTCTCTCTCTCTCTCTCTCTCCTCTAGATCTCTCGCATTTGTTAATCGATGATGAATATGTTGGTGAGTACTGCAGGTGGATATGGTGTGGAGTAGCTAGGGTTTCTGACAGTAACCCTAACTAGTGATTTTCTCTCTTAGCTAGCTGCTACTATAGGATCGTTGGAGGCTATCAATCATTTTCTGAGTAATATATTCTGATCTACCCATTTCTGGTAAGTTTATATACATATATATATCTGGTGTATATATCTCAACGTATATATATAATGGCAATTTTTTATTTATTTTATTTTTTTATGATGTTTCGTTTGGGATGTTTTTGTAGTTTATTAATTAAGAATCTATTTTACATGGTTATTATTACAAAATTTCTTAATTAATTAATAGTTAATTTTTTTGTACGTATATATATGCTTTTTATTTTGACTAATTTTCTTTTTTAATTTGTTTTATATATTTATTAGATATTTTTTTCTCAAATGTTAATTTTATTTATTTATCCAAACTATTGAATATTATCTTAATGAGGCGAAAGGGGCTAGGGTTTTACACTCTTACTCTAAAGTACTCATCGCCAACACTACGTCGTTTTCGTGTAATATACTTTATTTATTTATATAATGACCCCTTTAAATTATTTGTTTTTGTACTTGCGCCGCTCACAAATATTTATTTTCTGCTTTCATCCTTAATAAAAAAAATAAAAGGTCAGCCAACTAATAAGACCAAAAGTTTAATGAATATAGATTTATAAAGATAAAATTACAACAATCAATTTTGTACAATAATGTATATTTTTCTGAGATTCAAAAATAATTATTATTACTTTATAGATTAGTTTTTTTTTTTATAAAAACAATAAATAAAAAGAAAAAAAAAATATATACTACTGAGAGAGAGAGAGAAATTTGGTGCTTTCATCTTTACATGTAGTACTACACGTACAAAACTGTAAAAAATTAATAAAAATGATTATAATTTTAATTTATTGCAAGCGTTAGTTATAATTATATATCTCTTTTTTTTTTTTTTTGAGAAAAAGTACTATTTTATTAATCATTCAAAAAAAATATAATACAACAGATAAAATTGAAGGTAGATAATCCTTCAATCAAAAAAATCTCTATCCACCAATAGAGTAAATTAGGCCAAAATATTAAAGACCTTACTCTAAGGGAAATTGGAAACAAAATTTTAATAACTAGACTAAATCATTGGGATGAGTATGGCCTTGAACTTCATGAATCAATGTCAAAATAATCTCCAGATTGTTCCAAATGAGGCTATAATAATTTCCAATTCCTTAGTCTTGAGAAAGCCAATAGTATGCCGGAAAATACCTGAAAGTACATTCCATGCAAAGTTCTTCTTATCGCCCAAACACCAACTATTGGAAGAGAAAATTTCCATTAACTAGTTGTAACTTTTAGTCGACCTGAGAGTGGAGTGCACCATTTTATTAATGGTAAATGTGGTTGAATCCAGAGAGTAAATTGAGTCATATATTTCATTGGGGCATTTGGTCGAGCACCTAGTGAACACAAAACAATGTATTGATTATAATAATGCCATGGTTCTTGTACCAACACCATTTTCATGAATTCAATTGCGTTTAGGCCATTTAGGATTGAATAATTTTGATGCCCCTGAGCGTGAAAATTGCATAGCCAGAGAAGGTCATTTCCCACACCAGTCAAAAATGCATAGAAAAGAACGATGAGGTTGGAGAAGAAGAAAGAACCACCACCGGGCACAGGAAATGGGGTGGACGCCCACCGATATTCTACCGGACGAAGCCAGACACAAACATAGTTAACAATCGTAATCGTAAGGAATAACTGCCACAGAGAAAAATGGGTAACTTCCTCTCTCTCTGGTCACAATATTAATTAATATTAATTATATCCTGGAATAACACACTGAATAAAATATTCTCTCTCTTGCTAGAGTCTCATTCTCATTCTGACTCTCCTACGTACGTACACTTGCTCTCTCCTCTCTCACATAATTTTCATTCTCACTTTGGTACGTACTCTCTCTCTCACACACTTTCTGATTCTCATTCTTGATGTATGTTTAGTGATCTTGTTCTGATAATTGATCAAGAAGAAATTTCTAAATTAAGTAGACTTGATTGTACTACTACAAAATTGGGCTTTAGAGGCAGTTTTTAAGGGGTTTTGGTGAAATTCGCTACCGACGCTGTTCCAGGTGACGCTATAGGGTTTAAAACAACTGACGCCATAGGGTCCCTATGGCGTCGGTTTTTTCATAACAACCGACGCCAAAGGGTACCTATGGCGTCGGTTATTATGAAAAAACCGACGCCAAAGGGTCCCTATGGCGTCGGTTCTTATGAAAAAACCGACGCCATAGGGTCTTGGTATTTACTAGCTTTACAATTTCGTCCTTTAGCATAATTTATATATATTATTTTATTATTAATATAATTAAATTAAGTATAAATTATATACAATAAGCATAAATAAAAATTAAATTGAAAAGTTAAATAAATACACATTTACATTAATCTAAGTGTTTGTATATTAGCTATCTTTTTATTAATATTTTATATTTGACATTATGTGTTTGTATTTTTGTAGTATATTAGTATATTTTTTATAATTTTTTTAAGTTATATTTTGTATAATAATTAGTATATTAAATAATAAATAATGTGTAATATTTTTTAATTTTTATGTAATTTCATATTTTTATATATTTAAATTTTTCAAGACTAATAAAATAAAACAATAATTTAAGGACCAAAATAAATAGAAAAAATTAGAGAAAGGGCTAAACTTTGCATGAATTTTTTTGAAAACTTTGAATATTAATAACTCTTGATCCGATTATCCATTTGAGACGATTTTTTTTTTAACTTGGGTATTTTTTCGCATTCTACGCATCCCAAACAAATTCTATGGCGGTTTGGCCAACTATTTTGTCCAAAAAACGATCTTTTGTATACTAAAATCATGTTATGCACCCCTTTCACCTAACTTTTTTGTGTTTTATTTTGCTATTTTACTTAAATAAACTAATAAAATTCTAATATTAAGTATTAGAATCAATGTTAAATAAAATTCTTTTATATCTCTTCTAATATTTAAATAAAATTATTGTAGTTAATTTATATAAAGATTGTGTTTTGGTATATTGGTAAAGACTTATCAATTTATCTTTTTGGTCACAAGTTCAAATCTCATTAGACTATTTTTTGTATTTTTTTTTTAGCTTACTATATCTATCATATGTATTACATCAATATTATTCTAAAATTACTCTAAGTATTTAAGAATTATCTAAATATATATAAAAAAACATTCTTATAAAAGTAAGTTAAAGAAAGCATACCTTATACTAAAAATTATGTACTTGACTTCCGATAAAGTGACTTCCGATAAAATCCTAACAACCAAGTTTAAGAGAAAAAAATCAAATATTATCCTAATTCTACCGAAATTTCGGCAGCATAACGGTTATAATTGAACATATCCAAAAAATTCAAACCTATTAATAACAACAAAACACAATTCAAAACAATATAAAATAATCACAACAACATTTAGCAATATAAAAGTTTACCACCCATCCGACTGCAGTATAGGTATTCACAGAACCTACTTCACTACGGATGAATATTTAAGATATTCAAACTCTACTAAGCATTCATAATTATTATAATAAAAGTTAGTAAATGTATACCTCGAGCTACCTTGAAATCGATCAACACCAAATAAGTCGGATCCTTGCAAATTGACCTCACAACCTACAACGTAAAGAAATACTACAAAATTACCAATTTTTTTATTTAGCTACTTACTACTTATATAAATTATGAGTAACTAGTTAGTAATAAAAATACATGAATATGAATAAAAATTAGTAACTTGCTAAATAGTTGTAACTAACTATTTACTAGTTACTAAAAAAAATAAAAACACATGAATAAAATTGAAAATAGAAAAAAAAAATTAATACAAAATATAGTTAATTTCTAAATTTTTGTTTCTAAACTAATTTTATAGAAATTAATTTCTAAACTTTTATTTTAATACTCTCCTATCTCATTCTCATCACAATATTTACTGGCTCCTAAACCATAAAAATCACAACGCTATAAGTGACACGCTAAATCACTTCCCGGGGACTAAAACTTGAAACTAAAAGTTTCCCTATCGATAAAAAGCATGGCAATACCCCTAAAAACCCAAAAACGAGGAAAACTTGGGTTCTGAAAAATCCCCAACCGGAAGACCGGTTGCCCAACCGGAATTCCGGTTCTGGGAAAATCTGAACCCCCCATCCGGAATTCCGGATGCTCAACCGGAATTCCGGTTCCTCGCAGGCAGCCAACTAAAAATCACATATCTTGACCAATTCGAACCCAATTGATCCCAAACTTTCCAGACCTCTTCTATAGGTCCCAAATAACAAAACCAAAGCATCAAACCTACCCAGAAACCACATACACAAAATTCACCATTAAAGACCAAGCTTTGAGTTCAAGAACTCAAACTTGGTTAAATCCACTATCATGCACCCTAGCCTAGTTAATTCTACTTAACTAAGCATATAATCACCTCTGAAAACATACAGAAACACCCAGCAACTTCACAGCAACATATTCACACATTTTCCTTCAAAAATCATACTTTTTCACATAAAAACTAAGAGCTTGAACAATCCTAACTAACAAGCATTCAAACAACTCAATCATCATCAAAATAATCATGCTTTGAACCCTAGAAAAATAACAAAATCACAGCAGCAACAAATACTAAAAACTCATGCATGCATCATCATTTTTCACATAGTTTTTCAAGAAATTAAAGGAGAAAGGGTTAGAATCACCTACCACAATCAAGAGCTCACAATTAGGATGAATTTAGCTTAGAGAAATGAAGAAAAAACCCAGCTTGCACCCCAAAGTTCCCAGCCGAAAGTGAAGAGGAAAATAGAGAGAGTTTTCTTTGAAAATTTTCTATTTTTTTCTAAGTGTTGAGAAATGAGAGAAATTAAAAGAGAAATGCCAAATAACTAAACTTATTTCAGCCAACTCCAAATACCCAAATAATATTTAATTTCCATTTAACAATCACATAAGACAAAATATCATTGGGGCAAAAAGACCATTTTGCCCCTCCATACTAAAACCACATAATAATCACTAAAGGGGTATTTTTGGGACATTCTAAATTCCCGGCCATTCCCGACATTCCCAATGTCTAAAACCCGTCCCCAAAATACTAACATACTAAGTTGTGATTTCTACTGAGCCAAACGCCGCGTTCCAAAATACCGGACACCGGAAATGCGAAATATAAAAACTGCTGAAGACATAATTATGCATATCTGAATTCCATAAATATCCCTGATAAATTATTTAAATAGCTATAAATAATTTCATGATTAACATAAATAACTGCAAATTTCCAAATTAACTAAGCGGGCTTTACAGCCATCAAAACTGACTGGCTCAAGCGTAATCATCATTCTTCCAATAATATCCGAAGGTCTATCTCTAGATCTCTCTCTCCTCTCTACTTTCTTGCATTTGCAGTAACCCTAACTCATGATTGTTTTTTCTCTCTCGCACTCTCAGTATTATAGGAGGGTTTATTTAGGATTTTCCTTTTCTTTTCCACCTTTGAGTAGCAGAAACCAACACCGGCATTTCCATGGAAGGCGATCAGAACTCACTGGCTCAAGCCTAATCATTCTTGAAATAATGGTCTCTCTCTCTCTCTCGCTCTCTCTCTCTCTCTCTCTCTCTCTCTCTAGATCTCTCGCATTTGTTAATCGATGATGAATATGTTGGTGAGTACGCAGTGGATATGGTGTGGAGTAGCTAGGGTTTCGACGGTAACCCTAACTAGTGATTTTCTCTCTTAGCTAGCCTACTATAGGATCGTTGGAGGCTATCAATCATTTTCTGAGTAATATATTCTGATCTACCCATGTCTGGTAAGTTTATATACATATATATATCTGGTGTATATATCTCAACGTATATATATAATGGCAATTTTTTATGTATTTTATTTTTTTATGATGTTTCGTTTGGGATGTTTTTGTAGTTTATTAATTAAGAATCTATTTTACATGGTTATTATTACAAAATTTCTTAATTAATTAATAGTTAATTTTTTTGTACGTATATATATGCTTTTTATTTTGACTAATTTTCTTTTTTAATTTGTTTTATATATTTATTAGATATTTTTTTCTCAAATGTTAATTTTATTTATTTATCCAAACTATTGAATATTATCTTAATGAGGCGAAAGGGGCTAGGGTTTTACACTCTTACTCTAAAGTACTCATCGCCAACACTACGTCGTTTTCGTGTAATATACTTTATTTATTTATATAATGACCCCTTTAAATTATTTGTTTTTGTACTTGCGCCGCTCACAAATATTTATTTTCTGCTTTCATCCTTAATAAAAAAAATAAAAGGTCAGCCAACTAATAAGACCAAAAGTTTAATGAATATAGATTTATAAAGATAAAATTACAACAATCAATTTTGTACAATAATGTATATTTTTCGAGATTCAAAAATAATTATTATTACTTTATAGATTAGTTTTTTTTTTTATAAAAACAATAAATAAAAAGAAAAAAAAAATATATACTACTGAGAGAGAGAGAGAAATTTGGTGCTTTCATCTTTACATGTAGTACTACACGTACAAAACTGTAAAAAATTAATAAAAATGATTATAATTTTAATTTATTGCAAGCGTTAGTTATAATTATATATCTCTTTTTTTTTTTTTTTGAGAAAAAGTACTATTTTATTAATCATTCAAAAAAAATATAATACAACAGATAAAATTGAAGGTAGATAATCCTTCAATCAAAAAAATCTCTATCCACCAATAGAGTAAATTAGGCCAAAATATTAAAGACCTTACTCTAAGGGAAATTGGAAACAAAATTTTAATAACTAGACTAAATCATTGGGATGAGTATGGCCTTGAACTTCATGAATCAATGTCAAAATAATCTCCAGATTGTTCCAAATGAGGCTATAATAATTTCCAATTCCTTAGTCTTGAGAAAGCCAATAGTATGCCGGAAAATACCTGAAAGTACATTCCATGCAAAGTTCTTCTTATCGCCCAAACACCAACTATTGGAAGAGAAAATTTCCATTAACTAGTTGTAACTTTTAGTCGACCTGAGAGTGGAGTGCACCATTTTATTAATGGTAAATGTGGTTGAATCCAGAGAGTAAATTGAGTCATATATTTCATTGGGGCATTTGGTCGAGCACCTAGTGAACACAAAACAATGTATTGATTATAATAATGCCATGGTTCTTGTACCAACACCATTTTCATGAATTCAATTGCGTTTAGGCCATTTAGGATTGAATAATTTTGATGCCCCTGAGCGTGAAAATTGCATAGCCAGAGAAGGTCATTTCCCACACCAGTCAAAAATGCATAGAAAAGAACGATGAGGTTGGAGAAGAAGAAAGAACCACCACCGGGCACAGGAAATGGGGTGGACGCCCACCGATATTCTACCGGACGAAGCCAGACACAAACATAGTTAACAATCGTAATCGTAAGGAATAACTGCCACAGAGAAAAATGGGTAACTTCCTCTCTCTCTGGTCACAATATTAATTAATATTAATTATATCCTGGAATAACACACTGAATAAAATATTCTCTCTCTTGCTAGAGTCTCATTCTCATTCTGACTCTCCTACGTACGTACACTTGCTCTCTCCTCTCTCACATAATTTTCATTCTCACTTTGGTACGTACTCTCTCTCTCACACACTTTCTGATTCTCATTCTTGATGTATGTTTAGTGATCTTGTTCTGATAATTGATCAAGAAGAAATTTCTAAATTAAGTAGACTTGATTGTACTACTACAAAATTGGGCTTTAGAGGCAGTTTTTAAGGGGTTTTGGTGAAATTCGCTACCGACGCTGTTCCAGGTGACGCTATAGGGTTTAAAACAACTGACGCCATAGGGTCCCTATGGCGTCGGTTTTCATAACAACCGACGCCAAAGGGTACCTATGGCGTCGGTTATTATGAAAAAACCGACGCCAAGGGTCCCTATGGCGTCGGTTCTTATGAAAAAACCGACGCCATAGGGTCTTGGTATTTACTAGCTTTACAATTTCGTCCTTTAGCATAATTTATATATATTATTTTATTATTAATATAATTAAATTAAGTATAAATTATATACAATAAGCATAAATAAAAATTAAATTGAAAAGTTAAATAAATACACATTTACATTAATCTAAGTGTTTGTATATTAGCTATCTTTTTATTAATATTTTATATTTGACATTATGTGTTTGTATTTTTGTAGTATATTAGTATATTTTTTATAATTTTTTTAAGTTATATTTTGTATAATAATTAGTATATTAAATAATAAATAATGTGTAATATTTTTTAATTTTTATGTAATTTCATATTTTTATATATTTAAATTTTTCAAGACTAATAAAATAAAACAATAATTTAAGGACCAAAATAAATAGAAAAAATTAGAGAAAGGGCTAAACTTTGCATGAATTTTTTTGAAAACTTTGAATATTAATAACTCTTGATCCGATTATCCATTTGAGACGATTTTTTTTTTAACTTGGGTATTTTTTCGCATTCTACGCATCCCAAACAGCCTATGGCGGTTTGGCCAACTATTTTGTCCAAAAAACGATCTTTTGTATACTAAAATCATGTTATGCACCCCTTTCACCTAACTTTTTTGTGTTTTATTTTGCTATTTTACTTAAATAAACTAATAAAATTCTAATATTAAGTATTAGAATCAATGTTAAATAAAATTCTTTTATATCTCTTCTAATATTTAAATAAAATTATTGTAGTTAATTTATATAAAGATTGTGTTTTGGTATATTGGTAAAGACTTATCAATTTATCTTTTTGGTCACAAGTTCAAATCTCATTAGACTATTTTTTGTATTTCTTTTTTTTTTTAGCTTACTATATCTATCATATGTATTACATCAATATTATTCTAAAATTACTCTAAGTATTTAAGAATTATCTAAATATATATAAAAAAACATTCTTATAAAAGTAAGTTAAAGAAAGCATACCTTATACTAAAAATTATGTACTTGACTTCCGATAAAGTGACTTCCGATAAAATCCTAACAACCAAGTTTAAGAGAAAAAAAAATCAAATATTATCCTAATTCTACCGAAATTTCGGCAGCATAACGGTTATAATTGAACATATCCAAAAAATTCAAACCTATTAATAACAACAAAACACAATTCAAAACAATATAAAATAATCACAACAACATTTAGCAATATAAAAGTTTACCACCCATCCGACTGCAGTATAGGTATTCACAGAACCTACTTCACTACGGATGAATATTTAAGATATTCAAACTCTACTAAGCATTCATAATTATTATAATAAAAGTTAGTAAATGTATACCTCGAGCTACCTTGAAATCGATCAACACCAAATAAGTCGGATCCTTGCAAATTGACCTCACAACCTACAACGTAAAGAAATACTACAAAATTACCAATTTTTTTATTTAGCTACTTACTACTTATATAAATTATGAGTAACTAGTTAGTAATAAAAATACATGAATATGAATAAAAATTAGTAACTTGCTAAATAGTTGTAACTAACTATTTACTAGTTACTAAAAAAAATAAAAACACATGAATAAAATTGAAAATAGAAAAAAAAAATTAATACAAAATATAGTTAATTTCTAAATTTTTGTTTCTAAACTAATTTTATAGAAATTAATTTCTAAACTTTTATTTTAATACTCTCCTATCTCATTCTCATCACAATATTTACTGGCTCCTAAACCATAAAAATCACAACGCTATAAGTGACACGCTAAATCACTTCCCGGGGACTAAAACTTGAAACTAAAAGTTTCCCTATCGATAAAAAGCATGGCAATACCCCTAAAAACCCAAAAACGAGGAAAACTTGGGTTCTGAAAAATCCCCAACCGGAAGACCGGTTGCCCAACCGGAATTCCGGTTAGGAAAATACTGAACCCCCCATCCGGAATTCCGGATGCTCAACCGGAATTCCGGTTCCTCGCAGGCAGCCAACTAAAAATCACATATCTTGACCAATTCGAACCCAATTGATCCCAAACTTTCCAGACCTCTTCTATAGGTCCCAAATAACAAAACCAAAGCATCAAACCTACCCAGAAACCACATACACAAAATTCACCATTAAAGACCAAGCTTTGAGTTCAAGAACTCAAACTTGGTTAAATCCACTATCATGCACCCTAGCCTAGTTAATTCTACTTAACTAAGCATATAATCACCTCTGAAAACATACAGAAACACCCAGCAACTTCACAGCAACATATTCACACATTTTCCTTCAAAAATCATACTTTTTCACATAAAAACTAAGAGCTTGAACAATCCTAACTAACAAGCATTCAAACAACTCAATCATCATCAAAATAATCATGCTTTGAACCCTAGAAAAATAACAAAATCACAGCAGCAACAAATACTAAAAACTCATGCATGCATCATCATTTTTCACATAGTTTTTCAAGAAATTAAAGGAGAAAGGGTTAGAATCACCTACCACAATCAAGAGCTCACAATTAGGATGAATTTAGCTTAGAGAAATGAAGAAAAAACCCAGCTTGCACCCCAAAGTTCCCAGCCGAAAGTGAAGAGGAAAATAGAGAGAGTTTTCTTTGAAAATTTTCTATTTTTTTCTAAGTGTTGAGAAATGAGAGAAATTAAAAGAGAAATGCCAAATAACTAAACTTATTTCAGCCAACTCCAAATACCCAAATAATATTTAATTTCCATTTAACAATCACATAAGACAAAATATCATTGGGGCAAAAAGACCATTTTGCCCCTCCATACTAAAACCACATAATAATCACTAAAGGGGTATTTTTGGGACATTCTAAATTCCCGGCCATTCCCGACATTCCCAATGTCTAAAACCCGTCCCCAAAATACTAACATACTAAGTTGTGATTTCTACTGAGCCAAACGCCGTGTTCCAAAATACCGGACACCGGAAATGCGAAATATAAAAACTGCTGAAGACATAATTATGCATATCTGAATTCCATAAATATCCCTGATAAATTATTTAAATAGCTATAAATAATTTCATGATTAACATAAATAACTGCAAATTTCCAAATTAACTAAGCGGGCTTTACAGCCATCAAAACTGACTGGCTCAAGCGTAATCATCATTCTTCCAATAATATCCGAAGGTCTATCTCTAGATCTCTCTCTCCTCTCTACTTTCTTGCATTTGCAGTAACCCTAACTCATGATTGTTTTTTCTCTCTCGCACTCTCAGTATTATAGGAGGGTTTATTTAGGATTTTCCTTTTCTTTTCCACCTTTGAGTAGCAGAAACCAACACCGGCATTTCCATGGAAGGCGATCAGAACTCACTGGCTCAAGCCTAATCATTCTTGAAATAATGGTCTCTCTCTCTCTCTCTCTCTCTCCTCTAGATCTCTCGCATTTGTTAATCGATGATGAATATGTTGGTGAGTACTGCAGGTGGATATGGTGTGGAGTAGCTAGGGTTTCTGACAGTAACCCTAACTAGTGATTTTCTCTCTTAGCTAGCTGCTACTATAGGATCGTTGGAGGCTATCAATCATTTTCTGAGTAATATATTCTGATCTACCCATTTCTGGTAAGTTTATATACATATATATATCTGGTGTATATATCTCAACGTATATATATAATGGCAATTTTTTATTTATTTTATTTTTTTATGATGTTTCGTTTGGGATGTTTTTGTAGTTTATTAATTAAGAATCTATTTTACATGGTTATTATTACAAAATTTCTTAATTAATTAATAGTTAATTTTTTTGTACGTATATATATGCTTTTTATTTTGACTAATTTTCTTTTTTAATTTGTTTTATATATTTATTAGATATTTTTTTCTCAAATGTTAATTTTATTTATTTATCCAAACTATTGAATATTATCTTAATGAGGCGAAAGGGGCTAGGGTTTTACACTCTTACTCTAAAGTACTCATCGCCAACACTACGTCGTTTTCGTGTAATATACTTTATTTATTTATATAATGACCCCTTTAAATTATTTGTTTTTGTACTTGCGCCGCTCACAAATATTTATTTTCTGCTTTCATCCTTAATAAAAAAAATAAAAGGTCAGCCAACTAATAAGACCAAAAGTTTAATGAATATAGATTTATAAAGATAAAATTACAACAATCAATTTTGTACAATAATGTATATTTTTCTGAGATTCAAAAATAATTATTATTACTTTATAGATTAGTTTTTTTTTTTATAAAAACAATAAATAAAAAGAAAAAAAAAATATATACTACTGAGAGAGAGAGAGAAATTTGGTGCTTTCATCTTTACATGTAGTACTACACGTACAAAACTGTAAAAAATTAATAAAAATGATTATAATTTTAATTTATTGCAAGCGTTAGTTATAATTATATATCTCTTTTTTTTTTTTTTTGAGAAAAAGTACTATTTTATTAATCATTCAAAAAAAATATAATACAACAGATAAAATTGAAGGTAGATAATCCTTCAATCAAAAAAATCTCTATCCACCAATAGAGTAAATTAGGCCAAAATATTAAAGACCTTACTCTAAGGGAAATTGGAAACAAAATTTTAATAACTAGACTAAATCATTGGGATGAGTATGGCCTTGAACTTCATGAATCAATGTCAAAATAATCTCCAGATTGTTCCAAATGAGGCTATAATAATTTCCAATTCCTTAGTCTTGAGAAAGCCAATAGTATGCCGGAAAATACCTGAAAGTACATTCCATGCAAAGTTCTTCTTATCGCCCAAACACCAACTATTGGAAGAGAAAATTTCCATTAACTAGTTGTAACTTTTAGTCGACCTGAGAGTGGAGTGCACCATTTTATTAATGGTAAATGTGGTTGAATCCAGAGAGTAAATTGAGTCATATATTTCATTGGGGCATTTGGTCGAGCACCTAGTGAACACAAAACAATGTATTGATTATAATAATGCCATGGTTCTTGTACCAACACCATTTTCATGAATTCAATTGCGTTTAGGCCATTTAGGATTGAATAATTTTGATGCCCCTGAGCGTGAAAATTGCATAGCCAGAGAAGGTCATTTCCCACACCAGTCAAAAATGCATAGAAAAGAACGATGAGGTTGGAGAAGAAGAAAGAACCACCACCGGGCACAGGAAATGGGGTGGACGCCCACCGATATTCTACCGGACGAAGCCAGACACAAACATAGTTAACAATCGTAATCGTAAGGAATAACTGCCACAGAGAAAAATGGGTAACTTCCTCTCTCTCTGGTCACAATATTAATTAATATTAATTATATCCTGGAATAACACACTGAATAAAATATTCTCTCTCTTGCTAGAGTCTCATTCTCATTCTGACTCTCCTACGTACGTACACTTGCTCTCTCCTCTCTCACATAATTTTCATTCTCACTTTGGTACGTACTCTCTCTCTCACACACTTTCTGATTCTCATTCTTGATGTATGTTTAGTGATCTTGTTCTGATAATTGATCAAGAAGAAATTTCTAAATTAAGTAGACTTGATTGTACTACTACAAAATTGGGCTTTAGAGGCAGTTTTTAAGGGGTTTTGGTGAAATTCGCTACCGACGCTGTTCCAGGTGACGCTATAGGGTTTAAAACAACTGACGCCATAGGGTCCCTATGGCGTCGGTTTTTTCATAACAACCGACGCCAAAGGGTACCTATGGCGTCGGTTATTATGAAAAAACCGACGCCAAAGGGTCCCTATGGCGTCGGTTCTTATGAAAAAACCGACGCCATAGGGTCTTGGTATTTACTAGCTTTACAATTTCGTCCTTTAGCATAATTTATATATATTATTTTATTATTAATATAATTAAATTAAGTATAAATTATATACAATAAGCATAAATAAAAATTAAATTGAAAAGTTAAATAAATACACATTTACATTAATCTAAGTGTTTGTATATTAGCTATCTTTTTATTAATATTTTATATTTGACATTATGTGTTTGTATTTTTGTAGTATATTAGTATATTTTTTATAATTTTTTTAAGTTATATTTTGTATAATAATTAGTATATTAAATAATAAATAATGTGTAATATTTTTTAATTTTTATGTAATTTCATATTTTTATATATTTAAATTTTTCAAGACTAATAAAATAAAACAATAATTTAAGGACCAAAATAAATAGAAAAAATTAGAGAAAGGGCTAAACTTTGCATGAATTTTTTTGAAAACTTTGAATATTAATAACTCTTGATCCGATTATCCATTTGAGACGATTTTTTTTTTAACTTGGGTATTTTTTCGCATTCTACGCATCCCAAACAGCCTATGGCGGTTTGGCCAACTATTTTGTCCAAAAAACGATCTTTTGTATACTAAAATCATGTTATGCACCCCTTTCACCTAACTTTTTTGTGTTTTATTTTGCTATTTTACTTAAATAAACTAATAAAATTCTAATATTAAGTATTAGAATCAATGTTAAATAAAATTCTTTTATATCTCTTCTAATATTTAAATAAAATTATTGTAGTTAATTTATATAAAGATTGTGTTTTGGTATATTGGTAAAGACTTATCAATTTATCTTTTTGGTCACAAGTTCAAATCTCATTAGACTATTTTTTGTATTTCTTTTTTTTTTTAGCTTACTATATCTATCATATGTATTACATCAATATTATTCTAAAATTACTCTAAGTATTTAAGAATTATCTAAATATATATAAAAAAACATTCTTATAAAAGTAAGTTAAAGAAAGCATACCTTATACTAAAAATTATGTACTTAACTTCCGATAAAGTGACTTCCGATAAAATCCTAACAACCAAGTTTAAGAGAAAAAAAAATCAAATATTATCCTAATTCTACCGAAATTTCGGCAGCATAACGGTTATAATTGAACATATCCAAAAAATTCAAACCTATTAATAACAACAAAACACAATTCAAAACAATATAAAATAATCACAACAACATTTAGCAATATAAAAGTTTACCACCCATCCGACTGCAGTATAGGTATTCACAGAACCTACTTCACTACGGATGAATATTTAAGATATTCAAACTCTACTAAGCATTCATAATTATTATAATAAAAGTTAGTAAATGTATACCTCGAGCTACCTTGAAATCGATCAACACCAAATAAGTCGGATCCTTGCAAATTGACCTCACAACCTACAATGTAAAGAAATACTACAAAATTACCAATTTTTTTATTTAGCTACTTACTACTTATATAAATTATGAGTAACTAGTTAGTAATAAAAATACATGAATATGAATAAAAATTAGTAACTTGCTAAATAGTTGTAACTAACTATTTACTAGTTACTAAAAAAAATAAAAACACATGAATAAAATTGAAAATAGAAAAAAAAAAATTAATACAAAATATAGTTAATTTCTAAATTTTTGTTTCTAAACTAATTTTATAGAAATTAATTTCTAAACTTTTATTTTAATACTCTCCTATCTCATTCTCATCACAATATTTAATTAACAAAACTATTAGTTTAAACTTTAAAATACTCAATATATACATATACAATATATAAAATACTCTCCTATATCACATTTCTCATTCACAATATATATACACACAATACATATTCAATACAGCACAAAATACATACATATATACTCTCCTATATCACATTTTTCATTCACAATATATATACACACAATACATTTCTCATTCACAATATATATACACACAATACATATTCAATACAACATAATACATATTTAATAATATAGAAAAACCCTAAAAAATTTATAAAATAAAAAATAAAGCAATATATATTACTAAAATTAGTAGAAATCAGATTTATACCTTAATAGACGTTGAGATACAATATTTTCTCCTCTAAAAACCGTGGCCGGAGGTATAACCACCACAACCACCCCTTTTTTTTAAACCTTTGGTTTATCCTAAAAAATGAGAAAAATGTGATCTTTTCAGGTATATAGTTTTAAGTATGAAAAATAGAAGATTTAGAAACAAAAATGAGCTAAAATGGTGAAATAATGGTGAAATGGAGGTGATTTTTCGTGGTGGTTGGCGGAGAGGGTTTGGGGTTTCTCTGATTTGGGGATTTCTGGGCTGGCTGGTCGAATGAGGAAGACGAAGTGATAAGCTAGGGTTATAAACCCTTTTGGTGTCGGTTATTTCCAAATAACCGACGCCAAAAGTGCCGTCAAATTCTCTTCTAAAAATTTTTAACCCTATGGCGTCGGTTATTAATTATTATGCTGAAAAAAGCGACTCTAAAGACTTGTTTTGTAGTAGTATTGTAATGATATTTTATATAAATGATTTAATGTCATTATTCTAAATTCTTGATGCATATGCATGTTGGTTTTGTTGAAAGAAGAAAAGGAATAATCAATTAATGGCAAGAACACCATATATTATATGATAATCTTTAATTTCTTCCCAAGATCACTATATTAATATACCCTACTAAAATAATTTTTCTTAGATTTAGGAATACCGAATACCTCAATTTATCATATATATATAATAATATGCCGTGGATGTTTTTTTTTCAGCATTTCGGATCATATCTCCAGTGGGTGTACGAACATGTTCATCAATTTTTGGTATGTCCAATTTTTTAACATTAATGTCCAATTAGTAATGTTATCAAATTAATTGAAGGGTTTTTAATTTTCAAAAATAATGAATTAATAATAATAATTTAAGGTTAGAAATGAGATAAAATAGTATTTTTAAAGAATAATTAGCATTCTTACTTTCCGAAGTTCCAACACTATCCGATTTTGCCTCTCAAAATAAACGGCTTGTTAAAAATACTCTCTAAAATATAATAATTACGTAATTATGCCTCTTCTGTTAGCTATTATTTTTTTACCGTTAAAAGTTAATATTTTTACTATTGAACTTTGACCAATACAAAATTTTGTCCCATTTTATTAAAAAAATTAATTTTAAAAATTTAAATGTTTTATTAATTCTGAAAAAAATTAATAAATTATTAAAAAAAAAAACCTTATAAAAATATTAAGTTTACTTAAAAAACGTGAATTATTCCTAAAAAAGTATTTTCAAACTTTTTATTATTTATAAATATGTATATTAAAAAATAAAACTAAATTAAATTATTAAAAATCCAATAAATAATTTAATCAAACTAAGAATTTTCGAACAAAAAATCAAACTAAAAAAATGTTAAATTTATTTAAATAAATCTAGATTTTCTAGGAAAAAAAATATACTCAAACTTATTCCCCTAAAATTTAGTTTTTACAAAAATTGAAATTTTAATATATATTTTTTATATGTAAATTGATTTTTAATAAAAATAAATAATTTTTTAATCGCTTAATTAGTTTAAAAATTTAATTTTTTTTTTTAATTTTCTTATTGACTGAAAAATAATTTTCTTAAGATTTAAATTATTTTTTTTTTAAGATTTACTAAAAAAATTAATTTTTCTTTATTTAATTTTGAGGGGGTACGTTTTGATAGTTGTCAATGTTTTGGGGGCAAAGTTGTTTATTTACAAAGACACGCCACCATTTAAACGGAATAATAGGACGAAAGCTAATAGAATGACTAAATTTCTATAAATGTAAAAGTTCCGAGTAATTCTTTATAAATTGTATATTTTAAGGGGCATAATCAGTATTGTCGAAAATTTAGAGGACAAAATTATTAGTTATTGATTTTTAGATTATAACTAATTATTATTAATGGATGAATTATGTGATATGTACATAAATATTAGATTGTTTTTTTTTTGAATGGAAATAATTTTTATTAAATAACCATCTCTGCTACCAAAATAGGTAACAAATCAGTTAGAACAGACTCCAAACTGAAAGTGCAATCAGGGTAGAATATAGAGGCTCGAGCAAAGCTATGAGCAACCATATTAGCTGATCGTCTTACAAAGTAAATACTAACATCATTTAAAAACTTAAGCATGTCCTTACAAACATTCACCACTTGACCAAACATGGATCTCATCTCAATTGTGCTTCGTAAGGCTTGAATCACTTGTAAACAGTCTGTCTCGATACACACATTTGTCCAACGTTTCTTCTTGATCTAGCTCAGGACCTCACGGATTCCCAAGGCTTCGCCTGTAGCAGGAGAAACTTGGCCTTGGAACAGTTTAGTGCAGCCTTCAATTAGTATTCCTTGTGTATCTCTAGCAACTAGACCAACTCCAAATTGTCGGTTTTCGTTAAACATAGCCGTGTCAACATTTATCTTAACACTATTATCATATGGAGGCACCCAACACACAGTAGCATCTTCGGCTAATGAACCCGAAAATGTAGTCTCAATGACTGAATCTTGTGCGTTTTTCCATTGGTTAAGGAAGGTTTTTGCTGACGAAACAATGCTATCCACACCGACTCTTTTATTTTGCCACACCTTGTCATTTCTCGCGTTCCAAATCGACCAACTCAAAGCCACCAGCAGCTCTCTTTTTTCTTTGTCCAGCTGCTGAAAACTGTTAATGCACCAGACCAGAAAAGTGTCTTCTTGCTGCACTGCAGTGCCTATTCTTACTCGGTCCCAGCACCTCTTAGCAGCAGAGCATGTAACGAGTGCGTGCAAAGTAGACTCGTCTTCAACAGAACAGATGGGACAGCAAGCATCCACTGGTACATGCTTAAAACAAAGCTGTAGCATTGTTGGTAGGCAGCCACTTGCCGCTCTCCACACCAGGTTTTTCATTTTTTGGGGAAGTTTGAGGCTCCAAAATTGTTTCCAAAACTTGTCCTCGACTGTCTCTAACAAATCCGTCTCACCTTTGAGCTCCTGCAATAATCGGTATGCGCTTTTTACAGTATACACACCCGAAAGTTCACGAGACCACACCAAGCAATCTCTGGTTGTAGAAGGATCAAGAGTTATTTGCAGAATCAACTCACGGTCTCTTGGTTCAAATAAGTCATTCAAAATCTCCTCATCCCATTCGAACCTGTCTTGTTTCATCAAATTAGTGACTCTCGCACACATGAGACTTGGGTGGTTAGACATAATTCTAGGATTTGTTTCATCAGGGAGCCAAGTCTCACCTAAAACAGAGATAGAATTACCATCACCAACCTGCCATCGAACTCCATTAATTAGCCATTAACTTTTGAGCTTCCAAAATACTCCTCCACACATAGCTTGGGTTGGAACCTAAGGTGGCCGAGGTGAAGGTACCATTGGGATAATATCTAGCTTTGAAAACCCGTGACACTAAAGAATCTTGGTTGATTAAAAGCCGCTAGCATTGTTTGCCCAAAAGTGCCACATTAAAATCTCTTAAGTTTCGAAAACTCATTCCACCCTTTGATTTGTGTTGCCACAGCCTTTTCCATGACATCCAGTGTATACCCGAACTAGTTGTGGATGAGGATTGCCACCAGTATTTTGCTATTAAACTTTCCATTTCCCTAGTAGTTTCAAGAGGGATTAGGAAAACATTCATAGCATAGCTTGGAAGCGACTGAGCCACAACTTTTATCAACACTTCTTTCCCAGCACGCGAAATAAACTTTGTTCCCCACCCTTGCAGCCTTTTCCGAACCTTCTCTTTCAAATATCCCAATGTTGCATTCTTGTTACGGCCCATAGAACTTGGCAGTCCTAAGTAGAAACTACAATCCGGAGCAGTTCTCATAGATAGACTATGACATAGCCGCTGTTTCATCCCTTCCTCCGTGTTGGCACTAAAAAATATGGATGATTTTGTAAAATTGACTTTTTGGCCCGAAGCATTTTCAAACTTGTGTAGCACTTCCTTGATTCGAGAGGCTTCATCTTCAGTTGCTTTACAGTACAAATAGCTATCATCCCCGAACAACATATGTGAAATTCTTGGCGCTCCATTTGCAACCTTGCAACCATGGATCCAACCTCTCTGCTCATACTTCTTTAGAATGGCCGATAATCCCTCCGCACAAAGAATAAAAAGATAAGGAGAAAGTGGGTCTCCTTGTCTTATTCCTCTTTTCGGTATAATTGGGCCAACTTCATGATTGCCATACACAACCTTGTATCTTGCTGAAGTGACACAACACAACACAAGTTGAACCCATTTTTCTTGAAAACCCATCTTACGGAGCATAGCTTTAAGAAAAGACCACTCAACTCTGTCATAAGCCTTGCTCATGTCAAGCTTAAGTGCCATGTATCCTTCTTTACCTTTCCTTTTTCGCTTAAGGTAATGCAAGATTTCAAAAGAAACCATAACATTATCAGAGATTAAGCGTCCCGGTATAAAAGCACTCTGATTTTCTGCTATCAATGAATTCATAAAAGGCTTCATTCGATTCACCATAACCTTTGTAATGATCTTATACAATACATTACAAAGAGCTATAGGTCTCATGTCAGCAATGAATTCCGGATGCTTCTTCTTGGGAATAAGGACTACATTGGCTTCACTACATTCATCCTTCAACTCACCATTTTCAAAAAATTGACGAACATACTGAACCACATCTTCTTTGACAATCGACCAGCACCTTTGGTAGAAAGCAGGGGTCATCCCATTAGGACCGGGACTCTTATCAGGGTGCATCTGAAATAGAGCTTTTTTCACTTCTTCCTCTTGTATCGGTTGGCCAAATTCCATATTCACCCAATCCGGAACTATGTTCGAAACACAATCAATTATTTCATGACAAGAAGTGTTAGGCGAAGTTAATAACCCATGAAAATAATTATCCACCACTTGAGGCAAACCTATTTCCCACGTTACCCAATTTCCATTATCATCCTTCAAAGCACTAATTTTGTTGTTCTGTTTCCTTATGGTAGCCGCTTTGTGAAAGTAACTACTGTTCTGATCCCCCTCCCGAAGCCAGAATTGTTTAGATCTCTGCTTCCAGTAACACTCTCTCTGGTCGATGGCTCTAAAGAGTTGATCTTTAACTTCCTTATACTGTTGAACTGAGGCACCATCTCTTTTATCATCCAGAGACTTTAACTGAGCTTTGTAACTCTTTATACGATGGTTTAGAGTCCCTGTTATTTCTTTTCCCCAACTACTAAGCTTCTCGGCACAAAGGGACAATTTTCCAGCAAAACAATTCACCTCATTACTTTCCCAGCAGTCTCTCACAATTTCCATACAGAGAGGCTCTTTCAACCATGTGTTTTCAAATCGAAAACGGCGTGGAGAAACAAAATTATTACAGACAATAGGTTCAAGGTAAATGGGGGAATGATCTGAAGTAGTAAACTCTAAATTAGTAAGAGTAGCATTAGGAAAAACCTGTTGCCAAGAAGATGTAACAAGTGCTCTGTCCAAGCGAACCTCGACCCAATGGTTCGTGCCTCTCCCTTTCTCCCAAGTGAACGGGTGTCCTTGTAGTTCTAAATCCGACAAATCGCATTGTTGAAGCACCTGATTGAACCCAGTAATCAAACCTTGAGGATAAAGTCGGCCACCCCTCTTGTCCTCTTGACGAGCAACATTGTTTACGTCGCCAATAACACACCATGGTAACCCCGATTGTCTAGACAAGGTTCGGATTAGAGTACAAGTTTCATTTCTCCTATTCCGATTTGGCTCTCCGTACAGCCCCGTGAGTCTCCATTGACCGAACTGTGATGAGTTTATTGCTAAGTCAATGTGGTGTTGTGAGAAACCCAAAATAGCACAATCATCATTATGCTTCCACAACAGAGTAATGCCTCCTGCCAATCCCACCGAATCAACAGTAAAAGCCCCTTCAAAGCCCAATAAAGAAGCCACACCATCCACTTTTGATTTTTGACATTTTATTTCACACAAAAATATAAAATTGGGTCTCTTTTGAGAAACCGTTTCTCGAAGGAATTGAACGTTCCGTTGGTTCCCAAGCCCCCGGCAATTCCAGCTTAGCACATTCATAATGATTGGCGGGCTTGGAAACCAAGACCCGCCCCATTTGAGTTTTTTGGGCTACTCAACAAACCTTGCAAATCTTTCTCACTATCTTTGGTAATTTCCATATCAGCATAAAGTATATTGTCATGGGCTTTGTACTGTTCCTCATCAACATTCTCCTCATCAGGCCCAATAATATCACTAAGGCCCGTTCTTCTCCTTTTATTTTCAAGAAAAGTCAATCCATTTTTTGAATTTACACCAGTTGGCGCCATCAGTTGCTTATCCCCAATTACTTCCCCTGTTTCAAGGGATTTCTCATTACTCAGCCCATCTTCTTTCTCTTTTCCACGTAAATTCCTAATCAAATCAGCACCATTATTGCCTTGAATATTAGGCAATAAATGAGATCCCTGATTGTTAGGGATACTCATCTGTTGTCCAAGATTCGCAGCTGTCACCGGAGAAACACCTCCACCACCATTGTTGCTACCCGAAGCTTTATGCTGAGGCAAAGCAGATTTTGTAGCCAATCCCGTTTTTAACCATCTAGAACCATCTGCATAACGCCGTCTTCTAGGAACTGCACGTAATGTCTCATCAAAGTTCTTAACTATGAGCTCTTTGGGGGTGTCAAACAATCTTTCACAAAATCTTTCAGTATGTCCTAGGACTCCACAAATGAAACAAAAGGTAGGCAAATCTTCATATTTGAAAGTAGCATGGCATATCGGTCCTCCTTGGATCTCAAGCTTCTTTTTCTTCTTTAAGGGCACATCCACACGAATCTTAACCCGGATCCTTAAATAATCGCGCCAAACTCCCATGAAATTGTTCGGATCGGATCTAAGAAACGTACCTATGTAATTCTCGATGCCTTGAATGATTCTTTCCGACATGAATCCTGTTGTCATATTATGCAATTGAACCCATAATTCAAGGTGCAGCAAGGCCACCTGCCGTGGATTCTCTCCTGTCTTCACTCTCTCAAACACTAGAGGTGCTCTGTCAAATGTCCATGGGCTGCCCTCAATTACTCGTTCGATGTCAACCTCGTGATAGAATTGGAATAAGAACAGATTTGGTTCTAATTCCTTAACGTATAACCCTCTGCCTGGCTGCCAAAGTGTAGCTATTTTATTCTGCATCGCCTGAAAATCAATTGGTCGATTCGTTAGAAACCTTCCAACCAGCAACCACCTGTCATCAATTTCCGATAAGTCATCTGATACATTGTCGAATAACAGTCCTTCCTCATCATCCTCTTCAATCACTAAACCAGACAAATTCCTTCCCACCTGTTCTGACTGATTCTGCCTATTAGCCATGAGTACAAACAAACAAACGATTCAAGTGGACAAACAAACAAAGTACCAACCGAAACACCAGGAAAAATTCAACAGACTACCATGTCAAAAGACAAGACTTCATAATTATAAAGCGATTATAGATTGTTCGTAGGTACAACATTTGGCTAATCTTTGTTTGATTGTATTAGATTGTTAATATATTAAATAAGTTGAATATTATTTAACCATGTTAAACCGATTGATGTACAATGTATGCACATGTTACATGTAACATAATTATGTTAGATATATGAGATCGATGTGTTTATTAATGTAGTTGAAAGTTGGAAAAGAGCAATGTTTAGTAATAGTACTACCATAGGCTTTTTTCATAGGTATAGAAAAATTAATAGAGTTTACTTTTCTATGGCATAAATAATGAAAAAAAATATAAAATTAAAACATAATCAAAGTTTAAAATATATATACAAAAAAATAATAATAAATAAATTTGATAAAATTTGTAATAATAAGTTTCACCAGAAAAATTACTGGCACCGAAAAAGTTGCCGAAAAGTCACAAGTACCGAAAAAGTTATTACCACTAGAAAAATTATCGAAAAAATCACTGAAAAAGTCGCTAAAAAAGTCACTGTCTCTGAAATAGTCATCTGAAAAGTTACCAGAAATAGAAGTCTTAAATATAAATTAAAATAGAACCGGTTCAATAAAATAATGAATAAAAATAAATAGCACAAAATAACTTAAACCGTTTATAAATTATAATAGAGCTGGTTCTATAACATAATAAATAAAAATAAATAACATAGAATAACTCAAACAAGTTATAATTAAAATAGAACTGGTTCTATAATATAATGAATACAAACTAATAATATACAATAACTCAAACCGGTTATAATTAAAACAAAGAGAAAATCAGTTCATAAAACGCTGAAACATAAATTAAAAACAAAACTAGTTCCACAACAAATTGTGTAAAAATAAATAACACACAATATCTCATAAATTAGTTTAAATTAAAAAAATGTGGAGATCAATTTCAAAAATACCAAGGCATAAATCTAAACTAAACTGGTTTCATAAAAAATAAGTAAAAAAATAACACACGATAATACAAAATATAAGATAAGGAAATCAGTTTTATTAACTAGTTAAAAATTTGAGAAAAAGAAACTAGTTCCGTAAAGCAACCAAGATAAAAAATTACACATAAAAATTAGTTAAATAAAAAAATCAAAAACTGATTCCTAGAATTAACTAAATTAAAAACCAGTTCCTGAAATTAATTAAATCACAAACAGGTTTTCATATAAATAATTCAAGAATCGTTTTCTAAAATGACTTAAATAAAAAATTAGTTGCGACATAAATTAAAATAGAACTGGTTCCACAACAAAATAGCTAACAACAAATAACATACAATAATAGTTTAGAAACTAGTTATAATAATAAAAAAATAAAAGGAAAACAATTCCAAAAATATTAATACATAAATTAAAATAAAATCGATTCCACAATAAAATGAGTAAACAAAAAATAAACAATAACTCATAAATTTGTCATAATTAGAAAAAAAAAAAAAGGGAACCAGTTCTAACAAGTCTGAGACATATAAATCAAATAAAATCGGTTCCACAATAAAATAAGTAAAAACATACATTACACAATAACTTAGAAACTGATTATAATTAAAAAAAAAAAATCATAATATAAGTTGCACTGGGGTTTGAACCCCAAATCCTATTAAATTATGAATTAAACTAACAATAGAATAAAGAAAGGGAACAGGTTGTAACCTGAGGTGATTGTAAGAATATCATTACGCTACACTTAAAAAAGAAACCTCAGGTGATATTGCTCGAAGTATAAGCCATGCATTACTCAGTAAGAACTTCAAGGATAGGATTTTGCTATCTGGAAAAACCCATGCTTCACCTCCAAAGTCTCATAACCTAAAACCAAACTCTTTTAAAAGTTCATAAATATCAAAAGGACACCCTACAAATAAGATTATAAATATTGAGCATAATACATAGATTGTTGACAATTTACGAACAGTAATAATTTTGAAAACATATAAAATAACATAAGGTTTGCACAATTCGGGTTTAGATCTCCAAGCTAAAAATTTAATTATCGAATCAACAATACCATTTAGTAATAAAGAAAAATTAACACCAACTAGCTCTCAGTAAGAATAAATTGAGATACTCTAGTTAATGCACCTACAATTCCTTTAAGCTCCTTGGTCACATTCTCCACATTGTCAAGCACATTAGCAACAACTAACTAGTGCTTAGCTTTTTGGTGTTGAACCAATCTAATTAAATGAAAAGCAAAATAGTACTAGAAATTTGACACGAATGTAAATAGTTAGTAGTAATAACAAATAACTAGCTAGCTTGCTTGTTGTCCTAATTCAAAAAAACTAAACAAAAGGTAATAGTGGTTCAAGATTAAAAATAAATTATCAATTACAGAACAATTTTTTTTTTTACAACTTATCTTTACAACATAACTCTGGAATGTTCTAGGGTCTTTTCTGGTATTCTTCCAGTTTTTCTCCCAGTTCTCTTCTAGTTCACTTCTACATCCCAACCGTCGTTTTTCCCTTCTTCTCTTTCTCTAATTAATGCATTTTCATTATACCCTGCATATCATCATTGCTTATTCTTTAATGCAGCCCCCGTTTTCCCTCTACCGAGACTACCATTAATGCTTGCTCAGATAACCTTTGGCTCTCCTTCTTTTCCCTATCCTTTCATGCATTCAATATCTGTCTTGTTCTTCAGATGGAGGCGAATCATTGCCCTATGGCTGGGCAGACGAGGATCTAGACCTCCAGCAGCTCAAATGGCGCACGTATCTCCTCATCTTCCAGGTTATACTTACTTCAGGTATATCTTTCTTTTACTTTTCTATTTAAAGCCCAGCATTTTCTTTTCTGATCATCCTTCACCTGTACTTTTTACCACTTTTTCTCTCTTATCTTTCTCGCTCCTGTACTTACCCATGGCTAACTTACCTACTTCCCAGTCCACCCATTTAACCCCCGAAGAAGCTCTAGTCCACGATTTCGACCATGTTTCCCTTCACCCAGAACCTCAGACCCACTCCTTTTGTTTGGTTGTAAAAATCTTATCTCCCAAAACTTTGAAAATCGATTGGATTCAGAAGGCTATGAATGAAGCCTGGGTTGCCCGATGCCCCTTCACGTTCTCTGAATACCATTCTGGCCTTTTCCTGGTCCAGTTTGGTTGTGAGGGTGATCGTCGAAGGGTCATGGAAGGCCAGCCATGGAACTTTGATCGATCCCTCATGATATTTGCCATCCCTGATGGCTTTGACACCATCCTTCCCTCTCAGCTGAGATACATCCCTCTCTGGGTTCAGGTCCATTTTATTCCGTTTGGGTCCAGATCCTATGGTCTGGCTCAGTTTGTTGCTGATGCTATTGGTGACCTCATTGAGGTCCATCTCATTTCGGTCTATGATTCTGTCACTCCCTTCATGCGAGTTCGTGTTCTTCTGGACACTACAAAGCCCCTCCACCGTGGAATGAACGTCCGCTTTAGGAAACTCTCCCTCACTAAGTGGCTCAAGTTCCTTTATGAGGGTATTCAAAACTACTGCTATCATTGTGGAAAACTTGACCACACTTTCAACAAGTGTGATAAGTTTCTCCATCACTGTGACCACCATCCCTTTCCCCTCAGTTTAAGCTACAAGGATGCCCTACGGGCCCCTGCCAAATCCATTTATAAGAAGAGTATCTTTGAACTGTCCAACTCCATTCCCTTTGAGGAACAACCATCCCTTACCAACCTTGATCACCATAGCCTTCAAGACCAAACAAATCGATTCCTCGCGACTACCATGCCTACCACCTTCCCTGCTACTGTTGCCTCCTCTCCATCCCCTAATTTTATCCAACACACCACTGCTCCTACTTCCAACACTACCTATTCCAGTCAGCCTCAAACCGTCCACCCCACCCTCCACTGCTCTCTACCAACTCACCCCATCATGACTACCACCACCCTTCCCACCACTTCCAAAGGCAAAGCACCCATGTACCCACAACCATCCCTGGTTTCCCTGAACAGCCCGCCTCTCTCCAGCCTCAACATCAATGATTCCCCTGCTGCCCCATCCTCCACCAGGAAAAGGTCTTTTGCAAGACAGACCTGTCAAGTTGGCTCTTCGGTTCGCAGCATGCTGAAAAGAGCCCGAGCTTCTCATGCTGACTTTGCTGTTGTTCCATCTATGTTTGACAACGAGGAAACGGCGGGTGTTGCTCAGCAACCCTGCCGAGAAAAATGAATCTCATCAGTTGGAATGCTTGCGGATTAGGGAGTTCCCGAGCATTCCAAAATTTCTCCCTCCTCACGAAGCAGCATCAGCCCCAGCTTTTTTTTGTCATGGAAACCAAGCTTTCTGTTTCTTCTTCTTTTGTTGCTAGGGCTAATATGTATTTTGATAATGTTTTTCAAGTTCCTAGAACTGGTTTAGGGGGGGGGGGGTTTTGCTTTTGTTTTGGAAGGAGAATGTTATTGTTAATATTTTGTCACATTCCCTTCACCATATTGACTGTATGCTTACTATAAACAATACTAGTTTTCATTTGTCTTGCTATTATGGATATCCCTATGTTGCTGATAAACAAACTTCCTGGACATTATTGCATCGTCTTTTCGATACTGCCCCTCTCTCACCGTGGCTCATTATTGGGGATTTTAACGATTACCTTGGCTTTAACGATCGTAATACCCGCGGTTTACCACCACCCCATGCCATGCATTCTTTTCAAAGTTTTATTGGCAAATACTCTCTTTTCCCGCTTGTTTTCTCTGGCAGCCGCTTCACTTGGAAGCATGGTACCACCTTGGACCGTTTGGATTGGGCCATTGTTAATCAGAAATGGGCTGATCTTTTTCCAATGGCCTCTCTCCAACACTTAGGTTTTTTTGGTTCTGACCACAGAGCGCTAAAAGTGTTGCTGGAAGGCAATCCTGTTATGTTCGCTCGCAACCCTACCTTTCGTTTTGATAACCATTGGTTACTTGAGCCTGATTTCCCTAAGCTTCTCAGAGATAGTTGGAGTACGGACTCAAATTCTTCCGCTTCCAATAACCCCATTCTCACTTTCCTTTCCAAACAAAATAATTGTTCTGTTTCTTTGTCCTCTTGGGGTCGAAATAAAAATCAATTTTCAAATCGTATCAAAAGTATCCAATCGGACATGGAGCGTCTCATGGTGGGTCCTACTGTCTCCCCTTCTGATGTCAAAAAAGCCAATGATCTCCAGAAAAATTTAGATAGTCTTTTAGTAAAAGAGGAAATCTTTTGGAAGCAACGCTCCAGAGTAAATTGGCTTAAAGCGGGTGACAAGAACACTAAATATTTCCATAACCGTGCCTCTGCGCGAAAACGTACCAATTTCATTAACTCTCTAACTCTGGAAGACAACTCTCAAGTAACCACTCTCAATGATATTACCACCTCTTTCGTTCAGTTCTACACTGACCTCTTTGCGTCCCAAGGCACTCAAACTGACGCTATGACTTTTGCTATGCAAGGTCTCTCTAAGCGCCTCACCCCTACTCAATCAACTTTCCTTATCTCTCCCTTCACTTTTGATGAAGTCAAAGCTGCTCTTTTTCAGCTTGCGAGTGATAAAGCCCCGGGTTCCGACGGCTTTAATCCTAGTTTTTTCCAAAAAAATTGGGACTCTGCTGGCAAGGATCTCTGCCAGGCGGCCTTATATGCTCTCACTACCAATGCTGATCTTAGGCCGGTTAATGAAACTATTTTGGTGCTCATTCCCAAAGTTAAAAACGCTTCTCGAGTTAAGGATTTCCGTCCCATCAGTCTCTGTTCCACTCTTTACAAGGTAGTATCTAAAACCATTGCAAATCGCCTCAAAACTACTCTCCCAGATCTTATTTCCCATAACCAGGGCGCTTTTCTCTCAGATCGCATTATTTTTGATAACATCATTATTGCCAACGAAGTCATTCATGCGATCACTAACCGTAAGCATGGGAAAGTTGGTTGGCTTGCTCTGAAACTGGATATGGAAAAAGCTTTTGACAAAGTTGAATGGGCTTACATTGAGCACATCCTCCAACATTTTGGCTTCCCCTACCCGTTTATCTCACTCATTCTCAACTACCTTTCCTCTGTCTCTTTTCGTCTCCGCATTAATAATTGTCTCTCTCACCAAATTCTCCCCACTCGCAGAATTCGTCAGGGTGACCCTCTCTCACCCTATCTTTTCCTCCTCGTTGTTGAAGGCCTCTCTGGGATCATAAACGCTAAAACCCACTCTAACTCTTTCCACGGGATTT
Organism: Cannabis sativa; assembly: GCF_029168945.1. Lineage (NCBI taxonomy): Eukaryota > Viridiplantae > Streptophyta > Magnoliopsida > Rosales > Cannabaceae > Cannabis > Cannabis sativa. The sequence goes on along the minus strand of NC_083607.1, from coordinate 52,059,984 downwards.
CCATTTCTCGCTCTGCTCCCACTATTTCTCACCTTCTTTTTGCTGACGATAGTCTTCTTTTCACTAAGGTCACTCCCTCCTCGTCCATGGAAATCAAGGATATTCTTAACCTTTATAACCTCGCTACTGGCCAATCTGTCAATTTCCACAAATCCTCCATCCTTTTCTCTCCTAATACCATTTCCTCTGACTGTCGCACCTTCAGGACTACTCTTCACCTAGACGACAAGCCTTTCATTGATAAATACTTGGGTGTCCCTCAATGTTTCTCTAGGTCAAAAACCTCTTCTTTCCTGTTCCTTCTTCAAAAAGCCAGCTCAAAGCTTTCTGTTTAGAACCAAAATCTCTTTTCTAGAGCGGGAAAAGAAATTCTTTTAAAAGCGGTCATTCAAGCCATTCCCTCGTATGCTATGTCCTGCTTTCGACTCCCTGTCTCTCTTTGTAAACATTACACCAAGTTAATGTCTAAATTCTGGTGGGGGTCCCTTGGCCAAAGCCATAAGATTCATTGGAAAAAATGGGACAATCTCTGCACTTCCAAATTTTATGGTGATTTGGGTTTCCTTAACATTGTTCATCATAACCAAGCCATGCTGGCTAAGCAGGTGTAACACCCTAACTAACTTAGGCGTATTACGTGATTTTTAAACGTACTGTGCAGCTTGTTGCTAATCAACGAGGTTTATGGAAAAACGTGATTAATTAAAATTTTGCTTTTTAATTAAACTTATAAAACCATATTACAAAAGACTCGGGATCCCGATTATAAAATTATTTACAAAAAGTTTTAACTGTTTAACTGTTACATAAAATAAAGGCCGTCTAACGACCAGTTACAAAAATTCAGCCTTGCTGTCCCGAGGATCGTACGCTCCAGGCCTCACCGCCCCGACATGTACAATCTCATAAGCTCGCTCACGGTCCATCAGCTATAGCCTTGCCTTTACCTACACATAAACGTAAACTGTGAGTCGACAGACTCAGTAAGAAAAGCATAATAATACTCATACATAATTCTAACTGCCGTGTCCAACACGATACTGAGTCCCGCTACTGCCATGTCCAACATGGTACTGAGCCACTACTGCCATGTCTAACATGGTACTGAGTTTTGAACGTTCACAGGGACGGTACTATTGACAAGTATCCTCCTGATCGGTCGAACCGGTCATACTCCGGCTGCTGGTCATACTCCAGCCTGTACCGACGGGATAGGTCAATAGCACTGAACCACCAACCAAATGTCAGCCTGATCGGTCGAACCGATCATACTCGGCCGTTGGTCATACTCCGGCACTCGTCGACGTGGACGGAGTTGGATGGTTCGAAGCCTATATACATAACTAATGTAATCTAGCAGGCTTCCTACATGCACGCTAAACATGTAATCTACATATGCATCTTGTTATACTAATCTTACCTCGGATTCCGAATTCAGTGTGCCGTCAACCCGACCGGAATCGAAGCCGAGCTACGGACATCGGCTCCTAAACCATAAAAATCACAACGCTATAAGTGACACGCTAAATCACTTCCCGGGGACTAAAACTAGGAACTAAAAGTTTCCCTATCGATAAAAAGCATGGCAATACCCCTAGAAACATAAAAACGAGGAAAACACGGGTTCTGAAAAATTCCCCAACTGGTAGACCGGTTGCCCAACCGGAATTCCGGTTCTGGGAATTACTGGACACCCATCCGGAATTCCGGTTGCACAACCTAGATGCAGTTCCTCGCAGGAATTTTTCAAAAATTCCAAACTCAACCAAATCAAACCCAATTGGTTCCAAACCTTCCAAACCTGTTCTAAATACCCCAAAGAACAAATCTAAGGCAACAAACTAACCCAGAATTCACAGATACACAACTTGCCATTAAAGCTCAAGCTTTGAGTTCTAAACTCAAACTTGAGCAATTCCCACAAACATGCAATAAAACCTGGTTAATTCTACTTAAATAAGCATGAATAAGCTTCTGAAATCAAGTAAAAACATACACAACAACCCAGCAACAGATTCACCATAATTTCACCAAACTCACCTATTTAAGCTTAAAATTTCCAAACCTTGAACAACACAACTAGCATGCATTAAAACCTATATAATCCATCCATTTAAAACCTAATTAAGCTACTAAAAACAACAATTAAACACAGCAACATACAGCTTCACAAACTAACATGCAACCTACCATTTTTCACTTCAAAAACATCAAGAACAAAAAGAAGAGTTGAGAACCACTTACTAGTAACTAAGGATCACAAAATCAACACAAAAAGGACTTGAATCACCAAGGAAAACTCCTCCTCCTTGCTGCTCAAAGAGGGCCGAAAAGAGAGAGGCTTGAGAGAGTTTCTTTTTCAAGTTTTCTAATTTCTACACTTAGCATTTTTTGTAAAAATTGGAGAATAAAAATAAAGGCACTTATCTCATTTACTTCAGCCAATAAAATAAACAAATAACACTTATTTTTCAAATAAACAAGTCACTAAAAGACAAAAAGTCATTGGGGCAAAAAGACCATTTTGCCCCTCCATACTAAAATCACAAAAATCATACTAAAGGGGTATTTTGGGAAATTCTAAATTCCCGGCCATTCCCGACATTCCCAATGTCTAAAACCCGTCCCCAAACTACTAACATACTAAGTTGTGATTTCTACTGAGCCAAACGCCGAGTTCCAAAATACCGGACACCGGAAATGCAAAATATGCAAGCTACTGAATAACATAAATAACAGTATAATAAATTATTTAAATAGCTATAAATAATTTCATAATTAACTGATAATTTCCAAATTAACTAAGCGGGCTTTACAACTATTCCCCCCTTAAAAGGATTTCGTCCCCGAAATCTAACCTGAATAACTCTGGATATTGAGCTCTCATATCTGACTGAAGCTCCCAAGTGGCTTCCTCCACCTTGCTGTTTCTCCAGAGAACCTTGACCAATGCTATGGTCTTATTCCGAAGGACTTTATCCTTTCTATCCAGGATCTGCACTGGCTGTTCTTCATAAGTCATGTCTGGCTGAAGCTGAAGACTCTCATAACTTAGTATATGAGAGGGGTCTGAAACGTATTTTCTCAACATTGAGACATGGAATACGTTGTGAACTGCTGATAAGGCTGGAGGCAATGCTAACCGATATGCCACTTGACCTATCTTCTCGAGAATCTCGAAAGGTCCTGTAAATCTAGGGCATAACTTTCCTCTTTTCCCGAAACGTTTAATCCCCTTTATCGGAGATACCCGTAAAAACACATGTTCCCCTACTTGGAACTCAACATCTCTGCGTTTCGGATCTGCGTAACTCTTTTGTCTGCTCTGTGAGGCAAGCATTCTAGCTTTTATCTTCTCTATCGCCTCATTGGTCCGCTGAACTGACTCTGGACCTAGGTATTTCCTCTCCCCTGTCTCATCCCAGTGGATAGGGGATCTACACTTTCTACCGTACAACAGTTCATAGGGAGCCATCCCTATCGTACTCTGATAACTGTTGTTGTACGCAAATTCTATCAACGGTAGATACTTATTCCATGAGCCTACAAAGTCCATAACACAGGCTCTCAACATATCCTCCAATATCTGAATTGTCCTTTCGGACTGACCATCTGTCTGAGGAAGGAATGCTGTACTAAATTTCAGCTTTGTACCCATTGCCCGTTGCAAACTTTGCCAAAATTTGGAGGTGAACTTCGGATCCCTGTCCGAAACTATAGACTTCGGTACCCCGTGAAGTCTTACTATTTCTCTGACGTACAGTTTTGCCAACTGATCCACTGAAAATGTTGTTCTAACCGGTAGAAAATGAGCAGATTTCGTAAATCGGTCCACCACTACCCAGATGGAATCAAATAAACCCGTGGTCCTAGGTAACCCGACCACAAAATCCATCGTAATATCTTCCCATTTCCATTCTGGTAGGGTTAGAGGCTGCAACAACCCTGCTGGTCTCTGATGTTCAGCCTTAATCTGCTGACAAGTGAGGCATCTCGATACGAATTCTACCAAATTCTTCTTCATACCGCTCCACCAGAAGTACGGTTTCAAATCTTGGTACATCTTGGTGGTGCCGGGATGTAGAGAATACGGGGTAGAATGAGCCTCCTCAAAGATCTCGTTTCTCAGTTCCACACTGTTCGGAACACAAACCCTGGCTTTATACAAAAGCATCCCACTATCTGACACTGAAAAGTCCTTGGCTTGACCAGCCAACACCTCATCTCGGATTTTCACTAACTCCGGATCTGTCGTCTGAGCGACTTTTATTCTTTCTAACAGATCAGATTGCAGCGTCAAGTTGTGAAGCTGGCCTACCACAAACTCAATGCTGGATCTAACCATATCCTCTGCTAGCTGAGGTGAGATCTGAACCATACTAGCTACTTGCCCGGGACCCTTTCTGCTCAGGGCATCGGCCACTACATTAGCTTTTCCGGGATGATAGAGGATCTCACAATCATAATCCTTCACTAATTCCAACCAACGCCTTTGTGTCATGTTCAAATCTTTCTGAGTAAAGAAATACTTGAGACTTTTATGGTCGGTATAGATCTCACACTTCTCCCCGTAAAGGTAATGCCGCCAAATCTTCAGTGCAAAAACCACTGCGGCCAATTCTAGATCATGAGTCGGGTATCGCTGTTCATAATCCTTTAACTGACGAGAGGCATAAGCGATAACCCGATCGGCTTGCATCAATACACACCCCAAACCCTGTTTGGATGCGTCGCAATATACTACGAACTTCTCCTTGTCCGAAGGCAAAGCTAGCACTGGAGCGGTAATCAACCTCTGCTTCAGCTCCTGAAAACTAGCTTCGCATTTATCTGACCAGATAAACCGCTGATTCTTCTTTGTAAGCTCGGTTAGGGGCATCGAAATTTTGGAGAACCCTTCCACGAACCTACGGTAGTACCCAGCTAAACCCAAGAAGCTTCTGATCTCTGTCACTGTCTTCGGTCTCGGCCAATCCCTAACGGATTCAATCTTCCCGGGATCCACCTTGATCCCATCCTTGCTCACAATGTGCCCTAGGAAAGACACCTGAGATAGCCAGAACTCACATTTCTTGAACTTGGCGTAAAGCTTATGTTCTCGAAGTCGTTGCAGTACCATTTGAAGATGTAACTCATGCTCCTCTTCTGATTGAGAGTACACGAGGATGTCGTCGATAAACACAATCACACAGATATCGAGGAAATCCTTGAATACTCTATTCATTAGGTCCATGAATGCTGCAGGAGCATTGGTTAGTCCGAATGACATAACCAGAAATTCGTAATGTCCATACCTAGTGCGGAAAGCCGTCTTTGGAATGTCCTCCTCTCGGATTCTCAACTGATGATAACCCGAACGGAGATCAATCTTAGAAAAGACCGTCTTCCCCTGAAGCTAATCGAACAAGTCATCGATCCTAGGTAATGGATATTTATTCTTCACCGTCAGCTTGTTCAACTCCCTGTAGTCGATGCACATCCTCATAGATCCATCCTTCTTCTTGACGAACAAAACCGGGGCTCCCCAGGGTGACACACTGGGCCGAATGAACCCTATGTCAAGCAACCCTTGGAGCTGAATCTTTAATTCCTTAAGTTCAGCTGGAGCCATTCTATACGGGGCTTTGGAAACCGGTTCCACCCCTGGTGCCAAGTCAATCACGAAATCAATCTCCCGCTGAGGTGGTAACCCTGGAAGTTCTTCGGGAAAAACATCCAAAAATTCCCAAACCACTCTGATGTCCTCTGGCCGAATGGTATCTGGCCGAGTGGTGTCCACCACCACGGCCAGAAATCCTAAGCAACCGCCATGCAACAATTCTCTCGCTGACATAGCCGAGATCACCGGGATCCTAGATCCCTGAACTGAACCAACGAAAACAAACGGTTCTTCACTTTCCGGTTGGAAGACCACCATCTTCGTTTTACAGTCAATGCTCGCCGAATATTTAGATAGGAAATCCATTCCTAAAATAATATCGAATTCGACTAAACTCATCTCTATCAGATCAGCGCTTAACTCTCTACCATCTATCCTGATCGGCATAGACCTAATCCACCTATTGGAGATAACCAATTCTCCGCCAGGTAACAGGGTTCCAAACCCTAATTCATATCTATCATAGGGTCTACCCAATTTACTAAAGACTCTGGCCGCCACATAGGAATGTGTAGCCCCAGAATCAAACAGCACTGAATATAGTGAGTTGTTAATAGAAAGCTGACCTGTGACTACTGATGGGCTGGCATCTGCATCAGCCTGCGTGATAGCGAACACCCTGGCTGGAGTGGGTATCGCTGGAGCTCTCGGTGCCTCTGGTCGGAGCTGGGGACATTCCCTCTTGAAGTGTCCGGGCATGCCACAATGAAAGCATCCCTGACCTTTGCACTCGCCCCGATGGTGCCTCTTGCAGCTAGGGCACTCGGGATAGGAGAATCGGGTCTCAGTACCACCAGGACGACTCCTGCGTTGCGGTTCCCCGGAACCTCTTATTCGACTCGAGCCACGGAAGCCGGTGGGTGCTCTCTTCCTCTGATCAATGGCCGAACCACTACTCCCCTTGCTAAAGCCTGATGCAGGAGGGGTAGGAGCTCCGCCACTCACCGAGATCTTGGGCGATTCTGACATACACCCCACTGCGCCCTCAGCTCGCAGTGCCTTCTCCACCATCTGAGCATAGGTGGTGCTGTCGTCGGTGGTGATCATCAGGTCATGCCTGATCTTGGGATTCAACCCGTCCAGATACTTCTCCTTCTTGCTGAAATCGGTCGGCACAATTCCCGAGGCTAACCTCGCCAACCGATCAAACTGAGTAGTATACTCAGTGACGCTCATGTTCTCCCGCTGGGTCAGGTGAACGAACTCTTTCCTCTTGGCGCTTCTGACCGCCTCATTGTAATATTTCGCATTAAAGAGTTCCTGGAACCTTTCCCAGGTCATGGTGGTGACGTCATGGATCTGAGACACCATGTCCCACCATACCAAAGCGTCTTCCTGGAACTGAAACGTGGCGCACACCACTCTGTCGTTACCGGTGACACCCATGAAATTCAGTATCTTGGTGATCACCGTCAGCCATTGCTCGGCTTTCATTACATCCGGACCTCCCAGGAAAACCGGAGGTGCTTGCTTCCGGAACCGCTCATACAGAGGTTCCAATCTATGGGCCGCCACCACTATCTCGGCCAGGGCAGCAGGGGCAGGTGCCACTGGAACTATGGGCACCGGAACCGCAGGGAGCACCCTGCTCGTCTCAACCTCTCGAATCTCGAGGTCTTGTTCTTCGATCCGGCTTGCATTTCGCAAACCGCATCTCCCAGTTCGGGGCTCCCTGATCGGCTGGGGGAGCCTGGGCAGCCTGTGGCGGGTTCTCATCACCCCGGCCACGAGCCCTGCCTCGGGGACCTCTACCTCGGCCCCTAGCAGGTGGGGGAAACTGAGCTCCCTGTCCTTGGTTCGACCCTACGGAGTTGCCCTGACTCCTGGTAGTCCGCCTGGCGTCCATCTAGTTAGAACCGCCTGCGAAACCAAGAGTTGGCATATCAGGTCGTATTCAAGGAGAGCTTACTAATGCCGCTTAATTTGGAAATTAAAAACGAAACATGCGCCTATTCTACTATCAGGCAACTAGCATGCTTCCTAACAGGCTTTTCTTTTCTTTTTTTTTTATAACTGAATAAAATAAACTACTAAAGCAATAAAGGCTTACTGAACCGTGAACCGAGCTAACTGCTGATGATGATTGTACATGTCGTGACGATCTTCGGAAGACAACCAGCGGCTACGATACCAAATTGTAACACCCTAACTAACTTAGGCGTATTACGTGATTTTTAAACGTACTGTGCAGCTCGTTGCTAATCAACGAGGTTTATGGAAAAACGTGATTAATTAAAATTTTGCTTTTTAATTAAACTTATAAAACCATATTACAAAAGACTCGGGATCCCGATTATAAAATTATTTACAAAAAGTTTTAACTGTTTAACTGTTACATAAAATAAAGGCCGTCTAACGACCAGTTACAAAAATTCAGCCTTGCTGTCCCGAGGATCGTACGCTCCAGGCCTCACCGCCCCGACATGTACAATCTCATAAGCTCGCTCACGGTCCATCAGCTATAGCCTTGCCTTTACCTACACATAAACGTAAACTGTGAGTCGACAGACTCAGTAAGAAAAGCATAATAATACTCATACATAATTCTAACTGCCGTGTCCAACACGATACCGAGTCCCGCTTGCCATGTCCAACATGGTGCGAGCCACTTCTTGCCATGTCTAACATGGTACCGAGTTTTGAACGTTCACGGGGACGGTACTATTGACAAGTATCCTCCCGATCGGTCGAACCGGTCATACTCCGCCGTCGGTCATACTCGGCTGTACCGACGGATAGGTCAATAGCACCGAACCACCAACCAAATGTCGGCTGATCGGTCGAGCCGGTCATACTCCGCTTGGTCATACTCCAGCCTGTACCGACGTGACAGGGTTGGATGGTTCGAAGCCTATATACATAACTAATGTAATCTAGCAGGCTTCCTACATGCACGCTAAACATGTAATCTACATATGCATACTGTTATACTAATCTTACCTGGATTCCGAATTCAGGTGTGCGGCCAACCCGACCGAATCAAGCCGAGCGGATTGACATCGGCTCCTAAACCATAAAAATCACAACGCTATAAGTGACACGCTAAATCACTTCCCGGGGACTAAAACTAGGAACTAAAAGTTTCCCTATCGATAAAAAGCATGGCAATACCCCTAGAAACATAAAAACGAGGAAAACACGGGTTCTGAAAAATTCCCCAACTGGTAGACCGGTTGCCCAACCGGAATTCCGGTTCTGGGAATTACTGGACACCCATCCGGAATTCCGGTTGCACAACCGGAATTCTGGTTCCTCGCAGGAATTTTTCAAAAATTCCAAACTCAACCAAATCAAACCCAATTGGTTTCAAACCCTCCAGACCTGTTCTAAATACCCCAAAGAACAAATCTAAGGCAACAAACTAACCCAGAATTCACAGATACACAACTTGCCATTAAAGCTCAAGCTTTGAGTTCTAAACTCAAACTTGAGCAATTCCCACAAACATGCAATAAAACCTGGTTAATTCTACTTAAATAAGCATGAATAAGCTTCTGAAATCAAGTAAAAACATACACAACAACCCAGCAACAGATTCACCATAATTTCACCAAACTCACCTATTTAAGCTTAAAATTTCCAAACCTTGAACAACACAACTAGCATGCATTAAAACCTATATAATCCATCCATTTAAAACCTAATTAAGCTACTAAAAACAACAATTAAACACAGCAACATACAGCTTCACAAACTAACATGCAACCTACCATTTTTCACTTCAAAAACATCAAGAACAAAAAGAAGAGTTGAGAACCACTTACTAGTAACTAAGGATCACAAAATCAACACAAAAAGGACTTGAATCACCAAGGAAAACTCCTCCTCCTTGCTGCTCAAAGAGGGCCGAAAAGAGAGAGGCTTGAGAGAGTTTCTTTTTCAAGTTTTCTAATTTCTACACTTAGCATTTTTTGTAAAAATTGGAGAATAAAAATAAAGGCACTTATCTCATTTACTTCAGCCAATAAAATAAACAAATAACACTTATTTTTCAAATAAACAAGTCACTAAAAGACAAAAATTCATTGGGGCAAAAAGACCATTTTGCCCCTCCATACTAAAATCACAAAAATCATACTAAAGGGGTATTTGGGGAAATTCCAAATTCCCGGCCATTCCCGACATTCCCAATGTCTAAAACCCGTCCCCAAACTACTAACATACTAAGTTGTGATTTCTACTGAGCCAAACGCCGAGTTCCAAAATACCGGACACCGGAAATGCAAAATATGCAAGCTACTGAATAACATAAATAACAGTATAATAAATTATTTAAATAGCTAATTAACTGATAATTTCCAAATTAACTAAGCGGGCTTTACAGCAGGCTTGGCGTATCCTCACCACCCCTGATTCCCTTGTTGGCCAAATCCTTAAGGCTAAATATTTCAAGCGAAATGATTTCTTGCACGCATCCACTGGCCATTCTCCTTCATTCTGCTGGAGAAGCATTCTTTGGGGCCGGGATCTTCTGATCAAGGGCCTTATCTGGAAAGTTGGGGATGGTACCCTTGTCAACATTTCTGAATCCAATTGGCTTCCTTCCCATGGTAAAGCTTTATTAAAGCCTGGCCTGTCCCCTCCCTCCCAAAATGTTTCCTATTTCCTCACTGAAGACCGACATTGGGACCTTTCAAAACTCCGGTGTTATTTTGATGAGGAGATGTGTAATGCCATTCTTGCTGTTCCCATAGACCCTCATAACAATGATACTCTCATCTGGAATCATCACCATTCGGGTTGTTTCACGGTAAATTCTGCCTACCATTTGGCTAATTCAACCTTTCCTCACCTGGTCCTTCTAATCCTGCTACCTACAGGCGTTGGTGGACCACAGTCTGGTCTTCTAACATCCCTCCCAAAATCAAACATTTTGTTTGGAAAGCTTTCCACCACATTCTTCCCTCCAATCTTAACCTTTTCCACCGTAGGTCCACTCCCTCCCCTTTTTGCTCCCTTTGTCTCTCTCATCATGATTCCAACACTCACTCCCTTATCAAATGTTCCAGGGCAGGTAAAATATGGAAGCACTCTTCATTTTATCAGTTTTATCTTAAAAATAGAAATTGTGATATTAAAGAATTTATGCTGAGAGGTTTCGAAAGTTTTGATAAAGATCAATTTTCCTCTTTTTTGGGTTTAATTTGGGCCATTTGGAACAACAGAAAAAGGGCCATTTTCCATCCTAACCATATCACTGATTTCTGTGTGGAGAATTCTGTCAGTTATTATTTGCAGGAATACAGGGATGCGCAGAATCGGATATCCATATCATGTCACACCTCCCATCGTCCTTCCCCGAATTTTCAAGTTCCAGATGCAACGTATCAACTTTCTGTGGATGCAGCTCTTTCTCAATCAACTAACAAGCACGGATACGGGGCGGTAGTAACTGATTCTAAAGGGACAGTCATTGCAACTCTCACGGCTACTTCACATTCAGCTCTCCCCCCTATTTTTGCCGAGGCTGAAGCCCTCCACCGAGCGCTCCTTTGGTGTCAAGCAGTCCGATTTCCAATTGCTGTTATCACCTCCGACTGCCAGACCTTGGTGCACCGTATCCAGAAGTTCTCTCCAGATCGCTCAGCCCTCTCGGGTCTAGTAGCCCTCATCGTTTCCTCTTTGTCGTCTTTTCCAGGTGCTGTTGTCCGCCACATTCCCAGGTCTACCAACACCACAGCTCACGACGTTGCCAGATCAGCCCTCGGAACGGACAAAGAGAGAATTTGGAACCATTTCAGTTCCTCTCCTTGAAGATCTTAGCCCTGCTCTAGCTTTTGCTTTTGATCTTCTTTTTCAAAAAAAAAAATTACTTCATTGTAGACTAATTTACTCCAAATTACAAATCAAATGTAACATGTACAAGACAGTGAATACATATATTATTCTGTACGGTCTATTCATACAGCTGAATCACTCATTCCATCAAGTGGCCCTTAAGAGAAAAACAGGTGCAATATTGGACAAGAGCAGCATCAAAATCAAAATTATAACCATTGAAGAGTTCAAAATCAGTTATTCAAAACCCGCCACAGTTCAAAATGCAAGAAATTGGAATTGGCACATAATACAAAACAAAACAAGTCTAAACTAAATACAATTTACCAACTTACATATCTCATAATTTTTGGCAAAAATGAAACTCTAATGATAATGATAATGTATAAAGAAACAGACACACTTATATATATATATACATGTGTCCAAAATTAATACACTAATACAACAGTCAATAACAAATAATTATCCCACCAAATAAATAAATAAAATGATCATTATAACTAATTACATAAAAATCAATTATAATTTTTAAAAATAGTATAGATCTAACTAAAGATATATGGGTGAACATATTTTTCGTACCTTTAAATGGAGTAAGCCCTCTATTGACAAGATTCTCATACTCTGTATACCCCATAGATCTAGTTTATAATAAGATTTGAAGAGAAGATAAAGAGATCGAAGCTCGAAAGAAAATCATGGGTAAGAAAAGGGTTAAATTTCTAGCTGTCGGAGCTTAGGTCTACGACCGGATGGTGGTAGAGGCAGATCGGTGATGGGACGGAAGGCAACGTGTGTTCGAGATCGAAAGATGAGTTCTGAAGAAAATGAATTTTGAGTTGTAGAGGCTCTGGGTTTAGAAAAAATTAAAATATGAGATATGAAGTAAAGTAACTATTAGATAAGTAGCCAGTTAGGACAGAGATGTGATCATGATTGTTTAGTATATATATACACGTATTATTAGCCTATACCATATGTACATTTTAACATGTGAAATTTATTGTTGTTAACCCTGTAAATTTTTCTTGGTGACGTGAACATCAATATTTTACATGTGACAAGAAGGATGACGTTACGGAGTTGAGTAAACCCGAGTCATAGCAGTCGACCTAGGAGGGGACCCTAGCCCTACGCCCAGGTTGACTTCGGGAGCTCCGAGATAGAAGTTCGTACTTTGATAACTTGGATCCAACTCACTATCTTTTAGTATTCTATACCATGAAGACATGGAGCAACCTAATCCAAGCCCTAAGAGCTAAAATTTGATTTTTCAATAAAATTTTAAAAGAGTATTTTGTACCGTCCAGGCTCCGAAAGCTGAAAATACACGAATCAACACCTCGAAAATCAACTTGGGAACCTAGGGTTTCATCCAAAGCCCAAGTTGATAACCCCAACTAAGGTTTCCGCTTTCAAGACCGTCTTCGTGCAAATAGGTAAAAAAAATTATTGGAACATGAACTAGACATATCATGAACAAATTTAAGGTATTAGAATCGGATTAAGAGAATTTTTATTTTTGACAACCCGAACACCCGGTGCTCGGACACCCCAACGCTCAAGTTGACAATCTGTCAATCTAGGCCACTTCTAAGCATCGATCAAAAATTTGAGTTTTGCAGCTTCTTCTTATTCATCAAAAATGGAGAAACAATTACTTTCAAGGAAGAAATAACCCATCTTGGGTGCCAAAACAAGAGACTAGCGCCAGGTTGACATTTTGTGAACATGGGCCACTATCAAGGAGTTTTTTCGAGAATTCTTGTAGACATATTCTCCATTCTTAGCAAGGATTAAGATTTAAGTATTTTTGGGGACCAAAGAAAACTTCCAAGTGACCTGAAACTTGACCCAATGCCAAGGTTGACACCTGGCACTGGTCAACCTTGGCACTGGGCCCAGCACACACGTTGACATATTGTCAACTTGGGCCATTTCCAATCAGTTTCTCAAAAAAGTGTTATGGGGCATTTTTTTTGCCATAAAAAATAACGAAGATACAAGCAAACTCAAGAAGAAAACCACAATCCCAGGGGCATCAAAACTGAGCCCAATGCCTAGGTTGACAATCAACATGGTGCGCTAGTTTCGATCATGAAAATGTGAATTTTGCTCCAAGAATTCGCTCATAAAAAGTTAAAAAGGAGTTAAGGGATCTTGTCCTCAAGTTCAAGAACCTTTGGAAGTGCTAAAACGACAACTCAAAAGCTCCAAAATAAGCACCCACCGCCTAGGTTGACCAATGACATGATGCATTGGATTCTGCTTATCCAATTCTGATTCTATTTCGATCGTTAATCTAGTTTTTGACAATAAATGAGAGTCATGAAGTCAGAATATTCAAATTCACAACTTCATATTTCACTTTTCTGACAAGGTGATTTACAAGTAAACCGTGTAGTTTTGAGTCTCCCATTTTTTGAGAACAACATCTTTGAGAACGGGTGACTAGCTTTACTAAAACATAGAAAATGGGCTAAGGGATGTCAAAATATCACTTAAGAATCAAAAAATACATCCCTAACACATTTTCCCACTCACTCAGTGTTGAGGTTAGGCGCTGGGCCCAAAATAACATTCAATAAAATGGTCATAACTCACTCAATATTGATTCAATTGAGGTAGTTCTACTTGCATGTCAAATCTGTTTAAATGCTCTATCAAGTCTTGTCTCACACTTCAATAGCAATTTTTAAAGCTATCTACTCCAAATTTTACCACAAGAGAGTTCCAAATTTAAGCTACAACTTACCACAATAAATTTGTACTACTAACACATGAATATGAAGATTGATTTTGCATTAAATTTTATTAAAATGGCCATGTAATTCAAAAATTGAAAATATTATTCTTTTTAGGGTAAATTTTAACAAGTTTTTTCCTTACCCTTACACTAGTTAATGTTTTGTTAAAATCTCACCCTACACATTCCAAATATCATGAAATTTCATAGGGACAAAACCAAGGCGGTTGTGCATCACTTTTCTATTGGACAGGCTGAGAAAAAACGTAGTTTTCATGCACTAACAATTATTTTAATGAAAATAGTTAAAATCTCACATTTTCGATAGTGCTACCCATTATGAAATGTGGCCCGGACCCATCTTGAATTTTTTTGGCACTAGTCACAGTAAATTCGTACTACTAAAACGTGAATATGAGGACTGGTTTCTTGTTAATTTTTTTTAAAAAAGCCTCCTAATTTAAAAATTGAAAATATTCTTCTTTTCAGGTTAAGTTTTAACAAGTTCTTTTCTTACTCTTACACTCTTTAGTTTTCTGTTATAATCTCACCCTTCACTTCTCGAAAAATCGTGAAATTTCACAGGGATGAAGCAAAGACCGTTGTGCGTCACTTTTATAGTGGACACATTGAGAGAAAATGTAGTTTTCAGGCACTTACAATCATTTTAATCAAAATAGTAAAAATCTCACATTTCTGATAGTGGTACTGTAACGCCCTAATGCTAAGGCACGCTACAGTGCTTTTTCAATTATAGTGCAATCTTTGCTAATCAAAGAATTTTCTCGAAAAACGTGTCAAATTAAAACTTTTGCATTAAATAATAAACTTTGAAATATAATAAAATATTTACAAGTGTCGGGATCCCGCTTTCAAACTTTTTAAAATTCTTATTCCAAAATACACAAATTTACAGGTCGCACAGCGACTATCAAAATCTAATTCCCAGATGTCTCGAGACCGAACACTCTAGGTCGCGCTGCTTGACATGTACAATCTCACCCGAGCTCAGGTTCACTCCTGTTCAGCCTTCGCCTTTCCTTTACCTACACATGGAAGCAGAACTGTGAGTCGACAGACTCAGTAAGAAATGCATATAACATATCATATAATTTCCGACCTGTAAATAGGCGCCCATACACCTATTTACAGAGCTTAACAGATGAGTATGAACATTCAATACTAGGGTACAACCACTATACCACATACACAACGTACCTCACTGTACGAGTGTTGGTAGGGTTTATTCCGTACCCTGACTACCACTGAGTGATATACCACACACCTTAGCACTTTCCCGTGCCCGTGTTTGTATCACTGTATCGTACTCAAAACAACAATACTCACTATACCAATGCACTCTGTAATATATTCATACAAGTGTTGGTAGTGCAAATCATAATTTAAGCATGCATATACAAATACATATACACACATTCAGATAATCACATCACATATTATATTCAGTTCTTACCTGTTTTCCGAATTTAAGTGTGCTGGCCGACCTGAACGGAAATCTCGTGCTAGATGGATGCCCTAATCACATTTTGAAATCGGGTAAGTCACATGATTAAAACCCTAATCCCGGGAAACCTAAAACCAAAACCCTAGGTTCTGCTATGCTTTTAATGGGTTATTCTAACTCTGGAAATAGGGAAACACCCATCTGAGGCACTGAAATGGACAAAAATTGAGAAAACAAAGTGTTCGGGAATCCTGCCAAAACCGGCTAGCCGGTTTACACCAGTATTCCCAAAACACTTCATCCTTTGCTCAATTTTCCACCTAATGTTACCAAACTTTCCAGAGTATCTATCCAATGTATTAACAACATAATCCAACCAGTATTTCACAAAAAAACACACCAAATCAATTTATGCCATTAAAGCTCAAAGCTTTGAACTGAATGTTCAAAGTTGCTCAAAACCTAAACTAATCAACAAAACCAGCAGCTAGGACCTAAAATCAACTCAAATAACCTCTAAAATTAGAACCCTAAGCATTTCAAAACCCAACAACCACTAAACCTAGAGATTTCATAATGAAACTAAATTACAACTTCAAGAACTTAAGGGGAAAAGAAACTAGGGTTACCTTGTCTTGATTTCTCTTGAATCCCTTGCTGATAATACAAACATTCAGCAACAAATCCCCCTTAATCTTGCTGATTCAAAAAGAGAGAGTAGAGAAGAAAGAGTTTCTTCAATTTTGATGTTTTCTTTAATTTCCCAAAATGAGATAAATGAGCTTGACAAAGTTTAATTCTTTGCTGAAATAAAATGCTAGGTGTCACATTCTTAGGGTAGCCACCTATCCTTTTCCAAAGGAAATGACTAAAATGCCCTGCCACTTAAAACTTAGGTGCTCCACCAAACTAGGGGTAAAATTGTCAAATCCCATAACCCCGCTCAAACCCGATTATTTATTTTCTTTAAAATATTTCCCACTAAGAAATAAGGTTCTAAACTTACCCATGTGATTAATCTAGCCATCCATCGCATTTTCCGTTGTCGCCGAGCAAAAATTACAAAAATAACATAATTTCACATATAAGCTAAATAATGCCCCTAGAGTTTAATAAAATCTCCAGAATTGAGAAATTATAACTCTAATATTTATTTCTAAATATTGGGGTCCACAATTAAATTAATTCACAAATAATAATAAAATAATAATAATTAGTGCTAATTGCCTTTACTAATCCAAATTACTAAAGCGGTCATTACAGGTACCCCTTTGTGAAATGTGGCCCGGACCTATTTCGAAATTTCTTTTGGCACTAGTCATAATGAATTCGTACTATGAAGAGGTGAATATGAAGATTGGTTTTGCAATAAATTTGGTCAAAATGGCTTGCTAATTAAAAAATTGAAAATATTCTTCTTTTTAGGGTAAATTTTAACAAGTTTTTTCATTACTCTTACACTCGTTAGTGTTCTGCTAAAATCTCACCCTTCACATCTCAAAAAATCGTGAAATTTCATAGGAACGAAGCGAACACTGTTGTGCATGACATTTTCATAGGACACGTTGGGAGAAAATTTAGTTTTCATGCACTTAAAGTCCTTTTAATTGAATTAGTGAAAATCTCACATTTTGTAAATGTGGCCCCTAATCTCAAAGAATTCGTACTACTAAGAGGTGAATATGAAGATTGGTTTGGCATTAAATTTTTTTAAAATGGCCCCTTAATTTAAAAATTGAAAATATTATTCTTTTTAGGGTAAATTTTAGCAAGTTCTTTCCTTACTCTGACACTCGTTAGTGTTCTGTTAAAATCTCACCCTACACAGCTTCAAATATCGAGAATTTTCAGAGGGACGAAGGGAAGACTGTTGTGCATCACTTTTCCAATGGACACGGTGAGAGAAAACGTAGTTTTCATGCACTAACAATTATTTTCATCAAAATAGTAAAAATCTCTCATTTCCGATGGCGGTATCCCTTTGTAAAATGTGGCGTCGACCCATCTTAGATTTTTTTTTGGAACTAGTCACAATGAATTTGTACTACTAAGACGTGAATATGAAGATTTGTTTTGCATTAAATTTTGTTAAATTGGTCACCTAATTCAAAATATAAAAATATTCTTCTTTTCTCGGTAAATTTTAATAAGTTTTTTCATTACCCTTACACTCGTTGGTGTTCTGTTAAAATCTCACCCTACACATCTCGAAAAAATAGTGCAATTTTGTATGGACAAAACAAAGACTGTTGTGCATCACTTTTCTGTTTAACACGTTGAGAGAGAAAGTAGTTTTCATGCACTAACAATCATTTTAATCGAAATAATAAAAATCTCACATTTTCGATAGGGATACCCCTTTGTGAAATGTGGCCCGGACCAATCTTGGAATTTTTTTGGCACTAGTCACAATAAATTAGTACTACTAAGAAGTGAATATAAAGATTTGTTTCGCATTAAATTGTTTAAAAAGGCCCCCTTATTCAAAAATTGAAAATATTATTCTTTTCAGGGCAAATTTTAACAAGTTTTTTCTTACTCTTACACTTCGTTAGTGTTCTGTTAAAATGTCGCCCTACACTTCTCCTAATTTCGTGAAATTTCACAGGGAAAAATCAAATATTGTTGTGCATTACTTTTCTATTTGACAGAAAACGTAATTTTCATGCACTAACAATTATTTTTATTGAAATAGTAAAAAAGTGCAAATTTCCGATAGTGGTACCCCTGGCCCGGATCGATCTCGGAATTTTATTTTGAACTAGTGACAATGAATTCATAGTACAAAGACGTGAATATTGAGATTTATTTCGCATTAAATGTGTTTAAAATGGCCCCCTATTTCAAAAATTAAAAATATTCTTTTTTTCAGGGTAAATTTTAACAAGTTTTTTCCTTACTCTTACACTCGTTAGTTTTCTTTTAAAATCTCACCCTTGACATCTCAAAAAATCGTGAAATTTCATAGGGACCATGCGAGGACCATTGTACATCACTTTTCTATTGGACATGTTGATCAAAAATGTAGTTTTCATGTACTAACAATCATTTTAATCGAAATAGTAAGAATCTCACATTCTTGATAGTGATACCCCTTTGTGAAATGTGGCTCGTACCCATCTCAAAATTTTTTTTGGCACTAGTCATAATGAATTCGTACTACTAAGACGTGAATAAGAAGATTGGTTTCGCGTTGAAATAGTGAAATAGTGAAAATCTCACATTTCTGATACTGGTATCCCTTTGTGAAATGTGGCTCGGACCCATCTCGAAAATTTTTTGAAACTAGGCACAATGAATTCATACTATTCAGACATGAATACGACGATTGGTTTCACGTTAAATTTGGTTAAAATGTCCCTCTAATTCAAAATTTTCAAATATTCTTCTTTTCAGGGTAAATTTTAACGAGTTTTTTCTATACTCTTACACTCGTTAGTGTTCTGTTAAAATCTCACCCTACACATCGCCAAATATCCAAGATTGTTGTGCATTACTTTTATATTTGACTCATTGAGAGAAAACGTAGTTTTCATGCACTAACAAACATTTTAATTGAAATAGTGAAAATCTTAAATTTCCGATAGTTGTACCCCTGGCCTGGACCCATCTCGGTATTTTTTTGGCACTAGTCAAAATGAATTCATACTACTAAGATGTGAATATCGAGATTTGTTTTGCATTAAATTTGGTTAAAATGCCTTAATTATAAAATTGAAAATCTTCTTTTTTTCAGGGTCAATTTTAATAAGTTTTTTCTTACTCTTACATTCGTTAGAATTATGTTAAAATCTCACCCTACTCATCTTGAAAAATTGTGAAATTTCACAGGGAAAAAGCAAAGACCGTTGTGCATCATTTTTCTATTGAACATGTTGAGCTAAAATGTAGTTTTCAAGCATTAACAATCATATTAATCGAAATAGTGAAAAACATCACATTTCTGATAGTGGTACCCCTTTGTGAAATATGGCTCGGACCCACCTCAGATTTTTTTTTTGGGACCAGTCACAATGAATTCGTACTACTAAGACATGAATATGAAGATTGGTTTTGCGTTAAATTTTGTTAAAATGCCCCCTAATTCTTAAATTGAAAATATTCTTCTTTTTAGGGTCAATTTTAACAAGTTTTTTCCTTAATCTTACCCTCGTTAGTGTTCTGTTAAAATCTCACCCTACACGTCTTGAAAAAAATTGTGAAATTTTAGAAGAACGAAGCCAAAATCGTTGTGCATCAATTTTCTATTGGACACGTTGAGAGAAAACATATTTTTCATGCACCAACAATCATTTAAATCGAAATAATGAAAAATATCCCATTTCTGATAAAGGTACCCCTTTGTGAAATGTGGCTCGGACCCTTTGTGAATATGAAGGTGGGTTTGGCGTCAAATTTGGTTAAAATGCCCCCTAATTCAAAAATTGAAAATATTCTTCATTTTAGGTTAAATTTTAACAAGTTTTTTTCCTTACTCTTACGCTCGTTAGTGTTCTATTAAAATCTCACCCTACACATCTCGAAAAATCATGAAAATTCACATAAACAAAGCCAAGACCGTTATGCATCAATTTTTAATTGGACACGTTGAGAGCAAACGTAGTTTTCATGCACTAACAATCGTTTTAATCAAAATAGTGAAAATCTCACATTCTGATAGTGGTACCCCTTTGTGAAATGTGGCCCAGACCCATCTCAAAATTCTTTTGTTACTAGTCACAAAGAATTTGTACTACTAAGACGTGAATATGAAGATTTATTTTGCATTAAATTTGGTTAAAATGGTTCGCTAATTCAAAATATGAAAATATTCTTCTTTACTGGGTAAATTTTAACAAGTTTTTTTCTTACTCTTACACTCATTAGTGTTATGTAAAAATCTCACCCTACACATCTCAAAAAATCGTGAAATTTCACAGGGACAAAATCAAAACTATTGTGCATCACTTTTCTATTTGACATGTTAATAGAAAAAGTAGTTTTCATGCCCTAACAATTATTTTAATGGAAATAGTGAAAATCTAACATTTCTGATATTGGTACCCCTTTGTGAAATGTGGCCCCGGTCCATCTCAGAATAATTTTTGTCAGTAGTCACAAGGAATTCGTACTACTAAAACGTGAATATGAAGATTTGTTTCGAGTTAAATTTTATTAAAATGCCTGCCTAATTCAAAAATTGAAATTATTAATTTTTCCACGGTAAATTTTAAAAAGTTTTTTTCCTTACTCTTACACTCGTTAGTGTTCAGTTAAAATCTCACCCTACACATCTCGGAAAAATTTTGTAATTTTGTATGGACTAAACAAAGACTGTTGTGGATCACTTTTCTGTTTAACACGTTGAGAGAGAAAGTAGTTTTCATGCACTGACAATTATTTTAATTGAAAAAATGAAAATCTCACATTTTCGATAGTGATACCCTTTGTGAAATGTGGCCCGAAGCCATCTTAGAATTTTTTTTGGCACTAGTCACAATAAATTAGTACTACTAAGAAGTGAATATAAAGATTTGTTTCGCGTTAAATTAGTTAAAAAGACCCCCTTATTCAAAAATTAAAAATATAATTCTTTTCAGGGTAAATTTTAACAAGTTTTTTCCTTACTCTTACACTCATTAGTGTTCTCTTAAAATCTTACCCTACACATAATCAGAAATCGTGAAATTTCAAAGGGCGAAAACCAAGACTGTTTTGCATCACTTTTCGTAGTATTCATGCACTAACAATCATTTTAATTGAAATAGTGAAAATCTTATATTTCCGATAGTGCTACCGTTTTGTGAAATATGGCTACGACCCACCTTAGAATTTTTTATAGCACTAGTAAAAATGAATTCATACTGCTAAGATGTGAATATCAAGATAAGTTTCGCCTTAAATTTCGTTAAAATGCCTTAATTATAAAATTGAAAATATTCTTCTTTTCAGGGTAAATTTTAATAAGTTTTTTCTTACTCTTACAGTCGTTAGAATTATGTTAAAATCTCACCCTACACATCTTGAAAAATTGTAAAATTTCTTAGGGAAAAAGCAAAGACCGTTGTGCATCACTTTTCTATTGAACATGTTGAGCAAAAATGTAGTTTTCAAGCACTAACAATCATATTAATCGAAATAGTGAAAAATATCGCATTTCTGATAGTGGTACCCCTTTGTGAAATGTTGTTCGGACCTACCTCAGATTTTTTTTTGGCACCATTCAAAATGAATTCCCACTACTAAGACATGAATATGAAGATTGGTTTTGCGTTAAATTTTGTTAAAAATGCCCCCTAATTCAAAAATTGAAAATATTCTTCTTTTTAGGGTAAATTTTAACAAGTTTTTTCCTTACTCTTAGCCTCGTTAGTGTTCTGTTAAAATCTCACCCTACACATCTAGAAAAAAATTGTGAAATTTTACAAGAACGAAGCCAAGACCGTTGTCCATCAATTTTGTATTGGACACGTTGACAGAAAACATAGTTTTCATGCACCAACAATCATTTAAATCGAAATACTGAAAAATATCCCATTTCTTATAGTGGTACCCCTCTGTGAAATGTGGCTCGGACCCTTTGTGAATATGAAGGTTGGTTTCACGTTAAATTTGGTTAAAATCCCCCTAATTCAAAAATTGAAAATATTCTTCATTTTAGGTTAAATTTTAACAAGTTTTTTTCTTTACTCTTACACTCGTTAATGTTCTATTAAAATGTCACCCTACACATCTCGAAAAATCATGAAATTTCACATAGACAAAGCAAGGACCGTTGTGCATCAATTTTTAATTGGACACGTTGAGAGAAAACGTAGTTTTCATGCACTAACAATCGTTTTAATCAAAATAATGAAAATCTCACATTCTGATAGTGGTACCCCTTTGTGAAATGTGTGCCAGACCCATCTCAAAATTCTTTTGTTACTAGTCACAAAGAATTTGTACTACTAAGACGTGAATATGAAGATTTATTTTGCATTAAATTTGGTTAAAATGGTCTCCTAATTCTTTTCTTACTCTTACACTCATTAGTGTTATGTAAAAATCTCACCCTACACATCTCAAAAAATCGTGAAATTTCACAGGGACAAAATCAAGACTATTATGCATCACTTTTCAGTTTGACACGTTGAGAGAAAAAGTAGTTTTCATGCCGTAACAATTATTTTAATGGAAATAGTGAAAATCTAACATTTCTGATATTGGTACCCCTTTGTGACATGTGGCCCCGACCCATCTCAGAATAATTTTTGTCAGTAGTCTCAAGGAATTCGTACTACTAAGATGTGAATATGAAGGTTTGTTTCGCGTTAAATTTTATTAAAATGCCTGCCTAATTCAAAAATTGAAATTAGTCCTTTTTCCACAATAAATTTTAAAAGTTTTTTTTCCTTACTCTTACACTCGTAAGTGTTCTGTTAAAATCTCACCCTACACATCTCGAAAAAATTGTGCAATTTTGTATCGACAAAAGAAAGACTGTTGTGCATCACTTTTTTGTTTAACACGTTGAGAGAGAAAGTAGTTTTCATGCACTAAAAATTATTTTATTCGAAATAATGAAAATCTCACATTTTCAATAGTGATACCCCTTTGTGAAATGTGGCCCAGACCCATCTTGGAATTTTTTTTGGCACTAGTGACAATAAATTAGTACTACTAAGAAGTGAATATAAAGATTTGTTTCGCATTAAATTTGTTAAAAAGGCCCCCTTATTCAAAAATTAAAAATATTATTCTTTTCAGTGTAAATTTTAACAAGTTTTTTCCTTACTCTTACACTCATTAGTGTTCTCGTAAAATCTTACCCTACACATAATCAAAAATCGTGAAATTTTAAAGGGAGAAAACCAAGAATGTTTTGCATCACTTTTCATAGTATTCATGCGCTAACAATCATTTTAATCGAAATAGTGAAATCCCATATTTCCGATAGTGGTACCGTTTTGTGAAATATGGCTAGGACCCATCTTAGAATTTTTTATAGCACTAGTCACAATGAATTCGTACTATTAAGACGGGAATATGAAGATTGGTTTCGCGTTAAATTTGGTTAAAATGGCCCCCTAATACAAAAATTAAAAATATTCTTCTTTTAAGCGTAAATTTTAACAAGTTTTTTCCGTAGTCTTACACTCGTTAGTGTTCTGTTAAAATCTCACCCTACACATCTCAAAAAAATCGCAAAATTTCACAGGGAAATAGCCAAGTCTTTGATGCACCATTTTTCTACTATTACTGAAAACATAGTTTTCATGCACTAATAATTATTTAAATTAAATAGTAAAATTCTCAAATTTTTGATAGTGGTACCCCTTTGTGAAATGTGGCCCGTAGCCATCTCGAATTTTTTCGCGACAAGTCACAATGAATTCATGCTACTAAGACGTGAATATGAAGATTGGTTTTAAGTTAAATTTGATTAAAATGACCGTCTAATTCAAAATTTTAAAATATTCTTCTTTTCAGGTTAAATTTTAACAAGTTTTTTCCTTACTCGTACACTCGTTAGTTAAAATGTCACCCTACACTTCTCCGAATTTCGTAAAATTTCACAGGGAAAAATCAAAGATTGTTGTGCATTACTTTTCTATTTGAGAGAAAATGTAGTTTTCATGCACTAACAATCATTTTTATTGAAATAGTAAAAATTGCAAATTTCCAATAGTGGTACCCCTGGCCCGGACCGATCTCGGAATTTTATTTTGCACTAGTGACAATGAATTCATACTACTAAGACGTGAATATGAAGATTGATTTCGCATTAAATGTGTTTAAAATGGCCCCCTAGTTCAAAAATTGAAAATATTCTTTTTTTCAGGGTAAATTTTAACAAGTTTTTTCCTTACTCTTACACTCGTTAGTTTTCTTTTAAAATCTCACCCTTCACATCTCAAAAAATCGTGAAATTTCACAAGGACCATGCGAGGACCATTGTGCATCACTTTTCTATTAGACATGTTGGTCAAAAATGTAGTTTTCATGCACTAACAATCATTTTAATCGAAATGGTAAGAATTTCACATTTCTGATAGTGGTACCCCTTTGTGAAATGTGGCTCGTACCCATCTCCAAATTTTTTTTGGCATTAGTCACAATGAATTCGTACTACTAAGACGTAAATATGAAGATTTGTTTCGCGTTAAATTTGGTTAAAATAGCCTCCTAATTCAAAAATTGAAAATATTCTTCTTTTTAGGTTAAATTTTAACAAGTTTTTTCCTTACTCTTACACTCGTTAATGTTCTGTTAAAATCTCATCCTACACATCTCGAAAAACTATGTAATTTTACAAAGACGAAGCCATGACCGTTGTGCATCAATTTTCTGTTAGACACGTAGAGAGAAAACATAGTTTTCATGCACCAACAATCATTTTAATCGTAATAGTGAAAATCTCACATTTCTGATACTGGTACCCCTTTGTGAAATGTGGCCCGGACCCATCTCGAACATTTTTTGCAACTATGCACAATGAATTCATACTAGTCAGACATGACTATGACGATGGGTTTCACGTTACATTTGGTTAAAATGTCCCTCTAATTAAAAATTTTAAAATATTCTTCTTTTTAGGGTAAATTTTAACAAGTTTTTTCCTTACTCTTAAACTCGTCATTGTTCTCTTAAAATCTTACCCTACAAATCACAAATATCCAAGATTGTTGTGCATTAATTTTATATTTGACACATTGAGAGAAAACGTAGTTTTCATGCACTAACAAACATTTTAATTGAAATAGTGAAAATCTTAAATTTCTGATAGTTGTACCTCTGGCCTGGACCCATCTCGGTATTTTTTTTGGCACTAGTCAAAATGAATTCATACTACTAAGATGTGAATATCAAGATTGGTTTCGTGTTAAATTTGGTTTAAATGCCCCCCTTATTATAAAATTGAAAATATTCTTCTTTTCAGGGTAAATTTTATTAAGTTTTTTCTTACTCTTATAGTCGTTAGGATTATGTTAAACTCTCACCCTACACATCTTGAAAAATTGTGGAATTTCACAGGGAAAAAGTAAAGATCGTTGTGCATCACTTTTCTATTAAACATGTTGAGCAAAAATGTAGTTTTCAAGCACTGACAATCATATTAATCGAAATAGTGAAAAATATCACAATTCTGATAGTGGTACCCCTTTGTGAAATGTGGCTCGGACCCATCTCAGGTTTTTTTTTGGCACCAGTCACAATGAATTCGTACTACTAAGACATGAATATGAAGATTGGTTTTGCGTTAAATTTTTTTAAAATGCCTCCCTAATTCAAAAATGGAAAATATTCTTCTTTTTAGGGTAAATTTTAACAAGTTTTGTCCTTACTCTCACACTCGTTAGTGTTCTGTTAAAATCTCACCCTACACGTATAGAAAAAAATTGTGAAATTTTACAAGAACGAAGCCAAGACCGTTGTGCATCAATTTTCTATTTGACACGTTGAGAGAAAACATAGTTTTCATGCACCAACAATCATTTAAATCAAAATAATGAAAAATATCCTAATTCTGATAGTGGCACCCCTTTGTGAAATGTGGCTCAGACCCTTTGTGAATATGAAGGTTAGTTTCGCGTTAAATTTGGTTAAAATGCCCCCTAATTCAAAAATTGAAAATATTCTTCATTTTAGGTTAATGTTCTATTAAAATCTCACCCTACACATCTCGAAAAATCATGAAATTTCAAATAGACAAAGCCAAGACCGTTGTGCATCAATTTTCAATTGGACACGTTGAGAGAAAACATAGTTTTCATGCATTAACATTTGTTTTAATCAAAATGGTGAAAATCTCACATTCCGATAGTGGTACCCCTTTGTGAAATATGGCCTAGACCCATCTCAAAATTCTTTTGTTACTAGTCACAAAGAATTTGTACTACTAAGACGTGAATATGAAGATTTATTTTGCATTAAATTTGGTTAAAATGGTCCCCTAATTCAAAATATGAAAATATTCTTCATTTCTAGGTAAATTTTAACAAGTTTTTTCCTTACTCTTACACTCATTAGTGTTATGTAAAAATCTCACCCTACAAAATCAAGACTATTGTGCATCACTTTTCTGTTTGACACGTTGAGAGAAAAAGTAGTTTTCATGCCCTAACAATTATTTTAATGGAAATAGTAAAAATCTCACATTTCTGATAGTGGTACACTTTTTTGAAATGTGGCCCGAACCCATCTGGGAATATTTTTTGCCACTAGTCACAGTAAATTCATACTTCTAAGATGTGAATATGAAGATTCGATTCGCTTTAAATTTGGTTAAAATGGCCCACTATTTCAAAAATTTAAATTTTCTTCTTTTTAGGGTAAATTTTAACAATTTTTTTTCTTACTCTTACACTCATTAGTTTTCTATTAAAATCTCACCCTACACATCTCGAAAAATCATGAAATTTTATAGGAACGAAGCCAAGACCGTTATGCATCACTTTTCTAATGGGCATGTTGAGAGCAAATGTTGTTTTCATGCACGAACAATCGTTTTAATTGAAATAGTTAAAATCTCACATTTCTGATAGTTGTACCCCTTTGGGAAATGTGGCCCGGACCCATCTTGTAATATTTTTTAACACTAGTCACAATAAATTCGTACTACTAAGACGTGAATATGAAGATTGGTTTCACGTTAAATTTGGTTAAAATGCCCCCTAATTCAAAAATTGAAAATATTCTTCTTTTCAGGGAAATTTTTTAATAACTTTTTCCTTATTCTTACACTGGTTATTGTTCTATTAAAATTTCACCGCACACATCTCAAAATATCGTGAAATTTCACAATGACAACACCAAGAATATTGTGCATCACTTTTCTATTATTCACGTTGAGAGAATAAGTAGTTTTCATGCACTAACAATCATTTTAATCGAAATAATGAAAATCTCACGTTTTCGATAGTGGTACCCCTTTGTGAAATGTGGCCCGGACCCATCTTAAATTTTTTTTGGCACAATTGATAATGAATTCGTACTACTAGAAAGTGAATATGAAGATTATTTTCGTGTTAAATTTGTTAAAATGCCCCCCTTATTCAAAAATTGAAAATATTCTTATTTTCAGGGTAAATTTTAACAAATTTTTTTCTTACTCTTACACTCGTTAGTGTTCCGTTAAAATCTCACCCTACACATCTCGAAAAATCATGAAATTTTACAGGGACGAAGCAAAGACCGTTATGCATCACTTTTCTGTTGGGCATGTTGAGAGCAAACGTTGTTTTCATGCACGAACAATCATTTTAATTGAAATAGTGAAAATCTCACATTTCTGATAGTTGTATCCCTTTGTGAAATGTGGCCCGGACCCATCACGTAATATTTTTTAACACTAGTCACAATAAATTCTTACTACTAAGACGTGAATATGAAGATTGGTTTCACGTTAAATTTAATTAAAATGCTCCCTAATTCAAAAATTGAAAATATTCTTCTTTTTAGGGGAAATTTTAATAAGTTTTTCCTTACTCTTACATTGGTTATTGTTCTATTAAAATTTCACCCTACACATCTCAAAATATCGTGAAATTTCACAATGACAAAACCAAGAATGTTGTGCACCACTTTTCTATTATTCACGTTGAGAGAATAAGTAGTTTTCATGCACTAACAATCATTTTAATCGAAATTGTAAAAATCTCACTTTCCGATAGTGGTACCCCTTTGTGAAATGTGGCCCGGACCCATCTTAGAATTTTTTTTGGCACAATTGATAATGAATTCGTACTACTAGAAAGTGAATATGAATATTATTTTCGCTTTAAATTTGTTAAAATGACCCCCTTATTCAAAAATTGAAAATATTCTTATTTTCAGGGTAAATTTTAACAAGTTTTTTTCCTTACTCTTACACTCGTTAGTGTTCTGTTAAAATCTCAGTGTACACATCTCGAAAAATCTTGAAATATCGTAGGGAGAAAACCAAGACTGTTGTGCATCACGTTTCTGTTTGACTCGTTGAGAGAGAAAGTAGTTTTCATGCACTAACAATCATTTTAATCGAAATAGTTAAAATCTCACATTTCTGATATTGATACCCCTTTGTGTAACGTGGCCCAGACCCATCTCGGATTTTTTTTGGTACTAGTCACAATGAATTAAAACTACTAATTTTGACTTGAGTCTAAAATTGCTATTCTAATTATGACTCATTTTACAAGTTTGTATCCACCTTTGATCCATTTGTTCTTGCTATGACAAGATAACTCTCATAAGTGTAACTCTAATAGTTCACTTTCTCATCTCATAAAATGATATAAAAACTACTGATGAAAAAAAAATTCCAAAACTCCATTCAAAAACTGATGAGTACATTTTCTCCATCATTATCACTATTATTTTTATCATATACACTAAATATGATTAGTTACACATATATTATTATATACCAATAATATATATACCTCTCATGCATAAAATTACAACTCCTAAATATTCTCATATATATATTATGCTAATTAATATATTATGTATGTTACTATCATCTCATATATAACATACACATAATATTAATATACATTACAACTATATATTTACGTATCTCATATATATATTATATGTATTTTAACATGCATAAATATTCTCATCATAAATATATTTTATCATAAGTTCAACATATTTAATATATATAACTCATATACATGTTATATATTATGTATATCTCACATATAATAGCATAAAAAATCTATATATCAACATAGAAAAATATGTTAATATATATAATTTACTATATAAAAAATAGTAAACCACATAATATCACAATGCTCACCCTTGTATTATCACAAGCTAATTTCTTACCATCCATTGAAACAAAGTAGGAAATGATAAGCTTTTGATTGTTGGAAATTATTGTGCTCCAATAGAAATACCAAACCAACAAGATTACAAATCTATGATAAATAATACAAAGGACAAAATCATAAATTAAATAATGTTACAACACTAAACAAAACATACACATAAAATAGAGAATAGAGATGAAGAGAAAAATTATAACTCAATGCAATAAGCTACACATAAAACACTATATAAATAGCATATATATATATATATAAGAGATGTGAGAGCAATCTCAACACCACATACACCACAATTGTATAATAGAATAATCACTAAACTTGAACAAGGTTACACCTTTGTCCAAAAGTTTAGTTCTCCTACCACAAGCACTTAGGAAAAAGGAAAGAATGTAAATAACTTTCTTAATTTATCAAGCTTATAGTTTCTGGCAAGGTGCTCTCTTCGATAGAAACTCACAAAAAAAATATGTCTTCACAAGTGAACCAAAGAGCTCTACTTATAGTGTTTAAGCTCACACACTTTGAAATTGAAACTCATAACCCCTATGGATGTTATGTAACTCATGCAAACACCATAACTCCTATAGCATTAAGAATTACAAATTAAAATGTGTAAGACCTTTTACACACTTAGTATTGGTGATAATTATGGAGGTTATAAAATGTAAGTAACTCCACCTCTATGTTAGAACTTATGTGAATATTAGATGTATGTAACTCTCAATCACATTATATACATTAATCTCATATTAATATATAATGTGTCACATTTTAATATTTTAATCTATCTTACATTATAACTATATAATATAACACATTGGGAGCACCCATGTAAGCATTAAGATCTAGTGAAGTCAGTTCTAACTGCTATCTTTCAACAAATAGGTCGCCATGACCCTAAAATGATGAGACATGAAGTTGAGGATGTCACGTGGACATCCCAGGGCTCTACCTAGGACCGGAAACAATGTTGGGCAACCAAGTTGACGTCCTGTGCGCCATCTCACATTAGTTTTTCTTCCCAGCAACTTCCTATGAGAAATCTGCTTATCCATATTCTTGTGTTAGAATATTTGCTATATATTAGTTGTAAATAATTAGGGTAATTGTATTTGTTGTCCCGGTTTATTCCCAATATATGTGGCAGCTGTCGTGTGTGACATGTGATCAATATAGGCTGGTCACCCGGAGATGAGTTGGAAGTTGGACTAAAGAAACAACAAGTATGGCTCATGATACTAGCTCCCGGACTTGAACAAAAGACCTACCTTCTCCTCTGGGAGTCAAGATATAGATAGGCGTCTCCAGGCCAGAAAGGCTTGAGTTGAATAGTCACTTTGCATTTAATGCATTCTGGGAACGCCTATAAGATGACGTGTTAGACTTCATAAACCTGATTTAGGGCGATTACACGATAATCAAAGGAGCTAGTGACGACTCCATCATGAAGAATCACATCGATCAAGATGGCATGAAGGCCAATCTCACCTAACATCTACGCTGCCTACTACGTAGTTAATGCATGCCCTATTTTGTACCTTTTGGGAACTTGTGCTTGCCCATAGTTGGCTTTTAAAGACAAGTTTCTCCTTTTCTTCTACCCACGAATCTCTATAAATAACCCTGATAAACAATTGAGAAGGGGAGAAAAGAAGAGTAAGGATCACAAAAAATATTCTCTGTAAGAAATACTCTCATTAATAACAGAGACTCGTGGACTACGACTTATTAATGCCCGAACCACGTAAAAATCTCCTGCATTAATTATCCCTAAGCTCTCATTATTATCTTTTAATTAGTAGTCGAAAATCTCAGTCAATATTTTGGTGCTTTCATTGAGAGTTGTGGGAAGCATTGTTTGAAAAATGACAACAAAAGATCTCAGCTACAATGGTGGAAACTCGAAACCACACACGCCAACCTTGTCCGCCCTAGGATCCTTGGAACCCAGAGGACGAAGAAGCAGCCTCACGAGTAAATGTGGGTTCTGAGGAACAAGACGAATCAAACGACGAAGAATATAAAGAAACCCAGAAGGGTCATATGCCTATGATGATGGTAGCTATACCGAGTTACTGGCCCTAAGGCAAAAAGCAACTGATCATGAGGCCGAACTGGCCGCTCAAATGCAAACAATAGTAAATCCAGTAAATCCACATGTTTTGGTGGTACTGGTACTAGTAGTGGTGTCAATACTCATACCCTCCTTCATCCCCAAATTCACTATGACAATAAAAAGCAGTACCTATATCTTCCCCTAGAAAGCATGCATCATCTGAATTACACAATAAATTATTAATAAATCTCTAGATTTATAAAAGGTACCTTTATATACATGTTGTGTTTTGAATTTGAACCCAAACCAATGACCCAACCATTGAAGATGGTGAGTTGTGAGAGAGAGGATACCGATTTAATGATTGGGAAATTGAAAAGTTCTTAATAGTTGCCGACTGGAGTTAGCAGCGAAAGTGGTTGAGGCAGAAAATTGGATCGTGGTTAGTTTGGGTTTCAGGAGAGGGAAAGAGAGCGAGAGAGATAGGTCGGTGGTTCAAAAATAAGAAATTACAAAATACGGTATTTCAAATCTTGTTTATAAAATATAGCGTAGACTAACCCATAAAAATGCAAAGATTGCTAAAACTCCATAACCTTAATAAATTAAAAAAATGTCATAAAAAGGTAAATCCTTAATTTTTTTTCCATAATTTATGCAATTTCTACTACATTTTTTTCCCTTATGTTTGTTTTGCCTCTGAATACACTTTTCTAACAAGTATTTTTACTCTGAATTTTTGAGTACAAATTTCAACTAATTTATTAAATAATAGCAACAATGTTCATTATAAGGTAGCAATAACCACCTGTCCTAGTAACAAATATGTGGGGTTTTTTCTACATCAGCCAACACTATGAACATTAACAACCATATTAAAAACACTATGAACTGTACATATTAAAAACTATTCGAGCTAAGTTATAAAAAGTAAAACAAAAAGGGATTCATGGATATATTCCATAACAAGTAGTGACAATATTGAAAGATTACGTACAAAAGATTTTCAATTATGACCCACACAAAATAAATACATCACCAGATTAGCTGCTCTTAAAAAATTGGATCTTGACCACCCTTTCCTTGCATTGGAAACAGAACCTGCAATTAGCAACCTAAACTATCAGAATTCTAGGCAGTTTAAGATTAAGTATTGTTTAAAATTTATTGTATCAAGGACTTGGTTTTGTTTAGTGTTTAAGCTTCCAACTATTAAGTTACTAATCTTATTACTTAGATCCAATAGTTTTAAAGTGAATGGGATGATGTTTTTTAACACCAATTTCCATGACTCATTGTGTATATATATATATATATATATATATTAATTTCTAGAGCAATAATATATTTTTCTAGTAAGAGAAATGTATATTGATCACAAACAAAATAAATACAAAGGATTAAGATAGTCTCAGGTGAGAACGAGTTTGTTGAACTGGTACAAGGTGAGAGTATGTGAGTGACCGAGTATACGATCAAGTTTGATCACTTGGCCAAGCTAGCCTCAGGGATTGTGCCGATAGATTTCAGTAAAAAGAAAAAGTACTTGGCGGGGTTGAATGCCAAGATCAGGCACGATCTAGTTATCACCACCAACGACACCACGACCTATGCTGAAATGGTTGACAAGGCTCTTCGAGTTGAAAGAACAATAAAGTTTCTGCAAGAAACCTGAGGGGCTCCTAGGGCTGGTGGAACCCCTACTCTCTCTATTTCTAGTCTTGGCAAGGAGAGTGGTGATTCCACTATTGAGCAGAAGAAGAGAACTTTCCCACCTATAGGGAGTTCAGGCAAAGCAAGAAGTTTTGTAGAAATCATGGTAAAGGGGGACGCCAGACCTACTCCTATCCTGAGTGCCCGCGCTGCAAGAAGCATCACCCCGGACCATGTAACCGGTGGGCTTGTTTTCAGTGTGGATCGGTTGGGCACCTCAAGAAAGATTGTCCCCAGCTGAAGAAAGAGGAACCCAAGTCAGAAACTAAGCCTGTACCAGCGCGTGTGTTTGCCATAACTCAGGCGAATGCTGCTGCTAGCCCTTCAGTGGTCACAGGTCAGCTCTTTATTAACGGCCTTACTTATACTGTATTATTTGATTCGAGGGCTACACGCTCATATGTAGCAATGAGAGTACTTAATCAGCTTGGTAGGCCTAGTGATGTTTTTGAAATGGGATTTGGAACCCTGTTGCCTAATAGGGAATTAATTATTTCAAGAGAGTGGGTTAAATCTGTGTTAATCAGAATTGAAGGTAGAGAACTAAGTGCTGATCTAGTGGAGTTACCTTTGACCGAGTTTGATATTATACTCGAAATGGACTTTTTGTCCAAATACTCTGCCAGTATTGATTACAAACAGAAAATGGTAATTTTCCAACCAGAGAATGAGGAATCATTTGTTTTTTTTTTTTTGGTTCGGTTCAAGGTTCTTGTGTCTCAAGAATTTTAGCGCTGAAGGCTAGGGATTTACTACACAGTGGGTGTGTAGGATTTCTAGCAGTTGTAATTAATTCTAGAAAACTTGTGTTACTCGGACCTGAGGAGGTTAAAGTGGATAAGGAATTCCTGGATGTGTTTTCAAAAGAATTACCAGGACTACCACCACAATGGGAGATAGATTTTATTATTGACTTGATACATGGGGCAAAACCTGTGTCAAAGGAACCCTACCGTATGGCTCCTGTAGAATTAAAAGAGCTGAAGATACAACTTCAGGGGATGCTGGATCTAGGATTCACTCGACCTAGTGTGTCGCCTTGGGGAGCTCCAGTATTATTTGTAAAGAAGAAGGATGAGACTGTGCCCATGTGTATTGACGATCGGGAGCTGAACAAGTTAACAATTAAAAACAAGTACCCTTTGCCTGGAATTGACGATTTGTTTGATCAACTTCAGGGTAAGATGATATTCTCGAAGTTTGATTTGAGATCTAGTTATCATCAATTGAGAATCCGGGAAGAAGACATACCGAAGATAGCTTTCTGGACTAGGTATGCGATTATGAGTTCCTAGTTATATCGTTCGGGTTAATGCTTCGGCACCCTTTATGGATCTCATGAATAGGGTATTCAAAAATTTCCTCGATAACTTTGTAATTATGTTTATCGATGATATTCTTGTGTACTCTCGATCGGAAGCAGAACATGAGCAGCATCATCGTATGGTGTTGCAGCGGCTTAGAGATCATAAAATCTATGCAAAATTCAAAAAGTGTGAGTTTTTGCTGTCACAAGTGTCTTTTCTGGGACACATTGTCGCAAAAGAAGGGATTATGGTAGACCCAGGGAAGAATGAAGTAGTGAAGAACTGGCCTAGACCGAAAACGGTTACTGAGGTACGAAGTTTCCTCAGTTTAGCGGGCTACTATCCACGATTCGTAGAAGGATTCTCCAAGATTGCAATGTCGTTGTCTGAGTTAACCAGAAAGAATCAGCAGTTTGTGTGGTCAGATAAATGTGAGAAAAGCTTCCAAGAGTTGAAACAACGGTTGATTACAGCTCCAGTTTTAACTCTACCATCTAATCAAGAGAAGTTTGTGGTGTATTGTGATGCATCCAGACAGGGTTTGGGCTATGTGTTCATGCAAGTAGACAAGGTCATAGCCTATGCCTCATGTCAACTGAAAGATTACGAGCGGCATTATCAAACACATGACTTGGAACATGCAGCAGTGGTGTTTCCCTTGAAGATTTGGCGACACTACTTATATGGCGACACTACTTATATGCAGATCCCAAACGCCAGGATATTATATTTCAGCCAGGAGATCATGCTTTCCTGCGTGTATCACCAATGAAAGGAATCAGGCGCTTTAGAATAAAAGGCAAGCAAGTCCTAGGTTTATAGGACACTTTAAAATACTTGAGAAGGTTGGACAGGTTGCTTACCGGTTAGCCTTGCCTCAAGCATTGTCAGCTGTGCACAATGTATTTCATGCCTCAATGTTGAGGAAGTACGTATCTGATCCAATGCATATCTTGAGTTATGAGGCATTGAAGTTACAACCAGACCTGTCTTATGATGAACAACAAGTGCAAATTCTGGATAGAAAGGAGAAAGTTCTTCGAAACAAAACTATAGCATTGGTTAAGGTACTCTGGAGGAATAGCAAAGTGAAAGAGGCCACTTGGGAGCTGGAGTTTGATATGAGGACTCAACATCCAGAGCTATTCAGGTTAGATTTCGAGGATGAAATCCTTTTAACGGAGGGATAATTGTAAAGATCGCTTAAGATCAATATATTGGATTATTAAATAATTATGGTTAATTATGATATTGAGCTATTAATTATGATTTACATGTTTGTGGAGATTTATTTAAATTCAGAATGTATTAATTATGCTATATGTGAATTTCTCAATTTTCTATGTTTGTGTTCGGTAGCAGTGGAAGACGACGTTGGGCCATTAGAGAGTCACGTTTCTTTATGGTTTAGAATATTATAGATAGCGAGGCATTGTGGTTAGGCATTGAAAATATAGGGTAATTGACGGGGTTTGGAAATTTACTGAATTCCCCTTATAAGGCATGTTTTGTTTTATGTCAAAGGGCATATTAGTCTTTTTCTATGGACTTTTGTCTTTTGTGGACATAAATGAGCTGATTTTAGGTTATATTTAATAATGCTTAATTCATAATTTTCCTAAAGCAACTAAGTAATAGAAAGTGGAAGAAAAACCTAGAAGAGTCTCACCTATCCTCTCTCTTTCTGTCGAGCTATCAAAGACCAGCAAGGAGCTGAATTTTTCTTAGTTTAATCTAGTGAATCTTGTTGATTTAGTGTACTTCAAACCAAGGTATACAATTTAACCTCTTTCCTTTCTATTTTCTTTAACTCAAGTTAGGTTTAGGTGTATGATTTTGGGGAATTAGGGTTCTATGGTATTGAAGGTGTTTAATTTTGTATTTTGAAGTTATGTTAGAGCTATTGGAGGTATTTTGAGCTGGGTTTGGTGCTTGAATTGTGTTTGGGTGAAATTTGAGTTTAAGAACTCAAATCTTGCCCTTTAATGGTGTTTTCAATTTTTGAGCCATTTATTGTGTTTTATTGTTTGAATTAGTTGTGTTGGAGTGTATACAAGCATTCTGGAGAATATTGAGAAGTTTGGGGTTGATTTGAAGTGTTGGGGACATTTTTAGTGGTTCCTGCACTGAATCGGTTGAGCGGTTCAGGGGAACCTGTAGCAACCGGTCGACCAGTTGGTCCCCAGGAAACCCCATCAAACTGGAATTCTGGTTGGGGAACCAGTTTACAAGTTAGGACAGTTTTGCCAACCCTAGTTTTTCGCATTTTTGTGATCTTTATGGTATTGCCATCCTATTCATCGATAGGGATATTTCTAGTTTTGATTTTAAGTCCCCGAAAAGTATTTTAGTGTGTCTCTCAACAGAGTTACAAATGTTGTGATATAGGGCCCTGTAAAATGTCGAGCTGCAATTACACTCAGGCTGAAAGGCACACCTGAGCACAGAAACGAGGTAAGATAGCATAAATATATATGTGAATGTATGGATGTTAGTAATTGTTTGCACCACTAACACTAACAAAAAAAGTAGTTTTAAGGGTGTTAGTGCAGTGTAGGGTTCTAGGGTAGTTATAGTGTTACCAACACGAGTACCAGGGGGTACGTCATGCATGTGGTACAACACTCACTAACTCCCGGAAGTACAATAATGGCCCTACCAACACAAGTACGGAGTTGGTACTCTAGTGCATATGGTACAGTGGTCGTACTTCTATTGAGAACGTTCTTAACCATTTGGTGAGCTTAACAATTAGGCTCACGACAGATTAAGCATAAAGTCGGCATAATATTGCTTATATATATGTTATGCATATCTTATTGAGTCTGTCGACTCATTAGTTTGCTACTTTGTGTAGGTAAGGGTAAAGCTAAGCTGGAGGAGCAGTGAGTTGGAGCTTGGCAAGCATTGTACATATCGCAGCAGTGCAACATGGAGGGTTTCGGTCTTTTAACATTTTGAGTTGTATTTTGTAGTTGCCCTGTAAAATCATGGTTGTCCTGTGATTTTGTACTGTGTATAAAAAAAAATTGTGTAACTTTATATACAATATATGTATTTTAAACAAGTGGTTTTAAACTCGGGATCCCGATTTACGAGGTTATATAATTATATTATAATTGAATTATTTTTCGAATTAGCAAGTTTTAAAAGCCGGGCGTTACAAACACACAGTAACTCATCAATCGACTTGGTCTTTTTCACAAGATCTGATGATGTTGGGTCTCATTTCTTCTTGATCTTCGTTGCCTTGGTCGTCTTCATCCCCAACGCCTTCAATTTGGTCACTGGAGCCTTGGAGCCTTCGTTGACTTAGTAGTTCTAGTCGATTTTCTCAGTAGTGGCCTCCTCGCCATGGCTAAGCTCCAGCCGAGGAGAGCAAATTTGAACATAAATAAACCATCTCAAATGTTGCTAAGGTGGAATGACTATTTGGAACACCTCCAAACAAAGTAAAGTTCCATGTAGAAAATTACTCAATATGAAGGGAAAAACTAAATTGTGGTTTTCGAAGGAATAATGTATGTTGGCTACAACAATAATATAAAATACATAGACAAAAAGAATCAAATGCTAGACATAATGATGTCAAAAGATGCTAGTTGTTGAAAAAAGGTTTTGTTCATTAGCTTGAAAGATTGAAGATAATACATTTTAAGATACTGATGTTCAAATAACTGAACACTCAACTTAGATCACCAAAAAAAGTCTGCTCCACTGGGAATATTAATAGGGAACTAACATCTGATAAATGAACTCCAAAGTTGAACATAGACCATAATTGAATATTCACCTTGCCAAAAGATTAACTACTTGAACTAAAAGATAAAAGGTAAAGGGCAACAGAAATTTGTCTGGTTCAAATTTATAGAAGGATCAGAATCCATAAATGTTCCTCTAATAGCTACACTTACTGAAATGATAAATTTTAACGAACTCCGGTTGAGGATTTAAGTGTTGAACACATGGGATGCACTAAGCCTGATAAAGAGTATATCCCACCAACGAAAAGCCCATGATTCTTTAAGAAAATCATAATTAAGAAAAGTTGCAATAATGGATAATTTGTCCTAAACGGAATGTCCTCATAATTGATAAAATAATAATAAAAATAATGTTAACTATAACAAGTATCAACTATGAGGAAATGGAAAACAGAGTCACATGACATACTCACAAGGTGAAGCTACTGCCGACGCACGCACACAACCTATGTCAACTAACCTCTAACCAAATAGACCCTAACATCAAATGGCCCCATACCCCTAATCTCCACATGGTGGTCATTGACTTTTTTTAAAGTTTTTGTAGGAAGACTGAGCAATTAAGCAATTAGGAGAAAATGAAGTGAAAAACAGCGTGGGAAACGAAGAAAAAACAAGTGAGAAGATAGAGTTTATATGATGTTAATTAGTTTTCATGCAATTACGGTCCCACATAGTTTAAGATTTTATATATATCAGTGGTACTAGACTGCACACGATATTATGGAATGGGATATTTTAGGATATCACTATTGACTAATGTACAACTTGACTTTACACCCATTCAGAGTAAAGCTTCTAACTTGGACCTTTTTTTTTAAGTGCTCAGTTACAAGCTACAAACCTAGAGAGGTAAACATCATTCACTAATTACCCATTTGAGTTAGTTTCAATTTTCTAATAATATTTCAGACATTAAAACAATATTTTAATAATATAGGAATGCACAGTTTTTTTATAGAGACGGTCTCATGGAATAATGGGGTGAGAATTTTCCATCTAAATGGAGCACAGGGCAAGAACAGAAACCACACTCACTGGCCCCGAGGACCTGGGACCTGTATTTTTTCTTATATTTTTAGTAATATATTATAATTCATAATTTATGTTTGCTTGTTTAAGTATATTAATATCTTTTTATAAATTTTAAGTTATGTTTTGGATAATAACTAATTTATTAAATAATAATTAATGTGTAATATGTTTTCATTTAATTTAATATTTTTATATATTTAAATTTTTATTATAAATTTTATTTTTTATTAGGAGATTTACCATCTTCTCTCCGCCCCCAACCTCAATAAAGAATAAGCAGAGATTGAATTAAAATCTTTAATGGAAATGAGGATGGCCGCTAATTACTCAGTGGGTCCCTAAATATAGACCCGTCAATCATGCATGGTCATAATAGCAGTTGTAAAAGATAAATAAATAAAGATTGTTTACTAATTCTATGTATATAACATCTCTATTACAAGTCTATAACAATAACAAAGAAAGTAAATCATTTGAGATCTGATGTAAAAAAAGAGGTATATATATTTCACTAAGCCAGTAACTAAAACCCAAATAGTTCCACATGCTCTTTCTCAAGCAAAAATAATGACAATATATTTATTTTAATCTTGTAACAAACTACAATAACCAAAGTTCTGTGACTTGTAAAATAATTTTCCTAATCCTTACTTGGAAAAGTTGGGA
This sequence comes from Cannabis sativa, assembly GCF_029168945.1. Taxonomy (NCBI): domain Eukaryota; kingdom Viridiplantae; phylum Streptophyta; class Magnoliopsida; order Rosales; family Cannabaceae; genus Cannabis; species Cannabis sativa. The sequence continues at coordinate 52,020,011 of NC_083607.1, read as the reverse complement.
TACTTTGTTCACTCCTGAAGAAATTTTGTGGATCGACAGCAGTCTTCACCTTCACCAACCTATCAAAATTCTGACCAAAGTACTTGACTCCATAAACCTTTCCTTGTTCATAGCTGTCTTTAACAAAGTTATTAACACCAATATCTAAGTCCCTGTAATTCAAGAAAGCACTTCTGGGATTTTTGGACACAAATGGAGTCATGTAACTGAAAAGTCTCCTGACCTCAGTAGTATAATTCTTCTGTAACTCTACACTAGGGTCGTTCCAATTCACCGAGTACTGAATCTTAAACAAGTTCCCAGCTCTGTGTGGGAAAGGAGTCTCAGAAGGTGAGAATTCGTTCATTTTCCCACCATATGGATTGAAAACAAACCCAGTTTTGCCTAACTCGATCATCTTCTTCCATATCCATTCAAGCCCATCTTTAGAAATCGGAGTCTGAACATAATCAGATTTTCTCAGGCCAAAACTAGCTTTGTTAAGATTTCGATCGAGGAGCACATTTGGTGAGGTTCCAACATCAAAATTAGCCCACCAAAGAACAGAATCTATCCAACTCATTTCCATACAATCCTTCTTCTTTAAACCCAACAGAGGAAACTCCTTACCCAATAACGACACCAATTCATTTGCATTTCCAAGATACTCAGTTATGATCGAAATTCTAATCGTTTTAGTACCTTTCTTCACTTTGGAACTGATGGGTTGTACCAACATTCTCATGAAAAGGTTGTCGTCTGTCGTGGGCGCCACTTGTTGCCACTGAGAAACGACATCAGTCACGTTCTGGCCTTGGTCCAATATTTTCTCCACTCTGAAAACCGTAACGGTTTCAGGAACTGGAACTAATTTCAAAGTGTACGACAAAACGACACCGAAACTCCCAGCCCCACCTCCTCGAATGGCCCAGAAAAGGTCTTCCCCCATTGATTTTCTGTCAAGAATATCTCCATTAACGTTGACTATCTGAGCGTCTAGGACGTAATCAACGGCCAACCCATACTTCCTTATCATGTTCCCGTACCCACCGCCGGTGATGTGGCCACCGGCACCGACCGTGGGGCATATTCCGGCAGGGAAACCGAGGACTTTACTCTTCTCCCAGACTCTGTAGTAGAGTTCGCCGAGTGTGGCCCCTGCTTGAACCAAGACCGTCTGGTCGGCAACGTTGACGGAGATCGATCGGAGTTGAAACATGTCGAGAATGACGAACTTTTCGTCGGAGACGTAAGATCTTCCGGCGTAATCATGGCCACCACTTCGGGTTTTGAGTTGGAGGCCAATCTGTTTGGTACAGAGCACCGTGGCTTGCACGTGCGACACGTGCGTGGCCGTAACAATGAGAAGGGGTTTGTTGGTGGAGGAGGTGTTGTAGAGGGCGTTTCGAATGTAGTTTTGGAGAACTGAGTTGTAGGACGAGTTGGATTGGGAGTAAACTGAGTCGGAAACTCGGTCGCTGAGTTGTGTATGATTCTCTAAACAATTGAGGAAAGTAGTGTAGAGAGAATCTGAGGCTGTTGATAAGGCAAAGACACTAAGAACCAAAAGGATAGGAATTTGAAGCATTCTTGGTTTCCCCATTTTAGCCCTTTTTGGTCAGTTTTGGGAGTTTGTGATGTTTTTTTGGTTCTATATTGGAGTGGTTTATATAAAGGACAATTGGGCATCTATGTTTATTAGGTTTTATTTTTCTTTTGAGTACATAGGTTTCTTAATTAACTTTTCTATGTTCAAAGTTTTTGACTCAAAATTTTCAATGAACCTTCCTTGTCGATTGTAATCCACTAATCATTTCCTACTTTTCTTACAATGCTTTAATGGCATGTTTACTAATAAGTAATGGGAATCAATAGTAAGGTAATCATTCCCTTACATTTGTTTACTTACATTATTAAAATTAAGAAAGGGAGAACTTGATTAAATAAAGGAGAAAAGAAAGGGAGAACTTCCCCCACCAATTTTATAAGGAATGCCATTAAGGGTAATGGATTTTAATTATTTTTATTTTATTTTTTAATATTAAATATATAATGACAATTTTATCCTTTAAAATATGTCTTACAAAATAACTACCATATAATATAGTTTAACTCAAAAGGGTAATTTAGTCAATTTAAGCATTCCGATTACGTTTCCTAATAAAGTAAACAAGATAAATCACTGTCATTCCATTTCCAAAAAAATTTAGTAAACAACATATTACAAATATTGATTCCGATTATTTTTCATTTATTCCGTTACATTTCTCCTTTAATTTATTCCGATTCTGAATACTGTATAGTAAACGTGCCATAAGAGAATATTATTATGCATGTGCTGCCATCATCTTAAACATCATCACGGAATGAAAGTGAGAAAAGAAAAACCAAATAAGAAGAAAAATTAACTTGAATTGATTTATATTTTTTTTACTCATAATGGTAATAACTACATATTAATGTTTCGTTCTCATCCTATTAATTGTTTTTTTTTTTTTTTTTTTTTGTAAGGGTTCTTATATCCTACTAATTATTTACTAACAAGTGGTACTCAATTATTCAAAGTATATTTGATAATTTTATTTTCTTTCCTTGCATTAAATTTTTAAATAGTATTTACATATTATATTTTTATATATTTGTTATTTAAATAAAAAATATGAGAAAGAAAGAAAAGATCAAGAATAAAAAAAACAAATATAATGAAAAATAATGTATAGCTACGTTTAAAGAAAAATATTGTTACTTGACACTAAATATACTCAACATCACTATGAGATAGTACATTACTACTAATTAGTCATTTTTTATAATAGCAACTATATTGAAATAAGTAAGATTCAAGATTATATTACACTAATACTAATAGGAAGAAAAATACATTACTAATACATTTTAATTTTAGTGTAATTTAAAGTGTTTTTATTGGGGTGCTCTTTCGATTAGGCATCAACTAAACAGCTCTTGACTCTTTTTGCAATAAAATAAACAAATTTAATAACTGGTTGACCTGTTCAAGAAGCGGTCGTACTCGGTTGTACTATGCTTCATTTTTCTTTATTGTTTTTAGCAACTATGTTTCATTTGCTTATTAAGTTATCACTTCATATTTAATATTAAAAGCTTAATATTTTATATTAAAAATATTTATAGCAATACTACTTGAATTATACTATTTGTTAAATAATTTTTCTTTTTTTTTTCCTAATTTCTTTTTCTTTTTCTTTCTTTTTTTTATTGAAAATGTGTAACATATATTGAGAATTCATTAAGCTCTCTGTTCTTGAAAATTTGGAATGTTACCTTTCTAAACTGAACTTTTTGTTTATCTAGCCTTAATGCATCTTTCCTACATTGTGTGCTCTAACATTTACATCTCGAGTAATATGATTGACAGCTTCATCAAGGGTATAAGATAAAAAAGTTTTGATACAGTTGATAACATCCAAAAGAGTAGATAAATTTGTATAGAAAGAATTTAACCAATAAACTACTTTTAGAATTTGTCTCAATTTTCTCAATGGGCATCTTCACTTGAGAACACCACTAAGCTAAGGCTTTAGCCATAGTCGAATCCATGGTGTCAATCATTGGGATAGCACATCCAAAAACTACATTACTAACTGAGTCATGAACGAGAGCAATTCTAAGGTTGTGGTCAATTTGCTAAACGGAAAGGAGTCTTGCTGGAGGCTTGTCATTTATGCCTCATTTTGTAAAAGTTCTTTTTCTCTTTTTGTGAGTTATATTTTGACTAATATTAGTAGAACTTATAATTTCGCTGCACAGAATATGGCTAGGTCGGCATTTACCTTTAAGCGGTATGGAGGGATCCCTGTCTCCTCTATTCCGACTAATTTATTTTGTAATCACCACGAGATCTAACTCCTATTATTAATACACGCTCATTTTAGAAAAAAAAAAAAAGAAAAAGATTATTACTTATCTAGATAAGGCAGGATATGAGGGATATTAAACGTGATGTTCATGTCTTACTACACAAAAGTCAAAACAATGGGCACCGTACCTTTAGTTGACCAGGTCCAACCTGGACCATTACGCGTTCTGTTATAATTTTATCATAGAGAGATCACTCACTTTTTTCTTTTTTATTTTTGAAAGGAGAGGTCCCTATATATAATTACCAAAATATCTAATATGTACAACAAAATCAAATGTCTTAAACAGCTTCTTTGAAAAAAGAAAAATTAAATATTAAAATAAGAGTGATAACTATAATCTCTTATTATTTTTTCATCAAATTTCATATAGAAAATTTCATGTTGAAATAGTTCTTTTAAATTTTTTTTATAGTGGTATTATTTATAGTTATAATATCATCCTTGTAAATTTTTAAAAAATTCTGAATAGTTTACAATACTTAAAAGTAGATATCTTGATATTCAAATTTACTAAGTGAATTCAAAAAACTTCAAATCTATTTTCGACACTATCAACTATTTAAAATTTTTCAAAAATTTATAAGGATGATGTTGTAAGCAAAACGAACACCGTCATGAAAAAAAATTTTAAAAAAAATAATACCAGTATGTGTTTTTGGGTACGAATATTAACTAAAAAATCGTAATTAATAAGAAATTGACAGTAGCACTCCTTTTACTATAAAATAAGCAGACCAAGTGTACAATATATATTTTAATCCGTAATTTTTTGTTGACTTGTCACTAATTAATGTGTTTTATCACTAAGGTACAAAATAATAATAATAAAAGATTAATATATATATATATATATTTGAAGGAAAGGAGAGAGTAATAGTTGAATCATGTAAAAATTTGTGTTTGCTTGTGATAGAGACATCACTAGCCATGGGTTACTATTAAAGATTGAGCATTGCTATTAGACACCAGTGGTGCCTAGTACTTTCTTGATATGTCGCGTTGCGATTGGCTAGCGATACTCCTTAAAAGCTATTATATTAAACTCTATAAGACCCGATACTTAGTTGGACTAATAGCGATATTGACACATAAGAGGGTGCTAGGCACCATTGGTTCCCTTTAGCATTTCTCTTAAAGATTAGTTTTCTTTTTTTTTTTTTTATTGTATAAGCTGATTAGAGTCGGTTGTTTTAATGCTACTAAAGTGACTTTTATTCCTAAAATTCCCAACTCAAAGAAAGTGTCCCAATTTAGACCAATCTCCCTGTGCAATGTTATCTATAAGGTAATCTCCAAAATTATTGCGAACAAAATTAGAGTGATCCTCCCGAGACTGATTTGCCCTACCCAAGCTGCTTTTGTTCCAGATAGGAGCATTCAGGATAATAATGTCTTAATCCAGAAGATAATCCACTCTTTCAAGAAAAAAAAAAGGGAGAGAAGGCTTTTTCGCAATTAAAACTGACCTGGTTAAAGCATATGACAAGTTAAGCTGGTCATTTATCAACCATGTTCTTTGCAGCTTCAGGGCCCCTGAGAAGTTCTGCCAGTGGGTTTGTCAGTGCCTCACTACGACATATTTCAACCTTTTCCTTAATGGTAGAAAGATTAGTAGTTTATTCCCTGAGTGTGGCATACGTCAAGGAGATCCCCTTTCTCCATACATTTTTATCTGTGCTGCAAAACTTCTTTCCCGTATTCTTGAGAATGCCTTGAGTTGCGGAACCATTAAAGGTATCAAGTTGAGCAGAGATGGCCCAAGACTATCCCACCTTTTCTTTGCAGACGATCTGATTTTGGTGGGAAGGGAAAATTTGGACGAAGCTAAGGGGTTGTCGCAGTGTTTAGAGAAATTCTGCAATTGGTCGGGTCAAAGAATTAATAAGCTCAAAACGTCCATCTTCTTCAGCGGTAACATGAGCAACGGTATGAAAAGGGGTATCAAACAGGCTCTGGGGCTTAACTGTGTGATGGGTAATATAAATTATCAGGGACTCCCGCTGTTTAGATCTCGCCAAAAGGATGTCGATTTCAATTTTATTCTGGATAACCTGGTAAATAAGTTGCATGGGTGGAAACTAGAATCGCTTTCTAAGACAGGTCGTGCCACTTTGATCAAATCTGTAGGGTTTGCCTTGCTAGTTTATACGATGTAGACGACAAAGCTCTCAAAAAAACTCTCCTCTAGAATTGATGAGATGGTAAGAGATTTTTGGTGGGGCTATGAGCAAGGTAATCGAGAAATCTGCCTAAAGGCCTGGGATCATCTGTGCTTGCCCAAGTCTCATGGTTGTCTTAGTTTCAGAAAATCCTTAGAAATGAACCAAGCCCTCTTAGCCAAATGGGGCTGGGATCTTCCCAATGATGAGCAGTCGTTGTGCTATAATGTGCTTAGAGCCAAATACCTTCGGGGTAGACAGTTCTTTGATTGTGCGTTAAGAATTTTGACTCCTGGTTTTGGAAGAATGTGGTGAGTACAAAAGAGATTTTGAAGAAAGGGGCTTGCAAGCTTATAGTTATGAGGGATACGAGCATTTGGAACGACCCTTATATTATCCATGGGAGAGATTTCTACCCTAGGCCCATGCACAATCCCCAGGGGGAGATTGAACTTGTGGAAGATTTACTTTTACCTGACGGGAATTGGGACATCCGGAAGCTTAATGATCTCTTTGACAAGGAAACAATTGATTTTATATTGAGCGATGGTAAATCGAGTGGTCAGGGTAAGGATAGATGGGTCTGGACTAAAGAATCTAGTGGTGTGATCTCAACTAAGTTGTCGTACCTCATCCAAGCCTTGGGACGGGCTCCTTTGTGTAATGTTGCTCCGACTTTAGTCATAATAAAACTAAGCGGTCATTACACCTGATGTTGAGTGAGAGCTGTAAGTCGGTATGAATATTATTTAGAAAGGAACATTAGAAGATAATCAAATAAATCTTAGAAAGGACCTATATGTTGAGAAGGATGGTGTTTTAGCCCTTTAGGCTGCACGTACTCAAATTTCAAGATTTGAATCAATATTAGAAATTTACATCTGAGATGGTAATTACTCTGGGTGAAATAGTTATTCTAGAGAAGTATAATAACCTATCTAAAATTTTCTAGACTTTGCGAGTAAAGCTAATGACTAAATTACTTTTAAGCCTTTTTTTTAAAAAAAAAAAAAAAAAAAAAAAAAACTACCTTTAAGCCTACTAGAAAGTTATTCAAGAAAGTTCTATACTGACTTTTACTCTATTCCCGTTACATCTTGATAACATAGATATACTTGTCAAAATTTGATATCCCCAGAGGGTAATACATATAGATTGGTAAATTTTACAAAATCATAATACAAGTTAATACAAATAATTTGTTATGTATTAAATAATTCAATATAAATTGTATTAAAATTTATTGTCATAATAATTAATACAATATAATATTTTATCCAAACATAGTGTTACTTATTACTTAACACAATACGACTCTTTTACAACATACCAAATGAGCCCTAAAAACAAAACTATGAAAGATAATAAGGTAATGTTCTAGTACGTCTTATTTATTACTGTCGTTGAATTTATAAAAAAAAAATTATCGCACATATTATAATTAAATGGGTTAGTTCATAAAATAATATTAAGAATTTAAATTAAAAAAAATTATAAATATTATGCTAAAAGGGTATTTTTAAATATTTTAATTAAAAAATTTATTTATTTTTAGTATATAATTAATTATTATCAATTTAATTTAAAAAATTAAATTTTTATCTATTAACAATGTTAGAGCATCTCCAATAGCGGTTGTAAGACAATAGTCGTATGAATTTTTTTTTTTTATCTAAAAAATTATTAACTTAATGTAATGTGAGATGATGGTGGACAACTTTTAGATTTTTTTAAAGAAAATTTGACAAATCTTATTTGAATGATAGAAAAAATAAAAAAAAATATGTATATTTTTTAGAATGATATGTATATTTGCCAACTATTAATGTTTGCATTGAAATGCTCTTATAGCCAAACATAAAAGTTACATATGTAAATAATCACCCATGTATATAAGATATGCTAAATATTGGGCAAAAGTTATGGTATTCATCTTGTTCCCCAACTAGTATAATGCTCTATTGTAAAGTTTTTCTATAAGCTTTTGCAGGAGAAATTAGAACAGGGATACTCTGTTCACTCTTAAAGAAGTTCTCTGGATCAACTGCACTCTTCACCTTCACCAGCCTATCAAAATTGTTGCCAAAGTATTTCACTCCATAAACCTTTCCTTCCTCATAGCTATTCTTACCAAAGTTATTGATACCAATGTCCAAGTCCCTATAATTCAAGAAAGCAGACCTTGGATTTTGGGACACATATGGAGTCATAAAACTATAAAGACTCCTTATCTCTTCCAAATATTTGCTCTCGGCTTGAGCCTCGTCTTCTTTCCAACCTACTGAGTATTGAACCTTAAAAAGATTCCCAGCTCGATGAGGAAAAGGAGTCTCCGTCGAAGGAACCTTGTTCATTTTTCCTCCATAAGGATTGAAAACCAGTCCTACTTTGCCTGGAGTCATCTTTTTCCAAATCGATTCCAACACAGTTGCAGATATTTCTTTCTGAACGTAATCCGACTTTCTTATGCCGAAAATCGCCGAGTTAACATTCCGATCCAGCAAAACTTCGGGGGTAGCAGTGTCGTTTTTCAATTTAAGCCACCAAAGAACGGAATTGATCCAACTCAATTCCTTACAATCCTCCTTCTTCAATCCCAACAGTGGAAACTCTTTTCCCATAACAGAAACGAGTGTGTCAGCATTGCCGAGATATTGGGCAACGATGGTTACTTTCATTGTCTTCTCTCCTTTTGTGACAGTAGAAGTAGATGGTTGTACGAGCATTCTCATGAAAAGGCCTTCATCTGTGGTTGGGGCAACCTTTTGCCATTGGACAACGAAATCAGTCATGCTATCATTCTTGTTTTCTAAGGTCCTTTCAGCGTTGAAAACAGTCACGGTTTCCGGAACCTGTAAAGAAATTAATTTGAATTTAATACAAGCTAGCAATATGCTTCATTTTAAATTCAAAACATTACCTGAACGAGCTTGATCTTGTAAGACAAAATGACACCAAAACTGGCTCCGCCACCACCTCGGATGGCCCAGAAAAGATCTTCCCCCATTTGTTTTCTGTCAAGAATGTTACCTTTGGCGTCCACTATTTTAGCATCAATGACATAGTCACTAGCCAAGCCATATTTTCTAATCATATTACCATAACCTCCACCACTGATGTGTCCGCCTGCGCCAACAGTCGGGCATATTCCGGCCGGGAAGCCAAGTACCTTGCTTTTGTTCCAAATGTTGTAGTAAAGCTCACCGAGCGTAGCGCCGGCCTGAACCCAAGCCGATTGATCAGCAACATCCACGGTGACTGATCGGAGCTGGAACATGTCAAGGATGACAAATGGGACGGTAGAGGTGTACGATACGCCGGCATAGTCATGTCCGCCGCTTCGAGTTTTGAGGCGGAGGCTAGTGGCTTTGGTGCATAACACGGCAGCGGCCACGTCGGACTCGGTGGCGGGGGTGATGATGAGGGAAGGCTTTAAGGTAGAGGAAGTGTTGAAACGAGAGTTTCTAATGTAGGCTCGGAGAACAGAGGTGTAGGAAGGGTTGGCTTCGTTATAGATTATGTCCTTCACCTTAATGCTTTTTGTGCTATTTTGCATACATTGAAGGAATGGTAAGTAATATGATTCATTTGCTGGTGTTGATCCTGCTAACAATGAAGATGAATAAAAAATGTTAAGAAGAACAAAAATCAAAGTTAGAGGAATCATTTTGATAATCTCTATATGATAATTAGGTGGAGGACAAGCCAACCCAACCCCTTAATATTGGACAGTTAATAGTTTCATGATTTTACAGGTTTATATATAAACATAAATTTTTTCTTATTTTTGGTAAGGATTACAGATACACAAGCTATATAAAGTAAAGGGTGAGATAATTGTGGACCTTTCCTCACAAACTGCCAGGGATAGATATATATCTATATATATTTATGGTGTACTAAATTTGTATAATATACCAAATTTGGTACAAAAGATTTATTGTGTCAAATTTAATACACAATTAATACATATCTTTTTTATATAATATTGTTATTTTATATAATGGGTCCCTTAAATACACTTTTTCTAATTAACATATTTAATAATAATCAATAATAATTACTTTTTATGTGTATATTTAAAGCACAATTATATGCTAAATATAGTATTTACCCATTTTTTTTCATACCAAATTTATGATATCTTTTATATGGGAGATGTCTTAAATATTACAGATTGCGGAAATGGATAATTAACTGATAATTGTCATGAAATAAAATTGGTAAGTAATGAAGTTCTTTTAGTGCTCTGCGGTAGTTGCACAGTTATATGTTTTTTCCAACTTCATCTTCTAAAGTTTTGTATGTACAATATAATTCTTCACTGGAATTGGATTGTTAAACTAAATTTCCACTTAAGGCAACTAAACATTACTTTTTATATATAAATTGAAATTGAATATAATTTTTAATTGAAATTGGATTGCTAAAAGAAAAAAATCATTCAAAATACGTGATAGAGAAAAGATGTAAAATCATTAGAGTTTCCTTGAAAAGGGGAATTACCCTATATAATTTTCTTTTAATTTTTTTTTTTTTTTTCAAATTTACAGTTTGGATTTCTAAAGAGGTTACAGCGCTAGTTGGAATAAGGTTTCTATATGATTTTTTTGTTGCGATTTAGGTTGCAGCACTAGTTGCAATAGGGATTTCTATGTAGAATTCCGTAAAAATATATAAAAAAAAAACCCTTTTGAAGTGCAAAAATAAAAAAGCTCTTTATTAAAATAGGTGAGTAAAATAATCTAATTCAAAATTTATTAAAAAGGCATAAATACATAAATTGTAGGATACAGATACAGATACGAGAAGATGACCAGATTTTTTATTATTATAAATTGGGATATTAACTTCAACTAAATTATATGATTTGTGATACTTAATTCTATAAATTAATTTTTTAACGGCAAAATTTATCAAACATACATTTTGTTTTGCTCTATATACTTTCATTCAAAAAAAAAATTTAAGTGCTAAGTAAGACATGTTACAATATCCACAAATACAATGTGATATATTTGTAGTGGTAAACGTAACATTAATTATTTAAATATAAATAAAAATATGAATGTAATAACTCATTTAAAAATTAAATTTTTTATTTTTTTTTCTCTTCATTTTCTTTCACTGTAACCATCTTCACCCATTTTCTCTCAACACTACCTCCAAACACCCACCACCAGTCTTCATTGGAACCACCACACCAGCCCCAACTAAACCCACTACCACCACCACAACTTAACATATTTTTCATATCCAAATCATACCAAAAATTAACACAAAATCAACCTATTTTGAAACCACATTTACCTCAATCTATTTTCAAATTTTTTTCTTCACCTTCTTCATCTTCTTCCAACCACCTACACACCAGAACAACAACTAATTTTTAGATCCAAATCACCAAAAAAAACATGCACCAAAGATCAAACAAATAAATAAAAAGAGAACAATTGAATAAACAATAAACAAAAACCATATCAAGGAATTAAAGAAAAAAAATCAGATATGGCCTTGTGAGATGCTCAAAGTTGACGCCTGGGACCAATGTAGTTGGGTTTTCGAAGAGGCTCTTGAGTGGTTTTCGAGCAGGCTCTTAAGTGGTTCTACTTTAATTTTAATTTTAATAGAATATCCTATTAATTAATAGAATATCCTATTAATTGACATTTTTTATTAATTTTATAATATTATTATATATATTTAAAAAAAAATTATGTAGATATTTTATTTAAAGAAATTTTAATTTAAATTTAAACTATTTAAAATGTTATAAATATTTTTAATCATATTTTAAAATTTATTGGATTAACTTTGAATTAAAATAAAAAAAATTATACAAATATTTTATATAAAGAAATTTAAATTTATAATATTATAAATATTTTTAACCATATTTTTAACTTTATTATTATTTATTTTATATTTTAAATTGAAATATTTGTAATAAAGAACTAATTGCTTTCCATTTTAGTTGTGGTAAACCGATTTACACACCATATTTTTCATAAAGTTTGGGAATAAAAAATTTTTATATCAAATTTACAAATACACTCAAATTTGGTTATGTGAGTTTTGGTTAAGAATATGATAAATTACAATATATGCATTTTCAAATACGTTACCTAATTAAAAAAATTTAAAAATTTAAAAACTCACTAGAAAAAACTGTTACCTTTAGTGACAACTTCTTAGTCACAACATAAATTTTTTGTGACTAAATGTGACTTTTAGTCACAATAAAAAATTATTTGTGACTAAAACATTCCATTTAGACACAATTTTAGTTTTAGTCTCAACAAGTATTGTGACTAAAAACACATTTAGTCACAACAAATTTTAATTTGTGACTAATACCTTTAGTCACGGACCTTTTAGTCACAACATAAGATAATAATTTATAATTAGTCACAACTTTATTATTTTTAGTCACAAATTTTATTGTGACTAAAAATAAGAATTTTTGAAATGAGTACGTATATATATAATTATATCCAAATGACACACCAATGCAACAATAGCTAATTTTTTTTCTTAAAGATCAAAATCTCAAATCCCATTTAAAAATTAAAAAAAAAAATACATTACCTAATTAAAAAAAATTAAACATGCATGTATTGCACTTAACATCAACTAATTGAACCTAATTAAAAATCCTAATTATACGTGTGTTGCCCCTAATTTTTTCCAATATACGTGGACCAACCAAACAAGGACACGTGGATCAAGCAATGTACAATCCAAAATATTTGCTAAGTCTTTGTGCTATAAGGTGGCTTCCAGGACGTAGCTCCCGGAGAAGGCATATGGAACCCCATATGCTCCTGGAAGCTCGAAGTAACGTTAAGGCATCTCCGTGACGTGTCAGGTTTTTCCTGAGCAATCAAGTCGCATTTAATGCCGCATGGGAGGAAGCGTGTTGGGACTGCTACACGCAATAAAGTCTGACGGCACAACCTCCAACCAGCAGCTACAAAGTAATGATCATTTAAGTCTAGCGACGGCTACACTGTGAAGAGTCACATCAGTCAAAAGACAATAAGGACATTCCACATAAAAACCCTACAGCACCTAGGAATTTGACCATGCAATACCCATGGTATATTCATTGGGAATGCCCAACTTTATGGATACTTACAGATACGCTTGTAAGGATAATTCTGGGGATCACCCCACCAAAAACACTATAAATACCCCCTCAAAGCTCATTAAATGGGATCGAGAATCTTGGGCTGCATAAGAGCAAGTAGAGTAAATACTCACCAAGAACATTCTCTGTATTTATAAGAGTGAAACACTCCCCAAATACATTCTCTGTATTAAATACATCCATAAATAACAAAGACTCGTGGACTAAGGCTCATTAACGCCCCAACCACGTAAAAATTCTTCTCTAATTTTCTTACAGCTCTCTAATTTTATAATATTTTATTAGTTGCCGAAAACCTCGGTCAACATTTTGGTGCTTTCATTGAGAGCTGAAGAAAGCTACTGTAAACGAACACTTGACTTCACAAACATGGTGGAGACTAGAAGTACTCGTCTGCCTCGCCCTCTAGAAGATGCTCAAGACCCAAATGAGGAAGATGTAGCCTCTAGAGCAGCTGAGGGTTCCGAGAAAGAAAAAGGAATTCCAGATGATGACTACGAGGGACACCTCGATGAGTATGCCTACGACGAAGGTAGTTACTCGGAGTTGGTGCTTCGCAGACAAAAAGCTATCGATCACGAAGCCGAGATCGAAGCTCAGAAAGCACAAAACCAAAAAATGCAAGAAGTGATTCTGGCCATGCAAAAAGCCATGGAGGCGGCTGGCATTCACGTGCATCCCAAGGCAATGACTGCTGGACTTGGCAAGGAACTAGAGACGTCCTCGCCTAGCCCTATAAGGTACCCTACTGAAGGGAACCAAACAAAAAACCCTACCTCTACCCCAGGGCGAAAGAAAAAGGCGCAGGATCCGCGAAAGGTCCGCTCAGATTTCCCTAAAGGGAAAGGTCCGCAGAGGGGTGTTGGAAGTTATTTTACCAGGATCTTAGATCTACTCACAAGTATGTTGATTTAACAACCTAAATATGAACTTCTAAAACGATAGGAAATTAAACACATAAGAGTATCAGAAATCTTACAATGATTGCAGCGGAATATATGTCTCTTCCCACTCAGATCTCTAACCCTTGATTCCTTTCTGTAGCAGAGTATAATCAAGATCTGAGCCCGATAGTCCTTCTTTGTTGTTTTCGAATTCTACACAGCCTTCCTCACTATGATTGAGGTATTACTTGATGTGTGTGGGCACTACTCTAGCACTTATACTTTCGAAACAGTGAAGGAAGAGAGAGAGAGGGTGGCGGCTCAGAGAGAATTTTCTGAGAGAAAATTCTTTCAGAATAATGTTGTGAAAACGTTGTACAGTTGTGTTCAACTCTGAAGCCTTTGCCTTCTATTTATAGAAGACCACCCAGGGCTATGATTGACATTTGGAATTGAAAAAATCAAAGAGAAAAGGAAGCTAAGTGGCCGGCCTAGGCATTGTGGAAACAAGGCTTGCCACTTTTCCAACTTTCCTTTTCCTACATTGATAGTTTCCTGTTTTGTCAAAAACTGCCAATTCCTTTGTTCAACCACATAAATGTCAAATCTAATTATTTAATAATTAAAATTAATTATCAAATAATATATTGTCATTTATTTTATTAATAATGAAACTAATTAAAGTTTCCTAATTAATAAATATGCCCTTCAAAATCTCTATTTACTGTTTTGCCCTTAATAAGTGATAAATTCTCAAATAGACAAGTCTATCTTGAGAATTTTTAATTGATTAATTAAAATCAATTAAATGAGTCTTACAAGTAATATCATCTCAACTAGTGAGGGGAATATGGGTCTATATATCCGAGCTTCCAATAAGCAGATCTAGAATTTACCACTTAAATTCACTGACTTATTAATTCTTCGTTGAATCCACACATAGAACTCAGAATTGCACTCTCAGTATATAGAATGCTCTATATGTTCCACCATATAGACACATTATTAGTTATCCATTGTTATAATCCTAATGTGATCAATGATCCTCTATATGGATGATTTACACTGTAAAGGGACTAAATTACCGTAACACCCTACAATGTATTTTATCCTTAAAACACTTAACCTTGTATAAATGATATTTCAACTAAGTGAAATGAGTACTCAATCATTTATCTCGTTTGGTTAAGCTCGAAGGAAATCACCCTTTGCTTACTATTCGCCAGATAGAAGCTATAGATTCCATATTTATGTTAGCGCTCCCACTCAATCGCACTACCGTGTTCCCAAAATGTATGTATTGCCCAGACTAAAGATTAGGCTTAACTAACAAATCAAAGAACACGAATAATACTCTTGAAATTGAGCCTAACCATATCAGGATTTCGATCATGTGATCTAGGATCAACTCATGATATTGAATTGAATAGATATTTACGGTAAGTTTCAAAATCTAATTCAAAGTTCAATATCGGTCCATTCCAATGCATACTCCACGCATCCAACCTGAGCTTTACTTTAACCTATGTTCTGGAAAGAACATAACATTTTTCCAAATGTAAGTAAACTCTGTTGTAGATTGTCATATCAGTAAAACCCAGTGTTCTGATAAATCTAGGAATACTTTATTCACATAGTCATGTTTACTTTCCACTGTGTTGACAACACAATAAACATGATCAAGTATGTGAAAAGGGGTTTGGATGAATTTATAAATCAAATAGACAAGTAATTGATTAAGTGAACCAAAACATACACAAGTGAATGAAAAATTACTTCTGTTACTTTATTGATATTGAATAATCTGGATTACATTGAAACAGAGTTTTATTTAGGGCATAAAACCCAACAAACTCCCACTTGCACTAATATAAAACAAATCAGTACATTTCAATTAATCCTAAATTCTGATGGTGCTTTTCGAATGAAGTTACTGCCAAGACTTTGGTGAATGGATTAGCTAAGTTATCCTGCGTATCCACTTTCTCCACCAGTACATCCCCTCTTGCCACATATTCTCTGATAATTTGATACTTTCTTTCTATATGCTTACTTCTCTTGTGGTTCCGAGGTTCCTTACTGTTGGCTATAGCTCCAGTGTTATCACAAAGCAGGATTAGAGGCCTTTCCATTCCAGGAATTACACCGAGACTGGTGAAGAACTTCCTAAGCCAGACAACCTCTTTAGCTGCTTCAGCCGCAGCTATGTATTCTGCCTCCATGGTAGAATCCAAAATCGCAGTTTGTTTAGCACTTCACCAAACCACTGCTCCACCCCCAAGAGTAAACACCATCCCAGATGTAGATTTCCTGTCTTCAAGACATCCCTGGAAATCTGAGTCTGTATAGCCTAAGGGATTTAAAGCACCACCCTTGTAGACTAATACATAATCTCTTGTACTCTTTAAGTATTTCAAAATATACTTAACAGCATTCCAATGTACCTGTCCTGGATTTGACTGATACCTGCTCACGATTCCAACTGCATAGCAGATGTCAGGTCTAGTGCATAGCATAGCATACATTAGACTTCCAACTGCAGAAGCATAAGGAATTTTTGCCATGTCTTCTATGTCTTGAGGATCAGTAGGACACTGTTCCTTAGATAGACGGATACCATGTCTAGAGGGCATGTTTGCCCCATTGGTATTGGTCATGGAAAATCTCTCTAGAACTTTGTCAATGTAAGCTGTTTGAGAGAGAGCAAGGGATCTGTTCTTTCGGTTTCTGACAACCTGAATACCAAGAACATAGGCTGCCTCACCCAAGTCTTTCATGTCGAATTGAGTGTCAAGCCATTCTTGATGTGAGTCATTTTCTTGACATTGTTTCCAATGATCAAAATGTCATCAACATAAAGGACCAGGAATACTACTACTTGGTTTTCCTTGAGTTGGTAAACACAAGGTTCATCTTCATTCTGATGAAAGCCGTAGGTTTTGATGATCTCATCAAACATTTTATTCCATGAGCGAGAAGCTTGCTTAAGTCCATATATGGACCTATTTAATTTGCAAACTTTATTCTCCTGCCCAGGAAGAACATAACCTTCTGGTTGCTCCATATAGATGGTTTCTTCAAGAAGCCCATTAAGAAAGGCTGTCTTGACATCCATTTGCCAAATTTCATAATCTAAAGCGGCAGCTATGGAGAGAAGAATTCGGATGGATTTGAGCATGGCAACCGGACTAAAAGTTTCCTCATAGTCCACACCTTCTCTTTGGGTATAACCCTTGGCGACCAGTCTAGCTTTGAAAGTTTCGACTTCGCCTCCAGCACCTCTTTTCTTCTTGTAGACCCATTTACATCCAATTGACGAAAATCATCAGGTGGTTCTACATATTCCCAGACTTTGTTCTTTTTCATGGAATCCATTTCTGAATCCATACCGGCTGACCATCGCTTCCGTTGCGGACTTGCCATTGCCTGTTTATAGGTTAATGGGTCGTCATCAATTCCATCACCAACGACCATATTGATTTAACCATCCAAGCCATAACGAGATGGTTTTGTAGAAACCCTCCCACTACGACGAGGAGCGGTGACCTTCTGAACAGGAGCTTTAGTAGTAGTTTTCTCAGTTGCTACAACTGAGGGAGTGGGATGTTCCTCTTCTTGAGTAGAAGAAGATGGTACATTTGAAGGAACAGTATCTGTGAGCATTTCCTCTAATACAATTTCACTTTTCGGTTTGTTGTCTTTCATATAGTTATCTTCAAGGAAAGTAGCATTTGTAGAAACAAACACTTTGTTATCCTTGTGACTATAGAAAAGTCCACCCCTAGTCTCTTTAGAATTTCCGACAAACATGCAAACTTCAGTTCGCGATTCCAGTTTGCCTTCTTTCTTTCTTAAGACGTGAGCAGGGCACCCCCAAATCCTATAATGGCGCAAACTAGGTGTGCGACCATTCCATAGTTCAACGGGTGTCTTAGGGACTGCTTTAGATGGAACAACATTTAAAATGTCGTTTGCCATTTGAATAGCATAACCCCAGAAGGACGTAGACAGAGTTGAATAACTCAGCATAGACCTAACCAGTTCTAAGAGAGTGCGATTTCTTCTTTCTGCAACTCTATTCTGCTGTGGAGTGCTTGGGGCAGTATATTGGGATTCAATTTCAAGTTCAATTAAATGATCTTTGAACTGCATATCCATATATTCTCCACCCCTATCAGTTCGCAAGATCTTTAATGTTTTACCTAATTGGTTTTGAGCCAAAGCATGAAATTCCTGAAACTTTTCAAATGTTTCAGATTTCTTTTGCATTAGGTAAAGAAAACTATATCTAGAGAAATCGTCAATGAAAGTGACGAAATACTCATAACCTCCTCTGGCTTTTACATTCAGCGGTCCGCAAACATCTGAATGTACTAACCCTAGGGGTTCTTTGGCACGCTCTCCCTTCGCAGAGAAAGAACGTTTGGTCATTTTTCCTTCTAGGCAAGACTCGTAGACTGGCAGTTCCCCTAAGACGACATTTTTCAATTGACCGTCTTTGGTTAGCCTATTGAGTCTATCAAAACCTATATGACCTAAACGTAAATGCCATAGATAAGTTTGATCATCATTATCAATCTCTTTTCTCTTAAGGCTTCTAGGTTTAGCTACATTGAAAAGTTCAGTATTTAGTGAGATTTGAGTATCAGGTCTTAAAACATAAAGCCCTCGTTCCATGTTTGCAACACATATATGAAATCCATTACGAGAAATTGAACAATTTGAACTCGAAAAATTCAATATATAAAATTGTGTCTGTAAACATGAAACGCTAATCAAGTTTCTACTAAAATTGGGAATATATAAAACATTCTCTAAAAGTAAAAACTTCTTAGAATTAAACTTGATTCGGGCTGTTCCTCTTGCTTTAACTGATACCAACTCCCCATTTCCAACTTTAAGCTTTAACTCATCTGGGTGAAGATTCTCCCAAGTTTCAAGCAGCTGCAATGAAGAACATACATTGTTAGTAGATCCAGAATCAACAATCCAGGTGGATTTGTCGTTCTCTAAAACACATGATTCAAATACAAAAGCATCACCTTCGTTTAAATTGTCTAGAAGCCTGGGACATTGTTCTTCTTTATGTCCCTTTCCATTACAATTCGCACATAGAACATGATGTCTGATAATTGTACTTGAAGGAGCAGCTTTGTTAGAGCCCTCATGCTTAATCTTCTTCCTCTGATTAAAGCTTGCAATACCAGGAGGTCCCATTGCAATCAGATTTCGCTCATGGGCCCTTAACTCAGACTCGAGTTTGTCCATGTCGGAGGAGTTAGGATTGTTCAATAAATAATATAGAACAAAACTGTTATACTCCTGAGGAAGACTATAAAGTATGAGTCTAACCCATTGTTCCTTTGATAAATCAATTCCTAGTAGATTTGCCTTTTGGAATTTCAGATTCATCAACAATAGGTGCGAGTTAATGCAACTACCAGGATGCATTTTCACACTATTGAGTTCTTTTGCAAAGATACTAACTAGGAGTGGATCGGGATGAGGGTTATTCATATTGGCACTACAACATATCAATAAACAGAAGTAAGGTTTTGGTTCTATAAATTCAAACACAGGTTCAGAAAACAAATAATCACATATGTTATAAAAATACTAAATCTAACATAGTTTATTTTCCAAGGTTTCCAACGAACTGATACAGTGTCCTGTTTAGGCGAGAGTCAAAGCATCATCCATTGAATAGAGTTGTCAATTCATCTAAAATGTCAAACATTCTAGCAACCTTTTATTCGATCAAGATTGGAATCCAGCGTTGTCCCGTTTAGGTGAGAGTCAAGGCAATTCTATCTTATGAGCTTCTACTATTGTTTCGCATTCTTGTAAGTCTTATACAGTCGCCACCATTACGGTGGTCATGAACCATATAAAAATAAACTTATAAGAATACTTATCTTTCGAGATTAAACGGCGCTAACTTGCTAATGAACGTTCCTCCATTAGGGAGGATTACTCACTAAAACAATAGCTATGTAAAACCAACAATGGAGATTGAATTTCTCTTGATTAAAGCTCATTATTTAACAATGTATTTTGTTTAATCATTTATATTCCATATCTCAATAATGAAATATTACAAATTAAAGTAAAAACTTTAATTAAATTTCAAAAATGGAATAATTTTGAAAAATATATTATTTAAGTTGTTTAGAAAAATCTAAATACCCAACTTAAATATTCTTCAATCAATGACTTAAATAAATATTACCAATTAAGTAGTAACCACTTAATTTAGAAGATATTCCATTTTAAGTTCCCATATTTATAAAATATCAACTTAAAAAATATCTAAAGAATCTTAATAACCAATTCCTAAAATTCCTCAACTTAATTTATAATAGGAAATTCAAAAATATTCAAATCTAAGTTGATTTGATAGATTTAACTAAATCTCAACTTAAATAGGAATATTTAATGAAATTATAAAATTAAGATTCAGAAAGAATTTATATGGTTATAATTCCATATTTAATTAAAAAACAAGAAAAATACATATAGCTTTCCAGAATATAACTATTCAAACTATGTTTTTCTTAAATTAATTTCAAGGAAGAATGAAATTAATTATGTTGCTAATCAATTTTTTATTAGGTCAAACTAATATAATTAACCTAGCACAGTTATCCAAATCAGGCAAATGGGTCTTCACAATTTGGGTTGTTCATGTGAGGGGGGGCTGGGTCCAGTATGTCGTACCCACTTCTAAGGCTCCCAACTCTCACACAAGGCCCAAAAGAAAGGAATTTAACCTTAAAATGAATAACTGTAATTAATTGAATAGGCTCACTACTAAATGAGCCTAAATAAAATCTATCAGTTATGATATTTTATTTAGCAACAACAACCTATATGTATCTATAATAGAAATTAAACATATAGGCTCACACAGGCATACAAATTTGGATGGATCCTATCATGTTACTAGGTCATACACAGATGAAAGAAGTTTGTAAAAATTACCTGTTACAAATTATTTACTTGATCTATCATCAATTGAACCATTGGTTAAAATTAGATCATTGGATCTATCATCAAGTTAACCAAGGCAATTTAGATCAAGCAATAATAGGTTTTAGAAAACTTACAAACAATCTAAAACACATACTCCTGCAACAAGGTTAGATTTGGATAGTTGGATGTAGGATTTATTTAATTTTAAACATTTATTTCGAAAATAAAATTAAAATTAAACCTACCATTTTGAAAAATTAGGTTTTGGGTAACCTAAATGTCATTTCAAAATTAAATTGCTAACTTTCCTTTTAAATTTCATGTTATTTAATAAATTAAATAATAAAATAGAAAATGGTAAATACATACCCTTTTCTTGTTTTACAATTTAATTTAATTAAAAAATAACAAAATTTAAAAGTTAACAAAAATACCTTATTTCCTCTTTTAAAATTATCATGATTATTTTGATCTTATTTTAATTAAGGTCAAGTTACCAAAAAAAATAATATCTGACCTTAAAAAAAATAAAATAATCAAATTTTAAAGGAAATAAGAAAAGAGGTAAGCAAAACTTGATTTTTCCTATTTTCAAAATCAAATTACAGTAATATCTAAAATTAATTTTAAAAAATAAAATTAATTTATTTCTGATAATTAGATTTGAAATTTGAAAAACAAAAATCAACATTCAAAACTACACAAAAAATCGGAATTTAATTCCATGAAATAGCATGAAAAATCGAAAAAATTGGAAAATTGGATGAACTGTACAGATGGCATGCCATGCATGCCCATCCGCGCGCGTTTCAGGGGGTGCATGGCCGAGAAATCACGGCGCAGGAAGGCTGCAGGCAGCCATTCCGCGCGCTTGATGAGGTTGCTCGTCACCCCGATTTTTCCAATTTTCAAAAATTCATAACTAATTCAAATTAAATCGAAATCGAGTTCTGTAAAAAAGTAAATTGCTTAGAATTTTCCAAACTATCCAACAAAAATAATTACAGAATCAGAACAGTAACCATTTTTCCCAGAATTCACAAACAACAATCAAACATCAATATGACACTCAAAGCAACATGATATCATCCAAAAAACAAGCAAATCGTTTTAAGTCCAAATTTCTTGCAAGAAAATCAATTACCATGGCTCTGGTACCAATTGTTGGAAGTTATTTTACTAGGATCTTAGATCTACTCACAAGTATGTTGATTTAACAACCTAAATATGAACTTCTAAAACGATAGGAAATTAAACACATAAGAGTATCAGAAATCTTACAATGATTGCAGCGGAATATATGTCTCCTCCCACTCAGATCTCTAACCCTTGATTCCTTTCTGCAGCAGAGTATAATCAAGATCTGAGCCCGATAGTCCTTCTTTGATGTTTCTGAAATCTACACAGCCTTCCTCACTATGATTGAGGTATTACTTGATGTGTGTGGGCACTACTCTAGCACTTATACTTTTCGAAACAGTGAAGGAAGAGAGAGAGAGGGTGGCGGCTCAGAGAGAATTTTCTGAGAGAAAATTATTTCAGAATAATGTTGTGAAAAGGTTGTACAGTTGTGTTCAACTCTGAAGCCTTTGCCTTCTATTTATAGAAGACCACCCAGGGCTATGATTGACATTTGGAATTGAAAAAATCAAAGAGAAAAGGAAGCTAAGTGGCCGGCCTAGGCATTGTGGAAACAAGGCTTGCCACTTTTCCAACTTTCCTTTTCCTACATTGATAGTTTCCTGTTTTGTCAAAAACTGCCAATTCCTTTGTTCAACCACATAAATGTCAAATCTAATTATTTAATAATTAAAATTAATTATCAAATAATATATTGTCATTTATTTTATTAATAATGAAACTAATTAAAGTTTCCTAATTAATAAATATGCCCTTCAAAATCTCTATTTACTGTTTTGCCCTTAATAAGTGATAAATTCTCAAATAGACAAGTCTATCTTGAGAATTTTTAATTGATTAATTAAAATCAATTAAATGAGTCGTACAAGTAATATCATCTCAACTAGTGAGGGGAATATGGGTCTATATATCCGAGCTTCCAATAAGCAGATCTAGAATTTACCACTTAAATTCACCGACTTATTAATTCTTCGTTGAATCCACACATAGAACTCAGAATTGCACTCTCAGTATATAGAATGCTCTATATGTTCCACCTGTTGGGTTTTATGCCCTAAATAAAACTCTTTACAATCTGATTAGTTATCAATATAAGAAATTTGAAGTGATTGATGTTTGCATGAATTTTACATGTTAATGGTTTAATATGTTTAATATGTTTATTACATTCATACACACAAAATCAGTTAAATCCAGATCATATGTTTATTCACAATTACAGTATCGTCAACACAGTGGAATGTGATTGTGATCATATGAATCAAAAGTTTTGGTCCCTGTTTCATCAGTGTTATTGGATTTACACTAATGTGATAATCATCGATGATGTGTACTTACACTTGGAGTAAGTGTTATGTTCTTTCCAGGACATTAGTAAAGTATACTAGTTTTCGAATGTATGGAGTATACATTGGACTGGACCGATATTGCAACTAAGTTAAGATATTACAAACTTACCGTTATACATATCTTTCCAAGTCAATATCAGTAGTTGATCTTAAGATTAAAAGAATCTAAATCCTGATATGCTTAGGCTCAACTCAGGAGTGCTATTCATGTTCTTAGATTTATTTGTTAAGCCTACTTTCGGGTTAGGGTGATACGTATATTTTGGGAACATGATAGTATGATCGAGTAGGAGTGCTGAACATAAATATGGAATCTATAGCTTCTACTGGTGTATAGAAGTCAAGTGATGATTCCCTTCGAGCTTAGCAAATAGAAGTAAATGGATGAGCTCTTGTTTAACTGACTAATTATTAGATCACTAAACACCATTTACAGGTAGCTAAGTGTTTTAAGGGGCAAAATACATTGAGGGGTGAGAACGGTAAAGAAATCCCATCTCGATGTAGATCATCTATATAGAGGATCTTTAAATCACAATAAGATTATAACAATGGTTAAATGAGATAGTATATTGATATCGTGGAACATACAATATGCTCTATATAAGTCTGAGAGTGCAATTCTAAGTTCTAAGAGTGGATTCAACGAAGAATTAATAAGTAGGAATTTACTTGGTAAATTTGGTTCACTTATTGGAAGCTCAGCATATAGATCCATGGTCCCCATTCTAGTTGAGAACATTCTGCTTGTAAGACTCATTAATTGATTCGTGATTGATCAATTATAATTCTAAAGTTAGACTATGTCTAATTTTATGAATTTTCACTAAGCAGGGGTGAAATTGTAAGGAAAAGAGTTTTCTAGGTTTATTTATTTATTAATAGACTTTATATGTCTAATTAATAATTAAATTAAATGACAATATTATTTAATAATGTATTTTAGTTATTAAATAATTAGTTTTGGCATTTAAAAGGTTAGAATTGGAAAATTGGCATTTTTGAGAAAATAAAGATAAAATTTGATAAAATTGCAAAATTAAGTAAGGCCCAATAACACCATATGGCCGGCCACTTAATGATGATTTTTCAAATTATTATTTTCATTATTTTAATGCCAAATAATTCTAAACCTAGACCTAGTAGTTGCCTATAAATAGAAAGTGATGGCTCAGTCAAATCATAAGTTTTCATTTAGCTTTCTGACAGAAATTTCTCTCTTCAGAAAACTGAGCCTTCCCACTTTCTAGCCTTGGCCGAAATACCTCTCTCTCTTTTCCCTTCATCTTTTTCGTGACCCTAGTGAAAGAGTAAGTGCCCACACACAGCAAGCAGTAACTCAATCATAGATTGGAAGACTGTGAAGGATCAAAACTTGAAGAAGAAGGACATTCGGGCTCAGATCTTGATTATACTCTGCTACAGAAAGGAATCAAGGGTTAGAGATCTGAGTGGAAGGAGACATTTATTCCGCTACATCAATGTAAGGTTTTCTTAACTTTATATGTGTTTATTTTATCGTTTTAGAAAGTTCATATTTAGGATGTTAATAAACATACTTGTGAGTAGATCTAAGATCCTGGTAAAATAATTCCCAACACCACCATATAGACACATTATTAGTTATCCATTGTTATAATCCTAATGTGATCAATGATCCTCTATATGGATGATTTACACTGTAAAGGGACTAAATTACCGTAACACCCTACAATGTATTTTATCCTTAAAACACTTAACCCTGTATAAATGATATTTCAACTAAGTGAAATGAGTACTCAATCATTTATCTCGTTTGGTTAAGCTCGAAGGAAATCACCCTTTGCTTACTATTCGCCAGATAGAAGCTATAGATTCCATATTTATGTTAGCGCTCCCACTCAATCGCACTACCGTGTTCCAAAAATGTATGTATTGCCCAAACTAAAGATTAGGCTTAACTAACAAATCAAAGAACACGAATAATACTCTTGAAATTGAGCCTAACCATATCAGGATTTCGATCATGTGATCTAGGATCAACTTATGATATTGAATTGAATAGATATTTACGGTAAGTTTCAAAATCTAATTCAAAGTTCAATATCGGTCCATTCCAATGCATACTCCATGCATCTAACCCGAGCTTTACTTTAACCTATGTTCTGGAAAGAACATAACATTTCTCCAAATGTAAGTAAACTCTGTTGTAGATTGTCATATCAGTAAAACCAAGTGTTCTGATAAATCTAGGAATACTTTATTCACATAGTCATGTTTACTTTACACTGTGTTGACAACACAATAAACATGATCAAGTATGTGAAAAGGGGTTTGGATGAATTTATAAATCAAATAGACAAGTAATTGATTAAGTGAACCAAAACATACACAAGTGAATGAAAAATTACTTCTGTTACTTTATTGATATTGAATAATCTGGATTACATTGAAACAGAGTTTTATTTAGGGCATAAAACCCAACAAGGGGTAAGCCCCAAAAAGGGAGCTTTGGCCCTCAGGATCGAGAGGACTGAAAAAGCGTTTCCGTGCACCAAGAGCCCGGGGGTAGAGGAAGAAGAGGACAGAGGTGTCCTCCCGTTGATCTGAGGAATCAAATCAATGGGAACCAAGGTGACCTCCGGGATCACCTTGACCAAAAAAGATACGGACCCGCGGTCTCCACGGGTACGTTAAATGAAGGAATTATGGCGGAACTCGCCGTACTTCGAAAAGACATTGCCCGAGTCTCCCGAAGGCAGAAAGGGGACGACTCCGACTCAGATAGCGAGGACCGGGAACCATGTGCTAAGCACATCCTGGAGGCGGAACTCCCTAAGAACTTCAAGATGCCCGAAATGGCAGCTTATACCGGGAACTCTGATCCTAGCGACCACTTATCACGGTTCAACTGTGTCATGACGGTCATGAGAGTAAGCAATGACGCCAAATGTCTGTGCTTCCCACTTACTCTAAGTGGGTCCGCGGAGGAATGGTTCAAGAAGTTGGAACCAGGATCCGTGGGCTGTTGCAACAAGCTACAGACCAATTTCAGGAGACAGTTTGTCGCCGCAAGAAAGGTCAACTTGGAGGTTAGTGCCTTGACTAATATCAAGCAACTGCCCACTGAGACCTTGAAAAACTATATAAAGAGGTTCCGAGAGGAAGCCTCGAAAACCCAAAAAGTTGACGACGGACAACAGCTTGCGCTTCTCCAAGCAGGCATCCGTACGGGGACTCCTTTCTGGAATGAACTACAGCAAGAAGGAGCTGCTAGCCTTTAGGACTTCCAGAAGAGAGTCCAAAAATATATCAACCTCGAAGAAGCCCAAATAGTGGCTTATGGAGGATACTATCCCACCGGGATAGCAGGGTACATGCCCGGAGTATCGCCCTCGGGTACTGCCCCGACCGCAACTCCACAAACAAGCGGCATACAATTCTCTGCCACCCCCGGATACAGCCAGGGACAGGCCTTGGCGCCAGCGTCATCCCATTTCGGCAACCCGTCCGGAATGAATGGACAAACTCCTTCGCACTCTGCTCTGACTGCTAGCCTGGCAGGCCCTTCCCAGGGCTCGAGGAGTAAAAGGTCCTCCAAGAGCAGCACCGGGACAGGGGAGAAGCGCCAGAAAAGGGGGTACACTCCCCAGTACACCCAATACACGGAGCTGTCGGACTCCCAAGAGCGTGTGTACTTTGCTACTAGGCAAAATACGCACTACCGAAGACCACAACCATTGTACAAGGATAGCTCCCGGAGAGATCCGAGCAAAAGATGCGAGTACCACAACGACATTGGTCATAGCACTAATGAATGCAAGAATCTCAAGGACGAGATTGAAAACCTAATCTGGTTGGGCCACCTCTATGAGTGGATCAAAAATAAGCTGCCTCACCTTAATCCGAACCAGGCGACTGTGGGTGTGCCTCAGGGAACACTGGGGAGTACAGCAGGAGCGTTAGCTCCAACTGCTCCCGCGGGCGACGCCCAGCACATCCCGGGTCTGCCGCCCAAACCTAACGGGAGGGTAGCCATGATCTCCGGAGGTCCCCATATCGGAGGAACTACTCGCAAGGAGCTCAAACAATACGCAGGGGTCGTAAAACACAATGAGGTTTGGGAGGTTACTCAACTCCCAGCTCAAAGGCCCCCACTTATTGGCCAACCCATCACGTTCACGGAAGAAGACGCCAAGACGGTGTGCTTCCCTCATCATGACCCATTGGTCATAGAGACCCCCATCGCTAATAAAGTGGTGGCCAAAGTCTTAATTGACAATGGAAATTCCATGAACCTACTCTTCAAGGAGGCCTTCACCGCAATAGGCTTGACGGACCGAGACCTCTCGCCCAGTGGGTCCCAACTCACAGGGTTTAATGGGACAACACTTATCCCAATGGGAAAAGTAAGGCTCCTAGTCACCTTGTGCCCGGACACCCCCAGAGCACATTTAAATACTGCACTTTCGTGGTGGTGGACTGTCCAACTACTTACAACGCGATCCTCGGCCGACCGGACTTGGTAGATTTTGGCGCAGTCACATCCATTCGGCACCTGTGCCTGAAGTTCCCTACCCAGGAAGCTGGGATCGGGACGGTGAGAGGAAACCAGGGGGAAGCAAGGCAATGTTACAATGTCGCAACCCACCTGCCCGTACTGATGGTCCGAGAATCCATTGAGCCAGAAGTGGCTGAAGAAGATGAGTTAAACCCCCGTGTGGGGTCCGAAAGAATTGTGGAACCAATGGAGGATGTCGAGGAATTATCAGTGTGCGACCTCGACTCCACCAAAGTACTCCGGCTGGGAAAGAACCTAGATCTGGAGGAAAAAGAGAAAATAATAAAAACAATGAAGGGCGCCATCGACATCTTTGCATGGCGCCAAGAAGACATGACTGGCATAAGCCCTCATGTCATCACCCACGTACTCAACGTCAATCTGGACATGCCGCCAGTCCAGCAAAAGCGACGCCCGCTCGACTCGGTGAAAGCTGAGGCTCTGGAGAAAGAGGTGGATAAACTTTTGACCAACGACATGATCCGCGACGTATACTATCCGGAGTGGCTAGCCAATCCGGTCCTGGTACCCAAGCCGAACGGGACTTGGCGAGTTTGTATAGATTTCACTGATCTAAACAAAGCTTGTACGAAGGACTGCTTTCCGCTCCCCAGGATCGACCAGATGGTAGACGCCACTTCTGGATTCAAGCTACTATCCTTCATGGACGCCTATGCTGGGTACAATCAAATAAAGATGCATACGGCAGACCAGGAGTGCACTAGCTTCAGGACCGATAATGGGGTATACTGCTACCTAGTCATGCCCTTCGGACTGAACAACGCCGGAGCAACCTACCAGAGAATGGTCAACCGGATGTTCAAAGGCCTCCTGGGACGAAATATGGAGGTTTATGTAGATGACATGCTCGTCAAGTCCAAAGCATGCAACAGCCATGCAAGCGACTTAGAGGAATGTTTCAAAGTAGTCCGGAAATACGGCATGAAGCTCAACCCAAAGAAATGCACCTTTGGGGTCAAGTCAGGGAAGTTCCTGGGCTTCATCGTCAGCTACAGGGGGATTAAGGCAAACCCGGAAAAAATCCAGGCTCTCCTGAGCATGCCATCCCCCAGAAAGCATAAAGATGTGCAGAGCCTGACCGGAAAGGTAGCTGCCCTAAGCCGCTTCATCTCACGGTCCACGGACAAGTGCATACCCTTCTTCAACATACTGAAGAAGTGTCAAAAGTTTGAATGGTCGAACGAGTGCGAGGAGGCATTCAAAAAACTAGAAGAGCACATGGCCAAGCCTCCTATCCTGTCAAAACCCGTTCTCGGAGAAGACCTATTTCTATATTTGGCTGTCTTCGAACACGCGGTCAGCGCTGCCCTAGTCCGGGAAGAAGAGAAAACTCAGCATCCTGTGTACTATGTCAGTAAGCGCATGATAGGAGCCGAAATGAGGTACCCCACCATCGAAAAGCTGGTCTTTTGCCTCCTGATGGCCTCGAGGAAATTGAGGCCATACTTCCAAGCACATCCGATCAAGATACTAACCAACCACCCGCTCCGTCAAGTCCTCCAAAAACCTGAAGCATCCGGAAGGCTCCTCAAGTGGGCAATGGAGCTAAGTCAATTTGACTTGCACCACATGCCCCGAATTTCTATAAAAGGCCAAGCCTTGGCGGACTTCATTACTGAATGCAACGAAGCCGAGGCAACCGCGAATATGTCGGTACCGCCAATCCCCACATGGAGAGTATTTGTGGACGGAGCCTCCAATGAAAATGGATCCGGAGCCGGAGTGGCGATGATATCACCAACCGGACTGCGACTCCAGGCGGCCTTACGGTTCAACTTCGCAGCTTCAAACAATGAGGCCGAATATGAAGCCCTAATAGCAAGGCTGAAATTAGCAAAAGTTGTAGGAGCCAAAAGAGTGGAAGTCTATAGTGATTCCCAACTGGTCGTAAACCAGATATCGGGAGAATACCAAACACGCGGCGAGCGAATGGCCGCGTATGTAACAATAGTCCGGGAGCTGCTCCACGAGTTCACGGACTACAAAATAGAAAGGATCCCCCGGGAAAAGGGTGCTCACGCGGACTGTCTGGCTAAGTTAGCTTCAGATAGCGAAATCGAAGAGTTGGGGGTAGTACCAGTGGAACGCTTGGCAGAGCCAAGCATCAAAATAAAAGAGGCCACAATAACGGTTGGGCAAGAACCCAGCTGGATGGTCCCCATCATAAAATACATAACAAAAGGTGAGTTGTCCCAAGAAAGGGCACTGTCTCGGAAGATTCAGTACCAGGCTCATCGTTATGTAATGATGGATCAAATTCTCTACCGAAGAGGACTCAGCATGCCTTATTTAAGGTGTGTATCGGACCCTGAAGCTAGACAAATCATGCTAGAGGTCCACGAAGGGTTCTGTGGAGATCATACGAGAGGACCCAGTCTCTCAAAGAAAATATTGAGACAGGGATACTTCTGGCCAACAATGAAAAAATATTGTATAGACTACGTCCAAAAGTGTGATTCGTGTCAAAGGTTCACGAACATACCGAGAGCTCCTCCAAATGAAATCACCCTGATGACTAGTCCCTGGCCCTTCGCGATATGGGGAATAGATCTTATTGGGTCCTTGCCAACAGGAAAAGGAGGAGTAAAGTATGCAATAGTAGCAGTAGACTACTTCACCAAATGGACGGAGGCTGAGCCCATGAAGACCATAACTGCTAAAAAAGCACTAGACTTTGTTATCAAAAACATAGTGTGTCGATATGGCCTGCCTCACAAAATAGTCTCTGACAATGGAAAACAATTCGATTGCGAAGAATTTACTGACTTCTGCAACCAACACGGAGTAGTGAAAAGCTTCTCCGCGGTGGCCAGACCTCAAACAAACGGTCAAGCGGAAGCAGTCAACAAAATCCTAAAGGTCACCCTGAAGAAAAAGCTGCTAGCCTGCAAAAAAAACTGGCCTGAAGAGTTGCCAAGAGTGTTATGGGCCTACCGGACGACCCCCAGAACCACGACCAGTCACTCGCCTTTTTCAATGGCGTACAGTTGTGAAACCATGGTCCCGGTAGAAATGTTATTCCCGTCCCACAGGAGAACGACTTACGATCCAGTCGCAAATCAGGCTTTGCTTCAAGAAGCCCTGGATCAAGTTGAAGAACTCCGGGTGGAATCTCAAATACGGATGGCAGCTTATCAAAAGAAGGTGACCAAGTATTTTAACTCCAAAGTTAAAAACAGAAAGTTCGCTATTGGGGATATGGTCTTAAGAAGAGTCTTCCCAGCCACCCAAGAACCCGGAGTGGGGGTACTTGGGCCAAATTGGGAAGGACCATATGAAATCGAGGACGAAATCAGCTCAGGCACTTACAAGCTAAAAAGAATGGATGGAACCATTGTGCCAAGGGCCTGGAATGCTGATCACCTCAAAAAATATTACCAATAGCCAAGAATGTAACTTAGACTTTGTTTAAAGAATTTGTACCGTCTAAATGTATACAGCCTACGCATGTTAAATAAAACTGAGTGCCTTAAAAACAAAGTTTCTATGCCACTCAGGGGGGTACTAGGGTATACCGCACGGACAGACAAAAAACAAACTAAGTAAAATATCCTGACCCAAAGGGCAGGTCAAAAAGAGTATGCACAAAAATAAAAAAGCATAAGTATAAACATCCTGATCCGAAGGACAGGTCCAAAAGAGAAATATGTGCATCAAAAAAGATCACGTATAAATATCCTAGCCCTAAAGGGCAGGTCAAAATATATACAAATAGCCCGGGGACAGGCCTTAGAAATTGTCTCCCCTTTAAATAAAACAGCTCTGTAAGATATTGTCTTAAATAAAAGAAAAATAGCTGTAAATAAACATATATAAAGAAAAAAAAAAGAAGTAAGTGAAATCCTGGTTGTACTGGGTCAAACTCGGAGCGGCCAAATCGATGCGCGGAGGGAGACGAGGTCCGATGCGTGCCTCCACCATGCATCAAGCTTTTTCTTCTTCTCCCAGAATTTGGCGATCATCTCCTCAGGTTTGGGGTAGAAGGTAAGCTTGATGTTCTGGTCGTTTGTAGACCAAGCCATGAAGACGCCATCGTCAAAACGCTTGGTGCACCGGCTGCAGGAGACGGGGGAAAGAAGCTCATCCCTTTTTGCCTTCTTTGAGGCTTGTTCCTTGAAGTCCCTGAGCTCCTTCAGCTCTGCGGCCAGGGTGGCCCTGGATTCTAAGTTTTCCTGGTGAGTTTCCTCTAAGGACCTCACCTTGGCAGCCATCTCATCCAAGGCTTCCCTGGCCTCCCGAAGCTCCCACCTGGCCTTCGCGGTGGCTTCACCTTCCGTCCTCAGCTCCTCCTGGTGTCTGGCCTCCAGCCTATCTCTCCGTAGGGCCTCCTCCCGGATCATTGCCTCCGCCTGCGCTTCCCTCCGCTTAGCCTCTTCCTCATTAGCTTTGGCAGCGGCCTCCCGGCGCTCAGCAGCCTCCTGATAAAGCTGCCTCTCAGCAGTAAGATCTTGAAGAATCTTCCTGACTTCGTCCATGTCCCCAAAATCGGACAGAACTAAGCCATGGTTGATTATGTTCTCGGAGAGACGGCCGGCTTCAGCAGCAAGCTAAAAAATAATGCAAGTATAAGTAAGAATCTCCAGAAAAGAAAACAATAAGGGGAAAGGCAAACTACAAAACACTTACCACAGTGAGGGAGTGGCTGAGATCCTGGACTTGGTAGATGGAGTTCAAGGATGCACAAGCAGCGAACCGCTTAGGTGCACAACGGGTAAGCTGGGACGCAAACTCGCCAGTCATCTCCGCAACAAAGGGAGCTAAGGTGGGCCCAAGGAAGCGACCGAACCAGTTCGACAGGGGGTCCAAATTTAGGTCCCACAGATTCTGGTATTCCGGGTTGTTGAGAGTGTTTTGCATCTCAACTCGCAAGACCCTCCTAAGGGCTTCCACCTCAGCATACCCCCGGGAGTATTCGTCCATGTCGTAGTTGTGTTTAGCTATCCGGAGCTCCTGTCTCGCCTCATCTCCAGGAACCGGAGTCAGCACAATATTGGGAGGGGCAGTATGTTCTTCCATGGGAGAGACCCTGCCATCGAGACCGTGGGCCGGAGTATCAGCTCTCCGTGGCCGTTTGGGCTCCTCCTGGGCAATCATTTTACATTTACGTTTGCGAATCAGAGCAATTTCTTGCTCTTCTTCACCTCCTTCAACTTCCTCAGGAAGAGCCCGGTGCCCTCCTGCACCTTCTTCAACTTCCTCAGAAAAGTTCCATTGCTTTTCTTGACCTTCTCCCGGGAGCACCTCCTCGTCATCCACTAAGTCAATAGTGTCTGGAGGAGCACTGGAAGAAATCTTTAGAGGGGGGGCCATCTGGGAAGAAGTAAAGGGAGGAGGAGCCTCAGGAGTGTGAACCCCGGCAAGTTCGGCTAAAATGGCGTCCATGGAAGCACCTGCTACAACAAAAGAAAGAAAGCAAGTGTTAGAACATCCGTGGGAAACCACCAACACTCAGATATGACAAGCAAGCTAGTCCTACCCTGACTCTCTAATTCGGCCCTAGCAAAGTTCCGAATTTTGATGCTGGCAGCATCATCTCCGAGATAGCTGTCTGAAGGCCGGAACCAGCTGGATGTAATATAAGCTGAAGGGCCTAAGGGAACGGGCTCCGGAGGACCAGAACCCATCCGGGACCGACCTAGGAAATCTCCTAAGTTGGAAAAATAAAACTCCTTCAAATGGTCTCCCCACCGGGTCGAGGGCATCCTAAACCTATAAAGACGCTCATCGAACCCTACAGGCCTAAGACTGGCATACTCGCCAACAGAAGGGACATAATGAACTGCTAAAGGAGACTTACCACCGGAGCCGAAAGTGCTGGCACCAGGAGCCCCAGTGTTCGGCTCCTGAGCTGAAGGCTGTGGCCTGGGAGCCCTTCTCTCCGCTGAGTCCCCAATATGAAGGGGCTTCCCGGCGATCGCCTGGCGAAGTGGCCTCCCGGAAGCTGCCTGGGCCTTAGAGTATGCCTTCTCGTGAGCCTTCCGGTAGAGATATTCCTGATACTTCTTATCGGCAGTGGCGATGATCTCATCCCAGAAGGTTTTCTCCGCGACCGGCGCCCTCACGTTGGGACAGATAACCCGGGAAAGGTTAGAGTCCTCCACGGATTGGTGCGGAAGGATGATTTTTGCCTTCCTGCAGTTCTCCGTAGTGACCAGGCCCCCGACGTCAAGATCAGCCCGGTCATAGGGGGGAAAGGCCTGGGCTCTCCGAAGAAAGACCTGAGTAGGTGCAGTCCGTTCGTAAGGAGGAATCCTGACCCACTCAGTGAGGAGCTCCGGATGGTCCACTGCCCGGAACTCAGAGGAGAAGAAAAAACGATGGCGATACTCCTTAGCATGAGTTTGCCTATTATACGGGACCACCCCTTCATTGGCAGGGTGGGCCCGGAACCCATAAAAACTGTCCTTAAGTTTGTCCCCCTTCTTGGGGACGGAAACAAGTTCGAAAAATACAATATTTCCGCCGGGCGGGGAGAGCCCCATCCCCGGGCGGAATAAAAAATAAATAAGCCTGAAAGTAGGCGGTATGCTTGGGGAATAAGTTGGTATGGCGCAAGGCCGACAAAAACTAAGAAATTAACAAAATAATCTTGGAGAGGAAGCATGGCCCCGGCCATCAAATGCGTTTGACTCCAGGCCCCAAAGTCGCCGTAGTTATGATTGGGCATCTCCGCGTCACGAGGTGGCCGGTGGTAGGTCCCTGATGTGGAAGGCTTGATTCCAGCTACCTCCACGATGTTCTCCAACTGATGGGGACAAGTTAGAGTGGAGTGAAGCTCGGCCGCCTCCCATCCGGTCGCCCGAGACTTGTACCCCTCCTGGGCAACAGGACCTAGGGAGACCTCCTCGAGGGTAGCCAGGCGGTTACCGCTCTTCTTAGATGATTTTCAGCCAGAAGCAGACATGTTTCGATTCTGTAAAAAGAGTTAAGATTCCAGCAGTTAGGCCCCATACCAAACCCTAAACCAAGAGAAAGGGAATGGGGGTCCCCTAACCGCTGGAAAGAGGCCCCCTCCGGACACTGGTCATACAGGAAACCCTAGGAGGATTCCTGTTGCGATATTTTTGCACACGCAAGTGTACGTATCGTTTAAAGTAGTAGACTCACTAGGAGTGAGGTCGATCCCACAGGGAGTGTAGTTAAGTACGTTAAAATTAAACTTTTACTTCTATTTGGTTAAATAAAAAATAAAGAAAGAATTAAGAATAAGAAACTAGTAAGAAACAATTATACAAGAAAATTTAAAGTTAATAAAAACTAGGGTGTCGATTTCAATTGTTTCTATTGAATATGGTCTAATATGATTATTTCCCTAATATTAATTCCAATGCAATAGCAGGTTTACTAAGGTAATTTATAGTCTTCTCAGATATATAAACCTCAATTACATGCAAACTTTCTACTCTCGTGATAAATTTAACATGCAACAGGCATTAAACACAGAAACAATATAAGCTATCTAAACCATATAGGTACTCTCGTCCTATATCGAAATTCAGTTCTATTCTACTATAGCATATTTGACACTCACTTCTCAGATCTCGCATCAAAATCATAGACAGTTAATTGGTGATCAGGCAATTAAAAGTAATTAAGCACAAATAAAATAGAATACATAGAAATTAGGGGGAAAATTAATCATATTAAAACCATAAACAATGTTAAACAATATCCATCTAACCCTAATTAAAGTGTTTAGCTACACATGTTCATGAGAGCACAATCACACATATTAACTTTAAGAAAAGAGATAAAAATAGAGAAGAGAAGAATGCTGAAAACCCTCTGAAGAATGCCTCCAATATTGCAGTTGATATCTCCACTTTCCATCTGTATTCTCTCTGTTTTTCTCTCTAAAATTGCTTGATGAAATCAACTCTCTTCTTCCCTTTATATAGGCATTGAAGGCCTAAAAATATGGAAAAAAACGCAATATTTAAATTCCCACTCGAATTTAAATTTTTGGGAAACCTCAAACGAGATATTTTTTTCTGCTGCGTCCACTGATAGTATTTGGACCATAACTCTCTCAATATTGCTCGAAATTGAACGAATCAAGATGTTCCGGAAAGATAAAAGAGAGATCTAGAACTTTCATGTTTTGACTTTTTCCAAAATCCAATCAGAAAACCGTCGAATTCAGGCTTGAAGTTTCGGCTTCCACAATTTTCTCTATTTTAAATATCATGATATTTTTTATCTTTTTCCCATCTTTTTCTCTGATATTTTTCTAATCTTCTTCTATTTTAAATCTGTAAAAATAAAAGATAACAAGCGTAAAAATGCTCCAAACACGATTAAAACTTAATTAAAAATATACTAAACTTAATCTAAAATTAATACTAAAAATAACCTAACAAATTCCCCCAAACTAAGCTTTTACTCGTCCTCGAGTAAAACACTAAATAAACATTAAACAAGTCAATCTCCAAAACATGAGTAATTTTCAAGTAGGTTCAATAATATGATTATGAAAAAATTCACTTATACATACAATCCAGAATTTCAGTTCAATTACACCCTTGACATATTTCAATTTATTTTCATTTAGCTCATCAAACCATAGAATGCAATTAACTAACAATTAAACCACTTTATGTATGCCAATTACAATCATCAATCCACTAACCAAAAATTCCATATGCTTGCAATACTTACTATTCTCCACTAATATAGATTAATGCACAACCAAGAATCAGAAGGTCTTTCTAGGCTTGTAATGTTAGGCTTAGGGTAAAGGTAGTTGAAATGGTCATTTAGGCTTTACTATACCATAAGCTTCTCCAATCATGTCACCCACAATATTTTTCACACAATCCCAATACCCTTTTTTCTAATTACATGAGAGATATATTCTTCAACAAGGGTGCAACAACTTTATATTTATCTTTTTTTTTTTTCTAGATTTGACACTAGTTGTCAGATTTTTCTTTCTTTTCTCCTTTTTTTCAAGTTGTTGTCAATCAATTTTTTTTTTTTTTTTTTTTTTTTTTATATTCTCTCAATTTTCACACTTTTTCCACACACATACAACAAACTTCCCATCCAAATTCCCCCAAACTAAAGATCTACTTATGGTATGATTAGGGTCAAATTGTGGATATTCATGGGTTTATCTTTTTATGCTCAATATGTGTAAAACAAAGAATAGGTTAAGGCTCAAAAAAAAGGTAACTAGGATAAAAATTACAAGGATGGCTTGAAAGGTACAATCGATCCAAAAAATTGCCTAAATCACTTTCCTAATCATGCATAATTTATTATTTCGCCTCAAATAGCAAGCAAGCAAGTTCTAGAATTTTCCAAACAACTTTCCACATTCCACAATCAACATGCATAAAACAATTCAATTACTAGCAAATTACCTAATATGATTCCATGCTCAAAATTGAAATTAGTCAAGAATGTAATATCACCAAGCACACGGATTTTTCGAAAATAAGTGAACTTTTTAAATCATGCTATCTACCTACTTTTAAATTGGCTCACATTAAGAAAATTGACTCAAAACAATTAAAACTAAAAACTAAAAATTAAAAGACATAAAACTTAAAAAAAAAACTCAAAATAAAAATTAAGTCACTGCTCCCCCCAAACTAAAGTGACACATTGTCCCCAATGTGACATTAAAGAAAAAAGAAAGGAAACTTACCTGGGTGCCACATCAATAAGCGGTTGACGCCCATAATAAGCGTCATGCAAGACAACTTGAAAATTGTTGTTGTACTTGCCTTCAAGCTTGGCAAGTGATGAGTTTGAATCAAAGTCAGTACCAACAACACAAGACTTTGGATGATGAGCTTGGGGAGAAGCCTTTCGTAGCTCGCAGAGGATGTAATATGGTGTTGATGAAATATATAGATTTATTGGTGGTTTATTAGTCAATATCATTGATGAAGTCGAATCGGTTGATGCCATGTTCTTCCTCATCCCCCAATGTCACAGTATCTACTCTTTCATCTAACAAACCTTCTTCTTGTTGCTCACTCTCCACGTGGCTATTCATACCCTCACTTGTGATTTCATATTCAATGAGTTCCTCTTCACAAGGATCTTGATCTTCAATTGTAGGCTCATTATCTTCCTTGTACTCAACTAATGACCCTTCTTCATTGTAGCAATAACTCTCATAACTTTCATCATTGGAATTATTACATTCTGAATCATGAGCCATTGAATTATCACATAAGGATCTCACCATGTCAGTTAAGCGATTAATCTCTCCTGGAAGTGATTGCATAAGTGCTAGTAGTTGTTCCTCTTTTTCAGATTGTTGAGATGAATTTGGGCAATAAGGTGGGTATTGGTGACTCCAACCCTGAAGTGATGGATCCCAATGCCAGTCGTAATCAAAATCTGCCATATTATTCAATAGATCTATTATGCCATAGCCTCTCATTAATAGAGGCGCTCCAGTGACCTCTGCTCCATAATTAACCCAGCTTTTTGTTTCATCATTAAGTCCATTATAAAATAGCCACGTAAAACACCCACTTGAGAAAGTGGGATAACATCTCTCTCCATACTCTTTAAATCTCCTCCAAGCAGAATAGAATGGCTCATTGTGTTGTTGGGCAAAATCCTCAAGGTATAGCATCTGGATTTACCTTGCAGGTCAAGCTCATCAATAAAACATTAGTAAAATAAAATAAAACTAAATTAGTACTAAAAAGATAAAAATTTGAAACAACAAAATTAATACTAAAACTAAAAAGAAAAACCAAATTAGAAAAAAATTTAATTTTTAATAATATTAACTATCACTCCCCGGCAACGGCGCCAAAAACTTGTTGCTATATTTTTAAACACTACGCAAGTATACGCAATCAAGTAGTAAATCTCACACAGGTGAGGTCGATCCCACAGGGAATTGGATTAAGTACCACTAAATTATACTTATGATTCTATTCGGTAAATCAAAAGCAATTATGATTTAAAAACAGTAAAATATGAAAGAAATTCAGAAAACTTAATAACACAATTTAAAGTTAAGCAAGATGAGACAATAGGGAGGAGAATCCTGTTGTTGTTTACCCAAATCGTTAATGATTAATTACTATCCTATTCTTGCAGTGAATGACAGATTATGAAATAACCTAGCTCCTTTCAGATCTTCTAGATTCTAAATCACATGTTATCTAATTAATTCCTTAATTAAACTAACATGAAATCAGCATTAAGCAATAATCTACTCGTCACATAAGTCATGCAAATACTTTCGTTTCACATAGAACATTGATTATCTTAATTTTAGCATTCTCAATTCTCACTTTTCAGATTTTGAATTGAGATCATAGAACATGCACAAGGTGATCAATCTTAAACATGAAATTAAGAACAAATTAAGATAATTTCACACGCAAGAATTGAGGAATGGTAATTAAACATTAACTAGGCAAAACATTAAACAACAATCATCATCCTCCCTAAATGGGAAATTTAGTTCAGAAATAAATCCATAACCATTCCTATGACAATATTCAACATAAATAAATTAAAGAGGAATAAAGAAAAGAACTGTTGGTGGATGAATTCTGGATCTTCACTTGAATCTCTATGCTCTTCCTGCCGCTCTCAGCTGTGTTTTAGGGTTCCCAATCGCTCTCTCTGACTTCCAATCGCAGTTTTCTATTTATACTTGAAATTTAGGGTTCGATGGACGAAATTGCCCCTGGTCCGTACGGGATCTCGCCGCGGCCAAGCTTCCTCTCGCCGCGGCGAGAATTTGCCAATTTTAGGTGCTTTCTGTAAGTCGAATCTCGCCGCGGCGAGCCTCTTCATCGCCGCGGCCAGATATGCAAAAACTCAGAAATTAAGTTTTTCTTCGGCTCAGCACGTCTTTCAATGAATTTCTGCACCCGAAACCTCTTTTACTCCAAAGAACCTGAAAACATAGAAAACAAGCGTAATTCCGTCCCAACACAGCTAAAAATGCACATAAATTGGATCCAAAACATAGGCTAAAAATAGCCTAACAATTCCCTGGACAAGAGTCGGGTGCAATAAATTCACAGAAGACGGTATTACCCACTAAAGAAAGAGAAAAGGAAAAAAATAGAAAGAAAACAGTCTGTCCTATGCCCTAAAGCGACCATTATACGAAGAACGTATGGTCTTCTACAAAAAATAACGACAAATGCGTGACAACAGTAATCCTATCACTAGAGCAGTAAACTCAAACCGATTATATGAAGGATCTAAACATTTGCATTCCCAGAAACTTCGAATACAAACCCAGAAAAGAACAAACAGATAAGTAACAGCATGGCATGCATATTAATAATGAAGCAAAGGGTGCAAAGAACTTACAATGAAGTGTTGAGACTGGGGGTCCTGCTGTGAATCAAATGAAGACAAGAAGGACTGACAGTAACAACGAAGAAGAACTGGAGAAAATTGCAAAGTGTTTAAAGGTGTTTTTCTGGGTCTGAGAATTTTTTCTCTCTGGAAAATTTGAGCAAAGTTGGCAAGAAATGGGAAGTAACCGAAATGAAGGAAAGGTGGTGGCTTTTATAGGCAAAGCTGCATGAGGAACATGCGTCATCACCTACCAATCGAACGGTGGGGGAAGCGCACGATTCGAATTCTCAGAAATAACCGAACCAGATTGGTTTGAAATTAAGGCGGTGGAAACGTTTGAGTATCCGTCTGACACCATTAATGCGCCGTATCAATCAATGGGCGTGAAACGAATCGACCTCTGCAAAAATTGAATCGCTGCATTAAAGGCCATCATAAAATACACCCTCACGCGCTCAAAGCTCGTGTCAGGAAACAGAGGAGTCAACCGGAAGCACTTGAGCAAGCCTTGTTTTATTTTTTCAAATAAACAAGGCTTGGGGGGTAAATGTTGCCCCTAATTTTTCCCAATATACGTGGACCAACCAAACAAGGACACGTGGATCAAGCATTGTACAATCCAAAATATTTGCTAAGTCTTTGTGCTGTAAGGTGGCTTCCAGGACGTAGCTCCCGGAGAAGGCATATGGAACCCCATATGCTCCCGGAAGCTCGAAGTAACGTTAAGGCATCTCCGTGACGTGTCAGGTTTCTCCTGAGGAATCAAGTCGCATTTAATGCCACATGGGAGGAAGCGTGTTGGGACTGCTACACGCAATAAAGTCTGACGGCACAACCTCCAACCAGCAGCTACAAAGTAATGATCATTTAAGTCTAGCGACGGCTACACTGTGAAGAGTCACATCAGTCAAAAGACAATAAGGACATTCCACATAAAAACCCTACAGCACCTAGGGATTTGACCATGCATTACCTATGGTATATTCATTCGGAATGCCCAACTTTATGGATACTTACAGATACGCTTGTAAGGATAATTCTGGGGATCACCCCACCAAAAACACTATAAATACCCCCTCAAAGCTCATTAAATGGGATCGAGAATCTTGGGCTGCATAAGAGCAAGTAGAGTAAATACTCACCAAGAACATTCTCTGTATTTATAAGAGTGAAACACTCCCCAAATACATTCTCTGTATTAAATACATCCATAAATAACAAAGACTCGTGGACTAAGGCTCATTAACGCCCCAACCACGTAAAAATCCTTCTCTAATTTTCTTACAGCTCTCTAATTTTATAATATTTTATTAGTCGCCGAAAACCTCGGTCAACAACGTGCATTGACGTAACATCAATCTATTATATATATAAAGTAACGGCCAGTTTCAGTTTATTTGGTCGGTTTGTTACCCAAAAAAAACTGACCATCCAATGGCGATGTAAATCGTTGGTGGTTTTTTCACTTTTTTAGTTTTGGCAGTTTTGGTTTTAGCGGTGTTCGGTAGGTCGATATGAACGATTTTTTCGATTTTCTAAATTTTATGCTCAGCCCTAGCTGATAGGACGTTGGCTGTGTGACTTTGTTTAGGCTTTTGGAAAAGAAATAGAGAGAGAACATGCTAAGAAAATGAAATGAAAAAGGGGGAAAATTATTTTGTAAGTTATTATTTATTTTTTGTAATTTTTAAATGATTTTATTATTTTTATATTTAAATAATTAATATTATGTGCACTACTAAACCATGCTAGGTGTGTACCTATGTACATTGTGGCATGTCATGCTTGACACTTAACGAATATTTTTGGATGGAAGTGTATAAGCAAAACATAATGTGAGTTTGGTAGGTTTTCCCATCAAAAAAACTAGTTTATGAGGTTAAATGTCACAAATCATATAGTTCATGTAGTTTTGCTGCTAATATCCCTTATAAAAATTTGGATAATTTGCGACCAAACTCCTTGGACTTTTAAGTTTGGTATAATCTAACTCCTATACTAGATAAAATTGTCATTATAAATTTAATTTTACAAAATAAAATAAAAATAAATAAAAGCCATTACTTTTAAATATGACATTCCTTAGAAAATTGGTGGGGAAATTCTGCCTTTCTTTTCTCTCTTATTCAATCAAGTTTTTATTTCTTTTAAAATCTTATAAATTAAATAAACAAATATAGGGGATGACTCCCTTACTATAATTCTCATTGTTTAACAGTTAACATGCCATGCAACCAAATAAAAGAATAAAATGAAAATTGTTTCATTTTTATTCTATTACCTTTACCTCTAATCAAACGCTGCCTAAATTTCTCTTTTGTAATAATTATGTGAACCGCTTAGTTCACAATGTTGCAAAAGTGTGGCGGCTGGACTATGCTTGTGCTTTGTACCTTTTAATGAAAAATTCATTCAATTTAAAAAAAAAAAAAAGGATTTTACTAATATTCTTATTCTTTGTAATTGTTTTAGGGTACTAATTTCCATTTTTATAAATACATAAAAAATTCAACCAGGAAGTTCAAGTGTGATTTTTACAAGTACTAATCACTGAGCTATTTTACCCGTCCAAGCAGCTAACGGTGGAATACTTTGTTCATACTTGAAAAAGTTGCCCGGATCTACCTCAGTCTTAACTTGTACTAACCTATCGAAATTCCCTTTAAAATACTTGGTTCCCCATCTACTAGCTTGTGAATAATTTGCATTATATCCAACTCCATTGGTTCCTAAATCAACATCTCTGTAATTCAGATAAGAACACCTTGGTGATTTTGACACATAAGGTGTCATATGGTCATAAAGCTTTCTAATCCGATCAATATTTTGATCTAAAGTCTCACTATCTTCCTCTTTCCATTGGACTGAGTATTGGATTTTGTACTTGTTTCCTGCTCTGTGAGGAAATGGAGTTTCAAGCTCAGATATTTCACTCATTTTCCCACCATAAGGATTGAACGTTAGTGCTGGTTTTTTCAATTCTATCATTTTTTTCCATAGCCCTTCAAGGGCATCTCTTTGAATTGGCTCTTGAACATAATCTGATTTTTTCTTGAGAAACTTCTCTGACTTAGGTTGCCTCTCAAGTAAAACATTCATGGAAGTTCCAATTGGATAATTTGACCAAAAGAGAACCGATTCAATCCAACTCATTTCGATGTAGTCTTCTGGCTTCAGACCCAATTTGGGAAACTTTTTCTCCATCAAAATACCAATTTGTTCTTTATTACCAAGAAATAAGGCCACAAATTTGGCTTTAACTGTCTTCTGGGTTTTCTTGTTTACTGGCATCAAAACCACTCTAATGAACATTTCATGGAGCAATTGATCTGCAACATCTTGCCATTGCAGAACCATGTCTGTAGCACCTTCTTCCAAGGTCCTTACAACTCTAAATACAGTTACTTTTTCAGGCACAGAAACCAACTTGATTTTCCATGAAACAATCACTCCAAAACTAGCTCCACCTCCACCTCTAATAGCCCAGAAAAGATCTTCTCCCATGTCTGCTCTGTTTAAAATTCTACCATTAACATCAACTATAACAGCATCGATTATATTATCGACTGTTAATCCATGTTTTCTCATCAAGTTACCATAGCCACCTCCACTAAAATGGCCTCCAA
Source organism: Cannabis sativa (assembly GCF_029168945.1). Lineage (NCBI taxonomy): Eukaryota > Viridiplantae > Streptophyta > Magnoliopsida > Rosales > Cannabaceae > Cannabis > Cannabis sativa. The sequence goes on along the minus strand of NC_083607.1, from coordinate 51,975,989 downwards.
CTCCAACAGTGGGACAAACCCCAGCTGGGAAGCCATGGATTTTGCTCTTTTCCGCTATTCTGTAGTAAAGTTCCCCAATTGTAGCCCCTGACTCAACCCAAGCCGTTTCATCTTCAGTACTTACAGTTATATTTCGAAGATTGAACATATCGATTATGACAAAAGGGTCGTTGGAGACGTAAGAAAGGCCGTCGTAATCATGGCCACCGCTTCGAATTCGGACCTGGAGGCCATGGATTTTGCAGCAAACAATAGCTGCTTGAATGTGAGAAACATGTGTCGGTGCAACAATGAACTCTGGTTTTGGGGAAGTGGGAAGCATGAATATAAGGTTTCTTATGTACGAGTTTAGTACTGATGGGTATGAAGGATCGTTTGGGAAGAAAGTGACTGAAGATATGGGTAGTGGAGAGGTTGGAGAATAAATCGAAAGACATTGAAGAAAGCTTTTTTGGGTCTGATGAACTGAAAAAGCCATTGAACAATAACAAAGTAATGATAAGGAAAATACGAAGATCATTACATTTGGACTGTAGTTCCTCATTTTGTGAGTTCTATTGATGTATTTTTGCTATATATATATATATATATATAGAGAGAGAATTATATATTCATTTGAGATGGAAACAAAAACTTTTTCATTATTTTCTTTATTTTTACTTCTTAGATTTTAGGATCTTTCCTTGTCAATGGTTGAAATAGGCCATGGGAGAATTAATACGGAAGAAGATGTTCCAACTTGCAAGCTAAGATTGAAAGAATAGGTTGGCTTTTGATAATTGAAGAGAGAGAAATCTTCGGAATTGAATTAAACTCGTTAATAAAACAAACGATAAAATAATAGCAACTAATTAATTAATTTTCAATTAAAAAAAATAATTAATAAATTAATTAGAGCAATGTCATTAGCAAATTAGCGGAATTTGGTAATAGTTACTAAGTTAAAGTGTGTATAATTTATATTTAGTTGCAAAGTGAACTATGCTTAGACGCTTTGTAAAACTGCACCGATCTACGAGAGGAGCTGATGGATGAGTAGGCTTCCCCTTTCGATTCACGGAATGTGATCTGAGACACGATGGGAGTTTGCGTGCCTCGAAAGGAAAGAGATCACCGGAGTATAGCACAAGATCGTCTTTTCTTGCTCGCACAATTAACGATAGGGATGTTTAAAGAATTGCCAATCCAATTCAATTGTACGAACCAATTCAATTCAATTCGTAAACTTGTGTGGATGGGATTAGATTGGAAAATTCAAAATCTGCATTTGTGCAGATTGGATGTTAACTGACATGCAAAAGTAATCGATCTAATGCAATCTACACATATTTATAAAACATTTTAAAAATTATATATACAATTAAAATTTTAATGTAAACAAAATAATAATTTAAATATTTAATACATATATTACACATATATTTCAAAAATTATTAAATCTAATGTATATCTATTCTTATATATAATTTTTTTTACATATAATTTAAACAAAATTAAATATTTCTTGATACATATAATTTTTTTTTCTTTGAAAGACAACTTGAAAGTTGTTGTAATTGCCCTCAAGCTTGATATGATAAGTTTGAATTAAAAACAACACTAACATCACAAGGCTTTGGATGATGGGCTTGGGGAGAAACCTTAAGTAGCTCGTATAGGATATATAGTATGACGAATGTAACATTAATGGAAAATAAAGATCCATTGGTGATTCATAATATAGTGGTGCTGATGACCTCAAATCAACAACTACAAGTGATTCTTCTACTACCAATGACACATCTTTCTTGCTTTTCTCAAATAACCTCTCAATTGGTTGTTTAGTTTCCTCATGACCAGCCACATCTTTGACTGTGATTTGATCTTCAATAATTTCATCATTGAGGATGGACATTTCTTCATTCACTAAATTGAGATCATCATTTGTTGAGCAAGCATCCAATGTACCCAAATTTTCAGCCACTTCAAGGGATTCTTTTTCTTCAATTCCAGGCTCAACCTCTTCTACGTATTCATCTAATGGTGCTTCTACACTATTCAAACAACTCTCATAACTTTCTTTCTTTGAGTTATTGTCTTTAAAACACTCTGAATTATGCACCTTTAGATTATCACATAGAGATCTTACCATGTTTGGCAAGTGGTTAATTTCTTCTGGAAGTGATAGTATATTCTCCTCTTCTTCAATTGGTTGGGGTGAGTTTGGACAATAAGGAGGGTATTGGTGAGTCCAATCCGGAAGTGATGGATCCCAGTGCCAATCGTAGTCAAAATCTGCCATGTCATTCAACAAATTTATGACTTCATGGCCTCTCCTTAACAAAGACTCTCCAGTTTCCTCTGCTCCATTATCCACCCAACTTCTTGTTTCATCATCAAGTCCATTATAGAAGAATAGAGTAAAATACCCACTTGACAAATTGGGATAACATCTCTCACCGAGCTCCTTAAATCTCCCCCAAGCAGAATAGAAGGGCTCATTGTGTTATTGGACAAAATTCACAAGGTATATCATTGAGATTTACCTTGCAGGTCAAACACATTAAGTAAAACATCAGCAAAATTAAATAAAAAAAACCAAATTAAAATAAAATTCAACTATATTGATATCAACTAAAACAGTCCCCGACAACGGCGCCAAAAACTTGTTGTGATAAATCCAACACGCAAGTATATGTATCGTTTTAACAAGTAATACTCGGATAAGTGAGATCGCTCCCACGTGGACTGTAGTTAAGTACCAATCAACTAAATTCTTGATTCTATTTGGCAGAATCGATAATAAGGTTGAATAAATAAATAACTAAAAATTAAAAAGCAGGAAAATAATAATAAAAAGTGTAATGAATTATGGATGAATATTTAGGAATATGAATCCTGTTAGTTTAGTTTTCCAATTATTAGTGTTATTTATTAGTTCTCTCTCTCGGTGATGAGAGATTATCAAATTAACCCTAACTCTTTTCAGATCATTAAGGTCCTAAATCATATATTATCTACGTGCATCTCTTAAGTAAATTAACATATAACTTCCATTAAATTCATAATCTAAAAATCACTTAAGCTATGTAAATACTCTCGTTTTATATCCAAACTTATATTTATCCTATTAGAGCATTCCTAATATTCACTTCTATGATTTTATATTAGGATTATAAATCACATTTAAGATGGTCAGTCTAAAATATATAATTAAAACAAATAAGAACAAATTACACAATATAGGGAAGAAAAACTAACAATCACATTAACTGAATCGAAGAAAAATCATCTAACATTCATCACATCCCTAAATTGGGAATTTAGCTCAAAAAACTCATGTTCACATCCATAAAAATTGAAACAGAAATTAATATATAAACATAAAAGGGAGAAGAAAGAACTAGTTGGTGATCTTGCTCTGGGTCGCCACAATTGCTTCCTTTGCCTCCTTCTTCAGTTCTAGGGTTTAATTTCTGAGTATTTTACTTCTAAAACACGAAACCTTATATAGAAAATAATGCAGATAACTTCGAATGGTGAAATTAACTGCCCAAAAATTCCGTCTTCAGCCCATAGTCACGACTACCTAAAGCATAGTCGCGACCATAGGCTAATTAAAAAAAAAAAAACAAAGCTTTCTGCCCAAACTCCATAATCGCTACCATGAAAAAGGGTCATGACCATAGAAAATGGTGGTCACGACTACTGAAGCAAATTGACAGCTTTAGCATCTTTCAGTAAAATATGCATAACTTTCACATACGAACTTCAAATAAGTTGATTCAAAATGCGTTGGAAAGAGGAAGAAGAGATTTAAAGCTGCTTTGTTTTGACTTTTTCTAAAATATGATCATAATATAGTCAAATTTATGCTTTAAGTTTCAACTTTATTTTTTTTGCAAAATTTTCTCTATTCTATAGATTATTATTTTCTGAAATCTGATCAATTTATACATTCCAAGTGTGAAACCTGAAACCAAAGAAAACAAGCGTAATTCCATTCCAAAAATAATAACAAAGGAAAAAACAACTATAAAAAGTGACCCAAAACGTAGGCTAAAAATAGCCTAACACCTTGCAATTATTTCTTTATCCTTTAGTATCACTAATTCACTAGTGGAAGTATAATTTAAATTCTATCTAAATTTGCACGCAACTTTCCACTTTTAGAATTAACACATAAAGAGAACTAACATTCGATCCATTAGGAAAGTAAGGATTCCATAATTATAGATCATGTTCCCAGCCATCAACATTATTAGATTCGCAAAGTAGAAGTTGTAAGAATCATATTCTCTGAGAAACTTTAACAAGTGAATTAAAAAAAACTAATAATGTAGCACCCTACTAGTTAAGGCGTGCTACCGTAATTTTTTAATATGTGCACTCATTTACTAATCAAAGGGTTTATGGAAAAAAAATGTGAATAATTTAAATTTTTATTATAATTAAACTTTAAACTTGAATATATATAAATTCTTTACATAATTCAGGATCCTATTTTAAAATTATAGCCACTTAACAAAATAGTTAATTACAAAAATTGTTGCCTAGTATTGTGATATTTTGCACACGCAAGTGCACGTATTGTTTACAAGTAGTAGACTCACCAAGAGTGAGATCAATCCCACGAGGATTGTAGTTAAGTACGTTAAATTGAACTTTTACTTCTATTTGGTTAAATAAAAATTAAGAATAGGTTAAAACTAGAAAAATAACAGTGATAGGAGAAACAATTTAAGGAAATAAACAAATTAACAGTTAATAAAAATTAGGGCTTCGATTTTAATTGTATCTATTGATTATGACCTAATATGATTATCTCCCTATTTCTATGCAATAGCAGGTTTACTAAGGTAATTTATAGTCTTCTAAGATTTATAAATCTCAATTATATGCAAACTTTCTACTCTCGTGATAAATTTAACATGCAACATGCATTAAACATAGAAACCCTATAAGCTATCTAAAACATACAGGTACTCTCGTCCTATATCGAAATTCAATTCTATTTCACTATAGCATAATCGACACTCACTTCTTAAATCTCGCATCGAAATCATAAAACTGTTAATTGATGGCCAAGCAATTAAAAGTAATTAAGAAAGAATGAAATAGAATACATAGAAATTAGGGGAAAAATAAATCATATTAAAACCATAAAGCAATGTCAAACAACATCCATCTAACCCTAATCAAGTGTTTAGCTACACATGTTCATGGAAGCAAAATCACACATATTAACTTTAAGAAAGAGAAGAAGATAGAGAATAAAATAATGTTGAAAACCTTTGCAAAATGCCTCCAGTATTGACTTCTGTCTTTGAAATTCGTACTCCTTTTTCCCTCAAAAATTGCTTGACTGAAATCAACTCCAGTTCACCCTTTATATATGCTTTTAGGGACTTAAACGATAGAAAAACGCACATGTTAAATGCCTATTCGAATTAGAAAACCACCAAAACCCACGTCAAACAAATAAATTTGATTTTTGTGTTGTTTAGGGGGGCGGGCCGCGGCCCAGCTTTATCATGCCGCGGCCCGTGTTGGAATTTCACATTTTGACGGTGATTTTTCTGCTGCATTGACTGATAGTAATTTTGCCATAACTCTCTCGATATTTCTCGGAATCGGACGATTCAAGATGTTCCGGAAAGATAAAAGAGAGATCTAGAAATTTTATGTTTTGACTTTTTCCAAAATATAACCAGAAGATAGTCGAATTCAGGCTTGAAGTTTCAGCTTTATTCTTTTGCGTAATTTTCTCTATTTTAAATATCATCTTTTTGTGAGATAATTTTATCTTTTTTTCCATCTTTTTCCTCTGATATTTTTCTAATCTTCTTTTATTTTAAATCTGCAAATATAAAAGATAACAAGCGTAAAAATGCTCCAAACACAATTAAAATTCAATTAAAAATATACTAAACTCAATCTAGCTAAAATTAATACTAAAAGTAACCTAAGACCTACCGACTATCAAAATAAGGCCTGCTGTCCGGATGAGAGAATATGTCATGTACCTATAACGATATTTTATTATTTATTATAAAAGGGAAATTTCATTAATTGACCCTAATAAAATACCCCATTTCAAAATTTATACCCTCCACTAATTTATACAAATTAATTCCATTATTTTCCAAAACTACCCAAAATACCCTTTTATTTTAATTTTCCCTCCTTAACTCTTACTCTTCTCACTCTCTCTCTTCGTCCTTCTCTCTTCTTCCTCTCTGTCAACCGACCCACCCCCCACACCACACCAATATCTCAACCGACCCACCCCCACGACTAAACCCAGACGTCGACGACGACGACCCACCCACAGACGCGACCCCACGACGACGACTAAACCCACCCCACGACTAAACCCACAGACGCAACTGAGGACGACGACTCACCCCCACGACGCGACCGAACCACCCACGACGACCCACACAGTTCCACATTGATCCACGACGATCCACGGCCAAAAAACAATGTTATCGATGAGATATCGATAGGATATCGACAAAATGACCTTTAGAAATTTCTGTGTGTTAAAGTGTATCGATAGGATGTCGATAGTGTGTCGATAGAATGTCGACAGATGTTGAGTGAAATTTTTTTGAACTGGATTTAGTGTTTAAATTCATTTAGTCGACCATATGTCGATTGTATGTCGATATGTTGTCGACACAATGTAAATTCATTATTTTAATTTGTTGTCGACAACATGTCGATTGTATGTCGATATGTTATCGACACTTTATGCTGTTAATTTCTATGTGATATATCGACTCCATGTCGACACAATGTCGACACAATGTCGATAATATTGTGTGATGTTGTGTTGGGTTGATTTTATTGGAATGTCGACAGCATATCGATGGTATGTCGATATGCTGTCGAACAAATTATGTTCTTGCTTACTGTTTGATAATGTCGACAGAATATCGACAGGATGTCGATATTTTGTCGACTATTTTTTTAAATTTTTTGACATTAACATTTTTTTAGTTTTTAGTTTTTCAGATGGCTCCCAGACTCATAATTCCAGCATCGGAGCATTTTACTGGCCGCGTGACATACAGAAGCACTGGAACTTTTGCGAAAATCAAGTCTCGGTTTGAGGAGTACAACTTGAATAACACGACGAAGGAAAGCCGTTTTGGCAACTTTTAGAATTATGAGTCTAGGAGCCATCTGAAAAAATAAATAACAAATCAATATTACTGCCAAAAAATTAACAAATCGTCGACATAATATCGACATCATGTCGATATTATGTCGACATCATCAAACAGCCAATATAAATTAAAACATGTCGACAACATATTGACAATTTCAAGAAGACAACAATTTCACAACATGTCGACATAATATCGACATCCTGATGATATGCACTCTATAATACACTTAAAAGCAACATCCTAATCTTGTCGACAACACATCGACATACTGTCGACAAGCTGTCGACAATTAAGGGCAAAAAATAAGCTAAACCCTCAATCGACATACACACGATATTCTATCGACATACAATAACAGCAATACACGATATTCTATCGATATGCTATCGACATCCTAACGACATACAATAATTGCAATGCAATGTAAACAAACACCAACTCTATCGACATCCTATCGATATTCTATCGACATGTCATCGATAACCCTGTAACAATCACAGATACCATTGAAACACCAACATCTACAACCTAAAGAGCACAAAATCTATAAAAAAATCCACTAATCTCAACAACATGCAATAATTGGCATTCAAAACTATGAAAAATATATTTTTTTTCAAAAAAAAACCTTACCTTTGAATGCAATTCGTGGTGGTGGCGATGGCCTCTGTTCGGTGTCGACGACCACGGGTAGTGGTGGTGGCGACGGTTCGTGGTGGCTCGTGGTGGTTGGTGGTAGTTCGTGGTGGTTTCGACGGGCACAGGTCGATTTTGCTACCCACCAAGAGAGAGAGAGAAAGAGAAAAAGAGGGATGGGTCGGGGTCGTGGGTGGATGGCTGGAGTGGGGTCGTGGTCGTGGTGGTGCGACGGGTGGTCGTTGGGTCGTCGTCGAAGAGGGAACGACAGAGAGAGAGGGGGAACGACAGAGAGAGAGAGAGGGAAAGAAAGGGAAAGACGAAAAGAGAGAGAGAATAGGAAAATTAAATTTGAGGGGTATTTTGGGTAGAAATGAGTAATAGTGGAATTGTTTTGTACAAATTAGTGGAAGGTATAAATTTTGATATGGGGTGTTTTATTAGGATCAAATAGTGAAATTTCCCTTATAAAATACAGAATTTTTTTTTTTCTAAAAATGTGTGGCACTTATAATGAAATGTACCTATAACGGGTACTTAGCACCCCCTCAATATTTTTCTTAAATTAAGCATTGTTGTTTCAAAAAATAAAATAAAACTAAAAGCATAACTTCATTCTCATAACAAAAAATTTTAAAGATTAAAAATGAAAACTGAAAAGCATAATTTTGAGTTGAATATATTATTATCATTATTATTATTATTATTATTATTTTAAAAAAAGCAACATATTATTATTAGTGGGCTACACTATTTTTTTTCTCAGAAGAAATGCATAAAATTAGTTTCTATACTGAATTTGTTGTCTGAAGAGGCGGAATACTTTGCTCATTTCTAAAAAAATTGCCTGGATCTATAAATGTTTTTGCTTTCACCAACCTATCAAAATTACCCTTAAAATATTTTGTTCCATAAATAATGGCTTTCTTTAAGAACGTCTGATTATTTGGATTTTCTCCAATTTCAAGATCTCGATAATTCAAGAAAGTTTCTCTAGGATTGGTTGAAACATAGGGAGCCATCTTCTTGTACAATTGTCTTGAAAGATTCATGTAATAATTCGTTACATCAATTCCATCCTCATTCCAATATACGTAATATTGCACTAAAGCCAAATTTCCAGCCCTATGAGGGAAAGGCGTTTCCCATTCTGAAATCTCGCTCATTCTCCCACCATAAGGATTCCATTTTATCGAAACATGACCAATCTTGATCGTCATTTTCCATAATCTCTTCAATGCTTGCTTTGTAAGAGGCTTTTTAATGTAATCAGACTTCACCTTGTAAAAGTCAACAGCTCCATTTTGGGCTACAAGCAACTCATCCAATGATGTTATTTTTTCAGCAGGGTGACCATCGATCCAAAAAACAGTGGATTCCACCCAACTCATTTCGAAACACTCTTTTTTCTTCAAATCCAATTCAGGGTATCTTTGTTCTAGAAGAGAAACAAGGTCTTGAGCTTGGCCCAAGTAATGCCCAATGAAATATACCATAATGGTTTTGTTTACCACATCCAACTCTGCTCTAATGAATATCTCCTTAGGCAAGTTAGGAGCCACATATTGCCAACGATGGATAGCCTCAAAGGAGCCTTGTTCTTCAGTCCTTTTTACTCTGAAAACTGTTACTTTAGGTGGGACACGACTCAATTTGATCTTCCATGAAATGATAACACCAAAACTTGCACCACCTCCTCCTCTAATTGCCCAAAATACATCCTCTCCCATTGATTTCCTATCAAGTACGTCACCATTCACATCCATTAGTCGAGCATCTAAGACATTATCAATTGTGAGTCCATGCATTCTCATCATTGGTCCATATCCTCCGCCACTAATGTGTCCACCAGTACAAACCCCAGGACATAGCGCTGCTGAGAACCCATGGATTGGACTAGTCATCCCTATCTTATAGTACAGCTCGCCAAGGCTGGCACCAGCTTGAACCCAAGCAGTTTCATCACTATAGTTTATGTTGATGGATCGAAAGTTAAGCATATCGAGGATGATGAATGGGACAGTAGAGACCGATGAGAGGCTCTCAAAGTCATGACCGCAACTTCGAATCCTAAGCTGAAGATTGTGCTGTTTGGCGCATAATATTATGGTTTTGATTTGGGTCTCGCGGTTGGGTTGTATGATGGCAAGGGGTTTAGGGGTTTGGAGTGTGGTATATCTTTTGTTGTGGATGCGTGAGAGTAAAATGGATTGGAATGTTGAGTTTTGTGGAGTGATAATGTTTGACATGAATTTATCAGAGTTTTCTTGGAAGCATTCTAGGAACTCGTTTAAAGGTGTTGATGAAGAAAATTGTGAGAGAAAAATGAATGACAGAGTGAAAAATATTAAGTCTCGAAGTAGTGTAATATGCATATTTGGATTGAAATGTATTGCTTTTGTCAAAATGTAGGAACTACTTGTTCAAATGATGATTTTGACACTATATGTATGTGCTATATATATGTGTGCTACAAATATGTGTGCGCAAATGAGCTTTCATTAGTCATCAAAAATATTTGGTGAGCTGAAAATGATAATGAATTTATTATTATTATTATTATTATTATTATTATTATTATATTATTATTATTATTATTTTTGAATTAAGATACGCTGTCATCAAGTAAGAAATTAGGTAACATATATAGATTTGATTCCATTTTTAGTTAACAAGCTATTCTGTGTGGAAAATTGCTATCAATGGCTATGAATTTTCTTTTTATTGTTTTTTCTTTTTGTGCATTAGGATATAATTGTCTTGAAATAAGGAATTAATAACATTAAGTAACATAAATTTTTTTTCTTGTTCTTTTTGCAAAATAGGTAACATAGATTTGTTTTACTTTTTGGTTTACAAGATTGTTATGTGTCTATTTTTATTCTTTTTTGTGGAAAATTTCTAACACTCGTTATGAAGGGTTTCTTTTCTTTTCTTTTTTTGTTTCCTTTTGCATTTGAATTTATATTGTCATCAAAATATGAAATAATACAATATAGGAAATATAGATTTGATTCCTTTCAATGGATTAGAAGATTCATCTCTGTACTATTGTATTATTGTTATTTAATTTGTGTGGAAACCTCCAACAATATGATTATGAGATTTTTTTTTTTGAATAATATTATTATTATTATTGAATGGAATGGTGAATGTAAGGGAAGATGTGGTAAGTAATATCAATGATTTCTAATAATGTGATGTAAAATGTAATTGTACTAATTTAATTGTTATAAAATAATGTAGAAAAAGGACCTCGACGTTCAAGATCCCCACGCCACCGTGTTCGGATCAAATCTTAGACCAAGAGAACGAAACTTGTCACTGATTAGGACAAGAAAATTGTCGAAAAGATTGTAAGTATATATATATTAATCCTTAATTGAGAACTAATAATGAGTTAATATAAACACTTTATATAGTAATTGCTTGAATATGTGCATCAGGCTCAATTAAAGGAGCAAGTTACTCAGGGATAAATTCAGGTCTATGGCCAAAATGATATCCTGACGTAGGCGCTCGAGACACAAGAATATCCTGGACGTGTCAGGGCTGCTGGGTATGCTAGCACTTGAGAAATGTTGTTTCCTTAGTTATACAAAATAAATCATAGCTAATTTTAACAAATGATTTGCAGGTTCCTTACTAGGGCATCTAAAATGTTTGCCAGGAAGAAAATGGATGTTTCTGATACTGTGGCTCAGTAACAGAAAGAGATTGATAAATTAAAAGTCGAAATCAAGTCCTTTAAACAGAAGAAAAATATTGCCCAACAAGAGGTAGAACGAGAGGTGGATGATCATACGTATGTTCTACAACAATACGCTCGTGAAGATGAGGGTCGACCAAAAATTTATGTAGAAGAGTTTGTTTCTCTCAACAAGCCACCTCTCATGTACAATTTTGATGAACACAGGGCCCTTGATCAGCTAGTATATCTTTGCTCTGACAATATCGACAATGTTGTGGCCCGAGCGTATATGTATGAACATGAGGGTCCAATCAAAGTTCACTCCAAAGACTACGATGATTGACATGTTATATTATTTATTATATAATATAATGTTTAAGATTAAAATTGTGATATGTTATATATATTATTACATATAATATAATTGGAAATTATATGCATGTAATAATCACAATATTATGTGATTGGGAGTTACATATAGTTGTAACATATAAGAGGTGGAGTTAATATTTTGTAACTTCCACATGATCACTAATTAAGTGTGTAAAGAGTGGTTACACAACTTAATTATTGAAATTCAAAAACTATAATTCAAATATAGTTGTTGGGGATTGAATTTTATCATTTATAATGTGTATAAGTGACATAAAATAAAGTGGGAATGGTTTGGAATATGTTGGAGTGTTATTTGCAAAAGCTGAAAAATTTAGTAACTAGTAACTAGTTACTATTTTTTTTTCAGCATTAATAGTAGAACGTTTTTTGCTATTGGGATGGCTTTGAACAACTCCCATAACCTCCAAATCATCCATTTAATCTCATTTACACCCCATTAAGAAATGGTAACAGCCATTGGGTGTGTGATGTTTGAATTTCAAAGTTTGTGATCCTAAACACTATAAATAGAGGTCTTGGTTCATCCTTTGAGACACACTCTTCTCTTCTATCTTTCAAACCCTAAGTGTTTCATAGAGGGGGAAATAATCTTCTTGGACAAAGGTGTAGAAACTTTGTTCAAGCTTTTGGTGATCCCCATCTCCACTTTGGGTGTTTGTTCTTTTTTCTTATTTTGTTCTATTCTCAAGTTTTATATTGTTTTCTTGTTCTCCTCTAAATACTCCTATATATATACTATAATATATTTGTATAGTGACTATATAGTACTATAAATATTATACATACATACTATATATACACTCTTTATTTCTCTACTATATATCATCTATTATATATATATATATTCTATATCATATATATACACTATTATATATATGCTTTTATATAGTTTATATTTACTTGTATCTTTGAGTTTTGAGTTGTAACTCTTTTCTTTTATTTGTATTTTGTGCTTTGGGATTGTAACTCTTTATTTAATATATTGTCCTTGTAATATTTTGTTTAGAGTTGTAATTGTCTTAATCTTTTATTCATCTTATTTTATTCTTCCATTGTAATCTCTCTATTATTTCTAAAAATCAAGAAGATTATTTTTTGTTTTCAATGGAAGGAGAAACTATCAAGATGATGAACCAAGACTTGGTGAGATTGGACCTCTTTGATGGCACCAATTTCACTAGGTTGCAAGACAAGGTGAGGTTCCTCCTAACCACACTCAAGATTGCCTATATTCTTGAGTCCACCTTGGAGCCCTTACCCGCACCTACCGACAAAGATACCGATGAGGTCAAGGCACAAAGGAAGAAGAGAGAAGATGACAATCTTGTATGTAGAGGATACATCCTCAACTCACTCTCAGATAGGCTTTATGACCTATAAACCGACACTAAGGATGCCAAAGAAATTTGGGATCACCTTGAAAAGAAATTCAAGGCCGAGGAGGAAGGTACCAAGAAATTTTTAATTTCTCAATATTTTGATTTAAAATTTCTTGATGGTAAACCTCTTTTACCTCAAATTCATGAGTTGCAAGTTATTGTTAATAAATTAAAAGTGCTCAAAATTGAACTTCCCGAGGCATTCCAAGTTGGTGCAATAGTGGCAAAATTGCCACCATCTTGGAAGAATTATAGGAAGAGAATCCTTCATAAAAATGAGGATTACTCATTGGAAGAAATCCAAAAACATATTCGAATCGAGGAGGAATCGATATGTAGGGATAAGCTTGTGGAGGGGTCTAATGAAGAGACTTCCAAAGCAAATGCAACTTCCAAAGTTCCTAATAAGAACAAAGGAAATACCAAAAAGGGTAATAACTTGGGTCCAAAGTCTAAACCAAACCAATTCAAAGGTGGAAAAGGTCCATGTTTTGTGTGTGGCAAACTTGGACACTATGCTAAGGATCGTAAGCATGAAAAAATTTTTAAGGGACCCAAAGTAAATGCTATCGAGGAGGATATCATTGCTACCCTTAGTGAGGTGAATTCCGTGCAAGGGAAAGTGAAGGGATGGTGGTATGATACATGTGCCACCGTTCATGTTACATATGACAAATCATTGTTCAAGACCTTTGAAGAGTCAAAGGGTAACCATGAGATCCAAATGGCCAATGAGGTCAAATCAAAGGTACTAGGCAAAGGTACCATTGATGTGTTTTTCACCTCTGGTAAGAAAGTCACATTGGTGAATGTGCTTTATGTGCCCGACATGAATAGAAACTTGATTAGTGGTGACTTACTTGGAAAGCCCGGCATTAAGGCCGTTTATGAATCTGGTAAGCTCATACTTACCAAGTCTAATGTATTTCTGGGCAAGGGGTACTCTTGTGAGGGAATGGTGAAATTGTGCACCAATGATGTAACTTTTAAAGTTAGCAATAATAAAGCTTCTAGTTCCACTTATATGATTGAGCATGATTCTTTATTTTTGTGGCATCTTAGATTAGCTCATATTAGTTTTTCTACTATGAAAAGAGTTAAAAAAATGTGGCATGATTGATTGTGATATAAGGAATTATGGTAAATGTGAAACTTGTGTAAAAGCAAAGATGATTAAAAAACCTTTTCCAAATGTTGTGAGAAATTCAAAATTGTTAGATTTAATTCATAGTGATTTATGTGAATTAAATGGTATTCTAACTAGAGGTGGTAAAAGGTATTTTATTACTTTTATTGATGATTATAGTAGATATACTTATGTATATTTGTTAAAGCAAAAGGATGAGGCCTTTGGTGCTTTTAAGATTTTCAAAGCGGAGGTTGAAAATCAACTTAACATGAAAATAAAAGTGTTGAGAAGTGATAGAGGAGGTGAATACTTCTCTAATGAATTTACTCATTTTTGTGAGGAAAATGGTATAATTCATGAGAGTTCGGCACTACATACACCACAACAAAATGGTGTAGCCGCAAGGAAGAATAGAACATTTCTTGAAATGGTCAATTCTATGATAGTGTACTTTAAGTTGAACAACAACTTATGGGGGGAGGCACTTTTAACCGCATGTCATATTCTTAATAGAATACCTATGAAGAAAAATGACATGTCTCCATATGAGTTATGGAGAGGAAGAAAACCAAATATTGGTTACTTCAAAGTGTGGGGGTGTCTTGCTTATTGTAAGAAGACCGAACCAAATGGAACCAAGCTGGGTTCAAGGGCCATAAAATGTGCATTTGTTGGTTATGCCAACAATAGTAAGGCATATAGGCTATTGGATGTGGAATCCAATGTTGTAATTGAATCTAGAGAAGTAGAATTTTTTGAGAATAAGTTGTATGAGGACAACTCTCAAAGTTCCACACCTCTAGGTGAGAATATTTTATATGAAAATAATTCTCAAGCTTCTACTTCTAAAAGAGGATCTCAAGAGGAGAACACTACTAAAGTTGTAGAACAACCCATTGAACCTAGGAGAGGTCAAAGGGTGATAAAAGAGAAAAGTCTAAATAAGGATGAAATAGATTCTCAACTAATTTCTTTCTACGTGTTAGAAGGGACTAGAGAAGAAGTAATAAGGAAAATTCCTTTAATACTTCTTATTGAGGATGATCCTAAGACTTTTCTAGAAGCCATGCAATCTAGAGACAGTGCATTTTGGAGAGAAGCAGTTGATGATGAGATGGACTCAATTCTCTCCAATGACACCTATGATGTTGTGGATCTTCCGTAAGGATGCAAAGCAATTGGGTGTAAGTGGATATTTAGAAAGAAATATCACACTGATGGCTCTATACAAACCTTTAAAGCTAGGTCAGTAGCTAAATGTTTTAGGCATAAGGAGGGTATGTTGGATATTTATTTTACCAGGATCTTAGATCTACTCACAAGTATGTTTATTAACATCCTAAATATGAACTTTCTAAAACGATGAAATAAACACATATAAAGTTTAAGAAACCTTACATTGGGTGCAGCGGAATATAATGACTCCTTCCGTTCAGATATCTAGCCCTTGATTCCTTTCTGTAGCAGAGCATTATCAATATCTGAACCTGGATCTCTTTCTCTGAATCTTTGATGCTGAAACTCCTTTGCTGATGATCTTTCTTCACGATCTTCCTCACTATGATTGAGGTATCACTTGATGTGTGTGGGCACTACTCATACACTAAGGATTTCGAAATTATCAAGGAAGAAGAGAGAGAGAGTGGTCAGCTAAAGATAGGGAGAGAGAAGGCTCAATTTTTCTGAATAGAAAAAGTCAGAAGAAAAGTGTGTGATTTTCCTGAAGCCTTCACTATCTATTTATAGCATTCCACTAGGGTTTGATTTGAATTATATGGCATTAAAATAATGAAAAAATCATTTAAAAAAGATGACATAAGTGGCCGGCCCTAGGCTAGGTGGACTGGGCCTTGATTTTTGCAATTTTGAAATTTTACCACTTTTTGTATCTGATTTTCTCAAAAATGCCAATTTCTTGATTCAATCATTTAAATGCCAATTCTAACTATTTAATAACTATAAATAATTATTAAATAATATTGTCATTTATCATATTTATTAATTGCACCATACAAAGTATCATAATTAACAAATATGCCCCTGTTAACTCTTTCTTTACAATTTCGCCCTTACTTAGTGAAAATTTCACAAATAGACATAGTCTAATTTGTGAATTATAATTGATTAATCAAAACCAATTACATGAGTCTTACAAGCAACATTATCTCAACTAGTGGGGGGACCATGGGTCTATATAACCGAGCTTCCAATAAGTAGATCAAGAATTTAACACTAAAATTCACTAACTTATTAATTCTTCGTTGAATCCACGCATAGAACTTAGAATTGCACTCTCAGTATATAGAATGCTCTATATGTTCCACCATATAGACACATCATTAGTTATCCATTGTTATAATCCTAATGTGATCAATGATCCTCTATATGAATGATCTACACTGTAAAGGGATTAAATTACCGTTACACCCTACAATGTATTTATTCCTTAAAACACTTGACCCCGTATAAATGATATTTCAGCTTATGTGAAATGAGTACTCAACCATTTATGTTCGTTTGGTCAAGCTCGAAGGAGATCATCCTTTGCTTACTATTCGCCAGATAGAAGCTATAGATTCCATGTTTATGATAGCGCTCCCACTCAATTGCACTACCGTGTTCCCAAAATGTACGTATCACCCTGACCTAAAAGTAGGCTTAACTAACAAATCAAAGAACACGAATAGCCTTTCAAGATTGAGCCTAATCATATCTGGATTAAGATCATTTGATCTAGGATCAACTAGGCGATATTGACTTGAATAGATTTTACGGTAAGTTTAATTAAATCTAAGTCAAAGTTCAATATCGGTCCCTTCCGATGCATACTCCATGCATCCAACCTGAGCTTTACTTTAACCAATGTTCGGAAAGAACATAGTATTTCTCCAAATACAAGTAAACTCTTGTTGTAGATTATCATATCAGTAAAACCCTATGTCTGATAAATCTAGGAAACTTTATTCACATAGTCATGTTTACTTTCCAATGTGTTGACGACACAATAAACAGGATCAAGTATGTGAAAAGGGTTTCAGATGAATTTATACATTATGTACATATAATCATGAAATAAATCATGTGAACCATGCACCATTAAATGTTATTTCTGATCTATATTAATAAACAAATCTGATTATATTGAAATGAGTTTTATTTAGGGCATAAAACCCAACAAACTCCCACTTGCACTAATATAAAACAAAAAGTGCGTTTCAAATAATCTCAACACCTTGATATGCAAATCAAGTGTAGTAGTAGTAAACTCCTCGTAATAGGATGCGAAAGGTTGAATTAACCACAACCTTTTCTCCACCATTACTCTTCCTTTAATCACAAAATCATTGATAATGTGAAATTCCTCTCTATATGTCTACTCTCTTGGGATACTGGATTCTATACCTTTGGCAACTACTTTTGGTTAATCAGGAAATTAACACTAGTAGTTTAAGGCAATTTGGAATGGTGCCAAAGATGTATAGAACTTTCCTTAGACTGAATAAGTAACTTTCCTGCTGACTTTAACATTCGGTCTCTCTGGTAGACTTAGAGAATTCGGATAGGTTTTTACACTTCTCCAAAATCACTATTCCACCCCCGTAGTAACCACCATCTTATCGAAAGATTTACTAGCACATAGGCAAATTTCGAAATCTGATATGGTGTAGTCTAAGAGTTTTAAACACACCCTTATAGACTAACATATAGTTCCTCTTCTTAATCTTAAAATTTACTTGATTGTCTTCCAATGTTCTTCTCCTGGATTAATCTGATACCTACTCATTACTCCCACTCAACGGCGAGATGTCCGGTCTAAGGCATACAAAAGCATATCTAAGACCTCTCACTGTTGATATAAGAAATTCTTTCATGGCTTTATCTTTTCTGGAATAGTTAAGACTTTTCCTTAGATAAATAAAATCTATACCTAAGAAGTTGTGAAGCTTCTATAGATTGCCATTAGAAAGAAAATGCTTGACATTTTACTAAAGTAAGTTGCTTGCATTAGAGTAAGTAATTACTAGGTATACCATAAGCCATAGGTTTAGATAAACTCAAACCTATAATGCTAGGAACAGAAGTTTGTTAAGTCCATAGAATAGACTTATTAACTAAAATTTCCTTTTATGTCCTTGTAATAGAAAACTTTAGGTTACTCCATGTGAATGGATTAAACCATAGTTCTATTGGCTTTCTTCTTAGTTTCTTATCTTGACAATCCATTACTTGTTTAAACTCACAATGGATTTTAATCACTAGTGTCTCCCAAGTCATAAGAAGGTGAGTTCCTAGAAACTCTCCCACTACGACAAGGCACCGTGAATTATGTCTAAGAAAACTAAATGGTATTGATCTCTTCGGTTGTGACAAGACAACGAGAGGCGGTGGGATCATCATATGTTATATAAGATGATAGAACACTTTTGGAATCAAGAATTAAATATCTCCTTTATTTGCTACTTTATTTTTCAGACTTAGTCATTATCTTAGAAAAGTAGTATTTGTTTGAACAAAAACTTTCTTATCTATTGACAATGGGATGGTCCACCCCTAATCACTTAGAATAGCTAACAAACCATGGTTAATGGTTCTAGCTTTTCTTAAGATTTTGATTAGGTCATCCATGAATCTAGTAATGATTTACATTAAGTATACAACCATTACATCATTCTGAAATTGTATTACCATAGAAGGAATTAGGCAACGACTAGTAACTAATCATCAACATGCAACTCGAAATTTCTGGGGAGGTAATTTTGGATATAATTCAAAAATCAATGTAATGATCTTTGAACTGCATATCTACTAACTATTTCTCCACCCCTATCGATTCGCAAGATCTTTAACCACATACCTTAATGGTGTTTAACCATTGCTAGAAATTGATGAAATTTTTCAAACATTTCAAATTTCTTTGCATAAGGTATAATCTAGAGTTATCGTTTTAAGAATACAACGAAAAACTCATATCCACCCCTGAATGTACATCCATCTGCGAATGAGATGAACTACTTTCAGTGGATATAGGCATATTAACTCTTTGCAGAGATTGATCTTGTCAAAACCACTATGAACAAGATACAAATGCCATAGATTAAAAAAAATGTGGTAGTGTCTTTGGATGATATAGGTTTAGTTACATCAAAGAGTTCTTAGAATACTTCAAGTGGATCCTGGTCACAGAATACCTAACTCACATTCCATACGCTTTAATCCATTAATAAAAGATGGATATTAAACACTTGAGAAAGTGTAAGCTGTATTGTATTACGGAATTAGAAATTTAAGAAAATTTCTATTTGGAATCTAAAATTAAAGTCAAAGACTTAAATTTATACCAAATATAATGAGTAATTCTATCTTGGACCGGCACTACTAATACAAACTCTAAGTCAGATTTGCCCATACAAGTAGGAGATTTCTAAGATTGAGGATTTATATCAATTGGGAATAGAATTTCGGGATTATAATCATATGCGTCATATAAAATGACATGAAATGATTTATAGACCATTCATCCAATGATATGTTTTGAAAGCTAATTCGAAATGAATAAGCTAAGAGGAATTAGGATAATTTCGTTTAAAATAAGAATCCAACGATGCTTCGATTAGCGAAAGTCAAAGTAATCTTATTTATATAATCTTCTTGTTTCATATCGTAAAAATACTAGTCTAAGGTGTCATCAATTGATGAACAGCTAGATGTCGCATGTACAATATTTATCTTTCGAAATCTAACACTATTATGTATGTCTAATGGTGAAAATCCACTAGGGATTTATCTCATTAGATAAACAAGCCAAGTTAGACCAACAATGAAGATTCGAAATTAAACTACAACTTAATAACAGAAAATAACATGGTTCAATATAAATTCATACACAATTCAGAAATTATAAGCATATAGCAAGTAGGAATGACAAGTGAAAATACTAAAACTTACAATCCTAAATAATTTCTAAGGTTTTCAACAAACTGATACAGTGTCCCGGTAGGCGAGAGTCAAAGCATCATTTATTGAATAGAGTTGTCAGCTCATCTAAAATAGAAACCATTCTAGCAACCTTTTATTCGATCAAAATAAGAATCCAACGTTGTCCCGGTAGGCGAGAGTCAAGGTTATTCTCATTTTATGAGCTTCTACCATTGTTTCATGTTTCATAAGTTTATCTCTAAGTAGTCACCGTAGGGGAGAGTCTAATAGAGACGAAAACTTACAAAACACTTATCAAATGAAATCTTACGGTGTTAAATGCGTTCAACGAATAACCATCCATAGGGGGACGAAGTCTAGCGTCTCGAGGTTATATTGAAAACATTTAACTTTTGTAAGACCAACAATGGAGATCGAATATCTTAATAATAATCAAGCTCATTATTTAAAGTGAGTTGTATTTTCTTTGATTCTCTTTATTTATTCTATTTATTTTAAATATATATTTATTTAATTAAAATTTCCAATTTAGAATGAAAAATTCTAAATATAAATTTTAATTTAATATTTATAAATTTTACTTAGATGGATATGAAATAATATGAATTATTTCCATCTTAGTAATAATTTCCAATAAATATTTAGAAAAATATTCAATTTAAGTTGTTACAAAATTAATTTAAATTAATTTACAACTCAAATTTAATTTTCTATAAATATATATTGCATTTCGAAAAATTAAAGTATATAAGAATACAATTTTCGAAAAATGCATATTAAAATAAAAAAAAATAAATCATGGAAAAATTATTCTAATTTAATGTTGGCCCAAAATTAATTAATAAAATTAATTTACAACAAAAAATATAATTTTCCTATTTAATTAAATATATAAGAAAAATTTCAAATATTTAAGTATGATGATGAAAATCAACTTAAATATTAATTTTCTATTTAATTAAATACACTAGAAAAATACTTCAAGCAAAAATATAATCTATCTAGATTTTTCTTTGACTAATTAATTCAATTTCTAATAATATACTTTAATTTAATTTATTTTAAATTAATCAATAAATGAAAAAATCATTGATTTAAGTTGATCCAAGAATTAATTAAAATAAATAATTAATTTACAACTTAATCTATTTTTCAAGATAAAATTCGAAATTCTAGCATTTAAGAAATGCAATTTCGAAAATTGATTAATAAAATAAAAAATAAATATATTTTGAAAATTATTTAAATTTAGTTGAAAAATTAAATTTCAACTAAAAATAATTTTCTTTTTAATTAAATGTCATGAAAAAGAAATATTTAAGTATGATGATTAAATCAACTTAGATATTTTATTTTCAAATTAATTAAATGTATTAAATTCAAGAAATAAATAATTAAGTGTAGAGAAGGCTTAATTATTAATCTCTAGTTTAATACTAGGAAAAATATACTTAAAATAAATTGTACCAAAATTAATTATATAAATAATTAATTTCACAATTTATAATATTTTCCTATTTAATATTAGAAATAATAAGTAGTCTAGAAATAACTATCTAGAAAATATCTTATTTGACTAAGTATCTTTTCCACAAAATTTGAAAAAATATCTAATTTAAGTCGTATTAGAAAAAATCTAGAACCTAAATATTTTTCAAATTTAAATTTAATTAAATATCAAAAATTAAGTTGTAACCACTTAATTTGAAAATATTCCATTTTAAGTTAATATTCGAAAAGATATTAACTTAAAAAATATCTAAAGAATCTTAATAACCAATGCCTAAAATTCCTCAACTTAATTTTGAAATTTGAAATTCAAAAGATATTCAGATTTAAGTTGGTTAGTTGAAGATAACTAAATATCAACTTAAATAGGAATATTTAATGAAAAATTTAAATTAAGTTCCAGAAAGAATCTAGATGGTTATAATTCTATATTTAATTAAATACAAGAAAATACATATAGTTTAGCTTAGAATATAAAATTCCTTAAACTATATTTTTCTTAAATTAATTTCAAAATAAATGAAATTAATTATGTTGCTAATCAATTTTATTAGGTTAAACTAGTTTAATTAACCTAGTACAGTCATTCAAATCAGGCAAATGGGCCTTCACAATTGGGGTGGTTTGTGTGAGGGGGTGCTGGGTTCAGTATGTCGTACCCACTTCTATGGCTCCCAACTCTCACACAAGGCCCAAAAGAGAGGAATTTAACCTTAATAAGAACAACTGTTATTAATTGAATAAGCCCAAAACTTAATGGGCCTAAATAAAATCTATCAATGACTATGACATTTTATTTAGCAACATTAACCTATATGCATCTATAATAAAATTAAACACATAGGCTCACACAGGCACACTTTGGATGGGTCCTATCATGTTGCTAGGTCATACACAGATGAAAGAAGATTGTAAATATACCTGTTACAAATTATTATCTTGACCAAGGGAGCCATCGGATCATTAGATGCAGCAAAAAGTAACCATGGCTATTTGCAATCAAGTAATAATAGGTTTTAAAAACTTACACAGAAGCTAAAACACATACTCCTGCAACAAGGTTAGCTGGATAGTTGGATGTAGGATTTATTTAATTTTAAATAAATATTTAATTTCGAAAATAATTAATTAAATAAAAAAAATAAATAAAAAATTTCGAAAATTTTTAAAAAATTTAAAAAAATTCGAAATTTAAAAAAAAAATTTAAAATTAAACCTACAATTTTTGAAAAATTAGGTTTCAACCAACCTAAATATCATTTCAAAAATTTGCTAACTACTTTTAAATTTTAAATGTTATTTTATAAATAAAAATTAAATAAAAAATTAGAAAAGATAAATAAATATCTTTTTCAAATTTTTTAAATGTAATTTAAATAAATAAAATAACAAAATTTAAAAAATTAGCAAAATATCTTATATCTATTTAAAATTACATGATTATAAATATCTTATTTTAAATTTAAATATGGTCAAAATATCTAAAAAAAATTTAATTAAAAAAATCTTAAAAGATAAGATATTTTTAAAATATCTTAAAAGATATTATAAATATCTTTAAAAGATATTATAAATATCTTAAAATATCTGACCTTAAATTTAAAAAAATATAATCAAATTTAAAAATAAGATAGATTTTTAAGCAAAAAGATAAATACTAATTCTATTCAAATTCAAATTACACTAATATCTTGAATTAAATTAAAAAAATTTAAATTAATTCAAAATGATAATTAGAATTGAATTAGGAATAGTAATAGTATATATACAAAACCATACAAAAAATTGGAAGTTAATTCCATGAAAAAGTATGAAAAATTGAAGAAAATTGAAAAAATTCGAAACTGTACGGACAGTTCTGCGATCGCGAAACTATCACGTACTGATTTTGTCAAATCTTCAAAAAATCATAACTAATTCAAATAAAATCCAAATTGAGTTTTGTAAAAGGCTAACTTGCTTAATTTTTTCCATACTATCCAATAAAAATAATGCCAGAACCGAAATAACAATTATTTTTCACGAAAATTTCACAATCATCAATCAATCATCAAATAACACTCAATACAACATGATACCATCCAAAGAACATACAAACAATCGTTTTAAAGTCCAAATTACATGTAAGTAAATCAATTACCATGGCTCTGAGGCCAGTTGTTGGAAATTATTTTACCAGGATCTTAGATCTACTCACAAGTATGTTTATTAACATCCTAAATATGAACTTTCTAAAACGATGAAATAAACACATATAAAGTTTAAGAAACCTTACATTGGGTGCAGCGGAATATAATGACTCCTTCCGTTCAGATATCTAGCCCTTGATTCCTTTACGTAGCGAGCATTATCAATATACGAACACGGATCTCTTTCTGCGAATCTTTGATCTTTGAAACTCCTTTGCTGATGATCTTTCTTCACGATCTTCCTCACTATGATTGAGGTATCACTTGATGTGTGTGGGCACTACTCATACACTAAGGATTTCGAAATTATCAAGGAAGAAGAGAGAGAGAGTGGTCAGCTAAAGATAGGGAGAGAGAAGGCTCAATTTTTCTGAATAGAAAAAGTCAGAAGAAAAGTGTGTGATTTTCCTGAAGCCTTCACTATCTATTTATAGCATTCCACTAGGGTTTGATTTGAATTATATGGCATTAAAATAATGAAAAAATCATTTAAAAAAGATGACATAAGTGGCCGGCCCTAGGCTAGGTGGACTGGGCCTTGATTTTTGCAATTTTGAAATTTTACCACTTTTTGTATCTGATTTTCTCAAAAATGCCAATTTCTTGATTCAATCATTTAAATGCCAATTCTAACTATTTAATAACTATAAATAATTATTAAATAATATTGTCATTTATCATATTTATTAATTGCACCATACAAAGTATCATAATTAACAAATATGCCCCTGTTAACTCTTTCTTTACAATTTCGCCCTTACTTAGTGAAAATTTCACAAATAGACATAGTCTAATTTGTGAATTATAATTGATTAATCAAAACCAATTACATGAGTCTTACAAGCAACATTATCTCAACTAGTGGGGGGACCATGGGTCTATATAACCGAGCTTCCAATAAGTAGATCAAGAATTTAACACTAAAATTCACTAACTTATTAATTCTTCGTTGAATCCACGCATAGAACTTAGAATTGCACTCTCAGTATATAGAATGCTCTATATGTTCCACCATATAGACACATCATTAGTTATCCATTGTTATAATCCTAATGTGATCAATGATCCTCTATATGAATGATCTACACTGTAAAGGGATTAAATTACCGTTACACCCTACAATGTATTTATTCCTTAAAACACTTGACCCCGTATAAATGATATTTCAGCTTATGTGAAATGAGTACTCAACCATTTATGTTCGTTTGGTCAAGCTCGAAGGAGATCATCCTTTGCTTACTATTCGCCAGATAGAAGCTATAGATTCCATGTTTATGATAGCGCTCCCACTCAATTGCACTACCGTGTTCCCAAAATGTACGTATCACCCTGACCTAAAAGTAGGCTTAACTAACAAATCAAAGAACACGAATAGCCTTTCAAGATTGAGCCTAATCATATCTGGATTAAGATCATTTGATCTAGGATCAACTAGGCGATATTGACTTGAATAGATTTTACGGTAAGTTTAATTAAATCTAAGTCAAAGTTCAATATCGGTCCCTTCCGATGCATACTCCATGCATCCAACCTGAGCTTTACTTTAACCAATGTTCTGGAAAGAACATAGTATTTCTCCAAATACAAGTAAACTCTTGTTGTAGATTATCATATCAGTAAAACCCTATGTCTGATAAATCTAGGAAACTTTATTCACATAGTCATGTTTACTTTCCAATGTGTTGACGACACAATAAACAGGATCAAGTATGTGAAAAGGGTTTCAGATGAATTTATACATTATGTACATATAATCATGAAATAAATCATGTGAACCATGCACCATTAAATGTTATTTCTGATCTATATTAATAAACAAATCTGATTATATTGAAATGAGTTTTATTTAGGGCATAAAACCCAACAGGGTATTGATTATTTTGATACTTATGCTCCTGTTGCTAGAACAACTACCATAAGGGTGTTGTTTGCATTAGCTTCACTACACAACTTGTATGTTCACCAAATGGATGTAAAAACGACATTCCTAAATGGTGACCTTGATGAGGAGGTCTATATGGAACAACCCGAGGGATTTGTCCTACCAAACAATGAACATAAAGTGTGTAAGTTGAAGAAATCCTTATATGGATTAAAGCGAGCTCCGAAACAATGGCATGTCAAGTTTGACAATGCTATTCTTTCAAATGGCTTTAGGCATAACAATGGAGACAAGTGTTTGTATTCAAAAACTTGTAAAAATTATGTGATAATTGTTTGCTTATATGTGGATGACATGTTAATCCTTAGTGATAACATGAAAGGAATAGAAGAAACTAAGAGGTTTCTTTCTTCAACTTTTAAAATGAAAGACCTTGGAGAAGTGGATACTATTTTGGGTATCAAAGTTACAAGGCATAGTGGGGGTTTTGCTTTAGGGCAAGCACACTATATTGAGAAAGTGTTGAATAAGTTTAGCCATCTAAAGGCTAAAGAGGCCAACACACCATTCGATCATAGTAAACCACTAGTTAAAAATAGTGGTAGGGCCGTGGCTCAGTTGGAGTATGCAAGTGTTATATGGAGCTTTATGTACGCTGCCCAATATACAAGGCCCGACATATCATTTGCAGTGCGTAAACTTAGTAGGTTTACTAGTAATCCAAGTGTGGATCATTGGAAGGCAATAGGGAGAGTTTTGGGTTATCTAAGGAAAACCAAAAACCTATGCCTTCACTACTCCAAATTTCCTTCAATTTTAGAAGGATATACTGATGCAAGTTGGATAGCCAACCTTGGGGATAATTTGTCCACAACTGGTTGGGTATTTACCCAAAGTGGAGGGACGGTTTCTTGGGGGTCCAAGAAACAAACTTACATTTCTCATTCCACAATGGAAGCGGAGTTTATAGCTCTAGCTGCCACTGGGAAAGAGGCCGAATGGTTAAGAGATCTCTTAATTGAGATTCCAATTATTAAAGAGGATGTATCTACAATATCGATACATTGTGATAGCCAAGCAACATTGGCTAGAGCATATAGTGGAGTATATAATGGGAAGTCTAAGATATGGATATGTAAGTGAGTTGATTCAAAGAGGAGTCATCTTAATATCCTATGTGAGATCAAGTGAAAACTTGGCGGATCCGTTTACGAAGCCACTAACTAGAGATTTAGTGGAAAAGACTTCTAAAGGGATGAGACTAAAACTCCCTAAACCGGTTCACAATTGAGGGTAACCTATCTTAATACTAGTAACTTTACTAGTGTTAGGTTCAATAGGTAAGAACAAATTTATGTGTGAACAAATGTGATAAGTACTATATGTCCCATCCTATAAAGTTGTGAAGTACTTAGTGTGTTACCAATTTGAGGGTTAGACTTTTAAAAGTCTTTAATAGAATTCAGTTTGGAAAACAAGTATTTTGGTAACAAATACTGTAAGAATTCTACCTATATTGACCTAAGGGTGGTGCCGCCCTAAATGAGAAATAGGGAGTATATTTTCTGAACAAAGTCAATGAATGGAATGTGTACAAGGCCATTAAAAGTGCAAAGCGAGACATGAGGTCTTGGGTGAACCTAGCAAAGGTGTGTGTGTCATTACCGTTTTATTATAAAGAAAAGTTGGTTCAATGCTTTGTCAACCAAATTTTCAATAAAATTTGTGATGATTACACTATGCTTAAGTTCAAGTTGAAAAACACTTAACTTTATACACTTAAGCAAGGACTCTATAGAGAGTGTTGATTTATTCAATCAAAGTGGGAGATATATGAGATATTTGATTGATTAAATAAAGTGTTACAATGAGGTATCACAAATTTTAATCTAGTGGGGGAATGTTATATTATTTATTATATAATATAATGTTTAAGATTAAAATTGTGATATGTTATATATATTATTACATATAATATAATTGGGAATTATATGCATGTAATAATAACAATATTATGTGATTGGGAGTTACATATAGTTGTAACATATAAGAGGTGGAGTTAATATTTTGTAACTTCCACATGATCACTAATTAAGTGTGTAAAGAGTGGTTACACAACTTAATTTTTGAAATTCAAAAACTATAATTCAAATATAGTTGTTGGGGATTGAATTTTATCATTTATAATGTGTATAAGTGATATAAAATAAAGTGGGAATGGTTTGGAATATGTTGGAGTGTTATTTGCAAAAGTTGAAAAATTTAGTAACTAGTAACTAGTTACTATTTTTTTCAGCATTAATAGTAGAACGTTTTTTGCTATTGGGATGGCTTTGAACAACTCCCATAACCTCCAAATCACCCATTTAATCCCATTTACACCCCATTAAGAAATGGTAAGAGCCATTGAATTTCAAAGTTTGTGATCCTAAACACTATAAATAGAGGTCTTGGTTCATCCTTTGAGACACACTCTTCTCTTCTATCTTTCAAACACAAAGCTAGAGAGTTCTAAGGCTTGATGATTCCTAGAAGTATTTCCACAAAGCCCTAAGTGTTTCATAGAGGGGGAAATAATCTTCTTGGACAAAGGTGTAGAAACTTTGTTCAAGCTTTTGGTGATCCCCATCTCCACTTTGGGTGTTTGTTCTTTTTTCTTATTTTGTTCTATTCTCAAGTTTTATATTATTTTCTTGTTCTCCTCTAAATACTCCTATATATATACTATCATATATTTATATATTGACTATATAGTACTATATATATTATATATACATACTATATATACACTCTTTATTTCTCTACTATATATCATCTATTATATATATATATTCTGTATCATATATATATATATACACTGTTATATATATATATGCTTTTATATAGTTTACATTTACTTGTATCTTTGAGTTTTGAGTTGTAACTCTTTTCTTTTATTTGTATTTTGTGCTTTGGGATTGTAACTCTTTATTTAATATATTGTCCTTGTAATATTTTGTTTAGAGTTGTAATTGTCTTAATCTTTTATTCATCTTATTTTATTCTTCCATTGTAATCTCTATATTATTTCTAACATGACATGCCCAGATTTTGATTTCAGAAATGCTGCAACAGGATGCTGAAATTCAAATCTCAATTGAGGGGGTGCAGATATGTTAAGGAAGTAGCAAACATGCTCCTTCCTTGGCCTAAATACCTAATTGCAACATCTGAGGTAACTTTTGTTATAAATTAATTAGTAATGATTAGTGGAGTTTGAATATCTTAAATATTCAACCATAGTGAAGTAGGTTCTTCGAATATATGTCCTACAGTGGGATGGATAATTAAACAACTATTATATCTATGTGATTTGTCATTATATAGGCATGTTTAAAATTTTTGGGGACATTCAATTACAGTCGTTATTTGGGGTGTTCCCGGTGTGGGTGGTGCAGTTTTGATCATTTTTTCAAACCAACCTGCACATGCGGTTTTTCTAATTTCTCAAACTGCACCCGCACCGCGAAACTAAAAAAGCACAACGCAAAAAATGGTGCGATGCGGTGCGGTTTATGCGGTTTGGACTAACACCAACAATTAAACTATCACAAATATAACAAATCTTAAGCAACACTTGTCAAAAATACCATAAGGCTTGAAAATAAATATGAAAAAAAAATTAAGTTTCAATAATACAATAATTAGTAGGCTTTAGATTGGACATTCACATATTGGACCTAACTAAATATAAAAATTGGTATTTTTATAATGTGCGGTGCGGTGCGGTTTAAACCGCATATTAACAATTCAAAACTGTAAACCGCACCGCAAAGAATTTCAAACTATATTTTTTTTGCAGTGCGGTGTGGTGCGAGCGGTTTGATGAACACCCCTAGTCGTTATGCTGCCAAAAATTCGGTATTTTGATATATTATGGTGTGTTTTGTATAGGGTCCACTCGCTCAACCACCTTCAATACGTGATATGTCGAAGGGGAAAGATCCCATGCCTTCTTCACAAGGCGGTGATGAAGAAGAAGATGAATTATTCTCACGAAAGGTCATGGATTTGATCCCTAAGTAACTAAAATGGATGGTTGCTGAATTTCTAAGAATCAAAGATAAACGTTATATAATCACAATTCTTGTGCCCCGAGCATTCATAGCACTGCATCTCCAGATCACATTATTTGGAGAGGATTTGCAGCAGGTTGCATTGTGTGACTTCATCAGCAACCAGTGAATGCTATTTGGAATGATGTATACTCTTCCTTAATCTTATTATCCTTATATATCAAATTCTAGTGGAATTATTATAAGGCACTAATACTTAACAATTTAATGCATGCACATGGAAGAGCATAAAGGATTTGAGAAAAATTTTCAAATTTTATGACCCAGAGCTTCTCCCAGTGAATGGTATCAACGATGAAGAGAAGAGTCAGTCTTTTGATAATGCGGCAAAACGATTGGCTGCTTGGTTATCATTGATGAATAACAACCACCAAATATTCTTTATTCCCTGGAATATCGAGTAAACACTATTTAATTTTTTAGTCCTAATTATTTATGTCTATATTATAACTTAAAATTATTTTTATACTATCTTACTTATATCCCAATATAATTTTCTAGTGCGCATTGGATGCTAGAGGTCGTTGCGCCAGGAAAAATTATCCATTTAGACCCTATGCGTAACCAAGTTCCCGAAAAAATTATTCAAATGTTCGGAAGGTATTAATTTAATGACTATTTATGTAACAAATTATTTAATTAACTGATGAATTGAAATGTTAATATAATTTTTTTCAAACAGAGCATATGAAGGTATAGGGGCATCAAATGCGTATCTTGGCCGGTGGCCAGGAATTTCACTAGTAAATTGTCTAAGACAACCTAAAAACCAAGAATGTGGTTTTTATATTTTGAAATACATAACTGACATCGTCCCACGTGCAAATCCCAATCGTTATATACAAGATCAAAAAGCTGTAAGTATTAATTATAACAAATAATAATATATATATATATAAACTAATATAAATAATTTTACTTTTTTTTTTACAGTTTGGAGATAAGCAGAAATATAATCAAAAAATTGAATTATTACTAATACAACGACAGTGGATAGAATAGTTGATGGCGGTGATTTATGAAGGCTTGGACGATTGATGTTGAAAGGCCTAAGAATTATTCTGTCCTAGCTTATTTTTTAGGTTAACTTGTAGTAAGATTTATTAAATTGTTAATACTTGGACTAATTTTATAATATTTGTGTAATATTTAATTTCTTCTATGGAATAAAATTAGGTATATGGGCTAATCATAAAATTAATTTACATAATATTTAATTTACCTTTTTAAAAAATAAATATTTAATTTAAATTTAAATTAAATAACATAATATATAGATTAATAAAAATATAATTCAAATAAATTAAATAAAATTAAATTAACTGAAAAAAATAATTATTACAGATTTAACGTCGGTTGTTAAGGGTATATGGCGTCGGTTATGGGGGCATATGGCGTCGGTTATTCACTACAAACCGACGTCATATGTACCCATGGCATCAGTTATACTACAAAATAATTGAGGCCATAGGGTATCATTTAGCGTTGGTAGCGAATTTCACTAAAACCGACGCTGAAAGGCCTTAAAAATTGTCTCTAAAAGGTGTTTTTGTAGTAGTGTATGTGAATATATATGTGAGGATAATTTGAGTACAATACTAAAGAGATATACTTGAATTGATTTTTATTTTAAGGTAAATTGCTTAATGTATAAAAAAAATGTATTCTTCAACTTCTCATTTTTTAACTAGGGTGTACAAGTTGTAAGAGATTTGGAAAATAAAAATCATGTTTGACTTAATTGATTGATGATTTCTTGATTATTTAGCTTAATTGAAAATATATATTTGAGTTTTCCTTTCTTTGTATTTATCTTGGGTAACTTCTCACTTTCTTTCTTTTTAAATCGTTAACCGACTATTACTACTATCATTCTCTCACTCTCGCGTTATGGTTTGTTATCTTTGTTTTCTTCTTTCTTTTATGTGTTAATGTGCTTATTTTTTTGGAAAGTTCTAAGGAACTCTAACAATTGTATTTTTTTAGGAATATATATATTTCTTAATTTCAAAAATATATTCATTCATCAAAGTGTGAGGGGGAGACTATTAAATTCTTATTTGGCAAGTTTATTTTTGAATTTAGTTGTTATATTTATTAGGTTAACTTTATTAATTAATATATCAATTATTTTATCGCTTTAATATTATGATATTTCTCCTTTATTATTTATTGTATATTTGGTAAGTTTATACAAAGAAAGTCTTCTATTTCCATACATTTTTGAAGATTTTATTTTCTTGCCATATTTAACTAATTGGCTTTCTAATTGCTTATGTGTGAAGAAGCAAAATTTTAAAGGGAAGAACATGAAGAATAGCCTTTGGGAAATAGTTAATCCAATTCTTGCATTGGAAAGAACAAAGCATTTATCAAGAAATTTAAAAGCAATTCAAAACTTTGTGTACGAAGAAGATTCATTCAGTAAATAGGAGTACATCAAGTTTGCGGCAAAATCATTAGAAGAAGTGTAAGTTTTATTTAAGTCAATTACTTTGTACTTTGTTGAAATTTGACAGATGAATCTTACCTTTGGGCATAAATTATTAACATCTGAAAAGATTGTTAAAACATCATATTAAAATCTTGCTTGTATTTTTATTATTCTGTCATTTTTGTTAATTTTATCACTTCGTTATTATTCAGTATTGCAGCTACTTGTTTATTAGCTACATGATATTGATTTTCAGTTCTAACATGTTTGTTATGTATATAATATTTTTAATTAAATAAATAAAAAATTGGTAATTATAAAATACCAAATATCATTATTTATAAAATTAAATTGTGTGGAACTTAATAAAATGTACCAGTATATGTCACATCTCTTAGTACTTAGCACCTTAAGGTGCGAGAGCATTTTTCCTATATCAAGCATTATTCTTTTAAAAAATAAAATAAAACTAAAAGCATAACTTCATTATCATAAAAAGTTAAAAAAGAAAGCTCAAAAGCATAATTTCGAATTGTATATATCATTGTTATTTTGTTAAAAAACAGCATATACATTATTATTAATAATGATAAAGTAGTCTATAATATTTTTTTTCCTCGGAAGAAATGCTTAAAATTAGTTTAAACTAAATTCGTTGTCTGAAGAGGTGGAATACTTTGCTCGTTTCGAAAGAAATTGCCAGGATCCACCAATGTTTTTGCTTTAACCAACCTATCAAAATTACCCTTAAAATATTTTCTTCCATAAACAAGGGAATTCTTGAACAACGTCTCATTATTTGGATTTTCACCAATATCAAGATCCCTATAATTCAAGAATGTTTCTCTAGGATTTCTCGAAACATAAGGAGCCATCTTCTCGTACAATTGTCTGGAAAGATTCATGTAATGATTTGTTACATTATTTCCATCCTCATTCCAAAATACGTAATATTGCAACAAAGCCAAATTTCCAGCCCTATGAGGGAAAGGCGTTTCCCATTCTGGAATCTCGCTCATTCTCCCTCCATAAGGATTCCATTTCATCCAAACACGACCAATCTTGATCATCATTGTCCATAATTTCTTCAATGCTTGCTTTGTAAAAGGTTTTTTCATGTAATCAGATTTTAACTTGAAAAACTCTCCTGGCCCATTTGGCTGAACAAGCAACTCATCCAATGATGTTATGTTTTCAGCAGGGTGACCATCGATCCAAAAGACAGTGGATTCCGCCCAACTCATTTCAAAACACTCTTTTTTATTCAAATGCAATTCAGGAAATCTCTGTTCTAGAAGGGAAAGAAGCTCTTGGGCTTGGCCCAAGTAATGTCCAATGAAAGACACCACAATTGTTTTGTTTACCACATCCAACTCTGCTCTAATGAATATCTCCTTAGGCAAGTTAGGAGCCACATATTGCCAACGATGGAAAGCCTCAAAGGAGCCTTGTTCTTCAGTCCTTTTTACTCTAAAAACTGTTACTTTAGGTGGGACACGACTCAATTTGATCTTCCATGAAATGATAACACCAAAACTGGCACCACCTCCTCCTCTAATGGCCCAAAACACATCCTCTCCCATTGATTTCCTATCAAGTATGTCACCATTAACATCCATCATTCGAGCATCTAAGACATTATCAACCGTGAGTCCATGCATTCTCATCATTGTTCCATATCCTCCGCCACTAATGTGTCCACCAGTGCAAACCCCAGGACATACTGAGGCCGAGAACCCATGGATTGGACTAGTCATCCCTAACTTATAGTAAAGCTCGCCAAGGCTGGCACCAGCTTCAATCCAAGAAGTTTCATCACTATAGTTTATGTCAATGGATCGAAAGTTAAGCATGTCGAGGATGATGAAGGGGACGGTAGACACCGATGATAGGCACTCAAAGTCATGACCGCAACTTCGAATCCTAAGCTGAAGATTGTGTTGTTTGGCGCATAATATTATGCTTTTAATTTGGGTCTCGTGGTTGGGTTGTAAGATGGCAAGGGGTTTAGGGGTTTGGAGTGTGGCGAATCTTTTGTTGTGGATGCGTGAGAGTAGCATGGATTTGAATGTGGAGTTTTGAGGTGTGATAATGTTTAGCATGGAGTTATTATTAGAGTTTTTTTGGAAGCATTTTAGGAACTCGTTTAAAGGGGTTGATGAACAAAGTTGTGAGAGAAAAATGAATGAAAGAATGAAAAATATAAAGTCTCGAAGCTTTGTACTATGCATATTTGAATTGAAATGTGTTGCTTTTGCTAAAATGTAAGTAGTATTTGTTAAAATGGTTTTGACACTCAATATATATATGTGCACATGAGGGTTTCACTAGTCATCACAACTATTTGGTGAGCTGATGAAAAAGGTAATTAATCAAAATTTGTTTTTATTATATTTCTTACATTTTTGCAATATGTTGTCCTCAATTAAGAAATTAAGTAACATAGATTTGATTCCAATTTTAGTTTACAAGATTTTGTGTGGAAAATTTCTAACAATGGGTATGATATTTTCTTTTTTGTTTTTGCATTAAGATATAATTGTCATCAAATAAGGAATAATAACATAGATTTTTTTTTTCTTTTTCTTTTTTTTTTTTTTTGAAAAATTTCTTTTTTCTTTTTAAAATAGGTAACATAGATTTTTTTTTAGTTTTGGTTTACAAGATTGTTATGTGTATATTTTTATTATTTTTTTTTTTTTTGGAAAACTTCTAACACTTGCTATGAGTTTTTTTTTTCCTTTTGTATTTGAATATATTGCCATCAAAATATGGAATAATACGTTAGGAAATAGATTTGATTCCTTTCATCTCTGTCATTGTATTTTTGTTATTTAATTTGTGTGGAATCCTCCAACAATATAGTTATGAGATTTAATAATAAATGTACATTTTTTTATTTGATTTTTTTTACAGATATTTAATATTTTTTTTATTTCAACTACTGTTTTTTTTTTGTTAAAAACTAATTATTTCATTAAAAGTAGCAGAAAAAAAAAAAAACCAGTTTCATCAACATCATCCTCAAAAAAAAAAATTAAAAAAAATAAAAAATCATAATCTAAAAAGAATACAAACTTTAAAAATTAGTTTCATCAACATTGAAAGAAACTAATAATTTCATTAAAAGAATAAAAGAAATAGTGTCATCAACAAGATAATGAAAAAAATTATAATCTTAAAACGATACTAACTTTAAATACCAGTTTCATCAATATTAAAAGAAACTAATTATTTCATTAAAAGAGGCAAAAAAAAAAAAATAGTTTCATCAATAATATAATGAAAATTACAAAATGCCTAATAACTAAACTTTTACAAACGATACTAAATTTAAAAACAAGTTTCAAACATATTAATTTTATATCAATACCTAATAACCAAACTTCTAACTTCATTATTTATTTTGACATTTAATTTTTTATTTACTTGCTCAAAAATCAGAGTTGATTTAAGCATACAATATGCAGCAAATATAACAAAGAGAATCAAAAATTAAAAAATAAGAGAAAAAAAGAAAGAAAAAAAATTAAAAAGGCAAACATACCATAAAAACCATAAAAGAATAACAAAAAAAAAAGTGGAATGTGAGAAACCAGTTAGTAAAACAACCAAAATAAAAACAAACAAATAAAAACATGATTCTTGAAATAATCAAATAAAAAAATTAAAACTTAAAACTCAATTATGAACAACAATAAAAAACAAGTTATGAAAACTTGTTACTTAAAAAATTCAGTTATAAAAATAATAAAATAATATGTGTGTCAGAAACTTAAAATAAAATATGAAATTATTGTTCAAATATCATACAATTATAAAACTGTTTTTATACAAACTAAAAAATATACAATAACATCGTAAACATAGAGCAACCCCATTACAGAACAGTTAAAACTGACAGTTAAAACCTGTGAAACCAGTTTTAACGCTACAAAAATTATAACAAAATATAAATGTTAATAATAAAGTTATCTAAAATCAGTTTCGTCAGACAATCAAATAAAAAATAAAAAAAGAGAAACACACACAAAAATACAAAAAAAAAAAAATACTAATAACAAATATAATCATAATAACACACAATGCATACCAATAATTTAAAAATAAAATATAAGTGTAAGTTTCGAACCTTGAAACAAAATAATAAAAAAGTAACTTAAAATAAAAAATTTGTAATAACATCATGAAACTATTTTTTTATTCTTTTAATGAAATTATTAGTTTCTGATGAAACTGATTTTTAAAGTTTTTTTTTTAAATTATAATTTTTTATATTGTTTTTTTTTATGAGGATGATGTTGATAAAATTGATTTTTTTTTTCTATTGCTTTTAAGAAAATAATTTGTTTTTAACAAAAAAATAAAGAAAAAAAAAACAAACCCAAATTTAAGGTTTTTTATGGCATTCCTCATGATTTTTTCCCATATTTGTAAGTTTTTTTTTTTAAAAAAAATATCATATTTAGTGTAATTAAATTTTTATGCCATATATATATATATATATATCAAAACTTAACATCATTTTCCCATACTTTTGTAAATAACCCCTTTCGTTAACTTATAAATATCGATACATGGAGGCTGAAATGCATTACATTTATTTATTTTATTTTAAAATTTAATATTCTTAATATCAAAAAGTAAATGCTACTTATTTCAAAAAAAAAAAGATGCAAAACTAAATTACCATAACTGGGTGAACTAGTGCAGTATATGTGAATATCATTATGAGAACTGTTTTTTTTATTTAAACAAGTAGCATTTAGTTTCTGATATTAAGAATATTAAGTTTTAAAATAAAATAAATAAATGTACTACATCTAGACCCTTCACGTGTCCATATTTATGAGTTAACGTAAGTGGTAGTAACGGGTGTAAGAGAATCGTAACATTAGGTATTTTTGCTTCTAAAAATAAAAATAAAATATTTAAGTATATAAAATTTGATACATTAAGTATTATTATGTTGCAATTTACCTATTTTTGTTTTCTATATAGTAGAAGTTTGGTAAAAAGAAAAAATTTATTAAAAGGAATACAAAATATATGTTAATAGTTAAAAATCCATATAGCAAGAAAAAGACACATGTAGAAGATAATCTTGTGCATATGATTACATACATAATAATCTAGATGTTGGCAATTTTTTATAAAAGACTATCTATCTCTATATATATATATATATTTTTTTTTTGTAATTACTATATATCTATTTTTTGAACAAGATTATATATTTTTTTAAATAAAAAAATTATATATATTTTTTTGAGGCTTCTATTTTTATACTTTAAAATAGTTTTTTTTTTTATTTATTTATTTTTTTTTTATATTTTTACAAAATTCTACATAGAGACATTCATAGTATGGAGCAATCTAAATTACAATCAAAATATACATAACAATCCACATAGAAATAATCGGAGTAATTCAAACTATAAATTTGAAAAAAAAAATTAAAAAATAGTATATAAAGTAATTTTCTTATATTTTTTTGTAATTTCTTTGATAACTCGTATATTCTTTCAAATTAATATTTACTCTTGTATATAATAAGTAATAATAATTTAATTATGTTGGTTAATGACACTTCCTTCAAATAGATAAAAAAATTTAAGGGTATTTAGTATGAGATTTAAACTTGATGAGAATGAGAATGTTAAATTACAATCAATTTTAATAACTAAGGGATTTGTGTTTTTATGTGGATCTTACTTTTTAAATTAAAATTGTGGTAATGTTAATCTCCTCCAATACATGAGTTCATATTCACTTCAATTTTATTCCTTCCAGCTCTACTCTCTCCAACTCAAACTTATATAACAAACATCACATTTGGCAGTATTTGGTTGTAAGACATGGAAACATAACTAGTTAGAATAAAAATGACATTCTAATACTTTAAAATAAAACCAAATAAAAGAATGAAATAAAAATTATTTTCATTCCATTTAATCTCATTACATACAAACCAATTGCTAACTTAGAACCTACCTAAAAATAAAAAATAAATGATAAAAGAAAAGAACTTGCTACGAGTACTAAGAAAAAAAAATACATGTTAATAACAAAAGATAGCCACATATTTGCCTTTATATACATGTATAGGATCAAGTGCACTAATACTGTACATATCATTAACTACAAAAAATTTTATTTTTAGTCACAACAAAATTTCTGATTAAAAGTAAAAAAATTGTGACTAATTATAAATCATGATTTTTATGTTGTGACTAATAATTTTTGAGACTAAATATATTTTTAGTCACGATACTTGTTGTGACTAAAATTAAATTAGTGACAACTTGTAACTAAATATTATGTTTTAGTCACAAGTAATATTTTGTTGTGACTAAAAATTACATTTTGTCACAAAAAATTGTGCTGTGACTAAAAAATTGTAACTAAAACAATTTTTTGTAGTGATTTCAAAAAAATAAAAAAAACAAAAAAACAAAAAAGACTGAAGCACTTCTCACTAATTAATATTTCAAACATTTTACCTATATCTTAACTCAGACGGACACCAAGAAATTATAATTAATTTTCTTATAAACTAACATTTTTAGAGTTAAGAAAAATAAAATCAGAACCTATATGTATAATGTATATTTGTTATTAATTCAGTTTAACTTCTTGTAAAATATTAAAAAAAATAATAATAAAAACTAAAATATAATAAAACCAATACAAAATTATATTTCTAGATAGAATTTTAAATTTTGTTGTGTTGGTAAGTAAGTAAAATTTTATTTCCTAAAAATAAATACAACTACCAGTCCCTTCTAGAACATGAGCCTATGCAAGAATGGTAAATTAATATTCCTAACCAATACCACTATTTTTATCAATAAAAAAGCTCACATGACAATAAATATCTCATTCATAGTAAAAAAATCTACAGGAAATCTTGATCACCTTAATGTCCCAAAGAGCAACATTGCGAACTTCCCAAACATGGTAAGTAATAGCAACTAATCTAGCCGTATAAACTTTCCTCTTAAAATGTGATAACTCTTTCTCTCTAACCAAACATCTTAATAACCTTTGTAAATTCTTGGAACTTAGGTGGTGTTTGGTTGGAGGTAATAAAATGGAATAAAATAAAAAAAAAAATACTACTTCTATTCTATTTTTTCTATTTGATTGCATTTTAAAGTATTAGAATATCATTCCAATGAAATGGTCTTTCCACTATTTGGGTGGAATGACTATTGCATTTTAAAATAGTAAGAAAGACCATTCCAATGCAAGATTTGAAAAAAATTAATAATTTTTTTTATGCATTTTAAATTTTATTCCATTTCATTCCTATTTCAATTCCCATTCTCATTCACATTCCTATATTTTCATTCCTCCCAACCAAATGTCACCATACTTTTTACTCAAGCTAAGCCAAAACCTGATTAAGACTAGTCTTGTTGTAAGAACAATAAAAAATCTTCATTGTCGATTATTTTAATTTTTTTTTTCACCTCTTGTCTTTCGTCTATTGTAGGTGCGTTGCGGTCCCCTTCCTGTAACATTTTGTAATCATCGCATGTTGGATTAAAATCCTATTGTGGGTACATATGTATAATGTATATGCTATTATAAAGTGTGATACAAAATTAAGTGACCAATTATGTTATGGGTATCGAAAGAG
Organism: Cannabis sativa; assembly: GCF_029168945.1. Lineage (NCBI taxonomy): Eukaryota > Viridiplantae > Streptophyta > Magnoliopsida > Rosales > Cannabaceae > Cannabis > Cannabis sativa. Next base: position 51,935,890 of record NC_083607.1, on the reverse strand, counting down.
TATTAAATTGTCATGGAAATAATGTGTAGATACCATAAGTTAATTTATAATTTGTTGAGGAGCTAAATTATAAATACCTAAAACTCATTCTAAGAGGAGTCTATAAATAGGTAGTGGTCCCCAAGAAACACTAGGGTTTCTGTATTCTCTCATTCCCCATCAGAGAAAATACTTTAGATAATACGTATTCTTGGAAGATCAAAACCTTACCTTCTCTGTAATGTCCAATAATGGCTTGAGGTTAGTATTTTCACTCATCTTTTATCATCTTCTTCTTCTTTAATTGAGCAAAGGTCCTATAAATTTGTGATTTAAGATTTTCTATATTAAAATACTTTTAGGAATATATATAGATCAATGATATTTATATTTCTTTGAGTGTTTTATAAATCCTAATAAGTGGTATCAGAACTATTTTTTGCTAAATTTAATAAAAATATGATGATTTTGTTTATAAAATTTGGGAATTTAAAAAACTAAGGTTCTAATTTTTCTTTTAATTATACTGTTGCCGCAATTTTTTTAGGATACAGTCTAAATATATGTTTTGATTTATTGATACATAGTTCACTACCATTATATGCCGTAAGTTTAAACATATATATGACATAAGTTTATTTTTTTGTTTGAATTACTAATTTCATGCGTGTTGTTGACTTTTGTCAACATATTATTTTGGTGATATATGCTTTTACATATCCAATTATACATATATATATTGAATTTTTTTTTGTCATTCCACGCTCTAATTTTTTTTTTTTTTTTGAGAAAGTGATTAAAATTACTTATGAATTTACGACGCCCACATCTGCCACCGGCGCTGGAACTTCCTCTAACTAAGATAGCTCATCGTCTAACCGCAGAGCATGCTTTGTCAAGCCATGGGCCGCTAAATTCTCAGAGCGAGCCACATGGGACAAAATTGCCCCCAAAAATTTAAACAATAAAGCTATAACATCTTCAAACAACACTCCTACCTTGTTGAAATACATCTCTCGGTTGTTGATAGTCGTCATCAAAGCTAACGAATATGAATAAACTGAAAACAAATCAGAAAACCAAAAAAAATTATTAGAAAATTATCAATCCGATCAAAAACACTCAAAACTCAAAAACTGAAAAACTAGATCACCATATAAAATACTATAACTAGCCAAAGGGAAATCCTTTGGCTAGTAGCAACTTAACTCTTGTATTTTACTTCATAATCATCTTAGGATTACTATCCCTTACTAATACCCTAAGACCTAAAAAATTTTGATATGTAGTCTAGTAATAACAAAAACCCTACAATGCTCCCATCCATAGGATATCGAAAGTTTACTTTGAAAATTATCGCAATAATAAAGTAAGCAACGAATAATATACTTCGATAACCTTGATTATCAATGATTAGTGTAATTCAATACAATGAAACAATTATTAAGCATTAATGACCCATTTATTCAGTAATCCTTCCCAAAATAGACAAAATCAACCATTTTAATTCATTATTAATGTCCCCATTTCTAAAATATTACATATTCCTTTATTGTAGTTATTCCAAAAATGTAATTTTTATACATATTTATTTATGGTAAAACATGATTATAATCAATCTATATTGAATTGAAATTAATTAAAATAATCTAATTCAGTTATTATGACATAATTATCCTATTTTAAATTCCAAAAGACAGGTTGTAAAACTTCCAAAAATTGTATCCTTTTAAGTAATTATAAAAACATTTATAATGATACCTTCCTATACAACATAGATTACAAACCAAATTCTATAAAAATTTGACTTCTCAAATATATCTGAACACAATAAATTCGTATCTCACAATTAGTATTTCCACCTCCTTTTATTACAATATCTTCGTATTTATTATTCTCCAAATTACTTGATTAATATTAAATAATAATATTAGAATCTGAATACTAAATTCCACCACTTTCCTATTTTGCTAGTAATTCCTAAAAATATGAACCAACCCTAGCTAAAAGCTATTATATCGTTTAAACTTAATCGTCTTTAAACCTTATTTCACTTGAAAATATTTTTAAAATATTACTTTAAAATTTTCTTTACATCATACCTTAACTTAATTAACCCTTATATTCCAACTAGTAAAATTTGTCTAGTGCATAACTTGTTTACTTTGCAATTTTATTGTGCCAACATTTTGTTATACTTTCAATACAAGAAGTCGTGAAAATTTTAAACAAATTACCCTAAATAATTAGGGGCCAGGCATAAAATAGGTGCTATATAGCCTTGTAAGGCGCCAAAGCCATAAAAATGGCGCAAATATAAAACAAACCAATAACAAAAAGTTTACAATATATCCTATTATAACAACTCGACATTATAGAACAAAAACAAAAGCTAAAATCACCCACATCAAACTTAACGAAATCACTCAAAATTAAACTAAAATTAAAATTTTAACTCAAAACACTTCATCACACTGTGCAAACATTCAAACAAAAGTACTAAAATTGTAACACCCTAACTATCTTAGGCGTATTACGTGATTTTTAAACGTACTGTGCAGCTCGTTGCTAATCAACGAGGTTTATGGAAAAACGTGATTAATTAAAATTTTGCTTTTTAATTAAACTTATAAACCATATTATAAAAGTCTCGGGATCCCGATTTATAAAATCATTTACAAACGTTTTAACTGTTTAACTTTTACATCAAAATGAAAGTCGTCTAACGACAGTTACAAAAATCTCAGCCTTGCTGTCCCGAGGATCGTACGCTCCAGGCCTAACCGCCCCGACATGTACAATCTCACAAGCTCGCTCACGGTCCATCAGCTACAGCCTTGCCTTTACCTACACATGAACATAAACTGTGAGTCGACAGACTCAGTAAGAAAAGCATAATAATATCATACATAACTAACTGCCGTGTCCAACACGATACTGAGTCCCGCTACTGCCATGTCCAACATGGTACTGAGCTACTACTGCCATGTCCAACATGGTACTGAGTTTTGAACGTTTAGGGGACGGTACTATTGACAAGTATCCTCCTGATCGGTCGAACCGGTCATACTCCGGCTGCTGGTCATACTCCAGCCTGTACCGACGGGATAGGTCAATAGCACTGAACCACCAACCAAGTGTCAGCCTGATCGGTCGAACCGGTCATACTCTGGCTGCTGGTCATACTCCAGCCTGTACCGACGTGACAGGGTTGGATGGTTCGAAGCCTAAATACATAGCTAATGTAATCTAGCAGGCTTCCTACATGCACACTAAACATGTAATCTACATATGCATACTGTTATACTAATCTTACCTGGATTCCGATTTCAGGTGTGCCGGTCAACCTGACTGGAACTGAAGCTGAGCGGCGGATTGCGGCTCCTAAACCATAAAAATCACAACGCTATAAGTGACACGCTAAATCACTTCCCGGGGACTAAAACTTGGAACTAAAAGTTTCCCTATCGATAAAAAGCATGGCAATACCCCTACAAACCTAAAAACGAGGAAAACTAGGGTTCTGAAAAATCCCCCAACCGGTAGACCGGTTGCCCAACCGAAATTCCGGTTCTGGGAAATTCAGGACCCCCATCCGGAATTCCGGATGCACAACCGGAATTCCGGTTCCTCGCAAGCAGCCAACTAAAAATCCCATAACTCGACCAATTCAACCCCAATTGGTCCCAAACCTTCCAGACCTGTTCTAAACTATCCCTAGAACAAATCCAAAGCATCAAATTCACCTAGAAAACACATATACAAAAATCACCATTAAAGACCAAGCTTTGAGTTCCAAAACTCAAACTTGGTTAAATCCACTATCATGCATCCTAACCTAGTTAATTCTACTTAACTAAGCATAATAACACCTCTGAAAACATACAAGAACATCCAGCAATTCACAGAAACAAAATATAACATTTTCTCTCAAAAAATCACATATTTTACATAGAAAAACCAAAGCTTTGCTCAACCTAACTATCATGCTTCAAAACAACCTAAATAACTTTAATCTAACAAGTTTTAACCTCTGAATTTAAGAACTAATTCACAGCAGCAACAATATTCCACAATCATGCATGCATTCAACTATTTTCCACATATTTTTCCAAGAAAACAAAGGAAGGGAACTAGGAAACACATACCACAACAAGAGATCACTAGAGTTGCAATTTAGGGCATGAATCACCAAAGAAAAATCCAGCCTTTGCACTCCCAAATCCAGCCGAGAGAGAGAGGAAAAGAGAGAGTGTGTGATTTTGAAGTTTTTTTCTATTTTTTACTAAGTGTTGAAAAATGAAAGAATTAAAAGAATATAGCCATTTAACTCATTTACTTCAGCCATGTATAATAAAAATAAACATTTATTTTTCCATTTAATAAATCACATAAGACAAAATACTAATGGGGCAAAAAGACCATTTTGCCCCTCCACCATAAAATCACATAAATCATACTAAAGGGGTATTTTTGGGACATTCAAAATTCCCGGCCATTCCCGACATTCCCAATGTCTAAAACCCGTCCCCAAACTGCTAACATACTAAGTTGTGATTTCTACTGAGCCAAACGCCGAGTTCCAAAATACCGGACACCGGAAATGCGAAATATAAAAACTACCGATGACATAATCATGCATATCAGAATTCCATAAACAACAGTAATAAATTATTTAAATAGCTATAAATAATTTCATGATTAACATAAACAACTGCTAATTTCCAAATTAACTAAGCGGGCTTTACAACTATTCCCCCCTTAAAAGGATTTCGTCCCCGAAATCTAACCTGAATAACTCTGGATATTGAGCTCTCATATCTGACTCTAGCTCCCAGGTGGCTTCCTCCACCTTGCTGTTTTTCCAGAGAACCTTGACCAAAGCTATGGTCTTATTCCGAAGGACTTTATCCTTTCTATCCAGGATCTGCACTGGCTGTTCCTCATATGACATGTCTGGCTGAAGCTGAAGACTCTCATAACTGAGTATATGAGAGGGGTCTGAAACGTATTTTCTCAACATTGAGACATGGAATACGTTGTGCACTGCTGATAAGGCTGGAGGCAATGCTAACCGATATGCCACTTGACCTATCTTCTCGAGAATCTCGAAAGGTCCTGTAAATCTAGGGCATAACTTGCCTCTTTTCCCGAAACGTTTAACCCCCTTCATCGGAGATACCCGTAGAAACACATGTTCCCCTACTTGGAACTCAACATCTCTGCGCTTCGGATCTGCGTAACTCTTCTGTCTGCTCTGTGAGGCAAGCATTCTAGCTTTTATCTTTTCTATTGCCTCATTGGTCCGCTGAACTGATTCCGGACCTAGGTATTTCCTCTCCCCTGTCTCATCCCAGTGGATAGGGGATCTACACTTTCTACCGTACAACAGTTCGTAAGGTGCCATCCCTATCGTACTCTGATAACTGTTGTTGTACGAGAATTCTATTAACGGTAGATATTTACTCCATGAACCCTCAAAGTCCATAACACAGGCTCTCAACATATCCTCCAATATCTGAATTGTCCTTTCTGACTGACCATCTGTCTGAGGATGGAATGCTGTACTGAATTTTAGCTTCGTACCCATTGCCCGTTGCAAACTTTGCCAAAATTTGGAGGTGAATTTCGGATCCCTGTCCGAAACTATAGACTTCGGTACCCCGTGAAGTCTCACTATCTCTCTGACGTACAGTTCTGCCAACTGATCCACTGAAAATGTTGTTCTAACCGGCAGAAAATGAGCAGATTTCGTAAATCGGTCCACCACTACCCAGATGGAATCATGCAAACCCGTGGTCCGAGGTAACCCGACCACAAAATCCATCGTAATATCCTCCCATTTCCATTCTGGTAGGGTTAGAGGCTGCAACAACCCTGCTGGTCTCTGATGTTCAGCCTTGATCTGCTGACAAGTGAGGCATCTCGATACGAATTCTACCAAATTCTTCTTCATACCGCTCCACCAGAAGTACGGTTTCAAATCTTGGTACATCTTGGTGGTGCCGGGATGCAGAGAATATGGAGTAGAATGAGCCTCCTCAAAGATCTCATTTCTAAGTTCTGCACTGTTCGGAACACAAACCCTGGCTTTATACAAAAGCATTCCACTATCTGACATCGAAAAGTCTTTGGCTTGACCAGCCAATACCTCATCTCGGATCTTCACTAACTCCGGATCTGTCATCTGAGCGACCTTTATTCTTTCCAACAGATCAGATTGCAGTGTTAAGTTGCGAAGCTGACCTACCACAAACTCAATGCTGGATCTAACCATATCCTCTGCTAGCTGGGGTGAGATCTGAACCATGCTAGCTACTTGCCCGGGACCCTTTCTACTCAGGGCATCAGCCACTACATTGGCTTTTCCGGGATGATAGAGGATCTCGCAATCGTAGTCCTTCACTAATTCTAACCAACGCCTTTGTCTCATGTTCAAATCTTTCTGAGTAAAGAAATACTTGAGACTTTTATGGTCGGTATAGATCTCGCACTTCTTCCCATAAAGGTAATGCCGCCAAATCTTCAGTGCAAAAACCACTGCGGCCAATTCTAAATCATGAGTCGGGTATCGCTGTTCATAATCCTTTAACTGACGGGAGGCATAAGCGATGACCCGATCGGCTTGCATCAATACACACCCCAAACCCTGTTTGGATGCGTCACAGTAGACTACGAACTTCTCCTTGTCCGAAGGCAAAGCTAGTACCGGAGCGGTAATCAACCTCTGTTTCAGCTCCTGAAAACTAGCTTCGCATTAATCTGACCAAACAAATCGCTGATTCTTCTTTGTAAGCTCGGTTAGGGGCATTGAAATTTTGGAGAACCCCTCCACGAACCTACGGTAGTACCCAGCTAATCCCAAGAAGCTTCTGATCTCTGTCACTGTCTTCGGTCTCGGCCAATCCCTGACGGATTCGATCTTCCCGGGATCCACCTTGATCCCATCTTTACTCACAATGTGCCCTAGGAAGGACACCTGAGACAACCAGAACTCACATTTCTTGAACTTGGCGTAGAGCTTATGTTCTCGAAGTCGTTGCAGTACCATCTGAAGATATAACTCATGCTCCTCTTCTGATTGAGAGTACACGAGGATGTCGTCGATAAACACAATCACACAGATATCGAGGAAATCCTTGAATACTCTATTCATCAGGTCCATGAATGCTGCAGGAGCATTGGTTAGTCCGAATGAGATAACCAGAAACTCGTAGTGTCCATACCTAGTGCGGAAAGTCGTCTTCGGAATGTCCTCCTCTCGGATTCTCAACTGATGATAACCCGAACGGAGATCAATCTTAGAAAAGACCGTCTTCCCCTGAAGCTGATCGAACAAGTCATCGATCCTAGGTAATGGATATTTATTCTTCACCGTCAACTTGTTCAACTCCCTGTAGTCGATGCACATCCTCATAGATCCATCCTTCTTCTTGACGAACAAAACCGGGGCTCCCCAAGGTGACACACTGGGCCGAATGAACCCTATGTCAAGCAACCCTTGGAGCTGAATCTTTAGTTCCTTAAGTTCAGCTAGAGCCATCCTATACGGGGCTTTGGAAACCGGATCCACCCCTGGTGCCAAGTCAATCACGAAGTCAATCTCCCGCTGAGGTGGTAACCCTGGAAGTTCTTCGGGAAAAACGTCCAAAAATTCCCGAACCACCCTGATGTCCTCTGGCCGAATGGTGTCTGGCCGAGTGGTGTCCACCACCACGGCCAGAAACCCTAAGCACCCACCGTGCAATAATTCTCTCGCTGACATAGCCGAGATCACCGGGATCCGAGATCCCTGAACCGAACCCACAAATACAAACGGTTCTTCACTTTCCGGTTGGAAGACCACCATCTTCCTCTTACAGTCAATGCTCGCCGAATATTTAGATAGGAAATCCATTCCTAAAATAATATCAAATTCGACTAAGCTCATCTCTATCAGATCAGCGCTTAACTCTCTACCATCTATCCTGATCGGCATAGACCTAATCCACCTATTGGAGATAACCAATTCTCCGCCAGGTAACAGGGTTCCAAACCCTGATTCATATCTATCAAAGGGTCTACCCAACTTACTAAAGACTCTGGCCGCCACATAAGAATGTGTAGCCCCAGAATCAAACAGCACTGAATAAGGCGAGTTGTTAATAAAAAGCTGACCTGTAACAACTGATGGGCTGGCATCTGCATTAGCCTGCGTGATAGCGAACACCCTGGCTGGAGTGGGTATCGCTGGAGCTCGCGGTGCCTCTGGTCGGAGCTGGGGACATTCCCTCTTGAAGTGTCGGGGCATGCCACAATGAAAGCATCCCTGACCCTTGCACTCACCCCGATGGTGCCTCTTGCAACTAGGGCACTCGGGATAGGAGAATCGGGTCTCATTACCACCAGGACGACTCCCTCTGTTCTGGTTCCCCCGGAACCTCTTGTTCTGACTCGAGCCGCCGGAAGCAGTGGGTGCCCTCTTCCTCTGATCAATGGCCGAACCACTACTCCCCCTGCTATAGCCTGATGCGGGAGGGGTAGGAGCCCCGCCACCAACCGAGTGCGGCGGAATCCGACATGCACCCCACCGCGCCCTCGGCTCGCGGTGCCTTCTCCACCATCTGAGCATAGGTGGTGCTGTCGTCGGTGGTAATCATCAGGTCATGCCTGATCTTGGGATTCAACCCGTCCAGATACTTCTCCTTCCTGCTGAAGTCGGTCGGCACAATTCCCGAGGCTAACCTCGCCAACCGGTCAAACTGAGTAGTATACTCAGTGACGCTCATGTTCTCCCGCTGGGTTAGGTGAACGAACTCTTTCCTCTTGGCGCTTCTGACAGCCTCATTGTAGTATTTCGCGTTGAAGAGTTCTTGGAACCTTTCCCAGGTCATGGTGGTGACGTCATGGATCTGAGACACCATGTCCCACCATACCAGGGCGTCCTCCTGGAACTGAAATGTGGCGCACACCACTCTGTCGTTACCGGTGACACCCATGAAATTCGGGGTACGGTAATCACCGTCGGCCACCTTTGCTCGGCTTTCGATACATCCGGACCTCCCGGGAATACGGAGGTGCTTGCTTCGAGAACCGCTCATACAATGGTTCCAATCTATGGGCCGCCACCACTATCTCGGCACAGGCGGCGAGGCGGTGTGCGGCGGAACTATGGGCACGAGGCTGCGGGAGCACCCCTGCTGTCTCAACCTCTCGAATCTCGAGGTCTTGCTCTTCGATCCGGCTTGCATCTCCGCAAACCGCAACTCCCAATTCGGGGCTCCCCGATCGGCCGGGGGAGCTGGGCAGCCTGTGGCGGGTTCTCATCAACCCGGCCACGAGCCCTGCCTCGGGGACCTCTACCTCGGCCCCTGGCAGGTGGGGGAAACTGCGCTCCCTGTCCCTGATTCGACCCTACGGAATTGCCCTGACTCCTGGTAGTCCGCCTGGCGTCCATCTAGTTAGAACCGCCTGCGAAACCAAGAGTTGGCATATCAGGTCGTATTCAAGGCGAGCTTACTAATGCCGCTTAATTTGGAAATTAGAAATGAAACATGCGCCTATTCTACTATCAGGCTACTAACATGCTTCCTAACAGGCTTTTCTTTTTCATAACTGAATAAAATAAACTACTAAAGCAATAAAGGCTTACTGAACCGTGAACCGAGCTAACTGCTGATGATGATTGTACATGTCGTGACGATCTTCGGAAGACAACACAGCGGCTACGATACCAAATTGTAACACCCTAACTATCTTAGGCGTATTACGTGATTTTTAAACGTCTTGTGCGGCTCGTTGCTAATCAACGAGGTTTATGGAAAAACGTGATTAATTAAAATTTTGCTTTTTAATTAAACTTATAAACCATATTATAAAAGTCTCGGGATCCCGATTTATAAAATCATTTACAAACGTTTTAACTGTTTAACTTTTACATCAAAATGAAAGTCGTCTAACGACAGTTACAAAAATCTCAGCCTTGCTGTCCCGAGGATCGTTCGCTCCAGGCCTAACCGCCCCGACATGTACAATCTCACAAGCTCGCTCACGGTCCATCGGCTACGACCTTGCCTTTACCTACACATGAACATAAAGCGTGAGTCGACGGACTCGGTAAGAAAAGCATAATAATATCATACATAACTAACCGCCGTGTCCAACACGATACCGAGTCCCGCTACCTTGCCATGTCCAACATGGTACCGAGCTACTACTTGCCATGTCCAACATGGTGCGAGTTTTGAACGTTCGGGGGACGGTACTATTGACAAGTATCCTCACGATCGGTCGAGCCGGTCATACTCCTGGTCATACTCCGGCTGTCGTGCCGACGGATAGGTCAATAGCACCGAACCACCAACCAAGTGTCGGCTGATCGGTCGAGCCGGTCATACTCGGTGGCCGGTCATACTCCAGCCTGTACCGACGTGACAGGGTTGGATGGTTCGAAGCCTAAATACATAGCTAATGTAATCTAGCAGGCTTCCTACATGCACACTAAACATGTAATCTACATATGCATACTGTTATACTAATCTTACCTGGATTCCGATTTCAGGTGTGCGGTCAACTCGACCGAATCGAAGGCGAGCGGCGGATTACTGGCTCCTAAACCATAAAAATCACAACGCTATAAGTGACACGCTAAATCACTTCCCGGGGACTAAAACTTGGAACTAAAAGTTTCCCTATCGATAAAAAGCATGGCAATACCCCTACAAACCTAAAAACGAGGAAAACTAGGGTTCGAAAAATCCCCCAACCGTAGGACCAGGTTGCCCAACCGAATTCGGTTCCGGGAAATTCGGGACCCCCACCCGAATTCGGATGCACAACCGGAATTCCGGTTCCTCGCAGGCAGCCAACTAAAAATCCCATAACTCGACCAATTCAACCCCAATTGGTCCCAAACCTTCCAGACCTGTTCTAAACTATCCCTAGAACAAATCCAAAGCATCAAATTCACCCAGAAAACACATATACAAAAATCACCATTAAAGACCAAGCTTTGAGTTCCAAAACTCAAACTTGGTTAAATCCACTATCATGCATCCTAACCTAGTTAATTCTACTTAACTAAGCATAATAACACCTCTGAAAACATACAAGAACATCCAGCAATTCACAGAAACAAAATATAACATTTTCTCTCAAAAAATCACATATTTTACATAGAAAAACCAAAGCTTTGCTCAACCTAACTATCATGCTTCAAAACAACCTAAATAACTTTAATCTAACAAGTTTTAACCTCTGAATTTAAGAACTAATTCACAGCAGCAACAATATTCCACAATCATGCATGCATTCAACTATTTTCCACATATTTTTCCAAGAAAACAAAGGAAGGGAACTAGGAAACACATACCACAACAAGAGATCACTAGAGTTGCAATTTAGGGCATGAATCACCAAAGAAAAATCCAGCCTTTGCACTCCCAAATCCAGCCGAGAGAGAGAGGAAAAGAGAGAGTGTGTGATTTTGAAGTTTTTTTCTATTTTTTACTAAGTGTTGAAAAATGAAAGAAATAAAAGAATATAGCCATTTAACTCATTTACTTCAGCCATGTATAATAAAAATAAACATTTATTTTTCCATTTAATAAATCACATAAGACAAAATACTAATGGGGCAAAAAGACCATTTTGCCCCTCCACCATAAAATCACATAAATCATACTAAAGGGGTATTTTTGGGACATTCAAAATTCCCGGCCATTCCCGACATTCCCAATGTCTAAAACCCGTCCCCAAACTGCTAACATACTAAGTTGTGATTTCTACTGAGCCAAACGCCGAGTTCCAAAATACCGGACACCGGAAATGCGAAATATAAAAACTACCGATGACATAATCATGCATATCAGAATTCCATAAACAACAGTAATAAATTATTTAAATAGCTATAAATAATTTCATGATTAACATAAACAACTGCTAATTTCCAAATTAACTAAGCGGGCTTTACAAAAATCTAGGCGCCTTTCACTAACTCAGAAATAAAATCAGAATAAGTTAACAACATAACTCATATGGACATCTAAAAAGAAAGGACATTTTAATTCAAAATCAAAAAACTCACCACGCAATCAAGGATTCTGTCCAAACCAATAGAGGATTTGATATATCCTTCTTCTTGACCAACATCTGAATATCACCGCCATCTTCATCAGCGGCCCTTTCACTTCCACGCTCTAGATTTTGATTGAATATTGTTGTGAAAATTGTGTACGCAAGTATACGCAATCGTAACAAGTAATAAAGTGATAAATCGACTATCATCTCCACAGGGATTGAAAATTGGAAATTGATTTATAAAACTAATTACTCACAAATTGGTTTCAACAATAATAAAATAAAGTGATGAGAATATGTAAAAAAATTAACAAACACAAACTACGAGGAAAGCAAGCTAGAATTATTAAATTGGCCTAAAAATGCAAAGTTGATATAATGGTGCTAAGGAGTATTGTTGTAAATTGATAATGTCAACTAGGAATTTAAAATGTCATAATCCTTTTTCCAAAGGGTTTATGGTTTAATTCTCTAATTAATTAACATATTCCTATGCCCAATTAATTTTAAGAATACTAATTTAAGCACAATTCCTTCAAGTCATACATGGTAAATAACATATTCCTATGCCATTTACAAACCACATTTTTCCAAAGTGATATTCATGCATCATTCAAGCAATTCCACTAATCCTATTTTTTCCAAAATCAAGATTAGCTACTATTTACTAATGGGGATCAAGCAAAAGTAAGCAATTGCACAATAAACACACTTGAATGAACATAACAAATTTACTAAACATAGCAACAAAATACCAAATTACAATTTAAGTCAACAAAATAATTCTAGCAAAATAAAAATTAACTCATAATTGTGCAAAAATTACAAAGTTTAAAACAAAAGAGAGATAGAAATAACAACCCATTTGGAGCTTGTCACAATACTCCAAGTTCCTCTTCCAAATTTATCTTCTTCTTCCTTTGAATAATTGCCAATCTCCAAAATAAAAATGCTAGATTAAAACCCTAAATAAAACTCTCTCTCTCTCTCTCTCTCTCTCTCTCTCTCTCTCTCTCTCTCTCTCTCTCTCTCTCTCTCTCTCTCTCTCTCTCTCTCTCTCTCTCTCTCTCTCTCTCTCTCTTTTTCTTCTTTTTCTTTTTCTTCATTTCTTCACTGTGTGAGGAGCTCCACCAGCCGCCTCCTTCTTCAATTCCAGTCACTCTCTCCTTCTTTGTAATTCACGCACACTCTCCTTCATCATATAAATATATATATTATTCTATTTAATGTTTTTTCTCATTCAAAATAAAGTCATGCGCTGCCCAAATTTTTTCCTTTGGGCCTTTTTTTTTTTGTTTTGTTTTTTGTCCAACATCATGGCCCATAATACTAAATGCCAATTTTATATTTAAATTCCTACAACACCACACATAATTGTATTTAATTAATTGGGAGACTAAATAAACAAATAAAAATTAATAAAATTAATAAAAACTAATTTCAAAATACTAAAATTAATATTTATGCAAAACTAAACTAAAATAAATAAAAGTCACTAAAATAAACTAAAAATATTTGAGAACAAAGCTAATTTAATGCACAAAAAGAGTTAAATAACTCTATTTTCATAGAGTTATCACACCCCAAACTTAAAACTTTGCTTGTCCTCAAGCAAAAAGAAAAATAAACAAAATAAAACAAAAACAAGGGCAAGAGACAATATGACACTAAAGTTGGTGATCTCCAAAATTTCCTTAGAGATTGATTAGTGAACATAACTTAGAGAAAAATAAAAAGATTGTCCAATGATTGTGAAAAATTCAAGAACAAGTTTCATTCTAATTTTGATTACTCCAAGTGTGTGTGTGAAATGCCTTTTCTCAAAATATTACTTGCAATTTAGATCAATTTATGTAAATATGAATTAAGCACAAAATCTCTAAATTGACAAAGTCTCATAAGTTTATTTTTCATCTCTCTCTCCACTAATGTAGACAAACACAATACCAAAGATCAAAAGGACTTTTTCAAGCTTGTAATGTAAGGCTTAGGTGAAGGTGGTTAAGGTTAAGAGAAGTTATTTTTGGCTCAAACCACCTAAAAGCACCTTAATTTTTCTAAGACCAAAATGAGATCTCACACTTACTTCCTCAAAGAATATCCCACAAAAAATTTGAGTATTAATATTGCCATTATTTATTGCCCCAAAATTTTCCAAAATAATGTGCTCCCAGGTGTTATAGCAATGCCTTAGCACAACATTTTTTTTCTGTGTCTCTGCTCCAGAATGCTGAAGCAATGCTATAACACCTGGGACTTCAAGCTTCTAAAAGAAAATCCTGCTCTTTTTTTTTTTACAAGGGGTGGCACACCCCAAACTTAATTTTAAACAGTCTTTTTCCTTTTTTTTCTTTTTTTTTTTTATCTAACAATGCTAATATAATAATGGCAATATACACAAAATATGTTAACTCTCCCCCAACTTAAAATTCAACATTATCCCCAATGGTGAGAATAATAAAATGACACAATGAAAACACTCACCCAATTACCACTCAACCAAAATTACACTCCTCTCATCCCTTTCATGACCCAACTAACAAATATCTTAGAATAATAAGGTACTCAATGGGTATATGGTAAAGATATTTGTATTTGGCTAGGCTTACATGTGGTAAAAAAAAATAAAGGGATCAATTATGCTCAAAGGGGGTGACTAGGGATGAAATAATACTATGGTTGGCTCGAAAGGCTCAAACGGTCCAAAATGGCCTAAATCATGTCTTCGGTTAAGCATTGTCTAGGATTTCGCCTCAAGAGAGAATCAAACAAATTCTAAGACTTGTGAGATTACAAAATCACATATTTACACAAACTTTCACCAAATCACACATAATTAAATGATCAAGGCATTTATGCTCAAAATTAGACATATCTCAATCAAAATAAAACTAGCACAAGAATTAGTCATAAGCTCAAGCAATATTTATGTTTTTCAACAAGCTATGCACACTATCAATCCTGTATTAGAATGTGGAAAATCACCAAACCAAAGCACATATGCCTCAATTTTTTTTTTCAAACAAGCAAAATAAAAGAAAAGAAAAAAAATATTTAGTTTCCCAAACCATTGTATGCACAAAATTCTCAAATAAGTGTGAGGAAGTTTAAAATTACTAAAGAAGAGTTAAAGAAGAACTCCCCTTTCAATGATGAGCAAAGTCGCTAGGGTCAACCTCCGTAGGTGCGCCTAATTCCACTTGACTTTATGCTCGCACCTAAAAGAGAGAAAAAGAAAAGAAAGAGAGAAAAAAAAAAAACTACAATGCAATTGTCAAAGCCATTTAATATTGCATGTTTATTGAATTTAAAACAAAATAAAGACGAAGTTTAGAAAGCTTGGGTTGCCTCCCAAGAAGCGGTTGATTTAAAGTCGTCGGCTTGACTTTTTGAGAAGCACTTGTCAAAGAGCGGCTTCCGCCCATAGAGAGTGGCATATGCCCTCACAAATGGGTCTTTGTTGTTGACGCCCTCAAGCTTGGCGAGATATGGAATTGAAAAGGCAAAATGCTCAACTAGACTTGAATTCGATGAATGCACATGATGGATGCCAAGGTACCGAGCCAATGGTGGAGGAAGAGGTGGTGGCCGAAAGGGATCTTCATAAACATAATATTCCATTACCATGAGCTCTTTGACTTGAGGAATGCAAAAATGTTCTTGCTCAATTTTTTCAAAAACTGGACAGTTTTGCTGTGATAATGCTACAGCACTATGAGCAGCAACAAATGTTGACCAACTTGGAATGCTTGCTTCCTTATCTTTTTTTTAAGTACTTTGGATTGAAGTGAGCTCTTGTAATTGCTTAAAATTTTCCCCAAGTATCTCCAACTCATCACCACTCCTCAAAATGATATTTTCACTTTCTTCTTCCTCCCTTGAATTTTCCATATCAATACCCAAAGTTTCATGGGGTTTATCATGCAACTCATTGACCAAATGCTCAAGTCGGTTCTCCAATTTCCTCAAGGATGAAGCTTGGCTTTGAATTAAGGCATCCTTTTTTGCCATGAACTCCATCATCAACACCTCAAATGAGCTTGATTGAGCCATTTGATGAGGATCTTCTTCTATGTTGAACTCTTGTAAATCTTCTAAAATCTCATCATTTGGTCCTTGAGTGTAAGTGTCAAAATTTGGCTCCAAATTATTGTAGTTGTCCTCCCAAACATGGTTATTGTTTGGACAATTACAACACCATTTTTTGTACTCCGCCATGTCTTCCAACATCCAATAGGCTTCATCGATTGATAGTTGGTAGAAATTGGTGGTACCATCTCCTCTTTCTACCCATTTCCTTGTGCTTGGATTCAACCCATTTAGGAAAATTTCTAATTGACACTCTTTGGACAACCCATGATATGGAAATCTCATTAGAAATGCCTTGTATCTCCACCATGCTTCATACAAGGGCTCCAAGTCATGTTGAACAAAATTCATAAGGACTTGTACATGAGACATCTCAAGACCTTGCAAAAGAAACCAAAACATGACAAACAAAGCGTAAAATAGAACAAGGAAAATAGAATGAACCAATGAAAACTAAAAAAAAAAAACCAAATTGATAGTAATTAAGTTCTAAAAATAAAATTTCACTAAATCAATCCCCGGCAACGGCGCCAAAAACTTGTTGTGAAAATTGTGTACGCAAGTATACGCAATCGTAACAAGTAATAAAGTGATAAATCGAGTATCGTCTCCACAAGAATTGAAAATTGGAAATTGATTTATAAAACTAATTACTCACAAATTGGTTTCAACAATAATAAAATAAAGTAATGAGAATATGTAAAAAATTAACAAGCACAAACTACGAAGAAAGCAAGCTAGAATTATTAAATTGGCCTAAAAATGCAAAGTTGATATAATGGTGCTAAGGAGTATTGTTGTAAATTGATAATGTCAACTAGGAATATAAAATGTCATAATCCTTTTTCCAAAGGGTTTATGGTTTAATTCTCTAATTAATTAACATATTCCTATGCCCAATTAATTTTAAGAATACCAATTCAAGCACAATTCCTTCAAGTCATACATGGTAAATAACATATTCCTATGCCATTTACAAACCACATTTTTCCAAAGTGATATTCATGCATCATTCAAGCAATTCCACTAACCCTATTTTTTTCCAAATTCAAGATTAGATACTACTTACTAATGGGGATCAAGCAAAAGTAAGCAATTGCACAATAAACACACTTAAATGAACAAAACCAATTTACTAAACATAGCAACAAAATACCAAATTACAATTTAAGTCAACAAAATAATTCTAGCAAAATAAAAATTAACTCATAATTGTGCAAATATTAAAAAGTTTAAAAGAAAAGACAGATAGAATTAACAACCCATTTGGAGCTTGTCACAATACTCCAA
Organism: Cannabis sativa; assembly: GCF_029168945.1. Classification (NCBI taxonomy): domain Eukaryota; kingdom Viridiplantae; phylum Streptophyta; class Magnoliopsida; order Rosales; family Cannabaceae; genus Cannabis; species Cannabis sativa. The sequence goes on along the minus strand of NC_083607.1, from coordinate 51,918,475 downwards.
GTTCCTCTTCCAAATTTATCTTCTTCTTTCTTTGAATAATTGCCAATCTCCAAAATAAAAATGCTAGATTAAAACCCTAAATAAAACTCTCTCTCTCTCTCTCTCTCTCTCTCTCTCTCTTTTCTTCTTTTTCTTTTTCTTCATTTCTTCACTGTGTGAGGAGCTCCACCAGCCGCCTCCTTCTTCAATTCCAGTCACTCTCTCCTTCTTTGTAATTCACGCCCACTCTCCTTCATCATATAAATATATATAATTCTATTTAATGTTTTTTCTCATTCAAAATAAAGTCATGGGCTGCCCAAATTTTTTCCTTTGGGCCTTTTTTTTTTTTGGTTTTTTTTCCAACATCATGGCCCATAATACTAAATGCCAATTTTATATTTAAATTCCTACAACACCACACATAATTGTATTTAATTAATTGGGAGACTAAATAAACAAATAAAAATTAATAAAAACTAATTTCAAAATACTAAAATTAATATTTATGCAAAACTAAAAAAAAACAAATAAAAGTCACTAAAATAAACTAAAAATACTTAAGAATAAAGCTAATTTAATGCACAAAAAGAGTTAAATAACTCTATTTTCATAGAGTTATCAAATATATATATATATATATATATTGTTGGGTTTTATGCCCTAAATAAAACTCTTTACAATCTGATTAGTTATCAATATAAGAAATTTTAAGTGATTTATGTTAGCATGAATTTTACATGCTAATGGTTTAATATGTTTATTACATTTGCACACAAAATCAGTTAAATCCAGATCATATGTTTATTCACAATTACAGTATCGTCAACACAGTGGAATGCGATTGTGATCATATGAATCAAAAGGCTAAGTCCCTGTTTCATCAGTGTTTTGGATTTATACTAATGTGATAATCAGGGATGATGTGTACTTACACTTGGAGTAAGTGTTATGTTCTTTCCAGGACATTAGTAAAGTATACTAGTTTCGAATGTATGGAGTATACATTGGACTGGACCGATATTGCAACTTAGTTAAGATATTACAAACTTACCGTTATATCTTTCCAAGTCAATATCAGTAGTTGATCTTAAGATTAAAAGAATCTAAATCCTGATATACTTAGGCTCAACTCAACAGTACTATTCATGTTCTTTGATTTATTAGTTAAGCCTACTTTTGGGTCAGGGTGATACGTATATTTTGGGAACATGATAGTATGATTGAGTGGGAGTGCTGAACATAAATATGGAATCTATAGCTTCTACTGGTGTATAGAAGTCAAGTGATGATTCCCTTCGAGCTTAGCAAATAGAAGTAAATGGATGAGCTCTTATTTAAGTGACTAATTCTTAGATCACTAAACACCATTTACAGGTAGCTAAGTGTTTTAAGGGGCAAAATACATTGAGGGGTGAGAATGGTAAAATTATCCCATCTCGATGTAAATCGTCTGTATAGATGATCTTTGATCACAATAAAATTATAACAATGGTTAAATGAGATAGCATATCTATATCGTGGAACATATAATATGCTCTATACAAGTCTGAGAGTGCAATTCTAAGTTCTAAGAGTGGATTCAATGAAGAATTAATAACTAGGAATTTACTTAGTAAATTCGGTTCACTTATTGGAAGCTCAGCATATAGATCCATGGTCCTCATTCTAGTTGAGAACATACTTCTTGTAAGACTTAATAATTGATTCGTGATTAGTCAATTATAATTATAAAGTTAGACTATGTCTAATTTGTGAATTTTCACTAAGGAGGGGCAAAATTGTAAAGAAAAGAGATTCTAGGTTTATTTATTTATTAATGGACTTTATATGTCTAGTTAATAATTAAATTAAATGACAATATTATTTAATAATCTATTTTAGTTATTAAATAATTAGTTTTGGCATTTAAAATGTTAGAATTGGAAAATTGGCGTTTTTGAGAAAATAGAATTAAAATTTGTTAAAACTGTAAAATCAAGTGGGGCCTATTATCTACACCTTGGCCGGCCACTTTATGTGGAATTTCAAATTGGTATTTTCATTATTTTAATGCCAAATAATTCCTAACCTAAACGTAGTAGTTGCCTATAAATAGAAAGTGATGGCTTAGTCAAATAACAAGCTTTTCAATAAGTTTTCATTATTCTTCTGACAGAAAATTCTCTCTTCTGAAAAACTGAGCCTTCCCTTTTCTATACCTTGGCCGAACCTCTCTCTCTCTTTTCTTCTTATAAATTTCGAACCTAAGTGATATAGTAAGTGCTCACACACATCAAGTGGTAACTCAATCATAGATTTGAAGACTGTGAAGGATCAAACTCAAAGAGAAAGACATTTGGGCTCAGATCTTGATAATACTCTGTGACAAAAAGGATACAAGGGTTAGAGATCTGAGTGGAAGGAGACATTAATTCCGCTGCATCAATGTAAGGTTTTCTTAACTTTATATGTGTTTAATTTATCGTTTTAGAAAGTTCATATTTAGAGTGTTAAACAACATACTTGTGAGTAGATCTAAGATCCTAGTAAAATAAATTTCCAACAACTGGTTTCAGAGCCATGGTAATTGATTTGCTTGCAAGAAATTTTGACTTTAAAACGATTTTTTGTGTTTTGGATGGTATCATGTTGTATAAAGTGTTATATGATGATTGATTGATGTTTGTGAATTTTCGTGAAAAATAATTGAAATTTTATTTCTGAAATTATTTTTATTGGATAGTATGGAAAAAATTAAGCAAGTTACTTTTTTTAATAGAACTCAATTTCGATTTAATTTGAATTAGTTATGATTTTTTGAAGATTCGAAAAAAAGATAGGGATGCTGCATCACCCACGCGCGCGGACAGAGTGCATTCAGACAAGCAGCTCGCCCAGCGCCTGTCTGAAGCCCCTTACGCGCGCGGAAATCCTGCACTTTCCCCCTTGCACCGAGGTTTCTCGGCAGGCCACCCTGTGAGCGCGCGCGGACGTGTATGCACAACATACCATCCGTACAGCTCACATTTTTTTTTCGTTTTTCTTCGTTTTTTTATGCTTTTTCATGGATTTAACTTCCGATTTTTTGTGTAGTTTTGTATTTAGACATTTACTATTCCTATTTCAATTCTAATTATCATAATTAAATTATTCAATATATATTTTTTAATTTAATTCATAATATTAGTGTAATTTGAATTTAAAATAGTAAATATCTATCTTTTTTTGCTTAATTATCTATCTTATTTTTAAATTTGATTATATCTTATCTTATTTTTAAATTTAAGGTCAGATATTAAATTTTTTAAATTAAATATTTTTTTTAAATAATTTGACCTTATTTAAATTTAAAATAAGATAACTATAATCATGATATTTTAAATAGATGTAAGATAGTTTGCTAACTTTTAAATTTTGTTATTTTATTTATTTAAGTTAAACTTAAAATCTGAAAAAGATATTTATTTACTTTTTTTTTAATTTTTATTTAATTTTCATTTATAAAATAACATTTAATTTTTAAAAAGTAGTTAGCAAATTTTGAAATGATATTTAGGTTAGTTGAAACCTAATTTTTCAAAATTGTAGGTTTAATTTTAAATATTTCATTTATTATTTTCGAAATATATATATTTATTTTTTTTTTAATTTCAAAATAATTTTTTTTTATTTGATTTTCGAAATTTATTTATTTAAAATTAAATAAATCCTACATCTAACTATCCAGCTAACCTTGTTGCAGGAGTATGTGTTTTAGCTTGGTTGTAAGTTTTTAAAACCTATTATTGCTTGATTGCAAATAGCCATAGTTAACTTGTTGACAGATCCAATGATTTGATTTTAACTCATGACTCCCTTGGTCAAGTAAATAATTTGTAACAGGTAAATTTTACAATTTTCTTTCATCTGTGTATGATCTAGCAACATGATAGGATCCATCCAAGTGTGTGCCTGTGTGAGCCTATATGTTTATTTTATTATATAGACGCATATAGGTTGTTGCTAAATAAAATGTCACACCATGATAGATTTTATTCAGGTCCATTTAGTTTTTGGACCTATTCAATTAATAACAGTTATTTATTTTAAGGTTAAATTCCTCTCTTTTGGGCCTTGTGTGAGAGTTGGGAGCCATAGAAGTGGGTACGACATACTGAACCCAGCACCCCCTCACATGATCTACCCCAATTGTGAAGGCCCATTTGCCTGATTTGAATAACTGTACTAGGTTAATTATATTAGTTTGACCTAGTAAAATTGAATTAGCAACATAATTAACTTTTAAAATATATGAAAATTTATTTTCATTTTAATATTTTAAAGTTAATTTTAAGAAAAATACGATTAGTTTAAGATATTATTTCTAGACAAACTATTTGTATTTTTCTTGTATTTAATTAAATAAAGAATTTTAACTAACTAGATTCTTTCTGGAACTTATTTAATTAAATATTCCTATTTAAGTTATAAATCAGTTATATTAACTGATTTTTCATATCTAACTTAAATTTGAATATTTTATTTAAATTTTAAAATTAAGTTGAGGAATCCTAGGCATTAGTTATTAAAGATTCTTAAGATATTTTTTTAAGTTAGTTTTAAACTTAAAATGGGATATTTTTCAAATTAAGTGGTTATAACTTAATTTTTGATATTTAATTAAATCTAAATTTGAAAATATTCAAGTTTTGGATTTTTTCTATACAACTTAAATAAGATATTTTTTCAAATTTTTGTTGAAAAGATACTTAGTCAAATAAGATATTTTCTAGATAGTTATTTCTAGATTACTTATTATTTCTAATATTTAAATAGGAAAAATATTATACATTGTGAAATTAATTATTTAAATAATTAAATTTGGTAAAATTTTATTTAAGTATATTTTTTCCTAGTATTAAATTAGAAATTAATAATTAAGCCTTCTCTAATCTTAATTATTTATTTCTTGAATTTAATACATTTAATTAAATTGAAAAATTAAATATCTTAGTTGATTTTCATCATGATACTTAAATATTTATTTTCTCATGACACTTAATAAAATAGAAAATTATTTTTAGGCTGAAATTTATTTTTTCAACTTAAATTTAAATAATTTTCAAAATATATTTTTCTTTATTTTATTAATCAATTTCGAAAATTGCATTTTAATTATGCAATATTTTTGAATTTTTCTTGAAAAATAGATTAAGTTGTAAATTAATTATTTATTTTAATTAATTCTTGGACCAACTTAAATCAATGATTTTTGCATCTATTGATTAATTTAAAATAAATGAATTTAAATATATTATTAGAAATTGAATTAATTAGTCAAAGGAAAATCTAGATAGGTGATATTTTTGCTTGAAGTATTTTTTCTAAGTATTTATTATTTATTATTTTCGAAAATTTGTATAGTTTTATACTTTATTTTTCGAATACAATAAATATATTCTTACGAAAATTTATTTTAAGTTGCTATTTAAATTAATACAACTTAAATTAATTTTCTTAATATTTATATTTAAAATTACTACTAAGATGGAAATAATTCATTTTATTTCAATCACCATCTAAGTATAATTTTATAAATATTATATTAAATTCTTATTTTGAATTCTAATTCTAAATTTGAATTTAATGAATATATTTATTAGAATAATAAAGAAAATACATTTTAAAGAATGAACTTTATTATTATTAAGATAATCGATCTCCATTGTTTGTTTTACATCACGTTTGTTTTAGTGAGTAATCCTCCCTAATGGAGGAACGTTCATTAGCAATTTCGCACCGTTTAATCTCGAAAGATAAGTAGTTTGTAAGTGTTTTATATGGTATGGATCACCCTAATGGTGGCGACCATATTTGACTTGCAAGTTGCAAAACAATGGTAGAAGCTCATAAGATAGAATAGCCTTGACTCTCGCCTAAACGGGATAACGCTGGATTCCAATCTTGATCTAATAAAAGGTTGCTAAAATGTTTAACATTTTAGATGAGCTGACAACTGTATTCAATAAATGATAGCTTTGACTCTCGCCTAAACGGGACACTGATATCAGTTTCTTGAAAAACCTTGGAAATTATTTAGGATTGAATTTTTTTTAAGTATTTTCTCTTATCATTCCTACTTGCTATGTGCTTATAATTTCTGAATTGATTTTGTGTTAAACCATTATTAATTTCTATTTGTTGATTTCTATTATTTTGTAGTATCATGTATAATCATGATGAATTCCATGTTATCACTATTGACTGAAAATAAGCTAAATGGATCTAACTTTCCTAAATGGAATGAGAACATTAATATCGCTCTCATAGGAGAAAGTGCCTTGTTTGTTTTAACTGAGCCGTCACCTGAAGTGCCTCGGGATAATGCATCCAAAGCTGTGAAAGAAAAGTATGAGCGTTGGCAGAAAGCAAATGACAAAGCTCTATACTTTATGCTTTCCAGCATGGTTGACACCCTCAAAACTCGGTTTTCTAAAACCGAAAAGGCTGCTGAAGTAATGACGAAGTTAAATGAGCTATTCGGTAGGGCATCACTTCAGTCTCGCTTTGACGCGACTAAGAAGTACATCAATGCACGGATGGAACCCCATCAAAACGTGCGTGATCATGTTCTCCTCATGGCAAGTTATTTCCAAGAAGCCCAGGATCATGGTGCTGAAATGGATCACACTACTCAAGTAAGCCTTATCTTGAATAGTCTGACTCTAGCATTTCTGCCCTACACATCAAATTATGTCATGAATAAGAAGGACATAGACTTTCATGAGTTAGTCAATGACCTTCAAACTTATGAAAATTTGATTGGAGGACCCAAGAAGAAAGGGAGTAAGCCTCAAAATTCTGGGAATGGTAATGGGACGGTCAAACCTGAAACAAATATTGCATCTGCTTCAAAACCCAAATCGAAGAAGAAGTGGAAGAACACCAAAAAGCGTGCAAAAGTCATGAAAAACAAAAAGGCTGCTGCTTCTGGTGATGCTACACTTAAAGGAAAGTGTTTCTACTGCAATGAGAAAGGTCATTGGAAACCCCAGTGTCCTAAAATTCTTGCAAAGAAACAAGGTATTTCTTTTTATAAACTTTAAGACTTTTAGTGAATTATTATCCAATTGGATTTATGATTCTGGACCAACTTTGTTTATTTGTTTTCTTCTTCTTATAGGCCAGGCTACTTGAACTCAGATGAGTTGGATCGGAAAGCTGGACCAAGGGTGAAATCGTCCAGATGAAGATGAAGCTCTTCTATCTATTTTGAATTAATTGTTTTAGTTTAAAGACAATTTGGATTTTGAATTTTAGTTAGGGAGATTTATCCCTGTTTTTCTCATATTGTTGCAATAATTTTTTTTATTAATAAAGTTTCTATTATTTTCGAATTCTAACCAATTGCAATTTATGAGATTGAGCTTCATTTACTTTATCAACAATTACCACATTATATTTATATGTTTGTATGTGTAAGTGTTTTTGTTATTGATGCAAATTCTATGATATTTACAACTCTTCATAGAGTTATATTAAATAAACACTAGAAACTAATTCTATGTTTATTAATAATTGTTAATTCTAATACAATTATTAAGAATTTGTTTAATAAAAGGATCTTTTGATCTGATAGGGGTGGAGAAAAGTTAAGAAAACTATGCAGTTCAACGATCTTTTATATCTAATGAACTCTGGATAGTATTCAACTCCACATAAACTCTATCACACTTAGAGAATCATGATCTTTACAACCTTTAGGGGTGGATCATAATCTCTATATACTTAGGGGTGGAGTTTATCCACAATACCCCATATGTTTATACTGAGGGGTGGAGTCTATTCCACATTACCCTATGTAACACATATTTTCTTTAAACATGGTAGTAATATAATGACTTAGCTATTATCAATATAAATCCTTGATCTTGATTGTTTGTTCCAATTTAGTTTTACTGTTGTAGTAAAAGTTTGATACCTATAAAAGTTCTTTGATAAAGTTTCACACTACCTTAATTGAGTAGGAGAATTTTAAAATTCTATACCCATCTTCATTAGGTTGATACTTGTGAGAGGTACTTAAGAACACTACTGAAAAGAAAATCTAACCATTCACATGGATAGGTATAACTTATCAGAATTATGAGAATAAGATAAAGAACTCTAGTTCAGTCTATTCGAATGACTTGAACTATGAATTCTTAATCCTCATAAAATTTTATGGTATCTTAATTTTGTTTACTTAATCTCTGGCATGTATTTTTCAATTCAAATACTAGTCTGCTATGTTGATGATTTAGTCTTAACTTAAAGTTTCAGACTAATACAAAAGTCACAACTGGATAACTCTCCAAACAATAAGAGGTTAAAAGTATTATTTAACCAGACATCTGCTATTGAGTGGGAGCTATCTGAGATGTAATCAAATAAGGAACATTAGAAGATATTCAAGAATGATTTATGAAAGTGATCTATATGTTAGATATTAAGGAACTGTGTATCAGTTATCCTTGTATCTCACCAACTCATTCGAAATTCTTGAGATGGTGCTTACTTTGGGGGTGGAAGAGTTATTCTATAATAATTCAAGCTCTACCAGAGAAGAATTATAACTTTGTAAATTCGAAATTACCAGAAAGTTATATTACTGAAGAAAAGTCTACATTGTATTATCTCAATTACATATTTTAAAATATGAGAGATATGTCTTCTGTTTATTCAGATGTACTTTAAAACAGTAAGGATTTCAGTATCCCTTGATGAGTAAAGCATATAGTAAAGGATGTTTCATAAATGTATTTATGAACTAGTTTCCAGAAGTTTGGGTGGATTCAAATATACTACACTTGATCTAAAGATCAAGACATCAGATTGACTTATTTGCACACCTTGTTTTATATTAGTAAAAGTGGGAGTTTGTTGGGTTTTATGCCCTAAATAAAACTCTTTACAATCTGATTAGTTATCAATATAAGAAATTTGAAGTGATTTATGTTTGCATGAATTTTACATGCTAATGGTTTAATATGTTTATTACATTTGCACACAAAATCAGTTAAATCCAGATCATATGTTTATTCACAATTACAGTATCGTCAACACAGTGGAATGCGATTGTGATCATATGAATCAAAAGACTAAGTCCCTGTTTTATCAGTGTTTTGGATTTACACTAATGTGATAATCAGGGATGATGTGTAGTTACACTTGGAGTAAGTGTTATGTTCTTTCCAAGACATTAGTAAAGTATACTAGTTTCGAATGTATGGAGTATACATTTGACTGGACCGATATTGCAACTTAGTTAAGATATTACAAACTTAGCGTTATATCTTTCCAAGTCAATATCAGTAGTTGATCTTAAGATTAAAAGAATCTAAATCCTAATATGCTTAGGCTCAACTCAGGAGTACTATTCATGTTCTTTGATTTATTAGTTAAGCCTACTTTTGGGTCAGGGTGATACGTATATTTTGGGAACATGATAGTATGATTGAGTGGGAGTGCTGAACATAAATATGGAATCTATAGCTTCTACTGGTGTATAGAAGTCAAGTGATGATTCCCTTCGAGCTTAGCAAATAGAAGTAAAATGGATGAGCTCTTGTTTAAGTGACTAATTCTTAGTTCACTAAACACCATTTACAGGTAGCTAAGTGTTTTAAGGGGCAAAATACATTGAGGGGTGAGAACGGGAAAATTATCCCATCTCGATGTAAATCATCTATATAGATGATCTTTGATCACAATAAGATTATAACAATGGTTAAATGAGATAGCATATCTATATCGTGGAACATATAATATGCTCTATATAAGTCAGAGAGTGCAATTCTAAGTTCTAAGAGTGGATTCAACGAAGAATTAATAAGTAGGAATTTACTTAGTAAATTCGGTTCACTTATTGGAAGCTCAGCATATAGATCGATGGTCCCAATTCTAGTTGAGAACATACTGCTTGTAAGACTTAAAAATTGATTCGTGATTAGTCAATTATAATTCTAAAGTTAGACTATGTCTAATTTGTGAATTTTCACTAAGCAGGGGCAAAATTGTAAAGAAAAGAGATTCTAGGTTTATTTATTTATTAATGGACTTTATATGTCTAGTTAATAATTAAATTAAATGATAATATTATTTAATAATCTATTTTAGTTATTAAATAATTAGTTTTGGCATTTAAAATGTTAGAATTGGAAAATTGGCATTTTTGAGAAAATAGAAATAAAATTTGTTAAAACTGCAAAATCAAGTGGGGCCCATTATCTACACCTTGGCCGGCCACTTTATGTGGAATTTCAAATTGGTATTTTCATTATTTTAATGCCAAATAATTCCTAACCTAAACATAGTAGTTGCCTATAAATAGAAAGTGATGGCTCAGTCAAATAACAAGTTTTTCGATAAGTTTTCATTATTCTTCTGACAGAGAATTCTCTCTTCAGAAAAACTGAGCTTTCCCTTTTCTATACCTTGGTCGAACCTCTCTCTCTCTCTTTTCTTCTTCTAAATTTCGAACCTAAGTGATAGAGTAAGTGCCCACACACAGCAAGTGGTAACTCAATCATAGATTGGAAGATTGTGAAGGATCAAACTCAAAGAAAAAGACATTCGGGCTCAGATCTTGATAATACTCTGCGAAAGAAAGGATACAAGGGTTAGAGATCTGAGTGGAAGGAGACATTAATTCCGCTGCATCAATGTAAGGTTTTCTTAACTTTATATGTGTTTATTTTATCGTTTTAGAAAGTTCATATTTAGGGTGTTAAACAACATACTTGTGAGTAGATCTAAGATCCTGGTAAAATAAATTTCCAACAAATATATTATCACAGTATCCTTGCTCCTTCTTTCACCTCCTTCCTCGAGCTTCAAAATAAATGTATGAAAACTCTCAAGAGTTGGAATAGTCTAAAAACTCTGTCGGTCACAACATTAACTGTTTGCAAAACCAAATTGAGGCTATTCACAGAAACCCTATCCTGTCCACTGAGGAAATTGTTAAGGCCAATCATCTCCAATCAACTGTTGACTCTCTTCTTTTAAAAGAGGAGGTTCTTTGGAAGCAATGGTCTAGGGTTAATTGGCTTAACGCTGGGGATAAGAACACTAAATTCTTTCATAGCCGTGCAAATTCCAGAAGGAGAAATAATATGATTAAGGGTATTAGTCTGGATGATGGTTCCACTGTCACTACCTTCCCCACTATTATTGATACCTTTATGGAGTTTTACACTAATCTTTTCACCTCCACGGGGGCTAATATGGATTTTATCAACACTATGCTGCAGAGGATTACCCAACGTCTCACCCTTGACCATCTCACTTTCCTTAGTAGGGACTTCGATTTTTCTGAAGTTAAGACTGCCCTTTTCCAACTTTCTAGGGATAAAGCCCCTGGTCATGACGGTCTCAATCCAATTTTTTACTAGAAACATTGGCACCTTCTTGGTAACTCTTTTGGTAAAGCAACTTTTTTACTAGAAACCTTTTCCCAAGAAGCAAGGTGGAGCTTGCTTCTATTGCCTTTAGAACCCAATAAAAAATTGCGATAACTCTTGTCTATGGCAGTCGTGAGTTTGAAAGGAATAATCAATAGGAAAAAATGCTTTTTTTCCCCCTCAACTATTACGTGGGTAGACTGTTGGGTTTTATGCCCTAAATAAAACTCATTTCAATATAATCAGATTACTTATTAATATAGATCAGAAATAACATTTAATGTTGCATGGTTCACATGATTTATTTCATGATTATATGTACATAATGTATGAATTCATCTGAAACCCTTTTCACATACTTGATCCTGTTTATTGTGCCGTCAACACATTGGAAAGTAAACATGACTATGTGAATAAAGTTTCCTAGATTTATCAGACATAGGGTTTTACTGATATGATAATCTACAACAGAGTTTACTTGCATTTGGAGAAGTGCTATGTTCTTTCCAGAGCATTGGTTAAAGTAAAGCTCAGGTTGGATGCATGGAGTATGCATCGGAAGGGACCGATATTGAACTTTGACTTAGATTTATTAAACTTACCGTAATATCTATTCAAGTCAATATCGCCTAGTTGATCCTAGATCAAATGTTCTTAATCCTGTTATGATTAGGCTCAATCTCAGGAGGCTATTCGTGTTCTTTGATTTGTTAGTTAAGCCTACTTTTAGGTCAGGGTGATACGTACATTTTGGGAACACGGTAGTGCAATTGAGTGGGAGCGCTATCATAAACATGGAATCTATAGCTTCTATCTGGCGAATAGTAAGCAAAGGATGATCTCCTTCGAGCTTGACCAAACGAACATAAATGGTGGAGTACTCATTTCACATAAGCTGAAATATCATTTATACGGGGTCAAGTGTTTTAAGGATAAAATACATAGTAGGGTGTTACGGTAATCTAATCCCTTTACAGTGTAGATCATTCATATAGAGGATCAGTGATCAAATTAGGATTATAACAATGGATAACTAATGATGCGTCTATATGGTGGAACATATAGAGCATTCTATATACTGAGAGTGCAATTCTAAGTTCTATGCGTGGATTCAACGAAGAATTAATAAGTTAGTGAATTTTAGTGCTAAATTCTTGATCTACTTATTGGAAGCTTGGTTATATAGACCCATGGTCCCCGCACTAGTTGAGATAATATTGCTTGTAAGACTCATGTAATTGGTTTTGATTAATCAATTATAATTCTCAAATTAGACTATGTCTATTTGTGAATTTTTCACTAAGTAAGGGCGAAATTGTAAAGAAAGAGTTTTAGGGGCATATTTGTTAATTATGATACTTTGTATGGTTCAATTAATAAATATGATAAATGACAATATTATTTAATAATTATTCATAGTTATTAAATAGTTAGAATTGGCATTTAAATGGTTGAATTAGAAAATTGGCGTTTTTGAGAAAATCAGATGCAGAAAAGGTAAAACTGCAAAATTGCAAAAAGTGAGGCCCAAATCCACTAGTATAGGGCCAGCCATTTTTGTAGGAAATTTAAACTGATATTTTCATTATTTTAATGCCAAATAATTCAAACCTAACCCTAGTGGAATGCTATAAATAGATAGTGAAGGCTTCAAGAAAATTACACTTAAATTTTCTATTTTTCCTTCAGAGAAAAACCTGAGCCTTCTCTCTCCCTATCTTTGGCTGAACCCACTCTCTCTCTCTTCCTCATTGAGATTTCGAAATTCTTAGTGTAAGAGCAGTGCCCACACACAGCAAGTGATACCTCAATCATAGTGAGGAAGATCGTGAAGAAAGACTTTCAGCAAGAAGGAGGTTTCAGCATCAAAGATTCAGAGAAAGAGATCCAGGTTCAGATATTGATAATGCTCTGCTACAGAAGGGAATCAAGGGCTAGATATCTGAACGGAATGAGTCATATTATTCCGCTGCACCCAATGTAAGGTTTCCTAAACTTTATATGTGTTTATTTCATCGTTTTAGAAAGTTCATATTTAGGGTGTTAATCAACATACTTGTGAGTAGATCTAAGATCCTGGTAAAATAATTTCCAACATAGACTCATATCCCCTAACTTTTTTTTTTTTGGTGAAAATCCCCTCGATCTATGATAAACAATGAAAGTCCTCCTTCCATCTGGTTCTATCTAAAATATTAACGATTTCAATACTGATTTCTATGTAGGTGAGGAAACTGATGGTTGTTGAAATTATTAATACCCTTGACATATAAGTGACGCCTCTGTCATCATCTTCTTCATTCTTCATGCTTTAAACCCTAATTTCTTTCTATTATTCTGCAACTTGTTCATTTCTAAAAAAACTTCTTTCTTTGTGTCATTCATTTGTCCCCAAATTTCGGTGAGCATCATGTCTTCCTTTTCTTCTTCAAGCAAATGAGTATCAAATAGAAAATATGAAGATCAACTTTCGAATAATAATCCTATCTGTGATTATGGGTGTGTGACACTTATACATACATCTCAAACTAAAGATAATCAAGGTAGAAAGTTTTGTGGATGTCCTAGATACAAGGTAATTTTTTTATTATTATTTTGATTGTGTTTCCTTTTTTTTGTTCTGGAATGTGTTTCTTTTTTAATTTGCAAGTATTTTTTTGGAATATTTTCTTTGTAATTGGTTAAGAGGTTTGAGGTAATTCTTTCTTCTTTTTGTAAAATAATAATAATAATAAATCATGCCCATTAAAAGAGGATCTACGCAATTCATGCAATTTTAAGGCAATTTATAAACTGATTCTAATCAAGAATTTGTTTTGCTTAGTATATATTATAAATCTTACACCAATATCACAGAATGAATTCATGCAATTCATTGTGTGATATTTTGATTTCATTTCATCTCAGCATTTCCTTTTTTATCTTCTATTTTATTTTAGAGAAATGTTGATAAAGGTTGTAATTTTCTCATTTGGATAGACACTACTCAATAAGGATTCAATCCAAATTTAAATGGTTTGATTACAAGGTTAGAAGAAATTGAAGATGTTGTTAGACAGCTGCAGAAGGTTATTCAGAAAAAAAAAATTAAGATATTGCAAGCATTTTGAGTTTTATGCAACTAGTAAAAATTGGAATTTGTACATTGGTTCTTTTTTTTTTTCTTTGTATTGTTTAAGTTATCATAAAGTCAAGACAATTATAATTATGTCTATAAGTTATTTCTAATGTATTTTGGTTTCATTTTCATGATAAACATGAGTTGTTGAGTTTATTGATGTGCTCTAATATTTTGAGTCATATTCAATTATGATTTTGATATAGAAATGCTCATCAACAAAAGATTATGGCAGCTGAAATAACATAATGAGAAACTGGTTTGATATACTGTAATATGAGCAATTCTCAAAATATACATAGCAGCAAGCTAACTTAACAACAACCAAGTTCCATAACATAAAACCATTCTAATAAAAATCGGAAGCCTACAAAATACCAAATCATGTACTAGGTAAATGTCTACCATAAAGTAAATTCATATGGTCATATAAGTTTATCATAAACCAGCAAACTTTGTATTACACAAAAGGTTTTAAAATGGCTTCAAAATGAGAATCATCATTCAATCCTATTTCTTTGTCAATTTGTTTGGAAATAGGCTTCACTATTCCAACCTTACCACTTTTAGGCCACTAATCTTAATTTCTAATTGGAAATATTCGATGTCTATCAACCTTCAAATAATACTCTTTTGTGTACCATTTACTTACATAATTTTCTAGTTCCCCATGTTTATTCCATATGGAAACTATTGCATGACTACATGGAATTCCAGTGAGATCCCACTTTCTACAAGAGCAATTCATCTCCTTCAAGTCTAGATAATACAAGCTTCCGTACATGGTTTAAATTTTCTAAATCAAGTCTGAAGACTTCAATGAGATATGTCCACTAGCTATGTCCTTGTTCTTTTCAAGAATTTCTTGTATCCTTGGAGCAATGTTCGACTACCACATCAATGCCAAATGCCTATTCTTGGTAAGTCTTTTGAGTAGATAAATTCTAATCCTTTCCAACATGGACAATATAGGTCTCTCTCTTACTACTAATATTGCTGAGATCCCATTGAATGTCTCGCACAAGTTGTTCAGAAGAATGTCACACTTCAGATGAGTCCTAAAATTTGACATGCTCCAATGTTGGGGTCCTACTTCCATTAACAATTCATAGGCACCCTTATCGAGCTGCTTTATCTCTTTCATTACAGCCTAAAACCTAGGAATAGTAACCTCTCTCGCAGCCTTCCACAAAAGGTCATTTAATTTTTTATCTCTAAACACTTTGATAAAATTCTTCTCCAAATGTCTTGCACAATGCACAATGTCTATGCTCGACTTCAGGTACCCCCTCCTCCCACATATCCTTTAATGACTGTTGCAATCCTTTTTGTTTATCTGTAATGAAAGTCCAATAATTTGAATTCTCTATCTTCAAATCTACTCTTAGACATTGTAAGAACTAGTTCCATGTCTCCTTATTTTCAATCTCGACAATAGCAAATGCAACAGGATAAATACCGTTCTCTGCATCTATCCCAATTGCAGTTAGCAATTGCCCTTTACGTGGTCCTTTTATGTAACAACCATCTAAGCCTATCAATGGCCTGCATCTGGCATTAAATCCATCTCTCAAACCAACAAAGCAAATGTACATTCTCTTAAACTGTGGATTCCCATTATCTCCAACTTCTGTCACGAACTCAATAGTGGAGCCCTTATTAGTGTACTTAATTTCCTCAGCATAGTCCTATGAGGCAGCATATTGTTCTTCATAACTCCAATCTTTTTTGTTGCAAGCTTACGAGCTTTGTAGGCCTTGTCTCTAGAAATGTCAACTATATGAGCTTTGCTCACTTTCTGCATGAAGGAAGCAATTTTCCAATTTTCATTGCTTTTGAATTCAGTTAAGTACTTATTGCTAAACCATTTGGTAGTGGCAAATCTTTTATGCTTTTTCATTGAACATTTGTCGACATCAATATAACTTTTGATAGCAAATGCCGAACTATCACTATTGATCTTTGAGGAAAAATACATCCAAGGACATTGGATGCCTTTACATTTGGCCCGAACCCTATGAGAATCATTCACTTTGAAGAATATTTCCTTTCCGTTCATAATTGCGTATTCCTTCACAACATGCTTGAATTCTTTCCCTGAAGAAAACACTAATCCTACCTCAAATGAAGTGTTCTTCATATCAACATCAACATTGAATTCTGGCATCTTAGGTAACTTAGCTTTCATGGAGCTTCTTTTACACGTGTAAATTTTTGAGTTCATCATCAATGTCCTTCTTATAACTAGAACTATATTGTTGTATGTACTCATTGTCAAAGTCATCCAACTGTGCATCCTCCATATCAATTTCCATTGGCCTTTTCCCTAACCCCTTGAGATGAATTTCTGTTGTCTCATCAACAATCAAGTCATCATGACACTGCTCATACTCAGGATCACTTTCATATTCATAACCAGCCTCATCATCAAGACTATCCTCTATGTCATTAGTAATCTTAGGCCTAGAACAACCAGCTCCATCACCACCACATAAACTAGGCTCAAAACAACCAGCCCCATCAACAAGCCCAAGAGTAGGCTCAACAACAAGCCCAACTTGTCTAAAGTGAGTTAACATTGAACTTTGACTTTCAAACACCTTGGAATGCCCTAAAAATACTTCCAATACTCTACACTTTTTGATAGATTCTTTTATATTTCTCTGTGGATATGTGTCAATTTCAACATATTCCTCCAATACATTACTTCCAACCCACTTAATGTAGTAAATAAATGGCCCTGTAAGTTTCAAATCTTGTACTAATATACCATCTAACTCAAATAAATTTAACCATTTAACATCACAGAAGTGGACATCTTGTACATACTCTCCAATTAAATAGGATTCTCACTTGTATTTATAAATTTTCCACTGTGATGCACTTTGAGTGTGAATAGAGAAGAGTTAGCATTTGCACATAAGACAAAATAAAGTGAGTTAGTGGTCCAAGACTTATTAAATAATAACCAATATACTTTTAACTTCAAAAGCATACAACAAACTACTCTTTTTTCTTAATAAAAAAATAATAACTATACATACATTGTAATTTATTTTTTTTAACAGAAAGAGCCTTAACTTGTTTACCATACACTTTACACTCAAAAACAAAACCACTTATTAGAGACGTCAATTCACCATACAACTCAAATACAAACACACACAACCTTGCCTTCAATTAATTAATAGAATTTTTGATCAACAAAACGTGTGGCTAATACTTTGTAGTCTTACCATAAATTCTCATTAAAAATTTCACGTCAACATATATAATAGGTCCTATATTATATATGTACATCAATAAAAGTAGAAAAATACAGTTTGTTTCATTCAGTACCCTCAAAGACTAACAAAACTATACCCCACAAACACATATTCCAATTTTCACTATTTTCTCATGTGATACGGTCAAACAAAATGACAAAAAAAATGCCTAAAAAGCATTCACATAACCCCAAATATTCTCAGTACAAAACAATTGAAGCCTTTAAAATGGAGCTATTGGTACAAGTGTATTTACACATATAAACAAAACTATCATCCACAAAGAAATCCATGGTGTTAGACATACATAAATAGTATAAGAATAATTAATGATAAAAGTCATACCATAAGATGGAATTATTTCACTCATGGTGTCCCCAAATCCAAAATAAGAACCCACTTTGTGAGGTGTGAAACTTTCAAGTGAAGCTTTTCCAATGACTACCTTCCTTCTACATTCCTTTGAAAATGTCGAAGCTTTGTTATGCTCAGAAATTTTGAAGGGTATGGTTGGTTATACTCTAAAAATTTTGGAACTTAAGGCTTGCTATTTACTCTGAGTTTCTCTCTACAAATTTTAAGTTTGTTTTTATTTTATTTTTCTTTAGTTCTAATTTTAATTATTTTAGGAAAAGAATAAATAAATCAAAAATCCTCATTGTTTTGGTGTTCCATTTTTACCCTTCATTAACTTTTTCACATATACATAACATTAATATTTTAGACAGAACGAGATGGAAGGAGGACTTCTCATTGTTTATCACAGATTAAGGGGATTTTTTCCAAACAAAAAAGTTCAGGGGGTATGAGTCTACACACGTAATAGTTGAGGGGGAAAAAAAGCATTTTTTCCTAATGAATATGCTCATCCGAAAATTCCTTATTCCAAGCAAGACCGTGTGAATCAATTGAGCGCGGCCAGCAAAAGATAAGTTTCTACTAGCCCAGCAGTTTAGATTCCTATTAATTTTGTCCCGGATAGCACCACAGTCAAACGCTTTCCATTTTGAAGGATGAAGATTGACCCCCAAATACTTAAGGGGAAAAGATCCTTCTTCTATTTGAACTAACTCAAGAATCCTTGCTTTGACCTCTTCTTTAACCCCCCCCAAAATAAATTTGAGATTTTGAGATTTTGAAGTGTTAGCAGATTATCTAGTTGCATTACAGAACTTCATAGAGGCTTCTTGGATAAGTCTCAACAAGTAGAGTTTACCTTTGCAAAAGATAACCAAATCATCTGCAAAACATAAGTTTGTTAAACCAAGGTGCTTACATAAGGGATGAAAGCCAAAGCCTGTTTTCTCAGAGTAATAACTAAGCAACCTTGTTAGATACTCAATAATCAAGACAAAATCAAAGGGAACATAGGATCTCCCTCGGACGTTTATGTTGCTTAAGAGAGAATGAAAAGGGTATTCTTGTCTTTTGACCCTAAGTTAATTAGTGGACATTCTAGATGATACCCTATGTTTTGTTGGCTGATATTATTATATAAGAAAAAGAACTAAATCAACAAAGGATATTATGGAAGTGTGAAAAAAAAAAAAATTCCCTCTTTCCTCACCATTCTCTCTCTCGACCTCTTTAGAAACCAAGCAAGACCAGACCAGATTAATCCTTGTTCTTGGTGATTCAGTAGGAGATTAAGTAGGCTTTCAATTAAGAATTGAAGGTAAAGCCCTCACTCCTCTATCTTCTTTGTTTTCTAAGTGTTAAACATGATTTTAAGTTTTGTTTTGCTACTGTAGTTCTATTTAGTTGGGTGTTTGTTTGTGAAGTAATTTAAGTTGTTTGCTATTGATTTTCTGTGGCTTTTCTGGCTATGTGTGTATGTTGAGCAAGATTGAGTTTTTGAACTAAAAGCTTGCTCAATAATAAAACTTTTTGTTTATGAGGCTTGATGATGTGTTTATTTGTTGGAATTTTTTTATATCCTCAGTAACTATTCTTGGCGTAGGCCAATTCTTAACTAGATCGACCATAATTCCATCTTTCTCGATAATATGCCCTAGGAAGGACACTTGTGATTACTAGAATTCACACTTTTTAAACTTTGCATACTGTGACAGTCAGTAGTCCTATGATCTGTAAGGGAAAATACCAGGTAAGCTCTGCAATCCCACATCGCCTTGGGAAGGTCAAGTGGGATGATTCTGAGACTGTGTAGGTACTACACAGTTGAAGAGGGCTTAAATGGATTGATTGGTACTACCTATATCAACAAGGTGCATCTTGTTTTTCGGTAGCCCATCACGAAAGAACTCCACAGTTAAGCGTGCTTGGCCTGGGGCAATTTCAGGATGGGTGACCTCCTGGGAAGTTTTCCAGGAAGCGTGCAAGTGAGGACAAAGCATGCTAGAAACACTCGTGTTGGTTTGTAGGGTCAGTCATCAGTCCATGAAGTAGCCAGAGTGGCGTACTCGTGTATAAGAGCCATTCATTCCGTGGGTGTAAGGACCCAATGGAGGCTTGAAGCGGGGACATTACAATTGGTATCAGAGCCTTAACCCAGCCAGAAGTGTGGTCGACGAGGACGTCGGACACCATAAGGGGGGTGATTGTGACAGTCAGTAGTCCTGTGATCCGTAAGGGGAAATACCAGGTAAGCTGTGCAATCCCACATCGCTTGGGGAAGGTCAAGTAGGATGATTCTGAGACTGTGTAGGTATGGGACTACACAGTTGAAGAGGGCTTAAATGGATTGATTGGTACTACCTATATCAACAAGGTGCATCTTGTTTTTTGGTAGCCCATCACGAAAGAACTCCATAGTGAAGCGTGCTTGACCTGGGGCAATTTCAGGATGGGTGAACTCCTGGGAAATTTTCCAGGAAGCGTGCAAGTGAGGACAAAGCATGCTAGAAACACTCGTGTTGGTTTGTAGGGTCAGTCATCAGTCCATGAAGTAGCTAGAGTGGCGTACTCGTGTATAAGAGCCATTCATTCCGTAGGTGTAAGGACCCAATGGAGGCTTGAAGCGGGGACATTACACATACAATTTATGATCTCTAAGTCGTTGTAAAACCATCCAAAGATGTTGCTCGTGCTCCACTTTTATTTGAGAGTGTATAAGGATGTCATCGATAAGCATTATAACACACTTATTGAGAAAATCCTTGAACACTCTATTCATGAGATCCATAAAAGCCACCAGAGAATTTGTCAACCCAAAAGACATTACCAAAAATTCATAGTGGCCATATCTAGTCCGAAATGCCATCTTCGAGATGTCTTCTTCTCAAATTCTCAACTGATGATAACCTGAATGCAGTTCAATCTTAGAGAACACCGTCTTACCCTGAAGTTGATCAAACAAGTTATCGATTATAGATAATGGATACTTGTTTTTGATTTTCAGGTTATTCAACTTCCGATAATGAATACACATGCAAAGAGACCCATCTTTCTTTCTCACAAATAAAATTGGAGCTCCCCAGGGCGATACACTGGGTCGGGTAAACCCATGATCCAGCATCCCATGAAGTTGTATTTTTAGCTCCTCGAGTTCTGCTAGAGCCATCCTATAAGATGCCTTTGAAACAGGCTCTGCCCCTGGTGCCAAGTCAATTAAGAAATCTATTTCTTCCTGTGGCGGCAATCTCGGTAACTCCTCGAGAAAGACCTCGAGATATTCTCTTACTACCTTGACATCCTCAGCCTAACTGTTTTGGGTATATTGAAGTAAAAAACAACTGCTAAAAATCCTACACATTCATTGCTTAATAAATCTTTAGCCTTTGAAACTAAAATGGCCAGGATCCGAGAACCTTGAACGGACTCGACATATAGAAATGGATTTTCACCCTCCGACTGAAAAGTTACCATTTTCCGTTTACAATCAATATTGGCCAAATACTTGGACAAAAAATCCATCCAAATTATAGTATGGAACTCTGTTAACTCCAACTCCACTAGATTGACACTTAACTCCCTATTCTCAATTCTAACTAGCACAGACCTAATCTACCTTTTAGAGATAACCAGTTCTCTGCTAGGTAGTAGGGTTTGAAACCCTATCTAATTAAAATCACAAGGCATATCCAAATTATTAATTACCCTCAATGTCTCATATGAATGTGTAGCCCTAGAGTCAAGCAATACAATATAGTAGGAGTTGTTGACAAGAATCTGACCTGTTATCACCGAAAGACTGGCTGCAACATCTGCTTGCATAATGGTAAACACCTAAGCATGTATGCATTTTCCCTCTTATTTCTGCTCTTCCTATTTCATAAAAGGACAGTCTTTCTTGAGATACCTAACCATGCCACATTGAAAACATGCCTTCCCTTGAACCAATTAAGTGAACTCTTTTCTTTTAGCGTTGCAAAAAACTCATTATAATACTTAGCATTAAATAAATCCTTAAATGCTTCCCAAGTCATCGTAGTGATGTCCTGGCTGAGAGACACCATCTCCCACCACACTAGTGCGTCTTCCTAAAACTTGAAGGTGGCACAAGTAACTCAGTCATTCTCAACGACACCCATGAAATTCAAAACTCACTGAATTCCTATGAGCCACTACTCAACTTTCATGACATATGCGGTTACCAGAAAAAACTTATTTACTGCACCACTGGGACCAAAGCGGTAGGCACTTGCTGAGGAGGCATATCAGGAGGAACTTGTTATCTCAGCCTCTGGATCTCTTCATCTTGTTGATTAATTTGGGCTTGCATTTTTTCAAACCTTTAATCCTAATCTTGAGGAGCTTGTGGTGAATTTTCATAACAACCTCTTTGAAACCTGCCACGGCCCCTGTTGTGACCACGAAAATTCAGAGGATCTTGACCTCCTCGACTGCCTCCTATCTCAACCAAACTTCTTCAAATCTTCTACAGCTGTTATTACACCTTAAAAAATGCTATAAACAACTAAAATCAAGCTTTAAAATAGTCTCTAACACAATTCAACCTCAAATAAAAGTAAACTCCCGAATTCCCAAAAATACAAAAGAGAACTAAGCTTATAACTTCATAAATAATAAGGAAAAAAGTATCTAGGGCTTACCTTTGATCTTGACTTACAGTTCCCCTCAATCCTTGGTGAAAATGGCTTGAAAAATGAAAGCCTAACCTTGGGTTTTCCTTAGTTCTTCTAGGAACGATGGTGAAAGAGAGAGAAAGTAATAACTTAAGATTTTCTCTTAATTTTCCTATTTCTATTTCCTTAATGAACTAGATCATACCACCAGCATAAAACAAAACTTGGGAGTTTCTACCAACCCCACGACAAGACAAAATCTCAATAAAAGAGCAAATTCTAATATGCCCCTTGCTTCATACTTAAGCAACTTATAGGTCTAGGGGTAAAGTAGTCCAAAACTATAATCCCGCCTAATCTCGATATTCCAAATATTAATATATGAATACTCTACTAAATAAAAGGTTCTAAACTCACTCATGTGACTCTATTGATCATCCGTCGCATTTTCTATCTTCACCGAGCAAAAATCATAAAAATTGTAAATTTTGCATATAACATAATTAATACTCTCAGAGTTTAATAAAATCTCCAAAATTAAGAAATTATAACTCTAATGCCCACTTTCTAAAAAATGGGACCCACAACAAATAAAATCATGCATAGTTATAAAATATCAATAATTAATGCTAGTCGCCTTTACTAATCCTTATTCTAATCACACTGTCATTAATACACCATGGTTTGGCATTGGTGGTGTGAGAACCTACGGGGCGTTGTGGTGATGGGCCTTCTGTACTTGAGTTTTTTGAGGTGATGATGGGGCGCCATGAGGCCTTGAGTTGGCTGAAGGATTGACATTGGCCATGAGTTTTTCTTGAGATTGGTAGTCTAGTTGTTGAGGAGCCTATTCCAAATCAATTTTCAATGGTGTTCTCTTTTTGGCTTAGTGTTTATTTATTATTGGAATTCTGCTTACATGATGGCTATTATAGTTTTGCTAGCGCTTTTTATTCTATTTCTTTTTTTCCTAGTAAAAATAATGTTTGAAATGAGTTCAGGCTCGTTTGGGTAAGCTTCTATTTTTACTTATAATTAAAAGTATGAGCTAAATACAAGTTTTGACTTAATTTTTGTATTTAGGATAAGTATTATATATAAGATTTATTTCTATAAAAAATAGTTTTAAAAATATTTGGATATAATTAATAAAAGATCTTTTGTAACAAGTAAATTAGGAAGTAAGTAAGCTATTTTAATTTTAAAAATAACTTTTCAGAAAAGACTTTGGGAGAAGTTTAATCTTAACATCTCCAAAAGTACATTTAAATTTTTTTTAAAAAAAATACAAAAAACAAATTATTTCTTATCCAAACACTTTTAAAAGGATTTTGTTTTTCTTAATTCTAGAAGCTAAAAAACATAGCTTAAATAAGCTAATCCAATCATGATTGCTCTTAATGAAGTTTATTCCTAATTTTTTTTTTTAAAAAAAAGTACAACTATTCTGCCAAAACGCAAATACCTCGCATATAGTATAGCACACCTTATTTACTAATAATATCTTTCTAATCCCATCATCATTTAATAACAATTTCAATACTAAAAATAAATTACATACTATACATAAACTAAAAACTGTTGAGAATACTAATAAAAAATCTGTTGTGGAAAGAAAAAAGAACAAAACTACACCCATTTTAACAATATATTGACCCATTCATTTCGTGGTAATCATCTAATCTTTTCCAAACCACCTTATCATCATCACCTTACAATACGAAGATATTGTCTGTGTGTATATATATAAGTATACAGATTATTTAAGAGAGGTAACATTCATTGTATAGATTCTCCATATTAAATTCTTGCACTCGAAAAATGGAGTTTGTGAAAAAAGCCTTCATTATTACCTTACTAGTGATCATTTCATCATCATCATCAGCGGTAACATCAGCTAATAATAATGATGAGAAAATTGGAGGAATATTTGTATGGCCAACAAGGGTTCAAATCTTTAATAACTTGAACGATGAGGTCCAACTTACGGTTCATTGCAGGTCTGGTGATGATGATTTAGGTGCTCATGTTTTGGCTAGTAATCAAGAATATGAGTTCAAATTTAGAATCAATTTTACAGGTACAACTTTGTATAGCTGTAGTCTTACATGGATTGGTGGAACTGGATCCTATCAGTTGTTTAAAGCAAGCAGGGATTCTGACAGATGTGCCTCCAAGTGTGTTTGGAGGGCTCATAATGATGGAATTTATGGCTTCAAAGAGGGTAGAAATCAGACCAAAGCTGATATTATTTACAAATGGACTTAACTCTAATTATTAGCAACCCAATATACATATATTATAGTTATGTGTTCGACAAATAAGCTGATCATGTATTACGGAAGACATTGTAAATGTATATATACATATAATATCGTTGCCTTCTTCTTCTAATTTCGATCTGTATCTTTTACGTAAATTTATATAGGGAAATTTGATTTTATATACTTAAAAAATTAAAAAAAATTATTATTAAACCAAAACTTTTCAAAATAAAAAAACTATCATATTTTTATTAAAACCCCAAAAATACCCCCTAACAATTCAAACCCATTCTCTCTCTTTCCCTCAAACTCTCTCTGCATCATCTCTCTCTCTATCTCGCATCCCACAACCGCCCACCCTCACCACCACCTCCGACCTCCGACCCTCACCACCACCTCCGACCACCCGCACCAACACCCTCGACCCAGCCCCCCTCTCTCGGACCACCCAAAAAAAAAACATACAGGTCCGACCAATCGGACCCCATGGTCCGACCATCTGACCAGTATGTTTTTTTTTTTTTTTTTTTTTTGCGATTTCAGAGAGAGGAAGATAGAGTGGGGTCCGATGGTCGGACCATGGGGTCCGATGGGTCCGATTGGTCGAACCCCATCGCACCTGGGGGAATTTTTTTTTTCGATTTCAGACAGAGGAAGAGAGAGAGATGGGGTTGAGTTATGAGAGGGGTATTTTTGGGTTTTAGATAAAAATGCATATTTTTCTTAGTTTGAAATGTATTGGTTTAAAAATAAAAAATATTAAAATTTTTTAAGTATAGAAAATCAAATTTCCCTTTATATATATACCACTACATATTCTCCAAAAACATTAGATAGAATTTCATATATATATTTATACGAATTATTTGCTCCCGTATATCTCGATATGGTTGTACATGCATGCATGCATGGATTATCATAATACTAACACAAAATGAATCATGCATTTTTCAATTGGTAAAAATTTGGTCAGTGTTGCTTTAAAGTCCAGAAAAGTTTTAGAAATCAAAACAAAAATATATATATATCTATTCTATATAAAGTGTGCCTATATAACTGAAATTCTTGGTTTATGAGAAATTTATGGGTGACTTTTTATTTTTATTTAATAAAATAATAAAATATTAGTTATATATAATAAAATAATAATAAAACAAATCTTATTAATATTTGAATTGATATTTAGCATATTTCAACTCTATATATAATCACAACTATAACTTTAGAAATTAAAAATATATATATATATAAAATAATCGTCCATTTTATTTATATTATTTAGAAAAATTCATTGTGGTTCAAGATCACAATGAACAGAAAAAGTGGCAAAAACACAAATGTAGTTCAAAATCATAGTAAACTAAGAAAGAATGAGAAGAGATTATTAAGCATTAAATATTCTCAGTAAACACACTCAAAGAATCGCATTGAGAGAGAAAAAAAAAGAATACCAATTGTGATATGTATAAATAAATAAAAGCGAAGAATATTATATAATTATTTATATTTATGCCTATATAACAGAATTCTTGATTTATGAGAAATTCATGGGTGACTTTTTATTTATATTAAAAATAAAATGATTTATTAATAAAAATAAAATAGTTTATTAATTATGAAAATAAAATTTTAAAAATTAAAAAGTAAAAACAAAACCAAACCAAACAGATCTTTTAAAACTACCAACCAATCAAAAATTTTCGTGTAGACTCATCTTTTAAATTTTCAGAAACATAAAACTTTTTTGAATTTTAAACTAATCAAGCCTTTGTATATATGTACAGTTTGATAATAGATATATATGGGGTGGATTTTTAAATAAATTTAATTTTGTAGGTGAAAAAAATGATAAAATTGGTTGTAAATCACAAAGAGATAATTGAGGTTGAAAGGATGAGTAGGGAACCGAATATAGTTTATGATCGTAGATGTATATTTATATTAAAAATAAAATGATTTATTAATGAAAATAAAATGGTTTATGAGAAATTCATGGTTTAAAATATTTAATTTGATATCTTAATTATTAATAAACAATACCATAAATATACATCTACGATCATATAAGAATTTTATTCTAAAACTATACGATCATAGATTAAGTGGTCAAGGTCCAAAGAAAAATAATAATTTCTTATAATCCGAAATCAAGACACGAAAAAACAGAAACTAATTGAATAGGACTCTATTCAATTGAGGTGTCGACCATGCATGGTAAGTAAAAAGCTATATATTAAATTTTATGCCATGATACAATTAAAAATTAAATAAGAATTTACTACTATTTATATATTATATATATATATTGCTAAAGATGCAAAAGTATTGCATTTATATATCCCACGATGTTTCAAAAATACTTTGAAAAGTTCATCTTGAATTAATTATTAATATGTAATAAAAAATATTAGTTATTATACTATTACTTCAAACAAAGGAAAGTTCTAGCTGTGCTTCTACTTTCTAATCATAAACCTCAATTTTGGCTTTTTTAACCAGCTGCCACACACAACTTACTTACTCTGAATTTATAACCATTTACAATTTTTTAACACTCAAAAAGTTACTGAGTTTGTTTTCTATAGCTCTACTTATTAAGGTAGAAAAATATTTGTAGATTGACTCCATTCTGTTTATTAAATGAATTATTTTCAAGTTGACACATTAACTTAAAAATGACACAATAATGACCTACTACAAAGTATACACTTATATTCATTCTATTTATTGAGAATCAAAACTTCAATCTTCTTCACTAGATTAGCCAGAGACACATAATATTTGGACATAAACACAGGACACAATATTATAACTCAAACTCGAAAACACTTAGTCGAAACTTGAATGAATAATGCCACTCTTTTAAGTTTTAAGACTGTATATGACTAGGCAATTTTGGTTATTGTATTATTATTCCTGCTACATAGTTGATCATTTTTAGATTTTTGATGTGAAATTTCGTATTGTGAGCTTTTTAGAGTTTCTTATAGACTTCAATGAGTAATAGATTTATATAATTATACCTGGAATAAATTTTCATAATGTTGTTTGGTGGATTCCTATTTTGTTATTAGGTAACATAATATTATTATTCGTTAGGTCTGTCACAATTATTATTAAGTGAGAATGAATCAATTTAAAAACCTTTTACTATATTGAAAGGTCAGATTGATTTTAATATGAGCTTAGTTATATTTAATTTTATTTTGTATATCTATTGTTTTATTTGAAAACAGGTGAATAAATGACTACACTATATACAACAATTAAGGACATCACTCCAACTACAGAAAGTTGGAAGAATAAAATGAGAGTGTTAGAAAAATTTGAAAAGCGGACAAATAAGAGTTCACCACTCAAATATCAAAAGCTTAATGTTAGCAGACAAAAAAGTATACAATCAGTTAATTTACTGTTAAAATTGTCAATACTCTATTAATAAATGCTATATTTTCTGAATTTTGCCTGTACTCGCGTTGCAACAAATTATTATTTCATAAATATTTTTTTTCCTTAAAAGTGAACACAGCGTAATGATGTTGAACCTAATAACTAATAATATTTTTTTTAATTTTTAATTGTATCACTTTTTAATAATGTAGAAAAAAATTAGCATAAAATTTAGTATACGTGCCTCGCACGTAACTTTTTACTAGTATATATATATATATATAAAGAATGGCTTTTATTGAATTACAACCAATGGGAGTTTGAAGCACGTCTTCTTCCCAAATAGACACGAACTAAGCCCTATATTATGGCTGTATTAGCCATGGTTTTATGAAATATTTGTATATTACGTATGTATATGTTGTGGATAAAAGTTGACTAGAGGATACTTTTTGTGGAAATTGATCCTCTAAACTAACTTATTATCCAACTCATTTAAACCAACTAACTTAACTAACTTTCGGTTATGTTAGTTAGTTAGTTGGTGCTATCCTTATTTGAGTTGGGGCCTATATATAAGTCTAGTCTTTTCATTTTATAAGGGAGTAACAAGATAGAAGAGAGAGAATAAGAGAGAGGATTAGAGAGAATTGCTTAGGGTTCTAAGCTGAGAGTTCTGTTCTTGAAGAGGGTCAAGAACAAGGGTTGTACTCGGGTTGATAGAGAGAAAACTGTGACTGTTTTCTCTGGTGTGTATCAAGTGCCATCTGAGCTGTGATTGCTCAGGTTCTTGTAATTGTATTGATGCTCTCTTATTCACATATTAATGAAGAATTGGTGATGTTTCTCAGCTGGAGTATGGCTAGGGATCATGTTGATCTCTAGGACCGGAACTAGGATAAAATCTTGTGTTGTTCTTTGTTTGATTTCGGATTTGATTCATTGTGTTGATTAATTGGTTTGTGTTCATTATTACTGTCAAAGTTGTGAGTTTATTACAGATTTTATGATTGAATCCTCAATGTTATTTCCGATGGAATTACAATAAAATCAGAGCATAGGTTCAAGATCCAATTGAGGAAGTCAAGAATCAAGATTCAATCAAGACTCATCTGCAACCAGTTATGACAGGATCAACAAGATTTGAACTTGAGAAGTTCAATGGGACAGGGGACTTTGCCCTATGGAGGGAAAGTTTGAAGGGAATTCTTGTTCATCAAAAAGTGGCCAAGGCATTGAAACCCAAGGAAGAACTCACTGACAAGTTACAGAAGGAAGAACTTGAAGATATGGAGGAATTGGCATATTACACTATCATAATGTACTTGTCCAATACAGTGAGAAGGAAGGTTCAGAATATGAAGACAGCTCGAGAACTATGGAGCAAGCTTGAAGAGATTTACATGAAACCCTCTCTAACTAACAAGATTAATTTGTTAGAATCTTTATATGGTTTTAAAATGTCTTCTCATTTGTCTTTATTAGATGATAACCTTGATGTATTTAACCAAATCATTATAGGATTGGCTAACTTGAAGCACACCGTTGATGAAGAAAGCCAAGCTGTCATTCTTCTCAGATATTTGCCACCTGCATACCAAGAATTAAAGGCTGTGATCTAGTATGGAAGAGATACTCTCACCCTTGATGATGTTCTTGGAGCCTTGAAGTCCAAAGAACAAGAAATGTCCAAGGAGAAAGACAATGTCAAGGATGAAGCTTACCTGGCCAGAGGAAGAGACATCAATAGGGGCAGAGATCACTACAGAAAGGATCATTTCAAAGGCCAACATAGATCCCAATCAAGATCGAAATCAAGAGGAAAATACCATAAGGACAGAAAATGTTATTTCTGTGGGAAAGTAGGTCAAATCAAGAGGTTTTGCATTGAGTTCAAGAACAAACTCAAAGAAGACAGAGAAAAGAAGCATGATTCTGCTTCTAATGTTGAAGAATCAGATCGTTGCTCATCTGATGGTGACTTGTACATGGTTTCAGATCAAATAATGACAAATGAATGGATTTTTGATTCTGGATGCACATACCATATGTGTCCTATTCTTGAAAATTTTACTGACTATAGAAAAGTAAATTCTGGTACTGTACTAATGGGAAATGACAATTCTTGCAGGGTAATTGGCATTGGAAAGGTTGCTATTAGGCACTTTGATGGTACTGTTCGAATGCTACATGAAGTAAGGCATATACCAAAACTTAGAAGGAACTTAATATCACTTGGTACTCTTGAGGATGAAGGCTACAGTTACAAGTCTAACAATGGTCATATGAGAATTGCAAAGGGGTCTCTTACCATCATGAAAGGAGAAAAGAAGAATGGTTTGTACATTCTGCAAGGAGAAACAGTAATGGCTTGTGAAGCTAGTGTTGTGCAACACCAAGAAACTGAGATGGAACTGTGGCATAAAAGGATGGGTCATATAAGTGAGCAAGGTATCAAAGAACTGACCAAGCAAGGGCTCTTAGGCAATTTCAAACCGAACTCATTACCTTTCTGTGAAGCATGTGTGTTGGGAAAGCATCATAGATTGAAATTCATGGCTGGCCACCATTGTTCTAAAAGACCACTAGAATATGTTCATGCTGATTTATAGGGTTCTCACAAGGTTGGAACTCACTCAGGTAAACACTATTTCTTGTCCATTGTAGATGATTTCAGTAGGCATGTATGGGTTTATTTACTCAAAACCAAAAATGAATGTCTTGAGAAATTCAGAGAATGGAAAATTGAAGTGGAAAATCAGTATGAAAGGAAATTGAAAGTGCTTAGGACAGATAATGGTTTAGAGTTCATTAATATTGAATTTGGCTTGTTGTGTTCTGAATTTAGAATTGCTAGACATAGGACTGTTAAGCACACACCTCAGTAAAATGGTGTTGCTGAGAGGATGAATAGAACCTTGTTGAACAAGGTTAGATGCTTGTTGATTAGTTCTGGTTTAGGTAAAATCTATTGGGGAGAGGCTTTGATCACTGCATGTTATTTGATTAATAGGAGTCCCAGTAGAGTGATTGATTTAAAAACTCCCTATGAAAAATTGCATGGCACTACACCTAAACTGAATCACTTGAAAATATTTGGCTGCACTGCATATGCACACCAGAAACTTGACAAATTGGAACCTAGGGCTATTAAATGTTTCTTTCTTGGATATCCTAAGGGTGTTAAAGGATATAGACTATGTCATCTTGAAAATAGAAAACCTAAGATTATCATATCTAGGGATGTAGTCTTTAATGAGCATGATTTCATGCACTTGATAGCCAAGGAAGGCAAAGGGTTCTGATGTTGCAGGTACTAACAGGGATGACCTTGCTGAGTTGGAGATCAACACTGAAAAGATTGAAGTCTCCATTGATTTACCCCACACATCAGAAGCAAGAACATCTCTTGAGGTGGAAACACAGGGTGCAGACACAACTGAGGCTGGTACAGATACAGCTGAGGTGGAAACCAGTCAAGATGATCAACCAGATTTGACCAACTATCAATTGGCTAGAGACAGGTCAAGGAGAGAAATTAGACCTCCCAGTAGGTATGCTGAAGCTGATTTGATAGCATATGCCCTGGCTGTGATACAATCTGAGAGTGAACCTGAACCAACTACCTATGAAGAAGCAATTGCATGCAAATCAAAGAAGAAATGGCTTGCTGCAATGGGAGAAGAGATGCATTCCTTGAAGAAGAATAGAACTTGGATTCTGGTGCCAAGACCAAAAGACAAGAAAGTTGTCTCCTGCAAATGGTTGTTCAAAGAGAAAGAAGGAATGTCAGAGGGTGAACCACCTAGATATAAAGCTACATTGGTAGCTAAGGGATTCACATAGGTTGAGGGAGTTGATTACACAGATATCTTCTCACCTGTTGTGAAGTACAAGACCATTAGAATGATGTTAGCCATTGTTGCACACAATGACTTGGAAGTTGAGCAGTTGGATGTCAAAACTGCCTTCTTAAATGGTTTTCTGGATGAAGAGATATTCATGGAACAACCACCTGGTTTTCAGGTGGAAAATGGCAAAACTGATCTGGTTTGCCTGCTTAAAAGGTCATTTTATGGGTTGAAACAGTCACCTATACAATGGAATCAAAGGTTTAACCAATTTGTTCAGAGTATTGATTTTCCAAGGTCAAAATTTGACTCTTGTCTTTACTAAAAGGAACTAGGAACACCTAAGGTTGTGTACCTATTACTATATGTTGATGATATGATGATCATCAGCAAAGACAAGGCTGAAATACAAGTCATTAAGAACAAACTCAACTCTGAATTTGAAATGAAGGACTTGGGAGCAGTCAAGAAAATTTTGGGGATTGAGGTCATGAGGAATAAGCAAGAAGGAAAGATGGTGCTAACTCAAAGAAGCTACATTGAGAAGGTGATCAAGAAGTTTAACTTAGAGCATTGGAATGCTGTAAAGTGGTTGATTAGATAATTGAAAGGGACAATCAAGTATGGTCTGATCTATCAGAAAGACACATCTGATGTGAGGTTAGAAGGCTATGTTGATGCAGATTATGCATCAAACAGGTACAATCGAAGATCTACCATTGCTTATATGTTCCTGGTTAAAAAAAGCTGCATATGTTAGAAATCACAACAAAAACCAGTGGTGGCACTGTCAACTACTGAATCAGAATTCATGGCCACCACTGAAGCATTCAAGGAAGCTATATGGTTACAAGGAATACTGCAAGAGCTGCTACTGCTCAAAGACAAAGGGACAGTCTATTCGGATAGTCTGTCATCTATTCACTTGTGCAAGAATCCTGTATACCATGAGAAAAGCAAGCACATTGACATTAGATTGTATTGGATTCGAGAGAAGATTGAGGACAGGGTTCTGGAATTGGAAAAGGTGCACACAAGTGACAACCCTGTTGACATGGGAACAAAGGTTCGTACATTCAGTAAACTGATGCATTGTCTCAGTTTGCTGAACATTGGTTCTTGCTGAACATTTCGAGATATCACATCATCAAGACTTCAGTGAAAAGACTCTGATAAATTGCTTTAGAGAATCAAGGTGGAAATTTGTGGAAATTGATCCTCTAAACCAACTTATTATCCAACTCATTTAAACCAACTAACTTAACTAACTTTCGGTTATGTTAGTTAGTTAGTTGGTGCTATCCTTATTTGAGTTGGGGCCTATATATAAGTCTAGTCTTTTCATTTTATAAGGGAGTAACAAGATATTAGAGAGAGAATAAGAGAGAGGATTAGAGAGAATTGCTTAGGGTTCTAAGCTGAGAATTCTGTTCTTGAAGAGGGTCAAGAACAAGGGTTGTACTCGGGTTGATAGAGAGAAAACTGTGACTATTTTCTCTGGTGTGTATCGAGTGCCATCTGAGCTGTGATTGCTCAGGTTCTTGTAATTGTATTGATGCTCTCTTATTCACATATTAATGAAGAATTGGTGATGTTTCTCAGCTGGAGTATGGCTAGGGATCATGTTGATCTCTAGGACCGGAACCAGGATAAAATCTTGT
This sequence comes from Cannabis sativa, assembly GCF_029168945.1. Classification (NCBI taxonomy): domain Eukaryota; kingdom Viridiplantae; phylum Streptophyta; class Magnoliopsida; order Rosales; family Cannabaceae; genus Cannabis; species Cannabis sativa. The sequence goes on along the minus strand of NC_083607.1, from coordinate 51,884,553 downwards.
GTTGTTCTTTGTTTGATTTCGGATTTGATTCATTGTGTTGATTAATTGGTTTGTGTTCATTATTACTGTCAAAGTTGTGAGTTTATTACAGATTTTATGATTGAATCCTCAATGTTATTTCCGCTGGAATTACAACACTTTTTATTTTTAGTAAGAGAATATAACAGTTTGGATTCTTCTGAATCTCCTTCTGGCTTCTTGATCTCTCCTCCGATGATGGTATACGTTTGGATTATGCATACGGGATTTTCCTGCAGTAAACTCTTCGATTCTTAAGTAAAAAAAAAAAAAGATTCTAATTGCATGATCAAGCTAGATTTTGAGGAAAGCTTATGATACCATAGAAAGGGGCTTTATTGAAAAAATGTTAACAGCGCTGCGATTTTCGAAAGAATTCACCAAACTTATTATGGTATGTTTTCAAACTCCTTGGTTCTCTCTTTTGCTTAATGGCTCTATGTATGGATTTTTTGAAGCTAAAAGAGGATACAAACAAGGTGATCCCATGTCACCTTTATAATTTGTTCGTAGGATGGAATACTTATCTCAAATATTGAAGAAAATTGAAAACAAAGAAGATTTCAGGTACCATGATAGATGTAAAAGCTTGGAACTTAATCATCTTTGTTTTGCCGATGATGTCCTCATGTTTTTTCATGGTGACTTTAAGTCAATCTATGTTATGCTTCGAGGACTGAAGTTATTTTCGGAGTCGTTGCGGCATGGAGAAGAACAAAGAGTATTGAATGCCTCAGGTTATTCGAGATGGCCAGTCTCCCATTCACATACTTAGGTATTCCGATTTGCTCAAAAAGATTGTCAAAGCTAGATTGTGAGATCCTGATTGATAAGATGGTCAAGAGAATTCGTCTATGGAGTTCTCAGAATCTTTCTTTTGCTGGTATGACCACATTGATTAACTCAGTCTTGGTTGCGATGCATACGTATTCGGCCCAAATCATGAATCTACCAAAGAGAATTCTACAAAAAAAAATGCTTTATGAAGGAGTTTTTTGTGGAAAGGAATAGAAGAGTCTAATGATATAGGGAAAGTTGCTTGGAGTAAGCTTTGCACTCCAAAGTTGATGGGTGGATTATCATTACATTATTACTTGGAATATTGTTACAATTGGGAAATTTGTGTGGGCATTAGCTTCAAAGAAGGACAACCTCTGGATCAAATGGGTGCATTATATGTACATAGGCAAGGAAGATTGGTGGTCCTATAAAGCTCCTGGAAATAACAGTTGGTATTGGAAACAAATATGCAAGGTAAAAGATAGTCTAGTTCCTGTCATTGATTTTAGAAATTTTGCTTCTTCGAATTACAAAATTGGTGATGGATATACTAAGCTTTGTAGTCCTTCTCCCAAAGTTGACTGGAGGAAGAAAGTATGGGATAGACTTAGTCTTCCAAAGCACAAGTTTATTATTTGGCTGACTATGCTGAATAGATTGCAAACGAAAGACATGTTGCTCAAAATGAATATTGTAACAGATAGTGTTTGTGTAGTTTGTGGCAGCCATGAAGAGACTACCCAACATCTCTTCTTTAGTTGCAGAAATAGCATTAAAATCTTGGAAACTCTAAAAAATTTGTTGAACTGGGTCATTTTGGCCACTACCATTCAAGATCAAGCATTCCACTAGGGTAACTAACTGCAAGCTTTCTATGTGGAGGAAGAAGGTTTTTTCCCTAGTAATGGTTGATGTCGTATATCATATTTGGAAAAATTGTAATCAAGCATTTTAGCTTCACAGCGTCCAATGTCCACATGTTATTGTTAAACAAATCATGTTTGAAGTTAAAAGTAGAATACAAATTCAAATGTGAAAGAAAATATCTGTGCATGATAGAGATTGGAGTGATCACTTGTAAGTTTGTTAACTGTTCAGGCCGGAAGGCGCTGCTAGGTTGTAATTAAAAGTTAATTGGTTGAATGATTATAATTCACTTGATTTAGCAAAAAAAAAAAACAAAAAAATTCTTACTTAGAGAAAAAAAGTAGACGAAAAATAGAATTTGAATATATAGAGGAAATCCAACCCCCTTTCTAATTATACACTACACAAAGTCTTACTTTTAGTCACAACAAAATTTGTGACTAAAAGTAAGAAAGCTGTGACCAATTATAAATTAGCATTCCTATGTTGTGAATTAAAAGTCCGCGGCTAAAAGTATTAGTCACAAAAATTACAATTTGTTGTGACTAAATATATTTTAAGTCACAATACGTGTTGCAACTAAAACTAAATATATTAGCGACAACTTGTAACTAAATATTATGTTTAGTCAGAAGTAACTTTTTTGTTGTGCATGCCTAAAAGTCACATTCAATCATAAAAAATTTTTGTTGTGACTAAAAAGTTGTCACTAAAAATGGTATTTTTTTGTAGTGTTACTTAGTTCTTCCATTTTATAGATACATGGGTGGAAGGCGTGAAAATAAACTGAGTAGGCTAAATGTAACAGACTTTAAAGCCATTTGAAATTGAACCTGAATTTTCCGCTTATGACCTAACTAGTTGATCACATAGATTGATGACATCAGCCTCATAAATTTTTTGCTTCGACTAATCGAAGACATCAGCAAAGCTAAGCTCATGCTTCTCTCCAATCGGTGATCTGTATGAGCCTGACATTCCTTATTAAGTAAGGAAAAATGGGCTGAAATATTTGAGCTTAACAACTTATCAAAAGTTCCTTTGGCTTCACATAGGAGGTTTCAATTCAGTAATGATGCCTGAAGAGAGAATAAGTGCTAAGAAGATAGCTAAAAATTATGATGTTTTGAAAAGTTATGTTGAAGATGCAGGTTCCTTTTACATTTGGACCAACAAACAAGATGTTACCACCAAAGTTTTTTACAAAGCTTGATCGAATGACACCGAATAAGAAGTGGCTTGACAATTATTTGGGTGCAAAGGTCACCTTCTTCCCAAAAGGTGAGTTTGATCATTGTCTGTCTTCACTGTGTATTCTTTACAAAATAATGGTTTGAAACTTTTTGGTTCACTACAAGAAATGATACTTTTTTCAGCACATTTCGGCAACGACGCCAACAAAAATTGCCAGCAAAAGATCACACAATCTAGTGCCAGTTTTAGCCAAGGGTTTTGATATGTGCCGGAATAAGTGGCCTTTACTGGTGGCTTTCATGAAATGCACCGGAAAAAAGGCTTAAATGAAACCTTTTTTTGTTTATGCTATTTATTACCTTTTTTGGTGCAGTCATCCACCAACAAAAGATGTAAGAGAATTGGCGAGTGAATAACCATGTGTGAAAAGATTTTAGCAACGCAAATGTGCGCCAAAAAAAGTCTTAAAAAAATAAGTAGGAATTTTCCCACATGTGTTTTATTTTGGGGGAAACAGCTTTGTCAGCGCATATTTGCACCAGTAAAGGTTTCGTAAAAAAGTGTGTTTTACTTTAGGGCCTCTAAGATTTATATTACCGGTGCATTAAGACATTTTTACTGGCGCAACAAATTGCACCGATAAAAGTTTTTTAATAAGACATGAAATAGGGCTTCTTCTTCCCCATTTTGCCTCTTCCTCTCTCTCTCTCTCTCTACAGTGTCTCTTGCTGTCCACCACCCTCCGCCATTTCTGCCCTCATCCCTGGCTGCTCTGCCCCGTCACCCTCCCCACCACTCTCTCCTCACTCTCTCTCTCAATCATATAGATATATTATATATATAAAAAATAACTTTGGCAACTGAGATTTCTACTTCCTTATTACCCCGTTATTAATTTTAGGTACACCCTAAAATTTTAAATTTTGATTTCTATATTTTTAGGTATATATTTATGTGTATATATGTATGTATAAATTTCAGACTGTGTGATTAGATATTTTTGATATATATATATGGATAAAAGTATATGTATATATTTTTACACGAATATTTTTTATTGTAATTACCGTGTATATATGTATATGTGTGTGATATATGTTGTATTAGAATTTGGTATTTCATTATTATTTTTAGCTCACTGTTAGATTCTTTGTATTTGATTAATTTTTTAGTTTTGATTTATTTCTAAGTTTTTCATTTTAATTTTAGGTTTAATAATTTTAGTTTTATTTTTATTATGGTTATTTATAATTCAATTACGATTTGGAATATTTAAATTAAGTGAACACCAACTATATGATAAAAGTTTATTTTCATATGTTCATTCACTATGTTGTAATAATTTTTGTATTTTCATTTTTCTTCTTCTAGTTATCTAATTGTTTGCTCAGAAAAAAAGGGTTGAAGTGATGAAATTTGGGTGCTTCCAATGACAATTTTTATTTAGTGAAAAAGAAGTATATATTCTAGATTTCTTTTTTCTTTAGTGTCAAACTTGTATTATTGGTTTCTAATGTTCTCTTCAATATTTATACTAAATCTAATTCGATCCAAATTTTTACTTTGCCTGGAGATGATTTAGAAGATATCATGCAGTGGATAGTGAATTTGAATAGAAAATTTTGTATTTATACACCTTATATATATATATTTGTAGAGAATTAGAGAAATAATCTTTTTCTAAGAAAACAAAATCTCATGATAATTTATTTAGTTATGTGAATGTGAATGTTAATGTATGCATTATTTATTTTGTACATATTTATGTAATGTTTAAATGTTTGAAAATATGAATATTTAGTGAGAAATATTTTAATTTTGTATAGCATTTGAGTGTTGTTGATTAGTTACTAAACAATATTCTTACATCGTTTATAAAATAATATTTTTAATATATTTAATATTAATTTCTATTGTTATTCACAAGAAAAATAAATATTAATTTATATTAAGAATAAAATAAAAACAAAACGATTATAGGCAGGCTGACCTGCCACTAATAATAGTGACTAGCTAGTTATGAATCTCACACTATTATAGCGGCGGGATATCACACTACTAGAAAATTGGGTTTTAGTGACACACATTGAGTAACTCTAAAAGTGTACAGTGACACTTCAACGCGCGTCACTAATGAGGCTGACTGGAAAGGCAGTTTTTAGTGACACTCCACACGTGTCACTGAAACCTTTTGCATTCATTTTCTGCGCGTCACTATAGGCATATAGTGTCAGGTTTTGTCAGACTGAAAAGGTAACAGCCACACACATGAAGTGTCACTATATCCTATTTTTTTTTTCTTTTTTATTAATATATTTTCAGTGACACACATTGCAAGAGACTAACACTGAACATTTAGAGTTTAATTGTGCATGTCACTAAAAATTACTCCTATCTATTTAGTGACCCACACTTTTGTGCGTGTCACTAAATAGTGTCACTAAAAGGCCAAATTGTAGTAGTGTCAGTTCGCCGCTAGTAGCAAGCATTATCAAGGGATTAATAGCAAAGGGTCTCGCCGCTATTACTCTTTCCTTGGACTGAGGGATTATTATTGGGGGAGCCCTTTGCTTCTAATAACGATAAATGTTGTAGTGTTAGTTACTAACATTACGATTCGAACATCCTTTTATAAAAATTCGATCGGGATACTATTTTATTATATGTGTCAATCCTGCTTTTTTATTTAGTTATGTTTTAATCAAATATTAATTAATATTTAAAGTCAATTATAATACTTATTATAAAATATCAAAATATTATAAATTATAATTTTTTTTTTGTAAAAAATAATAACGCAAGCTTTTATTAGCGCAGCAAAAATCAAGCTACAAGAAAGTCAAGCTTCCCTTCATAAAGACCCTCTAAATCAAGAGCTCATTATTAGAGCTGAACATGAAGCTAGGGAGGAGTATAATCAGGTTTCCAAAAGTTATAATTCTTTCTTGTCTCAAAAGACAAAAATGAATTTGTGAAAGGATGGTGATATATATTAACTCTAAATTGTTTCATCAAGGTATTAAGATGAGAATACTGAAAACTACTATTTTATGTTATTCATTATTAATTTGGAACATGGGTATATAATTATCGGAGACAGTCAAAGAAGCTTTCTTAGAGTATTATAATTAGCTACTTAGCTCAAGCTTAGAAAATAGAAGAACTAATTAGTAGAATTGTGAGACAAGGTCCAATCATTAATGATAACCAATCTTTGATGCTACTAGCCTTATACAGAATTAGAAGTCAAGAGTGCTCTGTTTTCAATACTCTAACCCTTGATTCATGTTTGTCATAGAATATGATCAAGTATTGAACATGGATCTTCAATCAACCAAAAAATCTTACTTTGATGTTCTTTACAATGTTACATAAAAATCGAAGTACTAAGTAGAATAGTGTGGGCTATTTCTCAATACCCTTAATTTTAAAAAATTAGATAGAAGAAGAAGGAGGAGGAGGAGAGAGAGAGAGAGGGCAGTTATAAAAGAGAGTTTTTGCTTTCAAAGCCTTGTCCAAAGGGTAAGGTAAGAAATAAGAAAGTTGTTTTTTATCCAAGTAATTAGGAAATTAAAATAAAATGCTAATGCTTGAAACCAAGCATGCTTGACCAAAATATTAAAGGAGCATTGGGCTCCTTGCATATTGCTCTTTCTTTATTCAAAGCTCATTGGACTTTAAATGCTTTTCTTTTTTTTTTTTTTTTATTTTTACGTACCAGAATTAATTTATTTTTTTATTTAAGTACTAGTTTTAATTTAATAATCACCAAATTATTAAATAAAATAATTTAAGTATTTTTATTTTCTTGAAAGCAAAATGCAAATACTAATAAAATTACCCTTTTATTTATTTCTCTTCTCCTATTTTTCTAATTTCACTAAGAGTAAAATTTTTCTTAATTGACAAAGTAAATAATATAAATTTTAATTGATTAACTAATAATCATTTACTAAGACTTACTATATTTACTACGGATAATGTGAGCGCTACGAGCCTATAAAATTTAGACTCCCAATAAGATAGATTTGAACTTTGATAAATTTATTGACTTATTAATTTCTCATGACTCCACTATAAATTTAACATTACACTCATAATTTCAAAGAATGTTCTAAATATAGATACGATATAAGATATCATTTTTCTATCAAATTCAACAACAATTCTCTGTAGATACTTTACATTGAGTAGGAACTAAAATTACCATTTTACCCTTTCAATGTATTTTGTCCTTAAACACTTAATTAATATAAATGTTATTTTAGTGAACTAAATATAATCATTTAAATGAGCACTCTATCATGTATCCATTATTTTACTTCTAACAAATAGAAGCTATAGATGTCCATTTCTCATATTCACACTCACACTCAATTATACTATTGAGTTCCTAAAATCGAGGTATTGGCTCGAGCACAAGTAAGCTTGTAAAGAGAAAATCAAAGAAATCAAATAGAATAATTAACTTAAACTTAATCATTTCAGGATACAAATCTAATTGATCTATTATAAACTAAGTGATATTTCCTAATAATAGTTAGCATGGTAAATTATAAAAACCGCTCTGTTTGTTAATATCGATCCCGTCTTGATGTAAACTCTATACATCAAATGACAAGTTTACTTTACTTGATCACTGGAAAAGATATACCACTTATCAAAAGTATAAGTAAACCTCATTGATGATTATTATGTCAATATAAATTTAGTGCACTGATAAATCATGGGACTTTAAGAATTTGAAGCATATAATCATACTTATTTCTATTGTTATGACGTCACTATAATTATGAATAACTATATGTTCTAAGTTTAATAGAATTTAAGTAGTAAACATATAATCATGAAAAATAAGCATGTGAATAAAGTATTTGATCAAGTCAATAAAGATTTTTATTTCTTTTATTGGTGAATAATAAGATCACATATAATCAATTTTATTTAGGACATAAAACTCTAACACGAATGTCAAAGGAATGTGGAACGTGTCTGGAGTCACCACTCCAATATGGGCCTTGCCAACAACAATAATAATTGTCCACTCCTAGTGGATGATCAAGTCCTGCCTAGACATCAAATTGGACGGGATGACCATCATAATGTCCGACTGAGGCCAATTAAGTAGGGTAGGAAGCTTCAGAAATAACAATGTTGTCCAACAAGAAAAGAGAGGGGGGCCACTTGACTACTGGGTTTGGCAACCCCATCACAACAACCAAACTCAAATAAGAATGGTCAACCAAGAAACAATAGACCTAGGAGTAGGAGGGACGACCCCCGAGGTTAATAGTAGTAGCGCATATCATCCCAACTACCCTAATGGTCATGGCGATGATGAGGCTGAAAGTTGCACCAATGAACAACAAAACCATAGGAGATTTGCAAGCCAGATGGCCGTAATCCCCTTTAGAAAGTCCCAACCCGCTACAACCTACATCAAAGAGGTAAGTATGATAAGATTCCTCCCCCAGTGTCTAGAAGGGCTAACAACCAAAACGTGGGGGGGGGGGGGGGGGTTAGGCCCAAAAGATGAAGGTCAGTTTTTAACTGAATGGGACCCTAATGGGTTGAGGATCCTTGCCAAACCCATAGTAAAGAGTAGGGAAATCAAGAAATTAAGGACCACGAGGCTAAAACTAGGGCTATTCGCAGTGTGCGTGGTGTAGTTTTTGACCATTTTTCAAACCAACCCGCACATGCAGTTTTTTCAATTTTCTAAATTGCACCAACACAGCAAAACTAAAAAACTGCACCACAAAAAATGGTACGGTGCGGTGCGATTTTTGCAGTTTGGACTATCACCAAATAATTAAACTATCATAAATACTACAAAGCTTGAGCAACACCTATCAAAAATACCTGAAGGCTTGAAAGTAAATATGAAAAAAAAAATCAAGTTTCAACAATACAATAATTAGTTGGCTTTGAGTTGGGCCTTCACATATTGGACCTAAATAAATATAAAGTTTGTATTTTTATAATATGCGATGCGGTTTGAATCACATATTAGCAATTCAAAATTGCAAACCACAACACACCGCACGGTTTAGAAAAAATTCAAACTGCAACTTCACCATAAAGAATTTCAAACTACATTTTTATGTAATGCAAGCAGTTTGAGCGGTTCGATGAACAGTCCTAGCTCAAACCACATAGTCCGAATGAGTAGGTTCAAGCCGATCGTGTAAACAAAGGCGTCAATATTATCCAACAGCAAGTCAACGTGAATGTAATATCCCAGATATTAATATAGTATTTAAATAGGCATATTTTATTCAATATGTAATTATTTTGGTAATGGAGTAAGATTATGATCTTACTTGGTGTAATTAGGATGAATTTATTTATTGATTAAATAAGCGTAATTTATTAATTACAGAGATTATTTTAGAATATGTGGGTGTTATGGATACCATTTTGGAAATAAAAAATTTTCGGGCCCGGCGACCGTGGAAGCTCGGCAGAGTGGTTAGAGATGTCACGAAAATAAAGCAATGGACTATTTTAGAAATGTTCTGGACTAGTTTAGAAATTTAGGTTGTCCATTTGGTGGATTAATTAGAATTACCAAATTACCCCTAGATGTGATTTAAGTTTAGGATTACTTAAGGGGGGTAAACGAGTCATTTTTGGAGGATTAGTGTTTGACTTTCTATTTTTGTCTTCGGCTGACTATTTTGGTTGTCGTGATAGGACCAGGATTGCCCAGCTTCTTTTCCACTTAAGTCGGTCTGCATGCTTAATCTCTAGACTGAGGTAAGAAAAGTATTATGCACTATTTATGGTTAACAATTATAGTTGTGATAGTCTTGATTATGATTGAGATCTCGATATGTATTAGTTGAGACTCGATTATGATCGAGAGAAATAATAGGAAACGATATCATCGTTGTGACTCGATTATGATCAAGAGAAATAATAGGAAACGATTATTATCATTGAGACATGATTATGATCGAGAGAAATAATAGGAAACGATTACCATCGATGTGACTCGATTATGATCGAGGGAAATAATATGAAACGATTATTATCGTTGAGACTCGATTATAATCAAGAGAAATAATAGGAAACGATTATCATCGTTGTGACTCGATTATGATTGAGGGAAATTATATGAAACGATTATTATCGTAGTGACTCGATTATGATCGTGTAAAAGAAACGGTCATTACCGTTATGAGTAATTACTCCTGAAACTGTGGATAGGTTTTTTACTTATCGTTTGCTGTATCGGACAATGATAGTGACATACATAGCTCGTGGTTAACGAGTGGTAAGGGTACTTTATGAAGTACCGTAATGGTGTGGTTACGATGTTGTGAAATGGATCAAGTGTGCTATTATGTGAAGAGTTGTAATTGAATGCATTTTAGTCATAGTATGATTGAGTGGATGTTATATTGCTTATGAAATTAGTCACTTTCCTTGCAGTCTCAGTGACCTAGGGATGTAAGAATAAGTGTTTATAATGATGCATTATTAGAGTGCTTTATGAAGCACTAAAGTTGTGTGAATATGCTAATGCTTGAACCAGAGTGCTTTATGAAGCATTAAAAGTAAGTGTTTATGATGATGTATGGTTAGGGTGTCTTATGAAACACTGAGGTTGTTGATTATGTTTAGCTATAAATATCCTTAATTTTGTAATAAGTTTGTTCGCATTGTTGAATTGTATATGTATGTTGGAAGAGTATGACCTATTGGTATGTATATTCTGCGGTAATGAAATCTACTATAACTTTCCATGATTTTTCTTTATCTAGTAGCTTTTCTTGCTGAGTCACTGTGACTCATGGGTTCTTCGCGGTGCAGGTAAAAAAGTCTGGAGCTGTGTTCGGCCATGAGTTGGAGGTTTCCCAGTAATGTACAGATCAACTATGGTATCTTGGCTTCTGGGAAGCAACATCAACTTCTTTTCTCTATATTTGAAAATGTAACCTTGATTTTGAAATAGTCTTTTTGTAAATTAATTGTAAAGGAATTTTATTAGCAGGAGATCCCCATATCACGACAGTGTTTGAAACGAAAGTTTTTATTTTGGATTTAATTTAAGATTTTAATTAAACCACACTTTTCTAAATTGTATAGATTAGTAATAATAAGTTTATAAAATCACACACGTGGCGTCCCTGAGAGTCAAGGCGTTACAGTGAATATGTTGATCCAAGCATAGTCTGACATGCTAACCCTGTTGGTCAAGGACTGTACCACGCCAAAGCTAACTGACTTAGAATTGAAGTGGAGGAGAGGGTCTGCCTTCTCATAAGAAATCCATGACCTCCTCATCACTCGAAAGTTCAAGATGCATACCTACAAGATGTACACGGATAAAGAAGATCCCCTGAAACTTACAATCCTTTTAGCAACCTCTTGAGCAGGGCTATCAAGCTCCCCCTTCTTGTTAGTGTGTAATTTGATCCACAAGTCACATCTATTGGATGTAGTAAGTTGGTGGCCTAACTCTTTTTTCCTATCTTCTTCCACTTTCTTAATACCACCTCGCCCCCATGGTGGTTAAATTTATTTTTGACCCTGACTCCTTGCACATTTGCTCTCAATTTTTCCTATTCAGGAGTTAATCTTGAAGCCACAAATGCTTTCCATTCTTCAGGTTTGTAGCAGCCGACGAAATTATCTAAAGGATGGTCGAGCATTTCAAGAGCTTTGTCTTTGTATTTATAAATGTGGTTATTTGTAAGTCAGTTAGCTACGCACTTAACATTTGTGAGTTGTTTCTCTAGTAAATTAGTGATCGCTAGTGTGAGTGTGGCTGGGTTAGGTCATTTTTCCAGGTTGCTGAGGCTGGGTGCTGCTCCTCTGGCTCCGTTGCAACCAATTACAGGCGTGGTGGGTGACTGTCTCTCCTACCAAAAATCTCGAGGCCCAAGAGTACCTATAAAGTTGAGTGTGACAGGTCAGGTAGAGGTTAGGCCTAACTCTAAAAATGTTTGGATCCCCTTGAAGACAGGAAAGGTGGGTGAAGTTGTTTTTGTGAGCTTGAAAGAATTTAGCTCCTGCCCTGATGAAGGAGCTCTGTTATAGGGAAAGAGGTCTGGGAACTTACCTATTTTAGGGACGAATTTGAATTCAAGACTGAGGTCTACTTGTGATTTGGGCACTGGTGTAAACAATGTATTCGGCTCGGTGGAGTCTAATGGGCTTTGTCGTGGGTCCGTGGTTAGTATGAATCAATTGAATGAAAAGGGTGAGAAGATGGGCCTAGTTCTAGGTGGACCCAGAAGTGACAATTTTAATGGATTCATTTATGGACTTTGTGTAGCTCTTGTTGTTAGGCCATCTCTTTTTCAAACCTCTTGTAATGGCGTCATGTGTAGTTCTAAGCAAGGACTATATTGCAAAGATCTAGGGAGTTCTAATTTGAGCCATGATTGCTCAGAGCACTTAGATGAAAAGATTTCCACGGAGAATTTTTTGTAATGACTGCATAATAGAATATGGATTAGTAAAGGCAATTAGCATTGATTATTGACTTTTTTATAATTAATTATAATTTTATTATGTTGTGGGTCCCAATTTTAGAAATGGGCACTAGAGTTATAATTTTTCAATTCTAGAGATTTTATTAAACTCTAGGAGTATTATTTACGTTAAATATGAATTATGTAATTTTTATGATTTTTGCTCGGTGACGACAGAAATTGCGATGGATGCCCATTTGAGTCACATGTGTAAGTCTAGAATCTTTTTCTTAGTGGGACAAATGTTTGAGATATTACAAATACCGTGTGTAAGCGGTGTTCTGGATTTTGACCATTTTACTCCTAGGCTTATTTGGATTGGAAATTGGGTTTTAGCTTTGAGAATATTTGTATCTCCAAAAATTAGATTTTGGGTATTGTTTATTCTAACCCATGTGAATACCCCTGGCTCTTGTCTTGTGTCTATGGTTTTCCTTATTTTCATAAGAAAAATAAGTTTTGTCCAGACATTATGGGGTTGGGTAAGCATTTTGGTGGTGCCTAGATGATTCTTGGCAATGTTAATTTTATAATTAACTCCTCGTATCAAGTTGGCTCAATTGGGAGTAATCAATTTAGGCCTTTCATCGCTGACCTCCTAAACAAAAATAGTTTGATTGACATGCCCATTAAAGGAGATAATTTAACTTGGGACAATTATAGAGAGTGTTCAGCGCACATCATATTTGTGCTAGACAAATCCATAGTGGATGAGAGATGGATCCATTTGTTCTCAAAAGCCGTTGTTCAGTCTTTACAAACAAGTTACTCGGATAAATGAGAATCTCAAACATAAAGTGTTATATTGGCAACAAAGAGCCCGAGTTAACTGGATTAAAGATGGGGATAAATTCTTCGAGTTTTTCTTCATCTCGGCCACCATTAGGAACCAAAAGAATTCAATTGGTAGTATTCTAGATAGGAATGATTGTTGGGTTACTTCCAGAGGGGAAACTGGGAGAGTGTGTACTGAGTACTTGGGTGGGACTTTCTCAAACCCGCCCACTGGCCTCTAGACTGTCTAGAACCTTTTATTCCAGATCACCTCTCTCCTCTTGAGCAAGATGAGTTGAGCAGAATCCCAGATCTTGAAGAGATCCGTCAAACGCTCTTTTCTATGAGGAGCTTAGAAGCTCCAGGCAATGATCGAATGTCAGTGCTATTCTTTAAGCACTAATGGGACACTGCGGGACTGGATTTCTGTGAGGCGGTGTTGGACTTCTTACAACTGATACCATGCACAAGAACATTAATGTTTCCAATATAGTGTTAATTCCAAAAGTTCCCAATCTAAAGAAGGCGTCCCAATTCCGATCGATCTCCCTTTTGCAATATGGTTTATAATAAGGTGATATCTAAAGTCACTTCCAATTGGATTAGACCCTTCCTACCGAGATTGATTTGTCCAAATCAAGCGGCTTTTTTTCCTAGTAGGAATATTCTTGATAATAATATTTTAGTTCAAGAGATAATCCACTATTTTAAAAAGAAGAATGGAAGAGAAGGTTTATTTGATTTAAAGATTGATCTTGTTAAGGCGTATGATAACGTAAGCTGACAATCTATAGAACACCTATATTTGTTTTGTAACTTTTCCTCACACCTTTGGAAAGGCTTCCCCTTCGGGCCTAATTTCGATAATTGATTCAGGTGGTCGTATGTGGGACTGGGTGCAATTCCTTTAGGGTCTCCATTCTAAGGATGCGGTTATGGAAGAAGTATTCATGTTTGCTTCTATTGTGGTGGACACCAGTTGGCAATCTCGTAATTACAAGGTACATAATAATAATCTGAATAACATCAAATATTATATTGATTCTATCACTCATTGTTATGCAAATTATGGATCATCTTTATTTCTACTTGCTCTGGATGATGTCCCACCACTTTGGTCCCCTCCTCCTGATGATTGGATCAAGATTAATTATGATGTAAAAGTGGGGAGTGGGTCGATGTGTGCCGTAGCGTTGGCTCGAGACCATGCGAGAACTATGTTGTGGGTTGCTTCTAAGTCTTTTGCCTACTCTAATCCCTTGATTGGGGAAGCAGAGGCCTGTGTGCTAGCACTTCAGATGGCAACTGCATGGAGGCACAATTTTGTTATCATTGAGAGCAATTCGAAAATTATTATCAAAGCTTTGATTGGGAATTCATCTAACTAGCGTATTGATAATTTTGTATTTTTTTGTAATAAATTATCACGTAGTTTTTTGGATTGTAATTTTACTTTTATTTTGAGACTATATAATTTTGCTGCTCACAATGTTGTTAGGTGAGTTCTTTCTAAGAATCTTACAGGTATGATTAATGTGTCAATTCCTAAAAATATTATGTGTAATGATTACGAGATTTAATTTCTTTGTTTAATGAACATTCTTTCCTTTCAAGAAAAAAAAAACAATTCAGCACTAGCTTTGCCGAAAATTAGGAATTCTATCTAGGATAGGAGCAAAAGAAAGGAGGACCCAAATTAAGTTTTTGAGAGGTGGAGGGGACCAACAATACTCATAAAAATTAATGTATATTTCTCTTTTTTTTTTTTTTTTTTTTTTTTTTTATGTTTTTGGAGAGAGCTATATCAAACTATAAAAATAAGTATATAAGTCGCATTCTATTTAGTTTTGAGTTTATTTTACAAAAAGAACATCATCTCTCTATTTACAGCTGTCATCTGCTATGATTACATTTTGATCACGGTTTACATCCAAAAATTATATTGCACCTATAGCATAGTAGTTACAAAACAATTCACGTCGTTGAGTTTAGTATTAATTCTTTTAAATACGTTATGTCTGCAGGTTTGAATTTTTTTTCTTTGATTATTTGGAACCAATAAACTTAAGATTTTATTAACATGTCCGTATAATTTATCAATATCTTTTGACATATTTGTTTCCATTAAATTAAATCAATTATTAATTCAGGCTCCCTTGTCCATTATTGGTGTTGACAAGCCTGTTATCTTATTGAAAAAAATTAAAAAATTAAACGTTTGCCGGCTGTTTTTTCTTATAATTTTTTCTGCGAACCCAGCAAATAAATTATTGATGAGAGAAATAATTATAACAATAATGTGATCCCACCTGTCACACATAGTGAATATTTTGATATTAACGTTAATTAATCAATTATTGCTTATTAGAATAATGTAATCATATATTTCTCATATCTATATATAACATATATAATTATATATGAAAAATATATATATGTAATAATAATATCTATTTATATACATATGATTCTAGCACTTCATCGCTTGAGTAAAATTTATCATTTAAAACATGGAGTTGGAAACATATTATAAACAGCTCCAACGGATATGAAGACTCGATTTTTTTTTTCTTTTAATATTGATTTTTTTCCCATTTTAATTCTTAAAGAGATCCACACCGTTTTTGGTGACGAAACTTAACAAATAGATAATAATAGACTAATTTATCTCCAATCGGAATCATATACAATTATACATTAATTTATAATTTACTATAATATTATATGATCGGATCGATCCAATAACAAAGAAAGAAATACACACAATCCAATTTGAATAGTTGCTAGCTAATTAAACAGTACTATACAGTACAGTATTGTTAATTAACCCTAATTAAACATTATTCAACACTGAAAATCAAAAGAATTATAATTAATTAATTTATAAAAGCATATCTAAATCATAGATGATGTGGATAAACAGGAATGCTCTGCTCATTCCTAAAGAAATTTGCTGGGTCAACCCTCGTTTTAATCTCCACCAACCTATTGAAATTACCTTTGAAATACTTAACTCCATAAGCTCTTCCTTCCAAATAGCTGCCTTTCCCATTATGATTGATTCCCAAATCAAGATCCTTATAATTATAAAAAGCTTCTCTGGGATTTTTGGACACAAAAGGAGTCATATATTGATAGAGTTTCCTGGTCAAACCAATGTATTTATTGGTCAAACCTTTCTGGCTTTCGTTCCAATCGATTGCGTACTGAATCAAAGCCAAGTTTCCAGCTCTATGAGGGAATGGACTCGCATTCTCAGGAATCTGAGCCATTCTACCACCATAAGGATTGAAAGTCAGCCTCAAGGGACCATCAAGCTCCATCATTCTACCCCAAATCGATTCCAAACCCTTCTTCGTAATGGGTTTTTTCACGTAATCAGATTTCCGTTTTAAGTAGTTGACCGTTGGGGTTCGAGTGAGCAAAACGCTGTCGTATGAGCCATTGGGGATATTGGTCGTCCAGAAAAGTACAGTGGCTTTAATCCAACTCGTTTCATTACAGTCAGATTTCTTTAAACCCAATTCAGGAAAGCTCTTTCCCAATATGGAAACAACGTTTTCAGAATCACCAAGATAAAATCCATTGAAAGTAGCTCTACCCGTTTTGTTTCCTGTTTTAGTATCATTTTTCACGTCCATTACAAGCCTTAAGAAAACGTCGTCGTCTAGTTTATTAGCCACGTGTTGCCACTTTGAAGCAATTAACAAAGCATTTTGTTCCATAGTTCTCTGGACACTGAAAAATGTTGCTTTTTCTGGCACACGAACGAGTTTAATCTTGTAAGCCAAAACGACACCGTAACTAGCTCCTCCACCACCACTTATAGCCCAAAACAAATCTTCCCCCATAGCTTTTCTATCAAGAAGCCTACCATTAACATCAATCATTAGGGCATCGTCTAAATTATCAACTGTTAGACCAAATTTTCTCATCATACTTCCATAACCACCGCCGCTTATATGGCCACCAACACCGACCGTAGGGCACACACCTGCGGGGTAGCCATGGATTTTGCTCCTTTGTGCTATGTTATAGTAAACTTCACCAAGAGTTGCACCTGTTTGAACCCATGCAGTCTCTTTTTCGATATCTATATCGATTTTTCGGAGATTAAACATGTCCAGGATGAAGAAAGGGACTTCGGCTACGTATGAAACGCCTTCGTAATCGTGGCCTCCGCTTCTGATCTTCATTTGCAAATGGAGTTTGCGAGCACAAACAATGGCGGCTTGGATATGGGACTCATGCAGGGCTGTTATGATGAGAAAGGGTTTTCGGGTTGAGGAAGTGTTGAATCTTAGGTTTCGGATGTAGGATTGTAAAACGGAGGAGAAAGTAGAGTTTTTCGGGGTGAAGATAGCCGGTGAAATTGGGTGAGAGGGGTGTGAGTTTTCTAGAAGGCAGGGAATGAAGTCATGAGGACTTGGATTATTACTTAGAGCATATGCCGGCCATGAATGCCAAAGTAGAAGAAATATTAATGGTGCAAATATTAACAAAAGATTTGGAGACTTTGAAATATTGGCCATTTTTGTTTTTTAGATGGGATATTATGATTTGTGTTGTGGGGTTTTTTTGGATGTGTTTGTATGACATTTTATAGGCTTGTTGGGTTTGAGGTTTGGACAAAAAAAGTCAAACAACTCTTATGTTGAAGATTATTATACATTCACTTGTTTAAAATTGGCACCTTTTCTTGACGTGGAAAAGTCAAAGTATAATTGAGAACGTAATAAATTTATAGTTGCCTTGACATTATCTATCTTAATTAATTCAATATTAATATAGTGAAATGAATCAACTTTTGACATAACAATACTGGGTTAGTGTTGACATGTTTATTATTTTAAAAATGTGGATTTAATTAACATAACTTTTCACGTTAGGTATTGTTTAATTAGCTACAAGGTCAGGTTACGGCTGTATATTATATATGTTTGTAATTGAAGAATGTTGACATAGTTAAGAGTATTCATATTGGCATTAGTACTCAACACTTTTTATAGGTAATGTTTTACAATTGGTTAATGATATTTTTTAAAAATTATTTTTTTTAAGTTATATAAGACCGGATACTTTTTTTTTTAAAAACAAACAAAAATTTTATTCACAACAGAAGCAAATACAACCCAAAGCTAGCAAAAACGCTGCTCGAACTCAATAGAGTAAATCACCAACTCTCTATAATCAAAAGTATATATAATTCACATATTTTTTTAACTCTTTTACAAATCAATCCTATTACTCTATACTTAACCTCCTTTTGAATCTCCTTCCTAATACTATTAACTGCCATACACTTAAATTCAAAAACAAAGGTTTCTGTTTCGCCACACAAAATAAATCATTGCTGCTATAATAGTAATATTCTGCAGTAGATTTCTGAAATTAGAAACTCGATACTTAATTACACACCAGTAACAATATAATACTGAAAATTAAAAGCTGCTAGATAGATACACTACCAAAAAATATTACTTTTAGCCACAATAAAATTTGTGACTAAAAGTAAAAAAAATTGTGACTAATTATAAATTATGATTCTTATGTTTTGATATTAAAGGTCCATGGCTAAAAGTATTAGTCATAAAAATTACAATTTGTTGTGACTAAATGTATTTTTAGTCACAATACTTGTTGTAACTAAAACTAAATTAGTGACAACATGTAATTAAATACTATGTTTTAGTCACAAGTAGTATTTTGTTGTCACTAAAAGTCACATTTAGTCACAAAAAAATTATGTTGTAACTAAAAAATTGTCACTAAAAGTAACAGTTTTTTGTAGTGACACCAATAATACCTTCTTAACAATTCTACGTAGATAATAATTAGAAACTTCTGTATTAAAATTATATCTTTATCATGAGATCTTTATAGATAAAATGATGCTTATCTAACAAAAAATGATTGTTTTAACGATTTTTATTATTTTTTATTGGCTAATTAGGATTTTTTTCACCTGAATTTTGACATGTATCAAATCATGTCCCCTGAACTTTTAAGGTCGTTAAAAATGCCCCCTGAACTATTGAGATTGTTGAATTTAATAAGAAATTTTGTCCAATTTTAGTAAAAAAAATTCAAACATGGATGAAAGTTCAAGGGGCGTGATTTAGTACATATCAAAGTTCGAAGGGCATGATTTGCATATCAAAGTCTGGGGAGCATAGTTTAGTACATAAACAATCACTGAAATAGTTTAATCGAATGAAATTAGACAAAAGTCCTGAAATCTAACAATCTCAATAGTTCGGGGAGAATTTTTAATGGCCAAAAAAATTCAGGGGGCATGATTTGATACATGTCAAAGTTTGGCAAGAAGAAATCCTAATTAGCCTTTTTTTATTAAACTGACGATAAAAATTAGGAGTTTTTTAATTTTTATATTTTAAAGTAATTTTTTTATACTTTTATAGAAATCTACATAGGAACTCACGTAGTTAACGGAACAACCTAAAATCGCAACCAAAATTTACATAACAGCCTACATAGAAACCAACAGAGCAACCCAAACTGTAATTTTTCAAAACAAAAAAAAAAATCAAAAAATAGTATATAAGATAACGTACCTAAAAATTAACACTATTATATGAATTAATTAATTATTTTACTTTTAATATATTCAAATTTAATTCTCTATTAAAATAACTCATATTAAATTACATTGCATATTTGAGAAAATATGATAAAATTAAATTAGATTTAATTTTTTTTATATTAACTCATATAATTTATGAAAGTTATTTGACAGTTATTTTTATTTCTTTTAAATTAACACTTTCTTTTAGTATAATGTATTTGTATGTACAAAATTAAAAAAGTGGTTAAAAATATCTATAATATTTTAATTATTTTAAATTTTGATTAAAATTTTCTCATATAAAATATCTACATAATTTTTATTTATAAAAATAATAAAAAAAATGATTTTTTAAGTAATAGTATATTCTACTAAAGTTAACAGAGAAAACCAAAAATATTATTAAACCAAGAATTTCGTTACATAATCACATTTTGTATATAAAAGACATATGTGTGTTTGTCCCATATTATTCATGTGTGATTAATTTTTAAGATTTATATTATACTTAGTAGCTTGATAGGTTTTAATAATTGAATAAATACTACTTTAGTGTGATTAAATCTATAAAAAAAAAAATAAAATATAATCTAAACAATGCTACTTCTTGGTATACAATATTTTTTGTGAAGGTTGGACCTTCCATCTCACCATCATCATTTAATTTGATTATTCCTCTTATAATGACATAAATACTTATTTAGAGAGATACAATTCTTCATGTATAAGAGATTATTCTTCACTTTAGTTTTGTTGATTGTCATGGAAAAACATGGTGTAAAAGTTATCCTCTATTAAGCTTGAACGATCATCTCGATTCATTGAGAGACAAAATAATTTTAAAATTGTATCATTTTGACCCATATTTATTCGAGAAATAATTATTATATTTTATTTTTATTTTTTTTATTTTTTTAAAACAATTAATTGCTCATCAAAAAATAATTAATTAACTATGTTATTTATGTCTCAACTATCACTTTATTTATTTGTTATTATAGTACTTTATTAAATCCATCATAAATCAGCTAAAAATCAAATTAACATGATAGATTTCTAATAAAGAAAAACCTTACAAAGTTGGAACTGTTGAATATTTTACTTAAATTAGTTATATTTATTAATTTTGAATACTTGGTATGCCTAAAATATTCTTGTTGGTTACGTTTTGAAGAGCCTACTTAAGAAAGTTTTGGAATGACTTGATGCCTAAGTTAATTTATTTATTCTAGGTATATATGTGGTATGTGTGTGTGAGAGTAGAGTGAGTTGTGAAAAGAGAAATGAGTGTGAGTTTGTTGTGTTGTGTTGTGTGGTGAGAGTGAGAGTGAGGAAGAAGCAAATGGTGTATTGAGATTATGGTAGAAAGATTGAAATACTAGTATATGTAATTTAAAGCTATAAGTGAAATATATCTCTTTTGTAGGTTTGGTAATTTTACCAAACAGAGTAAAAAAAATGCTTCGTTTTTTTTATTATTTCACTAAGTTTATTATTTTTCTAAACAAGTGGTATCAGAGCCAATGTTCAGATTTACACCAAAAATGTTGAAGTTGATGTCTTCCATAAAATTTGAGATCGAGCTTTTTGATGGAAAGAATAGTTTCAGTTTAGGGTAGAGCACAGTGGAAGATGTGTTGATATACAACAAGGGTTTCTAAAGCATTGTAGGTAAAGAAGACTGAGAGTATGACTGATGAAGATTGGGAGGAGCTGCAGGCAAAATCATTAAGTTTGACTCCTAAATTAAAGTATAGTTTATTGAACGAAACATGTCCTTTTAAGTTATGGAAAAAATTAGAAATGTTTTATATGTCAAAATCTCTAACAAATAGATTATATCTGAAAAACAATTATATGAGTTAAAGATAATTGAAGGGGATGATGTTAGGGATCATATAAATAGATTTAATAAGTGCATAACTCAATTGTTAAGTGTAGATGTCAAAATTGATGAAGAGAATCAAGCTATTATTTTGTTGACTTCTTCACAAAAATCATATGAGACAGTACAAGTTACTACACTTTTGGTTGGAAAGACTACCTTAACTGTGGATGAGGTGTCAACTACTCTTTTGGAGATATATATATTATCAAGAAACCAAGTAGTATGTATCATGTTGATCAAGCTCTTATGACGAGATCAGAATTAAGTCATGGTAGGAGTACATCGAGAGGAAGGTATGATGACAAAAGAGACAATCACACTCATTCACGCTCTTAAAGGGAAGTGGAGTGCTACTATTGTCACAAAAAAGAAAATGTTAGGCAGAATTGTAAAGAGTTAACCAAGCATCCTGAAGAAATGAGGAATCAAGAACGCAAAAACACATCAGATTCCACAACTATTGTTGGTGAAGGCATTGGAAAGACTCTAATATTCTCTTTGTCATAGCTTATTATATACGATTTTTGAGAAATTAAAAGTCAACTATGTGACTTTGCCATGACTTAACAAAGACAAATGAGTTAAGACATCATATTTGAGGGCCCCATGGCACATCTAGGAGACTCGAGAAAATACTAACCAATCATTTGGAGCCAGGACTCGCACCCAAGGGTGCCCGACCTAGAGTTTAAGAGCCCACGGAAGGGTTTTCATCCTAGAGACCCCAATCTGGTAATGAATCCAACAAGGAATTGAAACATTTAGGCATAGAAAGGCTAAAACTCGATCATAAAGTCAACATTGCACTAGGAGACCATTCCCTGAGGCATGGCCGGGCCGACCATATCCATCTTTTCTCATAAAAAGGTGGTAGTGCTCTCTACTTCCAAATCACTAAATGAACTTTTCCAAATGCGGTCCTGTAATACCAAGGAGTATAACACAATTGAAAGTAACCATTTCTCATGCACCATCAAGCATGGCCGACCAGTGTCATCTTTATACATAATAAAGTGGCACAGGTCGGCCACAAGTAAGGGGAATGAGATTCTTTGCAAATATAATTTTTTATCATCAAGACATCAAAACCAAGTGAGAAAAGCCGCAAAGTAGTGTAGAAAACTACCTAGTCGACCAGTGCCATCTTTGTGTCCCAAAAGAGGGCAGTAGTCGGCCACATCAATTGGTGAATAATTTCTTTAGCCAAAGTATATTTTCAATATCAAGGTACCAAAAATAAGCGAGAAAAGTCTCCAAAGAGTGTGTAAACCCCATGGTCGACCACTGCCATCTTTGTGTCCTAAAAGATAACAGTGCTCTCTCCCACCAATTGGCCAAGAATTAATTTGATAAGTGTAGTTTTCTAGCATCCATGTGACCAAACCAAGGAAGAAACACTACAAAATGCTTCCCAATAGCCCAGCCTAGCACTGTCATCTTTTGGAACCAAAAGATGGAAGAGGTCTGTAATTTGGATTTTAAAGGTCGAGATGAGGTTTTAGGATCCGAAAACTTAAAAAAATTATTCACCATAAAAAAATTAAAAACACACCCAAAAGTGTTCGAGAACATGCATGGCCGAACACTACCACATTTTTGCATGATGACGTGGCACAAGTCGAATTTGGAGCTGAAATGTACTTACAACCCTTTGGTAAAATAGACATAACTCTCTCAATTATTTATCCAAATGACTTCATTTAACTTTATGCGTGTCTCTTGTTCATAGCATAATTCTGAAGCTATTAGGCTCAAAATTGTGTTACAAGATAGGCTTACAGACTTTGCACTGAAATTTGTATGTCCTACTAAGGTTGGACCACAAAGGGTAGTTGGGAGAGCTATGCTACATTATTCGTGGTCATATACTCCCTAATACCGAGATGGGCTATTGCATATGGTCACATCTCTCTATTTTTCTTATTGTCCAAGGATGAAGCACTATGACACATAAGCAAACTTTAAGAAAAATAGGAATCTACCCAAGTTTAACGACAATCCCAATGATTACTGGGATATTTTCTTATAAATGTGGGATCATTTACTAGATTTTTATTTATTTACAATTAATATTCATTATTTTCTGATAAGATAAGGGATTTTGAGTGAGATACCCTGACTTGTGTGGAAATTTTACCAAACCCTGAGCCTATATATACATAATGATTGGCTAGGGTTTGGGGACCGCTTTCTAATCACTTTTTGACCTCTTCAGATCTCTCTCTTCTTCATCCCTTTCTTAGACTTTAGGTTCTTCACACTTTAACCACATTACATTGAAATTTAAGCCAAATGTTTGAGCATTAAATAGTTGACTCATTCTACCCCGTATTCTCTGCATCCCGGCACCACCAAGATGTACCAAGATTTGAAACCGTACTTCTGGTGGAACGGTATGAAGAAGAATTTAGTAGAATTCGTATCGAGATGCCTCACTTGTCAGCAGATCAAGGCTGAACATCAGAGACCAGCAGGGTTGTTGCAGCCTCTAACCCTACCAGAATGGAAATGGGAGGATATTATGATGGATTTTGTGGTCGGGTTACCTAGGACCACGGGTATGTATGATTCAATCTGGGTAGTGGTGGATCGATTTACGAAATCTGCTCATTTTCTGCCGGTTAGAACAACATTTTCAGTGGATCAGTTGGCAGAACTGTACGTCAGAGAGATAGTGAGACTTCACGGGGTACCGAAGTCTATAGTTTCGGACAGGGATCCGAAGTTCACCTCCAAATTTTGGCAAAGTTTGCAACGGGCAATGCGTACGAAGCTAAAATTCAGTACAGCATTCCATCCTCAGACAGATGGTCAGTCCGAAAGGACAATTCAGATATTGGAGGATATGTTGAGAGCCTGTGTTATGGACTTTGAGGGTTCATGGAGTAAATATCTACCGTTGATAGAATTTTCGTACAACAACAGTTATCAGAGTACGATAGGGATGGCACCCTATGAACTGTTGTAAGGTAGAAAGTGTAGATCCCCTATCCACTGGGATGAGACAGGGGAGAGGAAATACCTAGG
This sequence comes from Cannabis sativa, assembly GCF_029168945.1. Lineage (NCBI taxonomy): Eukaryota > Viridiplantae > Streptophyta > Magnoliopsida > Rosales > Cannabaceae > Cannabis > Cannabis sativa. The sequence continues at coordinate 51,859,934 of NC_083607.1, read as the reverse complement.
TCCAGAGTCAGTTCAGCGGACCAATGAGGCAATAGAAAAGATAAAAGCTAGAATGCTTGCCTCACAGAGCAGACAGAAGAGTTACGCAGATCCGAAACGCAGAGATATTGAGTTCCAAGTAGGGGAACATGTATTTTTACGGGTATCTCCAATGAAGGGAATTAAACGTTTCGGGAAAAGAGGCAAGTTATGCCCTAGATTTACAGGACCTTTCGAGATTCTCGAGAAGATAGGTCAAGTGGCATATCGGTTAGCATTGCCTCCAGCCTTATCAGCAGTGCACAACGTATTCCATGTCTCAATGTTGAGAAAATACGTTTCAGACCCCTCTCATATACTCAGTTATGAGAGTCTTCAGCTTCAGCCAGACATGTCATATGAGGAACAACGAGTGCAGATCCTGGATAGAAATGATAAAGTCCTTCGGAATAAGACCATAGCATTGGTCAAGGTTCTCTGGAGAAACAGTAAGGTGGAAGAAGCCACCTGGGAGCTAGAGTCAGATATGAGAGCTCAATATCCAGAGTTATTCAGGTTAGATTTCGGGGACGAAATCCTTTTAAGGGGGGAATAGTTGTAAAGCCCGCTTAGTTAATTTGGAAATTAGCAGTTGTTTATGTTTAATTATGAAATTATTTATAGCTATTTAAATAATTTATTACTGTTATCTATGGAATTCAGAAATGCATGATTATGTCATCAGTAGTTTTTCATATTTTGCATTTCCGGTGCCCGGTATTTTGGAACTCGGCGTTTGGCTCAGTAGAAATCACAACTTAGTATGTTAGTAATTTGGGGACGGGTTTTAGACATTGGGAATGTCGGGAATGGCCGGGAATTTAGAATTTCCCAAAAATACCCCTTTAGTGATTTTCTATGTGATTTTATGGTGGAGGGGCAAAATGGTCTTTTTGCCCCATTAGTGTTTTGTCTTTTGTGGTTTTATGAAATGGAAAAATAAATGTTTATTTTATTATTACTTGGCTGAAATATGTGATAAATGCTTTATAACTCCTTTTCCCTTAAATTCCACACTTAGTCAAAAATTAGAAAGAAATTTCAAAACTCACACACAAAGCTCACTCTCTCTTCTCTCTATTTCGGCTGAGGCTTTTGGGTGCATGAAGCTGATTTTCCTCTTTGATTTCCAAGCAACTCTCATCCTTTCAAAGCATCCTTCAAGCTAGGTTAGCTTCTCTTGATTTTTCTTCTTTGAAATTATGAAAAAAAAAATGGTGAAAAGTGAGTAAAATGCATGCTTTTGTGGCTGTTATTATTGCTGTGTTTGGTTGTTATTTTCTGAGGTTCAAAGCATGTTTAATTGATGTTAATTGAGTTGTTTGAAGCATGTTAGTTAGGTTGTTCAAAGCTTTGAATTTCCTATGCAATTATGTGATTTTTGAGAGAAAAGGTTCTATTTTGTTGCTGTGATGTTGAGGATGTTTGCTTGAGTTTCCAGAGGTTATTTTGAGCTTGATTATGTAGAATTAAGTTGGTTTGATTGCTTGTTTAGGTGTTTTTGCTCAAGTTTGAGTTTAGAACTCAAGCTTGAGCTCCAATGGCATTTTTCATGTTTGAGGTTTCTGGGTGGTTTTGATGCCTTGGATATGTTCTAGGGATAGTTTAGAACAGGTCTGGAAAGTTTGGGACCAATTGGGGTTGAATTGGTCGAGTTATGAAAAATTTGGTTTGTCGCTGCGAGGAAGGAATTCGGTTGTGCATCCGGAATTCGGATGAGGGTTCGATAATTCCCGTAACCGGAATTCGGTTGGGCAACCGATCTCAGGTTGGGGAATTTTTCAGAACCCTAGTTTTCCTCGTTTTTATGTTTTTAGGGGTATTGCCATGCTTTTTATCGATAGGGAAACTTTTAGTTCCAAGTTTTAGTCCCCGGGAAGTGATTTAGCGTGTCACTTATAGCGTTGTGATTTTTATGGTTTAGGAGCCGATGTCCGCCGCTCGGCTTCGGTTCCGGTCGGGTTGACGGCACACTGAAATCGGAATCCGAGTAAGATTAGTATAACAGTATGCATATGTAGATTACATGTTTAGCGTGCATGTAGGACGCCTGCTAGATTACATTAGTTATGTATATAGGCTTCGAACCATCCAACCCCGTCACGTCGGTACGAGTGGAGTATGACCGAAGAATGAGTATGACCGGTTCGACCGATCAGGCTGACATTTGGTTGGTGGTTTAGTGCTATTGACCTATCCCGTCGGTACAGGCTGGAGTATGACCAGCAGCCGGAGTATGACCGGTTCGACCGATCAGGAGGATACTTGTCAATAGTACTGTCCCTGTGAACGTTCAAAACTCAGTACCATGTTGGACATGGCAGTAATGGCTCAGTACCATGTTGGACATGGCAGTAGCGGGACTCAGTATCGTGTTGGACACGGCAGTTAGAATTATGTATGATATTATTATGCTTTTCTTACTGAGTCTGTCGACTCACAGTTTATGTTCATGTGTAGGTAAAGGCAAGGCTATAGCTGACGGACCGTGAGCGAGCTTATGAGATTGTACATGTCGGGGCGGTTAGGCCTGGAGCGTACGATCCTCGGGACAGCAAGGCTGAATTTTTGTAACTGGTCGTTAGACGACTTTTAATTTTATGTAATAGTTAAACAGTTAAAACTTTTGTAACTGATTTTATAAATCGGGATCCCGAGCCTTTTGTAAAATGGTTTATATGTTTAATTAAAAAGCAAAATTTTAATTAATCACGTTTTTCCATAAACCTCGTTGACTAGCAACGAGCTGCACAGTACGTTTAAAAATCACGTAATACGCCTAAGATAGTTAGGGTGTTACAAATGTATAGAACTTTCCTTAGACTGAATAAGTAGCTTTCCTGCAACTTTAACATTCAGTCTCTCTCTGGTACATTTAGAGACTTCAAATAGGTTTTTACACTTCTCCAAAATCACCAGTCCACCCCCATAGTAATCACCATCTCATCAGCAAACCTTCTAGCACTAAGGCAAGTCTAGAAATCTGATTTAGTGTAGTCTAAGAGTATTAAATACACCCTTTATTGACTAACATATACTTCCTCTTCTTGATCTTACGATTTACTTGATTGTCTTCCAATGTTCCTTTCCTGGATTAATCTGATACCTACTCATTACTCCCACTCAACAGCAGGTGTCTGGTCTAAGGCATACTAAAGCATATCTGAGACCCCTCACTGTTGATTCAAGAAATTCTTTCGTGGCTTTATCTTTTCTGGAATAGTTGAGACTTTTCCTTAGATAAATAAAATCTATGTCTAGAAGTCGAGAAGCTTCTATAGATTTCCATTAGAAAAGAAAATGCTTCAGCATCTTACTAAAGTAAGTTGCTTGCACTAGAGTAAGTAAATTACCAGGTATACCACACGCCATAGGTTTAGATAAGCTCAAACTTATAATACTAGGAACAGGAAGTTTTGTTAAGTCCATTGAATAGACTTATTAACGAAATTTCCTTTCATGTCCTTGTAATAGAAAACTTTTGGTTGTTCCATATGAATGGTTTTAACCATAGTTCTCTTGGCTTTTTTTTTCTTAGTTTCTTATTTTGACAATCCATTACTTGTTTAAACTCACAATGGATTTTAATCACAAGTGTCTTCCAAGACATAAAAGGGTGAGTTCCTTGAAACCCTCCCACTACGACAAAGTACCATGATTTTTGTCTAAGAATCTAAATGGTATTGACCTCTTCGGTTGTGTCAAAACAACAGAGGCAATGGGATCATCTTATAAAGAATAAGATGATAAACCACTTTTGGAATCAAGAAAATTATCTCCTCTGTTTGCTAATTTATTTTCAGACTTAGTCATTTTCTTAGAAAAATAGTATTTGTAAAAATAAACACTTTCTTATCTTAATGACCATGGGATGGTCCACCCCTAATCACTTAGAATAGCTAACAAACATGCAAACCTTGGTTAACAGTTCTAGCTTTTCTTAAGATTACGATTAGGTCATCCATGAATCTAGTAATGGTTTATACTAAGTACACAACCATTCCATCATTCTGAAATTTTCCTATCACTAGGGTATATCCCTAGACGGACTTAGGCAACAATTAGTAACTAATCATCAATATGCAAATCGAATTTCTGGGGAGGTAAGTTTGGATATAATTCTAAAAATCAACTTAATGATCTTTGAACTGCATATGTACCAAATATTTCTCCACCCCTATCAGTTCGCAAGATCTTTAACCACTCACCTTAATGGTTTTTCACCATTGCTAGAAATTCATGAAATTTTTCAAACATTTCAAATTTCTTTGAATAAGGTAAAATCTAGAATGATCGTTTTAAGAACATAACGAAAACTCATATCCACCCCTGAATGTACATCCATCTGCGAATGAGATGATTATACTTTCAGTGGATATAGGCATATTCACTCTTTTCAGAGAAGGATGTTGTCAAAACCACTATGAACAAGATACAAATGCCATAAATTTATAAAATATGGTTGTGTCTTTTGATGACTTAGGTTTAGTTACATTAAAGAGTTCTTAGAATAGTGTAAGTGGATCCTGGTCATAGAATACTAAACTCATATTCCATACTTTATACAGTTTGAATCCATTGATAGAAAATGTTTATTAAACACTTGTGAAAGTGTAACTGTATTGAATTCTGGAAATAGAAATATAAAATCTCTATTTGGAATCTAAAATTTAAAGTCAAAGACTTAAATTTATACCAAATTATACACGAGTATTCTTCTATCTTGGACCACCACTACTAATCTAACTCTAAGTCTGATTTGCCTAAAGCAAGCATATACAAGTAGGAGATTTCTAAGATTGAGGATTTATGTCATTTCGGGATAGAATGTCGAGAATATAATCATACGCGTCATTCAATTTCTTAAGAGGAAATAGAATGACATTTAATGATTTATAAACCATTCATCCAATGATATATTATTTAAGCTAATTCGAAATGAATAAGCGAAGAGGAATAAAGATAATTTCGAATTTGAAATAAGAATCCAACGATGTCCCCATTAGCGAGAGTCAAGGTTATTCTTATTTTTATAAACTTCTTGTTTCATATTGTAAATACTTGTCTAAGGTGTCATCTATTGTTAAATAGCTAGATGTTGCATTTACAATATTTATCTATCGAGATCTAAAAGTATTATGTTTGTTTAATGGATGACAATCCATTAGGGATTTGTCCCATTAGAACAACAAGTCAAGTTAGACCAACAATGAAGATTCGAAATTTAAACTACATTAATAACAGAAAATAACATTGCTCAATATAAATTCACAAACAATTCAGAAATTATTAAACATATAGCAAGTAGGAGTGACAAGCGAAAATACTAAAACATACAATCCTAAATAATTTCCAAGGTCTCCAACAAACTGATATCAGTGTCCCGTTTAGGCGAGAGTCAAAGATATCATCCATTGAATAGAGTTGTCAGCTCATCTAAAATGATAAACATTCTAGCAACCTTTTATTCGATCAAGATTAGAATTCAGCATTGTCCCGTTTAGGCGAGAGTCAAGGCCATTCTATCTTATGAGCTTCCACCATTGTTTCATACTTTTGCAAGCCCTATTAAAGTCACCACAATTAGGGTGATCCATACTAAAATAAAGACTTACAAATAGTACTTATCTTTCGAGATTCTACGGCGTTAAATTTCTAATGAACGTTCCTCCATTAGGGAGGATTACTCACTAAAACAATAACTATGTAAAACCAACAATGGAGATCGAATATCCTAATAATAAAAAGCTCATTATTTTAAAATGTATTTTCTTCTAATATTTATTTCAATCTATTTATTTTAAATAAATATTTGTTTAATTAAAATTTCTAATTTAGAATAAAAAAAATTCTAAATATAAATTTTAATTTAATATTTATAAATTACACTTAGATAGATATGAAAATAAAATGAATTATTTCCATCTTAGTAATAATTTCCAATAAATATTTAGAAAATTATTCAATTTAAGTTGTATCAAAAATAATTTAAATTAATTTACAACTCAAATTTAATTTTCTATAAATATATATTGCATTTCGAAAAATTGAAGTACATAAGAATACAATTTTTGAAATTGCTCTAAAATAAAATAAAATAAATCCTGAAAAAATATTCTAATTTATGTTGGTCCAAAATTTATTAAATAATTTTCAACATAAATATAATTTTTCCTATTTAATTAAATATTAAAGAAAAATTTCAAATATTTAAATATCATGATTAAAAATCAACTTAAATATTAATTTTTTATTTAATTAAATATCACTAGAAAAATACTTCAAGCAAAACAAATAATATCTATCTAGACTTTCATTGACTAATTACTTCATTTTTTAATTATAATATATTTTAGTTCATTTATTTTAATTAATCATTAATGAAAAAATCATTGATTTAAGTTGGTCCAAAATTAAAATAAGTAATTTTCAACTTTAATCCATTTTTCAAGTAAAATTTGAAATTTCTGCATTTAAATAAAAAATGCAATTTCGAAAATAATAAAAAAATTATTAATAAAATAAAATATAATATATTTTGAAAATTATTCAAATTTAAGTTATTCTGAAATAAGATTTCAAACTTAAAATAATTTTCTATTTGATTAAATATCATGAAAATAATAATATTTAAGTATCAAGAATGAAATCAACTTAAATATTTAATTTTCAATTTAATTAAATGTACTAAATACAAGGATTAAATAATCAAGTATAAAAGAAACTTAATTATTAATTCTATTTTAATACTAGGAAAAATATTCTATAATTAAGTTGGTCCAAAATTAATTAAAATAAATAATTAATTTACAACTTAAAATATTTTCCTAATTAAATATTAGAAAATATAACTAGTACTAGAAATTACTATCTAGAATATATGTCATTAACTAAGTGTTTTTCAAAAATTAATTTTAAAATATTAAATGAAAAATAAATTTCATATATTTTACAAGTTAATTATGTTGCTAATTAAATTTTATTAGGTTAAACTAATTTAATTAACCTAGTACAGTTACCCAAATCAAGCAAATGGGCCTTCACAGTTGGGGTTGTTCATGTGAGGGAGAGTTGGGTTCAGTATGTCGTACCCACTTCTATTGGCCCCCTAAATCTCACACAAGGCCCAAAAGAGAGGAATTTAACCTTAAAATGAACAACTGTTATTAATTGAATAGGCCCAAAAACTAAATGGGCCTAAATAAAATCTATCATGGTGTAATATTTTATTTAGCAACCTAGTTCATCTTAATTAATATAATTAAATGAACAACCTATATGCATCTAAACATAAAGTAAACATATAGGCTCACATAGCCACACAGATTTGGATGGATCTTATCATGTTACTAGGTCATACACAGATGAAAGAAGAATGTAAAATTTACGTGTTACAAATTATTTACTTGACATATTGATAATTAAACCATGGGTTAAAATCAGATCATTGGATCTGTCAACAAGATAACTATGGCAATTTAGATCATGCAATAATAGGTTTTATACAACTTACATACAAGCTAAAACACATACTCCTGGAACAAGATGAATTTGGATAGTTGGATGTAGGATTTATTTAATTTTAATTAATTAATTTATAAAAAAAATTCGAAAATAATAAATAATAATATAAAATATTTTCAGTTTCTAAATAAATTTAAATAAAAAAAATTAAAATTAAACCTACAATTTTGAAAAATTAGGTTTCAACTAATCTAAATATCATTTCAAAAAAAAAAATGTTAACTATCTTTTAAATTTCATGTTATTTTATAAATTAAATATTCAATAAAATAAAATGATAATTTAATATCCTTTTTGTGATTTTATAATTTAATTTAAATAAAAAATAACAAATTTAAAAGTTAGCATAATATCTTATTTTTATTAAAAATATCATGATTATAATAATCTTATTTTAAATTTAAATAAGGTCAATTTATTTAAAAGAATAGAATAATTTTAAAAAAAAAATATATCTTACCTTAAATTAAAAATAAGATAAAATAATCAAATTTTAAAATAAGATAATTAATTAAGCAAAAAAGATAGATTTTTACCTAATTCAAATTCAAATTACACTAATATCTTAAATTAATTTTTAAAAATCCAATTAATTTAATTCTGATAATTAGATTTGAAATATAAAAGGTAAAAATCAAAATACAAAACTACACAAAAAATCGGAAATTAATTCCATAAAAAAGCATGAACAAATGAAGAAATTCAAAAAAAAATTGCATGTGGTACGGACAGTATGCAATGCATACCATCCAGGGGCATGCAATGGGGCAGATGGGGCTTAAACACCACCACGGATGCTGCCATCAGCATTTCCGCGCACGCAGCCCAGCATCCAGACACACTCGGCGCCTTCAGAGCGAGAAATCTCAGACATAAGGCTGTCTGAACCCGCACACGACCGAGAAAATGAGGATTCGCTCGCGTGGGGTGAGTGATGTCACCCTGATATTTTTCGATTTTCAAAAATTCATAACTAATTCAAATAAAATCAAAATTAAGTTCTGTAAAAAAAGTAAATTGCTTAATTTTATTCAAACTATCCAATAAAATAATTCCAAAAACGAAAATTCAATTATTTTTCATAAAATTTCACAAGCATCAATCAATCATCATATAACACACATATCAACATGAAACCATCCAAATCAGCACATATCATCGTTTTAATTCATATTTCATGAAAGTAAATTATTACCATGGCTCTGAGGCCAGTTGTTGGAAATATTTTACCAGGATCTAGATTTACTAACAAGTATGTTTCATTAACATCCTAATATGAATTCTAAAATAATGAAACAAACACATATAAAGTTTAGGAAACCTTACATTGGGTGCAACAGAATATAATGACTCCTTCCGTTCAGATCTCTAGCCCTTGATTCCTTTCTGTAGCAGAGCATTATCAAGATCTGAACCCGGATCTCTTTCTCTCCTTCTTGAGTCGGATTCTCCTTCTTGTTGATTGGATTCTTCACAGTCTTTCACACTATGATTGAGATACCACTTGAAGTGTGTGGGCACTCACTCATTCACTCAAGGCTGAATAATTGAAGAAGAAAAGAGAGGTAGAGAGTGGCGGCTAGGGTATAGGTAGAAGGCTTAGAATTTTTCTCTGAAGGAATGAGATGCATCATCTTTTTCCTGAAGCCATCACTATCTATTTATAGGATGCCACCTATGGTTAGGTTAGAATGATTTGGCATTAATATAATGAAAAAATAAATGGTTAATTGCTTAGTGTGGCCGGCCATAGGAAGTGGATTGGGCCCCACTTTGCAATTCTGCCATTTTGTCATTTTTCCATCCTATTTTCTCAAAAACGCCAATTTTCTAATTTAACCACTTAAATGAGAATTCCAATTAATTAATAACTAAAAATTAATTATTAAATAATATCTTCATTTAATATATTTATTAATTAGACATAGAAAGTCTCTTAGTTAACAAAAAACCTAGGATCTTTTTTCTTCACAATTTTGCCCTTGCTTAGTGAAAATTCATAAACTAGACATAGTCTAATTTTAGGATTAGAATTGATTAATTAAAATCAATTAACTGAGTGTTACAAGCAGTATGATCGCAATTAGTATGGGGACCATGGGCCTACATAACCGAGCTTCCAATAAGCAGATCAAGAATTTACCAAGTAAATCCACTAACTTATTAATTCCTTGTTGCATCCACGCATAGAACTTAGAATTGCACTCTCAGTCATATACAACGCTCTATATGTTCCACGATATAGATACACTATTGATTATCCATTGTTATAATCCAAATTTGATCAATGATCCTCTAATAGATGATTTATATTGTATAGGGATTAAATTACCGTTACACCCTTCAATGTATTTTATCCTTAAAACACTTAGCCCCGTATAAATGATATTTCAGCGAAGTGAAATGAGTACTCAACCATTTATCTCTGTTTATCCAAGCTCGAAGGAAATCATCGTTTCACTTCTAAATACCTAGAGAAGTTATAGATTCCATATCTATATTTAGCGCTCCCACTCAATTGTACTACCGTGTTCTCAAAATGTACGTATCACTCTGACCCAAAAGTAGACTTAACTAACAAATCAAAGAACACGATTAACACTCTTTAGATCGAACCTAATCATGTCAAGATTAAGATCATTTGATCTAGGTGTTGGAATTTATTTTACCAGGATCTTAGATCTACTCACAAGTATGTTGTTTAACACCCTAAATATGAACTTTCTAAAACGATAAAATAAACACATATAAAGTTATGAAAACCTTACATTGATGCAGCGGAATTAATGTCTTCTTCCACTCAGATCTCTAACCCTTGTATCCTTTCTGTCGCAGAGTATTATCTAGATCTGAGCCCGAATGTCCTTCTCTTTGTGTTTGATCCTTCACAGTCTTCCAATCTATGATTGAGTTACCACTTGCTATGTGTGGGCACTTACTCTATCACTAAGGTTCGAAATTTAGATGAAGAAAAGAGAGAGAGGGATTTTGGCCAAGGTATAGAAAAGGGAAGGCTTAGTTTTTCTGAAAATTTGTTTTTCTGAAAAGTAGTGTGTTTTGACTGACCAATCACTTTCTATTTATAGGCGACTACTAGGTTTAGGTTAGGAATTATTTGGCATTAAAATAATGAAAATATCAATTTGAAATTCCACATTAAGTGGCCGACCAAGGTGTATAGAATGGGCCCCACTTGATTTTGCAGTTTTAACAAATTTTATTTCTATTTTCTTAAAAATGCCAATTTTCCAATTCTAACCATTTAAATGCCAAAACTAATTATTTAATAACCAAAATAGATTATTAAATAATATTGTCATTTAATTTAATTATTAACTAGACATATAAAATCCATTAATAAATAAATAAACCTAGAATCTCTTTTCTTTACAATTTCGCCCCTGCTTAGTGAAAATTCAAAAATTAGACATAGTCTAACTTTAAAATTATAATTGACTAATCACGAATCAATTATTGAGTCTTACAAGCAGTATGTTCTCAACTAGAATGGGGACCATGGATCTATATGTTGAGCTTCCAATAAGTGAACCGAATTTACTAAGTAAATTCCTACTTATTAATTCTTCGTTGAATCCACTCTTAGAACTTAGAATTGCACTCTCAGGCTTAAATAGAGCATATTATATGTTCCAAGATATAGATATGCTATCTCATTTAACCATTGTTATAATCTTATTGTGATCAAAGATCCTCTATATAGATGATCTACATCGAGATGGGATAATTTTACCGTTCTCACCCCTCAATGTATTTTGCCCCTTAAAACACTTAGCTACCTGTAAATGGTGTTTAGTGATCTAAGAATTAGTCACTTAAACAAGAGCTCATCCATTTACTTCTATTTGCTAAGCTCGAAAGGAATCATCACTTGACTTCTATACACCAGTAGAAGCTATAGATTCCATATTTATGTTCAGCACTCCCACTCAATCATACTATCATGTTCCCAAAATATACGTATCATCCTGACCCAAAAGTAGGCTTAACTAATAAATCAAAGAACATGAATAGTACTCCTGAGTTGAGCCTAAGCATATCAGGATTTAGATTCTTTTAATCTTAAGATCAACTACTGATATTGACTTGGAAAGATATAACGGTAAGTTTATAATATCTTAACTAAGTTGCAATATCGGTCCAGTCCAATGTATACTCCATACATTCGAAACTAGTATACTTTACTCATGTCCTGGAAAGAACATAACACTTACTCCAAGTGTAAGTACACATCATCGCTGATTATCACATTAGTGTAAATCCAAAACACTGATGAAACAGGGACTTAGTCTTTTGATTCATATGATCACAATCACATTCCACTGTGTTGACAATACTATAATTGTGAATAAACATATGATCTGGATTTAACTGATTCTGTGTGTAAATGTAATAAACATATTAAACCATTAGCATGTAAAATTCATGCAAACATTAATCACTTCAAATTTCTTATATTGATAACTAATCAGATTGTAAAGAGTTTTATTTAGGGCATAAAACCCAACACTAGGATCAACTAGGTGATATTGAATTGAATAGATATTATGGTTAACATATCTAATCAAAGTTCATTATCGGTCCCTTCCGATGTATACTTCATACATCCGATACTGGTAAACTTTGCCAATGCCCTAGAAAGGACATAACACTTATCCAAGGTGTAAGCATACCTATCGCTGATTATCATGCCAGTCTAAATCCAGTGAACTGACAAATCAGGGAATTAAACTTTTGAACATATAATCATGATTATATTCCACTGTGCTGACAACACTATAATCAATAACAAATACATATGTTTTGGACTTAATAGAATTTATAATCATAAAATAAATTATGTGAACCATGCAACATAAAATGTTATTTCTAATCTTTATAAACTAGTAAATCTGATTATATTGAAATGGATTTTATTTAGGCCACAAAACCCGACAGAGACTTGATCTAAAAGGAGTTTTGATGAAATAGAAAAAAAGTAACCATGCCTCAGCATAAATTTTTCCCTTAGCACCTACCAAAAAAAAATCCCCAAATTTTTTAATCTAGTACACACATGTATATGTAAGATAAGTTATACACTCCAAAATCAAATATATCAAGGGTTGGAAAAATGTCCCTATACTATTAATGACAAAATGGGTGTACCTATAGTAGAATTTTCCTATATATATGAAAAAAAAAATAGATTTTAATAAAAGTTAAAAAAATTATGTTAATTAAAGTTGAAAAAAAATTATAGAAAGCTCCTATGGAGTCGGTTATTTCATAAAAACCAACTTTATAGGGTCCCTATAGCGTTGGTGAAATAACAGACATCATAGGGACCCTATGGAGTCTCGGTTATTTCATAATAACTGACGTCATAGGGTCCCTATGGCAAAGGTTATTTCATATCCTTTTAGCGTCATCCAGAACAACGTCGATAGCGTATTTTGCAAAAACTAACGCTGAAAGGCCTTAAAAACCGCCTCTAAATCCCAATTTTCTAGTAGTTGATTATGTTTTTCTTACTGAGTCTATCGACTCACAGATATATTTTTACATGTATAGGTAAAAGCATGCAAAAGTTGGACAGTAGTGAATTCGAGCTATTGGGGATTGCACATATGAGGGCGGTTAGATCTGGAGTAATCGATCTTCGGGACATTAGACTCATTTTGATAATTGCTAGCTGGACTACAACTTTTGTAATTATAATATGTGGAAAACAGTTATGACTTTAAAATAGGATCATGTATCATGTAAATTATTATATATTAAGATTAAAGTTTAATCATGAAAATTTTAATTGCTCACTTTTTTTAAATAAACCCGTTGATTAGTAATATTAGAGTGCACAGTAAATTAAAATCACGATAATATGTCTAATCTTGTAGGGCCTTACATGTAATGTGTGTGTGAAAAGAATAATGAGTTGTGAAAAGAGATGTGAGTGTGAGTTTGTTGTATTGTGTGGCAAGAATTAGAGTGAGGAAGAAGTAAATAGTATATTGAGACTTGGGTTGAGATATTGATATAATGAATATATGTAATTTAAAATTATAAGTGGAATATATTTTTTTTTTTTTTTTGAGTTTAGTAATGTTACTAAATAGAACCAAGTTATTTGCTGCATTTTTTTATTATTATTTTATTGCATTTAAAGTTTATCATTTTTTGCTAACAGCCAACAGCAACATCCAATCTAACATGTATAGGAAAAAATTTAGGGGCATTATTTTTTCCTTTACTGTAGGCACATTTTTTGTTTATACTATGGAGTATATATTGCCCTTTTGTCGTGTAATTAATGGATTATATAGAGTATTAAGAGAAATTATATTAGCCATCCTCTCTGGTTTTTTTTTTATTTTTTTTCAAATTTTTTAAATAATTAATAGATATTAGTTGCATGCTACATGATTGTTTTATTTTATACATGTCTAACTCACTATTTTGAACTATATTTTTTAATGTTGTAAAGAAATTATTATTATAAAAAAATGTGCATGATACCTATAGTGTATACCTTCATATAAAATAATAGAATATAATTTTTTAGGTGTGGAAAACAATACCTCCTAAAAAGCTCCATTTATATTAACTTTGTTTATAGACTGGTTTGTACATTTAACTAAGTAGACAAAATTATTTTGTCTTTGTACATTTTTTGCTTCCATATTTAAATTAGGGATTTTTTCATAAATATACGTAAAGTACAAAATAATTACAAAAATAACTTAACAAATCTCAATTACAATAATATCTTGCCACGTCATTAAAAAATACCTTAATTTTAAAATAATATGCCTGAAACTAAACTAATCCCAAAATTCTTTTTTTATTATTATTTTCCTGCGTTTCGCAAGTAACATTTTGGTTGCTTATGATGTTGATAATAAACCAACAAGTAAATTTTATACAAAAAAAATATCATTTTTATATTATATAATTTGAGATACATTTTGGTTACCTTTAAAACTTTCATGTATACATTTTAATAATCAACTAATTATTTAGGTTATATTAATACATTTGAGTAACTTTCAAGATTATTTTCAAAAATAATGATTTATCATTCAATAATCTACCATTTTAATAAATTATATTTTAAAAAATATATATCATAAATATTTAAGTCACTTATATTTTTTAAATGTAAATTATTATATGCATTTTGATTAATTAAATAAACAATGAAGTTACAAATAACTTTTAAATCATTACAAATACAACATTTTTTTAGACCAATTAGTTATGATTTCGATAAGATAGCAGTTGGATACCTTAATAAAATAATCAATTTTAAAATAAAAAGATGATAATCATGTCAAATAAACTTATTAGTTTATTTTAGCATATTAAAATAATTTTTCATTCTTTGTTTACATTTTTTGTATAGCCTAACATCGTATATGCTAATAAATTTATTAGTTTATTTTGACATATTGAAACAAATTTTCATTTTTCTTTTCGTATACTGGAACAATAATTCATTTCATTTTATATAACCTATCATTATATTTGTCAATAAACCTATTAATTTATGTTTGTTGGAACACTTTATTTTTTCAATACAAAGTAAACTATAATCAAACATAATGATATACACTAATAAACCTATTAGTCTATTTTTCGTATATTAACACAATAATTTATTTTTTGTTTCAAATAAAATGCGTGCCTATAAAATAACAAACTAATTAGTCTATTTTTTCAAGTTGAGACATCAAATTTGGTTGTATATGCAAAGTACATGACTATAACATGTCTTACAGACTTACATAGTAAATTTGGATAACAATATATGCACTCGTCAAAGTTTTGAGTATACTATGCCTATACTAACATATTTTGGCATATTGAAAGAAATTTTCATTCTTTGTTTACATGTTAGCATTTTTATATAACATATCCTATTGTATATGTTACTAAATCTATTAGTTTATTTTGACAATTTTTTATACTTCTAATTTTTTAAAATTATTATTCTAAAAAATAAACTATTTCTAATACATTCTAACAGAATTAAATTTGAAAAAATAAAAAAATAGTAACAGAAAAAATATGAGTGTGTGAATTAAGCAAGCTTTAGAAGTGATGGATGTGATATACATGAAGAATGATTAAGTATTTAAAATTTATTATTTAAATTTAAAAATAAATATATATATATATATGATTACTTTTAAAAAAAAAATTAGAAAAAAATTGTTAAAAAAATTGAAACACATCCCTCAATGTGATTTGCCATATAAAAAGATAATAAAGAAAATAAATAACATTAAAAATGTGTATCCATCAAGTCATGATTTTTTTGGTGAATATTCTTAGCTTCTACATTAAAGATCATAAATAAATAAAAAAATGTGTAGATTAAAGCTAAAAACGTGGGTGACTAAACTAAGTCCAACAATAAAAAACAGTATGTAATTATGCAGAAACGTTATAATGGACATGGTTAAATGGGTCAAGTTATTTTTGATATTAAAATGTAATTTAAGGTGTATAATGTAATTATCTCTTTAAATTATAATACTTGTTAAAATAATATTAAATTTGGTCAAATATGGAATAAAATAAAATTAAGCACCACACGATGTATCATGATGACAATATGCATATTTTTTTGAAAGTACACGATGACAATATTCTTAGATATAATATATAGTTCAAAACAAATTAAAAAGAATTAGTCAACCCTAGAAAAATATTGAATTTCTACGTGGAGCAATGAAAGATTTGATTGTTAATTTGGAGAACTTATCTACATATGTGGATGAAGCAACATGTTGGGTTTCATCCGTGTTCAAATCGATGACATAAAAATGTAGTCAAACTTCCAATATTATGTCTCTCAAAAACGATTACGACTTCTATTTTTAACTAATCTTTTCATTTTCCCTAATCTCCAACTAAAGGTCACCTTTTAAAATTGATTTTGTTTACCAAATAAAATCACATCTGGAAAGAATTTGATCCTTTGTTAGGAGTACTTTAGGAATATGATTTATTTGTCCGCCTAAAGTATGCCCAAATTTGGTAAACAAAATTAATTGATTTTTATTTGTAATAGAGATTTATTTGTGAAGTTATTGTAAATTTTTTAGTTTTCATGCGTACTTTGTTATAGGAATATGCAGTGCATGTATGTACTGCTGAAAACCGATGAAATTGGGGTGTTTAAGAATTTTCAATTTTAAATTTTTTAAAGTAAACCAAATCAATTAAATGATCAAACTAAACTAAACCAATTCACTCAAAAATGAATTGGTTTAGTTCAAAAAAATAATTTGTATTTCGTAGTTATTCTAAATTTTTGTACAATTATTGTTCATTTTTTGGTATTTTTTGGAATAATTACATAGAAAATATAAATTGACATTTTATTTACAAAAATACCTCCATAAGGTAAAGTCAACATTTATACATTTTATGTAATTTTTATTACCAAAATACCACTTACACTATCATCAGACGATGGTTGCAGAGTGGTTGCTGCGTGGTTGCGCGGTGGTTGCATCAAACGAAGGTTTCAATCAGACGATGGTTGCATGGTGGTTGCTAAGTGGTTGGTCGAAGGTTGCATCAAACGAAAGTTTCATTCAGACGAAAGTTTCTGGGTGGTTGCTGGGTGGTTGGCCGAAGGTTGCATCAAATGAAAGTTTTAATCAGACAAAATAACTGTTAGCAAAATGTTTATGCAGCTGTAATGCAACTGTTATGAAACACTAAAAATCAGAACAATGTTTTCATGTACATAACTCTATCTACATGTCTTTTTGTAATTTAATATGAACAAATTCACCATTAGAAATTTGGAAAACAACAAAATACACCAGGATAAACATTTTACTATAGTATTGATGTATTTTTTTTTATTATACTTGAGTTGGATTGTTTGGGAACTCCAATTCAACTTTTTGAGATCTGCCTTTTATGGATCTAAAAATTGAAGTTAGGACATTAGTTTTATGCAAATTAAAGTGGATTTCCAGTTGAATTTTAGTTTCGTAGTAGTTTTTCTACACTTTTTTTTTTTATGAATTTGAAACAACCTCTGTTTTGATTCATTCTGATCGTCTTCTCATGTGAAGGCGCCAGAATTAATGGTGGTTCTCTTTCTGATTGAATTTTCGTTTCGGTTGCGTTGGGTTGCTGCGTAGTTCCACGATGGTTGCGCGATGGTTGCATGATAGTTGCCCAGGAAGCATATATTCTGGGTTAAAGGTGTGTGTAAGTGGTATTTGTATAATTTTTTTTAGTTGGGATGTATATTTGTTTATTTGGCCAGCTGAAAGTATTTTTGTAATATTGTTACTTTTTTTGGTTAAAACTGAAAAAATCTATTTTTTTTTACCTTTAATAAGTTTATACTACATAAACTTACCTTTTGGTATTTTTTTTTGTTCATTTTCTTAAGTTTGATATACCTTTTGTGTGATCGGAAGTTTATACTATATAAATAACAATAAAAATTAATTATCATAATTATATTAAATCAATATCAATATTTTTACCTAAAAATATTCTCAAATATTAACATTTTGTTCAAAAAAATGTATATTAAGTATATATAAAATAATTATACGGATTTATTTAGTTGGAACCTTTACTAAGATTTCTAAAATCATGACCAAACCAAAGAATTTAAAAGGTCCAAATCGACCAAATCATTCACATCAGATTCATTTGGTTTGGTCTCAAATTGTTTGGTCCGAATTTGTTAGGATTTAAAATCACAAATTACAGATTATATAAACACTCCTAATAAAATATATAGAAAAAATAATTAAATATACGTATCTCTAAATATTATACCTAGTCATATATTTGTATTTTTTAAAATTATGGGTTCTATTTTAATATGTTGTGATTGAAAAACAATACTAC
The DNA here is from genome assembly GCF_029168945.1 of Cannabis sativa. NCBI lineage: Eukaryota > Viridiplantae > Streptophyta > Magnoliopsida > Rosales > Cannabaceae > Cannabis > Cannabis sativa. The sequence goes on along the minus strand of NC_083607.1, from coordinate 51,841,499 downwards.
ATCACTTATTCTATAGTACACATTTGGTATGTACATATATTTGTAGGAAAATTATAACAATGTATTGAATCAAATTAATTAAAATTTAATCAATAAACAATTAGCAATTGAGAAGATTAACAATTCACAAACAGTAATTAGAGATAAAAAATAGAGATTAACAGAGTATTAAAACCAAAAATAATAAAGCAATAAAACATTAAAATCAACACCAAGATTTATACTGGTTTAAGTCCTCTATAGATTCCTATGATTTATGGCTTTATTCCCGTTCTGGAACACCACCAAAATCTTCTTTATTGATTGTGCAAGAACAGAGTACAATATAGTCAAGGTCGATTTTATGTTGGATTCTCTTAAAGTTTTTATCTCTCACACTCTTTTCTAAGAATCTTCTTCATCTACCAAAGATTCTTCATACAAATCCCAAATCCAATATCTCTCTCTCTCTCTCTCTCTCTCTCTCTCTCTCTCTCTCTCTCTCTCTCTCTCTCTCTCTCTCTCTCTCTCTCTCTCTCTCTCTCTCTCTCTCTCTCTCTCTTCAACCACAAAGTCACCTCTTAAAACTCGTATGTTCATCTCTTTTACTATAAAATGATAAGAGTGGTGGTATTTATAGATTAGGGATATGGATTCCAAAGTCAGTGGTTGCCAATGCTAAGATGTTAAGTTAGTTACGACTTAACGAACTTAGCAAACTCCTTGTAACAATATCTCCCACGTCAACTTAAGTTAAAGTGCTTCTGGATTAGACGTATGCTTCTTGAAAGAAAGACCAGAGCGTACGATAAAGGGACTTCCCATATAGGAATGGCATAGTTGGAGTCGATTATCTAGAACTTCCTTCCAGGAAGGAACAACTAGTCATTCAGAACTCCTTTTCGGAGGAAGACTAGCTTTCCTGAAGACTCCTTCCGAATGGACAAGTTAGAATTCTAAGAACACCCTTTCGGATGACATTTAACTTTCCATAACCATAACAACTTTTGGAGATCTTTTTATTTGGAGGAACTATACCACAAATTCCTCCTAGTTTCTTCAAATTAAGATATGATGGTGATGAAGAAAGAAAACAGCCATCATAGTTGGTGTTTTAAATATCTCAGTATACTAACTTCTAAGATTGATCAAATCCAAGCAATACTTAAACTTGGTAGTCCCAACATCAGCATGATTATCTTTTGATCTGACCTTCGCTAATTCAACCAATCCTTATTCTATCTTTTCTCTAATCCAGTAAAAATAATATATATATATATATATCTATGTGTTTGTTCTATTCATGATAAATTAGATTCTTACAAAGATGGATGGATGCCTGATTATCCATGTACATAATCACTCCTCCTATTAAAAATTTCAATTCATATAGAGTTCCTCGAAGCCATAAAGCTTCCTTGAACGCTTTCGTAGTGGCCATAAATTCTACTTTCTTGGTTGAAAGACCAATCACGGACTGTAACTAGGCCTTTCAGCATATACAATTTTGGTTTGTCATGAATACGTAGGAAGTGGGTGATTTTTTAGTATCTTTATTCGAAGCATAGTCAGTGTCCACGAAATTTTTTAACTCAAGTTCTCATTTTTGCATTCTCATAGGCCAGACCATAATCCCAAGTGCCCTTTAAGTTCCTTAATAACCATTAGAGGGCCTTCTAATGTTCAATGCCTGGATTCGACATGAACCGACTTAGGATGCTTAGATCATGAGCCATGCCCTTCATTTCCTCTTTCTCTTGTGCACTATTAAGACATTGTTTGTTCAACAAGATGAACTACCCATCCAACAGTACAAATATACTCTTTGCGTCTTCCATGTTGATCTTCTGAATAACCTTCTTGATGTATCTGAACTGCTTTAAGTTGATTGTCTCTTCATTCTTGTTCTTTGAAACTTCAATCCCATGTATCTTTTGAACTTGTCCAAGCTCCTTCAAATTCTCTCTTGAGCTTGGCTTTGACCCTCTTGATCACAGATATTTCTTTGCTCATGATGAGCATATCTTCCACATAGAGTAATAAGAAGACAGTTGTAGATTGCTCTAGATTCTTGTAATATAAGCAGTGATCATTTGCCGATTGTTTGAACCCGATTTGTTGCATATAAGTATCAAATCTTTTATTCCATTTTCTTAGGGACTGTTTCAAACCATATAAGGACCTATTGAGCTTGCATACTAATTCAACTCCTTTCACTTCCACCTAAAACCTAGATGATTGCTTCATGTTGATCTATTCATCCAAGAATCCGTTAAGAAAGATAGTTTTAACATCAAGTTTTTCAACTTAAAACTCCATTTGAGCTGCCAAAGATAACATCAATCTTATCGTCTTGTACTTTAACACATGTGAGAAGATTTCGTGTTATTAATTCCTTCCACTTGAGTAAATCCCTTAGCCACTAATCTAGCTTTGAACCAAACCTGCTCATTCTCATTGATTCCCTCTTTCACCTTGAGAATCTATTTTCACTCCACAACCTTTTTGTTATCCGGCTTCGGTACAACTATCCAAGTCTTGTTCTTCTGGAGTGAATCCATCTGCTCATCTATATCCTGGAGCCATTTGAACTTTGTTTCTGCTGGAATTTATTTTACGAGGATCTTAGATCTACTCACAAGTATGTTGTTTAAACACCCTAAATATGAAATTTCTAAAACGATAAATTAAACACATATAAAGTTAAGAAAACCTTACATTGATGCAGCGGAATTAATGTCTCCTTCCACTCAGATCTCTAACCCTTGTATCCTTTCTGTAGCAGAGTATAATCAAGATTTGAGCCCGAATGTCCTTCTTCTTCTTCAAGTTTGATCCTTCACAGTCTTCCAATCTATGATTGAGTTACTGCTTGCTGTGTGTGGGCACTTACTCTTTCACTAGGGTCGAAATTGATGAAGGGAAAAGAGAAGAGAGGGTTTCGGCCAGGTATAGAAAGTGGGGAAGGCTCAGTTTTTCTGAAGAGAGAAATTTCTGTCAGAAAGGTTTGTAAAAACTTGTTATTTGACTGAGCCATCACTTTCTATTTATAGGCAACTACTAGGTTTAGGTTAGGAATTATTTGGCATTAAAATAATGAAAATATTAATTTGAAAAACCTCAATAAGTGGCCGGCCAAGGTGTAGAAGTGGGCCCCACTTGATTTTGCAGTTTTATCAAATTTTATTTCTATTTTCTCAAAAACGCCAATTTTCTAATTCTAACATTTTAAATGCCAAAACTAATTATTTAATAACTAAAATAGATTATTAATAATATTGTCATTTAATTTAATTATTAATTATACATATAAAGTCCATTAATAAATAAATAAACCTAGAAACTCTTTTCTTTACAATTTCACCCCTGCTTAGTGAAAATTCATAAAATTAGACATAGTCTAACTTTAGAATTATAATTGATCAATCACAAATCAATTAATGAGTCTTACAAGCAGAATGTTCTCAACTAGAATGGGGACCATGGATCTATATGCTGAGCTTCCAATAAGTGAACCAAATTTACCAAGTAAATTCCTACGTATTAATTCTTCGTTGAATCCACTCTTAGAACTTAGAATTGCACTCCCAGACTTATATAGAGCATATTGTATGTTCCACGATATCAATATGCTATGTCATTTAACCATTGTTATAATCTTATTGTGATTTAAAGATCCTCTATATAGATGATCTACATCGAGATGGGATTTCTTTACCATTCTCACCCCTCAATGTATTTTGCCCCTTAAAATACTTAGCTACCTGTAAATGGTGTTTAGTGATCTAATGATTAGTCAGTTAAACAAGAGCTCATCCATTTACTTCTATTTGCTAAGCTCGAAGAGAATCATCACTTGACTTCTATACACCAGTAGAAGCTATAGATTCCATATTTATGTTCATCACTCCCACTCAATCATACTATCATGTTCCCAAAATATACGTATCACCCTATCCTAAAAGTAGGCTTAACTAATAAATCAAAGAACATGAATAGCACTCCTGAGTTGACCCTAAGCATATCAGGATTTAGATTCTTTTAATCTTAAGATCAACTACTGATATTTACTTGGAAAGATATATAACGGTAAGTTTGTAATATCTTAACTTAGTTGCAATATCGGTCCAGTCCAATGTATACTCCATACATTCGAAACTAGTATACTTTACTAATGTCCTGGAAAGAACATAACACTTACTCCAAGTGTAAGTACACATCATCGCTGATTATCACATTAGTGTAAATCCAATAACACTGATGAAACAGGGACCAAGACTTTTGATTCATATGATCACAATCACATTCCACTGTGTTGACGATACTATAATTGTGAATAAACATATGATCTGGATTTAACTGATTCTGTGTGTAAATGTAATAAACATATTTAAACCATTAGCATGTAGAATTCATGCAAACATCAATCACTTCAAATTTCTTATATTGATAACTAATCAGATTGTAAAGAGTTTTATTTAGGGCATAAAACCCAACAAACTCCCACTTGCACTAATATAAAACAAACTGTGCAAATAGGTCAATCTGATGTCTTGAGCTTCAGATCAAGTGTAGTATATTTGAATCCACCCAAACTTCTGGAAACTAGTTCATAAATACACTTATGAAACATCCTTTACTATATGCTTTACTCATCAAGGGATACTGAAATCTTTACTGTTTAAAAGTACATCTGAATAAACAGAAGACATATCTCTCATATTTTAAAATATGTAATTGAGATAATACAGTGTAGACTTTTCTTCAGCAATATAACTTTCTGGTATTTTCGAATAGACAAAGTTATAGTTCTTCTCTGGTAGAGCTTGAATTATTATTCAATAATTCCTCCACCCCCAAAGTAAGCACCATCTCATAGATCTCAAAATGAGTTGGTGAGATACCAGGACAACTGATACACAGTTCCTTAATATCTAACATATAGATCACTTTCATAAATCTTTCTTGAATATCTTCTAATGTTCCCTATTTGATTACATCTCAGATAGCTCCCACTCAATAGCAGATTTCTGGTTAAATAATCCTTTTAACCTCTGATTGTTTGGAGAGTTACCTAGTTGTGACTTTTGTATTAGTCTGAAACTTTAAGTTAAGACTAAGTCATCAACATAGCAGACTAGTATTTGAAGTGAAAAATACATGCCAGAGATAAAGTAATCACAATTAGATACCACAAAATTTCATGAGGATTAAGAATTCTAGGTTCAAGTCATTCAAATGGACTTAACTAGAGTTCTTTATCTTATTCTCATAATTCTAATAAGCTATTCCTATCCATGTGAATGGTTAGATTTGCTTTTCAGTAGTGTTCTTAAGTACCTATCACAAGTATCAACCTAATAAAGATGGGTATAGAACTTTAAAATTCTCCCACTCAATTAAGGTAGTGTGAAACTTTAACAAAGAACTTTCAAAGGTATCAAACTTTTACTTACAACAGTAAGATCGAAATGGAACATACAATCAAGATCAAGAATTTATATTGATAATAGCTGACTCATTATATTACTTCCATGTTTAAAGAAGATATGTGTTACATAGGGAATTGTGGAATAGACTCCACCCCTAAGAATATACATATAGGGTACTATGGATAACCTCCACCCCTAAGTGTATAGAGATTATGATCCACCCCTAAAGGCTGTAAAGATCATGATTCTCTAAGTGTGATAGAGTTTATGTGGAGTTGAATACTATCCAGAGTTCATTAGATATAAAAGATCGTTGAACTGCATAGTTTTCTTAACTTTTCTCCACCCCTATCAGATCAAAAGATCCTTTTATTAAACAAATTCTTAATAATTGTATTAGAATTAACAATTATTAATAAACATAGAAATAGTTTCTAGTATTTATTTATTATAACTCGATGAAGAGTTGTAAATATTATAGAATTTGCATCAATAATAAAAACACTCACACATACAAACATATAAATATAATGTGATAATAATTGATGAAAATAAAATAAGTGAAGCTCATTCTCATAAATTGCGATGGTGAATTTCGAAAATAAAGAAACTTTATTAATAATAATAATAATAAAAAATGTATTGCAACAATATGAGAAAAACAAGGATAAATATCCCTAACTAAAATTTAAAATCCAAATTGTCTTTAAACTAAAACAATTAATTCAAAAATAAATTGAAGAGCTTCATCTTCATCTGGACGATTTCACCCTTGGTCCAGCTTCAATTGAGTTCAAGTAGCTTGGCTTATAAGAAGAAGAAAACAAATAAACAAAGTTAGTCCAGAATCATAAATCCAATTGGATAACAATTCACTAAAACTCTTAAAGTTTATAAATAGAAATACCTTGTTTCTTTGCAAGAAGTTTAGGACATTGGGGTTTCCAATGACCTTTTTCATTGCAGTAGAAACACTTTCCCCTAAGTGTAGCATCACCAGAAGGAGCAACCTTTTTATTCTTCATGGCTTTTGTTCGCTTCTTGGTGTTCTTCCACTTCTTCTTCGATTTGGGCTTTGAAGCAGAGTCAACATTTGCTTCAGGTTTCATCGTCCCATTACCATTCCCAGGATTGTGAGGTTTACTCCCTTTCTTTTTGGGTCCTCCAATCAAATTTTCATAAGTTTGAAGGTCATTGACTAATTCATGAAAGTCAATTTCCTTCTTATTCATGACATAATTTGATGTGTATGGTAGAAATGCTGGAGTCAGGCTATTCAAGATAAGACTTACTTGAGTAGCACTGTCCATTTCAGCACCATGATCCTGGGCTTCTTGGAAAGAACTTGACATGAGGAGAACATGGTCACGCACGTTTTGATGAGGTTCCATCTGTGCATTAATGTACATCTTAGTCGCGTCAAAGCGTGACTGAAGTGATGCCTTACCGAATAGTTCATTTAACTTCGTCATAACTTCAGCAGCCTTCTCGGTTTTAGAAAACCGAGTTTTGAGGGTGTCAACCATGCTAGAAAGCATAAAGTATAGAGATTTGTCATTTGCTTTCTGCCAACGCTCATACTTTTCTTTCACAGCTTCGGAAGCATTGTCCCCAGGCACTTCAGGTGACGGCTCAGTTAAAACAAACAAGGCACTTTCTCCTATGAGAGCAATGTTAATGTTCTCATTCCACTTATTAAAGTTAGATCCATTCAACTTGTTTTCAGTCAACAGTGATAACATGGGATTCATTTTGATAATACGGGTAACTACAAAATAATAGAAATCAACAAGTAGAAATTAATAATGGTTTAATAAAAAATCAATTCAGAAATTATAAGCACATAGCAAGTAGGAATGATATGAGAAAATACTTAAAAATTCAATCCTAAATAATTTCCAAGGTTTTCAACAAACTGATATCAATGTCCCGTTTAGGCGAGAGTCAAAGTTACCATCCATTGAATAGAGTTGTCAGCTCATCTAAAATGTTAAACATTCTAGCAACCTTTTATTCGATCAAGATTGGAATCCAGTGTTGTCCCGTTTAGGCGAGAGTCAAGGCTATTTTATCTTATGAGCTACTACTATTAATTCGCAATTTGCAAGTCAAATATGGTCGCCACCATTAGGGTGATCTATAACATATAAAACACTTACAAACTACTTATCATTCGAGATTAAACGGTGCGAAATTGCTAATGAACGTTCCTCCATTAGGGAGGATTACTCACTAAAACAAACGCGGTGTAAAACCCACAATGAAGATCGAATATCTTAATAATAATAAAGCTCATTCTTTAAAATGTATTTTCTTTATTATTCTAATAAATACACTCTCATTAAATTCGAAATTTAGAATTAAATTCAAAAAAAAATAAGAATTTAATATAATATTTATAAAATTATACTTAGATAGTGATTGAAATAAAATTAATTATTTCCATCTTAGTAATAATCTTAAATATAAATATTAAGGAAATTAATTTAAGTTGAATTAAATTAGATTAATTAGCAACTTAAAAATTTCCTTGAGAATATATTTATTGAGTTCGAAAATTTAAAGTATAAAAACTATACAATTTTCGAAAAAAATAATAAAAATAGAAAAGAAATACTTCAAGCAAAAATATCACCTATCTAGATTTTCTTTTGACTAATTAATTCAATTTCTAATAATATATATATATATATATATATATTTTAAATTTCTTTCATTATAAATTAATCAATACATGAAAAAATCATTGATTTTGTAATATCCAGATTAAAATAGTATTTAATTTTTTTTTTTCTGAAAACTATTGTCTTAGTAAAATAGTCATATCTCTCTCAATATTGATCCGTTTCCAGCGATTTTTGTATCGTTAGAAAGCTTATTCGATGATCTAAAATTTTTATGAAGAAACTATTCACCATTTCGGTGATATTCTATATTGAAAATTATCATCTTTCTGATATTGTTGTAAATCGTTTTTTTCATATTCCCAGAAAAAGTACTTTCACTTAAAATACCATAACTCTCTTAATTCTTGTCCATTTTTAATGATCTATATATGGTTTCAAAGCTTGTTCAATTTTCCATAAGTTTCATGAAGAAACATTTCGTGAATTCGGAGTTATACTATGTCGAAAAGTTAGTTTCCTTCTGTATCATGTAATTCGTTTCTTGAATCTTTTTCTTCCAAAACTGTTTTGGTAAAATTGTAATATCTCTTTGAATATAATTCCAATTTCAGAGATTTTGGTTTCATTGGAAAGGAAATTTAATTTCCTAAAACTTTCATGAAGATGTTATCTTCTAGTTCTGAACCTTTCAATGCAAAAAGTTTTTATTTTTGCTAAGTCGTATAATTCGTTACTCCATATTCCTTCTCAGAAATAGTTTCAGTAAAATAATCCTAACTCTCTCAGTTTTAATCCATTTTTAATGATCTTTATATCATTGGAAAGATAATGGAATTTTCTATAATTTTTATGAAGAAAACTTTTACTGAATTAGTGTAGTTGTTGGTCAAAAATAGTAATCTTTCTGCTGTACTGTAAGAGTACGAATTTTAATATTAGGGCCTTGACCCATGTCTTATTATAGGTAGTAGTGCCGAGATAACAACTCTTAAGCAGCGGGATTTGAGGTAAGGAAATTAGATAGTTTTGTATGTGTTTATCTGCATAAATTTAAATTCTTTATGTATTGAAATATGACTTATGATTTGTTTTTATGAATATGTATATGGTACTGAGAATGTGTGGTATGGACACAATATGAGTTCGTGAATTGATGCATAGATTATGGTTGTATGACTTGTATATGTTGTATGTTGTATTTGTATGTTTCAGGTTGTGTGTTGTATGATGTATTTGTATGTTGCATGTTATATGTTGTATGTTGTATGCTAACGTCTCAGGTAAAGTGGGGGACCATGGTGGGGTATGATACGGGATAAGGCCGTTGAATGTAGAGATACCCTACCCTGCATTTTACTGAGTCGTGTATGAGATTGTTATGGTGGGTATGATACAGTGATGTTACTGTTGAATATAGAGATACCCTATCCTATAACAATGGTAGGGCTGCATAGGCCCATGTTATTATATGGGCAGATTAGGCCCAGGATATTGTAGGGTCAGGCTAGGCCCGGGTTATGTAAGTAATGGCTATGATATGCCAATGTTGTGATAATGTTATTATTATTTATAGTGTTGATATGATTATGTTATGAGTATGATATTGGAGTTATGATCTCTGTATATGTGTACGGTGTGAACAAATAGTATAGACTTGTATGATAAAGGTTTCCATATGTACAGTTATTTGGTTATAGTTATAAAAGAGCATGTATGATATTGCTAAAACTTAATAAATACATTAATGGTATGTGTGATATTATATGGTATTGTTTGATAAGCATTTCCTTACTGAGCTTTTAGCTCACCCCCCTTACTTTCCCCCTACAGGTATTAGACAGTGAAGTATGTATAGTGAGCAGGGTCAGTTCTGGTACGTATACTGTGAGCGGCTACGGGCGGACAAATGATCTAGAACGCCGGTGGTGCCTTAGTTTTATTTTAAGCAGTTGATAAATCTAACACAGTGGAAATGCATTATTTAAAATTATTTACTTGCTGTATCTTGTTTTACAAATGAAGGATCCTTCTCTGTTGCATTTTAATTTTTTTTAAAATCCACTGTTGTATTTAAATTATTTTTTTTATCTTTTCAAATTATGCATGAAAATAGTATTTTTGTAAAATAAGGCAAAATATCGGGGCGTTACAGTTGGTATCAGAGCCTTGTCCCAGCCGGAAGTGTGGTCGACCAGGACGTCGGACCCTGTAAGTGGGGGTGATTGTGACAGTCAGTAGTCCCGTGGTCCGTAAGGGGAAATACCGGGTAAGCTGTGCAATCCCACGCCGCCTGGGGAAGGTCAAGTGGGATGATTCTGAAACTGTGTAGGTATGGGACTACACAGTTGAAGAGAGCTTAAATGGATTGATTGGTACTACCTATGTCAACAAGGTGCATCTTGTTTTTCGGTAGCCTATCTCGAAAGAACTCCATAGTTAAGCGTGCTTGGCCTGGAGCAATTTCAAGGATGGGTGACCTCCTGGGAAGTTTTCTCAAGAAGCGTGCGAGTGAGGACAAAGCACGCTGGAAACACTCGTGTTGATCTGTAGGGCTAGTCGTTAGTCCATGAAGCAGCCAGAGTGACGTACTCGTGTATAAGAGACATTCATTCCGTGGGTGTAAGGACCCAATGGAGGCTTGAAGCGGGGATGTTACAAATGGTATCAGAGCCGATCGTCCGTTAGCCCGAAGGATACTCACGGTATACATACAGAAGACTGAAAAAGATCCCTCTCACTATTATGTAAGTGTTAGTTTTAATTTTCTTGGTATTGCCATTAATAGTCTTATATGTGATACATATAATTAGAGCCTTATCTTAGGTGGTGCTTAGAGACATCAATAGTACCCTCTATCTCTTATGATTGATTACACTTTTTAGGAAGAAGATGTATAGGTTTATATTTCTTTATTGTCTTGAATTGAACTAGGAAGGACCGTGTTCCTTTCTTGAAAATTTAGAATAAATTATATTAGGAATTCATAAGACTTTGTTTGATAAATAAAATATTACTAGTTAAGCTTGACAACATTAAGTTTAGATATATTCATGGAATCTTCTCTCCCTATAATTGAACTCTTTTGTTTCTATTAAATTAACCTTTCTTGTAAGAGCTCACACATGAAACTAGAATATCAGTTAGAATCAATGTGAAAGGAACGACCAATAGAGGTGGGGGCTAAGGATGTGTGTTCCGCTGACCCATAAATGGTTGATGTTCAAGAAAACCCAATAATAGTTAAGGCTAACGATCTAATAGAGGTATTGGAAGGACTACGAGCATGACTAAGACAATTTGTTGAAGAGTTTTCACAAGCTCAGCAAAATATCACCAACACTAGTAGTGGAACTTGAAGCACATAATGAAATGTACCAATAGCCAACTAAGTACCGACGCATATATTTTCACCTATCTATGAATGGTTGAAGAAGCGGTCTCTACACCTAGCCATGAATGGAAGCCCAACATATAGGAAGTAGGGATGACTTAGAATAGTAGACGTTATACCAGACTGGGACAGTATAATTTACGAAACCTACTTATTAAGAAGGATGAAATAATAGATCTTTAAGGAGAAGGTACTATCTTGTTGGATATTCTATAAGTTACACACTCCTAAGTTAGATGGTAAGAAGTATGAGTACTGTATGCAAAGACATGGGAGATAAGTATGTTATAGAAATGAGTCAGGAGAGGACGATGCCATCATATAGAAAGGAGTGTAGTGTGCTGAATAGAATCCAAAATGAGAAGTTAGAAACAGACATGATAAAATTACTAGAGGTAATAACTTATGAAGGTATCTTAAACACTAAGAGATAAGCAGAGCATCAACAAATATTAGATTACCGAAGGAAAGTTGTAAACTTTAAACTCAAGGTCATCTACTTGGTGGAGGAGATAATAGAGAAAAATGTGTATGGTTTTGACAGAGACATTTTCAAAGGAGAAAGACAAAAAAAGGTCCAGGCACGGCTAACAATTTGGGTACAACATGAATGAGAGACAACTAAGAGGGTGACCACTCGGAATTGATCACAACTACACAACTAAGAGATTGTGGATGCAGCTTTGTGGCAGGTGTACAACAAACAACTATAGAGAGTAGATCGCAAATTCAAAACTTGAGAAAGAGGAGGAATTAGCATTCAAGGGTGACATCCCTAGATTCCAAATACTCACTGATACAACAACAATGGTGTGGAGTATAGCTCAATGAGAAAATGTTAGGAAAGCCTCACTTAGAGACAGGAGAAAAGTGAGACACAATTAGGACTAAAGTAACATATATTGAAGAATGTCATGGCATGTCAAGGACTATACAAGTTTTTGATAAGTGTTGGGATTAGAAAATACACTCATGCAACATAAAGGAATTCAAGGCACAACGTAAGCAAAGGATACTACAATCCAATTACGACTTATATTATGGGCAATAGTATAAGTATGTTGGAGTGTCATCTAATGAGAAACTAAGAGGAAAACTCACAAAGTCCAGCCCTGCTGAAAAGAGATGGTGTTTCTAGGCCCTATAGTGCCCGAGAAGAAAATGACTATGGATTTGTCAAAAGCTAAAATTGTTAAGAGCAAAATAAAAAAAAAAATATTAGATATTTTTCTCAATCTAAAAAGCCAGTAATAGAGATCTTTGGAAGGACTCTCTCAAGCTGACAATAACTAACTTATTGCACACTACTAAGTCTTGTCCAATTGAAAGTGCAAAAGTTAGAAGAAGAAAAAAAAACAAGATAGGTATTGATAATTTGGTGGCGTTTGGATGTAAAATGAGACGCTTGAACAAATTATTGACTTGTGCTTAAAGGTAGTATGGGAAGTAAGAATAAAAAATTCCTGACTAAGGAATTATAAATAGTGAGTCTCCAGTAATAAATCAAATACAAGTAGGGGTATAGGAGGTATAATAGTGATGGACAGAGTAATGTCTGTTCGGCATAGTTTGCAAATTATATATATAGTATCCTTACCCTGATAACTTGGATGATCAATACATTATGAGATTGGTATGGTTGACTTATTGTTAAAAGTCAACAAATAATAAATAGTTGGGCTACGATAAGCTATGGTAGGATTGAACTTATTTTAAAGGGGTTATTAGTGTGCTTTCTATGTTTTAATACATATATGTTATAGTCTTAAGTAAATAATCAGTATTGGAATGTATGTTTAAGAGATTTGGAAGATTTAGGGGTACAATTAAGAAGTTGAGATATATTTTTTTTTTTTTGGTGAATTAAAGAAGGCTACAATATATATAGGATATGAATATGGCTGGAATAATCAATGCTATGATAAGTATGAAGTTATGTGATACCTCAGATGGCTGGTATATTAGAAGAAGCAATCATTGAACATAACTATCAGAATCTATCGGCATTACAGATTTAAACTTCATCACTATATCGATGTAATACCAAAGTAGATAAAAGTTAGTATAGAAAACTAGCTGATCTCATAATCAAGTCAACTTGATTGAAGGGGGTAATGGAGGACCAAGCACCATAAGAGAGATTAGTAAAGAAAATACAATAGAGTGATACAAAAATCAGACAACAAAAGGATCCAAAGAGGATTATCTTGGAAAATGGGAAGTCATGACAAGTGCAACGAATGCATGGATAAAGGAAATTAAGAAGTGAACGTTAGACAAAAAGGTGGTCGGATAGATAGTTAAATATTTATACATAGAAGACCTTTTAAAGAGATTCCATGTTTATTTCCAAGTGTCATGGAAAAAGTATCTATCGATGAGTAACAACTATGAAACTGCAAGAATGACACCGTAGCTTTACAGTGGAAAAAAAAGACAGAGAGAGAGTAAGATTTTAGTCTGTAATAACATTCAACGAGAGAATGGGAATAATTAAAGAGAAGTTTGCATAAGATCTTTTACCCTACTCTTTGTGTTTGTTATTTTGTATTGTTTAATGTGTTCTCAAGTGACATGTAAGGATGTTCATTTAGAGAATAAATACTGTGACTCTAAATGGCATGTAAGGATGCTCATAGAAGAATAAATAATTTCACTCTTAATGGCATGTAAGGATGCTCATAGAAGAATAAATATTTTCACTCTTAATGGCATGTAAGGATGCTCATAGAAGAATAAATAATTTCACTCTTAATGGCATGTAAGGATGGTCATAAGAGAAAGAAAAACTTTTCATATATTACGAGCATGTGATTGCAAAACTTATGTATTTAAAGCATGTATATGTAAGTTATTATGATGGAGTATATGTTGGTATTTAAGTAATGTATAGAGAAATAATAATACTTAATTAAGTTGTGTATATTTTATGTGTTATGGATTGACCGATAAGACATAGGTTAAATGCATGTTTATTGGGTCCATATATATGGTAGATAATGAGGTAATGCAGTAAGTGGTGAAAGACATGACGACTCAACACCCCGAGTGTTGGTAAGTTAAATTTCGAGGACGAAATTTCTTTTAAGGAGGGTAGAATGTAATATCCAGATTAAAATAGTATTTAATTTTTTTTTTTTTCTGAAAACTATTGTCTTAGTAAAATAGTCATATCTCTCTCAATATTGATCCGTTTCCAGCGATTTTTGTATCGTTAGAAAGCTTATTCGATGATCTAAAATTTTTATGAAGAAACTATTCACCATTTCGGTGATATTCTATGTTGAAAATTATCATCTTTCTGATATTGTTGTAAATCGTTTTTTTCATATTCCCAGAAAAAGTACTTTCACTTAAAATACCATAACTCTCTCAATTCTTGTCCATTTTTAATGATCTATATATGGTTTCAAAGCTTGTTAAATTTTCCATAAGTTTCATGAAGAAACATTTCGTGAATTCGGAGTTATACTATGTCGAAAAGTTAGTTTCCTTCTGTATCATGTAATTCGTTTCTTGAATCTTTTTCTTCCAAAACTGTTTTGGTAAAATTGTAATATCTCTTTGAATATAATTCCAATTTCAGAGATTTTGGTATCATTGGAAAGGGAATTTAATTTCCTAAAACTTTCATGAAGATGTTATCTTCTAGTTCTGAACATTTCAATGCAAAAAGTTTGTATTTTTGCTAAGTCGTATAATTCGTTACTCCATATTCCTTCTCAGAAATAGTTTCAGTAAAACAATCATAACTCTCTCAGTTTTAATCCATTTTTAATGATCTTTATATCATTGGAAAGATAATGGAATTTTCTATAATTTTTATGAAGAAAAATTTTACTGAATTAGTGTAGTTGTTGGTCAAAAATAGTAATCTTTCTGCTGTACTGTAAGAGTACGAATTTTAATATTAGGGCCTTGACCCATGTCTTATTATAGGTAGTAGTGAAGAGATAACAACTCTTAAGCAGCGGGATTTGAGGTAAGGAAATTAGATAGTTTTGTATGTGTTTATCTGCATAAATTTAAATTCTTTATGTATTGAAATATGACTTATGATTTGTTTTTATGAATATGTATATGGTACTGAGAATGTGTGGTATGGACACAATATGAGTTTGTGAATTGATACATAGATTATGGTTGTATGACTTGTATATGTTGTATGTTGTATTTGTATGTTTCAGGTTGTGTGTTGTATGATGTATTTGTATGTTGCATGTTATATGTTGTATGTTGTATGCTAACGTCTCAGGTAAAGTGGGGGACCATGGTGGGGTATGATACGGGATAAGGCCGTTGAATGTAGAGATACCCTACCCTGCATTTTACTGAGTCGTGTATGAGATTGTTATGGTGGGTATGATACAGTGATGTTACTGTTGAATATAGAGATACCCTATCCTATAACAATGGTAGGGCTGCATAGGCCCATGTTATTATATGGGCAGATTAGGCCCAGGATATTGTAGGGTCAGGCTAGACCCGGGTTATGTAAGTAATGGCTATGATATGCCAATGTTGTGATAATGTTATTATTATTTATAGTGTTGATATGATTATGTTATGAGTATGATATTGGAGTTATGATCTTTGTATATGTGTACGGTGTGAACAAATAGTATAGACTTGTATGATAAAGGTTTCCATATGTACAGTTATTTGGTTATAGTTATAAAAGAGCATGTATGATATTGCTAAAACTTAATAAATACATTAATGGTATGTGTGATATTATATGGTATTGTTTGATAAGCATTTCCTTACTGAGCTTTTAGCTCACCCCCCTTACTTTCCCCCTACAGGTATTAAACAGTGAAGTATGTATAGTGAGCAGGGTCAGTTCTGGTACGTATACTGTGAGCGGCTACGGGCGGACAAACGATCTAGAACGCCGGTGGTGCCTTAGTTTTATTTTAAGCAGTTGATAAATCTAACACAGTGGAAATGCATTATTTAAAATTATTTACTTGTTGTATCTTGTTTTACAAATGAAGGATCCTTCTCTGTTGCATTTTAATTTTTTTTTTAAATCCACTGTTGTATTTAAATTATTTTTTTTATCTTTTCAAATTATGCATGAAAATAGTATTTTTGTAAAATAAGGCAAAATATCGGGGCGTTACAGATTTAAGTTGGCCCAAGAATTAATTAAAATAAACAATTAATTTACAACTCAATCTATTTTTCAAGATAAATTCGAAAAATATTGCATAAATAAAATACAATTTTCGAAAATTGATTAATAAAATAAAAAATATATATATTTTTAAAATTATTTGAATTTAAGTTGAAAAATTAAATTTCAACCTAAAAATAATTTTCTATTTAATTAAGTGTCATGAAAAATAAATATTTAAGTATCATGATGAAAATCAACTTAGATATTTAAATTTTTCAAGTTAATTAAATGTATTAAATTCAAGAAATAAATAATTAAGTGTAGAGAAGACTTAATTATTAATTTCTAGTTTAATACTAGGAAAAATATACTTAATCAAATTGTACCAAAATTAATTATTTAAATAATTAATTTCACGAAGTATAATATTTTCCTATTTAAATATTAAAAATAATAAGTAGTCTAGAAATTACTATCTAGAAAATATCTTATTTGACTAAGTATCTTTTCAACAAAATTTTGAAAAATATCTAATTTAAGTTATATAGAAAAAATCTAAAACTTAAATAATTTCAAATTTAGATTTAATTAAATATCAAAAATTAAGTTATAACCACTTAATTTGAAGATATCTTTTTAAGTTAATATTCGAAAAGATATTAACCTAAAAAGTATCTAAAATATTCCATTTTAAGTTAATATTCGAAAAGATATTAACTTAAAAAATATCTTAAGAATCTTTAATAACTAATGTCTAGGATTCCTCAACTTGATTTAAAATTTAAATCAAATATTTAAATTTAAGTTAGATAAGAAAAATAGTTTGATACAACTAATTTATAACTTAAATAGGAATATTTAATTAAATAAGCTCCAGAAAGAATCTAGTTAGTTAAAATTCTATATTTAATTAAATACAAGAAAAATACAAATAGTTTGTCTAGAAATAATATCTAAAACTAAAAGTATTTTTCTTAAAATTAACTTTAAAATATTAAAATGAAAATAAATTTTTATATATTTTAAAAGTTAATTATGTTGCTAATTCAATTTTATTAGGTCAAACTAATATAATTAACCTAGTACAGTTATTCAAATCAGGCAAATGGGCCTTCACAATTGGGGTAGTTCATGTGAGGGGGTGCTGGGTTCAGTATGTCGTACCCACTTCTATGGCTCCCAACTCTCAGACAAGGCCCAAAAGAGAGGAATTTAACCTTAAAATGAATGACTGTTATAAATTGAATAGGTCCAAGAACTAAATGGACCTAAATAAAATCTATCATGGTGTGACATTTTATTTAGCAACAACCTATATGCATCTATATAATAAAATAAACACATAGGCTCACACAGGTACATACTTGGATGGGTCCTATCATGTTGCTAGGTCATCACAGATGAAAGAAGATTGTAAAATTTACCTGTTACAAATTATTAACTTCACCAAGGGAGCCATCAGATCATTAGATCTGGCAAAAATAACCATGGCTAAAACCACATACTCCTGCAACAAGGTTAGCTGGATAGTTGGAAGTGGGATTTATTTAATTTTAAATAAATAAATTTCGAAAATTAAAGTAATTAAATGAATAAATAAAATAAATATTTTATTTTGAAAAATAAAATAAATAATAATATTAATTTATTTTTCGAAAAATAAAAATAAAAATAAAATTTAATTTTCGAAAATAAATAAAAAAAAATATTTATTTAAATTTCGAAATTATATTTAAAAAAATATTTAAAATTAAACCTACAATTTTGAAAAAATTAGGTTTCAACCAACCTAAATATCATTTCAAAAATTTGCTAACTACTTTTAAAAATTAAATGTTATTTTATAAATAAAAATTAAATAAAAATTAGAAAAGATAAATTAAATATCTTTTTCAGATTTTAAATTTAATTTAAATAAATAAAATAATAAAATTTAAAAGTTAGCAAAATATCTTACATCTATTTAAAATTACATGATTATAATTATCTTATTTTAAATTTAAATAAGGTCAAAATATTTAAAAAAAAATAAATTTAAAAAATTTAATATCTGACCTTAAATTTAAAAATAAGATAAGATATAATCAAATTTAAAAATAAGATAGATAATTAAGCAAAAAGATTGATATTTACTAATTTCAAATTCAAATTACACTAATATCTTAAATTAAATTAAAAAAATATATATTAAATTAATTCATTATGATAATTAGAGTTGAATTAGGAATAGTAAATATATAAATACAAAACTCCACAAAAAATCGGAAGTTAATTCCTTGAAAAAGCATGAAAAAACGAATAAAAATGAAAATTTTGGGAGCTATACGGACAGTATGCCAAGCATACTGTTTGCGCCTGCAGCCCTGAGTGACAGCCGAGAAAACTCGGCGAAACAGGGGATGTTGCAGGGTGTCCGCGGGCGTAGGGAGGCACCAGACGAGGTCCGCGCGCGTAGGGAGGCACCTGACTCTAGGTCCGCGCGCGGATGAAGGATTCAGACAAGAAATTTGTCTGAATCCGCGTGCGCGTGTGAGTGCACAATCCCTTATCTTTTTTCGAATCTTCAAAAAATCATAACTAATTCAAATTAAATCGAAATTGAGTTCTGTATAAAAGTAACTTGCTTAATTTTTTCCATACTATCCAATAAAAATAATTCCAGAAACAAAATTTCAATTATTTTTCACGAAAATTCACAAACATCAATCAATCATCATATAACACTCAATACAACATGAAACCATCCAAATAACAAACAATCGTTTTAAAGTCCGAATTTCATGCAAGTAAATCAAGTACCATGGCTCTGATACCAGTTGTTGGAATTTATTTTACGAGGATCTTAGATCTACTCACAAGTATGTTGTTTAAACACCCTAAATATGAACTTTCTAAAACGATAAATTAAACACATATAAAGTTAAGAAAACCTTACATTGATGCAGCGGAATTAATTTCTCCTTCCACTCAGATCTCTAACCCTTGTATCCTTTCTGTAGCAGAGTATAATCAAGATTTGAGCCCGAATGTCCTTCTTCTTCAAGTTTGATCCTTCACAGTCTTCCAATCTATGATTGAGTTACTGCTTGCTGTGTGTGGGCACTTACTCTTTCACTAGGGTCGAAATTGATGAAGGGAAAAGAGAAGAGAGGGTTTCGGCCAGGTATAGAAAGTGGGGAAGGCTCAGTTTTTCTGAAGAGAGAAATTTCTGTCAGAAAGGTTTGTGAAAACTTGTTATTTGACTGAGCCATCACTTTCTATTTATAGGCAACTACTAGGTTTAGGTTAGGAATTATTTGGCATTAAAATAATGAAAATATTAATTTGAAAAACCTCAATAAGTTGTCGGCCAAGGTGTAGAAGTGGGCCCCATTTGATTTTGCAGTTTTATCAAATTTTATTTCTATTTTCTTAAAAACGCCAATTTTCTAATTCTAACATTTTAAATGCCAAAACTAATTATTTAATAACTAAAATAGATTATTAAATAATATTGTCATTTAATTTAATTATTAATTAGACATATAAAGTCCATTAATAAATAAATAAACCTAGAAACTCTTTTCTTTACAATTTCACCCCTGCTTAGTGAAAATTCATAAAATTAGACATAGTCTAACTTTAGAATTATAATTGATCAATCACGAATCAATTAATGAGTCTTACAAGCAGAATGTTCTCAACTAGAATGGGGACCATGGATCTATATGCTGAGCGTCCAATAAGTGAACCAAATTTACCAAGTAAATTCCTACTTATTAATTCTTCGTTGAATCCACTCTTAGAACTTAGAATTGCACTCTCAGACTTATATAGAGCATATTGTATGTTCCACGATATCAATATGCTATGTCATTTAACCATTGTTATAATCTTATTGTGATTTAAAGATCCTCTATATAGATGATCTACATCGAGATGGGATTTCTTTACCATTCTCACCCCTCAACGTATTTTGCCCCTTAAAACACTTAGCTACCTATAAATGGTGTTTAGTGATCTAATGATTAGTCAGTTAAACAAGAGCTCATCCATTTACTTCTATTTGCTAAGCTCGAAGGGAATCATCACTTGACTTCTATACACCAGTAGAAGCTATAGATTCCATATTTATGTTCAGCACTCCCACTCAATCATACTATCATGTTCCCAAAATATACGTATCACCCTGACCTAAAAGTAGGCTTAACTAATAAATCAAAGAACATGAATAGCACTCCTGAGTTGACCCTAAGCATATCAGGATTTAGATTCTTTTAATCTTAAGATCAACTACTGATATTGACGTGGAGAGATATATAACGGTAAGTTTGTAATATCTTAACTTAGTTGCAATATCGGTCCAGTCCAATGTATACTCCATACATTCGAAACTAGTATACTTTACTAATGTCCTGGAAAGAACATAACACTTACTCCAAGTGTAAGTACACATCATCGTTGATTATCACATTAGTGTAAATCCAATAAAACTGATGAAACAGGGACCAAGACTTTTGATTCATATGATCACAATCACATTCCACTGTGTTGACGATACTGTAATTGTGAATAAACATATGATCAGGATTTAAATGATTCTGTGTGTAAATGTAATAAACATATTTAAACCATTAGCATGTAGAATTCATGCAAACATCAATCACTTCAAATTTCTTATATTGATAACTAATCAGATTGTAAAGAGTTTTATTTAGGGCATAAAACCCAACAGTTTCCACCTTAAATTGCCTCTTCGTAGCTTTCGGGCTCTTCAATTTCAGTTGGCTGTACTACTGCCAGTGTAAACAAAATCAGGCCTGCCTCAACAAACCTCTTCGGAGGGTGAATTTGTCTTCTGGTTCTATCACATGCCAATTGATAATCTTCTAGACCTGTCTGTCTGACTTCTCCCAAAATATCTACTTGGTCTTCATTATCTTTTGGCTGATTATCAACTTCCGTCTACACACTATCTTTTGGTTCCACAGTAGCTTCCAACTACAAACCCTCTTCCAGATGTTTTGTTACGTACTCTATTTCCATGCATGTAGTGTTCTTGTTTCCTAATTTTCCTGCATTATATGGAGACACACTACCTTTCCCAGCTGTCAAGTGGGGATATTACAATTCATTAAAAACCAAAATTCTAGCAATTACTGCCTTTGGTCTACCCTTTTAGGAAATGCATATTTTATAACCCTTGGTACCTAAGACAACATAGGAAGGTTCCCTTATCTGATCTAGGTTCTAGTTTATCAATAGATTGGTGTACATATGTTGTACACCCAAATATTTTTAAATGCATTAGGTTTGGGGTTTTGTTGTGCCACATTTCAAAAGGGGTTTCAAGTAGTTAACTCTGTTTGGGCTTCTATTTATAAGGTAGGTTGCAGTACCAAGAGCTTCCCCCAAAAATTGTTTCTCTAATCTGGAATTGAAGAGTAGACATCTAACTTTATTTAACAGGGTACGATTCATCCTTTTAGTAACACCATTTTTCTCCGGGGTCCTCACTACAGTTCTATGCCTATTAATCCCATGTCCTTGACATAACTTATTGAACTCGTAGTTAATAAACTCTAACCCATTTTCAATCCAAAGGTTCTTCACTTTAAGGTCTATTTAGTTTTTCACCTAAGTTTTCCAAACTCTAAACTGCTCTAGACACTCATTATTAGTTGCTAGTAAATAGGTTCAAACACACCTACTATAATCATCAACTACAGAAAGAAAATATTACTTACCGGAGTCCGTAGGAACTTTGTATGCCCCTAAAGATCAGCATGCACATATTAGAGTATCTTCTTAGTTGCATGCCTTGTTGGAGTGAACTTCAGTTTATGTTGTTTCCCTAAAAGACAAGCTTCAGAAAATGGTAAGATACAAGAATTTAAAATTTTAATTATACCTTATTTGTGCAGTTCTTTGAGGCCTTGTTCACTTATATGCTCAAGTTTGTGATGCCACAACTTCATATCTGATTCTATCCCTTTAACCAAACTTGCTTCTCCGACTAGAACAGTTTCTCCTTGGAAAATATGTAAATCATTGGTTTTTTCACCTTTCATAACTATCAGTGAACTTTTGGTGATCCTCAAGCTTTTGTGCATAGACTTATATATGTATCCTTCATCTTCAAGCGTACCCAGGGATATGAGATTTCGTCTGAACTTCGGAATGTGTCTTACGTTCGTCACTACTTTGATTCCACTATCATACTATTTGATGGCAACCTTTTCGGTTCTAATGGCACTGCAAGAATGATCATTACCCATTAGAACTTTAACTCCATCAACTGATTTATGATCAAAAATGATTATCGGCTTGGACACATGTGATAAGTGCATCGGGAGTCCAGAATCCACTCCCTATTAATTGAGGATTCTGAGATGGAAAATAATTCTCTATCTATTGTGCAGTCATCACTAACCTTCGTGATAGCAGTTGAATCTTTCTTGTAGTGATGATGCGTGTTGTCCTTCCTATCTCCATTTTGAGATTTGTCGAAGCCTCGTTGCTCCTTGTACTTCTTGCAAAAATTTTGGAAGTGTCTGGCCCTTCCACAGAAGTAGCACTTTTGAGTTTCCTTCTCCCTAGGCCTGGACGTCGATCTTTGTTGAGAGTGATGGTGTTTACTCTTTAAACTTACTTTCTTGGGTAATTTTCCTCTTGCCAAATACACTTCTTTCGTCTTCAATTCCTTTTCTAATTGTAATTCAAAATCCTTTGATTTAAGTGTAAAAAGAACATCTTCCATCGTAATCACATCTATGCCATATTTGATGGCAACCTTGAGTTCTTGATAAACGATTGGGAGAGATCTCAACAAAATGATGGTCTGACATTCTTTATCAATTTTATGATTTATATTAGCTAATCCTACAATAATCTCATTTAACCTGTCAATGTTATCAACTAAAGAAAGAGAAAAAATCATTCTAAAACTATATAACCTTTCTAGCAAATTATAATCTTGCTAGCAATTGATGTCTTCATATAGAATTCTTCAACCTTGTTCTAAATTCCTTTAGTCGTCTTTTCTGCAACAAGCTTTTTCTCACACTATTGGACATGTATATGATGATCATGTAATAAGCCATCTCTTCCATTTCAGTTATCTCGTCTGGTTTCTTCTCAGCTAATGATTTCTCATCTCCAAAAACTTTGAAGACCTTTTGGTGCACTAGGATCCCTTCAAACTTTTTCTCCATATTGCGAAGTCTCCTATTCCATCGAATTTTCCCATTCGAATCTTGCCATTCATGAAAATAATTATTTCTTAAAGAATTTTCGTGGAAAGAATCTTAAGTTTTCGTTCTTGATCGATTACCAAGCTCTTATTTGTGGGAAAATTATAACTAATATACAAAAAAAAAAATCACCTAAAACTTAATAAAGAAATAATTACCAATGACAATATTAACAATTCACAAACAGTAATCAGAGATTAAAAAAAAAGAGAGAGAGAGAAGAACAAAAGAGTTTTGAAAGGTGACTTCGTGGTTGAAGATTGAGATCGAAGAAAGAGATTGAGAGGTAGAGAGAGGTACAGACAAAAGAGAGGGATTGGGTTTGGGATTTGAAGAATCTTCTGTAGATGAAAAAGATTCTTAGGAAAGAGTGTGAGAGATAAACACTTTAAGAGAATTAAGAGAATCTAAAAGTGAATCGATCTCCACTGTATTGTAAATTGTTCTTGCTCAATCAATAAAGAAGATTTTGGCGGTGTTCCAGAACTAGAGTAGAGACATAGATCATATCAATCTAGATATATGATTTGAACCAGTATATATTTTAATGTTAATTTTATTGTTTTATTGTTTTATTGTTTCTAGTTTTAATACTGATCTGTTCATTCCTGTTTTTTTATCTCCGATTACTGTTTGTGAATTGTTAATCTTGTCATATTGCTAATTGTTTTGTTGATTTAATTCTACACATTAGTTGTAATTTTCCCACAATATTAAAAATAGATATATATTTAAATGTCAATATTTGTAACATTATTGTACATTTTTGTTGTCAAATTATATATAAAAAATTTTTCTTTAGGCATTGACTTTGTTCAAATTTATTTGAATACTCAGGAATATTTTTATATTACCTTCAATAATGGATAATATTTTAAAATCAAACATAAAATTAAGATAATTTTGTATATTAGTTTATAAAATTACTAAAACATTTTGATAGTAACTATATCAACAACGTGTAAATAGTTATATGTGTAAATTTTTAGAGTAAAATGATATATTTTCTTCATTCTAGCTATAGCAAATTTAAAATTAAGCGTAGGTCATAACTATTTGGTTACTATATATGTGCTTCTGTACAGTAAAGTTTTGTTACTCTATATTTTGACATCTTGTATTTTAAATGGTATTTGATACATTAAATAAAATTAAAATAATCAGTCTACTCTCAATATATAAGTTCCAAATTTAAATTTAATTACTATCTAAGCACTACAACAAACACCATTAATAGGGGCGGAACAGTCCGCTGGTAATAATGCTGAAATCCGCTGGTAATATATAATATATACAATAAATATGTATTTATATATAAAAATATAATATATACAATAAATTTATATTTATATATAAAAAAAATAATATATATACTTATATATTAAAAAATATATAATATATAAAACATATATTTATATATAAAAACTATAATATATACAATATAAAATTATTTACAAATTAAAAAATACAATATATATAATACATATACTTTTACACAAAAAAAATATAATGTATATAATACACCTATTTATTTTATATATTAACAAAAAATATATATTTATACTAAGAAAAAATATATTTAAGTGTATATAAAAATATATACATTTTATATATCACAGCAAATGAAAAAACCCTAAAACTAATATATAACACAAATTTATATTACATACCAAAATAAAAAATCCTAAAAAATCACAAACCACACATTTATATATAAAACTAATATATAACAGAAATTTATATTACATAACAGAAAATCTCACAGAAAATTAATTTATTTAGAAATTTCAAACTAATTACAAACACATACATATATTACACAGAAAATTTATCAAAAATAAATACAAAACACATACTTGAAACTAAGAACCGACGGTGACGGTGATGCGACGGTGATGGTGCGAGGAGGTCCACTGCCACAGTGCAACCGAGAGAGGAACCAAAAAAAAATATGCAACCAGAAAAAAAAAATAAGTTTGTGGAAATGTGAAAAGTGAAAATGTAAAGGGAAAATTAGTTACCTGAAGCAGTGAAATTAAATCGGTGGTGGAGCAGAGTCGGTGGTGGAGCAACGCCGGTGGTGGAGCAAAAATATGGCTGCAAACGGAGAGAGAAGTGGGGCAAAATGGCTGATAAAAAATGAGAGAAGTGGGAAAATGAGGTATCTGGGTTGGGGTTTTTTTTTATAGACAAATTATTAACGGCGGGGCCCGCCGGTATTAATTAACCCGCCGGTAATAATATAATTAGCGGCGGACCCCCGCCGGTATTGGTCCGCCGCAAATAATAATAGCGGCGGACCCCGCCGGTATTGGTCCGCCGCTAATAAATTTTGAATTCCCCCTGCTTCGTTTTCCCGCATTTTACATATCACTTCAAATTAGCGGCGGGCTGTCCGCCGGTATTACCAAATGCCCGCCGCTAATTATTATTTTATTTATTTTACAAAAATAAAAATCTGAAAATTTTGATTAATATCGGCGGGCCCCCACATCCGCCGGTAATAACTTTATTATTAGGGGCGGACCTTCCCCGTCGGTAATAGGTCCGCCCCTAATAACCAAAATTGCTGTAGTGAAGTACCAATACATATTTTCGATTAGAAAAAATACCAATACTTATTTATTTTTTATTATTAATAAAATTTGATAATGATAAACTATTATCAACATAAAATTTGAAGGCAAACAGCCGTAAGAAAGGCAAACACTTCTACTAAGTGAGAAGAGAACACAAGCATCGCCAACTCTCTTCTTTGTTTATATAATATATAATTACATATTACTTGTATTATAAATTAATTCAAGAGGAAAATTAAAAAAAAAAAACTCCCTAACATTAATCATTAGTCTAATCGTATTAATCTCTATGAAAATAAATATTTGCTCTTACGTACATCCTTAAAAGTTTATATATTTAATTTTTATTTTTCAAAGATACGATTTGAAGCATTACTCTTCCCAACTATATATTATTAGTCAATTTAGGTGTTCCTACAACATTATCTAATATCTATAATTTTTGAAGCTCGCAACACGCTTTCAACCAAATATTATATATTACTTGCACTTGCAACGCATTATTCTTCATTGTTAATATTCAATAATAATTTAAAATAAAATAAGACAGCAGTTTCGCCACTTGAAAAAATAATTAGATTTGGGATTTTAGATTTTCCTATATAATTATTAATATTATTATTATTTTTTATTGAAGTGAAAGTAAAGTTTTGGACATGTTCGAACTTGGCAACAAATTAATGTCTCTGGTTTAGGAACTCTTATACGTACCTGACACATGACCACATGCAGCCTGTTATTGGTTTAGGTTATTATTTTTTTTATTTAAAAATTAATTTAAATATACAAATAAAAAAAAAAAAAAAAAAGGAAAATTCCAAAAAGGGTAAAATATTACAAAAATACTGTGGGCTGGCCCAATCAACATTTGTACATCCCACATTGAATATATTACAAAAATACCACTTGACCTTACCTTCAGCCGCACGTCACAAACGGAGACGATGAAGGAACCTCCATCGATGCAGTCGGCTACGCAACCACAATGAAACCAGATCAAGCGTAGAACAACCATAAATTCCGGCGAATTTCGATAGGAAACGAACAAATCCAAGGATCTAAACAGAAAATTAAAAAAAAAAAAAAGACCAGAAAAGTGTAGAGAAACTGAAATTAAACATTTGATTTCGGTTTTTTATCGTGCAATATCACTCAAACAAGCGTCGAAAATCCAAATTGAAGCAATGTAAATCTGTATTGAACAGATCTGGAGCTCCCCCTCAAATCCAAAAAAAGATATGAAATGAAATTTTTTTCAACAATGATACACGTCATACACAGTTGCATTCTAGTTGATTCCCTGGTGTACAACAGGAAATTCAGATTCTAAAAACAAAAAATAAGAACTTATTCTAATTAAGGAACCACTTGATACTAATAAGGTTTTTTTTTAATTTTTTGCGTTGCCTTACAGTTGCATTATCGTTTTAAAATGGTTTACAAATCATGAAGAAGTGTCAATTGAAGAGTACCAAAAGCTAGCATATATACAAGGTACGATTTATGTAAATGGTAGCAAATTAGTTTTATAATAGTTGGAAATTGATCTGATTCGAATAAACATGATGAAAAATGACAATGAGAGAGTAAGAACTATGTAATTTTGAGGAAAGAATTGTGGTTTTTAAGTTGATTTACAGTTGCATAATCATTTAATAATAGTTGCATTACATTTTTTGCAGGAATTTATTTTGGAAAATATAGAGGACAAAACAGTTTGAGAAATGGTTAGTTTCCCAAAATTTTAATGAAGTTTCTTAATAGTTTTATTCTCGTTTCTTTGTAGTTTATTTACAACAAAAAAATGGCAAAAGCAGGAATCAGGACAGGAAATACAATGCTTGAACAAAGGGACAGAGATAGAAGTAAGTTTGTACTCTATTTCATAACAGAATCAAACCAGTTTTAAAATTCGTTGCCTCGGACTAATAACCATTGCAAAAACAGAGGAAAGGAAAGACATTCCATTCCTAGTCTTCTACAATGGACAATCCGATGGTCGAATGAATTATAAAAATTATGAAGCCAGTGGACATTACATTTCAGCCAATTGTAACTATGAAGATTTGCAACAGAAACTCAAAGATGTCCTGGAGTGCAACCAAGAAAACACTATTTTGCAACTTAAATATCAAGTGAAGGAAGGATACCAACCATTGAGGATAAAGGATGATCAAAGCCTGCATTTCTACATACAACTCAAACTGAAGGACCCCGACTTCACAACATACCCATTGTGTGTGAATGTCATCCACAACCCAATAACAACCATCGATGCATCATTCTTGGGAAATGACAATTCATTAATTACACATACAAGCGCCTTCCAACCAATCGAATACAATGCAGTAACAACAAAAGACTCAACAAATCAACAACATACAATTGAAGCTACAGTACCGGAATTTGGGGGAGAAAGTTTTGACTTCATGGACTATGCAAAACTTGTGGCAGGGGAGATGGTTGAGCAACTGGAAAACAACAAAAAAAAGGAACTAGAAATCACAGATTATGACGAACTACTAATCACAGATCCGCAACATCCTGAAATAGAAGAAGCACAAATATACAAAGACAAAGAAACACTGCAGAGTGTGCTTGGTTTCTATGCAATTAGGAACAACTTCCAATTCAGAGTTAAGAAATCATGTGCAAGAACATACAAGATTTGTTGTTTGGATCCAAAATGCAAGTGGGCACTAACAGCATCCAGAAACGGGCCAACAAAGTCATTCATCATTCGAAAGTACGACAGAAAAGTGATACACACTTGTGATCTAAACATAAGATTTGCCGACAAGAGACAAGCTACAACGAAATTGATTGGAAACTACATCAAGCCACGGTTTACCAACATAAAAACAACTCAAACGCCACAAGACATCAGAGGAGAAATGAAACACAAGTATGGGGTGAGAATGAACTACATGATAGCATGGAGAAGCAAAGAGCACGCGCAAGAAGAATTACGAGGAAAAGCCAACGAATCATACAAGCTGCTGCCCGGTTTTTTGCACATGTTGCAAAAAACTAATCCCGGAACAATAGTGCACATGCAAACAGAGGATGACAACAGCTTCAAGTACTTGTTTGTCGCACTGGATGCATCAATAAAAGGATGGAAGAAATGCAAACCTATAATAGTTGTTGACGGAACTTTCCTTAAATCAACATATGGAGGTACATTGCTCTCTGCTTGTACACAAGATGCAAATGGGCACATTTTTCCACTAGCTTTTTATGTTGTGGATTCAGAAAACAACAACTCATGGCAATGGTTTTTCACAAAAGTAAGAGAAACATATGGGATTAGAGAGGAACAGTGCTTGATCTCAGATAGACATGAGAGCATAAGTAAGGCAACTTGTCAAGTATTTCCAGAAATCACACATTGCTATTGTGTATACCACCTGTTAAGCAACCTTCAAGAAGAATGCAAGCAAGCTGGATAAACCATTCTTCGTTGCAGCCAGAGCATACACAGAGAGGAAATTTGAATACCATATGAGCGAGTTGGACAGCTTGGACATCCGTGTAAGACCATATTTACAACAAGTTGGATACCACAAATGGTCAAGATACCACTGCAAAAATAACAAGTATTCAACTATGACTTCAAACATTGCTGAATCTCTAAATGCAGCAAACTTAGCAGCTAGAGAGCTACCAATCGCAACACTGATGGAGTCATTGAGAGCATTGATACAACAATGGACATACACAAATAGGAAAAAAGCACAGAAAACAACAATATTTTTAACACCTACAGCAGAGAAGAAATTAGTCGACAACTTTGTGGACTCATTGACAGAAAATGTAATGAAATGTTTAATATTTTAGTTGCATTATAGTTTCTTAATAGTTTGGTTGTCGTTGTTATACATAATAACAATTTTATAAATTTACTTAATCCGCAGGTAAAACCAATAAACGAGACCATGTTCGAAGTCGTTGAACTAACCAGATCATGGGTCATCAACCTCAAGGAGAAAACATGCAGTTGCAACAGATTCCAACTCGACGAGTTACCGTGTGCTCATGCGCTTGCTGTTATAAAAGAGATGAACTTGAATGTTTACAACTACTGTTCAGGTTATTACACCACAAGAACATGGCTTGAAACATACAGCGGCTCAACATATCCGGTACACAATCACACAACATGGGATGTGCCACAAAACATAAAAGATATCATTGTTCTGCCACCAAACCAAAAAATAAGATCTGGAAGACCAAGGAAACGAAGGTTTTTATCTGAATGGGATACAAAAAAACATAACAGGTGCAGCAAATGTGGTCAACACGGACACAATCGAAAGACATGCAACAATCAAGCAATAAAATAGATACATATGAAATATTTGAATTGTTTAATTCTGTGTGCAAATTCAAACAGGTTGATCTGTGATGTTCTAAATACATGGGATTTCATTTTTATGAAATTTGAAACAGTTTTTTAATAGTTGCAAAATCGTTTTGTTACAGTTGTGACACTTTGTAAATATTAAGTACCGGAATGACTTCTTCTTTACAGTTTTAAAAGCAGCCAGGTAAGAATTGATAAAACATAACTAAAATAAAGGAAAAAGGAGTAATGGAAAAACAAAGAGTAAAAATACATTCATAGCACAATTTAGAAATATAAAAACATTGTTTGTATTCAATTGGTTAATAGTTTCTCCATAGTTGTGCGACCGTATATAAAAACTTGAACAATTAAAAAAACAAACAACTTTAGGAAATACAAACCTATACAATAAACATATTATAAGGAGTAAATGTCAAATATCCTAAAAGTTTTAAACCAGGTACAGAGTATAAAATCAAATATAATACCTACATTCAACCAATAACACTAACTATTGTCTGATAATAGATTCAACCAATAACACAAAATAGTCACCAATATAAAAGATCCTATTTTTTCAATTTAGATTCCTTAGAAGACTTGCTTTGCTTCTCATCCTCGCTATCAATGCTTTCATCAATTTTCCTTTGGCCATATGAGAAGAAAAGTGCAGCAAGCCGGGTACGATAAACTTCGATATCAAAGTCCGCAGGGACATCCTTTCCGTGGATAAAGAACTCGGCAAATGCAGCAACATATGCTCCGGAATCACTATAAAATCAAAAGAAAAATAAACAGTTTAGAAACTAAAAAACAACATAAAATAAACTTAAAAGAAACACTCACTTTTTCTGCTGAGACGGCAGACCACTAATCTCCACGATTCTTAAGGGAGCTGTAGGGTCAGAACCTGAAGCAGGAGCATGTGAGCTATTCTTCCAGAAACCAAGTAAATCGAAAAACAAACGCAGCAACACAGAATAAGCCTTCATGGCATTCCTGTTAGGTTTATGCCCTAAATAAAACTCCATTTCAATGTAATCTATTTTATTCAACATCAATAAAGAAACAGAAGTATTTTTCATTCATTTGTGTATGTTTTGGTTCACTTTATCAATAGCTTGTCTATTTGATTTATAAATTCATCTTAAACCCTTTTCACATACTTGATCATGTTTATTGTGCTGTCATCACATTGGAAAGTAAACATGACTATGTGAATAAAGTTTCCTAGATTTATCAGACACAGGGTTTTACTGATATGATAATCTACAACAAGAGTTTACTTGTATTTGGAGAAATACTATGTTCTTTCCAAAACATTGGTTAAAGTAAAGCTCAGGTTGGATGCATGGAGTATGCATCGGAAGGGACCGATATTGAACTTTGACTTAGATTTAATTAAACTTACCGTAAAATCTATTCAAGTCAGTATCGCCAAGTTGATCCTAGATCAAATGATCTTAATCCTGTTATGATTAGGCTCAATCTTGAAAGGCTATTCGTGTTCCTTGAATTGTTAGTTAAGCCTACTTTTAGGTCAGGGTGATACGTACTTTTTGGGAACACGGTAGTGCAATTGAGTGGGAGCGCTAGCATAAACATGGAATCTATAGCTTCTACCTGGCGAATAGTAAGCAAAGGATGATCTCCTTCGAGCTTGACCAAATGAAAATAAATGGTGGAGATCTCATTTCACATAAGCTGAAATATCATTTATACGGGGTCAAGTGTTTTAAGGATAAAATACATAGTAGGGTGTTACGGTAATCTAATCCCTTTACTGTGTAGATCATTCATATAGAGGATCATTGATCACATTAGGATTATAACAATGGATAACTAATGATGTGTCTATATGGTGGAACATATAGAGCATTCTATATACTGAGAGTGCAATTCTAAGTTCTATGCGTGGATTCAACGAAGAATTAATAAGTTAGTGAATTTTAGTGCTAAATTCTTGATCTACTTATTGGAAGCTTGGTTATATTGACCCATGGTCCCCCCACTAGTTGAGATAATATTGTTTGTAAGACTCATGTAATTGGTTTTGATTAATCAATTATAATTCACGAATTAGACTATGTCCATTTGTGAAATTTTCACTAAGTAAGGGCGAAATTGTAAAGAAAGAGTTAATAGGGGCATATTTGTTAATTATGATACTTTGTATGGTTCAATTAATAAATATGATAAATGACAATATTATTTAATAATTATTTATAGATATTAAATATTTAGAATTGGCATTTAAATGATTGAATTAGGAAATTGGCATTTTTGAGAAAATCAGATACAAAAGGTGTTAAAATTGCAAAATTGCAAAAAGTAAGGCCCAGTCCACTAAGCCATGGCCGGCCACCTTTGTAGGCTTTTTAAGTTGATTTTTTTCATTATTTTAATGCCATATAATTCAAATCTAACCCTAGTGGAATGCTATAAATAGATAGTGAAGGCTTCAGGAAAATTACACTTCTGAATCAGAAAACCTGAGCCTCTCTCTCTTCTCTAGCCGCCACTCTCTCTCTTTCTTCTTCCTTGAGAATTTCGAAATTACCTTAGTGATTAGAGTAGTGCCCACACACATCAAGCAATACCTCAATCATAGTGAGGAAGATCATGAAGAAAGATCATCAGCAAAGGAGATTCAGCATCAAGGATTCAGAGAAAGAAGATCCAGGTTCAGATCTTGATAATACTCTGCTACAGAAAGGATTCAAGGGTTAGAGATCTGAACGGAAGGAGTCATTTAATTCCGCTGCACCCAATGTAAGGTTTCTTAAACTTTATATGTGTTTAATTTATCGTTTTAGAAAGTTCTTATTTAGGATGTTAATAAACATACTTGTGAGTAGATCTAAGATCCTGGTAAAATAATTTCCAACAACTGGCCTCAGAGCCATGGTAATTGATTTACTTACAAGAAATTTGGACTTTAAAACGATTGTTTGTATGTTTTTTGGATGGTATCATGTTGTATTGAGTGTTATTTGATGATTGATTGATGTTTGTAAATTTTCGTGAAAAATAATTGCTATTTTTTTCTGGAATTATTTTTATTGGATAGTATGGAAAAAATTAAGCAAGTTAGCCTTTTACAGAACTCAATTTCGATTTTATTTGAATTAGTTATGAATTTTTGAAGATTTGAAAAAATTGGGGCTGTGCTGAAATTTTCCTGCGATCGCGAAACTGTCCGTACAGTTCACAATTTTTTCATTTTTCTTCGTTTTTTCATGCTTTTTCATGGAATTAACTTCCGATTTTTTGTATAGTTTTGTATATATACTATTACTATTCCTAATTCAATTCTAATTATAATTTTGAATTAATTTAATATTTTTTAAATTTAATTCAAGATAGGGCATGTTACAATTTTGTATACATTATTTTAATTAATTACAAAATATGTGCAAAAAAACTTATTATCATTTTCTCATACACTTTTATGTATAATTAAAAACTTTTTTTCAATTTTTATTATAATATATATATGGTAATAATTATTGATTAGTATATATATGGTAATATTGGTTATGTTTATTTTTATGTTTACAATTATAATAAACATACTAATAATATAAAACATTTTATATATGTGTTTATTGGTTATGTTTATTTTTATGTTTACAATTATAATAAACATACTAATAAGATAAAATATTTTATATATGTATTTATTTTATTTTCTATTAATTAAACATACTAATTTAATAAACAAAATAATAATATTCACATAAGTTTATTATATCACTCTACGTGTGTTATGTTTATTTTTTTAGTAATTTTTTAGAAAATAAATAATATATATATAAAAAAAAAATTGTTTATCTTTATCTTTTTCTTTGTTTATTAATTGTGTCGTGTTTATTTTTTTTAATTAAATAATTTTTGGAATTTATAAAGTTATGTTTGTTTATTTATTTTTTGATGTAAGAATTATACTTCAATAAAAAACTTGTTCACTAACTCATTAGAAAATAATCAATATATAGAAACAATAGAAAGAAAATATACTTATTGTAGTATAGTATAAATTGACTATGTCTATTTTTATGTTTACAATTATAATAAACATACTAATAATATAAAATACTTTGTATATATATGTTTATTTTGTTTTCTATTTATTAAACATACTACTTTAATAAATAAAATAATAATATTCACATATGTTTATTATATCACTCTACGTGTCATGTTTATTTTTAGTAATTTTAAGTATTGATTTATATTTATATACATTAATGTTTATAATTTTGATATTGTATTTTATTAAAAAAAATCTTATTAAATTATAATAATTCATACTAAAATAGATAATAAATATTTATCTTTTAATAAAAAATATTTAACTTGTTTATTTTTATAAAACTGTTTAATTAATTTTACGAAATTGTTTATTTTGAGGTTTAATAAACATATTAAAAATGTATGGTTTCATGTAATAAGTTTTCAAAATGTATAAATTTTTAAAATAATTTTTTTTTGCACATTTTTTGTAATTATTTTATTTTTGTTGTACATTTATGAAAAAATCCCTTCAAGATATTAGTGTAATTTGAATTTAGATAGAATTAGTATCTATCTTCTTGCTTAAAAATCTATTTTATTTTAAAATTTGATTATATCTTATCTTATTTTAAATTTAAAATAAGATAATTATAATCATATAATTTTTAAATGATATAAGATATTTTGCTAATTTTTTAAATTTTGTTATTTTATTTATTTAAATTACATTTAAAATTTGAAAAAGATATTTAATTATCTTTTCTAATTTTTTATTTAATTTTTATTTATAAAATAACATTTAAAATTAAAAAGTAGTTAGCAAATTTTTTTTGAAATGATATTTAGGTTGGTTGAAACCTAATTTTTCAAAATTGTAGGTTTAATTTTAAATTTAAATATTTAAATAACTTTCGAAATTTTATTTTTTTTTATTTTTTTTCGAAATTTTTTTTTATTAATTATTTTCGAAATTAATTATTTAATTTAAAATTAAATAAATCCTACATCCAACTATCTAACTAACCTTGTTGCAGGAGTATGTGTTTTAACTTGTTTGTAAGTTTTCAAAACCTATTATTACTTGATTGCAAATAGCCATGGTTACTTTTTGCCAGATCTAATGATCTGATGGCTCACTTGGTCAAGATAATAATTTGTAACAGGTATATTTACAATCTTCTTTCATCTGTGTATGACCTAGCAACATGATAGGACCCATCCAAAGTGTGCCTGTGTGAGCCTATGTGTTTAATTTTATTATAGATGCATATAGGTTGTTGTTGCTAAAATAAATTATCATAGTTTTTGATAGAATTTATTTAGGCCCATTTAGTTTTTGGGCATATTCAATTAATAACAGTTGTTCTTATTAAGGTTAAATTCCTCTCTTTTGGGCCTCGTGTGAGAGTTGGGAGCCATAGAAGTGGGTACGACATACTGAACCCAGCACCCCCTCACATGAACCACCCCAATTGTGAAGGCCCATTTGCCTGATTTGAATGACTGTACTAGGTTAATTACACTAGTTTAACCTAATTAAAAATTGATTAGCAACATAATTAATTTCATTTATTTTGAAATTAATTTAGAAAATCATAGTGTAAAGAATTTTATATTCTAAGCTAAACTATATGTATTTTTGTATTTAATTAAATATAGAATTATAACCATCTAGATTCTTTCTGAAGCTTAATTTAAATTTTTCATTAAATATTCCTATTTAAGTTGATATTTAGTTATCTACAACTAACCAACTTAAATCTGAATATCTTTTGAATTTAAAATTTCAAAATTAAGTTGAGGAATTTTAGGCATTGGTTATTAAGATTCTTTAGATATTTTTTAAGTTAATATCTTTTCGAATATTAACTTAAAATGGAATATCTTCAAATTAAGTGGTTACAACTTAATTTTAAATTTAATTAAATCTGATTTGAAAGATATTTAAGTTGATTTTTTAGATTCTTCTAAAACAACTTAAACAAGATATTTTCAAATTTGTTCCATTTAATATTCAAATTTATTTTTTGAATTTAATTAATAATTAAAAATTAATTAAAGTTGATTTTTTATTTAAATCAATTTTGATTTGTAATTTTTCATTATTATATTATGGAACTTGTTCGATATTTATTTGAATTTATTTTTCAAATTAAATAATAATTGAAAATTAATTAAGTTGATTTTTTAATTAAACCAACTTTAATTTGTAATTTTTCATTATTATAATATCGAATATTATGATTATACAAAATACATATATATATTTTTTAAATAATGAGCTTTTAATCAAAAGATATTCGATCTCCATTGTTGGTCTTACAATAGTTAAACTTTTTCAATATAACCTCGAGACGCTAGACTTCGTCCCCCTATGGATGGTTATTCGTTGAACACTTTTAACACCGTAAGATTTCATTTGATAAGTGTTTTGTGAGTTTTCGTCTCTATTTAGACTCTCCCCTACGGTGACTGCTTAGAGATAAACTCATAAAACATGAAACAATGGTGGAAGCTCATAAAATGAATATAACCTTGACTCTCGCCTACCGGGACAACGTTGGATTCTCATTTTGATCGAATAAAAGGTTGCTAAAAAGTTTAATTTTAGATGAGCTGACAACTCTATTCAACTAATGTTATCTTTGACTCTCGCCTACCGGGACACTGTATTTCATTATGTTGGAAACCTTGGAAAATAAACTATGTTAGATTTAGTATTTCTATAACATATGTCATTACTTGTTATTTTCTGAACTTGTGTATGAATTTTGAACCAAAACCTTACTTCTGTTTTATTGATGTGTTGTAGTGTCTATTATCCCCTTCTCATTCCACTCCTAGTTAATATCTTAGCAATTGAACTTGAAGTTATAAACTCCTTGTCAGAGTAATACTTCACATATGCTCATGATGGACTTTAAATTCCAGAAAGCAGGTAAGCTGGGAATTGTTCACTCTGAAAAGCAAATAGTTCAAAACTCCATAAATCCTACTACTTCAAGCTTAGTTGAGAAGATAAGAGAAAGTGATTCTACTTCCTCAAGTTATACTTCACAACAAAATAAACTAGCAAGAACAACAATTAACAAACGAATAAGCAGTAATGCTTTAGTCTTCGAATCATGCGTGTTAGAGAATGATAAATCCATTTGAATTCTTGATTCTGGGTCTACAAACCATGTAAGTTGTTCATTGCAATTGCTTGAGAATTGGAATTATTTGAAATCCAGAGAGTTGAAACTTAAAGTTGGTAATGGCGAAATGGTTTCGGTTAGAGCTAGAGGAAAAGCCAAACTCAAGTTTCAAAACAGAATTTTGGAATTAGACAATGTCTTATACATTCCAAATTTCAGTAGAAACTTGGTTTCTGTTTCATGCTTACAATTGCAACAATACAAATTAGATTTTTCAGATTCTGGTTCTACCATTTCTCGAAATGACATTCAGATTTGTGTTGCATCCATGGAACAGGGGCTTTATGTTCTTAGACCAGAAACACCATTTGCCCTACATAACGAACTTTTTAAAGTAGCTAAACCTAGAAACCACAAAAAGCAAAAGATCGATGATGATAATGAAACATATCTATGGCATTTACGTTTAGGTCATATAGGCTTTGATAGACTCAATAGGCTAACCAAAGACGGTCCATTAAAAAAATGTCGTCTTAGGTGAATTGCTAGTATGCGAGTCATGCCTGGAAGGAAAAATGACTAAACGTTCTTTCTCTGAAAAGGGAGAGCGTGCCAAACAACCCGTACGGTTAGTGCATTCCGATGTCTGCGGACCTTTGAATGTCAAAGCCCGAGGTGGTTATGAGTACTTTGTCACTTTCATTGACGATTACTCTAGATATGGACATATTTACCTTATGCATAAGAAATCTGAAATTTTTGCAAAGTTTCAAGAATTTCATGCTTTGGCCCAAAACCAATTAGGTAAATCATTAAAGATCTTGCGAACTGATAGGGGTGGAGAATATATGGATATGCAGTTCAAAGATCATTTAATTGAACTTGGAATTGAATCCCAATTAACCGCCCCTAGCACTGTTGGGTTTTATGCCCTAAATAAAACTCATTTCATATAATCAGAT
This sequence comes from Cannabis sativa, assembly GCF_029168945.1. NCBI lineage: Eukaryota > Viridiplantae > Streptophyta > Magnoliopsida > Rosales > Cannabaceae > Cannabis > Cannabis sativa. The sequence goes on along the minus strand of NC_083607.1, from coordinate 51,802,673 downwards.
TTACTCATTAATAAAGATCAGAAATAACATTTTATGTTGCATGGTTCACATGATTTATTTCATGATTATATGTATATAATGTATGAATTCTTTTTAAGTCCAGAACATATGGGTTGGTTAAAGATTATAGTGTTGTCAGCACAGTGGAATATAATCTTTATTATATGTTCAAAAGTAGATTCCCTGATTTGTCAGAACACTGGATTTAGACTGACATGGTATAATCAGCGATAGGTATTCTTACACCTTGGAAAAGTGTTATGTCCTTTCCAGGACATTGGCAAAGTTTACCAGTATCGGATGCATGGAGTATGCATTGGAATGGACCGATATTGAACTTTGAATTAGATTTTGAAACTTACCGTAAACATCTATTCAATTCAATATCATAAGTTGATCCTAGATCACATGATCGAAATCCTAATATGGTTAGGCTCAATTTCAAGAGTATTATTCGTGTTCTTTGATTTGTTAGTTAAGCCTAATCTTTAGTCTGGGCAATACGTACATTTTGGGAACACGATAGTGCAATTGAGTGGGGGAGCGCTAACATAAATATGGAATCTATAGCTTCTATTTGGCAAATAGAAGTAAAGGATGATTTCCTTCGAGCTTAACCATACGAAGATAAATGGTGGAGATCTCATTTCACTTAGGTGAAATATCATTTATACAGGGTTAAGTGTTTTAAGGATAAAATACATTGTAGGGTGTTACGGTAATTTAATCCTATACAGTGTAAATCATCTATATAGAGGATCATTGATCACATTAGGGTTATAACAATGGATAACTAATGACGTGTCTATATCATGGAACATATAGAGCGTTTCTATATGACTGAGAGTGCAACTCCAAGTTCTAAGTGTGGATTCAATGAGGAATTAATAAGTTAGGGAATTTACTTGGTAAATTCGGTTCGACTTATTGGAAGCTCGGTTATATAGACCCATGGTCCCCATACTAGTTGAGGCCATACTGCTTGTAAGACTCAGTTAATTGATTTTAATTAATCAATTATAATTCTAAAAGTTAGACTATGTCTACTTTATGAACTCTCACAGTTTAAGGATGAAATCGTAAAGAAAAGGGTTTCTAGGTTTAATTATTAATTAAGAGACTTTGTATGTCTAATTAATAATTATTTTAAATGACAATATTATTTAATAATCTATTTTAGTTATTAAATAATTAGTTTTGGCATTCAAATTATTAGAATTGGAAAAGTGGCATTTTTGGAGAAATAGAAATAAAATTGAGGAAACTGCAAAATCCAAGTGAGGCCCATATTCCCTCTATGGCCGAGCACTTCCTTTGTGTTTCCCAATTATTATTTTTATTTTTTAATTGTCATGTAATTGCTAATCAAAGCCTAGCTATAATAGGAAAGTGGTGGATTACACTAAATAAGGCAGTTAATTGATTACACAGTAATTAAGGAAACTGTTTTATTTGGAAAGTTGTGCTCTCCCTTTTCCCTATATAAAGGAACCTTGCTCTCTTCTCTTGTATGTATGATGAACCACGAAATTGAGAGAGAAAAGAAAGAGAAATTTCGAAATCCTTGTGAGATGAGTAGTGCCCACACACATCAAGTGGTATCTCAATCATAGTATGGAAGACTATGGAATTTCTGCATCAAAGAAGGAGAAAAGAAGATCCAGGTTCAGATCTTGGTGATGCTCTGCTACAGAAAGGAATCAAGGGCTAGAGATCTGAACGGAAGGAGTCATATTATTCCGCTGCACCCACTGTAAGGTTTTCTAACTTTATATGTGTTTATTTTCATTGTTTTAGAATTCATATTAGGTTGTTAATCCAACATACTTGTTAGTAAATCTAGATCCTGGTAAAATAATTTCCAACAACTGGCACCAGAGCCATGGTAATGATTTACTTTCATGTAATATGAATTAAAACGATGATTGCATGTTTCTGTGTTGATTTGGATGGTTTCATGTTGGTTTATGTGCTTATGTGATGAATGTTAATGTTGTACGAAATTTTTCTATGAAATATATTTTTTCAATTTTTGAAAATATTTTATTTGGATTCCTTGTGAAAAATTAAGCAATTTTGTTTTTTACGGAACTCGATTCCGATAAAAATTGAGAAAGATATGAATTTTGGAAGATTGGAAATCATGGTTCCTGCATGCAGCCTATCCTGGCAGTTCCCCACAAATTGCGAATTTTTGAGGTTTTTTCCCCAAAAATCAAATTTTTTCATGGGATTGTTTCCCGAAATTCAATTTTCCTTTCTTAAATATTTCTAAATTGAAATGTTTCCAATTTTAAATATTTTCAATTTGGAATTCTTTCCAATTTTAAATATTTTCTATTTTGGAATGTTTCCAATTTTAAATATTTCCTATTATGGTCAGATTTAAAAATTTGTTAACTTTTTTAATATTTATTTATTATTTAATTATAAGATTAGATATTTTGATATTTAAGATATTTTAAATTAAAAGATAACTTTGTCTTTTTATTTAAAATATTATATTAAAATTATCTTATATGACAAATTAAATAATTAATAAATTTGAAATTAACATAGATATTTTTATAGATATACTTACCATAATATTTTTCAAATTCAAAATTTGTTATTTTGTTAAATATTTAATTATTTATAAATTATAAGTATAAAAATGATATTTTTTCTATATATATCATTTTTTCCTTATTAGAAATTTATAAATCATATCTTAAATATTTAAATAACATAGATATTTTTGTAGAGATTTGAATATTGCTTAATTTGAGATATTTTGACATATAATTATTGTAATTATTATTTAACCAAATCTATTTTAAGATTGGTTTATTTTATTAAATTATAAGATCTGAAAGTGATATTGGAGATTCTTTCCTTTTAAATCATTGATCTTATTAGATATTTAATTTAATTTGATTCAAATAAACCTAGATATTTTAAAATTAGTTTCCTTTATTTGGTTAGTTTAAGAATATTAATTTAATTATATTAATATCTTGATTCACATCTGTTACATGGACAATGTTTGTTAATTTATATTGTTTATTCAAACCTTTTAACAAACCTATTATTTATCTGATCTAAATTGCTATGATTAACTTGTTGACAGATCATGATCCAATGATCTGATTTTTAATCATAGTCCAATTGACGATAGATCTTATAAATAATTTGTAACAGGTAAATTTTGTACTTCTTTCATCTGTGTAAACCTAGTAACATGATAGGGTCCATCCAAATCATTTGACACAGTGAGCCTATATGTTTGCTTTTGGGCTTAGATGCATATAGGAAGCCCATTTAAGTTTTTACTAAGTAAATGGACTAGGTTGCTAAAATAAATTTTGACATAAGGAAATTTATTTAGGCCCAATTAGATTTGGGCTTATTCAATGAATAACAATTGTTTATTTTAAGGTTAAATTCCTCTCTTTTGGGCCTTGTGTGAGAGTTGGGGGCCATAGAAGTGGGTACGACATACTGAACCCAAATTTCCCCCTCACATGAACTACCCCAATTGTGAAGGCCCATTTGCCTTATTTAAATAATTGTATTAGGTTAATTATATTAGTCTAACCTAATTAAAATTGAATTAGCAACATAATTAACTTTTAAAATATATGAAATTTATTTTTCATTGTAATATTTTAAAGTTAATTTTAGAAAAACACTTAGTCAATGATATATTCTAGATAGTTATTTCTAGTACTAGTTATTATTTCTAATATTAAATAGGAAAATATCATTGATTGTGAAATTAATTGTCTCATAATTAATTTTGGTACAATCTAAGTTTAGTATATTTTCCTAGTATTAAACTAGAATTAATAATTAAGTTTCCTCTTTACTTAATTATTTATTTCTTGAATTTAATACATTTAATTAAATTGAAAATTTCAATATCTAAGTTGATACTTTAATATTGTTATTTTCATGTTATTTAATTAAAGTTGAAAATTATCTTAAGTTTGGAATCTTATTTCAGAATAACTTAAGTTTGAATAATTTTCAAAATATATTTTATTTTATTTTATTAATCATTTCCCAAAATTTCGAAATTACATTTCTTTAATGTAGAAATTTCGAATTTTATTTGAAAAATAGATTAAAGTTGAAAATTATTTATTTAATTTTGGACCAACTTAAATCAGTGACTTTTTCATTTGATGGTTAATTAAAATAAATGAACTAAAATATATTATAATTAGAAATTGGATTAATTAGTCTATGAAAGTCTAGATAGATATTATCTGTTTTGCTTGAAGTATTTTACTAGTGTATTTAATTAAATAGAAAATTAATATTTAAGTTGATTTTTTAATCATGATACTTAAATATTTGAAATTTTTCTTAGATATTTAATTAAATAGGGAAAATTATATTTTTTTGTTGAAAATTAATTTTTATTAATTTTGGGCCAACATAAAATTAGAGTAATTTTCCAGGATTTATTTTATTTTATTTTAAAGCATTTTCGAAAAATGCAATATATATTTATAGAAAATTAAATTTGAGTTGTAAATTAATTTAAATTAATTTTGAAACAACTTAAATTGAATAATTTTCTAAATATTTATGGAAATTATTACTAAGATGGAAATAATTCACGTTATTTATCTATCTAAGTATAATTTATAAATATTAAATTAAAATTTATATTTGGAATTTGTCATTCTAAATTGGAAATTTTAATTAAATAAATATATATTTAAAATAAATGGATTAAAATAAATATTAGAAGAAAATACAAACCCTTCATTAAATAATGAGCTTTATTATTATAAGGATATTCGATCTCCATTGTTGGTTTTACATAGCTATTGTTTTAGTGAGTAATCCTCCATAATGGAGGAACGTTCATTAGCAAGTTAGCACCGTTTAATCTCGAAAGATAAGTAATCTTGTAAGGTTTTTTTATATAGTTTATGCTCACCCTAATGGTGGCGACTGTATAAGACTTGCAAGAATATGAAACAATGGTGGAAGCTCATAAGATAGAATAGCCTTGACTCTCGCCTAAACGGGACAACGCGGATTCAAATCTTGATCGAATAAAAGGTTGCTAGAATGTTGATCATTTTAGATGAGCTGACAACTCTATTCAATGGATGGTAGCTTTAAACAATTCCCCGGCAACGGCGCCAAAAACTTGTTACGAATTTTCTGTTTATTACGCAAGTGTACGTATCAAGTAGTATCTCACGCAAGTGAGGTCGAACCACAGGGAATTGGATTAAGTACTACTAAACTATACTTATGATTCTATTTGGTAAAATAATAAGTTTGCAATTTTAAAAGTAAATAACTCAGAAATTAAAGAGAAAATAAACGAAGATTAATCAAGATGAGAGATTAGGGAGGTGAATCCTGTTGATAAGTTACCTATGTTAATGCCTAATTGCTATCCTTATCTCAATGTGAAAGACAGATTATAAATTAACCTAACTCTTTTCAGATCTTTTAGGTTCTAAATAATATGTTCTCTAATTAACTTCTTAATTAGATCAACACAAAATCAGCATTAAGCAATAATCTATTAGTCACTAAGCTATGTAAATACTTTCGTTTTACATCAAAACCTAGACTATCCAAATTTTAGCATTCCCAATTCTCACTTTTCAGATTTCGAATTAGGATCATAGAACATGTAAAAGGTGATCAAGTTTGCACATGAAATTAAACACAAATAAAGATAGTATTCGCACATAAGATGAAGGAATGGCAATTATTTATTAACTAGGCATAAACTTAAACAACAATCATCATCCTCCCTTATTGGGAAATTTAGTTCATAATAACTCTAAAAACATCCATAATTAATTCAGAAATAAAAACAAACATAAAGAAGAATAAAAAGGGTAAAAGAAGAAACTAGAAGGTGGTATCGCTCCGGGTCTTCAAGATAGCTTCCTCTCCACTTTGCCTCCACTATTAGGTCTGTTTTTGCTTCCCTTTGACCTTCAATGTCGTATTCCTTATATAGGGATGAGTGGTGAGCCTCCAATTGAGTGAAAAATCAAAATTAGGTCAAATCTGCGATTTCCGTACCTAGTCGCGACTAGCATTTAAGCTGGTCGCGACTACAGGCAAAACTCGAAAAACTGAGTTTCTGCCTATCTTACGAAGTCGCGACCAGGGTCGCGACCAGGAAAAAGGGTCGCGACCTGGCTCTCTGGAGGTCGCGACTACTGATGCTTCAGGAACTGAATTTTCCAATTTTTTTTCCAAGTTTATCCCAGTTTTTCGCCATTTGACTGAATTCGAACTTTAACACCCCGGGAACCTGAAATAATGAAAATCAAGCATAAAACTGCTCCAAAAGACACCAATAGACGAGATAATGCTAACTTTAAAGACCCGAAATATAGGTTAATTATAACCTAACAAAATCCCCCAAACTAGATTCTTACTCGTCCCGGAGTAAGGTAAAAAAAAAAAAAAAAACTAACTACGCTATCAGATAATTACTATGCTGCTGACTCATGCTCTGTTTTCTTCCTTGCATAAACTAGAATTTTGATCCTACTAACTCTAACAATTAACTCGGATGCTCCATTAATAACAATATGTACAACTGCAACAATTTATTCAAATGTGAAACATTGTTATAAAAGTTTTACTCTTTCCAACAGTTCCACAATCCGATACTCATAAGCTTGCATGCTTACCTTTCTCCACTAATGTTGACAGTGTTCTTCAGAATCATTAGGTCTTTTAAAGGCTTAAGTATAATGGCTCAGATATTCAGGGATAGACAAAAGACAATTTTTGGCTCAAAATATCATAAGCGCACAAACAGAACCCACGAGCTTCTTACTTTTCTTTTTCTAAAACCCCATAATGTTCCCGAATTTACCAAGATTGATAGAAGATATCTCTATTGTTTTTCCAACATCACTGAATCTTTTTTTTTCCCAAACATATTTTTACTTTTTATTGTTTTTTTTTTCTTCATATTTCATTTTTTTTCAGTGACATTGAATTACACAATTTTTTTTTTCATCTTCTCAATCTTACAAGTTTTTCTCCCTCTCACTATTTCATCACACTAAATATTTCTCCTCCCCCAAACTAATTATGTAGCTTATGATATCATGGATAACATGGTGAAGAAAAATTAATAGTGTGGTTACAATTTTTCAAATCAATGGGTGAAAAACATAACAGGTTAAGGCTCAAAAGGTTAACTAGGGATACACATTATTACGGTAGGCTTGAAAGGCTCAAACTATCCAACAAATGCCTAAGTCATATTCCACTTGAACACTATCAAGGATTTTGCCTCAAAAGAATAAACATGCAAGTTCTAAGCTATCCTGTCAACCTTATCATAAACCATAGTAAAACAGTTATAACAATTTTCACAAATTGAATATTTGCAGAAAAACATAGGTTTCTAAGGATCCAAACTAATCCAAAGAGTTAACAGAATCAAGCACACAGTTATTCAATTTCAGATCACATCACACTAATCAGCAGTATACAACTATCGTCAAGCTTATTTCCATTCCTTAACTAAAACAACAAACTAAAAACAGAAAATTAAAATGCAGAAATTAAAGTGCAGAATTTAAAATTTTTAAGTCTCTCCCCCCAAACTAAAATATGACATTGTCCCCAATGTATACAGGAATATGCAGAGAAAAGATACTTACCTGAGACCCTCTCAAAAATTGGGTGGACCCTTTTCATCCAAAAGAGCCCTCGTACTAAATGAAGAAAATTGACCACCAATAGTGTTGATTTCAGATTTTTGCACAAGAGTAAGCTCACCTTCAGAACTACCACACATCAATCTTTTCCAACGACGCTGAATCGTTCGAAGTCGCTCTTTAGGCTTTGCTTTCTTCTTATCAGCTTTAACAAAAGAACCCTTCACCATCTCAATCTTGCAACAGGTAGGAATGTCAGTTGGGGCAAAAACATTAAAATTGACCTCTTCATCTTGCACTCTCAACTTTAACTCTCCCTTTTGAACATCTATTACTGCTCGGCCCGTGGCTAAGAATGGTCTTCCCAAAATAATGGGAATAGTTGAATCTTCTTCCATATCAAGAATTAGGAAATCAGCAGGGAAGATAAACTTACCAACCTTCACCAGTACATCTTCAATTATCCCACGAGGATGAGTCAAAGAACGATCTGCCAGTTGTAAAGTCACTGTTGTAGGCTTTGCTTTTCCCAATCCTAGCCTTTTGAAGACAGACAATGGCATTAGATTAATGCTTGCTCCCAAATCACACAGAGCTTTGGTTTCCACCGAACCCCCTATAGAGCATGGAATATTGAAACTACCCGGATCTTTAAGCTTGGGCGGTAGTTTCTTTTGCAAAATGGCGCTACACTCCTCAGTTAATGTCACTGTTTCATAGTCCTCCAATTTTCTCTTCTTAGACAATATCTCCTTCATGAACTTCACATAACGGGGCATTTGTTCCAAGGCTTCAGCAAAAGGAATGTTGATGTGTAGTCTTTTGAAGACCTCTAGAAATTTTGTGAACTGCTTGTCTAGATTGGTCTTATGGAGTCTCTGAGGATAAGGTATCTTTTCATGATGCTCAATACTGATTGGTGGGGACTGTTGTGGTTGTGTTGAGCTATCAGTAGCCTTCTCTACTACTGGTGTTGGGGTTGGCACTGGTTGAACTTTAATCTCCTTATTTACATCAATTGGTTGTGTCAATTCAGGCCCATCATACTTCTTACCGCTCCTCAGGGTAATTGAATTGCAGTTTTCCTTAGGATTAATTTCAGTTGTACTAGGCAAATTTTCTTGAGGACGGGTTGCTACTTGAGTTGCTAATTGGCCCATCTGAGTCTGCAGGTCTTTAATGGAAGATCTAGTTTCAGTCATGAATTGTAGCAATAAATCTGTCTGCAAACTAGAATTTCCACCAGAGGTTTGTTGCTGATTAAAATGTTGATTCAGATTCTGGTTCTGATTTCGTTGCTGATAGAACCCACTGTTTCTTCGGTTATTACCCTGGTTGAACCCATAGTTGTTGTTGTTGTTCTGTGAATAGTTTCCAATGGCTTTAGCTTCATCCATTGGCAAATCATCCACATCAGCTTGACACTCTGAAAAGTGATGACTTCCTCCACATAACTCACAAACAACTTGGGATTGTTTAGCTTGCCCTACAATTAGCTTTGTCAATGCCTCAACCTGTGCTGTCAACTTGGTGATGGCATCGACCTCTAACACACCAGCTACCTTCTTTGATTGACTCCTCTCAGTTGGCCACTGTTGATTGTTTAGAGCCATCTCCTCTAATAGATCATAAGCCTCATTAGCACTCTTCCTCATAAAGGCTCCTCCAGCTGCAGCATCTATTAAAGTTCTTGTATTTCCTACCAACCCATTGTAGAAGTTGTGGACCAGCATCCACTTCTCTATACCATGGTGAGGGCACTTTCTGATCAGATCTTTAAACCTCTCCCAAGCCTCATGGAGAGATTCATTATCTTGTTGGCAGAAGTTATTAATTTCTCCTCTCAGCTTTGCAGACTTGGCTGGAGGAAAGAACTTTGACAAGAATTTCGTTGCCAGATCATTCCAGGTGGCAATAGAGTTGGGTGGCAAGGAGTTTAGCCAACTCTTGGCTCGCTCTCTAAGAGAGAATGGGAACAATCTCAGTCGAATAGCATCATCACTAACTCCATTAACTTTAAAGGTTTCACAAAGTTCCATGAAATTAGAGAGATGCAGATTAGGATCTTCAGAAGGGAGGCCACCAAAGGCGGGCGAAGACTGCACCATCTGAAGTATGGCAGGTTTGATCTCAAAATTATTTGCATCCACTGCCGGTGGCCTGATACATGACTGCACTCCCGTCAGAGTAGGGAGAATGTAATCTCTCAAGCTGCGGCCATTAGCTTGATCTTCTACTGCGCCACCATTGTTACCGTTATTGCCTCCATTGTTTGCAGCATTGGCAGCCATGATGTCTGAAGTTTCAGCGATTCTTGAAACTCCCTCTTGCCTCTTGTTCTTTCGGTTTCTCCTACAAGTTTTCTCGATTTCGGGATCAACTGGTAATATCACTGCTTGTCCTTGACGGCGCATACACTTATGATTCCTGAAATAGATCAAGAAAGTATTGCAAGAAAAAGGTTAGAAAAATCAGCAAGAGAAAATATACCAAAGTAGAAGTTAGTATAATTTTGTGTAATATCAATCTTTAAACAATTCCCCGGCAACGGCGCCAAAAACTTGTTACGAATTTTCTGTTTATTACGCAAGTGTACGTATCAAGTAGTATCTCACGCAAGTGAGGTCGAACCACAGGGAATTGGATTAAGTACTACTAAACTAACTTATGATTCTATTTGGTAAAATAATAAGTTTGCAATTTTAAAAGTAAATAACTCAGAAATTAAAGAGAAAATAAACGAAGATTAATCAAGATGAGAGATTAGGGAGGTGAATCCTGTTGATAAGTTACCTATGTTAATGCCTAATTGCTATCCTTATCTCAATGTGAAAGACAGATTATAAATTAACCTAACTCTTTTCAGATCTTTTAGGTTCTAAATAATATGTTCTCTAATTAACTTCTTAATTAGATCAACACAAAATCAGCATTAAGCAATAATCTATTAGTCACTAAGCTATGTAAATACTTTCGTTTTACATCAAAACCTAGACTATCCAAATTTTAGCATTCCCAATTTTCACTTTTCAGATTTCTAATTAGGATCATAGAACATGTAAAAGGTGATCAAGCTTGCACATGAAATTAAACACAAATAAAGATAGTATTCGCACATAAGATGAAGGAATGGCAATTATTTATTAACTAGGCATAAACTTAAACAACAATCATCATCCTCCCTTATTGGGAAATTTAGTTCATAATAACTCTAAAAACATCCATAATTAATTCAGAAATAAAAACAAACATAAAGAAGAATAAAAAGGGTAAAAGAAAGAAACTAGAAGGTGGTATCGCTCCGGGTCTTCAAGATAGCTTCCTCTCCACTTTGCCTCCACTATTAGGTCTGTTTTTGCTTCCCTTTGACCTTCAATGTCGTATTCCTTATATAGGGATGAGTGGTGAGCCTCCAATTGAGTGAAAAATCAAAATTAGGTCAAATCTGCGATTTCCGTACCTAGTCGCGACTAGCATTTAAGCTGGTCGCGACTACAGGCAAAACTCGAAAAACCGAGTTTCTGCCTATCTTACGAAGTCGCGACCAGGGTCGCGACCAGGAAAAAGGGTCGCGACCTGGCTCTCTGGAGGTCGCGACTACTGATGCTTCAGGAACCGAATTTTCCAATTTTTTTCCAAGTTTATCCCAGTTTTTCGCCATTTGACTGAATTCGAACTTTAACACCCCGGGAACCTGAAATAATGAAAATCAAGTATAAAACTGCTCCAAAAGACACCAATAGACGAGATAATGCTAACTTTAAAGACCCGAAATATAGGTTAATTATAACCTAACAGTTTTATATTAGTGCAAGTGGGAGTTTGTTGGGTTTTATGCCCTAAATAAAACTCATTTCATATAATCAGATTTACTCATTAATAAAGATCAGAAATAACATTTAATGTTGCATGGTTCACATGATTTATTTCATGATTATATGTATATAATGTATGAATTCTTTTTAAGTCCAGAACATATGGGTTGGTTAAAGATTATAGTGTTGTCAGCACAGTGGAATATAATCTTTATTATATGTTCAAAAGTAGATTCCCTGATTTGTCAGAACACTGGATTTAGACTGACATGGTATAATCAGCGATAGGTATTCTTACACATTGGAAAAGTGTTATGTCCTTTCCAGGACATTGGGAAAGTTTACCAGTATCGGATGCATGGAGTATGCATTGGAATGGACCGATATTGAACTTTGAATTAGATTTTGAAACTTACCGTAAACATCTATTCAATTCAATATCATAAGTTGATCCTAGATCACATGATCGAAATCCTGATATGGTTAGGCTCAATTTCAAGAGTATTATTCGTGTTCTTTGATTTGTTAGTTAAGCCTAATCTTTAGTCTGGGCAATACGTACATTTTGGGAACACGATAGTGCAATTGAGTGGGGGAGCGCTAACATAAATATGGAATCTATAGCTTCTATTTGGCAAATAGAAGTAAAGGATGATTTCCTTCGAGCTTAACCAAACGAAGATAAATGGTGGAGATCTCATTTCACTTAGGTGAAATATCATTTATACAGGGTTAAGTGTTTTAAGGATAAAATACATTGTAGGGTGTTACGGTAATTTAATCCTGTACAGTGTAAATCATCTATATAGAGGATCATTGATCACATTAGGGTTATAACAATGGATAACTAATGACGTGTCTATATCGTGGAACATATAGAGCGTTTCTATATGACTGAGAGTGCAATTCCAAGTTTTAAGTGTGGATTCATTGAGGAATTAATAAGTTAGGGAATTTACTTGGTAAATTCGGTTCGACTTATTGGAAGCTCGGTTATATAGACCCATGGTCCCCATACTAGTTGAGGCCATACTGCTTGTAAGACTCAGTTAATTGATTTTAATTAATCAATTATAATTCTAAAAGTTAGACTATGTCTACTTTATGAATTCTCACAGTTTAAGGATGAAATCGTAAAGAAAAGGGTTTCTAGGTTTAATTATTAATTAAGAGACTTTGTATGTCTAATTAATAATTATTTTAAATGACAATATTATTTAATAATCTATTTTAGTTATTAAATAATTAGTTTTGGCATTTAAATGATTAGAATTAGAAAAGTGGCATTTTTGGAGAAATAGAAATAAAATTGAGGAAACTGCAAAATCCAAGTGAGGCCCATATTCCCTCTATGGCCGAGCACTTCCTTTGTGTTTCCCAATTATTATTTTTATTTTTTAATTGTCATGTAATTGCTAATCAAAGCCTAGCTATAATAGGAAAGTGGTGGATCACACTAAATAAGGCAGTTAATTGATTACACAGTAATTAAGGAAACTGTTTTATTTGGAAAGTTGTGCTCTCCCTTTTCCCTATATAAAGGAACCTTGCTCTCTTCTCTTGTATGTATGATGAACCACGAAATTGAGAGAGAAAAGAAAGAGAAATTTCGAAATCCTTGTGAGATGAGTAGTGCCCACACACATCAAGTGGTATCTCAATCATAGTATGGAAGACTATGGAATTTCTGCATCAAAGAAGGAGAAAAGAAGATCTAGGTTCAGATCTTGGTGATGCTCTGCTACAGAAAGGAATCAAGGGCTAGAGATATGAACGGAAGGAGTCATATTATTCCGCTGCACCCACTGTAAGGTTTTCTAACTTTATATGTGTTTATTTTCATTGTTTTAGAATTCATATTAGGTTGTTAATCCAACATACTTGTTAGTAAATCTAGATCCTGGTAAAATAATTTCCAACAAGCACTACACAGCAAAATGGAGTTGCAGAAAGACAGAATCGCACACTTTTGGAAAGGGTTAGGTCTATGCTTAGTTTTTCAACTCTACCTACGTCCTTCTGGGGATATGCAATTCAGATGGCAACCGACATTTTAAATGTTGTTCCATCTAAATCAATCCCTAAGACACCTTTAGAACTTTGGAATGGTCGTACACCTAGTTTACGCCATTACAGAATGTGGGGGTGCCCTGCTCATGTCTTAAGAAAGAAAGACGGCAAACTTGAGTCACGAACTGAAGTTTGCATGTTTGTCGGTAATTCTAAAGAGACTAGGGGTGGACTATTTTATAGTCGCAAGGATGATAAAGTGTTTGTTTCTACAAATGCCACTTTCCTTGAAGATGACTATATTAAGAATTTCAAATCACAAAGTAAAGTAGTGTTGGAGGAAATTCTATCAGATATAAGTCCTTCCAATGTTCCGTCCTCTTCCACTCGTGAAGAAGACTATCCCACTCCCTCAGTTGAACAAACTGAGAAATCTACTACTAAAGTTTCTGTTCAGAAGACAACCGTACCTCGTCGTAGTGGGAGGGTTTCAACAAAACCTACTCGTTATGGATTGGATGGTGAAATCAATATGGTTGTAGGTGACGGTATTGATGACGATCCATTAACCTATTAACAGGCAATGGCTAGTCCGCAACGGAAACGATGGTCAGCCAGCATGGATTCAGAAATGGATTCCATGAAAAAGAACAAAGTCTGGGAATATGTAGACGCACCTGACGACTATCATCCGATAGGATGCAAGTGGGTTTGCAAGAAGAAAAGAGGAGCTGGAGGCGAAGTCGAAACTTTTAAAGCTAGACTTGTAGCCAAGGGTTATACCCAAAGAGAAGGTGTGGACTATGAGGAAACTTTTAGTCCTGTTGCCATGCTCAAATCCATCCGAATTCTTCTCTCCATAGCTGCTGCTTTTGATTATGAAATCTGGCAAATGGATGTCAAGACTGCCTTCCTTAATGGGGTACTTGAAGAAACCATCTATATGGAGCAACCAGAAGGTTATGTTCTTCCTGGGCAGGAAAAGAAAGTTTGCAAGTTAAACAGGTCTATCTATGGACTTAAGTAAGCTTCTCGCTCATGGAACAAGAGGTTTGATGAAATCATCAAGACCTACGGCTTTCTTCAGAATGAAGATGAACCTTGTGTTTACCAACTCAAGGAAGACCAAATAGTAATATTCCTGGTCCTTTTTGTTGATGACATTTTGATCATTGGAAACAATGTCAAGAAAATGACTCACATCAAGGAATGGCTCAACACTCAATTCGATATGAAAGATTTGGGTGAAGCAGCCTATGTTCTTGGTATTCAGATTATCAGAAACCGGAAGAACAGATCTCTTGCTCTCTCTCAAACAACCTACATAGACAAAGTCTTAGAGAGATTCTCCATGAGCAACACCAATGGGGCAAACATGCCTTCTAGATATGGTATTCGTCTATCTAAGGAACAGTCTCCGACTGATCCTCAAGAGATAGAGGACATGGCGAATATTCCCTATGCCTCTCGTTAGCTTGGAAGTCTAATGTATGCAATGTTATGCACTAGACCTGACATCTGTTATGCTGTTGGAATCGTGAGCAGGTATCAGTCTAATCCAGGACAAGAACATTGGAATGCAGTTAAGTATATTCGGAAATACTTAAAGAGTACAAGGAATATTGTGTTAGTCTACAAGGGTGGTGCTTTAAATCCCATAGGCTACACTGATTCAGATTTCCAGGCAAGTCTTGAAGACAGGAAATCTACATCTGGGATGGTGTTTACTCTTGGGGGTGGAGCAGTGGTTTGGAGAAGTGCTAAACAAACCGCGATATCGGACTCAACTATGGAAGCTGAATACATAGCGACGGCCGAAGTCGCTAAAGAACTTGTCCGGCTAAGAAAGTTCTTCACCAAAGCATAGGAGTTGTTCCTGGAATGGAAAAGCCTCTGGTACTACTCTGTGATAACAATGGAGCAATAGCAAACAGTAAAGAACCTCGAAGCCACAAGAGAAGCAAACACATTGAAAGGAAGTATCACATTATCAGAGAATACGTGGCAAGAGGGGATGTACTAGTTGAGAAAGTTGACACAGAGGACAACCTAGCTGATCCATTCACCAAAGTCTTGGCCGTGACAGCCTTTGAAAAGCACCGTCAGAATTTAGGATTAATTGATATGTACTAATTAGTTTTATATTAGTGCAAGTGGGAGTTTGTTAGGTTTTATGCCCTAAATAAAACTCCATTTCAATGTAATCTATTTTATTCAACATCAATAAAGAAACAGAAGTATTTTTCATTCATTTGTGTATGTTTTGGTTCACTTTATCAATAGCTTGTCTATTTGATTTATAAATTCATCTTAAACCCTTTTCACATACTTGATCATGTTTATTGTGTTGTCATCACATTGGAAAGTAAACATGACTATGTAAATAAAGTTTCCTAGATTTATCAGACACAGGGTTTTACTGATATGGTAATCTACAACAAGAGTTTACTTGTATTTGGAGAAATACTATGTTCTTTCCAGAACATTGGTTAAAGTAAACCTCAGGTTGGATGCATGGAGTATGCATCGAAAGGGACCGATATTGAACTTTGACTTAGATTTAATTAAACTTACCGAAAAATCTATTCAAGTCAGTATCGCCAAGTTGATCCTAGATCAAATGATCTTAATCCTGTTATGATTAGGCTCAATCTTGAAAGGCTATTCGTGTTCCTTGAATTGTTAGTTAAGCCTACTTTTAGGTCAGGGTGATACGTACTTTTTGGGAACACGGTAGTGCAATTGAGTGGGAGCGCTAGCATAAACATGGAATCTATAGCTTCTACCTGGCGAATAGTAAGCAAAGGATGATCTCCTTCGAGCTTGACCAAACGAAAATAAATGGTGGAGATCTCATTTCACATAAGCTGAAATATCATTTATACGGGGTCAAGTATTTTAAGGATAAAATACATAATAGGGTGTTACGGTAATCTAATCCCTTTACTGTGTAGATCATTCATATAGAGGATCATTGATCACATTAGGATTATAACAATGGATAACTAATGATGTGTCTATATGGTGGAACATATAGAGCATTCTATATACTGAGAGTGCAATTCTAAGTTCTATGCGTGGATTCAACGAAGAATTAATAAGTTAGTGAATTTTAGTGCTAAATTCTTGATCTACTTATTGGAAGCTCGGTTATATAGACCCATGGTCCCCCCACTAGTTGAGATAATATTGTTTGTAAGACTCATGTAATTGGTTTTGATTAATCAATTATAATTCACGAATTAGACTATGTCTATTTGTGAAATTTTCACTAAGTAAGGGCGAAATTGTAAAGAAAGAGTTAATAGGGGCATATTTGTTAATTATGATACTTTGTATGGTTCAATTAATAAATATGATAAATGACAATATTATTTAATAATTATTTATAGTTATTAAATAGTTAGAATTGGCATTTAAATGATTGAATTAGGAAATTGGCATTTTTGAGAAAATCAGATACAAAAGGTGTTAAAATTGCAAAATTGCAAAAAGCAAGGCCCAGTCCACTAAGCCATGGCCGGCCACCTTTGTAGGCTTTTTAAGTTGATTTTTTCATTATTTTAATGCCATATAATTCAAATCTAACCCTAGTGGAATGCTATAAATAGATAGTGAAGGCTTCAGGAAAATTACACTTCTGAATCAGAAAACCTGGGCCTCTCTCTCTTCTCTAGCCGCCACTCTCTCTCTTTCTTCTTCCTTGAGAATTTCGAAATTACCTTAGTGATTAGAGTAGTGCCCACACACATCAAGCAATACCTCAATCATAGTGAGGAAGATCGTGAAGAAAGATCATCAGCAAAGGAGATTCAGCATCAAGGATTCAGAGAAAGAAGGTCCAGGTTCAGATCTTGATAATACTCTGCTACAGAAAGGATTCAAGGGTTAGAGATCTGAATGGAAGGACTCATTTAATTCCGCTGCACCCAATGTAAGGTTTCTTAAACTTTATATGTGTTTAATTTATCGTTTTAGAAAGTTCTTATTTAGGATGTTAATAAACATACTTGTGAGTAGATCTAAGATCCTGGTAAAATAATTTCCAACAATTCCTAGCTGCAGCATTCATTTTCGCAGTCCTCAAAGAATATACAGAAACAGAATCCCTTCATTCAAGTCAAGACGACCAAAAACCCAATGACTTTCCCTTCTTAGATTGATGATGAATAACACATGATCGGCTTCATACCAAGGCTTGGAACAGGGAATGCGCATACCTCGGATGTAATGCGCTATTGGGTGGGCAGCGTGAATGTGTGACATCTTAGTCTTCATTGACTTGGCTTTGTTATATTTGTGGTACAAAGCTTGGATGGAATCATCAAAGAGACAATAAGTAGTTGCAAAATTCAACGTCACGGCGGAAGAATATTTACCTTTTTTTCGAAGGTAATAGAATATGGTGTTCATATGCTGAAAAAAAAAACAACACAGAAACACAAATGAAAAGGTTGAAAAATTGTTAAAAAACTGTAATACAGTATCAAAACTTAAAAACATTTATAAAGCAACTGAAAACAAACTATCATAACTACAATAGAAATCGGAAACTTTACCGAGTCGTTTATAAACATGTCGCATGTAGCCAAATGATGAAACCAAGTTTTATCTTCAACATAATCAACACCTAGCCTAAAACCCGGGGTAAATTTCTTTGCGCCATCTTCATAACAATTGTAATGCCTAAAACAACAAAGAAACAAAATAAAAAAGCATTAAAACCAGAATAAAACTGAAAAATAAAACATAATACAAAAACAAATTTAATAAAAATAGTCACCTAGGATGTTTAAGCAATCCTTCACCAATCCAAGCGTCAAATTTTGCCTCAATCTCGGGAGATACGGGATCAGCAAACGCATCATTAAGAGCATAAAGGACCTTTACATAAGTCACCATTTTAAAATCCCTTTCATCCCCAGCTGATTGAGAACCTGAGGACATAAGCTCCATTGGAGTGCTCCCCACATCAGCAGACCCGAAATATACAAAAGGAGATTTCAAGGCCGGAGCACGCTTCCTCTTATCCAACAGAGGTGTATCAGAGACAGTGTCCTCAGTTTCTTCATCAGTATGAAGTGTTGGGTTTTATGCCCTAAATAAAACTCATTTCAATATAATCAGATTTACTTATTAATATAGATCAGAAATAACATTTAATGTTGCATGGTTCACATGATTTATTTCATGATTATATGTACATAATGTATAAATTCATCTGAAACCCTTTTCACATACTTGATCATGTTTATTGTGCCGTCAACACATTGGAAAGTAAACATGACTATGTGAATAAAGTTTCCTAGATTTATCAGACATAGGGTTTTACTGATATGATAATCTACAACAGAGTTTACTTGCATTTGGAGAAGTGCTATGTTCTTTCCAGAGCATTGGTTAAAGTAAAGCTCAGGTTGGATGCATGGAGTATGCATCGGAAGGGACCGATATTGAACTTTGACTTAGATTTATTAAACTTACCGTAATATCTATTCAAGTCAATATCGCCTAGTTGATCCTAGATCAAATGTTCTTAATCCTGTTATGATTAGGCTCAATCTTGAAAGGCTATTCGTGTTCTTTGATTTGTTAGTTAAGCCTACTTTTAGGTCAGGGTGATACGTACATTTTGGGAACACGGTAGTGCAATTGAGTGGGAGCGCTATCATAAACATGGAATCTATAGCTTCTATCTGGCGAATAGTAAGCAAAGGATGATCTCCTTCGAGCTTGACCAAACGAACATAAATGGTGGAGTACTCATTTCACATAAGCTGAAATATCATTTATACGGGGTCAAGTGTTTTAAGGAATAAATACATTGTAGGGTGTAACGGTAATTTAATCCCTTTACAGTGTAGATCATTCATATAGAGGATCATTGATCACATTAGGATTATAACAATGGATAACTAATGATGTGTCTATATGGTGGAACATATAGAGCATTCTATATACTGAGAGTGCAATTCTAAGTTCTATGCGTGGATTCAACGAAGAATTAATAAGTCAGTGAATTTTAATCTTAAATTCTTGATCTACTTATTGGAAGCTCGGTTATATAGACCCATGGTCCCCCCACTAGTTGAGATAATATTGCTTGTAAGACTCATGTAATTGGTTTTGATTAATCAATTATAATTCTCAAATTAGACTATGTCTATTTGTGAAATTTTCACTAAGTAAGGGCGAAATTGTAAAGAAAGAGTTTTAGGGGCATATTTGTTAATTATGATACTTTGTATGGTTCAATTAATAAATATGATAAATGACAATATTATTTAATAATTATTTATAGTTATTAAATAGTTAGAATTGGCATTTAAATGGTTGAATTAGAAAATTGGCGTTTTTGAGAAAATCAGATGCAGAAAAGGTAAAACTGCAAAATTGCAAAAAGTGAGGCCCAAATCCACTAAGCATGGCCCAGCCACTTTTGTAGGCAATTTAAACTGATATTTTCATTATTTTAATGCCAAATAATTCAAACCTAACCCTAGTGGAATGCTATAAATAGATAGTGAAGGCTTCAGGAAAATTACACTTAAATTTTCTATTTTTCCTTCAGAGAAAAACCTGAGCCTTGTCTCTCCCTATCTTTGGCTGAACCCACTCTCTCTCTCTTCCTCATTGAGATTTCGAAATTCTTAGTGTAAGAGTAGTGCCCACACACAGCAAGTGATACCTCAATCATAGTGAGGAAGATCGTGAAGAAAGACATTCAGCAAAAGGAGTTTCAGCATCAAAGATTCAGAGAAAGAGATCCAGGTTCAGATATTGATAATGCTCTGCTACAGAAAGGAATCAAGGGCTAGATATCTGAACGGAAGGAGTCATATTATTCCGCTGCACCCAATGTAAGGTTTCCTAAACTTTATATGTGTTTATTTCATCGTTTTAGAAAGTTCATATTTAGGGTGTTAATAAACATACTTGTGAGTAGATCTAAGATCCTGGTAAAATAATTTCCAACATGAAGGGCATCTGACTTTTGACCAATAACATCTGGATTGGGTGCGGGGACCTAAAAAAGAAAGAATGCATTAAAATAGTTGCAAAACAAACTAGAAACTATTAAGCAACCAAAAAGAAACCTAATTTTCTTGCAAATAATTAAAAATACACTTACATGGATTTTACCAACAGCCTCCAAGCCAGCCAACACAACTTGATCATCATCTATTTCAAGCTGGCTTAACTCATCAAAGAAATCGTCCCCCTTCAATCGAGACTCATCGCCCTTTGGCTTCTCAACATCCTTAGCATTTTTATCACTCCCTCCAACAGCCTCAGATGGATTCACATCAGCAGGGGCAACATCAGTAACAACCTTGTCAGCATCATCAGCATCACCACCAACTTTAACCAACTCACCACCATCGTCGGAGTCGGAATCAATATTTTCTGGATCAGGCAGTTGCTTCTCATCATCCTCAGGATCATCATCATCATCATCATCAGCATCATCATCAGAATCTTGAGTTACTAATTCATTCGATGACTTTCCCTGCATCAAACAACATAAATGAAACTTAAATGAAACAGTAAAGAAACTTACAAAAAATATGAAAAAACCTAAACAATAAAATATGAATAAATACCTCATCAAAAGGACGACGATGAATGGCATTAACCTTCTCCTGGATATCCTTAATTACAGTCATTACGGACTTGAAATTAAGATCAACAAAACACCTCAAGGATATGAAGTCCTCGGCCAATGATGATTGATTCGAAATGACCATCTCCTACTTAGATTTCATCAAATCAATATCCGCTGAATCAGACTTCTTTGAAGATGACCCACTCTCAAAGGATTGCTTCGCTACACCACGGTCATCAATAGACTCATCGAGAAATAAACCGTCAAGTTGAAGCTTCTGCCTCTCTTCATCAGTAGGACACATGTTTTTGATCTTCAACTGAACAGCATAATCAAACATAATATGAAAAATATTAAAACAATTGAAAAAACTTAAAATTAACAACATAAATAAAAGTGAAAAGAAACAGTGAAGAAACTGTAAATTACCTTGTCCAAAGGCAAATCAAAAATCTTGCCCTTCAAGTCTCGAAGAGTTGGATTTTTGGTGACAATGGTGTTGCTCCAGTTCAGAATCCTTGGAATAGAAGATGAAACTCTCTTACAGAAAGAGTTCACCATTGCAGGATAGCATTCATAAAACCAAACCGTGAAAACCCAAGGACATCCCAAAGCCCTATACCAGCCATCATACTGGCCTCCCTTCTCTGCCTTCCTATTTTTCATAATAATCCCATGCTGGATCCTACCTTTGAATGAATCAATTGTCAATTCAAATGATTCCCTACCCCAACAATACTCGTCCGACTGACCGCTATCCACAACTTCTAGATCAAACCTAGATACTTCTTTATCAGGAGTATTGCTAAGAAGAAAACACTAAATGAAATACAAAACAGCCATTTTCAAATCAAGAGACTCATCCAAACCCCACCGACTACCCAAAAAAGCATCCTCGATGGCTTTGTGGTCAATAGTTTTTACACCACGGAAACAGGTTTCTACCAACTGATTTGTTTCTTGTGAAAACAACAACTTGTCGCAATCACCGAAACAATCTAATCTATAAATCAAGTAAAATTCCTCAGCACTAAACCGTATGCAACGGCCAGCAACCTTAGCCCAAAACTCTTTAGGATTGGGCTGGAAAACTTCCCTTAGTAATAAACTATGTACGACTTGCGGATGAAAAACAAACTCAGGCATATCCAGAAAATGCCCAAACTGAGTTTCACGAAACATAGAAAGCAAATTAACAGATAAAGTGTTCTTAATATTATCTATCACGGAAAAAACACTGGTGCATACACACTTAGATCTATAAAAATCAGAAGGACTAAATTTGTAGTCCCAAACCTGCAACATAACGAAAATGGCCACAATAAATTATTAATTGTGAATAAAACAGTATAAAAACTGTAATAAAACAATAAACAAACTACAAACAAACTACCAATCAGATACAACTACACAAAAATAAACAGCAAAGACCCAAAATCGTTTTGAAACCTAAAAAATAACAGCAAACAACTAACCCTAAAGAAACTCGAAAAACACATCAAACATAACAACACAAAAAATTATTAATAGTGAATAATACAGTCGGAAAACTACAATAAAACTATATACAAACAACAAACAAACTACAAAACAGATACAACTATACAAAAATAAAGAGCAAAGATCTGAAAATCATTTTGAAACCTAAAAAATAACAGCAAATAACTAAACCTAATGAAAATCGAAAACACATCAAACATACCATTATTAAACTATAAAAAAAACTAATAAGAAACTACACACGACTGATTGTACACACTAAAAATGAAAACAAAACACAGAACCTAAAAGCACAAAAAAACACTGAAAATAAAGAAAACAAAATTAAATTTAAAAACCACACCCAGGGGAGAACCAAAAAAATTGTTAAAAACCAACAATAAATAACTAAAAAATTAAAAAACATAAAACGAAATGTGCAAATGAAACCCTAAAATTACACAAAGCAGAATGAACAAAAAAACGCCAAAATCTGGGGAAAGTGTAAATGTTGGAAAAGGGGGAAACGATAATGAAACTTAAAACCAACCTGAGTTCGATCTTCAGCAGAGGCAAGAGATTTTTTCCCAGAAATTTCTGGAACCGTGTGCTCCTCCACGTTGAGCTTCGTTTTCTTCGAAGAATGGGGTCTCCCACGTTTGGGCAGTGGAGCATCAAAATCAGAATCATAGTCTTCAAGGATCGGGCGTTTACCCTTGGATTTGTTGGCCAAAGTTTTCTTGCCCATTTTCAATTTTTGTTTGAGAACTGGAGAAGGCGATGATGATGAACGAGTGATTGCCATCTTATAAATAAATTTGAAAAAAAATGAAACTGAGAGGGAAAAACAGTTGAGAAATCGTGGCCTTAGTGGGAGTTGAAATTTTGTGGATGAACAAAAAACGAGAGGGAAAAAACGTGATCAATAATGGGTGGTTAATCTTATGAATGGAGGTTACTTGATCTTCAAATCAACTTAGAAACAGAAAGGAAAAATCGAAAATGAAATTGCAAGAAAATGAAAAAAGAGAGGGAAGAGAATGGGATTTGATTGATGAGTGATGGGGATAGCACACTTGTATGTGCATGAAATGATGACTAAGTGGTGTTTTTGTAATAAAACAAACATGGTAAGTAAAAAAGTTGATATAGGCGTGTAGGGGTGTTTTTGTAATAAATTGTGTAAAATGGATTTTTCATGTAAATAATTTAATATTAAAAATTAAATTTAATTATTTATCTGTAACTGAGAATTAAACTTAAGTATTTATATTGTAAATTACTCTTATATAAATCAAATTTACATTATTTATGGGTTGAAAAATATCAAGAAAAAAAAAAACATCTTAAATAATGTTTTATAGTCAGCTTTTTCACCGGAATTTCGTGGGACCTTTGTCCATTTAAAATGATCGAGTTGGAGGTTGAAGGACTCATTTTCGTTATCAACATATATTGGTTGTGGTTGATGTATTTTTTTTTATTCCTTTTAATTATTTTTTTCCACTTTTTTAAATGCAAAATATATATAAAAACAAAAAAAAAATCATAAAATGCAACTCTTAGGAGAGAATATATCACTTAATCCTAAAAAAAAATACACATTCTTCAAGAGAATTTCAATCTCCATTGAAAACTACTTTCTTCATTTCACATAAAATTCCAAGACTAAATAGGCATTTAGATGTCCAAGACTAAATACGTATTTAGATGCACAACAAATGGCATAACAACTAAGGAAAATACAACGAAAACAGCAAATTTAATTGCTCTAGGTGCTTCCCAATAAATAAATGACTCAATTGTTTTTGCTGCCTAGGAGTATTCGCAGTGCGAGTGGTGCAGATTGTAATTTTTTATTCAAACCAAACCGTATATGTAGTTTTTCTAATTTCTCAAACTGCAACCACACCGCGAGATTTTAAAATCGCAAAAATTACACTGCAAAAATACAGTATAGTGCGGTACGGTTTGAGCGGTTTACACTATCATCATTATCGAACATTATAATAAAAATTTTCAAACAATCTATAAAGTTTTAACAATACAAAAAAAAAATCTTATT
The DNA here is from genome assembly GCF_029168945.1 of Cannabis sativa. Taxonomy (NCBI): domain Eukaryota; kingdom Viridiplantae; phylum Streptophyta; class Magnoliopsida; order Rosales; family Cannabaceae; genus Cannabis; species Cannabis sativa. The sequence goes on along the minus strand of NC_083607.1, from coordinate 51,778,046 downwards.
AAAATTTTAATATTATAATATATATATACTAATTATCAAGTTGTGGAATTGTCTCTAAGAAAAAAATGCAATGTATACATATATTACATATATTTGTTCTTAGATAAAAAAAAAAAAGAATAAAACTCACATTGTAAAAATCGATAATTTGTAATATATAATGTGGTGCCTTTTGAACTATAATTATTAAATTTAAAATCGCCAACCGCACTACACCACGGAGTTAGAGAAAAATAAAAATTGCAACTGCACCGCAAAGGATTTCAAACTGTACTTTTTATGCAGTGTAATGCAGTGCGAGCAGTTTATGCAGTGTGAGAAGTTTAATGAACAACCCTACTGTGGATGCATTAGCTGAAAATCTAATCTCCAAAAGGTGGTAGCATTGTCATCTACAAAAGCAAAGTATATGGTTGGTACAAAAAGAAGCTATTTGGCTAAAAGTTCTCAATAGTGAATTGGGATTCAGATCAGAAGACATGGTTGTTCACTATGACAATCAAAATGCTTTGCACTTGATGAAAAATCCTATGTTCCATAAAAAGTCAAAACATATTGACAAAAAACTACATTTCATTCGAGACATTATTGCCAAAAGGAAGGTTCAAGTGAAGAAAGTGTACATTGATCACAATCTAACAAACATTTTGACTAAATGTTACTCAAGCTAGACACTGTCTAGACTTGAACATAAGCGATAAAGGGTGATTCCTCATCATATGCAAAAGGTTTAACCTATCTTCAAAGTATTCAAAGACCTAGTGCCTATACCAAGGTATATTTGTTGAAATGTAGTTTAGTCACTAAGTCAACACTCTCTCTTTTTCTCTCCACTGGGGTTAGTTAAGTTAGTTGGGTTACTCTATAACTAACATAGCTCAACTCATGTAAAATACAATCATTTTTTATAAAGTTCATTCTTAGAGAAATGTTTAGCTTTAGAGATTGATTACTTAGGTATATATCTTTAGAAGGAGAGACTAGTTCTTCTCAGAGTGTTGTACTTAGAAGGCTTGTGGTGTGTCTGATCAAGCTCTTCTCAATGTTAGGTTTTTTTGTGTGAGTTAATCTCTTGTTAGGCCTTAGGGTAATAAATAAAGAGGGTAATTGGGTAATTGTAATGGGAGGAATTTATGTTACATATATGAGTGAGTAGGGAGGGTAAAGGGGTGGTGAATGATTTAGTTAAGTGAGCTTTTAGCTCTTGGGAGAGAGCTGGGTCTCTCGAATACCCAGCAAAGCTTTTATCTTCTAATATCAATTGATCATCTCAATTATCTCTACTTTGCTACTGTTTGTACCGAAATGATAGAAAATTCTTATCAAATGGTATCAGAGCATGATCTTGTGACCTCCGTCACGGCGCCAAGACTACCGCTCTTTAATGGAGTTGACCCGTATGGTTGGGTTCTTCACATAGAAGAATATTTCCAAGCTTATCAGACCCTAGAAAGCAAGAAGGTTGCTGTGGCTCAAGCATGTTTAAAGGATGTTGCTTGGAGATGGTTTCAAGCAGTGGAGGAGCAAGATCCAATCAAAAATTGGTTGGAATTTCGCATCACATTATTTAATTGCTGCTCGAAAAGTGATAACGATCCGTTTGACGAATTGATGGCTCTCCGATATGAGAATTGAGTGCTAGAGTTTTGGGTTCGTTGCCAAAGCATTCTTCGTTGAACGACAGCTGAAGTTCTTTCATCAAACTAGCACATAGAAAGAAGAGTTGCAAAATGACAGGGAACAACCTGTTAATCTTCTTGAGTCTCCAACGAAAATGGTGGAAATCAAGGAATCTAATCATGGCTTTAAATCTAAGTTGCTCTCTGAAAGAGAAGTAGAGAAAATATCAGGCCATCAATGTTGGGATTTTATGCCCTAAATAAAACCCATTTCAATCTAATCTGATTTATTATCAATAGAAGATTAGAAATTATTTATGTTTACATGTAGTTTTCAAAAGACAATGTCCCTGATTCATCAGTGCACTAGATTTATACTGATGTGATAATCAACGATAAAGTGTACTTACAACTTGGATAAGTGTTATGTTCTTTCCAGAACATTGGCAAAGTATGCTAGTTTCAGATGTATGGAGTATACATTGGACTTGGACCGATATTGATCTTGGTAAAGATATTATAATCTTACCGTTGTATCTTTCTAAGTCAATATCACTAGTTGATCTGACATCAAAAGATCTTAATCTTGACATGCTTAGGTTCAATCTCAGGAGTGTTATTCATGTTCTTTGATTTGTTAGTTAAGCCTACTTTTTGGTCAGGGTGATACGTACATTTTGGGAACATGATAGTGCAATTGAGTGGGAGCGCTAAACATAGATATGGAATCTATAGCTTTTATCTAGACATAGAAGTGAAACGATGATTTCCTTTGAGCTTAGCTTAATAGAGATAAATGGAAGAGCTCTTGTTTCAGTGATTATATTAGCTCACTAAAACATCATTTATAGGAACCTAAGTGTTTTAAGGATAAAATACACTGAGGGGTGAAACGGTAAATTTATCCCTACTCGGTGTAAATCATCTATAGAGGATCTTTAATCATTGAGATTAGAACGATGGTTAAATGTTTATGGTGTATCTATATCGTGGCACATATAGAGCGTCTATATGACTGAGAGTGCAATTCCAAGTTCTATGATGGATGCAATAAGGAATTAATAAGTCAGGGAATTTACTTGGTAAATTCTAGTTCTGCTTATTGGAAGCTCGGTTGTATAGGTCAATGGTCCCTATGCTAGTTGAGACCATACTGCTTGTAAGACTCAGTTAATTGATTTTAATTAATCAATTATAATTCTAAAATTAGACTATGTATAATTTATGAATTTTCACTAAGCAAGGGCTTAAATGTGAAGAAAAGAGGTTCTAGGAATTATTTATTAATTAAGAGACTTTATTAAGTCTAATTAATAAATATTTTAAACGGTAACTTTATTTGGTAATTAATTTTAATTATTAAATAAATAGTTTTGGGATTTAAGTGGTTAGAATTGGAAAAATGGCATTTTTAAGAAAATAGGGAAAGATTGTTGTAAAATGGCAAAAATTCCAAAGTGGGGGCCCACAACCTATTGCCGACCACTAGGGAAGGATTTTCCATTTAATTTCTTCAATATATTTTAATGCCTAAATAATTCTAACCTAAACTTAAGTGGTTGCCTATAAATAGATAGTGATGGCTCACACTAAAAAGATGATGAAAATTCACCTTCAGTCAAAATTTTCCCGAGCCTTCTCTTCTATTATTTTCGAACCAAACCTTTTCTTCCTCTCTTCATATTTTTCATACCTTGTGTGATAGAGTAAGTGCCCACACACATCAAGGGGTAACTCAATCATAGTGTGTAAGGCTGTGAAGAATCCAGATTCAAGAGAAGGACATTCGTGCTCAGATCTTGGTGATACTCTGCTACAGACAGGATACAAGGGTTAGAGATCTGAGTGGAAGGAGCCATTAATATTCCGCTGCACCCACTGTAAGGTTTCTGAAACTTTATATGTGTTTATTTACATTGTTTAAGAAATTCATATTTAGGATGTTAAATAACATACGTGGTAGTAAATCTAGATCCTGGTAAAATATATTCCAACAATCAATTTATTCTAGCGACGAAGCTTGCATTGCCGGAGATGAAGGTTGAGCTACCAGGGTTGGAGACGACATCGGTGCTGGAGGTGATACCGGTGTTGTACAGAGAGAAGTCGAGCTTGAATTTTCCACCCGAAATTCATCAAGCTCGGCAAGGGAAGGCAACGTGGTTAGAAAGCAATCCTCTGTTATTGTCAATGGAGGCTCACAAGCTCTTTGATCGTGGAAAGCACGACCAGCTAGCAATCGACGCTGTTAAAAATGAAGCAATCGCCGATGTCGGATTATGTTGGTCGGAGATTCTTAGTTGGATGGGTGAGACACGACGCTGCTTAAAGGTGGAGGAGCAGCGTGGTCAACTATCGACGTCAAGCTCATGGGAGTTGTGCTGCCCACCGGTGCCGGAGAAGACACACTATACAGAGGATAACTTTTGTTGGCCAGCGATGGTCAAAAAGGAGTCTAGCTCGCTGATCACCAAGGAACCCGTACCTGGTGCGAGCTGTTTCATGACGGCGGACTGTAGAAGATGATTTGAGAATTCAAGATTATCAAATCGTACCTTCCAACCCTATTAGGTTAGGCCCAATCCATTGGGTAACTTTTTAAATCTGGCCCATAAGAATACCCGTAACACAATGCCTTTATTGTTTCCTTCTTCCACTAGAGAAATAAAAGCATATCAGATAAACAAGCCCAAATTTATTTAATTACATTATTGATTGGGCCCACTTAAGCAAAGAATACCCAAGTAATGGGCTGGTGATATGGGCCTAGGAGAAACCCATTTATCTATTATTTTGGGGCTGGACAGTACAAAAGAAAAGCAAGTATTACTTAATGAGAACCCTCACGTAATCTCTTCCTATACACGACCATGCTTCTTGAATTTTATCATCTCTTCTTCGGTCCATCCATGGCGGACGAATATTTTCCAGGTGTTTTTTTGGACTTCAAATCTGATGGCAGCAATGAAATTGCTACAACAACTATTTCAATCTCATCCCATTTTGACAGAGGTGTTAATGAGAGAGAAGAAAATTTGGGAAGGTTTCCATTTTGACAACGTGGCTTCGTGTTCAAATCTGGTGTTCACAGAGAAAGGAAATACACCAACTACTCGTTGGATTTTTGACAGAGGGAGAAAAGTTACTTTTCAAAAGTATCTTGCATGGCCAAGTGTGCACAACACCATATGGTTACCAAGGTATTTCGGAAGGACCAAGGCCACATCTCTTGCTATGTTCATGTTTTCTTTTTGGCTTGAAAATCTGGGTGATGATATATGGGATTATCTATTAATGAGCAATGATATACAATGGCAGTAGAATCAATTTTTAATTTCCATTTATGGAAATTTTTGCTCTTGTTATTTGGTATTCCGAGATTACTGGGCAAATGGAGGAGGGTTTGTTGTTGTGAACTTATGGCCAGAGAAAGAAGTTTCCTCTAGTATTTCACCAATTGTTTATCAAAGGCAAGGATACCAACAAATTTCCATTGAAGGTGTCCAAAGGAAGCACATAAGGAATTTTTCCTCTTGTCACTCTTTGTTTGTTGCTGGTTGGGAATTAAAAAAATGGTATCAAATTGTGAGAAAATATCTTAGGATGATTTTTTATAAAGGGAGACCCAAAGAACAACAACTATTGAAACAAAATCGGGCCATGGAAAGCACTAACGTCCATTCGGTGTCGGAATTTGTCATGTTTCACCTAATTCAGACAGAGTATGCTATTTCCATGGGTTTTTTACAAGGGCAAAATAATCATTTCCCGAGGATTTATTCCGTGGTCGACCCCCAACGAAGTTGATTTGGCGGCAAGCTTGATTGTTTCTCTTTTTCATGGAGAGATAGAAGTGGAGATCCAAGTGACTTGCTTGATTGTTGTACATGAAAGATTGGCAGCCGCTAGGTACAATGGAGTGAAGTCAAATTTGGCAAACTCAAATGCCTTTTGTGTTTTAAATTGGGGTTCCGGAGCCAAATTGAAGATTGTGGTTCTTGCTGCCACATTTATGCAGTCACTAGTTCAGCCTACCAAAGGTGGGAACACAACTTTACTCAAGTGGTTTTTCGAGCGAGGTCGACTTGTTGATTGGAGTCTTTTCTTTCGCAGGAGGAACAACTGTTGGAATTTATTTTACCAGGATCTTAGATCTACTCACAAGTATGTTGTTTAACACCCTAAATATGAACTTTCTAAAACGATAAAGTAAACACATATAAAGTTAAGAAAACCTTACATTGATGCAGCGGAATTAATGTCTCCTTACATTGAAAAATATCTAATTTAAGTTGTATAGAAAAAAAAATCTAGAACTTAAATATTTTCAAATTTAGATTTAATTAAATATCAAAAATTAAGTTGTAACCACTTAATTTGAAAAATATTCCATTTTAAGTTTAAAACTAACTTAAAAAATATCTTAAGAATCTTTAATAACTAATGCCTAGGATTCCTCAACTTAATTTTAAATTTAAATAAAATATTCAAATTTAAGTTAGATATGAAAAATCAGTTAATATAATTGATTTATAACTTAAATAGGAATATTTAATTAAATAAGTTCCAGAAAGAATCTAGTTAGTTAAAATTCTTTATTTAATTAAATACAAGAAAAATACAAATAGTTTATCTAGAAATAATATCTAAAACTAAAAGTATTTTTCTTAAAATTAACTTTAAAATATTCAAATGAAAATAAATTTTTATATATTTTAAAAGTTAATTATGTTGCTAATTCAATTTTATTAGGTCAAACTAATATAATTAACCTAGTACAGTTATTCAAATCAGGCAAATGGGCATTCACAATTGGGGTAGTTCATGTGAGGGGGTGCTGGGTTCAGTATGTCGTACCCACTTCTATGGCTCCCAACTCTCACACAAGGCCCAAAAGAGAGGAATTTAACCTTAAAATAAATAACTGTTATTAATTGAATAGGTCCAAAAACTAAATGGACCTAAATAAAATCTATCATGGTGTGACATTTTATTTAGCAACAACCTATATGCATCTATATAATGAAATAAACATATAGGCTCACACAGGCACACATTTGGATGGATCCTATCATGTTGCTAGGTCAAACACAGATGAAAGAAGATTGTAAAATATACCGTTACAAATTATTTACTTGACCAAGGGAGCCATGAGTTAAAATCAGATCATTGGATCTGTCAACAAGTTAACCATGGCTATTTGCAATCAAGTAATAATAGGTTTTAAAAACTTACAAACAAGCTAAAACCACATACTCATGCAACAAGGTTAGCTGGATAGTTGGACGTAGGATTTATTTAATTTTAAATAATTAAATTTCGAAAATAATTAATTAATTAAATAATAAAAAAATATTTAATTTTCAAAAATATTTAAATAAAAAATATATAATTTAATTTCAAAATTATTAAAAAAAAATTAAAATTAAACCTACAATTTTGAAAAATTAGATTTCAACTAACCTAAATATCATTTCAAAATTTGCTAACTACTTTTAAAAATTAAATGTTATTTTATAAATAAAAATTAAAAAAAGATAAATAAATATCTTTTTCAGATTTTAGATTTAATTTAAATAAATAAAATAACAAAATTTAAAAGTTAGCAAAATATCTTACATCTATTTAAAATATCATGATTATAGTTATCTTATTTTAAATTTAAATAAGGTCAAATAATTTTAAAAATATTTAAATAAAAAATTAATATCTGACCTTTAAATTTAAAAATAAGATAAGATGTAATCAAATTTAAAAAAAAAGATAGATAATTAAGCAAAAAGATAGATATTTACTATTTTCAAATTTAAATTACACTAATATCATGAATTAAATTAAAAAAATATTAATTAATTTAATTATGATAATTAGAATTGAAATAGGAATAGTAAATGTCTAAATATAAAACTACACAAAAAATCGGAAGTTAAATCCATGAAAAAGCATGAAAAATTGAAGAAAAACGAAAAAAATGTGACCTCGGCGCAAGGGGGAGATCGCAGCATTTACGCGCGCGGAGGGGTGTGTTCAGACACCCTGTGCGTGTTGCTCGGACAAAATCCTGTCCAAACACGCGTATGACCGAGGTGCACTCGGTTCCGCGCGCGCGTGGGTGAGGCATCATCCCTGATTTTTTTCGAATCTTCAAAAAATCATAACTAATTCAAATTAAATCAAAATTGAGTTCTGTAAAAAAGTAACTTGCTTAATTTTTTCCATACTATCCAATAAAAATAATTCCAGAAACAAAATTTCAATTATTTTTCAAGAAAATTTACAAACATCAATCAATCATCAAATAACACTCAATACAACATGAAACCATCCAAATAACAAACAATCGTTTTAAAGTTCAAATTTCTTGCAAGCAAATCAATTACCATGGCTCTAAGGTCAGTTGTTGGAATTTATTTTACCAGGATCTTAGATCTACTCACAAGTATGTTGTTTAACACCCTAAATATGAACTTTCTAAAACGATAAAGTAAACACATATAAAGTTAAGAAAACCTTACATTGATGCAACTGAATTAATGTCTCCTTCCACTCAGATCTCTAACCCTTGTATCCTTTCTGTCGCAGAGTATTATCAAGATCTGAGCCTAAATGTCCTTCTCTTTGTGTGTGATCCTTCACAGTCTTCCAATCTATGATTGAGTTACCACTTGCTGTGTGTGGGCACTTACTCTATCACTAAGGTTCGAAATTTAGAAGAGGAAAAGAGAGAGAGAGGTTCGGCCAAGGAATAGAAAAGGGAAGGCTCAGTTTTTCTGAAAAATTGTTTTTCTGAAAAGTAGTGTGTTTTGACTGAGCAATCACTTTCTATTTATAGGCAACTGCTAGGTTTAGGTTAGGAATTATTTGGCATTAAAATAATGAAAATATCAATTTGAAAATCCACATAAAGTGGCCGGCCATGGTGTGTAGAATGGGCCCCACTTTGTTTTGCAGTTTTTACAAATTTTATTTCTATTTTCTCAAAAACGCTAATTTTCCAATTCTAACAATTTAAATGCCAAAACTAATTATTTAATAACTAAAGTAGATTATTAAATAATATTGTAATTTAATTTAATTATTAATTAGACATATAAACTCTATTAATAAATAAATAAACCTAGAATCTCTTTTCTTTACAATTTCGCCCCTGCTTAGTGAAAATTCACAAATTAGACATAGTCTAACTTTAGAATTATAATTGATTAATCGCGAATCAATTATTGAGTCTTACAAGCAGTATGTTCTCAACTAGAATGAGGACCATGGATCTATATGCTGAGCTTTCCAATAAGTGAACCGAATTTACTAAGTAAATTCCTACTTATTAATTCTTCGTTGAATCCACTCTTAGAACTTAGAATTGCAATCTCAGACTATATAGAGCATATTATATGTTCCACGATATAGATATGCTATCTCATTTAACCATTGTTATAATCTTATTGTGATCAAAGATCCTCTATATAGATGATTTACATCGAGATGGGATAATTTTACCGTTCTCACCCCTCAATGTATTTTGCCCCTTAAAACACTTAGCTACCTGTAAATGTTGTTTAGTGATCTAAGAATTAGTCACTTAAACAAGAGCTCATCCATTTACTTCTATTTGCTAAGCTCGAAGGGAATCATCACTTGACTTCTATACACCAGTAGAAGCTATAGATTCCATATTTATGTTCAGCACTCCCACTCAATCATACTATCATGTTCCCAAAATATACGTATCACCCTGACCCAAAAGTAGGCTTAACTAATAAATCAAAGAACATGAATAGTACTCCTGAGTTGAGCCTAAGCATATCAGGATTTAGATTCTTTTAATCTTAAGATCAACTACTGATATTGACTTGGAAAGATATAACGGTAAGTTTGTAATATCTTAACTAAGTTGCAATATCGGTCCAGTCCAATGTATACTCCATACATTCGAAACTAGTATACTTTACTAATGTCCTGGAAAGAACATAACACTTACTCCAAGTGTAAGTACACATCATCGCTGATTATCACATTAGTGTAAATCCAAAACACTGATGAAACAGGGACTTAGTCTTTTGATTCATATGATCACAATCACATTCCACTGTGTTGACGATACTGTAATTGTGAATAAACATATGATATGGATTTAACTGATTTTGTGTATAAATGTAATAAACATATTAAATCATGCAAACATAAATCACTTCAAATTTCTTATATTAATTACTAATCAGATTGTAAAGAGTTTTATTTAGGGCATAAAACCCAACAACAACATGCACCTGCTATCTTGGTTCTTTGACAAAGCACGAGCCAGAATTGTTGTGGAGGCTTGTGTTCTTCACCTTGAGGACAAGGTGAATTTCGGACGACCGATATTGTTAGGCCTTAGGGTAATAAATAAAGAGGGTAACTGGGTAATTGTAATGGGAGGAATTTATGCTATATATATGAGTGAGTAGGGAGGGTAAGGGGGTGGTGAATGATTTAGTTAAGTGAGCTTTTAACTCTTGGGAGAGAGTTGGGTCTCTTGAATACCCAGCAAACATGTTTGCTTTTATCTTCTAATATCAATATATCATCTCTATTATCTCTACTTTACTATTGTTTGTACCGAAATGATAGAAAATTCTTATCATCTTCATTGTTGAGTGTTGCTACCTTTGTTCTTGTCATCTAATTCTCAAGTAATCAACAAAGAAGAGGAGTGCCATGGTGGCTGAATATTTACTGTAACATTGATCCCAATTTCATCTTAGTTTTCTCTTCTATTAATTTGTCAATGTTGTATTCAGGTTTTACATTTCTTGTGTCCATGATTAATTAATGTTCTTGAAATCAATTTTAGATTAACATTTGTGTGATGGATGAATCACAACACAATCAAACTCATTTGAAACCAATCTTCTCAAACCAAACCCAACTCAGGAAAGCTCTTTCTCACCAAGGGAATAAGTGTCACCACACCACCAAGAAACAAGGAGTTAACTGAAACTTGTATTGCTTTCTTTACCATCTGGTAGTCTGGTGAATAAATCTTCTTCAAATTTGTCTGCGATGTATTGCCATCTATTGAGAAGCTTGTTAGCACTTTGTGCCTAGTTCCAGTTGACTGTAAAGACAGTCACAAATGATAGAATTGGAACAAGTTCAAGTTTCCAAGAGGGAACTCAAAAGCTTGCTCTTCGACCGCCGTGAATGACCCAAAACAAATCTTCCCCCATAGATTTTCTATCAAGAATTCTTTCTTCCATGCCAACTATTTCAGCATCTTAATCTTATGTTATCAGCTGCAAGTCCATATCTTCTTAACATAGTCAACAACTATAGTTGCTTAAGTACATGCTGGGAAGCCAAGATTGTTGCTTTTCTCAGCAATCTTATAGTAAAAGTACACTAAGTTTTGTTTTCCTTGTCAACATTAATCGATTGGAGATTGATTTGATTTGAGTATAACAAATGGGACTTCAAAGACCGAAGATAGACCCTTGTAATCATGTCCACTACTTCGACTCTAATCTGCATTTCACATTTTCTACAGCAATATATGGTGGCTTGGACATATGGAAGTGATGCAGTGGTGTGATAAGAACAAAGATGAAGAGAAACAAGGTTTTAGGAGTTACATGATTTTTGACATATTGTGTAAGTGTTTCGAAGAATGATTATGATCGGTAAGGCAATGAAGGAAGTATTTGTGAGTAGGAAGTGGATATTTGCCAACGAAATTGGGACAATGCATGGACATTGAAATAATAAGAAGAAAAAAACACAAAAGAGATATTTTTATTAGACTTGCTCATCATGGTATTTACTTTTTAAGGATATCTAGCTAATTTTCCTTGCAAAATAGTGAAGATGAAGAGTTCATGTTTGTAACTTATTCTTTATGTTTCGTTGGAATTGGAAAAATTAGCTACCCCATAAAGATGGCGCCTGTTTAATGGCTTGATTTAATGTATCTTGTCCCAGTATGATAAAAATTATAGACATTATCTAAACAAAAGATACATATAACACATACATAACTAATCTTGGATGACAGTTCAGATATAATTTATTTGGTAAATTAGGTGCGAAATTAGGCAACTCTAGGAGGCGTTTGGTTGGGAGTAGGAATGGGAATGGGAATGAGAATAAGAATGGAATAAAATTTAAAATGCATAAAAAAAATTGATAAAAAAATAATTAAATTTTTTTTCTTGTTACATTGGAATGGTCATTCATTCCTTTTTAAAATGGAATAGCCATTCCACCAAAATGGTGGAAAGAGCATTCCATTGGAATGCCATTCCAATACTTTAAAATGCAACCAAATAAAGGAATGGAGTGAAAATTGTTTCCTTTCCATTCCATTCCATTTCATTACCTCCAACCAAAAGTAAGTGTTTTTTTTTTCTCTTCTGGGGAAATTATACAGCTCAGACAACCAACATACATGGTTTTCTCTTCTGGGGAAATTATACAGCTCAGACAACCAACATACATGGTTTATAAAATAAAAATAGTCCTTGTAAAACCCTCCAACTCTCTTTGTCGTTTATTTTGCATTACATTAGGACTGAAAATAAAAATATTTGATGGAGGCTTTTACGAATAAATATTAACATAAAAGAGTAAATAAAAGATAAGAGTTTTTGACCACAAATTGCAAAAAGAGGGCAGATTTGACTAAACCAAACCCCTTTTTTGGCGTTGCTCTTACGAATTTCATTTTCCATTTTTTTTTTCAGTACGAGCTAAACAGAGAAACCAGAGAAAAGAAAAAACAAAGAAACAGACAAAATAGCCCAAATAACAAGCTAGACGGCACTCATATAGTGAGTACCTTTTTCACATAATATATCATTAGAAAAACCCAAATTCAAAGTTACTTCTTGAGACTACCACGAATACCAGGGCGGGGCTTGGAGCTCTCGACGGCGGGAACGGTGGAGTGACGATTCACAAGCTTATCCTCTTCGAATGGGATCTTCGGGTGGCGAGCCTCGTGATGAATCTGCATCGATTTCAAATCAGGTACGGTCGTCTTACAGAGTGGGCACTCAAACTTAGCGTGACCACCCTTTTCGATGCCGGAGCGATCGGCTAGCCCTGCCTTGCCGCCGCCGCGGTTGGTTGTGGCTGCATCGATCTTAGCGGCGATTTCCTTCGTTGTGTGTTTCTTCGGCTTCGCCTTTCCAGTCATGGTAAATATGATCGGATCTTAGAGAAGGGTTTTTGTAGATTTCTTATCAGGGATGATAATTTTTCCCCAAAAAAAAAAAAAACAGAGAAAGACCAAGATTTGAAACCCTAATGAAATCGAAGATAGAGTTATAGCTAAATTGAACGATACACGACAAAAGAAATTCATTTCTCTTTACTTCACTAAAGTTAAATGGTAATATTATAATATTATTAAATATGACAATTGCACTAAAACAATCACTCTCAAAGTAGGCAATATCCTTGTAGCATCATTTGAGAGCCTCTAAAACTAAAATCCCTAAAAGTTCAGGTAGAAGGGGAAAATGGTGAGCTTGAAGTTGAGCTGTGAAGAACTAAACCAACCCCACTCTCCTATCATCACAGATAATTGCATCAAAATCGAAGAGTCCATGGCTGGTGGAGATAGCCGCATCTACGTTCATCTTCCAGAGACCAGGCGAGGGATAACATACATTCACATTGGGCCAAAAATATTCTGACCAAAAAATTTAATCACAAATTTTGTGTGTAAGAAAGTTGTGATTAAAATGTCTCTCAATAAAAATAAAATTGCGTCCAAAACTCATTTTAGTCACAACTAATCTTTGTGACTAATAAATGTTATGATTCTCTACAATTAGTCACAACCACAATGTAATCACAACTTATTTATCTTGTGTTCGTGGTGGGGATGATGTAATTTTTGACTATTTTTTCAAACTAATCTGCAAATGCGATTATTTTAATTTTCTAAACTGCACTCTCACTGCGAAACTATAAAACTGCAAAAATTGTACCGCAAAAAATCTTGCAGTGCGATGCAGTTTTTGTGATTTCTGCGGTTTGGATTATCACTAAATAATTAAACTATCACAAATATAACAAAACTTGAACAACATTTGTCAAAAATACCATAAGGCTTGAGAATAAATATGAAAAAAAATTAAGTTTCAAAAATACAATAATTAGTAGATTTTGGTAGGGGTGAGCATCAGTCGGTTTGGTCGGTTTTTTTCTATATAAAAATCCAAAATTCAGTTTTTCGGTTTGGATTGGTGCAATCCGAAAACCGACCGACCAATCCATAACCTATATTAAAACCGACCGTTTTGAACCTCGGTTTGGTCGGTTTAAACCGCCCAAATCGAACTTTTTTTTTTAAAAAAAAACAAAATAATCCAATTTATTCTATAAATATATTATTCTACATTTTAGAACTACAAACATACAAATTAATTGTTCAAAACATAATTATTTTATTCTTTTAACTTTAATATTAATAAAAAAATAATATAGTATTTTTTTATATTATTAGTAATTATAATACATGAAAAAAAAACTTAGGTGGCGTTTGTTAACACTTTTTAATCAGTTTTTTGTTTTTAAAAGTAGAAAAGTGAAAATATTTTTCAAAAACATGTTCTATAAAACTGTTTTTACTTTTCAATTTTATAATTAGAAATCAAAATTTTAAAAACAAAAAAAAATCACTTTCAATATTTTTTTAAACAGTTTTTTTCTTAATCAATCTTTTAGATTACGACCAGACCCGGACCCTAATCCCCTCCCTACAGCCCTGGCGCTAAACCCGGCTTTTGACTTGAACCCGAATCCGACCCCAGATTTAAACCCGAATCAAAAAATAAAAATAAAAATGAACTTTACAGAACACACTTTTGTTTTTTGTTTTTAAAATTGAAAAACAAAAGTGGTTATAGACGCATTTTTGTTTTGCAAAAATAAATTTTTTAAAAACAAAAATTTTACTTTCATTTTGTGATTAAAAAATTAAAAAACAAAAGTGTTACCAAACGACACCTTAATAAATTAAGATATATATGTATAACAGTCGGTTTCGATTTTTTCGGTCGGTTTATTACAAAAAAAAAAAAAAACCGACCGTTTAATGGCGGTTTTAACCGTTAGAGGTTTTTTCGGTTTTCGGTTTCGTCAGTTTCGATTTTAATGGTGTTCGGTAGGTCGGTTTGAACGATTTTTTTGGTTTTCTGGATTTTATGCTCACCCCTAGATTTTGGGTTGGACATTCACATCTTGGACCTAAGTAAATATAAAAATTGGTATTTTTATAATGTGTGGTGTGGTGCGGTTTGAACCGCATATTAACAATTAAAAACCGCAAACTACACTGCACCGCGCGGTTTAGGAAAAATTCAAACCGTGACTGCACCGCAAAGAATTTCAAACCGTATTTTTTTTACGGTGCAAGTGGTTTGAACGGTTTGATAAACACCCCTACTTTAACCAATAGGCACTAAGAGGGCTCCTCCCAAAGTTGTAAATTTCATTTTATAAATTATTTTTATATTTAAATAGCTTTTTATATTAATTAATATATTTATTAATAAATAATGATTTTTAATTATATTTTTGATATAATAGTATATGATACCCTGTTCAGAGACGACGAAGAAAATAAATAAAGATATTTAAAGTATTTTAGAGTATCACAGCCAAACAAAAATATTGAATTTAAATTTAGAAATTAAAGGCTCGTTTGGTACGCCGTATTGTAATGTATTGTATTATATTGTGTTGTGTTGTATTGTATTGTATTGTATTAGTAATATTTAATACAATACAGTGTTTAGCATTGACTTGTATTAATTGATTGTGTAAAGTTATAATGTATTTTTTATACACTCGATCCCAACACCAACTACGGGTCCGCGTCCGGGTTTCGGTCCGAGTCCGGGTCTAGGTCTTGGTCCTGGTCCCAGTCCGGGTTTGTGTTCAGTCTGGGTCCGTGTCCGGTCCGGGTCTATGTCCGATCCGAGTCCAGGTTCGGGTCCGGGTCTGGGACCAAGTCCGGTCCGGGTTGGGTCTGGGTTCGGGTCCGAGTCGGGTCCGGGTCTCGAGTCTCGGGTTGGAGATTGGTGCTGATCCAAAATCCTTTGTAAATATTATAATACAAGCTAATACGCACCATTTATTATGTATTAAATAATACAACATACATTGTATTAAAAAATTTGGTCGTAATAATTAATACAATACATTGCTTTATCCAAACATAGTGTTATTTATTATTTAATACAATACGACCCTTATCCGGCTACCTAAGGAACCCTAAAATAAAATATAAAATATGATGAAATTATATAATCGTTAAAATCCAACTATGTCTTCCTCAAAAATTGTCTTCCAACTGACCTATGCCAATGATTACTACTTGAGTAGATGATCCATGATCACTAAAAAATTTGAAACTTTAAACAAAAAAAAAAAATGCAAGGCATTAAGTAAGTTATTATTTGGTTGATACTTCTCTTCATGTCATGTGTTATGAATACCCTTTTAGGAGTAGTATTATAAATTTAGAAGATAAAAATATTAATTATTTTCTTATTCTTGTAAATTAATTATACAAATGCAAATTTTCTCTTCATGTGGTCCTTGTCGAATTTTGTAGTGGTTGAAGTATCTAGAATCGTAGAAGAAGTACCAATAGTGGAATCGGTTAGAAGAGAGTGAGGACTAGGGCTGAACATCGGGCGGGTTTACCGGGTTTCGGGTTGGCGGGTTTCAGGTTCACGGGTTTCGGGTTCGAAAAATTGAAACCGAACCCGGACCCGAATAGGGCATGGGTTGGCGGGTTGGCGGGTCACGGGTTGACGTGTTTCGGTTGGTCGGGTTTAGCGGGTTGGCGGGTTGACCCGGTCAACTCAGTCAACTCGGTCAACTCTTTAAAAAAAAATAATTTTTATTCAAATAATTATTTTTTTTATTTTTTTATTTATTAAATTAAGCATATATAATATAATATATAACAATTTGTTCATAGTATCTATTATTGAAGGAAAAAAATACATAATCAATCCAACCAACAAACAAACAACCTATTTATCAAAGATTCAAATCAAACTTCATATTCATGTTCATGAATCATGATAAAAGTGAAAACTAAAATATTTCAAAATACATCCATATCCAATATCCATAGTCCATAAAAATCTAAAGTCCATATTATATATATATATAAAGAGTAATAAAAGAAATATATATATAATATATTTATAAACCGGGTTGGCGGGCGGGTTCGCGGGTTCAACCCGAAACCCGGTACCCCTAAAATCTCAACCCGCCAACCCACCCGAAGGGTACCGGGTTGAACCCAACCCGCCCGAAACTTTTTTAAAAAATTTTTTTTGCGGGTTCACTAGTTCGGGTTCGGGCGGGTTGCTCGGGTTCGGGTCAAACCCGTTCAAAATGTTCAGCCCTAGTGAGGACTATCCAAGTAACCCAGGAGAGAGAAACAATCGAAGAATAGAAAAAGAAAAGGGATCGTGATTCGTATCGCATGAAAGAGAGCAATTTGAAACATTAATTCTATTTTATTTTTATGTTTTTTATGGCATTTTTTTTTATTTATAAACAAATATATTTAGTTTGTTTGGTTAACAAATATCATATTTGGTGACATTAAGTTCATTTCATATTATTTTCAAAAAAAAAAAAAAATTGTTTATTTCATATTAATGTAAATTTTTTCTTTTCTTCCCAAAGAACTCTTTTTTAGGGGTTGTTTTTTTTTACAAAAATATTGGATTTTAGATAAAAATTTATAATTTTACTGCTACACGGAATTTTTTTTACAAAAATACTGTCTTTTTATAAAACAATCATAAAATAATAAAACAGAACAATTAAAAACAACAGTAAAACAACTAAGAAACAACCATGAAATAATAGTGAAATTTTAATACAGTGCATAGTATAAAACATACACAATATTTTTGAGGAAAAAAATACACTATTTTAAAAAAAAATTATACGTCACAATAAAAAAAGAAAAAAAATTAAAAATTATGGTATATGGTGTAAAAATATATATTTTTTTAATTCATTTTCCCCACTATCTAGATGGATTGTAGTATGTGTTGACTATTGTGGGATTGGACCTATTTTCTATACGACTTTCCTTCTAAGGGTTAAGTAAGTCTATGTCCCTTTCAACAAAAAAAAAAAAAAAAGTAAGTCTATGTAGCCCACTAAGGTTGGTTATTCTCATCAATTGGGGCCTGGGCCATAACTTTCTGAAGGCCCATAGTCAATCCAGACACACTATTGACCAAAACCCCTTGCCGCCCATGAAGAGAAGAGAAGATAAAAATAGGGAAATTTACAAAAATACTGAAATTTGGGTTAACTTTTACAAAAATACTGTCACAGGGAAATTTTTTCAAAAATACTGTATTTTTATAAAACACCAGTAAAACACAAAGCAGTATAACTCAAAATAACAGTAGAAAACACCAGTAGAACACCAGTGAAAATTTAACACTATATATACTGCAGTATGAAACTTATAAAAAAATACAGTAAAAAAGTAAAAAATACCGCCTGGCAGTATTTTTGTAAAAATATGGCAAAAGTTAGTATACCATGTAAATTTCCCTAAAAATATTAGGGGTTTTTTCATTTTTAAACTTCAAAACAGTTTTTTTTTTTTTTTACATTTCTACATAGAAATTTCTATTACAACTAGCGCTGCAACCTAAATTGCAATAAAAATCGTATAGAAACCTCTATTGTAACTAGCACTGTAACTGTTGCTCCTAAATTCGCCCAATATACGTGGACCAGTCAAGAGGGGACACGTGGATCAAATTACTTGAGAAGAACTGCTAAGTCTTTGTATGACACCAGGAAGCATTATTCGCATGGGTCCCGGAAGATGTACCCGGAGTACAAGGTACTCCCGGAAGCGAGCATAGCTTAAAGGCACTCCGGATGTGTCGATCTCTCCCGAGAAATCAAGTCGCATTTAATGCCGCATGGGAGGAAGCGTGTTGGGCCGTAACACGCAATAAAGTCCGACGGCACAACCCCCAAACAAGAAGGCGACAAGAATGATCATTTAAGTCTAGCGACGGCTACTCTGCGAAGAGTCACGTCAATCATAAGACAAAAAGGACATTCTCCATAAAAACCCTACAACACCTAGGGATTTGACCATGCATCACCCATGGTATATTCATCGGAAATGCCCAACTTTATGGATTCTTACAGACACATATGTAAGAACAATTCTAGGGATTACCCCACCAAAACACTATAAATACCCCCTCAAAGCTCATTTAAGGGGGTCGGAGGATCTTGGCTGCTTAAGAGCAAGAAGAGAAAAAACTCACCAAGAACATTCTTTGTATTAAAGAGGGAAACATTCTCCCAAGTGTAGAATCTGTATTAAAGATATCCATAAATAGCAGTGGCTCGTGGACTAAGGCTCATTAACGCCCCAACCACGTAAAAAGTCTTCATCTCGTTTTCTTACAGCTCATCATTACATTCATATTTTACTAGTTGCCGAAAACCTCGGTCAACATTTTGGTGCTTTCATTGAGAGCTGAGGAAAGCCGCTTCACAACAAGCATTTAACTTCACAACAATGGTGGAGACAAGAGCTACACGTCACCCTCGCCCTCTAGAAGACGCTCAAGACCCCAATGAAGAGGATGTAGCCTCAAGGGCAGCAGAGGAGTCCGAGGAAGAAATTCCAGATGAAAACCACGAGGAACACCTCGACGAGTACGCTTACGATGATGGAAGCTACCAAGAGCTGGTGCTCCTCAGACAAAAAGCTATCGATCACGAAGCTGAGATCGAAGCTCAGAAAGTGCAAAATCAAAAGATGCATGAGGTGATGCTAGCCATGCAGAAAGCCATGGAGGCAGCTGGCATTCACGTGCATCCCAAGGCAATGGCCGCTGGACTCGACAGGGACCCAGCTACGTCTTCGCCTAATTCCCAGCAGCAAAGGCCTAGGGAACCTAGCCCTATAAGGCACCCTGCTGAGGAAAACCAAACAAAAAACCCTACTTCTGTCCCTGGTCGAAAGAAAAAGGCGCAGGATCCGCGTAAGGTCCGCTCAGATTTCCCTAAAGGGAAAGGTCCGCAGAGGGGCAAGCCCCAAAGAGGGAGTCTTGGCCCTCAGGACCGAGGGGACCGGAAAAGCGTTTCCGTGCACCAGGAACCGGGGGGTAGAGGAAGAGGAGGACAGAGATGTCCACCCATTGATCTGAGAAATCAAATCAATGGGAATCAAGGTGACCTCCGGGATCACCTTGATCAAAAAAGATACAGACCCGAAGTCTCCTCGGGTACTGTAAACGAAGGGATTATGGCAGAGCTTGCCATCCTTCGAAAAGATATTGCCCGAGTCTCCGGAGGCGGAAGGGAGATGACTCCGACTCGGACAAAGTGAGGACCGGGAGCCCCGTGCCAAGCATATCCCGGAGGCGGAGCTCCCTAAAAACTTCAAAATGCCCGAAATGGCGGCATATACCGGGAACTCCGACCCGGTTGATCATTTGTCACGATTCAACCGAGTCATGACAGTCATGCGGGTCAGCAATGACGCCAAATGCCTATGCTTCCCCCTCACTCTGAGCGGTTCGGCGGAGGAATGGTTCAAAAAACTAGAACCGGGATCGGTGGGATGTTGGAACAAACTCCAAACCAACTTCCGGAGACAATTTGTCGCCGCCAGGAAGGTCAATTTGGAAGTTAGTGCCTTGACTAACATCAAGCAACTACCCACCGAGACCTTGAAAAATTACATCAAGAGGTTCCGAGAGGAAGCCTCGAAGACCAAGAAGGTCGATGACGGACAACAGCTTGCGCTTCTCCAAGCAGGAATCCGCACTGGGACTCCCTTCTGGAACGAATTACAGCAAGAAGGCGCTGCTAGCCTTCAAGACTTCCAGAAGCGAGTCCAAAAATATATTAACCTCGAAGAAGCCCAAATCGTGGCTTACGGAGGCTATTATCCCACCGGGATAGCAGGATACATGCCAGGAGTATCGCCCTCGGGTACTGTCCCGACCGCGACCCCTCCGATTAGTGGCATACAGTTTTCTGCTACTCCCGGATACGACCGAGGCCAAGCTACGCCCCCGCATCTTCCCATTACGGCAATCCGTCCGGGTGAATGGACGGGCTCCTTCACAGCTGCCCCAACCGCTAGCTTAACAGCCCTACCCAAGGGTCTAAGCAAAAGATCTTCCAAGGGCGACCCGAACGGGGGAGAAGCGCCAAAAGAAGGGGTACACACCCCAATACACCCAGTACACAGAGCTCACGGACTCTCAGGAACGTGTCTATTTTGCCACAAGGCAGAATACGCATTACCGGAGGCCCCAGCCATTGTACAGGGACAGCTCCCGGAGAGATCCGAGTAAAAGGTCCGAATATCACAACGATATTGGCCACAGCACCAACGAGTGTAAAAATCTCAAAGATGAGATTGAGAACCTGATCCGGTTGGGCCACCTCTATGAGTGGATCAAAAATAGGTTGCCCCACCTTAACCCGGGGCAGGTGGCAGGGGGCATGCCTTCGGGAACACCAGGGGGTACAGCAGGAGCATTGCCTCCAGCTGCTCCCGCAGGTGACGCCCAGCATATACCCGGACTACCGCCCCGGCCTAATGGACGGGTAGCCATGATCTCCGGAGGTCCCCATATCGGAGGAAACACTCGAAAGGAGCGAAAGAGATATGCCGAGGCCGCAAGGCACAGTGAGGTGTGGGAGGTCACTCAACTCCCAGCTCAAAGGCCTCGGCTAATGGACCAGCCCATAACGTTCACGGAAGAAGACGCCAAGACGGTGCGCTTTCCTCATCACGACCCGCTGGTCATAGAGACCCCCATTGCAAATAAAGTGGTGGCCAGGGTCCTGATTGATAATGGAAGTTCCGTTAACTTGCTCTTCAAAGAGGCCTTCACTGCGATAGGGTTGACCGACCGGGACTTCTCTCCTAGCGGATCGCAGCTCACAGGGTTTAACGGGACAACTCTAATCCCGATGGGAAAAGTCAGGCTCCCAGTTACCCTGTGCCCGGATACTCCCCAGAGCACGTTCAAGTATTGCACCTTCGTGGTAGTAGACTGTCCAACAGCCTACAACGCAATCTTAGGCCGACCGGCCCTCGTCGACTTTGGTGCAATAACTTCCATCCGACACCTATGCCTAAAATTTCCTACCCAGGAAGCCGGAGTCGGAACGGTGAGGGGAAATCAAGGGGAGGCCAGGCAATGTTACAACGTTGCCACCCACTTGCCAGTGCTCATGGTCCGGGGGCCCCCTGAAGTAGAGAAGGCTGAAGAAGACGAGTTGGATCCTCGTGTAGGATCCGAAAGGGTCGTAGAACCAATGGAGGACGTCGAAGAGATACCAGTGTGCGACGACGACTCCACCAAAGTACTCCGGATAGGGAGAGGCCTAGATCCGGAGGAAAAGGATAAAATAATAAAAACACTGAAGGGCGCCATTGACATTTTTGCATGGCGCCAAGAGGACATGACCGGCATCAGCCCTCATGTCATCACCCATGTCCTCAACGTCAACCCGGACATGCCTCCAATACAGCAAAAGAGACGCCCGCTCGACTCGGCAAAAGCCGAGGCATTAGAGAAAGAGGTGGATAAACTTTTGTCCAATAGCATGATCCGCGACGTATACTATCCGGAATGGCTGGCCAATCCGGTCCTGGTGCCCAAGCCAAACGGGACTTGGCGGGTTTGCATAGATTTCACAGATCTAAACAAAGCCTGCCCAAAGGACTGCTTTCCGCTGCCTGTGATTGACCGGATGGTGGACGCCACCTCCGGATTTAAACCTGCTATCTTTCATGGATGCCTATGCCGGGTACAATCAAATAAATATGCATACGGCAGACCAGGAGTGCACTAGCTTCAGGACCGATAAGGGGGTATACTGTTACCTAGTCATGCCTTTCGGACTGAAAAACGCCGGAGCAACCTATCAAAGAATGGTTAACCGGATGTTTAAAAGCCTCCTGGGACGAAACATGGAAGTATATGTAGACGACATGCTCGTCAAATCCAAAGCATGCAAAAGCCATGCAAACGACTTAGAAGAATGTTTCGAAGTCGTCCGGAGATACGGCATGAAGCTCAATCCGAAGAAGTGTACCTTCGGGGTCAAGTCGGGAAAATTCTTGGGCTTCATAGTCAGCCAGAGGGGGATCGAGGCAAACCCGGAGAAAATCCAAGCTCTCTTGGACATGCCATCCCCCAAGAAACATAAGGACGTGCAAAGTTTGACCGGAAAGGTGGCCGCGTTGAGCCGCTTTATCTCACGATCCACGGACAAGTGCATACCCTTCTTCAACATACTGAAGAAATGCCAAAAGTTCGAATGGACGGACGAATGCGAAGAGGCATTCAAAAGGTTAAAAGACCATATGGCCAAACCTCCTATCCTATCAAAGCTCGTCCTTGGAGAAGACTTGTTCCTTTACTTGGCCGTCTCCGAGCATGCGGTCGATCGTCGCATTGGTCCGGGAGGAAGAAAAGATTCAGCACCCCGTGTACTATGTTAGTAAACGCATGATAGGGGCCGAGACAAGGTATCCGGTCATTGAAAAGCTAGTATTCTGCCTCCTGATGGCATCACGGAAGTTGAGACCATACTTCCAAGCCCATCCGATCAGAATTTTGACCAATCATCCACTCCGGCAAGTTCTCCAGAAACCTGAAGCCTCCGGAAGACTCCTCAAATGGGCAATGGAACTGAGTCAGTTTGACTTGCATTACGTGCCCCGGATTTCCGTAAAAGGCCAAGCCTTGGCGGACTTCATCACCGAATGTAATGAAGCCGAGGCAACAGCCAATACTCCGGAGCCACCCATCCCCACTTGGAGAGTATTTGTGGATGGAGCTTCAAATGAAAACGGTTCAGGAGCCGGAGTGGCTATGATATCGCCTACCGGGTTGCGGCTCCAGGCAGCACTC
This sequence comes from Cannabis sativa, assembly GCF_029168945.1. Classification (NCBI taxonomy): domain Eukaryota; kingdom Viridiplantae; phylum Streptophyta; class Magnoliopsida; order Rosales; family Cannabaceae; genus Cannabis; species Cannabis sativa. The sequence goes on along the minus strand of NC_083607.1, from coordinate 51,754,474 downwards.
CGATTCAGCTTCACAGCTTCGAACAATGAAGCCGAATATGAGGCCCTGATAGCAGGGCTAAAGTTGGCTAAAGCTGTAGGAGCCAAGAGGGTGGAAGTCTACAGCGATTCTCAGCTGGTCGTAAACCAAGTATCCGGAGAATACCAAACCCGCGGTGAAAGGATGGCCGCGTACGTAACAATAGTCCGAGAACTGCTCCACGAGTTCACAGACTATAAAATAGAAAGAATCCCCCGAGAAAAGAACGCTCACGCGGACTGTCTGGCTAAGTTAGCCTCGGACAGTGAGATCGAAGAGCTGGGGGTAGTACCAGTGGAACGTTTGGCAGAGCCAAGCATCAAAATAAAAGAGACCACACAAACGGTTGGGCAAGAACCCAGCTGGATGGTCCCCATCATAAAATACATAACCACAGGTGAGTTGCCCCAAGAGAGGGCACTGTCTCGAAAGATTCGCATCGTGCTCATCGTTATGTAATGATGGATCAAATTCTCTACCGAAGAGGACTCAGCATGCCTTATTTAAGGTGTGTATCGGACCCTGAAGCTAGACAAATCATGCTGGAGGTCCATGAAGGGTTCTGTGGAGATCATACGGGAGGACCCAGCCTCTCAAAGAAAATATTGAGGCAGGGATACTTCTGGCCAACAATGAAAAAAGATTGTATAGACTATGTCCAAAAGTGTGACTCGTGCCAAAGGTACGCGAACATACCGAGAGCTCCTCCAAATGAGATCACGCTGATGACAAGCCCCTGGCCCTTAGCGGTCTGGGGCATAGATCTCATCGGGTCTCTACCTACGGGAAAAGGAGGAGTAAAGTATGCAATAGTAGCAGTAGACTACTTCACCAAGTGGACGGAAGGCTGAGCCTATGAAGACAATAACCGCTAAGAAGGCGTTGGACTTTGTTATCAAAAACATAGTGTGTCGATACGGCTTACCTCACAAAATAGTCTCGGACAATGGAAAGCAATTTGATTGCGAGGAATTTACTGACTTCTGCAACCAACACGGAGTAGTGAAAAGCTTCTCCGCGGTAGCCCGGCCTCAAACAAACGGCCAGGCGGAGGCGATCAATAAAATCCTAAAGGTCACCTTGAAAAAGAAGCCGCCGGCTTGTAAAAATAACCGGCTCGAAGAATTGCCAAGGGTATTGTGGGCCTACCGGACGACCCCCGAACCACAACCGGTCACTCGCCGTTCTCAATGGCATACGGTTGTGAAGCAATGGTCCCGTGGAAACATTATTCCCATCCCACGGGAGAACGACCTACGATCCGCCACTAATCGTGCCCCCGCTCCGAAGCTGCGGATCAAGTCGAAGAACTCCGGATGAGTCCCAAATACGGATGGCCGCTTATCAAAAGAAGGTGACCAAGTATTTTAACTCCAAGGTTAAAAACGAGAAAATTCGCTATTGGTGACATGGTCCTAAGAAGGGTCTTCCCGGCCACCCAAGAACCCGAGTGGGGGTACTTGGACCAAATTGGGAAGGACCATATGAAATCGAGGACGAAATCGGTTACGGCACTTACAAACTGAAAAGAATGGACGGAACTACTGTCCCAAGAGCCTGGAATGCCGATCACCTCAGAAAATACTACCAGTAGCGAATTAAAAACTTAGCTTTTGTTCAAAGGGTTTGTACCGTCCAAATGTATGCCTCCTCTATATTAAATAAAACTGAGTGCCTTAAAAACAAAGTTTCTATGCCACTCAAGGGGGTACTAGGGTATACCGCACGGACAAACAAAAACAAGCTAAGTAAAATATCCTGACCCAAAGGGCAGGTCAAGCTAAGTAAAATATCCCGACCCAAAGGGCAGGTCAAGCTAAGTAAAATATCCTGACCCAAAGGGCAGGTCAAGCTAAGTAAAATATCCTGACCCAAAGGGCAGGTCAAAAACATGCGCAAAAATAAAGAGCGTAAATATGAAACCCTGAGCCAAAGGACAGGTTGAAATATATAAAGTGTGAAAAAAGATCGCACATATATATAAATAAAAAAAAAAAATATCCTAGCCCGAAGGGTAGGTCATACACGTATAAATGGCCCGGGGACAGGCCTTAAATTGTCCCCCCTTCAAATAAAAGCTGCCGCCTGTAAGTAAATTGTTCTAAGGCAGCAGCAAGTATAGACAAAGAAAAAAAAAGGAGTTATAAAGAGAACGGGTACAATCTGGGTCAATAATATGGCAGCTCGGTCGGCCGCGGCGGAAGACGAGGTCCGATCCGTGCCTCAAGCTCAGCATCAAGTCTCTTCTTCTTCTCCCGAAATTTGGCAATCATGTCCTCGGGTTTGGGATAGAAAGAAAGCTTGATACTCTGATCATTGGTGGCCCAAGCCATGTAGACACCATCATCAAAGCGCTTCGGGCACCGGGCACAGGAGACGGGAGAAAGGAGCTCGGCCCTCTTGGCCTTCCCGATGGGCGATCTTTGTAGTCCCGAAGCTCCTTCAACTCCGCAGCTAGAGCGGCCTTGGATTCGATATCCGACTGGTGAGTCTCCTCTAGAGACCTCACCTTGGCGGCCATTTCATCCAAAGCCTCCCTGGCCTCCCGAAGGTCTCGCCTAGCCTTCTCGGCAGCCTCGGTTTGAGCCCTTAGCTCCTCCTGATGGTGGGCCTCCATCCTGCCTCTCCGCTGGGCCTCGGCCTGGATCATGTCCTCCGCCTGAGCTTCCCTCCGGATGGCCTCCTCTTCCCTGGCCTTGGCCTTCTCTTCCTTGGCCTTGGCCACTGCCTCCTGGCGCTCGGCAGCCTCCTGGTAGATCTGCCTCTCCGCTGTAAGGTCTTGGAGGACCTTCTTGACGTCGTTCATGTCCCCAAAATCGGACAGAGCGAAGCCATGGCTTATGATGTTCTTGGAGAGGCGACCACCACCGCAAGCTGAACCATGACGGGGTGTAAGGGAAAATTCCTCAAAGGAAGAAAACAAAATACAAACACCAAAAAAGGAAACGCAAGAAATTGCAAAGTACTTACCACTGTGAGGGAATGGCTGAGGTCCTGGACCTGGAAGATGGAGTTCAGGGAAGCGCAAGTGGCAAACCGCTTGGGCGCACAGCGTGTAAGCTGAGAAGCGAACTCACCGGTCATTTCCGCGGCAAAGGGAGCCAAAGTGGGCCCTAGGAGGGGACGGAACCAGTCCGCCAAAGGATCCAGGTTGAGGTTCCACGGATCATGATAGTCCGGATGGCTAATGCTCGCCTCAACCTCCGCTCGCAGAATCCTCCTAAGGGCCTCCACATCGGCATATCCCCGGGAGTACTCGTCCATAGCGTAGTTGTGTTTGGCTATGCGAAGCTCCTGCCTTGCCTCATCCCCCGGAATCGGGGTAAGCTCAATGTGAGGAGGAGCAGGATTTTCCTCCATCGGAGAAACCCCGCCGTCTAGGCCATGAGCGGGAGTGTCGGCCCTCCGAGGCCTCTTCGGCTCATCCTGGGCAACCATCTTGCCCTTGCGCTTGCGAATCAGAGCCACTTCAGGCTCCTCCTCGTCCTCCTCTGCTACCACTGGAAGGGCTTGAGGCTCTCCAGCACCCTCGGCGGCTTCCTCCGAGAAGTCCCACCCTTTCCTCGGCCTTCTCCCGAAGCACCTCCTCGTCATCCACTAAGTCAAGGGTTTCGGGAGGGGCGCCGGAAGAAACCTTCAAGGAAGGGGCCGGGGGAGAGGGAGTGAAAGCCGGAGGAGCCACCGGAGTATGGACCCCGGCAAGCTGTTCCAGGATGGCATCCATGGAGGTACCTGTTCCAATAAAATAAGCAAGTGTTAGAAGTCCGTGAGAAACTGCTTACAAAAAGGTGCAGCAAATAAACTACTCCTACCGGACTCCTAATTCGGCCCTAGCAAAGTCCCGAACTTTAATGCCGGGCATCATCTCCAAGATAACCGTCCGAGGGCCGAAACCACCGGACGCTATGTAAGCCGACGGACCTAAGGGAATAGGTTCGGAGGGCCGAGACCCATCCGGACCGACCTAGGTAATCTCCTAAGTTTGTAAAATAAAATTCCTTCAAATGATCCCCCCACCGGTCGACGGCATCTTAAACCTACGGAGACGCTCGTCGAACCCTATGGGCCTACGACCGGTATATTCATCAACGGAAGGGACATACCGAATTATCAAAGGAGACTTACCACCGGCTCCGGAAGTCTTGCTAGCACGGGAGCGCCCGAGTTTGATTCGGGACCGAAGGCCGAGGCCGGAAGTCTCGGTTCTCGAAGAACCTTCAAGACGAAGGGGTCCCCCGCCGGAAGGACCTCCAATCTCTTCTTGAAGAATCTTGTCAAAAAATTTTGCCTCGGACTTCCCGCCGATGGCTTGGCTCCTCCGCACCACCGGCTCCCCACGCGAAGCCCTCTCCCGCAGGCGGCTCGGGCACTAGAATACGCCTTCTCCTGGGCCTTCCGGTAGAGATAATCTTGGTATTTCTTCTCTGCCGTAGCAATAAGCTCATCCCGGAAGGCCTTCTCCGCAACCGGCGCCCTCACGTTAGGGCAAATAACCTTGGAAAGGTTGGAGTCATCCACGGATTGGTGAGAAAGGATAAGTTTAGCCTTTCTGCAATTCTCCGTGGTGACCAGGCCCCCGACGTCAAGATCGGCATGGTCGTAGGAGGCGAAGGCTTGGGCCCTTCGAAGGAAAGCCTGAGTGGTGAGCGTCCGCTGGTAAGGTGGGATTCGCACCCACTCCGTGAGAAGCTCCGGATGGTCCACGGCCCTAAAACCGGAGGAGAAGAAAAATCGGTGGCGGTACTCCTTAACATGAGTCTGCCTATTATACGGAACCACCCCTTCGTTAGCAGGGTGGATCCGGAACCCATAAAAACCGTCCTTAAGTTTGTCCCCTTTCTTGGGGACGGATACAAGTTCATAAAAATACAAAATCTCCGCCGGGCTGGGAGACCCCCAGCCGCGCGCGGAGTAAAAAATAAATAAGCCTGAGAGCAGGCGGTAAGCTTGAGGAATAAGTTGGTATGGCGCAAGGCCGACAAATACAAGAAAATTAACAAAATAATCCTGGAGCGGGAGCATTGCACCGGCCATCAGATGGGTCTGACTCCAAGCCCCGAAGCCATCATAGTTGAGGTTGGGCGTCTCCGAGTCACGGGGAGGCCGGTGGAAGGTCCCTGAAGTAGAGGGTTTGATTCCAGCTACATTGATGATGTTCTCCAGCTGGTGAGGGCAGGTCAGGGTCGATCGGAGCTCGGCCGCTTCCCAACCAGTAGCGCGGGACTTGTACCCTTCCTGGGCAACAGGTCCCAGAGAAACCTCCTCCAGGGTGGCAATATTCTTCCCCTTCTTCTTTGAAGACTTCGAGCCAGAAGCAGACATGTTATGCTCTGAGAAAGGCAAAAAGAAAAAACCCAGCAGTTAGGCCCCATATCAAACCCTAAATCAGAGAAAAAAGGGAGTGGGGGTCCCCTAACCGCTGGAAAGAGGCCCCCCTCCGGACACGTGTCACCTGGGAAACTCAAAAGAGAATCCCTGAACAAGTGTCGGGTGCGGTAAAATCACAGTAAAAGTGGTTTTGCAAAAAGGGGAAGAAAAGGAAAAAGTTTTCCCATGCCCTAAGCGATGGCTAAACGAAGGATACATGGCCTTCTTCAAACAAAACTGTACGCCTACGACAGAGGCATGACAATGGCGACTCTACAGCTAATACAGTAAAGCGTAAAGCCGAACTCGAAGAACTCAAACACTCACACTCCAGAAATCTCTAAGTACGAACCCAGAAAACAAGCAAAATAAATGTAAGCATGTTATTATCTAAAGATGCAAAAAACTTACAGTTGATTGTTGAACTGGGGGTACTGGGTATGATTGAGCGAGAGTTGAGAAGCACTGGCAAAACCAAACACTGGAAAATTACAGGAAGTGTTTAAGTGTTAGAAGGGCCAGGTTACTTCGAGGAATTTTCTCTCTGAGAAATTCGAGCAAAAATGGTAAGGAATGGAAAGTAACCGAAATGAAGGAAAGGTGGTGGCTTTTATAGGCAAAAATGCATGAGGAACAAGCGTCTCCACCTACCAATCGTACGGCAGGGGAAACGCACGATTCGAATTCCCAAAAGATCAACGGGCTAGATCAATCCACCATTAAGGCGGTGCAAACGTTTGAGTATCCGCCTGACACCATCAATGCGCCGCATCAATCATAGGGCGTGAAACGAATCGACCTCTGCAAAAGTGAATCACTGCATTTAATGCCATTATTAGACACACCTTCACGCGCCCCCAAGTCGTATCATAAGACCGAGGAGGCGGCTGGAAACATTCCTGCGAACAAACGTATTGTCGCATTAAATAACATCATTTAATGTGCCCCCACGCGCTCGAGGCTCGAGCTGGGGAAATGAGGAGTCAACTGGAGACACTTGAACAAGCCTTGGTTTATTTTTACTAAGTAAACAAGGCTTGGGGGGTAAATGTTGCTCCTAAATTCGCCCAATATACGTGGACCAGTCAAGAGGGGACACGTGGATCAAATTACTTGAGAAGAACTGCTAAGTCTTTGTATGACACCAGGAAGCATTATTCGCATGGGTCCCGGAAGATGTACCCGGAGTACAAGGTACTCCCGGAAGCGAGCATAGCTTAAAGGCACTCCGGGATGTGTCAGGTCTCTCCCGAGAAATCAAGTCGCATTTAATGCTGCATGGGAGGAAGCGTGTTGGGACTGTAACACGCAATAAAGTCTGACGGCACAACCCCCAAACAAGCTACAAGGTAATGATCATTTAAGTCTAGCGACGGCTACTCTGCGAAGAGTCACGTCAATCATAAGACAAAAAGGACATTCTCCATAAAAACCCTACAGCACCTAGGGATTTGACCATGCATCACCCATGGTATATTCATCGGAAATGCCCAACTTTATGGATTCTTACAGACACATATGTAAGAACAATTCTAGGGATTACCCCACCAAAACACTATAAATACCCCCTCAAAGCTCATTTAAGGGGGTCGGAGGATCTTGGCTGCTTAAGAGCAAGAAGAGAAAAAACTCACCAAGAACATTCTTTGTATTAAAGAGGGAAACATTCTCCCAAGTGTAGAATCTGTATTAAAGATATCCATAAATAGCAGTGGCTCGTGGACTAAGGCTCATTAACGCCCCAACCACGTAAAAAGTCTTCATCTCGTTTTCTTACAGCTCATCATTACATTCATATTTTACTAGTTGCCGAAAACCTCGGTCAACAGTAACCATTTTAGAAAGGAATAATTACATAAGACACCATTTTTTGTAAAATATATACATTTTTACATGCAAGTAATGTTTTTTTTTTTTTATATTTTTACGGTTTTCTAAAAAAATAAAACGAAAACAACATAAAATCAACAAGAAAACTACATAAAAGTAACATCAAAATAACAATAAAAAATAATATACATATAACAAAAAATCAACAACAAATTAACATGATTACAACATAAAACGACCGTATTTTCTGTAAATAAACTCAAAAAAATCGTAAAAATGTTTAAAAGTCCGTGAAACTGTATTTTTATAATTTTTTTTTGTTGTTTTTATGTTTTTGTAATATAATCCCTCTTAGAAACTCAAACTTTAAATTTAAAAAAAAAAAAAAAAAAATAGTATATGAAATAATTTTTTAAAACATTAATTATTTTTTAAAATAGTCGCACTTAAATATTTTTAGGAGCCAACCCACAATCTTGGCGCGTGAGTGCAATGCCACTAGTAGTAAGAATAAATTGCATGGAATGGAATCCCATAAAGCTGATAAGAGGGGGTAGGTCATCAGTGATGGAGAATCTGACCAGAAAGAGAAAAATAATATTAATTAATTAAACAAAATCCAAAATCCGAAATGCTTTAATCACAAGCTAAAGCTACCAATCATTTTTCTTTGCGTATCAAGTTGAGAGTCATAATAAGCAAGAAAGAAGAAAATCCCAGGAGCTCTGCCCGCTATTTCTTCAAAATTTCAAGCCTTCCCAAGATCAGTAATTGGGGAAGGCGGGCAGATTTGCTCCAAGTTATTTTGATTCTTTGAGATCAACCACAGAGACTATTCTTGTGATTCTTTGGAAAATCTTGTTGGGAATTTTCTTTTTGTGTGATGGGTGTTTCAGATGATTGTGATGGTGGTTCATTATCATCTTCACGGGGTTCACGGGGTTGGGGAGGTGGCATTAAGAGCTTGACCAGGAGGAAACAGGTGGATTCTGCTAATGATAAGAAAGGACCTCAATTGGCCAAAGAGTTATCTGTTCCCTATCTTGTTGCAATTGGTAACATTTGGTTTTTCTTTCTTTAAACTAACTCCAATAATTGGTCGATCTTCCCATTTATTAATATGGATTTTATTATTTTGAAGCTGTTTGTTTTAGATTAATGTATGCCCAGTAGTTGTATGATGATATTAACACATTTCTATCACCCAAGTCTACTGTCAAATTTTAATGTTCAACAGTTCAAAACTGATTGATTGGGACGCTACTTTATTTTCTCTAGTTTGAGGCAGAAGTTGTTTGATTACATAAGAGAGCCATTTATAGTAGGGGTTGGCAATTCGTGTCATGGAACAAAATTCTTTATATCAAATAATTATCAAATGTGAATAAGCTATAATGTATTTTTGTGAGTAATTTTCTTTAATTTCAACAATATACTGAATATAAACAGATTAATTCATGTTAGTTTCGAGCGTGTTTAACCTAATCAACGCAAAAAATTGTTTTTGTCATTCGGGTTCGATCCACACCTATTTTTCATGACACTTACTCGTAATAATTCATGTCGAGTTTGTGTTGTCGTGTCGGGTTGTGACATGAATTACCATCCCTAGTTATATTGTCACCATTGGAAAAGTAAAGATGATCAACAAAGTGCTGATCACGAAAAGCAAAGGTGATAAACAAAGTTTTGATCTAATACTATTCTTCTTAAATTAAAACAGATATCCCTTGACTCTCCTAGTTTGACATGTAACATTTGTATCTTTTGTAGTTTTGTTTTCCTGAACTCATCAGTTAATTCGTCTATATACTTTGATCAGGAGTTGGCTCAACAATTGGAGCTGGAGTTTATATCCTAGTTGGAACAGTTGCTAGAGAGCATACTGGACCAGCCTTGACCATTTCATTTTTAATAGCTGGAATAGCTGCTGCTCTATCAGCTTTTTGCTATGCAGAGCTCTCAAGTCGTTGCCCTTCTGCAGGAAGTGCCTATCATTATTCATATATATGTGCTGGAGAAGGGTATTCCGTTTTTTCTTTAATTATTTGTTTCATCAATTGGGTACTTTTGAAAGAATTAAAATTATAAACACCATTTGAATTATGCCATTAAATGCCTATTGCGAAATATACGTCAAAGGTGACAAAACTTCCATTATACATATAGGTAAGGAAATAGGGTGCAATCTCAAATTTTTCCTTTCCTTGGAGGGGAGGAATGACTAATCTCAAGTTTCTGTTTTGATGTATATGATGAATGTTCTCTGGAATGGGGTGGGTGTTCAATATGTGGTTTATTTTTTCAGATTGTAATTTTTTTACTTTTATGTTTGCTAGACTTGCTTGGTTGGTTGGTTGGGCTTTATTACTGGAATATACACTTAGTGGGGCAGCTGTTGCTAGAGGAATATCTCCAAATTTGGTATATAAATTCCTTAAACTCTAAACTTTTTTTTTTCTTTCCTGAATTTCAATTTGAATAAGATTTATTGTCAATGCTGCTATTAAATTTTGTTTCGTCGTTTTTGCGCAGTCCAAAATTTTTGATATTAGCAATTGGTTTCTTACATTTTGTATGAAGTTCCTATGGCAGCTGTCTTAGTCTCTGTCGCTTGATGTTGATATGAAAGTTAAATTTGTCTTTGGGTTATGAAAGTTACTGTTTTTCTGCAATAATTTCACTATTTTTACCCGCATTCTTTTTCCTCTTCTTCTTTCTCTTATAGGGATTTCTTTTTGGAGGACAGAACAACCTGCCAGCTTTTCTTAGCCGTCAATATATCCCTGGGCTTGACATTACGGTTGATCCCTTTGCTGCAGTTTTGGTATTTGTTGTCACTGGGCTCCTGTCTGTGGGAATTAAGGAAGTAAGCTATATGTTTGTGCTCTAGTCTTGTTTAATTTGAGGCCAACATTTGATTGTTTTCCATTACCTCAAATTTGTTAGGCTCATCTTATATCACTTAAATATTGCAGAGTACTCTAGCACAAGCTATAGTGACAACAGCAAATGTTTGCGTACTGCTATTTGTCATAATAGCGGGTACTTACTTGGGTTTCAAGTCTGGATGGGTTGGATATGAGCTTCCTACTGGGTATTTAGACAACCATCTTTTTTGCCTTTCTGTTTTCTTTTATAGGATACAATAGAGTTAGGCAATCTATTTCTCTTTCTATGTATATAATATATATAGATGAATAATAATGTTTTAAAAAATATATCTTCCTTTTCTAAAGGTATTTTCCCTTTGGGGTTGATGGAATGCTTGCTGGATCTGCTACAGTTTTCTTTTCGTACATTGGCTTTGATACAGTTGCAAGCACCGCTGAAGAGGTACTAGTATTTTTTTTTTTTATTGTCTTTACCAAAATTTATTTTTGGGTAGGGTGGGGTATGGGGTGCGATTAATAAAGGGGAGCTTACATTTTTGAAGTTCCTATTTTTCTTATTTTCGTAGGTGAAAAACCCTCGACGAGATTTACCTCTGGGTATTGGAGCATCACTTTCTATCTGCTGTGCTTTGTACATGTTGGTCTCTGTTGTCATCGTCGGTTTGGTACCCTATAATGCAATGGATCCTGACACTCCCATCTCTACTGCATTTGCTAGCCATGGGATGGATTGGGCTTCGTAAGTTTACAGATATGCTATGATAATTTTTGAAAATTTGTTGAAAGCTGTGACTAAATTTAACAGACTTTTTATGCTTGTCATTAAAGGTATGTGATAACTGTTGGAGCTGTTACTGCACTCTGCTCGACGTTGATGGGTTCTCTCCTTCCTCAGGTACAAATTGGTTGTTAATGTGTTTTCCTCTGTCACAATTTCACAATTTATTGGTTTTTGCTTTTGAGCTAGCTATTGTTCATGCTGTATTATGCTTTTGAGCTAGATATGGGTGTACACCATTTATAGGATTTTTCGCGTAACTAAGATATCTTTATCTTTGTCTTTTGATACTAATTCCCTTTCCCTGCTCAATCCTTGCAATTAAGATAGTATGTAATAGAGATGGTCGTAATTATGTGGGGTTGGAATGAATGATGATTGTACATTTGATAACTAATAATAGAAATGCATGTTTACAGTGGAAATAGAATATGATTTTGTTATATACCTTAATATTAGTCTCATTAGTATAATTGATTAGAATTTTAGAGGCTGAGTTGTCAAAATATTAGTAGCTTTAAGTGAGCTATCCTATATTACTAAGTGAGTAAAAGATTACTCAGGGAGATACCAAACTGCCCGAAAGGTTTGGAACTTTGTAATATCTCTTTTTGGTATCAATAAATACCTATTTTCTAATTCTTTCAAGTATTGGGTGTGGCTTGTCTTGAAAATGTGGGATAAAGTTAGATATTGGGTAGCAATGTGAACGAGTTCAAAAGGCCCCCCGCTTTTTTTTTTTTTCACTTAGCTAGCTAAATATTAGAGTGTCTTGTTGTAAATGTCTTCAGTATAATTTCTCAAACTAGTATTTTTTTCATTATTAATATAAGTTCAGCTGGGGCCACTGCCTAGACTTATAAACTTGGGGCCTATGGGAGTTTTATTGCTTAAACTGCCAGGGCCAAAAATTAAAAATATATGTATATTTATAGTTAAGTTTATTTGTTTATTTAAAATTGGTAATAGGAATGCAAAGGTAGGCAGTAGTCTGTCCTGATACAGAATGTACCCGTTAACTGTAAGACAGAAGGAAGAATGAAAAACAATGCTTTACAAGCACGAGCATTTTTTAGTTTATCATACAATAATTGATCATTTTTGTTTTATATGGAACCATATTTAGTATTAGAGAAAGGATAGAGTTGCAACTTGCAAAAGATGATGCTGGGAATACAGAAGGTCATAAGGGATCACTTTAAATAACCACCAAACGTGTCTTATCTTTATGTTTGCCAAAAAAAAAGAAAAAGAAAAAGAAAATAAGGAACTTTACACATTCCTGTTTTTCTTATTATCACGTGACAGTGATAGAACAAGGAAGACCGATTTTTCTCAATTTTATAAACATTTTTCTTGAATATCTAAAAAATTCAACATTTTTTTAGCAAGAGTGCCGGCATATAGCCGATGATGTCACATTCCAGAGCTTCTTTCTTCTACTTGATTTAGATCTTGATACAGTAATTGATTATAAAATAACTAATCTTAAAATAATTACTGAATTAATGTTCTAATTAGGCTTAGGTATAGTACTATTCAATTACAGGCTGTATTTTAGTTTGTGATATTTATCATGAATCCAGAAATGAAAGTATAGTAGTTATTGCTCAGTAGGTTGCCCTCCTAAATTTATATTATTTCTTAAATGTGAAGATTCATTTGCTCCTTTCTGCTGGTTTATTACCATGAATCTTCTATTGTTGTCATTTATGTATCTTTCCTTTTTGTTAATTCTATTTTAAATTTTTCCTGGATAACACTGTTATTTCTTGATTTCTTAGCCAAGAATTCTGATGGCAATGGCTAGGGATGGGTTGCTGCCATCATTCTTTTCAGATGTTAACGAGCGCACACAAGTTCCTATAAAGAGCACACTGGTAACTGGAATTGGTGCTGCAATCTTGGCATTCTTTATGGATGTTTCAGAATTGGCGGGAATGGTAAGTTACATATTTTCTGGGTAATTATTGCAATGTTTGTTTTTTTTTTTCTGCAATGTAGTGTATTTTTTTTTCATTTTGTTATGAAGATGCACACAGTGGCGGTACTAGAGAAGATCATGGTGCATTGAGATTTATTGGGAGCAATTTTTTTATCACAAAGCAACTCAACAAAACTGATATGATGTAAAAATTGAGTGATGCCGAAAACATTAGCTGTGATCTTTCCTATCATTTTTGTTTTTGCAAGTGTCTTCTAAATCTGAAAACTTGGATAATGTTGGGAGAATCAAGTATTGGGTAGTTTTGCGGTTATTTGATGTAAAACATGTCAGGAATCTATTCTTTTCAGGCTTCTTAAGGGAGCTGGCATCTATCTTGTAATTATTGGACTTCTCTCCTTTCTTTGTACTTCTTTCTGCTTCACATTCTTTTTTCCTATTATTTTATTATTAGCTGGTCATCTAGTTAAGGTGTCAAGCTTCAGAGTATTGAAGATTTTAAAAATTATCACGGATTATGTCGTCAACCATTTATTGGGCAGTTATCTAGGTATGTCCTTTCAATTGAATATAGGCATTTTTTTTCCTCCAATGTACTGCTGATGAGTAGGGATGAGGAGTCAATAGGGAGTGGGAATGCAAGCCTATTATGCAGATTACTATGCTGGAAAAATGTTGGTAGTAAAAAAAAAAGAATGCTCATTGTTTGTTAAGTATCATAGTCATAGAGCATCTGTTGTTTCATAGGTAGTTTCTACAAATGTAAATTTTGAGTATAGCTATAATGGTTATGTGCTGGGCATCCTGGTTAGAGTTGAACATAAGAATTTTTGAAGATTTTGAGGTTAATCCTGAAAGCCTATGAGATAAGGTTAGATATTGGGTAGCTATTTGGTTGTACAATGTGAAAGAGTTCAAATGAAGGTTATTTGTTGATTTAGCCAGAGATTGGAGTTTCTTGCTGTAATTTCTAGTCTGATGTATTTTCCCATTTTTGAATGTTTTCAGTTCCTTTTATAAAAACGTACAAATTTAAACTTTGAATTCCAGTTTGTGTTTTTTGTACTGATGCCTTTGCCATTGGCAGGTCAGCGTGGGTACACTTGTTGCGTTTACTATGGTAGCAATATCTGTATTAATACTCAGGTATGTCCCACCAGATGAGGTGCCACTGCCACCATCTCTTCATGAGTCCATTGATTCATTCGCATTGCAGTATGGTGAGAGTAGTAAGAAAAGCAACGGAAAAGATCCCAAGGTTATTGTTATCTCCTCCAAGGATAGTGCTCAACCTTTACTTGATGAAGTAGATGTCTCCGTGGAAATTCCTTTGATTGCCAAACATCTACATATTGGCAACTGTAAGTCCTGTAATGCTTTCTTATTCCTATGAAATTAGGTACAAACACTTATTGTGATGCCAATTACATCTACTTTATAACTATAATGCTAAATAAATTCAAGCATTTGATGTGCGCTCAATAGCTTTCTGTTTTGGTACTGTGACCATTACATTTGTTGCTGCTATAATATTTTCCCCCGCTTGTTAAAACTATGTTAGAGGTGACTGAACTATGTCTGAAGCTTTGTTTGCTTTTTCTTTTTTTTATTTAATTGTATTTTTCCTTCAGTAGCATCATTTTTTTCTATGTTCAGTTTGGCATATGGGCTGTTACATGGATATGTTAGAGCATGGATTTCTGTTACGACCTTTGTTTGTTCTGAGATTTAGGAATCTAATTATGCATTCTATTCTTTTTCATGCTATATGATTTTCCTATCCTATGTCTCTGGTTTCTTCTGAAAAATGTTTAAGTACCATCTTATTGATTGTTGCAGATGTTATGAATGAAAGTAAAAGGCGAAAAATTGCTGGCTGGACGATTATGTTAACATGCATTGGGGAGTTTCTCCTTGCGTATTCAGCTTCAAGTTTGGGCTTTCCAAGGTATGTTAATTCCTTGGTTCGTTTTAATTTTGGCTCATAGTATATCCTGTTTCCCAATTACATGGGGTATGTGATGTGAGTCATGGATGCCATTTGGCTCTTTTGTCCACAAATTTTTTGATTCTCAGAGATTTGATGTAAACACTGGCCTCTCATTTTTGTGGAAGGTACTTGTGGTTTTAGTTGTTCTGGTTGACCCCAAAATTAAGTAAAAATGGTTGCACATTATTTGTGGGGTTTCCATTTTCATATATTTTCAATTTTTTTTGGCATTTCCCACTTCTAAGATTTTGTCTGTTCATTGTTCTTCCAGCTTTCTTCGGTACTCATTGTGTGGAGTTGGTGGTGCTCTTATTTTATCTGGTCTTGTTGTGCTGACCTGTATAGATCAAGACGATGCACGCCACAGCTTCGGACACGCAGGAGGTATGCTCACTAGTTATATTTAATACTTGGGGGGTGGGGTATACTTGGTATTTCTTTGAATTAATGGATGCAAGTACACTACTAAGCAGTGGAGATATTGGTGAAAATAGGTACAGTTATTTATGGTTAGATGTTCTTGAGAAGTCGGCTATGGCTATGTCTATACTTGTTAAGCATGTCTCATAAATTTATGCCATGCCCAAGTGTACCTATATATGAGTTGGGCTATTCCTTGGGCCACATCACAAATTGTGTGTTTGATAAGAGGAAGTGGAATGAGGAAGAAGAGCGGTTGGAGGATTAGTTTGTGTATGGAAATGGTAGTATGGATTTCGTATTATCAGGCTTAGCCTATAATTATCTCATCATAATTGGATCCTTCCATTCATATGAGATATAATACAACAGGAGAAGAGTCTTCCTCTCCTCAATATTTTTCCTCCCTAAGTCATGCAACCCTCTACGTAGCCATGCCCAAGTGTACTATATATCCATATCATTTGTACTAGAGTGCCATAATATTTTGAAATGCATTCATCCAAGTTATTTATTAACAGAGATCATCTATTTCTTTTTTCAGGTTTCATTTGCCCGTTTGTCCCATTGCTGCCTATTGCTTGTATCCTCATCAATGTGTACCTTCTGGTTAATCTCGGGTAATTATTTAATTTATTACTTTTATATGTTCTTTTATTTTATTTTATGTTACATTATACTTTTCTTTTTCCAAGAACCATGGGATAGATTCGTATGCTTTAGCTGAGAAAAAGAAAACAACTCAATAATATTGGCAAGAAAGGACAATGCAATCTCAAAGCAACCAACTAAATCTTTTGATTCTTCAGAGATATTGAAAATGTTGTCTGTGTAGGAGATTTACTAGTTTGATAAATTCAGAAGGCAAGACTTCTAAAAATTGAACATAACTAGGCAGTCATATAGACGAGCAAATAAACAATCCTAATTGATAAGTATTGAAATCAGATAATATCAAATCCTTAGTTAATATCTCTTATTCATCATAGCTGTCCTTTGGAATTGGAACTTGGGCTTCTGAGACTGTTCCCAGTTTTTGAATTGCATATTTTCTTTCTCTAGCAGCTAATAGAAAATTTACTTTCATTTCACGTGCAGAGCTGCAACTTGGGCGCGGGTTTCTGTGTGGCTGGTTCTAGGGGTCGTGGTCTATTTGTTTTATGGTCGTACACACAGCTCACTGCGAGATGCAGTTTATGTTCCGACTGCACACGCAGATGAAATTCGTCATGGTTCAGCAAACTATGTGGCTTAGTTCCCATTGTCAAGGAATTTCATGTGATCCAACCAAGTATGGTTTGTAACAAAGGTGTTGTCTTGTTAATATTTACTTGCATTATTTATTGCCGGAAGGACTACAAAAGTAGTCCACTCCTTTGTACGATAGACCTTACAGATATCATGTTTGTTCTTACTTGTAAATAGAATTTGCAACAAAAGTCTCACCACTTTTACTGATTTCATTATACAAGTATTTTAGAGCTCTCTCTCTCTCTCTCTCTCTCTCTCTCTCTCTCTCTCTCTCTCTATTAGTTTAGAATCAATCAAATATATATATATATATATTATATTTATTTAGAGGCTATGTAAATATTACTTAAGATGAAAATGTTAAAATTGAAACACAATAAATATTATTTAGGGATTTTTTCTGTTATAACCTAATAGGGCAATATTAGTACAAAAATACTTTGGATTGGCTTAATAAATTTTTATAGTCCAATAAAAAAAAAAATAACAAAAATATATCTTCCTCTACAATTGCAGTCGCACTAGCATCGCACTAGAGAAACAAAGCCAACTACGATAGGAGTTCGATAACAATAGCTAATATTCTAATTGTTGCTGTTTTTTGGAATTTCAATGTTGAAATTATTCAATTCCAGTTGTGACATTAAACTAAATTCACATTCTTCTTGTGTCATGAATTTGGCCATGTAATTTTGATAATTTTGTTTTTACTATCAACTTTATTGACACTCTGATAATTGATGTATCAATAATTATACACTGATCAAACTTTATTATTTTTAGTGTTATTTGTAGGTATTTCATATAGACAATCCAACATAGGACTTTCATAAAAATAATTCTAATGTGGTCAATTTGTTCATAAAAATAATTCAATATGGTTAGGGTTGAATTATTAGGAATATAAAAAGTGATAAAAATAGGGTAAAAACTTGATGGCCGGCCACTTAATGATCCCCACACAAGTTTGGGTTTTGTTATTTTTTCCAATTATTTTACCTATTTTTCATACATACCACTTTTTACAGTTTCAACCCTATAAATGTCAAAACTATTTATTTAATAACTAAAATAACTATCAAATAAAATTGTCATTTATAATATTTATTAATTAGACTCCATAAAGTCTCTTAATTAACAAATAAATTCCAAAACACTATTTCTTCACAATCAAGCCCTATCTTAGTAAAAAAATCATAAACTAGACATGGTCTAAATTTAGAATTATTGATTAATTAGAATCAATTAACTGAGTCTTACAAGCAGTTTGTCTCAACTAGTATGGGGACCATGGGCCTATATAACCGAGCTTCCAAGCAGATTTAGAATTTACCAAGTAAATTCACTAACTTATTAATTCCTCATTGCATCCACCATAGAACTTGGAATTGCACTCTCAGTTACATAGAACGCTCTATATGTTCCACGATATAGATACGTTATTAATTATCCATTGTTGTAATCCCAATAATCAATGATCCTCTATAGATGATCTACATTGCATATGGACAAAATTACCGTTACACCCTTTCAATGTATTTTATCCTTAAAACACTTGGCCACCTATACATGATATTTTAGTGAACTAATATAATCACTAAAATGAGATCTCAATCATTTATCTCTATTCAGCCAAGTTCGAAGGAAATCATCGTTTCACTTCTAAATACCTATAGAAGCTATAGATTCCATATTTATGTTTAGCACTCCCACTCAATTATACTATCATGTTCCCAAAATGTACGTATCACCTTGACCAAAAAGTAGGCTTAACTAACAAATCAAAGAACACGAATAACACTCTTGAGATCGAACCTAATCATGTCAGGATTAAGATCATTTGATCTAGGATTAACTAGGTGATATTTAATTGAATAGATATTACGGTAAATTTATCATATCTAATCCAAGTTCAATATCGGTCCCTTCCAATGTATGCTCCATACATCCGATACTGGTAAACTTTGCCAATGCCCTGGAAAAGACATAACACTTATCCAAGGTGTAAGTATACCTATCGCTGATTATCATGCCAGTCTAAAACCAGTGAACTGACAAATCAGGGAATTAAACTTTTGAACATATAATCATGATTATATTCCACTGTGTTGACAACACTATAATCATGAACAAATACATATGTTCTGGACTTAATAGAATTTATACATTAAATATAACCATGAAATAAATCATGTGAACCATGCAACATAAAATCATTTCTGATCTTTATTAATTAGTAAATCTGATTATATTGAAATGGGTTTTATTTAGGGCATAAAACCCAACAATTCCGACGTCCGAATGCTTCCATGCGAAAACATCCAGATTTTGTTTGAGAAAAGTGACATGTTTTTCTCACCATTGAATTGTTAGTTTAGAAAAAATTTTAAAACTTAATTATGATCGAAATTTTGGTACCTCAATTGTTTGTTCTGCAGCTTGTGCAGTGTTGGTGTAATTGAGGATCCTCAAATCCAAATTGGGTTTTTCAACATGCGGTATCTCCTCAATTCTAAGAACTTCCCGTCGAAGAGGAGGTGCTTCGAAAAAATATATAACATTTATTGATTTCTTCTTTTTTTGCGAGCTTCAGTGCTATATTATAGCACTCTCGTGAGTTTGATTAGACTCCTTGCACAGATCCCACACCCTTGGGGGTAGGGAATTTCATCCTAAGATGATAAATTGAGGTTATTATCTTCATTTCATTCAAGATTGGGCGACCTATTACTGCGTTGTAGGCGGAATACTGGTCGATTACTATAAAATCGGCCATTGACTTGGCAGTGACAAAGGCAGTTCCCTGAGTAATTGGTAGCTTGATCATTCCTTTCAGTGTGATTGTATCTCCTGTGAACCCATAGATACTTAAGGTTACAGGTTGCAAGTCCTTCTCTTCTAACCCCATTTGCTTAAAAGCTTGGAAATTGAGAAGATTAACTGAACTCCCACTGTCCACTAAAATTTGGTGGACATTATCTCCTCCTATATTTACGACTATCACGAGTGCATTAGCGTGTGGATGATGAACCAACCTGATGTCACTCTCCATGAAGGTTATGTCATTGCATTCTTTCTTGAAAAACTTCTCAGGTCGCTCACTTAGATTGTTTACATTGGTGAGCAGTTTCTCTTTTGCTTCTTTGGCATATCGTTCTTGCAAATATTTGGAATCTCCACCAATATGGGATCCCCCAATAATAGTTAAGATATTGTGAGGAGTTCGTGAACCACTCGCATTGTTTGTGTCATCATTCTCTTCCGCTCAGGGATGAGTTTCTCTGTTCTTCTTGTACTTACCAAATTTTCCTCGTCTGATCAATTCTTCGATTTCATCTTATAGGAACCACCATTCTAGAGTAGTATGGCTGATGTCCTTATGGTACTTGCAAAACTTCTTTGAATCCCTTTTGTCACAATTTGTGGAGGCTTTCTGAAGACTTTATTTTTCTCTTCAATCGCACAAATATGGTCGCGAGGGAGTGCCGATTCAGTGTAATTGACAAAGCGTGGTCCTCCTTTTCTCTTCAGAGATGTTTCCATCTTGGAAGGGGACTTGGTAAGCTTTGGACTTTGCTTCCTCTACAAGTTGCATCTTCTCGGGCTTTTACCTCTAGGGTTCTTTCCTTTAGGACTTTGAGAGCGTGACTGTGGTACAGTACAGGTGACTCACATTTCTCCTTCACCCTTTCTAGTTCAGCCAAGGAATTCTCAATTCTCTTATACAGCTCAACCATGGCGAAGAATTCTACCAACGATTTCGGTCTTCGAGCTTTCAACTCCTTCTAGAAATCGGTTCTTAGTAAGACACTTGTAATTAACATACACACCAACGAAGACTCAGGGGCCTTCTTGACCTTGGTTACTTTAGCATTAAAACATTAAAATAATCCTATAAGGACTCACCGACTTCTTACTTGATGTTATCCAGGGTTGTATAAGGTGGTTTGTACATCATCGTGACTTGGAAGTGCATCAAGAATAAATCTACGAAAGTCTCCCAAGTCGATATGGACGCCTCAGGCAACTAGCTGAACCAATCATGAGCATTATCCTCCAAGGTTGCCCCAGGATGCGACATTTTGCTAATTGAGGTACATGCTCTACTTCCATAATTGTATTAAATTTTTCTAAACAATCCATGGGATTAGTAGTACCTTTATATTTTAGCGATTCAGATAACCTGAATCCTTTGGGAAGTCGAGCCTGTCGCACTTCTTCGGTGAAAGGAGAAGTCCCATGGAGCTTGTAAATGGGCTTTCTCTATTGCTGGATTATTTTCAACGCTCGCAGCAGGATGCCCTGATCAACACCCTCTGGCATGACGGTGTTGTTTTGAGTTGTCGCTGGTACGGCCGCAATCGAAGCTATGTTAGTTGGGATCACTACCTCGGTGGTCACAGCTGGTGCGTTAGGTTGGTTGACAACATTTGCTGGGTTATTGCCATTATTTGTGCCTTGATCGCTCACTTAGGGATCACGAGGCTCATCACGGTTTTGGGGCGTTTGAGACTATGCCTTAAAAACTGCATGAGGTGATCACGAAGATCACCCCTGTGAACACGATACCTTCTTCCTCGCGGTGTCTCCACAAAGCTAGACGTGGTATAACCACTAGGAGAACGACTTTGTGAGGATAAAGAATAAGATTCAGCATCATTTACCTCATTTTGTGGTTGGGCTCTACCCCGAGGGTTGCGTCGTTGGGGATCCTCCTCTTGCGGCACCTTGCGACCAGCATTTCGTGTGACTTGTTCCCTTTGCGTAGGCTGGTTCAAGTTGAGTCCCTCTTGTCCAGTTCGTTGTTCTCTACGAGTACGATTATTAGTTCGTCGTCTAGTGTTTGTTACCTGAGGGTTATCCGAACGCGTGTTTGGCACTCAAGGAGGACGTCGCGTCCTGACCTTCCATTGACCTCAGCCTGCAAAGCCTGCATTTGCTCTTGTAGGGTCGTATATTGGGTCGTGGTTAGTTGAATGATTCCCTCAGACACCACAGCTCGTGTGATAGACAGGAATTTTCCCACAGTGGCTGCTGGTGTTAATGTTTCTCCAACATGACCATTGGTTTCAAGAAATAAGTTGAGGGGAGTAACGGTGGTAGGTCCCACTCCTCCATTGATTGTGTTGACAGGTGCTGTTCCATTACCTAGGAGTGGAACATTCATTGTTCTGACATTGAAAGATCTTGTGTTGTTATCTCCTTTCATCTTATTTCCAGCCATTATGATTTTCCTCTGAACTCAACAGAAAAATTCTTTCCCACTGACGACGCCATATGTTGTTGGAGGAATTTAGACAACATCAAATAAAATAATATATTTAAAATATGAGCTGGATTATGCGATTACTCTACCCAGAATGGCGAGTATTCAAACTATGGACTGTGATAACCAAAATATTTAATTATTATTTTCCTATTACGCTAGTCTAGATAACTCGATATGGAAATAACGATTTCATAATATTTATACATATATTTGTTTGCTAGAGAATAATATTTCTAAGAATATTACCAATTTGTAATGGTATCTAAAATAAAAATAATAATAATAAATATATTATGGATATCAGTAGTCTTTTTTTTTTAAAGCCAATATAAAATATATAAAAGAAAATTGTGAGAGTATTGATATATTATTAGGCGGTAATATTTCATCATGGAATGTATGGAGGTGGTTATTGTCCAATTTTAGTGGAGTTTGTTATAGTATATTCATTTGATAAGATAATTAAGGTATATATATTTATAGTAAATAAAATTCAAATGTTTAAAATGTTTGGAATCCTATGTGTGTGGCACTTGATTATGAAACAGTTAGTTATGCATAGGTATATGATGGCCTACGTGTATATATGAAAGTCAATGAGAGAATATTAAGAATTTTTATCAATTGACCTTGTATTATGTATGTTGAGGTTAGTTTTGGTCTTAGGTCATACATGGAGAGTTATGTGGGTTAGTCAGTATAGTGATAATATATTAAACTTAGTTAACTCAGTGAGGTGTATACGTGAGCTTATTATTCTCAATTACATGAGCTAATCAGGTCTATATTGACCAGTTCTTAACCGATTATAGCTTGAGAATAATTTAGAAAAATCTATGTGTTATTATCTAGGAATTTTTATTAGTTTTATATTAACTAGGGTTGATGTGATTGGTTAGGATGATGAGTTCATGAGCTATAAATAGAGCCTTAATTCTTCACTTATTTCCTCACTCAAGTAGCCAAATTATTTTTCTCTTGAAGCTTTCTTCCTCCCTCCCACACACCACTATAGCCACGCCACCATTACTACCATCCACCATCAACTTCCTCCCATAGCTATCAAAGCCAGCCTCTCATATATATATATATATATAATATATATATACATCTTTCTTTCATTATCCTAGAGTCACCATCCATCAAATTTTACATTCATGTTCTAGTGCTCAACTAGATCTCATTGGAAGCTAATTAAGGTTTTTCATAAGACAATTATTTCTCAAGGGTCATTTTCATTGCAATTAAAGCTAGGATCTCCACATTCGAGGTAAGAAAATTAAGTAGAAAAACATAAGTTTTCTATATGTAATAACATTCATAGGAAGAGCGGGAATAGTAAAAGAAAAGTTAACTAAAGTCTTCTGCCTGACTCTTTATTGTTTGTTATTTAATGTACTGTATAATATATATTCAAATAATATGTTTATAAGATTCATGTTATTTATGTATGTTTACAGTATTAGAGCATGGCCATTGCTAAAGATATATATTTAAATAATATGTTTATAAGATTCATGTTATTTAAGTATGTATGTAAATAGTGTGTTTATAAGATTCACATTATTTAGTTATGATTGTTTTGTTAATTAAATAATGTATAGTAGTTTGCCATTATTTAAATTAGATAGACTATAGTTTATGTGACATGGTTTGACCGAGAAGATAATGGTTAAATACTTGACTGTTGGGTCTATATGGTAGATAGGGGGCCATTTAGTAGTGGGTACGATTTTATTGAACCCAGCCCTCCGCCATTTAGTCCAATAGCTAGAGTTTATTTGCCAAAATTGAACTCGGGCGTAATCATTATTATGTGATTTAGCTTAGAACCTAGTTATTAGTGACTAGTGATATGATTAAGTTTATGTTTTGCTATCTGCCTAAATATTTGCATGTGCATTTTAATTAAGTTTTGTTTTTATTTATGTGAGTACCTGACACACATTTCCTTACTGAATTTAGTAGCTCACCCCTATCAAATTACCATGTGCAGACCAAGGTAACTGAAAGTTTAGAAAGCCGGTGGCGAGTGGAACTTTGGATGCTTGTGTGTGTGAACTCGCTGAGGGCCATATAACTGCGGGCGGTCTAGGGCGCTCTATTTATTTATTAACGTTATTAAACTTATGTCGCAATTATTTTAGTTATTAATTATTATGTCTTTTGTACGAAAACTGGCCAGTTGTGAACATTTTCAATTATTAAATAAAAATGCGACATTATGTTTTTTCCGCGTTTAACGCTTGTAAATAAAATTAATATTTTTATTAAAGTACGGGCGTTACATGGACACACAGACATACTGGAAATATAATTAACACAAAGAGAATATGGTGGTACGGTCAAATCACAGTCTGCTTAGTCCACTGTTGCAAGGGTTTTCTGTCTTGTCCATTTCATGTTGGATCAATCCTTTATATATAAAGCAAGTGTCCTTTGATTACATAGAGGTTGATTTAATTATTAATCTGTTTGTACATTAAATATAAACACTTAAATCAATTAAAACGTAAATACAATAAATGAAGAACGGTTTCGACCCAATTCACTAACTACAGCATTGTATGCGACCTTCATGGTACGAGTTTTCTGTTCCTATTCTCGCATAAGCTCACAGGCTCAAGATGCATACAAGATAATCGAGTCTATGATGTTCGCGTCCTGTTCGAGTCGCATATACGGACATCCTATAACAAGTTTATAACTTAGGACTTGCGAGTCCTTATCGGGTTATCAAGAACGTTGGGTAGAGAATCAATCTTTACTACTTTACAGGAAGACCTTTATAGTTCTCACATATACCTCAGTATATGCAAATCTTAAACACG
The DNA here is from genome assembly GCF_029168945.1 of Cannabis sativa. Lineage (NCBI taxonomy): Eukaryota > Viridiplantae > Streptophyta > Magnoliopsida > Rosales > Cannabaceae > Cannabis > Cannabis sativa. Next base: position 51,729,881 of record NC_083607.1, on the reverse strand, counting down.
ATCTTTGACCCTGCATCATGCGAGTTATAAGAATGCGACTAGACTCTGTCAAGGTCACATCATCCCGTTGAGTCTGGTTCAGGCGAGGTTTATACTTAAGAGGTCTCCTTCTGGCATCTCAGCCCTCCTCGAGGAGAGTGAGTCCATGTGTCATTTTTATGGGAGCCTGGTCTCAGATTTCTAGGTGAAAAAATTCTCACTATAACACTTTCTTCTCAAAGCAGATAGAAAAGTTATGCTGATCCGAAGCGCATAGACATTAAATTTCAGGCAAAAGAACATATTTTCCTGCAGGTTTCTCCGGTGAAGGGCATTAGGCACTTTGGAATGAGGGGCAAGTTAAGCCCTATGTTCATTGGGCCATTTCAGATACTCTAGAACTTCAGACAGATAGCGTATCGGCTAGCCTTACAAACAGCGTTGTCGGCTGTTCATAATGTATTTCATATTTCAATGTTGAGGAAATATGTTTTAGACCCGACTCATGTCATGAGTTACGAAGCCCTTGAACTACAGTCAGACTTATCCTATGAGGAACAACCAGTTCAGATCCTCAATAGGAAAGAAAAAGTTCTTCGAAACAAGACCATAGCCTTGGTGAAAGTGCTCTGGAAAAATAGCAAGGTTGAGGAAGCCAGCTGGGAATTAGAGTCTGGCATGAGGACTCCATATCTGGAGCTATTCATGTTAGATTTTGAGGACAAAATCCTTTTAACGGGGGGATAATTCTAATGACCACATATTAGAATATGGATTAGTAAAGGAAATTTGCGTTAACTATTGACATTTTTATAATTATGCATGAGTGTATTATGTTGTGGGTCCTATTTTTATAAATGGGCACTAGAGTTTTAATTTTTCAATTCTAGAGATTTTATTAAACTCTAGAGGTATTATTTTTATTATATATGACTTATGCAATTTTTATGTTTTTTTGCTCGGCGACAATGGAAAATATGATGGATGGCCGTTTAAGTCACAATGGTAAGTCTTGAACCTAATTCTTAGCTAGACAAACATAGAGAATATTTGAATACTGGGTTTGAGCGGGGTTATGGCTTTTGACCATTTAACCCCTAGGATTGTAATTGTTAAACTTTAGAGGTTAAAGGGTATTTTGATAATTTTTATTAGTGGATTAGGTGGTTGATTGTAAATGAGACAGCTGGTCTCTAAACCTATTTTTAGCATTATCCTAACTAATTTGATTAATTAGAGAGGACAAGAAAAATTTCCTTTAGAAAAACAAAAAAAAAGAAAAAGCAAGTTTGAACCCCCCCTCTCTCTCTCTCTCTCTCTCTCTCTCTCTCTCTTCGAGCCTTCATTGAACCAGCAAGAACTTTAACTTTTCGGTGTGATTTTGGAGAGGTTTTGGCTGAAATCAAGTAGAGTAATCCTAAGGTAAGAGCTCTAGCTTCTCCTTATGGGATTTTGGTTGAAATTGATATTTTTCTATTGTTTAAGTAGTTCTTGATCGTTTTTTAGTGATTAATGGAATAGTTCTAGGTCTGAATTTACTGGTTTTGGAGGTGTTTTCTTGGGTTGAGCAAATTTGAGTTGTAAGAACTCAAACTTGGCTCAACAATGGCATATTGATTTTTTGTGCTTTTTAACTACTATTTTGGTTTGATTCTTTTATTGGATGTTATTCTTGGTGTTCAGGAAAGTTTGGCTAAGTTTGGAAATGTTTTGGACAAGATTTTGATTGCTTGGGGAAACGTGGTGCAAACTGGTTAACAGTTTGCCATGTCTTCTAAAATCGGTTAATCGGTTCAAGGATAGGTTGCTGTTAGGCTATTTTTAGCCTATGTCTCGGGTCTAATAGATAAGCATTTTCTCGATTATTCTTGTCTTTTGGAGCGGTTTTGTGCTTGATTTTCCTTGTTTCAGGTTCTTGGGGTGTTAAAGTTCAAATTCAGTCAATTGACGAAAAGACGGGACAAACTGGTGAAAAATCGCTCAAAGCTGCTCGAGGGAGTCAGTAGTCGCGACCAGCTTGAAGCCTAGTCACGACCCTTTTTTGTGGTTGTGACTATGGTCGCGACTTGGGGATTTGGTAGAAACTCGGTTTTTCGAGTTTTGCCTGTGGTCGCGACCAACCTTTAAGTGGGTCGCGACCAGGTACGAAAAACGAGATTTTTGACCTAATTTTGATTTTTTCCCAATTAGAGGCACACCTCTCATTCCTATATAAGGGATACGATTTAGAAGGCCAAGGCAGGCAGAAATTAGACCCAAAAGGGAAAGAAGGAGGCAGAGGAAGCAATGGTGGCGATCTGGAATGCAATCACCAACTAGTTCTTTCTTAAACTCTTAATTTCTATGTTAATTTCTATTTTAGTTTTGATTATGGATGTTATTATGGATTTTATGAACTAAACTCCTATTTAGGGAGATGATGAATGTTGATTGAAATTACTTTTGGTTAATGATAATTGCTATTTCTCCTTTCTTGATTGTGAATTTATCCATATTTGTGTTTAATTACATGTTTAAGATTGATCACCTTCTACATGTTCCATGGTCCTAATTCAAAATCTAAAAAGTGAGAATTGGGAATGCTAAAATTGGATAAACTAGGTTTTGATGTGAAACGAAAGTATTTGCATAGCCTTTGTGACATTTAGATTATTCCTTAAAGCTGATTATATGTTAATCTATCTCAGAGATGATTAGATAACATGTGATTTAGGACTTAAAAGATATGAAAAGAGTTAGGTTAATTTTTATAATCTGTCATTCACATTAAGGAAGAGAATAGTAACTAGCATTAAAAATTGGGTAATTAAATCAACATGATTCTTTTTCCTAATTTTTCATCCTTGATTAAACACCTTTATTGCTTTCTTTAATTTTATTGTTTTTCTTTATTTCAAAATCTATCAAAATTATTTATCTACCAAATAGAATCATAAGTCTAATTTAGTGGTATTCAGTTCAATTCCTTGTGGTTCGACCTCACTTGCGTGAGTTTACTACTTGATTACGTGCACTTGCGTATTGTTCATAATTTTCGTAACAGTTGCCCGAGCAATCCATTTTGTCGATTCACGTTGTTTTTAGAGCCTTGGTTGGCTAATTTCTTGATGCTTAGGGTATTGTAATTTTAGTTACCAATAACAAAACCCTTAGTTGGAGTTTGGGTTTCCCATATTAGGGTTTTGACATGTCGTTTACCCGTTTATGTGATTCTAATTAGGGCATCCATCCAACACATGTTTTTTTTTTCGTTCAGGTCGGCCAACTCACTTGAATTCATAAACGAGGTAAGAATAGCATAGAACATATTGTATATATGTAAATGTTTGTATGTGTGACATATATGCATGCTTGTCGTGATTCGTACACTACCAACACTAGTACGGTAGCGGTACAGAATGCATTGGTATAGTGTACACTGTTTAGAGAGTACATTACGATGTTACCAGCACTAGTACGGAAAGGTACGGGGTGTGTGGTACAGCACTTAGTGGTACTTGGGGTATAAAACAAACCCTACCAATACTCGTACAATAGTGGTTCATTGTGTATGTGGTACAGTGGTTGTACCCTAGTAAAGAATGTTCTTACTTATCTGTTAAGCCTTGTAAATAGGTGTATGGGTGCCTAGATACAAGTCGATATTATATTATCTTTTATATGCTTTTCTTAAGGAGTTTGTTGACTCACAGAAGCTACTTCCATGTGTAGGTAAAGGAGAGGCGAAGACTGAACAGTAGTGAGCTTTAGGCTTGGATAGTGATTGTACATGTCGAGGCAACGCGACCTAGAGTGTTCGGTCTCGGGACATCTGGGGCTTGTATTTTGTTAACATTTGTAAAAGTATAACTCGGGATCCTGACTATGTAAATATATATACATATAAGTTTACAAGGTTTCACAATTAAATCAAAAATTTTAGTTTGGCACGATTTCCATGAAAAACCCTTTAATTAGCAAAGGTGGCACATTAATTAAAAAATCACTATACTCTACTTATGTATTAGGGCGTTACATTTATTTTTATGTTTGATTTTTGTTGTATGGCCTTAAAGGCCATTTACTTTGGAACAAGTAGCTGGACAGATAGCTTTTAATACTTGCTTTTCCTTCTTTTGTTAAATATATAGAAGACTGGGCATCTTTTAATCCTGAACGTATGCTTTTTATGGTTAACTGAAGTTTTCCATTCGCACATACTTATCCTTCAATTTTTTTGCTTAAAAAATCTTTAAATTTGTTTGATTAAGTATTTACTTTGTGCTTGTTCGATAATGTGTGAGTGTAGGTGCCCCCAAGTGATCGAGTAGATTTATGGACTTTTGGTCACTTGCAATTAACCAAGTACATTAGACCTTTATCTATGCTTGGACGGACCTGTTTGCAGGTATGTTGAACTAAAAAGAAGTTAACTTGAAAAGTTAACTATTTGCAAATTGTTTGACATAATTTGGAAAGAAAAAATCTTTTATCTATTTATTGGTCTTGCAAATCTATTGTTGTGCAATGTACATATATTTTGTAATAAAAGCCTACTAGTCTAAAGTCTTCTTTTAAAACCCAAATGCATACCTATTCTTGCACGGCATGCCATGCTAAAGCAATCAATGAAAAGGGATGGTTTACTAGCTTTTTCTTAAATTCTTGCACGACAGTTCATGAACGAAACACTACTTAAGAGTAGTGTTTTTTACAAGTTGGCTTATTGGTAGTACTTTTTGAGATGTTGTCCATTCAAATATCTTTTCTAATAAGCTTTCAACTTTAGATTATGTTAGTCTCTTTTCACTTCTATTTCATCAAGGGATTGTGATAGCAAGGCGTGGTTTACTTCTTGCTCATAGGATATCCTCCTGTGAGATAGTGGTTCCAATTTAACGGGTAGCATTATTTCATAGTCATATGCTAATGCAAATGGAGTCTACCTGGTGGCGGTCCTCTTGATGGTCCTGTATGACAAAAGTACCTCTAGGAGCTGGTTAGGCCAATTTCCCATTGCCTCTTGTAAACACTTTTTCATAGTCTTTGAGGGTTTTTTTTTACAAGTGTTTGGTAGGTAGTCCCTATATTCTTTAATCTAAATTGAATTACTTTGTAGCAATACATGCCTACATTTGTCAATAAACTTGTATGTTCCAAATCTGGTGGATACATTTTGATTTGGTCATAACCTGAACAGGCATCTATAAAACTAAGAATCTCATGACCAGCTATAGCATCTACTAGCTGGTCGATCATTGGAAGTGAGAGACCATCCTTTGGACATGCCATATTCAAGTAAGTAAAATTTATGCATACTTTCCTCTTATTGTTTAGTTTGGGCACCAATATAGGATTGGAATCTGAGAGTGGGTTGAAAGCTTCAATGATGAAGTCATTTGTGCGCATCTTTTCAGCTTCATCCTTTAGGGCTTATGCCCTCTCTTTATCTAGTAGCCTCCTTTTTTGTTGTACAGGTCAAAAACTTGGTTCTATGTTTAAGGCATGAGAAATTGCGGATGGGTGGATCCCCACAATGTCTTCAGGCGACATGGGAAAACTGGGAAGCTTTCCTCTTAGAATTTTTATTAAATCTAGGGTATTTCTAGCGCTAAACCTTTTTTTAATTTTTTGTTTCCTACTGGTTGGAAGAGTGGGGTCGACCTCTACTTCTTCTAATTCCTCTACCAGTCTCAAGCTATCTACAAGATCCCCAAAGTGAGGATCTAGATATTTCCTCTTCACCTAGGGAAAATCTTTATTACCCTTGGCTGGACTAATTGTTTGAGCTTTTGGCGAGCAAAACCTCTTTCTTTGCTTTGGACAATGCAATGTTATAACAGTGTTGGATAGTCTACTTATCTCCCTTTAGGCACCAAACCCCATGCCTTGTTGGAAAACTTTAGGCATTGGTTGTGATTGACGTTATAACTTGTACAGAGTTGGCTAGCCAATCATTACGTTAAAGAAGGATGTTTAATATATCACTAGGCACGAGTGCTTACACTTGTTTGTGTCACTGAAAAAATCATTGTAAAATTGGAAAAACATAGAGGTATCCCTCTTACTAATGTCCTTCATAATAGGAGGAGGTTTTCTGTAAGGAACAACGTTATGGGTGGCCATGTGTATTATTTCAAGAGTATTAGAGAGGAGCGTGAAGCATGTGAGCTTCTCTTCCTTCTTTCTTGGGTGTTATGGCGTGGAGGAATGGCCGAATTTCCCTTTTCTACCATTCCCTCAGCCAGAGCCATTGTGTTACACTTTCCTCCATTATTATGATTACTAGGAGGGGGCGACATTGTTAGCCTCAATGCTGGCAGGTATACTGGATGTGAACTGGGTCTATTTGCCAGTTTGAACCTACCCACTTGCTTTTTTTGCTCCCGCATGCTGAACAACTTCTTCAAGTTTTATAAAGCTATTTGCTCGATCATGGAAATTAGCCTTGTTGTTTGTATAGTGTTGCCAAACATATTTTCATAGATAGCTCAAAGGGAAAATACCTCTAAGGATGGGTAAGTATCTGTTGGAAATATTTTACCAGGATCTAGATTTACTAACAAGTATGTTTCATTAACATCCTAATATGAATTCTAAAACAATGAAATAAACACATATAAAGTTTAGTAAACCTTACATTGGGTGCAGCGGAATATAATGACTCCTTCCGTTCAGATCTCTAGCCCTTGATTCCTTTCTGTAGCAGAGCATCACCAAGATCTGAACCTGGATCTCTTTCTCTCCTTCCTTTGATGCCGAATCTCCTTCTTGTTGTTCGGAATCTCCTACAGTCTTACACACTATGATTGAGATACCACTTGATGTGTGTGGGCACTCACTCATTCACTAATGGCTGAACAATATGAAGAAGGAAAGAGAAGTATAGAGTGGCGGCTAAGATTTTATGTGAAGGAATGAGATGCATCATCTTTTTCCTGAAGCCATCACCACCTATTTATAGGTAACCACCTAGGTTAAGGTTAGAATTATTTGGCATTAAAATAATAGAAAAATAAATAGTAAAATCACACTAAGTTTGCCGCCCATGGATAGTGGATTGGGCCCACTTTGCAATTTTGTCATTTTGTCATTTTTCTATCCCATATTCTTAAAAACGCAAATTTTCCAATTTAACCATTTAAATGCCAATTTTAATTATTTAATAACTAAAAATTAATTATTAAGTAATATTGTCATTTAAATATATTGATTAATTAGACATATAAAGTCTCTTAATTAATAAATAAACCTAGAATCTCTTTTCTTTACAATTTCGCCATTGCTTAGTGAAAATTCATAAACTATACATAATCTAACTTTAGAATTAGAATTGAGTAATCAAAATCAATTAACTGAGTCTTACAAGCAGTATGGTCTCAACTAGTATGGGGACCATGGGTCTATATATCCGAGCTTCCAATAAGCATATAAAGAATTTATATCTTAAATTCACTGACTTATTAATTCTTCGTTGAATCCACGCATAGAACTTAGAATTGCACTCTCAGTATATAGAACGCTCTATATGTTCCACCATATATACACGTCATTATTTATCCATTGTTATAATCCTAATTTGATCAATGATCCTCTATATAGATGATCTACACTGTAAAGGGATTAGATTACCGAAACACCCTACAATGTATTTTATCCTTAAAACACTTAACCCCGTATAAATGATATTTCAACTAAGTGAAATGAGTACTCCATCATTTATTTTCGTTTCGTCAAGCTCGAAGGAAATCATCCTTTACTTTCTATTTGTTAGATAGAAGCTATAGATTTCATATTTATGTTAGCGCTCCCACTCAATTGCACTATCATGTTCCCAAAATGTACGTATCACCCTGACCCAAAAGTAGGCTTAACTAACAAATCAAAGAACATGTATAATACTCTTGAGATCGAACCTAAACATATCAGGATTAAGATCATTTGATGTAGGATCAACAGGTGATATTGAATTGAATAGATATTACGGTAAATTTTAACAAATCTAATCAAAGTTCAATATCGGCCCCTTCCGATGTATACTCCATACATCCGATGCTGGTAAACTTTGCCAATGCCCTGGAAAGAACATAACACTTATCCAAGGTGTAAGAATACCTATCGCTGATTATACCATGTCAGTCTAAATCCAGTCAACTGACAAATCAGGGAATAAACTTTCGAACATATAATTAAGATTATATTCCACTGTGTTGACAACACTATAATCATTAACAAATTCATATGTTCTGGACTTAAATAGAATTCATACATTATAATCATGAAATAAATCATGTGAACCATGCAACATAAAAATGTTATTCTTGATCTTTATTAACTAATAAATCTGGTTATATTGAAATGGGTTTTATTTAGGGCACAAAACCCAACAAACTCCCACTTGCACTAATATAAAACAAAATGTGCATTTCAAATAATCTCAACACCTTGATATACAAATCAAACGTAGTAGTAGTAAACTCCTCGTAATAGGATCTGACAGGTTGAATTAACCAAAACCTTTCCTCCACCATTACTCTTCCTTAATCACAAAATTCTTGATAATGTGAAATTCCTCTCTATATGTCTACTCTCTTGGGATACTGGATTCTATACTTTTGGCAACTACTTTTTGGTTATTCAGGAAGTAACACTAGTAGTTAAGACAAGTTGGAACGGTGCCACAAATGTATAGAACTTTCCTTACACTGAATAAGTACCTTTCCTGCAACTTTAACATTCAGTCTCTCTCTGGTAGACCTAGAGATTTCAGATAGGTTTTTACACTTCTCCAAAATCACTACTCCACCCCCAGAGTAATCACCATCTTATCAGCAGACTTTCTAGCACAAAGGCATGTTGGGTTTTGTGCCATAAATAAAACCCATTACAATCTAATTAGTTATCAATACAAGAAATTTGAAGTGATTTACGTTTGCATGAATTTTACATGCTTATGGTTTAATATGTTTTAATGTTAATACACAAAATCTGTTAAGTCCAGATCATATATTTATCCACAATTACAGTATTGTCAACACAGTGGAATATGATTGTGATTATATGACTCAAAAGACTAAGTCCATGTTACATCAGTGTTTTGGATTTACACTGATGTGATAATCAGTGATGATGTGTACTTACACTTGGAGTAAGTGTTATGTTCTTTCCAGGACATTGGTAAAGTATACTAGTTTCGAATGTATGGAGTATACATTGGACTCGACCGATATTGAACTTAGTTAAGATATTATAAATTTACCGTTGTATCTTTCCAAGTCAATATCAGTAGTTGATCTTAAGATTAAAAGAATCTAAATCCTGATATGCTTAGGCTCAACTCAGGAGTACTATTCATGTTCTTTGATTTATTAGTTAAGCTTACTTTTGGGTCAGGGTGATACGTATATTTTGGGAACATGATAGTATGATTGAGTGGGAGTGCTGAACATAAATATGGAATCTATAGCTTCTACTGGTGTATAAAAGTCAAGTGATGATTCCCTTCGAGCTTAGCTAAATAGAAGTAAATGGATGAGCTCTTGTTTAAGTGACTATTCCTTAGATCACTAAACATCATTTACAGGTAGCTAAGTGTTTTAAGGGGCAAAATACGTTGAGGGGTGAAAACGGTAAAATTATCCCATCTCGATGTAAATCATCTATATAGAGGATCTTTGATCACAATAAGATTATAACAATGGTTAAATGAGATAGCATATCTATATCGTGGAACATATAATATGCTCTATATAAGTCTGAGAGTGTAATTCTAAGTTCTAAGAGTGGATTCAACGAGGAATTAATAAGTAGGGATTTACTTAGTAAATTCGATTCACTTATTGGAAGCTCAGCATATAGATCCATGGTCCCCATTCTAGTTGAGACTATACTGCTTGTAAGACTCAATAATTTCTTTGTAATTAATCAATTATAATTCTAAAGTTAGACTATGTCTAATTTGTGAATTTTCACTAAGCAGGGGTGAAATTGTAAAGAAAAGAAATTCTAGGTTTATTTATTAATTAAGAGACTCTATATGTCTAATTAATAATTAAATTAAATGACAATATTATTTAATAATCTATTTTAGTTATTAAATAATTAGTTTTCGCATTTAAATGGTTAGAATTAGAAAATTGGTATTTTTGAGAAAATAGAAATAAAAAATTGTGAAAACTACAAAATCCAAGTGAGGCGCAATAACACATGTGGCCGGCCACTTAGTGAGCTTTTTCCAATTAATATTTTCATTATTTTAATGCCAAATAATTACTAACCTAAACCTAGTAGTTGCCTACAAATAGAAAGTGATGGCTCAGTCAAATAACAAGTTTTTCAAGCCTTCTGTTAGAAAATTGCCTTTTTCAGAAAAACTGAGCCTTCCACTTCTCTCTCTATAGGCGACCCAACATCTCTCTCTTTTCTTCTTCACAATTTTGAAACCTTAGTGAGAGAGTAGTGCCCACACACAGCAAGTGGTTCCTCAATCATAGATTGGAAGACTGTGAAGGATCACACACAAAGAGAAGGACATTCGGGCTCAGATCTTGATAATACTCTGCGACAGAAAGGATACGATGATTAGAGATCTGAGTAGAAGGAGACATTATTTCGCCGCAACCAATGTAAGGTTTTCTTAACTTTATATGTGTTTAATTATCGTTTTAGAAAGTTCATATTTAGGGTGTTAAACAAGATACTTGTGAGTAGATCTAAGATCCTAGTAAAATAAATTCTAACAACTGGTATCAAAGCCATGGTAATTGATTTGCTTGCAAGAAATTTGGACTTTAAAACGATTTGTTTGTGATTTGGATGGTTTCATGTTATTTTGTGTGTTATATGATGATTGATTGATGTTTAATGAATTTTCGTGAAAAATAATTAAAATTCTGTTTCTGGAATTATTTTTAATGGATAGTATGGAAAAAATTAAGCAATTTACTTTTTTACAGAACTCAATTTCGATTTTATTTGAATTAGTTATGTTTTTGGAAGTTTCGAAAAATATCAGGGTGGTGCAACCCACTCACGCGCGCGAATGAGGGTGATACCCTCGACAACACGCACAGACAGGTTGCTCGACCGAGCTACCTCGGTCAGACACGAGTTGCTGTCTGAAAGACGTCCCATGCACGAGCGGAACAGGCTGCATGCAGCCTCCTACGCCGAGGGACCTCGGCCATGCATCTCCCCTTGCGCGTGCAGATAGTATGCAATGCATACTGTCCGCACAGCTCGCAAATTTTTTCGTTTTCTTCGATTTTTCATGCTATTTCATGGAATTAACTTCCGATTTTTTTGTGTAGTTTTGTATTTTGATTTTTACTTTTCAATTTTCAAATCTAATATCAGAAATAAATTAATTTGAATTTTTTTAAAATTAATCTTAGATATTAGTGTAATTTGAATTTGAAAACAAGTAAAAATTTATCTTTTTGCTTAATTTTTTATCTTATTTTTAAATTTTATTATATTTTATCTTATTTTTAAATTTAAGGTCAGATATTAATTTTTTTTTAAATTAAATATTTCTTTAAATAATTTGACCTTATTTAAATTTAAAATAAGATATTTATAATCGTGATATTTTGAATAGAAATAAGATAGTTTGCTAACTTTTTAATTTTTTTAATTTTATTTATTTAAATTAAATTATAAAATATAAAAAAGATATTTATCTACCTTTTTTAATTTTATTGAATATTTAATTTATAAAATAACAATAAAATTTTTAAAAGTAGTTAGCAAATTTTGAAATGATATTTAGGTTAGTTGAAACCTAATTTTTCAAAATTGTAGGTTTAATTTTAAATATTATTTTATTTTTAAAATCCGAAAATATATATATATATTTATTATTTAATTATTTTCTTTTCGAAATTTAATTATTTAAAAATTAAATAAATCTTACATCCAACTATCTAGCTCATCTTGTTGCAGGAGTATGTGTTTTAGCTTATGTGTAAGTTTTATAAAACCTATTATTGCTTGATCTAAATTGCCATGGTTAACTTGTTGACAGATCCAATGATCTGATTTTAACCCATGGTTCAATTGTCAATAGGTCAAGTAAATAATTTGTAACAGGTAAATTTTACAATCTTCTTTCATCTGTGTATGACCTAGCAACATGATAGGATCCATCCAAATGTGTGCCTGTGTGAGCCTATATGATTATTTTATTATATAGATGCATATAGGTTGTTGCTGCTAAATAAAATGTCACATCATGATAGATTTTATTTAGGTCCATTTTAGTTTTTGGACCTATTCAATTAATAACAGTTATTTATTTTAAGGTTAAATTCCTCTCTTTTAAGCCTTGTGTGAGAGTTGGGGGCCAATAGAAGTAGGTACGATATACTGAACCCAGCTCCCCCTCACATGAACTACCCCAATTGTGAAGGCCCATTTGCCTTATTTGAATAACTGTGCTAGGTTAATTAAATTAGTTTAACCTAATAAAATTTATTAGCAACATAATTAACTTTTAAAATATATGAAATTTATTTTTCATTTTAATATTTTAAAGTTAATTTTTTAAGAAAAACACTCTTAGTTTTAGATTTTATTTTTGGACAAACTATTTATATTTTTCTTGTATTTAACTAAATAAAGAATTTTAACTAACTATATTCTTTCTGAAGCTTATTTATTAAATATTCCTATTTAAGTTATAAATTAGTTATTTTAACTGATTTTTCTTATTAGTTATTTTAACTGATTTTTCTTATCTAACTTAAATTTGAATATTTTTTAATTTAAAGCTAAGTTGAGGAATTTTAGGAATTAGTTATTTAAGATTCTTGAGATATTTTTTTAAGTCGGTTTTAAACTTAAAATGGAATATTTTTCAAATGAAGTGGTTTCAACTTAATTTTTGATATTTAATTAAATCTAAATTTGAAAATATTTAAGTTCTAGATTTTTTCTATAACAACTTAAATTAGATATTTTTCAAATTTTTGTTGAAAAGATACTTAGTTGAAATAAGATATTTTCTAGATAGTTATTTCTAGACTACTTATTATTTCTAATATTAAATAGGAAAATATTATACATTGTGAAATTAATTATTTAAATAATTAATTTTGGTACAATTTAAGTTAAGAATATTTTTCCTAGTATTAAACTAGAGATTAATAATTAAGTCTTCTCTACACTTAATTATTTATTTCTTGAATTTAATACTTTTAATTAAATTAAAAAAATTAAATATCTAAGTTGATTTTCATCATGATACTTAAATATTTTTTTTTTCATGACACTTAATTAAATAGAAAATTATTTTTAAGTTGCAATTTATTTTTTCAACTTAAATTTAAATAATTTTCAAAATATATTTTTTTTATTTTATTAATCAATTTCGAAATTGCATTTAATTATGCAAGATGATTTTAAATTTATATTGAAAAATAGATTAAGTTGTAAATTAAATATTTATTTTAATTAATACTTGGACCAACTTAAATCAATGATTTTTAATCATTTAATGATTAATTTAAGATAAATGAATTAAAATATATTATTAAAAATTGAATTAATTAGTCCAAAGAAAATCTAGATAGGTGATATTTTTGCTTGAAGTATTTTTTTTAAGTAATTATTATTTAAGTATTTCAAAATAGTATAGTATTATGCTTTCTTTTTCATAATACAATAAATATATTCTTATGAAAATTTAAATTTGAGTTGCAAATTAATTTAAATTAATACAACTTTAATAATTTTCTTAATATTTATTTGAAAATTACTACTAAGATAGAAATAATTCAATTTATTTTAATCACCATCTAAGTGTAATTTTATAAATATTAAATTAAATTCTAATTTAGAATTTTATTCTAAATTTGATATTTAATGAATATATTTTGTTATAAATAATAAAGAAAATACATTTTAAATAATGAGCTTTATTATTATTAAGATATTCGATCTCCATTGTTGGTTTTACATAACTTTTGTTTTAGTGAGTAATCCTCCCTAATGGAGGAACGTTCATTAGCAAGTTAGCACCGTTTAATCTCGAAAGATAAGTAGCTTTGTAAGTGTTTTATATGGTATTGATCACCCTAATGGCGACGACTGTATTTGACTTACAAAATATGAAACAATGGTGGAAGCTCATAAGATAGAATAGCCTTGACTCTCGCCTAAACGGGACAACACTGGATTCTAATCTTGATCGAATAAAAGGTTGCTAGAATGTTTAACATTTTAGATGAGCTGACAACTCTATTCAATGGATGGTAGCTTTGACTCTTGCCTAAACGGGACACTAATATCAGTTTGTTGAGAACCTTGGAAATTATTTAGGATTGTATTTTTTAGTATTTTCTCTTATCATTCCTTCATGCTATGTGCTTATAATTTCTGAATTGGATTTTGTGTTAAACCATTATTGATTTCTATTTATTATTTTGTAGTATCCTGTATAACTATGTCGAATCCCATGTTATCACTTTTGACTGAAAATAAGCCAAATGGATCTAACTTTCCAAAATGGAATGAGAACATTAATATTGCTCTCGTAGGAGAAAGTGCCTTGTTTGTGTTAACTGAGCCGTCCCCTGATCAGCCGGGTGATAATACAACCAAAGCTGTTAAAGAGAAATACGAGCGTTGGCAGAATGCTAACAATAAAGCTCGATACTTCATGCTTTCCAGCATGGTTGACACCCTTAAAACTCGGTTTGCCAAAACCGAAACGGCTGCAGAAGTTATGACGAAGTTAACTGAGCTATTCGGTGTGACATCTATTCAGTCTCGCTTTGACGCGACTAAGAAGTACATCAATGCACGAATGGAACCCCATCAGAACGTGCGTGATCATGTTCTCCTAATGGCAAGTTATTTCCAAGAAGCCCAGGATCATGGTGCTGAAATGGATCACACTACTCAAGTAAGCCTTATCTTGAATAGTCTGACTCCAGCTTTTCTGCCCTATACATCAAATTATGTCATGAACAAAAAGGACGTACTTTCATGAGTTAGTCAATGACCTTCAGACATATGAAAATTTGATTGGAGGACCCAAGAAGAAAGGGGGTAAACCTCACAATTATGGCAATGGTAATGGGTTGGTCAAACCGGAGGCACATGTAGCCTCTACTTCAAGACCCAAATCTAAGAAGAAGTGGGAAAACACCAAGAAGCGAGCCAAAGCTGTGAAAACAGTTCAAAACAAAAAGGCTGCTGCTACTGGTGGTGCACTAAAAGGAAAGTGTTTCTACTGCAATGAAAAAGGCCATTGGAAACCCCAATGTCCTAAACTTCTTGCGGAGAAACAAGGTATTTCTTTCTATAAGCTTGATGAGTTTTAGTGAATTATTATCCAATTAGATTTTTGATTCTGGACTAACTTTGTTTATTTATTTCTTCTTCTTATAGGCCAAGCTACTTGAACTCAGATGCTATCTTACGGAGTTGGATCGGAAAGCTGGACAAAAGGGTGAAGATCGTCAAAGATGAAGATGAAGCTCATTTATTTATTTTTGAATTAATTGTTTTAGTTTAAAAACAATTTGGATTTCGAATTTTAGTTTGGGATTTTTATCCCTGTTTTTCTCATAACGTTGCAATATGCTTTTTTATTATTAATATTTTATTTTCTATTACAAATAAATTGCAATTTATGAGATTGAGCTTCATTTACTTTATCTTAAACCACAATTACCAAATTATATTTATATGTTTGTATGTGTAAGTGTTTTTATTATTGATACAAATTCTATAATATTTACAACTCTTCATAGAGTTATATTAAATAAACACTAGAAATTATTTCTATGTTTATTAATAATTGTTAATTCTAATACAATTGTTGAGAATTTGTTTAATAAAAAGATCTTTTGATCTGATAGGGGTGGAGAAAAGTTAAGAAAACTATGCAGTTCAACGATCTTTTATATCTAATGAACTCTGGATTGTATTCAACTTCACATAATCTCAATAACACTTAAAGAATCATGATCTTTATAACCTTTAGGGGTGGATCATAATCTCTATATACTTAGGGGTGGATTTTAAAATCCACAGTATTCTATGTTACACATATTTTCTTTAAACATGGAAGTAATATAATGAATTAGCTATTATCAGTAGAAATTCTTGATCTTGATTGTATGTTCCAACTTAGTTTTACTGTTGTAGTAAATAATGATACCCATAAAAGTTCTTTGATAATGTATCACACTACCTTAAGTGAGTGGGAGAATTTTAAAATTCTTTACCCATCTTCATGAGGTTGACACTTGTGATAGGACCTTAAGAACACTACTGAAAGAAAATCTAATCATTCATGTGGATAGAAATAACTTATCAGAATTATGAGAATAAGATAAAGAATTCTAGCATAGTCTATTCGAATGACTTGAGCCAAGATTTCTAATCCTCATAACATGTTTATGGTATCTTAATTTTGATTACTTAATCCCTAGCAAGTATTTTTCACTTCAAATACTAGTCTGCTATGTTGATGATTTAGTCTTAAAAGAAACTTATAGTTTCACACTAATACAATAAGTCACAACTAGATATCCATCCAAACAATAAGAGGTTAAAAGTATTATTTAACCAGACATCTGCTATTGAGTGGGAGCTATCTGAGATGTAATCAAATAAGGAACGTTTAAAGATATTCAAGAAAGATTTATGAAAGTGATCTATATGTTAGATATTAAGGAACTGTATATCAGTTATCCTTATATCTACCCCAACTCATTCAAAATTTTGAGATGGTGGTTACTCTAGGGGTGGAGGAGTTGTTCTATAATAATTCAAGCTCTACCAAAGAAGATTTATAACTTTGTAAATTCAAAATTACCAGAAAGTTATTTTACTGAAGAAAATTCTACACTATATTGTCTCAATTCCATATTTTAAAATATGAGAGATATGTCTTCTGTTTATTCAGATGTACTTTAAAACAGTAAGGATTTCAGTATCCCTTGATAAGTAAAGCATATAGTAAAGGATATTTCATAATGTTTTTATGAACCTGTTTCCAGATATTTGGGTGGATTCAAATATACTACACTTGATCTGAAGATCAAGACAACAGATTGATTAAAATGCACAGTTTGTTTTATGTTAGTGCAAGTGGGAGTTTTTTGGGTTTTGTGCCCTAAATAAAATCCATTACAATATGATTAGTTATCAATATAAGAAATTTGAAGTGATTTACGTTTGCATGAATTTTACATGCTTATGTTTTAATATGTTTTAATGTTTATACACAAAATCTGTTAAGTCCAGATCATATGTTTATTCACAATTACAGTATTGTCAACACAATGGAATGTGATTGTGATTATATGATTCAAAAGACTAAGTCCTTGTTTCATCAGTGCTTTGGATTTACACTGATGTGATAATCAGCGATGATGTGTACTTACACTTGGAGTAAGTGTTATGTTCTTTCCAAGACATTGGTAAAGTATACTAGTTTCGAATGTATGGAGTATACATTGGACTGGACCGATATTGAACTTAGTTAAGATATTATAAATTTACCGTTGTATCTTTCCAAGTCAATATCAGTAGTTGTTCTTAAGATTAAAAGAATCTAAATCCTGATATGCTTAGGCTCAACTTAGGAGTACTATTCATGTTCTTTGATTTATTAGTTAAGCCTACTTTTGGGTCAGGGTGATACGTATATTTTGGGAACGTGATGGTATGATTGAGTGGGAGTGCTGAACATAAATATGGAATCTATAGCTTCTACTGGTGTATAGAAGTCAAGTGATGATTCCCTTCGAGCTTAGCTAAATAGAAGTAAATGGATGAGCTCTTGTTTAAGTGACTATTCCTTAGATCACTAAACATCATTTACAGGTAGCTAAGTGTTTTAAGGGACAAAATACGTTGAGGGGTGAAAATGGTAAAATTATCCCATCTCGATGTAAATCATCTATATAGAGGATCTTTGATCACAATAAGATTATAACAATGGTTAAATGAGATAGCATATCTATATCGTGGAACATATAATATGCTCTATATAAGTCTGAGAGTGCAATTCTAAGTTCTAAGAGTAGATTCAGAGGAATTAATAAGTAGGGATTTACTTAGTAAATTCTGTTCACTTATTGGAAGCTCAGCATATAGATCCATGGTCCCCATTCTAGTTGAGACTCTACTGCTTGTAAGACTCAATAATTGATTTGTAATTAATCAATTATAATTCTAAAGTTAGACTATGTCTAATTTGTGAATTTTCACTAAGCAGGGGTGAAATTGTAAAGAAAAGAGATTCTAGGTTTATTTATTAATTAAGAGACTCTATATGTCTAATTAATAATTAAATTAAAAGACAATATTATTTAATAATCTATTTTAGTTATTAAATAATTAGTTTTCGCATTTAAATGGTTAGAATTGGAAAATTGGCATTTTTGAGAAAATAGAAATAAAAAATTGTGAAACTGCAAAATCCAAGTGAGGCCCAATAACACCTGTGGCCGGCCACTTAGTGAGCTTTTTCCAATTAATATTTTCATTATTTTAATGCCAAATAATTACTAACCTAAACCTAGTAGTTGCCTATAAATAGAAAGTGATGGCTCGGTCAAATAACAAGTTTTTTAAGCCTTCTGTCAGAAAATTTCCTTTTTCATAAAAACTGAGCCTTCCACTTCTCTCTCTCTATAGCCGACCCTACCTCTCTCTCTTTTCTTCTTCACAATTTCTAAACCTTAGTGATAGATTAGTGCCCACACACAACAAGTGGTACCTCAATCATAGATTGGAAGATTGTGAAGGATCACACACAAAGAGAAGGACATTCAGGCTCAGATCTTGATAATACTCTGTGACAGAAAGGATACAAGGGTTAGAGATCTGAGTGGAAGGAGACATTATTCCGCTGCAACCAATGTAAGGTTTTCTTAACTTTATATGTGTTTAATTATCGTTTTAGAAAGTTTATATTTAGGGTGTTAAACAACATACTTGTGAGTAGATCTAAGATCCTGGTAAAATAAATTCCAACAAGGCAAGTCTCAAAATTTGATGTGATGTAGTCTAAGAGTTTTAAACGCACCCTTATAGACTAACATATAGTTCCTCTTCTTAATCTTAAGATTTACTTGATTGTCTTCCAATGTTCCTCTCCTGGATTAATCTGATACCTACTCATTACTCCCACTCAACAGCAGGTGTCTGGTCTAAGGCATACTAAAGCATATCTGAGACCTCTCACTGTTGATTTAAGAAATTCTTTCATGGCTTTATCTTTTCTGGAATAGTTGAGACTTTTCCTTAGATAAATAAAATCTATGCCTAGAAGTCGAGAAGCTTCTATAGATTGCCATTAGAAAAGAAAACGCTTTAACATCTTACTTAAGTAAGTTGCTAACATTAAAGTAAGTAATTACCAGGTATACCACAAGCCATAGGCTTAGATAAACTCAAACCTATAATACTAGGAACAGGAAGTTTTGTTAAGTCCATTGAATAGATTTATTAACGAAAATTTCCTTTTATGTCCTTGTAATAGAAAACTTTAGGTTATTCCATGTGAATGGATCAAACCATAGTTTCTATTTGCTTTTCTTCTTAGTTTCTTATCTTGACAATCCATTACTTGTTTAAACTCACAATGGATTTTAATCACTAGTGTCTTCCAAGTCATAAGAAGTAAAGTTCCTTTAAACTCTCCCACTACGACAAGGTACCGTGAATTATGTCTAAGAAAACTAAATGGTATTGACCTCTTTGATTGTGACAAGACAACAGAGGCAGTGGGATCATCATATGTGAAATAAGATGAAAGAACACTTTTGGAATCAAGAAAAAATATCTCCTTTAATTGCTACTTTATTTTCAGACTTAGTCATTTTTCTTAGAAAAGTTGTATTTGTTTAAACAAACACTTTCTTATCTAATGACTATGGGATGGTCCACCCCTAATCACTTAGAATAGCTAACAAACATGCAAACCATGGTTAACAGTTCTAGCTTTTCTTAAGATTTCGATTAGGTCATCCATGAATCTAGTAATGGTTTACTCTAAGTACCCAACCATTGCATCATTCTGAAATTGTATTACCACAGAAGGACTTATGCAACGACTAGTAACTAATCATCAATATGCGAATTGAATTTCTGGGGAGGTAAGTTTGGATATAATTCAAAAATCAATTTAATGATCTTTGAACTGCATATCTTCTAACTATTTCTCGACCCCTATCAGTTCGCAATATCTTTAACCTCTTACCTTAATGGTTTTTCACCATTGCTAGAAATTCATGAAAATTTTCAAACATTTCAAATTTCTTTGCATAAGGTATAATCTAGAGTGATCGTTTTAAGAATATAACGATAAACTCATATCCACCCCTGAATGTACATCCATCTGCGAATGAGATGAACTTACTTTCAGTGGATATAGGCATATTAACTCTTTGCAGAGATTGATCTTGTAAAACGACTATGAACAAGATACAAATGCCATAGGTTAAAAAAAATGTGTGGTTGTGTCTTTTTGATGACTTAGGTATAGTTACATCAAAGAGTTCTTAGAATAGTGCAAGTGGATCCTGGTCACAGAATACTAAACTCATATTTTATACAGTTTGAATCCATTGATAGAAAATGGTTATTAAACACTTGTGAAAGTGAAAATGTATTGTAAAAAAAAAATATTTGGAATCTAAAATTTAAAGTCAAAGACTTAAATTTATACCAAATATAATGAGTAATTCTTTCTTGGACCACCACTACTAATTTAACTCTAAGTTTGATTTGCCTATACAAGTAGGAGATTTCTAAGATTGAGGATTTATATCATTTTGGGATAGAATTTCGGGAATATAATCATATGCGTCATTAAATTTCTTAGAATGACATGAAATGATTTATAAACCATTCATCTAATGATATGTTATTGAGCTAATTCGAAATGAATAAGCTAAGAGGAATTAGAATAATTTCGTATTTAAATAAGAATCCAACGATGCTCCGATTAGCGAGAGTCAAAGTAATCTTATTTATACAATCTTCTTGTTTCATATTGTAAAATACTAGTGTAAGGTGTCATCAATTAATGAACAGCTAGATATTGCATATACAATATTTATCTTTCGAGATCTAACACTATTATATTTGTCTAATGGTGAAAATCCATTAGGGATTTATCTCATTAGAAAAACAAACCAAGTTAGACCAACAATGAAGATTCGAAATTAAACTACAATTTAATAACAGAAAATAACATGGTTCAATATAAATTCGTACACAATTCAGAAATTATTAAACACATAGCAAGTAGGAATGACAAGTGAAAATACTAAAACATACAATCCTAAATAATTTCCAAGGTCTTCAACAAACTGATATCAGTGTCCCGTTTAGGCGAGAGTCAAAGCTACCATCCATTGAATAGAGTTGTCAGCTCATCTAAAATAATAAATATTCTAGCAACCTTTTATTCGATCAAGATTGGAATCCAGCGTTGTCCCGTTTAGGCGAGAGTCAAGGCTATTCTATCTTATGAGCTTCCACCATTGTTTCATATTTTGTAAGTCAAATACAGTCGCCACCATTAGGGTGATCAATACCATATAAAATACTTACAAATATACTTATCTTTCAAGATTAAATGGTGCTAACTTGCTAATGAACGTTCCTCCATTAGGGAGGATTACTCACTAAAACAAAATCTATGTAAAACCAACAATGGAGATCGAATGTCCTAATAATAAAGCTCATTATTTAAAGTGTATTTTCTTTTAATATTTATTTTAATCAATTTATTTTAAATATATATTTATTTAATTAAAATTTCCAATTTAGAATGAAAAATTCTAAATATAAATTTTAATTTAATATTTATAAATTTTACTTAGATGGATATGAAAATAACATGAATTATTTCCATCTTAGTAATAATTTCCAATAAATATTTAGAAAAATATTCAATTTAAGTTGTTTCAAAATTAATTAAAATTAATTTAAAACTCAAATTTAATTTTCAATAAATATACATTGCATTTCGAAAAATTGAAGTATTTAAGAATACAATTTTCGAAATTGCTTGTTAAAATAAAATAAAAATAAATCCTGGAAAAAATTATTCTAATTTAATGTTGGCCCAAAATTAATAATAAAATTAATTTACAACAAAAAAAATATAATCTTCGTATTTAATTAAATATATAAGAAAAATTTTAAATATTTAAGTATCATGATAAAAATCAACTTAAATATTAATTTTCTACTTAATTAATACACTAGAAAAATACTTCAAGCAAAACAGATAATATCTATCTAGACTTTCATTGACTAATTAATTCATTTTCTAATTATAATATATTTTATTTCATTTATTTTAATTAATCATTAAATGAAAAAAAATCATTGATTTAAGTTGGTCCAAAATTAAAGTAAATAATTTACAACTTTAATCTATTTTTCAAATAAAATTCGAAATTTCTGCATTTAAGAAATGCAATTTCGAAATTGTGGGAAAAAGATTAATAAAATAAAATAAAATATATTTTGAAAATTATTCAAATTTAAGTTATTCTGAAATAAGATTTCAAACTTAAAATAATTTTTAATTTTAATTAAATAACATGAAAATAATAATATTTAAGTATCATTATGAAAATCAACTTAGATATTTTAGTTTTCAATTTAATTAAATGTATTAAGTTCAAGAAATAAATAATTAAGTATAGAGGAGACTTAATTATTAATTCTAGTTTAATACTAGGAAAAATATATTTAACTTAGATTGTACCAAAAATAATTATTAAACAATTAATTTCACAATCCATGATATTTTTCTAATTAAATATTAGAAAATATAAATTAGTACTAGAAATAACTATCTAGAATATATTTCAATAACTAAGTATTTTTCTAAAATTTGAAAAAATATCTAGTTTAAGTTGTTATAGAAAGAATCTAAAAAATCCAACTTAAATATTTTTCAAATTAAATTTAATTAAATATCAAAATTAAGTTGTAGCCACTTAATTTAAAAAATATTCCATTTTGAGTCGATTTATATAAAAAAAATATCAACTTAAAAAATATCTTAAGAATCTTCAATCACCAATTCCTAGAATTCCTCAACTTAATTTTGAAATTCAAAAGATATTCAAATTTAAGTTGATAGATAAAATTAGTTAGAAATAACTAATTTACAACTTAAATAGGAATATTTAATGAAATAATTAAAATAAGCTTCAGAAAGAATCTAGTTAGTTATAATTCTATATTTAATTAAATACAAGAAAAATACAGATAGTTTATCTAGAAATAAATTCATTAAACTAAGAGTGTTTTTCTTAAATTAATTTCATTTTTTTTTGAAATTAATTATGTTGCTAATCAATTTTATTAGGTTAAACTAATTTAATTAACCTAGCAAAATTATCCAAATGAGGCAAATGGGCCTTCACAATTGGGGTAGTTCATGTGAGGGGAGCTGGGTTCAGTATGTCGTACCCACTACTATTGGCCCCAACTCTCACACAAGGCCCAAAAGAGAGGAATTTAACCTTAAAATGAACAACTGTTATTAATTGAATAGACCCATAAACTAAATGGGCCTAAATAAAATCTATCATGGTGTGACATTTTATTTAGCAACAACCTATATGCATCTAAATATAAAGTAAACATATAGGCTCACACAGGCACACAGATTTGAATGTATCCTATCATGTTACTAGGTCATACACAGATGAAAGAAGAATGTAAAATTTACCTGTTTCAAATTATTTACTTGACCTATTGACAATTGAACCATGAGTTAAAATCAAATCATTGGATCTGTCAACAAGTTAACCATGGCAATTTAGATCAAGCAATAATAGGTTTTAGAAAATTTACAAACAAGCTAAAACACATACTCCTGCAACAAGTTGAATTGGATAGTTGGATGTAGGATTTATTTAATTTTAAATTAATTAATTAAAAAAATCGAAAATAATAATAAATAAAAAAAATATTTTTTTTTCGGTTTTTAAAAAAAATTAAAAAAGAAAAAAAAAATTAAAATTAAAACCTACAATTTTGAAAAATTAGGTTTCAACTAACCTAAATATCATTTCAAAAATTTGCTAACCATCTTTTAAATTTCATGTTATTTTATAAATTAAATATTCAATAAAATAAAAAAATGATAATTAAATATCCTTTTCTGATTTTATAATTTAATTTAAATAAAAAAAAATAACAAAATTTAAAAGTTAGCAAGATATCTTATATCTATTTAAAATATCATGATTATAGTTATCTTATATTAAATTTAAATAAGGTCAAATAATTTTAAAAAATATTAATATCTGACCTTAATTAAAAAATAAGATAAAATAATCAAATTTAACAATAAGATAGATAATTAAGCAAAAAAGATAGATATTTACATATTTTCAAGTTCAAATTATACTAATATCATTAAATTAATTTAAAAAAAAATCAATTAATTTAATTCTGATAATTAGAATTGAAATAGAAATAGTAAATATCTAAGTACAAAACTACACAAAAAATCAGAAGTTAATTCCATGAAATAGCATGAAAAATCGAAGAAAAACGAAAAAATTGTGAGCTGTACGGACGACATACAAAGCACACCATCCAGGTGCACATCCTTGGGCGCAAGGGGCTGCTTGGGCGCACAAAGGGTGCTGTCAGCAGCAACCCGCGTGCACAAGTGTGTGTCACCACCCCCGATTTTTCCAAAACTTCAAAAAATCATAACTAATTCAAATAAAATCGAAATTAAGTTCTGTAAAAAAGTAAATTGCTTAATTTTTTCCAAACTATCCAATAAAAATAATTCCAGAAACGAAAATTCAACTACTTTTCACAAAATTTCACAAACATCAATCAATCATCATATAACACACATATCAACATGAAACCATCCAAATCAACATATATCATCGTTTTAATTCATATTTCATGAAAGTAAATCATTACCATGGCTCTGATACCAGTTGTTAAAAATATTTTACCAGGATCTAGATTTACTAACAAGTATGTTTCATTAACATCCTAATATGAATTCTAAAACAATGAAATAAACACATATAAAATTTAGTAAACCTTACATTGGGTGCAGTAGAATATAATGACTCCTTCCGTTCAGATCTCTAGCCCTTGATTTCTTTCTGTAGCAGAGCATCACCAAGATCTGAACCTGGATCTCTTTCTCTCCTTCCTTTGATGCTGAATCTCCTTCTTGTTGTTTGGAATCTCCTACAATCTTACACACTATGATTGAGATACCACTTGATGTGTATGGGCACTCACTCATTCACTAATGGCTGAACAATATGAAGAAGGAAAGAGAAGTATAGAGTGGCGGCTAAGAATTTATCTGAAGGAATGAGATGCATCATCATTTTCCTGAAGCCATCACTACCTATTTATAGGTAACCACCTAGGTTTAAGTTAGAATTATTGGGCATTAAAATAATAGAAAAATAAATCGTAAAATCACACTAAGTGTGCCGCCCATGGATAGTGGATTGGGCCCACTTTACAATTTTGTCATTTTTCTATCCCATATTCTCAAAAACGCCAATTTTTTTAATTTAACCATTTAAATGCCAATTCTTATTATTTAATAACTTAAAATTAATTATTAAGTAATATTGTCAATTAAATATATTTATTAATTAGACATATAAAGTCTCTCAATTAATAAATAAACCTACAATCTCTTTTCTTTACAATTTCACCCTTGCTTAGTGAAAATTCATAAACTAGACATAGTCTAACTTTAGAATTATAATTGATTAATCAAAACCAATTAACTGAGTCTTACAAGCAGTATGGTCTCAACTAGTATGGGGACCATGGGTCTATATATTTGAGCTTCCAATAAGCAGATCAAGAATTTATATCTTAAATTCACCGACTTATTAATTCTTCGTTGAATCCACGCATAGAACTTAGAATTGCACTCTCAGTATATAGAACGCTCTATATGTTCCACCATATAGACACGTCATTAGTTATCCATTGTTATAATCCTAATTTGATCAATGATCCTCTATATAGATGCTCTACACTGTAAAGGGATTAGATTACCGAAACACCCTACAATGTATTTTATCCTTAAAACAATTAACCCCGTATAAATGATATTTCAGCTAAGTGAAATGAGTACTCCATCATTTATTTTTGTTTGGTCAAGCTCGAAGGAAATCATCCTTTACTTTCTATTTGTCAGATAGAAGCTATAGATTCCATATTTATGTTAGCGCTCCCACTCAATTGCACTATCATGTTCCCAAAATGTACGTATCACCCTGACCCAAAAGTAGGCTTAACTAACAAATCAAAGAACATGTATAATACTCTTGAGATCGAACCTAAACATATTAAGATTATGATCATTTGATCTAGGATCAACAGGTGATATTGAATTGAATAGATATTACGGTAAATTTTAACAAATCTAATCAAAGTTTAATATCGGCCCCTTCCGATGTATACTCCATACATCCGATGCTGGTAAACTTTGCCAATGCCCTCGAAAGGACATAACACTTATCCAAGGTGTAAGAATACGTATCGCTGATTATACCATGTCAGTCTAAGTCCTGTGAACTGACAAATCAGGGAATAAACTTTCGAACATATAATTAAGATTATATTCTACTGTAACGCCCTGACTCTCAGGAACGCCACGTGTGTGCTTTTACAATCTTATTATCAATAACCTACTAGCTTAGGAAAAGTGTGGTTTAAATAAAGTTTGATAATTTAAAATATACATATAATTTTTTTTTCTTTAAAAATACTACTAAAGTATGGGGATCCCTTGTTTATAAAATTTCCTTAGAACAAATTTCAAAGCCATTATTACCAAAATAAAGTTACATTTCCAAACACAAAGAAAAGAAGTCGATCCTGCTTCCCGGAAGCCAAGACGCCACGGCTGATATGTACATTACTGGGAGACCTCTGACTCATGGCCAAACGCAGCACCTAATCTCCTTACCTGCACCATGAAGCACTTGTGAGTCACAATGACTCAGCAAGAAAAGCTACTAATTAGAAATTATGGAAAGTGCAAGCAGATTTCATAATAATATAATATACATACCCGTAGGTCTTACATATGTCAATCTACATATACAAAAATAACCTAACACTTATGCAAGCACACTTAATACATAATAAAGAATATTTATAGCTATTCATAATCAACCATCTCAGTGATTCATAAAGTACCCTAATCACACATCAATATAAACACTCAATTTCAGTACTTCATAAATCACTTTAATTCATATATTACAGTAACCACATAATCTTAGTGCTTCATAAAGCACTCAAACACATAATCTTAGTGCTTCATAAAGCACTCAATTCTTACATCCCTACAATAGGTATTTTTACCCCCCCGTCAGTTACAGAGACTAATTTCATAAGTAATATAACATTCATTCAATCATACCATAACACAATATATTTAGTTACAACTCATCACATAATAACACGTTGGATCGTTCCACAACTTCATAACCACATAATTTAGGTACTTCATAAAGTACCCCTACGACTCGTTAACCACGAGCTATATATGTCACTATCGTTGTCCGATACAACAAACGATAAGTAAGAAACCTATCCGCGGTTTCAGGAGTAATTACTCATAACGGTAATAACCGTTTCTTTTACTCGATCATAATCGAGCCACAACGATATTAATCGTTTCATAATACTTCCCTCGATCATAATCGAGTCAAACGATAATAATCGTTTCATAATATTTCCCTCGATCATAATCGATTCAAACGATAATACATATCGAGATCTTGATCATAATCAAGACTGTAACAATCATAACGTTAACCATATACGGTGCTTAATACTTTTCTTACCTCAAGTCCAAAGTCAAGTATGTGGGCCGAACTGAGTAGAATGATGCTCGACAATTTCGAGTCCTATGTCACGACAAAGGTAAATCAATAAGGGTCTATTCCAAAACACTGTCTAAAACTCGCATAAAATAACTTAGGGTTTTCTACCAAATCTTATGGTAAAAACACCCTAAAATAAAATATATCTTTTGGCTCTAATTTATGTCTCATACTGTAGAGCTCTTCATAAGCTTCGAAACGGTATATAGAATGTCTAAAACGGACACCCGAGTAAAAAGTTATGGCTAAAATACGAAAATCGGAGATTTCTGAAAATTGACCATCCGGAATTCCGGTTGGTGCAGCCCTGGACCATCCGGAATTCCGGTTCACCACACCAGAAACTCGAAAATTTCAGATCTTCAAAGTCCCAAAACTTGCTCCAAACCTAACCAATTGTTCCCAAACTTCATAGAACAGTTCTATAACATGTATACAACATATCTCAACACTCAAAACCAACAATTAACTTAAAATCACAACTTCACCATTGTTGAGTGAGTTTTGAGTTCTTAAACTCTAACTCACTCAACTCAACTACAACTACAAACTCAACCTGTAAACACTTCCTGAACAGAATACTATCACAAATATAACATATTTCAAGCACCAATTTATTGTTATTCATCGTATTTCTCAATTTTCAAGTTTAAACCTAAACTAGACATTTAAACTCAAAATCTCACTACTCTACATAGCAGCCATTAGAATCAATAAACAAAGCTCCAACTTACCCAAAAATAATTCTAAAAACTCAACCTCAATCCCAATTAAACCTACAGCCACAAAACCTCATACCCTAGTCTAAGAATCAACTTTAAAATTTGAAAATTCTTAATCTACAAAATAGGTAACTTACCCCAAATACTTCAAGGTTGACTTGTGGAGCAAAAACAACTAGAATTGGATAAGTTTTGCTGCAGAAATCTTCAACCTTGGCTGGTTTTCTTGGTGGTTCGAAAGGAAGAAGAAGGAAGGATCACTTGGCCATTACTCTAAGTTTTCTCCAATAATAGCAATTCATTTCAGCAATCAGAACTTAATAAACCTAAGCTAAGTTTATCTATAGCACTACAAGACAAAAGAAAGATAACATAACCAAAATATTAAATTACTTTTCTACCCTCACTCAAAAATTCAACTTGTAAAATCTTAAGGGTAATTTGGTAATTTAATTAATCCACCAAACCGACAACCTAAAGTTCTATCCTAGTCCGATATAATTCCCATTCTTATCCATAATTTATTTTAGTGACATATCCAACCATTCTGCCAAGTTCCCACGATCGCCGAACCCAAAGATATTTTATTTAAAAAAAAAATAGTATCCACGATACCCACATATTCTAATATAATCTCCCTAATTAATAAATTACGCTTTATTTAATCATTTAATAAATTCACACCAATTACCTTAAGTGAGATCATAATCTTACTTCATACCAAAATAATTACATATTTAATAAAATATGTCTAATTAAATAATATATTAATTTTCGAGATATTACAATAATATATTAATTTCTGGGATATTACAACTATCCCCTCCTTATAAAAATTTCGTCCTCGACATTTATTCAAACAACTCGAGACGCAGCTCTCGCAACTGCGACTTCATCTTTCAAATTGCCTTTCAATCTTATTGTTCTTTCACAGCATTAGAACTAGTGATATAGTCTTTGTTCCTCAACACTTTCTCTTTTTTGTTTAAAATTCCATACCAATTGTTCTTCATAAAAAAAAATCCGATTGAGACTCAATATTCTCATATTTTCGTATATGGATTTCTCCTACCTCATACTTTGAAACATGGGAGTATATGTTGGAAACTCTAGATAAAACAGGGGGTATGGCTAGCTGGTAAGCTACCCAACTTACCCTTTCTAGAACTCAAACAGACTAATTAACCTGTGACTTAACTTCCCTTTCTTCCCAATTTTTGAATTTTCTTTCATTGGAATCACCTGAAGAAAGATAAAATTCCCAACCTGGAATTCAATATGTCTACACTTTAGATTAACATAGCTCTTTCATCCATTTGTATAAGCACTATACAAACTTGAATCTTTCTGCATCAATACCACATTAACAGTATTCTAATAATTGTTATTACATAAAAACTCATTTAGAACCTTCCATTCAGTATCCTTATCGGATTGATATACCACTCTGGTTTATATCGTAAAATTTCCTCCAAACAAAATCAAAGTTCTTTGTCAATCTGGTTCCAAACCTTTCCTCATACTTCTAAAGTTCAGAGTCACTCTACTGGGCCATTTTATTTCTTTCCAACAGATTAAACTACCACATAATATTAACAAGTTCTCCAATCATGAACTCAATCCCTATCCTGGTTACATTCCCAACAACCGATAGGAAGATCTTTTCGCTTTACAAACTTGTCCTAAACCTCCTCAGTTTAAGGTATCTACTAGTAATTTACTTCCCCAAGTGGTAATAAATCACACAGTTAAAAATTTTCAATCAACTTTAACCGTCACCACTGCTTCCCATCTAAATTCTTTCAAAAGAAAGTATTTGATAATTTCGTGATCCGTATAGACTTCACATTTTCACCATATAGAAAATCCACATAGAAAAATGGTGCCCAACTTTCAATGTAAAACGATTACTGCCAATCCAATATCATGACTTAAATACCACTTCTCATATTCCTTCAGTAGCCTAGATAATTAGGCAATAACTCTCCTAAACTGTGTTAGAGTACAATCTATTCCTTGTTTAGAAGTACCACCTTCAATCACATTTTCTCCTCACTGGCTAACAATGTTATCATTGGTATAATAGATAACCTTTATTTTCAATTCTTTCGATCTAATCACTAAGGGTGTTAACAACCCCCAACAATTATCTGTAGCATCCCGTTAATTCCAGAAAACTTGTAACACCCTAACTAACTTAGGCGTATTACGTGATTTTTAAACGTACTGTGCAGCTCGTTGCTAATCAACGAGGTTTATGGAAAAACGTGATTAATTAAAATTTTGCTTTTTAATTAAACTTATAAAACAATATTACAAAAGACTCGGGATCCCGATTATAAAATTATTTACAAAAAGTTTTAACTGTTTAACTGTTACATAAAATAAAGGTCGTCTAACGACCAGTTACAAAAATCAGCCTTGCTGTCCCGAGGATCGTACGCTCCAGGCCTAACCGCCCCGACATGTACAATCTTCACAAGCTCGCTCACGGCCCATCAGCTTTAGCCTTGCCTTTACCTACACATAAACGTAAACTGTGAGTCGACAGACTCAGTAAGAAAAGCATAATAATACTCATACATAATTCTAACTGCCGTGTCCAACACGATACTGAGTCCCGCTACTGCCATGTCCAACATGGTACTGAGCCACTACTGCCATGTCCAACATGGTACTAAGTTTTGAACGTTCACAGGGACGATACTATTGACAAGTATCCTCCTGATCGGTCAAACCGGTCATACTCCGGCTGCTGGTCATACTCCAGCCTGTACCGACGGGATAGGTCAATAGCACAGAACCACCAACCAAATGACAGCCTGATCGGTCAAACCGGTCATACTCCGGCTGCTGGTCATACTCCAGCCTGTACCGACGTGACAGGGTTGGATGGTTCGAAGCCAACATACAACTAATGTAATCTAATAGGCTTCCTACATGCATGCTAAACATGTAATCTACATATGCATACTGTTATACTAATCTTACCTGGATTCCGATTTCAGGTGTGCCTGTCAACCTGACTGGAACTGTAGCTGAGTGGCGGATTACTGGCTCCTAAACCATAAAAATCACAACGCTATAAGTGACACGCTAAATCACTTCCCGGGGACTTAAACTAGGAACTAAAAGTTTCCCTATCGATAAAAAGCATGGCAATACCCATAAAAACATAAAAACGAGGAAAAACACGGGTTCTGAAAATTCCCCAACCGGTAGACCGGTTGCCCAACCGGAATTCCGGTTCTGGGAATTACTGGACCCTCATCCGGAATTCTGGTTGCCCATTCGGAATTCCGGTTCCTCGCAGGAATTTTTCAAAAATTCCTAACTCAACCAAATCAAACCCAATTTATTCCAAACCTTCTAGACCTGCTCTAAATACCCCAAAGAACATATCCAAGGCATCAAACTAACCCAGAAATCACAGAATCACAAAACACCATTAAAGACCAAGCTTTGAGTTCCAAAATTCAAACTTGGTTAGAATTCACTAACATGCAATCAAACTAGATCAAACCTACATAATTATGCATAACTAAGCCTCTGAAAATGAAAACAATCAACTACAGCAAGTAATTTACAGATTCAACATATATTTTCAAAATTCATGCTCTTGAACTAAAAACTCCAAAACTTGATTCCAAGTAACCATCATGCATACACTAACTCTAAACTACTTAAAATAGCAAGATTAAACCTTAGAAAACAACAACAAATCACAGCAGCAAGAACTTCAAATTATTAGGCATGCATTTCATCAAATTTTCATAAAATTCAAGAAAACACAAAGGGAAAGTTCTAAGAGATCAAACCTTGATTAGATTACACAACAAGAGGATAAAAATCACAAGATTGAGCAGGAAAAATCCCAGCCCTTGCACAGCCACAACCAGCCGAAAAGAGAGAGAGGGAAAAGAGAGAGAAAGCTTGAAAATTCTATTTTTCCTTTACTTAGTAATTTTTGCAAAAATTTGGAATAATGAATATACACTTAACATAAATCCAATTCAGCCAATTAAACACTCAAATAATATTTATTTCCATTTAATCAAGTCACATAAGACAAAACACTAATGGGGCAAAAAGACCATTTTGCCTCTCCACCATAAAATCACATAAAACACACTAAAGGGTATTTTGGGAAATTCTAAATTCCCGGCCAATCCCGATATTCCCAATGTCTAAAACCCGTCCCCAAACTACTAACATACTAAATTGTGATTTCTACTGAGCCAAACGTCGAGTTCCAAAATACCGGGCACCGGAAATGCAAAATATGAAAACTACTGAATAACATAACCATGTATTTCTGAATTCCATAAATAACAGTATAATAAATTATTTAAATAGCTATAAATAATTACATAATTAATCATAAACAACTGCTAATTTCCAAATTAACTAAGCGGGCTTTACAAAACTTCTAACCTTTATTGTAAATTTAGGATGAACAAAATTTGCATTTCTCATATTTAGCATAAAACTTATGCTTCTAGAGACGTTACAACATCATCCCAAGGAATCACAATACCCTTACTGAAGACAATTTTGAAGTCATCGGTACCAAAACTGTTTTAAGAATATCCTCCTTTCGAGTCTTCAACTGGTAATAACCAGATCGAAGACCAAACCTAGAGAAAATGATCCTTCCCTAAAATTATTTAATGTAACATCTGTCCTTATCAAAGGATACTTAATCTTCACAAATAAAACTGGTGTACTCCAAAATGAAATACTTAAACTGGTAATTTCAAGCCCAACCTTTCCTACAACTGAATCTTCACTCCTTTCAATTCTATAGTTACCATCCAATTCAGAATTTTGGATACAGGTTTTACTCCCATTACCACTTCAATTCAGAATCAATTTCTCGCTTAACCAATAACCCTAGTGGCTCCTCTAAAAGCATCTAGAAACATTGAGCCACAAGATTGTGTCCCAATCTCACTAATGTTCCCTTTATAATATTAACCACACTAACTGAAAAGTTGATACATCCTTCCCATAATAACCCCTTCAGCCTTAAACACCGGGAATAATGGATTTTGGAACCTTTGAACCTTACCCGAGAACACAAATGGGTCCTCACTTTTAGATTCAAGAATTGCCACCTTTCTTTTCAATCGATAGTTGATTTATACCTTGCAAATTAGTTCAACCCTAGTATAATATTAGATTTCTCTAAATTCAGCACAACTGAAACAACAAACTATTTCCTTGCCCTCACAATCTGGGAAGTGTTTAGACCACATACTGGAAAATAACCAGTTCTCCAGTAGACTAAAAGGTACTAAAACTACTCAGTAACACATCATTAAGTTTACACAAACTCTTAATCATTCTTCCATTCCCGCTACTGTAACCATGGGCATTTTCTTTTTCAAATGGCCTACTACCCCACATTGAATGCAGGCTCTCATGTAGCGTTCATTTTACTGGTGTCCCTTGCATCTCGACCCTCTGAATGGGTTTACAAATCTTTTGTTCCCACCATGTCGGAAACTTTGGTTATCTTAAATTCTCCCACTAGGACCCATAACTGGTGGGTTGGTAACTTAACCTTTTTTTTTAAGATCATTAGGGTTAACACCTTTTACCCGTTCCAACACTAGACATTTACTTTCATGAATGTCCTTTCATATTATGTCTTTCGTGATCTAGTTCTTGCACCGCCAGCAGTAAGGGTTAGCTCAACCATCTGAGCATAAAACCAGACAACTTTTAGTTGCTTAGCCATTATATCTACATTTTGAACCATATACTCTTTCCACCTTCAATTAGATTTAACCCTTCTAGCAGCCTTAGCAACTACTCCATCAAAACAAAACTTTGCCAATCGGTCTAGCTTAGTGTCAGTTTCCATCACCGCGCTGCCCGAGACCAACTATGTAAATTCTACTACCTGGCCACTCAGGTAATCTCTTGCCTCATAGCATTCATTTGCTCTCAGCCCTGTGGTAGTGGAAGATTAATACCCACACCACCTATCCCGAGCCTAACAGGCTCTCAATTTTACTTACTAGATCACCCCAGCTACACCTCCTAGTACATTCGTGATCATTCCTTTCTCATAGTTAAAATCTTTCTAACTAGAATTAATGCTAATAAGCATTACCACACGTGCATAGACATAATTAGCAACTTTATATTAAAAACTTATGACGCTTCTCTAATAACTTTACACATATCAAATATGAAGACAATTCGAATAATTAGTAAATAAACCACTAATCAACTAACAATTAGCACTTACTAGACCATGAGTCGAACGAGTCTTCTCAGCCAATGTACATATCAAACCAGTCTTCAGGATCTTTAAACCTTGGTCGCTCTGATACCATGTTGTAATGCCCTGACTCTCAGGAACGCCACGTGTGTGCTTTTACAATCTTATTATCAATAACCTACTAGCTTAGGAAAAGTTTGGTTTAAATAAAGTTTGATAATTTAAAATATACATATAATTTTTTTTTCTTTAAAAATACTACTAAAGTATGGGGATCCCTTGTTTATAAAATTTCCTTAGAACAAATTTCAAAGCCATTATTACCAAAATAAAGTTACATTTCCAAACACAAAGAAAAGAAGTCGATCCTGCTTCCCGAAAGCCAAGACACCACGGCTGATATGTACATTACTGGGAGACCTCTGACTCATGGCCAAACGCAGCACCTAATCTCCTTACCTGCACCATGAAGCACTCGTGAGTCACAATGACTCAGCAAGAAAAGCTACTAATTAGAAATTATGGAAAGTGCAAGCAGATTTCATAATAATATAATATACATACCCGTAGGTCTTACATATGTCAATCTACATATACAAAAATAACCTAACACTTATGCAAGCACACTTAATACATAATAAAGAATATTTATAGCTATTCATAATCAACCATCTCAGTGATTCATAAAGTACCCTAATCACACATCAATATAAACACTCACTTTCAGTACTTCATAAATCACTTTAATTCATATATTACAGTAACCACATAATCTTAGTGCTTCATAAAGCACTCAAACACATAATCTTAGTGCTTCATAAAGCACTCAATTCTTACATCCCTACAATAGGTATTTTTACCCCCCCGTTAGTTACAGAGACTAATTTCATAAGTAATATAACATTCATTCAATCATACCATAACACAATATATTTACTTACAACTCATCACATAATAACACGCTGGATCGTTCCACAACTTCATAACCACATAATTTAGGTACTTCATAAAGTACCCCTACCACTCGTTAACCACGAGCTATATATGTCACTATCGTTGTCCGATAGAACAAACGATAAGTAAGAAACCTATCCGCGGTTTCAGGAGTAATTACTCATAATGGTAATAACCGTTTCTTTTACTCGATCATAATCGAGCCACAACGATAATAATCGTTTCATAATACTTCCCTCGATCATAATCGAGTCAAACGATAATAATTGTTTCATAATATTTCCCTCGATCATAATCGATTCAAATGATAATACATATCGAGATCTTGATCATAATCCAGACTGTAACAATCATAACGTTAACCATATACGGTGCTTAATACTTTTCTTACCTCAAGTCCAAAGTCAAGTATGTGGGCCGAACTGAGTAGAATGATGCTCGACAATTTTGAGTCCTATGTCACGACAAAGGTAAATCAATAAGGGTCTATTCCAAAACACTGTCTAAAACTCGCATAAAATAACTTAGGGTTTTCTACCAAATCTTATGGTAAAAACACCCTAAAATAAAATATATCTTTTAGCTCTAATTTATGTCTCATACTGTAGAGCTCTTCATAAGCTTCGAAACGGTATATAGAATGTCTAAAACGGACACCCGAGTAAAAAGTTATGGCTAAAATACGAAAATTGGAGATTTCTGAAAATTGACCATCCGGAATTCCGGTTGGTGCAGCCCTGGACCATCCGGAATTCCGGTTCACCACACCAGAAACTCGAAAATTTCAGATCTTCAAAGTCCCAAAACTTGCTCCAAACCTAACCAATTGTTCCCAAACTTCATAGAACAGTTCTATAACATGTATACAACATATCTCAACACTCAAAACCAACAATTAACTTAAAATCACAACTTCACCATTGTTGAGTGAGTTTTGAGTTCTTAAACTCTAACTCACTCAACTAAACTACAACTACAAACTCAACCTGTAAACACTTCCTGAACAGAATACTATCACAAATATAACATATTTCAAGCACCAATTTATTGTTATTCATCGTATTTCTCAATTTTCAAGTTTAAACCTAAACTAGACATTTAAACTCAAAATCTCATTACTCTACATAGCAGCCATTAGAATCAATAAACAAAGCTCCAACTTACCCAAAAATAATTCTAAAAACTCAACCTCAATCTCAATTAAACCTACAGCCACAAAACCTCATACCCTAGTCTAAGAATCAACTTTAAAATTTGAAAATTCTTAATCTACAAAATAGGTAACTTACCCCAAATACTTCAAGGTTGACTTGTGGAGCAAAAACAACTAGAATTGGATAAGTTTTGCTGCAGAAATCTTCAACCTTGGCTGGTTTTCTTGGTGGTTCGAAAGGAAGAAGAAGGAAGGATCACTTGGCCATTACTCTAAGTTTTCTCCAATAATAGCAATTCATTTCAGCAATCAGAACTTAATAAACCTAAGCTAAGTTTATCTATAGCACTACAAGACAAAAGAAAGATAACATAACCAAAATATTAAATTACTTTTCTACCCTCACTCAAAAATTCAACTTGTAAAATCTTAAGGGTAATTTGGTAATTTAATTAATCCACCAAACCGACAACCTAAAGTTCTATCCTAGTCCGATATAATTCCCATTCTTATCCATAATTTATTTTAGTGACATATCCAACCATTCTGCCAAGTTCCCACGATCGCCGAACCCGAAGATATTTTATTTAAAAAAAAAAATAGTATCCACGATACCCACATATTCTAATATAATCTCCCTAATTAATAAATTATGCTTTATTTAATCATTTAATAAATTCACACCAATTACCTTAAGTGAGATCATAATCTTACTTCATACCAAAATAATTACATATTTAATAAAATATGTCTAATTAAATAATATATTAATTTTCGAGATATTACAATAATATATTAATTTCTGGGATATTACATTTACTGTGTTGACGACACTATAATCATTAACAAATCCATATGTTCTGGACTTAAATAGAATTCATACATTGTATATATAATCATGAAATAAATCATGTGAACCATGCAACATAAGAATGTTATTTATGATCTTTATTAACTAATAAATCTGATTATATTGAAATGGGTTTTATTTAGGGCACAAAACCCAACAGTACCTTCCTTCCTCTGTTAGGCTCTAGACCATGATACGTTCAATCATGAACCTTTGAGTATATTATTTCAGAGGTTCCTCATGCCTCTATTTGAGTTCAACTAAGTCTTCTAGATGTGAGGGAGTCTATATGGATGATGAGAATTAAGTGTAGAATTCTACTGTGAAGGATTCCCATGAATCGAGCCATCAAACAGTTTGTTTGAAGAACTATTGTTGAGATGTCTCTGACAGGGTTGCATAGAATACCCAACACCAAACATCTCCATGTACTCCTTTGACATCCATTAGGATCTCGAAGTACTTTATGTGTTCTAAGGGGTCATCTTTGCCTGTGTACATCCTTTAGATTAGCATCTTGAAATTGGAAGGAAGTGGTAATGAGTTGATACGGGCAAAATATTGTGATCCCCTAGGTCTGTGAAGCTGTAAATTAGAAGGCTTTAAGCCAGACAAGTTTCTATTAGGTTTTTAAGGTGATCAAGATGTGCCTATATGACTGGATCCACTCCACATGTTTCTTATCTGACCAGCCCTCTTAATAAGTTGATAAGAGCTTGGTTGAAGTTTTTGCTGGGAATGGGTATTTCCCATGCACTCTTTTGATCATCCAAAGGTTTAACGTATCCTTCTCAATTTGTAGGACCCATTATGTGGGAAATAGAATCCCTTGGCTTATGGACGGGGTCTACCCGATTATCCCTAGGCTATCCATCATTATCCTGCCTAACACTGCCTAGTTATCCTTGGGATGTCTGTCATGATCTTGTCCAACATGGAGAGGACTTGCCCGGTCATCCCTAGGTTTTCTGTCATTTTCCTACCAAACATGGATAGGGTCTGCCTTGTTATCCTTGGGCTAACCGTCATTATCCTGCCTAACATGGATAGGACCTGCCCGGTTATCCCTGGATTGTTTGTAATTATCCTGCCCAACATGGAGATAGTTGGGTGGAATTTTTCTTCATCTACCTCTCCTATATTATTCAATAGGGTTAGTAGTAGCCCCGTCTTAATTGTAAGTGGGGGAGAGACTCTCCCGTATGAGACCTACTTTTTCCTAATCTCGGTAGGTCCTCATTGAAATATTGTTGACGTATATCCTGAGAGCCAGGTTGGTTTCTTGACTGGGTAGTTTATCTAGGAAATAAATCAATCCTTTCCTCTTGCATCTTTAGAATTATTATTCCTCCCATCAGACCTATTTGGTAGGACTTGCTCATCCAAGGGTAGGTCAGGGTTCTTTGTGGCCCGAAAAGTTGTTGGACCCTCTGGTCAAGTTGTCTGTCTACGGTTCCTTGGATGGTAAGCGTCTTTAGGCATATAGGAAGACTTTCTCTGGGATGGGTCTCTCCTATATGTTGGATCCTCAATTCTTGACCCAACTATTTCATTAAACTTCCTAATAAGTTCATTACGTTCCCTATTACACCGGCTCAGCTTCGCCTGGTGGGCTTGCAATATTGTCGCCTACTGATCTAACCATACTTGTAATTTGCGTCTCTGCCGAGTGAAACCACTGCCTAGAGCAGCATGTGTTTCTTCTTTTTCGCGGTGGGGAATGTTTGTGTGACCATGAACTTGCCCTACGATCTCTCTCAAGTTGGCTAGTTCTAAATAATCCCCCAAGTCCACTTGGGGCTCGTTGATGTCAAGTTACCAAATTCCGGGCCTATTTTCAAATGTATACACCTATGGGGTTATTTCACTAGGGCGATGTGTGAATTGTTCTGCATTGATGGGGCCTTCTATTCGGGATCTTAAAGGCGAGTCTGACCTAGGTGGCTTAATGGGATCAATGGGATCAATGGAATATTTTGTTGTGGGAGGAAACCAAACATTGGAATCCATAGTCATGTGATTTTGAGGAGGATCAGTTGAAGCAGTTATGTTGGTTGGAACCATGGTGTTCAATTAGATGAGATGAATGAACTCGAAGAAGCTCTCAATGAAAACAACAAAATGTTAATGACCTACTCCCCTATTTAATGAATCACCATTCAAATGTTAAGAACAATAAAAAGATGATGAAAACACATTAAATTATAGCAATTTGGCCCCTTTATGTATGGGTAATGACCTACTCCCCTATTTATTGTATTAACTTTGGAGATAATACTATGCAAATTATAGGTATTAACCTTGTAATTTCTAGCTATTCCTTTCTTCAGTATTACAATAATGAGTAGGTGAAGTACATATGAAGAACTATGAGAAAGTATGAGAGAATATGAGAAGATGAGAGAGAGAGGGAGAGAGCTCTAGTGTAACACCCTAACTAGCATAGGCGTATTACGTGATTTTTAAACGTACTGTGCAGCTCGTTGCTAATCAACGAGTTTTATGGAAATCGTGATTAATTTAAATTTTTGCTTTTAAATTAAACTTATAAAATATTTATACAAAAATACTCGGGATCCCGATTACAAAACACTTTACAAAAGTTTACTGACTAAACAAAATACTTGTCGCCTAGCGACTAATTACAAAAAGCCTTGCTGTCCCGAGGATCGTACGCTCCAGGCCTAACCGCCCCGACATGTACAATCTTCACCGGCTCGCTCTCACGGTTCTTCAGCCTTAGCCTTGCCCTTACCTACATATAAACATAGCACTGTGAGTCGACAGACTCAGTAAGAAAAGCATAAATCATAAACATACATAATTCTCGGGCTATGAACAGACGCCCATACCCCTGACCATAACCCTAACTGCCGTGTCCCACACGATACTGAGTCCCGAACGTTCATAAGACGGTACTATTGACAAGTAACAGCCTATACTCGGTACACTGGTCATACTCCAGCTGCTAGTCATACTCTAGCCCGTACTGATGTATTATAGTATCAGCCTATACTCGGTTCACTGGTCATACTCCAGCTGCTAGTCATACTCTAGCCTAACCGATGTGATACGGTCACATAGCACTGTACAATCAACCCTAGTATCAGCCTATGCTCGGTTCACTGGTCATACTCCAGCTGCTAGTCATACTTTAGCCTAACCGATGTGATATGGTCGGATGGTACGAAGCCAACATAGATATCTAATGTAATCTAACAGGCTTCCTAACATGCACGCTAAACATGTAATATATATGCATACTGTTATACTAATCTTACCTCAATTCCGAATTCAGGTGTGCCGGTCAACCTGACTGGAATGAACTGCACGGCGGTTTACAGGCTCCTAAACTATAACAATCACAACACTATTAAGTGATACGCTAAATCACTTCCCGGGGACTTAAACTAGAAACTAAAAGTTTCCCTATTGATAAAAAGCATGGCAATACCCCAATTAACATAAAAACGAGAAAATCTAGGGTTTCTGAAAATCACCCAATCGGCAGACCGGTTGCCCAATCGGAATTCCGGTTCTGGGAATTTTCAGAACCCCATCCGAAATTCCGGATGCACAACCGGAACTCCGGTTCCTCGCAGGAAACTTTCAAAACTTTATACTTTGGTCAAATGAATTCCAAACCACACCAAAACTTCCAGACCTGTTCTAAATACCCCAAAGAACAATACCAAAGCATCAAAACAGCCCAGAACACACATATACCAAAAATGCCAGTAAAGCTCCAAGCTTGAGTTTAAAACTCAAACTTGGTTAAATCTAACTAACATGCATCCAAATCAGTTCAAACCTACTTAAACATGCATATTATAACCTCTGAAAACACAGGAAATCGACCTCAACAAACACAGCAACAAAACTCAAAATTTCACTTGGAAAACCATAGCTTTTGAACTACAAAAATTCTCAAACTAGAACAAGGATAACTAGCATGCATTTCAACCCCTCTAATCACATTTAATTCAGCATTTTAAACACAAAGACAACAACAACAACTAACAGCAGCAACAACATCAAAAACTAGCATGCAACCTATCCACTTTTCTTCAAAATCTTCAAGAACAAAAAGCAAGAGACTTACCAAGAGTTGAGACCACAAGAACTTTGATAAATCCAGCAAGAACACACACAAAGAAATCCCCCAATCCCAGCTGCTCAAAACCGAAAAGAGAAGAAGGAGAGAAAAAGAGATTTTTGCTTTTCCTTTCTAATTTTTCTAACTTTTGAAATAAGAGACAAAATGCAAATTTAACTCTTTTATTCAGCCAACACTTAACATTAATAAACATATAATTTCCACTTACTAATTCCACTAAAGGACAAAACATAAATGGGGCAAAATGACCATTTTGCCCCTTCACCCTAAAATAGCATAAAGAGCACTAAAGGGGTATTTTTGGGAAATTCTAAATTCCCGGCCAATGCCGACATTCTCAATGTATAAATAACCGTCCCTAAATACTAACATACTAAGTTGTGATTTTACTGAGCCAAACACCGAGTTCCATGTTACCGGGCACCGGAAATGCAAAATTATGAAAATCACTAAATGACATAAAATGTATTTTAGAATTCAATAATAACAGCATAAATAATTATTTAAATATCTATAAATAATTTTCCATAATTAAACATAATTAACTGCTAATTTCTAAATTAAACTAAGCGGTCTTTACATCTAGTCATACGAGTTCTTGTGACTTAGAGTCTATATACGAGATTGTGAGAGAGGCCCCGTTCCTTAGTGGTCATGGCCATTTTATATAGGAGTAAGGTTTTAAACTTTCACATTTGAATAACAAAATAATAAAATATCCTTAAAAAATTGGGCAGTTACATTCTCGTGTTGAATCTCTAAAATTATGGGCAGTTAAGTTGTCCCGAGTTCATAGAAGCTATTTGAGATCTTGTAGAAGGCCCATACAAAGAACCATAGCCCATTTAGGCTATCACAGTCCAAGATGTATGTTGCTCGACCTTCTGCAGGCTGTAAGCTGCCTGACCTTCTGTACGTTGTAAGCTGCATAACCTTCTGCAGGGTGTAAGCTCCCCAGCCTTCTACTGACTTTAAGCTGCCCGACCATCTACAGGTTGTAAGTTGCCCGAACTTCTACAGGCTATAAGTTGTCGACCTTCTTCACGCTGTAACCTACCCAACCTTGTGCATGATATAAGTTGTCCAACCTTCTATAGGTTGTAAGCTATCTAGCCTTCTGGAAGCTATAAGTTGTCTGACGTGCTGGTCATCCTACCCGGGTCTTGTCAATATTTGTGTATCTCTGTCTTTGCTCTTGACTTGGAAGTTGCACGGAATGTACATGTCTAGTTGTCATTGTTTGCAGAACATGTTTTTTAGTTTTGGCCATGTGAAGGTGCCATGTCAGGTCCGTGAAAATTGGGATAACATAGTCTTCAAAAGTTCTGCATCACAACAAGCGAGAATTTCAATTCAAATTCCTTTTCCTAATCATGATCAAACTTGAATTTGAATCAATTTATACTTGCTGAATATTCATGCTAAATAATTAAATTTAATATATATTTGCATTACTCACCATTCACTACTAATGTAGATAACTTATGCTCAAAAATCAAAGACTTTTTTAGACTTGTAATAATGGCTTGGTATGGGTATGTGAAAAAGTAATTTAGGTTAAATTATACTATAAGCACTACAAACCAATAAATCCACACTTGATATCACTTTACAACCTAATTACAATCCCTGAATTGCTTTATTTTCTACGATTGAGAAAAATCTATATAATTCAAATATTTTTTTTTATCTTAACTACACTCCTTGAAACTTATTTTTTAATATATTCTTTTAACAAGGAGTGTAATTACTTTTTTTTTTTTCTCTATTCAATTTCAATTTTTTTTTTCTTTTTACTTTTGAAATATTCTCAATCTTTTTCTTTTTTTTTTCACACCAACTTTTTTACTGTTTACCCCATTGCAAATCATACCCACTCATTCAATAAAAAAAAATGGCATAATTTAAGAGAAATGAATGTTAAAAGAAGTTCAATTAGGCTCAAATAGGTTTCAAATAAATAAAAGGGGTTTTTTTTATTAATGTACAACAAAAATTAATATATTACAAAAAATGTGTAAAAAAACTTAGTTATAAAAACTCATACATTTTAATAACATATTTACTAATATTTAGATCATTAGATATAATATTTACTAAACTTACTATAAATATATATATATATACATAATATTCTTAGCATTAATGTGTAGTCATTATGTAATTTTAAATTTTATTATTTATGATTATTGATTTGATACTTATAATAGTTACTAATATATGTATGGTATAAGTACATGATGAAAAAAATGAAATTTAAGAAGAAAACTAATTATAATAATTTAATTAAAAGAATAAAATTATATAAATTTATTATACTAATAAAATATTTTATTTATAATAATATCATTGTTAATGTTTAAATTATTATAATTTATAATTATAAACATGTAGATTTTTGAATAATGGCTTGAATTATTTTATTCACCAAAGAATTACATATAAATAGATTGATTACAAAGCTATACAAATAACTTAGGTCAACTAATCTCCTAAAAATCAGGGATATTAAAGAATAAGATAATTCTAATTCCTAAATAATTGATACACAATTAATATTAAATATTTACATAATTCTACACTCCCCCTCAAGTTGGGTAATGTATATCAAACATTCCCAACTTGCACACTAATTCATCAAAGACAGTTCTG
This sequence comes from Cannabis sativa, assembly GCF_029168945.1. Lineage (NCBI taxonomy): Eukaryota > Viridiplantae > Streptophyta > Magnoliopsida > Rosales > Cannabaceae > Cannabis > Cannabis sativa. The sequence goes on along the minus strand of NC_083607.1, from coordinate 51,685,341 downwards.
GGAAGGGCTTTGGTAAGAACATTGGCTGTTTGCAGTCTTGATGGAGTATAGATAGTTTGAATTGTGGCATTTTCAATCTTCTCAGTGATGAAATGTCTATCTATCTCAATATGTTTTGTCCTGTCATGATGAACAGGATTTTTAGCAATACTAATAGCAGCCTGACTATCGCAAAGCATTTTAATGGACTCTCCTGCAAATAGTCGTAGTTCACTCAGTAATCGTTTTAGCCAAATCCCTTCACAAACACCTAGAGCAAGAGCTCTAAATTCTGCTTCAGCTGAACTTCTTGAAACCACTGATTGTTTCTTACTTCTCCAAGTCAATAGATTACCCCAAACATAAGAACAATATCCTGAAGTACTCCTCCTATCTGTTACGTCTCCTGCCCAGTCTGCATCAGTGTAGACTTTGATCTCTCTGCTATCACTTTTCTTAAATAGAAGACCTTTCCCAGGATTCATCTTAAGGTATCTTAAAATTCTAGTAACAGCTTCCATGTGTTCTTCAGTGGGATTGTTCATGTATTGGCTGACAACACTAACTGAAAAACCAATGTCAGGTCTGGTATGAGATAGGTAGATGAGGCGTCCAACTAACCTTTGATATCTCCCCCTATCTACTGATGTCATGTCCTTTCCTAAACCCATCTTCTTGTTGGAATCCATTGGAGTTGGGGCAGTTTGCATCCAAGCATTCCTGTTTCCTTCAATAAGTCTAGAACATACTTACGTTGAGAAACAAATATGCCATGTCTTGATCGAGCAATTTCCATGCCAAGAAAATATCTAAGATAACCAAGATCTTTAATCTCGAACTCCTTAGATAAGAACTCTTTCAATCTCTCCATTTCCTCCTTGTAGTCACCTGTAAGTATTATGTCATCTACATAGACAATTAGGATAGCTATCCTTTTATCTGACGAGAACTTAACAAACAAGGTGTGATCTGCTTGACACTGAGTATACCGTTTCTGTATGATTGCTTTAGTGAATCTACCAAACCATGCCCGTGGAGATTGTTTGAGACCGTACAAAGATTTCTTGAGTTTGCACACTTTGTTCTGATTTGAAGAGTTCTCAAAGCCTGGTGGAATGTCCATATAAACTTCTTCTTCAAGGTCGCCGTTTAGGAAAGCATTTTTCACATCAAGTTGATGGAGGGGCCAATCTTTATTTGCAGCAAGGGATAATAGAACACGTACAGTGTTAAGCTTGGCAACAGGCGCAAACGTTTCTTGATAATCGATTCCGTAAGTCTGAGTGAAGCCTTTAGCAACAAGGCGAGCTTTAAACCTCTCAATGCTCCCATCTGCTTTATATTTAACGGTGAAGACCCATTTGCAACCCACAGATCTCTTCCCAGGTGGTAGAATCGTGATTGTCCACGTATTATTTTTCATCAAAGCACTAATCTCATTTTCTACTGCTTCTTTCCATCGAGGATCTGTCAGAGCCTCTTGAATTGTTTGAGGAATCAGTATGTTATCAATAATAGAGACAAATGCCTGATAGGATGGTGATAATGCTTTGTAAGATACAAAATTACCAATAGGATGCTTTGTACATGCGCGAACTCCCTTTCTCAATGCAATTGGCAAATCTAAATCATCATTTATTTGCACAACCTTATCATGGTTAGAATTACTTAAACCTGAATGAGTTTCTGGGGAATGAGGATCCGGTTCCGATGCATGGTGGTCCTCCAGATTTGTTGTGTGCTCTATATCTTTACCAGATTTTTTCCTTCTCGTATAGACACGAATTTCTGGTTTTTGACAAGGTGCAAGAGCAATGGGTGGATTTGGTCAATGTTCAATGATTTGGGAACCCATGAGTTTAGAGGAGGATGAGACTTGACTTTCTATTACTTGAGAGTCGGAAGAATTCTCATGGTGAACACTAGGAGATGAAGTATTATTAATACTTGGAATAGTGTCCCAAAGATGAGATTCACCTGCATTCTCCCCCTGAATCTCAGATTTGTAGTAAGCATGATTTTCAAAAAAGGTGACATCCATAGTGTTATACATTTTCCGAGTTATAGGAGAATAACATTTATAACCTTTTTGATTAGAGGAATAACCAAGAAAAATGCATTTGATAGATTTAGGGTCTAGCTTACTACGATTTTGAGAATGAAGATGAACGAAGGCGGTGCAGCCAAAGATCTTAGGATCAAGAAGACTAATGAATTTTGTATGAGGGAATTCTTTCAAAACCGTGTGACATGGAGTTTGAAAGTTGAGTACTCGAGATGGCATTCTGTTGATTAGATAGGTGGCTGTAAGAACGACTTCACCCCAGAAATGTTTGGGGACTTGAGTAGAAAACATGAGAGAACGAGCAACTTGTAAAATATGTCTATTTTTCCGTTCAGCAACCCCATTTTGTTGGGGAGTATCAACACATGAGCTTAAGTGTAGAATGCCTTGTTGTGTGAGATAAGGATCGAGAATAGAATTGAAGAAATCTTTGGCATTGTCAGTCTTAAGGATTTGAATTTTAGTAAGAAACTGAGTTTGAATCATAGAATGAAAGTTTTTAAAAATTTCACTTACTTCTGATTTTGATTTCATGAGAAACACCCAAGTTAATCTAGTATGATCATCGATAAAAGATACAAACCATCTATGTCCAGTTATATTGTTTACGCGCGAGGGACCCCACACATCACTATGGATCAATGAAAAAGGTTTGGAAGATTTATATGGTATTCTAGAATAGGTACTTCGAGTGTGTTTTGCAAATTGACAAATTTCACAACAAAAAAGTTTTGGATTTTTATTAGTAAATAAAGTTGGAAACATTTTTGACAAATATAGAAAATTTGGATGACCAAGACGATAGTGCCACAACATAATATCACTATCTTTATTTGAAATAGATTGATTATTTAAAGAAAACAAACTGAATTTCGGAGTTATCCTAACGGAAGGAGTGTAATCTTGTAGGATGTAGAGCCCAGAACACATCTTAGCACTGCCAATCATCTTCCCCGAATCCAATTCCTGAAACACACACAAATTTGAGTAAAACTTAGTCACACAATTTAGGTCACGAGTAAATTTACTAATTGATAGTAAATTACAATCCAGTTTAGGCACATAGAGAACAGAAGTGAGAGTTAGATTCTTATTTATGTTGACTGAACCCAAACCCTCAACCTTAGAGAACGTGCCATCTGCAATTTTCACTGTATGATGCTCTAGACTTGTGTGAAATTCAGACAAAATATTTGCATCTCCTGTCATATGATCTGATGCCCCCGAATCAAGAATCCAAGGGTTAGTAGTTCTTTTATTGACAATAAAAGCTACTGAAAGGTTACCTTGCATGGCCAAATGTCCTGTACCAGGTGTAGTATCAGGCTTTGCAGCGATGTGTGACTGACTTAGGAGTTTCTGAAGTGCCTCTAACTACGCCTTAGTGAACGGTGATGAATCAGATGTGTCCCCATTTCCTACAACACTAGCAATATTTAGAGTGGCAGCGAAGTTCCCGTGACTCTCTTTGTCTTTCCATGATTTTGGCTTCCAATCGGCAGGCTTTCCATGAAGTTTCCAGCAAGTATCTCTGAAATGCCCGGGTTTACGACAGTGGTCACACCATGGTCGACCCTTCTGCTGTCCTCTTGCAGCAAGAGCAAAGGATTCTTGAGTAGGAGGAAGAGAAGCCCCCATCATGACCTTCTTTCTGCTTTCTTCATGTCGAACCTCTGAGAATGCTTCTTTGACAGTTGGAAGTGGCTTGATACTCATGATTCTACTCCTGACAGCATCAAGTTCCTTGTTGAGACCATGAAGAAATTTGAAAGTTCTCCTTTTCTCTACAATACTCCTGTATAGAGCAGTATCATCTGCACACTTCCAAGAATAAGTTTCAAACAAATCTAATTGATGCCAAAAACGAGTAAGAGTGTTAAAATATTGTGTGAGTGTAGTATCTTCTTGGCGAAGATCATAAAGAGCAGCTTCAATCTCAAATAATTCTGATGTATTATCAGAACTAGAATAAGAATCTTTGACAGCATCCCAAAGTTCCTTGGCTGTCGAATATAAGAGAAAATTTTCTCCTATATCATTATTCATTGAACTAACAAGCCAAGATTTGATCATGTGGTTATCTGTTTTCCAATTTTTATACTTTGGATCGTCTGGTTTTGGAGTCTCAATCTCCCCTGTGAGATATTCTTCCTTCCCTTTTCCACCGATATACATCATTACTGACTGTGACCATTGAAGATAATTATGGCCATTGAACTTGTGGCTAGTGACCAGAGAAACAGCATCATTGTGAGATGAAGAATCTGTTGTTGCATGTGGATTAGAGAGGGTTGATGGATAGGAGGATGCATCTGAGTTTAGGCTGTCTTTTCCAGTAGCCATGAAGAATGTGATGTGTTGAAAAGATGAGAAGGGCTGGTGCGAATTTAGGGGCTGGTTAGAAAAATAATGCAACAGAGATGGGACTGGTGCGATTAGGGCAGAGAAGAAAAGAAAAAAAAATCGATTAGGGCATAGAAATTTTTAACCGACTCTGATACCATGTAGATTTTTGAATAATGGCTTGAATTATTTTATTCACCAAAGAATTACATATAAATAGATAGATTACAAAGCTATACATATAACTTAGGTCAACTAATCTCCTAAAAATCAGGGATATTAAAGAATAAGATAATTCTAATTCCTAAATAATTGATACACAATTAATATTAAATATTTACATAATTCTACAAAACATAATAATGTAAATGTACTATGTTTATTACAGTAATGTTTTAAATTTTTTTTAATAATAATATACATGTTTATTTGAAGAAAAAAAATACTTTAATAAACATGTATATTATTATTAAAAAAAATTTAAATTTATTTTAATGTGATTTATTATATATTTATGTTTATATATAGTGTATTTATTATAAAATATACGATTTATTATATATAATATAAGTTGTTTTATGAAAAATAAATAAACATTTTCAAAAAATAAAATTAAATAAATAATAAACAGTTTAATATAATAAATATATTATACAAAATTTTTGTATAGTATAAATGCTTTTTATCCATTTTACTATAATTTATTATAAATATATGTTTATTTTAACAAAATATTTAATAAAAATAATAAACAATAATGTATTAATAATTTATATCTATGTTTATTTAAAATTAAGTAGAAAAAAAAAACCGTATATTTTTATTAGTTATAAATATATTTTATGTTTATAATTAATCTATATTTTCTTACCAATATATATCTTTATTATTTAATAAATCACATGTTTATTAAAAAAAATAAACAATTTTATAAAATTAATTAAATATTTAGAATAATCTTTTACAAAAATAAACATAGTAAATAATTTTATCTAAACAACATAATAGCATTTCAATTATGATAATATATAGGACATATTGGACATATTTTAATAAAAAAATTATGATTATATATATTGATTTTGAAAAATGTACCATACAATTATTATGTGAATCATGGATGTGATTTATATTGATTTTAAAAATCTACCAATATTGGACATTATAAATAAAAAAAATTAGTTATAAAAATAGTTACACAAATCTAATTATGGTAAGTTTGATTCATTAATACATCTAATATAATTAAATTAATGTTATAAAATAATATAAAATAATATAAAGTAGATGAGAAGAAAGAAGAAGAAGAGAGAAAGAGAAAGTGAATGAGAATTTCTGAGTTGTTTATTCCAATGGGGTGAACCCCTATTTATACAAATACAAGAGTGAGATATTAAGAAACTAAGAAAAAGGGAAACTAAGAAAAAGAGGAATGTTGATTACAATTAATGGTAATAAATAAAAGATTTGGACATCCACATAATTATTAATATTTATAACACTCCCCCTTGGATTTCCATAATAACTGCCTGATTAAAAATCTTGCTGAAAACTTGATCAAAGGAAAAAGAGTATAGTGTAAACTAATTCCCCCTCATTCAAGCAATTGTGGAGATCTTCTAATCAACGAATTTCGATCTTATCTGCCGTCTTCTCAAATGTTGATGTTGGTAATAACTTTGTGAATAAGTTTACAAGATTGACACTTGATTAAATATGTTGAACACCAATATGTATTTTCTTGAAGCGTATAAAGAAGAATTTCATGAAATGTGTTCCAACTCTATCTCCTTCAATGTACCATCCTTTTAGTTGAGCGATGCAAGCAATATTATCCATAGAGAATTGCTTGGGTTGATACTTCTTTATTGAGTGTAATCCATATATTTCACGAATATGCTATGTTAATGATCTCACTCACACATTTTCTACTTGCTTCATAAAATGCAAGTATGTTAACATTATAGTTGCCTCGTTAAAAACCTTGCCAGAAAAACCCAGTGGGACAAAATCTGAGCTAGGGAAAAAGAGTACAATATATATTTCATATTCATAACTATTTGCAAGTTGCCTCGTTAAAAACCTTGCCAGGAAAACCCAGTGGGACAAAACCTGAGCTAAGGGAAAAAGAGTGCAACATGAATATGTCTCCCCCTCATGCACATATGATCCATAATTCTTTTGGTGATAATAGATCTCATAAGATTATTGTTATCACTTTTAAAATATCACCATATACAATCTTTGATCATATATTTTCTATAACTCTTTCAGAGTATGTATGGACTTCTAAATTAGAGACGAGGGGTTCGTGGAACATTAATCTTTATCCAACTAATTGTATCATTCATGTGTGTACACAACTTTGTTCATACTAAAATTTAACATTTCAAGTAGATATGAACATAACACATGAATGATAATATAAATTTTCATTTGTGACAATAATGGTACTCCAAGACCATATATTTGTTCCATCTTGTTGTATGATCTTAATTTTCATATCAAATGATCATATATCTATAATTCTTAATACATATGAAGTACTTCAGGACTTCAATACTAATGAACAAACTTTATACATTTAATATTTCTCGATATACAAAAGAAATAAAAGTTTGTTTTGCAATTAATCAAAAACTCTTCAATAGTCTATCACAACGTATAATTTACGTATTTATACTGCATAGACAACCATACGTATTTTTCAAACAATAATTTACTTACATGTCTTTATTTCATACAAAGATCTTTGTTATATAGTGCCCGCGACTTAGAATTTATATCACTTAAGACATGTATTAAATTCTTCTAGAATTTTTAGATAAGGCTTATTTCAAATTCTCACTATATTAGGAGCTCCAAATAAATAATCTTTTGTTGCAACATTTATGTGACGCTAATAAATCCTCATAAAATATATTCTAGGCTATAATCAAATCATGATTATATTTTCTCAATATTTAAGCCTTACTTCAATCAATCTCATGTCTATGCAAACTTTGTACAACAATTCATTATGCACAAATACATATATGTAAATTTCTCATTAGAAATATTTATTTGCACACCCTACTTTTGGGTTTTATGCCCTAAATAAAACTCATTACAATCTGATTAGTTATCAATTTAGAAGTGAAGCATGTTTACATGTATGTTACATGTTTATGGTTTAATACATATATTTGATATATGCACAAAATCAGTTAAATCCAGAACATATAGTTATTCACAATTACAGTATCGTCAATACAGTGGAATGTGATTGTGATTATATGATTCAAAAGATTTGGTCCCTGTTCGTCAGTGTTTTGGATTTACACTGATGTGATAATCAGCGATGAAGTATACTTACACTTGGAGTAAGTGTTTTGTTCTTTCCAGAATATTGGTAAAGTATACTGGTTTCGAATGCATGGAGTATGCATTGGACTGGACCGATATTGAACTTGGTTAAAGATATTGTAAACTTACCGTTGTATCTTTCCAAGTCAATGTCAGAAGTTGATCTTAGATTAAGAGAATCTAAATCCTGATATGCTTAGGCTCAATCTCAGGAGTGCTATTCTTGTTCTTTGATTTATTAGTTAAAGCCTGTTTTGAGTCAGGATAATACATATATTTTGGGAACATGATGGCATAACTGAATAGGGAGTGCTAAACATAAATATGGAAATCTATAGCTTCTACTGGTGTATAGAAGTAAAGTGATGATTCCTTTTGAGCTTAGTTAAATAGAAGTAAATGGATGAGCTCTTGTTTCAGTGACTATATATTAGATCACTAAAACATCATTTACAGGTAACTAAGTGTTCAAATGGGCAAAATACATTGAGGGGTGTAAACGGTAAATTGGTCCCGTCTCGATGTAAATCATCTATATAGAGGATCTCTAAATCACATTAAGATTATAACAATGGTTAAATTAGATAGCATATTGATATCGTGAAACATATGATATGCTCTATATAAGTCTGAGAGTGCAATTCCAAGTTCTAAGAGTGGATTCAACGAGGAATTAATAAGTTATGGATTTACTTGGTAAATCGGTTCAACTTATTGGAAGCTCAGAATATAGATCCATGGTCCCCATTCTAGTTGAGACTATACTGTTTGTAGGACTCTATAATTGATTTATGATTAATCAATTATAATTCTAAAAAGTTAGACTATGTCTAATTTGTGAATTCTCACAGTTTAGGGATGAAATCGTAAATAAGAGGGTTTCTAGGTTTAATTATTAATTATGAGACATTGCATGTGTGAATTAATAATTAATTTTAAATGGTAATATTATTTAATAATCTATTTTAGTTATTAAATAATTGGTTTTGGCATTTAAATGATTAGAATTAGAAAAATGGCATTTTTGGAGAAATAGAAATAAAATTGAGGAAACTGCAAAATCAATGTGAGGCCCATTCACACCATGGCCGGCCACATCATTGTCTTTTCCCAATTATTATTTTTCAACTTAATTTGTCATTTAATTGCTAATCAAAGCCTAGCCTAAATAGGAAAGTGGTGAATCATACTAAATAAAGCAGTTATTCTATTACACAGTAAAAGAGGAAACTGTTTATTTGGAAAGTTGTGATCTTCTCTTTTCCTATTTATAGCAGCCCCTCTCTTCTCTTTGTATGCATGTGTGTTGCTTGAGAAACTTTGCTCTGCAAAGTGTATCACACGAAAATAAGAGAGAAAAACAAAGAGAGATTTCAAAATTCCCTAGTGAGAGAGAAGTGCTCACTCACATCATTCAGTATCTCATCATAGTTTGGAAGACTGTGAAGGATCACATCCAAGTGAAGAACTTTCGGGCTCAGATCTTGATTATACTCTGCTACAGACAGGAATCAAGGGTTAGAGATCTGAGTGGAAGGAGACATAAATTCCGCTGCAATCACTGTAAGTTATTCTTAACTTTTATGTGTTTAGTTCATCGTTTTAGAAGTTCAATATTAGGTTGTTAAATCAACATACTTGCAATAGATCTAAGATCCTGGATAAATATAATACCAACAACTAGCACCAGAGCCATGGTAATTGATTTACTTGCAAGAAATTGGGACTTAAAACGATTTGCTTGTGATTTGGATGGTTTCATGTTGTGTCATATTGATGTTTGATTGATGTTTGTGAATTCTGGGAAAAATAATTGATTGTCTGTATCTGGAATTATTTTTATTGGATAGTTTGGAAAATTCTAAGCAATTTACTTTTTTACAGAACTCGATTTCGATTTAATTTGAATTAGTTATGAATTTTTTAAAATCGGGAAAAATCTGGGTGGTGATCACCCTACCCACGCGCGCGGAAGGGCTGCTGGCAGCCTCACTGCGCCGAGGTACCTCGGCTGATCTCCTCCCCTGCGCGCGCGGACGGTATGCAACGCATACCATCCGTACAGTGTGCTATTTTCTTCGTTTTCTTCGATTTTTCATGCTATTTCATGGAATTAAATTCCGATTTTTTGTGTAGTTTTGTATGTTGATTTTTGTTTTTCAAACTTCAAATCTAATTATCAGAAATAAATTAATTTTATTTTTTAAAATTAATTTTAGATATTAGTGCAATTTGATTTTGAAAATTGGAAAAATCAAGTTTTGCTTACCTTTTTCTTATTTCCTTTAAAATTTGATTATTTTATTTTTTTAAGGTCAGATATTAATTTTTTTTGGTAACTTGACCTTAATTAAAATAAGATCCAAATAATCATGATAATTTTAAAAGAGGAAATAAGGTATTTTTGTTAACTCTTAAATTTTGTTATTTTTTAATTAAATTAAGTTATAAAATAAGAAAAGGGTATGTATTTACCATTTTCTATTTTATTATTTAATTTATTAAATAACATGAAATTTAAAAGGAAGTTGACAGTATAATTTTGAAATGCATTTAGGTTACCCAAAACCTAAATTTTCAAAATGGTAGGTTTAATTTTAATATTATTTTTCGAAATATAGATTTAAAATTAAATAAATCCTACATCCAACTATCCAGGTCTAACCTTGTTGCAGGAGTATGTGTTTTAGATTGTTTGCAAGCTTTTCTAAAACCTATTATTACTTGATCTAAATTGCCAGGGTTAACTTGTTGACAGATCAAATGATCTGATTTTAACCCATGGTTCAATTGATGATAGATCAAGTTGATAATTTATAACAGGTAATTTTTACAAACTTCTTTCATCTATGTATGACCTAGTAACATGATAGGATCCATCCAAATCTGTGTGCCTGTGTGAGCCTATATGTTTAATTTTTATTATAGGTACATATAGTTTGTTGTTGCTAAATAAAATGTCATAGCCTGATAGATTTTATTTAGGCTCATTTAGTTAATGAGCCTATTCAATTAATAACAGTTGTTCATTTTAAGGTTAAATTCCTCTCTTTTGGGCCTTGTGTGAGAGTTGGGAGCCTTAGAAGTAGGTGCGACATACTGGACCCAGCTCCCCCTCACATGAACAACCCCAATTGTGAAGGCCCATTTGCCTAATTTGGATAACTGTGCTAGGTTAATTATATTAGTTTAACCTAATAAAAAAAATTGAATAGCAACATAATTAATTTCTTCGAAATTAATTTAAGAAAAACATAGTTTAATGAATTTCATTTCTGGATAAACTATTTGTATTTTTCTTGTATTTAATTAAATAAAGAATTTTAACTAACTAGATTCCTTTTGAAACTTATTTTTATTATTTCATTAAATATTCTTATTTAAGTTATGAATTAGTAATTACTAATTTTTCATAATAACTTAAATTTAAATATATTTTGATAATAATGTTAAGCTGTGGAATTCTAGGAATTAGTTATTGAAGATTCTTAGAAGATATTATTTTAAGTTGGTTTTAAACTTAAAAAGGGAATATCTTTAAATTAGGTAATTACCACCTAATTTTGATATTTAATTAAATGATGTTTGGAAAATTTTAAGTTTGTAAATTATAGATTCTTTCTATAATAACTTAAATCAGATATTTTCCAGATCTTGAAAAGATACTTAGTAGAATTGAGATATTTTCTAGATAGTTATTTCCATACTAATTATTATTTCTAATCTAGGAAAATATCATTGATTGTGAAATTAATTGGTTAATAATTAATTTTGGTACAATTCAATTAAGGATATTTTTCCTTGTATTAAATTGGAAATTAATGATTAAGCCTTCTCTATACTTAATTATTTATTTCCTGAATTTAATACATTTAATTAAATTGAAAATTAAATGTCTAAGCTGATTTTCATTATGATACTTAGATATTATTATTTTCATGATATTTAATTAAATAAGAAAATTATTTTAAGTTGGGTATTTCCATAACAACTTAAATTTGAATAATTTTCATAATATATTTTATTTATTTTATTAATCATTTTTCAAAATAGCATTTAATTATGCAAGATGATTTTGAATTTATCTTGAAAGATAGATTGAAGTTGTAAATTAATTATTTTAATTAATTTTGAATCAACTTAAATCAATGATCTTTTCATTTAATGATTAATTTAAAATAAAGGAACTGAAATATATTATTAGAAATTGGATTAATTAGTCAAGAAAATCTAGATAGATAATATTTTTGCTTGAGGTGTTTTTTCTAAGTAAAGTTTGATTTATTTTAAATGTATTTCAAAAATTGTGTATTTTTGGAAATACAATATATATATATTTGTAGAAAATTTTAATTTGAGTTGCAAATTAATTTAAATTAATACAACTTAAATTAAGTAATTTTCTTAATATTTGTTGGAAAATTAACACTAAGATGGAAATAATTCATTTTATTTTCTTAACCATCTAAGTTTAATTTTACAAATATTAAATTAAATTTTATTTAGATTCTATTCTAAATTTAAAATTTAATAAATAAATATAGATTTAAAATAAATAAATAATAGAAGAAAATACAATTTAAATAATGAGCTTTATTATTTTGAGATATTCGATCTCCATTGTTGGTTTTACATAGCTATTGTTTTAGTGAGTAATCCTCCCTAATGGAGGAACGTTCATTAGCAAGTTAGCGCTGTTTAATCTCGAAAGATAAGTATGTTTGTAAGTGTTTTATATTAGTATTAACCACCCTAATGGTGGGTACTGTATAAGACTTACAAACATATGAAACAATGGCAGAAGCTCATGAAATAAGAATGACCTTGACTCTCGCCTAAACGGGACAACGTCGGATTCTCCTTTCGATCGAATAAAAGGTTGCTAGAAGGTTTGCTATTCTAGATGAGCTGACAACTCTATTCAATGAATGATAGTGTAATGACCGCTCTAGTAATGTGGATTAGAAAAGGCAATTAGCACTAATTTTTATTATTTTATTACTTTATTATTATTTGTGAATTAATTTATTTGTGGACCCCAATATTTAGAAATAAATATTAGAGTTATAATTTCTCAATTCCGGAGATTTTATTAAACTCTAGGGGTATTATTTAGCTTATATGTAAAATATGTTAATTTTGTAATTTTTGCTCGGCGACAACGGAAAATGCGATGGATGGCTAGATAATCACATGAGTAAGTTTAGAACCCTATTTTATGGTGGGAAATATTTTAGAGAAAATATTTTATCGGGATTGAGCGGGGTTATGGAATTGACCATTTTGCCCCTAGTTTCAAAGAAATACCCTAGTTTAAGTCTAAGGGCTTTTTAGTCTTTTGTTAATGGTGGATTAGGTGGCTGCCATGGGTGTGTGACACCTAGCACATTTGTTTTCAGCATGATTTAATTAAAACCTTTTGAGAAATTAAGAGATAAAGAAGAAAAAAATTGGAAATTGGATTATCTCTTGAATTCTCTCTCTCTTGCTTTCGGCTGGGACAACTAAGGACCTAAACCAGAATTTTTCATCTTGTTTTTCTGGGATTTAGCAAGGAATCAAGGAGGATTTAACTAAGGTAAGCCCTAGAACTCTTGCTTATGAAATTTTTGAGCTTTTTACTTAGTTTGAACATGTGATTTTGGGAGTAAGTGGCTGTTAGGTTTAGGTAGGTTTAGGATTCGAATTTTAGGGCTCTTTTGAGTTGATTTTAGCTCCTAGTAGCTGGTTTTGCAGTGTGTTGTTGATTTTATACAAGTTTAAGTTCTAAGAGCAAAGCTTTGTTCATTAATGGCAACTTGAGTTGTGATGGTTTATTTTGTGAATTGCTGCCTGGAAATCATTGTATATGCATTGTATAGGTATACTGGAGAGTTTGGTAAAGTTTGGGATTGAATTGAATCAAGGGGGATGATTTTTGGTTCCCAGCAGTAGAACCGGAATTCCGGTTCTGGGTGGCCTGTACCAACCGGTCGACCGGTTGGTGACCCAGAACCGGGATGCCGGTTGGGAACCGGTCTACCTCTTGGGGGATTTTCCAGAACCCTAGTTTTGGCCAATTTTGAGATATTTAGGGTATTGCCATGATGTTTATCGATAGGGAGCTTTTAGTTTCAAGTTTTAAGTCCCGAAAAGTGACTTAGCGAGTCACTCATCTGTATTACTATTATTGTGATTAGGGCATCCATCTAGCACGTGAATTCCGTTCAGGTCGACCAGCACACTTGAATTCGGAAAACAGGTAAGAACTGTGTATAATGTATGATGTGATATCTGAATGTATGTATATGTGTTTATATATGCATGCTTGAATTATGTTAAACACTACCAACACTTGTATGAATAAGTTATAGAGTGCATTGGTACAGTGATTGTTGTTAATTTGAGTACGATACAGTGATACCAACACAGGCATAGGAAAATGCTAAGGTGTGTGGTACATCACTCAGTGTTACTCAGTGATCGGGATAAACCCTACCAACACTCGTACAGTGAGGTACGATGTGTATGTGGTATAGTGGTTGTACCCTGGTATTGAACGTTCATACTCATCTGTTAAGCTCTGTAAATAGGTGTATGGGCGCCTATTTACAGGTCGGAAATTATATGGTATGTTATATGCATTTCTTACTGAGTCTGTTGACTCACAGTTTCTACTTCCATGTGTAGGTAAAGGAAAGGCGAAGGCTGAACAGGAATGAACCTGAGCTCGGGTGAGATTGTACATGTCAAACGGGGCGACCTGGAGTGTTCGGTCTCGGGACATCTGGGGATTATATTTTGAAAGTCGCTGTGCGACCTGAGAATTATTTATTTTGAAATGTAAAGTTTAAAAAGTAAATTTACAAAGTTTGAAATCGGGATCCCGAGATTTGTAAATATTATATTATATTACAAAGTTTAATATTTAAAGCAAAAGTTTTAATTTGACACGTTTTTCAAGAAATTTCTTTGATTAGCAAAGATTGCACAATAATTGAAAAAGCACTATAGCGTGCCTTAGCATTAGGGCGTTACAATTTCGGTATCAGAGCCGCCAGGTTTGTCTACCGAAGCTTGCTATGACATGTACAATCTTCATCAGAGAAAGCTGGGTTCACGGTTCAGTAAGCCCGTACTTGTTTAGTATTTTTAATAAGTGTGATGTGAAAGCATGTTAGGAAGCATATTAGATTTAAATTAAATATATTTCCTTAAAAAGAAAAGAAAGTGTGTTGCCTTTAAGTTATTAAGAGCGGTGTTAATTTTGATCGTTGTCTAACCTGCCTGGCTTATGGGTTCGCAGGCTAAGTCCTATTAAATGGACGCCCCGCGAAATACAAGAAGTCAGGGTGACATGGTTGAGACCGGAGGCGGTCAGGGGAATCCTCAAAATCCTCGTGGTCGCGGCCGTGGCCGTGGCAGAGCTCAGGGTGGTCGCCCTGTAAATCCACCTCAAGCTCCTCCTGACTGGGAGCAAAGATTTGCTGAAATGCAAGATAGAATCCGTCAGCAAGACGAAGAGATTCAAAGATTGAGGCAGCAGGGTCCTCCTGCCGTGCCTCCTCAAGAATTTCAGGCCGTTGCAGTTCCTGCGGTTCCAGCAGAACAACCTATTGTTGGCAACCGTATGGAGCCGTTGTATGAAAGATTCCGGAAACAGGCACCTCCAGTGTTTCTGGGAGGCCCTGATGTGATGAAGGCCGAGCAGTGGCTTTCAATGATTGAACGCATCCTTAATTTCATGGGAGTGGTTGGAAATGACCGGGTGACCTGCGCCACTTTCCAGTTTCAGGAAGATGCTCTCGTGTGGTGGGAATTGATAACCCTCACTCGTGACGTCACGTTGATGACCTGGGAAGAATTTAGGGAGTTATTTAATTCTAAGTATTACAACGAAGCGGTCCGCAGTGCAAAGCGGAAAGAGTTCACTGATCTAGTTCAGACTGAGAGAATGTCAGTCACTGAGTACACAACGAAGTTTGATCGGTTGGCTAAGTTGGCAGCAGGAATTGTGCCCACGGACTTCAGTAAGAAAGAAAAATATTTAGCGGGATTGAGTGCAAAGATCCGGCATGATCTGGTTATCACCACTACTGAAGCAACCACGTATGCAGATATGGTTGAGAAGGCTTTGAGAGCCGAGGGTGCAGTAAAATTTCTTCAGGAGCCCCGGGTGACTCCGAGTGTTTGTGGAACCCCCACTGTTCCTACTCCTGTTTATGGTAGGGATGGTGGTGACTCCACCACTGAGCAGAAAAGAAAAATTGTTCCAGCTTCTAGTGGCTCGGGGCAAAGTAAGCGGTTCCGTGGGAACCAAGGCAGAGGAGGACGCCAGGGTTACTCTTATCCTGAGTGTCCAAGGTGCAAGAAACATCATCCGGGAGAGTGTAACCGGAAGACATGCTTCCTGTGTGGCATGGTGGGGAATTTCAAGAAAGATTGCCCCCAGACAAAGAAAGAGGAGCCGAAAGCTGAGGTGAAACCGGTTCTTGCTCGTGTGTTTGCCATTACCCAAGCTGATGCTGCAGCCAGTCCTTCTGTTGTGACAGGTCAGCTTCCCGTCAACAACTTGTTATTTACAGTATTATTTGACTCGGGAGCTACACGTTCATATGTGGCTACAAGAGTGATTGATCTTTTGGGTAGGCCTTGTGATATTTTAGAAAGAGGGTTTGGAACCCTAATGCCTAGCGGGGAATTGGTTATCTCTAATAGGCGTATTAGGTCTATGCCGATTAGGATCGAAGATAGGGAATTGAATACTGACCTTATAGAATTGAAATTAACTGAGTTTGATATTATACTGGGAATGGATTTTCTATCCAAGTCTTCGACCAGTATAGATTGTAGGCGTAAAATGGTGACTTTTCAGCCGGAAGGTGAAGATCCATTTGTTTATGTTGGATCGGTTCAGGGGTCTCGGATCCCGGTTATTTCTGTGTTGAGAGCTAGGGATTTACTATGCAATGGTTGTGTAGGATTTCTAGCGGTAGTTTTTGACTCCAAAGCAGACACGAAACATTTGGGCCTGAGGTAGTCCGGGTGGTGAAAGATTTTCTTGATGTGTTTCCCGAGGAGTTGCCGGGATTGCCGCCACAGCGAGAGATTGACTTTGTAATTGATTTGGCACCTGGAGTCGAACCTGTTTCTAAAGCTCCATATAGGATGGCTCCAGCAGAACTCAAGGAGCTTAAGTTACAACTTCAGGGGATGCTTGATATTGGGTTTATTCGACCCAGTGTATCGCGCTGGGGAGCTCCGGTTCTTTTTGTGAAAAAGAAAGATGGTTCCCTCAGAATGTGTATTGATTATCGGGAACTAAACAAGCTGACGATTAAGAACAAGTACCCGTTGCCCAGGATCGATGATCTGTTCGATCAGCTTCAGGGAAAGACAGTGTTTTCAAAGATTGATTTACGGTCGGGTTATCATCAACTCAGAATTCGGGAGGAGGACATACCGAAGACTGCTTTTAGAACCAGATATGGGCACTATGAGTTTCTGGTAATGTCATTCGGATTGACTAATGCTCCTGCGGCCTTTATGGATCTTATGAATAGGGTGTTCAAGGATTTCCTCGATAACTGCGTTATAGTGTTTATCGATGATATTCTTGTATACTCTCAGTCAGAAGAGGAGCACGAGCATCATCTTCGAATTGTGTTACAGCGACTTAGGGATCACAAGCTGTATGCCAAGTTCAAAAAGTGCGAATTCTGGTTGTCCGAGGTGTCTTTTCTGGGTCATATTGTTGGGAAAAATGGAATTATGGTCGATCCAAACAAGATAGAATCAGTGAAGAATTGGCCGAGGCCCAAGTCTGTGACAGAAATTCGAAGTTTTCTCGGGTTAGCAGGGTATTATCGACGTTTCGTCGAAGGATTTTCTAAACTTTCTATGCCCTTAACCGAATTGACCAAGAAAAATCAGAGATTTGTGTGGTCAGATAAGTGTGAGTCAAGCTTTCAAGAGTTGAAGCAGCGTTTGATAACAGCTCCGGTGTTAGCTTTGCCATCAGATCAAGAGAAATTTGTTGTGTATTGTGATGCATCCAGACAGGGTCTGGGATGTGTTCTGACGCAAGCTGACAGAGTCATAGCTTATGCCTCTCGTCAACTGAAGGATTATGAGCAGCGTTACCCAACTCATGATTTGGAACTCGCTGCTGTGGTTTTTGCTTTAAAGATTTGGTGACATTATCTTTACGGTGAAAAGTGTGAGATTTATACTGGTCATAAAAGTCTTAAATACTTTTTCACCCAAAAAGATTTGAATATGAGGCAGAGAAGGTGGTTGGAGTTAGTTAAAGACTACGATTGCGAAATATTGTATCACCCCGGGAAAGCCAATGTTGTGGCCGATGCTCTGAGCAGAAAGGGTCCCGGGCAAGTATGCACTACGGTTATGATAGCCCCACAACTAGCCTCAGAAATGGTTAGTGCAGGAATTGAGTTCGTGGTCGGGAAATTACACAATTTAACCCTCCAATCCGATCTGTTGGAGAGAATCAGAAGGGCACAACTAGAAGATCCCGAGCTAGTTAAAGTTCGAGATGAAGTAGTGGCTGGTCGGCCTAGAGGTTTTACAGTCTCGAGCAGTGGAATGTTGTTATATAAAGCTCGAGTTTGTGTTCCTAGTGTTGATGAGCTTAAGAAAGAAATACTGGATGAAGCTCACACCACGCCATATTCGTTGCATCCGGGAACCACCAAGATGTATCAGGATTTGAAACCCTACTTCTGGTGGTATGGGATGAAAAGAGACGTGGTGGACTATGTGTCCAAGTGTTTAACCTGCCAGCAGATTAAGGTTGAACATTAGAGGCCGGCAGGGTTATTGCAACCTTTAGTCCTTCCAGAATGGAAGTGGGAGAACATCGCAATGGACTTTGTAACTGGATTACCTAGAACTACAGGGATGTATGATTCTGTATGGGTCATTGTGGATAGATTTACAAAGTCGGCTCACTTTCTACCAGTGAAAGTTACCTATTCAAAGGGATCAAGATATGCTGAATTGTATGTGAAGGAGATAGTTCGTCTCCATGGAGCCCCTAAATCTATTGTGTCAGATAGGGATCCAAAGTTCACATCGAAGTTTTGGGTGAGTCTTCAGAAGGCTATGGGTACCAAGTTAAAGTTTAGTACAGCCTTTCACCTTCAGACTGATGGTCAGTCAGAAAGAACTATCCAGATTTTGGAAGACCTACTGCGAGCCTGTGTCATGGACTTTGAGGGTTCATGGAGTAAGTACTTGCCTTTAATTGAATTCTCCTACAACAACAGCTACCAAAGTACAATAGAGATGGCTCCCTATGAGATGTTATACGGTAGAAAATGTCGTTCTCCTATTCATTGGGACGAGACAGGAGAAAGGAAGTACTTGGGTCCAGAGTTGGTGCAAAAGACCAATGAAGCTATTGATAAGATCAAGGCTCGGATGCTTGCTTCTCAAAGCAGGCAGAAAAGTTATGCTGATCCGAAGCGCAGAGATGTCACATTTCAGGCAGGGGAACATGTTTTCCTGCGAGTTTCACCCATGAAGGGTATTTGGCGCTTCGGGAAGAAGGGTAAGTTAAGCCCTAGGTTCATTGGGCCATTTCAGATACTCGAGAAGGTCGGGCAGGTAGCGTATCGGCTAGCCTTACCACCAGCATTATCAGCTGTTCATGACGTATTTCACATCTCTATGTTAAGGAAATACGTGTCAGACCTGACTCATGTCTTGAGTTATGAAGCCCTTGAACTACAACCAGACTTATCCTATGAAGAGCAACCTGTTCAGATTTTGGATAAGAAAGAAAAAGTTCTTCGCAACAAGACTATTGCACTGGTTAAGGTGCTCTGGAGGAACAGTAAGGTGGAAGAAGCCACCTGGGAATTGGAGTCTGATATGAGGACTCAACATCCAGAACTATTCAGGTTAGATGTCGGGGACGAAATCCTATTAACGGGGGGATAATTGTAATGACCGCTCTAGTAATGTGGATTAGAAAAGGCAATTAGCACTAATTTTTATTATTTTATTACTTTATTATTATTTGTGAATTAATTTATTTGTGGACCCCAATATTTAGAAATAAATATTAGAGTTATAATTTCTCAATTCCGGAGATTTTATTAAACTCTAGGGGTATTATTTAGCTTATATGTAAAATATGTTAATTTTGTAATTTTTGCTCGGCGACAACGGAAAATGCGATGGATGGCTAGATAATCACATGAGTAAGTTTAGAACCCTATTTTATGGTGGGGAATATTTTAGAGAAAATATTTTATCGGGATTGAGCGGGGTTATGGAATTGACCATTTTGCCCCTAGTTTCAAAGAAATACCCTAGTTTAAGTCTAAGGGCTTTTTAGTCTTTTGTTAATGGTGGATTAGGTGGCTGCCATGGGTGTGTGACACCTAGCACATTTGTTTTCAGCATGATTTAATTAAAACCTTTTGAGAAATTAAGAGATAAAGAAGAAAAAAATTGGAAATTGGATTATCTCTTGAATTCTCTCTCTCTTGCTTTCGGCTGGGACAACTAAGGACCTAAACCAGAATTTTTCATCTTGTTTTTCTGGGATTTAGCAAGGAATCAAGGAGGATTTAACTAAGGTAAGCCCTAGAACTCTTGCTTATGTAATTTTTGAGCTTTTTACTTAGTTTGAACATGTGATTTTGGGAGTAAGTGGCTGTTAGGTTTAGGTAGATTTAGGATTCGAATTTTAGGGCTCTTTTGAGTTGATTTTAGCTCCTAGTAGCTGGTTTTGCAGTGTGTTGTTGATTTTATACAAGTTTAAGTTCTAAGAGCAAAGCTTTGTTCATTAATGGCAACTTGAGTTGTGATGGTTTGTTCTGTGAATTGCTGCCTGGAAATCATTGTATATGCATTGTATAGGTATACTGGAGAGTTTGGTAAAGTTTGGGATTGAATTGAATCAAGGGGGATGATTTTTGGTTCCCAGCGGAGAATCGAATTCCGGTTCGTGGCTCGTACCAACCTGGCGGACCTATTGGTGACCCAGAACCGGGATGCCGGTTGGGAACCGGTCTACCTCTTGGGGGATTTTCCAGAACCCTAGTTTTGGCCAATTTTGAGATATTTAGGGTATTGCCATGATGTTTATCGATAGGGAAACTTTTAGTTTCAAGTTTTAAGTCTCGAAAAGTGACTTAGCGAGTCACTCATCTGTATTACTATTATTGTGATTAGGGCATCCATCTAGCACGTGAATTCCGTTCAGGTCGGCCAGCACACTTGAATTCGGAAAACAGGTAAGAACTGTGTATAATGTATGATGTGATTATCTGAATGTATGTATATGTGTTTATATATGCATGCTTGAATTATGTTAAACACTACCAACACTTGTATGAATAAGTTATAGAGTGCATTGGTACAGTGATTGTTGTTAATTTGAGTACGATACAGTGATACCAACACAGGCATAGGAAAATGCTAAGGTGTGTGGTACATCACTCAGTGTTACTCAGTGATCGGGATAAACCCTACCAACACTCGTACAGTGAGGTACGATGTGTATGTGGTATAGTGGTTGTACCCTGGTATTGAACGTTCATACTCATCTGTTAAGCTCTGTAAATAGGTGTATGGGCGCCTATTTACAGGTCGGAAATTATATGGTATGTTATATGCATTTCTTACTGAGTCTATTGACTCACAGTTTCTACTTCCATGTGTAGGTAAAGGAAAGGCGAAGGCTGAACAGGAATGAACCTGAGCTCGGGTGAGATTGTACATGTCAAGCGGCGCGACCTGGAGTGTTCGGTCTCGGGACATCTGGGGATTATATTTTGAAAGTCGCTGTGCGACCTGAGAATTATGTATTTTGAAATGTAAAGTTTAAAAAGTAAATTTACAAAGTTTGAAATCGGGATCCCGAGATTTGTAAATATTATATTATATTACAAAGTTTAATATTTAAAGCAAAAGTTTTAATTTGACACGTTTTTCAAGAAATTTCTTTGATTAGCAAAGATTGCACAATAATTGAAAAAGCACTGTAGCGTGCCTTAGCATTAGGGCGTTACAGATAGCTTTGACTCTCGCCTAAACGGGACACTGATATCAGTTTGTTGAAAACCTTGGAAATTATTTAGGATTGATTTTTTTTTTGTATTTTCTCTAGTCATTCCTACTTGCTGTATGCTGATAATTTCTGAATGAGATTTTTTGATAAACCATAACTGATATCTATGTATTATCTTGTAGTATCCTTAATTGAAATGTCAAATCCCATGTTGTCACTATTAACTAAAAATAAGCTAAATGGATCTAACTTCCCAAAGTGGAGAGAGAATATTCATATTGCTCTCATAGGTGAAAGTGCCTCGTTTGTGTTGACTGAGCCGTCCCCTGAGCAGCCAAGTGACAATGCTACCAAAGCTGTAAAAGAGAAGTTCGAGCGTTGGCATAATTCTAACAATAAAGCTCGTTACTTCATGCTTTCCAGCATGGTTGACACCTTGAAAACAAGGTTTGCAAACACTGTCACGGCTGTAGAAATCATGACGCAGTTAACTGAGCTATTCGGTATGGCATCTATTCAGTCTCGTTTCGACGCGACTAAGAAATTCATCAATGCACGGATGGAACCCCATCAGAATGTGCGTGATCACCTTCTCCAGATGGCTAGTTATTTCCAGGAAGCCCAGAATCATGGTGCTGAAATGGATCAGACTACTCAAGTGAGTCTTATCTTGAATAGCCTGACTCCAGATTTTCTGCCTACACATCAAATTATGTCATGAATAAGAAGGAACAAGACTTTCATACTTTAGTCAATGGCCTTCAGACATATGAAAATTTGATTGGAGGTCCCAAGAAAAGAGGGAATAAACCTCAGAATTCTGGAAATGGTAATAAGACAAGTAATCCTGAGGCACTTGTTGCTTCTACTTCCAAATCCCATCATAAGAAGAAGTGGAAAAATGCCAAGAAGCGAGCTCAAGTTGCGAATGCAGCTAGGAACAAAAATGCTGGAGCTTCTGGCAATACACAAAAAGGAAAATGTTTCTACTGCAATGAGAAAGGCCATTGGAAATCCCAATGTCCTAAGTATCTCGCAAAGAAACAAGGTATTTTCTTTATAAACTGATGTGTTTTTAGTGAATTATTATCCTTTTGGATTAATAATTCTGGACTACTAACCTTGTTTATTATTCTTCT
Source organism: Cannabis sativa (assembly GCF_029168945.1). Lineage (NCBI taxonomy): Eukaryota > Viridiplantae > Streptophyta > Magnoliopsida > Rosales > Cannabaceae > Cannabis > Cannabis sativa. The sequence continues at coordinate 51,662,447 of NC_083607.1, read as the reverse complement.
TATAGCTAAAGCTTCTTAAACTCGGGTGCTGTCTTAACGAGTTGGATTAGAAAGCTGGATGGTGGATGGAGATTGTCTATAATAAAGAAGAAGCTCTTTCATTTGAATTAATTGTTTAGTTTTTCAAACAATTTGGATTTCAAGTTTTGGGATCTTAATTCCCTGTTTGGTTCTCATAAATATTGCAAACAATTTTTGGTTTATAATAATTTTTTTTTTTGCAATTTATGAGTTGAGCTTCAGTTCTTTATTTTTTACCGATTATTATATTTATTATGTTTGAATGTGTATGTGTTTTTATTATTGATGCAAATTCAAAAGTATTTAAACTCTTAACAGAGTTATTACTACATAAACACTTGAAGTTATTTCTATGTTTATGAACAATTGTTGGTTTCAAAACAATTATTTGAGAATTTGTTTAATAAAAAGATCTTTTGATCTGATAGGGGTGGAGAAAAGTTAAGAATAATATGCAGTTCAAACGATTTTTTATATCTAATGAACTCTGGATTATATTCAACTCCACAGACTCTCTATCACACTTAGAGATTTACAACCTTTAAGGGTGGACCATAATCTCTATAAACTTAGGGGTGGACTTTATTCTATAGTACCCTTTGTGACACATAATTTTAAACATGGAAATAATATAATAAATTAGCTATTATCAGAATAAATCCTTGATCTTGATTATATGTTCCAGTTTAGATTTACTGTTGTAATAGTTATTGATACCATTAAAGTTCTTTGATAATGTTTCACATTACCTTGGTTGAGTGGGAGAATATTAAAATTCTTTACCCATCTTCGTTTGGTTGATAATTGTGATAGGAACTTAAGAACACCTCTGATAAAAACAAGTCTAACCATTCACATGGATAGACATAACTTATCAGAATTATGAGAATAAGATAGAAGAATTCTTGCATAGTCTATTCGAAAGACTGATTCAAGATGTCTATTTCTCATAACATTTTATGGTATCTTGATTTGATTGCTTAAATCTCTAGCAAGTATTTTTCACTTCAAATACTAGACTGCTATGTTGTTGAACTAATCTTAAAGAAACTTACAGTTTCGGCTTAAGATAATAAAGTCACAACGAGATGTTCCCAGAAACAATAGTAAAAGGTTAAAAGTTTCTAACCAGACATCTGCTATTGAGTGGGAGCCATCTGAGATGTAATCAAATGGGGAACATTAGGAGACAATCAAGAAAGATTTACAAAAGTGACGTATATGTTATTAAGGAACTATGTATTAGTGGTCCTGATATGCACACTGACTCATTATGAGATGGTGGTTACTCTGGGGGTGGAGGAATCATTATAGAAGAGTGTTTAAACCCATCTATAATCATTCAAGCTTCATCAGAGAAGATATAACTTTGTAAATTCAAAATTACCAGAAAGTTATTTTACTGAAGAAAATTCTACACTGCTTTATCTCAATTCCAGATTTTAAAATTTGAGAGATATGTCTTCTGGTTGTTCAGATGTACTTAATGGGCAGTAAGGATTTCAGTATCCCTTGACGAGTAAAGCATAAGTTAGGGAAGGTTTCATGTGTCTCATGAACCTGATTCCGTATATATGGGTGGATTCAAAGATACTACACTTGATCAGAGGATCAAGACAAAAGATTGATTGTAATGCACAACTTGTTTTATGTTAGTGCAAGTGGGAGTTTGTTGGGTTTTATGCCCTAAATAAAACTCATTACAATCTGATTAGTTATCAATTTAGAAGTGAAGCATGTTTACATGTATGTTACATGTTTATGGTTTAATACATATATTTGATATATGCACAAAATCAGTTAAATCCAGAACATATAGTTATTCACAATTACAGTATCGTCAATACAGTGGAATGTGATTGTGATTATATGATTCAAAAGATTTGGTCCCTGTTCGTCAGTGTTTTGGATTTACACTGATGTGATAATCAGCGATGAAGTATACTTACACTTGGAGTAAGTGTTATGTTCTTTCCAGAATATTGGTAAAGTATACTGGTTTCGAATGCATGGAGTATGCATTGGACTGGACCGATATTGAACTTGGTTAAAGATATTGTAAACTTACCGTTGTATCTTTCCAAGTCAATGTCAGAAGTTGATCTTAGATTAAGAGAATCTAAATCCTGATATGCTTAGGCTCAATCTCGGTGAGTGCTATTCTTGTTCTTTGATTTATTAGTTAAAGCCTGTTTTGAGTCAGGATAATACATATATTTTGGGAACATGATGGCATAACTGAATAGGGAGTGCTAAACATAAATATGGAAATCTATAGCTTCTACTGGTGTATAGAAGTAAAGTGATGATTCCTTTTGAGCTTAGTTAAATAGAAGTAAATGGATGAGCTCTTGTTTCAGTGACTATATATTAGATCACTAAAACATCATTTACAGGTAACTAAGTGTTCAAATGGGCAAAATACATTGAGGGGTGTAAACGGTAAATTGGTCCCGTCTCGATGTAAATCATCTATATAGAGGATCTCTAAATCACATTAAGATTATAACAATGGTTAAATGAGATAGCATATTGATATCGTGAAACATATGATATGCTCTATATAAGTCTGAGAGTGCAATTCCAAGTTCTAAGAGTGAATTCAACGAGGAATTAATAAGTTATGGATTTACTTGGTAAATCGGTTCAACTTATTGGAAGCTCAGAATATAGATCCATGGTCCCCATTCTAGTTGAGACTATACTGTTTGTAGGACTCTATAATTGATTTATGATTAATCAATTATAATTCTAAAAAGTTAGACTATGTCTAATTTGTGAATTCTCACAGTTTAGGGATGAAATCGTAAATAAGAGGGTTTCTAGGTTTAATTATTAATTATGAGACTTTGCATGTCTGAATTAATAATTAATTTTAAATGGCAATATTATTTAATAATCTATTTTAGTTATTAAATAATTGGTTTTGGCATTTAAATGATTAGAATTAGAAAAATGGCATTTTTGGAGAAATAGAAATAAAATTGAGGAAACTGCAAAATCAATGTGAGGCCCATTCACACCATGGCCGGCCACATCATTGTCTTTTCCCAATTATTATTTTTCAACTTAATTTGTCATTTAATTGTTAATCAAAGCCTAGCCTAAATAGGAAAGTGGTGAATCACACTAAATAAAGCAGTTATTCTATTACACAGTAAAAGAGGAAACTGTTTATTTGGAAAGTTGTGATCTTCTCTTTTCCTATTTATAGCAGCCCCTCTCTTCTCTTTGTATGCATGTGTGTTGCTTGAGAAACTTTGCTCTGCAAAGTGTATCACACGAAAATAAGAGAGAAAAACAAAGAGAGATTTCGAAATTCCCTAGTGAGAGAGAAGTGCCCACTCACATCATTCAGTATCTCATCATAGTTTGGAAGACTGTGAAGGATCACATCCAACTGAAGAACTTTCGGGCTCAAATCTTGATTATACTCTGCTACAGACAGGAATCAAGGGTTAGAGATCTGAGTGGAAGGAGACATAAATTCCGCTGCAATCACTGTAAGTTATTCTTAACTTTTATGTGTTTAGTTCATCGTTTTAGAAGTTCAATATTAGGTTGTTAAATCAACATACTTGCAATAGATCTAAGATCCTGGATAAATATAATACCAACACCTACAGGTGTTACTTCACTTTATGTGAGTAAACTTGCCTAGACTGCGTCATAATATTTTGGCCAAAAACAAAATATATGTTGATGATTCTCGACAAATCTAATACCATGATCCTTGCTATCTCATGTTAGTTTATTGCATATGCACACATTCAATATTTATTGTCGACAAAAATTATATGATAATTTCCTCCCATATTGACATAACTTATAGAGATCTCTTTAATTTATAGGTACCTATATAGAATCACTTCAGGGATTCAATTATGATCAAATGTGTTATGTCTAACTTCTCTTGGGAGTCTCTTCAAGTACCGTTTTCATCACGGTTATCATTTTAATACTTTATAACATTAAGGTATCTCCATGAGTACCTCTAGATTTAACAACTTCAGGGCAAATCAAATGAACATTTACTAACAATTTATATATTGTTCATTTACGCTTCAGGCGTTTTCAACTCATTCTAACTCAACTTTGAATAATATTGATTTGCAGTTGGTATATATCATTTTGAACTATATCGTTCTTATATTCTTTGTGCAAGGATCATTTTTCAAAAATTATCATCGATCCCAACTGCTTCTCTCCCCCTGATCGAGAGAATTTTTAAAAATTGTGATATCTAATAATATTAATACACCTGTAGGGATTTCAATATATCACAATGAATCAATATTTATTTAAACCCATATATACTATAGGACATTGAACTTCAGGTTCAAGTTCAATACTTATGAACTTAATTCAATTCTAAGAATGAGTCACACGTGTATAATTAGAAATACATAAATTTACACATTTTGTAAATGCATGATAATATAATCTTATCACATGGATAAGAAACTATGCAATAAAAACCTAACAATGGCTCAAGATTGTTAAAGAAATATAATTTAAATATTTTCTATGTGCAAATATATGCACATTCTTCTTTTGAGCCTTATACATTAATAATGAGAAAGATCTTCTGGTTCTTCAACAAAATTTAGTCAAATCCTTTGACAATTTATTGCATATGATTGATCATGTCAAAATAACTCAATTCATGAACTTCAGGTTCACTATAATTTGTATTTTAATGAAACTTTCACAAGGTGATGTAAAATCACTACAACATATAAGTAATTATAAAAAGTTTCATTTTTATATACACGAATAATATAATTCAATTATTCTCCAAAACATATACACTCTTCAGGAGTCACTATTATGTTTGTCAAACTTTATATTTCTTCAGGAATCACTATCGTCAATTTAATGATGTGTATAATTTAAAGATACATGACAACTTCATCATGTTATTGTAATGGTCAAATAGATATAACCATAATATATCATTCATTTTTCTTGGTATCTTTTTAACAAGTCGTCTAATTTATTAATAGACTATTCATTAGTCTAATTATCATGACTTGATATATTATATATTTAAATGTACAACCAGTACATACAATAAGCTATTTCTTATTACTTTCATAACTAGATAAAAGTTATACATCTAGGTACATACAAATATATTTTACTACTCTAAGTAGCAATTGTATGTAAGACTTCTTCAGGAAGCTTTTCAAATAATCATTTTGTGATTCTTTATCACTTTGATTATATTGGATCACTAACAAATATTAGTAAATTATATATCCACTTTTGAGAATATGCAAACTGAATTATATAGTAACAATATATATACATATCCTGTACCAACAATAGTTTGAAACTATTGATTTCAAGAAATAATAAAATATGTATATATTAATTGGCTTTTGGCATTGCCAATATATGTGAAATCTATATTCTTTGAAATAGAATTTCATGTCTATTCATTCTCTTTAGGGAATGATATTTAAATATTCTAAATGTACAATTAATTTGTACAATTCACACTTATTCAATAATCAAATATACTTTTATCTTGATTATAACTGTGTCCGTACTACAGGTACGCGACTACTATTATTCAATCCCACACATGATATATAGATTTCATGCACTTTGATTGTGTGTGGTATTTCATCTTTTGGTTGTTTCCAATTTCTTCTGGAAATATTTGAGTAGCAAACAATGCCATTGATTATTTAAAATCATTACATTCACTTCGGGGAATGACGTTGAACAAGTAGAACATTATTATAAATTTCTTAAAAATTTATTACTTGTTTATCCAAAAATTATTCAGCAATTTATTTTACGATATTTCAAAGAATATATAAATGCAATTTTTGCATAGTCTCCAAGATGTATGCAAAATTTAATCTTTAATATATGTCAGATTCAATAATTTCCAACATTGCAAGTAATAACAATGTATAGTAACATGACTAATACGAACAATCTTTAAAAGTAGTTGAATTCAATTCATATCATTCTCTGCAGGGAATGATGAACAATAAATACATGCCTCATGTATTTAAATAATATTAGTCATGCTCATTGTTATTCTTATACTTTGATATTTCAATGCAATTTTCTTAACATTCTTTTTAGGTATTCAAAACCCACCATAAAATGGCATCAATAATAATCATTTTTAATGATTCTTTAGTTGTATTCACAAAAATACAATTATTTTTTTTTTTGACAAATATAAAACATTTACTTCAGGAAATGTTTGTCAAAATCTATATCGATATTAGATTACTTTTCATTGTCCTCAAAGAATACAAGAACATATATATAAATATGTATTCATCTCTTTCATTATATATCCATCAACTATATAATGAATATTACGTTTGCATAATCTTCAGGATATATGCAAGATTTTATTGAGGACGCATAATCATCAGGATATATGCAATATTTTATCGAGGATGCATAATCTTCAGGATATATGCAATATTTTATCGATGATGCATAATCTTCAGGATATATGCAATATTTTATCAATGATGCATAATCTTTAGGATATATGCAATATTTTATCGATAATGCATAATCTTTAGGATATATGCAATATTTTATCGATGATACATAATCTTCTGGATATATGTATAATTTATATAGATTTTCTCTATCATATCATAGGCACACATATATTGTAAATATTATGAATGATAAGAACATAATATATATATATGAAATCAATAATAAATATATAAAAACATATACGTACATATATAATATATAGATATATAGATAAAAAGAAAAAGAAAACAAAGGATTCTTGAAATTGTTTCAGTCAGATAAGTATATATATAAATATATATTTAGTGTATCGTGACTTTGAAACAATTTAAGAACTTTAACAAAATACTTACATTGGGACTTGGGCAGAGACTCATGCTTGAAGCTTGGGCAGAGACTCGTGCTGATAATGTGTTATAAAGTAATATAAAATAATATAAAGTAGATGAGAAGAAAGAAGAAGAAGAGAGAAAGAGAAAGTGAATGAGAATTTCTGAGTTGTTTATTCCAATGGGGTGAACCCCTATTTATACAAATACAAGAGTGAGATATTAAGAAACTAAGAAAAATAGAAATGTTGATTACAATTAATGGTAATAAATAAAAGATTTGGACATCCACATAATTATTAATATTTATAACAATTAAGAGTTTGTATGATTTTATGTAAAAATATTTTCAAATGTATACATCTTTAAAATTAACTTTTTTTTCACATTTTTTGTAATTAATTAAAATAATGTATACATTTATGTAAAATGCCCTAAATAAAATTGTTAATTTTAAGCTCAAAAAGACAAGCTAGGGATTAAAATAACAAAGGTTGGCATGAAATTCTCAATTATTCTAAAGAATACCTAACTCATTTTAATAAGCATGTGTCATCTAGGATTTCGTCTCAAATACAAAGCAAGCTAGTTCTAAGATAATTACTTTTTTATTTCAAAATATTTTTTTTTCTTCAGAAAATTCAACAAGCATAAAAAATTCCAAAAATAAGGAATTTATCTGAAAATCATGATATGAACAAAATTAACAATTCAATCATGCACAAAAATTTTAAGATTGCTTATTTATATCCAAGTATACAGAAAATATATTCAATCTTTCCTCCTTAGCTATTATGTCATTGAAGTCTTCCAAAAATATCTAGGGCTCATTCACAGAAAGCTCATGTAAGTCTCTCCATAAACTCTTTCACCCTTCATCTTCATTAAAGGTACAAACACTAGTGACATAGAATCTATTGATCCACAGTTGCAACAAGAAAATGGATACTCTAACTTGAGCAGTGCAAAATGTTATCAATGAAATGTGAGGATTCTAGCTAAATACAATCCCTCAAACGTTCAAACACAAAATTTTATCCCTTTTGAGAGGAGGCTCTCTCCCTCTTCCTGTTATTTCCCCTTTTGTCACCATTTGGTCCCTTACTTGATCATAGAAGACATCTAAAGCTCCAGGAACCTTTATGTGCTAGGTGAAAGCAGCTCGTGAAATAGATCTCGAAGCTCCGATTATGTGCTCTTTTTTGTTTTAGTAACAAGTCCTCCAACATCCCCTTCTTCCTCGTTAGAAAAATCAGTTTGTTCAATTCCAAGAATCTCATCCATAGACTTTATTTTCTGAACATCAAAAGTTAAGCATGGCCATTCTTCTTGCGTTTCTTTACCATAAATCTCAATTTTCCTTGCGTCTTAGCTATTGTTTCACCATAGCACTGGCCCGAGAGTTGCAACATGTTAGAAAGAGAGAAAATAATTGTCTAGTTTTTAATGAACTGTAAATTTTTGTATACAATCAATGTAATAGAAGGGGAAATTAATTTTTTTCCACTTGTAAACTATCTCGACGGGCTATTAAGACTGCCGAGATTGACCAATTTCTAAGGGCCAAGTCCATCGTGATAGGTGTCGAAAACTACTAAAGTGAGACTTAAAATATACCTATCTCGGCGAGTATAGACCTCTGAGATTACAATATCATTAATGGTGGACAAAGCCCGCCGAGGTTGCCTCCGATAAGGGCAGGATGGGAATGCCGAGATAGACTCACAACAAATCTCGACATTGAAATTTATAGCGGGTCGGACCCACCAAGATAGATCAATAATGGGGAGCTGGGTCTGTTAAGATAGGCCTTTTTTGTATTATTAATTTAATTGAACCATAGGTTCTTTACAAAATTAATATAAGATTATAACTTATCGAAATATGTACCTGAAATTCTAAAAGTATCTCTAGATTATAACTAAAAGAAGACACTGCAAAACACTCTTTTAGTATAAAACTTCAGTTATCTTTTTAATAACACGTACCAAACATTTTAATAATGAATATATTATATTGTTCTAATCTATAAACATGTAAAATAAAATTATTCAGTAAGCTAAAATAATATTATTTCATTCTCCATTAAAATAAGAAAGACAATTTATTTTATTACATATATCTTATGATTGTCTACATAGCTGTACTGTAGATGTTCTTACATTGGAGCATACACAGTACATCCGGACAAACTATTTTTATATATATAATCAATATATGTATATTATAAGGACTAATTAATAAGAGAAAAAGATCTATTTAAGATCATTAATGACGATGCCGTGGAAGAGGTGGGATGCTTTGTTCGTTTCTAAAAAAGTTATTGGGATCAACCAGGGTTTTCACTTTTACTAGCCTGTCAAAATTTTTACCAAAATACTTCTCACCCCAAATACGTGCTTGTGTGTAATTATTTGGATTCTTGGGATCATTTATTCCTATATCAAGGTCTCTATAATTGAGATATGCCAATCTTGGATTTTTGGACACATAAGGAGTCATGAAGTTATAAATATTTCTAATCCAGTTTAGATGCTTTTCGTTATCTTCTTGCTTCTCCCAACTACATATGTACCATAACTCATACAAGATTCCAGCTCGATGAGGGAATGGAATTGCTGATTCTGAAATCTCATCCATTATACCACCGTAAGGGTACAACGCATACATCCCAGCTCCTATATCTTCTTCATATAATTTTTCCAAAATTTGGACAAATACAGATTCTGGAATTGGTTTCTTAACGTAGTCTAACTTAATCTTGAAAGCACCGTTCTGCCCAGCGGATCTATCAAGCAAAATTTCCTTGTTAAAATTATCAGTGTCGTAATTTACAACACCACTATAGAAGATGATAGTATCAATCCAGCTCAATTGTCTGCAATCCGTTTTTTTAATACCCAACTCAGGAAAACTCTTGTTCATCAAGTCGACTAGACTATCCACTCCACCAAGGAAAACTGAAGAGAAGTAAGTGTGTATTGCTGTCTTATTCTTCCCTTGATTATCTGTAATGTTCCTAGTTATGAAGTGAGTCATGAGTAATAAATCTTTGTCATACTTGTAAGCAATATTTTGCCATTTGTTAACTAACTTGACAAGCTCATGTATCTCCATGATCTTTTTAACACTAAACATAGTAGACTTTGGGACAGCAACCAGTCTAATTTTCCATGCTACAATGATTCCGAAGCTTTCTGCTCCACCACCACGTAAAGCCCAAAAGAGATCTTCCCCCATAGATTTTCGATCTAGCACTTTTCCATGAACGTTGACTAAGTGTGCATCAATGATATTATCAGCCGCGAGGCCATAGTTTCTCATCAATGGTCCATAGCCTCCTCCACCAAAGTGTCCACCTGCGCAAACAGTAGGGCAATACCCAGCCGCCAAACTAAGATTCTCATTTTTCTCATTAACCCAATAATAAACTTCTCCAAGGGTAGCTCCGGCTTCAACCCATGCAGTTTGGCTATGAACATCTATTTTGATTGAACGCATGTTTCTCAAGTCTACTATAACAAATGGGACTTGAGATATGTAGGACATGCCCTCAGAATCATGACCACCACTTCGAGTTCGAATCTGCAAGCCAACTTTCTTGGAGCATAGAATAGTGCCTTGGATATGAGAGACATGTGAAGGAGTGACGATAACAAGTGGTTTTGGGGTTGTGTCAGAGGTGAATCTAAGATTGTGTATTGTCGAATTTAGGACAGACATATACAATGGGTTGTTTTGAGTGTATACGAGTTTTAGATTTGTTGCATTATTGGGAATATATTGCGAGAAGCATTTAAGGAAGTTTTCTCGAGGATTAGCAATGGAAGTTTGGATATTGAATGAGAAAAAGAAAAATATTATCTTGCAAACAAACCAAAAGGAGAATGTTGAGCACTTCATTTTTCTTTAGTTCTAATGAATTTTGAATTACTATGGATTAAGAACTATCCTATTTATAGCTTTATATATTGGAGCAGGGGCAAATAAATTAACTAAATATTTCATAATTTGATATCATTAAGTCATGTGGTAAAAAAAATTCACAAAAATTAGGCATCATTGTATTGTTAGGTGCATCCCTTATTAAAAATAAATATAAATTGTACATTAAGTAGTTGAGCATCATTTGTTGATGGAAAGAAGCTAAGATGCCATATTGAAGTTGACTATGGAAAGAAAGGACTAGCAAATATTTATTTATGGATCTTTCTATCTTTTTTTTACGAAGTGATAAGAATCACTCATGAATTTACGATGTAAATATCCACAAATATTGCAGAAACCTCCTCGAACTAGGATACATCATCGTCTAACCAATAGCATGCTTTGTCAAACTATGAATTGCTAAAGTAAGCAAGCAACATGGGACAAAACTACCACTAAAAATTTAGAAAATAAAGCTACACATCTTCAAACAACACACTAAAAGAGCTAGAAATTCAACTTGTAACACTGAAAAACTACACACCAACTCATATAACAAATGGTCCACAAAATATCTACAAAAAAATAAGATAAAAATAATGAATTATCCCCTAACAATTATATTAAAAACTAATAAAAGAAATTATCAATAGTAAGAAGATAAAAACTCTCAAATAAATTATATGTAAAATAGAAACTTATCAACAAATACTGTATAACGTAGACCCTTAACAAAACCGACCTACAAAATAAATAAAAAAAAAATAGCTCTATTACATCACCTAAATAAAAATTACTTACAAAATAATTAAAAATAAAACTCTATTACTACACAATTTAATAAAAAAAAATAGGTAATGTGAATAAAGATTGTAAAATAATCTATATTATAATATCAAGACTTGAAATACTTATATATCACATTTGAAAAGTCGTTTGTCGAACCCAAGACTACAAAACAAAACCCTTCTCTTAACCATTGGCCATACCTCAAATTTACGCTAAACAATTAAGAGCAAGCCATAAAATATGGTACAAATGCCATAAAAAGGCATCAAAACTATAAGAAAATTGTACAAAAAACTAACAAGGTCATCAAACTTAAATTCTTTTTTAGATAGTCATTTTGAATTTAAAAAATTTATATTGTTTTTGAAATTATAAAACAAAAAAAAAAAAAAAATACCCACCAAACATGGTACAACTAGCCACCGACCAACCATAGCATAATCAACCCTAGCTCCATCAAGGTACATATTTGCCACCATATATGACACAAAGTCAATCACCAACAAAGTCTCTAGAAATATGTGTAATTTGTTATAAACTATAAATAAATAAAATATAAAATTAACATAAAGTTTATATATAATAAATAAATAATAGGGGCTTTTTCATTTTTACAAATTAGAACAGTTTTTTTTTTTTTTTTTTTTTTTTTTTTTTTTGCATTTTTACGGAATTCTAGATAGAAACTCTTATGACAACTAGCGTTGCAACCTAAATTGCAACAAAAAATCGTACAGAAACCCCTATTGCAACTAGCGCTGCAACCACTTTAGAAACCCAAACCGTAAATTTAAAAAAAAAAAGTTAAAAAAATAATATATGTAGTAATTTCCTTAAATAATATATACAACCATATCTTGAAAATTAATACAAGTAAAAAATAAAGGTTATTCTAAAATTAAAAGAGTAAAAACAATAAAAATATTAATTATACACTATGAAGTATATTGTCTAATATATATAAATATAGTAAAAATAATAGAAATGAAATAAAATTAATCGTTGACTCAATATATATATATATATTAATTTTATAAAGATGTATGTTAAAATAATAATATATCAATAGTAAAAATAAAAGATTTAAATATTCAAAACACTTAAGATCAAGTGTATCTAAAACATGAAAGCTATAAAGAATAAAAGAACATAAAAGGAAAATATATATGTATGAAACTATATGATATCAATAAAATTTAAATTAAATAAAAGCAAATTAATTTCATAAATCAATTAGAATTGAAAGGAAAAATAATAACGTGAAACTAATTTATTTGAGATAAGTATGAAGGTAATATAAATTAAGTTTTGAGATAGTTACGAAAGTAAATAAAATATTAATAGATTTAAATTAAATATATAACTGATTAGTAACTAATAAAATAAACTTATAAATATAACTTACGCGTCATAAAGATAACAAGAAACATCCAACTCATATGGCTATCTTCGTTAATTTCTTTATTTAGTTAAATAAGAAAAATAAAAATATTATTTATCTTGAATAAATTTCATTAAACTAAATTTAGTTTTTTTTTTAAATTAATTAATTTTAAAATAATTTGATGAAAATAGGAATTTCATTTATTTTCAAAATTAATTATGTCTTCAATTGTATTAGTTTTTCTTTTAGTTTTTTTCTTTCAATTCATATTCCTAAAAAATATACCTATCAAATAAAAATCAATTTTATATTTTAAATATTTTAACAAAAAAAATTAAAACAAAAATTCTGTGAATTTTTTTTTTTTATTATTTTGAGAAAAAGCCAAAATTCATGTGAAATTTTATTAGAAAAAAAATTATGAAAATAAAATTAAAATAAGTGTTAAAATTAACCCAAAATAATATTTAAAAAATAATTAAAAAATAGTATGAAAGATTTTAAAAATTATTTTAAATTTTTTTTTTTTTTTTAATATGAGGGTGTACTTACTGGGATGCAAATAAAATTTTCCTTGATAAATCTTATTACTAAATTAAAGTAAATAAATATAAGCAAATGACTATCTTAACCTTCATTCTAAATATGTGTAATGAAGAAAACTTAATATCAAAGCATAATTAAAACCATTAATGTATCATTTATATAAAAAAATAGTTAAAACTAAATTTGTAGAACTCAAAGAATAGTTAGAGACTCGGAGTATAGGTATCGCCAAATTAACGGTACTATATAAGACATGCATAATTATTAAATACTTAGGCACATTGAAGTCCTTTTTGTATTAGGTAGTAACATAAGACATGCATAATTATTAAACTTAGGCACATATTGAAGTCCTTTTTGTATTAGGTAGTAACATAATAATTAAAGACATGCATAATTATTAAACTTAGGCACATTGCAGTCCTTTTTGTATTAGGTTGTAAATGCAAATCTAAAAGAAATTTATTAATACTACAAAATATATATATATCAAGATATATATTTTTTTTTGACGTAGTGATTAGAATCACTCATGAATATATGATGCAGATATCCACATACCATGCAAGAATCTCCTCAAACCAAGATAGCTCATCGTCTAACCGAAGGGCATGCTTGTCAAACCATGAACTGCTAAATTAAGCGAGCAACATGAGAAAAACTACCTCCGAAAATTTAGACAATAAAACTAACGTCCTCCAAAATAGCTAAAGCTTCAACTTGTAACATTGAAAACTACACGCCAACTCATTCACATTATCAAATGCTCCACAAAATATTTACAGAATAAAAAAAGATAAAGAAAAGTGGATCAACCCCTAACTATGATATTAAAATCTAAAAAAAAAAAACAAAATCTCAATAGTAAAAAGATAACGACTCTCAAATAAATTATATTTAAAAATTTATCAGCAAAGTCTTTGTAATAGTAGGCCCTCCACAAAAATCGAGTTACAAAGTAACAATAAATCTATTACCACACAATTTAATGAAAAAATATGAAATGTGAATGAAAATTACAATACAATTCATATAATAATATCAAGACTTGAAACACTTATCTGTCAGATCTCAAAAGTCGTTTGATCGAAACCATGAATACAAAATATGAAACCTTTCTCTTACCTATTGACTTACGTACAAATCTACCCTAAACAAATAGGGACAAGCCATAAAGATAACACAAAAAGCTATGAAAGACATCTAAACTATCAAAAAAATGGTGTGAAAACAAAGCTAATAAAGTACTAATAAAAGTATAAAACAAAATAAATATTTGAAGTAATTATTAATAATCTCAAAAATTTGAATGGTATAAATAATATTAATAATCTCTAAATATAACTATCATTTAAAAAAAAATAAAAGAATAGAAAAAGATGATATTACACAAACTAACTTAGACAATTTCACTTTCATCACATAAAAACCTAAAATAAATACATAATAATATTAAAAATCTTGCAATTAAAAACACACAACAAACTGTATATAAGGTATAAATAAGAAAAATATTCAATATTAAACATGTTAATATTACAATTAAATATTAATATATACCAAACCATATATATGCATGTATTAATAATATTATAATTTGGAAATAGATTATAAAAGTCATTGAGTATGAATGGTAAATATAAATTAATATAAATTTAATGAATTAATATAATTAAAATATATCCAAATTAAATTACTAATTAACAAAAAAAAAATGTTTTAAAAGCTAATATAAAAGTAGGCAGCCGATTTTGTGCCAAAACACGGATTGGAATCCGTTGTACGGCAGGGGGGCCCCACCGTACTTTTAAATATTTTTTAATTTTTGAAATGTAAGTGGTAACCGGTTGTTGTAGGTGTGGTTACCGGTTGGGATTTTATTTTTTTAATTATAAAATAATTAGGTACGGAAAAAGTACAAAATGGTACTGTTTGTGTTATAGTTAGAGTACAAAAAGGTACATCAGTCTTCACTGTTCCTGGCAGTTGATGGTACGAAAACACTGTAGGCAGTGGGTCCATGTTGTCGGATTAAGGCTATTTTGGTATTTTCCTTCATTCATAAGATCATATGTATTTGTGGGATGGTAATTAAGTACATTATATAGAGTACCGTGTACATTACTTATTTCTGCGTGATGTTTAGTAAAATTAGTGTACATAATATCACGTACCGAGTACAAAATTTCACGTACCGAGTACGTTCATTTACGTTTCGTAGTATATTGTTTAGAAATTTTTTTTTTAGTGATGAAATTATTTGTTGTTATACATTGAGTTTTTAGTTGGTGTAATTTTGTAATTGTAAATATTTCGTATATAAAAATTACCAGAAAAATATATTTTTTCACCTTATAAGATTCAGTTTTTTTTCCTAAGCATAATTTAGTTGTTCGTCAATAATAATTTTGAGGTTTGGTGAAGATGAGAGAATTACCTTAAACACAGCAAACATAACAAGAAGTATATAAATGTAGAATTTTTGAAGCAATAAGTAGAGTCATAAACGTTAAAACAACAATGGCTAAAAGTAGCTAGTTATAAGAATGACCATAGTAAGACTCTTGTGTGGAGGAAGGCGGTTCCGGGAAATACGCGTTGGAGTGGTCATTGAATGAGTCAGATGTTGGTTGATTGTTTGGAGGTTGTTGCCCCTGAGATCCAGTGTTATGTTGACGATTTGGGCACCGTCGATAATCATGGTCTGATGAGCGACAAATGCGACAATGTCTTGAGTTTCTTGGGATCTGCTCCCCGTTTGGTCCTTCCCTTGTATTTCCCGTACCCTTTGTTCTCACAACTTCGGGGTCTTTAATAATGTTGGGGTTGCTACGATATCTTCCAGGTTGTGGCGTCTCTCCTTCCGGATTGGAATTCAAGTCAAATTCTTCCTTGAACATTAGAATTAGCCGTTCAAGCTCTTCCTTTGCACGGTTGTACGAGTCCTCTGATTTCGCTGCATAGAAAGTGAAGTTATAAGTCAGTGAACTGAGAGATCCAAACCTAGCCATCTCGTAAATGTGCTGTTGTGGTTGTGCTGGCGGGTTAAAATGTAGGTGGAGATTTATCTTTGCGGATTTGCTCCATCGCTTCATGAGAAGAGAATTAAGTATTCTTCTCATGTTTAATCTTTTCATTGTAGCCCATAAATGTCTACAAGGGTACCCTTGACTTTCATAGAGCAAGCAACTACAGTGTAGTGCTCGTCGGCCTTCACAGTAATGAACTCGGTATTGGACGTCCGGATGCTGGAACTTTCCAATGGTGAATATCTGCCACTCTCCTTCTTGCTCTTGAGTTAGGACAAAATAGTTATTCTCTAAATCAAGCTGCTCAGCAACCTTGTGGTACATAGTTCTTGTGTAGAATTCAGCACATTGGTTGTAGTAAGTGGTCAAGCATGTAGGATTAGGTGGGTGAGGTCGAGTGCATCTACTTTTGAAGTCATTTGCAGTCTCGTTGTGTCTGAGCTTTGAGACTGTCATATCTATGGTTGTTACAAATTCACGCAAGCAATAATTCTTCTCTAAAAATTTTTTTAGAGCGGAGTTGATGGATTCGCAACGTTGTGTGCTTCTCATTCCTGCAACGAATGAACCCATTAAATACGTTTCTGCCCATTGTTGTCTTGACTCGAATGTTGTTTGACACCATTCATTATCTGTTAGTTGTTGGGTTTGGATGACGTCTAACCATCTTGCTTCAAATTCTTCCTCCTCGTAGTAGTTGTACATGAGATCCTTAAATGTTTTTAAGAAGATCGGATCTTTAACCTTTTTCGAAGCATTTGTATTGAGATGCCAAGCGCAGAGACGGTGCGTAACATCATGCATGTGTTCAACGATAGCCTGTTTCATGGCCGCATCTTGGTCAGTAACTACAACACTTGGCTTCTTATCTCCATGGCATTCTAGAAATTTTTGAAGTAGCCAAGAATATGATGGAAGCTTCTCGTGGAGGAGGAGAGCAAATCCGAAGATGCATGTGTTGAAATGGTGGTTGACGCCAATGAGAACAGTGAGGGGCTTATTGTACTCATTCGTCATGTAGGTTGTGTCAAATCCTAGTACATCCCCAAAAGCTACATAGTCCACGCGTGAGTTTCCATCCGCCTGCCGTAATAAGTTAGCCAAGTGATTCTCGTCGTCAACCTGATAGACAACGAAGAAATGAGGATCCTTCTCTCGCGAGACAATCAAGAAATCCCGCAGCCCCTTCGAGTCCGTCTCTATCTTCTCTTCTCGCTTCGCACCAAAGAACCCTGTTGTACACATCTCGAAGTTGACATGGCATTTTCTCGTAACCTCCACTTTGCAAAGCAACATGAGACATTATGTTGGCAGTTTTAATTCCTACGGAGTTCATCGACCTAACTTGGGCAAGCAACCCATTGGAGACAACTCTATATGATCTCAAAAATTGTACCTCACTTGATGAAGCGAGCTCGTGATTGTGCATTGTGCTGAACTCTTTGCATTTCCAAGTGTTACACGGTTGTGTGAGTAAAATACGCAATGCTGCCTGACATCCGGTTCTAGTGACATCATGAGGTCTTTTTTTTCTTGGTGTGTCCGGTGATGCGATTTTTTTCGAACCCTCTGAACAACAAACCCACCTCCGCATTACAATGACCCCATGAGAACGTCGTACATCGTCTTTCCTTGTGCCGAAACCCATCCGTTTCGCATACATTTCGTAGAATGCTTCCCATTTTTCCGCTTGTCGAGACTCTTGCCTAGCACGTCCCGTATCTCAATCTCATTCATCGGTTTTATGATGTTTAGCTCGCTGTGATGGTTTCCCATTCATAAGTGTGTTCGTCATTCATGTTGGCTTGTTATTGATTTGTAAGAATTGTAGATGAGGAGTAAGGTGTAGAGGGTGCTGAGGGGATTGAAATTAGATTTTGTGAGTTTAAAAGGCTGAGATAATAGGGTTGTGTGGAGTTGGTGATCACATTTAAAGCTGTTGGGCTGATATTAATGGGCCTCTTCAATATTACAATCTGAACTCAACTCCTCTCGTACGTCATAACAAAGATAATAGTACAAATTGTTTTAATTTCATTCCACATGTAATTGTGAAATAAGGTTATTTGACGAAAAATTTGAAGGGTTGATGTTATTGAGTTGAAAGGTTTGGTGGTGGGATTTAAATAGATTGGGGTTATGTTAATGGGCCTTCACCTAAGTTTTTCAATGAGTTGAACCATATTCGTACGTCCGAAATAAAACATTGTACTTTTATTGTTTTTGAAAAAAAATATGTTAAGAAAAGAAGAAAATTTTAATAAATGGTTAGTTGTTCACATTTAAATCCATTGGGCTTATATTAATGGGCCTATACCAACATCTTTTAATGAATTCAACCATTCCTGTAATTTACAAAGATAACGCAGTACTATTATGAAAACCCCATGCGTGTACACGTGTATTAAAGTGATGACTTTTTTTAGTAGAATGGGTAGTTTTACTGATTTATATATGTTGGGGATTTATTTATGTTGGGCTGATATTAATGGGCCCTTCACCTACATCTTCTTATAAGTTAAACCATCGTCGTACGTTAGAACAGTACCGTAGGACATTAGGTTTTTTGGAAAAACGGGATTGATGAATAATGTTGACATTTGACCATACTACGTACGCCTACACGTGTATTTAATTGTGTAATTCAGAGATTTAAGCACCCCTCTTTTGACACATCACATTTGCCCAATGGAGTACATCCCAATGGAGTACAAACTAACTAAAAAACGTACTATAGGGTTATTCTCCACGACTTATATAAGACACTTGAGACGTTTTCCAATCCAAGATCAAGTTTATAGAGAAATTAATTTGTAACTTAGTTATTAGCATTACAATATATCAAGTATGAGTTCAGGTCCACACTGGGTTATTTTCAATGGACCAAATGAAGGTATCTATAGTACGTACGAAGATGCTGTAAGCCAAAACACTACTTCTGATGCGTCCATAAAAATAATTCGTTATGAATCTTTCATAGAAGCTTTTTCTGCTTTATGTCTACATGGAGAGACGGGAGAATGCTTCACTGGGCAGAAAGTTAGAGAACTTTGCTGTGTTAATGAGTTTCCCTGCATGTGGGATTCTGATGATGATAATGATGAAGAGGCTATCCTTAATTCTGTTTGCTCACTGTTTGATGAGGGTGAATGTTCTGGTGCAATTAAATCACCCGAACAGGACAATGTGAAAGATTCGACTGAGAAAGGTGAGGACCGAAATGGAGATGATATAGAAGTTGGGGACAAAGGAGGAGTGGATACTTCTCCCAAAAACAGTAAATGATGCTTGTGTTAGTGTCCAAGTTATGTTATTTTATATTTTAAGCTATAATGTTGTACGATCAGCATTTGTTATGAAATATGTACTTTGGTTTATTTTGGAGTATTAATGTCACTTTCCTCATTAATTAATTGTGGAAGTAAAAGTGAAGTGAATCATTGTGAAATCACAACGCAAACGTAAAGCAAAAAAACTTAAAATAATATAGTAAAGTTACAAACAAGTAGATATATAATAGAAGTGCTTCAATCTCATTAAATGGCCTAACAAAAAGTTGATTCAACGGCCATATGAGATGAGTTGTAACAAAAGTACAGTATATATATATGAAAAATACCACGACTGAAACCGAACGGATGTTCAATCAAGTTCTATAACTTGAGGGAACTTCCTTTGAGACGGAGGGCTATTGTCTCTGAACGGGGACTTTGGTCGTGAGGGGCTTTCTCTTGGAGTAGTGCTTGGTGATTCTTGTTTCACATGAAGTGGGTAGTGGGGAATGGACACCTCGGTGTAGTCGAGAATGTCATCCATGATACCCTCTAATTTTTCTCTTGAAGTGTTGGCTTCTTGCATGGCGTGGGCTGAATGGTACGGTATGTTCCGCGAGTTTGTATGACTCTTGCTTGGCCTCCGTGGCTCGTAAATGAGCCTTCTTTATAATTTTTTCGTGTTCGTGGAGAACAGACTCGAGCCTTGCACAGTTAGGACATCCTGACATGGACGCTGAACGGAGTCTTGGACTCCGTGACGGTGTACCTACGGGTCTTGTGGAAGAAAAAGGATGCGGTGGGGATTTTTGAGGACTTGTTTCAAAAGGGTTGAAGTTTTGGTAAGGGTCCATTTGATGTAGGTAACAGTAAAACGGGGTTTGATAAAAATGCTTAGTAAATAGACATAACCTTTACTTATATAGTGGGTTGGTGGGTTGATGTACACGTGATTGGGTTGATGTAATAATATTGGTTTTCTTTTTTCGAATTTAACCATTTAATAGTTAATAAATTTTGACAATGGTAATATTTACCCATTTATTAGTTAACCAATTTTAATAGAAGGAGAAGGTGAATCAAATCCCACAAACAAAATCTAAGCAATATCGGGAAAGTACTAAGTGATGTGACATGTTTATATTAAACACAAATTTACGTACGGTTTTATGATTTAAATAATAATTTCCAGAATTAAAGTAAAAATAAAATGCTTTTAAGTATTAGTACAGATGGAAGACATAATGAATGATGTGAATTGATTTATTACAGCCGTATAAAAATGTCACATCACCATCTTTAAATAATAAGTACATGGTTTGAAACATAAAAAATAGTGTTTTTATTTTTCAATCTAAAATTCAAAATAATACCCAGATTTTGTTTTTGAAAATATTTAACTAAATCAAGAATTTTTATGTAGACCCACCTTTTGAGTTTATAAAAACATAAAATTGTTTTCAAATCTTAAATAATAAGAGGAGTCACTCTGAATTTTTCTGGTTTTGTTTTTATTTTTTTTAAAATTGTTTAAAATAATGATAATATAAAACATACTTTGAAGTTTTCAAAAATTAAAAAATATTTGTTTGATGTAATTTTCTAAAAACAGAAATTATTTATTTATTCTTTCTTTTTTTCTTAGAAAATAAACTTCAATAAAAAAATTAATAAATATATTCATAAAAAAGAAATGCATTTTAAAAGTTTTTTCAATAATAATGAGATAAAGTAATTTGGAAAAAAAAATTGATGAAATTAAACTCCGACAAATAACTTTTTGGTGTTCTCAAAATTTTATATATATATTTTTTTTTTAAAAAAAAAAAATTCTTCTGAAAATATTGTCAAACACTTATAATTGTATTATTAAAAAAAAAAATTCAGTTGTTAAGAATAAAATTTATTTTTTAATTATAGTGCCAAAACACCATCTAAATAATTTGTCAAAATGAGTGTTTGCCTTCTTTTTTGTTAAATGTTGTATTAATTTAAATTTACTAGCCTAAATTTAAATAAGAACACAAAATGTTTCTAAATAAAATAATATATACAAAAAAATCAATATTAATTGAACATAAAGATCAAATGTGAGGTCCCATGCACCATATGCATTAAAATTTAGAATTATAAAATTAATTTTGAGAAAAAGAAAAAAAAAATGAAACTGTATTATATGTATTAACATAAAATGTTATAATATATTGATATCAAATCATGGTGCTCTTAATTGTATTAATCCTAATTATTTTATTAGAAATAAAGTAACTATATGTAGGATGTTTGTCTATTTTTAGAGATCAAAATATAAGGTACATAGAATAGAACATTCCCTACAATTATAATAAATAATAAAAACAAGTTTTTTTTTTATAATATTTGGCACAATACTCGAAGAATTCACGTGACATGTATGACTTTTTTTTTTTAATATTTTGGTCGGATCCCACAGAAGGAGTAATTATTTAATGAATACTTTGTCACCTAAATATTTAAATGTTATGGTAATAATAAGTACATGGTTTAAATGGTGAAATTTAAAAAGGTGATGTGACATCTACTCATTTCAGTAGTGAATAATTTATTAAAATTTGACATCATAATCGTTGTTGGTACTACTATCATAATTTATTAAATCTGACCTAATTGATTTGTCCAAATTTTAATAAGAAAAATGTCATATTAGTATATTAGAGCCCAACAAATATTAAATCTCCTTAAGTAATTACTGGTAGGTTTCGTGTTTTGAAATAGTATATTAATTAACTCAAATCAGGGAATCCCATGAGATCTGCATGTCAGAATGTAGTCAGTTTGATTTGATGTTACACTGTGAAATCGCTGACGTACGTTATTTAAAGTGTAGGAAATACTCCATTTAACGTCAGTGAGTACACTGTGGGACGTACACAGAAAATTAAATATTGATAAGACAACTATTGATTTTTTTAGTTAGTATCTACAAATTAAAGAGGAAATAGTCCATACTTGGTTAAGAAGATTACAATATTTGGACAATTTTTAAATAATTCCCAACAACTTAAAAACGTGGTCCTAAATAGGAAATGGTTCAAAATGTATTAAAATAAGTAATGTACGAATATATATGTTCGAAATTATAGTTTACATTTGAAAAAAAATCTTATTATCTCATTAAATTCAAATATTGAGTAAACATAATTGCACCATACTGTATTTTCGATTTAAGGTACTCTGCACGTATATTGATGTACGTTATTTTCAAACTTGAAGTTATTGAGATATGGGAGATCTAGCTTCTGACGTACATTGAAATACGTTCCAAACATATTTTCATATAATTTATTTCTGTGACTGTTGAAAATTGATTTTAGGGTTGGAAAGACATACGTAGAAATACGTTATTAGAATAAAGAAATCTTTTATATATGCTAATTAATTTGTAGTAACCACATTACAATTTCTCACTTCTTGATTACAATAAAGTATTCAACATTACAATTTTCAAATAATAAAAGTGAACAACCAACTAATGGATTAACATTTGGATTAACCCAACAAAATGGATTAATTTTTGTCTTTTGTTAATAAAAACTCCTACAGTACATATGATGTGACATATATATTTAAAACTCACTCAAGTACGGTTTTATAATAAAATAATAATTTTACCTAAAAATGTAAAAACGCTGACATTTGCCTCCCGCGTATCATTTTGTTCGAGAGTATGGCGCACCGTTGTGTCAAATATGATAGATAACACTCATCCCTCGGTGGCCTTATTGGAGGTTTAGGTTCGGTTGGATGGCATATTTGGGTGCCCGTATTGGAAGTTGTTCGGGCCACCCTACTCCACCCATCCGAAACCTTCGTCAACGTTTCCTGAATATACATATACCACATACATAAAATTTTTAAGAAACAATTCGTAATAATATAATTTTTAAAAAAATAGACGTAAATAGTTGAGTTATTACCGAAATTTCTAATGAGATGATTGATTGAATTGCTGAAATTCCCTTGATGCACCTACAACACACGGTTGTAGTGCATACCAATCCTTTTGTTTACACATCTTCACTTCGGTGCAACAACAATACATAATTTACTTTTTTTTTTATATATTATCCCTATACATACGTCTACAGATAGGGAGTGAGTTTTCTAGGAAAGAAAACAATACTAAATTGAGAGGTGAAGGAGTAAGGAGAGGTAGAGGGGTATATAGAGTACTTGTGGATGTGATTGTTGAGTGTAGTCTTGTCAAATATTATAAAATAATAATTAATATAACCCTAGGTACGGCTAAAGGTGGTATAACCCCAAGACAAATTTGATTTTGTCAATCCCTTGAAAAACGTAATTTGAACAAACCCAACCCCCTATTAACTTTTCCTTGGAAGACGTAATTCCAACCAACGAAATTATCGATTTTGTTGTGGTTTGGTTGATTGTGGTTAGAAAAAATTTCTCTTTTATTATTATTATTATTAAAAAACTGAAATAATGAGCTATTCACATATTCTCACTTTAATAATTTTAAAATATATTAATTCAGTGCTTGTACGTTTTTTTTTTTTTTGCCAATTACTTTTTTATTTATTATTTGTATATGACTCATGACATATATAGTAAAAATATATTTTTTTTAATAATAATAATAAACTTGTCAAACATTCTCTTTTTTTTTTTAATTTTTTTTTAAAATATTTAAGTCTTTTTCATTTTTTTTTTTTATATATTTTGTTAATAAATAAAGAATATTTAAATTTAAATAAAATTTAATGTATGAAAACAAGTTACTACTTTTAAATTTTTTATATTTGAAATTAGAAAATTAAATAAAAAATAAACTTATTTTTTTAAAACTATTTTAATAAGTTACATTTAAAACATTATATGAGTTACATTTAAAAAAAAAAAGTAACTTCAGGGTATCTTAAATAATATAATAACATAATATAGCTTAAAAATATTAAAAAGTAACAAAAAAATAATTTTAATATTATTCTTCATTTTATGTTTCTCACATATTAAAATGAGTACATACTGTTACGAATACAATAGTAGTTTGAGAGAACAAGTGACTGTAGTAATAAAGTCTGGAGAATAGTGACTCTGGTACGCTTCATGATGAAATGAGTACATACTGTGCCACAACGGGCCCGTAAACACCGCAAGTCACATTGTGAGTCGTACGAATGGTTGAGTGTCACTCAGTACAACCCGAGGTCGAACTGGATTCGGTGAGTTCGTTGGGAGAGTAGTGATTCCGGTACCCCAAAGCGAACTGGAGTACATACTGTGCCACAACGGGCCCGTAAACACCGCAATTGACATTGTGAGTAGTACGAATGGTTGAGTGTCACTCAGTACAACCCCAGGTCGAACTGGATTCGGTGAGTTCGTTGGGAGAGTAGTGCCGGTACCCCAAAGCGAACTAGAGTACATACTGTGCCACAACGGGCCCGTAAACACCGCAAGTGACATTGTGAGTAGTACGAATGGTTGAGTGTCACTCAGTACAACCCCAGGTCGAACTGGATTCGGTGAGTTCGTTGGGAGAGTAGTGATTCCGGTACCCCAAAGCGAACTAGAGTACATACTGTGCCACAACGGGCCCGTAAACACCGCAAGTCACATTGTGAGTCGTACGAATGATTGAGTGTCACTCAGTACAACCCGAGGTCGAACTGGATTCGGTGAGTTCGTTGGGAGAGTAGTGATTCCGGTACCCCAAAGCGAACTGGAGTACATACTGTGCCACAACGGGCCCGTAAACACCGCAAGTCACATTGTGAGTCGTACGAATGGTTGAGTGTCACTCAGTACAACCCGAGGTCGAACTGGATTCGGTGAGTTCGTTGGGAGAGTAGTGATTCCGGTACCCCAAAGCTAACTTGAGTACATACTGTGTCACAACGGGCCCGTAAACACCGCAAGTCACATTGTGAGTAGTACGAATGGTTGAGTGTCACTCAGTACAACCCGAGGTCGAACTGGATTCGGTGAGTTCGTTGGGAGAGTAGTGATTCCGGTACCCCAAAGCGAACTGGACTACATACTGTGCCACAACCGGCCCGTAAACACCGCAAGTCACATTGTGAGTCGTACGAATGGTTGAGTGTCACTCACTACAACCCGAGGTCGAACTGGATTCGGTGAGTTTGTTGGGAGAGTAGTGATTCCGGTACCCCAAAGCTAACTTCAGTACATATTGTGTGTCAACGGGTCCGTAAACACCGCAAGTCACATTGTGAGTCGTACCAATGGTTGAGTGTCACTCAGTACAACCCCAGGTCGAACTGGATTCGGTGAGTTCGTTGGGAGAGTAGTGATTCCGGTACCCCAACACTTGACCCCGTATAAATGATATTTCAGCTTATGTTCGTTTGGAGAGTATGGACTCCGGTATGGTCAACATTTATAATAATTAACATACATGTTGTCATATGATTAAAAGAAATAAACATACAAATTGCAAACTCAATTAATACAGAAAAAGTATTGCATAGTCTGTTTATTAATTTTGGCCAACATGTGTATTTGGACATAACATAAAATATAAGAAAGTTCATACAATTCCATTAAACCAAACTAAACCGGCTGTATATGTGGTTTATTCATGTGGGGAGAAATATTTATGTGTTGTACTTTTAACTGTTCATAGAGTTAACATAAAATATTATTTTAATTTGATTGGACTGCTTGTGATTGATTGACACTACTTTTTTGTATATAAGTATAGTGCACCAAAGACTTTGAAGCAAATATTTGAGAGGCAGCACGAAATATGCTCCCCAATTTTAATATACTTTCTAACGTTTTCAAAGAAATTCGGTTTCCCCCCTAAATTTATTTTCACAACCTATTTCCACCATAAGGTCGACGGAAACACTCCTTTTCAAGCCTCACTAACACCCTAATTTGGTTTGTTAAAAAAAAAAAACATGGTGGCTGGTTCTGGAGAGGACCCCTACGGGTTCGAGAGGGATTTCCCTTCATGGAAAAATTCACTTGGGGGACACCCCCATTGCTACTGTGGTGATCTAGCTTATGTTTGGACTTCTAGCAGTAGAGCAAATCCGGGTCGTCGCTTCTTTGGATGTCCGCACTATGTAAGACTTCGAACGCCTTAATAATATTTTAAACTAGGCTTTGTAAATATGGTGATGTACTTATTTTAAATTCAGGAGAACAACGAAAGTCGAGGATGTGATTACTTTTGTTGGATCGATCAAGCTCATCCTAAAAAACCTGCAGACACTACTCTCGGTTTGCGAAACCAAGTAAGGAGTTTGGAGAAAGAGAAGATGCACCATGAAAACATTATTAAAAAATTATATTTCATTATATTTATTTGCCTCTTCATCATTTGCCAAATTTTATTTCGTTAGAGATATTGTATGTGGTATGATGTTTATTTTATATTTTTTAAGGACGTAATTCAAAGGAAAGGTAGGCATTTAAGTTGGTTCTATTAAAAATTTCTTAATTACTATTTCGTCATTGATTGTGAATGTCAATATGTGCGTAGTACAGTAATTAATCTAGTGTGAAATACTAGGATTTAAAGATAAATATCGGTAATTTTCACAATATAATCCAAAAAGTGTCATAATAACTTAGTCAATATTGTTGTGTTTCACTAATTTGCATTTTAAAAATACTTCAACTTTTTTTTTTCAAAGTTTAATGTTTAATAGATTGCTACCATTTTCAAACGTTGATGTTCAATACATTGCATTTTTGAAAAACAGTAACCTTTATTTATTTTGGTAGCTTTTAATTGCATTATTTAGAAATGGTGAAATTGTGTGAACGCCAGAGTTATTATGTCTCAATACTGTACAGTACTTTAACTATGTGTTTAATGTTGAATAGATTGGTACCATTGTTTATAATTTTTAATATGTTGGAGGTATCCATATAATTGTTGTAAAGGTTGATGTTCTATACACTGCATTTTTGGAAAACAGTTTTTTTTTATAGCCTTTAATTACATTATTTAGAAGTGGTAAAATTCTTACAAAGGAAATTGTGTGACAGAGTTATTATTTCTCATAATTGTACTGTACTTACTCTTTTTGATCCAAATTTATGTCCAAGGCCAGAATTAATGCCTTCGTACATAAGTGTAGGTATTTTTATTATTTTGGACATAATTCGAGTAAAATTGGTCAATTTCTGGTTGAAAATAATGTACTTCACTATCCAAAACCTAATAGTACTGGCAAAATATAACAACAGTAATAATATTCACAATAATAATGGGAAAGTACATAAGTATAAGTATTTTTATTATTTTGGCTATGGACATCATTGGACTAAAACAGATAGTGCGAAAAAGAATGTAAAATTGGTTAGTTTCATTTTCAGAATAATGTACTTCACATATTGTTATGGTAAAAAAAAATCCAAAACCTAATAGTAATGGCAAAGTATAACAACCGAAATAATATTCACAATAATAGTAATAATGACCATACAATAATAATAATCAGTTCCACCAAATTCTAAAAACTACCACAAGTCTTACCCTATAGTAAATTATAAAATCACCAACATTAGTGCAATTCCAAATCACCTAACAATAGTATGATGCAAGTATATAACATGACTGACTAAATATAATTTACGACCTAAAACCTAACTTTTGTAACCATTGTACTGAACATAGTAAATATATAAATAAAGTAACTTTTGTAACCATTGTAATATACTACTTGTTACTTATGGCCAGCCTTTTAGAATGACGTGTTTTCGGGGACTTGCTCTTGCCAGTCCACATGTTTTCGGACCTGGCCTTCGCTGTGCTGAATCGGGGTCTCGAGGAGACCTTGATGGACTACGTAATGGTATAGTTGTAGATGTTGATGGAAGAACTTTGGTTTTGCTCAATCCAAATTGCTTCTTAACTCCCTCCATCACAGCATGTTTAGCCTTGTTACTCTCGTGGGTGACAATTTTCCCAACACAATCCAGTCTGCCTTCAATAGGATCAAACTGCATTGTACATTAGGAAACCAATTCAGTAATACACATGACAACCAAATCCATAGAAACAAATCCATCAAAAAATGGATTGACAACTCAATTTTCACAATATAAACAGTTAGTTAACTGGATGAAAACTTAAACTAAAGATATCAACATTACATTACCTCTTCCAATATTTCATTTTCCTCGAACAGTGATTCCATGTACTTCATTACAAACATTCCACAATCGTGGCCATTTTGTTGTTGTGTGTAGTCCTTGCTTGAAGAAATAATTACAAACTCGCTGAAATTCAGGTCTCCTGGCTTGACAGGGGCAAACAATTGGTCCAAAGTCTGGAGCTGCAAAAAAATTAAAACAATCACAGTTGAGATTAGTGCAATTACACTAATAAAACGGCAAACCGTGTACACACGTGCATACCATCTCTACGCAGGTGCTCCGACGTGACCTCTTATGCATTGCGGAAGACAACGAGTCCCTAATTTCCACTGTTGTATTAACCATGCTCACATTCGCCGCAAACCAGTGCGGAGCACTATCGGTATCCAGTAGGGGTACCACCATCTGCGACAAAGTAAAACAAACAACGTCATTGGAAAATTGAACTACACACATTTGATTCAACACAAAAGTTTCAAGAAAATGCAAATTACAGTGTGACATAAACTCAAATCTGCATCGTAATAAAGAGTGGACCACTCTTGCTCCTTCGCCATCCTCTCCACGGTCATCGTTCTTCCAAGTAACTTGCTCTGCACAATAAGCACACATAATAGATTACATTTTAAATAAAAACATAGATTTAACAGAGTTTACAGCACAAATACAAAAGATTCATGTCCACTTTTAAATATCAAATTTCATACCGAAATTCTGGTGGGCATAAACCAAGTTCTCTTACTTCCAATGCCGTTGCGCTTCTTCTCTCGAAAATTCATGATTTGAGCAAAGCAATCAATGACCTGACATTTACACAAACAATATCCGTTATGTTGTCATTCATACAATTTGTAAATGGCATTAACTAAAATAATGAACTACAAATTTCAAAGCACCCAAATGCCAACTTCTACGTACACTGTTTGATATATCGGTCTCCGGTTTCATGCATTTGAAATACATCCGCTCGACCTCAACCTTCCCAAAATGGGCTAACACTTCACTGAAATACCAAACAAATAATCAACAACGAAACGAATGTACTAATATCAACTACGTACACAGAAATCATGACACATGAGATTACCTCGGATCATTGGCGCTAGAGAAAATGTAACGGAACAACTCGTACTGTTGATTTGAGTAACCCTTCTTCACAGTGAACGGACCAATCACCTTCCCTCCAGATTCTTTGAATCTTTCGAACGCAAGATCATCAAAATCATCCTTCACCGTCTGCTCAACTTCCTCTTTTACAATAGCGGGGAGATCTTCTCCCCAAAAGTTCATAACCTCAAACGAATCATCAGAAACAACCACCTTAGTTGGAACAACGACCTTCTCTTCTGATAGATTAAGTGAAGGGACACTCTCTACATCATCAACATCCTCTTCCAATTGATCCTTCGTCCCTTCACCATCCTTTTCCTCGACACCCACGTCATCCTTCGTCCCTTCACCATCCTTTTCCTCGACACCCACGTCATCCTTCGTCCCTTCACCATCCTTTTCCTCGACACCCACGTCATCCTTCTTCTCGGTCTCCCCGTTGAACGAAAGCGAGCGCTGAACTTTGCTCGTCTCAGGTATCTCCAACACTTCTTTCATAGTCCCCTTCCCAAGGTAAGAGGAGAGTACCTTCAGTAACAGCTCTTTTGCGCTGCTCACCTTCAAATCAAGCCGGAAGACCTCATCTTTCAACTCACAGACAGCTTTGTATATTGCGTCATTTGTGGGTTGCCCAACTGCAGCGGATTCAAAACTTGGCAGTAACACATACGTGTTAGTCAACTTCACCTGCTTAGTACACCAAAAAAACTAGTTAGCATATCTCTCAAATGAAATTCTAACGCATTAGAAAATTGAAGTACTAAATGTACCTTTCCACTTGTGTGACCACCCTGGTCTCGAATCCACTTGTACACTGACTTGCAGTGTTTTGTGGTCCAAAAGTCAATTGGAGCCACAGTTCGGTCCACGTGAGTAGCAGTCCAGTCTACGTGCGTCAAATATACAAGCTGCCACCAAACAAAAGTGTATGCATATATTACCACACCAGTACACGAGAGAATAAAATTACTACCATCACAATAATTCGAAAACTTACCTGTAAAAATATCGTGCAACCGGAGACATTTTTGGTGTTCTTCGTCTTGTACCGGTGTAGAGAGCTCATTAGATATCGATATCCCATAGCCGCCCAATTCTTCTTCTTAATTGACCTTATGTCAACTAAAGAATGCATGTAGCTAGTGCCGACCTCGGTACCATTCTTCGGCGGCAACACGGTTCAATACGTACAAGGAGAAACTTAATGAGAAACAGTAGTCACGTCGCCGGTTTCCCTGAGCTCATTCTCCAGCAAAGTCAGGGAATACCTATAGTCCTTGGCCTTGAAGAGGACGTCAAACTCAACCAGGTCACGCTCACTTTCGGTTGCCACGGGTTCTCCGCCATCCCGGATTCCCATGACATCCTCAAACAGCTTGGAGGATAGTTGGATTGTTCTTCCAAATATCTCCAGCCGAGAAGTGGTTGGATCCACGTGATCGATCAGCCAACTAACTATCTTAGCGTCTATGTACGGGGCATCCTCCCTTAAAAATGTTGAGAAACCGCCATTTCTCACCATTTCTTTTTGAGCCTCGTTGAGCAGTGGGACTATTCTCCCCAAACGCTCGAATGAGCAATGACCAGAAACTTGAACGTCCCCCACACCTTCGTTGTTGTCAATCCCTGGCTCAGCAGATAATGTCTCCTTCACCTTCTTCCCTTTCCCTCTACCACCAACCTTGGCGGGGGAAGCCTCGACTTCGTATGCAGCCCAATTGTCAATCTCTTCATCGCTAAGAAGCTTGAATTGCTCCTTAAAACTACGAAGCACCTGCAATATTAAGACTCGATTATTAACAAAAGTACGCTAAATCAAAGATAAAAAATAAAAGATCCATAACACAGTCCAAGTCACTCACATCTGCTTTAGGTTTCTCTTTGTGTGCATCAGCATAAGCATAGAAATTGGCTTGGCTGCATCAATTAAATAAAGGAATGGAATTATAAATATTATTTTCAAAACCAAAAAATATTACCACTAAAATAACTGCCACAAATAACTCACTAGTACTTCGGCCAAGCTTCCTTCGGATCCTTCTTCTTTATCTCTGCTGCATCCTTTTTGTCTGCAGCAGCCCCCCTCTTCCGTTTAAATACCATTTTATAAACCTATTACACAAGACAAAATAACTTAAATTAACAAACATTCAAAACACTAAAATATTGGAAGACAAAGACTTTGAATAATTCATGCAATTGTCTAACATTTCAGTGTATTCATGACATCCCGACACTTAATTTTCTATATGTGTACAATAACAGGTAAGCATCTCTTCCCATATAACATATTTTCATAATATGTATTACATGGAAACTGTTAAGTACAATGTACCAATATGCCTAAATAATGGATTCTGTAAATTGTTAGTTTTGTTATAATTCTAATTTCCCAAAAGGAAAATTCAAATAAGATTAAAATTCAATTAAAAGCAATGTCAATTTCCCAAAATCGAGTGGGTTGTACCAAACCAACAACTCCAGTTACTGATTGGAACAAAAAAACCGCAAAGTACAGCAGTTCACAAACAATTAATAAAATAAACAAGTAATAATAACAATAAAAATCACTCATCTTGTTGCAAAATAGTCTCCCTTTTCTTCCAAGTTATCATATTTTCCTAAGATAATTTACTATTACAATACCATCCCAGCAAAGTCAGTTATACAGTATTCACTTTTAACATACAATGATGCCAACATATGTAATATAAAATATAGAAACAATTATATTAAGATTTTATTGTAGGCATCTCAGTGTAGATGCAGAAGGAACATGAAAATATACACTGAGAAGAATAAATAATAAGGATCTACCACAATTTTTTAAACTTATTTTCTATCCCTTCCACATTTTTTCCCTATACCTAACATAGTCAAAAACTCCATAATTCTTCAATGGAGAATGCAACTAATGTTTTACTTGCTAACTAGAGTACTTACTAATGTCTTATTACACTTCCTTAAGTATGAACATTAAGCTTTGATGGGGTTGCAAAATGGGACTTCTAAACCTTGTCCACTTCCATATTACTTTACAAAATAGCTTTCTTTTGATACTATTTTATAAGATGAATTCTATCTGCATAAGTGAAAAAATTTCGAAAGGGTTTTAATTTCATAAGGTCTCAAAAATGTACGAAAATTTTATTTTCTATAGTACAAATATCTTTACAAAATTTAAAACATATATTTTTTTAAATTATTCTTATCCGAATTTTTAATAGTACTCCTAATTTATCTGTGTTAAGTTTTTAATTCAATACACAACTTGTTTGGTTTGATAATATCTCCTATTTCTATTAGGATATTTAAATTGTATGACATTATGCTCAGTACCAATAAGTTTAGTGCCTCTAAAATTGGTACCATACTTACAACTACTTGATGTTTTCATATTTTATCCCAAAAACAAGAAAGAAAGCAAAATCAGTTACATAATGATAAGATCACTAAAACAATATCCAACCTAATATTATAGAACTTGTGAATTATATTTTTGGGGTGTTGCTCAAAAACATATGATACATTTATATCTTTAGTCTTCACCGTACACATAACTGAAAAAGATAACATCTTTTTCTCTAATACCTATACATAAGGCCATAATAATAATAACAATACAACTATTTTTGTTTTATTGGGTTCAGATTTTTAAATTGAAATGAGATTTGTCATATTGCTCAAAAAATCTCCATTTATCCAATCCCCAAATATTCAAAATCCAAACAAGTCAACTAACACATTTCACAAATACCGAAATCAAAATACCTAAATCAAAACCCCTAAATTATAGTGCATTCCACTTTAAATAGAAATACCGAATCATATATTCATAAAAAACTAAAACGAAAAACTCAAAACAATTTACAGTACATTCCACACTAACAACCAAGCACATGCACGGGGGGAGACAGAGAGAAAGAAATACAAACTCCATTCAACACAAAACCAGAGAGAAAGAGATAGAGAGAGATAGAGAAAGTAATACCTCCACACAGAAATGCACAATCCTTGCAACACCTCACCCTCCACACCTGAGACAAAATGGAAGATATTAAGTACACGAAAATGCAAAAACACCACGTTCGCTTGAAAAATGTATTTTTTTTTCTGTGAAAAGTATGTAAAGTAGAACGGACAAAGTGTAAAACCCACCGTTGACACTCCCTGTAACAACTCCAACAATGGCAGACTTCGAGTAATGTACACCACAGTGAACAAAATGTACAGTATGGGTTTCACCAACTCAAATGAGAATGGAAAATGGAAAAACAAAATGGAAAATGAAAAAGAAAATGGAAATGAAAGAACTTTGCTTTTGCCCTAGCAGAGACGAAAATGGAAATGAAAGAACTTTGCAAAATAAACAACAAAATAAAAATAACAATGAAATGGTATAGTGGAGAGGGACGACGGTTGATAGGTTGATAGGACTTGATTGATGGATGTAACTGTTCACTTTTCCATTTTTTAATAAATTTAAATTTCAAAAAAGTAGCCGGTACCCATTTATTTAACCCTACATACCCCTACATCAACCCCTACATGAACCCCAACCTTTGGATCAAAGTAACTGCCCATGCGACGGTTACAGTACATCACGGATTGCAATCCGTGTCCGTACAGTAACGGGACAAAATCCGGTCCCTATAAAAGTAAATAACAAAATATTAAATGCTAATACAGTGTATATAAAATATTAAAGGTTAATTAAAAACGTAAAAAAGTTAATTACTATTAATTGGCCTAACTTTAAAAATACAAATCCTAACTTAAGAACCTAAGTTTCAGAAAAATACAAATAATTATGACAATATAATAACAATGAAAATAAAAACAGCTACATATATGATTTGTTATATGATTAAATCAAAAGTTTGACTTCATTTTAGTAAAATAAGATAAACTAATTTAATTTTGTAAGAATAAGATATAGGTATTAAAATTATAATAATCAGACTATATATGGTAATAAAAATAAATAAATAAATACAAAGAGTAGGAATGTCAGTCGGGCCTGGCCCGGCCCGACATCACTTTGGCCCGGCCCGGCCCGGCCCGACTCATTCTTTTGGCCTAGCGGGTCAAGCCCGGCCCGAGATAATCGGGCCGGGTTAGGCCCGACCCGTTTTTTTTTTTTTTTTTTTTTTAAGAATACTTATTATTTTTTTTTGTTTCATTTGGGTATTTAATTTTGGTGGTGGTTGAGACAATTCATTATAGACACCTTTTTTTTTATATATTATGTTATTTTAGAGAGAGAGAAAATTTGATGAGAAAATAGATAATGCATCAAAACCCACCATTGATTATTATTATTATTTGCCCTCTTTTTTTTATTTTCTTTCTAAAAATTATTATTATTATTAGGAAGTGGTTAGTTATAACTATTATACTATTACAATATGACATGCCTTATTAAAAGGGATTTCTTTTTTCTTTGGTTTTGTCTTGTTTTGAGTCATGGGTAATGGGAGAACTATTATATTGTTTGATTATGTTTTAAAATCAATATTATAATAATTATGTAAGTCAATTTATTTTTAATGAAGAGAATTATAAGGGTGTGATGGTAAGTTTTTTTTTCAATTTTACTTTAATAATAGATAAGGTTGGAAACTAAGGTTTTGAATGAATAATAGAATTTTTGTTATAATAAATAAATGAGTGATTCAATTATGCATAATAGAGGAAAGCTTGAGATAACCACTTGAGGCTAGCTCAAGTGGCCATAGGGGGTGCGTGTGTATTGGAGGTCCTGGGTTCGAGTCCCAGGTTATGCTGATGTAATATATAAACGCTTAAATCAAAAAAAAAGAGGAAAGCTTGAGATTGTACTTTTGTTACTAACAATATTTAATACATCAATAATAACTACCAACCATAAACTCAAATATAATAACTAGCAACCATAAGTACTAAACACTACAAATTGTTCTCATCCATGTCCTCACTCATATACTAAAAAGAACAATGTACTTTCTAATCATCAAGATCAACTACGTAAGGCTCCTGCAAAAAAATAAAAACAGAAAAAAGTATTAATAATAAAAATAAATAATTTATTTGATAAATTACAAAAACTTAACTAATTACCATTGTTGGATCAACATCATTATCTTCATCATTCACTGTTGCTGTTAAAAAAAATAAAATAAATATTAACTCTAATTAAGAAATGAAAAAATGTATATAAATATATATTTACAATTGTTAAATAATATCTACCTTTTTTGTCAGTCTTCAACCAATTTTGTGTACATACTAATGCTTCTAATGTTGAAGGATGAAGTCTCGATCGATGTGAAGTCACGTGCCTACCACCAGTGCTGAATGTAGATTCCGAAGCAACAGTGCTAACAGGCACAGCAAATACATCCTTGGCAATCATACTCAACAAAGGGTATTTGAGGCCCGTCACCTTCCAATAGTTGCATATATCAAATGACTCTTCAGTCCTAGGTATCAAGTTCTCCTCTAAATATAAATCCAGTTCAGACTTCATATTCTCTACTCAATAGGAAGCTCTAACAAATCTGCCAAAGTTAGAAAGGGCATCCAATCGGCGTGTTGAAGACGATGTTGATACATTTTCTTCTTGAACCCTTCTTTCTCTCAAATGAGGAAACTTAGACCCGTACTCCTCTAGTAGCTCGCAAAAAAGCTCACGAACCTTCGCAATTTCAGTTACATATTGCTCATCTCCATAAATTACAGGGAAATGATATTCGAGCAACATGAACTTGTACCTCGGGTCTAAAACAACCGCCACACACATAAGCCCGTGAATCTCTCGCCAATATTTATGGAACTTGGACATCATTTGAGTTGCCATGTCCTTAATAAAAGGCACCTCTGATAACATCCATGATTCAATGTTGGTCTTAATTTCACATATTTTTGGAAAAAAAATATTGGCGGTAGGGTACTTTGTTCCAGAAATTAATTCGGTTACTTCATGAAACAACTCTAACTTATCACACAATTGTTGAGCATTTTGCCAATCGATTTCCGAAGGGGCACACCTCAAACGCAACTCCCGCAGCCTTGCACGTTCAAATACTGTCTTGTAGGATAAAGTGTTGGAATATTATTTTACCAGGATCTTAGATCTACTCACAAGTATGTTGTTTAAACACTATAAATATGAACTTTCTAAAACGATAAATTAAACACATATAAAGTTAAGAAAACCTTACATTGATGCAGCGGAATTAATGTCTCCTTCCACTCAGATCTCTAACCCTTGTATCCTTTCTGTAGCAGAGTATAATAAAGATCTGAGCCCGAATGTCCTTCTTCTTCAAGTTTGATCCTTCACAGTCTTCCAATCTATGATTGAGTTACTGCTTGCTGTGTGTGGGCACTTACTCTTTCACTAGGGTCGAAATTGATCAAGGAGAAAAGAAGAGAGAAGGTTTCGGCCAGGTATAGAAAGTGGGGAAGGCTCAGTTTTTCTGAAGAGAGAAATTTCTGTCAGATTACTAATGAAAGCATGTGTTGTGACTGAGCCATCACTTTCTATTTATAGGCAACTACTAGGTTTAGGTTAAGAATAATTTGGCATTAAAATAATGAAAATATTAATTTGAAAAACCTCATTAAGTGGCCGGCCAAGGTGTATTAGTGGGCCGCACTTGATTTTGCCGTTTTATCAAATTTTATCTCTATTTTCTCAAAAACGCCAATTTTCCAATTCTAACCTTTTAAATACCAAAACTAATTATTTAATAACTAAAATAGATTATTAAATAATATTGTCATTTAATTTAATTATTAATTAGACATATAAAGTCCATTAATAAATAAATAAACCTAGAATCTCTTTTCTTTACAATTTCACCCCTGCTTAGTGAAAATTCATAAAATTAGACATAGTCTAACTTTAGAATTATAATTGATCAATCACGAATCAATTAATGAGTCTTACAAGCAGAATGTTCTCAACTAGAATGGGGACCATGGATCTATATGCTGAGCTTCCAATAAGTGAACCAAATTTACCAAGTAAATTCTTACTTATTAATTCTTCATTGAATCCACTCTTAGAACTTAGAATTGCACTCTCAGACTTATATAGAGCATATTGTATGTTCCACGATATCAACATGCTATCTCATTTAACCATTGTTATAATCTTATTGTGATTTAAAGATCCTCTATATAGATGATCTACATCGAGATGGGATTTCTTTACCGTTCTCACCCCTCAATGTATTTTGCCCCTTAAAACACTTAGCTACCTGTAAATGGTGTTTAGTGATCTAATAATTAGTCAGTTAAACAAGAGCTCATCCATTTACTTCTATTTGCTAAGCTCGAAGGGAATCATCACTTGACTTCTATACACCAGTAGAAGCTATAGATTCCATATTTACGTTCAGCACTCCCACTCAATCATACTATCATGTTCCCAAAATATACGTATCACCCCGACCCAAAAGTAGGCTTAACTAATAAATCAAAGAACATGAATAGCACTCCTGAGTTGAGCCTAAGCATATCAGGATTTAGATTCTTTTAATCTTAAGATCAACTACTGATATTGACTTGGAAAGATATGTATAACGGTAAGTTTGTAATATCTTAACTTAGTTGCAATATCGGTCCAGTCCAATGTATACTCCATACATTCGAAACTAGTATACTTTACTAATGTCCTGGAAAGAACATAACACTTACTCCAAGTGTAAGTACACATCATCGCTGATTATCACATTAGTGTAAATCCAATAACACTGATGAAACAGGACCAAGTCTTTTGATTCATATGATCACAATCACATTCCACTGTGTTGACGATACTGTAATTGTGAATAAACATATGATCTGGATTTAACTGATTTTGTGTGTATGAATGTAATAAACATATCAAACATATTAAATCATTAGCATGTAAAATTCATGCAAACATCAATCACTTCAAATTTCTTATATTGATAACTAATCAGATTGTAAAGAGTTTTATTTAGGGCATAAAACCCAACAAACTCCCACTTGCACTAATATAAAACAAACTGTGCAAATAGGTCAATATGATGTCTTGATCTTCAGATCAAGTGTAGTATATTTGAATCCACCCAAACTTCTAGAAACTAGTTCATAAATACACTTATGAAATATCCTTTACTATATGCTTTACTCATCAAGGGATACTGAAATCTTTACTGTTTTAAAAGTACATCTGAATTAACATAAGACATATCTCTCATATTTTAACATATGTAATTGAGATAATACAGTGTAGACTTTTCTTCAGTGATATAGCTTTCTTGGATTTCGAATACACAAAGTTATAATTCTTCTCTGGTAGAGCTTGAATTATTATACAATAATTCCTCCACCCCCAAAGTAAGCACCATCTCATAGAAATTTCGAAATTAGATGGTGAGATACAAGGACAACTGATACACAATTCCTTAATATCTAACATATAGATCACTTTCATAAATCTTTCTTGAATATCTTCTAATGTTCCCTATTTGATTACATCTCAGATAGCTCCCACTCAATAGCAGATGTCTGGTTAAATAATACTTTTAACCTCTGATTGTTTGGAGAGTTACCTAGTTGTGACTTTTGTATTAGTCTAAAACTTTAAGTTAAGACTAAGTCATCAACATAGCAGACTAGTATTTGAAGTGAAAAATACATGCCAGAGATAAAGTAATCAAAAATCAAGATACCATAAAATTTTATGAGGATTAAGAATTCTAGGTTCAAGTCATTCGAATGGACTGAACTAGAGTTCTTTATCTTATTCTCATAATTCTGATAAGCTATACCTATCCATGTGAATGGTTA
Organism: Cannabis sativa; assembly: GCF_029168945.1. Taxonomy (NCBI): domain Eukaryota; kingdom Viridiplantae; phylum Streptophyta; class Magnoliopsida; order Rosales; family Cannabaceae; genus Cannabis; species Cannabis sativa. The sequence continues at coordinate 51,622,567 of NC_083607.1, read as the reverse complement.
GATTTGATTTTCAGTAGTGTTCTTAAGTTCCTATCACAATTATCAACCTAATGAAGATGGGTATAGAATTTTAAAATTCTCCCACTCAATTAAGGTAGTGTGAAACTTTAACAAAGAACTTTCAAAAGTATCAAATTTTTACTTACAACAGTAAAACGAAATGGAACATACAATCAAGATCAAGAATTTATATTGACAACAGCTAACTCATCATATTACTTCCATGTTTAAATAAGATACGTGTTACATAGGGAATTGTGGAATAGACTCCACCCCTAAGAATATACATATAGGGTACTATGGATAACCTCCACCCCTAAGTATATAGAGATTATGATCCACCCCTAAAGGTTGTAAAGATCATGATTCTCTTAGTGTGATAGAGTTTATGTGGAGTTGAATACTATCCAGAGTTCATTAGATATAAAAGATCGTTGAACTGCATAGTTTTCTTAACTTTTCTCCACCCCTATCAGATCATAAGATCCTTTTATTAAACAAATTCTTAATAATTGTATTAGAATGAACAATTATTAATAAACATAGAAATAATTTCTAGTGTTTATTTAATATAACTCTATGAAGAGTTGTAAATATTATAGAATTTGCATCAATAATAAAAACACTTACACATACAAACATACAAATATAATGTGGTAATAATTGATGAAGATAAATTAATTGAAGCTTAATCTCATAATTTGCAATATTGATTTCGAAAATAAAAGAAACTTTATTAATAATAATAAAAAAATGTATTGCAACAATATGAGAAAAACAGGGATAAATATCCCTAACAAAAATTTGAAATCCAAATTGTCTTTAAACTAAAACAATTAATTCAAAAATAAATTGAAGACCTTCATCTTTATCCGGACGATTTCACCCTTGGTCCAGCTTGCTGATCCAACTCATCTTAGTTCAAGTAGCTTGGCCTATAAGAAGAAGAAAATAAATAAACAAAGTTAGTCCAGAATCATAAATCCAATTGGATAATAATTCACTAAAACTCTTAAAGTTTATAAATGGAAATACCTTGTTTCTTTGCAAGAAGTTTAGGACACTGGGGTTTCCAATGACCTTTCTCATTGCAGTAGAAACACTTTCCTTTAAGTGTAGTATCACCAGAAGGAGCAGCCTTTTTATTCTTCATGGCTTTAGTTCGCTTCTTGGTGTTGTTCCACTTCCTCTTCGATTTGGGCTTTGAAGCAGAGGCAACATTTGCATCAGGTTTCATCGTCCCATTACCATTCCCAGGATTATGAGGTTTAGTCCCTTTCTTCTTGGGTCCTCCAATCAAATTTTCATAAGTTTGAAGGTCATTGACTAATTCATGAAAGTCAATTTCCTTCTTATTCATGACATAATTTGAAGTGTATGGTAAAAATGCTGGAGTTAGGCTATTCAAGATAAGACTTACTTGAGTAGCACTATCCATTTCAGCACCATGATCCTGGGCTTCTTAGAAATAACTTGACATGAGGAGAACATGGTCACGCACGTTTTGATGAGGTTCCATCCGTGCATTAATGTACTTCTTAGTCGCGTCAAAGCGTGACTGAAGTGATGCCTTACCGAATAGCTCATTTAACTTCGTCATAACTTCAGCAGCCTTCTCGGTTTTAGAAAACCGAGTTTTGAGGGTGTCAACCATGCTAGAAAGCATAAAGTATAGAGCTTTGTCATTTGCTTTCTGCCAACGCTCATACTTTTCTTTCACAGCTTTGGAAGCATTGTCCCTGTGCACTTCAGTGACGGCTCAGTTAAAACAAACAAGGCACTTTCTCCTATGAGAGCAATATTAATGTTCTCATTCCACTTATTAAAGTTAGATCCATTCAGCTTGTTTTCAGTCAACAGTGATAACATGGGATTCATTTTGATAATACAGGATACTACAAAATAATAGAAATCAACAAATAGAAATTAGTAATGGTTTAACACAAAATCAATTCAGAAATTATAAGCACATAGCAAGTAGGAATGATATGAGAAAATACTTAAAAAATTCAATCCTAAATAATTTCCAAGATTTTTCAACAAACTGATATCAGTGTCCCGTTTAGGCGAGAGTCAAAGCTACCATCCATTGAATAGAGTTGTCAGCTCATCTAAAATGTTAAACATTCTAGCAACCTTTTATTCGATCAAGATTGGAATCCAGCGTTGTCCCGTTTAGGCGAGAGTCAAGGCTATTCTATCTCATGAGCTTCTACCATTGATTCGCAATTTGCAAGTCAAATATGGTCGCCACCATTAGGGTGATCTATACCATATAAAACACTTACAAACTACTTATCATGCGAGATTAAACGGTGCGAAATTGCTAATGAACGTTCCTCCATTAGGGAGGATTACTCACTAAAATAAACGCGGTGTAAAACCTACAATGGAGATCGAATATCTTAATAATAATAAAGCTCATTCTTTAAAATGTATTTTCTTTATTATTCTAATAAATAAATTCTCATTAAATTCAAAATTAAGAATTAAAATTTAAAAATAAGAATTTAATATAATATTTATAAAATTATACTTAGATGGTGATTGAAATAAAATTAATTATTTTCATCTTAGTAATAATCTTAAATATAAATATTAAGGAAATTAATTTAAGTTGAATTAAATTAAATAATTAGCAACTTAAAAATTTCCTTTGAGAATATATTTATTGAGCTCGAAAATTTAAACTATAAAAACTATACAATTTTCAAAAAAAATAATAAAAATAGAAAAGAAATACTTCAAGCAAAAATAACACCTATCTAGATTTTCTTTTGACTAGTTAATTCAATTTCTAATAATATATATATATATTTTAAATTCATTTATTTTAAATTAATCAATTAAATGAAAAAATCATTGATTGAAGTTGGCCCAAGAATTAATTAAAACAAATAATTAATTTACAACTCAATCTATTTTTTCAAAATTAAAAATTCGAAAAATATTGCATAAATAAAATGCAATTTTCGAAATTGATTAAGAAAATAAAAAAATATATATTGAAAATTATTTAAATTTAAGTTGAAAAATTAAATTTCAACCTAAAAATAATTTTCTATTTAATTAAGTGTCATGAAAAATAAATAAATATTTAAGTATCATGATGAAAATCAACTTAGATATTTAAAATTTTTCAAGTTAATTAAATGTATTAAATTCAAGAAATAAATAATTAAGTGTAGAGAAGGCTTAATTATTAATTTCTATTTAATACTAGGAAAAATATACTTAATAAAATTGTACCAAAATTAATTATTTAAATAATTAATTTCACAAAGTATAATATTTTCCTATTTAAATATTAGAAATAATAAGTAGTCTAGAAATTACTATCTAGAAAATATCTTATTTGACTAAGTATCTTTTCAACAAAAATTTGAAAAATATCTAATTTAAGTTATATAGAAAAAATCTAAAACTTAAATAATTTCAAATTTAGATTTAATTAAATATCAAAAATGAAGTTGTAACCACTTAATTTGAAGATATCTTTTTAAGTTAATATTCGAAAAGATATTAACCTAAAAAATATCTAAAATATTCTATTTTATGTTAATATTCGAAAAGATATTAACTTAAAAAAAAATATCTTAAGAATCTTTAATAACTAATGCCTAGGATTCCTCAACTTGATTTAAAATTTAAATCAAATATTCAAATTTAAGTTAGATAAGAAAAATCAGTTGATACAACTAATGTATAACTTAAATAGGACTATTTAATTAAATAAGCTCCAGAAAGAATCTTAGTTAGTTAAAATTTTATATTTAATTAAATAAAAGAAAAATACAAATAGTTTGTCTAGAAATAATGTAATGACCGCTCTAGTAATGTGGATTAGTAAAGGCAATTAGCACTAATTTTTATTATTTTATTATTTTATTATTATTTGTGAATTAATTTATTTGTGGATCCCAATATTTAGAAATAAATGTTAGAGTTATAATTTCTCAATTCCGGAGATTTTATTAAACTCTAGGGGTATTATTTAGCTTATATGTGAAATATGTTAATTTTGTAATTTTTGCTCGGCGACAACGGAAAATGCGATGGATGGCTAGATAATCACATGAGTAAGTTTAGAACCCTATTTCATAGTGGGGAATATTTTAGAGGAAATAAATTATCGGGATTGAGCGGGGTTATGGAAATTGACCATTTTACCCCTAGCTTTAGAATTACTTAAGTTATGTCTTTAAGGGTATTTAAGTCTTTTTAAAAGATTGGTGTAGTGGCTGCCTAGGGAGGTGACAAGTGGCCTTTACTTTCAGCCAAGGATTAGTCAATCCTTTTCCCAATTTGGAAAATCAAAGAAAAGAAAAGAAATTAAAAAAAAAAAAACAACATTTCCTCTTGAGCTCTCTCTCTCTCTATTCGGCTGAGGCAAAGCAAGGATCAACCAGAATTTTTCCTTCCATTCGTTTGAATTTAAGCTAGGATTCAAAGTGGTTTCATCTAAGGTAAGCCCTAGACCTCTTGCTTTTGTATTTTTGAGCTTTTTACTTAGTTTGAACATGTGATTTTTGGAGTAAGTGGCTGTTAGGTTTTAAAATGTTTAGGGTTCGAATTTTAGGGTTTAGTTGAGTTGATTCTAAGCCCTAGCTGCTGGTTTTAATGGGTGTAGATGGTTGTTATGCAATTTTAGGTTTAAAGTTCAAAGCTTTGTTCATTAATGGCAATTTGAGTTGTGATGGTTTGTTCTGTGATTTGCTGCCTGGAAATCATTGTATATGCATTGTATAGGTATACTGGAGAGTTTGGTAAAGTTTGGGATTGATTTGAATCAAGGGGGTTGATTTTTGGTTCCCAAGAGAACCTAATTCCGGCTCGGGTGGTCTGTACCAACCTGGTCGACCGGTTGGTGACCCGTAACCGGATGCTACTGGGAACCGGTTTACCTGTTGGGGGATTTTCCAGAACCCTAGTTTTGGCCAATTTTGAGATATTTAGGGTATTGCCATGAGGTTTATCGATAGGGAAACTTTTAGTTTCGAGTCTTAAGTCCCGGAAAGTGATTTAGCGAGTCACTCATCTGTGTTACCATTATTGTGATTAGGGCATCCATCTAGCACGTGAATTCCGTTCGTGCCTGGCCAGCACACTTGAATTCGGAAAACAGGTAAGAACTGTGTATAATGTATGATGTGATTATCTGAATGTGTGTATGTGTGTTTATATATGCATGCTTGAATTATGTTAAACACTACCAACACTTGTATGAATAAGTTATAGAGTGTATTGGTAGAGTGATTGTTGTTAATGTGAGTACAATACGGTGATACCAACACAAGCATAAGAAAATGCTAAGGTGTGTGGTACATCACTCAGTGTTACTCAGTGATCGGGATAAACCCTACCAACACTTGTACAGTGAGGTACGATGTGTATATGGTATAGTGGTTGTACCCTGGTAATGAACGTTCATACTCATCTGTTAAGCTCTGTAAATAGGTGTATGGGCGCCTATTTACAGGTCGGAAATTATATGGTATGTTATATGCATTTCTTACTGAGTCTGTTGACTCACTGTTTCTGCTTCCATGTGTAGGTAAAGGAAAGGCGAAGGCTGAACAGGAATGAACCTGAGCTCGGGTGAGATTGTACATGTCAAGCGGCGCGACCTGGAGTGTTCGGTCTCGGGACATCTGGGTGTTGTATTTTGAAAGTCGCTGTGCGACCCAGAACTTGTATATTTTGAATGTAAAGTTTTAACAGTAAATTTTCAAAAGTTTGAAATCGGGATCCCGGGATTTGTAAATATTATAATATATTACAAAGTTTAATATTTAAAGCAAAAGTTTTAATTTGACACGTTTTTCGAGAAATTTCTTTGATTAGCAAAGATTGCACAATAATTGAAAAAGCACTGTAGCGTGCCTTAGCATTAGGGTGTTACAATTTTGGTATCAGAGCCGCCAGGTTTGTCTACCGAAGCTTGCCATGACATGTACAATCTTCATCAGAGAAAGCTCGGTTCACGGTTCAGTAAGCCCGTACTTGTTTAGTATTTTAAATAAATGTGAATGAGAAAGCATGTTAGGAAGCATATTAGATTTAAATAAATATATTGCTTTAAAAAGAAAAGAAAGTGTGTTGCCTTTAAGTTATTAAGAGCGGTGTTAATTTTGATCGCTGTCTAACCTGCCTGGCTTATGGATTCGCAGGCTAAGTCCTATTAAATGGACGCCCCGCGAAATACAAGAAGTCAGGGTGGCATGGTTGAGACCGGAGGCGGTCAGGGGAATCCTCAAAATCCTCGTGGTCGCGGCCGTGGCCGTGGCAGAGCTCAGGGTGGTCGCCCTGTAAATCCACCTCAAGCTCCTCCTGATTGGGAGCAAAGATTTGCGGAGATGCAAGATAGAATCCGCCAGCAAGATGAAGAGATTCAGAGGTTGAGGCAGCAGGGTCCTCCTGCCGTGCCTCCTCAAGAAGTTCAGGCCGTTGCAGTTCCAGCGGTGCCAGCAGAACAACCTGTTGTTGGCAACCGTATGGAACCGTTGTACGAAAGATTTCGAAAACAGGCACCTCCAGTGTTTCTGGGAGGCCCTGATGTGATGAAGGCTGAGCAATGGCTTTCGATGATTGAGCGTATTCTCAACTTTATGGGAGTGGTTGGAAATGACCGGGTGACCTGCGCCACTTTCCAGTTTCAGGAAGATGCCCTCGTGTGGTGGGAATTGATAACCCTCACTCGGGACGTCACGCTGATGACCTGGGAGGAATTTAGGGAGTTATTTAACTCCAAGTATTACAATGAAGCGGTCCGCAGTGCAAAGCAGAAAGAGTTCACTGATCTAGTTCAGACTGAGGGAATGTCAGTCACTGAGTACACAACGAAATTTGATCGGTTGGCTAAGTTGGCGGCAGGAATTGTGCCCACGGACTTCAGTAAGAAAGAAAAATATTTAGCGGGTTTGAGTGCAAAGATCCGACATGATCTGGTTATTACCACTACTGAAGCAACCACGTATGCAGATATGGTTGAGAAGGCCTTGAGAGCCGAGGGTGCAGTAAAATTTCTTCAGGAGCCCCGGGTGACTCCGAGTGTGGGTGGAACCCCCACCGTTCCTACCCCTGTTTATAGTAGGGAGGGTGGTGACTCCACCACTGAGCAGAAAAGAAAAGTTGTTCCAGCTTCTGGTGGCTCGGGGCAAAGCTAGCGGTTCCGTGGGAACCAAGGCAGAGGAGGACGCCAGGGTTACTCTTATCCTGAGTGTCCAAGGTGCAAGAAACATCATCCGGGAGAGTGTAACCGGAAGACATGCTTTCTGTGTGGCATGGTGGGGCATTTCAAGAAAGATTGCCCCCAGGCAAAGAAAGAGGAGCCGAAAGCCGAGGTGAAACCGGTTCTGCTCGTGTGTTTGCCATTACCCAAGCCGATGCCGCAGCCGGTCCTTCATAGACAGGTCAGCTTCCCGTCAACAGTTTGTTATTTACAGTATTATTTGACTCGGGAGCTACACGTTCATATGTGGCTACAAGAGTGATTGATCTTTTGGGTAGGCCTTGTGATATTTTAGAAAGAGGGTTTGGAACCCTAATGCCTAGCGGGGAATTGGTTATCTCTAATAGGCGTATTAGGTCTATGCCGATTAGGATCGAAGATAGGGAATTGAGTACTGACCTTATAGAATTGAAATTAACTGAGTTTGATATTATACTGGGAATGGATTTTCTATCCAAGTATTCGGCCAGTATAGATTGTAGCCGTAAAATGGTGATTTTTCAGCCGGAAGGTGAAGATCCATTTGTTTATGTTGGATCGGTTCAAGGGTCTCGGATCCCGGTTATTTCTGTGTTGAGAGCTAGGGATTTGCTATGCAATGGTTGTGTAGGATTTCTAGCGGTACTATTTGACTCCAGCAGACCTGAAACATTTGGGCCTGAGGTAGTCCGGGTGGTGAAAGATTTTCTTGATGTGTTTCCCGAGGAATTGCCGGGATTGCCGCCACAGCGAGAGATTGACTTTGTAATTGATTTGGCACCTGGAGTCGAACCTGTTTCTAAAGCTCCATATAGGATGGCTCCAGCGGAACTCAAGGAGCTTAAGTTACAACTTCAGGGGATGCTTGATATTGGGTTTATTCGACCCAGTGTATCGCCCAGGGGAGCTCCGATTCTTTTTGTGAAAAAGAAAGATGGTTCCCTCAGAATGTGTATTGATTATCGGGAAGTAAATAAGCTGACGATTAAGAACAAGTACCCGTTGCCCAGGATCGATGATCTGTTCGATCAGCTTCAGGGAAAGACTGTGTTTTCAAAGATTGATTTACGGTCGGGTTATCATCAACTCAGAATTCGAGACGAGGACATACCGAAGACTGCTTTTAGAACCAGATATGGGCACTATGAGTTTCTGGTAATGTCGTTCGGATTGACCAATGCTCCTGCAGCCTTTATGGATCTCATGAATAGGGTGTTCAAGGATTTCCTCGATAACTGCGTTATAGTGTTTATCGATGACATTCTTGTATACTCTCAGTCAGAAGAGGAGCACGAGCATCATCTTCGAATGGTGTTACAACGACTTAGGGATCACAAGCTGTATGCCAAGTTCAAAAAGTGCGAATTCTGGTTGTCCGAGGTGTCCTTTTTGGGTCATATTGTTGGGAAAAATGGAATTATGGTCGATCCAAACAAGATAGAATCAGTGAAGAATTGGCCGAGGCCCAAATCTGTGACAGAAATTCGAAGTTTTCTCGGGTTAGCAGGGTATTATCGACGTTTCGTCGAAGGATTTTCTAAACTTTCTATACCCCTAACCGAATTGACCAAGAAAAATCAGAGATTTGTGTGGTCAGATAAGTGTGAATCAAGCTTTCAGCAGTTGAAGCAACGTTTGATAACAGCTCCGGTGTTAGCTTTGCCATCAGATCAAGAGAAATTTGTTGTGTATTGTGATGCATCCAGACAGGGTCTGAGATGCGTTCTGATGCAAGCTGACAGAGTCATAGCTTATGCCTCTCGTCAACTGAAGGATTATGAGCAGCGTTACCCAACTCATGATTTAGAGCTCGCTGCTGTGGTTTTTGCTTTAAAGATTTGGCAACATTATCTTTACGGTGAAAAGTGTGAGATTTATACGGATCATAAAAGTCTTAAATACTTTTTCACCCAAAAAGATTTGAATATGAGGCAGAGAAGGTGGTTGGAGTTAGTTAAAGACTACGACTGTGAAATACTATATCACCCCGGGAAAGCCAATGTTGTGGCCGATGCTCTGAGCAGAAAAGGTCCCCGTCAAGTTTGTACTACGGTGATGATAGCTCCTCAACTAGCCTCAGAAATGGTTAGTGCAGGAATTGAGTTCGTGGTCGGGAAATTACATAATTTAACACTCCAATCTGATCTGTTGGAGAGAATCAGAAAGGCACAACTGGAAGATCCCGAGCTAGTTAAAGTTCGAGATGAAGTAGTGGCTGGTCGGCCTAGAGGGTTTTCAATCTCGAGCAGTGGAATGTTGTTATATAAAGCTCGAGTTTGTGTTCCTAGTGATGATGAGCTTAAGAAAGAGATACTTGATGAAGCTCACACCACGCCTTATTCGTTGCATCCGAGAACCACCAAGATGTATCAGGATTTGAAACCCTACTTCTGGTGGTATGGGATGAAAAGAGATGTAGTGGACTATGTGTCCAAATGTTTAACCTGCCAGCAGATTAAGGCTGAACATCAGAGGCCGGCGGGGTTATTGCAACCTTTAGTCCTTCCAGAATGGAAGTGGGAGGACATCGCAATGGACTTTGTAACTGGTTTACCTAGAACTACAGGGATGTATGATTCTGTATGGGTCATTGTGGATAGATTTACAAAGTTGGCTCACTTTCTACCAGTGAAAGTTACCTATTCAGTGGATCAGTATGCTGAATTATATGTCAAGGAGATAGTTCGTCTCCATGGAGCCCCTAAATCTATTGTGTCAGATAGGGATCCAAAGTTCACATCGAAGTTTTGGGCGAGTCTTCAGAAGGCTATGGGTACCAAGTTAAAGTTTAGTACAGCCTTTCACCCTCAGACTGATGGTCAGTCAGAAAGAACTATCCAGATTTTGGAAGACCTACTGCGAGCCTGTGTCATGGACTTTGAGGGTTCATGGAGTAAGTACTTGCCTTTAATTGAGTTCTCCTACAACAACAGCTACCAAAGTACAATAGGGATGGCTCCCTATGAGATGTTATATGGTAGAAAATGTCGTTCTCCTATTCATTGGGACGAGACAGGAGAAAGGAAGTACCTGGGTCCAGAGTTAGTGCAAAGGACCAATGAAGCTATTGATAAGATCAAGGCTCGGATGCTTGCTTCTCAAAGCAGGCAGAAAAGTTGTGCTGATCCGAAGCGCAGAGATGTCACATTTCAGGCAGGGGAACATGTTTTCCTGCGAGTTTCACCCATGAAGGGTATTAGGCGCTTCGGGAAGAAGGGTAAGTTAAGCCCTAGGTTCATTGGACCATTTCAAATACTCGAGAAGGTCGGGCAGGTGGCGTATCGGCTAGCCTTACCACCAGCGTTATCAGCTGTTCATGACGTATTTCACATCTCTATGTTAAGGAAGTACGTATCAGACCCGACTCATGTCTTGAGTTATGAAGCCCTTGAACTACAACCAGACTTATCCTATGAAGAGCGACCTGTTCAGATTTTGGATAGGAAAGAAAAAGTTCTTCGCAACAAGACTATTGCACTAGTTAAAGTGCTCTGGAGGAACAGTAAGGTGGAAGAAGCCACTTGGGAATTGGAGTCAGATATGAGGACTCAACATCCAGAGCTATTCAGGTTAGATTTCGGGGACGAAATCCTATTAACGGGGGAATAATTGTAATGACCGCTCTAGTAATGTGGATTAGTAAAGGCAATTAGCACTAATTTTTATTATTTTATTATTTTATTATTATTTGTGAATTAATTTATATGTGGACCCCAATATTTAGAAATAAATGTTAGAGTTATAATTTCTCAATTCCGGAGATTTTATTAAACTCTAGGGGTATTATTTAGCTTATATGTGAAATATGTTAATTTTGTAATTTTTGCTCGGCGACAACGGAAAATGCGATGGATGGCTAGATAATCACATGAGTAAGTTTAGAACCCTATTTCATAGTGGGGAATATTTTAGAGGAAATAAATTATCGGGATTGAGCGGGGTTATGGAAATTGACCATTTTACCCCTAGCTTTAGAATTACTTAAGTTATGTCTTTAAGGGTATTTAAGTCTTTTTAAAAGATTGGTGTAGTGGCTGCCTAGGGAGGTGACAAGTGGCCTTTACTTTCAGCCAAGGATTAGTCAATCCTTTTCCCAATTTGGAAAATCAAAGAAAAGAAAAGAAATTAAAAAAAAAAAAACAACATTTCCTCTTGAGCTCTCTCTCTCTCTATTCGGCTGAGGCAAAGCAAGGATCAACCAGAAATTTTCCTTCCATTCCTTTGAATTTAAGCTAGGATTCAAAGTGGTTTCATCTAAGGTAAGCCCTAGAACTCTTGCTTTTGTATTTTTGAGCTTTTTACTTAGTTTGAACATGTGATTTTTGGAGTAAGTGGCTGTTAGGTTTTAAAATGTTTAGGGTTCGAATTTTAGGGTTTAGTTGAGTTGATTCTAAGCCCTAGCTGCTGGTTTTAATGGGTGTAGATGGTTGTTATGCAATTTTAGGTTTAAAGTTCAAAGCTTTGTTCATTAATGGGAATTTGAGTTGTGATGGTTTGTTCTGTGATTTGCTGCCTCGAAATCATTGTATATGCATTGTATAGGTATACTGGAGAGTTTGGTAAAGTTTGGGATTGATTTGAATCAAGGGGGTTGATTTTTGGTTCCCAGCAGTAGAACCGGAATTCCGGTTCTGGGTGGTCTGTACCAACCGGTCGACCGGTTGGTGACCCAGAACCGGGATGCCGGTTGGGAACCGGTTTACCTGTTGGGGGATTTTCCAGAACCCTAGTTTTGGCCAATTTTGAGATATTTAGGGTATCGCCATGAGGTTTATCGATAGGGAAACTTTTAGTTTCGAGTTTTAAGTCCCGGAAAGTGATTTAGCGAGTCACTCATCTGTGTTACCATTATTGTGATTAGGGCATCCATCTAGCACGTGAATTCCGTTCGTGCCTGGCCAAAGACACTTGAATTCGGAAAACAGGTAAGAACTGTGTATAATGTATGATGTGATTATCTGAATGTGTGTATGTGTGTTTATATATGCATGCTTGAATTATGTTAAACACTACCAACACTTGTATGAATAAGTTATAGAGTGTATTGGTACAGTGATTGTTGTTAATGTGAGTACAATACGGTGATACCAACACAAGCATAAGAAAATGCTAAGGTGTGTGGTACATCACTCAGTGTTACTCAGTGATCGGGATAAACCCTACCAACACTTGTACAGTGAGGTACGATGTGTATATGGTATAGTGGTTGTACCCTGGTAATGAACGTTCATACTCATCTGTTAAGCTCTGTAAATAGGTGTATGGGCGCCTATTTACAGGTCGGAAATTATATGGTATGTTATATGCATTTCTTACTGAGTCTGTTGACTCACAGTTTCTGCTTCCATGTGTAGGTAAAGGAAAGGCGAAGGCTGAACAGGAATGAACCTGAGCTCGGGTGAGATTGTACATGTCAAGCGGCGCGACCTGGAGTGTTCGGTCTCGGGACATCTGGGTGTTGTATTTTGAAAGTCGCTGTGCGACCCAGAACTTGTATATTTTGAATGTAAAGTTTTAACAGTAAATTTTCAAAAGTTTGAAATCGGGATCCCGGGATTTGTAAATATTATAATATATTACAAAGTTTAATATTTAAAGCAAAAGTTTTAATTTGACACGTTTTTCGAGAAATTTCTTTGATTAGCAAAGATTGCACAATAATTGAAAAAGCACTGTAGCGTGCCTTAGCATTAGGGCGTTACAATTTTGGTATCAGAGCTGCCAGGTTTGTCTACCTAAGCTTGCTATGACATGTACAATCTTCATCAGAGAAAGCTCGGTTCACGGTTCAGTAAGCCCGTACTTGTTTAGTATTTTAAATAAATGTGAATGAGAAAGCATGTTAGGAAGCATATTAGATTTAAATTAAATATATTGCTTTAAAAAGAAAACAAAGTGTGTTGCCTTTAAGTTATTAAGAGCGGTCTTAATTTTGATCGCTGTCTAACCTGCCTGGCTTATGGATTCGCAGGCTAAGTCCTATTAAATGGACGCCCCGTGAAATACAAGAAGTCAGGGTGGCATGGTTGAGACCGGAGGCGGTCAGGGGAATCCTCAAAATCCTCGTGGTCGCGGCCGTGGCCGTGGTAGAGCTCAGGGTGGTCGCCCTGTAAATCCACCTCAAGCTCCTCCTAATTGGGAGCAAAGATTTGCGGAGATGCAAGATAGAATCTGCCAGCAAGATGAAGAGATTCAGAGGTTGAGGCAGCAGGGTCCTCCTGCCGTGCCTCCTCAAGAAGTTCAGGCCGTTGCAGTTCCAGCGGTGCCAGCAGAACAACCTGTTGTTGGCAACCGTATGGAACCGTTGTACGAAAGATTTCGAAAACAGGCACCTCCAGTGTTTCTGGGAGGCCCTGATGTGATGAAGGCTGAGCAATGGCTTTCGATGATTGAGCGTATTCTCAACTTTATGGGAGTGGTTGGAAATGACCGGGTGACCTGCGCCACTTTCCAGTTTCAGGAAGATGCCCTCGTGTGGTGGGAATTGATAACCCTCACTCGGGACGTCACGCTGATGACCTGGGAGGAATTTAGGGAGTTATTTAACTCCAAGTATTACAATGAAGCGGTCCGCAGTGCAAAGCGGAAAGAGTTCACTGATCTAGTTCAGACTGAGGGAATGTTAGTCACTGAGTACACAACGAAATTTGATCGGTTGGCTAAGTTGGTGGCAGGAATTGTGCCCACGGACTTCAGTAAGAAAGAAAAATATTTAGCGGGTTTGAGTGCAAAGATCCGGCATGATCTGGTTATTACCACTACTGAAGCAACCACGTATGCAGATATGGTTGAGAAGGCTTTGAGAGCCGAGGGTGTAGTAAAATTTCTTCAGGAGCCCCGGGTGACTCCGAGTGTGGGTGGAACCCCCACCGTTCCTACCCCTGTTTATAGTAGGGATGGTGGTGACTCCACCACTGAGCAGAAAAGAAAAGTTGTTCCAGCTTCTGGTGGCTCGGGGCAAAGCAAGCGGTTCTGTGGGAACCAAGGCAGAGGAGGACGCCAGGGTTACTCTTATCCTGAGTGTCCAAGGTGCAAGAAACATCATCCGGGAGAGTGTAACCGGAAGACATGCTTTCTGTGTGGCATGGTGGGGCATTTCAAGAAAGATTGCCCCCAGGCAAAGAAAGAGGAGCCGAAAGCTGAGGTGAAACCGGTTCCTGCTCGTGTGTTTGCCATTACCCAAGCTGATGCTGCAGCCAGTCCTTCTGTTGTGACAGGTCAGCTTCCCGTCAACAGTTTGTTATTTACAGTATTATTTGACTCGGGAGCTACACGTTCATATGTGGCGACAAGAGTGATTGATCTTTTGGGTAGGCCTTGTGATATTTTAGAAAGAGGGTTTAAAACCCTAATGCCTAGCGGGGAATTGGTTATCTCTAATAGGCGCATTAGGTCTATGCCGATTAGGATCGAAGATAGGGAATTGAGTACTGACCTTATAGAATTGAAATTAACTGAGTTTGATATTATACTGGGAATGGATTTTCTATCCAAGTATTCGGCCAGTATAGATTGTAGGCGTAAAATGGTGATTTTTCAGCCGGAAGGTGAAGATCCATTTGTTTATGTTGGATCGGTTCAAGGGTCTCGGATCCCGGTTATTTCTGTGTTGAGAGCTAGGGATTTGCTATGCAATGGTTGTGTAGGATTTCTAGCGGTAGTATTTGACTCCAGCAGACCTGAAACATTTGGGCCTGAGGTAGTCCGGGTGGTGAAAGATTTTCTTGATGTGTTTCCCGAGGAATTGCCGGGATTGCCGCCACAGCGAGAGATTGACTTTGTAATTGATTTGGCACCTGGAGTCGAACCTGTTTCTAAAGCTCCATATAGGATGGCTCCAGCGGAACTCAAGGAGCTTAAGTTACAACTTCAGGGGATGCTTGATATTGGGTTTATTCGACCCAGTGTATCGCCCTGGGGAGCTCCGGTTCTTTTTGTGAAAAAGAAAGATGGTTCCCTCAGAATGTGTATTGATTATCGGGAACTAAATAAGCTGACGATTAAGAACAAGTACCCGTTGCCCAGGATCGATGATCTGTTCGATCAGCTTCAGGGAAAGACTGTGTTTTCAAAGATTGATTTACGGTCGGGTTATCATCAACTCAGAATTCGAGACGAGGACATACCGAAGACTGCTTTTAGAACCAGATATGGGCACTATGAGTTTCTGGTAATGTCGTTCGGATTGACCAATGCTCCTGCAGCCTTTATGGATCTCATGAATAGGGTGTTCAAGGATTTCCTCGATAACTGCGTTATAGTGTTTATCGATGACATTCTTGTATACTCTCAGTCAGAAGAGGAGCACGAGCATCATCTTCGAATGGTGTTACAGCGACTTAGGGATCACAAGCTGTATGCCAAGTTCAAAAAGTGCGAATTCTGGTTGTCCGAGGTGTCCTTTTTGGGTCATATTGTTGGGAAAAATGGAATTATGGTCGATCCAAACAAGATAGAATCAGTGAAGAATTGGCCGAGGCCCAAATCTGTGACAGAAATTCGAAGTTTTCTCGGGTTAGCAGGGTATTATCGACGTTTCGTCGAAGGATTTTCTAAACTTTCTATACCCCTAACCGAATTGACCAAGAAAAATCAGAGATTTGTGTGGTCAGATAAGTGTGAATCAAGCTTTCAGCAGTTGAAGCAACGTTTGATAACAGCTCCGGTGTTAGCTTTGCCATCAGATCAAGAGAAATTTGTTGTGTATTGTGATGCTTCCAGACAGGGTCTGAGATGCGTTCTGATGCAAGCTGACAGAGTCATAGCTTATGCCTCTCGTCAACTGAAGGATTATGAGCAGCGTTACCCAACTCATGATTTAGAGCTCGCTGCTGTGGTTTTTGCTTTAAAGATTTGGCAACATTATCTTTACGGTGAAAAGTGTGAGATTTATACGGATCATAAAAGTCTTAAATACTTTTTCACCCAAAAAGATTTGAATATGAGGCAGAGAAGGTGGTTGGAGTTAGTTAAAGACTACGACTGTGAAATACTATATCACCCCGGGAAAGCCAATGTTGTGGCCGATGCTCTGAGCAGAAAAGGTCCCCATCAAGTTTGTACTACGGTGATGATAGCTCCTCAACTAGCCTCAGAAATGGTTAGTGCAGGAATTGAGTTCGTGGTCGGGAAATTACATAATTTAACACTCCAATCTGATCTGTTGGAGAGAATCAGAAAGGCACAACTGGAAGATCCCGAGCTAGTTAAAGTTCGAGATGAAGTAGTGGCTGGTCGGCCTAGAGGGTTTTCAATCTCGAGCAGTGGAATGTTGTTATATAAAGCTCGAGTTTGTGTTCCTAGTGATGATGAGCTTAAGAAAGAGATACTTGATGAAGCTCACACCACGCCTTATTCGTTGCATCCGGGAACCACCAAGATGTATCAGGATTTGAAACCCTACTTCTGGTGGTATGGGATGAAAAGAGATGTAGTGGACTATGTGTCCAAATGTTTAACCTGCCAGCAGATTAAGGCGGAACATCAGAGGCCGGCGGGGTTATTGCAACCTTTAGTCCTTCCAGAATGGAAGTGGGAGGACATCGCAATGGACTTTGTAACTGGTTTACCTAGAACTACAGGGATGTATGATTCTGTATGGGTCATTGTGGATAGATTTACAAAGTTGGCTCACTTTCTACCAGTGAAAGTTACCTATTCAGTGGATCAGTATGCTGAATTATATGTGAAGGAGATAGTTCGTCTCCATGGAGCCCCTAAATCTATTGTGTCAGATAGGGATCCAAAGTTCACATCGAAGTTTTGGGTGAGTCTTCAGAAGGCTATGGGTACCAAGTTAAAGTTTAGTACAGCCTTTCACCCTCGCACCGATGGTCGACGAAAGAACTATCCAGATTTTGGAAGACCTACTGCGAGCCTGTGTCATGGACTTTGAGGGTTCATGGAGTAAGTACTTGCCTTTAATTGAGTTCTCCTACAACAACAACTACCAAAGTACAATAGGGATGGCTCCCTATGAGATGTTATATGGTAGAAAATGTCGTTCTCCTATTCATTGGGACGAGACAGGAGAAAGGAAGTACCTGGGTTCAGAGTTAGTGCAAAGGACCAATGAAGCTATTGATAAGATCAAGGCTCGGATGCTTGCTTCTCAAAGCAGGCAGAAAAGTTATGCTGATCCGAAGCGCAGAGATGTCACATTTCAGGCAGGGGAACATGTTTTCTTGCGAGTTTCACCCATGAAGGGTATTAGGCGCTTCGGGAAGAAGGGTAAGTTAAGCCCTAGGTTCATTGGACCATTTCAAATACTCGAGAAGGTCGGGCAGGTGGCGTATCGGCTAGCCTTACCACCAGCGTTATCAGCTGTTCATGACGTATTTCACATCTCTATGTTAAGGAAGTACGTATCAGACCCGACTCATGTCTTGAGTTATGAAGCCCTTGAACTACAACCAGACTTATCCTATGAAGAGCGACCTGTTCAGATTTTGGATAGGAAAGAAAAAGTTCTTCGCAACAAGACTATTGCACTAGTTAAAGTGCTCTGGAGGAACAGTAAGGTGGAAGAAGCCACTTGGGAATTGGAGTCAGATATGAGGACTCAACATCCAGAGCTATTCAGGTTAGATTTCGGGGACGAAATCCTATTAACGGGGGAATAATTGTAATGACCGCTCTAGTAATGTGGATTAGTAAAGGCAATTAGCACTAATTTTTATTATTTTATTATTTTATTATTATTTGTGAATTAATTTATATGTGGACCCCAATATTTAGAAATAAATGTTAGAGTTATAATTTCTCAATTCCGGAGATTTTATTAAACTCTAGGGGTATTATTTAGCTTATATGTGAAATATGTTAATTTTGTAATTTTTGCTCGGCGACAACGGAAAATGCGATGGATGGCTAGATAATCACATGAGTAAGTTTAGAACCCTATTTCATAGTGGGGAATATTTTAGAGGAAATAAATTATCGGGATTGAGCAGGGTTATGGAAATTGACCATTTTACCCCTAGCTTTAGAATTACTTAAGTTATGTCTTTAAGGGTATTTAAGTCTTTTTAAAAGATTGGTGTAGTGGCTGCCTAGGGAGGTGACAAGTGGCCTTTACTTTCAGCCAAGGATTAGTCAATCCTTTTCCCAATTTGGAAAATCTAAGAAAAGAAAAGAAATTAAAAAAAAAAAAACAACATTTCCTCTTGAGCTCTCTCTCTCTATTCGGCTGAGGCAAAGCAAGGATCAACCAGAATTTTTCCTTCCATTCCTTTGAATTTAAGCTAGGATTCAAAGTGGTTTCATCTAAGGTAAGCCCTAGAACTCTTGCTTTTGTATTTTTGAGCTTTTTACTTAGTTTGAACATGTGATTTTTGGAGTAAGTGGCTGTTAGGTTTTAAAATCTTTAGGGTTCGAATTTTAGGGTTTAGTTGAGTTGATTCTAAGCCCTAGCTGCTGGTTTTAATGGGTGTAGATGGTTGTTATGCAATTTTAGGTTTAAAGTTCAAAGCTTTGTTCATTAATGGCAATTTGAGTTGTGATGGTTTGTTCTGTGATTTGCTGCCTGGAAATCATTGTATATGCATTGTATAGGTATACTGGAGAGTTTGGTAAAGTTTGGGATTGATTTGAATCAAGGGGGTTGATTTTTGGTTCCCAGCAGTAGAACCGGAATTCCGGTTCTGGGTGGTCTGTACCAACCGGTCGACCGGTTGGTGACCCAGAACCGGGATGCCGGTTGGGAACCGGTTTACCTGTTGGGGGATTTTCCAGAACCCTAGTTTTGGCCAATTTTGAGATATTTAGGGTATCGCCATGAGGTTTATCGATAGGGAAACTTTTAGTTTCGAGTTTTAAGTCCCGGAAAGTGATTTAGCGAGTCACTCATCTGTGTTACCATTATTGTGATTAGGGCATCCATCTAGCACGTGAATTCCGTTCAGGTCGGCCAGCACACTTGAATTCGGAAAACAGGTAAGAACTGTGTATAATGTATGATGTGATTATCTGAATGTGTGTATGTGTGTTTATATATGCATGCTTGAATTATGTTAAACACTACCAACACTTGTATGAATAAGTTATAGAGTGTATTGGTACAGTGATTGTTGTTAATGTGAGTACAATACGGTGATACCAACAGAAGCATAAGAAAATGCTAAGGTGTGTGGTACATCACTCAGTGTTACTCAGTGATCGGGATAAACCCTACCAACACTTGTACAGTGAGGTACGATGTGTATATGGTATAGTGGTTGTACCCTGGTAATGAACGTTCATACTCATCTGTTAAGCTCTGTAAATAGGTGTATGGGCGCCTATTTACAGGTCGGAAATTATATGGTATGTTATATGCATTTCTTACTGAGTCTGTTGACTCACAGTTTCTGCTTCCATGTGTAGGTAAAGGAAAGGCGAAGGCTAAACAGGAATGAACCTGAGCTCGGGTGAGATTGTACATGTCAAGCGGCGCGACCTGGAGTGTTCGGTCTCGGGACATCTGGGTGTTGTATTTTGAAAGTCGCTGTGCGACCCAGAACTTGTATATTTTGAATGTAAAGTTTTAACAGTAAATTTTCAAAAGTTTGAAATCGGGATCCCGGGATTTGTAAATATTATAATATATTACAAAGTTTAATATTTAAAGCAAAAGTTTTAATTTGACACGTTTTTCGAGAAATTTCTTTGATTAGCAAAGATTGCACAATAATTGAAAAAGCACTGTAGCGTGCCTTAGCATTAGGGCGTTACAAATAATATCTAAACTAAAAGTGTTTTTCTTAAAATTAACTTTAAAATATTAAAATGAAAATAAATTTTCATATATTTTAAAAGTTAATTATGTTGCTAATTCAATTTTATTATGTCAAACTAATATAATTAACCTAGTACAGTTATTTAAATCAGGCAAATGGGCCTTCACAATTGGGGTAGTTCATGTGAGGGGGTGCTGGGTTCAGTATGTCGTACCCACTTCTATGGCTCCCAACTCTCACACAAGGCCCAAAAGAGAGGAATTTAACCTTAAAATAAATAACTGTTATTAATTGAATAGGTCCAATAACTAGATGGACCTAAATAAAATCTATCATGGTGTGACATTTTATTTAGCAACAACCTATATGCATCTATATAGTAAAATAAACACATAGGCTCACACAGGTACACACTTGGATGGATCCTATCATGTTGCTAGGTCATACACAGATGAAAGAAGATTGTAAAATTTACCTGTTACAAATTATGAACTTGACCAAGGGAGCCATCAGATCATTAGATCTGGCAAAAAGTAACCATGGCTATTTCAATCAAGTAATAATAGGTTTTGAAAACTTACACACAAGCTAAAACCACATACTCCTGCAACAAGGTTAGCTGGATAGTTGGAAGTAGGATTTATTTAATTTTAAATAAATAGATTTCGAAATTAATAATTAAATAAAAAAATATTTAATGAAAAAAAATTAATTTTTTGAAAAATAAAAAAAATAAATATTTATTTTCGAAAATAAATAATAATAAAAAAAAATATAAATTTCGAAATTATTTTTAAAAAAAATATTTCAAATTAAACCAACAATTCTGAAAAATTAGGTTTCAACTAACCTAAATATCATTTCAAAATTTGCTAACTACTTTTTTTAAAAATTAAATGTTATTTTATAAATAAAAAATTAAATAAAAATTAGAAAAGACAAAATAAAATATCTTTTTCAAATTTTAAATTTAATTTAAATAGATAAAATAAAAAAATTTAAAAGTTAGCAAAATATCTTACATCTATTTAAAATTACATGATTATAATTATCTTATTTTAAATTTAAATAACGTCAAAATATTTAAAAAAAAATTAATTTTAAAATAGTTAAAATCTGACCTTAAATTTAAAATAAGATAAGATATAATCAAATTTAAAAATAAGATAGATTATTAAGCAAAAAGATAGATATTTACTAATTTCAAATTCAAATTACACTAATATCTTGAATTAAATTTAAAAATTATTAAATTAATTCATAATGATAATTAGAATTGAATTAGGAATACTAAATCTATTAATACAAAACTACACAAAAAATCGGAAGTTAATTCCATGAAAAAGCATGAAAAAACGAAGAAAAACGAAAAAATTGTGAGTTGTACGGACAGTTTTCGCGATCGCAGGAAAATTTCAGCACAACTCCGATTTTTCCGAATCTTCAAAAAATCATAACTAATTCAAATTAAATCGAAATTGAGTTCTGTAAAAAAGTAACTTGCTTAATTTTTTCCATACTATCCAATAAAAATAATTCTAGAAACAGAATCGCAATTATTTTTCACGAAAATTTACAAACATCAATCAATCATCAAATAACACTCAATACAACATGATACCATCCAAAAACAAACAAACAATCGTTTTAAAGTCCAAATTTCATGCAAGTAAATCAATTACCATGGCTCTGAGGCCAGTTGTTGGAATATTATTTTACCAGGATCTTAGATCTACTCACAAGTATGTTGTTTAAAAACTATAAATATGAACTTTCTAAAACGATAAATTAAACACATATAAAGTTAAGAAAACCTTACATTGATGCAGCGGAATTAATGTCTCCTTCCACTCAGATCTCTAACCCTTGTATCCTTTCTGTAGCAGAGTATAATAAAGATCTGAGCCTGAATGTCCTTCTTCTTCAAGTTTGATCCTTCACAGTCTTCCAATCTATGATTGAGTTACTGCTTGCTGTGTGTGGGCACTTACTCTTTCACTAGGGTCGAAATTGATCAAGGAGAAAAGAAGAGAGAGGGTTTCGGCCAGGTATAGAAAGTGGGGAAGGCTCAGTTTTTCTGAAGAGAGAAATTTCTGTCAGATTACTAATGAAAGCATGTGTTGTGACTGAGCCATCACTTTCTATTTATAGGCAACTACTAGGTTTAGGTTAAGAATAATTTGGCATTAAAATAATGAAAATATTAATTTGAAAAACCTCATTAAGTGGCCGGCCAAGGTGTATTAGTGGGCCGCACTTGATTTTGCAGTTTTATCAAATTTTATCTCTATTTTCTCAAAAACGCCAATTTTCCAATTCTAACCTTTTAAATGCCAAAACTAATTATTTAATAACTAAAATAGATTATTAAATAATATTGTCATTTAATTTAATTATTAATTAGACATATAAAGTCCATTAATAAATAAATAAACCTAGAATCTCTTTTCTTTACAATTTCACCCCTGCTTAGTGAAAATTCATAAAATTAGACATAGTCTAACTTTAGAATTATAATTGATCAATCACGAATCAATTAATGAGTCTTACAAGCAGAATATTCTCAACTAGAATGGGGACCATGGATCTATATGCTGAGCTTCGAATAAGTGAACCAAATTTACCAAGTAAATTCCTACTTATTAATTCTTCATTGAATCCACTCTTAGAACTTAGAATTGCACTCTCAGACTTATATAGAGCATATTGTATGTTCCACGATATCAACATGCTATCTCATTTAACCATTGTTATAATCTTATTGTGATTTAAAGATCCTCTATATAGATGATCTACATCGAGATGGGATTTCTTTACCGTTCTCACCCCTCAATGTATTTTGCCCCTTAAAACACTTAGCTACCTGTAAATGGTGTTTAGTGATCTAATAATTAGTCAGTTAAACAAGAGCTCATCCATTTACTTCTATTTGCTAAGCTCGAAGGGAATCATCACTTGACTTCTATACACCAGTAGAAGCTATAGATTCCATATTTATGTTCAGCACTCCCACTCAATCATATTATCATGTTCCCAAAATATACGTATCACCCTGACCCAAAAGTAGGCTTAACTAATAAATCAAAGAAAATGAATAGCACTCCTGAGTTGAGCCTAAGCATATCAGGATTTAGATTCTTTTAATCTTAAGATCAACTACTGATATTGACTTGGAAAGATATGTATAACGGTAAGTTTGTAATATCTTAACTTAGTTGCAATATCGGTCCAGTCCAATGTATACTCCATACATTCGAAACTAGTATACTTTACTAATGTCCTGGAAAGAACATAACACTTACTCCAAGTGTAAGTACACATCATCGCTGATTATCACATTAGTGTAAATCCAATAACACTGATGAAACAGGGACCAAGTCTATTGATTCATATGATCACAATCACATTCCACTGTGTTGACGATACTGTAATTGTGAATAAACATATGATCTGGATTTAACTGATTTTGTGTGTATGAATGTAATAAACATATCAAACATATTAAACCATTAGCATGTAAAATTCATGCAAACATCAATCACTTCAAATTTCTTATATTGATAACTAATCAGATTGTAAAGAGTTTTATTTAGGGCATAAAACCCAACATAAAGCTGTGCTAAGCATTAGAAAAGTTGAATTCCACCTCGTTACACAATCAAGTGATATTTTTTTGGTGTATGGTACTCCAAGTTGACGAGCAGTGTCTTCAAATTTTTCATGTCTTTTTGGTGTGTCCGACCAATAAGCAACACTGTCTCGAATTTTGTCAACACTATCACCAATGACAGATAAGCCTTCTTTGACAATTAGATTTAAAATATGTGCACAACAACGCACATGTAGCAACTTTCCCTTCAAAATAAAACTGCAGGCTCAAATGGTCCTTTCAAAAGGTCAATCATGGAATCATTGGCAGTACAGTTATCGAGAGTCACTGTACTGATCTTGTCTTCTATTTTCCAATCATTAAGACAAGATCTTAGGGCCTCAAGTAGTGCTGGAGCATCGTGAGGACACGGAACATACTTAAAACTCAATATCTGACTGTGTAAGTACCAAGAATCATCAATAAAATGAGCTGTTACAACCATATATCCCCTCTTCTGATGATTTGCAGTCCACATGTCACTGGTTATGGCTATTCTGCTCCTACTTTTTTCCAAATTTTGCCTACACTTTTCTTTCTCAGTTTTATACATTTTCATAATGTCTGACCTAATTGTATTCCTTGACACCATTTGAAACATGGGACATAAAGTGCTTGAATATTCTATAAACCCGCTATGCTCAACCATAGACAAGGGATATTCGTGCTTAACGATCATTTGAGCCAATTTGGTCCTTGCTAAATCAGGATCAAAATTAAAAGAAACTGAAGGGCTTGCAGTTGCACTAGGATTGGCGGCAAGTTGGGCCTTTCTTACAGGACACGTTTTCACGTGAGAATTTAAATGCCTAGTCCCACTAGAACTTTCTCCCACCAGTTTACGCTCGCAATACTTGCAAATTGCTTTAATTTTCCATCCATTTTTTCCCATGTGAAATGATCCCATGCACGAGAAGTTCTTTTTCTCTGATTCTGAGTTTCATCTACTGTATTGCTAACAGATTGTACTTCATTTGTAGTTGATGGCACAAAATCAACATCATCCTCAAAATTAGAATCGATTTGACCAGACATTCTATATAAACCTACATTAACACCATATTCTCATATCTATCAATTAATCCATGCAATTGCTTTAAAAATATGATAAGCATATCTATGAAAAATCAGGCAGCATTTTCCCTATTTTATTAACCTAACCATCTGTCAATTTTAACTATAAATAATCAAATAACAAACAATTTATTATCCTTATATCACCGCAGCACACAAATTTCGCAGAACCTACTTCACTATGGATGAATATATAAGATATTCAAACTCTTCTATAAAATTATATGTAATTTAATTATAAAAAAAATATATATACCTCTGATGAATCGAGATTGAAATTTCCACTTGACTCAAATTATTTTCAAACACTTGCAAAACGCCAAAGCCTATAAAAAAATATAAAACAGAGTATGGTAAGACATTCCTACAAGAATCATGGGAAACTTCATCATTTGCTAGTTCATAATGGCAGAATGCAGTGAATTTTGCAGTGAAATGTTTATAAATTTGATAGTTCTAAAGACTATGGTCTTATTCTTAAACAAACATGTAGATTCAATAAGTTGTTGGGCAAATGAATTAGAGAGTACCTTGAGGACAAATGAAAATTAGAGAGTACCCAGATGCTGAATCCTGTAGTTGAAAATATTAAAACAAATGAAAAGAAATAAGAACAACAATCAATAAGCAAATTCGGATTCAAATAACAGATTAATCTACAAGCTACTCAAAGGTATCACTCCTACTTTATTTTTGTTTTTTCCATGATGATAAATTGACACTATTATCGTAAAAACTTAATATGTCATCAATCAATTTCATGTTTCATAGAGAAGAAAAAAGCACATGATACTTCAGTCTTTATTATTGTATAATAAAAGGTGGATGATTATTGCCTAAAAAAACAAATGAACTTTAAGGAACTACTAGGATGTGCATGTCTTGCCATTTGAAAATTGCATGATGGAAATCAAGCATTATAAAAAATAAAGTCAGTTAAAAAATTTGGACAGCAAATTGAAAAATTGAATATTTACTTAACAAAACTTAATTAATGAGGACTGTGAAAAACTATGAACAACTTGACACTATAAAACTATCTATACAATCAAGATAGAGACAATTATACAATATACACTGAGATTTGGAAATATTTCAAATCTGCAGAAAGCAAATTTGATTTTGATATGGAAAAATATTTGAAGAAATCATGACATAAAATGACAAGAATCTGCAACAAAAGGAACAGTGAACTCAATATTCATAGCAACCTAAGACTTCTTATCTCAAAATAATTTTCATAATTATACATTTGCAGTGTTGAATCGGCTGATAAAGAAAACCACAATAAGACTACATTTCAAGCTTGACAAATATAAGACCTTAATTTCTTATAAGGTAGTTCTGTTTAAACAAATTGCAAGATTTTATTTAATCTCCGCCAGAAGCAATTCACAGAAACAAGATGCAAGAAAGTAATACAAATCCCAGTTTCAATATCATGATATAAGGGACCACTAAAAAATGCACTAAATTATAATAAATATTTAAGCTTTACCAAAGGGTTTTGTGTAAGGGGAATTTAACAGTAACAAAACTCAATTGGGTTCATCCCAGGAATTTTATCAAACACATTCAATTCAAAAACCGAAAGACTACAAATTTCAATTCAAAGTTACAAGCAATCACATTAAAATCATAAACTGATTAAATACAAGCTGACCCAACTCCACAATATAACAAATTAATCGAAGAAAGACTAAACTAGAAGACTCACCTTAATGAAACTCAAAACCCAGAGATTATACTGCTAAGAAGCTCAAAAAAGGGAAGACATTTGGGGGTTTAGTTGGAAAAGCCCACAGAATGTTGTTGGTGAATTTAGTTGGGTCAATTCAATTGGTGTTTCAGCTGCAGCAATTGACCCACGAGAACCCACAATTTCCCTCACACTTGATCAACGGCTTCACACTGGGTCGTCGGAGAGAAAGAAGTCGTGAGATTTAGGTTTAGAATTTGAGATTTTTTTTTAGGGATTTAGGTTTTTTTTAATATTTGAAACCGGGCCGGGCCGGGCCCGACCCGAAATAATATATACCGGGTCGGGCCGGGCCGGGCCAGAAGCCCGAGAAGAGCTAGAATAATTCAGGCCACAGTCGGCCCGTCGAGCCGGGGGCCCGGCCCGACCCACGAAAATAGCCCAGATTGAGATTCCTAAGAGTAAATAATATATTTATAAATTAATTATGTCATACAAAACTCACGAAACCAAACTCCGTTAATTTGTTCTGGAAATGCGCCACTAATTGAAACGAGCAAAATTAACACTCCACCACCGACTTCTCATCTCTTCGCCATCATGGTCGATCCTCAATGTGTCATCATCATCGATCCTTCCACTATTGACGATGCAGGAATAGTGGAATTGACACCCTCTGTTCATTACAAAAAATCTTACTTTTAGTCATAATAAAGTTTGTTACTAAAAGTAAAAAAGTTGTGACTAATTATAAATTATCATTCTTCAATTGTGACTAAAATTTCTGTGGCTAAAAGTATTAGTCACAAAAATTACAATTCATTGTGGCTAAATGTATTTGTAATCACAATACTTATTGTAACTAATAGTAAATTAGTGACAACTTGTATCTAATAGTCGGTTATCCGAGCAAGGTTGTGGAGAAGATATCCGGCCAGGTAGAAGAATGTTGTGCTGAGCGACTTACAAGAGACAACAACTTTAGAGAATAATGTTGTTGTGTCCAGACACGAGGAAAATTCCTATAATCGTGGGATTGAGTCCGAGAAAAATGGCAACCTGTTCTAGTTTCCTATATGGTATATTGTAATTTTTGTAATTTCCCATTTTATGCATTGTAAACGAAAGAGATACCATCCTTCATGTTTAAGCCCCTATTAATTGTAACACCCTAACTAATTTAGGCATGTTAGCGTGATTTTTAATATACTGTGCAGCTCGTTGCTAATCAACGAGATTATTGAAAAACGTGATTAATTAAAATTTGCTTATTTAATTAAAAACATAAATTAATACATTTATAAAATCTCGGGATACCGTTACAAAATACATTTACAAAAGTTTGCTATTCATATACAAAAGTTTTGTCGCCTAGTGACTATTCAGCAAAAGCCTAGATGTCCCAAAGATCGTACGGTCCAGGCCTAACTGCCCCGACATGTACAATCTTCACCTGCTCGCTCTCACAGCTCCTCAGCTTTAGCCTTGGCCTAACCTACACATGGAAATAGCATTGTAAGTCGACAGACTCAGTAAGAAAAGCATAACATAAAATATACTAATATCCCGAGTTGTAACCTGGCGCACATACACCCGATCATAACCCTATCATCGTGTCCCACACGGTATTAAGTCTAGAATGTTCATACGACAATACTATCGACCATAATGTCAGCCTATATTCAATATGCTAGTCATACTCTAGCCATATTGATGTGACATAATCGATTAGTATTTCAGCCAACATACATTGATCAATAATCAGTACAACTCTAAGTATACTATTACTGCTATCAATGTAATCTAACAGGCATAAACAACATGTATACTAAACATGTAATAACATATGCATGATATTATACTAATCTAACCTCAATTCTGAATTTAGGTGTACCGGTCAACCTGAGTGGAACAACTGCTCGGCGAGTTAGAGGCTCCTAAATCACATCGATAACAACAAGGATAAGTGACACGCTAAATCAAAACCCAGACTTAGGTTTTAAAACAAAAACCTATCTACTGCAACTTAATATGGCAATACCCTAAACTAGCAGGGAATTAACCAACTAGAAATTTGAAACTAGTACGAATTGACAACCTGAATTTTTTGGAAATCCCAGCTGCAAAAACCGGTTAACCGGTTTTCCAAGTCCCTATAAAACTGGTTACCCAATTTTTCTCAGAGAACCCAAAAAAATTCAAAGCCTAACCAAATCGATTCCAAACCTTACCAAACTTTCCAGACCTGGATATTATACCCCAGTAAACATTTTGGAAGAAATAAAACTAGTACCCAAACTCAGAATCTAATTTCACCATTAAAGCTCCAAGTTTGAGTTCTAAAACTCAAAACTTGGTTAAACCTACTAACAACAACTAAAATATGCTTAACTCAACCTATCTAAACATAATTTAACCTCTAAAAACAAGAACAAACAACAACAACAAGAACAACAACTAAAATCTCAATTCATGCAAAATCCATTTTCTTACAATTCAAGAAACTAAAGAGAAAGTTACAAGATGCTTACCTAGAACTCAAGTACACCCAAACCTTGCTGCAACAAGCTTGGATTGAAGGAAAACACAACAAACCCTAACTGGTCTAGGGGGTTTCGAAAGAGAGAGGAAGGAAAGAGAGAGACGAAGCTTTTCTTGAATTTTTCTTATTTTTGAATAAAATGAATTAAAAGATTTGTTTTACTAACATTAACCTCAGTCATTTAACAAATAAAATCAGAATTATTAAGTTAATACAAAGTCCACTAAAGGACAAAACACAAATGGGTGAAAAGACCATTTTGCCCCTCTTACACTAAAAAACATAAAAGGTCACTTAGGGGTACTTTTGTCAACTCTAAAATCTCGACTAATCCCGACATTCCCAATTTCTAACTATACTGCCCCGCCATACTAAAAGTACAAAGATGTGATTCTAATAGCCAAACACCACGTTCCAATGTTGCCGGACACAAAATATGCAAAATTATAAAATTTTTATATATGACATATAAAATGCATTCTGAATTCAAATAAATCATCATACATTAATAATTCAAAGCTAATAAACAAGTTTCATAATTAAACCTAATTATCTGCTAATTTCCAAGTTAAAGCTAAGCAATCTTTACAATTATCCCTCTATTGAAAGGATTTCGTCCTTAAAATCTAACCTGAACAAGTCTTGATATTGAGCTCTCATGTTGAATTCTAACTCCCAGGTGGATTCCTCCACCTTGCTATTTCTCCAGAGTACTTTGACCAAAGATATGGTCTTGTTCCAAAGAACCTTATCCTTTCTGTCAAGGATCTAAACTGATTGTTCCTCATATGACATGTCCGGTTGCAGCTCGAGATTTTCATAATTCAATACATGAGAAGGGTCTGAAACGTACTTCCTTAGCATAGAGACATGGAATACGTTGTGAACTGCTGAAAGAGCTGGAGGCAAAGCTAATCGATATGCCACTTGTCCAATCTTCTCGAGAATCTCAAAAGCACCTGTAAATCTAGGGCATAACTTGGTTCTTTTCCCAAAACGCTTGATCCCTTTCGTTGGAGGAACTCATAGGAACACATGATCCCCTACTTGAAACTCTACATTTCTGTGTTTCGGATCTGCATAACTCTTTTGCTTGCTCTGAGAGGCAAGCACTCTAGCTTTAATCTTTTCCATTGCTTCATTAGTCTGTTGCGCTGATTCCAGACCTAAGTATTTCTTCTACCCTATTTCATCCAAATGAATGGGAGATCTACATTTTCTGCCACATAACACTTCATAGGGAGCCATCCCTATCGTACTTTTACAACTATTATTGTACGAGAACTCTATCAACGGTAGGTACTTACTCCAGGAGCCCTTGAAATCCATAACACAGGCTCGTAACATATGTTCCAGTATCTGTATTGTCCTTTCGTACTGTTCATCAGTCTGAGGATGGAAAGCTGTACTGAACTTCAGTTTGGTACCCATACCCCGTTGTAAACTCTGCTAGAATTTAGAGGTAAACTTTAGATCTCTATCCGAAACTATGGACTTTGGTACACCATGCAATCTTACTATCTATTTAACATATAAGTCTGCATACTAATCCATTGAAGAGGTTGTTTTAACAGGTAGAAAATGTGCAGACTTCGTAAATCGGTCTACCAATACCCAAATAGAATAAAACAAACCCGTGGTTCTAGGTAATCCAACCACAATGTCCATCATGATATCTTCCCACTTCCACTCAGGTAGTGTTAAAGGCTGCAACAACCCTGCTAGTCCCTGATGTTCAGCCTTGATCTGCTGACAGGTTAGGCGTCGCGATACGAATTCTACCACATTCTTCTTCATTCCGTTCCACCAGAAGTAGGGTTTAAGATCTTGATAGATCTTGGTGGTGCCGGGATGCTGGGAATATGGAGTGGTATGAGCCTCTTTCAGAATTTCATTTCTAAGTTCTGCACTACTAGGAACACAAACCCTACTCTTGAACAATAACATCCCACTATCTGACACTGTAAAATCTATGGCTTGACCCACTAAAACAACTTCTTTGATCTTCATTAACTCTAGATCAGTAAACTGAGCAGCTTTAATTCATTCTAACCGATCAGATTGCAGCGTCAAGTTATGAAGTTTTCATACAACAAACTCGATGCTAGATCTGACCATGTCCTCTGCTAATTAAGGTAAAATCTGAACCATACTAGTTACTTGTCCGGGACCCTTCCTGCTTAGGGCATCAACCACTATATTGGCTTTCCCTGGATGGTAAAGGATTTCACAATCGTAATCCTTAACCAACTCTAACAAACGCCTCTATCTCATATTCAAATCTTTATGAGTAAAGAAATATTTGAGACTTTATGGTCGGTATAAATTTCACATCTCTCTTCGTAGAGATAATGCCGCCAAATCTTGAAAGCAAATACTACTGCGGCAAGTTCTAGGTCATGAATCAGGTACCGCTGTTCATAATCTTTCAATTGCTGGGAGGCATAGGCAATAACTTGATCAGCCTGCATCAGTACACACCCAGACCATGTCTGGATGCATCAAAATACACCACAAAGTTCTCCTTATCAGAAGGTAGGCCTAACACTGGAGCTGTGATTAATCTCTATTTCAGCTCTTGAAAACTTGCTTCACATTTAGCCGTCCATACAAATCACTGATTCTTTTTAGTGAGCTCGGTTAAGGGTGTTGAAAATTTAGAAAACCCTTCTACGAACCGATGATAATAACCAGCTAGACCCAAGAAGCTTTTAACTTCTGTCTTAGTTTTCGGTCGCGGCCAATCCCTGACGGATTCTATCTTTCCTGGATCCACCTTGATTCCGTCTTTGCTAACAATGTTCCTAAGGAAGGACACCTGAGATAGCCAAAATTCGCACTTCTTGAATTTGGCATATAACTTATGTTCTCGAAGTCGTTGTAGGACCATCCGGAGATGTTGCTCGTGCTCCTATGCTGATTGAGAGTACACAAGGATGTCGTCGATAAATACAATAACACAAATATCGATGAAATCCATGAATACTCTATTCATCAGATCCATGAAAGCTGCGGGAGCATTAGTTAGTCCAAATGACATAACCAAAAATTCATAATGTCCATACATAGTGCAAAAAGTTGTCTTTGGAATGTCCTCCTCTCGGATTCTCAATCGATGATAGCCCGATCGGAGATCAATCTTTGAAAAGAGCGTCTTCCCCTAAAGTTGATCAAATGAGAGAGGAAGGAAATAGAGAGAGGAAGCTCTTCTTGAATTTTTCTTATTTTTGAATAAAATGAATTAAAAGATTGGTTTTACTAACATTAACCTCAGTCATTTAACAAATAAAATCAGATTTATTAAGTTAATACAAAGTCCACTTAAGGACAAAACACAAATGGGCAAAAAGACCATTTTACCCATCTTACACAAAAACTCATAAAAGGTCACTTAGGTGTATTTTTGTCAACTCAAAAATCTTGACTAATCCCAGCATTCCCAATGTCTAACTATACTGCCCTGCTATACTAAAAATACTAAGATGTGATTCTAATAGCCAAACACCACGTTCCAATGTTGCCAGGCACAAAAGATGCAAAATTATGAAATTTTTATATATGACATGTAAAATGCATTCTGAATTCAAATAAATAATCATAAATTAATAATTCAAAGATAATAAACAAGTTTCACAATTCAACCTAATTATCTGCTAATTTCCAAGTTAAAGCTAGGCGGTGTTTACATAAATACTGACCTAGCCTCACTATTAAAGGGATCGAAAGAATTGATTAGAGAGATATTCTAGAGAGGAAAGCGAGATCTAAGAGAGAAACACACTCAGAGATCAGTTGTAAGAGCTTCCAAGAGGAAGAACACTTTGTTCCTTCTCTTAAGTCAATACACTACAAGGTGAGTAGGCTAGTACCACACTTATAGGGCCGAACCTCTTTAAAATCTGGTGTTCATTTTACTTTACTATTTTTGTTCTCTTTTAGTTACATTTTTTAATCACTTCATTACTTGACTCACTGTCGTTGGCTAAAAGCGAGGTCAACATTTTGGTGCTCACATTGAGAGCAAAAACATAAGTTCTTTGTCTTATGTTTTGACAGGAAAGCATGATGGTTGTACAAACTCGTAGAGGCCTTGCTGATCAGGGTGACCCAATGGTGATAGATCCCAACGTGCAAACTCCTGAAAACACGAAAGGACCACCAGGGACAAACCACGAGCATGTTAATACACAACCTCCTACTGTAAGCCATGGAGTGACTTCCCCTTTGGCTGGGATCACACCAGGCGTATAAGAGACTCGAAACACCAATTCGGCAGCCGATCAATCCACTCCCATAACAGAGGTCCTGTCTACCACTAATACTCAAAGGAGGATCTCCGTGTAGCCATAAATCTTGCATTTGATGAACAAAGGCGTCAATTTATTGAATGGAAGGACCAGGAGATGGAAATTTATAGGGCTCAGCAGACAACCATTGATGATCGCACTAGGCAAGCCACTGTACTAATAAGGCGGGCCTACCAAGTGACTAATCAACAATTGGCTACATTGTCCAGTATTCCCCTAGGCAGATTAGAAGGATATGTAGCGGGGCATACCGCACAAACTCACAATGGTCTACCATCCAATCCAAGGCCACCAGTCCAACTTGTGGGCCAAACGGCAGACGGCCAGATCCTGTCAAATCGTCATTTGGGAGGAGTTATTCAGACAAACTTCACCCCCACTGAAATTTCAGGCCAACCTACTGACCAAACAAGTCAGACACCAAGGCCACCTGGTACCTCAATGTTTGATAGGTTGGGTGCCGCCCAAGACCTCAAGACCAACCTAAATCGCAGAAGGGGCCTAGATGAATAATACGTTCCACCAATTGTCGAACCAAGTGTCTAAGCCCAAGATCCAATTCAAAGTGATCCCAATGTGACACAAGTCGGTCAAAAAACTGAACAAGTTCATCCATTCGTGTAGGCACAACTAAATCAACTTAAAAATATGGTACAAGGCCTGACTGACCTAAAACTCACTGATCTCGAACTCGACCGGGCACGTGAATCACCCTTCAACCCTGAAATTGAGGTCCTTGAATTGCTCCCAAAGTTCAAAATGCTAACCTGGAAAATGTATATAGGAAAAGAAGATCCTTTATCACATTTGAAGTATTTTGAGATGCAGATGGACTTGTAAGGGGTAAGAGGTGATGTAAAGTGCAGAATTTTTCCTACCACGCTCGCAGAAGCCGCCCAACAAAGGTACTTCAAATTACCTCTAGGGAGGTTTAATTCTTAGAATGCCTTCTGATCAGAGTTCCATGCACAATTTTCTTCCTCTCGTCAACTTTCCTCGCACCTTGAAGACCTGGTGGAAGTAAAACAAATAGTATGGGAACCCCTCAAAAGTTAAGGAACTGACTAAAGAAGGTTGACTGGCTGCAATACTGGGGGGCATTGAGCCACTCAGAGAGTTGTGGAAGGACATTAAAAGGCTTATTGTGGGGTCAATGGCTGAATTTCTAGATCAAGCATATGGGTTAATTAAGGTCAAAGAAGCTATTCAGCGTGTAGATACTTTCAGATAGAAGAAAAACCAGCAATGTGCCACTTCAACATGGACGTCTGCCTAGAATCCACAATACCCCAGTAGCTCAAATTCAAATGGGAAGAGATCTCACAATGAAAGTAAGCAGGGTAATGGAAAGAAATGAAAATTCACTGGCAATGCCGAGCAGCACCCAAGGGAAAATGCCTCAACATTTACTGCCTTCCTAGTCTTAACAGATGACCTAGAGACAATCTATGCGACAACTTAGTCTATTGTGTCGTACAAGAGACCATCTCCCATGAAAAAGGATGTAAGCAAGAGAGATACATCCAAGTTTTGCTATTTTCAAGTGGACTACGGCCACGAGACAAATGAATGTAATAATTTAAAGTGAGAAATTGAGTTTTTGATCAGAAAGAATAACTCGCATTAACAGAAGTATGTCAAGGCTGACCAAATTGAAAGGGCCACCCAAGTAGATAATAATCAGGACCAATTGATGCCTCCATCAGTGGAAGAACATTTACAGGTCATTATTTGGGGTCCGCATCTTGTTGGAGATTCGAGCGAAGCTCTAGAAAAGTATGCCAAAGCCTTGCAGTATGAAAAAAATGAAACAGTCTTGGCCGTGGAAGAGAGAAAACCAAAAATACCGCAGGTAGGGGAGCCAGCAATAACATTCACCAAAGCAGATGCCAGCCACGTCCACTTCCCACACAATGACACCCTGGTCATGGAAGTGCAAATCGAAAAATAAGACAGTGACACGGACTATGATAGACAATGGAGCTTCCTGGAACATCCTGTTCAAAATAACTTATGACAAGATGGGACTCCAACTTAAAGACTTGATCACCTACACCCAGCTCGTATATGGTTTTTCCGACCAGAGCGTGGCACCTCTTGGACAAATCTACCTCCCTCTCACTATTGGATAAGCTCCGAGGAGCATAATTGTAATGGCATAACTCCTGATAATTGATGTCCCTTCAGCCTTTAATGTCATGTTAGGCTGACTAGCCCTACATGACTTAAAAGTTGTTACATTAGTTTTCCATCTGTACGTTAAGTTCCCGATAAAAGGTAGAGTGGGATATCTCAAAGGAAACCAAAGAATGGCACAGGAATGATATTGTTGGAAATATTTTACCAGGATCTAGATTTACTTACCAAGTATGTTTGATTAACATCCTAATATGAATTCTAAAACAATGAAAATAAACACATATAAAGTTTAGAAAACCTTACAGTGGGTGCAGTGGAATATTATGACTATTTCCATTCAGATCTCTACCCCTTGATTCCTTTCTGTAGCAGAGCATAATCAAGATCTGAATTTGGATCTTCTTCTCTCCTTCTTGTTGGTTGATTTTCCATAGTCTTACATACTATTATTGAGGTACCACTTGATGTGTGTGGGCACTACTCATTCACTCAAAGGAATTCGAAATTTAGAGAGAAGAAAAGAGAGAGAGGGGCGTGTGGCTTTTCTGAAAGAAACTAATGTTCAAACTTGTGTGTTTCCTGAAGCCAACACTTTCTATTTATAGAATGCCCTCTAGGTTTAGGTTAGAATTGTATGGCATTAAAATAATGAAAACTATAAATTGTAATTTCTTGTGCATAGTGGGCGCCCACACAATGGAATTGGGCCTCACTTTGCAACTTTCCCATTTTGTAATTTTTCATTCCCATTTTCTCAAAAATACCAATTTTCTAATTTAACCTTTTAAATGCCAATTCTAATTATTTAATAACTTAAAAATAATTATTAAATAATATTGCCATTTAATATATTTATTAATTTAGACATATAAAGTCTCTTAATTAATAAATAAACCTAGAATCTCTTTTCTTTACAATTTCACCCTTGCTTAGTGAAAATTCATAAAGTAGACATAGTCTAACTTTAGAATATTAATTGATTAATTAAAATCAATTAATTGAGTCTTACAAGCAGTATGGTCTCAACTAGTATGGGGATCATGGGTCTATATAACCGAGCTTCCAATAAGTCGAACCGAATTTACCAAGTAAATTCCCTAACTTATTAATTCCTTGTTGAATCCACACTTAGAACTTGGAATTGCACTCTCAGTCATATAGAACGCTCTATATGTTCCCTTATATAGACATGTCATTAGTTATCTATTGTTATAACCCTAATGTGATCAATGATCCTCTATATAGATGATTTACACTGTAAAGGGATTAAATTACCGTAACACCCTACAATGTATTTTATCCTTAAAACAGTTAACCCTGTATAAATAATATTTCAGCTAAGTGAAATGAGATCTCCACCATTTATTTTTGTTTGGTTAAGCTCGAAGGAAATCATCCTTTACTTTCTATTCGCCAGATAGAAGCTATAGATTCCATATTTGTGTTAGCGCTCGCACTCAATTGCACTACCGTGTTCCCAAAATGTACGTATCACCCTGACCCAAAAGTAGGCTTAACTAACAAATCAAAGAACACGAATAACACTCTTGAGATTGAACCTAATCATATCAGGATTAAGATCATTTGATCTAGGATCAACAAGTGATATTGAATTGAATAAATATTACAGTAAATTTTAATATATCTAATCGAAGTTCAATATCGGTCCCTTCCGATGTATACTCCATACATCCGATACCGGTAAACTTTGGCAATGTCCTAGAAAGGACATAACACTTTTCCAAGGTCTAAGAATACCTATCGCTGATTATACCATGTCAGTCTAAATCGAGTGTTGTGACAAATCAGGGAATAAACTTTAGAACATATAATTAAGATTATATTCCACTGTGCTGACGACACTATAATCTTTAACAAATTCATATGTTCTGGACTTAAAAAAAAATCATACATTATATACATATAATCATGTAATAAATCATGTGAACCATGCAACATAAAATGTTATTTATGATCTTTATTAATTAGTAAATCTGATTATATTGAAATGAGTTTTATTTAGGGCACAAAACCCAACAAACTCCCACTTGCACTAATATAAAACAAAAACTGCATTTCAAATAATCATTAACACCTTGATATACAAATCAAGTGTAATAGTAGTAAACTCCTCGTAATAGGATCTGACAGGTTGAATTAAACACAACCTCTTCTCCACCATTACTCTTCCTTAATCACAAAATCCTTGATAATGTGAAATTCCTCTCTATATGTCTACTCTTTTGGGATACTGGATTCTATACTTTTGGCAACTACTTCTTGGTTATTCAGGAAATAACACTAGTAGTTAAGACAGGTTGGAACGGTGCCACAATTGTATAGAACTTTCCTTAGACTGAATAAGTATCTTTCCTGCAACTTTAGCATTTAGTCTCTCTCTGGTAGACTAAGAGATTTTAGATAGGTTTTTACACTTCTCCAAAATCACTACTCCACCCCCAGAGTAATCACCATTTTATCAGCAGACTTTCTAGCACAAAGACAAGTCTTGAAATCTGATGTAGTGTAGTCTAAGAGTTTTAAACACACCCTTATTGACTAACATATAATTCCTCTTCTTAATCTTAAGATTTACTTGATTTTCTTCCAATGTTCTTCTCATGGATTGATCTGATACCTACTCATTACTCCCACTCAACAGCAGGTGTCTGGTCTAAGGCATACAAAATCATATCTAAGACCTCTCACTGTTGATTTAAGAAATTCTTTCATGGCTTTATCTTCTCTGGAATAGTTGAGACTTTTCCTTAGATAAATAAAATCTATGCTTAGAAGTTGTGAAGCTTCTATAGATTGCCATTGGACAGAAAATGCTTCAGCATCTTATTAAAGTAAGTTGCTTGCATTAGAGTAAGTAATTACCAGGTATACCACAAGCCATATGTTTAGATAAACTCAAACCTTATTATACTAGGAACAGGAAGTTTTGTTAAGTCCATTGAATAGACTTATAAACGAAAATTTCCATTCATGTCCTTGTAATAGAAAACTTAAGGTTACTCCATGTGAATGGATCAAACTATAGTTCTCTTCGCTTTTCTTCTTAGTTTCTTATCTTGACAATCCATTACTTGTTTAAACTCACAATGGATTTTAATCACTAGTGTCTTCCAAGTTATAAGAAGGTGAGTTCCTGGAAACTCTCCCACTACGACAAGGTACCATGAATTATGTCTAAGAAAACTAAATGGTATTGACCTCTTCAGTTGTGTTAAGACAACAGAGGCAGTGGGATCATCTTGTAACGAATAAGATGATAGAACACTTATGGAATCAAGAAAAATTATCTCCTTTATTTGCTACTTTATTTTCAGACTTAGTCATTTTCTTAGAAAAGTAGTATTTGTTTAAACAAACACTTTCTTATCTAATGACTATGGGATTGTCTACCCCTAATCACTTAGAATAGCTAACAAACATGCAAACCAGGGTTAGCAGTTCTAGCTTTTCTTAAGATTTCGATTAGGTCATCCATGAATCTAGTAATGATTTACATTATGTATACAACCATTGCATCATTCTGAAATTATATTACCATAGAAGGATTTAGGGAACGACTAGTAACTAATTATCAATATGCAAATTGAATTTCTCGGGAGGTAAGTTTGGATATAATTTAAAGAAAAAATTAATGATCTTTGAACTGCATATCTACTAACTTTTTCTCCGCCCCTATCAGTTCGCAAGATCTTTAACCACTTACCATTGCTAGAAATTCATGAAATTTTTCAAACATTTCAAATTTCTTTTGCATAAGGTAAAATCGAGTGATCGTTTTAAGAATACAACGAAAACTCATAGCCACCCCTGAATGTACATCCATCTACGTATGAGATGATTATACTTTCAGTGGATATAGGCATATTAACTCTTTGCAGAGATTGATCTTGTCAAAACCACTATGGACAAGATACAAATGCCATAGATTTATAAAATATGGTTGTAGTCTTTTGATGACTTCAGTTTAGTTACATCAAAGAGTTTTTAGAATAGTTCAAGTGGATTCTTGTCACAGAATACTAAACTCATAAAGTTTGAATCCATTGATAGAAAATGGTTATTAAACACTTGTGAAAGTGTAACTGTATAATGAGTAATTCTTTCTTGGACCACCAGTACTAATTTAACTCTAAGTTGATTTGCCCATACAAGTAGGAGATTTTTAAGATTGAGGATTTATATCATTTTGGGATAGAATTTCGGGAATATAGTCATATGCGTCATTTAATTTCTTAAAAGAAAATATAGAATGACTTGAAATGATTTATAGACCATTCATCCAATGATATGTTATTGAGCTAATTCGAAATGAATAAGCTAAGAGGAATTAGGATAATTTTGTTTTAAATAAGAATCCAACGATGCTCTGATTAGCGAGAGTCAAAGTAATCTTATTTATACAATCTTCTTGTTTCATATTGTAAAATACTAGTCTAAGGTGTCATCAATTGATGAACAGCTAGATGTTGCATATACAATATTTATCTTTCGAGATCTAACACTATTATGTTAGTCTAATGGTGAAAATCCATTAGGGATTTATCTCATTAGAAAAACAAACAAAGTTAGACCAATAATGAAGATTCGAAATTAAACTACAATTTAATAACAGAAAATAACATGGTTCAATATAAATTCATACACAATTCAGAAATTATTAAACATAGAGCAAGTAGGGATGATAAGTGAAAATACTAAAACATACAATCCTATATAATTTCCAAGGTCTTCAACAAACTAATATCAGTGTCCCGTTTAGGCGAGAGTCAAAGCTACCATCCATTGAATAGAGTTGTCAGCTCATCTAAAATGACAAACATTCTAGCAACCTTTCATTCGATCAAGATTGGAATCCGCGTTGTCCCGTTTAGGCGAGAGTCAAGCCTATTCTATCTTATGAGCTTCCACCATTGTTTCATATTCTTGCAAGTCTTCTACAGTCAGCCACCATTAGGGTGATCAATACTATATAAAAAAACTTACAAGATTACTTATCTTTCGAGATTAAACGGTGCTAACTTGCTAATGAACGTTCCTCCATTAGGGAGGATTACTCACTAAAACAATAGCTAAGTAAAACCAACAATGGAGATCGAATATCCTAATAATAAAGCTCATTATTTAATGAAAGTTGTATTTTCTTCTGAAACTTATTTTAATTTATTTATTTTAAATATATATATTTGTTTAATTAAAATTTCTAATTTAGAATGAAAAATTCTAAATATAAATTTTAATTTAATATTTATAAATTATACTTAGATGGATATGAATATAACGTGAATTATTTCCATCTTAGTAATAATTTCCATAAATATTTAGAAAATTATTCAATTTAAGTTATTTGAAAATTAATTTAAATTAATTTACAACTCAAATTTAATTTTCTATAAATATATATTGCATTTCGAAAAAAAAGGGAAGTGTATAAGAATACTACTTTCGAAAATGCTTTAAAATAAAATAAAAATAAATCCTAGAAAATTACTCTAATTTTATGTTGGCCCAAAATTAATAAAAATTAATTTTCAACAAAAAGTATAATTTCTGTATTTAATTAAATATCTAAGAAAAATTTCAAATATTTAAGTATCATGATTAAAAAGTAACTAAAATATTAATTTTTTATTTAATTAAATACACTAGAAAAATACTTCAAGCAAAACAGATAATTACTATCTAGACTTTCATTGACTAATTAATTTAATTTCTAATTATAATATATTTTAGTTCATTTATTTTAATTAATCATTAAATGAAAAAATCATTAATTTAAGTTGATTCAAAATTAAAATAAATAATTTTCAACTTTAATCTATTTTTCAAGTAAAATTCGAAATATCTGCATTAAAGAAATGCAATTTCGAAATTGTGGGATAAAGATTAATGTAATAACCAAAATATTCAGTTATTTTTTTTTTATTATTATGATGATCTAGAAATCTCGATGTGGAAATAGTGATTGCATAGAATAAATTAAATTCGTAAATAGAGTATTTTTAAGAGTTATATAAGATTTGTGTTAGTTTTTAAAATAACATGAAAATGAGTTATTATTATTATTATTGTTGTCGTTGTTGATTGTTGTTGTTGATGTTGTTATTATTATCTTATTTTTTTGAAGATAAACATAATTATATATTGGTAAAATTGAACTATTGTATTTTAAGTGTTTAAAATATATACTAGTAAGTGGCATAATGACCCAAGTCTTGGGCCATGTAGATTCGTCCAAGACTATATATATAAATGATAAGTGTTATTTGATTTAAATAAATAAATAAATAAAGAGATAGTATTGATATGTGTGACACCTTGTTGTTGAGGAGTAGTGATCTAAGTTACAAAATATAATAGGTATTAATTAGTGAAACACGTGCATGAGAAGCTAATGGGAGAATGATTCAAAATATGCATTGTTAGACCATAAATCTTGGCGTTAGTTGCTTGGAGTCACATCCTAAAGCTTTTGGGGAGTACACACGTGGGGAAGTTAAGTTGGAACTCAACAAATAAGCCTTTTGACCGAGCAAGGTCTTGGTTCGGCTTATACGAGAGAGTTTTTCTCTTCAATAACAAATGTTGACCAAGTATGTTGGGAAGTTAGGAAGTTTATTCATTTATTGTTATAAATATTAATAATTATGTGGATGTCCAAATCTTTTATTTATTACCATGAATTGTAATCAACATTCCTCTTTTCCTTAGTTTCCCTTTTTCTTAGTTTCTTAATATCTCACTCTTGTATTTGTATAAATAGGGGTTCACCCCATTGGAATAAACAACTGAGAAATTGTCATTCACTTTCTCTTTCTCTCTTCATCTTCTTCTTCTTTCTTCTCATCTACTTTATATTATTTTATATTATTTTATAACACGTTATCAGCACGAGTCTCTGCCCAAGCTTCAAGCACGAGTCTCTGCCCAAGCTTCAAGCATGAGTCTCTTCCTAAGACCCAATGTAAGTATTTTGTTAAAATTCTTGAATTGTTTCAAAGTCACGATACACTAAATATATATTTATATATATACTTATCTGACTGAAGCAATTTCAAGAATCCTTTTTTTTCTTTTTTCTTTTTATTATATATATCTATATATTATATATGTATGTATATATTTTTATATATTTATTATTGATTCATATATATATACATATTATGTACTTATCATTCATAATATTTACAATATATGTTTGTCTATGATATGATAGAGAAAATCTATATAAATTATACATATATCCAGAAAGATTATGTATCATCGATAAAATATTGCATATATCTTGAAGATTATGCATCATCGATAAAATATTGCATATATCCTGAAGATTATGCATCATCGATAAAATATTGCATATATCCTGAAGATAATGCATCATCGATAAAATATTGCATATATCCTGAAGATTATGCATCCTCGATAAAATATCGCATATATCCTGATGATTATGCGTCCTCAATAAAATCTTGCATATATCCTGAAGATTATGCAAATGTAATATTCATTACATAGTTGATGGATACATAATGAAAGAGATGAATACATATTTATATATATGTTCTTGTATTCTTTGAGGACAATGAAAAGTAATCTAATATCGATATAGATTTTGACAAACATTTCCTGAAGTAAATGTTTTATATTTATCGAAGAAAAAAAATGATTGTATTTATGTGAATACAACTAAAGAATCATTAAAAATGATTATTATTGATGCAATTTTATAGTGGGTTTTGAATATCCAAAAAGAATGTTAAGAAAATTGCATTGAAACATCAAAGTATAAGAATAACAGTGAGCATGACTAATGTTATTTAAATACATGAGACATGTATTTATTGTTCATCATTCCCTGCAGAGAATGATACGAATTGAAGTCAACTACTTTTAAAGATTGTTTGTATTAGTCATGTTATTATACACTGTTATTGCTTGCAATGTTGAAAATTATTGCATGTGACATATATTAAAGATCAAATTTTGCATACATCTTGGAGATTATGCAAAAATTGTATTCATATATTCTTTGAAATATTGTTAAAGAAATTGTTGAGTAATTTCTTTTTATATATGAACAAGTAATAAATTTTTAAGAAATTTATAATAATGTTCTACTTGTTCAACGTCATTCCCCGAAGTGAATGTAATGATTTTAAATAATCAATGGCATTGTTTGCTACTCAAATATTTCCAGAAGAAATTGGAAACAACCAAAAGATGAAATACCACACACAATCAAAGTGCATGAAATCTATATATCATGTGTGGAATTGAATAATAGTGGTCGCGTACCTGTAGTACGGA
The DNA here is from genome assembly GCF_029168945.1 of Cannabis sativa. Lineage (NCBI taxonomy): Eukaryota > Viridiplantae > Streptophyta > Magnoliopsida > Rosales > Cannabaceae > Cannabis > Cannabis sativa. The sequence goes on along the minus strand of NC_083607.1, from coordinate 51,578,906 downwards.
CACACTTATAATCAAGATAAAAGTATACTTGATTATTTAATAGAATATGAATTGTACAAACTTATTGTACATTTAGAATATTTAAATATCATTACCTAAAGAGAATGAATAGACATGAAATTCTATTTCAAAGAATATAGATTTCACATATATTGGTAATGCCAGAAGCAAATTAGTATATACATATTTTATTATTTCTTGAAATCAATAATTTCAAACTATTGTTGGCACAGAATATGTATATATATAGTTACTATATAATTCAGTTTGCATATTCCCAAAAGTGGATATATAATTTACTAATATTTGTTAGTGATCCAATATAATCAAAGTGATAAAGAATCACAAAATGATTATTTGAAAAGCTTCCTGAAGAAGTCTTACATACAATTGCTACTTGGAGTAGTAAAATATATTTGTATGTACCTAGATGTATAACTTTTATCTAGTTATAAAAGTGATAAGAAATAACTTATTATATGTACTGGTTGTACATTTAAATATATAATATATCAAGTCATGATAATTAGACTGATGAATAGTCTATTAATAAATTAGACGACTTGTTAAAAAGATACCAGGAAAAATGAATGATATATTATGGTTATATCTATTTGACCATTACAATAACATGATGAAGTTGTCATGTATCTTTTAAATTATACACATCATTGAATTGATGATAGTGATTCCTGAAGAAATATAAAGTTTGATAAACATAATAGTGACTCCTGAAGAGTGTATATGTTTTGGAGAATAATATAATTATATTATTCGTGTATATAAAAATGAAACTTTTTATGATTACTTATATGTTGTAGTGATTTTACATTACCTTGTGAAAGTTTCATTGAAATACAAATTATAGTGAACCTGAAGTTCATTAATTGAATTATTTTGACATGATCAATCATATGCAATAAATTGTAAAAGAATTTGACTAAATTTTGTTGAAGAACCAAAAGATTCTTCTCATTGTTAATTTATAAGGCTCAAAAGAAGAATGTGCATATATTTGCACATAGAAAATATTTAAATTATATTTCTTTAACAATCTTGAGCCATTGTTAGATTTTTATTGCATAGTTTCTTATCGATGTGATAAGATTATATGATCATGCATTTACAAAATGTGTAAATTTATGTATTTCTAATTATACACGTATGACTCATTCTTAGAAATGAATTAAGTTCATAAGTATTGAACTTGAAACTGAAGTTATTTAACCTGAAGTTCAATGTCATATAATATATGAGTTTAAATAGATATTGATTCATTGTGATATATTGAAATCCCTACATGTGTATTAATATTATTAGATATCACAATTTCTTAAAATTCTCTCGATCAGGGGGAGAGAAGCAGTTGGGATCGATGATAAATTTTGAAAAATGATCCTTGCACAAAGTGTATAAACAATATAGTTCAAAATGATATATACCAACTGCAAATCAATATTATTCAAAGTTGAGATAGAATGAGTTGAAAACGCCTGAAGCGTAAATGAACAATGTAGAAATTATTAATAAATGTTCATTTGATTTGCCCTGAAAATGTTAAATCTAGAGGTACTCATGGAGATACCTTAATGTTATAAAGTATTAAAATGATAACCGTGATGAAAACGGTACTCGAAAAGACTCCCAAGAGAAGTTAGACATAACACATTTGATCATAATTGAATCCCTGAAGTGATTCTATATAGGTACCTATAAATGATAAACATATTTGAAAATATGTAATTTAAAGAGATCTCTATAAGTTATGTCAATATGGGAGGAAATTATCATATAATGAAATTTTTGTCGACAATAGATGTTGAATGTTTGCATATGCAATAAACTAACATGAGATAGCAAGGATCATGGTATTAGATTTGTCGAGAATTATCGACATACATTTTGATTTTTGGCCAAAATATTATGACGCAGTCCAGGCAAGTTTACTCGCATAAAGTGAAGTAAGACATGTAGGGTGTGCAAATAAATATTTCTAATGAGAAATTTGCATATATATATATATTTGTACATAATGAATTGCTGTACAAAGTTTGCATAGACATGAGATTGATTGAAGTAAGGCTTAAATATTGAGAAAATATAATCATGATTTGATTATAGCCTGGAATATATTTTATGAGGATTTATAAGCGTCACATAAATGTTACAACAAAAGATTATTTATTTGGAGCTCCTAATATAGTGAGAATTTGAAATAAGCCTTATCTAAAAATTCTAGAAGAATTTAATACATGTCTTAAGTGATATAAATTCAAAGTCGCGCGCACTATATGACAAAGATCTTTGTATGAAATAAAGACATGTAAGTAAATTATTATTTGAAAAATACCTATGGTTGTCTATGCAATATAAATACGTAAATTATACGTTGTGATAGACTCTTGAAGAGTTTTTGATTAATAAGAACAAACTTTTATTTCTTTTGTATTTCGAGAAATATTAATGTATAAAGTTTGTTCATTAGTATTGAAGTCCTGAAGTACTTCATATGTATCAAGAATTATAGATATATGATCATTTGATATGGAAATTAAGATCATAAAACAAGATGGAATAAATATATGGTCTTGGAGTACCATCATTGTCACAAATGAAAATTTGTAGTACCATTAATGTGTTATGTTCATATCTACTTGAAATTTTAAATTTTTGTATGAACAAAGTTGTGTACACACATGAATGATACAATTAGTTGGATAAAGACTAATGTTCCACGAACCCCTCATCTATAATTTAGAAGTCCATACATACTCTGGAAGAATTATAGAAAATATATGATCAAAGATTATACATGGTGATATTTTAAAAGTGATAACAATAATCTTATGAGATTTATTATCACCAAAAGAATTATGGATCATATGTGCATGAGTGGGAGACATATTTATATTGCACTCTTTTTCCCTTAGCTCAGGTTTTGTCCCACTGGGTTTTCCTGGCAAGGTTTTTAACGAGGCAACTTGCAAATAGTTATGAATATGAAATATATAAGATTTTGTCCCACTGGGTTTTTCTGGCAAGGTTTTTAACGAGGCAACTATAAATCATGTTAACATACTTGCATTTTATGAAGCAAGTAGAGAATGTGTGTGAGTGAGATCATTGGCATAGCATATTCGGGAAACATATGGATTGCACTCAATAAAGAAGTATCAACCCAAGCAATTCTCTATGGATAATACTGCTTGCATCGTTCAACTAAAAGGAGGTACATTGAAGGAGATAGAGTTAGAACACATTTCACGAAATTCTTCTTTATACGCTTCAAGAAAATGCATATTGGTGTTCAACATATTCAATCAAGTGTCAATCTTACAAACTTATTCACAAAGTTATTACCAACATCAACATTTGAGAAGATGGCAGACAAGATCGAAATTCGTCGATAAGAAGATCTCCACAAATGCCTAAATGAGGGGGAGGGAGTTAGTTTACACTATACTCTTTTTCCTTTGACCAAGTTTTCAGCAAGATTTTTAATAAGGCAGCTATTATGGACATCCAAGGGGGAGTGTTATAAATATTAATAATTATGTGGATGTCCAAATCTTTTATTTATTACCATGAATTGTAATCAACATTCCTCTTTTCCTTAGTTTCCCTTTTTCTTAGTTTCTTAATATCTCACTCTTGTATTTGTATAAATAGGGGTTCACCCCATTGGAATAAACAACTGAGAAATTCTCATTCACTTTCTCTTTCTCTCTTCATCTTCTTCTTCTTTCTTCTCATCTACTTTATATTATTTTATATTATTTTATAACATTTATTAATTTATTTTAAATTTTAACTTAGGTTAGCTAGAGGCCTATATATAGAGCTTTAGGTATTCATTCTTCACTCATTACTTAAGCTATCACCTATCAAAGATTACCCTCTCTTTCTCATCTCTTGCTACTACTCCCTATTTCGTCTTTTATGACATAATATTCATTGCTTATTACCTCACCCCACCATCAATACCATCATCCTTCATCATTTTCTTTATCATCATTTTTACAATTTCCTTTTTATCATTTCACCATCCTCTCAAACACTATTCCCAACCAATTATTTCATCTCCATCATTCTTGTCATACTCACATATCACCACCACCAACCTCTTACTTATTTATATATAGATACTCTACTATTATTTACTTATATATATCAACATCACCACCACCATTATTTTCCTACCAGATTTCCTTTTTAATCTAAGGTATCATTCTAAATTTTAGATTTGTAGATTCAATGTTAAGGTCTCATATATATATATATATGTATATATATTTATATATACCTTTGTAATATGTTCTAATTAATAAATATGAAATTTAGGTTTTTCATAAGATAATTTTTGGTTCTCAAGGATCACTTTTGCAATCAAGCTAGGATCTCCACATTCGAGGTAAGGAAATTAAGTAGAAAAATATAAGTTTTCTGTATGTAATAACATTCATAGAAAGAGTGGGAATAGTAAAAGAGAAGTTAACTAAGGTCTTCTGCCTGACTCTTTATTGTTTGTTATTTAATGTACTGTATAATATATATTTAAATAATATGTTTATAAGATTCATGTTATTTATGTATGTTTACAGTATTAGAGCATGACCATTGCTAAAGGTATATATTTAAATAATATGTTTATAAGATTCATGTTATTTAAGTATGTATATAAATAGTGTGTTTATAAGATTCACATTATTTAATTATGATTGTTATGTTGTTTAAATAATGTATAGTAGTTTGCCATTATTTAAATTAGATAGATTATAGTTTATGTGACATGGTTTGACCGAGAAGATAATGGTTAAATACTTGACTGTTGGGTCTATATGGTAGATAGGGGGCCATTTAGTAGTGGGTACGATTTTACTGAACCCAGCCCTCCGCCATTTAGTCCAATAGCTCGAGTTTATTTGCCAAAATTGGACTCGGGCGTAATCATTATTATGTGATTTAGCTTAGAACCTAATTATTAGTGACTAGTGATATGATTAAGTTTATGTTTTGCTATCTGCCTAAATATTTGCATGTGCATTTTAATTAAGTTTTGTTTTTATTTATGTGACTACCTGACACACATTTTGTAAAGCCCGCTTAGTTAATTTGGAAATTTGCAGTTATTTATGTTAATCAGGAAATTATTTATAGCTATTTAAATAATTTATCATGGATATTTATGGAATTCAGATATGCATAATTATGTCTCCAGCAGTTTTTATATTTCGCATTTCCGGTGTCCGGTATTTTGGAACTCGGCGTTTGGCTCAGTAGAAATCACAACTTAGTATGTTAGTATTTTGGGGACGGGTTTAGACATTGGGAATGTCGGGAATGGCCGGGAATTTAGAATGTCCCAAAAATACCCCTTTAGTATGATTTTCATGATTTTATGGTGGAGGGGCAAAATGGTCTTTTTGCCCCATTAGTATTTTTGTCTTATGTGATTTATGAAATGGAAAATAAATGTTAAGTGTTTATTTTATTTATTTGTTGGCTGAAAATAAAATGTGTTATATGGCTTATATTCCCTTTTCCTCACTATTTCAACACTTAGTCAATTTAAAGGAAAATTTCAAAAACTCACACACACAACTCTCTCTCTCTCTTTCGGCCAAACCTTGAGCAGCAAGGAGGGGATTGTTCTCCTTGGATTTTGGCTAGTTGTTCATCATCTCTTAGGGTTCATCTCAAGCTAGGTTGGTTCATGTCTCTCCTCCTTTAAATTCTTGAAAAACTATGTGAAAAATGATGATGCATGCATGAGTTTTTAGTATTTGTTGCTGCTGTGATTTTGTTATTTTTCTAGGGTTCAAAGCATGATTATTTTGATGATGATTGAGTTGTTTGAATGCTTGTTAGTTAGGATAGTTCAAGCTCTTAGTTTTTATGTGTAAAAGTATGATTTTTGAAGGAAAATGTGTGAATATGTTGCTGTGAAGTTGCTGGGTGTTTCTGTATGTTTTCAGAGGTGATTATATGCTTAGTTAAGTAGAATTAACTAGGCTAGGGTGCATGATAGTGGATTTAACCAAGTTTGAGTTCTTGAACTCAAAGCTTGGTCTTTAATGGTGAATTTTGAATATGTGATTTCTGGGTAGGTTTGATGCTCTAGAATTGTTATTTGGGACCTATAGAGGAGGTCTGGAAAGTTTGGGATCAATTGGGTTCGAATTGGTCAAGATATGTGAATTTTTGGTTGTCGCTCGCGAGGAACCGGAATTCCGGTTGAGCATCCGGAATTCGGATGGGGTTCGTATTTTTCCCAACCGAATTCGGTTGGGCAACCGGTCTTCCGGTTGGGGATTTTTCAGAACCCTAGTTTTCCTCGTATTTGGGTTTTTAGGGGTATTGCCATGCTTTTTATCGATAGGGAAACTTTTAGTTTCGAGTTTTAGTCCCCGGGAAGTGATTTAGCGTGTCACTTATAGCGTTGTGATTTTTATGGTTTAGGAGCCGCAATCCGCCGTTCGGCTTCGGTTCCGGTCTGGTTGACCAAGACACCTGAAATCGGAATCCAGGTAAGATTAGTATAACAGTATGCATATGTAGTTTACATGTTTAGCGTGCATGTAGGAAGCCTGTTAGTTTACATTAGATATGTATTTAGGCTTCGAACCACCCAACCCTGTCACGTCGGTACAGGCTGGAGTATGACCAAGAATGGAGTATGACCGGTTTGACCGATCAGCCGACACTTGGTTGGTGGTTCGGTCTTATTTACCTATCCCGTCGGTACATTTGGAGTATGACCAAGGCGGAGTATGACCGGTTCGACCGATCAGGAGGATACTTGTCAATAGTACCGTCCCCTGAACGTTCAAAACTCAGTACCATGTTGGACATGGCAGTAGTGCTCAGTACCATGTTGGACATGGCAGTAGCGGGACTCAGTATCGTGTTGGACACGGCAGTCAGTTTTATGTATGATATTAGTATGCTTTTCTTACTGAGTCCGTCGACTCACGGCTTACGTTCATGTGTAGGTAAAGGCAAGGCGATTCTTGATGGACCGTGAGCGAGCTTATGGGATTGTACATGTCGGGGCGGTTAGGCTGGAGCGTACGATCCTCGGGACGAGTGGCTGAGATTTTTGTAACGGTCGTTAGATGACCTTATTTTGATGTAAAGGTTGAATAGTAAAAACGTTTGTAAATATTTTTATAAATCGGGATCCCGAGACTTTTTGGTAAAATGGTTTATAAGTTTAATGAAAAAGCAAAATTTTAATTAATCACGTTTTTCCATAAACCTCGTTGATTAGCAACGAGCCGCACAAAGACGTTTAAAAATCACGTAATACGCCTAAATTAGTTAGGGTGTTACAACTTGGTATCGTAGCCGCCAGGTTGTCTTCCGAAGATCGTCACGACATGTACAATCATCATCGCCAGCTAGCTCGGTTCACGGTTCAGTAAGCCTTTATTGCTTTAGTAGTTTATTTTATTCAGTTATGAAAGAGAAAAGCCTGTTAGGAAGCATGTTAGTAGCCTGATAGTAGAATAGGCGCATGTTTCATTTCTAATTTCCAAATTAAGCGGCATTAGTAAGCTCGCCTTGAATACGACCTGATATGCCAACTCTTGGTTTCGCAGGCGGTTCTAACTAGATGGACGCCAGGCGGACTACCAGGAGTCGAGGCAACTCCGTGGGGTCGAATCAGGGAGAGGGATCTCGGTTTCCCCCACCTGCTAGGGGCCGAGGTAGAGGTCCCCGAGGCAGGGCTCGTGGTCGGGGTGATGAGAACCCGCCACAGGCTGCCTGTGCTCCCCGCCCGATCGGGGAGCCCCGAACCGGGAGTTGCGGTTTGCGGAGATGCAAGCCGGGATCGAAGAGCAAGACCTCGAGATTCGGAGGTTGAGACGGCAGGTGCTCCCGCAGTTCCGTGCCGGTAGTTCCGGCGGCACTCGCCCCTCGCCGCCTGTGCCGAGATGGTAGTGGCGGCCCACGGTATTGGAACCTTTATATGAGCGGTTCGAAGCAAGCACCTCCGTATTCCCGGGAGGTCCGGATGTGTCGAAAGCCGAGCGGTGGCTTACGGTGATCACCGAATTCGAACTTTATGGGTGTCACCGCAACGACAGAGTGGTGTGCGCCACATTTCGGGCCGGGGAGGATGCCCTGGTATGGTGGGACATGGTGTCTCAGATTCACGACGTCACCACCATGACCTGGGAAAGGTTCCAGGAACTCTTCAACGCAAAGTACTACAATGAGGCGGTTAGAAGCGCCAAGAGGAAAGAGTTCGTTCACCTGACCCAGCGAGAGAACATGAGTGTCACTGAGTATACTACTCAGTTTGACCGGTTGGCGAGGTTAGCCTCGGGAATTGTGCCAACCGACTTCAGCAGGAAGGAGAAGTATCTGGACGGGTTGAATCCCAAGATCAGGCATGACCTGATGATTACCACAGACGACAGCACCACCTACGCTCAGATGGTGGAGAAGGCACTGCGAGCTGAGGGCGCAGTGGGGTGCATGTCAGAGTCAGCTAGTACTCCGGTTGGTGGCGGAGCTCCTACCCCTCCTGCATCAGGATTTAGCAGGGGGAGTAGTGGTTCGGCCATTGATCAGAGGAAGAGGGCACCCACCGGCTTCGGCGGCTCGAGTCGAACAAGAGGTTCGGGGGAACCGCAACGAGGAGTCGTCCTGGTGGTAATGAGACTCGCTTCTCCTATCCCGAGTGCCCTAGCTGCAAGAGGCACCATTGGGGAGAGTGCAAGGGGCAGGGATGCTTTCATTGTGGCATGCCCGGGCACTTCAAGAGGGAATGTCCCCAGCTCCGGCCAGAGGCACCGAGAGCTCCAGCGATGCCCACTCCAGCCAGGGTATTCGCGATCACGCAGGCTGATGCAGATGCCAGCCCATCAGTTGTTACAGGTCAGATTCTTATTAACGACTCGCTTTATTCAGTGCTGTTTGATTCTGGGGCTACACGTTCTTATGTGGCGGCCAGAGTCTTTAGTAGGTTGGGTAGACCTTTTGATAGATATGAATCAGGGTTTGGAACCCTGTTACCTGGCGGAGAATTGGTTATCTCCAATAGGTGGATTAGGTCTATGCCGATCAGGATAGATGGTAGAGAGTTAAGCGCTGATCTGATAGAGATGAGCTTAGTCGAGTTTGATATTATTTTAGGAATGGATTTCCTATCTAAATATTCGGCGAGCATTGACTGTAAGAGGAAGATGGTGGTCTTCCAACCAGAAAGTGAAGAACCGTTCGTATTCGTGGGTTCGGTTCAGGGATCTCGGATCCCGGTGATCTCGGCTATGTCAGCGAGAGAATTATTGCACGGTGGGTGCTTAGGGTTTCTGGCCGTGGTGGTGGACACCACTCGGCCAGACACCATTCGGCCAGAGGACATCAGTGTGGTTCGGGAATTTTTGGACGTTTTTCCCGAAGAACTTCCAGGGTTACCACCTCAGCGGGAGATTGACTTCGTGATTGACTTGGCACCAGGGGCGGATCCGGTTTCTAAAGCCCCGTATAGGATGGCTCCAGCTGAACTTAAGGAGTTAAAGATTCAGCTCCAAGGGTTGCTTGACATAGGGTTCATTCGGCCCAGTGTGTCACCTTGGGGAGCCCCGGTTTTGTTCGTGAAGAAGAAAGATGGATCTATGAGGATGTGCATCGACTACAGAGAGTTGAACAAGCTGACGGTGAAGAATAAATATCCATTACCTAGGATCGATGACTTGTTCGATCAGCTTCAGGGGAAGACGGTCTTTTCTAAGATTGATCTCCGTTCGGGTTATCATCAGTTGAGGATCCGAGAGGAGGACATTCCAAAGACGGCTTTCCGCACTAGGTATGGACACTACGAGTTCCTGGTTATGTCATTCGGACTAACCAACGCTCCTGCAGCATTCATGGACCTGATGAATAGAGTATTCAAGGATTTCCTCGATATCTGTGTGATCGTGTTTATCGACGACATCCTCGTGTACTCTCAATCAGAAGAGGAGCATGAGTTACATCTTCAGATGGTACTGCAACGACTTCGAGAACATAGACTCTACGCCAAGTTCAAGAAATGTGAGTTCTGGTTGTCTCAGGTGTCCTTCCTAGGACACATTGTGGGTAAGGACGGGATCAAGGTGGATCCCGGGAAGATCGAATCCGTCAGGGATTGGCCGAGACCGAAGACAGTGACAGAGATCAGAAGCTTCTTGGGATTAGCTGGGTACTACCATAGGTTCGTGGAGGGGTTCTCCAAAATTTCAATGCCCCTAACCGAGCTTACAAAGAAGAATCAGCGATTTATCTGGTCAGATAAATGCGAAGCTAGTTTTCAGGAGCTGAAACTGAGGTTGATTACTGCTCCGGTACTAGCTTTGCCTTCGGACAAGGAGAAGTTCGTGGTCTATTGTGACGCATCCAAACAGGGTTTGGGGTGCGTATTGATGCAAGCCGATCGGGTTATCGCATATGCCTCCCGTCAGTTAAAGGATTATGAACAGCGATACCCGACTCATGATTTAGAATTGGCCGCAGTGGTTTTTGCACTGAAGATTTGGCGGCATTACTTGTATGGTGAGAAGTGCGAGATCTATACCGACCATAAAAGTCTCAAGTATTTCTTTACTCAGAAAGATTTGAACATGAGACAAAGGCGTTGGTTGGAGTTAGTGAAGGACTATGATTGTGAGATCCTTTACCATCCCGGGAAAGCCAATGTAGTGGCCGATGCCCTGAGCAGAAAGGGTCCTGGGCAAGTAGCTAGCATGGTTCAGATCTCACCTCAGCTAGCAGAGGATATGGTCAGGTCCAGCATTGAGTTTGTGGTAGGTCAGCTACACAACTTAACGCTGCAATCTGATCTGTTAGAAAGAATAAAAGTTGCTCAGACGACAGATCCGGAGTTAGTGAAGATCCGAGATGAGGTATTGGCTGGTCAAGCCAAGGACTTTTCAGTGTCAGATAGTGGGATGCTGTTGTATAAAGCCAGGGTTTGTGTCCCAAACAGTGTGGACTTGAGGAACGAGATCTTTGAGGAGGCTCATTCTACTCCATATTCTCTACATCCCGGCACCACCAAGATGTACCAAGATTTGAAACCGTACTTCTGGTGGAGCGGTATGAAGAAGAATTTGGTAGAATTCGTTTCGAGATGCCTCACGTGTCAGCAGATCAAGGCTGAACATCAGAGACCAACAGGGTTGTTGCAGCCTCTAACCCTACCAGAATGGAAATGGGAGGATATTTCGATGGATTTTGTGGTCGGGTTACCTAGGACCACGGGTATGTACGACTCCATCTGGGTAGTGGTGGATCGATTTACGAAATCCGCTCATTTTCTGCCGGTCAGAACAACATTTACAGTGGATCAGTTGGCAGAATTATACGTCAGGGAAATAGTGAGACTTCACGGGGTACCGAAGTCTATAGTTTCGGACAGGGATCCGAAATTCACCTCTAAATTTTGGCAAAGTTTGCAACGAGCAATGGGTACGAAGCTAAAATTCAGTACAGCATTCCATCCTCAGACAGATGGTCAGTCCGAAAGGACAATTCAGATATTGGAGGACATGCTGAGAGCCTGTATTATGGACTTTGAGGGTTCATGGAACAAATATCTACCGTTGATAGAGTTCTCTTACAACAACAGTTACCAGAGTACGATAGGGATGGCACCCTACGAACTGTTGTACGGTAGAAAATGCAGATCCCCTATCCACTGGGATGAGACAGGGGAGAGGAAATATTTAGGTCCGTAATCGGTTCGGCGGACCAATGAGGCAATAGAAAAGATTAAAGCTAGAATGCTTGCCTCCCAGAAAGGCATGTAAGAGTTACGCAGATCCGAAACGTAGGGATGTTGAGTTCCGAGTAGGGGACCATGTGTTTTTGCGAGTATCTCCGATGAAGGGGATTAAACGTTTCGGGAAAAGAGGCAAGTTATGCCCTAGATTTACAGGACCTTTCGAGATTCTCGAGAAGATAGGTCAAGTGGCATATCGGTTAGCATTGCCTCCAGCTTTATCAAGAAGGCACAACGTATTTCATGTCTCAATGTTGAGAAAATACGTTTCAGACCTCTCTCATATACTCAGTTATGAGAGCCTTCAGCTTCAGTCAGATATGTCTTACGAGGAGCAGCCAGTGCAGATCCTGGATAGAAAGGATAAAGCCCTTCGGAATAAGACCATAGCGTTGGTCAAGGTTCTCTGGAGAAACAGTAAGGTGGAAGAAGCCACCTGGGAGCTTGAGTCAGATATGCGAGCTCAATATCCAGAGTTATTCAGGTTAGATTTCGGGGACGAAATCCTTTTAAGGGGGGGATAGTTGTAAAGCCCGCTTAGTTAATTTGGAAATTTGCAGTTATTTATGTTAATCAGGAAATTATTTATAGCTATTTAAATAATTTATCATGGATATTTATGGAATTCAGATATGCATAATTATGTCTCCAGCAGTTTTTATATTTCGCATTTCCGGTGTCCGGTATTTTGGAACTCGGCGTTTGGCTCAGTAGAAATCACAACTTAGTATGTTAGTATTTTGGGGACGGGTTTAGACATTGGGAATGTCGGGAATGGCCGGGAATTTAGAATGTCCCAAAAATACCCCTTTAGTATGATTTTCATGATTTTATGGTGGAGGGGCAAAATGGTCTTTTTGCCCCATTAGTATTTTTGTCTTATGTGATTTATGAAATGGAAAATAAATGTTAAGTGTTTATTTTATTTATTTGTTGGCTGAAAATAAAATGTGTTATATGGCTTATATTCCCTTTTCCTCACTATTTCAACACTTAGTCAATTTAAAGGAAAATTTCAAAAACTCACACACACAACTCTCTCTCTCTCTTTCGGCCAAACCTTGAGCAGCAAGGAGGGGATTGTTCTCCTTGGATTTTGGCTAGTTGTTCATCATCTCTTAGGGTTCATCTCAAGCTAGGTTGGTTCATGTCTCTCCTCCTTTAAATTCTTGAAAAACTATGTGAAAAATGATGATGCATGCATGAGTTTTTAGTATTTGTTTCTTTGTGATTTTGTTATTTTTCTAGGGTTCAAAGCATGATTATTTTGATGATGATTGAGTTGTTTGAATGCTTGTTAGTTAGGATAGTTCAAGCTCTTAGTTTTTATGTGTAAAAGTATGATTTTTGAAGGAAAATGTGTGAATATGTTGCTGTGAAGTTGCTGGGTGTTTCTGTATGTTTTCAGAGGTGATTATATGCTTAGTTAAGTAGAATTAACTAGGCTAGGGTGCATGATAGTGGATTTAACCAAGTTTGAGTTCTTGAACTCAAAGCTTGGTCTTTAATGGTGAATTTTGAATATGTGATTTCTGGGTAGGTTTGATGCTCTAGAATTGTTATTTGGGACCTATAGAGGAGGTCTGGAAAGTTTGGGATCAATTGGGTTCGAATTGGTCAAGATATGTGAATTTTTGGTTGTCGCTGCGAGGAACCGGAATTCCGGTTGAGCATCCGGAATTCCGGATGGGGGTTCGTATTTTCCCGAACCGATTCCGGTTGGGCAACCGGTCTTCCGGTTGGGGATTTTTCAGAACCCTAGTTTTCCTCGTTTTTGGGTTTTTAGGGGTATTGCCATGCTTTTTATCGATAGGGAAACTTTTAGTTTCGAGTTTTAGTCCCCGGGAAGTGATTTAGCGTGTCACTTATAGCGTTGTGATTTTTATGGTTTAGGAGCCAGTAATCCGCCGTTCGCTTCGGTTCCGGTCTGGTTGGCCAAGACACACCTGAAATCGGAATCCAAGTAAGATTAGTATAACAGTATGCATATGTAGTTTACATGTTTAGCGTGCATGTAGGAAGCCTGTTAGTTTACATTAGATATGTATTTAGGCTTCGAACCACCCAACCCTGTCACGTCGGTACGGTGCCGGAGTATGACCAAGCGGGAGTATGACCGGTTTGACCGATCAGCCGACACTTGGTTGGTGGTTCGGTGCTATTGACCTATCCCGTCGGTACGAGCTGGAGTATGACCAAGAATGAGTATGACCGGTTCGACCGATCAGGAGGATACTTGTCAATAGTACCGTCCCCTGAACGTTCAAAACTCAGTACCATGTTGGACATGGCAGTAGTGCTCAGTACCATGTTGGACATGGCAGTAGCGGGACTCAGTATCGTGTTGGACACGGCAGTCAGTTTTATGTATGATATTAGTATGCTTTTCTTACTGAGTCTGTCGACTCACAGTTTACGTTCATGTGTAGGTAAAGGCAAGGCAGTTGCTGATGGACCGTGAGCGAGCTTATGGGATTGTACATGTCGGGGCGGTTAGGCCTGGAGCGTACGATCCTCGGGACAGCAGGGCTGAGATTTTTGTAACGGTCGTTAGATGACCTTATTTTGATGTAAAGGTTGAATAGTAAAAACGTTTGTAAATATTTTTATAAATCGGGATCCCGAGACTTTTTGGTAAAATGGTTTATAAGTTTAATGAAAAAGCAAAATTTTAATTAATCACGTTTTTCCATAAACCTCGTTGATTAGCAACGAGCTGCACAGTACGTTTAAAAATCACGTAATACGCCTAAATTAGTTAGGGTGTTACACATTTCCTTACTGAGTTTAGTAGGTCACCCTTATCAAATTACCATGTGCAGACCAAGGTAACTGAAAGTTTAGAAAGCCGGTGGCGAGTGGAACTTTGGATGATTGTGTTTGTGAACTCGCTGAGGGCCATATAACTGCGGGCGGTCTAAGGCGCTCTATTTATTTATTTACGTTATTAAACTTATGTCGCAATTATTTTAGTTATTAATTATTATGTCTTTTGTACGAAAACTGGCCAGTTGTGAACATTTTCAAGTATTAAATAAAAATGCGACATTATAATTTTCCGCATTTAACGCTTGTAAATAAAATTAGTATTTTTATAAAAGTACGGGCGTTACAGTTAATAAAATAAAATAAAATATATTTTGAAAATTATTCAAATTTAAGTTATTCTGAAATAACATTCCAAACTCAAGATAATTTTTAACTTTAGTTAAATAACATGAAAATAACAATATTTAAGTATCATGATGAAAATCGACTTAGATATTGAAATTTTCAATTTAATTAAATGTATTAAATTCAAGAAATAAATAATTAAGTATAGAGGAAACTTAATTATTAATTCTAGTTTAATACTAGGAAAATATACTAAACTTAGATTGTACCAAAATTAATTATGAAACAATTAATTTCACAATCAATGATATTTTCCTTTTTAATATTAGAAATAATAATTAGTACTAGAAATAACTATCTAGAATATATATCATTAACTAAGTATTTTTCTAAAATTAACTTCAAAATATTAAAATGAAAAATAAATTTCATATATTTTAAAAGTTAATTATGTTGCTAATTCAATTTTAATTAGGTTAGACTAATATAATTAACCTAATACAATTATTTAAATAAGGCAAATGAGCCTTCACAATTGGGGTAGTTCATGTGAGGGGGAGTTGGGTTCAGTATGTCGTACCCACTTCTATTGGCCCCCAACTCTCACACAAGGCCCAAAAGAGAGGAATTTAACCTTTAAATAAACAATTGTTATTCATTGAATAAGCCCAAATCTAATTGGGCCTAAATAAATTTACTTATGTCAAAATTTATTTTAGCAACCTAGTCCATTTACTTAGTAAAAACTTAAATGGGCTTCCTATATGCATCTAAGCCTAATAGCAAACATATAGGCTCACACAGATCAAATGATTTGGATGGGCCCTATCATGTTACTAGGTTTACACAGATGAAAGAAGTACAAAATTTACCTATTACAAATTATTTATAAGATCTATTAACAATGGGACTATGATTAAAATCAGATCATTGGATCTGTGAACAAGTTAATCATAGCAATTTAGATCAAATAAATAATAGGTTTGTTTAAAAAAAAATTGAATAAACAATATAAATAAATAAACAAATTTTGTCCTTGTAACAGATGTGAAATAAGATATTAATATAATTAAATTATTATTCCTAAACTAACTAACTAGATTTTTGAAAAATTTAGGGTTGTTAAAACAAACCTTAAATCTCAAAAAATAAAGGAAACTAATTTTAAAATATCTAGGTTTATTTTAATCAAATTAAATTAAATATCTAATAAGATCAAGGATTTGAAAGAAAAGAATCTTCAATATCACTTTCAGATCTTATAATTTAATAAAATAAACCAATTTTAAAATCGATTTGGTTAGATAATTAGTATTTTAGGAATAAAATAATAAATGAATAATAATTACGATAATTATATGTCAAAATATCTCAAATTAACCAATATTCAAATTTCTACAAAATATTTAGGTTATTTAAATATTTAAGATATGATTTATAAATTTCCAATAAGGAAAAAAATGACATATATAGAAAAAAATATTATTTTTAAACTTATAATTTATAAATAATTAAATATTCAACAAAATAACAGATTTTGAATTTGAAAATATTATGGTAAGTATATCTATAAAAATATATATGTTAATTTCAAATTTATTAATTATTTAATTTGTCATATAAGATAATTTTAATATAATATTTTAAATAAAAAAACAAAGTTATCTTTTAATTTAAAATATGTTAAATATCAAAATATCTAATCTTATAATTAAATAATAAATAAATATTAAAGAAGTTAACAAATTTTTAAATCTGACCATAATAGTAAATATTTAAAATTGGAAATATTCCAAAATCGAAATATTTAAAATTGGAAAGAATTCCAAATTGAAAATATTTTAAAATTGGAAACATTTCAATTTAGAAATATTTAAAATTAGAAAAATAAATTTTGGGAAACAATCCCATGAAAAATTGGATTTTTTTTGGGGAAAAAACCCAAAAATCGCAATTTTGAAGGTGGCTGCCCAAGAGGGGCTGCACGTGCAGCCCCAGGAGGCTGCAAATGAGCCTTCCGCGCGCGGCTCGAAGGAGTGCAGCCCCATCTGTCGAGAAACCTCGGCAGGCTCCTTGGGCGAGACGCACGGGCGGATGCGGCGTCCCATGCGCGCGCGGATCCTCCTTGACCGAAGGGTCTGCGCTTGCGATTGAGCATCCATTGACACCCGAAATTCGATTTTTCCAAAAATCATAACTTTCTCAATTTTTTATCGGAATCTAGTTCCGTAAAAAACGAAAATTGCTTAATTTTTCACAAGGAATCCAAATAAAATATTTTTAAAAATAGAAAAAATATTTTTCATGGAAAAAAGGTACTGTACAACATATACATTCATCAACTAACACATAAACCACATGAAACCATCCAAATCAACACAAAAACATATAAATCATCGTTTTAATTCATATTACATGAAAGTAAATCATTACCATGGCTCTGGTGCCAGTTGTTGGAAATATTTTACCAGGATCTAGATTTACTACCAAGTATGTTTGATTAACATCCTAATATGAATTCTAAAACAATGAAAATAAACACATATAAAGTTTAGAAAACTTTACAGTGGGTGCAGCGGAATATTATGACTCCTTCCATTCAGATTTCTAGCCCTTGATTCTTTTTTGTAGCAGAGCATAATCAAGATCTGAATCTGGATCTTCTTCTCTCCTTCTTGTTGGTTGATTTTCCATAGTCTTACATACTATGATTGAGGTACCACTTGATGTGTGTGGGCACTACTCATTCACTCAAAGGAATTCAAAATTTAGAGAGAAGAAAAGAGAGAGAGGGGCGTGTGGCTTTTCTGAAAGAAACTAATGTTCAAACTTGTGTGTTTCCTGAAGCCAACACTTTCTATTTATAGAATGCCCTCTAGGTTTAGGTTAGAATTGTATGGCATTAAAATAATGAAAACTATAAATGGTAATTTCTTGTGCATGGTGGGCGGCCACATAATGGAATTGGGCCTCACTTTGCAACTTTCCCATTTTGTTATTTTTCATTCCCATTTTCTCAAAAATGCCAATTTTCTAATTTAACCTTTTAAATGCCAATTCGAATAATTTAATAACTTAAAAATAATTATTAAATAATAATGCCATTTAATATATTTATTAATTTAGACATATAAAGTCTCTTAATAATAAATAAACCTAGCATCTCTTTTCTTTACAATTTCACCCTTGCTTAGTGAAAATTCATAAAGTAGACATAGTCTAACTTTAGAATTTTAATTGATTAATTAAAATCAATTAACTGAGTCTTACAAGCAGTATGGTCTCAACTAGTATGGGGACCATGGGTCTATATAACCGAGCTTCCAATAAGTCGAACCGAATTTACCAAGTAAATTCCCTAACTTATTAATTCCTTGTTGAATTCACACTTAGAACTTGGAATTGCACTCTCTGTCATATAGAACGCTCTATATGTTCCCTGATATATACACGTCATTAGTTATCCATTGTTATAACCCTAATGTGATCAATGATCCTCTATATAGATGATTTACACTATAAAGGGATTAAATTACCGTAACACCCTACAATGTATTTTATCCTTAAAACACTTAACCATGTATAAACGATATTTTAGCTAAGTGAAATGAGATCTCCACCATTTATTTTTCGTTTGGTTAAGCTCGAAGGAAATCATCCTTTACTTTCTATTCGTGAGATAGAAGCTATAGATTCCATATTTATGTTAGCGCTCCCACTCAATTGCACTACCGTGTTCCCAAAATGTACATATCACCCTGACCCAAAAGTAGGCTTGACTAACAAATCAAAGAACACGAATAACACTCTTGAGATTGAACCTAATCATATCAGGAATAAGATCATTTGATCTAGGATCAACAGGTGATATTGAATTGAATAGATATTACGGTAAATTTTAATATATCTAATCAAAGTTCAATATCGGCCCCTTCCGATGTATACTCCATACATCCGATACTGGTAAACTTTGCCAATGTCTTGGATAGGACATAACACTTTTCCAAGGTGTAAGAATACCTATCGCTGATTATACCATGTCAGTCTAAATCCAGTGTTCTGACATATATGAGAATAAACTTTTGAACATATAATTAAGATTATATTCCACTGTGCTGACAACACTATAATCTTTAACAAATTCATATGTTCTGGACTTAAAAAAAATTCGTACATTATATACATATAATCATGAAATAAATCATGTGAACCATGCAACATAAAATGTTATTTCTGATCTTTATTAATAAGTAAATCTGATTATATTGAAATGAGTTTTATTTAGGGCATAAAACCTAACAGATATAACATTGCTCTAACCAAGGTCATGAAGGATAATACCTCCGGCCAGAGTTCCAATAAGGGAAAATGCATTGCCCAATAGGAATATGCCCACGGCGAGGATGAAGACATGGATCCCCAACTTGGGGAAACAAACACAAATGTTGGCTAATTGAAGAATTGGAAGAAGTGGAAAATGACCCAAATATCCTGTCCAGGAAACTCCAAATTGGTAAGGGTTTGTTGCGAGAAATAAAATTAGCTTTAATAAAATTTCTGAGAGCAAACCTAGACATTTTTTCCTGGTCCCATGAGGATAGGGTCGGTATTTACCCCATTGTGATATCTCACGCCCTAAACATCGACCCAAACTTTTATCCCGTCTAGCAGAAGAGAAGACAACTAGATAAAGAGCAGGCCAAGCACTAACGGAAGAGGTAGAAAGACTACGTGCAAAAAGTTCATCATTGAAGCTTTTTACCCGGCTTGGGTAGTAAACCCTGTACTAGTGCCAAAGCTAAACAAAAAATGGCGAGTGTGTATTGATTTCACCGACCTCAACAAGGCATGTCCCAAGGACTATTTTCTACTTCAAAGAATTGATCAGCTCGAGGATGCAACAACCAGACATGAAATCCTGAGCTTTATGGACACCTATTTAGGGTATAATCAAATCATAATGCATCCACTAGACCAAGAACATTTAAGTTTTCGAAAAGATATGGGTCTATATTGTTATAAAGTAATGTCGTTCGGTTTGAAAAAGCTAGAGCTACCTGACAGAGACTAGTGAACAAAATGTTTAAAGACCAGATCGGACGAATATGAAAGTATATGTGGATGACATGCTCGTCAAATCCAGGAAGGCTGGGGGCATACAGAGGATCTGGATGAATGCTTCAAAATCCTCTAAAAAAAACAACATGAAACTCAATCCCTTAAAATGTTCCTTCGGGGTCAGCTTGGGTTTGTTTCTTGGGTTTATTGTCAATGCTCAAGGAATAGAAGCTAATCCAGAGAAAATAAAAGCGTTCCTATATATGAAATTGCAAACAAACACAAACGAAGTCCAGAGCTTAACTGGTCGGATAGCCGCACTCAGCAGATTTGTTTCAAAATCAACGGACAAGTATGTTCCTTTCTTCAACATCATCATAGGTAATAAAAAGTTTAAATGGACGAAGGAATGTGAAAACACTTTCCAAGAATTAAAAATCCAACTTGCAAAACCTCCTGTACTCTTAAAACCCTTGGACGGAGAAGAATTAGAGATATACTTGGCTGTAATTTAATATGCTATAAGCACTGTGCTAATAAGAGAAGAAAACAACATCCAACATCTAGTCTACTATATCAGCAAATGACTCATTGAAGCTGAAGGTTGATATCCTTTGATAGAAAAACTCACTTACTACCTAATCTTAGCAACAAGGAAGTTAAAGCCCTATTTATAAGATCGCTCACCCTGTTCGGGTATACATCGACCAACC
This sequence comes from Cannabis sativa, assembly GCF_029168945.1. Lineage (NCBI taxonomy): Eukaryota > Viridiplantae > Streptophyta > Magnoliopsida > Rosales > Cannabaceae > Cannabis > Cannabis sativa. The sequence goes on along the minus strand of NC_083607.1, from coordinate 51,558,251 downwards.
ATTGCGCCAAGTATTACAAAAGTCTAATGCCTAAGGGAAATTACTTAAATGGGCAATAAAGTTGGGTCCGTACAAAATATTCTTTCAACCCCATATAGCAGTAAAATGTCCTTTGTAGATTTCATAGTTGAGTGCACAGGTAAAGAAGAAAGAAACACAAGGGACGACCTAGAGCCAGTATAAGAATCCCTACCAAAAAAGAATAAAGAAAGACCTACTTGGAAATTACATGTGGACAGATCAGCCACAAACCAACTTTCTGGTACAGGAATTGCCCTCGTCACACCCGGAGACAACACCCGCAGGGAGTCATCAAATTTGGGTTTAAGGCCTTCAACAATGAAGCAGAGTATGAAGCACTCATAGCTGGACTAATACTTGCTAATGAGGTACATGCCGAGTACATTGAGGTTTATAGTGATTCAGAGTTGGTAGTAAATCATATCTCGGAGAGTACGCGAATCAGGGAGACAAAATGATGGCCTATATAAGCAAGATACAAGACCTGCTCGCATAATTTAAGGGTTACACTCTCAGGTAGATTCCAAGAGAAGAAAATGCAACTGCTGACGCTCGAGCACAGCTCGCAAAAAAATAGTAACAGATAAGGCCGGCCTAGTCTCAATCAAATTCTTAGAAGAACCTAGCATCAATTGTGCGAAAGAAGTCAAAAGGATAGACACAGCACCAAACTGGGTGACACCCATACCAGTTTATCCCAACACTGGAGAACTTCCAAATGAGATGAATGAAGCTCGAAAGATGATGAGAAAAGTTGCTCGGTATATCATAGTTGAAGGTGTGATATATGGAAGAGGTCATGCCATTACTTAGATGTGTAACAAAAGAAGAGGCTACAAGGCTCCTATCGGAGGTACATGATGGATTCTATGGTAACCACGCAGCACGAGAAAGTCTATCAAAGAAAATACTAAGGCAAGGATACATCTGGCCGATGATGATGGAAGATTCAAAGGCCTACATGAAGATATGTGATGAATCCCAGAGATTTTCAAAGATCCCCCGTGCATCACTTAATGAGCTAATATAGATGCAAAGTCCTTTGCCTTTTTCCATATGGGGAATATATCTGATCGAACAATTGCCCAAGTGCAAGGGCGGAGTAGAATATGCATGTAGTGGCCGCAGTTGATTATTTCACAAAATGGACAGAGGTCGAGACTTTAGCGACAATCACATCTCAAAAAGTGTTGGAGTTCGTGGTAAAAAACATAATATGTCAGTTTAGACTCCCACACAAGATTGTTTTAGACAATGGAAAACAGTTTGATAGCGAAATGTTTACAGATTTCTGTGCAACACATGGAGTCATAAAAAGTTTCTCCGCAGTGGCACACCCTCAAACAAATGGTCATGTCTAGGTAGTCAACAAGACACTCAAAGACACCATGAAAAAAAGGCTTGAAGAAGCCAAAGGGAATTGTCGGAGGAACTACCAGAAGTATTGTGGTCATACCAAACAATGCAGAAAATAGAAACTAGGAAAACCATATGCTTTGGCTTATGGTTATGAAGCAATGCTGCCCATGGAGTTAGAACCTCCGTCCCACAGGAGATTAACCTACAATTAAGAAACCAATCACGCCCTCCTGGCAGAATCACTTGACGAGATTAAAGAGTAGAGAACCTCAACAAACCTAAAGCGCCTAGCTCATCTGTAAAAGGTAGCTCGGTACTTAAATAAGTAACTGAGGGCTAGAAAATTCTTTATGGCAGATATGGTCCTTAGAAGAGTATTCCTGAACATAAATGACAGCATGGCCGACTTGCTTGGACCTAACTGGGAAGGATAATACAAAATGGTTAAAGTCACAGACTCTAGAGCATACAGGACGGTATGACGAAAACATAAAGCTCATTCTAGTACCAAGGTATTTGAACGAGGAAAATGTAAGAAATGCTACCAATAAGTGTACAAGGTCTGATGACCCTGTTAAAGTACACAATGCTAGAACATTTCCTCTTAAGTAGATGGCCTTCTGAGCGAATCTCGCTCAAAGGTTTGGATAACATGACTGGCACTTAGGTCGAATGACAATATCTAAAGTACAGTCTAGAAAATGCAATTGTTTTATATTTTAATTAGCTAAAGATTAGTTAGATCATGCATTAGATTTCATAATTCAATAAATGTAAGTTACTAAGGTAATAAAATATTTCATGCCAATAAATGAATATAGATATTAATTATCATTCTAATTGTGTCAATTATTTTTTATAGCAAGTTATGAATTTACCCTTAAAATGTGTACAAAGGGTTTGCTTGAACCCAAAAGCCAAACAGACAAAAAATGAACTTGTGAAATACAAGTTACCAAGAGTCATTAGTCTGCTCAATCACTTGGGGGCAACCGTACCCGTACAAAGTATATGTAAATAAAAAGCTCGAAAAAACATAATAGTTTGCATGTGTAATTACTAAAACAAGGGAAAATATTTATTTTCAAAGATGACAAAGCACGATTTAAACCCGGGATTAAAGTCTGCCCGGTCACCTAGTCGTCTTAAAACAAAATGAAGTATAACAAAGTTTAAAGGCCGCTTGTTCGGCCACATTGTATTGTAAAGAGACCCATGGGTTGAAATTTACAAAAGAAAACAGAGAAAAAGAACGGTTCAGACGGTCGGAGTCCCCGACTCTTTGTACGGATTGACTTGGTCATCAGTGGCTAGAGCGTCAGTGTTTGGGTCGAACGAAGCTGTGGGGTTGGCTGCCTCGAGGTCTTCCTTGTCTTTTTGGGCCACACAATAACTAAGATACGCCTCTTTGGTTTCACTGAGGTAATCAAAGTTCCCCTCTAGGTTAGCCTTCCAGAATTCGTAGAAAACCAACAGGGCGGCGGTCTCCAAATTTTTGACCTCTTTCTAAAGCACTTCATGCTTTTTCTATCGTGATTTGACGTCCTCTTCCAAGTCATCTTCTCCTTGGTTAACTTGGAAAGAATAGTTCACAGACCTTCCATCTCGTCCTTTAAAGCATTAACCTCGCTGGACAGAGCCTCAACATCCGCTTCAAGTTGCCTCCATCAGGAACCCACCCATCAAAAGCTCCATAGACGTCTCATCTCCTCCAGACAGCTGATCATTTACCTTCTTTGTCTCAAGGTTTAGCACAAAAGCAGAAGTATTTGAAGGCTAAGGAAGATCAAACCCATCCGTGCTTCCCACCTTGGCACCCTTGGACTTATAGCTTTTCTTAACAAGTGGCTCTACCTTTGACACCACCTCCTCAGAATAGTCAATGGGTGACTTGACCGTACTCTTCTCCTTAGGCAGTACCTCGTCCACCTTGGATCGCTTGGCCGAAGGTACCTGGCTGAAGCTGTCACCCGACCTCTTCTTCAAGGCTTCAAACACCTTCTGAGACATATCTACATATGAATGAAACAAGAAGGTTAAAGAAAAGTTCGATATAAGCCAATGAAAATGAATATGAAAGGAAAGTTAAGGTACCCTGCACGTAGGCCAGAGCATTCTCCCGAACAAGCAGAGAAGGAGCATCGTCATCCAAGGAATCCTCCTGTCACTAGGGCGGACGACCGAGCAACTCTTTTAGGGAGTTCCCTGAACCTGATAGATTGCTCAATAGGTACATGGCTTTTTGGAGGGGCCTTCCTCTTCTTCTTCTTCTTACTTGGGGCTTCCTGGTCGGACATAGTCTCTCCAGATGCCAAAGCCTTTGGCACAAAATTGGTCGGGAACAGCTTGTACTTGACGAAATTGGCCTCGGTGGCCAAGAGAGAGATGTCTTGGTCAGCAGGAGAAAGATGAAGAATCTTTTGAGCCCTCTTCCTAAGCTCCAGTGTGAACAGAGGGCGGCAGTAGGACGACATCTGCTGAAAGCTGGTATGTGCCTAGCAAGAGTCACAACTAAGGTGGAACATGCTATCCTGCAGAATCAGAGTTTGGCCAGGCCTCAGACAGAGTGTCCACTACGTCTGGGCAGACTATGTACGTCCAGTCAGACAGAAGATACCGTCTCCACCCTTTCCTAAGTTCTCAAATCAAACGATCATATCCCTAACCTTGAATTTGATCGAGATAGAAGTGATGTTGCTCCTCGAGTTCTAAGGAAGGTGTGTGTTCACTGCTTATTTCCCACTCTTCAAAGCTAGAGTTAGAAATATTGTCACTGGACAAAGATGGGCTAGCCCGGAGACGAGGATGATCCTCATAGAGAGGTTGACGTACATCCTGGTTGATTCAGTGGTTGCCTCCCCAAAACTAATCTGGGTTCATCTACAAGAGGTAGGGGACAAGAAAATGAGAATTGGTAGGAGCAACGAATCAAAAATAGGTGGAATGTACCGACCCGGCCCGATTGGGAATCAAGAATAAGAATTTCACTCAAAAATGGACTTTTCAACCTAAAGTTCAAAACTTCGAAGTGGAGTTTGATTTTCACTAAACCCCTAATGGATAAGTGAAAATGGATATTTTAAGGTTAAAATCAAAGCGTAGTTAAAATAAGACATCATGGTTAAGCACAATCAAGATTTCTAAACTTTGAACCTAGGATTTCTATGGTTATCCTAGAACAGTTCAAGAACTGTCAAGATTCACGACTAGAAACCCTGAAAAAATTAAGCATGTCTTTCATTGCAAATATGTAAAAGGAATAAATAAATAACTTACTCACTAATTTGAAGCTTCTTGTTCTGCTCAGATGATATTGTCTACAGTTTTCCTAGGAATCGTTTGAAGAATTTGAGAGAAAAATTTGCCTAATAAGTTTTTTTCTCTTGTCTTTCAGGAATGAAAATGGATAAAAGGATCAGTGGAGGATTTTGATCCTATTTATAAGCAATTCCAAAAAGGGAAATAATCATTTAAAAATTTTAAACTACTTAAATTCTCCCCAAAAGTATACGTTATGTACTCATTACAGGCACAGTAACCGAAGGCACGCCATGACATCGAGCCGTGATTCAAGGTAGGACTGTCAATTAGCATTAAGTGAGCAGAAATTGAAGAGACTCCTAGTTATGGCCACGTCGGTTCATCATTTGACGTTTATGACACGTGTCACCCACCCAGACAAGACTCTGAGCTGAGTGAAGTCCACGTGCGAATAGGAAGGTCTCGTGCAGACTTGGGCAGCAAATACTATCCAGTTTTTTGTACCTTGATGTGGCAATAGGATTAAATGATCGTGTCCCATATTTCTGATGCCTGGGTAAAGGAAAATATCTCTAACAGCCTGAACATGAGGTCATCATCTATAATAGTCAGTTATCCAAGTAGGGTTTTGGAGAAGATATCCAGCCATGTAGAAGAATTTTGTGTCAAGGGACTTACAAGAGACAACAACTTTAGAGAATAATCTCGTTGTGTCCAAACACGAAGACAATTCCTATAATTGAGGGATTGAATCAGAGAAAAATAGAAACCTGTTCTAGTTTCGGATTTCATATATTGTAATTATTATTATTTCCCATTTTGTGCATTGTAAGCGAAAGGGAAACCTTTTCTCATGTATTAAGCCCCTATAAATAGTGACCTAGCCTCACTATGAAAAGGATCGAAAGAATTGCCTTAGAGAGATATTCTAGAGAGAAAAGAGAGATCGAAGAGAGAAACACAATTAGAGATCATTTGTAAGAGCTTCCAAGAGGAAGAACACTTTGTTCCGTCTCTTAAGTCAATACATTACAAGGGGAGTAGGCTATTACCACACTTACAGGGCAAAACCTCTTTAAAATCTGGTGTTCATTTTACTTTACTGTTTTTGTTCTCTTTTAATTACATTATTTAATCGCTTTATTATTTGACTCACTGTCATTGGCTAAAACTGATGTCAACATATATATTACACATACACATATTCAAATATAAACACATTCTATGCTAGTCTAACCTCGTTTTTGAATTCAATTGTGCTTGTCGACTTGAATGGAAGATCATGCACTGAATGAGGTCCTTGTGTCAAAATTTTGTAAATCGGTACACAACTTGCTAAACCTTTCTGGGGATCTACACTCGAAACTAAAAAGATTCCATATTGATAAATAACATGGCACAGTCCTAAATATGGAGGAAACACAAGAAAAATAACAAAATAGGAAACTGCCAGAAATCCGACAGGCCATTTTCTAAAAAACAGTAGGTCATTTTTCTAGGTCTGCACTAGTAAAGACGGCAGGCCGTTTCTGCCATTTTTCACTGCAAAAAAACAAAGAGCCTCCTTTTTGACTCAAAACTACCCCAAATTTCTCAAAACTATCCAGAATACCTACAATCATCTATATGAATCATTTCCAACTGGTAAAACCAAGTATTACACAAAAATACAAAATTTACCATAGTTGAGCCATGTTTGAGTTCTCGAACTCAAACTTTCTCAACACAAAAATTAACCCTTAATTTTAACTTAAAAAAACCTAAACTAACTTAAATTAACCTCAAAAAACATCCCCTAACTCCTAGGGTTGACACAGGATTGAATTATAACATTTGCATGCTTGAAACTAACGAAAAATTAACAAAACTTAACGAGATAGCTAGAACTCGCCAATATTGCTCAACAAATCTTAGTTTGCTTGTTGGTTCAGCTGGGTTCGAAAGGTTGAGAGAGAAGAAGCCAAAATTGATTTTCTTTTCTTAATTTTTTAATTTTATCTTATTCTAATTAACTAATATAAACACTTAAGTTGATAAAAGGCTTAGTGGCCAGTTGTCAACAAAGAAACCAGCCACCTAAACCCAACATTAAAAAGACTAAAATGGCCCCCCACTTAAGTATTTAATGGTAAAATGGATTAGGGGTGAAATAGTCGAACACCATGGCCCCCTAATCTTGATATTCGAAATATCAACTTATGAATACCCCACTAAATAAAAAGATTATAAACTAACCCATGTGACTAATTTTGCCATCCGTCGCATTTTTCATCGTTGCTGAGTAAAAATTATAAAATTGTAAATTTTTCATATAATATAAATAATACACTTAGAGTTTAATAAAATCTTTAGAAGTTACAAATTATTACTTTAATGCCCGTTTCTTAATATGGGACCCACAATAAATATAAACTCATAAATAATCATGAAATATTGATAATTAATGCTAATTACCTTCACTAATCCATAATCTAATCAAGCGATCATTACACATTGTTATCGATCAGATGAGATAAATGAACTTGAAGAAGCTCTCAGTTAAAGCATTAAAATATTGACTGGAAAAATAGTCAACTGACTTACAGTCTAATTAACGCTTATGAGTCACTAATCAAACGTTAACAACAAAAAATAGATATTGAAAATACATTAAACTATAGTAGTTTGGTCCCTTTATGTATGGGTAATGACTTACTTCCCTTTTGGTTGTATTCACATTGGAGATAATACCATCCAGATTACAGGTATTAACCTTGTAATTTCTAGCTATGACTTATTATAATGATGAGAAGGTGAAGTAAAAATGAAATCTATGAGAAAGTAAGGGAGAACATGTCCAGAAGAGAGAGAGAGCTCTAGTCATATGAGTTCTAGTGACTTAGAGTCTGTATACGAGTTTGTGAAAGAGGGCCCCATCCTTAGTGGTCATGGCCACTTTATATAGGAGTATGGTTTTACACTTTGATATATGAAAAACAAAAAAGATAATAAAATATCCCTAAAAAGTAGGGCATTTACATTCTGGTGTTGAATCACAAAAATTGTTGGTAGTTAAGTTGTTCAAAATTTGTAGGTGCTGTTGGAGCTCTTCTAGAAGGCCCATACAAAGAACCACAACTCATTTAGGCTGTCAGAGTGCAGACTATAAGCTATCTGGCCTTCTGCAGGATGTAAGCTGCCCTATCTTCAGCAGGTTGTAAGTTGCTCGGCCTTCTGTAGGTTGTAAGCTCCGCAGCCTTCTACATGCTTTAAGCTGCCTGACCTTCCATAGGTTTTATGCTGCCCAATTATTGTAGGTTGTAAGTTGCCTTGCCTTCTGCAGGCTGCAAGGTGCTCGACCATTTGCAGGTTGTAAGCTATACGACCTTCTTAAGGCGGTAAGCTATACGGCGTGCTGGTCATCCTACATGGGTCTTGTCAATATTTGTGTATCTTTGTATTTACTCTTGACTTGAAAGCTACACGGAATGTACGTGTCTAGTTTTAATGGTTTCTGCGTCGTGTAGTTTTGGCCACGTGAAGGTGGACAAAAATTTGGATAACATATTCTTCAAAAATTTAGCCATCACAATAATCGAGAATTTCAATCGAAATATATTTTTATTTGACTCAAATCCAAGAAAATATAAGCTCTCATATTCAGGATTAAAGTTAAATTTTAATCAATTTATACTTGCTAAATATTGATGCCAAACAATTAAATTCAAAATTTCATATGTTTGCATTACTCACCATTCACTAATAATGTTGACAACTCATTCTCAAAATTCAAAAAGACTTTTTTTTTACTTGTAACAATGACTTAGGAATGGGAACGTAAGAAATTAATTTATGTGCAATTATACCATAAGTACTAGAAATCAATAAATCCACACTTAATATCACTTTTGAACCCAATTACAATTCCCAAGTTGCTTTATTTTCTAAGATTAAAAAAAATCTATATAATACAAATATTTTTTCTCTTAACTACACTCCTTGAAACTTATTTCTCAATGTATTTTTTTTTAACAAGGAGTGTGGTTAATTTTTTTTCTCTTAAATTTTATTTTCTTTTTCTTTTTACTTTTGAAATACTCTCAATCTTTTTTTTTTTTTCACACAACTTTTCACTATTTACCCCATTGCAAACCATACCCACTCACTCAATCAAAATCGTATATGGCATAATTCAAGAGAAAGGAATGTTAGAAGAGATTAAATTAGGTTCCAAATAAATAAATAGTTAATTTTAAGCTCAAAAAGACAAGGTAGGGATTGAAATAACAAAGGTTGGCTTGAAATGCTCAAATGACAAAAGATGCCTAAATTATTTTCCTAAGCATCTGTCCTTTAGGATTTCGTTCAAATACAAAGCAAAAAAGTTCTAAGATAATTACATTTTCATTTTATAATAAGTTTTTTCTTCAGAAAATTCAAGAAGCTTAAAAACTTTCAAAAAAAAAAAGAAATTTATCCAAAAATCATGACTAAGCTCTCAAATATTACCCGAACTCACGTAAATGAAATAACTAATTCAATCATGCACACAAATTTTAAGATTGCTTGTTTCTATCCAAGTATACAAAAAAAATATTCAATCTTTTCCTCCTTAGTTATTTTATCGTTGAAGTCTCCCAAATTTATATAGTGCTCATTCATAGAAAGCTCTTGTAACTCTTTTAATAAACTCTTTTTCCCTTCACCTTCAACAAATGTATAAACTATTAGAATATTTTATTTATGGAAATTATTTTCTAATTAAGGAAATGATCTATTTAAGGAAATAAATAAATAATTGATTTTCTGTTAAATGAATATTTTATATTCATTGAATCTGAACAAAATCAATTATGTAATATTCTATATATGGTCAGATTTCTATATTCATTACCTGATTTGATTTCCTGAATTAATTGTCAAAATATTCTGACAATTAATGTGGCACAGATACTGATGGAGTATCTCACCTATAAATATAGGGTCTCGGTCCCCGAGCTCCTCACTCATTCTGTTCATAACAGCAAATTCCATCTAAAGAGAGTTGAGAGAGCGAGGAAGCCCGATTACCCATGGTAGTCAATTTCCTTTGCAGATCAAAGCTTATGTGGGTTTGAAGCTCAAGATTCAATGGCTGGAGGTATTTCGATCCTTATTCATAGTGTATATATGTTTGATTAATTCCGCACTTAATACTTAAACATATACATTTCAGTTTATATATATAAATGTCTAAAGTTGGTATCAGAGCGGTTTTTATCTCTGCCTTGATTTTAGTTTGAGTTTCATATATATATATATATACTCGTATATACAGTGTTTATATATATATATATTTAATTCAGTGTTGATATATATATTTATTTTCGTTTGTGTATATATTTATATATTCATATTCATTCAATCCCAATTATATATATACATATATATTTTTATACATATATACTTGTTTATTCATTCAGTTCATATATATATATATTCATATACATATATATATATATATATATTTTTTCTTCATTTCATTACGTATATATGTTGTATATATATATATTATTTATATATCTAAATGCTATATACAAATATATACATATATACATTTCATGTTTATATATATACATACAGTATTTTTATTTTTCTGTATATATATGTATATATATTTATATATATATTGTATATGTATTAATACATTCATATATTAATATAGATTGTTCTAAGCATGAAAATCCACTTTGAAAAAACAAAGAAATCTCAAAATTATTTTTCAGAAAATTTTGGTGATTTTTAAAGGCTTTGTTTTATGTATTTTCGATGCATAAAATCTATATGAATGTCTTAATTTTTGCATTTAGATTCATTTGGAATTGATTTCATGATTTTTGGAAGTTTAAGGAAATTTTATCATGTCGTTTATGGCAGTGTATTTTTCAAAAAAAAAAAAAAAGGGAAAAAATTTCGATTTTTTTTTTATATATTTTTTATTTATTTGGAAATATAAATTATTCTCCTATTGTTAATTTAGTCAATAAATTACATTCATTAATTTCCATTTTTAATTTAATACATATATTTAGAATTAATATGTTATTTAGTATAAACTGAAAATGGAAATTTGTTTTAATATGGTAATTAATTACATGATTTATTTAGGCATGTAATAATTGTGCAATTTGTATAATTGTGCATTTAATTATTTATTACCAAATTTATGTAATTTATTGTTTAAATTAATAAAATTTGAAAAATCTGCCATTAAGTATAGTCTTTAATTTTGCATTTAATTCATTCCATATAATTAATTGTACTAATTTGTATAATTACCTTATTTATACAAATTAATTATTAGTATAAATATTTAAGATATTATATGGTCATAAATGCATAATTAATTATATATTATGGAATTAAGCATTTAATTTATTATCATACAATAATTGTATTAATTTGTATTTATTTGGCAAATTTATGTTTAATGCAATTAATTTAGATTTGTATGATTTAAATGCTATACATAAATTCCTTTTATAGTGCTAGATATATTTAGAAATATTCAAACATTAAGATAGGTTGAATATTTTATATAGCACATTAAGTTTCATAAAACTTCATAAAATATTCATAAAACTTCCTAAAATGAATAAAATATGAATAAAATGTAAGTAATTTTGTGGTTTGACATAAGAAAACATGAATTTGGGACAAATGCTCATATCTAGAACGGTTTTTAATGATCTTCGGACGACCACACTAGGAGCATTAATCTCAGTGATTGTCTACTATGTTAATAACGAAATTACTTTTAGGTAGAGTCCAATACCTAATGTCAAAGTGAAAATATAATTTTATATAATTAGGGAGTAGCCACAGCATCCTTATTTGTATAAAATTATATATTAATTAAAATTCACCTTAATGGACATAACTTGTAATTAATTATATAGGTATAATAATTTTACCCCACAGGGATTTTATTATATTTGTATAATTAATTAGGATAATATGTTAAATTAAATTCTCTTAATTTACCCCACAGGGAGTTATGGGGATTTAATTTAATAGTGTTATCACAAATTTAATTAAAGATAGATAATAAACCTTCATTTTCCAAAACTAATTGTTTAATTAAATCTATCATAAAGTTCATCTAATTTTATTAAATTTAAAATTTAGCCCACAGACAATTTTGGATTTAGTAAAATTTTAATCTTCAGTTTATACTTTGGTGTCTAGTGAACCACATAATTTTAAATAATTAGGGAGTAGCCACAGCATCCTTAATTATATAAAATTATATATATTAAGTGGATTAAGATCACATAATGGACATGAATTATGTGAACATAATAATCTTACCCTACAGGGATTTTATTATATTCACATGATTAATATGTTAAATTAAATTCTCTTAATTTATCCCACAGGAAATTATGTAGATTTAATTTAATAATTTTATCATAAAGTATAAAATTTTGAAACATTTATAAATAATTAAGTGTTTCATACCTTTCATTAAGATAGAAATATTAAACTTTTAAGTTTTTCATAAATTGTGTAAATCTATCATAATCTACATCTAAATCTAATCTTATTAAATTAAAAATTTAGCCCACAGGCAATTTTTGTTTAATAAGATTTTATATTTAAGCATGTTTATTCATTGGTAAAAACATGATTCATTCAAACCTCAAAACTATATATGTAATTTTATTACATCACTATTCATAAATTTCTTCCATACTAGTAGAAAATTTCTTCCATAACAGTAGAAATTTTCAAAATTTATTCTGATAACTTCATCTAGTATATACAGTTTTTACTGTATAATTAAGAAAAACAAATCACACTTTATTATCACCAATAAATTTTAATTTATTGTGTATGAATTCATTCTAATATAGTTAATGTGATTATTAACACATAATGGATTATTTTAGATTGTTATTCCACATTCATAATTTCTTGCAAGGTTTACAAATAAACCTAAGAAAGTCAGTAACTGTGAGCAAATCTTATCTACAGACAAGATAAGTTCTCACATTTAGAAGTTTAAGGAACAAGCAATATAGTAGTGGCTTTGTTTTAAAATTGGCAAAGATCTTTATGTTCCAAGATTCTATTGAAACTTGATTTAGACACATTTAGAGGTCTTTACTACAAATGATGTCACTCATAAAGATATGCAAGTTCAATCTGACAATAAGAAATGTGTTATTAATAAGAATTCTTCTACATTATAGCACCAAAAATTATGGAACATATCTCCATAAATAGAATAAATGTTAGTAAATGGTGGGGATCTTCATTACACTTGATTTTACTAACTTTATTTAGAACTTGTGTGAATTTCATTAAGAATATGTATTCCAACAAGTCAAAATCGGTGCATACTAGAATTCTATCATATTAGAAATCATACAAGTCAATTAATTTTGAAGACATGGACTCAAATTTTGCATCTCCTTTTTAACGATTACTCACATAAATAATTTTTCTACAAAAGTATAGATTTATATGTTTCAAAGACATTTAAATCTTAAGTAGAGAAATGGTGCATTTTACATATTAAGATAGTGAGATCAAATATAAAATGGAGAATACTACATTAAAATTCGTGAGTATGGATAAACTCCTAGTCTATTTGTAAAGTTTCTTTAAAAGCATGGGTTCATTGCCCGATACATATGCTTGGTACGCCCAAATTATAGTGTGTAACAGATTTAAGAAACTAAGCATTTTTTTTTGGACATGGGGTGGAGCCTACATAGCAAACTCCAATCTTTCCTAAATCTTTGTCTATTGATACTCAACAATGGGGTGTACATATCGAATCGTGTTCTAACCAAAGTTGTTTCTCAAACATATTTTGAGTTGTGATAAGGTTGAAAACCGACTTGATGACATGTACACATTTTATAAATACCCATATATAGTTAGAGTACAATTGTCAAAGAAAAGATTTGGGCCCTAAACCATAAATGAGCATATTTCATTTGAAAAGCTATAAGGTTTAAGGGTTACATATTTTATTATCCATCTCACAACACTAGAATTGTGGAATTAAGAATTGACTTGATCAGTGGGAGTGATCAATCTAGGAACCTAGTTTCCGAGAAAGATCATTCATATTTTCTCAAACTTCCACCTCAAGTGTTAGATTAATTATGATTCACAACAACCCTTAAGATTAATGGTTATTGAGAATTCATAACTAATCATTAATAATATACAAGTCATTGGTAAAATTCTAATAAGTTATGTTATTTAGTAATTGCTTACAATTTCTAAAATAACATGTTATTGAACTATTTGCTCTTTTAAGAGTTTGTTGGTCCATCCTTAAGATGACTTATTAGAACAGTAAGATCAATGTTTTCTAGTGATTACATTTTGTACAATAAGAGTTCAACTACAATATTAATTTGAGACACAAATTAAATTATAGAATGACAAAGAATTGAAGTTGTAGTACAACATGCCATGAATGAAGAAATGAATATCTTAAAGAGCAATAAAGTTTATCTTTAGTAAAGTTGCCTAATGGGGTGGAGAACATTAATCAAGCATAAGTTTTTTCACCAACAATATTCATTAGGCAACATTGAGAAACATAAAGATATAAAAGAATATTCATTGCTAAGAAGTTCATTTTGAACTAAGAATCAATAACAAAAGAGATTTACATTCTCACTTGTTTTTATAAATAATTCTATTATAGACCTTGGCATTTGTTGCTTGTTTCAATTCATTAATCAGTTCCAAACAGTGAACTAGAGGAGAATATACAGATTGCCATAAAGATTTTCCTCTAATAGTGGTGAACATATGCAAGCTTAAGGTGTCTACCTATAGATTAAAACAAATATCTCACAAATTGGTATTATATCATCTTTTCATTTAGACTTGAAAAGAGAATTATGGAAAGAATTATATACGAGAAGGTTAGTGGGAGTAATATTTGTTTTATACGTACACAATATGTTACTTGCAAATGATGATAAAAGTTTTCTATATGAGGTGAAATAATTCATATCTCAAATTATTATTTTGAGATAATAAATATAAATAACATGTATAATTTTAATTAATTAGAGAGTAGCCACAGCATCTCTGATTAAATAAAATTATGTATTATTCATTTGATATAACTTTTATCTTTAAGTGTGATAAATTCAACTCAAACCAACATCTGAAAAATGATTTGGAATGAGAATAAATTAAGAACATTCATTTGCTTCTATTTTAGAAGCCTAATGTATGCCTAAGAGTCTGAATAAGACTTTGCATTAAATTTGTTTCAGGATCGTTAAGTAGTATCAGAATAACTAAAGTTAAGACCACTTTATTCTTCATACAAAGTGATGAGGTGTCTTTAAGATACTAAAAATTATAATCATACATATTTGTTAAGATGAATTGACCATCTGAAAATATAGTTAACCAATTAGATTCTTCCACACTTCACTGGTTATATTGATTCACGTAAATCAATATTTTATTACGACCTTAAGATTACCAGTATGTTATATTGTAGAGAATCTTGATTGTTATTTCCACTATAGAAGTCAGATTCATTTATTATTTTGAGGATACATCTCGTATGATGTATTATAGAGTTTCATAGTAGGCCTAGAGTTCAGAATTACAGTTTCATTAGGCCATTAAGAAAATTTTGCGATAAATTCAGCTACAATATTTATGGCTAATAACTATAAGAGTACTAGTCGAAGCTAGCATATCGACATTAAGTATTTAGCCATAAAAATGTGTGATAAGTGGTCATTAATCACGCAAACTGAATTGGGTGATCGCATATCCTTGACTAAAGGCATGCCGCAACACAAATTCAAGGATCATAAAGTAAATATGGGATTCAGTTAACCCATATGCAGTTTTTTTATTTATTTTATTTGTACAACCAAAAATTATTTAATGAAACTCTAATTTCGATATTTTCTCATATTTATGTGCACCTTAATTTCATCTGAGAAAATTATCGTAATAGGACCTGAATAAACATAAGGGTTAGGGTTTATTCACTTAAGTACATTGCCACATAAAGTACATTATTATATAGTAAATGTATTGTAATACATGGAAGATAATACTCGATTCATAATGAGGACATGTCGCTATGATTCGTATGTTTATTATATAATGAGGAACGTTGGGTTTGAATATTTTAGTTTAAATGCTGACCAAGTGGGAGAATATTAGAATATTTTATTTATGGAAATTATTTTCTAATTAAGGAAATGATCTATTTAAGGAAATAAATAAATAATTGATTTTCTGTTAAATGAATATTTTATATTCATTGAATCTGAACAAAATCAATTATGTAATATTCTATATATGGTCAGATTCTATATTCATTACCTGATTTGATTTCCTGAATTAATTGTCAAAATATTCTGACAATTAATGTGGCACAGATACTGATGGAGTATCTCACCTATAAATATAGGGTCTCGGTCCCCGAGCTCCTCACTCATTCTGTTCATAACAGCAAATTCCATCTAAAGAGAGTTGAGAGAGCGAGGAAGCCCGATTACCCATGGTAGTCAATTTCCTTTGCAGATCAAAGCTTATGTGGGTTTGAAGCTCAAGATTCAATGGCTGGAGGTATTTCGATCCTTATTCATAGTGTATATATGTTTGATTAATTCCGCACTTAATACTTAAACATATACATTTCAGTTTATATATATAAATGTCTAACATAAACGTCAATAACATAGACACCATTGTTTCCATCCATAGTTGAAACAAGAAGAAGGATACTCTGAATTGAGCACTGCATAATGTTAACAATGAAACTATGAGGATTTCATCTAACTACAATTCTCTATTTATCACTATACGATGTAAAGCACTATAACATATTGACTTATAAGAGTCTAAATTTTTGTTTGTTGTTAATCCCTTGGACATTCCAACTACAAATTTTATCCATTTTGCAAAGGAGGCTCTCCCCATCCTTGTGTTATTTCCCATTTTGTTACCATTTGATCCCTTACTTGATCATATGAGACATCTAAAGCTCTTGGAGCCTTTGACAAAACTTGAAAGGAATTTCTAACCTGAGTACTAGCAACAAAATATTTTCCTTTTACTTTCCAGCCCTTTGTAACTGTCTTAAACCCATCTACCTCAGTTTTGTTTTCAATCCTGACTTCCTTTTCCCCTTCTTTCATTCCGTCATCCTTGACAATCCACTCTTGCCTCCTTCCTTCTTTTTTCCTACAATCTCCTATTGAATGCCCCATACCTTTGTAGTGTCCGCATATAAACGGATTCCATTCATAAGTGACCGCTACAGTCACATTAACTCCATATTCATCTTCAAAGTCGATTCTACTAGGAATTTCTTATTGCAGGGTTACTTCAATGAGAACTCTTGGGCAACTGAGTTTGTTATTTTCCTTTATCACAAAATTCACGATCAGAGGCTTCCTAAGCTGTCCAACAATTTTGAACAGAGACTTCTCACCCTAAAATTTCAATTCAAGATCATCTGGTTGAGCCCATATTGGAACAGACCTTATATCCTCCTTCATAAAATCGGTGTTTGGATCCCATGCTTTCATAATGACTGGTCTTCTATTAAAAAATGTGCATCCTCGTTTGAGGAAATCATTTTTATCCTTAATAGACCCAAATTGAGTAAGAAAAATGCCAAAAGAAAGCATTATAACTTTGTCTTTCCAAATTTTTCCAAAAAATCCTTCAAGAATTGATATGGAAGGGTTTGCCTGAAGTACATAACCAACAATTGAAGAGCTCCAAAAACAAACCTCCTCTTCAATGTCCTCCATATTAATTTTAATTTGGCTTTCTTTTTTAGAATTGTTAAAAGAATTTTCTAGATTATGAACAACTGTTCCAGATCTCAAAATTGGAGTAGCAAAGTTTTTACCTTGCAAAATATCTTCAGAGCAGTTCTTAGTAGCACCAAGAAAATGTGCATAATCCCTTTGGATATGCTCCTACTATTGAATAGATTGTAGAGATAATCTAGGTGAAAGCAACTCCTGAAATAGATCTCAAAGCTCGGGTTCTGTGCTCTTTTTTATTCCAGTAACACGTCCTCCAACATCCCCTTCTTCCTCGTCAAAAAAATCAATTGATTCAATTCCAAGAATATCATCCATAGTCTTTGTTTCCTAAACTTCAAAAGTTGAATCAAGGCCTTTCTTCAGCGTTTCTTAACCACAAATCTCAATTTTCCCTGTATCTTAGCTCTTGTTTCAACATAGCACAAGCCCGAGAGCTGCAACATAAATTTTTGTAAACAATCAATGTAATAGTATAGCGAATTAATATTTTTCCACACGTACACTATCTCGACGAGCTCTAAAGACTGCCAAGATTAACCAATCTCTGGGGGTCGGGTCCCTCGAGATAGTTGCCGAAAAAAAACTAAATAGAGACAAAAAATATACCAATCTCAGCTGGTACAAACCTCCGAGACCGCCTTATCATTAACGGTGGTTAAAGTTTGTCGAGATTGCCTCCAATAATGACGAGTTGGGACTGCTGAGATAGTCTCACAACCTTTCTTGGCATTAAAATTTACAAGGGGTAAGTTGAAAAATGCCTCTTTTATTCATCAATTAATCAAATTTACCTCTAATTTTATATTTGTTTGAAACATACCTCTTTTTATATGTATTGTACCCAAAATACCCTTACATAAGAGAATCACATGGAGAGTATCTTGAAGTGACAAGGGCAAAATTGGTACAATGTTTAAAAAAAGAGGTAAAAATGATAGATTTTAAAAAAGAAGGTAAAAATAAAAGAGGACAATATAAAAAGGGTATAGAGTGTAATTTCCTCAATTTACAATGGGTCAGACCCATCAAGATAGATTAACAACGCGGAGCTGGGCCAGCCGAGCTAGATATACCTTTTTTTGTAGGGGACATTTCACTTATATACGTAAATCTAATAATAATGACACGAATAACGAAAATCAAATTAATTATATACACACGGAGCAAAATATACCAAAACAAAAAAAGTATTACCATTGTTCAGGTTTTTACTTATTTATCTTGTCTTATTCATAGGCATTTATGTTTTTAATAAAGAAAATAATAAGTCTCTCCTAGAAAGACATTCATTCTCTCCCCATCGATTTTCTATATTTATTTTCTCAAAAATTATTTATTTTATTTCCTCAACATTAAAAATAAATTTCATCCCCACCATTAATCCTTTTCACATAAAGTTGATATCATTACAACTTAAAATTAAAATTAATCATTTTAAAATGTAACAATATATTTTTTTTGTCAAACATGACAAAATAATTATAGTTAAGAGCAACATTTCAGTTTCTTTTATAGTTTATTACAAATAAATAACCAAATTTTAAAATTTAAATAAAATTAAGTTTACTAATAATTTTATTAATTACTATAAATATTTTATTATTTTATATTTAAAAACTAAATAAAAAAGTTTATTTTATCATGCAATTTTTATAACTTTTTTTAATTTATAATGAAACTAAATCTTATCTTAATATAATTAGTTACGTATCAAATTATTTTAATTAAAATTATATTATTTTATTATTTAAGATACTTTTATATTACTTTTTACTTGTAGTAATAATATTTTTATTACCTTCAAAACTTATTTGAGAATTTAATGATAAGGTATAATAAAGTTATAGTTATTGTTTATTAGTAAAATTAGTAGCTTTAATATAATGTTGAAGATATTATTTGGTTGCTTATAAGTTTTATAGATACATATTAAATAAATTTATTTTTAGTACAATATTTAGTAACTTCAATATATATAATAAAAAAAATAGACTAATATATAAAGTTAGTTTGTACATTAGTTTTTTTAAATTATAAATTTGAGTTATTTTTTGTTAACAAAATATTTTAAAAAAAAACTAGATGACTTTTGATGATAGTAATACTTTTTTTTAAACTCAATGATAGTTACTAGTATTTATAATAAAATATTTTTTAGTGACTCATAAAATTGATCGGTATATTAAATTTTGTTTGAGTTAAAAATTTAATTTATTTTATTATAAAAAAAAACTAAAAAGTTATAGTTACTATTTTTTTAATAGAAACTTACCTAAATGGTTCAACAAAATTAACTTATTTAAAATATTATGTACATATATATTTTTTTTTTAAATATGAACAGTAAAATACTTTTTAGTAACTCTTGAAAGTGAATGACATAATATATTTAATTTTGTTGATTTTAAAATTTAGTTAATTAAAAAAAAAAGAAACTAATACTTATTGTTTTTTTTTTCTTTATTTTTTTTATATATATATATTTTGGTCATGCGAAAAATATATACGCTTATCAAAATATTTATCTTGAAAAGTATATTCTAATTATATAATATTTTAAAGTTAAATAATTAAGTTTTGAAAAAATTTATTTAATTTTCTTGATAAAAAAATAAAAGAAAGTGAAACAGTAAATGTCATTTAATTAAGAGGAAAAGACAAAAAATTAAAAAATAAAAAATTAGATAAGAGAGTCAAGTTATTTTTAGGAAAAATAAAAAAGCAGAGACTAGATACAGTTAAAAAAAAAGAAGAATAAAAGAAAAGAGTTGAAAGATTGACTCTATGGCTAATAAAACAAATATATAGCGATTTTCGGTATACGCATATAACAAATTATTAAAAAAATGTCCATATTCACAGCATTAAAATGTTAGAGCATATTTTTGTAAATATTTTATAAAGTATGTATTTTGGGGTAATTTTCTCTTTTTTGTATTATTAATCCAATTGAACCAAAGGTTCTTCAAAAAAGTAAAATAAGATTATAACTTAAATATGTACCCAAAATGCTAAAAGTATTTCTAGATTATAATTAAAAGAAGTAACTACAAAGTTCTTTTACTATAAAACTTCACTTATCTTTTTAATAACACAAACCAAATATTTTAATAATGAATATATTAAAATGTTCTAATCTATAAACAAGTAAAATAAAATTATTTGGTAAGCTAAAATAATATTATTTTATTCTCCATTGAAATAAGAAAGCTAATTTATTTTATTACATATATCTTATGATTGTTTACACTGTTGTACTGTAGATGTTCATACTTCGGAGCATACAAAATATGGGTAGACATACTATTTATATATATAATCAATGAATGTGCTAAAATTTATTTTACTAGGATCTAGATTTAATAACTTGTATGTTTGATTGTATTCTATAACCTAACATCCTAAACATGAATTTTTTTAAATAATAAAATAAACACATATAAAATTTTAGAAAACTTTACATTGGTGGCAGCAGAATATTATGGCTCCTTCTCTCACCCTTGTTATTTTCTATCGTAAAGTATTGCCAAGATCTAACCTCGATCTCTTTAGAGATGAAATTCTTCACAATATTTCACACTATGATTGAGTATTGACTTTAATTTTGTGGGTAAGGCACTCATTCACCATAGGGCATTCGAAATTATGAAGAAGAAGAGAGAAGAATTCAAATTTTTAGCGAGGCTTTTTATTTCTCTGTTATCTGACAAAATAGTTTGATGTTGGATATGATAATGAGGGCCATATTATTATTTATATAGGATTTCATCTAGGGTTATAATTTAAATTATATGAAATTAAAAAAGATAAAATTATGGCTTAAAATCCCTTTAAGTTGCAGACCATATAAGTGGACCCCACAAGTTTCAAGTTTTCTATTTTATTTAAAAACTTATCTATTCTTTCACAAATACAATATTTTAATTTCAATCCTATAAATGTTAAATCTATTTATTTCATAATTATAATTAATTATCAAATAAAATTTTCATTTAACTTATTTATTAATTAGACCTGACTATGTCTCTTAATTAACAAATAAACTCTTAAATAACATATTTATATAAAACTGGGATCTCGTTTACAAAATATTTTCAAATGTTTCATAATGCATTGTACGAAAGTTGTCGCCTGGAGACTATACAAAATTACACTCAGATGTCCCAAAGACCGTACGCTCTAGGCCTAACCACCCCGACATGTACAATCTTCATCTGCCTACTCTCAAGGCTGCTCAACCTTAACCTTGCCCTTACATACACATACAAGCAATAACTATGAGTCGACAGATCTCTCAATAAGAAAAGCATAATCATAAATATAAATATATATTTTGACCGCAACCGGGAACATATTGCCCTAATGACAATTTACTAAGTCAAGAACGTTCTTGACAAGGTATGACTAACTGCGAATCCAGCCTATACTCAGTACTCTAGTTGTACTGATGTGTTAGCAGTTAGTTCATACAATCTAATAGCCTAGCATATATCTGTTTGCATCTCTGTGCAACTCTATGTACACATCATCGATGCCCCTATATGCTAATCCAATGGCTATAGATTTGCTTCACATATATATGTTGGTATCTCAGTGCAACTCTCTATACACCTCAGTGATACCCTGATATGTTATTCTGACAGCAACTAACATGTGCGCTAAATATGTATACATAAATGCAATCATTATACTAATCTTACCTTCTTTCTGAATTCAGGTGTGCTGACCAACCTGAGTGGAGCAGCTCCTCGACGAATTATAGGTCCCTAAATCCCATTATTCATTAAACTGATTATTGACACGCTAAATAATTTTTTGGGGACTTAAAATTGAAACTAAAAGTTTCCCTATCGATGGATAACATGACAATATCCTACATATCCCATAAACAGGAAAAACTAGGGTTCCCAAAACTGCCACAATCAGCACACCAGTTCCCCAACTAGAAGTCTAGTTTGGTGAAGTTCTTAGGAACCAACTGGAATTCTAGTTCCTATAGGTCCCGCAGAACCAGTCGACCAGTTCAGTGCAGGAAACACCAAAAACCACCTACACACCTCAATTGGATCCCAAAACTTACAATAACTTCCAAAACACCTATTTGCACCAAAAAAACATAATCCATACAATAAAACTAGCCAACAATAGCAATATCAAAATTCACCATTAAAGAGCAAAGCTTGAGTTCATAAACTCAATCTTTGCTCAATCACCACCACACCCAACAAAAACAACTTAGAACAGCTTAAATAACCTCTATATAACATCAAAACACAACATCAAGTAACTCTTAAAACCACAGAACCCTAAATCACAAAAACATGAAAAGAACCTAACTTGAACTTAGGAAACAAAGGAAAGAGAGCTAAGGGGTTTCCTTGAGGTTATACACTAAAATTCAGCTAACAATCTCAGGATTGAAGCTGAAAGAGACAAAAATTCTTGCTGCCTTCAAGAGGGTTTGAGAGATAGAGAGCCAAGGAGAGAGAAGGTAAGTTATGTGATTTATAATTTTTGGATAAATGAGATATTAACTTAGTATTGAGTTTATCTAACTAAAAATGTAGAGTAGTAACTAGATTTACTTAGCATAAATAACCCACTAAGGGATAAAAGCCCAAATGGCAAAAAGATCATTTTGCCTTTGCCTAAACCATAAGGCATCATTACCACCTAAGGTAATTTGGTCGTTTCTAAAACTTCAAATTTTCTTGACATACCCAATGTCTAACTATATTGCCCCTCTATAACTAAAATACTAAAATGTGATTTTATTGGCCAAACATCGCATTCCAATATTGCAGAGCTCAAAACATGATAAACGCAAATTTTCATATATAGCATAAATAATACACCATAATTTCAAATAAATATCCATACATTCATAAATCATAAATAATAATCTAGTTTCATAATTAAGCCCTAATATTGTCCTCGAAATCTAATTTGAACAACTCTGTATACTGAGCCCTCATATTGGACTCTAACTCTAAGGTGGCTTCCTCCACCTTACTGTTTCTCTTGAGTACCTTGATTAAAGCTATGGTCTTATTCCAAATGACTTTATCTTATTTGTCTAAGATCTGAACTCGTTGTTCTTCGTACAATAAATCTTATTGAAGTTTAAGGTTCTTATAACTTAGCACATGAGTAGGATCTAAAACGTGTTTCCATAACATAGAGATTTGAAACATGTTGTGAATTGCTGAAAGCGTTGGAGGTAAGGACAGACGATATGCTACCAGTCTAACCTTCTCAAGAATCTTAAAAGGCCCTATAAACCTAGGGCATAACTTGCGCCTTTTCTTGAAACGTTTGATCCCCTCCATCGAAGACACTCATAAGAACACATGTTCTCCTACCTAAAACTCTACATTTCTATGCTTCGGATCTGCATAACACTTTTGCCTACTTTGAGAGGCAAGCATTGTGTCCTTGATCTTTTCTATAGCTTTATTAGTCTGTTGCACTGATTTTGGACTTAGGTATTTCTTTTCTCCCGTTTCATTCCAGTGAATAAGAGATCTGTACTTCCTACCATACAACGTCTTGTAGGGAGAAATCCTTATAGTACTCTGATCACTATTGTTGTATGGAAAACTCTATTAGTGGCAGGTACTTGCTCATGGAAATTTCAAAATCCGTCGCATAGGCTCGTAACATATCATTTGATATCTAAATTATCCTTTCAGACTGTCCATCAGTCTGAGGATGGAAAGTTGTACTGAACTTCAGTTTGGTACCCATGGCCAGTTGCAGATTCTGCCAAAATATTGAGATAAACTTCAAATCTCTATTCGATATAATAGATTTTTGAGTGCCATGTAACCTCACTATCTTTTTCATGTATACCTCTGCATACTGATCCACTGTAAAGGTTGTTTTTACCGGTAGAAAATGTCCAGACTTCGTAAATTGATCTACCACAACCCAAATCAAATCGTACATTCCCGTGGTTCTTGGTAATCCAACCACAAAGTCCATAGTGACATCCTCCCACTTCCACTCCGAACGTGTCAGTGGCTGCAATAATCCGGTCGGTCTCTGATGTTCAGCCTTGATTTGTTGACAAGTTAAGCACCAGTATACAAATTCCACCACATCTTTCTTTATCCCGCACCACTAGTAGTAGGGTTTAAGATCTTGATATATCTTTGTAGTGCCAGGATGCAGGGAATATGGAGTGGTATGAGCTTCTTCAAGGATCTCACTGTTGGGTTTTATGCCCTAAATAAAACTCTATTTCAATGTAATCCAGATTATTCAATATCAATAAAATAACAGAAGTATTTTTCATTCATTTGTGTATGTTTTGGTTCATCTTATCAATTGTTTGTCTATTTGATTTATAAATTCATTCAAACCCTCTACACATACTTGATCATGTTTATTGTGTTGTCAACACAGTGGAAAGTAAACATGACTATGTGAATAAAAATTCCTCGATTTATCAGAACACTGGGTTTTACTGATATGACAATCTACAACAGAGTTTACTTGCATTTGGAGAAATGCTATATTCTTTCCAGAGCATTGGTTAAAGTAAAGCTTGGGTTGGATGCATGGAGTATGCATTGGAATGGACCGATATTGAACTTTCATATAGATTTATTAAACTTACCGTAATATCTATTCAATTCAATATCACTTATTTGATCCTAGATCAAATGATCTAAATCCTAATATGATTAGGTTCAATCTCAAGAGTATTATTCGTGTTCTTTGATTTGTTAGTTAAGCCTACTTTTGGGTCAGGGTGATACGTACATTTTGGGAACACGGTAGTGCAATTGAGTGGGAGCGCTAACATAAATATGGAATCTATAGCTTCTATCTGGCGAATAGAAAGTAAAGGATGATTTCCTTCGAGCTTAACCAAACGAAAATAAATGGTGGAGTACTCATTTCACTTAGTTGAAATATCATTTATACAGGGTTAAGTGTTTTAAGGATAAAATAATACATTGTAGGCTGTTACGGTAATTAAATCCCTTTATAGTGTAAATCATCCATATAGAGGATCATTGATCAAATTAGGATTATAACAATGGATAATTAATGACGTGTCTATATGGTGGAACATATAGAGCGTTCTATATAACTAAGAGTGCAATTCTAAGTTCCATGCGTGGATTCAACGAAGAATTAATAAGTCAGTGAATTTAAGATGTAAATTCTTGACCTACTTATTGGAAGCTCGGATATATAGACCATGGTCCCCACACTAGTTGAGACAATATTACTTGTAAGACTCATTTAATTGGTTTTAATTAATCAATTATAATTCTCAAATTAGACTATGTCTATTTGTGAATTTATCACTTATTAAGGGTAAAACAGTAAATAGAGAGTTTACAGGGTATATTTATTAATTGGGGAACTTTGATTAGTTTTTATTAATAAATAAAATAAATAACAATATATTATTTAATAATTAATTATAGTTATTAAATAATTATATTTGACATTTATGTGGTTGAAAGAGAGAATTGGCAATCTTTGAGAAAATGGGAAACTAGAATTGATGAAATAGGTAAGTTGGAAAAGTGGAAGGCTTGTTTCCACAATGCTATGGCCGGCCACCTTTGCTTCTCTTTTCTCATTTTATTTTTTATTTTTTAATGCCAAGTAATTCAACCTTAACCCTATGTGGTCTTCTATAAATAGATGGTAAAGACTTCAGTTTTAACAGAGACTTTACAGCATTATTTTCTTTCACTCAAAACACTCTTAAAGCCGCCACTCTCTCTCTCTTTCTTCTCTGTTTTTCGAAATCCCTCTAAGTGATAGAGTAGTGCCCACACACATCAAGTAATACCTCAATCATAGTGAGGAAGGCTGTGTAGAATTCAGAGTCAACAAAGAAGGATATTCCGGCTCAGATCTTGATTATACTCTGCTACAGAAAGGAATCAAGGGTTAGAGATTTGAGTGGGAGGAGACATATTATTCCGCTGCACCCAATGTAAGGTTTCTTAACTTTATATGTGTTTAATTTATTATCGTTTTAGAAGTTCATATTTACGTTGTTAAATAAACATACTTGTGAGTAGATCTTAGATCCTGGTAAAATAATTCCAACAACTGGTATCAGAGACAGGTTAAATTGATTTGCTTGCAAGAAATTTGGACTTAAAACGATTTGTTTGTGATTTGGATGGTATCATGTTGCTTTGTATGTCATATTGATGTTTGATTGTTGTTTGTGAATTATGGGAAAAATAGTTGTTTTTCTATCTCTGGAATTATTTTTATTGGATAGTTTGGAAAATTCTAAGCAATTTACTTTTTTACAGAACTCGATTTCTATTTAATTTGAATTAGTTATGAATTTTTAGAAATCGGAAAAAAATTGGGGTGGTGAACACCCTTCTACGCGCGCGGAAATCATGCAAGGGGAACCTTGCGCCGAGTTTACTCGGCAATTTCCCCTCTCCTGCGCGCGCATACAGTGTGTTTTGCATACTGTCCGCACCACATGCAATTTTTTTTTTCGTTTTCTTCGATTTTTCATGCTATTTCATGGAATTAACTTTCGATTTTTTGTGTAGTTATTTATTTTGATTTTTAATTTTCATATTTCAAATCTAATTATCAGAAATAAATTAATTTGATTTCTCAAAATTAAATTTAGATATTAGTGAAATTTGATTTTGAAAATAGGTAAAAATCAAGTTTTTGCTTACCTTTTTTCTTATTCTCTTTATAATTTGATTATTTTATCTTATTTTTTTTAAGGTCAGATATTAAATTTTTTTTAGTAACTTGACCTTATTTAGAATAAGATTACTATAATCATGGTATTTTTTTTAAAAAAAAAAAGGGAAATAAGGTATTTTTGTTACCTTTTAAATTTTGTTATTTTTTACTTAAATTAAATTATAAAATTAGAAAAGGGTATGTATTTAACATTTTCTATTTTGTTGAATATTTAATTTATTAAATCACATGAAGTTTAAAAGGAAAGTTAGCAAATTTATTTTGAAATGATATTTAGGTTACTTAAAACCTAATTTTTCAAATTTGTAGGTTTAATTTTAAATATTATTTTGTTTCTTTTTAAAAACTGAAAAATATATTTTTTTATTTTTTATTTTTTGAAATATATTTTAAAATTAAATAAATCCTACATCCAACTATCCAAATCTAACTGAGTATGTGTTTTAGACTATTTGTAAGTTTTCTAAAACCTATTATTGCTTGATCAAAATTGCCATGGTTAACTTGTTGACAGATCTAATGATCTGATTTTAACGCATGGTTCAATTGTCAATAGGTCAAGTAAATAATTTGTAACAGGTAATTTTTTACATTTTTCTTTCATCTGTGTATGACCTAGTAACATGATAGGATCCATCCAAATCTGTGTGCCTGTGTGAGCCTATATGTTTAATTTCTGTTATAGACACATATAGGTTGTTGTTGCTAAATAAAATGTCATAACTCGATAGATTTTATTTAGGCTCATTTAGTTAATGGGCCTATTCAATTAATAACAATTGTTCATTTTAAGGTTAAATTCCTCTCTTTTGGGCCTTGTGTGAGAGTTGGGAGCCATAGAAGTGGGTACGACATACTGAACCCAGCCCCCCCTCACATGAACAACCCCAATTGTGAAGGCCCATTTGCCTGATTTGGATAACTGTGCTAGGTTAATTAAATTAGTTTGACCTAATAAAATTGATTAGCAACATAATTAATTTCATTTTTCCTTGAAATTAATTTAAGAAAAACATAGTTTGATGAATAATATTCTAGAAAACTATATGTATTTTTCTTGTGTTTAATTAAATATAGAATTATAACTAACCAGATTCTTTCTGAAGCTTAATTTTATAATATCATTATATATTCCTATTTAAGTTAAAAATTTGTTATTTCTAACAAATCAACTTAGATTTGAATATCTTTTGAATTTCCTAATATGAAATTAAGTTGAGGAATTTTAGGAATTGGTTATTAAGATTCTTTGAATATTTTTAAGTTGATATTTTTTTTTTTAAATATGGAAAACTTAAAATGGAATATCTTCTAAATTAAGTGGTTACCACTTAATTGTTAATATTTAATTAAGTCATTGATTGAAGAATATTTAAGTTGGATATTTTAGATTTCTCTAAACAACTTAAATAAGATATTTTTCAATTTTATTCCATTTTTGAAATTTAATTAAAGTTGGATATTTTTTTTAAAATATTTTTTTTTAAAACTAAACCAACTTTAATTTGTAATGTTTCATTATTAAAGTATCAAATAAAATAAATGATTAAATAAAATACATAATTTAAATAATGAGCTTTAATCAAGAGACATTCGATCTCCATTGTTGGTTTTACATAGCTATTGTTTTAGTGAGTAATCCTCCCTAATGGAGGAACGTTCATTAGGAAGTTAGCGTCGTTTAATCTCGATAGATAAGTATTCTTATGAGTTTTTTATATTAGTTTTGACCACCCTAATGGTGGCGGCTGTAAAGACTTACAAGAGTATGAAACAATGGTGGAAGCTCATAAGATAGAATTGCCTTGACTCTCGCCTAAACGGGATAACGCTGAATTCCAATCTTGATCGAATAAAAGGTTGCTAGAATGTTGATCATTTTAGATGAATTGACAACTCTATTCAATGGATGATGCTTTGACTCTCGCCTAAACGGGACACCGTATCAGTTCGTTGGAAACCTTGGAAAATAAACTATGTTAGATTTAGTATTTTTATAACATATGTGATTATTTGTTATTTTCTGAACTTGTGTATGAATTTATAGAACCAAAACCTTACTTCTGTTTATTGATATGTTGTAGTGCTAATATGAATGACCCTCACCCCGATCCACTCCTAGTTAATATCTTAGCAAAAGAACTCAATAGTGTGAAAATGCATCCTGGTAGTTGTATTAACTCGCACTTATTGTTGATGAATCTGAAATTCCAAAAGGCAAATCTACTTGGAATTGAATTATCAAAGGAACAATGGGTACCACTCATTCTTAATAGTCTTCCTCCGGAGTATAATGGTTTTGTTCTATCTTACATGATGAACAATCCTCACTCCTTCGACATCGACAAACTCGAAGCTGCGTTGCGAGCCCATGAGCGGAATTTGATTGCAATGGGACCTCCTGGTATTGCAAACTTTAATCAGAGGAAGAAGATTAAGCATGATGGCTCTAACAAAGCTACTTCTTCAAATACAATTATCAGACATCATGTTCTATGTGCGAATTGTAACGGAAAGGGACATAAAGAAGAACAATGTCCCAGGTTTCTAAACAATTCAAACGAAGGTGATGCTTTTGTCTTAAAATCATGTGTTTTACAGAATGACAAATCCACTTGGATTGTTGATTCTGGATCTACTAACCATGTATGTTCTTCATTGTAGCTGCTTGAAACTTGGGAGAATCTTCACCCAGATGAGTTAATGCTAAAAGTTGGAAATGGCGAGTTAGTATCAGTTAAAGCTAGAGGAACGGCCCGTATCAGGTTTCATATGAAAAGATTTTTACTTTTACAAAATGTTTTATATATTCCAAACTTTAGTAAAAACTTGATTAGTGTTTCATGTTTACAAACACAATTTTATATATTGAATTTTTTGAGTTCAAATTGTTCAATTTCTTGTAATGGATTTCATATATGTGTTGCTAATATGGAACAAGGGCTTTATGTTCTAAGACCTGATACGCAAATTTCACTAAATACTGAATTTTTCAATGTAGCTAAACCTAGAAGCCTTAAGAGAAAAGAGATTGATAATGATGATCAAACTTATCTATGGCATTTACGTTTAGGTCATATATGTTTTGATAGACTCAATAGGCTAACCAAGGACGATCCATTGAAAAATGTCATCTTAGGTGAACTGCCAGTATGCGAGTCATGCCTAGAAGGAAAAGTGACCAAACGTTCTTTCTCTGCAATGGGAGAACGTGCCAAACAACCCCTAGGGTTAGTGTATTCAGATGCTTGAGAACTTCTGAATGTAAAAGCCCGAGGTGGTTATAAGTATTTCGTCACTTTCATTGACGATTTCTCTAGATACATTTTTCTTTACCTAATGCAAAAGAAATCTGAAACGTTTGAAAAGTTTCAGGAATTTCATGCTTTGGCTCAAAACCAATTAGGTAAAACATTAAAGATCTTGCAAACTGATAGGGGTGGAGAATATATGGATATGTAGTTCAAAGATCATTTAATTGAACTTGGAATTGAATCCCAATATACTGCCCCAAGCACTCCACAGCAAAATGGAGTTGCAGAAAGAAGAAATCGCACTCTCTTGGAAATGGTTAGGTCCATCCTGAGTTATTCAACTCTGTCTACGTCCTTCTGGGGATATGTTATTCAGATGGCAAACAACATTTTAAATGTTGTTCCATCTAAAGCAGTCCCTAAGACACCCGTCGAACTATGGAATGGTTG
The DNA here is from genome assembly GCF_029168945.1 of Cannabis sativa. Classification (NCBI taxonomy): domain Eukaryota; kingdom Viridiplantae; phylum Streptophyta; class Magnoliopsida; order Rosales; family Cannabaceae; genus Cannabis; species Cannabis sativa. Next base: position 51,527,374 of record NC_083607.1, on the reverse strand, counting down.
TACACCTAGTTTACACCATTATAGGATTTGGGGGTGCCCTTTTCATGTCTTGAGAAAGAAATAAGGCAAACTGGAATCGCAAACTGAAGTTTGCATGTTTGTCGGAAATCCTAAAGAGACTAGGGCTGGACTATTTTATAGTCACAAGGATAACAAAGTGTTTGTTTCTACAAATGCTACTTTCTTGAAGATAACTATATTAAAGACAACAAACCGAAAAGTAAAGTTGTATTACAAGAAATGCTTACAGATATAGTTCCTTCCAATGTTCCATCCTCTTCCACTCAAGAAGAGGATAATCCCACTCCCTCAGTTGTAGGAACTGAGAAAACTACTACCATAGCTCCTGTTCAGAAGATCACTGCTCCTCGTCGTAGTGGGAGGGTTTCTACAAAACCATCTCGTTATGGCTTGGATGGTGAAATCAATATGGTCGTTGGTGACGGTATTGAAGACGACCCATTAACCTATAAACAGGCAATGGCAAGTCCGCAACGGAAGCGATGGTCAGCCGGCATGGATTCCATGAAAAAGAACAAAGTCTGGGAATATGTAGATCCATCCGATGACTATCGTCGAATTGGATGCAAATGGGTCTACAAGAAGAAAAGAGGCACTGGAGGCGAAGTCGAAACTTTTAAAACTAGACTGGTCGCCAAGGGCTATACCCAAAGAGAAGGTGTGGACTATGAGGAAACTTTTAGTCCTGTCGCCATGCTCAAATCCATCCGAATTCTTCTCTCCATCGCAGCTGCTTTCGACTATGAAATCTGGCAAATGGATGTCAAGACAGCCTTCCTTAATGGGCTTCTTGAAGAAACCATATACATGGAACAACCAGAAGGCTATGTTCTTCCAGGGCAAGAAAATAAAGTTTACAAATTAAATAGGTCTATTTATGGACTAAAGCAAGCTTCTCGCTCATGGAATAAGAGGTTTGATGAGATCATTAAAACCTACGGCTTTCATCAGAATTAAGATGAACCTTGTGTTTACCAACTCAAGGAAGACCAAGTAGTAGTATTCCTGGTCCTTTATGTTGACGACATTTTGATCATTGGCAACAATATCAAGAAAATTACTCACATCAAGGAAAGGCTCGACACTCAATTCGATATGAAAGATTTGGGTGAGGCTGCCTATGTTCTCGGTATTCAGATTATAAGAAACCGCAAGAACAGATCCCTTGCTCTCTCTCAAACAACTTACATTGACAAAGTTTTAGAGAGATTCTCCATGACTAATACCAATGGGGCAAATATGCCTTATAGATATGGTATGTAACACCCTAACTAGCATAGGCGTATTATGTGATTTTTAAACGTACTGTGTAGCTCGTTGCTAATCAACGAGGTTTATGGAAATCGTGATTAATTAAAATTTTTGCTTTTTAATTAAACTTATAAAATATTTCATACAAAATACTATGAGATCCCATTTACAAAAAAGCTTTACAAAAGTTTACTGTCTAATACAAAATACTTGTCGCCTAGCGACTAATTACAAAAAGCACTGTCGTCCCGAGGATCGTACGCTCCAGGCCTAACCGCCCCGACATGTACAATCTTCATTGGCTCATTCTCACGGTTCCTCAGCCTTGGCCTTGCCCTTACCTACACATATATATAGCACTGTGAGTCGACAGACTCAGTAAGAAAACCATAATCATAATCATATATAAATCTCGAGTTATGATCAGACGCCCATACCCCTGACCATAACCCTAACTGCCGTGTCCCACACCATACTGAGTCCCGAACGCTCATAAGACGGTACTATTGAAAAGTAACAGCCTATACTTGGTACACTGGTCATACTCCAGCTGCTATTCATACTCTAGCCTGTACCAATGTGTTATAGTATCAGCCTATACTCGGTTCAATGGTCATACTCCAGCTGCTAGTCATACTCTAGCCTAACCGATGTGATACGGTCACATAGCACAGTACCACCAACCCTAGAATCAGCCTATACTCGGTGCACTGGTCATAATCCAGTTGCTAGTCATACTCTATCCTAATCGATGTGATTTGGTCGGATGGTACGAAGCCAACATACATATCTAATGTAATCTAACAGGCTTCCTAACATGCACGCTAAACATGTCATACATATGGATGCTGTTATACTAATCTTACCTCAATTCCAAATTCAGGTGTGCCGGTCAACCTGAGTGGAACGAACTGCACGGCGGTTTACAGGCTCCTAAACCATAACAATTAATAAGTGATACGCTAAATCACTTCCCGGGGACTTAAACTAGAAACTAGAAGTTTCCCTAAGATAAAAAGCATGGAAATACCCCAAATAACATAAAAACGAGAAAATCTAGGGTTCTTTAAAATCCCCTAACCGGCAGTCCGGTTCTGCAACCGGAATTCCGGTTCTGGGAATTCCTGAACCCCATCCGGAATTGCACAACCGGAATTCTGGTTCCTCGCAGGAAACATGCAAAAATTCATAACTTGCTCAAATCAAATCCAATTCAAACAAAACCTTACAGACCTGTTCTAAATACCCCATAGAACAATTCTAAAGCATCAAAACCATCCAGAAAACACAGATACGAAAAATGCCATGTGAGCTCCAAGCTTTGAGTTCAAAACTCAAACTTGGCTAAAGCTCACCTACAAACATTAAAGCTAGCTTAAATCTACTCATTCATGCATATAAACACTGCAGAAACTGAAATCAAGCACAAACAATCTCAACAGCAACAAATTTCACAATTTCACCTTGAAAAACCATAGTTTTGAGTAAAAGTTTCCAAGCTTGAATCAAAGCAACAAACATGCATCATAATCAGCTCTAATCGACTCAAATAATCATGAATAAACTTCTGCAAACATCATCAAAAACTAACAGCAGCAACACAACTAAATCAAGCATGCAAAACATCATTTTCTTCCAAAAATTTCCAAGAAACTTAAAAGAAAGTTGTAGAAATCATACCAACAATTTGGGAACACTAAAACTTGCTAAAAGGAGCTTGAATCACCAAGAAAAACCCCCCACTTCCTTGTTGCTCAAGGTGGGTCGAAAGGAGAGAGAGAGAGAGCTTGAGATTTTTTTTTTCTAATTTTCTATGTTTTGAAATCTTGAATAAATGAGAGAAATGCAACTTAAAACCATAATATTCAGCCAACACACATAAATTAAAATCACATAATTTCCAATTACAAAGTCCACTAAAGGACAAAATAACAATGGGGAAAAATGGCCGATTTTCCCCTCCATGCTAAAATAACATAAAGGCACTAAAGGGTAATTTTGGGAAATTCTAAATTCCCGGCCAATCCCAACATTCCCTTTGTCTAATAAACCGTCCCAATATACTAACATACTAAGTTGTGATTTTACTGAGCCAAACACCGAGTTCCATGTTGCCGGGCACCGAAAATGCAAAATTATGAAATTCACTATATGACATAAAATGCATTTCAGAATTAAATAATAACAGCATAAATAATTATTTAAATATCTATAAATAATTTTCCATAATTAAACATAATTAACTGCTAATTTCCAAATTAAACTAAGCAGTCTTTACAACTATTCCCCCCATAAAAGAATTTCGTCCCCGAAATCTAACCTGAACAACTCTGGATATTGAGCTCTCATATCTGACTCTAGCTCCCAGGTGGCTTCCTCCACCATACTGTTTCTCCAGAGTACCTTGACCAATGCTATGGTCTTATTCCGAAGGACTTTATCTTTTCTATCCAGGATCTGCACTGGCTGTTCTTCGTAAGTCATATCTGGCTGCAGTTCAAGGCTCCCATAACTGAGTATATGAGAAGGATCTGAAACGTACTTCCTCAACATAGAGACATGGAATACGTTGTGAACTGCTGATAAAGCTGGAGGCAACGCTAACTAGTATGCCACTTGACCTATCTTCTCGAGAATCTCGAAAGGTCCCGTAAATCTAGGGCATAACTTGCCTCTTTTCCCGAAACGTTTGATCCCCTTCATTGGAGATACCCATAAAAACACAGGGTCCCCTACTTGGAACTCAACATCTCTGCATATCGGATCTGCATAACTTTTCTGTCTACTATGTGAGGCAAGCATTCTAGCTTTTATTTTCTCAATTTCCTCATTGGTCTGCTGCACTGACTCCGGACCTAGGTATTTCCTCTCCCCTGTCTTTTCCCAGTGGATGGGAGATCTACACTTCCTACCGTATAACAGTTCGTAGGGAGCCATCCCTATCGTACTCTGATAACTGTTGTTGTAAGAAAATTCGATCAACGTTAGATATTTATTCCAAGAGCCTTCAAAATCCATAACATAGGCTCGTAACATGTCCTCCAATATCTGAATTGTCCTTTTAGACGGACCATCTGTCTGAGGATGGAATGCTGTACTGAATTTCAGTTTTGTACCCATTGCTCGTTGCAAACTCTACCAAAACTTGGAGGTGAACTTCGGATCTCTATCCGAAACTATAGATTTTGGTACCCCGTGAAGTCTTACAATCTCTTTAACGTACAATTCTACCAACTGATCCACTGAATAGGTTGTTCTAACAGGCAGAAAATGAGCAGATTTTGTGAATCGATCCACCACTACCCAGATGGAATCGAACAAACCCGTGGTTCTAGGTAACCCAACCACGAAATCCATCGTGATATCCTCCCATTTCCATTCAGGTAGGGTTAAAGGCTGCAACAACCCTGCTGGTCTCTGATGTTCAACCTTAATCTGCTGACAAGTGAGACATCTCGATAAGAATTCTACCAAATTCTTCTTCATACCGCTCCACCAGAAGTACGGTTTAAGATCCTGGTACATCTTGGTGGTGCCGGGGTGCAGAGAATAAGGGGTAGAATGTGCCTCCTCAAAGATGTCATTCCTGAGTTCCACACTACTCGGAACACAAACCCTAGCTTTATACAGAAGCATCCCGTTGTCTAACACTGAAAAATCCCTGGCTTGACCAGCCGAAACTTCATCTCTGATTTTTACTAACTCTGGATCAATCATCTGAGCGGCTTTAATTATTTCCAACAGATCAGATTGCAGCGTCAAGTTGTGAAGCTGACCTACCACAAACTCAATGCTTGATCTAACCATGTCTACTGCTAACTGAGGTGAGATCTGAATCATGCTAGCTACCTGCTCGGGACCCTTCCTACTTAGGGCATCAGCCACTACGTTGGCCTTCCCAGGGTGATAGAGAATCTCACAGTCATAATCTTTCACTAACTCCAACCAACGCCTCTGTCTCATATTGAAATCAATCTGAGTAAAGAAATACTTGAGACTTTTATGGTCGGTATAGATTTCACATCTTTCTCCGTAAAGGTAATGCTGCCAGATTTTCAATGCAAAAACTACCGCGGCCAACTCTAGATCATGAGTCGGGTATCGCTGTTCATAATCCTTTAACTGACGGGAGGCATAAGCGATAACCCGATCGGCTTGCATCAGCACAAACGCCAGACCCTGTCTGGATGCATCGCAATAAACTACAAATTTCTCTTTGTCTGAAGGCAAAGCTAGCACTGGAGCGGTAATCAACCTCTGTTTCAGCTCCTGAAAACTAGCTTCGCACTTATTTGACCAAACAAACCGCTGATTCTTCTTCGTAAGTTCGGTTAAGGGTGTTGAAATCTTAGAAAACCCTTCCACGAACCTACGATAATAACCGACTAAACCCAAGAAGCTTCTAATTTCTGTCACTGTCTTCGTTCTTGGCCAATCCCTGACGGATCCTATTTTCCCAGGATCCACCTTGATCCCATCTTTGCTAACAATGTCCCCTAAGAAAGACACCTGAGATAGCCAAAATTCACATTTCTTGAATTTGGCAAAAAGCTTGTGTTCCCGAAGCCGATGCAGAACCATCTGAAGATGTCACTCATGCTCCTCTTCTGATTGAGAGTACATAAGGATGTCATCGATAAACACAATTACACATATCGAGGAAATCCTTGAATACTCTATTCATCAAATCCATAAACGCTGCAGGAGTATTGGTTAGTCCAAACGACATAACCAAGAATTCGTAATGTCCATACCTAGTACGGAAAGCCGTCTTTGGAATGTCCTCCTCTCGGATTTTCAACTGATGATAACCCGATCGGAGATCAATCTTGGAAAAGACCGTCTTCCCCTGAAGTTGATCGAAGAGATCATCGATCCTAGGTAATGGATATTTATTCTTCACCATTAGCTTGTTTAACTCCCGATAGTCGATGCACATTCTCATAGTTCCATCTTTCTTCTTGACGAACAAAACCGGGGCTCCCCAAGGTGAAACACTAGGCCGAATAAACCCTAGGTCAAGTAACCCTTGAAGCTGAATCTTTAATTCCTTAAGCTCAGCTGGAGCAATTCTATACGGAGCTTTGGAAACCGGCTCCACTCCTGGTGCCAAATCTATAATGAAATCAATCTCCCGTTGAGGTGGTAAACCTGGAAGTTCTTCGAGAAAAACATCTAAAAGTTCCCGAACCACCCTAATATCCTCTGGCCGAGTGGTGTCCATCACCACGGCCAGAAACCCTAAACACCCTCCATGCAGTAACTCCCTAGCTGACATGGCCGAAATCACCAGAATCCGAGATCCGTGAACTGAACCAACAAACACAAAAGGTTCTTCACTTTCCGGTTGAAAGATCACCATCTTCCTCTTGCAGTCAATACTGGCTGAGCATTTAGATAGGAAATCCATTCCTAAAATAATATCGAAATCTACTAGACTCATTTCTATCAAGTCAGCACTTAAGTGTCTACCATCTACTCTGATCGGCATAGACCTAATCCACCTTTTGGAGATAACTAATTCTCCGCCAGGTAATAGGGTTCCAAACCCTGATTCATAACTATCCCACGGTCTATCCAATTTACTAAAGATTCTGGCTGCCACATAAGAATGTGTGGCCCCTGAATCAAACAGCACTGAGTAAAACGAGTTATGAAGTGAGAGCTGACCTGTTACAACTGAAGGGCTGGCTTCTGCATCAGCCTGCGTGATGGCGAACACCCTAGCTTGAGCAGGTCTCGCCGGAGCCCTTGGTGCCTCTGTTCTGAGTTAGGGACAATCCCTCTTATAATGTCCGGGCATGGCACACTGAAAGCATCCCTGACCTCTGCACTCACCCAGATGGTGCCTTTTACAACTAGGGCACTTTGGGTAAGAAAATCAGGTCTCAGCACCACCCTGACGGCTGCCTCTACTCTGGTTCCCTTGGAACCTCTTGTTAAGACCAGAGCCACCGGATGCAGTGGATGTTTTCCTCTTCTGGTCCATGGCCGAACCACTACCTCCCCTGCTAAAGCCTAATGTAGGAGGGGTAGGAGCCCCGCCACTCACTGGAGTCGTAACCGTCTCCGTCATACACCCAACTGCGCCCTAAGCTCGCAGTGCTTTCTCCACCATCTCAGCTGTTGGGTTTTATGCCCTAAATAAAACTCATTTCAATATAATCAGATTTACTTATTAATATAGATCATAAATAACATTTAATGTTGCATGGTTCACATGATTTATTTCATGATTATATGTACATAATGTATAAATTCATCTGAAACCCTTTTCACATACTTGATCCTGTTTATTGTGTCGTCAACACATTGGAAAGTAAACATGACTATGTGAATAAAGTTTCCTAGATTTATCAGACACAGGGTTTTACTAATATGATAATATGCAACAGAGTTTACTTGCATTTGGAGAAGTGCTATGTTCTTTCCAGAGCATTGGTTAAAGTAAAGCTCAGGTTGGATGCATGGAGTATGCATCGGAAGGGACCGATATTGAACTTTGACTTAGATTTATTAAACTTACCGTAATATCTATTCAAGTCAATATCGCCTAGTTGATCCTAGATCAAATGTTCTTAATCTTGTTATGATTAGGCTCAATCTTGAAAGGCTATTCGTGTTCTTCGATTTGTTAGTTAAGCCTACTTTTAGGTCAGGGTGATACGTACATTTTGGAAACATGGTAGTGCAATTGAGTGGGAGCGCTAGCATAAACATGGAATCTACAGCTTCTATCTAACGAATAGTAAGCAAAGGATGATCTCCTTCGAGCTTGACCAAACGAACATAAATGATGGAGTACTCATTTCACATAAGCTGAAATATCATTTATACGGGGTCAAGTGTTTTAAGGATAAAATACATTGTAGGGTGTAACGGTAATCTAATCCCTTTACAGTGTAGATCATTCATATAGAGGATCATTGATCAAATTAGGATTATAACAATGGATAACTAATGATGTGTCTATATGGTGGAACATATAGAGCATTCTATATAACTGAGAGTGCAATTCTAAGTTCTATGCGTGGATTCAACGAAGAATTAATAAGTTAGTGAATTTTAGTGCTGAATTCTTGATCTACTTATTGGAAGCTCGGTTATATAGACCCATGGTCCCCGCACTAGTTGAGATAATATTGCTTGTAAGACTCATATAATTGGTTTTAATTAATCAATTATAATTATCAATTTAGACTATGTCTATTTGTGAATTTTTCACTAAGTAAGAGCGAAATTGTAAAGAAAGAGTTATTAGGGGCATATTTGTTAATTATGATACTTAGTATGGTTCAATTAATAAATATGATAAATGACAATATTATTTAATAATTATTTATAGTTATTAAATAGTAAGAATTTGCATTTAAATGGTTGAATTAGAAAATTGGCGTTTTTGAGAAAATCAGATGCAGAAAAGATAAAACTGCAAAATTGCAAAAAGTGAGGCCCAAATCCACTAAGCATGGCCGGCCACTTTTGTAGGCAATTTAAACTGATATTTTCATTATTTTAATGCCAAATAATTCAAACCTAACCTTAGTGGAATGCTATAAATAGGTAGTGAAGGCTTCAGGAAAAACACACTTTTCTTCTGACACTTCTGATTCAGAAAAAACTGAGCCTCTCTCTCTCCCTATCTTTGGCCGACCCTTCTCTTTCTCCTTCCCTCTTCAATTTCAAAATCTTAGTGATTAGAGTAGTGCCCACACACAGAAAGCAATACCTCAATCATAGTGAGGAAGATCGTGAAGAAAGATCATCAACAAGAAGGAGATCCAGGTTCAGATATTGATAATGCTCTGCTACAGAAAGGAATCAAGGGCTAGATATCTGAACAGAAGGAGTCATTTAATTCCGCTGCACCCAATGTAAGGTTTCCTAAACTTTATATGTGTTTATTTCATCGTTTTAGAAAGTTCATATTTAGGGTGTTAATCAACATACTTGTGAGTAGATCTAAGATCCTGGTAAAATAATTTCCAACAACTGGTATCAGAGCCATGGTAATTGATTTACTTGCAAGAAATTTGGACTTTAAAACGATTGTTTGTTTTGTTTTTGGATGATATGATGTTGTATTGAGTGTTATTTAATGATTGATTGGTGTTTGTGAATTTTCTTGAAAAATAATTGAATATCTATTTCTGGAATTATGTTTATTGGATAGTATGGAAAAAATTAAGCAAGTTAATTTTTTACAGAACTCAATTTCGATTTAATTTGAATTAGTTATGATTTTTTGAAGTTTCGAAAAAATCGGGGTTGAGCTAAAACCTTCGTGCGCGCGCGGAAATCCTGCCAGAACCCAGCAGCGCCGAGTTTTCAGCCCCATGCACTCCCCTTGCACGCGCGGACGAGTATGCACAGCATCCCGTCCGTACAGCTCGCAATTTTTTCGTTTTTCTTCGTTTTTCATGCTTTTTCATGGAATTAACTTCCGATTTTTTGTATAGTTCTGTATTTATACTATTACTATTCCTAATTCAATTCTAATTATCATTATGAATTAATTTAATATTTTTTAAATTTAATTCAAGATATTAGTGTAATTTGAATTTAAAAATAGTTAGTATCTATCTTATTTGCTTAATAATCTATCTTATTTTTAAATTTGATTATATCTATCTTATTTTTAAATTCAAGGTCATATTTTAAATATTTTAAATTAAAATTTTTTAAATAATTTGACCTTATTTAAATTTAAAATAAGATAACTATAATCATGTAATTTTAAAAAGATGTAAGATATTTTGCTAACTTTTAAATTTTGTTATTTTATTTATTCAAATTACATTTAAAATCTGAAAAAGATATTCATTTATCTTTTTTAATTTTTTATTTAATTTTTATTTATAAAATAACATTTAAATTTTAAAAGTAGTTAGCAAATTTTGAAATGATATTTAGGTTGGTTGAAACCTAATTTTTCAAAATTGTAGGTTTAATTTTAAATTTAAATTTTTTTAAATTTTCGAATTTTTCAAAATTTTTTTAAATTTTCGAATTTTTTTTATTTATTTAATTAATTATTTCGAAATTAATTATTTAATTTAAAATTAAATAAATCCTACATCCAACTATCCAGCTAACCTTGTTGTAGGAGTATGTGTTTTAGCTTGTGTGTAAGTTTTTAAAACCTATTATTGCTTGATTGCAAATAGCCATGGTTAACTTGTTGACAGATCCAATGATCTGATTTTAATTCATGTCTCCCTTGGTCAAGTTAATAATTTGTAACAGGTATATTTACAATCTTCTTTCATCTATGTATGACCTAGCAACATGATAGGACCCATCCAAAGTGTGCCTGTGTGAGCCTATGTGTTTAATTTAATTATAGATGCATATAGGTTAATGTTGCTAAATAAAATATCATAGTTCTTGATAGATTTTATTTAGGCCCATTTAGTTTTGGTACAATTTATTTTAAGTATATTTTTTCCTAGTATTAAACTAGAGATTAATAATTAAGCCTTCTCTACACTTAATTATTTATTTCTTGAATTTAATACATTTAATTAATTTGAAAATTAAATATCTAAGTTGATTTTCATCATGATACTTAAATATTTATTTTTCATGACACTTAATTAAATAGAAAATTATTTTTAGTTGAAATTTATTTTTTCAACTAAATTTAAATAATTTTCAAAAATATATTTTTTTTCTTTATTTTATTAATCAAATTTCGAAATTACATTTCTTAAATGCTGGAATTTCGAATTTTATTTGAAAAATAGATTAAAGTTGTAAATTATTTATTTTAATTTTGGACCAACTTAAATCAATGATTTTTTCATTTAATGATTAATTAAAATAAATGAAGTAAAATATATTTTTCTTTATTTTGTTAATCAATTTTTCAAATTGCATTTCATAATGCAAGATGATTTTGAATTTATCTTGAAAAATAGATTAAGTTGTAAATTAATTATTTATTTTAATTAATTCTTGGATCAACTTAAATCAATGATTTTTTAATTTATTGATTAATTTAAAATAAATTGAATTAAAGTGTATTATTAGAAATTGAATTAATTAGTCAAAGGAAAATCTAGATAGATGATATTTTTGTTTGAAGTATTTTTCTAGTGTATTTAATTAAATAGAAAATTAATATTTAAGTTGATTTTCATCATCATACTTAAATATTTGAAATTTTTCTTATATATTTAATTAAATAGGAAAATTATATTTTTTGTTGTAAATTAATTTTATTAATTAATTTTGGGCCAACATTAAATTAGAATAATTTTTCCAGGATTAATTTTTTTTTTTATTTTAACATGTATTTTTCGAAAATTGTGTCCTTGAATACTTTAATTTTTCGAAATGCAATACATATTTATAGAAAATTAAATTTGAGTTGTAAATTAATTTAAATAAATTTTGTAACAACTTAAATTAAATATTTTTCTAAATATTTATTGGAAATTATTACTAAGATGAAAATAATTCATGTTATTTTCATATCCATCTAAGTAAAATTTATAAATATTAAATTAAAATTTATATTTAGAATTTTTCATTCTAAATTGGAAATTTTAATTACATAAATATATATTTAAAATAAATAGATTAAATAAAGAGAATCAAAGAAAATACAACTCTCTTTAAAATAATGAGCTTTATTATTAAGATATTCGATCTCCATTGTTGGTTTTACACCGCGTTTGTTTTAGTGAGTAATCCTCCCTAATGGAGGAATGTTCATTAGCAATTTCGCACCGTTTAATCTCGAAAGATAAGTAGTTTGTAAGTGTTTTATATGGTATGGATCACCCTAATGGTGGTGACCATATTTGACTTGCAAATTGCGAAACAATGGTGGAAGCTCATAAGATAGAATTGCCTCGACTCTCGCCTAAACGGGACAACGCTGAATTCAAATCTTGATCGAATAAAAGGTTGCTAGAATGGTCATCATCTGACAACTCTATTCAATGGATGATGCTTTGACTCTCGCCTAAACGGGACACTGATATCAGTTTGTTGAAAACCTTGGAAATTATTTAGGATTGTATGTTTTAGTATTTTCACTTGTCATTCCTACTTGCTGTATGTTTATAATTTCTGAATTGTATATGAATTTATATTGAACCATGTTATTTTCTGTTATTAAGTTGTAGTTTATATTCGAATCTTCATTGTTGGTCTAACTTGGTTTGTTTATCTAATGAGATAAATCCCTAATGGATTTTCACCATTAGACATTCATAATAGTGTTAGATCTCGAAAGATAAATATTGTATATGCTACATCTAGCTGTTCATCAATTGATGACACCTTAGACTAGTATTTTTATGGTATGAAACAAGAAGATTGTATAAATAAGATTACTTTGACATTCCCTAATTGAAGCATCGTTGGATTCTTATTTATAAACGAAATTATCCTAATTCCTCTTAGCTTATTCATTTCGAATCAGCTTCAAAACATATCATTGGATGAATGGTCTATAAATCATTTCATGTCATTCTATATTTTCTCTTAAGAAATTAAATGACACATAGGATTATAATCCCGAAATTCTATTCCCAATTGATATAAATCCTCAATCTTAGAAATCTCCTACTTGTATGGGCAAATCAGACTTAGAATTAAATTAGTAGTGGTGGTCCAAGATAGAATTACTCATTATATTTGGTATAAATTTAAGTCTTTGACTTTAATTTTAGAATCCAAACAGAAATTTTCTTATATTTCTACTTCCAGGAAGCAATACAGTTACACTTTCACAAGTGTTTAATAACCATTTTCTATCGATGGATTCAAACTGTATGGAATTTGAGTTTAATATTCTGTGACCAGGATCCACTTGCAATATTCTAAGAACTCTTTGATGTAACTAAACCTAAGTCATCAAAAGACACTACCACATTTTTTTTAATCTATGGCATTTGTATCTTGTTCATAGTGGATTTGACAAGATCAATCTCTGCAAAGAGTTAATATGCCTATACCCACTGAAAGTAGTTCATCTCATTCACAGATGGATGTACATTCAGGGGTGGATATGAGTTTTTCGTTGTATTCTTAAAACGTAACTCTAGATTATACCTTATGCAAAGAAATTTGAAATGTTTGAAAAATTTCATGAATTTCTAGCAATGGTGAAACACCATTAAGGTAAGTGGTTAAAGATCTTGCGAACTGATAGGGGTGGAGAAATAGTTAGTAGATATGCAGTTCAAAGATCATTAAATTGATTTTGAATTATATCCAAACTTACCTCCCCAGAAATTTTGAGTTGCATATTGATGATTAGTTATTAGTCGTTGCTTAATTCCTTCTATGGTAATACAATTTTAGAATGATGTAATGGTTGTATACTTAATGTAAATCATTACTAGGTTCATGGATGACCTAATCAAAATCTTAAGAAAAGCTAGAACTATTAACCATGGTTTGTTAGCTATTCTAAGTGATTAGGGGTGGACCATCCCATAGTCAATAGATAAGAAAGTGTTTGTTCAAACAAATACTATTTTTCTAAGATAATGACTAAGTCTGAAAATAATGTAGCAAATAAAGGAGATATTTATTTCTTGATTCCAAAAGTGTTCTATCATCTTATTTGACATATGATGATCCCACTGCCTCTGTTGTCTTGTCACAACTGAAGAGATCAATACCATTTAGTTTTCTTCGACATAATTCACTGTACCTTGTCGTAGTGGGAGAGTTTCTAGGAACTCACCTTCTTATGACTTGGGAGGCACTAGTGATTAAAATCCATTGTGAGTTTAAACAAGTAATGGATTGTCAAGATAAGAAACTAAGAAGAAAAGCCAATAGAACTATGGTTTAATCCATTCACATGGAGTAACCTTAAGTTTTCTATTACAAGGACATAAAAGGAAATTTTCGTTTATAAGTCTATTCAATAGACTTAACAAAACTTCCTGTTCCTAGTATTATAGGTTTGAGTTTATCTAAACCTATGGCTTGTGGTATACCTGGTAATTACTTACTCTAATGCAAGCAACTTACTTTAGTAAGATGCTGAGGCATTTTCTTTCTAATGACAATCTATAGAAGCTTCTCAACCTCTAGGCATAGATTTTATTTATCTAAGGAAAAGTCTCAACTATTCCAGAAAAGTTAAAGCCATGAAAGAATTTCTTATATCAACAGTGAGAGGTCTCAGATACGCTTTAGTATGCCTTAGACCAGACACCTGCTGTTGAGTGGGAGTAATGATTAGGTATCAGATTAATCCAGGAGAAGAACATTGGAAGACAATCAAGTAAATCTTAAGATTAAGAAGAGGAACTATATGTTAGTCTATGAGGGTGTGTTTAAAACTCTTAGACTACACCATATCAGATTTCGAAATTTGCCTTTGTGCTAGAAAATCTTTCTGATAAGATGGTGATTACTCTGGGGGTGGAATAGTGATTTTTGAGAAGTGTAAAAACCTATCTGAAGTCTCTAGGTCTACCAGGAAGGGACTGAATGTTAAAGTTGCAGGAAAGGTACTTATTCAGTCTAAGGAAAGTTCTATACATTTTTGGCACCATTCCAAATTGCCTTAACTACTAGTATTACTTCCTGAATAACCAAGAAGTAGTTGCCAAAGGTATAGAATCCAGTATCCCAAGAGAGTAGACATATAGAGAGGAATTTCACATTATCAATGATTTTGTGATTAAGGAAGAGTAATGGTTGAGAAAAGGTTGTGTTTAATTCAACCTTTTAGATCCTATTACGAGGAGTTTACTACTACTACACTTGATTTGTATATCAAGGTGTTGAGATTATTTGAAATGCACATTTTGTTTTATATTAGTGCAAGTGGGAGTATGTTGGGTTTTATGCCCTAAATAAAACTCATTTCAATATAATCAGATTTACTTATTAATATAGATCAGAAATAACATTTAATGTTGCATGGTTCACATGATTTATTTCATGATTATATGTACATAATGTATGAATTCATCTGAAACCCTTTTCACATACTTGATCCTGTTTAGATATTCTGTGACCAGGATCCACTTGCACTATTCTAAGAACTCTTTGATGTAACTATACCTAAATCATCAAAAGACTCAACCACATTTTTCATTAATCTATGGCATTTGTATCTTGTTCATAGTGGATTTGACAAGATCAAACTCTGGAAAGAGTTAATATGCCTATATCCACTGAAAGTAGTTCATCTCATTCGCAGATGGATGTACATTCAGGGGTGGATATGAGTTTTTCGTTGTATTCTTAAATCGATAACTCTAGCAATGGTTAAAACCATTAAGGTAAGTGGTTAAAGATCTTGCGAACTGATAGGGGTGGAGAAATAGTTAGTAGATATGCAGTTCAAAGATCATTAATTTGATTTTTGAATTATATCCAAACTTACCTCCCTAGAAATTTCGAGTTGCATGTTGATGATTAGTTACCAGTCGTTGCCTAATTCTTTCTATGGTAATACAATTTCAGAATGATGTAATGGTTGCATACTTAATGTAAATCATTACTAGATTCATGGATGACCTAATCAAAATCTTAAGAAAAGCTAGAACTGTTAACCATGGTTTGTTAGCTATTCTAAGTGATTAGGGGTGGACTATCCCATAGTCAATAGATAAGAAAGAGTTTGTTTAAACAAATACTACTTTTCTAAGATAATGACTAAGTCTGAAAACAAGTAGCAAATAAAGGAGATATTTTTCTTGATTCCAAAAGTGTTCTATCATCTTATATGACATATGATGATCCCACTGCCTCTGTTGTCTTGTCACAACCAAAGAGGTTAATACCATTTAGTTTTCTTCGACATAATTCACGACACCTTGTCGTAGTGGGAGAGTTTTTAGGAACTCACCTTCTTATGGCTTGGGAGATACTAGTGATTAAAATCCATTGTGAGTTTAAACAAGTAATGGATTGTCAAGATAAGAAACTAAGAAGAAAAGCCAATAGAACTATGTTTTAATCCATTCACATGGAGTAACCTAAAGTTTTCTATTACAAGGACATAAAAGGAAATTTTCGTTTATAAGTCTATTCAATGGACTTAACAAACTTCCTATTCCTAGTATTATAGGTTTGAGTTTATCTAAACCTATGGCTTGTGGTATACATGGTAATTACTTACTCTAATGCAAGCAACTTACTTTAGTAAGATGCTGAAGCATTTTCTTTCTAATGGAAATCTATAGAAGCTTCACAACTTCTTAGACATAGATTTTATTTAAGGAAAAGTCTCAACTATTCCAGAAAAGATAAAGCCATGAAAGAATTTCTTTAATAAACAATGAGAGGCTTAGATATGCTTTTGTATGCCTTAGACCAGACACCTGCAGTTGAGTGGGAGTAATGAGTAGGTATCAGATTAATCCAGGAGAATAACATTGGAAGACAATCAAGTGAATCCTAAGATTAAGAAGAGGACTATATGGTAGTCTATAAGGGTGTGTTTAAAACTCTTAGAATACACCATATCAGATTTCGAAATTTGCCTTTGTGCTAGTAAATCTTTCTGATAAGATGGTGGTTATGTTGGAAATTTATTTTACCAGGATCTTAGATCTACTCACAAGTATGTTGCTTAACACTCTAAATATGAACTTTCTAAAACGATAAATTAAACACATATAAAGGTAAGAAAACCTTACATTGATGCAGCAGAATTAATGTCTCCTTCCACTCAGATCTCTAACCCTTGTATCCTTTCTGTAGCAGAGTATAATCAAGATCTGAGCCCGAATGTCCTTCTTCTTCAAGTTTGATCCTTCACAGTCTTCCAATCTATGATTGAGTTACTGCTTGCTGTGTGTGGGCACTTACTCTTTCACTAGGGTTCGAAATTGATGAAGGGAAAAGAGAATAGGGATTTCGGCCAGGTATAGAAAGTGGGAAAGGCTAAGTTTTTCTGAAGAGAAAAATTTCTGTCAGAAAGGCTGGTGAAAACTTATGTTGAAAAACTTATGATTTGATTGAGCCATCACTTTCTATTTATAGGAAACTACTAGGTTTAGGTTAAGAATTATTTGGCATTAAAATAATAAAAAAAAAAAAAATCAATTTGAAACTCCTCATTAAGTGGTCGACCATGGTGTTATAGTGGGCCCCACTTGATTTTGCAGTTTTATCAAATTTTATTTCTATTTTCTCAAAAACGCTAATTTTCCAATTCTAACCTTTTAAATGCCAAAACTAATTATTTAATAACTAAAATAGATTATTAAATAATATTGTCATTTAATTCAATTATTAATTAGACATGTAAAGTCCATTAATAAATAAATAAGCCTAGAAACTCTTTTCTTTACAATTTCACCCATGCTTAGTGAAAATTCATAAAATTAGACATAGTCTCACTTTAGAATTATAATTGATCAATCACGAATCAATTAATGAGTCTTACAAGCAGAATGTTCTCAACTAGAATGGGGACCATGGCCTTATATGCTGAGCTTCCAATAAGTGAACCAAATTTACCAAGTAAATTCCTAATTATTAATTCTTCGTTGAATCCACTCTTAGAACTTAGAATTGCACTCTCAGACTTATATAGAGCATATTGTATGTTCCACGATATCAATATGCTATCTCATTCAACCACTGTTATAATCTTATTGTGATTTAAAGATCCTCTATATAGATGATCTAAATCGAGATGGGATTTCTTTACCGTTCTCACCCCTCAATGTATTTTGCCCCTTAAAACACTTAGCTACCTGTAAATGGTGTTTAGTGATCTAATGATTAGTCAGTTAAACAAGAGCTCATCCATTTACTTCTATTTGCTAAGCTCGAAGGGAATCATCACTTGACTTCTATACACCAGTAGAAGCTATAGATTCCATATTTATGTTTAGCACTCCCACTCAATCATACTATCATGTTCCCAAAATATACGTATCACCCTGACGTAAAAGTAGGCGTAACTAATAAATCAAAGAACATGAATAGCACTCCTGAGTTGAGCCTAAGCATATCAGGATTTAGATTCTTTTAATCTTAAGATCAACTACTAATATTGACTTGGAAAGATATATATAACGGTAAGTTTGTAATATCTTAACTTAGTTGCAATATCGGTCCAGTCCAATGTATACTCCATACATTCGAAACTAGTATACTTTACTAATGTCCTGGAAAGAACATAACACTTACTCCAAGTGTAAGTACACCTCATCGCTGATTATCACATTAGTGTAAATCCAATAACACTGATGAAACAGGGACCAAGTCTTTTGATTCATATGATCACAATCACAGTCCACTGTGTTCACGATACTGTAATTGTGAATAAACATATGATCTGGATTTAACTGATTCTGTGTATAATAGTAATAAATATATTAAACCATTAGCATGTAGAATTCATGCAAACATCAATCACTTCAAATTTCTTATATTAATAACTAATCAGATTGTAAAGGGTTTTATTTAGGGCATAAAACCCAACAGATTACTCTGGGGTGGAATAGTGATTTTGGAGAAGTGTAAAAACCTATCTAAAGTCTCTAGGTCTACCAGAAAGGGACTGAATGTTAAAGCTGCAGGAAAGGTACTTATTCAGTCTAAGGAAAGTTCTATACATCTTTGGCACCATTCCAAATTGCCTAAACTCTTAGTGTTAATTTCCTGATTAACCAAGAGTAGTTGCCAAAGGTATAGAATCCAGTATCCCAAGAGAGTAGACATATAGAGAGGAATTTCACATTATCAATGATTTTGTGATTAAGGAAGAGTAATAGTGGAGGAAAGGTTGTGGTTAATTCAACCTTTCAGATCCTATTACGAGGAGTTTACTACTACTATACTTGATTTGCAAATCGAGGGGTTGAGATTATTTGAAACGCAGTTTTTGTTTTGTATTAGTGCAAGTGGGAGTTTGTTGGGTTTTATGCCCTAAATAAAACTCATTTCAATATAATCAGATTTACTTATTAATATAGATCAGAAATAACATTTAATGTTGCATGGTTCACATGATTTATTTCATGATTATATGTACATAATGTATAAATTCATCTGAAACCCTTTTCACATACTTGATCCTGTTTATTGTGTCGTCAACACATTGGAAAGTAAACATGACTGTAACACCCTAACTAACATAGGCGTATTACGTGATTTTTAAACATGCTGTGCAGCTCGTTGCTAATCAACGAGGTTTATGGAAAACGTGATTAATTAAAATTTTTGCTTTTTAATTAAACTTATAAAATATTTATACAAAAGGCTCGGGATCCCGATTACAAAATCATTTACAAAAGTTTACTGTTCATACAAAATAATTGTCGCCTAGCGACTATTTACAAAAATTAGCCTTGGTGTCCCGAGGATCGTACGCTCCAGGCCTAACCGTCCCGACATGTACAATCTTCGTAAGCTCGTTCACGGTCCATCAGCTTTAGCCTTGCCTTTACCTACACATAAACGTAGAACTGTGAGTCGACAGACTCAGTAAGAAAAGCATAATAATATTTATACATAAACCCGGTCATGATCAGACGCCCATACCCCTGATCATAACCCTAACTGCCGTGTCCAACACGATACTGAGTCCCCCTAACTGCCGTGTCCAACACGGTACTGAGTTCTGAATGTTCATAGGGACGGTACTATTGACAAGTAACAGCCTGATCGGTCGAACCGGTCATACTCCAGCCTGTACCGACGTGTTACAGTATCCTCCTGATCGGTCGAACCGGTCATACTCCGGCTGCTGGTCATACTCCAGCCTGTACCGACGGGATACATCAATAGTACGGAACCACCTACCTAAGTGTCAGCCTGATCGGTCGAACCGGTCATACTGCGGCTGCTGGTCATACTCCAGCCTGTACCGACGTGACAGGGTTGGATGGTTCGAAGCCAACATACATAACTAATGTAATCTAACAGGCTTCCTACATGCACACTAAACATGTAATCTACATATGCATACTGTTATACTAATCTTACCTGGATTCCGAATTCAGGTGTGCCGGTCAACCTGATTGGAACTATCTGCGCGGCGGATTACAGGCTCCTAAACCATAAAAATCACAACACTATAAGTGACACGCTAAATCACTTCCCGGCGACTTAAACTAGGAACTAAAAGTTTCCCTATCGATAAAAAGCATGGCAATACCCCCAAAAACATAAAATCGAGGAAATCAAGGTTTTTGAATTTTCCCCAACCGGTAGACCGGTTGCCCAACCGGTAGACCGGTTGCCCAACCGGAATTCCGGTTCTGGGAAATTTCAGAACCCCATCCGGAATTCCGGATGCACAACCGGAATTCCGGTTCCTCGCAGGTAGCAACATCAAAAATTCATATCTTGCTCAAATCAACTCCAAATCAATTCAAACCTTCCAGACCTACTCCATATATCCCCTAGAACATTTCTAAAGCTTCAAAACCACCCAGATTGCACATAATCAAAAATCACCATTAAAGCTCAAGCTTTGAGTTCTAAACTCAAACTTGAGTAAACCTGGCTAACATGCAATCAAACCAACATAAATCTACTTAATCATGCATAATTAAGCCTCTGAAAACAACTACAAACATCAACAACACCACAGCAACAGAACATAGACATTTCTTTCAAAAATCATATATTTTTCATAGAAAAACCTTAGCTTTGCTCAACCTAAGAATCATGCTTCAAAAACAACTCAAATAACCTTAATTTAACAAGCTCAAATCTCAGAGAATAACAGCAAACTCACAGCAGCAACAATATCAAATAATCATGCATGCATCACTCATCTTTTTCATAAAAAATTCAAGAAAACAAAGGAAGAAAGTTAGGGAGCACATACCACAACAAGAGATCACTAGAGTTTGCAAAATAAAGCTTGAATCACCAAGGAAAATGGCTGGCTTTTGATGTTCCAAGAGAGCCGAAAAAGAGAGAGAGGTTAGAGAGAAAAGCTTTCCAATTTTTCTATTTTTTTAAACTTTGTAATTTTTTGTAAAATGAAATGAAAGTTATTTAACATATATCAACCTTATTTCAGCCAAATAATAATACCAAATAAACATATAATTCCACTAATAAAAACACTAGAAGACAAAATACTAATGGGGCAAAAAGACCATTTTGCCCCTCCACCCTAAAACCACATAAATAACACTAAAGGGGGTATTTTTGGGAAATTCTAAATTCCCAGCCATTCCCGACATTCCCAATGTCTAATAAACCACCCCAAACTACTAACATACTAAGTTGTGATTTCTACTGAGCCAAACACCGAGTTCCAAAATACCAGGCACCGGAATGCAAAATTATGAAAACTACTACATGACATAAAAATGCATCTCTGAATTCAATAATAACAGTACAATAAATTATTTAAATAGCTATAAATAATTTCATAATTAAACGTGATTAACTGCTAATTTCCAAATTAAACTAAACGGTCTTTACAATGACTATGTGAATAAAGTTTCCTAGATTCATCAGACACAGGGTTTTTCTGATATGATAATCTGCAACAGAGTTTACTTGCATTTGGAGAAGTGCTATGTTCTTTCCAGAGCATTTGTTAAAGTAAAGCTCAAGTTGGATGCATGGAGTATGCATCGGAAGGGACCGATATTGAACTTTGACTTAGATTTATTAAACTTACCGTAATATCTATTCAAGTCAATATCGCCTAGTTGATCCTAGATCAAATGTTCTTAATCCTGTTATGATTAGGCTCAATCTTGAAAGGCTATTCGTCTTCTTTGATTTTTTAGTTAAGCCTACTTTTAGGTCAGGGTGATACGTACATTTTGGGAACACGGTAGTGCAATTGAGTGGGAGCGCTAGCATAAACATGGAATTTATAGCTTCTATCTGGCGAATAGTAAGCAAAGGATGATCTCCTTCGAGCTTGACCAAACGAACATAAATGATGAAGTACTCATTTCACATAAGCTGAAATATCATTTATACGGGGTCAAGTGTTTTAAGGATAAAATACATTGTAGGGTGTAACGGTAATCTAATCCCTTTACAGTGTAGATCATTCATCTAGAGGATCATTGATCAAATTAGGATTATAACAATGGATAACTAATGATGTGTCTATATGGTGGAACATATAGAGCATTCTATAAAACTGAGAGTGCAATTCTAAGTTCTATGCGTGGATTCAACGAAGAATTAATAAGTTAGTGAATTTTAGTGCTAAATTCTTGATCTACTTATTGGAAGCTCGGTTATATAGACCCATGGTCCCCACACTAGTTGAGATGATATTGCTTGTAAGACTCATATAATTGTTTTTAATTAATCAATTATAATTCTCAATTTAGACTATGTCTATTTGTGAATTTTCCACTAAGTAAGGGCGAAATTGTAAAGAAAGAGTTATTAGGGGCATATTTGTTAATTATGATACTTAGTATGGTTCAATTAATAAATATGATAAATGACAATATTATTTAATAATTATTTATAGTTATTAAATAGTTAGAATTGGCATTTCAATGGTTGAATTAGAAAATTGGCGTTTTTGAGAAAATCAGATGCAGAAAAGATAAAAACTACAAAATTACAAAAAGTGAGGCCCAAATCCACTAAGCATGGCCGGCCACTTTTGTAGGCAATTTGAACTGATATTTTTATTATTTTAATGCCAAATAATTCAAACCTAACCCTAGTGGAATGCTATAAATAGATAGTGAAGGCTTCAGGAAAAACACACTTTTCTTCTGACACTTCTGATTCAGAAAAAACTGAGCCTCTCTCTCTCCCTATCTTTGGCCGACCCTTCTCTTTCTCCTTCCCTCTTCAATTTCGAAATCTTAGTGATTAGAGTAGTGCCCACACACAACAAGCACTACCTCAATCATAGTGAGGAAGATCGTGAAGAAAGATCATCAGCAAGAAGGAGTTTCAGCATCAAAGATTCAGAGAAAGAGATCCAGGTTCAGATATTGATAATGCTCTGCTACAGAAAGGAATCAAGGGCTAGATATCTGAACGGTGATACGTACATTTTGGGAACATGGTACTGCAATTGAGTGGGAGCGCTAATCATAGATATGGAATCTATAGGTTCTATAGGTATTTAGAAGTGAAACGATGATTTCCTTCGAGCTTGCTAAATAGAGATAAATGATAGAACGTTCATTTTAGTGACTATATTAATTCACAATAATATCATTTATACGTGGCAAGTGTTTTAAGGATAAAATACATATAAAGGTTGTAACGGTAATTTTATCCCTATGCAATGTAGATCATCTATAGAGGATCATTGATTATTGAGAATATAACAATGGATCACTAATAGCGTATCTATATCGTGGAACATATAGAGCATTCTATATGACTAAGACTGCAATTCTAAGTTCTATGCATGGATGCGACAATGAATTATTAAGTTAGTGAGTTTACTTGGTAAATTCTAGGACTGCTCATCAGAAGCTCGGTTATATAGGCCCATGGTCACCATACTAGTTGAGACCATACTGCTCGTAAGACTCAGTTAATTGATTTTAATTACTCAATTATAATTCTAAAATTAGACTACGTCTAGTTTATGAATTTTCACTAAGCAAGGGCTAGATTGTGAAGAAAAGAGATTCTAGGTTTTATTTGTTTATTAAGAGACTTTATTAGTCTAATTAATAAATATTATAAATGACAATATTTTTTAATAATTAATTTGTAGTTATTAAATAATTGGAATTGGCCTTTAAGTTGTTAAATTGAAAAATTGGCATTTTTTAGAAAATGGGATGGAAAATGACAAAATGGCAAAACTACAAAGTGGGGCACAGTCCAATACCCATGGCCGGCCACTTAGTGTAGGTTTTACCATTTATTTTTCTATTATTTTAATGCTAATTAAATCTAACCTAAACCTAGGTTGTTACCTATAAATAGATAGTGATGGCTCATACTTAACAGATTGATGAAATTTCACTTTTAGAAATTTTCCTGAGCCTTCTTTCTCTTTCGCCCGAAACCACTTCTCTTCTTTTCTTCTTCAAATTTTTTAGCCTTGAGTGAATGAGTGAGTGCCAACACACATCAAGTGGTATCTCAATCATAGTGTGGAAGATTGTGAAGAATCCAATCAACAAGAAGGAGAATCGAGCTCAAGAAGGAGAGAAAGAGATCTAGGTTCAAATCTTGATAATGCTCTGCTACAGAAAGGAATCAAGGGCTAGAGATCTGAACGGAAGGAGTCATTATATTCCGTTGCACCCAATGTCAGGTTTACCAAACTTTATATGTGTTTATTTCATTATTTTAGAAATTCATATTCGGATGTTAATGAAACATACTTGTTAGTAAATCTAGATCCTGGTAAAATACTTCCAACTTGTCTCTGCCAGGTGCATCATGAAAATTGATCTTAGCTAGGCATATGAGACGGTTGATTGGGACTTTGTGGAAGACTTACTCAGGCTGCTTTGTTTTCCTTCTCGATTCATTAGGTGGATTATGACTTGGATAAGGGGCACTAGCTATCGTCTGCTTCTGAATGGTCGTATTCAAGGTAGTTGCAAAGGTTAAAAAGGCCTTCGCAAAGGAGATCTGATGTTCCCTTTACTCTTTGTTCTGATAATTGATTACCTCACTAGAGTGTTGAGCTTCTACTCTAGTCAAAAGGGTTTTGGATTTCATGCTCTTTGTAAGCATTTTCGCTTGACTAACTTGTGTTTTACAAATTATTTAGTTATATTTTGCAAGGGTAACATAAACTCGGTGAGGCTTACTTATAAAGCTTTTACCAAGTTCTACAACGAGACAGGTCTTTTGGCAAATACTTCAAAGTATCACATTTACTTTGGAGGGGTTAGGGAATAGGTTAAATCCAAGATCCTTGAAATTGTTTAAATTGAAGAAGGCAGCTTCCCTCTAAAGTATGTGGGGGTCAACCTTTGACCAACCAAATGGAAGGCTACAGATTGTGGAGTTATCTTGGATAAGCCTAATAAGAACCTGAACTGTTGGGCTAGTAGAAACTTATCCTTTGCTGGTCGGGCACAATTGATTCACTCGGTGATGCTTGGAATAAAGAAATATTTGATAAGTATCTTCGTCATCCCTTCTAAGATAACGACATCTATTGATAAAAGTTGCATAGTTATAGTTTTAATGAAATTCATCCCTAATAGATGTTCATTCATTAACAATTTAACAATGTAGAATCTTGAAAGATGAGGATTACTGTAAATCTTTTATTCTTAGTAACGATCACTCCAATAGTGACTGCTAAGAGTAGGACTTACAAAGTATGAAACAATAGTAGAAGCTCATGAAATAGGAATGACCTTGACTCTCACCTAAACGGGAAAACATCAGATTCTCTTCTTGATCGAATAAAAGGTTCTAAAATGGTGTCCATTTTCGATGAGCTGACTACATTATTCAATGAATGATGTCTTTGGCACTTTCCTAAACGGGACACGGATGTCGATTTGTTTGAACCTTGGAAAATAATTTAAATATGTTTAAATTTTGGTGTTTTATTAAACATATCTTCACTACTTATTATTTTCTTAATATGTGTATGAATTTATATTGAACCAAGTAATTGATTTCTGTATATTGTTATTTATAGGGTAAAAATGTTGTTTAACAATCCTCACTTACTCAACAGATTTGTAAATGAACTCGAAAGTGAGAAGATGGGTCAAATTAGGGTCAGGGAGCTCAGTTTCCCCCCCATGTTAGGGGCCGTGGTAGAGGTCCCAGGGGTAGGGCTCGTGGTCGAGGTGACGATAACCCGCCACATGCTGCCCAGGCTGCCCAAGCCAATGAGGAAGCCCAGAATTGGGAGACTAGGTTTGCTGAAATGCAAGCCAGAATCGAGGAGCAAGATCTTGAGATTCAGAGATTGAGGCAGCAGGGTGCTCCTGCAGTGCCTGTGCCAGAAGTTCCAGTGGCACCTGCCCCTGTTGCTCAGGCCAAGATAGTGGTAGCGGCAAACAGAATGGAACCCCTGTATGAAAGGTTCCGGAAGCAGGCACCTCTGGTTTTTTTGGGAGGTCCGAACGTCATGAAAGCCGAGCAGTGGCTAACGGTCATTACTAGAATATTGAATTTTATGGGTGTCACCGGGAATGACAGGGTGGTTTGTGCCACCTTTCAGTTTCAAGAAGACGCCTTAGTCAGGTGGGACATGGCGTCTCAGATTCATGATGTCACCACTCTGACCTGGGAAAGGTTTCAGGAACTCTTCAACGCGAAATACTATAATAAGGCCGTTAGAAGTGCCAAGAGGAAAGTGTTCACCCACCTGACCTAGAAGGAGAATATGAGCGTGACTGAGTATACCACCCAGTTCGATCAGTTGGCGAGGTTAGCCTCAGAAATTGTGCCAACCGACTTCAGTAAGAAAGAAAAATATCTTGATGGACTTAATGTGAAGATCAAGCACGACCTTATGATCACCACCGACGACAAGACCACCTATGCTGTTGTTGGAAATTATTCTACCAGGATCTTAGATCTACTCACAAGTATGTTGATTAACACCCTAAATATAAACTTTCTAAAACGATGAAATAAACACATATAAAGTTTAGGAAACCTTACATTGGGTGCAGCGGAATTAACACCCTAGTTGAGATAATATTGTTTGTAAGACTCATGTAATTGGTTTTGATTAATCAATTATAATTCTCAAATTAGACTATGTCTATTTGTGAAATTTTCACTAAGTAAGGGCAAAATTGTAAAGAAATAGTTGTTAGGGGCATATTTGTTAATTATCACACTTTGTATGGTTAAATTAATAAATATGATAAATGGCAATATTATTTAATAATTGTTTATAGTTATTAAATAGTTAGAATTGGCATTTAAATTGTTGAATTTGAAAATTGGCGTTTTTGAGAAAATCAGATACAAAAGTGTTAAAACTGCGAAATTGCAAAAAGTGAGGCCCAAACCCAATAAGCCATGGCCGGCCACTTTTATAGGAGTTTTACCTCTGATATTTTCATTATTTTAATGCCAAATAATTCAAACCTAACCCTAGTGGAATGCTATAAATAGGTAGTGAAGGCTTCAGGAAAAACACAATTCTCATTCAGAAAACCTGAGCCTCTCTCTCTACCTTGGCCGCCACCCTCTCTCTCTCTTCTTCCTTGATAATTTCGAAACCCCTTAGTGATTAGAGTAGTGTCCACACACAGCAAGCAATACCTCAATCATAGTGAGGAAGATAGTGAAGAAAGATCATCAGCAAAGGTGTTTCAGCATCAAAGATTCAGAGAAAGAGATCAAGGTTCAGATCTTGATAATATTCTACGACAGAAAGGATACAAGGGTTAGAGATCTGAACGGAAGGACTTATTTAATTCCGCTGCACCCAATGTAAGGTTTCTTAAACTTTATATGTGTTTATTTCATCGTTTTAGAAAGTTCATATTTAGGGTGTTAATCAACATACTTGTGAGTAGATCTAAGATCCTGGTAAAATAATTTCCAACAACTGGTATCAGAGCCATGGTAATTGATTTGCTTGCAAGAAATTTGGACTTTATAACGATTGTTTGATGTTTTGGATGGTATCATGTTGTATTGAGTGTTATTTGATGATTGATTGATGTTTGTGAATTTTCGTGAAAAATAATTGAATATCTGCTTCTAGAATTATTTTTATTGGATAGTATGGAAAAAATTAAGCAAGTTACTTTTTTACAGAACTCAATTTCGATTTAATTTGAATTAGTTATGATTTTTTGAAGTTGCAAAAAAATCAGGGTTGAGTAGCACCGTCGTGCGCGCGCGGAGTTCATGCAAATCCTGCATTCCGCCGTGGTTGCACGCCCATGTCACCCCAGCACGCGCGGGGATGGGTATGCACAGCATCTCGTCCGTACAGCTTGCAATTTTTTCGTTTTTCTTCATTTTTTCATGCTTTTTCATGGAATTAACTTCCGATTTTTTGTGTAGTTCTGTATTTATATATTTACTATTCCTAATTCAATTCTAATTATCATAATTAATTTATTTAATATTTTTTAAATTTAATTCATGATATTAGTGTAATTTGAATTTGAAATAATCAATATCTATCTTTTTTGCTTAATTATCTATCTTATTTTTAAATTTGATTATATCTTATCTTATTTTTAAATTTAAGGTCAGATTTTAAATTTTTTAAATTTAATTTTTTTTTAAATAATTTGACCTTATTTATATTTAAAATAAGATAACTATAATCATGTAATTTTAAATAGATGTAAGATATTTTGCTAACTTTTAAATTTTGTTATTTTATTTATTTAAATTACATTTAAAATCTGAAAAAGATATTCATTTATCTTTTTTAATTTTTTATTTAATTTTTATTTATAAAATAACATTTAATTTTTAAAAGTAGTTATCAAATTTTTGAAATAATATTTAGGTTGGTTGAAACCTAACTTTTAAAAATTGTAGGTTTAATTTTAATTTTAAATTTTTTTAATTTAATTTCGAATTTTTTTTTTCAAATTTTTTTTTTAAATTTTCGAAAATTATTTTTTAATTAATTATTTTTTTCGAAATTATTTATTTAAAATTAAATAAATCCTACATCCAACTATCCAGCTAACCTTGTTCCAGGAGTATGTGTTTTAGCTTGTTTGTAAGTTTTTAAAACCTATTATTGCTTAATTGCAAATAGTCATGGTTAACTTGTTGACAGATCCAATGATCTGATTTTAACTCATGGCTCCCTTAGTCAAGTTAATAATTTGTAACATGTATATTTACAATCTTCTTTCATCTGTATATGACCTAGCAACATGATAGGACCCATCCAAAGTGTGTCTGTGTGAGCCTATGTGTTTAATTTCATTATAGATGCATATAGGTTGTTGTTGCTGTTGGAATTTATTTTACCAGGATCTCAGATCTACTCACAAGTATGTTGTTTAACCCTTGTATCCTTTCTGTAGCAGAGTATAATCACGATCTGAGCCCGAATGTCCTTCTTCTTCAAGTTTGATCCTTCACAGTCTTCCAATCTATGATTGAGTTACTGCTTGCTGTGTGTGGGCACTCACTCTTTCACTAGGGTTCGAAATTTATGAAGAAGAAAGGAGAAGAGGGATTTCGGCCAGGTATAGAAACTAGGCAAGGCTCAGTTTTTCTGAAGAGAGAAATTTCTGTCAGAAAAGGTTATTGAAAACTTGTTTTAAAAGCATGATTTGAGTGAGCCATCACTTTCTATTTATAGGCAACTGCTAGGTTTAGGTTAGGAATTATTTGGCATTAAAATAATGAAAAAATCAATTTGAAACTCCACAAATAGTGGCCGGCCATGGTGTGTTAGTGGGCCCCACTTGATTTTGCAGTTTTATCAAATTTTATTTCTATTTTCTCAAAAACGCCAATTTTCCAATTCTAACCTTTTAAATGCCAAAATTAATTATTTAATAACTAAAATAGATTATTAAATAATATTGTCATTTAATTTAATTATTAACTAGACATATAAAGTCCATTAATAAATAAATAAACCTAGAATCTCTTTTCTTTACAATTTCACCCCTGCTTAGTGAAAATTCATCCAATTAGAGATAGTCTAACTTTAGAATTATAATTGATCAATCACGAATCAATTAATGAGTCTTACAAGCAGAATGTTCTCAACTAGAATGGGGACCAGGGATCTATATGCTGAGCTTCCAATAAGTGAACCAAATTTACCAAGTAAATTCCTACTTATTAATTCTTCGTTGAATCCACTCTTAGAACTTAGAATTGCACTCTTAGACTTATATAGAGCATATTATATGTTCCACGATATCAATATGCTATCTCATTTAACCATTGTTATAATCTTATTGTGATTTAAAGATCCTCTATATAGATGTTCTACATCGAGATGGGATTTCTTTACCGTTCTCACCCCTCAATGTATTTTTCCCCTTAAAACACTTAGCTACCTGTAAATGGTGTTTAGTGATCTAATAATTAGTCAGTTAAACAAGAGCTCATCCATTTACTTCTATTTGCTAAGCTCGAAGGGAATCATCACTTGACTTCTATACACCTGTAGAAGCTATAGATTCCATATTTATGTTCACCACTCCCACTCAATCATACTATCATGTTCCCAAAATATACGTATCACCCTGACCTAAAAGTAGGCTTAACTAATAAATCAAAGAACATGAATAGCACTCCTGAGTTGAGCCTAAGCATATCAGGATTTAGATTCTTTTAATCTTAAGATCAACTACTGATATTGACTTGGAAAGATATATATATATAACGGTAAGTTTGTAATATCTTAACTTAGTTGCAATATCGGTCCAGTCCAATGTATACTCCACACATTCGAAACTAGTATACTTTACTAATGTCCTGGAAAGAACATAACACTTACTCCAAGTGTAAGTACACATCATCGCTGATTATCACATTAGTGTAAATCCAATAACACTGATGAAACAGGGACCAAGTCTTTTGATTCATATGATCACAATCACATTCCACTGTGTTGACGATACTGTAATTGTGAATAAACATATGATCTGGATTTAACTGATTTTGTGTGTGTGAATGTAATAAACATATTTAAACCATTAGCTTGTAAAATTCATGCAAACATCAATCACTTCAAATTTCTTATATTGATAACTAATCAGATTATAAAGAGTTTTATTTAGGGCATAAAACCCAACAAAACCAACAATGGAGATCGAATGTCTCTTGATTATTACTTGATTGCAAATAGCCATGGTTACTTTTTGCCAGATCTAATGATCTGATGGCTCCCTTAGTCAAGTTAATAATTTGTAACAGGTAAATTTTACAATCTTCTTTCATCTGTGTATGACCTAGCAACATCATAGGATCCATCCAAGTGTGTACCTGTGTGAGCCTATGTGTTTATTTTATTATATAGATGCATATAGGTTGTTGCTAAATAAAATGTCACACCATGATAGATTTTATTTAGGTCCATTTAGATCTTTGACCTATTCAATTAATAACAGTTATTCATTTTAAGGTTAAATTCTTCCGTTTTAGGCCTTGAGTGAGAGTTGGGAGCCATAGAAGTGGGTACGACATACTGAACCCAACACCCCCTCTCATGAACTACCCCAATTGTGAAGGCCCATTTGCCTGATTTGAATAACTGCACTAGGTTAATTATATTAGTTTGACCTAATAAAATTGAATTAGCAACATAATTAACTTTTAAAATATATGAAAATTTATTTTCATTTTAATATTTTAAAGTTAATTTTAAGAAAAACACTTTTAGTTTTAGATATTATTTCTAGACAAACTATTTGTATTTTTCTTGTATCTAATTAAATATAGAATTTTAACTAACTAGATTCTTTCTGGAGCTTATTTAATTAAATATTCCTATTTAAGTGAAAAATTAGTTGTATCAACTGATTTTTCTTATCTAACTTAAATTTGAATATTATATTTAAATTTTAAATTAAATTGAGGAATCCTAGACATTAGTTATTAAAGATTCTTAAGATATTTTTTAAGTTAATATCTTTTCGAATATTAACTTAAAATGGAATATTTAAGATATTTTTTAGGTTAATATCTTTTCGAATATTAACTTAAAAAGATATCTTCAAATTAAGTGGTTATAACTTAATTTTTTTTATATATATTTAATTAAATCTAAATTTGAAATTATTTAAGTTTTAGATTTTTTCTATATAACTTAAATTAGATATTTTTCAAATTTTGTTGAAAAGATACTTAGTCAAATAAGATATTTTCTAGACAGTAATTTCTACACTACTTATTATTTCTAATATTTAATATAGGAAAATATCATACTTTGTGAAATTAATTATTTAAATAATTAATTTTGGTACAATTTTATTAAGTATATTTTTCCTAGTATTAAACTAGAAATAAATAATTAAGCCTTCTCTACACTTAATTATTTATTTCTTGAATTTAATACATTTAATTAACTTGAAAAATTTAAATATCTAAGTTGATTTTCATCATGATACTTAAATATTTATTTATTTTTTATGACACTTAATTAAATAGAAAATTAATTTTAGGTTGAAATTTAATTTTTCAACTTAAATTTAAATAATTTTCAATATATATTTTTCCTTTATTTTTTTTAATCAATTTCGAAAAATTGCATTTTCTTTATGCAATATTTTTTGAATTTATCTTGAAAAATAGATTGAGTTGTAAATTAATTATTCATTTTAATTAATTCTTGGGCCAACTTAATCAATGATTTTTTCATTTAATTGATTAATTTAAAATATATCATTAGAAATTGAATTAACTAGTCAAAAGAAAATCTAGATAGGTGATAATTTTGCTTGAGGTATATCTTTTCTATTTTTTATTATTTTTTCGAAAATTGTATAGTTTTTATACTTTAAATTTTCGAGCTCAATAAATATATTCTCAAAGGAAATTTTTAAGTTGTTAATTATTTAATTTAATTCATCTTAAATTAATTTCCTTAATATTTATATTTAAGATTATTACTAAGATGGAAATAATTAGTTTTATTTCAATCACCATCTAAGTATAATTTTATAAATATTATATTAAATTCTTATTTTTTGAATTTAAATTCTACATTTTGGAATTTAATGAGAATTTATTTATTAGAATAATAAAGAAAATACATCTTAAAGAATGAGCTTTATTATTATTAAGATATTCGATCTCCATTGTGGGTTTTACACCGCGTTTGTTTTAGTGAGTAATCCTCCCTAATGGAGGAACGTTCATTAGCAATTTCGCACCGTTTAATCTCGAAAGATAAGTAGTTTGTAAGTGTTTTATATGGTATAGATCACCCTAATGGTGGCCACCATATTTGACTTGCAAATTTTGAAACAATGGTAGTAGCTCATAAGAAAGAATAGCCTTGACTCTCGCCTAAACAGGACAACGCTGGATTCCAATCTTGCTCGAATAAAAGGTTGCTAGAATGTTTAACATTTTAGATGAGCTGACAACTCTATTCAATGGATGGTAGCTTTGACTCTCGCCTAAACGGGACAATGATATCAGTTTGTTGAAAAACCTTGGAAATTATTTAGGATTGAATTTTTAAGTATTTTCTCATATCATTCCTACTTGCTATGTGCTTATAATTTCTGAATTGATTTTGTGTTAAACCATTATTAATTTCTATTTGTTGATTTCTATTATTTTGTAGTATCCTATATTATCAAAATGAATCCCATGTTATCACTGTTGACTAAAAACAAGCTAAGTGGATCAAACTTTAATAAGTGGAATGAGAACATTAATATTGCTCTCATAGGAGAAAGTGCCTTGTTTGTTTTAACTGAGCCGTCACCTGAAGTGCCTGGGGACAATGTCTCCAAAGCTGTGAAAGAAAAGTATGAGCGTTGGCAGAAAGCAAATGACAAAGCTCTATACTTTATGCTTTCTAGCATGGTTGACACCCTCAAAACTCGGTTTTCTAAAATCGAAAATGCTGCTGAAGTTATGACGAAGTTAAATGAGCTATTCGGTAAGGCATCACTTCAGTCACGCTTTGACGCGACTAAGAAGTACATTAATGCACGGATGGAACCTCATCAAAACATGCGTGACCATGTTCTTCTCATGTCAAGTTATTTCCAAGAAGCCCAGGATCATGGTGCTGAAATGGATAGTGCTACTAAAGTAAGTCTTATCTTGAATAGCCTAACTCCAGCAATTCTACCATACACTTCAAATTATGTCATGAATAAGAATGAAATTGACTTTCATGAATTAGTCAATGACCTTCAAACTTATAAAAATTTGATTGGAGGACCCAAGAAGAAAGGGAGTAAACCTCACAATCTTGGGAACGGTAATGGGACGATGAAACCTGAAGCAAATGTTGCCTCTGCTTCGAAGCCCAAATCGAAGAAGAAGTGGAAGAACACCAAGAAGCGAACAAAAGCCATGAAAAAGGCTGCTCCTTCTGGCGATGCTACACTTAAAGGAAAGTGTTTCTACTGCAATGAAAAAGGTCATTGGAAACCCCAATGTCCTAAACTTCTTGCAAAGAAACAAGGTATTTCTAATTCTAAACTTTAAGAATTTTAGTGAATTGTTATCCAATTGGATTTATGATTCTAGACTAACTTTGTTTATTTATTTTCTTCTTCTTATAGGCCAAGCTACTTGAACTCAATTGAGTTGGATCAGAAAGCTGGACTAAAGGGTGAAATCGTCCAGATGAAGATGAAGCTCTTCAATTTATTTTTGAATTAGTTGTTTTAGTTTAAAGACAATTTGGATTTCAAATTTCAGTTAGGGATATTTATCCCTGTTTTTCTCATATTGTTGCAATACATTTTTTTTATTATTAATAAAGTTTACTTTTATTTTCGAAATCACCATTGCAATTTATGAGATTGAGATTCATTTACTTTATCTTCATCAATTATTACCACATTATATTTGTATGTTTGTATGTGTAAGTGTTTTTATTATTGATGCAAATTCTATAATATTTACAACTCTTCATAGAGTTATATTAAATAAACACTAGAAATTAATTCTATGTTTATTAATAATTGTTAATTCTAATACAATTATTAAGAATTTGTTTAATAAAAGGATCTTTTGATCTGATAGGGGTGGAGAAAAGTTAAGAAAACTATGCAGTTCAACGATCTTTTATATCTAATGAACTCTGGATAGTATTCAACTCCACATAAACTCTATCACACTAAGAGAATCATGATCTTTACAACCTTTAGGGGTGGATCATAATCTCTATATACTTAGGGGTGGAGGTTATCCATAGTACCCTATATGTATATTCTAAGGGGTGGAGTCTATTCCACAATTCCCTATGAGTTAGCTATTATCAATATAAATTCTTGATCTTGATTGTATGTTCCATTTCGATTTTACTGTTGTAAGTAAAAGTTTGATACCTATAAAAGTTCTTTGTTAAAGTTTCACACTACCTTAATTGAGTGGGAGAATTTTAAAGTTCTATACCCATCTTCATTAGGATGATACTTGTGATAGGTACTTAAGAACACTACTGAAAAGCAAATCTAACCATTCACATGGATAGGAATAGCTTATCAGAATTATGAGAATAAGATAAAGAACTCTAGTTCAGTCCATTCGAATGACTTGAACCTAGAATTCTTAATCCTCATGAAAATTTGATGGTATCTTAATTTTGATTACTTTATCTCTGGCATGTATTTTTCACTTCAAATACTAGTCTGCTATGTTGATGACTTAGTCTTAACTTAAAGTTTTAAGACTAATACAAAAGTCACAACTGGATAACTCTCTAAACAATAAGAGGTTAAAAGTATTATTTAACCAGACATCTGCTATTGAGTGGAAGCTATCTGAGATGTAATCAAATAGGGAACATTAGAAGATATTCAAGAAAGATTTAGGAAAGTGATCTATATGTTAGATATTAAGGAACTGTGTATCAGTTGTCCTTGTATCTCACCAACTCATTTCGAGATTTCTATGAGATGGTGCTTACTTTGGGGGTGGAGGACTTATTGTATAATAATTCAAGCTCTACCAAAGAAGAATTATAACTTTGTCTATTCGAAAATACCAGAAAGTTATATTGCTGAAGAAAAGTCTACACTGTATTATCTCAATTACATATTTTAAAATATGAGAGATATGTCTTCTGTTAATTCAGATGTACTTTTAAAACAGTAAAAGATTTCAGTATCCCTTGATGAGTAAAGCATATAGTAACGGATGTTTCATAAGTGTATTTATGAACTAGTTTCCAGAAGTTTGGGTGGATTCAAGAACATTGGTTAAAGTAAAGCTCAGGTTGGATGCATGGAGTATGCATCGGAAGGGACCGATATTGAACTTTGACTTAGATTTAATAAAACTTACCGTAGAATCTATTCAAGTCAATATCCTAGATCAAATGTTCTTAATCCTGTTATGATTAGGCTCAATCTTGAAAGGCTATTCGTGTTCTTTGATTTGTTAGTTAAGCCTACTTTTAGGTTAGGGTGATACGTACATTTTGGGAAGACGGTAGTGCAATTGAGTGGGAGCGCTAACATAAACATGGAATCTATAGCTTCTATCTGGCGAATAGTAAGCAAAGGATGATCTCCTTCGAGCTTGACCAAACGAACATAAATGGTGGAGTACTCATTTCACATAAGCTGAAATATCATTTGTACGGGGTCAAGTGTTTTAAGGATAAAATACATAGTAGGGTGTTACTGTAATCTAATTCCTTTACAGTGTAGATCATTCATATAGAGGATCATTGATCACATTAGGATTATAACAATGGATAACTAATGATGCGTCTATATGGTGGAACATATAGAGCATTCTATATACTGAGAGTGCAATTCTAAGTTATATGCGTGGATTCAACGAAG
This sequence comes from Cannabis sativa, assembly GCF_029168945.1. Lineage (NCBI taxonomy): Eukaryota > Viridiplantae > Streptophyta > Magnoliopsida > Rosales > Cannabaceae > Cannabis > Cannabis sativa. The sequence goes on along the minus strand of NC_083607.1, from coordinate 51,490,820 downwards.
AATTAATAAGTCAGTGAATTTTAATGCTAAATTCTTGATCTACTTATTGGAAGCTCGGTTATATAGACCCATGGTCCCCGCACTAGTTGAGATAATATTGTTTGTAAGACTCATGTACTTGGTTTTGATTAATCAATAATAATTCTTAAATAAGACTATGTCTATTTGTGAAATTTTCACTAAGTAAGGGCGAAATTGTAAAGAAAGAGTTGTTAGGGGCATATTTGTTAATTATGATACTTTGTATGGTTCACTTAATAAATATGATAAATGAAAATATTATTTAATAATTATTTATAGTTATTAAATAGTTAGAATTGACATTTAAATGGTTGAATTAGAAAATTGGCGATTTTGAGAAAATCAGATACAAAAGTGTTAAAACTGCAAAATTGCAAAAAGTGAGGCCCAAACCCAATAAGCCATGGCCGGCCACTTTTATAGGAGTTTTACCTCTGATATTTTCATTATTTTAATGCCAAATAATTCAAACCTAACCCTAGTGGAATGCTATAAATAGGTAGTGAAGGCTTCAGGAAAAACACACTTCTCATTCAGAAAACCTGAGCCTCTCTCTCTTTACCTTGGCCGCCACCCTCTCTCTCTCTTCTTCCTTGATAATTTGGAAACCCCTTAGTGATTAGAGTAGTGCCCACACACAGCAAGCAATACCTCAATCATAGTGAGGAAGATCGTGAAGAAAGATCATCAGCATCAAAGATTCAGAGAAAGAGATCCAGGTTCAGATCTTGATAATACTGTGCGACAGAAAGGATACAAGGGTTAGAGATCTGAACAGAAGGAGTCCTTTAATTCCGCTGCACCCAATGTAAGGTTTCTTAAACTTTATATGTGTTTATTTCATCGTTTTAGAAAGTTCATATTTAGGATGTTAATCAACATACTTGTGAGTAGATCTAAGATCCTGGTAAAATAATTTCCAACACAAATAGCCATGGTTAACTTGTTGACAGATCCAATGATCTGATTTTAACTCATGGGTCCCTTGGTCAAGTAAATAATCTGTCACAGGTATATTTTCACAATCTTCTTTCATCTCTTTATGACCTAGCAACATGATAAGATCCATCCAAATTGTGTGCCTGTGTGAGCCTATGTGTTTAATTTCATTATAGATGACTATAGGTTGTTCTTGCTAAATAAAATATCATAGTTCTTGATAGATTTTATTTAGGCCCATTTAGTTTTTGGGCCTATTCAATTAATAACAGTTGTTCATTTTAAGGTTAAATTCCTCTCTTTTGGGCCTTGTGTGAGAGTTGGGAGCCATAGTAGTGGGTACGACATACTGAACCCAGCACCCCCTCACATGAACCACCCCAATTGTGAAGGCCCATTTGCCTGTTTTGAATATCTGCACTAGGTTAATTAAACTAGTTTAACCTAATAAAATTGATTAGCAACATAATTAATTTCATTTATTTTGAAATTAATTTAAGAAAATCATAAATTAAAGAATTTTATTCTAAGCTAAAGTGTATGTATTTTCTTGTATTTAATTAAATATAGAATTATAACCATCTAGATTCTTTCTAAAGCTTAATTTAAATTTTTCATTAAATATTCGTATTTAAGTTGATATTTAGTTATCTCTAACTAATAAACTTAAATCTGAATATCTTTTGAATTTCAAATTTCAAAATTAAGTTGAGGAATTTTAGGCATTGGTTATTAAGATTCTTTAAGATATTTTTTTTAAGTTAATATCTTTTCGAATATTAACTTAAAATAGAATATTTTAGATATTTTTTAAGTTAATATCTTTTTGAATATTAACTTAAATTGAGATATTTTTAAATTAAGTGGTTACAACTTAATTTTTGATATTTAATTAAATTTAAATTTGAAAATATTTAAGTTTTAGATTTTTTCTAATACAACTTAAATTAGATATTTTTTCAAATTTTGTGGAAAAGATACTTAGTCAAATAAGATATTTTCTAGATAGTTATTTCTAGACTAATTATTTCTAATATTAAATAGGAAAATATTATAAATTGTGAAATTAATTATTTAAATAATTAATTTTGGTACAATTTATTCCAAGTATATTTTTCCTAGTATTAAACTAGAGATTAATAATTAAGCCTTCTCTACACTTAATTATTTATTTCTTGAATTTAATACATTTAATTAATTTGAAAATTAAATATCTAAGTTGATTTTCATCATGATACTTAAATATTTCTTTTTCATGACACTTAATTAAATAGAAAATTATTTTTAGTTGAAATTTATTTTTTCAACTAAATTTAAATAATTTTCAAAATATATTCTTTCTTTATTTTATTAATCAAATTTCGAAATTGCATTTCTTAAATGCTGGAATTTTTAATTTTATTTGAAAAATAGATTAAAGTTGTAAATTATTTATTTTAATTTTGGACCAACTTAAATCAATGATTTTTTCATTTAATGATTAATTAAAATAAATAAAGTAAAATCTATTTAATTAGAAAATGAATTATTTAGTCCATGAAAATCTAAATAGATATTATCTGTTTTTGCTTGAAGTATTTTTCTAGTGTATTTAATTAAATAGAAAATTAATATTTAAGTTGATTTTCATCATCATACTTAAATATTTGAAATTTTTCTTATATATTTAATTAAATAGGAAAATTATATTTTTTGTTGTAAATTAATTAATTAATTTTGGGCCAACATTAAATTAGAATAATTTTTCCAGGATTTATTTTTTATTTTAATATGCATTTTCGAAAATTGTATTCTTAAATACTTTAATTTTTCGAAATGCAATATATATTTATAGAAAATTAAATTTGAGTTGTAAATTAATTTAAATTATTTTTGTAACAACTTTAATTGAATATTTTTTTTTTCTAAATATTTATTGGAAATTATTACTAAGATGGAAGAAATTCATGTTATTTTCATATCCATGTAATTAAAATTTATAAATATTAAATTAAAATTTATATGTAGAATTCTTCATTCTAAATTGGAAATTTTAATTAAATAAATATATATTTAAAATAAATAGATAAAATAATGAGATTCAAAGAAAATACAACTCTCTTTAAATAATGAGCTTTATTATTAAGATATTTGATCTCCATTGTTGGTTTTACATCGCGTTTGTTTTAGTGAGTAATCCTCCCTAATGGAGGAACGTTCATTAGCAATTTCGCACCGTTTAATCTCGAAAGATAAGTAGTTTGTAAGTGTTTTATATGGTATGGATCACCCTAATGGTGGCGACCATATTTGACTTGCAAATTATGAAACAATGGTGGAAGCTCATAAGATAGAACTCCCTTGACTCTCGCCTAAACGGGACAACGCTGACTTCAAATCTTGATCGAATAAAAGGTTGCTAGAATGTTTAACATTTTAAATGAGCTGACAACTCTATTCAATGTATGGTAGCTTTGACTCTCGCCTAAACGGGACACTGATATCAGTTTGTTGAAAACCTTAGAAATTATTTAGGATTGTATGTTTTAGTATTTTCACTTGTCATTCCTACTTGCTATATGTTTAATAATTTCAGAATTGTGTATGAATTTATATTGAACCATGTTATTTTATAGTTATTAAATTGTAGTTTAATTTCGAATCTTCATTGTTGGTCTAACTTGGTTTGTTTATCTAATGAGATAAATCCCTAATGGATTTTCACCATTAGACATTCATAATAGTGTTAGATCTCGAAAGATAAATATTGTATATGCAACATCTAGCTGTTCATCAATTGATGACACCTTAGACTAGTATTTTTACGAATGAAACAAGAAGATTATATAAATAAGATTACTTTGAATTTCGCTAATCGAAGCATCGTTGGATTCTTATTTAAACAACGAAATTATCCTAATTCCTCTTAGCTTATTCATTGCAAATTAGCTCAATAACATATCATTGGATGAATGGTCTATAAATCATTTCAAGTCATTCTATATTTTCTCTTAAGAAATTAAATGACGCATATGATTATAATCCCGAAATATTCCCAATTGATATAAATCCTCAATCTTAGAAATCTCCTACTTGTATGGGCAAATATGACTTAGAGTTTAAATTAGTAGTGGTGGTCCAAGATAGAATTACTCATTATATTTGGTATAAATTTAAGTCTTTGACTTTAATTTTAGAATCCAAACAGAAATTTTCTTATATTTCTATTTCCAGGAAGCAATACAGTTACACTTTCACAAGTGTTTAATAACCATTTTCTATCGATGGATTCAAACTGTATGGAATTTGAGTTTAATATTCTGTGACCAGGATCCACTTGCAATATTCTAAGAACTCTTTGATGTAACTAAACCTAAGTCATCAAAAGACACTACCACATTTTTTTTAATCTATGGCATTTGTATCTTGTTCATAGTGGATTTGACAAGATCAATCTCTGCAAAGAGTTAATATGCCTATACCCACTGAAAGTAGTTCATCTCATTCACAGATGGATGTACATTCAGGGGTGGATATGAGTTTTTCGTTGTATTCTTAAAACGTAACTCTAGATTATACCTTATGCAAAGAAATTTGAAATGTTTGAAAAATTTCATGAATTTCTAGCAATGGTGAAACACCATTAAGGTAAGTGGTTAAAGATCTTGCGAACTGATAGGGGTGGAGAAATAGTTAGTAGATATGCAGTTCAAAGCTCATTAAATTGATTTTGAATTATATCCAAACTTACCTCCCCAGAAATTTTGAGTTGCATATTGATGATTAGTTATTAGTCGTTGCTTAATTCCTTCTATGGTAATACAATTTTAGAATGATGTAATGGTTGTATACTTAATGTAAATCATTACTAGGTTCATGGATGACCTAATCAAAATCTTAAGAAAAGCTAGAACTATTAACCATGGTTTGTTAGCTATTCTAAGTGATTAGGGGTGGACCATCCCATAGTCAATAGATAAGAAAGTGTTTGTTCAAACAAATACTATTTTTCTAAGATAATGACTAAGTCTGAAAATAAAGTAGCAAATAAAGGAGATATTTATTTCTTGATTCCAAAAGTGTTCTATCATCTTATTTGACATATGATGATCCCACTGCCTCTGTTGTCTTGTCACAACCGAAGAGATCAATACCATTTAGTTTTCTTCGACATAATTCACTGTACCTTGTCGTAGTGGGAGAGTTTCTAGGAACTCACCTTCTTATGACTTGGGAGGCACTAGTGATTAAAATCCATTGTGAGTTTAAACAAGTAATGGATTGTCAAGATAAGAAACTAAGAAGAAAAGCCAATAGAACTATGGTTTAATCCATTCACATGGAGTAACCTTATGTTTTCTATTACAAGGACATAAAAGGAAATTTTCGTTTATAAGTCTATTCAATAGACTTAACAAAACTTCCTATTCCTAGTATTATAGGTTTGAGTTTATCTAAACCTATGGCTTGTGGTATACCTGGTAATTACTTACTCTAATGCAAGCAACTGACTTTAGTAAGATGCTGAGGCATTTTCTTTGTAATGACAATCTATAGAAGCTTCTCAACCTCTAGGCATAGATTTTATTTATCTAAGGAAAAGTCTCAACTATTCCAGAAAAGATAAAGCCATGAAAGAATTTCTTATATCAACAGTGAGAGGTCTCAGATAGGCTTTAGTATGCCTTAGACCAGACACCTGCTGTTGAGTGGGAGTAATGAGTAGGTATCAGATTAATCCAAGAGAAGAACATTGGAAGACAATCAAGTAAATCTTAAGATTAAGAAGAGGAACTATATGTTAGTCTATGAGGGTGTGTTTAAAACTCTTAGACTACACCATATCAGATTTCGAAATTTGCCTTTGTGCTAGAAAATCTTTCTGATAAGATGGTGATTACTCTGGGGGTGGAATAGTGATTTTTGAGAAGTGTAAAAACCTATCTGAAGTCTCTAGGTCTACCAGGAAGGGACTGAATGTTAAAGTTGCAGGAAAGGTACTTATTCAGTCTAAGGAAAGTTCTATACATTTTTGGCACCATTCCAAATTGCCTTAACTACTAGTATTACTTCCTGAATAACCAAGAAGTAGTTGCCAAAGGTATAGAATCCAGTATCCCAAGAGAGTAGACATATAGAGAGGAATTTCACATTATCAATGATTTTGTGATTAAGGAAGAGTAATGGTTGAGAAAAGGTTGTATTTAATTCAACCTTTTAGATCCTATTACGAGGAGTTTACTACTACTACACTTGATTTGTATATCAAGGTGTTGAGATTATTTGAAATGCACATTTTGTTTTATATTAGTGCAAGTGGGAGTATGTTGGGTTTTATGCCCTAAATAAAACTCATTTCAATATAATCAGATTTACTTATTAATATAGATCAGAAATAACATTTAATGTTGCATGGTTCACATGATTTATTTCATGATTATATGTACATAATGTATGAATTCATCTGAAACCCTTGTCACATACTTGATCCTGTTTATTATGCTGTCAACACATTGGAAAGTAAACATGACTATGTGAATAAAGTTTCCTAGGTTTATCAGACATAGGGTTTTACTGATATGATAATCTACAACAAGAGTTTACTTGCATTTGGAGAAATGCTATGTTCTTTCCAGAGCATTGGTTAAAGTAAAACTCAGGTTGGATGCATGGAGTATGCATTGGAAGGGACCGATATTGAACTTTGACTTAGATTTATTAATCTTACCGTAATATCTATTCAAGTCAATATCGCCTAGTTGATCATAGATCAAATGATCTTAATCCTGTTATGATTAGGCTCAATCTCAAGAGGCTATTCGTGGTCTTTGATTTGTTAGTTAAGCCTACTTTTAGGTCAGGGTGATAAGTACATTTTGGGAACACAGTAGTGCATTTGAGTGGGAGCACTATCATAAACATGGAATCTATAGCTTCTATCTGGCGAATAGTAAGTAAAGGATGATCTACTTCGAGCTTGACCAAACGAAAATAAATTGTGGAGATCTCATTTCACATAAGCTGAAATATCATTTATACGGGGTTAAGTGTTTTAAGGATTAAATACATTGTAGGGTGTAACGGTAATCTAATCCCTTTACAGTGTAGATCATTCATATAGAGGATCATTGATCAAATTAGGATTATAACAATGGATAACTAATGATGTGTCTATATGATGGAACATATAGAGCATTCTATATACTGAGAGTGCAATTCTATGTTCTATGCGTGGATTCAACGAAGAACTAATAAGTTAGTGAATTTTAGTAATAAATTCTTGATCTACATATTTGAAGCTCGGTTATATAGACCCATGGTCCCCGCACTAGTTGAGATAATATTGCTTGTAAGACTCATATAATTGGTTTTGATTAATCAATTATAATTCTCAAATTAGACTATGTCTATTTGTGAATTTTTCACTTAGTAAGGGCGAAATTGTAAAGAAAGAGTTTTAGGGGGCATATTTGTTAATTATGATACTTTGTATGGTTCAATTAATAATTATAATAAATGACAATATTATTTAATAATTATTTATAGTTATTAAATAGTTAGAATTGGCATTTAAATTGTTGAATTTGAAAATTGGCGTTTTTGAGAAAATCAGATGCAGAAAAGATAAAACTGCTAAATTGCAAAAAGTGAGGCCCAAATTCACTATACATGGCCGGCCACTTTTGTAGGGTTTTCCCTCTGATATTTTCATTATTTTAATGCCAAATAATTCAAACCTAACCCTAGTTGAATGCTATAAATAGATAGTGAAGGCTTCAGGAAAATAACACTTTTCTTCTGACTTTTCATTCAGAAAAAACTGAGCCTTTCTCTCTCCCTATCTTTGGCCGACCACTCCCTCTCTCTCTTCTTCCTAAAGATTTTGAAATTCTTAGTGTTAGAGTAGTGCCCACACACAGCAAGTGATACCTCAATCATAGTGAGGAAGATCGTGAAGAAAGACTTTTAGCAAGAAGGAGTTTCAGCACTAAAGAATCAGAGAAAGAGATCCAGGTTCAGATATTGATAATGCTCTGCTACAGAAAGGAATCAAGGGCTAGATATCTGAACGGAAGGAGTCATTATATTTCGCTGCACCCAATGTAAGGTTTACTAAACTTTATATGTGTTTATTTCATCGTTTTAGAAAGTTCATATTTAGGGTGTTAATCAACATACTTGTGAGTAGATCTAAGATCCTGGTAAAATAATTTCCAACAGTACGGATGGTTGCAAAGCACACCATCCAGGTGCACATTCTTGGGCGCAAGGGGCTGCTTGGGCGCACAAAGGGTGCTGCCAGCAGCCAGCCGCGCGCACAAGGGTGTTTCACCACCACCGATTTTTTTCAAAACTTCAAAAAATCATAACTAATTCAAATAAAATTGGAATTAAGTTCTGTAAAAAAGTGAATTGCTTAACTTTTTTTCAAACTATCTAATAAAAATAATTCTAGAAACGAAAATTCAATTATTTTTCATAAAATTTTGCAAGCATCAATCAATCATCATATAACACACAGATCAACATGAAACTATCCAATTCAACACATATCATCGTTTTAATTCATATTTCATGAAAGTAAATCATTACCATGCAACATAAGAATGTTATTTCTGATCTTTATTAGTAAGTAAATCTGATGATATTGAAATGAGTTTTATTTAGGGCACAAAACCCAACACTGTGATACCCCTAGCCATTTGCGACGTATAGCCAGCTTTCTCTTTTATTGTACAACTGCGTGTTTCGACTAGTAGGTTTTCTTGAAATATTGAGGAGTTTCCGTTAGCCTAATGGTTATGCGAGAAAGGCATGTCCCTTGGGATACAGGAGACTCCTTAGTTGTTTCTTGAGGTATACCACTACTTGGATATGCGAGGTATGTTTGCAGGTTGTGATTGGTTAGACTTCTTAAAAACGGTGGGTGTTTCCAAGTAACTCCATGGTCATGCTTAAGAACGCATGCCCCTTGGGTCACTGGGTAACTCCCAGCTATTTTTTGAGATATTCTACTAGTCGCACATATGCGATTTATACTTTGGGAGGGTTCACTGGATTTCTCGAAATGGTGGGTGTATCTTAATACCCTAATGACCATGTAACTACATGGACATTAGGTTATTGAAGGACACCCAACCATTTCCGGAGAGGTCGAACCAACTTTCCAAAGAAATCCTATTTTTTTTTTGCGGGTGAGGTCACTTGTGTTGTTTTTTGCACTTTCACCATAATGAAAAGACTTCCATCTTTCAGATGAGCGACTTGTCAGATAGCAAGATGCTTGGCTCTGGAGGTGATGCCTGTTGGAATTTATTTTACCAGGATCTTAGATCTACTCACAAGTATGTTTATTAACACCGTAAATATGAACTTTCTAAAACGATAAAATAAACACGTATAAAGTTTAAGAAACCTTACATTGGGTGCAGCAGAATTAAATGACTCCTTTCGTTCAGATCTCTAACCCTTGTATCCTTTCTGTAGCAGAGTATTATCAAGATCTGAACCTGGATCTCTTTCTCTGAATCCTTGATGCTGAAACTCCTTTATTGATGATCTTTCTTCACGATCTTCCTCACTATGATTGAGGTATTGCTTGCTGTGTGTGGGCACTACTCTAATCAATACGGTAATTTCGAAATATGAAGGAAGAAGAGAGAGAGAGAGAGTGGCAGCCAAGGTAGAGAGAGAAAGGCTCAGGTTTTCTGATTCAGAAGTGTAATTTTCCTGAAGCCTTCAATATCTATTTATAGCATTCCACTAGGGTTAGGTTTGAATTATTTAGCATTAAAATAATGAAAATATCAGTTTAAAATGCCTACAAAAGTGGCCGGCCATGGCTTGATGGATTTGGGCCTTGCTTTTTGCAATTTCGCAATTTTAACACTTTTGTATCTGATTTTCTCAAAAATGCCAATTTCCTAATTCAACCATTTAAATGCCAATTCTAACTATTTATTAACTATAAATAATTATTAAATAATATTCTCATTTATCATATTTATTAATTGAACCATACAAAGTATCATAATTAACAAATATGCCCCCATTAACTCTTTCTTTACAATTTCGCCCTTACTTAGTGAAAATTTCACAAATAGACATAGTATAATTTGTGAATTATAATTGATTAATCAAAACCAATTACATGAGTCTTACAAAAAATATTATCTCAACAAGTGTGGAGACCATGGGTCTATATAACCGAGCTTCCAATAAGTAGATCAAGAATTTAGCACTAAAATTCACTAACTTATTAGTTCTTCGTTGAATCCACGCATAGAACTTAGAATTGCACTCTTAGTATATGTTCCACCATATAGACGCATCATTAGTTATCCATTGTTATAATCCTAATGTGATCAATGATCCTCTATATGAATGATCTACACTTTAAAGGGATTAGATTACCGTAACACCCTACTATGTATTTTATCCTTAAAACACTTGACCCCGTATAAATGATATTTCAGCTTATGTGAAATGATTACTCCACCATTTATGTTCGTTTGGTCAAGCTCGAAAGAGATCATCCTTTGCTTACTATTCGCCAGATAGAAGCTATAGATTCCATGTTTATGCTAGCGCTCCTACTCAATTGCACTACCGTGTTCCAAAAATGTACATATCACCCTTACCTAACAGTAGGCTTAACTAAAAAATCAAAGAACACGTACAGCCTTTGAAGATTGAGCCTAATCATAACAGGATTAAGAAAATTTGATCTAGGATCAACTCGACGATATTGACTTGAATAGATTTTACGGTAAGTTTAATTAAATCTAAGTCAAAGTTCAATATCGGTCCCTTCCAATGCATACTCCATGCATCCAACCTGAGCTTTACTTTAACCAATGTTCTTGAAAGAAGATAGCATTTCTCCAAATGCAAGTAAACTGTTGTTGTAGATTATCATATCAGTAAAACCCTGTCTTCAAGTATGTGAAAAGGGTTTAAGATGAATTTATAAATCAAATAGACAAGCAATTGATAAAGTGAACCAAAACATACACAAATGAATGAAAAATACTTTTGTTTCTTTATTGATGTTGAATAAAATAGATTACATTGAAATGGAGTTTTGTTTAGGGCATAAAACCTAACAAACTCCCACTTGCACTAATATAAAACTAATTAGTACATATCAATTAATCCTAAATTGTGACGGTTCTTTTCAAAGGCTGTCACGACCAGGACTTTGGTAAATGGATCAGCTAGGTTGTCCTCTGTGTCAACTTTCTGAACTAGTACATCCCCTCTTGCCACGTATTCTCTAATAATGTGATACTTCCTTTCAATGTGTTTGCTTCTCTTGTGGCTTCGAGGTTCTTTACTGTTTGCTATTGCTCCATTGTTATCACAAAGTAAGACCAGAGGCTTCTCCATTCCAGGAATGACACCTATACTGGTGAAGAACTTTCTTAGCCAGACAAGTTCTTTAGCAGCTTCGGCTGCTGCTATGTATTCAGCTTCCATAGTTGAGTCCGATATCGCGGTTTGTTTAGCACTTCTCCAAACCACTACTCCACCCCCAAGAGTAAACACCATCCCAAATGTAGATTTCCTGTCTTCAAGACTTGCCTGGAAATCTGAATCAGTGTAGCCTATGGGATTTAAAGCACCACCCTTGTAGACTAACACAAGATTCCTTGTACTCTTCAAGTATTTCAGAATATACTTAACTGCATTCCAATGTTCTGTTGGAAATTTATTTTACCAGAATCTTAGATCTACTCACAAGTATGTTGTTTAAACATCCTAAATATGAACTTTCTAAAACGATAAATTAAACACATATAAAGTTAAGAAAACCTTACATTGATGCAGTGGAATTAATGTCTCCTTCCACTCAGATCTCTAACCCTTGATTCCTTTCTGTAGCAGAGTATAATCAAGATCTGAGCCCGAATGTCCTTCTTCTTCAAGTTTGATCCTTCACAGTCTTCCAATCTATGATTGAGTTACTGCTTGCTGTGTGTGGGCACTTACTCTTTCACTAGGGTCGAAAAAGATGAAGGAGAAAAGAGGAGAGAGGGTTTCGACAAAGGAATAGAAAGTGGGGAAGGCTCAGTTTTCTGAAGAGAGAAATTTCTGTCAGAAAGATGATCTGAAAACTTGTGTTTTGACTGAGCCATCACTTTCTATTTATAGGCAACTACTAGGTCTAGGTTTAGAATTATTTGGCATTAAAATAATGAAAATATTAATTTGAAAAATCAACTTAAGTGGCCGGCCATGGTGTTGTAATGGGCCTCACTTAATTTTGCAATTTTTTCAAATTTTATCTCTATTTTCTCAAAAATGCCAATTTTCCAATTCTAACCTTTTAAATGCCAAAACTAATTATTTAATAACTAAAATAGATTATTGAATAATATTGTCATTTAATTTAATTATTAATTAGACATAAAAAGTCCATTAATAAATAAATAAACCTATAAACTCTTTTCTTTACAATTTCACCCCTGCTTAGTGAAAATTCATAAAATTAGACATAGTCTAACTTTAGAATTATAATTGATCAATCACGAATCAATTAATGAGTCTTACAAGCAGAATGTTCTCAACTAGAATGGGGACCATGGATCTATATGCTGAGCTTCCAATAAGTGAACCAAATTTACCAAGTAAATTCCTACTTATTAATTCTTCGTTGAATCCACTCTTAGAACTTAGAATTGCACTCTCAGACTTATATAGAGCATATTGTATGTTCCACGATATCAATATACTATCTCATTTAACCATTGTTATAATCTTATTGTGATTTAAAGATCCTCTATATAGATGATCTACATCGAGATGGGATTTCTTTACCGTTCTCACCCCTCAATGTATTTTGCCCCTTCAAACACTTAGCTACCTGTAAATGGTGTTTAGTGATCTAATAATTAGTCAGTTAAACAAGAGCTCATCTATTTACTTCTATTTGCTAAGCTCAAAGGGAATCATCACTTGACTTCTATACACCAGTAGAAGCTATAGATTCCATATTTATGTTCAGCACTCCCACTCAATCATACTATCATGTTCCCAAAATATACGTATCACCCTGACCCAAAAGTAGGCTTAACTAATAAATCAAAGAACATGAATAGCACTCCTGAGTTGAGCCCAAGCATATCAGGATTTAGATTCTTTTAATCTTAAGATCAACTACTGATATTGACTTGGAAAGATATGTATAACGGTAAGTTTGTAATATCTTAACTTGGTTGCAATATCGGTCCAGTCCAATGTATACTCCATAAATTCGAAACTAGTATACTTTACTTATGTCCTGGAAAGAACATAACACTTACTCCAAGTGTAAGTACACATCATCGCTGATTATCACATTAGTGTAAATCCAATAACACTGATGAAACAGGGACCAAAACTTTTGATTCATATGATCACAATCACATTCCACTGTGTTGACGATACTGTAATTGTGAATAAACATATGATCTGGATTTAACTGATTTTGTGTGTATGAATGTAATAAACATATTAAACATATTAAACCATTAGCATGTAAATTCATGCAAACATCAATCACTTCAAATTTCTTATATTGATAACTAATCAGATTGTAAAGAGTTTTATTTAGGGCATAAAACCCAACAAACTCCCACTTGCACTAATATAAAACAAACTGTGCAAATAGGTCAATCTGATGTCTTGATCTTCAGATCAAGTGTAGTATATTTGAATCCACCCAAACTTCTGGAAACTAGTTCATAAATACTCTTATGAAACATCCTTTACTATATGCTTTACTCATCAAGGGATACTGAAATCTTTACTGTTTGAAAAGTACATCTGAATTAACAGAAGACATATCTCTCATATTTTAAAATATGTAATTGAGATAATACAGTGTAGACTTTTCTTCAGTGATATAACTTTCTGGTATTTTCGAATAGACCAAGTTATAGTTCTTCTCTGGTAGAGCTTGAATTATTATACAATAATTCCTCCACCCCCAAAGTAAGCACCATATTACAGAATTTCGAAATTAGATGGTTAGATACAAAGACAACTGATACACAGTTCCTTAATATCTGACATATAGATCACTTTCATAAATCCTTCTTGAATATCTTCTAATGTTCCCTATTTGATTACATCTCTGATAGCTCCCACTCAATAGCAGATGTCTGGTTAAATAATACTTTTAACCTCTGATTGTTTGGAGAGTTACGTAGTTGTGACTTTTGTATTAGTCTGAAACTTTAAGTCAAGACTAAGTAATCAACATAGCAGACTAGTATTTGAAGTGAAAAATACATGCCAGAGATAAAGTAATCAAAATTAAGATACCATCAAATTTTATGAGGATTAAGAATTCTTGGTTCAAGTCATTCGAATGGACTGAACTAGAGTTCTTTATCTTATTCTCATAATTCTGATAAGCTATACCTATCCATGTGAAATGGTTAGATTTGCTTTTCAGTAGTGTTCTTAAGTACCTACCACAATTATCAACCTAATGAAGATGGGTATAGAATTTTAAAATTCTCCCACTCAATTAAGGTAGTGTGAAACTTTAACAAAGAACTTTCAAAGGTATCAAACTTTTACTTACAACAGTAAAAAACGAAATGGAACATACAATCAAGATCAAGAATTTATATTGACAATAACTGACTCATTATATTACTTCCATGTTTAAACAAGATATGTGCTTCATAGGGAATTGTGGAATGGACTCCACCCCTAAGAATATACATATAGGGTACTATGGATAACCTCCACCCCTAAGTATATAGAGATTATGATCCACCCCTAAAGGTTGTAAAGATCATGATTCTCTAAGTGTGATAGAGTTTATGTGGAGTTGAATACTATCCAGAGTTCATTAGATATAAAAGATCGTTGAACTGCATAGTTTCTTAACTTTTCTCCACCCCTATCAGATCATAAGATCCTTTTATTAAACAAATTCTTAATAATTGTATTAGAATTAACAATTATTGATAAACATAGAAATAATTTCTAGTGTTTATTTAATATAACTCAATGAAGAGTTGTAAATATTATAGAATTTGCATCAATAATAAAAACACTTACACATACAAACATATAAATATAATGTGGTAATAATTGATGAAGATAAAATTAAATGAAGCTCAATCTCATAAATTGCAATAGGGAATTTCGAAAAAAACTTTATTAATAATAAAAAAAATATTGCAACAATATGAGAGAAACAGGGATAAATATCCCTAACTAAAATTTGAAATTCAAATTGTCTTGAACTAAAACAATTAATTCAAAAAATTGAAGAGCTTCATCTTCATCTGGACGATTTCACCCTTGATCCAGCTTTCTTATCCAACTCAATTGAGTTCAAGTAGCTTGGCCTATAAGAAGAAGAAAACAAATAAACAAAGTTAGTCCAGAATCATAAATCCAATTGGATAATAATTCACTAAAACTCTTAAAGTTTATAAATGGAAATACCTTGTTTCTTTGCAAGAAGTTTAGGACACTGGGGTTTCCAATGACCTTTTTCATTGCAGTGGAAACACTTTCCTTTAAGTGTAGCATCACCAGAAGGAGCAGCCTTTTTCATGGCTTTTGTTCGCTTCTTGGTGTTCTTCCACTTCTTCTTCGATTTGGGCTTTGAAGCAGAGGCAACATTTGCTTCAGGTTTTATCGTCCCATTACCATTCCTAGGATTGTGAGGTTTACTCCCTTTCTTCTTAGGTCCTCCAATCAAATTTTCATAAGTTTGAAGGTCATTGACTAATACATGAAAGTGAATTTCCTTCTTATTCATGACATAATTTGATGTGTATTGTAGAAATGCTGGAGTCAGGCTATTCAAGATAAGACTAACTTGAGTAGCACTGTCCATTTCAGCACCATGATCCTGGGCTTCTTGGAAATAACTGGACATGAGGAGAACATGGTCACGCACGTTTTGATGAGGTTCCATCCGTGCATTAATGTACTTCTTAGTCGCGTCAAAGCGTGACTGAAGTGATGCCTTACCGAATAGCTCATTTAACTTCGTCATAACTTCAGCAGCCTTCTCAGTTTTAGAAAACCGAGTTTTGAGGGTGTCAACCATGCTAGAAAGCATAAAGTATAGAGCTTTGTCATTTGCTTTCTGCCAACGCTCATACTTTTCTTTCACAGCATTGGATGCATTATCCCCAGGCACTTCAGGTGACGCCTCAGTTAAAACAAACAAGGCACTTTCTCCTATGAGAGCAATATTAATGTTCTCATTCCATTTATTAAAGTTAGATCCATTCGGCTTATTTTCGATCAACGGTGATAACATTTGATTCATTTTGACAAAACAGATACTACAAAATAATAGAAATCAACAAATAGAAATTAAATAATGGTTTAACACACAAAAACAATTCAGAAATTATAAGCACATAGCAAGTAGGAATGATATGAGAAAATACTTAAAAAATTCAATCCTAAATAATTTCCAAGGTTTTCAACAAACTGATATCAGTGTCCCGTTTAGGCGAGAGTCAAAGCTACCATCCATTGAATAGAGTTGTCAGCTCATCTAAAATGTTAAACATTCTAGCAACCTTTTATTCGATCAAGATCAGAATCCAGCGTTGTCCCGTTTAGGCGAGAGTCAAGGCTATTCTATCTCATGAGCTTCTACCATTGTTTCGCAATTTGCAAGTCAAATATGGTCGCCACCATTAGGGTGATCTATACCATATAAAACACTTACAAACCACTTATCATGCGAGATTAAACGGTGCAAAATTGCTAATGAACGTTCCTCCATTAGGGAGGATTACTCACTAAAACAAAGATCGGTGTAAAACCCACAATGGAGATCGAATATCTTAATAATAATAAAGCTCATTGTTTAAAATGTATTTTCTTTATTATTCTAATAAATAAATCTCATTAAATTCTATTTAAGAATTAAAATTCAAAAATAAGAATTAATATAATATTTATAAAATTATACTTAGATGGTGATTGAAATAAAATTAATTATTTCCATCTTAGTAATAATCTTAAATATAAATATTAAGGAAAATAATTTAAGTTGAATTAAATAAATAATTAGCAACTTAAAAATTTCCTTTGAGATTATATTTATTGGGTTCGAAAATTTAAAGTATATAAAAATACAATTTTCGAAAAATAATAAAAATAGAAAAGAAATACTTCAAGCAAAAATATCACCTATCTAGATTTTCTTTGACTAGTTAATTCAATTTCTAATAATATATATATATATTTTAAATTCATTTATTTAAATTAATCAATTAAATGAAAAAATCATTGATTGTAGTTGGTCCAAGAATTAATTAAAATAAATAATTAATTTACAACTCAATCTATTTTTCAAAATAAAAATAAAAATCGAAAATATTGCATAATTAAAATGCAAATTTCGAAATTGTTTAATAAAATAAAATATATATATATATTGAAAATTATTTAAATTTAAGTTGAAAAATTAAATTTCAACCTAAAAATAATTTTCTATTTAATTAAGTGTCATGAAAAATCAATAAATATCTAAGTATCATGATGAAAATGAACTTAGATATTTACATTTTTCAAGTTAATTAAATGTATTAAATTCAAGAAATAATAATTAAGTGTAGAGAATGCTTAATTATTAATTTTTATTTAATACTAGGAAAAATATACTTAATAAAATTGTACCAAAATTAATTATTTAAATAATTAATTTCACAAAGTATAATATTTTCCTATTTAAATATTAGAAATAATAAGTAGTCTAGAAATTACTATCTAGAAAATATCTTATTTGACTAAGTATCTTTTCAAAAAATTTGAAAAATATCTAATTTAAGTTAGATAGAAAAAATCTATAACTTAAATAATTTCAAATTTAGATTTAATTAAATATCAAAAATTAAGTTGTAACCACTTAATTTGAAGATATCTTTTTAAAGTTAATATTTGAAAAAGATATTAACCAAAAAATATCTAAAATATTGCATTTTAAGTTAATATTTGAAAAGATATTAACTTAAAAAATATCTTAAGAATCTTTAATAACTAATGCCTAGGATTCCTCAACTTGATTTAAAATTTAAATCAAATATTCAAATTTAAGTTAGATGAGAAAAATCAGTTGATACAACTAATTTATAACTTAAATAGGAATATTTAATTAAATAAGCTCCAGAAAGAATCTTAGTTAGTTAAAATTCTATATTTAATTAAATACAAGAAAAATACAAATAGTTTGTCTAGAAATAATATCTAAACTAAAAGTGTTTTTCTTAAAATTAACTTTAAAATATTAAAATGAAAATAAATTTTCATATATTTTAAAAGTTAATTATGTTGCTAATTCAATTTTATTAGGTCAAACTAATATAATTAACCTAGTACAGTTATTTAAATCAGGCAAATGGGCCTTCACAATTGGGGTAGTTCATGTGAGGGGGTGCTGGGTTCAGTATGTCGTACCCACTTCTATGGCTCCCAACTCTCACACAAGGCCCAAAAGAGAGGAATTTAACCTTAAAATAAATAACTGTTATTAATTGAATAGGTCCAATAACTAAATGGACCTAAATAAAATCTATCATGGTGTGACATTTTATTTAGCAACAACCTATATGTATCTATATTAAAACAAAATAAACATATAGGCTCACACAGGCACACTTTGGATGGATCCTATCATGTTGCTAGGTCATACACAGATGAAAGAAGATTGTAAAATTTACCTGTTACAAATTATTATCTTGACCAAGGGAGCCATCAGATCATTAGATCTGGCAAAAAGTAACCATGGCTATTTGCAATCAAGTAATAATAGGTTTTGAAAAAACTTACACACAAGTTAAAACCACATACTCCTGCAACAAGGTTAGATGGATAGTTGGAAGTAGGATTTATTTAATTTTAAATAAATAATTTCGAAAAATAAATAATTAAATAAAAAATATTTTAATTTTCGAAAAAATATTTTAATTTCGGAAATAAAATAAATTTAAATTTCGAAAAAAAAAATTTAAAATTAAACCTACTTTTTGAAAAATTAGGTTTCAACCAACCTAAATATCATTTCAAAATTTGCTAACTACTTTTAAGAATTAAATGTTATTTTAAAAATAAAAATTAAATAAAAATTAGAAAAGATAAAAGAAATATCTTTTCAGATTTTAAATTTAATTTAAATAAATAAAATAACAAAATTTAAAAGTTAGTAAAATATCTTACATCTATTTAAAATTACATGATTATAAATATCTTATTTTAAATTTAAATAAGGTCAAAATATCTAAAAAAGATTTGATTTTAAAAAAAATATTTATAAAATCTGACCTTAAAATTTAAAAAATAAGATAAGATATAATCAAATTTAAAATAAGATAGATTTTTAAGCAAGAAGATAGATACTAATTCTATTCAAATTCAAATTACACTAATATCTTGAATTAAATTTAAAAAATATTAAATTAATTCAAAAAGATAATTAGAATTGAATTAGGAATAGTAATAGTATATATACAAAACTATACAAAAAATCGGAAGTTAATTCCATGAAAAAGTATGAAAAATCGAAGAAAAACGAAAAAATTGTGAACTGTACGGACAGATTTGCGATCGCAGGAAAATATCAGCAGAGCCCCGATTTTTTCAAATCTTCAAAAATTCATAACTAATTCAAATAAAATCCAAATTGAGTTCTGTAAAAGGCTAATTTGCTTAATTTTTTTCATACTATCCACTAAAAATAACACTCAATACAACATGATACCATCCAAAGAACATACAAACAATCATTTTAAAGTCCAAATTTCATGTAAGTAAATCAATTACCATGGCTCTGAGGCCAGTTGTTGGAAATTTATTTTACCAGGATCTTAGATCTACTCACAAGTATGTTGTTTAAACATCCTAAATATGAACTTTCTAAAACGATAAATTAAACACATATAAAGTTAAGAAAACCTTAAATTGATGCAGCGGAATTAATGTCTCCTTCCACTCAGATCTCTAACCCTTGATTCCTTTCTGTAGCAGAGTATAATCAAGATCTGAGCCCGAATGTCCTTCTTCTTCAAGTTTGATCCTTCACAGTCTTCCAATCTATGATTGAGTTACTGCTTGCTGTGTGTGGGCACTTACTCTTTCACTAGGGTCGAAAAAGATGAAGGAGAAAAGAGGAGAGAGGGTTTCGGCCATGGAATAGAAAGTGAGGAAGGCTCAGTTTTCTGAAGAGAGAAATTTCTGTCAGAAAGATGATCTGAAAACTTGTGTTTTGACTGAGCCATCACTTTCTATTTATAGGCAACTACTAGGTCTAGGTTTAGAACTATTTGGCATTAAAATAATGAAAATATTAATTTGAAAAATCAACTTAAGTGGCCGGCCATGGTGTTGTAATGGGCCTCACTTAATTTTGCAATTTTATCAAATTTTATCTCTATTTTCTCAAAAATGCCAATTTTCCAATTCTAACCTTTTAAATGCCAAAACTAATTATTTAATAACTAAAATAGATTATTGAATAATATTGTCATTTAATTTAATTATTAATTAGACATAAAAAGTCCATTAATAAATAAATAAACCTATAAACTCTTTTCTTTACAATTTCACCCCTGCTTAGTGAAAATTCATAAAATTAGACATAGTCTAACTTTAGAATTATAATTGATCAATCACGAATCAATTAATGAGTCTTACAAGCAGAATGTTCTCAACTAGAATGGGGACCATGGATCTATATGCTGAGCTTCCAATAAGTGAACCAAATTTACCAAGTAAATTCCTACTTATTAATTCTTCGTTGAATCCACTCTTAGAACTTAGAATTGCACTCTCAGACTTATATAGAGCATATTGTATGTTCCACGATATCAATATACTATCTCATTTAACCATTGTTATAATCTTATTGTGATTTAAAGATCCTCTATATAGATGATCTACATCGAGATGGGATTTCTTTACCGTTCTCACCCCTCAATGTATTTTGCCCCTTCAAACACTTAGCTACCTGTAAATGGTGTTTAGTGATCTAATAATTAGTCAGTTAAACAAGAGCTCATCTATTTACTTCTATTTGCTAAGCTCGAAGGGAATCATCACTTGACTTCTATACACCAGTAGAAGCTATAGATTCCATATTTATGTTCAGCACTCCCACTCAATCATACTATCATGTTCCCAAAATATACGTATCACCCTGACCCAAAAGTAGGCTTAACTAATAAATCAAAGAACATGAATAGCACTCCTGAGTTGAGCCCAAGCATATCAGGATTTAGATTCTTTTAATCTTAAGATCAACTACTGATATTGACTTGGAAAGATATGTATAACGGTAAGTTTGTAATATCTTAACTTAGTTGCAATATCGGTCCAGTCCAATGTATACTCCATACATTCGAAACTAGTATACTTTACTTATGTCCTGGAAAGAACATAACACTTACTCCAAGTGTAAGTACACATCATCGCTGATTATCACATTAGTGTAAATCCAATAACACTGATGAAACAGGGACCAAAACTTTTGATTCATATGATCACAATCACATTCCACTGTGTTGACGATACTGTAATTGTGAATAAACATATGATCTGTATTTAACTGATTTTGTGTGTATGAATGTAATAAACATATTAAACATATTAAACCATTAGCATGTAAATTCATGCAAACATCAATCACTTCAAATTTCTTATATTGATAACTAATCAGATTGTAAAGAGTTTTATTTAGGGCATAAAACCCAACAAACTCCCACTTGCACTAATATAAAACAAACTGTGCAAATAGGTCAACCTGATGTCTTGATCTTCAGATCAAGTGTAGTATATTTGAATCCACCCAAACTTCTGGAAACTAGTTCATAAATACTCTTATGAAACATCCTTTACTATATGCTTTACTCATCAAGGGATACTGAAATCTTTACTGTTTGAAAAGTACATCTGAATTAACAGAAGACATATCTCTCATATTTTAAAATATGTAATTGAGATAATACAGTGTAGACTTTTCTTCAGTGATATAACTTTCTGGTATTTTCGAATAGACCAAGTTATAGTTCTTCTCTGGTAGAGCTTGAATTATTATACAATAATTCCTCCACCCCCAAAGTAAGCACCATATTACAGAATTTCGAAATTAGATGGTTAGATACAAAGACAACTGATACACAGTTCCTTAATATCTGACATATAGATCACTTTCATAAATCCTTCTTGAATATCTTCTAATGTTCCCTATTTGATTACATCTCTGATAGCTCCCACTCAATAGCAGATGTCTGGTTAAATAATACTTTTAACCTCTGATTGTTTGGAGAGTTACGTAGTTGTGACTTTTGTATTAGTCTGAAACTTTAAGTCAAGACTAAGTAATCAACATAGCAGACTAGTATTTGAAGTGAAAAATACATGCCAGAGATAAAGTAATCAAAATTAAGATACCATCAAATTTTATGAGGATTAAGAATTCTTGGTTCAAGTCATTCGAATGGACTGAACTAGAGTTCTTTATCTTATTCTCATAATTCTGATAAGCTATACCTATCCATGTGAAATGGTTAGATTTGCTTTTCAGTAGTGTTCTTAAGTACCTACCACAATTATCAACCTAATGAAGATGGGTATAGAATTTTAAAATTCTCCCACTCAATTAAGGTAGTGTGAAACTTTAACAAAGAACTTTCAAAGGTATCAAACTTTTACTTACAACAGTAAAAAACGAAATGGAACATACAATCAAGATCAAGAATTTATATTGACAATAACTGACTCATTATATTACTTCCATGTTTAAACAAGATATGTGCTTCATAGGGAATTGTGGAATGGACTCCACCCCTAAGAATATACATATAGGGTACTATGGATAACCTCCACCCCTAAGTATATAGAGATTATGATCCACCCCTAAAGGTTGTAAAGATCATGATTCTCTAAGTGTGATAGAGTTTATGTGGAGTTGAATACTATCCAGAGTTCATTAGATATAAAAGATCGTTGAACTGCATAGTTTCTTAACTTTTCTCCACCCCTATCAGATCATAAGATCCTTTTATTAAACAAATTCTTAATAATTGTATTAGAATTAACAATTATTGATAAACATAGAAATAATTTCTAGTGTTTATTTAATATAACTCAATGAAGAGTTGTAAATATTATAGAATTTGCATCAATAATAAAAACACTTACACATACAAACATATAAATATAATGTGGTAATAATTGATGAAGATAAAATTAAATGAAGCTCAATCTCATAAATTGCAATAGGGAATTTCGAAAAAAAAACTTTATTAATATTAAAAAAAAAATGTATTGCAACAATATGAGAGAAACAGGGATAAATATCCCTAACTAAAATTTGAAATTCAAATTGTCTTGAACTAAAACAATTAATTCAAAAAATTGAAGAGCTTCATCTTCATCTGGACGATTTCACCCTTGATCCAGCTTTCTTATCCAACTCAATTGAGTTCAAGTAGCTTGGCCTATAAGAAGAAGAAAACAAATAAACAAAGTTAGTCCAGAATCATAAATCCAATTGGATAATAATTCACTAAAACTCTTAAAGTTTATAAATGGAAATACCTTGTTTCTTTGCAAGAAGTTTAGGACACTGGGGTTTCCAATGACCTTTTTCATTGCAGTGGAAACACTTTCCTTTAAGTGTAGCATCACCAGAAGGAGCAGCCTTTTTCATGGCTTTTGTTCGCTTCTTGGTGTTCTTCCACTTCTTCTTCGATTTGGGCTTTGAAGCAGAGGCAACATTTGCTTCAGGTTTTATCGTCCCATTACCATTCCTAGGATTGTGAGGTTTACTCCCTTTCTTCTTAGGTCCTCCAATCAAATTTTCATAAGTTTGAAGGTCATTGACTAATACATGAAAGTGAATTTCCTTCTTATTCATGACATAATTTGATGTGTATTGTAGAAATGCTGGAGTCAGGCTATTCAAGATAAGACTAACTTGAGTAGCACTGTCCATTTCAGCACCATGATCCTGGGCTTCTTGGAAATAACTGGACATGAGGAGAACATGGTCACGCACGTTTTGATGAGGTTCCATCCGTGCATTAATGTACTTCTTAGTCGCGTCAAAGCGTGACTGAAGTGATGCCTTACCGAATAGCTCATTTAACTTCGTCATAACTTCAGCAGCCTTCTCAGTTTTAGAAAACCGAGTTTTGAGGGTGTCAACCATGCTAGAAAGCATAAAGTATAGAGCTTTGTCATTTGCTTTCTGCCAACGCTCATACTTTTCTTTCACAGCATTGGATGCATTATCCCCAGGCACTTCAGGTGACGCCTCAGTTAAAACAAACAAGGCACTTTCTCCTATGAGAGCAATATTAATGTTCTCATTCCATTTATTAAAGTTAGATCCATTCAGCTTATTTTCAGTCAACAGTGATAACATTTGATTCATTTTGACAAAACAGGATACTACAAAATAATAGAAATCAACAAATAGAAATTAAATAATGGTTTAACACACAAAAACAATTCAGAAATTATAAGCACATAGCAAGTAGGAATGATATGAGAAAATACTTAAAAAATTCAATCCTAAATAATTTCCAAGGTTTTCAACAAACTGATATCAGTGTCCCGTTTAGGCGAGAGTCAAAGCTACCATCCATTGAATAGAGTTGTCAGCTCATCTAAAATGTTAAACATTCTAGCAACCTTTTATTCGATCAAGATCAGAATCCAGCGTTGTCCCGTTTAGGCGAGAGTCAAGGCTATTCTATCTCATGAGCTTCTACCATTGTTTCGCAATTTGCAAGTCAAATATGGTCGCCACCATTAGGGTGATCTATACCATATAAAACACTTACAAACCACTTATCATGCGAGATTAAACGGTGCAAAATTGCTAATGAACGTTCCTCCATTAGGGAGGATTACTCACTAAAACAAAGATCGGTGTAAAACCCACAATGGAGATCGAATATCTTAATAATAATAAAGCTCATTGTTTAAAATGTATTTTCTTTATTATTCTAATAAATAAATCTCATTAAATTCTATTTAAGAATTAAAATTCAAAAATAAGAATTAATATAATATTTATAAAATTATACTTAGATGGTGATTGAAATAAAATTAATTATTTCCATCTTAGTAATAATCTTAAATATAAATATTAAGGAAAATAATTTAAGTTGAATTAAATAAATAATTAGCAACTTAAAAATTTCCTTTGAGATTATATTTATTGGGTTCGAAAATTTAAAGTATATAAAAATACAATTTTCGAAAAATAATAAAAATAGAAAAGAAATACTTCAAGCAAAAATATCACCTATCTAGATTTTCTTTGACTAGTTAATTCAATTTCTAATAATATATATATATATTTTAAATTCATTTATTTAAATTAATCAATTAAATGAAAAAATCATTGATTGTAGTTGGTCCAAGAATTAATTAAAATAAATAATTAATTTACAACTCAATCTATTTTTCAAAATAAAAATAAAAATCGAAAATATTGCATAATTAAAATGCAAATTTCGAAATTGTTTAATAAAATAAAATATATATATATATATTGAAAATTATTTAAATTTAAGTTGAAAAATTAAATTTCAACCTAAAAATAATTTTCTATTTAATTAAGTGTCATGAAAAATCAATAAATATCTAAGTATCATGATGAAAATGAACTTAGATATTTACATTTTTCAAGTTAATTAAATGTATTAAATTCAAGAAATAATAATTAAGTGTAGAGAATGCTTAATTATTAATTTTTATTTAATACTAGGAAAAATATACTTAATAAAATTGTACCAAAATTAATTATTTAAATAATTAATTTCACAAAGTATAATATTTTCCTATTTAAATATTAGAAATAATAAGTAGTCTAGAAATTACTATCTAGAAAATATCTTATTTGACTAAGTATCTTTTCAAAAAATTTGAAAAATATCTAATTTAAGTTAGATAGAAAAAATCTATAACTTAAATAATTTCAAATTTAGATTTAATTAAATATCAAAAATTAAGTTGTAACCACTTAATTTGAAGATATCTTTTTAAAGTTAATATTTGAAAAAGATATTAACCAAAAAATATCTAAAATATTGCATTTTAAGTTAATATTTGAAAAGATATTAACTTAAAAAATATCTTAAGAATCTTTAATAACTAATGCCTAGGATTCCTCAACTTGATTTAAAATTTAAATCAAATATTCAAATTTAAGTTAGATGAGAAAAATCAGTTGATACAACTAATTTATAACTTAAATAGGAATATTTAATTAAATAAGCTCCAGAAAGAATCTTAGTTAGTTAAAATTCTATATTTAATTAAATACAAGAAAAATACAAATAGTTTGTCTAGAAATAATATCTAAACTAAAAGTGTTTTTCTTAAAATTAACTTTAAAATATTAAAATGAAAATAAATTTTCATATATTTTAAAAGTTAATTATGTTGCTAATTCAATTTTATTAGGTCAAACTAATATAATTAACCTAGTACAGTTATTTAAATCAGGCAAATGGGCCTTCACAATTGGGGTAGTTCATGTGAGGGGGTGCGGGTTCGGTATGTCGTACCCACTTCTATGGCTCCCAACTCTCACACAAGGCCCAAAAGAGAGGAATTTAACCTTAAAATAAATAATTGTTATTAATTGAATAGGTCCAATAACTAAATGGACCTAAATAAAATCTATCATGGTGTGACATTTTATTTAGCAACAACCTATATGTATCTATATTAAAACAAAATAAACATATAGGCTCACACAGGCACACTTTGGATGGATCCTATCATGTTGCTAGGTCATACACAGATGAAAGAAGATTGTAAAATTTACCTGTTACAAATTATTATCTTGACCAAGGGAGCCATCAGATCATTAGATCTGGCAAAAAGTAACCATGGCTATTTGCAATCAAGTAATAATAGGTTTTGAAAAAACTTACACACAAGTTAAAACCACATACTCCTGCAACAAGGTTAGATGGATAGTTGGAAGTAGGATTTATTTAATTTTAAATAAATAATTTCGAAAAATAAATAATTAAATAAAAAATATTTTAATTTTCAAAAAAAAATATTTTAATTTCGGAAATAAAATAAATTTAAATTTCGAAAAAAAAAATTTAAAATTAAACCTACTTTTTGAAAAATTAGGTTTCAACCAACCTAAATATCATTTCAAAATTTGCTAACTACTTTTAAGAATTAAATGTTATTTTAAAAATAAAAATTAAATAAAAATTAGAAAAGATAAAAGAAATATCTTTTCAGATTTTAAATTTAATTTAAATAAATAAAATAACAAAATTTAAAAGTTAGTAAAATATCTTACATCTATTTAAAATTACATGATTATAAATATCTTATTTTAAATTTAAATAAGGTCAAAATATCTAAAAAAGATTTGATTTTAAAAAAAATATTTATAAAATCTGACCTTAAAATTTAAAAAATAAGATAAGATATAATCAAATTTAAAATAAGATAGATTTTTAAGCAAGAAGATAGATACTAATTCTATTCAAATTCAAATTACACTAATATCTTGAATTAAATTTAAAAAATATTAAATTAATTCAAAAAGATAATTAGAATTGAATTAGGAATAGTAATAGTATATATACAAAACTATACAAAAAATCGGAAGTTAATTCCATGAAAAAGTATGAAAAATCGAAGAAAAACGAAAAAATTGTGAACTGTACGGACAGATTTGCGATCGCAGGAAAATATCAGCAGAGCCCCGATTTTTTCAAATCTTCAAAAATTCATAACTAATTCAAATAAAATCCAAATTGAGTTCTGTAAAAGGCTAATTTGCTTAATTTTTTTCATACTATCCACTAAAAATAACACTCAATACAACATGATACCATCCAAAGAACATACAAACAATCATTTTAAAGTCCAAATTTCATGTAAGTAAATCAATTACCATGGCTCTGAGGCCAGTTGTTGGAAATTTATTTTACCAGGATCTTAGATCTACTCACAAGTATGTTGTTTAAACATCCTAAATATGAACTTTCTAAAACGATAAATTAAACACATATAAAGTTAAGAAAACCTTAAATTGATGCAGCGGAATTAATGTCTCCTTCCACTCAGATCTCTAACCCTTGATTCCTTTCTGTAGCAGTATAATCAAGATCTGAGCCCGAATGTCCTTCTTCTTCAAGTTTGATCCTTCACAGTCTTCCAATCTATGATTGAGTTACTGCTTGCTGTGTGTGGGCACTTACTCTTTCACTAGGGTCGAAAAAGATGAAGGAGAAAAGAGGAGAGAGGGTTTCGGCCATGGAATAGAAAGTGAGGAAGGCTCAGTTTTCTGAAGAGAGAAATTTCTGTCAGAAAGATGATCTGAAAACTTGTGTTTTGACTGAGCCATCACTTTCTATTTATAGGCAACTACTAGGTCTAGGTTTAGAACTATTTGGCATTAAAATAATGAAAATATTAATTTGAAAAATCAACTTAAGTGGCCGGCCATGGTGTTGTAATGGGCCTCACTTAATTTTGCAATTTTATCAAATTTTATCTCTATTTTCTCAAAAATGCCAATTTTCCAATTCTAACCTTTTAAATGCCAAAACTAATTATTTAATAACTAAAATAGATTATTGAATAATATTGTCATTTAATTTAATTATTAATTAGACATAAAAAGTCCATTAATAAATAAATAAACCTATAAACTCTTTTCTTTACAATTTCACCCCTGCTTAGTGAAAATTCATAAAATTAGACATAGTCTAACTTTAGAATTATAATTGATCAATCACGAATCAATTAATGAGTCTTACAAGCAGAATGTTCTCAACTAGAATGGGGACCATGGATCTATATGCTGAGCTTCCAATAAGTGAACCAAATTTACCAAGTAAATTCCTACTTATTAATTCTTCGTTGAATCCACTCTTAGAACTTAGAATTGCACTCTCAGACTTATATAGAGCATATTGTATGTTCCACGATATCAATATACTATCTCATTTAACCATTGTTATAATCTTATTGTGATTTAAAGATCCTCTATATAGATGATCTACATCGAGATGGGATTTCTTTACCGTTCTCACCCCTCAATGTATTTTGCCCCTTCAAACACTTAGCTACCTGTAAATGGTGTTTAGTGATCTAATAATTAGTCAGTTAAACAAGAGCTCATCTATTTACTTCTATTTGCTAAGCTCGAAGGGAATCATCACTTGACTTCTATACACCAGTAGAAGCTATAGATTCCATATTTATGTTCAGCACTCCCACTCAATCATACTATCATGTTCCCAAAATATACGTATCACCCTGACCCAAAAGTAGGCTTAACTAATAAATCAAAGAACATGAATAGCACTCCTGAGTTGAGCCCAAGCATATCAGGATTTAGATTCTTTTAATCTTAAGATCAACTACTGATATTGACTTGGAAAGATATGTATAACGGTAAGTTTGTAATATCTTAACTTAGTTGCAATATCGGTCCAGTCCAATGTATACTCCATACATTCGAAACTAGTATACTTTACTTATGTCCTGGAAAGAACATAACACTTACTCCAAGTGTAAGTACACATCATCGCTGATTATCACATTAGTGTAAATCCAATAACACTGATGAAACAGGGACCAAAACTTTTGATTCATATGATCACAATCACATTCCACTGTGTTGACGATACTGTAATTGTGAATAAACATATGATCTGTATTTAACTGATTTTGTGTGTATGAATGTAATAAACATATTAAACATATTAAACCATTAGCATGTAAATTCATGCAAACATCAATCACTTCAAATTTCTTATATTGATAACTAATCAGATTGTAAAGAGTTTTATTTAGGGCATAAAACCCAACATGTTCATGTCCTGGATTAGACTGATACCTGCTCACAATTCCAACTGCATAACAGATGTCAAGTCTAGTGCATAACATTGCATACATTAGACTTCCAACTGCAAAGGCATAGGGAATTTTCGCCATGTCCTCTATCTTTTGAGGATCAGTCTGAGACTGTTCCTTAGATAG
Organism: Cannabis sativa; assembly: GCF_029168945.1. NCBI lineage: Eukaryota > Viridiplantae > Streptophyta > Magnoliopsida > Rosales > Cannabaceae > Cannabis > Cannabis sativa. The sequence continues at coordinate 51,460,868 of NC_083607.1, read as the reverse complement.
AAGAATACCATATCTAGAAGGCATGTTTTCCCCATTGGTGTTGTTCATGGAGAATCTCTCTAAGACTTTGTCTATGTAGGTTGTTTGAGAGAGAGCAAGAGATCTGTTCTTCCGGTTTCTGATAATCTGAATACCGAGAACATAGGCTGCTTCACACAAATCTTTCATATCGAATTGAGTGTTGAGCCATTCCTTGATGTGAGTCATTTTCTTGACATTGTTTCCAATAATCAAAATTTCATCAACATAAAGGACCAGGAATACTACTACTTGGTCTTCCTTGAGTTGGTAAACACAAGGTTCATCTTCATTCTGAAGAAAGCCTTATGTCTTGATGATTCCATCAAACCTTTTGTTCCATGAGCGAGAAGCTTGCTTAAGTCCATAGATAGACCTGTTTAATTTCCAGATTTTCTTTTCCTGCCTAGGAAGAACATAACCTTCTGGTTGCTCCATATAGATGTTTTCTTCAAGTACCCCATTAAGGAAGGCAGTCTTGACATCCATTTGCCAGATTTCATAATCGAAAGCAGCAGCTATGGAGAGAAGAATTCGGATGGATTTGAGCATGGCAACAGGACTAAAAGTTTCCTCATAGTCCACGCCTTCTCTTTGGGTATAACCCTTGGCTGCAAGTCTAGCTTTAAAAGTTTCGACTTCGCCTCCAGCTCCTCTTTTCTTCTTGTAAACCCACTTGCATCCTATCGGATGAAAGTTGTTAGGTGCGTCTACATATTCCCAGACTTTGTTCCTTTTCATGGAATCCATTTCTGAATCCATGCCGGCCCACCATCGCTTCCGTTGCGGACTAGCCATTGCCTGTTTATAGGTTAATGGATCGTCGTCAATACCGTCACCTACGACCATATTGATTTCACCATCCAAGCCATAACGAGCAGGTTTTGTTGAAACCCTCCCACTACGATGAGGTGTGGTGATCTTCTGAACAGAAACTTTAGTAGTAGATTTCTCAGTTTGTTCAACTGAGGGAGTGGGATTGTCTTCTTCACAAGTGGAAGAGGATGGAACATTGGAAGGACTTATATCTGATAGCAATTCCTCTAGAACAACTTTACTTTTCGGTTTGTAGTCTTTAATATAGTTCTTCAAGGAAAGTAGCATTTGTAGAAACAAACACTTTGTTATCCTTGTGACTATAAAATAGTCCACCCCTAGTCTCTTTAGAATTTCCGACCAACATTCATACTTCGGTACGTGATTCAAGTTTTCCTTCTTTCTTTCTTAAGACATGAGCAGGGCACCCCCAAATTCTGTAATGGCGTAAACTAGGTGTACGACCATTCCAAAGTTTGACGGGTGTCTTAGGGATTGCTTTAGATGGAAAAACATTTAAAATGTCATTTGCCATCTGTATAGCATATCCCCAGAAGGACGTAGACAGAGTTGAATAACTCAGCATAGACCTAACAATTTCCAAAAGAGTGCGATTTCTTATTTCTGGAACTCCATTTTTTTGTGGAGTGCTTGGGGCAGTGTATTGGGATTCAATTCCAAGTTCAATTAAATGATCTTTGAACTGCATATCCATATATTCTCCACCCCTATCAGTTCGCAAGATCTTTAATGATTTACCTAATTGGTTTTGGGCCAAAGCATGAAACTCTGGAAACTTTTCAAACGTTTCAGATTTCTTTTGCATTAGGTAAAGAAAACTATATCTAGAGAAATCGTCAATGAAAGTGACAAAATACTCATAACCACCTCGAGCTTTGACATTCAAAGGTCCGCAGACATCGGAATGAACTAACCCTAGAGGGATTTTGGCACGCTCTCCCTTTGCAGAGAAAGAACGTTTAGTCATTTTTCCTTCTAGGCAGAACTCGCATACTGGCAGTTCACATAAGACGACATTTTTCAATGGACCGTCTTTGGTGAGCCTATTGAGTCTATCAAAGCCTATATGCCCTAAACGTAAATGCCATAGATATGTTTGATCATCATTATCAATCTCTTTTCTTTTGAGGTTTCTAGGTCTAGCTACACTGAAAAGTTCACTCTTTAGTGAGATTTGAGTACTCGGTCTTAAAACATAAAGCCCTTGTTCCATTATAGTAACACATATTTGAAATCCATTACGAGAAATTATACAATTTGTACTGGAAAAATTCAATATATAAGATTGTGTTTGCAAACATGAGACACTAATCAAGTTTCTACTAAAGTTTTGAATAAATAAAACATTTTCTAAAATTAAAAATCTTCGTTGAAACTTGATGCGGGCTATTCCTCTAGCTTTGACCGACACTAATTCGCCATTGCCAACTTTAAGCTTTAACTCTCCTGGAAGCAGATTTTCCCAAGTTTCAAGCAACTGTAGTGAAGAACATACTATTGGAAATTATTTTACCAGGATCTAGATTTACTAACAAGTATGTTGGATTAACAACCTAATATGAATTCTAAAACAATGAAAATAAACACATATAAAGTTAGAAAACCTTACAGTGGGTGCAGCGGAATAATATGACTCCTTCCGTTCAGATCTCTAGCCCTTGATTCCTTTCTGTAGCAGAGCATCACCAAGATCTGAACCTTTCTTTGATGCAGAAATTCCATAGTCTTCCATACTATGATTGAGATACCACTTGATGTGTGTGGGCACTACTCATCTCACAAGGATTTCGAAATTTCTCTCTATTTTTCTCTCTCAATTTCGTGGCTGATAGCATGCAAGAGAAGAGACACAAAGGTTGCTTTATATAGGGAGAAGGGAGAGCACAACTTTCCAAATAAAACAGTTTCCTTAATTACTGTGTAATCAATTAACTGCCTTATTTAGTGTGATCAACCACTTTCCTATTTTTGCTAGGCTTTGATTAGCAATTACATGACAATTAAAAAATAAAAATAATAATTGGGAAACACAAAGGGAGTGCTCGGCCATATAGGGAATATGGGCCTCACTTGGATTTTGCAGTTTCCTCAATTTTATTTCAATTTCTCCAAAAATGCCATTTTTCCAATTCTAATAATTTAAATGCCAAAACTAATTATTTAATAACTAAAATAGATTATTAAATAATATTGTCATTTAAAATAATTATTAATTAGACATACAAAGTCTCTTAATTAATAATTAAACCTAGAAACCCTTTTCTTTAAGATTTCATCCGTAAACTGTGAGAATTCATAAAGTAGACATAGTCTAACTTTTAGAATTATAATTGATTAATTAAAATCAATTAACTGAGTCTTACAAGCAGTATGGTCTCAACTAGTATGGGGACCATGGGTCTATATAACCGAGCTTCCAATAAGTCGAACCAAATTTACCAAGTAAATTCCCTAACTTATTAATTCCTCATTGAATCCACACTTAGAACTTGGAATTGCACTCTCAGTCATATAGAAACGCTCTATATGTTCCACGATATAGACACGTCATTAGTTATCCATTGTTATAACCCTAATGTGATCAATGATCCTCTATATAGATGATTTACACTGTACAGGGATTAAATTACCGTAACACCCTACAATGTATTTTATCCTTAAAACACTTAACCCTGTATAAATGATATTTCACCTAAGTGAAATGAGATCTCCACCATTTATCTTCATTTTGGTAAGCTCGAAGGAAATCATCCTTTACTTCTATTTGCCAAATAGAAGCTATAGATTCCATATTTATGTTAGCGCTCCCCCACTCAATTGCATTACCGTGTTCCCAAAATGTACGTATCACCCTGATACAAAACTAGGCTTACCTAACAAATCAAAGAACATGAGTAACACTCTTGAAATTGAGCCTAACCATATCAGGATTTCGATCATGTGATCTAGGATCAACAGGTGATATTGAATTGAATAGATATTACGGTAAATTTCAACATATCTAATCAAAGTTCAATATCGGTCCCTTTCGATGTATACTCCATACATCCGATACTGGTAAACTTTGCCAATGCCCTGGAAAGGACATAACACTTTTCCAAGGTGTAAGAATACCTATCGCTGATTATACCATGTCAGTCTAAATCCAGTGTTCTGACAAATCAGGGAATAAACTTTTGAACATATAATTAAGATTATATTCCACTGTGCTGACAACACTATAATCTTTAACCAACTCATATGTTCTGGACTTAAAAAGAATTCATACATTATATACCTATAATCATGAAATAAATCATGTGAACCATGCAACATAAAATGTTATTTCTGATCTTTATTAATAAGTAAATCTGATTATATGAAATGAGTTTTATTTAGGGAATAAAACCCAACAAACTCCCACTTGCACTAATATAAAACAAAAAGTGCATTTCAAATAATCATTAACACCTTGATATACCAATCAAGTGTAATAATAGTAAACTCCTCGTAATGGGATCTGACAGGTTGAATTAAACACAACCTCTTCTCCACCATTACTCTTCCTTAATCATAAAATCCTTGATCATGTGAAATTCCTCTCTATATGTCTACTCTTTTGGGATACTGGATTCTATACTTTTGGGCAACTACTCTTTCGTTATTCAGGAAGTAACCCTAGTAGTTAAGGCAAGTTGGAACACTGCCACAAATGTATAGAACTTTCCTTAGACTGAATAAGTATCTTTCCTGCAACTTTTAACATTCAGTCTCTCTCTGGTAGACCAAGAGATTTCAGATAGGTTTTTACACTTCTCCTAAATCACTACTCCACCCCCAAAGTAATCACCATCTCATCAGCAAACTTTCTAGCACAAAGGCAAGTCTTGAAATCTGATGTGGTGTAGTCTAAGAGTTTTAAACAAACACCCTTATTGACTAACATATAGTTCATCTTCTTAATCTTAAGATTTACTTGATTGTCTTCCAATGTTTCTCTCCTGGATTAATCTGATACTTACTCATTACTCCCACTCAACAGCAGGTGTCTGGTCTAAGGCATACTAAAGCATATCTGAGACCTCTCACTGTTGATTCAAGAAATTCTTTCATTGCTTTATCTTTTCTGGAATAGTTGAAACTTTTCCTTAGATAAATAAAATCTATATCTAAAGAGTTGTGAAGCTTCTATAGATTGCCATTGGAAAGAAAATGCATCAGCATCTTATGCTTGCATTAGAGTAAGTAATTACCAGGTATACCACAAGCCATAGGTTTAGATAAACTCATACCTATAATACTAGGAACATAAATTTTTGTTAAGTCCATTGAATAGACTTATGAACGAAAATTTCCTTTCATGTCCTTGTAATAGAAAACTTTAGGTTACTCCATGTGAATGGATCAAACTATAGTTCTCTTGGCTTTCTTCTTAGTTTCTTATCTTGACAATCCATTACTTGTTTAAACTCACAATGGATTTTAATCACTAGTGTCTTCCAAGTTATAACAAGGTGAGTTCCTAGAAACTCTCCCACTACAACAAGGTACCGTGAACTATGTCAAAGAAAACTAAATGGTATAGACCTCTTCAGTTGTGTTAAGACAACAGAGGTAGTGGGATCATCTTGTAACGAATAAGATGATAGAACACTTATGGAATCAAGAAAAAATATCTCCTTTATTTGCTACTTTATTTTCAGACTTAGTCATTTTCTTAGAAAAGCAGTATTTGTTTAAACAAACACTTTCTTATCTAATGACTATGGGATGCTCCACCCCTAATCACTTAGAATAGCTAACAAACATGCAAACCAGGGTTATCAGTTCTAGCTTTTCTTGAGATTTCGATTAGGTCATCTGTAACACCCTAACTATCTTAGGCGTATTACGTGATTTTTAAACGTACTGTGCAGCTCGTTGCTAATCAACGAGGTTTATGGAAAAACGTGATTAATTAAATTTTTGCTTTTTCATTAAACTTATAAACCATTTTACAAAAAGTCTCGGGATCCCGATTTATAAAAATATTTACAAACGTTTTCACTGTTTAACTTTTACATCAAATTGAAAGTCGTCTAACGACAGTTACAAAAATCTCAGCCCTGCTGTCCCGAGGATCGTACGCTCCAGGCCTAACCGCCCCGACATGTACAATCTCATATGCTCGGTCACGGTCCATCAGCTACAGCCTTGCCTTTACCTACACATGAACGTAAACTGTGAGTCGACAGACTCAGTAAGAAAAGCATAATAATAACATACATAAAACTGACTGCCGTGTCCAACACGATACTGAGTCCCGCTACTGCCATGTCCAACATGGTACTGAGCACTACTGCCATGTCCAACATGGTACTGAGTTTTGAACGTTCAGGGGACGGTACTATTGACAAGTATCCTCCTGATCGGTCGAACCGGTCATACTCCGGCTGCTGGTCATACTCCAGCCTGTACCGACGGGATAGGTCAATAGCACTGAACCACCAACCAAGTGTCACTGATCGGCCGAACCGGTCATACTCCGTCGGTCATACTCCACTCGTACCGACGTGACAGGGTTGGGTGGTTCGAAGCCAAAATACATATCTAATGTAATCTAACAGGCTTCCTACATGCACGCTAAACATGTAATCTACATATGCATACTGTTATACTAATCTTACCTCGGATTCCGATTTCGTGTGTGCTTCAACCCGACCGGAACCGAAGCCGAACGGCGGACATCGGCTCCTAAACCATAAAAATCACAACGCTATAAGTGACACGCTAAATCACTTCCCGGGGACTAAAACTTGAAACTAAAAGTTTCCCTATCGATAAAAAGCATGGCAACACCCCTAAAAACCCAAAAACGAGGAAAACTAGGGTTCTGAAAAATCCCCAACCGTGACCAGGTTGCCCAACCGAATTCCGGTTCGGGAAATTCGAACCCCCATCCGGAATTCCGGATGCTCAACCGGAATTCCGGTTCCTCGCAGGCAGCAACCACAAAATCTCATAACTCGACCAATTTAACCCCAATTGATCCCAAACTTTCCAGACCTGTTCTATATGCCCCAAATGACATTTCAAAGGCATCAAACCTACCCATAAACCACACATGCAAAATTCACCATTGGAGCTCAAGCTTTGAGTTCCAAACTCAAGCTTGAGCAAAACCACTTAAACAAGCAATCCATAGGCTTAATTCAACATAACTAAGCATAAACTAACCTCTGCAAACTAACAAGAACAACAGCAACAACACAGAACATAATCACAACACTTTCCTTCCAAAATTCATACCTTTTACATAAAAACAACAAAGCTTAGCTCAATCTAACTATCATGCTTCAAAACAACCTAAATAGCCTTAATCTAACAAGCATTAACCTCTGAAATAAACCTCAATTCACAGCAGCAAGAATCACATAAAAAACCAACATGCATTTCACATTTTCACACATTTTCTTCAAGAAAAACAAGCAAGAATTAAAGCCAAGAGTTACCTCAATTAAAATCACTATGATCTTGCTAAAAACAACTTGAAATCAACAAGGAAATCCAGCCCTAGCTGCTCCCCAAGCTTGGCCGAACAAGAGAGGAAAGGAGAGAGCTTTGTGTGTGTGTGTTTTGGAATTTCTTGATTTTTTTGACTAAGTGTAAAATTGAGAGAAAAAAAAAGGATTTAAGTCATATAAATCATTTACTTTCAGCCAACTAAAAATAATCAAATAACTTATAATTTCCATTTAATAAATCACATAAGACAAAACACAAATGGGGCAAAAAGACCATTTTGCCCCTCCACCATAAAATCACATAAATCATACTAAAGGGGGTATTTTTGGGACATTCTAAATTCCCGGCCATTCCCGACATTCCCAATGTCTAAAACCCGTCCCCAAAATACTAACATACTAAGTTGTGATCTCTACTGAGCCAAACGCCGCGTTCCAAAATACCGGACACCGGAAATGCGAAATATAAAAGCTACTGATAACATACTCATGCATATCTGAATTCCATAATAAATTATTTAAATGGCTATAAATAATTTCATGATTAACATAAATAACTGCTAATTTCCAAATTAACTAAGCGGGCTTTACAACTATCCCCCCCTTAAAAGGATTTCGTCCCCGAAATCTAACCTGAATAACTCTGGATATTGAGCTCGCATATCTGACTCAAGCTCCCAGGTGGCTTCTTCCACCTTACTGTTTCTCCAGAGAACCTTGACCAACGCTATGGTCTTATTCCGAAGGACTTTATCCTTTCTATCCAGGATCTGCACTGGCTGTTCCTCATAAGACATATCTGGCTGAAGCTGAAGGCTCTCATAACTGAGTATATGAGAGGGGTCTGAAACGTATTTTCTCAACATTGAGACATGAAATACGTTGTGCACTGCTGATAAAGCTGGAGGCAATGCTAATCGATATGCCACTTGACCTATCTTCTCGAGAATCTCGAAAGGTCCTGTAAACCTAGGGCATAACTTGCCTCTTTTCCCGAAACGTTTAATCCCCTTCATCGGAGATACTCGCAAAAACACATGGTCCCCTACTCGGAACTCAACATCCCTACGTTTCGGATTTGCGTAACTCTTCTGTCTGCTCTGTGAGGCAAGCATTCTAGCTTTAATCTTCTCTATTGCCTCGTTGGTCCGCTGAACTAACTCTGGACCTAGGTATTTCCTCTCCCCTGTCTCATCCCAGTGGATAGGGGATCTACATTTCCTACCGTACAACAGTTCGTAGGGTGCCATCCCTATCGTACTCTGGTAACTGTTGTTGTATGAAAATTCCACTAACGGTAGGTATTTACTCCATGAACCCTCAAAGTCCATAACACAGGCTCTCAACATATCCTCCAATATCTGAATTGTCCTTTCGGACTGACCATCTGTCTGAGGATGGAATGCTGTACTGAATTTTAGCTTCGTACCCATTGCCCGTTGCAAACTCTGCCAAAATTTGGAGGTGAATTTCGGATCCCTGTCCGAAACTATAGACTTCGGTACCCCGTGAAGTCTCACTATCTCCCTGACATATAACTCTGCCAACTGATCCACTGTAAACGTTGTTCTAACCGGCAGAAAATGAGCAGATTTCGTAAATCGATCCACCACTACCCAGATGGAGTCATGCATACCCGTGGTCCTAGGTAACCCGACCACAAAATCCATCGTAATATCCTCCCATTTCCATTCTGGTAGGGTTAGAGGCTGCAACAACCCTGCTGGTCTCTGATGTTCAGCCTTGATCTGCTGACACGTGAGGCATCTCGAAACGAATTCTACCAAATTCTTCTTCATACCGCTCCACCAGAAGTACGGTTTCAAATCTTGGTACATCTTGGTGGTGCCGGGATGTAGAGAATATGGAGTAGAATGAGCCTCCTCAAAGATCTCGTTTCTCAAGTCCACACTGTTCGGGACACAAACCCTGGCTTTATACAAAAGCATCCCACTATCTGACACTGAAAAGTCTTTGGCTTGACTAGCCAATACCTCATCTCGGATCTTCACTAACTCCGGATCTGTCGTCTGAGCAACCTTTATTCTTTCTAACAGATCAGATTGCAGCGTTAAGTTGTGAAGCTGACCTACCACAAACTCAATGCTGGATCTAACCATATCCTCTGCTAGCTGAGGTGGGATCTGAACCATGCTAGCCACTTGCCCGGGACCCTTTCTGCTTAGGGCATCGGCCACTACATTGGCTTTCCCGGGATGGTAAAGGATCTCACAATCATAGTCCTTCACTAATTCCAACCAACGCCTTTGTCTCATGTTCAAATCTTTCTGAGTAAAGAAATACTTGAGACTTTTATGGTCGGTATAGATCTCGCACTTCTCCCCATACAAGTAATGCCGCCAAATCTTCAGTGCAAAAACCACTGCGGCCAATTCTAAATCATGAGTCGGGTATCGCTGTTCATAATCCTTTAACTGACGGGAGGCATAAGCGATAACCCGATCGGCTTGCATCAATACGCACCCCAAACCCTGTTTGGATGCGTCACAATAGACCACGAACTTCTCCTTGTCCGAAGGCAAAGCTAGTACCGGAGCAGTAATCAACCTCTGTTTCAGCTCCTGAAAACTAGCTTCGCATTTATCTGACCAGATAAATCGCTGATTCTTCTTTGTAAGCTCGGTTAGGGGCATTGAAATTTTGGAGAACCCCTCCACGAACCTACGGTAGTACCCAGCTAATCCCAAGAAGCTTCTGATCTCTGTCACTGTCTTCGGTCTCGGCCAATCCCTGACTGATTCGATCTTCCCGGGATCCACCTTGATCCCGTCTTCACCCACAATGTGCCCTAGGAAGGACACCTGAGACAACCAGAACTCACATTTCTTGAACTTGGCGTAGAGCTTATGTTCTCGAAGTCGTTGCAGTACCATTTGAAGATGTAACTCATGCTCCTCTTCTGACTGAGAGTACACGAGGATGTCGTCGATAAACACAATCACACAGATATCGAGGAAATCCTTGAATACTCTATTCATCAGGTCCATGAATGCTGCAGGAGCATTGGTTAGTCCGAATGACATAACCAGGAACTCGTAGTGTCCATACCTAGTGCGGAAAGCCGTCTTTGGAATGTCCTCCTCTCGGATCCTCAACTGATGATAACCCGAACGGAGATCAATCTTAGAAAAGACCGTCTTCCCCTGAAGCTGATCGAACAAGTCATCAATCCTAGGTAATGGATATTTATTCTTCACCGTCAGCTTGTTCAACTCTCTGTAGTCGATGCACATCCTCATAGATCCGTCCTTCTTCTTCACGAACAAAACCGGGGCTCCCCAGGGTGGCACACTGGGCCGAATGAACCCTATGTCAAGCAACCCTTGGAGCTGAATCTTCAATTCCTTAAGTTCAGCTGGAGCCATCCTATACGGGGCTTTAGAAACCGGATCCACCCCTGGTGCCAAGTCAATCACGAAGTCAATCTCCCGATGAGGTGGTAACCCTGGAAGTTCTTCGGGAAAAACGTCCAAAAATTCCCGAACCACACTGATGTCCTCTGGCCGAATGGTGTCTGGCCGAGTGGTGTCCACCACCACGGCCAGAAACCCTAAGCACCCACCGTGCAATAGTTCTCTCGCTGACATAGCCGAGATCACCGGGATCCGAGATCCCTGAACCGAACCCACAAATACGAACGGTTCTTCACTTTCCGGTTGGAAGACCACCATCTTCCTCTTGCAGTCAATGCTCGCCGAATATTTAGATAGGAAATCCATTCCTAAAATAATATCAAATTCGACTAAGCTCATCTCTATCAGATCAGCGCTTAACTCTCTACCATCTATCCTGATCGGCATAGACCTAATCCACCTATTGGAGATAACCAATTCTCCGCCAGGTAACAGGGTTCCAAACCCTGATTCATATCTATCAAAGGGTCTACCCAACTTACTAAAGACTCTGGCCGCCACATAAGAACGTGTAGCCCCAGAATCAAACAGCACTGAATAAAGCGAGTTGTTAATAAAAAGCTGACCTGTAACAACTGATGGGCTGGCATCTGCATCAGCCTGCGTGATGGCGAATACCCTGGCTGGAGTGGGTATCGCTGGAGCTCTCGGTGCCTCTGGCCGGAGCTGGGGACATTCCCTCTTGAAGTGCCCGGGCATGCCACAATGAAAGCATCCCTGCCCCTTGCACTCTCCCCGATGATGCCTCTTGCAGCTAGGGCACTCGGGGTAGGAGAATCGAGTCTCATTACCACCAGGACGACTCCTCTCGTTCGGTTCCCCCGGAACCTCTTGTTCTGACTCGAGCCGCCGGAAGCAGTGGGTGCCCTCTTCCTCTGATCAATGGCCGAACCACTACTCCCCCTGCTGAAGCCTGATGCAGGAGGGGTAGGAGCTCCGCCACTAACCGGAGTACTGGCTGATTCTGACATACACCCCACTGCGCCCTCAGCTCGCAGTGCCTTCTCCACCATCTGAGCATAGGTGGTGCTGTCGTCTGTGGTAATCATCAGGTCATGCCTGATCTTGGGACTCAACCCGTCCAGATACTTCTCCTTCCTGCTGAAGTCGGTCGGCACAATTCCCGAGGCTAACCTCGCCAACCGGTCAAACTGAGTAGTATACTCAGTGACACTCATGTTCTCCCGCTGGGTCAGGTGAACGAACTCTTTCCTCTTGGCGCTTCTGACCGCCTCATTATAGTACTTCGCGTTGAAGAGTTCCTGGAACCTTTCCCAGGTCATGGTGGTGACATCGTGAATCTGAGACACCATGTCCCACCATACCAGGGCATCCTCCTGGAACTGGAATGTGGCGCACACCACTCTGTCGTTACCGGTGACACCCATAAAGTTCAGAATTCTGGTGATCACCGTAAGCCACTGCTCGGCTTTCGACACATCTGGACCTCCCAGGAATACCGGAGGTGCTTGCTTCCGGAACCGCTCATACAAAGGTTCCAATCTATGGGCCGCCACTACCATCTCGGCACAGGCGGCGAGGGCGGTGCCATTGGAACTACGCGGCACCGGGCTGCAGGAGCACCCTGCTGTCTCTACCTCTGAATCTCGAGGTCTTGTTCTTCGATCTGGGCTTGCATCTCCGCAAACCGCAACTCCCGCGGGGCTCCCCGATCGGGCTGGGGAGCTCAGGCAGCCTGTGGCGGGTTCTCATCACCCCGACCACGAGCCCTGCCTCGGGGACCTCTACCTCGGCCCCTAGCAGGTGGGGGAAACCGAGCTCCCTCTCCCTGATTCGACCCCACGGAGTTGCCCCGACTCCTGGTAGTCCGCCTGGCGTCCATCTAGTTAGAACCGCCTGCGAAACCAAGAGTTGGCATATCAGGTCGTATTCAAGGCGAGCTTACTAATGCCGCTTAATTTGGAAATTAGAAATGAAACATGCGCCTATTCTACTATCAGGCTACTAACATGCTTCCTAACAGGCTTTTCTTTTTCATAACTGAATAAAATAAACTACTAAAGCAATAAAGGCTTACTGAACCGTGAACCGAGCTAACTGCTGATGATGATTGTACATGTCGTGACGATCTTCGGAAGACAACCTGGCGGCTCTGATACCAAATTGTAACACCCTAACTATCTTAGGCGTATTACGTGATTTTTAAACGTCTTTGTGCAGCTCGTTGCTAATCAACGAGGTTTATGGAAAAACGTGATTAATTAAATTTTTGCTTTTTCATTAAACTTATAAACCATTTTACAAAAAGTCTCGGGATCCCGATTTATAAAAATATTTACAAACGTTTTCACTGTTTAACTTTTACATCAAATTGAAAGTCGTCTAACGACAGTTACAAAAATCTCAGCCCTGCTGTCCCGAGGATCGTACGCTCCAGGCCTAACCGCCCCGACATGTACAATCTCATATGCTCGGTCACGGTCCATCAGCTACGACCTTGCCTTTACCTACACATGAACGTAAAGCGTGAGTCGACGGACTCGGTAAGAAAAGCATAATAATAACATACATAAAACCGATCGCCGTGTCCAACACGATACCGAGTCCCGCCATCGCCATGTCCAACATGGTACCGAGCACTACCGCCATGTCCAACATGGTACCGAGTTTTGAACGTTCGGGGGACGGTACTAGTGACAAGTATCCTCCTGATCGGTCGAACCGGTCATACTCCGCCTGGTCATACTCCGGCTGTCGTACCGACGGATAGGTCAATAGCACCGAACCACCAACCAAGTGTCGGCTGATCGGTCGAACCTGGTCATACTCCGCCGCCGGTCATACTCCGGCCGTACCGACGTGACAGGGTTGGGTGGTTCGAAGCCTAAATACATATCTAATGTAATCTAACAGGCTTCCTACATGCACGCTAAACATGTAATCTACATATGCATACTGTTATACTAATCTTACCTGGATTCCGATTTCAGTGTGCTCAACCCGACCGGAACCGAAGGCCGAACGGCGGATTGCGGCTCCTAAACCATAAAAATCACAACGCTATAAGTGACACGCTAAATCACTTCCCGGGGACTAAAACTTGAAACTAAAAGTTTCCCTATCGATAAAAAGCATGGCAATACCCCTAAAAACCCAAAAACGAGGAAAACTAGGGTTCTGAAAAATCCCCAACCGGCAGACCGGTTGCCCAACCGAATTCCGTTCCGGGAAATTCTGAACCCCCATCCGAATTCCGATGCTCAACCGAATTCCGGTTCCTCGCAGCGGAACCACAAAATCTCATAACTCGACCAATTTAACCCCAATTGATCCCAAACTTTCCAGACCTGTTCTATATGCCCCAAATGACATTTCAAAGGCATCAAACCTACCCAGAAACCACACATGCAAAATTCACCATTGGAGCTCAAGCTTTGAGTTCCAAACTCAAGCTTGAGCAAAACCACTTAAACAAGCAATCCATAGGCTTAATTCAACATAACTAAGCATAAACTAACCTCTGCAAACTAACAAGAACAACAGCAACAACACAGAACATAATCACAACACTTTCCTTCCAAAATTCATACCTTTTACATAAAAACAACAAAGCTTAGCTCAATCTAACTATCATGCTTCAAAACAACCTAAATAGCCTTAATCTAACAAGCATTAACCTCTGAAATAAACCTCAATTCACAGCAGCAAGAATCACATAAAAAACCAACATGCATTTCACATTTTCACACATTTTCTTCAAGAAAAACAAGCAAGAATTAAAGCCAAGAGTTACCTCAATTAAAATCACTATGATCTTGCTAAAAACAACTTGAAATCAACAAGGAAATCCAGCCCTAGCTGCTCCCCAAGCTTGGCCGAACAAGAGAGGAAAGGAGAGAGCTTTGTGTGTGTGTGTTTTGGAATTTCTTGATTTTTTTGACTAAGTGTAAAATTGAGAGAAAAAAAAAGGATTTAAGTCATATAAATCATTTACTTTCAGCCAACTAAAAATAATCAAATAACTTATAATTTCCATTTAATAAATCACATAAGACAAAACACAAATGGGGCAAAAAGACCATTTTGCCCCTCCACCATAAAATCACATAAATCATACTAAAGGGGGTATTTTTGGGACATTCTAAATTCCCGGCCATTCCCGACATTCCCAATGTCTAAAACCCGTCCCCAAAATACTAACATACTAAGTTGTGATCTCTACTGAGCCAAACGCCGCGTTCCAAAATACCGGACACCGGAAATGCGAAATATAAAAGCTACTGATAACATACTCATGCATATCTGAATTCCATAATAAATTATTTAAATGGCTATAAATAATTTCATGATTAACATAAATAACTGCTAATTTCCAAATTAACTAAGCGGGCTTTACATCATCCATGAATCTAGTAATGATTTACATTAAGTATACAACCATTGCATCATTCTGAAATTATATTACCATAGAAGGATTTAGGCAACTACTAGTAACTAATCATCAATATGGAACTCGAATTTCTGGGGGGAGGTAAGTTTGGATATAATTCAAAATCAAATTAATGATCTTTGAACTGCATATCTACTAACTTTTTCTCCACCCCTATCAGTTCGCAAGATCTTTAACCACTTACCTTCACCATTGCTAGAAATTCATGAAATTTTTCAAACATTTCAAATTTCTTTTGCATAAGGTAAAATCTAGAGTGATCGTTTTAAGAATACAACGAAAACTCATATCCACCCCTGAATGTACATCCATCTGCGAATGAGATGAAATTACTTTCAGTGGATATAGACATATTAACTCTTTGCAGAGAATGATCTTGTCAAAACCACTATGAACAAGATATAAATGCCATAGATTTATAAAAAATGTGGTTGTATCTTTTGATGACTTAAGTTTAGTTACATCAAAGAGTTCTTAGAATAGTGCAAGTGGATTCTGGTCACAGAATACTAAATGTTGGGTTTTATGTCCTAAATAAAACTCTGTTTCAATGTAATACAGATTATTCAATATCAATAAAGTAACAGAAGTAATTTTTCATTCACTTGTGTATGTTTTGGTTCACTTAATCAATTGCTTGTCTATTTGATTTATAAATTCATCCAAACCCTTTTCACATACTTGATCATGTTTATTGTGTTGTCAACATAGTGGAAAATAAACATGACTATGTGAATAAAGTATTCCTAGATTTATCAGAACACTGGGTTTCACTGATATGACAATCTACAACAGAGTTTACTTACATTTGGAGAAATGTTATGTTCTTTCCAGAACATAGGTTAAAGTAAAGCTCAGGTTGGATGCATGGAGTATGCATTGGAATGGACCGATATTGAACTTTGAATTAGATTTTGAAATTTACTGTAAACATCTACTCAATTCAATATCATAAGTTGATCCTAGATCACATGATCTAAATCCTGATATGGTTAGGCTCAATTTCAAGAGTGTTATTCGTTTTCTTTGATTTGTTAGTTAAGCCTAAATCTTTAGTCTGGGCAATACATACATTTTGGGAACACGGTAGTGCGATTGAGTGGGAGCGCTAACATAAATATGGAATCTATAGCTTCTATCTGGCGAATAGTAAGCAAAGGGTGATTTCCTTCGAGCTTAACCAAACGAGATAAATGATTGAGTACTCATTTCACTTAGTTGAAATATCATTTATACAGGGTTAAGTGATTTAAGGATAAAATACATTGTAGGGTGTTACGGTAATTTAAGTCCCTTTACAGTGTAAATCATCCATATAGAGGATCATTGATCACATTAGGATTATAACAATGGATAACTAATAATGTCTCTATATGGTGGAACATATAGAGCATTCTATATACTGAGAGTGCAATTCTGAGTTCTATGTGTGGATTCACCGAAGAATTAATAAGTCAGTGAATTTAAGTGTAAATTCTAGATCTGCTTATTGGAAGCTCGGATATATAGACCCATGGTCCCCTCACTAGTTGAGATGATATTACTTGTAAGACTCATTTAATTGATTTTAATTAATCAATTAAAAATTCTCAAGATGGACTTGTCTGTTTGAGAATTAATCACTTATTAAGGGCAAAACAGTAAATAGAGATTTTGAAGGGCATATTTATTAATTAGGAAACTTTAATTGGTTTCATTATTAATAAAATAAATGATAATATATTATTTGATAATTAATTTTAATTATTAAATAATTAGATTTGTCATTAATATGGTTGAACAATGGAATTGGCAGTTTTTCACAAAACAGGAAACTATCAGTGTAGGAAAAGGAAAGTTGGAAAAGTGGCAAGCCTTGTTTCCACATTGCCTAGGCCGGCCACTTACCTTCTTTTTCCCTTTTATTTTTTCAATTCCAAATGTCAATCATAGCCCTTGGTGGTCTTCTATAAATAGAAGCCAAAGGCTTCAGAGTTGCATACAACTGAAAAAGCTTTTCACAGCATTATTCTGAAAGAATTTTCTCTCAGAAAATTCTCTCTGAGCCGCCACCCTCTCTCTCTCTATTCCTTCACTGTTTCGAAATGTATGAGTGCTAGAGTAGTGCCCACACACATCAAGTAATACCTCAATCATAGTGAGGAAGGCTGTGTAGATTTCAGAGACAACTAAGAAGGACTATCGGGCTCAGATCTTGATTATACTCTGCTACAGAAAGGAATCAAGGGTTAGAGATCTGAGTGGGAGGAGACATATATTCCGCTGCAATCACTGTAAGATTTCTGATACTCTTATGTGTTTAATTTCATATCGTTTTAGAAGTTCATATTTAGGTTGTTAAATCAACATACTTGTGAGTAGATCTAAGTTCCTGGTAAAATAACTTCCAACAACTGGCACCAGAGCCATGGTAATTGATTTTCTTGCAAGAAATTTGGACTTAAAACGATTTGCTTGTTTTTTGGATGGTATCATGTTGCTTTTAGTGTCATATTGATGTTTGATTGTTGTTTGTAAATTCTGGGAAAAATTGTTACTGTTCTTATTCTGTAATTATTTTTGTTGGATAGCTTGGAAAATTCTAAGCAATTTACCTTTTTACAGAACTCGATTTCGATTTAATTTGAATTAGTTATGAATTTTTGAAAATTGGAAAAATCGGGGTGACGAGCAACTCATCACGCGCGCGGAATGGCTGCTTGCAGCCTTCCTGCGCCGTGATTTCTCGGTCAAGCACCCTGGATCCGCGCGCGGATGGCCATGCACTGCATGCCATCCGTACAGTTCATCCAATTTTTCAATTTTTTCAATTTTTCATGCTATTTCATGGAATTAAATTCTGATTTTTTGTGTAGTTTTGTATGTTGATTTTTGTTTTTCAAATTTCAAATCTAATTATCAGAAATAAATTAATTTTAATTTTTAAAATTAATTTTAGATATTAGTGTAATTTGATTTTGAAAATAGGAAAAAATCATGTTTTGCTTACCTTTTTCTTATTTCCTTTAAAATTTGATTATTTTATTTTTTTTAAGGTCAGATATTAATTTTTTTTTGGTAACTTGACCTTAATTAAAATAAGATCATAATAATCATGATAATTTTAAAAGAGGAAATAAGGTATTTTTGTTAACTTTTAAATTTTGTTATTTTTTTAATTAAATTAAATTGTAAAACAAGAAAAGGGTATGTATTTACCATTTTCTATTTTATTATTTAATTTATTAAATAACATGAAATTTAAAAGGAAAGTTAGCAATTTATTTTGAAATGACATTTAGGTTACCCAAAACCTAATTTTTCAAAATGGTAGGTTTAATTTTAATTTTATTTTCGAAATAAATGTTTAAAATTAAATAAATCCTAAATCCAACTATCCAAATCTAACCTTGTTGCAGGAGTATGTGTTTTAGATTGTTTGTAAGTTTTCTAAAACCTATTATTGCTTGATCTAAATTGCCTTGGTTAACTTGATGATAGATCCGATAATCTAATTTTAACCAAAGGTTCAATTGACGATAGATCAAGTAAATAATTTGTAACAGGTAATTTTTACAATCTTCTTTCATCTGTGTATGACCTAGCAACATGATAGGATCCATCCAAATGTGTATGCCTGTGTGAGCCTATATGTTTAATTTTTATTATAGATACATATAGGTGGTTGTTGCTAAATAAAATATCATAACTGATAGATTTTATTTAGGCTCATTTAGTTGTGAGCCTATTCAATTAATAACAGTTATTCATTGTAAGGTTAAATCCCTCTCTTTTGGGCCTTGTGTGAGAGTTGGGAGCCTTAGAAGTGGGTGCGACATACTGGACCCAGCCCCCCCTCACATGAACAACCCCCATTGTGAAGGCCCATTTGCCTGATTTGGATAACTGTGCTAGGTTAATTATATTAGTTTGACCTAATAAAAAATTGATTAGCAACATAATTAATTTCATTCTTCCTTGAAATTAATTTAAGAAAAAACATAGTTTGAATAGTTATATTCTGGAAAGCTATATGTATTTTTCTTGTTTTTAATTAAATATGGAATTATAACCATATAAATTTTTTCTGAATCTTAATTTTATAATTTCATTAAATATTCCTATTTAAGTTGAGATTTAGTTAAATCTATCAAATCAACTTAGATTTGAATATTTTTGAGTTTCCTATTATAAATTAAGTTGAGGAATTTTGGAAATTGGTTATTAAGATTCTTTAGATATTTTTTAAGTTGATATTTTCCAAATATGGGAACTTAAAATGGAATATCTTCTAAATTAAGTGGTTACTACTTATTTGGTAATATTTAATTAAGTCATTGTTTGAAGAATATTTTAAGTTGGGTATTTAGATTTTCTAAACAACTTAAATAAGATATTTTTCAAAATTATTCCATTTTGAAATTTAATTAAAGTTTTTACTTTAATTTGTAATATTTCATTGTTGAGATATGGAATATAAATGATTAAACAAAATACATGTTTAAATAATGAGCTTTAATCAAAGGAAATTCAATCTCCATTGTTGGTTTTACATAGCTATTGTTTTAGTGAGTAATCCTCCCTAATGGAGGAACGTTCATTAGCAAGTTAGCGCCGTTTAATCTCGACAGATAAGTATTCTTATAGGTTTATTTATATGGTTCATGACCACCCTAATGGTGGCGACTATGTCAGACTTATAAGAATGCGAAACAATGGTAGAAGCTCATAAGATAGAATTGGCTTGACTCTCGCCTAAACGGGACAACGCTGAATTCCAATCTTGATCGAATAAAAGGTTGCTAGAATGTTTGACATTTTAGATGAATTGACAACTCTATTCAATGGATGATGATTTGACTCTCGCCTAAACGGGACACTGTATCAGTTCGTTGGAAACCTTGGAAAATAAACTATGTTAGATTTGTTGGGAATTATTTTACCAGGATCTTAGATCTACTCAGAAGTATGTTTCTTAACATCCTAAATATGAACTTTCTAAAACGATAAAATAAACACATATAAAGTTAAGAAAACCTTACATTGATGCAGCGGAATTAATGTCTCCTTCCACTCAGATCTCTAACCCTTGATTCCTTTCTGTAGCAGAGTATAATCAAGATCTGAGCCCGAATCTCCTTCTTCTTCAAGCTTTGATCCTTCACAGTCTTCCAATCTATGATTGAGTTACTGCTTGCTGTGTGTGGGCACTTACTCTTTCACTAGGGTCACGAAAAAGATGAAGGGAAAAGAGAGAGAGGTATTTCGGCCAAGGTTAGAAAGTGGGGAAGGCTCAGTTTTTCTGAAGAGAGAAATTTCTGTCAGAAAAGCTTGTGAAAACTTGTGTTTTGACTGAGCCATCACTTTCTATTTATAGGCAACTATTAGGTCTAGGTTTAGAATTATTTGGCATTAAAATAATGAAAATATTAATTTGAAAAATCTATTTAAGTGGCCGGCCACATGGTGTTATTGGGCCTCACTTAATTTTGCAATTTTATCAAATTTTATCTCTATTTTCTCAAAAACGCCAATTTTCCAATTCTAACCTTTTAAATGCCAAAACTAATTATTTAATAACTAAAATAGATTATTAAATAATATTGTCATTTAATTTAATTATTAATTAGACATATAAAGTCCATTAATAAATAAATAAACCTAGAAAACTCTTTTCCTTACAATTTCACCCCTGCTTAGTGAAAATTCATAAAATTAGACATAGTCTAACTTTAGAATTATAATTGATCAATCACGAATCAATTAATGAGTCTTACAAGCAGAATGTTCTCAACTAGAATGGGGACCATGGATCTATATGCTGAGCTTCCAATAAGTGAACCAAATTTACCAAGTAAATTCCTACTTATTAATTCTTCGTTGAATCCACTCTTAGAACTTAGAATTGCACGCTCAGACTTATATAGAGCATATTGTATGTTTCACGATACCAATATACTATCTCATTTAACCATTGTTATAATCTTATTGTGATTTAAAGATCCTCTATATAGATGATTTACATCGAGATGGGATTTGTTTACCGTTCTCACCCCTCAATGTATTTTGCCCCTTAAAACACTTAGCTACCTGTAAATGGTGTTTAGTGATCTAATAATTAGTCAGTTAAACAAGAGCTCATCCATTTACTTCTATTTGCTAAGCTCGAAGGGAATCATCATTTAACTTCTATACACCAGTAGAAGCTATAGATTCCATATTTATGTTCAGCACTCCCACTCAATCATACTATCATGTTCCCAAAATATACGTATCACCCTGACCCGAAAGTAGGCTTAACTAATAAATCGAAGAACATGAATAACACTCCTGAGTTGAGCCTAAGCATATCAGGATTTAGATTCTTTTAATCTTAAGATCAACTACTGATATTGACTTGGAAAGATATGTATAACGGTAAGTTTGTAATATCTTAACTTAGTTGCAATATCGGTCCAGTCCAATGTATACTCCATACATTCGAAACTAGTATACTTTACTAATGTCCTGGAAAGAACATAACACTTACTCTGTAACACCCTAACTAACTCAGGCGTATTACGTGATTTTTAAACGTACTGTGCAGCTCGTTGCTAATCAACGAGGTTTATGGAAAAACGTGATTAATTAAAATTTTGCTTTTTAATTAAACTTATAAAACCATATTATAAAAGACTCGGGATCCCGATTATAAAAATATTTACAAAAAGTTTAACTGTTTATCTGTTACATCAAAATAAATTCGTCTAACGACCAGTTACAAAAAAAAACTCAGCCTTGCTGTCCCGAGGATCGTACGCTCCAGGCCTAACCGCCCCGACATGTACAATCTCATAAGCTCGCTCACGGTCCATCAGCTATAGCCTTGCCTTTACCTACACATGAACATAAACTGTGAGTCGACAGACTCAGTAAGAAAAGCATAAAAATATCATACATAATACTAACTGCCGTGTCCAACACGATACTGAGTCCAGCTACTGCCATGTCCAACATGGTACTGAGCCACTACTGCCATGTCCAACATGGTACTGAGTTTTGAACGTTCATAGGGACGGTACTATTGACAAGTATCCTCCTGATCGGTCGAACCGGTCATACTCCGCCGTCGGTCATACTCCGGACTGTCGTACCGACGGGATAGGTCAATAGCACTGAACCACCAACCAAATGTCAGCCTGATCGGTCGAACCGGTCATACTCCGGCTGCTGGTCATACTCAAGCCTGTACCGACGTGACAGGGTTGGATGGTTCGAAGCCTAAATACATAACTAATGTAATCTAGCAGGCTTCCTACATGCACGCTAAACATGTAATCTACATATGCATACTGTTATACTAATCTTACCTGGATTCCGATTTCAGGTGTGCCTTGGCCAACCCGACCGGAACTGAAGCCGAGCTGACGGACGGATTCGGCTCCTATACCATAAAAATCACAACGCTATAAGTGACACGCTAAATCACCTCCCGGGGACTAAAACTTGGAACTAAAAGTTTCCCTATCGATAAAAAGCATGGCAATACCCCTAAAAACATAAAAACGAGGAAAACTAGGGTTCGGAAAAATTCCCCAACCGCAGATCGGCCTGCCCAACCGGAATTCCGGTTCGGGAATTATCGGACACCCATCCGAATTCCGGTTGCACAACCTAATTCCGTTCCTCGCAGAATTTTTCAAAAATTCCTAACTTGATCAATTCTAACCCAAATCAATCCAAACCTTCCGTACACGATCTATATGCCCCAAATAACCATTTAAAGGCAACAAATTCACCCAGAACTCACAGAGACAAAATTCACCATTAAAGACCAAGCTTTGAGTTCCAAAACTCAAACTTGGTTAAATCCACTAACATGCAATAAAACCTGGTTAATTCTACTTAACTAAGCATGAATAAGCTTCTGAAAACACACAAGAACAACAGCAACAACATAGTAACAGATTACACAATATTTCATCAAAATCACACATTTTGCATAGAAAATTTCAAGCTTTGAACAACCTAACTAACATGCTTCAAACAACTCAAATAACATCAATTAAACATGCTTTGAACCTCAGAAATTAACAACCAAACACAGCAATAATAACAGCCACAAAAGCATGCATTTTACTCACTTTTCACCATTTTTTTCATAATTTCAAAGAAGGAAAATCAAGAGAAGCTAACCTAGCTTGAAGAATGCTTTGAATAGATGAGAGTTGCTTGGAAATCAAAGAGAAAAATCAGCTTCATGCACCCAAAAGCCTCAGCCGAAATTAGAGAGAAAAAGGGAGTGTTCTTTGAAAATTTTCTTTCTTTCTTACTTAGTGATTTTTTTGCTAAAAAGGGAAAATGAATAAACTATATGCAATATACATTTCAGCCAAGAATACACATAATTAAATATTTATTTTTCAAATAATACACTCACATAAGACAAAACACTAATGGGGCAAAAAGACCATTTTGCCCCTCCACCATAAAATCATGAAAATCATACTAAAGGGGTATTTTTGGGACATTCTAAATTCCCGGCCAATCCCGACATTCCCAATGTCTAAAACCCGTCCCCAAACTACTAACATACTAAGTTGTGATTTCTACTGAGCCAAACGCCGAGTTCCAAAATACCGGACACCGGAAATGCAAAATATGAAAAACTACAGATGACATAATCATGCATTTCTGAATCCCATAAATAACAGTAATAAATTATTTAAATAGCTATAAATAATTTCATAATTAAACATAAACAACTGCTAATTTCCAAATTAACTAAGCGGGCTTTACAACTATTCTCCCCTTAAAAGGATTTCGTCCCCGAAATCTAACCTGAATAACTCTGGATATTGAGCTCGCATATCTGATTCTAGCTCCCAGGTGGCTTCTTCCACCTTACTGTTTCTCCAGAGAACCTTGACCAATGCTATGGTCTTATTCCGAAGGATTTTATCCTTTCTATCCAGGATCTGCACTGGTTGTTCCTCATATGACATGTCTGGCTGAAGCTGAAGACTCTCATAACTGAGTATATGAGAGGGGTCTGAAACGTATTTTCTCAACATTGAGACATGGAATACGTTGTGCACTGCTGATAAGGCTGGAGGCAATGCTAACCGATATGCCACATGACCTATCTTCTCGAGAATCTCGAAAGGTCCTGTAAATCTAGGGCATAACTTGCCTCTTTTCCCGAAACGTTTAATCCCCTTCATCGGAGATACTCGTAAAAACACATGGTCCCCTACTCGGAACTCAATATCTCTGCGTTTCGGATCTGCGTAACTCTTCTGTCTGCTCTGTGAGGCAAGCATTCTAGCTTTTATCTTTTCTATTGCCTCATTGGTCCGCTGAACTGACTCTGGACGTAGGTATTTCCTCTCCCCTGTCTCATCCCAGTGGATAGGGGATCTACATTTTCTACCGTACAACAGTTCATAGGGAGCCATCCCTATCGTACTCTGATAACTGTTGTTGTAAGAGAATTCTATCAACGGTAGATACTTACTCCATGAGCCTTCAAAGTCCATAACACAGGCTCTCAACATGTCCTCCAATATCTGAATTGTCCTTTCGGACTGACCATCTGTCTGAGGATGGAATGCTGTACTGAATTTTAGCTTTGTACCCATTGCCCGTTGCAAACTTTGCCAAAATTTGGAGGTGAATTTCGGATCCCTGTCCGAAACTATAGACTTCGGTACCCCGTGAAGTCTCACTATCTCTCTGACGTACAGTTCTGCCAACTGATCCACTGAAAATGTTGTTCTAACCGGCAGAAAATGAGCAGATTTCGTAAATCGATCCACCACTACCCAGATGGAATCAAATAAACCCGTGGTCCTAGGTAACCCGACCACAAAATCCATTGTAATATCCTCCCATTTCCATTCTGGTAGGGTTAGAGGCTGCAACAACCCTGCTGGTCTCTGATGTTCAGCCTTAATCTGCTGACACGTGAGGCATCTCGATACGAATTCTACCAAATTCTTCTTCATACCGTTCCACCAGAAGTACGGTTTCAAATCTTGGTACATCTTGGTGGTGCCGGGATGCAGAGAATATGGGGTAGAATGAGCCTCCTCAAAGATCTCATTTCTATGTTCCGCACTGTTCGGAACACAAACCCTGGCTTTATACAAAAGCGTCCCACTATCTGACACTGAAAAGTCCTTGGCTTGACCAGCCAATACCTCATCTCGGATTTTCACTAACTCCGGATCTGTCATCTGAGCGACTTTTATTCTTTCCAACAGATCAGATTGGAGCGTCAAGTTGTGAAGCTGACCTACCACAAACTCAATGTTGGATCTAACCATATCCTCTGCTAGCTGAGGGGAGATCTGAACCATGCTAGCTACTTGCCCGGGACCCTTTCTGCTCAGGGCATCGGCCACTACATTGGCTTTTCCGGGATGATAGAGGATCTCACAATCATAATCCTTCACTAATTCCAACCAACGCCTTTGTCTCATGTTCAAATCTTTCTGAGTAAAGAAATACTTGAGACTTTTATGGTCGGTATAGATCTCGCACTTCTCCCCATAAAGGTAATGCCGCCAAATCTTCAGTGCAAAAACCACTGCGGCCAATTCTAAATCATGAGTCGGGTATCGCTGTTCATAATCCTTTAACTGACGGGAGGCATAAGCGATAACCCGATCGGCTTGCATCAATACGCACCCCAAACCCTATTTGGATGCGTCACAGTAGACTACGAACTTCTCCTTGTCCGAAGGCAAAGCTAGCACCGGAGCAGTAATCAATCTCTGCTTCAGCTCCTGAAAGCTAGCTTCACATTTATCTGACCAGATAAATCGCTGATTCTTCTTTGTAAGCTCGGTTAGGGGCATTGAAATTTTGGAGAACCCCTCCACGAACCTACGGTAGTACCCAGCTAATCCCAAGAAGCTTCTGATTTCTGTCACTGTCTTCGGTCTCGGCCAATCCCTGACGGATTCAATCTTCCCGGGATCCACCTTGATCCCATCTTTACTCACAATGTGCCCTAGGAAGGACACCTGAGATAACCAGAACTCAGATTTCTTGAACTTGGCATAAAGTCTATGTTCTCGAAGCCGTTGCAGTACCATCTGAAGATGTAACTCATGCTCCTCTTCTGACTGAGAGTACACGAGGATGTGTCGATAAATACAATCACACAGATATCGAGGAAATCCTTGAATACTCTATTCATCAGGTCCATGAATGCTGCAGGAGCATTGGTTAGTCCGAATGACATAACCAGGAACTCGTAATGTCCATACCTAGTGCGGAAAGCCGTCTTTGGAATGTCCTCCTCTCGGATTCTCAACTGATGATAACCCGAACGGAGATCAATCTTAGAAAAGACCGTCTTCCCCTGAAGCTGATCGAACAAGTCATCGATCCTAGGTAATGGATATTTATTCTTCACCGTCAACTTGTTCAACTCTCTGTAGTCGATGCACATCCTCATAGATCCATCCTTCTTCTTGACGAACAAAATCGGGGCTCCCCAGGGTCACACACTGGGCCGAATGAACCCTATATCAAGCAACCCTTGGAGCTGAATCTTTAATTCCTTAAGTTCAGCTGGAGCCATCCTATACGGGGATCCGAGATCACCGGGATCCGAGATCCCTGAACCGAACCCACAAATACAAACGGTTCTTCACTTTCCGGTTGGAAGACCACCATCTTCCTCTTACAGTCAATGCTCGCCGAATATTTAGATAGGAAATCCATTCCTAAAATAATATCAAATTCGACTAAGCTCATCTCTATCAGATCAGCGCTTAACTCTCTACCATCTATCCTGATCGGCATAGACCTAATCCACCTATTGGAGATAACCAATTCTCCGCCAGGTAACAGGGTTCCAAACCCTGATTCATATCTATCGAAGGGTCTACCCAACTTACTAAAGACTCTGGCCGCCACATAAGAATGTGTAGCCCCAGAATCAAACAGCACTGAATATAGCGAGTTGTTAATAGAAAGCTGACCTGTGACTACTGATGGGCTGGCATCTGCATCAGCCTGCGTGATAGCGAACACCCTGGCTGGAGTGGGTATCGCTGGAGCTCTCGGTGCCTCTGGTCGAAGCTGGGGACATTCCCTCTTGAAGTGTCCGGGCATGCCACAATGAAAGCATCCCTGACCTTTGCACTCACCCCGATGGTGCCTCTTGCAGCTAGGGCACTCGGGGTAGGAGAATCGGGTCTCAGTACCACCAGGACGACTCCCTCTCGTTCGGTTCCCCCGAACCTCTTGTTCGACTCGAGCCGCCGGAAGCAGTGGGTACCCTCTTCCTCTGATCAATGGCCGAACCACTACTCCCCCTGCTATAGCCTGATGCAGGAGGGGTAGGAGCTCCGCCACTCACCGGAGTACTGGCTGATTCTGACATACACCCCACTGCGCCCTCAGCTCGCAGTGCCTTCTCCACCATCTGAGCATAGGTGGTGCTGTCGTCGGTGGTGATCATTAGGTCATGCCTGATCTTGGGGTTCAACCCGTCCAGATATTTCTCCTTCTTGCTGAAGTCGATCGGCACAATTCCCGAGGCTAACCTCGCCAACCGATCAAACTGAGTAGTATACTCAGTGACACTCATGTTCTCCCGCTGGGTCAGGTGAACGAACTCTTTCCTCTTGGCGCTTCTGACCGCCTCGTTGTAGTATTTCGCATTAAAGAGTTCCTGGAACCTTTCCCAGGTCATGGTGGTGACATCATGAATTTGAGACACCATGTCCCACCATACCAGGGCGTCCTCCTGGAACTGAAACGTGGCGCACACCACTCTGTCGTTACCGGTGACACCCATGAAATTCAGTATCTTGGTGATCACCGTCAGCCACTGTTCGGCTTTCATCACGTCCGGACCTCCCAGGAATACCGGAGGTGCCTGCTTCCGGAACCGCTCATATAAAGGTTCCAATCTATGGGCCGCCACCACTATTTCGGCACAGGCGGCGGGGTGTGCCACCGGAACTATAGGCACCGGAACCGGCAGGAGCACCCCGCTCGTCTCAACCTCTGAATCTCGAGGTCTTGTTCTTCGATCCGGGCTTGCATCTCCGCAAACCGTAACTCCCAGTTCGGGGCTCCCTGATCGGCTGGGGGAGCCTGGGCAGCCTGTGGCGGGTTCTCATCACCCCGGCCACGAGCCCTGCCTCAGGGACCTCTACCTCGGCCCCTGGCAGGTGGGGGAAACTGAGCTCCCTGTCCCTGATTCGACCCTACGGAGTTGCCCTGACTCCTGGTAGTCCGCCTGGCGTCCATCTAGTTAGAACCGCCTGCGAAACCAAGAGTTGGTATATCAGGTCGTATTCAAGGCGAGCTTACTAATGCCGCTTAATTTGGAAATTAAAAACGAAACATGCGCCTATTCTACTATCAGGCTACTAACATGCTTCCTAACAGGCTTTTCTTTTCTTTTTTTTTTATAACTGAATAAAATAAACTACTAAAGCAATAAAGGCTTACTGAACCGTGAACCGAGCTAACTGCTGATGATGATTGTACATGTCGTGACGATCTTCGGAAGACAACCTGGCGGCTCTGATACCAAATTGTAACACCCTAACTAACTCAGGCGTATTACGTGATTTTTAAACGTACTGTGCAGCTCGTTGCTAATCAACGAGGTTTATGGAAAAACGTGATTAATTAAAATTTTGCTTTTTAATTAAACTTATAAAACCATATTATAAAAGACTCGGGATCCCGATTATAAAAATATTTACAAAAAGTTTAACTGTTTATCTGTTACATCAAAATAAAGTCGTCTAACGACCAGTTACAAAAAACTCAGCCTTGCTGTCCCGAGGATCGTACGCTCCAGGCCTAACCGCCCCGACATGTACAATCTCATAAGCTCGCTCACGGTCCATCAGCTATAGCCTTGCCTTTACCTACACATGAACATAAACTGTGAGTCGACAGACTCAGTAAGAAAAGCATAAAAATATCATACATAATACTAACTGCCGTGTCCAACACGATACTGAGTCCCGCTACTGCCATGTCCAACATGGTACTGAGCCACTACTTCCATGTCCAACATGGTACTGAGTTTTGAACGTTCATAGGGACGGTACTATTGACAAGTATCCTCCTGATCGGTCGAACCGGTCATACTCCGGCTGCTGGTCATACTCCAGCCTGTACCGACGGGATAGGTCAATAGCACTGAACCACCAACCAAATGTCAGCCTGATCGGTCGAACCGGTCATACTCCGGCTGCTGGTCATACTCCAGCCTGTACCGACGTGACAGGGTTGGATGGTTCGAAGCATAAATACATAACTAATGTAATCTAGCAGGCTTCCTACATGCACGCTAAACATGTAATCTACATATGCATACTGTTATACTAATCTTACCTGGATTCCGATTTCGTGTGTGCCTACAACCCGACCGGAACAGTGCCGAGCTAGACATCGGCTCCTAAACCATAAAAATCATAACGCTATAAGTGACACGCTAAATCACCTCCCGGGGACTAAAACTTGGAACTAAAAGTTTCCCTATCGATAAAAAGCATGGCAATACCCCTAAAAACATAAAAACGAGGAAAACAAGGGTTCGGAAAAATTCCCCAACCGGTAGACCGGTTGCCCAACCGGAATTCCGGTTCTGGGAATTACTGGACACCCATCCGGAATTCCGGTTGCACAACCGGAATTCCGGTTCCTCGCAGGAATTTTTCAAAAATTCCTAACTTGATCAATTCTAACCCAAATCAATCCAAACCTTCCAGACCTGATCTATATGCCCCAAATAACCATTTAAAGGCAACAAATTCACCCAGAACTCACAGAGACAAAATTCACCATTAAAGACCAAGCTTTGAGTTCCAAAACTCAAACTTGGTTAAATCCACTAACATGCAATAAAACCTGGTTAATTCTACTTAACTAAGCATGAATAAGCTTCTGAAAACACACAAGAACAACAGCAACAACATAGTAACAGATTACACAATATTTCATCAAAATCACACATTTTGCATAGAAAATTTCAAGCTTTGAACAACCTAACTAACATGCTTCAAACAACTCAAATAACATCAATTAAACATGCTTTGAACCTCAGAAATTAATAACCAAACACAGCAATAATAACAGCGACAAAAGCATGCATTTTACTCACTTTTCACCATTTTTTTCATAATTTCAAAGAAGGAAAATCAAGAGAAGCTAACCTAGCTTGAAGAATGCTTTGAATGGATGAGAGTTGCTTGGAAATCAAAGAGAAAAATCAGCTTCATGCACCCAAAAGCCTCAGCCGAAATTAGAGAGAAAAAGGGAGTGTTCTTTGAAAATTTTCTTTCTTTCTTACTTAGTGATTTTTTTGCTAAAAAGGGAAAATGAATAAACTATATGCAATATACATTTCAGCCAAGAATACACATAATTAAATATTTATTTTTCAAATAATACACTCACATAAGACAAAACACTAATGGGGCAAAAAGACCATTTTGCCCCTCCACCATAAAATCATGAAAATCATACTAAAGGGGTATTTTTGGGACATTCTAAATTCCCGGCCAATCCCGACATTCCCAATGTCTAAAACCCGTCCCCAAACTACTAACATACTAAGTTGTGATTTCTACTGAGCCAAACGCCGAGTTCCAAAATACCGGACACCGGAAATGCAAAATATGAAAAACTACAGATGACATAATCATGCATTTCTGAATCCCATAAATAACAGTAATAAATTATTTAAATAGCTATAAATAATTTCATAATTAAACATAAACAACTGCTAATTTCCAAATTAACTAAGCGGGCTTTACATACTCCAAGTGTAAGTACACATCATCGCTGATTATCACATTAGTGTAAATTCAATAACACTGATGAAACAGGGACCAAAACTTTTGATTCATATGATCACAATCACATTCCACTGTGTTGACGATACTGTAATTGTGAATAAACATATGATCTGGATTTAACTGATTTTGTGTGTATGAATGTAATAAACATATTAAACATATTAAACCATTAGCATGTAAAATTCATGGAAACATCAATCACTTCAAATTTCTTATATTGATAACTAATCAGATTGTAAAGAGTTTTATTTAGGGCATAAAACCCAACAAACTCCCACTTGCACTAATATAAAACAAACTGTGCAAATAGGTCAATCTGATATCTTGATCTTCAGATCAAGTGTAGTATATTTGAATCCACCCAAACTTCTGGAAACTAGTTCATAAATACTCTTATGAAACATCCTTTACTATATGCTTTACTCATCAAGGGATACTGAAATCTTTACTGTTTTAAAAGTACATCTGAATTAACAGAAGACATATCTCTCATATTTTAAAATATGTAATTGAGATAATACAGTGTAGACTTTTCTTCAGCGATATAACTTTCTGGTATTTTTGAATAGACCAACTTATAGTTCTTCTCTGGTAGAGCTTGAATTATTATACAATAATTCCTCCACCCCCAAAGTAAGCACCATCTCATATAAATCGAAATTAGATGGTGAGATACAAAGACAACTGATACACAGTTCCTTAATATCTGACATATAGATCACTTTCATAAATCCTTCTTGAATATCTTCTAATGTTCCCTATTTGATTACATCTCAGATAGCTCCCACTCAATAGCAGATGTCTGGTTAAATAATACTTTTAACCTCTGATTGTTTAGAGAGTTACCTAGTTGTGACTTTTGTGTTAGTCTGAAACTTTAAGTTTAGACTAAGTCATCAACATAGCAGACTAGTATTTGAAGTGAAAAATACATGCCAGAGATAAAGTAATCAAAATTAAGATACCATAAAATTTTATGAGGATTAAGAATTCTTGGTTCAAGTCATTCGAATGGACTGAACTAGAGTTCTTTATCTTATTCTCATAATTCTGATAAGCTATACCTATCCATGTGAATGGTTAGATTTGCTTTTTAGTAGTGTTCTTAAGTACCTATCACAATTATCAACCTAATGAAGATGGGTATAGAACTTTAAAATTCTCCCACTCAATTAAGGTAGTGTGAAACTTTAACAAAGAACTTTCAAAGGTATCAAACTTTTACTTACAATAGTAAAATCAAAATGGAACATACAATCAAGATCAAGAATTTATATTGACAATAGCTGACTCATTATATTACTTCTATGTTTAAACAAGATATGAGTTTCATAGGGAATTGTGGAATAGACTCCACCCCTAAGAATATACATATAGGGTACTATGGATAACCTCCATCCCTAAGTATATAGAGATTATGATCCACCCCTAAAGGTTGTAAAGATCATGATTCTCTTAGTGTGATAGAGTTTATGTGGAGTTGAATACTATCCAGAGTTCATTAGATATAAAAGATCGTTGAACTGCATAGTTTTCTTAACTTTTTTCCACCCCTACCAGATCATAAGATCCTTTTATTAAACAAATTCTTAATAATTGTATGAGAATTTACAATTATAGATAAACATAGAAATAATTTCTAGTGTTTATATTATATAACTCTATGAAGAGTTGTAAATATTATAGAATTTGCATCAATAATAAAAACACTTACACATACAAACATACAAATATAATGCGGCAATAATTGATGAAGATAAAATTAAATGAAGCTCAATCTCATAATTTGCAATAGTGAATTTCGAAAATAAAACTTTATTAATAATAAAAAAAAAAGTATTGCAACAATATGAGAGAAACAGGGATAAATATCCCTAACTAAAATTTGAAATCCAAATTGTCTTTAAACTAAAACAATTAATTCAAATTGAAGAGCTTCATCTTCATCTGGACGATTTCACCCTTGGTCCAGCTTTCTGATCCAACTCAATTGAGTTAAAGTAGCTTGGCCTAGAAGAAGAAGAAAATAAATAAACAAAGTTTAGTCCAGAATCATAAATCCAATTGGATAACAATTCACTAAACTCTTAAAGTTTATAAATGGAAATACCTTGTTTCTTTGCAAGAAGTTTAGGACACTGGGGTTTCCAATGACCTTTTTCATTGCA
Source organism: Cannabis sativa (assembly GCF_029168945.1). NCBI lineage: Eukaryota > Viridiplantae > Streptophyta > Magnoliopsida > Rosales > Cannabaceae > Cannabis > Cannabis sativa. Next base: position 51,427,715 of record NC_083607.1, on the reverse strand, counting down.
GTGGAAACACTTTCCTTTAAGTGTAGCATCACCAGAAGGAGCAGCCTTTTTATTGGCTTTAGATCGCTTCTTGGTGCTGTGCAACTTCCTCTTCGATTTGGGTTTTGAAGCAAAGGCAACATTTGCTTCAGGTTTTATCGTCCCATTACCATTACCAGGATTATGAGGTTTACTCCCTTTCTTCTTGGGTCCTCCAATCAAATTTTCATAAGTTTGAAGGTCATTGACTAATTCATGAAAGTCAATTTCCTTCTTATTCATGACATAATTTGATGTATATGGTAGAAATGCTGGAGTCAGGCTATTCAAGATAAGACTAACTTGAGTAGCATTGTCCATTTCAGCACCATGATCCTGGGCTTCTTGGAAATAACTGGACATGAGGAGAACATGATCACGCACGTTTTGATGAGGTTCCATCCGTGTGTTAATGTACTTCTTAGTCGCGTCAAAGCGTGATTGAAGTGAAGCCTTACCGGATAGCTCATTTAACTTCGTCATAACTTCAGCAGCCTTCTCGGTTTTAGAAAACCGAGTTTTGAGGGTGTCAACCATGCTAGAAAGCATAAAGTATAGAGTTTTGTCATTTGCCTTCTGCCAACGCTCATACTTTTCTTTCACAGCTTTGGATGCATTGTCCCCAGGCACTTCAGGTGACGGCTCAGTTAAAACAAACAAGGCACTTTCTCCTATGAGAGCAATATTAATGTTCTCATTCCATTTATTAAAGTTAGATCCATTAAGCTTATTTTCAGTCAACAGTGATAACATGGGATTCATTTTTATAATACAGGATACTACAAAATAATAGAAATCAACAAATAGAAATAAATAATGGTTTAACACACAAAAACAATTCAGAAATTATAAGCACATAGCAAGTAGGAATGATATGAGAAAATACTTAAAAAAAAATTCAATCCTAAATAATTTCCAAGGTTTTCAACAAACTGATATCAGTGTCCCGTTTAGGCGAGAGTCAAAGCTACCATCCATTGAATAGAGTTGTCAGCTCATCTAAAATGTTAAACATTCTAGCAACCTTTTATTCGATCAAGATCAGAATCCAGCGTTGTCCCGTTTAGGCGAGAGTCAAGGCTATTCTATCTCATGAGCTTCTACCATTGTTTCGCAATTTGCAAGTCAAATATGGTCGCCACCATTAGGGTGATCTATACCATATAAAACACTTACAAACCACTTATCATGCGAGATTAAACGGTGCGAAATTGCTAATGAACGTTCCTCCGTTAGGGAGGATTACTCACTAAAACAAACGCGGTGTAAAACCCACAATGGAGATCGAATATCTTAATAATAATAAAGCTCATTGTTTAAAATGTATTTTCTTTATTATTCTAATAAATAAATCTCATTAAATTTTATTTAAGAATTAAAATTCAAAAATAAAAACTTAATATAATATTTATAAAATTATACTTAGATGGTGATTGAAATAAAATTAATTATTTCCATCTTAGTAAAAATCTTAAATATAAATATTAAGGAAATTAATTTAAGTTGAATTAAATTAAATAATTAGCAACTTAAAAATTTCCTTTGAGAATATATTTATTGGGTTCGAAAATTTAAAGTATATAAAACATATAATTTTCGAAAAATAATAAAAAATAGAAAAGAAATACTTCAAGCAAAAATATCACCTATCTAGATATTCTTTGACTAGTTAATTCAATTTCTAATAATATATATATATTTTAAATTCATTTATTTTAAATTAATCAATTCAATGAAAAAATCATTGACTTGAGTTGGTCCAAGAATTAATTAAAATAAATAATTAATTTACAACTCAATCTATTTTTCAAAAAAATTCGAAAAATATTGCATAATTAAAATGCAAATTTCGAAATTGATTAATAAAATAAAGAAAAATATATATATTGAAAATTATTTAAATTTAAGTTGAAAAATTAAATTTCAACCTAAAAATAATTTTCTATTTAATTAAGTGTCATGAAAAATCAATAAATATTTAAGTATCATCATGAAAATCAACTTAGATATTTAGATTCTTCAAGTTAATTAAATGTATTAAATTCAAGAAATAATAATTAAGTGTAGAGAAGGCTTAATTATTAATTTCTATTTAATACTAGGAAAAATATACTTAATAAAATTGTACCAAAATTAATTATTTAAATAATTAATTTCACAAAGTATGATTTTCCTATTTAAATATTAGAAATAATAACTAGTCTAGAAATTACTATCTAGAAAATATCTTATTTGACTAAGTATCTTTTCAAAATTTGAAAAATATCTAATTTAAGTTATATAGAAAAAATCTAAAACTTAAATAATTTCAAATCTAGATTTAATTAAATATCACAAATTAAGTTGTAACCACTTAATTTGAAGATATCTTTTAAAGTTAATATTTGAAAAGATATTAACCAAAAAATATCTAAGATATTCCATTTCAAGTTAATATTTGAAAAAGATATTAACTTAAAAAATATCTTAAGAATCTTTAATAACTAATGCCTAAGATTCCTCAACTTGATTTAAAATTTAAATCAAATATTCAAATTTAAGTTAAATAAGAAAAATCAGTTGATACAACTAATTTATAACTTAAATAGGAATATTTAATTAAATAAGCTACAGAAAGAATCTTAGTTAGTTAAAATTCTATATTTAATTAAATACAAGAAAAATACAAATATTTTGTCTAGAAATAATATCTAAAACTAAAAGTGTTTTTCTTAAAATTAACTTTAAAATATTAAAATGAAAATAAATTTTCATATATTTTAAAAGTTAATTATGTTGCTAATTCAATTTTATTAGGTCAAACTAATATAATTAACCTAGTACAGTTATTCAAATCAGGCAAATGGGCGTTCACAATTGGGGTAGTTCATGTGAGGGGGTGCTGGGTTCAGTATGTCGTACCCACTTCTATGGCTCCCAACTCTCACACAAGGCCCAAAAGAGAGGAATTTAACCTTAAAATGAATAACTGTTATTAATTGAATAGGTCCAATAACTAAATGGACCTAAATAAAATCTATCATGGTGTGACATTTTATTTAGCAACAACCTATATGCATCTATATAATAAAATAAACATATAGGCTCACACAGGCACACTTTGGATGTATCCTATCATGTTGCTAGGTCATACACAGATGAAAGAAGATTGTAAAATTTACCTGTTACAAATTATTAACTTGACCAAGGGAGCCATCAGATCATTAGATCTGGCAAAAAGTAACCATGGCTATTTGCAATCAAGTAATAATAGGTGTTTAAAACGTACACACAAGCTAAAAACACATACTCCTGCAACAAGGTTAGCTGGATAGTTGGAAGTAGGATTTATTTAATTTTAAATAAATAATTTCGAAAAAATAAATAATTAAAAAAAAATATTTTAATTTTCGAAAAATAAAATAAAAAAATATTTTAATTTCGGAAATAATAATTTAAATTTCGAAATTAAAAAAAAAAATATTTAAAATTAAACCTACTTTTTGAAAAAAATTAGGTTTCAACCAACCTAAATATCATTTCAAAAATTTGCTAACTACTTTTAAAAATTAAATGTTATTTTAAAAATAAAAATTAAATAAAAAATTAGAAAAGATAAATAAAATATCTTTTCAGATTTTTAAATTTAATTTAAATAAATAAAATAACAAAATTTAAAAGTTAGCAAAATATCTTATATCTATTCATCATCTCGCTTAGTCTGGTTCAGGCGAGGTTGATACTCGAGGAGTCTCTCATTGACGTCTCAGCTTTCCTCGAGGAAATTGAGTACACGTGCCCTTTAAATAGGAGTCTGGTCTCGAGTTTCTAGGTGAGAAAAATCTCACTACAACACTTCTGATAAAGAAAAGTTCGTGGTATATTGTGACGCATCCAGACAGAGTCTGGGGTCTGTACTGATGCAGGTTGATCGGGTTATTTCCTATGCCTCTCGTCAATTAAAAGAATATGAACAACAATACCCTAGAACTTGCCGCAGTAGTGTTTGCTTTAGAGATTTGGCGGCATTACCTCTACGGAGAGAAATGTGAAATTTATACTGACCATAAGAGCCTCAAATATTTCTTCACTCAGAAAGATTTGAATATGAGACAGAGGCATTGATTAGAGTTGGTTAAGGATTACAATTGTTAAATTCTCTATCATCTTGGGAGGGAGAATGTAGTAGCTGATGCTCTGAGCAGGAAGGGTCCCAGACAGGTAACAAGTATGATTCAGATTTCACCTCAGTTAGCAAAAGACATGGTCAGATCAAGCATCGAGTTTGTTGTAGGCAAACTTCATAACTTGACGCTGCAATCAAATCTGTTACAACGAAATAAAGCTTCTCAATTAACTGATTCAGAATTAGTGAAGGTTAGGGAAGAGATTTCAGCTGGTCAAGCCAAAGATTTTATAGTGTTAGATAATGGGATGCTGTTATTCAAGACCAGAGTGTGTGTTCCAAGTAGTGCGGAACTTGGAAACAAGATTCTTGAAGAAGCTCATACCACTCCATACTCCTTATATCCTAGCAACACCAAAATGTACCAAGATCTGACACCCTACTTTTGGCGGAGCAGGATGAAGAAGGATGTGGTAGAATTTGTATCTCAGTGCTTAACATGTAAGCAGATCAAAGCTTACCACCAGAGACCGGTAGGTTTGTTACAGCCTTTGACACTTCCTGAGTGGAAGTAGGGGGAAATCACCATGGACTTTGTGGTTGGATTACCAAGAACCACGAGTTTATTTGATTCAATTTGGGTTGTGATATATCAATTCACAAAATGTGCACATTTTCTGCTAGTGAAAAAACCCTTTACAGGGGATCAGTATGAAAATTTGTACGTCAAAGAGATAGTGAGGTTACATGGTGTTCCAAAGTCTATAATTTTGGATAGGGATCTGAAGTTTACCTGTAACGCCCTAATGCTAAGGCACGCTACAGTGCTTTTTCAATGATAGTGCAATCTTTGCTATTCAAAGAATTTTCTCGAAAAACATGTCAAATTAAAACTTTTTCATTAAATATTAAACTTTGTAATATAATAAAATATTTACAAGTGCCGGGATCCTGTTTTCAAACTTTTTAAAATTAATATTCCAAAATACAAAAATTTACATGTCGCACAGCGACTATCAAAATACAATCCCCAGATGTCCCGAGACCGAACACTCAAGGTCGCGCTGCTTTGACATCCACAATCCCAGCCGAGCTCAGGTTCACTCTTGTTTAGCCTTCGCCTTTTCTTTACCTACACATGGCAGTAGAACTGTGAGTCGACAGACTCAGTAAGAAATGCATATAACATATCGTATAATTTTCGACCTATAAATAGGCGCCCATACACCTATTTACAGAGCTTAACAAATGAGTATGAACGTTCTAACTACGATACGACCATGTACCATGTACCACATGCACTCAGTATACCATCGTACTAGTGTAGGTAGGGTATGGACCGCACCTTGAGTACCGTCAAGTGTTGTACCACAGACACCTTGTACCTTTCCGTGGAAGTGCTGGTAACACCATGATGTACGTCCAAACATCATACACCTTACCAATGCGCTCTGTACCGCAACCGTACAAGTGTTGGTAGTGTATGAATCACAACAAATAAGCATGTATATACAATAACACATACATACATTCGAATATCCATATCGCACATTCTACACAGTTCTTACCTGATTTCCGAATTCACGTGTGCTGGCCGACCTGAACGGAAATCTCGTGCTAGATGGATGCCCTAATCACATTTTGAAACCGGGTAAGTTACATGATTAAAACCCTAATCCCGGGAAACCCAAAACCAAAACCCTAGCTTCAGCTATGCTCTTAATGGGTTATTCTAACTCTGGAAATTGGGAAACACCCAACCGAGGCATCAAAAAGACAAAAATTGAGAAAATGAAAGGCCCGGGGAATCCTGCCAAAACCGGCTAGCCGGTTTGCACCAGGTTTCCCTAAGCTTTTCATTCCTTGCTCAATTCTCTACCAAAAGCAATGAAACCTTCCAGAGCCCCTATACAATGCATAAACAATATAATCCAGCCAGTATTTCACAGAAAAACTCAGTGTAAACAAATATGCCATTAGAGATCAAAGCTTTGAACTCAATGCTCAAACTTGAACAAAACCAAATCAAATCATAAAAACCAGCTACAAGAGGCTAATACCAACTCAAATTAAGCCTAGAATTCGAACCCTATGCATAACTAAACCTAACAGCCACTAATTCCTAAAATCACAATTTCAAACCAAGTAAAAGCTTAAAAAAACTAAAGAAGGGTTTTTCTCGGGCTTACCTTAGCTTGAATCTCCCAAGGTTTTCTTGCTGAAATCACAATCAAACAGAAGCTATCCCCCTTGTTCTTGATGGTTTCGAAGAGAGAGAGAGGAAGGAAGAAAAGGTTCCTTCAAATTTTGGTTTTCTTTTATTTTTTTCTATTAATTCACCAAATGAATAAAGACTTAATGTAATAACCTTGGCTGAAACTTAGCTTTGCAAGGTGTCACAAGACTAGGCAGCCACCTCAACCCTCTGTTTAAAAAAAGACTAAATTACCCTTAGACTTAAAACATAGATATTTTCACAACTAGGGGTAAAATGGTCAAATTCTATAACCCCGCTCAATATCGATATTTTATTCTCTCTAAAATATTTCCCACTAAGAAATAAGGTTCTAAACTTACCCATGTGATCAAACTAGCCATCCATCGCATTTTCCGTTGTTGTTGAGTAAAAATTACAAAAATTGAATAACTCACATATAAGCTAAATAATACCCCTAGAGTTTAATAAAATCTCCAAAATTGAGAAATTATAACTCTAATATTTATTTCTAAATATTGGGGTCCACAATAAAATAAATTCATAAATAATAATAAAATAATATAAATTAGTGCTAATTGCCTTTACTAATCCAAATTACTAAAGCAGTCATTACAATTATCCCCCCGTTAATAGGATTTCTTCTTCGAAATCTAACTCGAATAGCTCTGGATGTTGAGTGCTCATATCCGATTCCAATTCCCAGGTTGCTTCTTCCACTTTACTATTCCTCCAGAGCACCTTAACCAATGCAATAATCTTATTCCGAAGAACTTTTTCCTTTCTATCTAAAATCTGTACAGGTTGCTCTTCATAGGATAAGTCTGGTTGTAGTTCAAGGGCTTCATAACTCAAGACATGAGTCGGGTTTGACACGTATTTCCTTAACATAGAAATGCGAAATACGTCATGAACAGCCGATAACGTCTGAGGGTGAAAGGTTGTACTAAATTTTAACTTGGTACCCATAGCCTTTTGAAAACTCACACAAAACTTTAATGTAAACTTTGGATCCCTATCTGACACAATAGACTTAAGGACTCCATGGAGACGAACTATCTCCTTCACACACAATGCAGCGTACTGATCCACGGAATATGTAACTTTCACTGGTAGAAAGTGAGCTGATTTGGGAATCTGTCAACTATGACCCACACTGAATCATACATTCCCGTAGTTCTAGGCAATCCAGTTACAAAATCCATTGCAATGTCCTCCCACTTCCATTCAGGAAGGACTAAAGGTTGCAGTAACCCTGCCTGCCTATGATGTTCAGCCTTGATTTGCTGACAGGTTAAACATTTGGACACGTAGTCCACCACATCTCTTTTCATTCCATACAACGAGAAGTAAGGTTTCAAATCCTGGTACATTTTGGTGGTTCCCGGATGCAATGAATAAGGTGTGGTGTGAGCTTCATCAAGTATCTCTTTCTTAAGCTGATCACCACTAGGAATACAAACTCGAGCTTTGTATAACAACATTCCACTGTTGAGACTGAAAAGCCTCTAGGCCGACCAGCCATTACTTCGTCTCGAGCCTTAATTAGCTCGGGATCTTCTAGTTGTACCTTTCTGATTCTCTCCAACAGATCAGATTGAAGTGTCAAATTATGGAATTTCCCAACTACGAACTCAATCCCTGCACTAACCATTTCAGAGGCTAGTTGAGGGGCTATCATAACCTTTGTACAAACCTGCCCGTGACCTTTTCTGCTTAAAGCAGCGGTCACAACATTAGCTTTCGCGAGGTGATACAGAATTTCACAATCGTAGTCCTTTACCAATTCCAACCACCTTCTCTGCCTCATATTCAAATCTTTCAGGGTGAAAAAGTATTTGATACCCTTATGATCAGTATAAATCTCGCATTTCTCATCATGCAGATAATGTCGCCATATCTTTAAAGCAAAAACCACAGCAGCAAGCTCTAAGTCATAGCGCTGCTCATATTCCTTTAGTTGAGGAGAGGCATAGGCTCTAACTCTGCCAGCTTGCATCAGAACACATCCCAGACCCTGTCTGGATGCATCACAATAAACCACAAATTTCTCTTGATCTGTCGGCAAAGCTAACACCGGAGTTGTTATCAAATGTTGCTTCAACTCCTTAAAGCTTGTTTCACATTTATCTGACCACACAAATTTCTAATTTTTCTTGGTAAATTCGGTTAGGGGTATAGAAATTTTAGAAAATCCTTCGACGAAACGCCGATAATACCCTGCTAAACCGAGAAAACTTCGAACTTCCGTCACAGACTTTGGCCTCGGCCAATTCTTCACTGATTCTACCTTGTTTGGATCAACCATAATTCCATTCTTCCCAACAATATGACCCAGAAAGGACACATCAAACAACCAGAATTCGCACTTTTTAAACTTTGCATACAACTTGTGATCCCTTAGTCGTTGCAATACCATTCAGCGATGATGCTCGTGCTCCTCTTCTGACTGAGAGTATACAAGAATGTCATCGATAAACACTATGACGCAGTTATCGAGGAAATCCTTGAATACCCTATTCATAAGATCCATAAAGGCTGCAGGAGCATTAGTCAATCCGAATGACAATACCAGAAACTCATAGTGCCCGTATCTGGTTCTAAAAGCAGTCTTCGATATGTCCTCTTCTCGAATTCTAAGTTGATGATAACCAGATCGCAAATCCATTTTCGAAAACACTGTCTTTCCCTGAAGCTGATCGCACAGATCATCGATTCTGGGTAACGGGTACTTGTTCTTAATCGTCACCTTATTTAGTTCCCGATAATCAATACACATTCTGAGGGAACCATCTTTCTTTTTCACAAATAGAGCCGGAGCTTCCCGAGGCGATACACTGGGTCGGATAAACCCAATGTCAAACATCCGCTGAAGTTGTAACTTAAGCTCCTTGAGTTCTCCTGGAGCCATGCGGTATGGAGCTTTAGAAACAGGTTCGACTCTAGGTGCCAGATCAATTACAAAATAAATCTCTCGCTGTGGCGGCAATCCCGGCAACTCCTTGGGAAACACGTCAAGAAAATCTTTCACCACCCTGACTACTTCAGGCCCAAATGTTTTAGGTCTGCTGGAGTCAATTACCATAGCTAGAAATCCTACACAGCCAGTTCATAGTAAATCCCTAGTCCTTAGTATAGAAATAACCGGGATTCGAGACCCCTGAACTAATCCAACATAAACAAATGGATCTTCACCTTCTGGCTGAAAAATCACCATTTTCCACTTACAATCTATACTGGCCGAATACTTGGACAGATAATCCATTCCCAGTATAATATCAAACTCAGTTAATTCAAATTCTATAAGGTCAGCGCTCAACTCCCTATCTTCGATCCTAACCGGCATAGACCTAATGCGTCTATTAGAGATATCCAATTCCCCGGTAGGCATTAAGGTTCCAAAGCCTCTTACAAGAAAATCATAAAGTCTATCCAAAAGATTAAATACTCTCGATGCCACATACGAGTATATAGTCCCAAAGTCAAATAGTACATTTAAAATGGGAGTTGTTGATAAGAAGCTAACCTTTCACCATAGAAGGACTGGATGCAACATCAGCCTGGGTGAGGGAAATTTCTTCTTATCTGAGCAAGTACAGGCTTTGCTTCCAGCTTCTGCTTATCTTTCTTTGCCTGAGGGCAATTTCTCTTAAAGTGCCCAACCATGCCACATAGGAAGCATGCTTTTCGGTTGCACTCTCCGAGATGATGTTTCTTGCATCGTGGGCACTTAGGGTAAGAATAATCCTTGCGTACACCCTTGCCTTGATTTCCTCGAAACTGCTTGTTCCATTTTAAACCCACCACTGACGACGTAGGTTTACTCTTCTGCTCAACCATGGAGCCCCTACCACCTCTGCCATAACTAGAAATATGGCAAGCGGTATCCCGATTTCGTGGCATAACCTCTTGAGGTCCTAAAATACATTCTTTAGGGCTTCCAGTCCAGAGAGCATTCTTCATATCTGAATCTCCCTGAAGGACTGTAGGTTCATCTATCCAAATTTTCTCATGCAATAATCCCACTTTGTTATCAACCATACTATGCTCTGCTGGTAATACCGAATTGAAAATGACTGGCATATGAGGTAAAGGTAATACAGGAAACCTTTGTTGTTTCAACCTCTGAATCTCCTCATCGTGTCGTTGAATCATAGCTTCCATTTCTGCGAACCTTTGCTCCAACTCCCACGGAGCCTGTGACGGACGACCATCACTCCCATCAGAAGCCCTCCAAAGGCTTTCACCTTGGTTACGGGGAGAACTTAGACTCCATTCTCTCCAACCGTTACTAGCCCTGACCACACTATCCTGACTCTCCATATTGCACCAGGTGTCCATACTATAGGACAAACCTGCCAATTAGTAAGTCAGTCTGGTCAAGAAACGACCCCATTACAAACTTTCTACCGCACTTATGGATTCTAAGGCAACGCACTTTAAAATAATTAATTAAAATCAAACATGCTTCCTAACATGCTCTCACATTCACAATTAATTAAAATACTAAACAAGTACAGGCTTACTGAACCGTAAACCGAGCTTTCTCTGATGAAGATTGTACATGTTTTAGCAAGCTTCAGTAGACAAACCTGGCAGCTCTTATACCAAAATTTTAACGTCGTAATGCTAAGGCACGCTACAGTGCTTTTTCAATTATAGTGCAATCGTTGCTAATCAAAGAATTTTCTCGAAAAACGTGTCAAATTAAAACTTTTTCATTCAATATTAAACTTTGTAATATAATAAAATATTTACAAGTGCCGGGATCCCGTTTTCAAACTTTTTAAAATTAATATTCCAAAATACACAAATTTACAGGTCGCACAGCGACTATCAAAATACAATCCCCAGATGTCCCGAGACCGAACACTCCAGGTCGTGCTGCTTTGACATGTACAATCCCACCCGAGCTTAGGTTCACTCTTGTTCAGCCTTTGCCTTTTCTTTACCTACACATGGAAGCAGAACTGTGAGTCGACAGACTCAGTAAGAAATGCATATAACATATCATATAATTTTTGACCTGTAAATAGGCGCCCATACACCTATTTAGAGAGCTTAACAGATGAGTATGAACGTTCTAACAACGATACGACCATGTACCATGTACCACATGCACTCAGTATACCATCGGACTAGTGTAGGTAGGGTATGGACCGCACCTTGAGTACCGTCAAGTGTTGTACCACAGACACCTTGTACCTTTCCGTGGAAGTGCTGGTAACACCATGATGTACTTCCAAACATCATATACCGTACCAATGCGCTCTGTACCGCAACTGTACAAGTGTTGCTAGTGTATGAATCACAACAAATAAGCATGTATATACATTAACACATACATACATTCGAATATCCATATCACACATTATACACAGTTCTTACCTAATTTCTGAATTCACGTGTGCTGGCCGACCTGAATGGAACTCTTGTGCTAGATGGATGCCCTAATCACATTTTGAAACCGGGTAAGTTACATGATTAAAACCCTAATCCCGGGAAACCCAAAACCAAAACCCTAGGTTCTGCTATGCTCTTAATGGGTTATTCTATCTCTGGAAATGGGGAAACACCCAACCGAGGCATCGAAAAGGCGAAAATTGAGAAAATGAAAGGCCCGGGGAATCCTGCCGAAACCGGCTAGCCAGTTTTTGTGGCCCTGCAAACCGGCTAGCCGGTTTACACCAGGTTTCCCTAAGCTTTTCATTCCTTGCTCAATTCTCTACCAAAAGCAATGAAACCTTCCAGAGCCCCTATACAATGCATAAACAATATAATCCAGCCAGTATTTCACAAAAAAACTCAGTGTAAACAAATATGCCATTAGAGATCAAAGCTTTGAACTCAAAGCTCAAACTTGAACAACACCAAATCAAATCATCAAAACTAGCTACAAGAGGCTAATACCAACTCAAATTAAGCCTAGAATTCGAACGCTATGCATAACTAAACCTAACAGCCACTAATTCCTAAAATCACAATTTCAAACCAAGTAAAAGCTTAAAAAAACTAAAGAAGGGTGTTTCTAGGGCTTACCTTAGCCTGAATCTCCCAAGGTTTTCTTGCTGAAATCACAATCAAGCAGAAGCTATCCTCCTTGTTCTTGATGGTTTCGAAGAGAGAGAGCGGAAGGAAGAAAAGGTTCTTTCAAATTTTGGTTTTCTTTTAATTTTTTATATTAATTCACCAAATGAATAAAGACTTAATGTAATAACCTTTGCTGAAACTTAGCTTTGCCTCAACCCCCTCTTTAAAAAGGACTAAATTACCCTTAGACTTAAAACATAGATATTTTCACAACTAGGGGTAAAATGGTCAAATTCTATAAGGCCGCTCAATCCCGATATTTTATTCTCTCTAAAATATTTCCCACTAAGAAATAAGGTTCTAAACTTACCCATGTGATCAAACTAGCCATCCATCGCATTTTCTGTTGTTGCCGAGCAAAAATTACAAAAATTGAATAACTCACATGTAAGCTATATAATACCCCTAGAGTTTAATAAAATCTCCGAAATTGAGAAAGTATAACTCTAATATTTATTTCTAAATATTGGGGTCCACAATTAACTTAATTCATAAATAATAATAAAATAATATAAATTAGTGCTAATTGCCTTTACTAATCCAAATTACTAAAGCAGTCATTACAATTATCCCCCCGTTAATAGGATTTCTTCCTCGAAATCTAACTCGAATAGCTCTGGATGTTGAGTTCTCATATCCGACTCCAATTCCCAGGTTTCTTCTTCCACTTTACTGTTCCTCCAGATCACCTTAACCAGTGCAATAATCTTATTCCGAAGAACTTTTTCCTTTCTATCTAAAATCTGTACAGGTTGCTCTTCATAGGATAAGTCTGGTTGTAGTTCAAGGGCTTCATAACTCAAGACATGAGTCGGGTCTGACATGTATTTCCTTAACATAAAAATGTGAAATACGTCATGAACAGCCAATAACGCTGGTGGTAAGGCTAGCCGATATGCTACCTGCCCGACCTTCTCGAGTATCTGAAATGGCCAATGAACCTAGGGCTTAACTTTCACTTCTTCCCAAAGCGCCTAATACCCTTCATTGGTGAAACCCGCAGGAAAACATGTTTCCCTGCCTGAAATGTAACATCTCTGCGCTTCGGATTAGGATAACATTTCTGCCTGCTTTGAGTAGCAAGCGTCCGAGCCTTGATCTTATCAACTGCCTCATTGGTCCTCTGCACTAACTCTAAACCCAAGTACTTCCTTTTTCCCGTCTCGTCCCAATGAATAGGAGAGCGACATTTTCTACCATATAACATCTCATAGGGAGCCATCCCTATTGTACTCTGGTAACTATTGTTGCAGAAGAATTCAATTAAAGGCAAGTACTTACTCTATGAACCTTCAAAGTCCATGACACAGGCTCGCAGTAAGTCTTCCAATATCTGAATTGTTCTTTCTGACTGACCATCAGTCTGAGGGTGAAAGGCTGTACTAAATTTTAACTTGGTACCCATAGCCTTTTGAAAACTCACACAAAACTTTAATGTAAACTTTGGATCCCTATCTGACACAATAGACTTAGAGACTCCATGGAGACGAACTATCTCCTTCACACACAATGCAGCGTACTGATCCACGGAATATGTAACTTTCACTAGTAGAAAGTGAGCTGATTTGGGAATCTGTCCACTATGACCCACACTGAATCATACATTCCCGTAGTTCTAGGCAATTCAGTTACAAAATCCATTGCAATGTCCTCCCACTTCCATTCAGGAAGGACTAAAGGTTGTAGTAACCCTGCCTGCCTCTGATGTTCAGCCTTGATTTGCTGACACGTTAAACATTTGGACACGTAGTCCACCACATCCCTTTTCATTCCGTACAACCAGAATTAAGGTTTCAAATCCTGGTACATTTTGGTGGTTCCCGGATGCAATGAATAAGGTGTGGTGTAAGCTTCATCAAGTATCTCTTTCTTAAGCTGATCAGCACTAGGAACACAAACTCGAGCTTTGTATAAAAACATTCCACTGTTGAGACTGAAAAGCCTCTAGGCCGACCAGCCATTACTTCGGCTCGAACCTTAATTAGCTCGGGATCTTCTAGTTGTGCCTTTCTGATTCTCCCAAACAGATCAGATTGAAGTGTCAAATTATGCAATTTCCCAACTACGAACTCAATCCCTGCACTAACTATTTCAAAGGCTAGTTGAGGGGCTATCATAACCTTAGTACAAACCTGCCCGTGACCTTTTCTGCTTAAAGCATCGGTCACAACATTAGCTTTCCTGGGGTGATACTGAATTTCACAATCGTAGTCCTTAACCAATTCATACCACCTTCTCTGCCTCATATTCAAATCTTTTAGGGTGAAAAAGTATTTGATACTCTTATGATCAGTATAAATCTCGCATTTCTTATCATGAAGATAATGTCGCCATATCTTTAAAGCAAAAACCACAGCAGCAAGCTCTAAGTCATAGCGCTGCTCATATTCCTTTAGTTGAGGAGAGGCATAGGCTCTAACTCTGTCAGCTTGCATCAGAACACATCCCAGACCCTGTCTGGATGCATCACAATAAACCACAAATTTCTCTTGATCCGTCGGCAAAGCTAACACCGGAGCTGTTATCAAACGTTGCTTCAACTCCTTAAAGCTTGTTTCACACTTATCAGACCACACAAATTTCTAATTTTTCTTGGTAAATTCGGTTAGGGGTATAGAAATTTTAGAAAATCCTTCGACGAAACGCCGATAATACCCTGCTAAACCGAGAAAACTTCAAACTTCCGTCCCAGACTTTGGCCTCGGCCAATTCTTCACTGATTCTACATTGTTTGGATCAACCATAATTCCATTCTTCCCAACAATATGACCCAGAAAGGACACATCAAACAACCAGAATTTGCACTTTTAAACTTTGCATACAACTTGTGATCCCTAAGTCGTTGCAATACCATTCGGAGATGATGCTCGTGTTCCTCTTCTGACTGAGAGTATACAAGAATGTCATCGATAAACACTATGACGCAGTTATCGAGGAAATCCTTGAATACCCTATTCATAAGATCCATAAAGGCCGCAGGAGCATTAGTCAATCCGAATGACATTACCAGAAACTCATAGTGCCCGTATCTGGTTCTAAAAGCAGTCTTCGGTATGTCATCTTCTCGAATTCTAAGTTGATGATAACCAGATCGCAAATCCATTTTCGAAAACACTGTCTTTCCCTGAAGCTGATCGAACAGATCATCGATTCTGGGTAACGGGTACTTGTTCTTAATCGTCAGCTTATTTAGTTCCCGATAATCAATACACATTCTGAGGGAACCATCTTTCTTTTTCACAAACAGAACCGGAGCTTCCCAAAGCGATACACTGGGTCGAATAAACCCAATGTCAAACATCCCCTGAAGTTGTAACTTAAGCTCCTTGAGTTCTGGTGGAGCCATCCTGTGTGGAGCTTTAGAAACAGATTCAACTCCAGGTGCCAGATCAATTACAAAATCAATCTCTCGCTGTTGCGGCAATCCCGACAACTCCTTGGGAAACACGTCGAGAAAATCTTTCACCACCCTGACTACTTCAGGCCCAAATGTTTCAGGTCTGCTGGAGTTAATTACCACTGCTAGAAATCCTACACAGCCACTTCATAGTGAATCCCTGGTCCTTAGTATAGAAATAACCGGGATTCGAGACCCCTGAACTCATCCAACATAAACAGATGGATCTTCACCTTCTGGCTGAAAAATCACCATTTTCCATTTACAATCTATACTGGTCGAATACTTGGACAGATAATCCATTCCTAGTATAATATCAAACTAAGTTAATTCCAATTCTATAAGGTCAGCGCTCAACTCCCTATCTTCGATTCTAACCGGCATAGACCTAATGCGTCTATTAGAGATATTCAATTCCCCAGTAGGCATTAGGTTTCCAAACCCTCTTACAAGAAAATCATAAAGTCTATCCAAAAGATTAAATACTCTCGATACCACATACGAGTATATAGTCCCAAAGTCAAATAGTACATTTAAAATGGGAGTTGTTGATAAGAAGCTAACCTTTCACCATAGAAGGACTAGATGCAACATCAGCTTGGGTGATAACAAATATCTTAGCAAGTACAGGCTTTGCTTCCAGCTTCTGCTTATCTTTCTTTGCCTGAGGGCAATTTCTCTTAAAGTGCGCAACCATGCCACAGAGGAAGCATGCTTTTCGGTTGCACTCTTCGGGATGATGTTTCTTGCATCGTGGGCACTTAGGGTAAGAATAATCCTTGCGTACACCCTTGCCTTGATTTCCTTGAAACCGCTTGTTCCGTTTTAAACCCACCACTGACGACGTAGGTTTACTCTTCTGCTCAACCATGGAGCTCCTACCACCTCTGCCATAACTAGAAATATGGCAAGCGGTATCCTGATTTCGTGGCATAACCTCTTGAGGTCCTAAAATACATTCTTTAGGGCTTCCAGTCCAGAGAGCATTCTTCATATCTGAATCTCCCTGAAGGACTGTAGGTTCATCTATCCAAATTTTCTCATGCAATAACCCCACTTGGTTATCAGCCATACTATGCTCAGCTTGTAATACCGAATTGAAAATGACAGGCATATGAGGTAAGGGTAATACAGGAAACCTTTGTTGTTTCAACCTCGGAATCTCCTCATCGGGTCGTTGAATCATAGCTTCCATTTCTGCGAACCTTTGCTCCAACTCCCACGGAGCCTGTGACGGACGACCATCACTCCCATCAGAAGCCCTTTAAAGGCTTTCACCTTGGTTACGAAGAGAACTTAGACTCCATTCTCTCCAACTGTTACTAGCCCTGACCACACTATCCTCACTCCCCATATTGCAC
Source organism: Cannabis sativa (assembly GCF_029168945.1). Taxonomy (NCBI): domain Eukaryota; kingdom Viridiplantae; phylum Streptophyta; class Magnoliopsida; order Rosales; family Cannabaceae; genus Cannabis; species Cannabis sativa. The sequence continues at coordinate 51,410,529 of NC_083607.1, read as the reverse complement.
CAGGTGTCCATACTATAGGACAAGCCTGCCAATTAGTAAGTCAGTCTGGTCAGGCAACGACCCCATTACAAACTTTCTACCGCACTTATGGATTCTAAGGCAACGCACTTTAAAATAATTAATTAAAATCTAATATGCTTCCTAACATGCTCTCACATTCACAATTACTTAAAATACTAAACAAGTACAGGCTTACTGAACCGTAAACCGAGCTTTCTCTTATGAAGATTGTACATGTCTTAGCAAGCTTCGGTAGACAAACCTGGCGACTCTGATACCAAAATTGTAACGTCCTAATGCTAAGGCACGCTACAGTACTTTTTCAATTATAGTGCAATCTTTGCAAATCAAAGAATTTTCTCGAAAAACGTGTCAAATTAAAACTTTTTCATTAAATATTAAACTTTTTAATATAATAAAATATTTACAGGTGTCGGGATCCCGTTTTCAAACTTTTTAAAATTAATATTCCAAAATACACAAATTTACAGGTCGCACAGCGACTATCAAAATACAATCTCCAGATGTCCCGAGACCGAACACTCCAGGTCGCGCTGCTTTGACATGTACATTCCCACCCGAGCTCAGGTTCACTCTTGTTCAGCCTTCGCCTTTTCTTTACCTACACATGGAAGCAGAACTGTGAGTCGATAGACTCAGTAAGAAATGCATATAACATATCTTATAATTTTTGACCTGTAAACAGGCGCCCATACACCTATTTACAAAGCTTAATAGATGAGTATGAACGTTCTAACTACGATACGACCATGTACCATGTACCACATGCACTCAGTATACCATCGTACTAGTGTAGGTAGGGTATGGACCGCACCTTGAGTACCGTCAAGGGTTGTACAACAGACACCTTGTACCTTTCCGTGGAAGTGCTGGTAACACCATGATGTACTTCCAAACATCATACACCTTACCAATGCGCTGTGTACCGCAACCGTACAAGTGTTGGTTGTAAAGCCCGCTTAGTTAATTTGGAAATTATCAGTTGTTTGTGATTAATTATGAAATTATTTATAGCTATTTAAATAATTTATTACTGTTATTTATGTTATTCCGTAGCTTGCATATTTTGCATTTCCGGTGTCCGGTATTTTGGAACTCGGCGTTTGGCTCAGTAGAAATCACAACTTAGTATGTTAGCAGTTTGGGTACGGGTTTTAGACATTGGGAATGTCGGGAATGGCCGGGAATTTAGAATGTCCCAAAAATACCCCTTTAGTATGATTTTCTTAATTTTATGGTAGAGGGGAAAAATGGTCTTTTTGCCCCAATGACTTTTTGTCTTTTAGTGACTTCTTATTTGGAAATTAAATGTTCATTTTGATTAATTGTTGGCTGAAATGAATTTGGGTTAAGTGGCTTTATTCACTATTTTACTTTACAAAGCTTTACACTTAGAAAAAAATTACAAAAAACTTTCAAACTCTCTCTCTTTTCCTCTCTCTCTCTCTCTCGGCTGTGCATGTGGGTGCAAAGGGGTGGATTTTGCTTTGATTTTTCTAGTGGATTCTCTTTCAAAGCTAGGCAATCTTCAAGCTAGGTTAGCTCCTTTTGTTTTCTCTTGAATTTGAGTGAAATTTTGATTAAAATATGAGGATTCTTGCATGATTTTGATATATGGTTGCTGCTGTGTTTTGTTGATGTTTTCTGTGGTTCAAAGCATGTTTAATTGATGTTAATTGAGTTGTTTGAAGCATGTTAGTTAGGTTGTTCAAAGCTTTTAGTTTCTATGTTAAAATATGTGATTTTTGAATGAAATGGTTCTATTTGTTGCTGTGAAGTTGCTAGATGTTCTTTATAGTTTTCAGAGGTGATTATATGCTAGTTTAAGTAGATTTAAGCTAGTGGAATGCATGTTTAGGTGGATTTGCTCAAGCTTGAGTTTGGAACTCAAAGCTTGAGCTCCAATGGTGATTTTTGTATATGTGTTTTCTGGGTGGTTTTGAGGCCTTAGATTTGTTCTTTGGGGTGTTTAGAACAGGTCTGGAAAGTTTGGTACCAATTGGGGTTGAATTGGTCGAGTTATGAATATTTTAGTTGGTCGCTCGCGAGGAACCTAATTCCGGTTGTGCATCCGTACGGATGAGGGTTCTGAATTTTCCAGAACCGGAATTCCGGTTGGGCAACCGGTCTACCGGTTGGGGAAAATTCAGGGACCCTAGTTTTCCTCGTTTTTATGTTTTTAGGGGTATTGCCATGCTTTTTATCGATAGGGAAACTTTTAGTTCCTAGTTTTAGTCCCCGAAAAGTGATTTAGCGTGTCACTTATAGCGTTGTGATTTTTATGGTTTAGGAGCCAGTAATCCGCCGCTCAGCTTCAGTTCCAGTCAGGTTGACCGGCACACCTGAAATCGGAATCCAGGTAAGATTAGTATAACAGTATGCATATGTAGATTACATGTTTAGCGTGCATGTAGGAAGCCTGCTAGATTACATTAGTTATGTATATAGGCTTCCAACCATCCAACCCTGTCACGTCGGTACAGGCTGGAGTATGACCAGCAGCCGGAGTATGACCGGGTTGACCGATCAGCCGACACTTGGTTGGTGGTTCCGTACTATTGACGTATCCCGTCGGTACAGCCGGAGTATGACCAGCAGCCGGAGTATGACCGGGTCGACCGATCAGGAGGATATAGTAACACGTCGGTACAGGTTGGAGTATGACCAGCAGCCGGAGTATGACCGGTTCGACCGATCAGGTTGTTACGTGTCAATAGTACCGTCCCTCTGAACGTTCAGAACTCAGTACCATGTTGGACATGGCAGTAGTGGCTCAGTACCATGTTGGACATGGCAGTAGCGGGACTCAGTATCGTGTTGGACACGGCAGTTAGTTTTATGTATGATATTATTATGCTTTTCTTACTGAGTCTGTCGACTCACAGTTTATGTTCATGTGTAGGTAAAGGCAAGGCTATAGCTGATGGACCGTGAGCGAGCTTATGAGATTGTACATGTCGGGGCAGTTAGGCCTGGAGCGTACGATCCTCGGGACAGCAAGGCTGAATTTTGTAACTGGTCGTTAGACGACTTTTAATTTTATGTAATAGTTAAACAGTTAAAACTTTTGTAAATGATTTTATAAATCGGGATCCCGAGTCTTTTGTAATATGGTTTTATAAGTTTAATTAAAAAGCAAAATTTTAATTAATCACGTTTTTCCATAAACCTCGTTGATTAGCAACGAGCTGCACAGTACGTTTAAAACTCACGTAATACGCCTAAGGTAGTTAGGGTGTTACATTGGTAGTGTATGAATCACAATAAATAAGCATGTATATACATTAACACATACATACATTCGAATATCCATATCACACATTATACACAGTTCTTACCTGATTTCTGAATTCACGTGTGCTGGCCGACCTTAACGGAAATCTCGTGCTAGATGGATGCCCTAATCACATTTTGAAACCGGCTAAGTTACATGATTAAAACCCTAATCCCGGGAAACCAAAAACAAAAACCCTAGGTTCAGCTATGCTCTTAATGGGTTATTCTCACTCTGGAAATGGGGAAACACCTAACTGAGGCATCGAAAAGGCAAAAATTGAGAAAATGAAAGGCCCGGGGAAGCCTGCCAAAACCGGCTAGTCGGTTTTAGTGGCCCTGCAAACCGGCTAGCCGGTTTGCACCAGGTTTCCCTAAGCTTTTCATTTCTTGCTCAATTCTCTACCAAAAGCAATGAAACCTTCCAGAGCCCCTATACAATTCATAAACAATATAATCCAGCCAGTATTTCACAGAAAAACTCAGTGTAAACAAATATGCCATTAGAGATCAAAGCTTTGAACTCAAAGCTCAAACTTGAACAACACCAAATCGAATCATCAAAACCAGCTACAAGAGGCTAATACCAACTCAAATTAAGCCTAGAATTCGAACCCTATGCATAACTAAACCTAACAGCCACTAATTCCTAAAATCACAATTTCAAACCAAGTAAAAGCTTAAAAAAACTAAAGAAGGGTGTTTCTAGGGCTTACCTTAGCTTGAATCTCTCAAAGTTTTCTTGCTGAAATCACAATCAAACAGAAGCTATCCCCCTTGTTCTTGATGGTTTCGAAGAGAGAGAGAGAGGAAGGAAGAAAAGGTTCCTTCAAATTTTGGTTTTCTTTTATTTTTTTCTATTAATTCACCAAATTAATAAAGACTTAATGTAATAACCTTTGCTGAAACTTAGCTTTGCAAGGTGTCACAAGACTAGGCAGCCACCTCAACCCCCTCTTTACAAAAAGACTAAATTACCCTTAGACTCAAAACATAGATATTTTCACAACTAGGGGTAAAATGGTCAAATTCCATAACCCCGCTCAATCCCGATATTTGATTCTCTCTAAAATATTTCCCACTAAGAAATAAGGTGTTGGAAATTATTTTACCAGGATCTTAGATCTACTCTCAAGTATGTTGATTAACTCCTTACATATGAACTCTCTAAAACGATGAAATAAACACATATAAAGTTTAGTAAACCTTACATTGGGTGCAGCGAAATATAATGACTCCTTCCGTTCATATATCTAGCCCTTGATTCCTTTCTGTAGAAAAGCATTATCAATATCTGAACCTGGATCTCTTTCTCTCCTTCTTTAGTGCTGAAACTCCTTCTTGCTGAAAGTCTTTCTTCACAATCTTCCTCACTATGATTGAGGTATCACTTGCTGTGTGTGGGCACTACTCTAACACTAAGTATTTCGAAATCTTTAGGAAGAAGAGAGAGAGGGAGTGGTCGGAAAAAGATAGGGAGAGAGAGAGGCTCAATTTTTTCTGAATGAAAATGTAGAAAATTTAAGTGCGTAAATTTCCTAAAGCCTTCACTATCTATTTATAGCATTCCACTAGGGTTAGGTTTAAATTATTTGGCATTAAAATAATGAAAATATCATAGGATAATTCCTATAAAAGTGGCCGGCCATACAATGTGGATTTGGGCCTCACTTTTTGCAATTTTGCAGTTTTATCTTTTCTGCATCTGATTTTCTCAAAAACGTAAATTTTCAAATTTAACCATTTAAATGCCAATTCCAACTATTTAATAACTATAAATAATTATTAAATAATATTGTCATTTATCATATTTATTAATTGAACCATACAAAGTATAATAATTAACAAATATGACTCTTTCTTTACAATTTCGCCCTTACTTAGTGATAAATTAACAAATAGACATAGTCTAATTTGAGAATTATAATTGATTAATCAAAACCAATTATATGAGTCTTACAAGCAATATTATCTCAACTAGTGGGGGGACCATGGGTCTATATAACCGAGCTTCCAATACGCAGATCAAGAATTTACAACCTAAATTCACTAACTTATTAATTCTTCGTTGAATCCACGCATAGAACTCAGAATTGCACTCTCAGTATATAGAATGCTCTATATGTTCCACCATATAGACACATCATTAGGTATCCATTGTTAAAATCCTAATTTGATCAATGATCCTCTATATGAATGATCTACACTGTAAAGGGATTAGATTACCGTTACACCCTACAATGTATTTAATCCTTAAAACATTTAACCACGTATAAATGATATTTCAGCTTATGTGAAATGAGATCTCCACCATTTATTTTCGTTTGGTCAAGCTCGAAGGAGAGCATCCTTTACTTACTATTTGCCAGATAGAAGCTATAGATTCCATGTTTATGTTAGCGCTCCCACTCAATTGCACTACCGTGTTCTTAAAATGTACGTATCACCCTGACCCAAAAGTAAGCTTAACTAACAAATCAAAGAACACGAATAGCCTCTTGAGATTGAGCCTAATCATAACAGGATTAAGATCATTTGATCTAGGATCAACTAGGCGATATTGACTTGAATAGATATTACGGTAAGTTTAATAAATCTAAGTCAAAGTTAAATATCGGTCCCTTCCGATGCATACTCCATGCATCCAACCTGAGCTTTACTTTAACCAATGCTCTGGAAAGAACATAGCATTTCTCCGAATGCAAGTAAACTCTGTTGTAGATTATCATATCAGTAAAACCCTGTGTCTGATAAATCTAGGAAACTTTATTCACATAGTCATGTTTACTTTCCAATATGTTGACAACACAATAAACAGGATCAGTATGTGAAAATGGTTCCAGACGAATTCATACATTATGTAGATATAATCATGAAATAAATCATGTGAACCATGCAACATTAAATGTTATTTCTGATCTATATTAATAAGTAAATCTGTTTATATTGAAATGAGTTTTATTTAGGTCATAAAACCCAACAAACTCCCACTTGCACTAATATAAAACAAAAGGTGCATTTCAAATAATCTCAACGCCTTGATATACAAATCAAGTGTAGTAGTAGTAAACTCCTCGTAATAGGATCTGAAAGGTTGAATTAAACACAACCTTTTCTCCACCATTACTCTTCCTTAATCACAAAATCATTGATAATGTGAAATTCCTCTCTATATGTTTACTCTTTTTGGGATACTGGATTCTATATCTTTGGCAACTACTTTTGGTTAATCAGGAAATTAACACTAGTAGTTTAGGCAATTTGGAATGGTGCCAAAAATGTGTAGAACTTTCCTTAGACTTAATAAGTACCTTTCCTGCAACTTTAACATTCAGTCCCTTCCTGGTAGACCTAGAGACTTCAGATAGGTTTTTACACTTCTCCAAAATAATTATTCCACCCCCTGAGTAATCACCATCTTATCAGAAAGATTTTCTAGGACAAAGGCAAATTTCGAAATCTGATGTGGTGTAGTCTAAGAGTTTTAAACACACCCTTATAGACTAACATATAGTTCCTCTTCTTAATCTTAAAATTTACTTGATTGTCTTCCAATGTTCTTCTCCTAGATTATTCTGATACCTACTCATTACTCCCACTCAACAGCAGGTGTCTGGTCTAAGGCATACAAAAGCATATCTGAGACCTCTCACTGTTGATATAAGAAATTCTTTCATGGCTTTATCTCTTCTGGAATAGTTGAGTCTTTTCGTTAGATAAATAAAATCTCTGCCTAGAAGTCGAGAAGCTTCTATAGATTGTCATTAGAAAGAAAATGCTTCAGCATCTTACTAAAGTAAGTTGCTTGCATTAGACTAAGTAATTACCAGCATCTCATACAATGGTTCCAATCTATGGGCCGCCACAACTATCTCGGCCTGGGCAGCAGGGGCAGGTGCCACTGGAACTATAGGCACTGGAACTGCAGGAGCACCCTGCTGTCTCAACCTCTGAATCTCGAGGTCTTGTTCTTCGATCCGGGCTTGCATCTCCGCAAACCGTAACTCCCAGTTCGGGGCTCCCTGATCGGCCGGGGAGCTCAGGCAGCCTGTGGCGGGTTCTCATCACCCCGGCCACGAGCCCTGCCTCGGGGACCTCTACCACGGCCCCTAGCAGGTGGGGGAAACTGAGCTCCCTGTCCTTGGTTCGACCCTACGGAGTTTCCCTGACTCCTAGTAGTCCGCCTGGCGTCCATCTAGTTAGAACCGCCTGCGAAACCAAGAGTTGGCATATCAGGTCATATTCAAGGAGAGCTTACTAATGCCGCTTAATTTGGAAATTAAAAACGAAACATGCGCCTATTCCACTATCAGGCTACTAACATGCTTCCTAACAGGCTTTTTTTTTTTTTCATAACTGAATAAAATAAACTACTAAAGCAATAAAGGCTTACTGAACCGTGAACCGAGCTAACTGCTGATGATGATTGTACATGTCGTGACGATCTTCGGAAGACAACCTGGCGGCTCTGATACCAAATTGTAACACCCTAACTAACTTAGGCGTATTACGTGATTTTTAAACGTACTGTGCAGCTCGTTGCTAATCAACGAGGTTTATGGAAAAAAAAACGTGATTAATTAAAATTTTGCTTTTTGATTAAACTTGTAAACCATATTACAAAAGACTCGGGATCCCGATTATAAAAATATTTACAAAAAGTTTAACTGTTTAATTGTTACATCAAAATAAAAGTCGTCTAACGACCAGTTACAAAAACTCAGCCTTGCTGTCCCGAGGATCGTACGCTCCAGGCCTAACCGCCCCGACATGTACAATCTCATAAGCTCGCTCACGGTCCATCAGCAATAGCCTTGCCTTTACCTACACATGAACATAAACTGTGAGTCGACAGACTCAGTAAGAAAAGCATAATAATATCATACATAATTCTAACTGTCGTGTCCAACACGATACTGAGTCCCGCTACTGCCATGTCCAACATGGTACTGAGCCACTACTGCCATGTCCAACATGGTACTGAGTTATGAACGTTCACAGGGACGGTACTATTGACAAGTATCCTCCTGATCGGTCGAACCGGTCATACTCCGGCTGCTGGTCATACTCCAGCCTGTACCGACGGGATAGGTTAATAGCACTGAACCACCAACCAAATGTCAGCCTGATCGGTCGAACCGGTCATACTCCGCCATCGGTCATACTCCACCGTACCGACGTGACGGGGTTGGATGGTTCGAAGCCTATATACATAACTAATGTAATCTAGCGGGCTTCCTACATGCACGCTAAACATGTAATCTACATATGCATACCGTTATACTAATCTTACACGGATTCCGATTTCGGGTGTGCCGTCAACCCGACCGGAACCGAAGCCGAGTGGCGGACATCGGCTCCTAAACCATAAAAATCACAACGCTATAAGTGACACGCTAAATCACTTCCCGGGGACTAAAACTAGGAACTAAAAGTTTCCCTATCGATAAAAAGCATGGCAATACCCCTAAAAACATAAAAACGAGGAAAACTAGGGTTTCTGAAAATTCCCCAACCTAGACCAGGTTGCCCAACCGAATTCCGGTTCGGGAATTACTGGACACCCATCCGAATTCCGTTGCACAACCGAATTCCGGTTCTCGCAGGAATTTTTCAAAAATTCATAACTCGATCAATTCTAACCCAAATCATGCAAGATTTTCCAGACCTGTTCTATATGCCCCAAATAACCATTCAAAGGCAACAAAATCACCCAGAACTCACAGAATCACAAAACACCATTAAAGACCAAGCTTTGAGTTCCAAAACTCAAACTTGGTTAAAATCCACTAACATGCAATCAAGCTAGATCAAACCTACATAAATATGCATAACTAAGCCTCTGAAAATGAAAACAATCAACCACAGCAAGCAATTTACAGAATCAACATATATTTTCAAAATTCATGCTCTTGAACTAAAAAGACTTCAAAACTTGATTCTAAGTAATTATCATGCATAAACTAACTTTAAATTACTTAAAATAGCAAAGTAAATCCATAGAAAATAACAACAATTCACAACAGCAAGTATCACAACAATTCACATGCAACCATCACTTTTTAGACATTTTTTTCAAGAAATTAAAGAAGGAGAGACAAGAACCAACCTAGCTTGTAATGGACCTTAAGAGAAGGTGGATTAGCAAGTAAAAATCAATGGAGAAATCAGCTCCTTGCTGCCCAAAGTTTCAGCCGAAAATAGAGAGAGAATGGAGAGTTCTTTTCCTTTTTCAAAGTTTTTCTAAAATATGCTAAGTGTAAAATTTGAGAGAAAATAAAGTTTTAATGCATATAACACCTTATTTCAGCCAAAACAATTATTTAAAATAAACATTTAATCCATTTAATAAATCACATAAGACAAAATACTAATGGGGCAAAAAGACCATTTTGCCCCTCCACCATAAAATCATGAAAATCATACTAAAGGGGGGTATTTTTGGGACATTCTAAATTCCCGGCCAATCCCGACATTCCCAATGTCTAAAACCCGTCCCCAAATTACTAACATACTAAGTTGTGATTTCTACTGAGCCAAACGCCGAGTTCCAAAATACCGGACACCGGAAATGCAAAATATGCAAACTACTGAATAACATAAATAACAGTATAAATTATTTAAATAGCTATAAATAATTTTCATAAACAACTGATAATTTCCAAATTAACAAGCGGGCTTTACAGTTATGCATATCCAAAATGCAAAAATGTAGAGTTTCAAATAGGAGATCATGTGTTTTTACATGTGTCTCCAATGAAAGGGATCAGGAGTTTTGGGGAAAGAGGAAAATTATGCCCTAGATTTACAGGACCTTTCGAGATTCTCGAGAAGGTTGGACAAGTGGCATATCATTTAGCTTTGCCTCCAGCTCTTTCAGCAGTTCAGAACGTATTCCATGTCTCCATGCTACGGAAATACGTTTCAGACCCTGCTCATGTCATGAGTTATGAAAATCTTGAGCTACAACCAGACTGTAATATGAAGAATAGTCAGTTCAGATCCTAGTTAGAAAGGATAAGGTCCTTCGGAACAAGACAATAGCTTTGGTCAAGGTACTCTGGAGAAACAACAAGGTGGAGGAAGCCACCTGGGAGTTAGAGTCCGACATGAGGGCTCAATATCAGTGTTATTATGGTTAGATTTCAGGGATTAAATCCTTTAAGGGTGGATAATTGTAATAATCTCTTAGCTTTAATTTAGAAATTAGCAAATAATTAGGGTTTAATTATGAAACTTACATATTAGTTATGAAGTATCATTTTACGCAAATTTATTTTGAATTCAAAATGCATTTTATATGTCATATTGGAATTTATATTTTTGCATGTTTTGTGCCCGACAATATTGGAACGTGGCATTTGGCTATTAGAATCACATCTCACTACTAGAAAAACCTCATTTTAAGTCCACCAATATTGGACTAGATTAATTTTTTGAGTCCCTTTTACGTTGGACATAATAGCCTGGGACATAAAAGGGATATTTTTCTAGTCTAATATTGTTGGACTAGAAAAATATTTTTAGTTTAATATTGTTGGACTAGAAAAACAATTCTAGTCCAACAATAGAGGACTAGAAAAATAATTTTATTTTTTTAAAAAAATAATTAATATTTTTTATGTTAATTAAATAATATAAATAAAATTTTATTTTTATATTAATTTCTTGAAACAAATTTATATTTTATAATTACTTATTATTAAATATGAAATGATGTATAAGAAAAATGAATATTTAAAAATTATTTAGTTATCACACAAAATTTATAAAACAAAATATATACTACATTTTTAATTTACATAGACAATTTTTTTTACAAAGAAATAATATATAATTAACATATTTTATTATTATATTTACATTCTAATTCATTAGAATATATATTTTATTAGGGAAATTTGACATTATATACTTAAAAAAAGCATAAATTGTTTTTATATGCTTCTTAAAAAAATGTAAAAATAATACCCTCCAAATATCTTTAATCCCAACAATACCCTCCTCATTTCAAACCCCCACTCTCTCTCTAACTCTCTCGTTTTTCTCTCTCTTTCTCTAACTCTCCAAACCCATTCCCAACAAAACCCCACCGGACCATCCACGAGAAGCACCCGACAACCCACGACCACCGCACCACTTCCGGCGAAACCCATTCGCTTGTTTTCTGCATTTTTTTTTTCTGGTTTTTGACGATGTCGCGAAACATCGCTAAATGTCGCGAAACATCGCGAAATCATGAAACATCTCTAAATGTCTGTAATTCACAACAGCGCTTGTTTTCTACATTTTTTTTTTTGATTTTTGACGATGTCGCAAAACATCGCTAGATGTCGCGAACATGTCGCGAAACATCGCGAAATCGTGAAAACATCTCCAATTCACTATATCGCGAAACACATCGCGAATATCATCGCTAAACATCGCGAAACATCGCGAAAATATCGCTAAATATCCCAAATCATCACTAAACTTCATCCCTGACCTCAGATTTGTTCTATCATTGCAAATACATCGCTAAATATCGCTAAATATCGCAAAATATCGCAAAAAACTGGTAAACCAGAAGAAAAAAATGTAGAAAACAAGAGAGGCCGTGAGAGAAGATGACGGCGAGGCCTTGCGACTGAAGTTCTGGGTCTGTGTGTTCGACGGTAGGGGTTCTAGGTCGGGGTTAACGCAGGAGAAAGAGAGAGAGACATGGATGTTTGATTTTTATTTGTTTAAGGGTAAAATTGGATAGAAAAATAGTGTGAGTATATTTTGCATAATGCAAAATATGCTAGCATATTTTTAGTGGATAAATTAATTTTAAGCATATAATATCAAATTTTCCTTTTATTATTACATATAAATTTAGAAAAAATATGCAATAACATTGGATTCCATCCCTGCTTGGTTCATCGGAGCTCTGCCTTTCGTGGTTGCCGACGATACTCAACGATGTTGCCTGCAAAATCTAACCAATGGATCTTGAAGATCATGAGATGGGAAAATTGAACTCAGAATACGTTTACCTCATTGACAACCGAAGGTGTTAAGATCAAAGCCAAAAGGCTTCAACGCCGACAAGAGAGCAGAAACAGAGTGTGGGAGAAGAACTTAGGGATCACGAGATCCTGGGGTTTTGGGGCAATGAGAGACCTTTAATGGCCTTCGTTTATGCTTATGGGTGTCAGAGGTGGCGTGCCTAGCCATGTCGAGACTCAAGAAATAGCGAGAAAGAGAGGAAGAGTATCGTTAGTGAGTTTCTCTGAGGGAAACGATGCTCTTCAATCTGAGGTGAGAAGAAACGTCCGAGAATGGTGGCTCACCAGTCGGAGGAGCTTTCATATGCCGCAAGAACAGAAGAAAGGGTGAGGATATCGGGATAGATAGATAGAGAGACAGAGAGAGAGAGAGAGAGAGAGAGAGAGAGAGAGAGAGAGAGAGAGATAGAGACAAAGGGGGTGACAGTAGTGTGGTCGGTTTGGACCTCCAGCGCCGACAATGGCTGGTGCTACTCCATTTTTGCCGCCGCACCAGGAGCTAGAGAGAGAGATCGTGAGATTGAGAGCAAAGGGTATAATTAGGTTTCTTCAACTAGGGTTTTCTACTTTTCTATTTATACCATGTGTACATATTGTTTTTTTAGATAATAATAATAATAATAATAATAATAAAAAAAGTAAAAACCATTTTTCAGTTTATTTTTTAAAGGGTAAAAAATGTTATGTCCAATTATAGTGGACTAGAAAACTTCTCAAAATATTTTTCAAAGCAAATTTAAAAAAAATAAAGAAAAATATTTTTAGTTTAATATTGTTGGACTAGAAAAACAATTCTAGTCCAACAATAGAGGACTAGAAAAATTATTTTATTTTTTAAAAAAAATAATTAATATTTTTTATGTTAATTAAATAATATAAATAAAATTTTATTTTTATATTAATTTCTTGAAACAAATTTATATTTTATAATTACTTATTATTAAATATGAAATGATGTATAAGAAAAATGAATATTTAAAAATTATTTAGTTATCACACAAAATTTATAAAACAAAATATATACTACATTTTTAATTTACATAGACAATTTTTTTTACAAAGAAATAATATATAATTAACATATTTTATTATTATATTTACATTCTAATTCATTAGAATATATATTTTATTAGGGAAATTTGACATTATATACTTAAAAAAAGCATAAATTGTTTTTATATGTTTCTTAAAAAAATGTAAAAATAATACCCTCCAAATATCTTTCATCCCAACAATACCCTCCTCATTTCAAACCCCCACTCTCTCTCTAACTCTCTCGTTTTTCTCTCTCTTTCTGTAACTCTCGAAACCCATTCCCCACAAAACCCCACCGGACCATCCACGAGAAGCACCCGAGAACCCACGACCACCGCACCACTTCCGGCGAAACCCATTCGCTTGTTTTCTACATTTGTTTTTTCTGGTTTTTGACGATGTCGCGAAACATCGCTAAATGTCGCGAAACATCGCGAAATCATGAAACATCTCTAAATGTCTGTAATTCACAACAGCGCTTGTTTTCTACATTTTTTTTTTGATTTTTGACGATGTCGCGAAACATCGCTAGATGTCGCGAACATGTCGCGAAACATCGCGAAATCGTGAAAACATCTCCAATTCACTATATCGCGAAACACATCGCGAATATCATCGCTAAACATCGCGAAACATCGCGAAATATCGCTAAATATCGCAAATCATCACTAAACTTCATCCCTGACCTCAGATTTGTTCTATCATTGCAAATACATCGCTAAATATCGCTAAATATCGCTAAATATCGCAAAAAACTGGTAAACCAGAAGAAAAAAATGCAGAAAACAAGAGAGGCCGTGAGAGAAGATGACTGCGAGGCCTTGCGACTGAAGTTCTGTGTCTGTGTGTTCGACGGTAGGGGTTCTAGGTCGGGGTTAACGCCGGAGAAAGAGAGAGAGACATGGATGTTTGATTTTTATTTGTTTAAGGGTAAAATTGGATAGAAAAATAGTGTGAGTATATTTTGCATAATGCAAAATATGCTAGCATATTTTTAGTGGATAAATTAGTTTTAAGCATATAATATCAAATTTCCCTTTTATTATTACATATAAATTTAGAAAAAATATGCAATAACATTGGATTCCATCCCTGCTTGGTTCATCGGAGCTCTGCCTTTCGTGGTTGCCGACGATACTCAACGATGTTGCCTGCAAAATCTAACCAATGGATCTTGAAGATCTTGAGATGGGCAAACTGAACTCAGAATACGTTTACCTCATTGACAACCGAAGGTGTTAAGATCAAAGCCAAAAGGCTTCAACGCCGACAAGAGAGCAGAAACAGAGTGTGGGAGAAGAACTTAGGGATCACGAGATCCTGGGGTTTTGGGGCACTGAGACACCTTTAATGGCCTTCGTTTATGCTTATGGGTGTCAGAGGTAGCGTGCCTAGCCATGTCGAGACTCAAGAAATAGCGAGAAAGAGAGGAAGAGTATCGTTAGTGAGTTTCTCTGAGGGAAACGATCCTCTTCAATCTGAGGTGAGAAGAAACGTCCGAGAATGGTGGCTCACCAGTCGGAGGAGCTTTCATATGCCGCAAGAACAGAAGAAAGGGTGAGGATATCGGGATAGATAGATAGAGAGAGAGAGAGAGAGAGAGAGAGAGAGAGATAGAAAGAGAGAAAGAGACAAAGGGGGTGACAGTAGTGTGGTCGGTTTGGACCTCCAGCGCCGACAATGGCTGGTGCTACTCCATTTTTGCCGCCGCACCAGGAGCTAGAGAGAGAGATCGTGAGATTGAGAGCAAAGGGTATAATTAGGTTTCTTCAACTAGGGTTTTCTACTTTTCTATTTATACCGTGTGTACATATTGTTTTTTTAGATAATAATAATAATAATAATAATAAAAAAAAAAGTAAAAACCATTTTTCAGTTTATTTTTTAAAGGGTAAGAAATGTTATGTCCAATTATAGTGGACTAGAAAACTTCTCAAAATATTTTTCAAAGCAAATTTAAAATAAATAAAGAAAAAAATATTTTACCACCACTACTTGTTTTCTAGTCCAACATTGTTGGACACGATGAAGCTTTTTTTCTAGTCCGACATTATTGGACTAGAAAAATCCTCAACAATTTTTTATGTCCAACACTAATTTTGTTGGACAAGAAAAAGGGACATTAAAAGAGTGTTTTGTAGTAGTGTCTTAGTATTTTTAGTATAGCGAGTCAATATAGTTGGACATTAGGAATTTTGGGAATAGTCAGGATTTTAGAATTGACCAAAATATCCCTAAGTGTTTTTTATGACTTTTAGTTGTGGGAAGGCAAAAATTGTCATTTTGCCTAATTAACTTTTTGTCCTATAGTGGACTTTATTGGGATTAGTATGCTGAATATTACATTGTTTTTTATGTAATAAAAACCATTTTTATTTATATCATTTTACAAAATCACAAAATTAGGAAAAAAAAAAGGAAGAAACTCTCTCTCTTTCAAACTCTCTCTCTCTCTCAATCCCTAGGGCTGCTAGGGTTCTTGTTTTGCTTCTTCAAATTCTGTGATTTCCACCAAGATTTTAGTAATTCCAAGCTATAGGTAACTTCATAATTCTTTTCTCTTTGATTTCTTAGGTTTTAAGTTAAAGAATTATGCATGTTTTGTGAGTTTTGCTACTGTAGTTGTTGTTGTTGTTGTTTGAATTGTGTTCCTGAAGTTAAATTATGGTTTGAAATGTTATTTGGAGCTGGTTTGGTGGTTGTTTGTGAGGTTTGTTCAAGGTTTGAGCTTAAGAGCTCAAACTTTGCTCTCACATGGTGGATTTTGATTCTATGCATGTTAAGGTGTTTTGTTGCCTTGTTTATGTTCTTTAAGATATATAGAACAGGTCTTGAAGGTTTGGTTTGATTTGGGGTTGATTTGAGTGAGATATGAAATTTTGAAGTTTTCCTACACTGAACCGGTCGACCGGTTTAGTGGGATCTGTAGGAACCTTAATTCCGGTTAGTCCCCAAGAAACCCCACAGAATCGAAATTCTAGTTGGTGAACCGGTCTACCAGTTGGGCCAGTTTTGGGAACCCTATTTTTTCCCATTATTACGATATTTAGGGTATTTCCATGTTATTTATTGATAGGGAAACTTTTAGTTTCAAATTTAAGTCCCCGAAAAGTAATTTAGCGTGTCACTCACCAATTTTATGAATAATGTGATTTAGGGGCCTATAATTCGCCGAGCACCTGTTCCACTCAGGGTGGCCGGCACACCTAAATATGGTAACGAGGTAAGATTAGTATAATGGTATGCATATGTATATACATATTTAGTGTGCATGTTAGTTAAGCCTGTTAGATTACATTAGATATGTATGCTGACTTTTGTACTATCTGACAGTATCACATTGGTATGCCTAGCGTATAGCGTACTGTGTATAGGCTGATATTATTGTCGATAGTACCGTATCTACTTGACAGTATCACATAGGTACGGCTAGAGTATGACTAGCGTACCGAGTATAGGCTGATGTTATTGTCAATAGTACTATCGTACGAACATTCTACACTCAGTACTGTGTGGGACACGGGGATAGGGTTACGGTTGGGTGTATGGGCACCTGATTATAACTCGGGATATTATTATGTTTTATGTTATCTTTTCTTACTGAGTCTGTTGACTCACAGTTGCTATTTCCATGTTTAGGTAAGGGCAAGTCTAAGGCTGAGCAGCCATAAGAACGAGCAGATGGAGGTTGTACATGTTGGGGCGGTTAGGCCTAGAGCGTATGATCTTTGGGACATCAGAGCTTTTGTTGTATAGTCGCTAAGAAACAGACTTTTGTATATGTATAGTTGAACTTTTGTAAATGTTTTTGTAAATGGTATCCCGGAATTTAATATGTATGTTACTTTACGTTTTTAATTAAATAAGTAAAATTTTAATTATTCATAATTTTTTATAACCTCGTTGATTAGCAACGAGCTACAGAGTACGTTACAAATCACGTGAACATGCCAAAAATAGTTAGGTTGTTACACCCTACTTCAAACAAGCCTCATCAATGGTGCTAACCGCTGAACTCTTGCTGTCCATGAAATTTTCAAAGTGCTTTACAAAGTGTTGCACCACTTCCTCAAAATCATCTACAATTGTATCCCCCTTCAAGAAAATAGTAATCCTATTTTCCAGTCTTCTTTTCCTCATAATGGCATGAAAATAGCTAGAGTTTTCATCATTGAACTTGATTTTTCTGATCTTAATTTGTTGTCGAAGAAACAAAGCCATTCTTTCCTTAGCTATCAAAAATAACTGCTTCTGGCCTGTTACCTATAATTGCAGGGCCTTATCTGTAGGGTTCATGGATGCTTCCTCTTGAATGGCAGAGTATATTTCCTTAGCCTCCCTATACTCCTGAGCTACATCTCCCACTTCAAATCTGTGAAAGACTTTTAAGGCATGCTTGACCCGAAATAGCCTTTTCATTAGGTTTTCGAGACCAATTCCAGCCACATTTTTATTCCAGCAATCCATCTTCAACTGATAATATCCAAGATAGGAGGGCCAATGGTTCCAAAAACGAAAGGGTTTAATTCCTACATTATTCTGAACATGGCTTTGGATTAAGTAATAGCAATGATCCAAAATGACCTCCCATATAAAGCATGCCTCAGAATTAAGGATATCATTCAGCCAGATGTTGTTTATAAAAAATCTATCTAGCTTAGAATAAATTCTATCCCCCATTTCATGCTTATTCGTCCATCTGAAAAATGATCCCGAGCTTTTAAACTCCTCAACTTGACCCAAAGCGAGCTTTGTTTGAGCATCCACAATATCTTTATTTTAAATAGGCTTACTCCACTTCTATCTTGGAAAACTGCACATAGCGTTGAAGTCTCCAAGAGTTACCCAAGGCTCATTCAGCTTACCAAAACTAGCAAGGCTGTCCCATAGCTCTTTATGAACATCCATTACCTTGCTTCCATAAACTGTCGTGACCACTATTTTTTTTTTCTGCCCACTAAATCTGATTTTACAATGCACCTATTGCTTTCACTCATTTAAGACATCAACATGAACAAATTTATCTTTCCAAATGAGCAAAATTCTCCCAAAAGTGACATCACTAGACTGATAATTCCAATTAGGAAAGTTCTCTACCATCATGCTTTGAATCTTCTCATGTTTTATTTTAGTCTCTAACAATGCTCCAAAACTAATTTTATTCAGCCTACAAACATCAAGAATAGCTTTTTGCTTTTCTTTTTTATTCATGCCTCTTACATTCCACCATATTATGTTATTTACTTCAATTCTTGTCCAATCGAGATCGGTTGTCCATGGCTTTAAAACCACCGGTTTCTTATTGAGATGAATTACTCCTGCCTCTAGAATGAGATCACGAGTAGCTTTATCTCAAAAATTAACTGGTGGGTATTCTGAGTGCATTCGTACAACCTTCTCGATTCCCACGTTACCCCAAATTCTCTTGACGAATCCCTCAAACACCTTGAATGGGGGGTTAGCACCTAGAACAATACAAACTATGACATTTTTCCAGAATGAAGCCTCTATCTCAGCCTCCTCTAGGTCAATTTTTGCCATAAGTTGGTCACCAACTTTAATCGGTTCTGTGTAAGTAAGTTAGACGAGGGAGAAGGTACCTGGTTTGTCTTGAATTTACACCATAGATCCCCAGCACTGGTTTGGAAATCTGCCAGTTCAACTTCCTCAACCCAGTTAACTGGTTTCGAGATGTCAAGCTCAGCGAGGTCTGCTTCATTACCCTCAAATTCATTCTCGATCCCCAAGTTCATGCAAGAATCATGAAATTCTTCCGCAACATCTGGTTCAGCATTCTTTTCCTGGATTAAAGGGAGGTCCTCTTAACCTCCTTTGCTCACAGGGATTGCAATGGCTGGCTTTCGGCTAACCCTTTTCTTCTTCACCATGGGAGAGGAAAGGGAGGGTTGGCACGCTTTTTTTTTTGGGTTACCTCGTTATAATACTTGGCATTAAACAGATCTTGGAATTCTTCCAAGGACATTCTGTGACGTCCCGAGTGAGGGATACCATCTCCAACCACATGAGGGCGTCTTCTTAATAGTGAAAAGTGGAACATGCCACCTTGTCATTTCTGGTAACTCCCATTAAGTTTAGAATTCTCTTAATCACTATCAACCATTATTTTGCTTTCAGAAGATCGGGATCCCCCAAAAATACTAGAGTTTCTTTCTTCCAAAATCGCTCGTCTAAAGGCTCCATACGGTTGCCAGCAATAGGCTATTCTGCTGGCCCCGTAGGAACCACTACAGTTGGTGGTTGCGGCGGAGGCACCATTGGAGCATCTCGCTGTTTGAGCCTCTGAATCTCTTCCTCTTGCTGAAAGATTCAAGTTTGCATCTCTTCAAATCTTTACACCTAATCAAAAAGAGCCTAGGGTGGATTCTCTTGGCCACCTCTATGACCTCGACCGCGACCTCTACCACGTCCACGGGGGTTTAGGGGGTTTCTACCTCCCTGACCACCTCCAGTCTCAACCATTTCACCTTGGCCTCTAACGTTTCTTTGGGGGTCCATAATCTAGTACTTAGACTGCGAACCCACAAGGCAGGTAGGTTAGAGAGTGGTCAGTAGTACATTTCCTAGATCACACTTTTATGGATTTAATTAACTTCTCATGCATTATTGCAATATAATTTAAAGAGTTTGCTAAAAGGTAAAAGCTTACGGAATTGTGAATTGAGCTCGACACCGATCTTCATTGAACATATCTTGACGGTCTTTTGTGAGCAACTCGGTAGCTTTGACACCAATTGTAACACCCGTACTTGAAAACTAATTAATTTTGGATTTAAACATATTTAACTAATTATAATCATATAAATATATACTTATAATATTTCATAAGCCGTGATCCTGAGATAAAACAAGTTTTGAAAATAAACATTTCATATATATTTATATAATATATTTTATTTTTATTTACAAGCCACATCGCGACATCAAAAGGTGACTCAAAATGCTGTAACACCGAAACACTCCATGTTGTACTAACGCGATATGTACAATCCTTGTCGAGCCCCAAGTCACTGCTCCTCCACTTTAGTCTTACCCTTACCTACACAAGGTAACAAACTGATGAGTCAACAGACTTAGTAGGATATGCATAATATATATATATATACAATGCAATATCAACTTGTATTATGGACCTCCTGAGCTTAAGTGCAAGGCTCACCAAATGGTTATGAACGTTTTAAACAAAAGTACGACTGTTGTACCACATGCACTGAAGTACCATCTCCGTACAAGTTTTGGTAAGGCCAAATTGTACTTCCGAGTGCTACTGGATTTTGTACAACATGCACTCCGTACTCACTTGTACTCGTATTGGTAACACCGTAACTTACCCTTAAACACCATACACTGTCGTGTTAGTAGTATAAAAAATAATAACATGCATTCAATCATACACATACATACTTTATTCCAATCTTACCTTGTTCCGTGTTCAGGTGTACCAGTCAGCCTAAGTAGAAAAATAGCTCGTCGCTTTACAAGACCATATATAACAATATTGTAATTTTGATGAGAGACACACTAACACATTTTTTGGGGACTTCAAATCAAAACTAGAGATTTCTCTATCGATGAATATCATGGAAATACTCTAAATATCACAAAAAGGGGAAAAATTAGGGTTTTCAAAACTCCCCAACCAACAGACCGGTTCAAAGCTCTCAGTTTGAGTTCTCAAACTCCAATTTTACTCAAACACCACCATAACCACCAAAACTAACACAATTGAAGTTAAATCACCTCAATTTAACCTCAGAACACCAATTCAAACATAAAACACTAAACACCAAACATCATACAATAACACAACTTAGAGCTTAAGAAAACAAGGGTAAAACTGCTAGGGAACTATACCTTGGATTGAAACACTTCAAAACCTTCTAGAATCACATAATTAAAGCTAAAAAAATTGTATGCTCCTGCTGGTCCTTGGTGGTTCGAAAGAGAGAGAGAGAGAGAGAGAGAGAGAGAGTTGTGGGGAGAAAGAGAGTAATTTCTAGGTTTCTTCTAAGGTTGTCAATGATTAACATCAATTATGAAATTTTATTCAATAAAATCAGAATATTAATGTCCACAAAAGACAAAAAGTCCCATAGCTAAAAGACAATATGCCCTTTAACCTAATCCAAACGCTTAGTGACATCTACGGGTAAGTTGGTCATTTCCAAAACTCGACGATTTTCCAACAGTTCTAATGTCTACCTATGTTGTCCTGCTACTAATAAAATTCTAATCCATATAAAAATATGACTCTCTAATAGCCCAACGTCGTGTTTCACTACTACTGAGCGGAAACACGAGAACAAGAAATTTCATACATAACACAATTAGCACATTCTGACTTCAAATAAATCTCCATAAATGCATTAATCATGGTTAATAACTTAATTTCATAATTAAACCCTAATTATCTAATAATCCATTGTATTAAAGCTAAGCGTTCATGAAAATATTACAAGGACAATATATTAAATAAAGAGTTACAATCCCAAAGCACAAAATACAAATAAAGGAAAAGAGTTACAACTTAAAACTCAAAGATAAAAATAAATATAAATTATATAAAAGCATATATTTATATAAAACAGTGTATAGATATGATATAGAATATATATATATAATAGATGATAGTATATATATATATATAAGAGTGTTTAGAGGAGGAGAAGTAAACAATATAAAACTAGAGAATAGAAGAACAAACACTTGAAGTGGAGATGGGGATCACCAAAAGTTTGAACAAGGTTTCTACACCTTTGTCTAAGAAAATTATTTCTCCCACTATGAAACACTTACGCTTTGTGGAAATATTTTTGGAAAGGCTAATTAGTAATTTTTCCCCCTGAACTTTGACATGTACTAAATCGTGCCCCCTAAACTTTTTTGGCCGTTAAAAATTCCCCTCGAACTATTGAGATTGTTAAATTTAAGGACTTTTGTCTAATTTCATTCAATTTTACTGTTTCAGTGATTGCTTATGTACTAAATCATGCTCCCCAGACTTTGATATCTACCAAATCATGTCCCTCAAACTTTGATATATACTAAATCATGCCCCTTGAACTTTCATCCATGTTAGAATTTTTTTACTAAAATTAGACAAAAGTCCTTAAATTTAACAATGTCAATAGTTTAGGGGGAATTTTTAACGGCCAAAAAAGTTTAGGGGGCACGATTTAGTACATGTCAAAGTTCAGGGGGAAAAATTACTAATTAGCCTTTTGGAAATTATCAAGGCGTAGAACTCTCTAGCTTTGTGTTTGAAAGATAGAAGAGAAGAGTGTGTCACAAAGGATGAACCAAGATCTCTATTTACAGTGTTTAGGATGACACACTTTGAAATTGAAATATCCTATAGCCAATGGTTGTTACGATCTCTTAATTGGGTGTAAATGGGATTAAATGGTGATTTGGAGGTTATGGGAGTTATTACAAGGCATTCCCATAGTAAAAAACGTTGTAATATTAAAGCTGAAAAAACAGTAACTAGTTCCTAGTTACCAAATTTTTAATCTTTTAAGTCTAAATAACTCTCTGAACTATTCCAAACCATTCTTACTTTATTATATGTCACTTGTACACATTATAAATAATTAAATTAAATCCTCAATAGCTATATTCGCATTATAGCTTTGAATTTCAAAAAAATAAGTTGTGTAACCGCTTTTTACACATTTAATTGGTGATCATCTGGAAGTTACATAATATGACTAACTTCAACTATTATGTTACAACGTATAAGACTATTACATGTATGTAACTCCCACTCACATTATATATTATACTTATAATAATATATATAATATATCAAAATTTTAATCTCAAATATATTATATTGTTTAATAAATAATATAATATTCCCCCACTAGATTAAAATTTGTGATACCATATTGTAACACTTTATTTAATCAATCAAATATCCCATATATCCTCTACTTTGATTGAATAAATCAAGACTCTCTATAGAGTCCTTCCTCTAGTGCATAAGGATAAGTGTTTTTCAACTTGAACTTAACCATAATGTAATCATAACAAATTTTATTGAAAATTGGGTTGACAAAGCATTGAATTAACTTTTCTTTATAATAAAACTAGAGAACTAATCTGCGCTTCGCGCGGTATTGGACAACATTTGGTATTTTTTTTTTTTTTGAAATTACTATTTTTTTTTACCAAATTACTCATATAATATAGAATATTATATAGTTTTGTGAAAATTATTGGAATTATATATTTTTTATTTTTAATTGTGCATAAGTTTAACAACAAATTAAACATTATTCTCTTTTCTTTTGAAATTATAAGACATTATTTTAATTAAATATTCAATTTGAAAATACATGTGCTATCTTTTTTCTAATTCCCTTTGTAGTTTTTTTTTTTTTTTGAAATGGAATCCCTTTTCGTAGTTTGTTATAAAATATTGAATTAGATGTATAATTAAATATATATATATATATTTTTTTTAATTTAAACTAAATAAAAATATATGGTAACAATAAGTGAAATAGAATAAAAATAAATATTATCTTAATTATTTTTAACTTGTAAGCCTTTGCTCTGAAACTGTCATTATAATAAATAAAGCATACGTAACATAATATCAATATTATTATTTGATTTTTTTTAAAAAAATTTTATTATTGTCATTATCACTATCAATATCACTATTGTTTAACTATTTTACTTTTTTTTATAAATACTTTAACTGTTTTATTTATATTCGTGATTGGTTAAATATGATATAAATAAGTAATTAATATACTAATTAATTTTAAAAAGTTCTATAAGAAATCAGTTATGGCTTCATTTTTTATTTCATTAATTGGTGGTCATCTGTGATTAATTAATTGAAGTATTTGTGAATTAACATGAGAAGATAAATAGGTTTTTTTTCTTGACTTGTTAAATAAAAAAAAAAAAAAAAGAAATATTTTTTCTTGCATTAATTGTTAATTTTTTTGGCAAAGAAATAATATAATTGTGAATAATCTTTTTTTTTTTGCTAAAAATAAATAAATAAACATTAGCACAATAACACTACAAAGCCTTGTGTAATATTATCAATATCTTTAGCTTTAAGCTTGCTAAAATAGCATTAGTTTTAAGAAAGCAAGTTTTAAGAAGTTACCTTTAAATATTATCATTTCTGTAATAAAAAAAATACTCATACAATGCTAACATTAGGATTCCAAGTCATCTAACTATATGCATATAACAAAAAAATTAAAGTGATCACTTAAATATTCTTTTAATTAATAATAAAATTTAAAATAACTAAAATACGCAAAAAATAATTAAATAATAGTTGAAAATGGATAAATTATATAATAGAAATATCATAAATATATTCTAACACTAATTCATAACATTTTTTTTTAATATTAATATTAATAATATTATTAAAGGAAAGATTATAGACTATTCATTACATAACTATAGAAATATAATGTTATAATTTACATTAAAATTAAAAATAATTATTACTATATATATACATTATATATAAAGTGTGGAGTATAAAAATAATATTAAAAAAATTAAATACATGATAAAAATTGAGAAAACTACTAATAACATGATAAAACTCATGTAGATTGTCACCTCACTTTGGTACTTTGGTACTCATGTAGTAACTGTCCCTTTAAAAAAAATTAGTAATTGTAATACATGTAAAATAATGAATGAAGAAGCATATATATATATGTACACATATATATTACAAAATAGGTGAGATTATTAGAAAAAATATAATAAAAATTAAGAAGAATTGTGTCATTTTTATTTTATTTTGTAATAGATAATAGTAAGAGCATTGAGAAGAATATAGTAAGAGAATATATGAGAGAAATTTTTTTTTTTAAAAAAATTACCTGATATTTTTTTTTCTTGCAACTATAACAATTGAATAGAATGTACTTTCTCTCTTGTGTTGAATTTTCATTTGTGACGATAATCCTGCAAAATATCATATAAAAACAACACTAACATAAAAGACAATAATTTTCAATTACAGTGATATATATTACTTCAATATTTTGGATAGCTCAAAAAGAAAAAAAAAATAGAAAAGATTAAAATCTCAAGAAGACATAAAAAGAATACATGAAAGTGGTTTTCTATATGATTACAATATCAAACTCATATAACATTTCAACTTTGGAGCTTCTAAATAAGTACATAAATTTTAGGGGTCCTATAGTCTTTACCAACACCGAAACATATTATATATGTATAAAATCAAGTGAAAATTACACAAAATATGGTTTTTTAAAACTTTATTACAAAAATATGGTAAATTTAGGTTTGACCACTTTGTATGGTATATTTTAATTTTTAGACTTTTTTATGGTATTTACTATACCATATATATGTAAAATTATTTTTCAAACCCCATATTTAATATTTAGATTTACCATCTCTTTCTTTCTTTCCCGTACCCTACCTCCCTCTCGCTCTTGCTTTTGTGCGGCACCCCTGTCCAGGCTCCGATGAGCCATTTTTAGTCGGCGATGGTCCAAACGGACCACACCACCGTGCTTGCAGTCCCTGGACACCCCTAATCATGAAGTGCTAACCTCTCCTGCTCTTCCTTGCTTGCTCTCTTTGGTCTCCGATTTCTTGGCAAAGCCACGACGGGGCCCCAATCACCATGGACTACCACTGTTGGCGAGAACGGATACCATGGTTGAACTCAAAGAACCCCGAAACCCAACCCCTTATTTTCCCAAAGCTTCTTTCTCTCTCTGTCAATATATATATTTATATATATATATCTTCACGAGGACCACGCCAAGCAACATGGGCTTCCTCAAAACGGTGGTCGCCAATAAGTTTGAAACGCCGGGCTCTAAGATTTTTGAAACTTCCCTCGCCATTCGTTTTCCATTTAGGGTGTGTCGGAGTTAAAACTCTTGACTTCGATCTAGTGCTTAATGAAACTGGTTTTTTATATTTATTTTATACTTAAGTGAAATTATTTTTTATCTGTATATTTTGTTTTCATTTACATAGACAAAAATTGGAACTGGTTTTTATACAGATAAAAATAAGTTTCACTTTAAGTATCATACTTTTAGATTTTCGTTGTACATTGTATATTGTTTTTATTATATTTGTGAGTATTTTGTTGTGTGTGTGCTTTCTTTTTCTTATTTATTTCACTAATGAAATTGGTTTTAGCTATTTTTACTGTTTATTATTTATGTTTTGTTATGATTTTTAAAAGATTGACACTGGATTTATAGATTTACTGGTTTTTGTTATTATTTTAATTTATTGTTTGATATAACTGGTTACTTGTTTCAATCGTTTAATTTTATAAGTTACTTCTTAATTTTTTTTATCGTATGTCTTAGTTTTTTTTTTACAATATATATTTATTTTAAGTTTGTCATATTTTATTTATTTTTTATATGAGAAAAAAAAAATATATATTTTGTCGTATTTTGTCATATTTTGTTTATTTTAAGTTTTTCATATTGTATGAGTTAACAAATTTATTTTTATGGTTTCACAGGTTTTGTTATGATTTTTCATAGAGTCAAAACTGGTTTCATAGGGTTAACAAGTTTGAAACTGTTTTTCACATTTATATTATGTTATTTTTATGTGTTGTTTTTCATTATTTTTGTAAGTGTTTTTTTTTTCTAAATTATTGTTCGAAACTGGTTTACATATTTTGAGAGTAATGTAATGGGGTTGCTCTATTTTATAATGTTATTACAAATTTTTATTTTAATTTATTATTTTATTTCTAAGTTCGAAACTTACACTTATATTTTATTTTCAAATTATTGGTATGCATTGTGTGTTGTTTTGATTATATTTGTGATTAATATTTTTTTTTTGGTATTTTTGTATGTGTTTTTTTTTTCATTTTTTATTTGATTTTCTAATTAAAATGGTTTCCGTTGACTTTATTCTTTAACATTTATTATTTTTTGTGATTTTTTATAGCGTCAAAACTGATTTCATAGGGTCGAAATTGGTTTCACAGGTTTTAACTATTCTGTAATGGATTGCTCCATTTTTATGATGTAATTATATATTTTTTAGTTTGTATAAAATAAGTTTTATTATTGTATGATATTTGAACAATAATTTTTATTTTATTTTAAATAACCAGTTTCTGATACACATAATATTTTATAATTTTTAAAACTGGTTTTTTTAAGTAACTAGTTTCCATAACTGATTTTTTTTTATTGTAGTTCATAATTTAGTTTTAAGTTTCACTTTTTTTATTTGATTATTTCAAGAAATTGGTTTTTATTTGTTTATGTTATCCTAATTTTTGCACTCTGACGTGGCATCACATGAATGGTGACACGTGGAGTCTACTTGGAACATCTGCTCAGGAAGCACAGTCCAAGCAGGATGCCTCACTGGCATGCCCAGAGCAAAGTATTCAATAATCCGCACAGAATGGCCAAACACTTAGCGAATTCAACTTTCGCATCGTGAATCATCAGCACAATCCCTATAACTCAGGGATCAATTTACGGGTATATGGCATACACACGATCCCGCTATCAGTGTATTCTGCCTCAATCCCACGATCCTTGCATTCAGCATTGATCCCACGATCTTTCTATTTATACGCATTGTAACGAGAGGGGAAACTCTTCCTCCCCAAGCTTACTAGCCCTATAAATAGTGATGCATATTCACTGGGCAAGGGCTTTGTCGAAAAGCAGTTGAGCTAAGACTATACCCTAAATATATTATCTAAGAATTATATATTCAGAGATACTGTTGTAAGAGCTATAAGAAAATGAATCTTTCCCCTTGATCTTAAGTCAATACAGGTAACGAGGATTAGGCTATTACCGAAATGCTCGGGGCTGAACCTCTATCAAATTCATGTGTCTTTTTATTGCTTTATCATATATTTATTATTATAAATCATTTATCGCTTATAAAATAGACTCGTTGTCGTTGGCTAAAAGCGAGGTCAACATTTTGGTGCTTTCATTGAGAGAAGGATAACGAATCATTCTTTATTCAACATCCAATCGCCAATACGATGGTGCAAACTCGTAGAGGCCTGATTAATCCAACAAATTCATAGATGCTGGATCCTGCGTCGCAGAACCCAGGAAACACGAGGGTTTCGCCTGCTGTTAATCTTGGACAACCGGCGAACGTGGGGAATGGTGAAGCAGTTCCTATAGATGAAATTGCGTCTGGTGTGCAAGAGACTGGGAATAATAGTTCTGCACGGAACTAGGGCATTCATAACATAATTGTTTCGCATGGAACCAACGCCCAGATGACTATCGGAGATACCGCTAAATTAAAAAATCTCCGTGACGCGCTCGGACTCACGCATGGTCATAATAATACCCTACATCATGATGAAGACGAACTACACGCTGCAGTAAATCTTGCGTTCGACGAACAAAGGCGTATGTTCGTCGAATGGAGAGATAGAGAGATGGAAGCATTAAGCGCTCACCATGCTGAGATCGAAGATCGTAGTCAGCAAGCTACTGTGCTGATACGAAGAGCCTACCAAACTGTAGGTCAACAATCGTCGAATGTCATTCCCCTAGGAGAGATGGACGAGGATCCAACGATGAATACTTCCCAAACTGCAAATGGCAGCCGCGCAATCCCCGGTCACGAGTTCCACTTGTGGGCCAAGCGGTAGGCGAGCAGACCTTGTCAAGTAATTCATCAAGAGGAGTCATACCTGATGGTTCCAACCAGATCAATGGTGCCATTCCAACCGTCAACCAAGCGAATCAACTGCTAAGACAGCCAGGCACTTCTATGTTCGAAAGGTTAGGGAAAACCCATGACCTGAGGAATGATCTAAACAGAAAGAGGGGAGCAGACGACCAGAATGTTATGACAATCGTGCAGCCCGGAGCCTGTACTCAAATCCCTACTCAGAAAGATGCTGACGTAATCGAAATTGACCAGAATGCCAGGCTGGTCAGCCCAGCCGTACAGGCTCAGCTAGACGAACTAAAATATTTGTTTCACGGCATGGCTGGATAAAGAAATAATGATCTTGAGCTAGACCGAGCACGCAGAACTCCTTTCTCGTCGGAGATCAATCTCCTGCAACTGCCCCACAAGTTCAAAATGTCGACGTGGAAAATGTACACGGGGAGAGAAGATCCACTTTCCCATCTCAAGTACTTCGAAATGCAAATGGATTTGCAAGCGGTACGAGGAGATGTATGCTGCAGAATCTTTCCTGCCACTCTGTCAGAAGCCGCTCAGCAATGGTACTTCAAGTTGGCTCCTGGAAAGTTCAGTTCATGAGAAACCTTCTCTTCGGAAATTCATGCACAATTCTCGTCCTCGCGCCAACTCCCATTGCATTTGGAAGACTTGGTTGAAGTTAAGCAACGACCAGGCGAGCCACTCCGGGCATACATCAACAGATTCATGACGGAGGCGACCAAAGTTTCACGGGTAACTGAGGATGGAAAGTTATCCGCAATACTGGGGGCATCGAAGTCCTCGGTGAACTCTGGAAGGATATAAGGAAGAACGGACCAGTAGACTCAATGAGTGATTTCCTTGACCGAGTCGAAGGCTTCATCACGCTCGAAGAAGCTATTCTACGAGCGGAAGGTGAACAAAAGCCTGGCAAGTCAAAGGCTCCTTCCACTGGAACATCTGCCCAACTTCCCCAATACCCAAACAATTCAACCTCAGGTGGTAAGCGCTCCAGTAACAACCACAATCAAGGGAATGGAAAGAAAGGAAAGTTTACTGGTAAATGCGAACAAGCTTTCCGGGAGAATCATGCCAAATACACTGTGTTCACTATTCTGACTGAAGATATAGAAAGTGTATACATGGCAACCCAGTCGCTGGCCCCGTACAAGAAGTCCGGGCCCATGAAGAAAGATGCCAACAAAAGGCACATGACAAAGTTTTGTCGGTTCCACGAAGACTACGGCCGCGACACTAATGAATGCTACAACTTGAAGCGGGAAATTGAATTCCCAGTAAGGAAAAATAATCCGCACCTGCAAAAGTATGTTAAGACCGACCAAGGTTAGAGGAATGACAACAACCAAGATTTTCTACCTCCACCAGTAGATGGACATCTGTAAGTCATTGTTGGAGGCCCTCACATTGCTGGAGATTTGGGCAAAGCTCGGGAGAGGTATGCCTGAACAATGTAGCACGAGCAAGAAGAAGTCATCTTGGCCGTCGAAGAAAGGAAGCCCAAAGTTCCACGAGCAGGAGAGCCGACCATAACCTTCAACGATTAATACGCTTTCAAAATTAAATTTCCGCACATCGACCCGCTGGTCGTGGAAGTCCAGATAGCCAATAAAATGGTGGCCAGAACCATGATCGATAATGGAGCCTCTTCCAAGATTTTGTTCAAGAATGGTTACGAAAAGATGGGACTCCAACTCAAGGATCTAACCCCATGCCTCCAGCCTGTCTATGGTTTCTCCGGTTAAGGAGTTGCACCTCTAGGACAAATTCGTCTACCCCTCACTATTGGACAAGCTCCGACGAACATGGCTATCATGGCACAGTTCCTAATATTGGATGTTCCTTCAGCTTTTAACGTAATGCTTGGTCGACCGGCCTTGTATGACATAAAAGTTGTCACATCAATATTTCACTCGTGCCTAAAGTTCCCAACAAAGAATGGGGTAGGGTGTCTGAGAGGAAACCATCAGTCTGCACGGGAATGTTATAACCTTGCAGTGGCCAAGGCTAAGACGGAAGTATCCCCCAGACAGAGCACAGACAAGGGAAAAAACATTCCCAAGTAGGGAACTTCTCAAGGTAGGGACGAAGATGTGGATCCTCGACTTGGGGACCCAAGCAGCAATGTTGGACCTGTAGAAGAATTAGAAGAGATCGAAATCGATCCAGATATCCCGACCAGAAAGGTAAAGATCAAAAAAGGTTTGTTGCTCGAAGTAAAATCAGAATTGATAAAATTTCTGAGAGCAAACCTAGACGTATTTGCCTGGTCACATGCGGATATGGTCGGAATCGATCCTTCTATCATTTCACATGTTCTGAATATCGATCCTAACTTCCGGCCACTTCAACAAAAACAAAGACTGTTGGACAAAGAACGAGCAGTAGCCCTGAAGGATGAAGTTGAAAAGCTGTGCAACAATAACTTAGCGTCGGAGTAGACGGCACCGGTGAATGAAGTCAAAAATCCTGCTGGGTTTAGTGAGCTGAACGAGTCGTCGCAAAGGACGTGGCTGAAAGAATTCGTTGACTTTTTGGAGTCCAGCTCCCGTAGTGGAACCTTTCTTTCCTAGAGTCCTGATAATTGAAGCTTTTTACCCGCCTTGGGTCGCGAATCCTGTACTAGTGCCCAAGTCGAACAAGAAATGGCGAGTCTGTATTGATTTCACAGATCTCAACAAGGCGTGCCCTAAAGACTGTTTTCCACTTCCAAGAATCGATCAGCTTGTAGATGCAACAGATGGGCACGAAATATTAAGCTTCATGGATGATTACTCAGGCTACAATCAAATCAAAATGCATCTACCAAACAAAGAACATACAAGTTTCCGAACAGATATGGGTCTCTATTGCTACAAAGTCATATCGTTTGGTCTAAAAAATGCTGGGGCTACGTACCAAAGATTGGTAAACAAAATGTTTAAAGATCAGATCGGGCAAAATATGGAAGTATACGTGGATGATATGATCGTAAAATCCAGAAAGGCTGGGGGCACATAGACGAACTTGACGAATTCTTCAAAGTCCTCAAAAAATACAACATGAAACTAAATCCCTTAAAGTGTTCCTTCAGAGTCAGCTCGGGAAAGTTTCTAGGCTTCATCGTCAATGCCCGAGGAATTGAAGCTAATCCAGAAAAGATTCAAGCCTTCCTGGATATGAACTTGCCAATAAAAACCAAAGAACTACAAAGCTTAAATGGTCGGATCGCCACGCTCAGCAGATTCGTTTCAAAATCAATAGACAAGTGTGTCCCATTATTAAACATCCTGCGCGGAAACAAGCAGTTTGAGTGGACTGAAGATTGTGAAAAAACATTCCAAAGGCTAAAAGCACAACTTGCAAAACCTCCCGTACTCTCAAAACCTCTAGACGGCGAGGAACTGGGAATATACTTAGCTGTTACAGAACATGTCGTGAATGTCGTGCTAATCAGAGAAGAGAATGATATATAGCATCCAGTCTATTACATCAGTAAAAGGCTCATTGAGGCTGAGGGCCGATATCCGTTAATAGAAAAACTCGCCTACTGCCTCATTGTTAGGCTATTTTTAGCCTACATTTTGGGTCACTTTTTATAGTTGTTTTGCTTCTTTAATATTATATTTGGAATAGAATTACGCTTGTTCTCTTTTGTTTCAGGTTTCACACTTGGAATATATCAATTGATCAAATTTCGGAAAATAACAATCTATAGAATAGAGAAAATTCTGCAAGAAAACAAAGCTGAAACTTCAAGCTAAAATTTTCCTATGTCTTGATCAGATTTTGGAAAAATTCCAAACATAAAAGTTTTAGATTTCTTATTCTTCTTTCCAACGCATCTTGAATCAACTCATTTGGATTTTGTATGTGAAAGTTATGCACATCTTACTGAAAAGATGCTGAAGCTGTCAAATTTTGCTTCAGTAGTCGCGACCACCACTTCCCATGGTCGCCACCCTTTTTCATGGTCGCGACCATGGCCGCGACTAGGAGCCAGGCAGCGAGCATATTTTTTGTATTTTGCCTATGGTCACGACTAGACTTTATGTAGTCGCGACTAGGGGCGAAAAACAAGATTTTTGAGTAGTTTTTGACTTTTTCAAAGGTAGCAACCCTAATTTCTATTTAAGGGGCTCGTGTTTTAGAAGGAAGAGAGGCAGAAATTGGATCCAAAAGTTAAAGAAGGAGGCAGAGGAAGCAATGGTGGCGATCCGGAATGCAATCACTAACTAGTTCTTTCTTAAACTCTTGATTTCAATGTTAATTTCTGTTTTAGATTTGATTATGGATGTTATTAAGGATTTTATGAACTAAACTCCTATTTTGGGGAGATGATGAATGTTGATTGAAATTACTTTTAGTTAATGATAATTGTTATTTCTCTTTTCTTGATTGTGAATTTATCCATATTTGTGTTTAATTACATGTTTAAGATTGATCACCTTCTACATGTTCTATGATCCCAATTCAAAATCTAAAAAGTGAGAATTGGGAATGCTAAAATTGGATAAACTAGGTTTTGATGTGAAACGAAAGTATTTACATAGCCTTTGTGACATTTAGATTATTTCTTATTGCTGATTATATGTTAATCTATCTCAGAGATGATTAGATAACATGTGATTTAGGACCTAAAAGATCTAAAAAGAGTTAGGTTAATTTTTATAATCTGTCATTCACATTAAGAAAGAGAATAGTAATTACCATTAACAATTGGGTAATTAAATCAACGGGATTCTTTTCCCTAATTTCTCATCCTTGATTAAACACCTTTATTGCTTTATTTAATTTTCTTGTTTTTCTTTATTTCAAAATCTATCAAAATTATTTATCAACCGAATAGAATCATAAGTCTAATTTAGATGTATTCAGTTCAATTCCATGTGGTTCGACCTCACCTGCGTGAGTTTACTACTTGATTACGTGCACTTGCGTATTGTTCATAATTTTCGTAACAAGTTTTTGGCGCCGTTGCCGGGGTATTGTTTAAAAATTGATATTACAAAAATTAAATTAAATTCTACTTTGGTTAATTATTTCTTCTTATTGCTAATCTGCTTCTTTTAGATTGTCTATTTCAGGAATTAAATGTGTATGCGACGTCAAGGACAAGGTGTCATATTGCCGGTTGATCTTGAAATTGAGAAGACCTGTAGAAGAAACAGAAGAAACAAGAGGCAAGAAATAGTTTCAACAACTGCTGAAACAGAAGAAATCATGGCTGATAATGCCAATGGCGGTAACAATGGAGGCAACAACAGTAATAATGGTGGTTGCATTGAAGATCAAGCAAATGGTCGTAGTCTGAAGGACTACATTCTTCCTACTTTGACGGGGGTTCAGTCTTGTATAAGACCACCTGTCATAGATGCCAATAACTTCGAAATAAAGCCTGCCATACTCCAAATGGTACAGTCCTCAGTTCAGTTCGTTGGACTCCCCTCTGACGACCCCAATATGCACTTGTTAAACTTCATGGAGTTATGTCAGACTTTCAAAGTCAATGGAGTCACTGATGATGCAATTCGCTTGAGACTTTTCCCATTCTCACTGAGAGAGTGAGCTAAGAGTTGGCTGATCTCCTTGCCACCGAACTCTTTTGCAACATGGACTGATTTGGCGACAAAGTTCTTGTCCAAGTTTTTTCCTCCAGCAAAAGCTGCCAAGCTGCTTGGTGAAATTAATAATTTTTGTCAACTGGACAATGAATCTCTCTATGAGGCTTGGGAGAGGTTCAATGATCTCATCAGAAAATGTCCACATCATGGGATCAAAAAGGGATGTTGGTTCATAATTTCTACAATGGGTTGTTTGGTAATACCAGAACAATTATAGAAGCCGCAGCTGGTGGGGCATTTATGAGAAAAAGTGTAAATGAGGCCTATGATCTGCTCGAAGAAATGGCCATGAATAACCAACAATGGCCAACTGAAAGAAGCCAAACGAAGAAAGTTGCTGGTATGCACGAGGTAGACGGCATCACAAAGTTGATAGCCCAAGTGTTTTGTAAAGACCGCTTAGTTTAATTTGGAAATTAGCAGTTAATTATGGTTAATTATGGAAAGTTATTTATAGATATTTAAATAATTATTTATACTGTCATTATTGAATTCTGAAATGCATTTTATGTCATATAGTAAATTTCATAATTTTGCATTTCCGGTGCCCGGCAACATGGAACTCGGTGTTTGGCTCAGTAAAATCACAATTTAGTATTTCAGTTCAGTGGGACGGTTATTTAGACATTGGGAATGTCGGGAGTGGTCGGGAATTTAGAATTTTCCAAAATACCCTTTAGTGCCCTTTATGTCATTTTAGTGTGGAGGGGCAAAATGACCAATGATATTTTGTCCTTTATGTCTTTTCCTGTCTCTCTCTCTCTCTGCTGGGTGTGGTTGCTAGGGCTGGGATTTCTCTTGATTTTTCAAGCCTTTTTCGTTCAATCTAAGTGTTGTTCAAAGTGCTTGGTAAGATTCTTGTAGCTTCTCTTTTAGTTTTCTTGGTTTTTAAGAAAGTTGAGTAATGCATGCTTGATGATTTGTGGCTGTGGTTATTGTTTATGGTTGCTTTTGATTTCTGAGGTTTAATTATGAAGTTTTTTGTTGATTCAAGCATGATTGTGTTGGTGATTAGTTGGTTTTATCAAGATATGAAATTTACTCAAAACTATGTTTTTCAAAGAAAATGAAGAATCTATTGCTGCACTTATTGTTGTTGCTTGCTCTTGTTTTCTGTGATTATTTTATCCATATCTAGGAAGATTTGAGATGGTTTGAATGCATGTTAATGTTGTTAAACCAAGTTAGAGTTTTGAATTCAAAGCTTGGAGCTTTAATGGTGAATTTTCATTTTATGCATGAAGCTTTGTTTTGTTGCCTTAGAAATGTTTATTGGGGTCTAATTAGCAGGTCTGGAAAGTTTGGTTGAGTTTGGAAACGTTTTGGTTGGAGATTTGTTTTTTGTTGGTTATCTGGGTAAAACCGACTAACCTGTTTTACACTGCCTGTAACATCGGTTACCCGAATTTTGTAGTAGGGTGCGAAACTGGTTTTTCTCAACTTGTCGTTTCGTGCTAGTTTCAGGTTTTCAGGCAGATTGTTCCCTGCTAGTTTGGGGTATTTTTGTATTAAGTTGCAGTAGGTTAAGTTTGGTTTTAAAACCTTTGTCCCGGTTGTGATTTAGCGTGTCACTTACAGTGTTGTGATTGTTACGGTTTAGGAGCCTGTAATTCGCCGAGCAGATCGTTCCACTCAGGTTGACCGGCACACCTGAATTCAGAATTGAGGTAAGATTAGTATAACAGTATGCATATGTATTACATGTTTAGCGTGCATGTTAGGAAGCCTGTTAGATTACATTAGATATGTATGTTGGCTTCGTACCATCCGACCATATCACATCGGTTAGGCTAGAGTATGACTAGCAGCTGGAGTATGACCAGTGAACCGAGTATAGGCTGATACTAGGGTTGGTGATACTGTACTATTTGACCGTATCACATCGGTTAGGCTAGAGTATGACTAGCAGCTGGAGTATGACCAGTGAACCGAGTATAGGCTGATACTAGGGTTGGTGGTACTGTACTATTTGACCGTATCACATCCGTTAGGCTAGAGTATGACTAGCAGCTGGAGTATGACCAGTGAACCAAGTATAGGCTGATACTGTAACACATCGGTATAGGCTAGAGTATGACTAGCAGCTGGAGTATGACCAGTGTACCGAGTATAGGCTGTTACTTGTCAATAGTACCATCGTACAAACATTTGGGACTCAGTATCGTGTGGGACACGACAGTAAGGGTTATGGTCAGGGGTATGGGCGTCTGATCATAACCAGGGATTATGTATGTTTTATGATTATGCTTTTCTTACTGAGTTTTTCGACTCACAGTGCTATGTCTATGTGTAGGTAAGGGCAAGGCCAAGGCTGAGGAACCATGAGGACAAGCCGGTGAAGATTGTACATGTCGGGACGGTTAGGCCTGGAGTGCACGATCCTCGAGACAATAGCGCTTTTGTAGTTAGTCACTGGGTGACAAATATTTTATATTAGACAGTAAAATTTTGTAAAGTGTTTTGTAATCGGGATCCCGAGTATTTTTGTATAAAATATTTTATAAGCTTAATTAAAAAGCAAAAATTTTAATTAATCACGATTTCTATAAACCTCGTTGATTAGCAACGAGCTGCATAGTATGTTTAAAAATCACGTAATACACCTATGCTAGTTAGGGTGTTACATGGAGGCCCTAACGAAGTTGATGACTGCTCAGGTGAAACAGGCTCAAGTTACTTGTGAGCTATGTGGGGGCCCTCACACATATGACACATGCCCGGGGGATGTGAATAGTTTACTAATGGATCAAGCAAAAGCCATTGGGAACTATTCTCAAAACAATAATTATGGGCACAACCAACAGGGGTTCTACAGGCAGAGAAATCAGCCCCAACAAAACCAACAACAACTGCAACAACAAAGTCCTAGTGGAGGCTTAAATGTCCAAGCTGACTTATTGCTCTAATTCATGATGGAGACTAAAGCCTCTATTGAAACTCTAGAAACTCAGATGGAACAATTGGCTACTCAAGTGGGAAAACAAGCTCAAGGAAATTCACCTAGCACTAGTGAGGCAAAAGGAAAAGAGCCGTGTAAAGCAATTTCCTTGAGGAGTGGAAAAAGTTATAAGGGACCTAGTGGCAAGCAACCAGTTGAAGATGGGGTTCAGGATCAACAGGCACAAACACGGGCACCAAAGTAAAAGAACACTACTGAGGGTCTTGCACCGAAAGAAGCTTCGCCTTCAATCAGCATAGATCACCAGGTTAAAATTCCTTACCCTCAAAGACTCCGCAAGAACAACCTCGACAAGAAGTTTTCAAAATTTCTTGAAATATTCAGGAAACTGCACATTAACATTCCATTTGCGGAGGCCTTGGAGAAAATGCCAACTTACATGAAGTTCATGAAAGAAATTTTAGCTAAGAAAAGGAAGTTGGAAGAATTCGAGACAGTGGCACTCACTGAGGAGTGCAGTGCAATTTTGCAGAAGAAACTACCGCCCAAGCTTAAAGATCCAGGTAGTTTCAATATTCCATGCTCTATAGGGGGTTCGGTGGAAACTAAAGCTCTATGTGATCTGGGAGCAAGCATTAATCTAATGCCCTTGTCTATCTTCAAAAGGCTAGGATTGGGAAAAGCAAAGTCCACAACAGTGACTTTACAACTGGCGGATCGTTCTTTGACTCATCCTCGTGGGATAATTGAAGATGTACTGGTGAAGTTTGGTAAGTTTATCTTCCCTGTTGATTTCCTAATTCTTCATAAGGAGGAAGATTCAACTATTCCTATTATTTTGGGAAGACCATTCTTAGCCACGGGGCGAGCATTAATAGATGTTCAAAAGGGGGAGTTAAAGTTGCGAGTGCAAGATGAAGAGGTCAATTTTAATGTTTTTGCTCCAACCGACATTCCCACCTGTTGCAAGATTGAGATGGTGAAGGGTTCTTTTGTTAAAGCTGATAAGAAGAGAGTAAAGCCTAAAGAGTGACTTCGAACAATTAGGCGTCGTTGGAAAAGATTGATGTGTGGTATTTCTGAAGGTGAACTTACTCTTGTGCAAAACTCTGAAATTAACAATATTGGAGGTCAATTTTCTTCATTCGGTACGAGGGCTCTTTTGGATGCAAGGGGTGCACTTAATCCAATTTGAAGCAGTATTGAGCTTCAACCCCTTCTAATGGGGGTGCATGTAAGTCTCCCTTTCCTTGTTTTGCATGACACATTGGGGACAATGTGTATTCTAAGTTTGGGGGAGGGGACTTATAATTTATTTTTTTAAATTGTTTTAGTTATTCTGTTCTTTTTTTAGTTATTTTGCTTTAGTTTAGTATTTTTATTTGGTTGTTAGTCGATTAAATAAACTGAAGATAGTTGTGTGCTGCTGTTAATTGTGATATGTCCTGAAATTTTGAAACTGTGTGCTTAATTCTTTTAACTCTTTGGATTAGTTTGGATGCTTGTGAAACCTGTGTATGAATGCAATTTGACGATCTGTGAAATATGTTATAATTGTTTTACTGTGGTAAGATTGATTTAATAGCTTAGAACTTGCATGTCTTATTCTCTTGAGGCGAAATCCTTGACAACATTTAATAGGAACATGATTTAGGCAGTTTGTTTTGATGGTTTGAGCCTTTCAATCCTACCATAAAATTAATATCCTTAGTGAAATCTTTTGAGCCTAAACCTGTTTCGTTTCTTCACCCATTGAACTAAAAGATGTATCCACACTGTTGTTTTTGTCCTCATTACATTTTGAATGGTATCATAAGTTGTACAATAAGTTTGGGGGAGTGAAAAATAGAGTGTGTGGAAGTATTGAAGAAAAGGAAACAAAAATCTGGCGTGATTGAGAAACATGTAAAAAAAAAGAAAGAATTGTAACTCGGCATCACTTTTTAAAAAAAAAAAGAATGAAAAAAATCAGAAATAAAAGAAAATTTCAGTGATGTCCTGTGATTGAAAAAAAAAAGTAGAAAAATCTCAATCATGGTTAGTTGTGGGAACACTTCGGGAAATTTTAAAATTATGAGAAGCTTGTGGGTTCTTTTGTGCTTATAATATCTTTAGCCAAAATTGTCTTTCATTTTCCAAATATCTAAGCCATAAATTCTTACCTAAAATGTCCTTTTGATTCCGAAAAGAATGTTGTCAGCATTAGTGGAGAGAGGTTAGCATGCAAGCATATTGGCTATTAGTTTGTGGACTGATTTGATGGAGTGAAACAATTATGACATTATTTCAATATTGAAGTTAGTTTGTATCTGTACATTGTGTGATAAGATGAGCATCCTAATTAATTGTTAGAATTTTTAGAATTAATAATCTAGTTTAGTTAATGGAAGGAAATTTCACATGAGCCAGCAGTAATATAATTATCTGATAGCTTAGTTAATAGAGTTTTTAGTGTTAGTCTCAGTCTTACTCGAGGGCGAGTAAGAATCTAGTTTGGGGGAATTTGTTAGGCTATTTTTAGCCTACGTTATGGGTCACTTTTTATAGTTGTTTTCCTTCTTTATTATTATATTTGGAATAGAATTACGCTTGTTTTCTTTGGTTTAGGGTTTCACACTTGGAATATATCAATTAATCAAATTTCGAAAAATAACAATCTATAGAATAGAGAAAATTCTGCAAGAAAATAAAGCTGAAAATTCAAGCTTAAATTTGACTATGTTCTGATCAGATTTTGGAAAAAGTCAAACCATTAAAGTTGTATATTTCTTTTTCTTCTTTCCAACGCATCTTGAACCAACTCATTTGGAGTTCGTATGTGAAAGTTATGCATATTTTACTGAAAGATGTTGAAGCTGTCAAATTTTGCTTCAGTAGTCGCGACCACCACTTCCCATGGTCGCGACCCTTTTTCATGGTCGCGACCATGGTCACGACTAGGAGCCAGGCAGCGAGCATATTTTTTGTATTTTTCCTATGGTCACGACTAGACTTTATGTAGTCGCGACTAGGGGCGAAAAACAAGATTTTTGAGCAGTTTTTGACTTTTTCAAAGGTAGCAACCCTAATTTCTATTTAAGGGGCTCGTGTTTTAGAAGGAAGAGAGGCAGAAATTGGATCCAAAAGTTAAAGAAGGAGGCAGAGGAAGCAATGGTGGCGATCCGAAATGCAATCACTAACTAGTTCTTTCTTAAACTCTTGATTTCAATGTTAATTTCTGTTTTAGATTTGATTATGGATGTTATTATGGATTTTATGAACTAAACTCCTATTTTGGGGAGATGATGAATGTTGATTGAAATTACTTTTAGTTAATGATAATTGTTATTTCTCTTTTCTTGATTGTGAATTTATCCATATTTGTGTTTAATTACATGTTTAAGATTGATCACCTTCTACATGTTCTATGATCCCAATTCAAAATCTAAAAAGTGAGAATTGGGAATGCTAAAATTGGATAAACTAGGTTTTGATGTGAGACGAAAGTATTTACATAGCCTTTGTGACATTTAGATTATTTCTTATTGCTGATTATATGTTAATCTATCTCAGAGATGATTAGATAACATGTGATTTAGGACCTAAAAGATCTAAAAAGAGTTAGGTTAATTTTTATAATCTGTCATTCACATTAAGAAAGAGAATAGTAATTACCATTAACAATTGGGTAATTAAATCAACAGGATTCTTTTCCCTAATTTCTCATCCTTGATTAAACACCTTTATTGCTTTCTTCAATTTTCTTGTTTTTCTTTATTTCAAAATCTATCAAAATTATTTATCAACCGAATAGAATCATAAGTCTAATTTAGTGATATTCAGTTCAATTCCCTGTGGTTCGGCCTCACCTGCGTGAGTTTACTACTTGATTACGTACACTTGTGTAGGCCTTATTTCCAAGCTCATCCTGTTCGAGTGTATACTGACAAACCACTACGCCAAATATTGCAAAAACTAGACGCCTCTACACGGCTACTCAAGTGGGCGGTAGAGTTGGGCCAGTACAAAATCACTTTCTAGCCGCGGACAGCAATCAAAGGCCAAGCATTGGCAGACTTTGTGGTAGAATGCACAGGAAAAAAAGAAAGCATAACAAAAAGCAATCCCGAGCCGGTACAAATACCTTAGCCAAGTCACAATGAGGACAAACCGACTTGGAAACTACATGTGGATGGGTCATCTACAGATCAACAATCTGGTGCAGGAATTGCCCTTGTCATGCTTGGGGGGCAACACCTGAACGCTGCAGTCAAGTTCGGATTCAAAGCATCAAACAACGAAGCCGAGTACGAAGCTCTAATTGCTGGGCTAAGACTAGCCCAAGAGATGAAGGCTGAATACATCGAAATCTGCAGTGATTCACAGCTGGTGGTAAATCATGTCTCCGGACAATATGAAGCTCAGGGAGAAAAGATGATAGCATATCTGAGAAAAATACATGATCTTCTCGCACAATTCAAAAGCTACGATCTCAGACAAATTCCAAGAGAAGAAAATACAACTGCAGACGCGTTAGCCCAATTGGCAAGCAGCAATGTAAGTGACAAGGCAAACCTAGTTCCTATCCAGTTCCTTGAAGAGCCTAGCATCACTGGCACTGAAGAAATCAAAATGATTGATTCATCCCCAAACAGGATGACACCAATAGCGGCCTACCTCGAGTCTGGGAAATTCCCAGATAACCGAAATGAAGCTCGGAAAATGAGAAGGAAAGCTGCACGGTACATCATAGTAGAAGGAGTCATGTACAGAAGAGGATTCTCGATTCCATTGCTCAAATGTGTCACACAAGAAGAAGCTGCACGGATCCTATCCGACGTACACGATGGATTCTGTGGAAATCATGCCGCCGAACAAAGCTTATCCAAGAAAATTCTAAGGGAAGGTTACTTATGGCCGACAATGATTGAAGATTCAAAAGCCTATGTTAAGAAGTGTGACAAATTCCAGAGATTTTCAAAGATACCAAGAGCTCCACCCAACGAGTTAACACAGATGCAAAGTCTGTGGCCCTTTGCCATTTGGGGGATTGACCTGATCGGAAAATTACCTAAAGGTAAAGGTGGAGTTTAGTATGCAGTGGTAGCGGTTGATTACTTTACTAAGTGGACTGAGGCAGCACCACTTGCAACCCTCACATCAAAGAAAGTTCAAGACTTTATTGTGAAGAACATAATATGTCGGTTCAGACTACCGTACCAAATAGTGTAAGATAATGGCAAGCAGTTCGACAGCCAATCCTTCACTGATTTCTGTGCGAACCATGGTATCATCAAAAGTTTCCCCACAGTGGCTCATCCTTAGACAAACAGTCAAGTTGAGGCAGTCAACAAAACCTTGAAGGATACACTAAAGAAAAAACTTGAAGAAGCCAAAGGAAACTAGCCATAAGGGCTTCTTGAAGTACTATGGTCATACCGTACAACTGGAAAAAAA
Source organism: Cannabis sativa (assembly GCF_029168945.1). Lineage (NCBI taxonomy): Eukaryota > Viridiplantae > Streptophyta > Magnoliopsida > Rosales > Cannabaceae > Cannabis > Cannabis sativa. Next base: position 51,367,519 of record NC_083607.1, on the reverse strand, counting down.
AAGGCAACCGGACAAACACCATTCGCAATGGCGTACAGTTATGAAGCTATGCTGCCCGTCGAACTCGAGCCACCTTCCCACAGAAGATTGACGTACGATCAAGGTACCAATCACATACTCCTTGCAGAATCACTCGATGAAATCAAAGAAAAACGAGCAACTGCAAACTTAAAGTTGATGGCCCATCAACAAAAAGTAGCTCAGTATTTCAACAAACAAGTGAAGGCTCCGAAATTCTTCGTGGGAGATATTGTCCTGAGAAGGGTATTCCTGAACACCTAAGATAGTACGACAGGTGTACTTGGACCTAACTGGGAAGGACCATATCAAGTGGTCAAAGTTCTCGACTCCAGATCATACAAGTGAGGTAAGTATGACGAAAAAATGCAACTCATTCTAGTACCACAGTACTGGAATGGAAAACATTTAAGAAAATACTACCAATGAAGTACCAGGTCGGATGACCACTTTAAGTACTAAATGAACATTTTCTTTTAAGTGAATGGCCTTCTGGGTGGACTACGCTCAAAGGTTTTGATAAAAGAAACAAAGTACTCAGGTCGGGTGACCACTTTAAAGTACAGTTTCTTATGTCTGCAATTTGTTTTATTTCATGTTAAGCTAAAAGATTAGATTAAATCAAATAGCTCGGATGTAAGTTACTACGGTAACAAATACACTTTTCGTTCAATAAATGAATAAAGATAGTTATTTCAAAATTCAATTGAGTCGAAATTATCTTCATGTTTATAATTTACCATACAATGTGTACAAAAGGTTTGGTCAAACCCAAAACACCGAACATATAAACAATATATTTGTAGCAGACAAGTGACCAAGAGTCATACGTCTGCTGGATCACTTGGGGGGCACCTATACCTGTACAAAGCATTTGGTAAAAATAAAACAATCACGATTGCACGACAATTATAAATAGAGAATGAAATTCATTAAGGATAACAAAAGCACGTAATACTGAGATTAAAAGCTGCCTGGTCAGCCTGTTGTCTGAAAAATGAAAAATAATTCCATGTTTAAAGACTGCTTGGTCGGTCATGATGTCTTAGAAAAGGCCCTGAGACCGAATAAGATATATCAAATAAAAAGATAAAAAAAAAAAAGAAGTGTTTAAGCAATTGGAGTGCCAGGCTCTTGGTTCGGTTCTTCTGGGCCAACCAGAGCAGGTGGATCTGTTGTTTGAACAGGAGGTGCATCAGCAGCCTGACCGGAGGTTGAAGCAGCCACCTCAGTTTCGCCATAGGCCACTTGGGACGCGCAGAACTTAAGGTACATGTCCTTAGCATCGCCCAAGTATCATAATTGGCCTGAGGATTATCCTTCCAAGGCATTGACCTTCTCCTTCAACCTATCCACCTCAACCGATAGCTCCTCCTCCTTGGCTTCCTTTTCCTCCTTCATCCGATGAAGAACTGCTCGAAGGGAAGTCCTCTCGTCCTGAAGACTGTTCACCTCAGCAGATAAGGTCTCGATGGTCTACTCAAAACGGTCAGCAACCTCGAGATCCTTAGTCAGCACAGTGATTTTCTTCTGAGCCACAAACAGCTTCTTGTTGGCTTCACCCAATTCAAACCGAATAGCTCTGACTTCCGCCCTGGATTCTTCAGCATCCTTCCTGGCCAAGTCCGGCTCCGCCCTCAGGGTGTCAGACAGAGTCGTGTTCTTGGAAGCAGTAGACTTTGCCCAAGAGTAAGTGTAGGCCAACTTCAGACCGGCCTCCATAAGGAAAAAACTTTAGCATTTGAGCTAAGTATGGAAGATTAAAGGGAAGTATTAAGAAAGACTTACCCTAGTGAACTTCTTCAAGACTCCGCCCACCAGCAATTCCAAAGAAGAGTCATTGTCAGCACTAGCCAGTTGCTCATTGACCTCAGAAACCAGCTGGTTCATATAATGGGCTAGCATCTCCTTGCCCTTTTTGGCCTCTGGAAGCACCGACAAAGGTGGAGTAGGTGCCCGCACCCGTTCAGGATCACTCCTGACCAGTTTAGACCCAGCCTTCGGTTGTCCAAACTCCTTGGACTTGGTAGTTTTGGGAAAAGAGGGGTTTGCAGCAGTCAGCTCCTCGGAAAGATCAATGACCTCCCCAGTAGGCCACTTTTCCTTAGTAGAGGACCCTCACAACCCTTAGACGTCTTGGCCGAAGCAGAGGAGCTACAGCTTCCGCCTATTCTCCGTCGAGCATCTGCCGAGCATGTCTGTACAGAACAAAAACAACATGGTTATAAAATAGACATCAGAAACAAGATGAAGTAATATGCAAGGTGAATGCCCGAATCAGACTTAGAAGTCCATCATCACCTGACACCAGTCTTGTTTCAGACATAACAACTTTCCCTTTTCCGAACACGGGAGGGGATGGCCGAACAAGTGAAATGGGCTCTCTTATGCGAATCACATGTTCAACAGGCCTGGGTGGGGCCGGGAGTTTCTTCTTCCTCTTCAGTGGAGTCACCAACTCTTCCTCAGCTTCATCTTCACGATTCAAGGGCTCCTAAGCATGCTGCTTGGCCCTTGAACCTCCCTTCAACTTAACCTTGCGCTCAAGTTGAATGAGTTCATTCTCTTGATGAGCTCGTTCGGTCCGACCAACACCAGATTTTCTCTTCTTCCCCATCACGGACTTAGGAGTAAAGTCCTTGGGATAGAGCCCGTACCTCACAAAGTTATCTTCGGAGGTCAATTGCATAATATTCTGGTCTTCCCCCAGAAGTTGGGAAAGTTTTTGAGCTCTATCCCTAAGAGCAAGAGTGAGGGGAGCGCAGTGATAGGTCGGAATCTGCTGGAACCGAGTGCGAGTGATGCCCGTGCCATCCACCATGAAGTACTCATCAACAAAGCGCCCAATCTTGTTGATGGTCTTATCATCCGTGCCTGTCAACCACTTGAAGCCTTGTTGAGAGAAGTAGAAGTACCCCGACCTGCCTTACTTGGGGGTGGATTTCAAATCAAAGAACCAAGGAACCTCGAGGGTAGAGGGCATACCCCATTTCTGGGAGGCATAGAGGACGAAGGGGGCAGACATATACTTGATGACCTTAGGAGTGAACTGGGTCGGGCAGAGGCCGAAGAAGTCCGCCACATCCTTGAAGTATTGATGCAAAGGCATCAGTGCCCCTTGCTGACCATGTGCACCCGACTAGACGCACATTCCCTTTTCAGGGTTTGTGGCACGATTGTTGTGGGCAGGAATGTAGCAGTCCAGCTCGCCCTAGAATCCGCCCTAGTAAAGAGTTCGAAGGCGCGCCTCCGTAATCTTGGACGGAGGGCTTACCCACCTGGCACCCAAGGCACCCTACCTTCTATAAGAAACCGCCGCAGAAAGTGTTGGAATTTATTTTACCAGGATCTTAGATCAACTCACAAGTATGTTGTTTAAACACCCTAAATATAAACTTTCTAAAACGATAAATTAAACACATATAAAGTTAAGAAAACTTTACATTGATGCAGCGGAATTAATGTCTCCTTCCACTCAGATCTCTAACCATTGTATCCTTTCTGTCGCAGAGTATAATCAAGATCTGAGCCCGAATGTCCTTCTTCTTAAAGTTTGATCCTTCACAGTCTTCCAATCTATGATTGAGTTACTGCTTGCTGTGTGTGGGCACTTACTCTTTCACTAGGGTCAAAATTGATGAAGGGAAAAGAGAAGAGAGGGTTTCAGCCAGGTATAGAAAGTGGGGAAGGCTCAATTTTTCTGAAGAGAGAAATTTCTGTCAGAAAAGGTTATTGAAAGCTTGTGATTTGACTGAGCCATCACTTTCTATTTATAGGCAACTACTAGGTTTAGGTTAGGAATTATTTGGCATTTTAAATAATGAAAATATTAATTTGAAATCCCACAATAAGTGGCCGGCCATGGTGTTTTAGTGGACCCCACTTGATTTTGCAGTTTTGTCAAATTTTATTTCTATTTTCTCAAAAACGCTAATTTTCCAATTCTAACCTTTTAAATGCCAAAACTAATTATTTAATAACTAAAATAGATTATTAAACAATATTGTCATTTAATTTAATTATTAATTAGACATATAAAGTCCATTAATAAATAAATAAACCTAGAAACTCTTTTCTTTACAATTTCACCCATGCTTAGTGAAAATTCATAAAATTAGACATAGTCTAACTTTAGAATTATAATTGATCAATCACGAATCAATTAATGAGTCTTACAAGCAGAATATTCTCAACTAGAATGGGGACCATGGATCTATATGCTGAGCTTCCAATAAGTGAACCAAATTTACCAAGTAAATTCCTACTTATTAATTCTTCGTTGAATCCACTCTTAGAACTTTGAATTGCACTCTCAGACTTATATAGAGCATATTATATGTTTCACGATATCAATATGCTATCTCATTTAACCATTGTTATAATCTTATTGTGATTTAAAGATCCTCTATATAGATGATCAACATCAAGATGGGATTTCTTTACCGTTCTCACCCCTCAATGTATTTTGCCCCTTAAAACACTTAGCTACCTGTAAATGGTGTTTAGTGATCTAATGATTAGTCAGTTAAACAAGAGCTCATCCATTTACTTCTATTTGCTAAGCTCGAAGGGAATCATCACTTTACTTATATACACCAGTGGAAGCTATAGATTCCATATTTATGTTCAGCACTCCCACTCAATCATACTATCATGTTCCCAAAATATACGTATCACCCTGACCTAAAAGTAGGCTTAACTAATAAATCAAAGAACATGAATAGCACTCCTGAGTTGAGCCTAAGCATATCATGATTTAGATTCTTTTAATCTTAAGATCAACTACTGATATTGACTTGGAAAGATATGTATAACGGTAAGTTTGTAATATCTTAACTTACTTGCAATATCGGTCCAGTCCAATTGTATACTCCATACATTCGAAACTAGTATACTTTACTGATGTCCTGGAAAGAACATAACACTTACTCCAAGTGTAAGTACACATCATCGTTGATTATCACATTAGTGTAAATCCAATAACACTGATGAAACAGGGACCAAGTCTCTTGATTCATATGATCACAATCACATTCCACTGTGTTGACGATACTGTAATTGTGAATAAACATATGATCTGGATTTAACTGATTTTGTGTGTGTGAATGTAATAAACATATTAAACCATTAGCATGCAAACATCAATCACTTCAAATTTCTTATAGCGATAACTTATCAGATTTTAAAGAGTTTTATTTAGGGCATAAAACCCAACAAACTCCCACTTGCACTAACATAAAACAAACTGTGCAAATAGGTCAATCTGATGTCTTGATCTTCAGATCAAGTGTAGTATATTTGAATCCACCCAAACTTCTAGAAACTAGTTCATAAATACATTTATGAAACATCCTTTACTATATGCTTTACTCATCAAGGGATACTGAAATCTTTACTATTTTAAAAGTACATCTGAATTAACAGAAGACATATCTCTCATATTTAAAAATATGTAATTGAGATAATACAGTGTAGACTTTTCTTCAGCAATATAACTTTCTTGGATTTTCGAATACACAAAGTTATAGTTCTTCTCTGGTAGAGCTTGAATTATTATAGAATAATTCCTCCACCCCCAAAGTAAGCACCATCTCATAGATCTCGAAATGAGTTGGTGAGATACAAGGATAACTGATACACAGTTCCATAATATCTAACATATAGATCACTTTCATAAATCTTTCTTGAATATCTTCTAATGTTCCCTATTTGATTACATCTCAGATAGCTCCCACTCAATAGCAGATGTCTGGTTAAATAATACTTTTAACCTCTGATTGTTTAGAGAGATACCTAATTGTGACTTTTGTATTAGTCTTGAAACTTTAAGTTAAGACTAAGTCATCAACATAGCAGACTAGTATTTGAAGTGAAAAATACATGCCAGAGATAAAGTAATCAAAATTAAGATACCATCAAATTTTATGAGGATTAAGAATTCTAGGTTCAAGTCATTCGAATGAACTGAACTAGAGTTCTTTATCTTATTCTCATAATTCTGATAAGCTATTCCTATCCATGTGAATGGATAGATTTGCTTTTCAGTAGTGTTCTTAAGTACCTATCACAAGTATCAACCTGATGAAGTTGGGTATAGAACTTTAAAATTCTCCCACTCAATTAAGGTAGTGTGAAACTTTTCCAAAGAACTTTCATAGGTATCAAACTTTTACTTATAACAGTAAAATCGAAATGGAACATACAATCAAGATCAAGAATTTATATTGATAATAGCTAACTCATTATATGTAACACCCTAACTAATTTAGGCGTATTACGTGATTTTTAAACGTACTGTGCAGCTCGTTGCTAATCAACGAGGTTTATGGAAAAACGTGATTAATTAAAATTTTGCTTTTTCATTAAACTTATAAACCATTTTACCAAAAAGTCTCGGGATCCCGATTTATAAAATATTTACAAACGTTTTTACTATTCAACTTTTACATCAAAATAAGGTCATCTAACGACCGTTACAAAAATCTCAGCCCTGCTGTCCCGAGGATCGTACGCTCCAGGCCTAACCGCCCCGACATGTACAACCCCATAAGCTCGCTCACGGTCCATCAGCAACTGCCTTGCCTTTACCTACACATGAACGTAAACTGTGAGTCGACAGACTCAGTAAGAAAAGCATACTAATATCATACATAAAACTGACTGCCGTGTCCAACACGATACTGAGTCCCGCTACTGCCATGTCCAACATGGTACTGAGCACTACTGCCATGTCCAACATGGTACTGAGTTTTGAACGTTCAGGGGACGGTACTATTGACAAGTATCCTCCTGATCGGTCGAACCGGTCATACTCCGCCGCTGGTCATACTCCGGCCCTGTACCGACGGGATAGGTCAATAGCACCGAACCACCAACCGGTGTCGACTGATCGGTCGAACCGGTCATACTCCGCCGCCGGTCATACTCCGGCTGTACCGACGTGACGGGGTTGGGTGGTTCGAAGCCTAAATACATAACTAATGTAAACTAACAGGCTTCCTACATGCACGCTAAACATGTAATCTACATATGCATACTGTTATACTAATCTTACCCGGATTCCGATTTCGGTGTGCCGGTCAACCTGACTGGAACTGAAGCTGAACGGCGGATTACTGGCTCCTAAACCATAAAAATCACAACGCTATAAGTGACACGCTAAATCACTTCCCGGGGGCTAAAACTTGAAACTAAAAGTTTCCCTATCGATAAAAAGCATGGCAATACCCCTAAAAACCCAAAAACGAGGAAAACTAGGGTTACGAAAAATCCCCAACCGAAGACGGGTTGCCCAACCGAATTCCGGTACGGGGAAAATACTGAACCCCATCCGAATTCCGGATGCTCAACCGGAATTCCGGTTCCTCGCAGGCAGCAACCAAAAATTCACATATCTTGACCAATTCGAACCCAATTGATCCCAAACTTTCCAGACCTGCTCTATAGGTCCCAAATGACCATTCCAAGGCCTCAAACCTACCCAGAAACCTCACAAGCAAAATTCACCATTGAAGACCAAGCTTTGAGTTCAAGAACTCAAACTTGGTTAAACCCACTAGCATGCACCCTAGCCTAGTTAATTCTACTTAACTAAGCATTAAAACACCTCTGCAAACTAACAATAACATCCAGCAATAACACAGAAACTAAACAAAGCATTTTTCTCACAAAATCACCTATTTTCACATATAATTTAAAAGCTTGAACAACCTAACTAATATGCTTTCAACACAGCTCATTTAACATCAAAAATCATGCTTTAAACAACTTAAATCAACAACAAAACACAGCAGAAACATCTCTCAAAAATCACATGCATTATCATCCAATTTCATCATTTTTCTTCAAGAATTTAAGGAGAAAGGGACTAGGAAACACATACCACACAAGAGATCAATAAAGTTTACAAACCAAAGCTTGAATCACCACAAAATCCAGCTCTTGAACCCCAAAGTTCTCAGCCGAAAAAGAGAGAGAGAAAAGAGAGAAAAAGCTTCCAATTTTTCTATTTTTTCCAAACTTTGAAATTTTGAAAAATAAACTAATAAATCATTTAACATATATTAACCTTATTTCAGCAAAGTAATAAGCATTTAACAAATCCTTTTCAAATAAATAAAATCACTAAAAGACAAAACACTAATGGGGCAAAAAGACCATTTTGCCCCTCCACCATAAAATCACTAAAATCATACTAAAGGGGTATTTTTGGGACATTCTAAATTCCCGGCCATTCCCGACATTCCCAATGTCTAAAACCCGTCCCCAAAATACTAACATACTAAGTTGTGATTTCTACTGAGCCAAACGCCGCGTTCCAAATACCGGACACCGGAAATGCGAAACATAAAAGCTACCGATAACATACTCATGCATATTTGAATTCCATAAATATCCATAATAAATTATTTAAATAGCTATAAATAATTTCATGATTAACATAAATAACTGCTAATTTCCAAATTAACTAAGCGGGCTTTACAACTATTCCCCCCTTAAAAGGATTTCGTCCCCGAAATCTAACCACGAATAACTCTGGATATTGAGCTCGCATATCTGATTCTAGCTCCCAGGTGGCTTCTTCCACCTTACTGTTTCTCCAGAGAACCTTGACCAACGCTATGGTCTTATTCCGAAGGACTTTATCCTTTCTGTCCAGGATCTGCACTGGCTGTTCCTCGTAAGACATATCTGACTGAAGCTGAAGGCTCTCATAACTGAGTATATGAGAGGGGTCTGAAACGTATTTTCTCAACATTGAGACATGAAATACGTTGTGCACTGCTGATAAAGCTGGAGGCAATGCTAACCGATATGCCACTTGACCTATCTTCTCGAGAATCTCGAAAGGTCCTGTAAATCTAGGGCATAATTTGCCTCTTTTCCCGAAACGTTTAATCCCCTTCATCGGAGATACTCGCAAAAACACATGGTCCCCTACTCGGAACTCAACATCTCTACGTTTCGGATCTGCGTAACTCTTCGTCATGCTTTCTGGGAGGCAAGCATTCTAGCTTTAATCTTCTCTATTGCCTCATTGGTCCGCTGAACTGACTCTGGACCTAGGTATTTCCTCTCCCCTGTCTCATCCCAGTGGATAGGGGATCTACATTTCCTACCGTACAACAGTTCGTAGGGTGCCATCCCTATCGTACTCTGGTAACTGTTGTTGTACGAGAACTCCACTAACGGTAGGTATTTACTCCATGAACCCTCAAAGTCCATAACACAGGCTCTCAGCATATCCTCCAATATCTGAATTGTCCTTTCGGACTGACCATCTGTCTGAGGATGGAATGCTGTACTGAATTTTAGCTTCGTACCCATTGCCCGTTGCAAACTCTGCCAAAATTTGGAGGTGAATTTCGGATCCCTGTCCGAAACTATAGACTTCGGTACCCCGTGAAGTCTCACTATCTCCTCGACATATAACTCGCCAACTCGATCCACCGTAAACGTTGTTCTAACCGCGGAAAATGAGCGATTTCGTAAATCGATCCACCACTACCCAGATGGAGTCATACATACCCGTGGTCCTAGGTAACCCGACCACAAAATCCATCGTAATATCCTCCCATTTCCACTCTGGTAGGGTTAGAGGCTGCAACAACCCTGCTGGTCTCTGATGTTCAGCCTTGATCTGCTGACACGTGAGGCATCTCGAAACGAATTCTACCAAATTCTTCTTCATACCGCTCCACCAGAAGTACGGTTTCAAGTCTTGGTACATCTTGGTGGTGCCGGGATGTAGAGAATATGGAGTAGAATGAGCCTCCTCAAAGATCTCGTTCCTCAAGTCCACACTGTTCGGGACACAAACCCTGGCTTTATACAAAAGCATTCCACTGTCTGACACTGAAAAGTCTTTGGCCTGACCAGCCAATACCTCATCTCGGATCTTCACTAACTCCGGATCTGACGTCTGAGCAACCTTTATTCTTTCTAACAGATCAGATTGCAGCGTTAAGTTGTGAAGCTGACCTACCACAAACTCAATGCTGGACCTAACCATATCCTCTGCTAACTGAGGTGAGATCTGAACCATGCTAGCTACTTGCCCGGGTCCCTTTCGGCTCAGGGCATCGGCCACTACATTGGCTTTCCCGGGATGGTAAAGGATCTCACAATCATAGTCCTTCACTAACTCCAACCAACGCCTTTGTCTCATGTTCAAATCTTTCTGAGTAAAGAAATACTTGAGACTTTTATGGTCGGTATAGATCTCGCACTTCTCTCCATACAAGTAATGCCGCCAAATCTTCAGTGCAAAAACCACTGCGGCCAATTCTAAATCATGAGTCGGGTATCGCTGTTCATAATCCTTTAACTGACGGGAGGCATAAGCGATAACCCGATCGGCTTGCATCAATACGCACCCCAAACCCTGTTTGGATGCGTCACAATAGACCACGAACTTCTCCTCGTCCGAAGGCAAAGCTAGTACCGGTGCAGTAATCAATCTCTGTTTCAGTTCCTGAAAACTAGCTTCGCATTTATCTGTCCAGATAAATCGCTGATTCTTCTTTGTAAGCTCGGTTAGGGGCATAGAAATTTTGGAGAACCCCTCCACGAACCTACGGTAGTACCCAGCTAATCCCAAGAAGCTTCTGATCTCTGTCACTGTCTTCGGTCTCGGCCAATCCCTGACGGATTCGATCTTCCCGGGATCCACCTTGATCCCGTCCTTACCCACAATGTGTCCTAGGAAGGACACCACGAGACAACCGTAACTCACATTTCTTGAACTTGGCGTAGAGTCTATGTTCTCGAAGTCGTTGCAGTACCATCTGAAGATGTAACTCATGCTCCTCTTCTGACTGAGAGTACACGAGGATGTCGTCGATAAACACGATCACACAGATATCGAGGAAATCCTTGAATACTCTATTCATCAGGTCCATGAATGCTGCAGGAGCATTGGTTAGTCCGAATGACATAACCAGGAACTCGTAGTGTCCATACCTAGTGCGGAAAGCCGTCTTTGGAATGTCCTCCTCTCGGATCCTCAACTGATGATAACCCGAACGGAGATCAATCTTAGAAAAGATCGTCTTCCCCTGAAGCTGATCGAACAAGTCATCGATCCTAGGTAATGGATATTTATTCTTCACCGTCAGCTTGTTCAACTCTCTGTAGTCGATGCACATCCTCATAGATCCATCTTTCTTCTTGACGAACAAAACCGGGGCTCCCCAAGGTGACACACTGGGCCGAATGAACCCTATGTCAAGCAACCCCTGGAGCTGAATCTTTAACTCCTTAAGTTTAGCTGGAGCCATCCTATACGGGGCTTTAGAAACCGGATCCACCCACAGTGCCAAGTCAATCACGAAGTCAATCTCCCGCTGAGGTGGTAACCCTGGAAGTTCTTCGGGAAAAACGTCCAAAAATTCCCGAACCACACTGATGTCCTCTGGCCGAATGGTGTCTGGCCGAGTGGTGTCCACCACCACGGCCAGAAACCCTAAGCACCCACCGTGCAATAATTCTCTCGCTGACATAGCCGAGATCACCGGGATCCGAGATCTCTGAACCGAACCCACAAATACGAACGGTTCTTCACTTTCTGGTTGGAAGACCACCATCTTCCTCTTGCAATCAATGCTCGCCGAATATTTAGATAGGAAATCCATTCCTAAAATAATATCAAATTCGACTAAGCTCATCTCTATCAGATCAGCGCTTAACTCCCTACCATCTATCCTGATCGGCATAGACCTAATCCACCTATTGGAGATAACCAATTCTCCGCTGTGTAACGGGGTTCCAAACCCCGATTCATATCTATCAAAGGGTCTACCCAACTTACTAAAGACTCTGGCCGCCACATAAGAACGTGTAGCCCCAGAATCAAACAGCACTGAATAAAGCGAGTCGTTAATAAGAATCTGACCTGTAACAACTGATGGGCTGGCATCTGCATCAGCCTGCGTGATCGCGAATACCCTGGCTGGAGTGGGTATCGCTGGAGCCCTCGGTGCCTCTGACCGGAGCTGGGGACATTCCCTCTTGAAGTGCCCGGGCATGCCACAATGAAAGCATCCCTGCCCCTTGCACTCCCCCCGATGGTGCCTCTTGCAGCTAGGGCACTCGGGATAGGAAAATCGGGTCTCGTTACCACTAGGACGACTCCCTCTGTTCTGGTTCCCCCGGAACCTCTTGTTCTGACTCGAGCCGCCGGAAGCAGTGGGTGCCCTCTTCCTCTGATCAATGGCCGAACCACTACTCCCCCTGCTAAAGCCTGATGCGGGGAGGGGTAGGAGCTCCGCCACCAACCGGAGTACTGGCTGAATCTGACATACACCCCACTGCGCCCTCAGCTCGCAGTGCCTTCTCCACCATCTGAGCGTAGGTGGTGCTGTCGTCAGTGGTAATCATCAGGTCATGCCTGATCTTGGGATTCAACCCGTCTAGATACTTCTCCTTCCTGCTGAAGTCGGTCGGCACAATTCCCGAGGCTAACCTCGCCAACCGGTCAAACTGAGTAGTATACTCAGTGACGCTCATGTTCTCCCGCTGGGTCAGGTGAACGAACTCTTTCCTCTTGGCGCTTCTAACCGCCTCATTGTAGTACTTCGCGTTGAAGAGCTCTTGGAACCTCTCCCAGGTCATGGTGGTGACGTCGTGAATCTGAGACACCATGTCCCACCATACCAGGGCATCCTCCTGGAACTGAAATGTGGCGCACACCACTCTATCGTTGCCGGTGACACCCATAAAGTTCAAGATTCGGGTAATCACCGTCAGCCACTGCTCGGCTTTCGACACATCTGGACCTCCCAGGAATACCGGAGGTGCTTGCTTCCGGAACCGCTCATATAAAGGTTCCAATCTGTGGGCCGCCACAACCATCTCGGCACAGGCGGCGAGGGCGGTGTGCCACTGGAACTACTGGCACTGGAACTGCAGGAGTACCCTGCTGTCTCAACCTCTGAATCTCGAGGTCTTGCTCTTCGATCCTGGCTTGCATTTGCGCAAACCGTAACTCCCAGTTCGGGGCTCCCTGATCGGCTGGGGGAGCCTGGGCAGCCTGTGGCGGGTTCTCATCACCCCGACCACGAGCCCTGCCTCGGGGACCTCTACCTCGGCCCCTAGCAGGTGGGGGAAACCGAGCTCCCTCTCCCTGATTCGACCCCACGGAGTTGCCTCGACTCCTGGTAGTCCGCCTGGCGTCCATCTAGTTAGAACCGCCTGCGAAACCAAGAGTTGGCATATCAGGTCGTATTCAAGGCGAGCTTACTAATGCCGCTTAATTTGGAAATTAGAAATGAAACATGCGCCTATTCTACTATCAGGCTACTAACATGCTTCCTAACAGGCTTTTCTTTTTCATAACTGAATAAAATAAACTACTAAAGCAATAAAGGCTTACTGAACCGTGAACCGAGCTAACTGCTGATGATGATTGTACATGTCGTGACGATCTTCGGAAGACAACACAGCGGCTCGATACCAAGTTGTAACACCCTAACTAATTTAGGCGTATTACGTGATTTTTAAACGTATCTTGTGCAGCTCGTTGCTAATCAACGAGGTTTATGGAAAAACGTGATTAATTAAAATTTTGCTTTTTCATTAAACTTATAAACCATTTTACCAAAAAGTCTCGGGATCCCGATTTATAAAATATTTACAAACGTTTTTACTATTCAACTTTTACATCAAAATAAGGTCATCTAACGACCGTTACAAAAATCTCAGCCCTGTCGTCCCGAGGATCGTACGCTCCAGCCTAACCGCCCCGACATGTACAACCCCATAAGCTCGCTCACGGTCCATCAAGAATCGCCTTGCCTTTACCTACACATGAACGTAAACCGTGAGTCGACGGACTCGCAAGAAAAGCATACTAATATCATACATAAAACCGACCGCCGTGTCCAACACGATACCGAGTCCCGCCATCGCCATGTCCAACATGGTACCGAGCACTACCGCCATGTCCAACATGGTACCGAGTTTTGAACGTTCGGGGGACGGTACTATTGACAAGTATCCTCCCGATCGGTCGAACCGGTCATACTCCGCCGCTTGGTCATACTCCGGCTGTACCGACGGATAGGTCAATAAGATCGAACCACCAACCGTTGTCACTGATCGGTCGAACCGGTCATACTCCGCCGTCGGTCATACTCCAGCCTGTACCGACGTGACAGGGTTGGGTGGTTCGAAGCCTAAATACATATCTAATGTAAACTAACAGGCTTCCTACATGCACGCTAAACTTGTAATCTACATATGCATACCGTTATACTAATCTTACTCCGGATTCCGATTTCGTGTGCGGTCAACCCGACCGGAATCGAAGCCGAACGGCGGACATCGGCTCCTAAACCATAAAAATCACAACGCTATAAGTGACACGCTAAATCACTTCCCGGGGGCTAAAACTTGAAACTAAAAGTTTCCCTATCGATAAAAAGCATGGCAATACCCCTAAAAACCCAAAAACGAGGAAAACTAGGGTTCTGAAAAATCCCCAACCGGAAGACAGGTTGCCCAACCGGAATTCCGGTTCTGGGAAAATCTGAACCCCCATCCGATCCGGATGCTCAACCGGAATTCCGGTTCCTCGCAGGCAGCAACCAAAAATTCACATATCTTGACCAATTCGAACCCAATTGATCCCAAACTTTCCAGACCTGCTCTATAGGTCCCAAATGACCATTCCAAGGCCTCAAACCTACCCAGAAACCTCACAAGCAAAATTCACCATTGAAGACCAAGCTTTGAGTTCAAGAACTCAAACTTGGTTAAACCCACTAGCATGCACCCTAGCCTAGTTAATTCTACTTAACTAAGCATTAAAACACCTCTGCAAACTAACAATAACATCCAGCAATAACACAGAAACTAAACAAAGCATTTTTCTCACAAAATCACCTATTTTCACATATAATTTAAAAGCTTGAACAACCTAACTAATATGCTTTCAACACAGCTCATTTAACATCAAAAATCATGCTTTAAACAACTTAAATCAACAACAAAACACAGCAGAAACATCTCTCAAAAATCACATGCATTATCATCCAATTTCATCATTTTTCTTCAAGAATTTAAGGAGAAAGGGACTAGGAAACACATACCACACAAGAGATCAATAAAGTTTACAAACCAAAGCTTGAATCACCACAAAATCCAGCTCTTGAACCCCAAAGTTCTCAGCCGAAAAAGAGAGAGAGAAAAGAGAGAAAAAGCTTCCAATTTTTCTATTTTTTCCAAACTTTGAAATTTTGAAAAATAAACTAATAAATCATTTAACATATATTAATCTTATTTCAGCAAAGTAATAAGCATTTAACAAATCCTTTTCAAATAAATAAAATCACTAAAAGACAAAACACTAATGGGGCAAAAAGACCATTTTGCCCCTCCACCATAAAATCACTAAAATCATACTAAAGGGGTATTTTTGGGACATTCTAAATTCCCGGCCATTCCCGACATTCCCAATGTCTAAAACCCGTCCCCAAAATACTAACATACTAAGTTGTGATTTCTACTGAGCCAAACGCCGCGTTCCAAATACCGGACACCGGAAATGCGAAACATAAAAGCTACCGATAACATACTCATGCATATTTGAATTCCATAAATATCCATAATAAATTATTTAAATAGCTATAAATAATTTCATGATTAACATAAATAACTGCTAATTTCCAAATTAACTAAGCGGGCTTTACATTATATTACTTCCATGTTTAAGGAAGATATGTGTTACATATGGAATTGTGGAATAGACTCCACCCCTAAAAATATACATATAGGGTACCTGTGGATAACCTCCACCCCTAAGTATATAGAGATTATGATCCACCCCAAAAGGTTATAAAGATCATTATTCTCTAATTGTGATAGAGTTTATGTGGAGTTGAATACTGTCCAGAGTTCATTAGATATAAAAGATCGTTGAACTGCATAATTTTCTTAACTTTTCTCCACCCGTATCAGATCAAAAGATCATTTATTAAACAAATTCTTAATAATTGTATTAAAATGAACAATTATTAATAAACATAGAAATAGTTTCTAGTGTTTATTTAATATAACTCTATGAAGAGTTGTAAATATTATAGAATTTGTATCAATAATAAAAACACTTACACATAAAAACATATAAATATAATGTGGTAATAATTGATGAAGATAAATTAAATGAAGCTCAATCTCATAATTTGCAATATTGAATTTCGAAAATAAAAGAATACTTTATTAATAAAATAATAAAAAAAATATATTGCAACAATATGAGGGAAACATGGATAAATATCCCTAACTAAAATTTGAAATCCAAATTGTCTTTAAACTAAAACAATTAATTCAAAAAATAAATTGAAGAGCTTCATCTTCATCTGGACGATTTCACCCTTGGTCCAGCTTTCTGATCCAACTCATATGAGTTCAAGTAGCTTGGCCTATAAGAAGAAGAAAACAAATAAACAAAGTTAGTCCAGAATCATAAATCCAATTGGATAACAATTCACTAAAACTCTTAAAGTTTATAAATAGAAATACCTTGTTTCTTTGCAAGAAGTTTAGGACATTGGGGTTTCCAATGACCTTTTTCATTGCAGTAGAAACACTTTCCTTTAAGTGTAGCATCACCAGAAGGAGCAGCCTTTTTATTTTTCATGGCTTTTGTTCGCTTCTTGGTGTTCTTCCACTTCTTCTTCGATTTGGGCTTCGAAGCAGAGGCAACATTTGCTTCAGGTTTCATCGTCCCATTACCATTCCCAGGATTATGAGGTTTTCTCCCTTTCTTCTTGGGTCCTCCAATCAAATTTTCATAAGTTTGAAGGTCATTGACTAATTCATGAAAGTCAATTTCCTTCTTATTCATGACATCATTTGAAGTGTATGGTAGAAATGCTGGAGTCAGGCTATTCAAGATAAGGCTTACTTGAGTAGCACTGTCCATTTCAGCACCATGATCCTGGGCTTCTTGGAAATAACTTGACATGAGGAGAACATGGTCACCCACGTTTTGATGAGGTTCCATCCGTGCATTAATGTACTTCTTAGTCGCGTCAAAGCGTGACTGAAGTGATGCCTTACCGAATAGCTCATTTAACTTCATCATAAGTTCAGCAGCCTTTTCGGTTTTAGAAAACCGAGTTTTGAGGGTGTCAACCATGCTAGAAAGCATAAAGTATAGAGCTTTGTCATTTGCTTTCTGCGAACGCTCATACTTTTCTTTCACAGCTTTGGATGCATTGTCCCCAGGCACTTCAGGTGACGGCTCAGTTAAAACAAACAAGGCACTTTCTCCTATGAGAGCAATATTAATGTTCTCGTTCCACTTATTAAAGTTAGATCCATTCAGCTTGTTTTCAGTCAACAGTGATAACATGGGATTCATTTTGATAATACAGGATACTACAAAATAATAGAAATCAACAAATAGAAATTAATAATGGTTTAACACAAAATCAATTCAGAAATTATAAGCACATAGCAAGTAGGAATGATATGAGAAAATACTTCAAAAATTCAATCCTAAATAATTTCCAAGGTTTTTCAATAAACTGATATCAGTGTCCCGTTTAGGCGAGACTCAAAGCTACCATCCATTGAATAGAGTTGTCAGCTCATCTAAAATGTTAAACATTCTAGCAACCTTTTATTCGATCAAGATTGGAATCCAGCGTTGTCCCGTTTAGGCGAGAGTCAAGGCTATTCTATCTTATGAGCCACTACCATTGTTTCTCAATTTGCAAGTCAAATATGGTCGCCACCATTAGGGTGATCCATACCATATAAAACATTTACAAACTACTTATCTTTCGAGATTAAATGGTGCAAAATTGCTAATGAACGTTCCTCCATTAGGGATGATTACTCACTAAAACAAACGCGATGTAAAATCCACAATGGAGATCGAATATCTTAATAATAATAAAGCTCATTCTTTAAAATGTATTTTCTTTATTATTCTAATAAATATACTCTCATTAAATTCGAAATTTAGAATTAAAATTCAAAAATAAGAATTTAATATAATATTTATAAAATTATACTTAGATGGTGATTTAAATAAAATTAATTATTTCCATCTTAGTAATAATCTTAAATATAAATATTAAGGAAATTAATTTAAGTTGAATTAAATTAGATTAATTTGCAACTTAAAAATTTCCTTGAGAATATATTTATTGTATTCGAAAAATTAAAGTATAATAACTATACAATTTTCGAAAAAATAATAAAAAAAGAAAAGAAATACTTCAAGCAAAAATATCACCTATCTAGATTTTCTTTTGACTAGTTAATTCAATTTCTAATAATGTATACATAGATATTTAAATTTATTTATTTTAAATTAATCAATTAAATGAAAAAATTATTGATTTAAGTTGGCCGAAGAATTAATTAAAATAAATAATTAATTTACAACTCAATCTATTTTTCAAAAATAAATTCGAAAAATATTGCATAAATAAAATGCAATTTTCGAAATTGATTAATAAAATAAAGAAAAATATATATTTTGAAAATTATATAAATTTAGGTTGAAAAAATAAATTTCACCCTAAAAATAATTTTCTATTTAATTAAGTGTCATGAAAAATAAATATTTAAGTATCATGATGAAAATCAACTTAGATATTTAAATTTTTCAAGTTAATTAAATGTATTAAATTCAAGAAATAAATAATTAAGTGTAGAGAAGGCTTAATTATTGATTTCTAGTTTAATACTAGGAAAAATATACTTAAATAATTTAAGTTATATAGAAAAAAATCTAAAACTTAAATAATTTCAAATTTAGATTTAATTAAATATCAAAAATTAATTTATAACAACTTAATTTGAAGATATGTTTTTAAGTTAATATTCAAAAAGATATTAACCTAAAAAATATCTAAAATATTCCATTTTAAGTTAATATTCGAAAAGATATTAACTTAAAAAATATGTTAAGAATCTTTAATAACTAATGTCTAGGATTCCTCAACTTAGTTTCAAATTTAAATAAAATATTTAAATTTAAGTTAGATATGAAAAATCAGTTGATATAACTGATTTATAACTTAAATAAGAATATTTAATTAAATAAGCTCCAGAAAGAATCTAGTTAGTTAAAATTCATATTTAATTAAATACAAGAAAAATACAAATAGTTTGTCTAGAAATAATATCTAAAACTAAAAGTGTTTTTCTTAAAATTAACTTTAAAATATTAAATGAAAAAAAAAATTCATATATTTTAAAAGTTAATTATGTTGCTAATTCAATTTTATTAGGTCAAACTAATATAATTAACCTAGTACAGTGATTCAAATCAGGCAAATGGGCCTTCACAATTGGGGTAGTTCATGTGAGGGGGTGCTGGGTTCAGTATGTCGTACCCACTTCTATGGCTCCCAACTCTCACACAAGGCCCAAAAGAGAGGAATTTAACCTTAAAATAAATAACTGTTATTAATTGAATAGGTCCAATAACTAAATGGACCTAAATAAAATCTATCATGGTGTGACATTTTATTTAGCAACAACCTATATGCATCTATATAATAAAATAAACACATAGGCTCACACAGGTACACATTTGGATGGATCATATCATGTTGCTAGGTTATACACAGATGAAAGAAGATTGTAAAATTTACCTGTTACAAATTATTAACTTGACCAAGGGAGCCATGAGTTAAAATCAGATCATGGGATCTGTCAACAACTTAACCATGGCTATTTGCAATCAAGTAATAATAGGTTTTGAAAAACTTACACACAAGCTAAAACCATATACTCCTGCAACAAGGTTAGCTGGATAGTTGGAAGTAGGATTTATTTAATTTTAAATAAATAAATTTTGAAAATAAATAATTAAATAAATAAATAAAAAAATCGATTTTTTTTTTTTAAAAAAATTATTTAAAATTAAACCTACAATTTTGAAAAATTAGGTTTCAACTAACCTAAATATCATTTCAAAATTTGCTAACTACTTTTAAAAATTAAATGTTATTTTATAAATAAAAATTAGAAAAGATAAATTAAATATCATTTTCAGATTTTAAATTTAATTTAAATAAATAAAATAACAAAATTTAAAAGTTAGCAAAATATCTTACATCTATTTAAAATTACATAATTATAGTTATCTTATTTTAAATTTAAATAAGGTCAAAATATTTTAAAAAAATTAATTTAAAAAATTTAATATCTGACCTTAAATTTTAAAAATACGATAAGATATAATTAAATTTAAAAATAAAATAAATAATTAAGCAAAAAGATAGATATTTACTAATTTCAAATTCAAATTACACTAATATCATGAATGAAATTTAAAAAATATTAAATTAATTCATTATGATAATTAGACTTGAATTAGTAATAGTAAATATATAAATACAAAACTACACAAAAAATCGGAAGTTAATTCCATGAAAAAGCATGAAAAAATAAAGAAAAACGAAAATATTGGGAGCTGTACGGACAGTATGCCAAGCATACTGTCCGCGCGCGCGTCCCTTGGTGACAGCCGAGTAACCTCGGCAGAACAGGGGAATTTGTAGCCTCCTGCGCACGCGTAAGTGAGGCATCTGTCACGTATTCCGCGTGCGGATGAAGGATTCAGACAAGAAACTTGTCTGAATCCGCGCGCGCGTGAGAGTGCACAACCCCTTTATCTTTTTTCGAATCTTCAAAAAATCATAACTAATTCAAATTAAATCAAAATTGAGTTTTGTAAAAAAGTAACTTGCTTAATTTTTTCCATACTATCAAATAAAAATAATTCCAGAAACAAAATTTCAATTATTTTTTACGAAAATTCACAAACATCAATCAATCATCATATAACACTCAATACAACATGAAACCATCCAAATAACATACAATCATTTTAAACTCAAAATTTCATGCAAGTAAATCAATTACCATGGCTCTGAGGCCAGTTGTTGGAATTTATTTTACCAGGATCGTAGATCTACTCACAAGTATGTTGTTTAAACAACCTAAATATGAACTTTCTAAAACGATAAATTAAACACATATAAAGTTAAGAAAACCTTACATTGATGCAGCGGAATTAATGTCTCCTTCCACTCAGATCTCTAACCCTTGTATACTTTATGTAGCAGAGTATAATCAAGATCTGAGCTCGAATGTCCTTCTTCTTCAAGTTTGATCCTTCACAGTCTTCCAATCTATGATTGAGTTACTGCTTGCTGTGTGTGGGCAGTTACTCTTTCACTAGGGTCGAAATTGATGAAGGGAAAAGAGAAGAGAGGGTTTCGGCAAGGTATAGAAAGTGGGGAAGACTCAGTTTTTCTAAAGAGAGAAATTTCTGTCAGAAAAGGTTATTGAAAACTTGTGATTTGACTGAGCCATCACTTTCTATTTATAGGCAACTACTAGGTTTAGGTTAGGAATTATTTTGAATTAAAAATAATAAAAATATTAATTTGAAATCCCACAATAAGTGGCCGGCCATGGTGTGTTAATGGGCCCCACTTGATTTTGCAGTTTTGTCAAATTTTATTTCTATTTTCTCAAAAATGCCAATTTTCCAATTCTAACTTTTTTAATGCCAAAACTAATTATTTAACAACTAAAATAGATTATTAAATAATATTGTAATTTAATTTAATTATTAATTAGACATATAAAGTCCATTAATAAATAAATAAACCTAGAAGCTCTTTTCTTTACAATTTCACCCCTGCTTAGTGAAAATTCATAAAATTAGACATAGTCTAACTTTAGAATTATAATTGATCAATCACGAATCAATTAATGAGTCTTACAAGCAGAATATTCTCAACTAGAATGGGGACCATTGATATATATGCTGAGCTTCCAATAAGTGAACCAAATTTACAAAGTAAATTCCTACTTATTAATTCTTCGTTGAATCCACTCTTAGAACTTACAATTGCACTCTCAGACTTATATAGAGCATATTATATGTTTCACGATATCAATATGCTATCTCATTTAACCATTCTTTTAATCTTATTGTGATTTCAAGATCCTCTATATAGATGATCTACATCGAGATGGGATTTCTTTACCGTTCTCACCCCTCAATGTATTTTGCCCCTTAAAACACTTAGCTACCTGTAAATGGTATTTAGTGATCTAATGATTAGTCAGTTAAACAAGAGCTCATCCATTTACTTCTATTTGCTAAGCTCGAAGGGAATCATCACTTTACTTCTATACATCAGTAGAAGCTATAGATTCTATATTTATGTTCAGCACTCCCACTCAATCATACTATCATGTTCCCAAAATATACGTATCACCCTGACCTAAAAGTAGGCTTAACTAATAAATCAAAGAACATGAATAGCACTCTTGAGTTGAGCCTAAGCATATCAGGATTTAGATTCTTTTAATCTTAAGATCAACTACTGATATTGACTTGGAAAGATATGTATAATGGTAAGTTTGTAATATCTTAACTTAGTTGCAATATCGGTCCAGTCCAATGTATACTCCATAAATTCGAAACTAGTATACTTTACTAATGTCCTGGAAAGAACATAACACTTACTCCAAGTGTAAGTACACATCATCGCTGATTATCACATTAGTGTAAATCCAATAACACTGATGAAACATGGACCAAGTCTTTTGATTCATATGATCACAATCACATTCCACTGTGTTGACGATACTGTAATTGTGAATAAACATATGATCTGGATTTAACTGATTTTGTGTGTGTGAATATAATAAACATATTAAACCATTAGCATGCAAACATCAATCACTTCAAATTTCTTATATCGATAACTAATCAGATTGTAAAGAGTTTTATTTAGGGCATAAAACCCAACAGCAAGCTCCTCACTGACATAGTCCATGCCCTCAACCATGACGTCTCTGTCAGCATCGACTGGCTCCCCAGCCTCGTTGTACTCCCCGTAGTTTGGGGGTGCAACCTCTGCCTCTTCCTCCTCCTCGAAGGAACTGTCAGGACGTATATCGTCCTGCCCCTCGATCTCCTGGACCTTGGTGTCCCCTTCATGATCCCCCTCCACCTAGACAGCTAGATCCTGTTTGGCGCTAGGCAATGTGGCGTGCCGAGCCACTTGAGGATCAAATACGTCAGCCAGACGCGTGGTTTTCTTTGTACGAGCCATCATTCTATGGCTGGGTACAGGGTTTGAAGAATGTCTTTCGCTAGAGGAAGGTGGACTAGAACAAAGACGAAGATGATCCTCGTGCAGAAGTTGAAGCAGGTCCTGGTCGATCCGATGTCCGTTCTCCAAAGACTGACCTGAGTTCATCTACAAAAGACAACGCACAAGATGAGTGTTTGGTCGAAATATCGAACGATAAACAAGAAAATATGCCGACCAGGAGTACTCAACAGATTAAAGAACGATTATATTTGAAGAAAAGTCAGAACTCAAGAAGTCAAAATTTTCTCGAGTTAGGGCAAAAAAGTTCATGAAGCTTAGAATAAGCAAGATGAAAGATAGACGTTACGCAGCTCAGAAATAAGCGTTATGAGTGTAAAATTGCACGAAGACATGATAAAGAAGGATCCCAGAGAATTCTGGGCCTAGGGTTTCCTAAACATTTTTCTACATTAAAGTAGAGGATGCATTTGACATATAAACGTGCAAAGATAAGCATAAAGGAAACTAGAGACTTACTTGAGGGTCAGATTTCTGGGTGCGAGCAACGTAAATCCAACAAGCAGTTTGTATGAAGGCGCTTCGGCAACTTTGAAGTCAAGAATCTCTTTTTTCGCTCTGAAGCTTACTTAGCAAAGAAAGCTGATGAAAATGAGTTTATGTGCCAATGTTGTTTGGTATTTGTAGGCAAGTCACGAAAAGAGGTAATCGTCTCAAAGGAACCTCAGACGCCTCAGTTTCCCTTCTTAAAGTGAATATGGGAAATCAAAAATAATCAAGTGCAGCCGTCAGCCGTGGAGAGAGAAAATCAGATTTCGAAATATTATGTGTCAGAGCATTTATTAGCCGAAAAATGAAGGGACGCCTAGTCAGCCTCACATCGAGTCTCGGACAGTCGCGCTCGACACATGTCCCCATCCAAAGGCAGAGGTGGCTCGGATAAAGTCTACACGCAACTTTAGAAGTCTCGTACAAACTTGGGGGGCAAATGTTATCCCAATTTTTGCACTCTGACGTGGCATCACATGAATGGTGACACGTGGAGTCTACTTGGAACATCTGATCGGGAAGCACAGGCCGAGCAGGATACCTCACTGGCATGCCCAGAGCAAAGTATTCAGTAATCCGCACAGAATGGCCAAATAATTAGCGAATTCAACTTTTCCTTCGTGAGTCATCAGCACAATCCCTATAACTCAGGAATCAATTTACGTGGATATGTCATACACACGATCCCGCTATCAGTGTATTCAGCCTCAATCCAATGATCCTTGCATCCAGCATTGATCCCACGATCTTTCTATTTATACGCATTGTAACGAGAGGGGAAACTCTTCCTCCCCAAGCTTACTAGCCCTATAAATAGTGATGCATACTCATTGTGCAAGGGATCGGTCAAAAAGTAGTTGAGCTAAGACTATACCCTAAATATATTATCTAAGAATTATATATTGAGGGATACTGTTGTAAGAGCTATAAGAAAAGGAATCTTTCTCCTTGATCTTAAGTCAATACAAGTAACAAGGATTAGGCTATTACTGAACTGCTAGGGGCTGAACCTCTATAAAATTCCCGTGTCTTTTTATTGATTTATCATATATTTGTTATTATAAATCATTTATCGCTTATAAAATAGACTCGTTGTCGTTGGCTAAAAGCAAGGTCAACTGTTTATTTTTATTTTGATTGTTTTACTAACTGATTTCTCACATTCCACTATTTTTTTTTTGTTATTCTTTTATAGTTTTTATTGCATTTTTGTCTCTTTAATTTTCTTTGTTTCTTTTTTTCTCTTTGATTTTAATTTTTGATTCTCTTTTTTATATTTGCTGCATATATTGTATGCTTAAATGAATTCTAGTTTTTGAGCAAGCAAATAATAAATTAAATGCCAAAATAAAGAATGAAGTTAGAAATTTGGTTATTACGTATTGATATAAAATTTATATTTTCGAAACTAGTTTTTAAATTTAATATCGTTTGTAAAAGTTTAATTACTAGGCATTGTGTATTTTTCATTATGTTATTGATGAAATTATTTTTTTTTTTGCCTCAAATAATTAATTTCTTTTAATATTGATAAAACTGGTTTTTAAAGTTAGTATCATTTTTAGATTATAATTTTTCTCATTATCTTGTTGATGAAACAATTTTTTTATTCTTTTAATAAAATTATTAGTTTCTTTCAATGTTGATGAAACTGATTTTTAAAGTTTGTATTATATTTAGACTATAATTTTTTATATTATTTTTTTTTCCAGGATGACGTTGATGAAACTTGTTTTTTATTTTTTTTCCGCTACTTCTAATGAAATAATTAGTTTTTAACAAACAAAAAACAAATAATAGTTTAAATAAAAAAAAACAAGTTTAATTTCTGAAAAAAAAAAGCATATATAGTTGACATCAATTTTTATTTATTTTAGTGTTTTATTTTAAAAAAAAAAAAAGAAACACAAATTTAAAGTGTTTTATGGCATTCCTCATGACTTTTTTCCATATTTGTAAGTTTTTTTTTTTTTAAAAATACCATATTTAGTGTAATTAAGTATTTATGTCATATCTATCAAAACTTATCTTCATTTTTCCATATTTTTGTAAATAGCCCTAAAATAAAGTGTTATTAGTAACCTAGTGTTTTGAACTTTCAAGAGTAATGTATAATTATTAATATTGATGATAGATAATTTTATTATATTAATTAAAATTTATATTGTCTCGAATATAGAAAGGTGGAAGAGTGTATATGTGTATATATGTATTGTATCTTAATACATTAATTAATCTCCATGGAAACAAAGCACCTGGGCCTGATGGTTATTCTAGCTTCTTCTTTCAAGATAACTGGGATCTTGTGGGACAGGACTTGTATCAAGCAGTGACATCATTTCTAGAATCAGGGAGAATTCTTAAGGAGATCAACACTACCATTCTTACAATGGTTCCTGAGGTCGCCCAATTAGTTACACTGCGGTCGCGATAGTAAACGGGCTATGTCGTATTCACAGCGAGGCAAATTACCACTAAAGATTAGTTTAGTAAGCAGAAAATGATAGAAATTGGAATGAGCTAAAAATAATAAAATGATGAGATGAGAAAGTTGATCAGATAAAGAGTTTGGTAAGGTAGAAATGTAGTTATGCAAATTCTATTCTAATACAAATATCAATTCAAAATACAGTTGCAATTCTACACCATTAATTACAACTGTAAGATGTATATAATAAAAGCGCAAATTAATTAATCTTGCATAAATTGAATCTCACCTCTAACTTAACAACATATCATATTATATATCATAAATCGACAAAATACCACTGTTGGCAGAATGCAGTAAATGACATACAATATAATAAATACACCAAAATAATTAATTGCATAACTTACATAAGAAAAGCATGACTGAACTTATATAAATGATACTATTAAATTAGGAAGAAAAATTAGAAGATGAATAACAATTTAATAAATGAAATATGGAGATGAAGCACAAAAGAATCAATATCAATAATAGAAATAAGAATTACAAAAGCTACACTCTAATCTCACCAATATTACTATTTTGATACACTCATTTTTGTCACTAAAATAAGTATATATAAAATAGTAATAATAGAAAAATAACAAAGTAATTTTCTACTCTCTCTAAAATCTGTTCCCTTCTACAATGGATTTGGGTCCTATTTATAGTGCAAATTTGCTCCTCAAATATGGTATTTTCGTGTAGCATTTAGTGGGATAAATGACACAAAAAGCTTAACACAATGGAGAAAATGGGACGATGCATGTAAGGAAATGTTGGAGAGAATGGGGGACGATGGGACAGGTGGCGTGAGCTAGTTACTTCCGTTAGATGGAATGATGTTGGCAAAGAAAGAGACACGTTATTGTTGTTGCATTCTTTGTGGTAGTCATATGAGATAGTCAACTAAAAACTTAGTTGATATGGACTATTTCTCCACATTAGGCATTAACTAATGGGCCTTCAAAAGATAACGTGCAAACATCGAGCACCATCTCTTCGTGTGAATTAAAAATAGATGTTGGGCTTTTGATCAATCATCCAATTGGGTTGAGGTTCTATTATAATACTTTGCTCAAATCTGAAAAATAACACAAAATTAAAATAAATTAAATATTTTCAACTAAAATAAATTTATTATTATAACCACATAATACTTAATTTATATTAATTATATATATGCATAAATAAAGGCTTAAAATGTACAAATTTGATCCTTAATCACAACACCCAACTAGCTTATTGCTAGTCTCTAGCAATTCAAGCGAAAGAATAATAATGTCAACATAATATTTTTCATTTCAAAATTTCTAAAAATTGCACAAATATTCAAGCAAAATATTAATAACAAACCAATAAGAACCATAAAAATTACCTTGAATAAATCTAGAGTTGTGAGTATGTGCACCAAACTTAAACCTTCTTACCGCAAACCGTAGCACATAAATGCTTTCGAAAAATATACCAAGTAGAAGTCTCAACTCTATTAGCCTCACAAGTATTTGAAATATTTATTCATGACTAAGAATATCACTCATGGAGTTGGAAATTGAAAAGTGAGCATCGAAATGGATAAATTAATTTAGGACAAACATTTGAATAAACATTGAAACAAAGATATATTATGAATTATTTGGACAACCACCATAAAGAGTACCACAAACTAGCTTTTTGGGACTTTTAAATGAAAGACAATCTTTTACATATATTCTAGGAGCCAAAATATATGAAAAATGAAATACGACAAACTTTTTTTTTTGAACAAGAGGCAACATGTTGGATATGATGATGAAATGTTGCTCTTGTATTTTCTTTCTTTTCTCTCTTTTTATCAACAAGAAAATAATTATAAAAAGGCTCCCTAATAAGATTTGTCTATAAAAATTATCCCTTAAAGCAACATCCAATCAAACCCTAGTACCATGTCAAAAATAATTCTAACTATTTTTAAGAATCAATAAAAATTCAAAAGTTGTTTTCTCAAATCTCACCACTCACAAAAAATATGAACACTCAAACTTGGTAAATTTTCTAAGCAAATATGTGCTAACAACCATCTTACCACAAAGTTTGGCATGTGCATTTTATAAATCTAGAAAAATTCTAAGCAATAAAGATAGTAAAAATTGGCTTGAAAATAATATTTTACAAGAATAAATGAATAATTTTTGAAAAATTTGACCATGAAAATATTAATATGACAAAAAATTAAGAAAAACGCTTGAATATGCTCACCACCACCAACTAAAATCAGACAATGTCCTCATTGTTTAAAAATATATACATGAAATGCATTGAATGAGAACACTTAGAGAGTGAGCCAATGCAAAATGACATGATATTGATTCTTAGAAAAATAAAACTAAAGAAAGAAATAAACCAACAAAACAAAAGTTAAAACATATCGAAAATAAAAGAAAGCAAGGAAAGATAGAACGTGATTAGTCTTGGCAAACCAGAGACAAGTCTCCTCAGGTGGGCTTACCAACTCAATATTCTTGACTATCCAGTATCAAAAATTAATTTTCTTTTATCCTGTGTCTCAAAAATAGAAGCATTAGTTACATTTTCAAGAAAAGGAAAATGATCTTTGTCTAAGTGATAGAGGAAATATGGTAAATAATTAAAGAAAAATAATTTTCTAATTTCCTCAATGACTTTGTCTATCACATCAGTATGATAACCCTCATTTGTACTTGGTAGAGTAGATTCTTCAAAATTTTCACCACGATAGGTAGAGTTGACACTTACCTTCTCCAAATTGTGAAAGGTGGCAGTTGAGATTAGTGCGTCACTCACTGGTTGTGGAGAAAAAATATTAACATGCGAACTTACCGAGTGATCCGAAAATTTGCTCAACTCTTGCTTAATTTCTTTCAGCTCAGCAAGTAACTCTTTCATCATCTCCCAATTTATCGCCATAGATGCGTGTAACTCAACAATAGTGTAACTGAGAAAACCAAGAATATTCCTTTTCCGAGTTCCACTCATATAATGGATTATAGTCGTACTCAGGCTTCCAACTATAATCATCATGACTATTCTTATAGAGAGAGTTGTAGGATTGTTCTGCCACATTATCATAAAGATGAGCAAAAGATGGTGTATGTTTACAAGGACGTGGTCGATGAGACTCGTACCAAGCCTTTCACTTTTTCGAACTATCACTCTTATAAAAAGAATAGTATTGGAAAGCTTCCTCCCCGTCACTAAATTCTGGTTCGATAAAATTACTAGTACCTTCAATAGCACTAGAATTTTCATTTAATGAAGCAAGATATAATGGATATAAATATTCAAATCGGCGATGATCTTCTTCATTCATATTTTTTAATTAGTATAAAGTTCAACTATGTAATAATTTAAGGGTATATACTTGAGATATTCCCAAGCCGATTGGGAAGGTTGCCAAGGTACCGCTTCATCCCACACTTTTACTAGAACTCCCCGAGGTTGCAAGAAAGTGTAGAGGGTACTCAACCACAAACCTTTAAAGCCAATTTTACTTCGACAGAATAATCTCAATTTGTACCACTTTTACCATTACACAATTGGGTTTACACTAAAAAGTTTATGATAATATTTTATGCACAACTTTTTTTTAGCCTAAAGGAAAAAAAAATGTAAAACTAACCTAAAATAAATAAAATAAATGGCTTATCCTAATGAAAAAAAAGTATAAAAGAATGTAAAAAAAAAAACTAACACCCTAATATAGTAGCAAAATAATAAATACAACTAACAAAAAAAATAAATAAATAAACGACTTGCTTCTTTTTTTTTAACTAAAATAGTAAAGAAGAGAAAAATAATAATAATAATAATATATAGTGATTTTTTTTTAATCTATATATATAACTAAAAAAGTTAAATTATACTATATTAATTAAAAAGTTTTTATTTTTTGATATAAACAAATAAAGAAGAGACAAAAAAAAAAGTAATAAAAAAAACTACTATACTAACCTCTTGTAGCGTAGAAACCTTCTCGGGAATGGCGCCAAAAATTGATGTCGCCCAATTAGTTACACTGCGGTCGCGGTAGTAAACGGGCTATGTCGTATTCACAGGGAGGCAAATTACCACTAAAGATTAGTTTAGTAAGTAGAAAATGATAGAAATTGGAATGAACTAAAAATAATAAAATGATGAGATTAGAAAGTTGATCAGATAAAGAGTTTGGTAAGGTAAAAATGTAGTTATACAAATTCTATTATAATACAGATATTAATTCAAATACAATTGCAATTTTACACCATTAATTACAACTGGAAGATGTATATAATAAAAGCGCAAATTAATTAATCTTGCATAAATTGAATCTCACCTCTAACTTAACAACATATCATATTATATATCATAAATCGACAAAATACCACTGTTGGCAGAATGCAGTAAATGACATACAATATAATAAATACACCAAAATAATTAATAGCATAACTTACATAAGAAAAGCATGACTGAACTTATATAAGAGATACTATTAAATTAGGAAGAAAAATTAGAAGATGAATAACAATTTAATAAATGAAATATGGAGATGAAGCACAAAAGAATCAATATCAATAATAGAAATAAGAATTACAAAAGTTACACTCTAATCTCACCAATATTGCTATTTAATACACTCACTTTTGTCACTAAAATAAGTATAGATAAAAAATAGTAATAATAGAAAAATAATAAAGTAATTTTCTACTCTCTCTAAAATCTAATTCCTTCTACAATGGATTTGGGTCCTATTTATAGTGCAAATTTGCTCCTCAAATATGGTATTTTCGTGTACCATTTAGTGGGATAAATGGCACAAAAAGCTGAAGACAATGGAGAAAATGGGACGATGCATGTAAGGAAATGTTGGAGAGAATGGGGGACGATGGGACAGGTGGCGCGAGCTAGTTACTTCTGTCAGATGGAATGATGTTGGGAAAGAAAGAGACACGTTATTGTTGTTGCATTCTTTGTGGTAGTCATATGAGATAGTCAACTAAAAACTTAGTTGACATGGACTATTTCTCCACATTAGGCATCAACTAATGGTCCTTCAAAAGATAACGTGCAAACATCCAACACCATCTCTTCATGTGAATTAAAAATAGATGCTGGGCTTTTGATCAGTCATCTAATTGAGTTGAGGTTCTATTATAATACTTTGCTCAAATCTAAAAAATAACACAAAATTAAAATAAATTAAATATTTTTAACTAAAATAAATTTATTATTATAACCACATAATACTTAATTTATATTAATTATATATGCTTAAATAAAGGCTTGAAATGTACAAATTTAAGCCTTAATCAGTTCCCAAAATCAAATGCCCTACTACGGTAAAGGATTTTATAACCATAGCTTGTTGTAAGGTTATTTATAAAATTGCATCAAAGCTTCTGTGTTCTAGAATCAAATGCATACTTCATGTTTTGGATGCCCAAAACAAAGGAGGGTTCATAGAGGGGAGGTTTATAGGGCACAACATCATGATATGTCAAGACTTGGTGAGACATTATGGGAGGAAGTCAGGCAAACCCAACTGCTTGATAAAGCTTGACTTACAAAAAGCTTATGATACTAATGAGTGGGACTTTCTAGAAGAGATGCTACATGCCCTTCAATTCCGTGAACCTTTTGTGAAGTTGGTCATGAACTGTTAGAGAACTCCTAGATTTTCTATCATGTTCAATGGGTCTACCCATGACTTCTTTGGAACAAGTAGAGGGTTGAGACAAGGTGATCCAATGTCCCCCCTTCTATTTGTAATTGGGATGGAGTACCTATCAAGGGTGTTGAAAGTGGTTAGCAAAAAAGGAGATTTCTCCTTCCATGAGAGGTGCTCTGATATCAAGCTTAACCATCTTGCTTTTGTTGATGATGTCCTCCTCTTCAGCAATGGGGAATTCAGAAGTGTGTACTACAATTTTCACGGTTTGAAGCTTTTATCACAAACTTCTGGCCTCCAACCGAATCCTCAAAAATTGGCCATCTATTGCAGCAACATGGCCAACTCTGAAGTAAACAGAATTCTAAATGCATCGAGTTTTTCCTTACATGAAATGCCATTTCATTATCTAGGGGTGCCTATATGTGCAAAGAAGATTTCAAGGAATGAATGTTCAGCCCGTGTTGAAAAAATGACAGCAAGAATACGCACTTGGAGCTCAAGAAACCTATCATTTGCTGCTCGAACGGTGTTAATCAACTCAGTATTATTGGCTATTTATTCTTATTGGTCACAGGTGATGATTCTACCTAAAAAAATAGTCAATGACGTTGAAGCGATATGCAGGAATGTTTTGTGGAAAGGACAAGCCATTGCAGCTGGCTCGGGGGCAATAGAATGGGATAGTCTATGTCATCCTAAAACTAATGGAGGCCTTGGTTTTAAGAAGGTTCATGAATGGAATAAGGCAGCCATTGGAAAGTACATATGGGCTATTTCAAACAAAGAAGATAGTATTTGGTTGAAATGGATTCATTGTGTTTACATCTGAGATGAAGATTGGTGGCAATACAAGCATCCTAGTCATGGAAGCTGGTATTGGAGGAGATTGGTTACACTTAAAGACCAATTCAAAGACGTGGTACATGTTAATGATTTATCTCCCTACATTGTTGCTGCTGGGTACAAGCTCTTCGAACACAACAGGACAAGGTGAGTTGGAGTCAACAAGTTTGGGGGCGCCTCAATACACCTAAACATAGTTTTATATCCTGGATTGCAGTACAAAACAGGTTGAAGACAAGAGATAGGCTTTGCCAAATGGGAATTACAAAGGAAGACAGCTTTGCTGTCAAGATATTGCAACCTATGCTCACTTATTTTTTGAATGTCCAGTTGCGATTTCTCGCCTACAAGCAGTGAAAAACTGGCTGCAGTGGCATGCCACTGCTGTAAGTTCAGGTGCCTTGGCAGGGCTAAAATGACTAAGTTCAGGAAGCAAGTCCTTGCTGCCTCTGTTACTAGATTAGTGTGCTCGATTTGGAGGGCACGAAACACTAAAATCTGGGAAGGAAAACAGGTGGAACCCGATCAATTGCTGCAACAAACTAAAGCATCTGTTAAGCAAAGAATCTCCCTCTGCTGGCCGAAGAAAGTGTAAAGAATGGACCAAGTGTGGTTTAATCAATTGTAAATAAAAGGAAAAAAATAAGACGTGTACACAGAGGTATAGAGGTATAGAGTATAGAGTAATTGAACTAAAATGTTGTTTACATTTGCATTGTTGTATAGCTGTTTAAGGACCTTGTTTGGTGCCTTTAGATTGTAAAATTTGTTGTGAGCAATACAAACTTTCTCATTCATCAAAAAAAAAAAATACATTAATTAATCATAACTATTATTTTTGTAGAGCTATTATTATTTTGTAATTGTATATGTTAAGAATTTTTTAAAATAATAAAGAAATAAAAAAAGATAATATAGAATATAAAAATATTAGAAGTCATTGCTGATCATAAATTATGTATGTGAATATACAATTGTAAACTATATATGTGAATATACAATTGTAAACTATATATGTGAATAATGTGTAAAATAATATTGTCTTTTCAATTAGTTATATATGTGTGAATATTAAGTACTGAATTTTTTTTATATATATAGAATTGAATTTTATTGCTCATAAACTAAATTATATATTTTTTTAAAAGAAACTCAATTATATGATCTATAAAATTTTGTAAATAAATAATATATTTTGTGCTTAATAAAGACTAATTATATATATATATATATTTATGGTAGGAATGGGAATATTAATAACTTTTTTTAATGTTACAAAATTAATGCAAACACACTTTTATTTTATTTTTGTTGGAGAAAATATTAAGCCCTCAAAAATTAGAAAAAATAGAATAAAAAAGATAGAGAATGCCACCTAAATCTTTTGATGCTTTCCTTTATATATATATATATATATATACTGATGGTGATGACACACACACTTTTGCTAGGTTCACCCAAGACCTCATGTCTCGCTTTGCACCGTTAATGGCCTTGTGCATATTTTATTCATTGACATTTTTGAGAAAATACACTCCCCATTTTGCATATAGGGTGGCACCACCCTTAGGTCAATATAGGTAGAATTCTTACATTTTTTGTTACCAAAATTCTTATTTTCCAAACTGAATTCTATTAAAGACTTTTAGAAGTCTAACCCTCAAATTGGTAACTCACTAAGTACTTGACAACTTTGTAGGATGGGACATGTAGTACTTATCACATTTGTTCACACATTAATTTGTTCTTACCTATTGAACTAACACTATTAAAGTAACTAGTATTAAGATAGGTTACCCTCAATTGTGAACTGATTTAGGGAGTTTTAATTACATCCCCTTTAGAAGTATTTTCCACTAAATCTCTAGTTAGCGGATTCTTAAAGGATCCGCCAAGTTTTCACTTGATCTAACAGAGGATATTGAGATAACTCCTCTCTGAATCAACTCACTTACATATCCATGTCTTAGACTAATATGTTTAGACTTCCCATTGTTTACTCCACTATATGCTTTATAGCTAATGTTGCTTGGCTATCACAATGTATCGATATTGTAGATACTTCCTTTTAATAATTGGAATCTCAATCAAGAGATCTCTTAAGCATTTAGCCTCCATTCTAGTGGTAGCTTTAGCAATAAACTCCGCTTCCATTGTGGAATGATAAATGCAAGTTTGTTTCATAGACTCCCCCCCCCCCCCGCCCCGAAGAAATTCCCCTCCACTTAGGGTAGATACCAAACCCGTTTTGGACAAATTATTTCCAAGGTTAGCTATCCAACCTGTGTCAGTATATCCTTCCAAAATTGAAGGAAATTTAGAGTAATGAAGGCATAGGTTTTTGGTCTTCTTTAGATAACCCAAAACTCTCCCTATAGTCGACTAATGATCCACACTTTGATTACTAGTAAACCTACTTAGTTTACTCACTAAAAATGATACATCAAACGTTGTAGATTGGGCAGCATACATAAAGCTCCCTATAGAACTTGCATACTCCAACTGAGCCATCGCTCTACCACTATTTATAACTTGTGGTTTACTATGATCGAATGGTGTGTTGGCCTCTTTAGCTTTTAGATGGCCAAACTTATTCAATAATTTCTCAATATAGTGTGCTTGCCCTAAAGCAAAACCCACACTATGCCTTGTAACTTTGATACCAAAATATTATCCACTTCTCCAAGGTCTTTTATTTTAATGGTTCAAGAAAGAAATCTCTTAGTTTCTTCTATTCCTTTCATGTTATAACTAAGGATTAACATGTCATCAACATATAGGCAAACAATTATCACATAACCTTTAAAAGTTTTTGAATACAAACACTTGTCTCCATTATTATGCCTAAAGCCATTTGAAAGAATAACATTGTCAAACTTGACATGCCATTATTTTGGAGCTTGCTTTAATCCATATAATGATTTCTTCAACTTACAAACGTTATGTTCATTGTTTTGTAGGACAAACCCCTCGAGTTGTTCTATATAGACCTCCTCTTCAAGGTCACTATTTAGTAATATCGTTTTTACATCCACTTGGTGAACATACAAGTTGTGTAATGAAGCCAATAAAAACAACACCCTTATGGTAGTTATTCTAGCAACAGGAGCATAAGTATCAAAATAATCAATACCCTCCTTTTAATTAAAACCTTTAGCTACTTACCTAGCTTAAAAGGTTTGTATAGAGCCATCAGTCTGATATTTTTTCCTAAATATCTACTTACACCCAATTCATTTGCATCCTTGTAGAAGATCCACAATATCATAGCTGTCATTGGAGAGAATTGAGTACATATCATCCATATTAGAACTTATTTTACTAGGATCTAGATTTACTAACATGTATATTGATTATAGAACTATAATCTAACATCCTAAATATAAATTTACTAAAATAATGAAATAAATACATATAAAATAATAGAAAACCTTACATTGGTGGTAGCGGAATATAATGTCTCCTTCCGTTTAGATCTTTAACCCTTTGTCCTTTCTGTCG
The DNA here is from genome assembly GCF_029168945.1 of Cannabis sativa. Lineage (NCBI taxonomy): Eukaryota > Viridiplantae > Streptophyta > Magnoliopsida > Rosales > Cannabaceae > Cannabis > Cannabis sativa. The sequence goes on along the minus strand of NC_083607.1, from coordinate 51,331,365 downwards.
CAGAGTATGATTAAGATCTAAACTTGAATCTTCTTCTAGGAATTTTTCACAATCTTCCACAAAGGACTGAGTATTGGCTTGAATTGTGTGGGCAATCCCCCAATTCACTATGGATTCAATACTATGAAGAAGAAGATAAGGGACTAAGTAAATTTCCTATTAATTCCTCTTGACTCCACTACAGATTTGAATTGCACTCTTGAATACATAGAACGCTCTACATCTTCCAAACATAGATACACTATGTATTATCCATTATTTCAATCTAAATAATCAAGTATCCTCTATAGATGATTTACATCGTGTAGGGATAAATGTATTGGTCTACCCTTCAATGTATTTTATCCTTAAAACACTTAGCTTCCTATAAATGATATTTCAGTAAAGTAATATAACTACTAAAATAAGAGCTCTTTCAATTATCTTTATTAAGCAAAGCTCAAAGGAAATAATCATTTCACTTATATATAGTTATAGAAGTTATAGATTCCATATCTATAATTAGCGCTCCCACTCAATTGTACTCCCATGTTCCCAAGATGTAAGTATTGAAAAGATTTATTTGGTCAACTCTAACGAACAAGTGAAAGAGCACAAATAATATAGTTAAGCTAGAACCTAACCATCTCAGGATTAAGATCTATATACTTAGGATCAACTAAGTGATATGGATTTAGAAAGATATAATGGTAAGTTTATGATATCTTTTCCACTGTCAATATCGGTCCAGTTCGATGTATACTCTATATATCCAATACAAGTATACTTTGGTAATGCCTTGGAAAGGACATACCACATGTCAATGTATAAGTAAACTTTATCGCTGATTATCACGTCCGTGTACATCCAATTTACTGATAAATCATGGGACTAAAATCTTTGAAGCATATAATCACAATTACTTTCTATTGTGATGACATCACTATAATTGTGAATAACTATATGTTCTAGATTTTGTAGAATTTGTATATCAAGCATATAATCATGAAAGTAATCATGTGAAGCATGCGACTTAAAATAATTTATGGTCTTTTATTAATTAGTAAATCTGATAATATTGAAATGTGTATTATTTATGGTATAAAATTCCAACAATCATCAATCGCTTCTCTCCAAAATTAACTATCTCTACATTGCATGACTTCTGAAAGAGTCTTACGATCATCCTCAATAAGAAGTATTAAAGAAATTTTCCTTATTACTTATTCTCTAGTCCATTCTACCATATAGAAAGAAATTAGTTGACAATTTATTTCATCATTATTTCGACTTTTCTCTTCTCTCACCCTTTAACCTCCCCTAGGTTCAATGGGATGTTCTACAACTTTAGCAGTGTTTTCCTATTGAGATCCTCCTTTAGAAGTAGAAGCTTGAGAATTATTTTCATATAAAATATTCTCATCTAGAGATGTGGAACTTTGAGAGTTATCCTCATACAACTTATTCTCAATAAATTCTACTTCTCTAGATTCAATCACAACATTGGATTCCACATCCAATAGCTTATATGTCTTACTATTGTTGGCTTAACCAACAAATGGACATTTTATATTTGGTTGGGTCTTCTTGTTGGAAATTATTTTACCAAGATCTTAGATCTACTCACAAGTATGTTGATTAACATCCTAAATATGAACTTTCTAAAACGATGAAATAAACACATATAAAGTTTAGTAAACCTTACATTGGGTGCAGCAGAATATAATGACTCCTTCCGTTCAGATATCTAGCCCTTGATTCCTTTCTGTAGCAGAGCATTATCAATATCTGAACTTGGATCTCTTTCTCTGATTCTTTAGTGCTGAAACTCCTTCTTGCTGAAAGTCTTTCTTCACGATCTTCCTCACTATGGTTGAGGTATCACTTGCTGTGTGTGGGCACTACTCTAACACTAAGTATTTCGTGAAATTGAAGAAGAAGAAGAAAGAGAAGGGTCGTCCAAAGATAGGGAGAGAGAAGGCTCAGGTTTTTCTGAATGAAAAAGTCAGAAGGAAAGTGTAATTTTCCTGAAGCCTTCACTATCTATTTATAGCATTCCACTAGGGTTAGGTTTGAATTATTTGGTATTAAAATAATGAAAATATCAGTTTAAATTCCCTACAAAAGTGGTCGGCCCTAAACAAGTGGATTTGGGCCTCACTTTTTACAATTTTGCAGTTTTATCTTTTCTGGATCTGATTTTCTCAAAAACGCCAATTTTCTAATTCTACCATTTAAATGCCAATTCTAACTATTTAATAACTATAAATAATTATTAAATAATATTGTCATTTATCATATTTATTAATTGAACCATACAAAGTATCATAATTAACAAATATGCCCCTATAAACTCTTTCTTTACAATTTCGCCCTTACTTAGTGAAAATTTCACAAATAGACATAGTCTAATTTGAGAATTATAATTGATTAATGAAAACAAATTATATGAGTCTTACAAGCAATATTATCACAACTAGTGCGGGGACCATGGGTCTATATAACTGAGCTTCCAATAAGTAGATCAAGAATTTATTACTAAAATTCACTAACTTATTAATTCTTCGTTGAATCCACGCATAGAACTTAGAATTGCACTCTAAGTATATAGAATGCTCTATATGTTCCACCATATAGACACATCATTAGTTATCCATTGTTATAATCCTAATTTGATCAATGATCCTCTATATGAATGATCTACACTGTAAAGGGATTAGATTACCGTTACACCCTACAATGTATTTAATCCTTAAAACACTTAACCCCGTATAAATGATATTTCAGCTTATGTGAAATGAGATCTCCATCATTTATTTTCGTTTGGTCAAGCTCGAAGGAGATCATCCTTTACTTACTATTCGCCAGATAGAAGCTATAGATTCCATGTTTATGTTAGCGCTCCCACTCAATTGCACTACCGTGTTCCCAAAATGTACGTATCACCCTGACCCAAAAGTAGGCTTAACTAACAAATCAAAGAACACGAATAGCCTCTCGAGATCGAGCCTAATCATAACAGGATTAAGATCATTTGATCTAGGATCAACTAGGCCATATTGACTTGAATAGATATTACGGTAAGTTTCAAAAATCTAAGTCAAATTTCAATATCCGTCCCTTCTGACGCATACTCCATGCATCCAACCTGAGCTTTACTTTAACCAATGCTCTGGAAAGAACATAGCACTTCTCCAAATGCAAGTAAACTCTATTATAGATTATCATATCAGTAAAACCCTGTGTCTGATAAATCTAGGAAACTTTATTCACATAGTCATGTTTACTTTCCAATGTGTTGACGACACAATAAACATGATCAAGTATGTGAAAAGGGTTTCAGATGAATTTATACATTATGTACATATATAATCATGAAATAAATCATGTGAACCATGCAACATTAAATGTTATTTCTGATCTATATTAATAAGTAAATCTGATTATATTGAAATGAGTTTTATTTAGGGCATAAAACCCAACAAACTCCCACTTGCACTAATATAAAACAAAAAAAGTGCATTTCAAATAATCTCAACACCTTGATATACAAATCAAGTGTAGTAGTAGTAAACTCCTCGTAATAGCATCTGAAAGGTTGAATTAAACACAACCTTTTCTCCACCATTACTCTTCCTTAATCATAAAATCATTGATAATGTGAAATTCCTCTCCATATGTCTACTCTCTTAGGATACTGGATTCTATACCTTTGGCAACTACTTTTGGTTAATCAGGAAATTAACACTAGTAGTTAATTTGGAATGGTGGCAAAGATGTATAGAACTTTCCTTAGACTGAATAAGTACCTTTCCTGCAACTTTAACATTCAGTCTCTCTCTGGTAGACCTAGAGACTTCAGATAGGTTTTTACACTTCTCCAAAATCACTATTCCACCCCCAGAGTAATCATCATTTATCAGAAAGATTTTCTAGCACAAAGGCAAATTTCGAAATCTGATATGGTGTAGTCTAAGAGTTTTAAGCACACCCTTATAGACTAACATATAGTTCATCTTCTTAATCTTAAGATTTACTTGATTGTCTTGCAATGTTCTTCTCCTGGATTAATCTGATACATACTCATTACTCCCACTCAACAGCAGGTGTCTAGTCTAAGGCATACTAAAGCATATCTGAGACCTCTCACTGTTGATATAAGTAATTCTTTCATGGCTTTATCTTTTCTGGAATAGTTGAGACTTTTTCTTAGATAAATAAAATCTATACCTAGAAGTCGAGAAGCTTCTATAGATTTCCATTAGAAAGAAAATGCTTCAGCATCATACTAAAGTAAGTTGCTTGCATTAGAGTAAGTAATTACCAGGTATACCACAAGCCATAGGTTTAGATAAACTCAAACCTATAATACTAGGAGCAGGAAGTTTTTGTTAAGTCCATTGAATAGACTTATACACGAAAATTTCCTTTTATGTCCTTGTAATAGAAAGCTTTAAGTTTACTTCATGTGAATGGATTAAACTATAGTTCTCTTGGCTTTCTTCTTAGTTTCTTATCTTGACAATCCATTACTTGTTTAAACTCACAATGGATTTTAATCACTAGTGTCTTCCAAGTCATAAGAAGGTGAGTTCCTAGAAACTCTCCCACTACGACAAGGTACCGTGAATTATGTCTAAGAAAACTAATGGTATTGACCTCTTTAGTTGTGACAAGACAACAGAGGCAGTGGGATCATCATATGTCCAATAAGATGATAGAACACTTTTGGAATCAAGAAAAAATATCTCCTTTATTTGCTACTTGATTTTCAGACTTAGTCATTATCTTAGAAAAGTAGTATTTGTTTGAACAAACACTTTCTTATCTATTGACTATGGGATGGTCCACCCCTAATCACTTAGAATAGCTAACAAACCATGGTTAACAGTTCTAGCTTTTCTTAAGATTTTGATTAGGTCATCCATGAAACTAGTAATGATTTACATTAAGTATACAACCATTACATCATTCTGAAATTGTATTACCATAGAAGGATTTAGGCAACGACTAGTAACTAATCATCAATATGCAACTCGAAATTTCTGGGGAGGTAAGTTTGGATATAATTCAAAAATCAATTTAATGATCTTTGAACTGCATATCTACTAACTATTTCTCCATCCCTATCAGTTCGCAAGATCTTTAACCACTTACCTTAATGGATTTAACCACTGCTAGAAATTTAAGAATTTTTTTTTTAAACATTTCGAATTTCTATGCATAAGGTATAATCTAGAGTTATCGTTTTAAGAATACTACGAAAAACTCATATCCACCCCTGAATGTATATCCATCTGCGAATGAGATGAACTACTTTCAGTGGATATAGGCATATTAACTCTTTGCAGAGAGATTGATCTTGTCAAATCCACTATGAATAAGATACAAATGCCATAGATTAAAAAAAAAATGTGGTAGTGCTTTTGATGACTTAAGTTTAGTTACATCAAAGAGTTCTTAGAATAGTGCAAGTTGATCCTGGTCACAGAATACTAAACTCATATTCCATACAGTTTGAATCCATTAATAGAAAATGGTTATTAAACACTTGGAAAGTGTAACTGTATTGCTTCCTGGAAATAGAAATATAAGAAAATTTCTGTTTGGATTCTAAAATTAAAGTCAAAGACTTAAATTCAACCAAATATAATGAGTAATTCTATCTTGGACCACCACCACTAATTTAACTTTAAGTCAAATTTTCCCATAAAGTAGGAGATTTCTAAGATTGAGGATTTATATCAATTGGGAATAGAATTTTGGGATTAAAATCATATGCGTCATTTAATTTCTTAAGAGAAAATATAGAATGACATAAAATGATTTATAGACCATTCATCCAATGATATGTTATTGAGCTAATTCGTAATGAATAACCTAAGAGGAACTAGGATAATTTCGTTGTTTAAATAAGAATCCGACGATGCTTCGAATAGCGAAAGTCAAAGTAATCTTATTTATATAATCTTCTTGTTTCATATCGTAAAAATACTAGTCTATGGTGTCATCAATTGATGAACAGCTAAATGTCGCATATACAATATTTATCTTTCGAGATCTAACACTATTATGTATGTCTAATGGTGAAAATCCATTAGGGATTTATATCATTAGATAAACAAACCAAGTTAGACCAACAATGAAGATTCGAAATTAAACTACAACTTAATAACAGAAAATAACGTGGTTCAATATAAATTCATACACAATTCAGAAATTATTAAACATATAGCAAGTAGGAATGACAAGTGAAAATACTAAGACATACAATCCTAAATAATTTCCAAGGTTTTCAACAAACTGATATCAGTGTCTCGTTTAGGCGAGAGTCAAAGCTACCATTCATTGAATAGAGTTGTCAGCTCATCTAAAATGTTAAACATTCTAGCAACCTTTTATTCGATCAAGATTGGAATTCAGCGTTGTCCCGTTTAGGCGAGAGTCAAGGCAATTCTATCTTATGAGCTTCCACCATTGTTTTGCAATTTGCAAGTCAAATATGGTCGCCACCATTAGGGTGATCCATACCATATAAAACACTTACAAACTACTTATCTTTCGAGATTAAACGGTGCGAAATGGCTAATGAACGTTCCTCCATTAGGGAGGATTACTCACTAAAAAAAACGCGATGTAAAACCAACAATGGAGATCGAATATCTTAATAATAAAGCTCATTATTTAAAGAGAGTTGTATTTTCTTTGATTCTCTTTATTTAATCTATTTATTTTAAATATATATTTATTAATTAAAATTTCCAATTTAGAGTGAAAAATTCTAATTATAAATTTTAATTTAATATTTATAAATTTTACTTAGATGGATATGAAAATAACATGAATTATTTCCATCTTAGTAATAATTTCCAATAAATATTTAGAAAAATATTCAATTGAAGTTGTTACAAAATTAATTTCAATTAATTTACAACTCAAATTTAATTTTCTATAAATATATATTGCATTTCGAAAAATTAAAGTATTCAAGGATACAATTTTCGAAAATGCATGTTAAAATAAAAAATAAATCCTGGAAAAATTATTCTAATTTAATGTTGGCCTAAAATTAATTAATAAAATTAATTTACAACAAAAAATATAATTTTCCTATTTAATTAAATATATAAGAAAAATTTCAAATATTTAAGTATGATGACGAAAATCAACTTAAATATTAATTTTCTATTTAATTAAATACACTAGAAAACTACTTCAAGCAAAAAATATCACTATCTAGATTTTCCTTTGACTAATTAATTAAATTTCTAATAAAATATATTTTACTTCATTTATTTTAATTATTCATTAAATGAAAAATCATTGATTTAAGTTGGTGCAAAATTAAAATAAATAATTTACAAGTTTAATCTATTTTTCAAGTAAAATTTGAAATTGCAGCATTTAAGAAATGCAATTTCAAAATTTGATTAATAAAATAAGAAAAAATATATTTTGAAAATTATTTAAATTTAGTTGAAAAAATAAATTTCAACTAAAAATAATTTTTCTATTTAATTAAATGTCATGAAAAAGAAATATTTAAGTATGATGATGAAAATCAACTTAGATATTTAATTTTCAAATTAATTAAATGTATTAAATTCAAGAAATAAATAATTAAGTGTAGAAAAGGCTTAATTATTAATCTCTAGTTTAATACTAGGAAAAAATATACTTAAAATAAATTGTACCAAAATTAATTATTTAAATAATTAATTTCACAATTTATAATATTTTCCTATTTTAATATTAGAAATAATAAGTAGTCTAGAAATAACTATCTAGAAAATATCTTATTTGACTAAGTATCTTTTCCACAAAATTTGAAAAAATATCTAATTTAAGTTATATTAGAAAAAATCTAGAACTTAAATATTTTCAAATTTAAATTTAATTAAATATCAAAAATTAAGTTGTAACCACTTAATTTGAAAATATTCCATTTTAAGTTAATATTCGAAAAGATATCAACTTAAAAAATATCTAAAATATTCTATTTTAAGTTAATATTCAAAAAGATATTAACTTAAAAAATATCTAAGGAATCTTAATAACCAATGCCTAAAATTCCTCAACTTAATTTTGAAATTTTAAATCCAAAAGATATTCAGATTTAAGTTGATTAGTTAGAGATAACTAAATATCAACTTAAATAGGAATATTTAATGAAAAAATTTAAATTAAGCTTCAGAAAGAATCTAGATGGTTATAATTCTACATTTAATTAAATACAAGAAAATACACATAGTTTAGCTTAGAATAAAATTCTTTAAACTATGATTTTCTTAAATTAATTTCAAAATAAATAAAATTAATTATGTTGCTAATCAATTTTATTTGGTTAAACTAGTTTAATTAACCTAGTACAGTTATTCAAATCAGGCAAATGAGCCTTCACAATTGGGGTGGTTCATGTGAGGGGGTGCTGAGTTCAGTATTATTAAATTCCTATAAGTGGGGGATAGTTGTAATATCCCAGAAAATAAATAATATTTAAATGGACATATTTTATTAAATATGTAATTACTTGGAAAATGAAGTAGGATTATGATCTTACTTAGGTAAATTATTGAGAAATTATTTAATGAAATACGTTATTTTTGGGCCCGACAATTGTGAAAATTTACCGATGTGGTTAGTAATGTCACGACATTAATGAAAGAACTATTTTGAGTATATTTCGGATTAAGTTAGAATTTTATTAGAATGTCGGGTTGGGGAATTAGTGAAATTAGCAAAATGCCCCTAGGATTTTTTTTAAAAAAAAAATATGTGAGAGGGGTAGATTAGTAAATTCAATGGTATTTTTGACTTTTCTTCTTTTATTTTTTTTACTGCTGCCTATTACTTATTTAAGGAAAGAAATGAATAAAAAAAAAGATGGAAAACCTCATTTTTTTAGAAAGAAAACTTCCAAGGCAAGGAAGCCTCATTTCTTCTTCTCTCTCTCTCTTTTGTGACCTAGAGCTAGCCAAAACCAGGGGATTCATTTTGATTTCTCTAAGTTTTTGAGCAAATTGGATACCCAAGATCATCCTAGAAACTTTGAAGGTAAGTTCTTTTCCTTGGGGATTGAAAACTTCACTAATTTAGGTTTGTTTTCGATGAGGGTTTTGGGATTTCGTGGCTGTAGGTTTAGTTTGAGTTGTGATGGTGTTTTTAGGTCTCTTTTGGGGTGTGTTGAAGTTTGCATCATGTGATTTTAATGGCTTTTTAGATTGAATGTATTTGATTAAGCAATTTGAGCTTAATTTTCATGTGAGATGGTGATTTTGAGTTAAATGGTGAATTGTGATTAAATGATGTGTTGAATATGTTGTACTTGGTATATTGAACTGTTCTGGAAATGGAATTTAGGTCTGAAATGGTTTAGGTTCGAGCTGGGGAAGAAAACCCAGAAATTTTCTTGTATGGCAAGAACCTGGCCGACCGTTGGTTCGATGTACCGTAACGGCCGACCGGTTACGTGGGGAAAATTTCTCGGGTTTTCTCCGAACGCTGTTTTGACTCGGGGTTGAACCTAGTACCTGCCTTTGAATGTTTTTGAGTTATTTGAGTTATTTTAAAGTTGGTGAAGGCTAAGTCTAATCGGTTTTAAATTAGGGTTTTAATCCGGAAAATATCAAGTTAAGGTATTCATTTGGGTTTTAATTGTTGCGACATAGGACCGGGATCGCCTAGCTTGTTTTCCACTCAGGTCGGCCCGTACTCTTGACTTTTGATCTAAGGTAAGAAAAGTGGTAAGCATCGTATGTGGTTAAAGATTAATGGATGAATGGAAGTGGCCTTAATTATTATCATGATGTTGATTAAATGTTTATTAAGCCTAGGTTATGACCTAGGGTTGGAAACGGTTATTACCGTTATGAGTAATTACTCTTGAAACCGAGATTAGGTTTCTTACTTATCGTTTGCTTTATCGGGCAACGATAGTGACATATTCAGCTCGTATATGACGAGTGGTAAAAAGGGGTACTTTATTAAGTACCAGGAATGTGTAATGTTTAAAGGAATGCTTATTATATCGAATAGTGAGTAAACATGATGTCATAAGATTAAGTTGATAATCATTTTCTTTTAGTTATTGTTTTGATCACTTTCTTGCTGAGTCTCTGTGACTCACGGGTGCTTTATGGTGCAGGTAAAGGGAAGGCTAAAGTCGAGCAACCATGAGTTTGTGGTCGCAGCAGCAATGTACATACCAGCCGCAGTAGCACAGCCCAGTAAACAGGATGCTCTATTTTGATTGTATTTTGGGAAATATAAAGTTTATGTTGTAAAATACTTTGAAACCAGTTTGTAAATATTTTTAAAACAGGGGGACCCCGTAGTCCATATTACCTATCTTTTGTTAAACAGTTTAAAAGTTGAATTTTAATTATCAAACTTTAATTACCCACACTTTTAGTATAATTACATATTATATAATTATCAGTATTTTATTAAATTGCACACACGTGGCGTCCCTGTTGGACAGGGCGTTACAACATGGTATCAGAGCGCCAAGGTTTTTAGATCCTGAAGACTGGTTTGATATGTACATTGGCTGCAAGGACCTGATCGACTCATGGTTTAGTAAGCTTTAAGTTAAAAGATAGCTTGTTAATTTTCTGATTACTTGATTATTTGAATTATGTTGATAACGGAATGGTGTGGGAAGAATTATAATATTTGGAAATACTTATCTGTATTGTTATTACTTGGAATGTGATCGCAGGTGTATAGTTATGCACCCGAGGCAGACTGGTAGGGGTACCAGCGAGCTAGCTGGGATTGGGGCTGCCGGTGAGGGTGAGAACCCTTTACCACCACCTAACTGGGAAGAGTTATATGCTGCAATGAAAGAAACTATTCGGCAGCAGGGTGAGCAAATCAGAGAATTAAGAGAGCAGCGAGCTCAGCCTGCTCTAAACCTTAATCCTGATCCTCCGGCACCTCTAGTAGTGCCACTGGATGCAGGGAATCGTTTGGAACCATTGTATGAGCGGTTTAGGAAGCAGAACCCGCCAGTGTTTGAGGGTGGTGCTGATCCACTCAAGGCGGAGCAATGGATGAGTATGATAACATCCATTTTTGATTTTATGCGAGTTGAAGATAATGACCGGGTCAGGTGTGCTACTTATATGCTACGAGATGATGCCCGTATTTGGTAGGAGATTGTATCTCAAGGCCATGATCTGAATAACATGACCTGGGAAACTTTTCGGGCCTTATTTTATGAGAAGTATTATAATGAGTCTATTAAGGCAGCAAAGGCAGAAGAGTTTATACGGTTAACTCAGGGTAGTATGACTGTGACAGAGTATGCTACTTAGTTTGATCGACTGGCAAAGTTTGCCTCAGATGAGGTGGCTACTGAAGCTGCTAGGAAAGCAAAGTTTATTCGGGGGCTGGATGAACGCATCGCTCGGGATGTGATTATTGCCTCTAAAAAACTGGGGGTTGCCCGAACTTATGCTCAAATAGTTGAGTTGGCCTTAGTTTCTAAGGGTGCAGAAGCTCAGATACGAAATAAAAATATTGCCAGAAGAGATTCATGGAAGCAAACAGCAGGTGCTGGTTCGGGTAGGGGTACTGATCCCGGTGACCGCAAGAAAAGACCTAGTGAATCATCAGCGGCAGGCCCAAACAAAAGATTCCAGGGTAACCAAGGTTTTCTTCGTAGTGGAAACGAAAATTGGCGGACTTTTCCTGAATGTCCGAGGTGTAAAAAGCATCACCTTAGCGAGTGTCAGGCCAGGGCCTGTTTCCACTGTGGAATGGTGGGTCATATGAAGAGAAATTGTCCACAATTGCTACGGCTAGAACAAAAGAAGGATGATACACACGCTCCTGCCCGAGTGTTTGCCCTGACTCAAGCTGAGGCTAATGCTGGTCCTTCTACTGTGACATGTCAGCTTTCTATTGCTGGTACTTTATTGACTATGCTAATTGATTCTGGTGCGACGCATTCTTATATTTCAAGTAGAATAATTGAGAAGCTGAATAGACCTAGTGATGTGCTTTCTAGAGGTTTTGGAACCTTGTTGCCTACTGGGGAGTTGGTTATCTCCAGCAGGTGGGTTCGATAGAATTGAATTTGGAGGATTTTGATGTTATTTTTGGGATGGATTGGCTTGCTAAATACAACACCACCATTGATTGTAAAAGAAAGATGGTAACATTTCAGCCTGAGGGCGAGGGCCCCTTTGTATTTGTGGGTAAGATGCAGGGATCTCGAATTCCCTTAATTTCAGCCCTTAAGGCAAGGGATTTGTTGAGCGAGGGGTGCATTGGTTTCTTGCAAAGTGTTGTGGATATTACCAGGGAACCACTAGCGGGACCGGAGCATGTCCCAGTGGTTCGAGAATTTCTGGATGTGTTCCCAGAAGAGTTACCAGGGTTGCCACCAAAACGTGAAGTTGATTTTGAGATTGATCTAATACCAGGAGCTGAGACTGTATCGAAAGCGTCCTACAGGATGGCACCTGCAGAGCTGAAAGAGTTAAAAGTTCAATTACAGGGGATGATGGATTTAAAATTTACTAGACCTAGTACTTCACCTTTGGGTGCACCAGTTTTGTTTGTGAAAAAGAAAGATGGAACGTTACGAATGTGTATAGATTATCGGGAGTTAAACAAGTTGACAGTGAAGAACAAGTACCCTTTACCAAGAATAGATGATTTATTTGATCAGCTACAAGGTAAGACTATCTTTTCTAAGATTGATCTTCGGTCTGGTTATCACCAACTGAGGATTCGAGAGGAGGATATTCCCAAGACAGCTTTTCGGACCCGGTATGGTCATTATGAATTCCTGGTAATGTCCTTTGGATTAACAAATGCCCCGGCAGCATTTATGGACTTGATGAACTGAGTGTTCAAAGAATTTCTGGATGATTTTGTTATTGTCTTTATTGATGATATTCTAATTTGTTCACACTCAGAAGAGACTCACGAAAGACATCTTCGAATGGTATTACAACGTCTCAGGGAGCATAAGTTGTATGCCAAGTTTAAGAAATGTGAATTTTGGTTACCTCAGGTGAGTTTCTTGGGGCATGTGGTAAGTAAACATGGTATTTTAGTGGACCCAGTAAAGATTGAAGCAGTATGTGACTGGCCTCGACCTAAGTCAGCAACCGAAGTTAGAAGTTTCCTGGGGTTAGCAGGGTATTATCGAAGATTTGTTGAGGGCTTTGCAAAGATTTCTACGCCTTTAACTGAATTGACCCGAAAGAATTGTAAGTTTGTTTGGACTGACAACTGTGAAGGTAGTTTCCAGGAATTGAAGCAAAGGTTGATTACCGCTTCTGTGCTAACTTTACCAAAAAGAGATGAAAAGTTTGTGATTTATTGTGATGCATCCAAACAAGGGTTACGTTGTGTTCTTATGCAGTCAGGGAAAGTGATTGCTTATATATCCAGGCAATTGAAGGAGTATGAACAACGATATCCTACCCATGATATTGAATTAGCAGCGGTTGTCTTTGCACTAAAAGTTTGGCGTCACTATCTGTACGGTGAGAAGTGTGAAATTTATACAGATCACAAAAGCCTCAAGTACTTTTTCACTCAGAAGGATTTAAATATGAGGCAACGACGATGGTTAGTGCTGGTCAAAGATTATGACTGCGAGATTCTCTACCACCCTGGTAAAGCAAATGTGGTAGCGGATGCTCTAAGTCGGAAAGGACCAGGGCAAGTTTGTGAACTAAGGGAAATCTCAGCAAAGTTGGTTGAGGATATGACGAGAGCGGGAATTGAATTTGTAATTGGAAAACTTGCTAATATCACCATACACTCTGATCTATTGGAAAGAATAAGAGTAGCTCAACAAGGTGATCTTGAGCTACAGGGACATAAGGAGAAGTTAGAGGCTGGATTGGCAAGAGACTTTTCGTGTTTATCTGATGGGTTGTTGCGATACAAAAATAGAATCTGTGTACCGGTTGATAAAGAGATCAGACAAGAGATTCTTGATGAATCTCATACTACACCGTACTCCTTACACCCGGGAACAACCAAGATGTATCGTGATGTGAAAGCTTTATACTGGTGGCCGGGTATGAAGAGGGATATTGTTGAATATGTGTCAAAATGCTTAACCTGTCAACAAATTAAAGCAGAACATCAAAGGCCGGCAGGTTTGCTTCAACCTCTAAAGATTCTTGAATGGAAATGGGAAGACATCACCATGGATTTTGTAGTGGGATTTCCCAGAACAGTAGGGTATTATGATTCTATTTGGGTGATAGTGGATCGATATACGAAGTCTGCTCACTTTCTCCCGGTGAGGACAATGTATACAGTGGATTAATATGCTGATTTGTATATCAAGGAGATAGTTCGACTTCATGGTGCCCCAAAGTCGATAGTTTCAGATCGAGATCCAAAATTTACATCCAAATTCTGGGAAAGTTTACAGCAAGCAATGGGTACTAAGTTGAAATTCACTACAGCTTTTCATCCTCAAACCGATGGTCAATCTGAAAGGACTATCCAGATACTTGAGGATATGTTGAGGGCATGTGTAATGGACTTTGAAGGTTCTTGGAACTAGTACCTACCTCTGATTGAGTTTTCTTATATCAATAGTTATCAGAGTACCATTGGCATGGCTCCTTATGAGATGCTTTATGGAAGGAAATGTCGATCACCTATTCACTGGGATGAGGCTGGTGAACGTAGGTACCTTGGACCTGAAGTTGTCCAAAGAACGAGCGAGGCTATTGAAAAGATTCGAGCTCGTATGCTTGCTTCCCAAAGTAGACAGAATAGCTACGCAGATCCAAAACGTAGAGATGTTGAATTCCAAGTTGGGGATTTTGTTTTTCTTCGGGTATCCCCAATGAAAGGAATTCGAAGGTTCGGGAAGAAAGGAAACTTGAGTCCCAGATTTATTGGTCCATTTGAGATTCTTGAGAAAGTAGGTCAGGTAGCTTATCGGTTGGCTCTACCTCCTGCTTTATCTGGGGTTCATAATGTGTTTCATGTCTCGATGCTTCGAAAATATGTATCTGATACACCTCATATCTTATCTTATGAAGACATTGAGCTTCAAACCGACCTGTCTTATGAAGAACAACCAGTACAGATCTTAGACAGGAAAGAAAAGGTGCTGCGGAACAAGACTATTCCACTAGTTAAGGTTCTGTGGCAGAATAGAAAAGTTGAAGAAGCGACTTGGGAGTTAGAGTCGCAGATGCGGGAGTTGTATCCTGAGCTTTTCAGGTAAATTTTGAGGACGAAATTCCTATAAGTGGGGAATAGTTGTAATATCCTAGAAAATAAATAATATTTAAATGGACATATTTTATTAAATATGTAATTACTTGGGAAATGAAGTAGGAGTTTGATCTTACATAGGTAAATTGTTGAGAAATTATTTAATGAAAACGTTATTTTTGGGCCCGACAATTGTGAAAATTAACCGATGTGGTTAGTAATGTCACGACATAAATGAAAGAACTATTTTGAGTATATTTCGAATTAAGTTAGAATTTTATTAGAATGTCGGGTTGGGGAATTAGAGAAATTACCAAAATGCCCCTAGGGTTTTTTTTAAAAAAATTATGTGAGAGGGGTAGATTAGTAAATTCAATGGTATTTTTGACTTTTCTTCTTTTATTTTTTTTACTGCTGCCTATTACTTATTTAAGGAAAGAAATGAATAAAAAAAAGATGGAAAACCTCATTTTTTTAGAAAGAAAACTTCCAAGGCAAGGAAGCCTCATTTCTTCTTCTCTCTCTCTCTTTCGTGAACTAGAGCTAGCCAAAACCAGGGGATTCATTTTGATTTCTCTCAGTTTTTGAGCAAATTTGATACACAAGATCATCCTAGAAGCTTTGAAGGTAAGTTCTTTTCCTTGGGGATTGAAAACTTCACTAATTTAGGTTGGTTTTGGATGAGGGTTTTGGGATTTCGTGTCTGTAGGTTTAGTTTGAGTTGTGATGGTGTTTTTAGGTCTGTTTTGGGATGTGTTGAAGTTTGCATCATGTGATTTTAATGGTTGTTTAGATTGAATGTATTTGAGTAAGCAATTTGAGCTTAATTTTCATGTGAGATGGTGATTTTGAGTTAAATGGTGAATTGTGATTAAATGATGTGTTGAATATGTTGTACTTGGTATATTGAACTGTTTTGGAAATGCAATTTAGGTCTGAAATGGTTTAGGTTCGAGCTGGGGAAGAAAACCCAGAAATTTTCTGGTATGGCAGCAACCGGTTGACCGGTTGGTTCTGATGTACCAGAACCGGTCGACCGGTTACAGCAGGGGAAAATTTCTCGGGGTGGAACCTAGTACCTGCCTTTGAATGTTTTTGAGTTATTTGAGTTATTTTAATGTTGGTGAAGGCTAAGTCTAATCGGTTTTAAATTAGGGTTTTAATTCACAAAATATCAAGTTAAGGTATTCATTTGAGTTTTAATTGTCGTGACATAGGACTGGGATCGCCTAGCTTGTTTTCCACTCAGGTCGGCCCGTACTCTTGACTTTTGATCTAAGGTAAGAAAAGTGGTAAGCACCATACGTGGTTAAAGATTAATGGATTAATGGAAGTGGCCTTAATTATTATCATGATGTTGATTAAATGTTTATTAAGCCTAGGTTATGACCTAGGGTTGGAAACGGTTATTACCGTTATGAGTAATTACTCTTGAAACCGCGGTTAGGTTTCTTACTTATCGTTTGCTTTATCGGGCAACGATAGTGACATATTCAGCTCGTATGTGACGAGTGGTAAAAAGGGGTACTTTATTAAGTACCAGGAATGTGTAATATTTAAAGGAATGCTTATTATATCGAATAGTGAGTAAACATGATGTCATCAGATTAAGTTGATAATCATTTTCTTTTAGTTATTGTTTTGATCACTTTCTTGCTGAGTCTCTGTGACTCACGGGTGCTTTATGGTGCAGGTAAAGGGAAGGCTAAAGTCGAGCAACCATGAGTTTGTGGTCGCAGCAGCAATGTACATACCAGCCGCAGTGGCACAGCCCAGTAAACAGGATGCTCTATTTTGATTGTATTTTGGGAAATATAAAGTTTATGTTGTAAAATATTTTGAAACCAGTTTGTAAATATTTTTAAAACAGGGGGACCCCGTAGTCCATATTACCTATCTTTTGTTAAACAGTTTAAAAGTTGAATTTTAATTATCAAAATTTAATTACCCATACTTTTGGTATAATTACATATTATCTAATTATCAGTATTTTATTAAATTGCACACACGTGGGGTCCCTTTTAGACAGGGCGTTACAGTTAGGTTTGAATTATTTGGCAATAAAATAATGAAAATATCAGTTTAAATTCCCTACAAAAGTGGCCCGCCCTAAACAAGTGGATTTGGGCCTCACTTTTTGCAATTTTTCAATTTTATCTTTTCTGCATCTAATTTTCTCAAAAACGCCAATTTTCTAATTCTACCATTTGAATGCCAATTCTAACTATTTAATAACTATAAATAATTATTAAATAATATTTTCATTTATCATATTTATTAATTGAACCATAAAAAGTATCATAATTAACAAATATGCCCCTATAAACTCTTTCTTTACAATTTCGCCCTTACTTAGTGAAAATTTCACAAATAGACATAGTCTAATTTAAGAATTATAATTGATTAATCAAAACCAATTAGATGAGTCTTACAAGCAATATTATCTCAACTAGTGCGGGAACCATGGGTCTATATAACCGAGCTTCCAATAAGTAGATCAAGAATTTATTACTAAAATTCACTAACTTATTAATTCTTCGTTGAATCCACGCATAGTTTTTAGAATTTCACTCTGAGTATATAGAATGCTCTATATGTTCCACCATATAGACACATCATTAGTTATCAATTGTTATAATCCTAATTTGATCAATGATCCTCTATATGAATGATCTACACTGTAAAGGGATTAGATTACCGTTACACCCTACAATGTATTTAATCCTTAAAACACTTAACCCCGTATAAATGATATTTCAGATTATGTGAAATGAGATCTCCATCATTTATTTTTGTTTGGTCAAGCTTGAAGGAGATCATCCTTTACTTACTATTTGCAAGATAGAAGCTATAGACTCCATGTTTATGTTAGCACTCCCACTCAATTGCACTACCGTGTTCCCAAAATGTACGTATCACCCTGACCCAAAAGTAGGCTGAACAAACAAATCAAAGAACACGAATAGCCTCTTGAGATCGAGTCTAGTCATAACTGGATTAAGATCATTTGATCTAGGATCAACTAGGCGATATTGATTTGAATAGATATTACGGTAAGTTTAATAAATCTATGTCAAAGTTCAATATCGGTCCCTTCCGATGCATACTCCATGCATCCAACCTGAGCTTTACTTTAACCAATGCTCTGGAAAGAACATAGCACTTCTCCAAATGCAAGTAAACTCTGTTGTAGATTATCATATCAGTAAAACCCGGTGTCTGATAAATCTAGGAAACTTTATTCACATAGTCATGTTTACTTTCCAATGTGTTGACGACACAATAAACAGGATCAAGTATGTGAAAAGGGTTTCAGATGAATTTATACATTATGTACATATATAATCATGAAATAAATCATGTGAACCATGCAACATTAAATGTTATTTCTGATCTATATTAATAAGTAAATCTGATTATATTGAAATGAGTTTTATTTAGGGCATAAAACCGAACACTTCTTACAATAAGCAAGACACCCGCACACTTTGAAGTAACCACTGCTTGGCTTTCTTCCTCTCTATAACTCATACAAAGACGTCATTTTTATTCATAGGTACTTTATTAAGAATATGACATGCTATAAAAACTGCCTCCCCCATAAGTTGTTGTTCAAGTTGGAGTACACTATCATAGAATTGACTATTTCAAGAAATGTTCTATTTTTCCTTCTGGCTACACTATTTTATTGTGGTGTATCTGGTGCCGAACTCTCATGAATTATACCATTTTCCTCACAAAAATGAGTAAATTAATTAGAATAGTAAACGCATCCTCTATCACTTATCAACACTTTTATTTTCATGTTGAGTTGATTTTCAACCTCCGCTTTGACAATCTTAAAATCACTAAAGGCCCCATCCTTTTACTTTAACAAATATACATAAGTATATCTACTATAATCATCAATAAAAGTAATAAAATACCTTTTACCACCTCTAGTTAGAATTCTATTTAATTCAGTTAAATCACTATGAATCAAATCTAACAATTTTGAATTTCTAACAACACTTGGAAAAGGTTTTTTTTAATTAACTTTGCCTGTACACAAGTTTCACATTTACCATAATTTCTTATATCACAATCAATCATGCCATATTTTTCAACTCTTTTCATAGTAGAAAAACCATTATGAGTTTATCTAAGATGCCCCAAAAATAAACAGTCATGCTCAATCATATAAATAAAACTAGATGCTTTATTTTTGCCAAAACTAAAAGTTACATCATTGGTGTACAATTTCACCATTCCCTCACAAGAGTAACCCTTGTCCAAAAATACATTAGACTTGGTAAGTATGAGCTTACCAAAATCATAAACGGCCTGGGTTTTCCAAGTAAGTCACCACTATCAAGTTTTTATTCATGTCGGGCACATAAGCACATTCATCAATGTGACTTTCTTACAGGAGGTGAAAATGTAAAGACCGCTAAACTTTAATTTAGAAATTATAAATAGGGTTTAATTATGAAACTTACATATTAGTTATGAATTTTCATTTTAAGGAGATTTTTTTGAATTCCGAATGCATTTTATATGTCATATATGAAATTCCATATTTTTACATGTTTTATGCCC
The DNA here is from genome assembly GCF_029168945.1 of Cannabis sativa. Taxonomy (NCBI): domain Eukaryota; kingdom Viridiplantae; phylum Streptophyta; class Magnoliopsida; order Rosales; family Cannabaceae; genus Cannabis; species Cannabis sativa. Next base: position 51,311,598 of record NC_083607.1, on the reverse strand, counting down.
GGCAACATCGGAATGCGATGTTTGGCTATTACAATCACATTTTAGTATTTTTAGTATAGCGGCGCAATATAGTTAGACATTGGGAATGTCGGGAGTAGTTGAGATTTTGGAATTGACCAAATCACCCGTAACTGATTTTATGACTTTTTGGCTAAGTGAGGGGCAAAATGGTCTTTTTTCCCAATTAGAGTTTTGTCTTTTAGTGGATTAGTTTAAGATATTAATAAGATTTTTAGGCTGATATTATTTAGATAAAACCTATAGTTATTATAATTTTATTAAAAGTGGGAAGAAAAACACAAAAATCATTTTTCTCTCTGTCTTCAACCCTCTCTCTGTCGAGCTCCCTAGAAAAGCTAGGGTTTGAGCTTGTTCTTCAGTAATTTAAGGAAATCTTAACGAGCTTTTAGTGTATCCAAGTCAAGGTAAGGTTCCTAGCATCTCTTTATTTGGTTTTGGAAGCTTTAAGTTGAGAATTATGCATGATTTGAGTATTAGGGTTCTATAGTTGTTGTTGATGTTTGTTGTTTTTTTTTTTAAGTTAAATTATTGTTATTTATGTTGATTTGAGCAGGTTGTGGTGGGTGTTGTAGGGTTTGGGCAAGCTTCGAGTTCAAGAACTCAAGCTTGGCTCTTTAATGGTGGATTTTGATTTTGAGCATGTTAGGTTGTTCTGTTGCTTAGAATATGTTCTTTGGGGTATATTTGTAGGTCTGAAAGGTTTGGCATGGTTTGGATTCGAATTGGTTGAAGTTTCGATTTTTTTTTGGGTTACCTGGTGTAAACCGGTTAACCGATTTTACAGGCCCTGTAAAAATAGTTAACTGGATCAGGCCCTGGTTTCCCAAACTTTTCGTGTTATCGATTCGTGTTAGTTTTCGAGCTTTGGTTGGTTAATTCCTTGATAGTTTAGGGTATTGCCATGTTAACTTTCAGTAGGAAAACTTTTGGTTTAAAACCTATGTCCACGAATGTGATTTAGCTTGTTACTCACCCGTGTTTAGAGTGATATGATTTAGGGGCCTATAATTCACTGAGCACTTGTTCCATTCAGGTTGGTCGGCACACCTGAATTCGGAAACAAGGTTAGATTAGTATAATGTTACGCATATGTGTTTACATATTTAGCGTACTTGTTATTTGTGCCTGTTAGAGTATATTGATAGCAGTATCATTATACATAGAGTTATACGGGATATTGATAAATTTATGTTTGGCTCAAATAATTATTGATGCTATCACATTGGTATGGCTAGAGTATGAATAACATACTGAGTATAGGCTGATATTATGGTCGATAGTATTGTCTTCTGATAATTCTATACTCAGCATCGTGTGGGACACGGGGATAGGATTATTGTTGGGTGTATGGGCGTCTGATTATAATCCGGGTTATTATTATGTTATTATTTATGCTTTTCTTACTGAGTCTGCTAACTCACAATTGCTATTTCCACCTGTAGGTAAGGGCAAGGCGAAGGATGAGCAGCTGTGAGAGCGGGAAAATGGAGATTCTACATGCCGGGGGGGTTAGGCCTAAAGCGTACGGTCTTTGGGACATCATGGCTTATTTTGAATAGTCGCTAGGCGACAAACTTTTGTATATGCACAGTGAAACATTGGTAAATACTCTTGTAAAGAGGATCCCAGTTTATTATAAGTATAATATTTTAATGTTTACAATTAATTAAGCAAAATTTTAAGTAATCACGATTTTTAATAAACTTGGTTATTAGCAACAAGCTGCACCATCAGTTAAAAGTTAACATGCCTAAGATAGTTAAGGTGTTACAATTTTGTATCAGAGCTGCCAGGTTGTCTTCCAAAGATCGTCACGACATGTACAATAATCATCAGTGATCTGCTCGTCTCACGGTTCAGTAAGCCTTTATTGCTTTAGTAGTTTATTTTAGTAGTATGATTTAAGAAAAGCTTGATAGGAAGCATGTTAGTAGCTTGATAACTGACTAAGCGAATGTTTTAAATTCCCAAATAAGCGGTGATTAGTAAGTTATACTTGATCACAATCTGACTAGATTAGCTCTTCGTTACGCAGGTTGTTCTAGTAATATGGACTCTAGGCGAAACACCAGGAGTCAGGGTAACTCGGTCGAATCCAGTGGTGGTCAGGGAGTTTAGATTCCCCCAAATGCTCATGGCCGAGGCAGAGGCCCTAGAGGCAGGGCACGCGGTAGGCACCTGCAGTCTTTCTCAGATGTCTCAATGTGATGAAGGCCGAATAGTGGCTAATAGTTATTAGAAGAATTTTGGATTTCATGGGCATCATAGGCAATTACAGAGTGGCCTGTGCCACATTCTAGTTTCAAGAAGACGCTCTAGTATTGTGGGACATGGTGTCCCTGACAAGTGATGTTACTACAATGACCTGGGAAAAGTTCTAAGAATTGTTCAATGCAAAATACTATAATTAAGTAGTCAGAAGTGCAAAAAGGAAGGAATTTACTCAGCTGACTCAGAAAGAAAATATGAGTGTTATGTTGGAAAAATTATTTTACTAGGATCTAGATTTACTACCATGTATTTTTCATTAACATCCTAATATGAATTCTAAAACAATGAAATAAACACATATAAAGTTTAGGAAACCTTACATTGCGTGCAGCGGAATAATATGTCTCCTTCCACTCAGATCTCTAACCCTTGTATCCTTTCTGTCACAGAGTATTATCAAGATCTGAGCCTGGATTTCTTTCTCTCCTTCTTTGATGCTGATTCTCCTTCTTGTTGGTTGGATTCTACACAATCTTCCACATTGTGTGGGCACTTCTCTATCACTAGGGTATTTCGAAATTGAAGAGAAAAAAACAGAAGAAGAAGGTGGCAGCTAGAGAAGGCTTAGAATTTTCTCTGAAGGAAATTAGATGCAAGTCATAGTTTCCTAAAACCAACACTTTCTATTTATAGAATGCCATCTAGGTCTAGGTTAGAATTGTATGGCATTAAAATAATGAAAAATATAAATGGTAAACCCTATACAAAGTGGCCAGCCATATTAGTGGATAATGGGCCTCACTTTGCAATTTTGCCATTTTGTCATTTTTTTGATCCCATTTTCTCAAAAATGCCAATTTTCCAATTCAACCATTTAAATGCCAATTCTAATTATTTAATAACTAAAAATTAATTATTAAATAATATTTTCATTAAATATATTTATTAATTTAGACATATAAAGTCTCTTAATTAATAAATAAACCTAGAATCTCTTTTCTTTACAATTTCGCCCTTGCTTAGTGAAAATTCATAAAGTATACATAGTCTAACTTTAGAATTATAATTCATTAATTAAAATCAATTAACTGAGACTTACAAGCAGTATGGTCTCAACTAGTATGGGGACCATGGGCCTATATAACCGAGCTTCCAATAAGTCGAACCGAATTTACCATGTGAATTCCCTAACTTATTAATTCCTTATTGAATCCACACTTAGAACTTGGAATTGCACTCTCACTCATAGAGAACGCTCTATATGTTCCACGATATAGATACGCTATTAGTTATCCATTGTTATAATCCTAATTTGATCAATGACCCTCTAATAGATGATCTACATTGAATAGGATCCAAATTACTGTTACACCTTCAATGTATTTTATCCTTAAAACACTTAGCTCCGTATAAATGATATTTCAGCGAAGTGAAATGAGATCTCCACCATTTATCTCTGATTAGCCAAGCTCGAATGATATCATTGTTTCACTTCTAAATTCCTATAGAAGTTATAGACTCCATATTTATGTTAGCGCTCCCACTCCATTACACTATCATGTTCCCAAAATGTACGTATCACGCTGACCCAAAAGTATGCTTAACTAACAAATCAAAGAACATGTATAATACTCTTGAGATCGAACCTAACCATATCAGGATTACGATCATTTGATCTAGGATCAACAGGTGATATTGAATTAAAAAGATATTACGGTAAATTTAATATATCTAATCAAAGTTCAATATCGGTCTCTTCCGATGTATACTCCATACATCCGATACTGGTAAACTTTGCCAATGCCTTGGAAAGGACATAACACTTATCCAAGGTGTAAGAATACCAATCGCTGATTATCATGTCAGTCTAAATCCAGTTAACTGACAAATAAGGGAATAAACTTTCGAAGATATAATTAAGATTATATTCCACTGTGCTGACAACACTATAATCATTAACGAATACATTATATATATAATCATGAAATAAATCATGTGAACCATGCAACATAAAATGTTATTTCTGATCTTTATTAATAAGTAAATCTAATTATATTGAAATGGGTTTTATTTAGTGCACAAAACCTAAAAAACTCCCACTTGCACTAATATAAAACAAAATGTGCATTTCAAATAATCTCAACACCTTGATATATGAATCAAGTGTAGTAGTAGTATACTCCTCGTAATAGGATCTGACAGGTTGTATTAACCACAACCTTTTCTCCACCATTACTCTTCCTTAATCACAAAATCCTTGATATTGTGAAATTCCTCTCTATATGTCTACTCTCTTGGGATATTGGATTCTATAATTTTGGCAACTACCTTTTGGTTAATCAGGAAATAACACTAGCAGTTAAGATAAGTTGGAAAAGTGCCACAAATGTATAGAACTTTCCTTAGACTGACTAAGTACCTTTCCTGCAGCTTTAACATTCAGTCTCTCTGTGGTAGACTCAGAGACTTCAGATAGGTTTTTACACATCTCAAAAATCACTACTCCACCCCAGAGTAATCACCATCTTATTAGCCGACTTTCTACCACAAAGGCAAGTCTCGAAATCTGATGTGGTGTAGTCTAAGAGTTTTAAACACACCCTTATCGACTAACATATAGTTCATCTTCTTAATCTTAAGATTTACTTGATTTTCTTCCAATGTTCCTTTCCTGGATTAATCTGATACCTACTCATTACTCCCACTCAACAGCATGTGTCTGGTCTAAGGCATACTAAAGCATATATGAGACCTCTCACTGTTGATTTAAGAAATTGTTTCATGGCTTTACCTTTTCTAGAATAGTTGAGACTTTTCCTTAGATAAATAAAATCTATGCCTAGAAGTCGAGAAGCTTCTATAGATTGCCATTACAAAGAAAAAAGCTTCATCATCTTACCGAAGTAAGCTGCTTGCATTAGAGTAAGTAATTACCAGGTATACCACAAGCCATCGGTTTAGATAAACTCAAACCTTAAAATACCTGATTATATTGTAATGGGTTTTATTTAGGGCACAAAACCCAACATGTTATTGAATACACAACTCAGTTTGATCGATTGGCAAGATTGGCTTTGGGAATATTGCCAACCGATTTTAGCAAGAAAGAAAAATACCTGAACGTGTTGAATTCAAAGATAAGACATGACTTAATGATCACCACTAATAACAACACCACCTATGGTTATATGATGGGAAAGGCACTTCGAGCTGACGGGGCAATGGAGTGCACTCAAGAGTCTCGAGGGACTCAGGTCGTTTGTGGGGCTCCTACTCCTCCTACCTCAGGCTTTAGTAGGGGAGGTAGTGGCTCGACCACAAAACAAAAAAGAAAGGCACCTACTGCATGAAGTGGCTCAAGTCATAACAAGAGCTTCTGAGCGAACTAGGGACGAGGATATCGTCAGGGTAACTCTGAAACCCGATACACTTACCTAGAATGCCCCAGTTGTAAAAATTATCACCTGGGAGAGTGTAGAAGTAAATGGTGCTTCCAATGTGGGTAGTCATGGAACTATAAAAGAGACTGCCCACAACTTAAGAGAGAAGAACAAAAGAGTGAAGCCGCTCCAGCTTTGGTGTTTGCTCGAACTTAGGCAGATGCAGAAGCTAGCTCCTAAGTTGTAACAGGTCAGCAACTCTTACTTTTGTGTGTTATTGGACTCTGAGCCACTCATTCTTATGTGGCAGCAGAAACTTTTAGTAAATTAGGTAGACCGCATGATAGTTATGATATAGGGTTTGGAACCCTACTGCCTGGCGGAGAATTTGTCATCTCCAAAAGGTGGATAAGGTCTATTCCGATCAGAATTGAGGATAGGGAGTTGAGTGCTGACTTAATAGAAATGGGTTTAGCGAATTTCGAGATTATACTTGGAATGGATTTCTTATCCAAGTACTCAGCCAGTATTGATTGTAAACAGAAGATGGTTATCTTCCAACCAAAGGATGAGGAACCGTTTGGTTTTGTCAGGTCTATTCAGGGATCTCGGATCCCAGTGATTCAGTACTAGCAGCTAGAGAATTGTTACGAGATGGATGTCTAAGGTTTCTGCTCGTGGTATTGGATATAACACGGCCTGAGTCAATTTGGCCAGAAGACATCGAGGTGGTTTGGGAATTTTTAAATGTTTTTCTTGATGAACTTTTGTGTTTACCACCGCAAAGAGAAATTGATTTTATTATTTATTTGGCACCTAGTGCAGAACCGTATTCTAAGCCCCCTTACAGAATGGCTCCAGTAGAACCTAAAGAATTGAAAATTTAGCTTCAGGGGTTGCCTAACCTAGGTTTTTCAAGGCCTAGTGTGTCAAGAAGAAAGATCGATCTTTGCGTATGTGTATTGATTATCGAGAATTGAACAAACTGGCAGTCAAGAACAAGTATCCTTTACCTAGGATCAATGACCTTTTCGATCAGCTTCAGGAGAAGACGGTCTTCTCAAAGATTGATCTCCGATCGGGCTATCATCAGTTGAGAATTCGAGAGGAGGACATTCCAAAGACTGCTTTCTGTACTAAGTATAGGCATTATGAATTTCTGGTTATGTCCTTTGGACTAACCAATGCTCCCGTAGCTTTTATGGATTTGATGAATAGGGTATTCAAGGATTTCCTCGATATTTGTGTTATTGTATTTATCGACGACATCCTTGTGTACTCTCAATCAGAAAAGGAGCATGAGCAACATCTTTGGATGGTTTTACAACAACTTCGAGAACATAATGCAAAATTCAAGAAGTGTGAGTTTTGGCTATCTCAGATGTCCTTTATTGGACATATTTTTCAGTAAAGATGGAATCAAAGTGGATCAGGGAAAGATTGAATCTGTCAGGGATTGGCCGAGATCGAAAAATGTTACAGAGGTTAGAAGTTTCTTGGGTCTGGCTGGTTATTACCGTCAGTTTGTAGAGGGATTTTCTAAGATTTGAACACCCTTAACCGAGTTTACCAATAAGAATCAACGGTTTATGTGGACGGACAAGTGTGAAGCAAGCTTTCAAGAGCTGAAACAGAGATTAATCACAGCTCCAGTGTTAGCCCTACCTTCTGATAAAGAAAAGTTTGTAGTTTATTGTGATGCATCCAGACAAGGTTTGGGATTTGTGTTGATGCAAGCCGATCGGCTCATCTCCTATGCCTGTCGTCAATTGAAAGAATATGAACAACAATACCTAAATCATGATCTAAAACTTGTCGCGATAGTGTTTGATTTGAAAAATTGGCATCATTATCTGTACGAAGTGAAATGTGAAATTTATAATGACCATAAGAGACTAAAATATTGCTTTACTCAGAAAGATTCGAATATGAGACAGAGGCATTGGTTATAGTTGGTTAAGGGTTATGACTATGAAATCCATTACCATCCTGGGAAGACCAATGTAGTGGCTGATGCCCTGAGCAGGAAGGGTCACGGGCAGGTAACAAGTATGATTAAGATTTTACCTAAGTTAGTAGAGGACATGGTCAGATCAGGCATTAAGTTTGTTGTAGGCAAACTTCATAACTTGATGCTGCAATCTGATCTATTAGAACGAATTAAAGATGCTCAGTTAATTGATCCAGAATTAGTAAAGATCAGAGAAGAGGTTTCAGCTGGTCAAGCCAAATATTTTATAGTGTCAGATAGCGGGATGCTGTTGTTTAAGATCAGGGTTTGTGTTCCAAGTAGTGCAGAACTTAGAAATGAGATTCTTGAGGAGACCCATAAAACTTCATATTCATTGCATCCTGGCTCTACCAAGATGTACTAAGATCCTAAACCCTATTTCTGGTGGAGTGGGATGAAGAAGAATGTGGTGGAATTCGTATCTCGGTGCCTAACTTGTCAACAGATTAAGGCTGAACATCGGAGACTGGCAGGTCTATTGCAGCCATTGACACTTCCTTAGTGGAAGAGGGAGGATATCAGTATGGACTTTATGGTTGGATTACCTAGAACCACGGGTATGGACAATTTAATTTGGGTTGTGATAGAAAAATTCACGAAGTCTGCACATTTTCTACCGGTAAAAAAAAACCTTTACAGTGGATCAGTATGCAGAGTTGTAGGTAAAAGAGATAGTAAGATTACATGGCATTCAAAATTCTATTATATCGGATCGAGATCTAAAGTTTACTTCAAAATTCTAGCAGAGTCTTCAGCGGGCTATGGGTACCAAACTAAAATTCACTACAACTTTCCATCCTTAGCCTTATGGATTGTTCGAAAGAACAATTCAGATACTGGAAGATATGTTATGAGCCTGTGTAAAGGATTTTGAGGGCTCCTTGAGTAAGTATCTACCACTGATAGAGTTCTCGTGTAATAAAAGTTATCAGAGTACAATAGGGATGGCTCCTTATGAATTGTTATATGGCAGAGAGTGTAGATCGCCCATTCACTAGGAGGAAATCGGAGAAAGGAAATACTTAGGTCAAGAATCAATGCAACGGACTAATGAAGCCATAGAAAAGATTAAGGTCAAAATGCTTGCCTCTCAAAGTAGGCAAAAGAGTGATGCAGATCCGAAGCGTAGAAATGTGGAGTTTCAGGTAGGAGATCATGTGTTCCTACGGGTGTCTCCGATGAAGGGGATCAAACGTTTCGAGAAAAGAGGCAAATTATTCCCTAAGTTTACTGGACCTTTCGAGATTCTCGAGAAGGTTGGACTAGTGGCATATTGTTTAGCTTTCCCTCCAGCTCTATTAGCATTTCACGATGTATTTCATGTTTCCATGTTATGGAAGTACGTTTTAGATCCTACTCATGTGTTAAGTTATGAGAATCTTGAGCTACAATCAGACCTATCATACGAAGAGCAACAAGTTCAGATCTTACACAGAAAAGATAAGGTTCTTCAGAACAAGACCATAGTTTCGATCAAAGTACTCTGGAGAAACAACAAGGTGGAGAAAGCCACCTAGGAGTTAGAGTTCGACATGAGGGCTCAGTATCCGGAGTTGTTCGGGTTAGATTTTGAGGATAAAATCGTTTTAAGGGGAGGATCATTGTAAAGGCCGCCTAACTTTAATTTTGAAATTAGAAGATAAATAGGGTTTAATTATGAAACTTGCATATTATTTATGAATTGTAATTTTACGGAGATTTTTTTGAACTCAAAATGCATTTTAGATGTCATATATGAAATTTCATATTTTTGCATGTTTTGTGCCTGACAACATTGGAATGCGTCGTTTGGCTATTAAAATCACATTTTAGTATTTTTAGTATAGCCATGCAATATAGTTAGACATTGGGAATGTCAAGAGTAGTTGAGATTTTAGAATTGACCAAATTACCCCTAAGTGATTTTATGACTTTTTGGCTAAGTGATGGGCAAAATGGCCTTTTTTGCCCACTTAGAGTTTTGTCCTTTAGTGGATTACTTGAAGATATTAATGAGATTTTTAGGCTCATATTATTTAGATAAAACCTATAGTTATTTTCATTTTATTAAAAATTGGAAGAAAAACACCAAAATAATTTTTCTCTCTCTCTCTATCTTCAACCCTCTCTCTCTCAAGCTCCCTAGAACAGTTAGGTTTTGAGCTTGATCTTCAGTAATTCAAGGAAATCTTAGCAAGCTATTAGTGTATCCAAGTCAAGGTAAGGTTCCTAGTATCTCTTTCTTTTGTTTTAGAAGCTTTAAGTTGAGAATAATGCATGATTTGAGTATTATGGTTCTGTAGTTGTTGTTGTTTTCTAAAGTTTAATTATGGTTATTTATGTTGATTTGAGCTTGTTGTGGTTGCTTTTGTAAGGTTTCAGCAAGCTTTGAGTTTAACAACTCAAGCTTGGCTCTTTAATGGTGGATTTTGATTTTGAGCATGTTAGGTTATTCTGTTGCTTAGAATATGTTCTTTGGGGTATATTAAGCAGGTCTGGAAGGTTTGGTATGGTTTGGATTCGAATTGGTTGAGGTTTTTAATTTTTTTGGGTTACCTGGTGTAAACCGGTTAACCGATTTTACAGGCCCTGTAAAACCGGTTAACCGGATCAGGCATTGGTTTCCCAAACTTTTCGTGTTAGTTTCAAAGCTTTGGTTGGTTAATTCCTTGATAGTTTAGGGTATTTCCATGTTTTCAGTAGGAAAACTTTTGGTTGAAAACCTATGTCCCCGGATGTGATTTAGCGTGTCATTCACTCGTGTTATATATGATATGATTTAGGGGCCTGTAATTCGTCGAGTAGTTGTTCCACTCAGCTTGGTCAGTGCATCTGAATTCGGAAACAACGTAAGATTAGTATAATGTTATACATATGTGTTTACTGTTAGAAATATTTTACCAGGATCTAGATTTACTACCAAGTATGTTTCATTAACATCCTAATATGAATTCTAAAACAATGAAATAAACACATAAAAAGTTTAGTAAACCTTACATTGGGTGCAGCGGAATATAATGTCTCCTTCCATTCAGATCTCTAGCCCTTGATTCCTTTCTGTAGCAGAGCATAATCAAGATCTGAATCTGGATCTCTTTCTCTCCTTCCTTTGAGGCTGATTCTCCTTCTTGTTTTTTGGATTCTCCTACAGTCTTACACACTATGATTGAGATACCACTTGATGTGTGTGGGCACTACTCTATCACTCAAGGATTTCGAAATTTGAAGAGAGGAAAAGAGAGAAAGGGTGGCGCATGGCTTTCTCTGAAAGAAAAAAATGTGCAAGTCATGAGTTTCCTAAAGCCAATACTTTCTATTTATAGAATGCCTTCTAGGTTTAGGTTAGAATTGTATGGCTTTAAAATAATGGAAAAATAAAATGGTAAACCTTTTGCATAGTGGGCGGCCATATAAGAAAATTGGGATTAGATTTTTATTAATTTTATTAATTAATAAAAATTAATTTTATTCTGATAATTAGATTTTTATTTAAAAATTTAGATTCTATAAAAAATTCTACCAAAATTTTAATTTTATTTTCATAAAAAATAATTTTTGAAAGTCAAAATATCACCAAAACAAAATTTGGCACAGGGAGTATGCGCACACGGATGGAAGCAGAAGGCTGAGGGAGAGGCAGCCTCCATTGGTGTGGAAACTTGGTCAGGTGGGGGGCAAGCTTTGGACACGCCCTTGTCTGAAGGGATTTTGTCTGAGCGAGCCGCACATGACACGGTCGTGTCCCCTTCATGCAAGCGCGTAGACTAGTAACCCTAGCGTAGATATTTTTCCAACTTCAAAAAATCATAACTAATTCATGAAAAATCCAAATTAAGTTTAGTAAAACCTTAAATTTATTAATTTTTCATCTACTTTCAATAAAATTATTTCAAAATGATACTAAAAATATTTATCATCGTAAATTGTAATTTCTATACAATCATCAAATATGCACATAAACTAACATGAACACATCAAAATGAATACAAACATCGTTATAAATCATATTTCATGAAAGTAAGTCATAACATGGCTTTGATACCAGTTGTTGGCGATTATTTTACCAGGATCTAGATTCACTACCATGTATGTTGTTTAACATCCTAAATATGAATTTCTAAAACAATAGAATTTAAACACATATAAAGTTCAAGAAACCTTACATTGGTTGTAGCAAAATTAAATGACTCATTCCACTCAGATCTCTAATCCTTGTATCCTTTCTTTAGCAGAGTATCACCAAGATTTGAGCCTGATTCTCTTTTAGTTGATTGGATTCTTCACAGTCTTACACACTATGATTGAGTACGAACTTGCTATGTGTGGGCATGTACACTATAAGGGTTCGAATTTTGAAGAAAGAAAGAGAGAAGGATTCGAAAATAGAGAGAGGAAGGGAAGGCTCAAATTTGACTGAAAGGCTTAAGTGCAACAACTGCCAATCATCTGTCAATTTGAGTTTATCACTATCTATTTATAGGAATCCTTCTAGGGTTAGGTTTGAATTATTTGGCATTAAAAAATTGATAAATAAATGGTAAAAATAAGCTTAAGTGGCCGGCCATAGGATGTGGGGCCACCAGTTATAATTTTTTCCATTTTTTAACTATTTATCCTATTCTTTCACAAATGCCATATTTTCTAATTCAACCATTTAAATGCAAAAATTATTTATTTAATAATTAAAATAATTATCAAATGAAATTGCCATTTCATATATCTATTAATTAGACTTATTAAAGTCTCTTAATAAACAAATAGACCCTAGAATCTTTTTTCTTCACAATTAAGCCCTAACTTAGAGAAAAATTCATAAATAAGACATAGTCTAATTTAGAATTATAATTGATTAATTAAAATCAATTGACTGAGTTTTACAAGCAGTATTGTTTCAACTAGTATGGGGACCATGGGCCTATATAACCGAGCTTCCAATACGCAGGTCTAGAATTTACCAAGTGAATTTCCTAACTTATTAATTCCTCCTTGCACCACTATAGATTTGGAATTGCACTATCGATTTTATAGAACACTCTATATGTTCCATGATATAGATACGCTATGAAAATTTAACCATTGTTCTAATCTTAATAATCAAATATCATCTATAGATGATTTACACTGAGTAGGGCAAATTTACCGTTTTACCCCTCAATGTATTTTATCATTAAGACACTTAGCTTCCTATAAATAATATTTCTAAAACTAATATAATCACTGGAATAAGAGCTCTTCAATTTACCTCTATTAAGCCAAGATCAAAGGAAATCATTATTTCACTTCTATGTCTAAATAGAAGCTATAGATTCCATATCTATGACTAGCGCTCCCACTCAATTATACTATCATGTTCCCAAGTTGTATGTGTTGCCCGAACCAAATAGTAGGCTTTAACTAACAACTTTATGAACACAAATAACACTCTGAAGATAGAACCTAACCATGTAAGGATTAAGATTTTTTGATCTAAGATCAACCAGTGATATTGACTTAGAAAGATACAATGGTAAGAGTATAATATCTTTACCAAGATCAATATCGGTCCCAGTCCAATGTATACTCCATACATTCGATACTAGCATACTTTGCCAATGTTTTGGAAAGAACATAATATTTATCCAGGGTGTAAGTAAGCTTCATCGCTGATTATCACATCAGTGTAAATCCAATGCACTGATGAATCATGGGACATTAACTTTTGAAGCATATAATCACAATTACCTTCCACTGTGTTGACATCACTGTAATTGTGAATAACTTTATATTCTGGACTTAACAGAAATTGTATACATTAAACCGTAAACATAAAAACTACATGTAAACATAAATGACTTCTAATCTTCTATTGATAACAAATCAGATTATTTTGAAATAAGTTTTATTTAGGGCATAAAATCCCAAAATCATCTTGTCTTGCCATATAGTGAAATTGGTACCATCAAAGGGGTCCAATCTCACCAAGTCTTGGTTCATCATCTTGATTGTTTCTCCTTCTATTGAAAACAAAAAATAATCTTCTTGATTGTTAATAATAAAAGAGAGATTACAATGGAAGAATAAAATAAGATGAATAAAAGACCAAGATAATTACAACTCTCAGCAAAATATTACAAGAAAGATATATTAAATAAAGAGTTACAATCCCAAAGCATAGAATACAAATAAAAGAAAAGAGTTACAACTCAAAACTCAAAGATAAACATAAATGTAAACTATATAAATATATATATATAAAATAGTGTATATATATGATATAGAATGTATAAAATAGATGATAGTATATATATAAGAGTGTTTAGAGAAGAAGAAGAGAATAATATAAAACTAGACAATATAACAAAGTAAGAATAGAAGAACAAACACCCAAAGTGGATACATGAATCACCAAAAGCTTTAACAAGGTTTCTACACCTTTGTCCAAAAAGATTATTTCCCCTTCTATGAATCACTTAGGGCATTGTGGAAATAGTTCAGGGAATTATTAAGCTTTAGAACTCTCTAGCTTTTTGTTTGAAAGATAGAAGAGAAGAGTATGTCACAAAGGATGAACCAATGTCTCTATTTATAGTGTTTAGGATCGCACATTTTGAAATTCAAACATCCTACACCCAATTGCCATTACCGTCTTTTAATTGGTGTAAATGAAATTAAATGGGTGATTTGGAGGTTATGAGAGTTGTTAAAAAGCATACCCATAGTAAAGAAAACGTTCTAATATTAAAGCTAAAAAAAACAGTATCTAGTTACTTGTTACCCAATTTTTCAACCTTTGTAAATAACTCTCCAAACAATTTTAAAACATTTCCACTTTATTTTATATCACTTATAAACATTATAAATGACAAAATTAAATTCCCAACAACTATATTTGTGTTATAGCTTTGAATTTGTAAAAATTAAATTGTGTAACCACTCTTTACACACTTAATTGGTGATCATTTGGAAGTTACAAAATATGAGTAACTCCACTTCTTATGTTACAACTTATAAGAATATTACATGTATATAATTCCCAATCACATTTTATAGTAATTATTATATATATACAACTCTCAATATATATTATACTCATAATAATATATATATATATATAATGTATCACAATTTTAGTCTTAAATACTATATTATTTAATAAATAATATAACACATAAAACTCTCAAAGTTTTTATATAGATGCGTGAAGGTACTGAGATTTTATATTATAAAATGTCTGCAATTATACCAATCACATATTGGGCATCCATTCATGTACTAATAACATAGGGCTCGTGGGTCCATAATTAGTTGTTACGTACAGTAATCATTTTGGACAAATCAATATAAAGACGAGGTCTTTACATAGGGCGTGGGACAAAACATTAGGTCATTGCGTATATTTGATATATGTTGCGACTGTACTAACTTCTATTCTATTTTCTATGAGACACATAGTGTGCAACTAGGCCATGTATTAGTCACATCCTCTCGCATATTTATATCATGAAATGAAAACCTATTAGGGTTTCTACCCTTCACACGTCATTATTTTCCTAGCAAAAACTAGATCCACATGTCAATTAAATACGAGACTCTACTCGTTATTTTATGTAAAATATTTATCCTAACAAAATATCTCATATAAAAGGATTTTTATCATTTTTATACACATTTTTTATAAAGGAAAAGTAGAGTGCATTACTATAAAAAAGGTTGGACCTCATTGCCATTACACAAAATATTAATAGGAATATTCGAAACATCAACAATTTGTAATGTTGTTTGCATATCGACCCATTTCGCAACATTATGGGCCATAAAATTATAAAATCTCGGTAAATAAACAAAATTACAACCTAAAAACCAACTAGAAAGTCTGTTACAGGTTGTTACATAGTTATCAATACTCCAAACAGAAATCGCCTTTTGCAAAGCCTTGATAACTATTTCCGAGTAACTTTCAATGAGAACATACTGATGCTTCATACCTGAAATTCCGTATTTTAATATTCCCAGTTTGATTATTTAATTAAATGATTAATTAAATGCGGAATAATAAAACTGGTACTGAAAACAGTTTTCTGTAGTTACAGAATGCAATTCCGTAACTCCAGAGAAACTCAGAAAAACAAACAGTGCATAAAAGTAAAAACACACAAGATTTTTGTACGTGGTTTCAACAATCCTTTCAGATTGTTACTAGTCCACGGGGCCACGCCCAGAGATAAGATTCATTAGATCGGTATCAAAAATACAAAGTAATTGACTTATGCATAAATAGACTCCCTCTTATTGTATGCCGCAAGCTTGATGTATTCCACCTACTAACCGAATCTTGATAAAACTCCAAGAGCTCGAACTCCCTTCGATCACCTTGAAGAGTGCTTGAATCCTCCCGATTCAAGGCTTAAAGGCTATCTCCCGAAAGCCTATACAACCATCTCCCGAAGGTTGTGTGCTTGTATCATCCCGATGCAAGACTTCAAAAGCAATCTCCCGAAAGCTTGTAAATACCTTCTCCCGAAGGTGCACTGATGTTCTTCTTCGTTGTAGACTTGAATACAGACTCAAGACAATACAAACAACAAATAAACAGAGTAAGAGTAGAACAACTCTTCTCTACAAAACAAAGACTCTCTTTTCTAAAGATATGAATGGAATTCAAAGATACAAGAGAGGTACCAAGAGAGGTACTAAACAAAGACACTCTTTCCTTAAGATATGAAAGCAATTCTAAGTGTGTGAAAGAGATACAAAACCTAGCAGCTATGAGATGTATTTATAATGAATATACATCTCATAGACAGCTTACATTCGGTCTGAACAAGACCTCAACCCACTAGAAACTTCCCTAAAATAATTCTTCAATCAGTCCAGGAATTTCCGCTTCTGTACCTACAGAATCGTGGGCAGTAACTACAACTTTCCTTTTATAGAAAAGGAAAGTCTAGCTCCGGTTTTCTCTTCAAGAAACCTGATCTTAGAAAATGGGAAACTCAACACAAGATCAGAATAACAGCTGGTTAGATAAAAAACGAAATGGGTAACCAAACTTACCATTTTAACCTTTTTTCCAAAAATAGGAAAGCTAGACAACTTTCCTCTCAAGTTTGATTTACACAAATATGGAAACCAAATCAATATATGCCAGCTGAAATATACATTAAATAATAAAATATTTTTGTCAATTAAATATGCCAAAAATGGAATTAACAATCTCCCCCTTTGGCACTTTGATTGACAAAACATTTTATTATGAGAAAACCTGCATCAAGTGTTAGAAACCAAAGCAAATAGCTTTTTAAAGATACAAGAGTATAGAAAATACTCCCCCTGCATGAAAGCTCTCTAACACATAAAACATAGAACTTCTTTTGGACGGAAAAGCTTGCAAACCGAAGAACACAACTTTTTAAACGGAAAAGTGTTAAACCACAAACAAGCAACTCCCCCTAAAACCAAGGGTCCAGAGTTGTAACAAAAAGTTCAAGGAATCCAAAAAATAATACTACTCCCACTTTTTGTCTATCAAGGAGCCAAATATAACAAAAACAAACATGGACCAAGTCATAAGTTCAAATAAACATTAATAAAAAACAAAAGATAAAAGATTGAACCACCTATTCATCATCATTGGGTCGGAAGTATTTCATGATGCTGTCCATCTTCCTAAGAAGCAAGGCCTGACTGGTCTCCATTCTTCCCAAACGCAAGTTGAATTCTGCCATTTCTGTAGGAGCAGAAGTGGAAGCAGATCCAGCAGCAGGATCATTTGTAAGACCAGGGGAAGCGAGACCGAGCCTTTCTTTGAGCGACTTTTCCTTGAGGAGGCTTCTCGGGAATTTTGAAAGTGGTTCCAACAGCAGGCATCTCAATTGATTCATTCTCAAGAATCAATTCCTCTTGATCAGATAAAATTTTATAGATTAAGTGAGGAAAAATGAGATTGAGCCTAGGTTTCTTACCCTTTCGAAGAGAGACAATTTGCTCCCAAATCATGTTAGCCAAATCAATTTTAGCACCAATTGAAACTTTATACAAAAAGAAAGCAAGTTCATTTGAAACATTTACCGGATTGGAGCAAGGAAACCAATTTGATAGGGCAAACCTCATGAGAGCAGCATGTTGATAGGTGAGTTGAGACATATGCATGGTGTCGGAGAGTTCAATTTCATTATCACCAGAGAGATAACCGAACACCTTTTGACGATCAAACTCCACATCAGTTGGCTCAATTCCCATAGGCAAATTGAGAGCCTCAGCAACATCCTTCACAGTGAAGGAATACCAGTGTCCTCTGACAAAAACTTTGCCAAACATGAAAGAGTCCTCATCGAGAAACTCATCAGTGATGTTAGCATAAAATTCCTTCACAATTCTATCCACATACCCATCAAAACCGATCAAGGTATCTACCCATTGTCTTTCTTTCAACATGTTATACACTCCAAAAGGTTTATGAGCAATAACATTAAAATTTTTCTCCACAGTAAAATTCCTATTCTCATAGAATTTCATATCTCTAGCATGATCATTATAACAAAAATAATGAGAGTGAGGCTTGAAGTTATCAAGAGAAATACCAGAGGGCCTCTTTCTTTTCTGTGGAAGAACAGGATTAGAGACAATGGGCCTTTTTCCTTTGTCCTTCTTTGGAACAGCGGGGAGGCAACCGGAGCGGTGCATTCTGTAGTGACGAGCTCGGTTTCGGTTCTTCACTCTCGGATCCGTAATCATCAACAACAGAAGATCTTTGGGCACAAATTCTTCACTTGAATCGGACAAGCCCTCTGAATCATGATCTTCCTCACTTTCTTCTGGTTCAGAATCCGAGGAAGAGACCGAAGGGGGATTCTCCTTGAGATTTTTGGCCTTTGAAGATGAAGAAACCACCTTTTTCCCTTTGGATGCAATTTTAGGTTTAACCACTTGAGGCTTTGAAGGAGTGGAAACCTTGGACCTTGTTCGAGAACTCACCGTGGGCAAGGTCACCAAAGCTTGGTCGACATTAGGAGCACCATTCGAAGAAGAGGACTTCGAAAATGTGTGATCGGATGAATGGGATTCATCATGA
Source organism: Cannabis sativa (assembly GCF_029168945.1). Taxonomy (NCBI): domain Eukaryota; kingdom Viridiplantae; phylum Streptophyta; class Magnoliopsida; order Rosales; family Cannabaceae; genus Cannabis; species Cannabis sativa. The sequence continues at coordinate 51,292,946 of NC_083607.1, read as the reverse complement.
TCACCCAACCCAGGTGTTGGAGAAGCAATAGGAGAGGCACCAACAAGAGGAGATGAGAATTTTGCCACTGATTTTCGAGCTTGGGTCTTCGATTTCTTGGCAGACTTCGTCGGAGCAGAAGACGAACCGTAAGCTCGGTTCTTTGGAACAGGCGGCGCAGGCGGAGACACCGGTGAAGCAGAAGCAGATCCACGAGTGGGCTTCTTGGATGGTTGGGCATTCTTAGTTTTGGCCATTTTTTCTTTGAAACCCTAGAACACAACCCCTCTTACACTTTGAACAATGTTAGTCCTTTGAGAGAAAAAAAATAAAATAAAAAGAGAAGAGAGAGTGGTGATCGTGGGATTATGGGAAGTTGAGAATATATAACTTTCAATTTTAAATGCCCAATTTAAAAAAAAAAACTGAAAAAGGAAGGTAACTTCCTTACCTTTGACCCTCGTGTGGAAAGAAAAAAGGAAACCAAAGAAAGGTTTTTCAAATGTGGTCAATGTTTCCTTAAATGAAAAAAGGAAACCATATCTTCCCACAAAATCCAAGAAATAATAACCCCACCAAATCCGAAAATGCCACCAACAAGGAAACCAAAAATAAAATTAATTATTTAAGAACAAGTTTCCTATATACACCAAAAAGACCAAATCTCCACAAATAAAGGAAACATTCTAAATAAATAAATACAATTAAAACATGTTTCCATAAAATAAAAAAATAAAAGAAAAAATATATACAAGGATTCGAAAATGAATTCGAAAAAATATGCCCCCCTTTTTCTTTTATTTTTTCAAAAAATGCCCCCCAAAGAAAAATTGCAAATAAGGAACAAGAGAACACACCAAGACACAAAAACACTAATCACCTCTTAAGAGCAAAAATTGTGTCTAAGAACATAATGAAACATAACAAAAAAATAACAACATTTTTAACAAAGCTCACTTGACAACTCGATCACGAACCTTTTTTTTTTTGTATTTTTTTTTTATTTTTTGATTAAAAGACAGAAAAATAAAATAACCTTGATATTTTTGCAACTAGAATTCACAATGTCCATTTGTCTTTGTCCCTGATGAAAAAATCAAACTCATAAGAATAATCAGAAATTATTTTATCAAACTAATGAATTAATAGAATGAGGTCATACCGGTTCACAGGAAAAATTGACTCCATCACCAAGAATATTGAAGCACATCAAACAGTATGTAATAGCTTTATAACACCATTTTCGAGAATAAACAAAATTTACCACAAACTGTGTCAAGCATTAGTGTGTGAAAGTGTAAGCAGGGAACATTGCCCAATTTGTCAAAAAGACTTTTTCTGATAAATTGTACCCATAGGAGACGCTGTCACACTACCTCAATGGTAGCCCTTTTCAATGGTAGTGTATCTTCTACATAACTCCTAATTACATAGTTCCAACTTACTCAGAGATGGCTTTCACACATTGAGATAGGTAGCTCTATTCATCCAATGGAGCTTGAATACACAGTTTTTGAACAACAAAATTCGAAAATGGTAGCTTACATAACACTGTTTGATGAACCTGAATATTCCTGTGAGGAGTGGACAATTTTCCTGACAAACCTGTATGACATCATAATATTACAACATTAGCAATAAAATAGTGACTGAAATTCTTATAAGGTTGAAATTTTCTTCTAGGACAAAGACAAGACATTATGAACTCTAAGACAACTCAAATATCAAGGATTATGGAAAAATAAAAGCATTAAACAGTACAAACCCCTAAGGATTTCCTTAGAGAAATAAATCGGACCGAGTCAAGAGCTTTAGTAAAAATATCTGCAATTTGTTTGCTAGTTTCAACATATTCTAAGACAAGAATTTTATTTTCCACAAGCTCTCTAATAAAGTGATGACGAATGTCTATGTGCTTAGTGCGAGAGTGTTGAACAGGGTTCTTAGAAATGTTTATAGCACTAGTGTTATCACAAAAAATGGTTAAAGTTTTCAAATCAAACCCATAATCTGCCATCATTTGTTTCATCCATAACAATTTGGTACAACAACTACCCGCAGCAATGTACTCAGCCTCTGCTGTGGACAGAGAGATTGAGTTTTGCTTCTTGCTATGCCATGAAACCAAATTGTTTCCAAGATAGAAACATCCACCACTAGTACTTTTTCTATCATCAGCATTACCTGCCCAATCAGCATCACTAAAGCAAACAAGGTTAGAATTAGTGTCTTTTGAAAACCAAATCCCAAAATCAATAGTGCTATTTACATAGCGAATGATTCTTTTCACAGCAGAAAGATGGGATTCCATGGGATTAGCCTGATAACGTGCACAAACACCAACACTATAGCAAATATCAGGACGACTAGCAGTAAGATAAAGCAAACTTCCTATCATACTTCGATACAAAGTTTGATCTACCTTTACTCCTTGTTCATCTTTGCTTAATTTCAAAGTTGTGCTCATGGGAGTGTTGGTATGTTTGGCTTTTTCAAGGCCAAATGTTTTCACCAAATTCTTTGCATACTTGCTTTGAGTGACAAATGTTCCCTCATCTGATTGCTTCACTTGAAGACCGAGAAAATAAGTGAGTTCACCTACCATACTCATTTCGAACTCCTTTTGCATTTGGGAAACAAAAACCTGCACTTCAGAGTTAGAAGTAGAGCCAAACACAATATCATCAACATATATTTGAGCAACAATCACATCAGAATTAATGTTTTTGATGAAAAGTGTTTTATCAACATTTCCTCTCTTGTAATCATGAGAAAGCAAGAATTCAGATAGACGCTCATACCAAACACGGGGTGCTTGTTTCATGCCATACAAAGCCTTGTCTAAAACATGATCAAGAAGGTGGGAATCCTTAATCGCTCCATTTTGTTGTGGGATTTTAGGAGCAGAAAGATTATGAAAAATACCATAAGATTTACAGAATTTACCATACACAGTATTTTCAAAATCTTTTCCATGATTACTCTTACCACGAACTATCTTACCAATGTTGCAATCTTTTTGAACTTTTAATTTCAAGCAATGATACTTAAGAACATCAAAAGTATCAATGTTTTCTCTAAAAAATTCTACCCATGAAAACCAAGAGAAATCATCAACACACATAAAAATATACCTCTTACCATTCAAGCTTTCAACCTGGATTGGACCCATTAAGTCCATATGTAGGAGTTCGAGAACTCTGGAAGTATTCACATCAGAAACACTCTTATGAGAAATTTTCAGTTGCTTACCAAGCTGACATGGTCTACATTTTCCAAAGGACTCCTTACCTAATTTAGGTAATCCTCGAACAATTCCTGCATTAGACAATCTCCTCAGATTTTTAAAATGAATATGACCAAGTTTTTCATGCCATAAATCAGTGGTGTTAATAACAGAGTGACAAGTAGCATAGGTAGTGATGGTGTAACAGTTATCATTAGATCTGAACCCTTGCAAGACAATTTCACCAAGAATATTATACACATAACAATGATTACTATCAAAGCTCACAGTATAACCCTGATCACAAATTTGACTAATGCTAAGAAGATTAGCTTTTAGTCCATCAACCAACATGACATTCTTCAATCTAGGAAGCCCTTCGAAATTGAGAGTTCCTATCCCTATGACTTTTCCAACAAGACCGTTACCAAAAGTAACTTCTTCACACTGCATTGGTCTGATGTTCTCAAGATATTCTTTTTCACCTGTCATGTGTCTAGAACACCCACTATCAAAGTACCACATGTTAGTAGCAATAGTTTTAAAACAAGAAGAACCTACCAAGCATTTATTTTTGACAACCCATTTTTGTTTTTGTAAAACATGTTTATTTCTAAGGTAATTAGATTTAAACATGTTTTGCATAGTGATGCATTTAGGTCGAATGTGACCTTTTCTCCCACAAAAATGGCAAATAGGGATGAAACGTCTTCCATTCCCTTTAGAATTGTCAAACTTACCGTGGTGCTTTTTTTCTGTAACGAGAGTGCTTTCTTTGTAGAGACAGAAACCTGCGAGGTAGAAATAGTTCTTCCAGAAACAAAACTATTAGATTTAACAAAAGTGGTATTAGAATTAGGTTGATTAGAAACATAACCCAGACCTACATGATTGGTTTGGCCAGATTTTTGAATTTTTTCAAAGATGGTGGAACCTGGATTTAGCATTTTCACATTCTTTTTAATGTTATCAAGTTCCTTGGTTAAAGAAATAATTTTAGACTCTTTTAAAGATAGTTCAGATTCACAACATTTAAGTTTATCTTCCAACTCATTAATGCTGTTACACAAGACTTTATTATCTTTAACCAGAGAGCGATTTTCAGCACATTTTTCCATCAACTTACCAAATATTACCTTGTAGGATTCAACCATAGAATTCTCATCAATTTCTGACTCATCTGATTCGGATCTAGATTCTTCCTTGTTGTCATCGATCGAGGTATTATTCATGCACATGAATTTTCCTTTTTCCTGCAAATTTCTTGACAAAACACTTGTTAGAGCAACTTTTTCTTTTTCATCTTCACTACTTTCAGAATCATCACTCCAAGTAATATTCAATCCCTTTTTATTTTTCTTTAAGGTATTGGCACATTCAGATTGAATATGACCATACCCTTCACACTCTCTGCAACGAATACTTTTGTTAGATGAAAAAGGTTTAGAGGGATTGTTACTTGAAATGTCACCATTTGAGCTCTTTGAAAAGTTCATTTTATTTCCAACAGATTTCATGTATCTTTGGAAATTTTTTGCTAACAAGGCCATTTCATCATCATTTTCATCATCAGAAACAATAATTTCAGAATCATTGAAAGCATTACCATTGATTTTCTCATTCGAGAGACTTTGCTTACTCTTTTTCTTGATCTGTTGATTCAACTCAAAAGTTCTTAAAGATCCCATGAGTTCCTCAACCTTCATTTTGCCAAAGTCTTTTGCCTCTTCCATTGCAAGCAATTTTGTATCAAACTCGTCGGGAAGAACTCGAACAATTTTTCGAACCAAGACAGATTCATCTAATTTTTCTCCCAAGGCAAAGAACTCATTAGAAATATCAGATAATCTTTCATAAAAATCATTTAAAGTTTCAGTATCTGACATTCTCAATTCATCAAATCTAGTTTGCAACATGGTAAATCGTGATCTCTTTACATCAGGAGTACCTTCAAATTGAATTTGAAGGATTTCCCATGCTTCCTTTGCAGATTCACAAGATGAGACTAATTTAATAAAACCTTCACCAACACCATTAAAAATAGCATGTAAAGCCTTATTATTATAACCAGACAATTTTTCATCTTCAGTGGTCCAACTGAGTTCAGATTTTACCTGAGTATTACCTTTTTCATCATTTTCAGTAGGTTGAGACCAACCTGTAAGAATAGCTCTCCATGCCTTCTCATCTTGCGATTTGATGAATGCTCTCATCCTGACCTTCCAATAAGTATAATTCGACTCATTTAACAGAGGAGGTCGAGAGATAGAGCTTCCTTCTGCAAACAAAGACATCTCACACAAAACAAGTTAAACGGAATAACCTCAAGATCTCACTAAGAATTTAGTGACTTGCTCTGATACCAATTGAAATTCCGTATTTTAATATTCCCAGTTTGATTATTTAATTAAATGATTAATTAAATGCGGAATAATAAAGCGGTATCGAAAACGCTTTTACGTAGTTACGTAATGCAACTCCGTAACTCCGGAGAAACCCGGAAAAACAAACGAGTGCATAAAAGTAAAAACACACAAGATTTTTGTACGTGGTTTCAACAATCCTTTCGCATTGTTACTAGTCCACGGGGCCACGCCCAGAGATAAGATTCATTAGATCGGTATCAAAAATACAAAGTAATTGACTTATGCATAAATAGACTCCCTCTTATTGTATGCCGCAAGCTTGATGTATTCCACCTACTAACCGAATCTTGATAAAACTCCAAGAGCTCGAACTCCCTTCGATCACCTTGAAGAGTGCTTGAATCCTCCCGATTCAAGGCTTAAAGGCTATCTCCCGAAAGCCTATACAACCATCTCCCGAAGGTTGTGTGCTTGTATCATCCCGATGCAAGACTTCAAAAGCAATCTCCCGAAAGCTTGTAAATACCTTCTCCCGAAGGTGCACTGATGTTCTTCTTCGTTGTAGACTTGAATACAGACTCAAGACAATACAAACAACAAATAAACAGAGTAAGAGTAGAACAACTCTTCTCTACAAAACAAAGACTCTCTTTTCTAAAGATATGAATGGAATTCAAAGATACAAGTGAGGTACCAAGAGAGGTACTAAACAAAGACACTCTTTCCTTAAGATATGAAAGCAATTCTAAGTGTGTGAAAGAGATACAAAACCTAGCAGCTATGAGATGTATTTATAATGAATATACATCTCATAGACAGCTTACATTCGGTCTGAACAAGACCTCAACCCACTAGAAACTTCCCTAAAATAATTCTTCAATCAGTCCAGGAATTTCCGTTTCTGTACCTACAGAATCGTGGGCAGTAACTACAACTTTCCTTTTATAGAAAAGGAAAGTCTAGCTCCGGTTTTCTCTTCAAGAAACCTGATCTTAGAAAATGGGAAACTCAACACAAGATCAGAATAACAGCTGGTTAGATAAAAAACGAAATGGGTAACCAAACTTACCATTTTTACCTTTTTTCCAAAAATAGGAAAGCTAGACAACTTTCCTCTCAAGTTTGATTTACACAAATATGGAAACCAAATCAATATATGCCAGCCGAAATATACATTAAATAATAAAATATTTTTGTTAATTAAATATGCCAAAAATGGAATTAACAATACCAATAGAATTCTGAATAGCTAGTTCGCAAGTAGCCACTTCTCCAATGAGCGGATTCGAGAAGTCCATCCTATTGGAGGCAATCCACAAAACTTATCCCATCTGATCCCTCGCCACAACAATCCCACACATCGACTTGCTTCTCACTTTTACATCACATTTAATCTTTACCTAGTTTTCGGGAGGCGGGGTCTAGCAAGGTATGGTAGCTAGGGGTGGCAGATGGAAAAGAGAAGAGCTATAATCTACAGATCAATGATTGATTGTGTCAATGTAATGTTTAATTCTATTCAGATTTTATCACGTTAATCAATACACAGTATTTTTTAATTTATATTATCTTCTCTTTGTTCATATTAAATATTTCATTCTTCATTTTTATTATTTTTTTATCTTATTTTTTGTTTGATGGAGGGATAAAATATTTTAATAATAAAGCAGCTTAAATTCTCCATCTTCTTCACTGTATGTTGTTTAATGTCATTTATATTTTTCGAAAGTATCAAATATCATCAATATCGAAAGAGAAAAAGTAGATAAGGTATCTAATAACATCAATAAGTGTGTGATGCATCCAATTTTCATCTATTCCTACCATAAGAATAATCATAAACAGGATAACATAACTCAAAGTAATCTTCATAATAAATAAAAAAAATAAGTGTATGGTAGGAGAATTAGTGGAGAAAATATAATGTAAAAATGAATAACAACAAAAATAGCTACTAACTCATGATAACAATGCAACAAAGTTGTAAAGTTGATATGAATAATTTAAGTTGGTTTATTAGTTTATGATGTGTTGCTTTGGTGTTGACAAAACGTTGGCAAAACTAAAATCAATAAGTAAAAAAAGACTTTAAACTAAAATCTATAACATATATATAAAGATGGGTGATGATTTTTTTGGTTTTGATTAAATTATTTTGTCTTTTTGTGTTTAATATTATTTCTTTTCTTTTTTTTGGATTTTTATTATTGTGTTTAATACTATTTTGTTTTTTTGAGTTTTTATTATTCAATAAGTTAATGCATATCTAATAACTTATAAATTCAAATGAATTATCATTTACAAAAAAAAAAAATCAAATACATTAATATATATAATAATATATAAATTAAATATTTTTATTTTTAATATAAGGCATTATTTTTCTTTTTCTTGTTATTTATTTTAAAAGGCATGAACATACAAAAGCTCTTTCTCTTGTTATTTAGTTTAAAAGGCATGCACATCTCATTCTTTTTTTTTTTTATTTAATAATAAATATACACACAATCACATTGTATATAATAATTCAAGATAATTATTTTTCACAACTCTATTAATATAAATTAAAATATCTTATTTATTTTTTGTTTTTTTTTTCTTGTTATTTATTTTAAAGGGCACATACATAAACTTTTTTTTTTTCCATAATAATAAAATACACACACAACTATATTGTATATAATAATTTAAGATAATTATTTGTCACAACTCTATTAATTAGTCTAAATTAAAAAATCTTATTTGTTTTTTTGTATTTAAATTTTTTTAAAAAGACTTATAAATTTTTTATTTATATAATAATAGATTATATGTAATAATCTATACACACACGACACACAAGATGATTTTTTTTTTCATAACACTAAAATTAAAAGTTTACATTGATCTTTATTCAACATTTCTTCTTGAAAAAAATATGTACTTAAAAGTTTCATATTGTATTAAATTTATAATTCATTTTCATAAAAAAAAATGTATACTTAAAAATTTCACATTATATCAAATTTATTAAATATATATAAATATTTTGATTCTACAATTTAAGATGTGGTTATTAAAGAATAAAAGACAATAAATAACATATAACACTAAAATTATAGAATTTTCGGTCTTTGTTAATACATGTTATATACATGCTATTAGTTCAACTTGTATAGAAGAGGTTTAAAATAAACTTATATGCGGTATCTTTTAATAAAATTAAAGTCCATCCTAATTTTTTTCTTAACATATATAATTTTCATTTACGTGTACAATTGAGTCTATTTTTTATTATAATTTTTTTTCTATTGAAAAAGAAATGCAATTTTAAATTTTTTATTATTATAGTTAATAAATCTATAATCATTCATTTTCTTCTCAGTTTAAAATTTCTAATTTCTTTATTTATCAATAATAATTTTTTTGATATTTATTCTCCTTTTTTACAAATCTTAATTTGTGTATTTATTTTTAACGATTAATGTATATATTTAAACCAAAACAAATTTACTAATAGAAATATAAAAGAAAAATATAAAATTTGTTAAGATAGGCTTTTTATTATTATCAATTTAATTACTTATTATATAATAATTATTTTAATGGTTAATTTATTAGTTTTGAATTTTATATCAAGAAAACCTAAATTATAAAAGAGATAATAAATTAATTTTTCTTTTTTTTAAAGATTAATTTATTATATTTAGCAGAGTTCTTTAAGCATAAATATATTTTCAAAATATAGTATTAATATAATGAAATTATCAATAAAATATATTAATGTAATAAATTTTTGAGATGTTCAAATTGTAATATTAAGTAAATATTATTTTGAATCTTGCATTTTAAAAATTACCGATTGGACTATTTATTTTGTCAAATAATTTATATTTTTAAAATAGAATATAACAATATTGTGAGCCCAACTTTAGTGGAAATAGAATATTATATTACCATGATTTGGAACTGATTTTAATTTTGTTATATCTTAATTCTATTAAAAAAAAAGTTTGACTAAAATTAAGTGGAATAGTATTGTGTTTTATTTTTAAAAATATAAGGTCTAAACTAGTTTTTAATAAAATAAAAGGCCAGTCAGAAAATTTATATACGTTATAGATTATAGGATTTTAAAAAATATGTAATTTAAATAGTGTTTAATTAATTTTGTATTTTTTTCATTACAAAAGATAATTACTTTTAGTGACAACCTTTTAGTCACAATATAATTTTTTTGTGACTAAATGTAATTTTTAGTTGCAACAAAAAGTTACTTGTCACTAAAATATAATATTTAGATACAAGTTGTCACTAATTTAGTTTTACTCACAACAAGTATTGTGACTAAAAACACATTTACTCACAACAAATTGTGATTTTTGTGACTAATACCTTTAGCCACGGATATTTTAGTCACAACATAAGAATACTGATTTATAATTAATCACAGCTTTTTTACTTTTAGTCATAAATTTTGTTGTGACTAAAAGTAAGATTTTTTTGTAGTATTATTTTTCATTGGGGGAGGCGGATTTAAAGAGTGGCAGAGGGACACACATGACCCCACTAAATTTTTAAAATTTTATTTTTGTACGTATTTTTTAATATATATTTATATTTTTGTCCCCATAAATTTAATTTTTATTTTAGTTTTGTCATCCCATATTATAATTTTTCCTATATAAATTTATATTTTTTATTTTTATCTTCACATATTTTCATATGTAGTCTCATATATCTACTCTAATCTCTATTAAATTTATATTTTTTATAATAAAAAAATATTTTTTATAAGTGTAATTTTTATCCAAATTTTTTTGCCCCCCTTGTGGCTTGGCTTCGCCACTGGATTCAAATTTGAGACCTCCTCTTTCAGAAGAGTGTGGAACCACTAGACTATGCTTATGACCACTTTAATAAATTGTGCATTGATTATTACTTTTATTATTATTCTCACTATTTTTCTAATTTTATACTAATTTTAGGGAGCATGTGCAATGCAGGTGCCCAAAAACTAGTTAATGTCATAAATATTTAAAAAAAAAATATTGGTATAGATGATTATTTTGTCCCATCTTTCTTCTTCATGACTGCAATTTGGGGTATTTATTAAAACACATTCAATATTTTTAGATATATCTAGATTCAATCAATTTATGTATTAGATATTAGATTTTATTATCCAGTCTCATCCAATTAATATTAGTCAACTATTGATTCAATATCTAACGGATGTTAGATTGGATGTTTTTCATGTATATTTATTGCATTGGTTTAGATTTATTCAATAATTTAGACTTAATATTTTTGATATTGGATCGGATTCATTCAATATTTAAAATTCTGTATTTATTAGATTGTATTGGATCCATCTAATTAAAAAATATAGTAAAATTATAATATTGATTTTTATATATATATATATATTTATATATATGGAGGATGTTTAATAGTTACATCAAATATGTAACTATCATGGTTACATTTATTTTTAACCATTAGATCATTGTTGAATGGTTGCGATTAATTTTGAAATTAAAAAAAAATAAATAATAAATAACTTGTAACTAAATACTTTATTTCCTTATGAAAACTTAATTAAAATTAATTATATTTAAAATTAACTCATTAATAATTATTAATTAATTTTATGCAATTTGTAAATAGGTAAAGATCTTTTAGCAATTATTTTTTAACTTAAATAATTAAAATAATTGCAACAAAACTCTTTATAATTTAAAGTTATTACACACATAACCTTAATTAATAAAAAATAGTATGAATGACCTCTAATTAAAAGTAATTTTATGCTTAATCTTATTTTTTAACACTTTTAATTGCTAAATTAGTGTGTCAGTCTAAAATTTGTTCAAGTTATTTAGTTTTTTTCCTTTTAAAAAATGAAAAATAAAGTAAAAAATGTAATTACAACTATAAAATTAATGATTGTTAACTATTTTCGTTCCTCGTTAAAATTATCTTTGTCAAAAAATCATAACTAATTCATGAAAAATCCAAATTAAGTTTTGTAAAAGCCTAAATTTATTAATTTTTCATCTACTTTCAATAAAATTATTTCAAAATGATACCAAAAATATTTATCATCGTAAATTGTAATTTCTATACAATCATCAAATATGCACATAAACTAACATGAACACATCCAAATGAACACAAACATCGTTATAAATCATATTTCATGAAAGTAAATCATAACATGGCTTTGATACCAGTTGTTGGCGATTATTTTACCAGGATCTAGATTTACTACCATGTATGTTGTTTAACATCCTAAATATGAATTTCTAAAACAATAGAATTTAAACACATAAAAAATTAAAGGTTGCAGTAACTCTACCGGAAGGACTAAAGGTTGCAGTAACTCTACAGGCCTCTGATGTTCAGCCTTGAGTTGCTGACAAGTTAGACATTTAGACACGTAGTCCACCACATCTCTTTTCATCCTATACCACCAGAAGTAGGGTTCAAATCCTGATACATTTTGGTGGTTCCCGGATGCAATGAATAGGGTGTGGTATAAGCTTCATCCAGTATCTCCTTCTTAAGCTCATCAACATTAGGAACACAAATTCGAGCTTTGTATAACAACATTCCACTATTCGAGACTAAAAAGTCTTTAGGCCGACCCGCCATTACTTCGTCCCAAACCTTAACTAGCTCAGAATCTTCCAGTTGGGCCTTTCTGATTCTCTCCAACAGATCAGATTGAAATGTCAAATTATGCAATTTCCCAACTATGAACTCAATCCCTACACTAACCAATTCAGAAACTAGTTGAGGGGCTATCATAACTGTGGTATAAACTTGCCCGGGACCTTTTCTGCTTAAAGCATCGGCCACAACATTGGCTTTCCCAGGGTGATACAGTATTTCACAGACGTAGTCTTTAACCAACTCCAACCACCTTCTCTGCCTCATATTCAAATCTTTCCGGGTGAAGAAGTATTTGAGACTCTTATGACCAGTATATATCTCACACTTTTCACTGTAAAGATAATGTCGCCATATCTTTAAAGCAAAAACCACAGCAGTGAGCTCTAAATCATGAGTTGGATAGCGCTGCTTATAATCTTTCAATTGACGAGAGGCATAGGTTATGACTCTGTCAGCTTGCATCAGAACACATCCCAGACCCTATCTGAATGCATCACAATAAACCACAAATTTCTCTTGGTCTGATGGCAAAGCTAACACCGAAGCTGTTATCGAACGTTGCTTTAACTCCTTAAAACTTGTTTCACACTTATCTGACCACACAAATCTCTGATTTGCCTTGGTCAATTCAGTTAGAGGTGTAGAAATTTTAGAAAATCCTTCGACAAAACGCCGATAATACCTTGCTAAACCGAGAAAACTTCGAAATTCCGTCATAGACTTTGGCCTCAGCCAATTCTTCATTGATTCTACCTTGTTTGGATCAACCATAATTCCATTCTTTCCAACAATATGACCCAAAAAGGACACCTCAGACAACCAAATTTCGCACTTTTTGAACTTCGCATACAACTTGTGATTCCTAAGTCGCTGCAATACCATTCGAAGATGATGCTCGTGCTCCTCTTCTGACAGAGAGTATATAAGAATGTCATCGATAAATACTATAACGCAGTTATCGAGGACATCCTTGAATACCCTATTCATAAGATCCATAAAGGCAGCAGGAGCATTAGTCGATCCGAATGACATTACCAGAAACTTACAGTGCCCATATCTGGTTTTAAAAGCAGTCTTCGATATGTCTTCTTCTCGAATTCTGAGTTGATGATAACCAAACCATAAATCAATCTTCAAAAACACTGTCTTTCCCTGAAGCTGATCGAACAAATCATCGATTCTCGGCAACGGGTACTTGTTCTTAATCATCAGCTTGTTTAGTTCCCGATAGTCAATACACATTCTGAGGGAACCATCTTTCTTTTTCACAAAGAGAACTGGAGCTCCCTAAGGCGATATACTGGGTCGAATAAACCCAATGTCAAACATCCCCTGAAGCTGCAACTTAAGCTCCTTGAGTTCTACTGGAGCCATCCTATATGGAACTTTAGAAACAGGTTCGACTCCAAATGCCAAATCAATTACAAAATCAATCCCTCGCTGTGGTGGAAATCTCGACAATTCCTCCGGAAACACATCAAGAAAATCTTTCACCACCCTGACTGCCTCAGGCCCAAATGTTTCAGGTCTGCTGCAGTCAATTACCACTTCTAGAAATCCTACACAGCCACTGCATAGTAAATCCCTAGTCCTTAGTACAGAAATAGCCGGGATCCAGGACCCCTGGATTGATCAAACATAACCAAATGGATCTTCACTTTCCGGATGAAAAATCACCATTTTCCGCCTATAACCTATACTGGCCGAATACTTGGACAGAAAATCCATTTCCAGTATAATGTCAAACTCAGTTAATTTCAGCTTTATAAGGTCAGTACTCAACTTCCAATCTTCGATCCTAACTGGCTTAGACCTAATGCGCCTATTAAAGATAATCAATTCCCCGCTAGGCATTAGGGTTCCAAACCCTCTTTCTAAAACATCACAAGGCCTACCCAAAAGATCAATCACTCTTATAGTTACATATAAGCGTGTAGCTCCCGAATTAAACATCACAATGTAAAAGAAGTCGCTTACAGAGAACTGACCTGCCACTACAGAAGGGCTCGCTGCATCATCTGTTGGGTTTTATGCCCTAAATAAAACTCATTTCATATAATCAGATTTACTTATTAATAAAGATCAACAATAACATTTTATGTTGCATTGTTCACATGATTTATTTCATGATTATATGTATATAATGTATGAATTCTTTTTAAGTCCAGAACATATGAGTTGGTTAAAGATTATAGTGTTGTCAGCACAGTGGAATATAATCTTTATTATATGTTCAAAAGTTTATTCCCTCATTTGTCAGAACACTGGATTTAGACTGACATGGTATAATCAGCGATAGGTATTCTTACACCTTGGAAAAGTGTTATGTCCTTTCCAGGGCATTGGCAAAGTTTACCAGTATCGGATGTATGGAGTATACATCGGAAGGGACCGATATTGAACTTTGATTAGATATGTTGAAATTTACCGTAATATCTATTCAATTCAATATCTTCTGTTGATCCTAGATCACATGATCGAAATCCTGATATGGTTAGGCTCAATTTCAAGAGTGTTACTCGTGTTCTTTGATTTGTTAGTTAAGCCTAGTTTTGTATCAGGGTGATACGTACATTTTGGGAACACGGTAATGCAATTGAGTGGGGGAGCGCTAACATAAATATGGAATCTATAGCTTTTATTTGGCAAATAGAAGTAAAGGATGATTTCCTTCGAGCTTAACCAAACGAAGATAAATGGTGGAGATCTCATTTCACTTAGGTGAAATATCATTTATACAGGGTTAAGTGTTTTAAGGATAAAATACATTGTAGGGTGTTACGGTAATTTAATCCCTGTACAGTGTAAATCATCTATATAGAGGATCATTGATCACATTAGGGTTATAACAATGGATAACTAATGACGTGTCTATATCGTGGAACATATAGAGCGTTTCTATATGACTGAGAGTGCAATTCCAAGTTCTAAGTGTGGATTCAATGAGGAATTAATAAGTTAGGGAATTTACTTGGTAAACTCGGTTCGACTTATTGGAAGCTCGGTTATATAGACCCATGGTCCCCATACTAGTTGAGACCATACTGCTTGTAAGACTCAGTTAATTGATTTTAATTAATCAATTATAATTCTAAAAGTTAGACTATGTCTACTTTATGAATTCTCACAGTTTAAGGATGAAATCGTAAAGAAAAGGGTTTCTAGGTTTAATTATTAATTAAGAGACTTTGTATGTCTAATTAATAATTATTTTAAATGACAATATTATTTAATAATTTATTTTAGTTATTAAATAATTAGTTTTGGCATTTAAATGATTAGAATTGGAAAAATGGCATTTTTGGAGAAAATGAAATAAAACTGAGGAAACTGCAAAATCCAAGTGAGGCCCATTTTCCTCTATGGCCGAGCACTCCCTTTGTGTTTCTCAATTATTATTTTTATTTTTTAATTGTCATGTAATTGCTAATAAAAGCCTAGCTATAATAGGAAAGTGGTGAATCACACTAAATAAGGCAGTTAATCAATTACACAGTAAAAGAGGAAACTGTTTTATTTGGAAAGTTGTGCTCTCCCTTCTCCCTATATAAAGCAACCTTTGTGTCTCTTCTCTTGCATGCTATCAGCCACGAAATTAAGAGAGGAAAAGAGAGAGAAAAATTCGAAATCCTTGTGAGATGAGTAGTGCCCACACACATCAAGTGGTATCTCAATCATAGTACGGAAGACTATGGAATTTCTGCATCAAAGAAGGAGAAAAGAAGATCCAGGTTCAGATCTTGGTGATGCTCTGCTACAGAAAGGAATCAAGGGCTAGAGATCTGAACGGAAGGAGTCATAATATTCCGCTGCACCCACTGTAAGGTTTTCTAACTTTATATGTGTTTATTTTCATTGTTTTAGAATTCATATTAGGTTGTTAATCCAACATACTTGTTAGTAAATCTAGATCCTGGTAAAATAATTTCCAACAACTTGCACCAGAGCCATGGTAATGATTTACTTTCATGTAATATGAATTAAAATGATGATTGCATGTTTCTGTGTTGATTTGGATGGCTTCATGTTGGTTTGTGTGTTGCTTGATGAATGTTGATGTTGTACAGTTTCGTTTTCCATGAAAAATATTTTTTCAATTTTCGAAAATATTTTATTTGGATTCCTTGTGAAAAATTAAGCAATTTTGTTTTTTACGAAACTTGATTCCGATAAAAATTGAGAAAGTTATGAATTTAGAAAAAATTGGATTTCGGATATGCATGGATGCTCAATCGCACGCCCAGGAGCTTCAGACAAGCTCCTCCTCCGCGCGCGTAAGCTGAGCATCCAGCCCATGTGCACCCTGCTATCCGCCCAAATACGCCCACGAAAACCCTGCTGGCGCCGAGATTTCTCGCCCAGCTTCACCCTCTCCGCGCGCGTATGGGCTGCTAGCAGAAAGGAATCAAGGACTAGAGATCTGAACGGAAGGAGTCATATTATTCCGCTGCACCCACTGTAAGGTTTTCTAACTTTATATGTGTTTATTTTCATTGTTTAGAATTCATATTAGGTTGTTAATCCAACATACTTGTTAGTAAATCTAGATCCTGGTAAAATAATTTCTAACAACTGGCACCAGATCCATGGTAATGATTTACTTTCATGTAATATTAATTAAAACGATGATTGCATGTTTTTGTGTTGATTTGGATGGTTTCATGTTGGTTTATGTGCTTTTATGATGAATGTTGATGTTGTACGAAATTTTTCCTTGAAATATATTTTTTCAATTTTTGAAAATATTTTATTTGGATTCCTTGTGAAAAATTGAGCAATTTTCGTTTTTACGGTACTCAATTCCGATGAAAAACGAAAAAGTTATGATTTTTGGAAAAATCGAATTTCGGGTATGCATGGGTGCTCAATCGCACGCGTGGGCTGTGCATCCAGCCCGTGTGCACCCTGCACCTCCGCCCGTGCGCACCCTGCAGCTGATCGAGTTTTCTCGGTCAGGCATGCTGCAGGCGCCGAAGTTCCTCGGCGTCACCCCCTCCTCCGCGCGCGTAAGGGGCTGCTGGCAGCCTCCTGGGCTGCTGCATGCAGCCTCCTAGGTGGCAGTTTCCCAAATTGCGAATTTTTGGGGTTTTTCCCCAAAAATCCAATTTTTTCATGGGATTTTTCCAATTTTAAATATTTCTAAATTGAAATGTTTCCAATTTTAAATATTTTCAATTTGGAATTTTTCTAATTTTTAAATATTTCTATTTTGGAATGTTTCCAATTTTAAATATTTCTTATTATGGTCAGATTTAAAAATTTGTTAACTTCTTTAATATTTATTTGTTATTTAATTATAAGATTGGATATTTTGATATTTAAGATATTTTAAATTAAAAGATAACTTTGTCTTTTTATTTAAAATATTATATTAAAATTATCTTATATGACAAATTAAATAATTAATAAATTTGAAATTAACATAGATATTTTTATAGATATACTTACCATAATGTTTTCAAATTCAAAAATTTGTTATTTTGTTAAATATTTAATTATTTATAAATTATAAGTTTAAAAATGATATTTTTTTTTTATATATATATCATTTTTTCCTTATTAGAAATTTATAAATCATATCTTAAATATTTAAATAACATAGATATTTTCGTAGAGATTTGAATATTGCTTAATTTGAGATATTTTGACATATAATTATGGTAATTATTATTTATTTATTATTTTATTCCTAAAATAATATTTATCTAACCAAATCTATTTTAGAATTGGTTTATTTTATTAAATTATAAGATCTGAAAATGATATTGGAGATTCTTTCCTTTCAAATCATTGATCTTATTAGATATTTAATTTAATTTTGATTCAAATAAACCTAGATATTTTAAAATTAGATTCCTTTATTTGGTTAGTTTAAGAATAATAATTTAATTATATTAATATCTTGTTTTCACATCTGTTACATGGACAATGTTTGTTTATTTAAATTGTTTATTCAAAAACTCTTTTTAAGAAACCTATTATTTATCTGATCTAAATTGCTATGATTAACTTGTTGACAGATCTTCTGATCTGATTTTAATCATAGTCCAATTGACGATAGATCTTATAAATAATTTGTAACAGGTAAATTTTGTACTTCTTTCATCTGTGTAAACCTAGTAACATGATAGGGTCCATCCAAATCATTTGACCTGTGTGAGCCTATATGTTTGCTTTTGGGCTTAGATGCATATAGGGAGCCCATTTAAATTTTTACTAAGTAAATGGACTAGGTTGCTAAAATAAATTTTGACATAAGGAAATTTATTTAGGTCCAATTAGATTTGTGCTTATTCAATGAATAACAATTGTTTATTTTAAGGTTAAATTCCTCTCTTTTGGGCCTTGTGTGAGAGTTGGGGGCCATAGAAGTGGGTACGACATACTGAACCCAGCTCCCCCTCACATGAACTACCCCAATTGTGAAGGCCCATTTGCCTTATTTAAATAATTGTATTAGGTTAATTATATTAGTCTAACCTAATTAAAATTGAATTAGCAACATAATTAACTTTTAAAATATATGAAATTTATTTTTCATTGTAATATTTTAAAGTTAATTTTAGAAAAACACTTAGTCAATGATATATTCTAGATAGTGATTTCTAGTACTAGTTATTATTTCTAATATTAAATAGGAAAATATCATTGATTGTGAAATTAATTGTCTCTTAATTAATTTTGGTACAATCTAAGTTTAGTATATTTTCCTAGTATTAAACTAGAATTAATAATTAAGTTTCCTCTTTACTTAATTATTTGTTTCTTGAATTTAATACATTTAATCAAATTGAAAATTTCAATATCTAAGTTGATTTTCATCATGATACTTTAATATTGTTATTTTCATGTTATTTAATTAAAGTTGAAAATTATTTTAAGTTTGGAATCTTATTTCAGAATAACTTAAGTTTGAATAATTTTCAAAATATATTTTATTTTATTTTATTAATCATTTCCCAAAATTTTGAAATTGCATTTCTTTAATGCAGAAATTTCGAATTTTATTTGAAAAATAGATTAAAGTTGAAAAATTATTTATTTAATTTTGGACCAACTTAAATCATTAATTTTTTCATTTAATGATTAATTAAAATAAATGAACTAAAATATATTATAATTAGAAATTGGATTAATTAGTCAATGAAAGTCTAGATAGATATTATCTGTTTTGCTTGAAGTATTTTTCTAGTGTATTTAATTAAATATAAAATTAATATTTAAGTTGATTTTTTAATCATGATACTTAAATATTTGAAATTTTTCTTAGAAATTTAATTAAATAGGGAAATTATATTTTTTGTTGAAAATTAATTTTTATTAATTTTGGGCCAACATAAAATTAGAGTAATTTTCCAGGATTTATTTTTTATTTTATTTTAAAGCATTTTCGAAATGCAATATATATTTATAGAAAATTAAATTTGAGTTGTAAATTAGTTCAAATTAATTTTGAAACAACTTAAATTGAATAATTTTCTAAACATTTATGGAAATTATTACTAAGATGGAAATAATTCACGTTATTTATCTATCTAAGTATAATTTATAAATATTAAATTAAAATTTTATATTTGGAATTTTTCATTCTAAATTGGAAATCTTAATTAAATAAATATATATTTAAAATAAATGGATTAAAATAAATATTAGAAGAAAATACAACCCTTCATTAAATAATGAGCTTTATTATTATAAGGATATTCGATCTCCATTGTTGGTTTTACATAGCTATTGTTTTAGTGAGTAATCCTCCCTAATGGAGGAACGTTCATTAGCAAGTTAGCACCGTTTAATCTCGAAAGATAAGTAATCTTGTAAGTTTTTTATATAGTTTATGACCACCCTAATGGTGGCGGCTGTATAAGACTTGCAAGAATATGAAATAATGGTGGAAGCTCATAAGATAGAATAGCCTTGACTCTCGCCTAAACGGGACAACGCGGATTCACATCTTGATCGAATAAAAGGTTGCTAGAATGTTTGACATTTTAGATGAGCTGACAACTCTATTCAGTGGATGATAGCTTTGACTCTCGCCTAAACGGGACACTGATATCAGTTTGTTGAAAACCTTGGAAATTATTTAGGATTGTATGTTTTAGTATTTTCACTTGTCATTCCTACTTGGTATGTGCTTCATAATTTCTGAATTGTGTATGAATTTGTATTGAACGATGTTATTTTCTGTTATTAAATTGTAGTTTAATTTCGAATCTTCATTGTTGGTCTAACTTGATTTGTTTTTCTAATGAGATAAATCCCTAATGGATTTTCACCATTATACTAACATAATAGTGTTAGATCTCGAAAGATAAATATTGTATATGCAACATCTAGCTGTTCATCAATTGATGACACCTTAGACTAGTATTTTACAATATGAAACAAGAAGATTGTATAAATAAGATTACTTTGACTCTCGCTAATCGGAGCATCGTTGGATTCTTATTTAAAACGAAATTATCCTAATTCCTCTTAGCTTATTTATTTTGAATTAGCTTAATGACATATCATTGGATGAATGGTGTATAAATCATATAAAGTCATTCTTTATTTTCTCTTAAGAAATTAAATGACGCATATGATTATATTCCCGGAATTCTATTCCTAAATGATATAAATCCTCAATCTTAGATATCTCCTACTTGTATAGGCAAATCATAGAGTTAGATTAGTAGTGGTGGTCCAAGAAAGAGTTACTAATTATACAGTTACACTTTCACAAGTGTTTCATAACTATTTTCTTTCAATGGATTTAAACTGTATGAGTTTAGTATTCTATGACCAGAATCCACTTGCACTATTCTAAGAACTCTTTGATGTAACTAAACTTAAGTCATCAAAAGATACAACCACATATTTTATAAATCTAAGGCATTTGTATCTTGTTCATAGTGGTTTTGACAAGATCATTCTCTGCAAAGAGTTAATATGCCTATATCCACTGAAAGTAATTTCATCTCATTCGCAGATGGATGTAAATTCAGGGGTGGATATGAGTTTTCGTTGTATTCTTAAAACGATCACTCTAGATTTTACCTTATGCAAAAGAAATTTGAAATGTTTGAAAAATTTCATGAATTTCTAGCAATAGCAAAGGTAAGTGGTTAAAGATCTTGCGAACTGATAGGGGTGGAGAAAAAGGTAGTAGATATGCAGTTCAAAGATCATTAATTTGATTTTGAATAATATCCAAACTTACCTCCCCAGAAATTCGCATTGCATATTGATGATTAGTTACTAGTCGTTGCCTAAATCCTTCTATGGAAATAAAATTTCAGAATGATGCAATGGTTGTATACTTAATGTAAATCATTACTAGATTCATGGATGACCTAATCGAAATCTTAAGAAAAGCTAGAACTGCTAACCCCGGTTTGCATGTTTGTTAGCTATTCTAAGTGATTAGGGGTGGAGCATCCCATAGTCATTAGATAAGAAAGTGTTTGTTTAAACAAATACTGCTTTTCTAAGAAAATGACTAAGTCTGAAAATATAGTAGCAAATAAAGGAGATATTTTTTCTTGATTCCAAAAGTGTTCTATCATCTTGTTCTACATATGATGATCCCACTGCCTCTGTTGTCTTAACACAACTGAAGAGGTCTATACCAATTAGTTTTCTTTGACATAGTTCACGAACCTTGCTGTAGTGGGAGAGTTTCTAGGAACTCACTCTTTTTATAACTTGGAAGATACTAGTGATTAAAATCCATTGTGAGATTAAACAAGTAATGGATTGTCAAGATAAGAAACTAAGAAGAAAGCCAATAGAACTATGGTTTGATCCATTCACATGGAGTAACCTAAAGTTTTCTATTACAAGGACATGAAAGGAAATTTTCGTTAATAAGTCTATTCAATGGACTTAACAAAACTTCCTGTTCCTAGTATTATAGGTTTGAGTTTATCTAAACCTATGGCTTGTGGTATACCTGGTAATTACTTACTCTAATGCAAGCAACTTACTTTAGTAAGATGCTGAAGCATTTTGTTTCCAATGGAAATCTATAGAAGCTTCACAACTTCTTAGATATAGATTTTATTTATCTAAGGAAAAGTCTCAACTATTCCAGAAAAGATAAAGCCATGAAAGAATTCTTAAGTCAACAGAGAGAGGTCTGAGATATGCTTTAGTATGCCTTAGACCAGACACCTACTGTTGAGTGGGAGTAATGAGTAGGTATCAGATTAATCCAAGAGAAGAACATTGGAAGACAATCAAGTAAATTTTAAGATTAAGAAGAAAAACTATATGTTAGTCAATAAGGGTGGTTTTGAAACTCTTAGACTACACCACATCAGATTTTGAGACTTGCCTGTGTGCTAGAAAGTCTGCTGATGAGATGGTGATTACTTTGGGGGTGGAGTAGTGATTTTGGAGAAGTGTAAAAACCTATCTGAAATCTCTTGGTCTACCAGAGAGAGACTGAATGTTAAAAGTTGCAGGAAAGATACTTATTCAGTCTAAGGAAAGTTCTATACATTTGTGGCAGTGTTCCAACTTGCCTTAACTACTAGGGTTACTTCCTGAATAACGAAAGAGTAGTTGCCCAAAAGTATAGAATCCAGTATCCCAAAAGAGTAGACATATAGAGAGGAATTTCACATTATCAAGGATTTTGTGATTAAGGAAGAGTAATGGTGGAGAAGAGGTTGTGTTTAATTCAACCTGTCATATCCCATTACGAGGAGTTTACTACTATTACACTTGATTGGTATATCAAGGTGTTAATGATTATTTGAAATGCACTTTTTGTTTTATATTAGTGCAAGTGGGAGTTTGTTGGGTTTTATGCCCTAAATAAAACTCATTTCATATAATCATATTTACTTATTAATAAAGATCAGAAATAACATTTTATGTTGCATGGTTCACATAATTTATTTCATGATTATATGTATATAATGTATGAATTCTTTTTAAGTCCAGAACATATGAGTTGGTTAAAGATTATAGTGTTGTCAGCACAGTGGAATATAATCTTTATTATATGTTTAAAAGTTTATTCCCTGATTTGTCAGAACACTGGATTTAGACTGACATGGTATAATCAGCGATAGGTATTCTTACACCTTGGAAAAGTGTTATGTCCTTTCCAGGGCATTGGCAAAGTTTACCAGTATCGGATGTATGGAGTATACATCGGAAGGGACCGATATTGAACTTTGATTAGATATGTTGAAATTTACCGTAATATCTATTCAATTCAATATCACCTGTTGATCCTAGATCACATGATCGAAATCCTGATATGGTTAGGCTCAATTTCAAGAGTGTTACTCGTGTTCTTTGATTTGTTAGTTAAGCCTAGTTTTGTATCAGGGTGATACGTACATTTTGGAAACACGGTAATGCAATTGAGTGGGGGAGCGCTAACATAAATATGGAATCTATAGCTTCTATTTGGCAAATAGAAGTAAAGGATGATTTCCTTCAAGCTTAACCAAACGAAGATAAATGGTGGAGATCTCATTTCACTTAGGTGAAATATCATTTATACAGGGTTAAGTGTTTTAAGGATAAAATACATTGTATGGTGTTACGGTAATTTAATCACTGTACAGTGTAAATCATCTATATAGAGGATCATTGATCACATTAGGGTTATAACAATGGATAACTAATGACGTGTCTATATCGTGAAACATATAGAGCGTTTCTATATGACTGAGAGTGCAATTCCAAGTTCTAAGTGTGGATTCAACGAAGAATTAATAAGTCAGTGAATTTAAGTGGTAAATTCTAGATCTGCTTATTGGAAGCTCGGATATATAGACCCATGGTCCCCTCACTAGTTGAGATGATATTGCTTGTAAGACTCATTTAATTGATTTTAATTAATCAATTAAAAATTCTCAAGATGGACTTGTCAGTTTGAGAATTTAGCACTTATTAAGGGCAAAACAGTAAATAGAGATTTTGAAGGGCATATTTATTAATTAGGAAACTTTAATTAGTTTCATTATTAATAAAGTAAATGATAATATATTATTTGATAATTATTTTTAATTATTAAATAATTAGATTTATCATTAATATGGTTGAACAATGGAATTGGCAATTTTTCACAAAAAGGGAAACTATCAAGTGTAGGAAAAGGAAAGTTGGAAAAGTGGCAAGCCTTGTTTCCACATTGCCTAGGCCGGCCACTTGCCTTCCTTTTCCCTTTGA
Source organism: Cannabis sativa (assembly GCF_029168945.1). Classification (NCBI taxonomy): domain Eukaryota; kingdom Viridiplantae; phylum Streptophyta; class Magnoliopsida; order Rosales; family Cannabaceae; genus Cannabis; species Cannabis sativa. The sequence continues at coordinate 51,268,541 of NC_083607.1, read as the reverse complement.
TTTTCTCAGTTCAAAATGTCAATCATAGCCCTTGGTGGTCTTCTATAAATAGAAGGCAAAGGCTTCAGAGTTTCACACATCTGTACAACCTTTTCACAGCATTATTCTGAAAGAATTTTCTCTCAGAAAATTCTCTCTGAGCCGCCACCCTCTCTCTCTCTATTCCTTCACTGTTTCGAAATGTATGAGTGCTAGAGTAGTGCCCACACACATCAAGTAATACCTCAATCATAGTGAGGAAGGCTGTGTAGATTTCAGAGACAACAAAGAAGGACTTTCGGGCTCAGATCTTGATTATACTCGCTACGTAAAGGAATCAAGGGTTAGAGATCTGAGTGGGAGGAGACATATATTCCGCTGCAATCACTGTAAGATTTCTGATACTCTTATGTGTTTAATTTCATATCGTTTTAGAAGTTCATATTTAGGTTGTTAAATCAACATACTTGTGAGTAGATCTAACTTCCTGGTAAAATAACTTCCAACAACTGGTATCAGAGCCATGGTAATTGATTTGCTTGCAAGAAATTTGGAATTAAAACGATTTGCTTGTTTTTTGGATGGTATCATGTTGCTTTGAGTGTCATATTGATGTTTGAATGTTGTTTGTGAATTCTGGGAAAAATGGTTACCGTTTTTATTCTGTAATTATTTTTGGTTGAGAGTTTGGAAAATTCTAAGCTATTTACTTTTTTACAGAACTCGATTTCGATTTAATTTGAATTAGTTATGATTTTTTGAAAATTGGAAAAATCAGGGTGACGAGCATCATGATCACGCGCGCGGAATGGCTGCTTGCAGCCTCCCTGCGCCGTGATCTCTCGGTCATGCACCTTGGATCCGCGCGCGGATGGCCATGCACAGCATGCCATCCGTACAGTTCATCCAATTTTCCAATTTTTTCGATTTTTCATGCTATTTCATGGAATTAAATTCCGATTTTTTGTGTAGTTTTGTATGTTGATTTTTGTTTTTCAAATTTCAAATCTAATTATCATAAATAAATTAATTTTAATTTTTAAAATTAATTTTAGATATTAGTGTAATTTGATTTTGAAAATAGGAAAAAATCAAGTTTTGCTTACTTTTTTTCTTATTTCCTTTAAAATTTGATTATTTTATTTTTTTTAAGGTCAGATATTATTTTTTTTTGGTAACTTGACCTTAATTAAAATAAGATCATAATAATCATGATAATTTTAAAAGAGGAAATAAGGTATTTTTGTTAACTTTTAAATTTTGTTAATTTTTAATTAAATTAAATTGTAAAACAAGAAAAGGGTATGTATTTACCATTTTCTATTTTATTATTTAATTTATTAAATAACATGAAATTTAAAAGGAAAGTTAGCAATTTATTTTGAAATGACATTTAGGTTACCCAAAACCTAATTTTTCAAAATGGTAGGTTTAATTTTATTTTTATTTTTCGAAATAAATGATTAAAATTAAATAAATCCTACATCCAACTATCCAAATCTAACCTTGTTGCAGGAGTATGTGTTTTAGATTGTTTGTAAGTTTTCTAAAACCTATTATTGCTTGATCTAAATTGCCTTGGTTAACTTGAAGATAGATCAGATGATCTAGTTTTAACCAAAGGTTCAATTGACGATAGATCAAGTAAATAATTTGTAACAGGTAATTTTTACAAACTTCTTTCATCTGTGTATGACCTAGCAACATGATAGGATCTATCCAAGTGTGTATGCCTGTGTGAGCCTATATGTTTAATTTCTATTATAGATACATATAGGTGGTTGTTGCTAAATAAAATATCATAACTGATAGATTTTATTTAGGCTCATTTAGTTATGCGCCTATTCAATTAATAACAGTTATTCATTTTAAGGTTAAATTCCTCTCTTTTGGGCCTTGTGTGAGAGATGGGAGCCTTAGAAGTGGGTGCGACATACTGGACCCAGCTCCCCCTCACATGAACAACCCCAATTGTGAAGGCCCATTTGCCTGATTTGGATAACTGTGATAGGTTAGTTATATTAGTTTGACCTAATAAAAGATTGATTAGCAACATAATTAATTTCATTCTTCCTTGAAATTAATTTAAGAAAAACATAGTTTGAATAGTCATATTCTGGAAAGCTATATGTATTTTTCTTGTTTTTAATTAAATATGGAATTATAACCATATAAATTCTTTCTGAATCTTAATTTTATAATTTCATTAAATATTCCTATTTAAGTTGAGATTTAGTTAAATCTATCAAATCAACTTAGATTTGAATATTTTTGAATTTCCTATTATAAATTAAGTTGAGGAATTTTGGAAATTGGTTATTAAGATTCTTTAGATATTTTTTAAGTTGATATTTTCTAAATATGAGAACTTAAAATGGAATATCTTCTAAATTAAGTGGTTACTACTTAATTGGTAATATTTAATTAAGTCATTGTTTTGAAGAATATTTTAAGTTGGGTATTTAGACTTTCTAAACAACTTAAATAAGATATTTTTCAAAATTATTCCATTTTTAAAATTTAATTAAAGTTTTTACTTTAATTTGTAAAATCTTATTATTGAGATATGGAATATAAATGATTAAACAAAATACATGTTTAAATAATGAGCTTTAATCAAAGAGAAATTCGATCTCCATTGTTGGTTTTACATAGCTATTGTTTTAGTGAGTAATCCTCCCTAATGGAGGAACGTTCATTAGCAAGTTAGCGCCGTTTAATCTCGAAAGATAACTAATGACGTGTCTATATCGTGGAACATATAGAGTGTTTCTATATGACTGAGAGTGCAATTCCAAGTTCTAAGTGTGGATTCAATGAGGAATTAATAAGTTAGGAAATTTACTTGGTAAATTCGGTTCGACTTATTGGAAGCTCGGTTATATAGACCCATGGTCCCCATACTAGTTGAGACCATACTGCTTGTAAGACTCAGTTAATTGATTTTAATTAATCAATTATAATTCTAAAAGTTAGACTATGTCTACTTTATGAATTCTCACAGTTTAAGGATGAAATCGTAAGGAAAAGGGTTTCTAGGTTTAATTATTATTTAAGAGACTTTGTATGTCTAATTAATAATTATTTTAAATGACAATATTATTTAATAATTTATTTTAGTTATTAAATAATTAGTTTTGGCATTTAAAGGATTAGAATTGGAGAAATGGCATTTTTGGAGAAAATGAAATAAAATTGAGGAAACTACAAAATCCAAGTGAGGCCCATTTTCCTCTATGGCCGAGCACTCCCTTTGTGTTTCCCAATTATTATTTTTATTTTTTAATTGTCATGTAATTGCTAATCAAAGCCTAGCTATAATAGGAAAGTGGTGAATCACACTAAATAAGGCAGTTAATCAACTACACAGTAAAAGAGGAAACTGTTTTATTTGGAAAGTTGTGCTCTCCCTTCTCCCTATATAAAGCAACCTTTGTGTCTCTTCTCTTGCATGCTATCAACCACGAAATTAAGAGAGAAAAAGAGAGAGAAAAATTCGAAATCCTTGTGAGATGAGTAGTGCCCACACACATCAAGTGGTATCTCAATCATAGTATGGAAGACTATGGAATTTCTGCATCAAAGAAGGAGAAAAGAAGATCCAGGTTCAGATCTTGGTGATGCTCTGCTACAGAAAGGAATCAAGGGCTAGAGATCTGAATGGAAGGAGTCATATTATTCCGCTGCACCGACTGTAAGGTTTTCTAACTTTATATGTGTTTATTTTCACTGTTTTAGAATTCATATTAGGTTGTTAATCCAACATACTTGTTAGTAAATCTAGATCCTGGTAAAATAATTTCCAACATCATCAACTTGGACATTAGCATACACCGGAGTAGGAACAAATATCGTTTCCTGCTCTTGTTCTTCTTTCTCCACCTGTGGGCAATCTTTCTTAAAATGCCCAACCATGCCACATTGGAAACATACTTTTCGGTTGCATTCTCCGGGATGGTGTTTCATGCAACGTGGGCACTCGGGGTAAGAATAACCCTGGCGTCCTCCTTTGCCTTGAAACCTTCAGAACCGCTTGTTTTGTCTTAAACCCACCACTGATGACGTAGGTTTCCTCTTCCGCTAAATCATGAAGCTCCTACCACTTCCACCATATTCTGGATTCAGGCAGGTAATATTCTGACCCTCTACCATAATCTTCTGAGGTCTCATAATAATTTCCTCAGGGCTTTCAGCCCAAGAAGCATTCTTCACATTTGAACCTCCCTGAAAGTCTGAAGGTTCAGGGATCCAAATCTTTCCATGCAATGGTTCCACTTGATTACTAGCCATTCCATGCTTCGCTGGTGATACCGAATCAAAAATGATTGGCATATGTGGTAAAGATACCACAGAAGACCTTTGTTGTTTCAACCTCTGAATCTCTTCTTCATGTCGTTGAATCACAGCTTCCATTTTTGCAAACCTCTGCTCCAAATCCAACGGAGCCTGTGACGGATAACCATTACTTTCGTCGAAAGCCCTCCAAGGGCTTTCACCTTGGCTACGGGGACAACTTGGACTCCATTCTCTCCAACCGTTACTAGCCCTGGCCACTTTAATTTGACTCTCCATACTGCACCAGGTGTCCATTCTATAAGACTAACCTGTCAGTTAGTAAGTCAGCTTGGTCAGGCAACGACCTATTACATACTTACTACCACACTTACGGATTTTTAGGCAATGCACTTAACATAAATAATTATAATCAAATATGCTTCCTAATATGCTTTCACATTCACAATATTTAAAATACTAAATAAGTACGGGCTTACTGAACCGTGAACCGAACTTTCTCTGATGAAGATTGTACATGTCTTAGCAAGCTTTGGTAGACAAACCTGGCGGCTCTGATACCAAAATTGTAACGCCCTAATGCTAAGGCACGCTACAGTGCTTTTTCAATTATTGTGCAATCTTTGCTAATCAAAGAAGTTTCTCGAAAAATGTGTCAAATTAAAACTTTTGCATTAAATATTAAACTTTGTAATATAATAAAATTTTACAAATGTTGGGATCACGTTTTCAAACTTTGTAAAATTTACTTTCTCAAATATACATTCCAAAATACACAATTTACTGGTCGCACAACGACTTTCAAAATACAACTCCCAGTTGTCCTGAGACCGAACACTCCAGGTAGCACTGCTAGACATGTACAATCTCATCCGAGCTCAGGTTCACTCTTGTTCAGCCTTCGCCTTTCCTTTACCTACACATGGAAGCAGAACTGTGAGTCAACAGACTCAGTAAGAAATGTATATAACATATCATATAATTTTCGACCTGTAAATAGGCGCCCATACACCTATTTACAGAGCTTATCAGATATGTATGAACGTTCAAACTACTTGTGCTATTGACCATGATATCACTCCTACCAGCTTTATAATCGTGTTGTAGGACCGGCACTATGTTCGTGCCGCTATGATAGCGTTATTAGTTTATTTTTAGTATTAATTTTAGATTAAGTTTAGTATATTTTTAATTAAGTTTTAATTGTGTTTGGAGCATTTTTACGCTTGTTATATTTTATTTTTACAGATTTAAAATACAAGAAGATTAGAAAAATATCAGAGAAAAAGATGGGAAAAAGATTAAAAATATCATGATATTTAAAATAGAGAAAATTGTGGAAGCCGAAACTTCATGCCTGAATTCGACGGTGTTATGATTGGATTTTGGAAAAAGTCAAAACATAAAAGTTCTAGATCTCTCTTTTATTTATCGGGAACATCTTGAATCGTCCAATTCCGAGCAATATTGAGAGAGTTATGGCCAAAATACTATCAATCAACGCAGCAGAAAAAAAATATCTCGTTTGAGGTTTCCCAAAAATTTAAATCCGAATGGGAATTTAAATATTGCGTTTTTTTTCCATATTTTTAGGCCTTCAATGCCTATATAAAGGGAAGAATGGAGTTGATTTCATCAAGCAACTTCAGAGAGAAAAAAAGAGAGAATTGAGGTACAGAGTGGAGAGATCAACTGAAAAATTGGAGGCATACTTCTCAGGGTTTTTAGCATTCTTCTCTTCTTCTCTTCTCTATTTTCATCTCTTTTCTTAAAGTTAATATGTGTAATTGTGCTTCAATGAACATGAGTAACTAAACACTTTATTAGGGTTAGGTGGATATTGTTTGACATTGTTTATGGTTTTAATATGAGTTATTTTCTCCCTAATTTATATGTATTCTATTTTATTTGTGCTTAACTACTTTTAATTGCTTGATCACCAATTATCTGTCTATGATTTTGATGCGAGATCTGAGAAGTGAGTGTCAATTATGCTATAGTAGAATAGAATTGAATTTCGATATAGGACGAGAGTACCTATATGGTTTAGATAGCTTAAAGGGTTTCTGTGTTTAATGCCTGTTGCATGTTAAATTTATCACGAGAGTAGAAAGTTTGCATGTAATTGAGATTTATATATCTGAGAATACTATAAATTACCTTAGTAAACCTGCTATTGCATAGAAATTAATATTAGGAAAATAATCATATTAGGCCATATCCAATAAAACCAATTGAAATCGAAGCCCTAGTTTTTATTAACTTTCAATTTTCTTGTATAATTGTTTCTTACTAGTTTCTTATTCTTAATTCTTTCTTTATTTTTTATTTAACCTAATAGAAGTAAAAGTTTAATTTTAACGTACTTAACTACACTCCCTGTGGGATCGACCTCACTCCTAGTGAGGCTACTACTTTAAACGATACGTACACTTGCGTGTGCAAAAATATCGCAACAAGTTTTTGGCGTCGTTGCCGGGGAGTGTTAGTTAATATTATTAAAAATTAAATTTTGTTCTAATTGGGTTTTTCTTTTTAGTTTTAGTATTATTGTTTTTTTCAAATTTTTATCTTTTTAGTACTAATTTAGTTTTTTTTTATTATTTTACTAATGTTTTATTGATGAGCTTGACCTGCAAGGTAAATCCAGATGCTATATCTTGAGGATTTTGCCCAACAATATAATGAGCCATTCTATTCTGCTTGGAGGAGATTTAAAGAGTATGGAGAGAGATGTTATCCCACTTTCTCAAGTGGATGTTTTACGTGGCTCTTTTATAATGGACTTAATAATGAAACAAGAAGTTGGGTTGATTATGGAGCAGAGACAACCGAAGCACCTCTATTAATGAGAGGCTATGATGTAATAAATCTGTTGAATAACATGGCAGATTTTGATTACGACTGGCATTGGGATCCATCACTTCAGGGTTGGAGTCACCAATACCCACCTTATTGCCCAAATTCATCCCAACAAACTGAAAAAGAGGAGCAACTACTAGCACTTTTACAATCACTTCCAGGAGAGATTAATCGCTTAACAGACATGGTGAGGTCCTTATGTGATAATTTAGTGGCTCATGATTCAGAATGTAATAACTCCAATACTGAAAGTTATGAGAGTTATTGATACAATGAAGAAGGGTCATTAGTTGAGTACAAGGAAGATAATGAGCCTACAATTGAAGATCAAGATCCTTGTGAAGAGGAACTCATTGAATATGAAATCATAAGTGAGGGTATGAATAGCCACGTGGAGAGTGAGCAACAAGTAGAAGGTTTGTTAGATGAAAGAGTAGATACTGTGACATTGGAAGATGAGAAAGCGCATGACATCATTGATTCGACTTCATCAATGATATTGACTAATAAACCACCAATGAATCCATATATTTCATCAACACCATATTACATCCTCTGCGAGCTACGAAAGGCTTCTCCCCAAGCTCATCATCCTTGGTATTGAATTTGATTCAAACTCATCGCTTGCCAAGCTTGAAGGCAAGTACAACAACAATTTTCAAGTTGTCTTGCATGACGCTTATTATGGGCGTCAACCGCTTATTGATGTGACACCCAGGTAAGTTTCCTTTCCTTGTTCTTTAATGTCACATTGGGGACAATGTGTCACTTTAGTTTGGGGGAGGAGTGACTTAATTTTTATTTTGAGTTTTTAAGTTTTATGTCTTTAAATTTTTAATTTTTATTGTTGTGAGTCAATTTTCTTAATGTGAGTCAATTTGAAAGTAGGTAGATAGCATGATTTGAAAAGTTCACTTATTTTCGAAAAATCCGTGTGCTTGGTGATATTACGTTCTTGACTAATTTCAATTTTGAGCATGGAATCATATTAGGTAATTTTCTAGTAATTGAATTGTTTTATGTATGTTGATTGTGGAATGTGGAAAGTTGTTTGGAAATTCTAGAACTTGCTTGCTTGCTATTTGAGGCGAAATAATAAGTTACGCATGACTAGGAAAGTGATTTAGGCAATTCTTTTTAAATCGATTGTGCTTGTCAAGCCATCCCTATAATTTTATCCTAGTTACCCTTTTTGAGCCTTAACTTATTTTTTTCTACACATATTGAGCCTAAGAAAAAAGATAAACCCATGAATATCCTAAGATTTAATCCTAATTATACCATAAGTAGATCTTTAGTTTGGGGGAATTTGGATGGGAAGTTTGTTGTATGTGTGTGGAAAAAGTGTGAAAATTGAGAGAATATAAAAAAAAAAAAAAATTGATTGACAACAACTTGAAAAAAAGGAGAAAAGAAAGAAAAATCTGACAACTAGTGTCAAATCTATAAAAAAAAAAAGATAAATATAAAGTTGTTGCACCCTTGTTGAAGAATATATCTCTCATGTAATTAGAAAAAAGGGTATTGGGATTGTGTGAAAAATATTGTGGGTGACATAATTTGAGAAGCTTATCGTATAGGAAAGCCTAAATGACCATTTCAACTACCTTACCTAAGCCTAACAATACAAGCCTAGAAAGACCTTCTGATTCTTGGTTGTGCATTAATCTATATTAGTGGAGAATAGTAAGTATTACAAGCATATGGAATTTTGGGTTAGTGGATTGTTGATTTGAATTGGCATGCATAAAGTGGTTTAATTGTTAGTTAATTGCATTCTATGGTTTCATGAGCTAAATGAAAATAAATTGAAATCTGTCAAGGGTGTAATTGAACTAAAATTCTGGATTATATGCATAAGTGAATTTTTTCATAATCATATTATTGAACCTACTTGAAAATTACTCGTGTTTTGGAGATTGACTTGTTTAATGTTTATTTAGTGTTTTACTCGAGGACGAGTAAAAGCTTAGTTTGGGGGAATTTGTTAGGTTATTTTTAGTATTAATTTTAAATTAAGTTTAGTACATTTTTAATTAAGTTTTAATCGTGTTTGGAGCATTTTTGTGTTTGTTATCTTTTATTTTTACAGATTTAAAATAGAAGAAGATTAGAAAAATATCAGAGAAAAAGATGGGAAAAAGATAAAAAATATCCTGATATTTAAAATAGAGAAAATTGTAGAAGCCGAAACTTCAAGCCTGAATTCGACGGTGTTCTGATTGTATTTTGGAAAAAGTCAAAACATGAAAGTTTTAGATCTCTCTTTTATCTTTCCGGAAAATTTCGAATCGTCCGATTCCGAGCAATATTGAGAGAGTTATGGCCAAAATACTATCAGTCAACGCAACAGAAAAAAAATATCTCGTTTGAGGTTTCCCAAAAATTTAAATCCGAATGGGAATTTAAATATTGCGTTTTTTTCCATATTTTTAGGCCTTCAATGCCTATATAAAGGGAAGAATGGAGTTGATTTCATCAAGCAACTTCAGAGAGAAAAAAAGAGAGAATTCAGATACAGAGTGGAGAGATCAACTGAAAAATTGGAGGCCTACTTCTCAGGGTTTTCAGCATTTTTCTCTTCTTCTCTTCTCTATTTTCATCTCTTTTCTTAAAGTTAATATGTGTAATTGTGCTTCAATGAACATGAGTAACTAAACACTTTATTAGGCTTAGGTGGATATTGTTTGACATTGTTTATGGTTTTAATATGAGTTATTTTCCCCCTAATTTCTATGTATTCTATTTTATTTGTGCTTAACTACTTTTAATTGCTTGATCACCAATTATCTGTCTATGATTTTGATGCGAGATCTGAGAAGTGAGTGTCAAATATGCTATAGTAGAATAGAACTGAATTTCGATATAGGACGAGAGTACCTATATGGTTTAGATAGCTTATAGGGTTTCTGTGTTTAATGCCTGTTGCATGTTAAATTTATCACGAGAGTAGAAAGTTTGCATGTAATTGAGATTTATATATCTGAGAAGACTATAAATTACCTTAGTTGTAATGACCGCTCTAGTAATTTGGATTAGTAAAGGCAATTAGCACTAATTTTTATTATTTTATTATTATTGTGAATCAATTTTAATGTGGACCCCAATATTTAGAAATAAATATTAGAGTTATAATTTCTCAATTCCGGAGATTTTATTAAACTCTAGGGGTAATATTTAGCCTATATGTGAAATATGTTATTTTTGTAATTTTTGCTTGGCGACAACGGAAAATGCGATGGATGGCTAGATTGATCACATGGGTAAGTTTAGAACCCTATTTCATAGTGAGAAATAATTTAGAGAAAATAAATTATCGGGATTGAGCGGGGTTATGGAAATTGACCATTTTACCCGTAGCTTTAGAAATACCCTAGTTTTAAGTCTAAAAGGCATTTTAGTCTTTTGTTTAAGGTGAGTGAGGTGGCTGCCTAGGTGTTTGACACCTAATCTATGTTATTTTCAGCAAAGAGTTTTGGGAAAAAACTCTTGTCTTTTGTGGAAAATTAAGAAAAAGGAAAAATTAGAAAAAATGCTTTGTTCTTGTATTCTCTCTCTCTCTCTCTTTCCTTCGACTGAAGCAAACCAGGGCAAGGATCAACATATTCATTCCATTTTTCTGGGATTTAGCTAGAATTCAAGGAGGTTTCAACTAAGGTAAAGCCCTAGAACTTTTAAAGATATGATTTTAAGCTTTTTCTTTGATTTGAGTTTGTGAAATTGTAAGTTAGGGGCTGTGAAGGCTTGAAGTGCCTAGGGTTCGAATTTTAGGGTTTAGTTGAGTTGATTCTAAGTCCTAGCTGCTGGTTTTAATGGGTGTAGATGGTTTTTATGCAATTTTAGGTTTAAAGTTCAAAGCTTTGAGCTTTAATGGGATAATTGGATTTATTGATTTGTTCTGTGAATTACTGCTTGGATTCTATTGATTATGCATTGTATAGGTATACTGGAGAGTTTGGTAAGGTTGGGGATTGAATTGAATCAAGGGGGATGATTTTTTGGTTCCCAGCAGCAGAACCGGAATTCCGGTTCTGGGAGACCAGTACCAACCGGTCGACCGGCTGGTGACCCAGAACCGGATTGCCGGTTGGGAACCGGTCTACCTGTTTGGGGAATTTCCAGAACCCTAGTTTTGGCCAATTTTGAGATATTTAGGGTATCGCCTTGAGGTTTATCGATAGGGAAACTTTTAGTTTCAAGTTTAAAGTCCCGGAAAGTGATTTAGTGAGTCACTCATCTGTGTTGCAATTATTGTGATTAGGGCATCCATCTAGCACGTGAATTCCGTTCAGCTCGGCCAGCACACTTGAATTCGGAAAACAGGTAAGAACTGTGTAAAATGTATGATGTGATTATCTGAATGTGTGTATATGTGTTTATATATGCATGCTTGAATTATGTTAAGCACTACCAACACTTGTATGAATAAGTTATAGAGTGCATTGGTATAGTGATTATTGTGACTGTGAGTACGATACAGTGATACCAACACGGGCACGGGAATATGCTAAGGTGTGTGGTACATCACTCAGTGTTACTCGGTGTTTGGGGTAAACCCTACCAACACTCGTACAATGAGGTACGATGTGTATGTGGTATAGTTGTTGTACCCTGGTATTGAACGTTCATACTCATCTGTTAAGCTCCGTAAATAGGTGTATGGGCGCCTATTTACAGGTCGGAAATTATATGGTATGTTATATGCATTTCTTACTGAGTCTGTTGACTCACAGTTTCTGCTTCTATGTGTAGGTAAAGGAAAGGCGAAGGCTGAACAGGAGTGAACCTGAGCTCGGGTGGGGTTGTACATGTCAAGCAGCACGACCTAGAGTGTTCGGTCTCGGGACATCTGGGAGTTATATTTTGAAAGTCGCTGTGCGACCTAAAAATTATGTATTTTGAAATGTAAAGTTTAAACAGTAAATTTTACAAAGCTTGAAATCGGGATCCCGGAATTTGTAAATATTATATTATATTACAAAGTTTAATATCTAAAGCAAAAGTTTTAATTTGACACGTTTTTCGAGAAATTTCTTTGATTAGCAAAGATTGCATAATAATTGAAAAAGCACTGTAGCGTGCCTTAGCATTAGGGCGTTACAATTTTGGTATCAGAGCCGCCAGGTTTGTCTACCGAAGCTTGCTATGACATGTACAATCTTCATCAGAGAAAGCTCGGTTCACGGTTCAGTAAGCCCGTACTTGTTTAGTATTTTAAATAAATATGAATGTGAAAGCATGTTAGAAAGCATATTAGATTTAAATTAAATATATTTCTTTAAAAAGAAAAGAAAGTGTGCTGCCTTTAAGTTATTAAGAGCGGTGTTAAGTTTTGATCGCTGTGTAACCTGCCTGGCTATGGATTCGCAGGCTAAGTCCTATTAAATGGACGCCCCGCGAAATACAAGAAGTCAGGGTGGCATGGTTGAGACCGGAGGCGGTCAGGGGAATCCTCAAAATCCTCGTGGTCGCGGCCGTGGCCGTGGCAGAGCTAAGGGTGGTCGCCCTGTAAATCCACCTCAAGCTCCTCCTGATTGGGAGCAAAGATTTGCTTAGATGCAAGATAGAATCCGCCAGCAAGATGAAGAGATCCAAAGATTGAGGCAGCAGGGTCCTCCTGCCGTGCCTCCACAAGTGGTTCAGGCCGTTGCAGTTCCTGCGGTGCCAGCAGAACAACCTGTTGTTGGCAACCGTATGGAGCCGCTGTATGAAAGATTCCGGAAACAGGCACCTCTAGTGTTTCTGGGAGGTCCTGATGTGATGAAGGCCGAGCAGTGGCTTTCAATGATTGAACGCATCCTCAATTTTATGGGAGTGGTTGGAAATGATCGGGTGACCTGTGCCACTTTCCAGTTTCAAGAAGACGCTCTCGTGTGGTGGGAGTTGATAACCCTCACTCGAGACGTCACGTTGATGACCTGGGAAGAATTCAAGGAGTTGTTTAACTCCAAGTATTACAATGAAGCAGTCCGCAGTGCAAAGCGGAAAGAGTTCACTGATCTAGTTCAAACCGAGGGAATGTCGGTTACTGAATACACGACAAAGTTTGATCGGTTGGCTAAGTTTGTGGTGGGAATTGTGCCGACTGATTTTAGCAAGAAAGAAAAATATTTGGCGGGTTTGAGAGAAAAAATTCGACATGACTTAGTGATCACTACTATTGAAGCAACCACATATGCGGAGATGGTTGAAAAGGCTTTGAGAGCCGAGGGGGCAGTGAAATTCCTTCAGGAGGCCCGGGTGACTCCGAGTGTTGGTGGAACCCCCACTGTTCCTACTCCTGTTTATGGTAGGGATGGTGGTGACTCCACCACTGAGCAGAAAAGAAAAGTTGTTCCGGCTTCTGGTGGTTCGGGACAAGGCAAGCGGTTCCGTGGGAACCAAGGCAGAGGAGGACGCGAGGGTTACTCTTACCCTGAGTGTCCACGGTGCAAGAAACATCATCTGGGAGAGTGTAATCGGAAGACATGCTTTCTGTGTGGCATGGTGGGGCATTTCAAGAAAGATTGCCCCCAGGCTAAGAAAGAGGAGCCGAAAGCTGAGGTGAAACCGGTTCCTGCTCGTGTGTTTGCTACTACCCAAGCTGATGCTGCAGCCAGTCCTTCTGTTGTGACAGGTCAGCTTCCCGTCAACAACTTATTATTTACAGTATTATTTGACTCGGGAGCTACACGTTCATATGTGGCTACAGGAGTAATTGACATTTTGGGTAGGCCTTGTGATATTTTAGAAAGAGGGTTTGAAACCCTAATGCCTAGCGGGGAATTGGTTATCTCTAATAGGCGCATTAGGTCTATGCCAATTAGGATTGAAGATAGGGAATTGAGTGCTGATCTCATAGAATTGAAATTAACTGAGTTTGATATTATACTGGGAATGGATTTCTTATCCAAGTATTCGGCCAGTATAGATTGTAGGCGTAAAATGGTGACTTTTCAGCCGGAAGGTGAAGATCCATTTGTTTATGTTGGATCAGTTCAGGGGTCTTGGATCCCGGTTATTTCTGTGCTGAGGGATAGGGATTTACTATGCAATGGTTGTATAGGATTTCTAGCGGTAGTATTTGACTCCAGCAGACCTGAAACATTTGGGCCTGAGGTAGTCCGGGTGGTGAAAGATTTTCTTGATGTGTTTCCCGAGGAGTTGCCGGGATTGCCGCCACAGCGAGAGATTGATTTTATAATTGATCTGGCACCTAGAGTCGAACCTGTTTCTAAAGCTCCATATAGGATGGCTCCAGCAGAACTCAAGGAGCTTAAGTTACAACTTCAGGGGATGCTTGACATTGGGTTTATTCGACCCAGTGTATCGCCTTGGGGAGCTCCGGTTCTCTTCGTGAAAAAGAAGGATGGTTCCCTCAGAATGTGTATTGATTATCGGGAACTAAACAAGTTGACGATTAAGAACAAGTACCCGTTGCCCAGGATCGATGATCTGTTCGATCAGCTTCAGGGAAAGACAGTGTTTTCAAAGATTGATTTACGGTCTGGTTATCATCAACTCAGAATTCGGGAGGAGGACATACCGAAGACTGCTTTTAGAACCAAATACGGGCACTATGAGTTTCTGGTAATGTCATTTGGATTGACTAATGCACCTGCAACCTTTATGGATCTCATGAATAGGGTATTCAAGGATTTCCTCGATAACTGCGTTATAGTATTTATCGATGACATTCTTGTATACTCTCAGTCAGAAGAGGAGCACGAGCATCATCTTCGAATGGTGTTACAGCAACTTAGGGATCACAAGTTGTATGCCAAGTTCAAAAAGTGTGAATTCTGGTTGTCCGAGGTGTCCTTTCTGGGTCATATTGTTGGGAAGAATGGAATTATGGTCGATCCAAACAAGGTGGAATCAGTGAAGAATTGGCCGAGGCCCAAGTCTGTGACGGAAGGTCGAAGTTTTCTTGGGTTAGCAGGGTATTATCGACGTTTCGTCAAAGGATTTTCTAAACTTTCTATGCCCCTAATCGAATTGACCAAGAAAAATCTGAGATTTGTGTGGTCAGATAAGTGTGAGTCAAGTTTTCAGGAGTTGAAGAAACGTTTGATAACAGCTCCGGTGTTAGCTTTGCCATCAGATCAAGAAAAATTTGTGGTTTATTGTGATGCATCCAGACAGGGTCTGGGATGTGTTCTGATGCAAGCTGACAGAGTCATAGCTTATGCCTCTCTTCAATTGAAAGATTATGAGCAGCGTTACCCAACTCATGATTTAGAGCTCGCTGCTGTAGTTTTTGCTTTAAAGATTTGGCGACATTATCTTTACGGTGAAAAGTGTGAGATTTATACTGACCATAAAAGTCTCAAATACTTTTTCACCCAAAAAGATCTGAATATGAGACAGAGAAGGTGGTTGGAGACCAGTACCAACCGGTCGACTGGTTGGTGACCCAGAACCGGATTGCCGGTTGGGAACCGGTCTGCCTGTTTGGGGAATTTCCAGAACCCTAGTTTTGGCCAATTTTGAGATATTTAGGGTATTGCCTTGAGGTTTATCGATAGGGAAACTTTTAGTTTCAAGTTTAAAGTCCCGGAAAGTGATTTAGTGAGTCACTCATCTGTGTTGCAATTATTGTGATTAGGGCATCCATCTAGCACGTGAATTCCGTTCGTGCCTGGCCAAAGACACTTGAATTCGGAAAACAGGTAAGAACTGTGTATAAAGTATGATGTGATTATCTGAATGTGTGTATATGTGTTTATATATGCATGCTTGAATTATTTTAAGCACTACCAACACTTGTATGAATAAGTTATAGAGTGCATTGGTATACTGATTATTGTGACTGTGAGTACGATACAGTGATACCAACACGGGCATGGGAATATCTTAAGGTGTGTGGTACATCACTCAGTGTTACTCGGTGTTTGGGGTAAACCCTACCAACACTCGTACAATGAGGTACAATGTGTATGTGGTATAGTGGTTGTACCCTGGTATTGAACGTTCATACTCATCTGTTAAGCTCTGTAAATAGGTGTATGGGCGCCTATTTAGAGGTCGGAAATTATATGGTATGTTATATGCATTTCTTACTAAGTCTGTTGACTCACAGTTTCTGCTTCTATGTGTAGGTAAAGGAAAGTCGAAGGCTGAACAGGAGTGAACCTGAGCTCGGGTGAGGTTGTACATGTCAAGCAGCGCGACCTGGAGTGTTCGGTCTCGGGACATCTGGGAGTTATATTTTGAAAGTCGTTGTGCGACCTAAAAATTATGTATTTTGAAATGTCAAGTTTAAACAGTAAATTTTACAAAGCTTGAAATCGGGATCCCGGAATTCGTAAATATTATATTATATTACAAAGTTTAATATCTAAAGCAAAAGTTTTAATTTGACACATTTTTCGAGAAATTTCTTTGATTAGCAAAGATTGCACAATAATTGAAAAAGCACTGTAGCGTGCCTTGGCATTAGGGCGTTACATTAGTAAACCTGCTATTGCATAGAAATTAATATTAGGAAAATAATCATATTAGGCCATATCCAATAAAAACAATTGAAATCGAAGCCCTAGTTTTTATTAACTTTCAATTTTCTTGTATAATTGTTTCTTACTAGTTTCTTATTCTTAATTCTTTCTTTATTTTTTATTTAACCTAATAGAAGTAAAAGTTTAATTTTAACGTACTTAACTACACTTCCTGTGGGATCGACCTAACTCCTAGTGAGTCTACTACTTTAAACGATACGTACACTTGCGTGTGCAAAAATATCGCAACAAGCGTCAACAACACCCAAAAGTATAATTGGCCATGATATCACTCTTAACTAGTACGATGCCTGTACTGCTGAACCGACACGATGGTTGTGTCGCTATGATAGTACCAATTCATACTTTCGGGGGAGAATATCACTCTTAACCAGTACGATGCTTGTACTGCTGAACTGACACAATGATTGTGTCGCTATGATATCACCCGAACATATACAATGATACAAACATCATGCATATCTATCATACATATACATACACCCAAATAATCACATCACACATTATACACAGTTCTTACCTGTTTTCCAAATTCAAGTGTGCTGGTCGACCTGAACGGAAATCTCGTGCTAGATGGACGCCCTAATCACAATTGAAACCGGGTAAGTTACATGAATTAAACCCTAATCCCGGGAAACCCAAAACTGAAACCCTAGGTTCTGTTATAATCCTAATGGGTTATTCTAACTCTGGAAATGGGGAAACACCCAACTGAGGCATCGAAATGGCAAAAATTGAGAAAATGAAAGGCCCGGGGAACCCTGCCAAAACCGGCTAGCCGGTTTTTGTGGCCGTGCAAATCGGCTAGCCGGTTTGCACCAGTTTCCCCAAAGCATTTCATTCAATGCTCAATCTTCCACCAAATGCCATGAAACCTTCCAGAGTACCTAATTAGGACATAAACAACATATTCCAGCCAGCAATTCACAGAACAAACCATTCAAAATCAATTTGCCATTAAAGCTCAAAGCTTTGAACTCCATGTTCAAAGTTACATCAAACCAACCAGATAAACTCAAAACCAGTTGCTATGGGCTAAATTCAACTCAACCTAACCCTAGAATTTGAACCAAACCAACATCAAACTCTAACAGCTCCTATAACACAATTTCACCATTTCACACTAAGCAAAAACTTAAAAAACTAAAAAGGGGTTCACTAGGGCATACCTTAACTTGAATCTCCCAAGGTTCCTTGCTGAAATCACCAAGATTCAGCAGCCCTTTTTCCTTGCCATTGCTGGTTTCGAAGAGAGAGAGGGAAGAAAGGAAGCTTTTCCTTTGAATTTCTTATTTTCCTTCTAATTTACTAAATGGAATAAATTAATTTAGGGAAAATCCATTTCCCTTGGCTGAAAAAAAGTGGCCACGTGCCACACTTTTAGGCAGCCACACAACCCCAAACAAATTACCATTTTGCCCTTTAAGTTAACAACTTAGGTGTCTCAAAAGCTAGGGGTAAAATGGTCAATTCCATAACCACGCTCAATCCCGATAAAATATTTCCTTTAAAATATTTCCCACTAAGAAATAAGGTTCTAAACTTACCCATGTGGTCAATCTAGCCATCCATCGCATTTTCCGTTGTCGTTGAGCAAAAATTACAAAAATAACATATTTCACATATAAGCTAAATAATACCCCTAGAGTTTAATAAAATCTCTGGAATTGAGAAATTATAACTCTAATATTTATTTCTAAATATTGGGGTCCACAATTAAATTAATTCACAAATAATAATAAAATAATAAAAATTAGTGCTAATTGCCTTTACTAAACCAAATTACTAAAGCGGTCATTACACCTTAGTGATTAGAGTAGTGCCCACACACAGCAAGCAATACATCAATCATAGTGAGGAAGATCGTGAAGAAAGATCATCAACAAAGGAGTTTTAGCATCAAAGATTCAGAGAAAGAGATCGAGGTTCAGATCTTGATAATACTCTGCTACAGAAAGGATACAAGGGTTAGAGATCTGAACGGAATGAGTCATTTAATTCCGCTGCACCCAATGTAAGGTTTCTTAAACTTTATATGTGTTTATTTCATCGTTTTAGAAAGTTCATATTTAGGGTGTTAATCAACATACTTGTGAGTAGATCTAAGATGCTGGTAAAATAATTTCCAACAACAGGCCTCAGAGCCATGGTAATTGATTTGCTTGCAAGAAATTTGGACTTTAAACCGATTGTTTGATGTTTTGGATGGTATCATGTTGTATTGATTGTTATTTGATGATTGATTGATGTTTGTGAATTTTCGTGAAAAAAATTGAATATCTGTTTCTGGAATTATTTTTATTGGATAGTATGGAAAAAATTAAGCAAGTTACTTTTTTACAGAACTCAACTTCTATTTAATTTGAATTATTTATGATTTTTTGAAGATTCGAAAAAAGATAAGGTTGCTGGATTTCCCCCTGCGCGCGCGGAAATCATGCGTGACACGCATTCCGCCGAGAAAACTCGGCCCAGCACCCTCAGCACGCGCGCAGACGGGTATGCACAACATCCCGTCCGTACAGCTTGCAATTTTTTTGTTTTTCTTCGTTTTTTCATGCTTTTTCATGGAATTAACTTCCGATTTTCTGTGTAGTTCTCTATTTATATATTTACTATTCTTAATTCAACTCTAATTATCATAATGAATTAATTTAATATTTTTTAAATTTAATTCATGATATTAGTGTAATTTGAATTTGAAATAGTCAATATCTATCTTTTTTTGCTTAATTATCTATCTTATTTTTAAATTTGATTATATCTTATCTTATTTTTAAATTTAAGGTCAGATTTTAAATTTTTTAAATTAATTTTTTTTTAAATAATTTGACCTTATTTAAATTTAAAATAAGATAACTATAATCATGTAATTTTAAATAGATGTAAGATATTTTTGCTAACTTTTAAATTTTGTTATTTTATTTATTTAAATTACATTTAAAATCTGAAAAAGATATTCATTTATCTTTTTTAATTTTTTATTTAATTTTTATTTATAAAATAACATTTAATTTTTTAAAAGTAGTTAGCAAATTTTGAAATGATATTTAGGTTGGTTGAAACCTAATTTTTCAAAAATTGTAGGTTTAATTTTAAATATTTTTTTTTTAATTTCGAAATTTTTCAAATTTTTTACGAAAATAATTTTTTATTTATTTAATTAATTATTTTTTTTCGAAATTATTTATTTAAAATTAAATAAATCCTACATCCAACTATCCAGCTAACCTTGTTGCAGGAGTATGTGTTTTAGCTTGTGTGTAACTTTTTTAAAACCTATTATTTCTTGATTGTAAATAGGCATGGTTAACTTGTTGACAGATCCAATGATCTGATTTTAACTCATGGCTCCCTTGGTCAAGTAAATAATTTGTAACAGGTATATTTACAATCTTCTTCCATCTGTGTATGACCTAGCAACATGATAGGACCCATCCAAAGTGTGCCTGTGTGAGCCTATGTGTTTAATTTCATTATAGATGCATATAGGTTGTTGTTGCTAAATAAAATGTCATAGTTCTTGATAGATTTTATTTAGGCCCATTTAGATTTTGGGCCTATTCAATTAATAACAGTTGTTCATTTTAAGGTTAAATTCCTCTCTTTTGGGCCTTGTGTGAGAGTTGGGAGCCATAGTAGTGGGTACGACATACTGAACCTAGCACCCCCTCACATGAACCACCCCATTGTGAAGGCCCATTTGCCTGATTTGAATAACTGTACTAGGTTAATTAAATTAGCTTAACCTAATAAAATTGATTAGCAACATAATTAATTTCATTTATTTTGAAATTAATTTAAGAAAACCATAGTGTAAAGAATTTTATATTCTAAGCTAAACTATATGTATTTTCTTGTATTTAATTAAATATAGAATTATAACCATCTAGATTCTTTCTAAAGCTTAATTTAAATTTTTCATTAAATATTTCTATTTAAGTTGATATTTAGTTATCTACAACTAACCAACTTAAATCTGAATATCTTTTGGATTTAAAATTTCAAAATTAAGTTGAGGAATTTTAGGCATTGGTTATTAAGATTCTTTAGATATCTTTTTTAAGTTAAGATCTTTTCGAATATTAACTTAAAATGGAATATTTTAGATATTTTTTAAGTTAATATCTTTTCGAATATTAACTTAAAATGGAATATTTTTCAAAATTAAGTGGTTACAACTTAATTTTAATTTAATTAAATCTTATTTGAAAAATATTTAAGTTGATATTTTTTTTTAGATTCTTCTAAAACAACTTAAACAAGATATTTTCAAATTTGTTCCATTTATCATTCGAATTTATTTTTCGAATTTAAATAATAATTGAAATTTAATTAAAGTTGTTTTTTTTTTATTTAAACCAACTTTGATTTGTAATTTTTCATTATTATAATATGGAACTTGTTCGATATTTATTCGAATTTATTTTTCGAATTAAATAATAATTGAAAATTAATTAAAGTTGAATTTTTATTTAAACCAACTTTAATTTGTAATTTTTCATTATTATAATATCGAATAAAATGATTATACAAAATAGATATTTTTTTAAAAAAAATGAGCTTTTAATCAAAAGATATTCGATCTCCATTGTTGGTCTTACAATAGTTAAATTTTTTCAATATAACCTCGAGACGCTAAACTTCGTCCCCCTATGGATGGTTATTCGTTGAACACATTTAACACCGTAAGATTTCATTTGATAAGTGTTTTGTGAGTTTTCGTCTCTATTAGACTCTCCCCTACGGTGACTACTTAGAGATAAACTCATAAAACATGAAACAATGGTGGAAGCTCATAAAATGAGAATAGCCTTGACTCTCGCCTACCGGGACAACGTTGGATTCTCATTTTGATCGAATTAAAGGTTGCTAAAATGGTTTTATTTTAGATGAGCTGACAACTCTATTCAACTAATGTTATCTTTGACTCTCGCCTACCGGTACACTGTATTTCATTATGTTGGAAACCTTGGAAAATAAACTATGTTAGATTTAGTATTTTTATAACATATGTGATTATTTGTTATTTTCTGAACTTGTGTATGAATTTTGAACCAAAACCTTACTTCTGTTTTATTGATGTGTTGTAGTGTCTATAACCCTCTTCCGATTCCACTCCTAGTTAATATCTTAGCAATTGAACTTGAAGTTATAAACTCCTTGTCAGAGTAATACTTCACATATGCTCATGATGGACTTTAAATTCCAGAAAGCAAGTACGTTGGGAATTGTTCACTCTGAAGAGCAAATAGTTCATAACTCCATAAATCCTACTACTTCAAGCTTAGTTGAAAAGATAAGAGAAAGTGATTCCACTTCCTCAAGTTATACTTCACAACAAAATGAACCAGCAAGAACAACAATTAACAAACGAATAAGCAGTAATGCTTTAGTCTTCGAATCATGTGTGTTAGAGAATGATAAATCCATTTGGATTCTTGATTCTGGGTCTACAAACCATGTAAGTTGTTCATTGCAATTGCTTGAGAATTGGAATTATTTGAAATTCGGAGATTTGAAACTTAAAGTTGGTAATGGCGAAATGGTTTCGGTTAGGGCTAGAGGAAAAGCCAAACTCAAGTTTCAAAACAGAATTTTGGAATTAGACAATGTCTTATACATTCCAAATTTCAGTAGAAACTTGGTTTCTGTTTCATGCTTACAATTGCAACAATACAAATTAGATTTTTCGAGTTCTGGTTCTACCATTTCTCGAAATGACATTCAAATTTGTGTTGCATCCATGGAACATGGGCTTTATGTTCTTAGACGAGAAACACCATTTGCCCTACATAACAAACTTTTTGAAGTAGCTAAACCTAGAAACCACAAAAAGCAAAAGATCGTTGATGATAATGAAACATATCTATGGCATTTACGTTAGGGTCACATTGGCTATGACAGACTAAACAGGCTAACCAAAGACGGTCCATTGAAAAATGTCGTCTTAGGTGAATTACCTGTTTGCGAATCTTGCCTAGAAGGAAAGATGACCAAACGTTCTTTCTCTGCAAAGGGAGAGCGTGCCAAACAACCCCTAGGGTTAGTACATTCCGATGTCTGTGGACCTTTGAATGTCAAAGCCCGAGGTGGTTATGAGTACTTTGTCACTTTCATTGACGATTACTCTAGATATGGACATATTTACCTTATGCATAAGAAATCTGAAACATTTGCAAAGTTTCAAGAATTTCACGCATTGGCTCAAAACCAATTAGGTAAATCATTAAAGATCTTGCGAACTGATAGGGGTGGAGAATATATGGATATGCAGTTCAAAGATCATTTAATTGAACTTGGAATTGAATCCCAATTAACCGCCCCTATTACTCCACAACAAAATGGAGTTGCAGAAAGACGGAATCGCACGCTTTTAGGAATGGTTAGGTCCATGCTTAGTTATTCAATTCTACCTACGTCCTTCTGGGGATATGCAATTCAGATGGCAACCAACATTTTAAATGTTGTTCCATCTAAATCAATCCCTAAGACACCTTTAGAACTATGGATTGGTCGTACACCTAGTTTACGCCATAACAGAATCTGGGGGTGCCCTGTGTTGGAAATTATTTTACCAGGATCTAGATTTACTAACAAGTATGTTGGATTAACAACCTAATATGAATTCTAAAACAATGAAAATAAACACATATAAAGTTAGAAAACCTTACAGTGGGTGCAGCGGAATATTATGACTCCTTCCGTTCAGATCTCTAGCCCTTGATTTCTTTCTGTAGCAGAGCATCACCAAGATCTGAACCTGGATCTTCTTTTCTCCTTCTTTGATGTAGAATTTCCATAGTCTTCCATACTATGATTGAGATACCACTTGATGTGTGTGGGCACTACTCATCTCACAAGGATTTCGAAATTTCTCTCTATTTTTCTCTCTTAATTTCGTGGCTTTTCATCCATAGAAGAGAAGAGAACAAGGTTGCTTTATATAGGAAAAAGGGAGAGCACAACTTTCCAAATAAACAGTTTCCTCTTTTACTGTGTAATTGATTAACTGTCTTATTTAGTGTGATCCACCACTTTCCTATTATAGCTAGGCTTTGATTAGCAATTACATGGCAATTAAAAATGAAAATAATAATTGGGAAACACAAAGGGAGTGCTCGGCCATAGAGGGAAATGGGCCTCACTTGAATTTTGCAGTTTCCTCAATTTTATTTCTATTTCTCCAAAAATTCCATTTTTCCAATTCTAATCATTTAAATGCCAAAACTAATTATTTAATAACTAAAATAGATTATTAAATAATATTATCATTTAAAATAATTATTAATTAGACATACAAAGTCTCTTAAATAATAATTAAACCTAGAAACCCTTTTATTTACGATTTCATCCTTAAACTGTGAGAATTCATAAAGTAGACATAGTCTAACTTTTAGAATTATAATTGATTAATTAAAATCAATTAACTGAGTCTTACAAGCAGTATGGTCTCAACTAGTATGGGGACCATGGGTCTATATAACCGAGCTTCCAATAAGTCGAACTGAATTTACCAAGTAAATTCCCTAACTTATTAATTTCTCATTGAATCCACACTTAGAACTTGGAGTTGCACTCTCAGTCATATAGAAACGCTCTATATGTTCCACGATATAGACACGTCATTAGTTATCCATTGTTATAACCCTAATGTGATCAATGATCCTCTATATAGATGATTTACACTGTACAGGGATTAAATTACCGTAACACCCTACAATGTATTTTATCCTTAAAACACTTAACCCTGTATAAATGATATTTCACCTAAGTGAAATGAGATCTCCACCATTTATCTTCGTTTGGTTAAGCTCGAAGGAAATCATCCTTTACTTCTATTTGCCAAATAGAAGCTATAGATTCCATATTTATGTTAGCGCTCCCACTCAATTGCACTACAGTGTTCCCAAAATGTACGTATCACCCTGATACAAAACTAGGCTTAACTAACAAATCAAAGAACACGAGTAACACTCTTGAAATTGAGCCTAACCATATCAGGATTTTGATCATGTGATCTAGGATCAACAGGTGATATTGAATTGAATAGATATTACGGTAAATTTCAACATATCTAATCAAAGTTCAATATCGGTCCCTTCCGATGTATACTCCATACATCCGATACTGGTAAACTTTGCCAATGTCCTAGAAAGGACATAACACTTTTCCAAGGTGTAAGAATACCTATCGCTGATTATACCATGTCAGTCTAAATCCAGTGTTCTGACAAATCAGGGAATAAACTTTTGAACATATAATTAAGATTATATTCCACTGTGCTGACAACACTATAATCTTTAACCAACTCATATGTTCTGGACTTAAAAAGAATTCATACATTATATACCTATAATCATGAAATAAATCATGTGAACCATGCAACATAAAATGTTATTTCTGATCTTTATTAATAAGTAAATCTGATTATATGAAATGAGTTTTATTTAGGGCATAAAACCCAACAAACTCCCACTTGCACTAATATAAAACAAAAAGTGCATTTCAAATAATCATTAACACCTTGATATACCAATCAAGTGTAATAGTAGTAAACTCCTCGTAATGGGATCTGACAGGTTAAATTAAACTCAACCTCTTCTCCACCATTACTCTTCCTTAATCACAAAATCCTTGATAATGTGAAATTCCTCTCTATATGTCTACTCTCTTGGGATAGTGGATTCTATACTTTTGTGCAACTACTATTTGGTTATTCAGGAAGTAACCCTAGTAGTTAAGGCAAGTTGGAACGATGCCACAAAAGTATAGAACTTTCCTTAGACTGAATGAGTATCTTTCCTGCAACTTTTAACATTCAGTCTCTCTCTAGTAGACCAAGAGATTTCAGATAGGTTTTTACACTTCTCCAAAATCACTACTCCACCCCCAAAGTAATCACCATCTCATCAGCAGACTTTCTAGCACAAAGGCAAGTCTTGAAATCTGATGTGGTGTAGTCTAAGAGTTTTAAACAAACACCTTTATTGACTAACATATAGTTCCTCTTCTTAATCTTAAGATTTACTTGATTTTCTTCCAATGTTCTTCTCCTGGATTAATCTGATACCTACTCATTACTCCCACTCAACAGCAGGTGTCTGGTCTAAGGCATACTAAAGCATATCTGAGACCTCTCACTGTTGATTTAAGAAATTCTTTCATGGCTTTATCTTCTCTGGAATAGTTGAGACTTTTCCTTTGATAAATAAAATCTATGTCTAAGAAGTTGTGAAGCTTCTATAGATTTCCATTGGAAAGAAAATGCATCAGCATCTCATGCTTGCATTAGAGTAAGTAATTACCAGGTATACCACAAGCCATAGGTTTAGATAAACTCATACCTATAATACTAGGAACAGGAATTTTTGTTAAGTCCATTGAATAAACTTATGAACGAAAATTTCCTTTCATGTCCTTGTAATAGAAAACTTTAGGTTACTCCATGTGAATGGATCAAACCATAGTTCTATTGGCTTTCTTCTTAGTTTCTTATCTTGACAATCCATTACTTGTTTAAACTCACAATCGATTTTAATCACTAGTGTCTTCCAAGTTATAAGAAGGTGAGTTCCTAGAAACTCTCCCACTACAACAAGGTACCGTGAACTATGTCAAAGAAAACTAAATGGTATAGACCTCTTCAGTTGTGTTAAGACAACAGAGGTAGTGGGATCATCTTGTAAAATAAGATGATAGAACACTTTTGGAATCAAGAAAAAAAATATCTCCTTTATTTGCTACTTTATCTTCAGACTTAGTCATTTTCTTAGAAAAGTAGTATTTGTTTAAACAAACACTTTCTTATCTAATGACTATGGGATGCTCCACCCCTAATCACTTAGAATAGCTAAAAAACATGCAATGTAACGCCCTAATGCTAAGGCACCCTACAGTGCTTTTTCAATTATTGTGCAATATTTCTTGTCAAAGAAATTTCTTGAAAAACGTGTCAAATTAAAACTTTTGCTTTGAATATTAAACTTTGTAATATAATATAATATTTACAAATCTCGGGATCCCGATTTCAAACTTCGTAAATTTACTTTTTAAACTTTACATTTCAAAATACATAATTATCAAGTCGCCCAGCGACTTTCAAAATATAATTCCCAGATGTCCCGAGACCGAACACTCCAGGTCGCGCCGCCTGACATGTACAATCTCACCCGAGCTCAGGTTCATTCCTGTTCAGCCTTCGCCTTTCCTTTACCTACACATGGAAGTAGAAACTGTGAGTCAACAGACTCAGTAAGAAATGCATATAACATACCATATAATTTTCGACCTGTAAATAGGCGCCCATACACCTATTTACAGAGCTTAACAGATGAGTATGAACGTTCAATACCAGGGTACAACCACTATACCACATACAGAACGTACCTCACTGTACGAGTGTTGGTAGGGTTTATCCCGATCACGGAGTAACACTGAGTGATGTACCACACACCTTAGCAATATCCATGCTTGTGTTGGTATCACTGTATCGTACTCATAATCACAACAATCACTGTACCAATACACTCTATAACTTATTCATACAAGTATTGGTAGTGTTTAACATAATTCAAGCATGCATATATAAACACATATACACACATTCAGATAATCACATCATACATTATACACAGTTCTTACCTGTTTTCCGAATTCAAGTGTGCTGGCCGACCTGAACGAAATTCACGTGCTAGATGGATGCCCTAATCACAATAATAGTAATACAGATGAGTAACTCGCTAAATCACTTTCCGGGACTTAAAACTTGAAACTAAAAGTTTCCCTATCGATAAACCTCATGGCAATACCCTAAATATCTCAAAATTGGCAAGAACTAGGGTTCTGGAAATTCCCCCAACAGGTAGACCGGTTCCCAACCGGCATCCCAGTTCTGGGTCACCAACCGGTCGACCGGTTGGTACAGACCACCCAGAACCGGAATTCCGGTTCTACTGCTGGGAACCAAAAATCATCCCCCTTGATTCAATTCAATCCCAAACTTTACCAAACTCTCCAGTATACCTATACAATGCATATACAATGATTTCCAGGCAGCCATTCACAGAAGAAACCATCACAACTCAAGTTGCCATTAATGAACAAAGCTTTACATTCAAAGCTCAAGGTTGCACAAAGCTCAACCCAATCAACAATATCAGCTTCTAGGAACTTAATTTAACTCAAATAACTTATACAATTCGAACCCTAAGCATAAACAAACCTAACAGCCCCTATCAAACCAAAACACCATTTCAACCTAACTTAAAAGCTTGAAAATAAATAACCATTAGTCTAGGGCTTTACCTCACTTCCAATAGCTAAAATCCTTGCTGAAAATGCAAGGAAATGAAAGGAAGAAATCTGGTTTGCCTTTGATTTTCCCCAGCCGAAAGCAAGAAAGAGAGAGGAAAGGTTTATGTTGATTTTTTTCTATTTTCTTCTATTTTCTCTAAATGGGAAAAAAGCTTAAGGAAAATCCATTTTCCCTTGCTGAAAATATCTTTGCTAGGTGTCAATCAACCAAAAAGCCACCTATCTCTTATTCCTTTCAAATGACAAAAATGCCCTTTAAGGTATAACTTAGGTATTTCTAAAGCTAGGGGTAAAATGGTCAATTCCATAACCCCGCTCAATCCCGATAATTTATTTTCTCTAAAATATTTCCCACTATAAAGTAAGGTTCTAAACTTACCCATGTGATCAATCTAGCCATCCATCGCATTTTCCGTTGTCGCCGAGCAAAAATTACAAAATTAACATATTTCACATATAAGCCAAATAATACCCCTAGAATTTAATAAAATCTCCGGAATTGAGAAATTATAACTCTAATATTTATTTCTAAATATTGGGGTCCACATTAAAAATTAATTCACAAATAATAATAAAATAATAAAAATTAGTGCTAATTGCCTTTTCTAATCCACATTACTAGAGCGGTCATTACACAAGATATGAGTCGGGTCTGACACGTATTTCCTTAACATAGAGATGTGAATTACGTCATGAACAGCTGATAATGCTGGTGGTAAGGCTAGCCGATACGCTACCTGCCCGACCTTCTCGAGTATCTGAAATGGCCCAATGAACCTAGGGCTTAACTTACCCTTCTTCCCGAAGCGCCTAATACCCTTCATGGGTGAAACTCGCAGGAAAACATGTTCCCCTGCCTGAAATGTGACATCTCTGCGCTTCAGATCAGCATAACTTTTCTGCCTGCTTTGAGAAGCAAGCATCCGAGCCTTGATCTTATCAATAGCTTCATTGGTCCTTTGCACTAACTCTGGACCCAAGTACTTCCTTTCTCCTATTTCGTCCCAATGAATAGGAGAACGACATTTTCTACCATATAACATCTCATAGGGAGCCATCCCTATTGTACTTTGGTAGCTGTTGTTGTAGGAGAATTCAATTAAAGGCAAGTACTTACTCCATGAACCCTCAAAGTCCATGACACAGGCTCGCAGTAGGTCTTCCAAAATCTGGATAGTTCTTTCTGACTGACCATCAGTCTGAGGGTGAAAGGCTGTACTAAACTTTAACTTGGTACCCATAGCTTTCTGAAGACTCACCCAAAACTTCGATGTGAACTTTGGATCCCTATCTGACACAATAGATTTAGGGGCTCCATGGAGACGAACTATCTCCATTACATACAATTCAGCATACTGATCCACTGAATAGGTAACTTTCACTGGTAGAAAGTGAGCTAACTTTGTAAATCTATCCACAATGACCCATACAGAATCATACATCACTGTAGTTCTAGGTAAACCAGTTACAAAGTCCATTGCGATGTCCTCCCACTTCCATTCTGGAAGGACTAAAGGTTGCAATAACCCTGCCGGCCTCTGATGTTCAGCCTTAATCTGCTAGCAGGTTAAACACTTGGACACATAGTCCACCACATCTCTTTTCATCCCATACCACCAGAAGTAGGGTTTCAAATCCTGATACATCTTGGTGGTTCCCGTATGCAACGAGTAAGGTGTGGTGTGAGCTTTATCAAGTATCTCTTTCTTAAGCTCATCAACACTAGGAACACAAACTCGAGCTTTATATAACAACATTCCACTGCTCGAGACTGAAAAACCTCTAGGCCGACCAGCCACTACCTCATCTCGAACTTTAACTAGCTCGGGATCTTCTAGTTGTGCTTTTCTGATTCTCTCCAACAGATCAGATTGGAGGGTTAAATTGTGTAATTTCCCGACCACGAACTCAATTCCCCCAGTAACCATTTCCGAGGCTAGTTGAGGGGCTATCATAACCGTAGTGCACACTTGCCCGGGACCCTTTCTGCTCAGAGCATCGGCCACAACATTGGCTTTCCCGGGGTGATACAGTATTTCGCAATCGTAGTCTTTAACTAACTCCAACCACCTTCTCTGCCTCATATTCAAATCTTTTTGGGTGAAAAAGTATTTAAGACTTTTATGATCCGTATAAATCTCACACTTTTCACCGTAAAGATAATGTCGCCAAATCTTTAACGCAAAAACCACAGCAGCGAGTTCCAAATCATGAGTTGGGTAACGCTGCTCATAATCCTTCAGTTGACGAGAGGCATAAGCTATGACTCTGTCAGCTTGCATCAGAACACATCCTGCACTCGTCTGGATGCATCACAATAAACAACAAATTTCTCTTGATCTGATGGCAAAGCCAACACCGGAGCTGTTATCAAACGCTGCTTCAACTCCTGAAAGCTTGACTCACACTTATCTGACCACACAAATCTTTGATTTTTCTTGGTCAATTCGGTTAGGGGCATAGAAAGTTTTGAAAATCCTTCGACGAAACGTCGATAATACCCTGCTAACCCGAGAAAACTTCGAATTTCTGTCACAGACTTGGGCCTCGGCCAATTCTTCACTGATTCTATCTTGTTTGGATCAACCATAATTCCATTTTTCCCGACAATATGACCAAGAAAGGACACATCGGACAACCAGAATTCGCACTTTTTGAACTTGGCATACAGCTTGTGATCCCTAAGTCGTTGTAACACCATTCGAAGATGATGCTCGTGCTCCTCTTCTGACTGAGAGTATACAAGAATATCATCGATAAACACTATAACGCAGTTATCGAGGAAATCCTTGAACACCCTATTCATAAGATCCATAAAGGTCGCAGGAGCATTAGTCAATCCGAATGACATTACCAGAAACTCATAGTGCCCATATCTGGTTCTAAAAGCAGTTTTCGGTATGTCCTCTTCCCGAATTCTGAGTTGATGATAACCCGACCGTAAATCAATCTTCGAAAACACTGTCTTTCCCTGAAGCTGATCGAACAGATCATCGATCCTGGGCAACGGGTACTTGTTCTTAATCGTCAGCTTGTTTAGTTCCCGATAATCAATACACATTCTGAGGGAACCATCTTTTTTTTTCACAAAAAGAACCGGAGCTCCCCAGGGCGATACACTGGGTCGAATAAACCCAATATCAAGCATCCCCTGAAGTTGTAACTTAAGCTCCTTGAGTTCTGCTGGAGCCATCCTATATGGAGCTTTAGAAACAGGTTCGACTCCAGGTGCCAAATCAATTACAAAGTCAATATCTCGCTGTGGCGGCAATCCCGGCAACTCCTCGGGAAACACATCAAGAAAATCTTTCACCACCCGGACTACCTCAAGCCCGAATGTTTCAGGTCTGTTGGAGTCAAAAACTACCGCTAGAAATCCTACACAACCATTGCATAGTAAATCCCTAGCTCTCAACACAGAAATAACCGGGATCCGAGACCCCTGAACCGATCCAACATAAACAAATGGATCTTCTCCTTTCGGCTGAAAAGTCACCATTTTACGCCTACAATCTATACTGGCCGAATACTTGGATAGAAAATCCATTCCCAGTATAATATCAAACTCAGTTAACTTCAATTCTATAAGGTCAGTACTCAATTCCCTATCTTCGATCCTAATCGGCATAGACCTAATGCGCCTATTAGAGATAACCAATTCCCCGCTAGGCATTAGGGTTCCAAACCCTCTTTCTAAAATATCACAAGGCCTACCCAAAAGATCAATCACTCTTGTAGCCACATATGAACGTGTAGCTCCCGAGTCAAATAATACTGTAAATAACAAGTTGTTGACGGGAAGCTGACCTGTCACAACAGAAGGACTGGCTGCAGCATCAGCTTGGGTAATGGCAAACACACGAGCAGGAACCGGTTTCACCTCAGCTTTCGGCTCCACTTTCTTTGCCTGGGGGCAATCTTTCTTGAAATGCCCCACCATGCCACACAGGAAGCATGTCTTCCGGTTACACTCTCCCGGATGATGTTTCTTGCACCTTGGACACTCAGGATAAGAGTAACCCTGGCGTCCACCTCTGCCTTGGTTCCCACGGAACCGCTTGCTTTGCCCTGAGCCACCAGAAGCTGGAACAATTTTTCTTTTCTGCTCAGTGGTGGAGTCACCACCATCCCTACCATAAACAGGAGTAGGAATAGTGGGGGTTCCACCAACACTCGATATCACCCGGGGCTCCTGAAGAAATTTTACTGCACCCTCGGCTCTCAAAGCCTTCTCAACCATATCTGCATACGTGGTTGCTTTAGTAGTGGTAATAACCAGATTGTGCCGGATCTTTGCACTCAAACCCGCTAAATATTTTTCTTTCTTACTGAAGTCCGTGGGCACAATTCCTGCCGCCAACTTAGCCAACCGATCAAACTTCGTTGTGTACTCAGTGACTGACATTCCTTCAGTCTGAACTAGATCAGTGAACTCTTTCCGCTTTGCACTGCGGACCGCTTCGTTGTAATACTTGGAGTTGAATAACTCCCTAAATTCTTCCCAGGTCATCAGCGTGACGTCCCGAGTGAGGGTTATCAATTCCCACCACACGAGAGCATCTTCCTGAAACTGGAAAGTGGCGCAGGTCACCCGGTCATTTCCAACCACTCCCATAAAATTAAGGATGCGTTCAATCATTAAAAGCCACTGCTCGGCCTTCATCACATCAGGGCCTCCCAGAAACACTGGAGGTGCCTGTTTCCGGAATCTTTCATACAACGGCTCCATACGGTTGCCAACAACAGGTTGTTCTGTTGGCACCGCAGGAACTGCAACGGCCTGAACTTCTTGAGGAGGCACGGCAGGAGGACCCTGCTGCCTCAATCTTTGGATCTCTTCGTCTTGCTGACGAATTCTATCTTGCATTTCAGCAAATCTTTGCTCCCAGTCAGGAGGAGCTTGAGGTGGATTTACAGGGCGACCACCCTGAGCTCTGCCACGGCCACGGCCGCGACCACGAGGATTTTGAGGATTCCCCTGACCGCCTCCGGTCTCAACCATGCCACCTGACTTCTTGTATTTCGCGGGGCGTCCATTTAATAGGACTTAGCCTGCGAATCCATAAGCCAGGCAGGTTAGACAGCGATCAAAATTAACACCGCTCTTAATAACTTAAAGGCAACACACTTTCTTTTCATTTTAAGGAAATATATTTAATTTAAATCTAATATGCTTCCTAACATGCTTTCACATCGCACTTATTTAAAATACTAAACAAGTACGGGCTTACTGAACCATGAACCGAGCTTTCTCTGATGAAGATTGTACATGTCATAGCAAGCTTCGGTAGACAAACCTGGCGGCTCTGATACCAAAATTGTAACGCCCTAATGCTAAGGCACGCTACAGTGCTTTTTCAATTATTGTGCAATCTTTCTTGTCAAAGAAATTTCTTGAAAAATGTGTCAAATTAAAACTTTTGCTTTGAATATTAAACTTTGTAATATAATATAATATTTACAAATCCCGGGATCCCGATTTCAAACTTCGTAAATTTACTTTTTAAACTTTACATTTCAAAATACATAATTATCAGGTCGCCCAGCGACTTTCAAAATATAATTCCCAGATGTCCCGAGACCGAACACTCCAGGTCGCGCCGCCTGACATGTACAATCTCACCCGAGCTCAGGTTCATTACTGTTCAGCCTTCGCCTTTCCTTTACCTACACATGGAAGTAGAAACTGTGAGTCAACAGACTCAGTAAGAAATGCATATAACATACCATATAATTTCCAACCTGTAAATAGGCGCCCATACACCTATTTACAGAGCTTAACAGATGAGTATGAACGTTCAATACCAGGGTACAACCACTATACCACATACACAACGTACCTCACTGTATGAGTGTTGGTAGGGTTTATCCCGATCACGGAGTAACACTGAGTGATGTACCACACACCTTAGCATTATCCATGCTTGTGTTGGTATCACTGTATCGTACTCATAATCACAACAATCACTGTACCAATACACTCTATAACTTATTCATACAAGTATTGGTAGTGTTTAACATAATTCAAGCATGCATATATAAACACATATACACACATTCAGATAATCACATCATACATTATACACAGTTCTTACCTGTTTTCTGAATTCAAGTGTGCTGGCCGACCTGAACGGAATTCACGTGCTAGATGGATGCCCTAATCACAATAATAGTAATACAGATGAGTAACTCGCTAAATCACTTTCCGGGACTTAAAACTTGAAACTAAAAGTTTCCCTATCGATAAACCTCATGGCAATACCCTAAATATCTCAAAATTGGCCAAAACTAGGGTTCTGGAAATTCCCCCAACAAGTAGACCGGTTCCCAACCGGCATCCCGGTTCTGGGTCACCAACCGGTCGACCAGGACTGGTACAGACCACCCGTAACCGGAATTCTTCTCGCTAGGAACCAAAAATCATCCCCCTTGATTCAATTCAATCCCAAACTTTACCAAACTCTCCAGTATACCTATACAATGCATATACAATGATTTCCAGGTAGCCATTCACAGAACAAACCATCACAACTCAAGTTGCCATTAATGAACAAAGCTTTACATTCAAAGCTCAAGGTTGCACAAAGCTCAACCCAATCAACAATATCAGCTTCTAGGAACTTAATTTAACTCAAGTAACTTATACAATTCGAACCCTAAGCATAAACAAACCTAACAGCCCCTATTAAACCAAAACACCATTTCAACCTAACTTAAAAGCTTAAAAATAAATAACCATTAGTCTAGGGCTTTACCTCACTTCCAATAGCTAAAATCCTTGCTGAAAATCCAAGGAAATGAAAGGAAGAAATCTGGTTTGCCTTTGATTTTCCCCAGCCGAAAGCAAGAAAGAGAGAGGAAAGGTTTATGTTGATCTTTTTCTATTTTCTTCTATTTTCTCTAAATGGGAAAAAAGCTTAAGGAAAATCCATTTTCCCTTGCTGAAAATATCTTTGCTAGGTGTCAATAAACCAAAAAGCCACCTATCTCTTATTCATTTCAAATGACAAAAATGCCCTTTAAGGTATAACTTAGGTATTTCTAAAGCTAGGGGTAAAATGGTCAATTCCATAACCCCGCTCAATCCCGATAATTTATTTTCTCTAAAATATTTCCCACTATAAAGTAAGGTTCTAAACTTACCCATGTGATCAATCTAGCCATCCATCGCATTTTCCGTTGTCGCCGAGCAAAAATTACAAAATTAACATATTTCACATATAAGCCAAATAATACCCCTAGAGTTTAATAAAATCTCCGGAATTGAGAAATTATGACTCTAATATTTATTTCTAAATATTGGGATCCACATTAAAAATTAATTCACAAATAATAATAAAATAATAAAAATTAGTGCTAATTGCCTTTTCTAATCCACATTACTAGAGCGGTCATTACATGCAAACCAGGGTTAGCAGTTCTAGCTTTTCTTAAGATTTCGATTAGGTCATCCATGAATCTAGTAATGATTTACATTAAGTATACAACCATTGCATCATTCTGAAATTTTATTTCCATAGAAGGATTTAGGCAACGACTAGTAACTAATCATCAATATGCAACTCGAATTTCTGGGGAGGTAAGTTTGGATATTATTCAAAATCAAATTAATGATCTTTGAACTGCATATCTACTAACTTTTTCTCCACCCCTATCAGTTCGCAAGATCTTTAACCACTTACCATTGCTAGAAATTCATGAAATATTTTCAAACATTTCAAATTTATTTTGCATAAGGTAAAATCTAGAGTGATTGTTTTAAGAATACAACAAATACTCATATCCACCCCTGAATGTACATCCATCTGCGAATGAGATGAAGTTACTTTCAGTGGATATATGCATATTAACTCTTTGTAGAGAATGATCTTGTCAAAACCACTATGAACAAGATACAAATGCCATAGATTTATAAAATGTGGTTGTATCTTTTGATGACTTAGGTTAGTTACATCAAAGAGTTCTTAGAATAGTGCAAGTGGATTCTGGTCACAGAATACTAAACTCATATAGTTTGAATCCATTGAAAGAAAATGGTTATGAAACACTTGTGAAAGTGTAACTGTATAATTAGTAATTCATTCTTGGACCACCACTACTAATCTAACTCTATGATTTGCCTATACAAGTAGGAGATATCTAAGATTGAGGATTTATATCATTTAGGGATAGAATTCCGAGAATATAATCATATGCGTCATCTAATTTCTTAAGAAAAAATAAGACTTTATATGATTTATAGACCATTCATCCAATGATATGTCATTAAGCTAATTCGAAATGAATAAGCTAAGAGGAATTAGGATAATTTCGTTTTAAATAAGAATCCAACGATGCTCCGATTAGCGAGAGTCAAAGTAATCTTATTTATACAATCTTCTTGTTTCATATTGTAAAACACTAGTCTAAGGTGTCATCAATTGATGAACAGCTAGATGTTGCATATACAATATTTATCTTTCGAGATCTAACACTATTATGTTAGTCTAATGGTGAAAATCCATTAGGGATTTATCTCATTAGAAAAACAAATCAAGTTAGACCAACAATGAAGATTCGAAATTAAACTACAATTTAATAACAGAAAATAACATGGTTCAATACAAATTCATACACAATTAAGAAATTATGATGCACATAGCAAGTAGGAATGACAAGTGAAAATACTAAAACATACAATCCTAAATAATTTCCAAGGTTTTCAACAAACTGATATCAGTCCCGTTTTGGCGAGAGTCAAAGCTACCATTCATTGAATAGAGTTGTGAGCTCATCTAAAATGATCAACATTCTAGCAACCTTTTATTCGATCAAGATGTGAATCCGCGTTGTCCCGTTTAGGCGAGAGTCAAGGCTATTCTATCTTATGAGCTTCCACCATTGTTTCATATTCTTGCAAGTCTTATACAGTCGTCACCATTAGGGTGAGCATAAACTATATAAAAAAAACTTACAAGATTACTTATCTTTCGAGATTAAAGGGTGCTAACTTGCTAATGAACGTTCCTCCATTAGGGAGGATTACTCACTAAAACAATAGCTATGTAAAATCAACAATGGAGATCGAATATCCTTATAATAATAAAGCTCATTATTTAATGAAGGGTTGTATTTTCTTCTAATATTTATTTTAATCAATTTATTTTGAATATATATTTATTTAATTAAAATTTCCAATTTAGAATGAAAAATTCTAAATATAAATTTTAATGTAATATTTATAAATTATACTTAGATGGATATGAAAATAACGTGAATTATTTCCATCTTAGTAATAATTTCCATAAATATTTAGAAAATTATTCAATCTAAGTTGTTTCAAAATTAATTTAAATTAATTTACAACTCAAATTTAATTTTCTATAAATATATATTGTATTTCAAAAATGCTTTAAAATAAAATAAAAAATAAATCCTGGAAAATTACTCTAATTTTATGTTGGCCCAAAATTAATAAAAATTAATTTTCAACAAAAGATATAATTTCCCTATTTAATTAAATATCTAAGAAAAATTTCAAATATTTAAGTATCATGATTAAAAAATCAACTTAAATATTAATTTTCTATTTAATTAAATACACTAGAAAAATACTTCAA
This sequence comes from Cannabis sativa, assembly GCF_029168945.1. Lineage (NCBI taxonomy): Eukaryota > Viridiplantae > Streptophyta > Magnoliopsida > Rosales > Cannabaceae > Cannabis > Cannabis sativa. Next base: position 51,230,995 of record NC_083607.1, on the reverse strand, counting down.
GCAAAACAGATAATATCTATCTAGACTTTCGTAGACTAATTAATCCAATTTCTAATTATAATATATTTTAGTTCATTTATTTTAATTAACCATTAAATGAAAAAGTCATTGATTTAAGTTGGTCCAAAATTAAATAAATAATTTTCAACTTTAATCTATTTTTCAAATAAAATTCGAAATTTCTGCATTAAAGAAATGCAATTTCAAAATTTTGGGAAATGATTAATAAAATAAAGTAAAATATATTTTGAAAATTATTCAAACTTAAGTTATTCTGAAATAAGATTCCAAACTTAAAATAATTTTCAACTTTAATTAAATAACATGAAAATAACAATATTAAAGTATCATGATGAAAATCAACTTAGATATTGAATTTTCAATTTAATTAAATGTATTAAATTCAAGAAATAAATAATTAAGTAAAGAGGAAACTTAATTATTAATTCTAGTTTAATACTAGGAAAATATCCTAAACTCAGATTGTACCAAAATTAATTATGAGACAATTAATTTCACAATCAATGATATTTTCCTATTTAATATTAGAAATAATAACTAGTACTAGAAATAACTATCTAGAATATATCATTGACTAAGTGTTTTTCTAAAATTAACTTTAAAATATTACAATGAAAAATAAATTTCATATATTTTAAAAGTTAATTATGTTGCTAATTCAATTTTAATTAGGTTAGACTAATATAATTAACCTAATACAATTATTTAAATAAGGCAAATGGGCCTTCACAATTGGGGTAGTTCATGTGAGGGGGAGCTGGGTTCAGTATGTCGTACCCACTTCTATGGCCGCCAACTCTCACACAAGGCCCAAAAGAGAGGAATTTAACCTTAAAATAAACAATTGTTATTCATTGAATAAGCCCAAATCTAATTGGGCCTAAATAAATTTCCTTATGTCAAAATTTATTTTAGCAACCTAGTCTATTTACTTAGTAAAAACTTAAATGGGCTCCCTAAATGTATCTAAGCCCAAAAGCAAACATATAGGCTCACACAGGTCAAATGATTTGGATGGACCCTATCATGTTACTAGGTTTACACAGATGAAAGAAGTACAAAATTTACCTGTTACAAATTATTTATAAGATCTATCGTCAATTGGACTATGATTAAAATGAGATCATTGGATCATGATCCGTCAACAAGTTAATCATAGCAATTTAGATCAGATAAATAATAGGTTTGTTAAAAAGTTTTGAATAAACAATATAAATAAACAAACATTGTCCATGTAACAGATGTGAATAAAGATATTAATATAATTAAATTATTATTCTTAAACTAACCAAATAAAGGAAACTAATTTTAAAATATCTAGGTTTATTTGAATCAAATTAAATTAAATATCTAATAAGATTAATGATTTAAAAGGAAAGAATCTCCAATATCACTTTCAGATCTTATAATTTAATAAAATAAACTAATTTTAAAATAGATTTGGTTAAATAATAATTACCATAATTATATGTCAAAATATCTCAAATTAAGCAATATTCAAATCTCTACAAAAATATCTATGTTATTTAAATATTTAAGATATGATTTATAAATTTCTAATAAGGAAAAAATGATATATATATATATATAGAAAAAATATCATTTTTATACTTATAATTTATAAATAATTAAATATTTAACAAAATAACAAATTTTTGAATTTAAAAAACATTATGGTAAGTATATCTATAAAAATATCTATGTTAATTTCAAATTTATTAATTATTTAATTTGTCATATAAGATAATTTTAATATAATATTTTAAATAAAAAGACAAAGTTATCTTTTAATTTAAAATATCTTAAATATCAAAAAATCTAATCTTATAATTAAATAATAAATAAATATTAAAGAACTTAACAAATTTTTAAATCTGACCATAATAGGAAATATTTAAAAATTGGAAACAATCCAAAATAGAAATATTTAAAATTGGAAAAAATTCCAAATTGAAAATATTTAAAATTGGAGACATTTCAATTTAGAAATATTTAAAATTGGAAAAATGAATTTTGGGAAACAATCCCATGAAAAAATTAGATTTTTGGGGAAAAACCCCAAAAATTCGCAACTTTGGGTTTGGCTGCCCAGTAGGCTGCAACTGCAGCCCAGGAGGGCTGCTAGCAGCCCATACGCGCGCGGAGAGGGTGAAGCTGGGCGAGAAATCTCGGCGCCAGCAGGGTTTTCGTGGGCGTATTTGGGCGGACAGCAGGGTGCACATGGGCTGGATGCTCAGCTTACGCGCGCGGAGGAGGAGCTTGTCTGAAGCTCCTGGGCGTGCGATTGAGCATCCATGCATACCCGAAATCCAATTTTTTCTAAATTCATAACTTTCTCAATTTTTATCGGAATCAAGTTTCGTAAAAAACAAAATTTCTTAATTTTTCACAAGGAATCCAAATAAAATATTTTCGAAAATTGAAAAAATATTTTTCATGGAAAACGAAACTGTACAACACCAACATTCATCAAGCAACACACAAACCAACATGAAGCCATCCAAATCAACACAGAAACATGCAATCATCGTTTTAATTCATATTACATGAAAGTAAATCATTACCATGGCTCTGGTGCAAGTTTTTGGAAATTATTTTACCAGGATCTAGATTTACTAACAAGTATGTTGGATTAACAACCTAATATGAATTCTAAAACAATGAAAATAAACACATATAAAGTTAGAAAACCTTACAGTGGGTGCAGCGGAATATTATGACTCCTTCCGTTCAGATCTCTAGCCCTAGATTCCTTTCTGTAGCAGAGCATCACCAAGATCTGAACCTGGATCTTCTTTTCTCCTTCTTTGATGTAGAATTTCCATAGTCTTCCATACTATGATTGAGATACCACTTGATGTGTGTGGGCACTACTCATCTCACAAGGATTTCGAAATTTCTCTCTATTTTTCTCTCTTAATTTCGTGGCTTTTCATCCATAGAAGAGAAGAGAACAAGGTTGCTTTATATAGGGAAAAGGGAGAGCACAACTTTCCAAATAAACAGTTTCCTCTTTTACTGTGTAATTGATTAACTGCCTTATTTAGTGTGATCCACCACTTTCCTATTATAGCTAGGCTTTGAGTAGCAATTACATGGCAATTAAAAATGAAAATAATAATTGGGAAACACAAAGGGAGTGCTCGGCCATAGAGGGAAATGGGCCTCACTTGGATTTTGCAGTTTCCTCAATTTTATTTCTATTTCTCCAAAAATGCCATTTTTCCAATTCTAATCATTTAAATGCCAAAAACTAATTATTTAATAACTAAAATAGATTATTAAATAATATTGTCATTTAAAATAATTATTAATTAGACATACAAAGTCTCTTAATTAATAATTAAACCTAGAAACCCTTTTATTTACGATTTCATCCTTAAACTGTGAGAATTCATAAAGTAGACATAGTCTAACTTTTAGAATTATAATTGATTAATTAAAATCAATTAACTGAGTCTTACAAGCAGTATGGTCTCAACTAGTATGGGGACCATGGGTCTATATAACCGAGCTTCCAATAAGTCGAACCGAATTTACCAAGTAAATTCCCTAACTTATTAATTCCTCATTGAATCCACACTTAGAACTTGGAATTGCACTCTCAGTCATATAGAAACGCTCTATATGTTCCACGATATAGACACGTCATTAGTTATCCATTGTTATAACCCTAATGTGATCAATGATCCTCTATATAGATGATTTACACTGTACAGGGATTAAATTACCGTAACACCCTACCATGTATTTTATCCTTAAAACACTTAACCCTGTATAAATGATATTTCACCTAAGTGAAATGATATCTCCACCATTTATCTTCGTTTGGTTAAGCTCGAAGGAAATCATCCTTTACTTCTATTTGCCAAATAGAAGCTATGGATTCCATATTTATGTTAGCGCTCCCACTCAATTGCACTACCGTGTTCCCAAAATGTACCTATCACCCTGATACAAAACTAGGCTTAACTAACAAATCAAAGAACACGAGTAACACTCTTGAAATTGAGCCTAACCATATCAGGATTTTGATCATGTGATCTAGGATCAACAGGTGATATTGAATTGAATAGATATTACGGTAAATTTCAACATATCTAATCAAAGTTCAATATCGGTCCCTTCCGATGTATACTCCATACATCCGATACTGGTAAACTTTGCCAATGTCCTGGAAAGGACATAACACTTTTCCAAGGTGTAAGAATACCTATCGCTGATTATACCATGTCAGTCTAAATCCAGTGTTCTGACAAATCAGGGAATAAACTTTTGAACATATAATTAAGATTATATTCCACTGTGCTGACAACACTATAATCTTTAACCAACTCATATGTTCTGGACTTAAAAAGAATTCATACATTATATACGTATAATCATGAAATAAATCATGTGAACCATGCAACATAAAATGTTATTTCTGATCTTTATTAATAAGTAAATCTGATTGTATGAAATGAGTTTTATTTAGGGCATAAAACCCAACACCCTACTCATGTCTTAAGAAAGAAAGATGACAAACTTGAGTCACGAACTGAAGTTTGCATGTTTGTTGGTAATTCTAAAGAGACTAGGGTGGACAATTTTATAGTCGCAAGGATGATAAAGTGTTTGTTTCTACAAACGCAACTTTCCTTGAAGATGACTATATTAAGAATTTCAAATCCCAAAGTAAAGTAGTGTTGGAGGAAATGCTTTCAGATATAAGTCCTTCCAATGTTCCGTCCTCTTCCACTCGTGAAGAAGACAATCCCACTCCCTCAGTTGAACAAACTGAGAAATCTACTACTAAAGTTTCTGTTCAGAAGATCACCGCACCTCGTCGTAGTGGGAGGGTTTCAACAAAACCAACTCGTTATGGCTTGGATGGTGAAATCAATATGGTCGTAGGTGACGGTATTGAAGACGATCCATTAACCTATAAACAGGCAATGGCTAGTCCGCAACGGAAACGATGGTCGGCCGGCATGGATTAAGAAATGGATTCCATGAAAAAGAACAAAGTCTGGGAATATGTAGACTCACTTGACGACTATCATCCGATAGGATGCAAGTGGGTTTACAAGAAGAAAAGAGGAGCTGGAGGCGAAGTCGAAACTTTTAAAGCTAGACTTGTAGCCAAGGGTTCTACCCAAAGAGAAGGCGTGGACTACAAGGAAACTTTTAGTCCTGTTGCCATGCTCAAATCCATCCGAATTCTTCTCTCGATAGCTGCTGCTTTCGATTATGAAATCTGGCAAATGGATGTCAAGACTGCCTTCCTTAATGGGGTACTTGAAGAAACCATCTATATGGAGCAACCAGAAGGTTATGTTCTTCCTGGGCAGGAAAAGAAAGTTTGCAAATTAAATAGGTCTATCTATGGACTTAAGCAATCTTCTCGCTCATGGAACATAAGGTTTGATGAAATCATCAAGACCTACGACTTTCTTTAGAATGAAGATGAACCTTGTGTTTACCAACTCAAGGAAGACCAAGAAGTAGTATTCCTGGTCCTTTATGTTGATGACATTTTGATTATTGGAAACAATGTCAAGAAAATGAATCACATCAAGGAATGGCTCAACACTCAATTCGATATGAAAGATTTGGGTGAAGCAGCCTATGTTCTTGGTATTCAGATTATCGGAAACCGGAAGAACAGATCTCTTGCTCTCTCTCAAACAACCTACATAGACAAAGTCTTAGAGAGATTCTCCATGAATAACACCAATGGGGCAAACATGCCTTCTAGATGTGGTATTCGTCTATCTAAGGAACAGTCTCCGACTGATCCTTAAGAGATAGAGGACATGGCGAAAATTCCCTATGCTTCAGCAGTTGGAAGTCTAATGTATGCAATGTTATGCACTAGACCTGACATCTGTTATGCAGTTGGAATCGTGAGCAGGTATCAGTCTAATCCAGGACAACAACATTGGAATGCAGTTAAGTATATTCTGAAATACTTAAAGAGTACAAGGAATCTTGTGTTAGTCTACAAGGGTGGTGCTTTAAATCCCATAGGCTACACTGATTCAGATTTCCAGGCAAGTCTTGAAGACAGGAAATCTACATCTGGGATGGTGTTTACTCTTGGGGGTGGAGCAGTGGTTTGGAGAAGTGCAAAACAAACCGCGATATCGGACTCAACTATGGAAGCTAAATACATAGTTGCAGCCGAAGCTGCTAAAGAACTTGTCTGCCTAAGAAAGTTCTTCACCAGTATAGGTGTCGTTCCTGGAATGGAAAAGCCTCTGGTCTTACTTTGTGATAACAATGGAGCAATAGCAAACAGTAAAGAACCTCGAAGCCACAAGAGAAGCAAACACATTGAACGGAAGTATCACATTATCAGAGAATACGTGGCAAGAGGGGATGTACTAGTTGAGAAAGTTGACACAAAGGACAACCTAGCTGATCCATTTACCAAAGTCTTGGCCGTGACAACATTTGAAAAGCACCGTCACAATTTAGGATTAATTGATATGTACTAATTAGTTTTATATTAGTGCAAGTGGGAGTTTGTTGGGTTTTATGCCCTAAATAAAACTCCATTTCAATGTAATCTATTTTATTTAACATCAATAAAGAAACAGAAATATTTTTCATTCATTTGTGTATGTTTTGGTTCACTTTATCAATTGCTTGTCTATTTGATTTATAAATTCATCATAAACCCTTTTCACATACTTGATCCTATTTATTGTGTTGTAATCACATTGGAAAGTAAACATGACTATGTGAATAAAGTTTCCTAGATTTATCAGACACAGGGTTTTACTGATATGATAATCTACACAAGAGTTTACTTGCATTTGGAGAAATGCTATGTTCTTTCCAGAATATTGGTTAAAGTAAAGGTTAGGTGGGATGCATGGAGTATGCATCGGAAGGGACCGATATTGAACTTTAACTTAGATTTATTAAACTTACCGTAAAATCTATTCAAGTTAATATCGCCTAGTTGATCCTAGATCAAATGATCTTAATCCTTTTATCATTAGGCTAAATCTCAGGAGGCTATTCGTGTTCTTTGATTTGTTAGTTAAGCCTACTTTTAGGTCAGGGTGATACGTACATTTTGGGAACACGGTAGTGCAATTGAGTGGGAGCGCTAACATAAACATAGAATCTGTAGCTTCTATCTAACGAATAGTAAGCAAAGGATGATCTCCTTCGAGCTTGACCAAACGAACATAGATGGTGGAGTACTCATTTCACATAAGCTGAAATATCATTTATACGGGGTCAAGTGTTTTAAGGATAAAATACATAGTAGGGTGTTACGGTAATCTCATCCCTTTACGGTGTAGATCATTCATATAGAGGATCATTGATCACATTAGGATTATAACAATGGATAACTAATGATGCGTCTATATGGTGGAACATATAGAGCATTCTATATACTGAGAGTGCAATTCTAAGTTCTATGCGTGGATTCAACGATGAATTAATAAGTTAGTGAATTTTAGTGCTAAATTCTTGATCTACTTATTGGAAGCTCGGTTATATAGACCCATGGTCCCCGCACTAGTTGAGATAATATTGTTTGTAAGACTCATGTAATTGGTTTTGATTAATCAATTATAATTCTCAAATTAGACTATGTCTATTTGTGAAAATTTCACTAAGTAAGGGCGAAATTATAAAGAAAGAGTTATTAGGGGCATATTTGTTAATTATGATACTTTGTATGGTTCAATTAATAAATATTATAAATGATAATATTATTTAATAATTATTTATAGTTATTAAATAATTAGAATTGACATTTAAATGGTTGAATTAGAAAATTGGCGTTTTTGAGAAAATTAGATACAAAAGTGTTAAAACTGTAAAATTGCAAAAAGTGAGGCCCAAACCCAATAAGCCATGGCCGACCACTTTTGTAGGTAATTTAAATTGATATTTTCATTATTTTAATGCCAAATAATTCAAAGCTAACCCTAGTGGAATGATATAAATAGGTAGTGAAGGCTTCAGGAAAATTACACTTCTGATTTAGAGAACCTGAGCCTCTCTCTCTACCTTGGCCGCCACTCTCTCTCTCTCTTCTTCCTTGATAATTTCAAAACCCCTTAGTGATTAGAGTAGGGCCCACACACAGCAAGCAATACCTCAATCATGGTGAGGAAGATCGTGAAGAAAGATCATCAGCAAAGGAGTTTCAGCATCAAAGATTCAGAGAAAGAGATCCAGGTTCAGATCTTGATAATACTCTGCTACAGAAAGGATACAAGGGTTGGAGATCTGAACGGAAGGAGTCATTTAATTCTGCTGCACCCAATGTAAGGTTTCTTAAACTTTATATGTGTTTATTTCATCGTTTTAGAAAGTTCATATTTAGGGTGTTAATCAACATACTTGTGAGTAGATCTAAGATTCTGGTAAAATAATTTCCAACAGTTGTCACGTACAGTAGTCATTTTGGACAAATCAATGTAAAGACAAGGTCTTTACATAGGGCGTGGGACAGAAACATTGGGTCATTGCGTATATTTGATATATGTTGCGACTGTACTAACTTCTATTCTATTTTCTACGAGACACATAGTGTGCAACTAGGCCATGTATTAGTCACATCTTCTCACATATTTATATCATGAAATGAAAACCTATTAGGGTTTCTACCCTTCACACGTCATTATTTTCCTATCGAAAACTAGATCCACATGTCAACTAAATACGAGACTATAATCGTTATTTTATGTAAAATATTTATCCTAACAAATATATCTCATATAAAAGGATTTTTATCATTTTTATACACCTTTTTTATAAAGGAAAAGTAGAGTGCATTACTATAAAAAAAGGTTGGACTTCATTGCCATTACACAAAATATTAATAGGAATATTCGAAACATCAACAATTTGTAATGTTGTTTGCATATCGACCCATTTCGCAACATTATGGGCCATAAAATTATAGAATCTCGGTAAATAAACAAAATTACAACCTAAAAATCAACTAGAAAGTTTGTTACAGGTTGTTACATAGTTATCAATACTCCAAATAGAAATCGCCTTTTGCAAAGCCTTGATAACTATTTCCGAGTCACTTTCAATGAGAATATACTGATGCTTCATACCAATAGAATTCTGAATAGCTAGTTCGCAAGTAGCCACTTCTCAAATGAGCGGATTTGAGAAGTCCATCCTATTGGAGGCAATCCACAAAACTTATCCCATCTGATCCCTCGCCACAACAATCCCACACATAGACTCGCTTCTCACTTTTACATCACATTTAATCTTTACCTAGTTTTCGGGAGGCGGGGTCTAGCAAGGTATGGTAGCTAGGGGTGGCAGATGGAAAAGAGAAGAGCTATAATCTACATATCAATGATGGATTAATTGTGTCGATGTAATGTTTAATTTTATTCAGATTTTATCACGTTAATCAATACACAGTATTTTTTAATTTATATTATCTTCTCTTTGTTCATATAAATTATTCCATACTTCATTTTTATTATTTTTTTATCTTATTTTTTGTTTGATGGAGGGATAAAATATTTTAATAATAAAGCAGCTTAAATTCTCCATCTTCTTCACTGTATGTTGTTTAATGTCATTTATATTTTTTGAAAGTATCAAATATCATCAATATGAAAAGAGAAAAAGTAGATAATGTATCTAATAACATCAAGAAGTGTGTGATGCACCCAATTTTCATCTATTCCTAACATAAGAATAATAATAAACAGGATAACATAACTCAAAGTAATCTTCATAATAAATAAAAAAAATAAGTGGGTGATGATTTTTTTGGTTTTGATTAAATTATTTTATCTTTTTGTGTTTAATACTATTTTGTTTTTTGTTTTTTTGGATTTTATTATTGTATTTAACACTATTTTGTTTTTTTGGTAAATTAATGCATATCTACTAACTTGTAAATTCAAATGCATTATCATTTAAAAAAAAAAAATCAAATGCATTAATATATATAATAATATTTAAATTAAATATTTTTATTTTTAATATAAGCCATTTTTTTTCTTTTTCTTGTTATTTATTTTAAAAGGCATGCACATATAAAAGCTCTTTCTCTTGTTATTTATTTTGAAAGGCATGCACATATAAAAGCTCATTCTTTTTTTTATTATTATTTATTTAATAATAAATATACACACAATCACATTGTATATAATAATTCAAGATAATTATTTTTGACAACTCTATTAATATAAATTAAAATGTCTTATTTATTTTTTGTTTTTTTTTTCTTTTTCTTGTTATTTATTTTAAAGGGTACATGTATAAGTTTTTTTTTCCATAATAATAAAATATACACACAACTATATTGTATATAATAATTTAAGATAATTATTTGTCACAACTCTATTAATTAGTATAAATTAAAAAGTCTTATTTGTTTTTTTGTATTTAAATTTTTTTCAAAAGACTTATAAATTTTTTATTTATATAATAATAGATTATATGTAATAATCTATACACACATGACACACAAGATGATTTTTTTTTTCATAACACTAAAATTAAAAATTCACATTGATCTTCATTCCCCATTTCTTCTTGAAAAAAATATGTACTTAAAAGTTTCATATTGTATTAAATTTATAATTCATTTTCATCAAAAAAAAATGTATACTTAAAAATTTCACATTATATCAAATTTATTAAATATATATAAATATTTTGATTCTACAATTTAAGATGTGGTTACTAAAGAATAAAAGAGAATAAATAACATATAAGACTAGAATTATAGAATTTTCAATCTTTATTAATACATGTTATATACATGCTATTAGTTCAACTTGTACAGAAGAGGTTTAAAATAAACTTATATGCGGTATCTTTTAATAAAATTAAAGTCCATCCTAATTTTTTTCTTAACATACATAATTTTCATTTACGTGTACAATTGAGTCTACTTTTGATAATAATTTTTTTTATTGAAAAAGAAATGAAATTTTAAATTTTTTATTATTATAGTTAATAAGTCTATAATCATTCATTTTCTTCTTAGTTTAAAATTTCTAATTTATTTATTTATCAATAATAATTTTTTTGATATTTATTCTCCTTTTTTTTACAAATCCTAATTTGTGTATTTATTTTTAACGATTAATGTATATATTTAAATCAAAACAAATTTACTAATAGAAATATAAAAGAAAAATATAAAATTTGTTAAGATAGGCTTTTTGTTATTATCAATTTAATTACTTATTGTATAATAATTATTTTAATGGCTAATTTATCAGTTTTGAATTTTATATCAAGAAAACCTAAATTATAAAAGAGATAATAAATTAATTTTTCTTTTTTTTTTAAAAGATTAATTTATTATATTTAGCAGAGTTCTTTAAGCATAAATGTTTTTTCAAAAATATATTATTAATATAATGAAATTATCAATAAAATATATTAATGTAATAAATTTTTGAGATGTTCAAAATGTAATATTAAGTAAATATTATTTTGAATCTTGCATTTTAAAAAATACCGATTGGACTATTTATTTTGTCAAATAATTTATATTTTTAAAATAGAATATAACAATACTGTGAGCCCAACTTCAGTCGAAATACAATATTATAATACTATGATTTGGAACTGATTTTAATTTTGTTATATCTTAATTCTATTAAAAAAAATTGACTAAAATTAAGTGGAGTAGTATTGTGTTTTATTTTTAAAAATATAAGGTCTAAACTAGTTTTTAATAAAATAAAAGGCCAGTCAGAAAATTTATATATGTTATAGATTATCATTAGTATTATGCAAAAATAGCTATAAATTAATATTATAGGATTTAAAAAAATATGTAATTTAAATAGTGTTTAATTAATTTTGTATTTTTTTCATTACAAAAGATAATTACTTTTAGTGACAACCTTTTAGTCACAATATAATTTTTTTGTGACTAAATGTAATTTTTAGTTGCAACAAAAAGTTACTTCTCACTAAAATATAATATTTAGATACAAGTTGTCACTAATTTAGTTTTAGTCACAACAAGTTTTGTGACTAGAAACACATTTAGTCACAACAAATTGTGATTTTTGTGACTAATACCTTTAGCCATGGATATTTTAGTCACAACATAAGAATACTGATTTATAATTAATCACAGCTTTTTTACTTTTAGTCATAAATTTTATTGTGACTAAAAGTAAGATTTTTTTGAAGTATTATTTTTCATTGGGGGAGGGGGATTTAAACAGTGGCAGAGGGACACACATGACCCCACTAAATTTTTTAAATTTTATTTTTGTATGTATTTTTTTATATATATTTATATTTTTGTCCCCATAAATTTAATTTTTATTTTAGTTTTGTCATCCCATATTATAATTTTGCCTTTATAAATTTATATTTTTTATTTTTATCTTCACATATTTTCATATTTAGTCTCATATATCTACTCTAATCTCTATTAAATTTATATTTTTTTATAAGTGTAGTTTTTATCCAAATTTTTTTGCCCCTCTTGTGGCTTGGCTTCGTCACTGGATTCAAATTTGAGACCTCCTCTTTCAGAAGAGTGTGGAACCACTAGACTATGTCTATGGCCACTTTAATTAATTGTGTATTAATTATTACTTTTATTATTATTCTAACTATTTTTCTAATTTTATACTAATTTTAGGGAGCACGTCCAAAAACTATTTAATATCATAAATATTAAAAAAAAAATTGGTATAGATGATTATTTTGTCCCATCTTTCTTCTTCATGACTGCAATTTGGGGTATTTATTAAAACACATTCAATATTTTTAGATATATCTAGATTCAATCCATTTATGTATTAGATATTATATTTTATTATCCAGTCTCATCCAATTAATATTAGTCAACTATTGATTCAATATCTCATGGATGTTAGATTGGATGTTTTGCATGTATATTTATTGCATTGGTTTAGATTTATTCAATAATTTAGACTTAATATTTTTGATATTGGATCGGATTCATTAAATATTTAAAATCCAGTATTTATTAGATTGTATTGGATTCATCTAATTAAAAAATATAGTGAAATTATAATATTGATTTTTATATATATATGGAGGAGGTTTCAATAATTATATCAAATATGTAACTATCATGGTTACATTTATTTTTAACCATTAGATCATTGTTAAATGGTTGCGATTAATTTTGAAATTAAAAGAAAAATAAATAATAAATAACTTGTAACTAAATACTTTATTTCCTTATGAAAACTTAACTAAAATTAATTATATTTAAAATTAACTCATTAATAATTATTAATTAATTTTATGAAATTTGTAAATAAGTAAAAATCTTTTAGCAATTATTTTTTTAACTTAAATAATTAAAATAATTGCAACAAAACTCTTTATAATTTAAAGTTATTACACACATAACCTTAATTAATAAAAAATATTATGAATGACCTCTAATTAAAAGTACTTTTATGCTTAATCTTATTTTTTTTAATACTTTTAATTGCTAAATTAGTGTGTCAGTCTAAAATTAGTTCAAGTTATTTAGTTTTTTTCCTTTTAAAAAATGAAAAATAAAGTAAAAAATGTAATTACAACTATAAAATTAATTATTGTTAACTATTTTCGTTCCTCGTTGAAATTATCTTCGTCAATCTAAAGATTGTAAAAAAATTTATCAAAGTAGATTACCAATTAATTGAAATTGTTGCTTCTTTTTCACAAATAAGCATAACAGTAGGAAAATATTAAGCAAATTATTAATAATCAAGTAAAATTCTTATTGTAGCAGGTTGAATAGAGAAATGGATTCGTGGCATATATGTAAGAGATTGTATCGAAGTGGAAAATTCATATAATGTTAGGTTAGAACAAATTAAAACCCCAATTTTTATTATTTTTTTTATAGAGGAAGATGGGTCAAGCAGTTGTTGCAAAATAATAATTAGATGTAATTTTTTAAAATTAATTAAGTATTCAAAAATTTATTTTAGAAGGGGGTGGAAGTTTAAATTTTATAAAAAAGATAGAATTTTAATGTAAATATTATAGCTAAATGGTTTAAATGTTAAAACTATTATAATAAGGACTTAAATATAAAAAATAAAATTATTTATAAATATTAATTCCTAAAGAGGGTCTTATTAAATATTTAAATTAAAATTAATTATTTTAGGAAAAGTATTAATTATGATTAATTTAATTTTAATTTTTTTTTTACATATTTATAACCTACTATTACTGGTAAAAAAAATGTAACCATCATGGTTACAACAAAAATATAACTATTGAGTAGTCACACACACATATATATATATATATATATAAATATTTATATCTATTCTATATAAAATGTGGCTATATAACAAAATTTTTGGTTTATGAGAAATGATTGGGTGACTTTTTTTTAAAAAAAAATAAAAAAATAACAAATTATTAGATGTTGCCATGTAAAAGGTCATTGTAGTTAGTTAAACATAAATATAATTAATAATAAATTTGTTCATATTGTTTAATTTTTTATTAGAAATTATTTTCAAATTTTGATATTTAGAATTAGTTAAATTTTAAATATTATTTTAAATTAAATTTGAATGTTTTGATAGTTTGACCAAATTATCACTACATTGAATATTATCAATTTTAAAATTATGATATTAAAAAAAACTAAAAATTAAAATAAAATTAATACACGTGACTTGTCACATAACATCTATCTAGTATATATATATATATATATATTTTAAGTATAATAACATAAAATTTAATTATTTATCTAATAAAATAAAAATACTAATTCATTCAATTGGATATGTGATGCCTTGAATTTTATGCACCCCATCCAACATTTGATTCAATCTAATTAGATATAAAAAAATAACATTTTATCTCATCCGATCACAATTTAATATTCAATATTTATCTATTGTAATTAAATTGGTCAATGTTAATTTGATTGACTCGATTTATGCACATCCTTAACTACAATTTTACCATTTCTGTTCATATTTTTTCACATACTTCATCAACACATTACTCGGGAATGATGTTAGAAAAATACCACAGTCACTACACAACAACAACATAAATAATCATCAAGTTAGTTTTTCTTCTTCCTTGTGAAGCTCTTCCAATATTTTCTGGTCCCTTTTTGGTGCATGCTAACCCTATCTCCTCCTCTGTAATTCTAATCAGTTTCTCATCCCCCTTTTCAGCATTAATTACCCAACCACTTTCTTCTCACTTTCTCGGATGACATCATCCATGGCCATCATTTCCCCCCTAATCACACCCTATTCCACATAATCTCTCTCTCTCTCTCTCTCTCTCAGCTTCATTTATTACCGACGACGCACGTTCTATCCAAATTAATGCTATCCCATTTTTTCTCTGGTTTTGAAACACTCCACCACACATCACACTGCACTCTAACCACCATTTCATCTCCCCGACGATCTCTTGCCCTAATCATTACTACTCTCGGTCACTGTAAGTCTCTCTGCCCAGAATCCTTTGAGATGATGATGCGATCGTCTCTATCCTCAAGAAGGCCTTTGAACTTCAGGTATTATCTCCCTTTTGCTATCATATTTACGTTCTATTTAAGGAAACAGTTCCTTCTGAAATGCATCAACCCCATTTTTACTCACTGCTTCTATTTCTCTCAAACTAAAACTGTTTCCATGGCCTCCTCTTCCCACACCCTCCCACCACCTTCTACCTTCACTGATGAAGGGAGTCTTATTCATAATTTCGATCATATCTCTCTAAACTCCAATGAAAGTAGGAACACCCTCTGTCTTGTCTTTAAAATCCTCTCTAACAAATCCCTTAAACCAGCTTGGATCGAGAAAGCTATGCATGAGGCCTGGACCTTGCGCTTTCGTATCGAGATATCTGATTATCTCCCTGGGCTTTTCCTGGTCTCCTTTCAATGTGAAGGAGATAGGCGTAGAGTCCTACAAGACCAACCCTGGCGTTTTGATAAAAGTCTGTTCATCTTCACTAATCCTGAGGGAATTCATACCCTGTTGCCTGACCACCTTCGTTTTGTCCCTTTTTGGATTCAAGCAAATAATATTCCTTTTGGTTGGAAATCTCTGCAACTTGCCCATTTTATTTCTTGTGAATTGGGCGAACTGATTGAAACATATCCTCTATCCTTATTGGAGAGTTTTGGCCCTTCCCTGTGTCTTAGGATTCTCCTGCACACAACAAAACCTCTCAGACGTGCCATGAATATTCACTTTCGTTCTTCACCCCGTCCCAAGTGGATTTCTTTCCAGTATGAAGGCCTTCAGAATTTCTGTTATTTCTGTGGATTGATGGACCACACTTATAATAAGTGCGGGAAGTATCTCCTTCGCTGTGACAATCTTCCATTTCCTCCTGAACTTGGTTACAAAGACATTCTCCGTGCCCCCTCTCGTAACTCTTTCAAAAATAACCCCTTTGATTTATCCAACTCTGTACCGATCGAGGAATACTATCCTCCTGCTTCCAATACTGATCAAACTCTTCAGTATGTTGTTGACCAATTTCTCAATATTGAACGTCCTGTTTCATTCCCTGCTAGGTGTTCTGAAAATCTCCCTACTCAGCCTGTTTCATCTGCTCAAACTGCAGTCCCAAACCACCATAATCTCATCTCGACTCCCATACCTATCATGGTCACCTCGGTCATTACCCACGCAGACAAAGGTAAAGGAATAGCTCTCGGTACCACTACTACCCCAACTGTCATCCATCCCCCCACCCTAGAAGTTTATCCATCAATGAACCATGGACTTTGGGTTCCAAACGTCCTTTTACTCGTCAATCAGCTCAAGTTGGTAATTCGATTCGCAGTATGCTCAAAAGGGCTCGTGCTTCCCCTTCTGATGAAGCTGTTGTTCCCTCTCTCTCTCTGATGATGATCCAGCGGTGGGCGTTGCTTTGCAACCCCGCCGACACCCATGAGTCTCCTCTGCTGGAATGCCCGGGGTTTAGGGAGTCCCCATGCATTCCGTAATCTATCCCTTTATGTTTCCCAGCATCGCCCTACTTTGCTTTTTTTGATGGAAACCAAGCTTCCTCCTGGCCAGGCGCATCAAATCTATAACAAGATTAGTTTTTAAAATGTTTTGGAAGTGCCCAAAGCTTGCATTGGCGGTGGTCTTTTACTGCTTTGGAACAATATTATCAATGTTAATGTTTTAAATTATTCTCTTAACCATGTAGACTGCATTGTAAATATTTTTAATGGAATGAATTGGTACTTTACTTGCTATTATGGCTCCCCTTATCCTGCTTCTAAATCTGATACTTGGACTTTATTGCATAGACTTAATGATTCTGCTCCCCTTCTGCCTTGGTTTATTTTTGGGGATTTTAATGACTTTCTTGTTGTTAGCGATCGTAATAGTTCTAATTGTCCTCCTGCATATGCTATGGCTAATTTTCATTCTTTTCTTTCAAAGTTGTATATGCTTCCTCTTCCGCATTCTGGTAGCAGGTACACCTGGAAGCACGGTGGTCTGATGCAGATGTTAGACTGGTGTAAAGACCGCTTAGTATAATTTGGAAATTAGCAGTTAATCACGTTTAATTATGAAATTATTTATAGCTATTTAAATAATTATTTATACGGTTATTATTGATTTCTGAGATGCATTTTATGTCAGTTAGAAGTTTTCATAATTTTGCATTTCCGGTGCTCGGTAACATGGAACTCGGTGTTTGGCTCAGTAAAATCACAACTTAGTATGTTAGTAGTTTGGGAAGGTTTATTAGACTTTGGGAATGTCGGGAATGGCGGGGAATTTAGAATTTGCCAAAAATACTCCTTTAGTGTTATTTATGTGATTTTAGTGTGAAAGGGCAAAATGGTCATTTTGCCCCATTGTTAGTTTGTCTTTTGTGAATTAATATTTTGAAAAATATATGTTTATTTTATTATTATTTTGGGCTGAAGTAAGAAGGAATAAGTGGCATTTAAATTTCATTTTCATTTCAAAAGTTAGAAAAAAAAATAGAAAATTTCTCAAAACTCTCTCTCTTTTCCTCTCTCTTTCGGCCCCCTTTGAGCAATAAGAAAAGAGGATTTTCCTCTTGGATTTCAAGCCCTCCTTAACAAGTTTAAGTGTTCATAGTTGTTGGTATGTTTTCTACACCTTTCTTGTATGTTTTCTTGAATTTTTGAAGAGATTTGGTAGGTTGCATGCTTAGTTTTAAGTTGTTCTTGCTGCTGGTTTTGATGATTAATTCTGTAGTTAAAGCATGATAATTTGAAGTTATTTAAGCTGCTAGTAATGCATGATATTTGCTTTGTTTCAAGCTTGGATTTGTTAGCTCAAAACTATTGTTTTCAAAGAGAATTGGTCAAAATCTGTTGCTGTGATTTTGTTGATGATTGTAGTAGTTTTCAGAGATTATTTTATGCATGTTTAAGTAGGTTTGGACTGGTTTGAATGCATGTTAGTTGGTTTTAACCAAGTTTGAGTTTGGAACTCAAAGCTTGGGCTTTAATGGGACTTTTTGTTTCTGTGCAATCTGGGTGAGTTTGTTGCCTTAGAAATGTTATTTGGGTCCTATAGAACAGGTCTGGAAGGTTTGAGGTTGTTTGGATTAGATTTGAGCATTGTGTGAATTTTTGAAAATCTGCCTGCGAGGATCTGGAATTCCGGTTGTGCATCCGGACTTCCGGATGGGTTTCGAAAATTCCCAGAACTGGAATTCCGGTTGGACAATCGGTCTACCGGTTGGGGAAATTTCAGAAACCCTAGTTTTCCTCGATTTTATGTTATTTGGGGTATTCCCATGCTTTTTATCGATAGGGAAACTTTTAGTTCCTAGTTTAAGTCCCCGGGAAGTTATTTAGCGTATCACTTATAGTGTTGTGAGTTTTATGGTTTAGGAGCCTGTAATCCCCCGCGCAGATAGTTCCAACAAGTTGACCCAAGACACCTGAATTCGGAATCCAGGTAAGATTAGTATAACAGTATGCATATGTAGATTACATGTTTAGCGTGCATGTAGGAAGCCTGTTAGATTACATTAGATATGTATGTTGGCTTCGAACCTCCGACTGTGTCACGTCGGTACAGGCTGGAGTATGACCAGCAGCCGGAGTATGACCGGTTCGACCGATTAGGCTGACACTGTATCACGTCGGTACATGCTGGAGTATGACCAGTAGCCAGAGTATGACCGGTTCGACCGATTAGGCTGATACTTAGGTTGGAGGTTCTGTACTATTTGACGTATCACGTCGGTACAGGCTGGAGTATGACCAGTAGCTGGAGTATGACCGGTTCGACCGATTAGGCTGATACTGTAACACGTCGGTACAGGCTGGAGTATGACCAGCAGCCGGAGTATGACCGGTTCGACCGATTAGGCTATTACTTGTCAATAGTACCGTCCCTATGAACGTTCAGAACTCAGTACCGTGTTGGACACGGCAGTTAGGGGGACTCAGTACCGTGTTGGACACGGCAGTTAGGGTTATGGTAAGGGGTATGGGCATCTGATCATGACCGGGATTTATGTATGAGTATTATTATGCTTTTCTTACTGAGTCTGTCGACTCACAGTGCTATGTTTATGTGTAGGTAAGGGCAAGGCTAGAGCTGAGGGACCGTGAACGAGCCTATGAAGATTGTACATGTCGGGGCGGTTAGGCCTGGAGCGTACGATCATCGGGACAGCGAGGCTATTTTTGTAACTAGTCGCTAGGCGACAAATATTTTGTATAGACAGTAAACTTTTGTAAATGGTTTTCTAATCGGGATCCCGAGTATTTTGTATAAATATTTTACAAGTTTAATTAAAAAGCAAAAATTTTAATTAATCACGTTTTCCATAAACCTCGTTGATTAGCAACGAGCTGCACAGCATGTTTAAAAATCACGTAATACGCCTATGCTAGTTAGGGTGTTACAATTTGGTATCAGAGCCGCCAGGTTGTCTTCCGAAGATCGTCACGACATGTACAATCATCATCAGCAGTTAGCTCGTTCCATGGTTCAGTAAGCCTTTATTGCTTTAGTAGTTTATTTATTTATTTTATGAATAAGAAAAGCCTGATAGGAAGCATGTTAGTAGCCTGATAGTAGAATAGGCGCATGTTTCGTTTTTAATTTCTAAATTAAGCGGCATTAGTAAGCTCTCCTTGAATACGACCTGATATGCCAACTCTTGGTTTCGCAGGCGGTTCCGACTAGATGGACGCCAGGCGGACTACCAGGAGCCAGGGCAATTTAGTGGGGTCGAATCAAGGCCAGGGAGCTCAGTTTCCCCCGCCAGCTAGGGGCCGAGGTAGAGGTCCAAGGGGCAGGGCTCGTGGTCGGGGTGATGAGAACCCGCCACAGGCTACCTAGGCTCCCCAAGCCGATCAGGGAGCCCAGAATTGGGAGGTTAGGTTTGCTGAAATGCAAGCCAGAATTGAAGAGCAAGACCTCGAGATACAGAGATTGAGGCAGCAGGGTGCTCCTGCAGTGCCTGCGCCAGTAGTTCCAGTTGTACACGCCCCTGCTGCTCAGGGCCGAAATAGTTGTGGCGGCCAACAGAATGTAACCTTTGTATGAACGGTTCCAGAAGCAAGCACCTCCGGTCTTTCTGGGAGGTCCAGACGTGATGAAGGCCGAACAGTGGCTAACGGTGATCACTAAAATTCTGAACTTTATGGGTGGCACCGGTAATGACAGAGTGGTGTGTGCCACTTTCCAGTTCCAGGAAGACGCTCTGGTCTGGTGGGATATGGTGTCTCAGATTCACGACGTCAGCCCTATGACCTGGGAAAGGTTCCAGGAACTCTTCAACGCCAAGTATTATAACGAGGCGGTCAGAAGCGCCAAGAGGAAAGAGTTCGCCCACCTGACCCAGCGGGAGTATATGAGCGTGACAGAATATACTACTCAGTTCGACCGGTTGGCGAGGTTAGCCTCAGATATAGTGCCAACCGACTTCAGCAAGAAAGAGAAGTACCTGGACGGGTTAAATGCGAAGATTAAACATGATTTGATGATCACCACTGACGACAAGACCACCTATGCTGAGATGGTGGAGAAGGCACTGCGAGCTGAGGGTGCAGTTGGGTGTATGTCGGAGTCGGCTAGTACTCCGGTGAGTGGCGGGGCTCCTACCCCTCGTGCATCAGGTTTTAGCAGTGGGAGTAGTGGTTCGGCCATGGATCAGAGGAAGAGAGCATCCACTGCATCCGGTGGCTCGAGTCAGAACAAGAGGTTCCGGGGGAACCAGAATAGAGGTAGTCGTTCTAGTGGTGCAGAGACCCGGTTCTCCTATCCCGAGTGCCCAGCTGCTAAAGGCACCAGCGGGGTGAATGCAAAGGTCAGGGATGCTTTCACTGTGGCATGCCCGGACACTTCAAGAGGGATTGTCCCCAGCTCCGCTCAGAGGCACCGAGGGCTCCGGCGATACCCACTCCAGCTAGGGTGTTCGCCATCACTCAGGCTGATGCAGATGCCAGCCCATCAGTTGTAATAGGTCAGCTTTCTGTTAATAACTCGCTTTACTCAGTACTGTTTGATTCTGGGGCTACACATTCTTATGTGGCAGCCAGAGTCTTTAGTAAATTGGATAGACCTTATGATAGATATGAATCAGGGTTTGGAACCCTATTACCTAACGGAGAGTTGGTTATCTCCAAAAGGTGGATTAGGTCTATGCCGATCAGAATAGATGGTAGAGAGTTAAGTGTTGATTTGATAGAGATGAGCCTAGTAGAGTTCGATATTATTTTAGGAATGGATTTCCTATCTAAATATTCGGCGAGTATTGATTGCAAAAGGAAGATGGTGATCTTCCAACCGGAAAGTGAAGAACCTTTTGTGTTTGTTGGTTCGGTTCGGGGATCTCAGCTAGAGAATTATTGCATGGCGGTTGTTTAGGCTTTCTGGCCGTGGTGGTGGACACCACTCGGCCAGATACCATTCGGCCAGAGGACATCAAGGTGGTTCGGGAATTTTTAGATGTTTTTCCCGAAGAACTTCTAGGGTTACCACCTCAGCAGGAGATTGACTTCGTGATAGATTTGGCATCAGGGGTGGAACTGGTTTCCAAAGCCCCATATAGAATGGCTCCAGCTGAACTTAAGGAATTAAAGATTCAGCTCCAAGGCTTGCTTGACATAGGGTTTATCCGACCTAGTGTGTCACCCTGGGGAGCCCCGATTTTATTCGTCAAGAAGAAAGATGGAACTATGAGGATGTGCATCGATTACAGAGAATTGAACAAGCTGACAGTGAAGAATAAATATCCATTACCTAGGATCGATGATTTGTTCGATCAGCTTCAGGGGAAGACGGTCTTTTCTAAGATTGATCTCCGTTCGGGTTATCATCAGTTAAAAATCCGAGAGGAGGACATTCTGAAGACGACTTTCCGCACTAGGTATGGACATTATGAATTCCTGGTTATGTCGTTCGGACTAACCAATGCTCCTGCTGCATTCATGGATTTGATCAACAGAGTATTCAAGGATTTCCTCGATATCTGTGTGATTGTGTTTATCGACGACATCCTTGTGTACTCTCAGTCAGAAGAGGAGCATGAGTTACATCTTCAGATGGTACTGCAACGGCTTCGGGAACACGAGCTTTATGCCAAGTTCAAGAAATGTGAATTCTGGCTATCTCAGGTGTCCTTCTTAGGGCACATCGTCAGCAAAGATGGGATCAAGGTGGATCCCGGGAAGATAGAATCCGTCAGGGATTGGCCCAGACCGAAGACAGTGATAGAGATCAGAAGCTTCTTGGGTTTTGCTGGGTATTACCGTACGTGGAAGGGTTTTCAAAAATTTCAATGCCCTTAACCGAACTTACAAAGAAGAATCAGCGGTTTGTCTGGTCAGACAAGTGCGAAGCTAGTTTTCAGGAGCTGAAACAGAGGTTGATTACCGCTCCAGTGCTAGCTTTGCCTTCAGACAATGAGAAGTTTGTAGTTTATTGCGATGCATCCAGACAGGGTCTGGGGTGTGTGCTGATGCAAGCCGATCGGGTCATCGCTTATGCTTCCCGACAGTTAAAGGATTATGAACAGCGATACCCGACTCATGATCTAGAGTTGGCCGCAGTGGTTTTTGCATTGAAGATTTGGCGGCATTACCTTTACGGAGAAAGATGTGAAATCTATGCCGACCATAAAAGTCTCAAGTATTTCTTTACTCAGAAAGGTTGGAATTAGTCAAAGATTACGACTGTGAGATTCTTTATCATCCTGGGAAAGCCAATGTAGTGGCCGATGCCCTGAGTAGGAAGGGTCCCGAGCAGGTAGCTAGCATGGTTCAGATCTCGCCTCAACTAGCAGAGGATATGGTTAGATCCGACATTGAGTTTGTGGTAGGTCAGCTTCACAACTTAACGCTGCAATTGGATCTGTTGGAAAGAATTAAAGCCGCTCAGATGACTGATCCAGAGTTAGTGAAGATCAGAGATGAGGTTTTGGCTGGTCAAGCCAGGGACTTTTCAGTGTCAGATAACGGGATGCTTCTGTATAAAGCTAGGGTTTGTGTTCCGAATAGTGTGGAACTCAGAAATGAGATCTTTGAGGAGGCTCATTCTACCCCTTATTCTCTACATCCCGGCACCACTAAGATGTACCAAGATCTTAAACCGTACGTCTGGTGGAGCAGTATGAAGAAGAATTTGGTAGAATTCGTATCGAGATGCCTCACTTGTCAGCAGATTAAGGCTGAACATCAGAGACCAGCAGGGTTGTTGCAGCCTCTAACCCTACCAGAATGGAAATGGGAAGATATCACGATGGATTTTGTGGTCGGGTTACCTAAGACCACGAGTTTGTTTGATTCCATCTGGGTAGTGGTGGATCGATTCACGAAATCTGCTCATTTTCTGCTTGTTAGAACAACTTTTACAGTGGATCAGTTGGCAGAATTGTATGTCAGAGAGATTGTAAGGCTTCACGGGGTACCAAAGTCTATAGTTTCGGATAGGGATCCGAAATTCACCTCCAAGTTTTGGCAGAGTTTGCAACGAGCAATGGGTACAAAGTTGAAATTCAGTACAGCATTCCATCCTCAGAGATATGGTCAGTCCGAAAGGACAATTTAGATATTGGAGGACATATTGCGAGCCTGTGTTATGGATTTTGAAGGCTCTTGGAATAAATATCTACCGTTGATAGAATTTTCTTACAACAACAGTTATCAGAGTACGATAGGGATGGCTCCCTATGAACTGTTATACGGTAGGAAGTGTAGATCTCCCATCCACTGGGATGAGACAGGGGAGAGAAACTACTTAGGTCCCGAGTCAGTGCAGCGGACCAATGAGGCAATAGAGAAGATAAAAGCTAGAATGCTTGCCTCACAGAGTAGACGGAAAATTTATGCAGATCCGAAACACAAAGATGTGGAGTTCCAAGTAGGGGACCATGTGTTTTTACAGGTATCTCCAATGAAGGGGATCAAACGCTTCGGGAAAAGAGGCAAGTTATGCCCTAGATTTACAGGACCTTTTGAGATTCTCGAGAAGATAGGTCAAGTGGAATATCGGTTAGCGTTGCCTCCAGCTTTATCAGCAGTTCACAACGTATTCCATGTCTCGATGTTGAGGAAATACGTTTCGGATCCCTCTCATATACTCAGTTATGAGAGTCTAGAACTGCAGCCAGATATCACTTACGAAGAACAGCCAGTGCGGATCCTGGATATAAAGGATAAAGTCCTTTGGAATAAGACCATAGCTTTGGTCAAAGTTCTCTGGAGAAACAGCAAGGTGGAGGAAGCCACCTGGGAGCTAGAGTCAAATATGAGAGCTCACTATCCAGAGTTGTTCAGGTTAGATTTCGGGGACGAAATCCTTTTAAAGGGGGAATAGTTGTAAAGACCGCTTAGTGTAATTTGGAAATTAGCAGTTAATCACGTTTAATTATGAAATTATTTATAGCTATTTAAATAATTATTTATACGGTTATTATTGATTTCTGAGATGCATTTTATGTCAGTTAGAAGTTTTCATAATTTTGCATTTTCGGTGCCCGGTAACATGGAACTCGGTGTTTGGCTCAGTAAAATCACAACTTAGTATGTTAGTAGTTTGGGACGGTTTATTAGACTTTGGGAATGTCGTTAATGGCCGGGAATTTAGAATTTCCCAAAAATACCCCTTTAGTGTCATTTATGTGATTTTAGTGTGAAGGGGCAAAATGGTCATTTTGCCCCATTGTTAGTTTGTCTTTTGTGGCTTAATATTTAGAAAAATATATGTTTATTTTATTATTATTTTGGGCTTAAGTAAAAAGGAATAAGTGGCATTTAAATTTCATTTTCATTTCAAAAGTTAGAAAAAAAATAGAAAATTTCTCAAAACTCTCTCTCTTTTCCTCTCTCTTTCGGCCCCCTTTGAGCAGCAAGAAAAGAGGATTTTCCTCTTGGATTTCAAGCCCTCCTTAACAAGTTTAAGTGTTCATAGTTGTTGGTATGTTTTCTACACCTTTCTTGTATGTTTTCTTGAATTTTTGAAGAGATTTGGTAGGTTGCATGCTTAGTTTTAAGTTGTTCTTGCTGCTGGTTTTGATGATTAATTCTGTAGTTAACGCATGATAATTTGAAGTTATTTAAGCTGCTAGTAATGCATGATATTTGCTTTGTTTCAAGCTTGGATTTGTTAGCTCAAAACTATGGTTTTCAAAGAGAATTGGTCAAAATCTGTTGCTGTGATTTTGTTGATGATTGTAGTAGTTTTCAGAGATTATTTTATGCATGTTTAAGTAGGTTTGGACTGGTTTGAATGCATGTTAGTTGGTTTTAACCAAGTTTGAGTTTGGAACTCAAAGCTTGTGCTTTAATGGCAGTTTTTGTTTCTGTGCAATCTGGGTGAGTTTGTTGCCTTAGAAATGTTATTTGGGTCCTATAAAACAGGTCTGGAAGGTTTGAGGTTGTTTGGATTAGATTTGAGCATTGTGTGAATTTTTGAAAATCTACCTGGGAGGAACCAGAATTCCGGTTGTGCATCCGGACTTCCGGATGGGTTTCGAAAATTCCCAGAACCGGAATTCCGGTTGGACAACTGGTCTACCGGTTGGGGAAATTTTAGAAACCCTAGTTTTCCTCGATTTTATGTTATTTGGGGTATTGCCATCCTTTTTATCGATAGGGAAACTTTTAGTTCCTAGTTTAAGTCCCCAGGAAGATATTTAGCGTATCACTTATAGTGTTGTGATTTTTATGGTTTAGGAGCCTGTAATCCGCTGCGCAGATAGTTCCTGTCAAGTTGACCGGCACACCTGAATTCGGAATCCAGGTAAGATTAGTATAACAGTATGCATATGTAGATTACATGTTTAGCGTGCATGTAGGAAGCCTGTTAGATTACATTAGATATGTATGTTGGCTTCGAACCTCCGACTGTGTCACGTCGGTACAGGCTGGAGTATGACCAGCAGCCGGAGTATGAACGGTTCGACCGATTAGGCTGACACTGTATCACGTCGGTACAGGCTGGAGTATGACCAGCAGCCGGACTATGACCGGTTCGACCGATTAGGCTGATACTTAGGTTGGAGTTTCCGTTCTATTTGACGTATCACGTCGGTACAGGCTGGAGTATGACTAGCAGCCGGAGTATGACCGGTTCGACCGATTAGGGTTATACTGTAACACGTCGGTACAGGCTGGAGTATGACCAGCAGCCGGAGTATGACCGGTTCCACCGAGTAGGCTGTTACTTGTCAATAGTACCGTCCCTATGAACGTTCGGAACTCAGTACCGTGTTGGACACAGCAGTTAGGGGGACTCAGTACCGTGTTGGACACGGCAGTTAGGGTTATGGTCAGGGGTATGGGCGTCTGATCATGATCAGGATTTATGTATGAGTATTATTATGCTTTTCTTACTGAGTCTGTCGACTCACAGTGCTATGTTTATGTGTAGGTAAGGGCAAGGCTAGAGCTGATGGACCGTGAACGAGCCTATGAAGATTGTACATGTCGGGGCGGTTAGGCCTGGAGCGTACGATCATCGGGACAGCGAGGCTATTTTTGTAACTAGTCGCTAGGCGACAAATATTTTGTATAGACAGTAAACTTTTGTAAATGGTTTTCTAATCGGGATCCCGAGTATTTTGTATAAATATTTTACAAGTTTAATTAAAAAGCAAAAATTTTAATTAATCACGTTTTCCATAAACCTCGTTGATTAGCAACGAGCTGCACAACATGTTTAAAAATCACGTAATACGCCTATGCTAGTTAGGGTGTTACAACTGGTGTGTCACGAATAATGCCTGGAACAACCTCTTTCCTCAGGCTACTCTTTCGCACCTAGGATTTTATGGCTCTGATCATTGTGCCCTAAAAGTCTCTCTTCAGAATCTTTCTCCTTCGAACGAGAATCACAAAGGTTTCAGATTTAAGAACCATTGGCTTCCTAATTTGGAGTTCTTGCAATTAATTAATTCTACTTGGTCAAATTTTTCTCCAAACTCTTTTCACTCCCCTCTTGAAACTTTCTTGTCTAAACAACATGAGTGTGTCAACAGAATCGAACATTGGACCCTTGCCACTGACTCTCTCAAGTCTTCCATTACTCACACATAAAAATGTCTGGATATTCTCCAAAACATAAACCATCCTAATCCTACCATCGTCGCTCACGCCAAAAATCTCCAATCTCAGCTAGAATCTCTCCTTTACAAAAACAAAATCTACTGGAAACAGCGAGCTAGAGTCGACTAGTTAAGATCTGGGAACAAGAACACTAAATTTTTCCATCATAAAGCTTCTGCCAGAAGGAGAAACAACTTTATCTCTCATATCTCCCTTCTGAATGGTACTCAGATCAATGGAACTTCCAATATTTTGCCCCACTTTGTCTCTTTTTTCTCAAACCTTTTTCATAGTCAAGATGTGGATTCCAATGCCATAACTACTATACTCCAGGGAGTCTCTACTAGACTTTCCCCTGCCCAAATTACAGATCTTGACTCTCCTTTTACTAAAGAGGAAATTCGATCAGCTTTATTTAGCCTTCCTGGAGACAAAGCCCCAGGCCAGATGGTTTTAATGCTCTATTTTATCAAAAAAACTGGGATACGATTGGTCCTGAGTTTTCTCACGCTTTGATTGATATTCTTAATGATAGCAGAGACATTTCTTCCATTAACCATACCACTCTGGTGTTAATTCCCAAAAAGAAGCATGCCTCTACTCTTAAGGACTTTCGCCCCATTAGTCTATGTACAACAATTTACAAATGTTTGTCTAAGGTGTTAGCCAATAGGCTTAAAAATGTTTTTCACTCACTTATCTCGCCCAATCAGAGTGCTTTCCTCCCTGATCGTCTCATTTTTGACAACAGTCTTATTGCTAATGAGATAACTCATTCTATCAACTCTAGGAAAAGAGATAAAACTGGCTGGAGGGCCCTTAAGCTCGACATGGAAAAAGCCTTCGATAGGGTTGAATGGTCGTTTCTCCATGCCATGTTTACTCACCTTGGTTTTCCCTCCCATTTCATCTCCCTTATCCTGAATCGCTTGTCTTCTGTGTCCTTTCGAATCTCTCTCAATTGTCATATTTCTAAGGTTTTTCACTCCACAAGAGGAATTAGATAAAGGGATCCCTTATCTCCTTATCTATTTCTGCTTGTGGCTGAAGGTCTCTCTGCCTCTATCAGACTCCAGGAAAGGGCCAATGCTTTCCAAGGTATTAGTATCTGTCGCGGCGCCCCAACTATTTCCCATTTACTTTTTGCGGATGATAGTATGATCTTTACTCCTGTCAAACACAATTCCACCAAAGCTATCTTAGATATTCTTCATCTTTATAACCTGGGTACTGGTCAACTTGTCAACTTCTCTAAATCTTCGATTCTTTTCTCTCCTAATACTCCGGTTGAGGATCGTGACAACATATTCAATACCCTGGGATTATCCAATAATGGTTTCATTGGCAAATATCTAGGGGTTCTCCATTGTTCTGGCCGTATTCATCAATCTGCTTTCCACTATATCATTCAAAATGTCTCTTCGAAAATGAACATCTGGAATGATAAATTCTTTTCCAAAGCTCATTAAAGCGGTTGTGCAAGCTATTCCTTCTTTTGCTATGTCCTATTTCCGAATTCCTAAAGTTGTTTGCCATAAAATTGAGAGTTTAATTTCAAAATTTTGATGGGGTTCTGCTTATAATGCTTCAAAGATTCATTGGAAAAAATGGTCTTCCCTCAATACTTCAAAATTCTTTGGAGGCCTTGGATTCAGATCTTTGATTAATCACAACCAAGCACTTTTAGCTAAGCAGGCTTGGAGAATTTGGAGTGACCCTCATTCACTTCTTTATTCTATTCTCAAAGCCAGATATTTCAAAACGAATGATTTTCTTGATGCTCCTAAGGGTCATAATCCTTCGTTCACTTGGAGAAGTATCCTTTGGGGAAGGGATCTTTTCAAACAGGGTCTTCTTTGGAAGGTTAGAAATGGTAGGACTATCCCTCTGTTTAGTTCAGTTGGGTTCCTTCTATCAAATCTTTTACTTTCCTTCATAATCTCAATCCTACGGACCTTAAAGTTTCTTTCCTTCTCAATTCCAACCTCTCCTGGGATGAAGCAAAAGTGCAATATTTTCTTCCTCCTTATCAAGTTGAAGATGTTCTCCAAATTCCTATTGACCCATCCAACAATGACACTCTTATTTGCGCTCACCATCATTCAAGCACTCTCACTGTTAATACTGCATATCATTTTGCCAATTCCCTCTCTTATGCTGATGCTCCATCTATTTTTAATCCTTCTTCCTGCCATCTCTGGTGTAAGACCATTTGGACCCTCAAAAATCCCCCAAAAATCAAGCATTTCGCTTGGAAATCCTTCCATCATATTCTCCCTTGTGCCCTCAATCTCTTCAACAAGAAATCTCTCCAACACCCTTACTGCAATATTTGCCATAATCAAGTGGAGACGGTTACTCATGCACTGTTACACTGCACTAGGGCCAAAACCATTTGGAAGAGCATTTCACTTCATTCATTCTATACCACTTATCGCCACTCGGATGTCAAGGATTTTTTATTACAAGGACTCTCTCAATTACAGAAACAAGACTTCAGTTTGCTTCTAGGTGTTATGTGGCACATTTGGAATGTTCGGAATAATTCTATTTTCAATAAACCTGTGACTAATATTTTTCACACCGAGGATTTTGTTAAAAGTCTTTTGTAGGATTATAATGCAGCTCTGAATGTAACAACCACCATTGCTGACCCAGCACGACACTCCCGGTTGATTAGCAACTGCTCTGCTGATCTTTCGACTCTTTTCAAGGATCCCACAGGTTTATATTTGCGTGTGGATGCAGCTTTTGGACTCTCTAGGCAGTGAAACTTGTTTTGGTGCGGTGCCCCTTCAACATCCCAACAAGGTTAAGGCTAGTTTCTCTTCTTCCACTTCGGGTAATCCTCCCCCTTTGTTTGCAGAGGCCCAAGCCCTTCTTGCTAGAATTCGATGGGCCATCGATTCGCTATTCAGTCCAAGTCTCATAGCATCCGATTGTTAGCTTTTGGTTCTAAAAGTTAATAGCAATTGGAAGGATAACTCGCCTCTTTCTAGCCTCGTTGAGTTGATTCGTATGTCCTTGTCCCTTCTCCCAACGACTTCCCTCAAATTCATCCCAAGATCTTTGAATTTTGAAGCTCACAAGCTTGCAAGGGCAGCTCTTCGGTTGGACTTGGACTGTCAGTGAAGATCTTATCTTCTCTTTTAGTTGCTATTTCCTCTTTGTCTCTGGGGTTATAGCTCCTTCAAAAAAAAAAATAAAACAACATAAATAATCAAAACACGAGAAGCTTAACAAAAGGAAAAAATCTCGAAATGAAAGAGATTGATTTATGAATATCACGAAAAGTTTATTTTATATATATTTTTTTTGAGAATGAACTTTATATACATTTTTATTAATGTAAGCAATACATAATACATTCAACATGAATATAAAAATTAGTTATATGGCTAATTTTCAAAAATGTTGAAACTCTCACATCGTCTTATCACAAACAGTTAAGCCGAAAAAGAAGTCTTATCATAAGAAAGATAATAAATAAGTTATTTTCAATAATAATAAAATATAGTAGTTTGAGTAATGATAAATATTTATTATTAAAAAGATAATAATAAAAATTGTCTTTTATAAAATAATAATAATAAAAATAAATTAGTGAAAATTTATATGGTACACTTTTTTTTTAGGAAAAATCTCTTATTATAAATCATATACAATCATTTACAACAATAGAGAAAATAATAGAAGGTATTTCTTCTAATCAAATACAATCACTATCCAACTGTAAAGGTGTTTTAACAAAACCATGTGCAGCTTAGTTAGCATCCCTCCTAATATGAGATACACAAACAGAAGAGAGTGAGGATAAATGTTATGAAACATCTTTTACCAAATCATCATAACCAAAATTATTTGATGAGCTATCATTCAAACCTTTAACAAGTATCAAACAATCAATTTCCACAAAGGGAAGTTGTAGATGCAATTGCTCAGGCCAACGAAGACCAAAGAACATTGGTTTTGCCTCCATTTCCTGTGGCCTAAAATTTCCAAGAGCTGGTTTACATAGTGCAGCCAGAACACGTCAACGAATAGTCACACCAAGACCAATTTTGTTCGTCAAAGAATCAATAGCTGCATCGACATTCATTTTTAATTTATTCTCTAGAGGAGGTTTCCACTGGGTAGAAGCTGTTGGACAAGTTTGAGAAGAGGCTACTGGTTTGGCTGCATTATTGACGTGCTGAAAGTTCTGAAGATATGCATCAGCTTGGGATGAAATTTGGACTTGCTTTTTTAGCATGTTTACCATGTACAAAGTTATTCCAATCTTACCATCTAAACCACAATATGCATATAATCTTCTCCAATTCAGACCTTGAAAAGGCTGTTGTCAAATGCATAAGGTAGTCACCATCCTTCATATATTCTCCTCTTCGAAAATTTATGGATAAACTAGTAGTTTGCCAAACTGCCTAGGCACGGTTACAAGAAAATATAGCATGTCCTATTGATTCATAAGCAGTTGAACATAAGGAACAAGTGGCTCAATTTAAAATTTTCTTATGAACAATGATTTCACCACTGGAAGGGAAGATTGTATAACCCTCCATCCAAAAATTTTCACTTTGGAATGAAGATTTAAACCCCAAAACATATTCTACCACGAAGCTTGTGAATTGGAGCTTGAAAAAAAATCACGATCCTCCAAAGTACAAGCAAAATGATAACCTGATCTGACAGAGTAATCACCAGTACCATTGTGGTGCCAAATCCACCTATCATTCTTAGCATGAAGAGATAATGGTATTGTGAGAATGCGGGCAACATCTACGGGAGAAAAATCCATTCTTAAAAACTCCAAATTCTACTCACAATTGGCTGATATGTAGTCTGAAACTTTATTCAATTCACTACCAGTATAACATAGTGGTGTGAAGATAGAATACCAAGGAATCCAAGCGTCTAAACCACATCTTATAATTGTACCATCTCCCACTTTTAGTCTCAAGCCTTTAACAAACAATTCCTTACCCCAAATAATTGTTGGGCATTGTGCCCTAAATAAAACTCTATTTCAATGTAATCTTTATCATTTGATTATCAATAAAGAGACAGAAGTATTCTCATCATTTATTTAGTGTGTCATTTGGTTCATGTTATCATTTACATGTTTATTTGATTTATAAATTCATCAAAACCCTTATAACATTGATATTCTAGTTTATTGTGTCGTTAGCACAGTGAAAAGTAATCAAGATTGTGTGATTAAATATATTTCTTGATTTATCAGTACACAGGATTTAACTGATATGATAATCTACAGCATAGTTTACTCGCACCTTGGATAAGTGCTATGTCCTGGGCATTGGTTAAAGTAAAGCTGGGGTGGGATGCATGGAGTATGCATTGGAAGGGACCGATATTGAACTTGGGTTAGATATGATAAATTTACCGTAATATCTATTCTATTCAATATCACCTAGTTGATCCTAGATCAAATGATCTTAATTCTAACATGGTTAGGTTCGATCTCAAGAATATTCTTCATGTTCTTTGATTTGTTAATTAAGCTTACTTTTTTGTCAGAGTGATATGTACATTTTAGGAACATGGTAGTGCAAATGAGTAGGAGCACTAACTATAGATATGAAATCTATAGCTTCTATCTGTACATAGAAGTGAAATGATGATTTCCTTCGAGCTTGGCTAAACAAATATAAATGGTTGAGTAATCATCTCAGTGGTTATGTTTGTTCATTGAAATATCATTTATTGGTGGCTGAGTGTTTTAAAAATAAAACACATTAAAGGGTGTGACGATAAATTAATCCCTGTGGCGATAATTTTCACACGCAAGTGTACGTACCGTTTCAAGTAGTAGAATCATCAGGAGTGAGGTCGATCCCACAAGGAGTGTAGTTAAGTACGTTAAAATTAAACTTTTACTTCTATTTGGTTAAATAAAAGTAAAGAAAGAATTAAGAATAAGAAACTAGTAAGAAGCAATTATTCAAGAAAATTGAAAGTTAATAAAAACTAGGGCTTCGATTTCAATTGTTTCTATTAATTATGGCATAATATGATTATTTTCCTAACATTAATTTCTATGCAATAGCAGGTTTACTAAGGTAATTTATAGTGTTCTCAGATATATAAATCTCAATTACATGCAAACTTTCTACTCTCGTGATAAATTTAACATGCAACATGCATTAAATACAGAAACCCTATAAGCTATCTAAACCATATAGGTACTCTCGTCCTATATCAAAATTAAGTTCTATTTCACTATAGCATAATTGACACTCACTTCTCAGATCTGGCATCAAAATCACAGACAGTTAATTGGTGGCCAGACAATTAAAAGTAATTAAGTACAAATAAAATTGAATACATAGAAATTAGGGGGAAAATAAATCATATTAAAACCATAAAATAATGTTAGACAATATCCATCTAAACGCTAATTAAATGTTTAGCTACTCATGTTTATGAAAGCACAATCACACATATTAACTTTAAGAAAAGAGAAGAAAATTGAGAATAAAATAATGCTGAAAATCCTCTGCAGAATGCCTCCAGTATTGACTTCTGTCTCTTAAATTCGTACTCCTTTTTTTCTCTCAAATTGCTTCCACTGAAATCAACTCCAATTCACCCTTTATATAGGCTTTTAGGGACTAAAAAGATAGAAAAATGCACATGTTAAATGCCTATTCGAACTAGGAAACCCCCAACACCCACGTGAGAGAAAAATACAATTTTTGTGCTGTTTAGGGGGGTGGGCCGCGACATGCTAAAGCCATGCCGCGACCCGTGTTGGAGTTCGACGGTGATTTTTCTACTGCGTCAACTGATAGTATTTTGGCTATAACTCTCTCGATATTACTCGGAATTAGACAATTCAAGATGTTCTGGAAAGATAAAAGAGAGATCTAGAACTTTTAAGTTTCACTTTTCCAAAATATAATCAGAAGATAGTAGAATTCATGCTTGAAATTGCAACTTTATTTTCTAGCACAGTTTTCTCTATT
This sequence comes from Cannabis sativa, assembly GCF_029168945.1. Taxonomy (NCBI): domain Eukaryota; kingdom Viridiplantae; phylum Streptophyta; class Magnoliopsida; order Rosales; family Cannabaceae; genus Cannabis; species Cannabis sativa. The sequence goes on along the minus strand of NC_083607.1, from coordinate 51,196,486 downwards.
TTAAATATCGTCTTTTTGTGCGATATTTTTATCTTTTTTTCCGATCTTTTTCTCTGATATTTTTCTAAACTTCTATTATTTTAAAGCTGCAAAAATAAAATATAACAAGTGTGAAAATACTCCAAACACGATTAAAACTGAATTAAAAATATACTAAACTTAATCTAAAATTAATACTAAAAATAACCTAACAATCCCTATGCAAGATAAATCATCTATAGAGGATCACTGATTATTGGGATTATAACAATGGATAACTAATAGCGTATCTATATCATGGAACATATAGTGTGACGATAAATTAATCCCTATGCAATATAAATCATCTATAGAGGATCATTGATTATTGGGATTATAACAATGGATAACTAATAGCGTATCTATATCGTGGAACATATAGAACGTTCTATATAAAAGAGAGTGCAATTCAAAGTTCTATGGTGGATGCAATGAGCAATTAATAAGTTAGTGGATTTAATTAGTATATTATATATTTGCTCATTGGAAGCTCGGATATATAGGCCCATGGTTCCCATACTACTTGAGACAATACTGCTTGTAAGACTCAGTTAATTGATTTGAATTAATCAATTATAATTCTAAAATTAGGCTACGTCTAGTTTATGAATTTTCACTAAGCTAGGGCTTAATTGTGAAGAAAAGAGATTCTAGGGTTTATTTGTTAATTAAGAGACTTTATTAAGTCTAATTAATAAATATGTTAAATAGCAATTTTATTTAATAATTAATTTTAATTATTAAAGAATTAGATTTGGCATTTAAGTGGTTAAATTGGAAAATGATATTTTTGAGAAAATAAGATGAATAATTGGAAAGATCGGAAAAATTGCAAGTGGGGCCCACTATCCATGGCCGACCACTTGGGGAGCAATTTACAATTTTTTTTGTCATTATTTTAATGCCAAATAAATCTAACCCAACCCTAAGTGGTTTCCTATAAATAGGTAAAGATGGCCTCAAAGGAAAAGATGATGCAAACACCTTCCTTCAGTAAAATTTTGAGTCACCTTCTCTCTACCTTTTTTGAAATCCTCCATCTCTCTTTCTCTCTTCAATACCGAAACCCTAGAGTGATTAGAGTAAGTGCCCACACACATCAAGTGGTACTCAATCATAGTGTGTAAGGCTGTGAAGAATCCAGATTCAAGAGAAGGAGATTCGGACTCAGATCTTGGTGATACTCTGCTACAGACAAGATACAAGGGTTAGATATCTGAGTGGAAGGAGACATTAAATTCCGCTGCAACTATTGTAAGGTTTCTGAAACTTTATACGGGTTTATTTCATATCGTTTTAGAAGTTCATGTTTAGGATGTTAAAAACATACTTGTTAGTAAATCTAGATCCTGGAAAAATAATTCTAAAAACTGGCCTCATAGCCATGGTAATTGATTTACTTTCAAGAAATTTGGACTTAAAACGATATTTGTGTGATTTGGAAGTGATTCATGTTGATATATGTATTTTTGATGATTGTTTGATGTTTGCAAATTTTTTACAAAAAATAATTATAATTTTTTTCTCGAATTATTTTTTTTGTGTAGTTTGGAAAAAATTAAGCAATTCAATTTTTCACAGAACTTAATTTCGATTTAATTTGCATTAGTTATGAATTTTTGAAAATTGAAAAAATCAGAAGTGGTGTCACCCCACGTACTCGCGCGGATCCCCTCGATTTCAGGGGTGGACGCGCATTCGGACAAGCCTTGTCCGAGATTTCTCTGTCAGGAAGAGCTGATTTGTCTGAAATTCGCCCCCTGCGCGCGGAGAGGGTGCTAGCAACCTCCTGCGTCGTGTTTTCTCGGCTAGGGACGCCATCGTGCACGCGCAGAGGGTACACAATGCATACCATCCACACCAAATACAAAATTTTCCCATTTTTTAATTTTTTCATGTTTTTTTACGGAATTAATTTCAAAATTTTTTGTGTAATTTTGTATTTAGATTTTTATTTTTCATATTTTAAATCTAATTATCAGAATTAAATTAATTAGTATTTTTTAAATTAATTTAAGATATTAGTGAAATTTGAAGCTTGAAAATAGGTAAAAATCTATCTTTTTGCTTAATTAGTTATCTTATTTTTAAATTTAAGGTCAGATATTTAATATTTTAAATTATTTTATTTTTATTTATTTAAATGACCTTATTTGAAATTTAAAATAGGATTATTTTAATCGTGAAATTTTAAATTGAAATAAGATATTTTGCTAACTTTTAAATTTTGTTATTTTTATTTAAATTAAATTGTAAAATTAGAAAAATGATATTTATTTATCATTTTATTTTATTGAATATTTAATTTTGTTTTAAATAACATGAAATTTGAAAAGTTGTTAGCATTTTTTTGAAATAGATATTTAGGTTAGTTGAAACCTAATTTTTCAAATTTATAGGTTTAATTTTAAATGTTTTTAATTTAATTTATTTTTTTTATTCCAAAAAAATTATTTATTTATTTTTTTTGAATTTAATAAATTAATCAATTAATTTTAAATTACATAAATCCTATATCCAACTTGTTACATGTTTGTGTGTTTTATATTGTTTAATTATTAAACTATTTCTTATAAAATCTATTATTGTTTGATCTAAATTGCCATGGTTAACTTGTTGACAGATCCAATGATTTGATTTTAACCCATGGTTCAATTTTCAATAGGTCAAATAAATAATTTGTAACAGGTAAATTTTGCAATCTTCTTTTATCTTTGTATAAACCTTGTCACATGATAGGATCCATCCAAATCAGTGTGCCTGTGTGAGCCTATATGTTTGCTTTGGGCTTCGATACATATAGGTAGTCCATTTAATTTTTTGTAATTAAAATGGACTAGGTTGCTAAATATAATTGTCACATCTTGATAGATTTTATTTAGGCCCAATTAGTATTTGGGCATATTCAATTAATAACAATTGTTCATTTTAAGGTTAAATTCCTTTCTTTTGGGCCTTGTGTGAGAGTTAGGGGGCCATAGCAGTGGGTACGACATGCTGAACCCGACCCTCCCTCACATGAACAACCCCAACTGTGAAGGTCCATTGCCTTATTTGAATAACTATACTAAGTTAATTAAACTAGTTTAACCTAATAAAAATTGATTAGCAACATAATTAATTTCGAAATGTATGAAATTAATTTTTCATTTGAATATTTTGAAATTAATTTAAGAAAAACACACTTAGTTTAATGAAACTTTTTCAAGATAAACTATATGTATTTTTCTTGTATTTAATTAAATAAAGAATTATAACTAATTAGATTCTTTTGATGCTTAATTATTTAATATTTTATTAAATATTTTTTTAAGTTGTAAATTAGTTATTTATAACTAATTTTTGAATCAACTTAAATTTGAATATTTTAAAAATTCATAATTAAGTTGAGGGATTCTAGGAATTAGTTATTGACAGATTCTTTGAATATTGTTTTAAGTTGAAAGTTTGTTGATTTTGGATCTACTTAAAATGGAATATTTTTCAAATTAAGTGGTTAGTAACTTAATCTGTTATTTAGTTAATTTTTTGTTTGAAAATAATTTAAGTTGGAAATTTAGTTATTTTTGAACATTTTAAATTAGATAATTTTCAAAAATTTATTTTATTATATTTTAATTAATTTATTTATTTTTCGAATTATATATATTTATATAAAATTTTCAAAAATTAAATTAAAGTTGAAAATTAATTTTGAATTAATTTTGGACCAACTTTAAATTTATAATTTTCAGTATCAAAATAAAATTAAAATAAATGATTAAATAAAAATACATTTTTTTAAATAATAAACTTTAATCAAGAGACATTCGTGTTGAAATTTTTTACCAGGATCTAGATTTACTAACAAATATGTTACATTAACATCCTAATATGAATTCTAAAACAATGAAATAAACACATATAAAGTTTAGTAAACCTTACATTGGGTGCAGCGGAATATAATGACTCCTTTAGTTCAGATCTCTAGCCCTTGATTCCTTTCTGTAGCAGAGCATCACCAAGATGTGAACCTGGATCTCTTTCTCTCCTTCCTTTGATGCTGATTCTCCTTCTTGTTGTTTGGAATCTCTTACAGTCTTACACACAATGATTGAGATACCACCTGATGTGTATGGACACTCACTCATTCACTCAAGGATTTTGAAATTTAGAGAAGAAAAGAAGAGAGAAGGTGGCGGCTACAAATTTTTCTCTGAAGGAATGAGATGTATCATATTTTTCTGAAGCCATCAGTACCTATTTATACGTAACCACCTAGGTTTAAGTTAGAATTATTTGGCATTAAAATAATGAAAAAATAAATGATAAAGTCCTATAAGTGTGACCGGCCATGGGCTTTGGATAATGGGCCTCACTTATGCAATTTTGCTATTTTATCATTTCTGCATCTCATTTTCTAAAAAATGCCAATTTTCAAATTCAACCATTTAAATGCCAATTCTAATTATTTAATAACTAAAATTAATTATTAAATAATATTATCATTTAATATATTTATTAATTAGACATATAAAGTCTCTTAATTAATAAATAAACCTAGAATCTCTTTTCTTTACAATTTCGCCCTTGCTTAGTGAAAATTCATAAACTAGACATAGTCTAACTTTAGAATTATAATTGATTAATCAAAATTAATTAACTAAGTCTAACAAGCAGTATGGTCTCAACTAGTATGGGGACCATGGGCCTATATAATTGAGCTTCCAATAAGTCGAACCGAATTTACCAAGTAAATTCCCTAACTTATTAATTCCTTATTGAATCCACACTTAGAACTTGGAATTGCACTCTCAGTCATATAGAACGCTCTATATGTTCCACGATATAGATACGTCATTAGTTATCCATTGTTATAATCCTAATTTGAGCAATGACCCTCTAATAGATGATCTACATTGAATAGGCACTAAATTACCGTTACACCTTCAATGTATTTTATCCTTAAAACACTTAGCTCCGTATAAATGATATTTCAGCGAAGTGAAATGAGATCTCCACTATTTATCTCTTTTTAGCCAATCTCGAAGGATATTATCGTTTCACTTCTAAATTCCTATAGAAGTTATAGACTCCATATTTAAGTTAGCGCTCCCACTGAATTGCACTATTGTGTTCCCAAAATGTACGTATCACCTTGACCCAAAAGTAGGCTTAACTAACAAATCAAAGAACACGAATAACACTCTTGAGATTGAACCTAATCATATCAGGATTAAGATCATTTGATCTAGGATCAACAAGTGATATTGAATTGAATAGATATTACGGTAAATTCTAATATATCTAATCAAAGTTCAATATCGGTCCCTTCCGATGTATACTCCATACATCCGATACTGGTAAACTTTGACAATGTCTTGGATGTTGGATATATATTTTCAGGATCTAGATTTACTAACAAGTATGTTTCATTAACATCCTAATATGAATTCTAAAACAATGAACTAAACACATATAAAGTTTAGGAAACCTTACATTGGGTGCAGCAGAATATAATGACTCCTTCCGTTCAGATATCTAGCCCTTGATTCCTTTCTGTAGCAGAGCATTATCAATATCTGAACCTGGATCTCTTTCTCTCCTTCCTTTGATGCTGAATCTCCTTCTTGTTGGTTGATTTTCCACAGTCTTACACACTATGATTGAGATACCACTTGATGTGTGTGGGTACTCACTCATTCACTCAAGGATTTCGAAATTTAGAGAAGAAAAGAGAAGGGAAGAGGTTCGGCCTATAGAGAAAAGATAGAGGCTCAGTTTTCATCTGACAGAAGTTAAATATGAATGAGAGCCATCACTATCTATTTATAGGTAACCACCTAGGTTTAGGTTAGAATTATTTGGCATTAAAATAATGAAAAAATTAATGATAAAAACCATAAAGTGTGGCCGACCATGATCTTTGGATAATGGGCCTCACTTATGCAATCTTGTTATTTTATCATTTCTGCATCTCATTTTCTCAAAAACGCCAATTTTCAAAGTCAACCATTTAAATGCCAATTCTAATTATTTAATAACTAAAAATTAATTATTAAATAATATTGTAATTTAATATATTTATTAATTAGACATATAAAGTCTCTTAATTAATAAATAAACCTAGAATCTCTTTTCTTTACGATTTCGCCCTTGCTTAGTGAAAATTCGTAAAGTAGACATAGTCTAACTTTAGAATTATAATTGATTAATTAAAATCAATTAACTGAGTCTTACAAGCAGTATAGTCTCAATTAGTATGGGGACCATGGGTCTATATATCCGAGCTCCCAATAAGCAGATCAAGAATTTATATCTTAAATTCACTGACTTATTAATTCTTCGTTGAATCCACGCATAGAACTTAGAATTTCACTCTCAGTATATAGAACGCTCTATATGTTCCACGATATAGACACGTCATTAGTTATCCTTTATTATAACCCTAATGTGATCAATGATCCTCTATATAGATGATTTACACTGTAAAGGGATTAAATTACCGTAACACCCTACAATGTATTTTATCCTTAAAACACTTAACCCTGTATAAATGATATTTCAGGTAAGTGAAATGCGATCTCCACCATTTATTTTCGTTTGGTTAAGCTGGAAGGAAATCATCCTTTACTTTCTATTCGCCAGATAGAAGCTATAGATTCCATATTTATGTTAGCGCTCCCACTCAATTGCACTACCGTGTTCCCAAAATGTACGTATCACCCTGACCCAAAAGTAGGCTTAACTTGTAAAGCCCGCTTAGTTAATTTGGAAATTAGCAGTTGTTTATGTTTAATTATGAAATTATTTATAGCTATTTAAATAATTTATTACTGTTATTTATGGAATTCAGAAATGCATGAATATGTCATCAGTAGTTTTTATATTTCGCATTTCGATTATTCCGTATTTTGGAACTCGGCGTTTGGCTCAGTAGAAATCACAACTTAGTATGTTAGTAATTTGGGGACGGGTTTTAGACATTGGGAATGTCGGGAATGGCCGGGAATTTAGAATGTCCCAAAAATACCCCTTTAGTATGATTTATGTGGTTTTATGGTGGAGGGGCAAAATGGTCTTTTTGCCCCATTAGTATTTTGTCTTATGTGATTTATGAAATGGAAAATAAATGTTAATTGTTTATTTTAATGGCTGAAATAAAATGGTTTAAGTGGCTTATTCTTTTATTTTCTCTCATTTCACACTTAGTAAAAAAATTAGAAATTTCAAAAGAAAACTCTCTCTCTCTCTCTTCCTCTCATTTTCGGCTGGTGCATGGGATTCAAAGGGTTGGGTTTTGTTCAATCTTTTAAGTGAATTCTCATCCTAATCTAAGCATTTTCCAAGCTAGGTTAGCTCTCTTGATTTCTCCTTGAAATTATGAAAAAAATGATGAATATTGAGTGAAATGCATGATGATTTTGGTATATGTTGCTGCTGTGATTTTGTTGTTGATATATGTGGTTTAAAGCATGTTAATTGATATTAGTTGAGCTATGTTGAAAGCATGTTAGTTAGGTTGTTCAAAGCTTTTAGTTTTTATGTGAAAAGGTTATGAATTTTTGAAAGAAATGGTTCTTTTTGTTCTGTGAAGTTGCTGGATGTTCTTGTATGTTTTCAGAAGCTTATTCATGCTTAGTTGAGTAGAATTAACTAGGTTTGGATGCATGTTAGTGGATTTAACCAAGTTTGAGTTTTGGAACTCAAAGCTTGGTCTTTAATGGTGAATTTTGCCTCTGTGTTTTCTGGGTGGTTTTGAGGCCTTAGATTTGTTCTTTGGGGTGTTTAGAACAGGTCTGGAAATTTTGGTACCAATTGGGGTTGAATTGGTCGAGTTATGAGAATTTTAGTTGGCTGCCTGCGAGGAACCGGAATTCCGGTTGTACATCCGGAATTCCGGATGAGGGTTCTGAATTTTCCAGAACCGGAATTCCGGTTGGGCAACCGGTCTACCGGTTGGGGAAAATTCAGGGACCCTAGTTTTCCTCGTTTTTATGTTTTTAGGGGTATTGCCATGCTTTTTATCGATAGGGAAACTTTTAGTTCCAAGTTTTAGTCCCCGGGAAGTGATTTAGCGTGTCACTTATAGCGTTGTGATTTTTATGGTTTAGGAGCCAGTAATCCGCCGCTCAGCTTCAATTCCAGTCAAGTTGACCGGCACACCTGAAATCGGAATCCAGGTAAGATTAGTATAACAGTATGCATATGTAGATTACATGTTTAGCGTGCATGTAGGAAGCCTGCTAGATTACATTAGTTATGTATTTAGGCTTCGAACCATCCAACCCTGTCACGTCGGTACAGCCGGAGTATGACCAAGAATGAGTATGACCGGCTCGACCGATCAGCCGACATTTGGTTGGTGGTTCGGTGCTATTGACCTATCCCGTCGGTGACAGTGGAGTATGACCAAGAATGAGTATGACCGGCTCGACCGATCGGAGGATACTTGTCAATAGTACCGTCCCCCGAACGTTCAAAACTCGGCACCATGTTGGACATGGCGGTAGTGGCTCGGTACCATGTTGGACATGGCAGTAGCGGGACTCAGTATCGTGTTGGACACGGCAGTCAGTTTTATGTATGATATTATTATGCTTTTCTTACTGAGTCTGTCGACTCACAGTTATGTTCATGTGTAGGTAAAGGCAAGGCTATAGCTGATGGACCGTGAGCGAGCTTATGAGATTATACATGTCAGGGCGGTTAGGCCTGGAGCGTACGATCCTCGGGACAGCAAGGCTGAGATTTTTGTAACTGTCGTTAGACGACTTTTATTTTGATGTAATAGATAAACAGTTAAACTTTTTGTAAATATTTTTATAATCGGGATCCCGAGTCTTTTGTAATATGTTTTACAAGTTTAATCAAAAAGCAAAATTTTAATTAATCACGTTTTTCCATAAACCTCGTTGATTAGCAACGAGCTGCACAGTACGTTTAAAAATCACGTATACGCCTAAGGTAGTTAGGGTGTTACAATTTGGTATCAGAGCCGCCAGGTTGTCTTCCGAAGATCGTCACGACATGTACAATCATCATCAGCAGTTAGCTCGGTTCACGGTTTAGTAAGCCTTTATTGCTTTAGTAGTTTATTTTATTCAGTTATAAAAAAAAAAGAAAAGCCTGTTAGGAAGCATGTTAGTAGCCTGATAGTAGAATAGGCGCATGTTTCATTTCTAATTTCCAAATTAAGCGGCATTAGTAAGCTCGCCTTGAATACGACCTGATATGCCAACTCTTGGTTTCGCAGGCGGTTCTAACTAGATGGACGCCAGGCGGACTACCAGGAGTCAGGGCAACTCCGTAGGGTCGAATCAGGGACAGGGAGCTCAGTTTCCCCCACCTGCTAGGGGCCGAGGTAGAGGTCCCCGAGGCAGGGCTCGTGGCCGGGGTGATGAGAACCCGCCACAGTCTGCCCGGGCTCCCCGGCCGATCGGGGAGCCCCGAACCGGGAGTTACGGTTTGCGGAGATGCAAGCCCGGATCGAAGAACAAGACCTCGAGATCTCGTAGGTTGAGACGGCGGGGTGCTCCCGCCGGTTCTGTGCCCGTAGTTCCGGTGGCACACCGCCCTCGCCGCCTGTGCCGAGATAGTGGTGGCGGCCCATAGATTGGAACCATTGTATGAGCGGTTCGAAGCAAGCACCTCCGGTATTCCCGGGAGGTCCGGACGTGATGAAAGCCGAGCAGTGGCTGACGGTGATTACCAGAATCCTGAATTTCATGGGTGTCACCGGTAACGACAGAGTGGTGTGCGCCACGTTTTAGTTCCAGGAGGACGCCCTGGTATGGTGGGACATGGTGTCTCAGATTCATGATGTCACCACCATGACCTGGGAAAGGTTTCAGGAACTCTTTAATGCGAAATACTATAATGAGGCGGTCAGAAGCGCCAAGAGGAAAGAGTTCGTTCACCTGACCCAGTGGGAGAACATGAGCGTCACTGAGTATACTACTCAGTTTGACCGGTTGGCGAGGTTAGCCTCGGGAATTGTGCCGACCGACTTCAGCAAGAAGGAGAAATATCTGGACGGGTTGAATCCCAAGATCAGGCATGACCTGATGATTACCACCGACGACAGCACCACCTATGCTCAGATGGTGGAGAAGGCACTGCGAGCTGAGGGCGCAGTGGGGTGCATGTCAGAATCAGCTAGTACTCCAATTAGTGGCGGAGCTCCTACCCCTCCTGCATCAGGCTATAGCAGGGGGAGTAGTGGTTCGGCCATTGATCAGAGGAAGAGGGCACCCACTGCTTCCGGCGGCTCGAGTCAGAACAAGAGGTTCCGGGGGAACCAGAACGAGAGGGAGTCGTCCTGGTGGTACTGAGACCCGATTCTCCTATCCCGAGTGCCCTAGCTGCAAGAGGCACCATCGGGGTGAGTGCAAAGGTCAGGGATGCTTTCATTGTGGCATGCCCGGACACTTCAAGAGGGAATGTCCCCAGCTCCGACCAGAGGCACCGAGAGCTCCAGCGATACCCACTCCGGCCCGGGGTATTCGCTATCACGCAGGCGATGCGGATGCCGGCCCATCGGTTGTTACAGTCGGCTTTTTATTAACAACTCGCTTTATTCGGTCGTTTGATTACGGGGCTACACATTCTTATGTGGCGGCCAGAGTCTTTAGTAAGTTGGGTAGACCCTTTGATAGATATGAATCAGGGTTTGGAACCCTGTTACCTGGCGGAGAATTGGTTATCTCCAATAGGTGGATTAGGTCTATGCCGATCAGGATAGATGGTAGAGAGTTAAGCGCTGATCTGATAGAGATGAGCTTAGTCGAATTTGATATTATTTTAGGAATGGATTTCCTATCTAAATATTCGGCGAGCATTGACTGTAAAAGGAAGATGGTGGTCTTCCAACCGGAAAGTGAAGAACCGTTTATATTTGTGGGTTCGGTTCAGGGATCTCGGATCCCGGTGATCTCGGCTATGTCAGCGAGAGAATTGTTGCACGGCGGGTGCTTAGGGTTTCTGGCCGTGGTGGTGGACACCACTCGGCCAGACACCATTCGGCAAGAGGACATCAGAGTGGTTCGGGAATTTTTGGACGTTTTTCCCGAAGAACTTCCAGGGTTACCACCTCAGCGGGAGATTGATTTCGTGATTGACTTGGCACCAGGGGTGGAACCGGTTTCCAAAGCCCCGTATAGGATGGCTCCGGTCGAACTTAAGGAATTAAAGATTCAGCTCCAAGGGTTGCTTGACATAGGGTTCATTCGGCCCGGTGTGTCACCACAGGGAGCCCTGGTTTTGTTCGTCAAGAAGAAGGATGGATCTATGAGGATGTGCATCGACTACAGGGAGTTGAACAAGCTAACGGTGAAGAATAAATACCCATTACCTAGGATCGATGACTTGTTCGATCAGCTTCAGGGAAAGACGGTCTTTTCCAAGATTGATCTCCGTTCGGGTTATCATCAGTTGAGGATCCGAGAGGAGGACATTCCAAAGACGGCTTTCCGCACTAGGTATGGACACTACGAGTTTCTGGTTATGTCATTCGGACTAACCAATGCTCCTGCAGCATTCATGGACCTGATGAATAGAGTATTCAAGGATTTCCTCGATATCTGTGTGATTGTGTTTATCGACGACATCCTCGTGTACTCTCAATCAGAAGAGGAGCATGAGTTACATCTTCAGATGGTACTGCAACGACTTCGAGAACATAAGCTCTACGCCAAGTTCAAGAAATGTGAGTTCTGGTTGTCTCAGGTGTCCTTCCTAGGGCACATTGTGAGTGAAGATGGGATCAAGGTGGATCCCGGGAAGATTGAATCCGTCAGGGATTGGCCGAGACCGAAGACAGTGACAGAGATCAGAAGCTTCTTGGGATTAGCTGGGTACTACCGTAGGTTCGTGGAGGGGTTCTCCAAAATTTCAATGCCCCTAACCGAGCTTACAAAGAAGAATCAGCGATTTATCTGGTCAGATAAATGTGAAGCTAGCTTTCAGGAGCTGAAACAGAGATTGATTACTGCTCCGGTGCTAGCTTTGCCTTCGGACAAGGAGAAGTTCGTAGTCTATTGTGACGCATCCAAACAGGGTTTGGGGTGCGTATTGATGCAAGCCGATCGGGTTATCGCTTATGCCTCCCGTCAGTTAAAGGATTATGAACAGCGATACCCGACTCATGATCTAGAATTGGCCGCAGTGGTTTTTGCACTAAAGATTTGGCGGCATTACCTGTATGGAGAGAAGTGTGAGATCTATACCGACCTTAAGAGTCTCAAGTATTTCTTTACTCAGAAAGATTTGAACATGAGACAAAGGCGTTGGTTGGAATTAATGAAGGATTACGATTGCGAGATCCTCTATCATCCCGGAAAAGCCAATGTAGTGGCCGATGCCCTGAGCAGAAAGGGTCCCGGGCAAGTAGCTAGCATGGTTCAGATCTCACCACAGCTAGCAGAGGATATGGTTAGATCCAGCATTGAGTTTGTGGTAGGTCAGCTTCACAACTTGACGCTGCAATCTGATCTGTTGGAAAGAATAAAAGTCGCTCAGATGACAGATCCGGAGTTAGTGAAAATCCGAGATGAGGTATTGGCTGGTCAAGCCAAAGACTTTTCAGTGTCAGACAGTGGGATGCTTTTGTATAAAGCCAGGGTTTGTGTTCCGAACAGTGTGGAACTTAGAAATGAGATCTTTGAGGAGGCTCATTCTACTCCATATTCTCTGCATCCCGGCACCACCAAGATGTACCAAGATTTGAAACCGTACTTCTGGTGGAACGGTATGAAGAAGAATTTGGTAGAATTCGTATCGAGATGCCTCACTTGTCGGCGGATCAAGGCTGAACATCAGAGACCAGCAGGGTTGTTGCAGCCTCTAACCCTACCAGAATGGAAATGGGAGGATATTACGATGGATTTTGTGGTCGGGTTACCTAGGACCACGGGTATGCATGATTCCATCTGGGTAGTGGTGGATCGATTTACGAAATCTGCTCATTTTCTGCCGGTTAGAACAACATTTTCAGTGGATCAGTTGGCAGAACTGTACGTCAGAGAGATAGTGAGACTTCACGGGGTACCGAAGTCTATAGTTTCGGACAGGGATCCGAAATTCACCTCCAAATTTTGGCAAAGTTTGCAACGGGCACTGGGTACGAAGCCGAAATTCGGTACGGCATTTCATCCTCGGACGGATGGTCAGTCTGAAAGGACAATTCAGATATTGGAGGATATGTTGAGAGCCTGTGTTATGGACTTTGAGGGTTCATGGAGTAAATATCTACCGTTAATAGAATTTTCATACAACAACAGTTATCAGAGTACGATAGGGATGGCACCCTATGAACTGTTGTACGGTAGGAAATGTAGATCCCCTATCCTTTGGGATGAGACAGAGAGAGGAAATACCTAGGTCCGAGTCGGTTCGGCGGACCAATGAGGCAATAGAAAAGATAAAAGCTAGAATGCTTGCCTCACAGAGCAGACAGAAGAGTTACGCAGATCCGAAACGTAGAGATGTTGAGTTCCGAGTAGGGGACCATGTGTTTTTGCGAGTATCTCCGATGAAGGGGATTAAACGTTTCGGGAAAAGAGGCAAGTTATGCCCTAGGTTTACAGGACCTTTCGAGATTCTCGAGAAGATAGGTCAAGTGGCATATCGGTTAGCATTGCCTCCAGCCTTATCAGCAGTGCACAACGTATTCCATGTCTCAATGTTGAGAAAATACGTTTCAGACCCCTCTCATATACTTAGTTATGAGAGTCTTCAGCTTCAGCCAGACATGTCATATGAGAAACAACCAGTGCAGATCCTGGATAGAAAGGATAAAGTCCTTCGGAATAAGACCATAGCATTGGTCAAGGTTCTCTGGAGAAACAGCAAGGTGGAGGAAGCCACCTGGGAGCTAGAGTCAGATATGAGAGCTCAATATCCAGAGTTATTCAGGTTAGATTTCGGGGACGAAATCCTTTTAAGGGGGGAATAGTTGTAAAGCCCGCAAAGTTAATTTGGAAATTAGCAGTTGTTTATGTTTAATTATGAAATTATTTATAGCTATTTAAATAATTTATTACTGTTATTTATGGAATTCAGAAATGCATGATTATGTCATCAGTAGTTTTTATATTTCGCATTTCCGGTGTCCGGTATTTTGGAACTCGGCGTTTGGCTCAGTAGAAATCACAACTTAGTATGTTAGTAATTTGGGGACGGGTTTTAGACATTGGGAATGTCGGGAATGGCCGGGAATTTAGAATGTCCCAAAAATACCCCTTTAGTATGATTTATGTGGTTTTATGGTGGAGGGACAAAATGGTCTTTTTGCCCCATTAGTATTTTGTCTTATGTGATTTATGAAATGGAAAATAAATGTTAATTGTTTATTTTAATGGCTGAAATAAAATGGTTTAAGTGGCTTATTCTTTTATTTTCTCTCATTTCACACTTAGTAAAAAAATTAGAAATTTCAAAAGAAAACTCTCTCTCTCTCTCTTCCTCTTATTTTCGGCTGGTGCATGGGATTCAAAGGGCTGGGTTTTGTTCAATCTTTCAAGTGAATTCTCATCCTAATCTAAGCATTTTCCAAGCTAGGTTAGCTATCTTGATTTCTCCTTGAAATTATGAAAAAAATGATGAATATTGAGTGAAATGCATGATGATTTTGGTATATGTTGCTGCTGTGATTTTGTTGTTGATATATGTGGTTTAAAGCATGTTAATTGATATTAGTTGAGCTATGTTGAAAGCATGTTAGTTAGGTTGTTCAAAGCTTTTAGTTTTTATGTGAAAAAGTTATGAATTTTTGAAAGAAATGGTTCTTTTTGTTCTGTGAAGTTGCTGGATGTTCTTGTATGTTTTCAGAAGCTTATTCATGCTTAGTTGAGTAGAATTAACTAGGTTTGGATGCATGTTAGTGGATTTAACCAAGTTTGAGTTTTGGAACTCAAAGCTTGGTCTTTAATGGTGAATTTTGCCTCTGTGTTTTCTGGGTGGTTTTGAGGCCTTAGATTTGTTCTTTGGGGTGTTTAGAACGTGTCCTGGAAAGTTTGGTACCAATTGGGGTTGAATTGGTCGAGTTATGAGAATTTTAGTTGGCTGCTCGCGAGGAACCGGAATTCGGTTGTACATCCGGAATTACGGATGAGGGTTCTGAATTTTCCAGAACCGGAATTCCGGTTGGGCAACCGGTCTACCGGTTGGGGAAAATTCAGGGACCCTAGTTTTCCTCGTTTTTATGTTTTTAGGGGTATTGCCAAGCTTTTTATCGATAGGGAAACTTTTAGTTCCAAGTTTTAGTCCCCGGGAAGTGATTTAGCGTGTCACTTATAGCGTTGTGATTTTTATGGTTTAGGAGCCGATGTCAATCCGCTCGGCTTCGATTCCGGTCGGGTTGACCAAGCACACCGAAATCGAATCCGTAAGATTAGTATAACAAGATGCATATGTAGATTACATGTTTAGCGTGCATGTAGGAAGCCTGCTAGATTACATTATTTATTTATTTAGGCTTCGAACCATCCAACCCCGTCACGTCGGTACAGCCGGAGTATGACCGACGGCGGAGTATGACCGGCTCGACCGATCAGTCGACATTTGGTTGGTGGTTCAGTGCTATTGACCTATCCCGTCGGTACAGGCTGGAGTATGACCAGCAGCCGGAGTATGACCGGTTCGACCGATCAGGAGGATACTTGTCAATAGTACCGTCCCCTGAACGTTCAAAACTCAGAACCATGTTGGACATGGCAGTAGTGGCTCAGTACCATGTTGGACATGGCAGTAGCGGGACTCAGTATCGTGTTGGACACGGCAGTCAGTTTTATGTATGATATTATTATGCTTTTCTTACTGAGTCTGTCGACTCACAGTTATGTTCATGTGTAGGTAAAGGCAAGGCTATAGCTGATGGACCGTGAGCGAGCTTATGAGATTATACATGTCGGGGCGGTTAGGCTTGGAGCGTACGATCCTCGGGACAGCAAGGCTGAGATTTTTGTAACTGTCGTTAGACGACTTTTATTTTGATGTAATAGATAAACAGTTAAACTTTTTGTAAATATTTTTATAATCGGGATCCCGAGTCTTTTGTAATATGTTTTACAAGTTTAATCAAAAAGCAAAATTTTAATTAATCACGTTTTTCCATAAACCTCGTTGATTAGCAACGAGCTGCACAGTACGTTTAAAAATCACGTAATACGCCTAAGGTAGTTAGGGTGTTACATAACTAATAGATCAAAGAACACGAATAACACTCTTGAGATTAAACCTAATCATATCAGGATTAAGATCATTTGATCTAAGATCAACAGGTGATATCGAATTGAATAGATATTACGGTAAATTCTAATATATCTAATCAAAGTTCAATATCTGTCCCTTCCGATGTATACTCCATACATCCGATACTGGTAAACTTTGCCAATGTCCTGAAAAGGACATAACACTTTTCCAAGGTATAAGAATGCCTATCGCTGATTATACCATGTCAGTCTAAATCCAGTGTTCTGACAAATCAGGGAATAAACTTTCGAACATGTAATTAAGATTACATTCCACTGTGTTGACAACACTATAATCTTAACAAATTCATATGTTCTGGACTTAAATAGAATTCATACATTATATATATAATCATGAAATAAATCATGTGAACCATGCAACATAAAATATTATTTCTGATCTTTATTAATAAGTAAATTTGATTATATTGAAATGAGTTTTATTTAGGGCATAAAACCCAACAAACTCCCACTTGCACTAATATAAAACAAAATGTGCATTTCAAATAATCTCAACACCTTGATATACAAATCAAGTGTAGTAGTAGTAAACTCCTCGTAATAGGATCTGAATGGTTGAATTAACCACAACCTTTCCTCCACCATTATTCTTCCTTAATCACAAAATCATTGATAATGTGAAATTCCTCTCTATATGTCTACTCTCTTGGGATACTGGATTATATACCTTCGACAACTACTTCATGGTTATTCAGGAAGTAACCCTAGTAGTTAAGGCAGGTTGGAACGGTGCCACAATTGTATAGAACTTTCCTTAGACTGAATAAGTACCTTTCCTGCAACTTTAACATTCAGTCCCTTATCAGCAGGTTTTTACACTTCTCCAAAATCACTATTCCACCCCAAGAGTAATCACCATCTTATCAGCAGACTTTCTAACACAAAGGCAAGTCTTGAAATCTGATGTGGTGTAGTCTAAGAGTTTTAAACACACCCTTATCGACTAACATATAGTTCCTCTTCTTAATCTTAAGATTTACTTGATTGTCTTACAATGTTCTTCTCCTGGATTAATCTGATACCTACTCATTACTCCCACTCAATAGTAGGTGTCTGGTCTAAGGCATACAAAAGCATATCTAAGACCTCTCACTGTTGATTTAAGAAGTTCTTCCATGGCTTTATCTTTTCTGAAATAGTTGAGAATTTTCCTTAGATAAATAAAATCTATGCCTAGAAGTCGAGAAGCTTCTATAGATTGCCATTAGAAAGAAAATGCTTCAGCATCTTACTAAAGTAAGTTACTTGCATTAGAGTAAGTAATTACAAGGTATACCACAAGCCATAGGTTTAGATAAACTCAAACCTATAATACTAGGAACATGAAGTTTTGTTATGTCCATTGAATAGACTTATTAACGAAAATTTCCTTTTATGTCCTTGTAATAGAAAACTTCAGGTTATTCCATGTGAATGGATCAAACCATAGTTCTATTGGCTTTCTTCTTAGTTTCTTATTTTGACAATCCATTACTTGTTTAAACTCATAATGGATTTTAATCACTAGTGTCTTCCAAGTCATAAGAAGTGAAGTTCCTTGAAACTCTCCCACTACGACAAGGTACCGTGAATTATGTCTAAGAAAACTAAATGGTATTGATCTCTTCGGTTGTGTCAAGACAACGGAGGCAGTGGGATCATCTTGTATCGAATAAGATTATAGAACACTTATGGAATCAAAAATTATCTCCTTTATTTGCTACTTTATTTCCAGACTTAGTCATTTTCTTAGAAAAGTTGTATCTGTTTAGACAAACACTTTCTTATCTAATGACAATGGGATGGTCCACCCCTAATCACTTAGAATAGCTAGCAAACATGCAAACCATGGTTAACAGTTTTAGCTTTTCTTAAGATTTCGTTTAGGTCATCCATGAATCTAGTAATGATTTACTTTAAGTATACAACCATTGCATCATTCTGAAATTGTATTATCATAGAAGGATTTAGGCAACAACTAGTAACTAATCATCAATATGCTAATCAAAATTTCTGGGGAGGTAAGTTTGGATATAATTCAAAAATCAATTTAATGATCTTTAAATTGCATATCTACTAACTATTTCTCCACCCCTATCAGTTCGCAAGATCATTAAGCACTTACCTTAATGATTAATCACCATTGCTAGAAATCAGAAATTTTTCAAACATTTCAAATTTCTTTGCATAATGTATAATCTAGAGTTAACGTTTTAAGAATACAACGAAAAACTCAAATCTACCCCTGAATGTACATCCATCTACGAATGAGATGAACAAGGAATGAGATGAACAACTTGTCAAAACCACTACGAACAAGATACAAATGCCACAGATTAAAAAAAATGTGGTTGTGTCTTTTTGATGACTTATGTTTAGTTACATTAAAAAGTTCTTAGAATAGTGCAAGTGGATCCTGGTCACACAATACTAAACTCATATTCCATACAGTTTGAATCCATTGATAGAAAATGGATATTAAACACTTGTGAAAGTGTAACTGTATTGTATTCTGGAATTAGAAATATAAGAAAATTTCTGTTTGGAATCTAAAATTAAAGTCAAAGACTTAAATTTATACCAAATATACATGAGTAATTATTTCTTGGACCACCACTACTAATTTCAACTCTAAGTCAGATTTTCCCATACAAGTAGGAGATTTCTAAGATTGAGGATTTATATCATTTTGGAATAGAATTTCGTGAATACAATCATATGCGTCATTAAGTTTCTTAAGAGAAAATAGAATGACATGAAATGATTTATAGACCATTCATCCAATGATATGTTATTGAGCTAATTCGAAATGAAAAAGCTAAGAGGAATTAGGATAATTTCGTTTTGAAATAAGAATCCAACGATGCTTCGAATAGCGAAAGTCAAAGTAATCTTATTTATATATAATCTTCTTGTTTCATATTGTAAATACTAGTCTAAGGTGTCATCAATTGATGAACAGCTAGATGTTGCATTTACAATATTTATCTTTCGAGATCTAACACTATTATGTTAGTCTAATGTTGACAATCCATTAGGGATTTGTCTCATTAGAACAACAAAATAAGTTAGACCAACAATGAAGATTCGAAATTAAACTACAATTTAATAACAGAAAATAAGATGGTTCAATATAAATTCATACACAATTCAAAAATCATTAAACATATAGCAAGTAGGAATGACAAGTGAAAATACTAAAACATACAATCCTAAATAATTTCTAAGGTTTCCAACAAACTAATACAGTGTCCCGGTAGGCGAGAGTCAAAATATCATTCATTGAATAGAGTTGTCAGCTCATCTAAAATGCAAACCATTCTAGCAACCTTGAATTCGATCAAAATAAGAATCCAACGTTTTCCCGGTAGGCGAGAGTCAAGGTTATTCTCATTCTATGAGCTTCCACCATTGTTTCATGTTTTATAAGTTTATCTCTAAGTAGTCACCGTAGGGGAGAGTCTAATAGAGACGAAAACTTACAAAACACTTATCAAATGAGATCTTACGGTGTTAAGTGGGTTCAACGAATAACCATCCATAAGGGGGACGAAGTCTAGCGTCTCGAGGTTATATTGAAAACATTGAACTATTGTAAGACCAACAATGGAGATCGAATGTCCTAATGAAAAAAGGCTCATTATTTAAAGTGTATTTTCTTCTAATATTTATTTTAATTAATTTATTTTAAATATATATTTATTTAATTAAACTTTCCAATTTAGAATTAAAAATTCTAAATATAAATTTTAATTTAATATTTATAAATTATACTTAGATGGATATGAAAATAAAATGAATTATTTCCATCTTAGTAATAATTTCCAATAAATATTTAGAAAATTATTCAATTTAAGAAGTTTCAAAATTAATTTAAATTAATTTACAACTCAAATTTAATTTTCTATAAATATATATTGCATTTCAAAAAATTGAAGTATTTAAGAATACAATTTTCAAAATTGCTTGTTAAAATAAAATAAAATAAATCCTAGAAAAAATTATTCTAATTTAATGTTGGCCCAAAATTAATTAATAGAATTAATTTACAACAAAAAATATAATTTTCCTATTTAATTAAATATATAAGAAAAATTTCAAATATTTAAGTATCATGATGAAAATTAACTTAAATATTAATTTTCTATTTAATTAAATATAGTAGAAAAATACTTCAAGAAAAACGATTAATATCTATCTAGACTTTTATTGACTAATTAATTCATTTTCTAATTAAATATATTTTACTTCATTTATTTTAATTAATCATTAAATGAAAAAAAATCATTGATTTAAGTTGGTCCAAATTAAAATAAATAATTTACAACTTTAATCTATTTTTCAAATAAAATTCAAAATTTCTGCATTTAAGAAATGCAATTTTGAAATTGTGGAAAAAGATTAATAAAATAAAATAAAATATATTTTGAAAATTATTCAAATTTAAGTTATATCAAAAAAGATTTCAAACTTAAAATAATTTTCAATTTTAATTAAATAACATGAAAATAATAATATTTAAGTATCATGATGAAAATCAACTTAAATATTTAAATTTTCAATTTAATTAAATGTATTAAATTCAAGAAATAAATAATTAAGTATAGAGAAGACTTAATTATTAATTCTAATTTAATACTAGGAAAAATATACTTAACTTAGATTGTAACAAAATTAATTATTAAATAATTAATTTCACAATCTATGATATTTTCCTAATTAAATATTAGAACAAATAACTAGTTCTAGAAATAACTATCTAGAATAATTTCATTTACTAAGTGTTTTTCTAAAATTAACTTTAAAATATTAAATGAAAAATTAAATTTCATATATTTTAAAAGTTAATTATGTTGCTAATTCAATTTTAATTAGGTTAGACTAATATAATTAACCTAATACAATTATTTAAATAAGGCGAATGGGCCTTCACAATTGGGATAGTTCATGTGAGGGGGAGCTGGGTTCAGTATGTCGTACCCACATCTATTGGCCCCCAACTCTCACACAAGGCCCAAAAGAGAGGAATTTAACCTTTAAATAAACAGTTGTTATTCATTGAATAAGCCCAAATCTAATTGGGCCTAAATAAATTTACTTATTTCAAAATTTATTTTAGCAACCTAGTCCATTTACTTAGTAAAACTTAAATGGGCTTCCTATATGCATCTAAGTCCAATAGCAAACATATAGACTCACACAGGTCAAAAGATTTGGATGGGCCCTATCATGTTACTAGGTTTACAAAGATGAAAGAAATTGCAAAATTTACCTGTTACAAATTATTTATAAGATCTATTGACAATTGAACTATGATTAAAATCAGATCATTGGATCTGTCAACAAGTTAATCATAGCAATTTAGATCAAATAAATAATAGGTTTGTAAAAAAAAAATTGAATACATAATAATATAATCAAATAATACAAACAAATAACTGATCTGTTATATCTGAAAAGTAAGCTAAAATATCTCAATTTTAAAATTTAAAATAAAATTAAATTTTAAAACAAATATCTTAAGTAGAATTCAAATTTAGGTTGTTAGAGAATATTTGAAAAAAAAAAATGAAAATTCAACAAACTCTTAAATTTCTTAAATTCTAACAAAAAAATAAAAAATATCTAACCAATTTTTCAAATATCAAGTTTATTCAACATTTAAATTTATTTAAAATTTATAATAATATAATATAACATAATATAAGATCTTGAATTTTAAATTTAGATATTTTATTATATTCCGAGTCTTATAATTTAATAAATTTAAATATTACATAAATAAACTAATTGAAAAGTAAGATATTTTATATGGTTAGAATATTTAATAATAATAATAATAATAATAAGTTTGAAAAATTTATGGTTTGAAACCCTAAAATATCTATTCAAACTAAACTAACAAATTTTTCAAATCTTCATGTTATTTTTGCCAAAATATAATTTTAATGAAAAATTGTCTAATAAGATAAAATGTTAAACATAACATATTCCTAATCTTATAATTTTAATTAATAAAATATATTTTAAAAATAACAAATTTTAAAAAGATATGATATGGTTAGAAAATTTTGAAATTAGTACAAGGTTATTTTTAAAAGATAATATTTTAATATCAAAGTAAGATCATTTAAAATTTTTAAAAAAATAATATCTGATCTTATAATTAAAATAAATAAAATAATCTAAAATTTCAAAAATAACCATAAGGCTCCTTTGTGAGAAATCAAATTTTCAAAATTCAAAGCCTACTAATATCAGAAACTAATTTTAATTAATTAAAAAATTAATAAAAATTAATTTTATTCTGACAATTAGATTTTTAATTGAAAATTTAGGTTCTACACAAAATTCTACCAAAAATTGGCTTTTGTTTCAATGAAAAATAATTTTTGAATCAAAAGTTATGACGAAAACAAGTTTGAGGCACAAGGGTATGCATTGCATACCCCTGCGCGCGCGGAATCAAGAGGATGGCCGAGATTTGAGGCTGCATGCAACCTACTTGACCGAGGGAGCTCGGCGGGACGCGTCTTCAGATAGCCCGTGTCCGAGTTTTCGAGGGACGTGGGCGCGAGCTGCCCTTCAGACAGGGGTCGTGTCCGAGTAAACTCAGTCAGCGCCTTGTCTGAATGGGTGTTGTCCGAGCGTCCGCGCGCGCGTGTGTGCATTCAAATCCTCATATTTTCGTTCAACTTCAAAAAATCATAACTAATTCATAAAAAATCCAAATTAGGTTCTGTAATAGCCTAAAATTATTAACTTTTCGTCTTCTTTTCAGAAAAAATAATCCCAGATCGAAATAAAAAATATTTCAGTAACATATATTGCGATTTCTAAACTATCATCAAATAAGCACATAAACCACATGAAACCATCCAAATCAACACAAAACATCGTTTTAATTCATATTTCATGAAAGTAAATTATTACCATGGCTCTGAGGCCAGTTGTTGGATATATTTTACCAGGATCTAGATTTACTAACAAGTATGTTTCATTAACATCCTAATATGAATTCTAAAACAATGAAATAAACACATATAAAGTTTAGGAAACCTTACATTGGGTGCAGCAGAATATAATGACTCCTTCCGTTCAGATATCTAGCCCTTGATTCCTTTCTGTAGCAGAGCATTATCAATATCTGAACATGAATCTCTTTCTCTCCTTCTTTTGATGCTGAATCTCCTTCTTGTTGGTTGATTTTCCACAGTCTTACACACTATGATTGAGATACCACTTGATGTGTGTGGGCACTTACTCAAGGATTTCGAAATTTAGAGAAGAAAAGAGAAGTGAAGAGGTACGGCCTATAGAGAAAAGATAGAGGCTCAATTTTCATCTGACAAAAGTTAAGTGTGAATGAGAGCCATTACTATCTATTTATAGGTAACCACCTAGGTTTAGGTTAGAATTATTTGGCATTAAAATAATAAAAATAATAAATGATAAAACCCATAAAGTGTGGATAATGGGCCTCACTTAAGCAATTTTGCTGTGTTATCATTTCTGCATCTCATTTTCTCAAAAATGTCAATTTTCAAATTCAACCATTTAAATGCCAATTCTAATCATTTAATAACTAAAAATTAATTATTAAATAATATTGAAATTTAATATATTTATTAATTAGACATATAAAGTCTCTTAATTAATAAATAAACCTATAATCTCTTTTCTTCACAATTTCGCCATTGCTTAGTGAAAATTCATAAAGTAGACATAGTCTAACTTTAGAATTATAATTGATTAATTAAAATCAATTAACTGAGTCTTACAAGCAGTATGGTCTCAACTAGTATGGGGACCATGGGTCTATATATTCGAGCTTCCAATAAACAGATCAAGAATTTATATCTTAAATTCACTGACTTATTAATTCTTCGTTGAATCCACGCCTAGAACTTAGAATTGCACTCTTAGTATATAGAACGCTCTATATGTTTCACGATATAGACACGTCATTAGTTATCCATTGTTATAACCCTAATGTGATCAATGATCTTCTATATAGATGATTTACACTGTAAAGGGATTAAATTACCGTAACACCCTACAATGTATTTTATCCTTAAAACACTTAACCCTGTATAAATGATATTTCAGCTAAATGTAATGAGATCTCCACCATTTATTTTTCGTTTGGTTAAGCTGGAAGGAAATCATCCTTTACTTTCTATTCGCCAGATAGAAGCTATAGATTCCATATTTATGTTAGCGCTCCCACTCAATTGCACTACCGTGTTCCCAAAATGTACGTATCACCCTGACCCAAAAGTAGGCTTAACTAACAAATCAAAGAACACGAATAACACTCTTGAGATTGAACCTAATCATATCAGGATTAAGATCATTTAATCTAGGATCAACATGTGATATTGAATTAAATAGATATTACGGTAAATTTTAACAAATCTAATCAAAGTTCAATATCGGTCCCTTCCGATGTATACTCCATACATCCGATACTGGTAAACTTTGCCAATGTCCTGGAAAGGACATAACACTTTTCCAAGGTGTAAGAATACCTATCGCTGATTATACCATGTCAGTCTAAATCCAGTGTTCTGACAAATCAGGGAATAAACTTTCGAACATATAATTAAGATTATATTCCACTGTGCTGACAGCACTATAATCTTAAAAAATTCATATGTTCTGGACTTAAATAGAATTCATACATTATATATATAATCATGAAATAAATCATGTGAACCATGCAACATAAAATGTTATTTCTGATCTTTATTAATAAGTAAATCTGATTATATTGAAATGAGTTTTATTTAGTGCATAAAACCCAACACTGGAAAGGACATAACACTTTTTTAAGGTGTAAGAATACCTATCGCTGATTATGCCATGTCAGTCTAAATCCAGTGTTCTGACAGTCAGGGAATAAACTTTCGAACATATAAATAAGATTATATTCCACTGTGCTGACAACACTATAATCTTTAACAAATTCATATGTTCTGGACTTAAATAGAATTCATACATTATATATATAATCATGAAATAAATCATGTGAACCATGCAACATAAAATGTTATTTCTGATCTTTATTAATAAGTAAATCTGATTATATTGAAATGAGTTTATTTAGGGCATAAAACCCAACAATTTGATCTCCATTGTTGGTTCTACATAGTTCTTGTTTTAGTGAGTAATCCTCCCTAATGGATGAACGTTCATTAGCAATTTAACGCCGTAGAATCTCGAAAGATAAGTATTATTTTTAAGTTTTTTATTGTTAGTATAGATCACCCTAATGGTGGAGACTATTAGTAAGACTTCCAAAAGTATGAAACAATGGTGGAGGCTCATGAAAGAGGAATGACCTTGACTCTCACCTAAACGAGACAACGTCGGATTCTCTTTTCGATCGAATAAAAGGTTGCTAGAATGTTAGTCATTTTAGATGAGTTGACTACTTTATTCAATGGATGATGCTTTGACTCTTGCCTAAACGGGACACTGTATCAGTTTGTTGAAAACCTTGGAAAATAAAAATATGTTTAATTTTTTTTGGTATTTTTATAAATATATTTGTTATACTTGTTATTTTCTGAATTTGTGTATGAATTTATTGAACCAAATGATTTACTTTTGTTTATTGATATTTGTAGTGTCAAAAATGAACAACCCACACCCCGACCCACTCCTAGTAAATGCCTTTGCAAATGAACTGTATAGTGTGAAAATGCTCCCTGGAAAGAGCATTAAGTCACACTTGTTAATGATGAATCTGAAATTCTAAAAAGCAAACTTGCTTGGAATTGAATTATCAAGAGAATAATGGGTTCAGTTCATTCTTAATAGTCTTCCTCCTGAGTATAATGGATTTGTTGTATATTATATGATCAACAATTTTAAGTCTTCTGACATGGATAAGCTAGAAAAAGAATTGTGAGTTTATGAACGAAACTTGATTGCAATGTCGGCCCCCAGATTTGCAAACTTGTGTAAGAGGAAAAGAATTAAGGATGAAGCTTCTAACAATGCTGCTTATTCAAGTACAATTGATGGTAATACTCTTGAGTATTCAAATTGTGATGAGAAGGGACATTAGGAAGAACGATGTCCCAGACTTCTAAACAATTGGAATGAAGGTAATGCTTTTGTTTTTGAATCATGTGTTTTAGAGAATGACAAATCGTTCTGGATTGTTGATTCTGGATCTACTAACCATGTTTGTTCTTCATTAAAGCTACTTGAAACTTGGGATTATCTAAATCCAGGGGAGTTGAAGCTCAAAGTTGGAAATGGCGAGTTAGTAACGGTCCAAGCTAAAGGAAGAGCCCTCTTCAAGTTTCAGAAGAAATTTTTAGTTTTAGACAATGTTTTGTATATTCCTAATTTTAGTAGAAACTTGATTAGTGTTTCATGTTTACAAACACAATTTTTAAATTGAATTTTTTGAGTTCTATTTACACAATTTCTCGTAATGGATTTCAATTATGTGTTGCTCACATGTAACAAGGGCTTTATGTTTTAAGACCGGAAATACAAATCGCACTTAATAATGAACTTTTCAATATTGCTAAACCTACGAACCATAAGCGAAAAGAGATTGATAATGATGATGAAACTTATCTATGTCATTTACGATTAGGCCATATAGGCTATGACAAACTTCATAGGTTAACCAAAGACGGTCCATTGAAAAATGTCGTCTTAGGTGAATTACTAGTATATGTGCATCTTGCCTAGAAGGAAAAATGAGCAAACGTTCTTTCTCTGCAAAGGGAGAGCGTGCCAAAAAAACCCTTGGGTTAGTACATTCAGATGTCTATGGACCCCTGAATGTCAAAGCCAGAAGTGGTTATGAGTATTTTGTCACATTAATTGACGATTTCTCTAGATATAGTTTCAATTACCTAATGCAAAAGAAATCTGAAACGTTTAAAAATTTTCAAGAGTTTCATGCTTTGGCTCAAAACTAATTAGGTAAAACATTAAAGATCTTGCGAAATGATAGGGGTGGACATTATATGGATATGCAGTTCAAAGATCATTTAATTGAACTTAGAATTGAATCTCAATATACAACACCTAGCACTCCACAGCAAAATGGAGTAGCAGAAAGGAGAAATCGCACACTTTTAGAAATGGCTAGGTCTATGCTGAGTTATTCAACTCTGTCTACGTCCTTCTGGGGATATGCTATACAAATGGCAAACAACATTCTAAATGTTGTTTCATCTAAAGCAGTTCCTAAGACACCTGTCGAACTATGGAATGGTCGTACACCTAGTTTACGCCATTATAGGATTTGGGGGTGCCCTGCTCATGACTTGAGAAAGAAAGAAGGCAAACTAGAATCGCAAACTGAAGTTTCTTGTTTGTCGGAAATTCTAAAGAGACTAGGGGTGGACTATTTTATAGTCCCAAGGATAACAAAGTGTCTGTTTCTACAAATGCTACCTTCCTTGAAGATAACTATATTACAGACTTCAAGCCAAAAAGTAAAGTTGAGTAAGAAGAAATGCTTTCATGTATAACTTCTTCCGATGTTCCATCCTCTTGTTACAACACAAGATGTTACAATTGAGAGAACTACCACAAAAGTTCCTGTTTAGAAGGTCACCGCTCCTTGTCGTAGTGGGAGGGTTTCTACTAAACCATCTCGTTATGGCTTGGATGGTGAAATCAATATGGTCGTTGGTGACGGTATTGATGACGACCCATTAACCTACAAACAGGCAATGGCAAGTCCCGAATGAAAACGATGATCAGTCGGCATGGATTCAGAAATGGATGCCATGAAAAAGAACAAAGTCTGGGAATATGTAGACGCACCCGATGACTATCGTCCAATTGGTCGCCAAGGGTTATACCCAAAGAGAAGGCGTGGACTATAAGGAAACTTTTAGTTTGGTCGCCATGCTTAAATCAATCTGAATTTTTCTCTCCATAGCAGCCGCTTTCGATTATGAAATTTGGCAAATGGATGTCAAGACAACCTTGCTTAACAGAATTCTTGAAGAAACTATCCATATGGAGCAACCAGAAGGCTATGTTCCTCCAGGGCAGGAAAAGAAAGTTTGCAAACTAAATAGGTCCATTTATGGACTTAAGCAAGCTTTTCGCTCCTGGAACAAAAGGTTTGATGAAATTATCAAGACCTACGGCTTTCTTCAGAATGAATATGAACCATGTGTTTACCAACTGAAGGAAAAACCAAGTGGTAGTCTTCCTGGTCCTTTATGTTGATGACATTTTGATTATTGGCAACAATATCAAGAAAATGACTGACATCAAGGAATGGCTTGACACTCTATTCGAAATGAAGGATTTCAGTGAAGCTGCATATGTTCTCAGTATTCAGATTATTAGAAATCGAAAGAACAGATTCCTTGCACTCTCTCAAACAACTTACATAGATCAGATTTTAGAGAGATTTTCAATGACAAACACAAAAGGGGCAACAATGCCTTCTAGATTTGGTGTCCATCTATCTAAGGAACAGTGTCCCACTAATCCTCAAGAGATAGAGGACATGAGAAGGGTTCCTTGTGCTTCAGCAGTTGGAAGTCTAATGCATGCAATGTTATGCAGTAGACTTGACATCTGTTATGCAATAGGAATTGTGAGCAGGTATCAAACAAATTCAGGACAGGAACATTGGAATGTTGTTAAGCACATTCTGAAGTACTTAAAGAGTACAAGGAAATTCGTGTTAGTCTACAAGGGTGGTGCTTTGAATCTCGTAGGCTATACCGATTCAGATTTTTAGGCATGTCTTGATGACAGGAAATCTACATCTGGGACGGTGTTTACTCTTGGGGGTGGAGCAGTGGTTTAGAGAAGTGCTAAACAAACTGCGATTTCAGACTCTACCATGGAGGGAGAATACATAGCTTTCACGGAGGCTACTAAGGAACTTGTGTGGCTTAGAAAATTCTTCACAGGACTCGGTGTTGTTCCTAGAATGGAAAAACCACTGGTTTTACTTTGTGATAATACTAGAGCCAAAGCCAACAGTAAAGAGTCTCGAAGCCACGAGAGAAGCAAACACATAGAAAGGAAATATCACATCATCAGAGAGTAAGTGGCAAGAGGGTATGTACTGGTGGAGAAAGTGGACACTAAGGACAACCTAGCTGATCCATTCACCAAAGTAGGAGCTGCATTTGAAAAGCACCAACTGAATTTAGGATTAATTGAAATGTACTGATTGTTTTATATTAGTGCAAGTGGGAGTCTGTTGGGCTTTGTGCCATAAATAAAACTCTATTTCAATGTAATCTTTATCATTTAATTATCAATAAAGAGACAGAAGTATTTTCATCATTTATTTAGGTGTCATTTGGTTCATGTTATCATTTATATGTTTATTTGATTTATAAATTCATCCAAACCCTTATCACATTGATATTCTGGTTTATTGTTTCGTCATCACAAAGAAAAGTAACCAACACTGTGTGATTAAATATATTCCTATATTTATCAGTACACAGGATTTAATTGATATGATAATCTACAAGATAGTTTACTCGCACCTTGGATAAGTATTATGTCCTTTCCAGGACATTGGTTAAAGTAAAGCTTGGGTTGGATGCATGGAGTATGCATTGGAAGGGACCGATATTGAACATGGATTAGATAAGATAAATTTACCGTAATATCTATTCAATTCAATACCACCTAGTTGATCCTAGATCAAATGATCTTAATCTTGACATGGTTAGGTTCGATCTCAAGAGTATTATTCATTTTCTTTGATTTATTAGTTAAGCCTAATTTTTGGTCAGGGTGATACGTACATTTTGGGAACAAGGTAGTGCAATTGAGTTGGAGCGCTAATCATAGATATGGAATCTATAGCTTCTATCTCGACATAGAAGTGAAATGATGATTTCCTTCGAGCTTGGCTAAACAAAGATAAATGGTTGAGTACTCATTTCAGTGGTTATGTTAGTTCACTGAAATATCTTTTATAGGTGGCTAAGTTTTTTAAGGATAAAATACATTGAAGGGTGTAACAGTAAATTAATCTCTATGCAATGTAAATCATCTATGGAGGATCATTGATTATTGGGATTATAACAATGGATAACTAATAGTGTGTCTATATCGTGGAGCATATAGAGCATTCTATATAATTGAGAGTGCAATTCCAAGTTCTATGGTGGATGCAATGAGGAATTAATAAGTTAGTGAATTTACTTGGTAAATTCTATATCTGCTTATTGGAAGCTCGGATATATAGGCCCATAGTCCCCATACTAGTTGAGACAATACTCCTTGTAAGACTCAGTTCATTGATTTTAATTAATCAATTACAATTCTAAAATTAAACTATGTCTAGTTTATAAATTTTCACTAAGCTAGGACTTAATTGTGAAGAAAAGAGATTCTAGGGTTTATTTGTTAATTAAGAGACTTTATTAAGTCTAACTAATAAATATGTTAAATGAAAATTTTATTTAATAATTAATTTTAATTATTAAATAATTAGATTTGGCATTTAAGTTGTTAAATTAGAAAATGGCATTTTTGAGAAAATAAGATGAATAATTGGAAAAATGGCAAAATTGCAAAGTGGGGCCCACTATCCATGGCCGGCCACTTGGGGAGCAATTTACCAATTTATTGTTTCATTATTTTATTTCCAAATAAATATAACCTAACCCTAAGTGGTTTCCTTTAAATAGGTAGTGATGGCCTCAAAGGAAAAGATGATGCAAACTCTTTCCTTCAGTAAAATTTTGAGTCACCTTCTCTCTACCTATTTCAAAATCCTCTTTCCCTTTCTCTCTTCAAAACCGAAACCCTAGAGTGATTAGAGTAAGTGCCCACACACATCAAGTGGCACTCAATCATAGTGTGTTAGGCTGTGAAGAATCCAGATTCAAGAGAAGGAGATTCGGACTCAGATCTTGGTGATACTCTGCTACAAATAGGATATAAGGGTTGGAGATCTGAGTGGAAGGATACATTAAATTCCGCTGCAATCTCTGTAAGGTTTCTGAAACTTTATATGTGTTTATTTCATATCGTTTTAAAAGTTCATGTTTAGGATGTTAAAGACATACTTGTTAGTAAATTTAGATCTTGGTGAAATAATTCCAACAATAATGTCCTGCCAAGTAATGAAGATAGACCACCACTAGTAGCTGTGAAAAATTTATTGTTAGGATAGTAGCAACCCTTCAAAACACGGCTTAGCAAAGTATTTGGGTTTTTGAAAATACGCCAAGCTTGTTTCACCAATAAAGCTTGATTAAAATGAAGAAAAGATCTGAAATCCATACCTCCTTTCATTTTGGCTGAGAAAATAAATTTCCCTTTTTTCCAATGAATCTTCTTATTGTCCAATGTCGATCCTCCCCAAAATTTGGTCATCATAGTCTCAATCTGCTTACAAAACATAGAAGATAACCGGAAGCAGCTTGCATATGTGCGAATTGATTGCACAACAACTTTCAAAAGAACCTCTTTTCCCCCTACTGAAATTTTTTTATCGTTCCAAGCATGCATTAATTTCAAATTCATCTCTTCAATGTTACTGAACAACTGTGTTTTGTCTCGGTCACTATAAGCAGGAAGACCCAGGTATGATTCATGACATTCACAAATCAACATACCTAAAATTTGTTGAAAATAATTGTTGATGGTCTCCTGCGTATTAGGTGAGAAAGACATTACAGAGTTATTTGTATTCAATTGTTGACAAGAGGCACGATGATAGATATCAAGCGCTCTCTTAATCTATCCACAAGATTGTTCATTTTCCTGATAGAAAAGAAGACTATCATCTACAAATAGAAGGTGAGAAATAGTTGGAGAACGATGAGACACAGCCAGCCCCTAGAGTTGACCAATTTGTTCCTCATACTAGAGTAATCTTGAAAGACCCTTAGAACGAATTAGGAAGAGATATGGAGAGAGTGGATCACCTTGACGTAAGCCTCGCTGAGGAATAACTGATACTGAAACTACACCATTAATGAGGAACAAGAAATAATTAGTGTGTAGACATGTCATAATGAGAGATATCCATCAAATATTGAATCCCATCTTTCCCATAACTACTGCAATGAAAGACCATTCGACCCGAGCAAAGACTTTGCTTATATCAAGCTTAAGAGCAACATATCCTTTCCTTTCGAACCTCTTTTCCTATGTTTCAAACTGTGCACCATCTCTAAAGCAACAAGAATATTGTCTGTAATTAATCTATTTAGAAAAGTACACTTTGAGTTTTAAAAATAACCGAGTTAAGAACTTCCTTGAAGCGTATGGCAAATATTTTGGAAATTATCTTGTAAGTAACATTGAATAAACTGATGGGGCGAAAATCCTTCATTGTCTTTGGTTTTTTGACTTTCGAAATCAAAGTCATTAGTGTTTTATTAAAAACTTCATGGCTACCACCATGATTCGGAACATTTAGAACAACTTTTGTTACAAAATTTCCCACAATATGCCAATTATGCTGATAAACATAGCTGACATTCCATCAATACCCAGGGTTTTGTTAGACCCCATCGTTTTCAAGGCTGCAAAGACATCAGAAGCAGTAAAATGTTTGAATAAAAACTCATTTTGTTCTAATAATTTTTTTTTTTTTGGAATTGTGGATAAGACATGAGATAAAGCCCAATGGTCCTCCTCAGATGCAGTGAAAAGAGTAGTAAAATAATCAGTAACCACCTTAGAAGTTGTGATATTTCTATCATCATCATCATCAAGAGCTTTGATCTTATTATTTTAATTCTTAGCTGAAGCTTTTGAGTGGAAAATTTTTGTGCTATGGTCTCCCGATTGCAGCCATTCTACTCTTGATCGTTGCTGCCAATATTATTCTTCATTGGCCAATAACTTATCTAAAATAGGTTGAACCAATTGAACAACTTGAGAATGATCAAGGCATGAACTTGTTGCAGAATTTAATTGCTGAACCTTCTGCTGAGCTTGGGATATGTCCTTTTTCATCTGTCCAAACTTTCTATTATGCCATCCTTGTAATTGTTCTGCACATCTCTCCAGACACGAAACAAGACCAACAGAAAGTTCATCATCTTCCTTAAAACACCATCAACTTTATATAATACTAGAACACTCCTTATCATTCAACCAAAATCGTTCAAATTTAAACTGAGACTGTCTACGAACACATTGATCTTGTGGTTGAGAGAAAGCAATTTCAGCCATAAGAACTCTATGATCAGAATTGTTATACCCAAAATTTGGTTGGAGGACACGTGTCAAGATAAAGGGAATGTGAATCGGTGCAATAGCTTTTTATGGAATAACTCATTAATTATGTAAGTATCAGAGTATATTTATAACCTGCTGACTATAAGGTCTTAGGCTAGGAATCAATGTACAAACTAGCACTTAGTGTATTAGAGAGAAACCATCTGTCGCTAAAGGTGAATAGCGAGGCACCAGAGAAAAGTTACACATACCAACTATAAAAGTCCTAAGCTTGCAATAAGAAAACTAAGTGTAAAAGTTGGATCGGCTCGAAGAATAAGTATGCGAGATGACCATCTCGCTATGAGAAGACTTCTTATAACTTCATCCAACTAACAGGAGTGAGGCTCATAACCCTGGCGAGACAGAAGATTTCTTTATAAATAATCGCGAATGACTTAAAACATACATCGTCGATCTCGAAAGGAAGAATAGCCCCAGCTCGCTATTGGGATCGCTATAATCAAGTTTCTGTCGAGATATCTCCAGATTCAATAGTTAAAGACGTGTTTTATACACGATAATTTTGACCCAGTAAAAGCGAGAAAATCACAGCTATACAATTTTCAAAATCATACATCGCATTTACATTTCTTGATATGTAATCAGATCCCACAATTTTAGAGATAATGGCTGCAAACATATTCTAGTTAATTCTGTAATTAACTTCCCATTATGTAACTATAAATAGTGGCAAACAATCTCAGAAAAGGGACGAGAAAACTCATACAAGAGAGTTCCTAAAAAGCAATCAGAAATCTGAATAAGATTGACTCGTGGACTATGCAGAATTTTTACTGCAAAACAACGTAAAAGCCTTGTGTTCATATTCTTTAATTTTGATAGCTTTAATTTTTTCTGTGTGAGGCTCATTTTAGTTAACGGAAATCTGCGTTAACAAGAACCATAGTAATCTAAATGGGATGAAAAACCGTGTTTTTGCAAATGTCAGTTGTACATAAGAAAATATAAAAACTGTAAGCGTTTGCAGCAGCAGAAAGTAATTCTGCTACAGCAAAACTGAACAGGCAGAATATAAAATATTTGCAGAAAAATAAATAACTTGACACAAGATATTTATACGTGGTATCAGTGTTCTCACGAACACTCCTAGTCCACGGGGCCACGCCCAGAGAATGAAATCAATTAATAAAGTATCAAAATTACAAAGAAAATTGACTTAAACAAGTTTAAACTCCCTCTAAAGTATTGCCGCAATACTTTGTAATCCACTTTATGAACTGACTTCTTGAAACACCTTCAAGCCCGAACTCCCTTGGTCTTTGAAGTAAGAGTGCTTACTTCCTCCCGAAGTAAGGCTTCAACAAGTCTTCTCCCGAAGACCAAGTGCTTACTTCCTCCCGAAGTAAGGCTTTATCAAGTCTTCTCCCGAAGACCAATCTCTTGTTCAGTCAAGTAGTTCTTCACAACCTCTAGGATATAGTAAGAACAGAAATAGAACAACTAGAACCTAGATGAACAACTAGGCTCTCACAAAACAAAGAAAGACTCTCTTCTCTCAAAAGATAAATGCAGAAAATGAATAATGGAAGAGGTAATTCGAATGGTTGCTCTCTAGGCTCTATTTATAGAACATAGAAACCAAAGAGGCAACCACAAGTTCGAATTAGCAGCTGTACAAAAACTTTCCAAAAGAAACACGATCTGCTACATCAGATTCGGATGCTGACGCAGGAGATCTGACCAGAAACAGGAAACTTACTAAAATCGGGTCCGATCCTCTATCAAAGCTTGATTCCTGCCAAAAATAGCTTAGATATTCTGATTGTATCAAGATACAATCAAAATCAATAAGGAAAAGGCAATAATCAAAGTTTCCCTAAAAAAGACAACTTTCCAAAAGAGAATTCCTTCTCTTTTGAGAAGTTTTCAACAAAGGAAAGTTCAGCTGAAAGTGCAACTTTCCAAACAAGGAAAATGGCAACTAAAAACCGAATTTAAAAGGTAAGAAATCGAAAATGAATGCATAGCAATCTTACCATAAATGGAAAAATTATTTTGTCAACTAACTTGCCAAAAAAGGACTTTACAATCTCCCCCTTTGGCACTTTAGATGAACAAAATAATTTTTAACAAAAAGTACCTGCAGGCAAAGTTAGCAAGAGCAAAAGATACTACTCCCCCTGAGTAACACAATCGAATATCACAAAGAAACCAACAACATGCTAACTTTAAAAGATATGTTACAAGTACTAACCAACCACAACTCCCCCTGGAAAAAGGGTCTAGAGTTGATAAAAACAAATTGAATGCTCAATAAAATGCACATTAATTAAAAAATATTTTGACAACTAAATTGCCAAAAAAGGACCTAACAATCTCCCCCTTTGGCACTTTAGATAATCAAAATATTATTAATTAACAAACACCTACAAAACAAAGTTAGCGAAACAAACATAAAAACTCCCCCTGAGAAGCACAACATTAAACCAAAATAAAAAGCTAACTTTGACCAAAGACGAACACAAACACAAACACAAACACAAACCTCAACTCCCCCTAGACAGTTGAGTATACAATTACTCCCCCTTTTTGTTTATCTATAAGGGCCAAAGACAAAAAGTAATGAAAATATAGAAATATGTCCAACAAAAACAAAAAGAAAGAAAACTTATGCCCCATAAAGCTTGATCAATGAGGACAGCCGCTTGGACATCTCTTGCTGAACCTCCTCCATGGCAGCAAGACGATTTGAGCAGCAAGAAGAGCATTTGGGGGGGCTTGTTCAGATTCAACCATTTTCCTTGGATGCCCTAGGTTCTTAGTTGTAGCAATGAATTTCTGAAAGTAAGAATGAGAAAGAAAGAAGCAAGAACACAAAAAATAGGGATCGGGTAGCTATGTTATAAAAAATAAAGGAACTTGGTTTATATAATCATGTGAGAGAGGATCAAAAGAGGAAACCAACTTAAAAAGAGAAACTACCAGCCCAAGAACACAAAAGGAAACCGCCCATTCTCTTGCAACTCCTTTCCTTTTTTTTAAAAAAAAATAAAAGGAAACTAGAATTACCAACAATATTTCCAAAAATAAGTCAATCTTTCAAGATTAAAGACACATTACCATATAAAAGCTCAATCTTTAAATGAAAACATATCAAAAATAAATCAAGGAAGAATAAATGTTGATACTTACCATTTAAGCACAAAATTTTCTTAGCCCATGAAACAAGTCACACGCCTCCCTCTTCTTTTTTTTATTTTATTATTTTTTTTTATTTAAACAAAAAATAAAATACAATGTGTACAATAAATATATGTGATTCGAATCAAGCAAAGAAATCAAATATCATTGACAATTGACAAAATAAAATACATGTTATGCTTTTAAGGAAAATAACTAATTAGTATCTCAGGAAATACTCATACTTAATTGATGTTGAGGAAAAAGATATGCATGTTACTAAACATTGTGAACCAGGATTATCAATTTAATTTTAATAGAGAAGACTTACAGATTTGAACACACTTGTCAGACATAAGTGTGTGCAGTGAAAATAGGATCATTGTCCTTGGCAAGATTTTTCATTTTCGCCTTTTTCAATTTGATCCCGCAACTGGATGCTTTCACACCATACTGAAGGTAGCCCTTTTCTATGGTAGTGCATCCTCATCATAGTTGCTAATTACAATGTTCCAGCTTACTCAACAGATGGCTTTCACACCTCAGTATGGGTAGCTCTATTCCAGCAAGGGGCCTGACAAGACTGAAACAAAAATTACTCAACTCTGTATAAGTACATTATTTAATCCTAGACACAAATAAAGTGTAACATGAACCTTTTAACACAACATCACAAAGTATGATCAGACTGAGATCCTAACTGATTATAATCCAAAAGCATAAACATGATTTGTCAAAATACAATGATAGGAGATTAAGAGCTAGAGACGAATCACATAACAGTATTGTACAAAAATTATGAACATGATAAAATTAAACAATGAAAACTTCCAAAGACTTTCTGAGGGAGTCAAAGCGACTTGCATCTAGGGCCTTTGTGAAAATATCAGCTAATTGTTTTTCAGTATCAACATATTCTAATTGCAATGATTTATTTTCAACAAGTTCCCTGATAAAGTGATGTCTTATATCAATGTGCTTTGTTCTAGAATGTTGAACAGGATTTTTGGAAATATTTATGGCACTAGTATTATCACAAAAAATAGTCAAAACACCCAATTCAAATCCATAATCAATCAACATTTGTTTCAACCATAAAAGTTGAGTACAACAACTGCCAGCAGCTATGTACTCAGCTTCGGCAGTGGACAAGGAGATGGAATTTTGTTTCTTGCTATGCCAAGATACTAGATTATTCCCAAGAAAGAAACACCCTCCACTTGTGCTCTTTCGATCATCAGCATTTATTGCCCAATCTGGATCATTAAAACAAGCAAGATTAGAATTAGTATCTTTCGAGTACCGAATTCCATAATTAGGGGTGCTATTAACATATCTAATAATCCTTTTTACAACTGATACATGAGATTCCATAGGATTACTTTGATATCTAGCACACACTCCCACACTGTAACAGATATCAGGACGACTAGCAGTTAAATACAAAAGACTTCCAATCATGCTACGATAGAGTGTAGTGTCTACCTTTACTCCATTCTCATCTTTTGTTAATTTCAGTGTGGTGCTCATTGGAGTACTTACCTGCTTAGCCGATTCAAGGCCAAATTTCTTGACAAGGTTCTTAGCATACTTACTTTGAGATACAAATGTACCTCCTTCCATTTGTCTCACTTGAAGACCCAAAAAGAAATTAAGCTCACCAACCATGCTCATTTCAAATTCACTTTTCATTTGATCAACAAATACCAGCACTTCATGGTTAGATGTAGAACCAAAAACTATATCATCAACATAAATTTGAGCAATGATAAAATCAGATTTTATATGCTTGATGAAAAGAGTTTTATCCACACTACCTCTATGATAGTCATGAGAAAGTAAAAATTGAGTCAACCTTTCATACCAAGCTCGAGGAGCTTGTTTCAGACCATACAAAGCTTTTTCAAGCTTATATACATGGTCTGGAAATTGAGGATCTTCGAATCCTTTTGGTTGCTCAACATAAACTTCCTCATTCAATATACCATTTAGGATGGCAGATTTCACATCCATTTCAAACAATTTAATATTCAAAATACAAGCAATACACAAAAGTAAACGAATTGATTCTAATCTTGCAACTGGAGCAAAAGTTTCATCAAAATCAATACCTTCTACCTGTGTGTACCCTTGTGCCACCAAACGAGCCTTGTTTCTCACAATTGTACCGAACTCATCACTTTTATTTTTAAATAACCACTTTGTTCCAATTACATTTATACCTTTTGGTCTTCGGACCAAAATCCATACCTTGTTGCGAACAAATTGGTTGAGTTCCTCTTGTATTGCATTGAGCCATTCCTCAAAGGTCATGGCTTCCTTCACATTTTTCGGTTCATATTGAGAAACAAAACAAAGAAAGCTGATTAAATTAACATACCTTCTGCGAGTTACCATGCTTTCTTCAGGATTTCCAAGAATGAGATCTTTTGGATGATTCAATTTGACTCTGGTGCTTGGTTCTTTCTGAATAGAATCAGTGATGATGTTTGGATGAGTCAAGATAGACGGTTCTGGTTCTCCAGTTTCAGTTGCAGTAGCATATTCGTCATTTGCAGCATCAGAAATGGGTTCTGCTGCATCAGGATCTGCTTTTGCTGCTTCTGGAGGAGCATCCATGAGACTATCTATCTTGGCTTCTGTGGAAAACTCTGAAAAATCTTTAAAATCATCAACAACCACATTAGCTGATTCCAAAACAGTTTGAGTTCTCATGTTATAAACACGATAAGCTCTACTGTTTAAGGAATATCCAATAAACACACCAACATCACTTTTAGCATCAAATTTACCAATATGCTCACGATCTCTATAGACATAACACACACATCCAAAAACATGAAAATGACTTACATTGGGGTGCTTACCTTTCCAGATTTCATAAGATGTTTTTGAGGTACCTGGACGAATAAACACTC
The DNA here is from genome assembly GCF_029168945.1 of Cannabis sativa. NCBI lineage: Eukaryota > Viridiplantae > Streptophyta > Magnoliopsida > Rosales > Cannabaceae > Cannabis > Cannabis sativa. The sequence continues at coordinate 51,156,966 of NC_083607.1, read as the reverse complement.
TGTTTATTATGTAGCAAGTTGTGTTAATAGCTTCAGCCCATAAACGCTTTGTCAACTTCTTGCTATTTAACATCACTCTTGCCATTTCCTGCAATGTTCGATTGTTCCTCTCAACAACTCCATTTTGTTGAGGAGTTTTGGGAGCTGAAAATTCATGAGTTATACCTGTAGACTTGCAAAAATCATCATACACAGAATTTTCAAACTCCTTACCATGATCACTTCGAATTCGAACAATTTTCCCAATATTACAACCTTTCTCAACTCTTAATCTCAAACAAAGAGTTTTAAAGGCATCAAAAGTGTCAGATTTTTCTCTTAAGAAATCTACCCAAGTAAAACGAGAGGAATCATCAACACACACAAAGATATATCGTTTATCATTCAAACTTTCAACTTGGATTGGACCCATAAGATCCATGTGAAGCAATTCCAATACTTTTGAGGTATTGATATCAGACACAGGCTTGTAAGTGATTTTTAATTGCTTTCCAAGTTGACACGGTTCACACTTACCTTCACTTTCCTTACCAAGGTTGGGAAGTCCTCGAACAATACCTGCATTTGACAATTTTTTCAGGTTTTTAAAATTAATATGCCCAAGCTTGGCATGCCACAGATCTGTGGTGTTGTTGATAGCTGAATGACAAGTAAACAAAGGGGTTAGAGTGTAACAGTTATCATTGGATCGAAATCCTTGCAAGATACATTCATTATCATCATTCAGAACATAGCAATGATCACTATCAAAAGAAACAGTAATGTAAAGACCGCTTAGTTTAATTTGGAAATTAGCAGTTAATCACGTTTATTTATGAAAATTATTTATAGCTATTTAAATAATTATTATACTATTATTATTGAATTCAGAGATGCATTTTTATGTCATGTAGTAGTTTTCATAATTTTGCATTCCGGTGCCCGGTATTTTGGAACTCGGTGTTTGGCTCAGTAAAAATCACAACTTAGTATGTTAATAGTTTGGGACGGTTTATTAGACATTGGGAATGTCGGGAATGGCCGGGAATTTAGAATTCCTAAAAATACCCCTTTAGTGTTATTTATGTTATTTTAGTGTGGAGGGGCAAAATAGTCTTTTTGCCCCAATGATATTTTGTCCTTTAGTGGACTTAGTAAATGAATGTTATATGTTTATTTTAATTGTTTGTTGGCTGAAAAGAATCCCTTATTTTTATTTCATTTTACTCTTCAAAGCTTCATATTTTCAACACTTAGAAAAAAATAGAAAAAAGTTCAAAAAACACTCTCTCTTTTCCTCTCTCTCTCTCGGCTGGTTGCATGGGATTCTAGGGCTGAGTTTCATTGATTTTCAAGCTAGCTTCAACCTAAGTTTGTGAACTCTTGTTGTGGTATGTGCTCTCTAGCTTTCTTCCTTTGTTTTCTTGAAAAAAATGACGAAAAATATGAGTTATGCATGGATTAATTGGTGTTGTTGCTGCTGTAAATTGTTGTTGTTGTTGTTTCTGTGTTGAAAATGTTGATTTAAGTATGTTTAATTAGGTTGAATTGCATGCTAGTAGTTCTTGCTCTAGTTGGTTAGATTTTCTATGTGAAAAGCTTGAGTTTTCAAAGAAAAATTGAGGTTTTGGTGGCTGCAGTGTTTGCATGAGTTAGATTCCATTTTCTGTAGTTGTTATATGCTTGTTTTTGAGTTTGAATCATAGAATGGATGCATGTTAGTTGATTTTAACCAAGTTTGAGTTTAGAACTCAAAGCTTGGGCTTTAATGGCACTTTTCGTTTCTGTACTTTCTGGGTGGATTTAATGCCTTAGAAATGTTATTTGGGTTATATGGAATAGGTCTGGAAGGTTTGAGGTGATTTGGGTTGGAATTGATTATGTTATGAAATTTTGAAATTCTGCCTGCGAGGAACCAGAATTCCGGTTGGGCATCCGGAATTCCGGATGGGGTTCTGAAATTTCCCAGAACCGGAATTCCGGTTGGGCAACCGGTCTACCGGTTGGGAAAAATTCAGGAACCCTAGATTTCCTCGATTTTATGTTTTTGGGGGTATTGCCATGCTTTTTATCGATAGGGAAACTTTTAGTTCCTAGTTTAAGTCCCCAGGAAGTGATTTAGCGTGTCACTTATAGTGTTGTGATTTTTATGGTTTAGGAGCCTGTAATCCGCCGCGCAGATAAGTTCCAGTCAGGTTGACCGGCACACATGAATTCAGAATCCAGGTAAGATTAGTATAATAGTATGCATATGTAGATTACATGTTTAGCATGCATGTAGGAAGCCTGTTAGATTACATTACATATGTATGTTGGCTTCGAACCATCCAACTGTGTCACGTCGCACAGCCGGAGTATGACCGACGGCGGAGTATGACCGGCTCGATCGATTAGGCCGACACCGTATCACGTCGGTACAGCCGGAGTATGACCAATGCCATGGGAGTATGACCGGCTCGACCGATCAGCCGATACTTAAGTTGGTGGTTCCGTACTATTTGACGTATCACGTCGGTACAGCCGGAGTATGACCAAGAATGAGTATGACCGGCTCGACCGATCAGCCGATACCGTAACACGTCGGTACAGCCGGAGTATGACCAAGAAATGAGTATGACCGGTTCGGCCGATTAGGCTGTTACTTGTCAATAGTACCGTCCCTATGAATGTTCAGAACTCAGTACCGTGTTGGACACGACAGTTAGGGGGACTCAGTATCGTGTTGGACACGGCAGTTAGGGTTGTGGTCAGAGGTATGGGCGTCTGATCATGACCGGGGTTTTATGTACGAGTATTATTATGCTTTTCTTACTGAGTCTATCGACTCACAGTGCTACGTTTATGTGTAGGTAAAGGCAAGGCTAGAGCTGATGGACCGTGAACGAGCCTATGAAGATTGTACATGTCGGGGCGGTTAGGCCTGGAGCGTACGATCATCGGGACAGCGAGGCTATTTTTGTAACTAGTCGCTAGGCGACATTTATTTTGTATAAACAGTTAACTTTTGTAAATGGTTTTGTAATCGGCATCCCGAGTCTTTTGTATAAATATTTTACAAGTTTAATTAAAAAGCAAAAATTTTAATTAATCACGTTTTCCATAAACCTCGTTGATTAGCAACGAGCTGCACAGCATGTTTAAAAATCACGTAATACGCCTATGTTAGTTAGGGTGTTACAATTTGGTATCAGAGCCGCCAGGTTGTCTTCCGAAGATCGTCACGACATGTACAATCATCATCAGCAGTTAGCTCGTTTCACGGTTCAGTAAGCCTTTATTGCTTTAGTAGTTTATTTATTTACTTATGAATAAGAAAAGCCTGTTAGGAAGCATGTTAGTAGCCCGATAGTAGAATAGTCGCATGTTTCGTTTTTAATTTCCAAATTAAGCGGCATTAGGAAGCTCTCCTTGAATACAACCTGATATTCCAACTCTTGGTTTCGCAGGCGGTTCTGACTAGGTGGACGCCAGGCGGACTACCAGGAGCCAGGGCAATTCAGTGGGGTCGAATCAAGGACAGGGAGCTGAGTTTCCCCCGCCAGTTAGGGGCCGAGGTAGAGGACCCCGGGGCAGGGCTCGTGGTCGGGGTGATGAGAACCCGCCACAGGCTGCCCAGGCTCCCACAACCGATCAGGGAGCCCAGAATTGGGAGGTTAGGTTTGCAGAAATGCAAGCCAGAATAGAAGAGCAAGACCTCGAGATTCAGAGGTTGAGATAGCAGGGTGCTCCTGCAGTTCCGGTGCTAGTAGTTCCAGTGGCACCTGCCCCTACTGCTCAGGCCGAATTAGTGGTGGCGGCCAATAGATTGGAACCTTTGTATGAACGGTTCCGGAAGCAAGCACCTCCGGTTTTCTTGGGAGGTCCAGACGTGATGAAGGCCGAGTAGTGGCTGACGGTGATTACCAAGATCCTGAACTTCATGGGTGTCACCGGTAACGACAGAGTGGTATGTGCCACTTTCCAGTTCCAGGAGGACGCTCTGGTCTTGTGGGACATGGTGTCTCAGATTCATGACATCACCACCATGACCTGGGAAAGGTTCCAGGAACTCTTCAACGCCAAATACTATAATGAGGCGGGCAGAAGCGCCAAGAGGAAAGAGTTCGCTCACCTGACCCAGCGTGAGAACATGAGCGTGACCGAGTATACTACTCAGTTTGACCGGTTGGCGAGGTTAGCCTCGGGAATTGTGCCAACCGACTTCAGCAAGAAAGAGAAGTACCTGGATGGGTTAAATGCAAGGATCAAACACGATTTGATGATCACCACGGACGACAAGACCACCTATGCTGAGATGGTGGAGAAGGTATTGCGAGCTGAGGGCGCAGTTGGGTGTATGTCGGAGTCAGCTAGTACTCCGGCGAGTGGCGGGGCTCCTACCCCTCCTGCATCAGGCTTTAGCAGGGGGAGTAGTGGTTCGGCCATGGATCAGAGGAAGAGAGCATCCACTGCATCCGGTGGCTCGAGTCAGAACAAGAGGTTCCGGGGGAACCAGAATAGAGGTAGTCGTTACAGTGGTACTGAGACCCGATTCTCCTATCCCGAGTGCCCTAGATGCAAAAGGCACCATTGGGGTGTGTGCAAAGGTCAGGGATGCTTTCACTGTGGCATGCCTGGCTACTTCAAGAGGGACTGTCCCCAACTCCGCTCAGAGGCACCGAGAGCTCCGGCGATACCCACTCCAGCCAGGGTGTTCGCCATCACTCAGGCTGATGCAGATGCCAGCCCATCAGTTGTGACAGGTCAACTTTCTATTAATAACTCATTTTACTCAGTGCTGTCTGATTCTGGGGCTACGCATTCTTATGTGGCAGCCAGAGTCTTTAGTAAATTGGATAGACCGTGCGATAGATATGAATCAGGGTTTGGAACCCTATTACCTGGCGGAGAGTTGGTTATCTCCAACAGGTGGATTTGGTCTATGCCGATCAGGATAGATGGTACGAGAGTTAAGTGCTGACCTGATAGAGATGAGTATAGTAGAGTTTGATATTATTTTAGGAATGGATTTCCTATCTAAATATTCGGCGAGCATTGATTGCAAAAGGAAGATGGTGATCTTCCAACCGGAAAGTGAAGAACCATTTTTGTTTGTTGGTTCAGTTCAGGGATCTCGCATCCCGGTGATCTCGGCCATGTCAGCTAGAGAATTGTTACATGGCGGATGCTTTGGGTTTTTGGCCGTGGTGGTGGACACCACTCGGCCAGATACCATTCGGCCAGAGGACATTAAGGTGGTTCGGGAATTTTTAGATATTTTTCCCGAAAAACTTCCAGGATTACCACCTCAGCGGGAGATTGACTTTGTGATAGACTTGGCAGCAGGGGTGGAACCGATTTCCAAAGCCTCGTATAGAATGGCTCCAGCTGAACTTAAGGAGTTAAAGATTCAGCTCCAAGGGTTGCTTGACATAGGGTTTATTCGGCCCAGTGTGTCACCCTGGGGAGCCCCAGTTTTATTCGTCAAGAAGAAAGATGGAACTATGAGGATGTGCATCGACTACAGGGAATTGAACAAGCTGACGGTGAAGAATAAATATCCATTACCTAGGATCGATGATTTGTTCGATCAGCTTCAGGGGAAGACGGTCTTTTCTAAGATTGATCTCCGTTCGGGTTATCACCAGTTGAGAATCCGAGAGGAGGACATTGCGAAGACGGCTTTCCGCACTAGGTATGGACATTATGAATTCCTGGTTATGTCGTTCGGACTAACCAATGCTCTTGCAGCATTTATGGACTTGATGAATAGAGTATTCAAGGATTTCCTCGATATCTGTGTGATTGTGTTTATCGACGACATCCTCGTGTACTCTCAATCAGAAGAGGAGCATGAATTACATCTTCATATGGTACTGCAACGGCTTCGGGAACACAAGCTTTATGCCAAGTTCAAGAAATGTGAATTTTGGCTATCTTAGGTGTTCTTCCTAGGGCACATTGTGAGCAAAGATGGGATCAAGGTGGATCCCGGGAAGATCGAATCCGTCAGGGATTGGCCGAGACCGAAGACAGTGACAGAGATCAGAAGCTTCTTGGGTTTAGCTGGATATTACCGTAGGTTCGTGGAAGGGTTTTGAAAAATTTCAATGCCCCTAACCGAACTAACAAAGAAGAATCAGCGGTTTATCTAGTCAGGAAAGTGCGAAGCTAGTTTTCAGGAGCTGAAGCAGAGGTTGATTACCGCTCCAGTGCTAGCTTTGCCTTCAGACAATGAAAAGTTTGTAGTTTACTGTGATGCATCCAGACAGGGTCTGGGGTGTGTGTTGATGCAAGTCGATCGGGTCATCGCTTATGCTTCCCGTCAGTTAAAGGATTATGAACAACGATACCCGACTCATGATTTAGAGTTGGCCGCAGTGGTTTTCGCATTGAAGATTTGGCGCCATTACCTTTACGGAGAAAGGTGTGAAATCTATACCGACCATAAAAGTCTCAAGTATTTCTTTACTCAGAAAGATTTGAACATGAGACAAAGGCGTTGGTTGGAATTAGTGAAAGATTAAGACTGTGAGATCCTCTATCACCCTGGGAAGGCCAATGTAGTGGCCGATGCCCTGAGCAGAAAGGGTCCCGGGCAAGTAGCTAGTATGGTTCAGATATCACCTCAGCTAGTAGAGGATATGGTTAGATCCAGCTTTGAGTTTGTGGTAGGTCAGCTTCACAACTTAATGCTGCAATCTGATCTGTTGGAAAGAATAAAAGTCGCTCAGATGACGGATCCAGAGTTAGTAAGAATCAGAGATGAGGTGTTGGCTGGTCAAGCCAAGGACTTTTCAGTGTCAGACAGCGGGATGCTTCTGTATAAAGCTAGGGTTTGTGTTCCGATTAGTGTGGAACTCAGGAATGAGATTTTTGAGGAGGCTCATTCTACCCCGTATTCTCTGCATCCCGGCATCACTAAGATGTACCAAGATCTTAAACCGTACTTCTGGTGGAGCGGTATGAAGAAGAATTTGGTAGAATTCGTATCGAGATGCCTCACTTGTCAGTAGATTAAGGCTGAACATCAGAGACCAGCAGGGTTGTAGCAGCCTCTAACCCTACCAGAATGGAAGTGGGAAGATATCACGATGGATTTTGTGGTCGGGTTACCTAGGACAACGGGTTTATTTGATTCCATCTGGGTAGTGGTGGATCGATTCACGAAATCTGCTCATTTTCTGCCGGTTAGAACAACATTTACATTGGATCAGTTGGCAGAGTTGTATGTTAGAGAGATAGTAAGACTTCACGGGGTACCGAAGTCTATAGTTTCGGATAGGGATCCGAAGTTCACCTCCAAATTTTGGCAGAGTTTGCAGCGAGCAATGGGTACAAAACTTAAATTTAGTACAACATTTCATCCTCAGACAGATGGTGAGTCCGAAAGGACAATTTAGATATTGGAGGATATGCTGCGAGCCTGCGTTATGGATTTTGAAGGCTCATGGAATAAATATCTACTGTTGATAGAATTTTCTTACAACAACAGTTATCAGAGTACGATAGGGATGGCTCCCTATGAACTGTTATACGGTAGGAAGTGTAGATCTCCCATTCACTGGGATGCGATAGGGGAGAGGAAATACCTAGGTCCAGAGTCAGTGCAGCGGACCAATGAGGCAATAGAGAAGATAAAAGCTAGAATGCTTGCTTCACAAAGTAGACAGAAGAGTTACGCAGATCCGAAACGCAGAGATGTTGAGTTCCAAGTAGGGGACCATGTGTTTTTACGGGAATCTCCGATGAAGGGGACCAAACGTTTCGAGAAAAGAGGCAAGTTATGCCCTAGATTTACAGGACCTTTCGAGATTCTCGAGAAGATAGGTCAAGTGGCATACCGGTTAGCATTGCCTCCAGCTTTATCAGCAGTTCACAACGTATTCCATGTCTCGATGTTGAGAAAATACGTTTCGGATCCCTCTCATATACTCAGTTATGAGAGCCTTGAGCTGCAACCAGATATGTCATATGAAGAACAGCCAGTGCAGATCCTGGATAGAAAGCAGAAAGTCCTTCGGAATAAGACCATAGCATTGGTCAGAGTTCTCTGAAGAAACAGCAAGGTGGAGGAAGCCACCTGGGAGCTAGAGTGAGATATGAAAGCTCAATATCCAGAGTTATTCAGGTTAGATTTCGGGGACGAAATCCTTTTAAGGGGGGAATAGTTGTAAAGACCGCTTAGTTTAATTTCGAAATTCGCAGTTAATCACGTTTATTTATGAAAATTAGTTATAGCTATTTAAATAATTATTATACTGTTATTATTGAATTCAGAGATGCATTTTTATGTCATGTAGTAATTTTCATAATTTTGCATTCGGGTGCCCGGTATTTTGGAACTCGGTGTTTGGCTCAGTAAAAATCACAACTTAGTATGTTAATAGTTTGGGACGGTTTATTAGACATTGGGAATGTCGGGAATGGCCGGGAATTTAGAATTCCCAAAAATACCCCTCTTTTCCTCTCTCTCTCTCGGCTGGTTGCATGGGATTCTAGGGCTGAGTTTCATTGATTTTCAAGCTAGCTTCAACCTAAGTTTGTGAACTCTTGTTGTGGTATGTGCTCTCTAGCTTTCTTCCTTTGTTTTCTTGAAAAAAATGATGAAAAATATGAGTTATGCATGGATTAATTGGTGTTGTTGCTGCTGTAAATTGTTCTTGTTGTTTCTATGTTGAAAATGTTGATTTAAGTATGTTTAATTAGGTTGAATTGCATGCTAGTAGTTCTTGCTCTAGTTGGTTAGATTTTCTATGTAAAAAGCTTGAGTTTTCAAAGAAAAATTGAGGTTTTGGTGGCTGTAGTGTTTGCATGAGTTAGATTCCAGTTTCTGTAGTTGTTATATGCTTGTTTTTGAGTTTGAATCATAGAATGGATGCATGTTAGTTGATTTTAACCAAGTTTGAGTTTAGAACTCAAAGCTTGGGCTTTAATGGCACTTTTCGTTTCTGTACTTTCTGGGTGGATTTAATGCCTTAGAAATGTTATTTGGGTTATATGGAATAGCTCTGGAAGGTTTGAGGTGATTTGGGTTGGAATTGATTGAGTTATGAAATTTTGAAATTCTGCCTGAGAGGAACCGGAATTCCGGTTGTGCATCCGGAATTCCGGATGGGGTTCTGAAATTTCCCAGAACTGGAATTCCAGTTGGGCAACCGGTCTACCGGTTGGGAAAAATTCAGGAACCCTAAATTTCCTCGATTTTATGTTTTGGGGGGTATTGCCATGCTTTTTATCGATAGGGAAACTTTTAGTTCCTAGTTTAAGTCCCCGGGAAGTGATTTAGCGTGTCACTTATAGTGTTGTGATTTTTATGGTTTAGGAGCACATGTCTGCCGCGCAGATAAGTTCCAGTCAGGTTGACCGGCACACCTGAATTCAGAATCCAGGTAAGATTAGTATAACAGTATGCATATGTAGATTACATGTTTAGCATGCATGTAGGAAGCCTGTTAGATTACATTAGATATGTATGTTGGCTTCGAACAATCCAACTGTGTCACTTCGGTACAGGCTAGAGTATGACCAGCAGCCGGAATATGACCGGTTCGACCGATTAGGCTGACACTGTATCACGTCGGTACAGGCTGGAGTATGACCAGCAGCCGGAGTATGACCGGTTCGACCGATCAGGCTGATACTTAGGTTGGTGGTTCCGTACTATTTGACGTATCACGTCGGTACAGGCTGGAGTATGAGCAGCAGCCGGAGTATGACCGGTTCGACCGATCAGGCTGATACTATAACACGTCGGTACAGGCTGGAGTATGACCAGCAGCCGGAGTTTGACCGGTTCGACCGATCAGGGTGTTACTTGTCAATAGTATCGTCCCTATGAACGTTCAGAACTCAGTACCGTGTTGGACACGTCAGTTAGGGGGACTCAGTATCGTGTTGGACACGGCAGTTAGGGTTGTGGTCAGGGGTATGGGCGTCTGATCATGACCGGGGTTTTATGTATGAGTATTATTATGCTTTTCTTACTAACTCTGTCGACTCACAGTACTACGTTTGTGTGTAGGTAAAGGCAAGGCGAGAGCTGATGGACCGTGAACGAGCTTATGAAGATTGTACATGTCGGGGCAGTTAGGCCTGGAGCATACGATCATCGGGACAGCGAGGCTATTTTTGTAACTAGTCGCTAGGCGACATTTATTTTGTATAAACAGTTAACTTTTGTAAATGGTTTTGTAATCGGGATCCCGAGTCTTTTGTATAAATATTTTACAAGTTTAATTAAAAAGCAAAATTTTTAATTAATCACGTTTTCCATAAACCTCGTTGATTAGCAACGAGCTGCACAACATGTTTAAAAATCACGTAATACGCCTATGTTAGTTAGGGTGTTACAAGTAAACCCTTGGTCACAAATTTGACTGATGCTAAGTAAATTAGCCCTCAGTCCTTCAACTAACATCACATTTTTTAGTCTAGGTAACCCTTCAAAATTTAGAGTTCTCATACCAACAACTTTTCGAGATAGGCCATTACCAAAAGTGACTTCTCCACATTGCATAGGCCGAATATTAGTCAAAAAGTCCTTGTCACCTGTCATATGTCTAGAACAACCACTGTCAAAATACCACAATTCTTTTTCACCCATATTTGTTTCAAACCTTTATGTTTCTTTTGAGATTTTTCCAAATTATAAAAATAATTTGTTTTAAACAGATTGTTCAACATGAAACATTTAGGTCTGATATGTCCTTTTCTACCACAAAAATGACAAGTGGGAACAAATCTTTTTACCTGAGATCTTACTCTTTTCGAAAATCCTGGAGATTTTGCAGCATCAGAAGCTGCTCTTGCTGCAACAGGCTGTGAAACTGTTACGGCAGAATTTGTAGCCTCAAAGTGATTTGTTGGAACACTAGATTTTACAAACTTCGTGACTCTAGAACTTTCCATTCCATTTGAACTAAGGCCTGCGAAACCTCTTTGACCTGCATTCTGAGCTTTTTCAAAAATAGAAGATCCAGGGTTAAGCATTTGAACATTTTTCTTAAAATTTTCAAGTTCCTTCTTTAAGAGAGTGATTTTTTCATCTTTATCACAAAAACTTGTCTCATACTCTTTTATTGTCAATTCACACATTTCAATCTGATGAGACAATTTTTTATTCAATTTATTCAACTCTCTATTTTCAGAAGCAACCTGAATCCGTTTTTCATACATGACTTTGTATGATTCAGCAAGAGACTCTTCACAGATTTCAGACTCATCTGAATCTAATTCCTCTTGTTCGGTGGTATTATTCAAACATACCAATCTAGCTTTCACCTGCGAATCACACAACACATTAGTCATAACAGAGGTTAGGGCAACATTTTCAGCAGTATCTTCATCACTTTCGGTTTCATCATCACTCCAAGTGACATTGAAACTTTTCTTATTCTTTTTCAAAGTGTTTGCACACTCAGCTTGAATATGCCCAAAACCTTCACATTCCCTGCACTGAATTCCCTTTTTGTTAGAAACAGATGGTTTAATAAAAGTATTACCTTTTGAACCTTTCGAAATATTCTTTTTATTTCCCATCTTTTTAATATATTTCTGAAAATTCTTAGGTAATAAAGCAATCTCATCATCACATTCACTATCAGAATTTTCATTATCAGCAACTTTCAAAGCAATACTTTTACCTTTATCAGGAGTGGATTTGGGTTTGTCCTTTTGTTTAATCTGTTGATTTAATTCAAAAGTATGTAAGGAACCCATCAATTCTTCCACCTTCATAGTGCTAAAATCTTTAGCTTCCTCCATTGCCAAAAGTTTAGTATCAAACCTTTCTGGAAGTACTCTAACAATTTTTCTCACAAGAACAGAATCATCAAGCTTTTCTCCAAGAGCAAAATATTCATTAGCAATGTCAGATAATTTTTCATAAAATTCAGTTAAAGTTTCATTATCAGACATTCTAAGCTCATCAAATTTAGTTTGAAGCATGATAAATCTAGATCTTTTCACATCAGAAGTTCCTTCAAACTGAGTTTGAAGGATCTCCCAAGCTTCCTTAGCAGAAACACAAGATGATATAAGTTTAATGTAACCCTCACCTACACCATTAAAGATAGCATGCAAGGCTTTGCTATTGTAGACAGAAAGTTTATCATCTTCAATAGACCATTCCAGTTCAGATTTTATAGTAGTATTACCTGAAGAATCTGTCTCAACTGGAAGAGACCAACCTGAAAGAACCATTCTCCAAGGTTTCTCATCTTGAGATTTGATGAAGGCCCTCATTCTAACTTTCCAATAAGGATAGTTAGAATCATTAAGCAACGATGGTCTAGAAATATAACTTCCTTCTGCAAAAAATGACATTTTAACACAAAAACGTTATAGGACCACACTAAGAGTTTAGTGTCCCGCTCTGATACCAATTGAAAAACCGTGTTTTTGCAAATGTCAGTTGTATATAAGAAAATATAAAAACTGTAAGCGTTTGCAGCAACAGAAAGTAATTCTGCTACAACAAAACTGAACAGGCAGAATATAAAATATTTGCAAAAAAATAAATAACTTGACACAAGAGATTTATACGTGGTGTCAGTGTTCTCACGAACACTCCTAGTCCACGGGGCCACGCCCAGAGAATGAAATCAATTAATAAAGTACCAAAATTACAAAGACAATTGACTTAAACAAGTTTAGACTCCCTCTAAAGTATTGCCGCAATCCTTTGTAATCCACTTTATGAATCTGACTTCTTGAAACACCTTCAAGCCTGAACTCCCTTCGTCTTTGAAGTGTGAGTGCTTACTTCCTCCCGAAGTAAGGCTTCAACAAGTCTTCTCCCGAAGACCAAGTGCTTACTTCCTCCCGAATTAAGGCTTTATCAAGTCTTCTCCCGAAGACCAATCCCTTGTTCAGTCAAGTAGTTCTTCACAACCTCTAGGATATAGTAAGAACAGAAATAGAACAACTAGAACCTAGATGAACAACTAGGCTCTCACAAAACAAAGAAAGACTCTCTTCTCTCAAAAGATAAATGCAAAAAATGAATAATGGAAGAGGTAATTCGAATGGTTGCTCTCTAGGCTCTATTTATAGAACATAGAAACCAAAGAGGCAACCACAAGTACGAATTAGCAGCTGTACAAAAACTTTCCAAAAGAAACACGATCTGCTACATCAAATTCGGATGCTGACACAGCAGATCTGACCAGAAACGGGAAACTTACTAAAATCGGGTCCAATCCTCTATCAAAGCTTGATTCCTGCCAAAAACAGATTAGATATTCTGATTGTATCAAGATACAATCGAAATCAATAAGGAAAAGGCAATAATCAAAGTTTCCCTAAAAAAGACAACTTTCCAAAAGAGAATTCCTTCTCTTTTGAGAAGTTTTCAACAAAGGAAAGTTCAGCTGAAAGTGCAACTTTCCAAATAAGGAAAATGGCAACTAAAAACCGAATTTAAAAGGTAAGAAATCGAAAATGAATGCATAGCAATCTTACCATAAATGGAAAAATTATTTTGTCAACTAACTTGCCAAAAAAGGACTTTACATGGGACACAGTTTGTAATTGTAAAGTATCCTTCCTCACATTATTTATAAACACCAATCAATCCTCTCTTTCAAACAAGCAGGATTTTGTAGACACTCTTAAAAGGTTAGTTTGGTAGACACTCTAATAAAAATTTAGGGGCTTGTTCATTTTTACACTTCAAAACATTTTTTTTATATATATTTTTATGGAATTCTACATAGAAACTCTCATAGCAACTAACGGAGCAGCCTAAATCGTAACTAAAATCCACATAACAACTCACATAGAAATTATCGGAGAAACCACCAGAGCAACCCAAGCCGTAAATTAAAAAAAAAGTTAAAAAATAGTATATGGGGTAATTTTCCAAAAAATTATGAATGGCTCTAAGATTCAAGTAAGGTTCTCTGATAGTGTAGTTGCACAGTAAAGAGTCTTTCTTTCTTTAATTTTTTGTTTTGACTTTTCAAATTGTATAAGGTATGTCCTCTCTTAGGATTTTTACACAAATTTCTATTTTTTTTTTTACATTTTAAACTTTTTTACGATGGTTAAGTTTCTGTTTTTATTTTTCTCAATTTTTTGAAACCAAAATACAGTTATTATTTAAATTTTTTACACTTTATACAGTTTGGTGATGTAATCAAAGAAACTGATTACACGTTTTTCTCCCATGTCTCCAATCAATCACTATACACTATAAATGTTTCTCTCCCAGTTATTCACTCTCTGACCCACTCTCTGTATCACTCTCTCATTCTTTCCTTTTTTTTGCTTTTTTGTTCCTCAATTCTTCTCATTATCGTCTTCTTTTTTTTTCTCCTTTTTCTGCGTTTTTTTTTTCTTCTTTTTTCTTTGTTTTTGAGTAATGGCTATTACTCGTTCTTGATCGAGTTCATTGCACCTTCTCCTAACAAACCCAAAGAAAAGTCTATTAAACCATTGAAACCCAAATCTGTTGTTCAAAAAAATCTAATCCCTCTAATAAGAAAACAAAAGTAGTTGTTGATGTTCGTGAGTCGTCATCTAAGCTTCCTTCAACTATGTCTGGTGATGCTAGGAAAGCTACGAGAGATAATGATTGTGATTTAGTTACTGGGCGATCTAGAATTGTATATTTGATTTTTTTTTTATCTGATGTTATGTATTTCATTATTTTTTTTTTGAATAATCAGGAGATTTATTAATTAATAAACTCGTTCAAAATAATAGAACACACTTCAGAGGAACAATCCTCCAACTAAAGCACACAACCTGTAGAGAAAAAAGAGTCTCTTGCCAAGCAATGAGCCAACTTATTTGCAGATCGTTTAACAAAACATAACTCAACAAAAGATAATGCCAAAAGCAAATTCCAAACATCTTGAACAATAAGACCAAACTATGAAGACATAAAAACTTTACTTTGGATTGCTTCGATACACACTAAACTACCCGTTTCTAACACTACATTGTCCTAGGGATGAGTCGCAATCCAACTCAAAGCTTCTTTGATGCCTATGATCTTAACAATTTTGGGTTGGATATACCCAACCTTTTCCTTCTTGAAAGCTTCTACCATGGTTCCACGATGATCTCGAGCTACACAGCCCACTCCAAACCGCCCCTCTTGTTCAAATAAAGCCCCATCAACATTAACTTTAATCTTTTTTAACACAGGTGCAATCCAACGCTCACAGGTCCGCCCCCCATCATTGAAAGGAAACAACGAAAGGCCCTTCCTTTCCTGAGCAAATTTGGATTGATCAAGCATGTTTCTTGCTGATGTCACAATATTTGAAGCAAGCCAACTCTTGTTTTGCCAAACAAAGTCATTTTGTGCACGCCAAATAGCCCAACTCACCATCGCCACTTCCTCCATTTCTACTTTGTGCCCCTGGTGAGAATTCCCAACAACCAGTTGCTGAACGTTGCTGCCCCAGCCCCGACGTCTATTATCCTGCGATGCCAAGTAGCCTTTGCAAACGAGCATTCCACCAACGCATGTTGAATAGTTTCACTAATAGAGTTGCACAAAGGGCAGTTGGCATTGATAGGAACCTGACACTTTTGGAGTTGAAAACAACTTGGAAGCACACGCAAAGCAACTCACCATAAAAAATTACTGATCTTAGGTGGAATTTTTAATGACCAAAGCCTTTTCAAAAAATTAGTATTGGCATCTCGGCACTAAGCACCCTTAGATTCATTATTTAATTTACATGTAACTGTGTTATTCTTTATTGTTTTTTTATTTATTTACTGTTTTGGATTTTTTGTTTATTTTTATTTATTCTTTGTTGATTTGATATTATGGATTTCATTGTTTATTTTATAAATATGTTCGTATATATTCTGTTTTTTTTTACTTATTTCCATATTTTTTCTATTTAGAATTTTTTTAAGTTTATATTTTGTTTATCTTTTGTTCTTGACATTGTTTATTTATTTATATTTTTGTTTATAACAATACAATCACATGTTTTGGTTTTATATTTTACATTTTTTTTTGTTGATTGTTTGTTTATCTAATGTTAGGGGTTTTGTATTCATTTTTTTTTACAAACAATTGTTATATACTCTGTTATTTTCATGTTTTTCTTAAATTTTTATTTTATATGTAGGGTTTTTTATCAGTTTGAGCAACAATGTGTTGCCTTAATTGATAGGTGGCAAGATTTATCTTTCAAAATTTTTGAGTATTTTTAATTTTGGTTTTATTATTGTTATAATTAAATTTTTGTAATAAAATAAATTCTGTTATTGTTATCATTTTTAGTACTATAAGTTGTGTGTTTCCATTTGATATGTTATTATGTTATTTTTGTTATTTTATAGGAATATATGGGATTACATGTTTCTGGTTATGTTTTATTTTTATTTTATTTTTTAGTTCTTATTACTATTTTGTTTTTTATGTTATGGGATAATAAACTAAGTAAGGAAGATTTTTATACTTTCTGGGTTACTTTTACATGTTGTTTTACAATTATTGAGACTCTTAATTCTATTCTGTCCACTGAACATAAGGAAATATTTGGAGAAACTGTATTTAGATTCTTTCTAAGACTTCCTTCTTATGTTTTGCAATACCAATTGGTGTGCAGCTTGTTATTGAGGGAGGTGGTCCAGCCGAATAATGATGAGATTTGATTTAATATTTCTTGTCGGATGCTAAGCTTTAGCAATGACGAATTTGCTTTGGCTTCGGGAGTTGATTATTCTGGTCAATGTGACAAGTTGAGGTATAAACAAGAAAAAAAAATCTGTTGAAGGAGGAGTTTTTTGCTGGTTTTAAAGAAATAAACAATAAGGATATGTGGAGAGAGCATTTGTGAGGAAAAGGTTTGGCGATGATGATGATCTTTTCTTGAAAATTGTTGGTCTCTACTTTGTTCAATGTTTTGTGTTAAGTGATTCGGACACTAAGAAAGTTTCTGACTTAGAGCTGGATATTATTGATAGTGGGAGGTTCAATGAATATGCTTGGGGCAAAGAGTCTTATTCTTTATTACTTGATTCGATTAGAGGTGCGATTGCAAAGAATCTTATTAAAGTTATGAAAGGTGATAATGGACACAAAATTAGGTTTTATAGGTTGAGAGGTTTGACCTATGTTTTTCAAGTTTAGTTCAATGAATGTTGTTTGTACATTGATGGCATTCATTGTACAAAATTGTATGATCATATTCTTAGAATTTGGAACTAGTCTAATGATTATGCTCCTTCTATTAGGGATTTCAAGAATTCTATCTTCAATGTTTCACTATCCACTGTATTATATTGTCATTATTTTTTATAATGTTTTAATGTTATTTTTTACTTATATTATGTGTTTTTAATGTTGTTTGCCTGTTTTATATTTGTGTTAGCTTAAAGTGAAGAATTTGTTGTCGATTTAGGAGGAATTGTTGTGTCTACATTTGGATGATTTCTTTGTGGATAAGAGCTTAGATGACATTGGGAAAGAAAAATTTGTGCAGATTGATGATGTTGGTAGTGAAGGTTCATTTGATGAAAATAGTTCATCTTTTAAATATGAAGAGTTTCATAGGAGATTGTCAGATATTTCTGTTCAGTAGGAAGCATTCGTTGCTGAAGTTGTTGTTTTAAAAGAAGATTTTAAGAGTATGAAGTCTTCTTTGGAATATGTGTATAAAAAAAATTAATTTGTTGTTGTGAAGACTTGCTTCCATGGTTTGTTAATATATTGTTATTAATTTTTTTATTTTTGTTCTTTTTAAGCTTTATTTATTTTTTATTTTCTTATGTGAAGGATTCTCATGAGGTAAATGATGATGAGGAATATGATAATGAGGAAGAGGTTGAGATTGAGGAGGTTTCTCGTAGGGATGATAATGATGACAAAGGTGTGGGCAATGATGATGAGGATGAGAGTGAGAATGTGACAGCCAGTAGTCCCATGAGTGCCGACGTTGTAAGAAACATCATCCTGGAGAGTGCAACCAAAAAACATGCTTCCAGTGTGGCATGGTTCGGCATTTTAAGAAAGATTGTCGTCAGACGAAGAAAGAAGAGTCAAGGTGGCCGAGTGGTCTAAGGCGCCAGACTTAAGTTCTGGTCCTCTTACGAGGGTGTGGGTTCAAGTCCCACTTCTAACATTATTGTCATAGTCTGTAGTCCCATGATCCGAAAGGCAAAATACCGGGTAAGCTGTGCAATCCCACATCGCCTAGAGAAGATCAAGTGTGATGATTCTAAGACTGTGTAGGTATGGGATTGCGTAGTTAAAGATGGCTTAAATAGCTTGATTGGTACTACCTATATCAACAAGGTGCATCTTGTTTTTCAGGATCCCATCACGAAAGAACTCCACGGTTAAGCATGCTTGACCTAAGGTAATTTCATGATGGATGACCTCCTGAGAAGTTTTCCTAGGAAGCGTGCGAATGAGGACAAAGCACGCTGGAAACACACGTGTGGGTATGTAGGGTCAATCGTTAGTCTAAGAAGCAGGCGGAGTGACATACTCGTGTATAAGAGCCAACATTCCGTGGGTGTAAGGGCCTAATTGAGGCTTGACGCGGGGACGTTACAAATGGTACCAGAGTCTTGACCCAACTGGAAGTGTGGTCAATTAGGATGTCAGACCCTACAAGGGAGGTGATTGTGACAGTCAGTAGTCCTGTGATCTGTAAGGGGAAATATCGGGTAAACTGTGTAATCCCACATCGCCTAGGGAAGGTCAAGTGTGATGATTCTGAGACTGTGTAGGTATGGGACTGCATAGTTGAAGAGGGCTTAAATTGATTGATTGGTACTACCTATATCAACAAGGTGCATGTTGTTTTTTGGTAAGCCATCACGAAAGAACTCCACGGTTAAGCGTGCTTGACCTTGGGTAATTTTAGGATGGGTGACCTCCTAAGAAGTTTTCCCAAGAAGCGTGCGAGTGAGGACAAAGCATGCTAGAAATACTCGTGTTCGTATGTATGGTCCGTCGTCAGTCCAGGAAGCAGCCAGAGTGCCATACTCGCGTATAAGAGCCATCATTCCGTGGGTGTAAGGGCCTAATGGAGGCTTGAAGCGGGGACGTTACAAATGGTATCAGAGTCTTGACCCAGCCAGAAGTGTGGTCGATGAGGATGTCAGACCCCGCAAGGGAGGTGATTGTGAAAGTCAGTAGTCCCGTGATCCATAAGGAGAAATACCGGGTAAGTTGTGCAATCCCACATCGCTTGGGGAAGGTCAAGTGTGATTACTCTGAGACTGTGTAAGTATGGGACTGCATAATTAAAGAGGGCTTAAATTGACTGATTGGTACTACGTATATCAACAAGGTTCATCTTGTTTTTGGGTAGCCCATCATGAAAGAACTCCATAGTTAAGCGTGCTTGACCTAGGGTAATTTCAGGATGGGTGACCTCCTGGGAAGTTTTCATAGGAAGCATGCAAGTGAGGCGCTGGAAACACTCTTGTTGGTCCATAGGGTCATTCCTCAGTCCAGGAAACAACCAGAGTGACATACTCATGTATAAGAGCCATCATTCCGTGGGTGTAAGGGCCTAATGGAGGCTTGAAGCAGGGACGTTAAAGAGAATGAAGAGGGTGAGAATGAGGATGTTTCTCGGAGTGAGAAAAAACAAATAACAATGGTGTGGTTGATGATGAGGAGGATGATACTGATGATATTGTTTAAGTGGATAGTGTGATGTCGAGGCATCAAAAGATATTGTTAACAATGAGAAAAATGAAATTATTAATGATGATTTTTTAGAGGATATAAAAGAACAATAATATCCTATTTTATTGAATATGAAAGAACAATAATATCCCCACAGTTATGTAGTCACCAAATAAATAGATTGAATAAGTCAATAAAATACCAAAATAATATTTAGCATCCATCTTTCGTCATTTGTAACTAGCATATAGCTAATTTAAGTCATCTAGATCATCCATTCCAGCTTAAATACAAAATCAGTTTCATTGGTAGTTTAATATGTAGTATGTACCATCATATCATTAAACCTATTTTCAACAAAAATTTAATGATTCCCTTATGCCATGAAGCCTAAGGGAGAAGGAGGAGAAGTGTGCATGCTTCACTCTCCTACCAAAACTCCCAAAGCAAAGCATGCCTAGACATCCCAGCAGGGCAAGTCAGTAACAGGTAGTACAAAGGCTGGCCTCCATCTCCGAAGGCTGGCCTCCACCTCCGAAGGCTAGCCTGCATCTCTGAAGGCGAGCCTCCACCTCCGAAGGCTGGCCTCCACCTCTGAAGGCTTGCCTCCATGACTTGCCAGGCCCACAGGCAAGTACCAACAACTCTACCCAAACCACCGGAGGCAGGACACTTAGGGGTCCATATTGGCGGACCCCATATTACAGGCGAGACCAACAAAGATAAGGAGTGTTATGCTCAGACATTCCATCACGAGCCCAAACGTAGCATCCTTGCAGGCAAAGAACGAGACACTAAGAAACCAAAGCATGGAGAGCCCACGGTCTCTTTCTCGAAAGGAGATCCTACCCAAGTTAGTTTCTCGCACAACAACTTCCTTGTTGTTACAACACACATCGGGAACATGACTGTAGCAAGATATATGGTGGACAACAGAGCCTCCTTCAACATTCTTTTCAAATTAACATATGAAAAGATGAGGTGGCTCCAACTCGCTAACTTGGCACCCTGTAGTCAAGTGATGTATGGCCTCTTTGGCTAGGGCATCGCACCCATCGGGTATATCAGACTACACCTCACTATTGGAAAAAATCCGACCACCAAAACTCTAATGGCACAGTTCGTCGCAATCAACGTTCCCTCGACTTACAATGCCATGATGGGTTGACCGGCCTTATACAACTTGAAGGTGGTAACATCCATCTACTACCCTTGCCTGAAATTCCCAATAAGGCATGGGGTAGGATGTTGAGAGAAGACAAACAATCTGTCTGTCACTATTACAACTTGGCCTTGTCCAAAGCCAAGAAAAAGAAGATGCATCCACCAAATCAGGAGCATACAAGCTTCATGACAGAGTTAGGCATGTAGTGCTACAAAGTCATGCCCTTCAGGGCTGAAGAATGCAGAGGCCAAATATCAGAGGCTTGTGAACTAAACGTTCAATGATCCTATCAGATGCACCATAAAGGTGTATGTGGACAACATGTTTGTCAAGTCCAAAAAGACTAGGGGCATATGGAGGACTTAGACGAATACTTTAAAATCCTTCGCAACTACAACATGAAGCTCAAACCCAAAGAAGATCCAAGCCTTTTTGGACATGAAGTCGCCCACAACCATCAAGGAAGTACAAAGCCAAACTGTAAAGACCGCTTAGCTTAAATTTGAAAATTAGCAAATAATTAGGGTTTAATTATAAAAATTATTTATTAATTCTAAATTATTAATTTATGATGATTTATTTGAATTCAGAAAGCATTTTATATGTCATATATAAAAATTTCATAATTTTGCATATTTAGTGCCCGACAACATTGGAACGCGGTGTTTGGCTATTCGAATCACATCTTAGTATTTTTAGTATAAAGGGGCAATATAGTTTAGACATTGGGAATGTCAGGAATTGTCGGGAATTTAGAATTTCCCAAAATACCCTTAGTGACCTTTAGTGGCTATTAGTATGGAAGGGAAAATTTGTCATTTTGCCAAGCTTTAGTTTGTCTTTTTGTGAGAATGGAGTTTAGTATTAAATCTGATGATTTTAAGGTTGATTAAGTGGATTTATTTGAAAAAAACAAAAGGTATTATCTCATTTTTTTCAAAGAAAAATCAAGTAAAGGAAAGAAACTCATTTTCTCTCTCTCATTTTTTGAAACCCATAGAACCAGCTAGGGTTGGGTTTTCTTCAGCAATTGTAGGTGATTTTCAGCTAGTTCCAAGTGAATCCAAGCCAAGGTATAGTTGTTGCAACCTTCTCTTTGTTTTCTTGAAGTCTAAGAAAAGAAATTTATGCATGTTGTTGGGATTTAGTTTTGTTCTGGCTGCTGGAGTTTAATTGTGTTCTCTGTAGTTAAAATATGTTGACTTGAGCATGAAGTAGTGGTTGATTGAGGGCTTAACCAAGTTTTGAGTTTTAGAACTCAAACTTGGAGCTTTAATGGCATTTCTTGTTTCTGAGTTTGGGTACTGGTTTGTTGGAAATTATTTTACCAGGATCTTAGATCTACTCACAAGTATGTTTATTAACATCCTAAATATGAACTTTCTAAAACGATAAATAAACACATATAAAGTTAAGAAAACCTTACATTGATGCAGCGGAATTAATGTCTCCTTCCACTCAGATCTCTAACCCTTGATTCCTTTCTGTAGCAGAGTATAATCAAGATCTGAGCCCGAATGTCCTTCTTCTTCAAGTTTTGATCCTTCACAGTCTTCCAATCTATGATTGAGTTACTGCTTGCTCTGTGTGGGCAGTTACTCTTTCACTAAGGTCATGAAAAAGATGAAGGGAAAAGAGAGAGAGGTATTTCGGCCGAGGATAGAAAGTGGGAAGGCTCAATTTTTCTGAAGAGAGAAATTTCTGTCAGAAAGGCTTGTTGAAAACTTGTGTTTTGACTGAGCCATCACTTTCTATTTATAGGCAACTACTAGGTCTAGGTTTAGAATTATTTGGCATTAAAATAATGAAAATATTAATTTGAAAAATCAACTTAAGTGGCCGGCCATGGTGTTGTAATGGGCCTCACTTAATTTTGCAATTTTATCAAATTTTATCTCTATTTTCTCAAAAACGCCAATTTTCCAATTCTAACCTTTTAAATGCCAAAACTAATTATTTAATAACTAAAATAGATTATTAAATAATATTGTCATTTAATTTAATTATTAATTAGACATATAAAGTCCATTAATAAATAAATAAACCTAGAAAACTCTTTTCCTTACAATTTCACCCCTGCTTAGTGAAAATTCATAAAATTAGACATAGTCTAACTTTAGAATTATAATTGACCAATCACGAATCAATTAATCAGTCTTACAAGCAAAATGTTCTCAACTAGAATGGGGACCATGGATCTATATGCTGAGCTTACAATAAGTGAACCAAATTTACCAAGTAAATTCCTACTTATTAATTCTTCGTTGAATCTACTCTTAGAACTTAGAATTGCACTCTGAGGCTTATATAGAGCATATTGTATGTTTCACGATACCAATATACTATCTCATTTAACCATTGTTATAATCTTATTGTGATTTAAAGATCCTCTATATAGATGATTTACATCGAGATGGGATTTCTTTACCGTTCTCACCCCTCAATGTATTTTGCCCCTTAAAACACTTAGCTACCTGTAAATGGTGTTTAGTGATCTAATGATTAGTCAGTTAAACAAGAGCTCATCCATTTACTTCTATTTGCTAAACTCGAAGGGAATCATCACTTAACTTCTATACACCAGTAGAAGCTATAGATTCCATATTTATGTTCAGCACTCCCACTCAATCATACTATCATGTTCTCGAAATATACGTATCACCCTGACCCGAAACTAGGCTTAACTAATAAATCTAAGAACATGAATAGCACTCCTGAGTTGAGCCTAAGCATATCAGGATTTAGATTCTTTTAATCTTAAGATCAACTACTGATATTGACTTGGAAAGATATGTATAACGGTCAGTTTGTAATATCTTAACTTAGTTCCAATATCGGTCCAGTCTAATGTATACTCCATACATTCGAAACTAGTATACTTTACTAATGTCCTGGAAAGAACATAACACTTACTCCAAGTGTAAGTACACATCATCGCTGATTATCACATTAGTGTAAATCCAATAACACTGATGAAACAGGGACCAAAACTTTTGATTCATATGATCACAATCACATTCCACTGTGTTGACGATACTGTAATTGTGAATAAACATATGATCTGGATTTAACTGATTTTGTGTGTATGAATGTAATAAACATATTAAACCATTACCATGTAAAATTCATGCAAACATCAATCACTTCAAATTTCTTGTATTGATAACTAATCAGATTGTAAAGAGTTTTATTTAGGGCATAAAACCCAACAAACTCCCACTTGCACTAATATAAAACAAACTGTGCAAATAGGTCAATCTGATGTCTTGATCTTCAGATCAAGTGTAGTATATTTGAATCCACCCAAACTTCTGGAAACTAGTTCATAAATACTCTTATGAAACATCCTTTACTATATGCTTTACTCATCAAGGGATACTGAAATCTTTATTGTTTTAAAAGTACATCTGAATTAACAGAGGACATATCTCTCATATTTTAAAATATGTAATTGAGATAATACAGTGTAGACTTTTCTTCAGTGATATAACTTTCTGGTATTTTCGAATAGACCAAGTTATAATTCTTCTCTGGTAGAGCTTGAATTATTATACAATAATTCCTCCACCCCCAAAGTAAGCACCATCTCATATAAATCGAAATTAGATGGTGAGATACAAAGACAACTGATACACAGTTCCTTAATATCTGACATATAGATCACTTTCATAAATCTTTCTTGAATATCTTCTAATGTTCCCTATTTGA
Organism: Cannabis sativa; assembly: GCF_029168945.1. Lineage (NCBI taxonomy): Eukaryota > Viridiplantae > Streptophyta > Magnoliopsida > Rosales > Cannabaceae > Cannabis > Cannabis sativa. The sequence goes on along the minus strand of NC_083607.1, from coordinate 51,132,514 downwards.
TTACATCTCAGATAGCTCCCACTCAATAGCAGATGTCTGGTTAAATAATACTTTTAACCTCTGATTGTTTGGAGAGTTACCTAGTTGTGACTTTTGTATTAGTCTGAAACTTTAAGTCAAGACTAAGTCATCAACATAGCAGACTAGTATTTGAAGTGAAAAATACATGCCAGAGATTAAAGTAATCAAAATTAAGATACCATCAAATTTTATGAGGATTAAGAATTCTTGGTTCAAGTCATTTGAATGGACTGAACTAGAGTTCTTTATCTTATTCTCATAATTCTGATAAGCTATACATATCCATGTGAATCGTTAGATTTGCTTTTCAGTATTGTTCTTAAGTACCTATCACAAGTATCAACCTGATGAAGATGGGTATAGAATTTTAAAATTCTCCCACTCAATTAAGGTAGTGTGAAACTTTAACAAAGAACTTTTCAAAGGTATCAAACTTTTACTTACAACAATAAAAACGAAATGGAACATACAATCAAGATCAAGAATTTATATTGACAATAGCTGACTCATTATATTACTTCTATGTTTAAACAGGATATGTGTTTCATAGGGATTTGTGGAATGGACTCCACCCCTAAGAATATACATATAGGGTACTATGGATAACCTCCACCCCTAAGTATATAGAGATTATGATCCACCCCTAAAGGTTGTAAAGATCATGATTCTCTTAGTGTGGTAGAGTTTATGTGGAGTTGAATACTATCCAGAGTTCATTAGATATAAAAGATCGTTGAACTGCATAGTTTTCTTAACTTTTCTCCACCCCTATCAGATCATAAGATCCTTTTATTAAACAAATTCTTAATAATTGTTTTAGAATTAACAATTATTGATAAACATAGAAATAATTTCTAGTGTTTATATAATATAACTCTATGAAGAGTTGAAAATATTATAGAATTTGCATCAATAATAAAAACACTTACACATACAAACATACAAATATAATGTCGTAATAATTGATGAAGATAAATTAGATGAAGCTCAATCTCATAAATTGCAATAGTAAATTTCGAAAAAAAGGAATACTTTATTAATAAAAAAAAAATGTATTGCAACAATATGAGAAAAACAGGGATAAATATCCCTAACTAAAATTTGAAATCCAAATTGTCTTTAAACTAAAACAATTAATTCAAAAAATTGAAGAGCTTCATCTTCATCTGGACGATTTCACCCTTGGTCCTGCTTTCTGATCCAACTCAATTGAGTTCAAGTAGCTTGGCCTATCAGAAGAAGAAAACAAATAAACAAAGTTTAGTCCAGAATCATAAATCCAATTGGATAACAATTCACTAAAACTCTTAAAGTTTATTAATGGAAATACCTTGTTTCTTTGCAAGAAGTTTAGGACACTGGGGTTTCCAATGACCTTTCTCATTGCAGTGGAAACACTTTCCTTTAAGTGTAGCATCACCAGAAGGAGCAGCCTTTTTCATGGCTTTTGCTCGCTTCTTGGTGTTCTTCCACTTCTTCTTCGATTTGGGCTTTGAAGCAGAGGCAACATTTGCTTCAGGTTTTATCGTCCCATTACCATTACTAGGATTATGAGGTTTACTCCCTTTCTTTTTGGGTCCTCCAATCAAATTTTCATAAGTTTGAAGGTCATTGACTAATTCATGAAAGTCAATTTCCTTCTTATTCATGACATAATTTGATGTATATGGTAGAAATGCTGGAGTCAGGCTATTCAAGATAAGACTAACTTGAGTAGCACTGTCCATTTCAGCACCATGATCCTGGGCTTCTTGGAAATAACTGGACATGAGGAGAACATGATCACACACGTTTTGATGAGGTTCCATCCGTGCATTAATGTACTTCTTAGTCGCGTCAAAGCGTGACTGAAGCGATGCCTTACCGAATAGCTCATTTAAATTCGTCATAACTTCAAAGACCTTTCTCGATTTTAGAAAACCGAGTTTTGAGGGTGTCAACCATGCTAGAAAGCATAAAGTATAGAGCTTTGTCATTTGCTTTCTGCCAACGCTCATACTTTTCTTTCACAGCTTTGGATGCATTATCCCCAGGCACTTCAGGTGACGGCTCAGTTAAAACAAACAAGGCACTTTCTCCTATGAGAGCAATATTAATGTTCTCATTCCATTTATTAAAGTTAGATCCATTCAGCTTATTTTCAGTCAACAGTGATAACATGGGATTCATTTTGACAAAACAGGATACTACAAAATAATAGAAATCAACAAATAGAAATTAAATAATGGTTTAACACACAAAAACAATTCAGAAATTATAAGCACATAGCAAGTAGGAATGATATGAGAAAATACTTAAAAAAATTCAATCCTAAATAATTTCCAAGGTTTTCAACAAACTGATATCAGTGTCCCGTTTAGGCGAGAGTCAAAGCTACCATCCATTGAATAGAGTTGTCAGCTCATCTAAAATGTTAAACATTCTAGCAACCTTTTATTCGATCAAGATCAGAATCCAGCGTTGTCCCGTTTAGGCGAGAGTCAAGGCTATTCTATCTCATGAGCTTCTACCATTGTTTCGCAATTTGCAAGTCAAATATGGTCGCCACCATTAGGGTGATCTATACCATATAAAACACTTACAAACCACTTATCATGCGAGATTAAACGGTGCGAAATTGCTAATGAACGTTCCTCCCTTAGGGAGGATTACTCACTAAAACAAACGCGGTGTAAAACCCACAATGGAGATCGAATATCTTAATAATAATAAAGCTCATTGTTTAAAATGTATTTTCTTTATTATTCTAATAAATAAATCTCATTAAATTCTAAATTAAGAATTAAAATTCAAAAAATAAGAATTTAATATAATATTTATAAAATTATACTAGATGGTGATTGAAATAAAATTAATTATTTCCATCTTAGTAATAATCTTAAATATAAATATTAAGGAAATTAATTTAAGTTGAATTAAATAAACAATTAGCAACTTAAAAATTTCCTTTGAGAATATATTTATTGGGTTCGAAAATTTAAAGTATATAAAAATACAATTTTCGAAAATAATAAAAAATAGAAAATAAATACTTCAAGCAAAAATATCATCTATCTAGATTTTCTTTTGACTAGTTAATTCAATTTCTAATAATATATATTTTAAATTAATCAATTAAATGAAAAAATCATTGGCTTGAGTTGGTCCAAGAATTAATTAAAATAATTAATTTACAACTCAATCTATTTTTCAAAAAAAATTCGAAAATATTGCATAAATAAAATGCAAATTTCGAAATTGATTAATAAAATAAAGAAAAATATATATATATTGAAAATTATTTAAATTTAAGTTGAAAAATTAAATTTCAACCTAAAAATAATTTTCTATTTAATTAAGTGTCATGAAAGATCAATAAATATTTAAGTATCATGATGAAAATCAACTTAGATATTTAGATTTTTCAACTTAATTAAATGTATTAAATTCAAGAAATAATAATTAAGTGTAGAGAAGGCTTAATTATTAATTTCTATTTAATACTAGGAAAAATATACTTAATAAAATTGTACCAAAATTAATTATTTAAATAATTAATTTCACAAAGTATGATTTTCCTATTTAAATATTAGAAATAATAAGTAGTCTAGAAATTACTATCTAGAAAATATCTTATTTGACTAAGTATCTTTTCAAAATTTGAAAAATATCAAATTTAAGTTATATAGAAAAAATCTAAAACTTAAATAATTTCAAATCTAGATTTAATTAAATATCACAAATTAAGTTGTAACCACTTAATTTGAAGATATCTTTTTAAAGTTAATATTTGAAAAGATATTAACCAAAAAAAAATATCTAAAATATTCCATTTCAAGTTAATATTTGAAAAGATATTAACTTAAAAAATATCTTAAGAATCTTTAATAACTAATGCCTAAGATTCCTCAACTTGATTTAAAATTTAAATCAAATATTCAAATTTAAGTTAGTTAAGAAAAATCAGTTGATACAACTAATTTATAACTTAAATAGGAATATTTAATTAAATAAGCTCCAGAAAGAATCTTAGTTAGTTAAAATTCTATATTTAATTAAATACAAGAAAAATAAAAATAGTTTGTCTAGAAATAATATCTAAAACTAAAAGTGTTTTTCTTAAAATTAACTTTAAAATATTAAAATGAAAAATAAATTTTAATATATTTTAAAAGTTAATTATGTTGCTAATTCAATTTTATTAGGTCAAACTACTATAATTAACCTAGTACAGTTATTCAAATCAGGCGAATGGGCCTTCACAATTGGGTAGTTCATGTGAGGGGGTGCTGGGTTCAGTATGTCGTACCCACTTCTATGGCTCCCAACTCTCACACAAGGCCCAAAAGAGAGGAATTTAACCTTAAAATGAATAACTGTTATTAATTGAATAGGTCCAAAAACTAAATGGACCTAAATAAAATCTATCATGGTGTGACATTTTATTTAGCAACAACCTATATGCATCTATATAATAAAATAAACATATAGGCTCACACAGCCACACTTTGGATGGACCCTATCATGTTGCTAGGTCATACACAGATGAAAGAAGATTGTAAAATATACCTATTACAAATTATTAACTTGACCAAGGGAGCCATCAGATCATTAGATCTGGCAAAAAGTAACCATGGCTATTTGCAATCAAGTAATAATAGGTTTTTAAAACTTACACACAAGCTAAAAACACATACTCCTGCAACAAGGTTAGCTGGATAGTTGGAAGTAGGATTTATTTAATTTTAAATAAATAATTTTCGAAATTAATAATTAAATAAAAAAATATTTAATTAAAAAAAAATAGATTTCGAAAATAAAAAAAAAATTATTTATTTTTGAAAATAAATAAAAAGAATATTTTAAAATTCGAAACTATTTTTTAAAAAAAAAAATATTCAAAATTAAACCTACAATTTTGAAAAATTAGGTTTCAACCAACCTAAATATCATTTCAAAAAAATTTACTAACTACTTTTAAATATTAAATGTTATTTTAAAAAATAAAAATTAAATAAAAATTAGAAAAGATAAAAGAAATATCTTTTTCAGATTTTAAATTTAATTTGAATAAATAAAATAACAAAATTTAAAAGTTAGTAAAATATCTTATATCTATTTAAAATTACATGATTATAAATATCTTATTTAAATTTAAATATGGTCAAAATATCTAAAAAGATTTGATTTTTAAAAAAAATCTTAAAAGATAAGATATTATTAAAAAAAAATATCTTAAAAGATAAGATATTTTAAAATATCTTAAAAGATTTTATAAATATCTTATAAAATCTGACCTTAAATTTAAAAAAAAAATATAAGATATAATCAAATTTAAAAATAAGATAGATTTTTTTTTAAGCAAGAAGATAAATACTAATTCTATTCAAATTCAAATTACACTAATATCTTGAATTAAATTAATTCAAAATGATAATTAGAATTGAATTAGGAATAGTAATAGTATATATACAAAACCATACAAAAAATTGGAAGTTAATTACATGGAAAAGCATGAAAAATCGAAGAAAAACGAAAAAATTCGAAACTGTACGCACAGATTTGCGATCGCAGGAAAATATCAGCACAACCCCGATTTTTCCAAATCTTCAAAAAATCATAACTAATTCAAATAAAATCCAAATTAAGTTCTGTAAAAGGCTAACTTGCTTAATTTTTTCCATACTATCCAATAAAAATAATTCCAGAAACGAGATCACAATTATTTTTCACGAAAATTTCACAAACATCAATCAATCATCAAATAACACTCAATACAACATGATACCATCCAAAGAACATACAAACAATCATTTTAAAGTCCAAATTTCATGTAAGTAAATCAATTACCATGGCTCTGAGGCCAGTTGTTGTTGAATTATTTTACCAGGATCTTAGATCTACTCACAAGTATGTTTATTAACATCCTAAATATGAACTTTCTAAAACGATAAATAAACACATATAAAGTTAAGAAAACCTTACATTGATGCAGCAGAATTAATGTGTCCTTCCACTCAGATCTCTAACCCTTGATTCCTTTCTATAGCAGAGTATAATCAAGATCTGAGCCCGAATGTCCTTCTTCTTCAAGTTTTGATCCTTCACAGTCTTCCAATCTATGATTGAGTTACTGCTTGCTGTGTGTGGGCACTTACTCTTTCACTAGGGTCACGAAAAAGATGAAGGGAAAAGAGAGACAGGTATTTCGGCCGAGGATAGAAAGTGGGAAGGCTCAGTTTTTCTGAAGAGAGAAATTTCTGTCATAAAGGCTTGTTGAAAACTTGTGTTTTGACTGAGCCATCACTTTCTATTTATAGGCAACTACTAGGTCTAGGTTTAGAATTATTTGGCATTAAAATAATGAAAATATTAATTTGAAAAATCAACTTAAGTGGCCGGCCATGGTGTTGTAATGGGCCTCACTTAATTTTGCAATTTTATCAAATTTTATCTCTATTTTCTCAAAAACGTCAATTTTCCAATTCTAACCTTTTAAATGCCAAAACTAATTATTTAATAACTAAAATAGATTATTAAATAATATTGTCATTTAATTTAATTATTAATTAGACATATAAAGTCCATTAATAAATAAATAAACCTACAAAACTCTTTTCCTTACAATTTCACCCCTGCTTAGTGAAAATTCATAAAATTAGACATAGTCTAACTTTAGAATTATAATTGACCAATCACGAATCAATTAATCAGTCTTACAAGCAGAATGTTCTCAACTAGAATGGGGACCATGGATCTATATGCTGAGCTTCCAATAAGTGAACCAAATTTACCAAATTAGACATAGTCTAACTTTAGAATTATAATGTTAGAGTGACTAAAACATCCTCTACATAGATGATTTACATCGAGATGGGACAAATTTACCGTTTACACCCCTCAATGTATTTTGCCCCTTAAAACATTTAGTTACTCGTAAATGATGTTTTAGTGATCTAATATATAGTCACTGAAACAAGAGCTCATCCATTTACTTGTATTTAACTAAGCTCGAAGGGAATCATCACTTGACTTCTATACACCAGTAGAAGCTATAGATTCCATATTTATGTTCAGCACTCCCACTCAATCATACTATCATGTTCTCGAAATATACGTATCACCCTGACCCGAAACTAGGCTTAACTAATAAATCTAAGAACATGAATAGCACTCCTGAGTTGAGCCTAAGCATATCAGGATTTAGATTCTTTTAATCTTAAGATCAACTACTGATATTGACTTGGAAAGATATGTATAACGGTAAGTTTGTAATATCTTAACTTAGTTGCAATATCGGTCCAGTCCAATGTATACTCCATACATTCGAAACTAGTATACTTTACTAATGTCCTGGAAAGAAAATAACACTTACTCCAAGTGTAAGTACACATCATCGCTGATTATCACATTAGTGTAAATCCAATAACACTGATGAAACAGGGACCAAAACTTTTGATTCATATGATCACAATCACATTCCACTGTGTTGACGATACTGTAATTGTGAATAAACATATGATCTGGATTTAACTGATTTTGTGTGTATGAATGTAATAAACATATTAAACCATTAGCATGTAAAATTCATGCAAACATCAATCACTTCAAATTTCTTGTATTGATAACTAATCAGATTGTAAAGAGTTTTATTTAGGGCATAAAACCTAACATGGTTTTGTTGCTTGGAAAATGATCTTTAGGATGTTTAGAACAGGTGTGGAAGGTTTCATGTGAATTGGGATTGATTTGGTTGAGATATGGAATTTTTGGTGATTCCTGCACTGAATCGGAATTCCGGTTCAGTGGGACCTGTAGGAACAAGAATTTCGGTTGGTGCCCAGGAAACCCCACAAAGCTGGAATTCCAGTTGGGGAACCGGTCTACCGGTTGGGGCAATTTTGGGAACCCTAGTTTTGCCCATTTTTGAGATGTTTAGGGTATTGCCATGTTATCCATCGATAGGGAAACTTTTAGTTTTAAGTTTTAGTCCCCGAAAAGTGATTTAGTGTGTCACTTTCCTATGTTATGATTGATGTGATTTAGGAGCCTGTAATTCGACGAGCTGTTGTTCCACTCAGGTTGGCCGGCACACTTGAATTCAGAATCAAGGTAAGATTAGTATAATAGTATGCATATGTATTTACATGTTTAGGGTGCATGTTTGTAAGCCTATTAGATTACATTAGAGTTGTATGTTGGCTTTTGTACTATCCGACAATATCATATCGGTATGGCTAGAGTATGACTAGCGTACCGAGTATAAGCTGATAGTATCACATCGGTATAGTTAGAGTATGTAACACCCTAACTAGCCTAGGCGTGTTAACGTGATTTTAAACTTGATGTGCAACTCGCTGCTAATCAGAGAGGTTAATGAAAAACGTGATTAATTAAAAATATTGCTTATTTAATTTAAACTTATAATATTACATACCAAATATTTTGGCATCCCGTTTACAACTGCTTTACAAAAGATTTCTATTCCTTTACAAAATATTTGTCGCCCAACAACTAACAACAAAAGCCCTGATGTTCTGAGGATCGTACGCTCAAGGCCTAACCGCCCCGACATGTACAATCTCCATCTGCTCGTCCTTACGGTTCCTCAACTTTAGCATTGCCCTTACCTACACATGAACATAGCACTGTGAGTCGACAAACTCAGTAAGAAAAGCATAACATAATAAACATACTAAATTCTGGGTTATAATCAAGCGCCCATACACCTGACCATAACCCTAACTGAATCAGGAACGTCCTTGATAAGGTATGATTTACCGCAAATCTATCCTATACTCAGTACTCTAATCGTACTGATGTGGTAGCAGTTCATCTATACTATCTGATAGCCTAGCATATATCTGATGGCATCTCGGTGCAACTCTATGTACACCTCATTGTTGCCCTGATATGCTAATCTGACGGCTATATAAAATTTGCCTAACATATATCTAATATGTTAATCTGATTGCAACTAACATGTACGCTAAACATGTATAAGCATATGCATGACATTATACTAATCTTACCTCGATTCCGAATTCAGGTGTGTCGGTCAACCTGAGTGGAACAATCTATTCGACGACTTACAGGCTCCTAAATCACATCAATCACAATACTGATAAGCGACACGCTAAATCACTTCCTGGGGACTTAAACTGGAAACTAAAAGTTTCCCTATCGATAAATAACATGGCAATACCTTAAAGGACACAAAAATGGGAAAAACTAGGGTTCCCAAATTTGCCCAACCTGGTAGACCGGTTCCCCGAGCGGAATTCCAGTTATGGGAGGAAATCCTGGAAGCCAACCGGAATTCCGGTTCCTACAGGCCTCTCTTAACCGGAATTCCGGTTAAGTGCAGGAAACACTAAAAATCCCATAACTCGACCAAATCAAACCCAAACCACATGAAACCTTCTAGACATGTTCTAAGCATCCTAAAGAACAATTTCAAACCAACAAAACCCTGCTACAAGCTTAGAAACAAGATTTGCCATGTGAGAGCAAAGCTTGAGCTCATAAGCTCAAACTTTGAACAACTCTCACTACAAGCCCCCAAAACAATTAAAAACAACCTGAATAAACATAAAACAACACCAGAAAATAAACCCAAACACAAGCAATCACCACAGTAGCAAAAACACAACTTCTCCATTAAAACCCAAAGGTTTGAGTTCAAACTCCAAACTTGGATAAAACCAACTAACAACCACAAAACCTGCTTAAATCTCCATATTTAAACACAATTAAACTTTAGAAATCAACAACAAACATAAACAGCAGCTACAACATCAAAATCACTAAGCATGCAAACACTAACTTTCTTAAACTACAAGAAACTAAAAAGGAGCTGCAAGAGCTATACCTTGGCTTGGATTTACTACACAAGTAGCTGAGAAAGATTGAATTTCTGTAGAAAAATCTAACCCTAACAGCCCTAGAAAACCGAAAGAGAGGGAGAGCTTGAGAGAAAAAGAATTTCCAATTTTTTTTTCAACTTTTCAAAAATAAAGAAATAATTAAGAAAACATATGTGGTTTTATTTTACATTACTTTCAGCCAATAAATTCATTAACTAAACAAACCAAGTCCACTAAAGGACTAAAAGCATATGTGGAAAAATGACCATTTTTCTCGTCCACACTAAAAGCTATAAAATGGCACTAAAGGGTATTTTGGGAAATTAAAATTCCCGACCAATCCTGATATTCCCAATGTCTAACTATACCGCCCTGCTATACTAAAATACTAAGATGTGATTCTACTGAGCCATACACCGCGTTCCAATGTTGCTGGGCACTGAACATGCAAAAATATGAAATTTGTACATATGACATATAAAATGCAATCTGAATTAAAATAAATCATCATAAACAATTATTTTAATATCAATAAATAATTTTCATAATTAAACCCTAATTATCTGCTAATTTTCAAATTAAAGCTAAGCGGTCTTTACAACTATTCCCCCCTTAAAAGGATTTCGTCCCCGAAATCTAACCTGAATAAGTCTGGATATTGAGTTCTCATATCTGACTCTAACTCCCAGGTGGCTTCCTCCACCTTGCTATTTCTCTAGAATACCTTGACCAAAGCTATGGTTTTATTCCAAAGGACTTTATCCTTTCTGTCAAGGATCTGTATTGGCAGTTCCTCATATGACATGTCTGGCTGCAGCTCAAGGTTCTCATAACTAAGTATATGAGTAGGGTCTGAAACATATTTTCTCAACATAGAGACATGGAATACGTTGTGAATTATTGAAAGAGCTGGAGGCAAAGCTAACTGATATGCCACTTGACCAACCTTCTCGAGAATCTCGGTAGGTCCTGTAAATCTAGGGCATAACTTGCCTCTTTTCCCAAAACGTTTAATCGCCTTCATTGGTGACACTCGTAAAAACATGTGATCCCCTACTTGGAACTCAACATCTCTGCGTTTCGAATCTGCATAGCTCTTTTGTCTACTTTGAGAGCCAAGCATTCTAGCTTTAATTTTCTTAATTGCCTCATTGGTCCGCTGCACTAATTCTCGACCTAGGTATTTCCTTTCCCCTATCTCATCCCAGTGGATGGGAGACCTACAATTTCTTCCATATAACAATTCATAGGGAGCCATCCCTATAGTACTCTGATAACTGTTTGTAACACCCTAACTAATTTAGGCGTATTACGTGATTTTTAAACGTACTGTGCAGCTCGTTGCTAATCAACGAGGTTTATGGAAAAACGTGATTAATTAAAATTTTGCTTTTTCATTAAACTTATAAACCATTTTACCAAAAAGTCTCGGGATCCCGATTTATAAAAATATTTACAAACGTTTTTACTATTCAATTTTTACATCAAAATAAGGTCATCTAACGACCACTACAAAAATCTCAGCCCTGCTGTCCCGAGGATCGTACGCTCCAGGCCTAACCGCCCCGACATGTACAATCTCATAAGCTCGCTCACGGTCCATCAGCAACTGCCTTGCCTTTACCTACACATGAACGTAAACTGTGAGTCGACAGACTCAGTAAGAAAAGCATACTAATATCATACATAAAACTGACTGCCGTGTCCAACACGATACTGAGTCCCGCTACTGCCATGTCCAACATGGTACTGAGCACTACTGCCATGTCCAACATGGTACTGAGTTTTGAACGTTCAGGGGACGGTACTATTGACAAGTATCCTCCTGATCGGTCGAACCGGTCATACTGCGGCTGCTGGTCATACTCCAGCCTGTACCGACGGGATAGGTCAATAGCACTGAACCACCAACCAGTGTCAGCCTGATCGGTCGAACCGGTCATACTCCGCCGTCGGTCATACTCCCGGCTGTACCGACGTGACGGGGTTGGGTGGTTCGAAGCCTAAATACATATCTAATGTAATCTAACAGGCGTCCTACCTGCACGCTAAACATGTAATCTACATATGCATACTGTTATACTAATCTTACTCGGATTCCGATTTCGGGTGTGCCGCCAACCCGACCGGAACCGAAGCCGAACGGCGGACATCGGCTCCTAAACCATAAAAATCACAACGCTATAAGTGACACGCTAAATCACGTCCCGGGGACTAAAACTCGAAACTAAAAGTTTCCCTATCGATAAAAAGCATGGCAATACCCCTAAAAACCCAAAAACGAGGAAAACTAGGGTTCGAAAAATCCCCAACCGAAGACCGGTTGCCCAACCGAATTCCGGTTACGGGAAAATACGAACCCCCATCCGGAATTCCGGATGCTCAACCGGAATTCTGGTTCCTCGCAGGCAGCAACCAAAAATTCACATATCTTGACCAATTCGAACCCAATTGATCCCAAACTTTCCAGACCTGCTCAATAGGTCCCAAATGACCATTCCAAGGCCTCAAACCTACCCAGAAACCTCACAAGCAAATTTCACCATTGAAGACCAAGCTTTGAGTTCAAGAACTCAAACTTGGTTAAACCCACTAGCATGCACCCTAGCCTAGTTAATTCTACTTAACTAAGCATTAAAACACCTCTGCAAACTAACAAAAACATCCAGCAAATATACAGAAACAAAACATGGCATTTTCTCTCAAAATTTCATAATTTCACATAGAAACCTCTAGCATGCTCAACCTAGTAATCAAGCATCAAAACAACCCTAAACTAACATGTTTATACTCAAAATAATCACAAGATTACAGCAGCAACAACAACATAAAATCCAACATGCATTTCATCCAATTTCACCAAAAACTCAAGAAAACTAACTAGAAGAGTAAGACAAGAATTACCTTGATTTAGAGACACACAACAAGCTAAAATCCACAAGAAATTGAAGAAGAAAAAATCACCCAAGGGCTGCCTCAAATGGCCGAATAGAGAGAGAGAGGAAAAGAGCTTCTTTTTGATTTTTTTCTAATTTTTGACTAAGTTTGGAAAATGAAGGAAATTAAAAATTTAAAGCCATAATATACCATTTAATAAATCCTTTTTCAGCCAAAGCAATTAAACAAATAAACATTCAATTCCAATTAAAAGTCACTAAAAGACAAAACTCTAATGGGGCAAAAAGACCATTTTGCCCCTCCACCATAAAATCACTAAAATCATACTAAAGGGGTATTTTTGGGACATTCTAAATTCCCGGCCATTCCCGACATTCCCAATGTCTAAAACCCGTCCCCAAAATACTAACATACTAAGTTGTGATTTCTACTGAGCCAAACGCCGCGTTCCAAAATACCGGACACCGGAAATGCGAAATATAAAAACTGCTGATGACATAATTATGCATATCTGAATTCCGTAAATATCAATGATAAATTATTTAAATAGCTATAAATAATTTCCTGATTAACATAAATAACAGCTAATTTCCAAATTAACTAAGCGGGCTTTACACTGTTAGTGTACGAAAATTCTATCAACGGTAGATACTTACACTAAGAGCCTTCAAAATCCATAACATAGGCTCGTAACATATCTTCCAATATCTGAATCGTCCTTTCGGACTGCCCATCTGTTTGAGGATGGAATGCTGTACTAAATTTTAGTTTCGTACCCGTGGCTCGTTGCAAACTCTGCCAAAACTTGGAGGTGAATTTCGAATCTCTATCCAAAACTATAGACTTTGGTACCCCATGAAGCCTTACTATTTCTTTAACATACAACTCTGCTAATTGATCCACTGAATAGGTTGTTTTAACTACCAGAAAGTGAGCAGACTTCGTGAATCCATCTACCATAACCCAGATAAAATCAAACAATCCTCTGGTTCTAGGTAACCCAACCACAAAATCCATCGTGATGTCCTCCCACTTCCATTTAGGTAGGGTTAAAGGATGTAACAACTCTGCTGGTCTCTGATGTTCAGCCTTAATCTACTGACAGGTTAGGCATCTTGATACGAATTCTACCAAATTCTTCTTCATACCGCTCCACCAGAAGTAAGGTTTAACATCTTGATACATCTTGGTGGTGCCGAGATGCAAGGAATATGGGGTAGTATGAGCCTCTTCAAGAATTCCTGACGGTAACTATCTTTCCTGGATCCGCCTTGATCCCATCCTTGCTAACAATGTGCCCTAGAAAGGACACCTGAGACAACCAAAATTCACACTTTTTGAACTTGGCATAAAGCTTGTGTTCTTGAAGACGTTTCAGAACCATTCGGAGATGTAGCTCATGCTCCTCTTCTGATTGAGAGTACACAAGGATGTCGTCGATAAATACAATCACACAGATATCGAGGAAATCCTTGAATACTCTATTCATTAAATCCATGAATGTCGCAGGAGCATTGGTTAGTCAAAATGACATAACCAAAAATTCATAATGTCCATACCTAGTACGGAAAGCCGTCTTTGGAATGTCCTCCTCTCGGATTCTCAACTGATGATAGCCCGATCGGAGATCAAACTTTGAGAAGACCGTCTTTTGGATATTTATTCTTGACTGTTAGCTTATTTAACTCATGATAGTCAATGCACATTCTCAGAGATCCATCCTTCTTTTTGACAAACAACACCGGAGCTCCCCAGGGTGACACACTAGGCCGAATAAACCCTATGTCAAGTAACCCGTGGAGCTGAATTTTCAATTCTTTAAGCTCAGCTGGAGCCATTCTATATGGAGCCTTGGAAACCAGTTCTGCTCTAGGTGCTAAATCAATTATAAAGTCAATTTCCCGCTGAGGTGGTAAACCCAGAAGTTCATCAGGAAAAACATCTAGAAATTCCCGAACCACCTTGATGTCTTCTAGCCGAACAGAATTTGGTCGAGTGGTGTCTAGTACCACGGCCAGAAACCCTAGACATGCATCACACAACAATTCTTTAGCTGACAAGATCGAAATCACCGGGATCCAAGATTCCCGAGCCGAACTGACAAAAACAAACGGTTCCTCACCTTCAGGTTGGAAGATTACCATCTTCCTCTTACAATCAATACTGGCTGAGTATTTGGATAAGAAATCCATTCCCAGAATGATATCAAAATCTGCTAAGCTCATCTCTATTAGGTCAGCACTTAACTCCCTATCATCAATCCAAATCGGTAGAGACCTAATCCACCTTTTGGAGATAACTCACTCTCCGCCAGGTAATAGGGTTCCAAACACTGATTCGTAACTATCGTGTTGTCTATCAAATTTACTAAAGATTCTAGCTGCCACATAAGAATGAGTGGCCCCAGATTCAAACAGTACAGAGTAAAAAGAGTTGTTGACCGAGAGCTGACCTGTTACCACTGAAGGACTGGCTTCTGCATCAGCCTGAGTAATGGCGAACACCCTTGCCAGAGTGGGTTTCGCTAGAGCCTTCAGTGCTTCGGTTCTGAGTTGAGGGCAATCTCTCTTGTAGTGCCCTGGCATGCCACATTGAAAGCACCCTTGACCTCTACACTCCCCCAGATGGTGCTTTTTACAACAGGGGCACTCTGGGTAAGTGTATCGGGTCTCAGAACTACCCTGGCAACTGCCTCGACCCTGGTTCCCTCGGAACCTCTTGTTCTGACCAGAGCAACTGGTTGTAGTGGATGCTTTCCTTTTCTGGTCCATGGCCGAACCACTACCTCACCTGCTAAAGCCTCATGCAGCAGGGGTAGGAATCCCGCCAACCACTGGAGTCCTAGCAGACTCTGTCATGCATCCAACTGGGCCCTTAGCTTGCAGTTCCTTTTCCACCATTTCAGCATAGGTAGTTTTATCATCGGTGGTAATCATCAAGTCATGTCGGATCTTTGCATTCAACCCATCCAGATACTTTTCCTTTTTACTGAAATCGATTGGCACAATACCTGAGGCCAATCTTGCCAAACAATCAAACTCCGTTGTGTATTCAGTAACACTCATGTTTTCTTTTTGAGTCAGGTGGGTGAACTCTTTTCTCTTGGCACTTCTGACGACCTCGTTATAGTACTTTGCATTGAAAAGTTCCTGGAACTTTTCCCAAGTCATCGTCGTGACATCGTGAATCATGGACACCATGTCACACCTGATCAGTGCGTCTTCTTGAAACGGAAAAGTGGCACAAACCACTCTATCATTTCCGGTGACACCCATGAAATTCAAAATTCTTGTAATCACTGTTAGCCACTGCTCGACTTTCATAACGTTCGGACCTCCCAAAAAAACCAGAGGTGCTTGCTTGCAGAACCTTTCATACAAGGGTTCCATCCAGTTCGTTGCCACAACCGGTTCGGCCTGCACAATAGGGGAAGGTGCCACTGGTATCTCTGTTCCTGGAACTTTTCCCAAGTCATCGTCGTGACATCGTGAATCATGGACACCATGTCCCACCAGACCAGTGCGTCTTCTTGAAACTGAAAAGTGGCACAAACCACTCTATCATTTCCGGTGATGCCAATGAAATTCAAAATTCTTGTAATCACTGTTAGCCACTGCTCGGCTTTCATAACGTCCGGACCTCCCAAAATAACTGGAGGTGCTTGCTTGCAGAACCTTTCATACAAGGGTTCCATCTCTTGGGTTTTGTGCCCTAAATAAAACCCATTACAATCTGATTAGTTATCAATTTAGATTTTTGAAGTGGTTTATGTTAACATGTATTTCTCATGTTTATGGTTTAATATATATATATACACAAAATCAGTTAAATCCAGAACATATATTTATTCACAATTACAGTATTGTCCATACAGTGGAATGTGATTGTAATTATATGATTCAAAAGACTAAGTCCCTGTTCATCAGTGTTTTGGATTTACACTGATATGATAATCAGCAATGAAGTATACTTACACTTGGAGTAAGTGTTATGTTCTTTCTAGGGCATTTGTAAAGTATACTAGTTTCGAATGTATGGAGTATACATTGGACTGGACCGATATTGAACTTGGTCAAAGATATTATAAACTTACCGTTGTATCTTTCCAAGTCAATATCAGAAGTTGATCTTAGATTAAAAGAATCTAAATCTTGATATGCTTACGCTCAATCTCAGGAGTGCTATTCATGTTCTTTGATTTATTAGTTAAGCCTACTTTTGGGTAAGGGTGATACGTATATTTTGGGAACATGATAGCATAACTGAGTGGGAGCGCTGAACATAAATATGGAATCTATAGCTTCTACTGGTGTATAGAAGTCAAGTGATGATTCCCTTCGAGCTTAGTTAAATAGAAGTAAATGGATGAGCTCTTGTTTCAGTGACTATATATTAGATCACTAAAACATCATTTACAGGTAACTAAGTGTTTTAAAGGGCAAAATACATTGAACGGTGGAAATAGTAGATTTATCCCATCTCGATGTAAATCATCTACATAGAGGGTCTTTAATCACATTAAGATTATAACAATGGTTAAATGAGATAGCATATGTATATCGTGGAACATATAATATGCTCTATATAAGTCTGAGAGTGCGATTCCAAGTTCTAAGAGTGGATTCAACAAGGAATTAATAAGTTAGGGATTTACTTGGTAAATTCGATTCAACTTATTGGAAGCTCAGCAATATAGATCCATGGTCCCCATTCTAGTTGAGACCATATTGTTTGTAGGACTCTATAATTGATTTATGATTAATCAATTATAATTCTAAAAGTTAGACTATGTCTAATTTGAGAATTCTCACTAAGTTAGGATGACATTGTAAAGAAAAGAGTTTCTAGGTTTATTTATAAATTAAGAGACTTTGTATGTCTAATTAATAATTATATTAAATGACAATATTATTTAATAATCTAATTTAGTTATTAAATAATTAGTTTTGGCATTTAAATGGTTAAAATTGGAAAAGTGGCATTTTTGGGAAAATAGAAATAAAATTGTGGAAACTGCAAAACCCATGTGAGGCCCATTCACACCATGGCCGGCCACATGTTGTGTGTTTCCCAATTATTAATTTCATTTTTTAATTGCCAAGTAATTGCTAACCTAAATTTAGCAGTTATCTATAATAGGAAAGCGGTGGATCACACCAAATAAGGCAGTTAATCAATTACTCAGTAAAAGAGGAAACTGTTTATTTTGGAAAGTTGAGCTTCCCTTTTCCCTATATATAGCATCCCTTCTCTCTTCTCTTTGGATGCATTATTAACATACGAAATCAAGAGAGAATTTCGAAATCCTCTGTGAGAGAGAAGTGCCCACACACAACAAACAGTACCTTAATCATAGATTGGAAGACTGTGAAGGATCACATCCATCTGAAGGACATTCGGGCTCAGATCTTGATTATACTCTGCGACAGACAGGAATCAAGGGTTAGAGATCTGAGTGGAAGGAGACATATTAGTCCGCTGCCATCACTGTAAGGTTTCTTAACTTTTTATGTGTTTTATTTATCGTTTTAGACGTTCATATTTAGGTTGTTAAATCAACATACTTGTGAGTAGATCTAAGATCCAGGTAAAATTAATTCCAACAACTGGCACCAGAGCCATGGTAATTGATTTGCTTGCAAGAAATTTGGACTTAAAACGATTTGTTTGTGATTTGGATGGTATCATGGTGTGTTACATTGATGTTTGATTGATGTTTGTGAATTCTGGGAAAAATAATTGATTATTTGTTTCTGAAATTATTTTTATTGGATAGTTTGGAAAATTCTAAGCAATTCATTTATTTAGAGAACTCGATTTCGATTTTATTTTAATTAGTTATGAATTTTTGAAAATAAAAAAAAATCGGGGTGGTGATCACCCCTCCCACGCCCGCGGAAATCTTGCCCAAGGGGTGCTTGCACCGAGTTTTCTCAACTGTTTCCCTTCTTTACGCGCGCAAACAGTATGCTTTGCATACTGTCCGTACCACCTGCCATTTTTTTCGTTTTTCTTCGATTTTTCATGCTATTTCATGGAATTAACTTCCGATTTCTGTGTAGTTTTGTATTTTGATTTTATTTTTCATATTTCAAATCTAATTATGAAAAACAAATTAATTTGATTTTTTCAAAATTAATTTTAGATATTAGTGTAATTTGAATTTGAAAATAGGTTAAAATCAATTTTTGCTTACCTCTTTTCTTATTTTTTTTTTAAAATTTGATTATTTTATCTTATTTTAAATTTAAGGTGAGAAATTAAATTCATTTTATAAAATATTATTTTTTTATTTTGACCTTATTTAGAATAAGATTACTATAATCATAGTATTTTAAAAAAGCAAATAAGATATTTTTGTTAACTTTTAAATTTTGTTATTTTTACTTAAATTAAATTATAAAATCAGAAACGGGTATGTATTTATCATTTGCTATTTTATTGAATATTTAATTTATTAAATAACATAAAGTTTAAAAGGTAAGTTAACAAATTTTTTTGAAATGATATTTAGGTTACTTGAAACCTAATTTTTCAAAATTGTAGGTTTAATTTTAAATATTATTTTATTTCATTCTTTAAAACCAAAAATATTTTTTTATTTTATTATTTTCGAAATATATTTAATATTTTAAAATTAAATAAATCCTACATCCAACTATCCAAATCTAACTTGTTGCAGGAGTATGTGTTTTAGATTGTTTGTAAGTTTTTTTTTCTAAAACCTATTATTGCTTGATCTAAATTGCCATGGTTAACTTGTTGACAGATCCAATGATCTGATTTTAACCCATGGTTCAATTGTCAATAGGTCAAGTAAATAATTTGTAACAGGTAAATTTTACATTCTTCTTTCATCTGTGTATGACCTAGTAACATGATAGGGTCCATCCAAATCTGTGTGTCTGTGTGAGCCTATATGTTTATTTTATTATAGATGGATAAATGTTGTTGCTAAATAAAATGTCACACCCTGATAGATTCTATTTAGGTCCATTTAGTTTTTGTACCTATTCAATTAATAATAGTTATTCATTTTAAGGTTAAATTCCTCTCTTTTGGGCCTTGTGTGAGAGATGGGGGCCAATTGAAGTGGGTACGACATACTGAACCCAGCTCCCCCTCACATGAACTACCCCAATTGTGAAGGCCCATTTTCCTGATTTGAATAACTGTACTAGGTTAATTAAATTAGTTTAACCTAATAAAATTGATTAGCAACATAATTAATTTCATTCTTCCTTGAAATTAATTTAAGAAAAACATAGTTTGATGAACAATATTTCTAGATAAAGTATTTGTATTTTTCTTGTATTTAATTAAATAAAGAATTTTAACCAACTAGATTCTTTCTGAAACTTACTTTTATTATTTCATTAAATATTCTTATTTAAGTTATAAATTAGTTATTACTAATTTTCCTTATTAACTTAAATTTGAATATCTTTTGAATTTAATATTAAGTTGAGGAATTATAGGAATTGGTTATTGAAGATTCTTAAAAGATATTTTTTTAAGTTGATTTTAAACTTAAAATGGAATATCCTTAAATTAGGTAGTTACCACCTAATTTTGATATTTAATTAAATTTTATTTGAAAAATTTTAAGTTGCTTATTTTAGATTCTTTCTATAACAACTTAAATCAGATACTTTTCAAATCTTGAAAAGATACTTAGTTAAATTAAGATATTTTCTAAATAGTTATTTATATACTAATTATTATTTCTAATTTTAAAATAGGAAAATATCATTGATTGTGAAACTAATTGTTTAATAATTAATTTTGGTACAATTCAAGTAAATGATATTTTTCCTAGTATTAAACTGGAAATTAATAATTAAGTCTTTTCTATACTTAATTATTTATTTCTTGAATTTAAAACATTTAATTAAATTGAAAATTAAATATCTAAGTTGATTTTCATCATGATACTTAAATATTGCAATTTTCATGACATTTAATAGTAATTATTTTAAGTGGGGTAATTTTACAACAACTTAAATTTGAATAATTTTCAAAATATATTTTATTTATTTTATTAATCATTTTTCGAAATTGCACTTGATTATGCAAGATGATTTTGAATATATCTTGAAAAATAGATTAAAGTTGTAAATTAATTATTTTAATTAATTTTTGAATCAACTTAAATCAATGATTTTTTCATTTAATGATTAATTTAAAATAAAGGAACTAAAATATATATTATTAGAAATTGAATTAATTAGTCAAGAAAATCTAGATAGATAGTATTCTTGCTTGAAGTATTTGTTCTAGTAAAGATTAATTTATTTTAATGTACTTCGAAAATTGTATATTTTTATACTTTAATTTTTTTTTTGAAATACAATATATATATATATATATAAAATTTAATTTGAGTTGCAAATTAATTTAAATTCATACAACTTAAATTTAGTAATTTTCTTAATATTTATTGGAAAATTAATACTAAGATGGAAATAAATCATTTTATAATCGTAACTATCTAAGTTTAATTTTATAAATATTAAATTAAATTTTATTTAGAGTTTTATTCGAAATTTAAAATTTAATAAATATGTATATTTAAAATAAATAAATAATAGAAGAAAATATATTTTAAATAATGAGCTTTATTATTAAGATATTCGATCTCCATTGTTGGTTTTACATAGCTATTGTCTTAGTGAGTAATCCTCCCTAATGGAGGAACGTTCATTAGCAAGTTAGCACCATTTAATCTCGAAAGATAAGTATATTTGTAAGTTTTTTATATTAGTTTTGATCACCCTATTGGTGGCGACTGTATAAGACTTACAAACGTATGAAACAATGGTGGAAGCTCATGAAATAGGAATGACCTTGACTCTTGCCTAAACGGGACAACATCGGATTCTCTTTTCGATCGAATAAAAGTTTGCTAGAATGTTTGTCCTTTTAGATGAGCTTACAACTCTATTCAATGGATGATAGCTTTGACTCTCGCCTAAATGGGACACTGATAAAAGTTTGTTGAAAACCTTAGAAATTATTTAGGATTGTATTTTTTTAGTATTTTCTCTAGTTAGGATTGTATTTTTTTAGTATTTTCTCTAGTTAGGATTGTATTTTTTTTAGTATTTTCTCTAGTCATTTCTACTTGGTATGTGCTAATAATTTCTGAATAAGATTTTATGTTAAACCATAATTGATTTCTATTAATTACTTTGTAGTATCCTGAATTGCCATGTCGAATCCCATGTTGTCACTGTTAACTGAAAATAAGCTAAATGGATCTAACTTCCCAAAATGGAGAGAGAACATTAATATTGCTCTCATAGGTGAAAGTGCCCTGTTTGTGTTGACTGAGCCGTCTCCTGAACAGGCAAGTGACAATGCAACCAAAGCTGTTAAAGACAAGTATGAGCGTTGGCAGAATGCTAACAACAAAGCTCGATACTTCATGCTTTCAAGCATGGTTGACACCTTGAAAATAAGGTTTGCTAACGCTGTCACGGTTGTAGAAATCATGACGCAGTTGACTGAGCTATTCGGTATGACATCTATCCAGTCTCGCTTTGACGCGACTAAGAAATTCATCAATGCATGGATGGAACCCCATCAGAATGTGCGTGATCACCTTCTCCAAATGGCAAGTTATTTCCAGGAAGCCCAGAATCATGGTGCTGAAATGGACCAGACTACTCAAGTGAGTCTCATCTTGAATAGTCTAACTCCCAATTTTCTGCCCTATACATCAAATTATGTCATGAACAAGAAGGAACAAGACTTTCACACGTTAGTCAATGACCTTCAAACATATAAAAATTTGATTGGAGGTCCCGAGAAGAGAGGGAGTAAACCTCAGAATTCTGGAAATGGTAATAGGACGAATAATCTTGAGGCACACATTGCCTCTACTTCCAAATCCAAGAATAAGAAGAAATGGAAAAATGCCAAGAAGAGATCTCAAGCTGCGAAAGCAGCTAAGAACAAAAAGGCTGCAGCTTCTGGTGATACACCGAAAGGAAAAAGTTTCTACTGCAATGAAAAATGTCATTGGAAACCCCAATGTCCTAAGCTTCTTGCAAAGAAACAAGGTATTTCTTTCTATAAACTGATATGTTTTAGTGAATTATTATCCATTTGGATTATTAATTCAGGACTATTAACCTTGTTTATTTTTCTTCTTATAGCTCAAGCTTCTTAAACTCAGATGCTGTCTTAGCGAGTTGGATCTGAAAGCTGGATAAAGGGATGGATTTGTCAAAGATAAAGAAGAAGCTCATTTATTCTATTTTTGAATTAATTATTTCAATTTTAAAACAATTTGGATTTCAAGTTTGGGATTTTATTCCCTGCTCTCATAATATTGCAAACAATTTTTTTTAATTTATAATAAAGTTTTTTTTAACAAATAAATTTCAATTTATGAGTTGAGCTTCATTACTTTATCTTATAAATTAATTACCAATTATTATATTTATTATGTTTGTATGTGTGTGTGTGTTTATTATTGATACAAATTCTATAATTATTTAAACTCCTTACAGAGTTATTACTACATAAACACTAGAAATCATTTCTATATTTTTGAATAATTGTTAATTCTAAAATAATTATTAAGAATTTGTTTAATAAAAAGATCTTTTGATCTGATAGGGGTGGAGAAAAGTTAAGAATAATATGCACTTCAACGATCTTTCATATCTAATGAACTCTAGATTATATTCAACTCCACATAATCTCTATTACACTTAGAGAATCATGATCTCTACAACTTTTTGGGGTGGATCATAATCTCTATATACTTAGGGGTGGACTTTATTCCACAGCACTCTTTATGACACATAATTTTAAACATGGAAATAATATAATAAATTAGCTATTATCAGAATAAATCCTTGGTCTTGATTATATGTTCCAGTTTAGATTTACTGTTGTATTATATAATGATACCAATAAAGTTCTTTGATAATGTATCACACTTGTAACGTCCCCACTTCAAGCCTCCATTGGGTCCTTACACCCACGGACTAATGGCTCTTATACACGAGTACGCCCCTCTAGCTGCTTCCTGGATTGATGACTGACCCTACAGACCAACACGAGTGTTTTCAGCGTGCTTTGTCCTCACTCACACGCATCCTGGGAAAACTTCCCAGGAGGTCACCCATCCTTGAAATTGCTCCAGGCCAAGCACGCTTAACTATGGAGTTCTTTCGAGATGGGCTACCGAAAAACAAGATGCACCTTATTGATATAGGTAGTACCAATCAATCCATTTAAGCCCTCTTCAACTGTGTAGTCACATACCTACACAATCTCATAATCATCCCACTTGACCTTCCCCAGGCGGTGTGGGATTGCACAGCTTACCCGGTGTTTCCCCTTACGGATCACGGGACTACTGACTGTCACAATCACCCCCCCCCCTTACGGGGTCCGACGTCCTCGTTGACCACACTTCCGGCTGGGTCAAGGCTCTGATACCATTTGTAACGTCCCCGCTTCAAGCCTCCATTGGGTCCTTACACCCATGGACTAATGGCTCTTATACACGAGTACGCCCCTCTAGCTGCTTCCTGGATTGATGACTGACCCTACAGACCAACACGAGTGTTTTCAGCGTGCTTTGTCCTCACTCACACGCATCCTGGGAAAACTTCCCAGGAGGTCACCCATCCTTGAAATTGCTCCAGGCCAAGCACGCTTAACTATGGAGTTCTTTCGAGATGGGCTACCGAAAAACAAGATGCACCTTATTGAGATAGGTAGTACCAATCAATCCATTTAAGCCCTCTTCAACTGTGTAGTCACATACCTACACAATCTCATAATCATCCCACTTGACCTTCCCCAGGCGGTGTGGGATTGCACAGCTTACCCGGTGTTTCCCCTTACGGATCACGGGACTACTGACTGTCACAATAATTGTGACAGTCAGTAGTCCCGTGATCCGTAAGGGGAAACACCGGGTAAGCTGTGCAATCCCACACCGCCTGGGGAAGGTCAAGTGGGATGATTCTGAGACTGTGTAGGTATGGGACTACACAGTTGAAGAGAGCTTAAATGGATTGATTGGTACTACCTATGTCAACAGGGTGCATCTTGTTTTTCGGTAGCCCATCACGAAAGAACTCCACGCTAAGCGTGCTTGACCCGGGAGCAATTTCGGGATGGGTGACCTCCGGGAAGTTTTCCCGTGAAGCGTGTGAGTGAGGACAAAGCACGCCGGAAACACTCGTGTTGGTCCGTAGGGCCGCCGTCGATCCATGAAGCGGCCAAAGTGACGTACTCGTGTATAAGAGCCATTCGGCTCCGTGGGTGTAAGGACCCAATGGAGGCTTGAAGCGGACGTTACAAATGGTATCGAGCCTCGACCCGGCCGGAAGTGTGGTCGACGAGGACGTCGACCCCGTAAGGGGGTGATCGTGACGGTCGCAGTCCCGTGATCCGTAAGGGGAAACACCGGTAGCCGTGCAATCCCACACCGCCTGGGGAAGGTCAAGTGGGATGATTCTGAGACTGTGTAGGTATGGGACTACACAGTTGAAGAGAGCTTAAATGGATTGATTGGTACTACCTATGTCAACAAGGTGCATCTTGTTTTTCGGTAGCCCATCACGAAAGAACTCCACAGTTAAGCGTGCTTGACCTGGGAGCAATTTCAGGATGGGTGACCTCCTGGGAAGTTTTCCCAGGAAGCGTGTGAGTGAGGACAAAGCACGCTGGAAACACTCGTGTTGGTCTGTAGGGCCAGTCGTCAGTCCATGAAGCAGCCAAAGTGACTTACTCGTGTATAAGAGCCATTCAGTCCGTGGGTGTAAGGACCCAATGGAGGCTTGAAGCGGGGACGTTACAACACTACCTTAATTGAGTGGGAGAATATTAAAATTCTTTACCCATTCTCATTTGGTTGACACTTGTGATAGGAACTTAAGAACACTACTGATAAAACAAATCTAACCATTCACGTTGATAGAAATAACTTATCAGAATTATGACAATAAGATAGAAGAATTCTTGCATAGTCTATTCGAATGACTTGAGTCAAAATTTTTAATCCTCATAAAATTTTATGGTATCTTAATTTGATTGCTTAATCTCTAGCAAGTATTTTACACTTCAAATACTAGACTGCTATGTTGATGACCTAGTCTTAAAGAAACTTTCAATTTCGGACTAAGACAATAAGTCACAACGAGATATCCCTCAAAATAATAATAAGAGGTTAAAAAGTTTTTTTTTAACCAGACATCTAGCATTGAGTGGGAGCCATCTGAGATATAATCAAATAAGGAACATTAGGAGACAATCGAGAAAGATTTATGAAAGTGACCTATATGTTACATATTAAGGAACTATACATTAGTAATCCTAATGTCCACACCAATTCATTAAGAATTTGAGATGGTGGTTACTCTGGGGGTGGAGGAGTTATTCTAGAAGAGTGTAAAAACCCATCTATAATAATTTAAGCTCGATAAGAGAAGATATACATAACTTTGTAAATTCGAAATTACAAGAAAGTTATTTTACTGAAGAAAATTCTACAGTGCATTATCTAAATTTCAAATTTTAAAATTTGAGAGATATGTCTTCTGTTTGTTCAGATGTACTTAATAAGCAGTAAGGATTTCAGTATCCCTGGATGAGTGAAGCATATAATTAAGGATTTTTCATAATGCTTTATGAACCTGGTTCCAGAAATTTGGGTGGATTCAAATATACTACACTTGATCTGAAGATCAAGAAAAAAGATTGATTGTAATGCACAACTTGTTTTATGTTAGTGAAAGTGGGAGTTTGTTGGGTTTTTTGCCCTAAATAAAATCCATTACAATCTGATTAGTTATCAATTTAGATTTTTGAAGTGGTTTATGTTAACATGTATTTCTCATGTTTATGGTTTAATATATATAAACAAAATCAGTTAAATCCAAAACATATATTTATTCACAATTACAGTATTGTCAATACAGTGGAATGTGATTGTGATTATATGATTCAAAGGACTAAGTCCCTGTTCATCAGTGTTTTGGATTTACACTGATGTGATAATCAGCGATGAAGTATACTTACACTTGGAGTAAGTGTTATGTTCTTTCCAGGACATTGGTAAAGTATACTAGTTTCGAATGTATGGAGTATACATTGGACTGGACCGATATAGAACTTGGTCAAAGAAATTATAAACTTACCGTTGTATCTTTCCAAGTCAATATCAGAAGTTGATCTTAGATTAAAAGAATCTAAATCCTGATATGCTTAGGCTCAATCTCAGGAGTGTTATTCATGTTCTTTGATTTATTAGTTAAACCTACTTTTGGGTCAGGGTGATACGTATATTTTGGGAACATGATAGCATAACTGAGTGGGAGAGCTGAACATAAATATGGAATCTATAGCTTCTACTGATGTATAGAAGTCAAGTGATGATTCCCTTCGAGCTTAGTTAAATAGAAGTAAATGGATGAGCTCTTGTTTCAGTGACTATATATTAGATCACTAAAACAACATTTACAGGTAACTAAGTGTTTTAAGGGGGAAAATACATTGAGGGGTGGAAACGATAAATTTATCCCATCTCGATGTAAATCATCTATATAGAGGATCTTTAATCACATTAAGATTATAACAATGGTTAAATGAGATAGCATATGTATATCGTGGAATATATAATACGCTCTATATAAATTTGAGAGTACAATTCCAAGTTCTAAGAGTGGATTCAACAAGGAATTAATAAGTTAGGGATTTACTTGGTAAATTCGGTTCAACTTATTGGAAGCTCAGCAAGATAGATCCATGGTCCCCATTCTAGTTGAGACCATATTGTTTGTAAGACTATAATTGATTTATGATTAATCAATTAAAATTCTAAAAGTTAGACTATGTCTAATTTGAGAATTCTCACTAAGTGAGGATGAAATTGTAAAGAAAAGGGTTTCTAGGTTTATTTATTAATTAAGAGACTTTGTATGTCTAATTAATAATTATGTTAAATGACAATATTATTTAATAATCTATTTTAGTTATTAAATAATTAGTTTTGGCATTTAAATGGTTAGAATTGGAAAAGTGGTATTTTTGCGAAAATAGAAATAAAATGTGGAAACTGCAAAACCCATATGAGGCCCATTCACACCATGGCCGGCCACATGTTGTGTGTTTCCAAATTATTATTATTTTTTTTTTAATTGCCAAGTAATTGCTAACCTAAGCCTAGCAGTTATCTATAATAGGAAAGTGGTAGATAACACCAAATAAGGCGGTTAATCAATTACTCAGTAATAGAGGAAACTGTTTATTTTGGAAAGTTGAGCTTCCCTTTTCCCTATATATAGCAGCCCTTCTCTCTTCTCTTTGGATGCATTATTAACACATGAAATCAAGAGAGAAAAAGAGAGAGAATTTTGAAATCCTCTGTGAGAGAGAAATGTCCACACAAAGCAAACAGTACCTCAATCATAGATTGGAAGACTGTGAAGGATCACATCCATCTGAAGGACATTCAGGCTCAGATCTTGATTATACTCTGCGACAGACAGGAATCAATGGTTAAAGATCTGAGTGGAAGGAGACATATTATTCCGCTGCCATCACTGTAAGGTTTCTTAACTTTTTATGTGTTTTATTTAATGTTTTAGAAGTTCATATTTAGGTTGTTAAATCAACTTACTTGTGAGTAGATCTAAGATCCTGGTAAAATTAATTCCAACACCATCGGGTTCGTTGCCACGACCGGTTCGGCCTGCACAACAGGGGCAGGTGCCACTGGTATCTCTAGAATAGGCACTACAGGAGCACCCTGCTGTCTCAACTGCTGAATTACTTCTTCTTGTTCATTGATTTTAGCTTGCATTTCTGCAAACCTATTTTCCCAATTCTGGGCTTCCTGAGTAACTTGAGCAACCTGTGGCAGGTTAGCATCAGCCCAACCACGTGCCCTGCCCCTAGGACCTCTACCTCGGCCCCGAGCATTTGGGGGAAACTGAGCTCCCTGACCTTCATTTAATCCGACCGAATTGCCCTGACTCTTGCTATTTCGCCTAGCGTCCATCTAATCTGAACAGCCCGCGTAACCAAGAGCTAGCATGGTCAGATCATGATCACAAGAACTTACTAATGCCGCTTATTTTGAAATTAAAAACATGAGCCTATTCTACTATCAGGCTACTAACATGCTTCCTAACAGACTTTTGTTTAACATACTACTAAAATAAACTACTAAAGCAATAAAAGCTTACTGAATCGTGGAACGAAATATTTGTCGATGATGATTGTACATGTCGTGACGATCTTCGAAAGACAACCTGTCGGCTCCGATACCAAATTCTAACAACCTAACTAGCCTAGGCGTGTTAACGTGATTTTAAACTTGCTGTGCAGCTCACTGCTAATCAGCGAGGTTAATGAAAAACGTGATTAATTAAAAATTTTGCTTATTTAATTAATTACTTATAATATTACATACAAAATATTTCGGGATCCCGTTTACAACTGCTTCACAAAAGATTTCTATTCCTTTACAAAATATTTGTCGCCCTGCGACTAACAACAAAAGCCCTGATGTTCCGAGGATCGTACGCTCCAGGCCTAACCGCCCCGACATGTACAATCTCCATCTGCTCGTCCTCACAGTTCCTCAACTTTAGCCTTGCCCTTTCCTACACATAAACATAGCACTGTGAGTCGATAGACTCAGTAAGAAAAGCATAACATAATAAACATACTAAATTCCAGGTTATAATCAAGCGCCCGTGCACCTGACCATAACCCTAACTGAATTAGGAACGTCCTTGATAAGGTATGATTAACCGCGAATCCAGCCTATACTCAGTACTCTAATCGTATTGACGTGGTAGCAGTTAATCTATACTATCTGATAGCCTAGCATATATCTGATGGCATCTCGGTGCAACTCTATGTACACCTCACTGTTGCCCTGATATGGTAATGTGACGGCTATATAAAATTTGCCTAACATATATCTAATATGTTAATCTGATGGCAACTAAGATGTACGCTAAACATGTATAAGCATATGCATGACATTATACTAATCTTACCTCCATTCCGAATTTAGGTGTGCCGGTCAACCTGAGTGGAACAATCTGCTCGACGAATTACAGGCTCCTAAATTACATCAATCACAATACTGATAAGCGACAGGCTAAATCACTTGTCGGGGACTTAAACTTGAAATTAAAAGTTTCCCTATCGATAAATAACATGGAAATACCCTAAAGGACACAAAAATGGGAAAAACTAGGGTTCCCAAATTTGCCCCAACCGGTAGACCGGTTCCCCGAGCGGAATTCCGGTTCTGGGAGGTAATCCTTGAAGCCAACCGAAATTCCGGTTCCTACAGGCCTCTCTGAACCGGAATTCCGGTTCAGTGCAGGAAACACTAAAAATCCCATAACTCGACCAAATCAAACCCAAACCACATGAAACCTTCTAGACTTGTTCTAAGCATCCTAAAGAACAATTCCAAAGCAACAAAACCCTGCTACAAGCTTAGAAACAAGATTTGCCATGTGAGAGCAAAGCTTGAGCTCATAAGCTCAAACTTTGAAGAACTCTCACTACAAGCCCCCAAAACAATTAAAAACAACCTGAATAAACATAAAACAACACCAGAAAATAAACCCAAACACAAACAATCACCACAGCAGCAACAACACCATTTCTCCATTAAAACCCAAAGTTTTGAGTTCAAACTCCAAACTTGGATAAAAAAAACCAACTAACAACCACAAAACCTGCTTAAATCTCCATATTTAAATACAATTAAACTTTAGAAATCAACAACAAACATAAAAAGCGGCTACAACATCAAAATCACTAAGCATGTAAACCTTAACTTTCTTAAATTACAAGAAACTAAAAAGGAGCTGCAAGAGCTATACCTTGGCTTGGATTTACTACACAAGTAGCTGAGAAAGATTGAATTTCTGTAGAAAAATCCAACCCTAACAGCCCTAGAAAACTGAAAGAGAGAGAGAGAGAGAGAGAGAGAGAGAGAGAGAGAGAGAGAGAGAGAGAGAGAGAGAGAGAGAGAGCTTGAGAGAAAAACAATTTCCAATTTTTTTCTAACTTTTCAAAAATAAAGAAATAATTAAGAAAACATATATGGTTTTATTTTTACATTACTTTCAGCCAATAAATTCATTTATTAAACAAACCAAGTCCACTAAAGGACTAAAAGCATATGGGGAAAAATGACTATTTTGCCCCTCCAAACTAAAAGCTATAAAATGGCACTAAAGGGTATTTTGGGAAATTCTAATTCCCGACCAATCCCGACATTCCCAATGTCTAACTATACCGCCCTGCTATACTAAAATACTAAGATGTGATTCTAATGAGCCATACACCGCGTTCCAATGTTGCCGGGCACTGAACATGCCAAAATATGAAATTTCTATATATGACATATAAAATGCATTATAAATTCAAATAAATCATCATAAACAATTATTTTAATATCAATAAATAATTTTCATAATTAAACCCTAATTATCTGCTAATTTCCAAATTAAAGCTAAGCGGTCTTTACAGAGTATGACTAACATACCGAGTATAGGCTGATATTATGGTCAATAGTACCGTCGTACGAACGTTCTAGACTCAGTACCATGTGGGACACAGTGTTTAGGGTTGTGATCGGGTGTATGGGCGCCAGGTTATAACCAAGGTTATTTGTATGTTATATGTTATGCTTTTCTTACTGAGTCTGTCAACTCACAGTGCTATCTTTATGTGTGGGTAAGGGCAAGCCTAAAGTTGAGAAGCCGTGAGAGCGAGCAGATGAAGATTGTGTTGGAATTAATTTTACCAGGATCTTAGATCTACTCACAAGTATGTTGATTTAACAACCTAAATATGAACTTCTAAAACGATAAAAAAAACACATAAATGTTAAGAATAACTTACAGTGATGGCAGCGGAATTAAGTGTCTCCTTCCACTCAGATCTCTAACCCTTGATTCCTGTCTGTAGCAGAGTATAATCAAGATCTGAGACCGAATGTCCTTCAGTTGGATGTGATCCTTCACAGTCTTCCAAACTATGATTGAGGTACTGTATGTTGTGTGTGGGCACTTCTCTCTCACAAGGAATCTCGAATTTTTCTCTCTATTTCTCTCTTGATTTCGTGTAATACAAAGGCATTCAAAGACATACCAAGAGTAGAGAGAGGGGGCGGCTTTATATAGGAAAAGGGAAGAGCTCAACTTTCAAAATAAGCAGTTCCCTCTTTTATTGTGTAATTGATTAACTGCCTTATTTAGAGTGATCCGCCACTTTCCTATTATTGCTAGGCCTTGATTAGCAATTACATTGCAATTAAAATTGAAAATAATAATTGGGAAACATGCAAGGTGGCCGACCATGGTGTGATATGGGTCTCACTTGGATTTTGCAGTTTCCTCAATTTTATTTCTATTTCTCCAAAAATGCCATGTTTCCAATTCTAACAATTTAAATGCCAAAACTAATTATTTAATAACTAAAATAGATCATTAAATAATATTGTCATTTAAAATAATTATTAATTAGACATGAAAAGTCTCTTGATTAATAATTAAACCTAGAAACCCTTTTATTTACAATTTCATCCTTAAACTGTGAGAATTCACAAATTAGACATAGTCTAACTTTTAGAATTATAATTGATTAATTATAAATCAATTATAGAGTCTTACAAACAGTATAGTCTCAACTAGAATGGGGACCATGGATCTATATTGCTGAGCTTCCAATAAGTTGAACCGATTTACCAAGTAAATCCCTAACTTATTAATTCCTTGTTGAATCCACTCTTAGAACTTGGAATTGCACTCTCAGACTTATGTAGAACATATTATATGTTTCACGATATCCATATGCTATCTCATTTAACCATTGTTATAATCTTAGAGTGACTAAAACATCCTCTATATAGATGATTTACATCGAGATGGGACAAATTTACCGTTTACACCCCTCAATGTATTTTGCCCCTTAAAACATTTAGTTACTCGTAAATGATGTTTTAGTGATCTAATATATAGTCACTGAAACAAGAGCTCATCCATTTACTTCTATTTAACTAAGCTCGAAGGGAATCATCACTTGACTTCTATACACCAGTAGAAGCTATAGACTCCATATTTATGTTCAGCACTCTCACATAGTTATGCTATCTTGTTCCCAAAATATATGTATCACCCTAACCCAAAAGAAGGCTTAACTAATAAATCAAAGAACATGAATAGCACTCCTGAGATCGAGCCTAAGCATATCAGGATTTAGATTCTTTTAATCTAGGATCAACTTCTGATATTGACTTGGAAAGATACAACGGAAAGTTTATAATATCTTATCTAACTACAATATCGGTTCAGTCCAATGTATACTCCATACATTCGAAGCTAGTATACTTTGCCAATATCCTGGAAAGAACATAACACTTACTCCAAGTGTAAGTATACTTCATCTCTGATATCAGTGTAAATCCAAAACACTGATGAACAGGGACTAAGTCTTTTGAATCATATAATCACAATCACATTCCACTGTATTGACAATACTGTAATTGTGAATGAATATATGTTCTGGATTTAACTTATTTTGTGCATATATTAAATATGTATATTAACATGAAAAATACATGTTAACATAAATCACTTCAAAATTCTAAATTGATAACTAATCAGATTGTAATGGGTTTTATTTAGGGCACAAAACCCAACAAACTCCCACTTGCACTAACATAAAACATGTTGTGCATTACAATCAATCTTTCGTCTCGATCATCTGATCAAGTGTAGTATATTTGAATCCACCCATATTTCTGGAACCAGGTTCATAAAACTTATGAAACCTCCTTAACTATATGCTTTACTCATCAAGGGATACTGAAATCCTTTCTGCCCATTAAGTACATCTGAACAAACAGAAGACATATCTCTCAAATTTTAAAATTTAGAATTGAGATAATGCAGTGTAGAATTTTCTTCAGTAAAATAACTTTTTGGTAATCTGGAATTTACAAAGTTATATCTTCTCTGATGAAGCTTGAATTATTATAAATGGGTTTTTACACTCTTCTACAATGATTCCTCCACCCCCAGAGTAACCACCATCTCAAAATTCTTAATGAGTCGGTGTGGATATTAGGATCACTAAAGCATAGTTCCTTCTAACATATAGGTCACTTTTATAAATCTTTCTTGATTGTCCCCTAATGTTCCCCATTTGATTACATCTCAGATGGCTCCCACTCAATAGTAGATGTCTGGTTAGAAACTTTTAACCTTTTACTATTGTTTTGAGGGATATCTCGTTGTGACTTATTATCTTAGTCTGAAACTGTAAGTTTCTTTAAGACTACATCAACAGCATAGCAGTCTAGTATTTGAAGTGTAAAATACTTGCTAGAGATTAAGCAATCAAATCAAGATACCATAAAATGTTATGAGGATTAGAAATCTTGGTTCAAGTCATTCGAATAGACTATGCAAGAATTCTTCTATCTTATTCTCATAATTCTGATAAGTTATTTCTATCCATGTGAATGGTTAGATTTGTTTTATCAGAGGTGTTCTTAAGTTCCTATCACAAATTTCAACCAAAAGAAGATGGGCAAAGAATTTTAATATTCTCCCACTCAATTAAGGTAATGTGATACATTATCAAAGAACTTTATTGGTATCATTAACTATTACAACAGTAAATCTAAACTGGAACATATAATCAAGATCAAGGATTTATTCTGATAATAACTAATTTATTATATTACTTCCATATTTAAAATTATGTGTCACAAAGAGTACTGTGGAATAAAGTCCACCCCTAAGTTTATAGAGATTATGATCCACCCCTAAAGGTTGTAAAGATCATGATTCCCTAAGTGTGATAGAGAGTATGTGGAGTTGAATATAATACAGAGTTCATTAGATATAAAAGATCGTTGAACTGCATATTATTCTTAACTTTTCTCCACTTCTATCAGATCAAAAGATCTTTTTATTAAACAAATTCTCAATAACTGTTTTAGAATTAACAATTATTCATAAACATAGAAATAATTTCTAGTGTTTATGTAGTAATAACTCTGTAAAGAGTTTAAATAACTATAGAATTTGTATCAATAATAAAAACACATACACATACAAACATAATACATATAACAATTGGTAATTGATTTATAAGATAAAGTACTGAAGCTCAACTCATAAATTGCAATTAAAAATAAATTTTATTATAAACAAAAAAAAAATGTTTGCAATATTATGCGAAACGAACAGTGAATAAAATCCCAAACTTGAAATCCAAATTGTTTGAAAAATTAAACAATTAATTCAAAAAAATTTAAATGAGCTTCTTCTTTATCATAGACGACCTCCATCCACAATCCAGCTTTCAGATCCAACTCGCTAATACAGCATCCGAGTTTAAGAAGCTTGAGCTATAAGAAGAATAATAGACAAGGTTAGTAGTCCAGAATTAATAATCCAAATGGATAATAATTCACTAAAACACATCAGTTTATAAAGAAATACCTTGTTTCTTTGCAAGAAGCTTAGGATATTGGGATTTCCACTGGCCCTTCTCATTGCAGTAGAAACATTTTCCTTTTGGTGTATCACCAGAAGCTCCAGCCTTTTTGTTCTTAGCTGCTTTTGCAGCTTGAGCTCGCTTCTTGGTATTTTTCCATTTCATCTTATTATTAGATTTGGAAGTAGAAGCAACGTGTGCCTCAGGATTACTCGTCTTATTACCATTTCCAGAATTCTGAGGTTTATTCCCTCTTTTCTTGGGACCTCCAATCAAATTTTCATATGTCTAAAGGTCGTTGACTAACGTTTGAAAGTCTTGTTCCTTCTTATTCATGATATAAGTTGATGTATAGGGCAGAAAGTCTGGAGTCAGACTATTCAAGATGAGACTCACTTGAGTAGTCTGATCCATTTCAGCACCATGATTTGGGCTTCTTGGAAATAACTTGCCATCTGGAGAAGGTGATCACGCACATTCTGATGGGGTTCCATCCGTGCATTGATGAATTTCTTAGTCACGTCAAAGCGAGACTGGATAGATGCCATACCGAATAGCTCAGTTAACTGCATCATGATTTCTACAGCTGTGACAGTGATAGCAAATCTTGTTTTCAAGGTGTCAACCATGCTGGAAAGCATGAAGTAACGAGCTTTATTGTTAGCATTCTGCCAACGCTCGAACTTCTTTTTAACAGCTTTGGTTGCATTGTCACCTGGCTGCTCAGGAGACGGCTCAGTCAACACAAACAGGGCACTTTGACCTATGAGAGCAATATTAATGTTCTCTCTCCATTTTGGGAAGTTAGCTCCATTTAGCTTATTTTCAGTCAACAGTGATAACATGGGATTCGACATTGCAATTCAGGATACTACAAGATAATAAATAGATATCAATTATGGTTAAACACAAAATCTTATTCAGAAATTATTAGCACATAGCAAGTAGAAATGATTAGAGAAAATTCTAAAAAAATGCAATCCTAAATAATTTCCAAGGTTTTCAACAAACTGATATCAGTGTCCCGTTTAGGCGAGAGTCAAAGCTATTATCCATTGAATAGAGTTGTCTGCTCATCTAAAATGATAAACATTCTAGCAACCTTTTATTCGATCGAAAAGAGAATCCGACGTTGTCCCGTTTAGGCGAGAGTCAAGGTCATTCCTATTTCATGAGCTTTCCACCATTGTTTCATACGTTTGTAAGTCTTATACAGTCGCCACCATTAAGGTGATCAATACTAATATCAAAAACTTACAAATATACTTATCTTTCGAGATTAAACGGCGCTAACTTGCTAATGAACGTTCCTCCATTAGGGAGGATTACTCACTAAAATAATAGCTATGTAAAACCAACAATGGAGATCGAATATCTTAATAATAATAAAGCTCATTATTTAAAATGTATTTTCTTCTATTATTTATTTATTTTAAATATAGATATATTTATTAAATTTTAAATTTAGAATAAAACTCTAAATAAAATTTAATTTAATATTTATAAAATTAAACTCAGATGGTTAAGAAAATAAAATGAATTATTTCCATCTTAGTATTAATTTTCCAATAAATATTAAGAAAATTACTTAATTTAAGTTTAAATTAATTTGCAACTCAAATTAAAATTTTCTACAAATATATATATTGTATTTCCAAAAATATACAATTTTCGAAATACATTAAAATAAATCAAACTTTACTTAAAAAAATACTTCAAGCAAGAATACTATCTATCTAGATTTTCTTGACTAACTAATTCAATTTCTAATAATATATTTCAGTCCCTTTATTTTAAATTAATCATTAAATGAAAAAACATAGATTTAAGTTGATTCAAAATTAATTAAAATAATTAATTTACAACTTTAATCTATCTTTCAAGATAAATTCAAAATCATCTTGCATAATCAAACGCAATTTTGAAAAAATGATTAATAAAATAAATAAAATATATTCTGAAAATTATTCAAATTTTAAGTTGTTATGGAATACCCAACTTAAAATAACTTTCTATTTAATTAAATATCATGAAAATAACAATATTTAAGTATCATTATGAAAATCAACTTAAATATTTAGTTTTCAATTTAATTAAATGTATTAAATTCAGGAAATAAATAATTAAGTATAGAGAAAGCTTAATTATTAATTTCTAATTTAATACAAGAAAAAAATATCATTAATTGAATTGTACCAAAATTAAATATTAAATAATTAATTTCACAACCAATGATATTTTCTTATATTAGAAATAATAATTAGTATAGAAATTAACAATCTAGAAAATATCTCAATTTAACTAAGTATCTTTTCAAGATTTGGAAAATATCTAATTTAAGTTATTATAGAAAGAATCTATAATTTACAACTTAAAATTTTCCAAATAAAATTTAATTAAATATCAAAATTAGGTGGTAACTAAGATATTCCATTTTAAGTTTAAAACCAACTTAAAAAATATCTTTTCAGAATCTTCAATAACTAATTCCTAGAATTCCTCAACTTAATATTAAATTCAAAAAAAATATTCAAATTTAAGTTAATAAGGAAAATTAGTAATGACTAATTTTTAACTTAAATAGGAATATTTAACGAAATAATAAAAATAAGTTTCAGAAAGAATCTAGTTAGTTAAAATTCTTTATTTAATTAAATACTAGAAAAATACTAATAGTTTATCTAGAAATAATATTCTACAAACTATGTTTTTCTTAAATTAATTTCGAAGAAAGAAATTAATTATGTTGCTATTCAATTTTATTAGGTCAAACTAATTTAATTAACCTCGCACAGTTATCCAAATTAGGCAAATGGGCCTTCACAATTGGGGTTGTTCATGTGAGGGGGGCTGGGTTCAGTATGTCGTACCCACTTCTAAGGCTCCCAACTCTCACACAAGGCCCAAAAGAGAGGAATTTAACCTTAAAATGAACAACTGTTATTAATTGAATAGGCCCATTGACTAAATGAGCCTAAATAAAATCTATCAAGTTATGACATTTTATTTAGCAGCAACAACCTATATGTGTCTATAACAGAAATTAAACATATAGGCTCACACAGGCACACTGATTTGGATGGACCCTATCATGTTACTAGGTCATACACAGATGAAAGAAGAATGTAAAAATTTACCTGTTACAAATTATTTACTTGTCCTATTGACAATTGAACCATGCCTTAAAACCAGATCATTGGATCTGTCAACAAGTTAACCATGGCAATTTAGATCAAGCAATAATAGGTTCTAGAAAACTTACAAACAATCTAAAACACATACTCCTGCAACAAGTTAGATTTGGATAGTTGGAAGTAGGATTTATTTAATTTTAAAATATTAAACTTTATTTCGAAAAAAAAAATCGGTTTTAAAGAATAAAATTTAAAAATTAAACCTACAATTTTGAAAAAAATAGGTTTTAAGTAACTTAAATATCATTTCAAAATAAATTTGCTAACTTTCCTTTTAAATTTCATGTTATCTAATAAATTAAATATTCAATAAAATAGAAAATGGTAAATACATACCATTTTCTGATTTTACAATTTAATTTAAGTAATAATAACAAAATTTAAAAGTTAACAAAAATATCTTATTTCCCCTTTTAAAATACAATGATTACAGTAATCTTATTCTAAATAAGGTCAAAATTACTCAAAAAAATTTTTATAAAAATTAATTTCTGACCTTATATTTAAAAATAAGATAAAATAATCAAAATTTAAAAGAAATAAGAAAATAGGTAAGCAATACTTGATTTTAACCTATTTTCAAATTTTAATTACACTAATATCTAAAATTAATTTTAAAATAAAATTAGTTATTATTAGATTTGAAAATTGAAAAACAAAAATCCAAATACAAAACTACACAAAAAGTCGGAAGTCAATTCAATGAAATAGCATGAAAAATCGAAGAAAACGAAGAAAAATTGCACACTGTACGGATGGTATGCGTTGCATACCACCACCGCGCGTAGAGATGGTGATCTGCCGAGTTTCCTCGGCGCTGGGAGGCTGCAAGCAGCCCTTCCGCGCACGTGGGTAGGGTGATCACCACCCCGATTTTTTCTGATTTTCAAAAAATCATAACTAATTTAAATAAAATCGAAATCGAGTTCTGTAAAAAAAAATAAATTGCTTAGAATTTTCCAAGCTATCCAATAAAAATAATTTCAGATACAGATAATCAATGATTTTTCCCAGAATTCACAAACATCAATCAAACATCAATATGACACATCATGAAACCATCCAAATCATAAACAAATCATTTTAAGTCCAAATTTCTTACAAGCAAATCAATTACCATGGCTCTGGTGCCAGTTGTTGGAATTAATTTTACCAGGATCTTAGATCTACTCACAAGTATGTTAATTTAACAACCTAAATATGAACTTCTAAAACGATAAACAAAACACATAAAAGTTAAGAATAACTTACAGTGATGGCAGCGGAATTAAGTGTCTCCTTCCACTCAGATCTCTAACCCTTGATTCTTGTCTGTAGTAGAGTATAATCAAGATCTGAGCCCGAATGTCCTTCAGTTGGATGTGATCCTTCACAGTCTTCCAAACTATGATTGAGGTACTATATGCTGGGTGTGGGCACTTCTCTCTCACAAGGAATCTCAAAATTTTCTCTCTATTTCTCTCTTGATTTCGTGTAATACAAAGGCATTCAAAGACATACCAAGAGTAGAGAGAGGGGGCGGCTTTATATAGGAAAAGGAAAGAGCTCAACTTTCCAAATAAGCAGTTTCCTCTTTTAATGTGTAATTGATTAACTGCCTTATTTAGTGTGATCCACCAGTTTCCTATTATTGCTATGCTTTGATTAGCAATTACATGGCAATTAAAATTGAAAATAATAATTGAGAAACATGCAAAGAGGTGGCCGACCATTGTGTGATATGGGCCTCACTTGGATTTTGTACTTTCCTCAATTTTATTTATATTTCTCCAAAAATGCCATTTTTTTCCAATTCTAACCATTTAAATGCCAAAACTAATTATTTAATAACTAAACTAGATTATTAAATAATATTGTCATTTAAAATAATTATTAATTAGACATGAAAAGCCTCTTGATTAATAATTAAACCTAGAAACCCTTTTATTTACAATTTCATCCTTAAACTGTGAGAATTCACAAATTAGACATAGTCTAACTTTTAGAATTATAATTGATTAATTATAAATCAATTATAGAGTCTTACAAACAGTATAGTCTCAACTAGAATGGGGACCATGGATCTATATTGCTGAGCTTCCAATAA
This sequence comes from Cannabis sativa, assembly GCF_029168945.1. Classification (NCBI taxonomy): domain Eukaryota; kingdom Viridiplantae; phylum Streptophyta; class Magnoliopsida; order Rosales; family Cannabaceae; genus Cannabis; species Cannabis sativa. Next base: position 51,091,955 of record NC_083607.1, on the reverse strand, counting down.
GTTGAACCGATTTACCAAGTAAATCCCTAACTTATTAATTCCTTGTTGAATCCACTCTTAGAACTTGGAATTGCACTCTCAGACTTATATAGAACGTATTATATGTTTCACGATATCCATATGCTATCTCATTTAACCATTGTTATAATCTTAATGTGATTAAAAGATCCTCTATATAGATGATTTACATCGAGATGGGACAAATTACCGTTTACACCCCTCAATGTATTTTGCCCCTTAAAACACTTAGTTACCTGTAAATGATGTTTTAGTGATCTAATATATAGCCACTGAAACAAGAGCTCATCCATTTACTTCTATTTAACTAAGCTCGAAGGAATCATCACTTGACTTCTATACACCAGTAGAAGATATAGATTCCATATTTATGTTCAGCACTCCCACTCAGTTATGCTATCTTATTCCCAAAATATACGTATCACCCCAACCCAATAGTAGGCTTAACTAATAAATCAAAGAACATGAATAGCACTCCTGAGATTGAGCCTAAGCATATCAGGATTTAGATTCTTTTAATCTAAGATCAACTTCTGATATTGACTTGGAAAGATACAACGGTAAGTTTATAATATCTTATCTAAGTACAATATCGGTCTTGTCCAATGTATACTCCATACATTCGAAACTAGTATACTTTGCCAATATCCTGGAAATAACATAACACTTACTCCAAGTATAAGTATACTTCATCGCTGATTATCACATCAGTGTAAATCCAAAACACTGATGAACTAGGACTAAGTCTTTTGAATCATATAATCACAATCACATTCTACTGTATTGACAATACTGTAATTGTGAATGAATATATCTTCTGGATTTAACTGATTTTGTGCATATATTAAATATGTATATTAAACCATAAACATGAAAAATACATGTTAACATAAATCACTTCAAAATTCTAAATTGATAATTAATCAGATTGTAATGGGTTTTATTTAGGGCACAAAACCCAACAGATAGTACATGTTGATGCGGTTAGGCCTGGAGCGTACGATCTTTGGGACATCGAGGCTTTTGCTGTATAGTCGCTGAGCGACAACTTTTGATTATATGTATAGTAAAATTTTATAAAGTATTTTGTAAACGGGATCCCGAAAGGTTATAAATGTAATATTTTATGTTTTAAATAATTAAGGAAAATTTTAATTATTCACGATTTTCAATAACTTCGCTGATTAGCATCGAGCCGCACAGTACGTTTAAAATCACGTTAACACGCATATGCTAGTTAGGGTGTTACACAAACAGGACACATTGCTATACTAAGCAGATTTGTGTCAAAGTCTACATACAAATGTGTACCCTTTTTGAAAATTCTCAGAGGTAACAAAAAATTTGAGTGGACGCGAAGGAATGTGAAACCGCATTGTAGGAGTTGAAGAAACAATTGGCTTACCACCTGTGTTATTTAAAACCCTAGAAAATGAAGAGTTAGGCGTGTACCCAGTAGTCACAGAGCATGCTATGAGTGTTGTCCTCTCAAGAGAAGAAGGCGGAGTACAGCACTCCTATACTACATCAGTAAGAGACTGATCGATGCCAAAAGTCAGTACCCACTCATGGAGAAGCTGACCCGCAGGTTGCTCTTGGTTTCCAAAAAGTTAAGGCCATACTTGTAGATACATCGCTCAACAGCTGCGGCAGATTCTAGAGAAACCTAAAGCATCAGGTCGACCACTCAAGTTAACAAAGGCCAAGCTCTCACCAGCTTCATGGATAATCATAGAGGCATATCTCCCCAAATCTCTCAAAGTTTGGGAGAAATGCAGGAGAAAAAGAAGAAGCGAGAGCCAGAACGTAAGAGGTGCATTGACCACCTGTCCGATGCAGGCATGGCTCCCAGGGCACCTGGGGCGCAACTGAGGCACAAGGCAACAAAGTCAGTTTCAAAGCTTTTTAACAACGAGGCTGAAGCTTCAAATGCATATCAATTTATACTGTGGAAAAAAAATAATTAAAATATATAGAAAAAAAAATTATATAACATATTTTTATCTATATATATTTGTGATTATAATGAACTAGATTAAAATATTATCATTATTATAATAGAATCTTAACAACTCGCAGCACTTAAAATTTATAATTTACCACACTCCGCTCAACTTTTTTCTATAGTTCTGCTACAGCTACTTTTTTTCACAGCACAACTACAGATATTTTTCCCACAGCACAGTTGTGTCAAACTGACCCTAAATATTGTTATTAGATATATGTGATAAATCATATTAAACATAACATTTATTCAATTATACTAAAACTTTATTATGAGGCTAAGATGAAAAATTATTGAAATTGAAATAGTCATATTTTGGTTATTCAAGAATACTTACGGTTAGTTTTTTATGTTTATTAATTTTGAACAAAAACATATATTTAGTTTTTGAAAAAGAAAAATGCTAAAGGGCACCAGTGGTGCTTAGCACCCTCTCGACATGTCGCGTTGCGATTGGCTAGCGAGACTCCCTAAAAGCTATTATATTAAATTATATGGGACCCAATACTTAGTTGGACCAATAGCGATATTAAATTAGTTTTTCTAAAGGCATTTACCATTTTTTTTATATTTTTTACTTTTATTAAAGTTGTTTCCGTTTTAAAATTATATTGTTTTTACTTCGAGGTTATGTTGTTTTTATTTTATAAAAGTTATTTTTATTTTGATATTATACTACTTCCATTTGTTATGTTATTTACACTTTTATAAATGAATAAAAAATCAATTATAAAAGTATAAATGAATAAAATGTCAATTATAAAAGTATAAATGAAGAATTAGGAATTTTTAAAAATATTATTTTTTTTATATTTTATTTATAATTTTACGGCCTAAAATTTTTATTACAAAAATACTCTTCTAAAGTTTTAAAATTACAAAAATACACTTTATTCATCAAAAAGTTAAAAAAAAAAAACAACAAAAAAACAGATCATTAATTTTGCTGGAGAGGTATTTTTTTAAATAAAAAAAAATTAAAGATTAAAAAAGAAAAAAAAAATTTGTGTTGATATATTTTTGTAAATTTTTTCAAATTTTTAGTCTTGATAAATTTGTCAAGAAAAAGCCCCAATTTATATTTGGCTTCCTTATGTATTTATGGGAAATTATAAGAAATGGCCCCAAATCATTGGACTATGTTAGTAAATGTTCTTATTTCAAAACTTGTAGAGAAATATCCCTTTTTACAGGCTATTTATTATTTATATTATTTTTTGCCACATAAAAAATGAATATATTTTTTTTTTCATATTAATTAAAAGTATATTAATTAAATAATATAATATATCTATATTAATTTTGTTAAAATATTTTTTATTTGAAAGTTATGTCGATTTTTTTAATTTTTTATGAGTTGTGAGTTGTTGGTATATAAATTGTAATGTACAGTATATCTTTGTTTTATTGTATGGTATATTATTATTCTTAGATAATATTTATTTTTATTATGCTGTGTATAATAGTAGTATATAATTTTGTTAATATAATATAAATATTTTCACGTATGTATATTATTTTATTGGCATGCTACATATATTTAATAATTATTTTTATATATTTTAATTGTATGAATATATTATTTATTTTAAATAATATTTAATTAGTTTCAATTTTATTATATATAATGGTGGTATATAATTTTATTGTCATGGTATATAATTTGGTTAGTATAGTATACACATACGTATATATTAGTTATATATTTTTATTATTATTATTGTTAGCATATATGTTTTTGTGAATGGTATATATATTTTTTGTTATGCGGTATATTATTTTTTTAAATAGTATTTAAGTTCTATTTTTTATTTTATTTTTATTGACATGATACATAATTTTATTAGCATCTTATATATTTTATTTTTATTTGTTGTTATTATATATAGGGTAAATACCATTTTGGACCCTGTGTTTTGCAAAAGTTACCAATTAGACCCTGTGTTTTGTTAAATGACAAAATAGACCCTGTATTTTTTAAAATAGTACAAATAGGACCCTGAATTGATTTTTAAAGTTTAATTATAATTCGATTTAAAAGTGCTATGACAAAACTGTTTACATTTTTTATATCTGTTATTATTAGGAATTGTCTTTAAGTTGGTTGTATTAAAAAAAAAAGTTGTCAAAAATTAAGCTTAGGGTCTTATTTTTACTATTTTAGAAAATACAGGGTCTATTTTGTCATTTAACAAAATAGAGGGTCTAATCTGTAACTTTTGCAAAACACAGGGTCCAAAATGGTATTTACCCTTATATATATATTTATTTCTATTGTAAGGTATATATTTTTTGTTATATGTATATAAGTTTTATTGTATAGTATATCATTCTATTTTATACAATTCATGTTTAGTTTTTATTATATTCTATATAATGCTGATATATTATTTTGTTAATATGGTATAGACTATTTCTTTAATAATATTATATTATATTATTTTATTTTTTGTTGTATTAATATATATTTTGTTGTATGATATGTGATTTTTGTTGTCTATAGTATATTATTTATTTAAGATAATATTAGTTTCTATTTTATTATATATATAATTTTTTTGATATGTATACATATTTTAATAGTGATATATATAATTTTATTAGTATAATATTTATATATATATGTTGAGTATTAATTTAGTGTTATTATAATTTTTTGTGGTATATAATTTTATAACTACGGTATATTAATTTTCAGTGATACGATATATTAAATACTATTATATATATTTAATGATCTAACATATATATTTATTTTTATCGCAATATAATAATATGTCATACTAAAAAAATTATATAACTTAATTTAGTTATTATATATGTTTTTTAAAAAATAATATATATAATAAATAAATTTTTATAATTTTTTAACTAATTTATTATATTTGGTCACTTTAATTTTTTTTTTAAAAAAAAAACATTTACTAAATTTTTAAATTTAAAATTATTTTACATCTCAACCTGCCCATTGGCCCCAATAATTGAAAGCTGCATCATTCATAATTATTGAAAAAAGTTAGGTTGATGAATTCGCTCACATTCAAATTTATTTGGTACATTATTATTATATTTTGAAAGTATGGTTGTTATTATTTAATATCCATAAAAGGCACACACACTATACATAAGCACACACATAGGCACATTTTGATTTATTCATTTCTTTCATGTGATCACATCTCAACTTAAATTCCAAAGCTCCAATGCTGAAAAACATGGAGGACAACGATGCCTTACTTACCTCAGCCTTCATCAACACACTGTTGACCAAACACTCCAACTCTTCTCACCCAATATCCAAAGCATTAATCCACACTCCAAACGACATGTCGTTTACTCCGACTCTTCAATCCCACATTCGAAACCTCCGTTTCAATAATTCAACGACACGAAAGCCTCTCCTTATTGTCGTTCCAACCCATGTCTCCCACATCCAAACTGCTGTCATATCTGCCCAAACCCACAACCTGCAGATGAAGATCCGTAGCGGTGGCCACGACTATGAAGGCCTTTCTTACACTTCTTCCACAGAAACGCGCTTCTTTCTTCTAGACATGCAGAAGCTCTGCTCCATTGATTTAGATTTAGCTACTGAAACGGCTTGGGTTCAATCTGGAGCTACACTCGGCGAACTTTACTACAAGATAGCCCAGAACAGCAAAGTTCACGGCTTCCCCGCCGGAGTATGTCCTTCTGTCGGTGTCGGTGGCCACTTCAGCGGCGCTGGTTACGGAAACATGATGAGAAAGTACGGCCTCACCGTTGACCACATAGTTGACGCTCAATTAGTCAACGTGGAAGGTCGAGTTCTTGACAGAATGTCAATGGGGGAAGACTTGTTTTGGGCCATTAGAGGCGGTGGAGGAGCGAGCTTCGGCGTTGTTTTGGCTTACAAGATCAACCTCGTTCGTATCCCAGAAACGGTGACCGTTTTCAAAGTTGAGAGAACTCAAGAACAGAACGCGGTTAACGACGTCGTTTTCCGTTGGCAGGAGGTGGCACCTAAGCTAGACGAAGACCTTTTCATTAGAATGATCTTAGACGTGGTCAAATCAAGTCAAACTGGAGAAAAGACTCTCCGAGTTTCGTTCGTTGCTCTTTATCTGGGAGACTCGGACAGACTCATCTCTATTATGAGAAAGAGTTTTCCAGAAATGGGGTTGAGAAAGTCTGACTGTATCGAAACAAATTGGGTCCAATCCAGTTTCTTCTTTTTCAATATTCCAATGGGAACTCCGGAGGAGTACTTGCTCCGTCGAAAACCAGAGAAGCTAGTTCACTTGAAAAGAAAATCTGATTATTTGAAGAAACCAATTTCCAAAGATGGTCTAAACGAAATCTTCAAGAAAATGGTTGAGCTAGAATATCCAGCTCTATTTTTCAATCCTTACGGTGGTAGAATGGCTGAGATTCCAACAAATGCAACGCCTTTTCCGCATCGACTGAACTTAGCTAAGATTCAGTATAAGTTGAATTGGGATGAACCAGGAACAGAGGCTTCGAGTTACTACATTGGTTTGATGAGAAAATTGTACGACCATATGACTCCGTACGTGTCAAACAACCCCAGAGAGTCTTACCTGAATTACAGAGATCTTGATTTGGGAATCAACGATCACGATTGGAAGACTAATAATTATCGTACTGCGCATGATCTTGGAATTACGCATTTTAAGGAGAATTTTTGGAGATTGGTGGAGATAAAGAGGAAGGTAGATCCAGGAAATTTTTTCAGAAATGAACAAAGTATTCCTGTGATTCCATTGGAGAAGCTTGGTTCGTTTCTATTAACAAGAAAAATATCGGTACGTATATACATACACATATATGTCACAGCTAGTAGTTAATTTTAGTATAATTTAACTTTACATATAACATATGATTTTCATGGCAATATATGTAAATTAGAATACTTATAAATTATACAAATTAATTATTTTGCAGATTGTTGGGGATCAGAGTATTCCTTTGATTCCATTGGAGAAGGTTCGTTCGGATGAATTTCTTGAGTCACGTATGTGAATTGTTGGAGCCGTTGATATATTTTTTGTATTATTAGTTTGTGAGAATAGGCTGTCGTACAATAATGAAGCAAAAAGTTTGTGGATGCATAATAAAGTTGGATCATGATTTAATAAATATTATCGTATCTTTGCTTCCATAAATTTAGAAAATAAAGGTTGTCCTTACTATTATTAGTTATTACACACTTTCACAAATAAATTAATAATAATATTATTATTAGAAATATTTATGACATTTAAAACCATATTTTTGTATATTTTGTGTTTGGATAGCAATACTCTTTAAAAATTATTAAATTAAACTATATGAGACTCTATACTTAATTGAACTAATATCGATATTAATAAATATGAGAGTGTTAAGCACCACTGACGCCTTTTAATATTCTCTTTCTGTTTTATACACTTAAATACTATTTTTTTCACAAATTAAATACCAAATATTACATTTGGTTACTTCGTTCACTTCCACTCTGTAAGTGATCGTTTGGTATGCAGGTTTCATTTAATGGAAATATCACTACAAGAAAAGGAAATATAGGCACGATAAAATTATTGCCAACAAATGCAAATTTTAGTGCCCATAGTTACTTTTGCACGACTTGTCGTGCCTAGGGGTGTTCGCGGTGCGGGTGGTGCGGTTTTTAACTATTTTTTCAAACCAACCCGCACATGCGGTTTTTCCAATTTTCCAAACCGCACCCGCACCGCGATACTAAAAAACTGCAAAAACCGCACAGCAAAAAATGATGCGGTGCGGTGTGGTTTCTTGCGATTTGAACTATCACAAATTTTTTTTTGAAATCATCATAAAATAATTAAACTATCATTAATATAATTATTCCAAAACACTTAAGAAAATACAACAAACTTGAGACTAATTAAAGTTATAACAACAACAATAAGTCAATAATCTTTTAAAGTTTCAACAACACACCTAAATCAAAATAAGAAACTTGAAACTAATTAAATTCAAACACCAATATAAATATACAACTAACATACTTTCAGCAATAGATTAAAAATAAAACAAACACAAACTTCCAACTCCAAATTTCAATACACATGTATGGGCTTGGGTTTGTTGGTAAGAAGAGAGGGTTTGTGAAGATTTATGGATTTTTCCCTAAGATTGATAGGCTTGGGTTGGGCTCATATCTATGGGCTTAATTAAATAAATATAAAAATTGAAATTTTAAAACATGCGGTGCGGTGAGGTTTGAACCGCGGTTTAATAATTCAAAACCGCAAAACGCACCGCACCCCGCGGCTTGGGAATAACGCAATCGCACCGCGAAGAATTTCAAACCGCATTTTTTTTGCGGTATGGTGCGGTGCGGGCGGTTTGAGCGGTTTGATGTACACCCGTAGTCGTGCCAATAGGTTCGTGCCTAAAACAAGCAACAGGCACCACAAATATCGACGTGCCAATTGACTGATCTAATGGCATAACTAATGCGGTGCCAAGTTAATTAGAAACGTAAACTTTATTATAAATACATGTAGGCACTACAAAGTCGTGCCAATTAGATTTTATGTAAAGAAAAAAAAATAAATTCCAAACAAATATATATATATAAATTTAAATATAAATGATGAAATTAATAAAATTAATTAATAAAAGTATTTTCTACCTCATAAATTAAAATCCACACTTCAATAAAAGTATTAAAATAACAATAACTAAAATAAACATTCAAATAAACAATACTTATAACGTCATATTCATAACATTACAAATTATAATACTATAATCTCAATTGTGTAGACTCCTCATAGTCATTATCATCATTCTCTCCAGACTGTTGATCTAGAATATTTGGTATTTGGGGATAGTAAGGCTGTTGTGATACTTCTGGTATTTGCGGATAGTATGGTTGCTGTATGTGAGACATTTGCTGCATCGGTGACAATGGTTGCATCTGAGACGTTGGTGCCATATGCTGCATCAAAGGCATCAAAAGCGTATGTGGTGTTTGCTGCATAGAAGGCATTTGCTGCAAATGTGACATATGATAAATATGTGTCATCTGCTGCATCTGCTGCATCTACTGCACATGTTGTGTGTGTTGCATGGAAGATGGTTGCATATGTGGTGTCTACATGGAAGGTTGTTGGATCTATGGTGTTTGCTGCATCGATGACATATGTTGCATGGAAGCCTGCTGCATCTGTGGAGTCTACTGCATCGATGCCATCTGTTGCATGGAAGGCTGCTGCATTTATGATGTCTGCTGCATCGATGGCCTTTGCTGCATTTGTAGTGGATGCTGCTACATTTGTGATGTATGCTGCATCGATGGAATCTGCTGCATTTGTGGTGGATGTTGTTGCATTTGTTGTATCGATTGCATCTGTTGTGTTTGCGGTGTCTGCTGCATGTTCATCACTTGCATTTGCGACATCGATGATGACATCCAAGGAAAAAGGGACATTTGCGAAGGTGATGACAAAGGATACATAAAAGAAGGCGACTGCTAGGCTTGGTGATATTGCAAAGTCCAAGGCTGTGAAGATGAAGCAGACCCTTCTCCAGAAATTTGAGGCATTGCCCTTCCAAACAGCTCCTCATCAGTAGGTAGACGGACATCAGGTCCCAACCTTCGAGACATCCATAACATTAGTCTGGTTAATTTTTCAAATTTTTGCTCCACTCTTGGATCAACAGACGTATTTTGAGTCAGAGTAGGTTTTGTATTCCGCGACGAAGATTGCTCCTTTAATTTTCGCCCCACTCCGCGATTATGACCACACCTTTCACCAAGTACCTCACTAAGTACACTCATTTTAATGTCATCAGCAGGTCCAGCGTTAGGAGTATTGGCTTGTTTTTCATACGCTGAAACGAGCTCGCCCAATTTTAAGAATATAAGTTAGAAAGCATTAAACATACATAACATATTATTTTATTTAGAAGTTATGAATAAATACTTAAATTTTTTTGTGCAGCCAATTGATTAACAAATGTATTTGACGATTTCTTGGTGTGAACTTCCTTCCAAGACTCAATGAAATTACCCTTATTCTTCTACAAGAGATTAAAAAAATTAGAAAATGTGCAATGGAATATAATTTAACTAAATTGATATTTTAACTTACTTTTTCATAACGCCTCTCAGCCATAGATTTCGTTACTTGTGTTGTAGGGTACTGCATTTTTTTTTCTATTTTTCTGCATTTATTTTAGAACGAGCAATAAACTCCGGACTAGTGAAAAATTGACAAAAAGGAAGCCATTGCTCTGGAGCCAGTTCACTTGGCGGGTGGGCAACAACATTATCAAAATCCATCGAACTTTTATAGTATTTTTTGAAATGAACATGTCTTAACATCTTTCAACTCTTATATTTGTCTGCCATTTCAGCCCATGCAATGTTTGTAATTACTTCAAAATGTTCATTGTTGTCAATATCGTAATAATACTGGATTAAAAGAAAAGAAACTACGTTAGCAACATATAACTTGTATGTAATAAAAATTAACCTACAAATTTTTTTATCCGAACTCTGTTGAAGACTGAATCACGAAACATCCTTGGAACTTTCTCCCAACTACCATAATGTCGTGGGACGTGAATTCTAATCTCCCTCCCAATCAAACGAGAAAAAGTGCCACTCTCTATTCCAACTATTTTACAGGCAGGAACATCACACACAAGAGGTAGTGGCACTAAAGATTTTTTCCTCCTATCCTCTAAGTCATTAAGGACATTACAACCACGTTTCCTCTTTCTTGAAGAATCAAAAAGCTCATTTTTAGCTTCAGAAGCTTCAATGGCAAATTCACACTCGGGGAGAATCCTAGTAGGATCTGGTGGGTCCTCACTGTTAGGCTAAAATTAGTCTAAGTTTCAGGTCGTATTTTCGGTTAGTTTTCACTCTTTGTTTCTAGTTTTAGGGCTATTTTATGCTTGATTCTTTTGTTTCAGGTCCTCCGGTGTTTAAAGAAAGTATTTACAAGAATTGAGGAGAAATGGTGAAAGAATTGATAAGAAAAATAAACAAGACATTTTGCTGCCTAATCCTGTCGCGACGGGACAATACTGTTGGGTTTTATGCCCTAAATAAAACTCTATTTCAATGTAATCCAGATTATTCAATATCAATAAAGTAACAGAAGTATTTTTCATTCATTTGTGTATGTTTTGGTTCACTTAATCAATTGTTGGTTGATTTGATCGATAAATTCATCCAAACCCCTTTCACATACTTGATCATGTTTATTGTGTTGTCAACACAGTGGAAAGTAAACATGAATATGTGAATAAAGTATTCCTAGATTTATCAGAACACTGGGTTTTACTGATATGACAATCTACAACAAAGTTTACTTGCATTTGGAGAAATGCTATGTTCTTTCCAGAACATTAGTTAAAGTAAAGCTCAGGTTGGATGCATGGAGTATGCATTGGAATGGACCGATATTGAACTTTGAAATAGATTTATAAAACTTACCGTTATATCTATTCAATTCAATATCACTAAGTTGATCCTAGATCACATGATCGAAATCCTAATATGGTTAGGCTCAATCTCAAGAGTGTTATTCGTGTTCTTTGATTTGTTAGTTAAGCCTACTTTTGGGTCAGGGTGATACGTACATTTTGGGAACACGGTAGTGCGATTGAGTGGGAGCGCTAACATAAATATGGAATCTATAGCTTTTATCTGGCGAATAGTAAGCAAAGGGTGATTTCCTTCGAGCTTAACCAAACGAGATAAATGATGGAGTACTCATTTCACTTAGTTGAAATATCATTTATACAGGGTTAAGTGTTTTAAGGATAAAATACATTGTAGGGTGTTACGGTAATTAAGTCCCTTTACAGTGTAAATCATCCATATAGAGGATCATTGATCACATTAGGATTATAACAATGGATAACTAATGATGTGTCTATATGGTGGAACATATAGAGCATTCTATATACTGAGAGTGCAATTCTAAGTTCTATGCGTGGATTCAACGAAGAATTAATAAGTCAGTGAATTTAAGTAGTAAATTCTAGATCTGCTTATTGGAAGCTCGGATATATAGACCCATGGTCCCCCCACTAGTTGAGATAATATTACTTGTAAGACTCATTTATTTGATTTTAATTAATCAATTATAATTCTCAAGATAGACTGTGTCTATTTGAGAATTTATCACTTATTAAGGGCAAAACAGTAAATAGAGATTTTGAAGGGCATATTTATTAATTAGGAAACTTTAATTAGTTTTATTATTAATAAAATAAATGACAATATATTATTTGATAATTAATTTTAATTATTAAATGATTAGATTTGACATTTATGTGGTTGGACAAAGAAATTTTTGACAAAACAGGAAACTATCAATGTAGGAAAAGGAAAGTTGGAAAAGTGGCAAGCCTTGTTTCCACAATGCCTAGGCCAGCCACTTAAGCTTCCCTTTTCTCATTGATTTTTCAATTTTAAATGTCAATTAAGTCAATCATAGCCCTGGGTGGTCTTCTATAAATAGAAGACAAAGGCTTCAGTTTTGAACACACATTATTCTAACAGAATTTTCTCACTCAAAACTCTCTCTGAGCCGCCACCCTCTCTCTCTCTCTATTCCTTCACTGTTTTGAAATCTATAAGTGTTAGAGTAGTGCCCACACACATCAAGTAATACCTCAATCATAGTGAGGAGGCTGTGTAGAATTCAGAAACAACAAAGAAGGACTATCGGGCTCAGATCTTGATTATACTCTACGACAGAAAGGAATCAAGGGTTAGAGATCTGAGTGGGAGGAGACATATATTCCGCTGCACCCAATGTAAGATTTCTGCTACTTTTATGTGTTTAATTTTTCATCGTTTTAGAAGTTGATATTTAGGTTGTTAAATAAACATACTTGTGAGTAGATCAAAGTTCCTGGTAAAATAACTTCCAACAAATACCCCTGTCGCGACGAGGATTGGCAGAAAGTTTTGGAAAATTTTATTTAAGCCTTCGTCGTGACGGGGAAAAACCTTCGTCGCGACGAAGCTCCAGTGACGGGATTTTTGGATAATTTCGTAATATCACGGATTTTAAAGATGAGACTTGGTTTAAATAGAGGGAGTTCGTGAAAATTGGGGTTCATTCAGATTTGAAGCCCTAGAAACAAAGGAGGAGGCTAGAAGAGTGGCTTGTGGCGACCCGGATCAATTGCTTCAACTAGTTCTTTCTCTTCTCTTTAATTTTTCTATGTTATTTTCTGTTTCAATTTTAATTATGGATTTGATTATGGATGTTATGAACTAAACTCCTATTTAGGAAGATGATGATTGTTGATTGACATTATCTTTAGTTAATGATAATTGCTATTTCTCCTTTCTTGATTGTGAAATTTATCCATATTTGTGTTAATTCCATGTTTAAGCTTGATCACCTTTTACATGTTCTATGATCTCAATTCAAAATCTGAAAAGTGAGAATTGAGAATGCTAAAATTGGATAAACTAGGTTTTGATGTGAAACGAAAGTATTTACATAGCCTTAGTGACAATTAGATTATTGCGTAATGCTGATTATATGTGAGTCTAATTTAGAGATGATTAGATAACATGTAATTTAGGGCCTAAAAGATCTAAAAAGAGTTAGGTTAATTTTATAATCTGTCATTCACATTGAGAAAGAGAGTAGTAATTAGCATTAACAATTGGGTAATGAAATCAAGATGATTCTTTTCCCTAATTTCTCATCCTTGATTAAACAACTTTACTGCCTTCTTTAATTTTCTTGTTTATCTTTTTTTAAACTTTGTCAAAATTATTTTTAGTTACCAAATAGAATCATAAATCTAGTTTAGTGGTATTCAGTTCAATTCCCTGTGGTTCGACCTCACCTGTGTGAGTTTACTACTTGATTACTTGCACTTGCGTACTATTCATATTTTTCGTAACATGTTTTTGGCGCCGTTGCCGGGGAATTGTTCAAAGATTGATGTTACAAAAATTAGATTAAATTCTACTTTGGTTAGCTCTTTCTGCTTATTGCTAATCTGTTTGTTTTAGATTGTCTTATTTTATTTCAGGCATTAGGGGTGCATATGACGTCAAGGACAAAGTGTAAAATTGTCGGTTGATCCTGAAATTGAAAAGACCTATAAAAGAAATAGAAGAAACAAAAGGCAAGAAAGAATTCCAGCAAGCACTGAAATAGAAGAAGTCATGGCTGATAATGATAATGGTGGTAATAATGGCGTTAACAATGGTAATAATGGAGGTGCCATTGAAGATCAGGCAAACGGTCGTAGTTTGAGAGACTACATTCTTCCAACATTGACGGGGGTTCAGTCTTGTATAAGACCACCTACCGTGGAGGCTAATAACTTCGAGATAAGACCACCTACCGTGGTGCAATCTTCAGCCCAGTTTGGTGGACTCCCCTCTGAAGACCCCAATTTGTACCTATCAAACTTCATGGAGTTATGTGAAACTTTCAAAGTCAATGGGGTTAGGGATGATGCCATTCGTTTGAGAATTTTTCCATTCTCGGTGAGAGAGCGAGCCAAGAGTTTGTTGATCTCCTTGCCACCAAATTCTATAGCAACATGGACTGACCTGGCAACAAAATTTTTGTCTAAGTTCTTTCCTCCAGCAAAGTCTGCTAAGCTGCGAGGAGAGATTAATAACTTTTGTCAGCTAGATAATGAATCTTTATATGAGTCCTGGGAGAGGTTCAAGGATCTTATCAGAAAGTGTCCTCATCACGGAATTGAGAAGCGGATGTTGGCTCACAATTTCTACAACGGGTTGGCTGGTAATACTCGAACCCTTATAGATGCTGCAGCTGGTGGAACATTTATGAGGAAAAGTGCAAATGAGGCTTATGATTTGCTAGAGAAAATGGCTATGAATAACAACCAATGGCCAGCTGAAAGAAGCCAAACGAAGAAGGTTGCTGGTATGCACGAGGTAGACGTCATCACCAAGTTGACAGCCCAAGTGGAGGCCTTGACGAAGTTGATGACTGCTCAGGTGAAACAGGTTCAAGTTGCTTGTGAGCTCTGTGGGGGTCCTCAAACATATGACCAATGTCTGGTGGATTTGAATAGTTTGACAATGGATCAAGCAAAATCCATTGGGAACTATTTGTTGGGTTTTATGCCCTAAATAAAACTCTTTACAATCTGATTAGTTATCAATATAAGAAATTTAAAGTGATTGATGTTTGCATGAATTTTACATGCTAATGGTTTAATATGTTTATTACATTTACACACAAAATCAGTTAAATCCAGATCATATGTTTATTCACAATTACAGTATCGTCAACACAGTGGAATGTGATTGTGATCATATGAATCAAAAGACTTAGTCCCTGTTTCATCAGTGTTATTGGGTTTACACTAATGTGATAATCAGCGATGAAGTGTACTTACACTTGGAGTAAGTGTTATGTTCTTTCCAGGACATTAGTAAAGTATACTAGTTTCGAATGTATGGAGTATACATTGGACTGGACCGATATTGCAACTAAGTTAAGATATTACAAACTTACCGTTATATATCTTTCCAAGTCAATATCAGTAGTTGATCTTAAGATTAAAAGAATCTAAATCCTGATATGCTTAGGCTCAACTCAGGAGACTTATTCATGTTCTTTGATTTATTAGTTAAGCCTATTTTTAAGTCAGGGTGATACGTATATTTTGGGAACATGATAGTATGATTAAGTGGGAGTGCTGAACATAAATATGGAATCTATAGCTTCTACTGGTGTATAAAAGTCAAGTGATGATTCCCTTCGAGCTTAGCAAATAGAAGTAAATGGATGAGCTCTTGTTTAACTGACTAATTATTAGATCACTAAACACCATTTACAGGTAGCTAAGTGTTTTAAGGGGCAAAATACATTGAGGGGTGAGAATGGTAAAGAAATCCCATCTCGATGTAGATCATCTATATAGAGGATCTTTAAATCACAATAAGATTAGAACAATGGTTAAATGAGATAGCATATATTGATATCGTGAAACATATAATATGCTCTATATAAGTCTGAGAGTGCAATTCTAAGTTCTAAGAGTGGATTCAACGAAGAATTAATAAGTAGGAATTTACTTGGTAAATTTGGTTCACTTATTGGAAGCTCAGCATATAGATCCATGGTCCCCATTCTAGTTGAGAACATTCTGCTTGTAAGACTCATTAATTGATTCGTGATTGATCAATTATAATTCTAAAGTTAGACTATGTCTAATTTTATGAATTTTCACTAAGCAGGGGTGAAATTGTAAAGAAAAGAGTTTCTAGGTTTATTTATTTATTAATGGACTTTATATGTCTAATTAATAATTAAATTAAATGACAATATTATTTAATAATCTATTTTAGTTATTAAATAATTAGTTTTGGCATTTAAAAGGTTAAAATTAGAAAATTGACATTTTTGAGAAAATAGAAATAAAATTTGATAAAACTGCAAATCAAGTGGGGCCCACTACAACACCATGGCCGGCCACTTATTGAGGGTTTTTCAAATTAATATTTTCATTATTTTAATGCCAAATAATTCCTAACCTAAATCTAGTAGTTGTCTATAAATAGAAAGTGATGGCTCAGTCAAATCATAAGTTTTCACAAGCCTTTCTGACAGAAATTTCTCTCTTCAGAAAAACTGAGCCTTCCCCACTTTCTATACCTGGCCGAAATCTCTCTTCTCTTTTCCCTTCATCAATTTCGAACCCTAGTGAAAGAGTAAGTGCCCACACACAGCAAGCAGTAACTCAATCATAGATTGGAAGACTGTGAAGGATAAAACTTGAAGAAGAAGGACATTCGGGCTCAGATCTTGATTATACTCTGCTACAAAAAGGATACAAGGGTTAGAGATCTGAGTGGAAGGAGACATTAATTCCGCTGCATCAATGTAAGGTTTTCTTAACTTTATATGTGTTTATTTCATCGTTTTAGAAAGTTCATATTTAGGGTGTTTAAACAACATACTTGTGAGTAGATCTAAGATCCTGGTAAAATAAATTCAAACAACTGGCCTCAGAGCCATGGTAATTGATTTACTTGCAAGAAATTTGGACTTTAAAACGATTGTTTGTTTGTTTTTTGGATTGTTTCATGTTGTATTGAGTGTTATATGATGATTGATTGATGTTTGTGAATTTTCGTGAAAAATAATTGAATATCTGTTTCTGGAATTATTTTTATTGGATAGTATGGAATAAATTAAGCAAGTTACTTTTTTATAGAACTCAATTCGATTTAATTTGAATTAGTTATGATTTTTTGAAGATTCGAAAAAATCGGAGTTGTGCTGAAATTTTCATGCGCACGCGAAAACTGTCCGTACAGCTCGCAATTTTTTCGTTTTTCTTCGTTTTTTCATGCTTTTTCATGGAATTAACTTCTGATTTTTTTTGTGTAGTTTTGTATTTATATATTTACTATTCCTAATTCAACTCTAATTATCACAATGAATTAATTTAATATTTTTTTTTAATTTAATTCATGATATTAGTGTAATTTGAATTTGAAATTAGTAAATATATATCTATTTGCTTAATTATTTATCTTATTTTTAAATTTGATTATATCTTATCTTATTTTTAAATTTAAGGTCAGATATTAAATTTTTTATATTAATTTTTTTTTTGAAATATTTTGACCTTATTTAAATTTAAAATAAGATAACTATAATCATGTAATTTTAAATAGATGTAAAATATTTTGCTAACTTTTAAATTTTCTTATTTTATTTATTTAAATTAAATTTAAAATCTGAAAAAGATATTTAATTTATCTTTTCTAATTTTTATTTATAAAATAACATTTAATTTTTAAAAGTAGTTAGCAAATTTTTTGAAATGATATTTAGGTTGGTTGAAACCTAATTTTTCAAAATTGTAGGTTTAATTTTAAATTTTTTTTATATATAATTTCGAAATTTAAATAGATATTTTTTATTTTCGAAAATTAATTTTTTTTATTTTCGAAAAATAAATTAATATTATTATTTATTTTATTTTTCAAAATAAAATATTTATTTATTTATTTATTTATTTTATTTCGAAAAATTAAATATTTATTTATTTAATTATTTTAATTTTCGAAATTTATTTATTTAAAAAAAATTAAATAAATCCTACTTCCAACTATCCAGCTAACCTTGTTGCAGGAGTATGTGGTTTTAGCTTGTGTGTAAGTTTTCAAAAACCTATTATTACTTAATTGCAAATAGCCATGGTTACTTTTTGCCAGATCTAATGATCTGATGGCTCCCTTGGTCAAGTTAATAATTTGTAACAGGTAAATTTTACAATCTTCTTTCATCTGTGTATGACCTAGCAACATGATAGGATCCATCCAAGTGTGTACCTGTGTGAGCCTATGTGTTTATTTTATTATATAGATGCATATAGGTTGTTGCTAAATAAAATGTCACACCATGATAGATTTTATTTAGGTCCATTTAGATCTTGGACCTATTCAATTAATAACAGTTATTCATTTTAAGGTTAAATTCCTCTCTTTTGGGCCTTGTGTGAGAGTTGGGAGCCATAGAAGTTGGTACGACATACTGAACCCAACACCCCCTCACATGAACTACCCCAATTGTGAAGGCCCATTTGCCTGATTTGAATAGATGTACTAGGTTAATTACATTAGTTTGACCTAATAAAATTGAATTAGCAACATAATTAACTTTTAAAATATGTGAAAATTGTTGGGTTTTATGCCCTAAATAAAACTCATTTCAATATAATCAGATTTACTTATTAATATAGATCAGAAATAACATTTAATGTTGCATGGTTCACATGATTTATTTCATGATTATATGTACATAATGTATAAATTCATCTGAAACCCTTTTCACATACTTTATCCTGTTTATTGTGTCGTCAACACATTGGAAAGTAAACATGACTATGTGAATAAAGTTTCCTAGATTTATCAGACATAGGGTTTTACTGATATGATAATCTACAACAGAATTTACTTGCATTTGGAGAAGTGCTATGTTCTTTCCAGAGCATTGGTTAAAGTAAAGCTCAGGTTGGATGCATGGAGTATGCATCGGAAGGGACCGATTGTAACACCCTAACTATCTTAGGCGTATTACGTGATTTTTAAACGTACTGTGCAGCTCGTTGCTAATCAACGAGGTTTATGGAAAAACGTGATTAATTAAAATTTTGCTTTTTCATTAAACTTATAAACCATTTTGCAAAAAGTCTCGGGATCCCGATTTATAAAAATATTTACAAACGTATTTACTGTTCAACTTTTACATCAAAATAAAGTCGTCTAACGACAGTTACAAAAATCTCAGCCCTGCTGTCCCGAGGATCGTACGCTCCAGGCCTAACCGCCCCGACATGTACAATCTCATAGGCTCGGTCACGGTCCATCAGCTACAGCCTTGCCTTTACCTACACATGAACGTAAACTGTGAGTCGACAGACTCAGTAAGAAAAGCATAATAATATCATACATAAAACTGACTGCCGTGTCCAACACGATACTGAGTCCCGCTACTGCCATGTCCAACATGGTACTGAGCACTACTGCCATGTCCAACATGGTACTGAGTTTTGAACGTTCAGGGGACGGTACTATTGACAAGTATCCTCCTGATCGGTCGAACCGGTCATACTCCGCCGCCGGTCATACTCCACTGTACCGACGGGATAGGTCAATAGCACCGAACCACCAACCGGTGTCACTGATCGGTCGAACCGGTCATACTCCGCCTTGGTCATACTCCACTGTACCGACGTGACGGGGTTGGGTGGTTCGAAGCCTAAATACATATCTAATGTAATCTAACAGCTTCCTACATGCACGCTAAACATGTAATCTACATATGCATACCGTTATACTAATCTTACTCGGATTCCGATTTCGTGTGCTTGGCCAACCCGATCGGAACCGAAGCCGAACGGCGACATCGGCTCCTAAACCATAAAAATCACAACGCTATAAGTGACACGCTAAATCACTTCCCGGGGACTAAAACTTGAAACTAAAAGTTTCCCTATCGATAAAAAGCATGGCAATACCCCTAAAAACCCAAAAATGAGGAAAACTAGGGTTCTGAAAAATCCCCAACCGGCAGACCGGTTGCCTAACCGGAATTCCGGTTCTGGGAAATTCTGAACCCCCATCCGGAATTCCGGATGCTCAACCGGAATTCCGGTTCCTCGCAGGCAGCAAACTAAAAAACTCCTAACTTGACCAATTCGAACCCAATTGATCCCAAACTTTCCAGACCTGCTAAATAGACCCTAATAAACATTTCCAAGGCATCAAACCTACCCAGAAACCACATACACAAATTTTGCCATTGGAGCTCAAGCTTTGAGTTCCAAACTCAAGCTTGAGCAAAACCACATAAACAAGCAATTCACAAGCTTAATTCTACTAAACTAAGCATAAGAATACCTCTGCAAACTAACAGAAACACCCAGCAACTTCACAGCAACATATTCACACATTTTCCTTCCAAAATTCATATTTTTGCAAAGAAAACTCAAGGCCTTAACAATCTAACCTACATGCTTCTAACATAGCTTAATTCATTTCAATTTAACATGCTTACATCACAACAATTAACCACAGAATCACAGCAACAACAATATATCCAAAACATGCATGCATTTCATTAAATTTACTTAAAACTCAAGAAAACACAAAAGGAAGTTCTAAGAGATCACACCTTGATTAGATTACACAAAGATGAGATGGAAATCACAAGAATTGGAGGAGAAAAATCCCTGCCCTAGCTGCCAAGCCTTGGCCGAAAAGAGGGAGAAGGAGAGAGCTTTGAGTGTTTGAAAATTTCTTAAAAATTTGACTAAGTGTTGCATGCTTGAGAAAAGGGGAAATATAAATCACATTTATTCATTTATTTCAGCCATGTATAATAAAAATAAACATTTATTTTTCCATCTCATAAAGCCACAAAAGACAAAACACTAATGGGGCAAAAAGACCATTTTGCCCATCCACCATAAAATCATGAAAATCATACAAAAGGGGTATTTTTGGGACATTCTAAATTCCCGGCCATTCCCGACATTCCCAATGTCTAAAACCCGTCCCCAAAATACTAACATACTAAGTTGTGATTTCTACTGAGCCAAACGTCGCGTTCCAAATACCGGACACCGGAAATGCGAAATATAAAAACTGCTGATGACATAATTATGCATATCTGAATTCCGTAAATAACAATGATAAATTATTTAAATAGCTATAAATAATTTCCTGATTAACATAAATAACTGCTAATTTCCAAATTAACTAAGCGGGCTTTACACCGATATTGAACTTTGACCTAGATTTATTAAACTTACCGTAATATCTATTCAAGTCAATATCGCCTAGTTGATCCTAGATCAAATGATCTTAATCCTGATATGATTAGGGTCAATCTCGAGAGGCTATTCTTGTTCTTTGATTTGTTAGTTAAGCCTACTTTTAGGTCAGGGTGATACGTACATTTTGGGAACACGGTATTGCAATTGAGTGGGAGCGCTATCATAAACATATAATCTATAGCTTCTATCTGGCGAGTAGTAAGTAAAGGATGATCTCCATCGAGCTTGACCAAACGAACATAATGGTGGAGTACTCATTTCACATAAGCTGAAATATCATTTATACGGGGTCAAGTGTTTTAAGGAATAAATACATTGTAGGGTGTAACAGTAATTTAATCCCTTTTACAGTGTAGATCATTCATATAGAGGATCAGTGATCAAATTAGGGTTATAACAATGGATAACTAATGATGTGTCTATATGGTGGAACATATAGAGCATTCTATATACTGAGAGTGCAATTCTAAGTTCTATGCGTGTATTCAACGAAGAATTAATAAGTTAGTGAATTTTAGTGCTAAATTCTTGATCTACTTATTGGAAGCTCGGTTATATAGACCCATGGTCCCCGCACTAGTTGAGATAATATTGCTTGTAAGACTCATGTAATTGGTTTTGATTAATTAATTATAATTCTCAAATTAGACTATGTCTATTTGTGAATTTTTCACTAAGTAAGGGCGAAATTGTAAAGAAAGAGTTTATAGGGGCATATTTGTTAATTATGATACTTTATATGGTTCAATTAATAAATATGATAAATGACAATATTATTTAATAATTATTTATAGTTATTAAATAGTTAGAATTGGCATTTAAATGGTTGAATTAGAAAATTGGCGTTGTTGAGAAAATCAAATGCAGAATTGAGAAAACTGCAAAATCCAAGTTAGGCCCATTACTGTACATGGCCGGCCACTTGGTTTGAATTTTTAAATTGATATTTTCAATATTTTAATGCCAAATAATTCAAACCTAACCCTAGTGGAAAGTTATAAATAGATAGTGAAGGCTTCAGGAAAATTACACTTAATTTTCTACTTTTTCATTCAGAAAAAACTAAGCCTTCTCTCTCCCTATCTTTGGCCGAACCCACTCTCTCTCTCTTCCTCATTGAGATTTCTAAATTCTTAGTGTGAGAATAGTGCCCACACACAGCAAGTGATACCTCAATCATAGTGAGGAAGATCGTGAAGAAAGACATTCAACAAAAGGAGTTTCAGCATCAAAGATTCAGAGAAAGAGATCCAGGTTTAGATATTGATAATGCTCTGCTACAGAAAGAAATCAAGGGCTAGATATCTGAACGGAAGGAGTCATATTATATTCCGCTGCACCCAATATAAGGTTTCCTAAACTTTATATGTGTTTATTTCATCGTTTTAGAAAGTTCATATTTAGGGTGTCAATCAACATACTTGTGAGTAGATCTAAGATCCTGATAAAATAAATTCCAACAACTGGCCTCTCAGCCATGGTAATTGATTTACTTGCAAGAAATTTGGACTTTAAAACGATTGTTTGTTTGTTTTTGGATGGTATCATGTTGTATTGAGTGTTATTTGATGATTGATTGGTGTTTGTACATTATCGTTAAAAATAATTGAATATCTGTTTCTGTAATTATTTTTATTGGATAGTATGGAAAAAATTAAGCAAGTTACTTTTGTACAGAACTCAATTTCGACTTAATTTGAATTAGTTATGATTTTTTGTTGATTCAAAAAAATCGAAGTTGTGCTGAAATTTTCCTGCGATCGCGAAAACTGTCCGTACAGCTCACAATTTTTTCGTTTTTCTTCGTTTTTTCATGCTTTTTCAAGGATTTAACTTCCGATTTTTTGTGTAGTTCTGTATTTATACTATTACTATTCCTAATTCAATTCTAATTATCATTACGAATTAATTTAATATTTTTTAAATTAGCTTTTTTAGTCCCTGTACTTATGACACTATACTATGATGCCCCTTAATTTATAAGTGTAGTTAAAAATACCCCCTAAAATATATCAGTTGGAATAGTATAATCCTTCTATCTAATTCTGTTAAAATTGACTAAAGTTGACTGTTAAATTAATAATGTGGGATTATACATAGATAATAGTTGAAAAATTATATACCATTAGGAAAATAAATTACAAGTCATAAAAATTACAATCACAGGAAAAAAAAAATAAAAAATAACATCCCAAAAAATAGAATATCATTACCTTAATTTTCCAAAAATCCCATGTACTTTCTAGTGATATCCATCTCTTCAAATACTGTAGAATCCTAATTTTACACCTTTTTCTAATTTGAACTGCTAAAAAACGATTGGAATTATTTTAATAAAATTACTTTTATTAATTTTTTTTAAAAGGTTATGAAATTATTTTTTAATCATCTTTCATTGTCAGTTATTATGCCACCTCATAGTCAATTTTCCCTCTAAAAAGAGATGAAATTACTTCTCTATCCTTTGTTATAATACCACATCATCAATACAAACGGTATTTTTAAACAAAATAAACAGAAGGACTAAATGTATGCATATAAAATTATACAAGGACTATTTGTAACAAGCTGAATAGATTAAGGGGCATAATAATATAGTGTCATAAGTACAGGGGGTAAAAAAGATAATTATTCTTTTTTAAATTTAATTTAACATATTAGTGAAATTTGAATTTAAAAAATAGTTTGTATCTATCTTATTTGCTTAATAATCTATCTTATTTTTAAATTTGATTATATCTTATCTTATTTTTAAATTTAAGGTCAGATTTTAAATTTTTAAATTAAATCTTTTTTTAAATAGTTTGACCTTATTTAAATTTAAAATAAGATAACTATAATCATGTAATTTTAAAAAGATGTAAGATATTTTGCTAACTTTTAAATTTTGTTATTTTATTTATTTAAATTACATTTAAAATCTGAAAAAGATATTCATTTATCTTTTTTTTTTAATTTTTTCTTTAATTTTTATTTATAAAATAAAATTTAAATTTTAAAAGTAGTTAGCAAATTTTGAAATGATATTTAGGTTGGTTGAAACCTAATTTTTCAAAATTGTAGGTTTAATTTTAAATTTAAATTTTTAATTTAATTTCGAAATTTTTTATTTCAATTTTTTTTTTAATTTTTGAATTTTTTTTAATTAATTAATTATTTCGAAATTAATTATTTAATTTAAAATTAAATAAATCCTACATCCAACTATCCAGCTAACCTTGTTGCACAAGTATGTGTTTTAGCTTGTGTGTAAGTTTTCAAAACCTATTATTACTTGATTGCAAATAGCCATGGTTACTTTTTGCCAGATCTAATGATCTGATGGCTCCCTTGGTCAAGTAAATAATTTGTAAGAGGTAATTTTCACAATCTTCTTTCATTTGTGTATGACCTAGCAACATGATAGGACCCATCCAAAGTGTGCATGTGTGAGCCTATGTGTTTAATTTCATTATAGATGCATATAGGTTGTTGCTGCTAAATAAAATATCATAGTTCTTGATAGATTTTATTTAGGCCCATTTAGTTTTTGGGCCTATTCAATTAATAACAGTTGTTCATTTTAAGGTTAAATTCCTCTCTTTTGGGCCTTGTGTGAGAGTTGGGAGCCATAGTAGTGGGTACGACATACTGAACCCAGCACCCCCTCACATGAACCACCCCAATTGTGAAGGCCCATTTGCCTAATTTGAATAACTGTACTAGGTTAATTGAACTAGTTTAACCTAATAAAATTGATTAGCAACATAATTAATTTCATTTATTTTGAAATTAATTTAAGAAAATTATAGTTTAAAGAATTTTTTATTCTAAGCTAAACTATATGTATTTTCTTGTATTTAATTAAATATAGAATTATAACCATCTAGATTCTTTCTGAAGCTTAATTTAAATTTTTCATTAAATATTCCTATTTAAGTTGATATTTAGTTATCTACAACTAACCAACTTAAATCTGAATATCCTTTGGATTTAAAATTTCAAAATTAAGTTAAGGAATTTTAGGCATTGGTTATTAAGATTCTTTAGATATTTTTTCAGTTAATATCTTTTCGAATATTAACTTAAAATGGAATATTTTAGATATTTTTTAAGTTGATATCTTTTCGAATATTAACTTAAAATGGAATATTTTCAAATTAAGTGGTTACAACTTAATTTTTGATATTTAATTAAATTTAAATTTGAAAATATTTAAGTTTTAGATTTTTTCTAATACAACTTAAATTAGATATTTTTTCAAATTTTGTGGAAAAAAATACTTAGTCAAATAAGATATTTTCTAGATAGTTATTTCTAGACTACTTATTAATTCTAATATTAAATAGGAAAATATTATACATTGTGAAATTAATTATTTAAATAATTAATTTTGGTACAATTTATTTTAAGTATATTTTTTCCTAGTATTAAACTAGAGATTAATAATTAAGCCTTCTCTACACTTAATTATTTATTTCTTGAATTTAATACATTTAATTAATTTGAAAATTAAATATCTAAGTTGATTTTCATCATGATACTTAAATATTTCTTTTTCATGACACTTAATAAAATAGAAAATTATTTTTAGTTGATTTTTTTTTTCAACTAAATTTAAATAATTTTTAAAATATATTTTTTCTTTATTTTATTAATCAAATTTCGAAATTGCATTTCTTAAATGCTGGAATTTCAAATTTTATTTGAAAAATAGATTAAAGTTGTAAATTATTTATTTTATTTTTGGACCAACTTAAATCAATAATTTTTTTTTTCATTTAATGATTAATTAAAATAAATGAAGTAAAATATATTTTTCTTTATTTTATTAATCAATTTTCGAAATTGCATTTTATAATACAAGATGATTTTGAATTTATCTAGAAAAATAGATTATGTTGTAAATTAATTATTTATTTTAATTAATTCTTGGATCAACTTAAATCAATGATTTTTTCATTTATTGATTAATTTAAAATAAATTGAATTAAAGTATATTATTAGAAATTGAATTAACTAGTCAAAGGAAAATCTAGATAGGTGATATTTTTGCTTGAAGTATTTCTTTTCTTATTTTTATTATTATTTTCGAAAAT
Source organism: Cannabis sativa (assembly GCF_029168945.1). Lineage (NCBI taxonomy): Eukaryota > Viridiplantae > Streptophyta > Magnoliopsida > Rosales > Cannabaceae > Cannabis > Cannabis sativa. The sequence continues at coordinate 51,065,495 of NC_083607.1, read as the reverse complement.
TGTATAGTTTTTATACTTTAAATTTTCGAACTCAATAAATATATTCTCAAGGAAATTTTTAAGTTGCTAATTGATCTAATTTAATTCAACTTAAATTAATTTCCTTAATATTTATATTTAAGATTATTACTAAGATGGAAATAATTAATTTTATTTCAATCACCATCTAAGTATAATTTTATAAATATTATATTAAATTCTTATTTTAGAATTTTAATTCTTAATTTCGAATTTAATGAGAATTTATTTATTAGAATAATAAAGAAAATACATTTTAAAGAATGAGCTTTATTATTATTAAGATATTCGATCTCCATTGTGGGTTTTACATCGCGTTTGTTTTAGTGAGTAATCCTCCCTAATGGAGGAACGTTCATTAGCAATTTCGCACCGTTTAATCTCGAAAGATAAGTAGTTTGTAAGTGTTTTATATGGTATAGATCACCCTAATGGTGGCGACCATATTTGACTTGCAAATTGCGAAACAATGGTAAAAGCTCATGAGATAGAATAGCCTTGACTCTCGCCTAAACGGGACAACGCTGGATTCCAATCTTGATTGAATAAAAGGTTGCTAGAATGTTTAACATTTTAGATGAGCTGACAACTCTATTCAATGGATGGTAGCTTTGACTCTCGCCTAAACGGGACACTGATATCAGTTTGTTGAAAACCTTGGAAATTATTTAGGATTGAATTTTTTAAGTATTTTCTCATATCATTCCTACTTGCTATGTGCTTATAATTTCTTAATTGATTTTGTGTTAAACCATTATTAATTTCTATTATTTTGTAGTATCCTGTATTATCAAAATGAATCCCATGTTATCACTGTTGACTGAAAACAAGCTGAATGGATCTAACTTTAATAAGTGGAATGAGAACATTAATATTGCTCTCATAGGAGAAAGTGCCTTGTTTGTTTTAACTGAGCCGTCACCGAAGTGCACAGGGACAATGCTTCCAAAGCTGTGAAAGAAAAGTATGAGCGTTGGCAGAAAGCAAATGACAAAGCTCTATACTTTATGCTTTCTAGCATGGTTGACACCCTCAAAACTCGGTTTTCTAAAACCGAGAAGGCTTCTGAAGTTATGACGAAGTTAAATGAGCTATTCGGTAAGGCATCACTTCAGTCACGCTTTGACGCGACTAAGAAGTATTAATGCACGGATGGAACCTCATCAAAACGTGCGTGACCATGTTGTCCTTATGTCAAGTTATTTCCAAGAAGCCCAGGATCATGGTGCTGAAATGGATAGTGCTACTCAAGTAAGTCTTATCTTGAATGGCCTAACTCCAGCATTTCTACCATACACTTCAAATTATGTCATGAATAAGAAGGAAATTTACTTTCATGAATTAGTCAATGACCTTCAAACTTATGAAAATTTGATTGGAGGACCCAAGAAGAAAGGGAGTAAACCTCATAATCCTAGGAATGGTAATGGGACGAACAAACCTGAAGCAAATGTTGCCTCTGCTTCGAAGCCCAAATCGAAGAAGAAGTGGAACAACACCAAGAAGCGAACAAAAGCCATGAAGAATAAAAAGGCTGCTCCTTCTGGTGATGCTACACTTAAAGGAAAGTGTTTCTACTGCAATGAGAAAGGTCATTGGAAACCCCAATGTCCTAAACTTCTTACAAAGAAACAAGGTATTTCTATTTATAAACTTTAAGAGTTTTAGTGAATTGTTATCTAATTGGATTTATGATTCTGGACTAACTTTGTTTATTTGTTTTCTTCTTCTTATAGGCCAAGCTACTTGAACTCAATTGAGTTGGATCAGAAAGCTGGACCAAGGGTGAAATCGTCCAGATGAAGATGAAGCTCTTCAATTTATTTCTGAATTAATTGTTTTAGTTTAAAGACAATTTGGATTTCAAATTTTAGTTAGGGATATTTATCCCTGTTTTCTCATATTGTTGCAATACATTTTTTTATTATTATTATTAATAAAGTTTATTTTCGAAATTCAATATTGCAAATTATGAGATTGAGCTTCATTTATTTTATCTTCATCAATTATTACCACATTATATTTATATGTTTGTATGTGTAAGTGTTTTTATTATTGATGTAAATTCTATAATATTTACAACTCTTCATAGAGTTATATTAAATAAACACTAGAAACTATTTCTATGTTTATTGATAATTGTTAATTCTAATACAATTATTAAGAATTTGTTTAATAAAAAGATCTTTTGATCTGATAGGGGTGGAGAAAAGTTAAGAAAACTATGTAGTTCAATGATCTTTTATATCTAATAAACTCTGGATAGTATTCAACTCCACATAAACTCTATCACACTTAGAGAATCATGATCTTTACAACCTTTATGTATAATATGGGTGGATCATAATATCTATATACATAGGGGTGGAGGTTATCCACAAGTACCCTATATGTATATTCTTAGGGGTGGAGTCTATTCCACAATTCCCTATGTAACACATATCTTGTAACACCCTAACTAACATAGGCGTATTACGTGATTTTTAAACATACTGTGCAGCTCATTGCTAATCAACGAGGTTTATGGAAAAACGTGATTAATTAAATTTTTTGCTTTTTAATTAAACTTATAAAACAATATTACAAAAGACTCGGGATCCCGATTATAAAATCATTTACAAAAAGATTTAACTGTTTAACTGATACATAAAATAAATGTCGTCTAACGACAAGTTACAAAAATCAGCCTCACTGTCCCGATGATCGTACGCTCCAGGCCTAACCGCCCCGACATGTACAATCTTCATAAGCTCGCTCACGGTCCATCAGCTTTAGCCTTGCCTTTACCTACACATAAACATAGAACTGTGAGTCGACAGACTCAGTAAGAAAAGCATAATAATACTCATACATAATCCCGGTTATGATCAGACGCCCATACCCCTGATCATAACCCTAACTGCCGTGTCCAACACGATACTGAGTCCCGCTACTGCCGTGTCCAACACCTGCATCGAGCCACTACCGCCATGTCCAACATGGTACCGAGTTACGAACGTTCATAGGGACGGTACTATTGACACGTAACAACCTGATCGGTCGAACCGGTCATACTCCGGCTGCTGGTCATACTCCAGCCTGTACCGACGTGTTACTATATCCTCCTGATCGGTCGAACCGGTCATACTCCGGCTGCTGGTCATACTCCAGCTTGTACCGACGGGATACGTCAATAGTACGGAACCACCAACCAAGTGTCAGCCTGATCGGTCGAACCGGTCATACTCCGGCTGTTGGTCATACTCCAGCCTGTACCGACGTGACAGGGTTGGATGGTTCGAAGCCAACATACATAACTAATGTAATCTAACAAGCTTCCTACATGCTCGCTAAACATGTAATCTACATATGCATACTGTTATACTAATCTTACCTGGATTCCGAATTCAGGTGTGCCGGTCAACCTGACTGGAACTTTAGCTGAGCGGCGGATTACAGGCTCCTAAACCATAAAAATCACAACACTATAAGTGACACGCTAAATCACTTCCCGGCGACTTAAAATAGGAACTAAAAGTTTCCCTATCGATAAAAAGCATGGCAATACCCCTTAAAACATAAAAACGAGGAAAACACGGGTTTCTGAAAATTCCCCAACCGGTAGACCGGTTCTGCAACCGGAATTCCGGTTCTGGGAATTACTGGACCCTCATCCGGAATTCCGGTTGCACAACCGGAATTCTGGTTCCTCGCAGGAATTTTTTCAAAAATTCACAACTCGAACAATTCTAACCCAAATCACACAAGATCTTCCAGACCTATTCTATATGCCCCAAATAACCATTCAAAGGCAACAAAACCACCCAAAACTCACAGAATCACAAAACACCATTAAAGACCAAGCTTTGAGTTCCAAAACTCAAACTTGGTTAGAATCCACTAACATGCAATCAAACTAGATCAAACCTACATAATCATGCATAACTAAGCCTCTGAAAATGAAAACAATCAACTACAGCAAGTAATTACAGATTCAACATATATTTTTCAAAATTCATGTTCTTGAGCTAAAAACTTCAAAACTTGGATTTAAGCAACTATCATGCAAACACTAACTCTAAACTACTTAAAATAGCAAGATTAAACCTTAGAAAACAACAACAAAGCACAGCAGCAAGTATCACCACAATTCACATGCAACCATCATTTTTTACACATTTTCTTCATAAAATACAAGAGAAAGAGATTGGGGACCTTACCAAAGTTTCAAGAATGCTTAGATTGAAAGGGAAAGGCTTGAAAATCAAAAGAAAAACCCACGTTCTTGCTGCTCCAAAGAGGCCGAACAAGAGAGAGAGAGGTTGAGAGGAAAAAGCTTCCAACTTTCTATTTTTTTTTAAACTTTGAAATTTTTGTAAAATAAACTAACAAGTCACTTAACATATATCAACCTTATTTCAGCAAGGTAATAAGCATTTAACATATATTTTTCAATTAAATAAAATCACTAAAAGCCAAAATATCATTGGGGCAAAAAGACCATTTTGCCCCTCCACACTAAAATCACATAAAACACACTAAAGGGGTATTTTTGGGAAATTCTAAATTCCCGGCCATTCCCGACATTCCCATTGTCTAAAACCCGTCCCAAACTACTAACATACTAAGTTGTGATTTCTACTGAGCCAAACGCCGAGTTCCTAAATACCGGGCACCGGAAATGCAAAATATGAAAACTACTGAATAACATAACCATGCATTTCTGAATTCCATAAATAACAGTAATAAATTATTTAAATAGCTATAAATAATTTTCATAAATAATCCAGATTAACTGCTAATTTCCAAATTAAACTAAGCGGGCTTTACAACTATCCCCCCTTAAAAGGATTTCGTCCCCGAAATCTAACCTGAATAACTCTGGATATTGAGCTCTCATATCTGACTCTAGCTCCCAGGTGGCTTCCTCCACCTTGCTGTTTCTCCAGAGAACCTTGACCAATGCTATGGTCTTATTCCGAAGGACTTTATCCTTTCTATCCAGGATCTGCACTGGCTGTTCCTCATAAGTCATGTCTGGCTGTAGCTCAAGACTCTCATAACTGAGTACATGAGAGGGATCTGAAACGTATTTTCTCAACATCGAGACATGGAATACGTTGTGAACTGCTGATAAGGCTGGAGGCAATGCTAACCGATATGCCACTTGACCTATCTTCTCGAGAATCTCGAAAGGTCCTGTAAATCTAGGGCATAACTTGCCTCTTTTCCTGAAACGTTTAATCCCCTTCATCGGAGATACCCTCAAAAACACATTGTCCCCTACTTGGAACTCAACATCTTTGCGTTTCGGATCTGCGTAACTCTTCTGTCTGCTCTGTGAGGCAAGCATTCTAGCTTTTATCTTCTCTATTGCCTCATTGGTCCGCTGCACTGACTCTGGACCTAGGTATTTCCTCTCCCCTGTCTCATCCCAGTGGATAGGGGATCTACATTTCCTACCGTATAACAGTTCATAGGGAGCCATCCCTATCGTACTCTGATAACTGTTGTTGTAAGAAAATTCTATCAACGGTAGATATTTATTCCATGAGCCTTCAAAGTCCATAACACAGGCTCTCAACATATCCTCCAATATCTGAATTGTCCTTTCGGACTGACCATCTGTCTGAGGATGGAATGCTGTACTGAATTTCAGCTTTGTACCCATTGCTCTTTGCAAACTTTGCCAAAATTTGGAGGTAAACTTCGGATCCCTGTCCGAAACTATAGACTTCGGTACTCCGTGAAGTCTCACTATCTCTCTGACATACAACTCTGCCAACTGATCCACTGTAAATGTTGTTCTAACCGGCAGAAAGTGAGCATATTTCGTAAATCGATCTACCACTACCCAGATGGAATTAAATAAACCCGTGGTCCTAGGTAACCCGACCACAAAATCCATCGTGATATCTTCCCATTTCCATTCTGGTAGGGTTAGAGGCTGCAACAACCCTGCTGGTCTCTGATGTTCAGCCTTAATCTGCTGACAAGTGAGGCATCTCGACACGAATTCTACCAAATTCTTCTTCATACCGCTCCACCAGAAGTACGGTTTCAAATCTTGGTACATCTTAGTGGTGCCGGGATGTAGAGAATACGTGGTAGAATGAGCCTCCTCAAATATCTCATTCCTGAGTTCCACACTATTCGGAACACAAACCCTAGCTTTATACAAAAGCATCCCGCTGTCTGACACTGAAAAGTCTTTGGCTTGACCAGCCAATACCTCATCTCAGATTTTCACTAACTCTGGATCCGTCATCTGAGCGACTTTTATTCTTTCCAACAAGTCAGATTGTAGCGTCAAGTTGTGAAGCTGACCTACCACAAACTCAATGCTGGATCTAACCATATCCTCTGCTAACTGAGGTGAGATCTGAACCATACTAGCTACTTGCCCAGGACCCTTTCTGCTCAGGGCATCGGCCACTACATTGGCCTTTCTGGGATGATAGAGAATCTCACAATCGTAATCTTTCACTAATTCCACCAACGTCTCTGTCTCATGTTTAAATCCTTCTGAGTAAAGAAATATTTGAGACTTTTATGGTCTGAATAGATTTCACACTTTTCCCCGTAAAGATAATGCCGCCAAATCTTTAATGCGAAAACCACCGCGGCCAACTCTAGATCATGAGTCGGGTATCGCTGTTCATAATCCTTTAACTGACGGGAGGCATAAGCGATGACCCAATCGGCTTGCATCAATACACAACCCAAACCCTGTTTGGATGCGTCACAATAAACTACGAACTTCTCTTTATCCGAAGGCAAAGCTAGCACTGGAGCGGTAATCAACCTCTGCTTTAGCTCCTGGAAACTAGCTTCGCACTTGTCTGACCAAATAAATCGCTGATTCTTCTTTGTAAGCTCGGTTAGGGGCATTGAAATTTTGGAGAACCCTTCGACGAACCTACGGTAGTACCCAGCTAAACCCAAGAAGCTTCTGATCTCTGTCACTGTCTTCGGTCTCCGCCAATCCCTGACGGATTCAATCTTCCCGGGATCCACCTTGATCCCATCCTTGCTCACAATGTGCCCTAGAAAGGACACCTGAGATAGCCAGAACTCACATTTCTTGAACTTGGCATAAAGCTTATGTTCTCGAAGCCGTTGCAGTACCATCTGAAGATGTAACTCATGCTCCTCTTCTGATTGAGAGTACACGAGGATGTCGTCGATAAACACAATCACACAGATATCGAGGAAATCCTTGAATACTCTATTCATCAGGTCCATGAATGCTGCAGGAGCATTGGTTAGTCCGAATGACATAACCAGAAATTCGTAATGTCCATACCTAGTGCGGAAAGCCGTCTTCGGAATGTCCTCCTCTCGGATTCTCAACTGATGATAACCCGAACGGAGATCAATCTTAGAAAAGACCGTCTTCCCCTGAAGCTGATCGAACAAATCATCGATCCTAGGTAATGGATATTTATTCTTCACCGTTAGCTTGTTCAACTCCCTGTAGTCGATGCACATCCTCATAGATCCATCCTTCTTCTTCACGAATAAAACCGGGGCTCCCCAGGGTGACACACTGGGCCGAATAAACCCTATGTCAAGCAACCCTTGGAGCTGAATCTTTAATTCCTTAAGTTCAGCTGGAGCCATTCTATACGGGGCTTTGGAAACCGGTTCCACCCCTGGTGCCAAGTCTATCACAAAGTCAATCTCCCGCTGAGGTGGTAACCCTGGAAGTTCTTCGGGAAAAACATCTAAAAATTCCCGAACCACCTTGATGTCCTCTGGCCGAATGGTATCTGGCCGAGTGGTGTCCACCACCACGGCCAGAAACCCTAAGCAACCGCCGTGCAACAATTCCCTAGCTGACATAGCCGAGTTCACCGGGATCCGAGATCCCTGAACTGAACCAACAAACACAAATGTTTCCTCACTTTCCGGTTGGAAGATCACCATCTTCCTTTTACAATCAATACTCGCCGAATATTTAGATAGGAAATCCATTCCTAAAATAATATCGAATTCGACTAAACTCATCTCTATCAGATCAGCACTTAACTCACTACCATCTATCCTGATCGGCATAGACCTAATCCACCTATTGGAGATAACCAATTCTCTGCCAGGTAACAGGGTTCCAAACCCTGATTCATATCTATCAAACAGTCTACCCAATTTACTAAAGACTCTGGCCGCCACATAAGAATGTGTAGCCCCAGAATCAAACAGCACTGAATATAGCGAGTTGTTAATAGAAAGCTGACCTGTGACAACTGATGGGCTGGCATCTGCTTCAGCCTGCGTGATAGCGAACACCCTGGCTGGAGTGGGTATCGCTGGAGCTCTCGGTGCCTCTGGTCGAAGCTGGGGACAGTCCCTCTTGAAGTGTCCGGGCATGCCACAATGAAAGCATCCCTGACCTTTGCACTCACCCCGATACTGCCTTTTGCAGCTAGGGCACTCGGGATAGGAGAAGCGGGTCTCAGTACCACCAGGACGACTCCCTCTGTTCTGGTTCTGGTTCCCCCGGAACCTCTTGTTCTGACTCGAGCCACCGGAAGCAGTGGGTGCTCTCTTCCTCTGGTCAATGGCCGAACCACTACTCCCCCTGCTAAAGCCTGATGCAGGAGGGGTAGCAGCCCCGCCACTCACCGGAGTACTAGCTGACTCCGACATACACCCAACTGCGCCCTCAGCTCGCAGTGCCTTCTCCACCATCTGAGCATAGGTGGTGCTGTCGTCTGTGGTGATCATCAGATCATGCCTGATTTTGGCATTCAACCCATCTAGATACTTCTCCTTCTTGCTGAAGTCGGTCGGCACAATTCCCAAGGCTAACCTCGCCAACCGATCAAACTGAGTAGTATACTCAGTGATGCTCATATTCTCACGCTGGGTCAGGTGAGCGAACTCTTTCCTCTTGGCGCTTCTAACCGCCTCATTGTAGTACTTTGCGTTGAAGAGTTCCTGGAACCTTTCCCAGGTCATGGTGGTGACGTCATGGATCTGAGACACCATGTCCCACCAGACCAGAGCGTCCTCCGGAACTGGAAAGTGGCACACACCACTCTGTCGTTACCGGTGACACCCATAAAGTTCAGGATCTTGGTAATCACCGTCAGCCACTGCTCGGCTTTCATCACGTCCGGACCTCCCAGGAAAACCGGAGGTGCTTGCTTCCGGAACTGTTCGTACAGAGGTTCCAATCTATTGGCCGCCACCACTATCTCGGCACAGGCGGCGAGGGCGGTGCCACCGGAACTACGGCACCGGGCTGCGGGACCACCCTGTTTGTCTCAACCTACGAATCTCGAGGTCTTGCTCTTCGATCCGGGCTTGCATCTCCGCAAACCGTAACTCCCAGTCTGGGCTCCACGATCGGGCAGGGAGCACAGGCGGCTTGTGGTGGGTTCTCATCACCCCGACCACGAGCCCTGCCTCGGGGACCTCTACCTCGGCCCACAACGGTGGGGAAGGCGAGCTCCATGTCCTTGGTTTGACCCTACGGAGTTGCCCTGACTCCTGGTAGTCCGCCTGGCGTCCATCTGATTAGAACTGCCTGCGAAACCAAGAGTTGGCATATCAGGTCGTATTCAAGGAGAGCTTACTAATGCCGCTTAATTTGGAAATTAAAAACGAAACATGCGCCTATTCTACTATCAGGCTACTAACATGCTTCCTAACAGGCTTTTCTTTTTCATAACTGAATAAAATAAACTACTAAAGCAATAAAGGCTTACTGAACCGTGAAACGAGCTAACTGCTGATGATGATTGTACATGTCGTGACGATCTTCGGAAGACAACCTGGCGGCTCTGATACCAAATTGTAACACCCTAACTAACATAGGCGTATTACGTGATTTTTAAACATACTGTGCAGCTCGTTTCTAATCAACGAGGTTTATGGAAAAACGTGATTAATTAAATTTTTTGCTTTTTAATTAAACTTATAACACAATATTACAAAAGACTCGGGATCCCGATTATAAAATCATTTACAAAAAGATTTAACTGTTTAACTGATACATAAAATAAATGTCGTCTAACGACCAGTTACAAAAATCAGCCTCACTGTCCCGATGATCGTACGCTCCAGGCCTAACTGCCCCGACATGTACAATCTTCATAAGCTCGCTCACGGTCCATCAGCTTTAGCCTTGCCTTTACCTACACATAAACATAGAACTGTGAGTCGACCGACTCAGTAAGAAAAGCATAATAATACTCATACATAATCCCGGTTATGATCAGACGCCCATACCCCTGATCATAACCCTAACTGCCGTGTCCAACACGATACTGAGTCCCGCTACTGCCGTGTCCAACACGGTACTGAGCCACTACTGCCATGTCCAACATGGTGCGAGTTACGAACGTTCATAGGGACGGTACTATTGACACGTAACAACGATCGGTCGAGCCGGTCATACTCATTCTTGGTCATACTCCGGCTGTCTGGCGTGTTACTATATCCTCACGATCGGTCGAACCGGTCATACTCATTCTTGGTCGTACTCCGGCTGTCTGCAGACGGGATACGTCAATAGTACGGAACCACTAACCAAGTGTCGGCTGATCGGTCGAGCCGGTCATACTCCATTTCTTGGTCATACTCCGGCTGTCTCGACGTGACGGGGTTGGATGGTTCGAAGCCAACATACATAACTAATGTAATCTAACAGGCTTCCTACATGCTCGCTAAACATGTAATCTACATATGCATACTGTTATACTAATCTTACCCGGATTACGAATTCGGGTGTCTTGGGTCAACCTGACTGGAACTTTAGCTGAGCGGCGGATTACAGGCTCCTAAACCATAAAAATCACAACACTATAAGTGACACGCTAAATCACTTCCCGGGGACTTAAACTAGGAACTAAAAGTTTCCCTATCGATAAAAAGCATGGCAATACCCCTTAAAACATAAAAACGAGGAAAACACGGGTTTCTGAAAATTCCCCAACCGGTAGACCGGTTCTGCAACCGGAATTCCGGTTCTGGGAATTACTGGAACCGGAATTCTAGTTCCTCGCAAGAATTTTTTCAAAAATTCACAACTCGAACAATTCTAACCCAAATCACACAAGATCTTCCAGACCAATTCTATATGCCCCAAATAACCATTCAAAGGCAACAAAACCATCCAGAACTCACAGAATCACAAAACACCATTAAAGACCAAGCTTTGAGTTCCAAAACTCAAACTTGGTTAGAATCCACTAACATGCAATCAAACTAGATCAAACCTACATAATCATGCATAACTAAGCCTCTGAAAATGAAAACAATCAACTACAGCAAGTAATTACAGATTCAACATATATTTTTCAAAATTCATGTTCTTGAGCTAAAAACTTCAAAACTTGGATTTAAGCAACTATCTTGCAAACACTAACTCTAAACTACTTAAAATAGCAAGATTAAACCTTAGAAAACAACAACAAAGCACAGCAGCAAGTATCACCACAATTCACATGCAACCATCATTTTTTACACATTTTCTTCATAAAATACAAGAGAAAGAGATTAGGGACCTTACCAAAGTTTCAAGAATGCTTAGATTGAAAGGGAAAGGCTTGAAAATCAAAAGAAAAACCCATGTTCTTGCTGCTCCAAAGAGGCCGAACAAGAGAGAGAGGTTGAGAGGAAAAAGCTTCCAACTTTCTATTTTTTTTTAAACTTTGAAATTTTTGTAAAATAAACTAACAAGTCACTTAACATATATCAACCTTATTTCAGCAAGGTAATAAGCATTTAACATATCTTTTTCAATTAAATAAAATCACTAAAAGCCAAAATATCATTGGGGCAAAAAGACCATTTTGCCCCTCCACACTAAAATCACATAAAACACACTAAAGGGGTATTTTTGGGAAATTCTAAATTCCCGACCATTCCCGACATTCCCAATGTCTAAAATCCGTCCCAAACTACTAACATACTAAGTTGTGATTTCTACTGAGCCAAACGCCGAGTTCCAAAATACCGGGCACCGGAAATGCAAAATATGAAAACTACTGAATAACATAACCATGCATTTCTGAATTCCATAAATAACAGTAATAAATTATTTAAATAGCTATAAATAATTTTCATAAATAATCCAGATTAACTGCTAATTTCCAAATTAAACTAAGCGGGCTTTACATATCTTCTTTAAACATGGAAGTAATATAATGAGTCAGCTATTATCAATATAAATTCTTGATCTTGATTGTATGTTCCATTTCGATTTTACTGTTGTAAGTAAAAGTTTGATACTTTTGAAAGTTCTTTGTTAAAGTTTCACACTACCTTAATTGAGTGGGAGAATTTTAGAATTCTATACCCATCTTCATTAGGTTGATACTTGTGATAGGTACTTAAGAACACTACTAAAAAGAAAATCTAACCATTCACATGGATAGGAATAGCTTATCAAAATTATGAGAATAAGATAAAGAACTCTAGTTCAGTCCATTCGAATGACTTGAATCTAGAATTCTTAATCCTCATAAAATCTTATGGTATCTTAATTTTGATTACTTTATCTCTGGCATGTATTTTTCACTTCAAATACTAGTCTGCTATGTTGATGACTTAGTCTTAACTTAAAGTTTCAGACTAATACAAAAGTCACAACTAGATAACTCTCCAAACAATCAGAGGTCAAAAGTATTATTTAACCAGACATCTGCTATTGAGTGGGAGCTATCTGAGATGTAATCAAGTAGGGAACATTAGAAGATATTCAAGAAAGATTTATGAAAGTGATCTATATGTTAGATATTAAGGAACTGTGTATCAATTGTCCTTGTATCTTACCATCTAATTTCGAGATCTTTGAGATGGTGCTTACTTTGGGGGTGGAGGAGTTATTCAATAATAATTCAAGCTCTACAAGAAGAGAATTATAACTTTGTCTATTCGAAAATACTAGAAAGTTATATTGCTGAAGAAAAGTCTACACTGTATTATCTCAATTACATATTTTAAAATATGAGAGATATGTCTTCTGTTTATTCAGATGTACTTTTAAAACAGTAAAGATTTCAGTATCCCTTGATGAGTAAAGCATATAGTAAAGGATGTTTCATAAGAGTATTTATGAACTAGTTCCAGAAGTTTGGGTGGATTCAAATATACTACACTTGATCTGAAGATCAAGACATCAGATTGACCTATTTGCACAGTTTGTTTTATATTAGTGCAAGTGGGAGTTTGTTGGGTTTTATGCCCTAAATAAAACTCTTTACAATCTGATTAGTTATCAATATAAGAAATTTGAAGTGATTGATGTTTGCATGAATTTTACATGCTAATGGTTTAATATGTTTATTACATTTACACACAAAATCAGTTAAATCCAGATCATATGTTTATTCACAATTACAGTATCGTCAACACAGTGGAATGTGATTGTGATCATATGAATCAAAAGACTTAGTCCCTGTTTCATCAGTGTTATTGGGTTTACACTAATGTGATAATCAGCGATGATGTGTACTTACACTTGGAGTAAGTGTTATGTTCTTTCCAGTACATTAGTAAAGTATACTAGTTTCGAATGTATGGAGTATACATTGGACTGGACCGATATTGCAACTAAGTTAAGATATTACAAACTTACCGTTATATATATCTTTCCAAGTCAATATCAGTAGTTGATCTTAAGATTAAAACAATCTAAATCCTGATATGCTTAGGCTCAACTCAGGAGACTTATTCATGTTCTTTGATTTATTAGTTAAGCCTATTTTTAGGTCAGGGTGATACGTATATTTTGGGAACATGATAGTATGATTGAGTGGGAGTGCTGAACATAAATATGGAATCTATAGCTTCTACTGGTGTATAGAAGTCAAGTGATGATTCCCTTCGAGCTTAGCAAATAGAAGTAAATGGATGAGCTCTTGTTTAACTGACTAATTATTAGATCACTAAACACCATTTACAGGTAGCTAAGTGTTTTAAGGGGCAAAATACATTGAGGGGTGAGAATGGTAAAGAAATCCCATCTCGATGTAGATCATCTATATAGAGGATCTTTAAATCACAATAAGATTAGAACAATGGTTAAATGAGATAGCATATTGATATCGTGAAACATATAATATGCTCTATATAAGTCTGAGAGTGCAATTCTAAGTTCTAAGAGTGGATTCAACGAAGAATTAATAAGTAGGAATTTACTTGGTAAATTTTGTTCACTTATTGGAAGCTCAGCATATAGATCCATGGTCCCCATTCTAGTTGAGAACATTCTGCTTGTAAGACTCATTAATTGATTCGTGATTGATCAATTATAATTCTAAAGTTAGACTATGTCTAATTTTATGAATTTTCACTAAGCAGGGGTGAAATTGTAAAGAAAAGAGTTTCTAGGTTTATTTATTTATTAATGGACTTTATATGTCTAATTAATAATTAAATTAAATGACAATATTATTTAATAATCTATTTTAGTTATTAAATAATTAGTTTTGGCATTTAAAAGGTTAGAATTGGAAAATTGGCAATTTTGAGAAAATAGAAATAAAATTTGATAAAGCTGCAAAATTAAGTGGGGCCCACTACAACACCATGGCCGGCCACTTATTGAGGGTTTTTCAAATTAATATTTTCATTATTTTAATGCCAAATAATTCTTAACCTAAACCTACTAGTTGCCTATAAATAGAAAGTGATGGCTCAGTCAAATCATAAGTTTTCACAAGCCTTTCTGACAGAAATTTTTCTCTTCAGAAAAATTGAGCCTTCCCCACTTTCTATACCTGGCCAAAATCTCTCTTCTCTTTTCCCTTCATCAATTTCGAACCCTAGTGAAAGAGTAAGTGCCCACACACAGCAAGCAGTAACTCAATCATAGATTGGAAGACTGTGAAGGATCAAACTTGAAGAAGAAGGACATTCGGGCTCAGATCTTGATTATACTCTGCTACAGAAAGGATACAAGGATTAGAGATCTGAGTGGAAGGAGACATTAATTCCGTTGCATCAATGTAAGGTTTTCTTAACTTTATATGTGTTTAATTTATCGTTTTAGAAAGTTCATATTTAGGGTGTTTAAACAACATACTTGTGAGTAGATCTAAGATCCTAGTAAAATAAATTCCAACACTATTCTCAAAATAATAATTATGGGCATAAGCAACAGGGTGCCTACCAGTAGAGAAATCAGCCCCAACAAAACCAACAACAGCCGCAACAACAAAATCCTAGTGGATGCTTAAATATCCAAGCTGACTTATTGCTCCAATTCATGATGGAGACTAGAGCCTCTATTAAAACTCTAGAAACTCAGATGGAACAATTGGCTACTCAAGTGGCAAAACAAGCTCAAGGAAATTCACCTAGCACTAGTGAGGCAAAAGGAAAAGAGCAATGTAAAGCAATTTCCTTGAGGAGTGGAAAGAGTTATGAGGGACCTAGTAGCAAGCAACCAGTTGAAGTTGGGGTTCAGGATCAACAGGCACACACACAGGCAGCAAAGGAAAAGAAGACTACAGAAGGTCTTGCACCAAAAGAAGCTTCGCCTCCGATCAGCATAGATCACCATATTAAAATTCCATACCCTCAAAGACTCCGCAAGAACAACCTCGACAAGCAGTTTTCAAAATTTCTTGAAATATTTAGGAAGCTGCACATTAACATTCCATTTGCGGTGGCCTTGGAGAAAATGCCAACTTACTTGAAGTTCATGAAAGAAATTTTAGCTAAGAAAAGGAAGTTGCAAGAATTCGAGACAGTGGCACTCACTGAGGAGTGCAGTGCAATTTTGCAAAAGAAACTACCGCCCAAGCTTAAAGATCCGGGTAGTTTCAATATTCTATGCTCTATAGGGGGTTAGGTGGAAACTAAAGCTCTATGTGATCTGGGAGCAAGCATTAATCTAATGCCATTGTCTGTCTTCAAAAGGCTAGGATTGGGAAAAGCAAAGCCTACAACAGTGACTTTACAACTGGCAGATCGTTCTTTGACTCATCGTCGTGGGATAATTGAAGATGTACTGGTGAAGGTTGGTAACTTTAACTTCCTAGCAGATTTCCTAATTCTTAATATGGAAGAAGATTCAACTATTCCCATTATTTTGGGAAGACCATTCTTAGCCACGGGATGAGCATTAATAGATGTTCAAAAGGGGGAGTTAAAGTTGTGAGTGCAAGATGAAAAGGTCAATTTTAATGTTTTTGCCCCAACCGACATTCCTACCTGTTGCAAGATTGAGATGGTGAAGGATTCTTTTGTTAAAGCTGATAAGAAGAAAGCAAAGCCTAAAGAGCGACTTCGAATGATTTGACGTCGTTGGAAAAGATTGATGTGTGGTAATTCAGAAAGTGAACTTACTCTTGTGCAAAACTCTAAAATTAGCAACATTGGAGGTCAATTTTCTTCATTTGGTACAAGGACCCTATTGGATGCAAGAGGTGGACTTGATCCAATTTGAAACAGTATTGAGGCCAAACCCCTTCTGATGGGGGTTCAGGTAAGTCCTTCTCACCTTGAATATTATATCACATTGGGGACAATGTGAATCTTTAGTTTGGGGGGAGGGATTTAAAATTTTTATGTTTTTACTGTCTTTGTTTTTAGTTAATTAATTAGTTTAGTTTTTTCATTTTTTTTTTATTTTTCATGTGTTGATAATTGAAGCCGGTATATTTATTGAACTGCTGTTGCTTATTTGTGCAATGGATTGAAATTTAAACCGTGTGCTTAATTCATAAACTCTTTGGATTGCATTGGATGCCTTGTGAAAAAAAATTTTGTTCTATAGATGTAAATTATTGATTTTTGGATAGTATCACTTTTGTTCTACTTGGGTTTGTGGAATGTTTGCTTGACATGGAATAGAACTTGCGTGACTTACTCTCTTGAAGCGAAATCCTTGATTATTGTTGCTTGGAAAATAATTCAGGCAATTTTCTTTGGACCGATTGAGCATTTCAAGCTTACCTGTAAAAATTTTGTCCTTAGTATAACCAAAGTTGAGCCTTAGCGTGTTTTAAAATTTTAACCATTTCATTGAGCCTAATTTGTTTCTATTATTTATTTTAATTCCCAATGTACCTTATTATGCCATAAGCTTTTAAATAAGTTTGAGGGAATTAAGTGTTATGAGTGGGTATTATTTTAGAAATGGGAGATTGAGGAAGTTATGTAATGTGAAAGTGTCTTACTCATCATTAAAAACAAAGAGAAATAAAAAAAGAAAAAAGAAAAGAAAAGAAAAGAAGAAGAAAAAAAAGCATCGATTTAAAGAAGAAGGAAAAAAAAAAACATGATGGTAGGCACATGAAGTGGAAGTTCTCAATCTTTTACAAGTTTCTTTGGGATAAAAATATGGATAATTGTGGGTGTTTGTTTGTTATATTTTGCTTATGGTATAATAAAGCCTAAATGACCTTTTACCTACCTTTCACCTAAGCCATGATGTTTCAACCAAGAAAGATCTTTTGATTCCGAGAAGGGGTTGTCAACATTAGGGGAGAGAGGTAGGTCATGCAAGCATATTGAACATCGGTTGGCGGAACGTGGGTAAGAGTAGAATGAGTGTGATATGTTTTTCAAATTGAAGAGTTTTGCATTCATACATAATTTTCTCTAACTTATGCATCCAAGTTAATTCCTAGAGTAGTTGAATTGAAATTCTGGTTTGGCCAATTGATTGAAGTTGCACAAGTGGCAGTGGGAGTTTAATTATTTGGAGGCTCAGTTATCTGTCGTGTTGTTTTCGCTTTGTCTTAGTTTTTAGTTTTACTCGAGGGCGAGTAAAGATCTAGTTTGGGGGAATTTCTTAGGCTAAAATTTGTCTAAGTTTCGGGGTCATCTTTTCGGTTAGTTTTCAGTCTTTGTTTCTAGTTTTAGGGCTATTTTACGCTTGATTCTTTTGTTTCAGGTCCTCGGGTGTTTAAAGAAAGTATTTACAAGAATTGAGGAGAAGTGGTGAAAGAATTGAGAAGAAAAACAAGTAAGAGATTTTGCTGCCTAATCCCGTCGCGACGGGACAATACCCCCGTCGAGACGAGAAAAAACCTTCGTCGCGACGAGGCTCCAGTGACGGGATTTTTGGATAATTTCGTAATTTCACGAATTTTAAAGATGAGACTTGGTTTAAATAGAGGGAGTTCATGAAAATTGGGATTCATTCCGATTTGGAGCCCTAGAAACAAAGGAGGAGGCTAGAAGAGCGGCTTGGGGCGACCCGGATCAATTGCTTCAACTAGTTCTTTCTCTTCTCTTTAATTTTTCTATGCTATTTTCTGTTTCAATTTTAATTATGGATTTGATTATAGATGTTATGAACTAAACTCCTATTTATGGAGATGATGATTGTTGATTGACATTATCTTTAGTTAATATTAATTGCTATTTTTCCTTTTTTGATTGTGAAATTTATCCATATTTGTGTTAATTCCATGTTTAAGCTTGATCACCTTTTACATGTTCTCTGATCTCAATTCAAAATCTGAAAAGTGAGAATTGAGAATGCTAAAATTGGATAAACTAGGTTTTGATGTGAAACGAAAGTATTTAGATAGCCTTAGTGACAATTAGATTATTGCGTATTGCTGATTATATGTTAGTCTAATTCAGAGATGATTAGATAACATGTAATTTAGGGCCTAAAAGATCTGAAAAGAGTTGGGTTAATTTTATAATATGTCATACATTCACATTCATAAAGGGAAATTTACATATATACTGTTTTTGGACCAAAACTTTACAAAAATACTGGGACACGGCAAAAACAACTTTTTTACTGCCCCAGCCCATTTTCTTTACTTTTGTACTGCCCAAGCCCAACAACTTAACATTTATACTGTGAACAATAAAAAACACGGGAAAACGACCTGCTTCGTGTGTGGGGAGTCGCCGGAGTCGGAGATCACCAAGAAAAAACCATAAAATTCGGCGAAGAGAAAAAATTACTAAATCAACAACAAATCAAGAACGAACAACAATATTTACATATATCATTCCTAAGAAACGATTAATAATGTACAATATAAAAATCAAGGTTGTTTCAAAGTTGTTTTTATCTTATTAACACAAATTTATTGCTAATTATAGGGATAAGCCCAATAATAAAAAAAGAACACTAGAAAACGATTTGTGTGCATTGTTTTGTAGTGTTATTTTACTGTTGTTTTAATATGAAAAAAAGGCCACGTAAATAAAATATTGTGAAAAATGACAGGACATGAAATCTATACCAGTTCTCATAAAGAACACCAGAAAATGATTGTGTGCATTGTTTTGTAGTGTTATTTTACTGTTGTTTTAATATAAAAAAAAAAGGCCACGTAAATAAAATATTATGAAAAATGACAGGACATGAAATCTATACTAGTTCTCATAAAGAGCAGTGGACAATGGGAAAAAGAACATAATTATTTTAAGAGAATGTGGCAATGCTCAAAAACAACACAACAATACTTGAAAACAACACAACAACAACAGAATCATACACATTGGAACACCAATCAGAAGAAGGAGGAGAGTCAAAAACAAGAGAATTTGAAAACGACAAATTTGACACAGTTGACTATGCGAAGCTGGTTGCTAAAAAAATAGTAGAACAACTTGAAAACAACAGAAAAAAACTAGATTCGGAAATCGACAACAACAACGCGAAGCTAATAACAAACAAACATCACCCAGAAGTAGAAAAAAGTCAAGCATACAAGGACAAGGAAACTCTGAAGAATTTCCTCAGCTACTACGCACAACCAAAGCGGAGGAAAACACCCACTAGAGGAAGA
The DNA here is from genome assembly GCF_029168945.1 of Cannabis sativa. Lineage (NCBI taxonomy): Eukaryota > Viridiplantae > Streptophyta > Magnoliopsida > Rosales > Cannabaceae > Cannabis > Cannabis sativa. Next base: position 51,045,774 of record NC_083607.1, on the reverse strand, counting down.
AGTATAGCCAATATTACTTCAATCAATGTTTATGAACCCATGGTATGTATAAAAATTGTATAATTGTAAACATCTATTTTTAAAACAAAATGAGATAGGTGTCCGTTAGATGAGCCTTTTGGTGCCACGTAGGAGGATGATCTTACACGTGTACAAGATGATAGTCAACATTCATTTAGATTCTTTATATACATAATATATATTATCAAGGACCACCTAGAAGTAAAGTAGTCTCTATCTTTATTGCATTTTTGACACGTGTAACCAATTAGGACGTTCCATCAATATTTTATACAACATGACAAACTCTCCAGTGATATTGGCTATAACCAGAAGTTACTACTCTAGAATGGTAGTATTCTGATCGGGTGTACTTAAATTCCCAATCCTAAAAAAAATAAAAGAAAACACTACTAAAAAAATACTACAATAACACAAAAAATTAAAGAATAACAAAAACAAGCATAAAAAAAATAGAACAAAAATAAATGAAATCACACACCTCTACAACCCTTTTCCCAATTATTTCCTCAACCACATTTGTTCATTGCACAATCTTTACTGGGGATTACCCTTTCCCTAAAATTTAACAAAACAAAACCAAAATAACAACAATACACAACATGAAAAAAAAAACAAAAATAGAATAAAAGAAACAAAAAAGTCAACATGCAAAATGAGAACCCCAAATAATTTACAGAGAAATGAACAATACAATGAAAATGTAAAAAAAAAAACCCCTAAAACAACACAAGATCAATACGAAAATACCTTCACAGATTTAGGAGACTTCACAAACTCAGTCTCCAACTCAAAATCAAAGTCCGAGTTCTCCACAACAGTTCAAGGACGTTTTCCTCGAGTGTTCTTGGAAGTTCTAGCAGGTAGTTTTTTTTTTAAGGGCAACATGAGAAGTAGAGCTAGGATGATTATCTTTCAAATATTTCTTACCTATTGTTGGTTTGGGTTTCATTTTCTGGGGTTGTTTTGGGGAATTTTTAGCAACAGGGGATGATGAGGATGAACGTGTAACTGCCATTTAGATCGAGGAGGAGTAGTATTTATAGAGAAAAAAGAACGAAAATGGAGGGGAAAATTAAGAGGAAAGCTTGATAAGAAAATGTAATAACTAAAACTTTTTGAAAAGAAATATAAAACTACCCACACCTTGTAACCAGCTGAGAATGTAGTAGAAGAAGAAGATGAACAAGGATTATGGGAGAGTAGATTTATGGTAATGATTATATAACCTTTAAAATATTTGAAAATATTTTATAAAAAAAAATAAAACCCAAAAAAGATATAAAAAGCTCTCATAAATAGTGACACAACAAGTCAAATCATCCCTTTTTTAAAGTACTATTTTTTAAAAAATAAAGAGGCTAAACCCCATGAAAATAGTAAGCCACATAATATATAAAAACATATAACCAATGGCAGTATACTGCCGAATAAATAAAAACAGTAAAAATGTAAATGTCAGCGTGTCACAGTATTTTTGTAATAAATAGAGAAAAGTTAGTACATCATGTAAATTTCCCTTCATAAACTCACCATCATATATACATACATGTATATTCACATTTATATTCATATTCACACACATATATATTCACACAAATATATATCCACGTATCTATTGATACATTCACATTTATATTCACACACATATATTAAAAAGACATATATATATATATATATATTAATGGTCAGGATCACAACCAACATTTCAGCTTTCCAACTGGAACAAAATGTACGCAATAAGTCAGTAGCTGTTATTGATCTGTTTCATGTAGTGAATCATTCCATCAAACACTTCTACTACATTATACATTATTACCAAAACAAAGTTTTTTTTTTTTTTGAAAAAAACAACAAAGTTTATACTATACTGCTCCTAACACAAATATCACCCTTTTTTTTTTGAAAGGGAAATATCATTTGTATTCTAATTACTAATTATAGTGCCACCACTATAGGACGAAACCCAAATCAAATAGGGATGTTTACACTAGATGTCAAATTTCACATCTTATTTACATTTTTATTTATATTTAGTTTTTTAAACTTTTTTGTAAATCTATTTTTTAAGTTTATTTTTCAAAAAATTCTTTAATTACGAAAAATACCTTTGTTGTTTAAATTATCGTTCCTCATTTTTTTTTTAGTCTCTTTTACATGTTAACTCCCTCTTTTTTTTTTTCTTTTTTTTTCATTTTATATTGAGATTAGTATTTTTTTTTTGAAAAAAAAAAATAATGTTTATTAATAATAAAAGTGACATAATTATTTAGAAAAAAAAATACCCCTCAGTTTGTGCTAGTTCAGTGAACTCTTTCCGCTTAGCACTGCAGACGGCTTCATTATAATATTTGGAGGTGCTTGCTTACGGAATCTTTCGTATAACGGCTCCATACGGTTGCCAGCAACAGGTTGTTCTGCTGGCACCACTGGAGCAACAGCGGCCTGAGCTTGTTGTGGAGGCACGGCAGGAAGACCCTGCTGCCTTAATCTCAAAATTTCCTCATCTTGTTGGCGGATTCGATCCTGCATCTCCGCAAACCTCTGCTCCCAATATGGAGGAGCTTGTGGTGGATTTACAAGACGACCACCCTGAGCTCTGCCACAGCCACGGCCGCGACCACTAGATTCTGGGGAATTTGGTTTCCCTGACCGCCTCCAGTCTCAACCATATTACCTTGACTTCTTGTTTTTCGCTGGGCATCCATTTTAAAGGACTTAGCCTGCGAACCCATAAGCCAGGCAGGTTAGACAGCGATCAGAAAGCTTAATACCGCTCTTATGGACTTAAAGGCAACACACTTAAAATAAATAATTATAATCTAATATGCTTCCTAACATACTTTAATAACCACATAAAATTATAAACAAGTATGGGCTTACTGAACCGTGAGCCGAGCTTTCTCTGATAAAAATTGTACATGTCTTGGCAAGATTCGGTAGACAAACCTTGCGGCTCTGATAACGAAATTGTAAAGCCCTAATGCTAAGGCACGCTACAGTGCTTTTTCAATTACAGTGCTATCCTTGCTAATCAAAGATTTTTCTCAAAAAATGTGTCAAATTAAAACTTTTTATAATAAATATTAAACTTTATAATTTACATAATTATTTACAAACACTGGGATCCCGTTTCTAAACTTTTACAAAATGTACCAAAATACAATTTTCAGGACGCATAGCGACTACAAAATATAACCCCAGAAGTCTCGAGATCGAACACTCAAAGTCACGCTGCCACGACATGTACCACCCCATCCCAGCTCAAGCTCACTCCTGTTCAGCTTTTGCCTTTCCTTTACCTACACATGGAAGCAGAATTGTGAGTCAACAGACTCAGTAAGAAAAGCATATAACATATCACATAATACTGACTTGTATCTAGGCGCCCATACACCTATTTGCAAGGCTTAACAGATGAGTAAGAACGTTCTAACTAGGATACGACCATGTACCATGTACCACATGCACTCAGTATACCTTCGTACTAGTGTAGGTAGGGTATGAACCGCACCTTGAGTACTGTTAAGTGTTGTATCCCAGACACCTTCTACCTTCCCGTACAAGTGCTGGTAACACCACGATGTACTTTCAGACATCATACACATTACCAATGCACACTGTACCACAACCGGACAAATGTTGGTATTGTATGAATCACAACATATAAGCATGCATGTACACTAAACATATACATTCATTCGCATATCCATATCACACATTATATACAATTCTTACCTTCTTTAAAGATTCAAGTGTGCTAGCTGACCTGAACAGAAAGTCTCGTGCTAGATGGATGCCCTAATCATATAATGAAACCGGGTAAATCACATGATCGAAAACCTAATCCCGGGAAACCCAAACCTACAACTCTAGGTTCTGTTATATCCCTAGAGATTACACTAACTCAGGAAATAGGGAAACACCCAACTACGGCACTGAAATGGATGAGAATAGAGAAAATGGAGCATTCGGGTACCCTGCCAAAACCTGCTAGCCGGTAACTGGTAAAACCGGCTAGCCGGTTTGCACCAGTTCACCCAAAAACCCCATTTCTTGCTCAAAAGTCCACCAAATGCAACCAAACCATCCAGAGCACCTAATTAGGGCATACACAATATAATCCAACCAGTAGAACTCAGGAAAAAACATCAAACAAAAACATGCCATGGATGAACCAAGTTTGAGTTTTCAAACCCAAACTTGTTCATCCACAAACCCACAACTCAAAACCAGCAGCTAGATCATCATTCTAACTCAAATCAAACTTAGAATATGAAATATAAAACATCTTAACCCTAACAGCCATCAAAACATAAAATCATCTACCAAAAGCAAGCTTATAACACAAGAATCCTCAAAATAAAGGTAATTAGGGTTACCTCAAGTTGAAAATCAATCCCACACCTTGAAAAAGATCCTTGAATCTTGCTGAAATGAAGAATTCAGCAACAACTCTTCTTGGTTCTTGTTGTGTTCGAAGAGAGACAAGGGAAAAGAGAGACAATTCCCTAATTTTGATTTTTTTCCTCTTAAATTCATATTTTCAGCATAACACATACATTAAACACTGAAAACGGGAGCTGTCAACATCCAAGGCAACCAACAAAACCCCTTGACAAAAAGACTAATATACCCTTTGGTGCATAACTTAGGCAAAACAAAGTCTAGGGGTAAAATGGTCAAAAACCATAACCCCGCTCAAACTCGGTATTCTATTTTCTCCAATATATATCCCACTAAGAACTAAGGTTCTGAACTTACCCATGTGATCAAACTAGCCATCCATCGGTGTGACAGTCAGTAGTCCGTAATCCGTAAGGGAAAACACCGGGTAAGCTGTGCAATCCCACACAGCCTGGGGAAGGTCAAGTGGGATAATTCTAAGACTGTGTGCGTATGGGACTACACAGTTGAAGAGGGCTTAAGTGGATTGATTGGTACTACCTATATCGACAAGGTGCATCTTGTTTTTCGGTAGCCCATCTCAAAAGAACTCCACAGTTAAGCGTGCTTAGCCTAGAGCAATTTCAGGATGGGTGACCTCCTGGGAAGTTTTCTTATGAAGCGTGCGAGTGAGGACAAAGCATGCTGGAAACACTCGTGTTGGTCTGTAGGGCCAGTCGTCAGTCCAGGAAGAAGCCAGAGTGGCGTACTCGTGTATAAGAGCCATTCATTCCGTGGGTGTAAGGGCCCAATGGAGGCTTGAAGCGGGACGTTACAATCGCATTTTCCGTTGTCGCCGAGCAAAAATTACAAAAATAACATAATTCACATATAAATCAAATAATACTCCTAGAATTTAATAAAATCTCCGGAATTGAGAAATTATAACTCTAAGCCCATTTCTAACAATGGGGCACAGAGATAATTAAATTCATCACTAATTATAAAAATATCAGAAATTAGTGATAATTTCCTTTACTAATCCAAATTACTAAAGCGTTCATTACATGTATGGTGAATATGAAGGAGATAAGACTCCATCTTTGGAACTAATTTAGGTAGTAACTAAAAAAGTGTTTGAAAGAATGTAAATGGGCATATGGGCGTGTGGTTATAATCCTTTGACGAAGTCTTTTATTTTATTTATTTATTTATTTTTTCTCTCTAATTAGTTAGATTGGTTTTGCTTGGGTGAATGTGTATTTGCATGAAGAAACAACTTTATAGCTTTGGCCCACTTGACTGAATAGTGTAGTACACGTGGGAACCTAAGAGAAATATCCTCTCAACAAACAATATATGAAGACTATGTATGAGTTTACTTGACAGTGTAGCAAGGAAGTTTTAAGGAAAATAATTAAGTTTGAAATTAGTTTTAAGTTGTTGAGTTAATTCAATTGTGGTAGCGGACCATGGTATGGTTTAGTAGACTGTGATATATATAATTCTTAGAGCCTATAAATATATTTCTATTTCTCTTTATTTCTTACTCACAAAGACCAAGCTCTCAAGTTACCCTCTCAATCTCTCCTCCCTTATAGGTTTCTTTAATACTGAGGCTATCATTTTCATTTTCTTAGTCGCTCTCATTCGCACTTTAAATATATTACCATATTTCATTTTTCTCCATCTCACTTGTCAACATAGTTTGCCTTTATATTTCTTAACTCTTAACCACATATTCCTTAAGTTTTATTTTGTTATTCTTTCATTCCTCCAAGCCATTACCATACACCACCATCGCTTCTCCTATACATATATACACATAAATATATATAGAGAGAGTTCATCACATGCTTCATCATTTTAACGTCCCTATCTTCATCGTTTTAGATTCAAGTTTCTAGTGCTCTACTAGATTTTATTTAGAAACTAAGATATCATTTTATAATTTTAACTTTGTAGATTCAAGGTTAAAGTTTCATTTATACATATATATATAATACATATATAAATATATACCCTTATAATAAATCCTAATTAAAGAGTATGAAATTCATGTTTTTTGTAAGATAATTATTTTTCTCATTACCATCAAGGATAGGACTCCACATTTGAGGTAAGAAAATTAAGTAAAAACTTTTAAGGTTTCTGTATGAAAAAATGTTCATAAAGGAGTGGGAATGAGGTATAAGACTTCTAACCTATTTTTATTTCTTCATTATTATATAATGATGTTTGAATAATAGATGGTACGATGGGTTCGCATTATTTAAATAATAGATATGTGTATGTGGTTTGAATAATGGACAGTACAATAGATTCACATTATTTAAATTATAGATATGCATAAGTAGTTTGAATAATGGTCGGTACAATGGATTTGCATTATTTAAACTAGTTATGTTGTTTGGACAGTAGATGGTACAATGGATTCACATTATTTAAACAATGATATGATTATGGTATAATTATGATATAATTATGATATGTTATGCTATTTAAATAATGTATAGTAGTTAGACATTATTTAAATTAGATAGATTGTAGCTTATGTGATGATATGATTTGACCGAGAAGATAATGGTTAAATACTTGATTGTTTGATCTAAATGGTAGATAGGTGGTCATTTAGTAGTGGATATGATTTTACAAAACCCAATCCTCTGCCATTTAGTCTACTAGCTCGGTTTATTTGTCATAGTTTGACACGGGCATAATCATTATTATCTGACTTAATTTAGAAACTAATTATTAGTTACTAGTGATAAAATTAAGTTTATGTATGGCTATTTGTCTAGATATGTGCATGTACGTTTTAGTTGTGTATTATTTTTATTTATGTGACTACCTGGCATAGATTTTTTTACTGAGTTTACTAGCTCACACTTATCAAATTACCATGTGCAGACCAATGTAACTAAAAGATTAGAAGGATGGTGGCAAGTGGGACTTTGGACGCTTGTGTGTGTGAACTCGTTGAGGGCCATATAACAGGGGGTGCTCTGTTTTATTTATTTACGATATTGAATTAATGTTACAATTATTTTTATTTATTATTTATTTTATCTTAAGTACAAAAATTGGCCAGTTGTGAACATTTTCAAATATTAAATAAAAATGTGACATTATGATTTTCTGCGTTTAACGCTTGTAAATAAAATTAATATTTTTATAAAAGTACAGGTGTTACAATCATAAACTTACCGTAATATCATTCTAAGTAAATATCACTTAGTTGATCTTAGATCAATAATTTCAATCCTGATATGGTTAGGTTCTGATTTAATTATATTGTATAATTTATGTTCTTTGACTTGTTCGTTAAAGTTGATCAAATGAATCTTCCCAATACTTACATCTTAGAAACATGGTAGTACAATTGTGATGAGAGCGTAATCATAGATATAAAATCTCTAGCTTCTATAAATGAATCGAAGTGAAACGATAATTTCCTTTAGCTAAACGAGATTAATTATAGGAGTACTCACTTCAATAATTATATTAGTTTACTGATATATCATTTACAAGAACCTAAGTGTTTTAAGGATAAAATAAATTGAAGGGTATAAAGGTAAAATTATCCATACTCGATGTGATAAAGGTTCAAAATGATACATTTTAAGTCTTTATTTGTACACATATAATTAATATAAATTAAATATTTTTTATTTTTAATGGTTAATATATTTCAATTAGAAATATTTAATTTACTTTATTTTTATGTTATTTTTCACATTGGAGAAAGTGGTAAAAGCAAAATGTGAAAGAAAAAATGTGTTACGTAAGATACAAATAATCAAAATCAAAAGCACACATCAAGATGAGTGTTAATAGATACATTTATGTATCATTAGTTTGGGTAAATTGTTCAATTAACGTGGGCTTTATTTAGCCAAAATTGGGCCAAGTTATATTCAATAACTCATAGACCAAGCCCAATATATTGTCCAATTAAAGATACCAAGTCACACCATGTGATCCATTCTCTCTTAGATGAAGGCTCAAGCTTGCAACATGTCCCACGTCCCACACCAGCACCCACTCACCTGATGCATTTCTCGAATATTTTCTATTTATTTCTCAGCTTTTTGAGCCACTAAATCATCTTTGTGGAACACGAAAATACTACTGTGGAGAGCAAAGGTTCACTACAAATAGACCCCAAAACAAATGAAAAAAACATCAGATTTTAGAGTAGAAAAAATACATTTTGTTATTTTATTTTTTTCTCTTATTATTATTTTATTTATACTTCTTTTAGTGACAAAAATGAGTGTATTAAAATAATAATATTGGTGAGGTTAGAGTGTAGTTATTGTACTTTTTATTCTTAATATTGATATTGATTCTTTTGTGCTTCATCTCCATATCTCATTTATTAAATTATACTTTATTTTTTTATTTTTCTTCCAAAGTTAATAGTATGTTCGGACGAATAGGAATAATTGCATTTTTTTTGGATTACTCAAATACAGTTACTTGTATAGTTAGCAAAATTAAAAAGGATGTCAAATATAGATTGTATTTACTCAAGAATAGGATTGGCTCCAAAGTGGAATTAGATTTACTAAAGAGGTTGATTGTAACTAAGTGAGGGAGTGGTCTCCTTTTGGAGAGCCTTGAGGGTGTATTGTTGGCTGTTGGTGTGATTAATGAAGCTTTATTCTTCTTGATCAAAAAAAAAATAAAAAATTCAGTCATGCTTTTCTTATGTAAGTTAGGCTATTAATTATTTTGGTGTATTTATTATATTGTATGTCGTTTACTGCAATCTGCCTATAGTGGTATTTTGTCGATTTATGATATATAATATGATATGTTGATAAGTTAGAGGTGAGATTCAATTTATGCAAGATAGATTAATTTGTGCTTTAGGGTCACAAATGTTCTACGTTCTAGTAGTTCTTTATTAGTGATCCGTTGAGTTGAGCCAATTTATAAACTCCAATTCCATTTACTGCTTCGATGACATATGGACCCTCCCAATTCGGGTTGAACACTCCTACAGATGTATCTCTCGTATTTGAAAATTCTCGCCTTAGCACCAAGTCTCCAACATTAAATAATCTTTTCTTGACTCTTTTGTTGAAGTATCTTGTAACTCGGTGTTGATATGCTGCGTTGGTGACTTGCGACTTAGTTCGTTTTTCATCAAATAGATCTAAGGACAATTTTAGAAGTTCTTTGTTTTCTTGTTGATTATAAAACTCTCTTCTATGAGTTAATATGTTCACTTCAACATGTAGCATTACTTCCGAGCCAAATACTACCCACCTGCCTTTGGCAACGCCTAACTTCTTCTTGATAATATCCTTTAAGATTTTATTAACAAGTTGTTCACTTGTCCATTTGCTTGAGGCCTGGACACTAACGAGAAGCTTTTGATAATCTTGTTCCTCTCGCAAAATTCAGTGAACAAGTTGCCATCAAATTGGGTTCCATTATCGGATACTATCCTCATGGGAATTCAAAACCTACAGACAATGTTCTTAACGACAAAGTCAAGGACTTTCTTGCAGGATATGGAAACAAGGAGCTCTGCCTCCGTCCATTTAGTGAAGAAGTCGACTACAACTACCACCTACTTAGCTCCTCCTCGCTCAGTGGGTAATGCCCCAATTAGGTCAATTCCCCATATAGCAAATGGGTAGGGCAAGGTCATCATTCTTAGTTTTGATGGCGGCACACGAGGTATCTGCGAAAATCTCTGACACTTTTCACATTTCTTGACAAACTCATGGGTGTCCTTATTGATCGTTGGTTTGTAATATCCTTGTCTAATGATCTTTTTAGATAGGCTTTGCCAACCTTCATGATCCCCACAAACGCCTTCATGAATTTCTTTGATGATTTCACTTACTTCTGTAGGGAAAACACACCTAGGAGCATCGAATACCCTCTTTTATATAGTTTGCTTTTGATTATTGTGTAGCAAGGCAGTGAATACAAGAATTTTTGCGCCTCGTTTTTGTCATTTGAAAGTTGTCCGTCGAGTAAGTAATTGATAATAGGAGTCATCTATGTAGGAGAGTTGTCTACCATCTCGACGTCTTCTGTTTCACGTATGCTTAGCTCACTTAGTACCTCTGCCAGAACTAAGTTCAATTCATCCAAGTCGTTGTGCGAGGCCAGTTTTGCCAAGGCATCGGCTTTAGAGCTTTGTTCTCTTGTAATTTTCTTGATTTTAAAATAATTGAATATTTCCAAGCTCTTTTGAATAAATACTTTGCAATTTTTAAGCCTTTAGCCTAGTATTCCCCGAGGACCTGGTTCACAATCAGCTATGAGTCACTATGGCAGATGAGGTTTGTGACTTTTAACACCTCAGCTATCTTTAAGCCATCAATTAAGGCTTCATACTCAGCCTCGTTATTTGATGCGTCAAACTAAAATCTCAGAGCATAGTAAAACTTAAAGCCTTATGGTGATATTAATATTACCCGTGCACCCGAACCCTACTCGTTGGATGCACCATCCACATATAACTTCCATGTTTCCGCATCTTGTTGAACAGGCAAAATTCTTCTAGAGTTCTACCTTCTATCAAGAAGTCGGCCAAGGGTTGGCCCTTGATGGATGTTCGAGAGTGGTATGTTATGTCGAACTGCCCCAATTCAATTGACCATTTTATCAATCTTCCAGAAGCATCTCGTTTTGATAAAACTTGTCTCAAGGGCTAATCGGTTAACACTTTTATGCAGTGCGCCTGGAAGTATGGTCGTAGCTTACGAGACGCGTGGACTAGGCACAAAGCGTGTTTTTTTAGTGGGGGATATGGCTGCACTAATCGCATCTTTCAAGATGGCCAAATAGAGAAATAGTGTCTCTCCAGTTATTGGTTTTGCCAAAAAAACGGAGGCGTTGCTAGATGCATTTTTTGTTCTGAAAGGCCTCTTCGCACTCTTCTGTCCATTCAAACTTTTTGTTGCCTCGCAATACATTGAAGAATGGCTCACACTTATTAGTCAACTTCGAAATGAATCTGTTAAGTGATGTCTGTTGGATATTATTTTACCAGGATCTTAGATCTACTCACAAGTATGTTTATTAACATCCTAAATATGAACTTTCTAAAACGATAAATTAAACACATATAAAGTTTAAGAAACCTTACATTGGGTGCAGCGGAATTATAATGACTCCTTCTGTTCAGATCTCTAACCCTTGATTCCTTTCTGTAGTAGAGTATTATCAAGATCTGAACCTGGATCTTCTTCTCTGAATCCTTGATGCTGAATCTCCTTTGCTGTTGATCTTTCTTCACAATCTTCCTCACTATGATTGAGGTATTGCTTGATGTGTGTGGGCACTACTCTAATCACTAAGAGAGGTTCGAAATATTGAGAAAGAAAAGAGAGAGAGAGTGGCGGCTAGAGAAGAGAGTGGAGGCTCAGGTTTTTCTGATTCAGAAAGTGTAATTTTCCTGAAGCCTTCACTATCTATTTATAGCATTCCTCTAGGGTTTGATTTGAATTATATGGCATTAAAATAATGAAAAAATCATTTAAAAAAGATAACATAAGTGGTCGGCCCTAGGCTAGGTGGACTGGGCCTTGATTTTTGCAATTTTGCAATTTTACCACTTTTGTATCTGATTTTCTCAAAAATGCCAATTTCCTAATTCAATCATTTAAATGCCAATTCTAACTATTTAATAACTATAAATAATTATTAAATAATATTGTCATTTATCATATTTATTAATTGCACCATACAAAGTATCATAATTAACAAATATGCCCCTGTTAACTCTTTCTTTACAATTTCGCCCTTACTTAGTGAAAATTTCACAAATAGACATAGTCTAATTTGTGAATTATAATTGATTAATCAAAACCAATTACATGAGTCTTACAAACAATATTATCTCAACTAGTGGGGGGACCATGGGTCTATATAACTGAGCTTCCAATAAGTAGATCAAGAATTTAGCACTAAAATTCACTAACTTATTAATTCTTCGTTGAATCCACGCATAGAACTTAGAATTGCACTCTCAGTATATAGAATGCTCTATATGTTCCACCATATAGACACATCATTAGTTATCCATTGTTATAATCCTAATTTGATCAATGATCCTCTATATGAATGATCTACATAGTGAAGGGAATAAATTACCGTAACACCCTACCATGTATTTTATCCTTAAAACACTTGACCCCGTATAAATGATATTTCAGCTTATGTGAAATGAGATCTCCACCATTTATTTTCGTTTGGCCAAGCTCGAAGGAAATCATCCTTTGCTTACTATTTTCCAGATAGAAGCTATAGATTCCATGTTTATGCTAGCGCTCCCACTCAATTGCACTACCGTGTTCCCAAAATGTACGTATCACCCTGACCTAAAAGTAGGCTTTACTAACAAATCAAAGAACACGAATAGCCTTTCAAGATTGAGCCTAATCATAACAGGATTAAGATCATTTGATCTAGGATCAACTTGGCGATATTGACTTGAATAGATTTTACGGTAACTTTAATTAAATCTAATTCAAAGTTCAATATCGGTCCCTTCCGATGCATACTCCATGCATCCAACCTGAGCTTTACTTTAACCAATGTTCTGGAAAGAACATAGTATTTCTCCAAATACAAGTAAACTCTTGTTGTAGATTATCATATCAGTAAAAACCCTGTGTCTGATAAATCTAGGAAACTTTATTCACATAGTCATGTTTACTTTCCAATGTGATGACAGCACAATAAACATGATCAAGTATGTGAAAAGCGTTTAAGATGAATTTATAAATCAATTAGACAAGCAATTGATAAAGTGAGCCAAAACATACACAAATGAATGAAAAATACTTCTGTTTCTTTATTGATGTTGAATAAAATAGATTACATTGAAATGGAGTTTTATTTAGGGCATAAAACCTAACAATGTCATCCTTCCTGTTAGTGCTTGTACTTCCTTAGGCTTTGTTGGTGATGGCATGTCTATTAATGCCTTGATTTTCTCGGGATTTGCTTTGATACCTCTCGCGTTGACTATGAATCCCAAAAACTTTCTTGAGAAAACTCCTAAGGAACATTTTTTTGGGTTTAACTTGATGTTATACTTTGTTTACTAATTTGAAGCATTTCGCGAGGTCAGTGGTGTGATCCCTACTAATTTGAAGCATTTCATCGACGTAAACCTCCATGTTCCGTCCGATCTGGTTTGCGAACATTTCGTTCACCAATTGCTAATATGTTGCCCCAGCATTCTTCAACCCAAACGGCATAACTTTATAACAATAGAGTCCCATGTTTTTTACGAAGCTTGTATGCTCTTGATCTGTGACATCCATTTTTATCAAGTTATATCCAAAATATGCATCCATGAATGACATAAGCTCGTGCCCAGCAGTTGCATCCACTAACTGGTCGATCCTGGGTAGTGGAAAATAATCTTTTGGGCACGCCTTATTCAGATCAGAGAAATCAATACAAGTTCTCCAAGTTCCGTTAGGCTTTGGGACGAAAACTGGATTGGCTATCCATGTCAGATAAAACACCTCGCATATAAAGTCATTAACAAACAACTTATCCACTTCCTGTTTTAGTGCTCATTGTCTCTCAGAATCTAAGGGTCTTCTTTTTCTGTCTCTTTACTGGGTAGGTTGGATCAATACTTAAATGGTGGCAGATAATGTTAGGGTTGATCTCTATCATATCTCCATGGCTCCAAGCGAATTGATCCTGGTTCGCCTTTAAGAAATTTATTATCTGCTATTCGAGCTGTTCGTCCAGGTTCTTCCAAATGTATACACACTTTGTGGGATTTCCTGGGTCGAGAATAACCTATTCCAATTCTTCAATTGGTTTTAATAGGTTTCTTTCTTCTTGAACTTGGGGGTCAAGATCTTCGTCTTTTTTTTTTCATTTTCTTCTTCCAAGATCGTCATTAATTGGTGACCGACTTTCCTATGCTGCAACTCTATGCGATAGCAATCACGAGCCAGCATCTGGTCGCCTCGCACCACTCCCACACCCTCTGGTGTTTGGAACTTCAAAGATAGGTGCTCAATCGAACTGACTGTCCTTAGTCCGATCAATGCTAGATGACCCAACAATATGTTGTAAGCCGACGGCAGGTCGAAAACTAGGAAATCTTGCGTAACAGTGGCGGATAGGGATGCCTTGCCCAAGGTCAATGCGAGCTCAATTATGCCTAGACTGGCAATGCTGTCCCTAGTGAATCTGCAAAGATTCACCATACAAGGCCTCAATTAGGCTTTTTCGAGCTCCATCTTTCTCAGCATTTCCTTGTGAAGGATATTTACTAAGCTCCCGTTTTCTATTAACACTTTCTTGATCTTTTTATTGCCGAGTTGAATGGTAATCACCAATGGATCGACGTGAGGATATCTCACATTTTTCTCGTCTTCCTCCGTGAATATAATTGGTGGTTCTTCGGTTTTCACTTTCTTGGATTGTTTTGGGGCAAATGCCAACTGACCGTTCTTTATTGCTCTCCCCTGTGATATGTGGCCCTCTTGAAATAACCAGGATGTCCTCTCCTTCAACAGGAAGAGGTTGTAACCCCTGATTGTTTGGGTTATTGGGCAGACTGGGCTGGTTGTATCTGTGGCCCTATTTTATCACGTACTGTTTAAAGTGGCCTCGAGCGATGAAACTTTCTATCTCATCTTTGAATTGGCATTATTCATCGTTCGTATGCCCAATATCCTTATGGAATTTACAATACCTGTTAGGATCTCTTTTACTCCTCGCATTCCTCATGGGCTCGGGCTTGCCGAAGGCAACCTTTTGCTCATGTGCAAGGTAAATATTCTCTCGAGTTTCATTAAGCTCGAGTATCTGATTTTCTCAAAAATGCCAATTTCCTAATTCAATCATTTAAATGCCAATTCTAACTATTTAATAACTATAAATAATTATTAAATAATATTGTCATTTATCATATTTATTAATTGCACCATACAAAGTATCATAATTAACAAATATGCCCCTGTTAACTCTTTCTTTACAATTTCGCCCTTACTTAGTGAAAATTTCACAAATAGACATAGTCTAATTTGTGAATTATAATTGATTAATCAAAACCAATTACATGAGTCTTACAAACAATATTATCTCAACTAGTGGGGGGACCATGGGTCTATATAACTGAGCTTCCAATAAGTAGATCAAGAATTTAGCACTAAAATTCACTAACTTATTAATTCTTCGTTGAATCCACGCATAGAACTTAGAATTGCACTCTCAGTATATAGAATGCTCTATATGTTCCACCATATAGACACATCATTAGTTATCCATTGTTATAATCCTAATTTGATCAATGATCCTCTATATGAATGATCTACATAGTAAAGGGAATAAATTACCGTAACACCCTACCATGTATTTTATCCTTAAAACACTTGACCCCGTATAAATGATATTTCAGCTTATGTGAAATGAGATTTCCACCATTTATTTTCGTTTGGCCAAGCTCGAAGGAAATCATCCTTTGCTTACTATTTGCCAGATAGAAGCTATAGATTCCATGTTTATGCTAGCGCTCCAACTCAATTGCACTACCGTGTTCCCAAAATGTACGTATCACCCTGACCTAAAAGTAGGCTTAACTAACAAATCAAAGAACACGAATAGCCTTTCAAGATTGAGCCTAATCATAACAGGATTAAGATCATTTGATCTAGGATCAACTTGGCGATATTGACTTGAATAGATTTGACGGTAACTTTAATTAAATCTAATTCAAAGTTCAATATCGGTCCCTTCCGATGCATACTCCATGCATCCAACCTGAGCTTTACTTTAACCAATGTTCTGGAAAGAACATAGTATTTCTCCAAATACAAGTAAACTCTTGTTGTAGATTATCATATCAGTAAAAATCCTGTGTCTGATAAATCTAGGAAACTTTATTCACATAGTCATGTTTACTTTCCAATATGATGACAGCACAATAAACATGATCAAGTATGTGAAAAGGGTTTAAGATGAATTTATAAATCAATTAGACAAGCAATTGATAAAGTGAGCCAAAACATACATAAATGAATGAAAAATACTTTAGTAATATAAAACCTAACAAACTCCCACTTGCACTAATATAAAACTAATTAGTACATATCAATTAATCCTAAATTCTGACGGTGCTTTTCAAAGGCTGTCACGGCCAAGACTTTGGTAAATGGATCAGCTAGGTTGTCCTCTGTGTCAACTTTCTCAACAAGTACGTCCCCTCTTGCCACGTATTCTCTGATAATGTGATACTTCCTTTCAATGTGTTTGCTTCTCTTGTGGCTTCGAGGTTCTTTGCTGTTTGCTATTGCTCCATTGTTATCACAGAGTAGTACCAGAGGCTTTTCCATTCCAGGAACAACTCCTATGCTGGTGAAGAACTTTCTTAGCCAGACAAGTTCTTTTGCAGCTTCGGCTGCTGCTATGTATTCAGCTTCCATAGTTGAGTCCGATATTGCGATTTGTTTAACACTTCTCCAAACCACTGCTCCACCCCCAAGAGTAAACACCATCCCAGATGTTGATTTCCTGTCTTCAAGACTTGCCTGGAAATCTGAATCAGTGTAGCCTATGGGATTTAAAGCACCACCCTTGTAGACTAACACAAGATTCCTTGTACTCTTTAAGTATTTCAGAATATACTTAACTGCATTCCAATGTTCTTGTCCTGGATTAGACTGATACCTGCTCACGATTCCAACAGCATAACGGATGTCGTGTCTAGTGCATAACATTGCATACATTAGACTTCCAACTGCAGAGGCATAGGGAATTTTCGCCATGTCCTCTATCTCTTGAGGATCAGTCGGTGACTGTTCCTTAGATAGACGAATACCATATCTAGAAGGCATGTTTGCCCCATTGGTGTTGCTCATGGAGAATCTCTCTAAGACTTTGTCTATGTAGGTCGTTTGAGAGAGAGCAAGAGATCTGTTCTTCCGGTTTCTTATAATCTGAATACCAAGAACATAGGCTGCTTCACCCAAATCTTTCATATCGAATTGAGTGTTGAGCCATTCCTTAATGTGAGTCATTTTCTTGACATTGTTTCCAATGATCAAAATGTCATCAACATAAAGGACCAGGAATACTACTATTTGGTCTTCCTTGAGTTGGTAAACACAAGGTTCATCTTCATTCTGAAGAAAGCCGTAGGTTTTGATGATTTCATCAAACCTCTTGTTCCATGAGCGAGAAGCTTGCTTAAGTCCATAGATAGACCTGTTTAACTTGCAAACTTTCTTTTCTTGCCCAGGAAGAACATAACCTTCTGGTTGCTCCATATAGATAGTTTCTTCAAGTACCCCATTAAGGAAGGCAGTCTTGACATCCATTTGCCGTATTTCATAATCGAAAGCGGCGGCTATGGAGAGAAGAATTCGGATGGATTTGAGCATGGCAACCGGACTAAAAGTTTCCTCATAGTCCACGCCTTCTCTTTGGGTATAACCCTTGGCTACAAGTCTAGCTTTGAAAGTTTCGACTTCGCCTCCAGCTCCTCTTTTCTTCTTGTAAACCCACTTGCATCCTATCGGATGATAGTCGTCAGGTGCGTCTACATATTCCCGTACTTTGTTCTTTTTCATGGAATCCATTTCGAATCCATTCCGCCGACCATCGTTTCCGTTGCGGACTAGCCATTGCCTGTTTATAGGTTAATGGATCGTCATCAATACCGTCACCTACGACCATATTGATTTCACCATCCAAGCCATAACGAGCAGGTTTTGTTGAAACTCTCCCACTACGACGAGGTGTGGTTGTCTTCTGAACAGAAACTTTAGTAGTAGATTTCTCAGTTTGTTCAGGCGAGGGAGTGGGATCGTCTTCTTCACGAGTGGAAGAGGACGGAACATTGGAAGGACTTATATCTGATAGCAATTCCTCTAGAACAACTTTACTTTTCGGTTTGTAGTCTTTAATAAAGTTCTCTTCAAGGAAAGTAGCATTTGTAGAAACAAACACTTTATTATCCTTGTGACTATAAAATAGTCCACCCCTAGTCTCTTTAGAATTTCCAACAAACATGCATACTTCGGTACGTGATTCAAGTTTGCCTTCTTTCTTTCTTAAGACATGAGCAGGGCACCCCCAAATTCTGTAATGGCGCAAACTAGGTGTTCGACCATTCCAAAGTTCGACGGGTGTCTTAGGGACTGCTTTAGATGGAACAACATTTAAAATGTCATTTGCCATCTGTATAGCATATCCCCAGAAGGACGTAGACAGAGTTGAATAACTCAGCATAGACCTAACCATTTCCAAAAGAGTGCGATTTCTTCTTTACGCAACTCCATTTTGTTGTGGAGTAGTGGGGCGATGTATTGGGATTCAATTCCAAGTTCAATTAAATGATCTTTGAACTGCATATCCATATATTCTCCACCCCTATCAGTTCGCAAGATCTTTAATGATTTACCTAATTGGTTTTGGGCCAAAGCATGAAATTCTTGAAACTTTTCAAACGTTTCAGATTTCTTTTGCATTAGGTAAAGAAAACTATATCTAGAGAAATCGTCAATGAAAGTGACAAAATACTCATAACCACCTCGGGCTTTGACATTCAAAGGTCCGCAGACATCGGAATGCACTAACCCTAGAGGGATTTTGGCACGCTCTCCCTTTGCAGAGAAAGAACGTTTAGTCATTTTTCCTTCTAGGCAGGACTCGCATACTGGCAGTTCACCTAGGACGACATTTTTCAATGGACCGTCTTTGGTGAGCTTATTGAGTCTATCAAAGCCTATATGACCTAAACGTAAATGCCATAGATAAGTTTGATCATCATTATCAATCTCTTTTCTTTTTAGGTTTCTAGGTCTAGCTACACTGAAAAGTTCACTATTTAGTGAGATTTGAGTACTCGGTCTTAAAACATAAAGCCCTTGTTCCATTATAGCAACACATATTTGAAATCCATTACGAGAAATTGAACAATTTGTACTCGAAAAATTCAATATATAAGATTGTGTTTGCAAACATGAGACACTAATCAAGTTTCTACTAAAGTTTGGAATAAATAAAACATTTTCTAAAATTAAAAATCTTTGTTGAAACGTGATGCGGGCTTTTCCTCTAGCTTTCACCAATACTAATTCGCCATTGCCAACTTTAAGCTGTAACTCTCCTGGAAGTAGATTTTCCCAAATTTCAAGCAACTGCAGTGAAGAACATACATGGTTAGTAGACCCAGAATCAACAATCCAGATGGATTTGTCGTTCTCTAAAACACATGATTCAAAGACAAAAGTATTACCTTCGTTTGAATTGTTTAGAAGCCTGGGACATCGTTCTTCATGATGACCCTTTCCATTACAATTCGAACATAGAAGATTATGTCTGATAATTGTACTTGAAGAAGCAGTTTTGCTAGATCCTTCATACCTAGTCCTTTTCCTTCGATTATTGATTGCAAACCCAGGGGGACCCATTGCAATCAAGTTCCGTTCATGGGCTCGTAATTCTGTTTCGAGCTTGTCCATGTCGGAGGAGTTAGAATTGTTGATCATATAAGAGATAACAAATTCATTATACTCCGGAGGAAGACTATTAAGGATAAGTTGGACCCATTGTTCTCTTGATAAATCAATTCCCAGTAGATTTGCCTTTTGGAACTTCAGATTCATCATCAACAGGTGCGAGTTAATGCAACTACCAGGATGCATTTTCACACTATATAGTTCTTTTGCTAAGATAGTAACTAAGAGAGGATCGGGGGGTGGGTTATTCATAATGACACTACAACACATCAATAAAACAGAAGTAAGGTTTTGGCTCATAAATTCATACACAATTTAGAAAATAACAAGTAATTACATATGTTATAGAAATACTAAATCTAACATAGTTTATTTTTCAAGGTATTTCAACAAACTGATACAGTGTCCCGTTTAGGCGAGAGTCAAAGCATCATTCATTGAATAGAGTTGTCAGCTCATCTAAAATGATAAACATTCTAGCAACCTTTTATTCGATCAAGATTTGAATTCAGCGTTGTCCCGTTTAGGCGAGAGTCAAGGCAATTCTATCTTATGAGCTTCCACCATTGTTTCATAACTTGCAAGTCAAGTATGGTCGCCACCATTAGGGTGATCTATACCATACAAAACACTTACAAACTACTTATCATGCGAGGTTAAACGGTGCGAAATTGCTAATGAACGTTCCTCCATTAGGGAGGATTACTCACTAAAACAAACGCGGTGTAAAACCCACAATGGAGATCGAATGTCTCTTGATTAAAAGCTCATTATTTAAAAAAATAATATATGTATTTTGTATAATCATTTAAATTCGATATTATAATAATGAAAAATTACAAACTAAAGTTGGTTTAAATAAAATCAACTTTAATTAATTTTCAATTATTATTTAAATTTGAAAAAATAGTTTCAAATAAATATCGAATAAGTTCCATAATATAGTAATGAAAAATTAAAAATCAAAATTGATTTAAATAAAAAATCAACTTTAATTATTTTTCAATTATTAATTAAATTCAAAAATTTGAATTTTAAATGGAACAAATTTGAAAATATCTTGTTTAAGTTGTTTTAGAAAGAATCTAAAAGATCAACTTAAATATCTTTCAAATCAGATTTAATTAAATTCAAAATTAAGTTGTAACCACTTAATTTTGTAGATATTTTAAGTTAATATTCAAAAAAGATATTAACCTAAAAATATCTAAGATATTCCTTTTTAAGTTAATATTTAAAAATATCAACTTAAAAAATATCTAAAGAATCTTAATAACTAATTCCTAAAATTCCTCAACTTAATTTTAAAATTTTGAATTCAAAAGATATTCAAATTTAAGTTGGTTAGTTATGGATAACTAAATATCAACTTAAATAGGAATATTTAATGAAAAATTTAAAATAAGTTCCAGAAAGAATCTAGATGGTTATAATTCATATTTAATTAAATACAAGAAAATACATATAGTTTAGCTTAGAATATTAAATTCTTTAAACTATTATTTTCTAAATTAATTTCAAAATAAATGAAATTAATTATGTTGCTAATTCAATTTTAATTAGGTTAAACTAGTGTAATTAACCTAGTACAGTCATTCAAATCAGGCAAATGGTCCTTCACAATTGGGGTAGTTTGTGTGAGGGGGTGCTGGGTTCAGTATGTCGTACCCACTTCTATGGCTCCCAACTCTCACACAAGGCCCAAAAGAGAGGAATTTAACCTTAATAAGAACAACCGTTATTAATTGAATAGGCCCAAAAACTAAATGGGCCTAAATAAATCCTATCAAGAATTATGATAATTTATTTTAGCAACATTAACCTATATGCATCTATAATAAAATTAAACACATAGGCTCACACAGGCACACTTTGGATGGGTCCTATCATGTTGCTAGGTCATACACAGATGAAAGAAGATTGTAAATTATACCTGTTACAAATTATTATCTTGACCAAGGGAGCCATCAGATCATTAGATCTGGCAAAAGGTAACAATGGCTATTTGCAATCAAGTAATAATAGGTTTTGAAAACTTACACATAAGTTAAAACACATACTCCTGCAACAGGGTTAGCTGGATAGTTGGAAGTAGGATTTATTTAATTTTTTTTTTTATTTAAATAAATTTCGAATAAATAAATAAAAAAAATAATTTCGGAATTAAAAAAAATAAATTTCGAAAAATTAAAAAAAATTTAAAATTAAACCTACTTTTTATCTTATATCTATTTAAAATTACATGATTATAAATATCTTATTTTAAATAAGGTCAAAATATCTAAAAAGATTTTAAAAAAAATCTTAAAAGATAAGATATTTTTAAATATCTTAAAAGATAAGATATTTTAAAATATCTTAAAAGATTTTATAAATATCTTAAAAGATATTTTTAAAAATATCTTAAAAGATATTATAAATATCTCAAAAGATATTATAAATATCTAAAAAATCTGACCTTAAATTTAAAAAAAATATAATCAAATTTAAAAATAAGATAGGTTTTTAAGAAAAAAGATAATTACTAATTCTATTCGAATTCAAATTACACTAATATCTTGAATTAATTTCAAAAAAATTAAATTAATTCAAAATGATAATTAGAATTGAATTAGGAATAGTATTAGTATATATACAAAACCATACAAAAATTTGGAAGTTAATTCCATGAAAAGGTATGAAAAATTGAAGAAAAGGGAAAAAAACCGAAACTGTACGGACAGTTCTGCGATCGCAGAAAATATCAAGACAAATTTCCGATTTTGTCAAATCTTCAAAAAATCATAACTAATTCAAATAAAATCCAAATTGAGTTCTGTAAAAGGCTAACTTGCTTAATTTTTTCCATACTATCCAATAAAAATAATTACAGCACAATTATTTATCACGAAAATTTCACAAAGATCAATCATTTATCAAATACCACTCAATACAACATGATACCATCCAAAGAACATACAAACAATCGTTTTAAAGTCCAAATTTCATGTAAGTAAATCAATTACCATGGCTCTGAGGCCAGTTGTTGGATATTATTTTACCAGGATCTTAGATCTACTCACAAGTATGTTTATTAACATCCTAAATATGAACTTTCTAAAACGATAAATTAAACACATATAAAGTTTAAGAAACCTTACATTGGGTGCAGCGGAATTATAATGACTCCTTCCGTTCAGATCTCTAACCCTTGATTCCTTTTTGTAGCAGAGTATTATCAAGATCTGAACCTGGATCTTCTTCTCTGAATCCTTGATGCTGAATCTCCTTTGCTGTTGATCTTTCTTCACAATCTTCCTCACTATGATTGAGGTATTGCTTGATGTGTGTGGGCACTACTCTAATCACTAAGAGAGGTTCGAAATATTGAGAAAGAAAAGAGAGAGAGAATGGCGGCTAGAGAAGAGAGTGGAGGCTCAGGTTTTTCTGATTCAGAAAGTGTAATTTTCCTGAAGCCTTCACTATCTATTTATAGCATTCCTCTAGGGTTTGATTTGAATTATATGGCATTAAAATAATGAAAAAATCATTTAAAAAAGATAACATAAGTGGCCGGCCCTAGGCTAGGTGGACTAGGCCTTGATTTTTGCAATTTTGCAATTTTACCACTTTTGTATCTGATTTTCTCAAAAATGCCAATTTCCTAATTCAATCATTTAAATGCCAATTCTAACTATTTAATAACTATAAATAATTATTAAATAATATTGTCATTTATCATATTTATTAATTGCACCATACAAAGTATCATAATTAACAAATATGCCCCTGTTAACTCTTTCTTTACAATTTCGCCCTTACTTAGTGAAAATTTCACAAATAGACATAGTCTAATTTGTGAATTATAATTGATTAATCAAAACCAATTACATGAGTCTTACAAACAATATTATCTCAACTAGTGGGGGGACCATGGGTCTATATAACTGAGCTTCCAATAAGTAGATCAAGAATTTAGCACTAAAATTCACTAACTTATTAATTCTTCGTTGAATCCACGCATAGAACTTAGAATTGCACTCTCAGTATATAGAATGCTCTATATGTTCCACCATATAGACACATCATTAGTTATCCATTGTTATAATCCTAATTTGATCAATGATCCTCTATATGAATGATCTACATAGTAAAGGGAATAAATTACCGTAACACCCTACCATGTATTTTATCCTTAAAACACTTGACCCCGTATAAATGATATTTCAGCTTATGTGAAATGAGATCTCCACCATTTATTTTCGTTTGGCCAAGCTCGAAGGAAATCATCCTTTGCTTACTATTTGCCAGATAGAAGCTATAGATTCCATGTTTATGCTAGCGCTCCCACTCAATTGCACTACCGTGTTCCCAAAATGTACGTATCACCCTGACCTAAAAGTAGGCTTAACTAACAAATCAAAGAACACGAATAGCCTTTCAAGATTGAGCCTAATCATAACAGGATTAAGATCATTTGATCTAGGATCAACTTGGCGATATTGACTTGAATAGATTTTACGGTAACTTTAATTAAATCTATTTCAAAGTTCAATATCGGTCCCTTCCGATGCATACTCCATGCATCCAACCTGAGCTTTACTTTAACCAATGTTCTGGAAAGAACATAGTATTTCTCCAAATACAAGTAAACTCTTGTTGTAGATTATCATATCAGTAAAAATCCTGTGTCTGATAAATCTAGGAAACTTTATTCACATAGTCATGTTTACTTTCCAATGTGAT
This sequence comes from Cannabis sativa, assembly GCF_029168945.1. Lineage (NCBI taxonomy): Eukaryota > Viridiplantae > Streptophyta > Magnoliopsida > Rosales > Cannabaceae > Cannabis > Cannabis sativa. Next base: position 51,021,172 of record NC_083607.1, on the reverse strand, counting down.
GACAGCACAATAAACATGATCAAGTATGTGAAAAGAGTTTAAGATGAATTTATAAATCAATTAGACAAGCAATTGATAAAGTGAGCCAAAACATACACAAATGAATGAAAAATACTTCTGTTTCTTTATTGATGTTGAATAAAATAGATTACATTGAAATGGAGTTTTATTTAGGGCATAAAACCTAACAATGTCATCCTTCCTGTTATTGCTTGTACTTCCTTAGGCTTTGTTGGTGATGGCATGTCTATTAATGCCTTGATTTTCTCGGGATTTGCTTTGATACCTCTCGCGTTGACTATGAATCCCAAAAACTTTCTTGAGAAAACTCCAAAGGAACATTTTTTTGGGTTTAACTTGATGTTATACTTTGTTTACTAATTTGAAGCATTTCGCGAGGTCAGTGGTGTGATCCCTACTAATTTGAAGCATTTCATCGACGTAAACCTCCATGTTCCGTCCGATCTGGTTTGCGAACATTTCGTTCACCAATTGCTAATATGTTGCCCCAGCATTCTTCAACCCAAACGGCATAACTTTATAACAATAGAGTCCCATGTTTGTTACGAAGCTTGTATGCTCTTGATCTGTGACATCCATTTTTATCAAGTTATATCCAAAATATGCATCCATGAATGACATAAGCTCGTGCCCGGCAGTTGCATCCACTAACTGGTCGATCCTGGGTAGTGGAAAATAATCTTTTGGGCACGCCTTATTCAGATCAGAGAAATCAATACAAGTTCTCCAAGTTCCGTTAGGCTTTGGGACGAGAACTGGATTGGCTATCCATGTCAGATAAAACACCTCGCATATAAAGTCATTAACAAACAACTTATCCACTTCCTGTTTTAGTGCTCATTGTCTCTCAGAATCTAAGGGTCTTCTTTTTCTGTCTCTTTACTGGGTAGGTTGGATCAATATTTAAATGGTGGCAGATAATGTTAGGGTTGATCTCTATCATATCTCCATGGCTCCAAGCGAATTGATCCTGGTTCGCCTTTAAGAAATTTATTATCTGCTATTTGAGCTGTTCATCCAGGTTCTTCCAAATGTATACACACTTTGTGGGATTTCCTGGGTCGAGAATAACCTATTCCAATTCTTCAATTGGTTTTAATAGGTTTCTTTCTTCTTGAACTTGGGGGTCAAGATCTTCGTCTTTTTTTTTCATTTTCTTCTTCCAAGATCGTCATTAATTGGTGACCGACTTTCCTATGCTGCAACTCTATGCGATAGCAATCACGAGCCAACATCTGGTCGCCTCGCACCACTCCCACACCCTCTGGTGTTTGGAACTTCAAAGATAGGTGCTCAATCGAACTGACTGTCCTTAGTCCAATCAATGCTAGATGACCCAACAATATGTTGTAAGCCGACGGCAGGTCGAAAACTAGGAAATCTTGCGTAACAGTGGCGGATAGGGATGCCTTGCCCAAGGTCAATGCGAGCTCAATTATGCCTAGACTGGCAATGCTGTCCCTAGTGAATCTGCAAAGATTCACCATACAAGGCCTCAATTTGGCTTTTTCGAGCTCCATCTTTCTCAGCATTTCCTTGTGAAGGATATTTACTAAGCTCCCGTTTTCTATTAACACTTTCTTGATCCTTTTATTGGCGAGTTGAATGGTAATCACCAATGGATCGACGTGAGGATATCTCACATTTTTCTCGTCTTCCTCCGTGAATATAATTGGTGGTTCTTCGGTTTTCACTTTCTTGGATTGTTTTGGGGCAAATGCCAACTGACCGTTCTTTATTGCTTTCCCCTGTGATATGTGGCCCTCTTGAAATAACCAGGATGTCCTCTCCTTCAACAGGAAGAGGTTGTAACCCCTGATTGTTTGGGTTATTGGGCAGACTGGGCTGGTTGTATCTGTGGCCCTATTTTATCACGTACTGTTTAAAGTGGCCTCGAGCGATGAAACTTTCTATCTCATCTTTGAATTGGCATTATTCATCGTTCGTATGCCCAATATCCTTATGGAATTTACAATACCTGTTAGGATCTCTTTTACTCCTCGCATTCCTCATGGGCTCGGGCTTGCCGAAGGCAACCTTTTGCTCATGTGCAAGGTAAATATTCTCTCGAGTTTCATTAAGCTCGGCATAAATAGTATACACTGGCTTTTGTTTCTTTTAATCCTTTGATGGTTCCTTAGAACCGTCCTTTCTCTTCAAACCAGAAGACCCTGAGTTATCAATTCTCATGGAAACAATACTTGTTGAAACGTTGCTGGGTTTGCTTCCCGAGCTTGTTTTCAACAAATTCATTTCCTTTTGGGCTTCTTCTTTCTGAACGAATACTTGAGCCCTTTCGTTGAACTCAGTGATGTTTCTTACTGGATTACCTTGTAAGTCGTCCCACAGCTCGCCCCATGCGGTTGATGGATCAGTAGAGATCCCCGCCTGAAGGGCTGTAAGTTGTGTACTATCATCTAAATTCCTAACCGTAGCTGCAGCCGTGCTAAAATGACTTATGTATGCCTTAAGTGTCTCTCCAGGCTACTGCTTTATATTTGTTAGCGAGGCCGCTTCGGGTCGTCTATCCCTAGCAGCCTGAAAATGTTTCTTGAAATCCCTAGACAGCTGCTCCCAAGAATTTATTGAATGGTGAGTAAACTTGTTAAACTAGCTGCTCGATGCTCCAACAAGCGAGGTGGGGAACAAGATACAGCATAAAATGTTCATCACATTGCTCACTCCCATTATTGTATTAAATTTGTTCAAATGCGAGACCGGATCAGTAGTTCCGTCATATGATGAGACATGCGGGATTTTGAATCCCGAAGGAAAAGGGGTACTCATGATATCTGGATGATACGGCTCAAGTTCCTCGTTTGAGTCGTATCCAGATTGTCTCCCTAGATCACCCACTTGATATCTCCTAAACTTGTCCTCCAGCTTGTTTATTTGTAATTGGATGGGATCCTCTTACTTTGGACCGAGCTATTGGTGAATGTTAGGTTTCTTTCGATTCAAGTGCTCTCACAGATCTGGATGGGAGTAATTGCTGAGAGACCTCATCCTGCTCATAGATTGCATCCTACTCATATACTTCGTCTTACTCATAGACTTTGTATTTGAGTGACCCGCTGATGTACTGGTTCCCATGCTTTCTCGATTATTAGCTCATTGAGTATTTTCTCCTCTTCGAGTTGACCGACTGTGGGTCCTTCACCGCCTCGAGGTCACACTTGCTTCTTCACGCTCTACTCTTTCCCCCTGAGTGTGGTTGTTTGTATTTTCGCCATTAGGGTCTGTACAAGCCCTCGCTCTATGGGATTAGGAAGAACGTTGGTGATTCCTCGCTGGTGACCTTTGTTCTCCAGGCTAAGTCCCAAGATTCTCCTCATTTTTATGAAAAATTTCTCGTTCATCAGTTAATGATTGCCTTCCATTCTTATTTTCGTGAGAAGGTTCTGCTGATCGTTCTGATAGCTCATTATATAACCAAATGACATGTTTTGTCAAACTATGAACTGCTAAAGTAAGCTAGCAACATGAGACAAAACTACCCTATGAAATTTAGACAATAAAGCTATACGTCTTCAAACTTCACACTAAAAGAGGTAGAGATTCAACACGTAGCACTAAAAAACTGTACGCCAACTCATATACAAAATGGTCCGCAAAACATCTACAAAATAAAATTTGATAAAAAAAAGAGTAATTAGCAACATAAATACCTAAGTTTAACTTCCAGTTGCAAATAAATACCTAAGTTTTATTTTTGGTGCTAATAATACCTAAGTAATATTTTTGAAACTCTGTAGGTACCCAACCGTTAAATGTTAAGTCATTATCCACGTGTCATTTTCTTATTAGTATATTTAAATTAATTTTTTTTTAAAAAAAATTTAATAACTTTGACCAATTAGAAATGGACACGTGGTAATTTACTTAACACTTAACAGTTAGTTACTTATAAATGTTTCAAACTTATAGCTTAGGTATTATTACCGCCAAAAAACCCCTAGCAATTTTATTTTCTACTCATTAATAATTGTAGCTAGAAATGTACAGTATATTCAAGATATTTAATCCTATAATAATCAATACAATCAATAATATAATCATGGTATAAGTGGTAAAGTTATCTTACATCATGTACAATGACTTCAGTTCAATCATTTGAAAAAACATGATAATTTTTTTTTTATTTTATTTATATTTAATTTAAGCTTTCAAATTAATTTAATAATTTGAATTTCTTTTTTTTTTCATCAAGTACAATTACTTAAGTTCAATCATTTGAAAAAACATGATCATTTTTTTTATTTAATTTAAGCTTTCAAATTAATTTAATAATTTAAATTTCTTTTTTTTTTCTAAATAATAATTTAATTTTTTTTAAAAGATTTATTACTAAGGCACAATTCTTATATTATAAAATTTTAAAGTTTATAATTATTGTGGTGGAAAGTTTGAAATTTTTATTTGTTATTATATATTGATGGATGTATTACATAAAGTATAATAGTGAACAATAAAATATCACATGCAATAATAATAGTAATCAAATGAAAAATTTTGTCAAATAAAAAATTGAATAATAAATTTTGTCAAATAAAAAAACGCATATTAAATAGATGAAAAGTTTTGCGGTAAAAAATATCCGAATGATGTCGATTACCCTCGGTCTCATTAAAATTGGATACTATATGATAACTTTGAATTATTATATGACGTATAATATGGCATTAATATCATCAAAATGTAATAGTTTATTGTTGCAAAATTTATTTGATATGTAAGTGCACATAGTTACAATTTATTTGTTATGCAAGTACACATAATAAAACAAAACTAAATATTTTTTATATATAATTTTTTTCTTCCCTTGTGTTTGTTGTTTGTTGTTTTATTTATTTTAATTTGTTGTTCGCGACATAAAACAACATTAGGTTGTTTTTATTTTATTATTAGTTATGAGAAAAAATATTAAATAATTTAATATTTAAAACTAACTAATCCAAAATAAATTATATTGTGTTAACGTAGATTTTCGTTAACAAAATTTGAGCCTAATAGTGACAATCTCACACTAAAAAAATAAAAGATTTAAAATGAAAAATATGAACACACATGATTTTTTACTTGGTTTTGTAGTTAAAATTCTGCATAGTCCACGAGTCCATCTTATTCAGATTTTCTGATAGTTTTCTCAGGGCCTTTTATGTATGATGTTTTCCTCCCATTTTTTGATCTTACTTGTCACTATTTATAATCACATACTAGGGAGTTAATTACAAAGTTGACTGTAATCTTGTTACAACGATCATCCCCTAAAATCGTGGGGTTTGATTACATAACACGTAGTGTTAATGCGGTTATTATTTGAGAATCATATAGATGTGATCCTCCTAAATTTATTGGGTCAAAATGATCGTGTATTTGAATACATCTATAATTTTTTTGTTTGAGTATGTCTCAAAAGGAGCTTGGTTCCAGTGAGCGTGATAGCGAGCTGGAGCCTTTTTCCTTATCCTTTCGAGGTCGACAGCGTACGCCTTGTTGCTTCTTTATTTAATAGCTTATCACTTTATTTGGGACAATCGTAATTCTTGTTAATAGAGTTTCTCAAGGCTCATTTGTCTGTTAGCTGCTGACTCGTCAGGATTGTAAGTCTCACTGAGAAGGTGTCTGAAGTTAACTGGAGAAGTTACAGGAAGCCTTCCCATAGCGAGATGAGCACCTCGCTTATTGGGTCTCGAGCCAACTCGACTGTTATACTTAGTTTGTAGTCATACACTAAGTGTTTCCGCTGTCGATATGTGTCGCTTTCGTCTTCCTAGATCTAACGTACTTGATGTCTCGCTATTCACATTCAACGACATATGGTTTTTCGTTATTATACTAAGCAACAATTTGTATATTTTTTTCTCGCATAAGACCTTACAGTCAGCAGGTTGTAAATATACTCTGATATTTACGTAATTAATGAGGTATCCCATAAAATGCGATTTAACCGATCCATATTCCCTTTATGTTGACACGTGTCCTCGACTGAGATGGTAGCCGAATTTTGGGTATAACAGATTAGATTTAAGTTATTATGTAGTTTTGATTGGATCTAAAATATAGAATTCGTTCTTAGCATAGATCGAATGCGCTATGAGCAAAATAGTATAAAATAGATTGGATGACCACTGCTATTGAGAATGATAAAGAGGAGATAAATAATTCTTCAAAAAAAAAAAAAATAGACGAAATAAATAAATAGGAAAAAAATAAATAGGATAAAACTATCAAATGTAGGTGTCAAGGATTGAACTCTTGTGTAATGACCGCCTGTTAGAATATGGATTATTGAAGGCAATTAGTATTTATTATTGATATTTTTATAGTTATGCAAGATTTTATTATGTTGTGAGTCCTATTTTTAGAAAGGGGCACTAAAGTTATAATCTCTCATTTCTGGATATTTTATTAAACTCTAGGAGTATTACATATATAAATTATGAATTATGCAAATTTTATGATTTTTGCTCGACGACGACGGAAAATGCGATGGATGGTCGTTTGTGTCACATGGGTAAGTTTAGAACCTTTTTCTTAGCGGGACAAACATAAGGAATATTTAGAATACCGAGTTTGAGCGTGGTTATGTCTTTTGACCATTTTATCTCTAGGCTTACTATTGCTTATTTTGAAAGATCAAAGGTATTTTGGTAATTTCATTTTATGGGATGAGGTGGCTTATCCTAAAGGTGGCAGTTGGCCACTTTAGATTATTCAGCCTAAGATTTATCCAACAATTAGAGGAATTAAAAAATTAAAAAAAAAAAGATGAAAAAACTCAAATTTTCTTACTCTCTCTCTCTCTCTCTCTTCCCTTCGAGCCTAGCAAGAACCCACCAAAATATTAGGATTTTGGTTTGATTTTAAAGAGATCATAGTTGAATCTAAGTGGTGTAAATCAAAGGTAACCCTAGAGCTCTAATATTTGTGTAGTTTGAAGCTTTAATTTTGAGTTGATAATGCAATTTTAAGTGTAGTGGCTGTTAAAGTTAGATTGATTTGTGGTTCAGTTTCTAGATTCTAATTGACATGGAATTGAGTTCTAGCGGTTGGTTAGGGTGTTTTGTGTGGTGAATGAACAAGTTCAAGTTTGAAAACTCAAACTTGGATCATTAATGACATGTTTGGATTTTGTGTATGTGTCTTGCTGTTATTGTTTGGAAAACATTATTTCAGGTTGGTACAATTGTTCTGGAAGGTTTGCCGTAGTTTGGATGCAAATTTGACAAGTTTTGAACTTTTTTGGGTTACCTAGTGCAAATTGGTTCACCGGCTTTACAGGGCCTGTAAAATCGATTAACCGGATTAGGGGCAGGTTTCCTGAAAAGTTTTATTTGTCGATTCTTGTTATTTTCAGGGCCTTAGTTAGTTAATTTTTTTATACGTAGGGTATTGTTATAATAGTTGCCCACAGTAGAATCCCTAGTTGCATATATTTACCAGTTTATGCAAATGTGACTTACGACATCCATCCAGCTCATGAGATTTTTCGTTCAGGTCAGCCAACTCACTTAAATTCGGAAACGAGGTAAGAATAGCATAGAACATGTTATATATGTGATTATGTGTATGCGTGATTTATATGCATGCTTATTGTCATTTGTACACTACCAACACTAGTACGGTAGCGGTACTAAGTGCATTAGTATAGTGTATGATGTTTAAAGAGTACAGTACGGTGTTACCAATACTGGTACGGGTAGGTACGGAGGGTACGGGTCAAATCCTACCAACACTCGTACAGTAGCGGTACGTAGTGCATGTGGTACAGTGGTCGTACCTTAGTAAAAAACATTCTTACTTATCTGATAAGCCTTGTAGATAAGCGTATGGGCGCCTAAATACAAGTCCGTAATATATTATTTTTTATATACTTTTCTTACTCAGTCTGTTGACTCACAGTTGCTACTTTTATGTGTAGGTACAGGAAAGGCGAAGGCTGAACAGGAGTGAGCTCCAAGCTTAGATGGTGATTATACATGTCAAGACGGGCGACTTGGGGTGTTCGATCTCGGGACATCTTGGGCAGTATTTTGCAGTCGCTCTGCGACATGTTGGTAAAAATATTTTGACTATGTTTGTAAAAGTTTAAACTCGAGATCGCGATTATGTAAATATAAGTATTTATAAAGTTTGATAATTTTAGGTGAGAAAGTTAATTAGAAAATAACTGTAGCGCGCCTAAGTATCAGGGCGTTCCATCATGTTATTTAACAAGAGATATGATAACTTACCAAACATGCTAGAATAACTATGTTGTGTAAATTGATTCATATTGATTTACATTTTGTTATGTATCAAATATAAATATATCAATGTGCTTTCGAATGTAATAATATTCGTTTGCTTTTCAATTATATATGTGTATACTAACTAATCCATGCATGATTTATATAGATAGTGTAATTAAAATAAATAATTAATTCAATATTTAGAAATTACAAATAAATTTAAAATTGACCTTAAACTAAGTTCAAGAGTAATGATATTATGAATATGTATTATATACTATTTCGTGTATGATTATATAAATAATGTAATTAATGTAACTCATTAATTTTATATTTGAAATTTTTAAATACAAAAGTAAATTAATTAACATAATATGATATAATTTTTATATTATTAAATTAATCGAATTCTTAAATTAAATATAAATAAAGAAAAAGATAAAAGAAAATATTTCAGGTTGAACACATGTTGAAGTTTTCTATAAGTACCATTATTGTTGTAAAAACAAATTTAATTAAATATTTTCTATGTAAATTTAAAATTAAAATATATATATAATTAAAATTAAATTTTTAATAGATATAAAACAAAAAAAATTAAAAAATTTATGATTTGGAGTTAGGTTTGGAGTTTTGTTAGTTAAATCTATAATTAATAATATTCAAAATTAATTATAAATAAATAAATATATTAATTATGGTGTAGTTTTTAAAAGTTAATTTTTGACATATATTATATTGAATCAAGGCTATAAATTACTATCTCTATTGATAGGTATTTTACCCAATTCCCTCCAATTAATAAATAATGTATACAACCATATTAAAAATTAATATAGGTAAAAATAAAGGTCATTCTAAAATTAAAGGTAATAACTTGACCGTATTATTCTAAAATACAAAATTAAAAGACTAAAGAAAATAAAAATGTAAGTATATAATATGAAGTATATTCTTTAATATATATATATATATATATGGGTATGCTCTTAATGGGTATTACCCATGTATAGGTATTTTATTCTTGAACATTGGATCAAATATCTAATGGTTGATATTTATAATCATTAATTAAATATTAAAAAATTAATATTTCCTATTTTGTTATTCTCTATATTCCTAAAATAGATAAAACTATTAATAGAAATAAAAAATTTATAAATGGAATTGTTATTTAAAAAATAAAACACATTAAAAAAACTAACAAATTATTTTTTTTAATAAAAATCATTTTAAAGATTAAAAAGAAAAAAGTGTATATTTATCTTTTATAAAATTTCTTCAAACTAGAATTCTAAATTGCATTACTGAAAACAAAAAAAAAATAATAATAATTTTAAGCTTTAAACTGTAATACATATAAAATGTATAAGATTTTTTCTAAACCTAAAATCTTTAATTTTATAATAATTAACAATTATTTATATGTTTTTATTTTTTAAAAAATACTTGAGCTTACCAAATCTATAAGAACAAAACCAATGAAGAAAAATTTAACCAAAAAAAAATGAAGAAAGAAAAAAGTGTCATAAACATTATTGAATAATGGCAATTGCCAACACAAGAATTTCAGCACAAAAAATTATATTTGACCCCTAGACAAGATTATCATCTTTCAATCCTAAAAATATAAATAATGAACAACACCTCATTAGTTATTCTAGGAGAATGATGCATGGTAATATCAAAAAAATCATTGGATGATAATAATATTTCTCTAACAATGATAGCCTAAGTGAGAACTAATAAGTATTGTAGCGTTTTATTTTTAAGAGTATGAATAATATTAAGACAATTGGATTCCACAATCAAGCTCTAATAAAAAAAACACATTAATATACATGTAAATGATTTTTAGTTTTACAATAATAAATTATTAATAAACTCATAATTTCATAAAATAATAAAGTAGTAATTTTAATTAATTTTTAAAAATAATTTATAATTTTTTATCAAACTATTAATTGTAATTATTATTTCCAATTTTATAAACAATAAATATAATTTTTTTAAAAAAATAATTGTTAGAAACTTGCCATAAAAGGTTATTACATTGTTACCTTATTAATACTTTTTAGTTCACATCCATGGGTATTACCCATTAAGAAGTGTTCCATAAATATATATATATATATATATATAGGGTATTCTTTAAGTGAGAGCACCACTTTTGCTCTTATGAATAAGGGCATTTTTATAACCCTTAATTTTTAATCGAATGACTTTAATTTATTTGTTTATCATTGGAGTGTTGTATTAGATTTTTTTCAATTATCTTTTTTTTTTAAAATTGAACCCACATAAATGTTATACATGTAGCAGTTTTTATTAAATTAATATTCTTATTATTTTAAACTTTTTAAAGGTTATAATAGTTTTTGTAATGTGCACGTAGCAGTTTTTTTTTTTTTTTTTTTTTACAATTTCTTATTTATGTGTTTTTTTATAACATTTGTTATTTTTTTTTCTGTGTGTTTGGATTTAAAGTGTTTTGAATATAGATTAAATCAATAAAAAAAATGACATATGGAGTATTAGAAAATATATTCAATTTATTTATAAATTTTTATTGTATCTACTCATCTATTTGTTAATCACTTCTTCTTCTTTACTTTTTTACACTAATTGAAAGAAAGGTTTTCTAAAATAAAAAATTGCTCAATAATTGATTAATTAGTTCAACTGAAAAAATAAATTTAAGACTTATAAGACAAGATGTAGTTGCTTAGCAAAGTCTAAAAATATTTAGGCTTAATATTACATATTTATGAATGATACAAATTTATGAATGAATAATAGTCATTTCAAAAATTGAGAAGTAAGTCTCATACTTTTCATAGTTAAGCAAAAAAAAAAACAAAAGTCATACTTTGCATGAGTATTAAAAAAACAACATATTTTTAAAATAATAAAGAAACAAAAGAGTTTGAGGTGATGAAGGTAAAATCACAATATAATTTTTTTTTTAAAAAAAAAAAATGTATACCAAACACTATCCCACTCAACAACACATGTTAATACCATACAACCACCCTATTCAACCAATAAAAAGTCTAATAATGCTCTTACAGGTGAGAGTAAAAGTAATGCTCTCACCTTAGAATTTTCCTATATATATATAATAAAAATGAAATAAAACTAATCGTTGACTCAATATATGTATTCAAAATATATTATTGTTATAAAAAAAGATATTAAAATTAATAATATATCAATGGTAAAAATTAATTCAAGACTTAAAAATTCAAAACACCTAAGATCAATTGTATCTAAATCATGAAAGCTACAAAAGACAAAAGAATAGAAAAGCAAAATATATATGTATAATAGTATATGATATCAATAAAATTTAAATTAAATAAAAATAAATTAGAGTTGAAATGAAAAACGATATGAAACTGAATAAATTGGGTTTTGAGATAATTATAAACGTACTATAAATTAGGTTTTGAGATAATTCGAAAGAAAAAAAATAAAATATTAATAAATTTAAATTAAATATATAATATTTTAGTAATTAATAAAATAAACTTACAAAATTAAGTTAGGCATCAGAAGGATTACAAGTAACAACCAACTCATATGTTGACATGGCTATCTCAAAATTTTCTTAGCATTTAACATGTGATTAATGGCCATCCCACAAAATATAGCATCTTAAGTAACAACCTGCTCATAGGTTGACATTAGATTTCTTAACTTACAATCTATGCCACCACTTACCTCCAACTAAAGTCGCTACCACCTCTAATCATTGGTGGCAAAGAGACAAAGATTAAGAGCCTCTACCTGCAGATACCATATATATGGCATTCCTTAGTCGAAGCATCCATGCAATTTTGATAATTTTGTACACCAAAAACTAAAAAATTAAACTATTAGCCTAGAAGATCAAATAAAATATGTAGTCTTTACTATTGTCCGTTGAAACTCTTATAAGCATCTAAGCGTAAGTTGATGTACCGTAGGAAAAGAGTTGTGGTATACCCAAGTCAGAAGTTGCACATCTCACATATTGCCCTACTAGATATAAAATGAAACTACCAAGAAAGAAACAAAACCACTACTGAATGGGAGACACCCATTTGCTTTAGATCTCTAGTGTCGGTGGAGAATCAAAGTTCCACAGGCTAAAACAAAATTTTGGGAATTACAGATTTTGGGGTTTAGGTTAATGATATCAGAAATCGGGATGTCGATTTGGGAGTTGGTGGCAAGGTCAATGTATATTGAGAAATTTGAATTTCGATCCATTTGTCTTTCACTATGTTTTTTTCTTATTTAAGCGTTTATATATTACAACATGTTTAACCTGGGACTCGAATCCATATGGCTACTTCTAGCCTCAAGTGGTTTTGTTTTTCACTATGTTAGTTTGCAGATATAGGTGCCTATGGCACCTTCCACTTTTTCTTTTTTATTAATATTTCTTTTCTTTTTTTTGCTATAATTAAGAGCTATGCAAGTAGGCGTAATAACTTTTATAGGTTATTACTGTAAGACCAATTATCGTTCCCACGGACTACTTATGAAGTACCAATATTCTATTTTGGGTTGAGATGCAAAATGACCCTAAATTTGGAAACTAAGTTAGTAAATGTCCACTTTTTAAAAAAATTAAGAAAATGGCCAAATCTAATAAATTAGCTAGCAAAAATTATAAAAATACATTTATCACATATTTTTTAAAAGAAATATATATAATAATAAAATTAAGTTACATAATTTTTTTAGTATTGCATATTATTATATTGTAACACAAATAAATAAATGTATTAGATCATTTAAATATATACAGCAGTATTAGATATATGCTAGTACTAAAAATTAATATACCGTAGTAATAAAATTATATACTACAAAGAAATTATAACAATACTAAATTAATATTCAAAAAATATATATATCATGCTAACAAAATTATATATACCACCATTAAAATATGAATACATACCAAAAAATTTATATATAATAAAATGAAAACTAAATATCATATTAAATAAATGATATATTATAGACAAGAAAAACCATATACCATACAAGAAAACGTATATACCTATAATAAAAAATAAAACAAAATAATATAATATTATTAAAAAATTTTATATATCATATTAATAAAATTATCACATATGTATACTAAAATAAAAACTAAACACGCATTATCTAAAATAAAATGATATACTATACAATAAAACTTATATACCATATAACATAAAATATATACCTTACAATAGAAATATATATAATAATAACAACAAATAAAAATAAAAATATATAGGATGCTAATAAAATTATATATCATGTCAACAAAAGTACAATAGAAAATGGAATTTAAAAATTATTTAAAAAAATTATATACTGTATAACAAAAAATACATATACCATACACCAAAACATATATACAAAAAAATAAGAATAATAAAAATATAGATTACTAATATATATATATATATGTATGTATACTATACGAACCAAATTATATACGACAATTAAAATATGTATACCATTGTATATAATAAAATAAAAACTAATTCAATATTATTTAAAATAAATAATTATACAATCAAAAACTATAAAAATAATAATTAAAATATGTAGCATGCTAATTATAAAATTATATACATACATTAAAATATTTTTATTATGCTAATAAAATTATATACCACTATTATACATTAAGATATCATAATAAAAAATAAATATCATCTAAGAATATTAATATTCCATACAACAAAATAGAAATATACCGTACAACAAAATCTATATACCAACAACCCAAAACAACTCATAAAAAATTAAAAAAAAATTGACATAACTTTAAAATAAAAAAAAAAAAAAAACTTAACAAAACTAATATAGATATACCATAATATTTAATAATTTGTGTAACGCCCTAATGCTAAGGCACGCTACAGTGCTTTTTCAATAATTATGCAATCTTTGCTAATCAAAGAAATTTCTCGAAAAACGTGTCAAATTAAAACTTTTGCATTAAATACTAAACTTTGTAATTTAATAAAATATTTACAAGTGCCGGGATCCCGATTTTTAAAACTTTACAAATTTTACTTTTCAAGCATACAATCCAAATATACAGATTTACAGGTCGCACAGCGACTTTCAAAATACAACTCCCAGATGTCCCGAGACCGAACACTCCAGGTCGCGCTGCTTGACATGTACAATCTCACCCGAGCTCAGGTTCACTCCTGTTCAGCCTTCGCCTTTCCTTTACCTACACATGGAAGCAGAAACTGTGAGTCAACAGACTCAGTAAGAAATGCATATAACATATCATATAATTTCTGACCTGTAAATAGGCGCCCATACACCTATTTACAGAGCTTAACAGATGAGTATGAACGTTCAATACCAAGGTACAACCACTATACCACATACACCTCGTACCTCGCTGTACGAGTGTTGGTAGGGTTTATCCCGATCACTGAGTAACACTGAGTGATGTACCACACACCTTAGCATTTTCCTATGCTTGTGTTGGTATCACTGTATCGTACTCAAACCAACAACAATCACTGTACCAATACACTCTATAACTTAATCATACAAGTGTTGGTAGTGTTTAACATAATTCAAGCATGCATATATAAACACATATACACACATTCAGATAATCACATCATACATTATACACAGTTCTTACTGTTTTCCGAATTCAAGTGTCTTTGGCCGGCACGAACGGAATTCACGTGCTAGATGGATGCCCTAATCACAATAACAGTAACACAGATGAGTGACTCGCTAAATCACTTCCTGGGACTTAAAACTTGAAACTAAAAGTTCCCCTATCGATAAACCTCATGGCAATACCCTAAATATCACAAAATTGGCCAAAACTAGGGTTCTGGAAAATCCCCCAACAGGTAGACCGGTTCCCAACCGGCATCCCGGTTCTGGGTCACCAACCGGTCGACCGGTTGGTACTGACCACCCAGAACCGATTCGGCTCGCCGCGAAACCCAAAAATTATCCCCCTTGATTCAATTTAATCCCAATCTTTACCAAACTCTCCAAGTATACCTAAACAATGCATACACAATGATTTCCAGCGATAATTCACGTAATAAACCAATACAACTCAAGTTGCCATTAATGAACAAAGCTTGAGCTTCAAAGCTCAAGCTTGCTTAAAACCATTCACAAGCATCAAAACCGGTAGCTAGGGACTTAGATAAACTCAATTTAACCCCGTAAATTGAACCCCAAACATTTCAAAACCTAACAGCCACTAAACCTAAACATTCATAGTGAAACTAAACTAAAATTTCAAAAAAACTTAAAGGGGAGAAGAACTAGGGTTACCTTGCTTTGATTCCTCTTGAATCCTTAGCTGAAAACACAAACTTTAAGCTCCCAAACCCCTTGCCCCTTGCTGCCTTCGAAGAGAGCTTCTCTTGATTTTCTTTGTTTTTCCTTTATTTTCCAAATGAAAATGAGTTAATTACTTAACTCCTTCTAACTTAGATGCTAGGTGTCAACTACATGGGCAGCCACCACACTCACCTTAACCAAAAGACTAAAATGCCCCTAGACTTAAAACTAGGGTATTTCTAAAGCTAGGGGTAAAATGGTCAAAATCCATAACCCCGCTCAATCCCGATAATTAATTTCCTCTAAAATATTCCCCACTATGAAATAGGGTTCTAAACTTACTCATGTGATTATCTAGCCATCCATCGCATTTTCCGTTGTCGCCGAGCAAAAATTACAAAATTAACATATTTCACATATAAGCTAAATAATACCCCTAGAGTTTAATAAAATCTCCGTATTGAGAAATTATAACTCTAACATTTATTTCTAAATATTGGGGTCCACAAATAAATTAATTCACAAATAATAATAAAATAATAAAAATTAGTGCTAATTGCCTTTTCTAATCCACATTACTAGAGCGGTCATTACAATTATCCCCCCGTTAATAGGATTTCGTCCCCGAAATCTAACCTAAATAGCTCTGGATGTTGAGTCCTCATATCTGACTCCAATTCCCAGGTGGCTTCTTCCACCTTACTGTTCCTCCAGAGCACCTTAACTAGTGCAATAGTCTTGTTGCGAAGAACTTTTTCTTTTCTATCCAGAATCTGAACAGGTTGCTCTTCATAGGATAAGTCTGGTTGTAGTTCAAGGGCTTCATAACTCAAGACATGAGTCGGGTCTGACACGTATTTCCTTAACATAGAGATGTGAAATACGTCATGAACAGCTGATAATGCTGGTGGTAAGGCTAGCCGATACGCTACCTGCCCGACCTTCTCGAGTATCTGAAATGGCCCAATGAACCTAGGGCTTAACTTACCCTTCTTCCCGAAGCGCCGAATACCCTTCATGGGTGAAACTCGCAGGAAAACATGTTCCCCGTCCGAAATGTGACATCTCTCGCGCTTCGGATCAGCATAACTTTTCTGCCTGCTTTGAGAAGCAAGCATCCGAGCCTTGATCTTATCAATAGCTTCATTGGTCTTTTGCACCAACTCTGGACCCAGGTACTTCCTTTCTCCTGTCTCGTCCCAATGAATAGGAGAACGACATTTTCTACCGTATAACATCTCATAGGGAGCCATCCCTATTGTACTTTGGTAGCTGTTGTTGTAGGATAATTCAATTAAAGGCAAGTACTTACTCCATGAACCCTCAAAGTCCATAACACAGGCTCGCAGTAGGTCTTCCAAAATCTGGATAGTTCTTTCTGACTGACCATCAGTCTGAGGGTGAAAGGCTGTACTAAACTTTAACTTGGTACCCATAGCCTTCTGAAGACTCACCCAAAACTTCGATGTAAACTTTGGATCCCTATCTGACACAATAGATTTAGGGGCTCCATGGAGACGAACTATCTCCTTCACATACAATTCAGCATACTGATCCACTGAATAGGTAACTTTCACTGGTAGAAAGTGAGCCGACTTTGTAAATCTATCCACAATGACCCATACAGAATCATACATTCCTGTAGTTCTAGGTAACCCAGTTACAAAGTCCATTGCGATGTCCTCCCACTTCCATTCTGGAAGGATTAAAGGTTGCAATAACCCCGCTTAGGTCTCGATGTTCGGCCTTAATCTCTGGGCGGAGTTAAACACTTGGACACATAGTCCACTACATCTCTCTTCATCCCATACCACCAGAAGTAGGGTTTCAAATCCTGATACATCTTGGTGGTTCCCGGATGCAACGAATAAGGCGTGGTGTGAGCTTCATCAAGTATCTCTTTCTTAAGCTCATCAACACTAGGAACACAAACTCGAGCTTTATATAACAACATTCCACTGCTCGAGATTGAAAAACCTCTAGGCCGACCAGCCGCTACTTCATCTCGAACTTTAACTAGCTCGGGATCCTCCAGTTGTGCCTTTCTGATTCTCTCCAACAGATCAGATTGGAGTGTTAAATTATGTAATTTCCCGACCACGAACTCAATTCCCGCACTAACCATTTCTGAGGCTAGTTGAGGAGCTATCATAACCGTAGTACACACTTGACCGGGACCTTTTCTGCTCAGAGCATCGGCCACAACATTGGCTTTCCCAGGGTGATAAAGTATTTCACAGTCGTAGTCTTTAACTAACTCCAACCACCTTCTCTGCCTCATATTCAAATCTTTTTGGGTGAAAAAATATTTAAGACTTTTATGATCGGTATAAATCTCACACTTTTCACCATAAAGATAATGTCGCCAAATCTTTAAAGCAAAAACCACAGCAGCGAGCTCTAAATCATGAGTTGGGTAACGCTGCTCATAATCCTTCAGTTGACGAGAGGCATAAGCTATGACTCGTCGGCTTGCATCGAGAACACATCCCGGACCCTGTCTGGATGCATCACAATAAACAACAAATTTCTCTTGATCCGATGGCAAAGCTAACACCGGAGCTGTTATCAATCGCTGCTTCAACTCTTGAAAGCTTGATTCACACTTATCTGACCACACAAATCTCTGATTTTTCTTGGTCAATTCGGTTAGGGGCATAGAAAGTTTAGAAAATCCTTCGACGAAACGTCGATAATACCCTGCTAACCCGAGAAAACTTCTAATTTCTGTTACAGACTTGGGTCTCGGCCAATTCTTCACTGATTCTATCTTGTTTGGATCAACCATAATTCCATTTTTCCCAACTATGTGACCCAGAAAGGACACCTCGGACAACCAGAATTCGCACTTTTTGAACTTGGCATACAGCTTGTGATCCCTAAGTCGCTGTAATACCATTCGAAGATGATGCTCGTGCTCCTCTTCTGACTGAGAGTACACAAGAATGTCATCGATAAACACTATAACGCAGTTATCGAGGAAATCCTTGAATACCCTATTCATGAGATCCATAAAGGCCGCAGGAGCATTAGTCAATCCGAATGACATTACCAGAAACTCATAGTGCCCGTATCTGGTTCTAAAGGCAGTCTTCGGTATGTCCTCCTCCCGAATTCTGAGTTGATGATAACCAGACCGTAAATCAATCTTCGAAAACACTGCCTTTCCCTGAAGCTGATCGAACAGATCATCGATCCTAGGCAACGGGTACTTGTTCTTAATCGTCAGTTTGTTTAGTTCCCGATAATCAATACACATTCTGAGGGAACCATCTTTCTTTTTCACAAAAAGAACCGAAGCTCCCCAGGGCGATACACTGGGTCGAATAAACCCAATATCAAGCATCCCCTGAAGTTGTAACTTAAGCTCCTTGAGTTCTGCTGGAGCCATCCTATATGGAGCTTTAGAAACATGTTCGACTCCACGTGCCAAATCAATTACAAAGTCAATCTCTCGCTGTGGCGGCAATCCCGGCAATTCCTCGGGGAACACATCAAGAAAATCTTTCACCACCCGGACTACCTCAGGCCCAATTGTTTCAGGTCTGCTGGAGTCAAAAACTACTGCTAGAAATCCTACACAACCATTGCATAGTAAATCCCTAGCTCTCAACACAGAAATAACCGGGATCCGAGACCCCTGAACCGATCCAACATAAACAAATGGATCTTCACCTTCCGGCTGAAAAATCACCATTTTACGCCTACAATCTATACTGGCCGAATACTTGGATAGAAAATCCATTCCCAGTATAATATCAAATTCAGTTAATTTCAATTCTATAAGGTCAGTACTCAATTCCCTATCTTCGATCCTAATCGGCATAGACCTAATGCGCCTATTAGAGATAACCAATTCCCCGCTAGGCATTAGGGTTCCAAACCCTCTTTCTAAAATATCGCAAGGCCTACCCAGAAGATCAATCACTCTTGTAGCTACATATGAACGTGTAGCTCCTGAGTCAAATAATACCGTAAATACAAGTTGTTGACGGGAAGCTGACCTGTCACAACAGAAGGACTGGCTGCAGCATCAGCTTGGGTAATGGCAAACACACGAGCAGGAACCGGTTTCACCTCAGCTTTCGGCTCCTCTTTCTTTGCCTGGGGGCAATCTTTCTTGAAATGCCCCACCATGCCACACAGGAAGCATGTCTTCCGGTTACACTCTCCCGGATGATGTTTCTTGCACCTTGGACACTCAGGATAAGAGTAACCCTGACGTCCTCCTCTGCTTTGGTTCCCACGGAACCGCTTGCTTTGCCCCGAGCCACCAGAAGCTGGAACAACTTTTCTTTTCTGCTCAATGGTGGAGTCACCACCATCCCTACCATAAACAGGAGTAGGAACAGTGGGGGTTCCACCAACACTCGGAGTCACCCGGGGCTCCTGAAGAAATTTTACTGCACCATCGGCTCTCAAAGCCTTCTCAACCATATCTGCATACGTGGTTGCTTCGGTAGTGGTAATAACCAAATCATGCCGGATCTTTGCACTCAAACCCGCTAAGTATTTTTCTTTCTTACTGAAGTCCGTGGGCACAATTCCCGCCGCCAACTTAGCCAACCGATCAAATTTCGTTGTGTACTCAGTGACTGACATTCCCTCAGTCTGAACTAGATCAGTGAACTCTTTCCGCTTTGCACTGCGGACAGCTTCATTGTAATACTTGGAGTTAAATAACTCCCTAAATTCTTCCCAGGTCATCAGCGTGACGTCCCGAGTGAGGGTTATCAATTCCCACCAC
Source organism: Cannabis sativa (assembly GCF_029168945.1). Taxonomy (NCBI): domain Eukaryota; kingdom Viridiplantae; phylum Streptophyta; class Magnoliopsida; order Rosales; family Cannabaceae; genus Cannabis; species Cannabis sativa. Next base: position 51,000,835 of record NC_083607.1, on the reverse strand, counting down.
ACGAGGGCATCTTCCTGAAACTGGAAAGTGGCGCAGGTCACCCGATCATTTCCAACCACTCCCATAAAGTTGAGAATACGCTCAATCATCGAAAGCCATTGCTCGGCCTTCATCACATCAGGGCCTCCCAGAAACACTGGAGGTGCCTGCTTTCGAAATCTTTCATACAACGGTTCCATACGGTTGCCAACAACAGGTTGTTCTGCTGGCACCGCTGGAACTGCAACGACCTGAACTTCTTGAGGAGGCACGGCAGGAGGACCCTGCTGCCTCAATCTTTAGATCTCTTCATCTTGCTGACGAATTCTCTCTTGCATTTCAGCAAATCTTTGCTCCCAATCAGGAGGAGCTTGAGGTGGATTTACAGGGCGACCACCCTGAGCTCTGCCACGGCCACGGCCGCGACCACGAGGATTTTGAGGATTCCCCTGACCGCCTCCGGTCTCAACCATGCCACCCTGACTTCTTGTATTTCGCGGGGCGTCCATTTAATAGGACTTAGCCTGCGAATCCATAAGCCAGGCAGGTTAGACAGCGATCAAAATTAACACCGCTCTTAATAACTTAAGGCAACACACTTTCTTTTCTTTTTAAAGAAATATATTTAATTTAAATCTAATATGCTTCATAACATGCTTTCTCATTCACATTTATTTAAAATACTAAACAAGTACGGGCTTACTGAACCGTGAACCGAGCTTTCTTTGATGAAGATTGTACATGTCATAGCAAGCTTCGGTAGACAAACCTGGCGGCTCTGATACCAAAATTGTAACGCCCTAATGCTAAGGCACGCTACAGTGCTTTTTCAATAATTATGCAATCTTTGCTAATCAAAGAAATTTCTCGAAAAACGTGTCAAATTAAAACTTTTGCATTAAATACTAAACTTTGTAATTTAATAAAATATTTACAAGTGCCGGGATCCCGATTTTTAAAACTTTACAAATTTTACTTTTCAAGCATACAATCCAAATATACAGATTTACAGGTCGCACAGCGACTTTCAAAATACAACTCCCAGATGTCCCGAGACCGAACACTCCAGGTCGCGCTGCTTGACATGTACAATCTCACCCGAGCTCAGGTTCACTCCTGTTCAACCTTCGCCTTTCCTTTACCTACACATGGAAGCAGAAACTGTGAGTCAACAGACTCAGTAAGAAATGCATATAACATATCATATAATTTCTGACCTGTAAATAGGCGCCCATACACCTATTTACAGAGCTTAACAGATGAGTATGAACGTTCAATACCAAGGTACAACCACTATACCACATACACCTCGTACCTCGCTGTACGAGTGTTGGTAGGGTTTATCCCGATCACTGAGTAACACTGAGTGATGTACCACACACCTTAGCATTTTCCTATGCTTGTGTTGGTATCACTGTATCGTACTCAAACCAACAACAATCACTGTACCAATACACTCTATAACTTAATCATACAAGTGTTGGTAGTGTTTAACATAATTCAAGCTTGCATATATAAACACATATACACACATTCAGATAATCACATCATACATTATACACAGTTCTTACCTGTTTTCCGAATTCAAGTGTGCTGGCCGACCTGAACGGAATTCGCGTGCTAGATGGATGCCCTAATCACAATAACAGTAACACAGATGAGTGACTCGCTAAATCACTTCCCGGGACTTAAAACTTGAAACTAAAAGTTCCCCTATCGATAAACCTCATGGCAATACCCTAAATATCACAAAATTGGCCAAAACTAGGGTTCTGGAAAATCCCCCAACAGGTAGACCGGTTCCCAACCGGCATCCCGGTTCTGGGTCACCAACCGGTCGACCGGTTGGTACAGACCACCCAGAACCGAATTCCGTCTGCAGAAACCCAAAAATTATCCCCCTTGATTCAATTTAATCCCAATCTTTACCAAACTCTCCAGTATACCTAAACAATGCATACACAATGATTTCCAGGCAGTAATTCACAGAATAAACCAATACAACTCAAGTTGCCATTAATGAACAAAGCTTGAGTTTCAAAGCTCAAGCTTGCTTAAAACCATTCACAAGCATCAAAACCAGTAGCTAGGGACTTAGATAAACTCAATTTAACCCCAGAAATTGAACCCCAAACATTTCAAAACCTAACAGCCACTAAACCTAAACATTCATAGTGAAACTAAACTAAAACTTCAAAAACTTAAAGGGGAGAAGAACTAGGGTTACCTTGCTTTGATTCCTCTTGAATCCTTAGCTGAAAACACAAACTTTAAGCTTCCAAAACCCCTTGCCCCTTGCTGCCTTCGAAGAGAGAAAGAGAGAAGAGAGAGCTTCTCTTGATTTTTCTTTGTTTTTCCTTTATTTTCCAAATGAAAATGAGTTAATTACTTAACTCCTTCTAACTTAGATGCTAGGTGTCAACTACATGGGCAGCCACCACACTCACCTTAACCAAAAGACTAAAATGCCCCTAGACTTAAAACTAGGGTATTTCTAAAGCTAGGGGTAAAATGGTCAAAATCCATAACCCCGCTCAATCCCGATAATTAATTTCCTCTAAAATATTCCCCACTATGAAATAGGGTTCTAAACTTACTCATGTGATTATCTAGCCATCCATCGCATTTTCCGTTGTCGCCGAGCAAAAATTACAAAATTAACATATTTCACATATAAGCTAAATAATACCCCTAGAGTTTAATAAAATCTCCGGAATTGAGAAATTATAACTCTAACATTTATTTCTAAATATTGGGGTCCACAAATAAATTAATTCACAAATAATAATAAAATAATAAAAATTAGTGCTAATTGCCTTTTCTAATCCACATTACTAGAGCGGTCATTACAATTTGCTTCTAATTCTAAAAAAAAATTAATGATTTTGAAATGAGGACATTTACTAATATAGTATTATGGTTTAGGGTCATTCCTATATTTTTTTAAAATGAGGACATAAACTAACATAGTGCTATGATTTAGGGCCATTTACAATAATTTCCCTTTTATTTTATGTTCTATTTGATAATCAAAATTAGAATTTTCAAAAATGACGACAACGAATACAAAAGTTAAATGTAGAATAACAAAGAACAATAAAATAAATTCAAATATAAAAATGAGAAATTGTGAATTTTAATCTCCTCCACTATCTACTTTATTATTCATTGATGTAGGAGATTCAAAAGTGTTAGATATTCAGGTTAAGAAATATACAACTCGACCTATTGAAAATTCTCTATAACTCTATGTTATCCAAATTTTGTACTTTGACGTGGCATCACACGATGGTGACACGTGGAATCAACTTTATGTACCTGCTCGCAAGAAATATGCCGAACAAAGCACCACATACATTCGCTCGGACGAAGTCCTCTTAGCTAGGCAGTGAGCAATCCGCGCAGCACGCCAACACTTAGCAAATTCAGCTTTCGCATCGTGAGTCACCGAAGAAATCCCTATAACTTTGGGATTAGATCATAGAGATATGGCAAGCTTCGAGAAACTCTAATAACAAGAATTAAGATTGTCCCAAATAAAATGATAAACTTTTAAACAAAGAAGCAACAAGGCGTACATTGTCGACCTCGGAAGGTTAAGGAAAAAGGCTCCAGCTCGCTATCACGGTCACTGGAACCAAGCTCCTGTAGGGACATCCTCAGACACAATAATTAAAGATGTATTCAAATACACGATCATTTTGATCCAATAAATGCGGGAGGATCACATCTATATGATTCTCAAATAATAACCGCATTTACACAACGTGATATGTAATCAAACCCCATAATTTTAGGGGATGATCGTTGTAAAAAGATTACAGTCAACTTTGTAATTAACTGCCTACTATGTGATTATAAATAGTGGCAAGTAAGATCAAAAAAGTTGATGAAAAAAGCATACAAAAAAGGCTCTGAGAAAACTGTCAGAAATCTGAATAAGATTGACTCGTAAACTATTCATTTTACATCTTTTATTTTTTCTATGTGAGATTGTCACTGTTAGGCTTAAATTTAGTTAACGAAAATTTGCGTTAACACAATCTAATTTATTTTGGATTGGTTAGTTTTAAATATTAAATTATTTAATATTTTTTTCACATAACTAATAATAAAATAAAAACAACCCAATATTGTTTTATGTCGCCAAAAACAAATTAAAATAAATAAAACAAAAAATAACTAACCCAAGGGAAGAAAAAAATTATATATATAAAGAAATATTAACTTTTGTTTTATTGTATGTACTTGCATAATAAATAAATTGTAATTATGTGCACTTACACATCCAATAAATTTTTCAACAATAAACCATTATATTTTGATGATATTAATGCCATGTTATACGTCTTATAATTATTCAAAGTTATCATAGAGTATTCAATTTTAATGAGATCGAGGGTAATCGAGATCATTTAAATATTTTTTACTGCAAAACTTTTCATCTGTTTATTATGCATTTTTTTATATGACAAAATTTAATATTCAATTTTTTATTTGAATTTTTTTTTCATTTGATTACTATTATTATTGCATGTGATATTTTATTGTTCACTATTACACTTTATGTAATACATCCATCAATATATATTAACAAATAAAAACTTAAAACTTTCCACCACAATAATTATAAACTTTAAAATTTTATAATATAAGAATTGTTCCATAGTAATTAATCTTAAAAAAAAAAATTATTATTTAGAAAAAAGAAATAAATTTAAATTATTAAATTAATTTGAAAGCTTAAATTAAATATAAATAAAATAATAAAATTATTATGTTTTTTCAAATGATTGAACTTAAGTCATTGTACTTGATGAAAAAAAACAAAGAAATTCAAATTATTAAATTAATTTGAAAGCTTAAATTAATACAAATAAAATAAAAAAAAATTATCATGTTTTTTCGAATGATGGAACTTAAGTCATTGTACTTGATGTAAGATAATTTTACCACTTACAGGATGATTATATTATTGATTGTATTGATTATTATAGGATTAAATAACTTGAATATACTATACATTTCTAGCTACAATTATTAATGAGTGGAAAATAAAATTGCAAGTGTGTTTTTTGGCGATAATAATACCTAAGCTATAAGTTTGAAATATTTATAAGTACCTAACTGTTAAGTGTTAAGTAAATTACCACGTGACCATTTCTAATTGGTCTAAGTTATTAAATTTTTGTTTTTTAAAAAAATTAAATTAAATATACCAAGAAGAAAATGACACGTGGATAATGACTTAATATTTAATGGTCGAGTACCTACAGAGTTCCCAAAATATTACTTAGGTATTATTAGCGCCAAAAATAAAACGTAGGTATTTATTTGCAACTGGAAGTTAAATTTAGATATTTATGTCACAAATTACTCTTTTTTATCCATGTTTTTTTTTGTAGATGTTTTGTGGACCATTTTGTATATGAGTTGGCGTGTAGTTTTTTAGTGTTACGTGTTGAATCTCTAGCTTTTTTGGTGTGAAGTTTGAAGACGTTATAGCTTTATTGTCTAAATTTCTTGGGGTAGTTTTGTCCCATGTTGCTCGCTTACTTTAGAAGTTCAAAGTTTGACAAAACATGCTATTCGGTTATACAATGAGCTATCCTAGTTCAAGGAGATTTCTGTGCTATTTGTGGATGTCTGCATTGTAAATTCATGAGTGATTCTTATAACTTTATTAAAAAAAAGACAAATAGATCCATAGATAAATATTTTCAAGCGCTTTCTTGTCATAGCAAATTTTTTTTCCATAGGAAATTTAAAAAAATCATCTTAACTTTTTTTCATCAACAAATGATGCTCAATTATTCAATGCACCATGTACATTTATTTTTAATAAGGGCTGCACCTAACGAAGGTGCCTAATTTTGGTACAAAAGAAATTACGACATGTGAATATTTAATGAGTATCAAATTACAAAATATTTAGTTAATTTCTTTACCCCCACTCCAATCTATAAAGCTATAAATAGGATAGTTTTCCATTCATAGTAATTGCCAACATTATGACTAAAGAAAAATGAAGTACTCAACATTCTGTTTTTGGTATGTTTGCAAGATAATATTTTTCTTTCTCTCATTCAATATCCAAATTTCAATAGCTAATCCTCAAGAAAACTTCCTTAAATGCCTCTCACAATATATTCCCACCAATGTAACAAATGCAAAACTCGTATACACTCAACACGACCAATTTTATATGTCTATCTTAAATTCGACCGTACAAAATCTTAGATTTACCTCTGACACAACCCCAAAACCACTTGTTATCACCACTCCTTTAAATGTCTCCCATATCCAAGGCACTATTCTATGTTCCAAGAAAGTTGGCTTGCAGATTCGAACTCGAAGCGGTGGTCATGATGCTGAGGGCATGTCCTACATATCTCAAGTCCCATTTGTTATAGTAGACTTGAGAAACATGCATTCGGTCAAAATAGATGTTCATAGCCAAACTGCATGGGTTGAATCCGGAGCTACCCTTGGAGAAGTTTATTATTGGATCAATGAGAACAATGAGAATCTTAGTTTTCCTGCTGGGTACTGCCCTACTGTTGGCACGGGTGGACACTTTAGTGGAGGAGGCTATGGAGCATTGATGCGAAATTATGGCCTCGCGGCTGATAATATCATTGATGCGCACTTAGTCAATGTTGATGGAAAAGTTTTAGATCGAAAATCCATGGGGGAAGATTTGTTTTGGGCTATACGTGGTGGTGGAGGAGAAAACTTTGGAATCATTGCAGCGTGGAAAATTAGACTTGTTGCTGTCCCATCAATGTCTACTATATTCAGTGTTAAAAAGAACATGGAGATACATGAGCTTGTCAAGTTAGTTAACAAATGGCAAAATATTGCTTACATGTATGAAAAAGAATTATTACTCTTTACTCACTTTATAACCAGGAATATTACAGATAATCAAGGGAAGAATAAGACAACAATACACAGTTACTTCTCCTCCATTTTCCATGGTGGAGTGGATAGTCTAGTCGACTTGATGAACAAGAGCTTTCCTGAATTGGGTATTAAAAAAAAAGATTGCAAACAGTTGAGCTGGATTGATACTATCATCTTCTACAGTGGTGTTGTAAATTACAACACAACTAATTTTAAAAAAGAAATTTTGCTTGATAGATCAGGTGGGCGGAAGGCGGCTTTCTCGATTAAGTTAGACTATGTTAAGAAACCGATTCCAGAAACCGCAATGGTCACAATTTTGGAAAAATTATATGAAGAAGATGTAGGAGTTGGGATGTTTGTGTTTTACCCTTATGGTGGTATAATGGATGAGATTTCAGAATCAGCAATTCCATTCCCTCATCGAGCTGGAATCACGTATGAAATTTGGTACATAGCTTCATGGGAGAAGCAAGAAGATAATGAAAAGCATATAAACTGGATTCGGAATGTTTATAATTTCACGACTCCTTATGTGTCCCAAAATCCAAGAATGGCGTATCTCAATTATAGGGACCTTGATTTAGGAAAAACTAATTTCGAGAGTCCTAATAATTACACACAAGCACGTATTTGGGGTGAAAAGTAATTTGGTAAAAATTTTAATAGGTTAGTAAAAGTAAAAACCAAGGTTGATCCCGATAATTTCTTTAGAAACGAACAAAGCATCCCACCTCTTCCCCTGCGTCATCATTAATTATCTTAAATAGATCTATTTCTCTTATCAAATTATTAGTCCTTATTACATAAATAATGTTGGGTTTTTGTGCCTTAACTAAAACTCTATTTTAATGTTATCTTAAATTTTCACTTATCAATAAAAGAAGAGAATTATTGTATTGCATGTTTAATACTCGGTCCACATGTTTGTTTCATGATTATTTGGTTGATTTATAAATTCTTTTAAATCCTTATCATATTGTTATTGTTGATTACTGTGTTGTCTACACAGTGGAAAGTAATCAAGATTATGTGATTAAATATTACTCCCACGATTTATTAGTACACGTGATTTCTACTAATATAATAATCAACAATGTGGTGTACTTACGCTTAGTTAGTGGTCTGTCCTTTTCAAGGTGTTATACCTAAAATTCAGCTAGCGCTTTAGAGAAGGACAAGTGTCAAAATGCGAGAATAGGAATCGATTAATAGTAATTATATTAATGAGTATTTGAATGGAACAACTAATTAAATGCAGAGATGGTGGACAATATTTATAACTTGTTGATTGTAAAGTCTTAAGCGAGATAAGGATATACAAACTATTGTCTCGTGTGTTGATGAGAAATCGTTCTACGATAAAAGGTACAAGGCGAGGGATCAACCTCGCTATGCATGAGAAGATGAAGATTAGGCATAATGACTGCTAAGACACTTTGCGTATAATACACATTATACAAACTAAGTCTAATATTTGAATAAACTTGAATGGCGAGATATGTATCTCGCTACAGGAAGACATACTCATGGTACCTTTGCTAATCGGATTCAAACATCTTTCAGCGAAATTCACTACACCATCGAGTCAAGTCTCTCAGACAGAGTATTATGTATTTAATAGCATAAACGACGAGAATTACATTATTAACCTCAGAAAGATATGAGTGAAGCTCTAACTCGCTGCCAGGGATATTATTGCTATGTCCCTAGCGAGATGTCTTAGGACAATATGCTTTATAACATATTTAATACACGTATGCATTGACCCAGTAGAAACGAACCAATCACAGCTGTGTGATTCTCAGATATTGACAAAATTTATTTTACGTGGGATTTAATCCAATCCCATAATTTCAGGGGATTATTGTTGTAAAATATCATTCAAATCTGTAATTAACTGTCCTCCTATGCAATTATAAATAGGAGCAAGTTGTACTGAAAAGGGCACAAAAAAATTCATTAAAGAAAAGGCCCTAAAACAGTATCAGAAATCTAATAATATTGACTTGTGGACTATGCAGAATTTTAACTCCAAAACCACGTAAAAACCTTTGTGTTCTTATTATTTATTTATTGCTTTTGTTTGCTATGCAAGTCTATCATAATTGTTATCCCAAATTTGGCACTCTGACATGTCATCACGAGAATGGTGACACGTGGACTCTACTTAGAGCATCTGTTCGGGTCAATATGCCGAGCAGGATGCCTCGCTGGCATATCCAAAATGGAATACTCAACGAGCCGTGCAGAATGAGCAATACTTATCGAATTTAACTAAACGCATCGTGAGTCACCAGCTCAATCCCTATAACTCAGGGATCAACTTACGTGGATGTGGCATACACACGATCCCACTATCAGTGTATTCAGCCTCAATCCCACGATCCTTGCATTCAGCATTGATCACACGATCTTTCTGTTTATGCGCATTGTAACGAGAGAGGAAACTCTTCCTCCTCAAGTTTCCTGCCCTATAAATAGTGAGGAATGTTCACTGGGCAAAGGACGGAGAAATTGTACGCCGAAACGCTATAAGCTGAGGCTATCTAAGAATTATATATTCGGCGATATTATTGCAAGAGCTATAAGAAAAGGAATCTTCTTCCTTATTCTTAAGTCAATACAACTAACGATGATTAGGATATTACCGAACTGCTCGGGGCTGAACCTCTATAAAATTTCTATGTCTTATTATTGCTTTACTACATATTCTTATTACGACATATCGTTTATCACTTATCAAAAACACTCATTGTCGTTGGCTAAAAGCGAAGTCAACATTTTGGTGCTTTCATTGAGAGAAGAATCACAGATCTCTCTTTCGACATGATGGTATAAACTCGTAGAGGCCTGTACGAACCAACAAACTCACAGACGCTGGATCCAACGTTGCAGGACCCAGGGAGTTCAAGGATTCCACCCGCTGTCAATCCTGGACAGATGGGAAGCGTGGTGAATGGTGGGACAACTCCTGTTACTGAAACTGCGCCTGGTGTGCAAGAGACCAGAAACAACGGTTCCGCACACAGTTAGGGCGTTCATAACACGACTGTTCCACCAGGCATCAATGCCCAAACGACCATCGGAGACACAACCGAATTGGAAAACCTCCGCGCTACGCTCGGACTCATGCAGGGTCACAACAATACCCTGCATCACGATCAGGAGGAATTACATGCCGCAGTAAACCTCGCGTTTGACGAGCAGAGGCGTATGTTCACCGAGTGGAGAGACAAAGAGATGGAGGCATTAAGGGCTCACCATGCAGAGATCGAATCGTAGTTGGCAAGCCACTGTACTGATACGAAGAGCCTATCAGACTATAGGCCAACAAGCGCCGAGCGTCATTCCCCTTGGAGAAATCGAGGATCACCCAACGGTGAATGCTTCCCAGACAACCAACGGTCAGCCGTCCAATCCCCAGTCACGAGTTCCACTCGTGGGCCAAGAGCTAGGCGGACAGACCTTGTTCGGGAATTCATCAGGAGGAGTCATGCTCGACGGATCCACGCAAAATAATGGAGCCATTCCACCTGCCAACCAAGCGAACCAATCGCTAAGGCAGCCAAGTTCTTCTATGTTCGATAGGTTGGGAAAGACCAATGACCTAAGGGACGACCTTAACAGAAGAAGGAGAACAGACGAGCAGAATACTACAACGAACGTGCAGTCCGGAGCCCATACTCAAATCCCCGCTCAGAAAGACACTGACGTAATCCAACCCGACCAGAATGCCAATCAAGTTAGCCCACCCATACAGGCCCAGCTCGACGAACTGAAGAATATGTTTCATTGCATGGCCAGGCAGCGTAACAACGATCTTGAGTTAGACCGTGCATGCGAAACTCCCTTCTCACCAGAGATCAATCTCCTGCCACTACCTCACAAGTTCAAGATGCCAACGTGGAAGAAGTACACTGGGAGAGAAGATCCTCTCTCCCATTTCAAGTACTTTGAGATGAAAATGGATTTACAAGGGGTACAAGGAGACGTATGTTGCAGAATCTTCCCCGCCACTCTCTCAGAGGCCGCACAGCAATGGTATTTCAAGTTGGCTCCTGGAAAGTTTAGTTCATGGAAGACCTTCTCTTCAGAATTCCATGCACAATTCTCTTCCTCATGCCAACTCCCATTGCATCTGGGAGATTTGGTCGAAGTAAAACACCGACCAGGCGAGCCACTCCGGGCGTACATCAGTAGATTCATGACGGAAGCGACCAAGGTATCACGGGTAACCGAGGATGGAAAGTTATCCGCGATACTGGGGGGCATTGAAGTCCTTGGCGAACTATGGAAGGATATAAGGAAAAACAGACCGGTCGACTCAATGAGCGATTTCCTTGACCGGGCCAAAGGTTTCATCAAGCTTGAAGAAGCCATTCAGCGAGCAGAAGGTGAGCAAAAGCTGAACAAAACGAAGGTTCCTTCTACTGGAACATCCGCCCAACTTCCCCAATATTCCAGCAATTCAAGTGGCAAGCGTTCAGGCAACAACCACTAGCAAGGAAACGGGAAGAAGGGAAAGTTCACCAAAAAACCCGGACAGACTCCCCGTGATCGCGCCAAACACACTGCATTCATTATCTTAACTGAAGATATAGAAAGTGTGTATATAGAAACTCAATCGCTAATTTCGTACAAGAAGCCCGGGCCCATGAAGAAAGATACCAGCAAAAGGGACATGACAAAGTTTTGTCAGTTCCATGGAAACTACGGCCACGACACCAACGAATGCTACAACTTGAAGTGGGAAATAGAACTTCTGATCAAGAAAAACAACCCGCACTTACCGAAGTATGTCAAGGCCAACCAAGGTCAGAATAACCAGGATCTGATGCCTCCGCCAATAGATGGACACTTGCAAGTCAGCATTGGAGGCCGACACATCTCTGGAGACACGGGCGAAGCTCGAGAACGATATGCCCGCACAGCTCAATACGAGCAAGAAGAAGTCATCTTGGCCGTGGAAGAAAGGAAGCCCAAAGTTGCACGGGCAAGAGAGCCAACCATAACATTCAACGACGAAGATGCTGTCCAGATAAGATTTTCGCACAACGACCCGCTAGTCGTGGAAGTCCAGATAGCAAATAAAATGGTATCCTGGACCATGATCGATAATGGCTCTTCTTCAAATATTCTGTTTAAGACTGCTTACAAGAAGATGGGGCTCCAGCTCAAGGATTTGACTCCATGCCTTCAGCCCGTCTATGGTTTCTCCAGCCAAGGAGTTGTGCCTCTAGGATAAATCCGGCTACCCCTCATAGTTGGACAAGCTCCGACAAGCATAACTATCATGGCACAATTCCTGATATTGGATGTTCCTTCAGCATTTAACATAATGCTAGGCCGACCAGCCTTGTATGACTTAAGAGCTGTCACATCAATATTCCACTCGTGCCTGAAGTTTCCAACCAAAAATGGGGTAGGGTGTCTTAGAGGGAATCAACAATCTTCTCGAGAATGTTATAACCTTGCTGTGGCAAAGGCTAAGAAGGAAGTATCCTCCAGCCAGAGCCCGGACAAGGGAATAAATATTCCCAAGTAGGAAACTTCCCAAGGCGAGGATGAAGATGTGGATCCTCGACTTGGGGACCCAAGCAGCAATGTTGGACCTGTGGAAGAATTAGAAGAGATCGAGATCGATCTAGCTATCCCGGCCAGAAAGCTGAAAATCGAAAGGGTTTGTTGCTCGAAGTAAAATCAGAATTGATAAAATTTCTTAGAGCAAACCTAGATGTTTCGCCTGGTCACATGCGGATATGGTCGGAATCGATCCTTCTATTATTTTGCATGTCCTGAATATCGATCCTAACATCCGGCCAATTCAGCGAAAACGAAGATTGATGGATAAAGAACAAGCAGTAGCCCTGAAAGACGAAGTTGAAAAGCTGCGCAACAACAACTTCATCATTGAAGCCTTTTATTCGGCTTGGGTTGTGAACCCTGTACTCGTGCCTAAGCTGAACAAGAAATGGCGAGTTTGTATTGACTTCACAGATCTCAACAAAGCATGCCCTAAAGACTGTTTTCCACTTCTAAGAATCGATTACCCTGTCGATGCAACAGCCGGGCACGAAATATTAAGCTTCATGGATGCTTATTCGGGATACAATCAAATCAAGATGCATCCACCAGACCAAGAACATACAAGTTTCCAGACAGATATGGGTCTCTACTGCTACAAAGTCATGCCATTTGGTCTTAAAAACGCCGGAGCTACATACCAAAGATTGGTCAACAAAATGTTTAAAGATTAGATCGGCAGAAATATGGAAGTGTACGTGGATGATATGCTTGTCAAATCCAGAAAGGCTGGGGGGCATATAGACGACCTGAACGAATGTTTCAAAGTCCTCAAGAAATACAACATGAAACTAAATCCCCTAAAATGCTCCTTCGGAGTCAGCTCGGGAAAGTTTCTAGGCTTCATCGTCAACGCTCGAGGAATTAAAGCCAATCTGGAAAAAATCCAAGCCCTCCTAGATATGAACTCGCCAACAAAAACCAAAGAGGTACAAAGCCTAACTGGCCGAATTGCCGCACTTAGCAGATTCGTGTCAAAATCAACAGATAAATGTGTCCCATTCTTCAACATCCTGCGAGGAAACAAAAAGATCGAGTGGACAGAAGAATGTGAAAGAGCTTTTCAAGACCTAAAGGCACAGCTCGGAAAACCTCCCGTCCTCTCTAAACCTCTGAACGGTGAGGAACTGGGGATATACCTAGCAGTAACGGAGCATGCCATAAGCGCCGTACAAATTAGAGAAGAAGATGGCGTGCAGCATCCAGTCTATTACATCAGTAAAAGACTTATCAAGGCCGAAGGCCGATATCCGTTGATAGAAAAGCTCGCCTACTGCCTCATCTTAGCAACAAGAAAGCTAAGACCTTACTTTCAAGCTCATTCTGTCCGGGTGTACACCGACCAACCACTACGACAAATACTGCAAAAGCCAGATGCCTCTAGACGATTACTCAAGTGGGCGGTGGAATTGGGGCAGTACGAAATCAACTTTCAACCTCGAACAGCTATCAAAGGCCAAGCCTTGGCCGACTTTGTGGTGGAATGCACAGGAAAAGCTGAAAGCATCCCAGAAGGCAATCTCGAGTCAACACCACAGCCGACCAACACTGAAAACAGGCCGACCTGGAAGCTGCATGTAGATGGGTCGGCCACAGATCAGCTATCCGGCGTAGGAATTGCCCTTGTCACACCTGGGGGGCAACACCTGCATGCAGCGGTCAAATTCGGATTCGAAGCCTCCAACAACGAGGCTGAATACGAAGCCCTAATTGTTGGACTCAAACTAGCGAAGGAGATGAAGGCCGAGAACATCGAGATCTGCAGTGACTCACAGCTGGTGGTTAATCATGTATTTGGCGAATACGAGGCTCGGGGAGGAAAAATGATAGCATATCTAAGCAAAATACATGATCTGCTCGCACAATTCAAAAGCTATAGCCTCAGGCAAATTTCAAGAGAAGAAAATACAACAGCAGACGCGCTAGCCCGATTGGCGAGCAGCAATATAAGTGACAAGGCGAACGTGGTCCCGATCCAGTTTCTTGAAGAGCCTAGCATCACCGGCACGGAAGAAATCGAAATGATCGATACATCTCCGAACTGGATGACGCCAATAGCAGCTTATCTCAACTTTGGGGAACTCCCAGATAACCGAAATGAAGCTCGGAAAATTAGAAAAAAGGCAGCATGGTACATCATCGTAGACGAGATCATGTCCAGAAGAGGATTCTCAATGCCATTACTCAGATGCATCACACAAAATGAAGTTGCACGACTTCTATATGAAGTTCACGACGGATTCTGTGGAAATCATGCAGCCAGACAGAGCTCATCAAAGAAAATTCTAAGGCAAGGCTACTTCTGGCCGACGATGATTGAAGATTCGAAAGCTTATGTCAAGAAGTGCAAAAAATGCCAGAGATTTTCAAAGATACCAAGAGCTCTGCCCAACGAGCTGACACAAATGCAAAGTCTGTGGCCCTTTGCCATCTGGGGAATTGACCTAATCGGACAGTTACCTAAAGGTAAAGGCGGAGTGCAGTATGCAGTGGTAGCAGTCGACTACTTTACTAAGTGGACTGAAGCCGAACCACTCGCAACTATCACATCAAAGAAGGTTCAAGACTTTATAGTGAAGAACATCATATGCCGGTTTGGACTATCGTACAAAATAGTTTCGGACAACGGCAAGCAGTTCGACAGTCAATCTTTCATTGATTTCTGTGCGAACCATGACATCATCAAAAGCTTCTCCGCAGTGGCACATCCCCAAGCAAACGTTCAATTTGAAGCAGTCAACAAGACCTTGAAGGATACACTAAAAAAAAACTTGAAGATGCCAAAGGAAATTGGCCAAAAGAACTCCCTGAAGTTCTATGGTCATACCGTACAACGGAAAAAACAACAACTGGTTACACACCATTCTCAATGGCATACGGTTATGAAGCTATGCTGCCTGTCGAACTCGAGCCACCATCCCATAGAAGGTTGACGTACGATAAAGGTACCAATCACATACTCCTTGCAGAATCACTTGATGAAATCGAAGAAAAACGAGCAACTGCAAACTTAAAGTTGATAGCTCATCAACAAAAAGTAGCTCGGTATTTCAACAAACAAGTGAAAGCTCGGAAATTCTTTGTGGGAGATATGGTCCTAAGAAGGGTATTCCTAAACACCAAAGACAACATGTCAGGCGTACTAGGACCCAACTGGGAAGGACCATACCAGGTGGTCGAAGTTCTCGACTCCGGATCATACAAACTGGGTAAGTACGACGAAAAAATGCAACTCCTTCTAGTAGAACGATATTGGAATGGAGAACATTTAAGGAAATACTACCAATGATTACTCAGGTTGGGTAGACCACTCCAAAGTACTCAGGTCAAATAGACCATTTCAAAGTACTCAGGTCGGGTAGACCACATTAAAGTACTATTGAACATTCGCTTATAAGTGAATGGCCTCTTCGGCGGACTACGCGCAAAGGCTTTAGAAACAAAAGTACTCAGGTCGGGTAGACCACTTTAAAGTACAGTTTCTTATTTGTTTTATGTCATGTTAAGCTAAAAAGATCATATTAGATCACTAGCTCTGATGTAAGTTACTACGGTAACAGACACATTTTCGATCAATAAAAGAATAAAGATAGTATTTCCAATTCTATTGAGTCGAAAATATCAGCATGATTATAATTTACCTCAAGTGCCTACAAAGGTTTGGTCGAACCCCAATCACCGAACAGAAAAGCAATATATTTGCGAAAGACAAGTGACCAAGAGTCATACGTCTGCTCGGTCACTTGGGGGGCACCTATACCTGTACAAAGCATTTGGTAAACATAAAACAATCACATTTGCACTGCAATTATAAACAGAGAATGAAATTCATTAAGGATAACAAGAGCATATAGTACCGGGATTAAAAGCTGCCCGGTTAGCCCGTTGTCCAAAAAATGAAAAATAATTCCAAGTTTAAAGACCGCTTGGCTGGTCATGATGTCTTAAAGGCCTTGAGGCCATATATAATGTATATAAATATATATAAACAGGAGAGATAATGTTACAATACTTTTATTTATTATTTATTTTATCTTAAGTACAAAAATTGGCCAGTTATGAACATTTTCAAATGTTAAATAAAAATGTGACATTATGATTTTCTGCTTTTAACGCTTGTAGATAAAATTAATATTTTTATAAAAGTACACGTGTTACAATCATAAACTTACCGTAATATCATTCTAAGTAAATATCACTTAGTTGATCTTAGATCAATAATTTGAATCCTGATATGGTTAGGTTCTGATTTAATTATATTGTATAATTTATGTTCTTTGACTTGTTCGTTAAAGTTGATCAAATGAATCTTTCCAATACTTACATCTTAGAAACATGGTAGTACAATTGTGATGAGAGCGTAATCATAGACATAAAATCTCTAGCTTCTATAAATGAATCGAAGTGAAACGATAATTTCCTTTAGCTAAACGAGATTAATTACAAGAACCTAAGTGTTTTAAGGATAAAATAAATTGAAGGGTATAAAAGTAAAATTATCCATACTCGATGTGATAAAGGTTCAAAATGATACATTTTAAGTCTTTATTTGTACACATATAATTAATATAAATTAAATATTTCTTATTTTAATGGTTAATATATTTCAATTAGAAATATTTAATTTACTTTATTTTTATGTTATTTTTCACATTGGAGAAAGTGGTAAAAGCAAAATGTGAAAGAAAAAATGTGTTACCTAAGATACAAATAATCAAAACCAAAAGCACACATCAAGATGAGTGTTAATAGATACATTTATGTATCATTAGTTTGGGTAAATTGTTCAATTAACGTGGGCTTTATTTAGCCAAAATTGGGCCAAGTTATATTCAATAACTCATAGACCAAGCCCAATATATTGTCCAATTAAAGATACCAAGTCACACCATGTGATCCATTCTCTCTTAGATGAAGGCTCAAGCTTGCAACATGTCCCACGTCTCACACCAGCACCCACTCACCTGATGCATTTCTCGAATATACTATTGAGCCACTAAATCATGGAACACGAAAATACTATTGTGGAGAGCAAAGGTTCACTACAAATAGACCCCAAAGCAAATGAAAAAAACATCAGATTTTAGAGTAGAAAAAATACATTTTGTTATTTTCTTTTTTTCTGTTATTATTATTTTATTTATACTTCTTTTAGTGACAAAAATGAGTGTATTAAAATAATAATATTGGTGAGGTTAGAGTGTAGTTATTGTACTTTTTATTCTTAATATTGATATTGATTCTTTTGTGCTTCATCTCCATATCTCATTTATTAAATTGTACTTCATTTTCTTATTTTTCTTCCAAAGTTAATAGTATGTTTGGACGAATAGGAATAATTGCATTTTTTTTGGATTACTCAAATACAGTTACTTGTATAGTTAGCAAAATTAAAAAGGATGTCAAATATAGATTGTATTTACTCAAGAATAGGATTGGCTCCAAAGTGGAATTAGATTTACTAAAGAGGTTGATTGTAACTAAGTGAGGGAGTGGTCTCCTTTTGGAGAGCCTTGAGGGTGTATTGTTGGCTGTTGGTGTGATTAATGAAGCTTTATTTTTCTTGATCAAAAATAAATAAAAAATTCAGTCATGCTTTTCTTATGTAAGTTAGGCTATTAATTATTTTGGTGTATTTATTATATTGTATGTCGTTTACTACAATCTGCCTATAGTGGTATTTTGTCGATTTATGATATATAATATGATATGTTGATAAGTTAGAGGTGAGATTCAATTTATGCAAGATAGATTAATTTGTGCTTTAGGGTCACAAATGTTCTACGTTCTAGTAGTTCTTTATTAGTGATCCGTTGAGTTGAGCCAATTTATAAACTCCAATTCCATTTACTGCTTCGATGACATATGGACCCTCCCAATTCGGGTTGAACACTCCTGCAGATGTATCTCTCGTATTTGAAAATTCTCGCCTTAGCACCAAGTCTCCAACATTAAATAATCTTTTCTTGACTCTTTTGTTGAAGTATCTTGTAACTCGGTGTTGATATGATGCGTTGGTGACTTGCGACTTAGTTCGTTTTTCATCAAATAGATCTAAGGACAATTTTAGAAGTTCTTTGTTTTCTTGTTGATTATAAAACTCTCTTCTACGAGTTAATATGTTCACTTCAACATGTAGCATTACTTCCGAGCCAAATACTACCCACCTGCCTTTGGCAACGCCTAACTTCTTCTTGATAATATCCTTTAAGATTTTATTAACAAGTTGTTCACTTGTCCATTTGCTTGAGGCCTGGATACTAACGAGAAGCTTTTGATAATCTTGTTCCTCTCGCAAAATTCAGTGAACAAGTTGCCATCAAATTGGGTTCCATTATCAGATACTATCCTCATGGGAATTCAAAACCTACAGACAATGTTCTTAACGACAAAGTCAAGGACTTTCTTGTAGGTTATGGAAACAAGGGGCTCTGCCTCCGTCCATTTAGTGAAGAAGTCGACTGCAACTACCACCTACTTAGCTCCTCCTCGCTCAGTGGGTAATGCCCCAATTAGGTCAATTCCCCATATAGCAAATGGGTAGGGCAAGGTCATCATTCTTAGTTTTGATGGCGGCACGCGAGGTATCTGTGAAAATCTCTGACACTTTTCACATTTCTTGACAAACTCATGGGTGTCCTTATTGATCGTTAGTTTGTAATATCCTTGTCTAATGATCTTTTTAGATAGGCTTTGCCAACCTTCATGATCCCCACAAACGCCTTCATGAATTTCTTTGATGATTTCACTTACTTCTGTAGGGAAAACACACCTACGGGCATCGAATACTCTCTTTTATATAGTTTGCTTTTGATTATTGTGTAGCAAGGTAGTGAATACAAGAATTTTTGCGCCTCGTTTTTGTCATTTGAAAGTTGTCCATCGAGTAAGTAATTGATAATAGGAGTCATCTATGTAGGAGAGTTGTCTACCATCTTGACGTCTTCCGTTTCACGTATGCTTAGCTCGCTTAGTACCTCCGCCAGAACTAAGTTCAATTAATCCAAGTCGTTGTGCGAGGCCAGTTTTGCCAAGGCATCGGCTTTAGAGTTTTGTTCTCTTGTATTTTTCTTGATTTTAAAATAATTGAATATTTCCAAGCTCTTTTGAATAAATACTTTACAATTTTTAAGCCTTTAGCCTAGTATTCCCCGAGGACCTGGTTCACAATCAGCTATGAGTCACTATGGCAGATGAGGTTTGTGACTTTTAACACCTCCGCTATCTTTAAGCCATCAATTAAGGCTTCATACTCAGCCTCGTTATTTGATGCGTCAAATTAAAATCTCAGAGCATAGTAAAACTTAAAGCCTTATGGTGATATTAATATTACCCGTGCACCCGAACCCTACTCGTTGGATGCACCATCCACATATAACTTCCATGTTTCCGCATCTTGTTGAACAGGCAAAATTGTTCTAGAGTTCTACCTTCTATCAAGAAGTCGGCCAAGGGTTGGCCCTTGATGGATGTTCGAGAGTGGTGTGTTATGTCGAACTGCCCCAATTCAATTGACCATTTTATCAATCTTCCAGAAGCATCTGGTTTTGATAAAACTTGTCTCAAGGGCTAATCGGTTAACACTTTTATGCAGTGCGCCTGGAAGTATGGTCCTAGCTTACGAGACGCGTGGACTAGGCACAAAGCGTGTTTTTTTAGTGGGGGATATGGCTGCACTAATCGCATCTTTCAAGATGGCCAATAGAGAAATAGTGTCTCTCCAGTTATTGGTTTTGCCAAAAACAGAGGCGTTGCTAGATGCATTTTTTGTTCTGAAAGGCCTCTTCGCACTCTTCTGTCCATTCAAACTTTTTGTTGCCTCGCAATACATTGAAGAATGGCTCACACTTATTAGTCAACTTCGAAATGAATCTGTTAAGTGATGCCATCCTTCCTGTTAGTGCTTGTACTTCCTTAGGCTTTGTTGGTGATGGCATGTCTATTAATGCCTTGATTTTCTCGGGATTTGCTTTGATACCTCTCGCGTTGACTATGAATCCCAAAAACTTTCTTGAGAAAACTCCAAAGGAACATTTTTTTGGGTTTAACTTCATGTTATACTTTGTTTACTAATTTGAAGCATTTCGCGAGGTCAGTGGTGTGATCCCTACTAATTTGAAGCATTTCATCGACGTAAACCTCCATGTTCCGTCCGATCTGGTCTGCGAACATTTCGTTCACCAATTGCTAATATGTTGCCCTAGCATTCTTCAACCCAAACGGCATAACTTTATAACAATAGAGTCCCATGTTTGTTACGAAGCTTGTATGCTCTTAATCTGTGACATCCATTTTTATCTAGTTATATCCAAAATATGCATCCATGAATGACATGAGCTCGTGCCCAGCAGTTGCATCCACTAACTGGTTGATCCTGGGTAGTGGAAAATAATCTTTTGGGCACGCCTTATTCAGATCAGAGAAATCAATACAAGTTCTCCAAGTTCCGTTAGGCTTTGGGACGAGAACTGGATTGGCTATCCATGTCAGATAAAAAACCTCGCATATAAAGTCATTAACAAACAACTTATCCACTTCCTGTTTTAGTGCTCATTGTCTCTCGGAATCTAAGGGTCTTCTTTTTCTGTCTCTTTACTGGGTAGGTTGGATCAATATTTAAATGGTGGCAGATAATGTTAGGGGCGATCTCTATCATATCTCTATGGCTCCAAGCGAATTGATCCTGGTTCGCCTTTAAGAAATTTATTATCTGCTATTTGAGCTGTTCGTCCAGGTTCTTCCAAATGTATACACACTTTGTTGGATTTCATGGGTCGAGAATAACCTATTCCAATTCTTCAATTTGTTTTAATAGGTTTCTTTCTTCTTGAACTTTGGGGTCAAGATCTTCGTCTTTTTTTTTTCCATTTTCTTCTTCCAAGATCGTCATTAATTGATGACCGACTTTCCTATGCTGCAACTCTATGCGATAGCAATCACGAGCCAGCATCTGGTCGCCTCGGACCACTCCCACACCCTCTGGTGTTTGGAACTTCAAAGATAGGTGCTCAATCGAACTGACTGTCCTTAGTCCGATCAATGCTAGATGACCCAACAATATGTTGTAAGCCGATGGCTGGTCGAAAACTAGGAAATCTTGCGTAACAGTGGCGGATAGGGATGCCTTGCCCAAGGTCAATGCGAGCTCAATTATGCCTAGACTGGCAATGATGTCCCTAGTGAATCTGCAAAGATTCACCATACAAGGCCTCAATTTGGCTTTTTCGAGCTCCATCTTTCTCAACATTTCCTTGTAAAGGATATTTACTAAGCTCCCGTTTTCTATTAACACTTTCTTGATCCTTTTATTGGCGAGTTGAATGGTAATCACCAATGGATCGACGTGAGGATATCTCACATTTTTCTCGTCTTCCTCCATGAATATAATTGGTGGTTCTTCGGTTTTCACTTTCTTGGATTGTTTTGGGGCAAATGCCAACTGACCGTTCTTTATTGCTTTCCCCTGTGATATGTGGCCCTCTTGAAATAACCAGGATGTCCTCTCCTTCAACAGGAAGAGGTTGTAACCCCTGATTGTTTGGGTTATTGGGCAGACTGGGCTGGTTGTATCTGTGGCCCTATTTTATCATGTACTGTTTAAAGTGGCCTCGAGCGATGAAACTTTCTATCTCATCTTTGAATTGGCAACATTCATCGTTCGTATGCCCAATATCCTTATGGAATTTACAATACCTGTTAGGATCTCTTTTACTCCTCGCATTTCTCATGGGCTCGGGCTTGCCGAAGGCAACCTTTTGCTCATGTGCAAGGTAAATATTCTCTCAAGTTTCATTAAGCTCGGTATAAATAGTATACACTGGCTTTTGTTTCTTTTAATCCTTTGATGGTTCCTTAGAACCGTCCTTTCTCTTCAAACCAGAAGACCCTGAGTTATCAATTCTCATGGAAACAATACTTGTTGAAACGTTGCTGGGTTTGCTTCCCGAGCTTGTTTCCAACAAATTCATTTCCTTTTGGGCTTCTTCTTTCTGAACGAATACCTGAGCCCTTTCGTTGAACTCGGTCATGTTTCTTACTGGATTACCTTGTAAGTCGTCCCACAGCTCGCCCCATGCGGTTGATGGATCAGTAGAGATCCCCGCCTGAAGTGCTGTAAGTTGTGTACTATCATCTAAATTCCTAACCCTAGCTGCAGCCGTGCTAAAATGACTTATGTATGCCTTAAGTGTCTCTCCAGACTACTGCTTTATATTTGTTAGCGAGGTCGCTTCGGGTCGTCTATCCCTAGCAGCCTGGAAATGTTTCTTGAAATCCCTAGACAGCTGCTCCCAAGAATTTATTGAATGGTAAGTAAACTTGTTAAACTAGCTGCTCGATGCTCCAACAAGCGAGGTGGGGAACAAGATACAACATAAAATGTTCATCACATTGCTCACTCCTATTATTGTATTAAATTTGTTCAAATGCGAGACCGGATCAGTAGTTCCGTCATATGATGAGACATGCGGGATTTTGAATCCCGAAGGAAAAGGGGTACTCATGATATCTGGATGATACGGCTCAAGTTCCTCGTTTGAGTCGTATCAAGATTGTCTCACTAGATCCCCCACTTGATATCTCCTAAACTTGTCCTCCAGCTTGTTTATTTGTAATTGGATGGGATCCTCTTACTTTGGACCGAGCTATTGGTGAATGTTAGGTTTCTTTCGATTCAAGTGCTCTCACAGATCTGGATGGGAGTAATTGCTGAGAGACCTCATCCTGCTCATAGATTGCATCCTACTCATATACTTCGTCTTACTCATAGACTTTGTCTTTGAGTGACCCGCGGATGTACTGGTTCCCATGCTTTCTCGATCATTAGCTCATTGAGTATTTTCTCCTCTTCGAGTTGACCGACTGTGGGTCCTTGACCGCCTCGAGGTCACACTTGCTTCTTCACGCTCTACTCTTTCCCCCTGAGTGTGGTTGTTTGTATTTTCGCCATTAGGGTCTATACAAGCCCTCGCTCTATGGGATCAGGAAGAACGTTGGTGATTCCTCGCTGGTGACCTTTGTTCTCCAGGCTAAGTCCCAAGATTCTCCTTTTTTATGAAAAATTTCTCGTTCATCAATTAATGATTGCCTTCCATTCTTATTTTCGTGAGAAGGTTCTGGCTGATCGTTCTGATAGCTCATTATATAACCAAATGACATGTTTTGTCAAACTATGAACTGCTAACGTAAGCTAGCAACATGAGACAAAACTACCCTATGAAATTTAGACAATAAAGCTATACGTCTTCAAACTTCACACTGAAAGAGGTAGAGATTCAACACGTAGCACTAAAAAACTGTACGCCAACTCATATACAAAATGGTCCGCAAAACATCTACAAAATAAAATTTGATAAAAAAAAGAGTAATTAGCAACATAAATACCTAAGTTTAACTTCCAGTTGCAAATAAATACCTAAGTTTTATTTTTGGTGCTAATAATACCTAAGTAATATTTTTGAAACTCTGTAGGTACCCAACCGTTAAATGTTAAGTCATTATCCACGTGTCATTTTCTTATTAGTATATTTAAATTAATTTTTTTAAAAAAAAAAATTTAATAACTTTGACCAATTAGAAATGGGCACGTGGTAATTTACTAACACTTAACAGTTAGTTACTTATAAATGTTTCAAACTTATAGCTTAGGTATTACTACCGCCAAAAAACCCCTAGCAATTTTATTTTCTACTCATTAATAATTGTAGCTAGAAATGTACAATATATTCAAGTTATTTAATCCTATAATAATCAATACAATCAATAATATAATCATGGTGTAAGTGGTAAAGTTATCTTACATCATGTACAATGACTTCAGTTCAATCATTTGAAAAAACATGATAATTTTTTTATTTTATTTATATTTAATTTAAGCTTTCAAATTAATTTAATAATTTGAATTTCTTTTTTTTTTTCATCAAGTACAATTACTTAAGTTCAATCATTTGAAAAAACATGATCATTTTTTTTATTTAATTTAAGCTTTCAAATTAATTTAATAATTTAAATTTCTTTTTTTTTTTCTAAATAATAATTTAATTTTTTTTTAAGATTTATTACTAAGGCAAAATTCTCATATTATAGAATTTTAAAGTTTATAATTATTGTGGTGGAAAGTTTGAAATTTTTATTTGTTATTATATATTGATGGATGTATTACATAAAGTATAATAGTGAACAATAAAATATCACATGCAATAATAATAGTAATCAAATGAAAAATTTTGTCAAATAAAAAATTGAATAATAAATTTTGTCAAATAAAAAAACGCATATTAAATAGATGAAAAGTTTTGCGGTAAAAAATATCTGAATGATGTCGATTACCCTCGGTCTCATTAAAATTGGATACTCTATGATAACTTTGAATTATTATAAGACCTATAATATGGCATTAATATCATCAAAATGTAATAGTTTATTGTTGCAAAATTTATTTGATATGTAAGTGCACATAGTTACAATTTATTTGTTATGCAAGTACACATAATAAAACAAAACTAAATATTTTTATATATATAATTTTTTTCTTCCCTTGTGTTTGTTGTTTTTTGTTTTATTTATTTTAATTTGTTGTTCGCGACATAAAACAACATTAGGTTGTTTTTATTTTATTATTAGTTATGAGAAAAAATATTAAATAATTTAATATTTAAAACTAACTAATCCAAAATAAATTATATTGTGTTAACGTAGATTTTCGTTAACAAAATTTGAGCCTAATAGTGATAATCTCACACTAAAAAAAATAAAAGATTTAAAATGAAAAATATGAACACACATGATTTTTTACCTGGTTTTGTAGTTAAAATTCTGCATAGTCCACGAGTCAATCTTATTCAGATTTTCTGATAGTTTTCTCAGGGCCTTTTATGTATGATTTTTTCGTCCCATTTTCTTATCTTACTTGTCACTATTTATAATCACATACTAGGGAGTTAATTACAAAGTTGACTGTAATCTTGTTACAACGATCATCCCCTAAAATCGTGGGGTTTGATTACATAACACGTAGTGTTAATGCGGTTATTATTTGAGAATCATATAGATGTGATCCTCCTAAATTTATTGGATCAAAATGATCGTGTATTTGAATACATCTATAATTTTTTTGTTTGAGTATGTCTCAAAAGGAGCTTGGTTCCAGTGAGCGTGATAGCGAGCTGGAGCCTTTTTCCTTATCCTTTCGAGGTCGACAACGTACGCCTTGTTGCTTCTTTATTTAATAGCTTATCACTTTATTTGGGACAATCGTAATTCTTGTTAATAGAGTTTCTCAAGGCTCATTTGACTGTTAGCTGCTGACTCGTCAGGATTGTAAGTCTCACTGAGAAGGTGTCTGAAGTTAACTGGAGAAGTTACAGGAAGCCTTCCCATAGCGAGATGAGCACCTCGCTTATTGGGTCTCGAGCCAACTCGACTGTTATACTTAGTTTGTAGTCATACACTAAGTGTTTCCGCTGTCGATATGTGTCGCTTTCGTCTTCCTAGATCTAACGTACTTGATGCCTCGCTATTCACATTCAACGACATATGGTTTTTCGTTATTATACTAAGCAACAATTTGTATATTTTTTTCTCGCATAAGACCTTACAGTCAGCAGGTTGTAAATATACTCTGATATTTACGTAATTAATGAGGTATCCCATAAAATGCGATTTAATGGATCCATATTCCCTTTATGTTGACACGTGTCCTCGACTGAGATGGTAGCCGAATTTCGGGTATAACAGATTAGATTTGAGTTATTATGTAGTTTTGATTGGATCTAAAATATAGAATTCGTTCTTAGCATAGATCGAATGTGCTATGAGCAAAATAGTACAAAATAGATTGGATGACCACCGCTATTGAGAATGATAAAGAGGAGATAAAACATTCTTCAAAAAAAATAAAAAATAGACGAAATAAATAAATAGGATAAAATTATCAAATGTAGGTGTCAAGGATTGAACTCATGTGTAATGACCGCCTGTTAGAATATGGATTATTGAAAGCAATTATCATTTATTATTGATATTTTTATAGTTATGCATGATTTTATTATGTTGTGAGTCCTATTTTTAGAAAGGGGCACTAAAGTTATAATCTTTCATTTCTGAATATTTTATTAAACTCTAGGAGTATTACATATATAAATTATGAATTATGCAAATTTTATGATTTTTGCTCGACGACGACAGAAAATGCGATGGATGATCGTTTGTGTCACATGGGTAAGTTTAGAATCTTTTTCTTAGCGGGACAAACATAAGGAATATTTAGAATACCGAGTTTGATCGGGGTTATGTCTTTTGACCATTTTATCTCTAGGCTTACTATTGCTTATTTTGAAAGATCAAAGGTATTTTGGTAATTTCATTTTATGGGATGAGGTGGCTTATCCTAAAGGTGACAGTTGGCCACTTTAGATTATTCAGCCTAAGATTTATCCAACAATTAGAGGAATTAAAAAATTAAAAAAAAAAAGATGAAAAAACTCAAATTTTCTTACTCTCTCTCTCTTCCCTTCGAGCCTAGCAAGAACCCACCAAAATATTAGGATTTTGGTTTGATTTTAAAGAGATCATAGTTGAATCTAAGTGGTGTAAATCAAAGGTAACCCTAGAGCTCTAATATTTGTGTAGTTTGAAGCTTTAATTTTGAGTTGATAATGCAATTTTAAGTGTAGTGGCTGTTAAAGTTAGATTGATTTGTGGTTCAGTTTCTAGATTCTAATTGACATGGAATTGAGTTCTAGCGGTTGGTTAGGGTGTTTTGTGTGGTGAATGAACAAGTTCAAGTTTGAGAACTCAAACTTGGATCATTAATAACATGTTTGGATTTTGTGTATGTGTCTTGCTGTTATTGTTTGGAAAACATTATTTCAGGTTGGTACAATTGTTCTGGAAGGTTTGCCATCGTTTGGATGCAAATTTGACAAGTTTTAAACTTTTTTGGGTTACCTAGTGCAAATTGGTTAACCGGCTTTACAAGGCCTGTAAAATCGATTAACCGGATTAGGGGCAGGTTTCCTGAAAAGTTTTATTTGTCGATTCTTGTTATTTTCAGGGCCTTAGTTAGTTAATTTTTTTATACGTAGGGTATTGTTATAATAGTTTCCCACAGTAGAATCCCTAGTTGCATATATTTACCAGTTTATGCAAATGTGACTTACGACATCCATCCAGCTCATGAGATTTTTCGTTCAGGTCAGCCAACTCACTTAAATTCAGAAACGAGGTAAGAATAGCATAGAACATGTTATATATGTGATTATGTGTACGCGTGATTTATATGCATGCTTATTGTCAGTTGTACACTACCAACACTAGTACGGTAGTGGTACTAAGTGCATTAGTATAGTGTATGATGTTTAAAGAGTACAGTACGGTGTTACCAATACTGGTACGGGTAGGTACGGAGGGTACGGGTCAAATCCTACCAACACTCGTACAGTAGCGGTACGTAGTGCATGTGGTACAGTGGTTGTACCTTAGTAATAAACATTCTTACTTATCTGATAAGCCTTGTATATAAGCGTATGGGCGCCTAAATACAAGTCCGTAATATATTATTTTTTTATATACTTTTCTTACTCAGTTTGTTGACTCACAGTTGCTACTTTTATGTGTAGGTACAGGAAAGGCGAAGGCTGAACAGGAGTGAGCTCCAAGCTTAGATGGTGATTATACATGTCAGGACGGGCGACTTGGGGTGTTCGATCTCGGGACATCTTGGGCAGTATTTTGCAGTCGCTCTGCGACATGTTGGTAAAAATATTTTGGCTATGTTTGTAAAAGTTTAAACTCGAGATCGCGATTATGTAAATATAAGTATTTATAAAGTTTGATAATTTTAGGTGAGGAAGTTAATTAGAAAATAACTGTAGCGCGCCTAAGTATCAAGGCGTTACATCATGTTATTTAACAAGAGATAAGATAACTTACCAAGCATGCTAGAATAACTATGTTGTGTAAATTGATTCATATTGATTTACATTTTGTTATGTATCAAATATAAATATATCAATGTGCTTTCGAATGTAATAATATTCGTTTGCTTTTTAATTATATATGTGTATACTAACTAATTCATGCATGATTTATATAGATAGTGTAATTAAATTAAATAATTAATTTAATATTTAGAAATTACAAATAAATTTAAAATTGACCTTAAACTGAATTCAAGAGTAATGATATTATGAATATGTATTATATACTATTTTGTGTATGATTATATAAATAATGTAATTAATGTAACTCATTAATTTTATATTTGAAATTTTAAAATACAAAAGTAAATTAATTAACATAATATGATATAATTTTTATATTATTAAATTAATCGAATTCTTAAATTAAATATAAATAAAGAAAAAAAGAAAAGAAAATATTTCAGGTTGAACTCATGACATTTTAATTGTTTTAAGAGTACTTATATATTAATTAATATAAGTTGAACACATGTTCAAATTTTCTATAAGTACCATTATTGTTGTAAAAACAAATTTAATTAAATATTTTCTATGTAAATTTAAAATTAAAATATATATATAATTAAAATTAAATTTTTAATAGATATAAAACAAAAAAAATTAAAAAATTTATGATTTGGAGTTAGGTTTGGAGTTTTGTTAGTTAAATCTATAATTAATAATATTCAAAATTAATTATAAATAAATAAATATATTAATTATGGTGTAGTTTTTAAAAGTTAATTTTTGACATATATTATATTGAATCAAGGCTATAAATTACTATCTCTATTGATAAGTATTTTACCCAATTCCCTCCAATTAATAAATAATGTATACAACCATATTAAAAATTAATATAGGTAAAAATAAAGGTCATTCTAAAATTAAAAGTAATAACTTGACCGTATTATTCTAAAATACAAAATTAAAAGATTAAAGAAAATAAAAATGTAAGAATATAATATGAAGTATATTCTTTAATATATATATTTATATATATATATAGGGTATTCTTTAAGTGAGAGCACCACTTTTCCTCTTATGAATAAGGGTATTTTTATAACCCTTGATTTTCAATCGAATGACTTTAATTTATTTGTTTATCATAGGAGTGTTGTATTAGATTTTTTTCCATTATCTTTTTTTAAAATTGAACCCACATAAATGTTATACATGTAGCAGTTTTTATTAAATTAATATTCTTATTATTTTAACTTTTTTAAAGGCTATAATAGTTTTTGTAATGTGCACGTAGCAGTTTTTCTTTTCTTTTTTTTTTTTTTACAATTTCTTATTTATGTGTTTTTTTATAACATTTGTTATTTTTTTTTCTGTGTGTTTGGATTTAAAGTGTTTTGAATATAGATTAAATCAATAAAAAAAAATGACATATAGAGTATTAGAAAATATATTCAATTTATTTAATATTTATTGTATCTACTCATCAATTTGTTAATCACTTCTTCTTCTTTACTTTTTTACACTAATTGAAAGAAAGGTTTTCTAAAATAAAAAATTGCTCAATAATTGATTAATTAGTTAAACTGAAAAAATAAATTTAAGACTTATAAGACAAGATGTAGTTGCTTAGCAAAGTCTAAAAATATTTAGGCTTAATATTACATATTTATGAATGATACAAATTTATGAATGAATAATAGTAATTTCAAAAATTGAGAAGTAAGTCTCATACTTTTCATAGTTAAGCAAAAAAAAAAGTCATACTTTGCATGAGTATAAAAAAACAACATATTTTTAAAATAATAAAGAAACAAAAGAGTTTGAGGTGATGAAGGTAAAATCACAATATAATTTTTTTTTAAAAAAAAAAATGTATACCAAACACTATCCCACTCAACAACACATGTTAATACCATACAACCACCCTATTCAACCAATAAAAAGTCTAATAATGCTCTTACAGGTGAGAGTAAAAGTAATGCTCTCACCTTAGAATTTTCCTATATATATATATATAATAAAAATGAAATAAAACTAATCGTTGACTCAATATATGTAATCAAAATATATTATTGTTATAAAAAAAGATGTTAAAATTAATAATATATCAATGGTATAAATTAATTCAAGACTTAAAAATTCAAAACACCTAAGATCAATTGTATCTAAATCATGAAAGCTACAAAAGAGAAAAGAATAGAAAAGCAAAATATATATGTATAATAGTATATGATATCAATAAAATTTAAATTAAATAAAAATAAATTAGAGTTGAAAGGAAAAACGATATGAAACTGAATAAATTAGGTTTTGAGATAATTATAAGCGTACTATAAATTAGATTTTGAGATAATTCGAAAGAAAAAAAATAAAATATTAATAAATTTAAATTAAATATATAATATTTTAGTAATTAATAAAATAAACTTACAAAATTAAGTTAGGCATCAGAAGGATTACAAGAAACAACCAACTCATATGTTGACATGGCTATCTCAAAATTTTCTTAGCATTTAACATGTGATAAATGGCCATCCCACAAAATATAGCATCTTAAGTAACAACCTGCTCATAGGTTGACATTAGATTTCTAAACTTACAATCTATGCCACCACTTACGGACCTCCAACTAAAGTCGCTACCACCTCTAATCATTGGTGGCAAAGAGACAAAGATTAAGAGCCTTTACCTGCAGATACCATATATATGGCATTCCTTAGTCGAAGCATCCATGCAATTTTGATAATTTTGTACACCAAAAACTAAAAAATTAAACTATTAGCCTAGACGATCAAATAAAATATGAAGTCTTTACTATTGTCCGCTGAAACTCTTATAAGCATCTAAGCGTAAGTTGATGTACCGTAGGAAAAGAGTTGTGGTATACCCAAGTCAGAAGTTGCACATCTCACATATTGCCCTACTAGATATAAAATGAAACTACCAAGAAAGAAACAAAACCACTACTGAATGGGAGACACCCATTTGCTTTAGATCTCTAGTGTCAGTGGAGAATCAATGTTCCACAGGCTAAAACAAAATTTTGGGAATTACAGATTTTGGGGTTTAGGTTAATGATATCAGAAATTGGGATGTCGATTTGGGAGTTTGTGGCAAGGTCAGTGTATATTGAGAAATTTGAATTTCGATCCATTTGTCTTTCACTATGTTTTTTTTTATTTAAGCGTTTATATATTACAACATGTTTAACCTGGGACTCGAATCCATATGGCTACTTCTAGCCTCAAGTGGTTTTGTTTTTCACTATGTTAGTTTGCAGATATAGGTGCCTATGGCACCTTCCACTTTTTCTTTTTTATTAATATTTCTTTTCTTTTTTTTTGCTATAATTAAGAGCTATGCAAGTAGGCGTAATAACTTTTATAGGTTATTACTGTAAGACCAATTATCGTTCCCACGGACTACTTATCAAGTACCAATATTCTATTTTGGGTTGAGATGCAAAATGACCCTAAATTTGGAAACTAAGTTAGTAAATGTCCACTTTTTAAAAAAATTAAGAAAATTGCCAAATCTAATAAATTAGCTAATAAATATTATCAAAATACATTTATCACATATTTTTTAAAAGAAATATATATAATAATAAAATTAAGTTACATAATTTTTTTAGTATTGCATATTATTATATTGTAACAAAAATAAATAAATGTATTAGATCATTTAAATATATACAGCAGTATTAGATATATCGTAGTACTAAAAATTAATATACCGTAGTAATAAAATTATATACTACAAAGAAATTATAACAATACTAAATTAATACTCAAAAAATATATATATCATGCTAACAAAATTATATATACCACCATTAAAATATGAATACATACCAAAAAAATTATATATAATAAAATGAAAACTAAATATCATATTAAATAAATGATATATTATAGACAAGAAAAACCATATACCATACAAGAAAACGTATGTACCTATAATAAAAAATTAAACAAAATAATATAATATTATTAAAAAATTATATATATCATATTAATAAAATTATCACATATGTATACTAAAATAAAAACTAAACACGCATTATCTAAAATAAAATGATATACTATACAATAAAACTTATATACCATATAACATAAAATATATACCTTACAATAGAAATATATATAATAATAACAACAAATAAAAATAAAAATATATAGGATGCTAATAAAATTATATATCATGTCAACAAAAGTACAATAGAAAATGGAATTTAAAAATTATTTAAAAAAATTATATACTGTATAACAAAAAATACATATACCATACACCAAAACATATATACAAAAAATAAGAATAATAAAAATATAGATTACTAATATATATATATATGTATGTATACTATACTAACCAAATTATATACGACAATTAAAATATGTATACCATTGTATATAATAAAATAAAAACTAATTAAATATTATTTAAAATAAATAATTATACAATCAAAAACTATAAAAATAATAATTAAAATATGTAGCATGCTAATTATAAAATTATATACATACATTAAAATATTTTTATTATGCTAATAAAATTAGATACCACTATTATACATTAACATATCATAATAAAAAATAAATATCATCTAAGAATATTAATATTCCATATAACAAAATAGAAATATACCGTACAACAAAATCTATATACCAACAACCCAAAACAACTCATAAAAAATTAAAAAAAATTGACATAACTTTAAAATAATAAAAAAAAAAAACTTAAAAAAACTAATATAGATATACCATAATATTTAGTAATTTGCTTCTAATTCTAAAAAAAAATTAATGATTTTGAAATGAGGACATTTACTAATATAATATTATGGTTTAGGGTCATTCCTATATTTTTTTTTTAAATGAGGACATAAACTAACATAGTCTTATGATTTAGGGCCATTTACAATAATTTTCCTTCTATTTTATATTCTATTTGATAATCAAAATTAGAATTTTAAAAAATGACTATAACGAATACAAAAGTTAAATGAAGAATAACAAAGAACAATAAAATAAATTCAAATATAAAAATGAGAAATTGTGAATTTTAATCTCCTCCACTATCTACTTTATTATTCATTGATGTAGGAGATTCCAAAGTGTTAGATATTCAGGTTAAGAAATATACAACTCGACCTATTGAAAATTCTCTATAACTCTATGTTATCCAAATTTTGTACTTTGACGTCGCATCACACGATGGTGACACGTGGAATCAACTTTATGTACCTGCTCGCAAGAAATATGCCGAACAAAGCACCACATACATTCGCTCGGAAGAAGTCCTCTTAGCCGGGCAGTGAGCAATCCGCGCAGCACGCCAACACTTAGCAAATTCAGCTTTCGCATCGTGAGTCACCAAAGAAATCCCTATAACTTTGGGATCAGATCATAGAGATATGGCAAGCTTCGAGAAACTCTAATAACAAGAATTAAGATTGTCCCAAATAAAGTGATAAACTTTTAAACAAAGAAGCAACAAGGCGTACATTGTCGACCTCGGAAGGATAAGGAAAAAGGCTCCAGCTCGCTATCACGGTCACTGGAACCAAGCTCCTGTAGGGACATCCTCAAACACAATAATTAAAGATGTATTCAAATACACGATCATTTTGATCCAATAAATGCGGGAGGATCACATCTATATGATTCTCAAATAATAACCGCATTTACACAACGTGATATGTAATCAAACCCCATAATTTTAGGGGATGATCGTTGTAAAAAGATTACAGTCAACTTTGTAATTAACTGCCTACTATGTGATTATAAATAGTGGCAAGTAAGATCAAAAAAGTGGACGAAAAAAGCATACAAAAAAGGCTCTGAGAAAACTGTCAGAAATCTGAATAAGATTGACTCGTAAACTATGCATAATTTTAACTGTAAAACCACGTAAAAAATCCTGTGTGTTCATATTTTCATTTTACATCTTTTATTTTTTCTATGTGAGATTGTCACTGTTAGGCTTAAATTTAGTTAACGAAAATTTGCGTTAACACAATCTAATTTATTTTGGATTGGTTAGTTTTAAATATTAAATTATTTAATATTTTTTTTCACATAACTAATAATAAAATAAAAACAACCCAATATTGTTTTATGTCGCCAACAACAAATTAAAATAAATAAAACAAAAAATAACTAACCCAAGGGAAGAAAAAAATTATATATATAAAGAAATATTAACTTTTGTTTTATTGTATGTACTTGCATAATAAATAAATTGTAATTATGTGCACTTACACATCCAATAAATTTTTCAACAATAAACTATTATATTTTGATGATATTAATGCCATGTTATACGTCTTATAATTATTCAAAGTTATCATAGAGTATTCAATTTTAATGAGATCGAGGGTAATCGAGATCATTTAAATATTTTTTACTGCAAAACTTTTCATCTATTTATTATGCATTTTTTTATATGACAAAATTTAATATTCAATTTTTTATTTGACAAATTTTTTCATTTGATTACTATTATTATTGCATGTGATATTTTATTGTTCACTATTACACTTTATGTAATACATCCATCAATATATATTAACAAATAAAAACTTAAAATTTTCCACCACAATAATTATAAACTTTAAAATTTTATAATATAAGAATTGTTCCATAGTAATTAATCTTAAAAAAAAATTATTATTTAGAAAAAATAAATAAATTTAAATTATTAAATTAATTTGAAAGCTTAAATTAAATATAAATAAAATAATAAAAATTATTATGTTTTTTCAAATGATTGAACTTAAGTCATTGTACTTGATGAAAAAAAAAAGAAATTCAAATTATTAAATTAATTTGAAAGCTTAAATTAATACAAATAAAATACAAAAAAATTATCATGTTTTTTCGAATGATGGAACTTAAGTCATTGTACTTGATGTAAGATAATTTTACCACTTACAGGATGATTATATTATTGATTGTATTGATTATTATAGGATTAAATAACTTGAATATACTATACATTTCTAGCTACAATTATTAATGAGTGGAAAATAAAATTGCAAGTGTGTTTTTTGGCGATAATAATACCTAAGCTATAAGTTTGAAATATTTATAAGTACCTAACTGTTAAGTGTTAAGTAAATTACCACGTGACCATTTCTAATTGGTCTAAGTTATTAAATTTTTGTTTTTTAAAAAAATTAAATTAAATATACCAAGAAAAAAATGACACGTGGATAATGACTTAATATTTAATGGTCGAGTACCTACAGAGTTCCCAAAATATTACTTAGGTATTATTAGCGCCAAAAATAAAACGTAGGTATTTATTTGCAACTGGAAGTTAAATTTTGATATTTATGTCGCAAATTACTCTTTTTTATCCATGTTTTTTTTGTAGATGTTTTGTGGACCATTTTGTATATGAGTTGGCGTGTAGTTTTTTAGTGTTACGTGTTGAATCTCTAGCTCTTTTGGTGTGAAGTTTGAAGACGTTATAGCCTTATTGTCTAAATTTCTTGGGGTAGTTTTGTCCCATGTTGCTCGCTTACTTTAGAAGTTCAAAGTTTGACAAAACATGCTATTCGGTTATACAATGAGCTATCCTAGTTCAAGGAGATTTCTGTGCTATTTGTGGATGTCTGCATTGTAAATTCATGAGTGATTCTTATAACTTTATTAAAAAAAAGACAAATAGATCCATAGATAAATATTTGCAAGCTCTTTCTTGTCATAACAAATTTTTTTTCCATAGGAAATTTAAAAAAATCATCTTAACTTTTTTTCATCAATAAATGATGCTCAATTATTCAATGCACCATGTACATTTATTTTTAATAAGGGCTGCACCTAACAAAGGTGCCTAATTTTGGTAAAAAAGAAATTACGGCATGTGAATATTTAATGAGTATCAAATTACAAAATATTTAGTTAATTTCTTTACCCCCACTCCAATCTATAAAGCTATAAATAGAATAGTTTTCCATTCATAGTAATTGCCAACATTACGACTAAAGAAAAATGAAGTACTCAACATTCTGTTTTTGGTATGTTTGCAAGATAATATTTTTCTTTCTCTCATTCAATATCCAAATTTCAATAGCTAATCCTCAAGAAAACTTCCTTAAATGCTTCTCACAATATATTCCCACCAATGTAACAAATGCAAAACTCGTATACACTCAACACGACCAATTTTATATGTCTATCCTGAATTCGACCATACAAAATCTTAGATTTACCTCTGACACAACCCCAAAACCACTTGTTATCATCACTCCTTTAAATGTCTCCCATATCCAAGGCACTATTCTATGCTCCAAGAAAGTTGGCTTGCAGATTCGAACTCGAAGCGGTGGTCATGATGCTGAGGGCATGTCCTACATATCTCAAGTCCCATTTGTTATAGTAGACTTGAGAAACATGCATTCGGTCAAAATAGATGTTCATAGCCAAACTGCATGGGTTGAAGCCGGAGCTACCCTTGGAGAAGTTTATTATTGGATCAATGAGAACAATGAGAATCTTAGTTTTCCTGCTGGGTACTGCCCTACTGTTGGCGCGGGTGGACACTTTAGTGGAGGAGGCTATGGAGCATTGATGCGAAATTATGGCCTCGCGGCTGATAATATCATTGATGCGCACTTAGTCAATGTTGATGGAAAAGTTTTAGATCGAAAATCCATGGGGGAAGATTTGTTTTGGGCTATACGTGGTGGTGGAGGAGAAAACTTTGGAATCATTGCAGCGTGGAAAATTAGACTTGTTGCTGTCCCATCAATGTCTACTATATTCAGTGTTAAAAAGAACATGGAGATACATGAGCTTGTCAAGTTAGTTAACAAATGGCAAAATATTGCTTACATGTATGAAAAAGAATTATTACTCTTTACTCACTTTATAACCAGGAATATTACAGATAATCAAGGGAAGAATAAGACAACAATACACAGTTACTTCTCCTCCATTTTCCATGGTGGAGTGGATAGTCTAGTCGACTTGATGAACAAGAGCTTTCCTGAATTGGGTATTAAAAAAACAGATTGCAAACAGTTGAGCTGGATTGATACTATCATCTTCTACAGTGGTGTTGTAAATTACAACACAACTAATTTTAAAAAAGAAATTTTGCTTGATAGATCAGGTGGGCGGAAGGCGGCTTTCTCGATTAAGTTAGACTATGTTAAGAAACCGATTCCAGAAACCGCAATGGTCACAATTTTGGAAAAATTATATGAAGAAGATGTAGGAGTTGGGATGTTTGTGTTTTACCCTTATGGTGGTATAATGGATGAGATTTCAGAATCAGCAATTCCATTCCCTCATCGAGCTGGAATCATGTATGAAATTTGGTACATAGCTTCATGGGAGAAGCAAGAAGATAATGAAAAGCATATAAACTGGATTCGGAATGTTTATAATTTCACGACTCCTTATGTGTCCCAAAATCCAAGAATGGCGTATCTCAATTATAGGGACCTTGATTTAGGAAAAACTAATTTCGAGAGTCCTAATAATTACACACAAGCACGTATTTGGGGTGAAAAGTATTTTGGTAAAAATTTTAATAGGTTAGTAAAAGTAAAAACCAAGGTTGATCCCGATAATTTCTTTAGAAACGAACAAAGCATTCCACCTCTTCCCCTGCGTCATCATTAATTATCTTAAATAGATCTATTTCTCTTATCAAATTATTAGTCCTTATAACATAAATAATGTTGGGTTTTTGTGCCTTAACTAAAACTCTATTTTAATGTTATCTTAAATTTTCACTTATCAATAAAAGAAGAGAATTATTGTATTGCATGTTTAATACTCGGTCCACATGTTTGTTTCATGATTATTTGGTTGATTTATAAATTCTTTTAAATCCTTATCATATTGTTATTGTTGATTACTGTGTTGTCTACACAGTGGAAAGTAATCAAGATTATGTGATTAAATACTACTCCCACGATTTATTAGTACACGTGATTTCTACTAATATAATAATCAACAATGTGGTGTACTTACGCTTAGTTAGTGGTCTGTCCTTTTCAAGGTGTTATACCCAAAATTCAGCTAGCGCTTCAGAGAAGGACAAGTGTCAAAATGCGAGAATAGGAATCGATTAATAGTAATTATATTAATGAGTATTTGAATGGAACAACTGATTAAATGCAGAGATGGTGGACAATATTTATAACTTGTTGATTGTAAAGTCTTAAGCGAGATAAGGATATACAAACTATTGTCTCGTGTGTTGATGAGAAATCATTCTATGATAAAAGGTACAAGGCGAGGGATCAACCTCGCTATGCATGAGAAGATGAAGATCAGGCATGATGACTGCTAAAACACTTTGCGTATAATACACATTATACAAACTAAGTCTAATATTTGAATAAACTTGAATGGCGAGATATGTATCTCGCTACAGGAAGACATACTCATGGTACCTTTGCTAATCGGATTCAAACATCTTTCAGCAAAATTCATTGCACCACCGAGTCAAGTCTCTCAGACAGAGTATTATGTATTTAATAGCATAAACGACGAGAATTACATTATTAACCTCAGAAAGCTATGAGAGAAGCTCTAACTCGCTGCCGGGGATATTATTGCTATGTCCCTAGCGAGATGTCTGAGGACAATATGCTTTATAACATATTTAATACACGTATGCATTGACCCAGTAGAAACGAACCAATCAAAGCTGTGTGATTCTCAGATATTGACAAAATTTATTTTACGTGGGATGTAATCCAATCCCATAATTTCAGGGGATTATTGTTGTAAAATATCATTCAAATCTATAATTAACTGTCCTCCTATGCAATTATAAATAGGAGCAAGTTGTACTGAAAAGGGCACAAAAAAATTCATTAAAGAAAAGGCCCTAAAACAGTATCAGAAATCTAATAATATTGACTTGTGGACTATGCAGAATTTTAACTCCAAAACCACGTAGAAACCTTTGTGTTCTTATTATTTATTTATTGCTTTTGTTTTCTATGTAAGTCTATCATAATTGTTATCCCAAATTTGGCACTCTGACATGTCATCACGAGAATGGTGACACGTGGACTCTACTTAGAGCATCTGTTCGGGTCAATATGCCGAGCAGGATGCCTCGCTGGCATATCCAAAATGGAATACTCAACGAGCCGTGCAGAATGAGCAATACTTAGCGAATTCAACTAAACGCATCGTGAGTCACCAGCTCAATCCCTATAACTCAGGGATCAACTTACGTGGATGTAGCATACACACGATCCCACTATCAGTGTATTCAGCCTCAATCCCAGGATCCTTGCATTCAGCATTGATCACACGATCTTTCTGTTTATGCGCATTGTAACGAGAGAGGAAACTCTTCCTCCTCAAGTTTCCTGCCCTATAAATAGTGAGGAATGTTCACTGGGCAAAGGACGGAGAAATTGTACGCCGAAATGCTATAAGCTGAGGCTATCTAAGAATTATATATTCGGAGATATTATTGTAAGAGCTATAAGAAAAGGAATCTTCTTCCTTATTCTTAAGTCAATACAACTAACGAGGATT
Source organism: Cannabis sativa (assembly GCF_029168945.1). Taxonomy (NCBI): domain Eukaryota; kingdom Viridiplantae; phylum Streptophyta; class Magnoliopsida; order Rosales; family Cannabaceae; genus Cannabis; species Cannabis sativa. The sequence goes on along the minus strand of NC_083607.1, from coordinate 50,960,919 downwards.
AGGCTATTACCGAACTGCTCGGGGTTGAACCTCTATAAAATTTCTATGTCTTATTATTGCTTTACTACATATTCTTATTACGACATATCGTTTATCACTTATCAAAAATACTCATTGTCGTTGGCTAAAAGCGAAGTCAACATTTTGGTGCTTTCATTGAGAGAAGAATCACAGATCGCTCCTTTGACATGATGGTATAAACTCGTAGAGGCCTGTACGACCCAACAAACTCACAGACGATGGATCCGACGTTGCATGACCCAGGGAGTTCAAGGGTTCCACCCGCTGTCAATCCTGGACAGATGGGAAGCGTGGTGAATGGTGGGACAACTCCTGTTACTGAAACTGCGCCTGGTGTGCAAGAGACCAGAAACAACGGTTCCGCACACAGTTAGGGCGTTCATAACACGACTGTTCCACCAGGCATCAATGCCCAAACGACCATCGGAGACACAACCGAATTGGAAAACCTCCGCGCTACGCTCGGACTCATGCAGGGTCACAACAATACCCTGCATCACGATCAGGAGGAATTACATGTCGCAGTAAACCTCACGTTTGACGAGCAGAGGCGTATGTTCACCGAGTGGAGAGACAAAGAGATGGAGGCATTAAGGGCTCACCATGCAGAGATCGAATCGTAGTTGGCAAGCCACTGTGCTGATACGAAGAGCCTATCAGACTGTAGGCCAACAAGCGCCGAGCGTCATTCCCCTTGGAGAAATCGAGGATGACCCAACGGTGAATGCTTCCCAGACAACCAACGGTCAGCCGTCCAATCCCCAGTCACGAGTTCCACTCGTGGGCCAAGAGGTAGGCGGACAAACCTTGTTTGGGAATTCATCAGGAGGAGTCATGCTCGACGGATCCACGCAAAATAATGGAGCCATTCCACCTGCCAACCAAGCGAACCAATCGCTAAGGCAGTCAGGTTATTCTATGTTCGATAGGTTGGGAAAGACCCATGACCTAAGGGACGACCTAAACAGAAGAAGGGGAACAGACGAGCAGAATACTACAACGAACGTGCAGTCCGGAGCCCATACTCAAATCCCCGGTCAGAAAGACGCTGACGTAATCCAACCCGACCAGAATGCCAATCAAGTCAGCCCAGCCATACAGGCCCAGCTCGACGAACTGAAGAATATGTTTCATTGCATGGCCGGGCAGCGTAACAATGATCTTGAGTTAGACCGTGCATGCGAAACTCCCTTCTCACCAGAGATCAATCTCCTGCCACTACCTCACAAGTTCAAGATGCCAACGTGGAAGAAGTACACTGGGAGAGAAGATCCTCTCTCCCATTTCAAGTACTTTGAGATGAAAATGGATTTACAAGGGGTACAAGGAGATGTACGTTGCAGAATCTTCCCCGCCACTCTGTCAGAGGCCGCACAGCAATGGTATTTCAAGTTGGCTCTTGGAAAGTTTAGTTCATGGAAGACCTTCTCTTCGGAATTCCATGCACAATTCTCTTCCTCACGCCAACTCCCATTGCATCTGGGAGATTTGGTCGAAGTAAAACACCGACCAGGCGAGCCACTCCGGGCGTACATCAGTAGATTCATGACGGAAGCGATCAAGGTATCACGGGTAACCGAGGATGGAAAGTTATCCGCGATACTGGGGGGCATTGAAGTCCTTGGCGAACTATGGAAGGATATAAGGAAAAACAGACCGGTCGACTCAATGAGCGATTTCCTTGACCGGGCCGAAGGTTTCATCAAGCTCGAAGAAGCCATTCATTGAGCAGAAGGTGAGCAAAAATCGAACAAAACGAAGGTTCCTTCTACTGGAACATCCGCCCAACTTCCCCAATATTCCAGCAATTCAAGTGGCAAGCGTTCAGGAAACAACCACTAGCAAGGAAACGGGAAGAAGGGAAAGTTCACCAAAAAACCCGGACAGACTCCCCGTGATCGCGCCAAACACACTGCATTCATTATCTTAACTGAAGATATAGAAAGTGTGTATATAGAAACTCAATCGCTAATTCCGTACAAGAAGCCCGGGCCCATGAAGAAAGATACCAGCAAAAGGGACATGCCAAAGTTTTGTCGGTTCTATGGAGACTACGGCCACGACACCAACGAATGCTACAACTTGAAGTGGGAAATAGAACTTCTGATCAAGAAAAACAACCCGCACTTACCGAAGTATGTCAAGGCCAACCAAGGTCAGAATAACCAGGATCTGATGCCTCCGCCAATAGATGGACACTTGCAAGTCAGCATTGGAGGCCGGCACATCTCTGGAGACACGGGCGACGCTCGAGAACGATATGCCCGCACAGCTCAATACGAGCAAGAAGAAGTCATCCTAGCCGTGGAAGAAAGGAAGCCCAAAGTTCCACGGGGAAGAGAGCCAACCATAACATTCAACGACGAAGATGCTGTCTAGATAAGATTTCCGCACAACGACCCGCTAGTCGTGGAAGTCCAGATAGCAAATAAAATGGTGTCCTGGACCATGATCGATAATGGCTCTTCTTCAAATATTCTGTTTAAGACTGCTTACAAGAAGATGGGGCTCCAGCTCAAGGATTTGACTCCATGCCTTCAGCCCGTCTATGGTTTCTCCGGCCAAGGAGTTGCGCCTCTAGGACAAATCCGGCTACCCCTCACAGTTGGACAAGCTCCGACGAGCATAACTATCATGGCACAATTCCTGATATTGGATGTTCCTTCAGCATTTAACATAATGCTAGGCCGACCAGCCTTGTATGACTTAAGAGCTGTCACATCAATATTCCACTCGTGCCTGAAGTTTCCAACCAAAAACGGGGTAGGGTGTCTTAGAAGGAATCAGCAATCTTCTCGAGAATGTTATAACCTTGTTGTGGCAAAGGCTAAGAAGGAAGTATCCTCCAGCCAGAGCCCGGACAAGGGAATAAATATTCCCAAGTAGGAAACTTCCCAAGGCGAGGATGAAGATGTGGATCCTCGACTTGGGGACCCAAGCAGCAATGTTGGACCTGTGGAAGAATTAGAAGAGATCGAGATCGATCCAGCTATCCCGGCCAGAAAGCTGAAAATCGAAAGGGTTTGTTGCTCGAAGTAAAATCAGAATTGATAAAATTTCTTAGAGCAAACCTAGATGTTTTGCCTGGTCACATGCGGATATGGCCGGAATCGATCCTTCTATTATTTTGCACGTCCTGAATATCGATCCTAACATCCGGCCAATTCAGCAAAAACGAAGATTGCTGGATAAAGAACGAGCAGTAGCCCTGAAAGACGAAGTTGAAAAGCTGCGCAACAACAACTTCATCATTGAAGCCTTTTATTCGGCTTGGGTTGTGAACCCTGTACTCGTGCCTAAGCTGAACAAGAAATGGCGAGTCTGTATTGACTTCACAGACCTCAACAAAGCATGCCCTAAAGACTGTTTTCCACTTCTAAGAATCGATTAGCTCGTCGATGCAACAGCCGGGCACGAAATATTAAGCTTCATGGATGCTTATTCGGGATACAATCAAATCAAGATGCATCCACCAGACCAAGAGCATACAAGTTTCCAGACAGATATGGGTCTCTACTGCTACAAAGTCATGCCATTTGGTCTTAAAAACGCAGGAGCTACATACCAAAGCTTGGTCAACAAAATGTTTAAAGATCAGATCGGCAGAAATATGGAAGTTTACGTGGATGATATGCTCGTCAAATCCAGAAAGGCTGGGGGGCATATAGACGACCTGAACGAATGTTTCAAAGTCCTCAAGAAATACAACATGAAACTAAATCCCCTAAAATGCTCCTTCGGAGTCAGCTCGGGAAAGTTTCTAGGCTTCATCGTCAACGCTCGAGTAATTGAAGCCAATCTGGAAAAAATCCAAGCCCTCCTGGATATGAACTCGCCAACAAAAACCAAAGAGGTACAAAGCCTAACTGGTCGAATTGCCACACTTAGCAGATTCGTGTCAAAATCAACGGATAAATGTGTCCCATTCTTTAACATCCTGCGAGGAAACAAAAAGATCTAGTGGACAGAAGAATGTGAAAGAGCTTTTCAAGACCTAAAGGCACAGCTCGGAAAACCTCCCGTCCTCTCTAAACCTCTGGACGGTGAGGAACTGGGGATATACCTAGCAGTAACGGAGCATGCCATAAGCGCCGTACAAATCAGAGAAGAAGATGGCGTGCAGCATCCAGTCTATTACATCAGTAAAAGACTTATCAAGGCCGAAGGCCGATATCCGTTGATAGAAAAGCTCGCCTACTGCCTCATCTTAGCAACAAGAAAGCTAAGACCTTACTTTCAAGCTCATTCTGTTCGGGTGTACACCGACCAACCACTACGACAAATACTGCAAAAGCCAGATGCCTCTAGACTATTACTCAAGTGGGCGGTGGAATTGGGGCAGTACGAAATCAACTTCCAACCTCGAACAGCTACCAAAGGCCAATCCTTGGCCGACTTTGTGGTGGAATGCACAGGAAAAACTGAAAGCATCCCAGAAGGCAATCTCGAGTCAACACCACAGCCGACCAACACTGAAAACAGGCCGACCTGGAAGCTGCATGTAGATGGGTCGGCCACAGATCAGCTATCCGGCGTAGGAATTGTTGGAAATTATTTTACCAGGATCTTAGATCTACTCACAAGTATGTTTATTAACACCCTAAATATGAACTTTCTAAAACGATAAATTAAACACATATAAAGTTAAAGAAACCTTACATTGGGTGCAGCGGAATAATATGACTCCTTCCGTTCAGATATCTAGCCCTTGATTCCTTTCTGTAGCAGAGCATTATCAATATCTGAACCTGGATCTCTTTCTCTGAATCTTTGATGCTGAAACTCCTGTGCTGATGATCTTTCTTCACGATCTTCCTCACTATGATTGAGGTATCACTTGATGTGTGTGGGCACTACTCATACACTAAGGATTTCGAAATTATCAAGGAAGAAGAGAGAGAGAGTGGTCAGCTAAAGATAGGGAGAGACAAGGCTCAGTTTTTCTGAATAGAAAAAGTCAGAAGAAAAGTGTGTTTTTCCTGAAGCCTTCACTATCTATTTATAGCATTCCACTAGGGTTAGATTTGAATTATATGGCATTAAAATAATGAAAAAATCAGTTTAAATTTCCTACAAAAGTGGCTGGCCCTACACTTAGTGGATTGGGCCTTGCTTTTTGCAATTTTGCAATTTTAACACCTTTTGTATCTGATTTCCTCAAAAATGCCAATTTCCTAATTCAATTATTTAAATGCCAATTCTACCTATTTAATAACTATAAATAATTATTAAATAATATTGTCATTTATCATATTTATTAATTGAACCATACAAAGTATCATAATTAACAAATATGCCCCTATAAACTCTTTCTTTACAATTTCGCCCTTACTTAGTGAAAAATTCACAAATAGACATAGTCTAATTTGAGAATTATAATTGATTAATCAAAACCAATTACATGAGTCTTACAAGCAATATTATCTCAACTAGTGGGGGGACCATGGGTCTATATAACCGAGCTTCCAATAAGTAGATCAAGAATTTAGCACTAAAATTCACTAACTTATTAATTCTTCGTTGAATCCACGCATAGAACTTAGAATTGCACTCTCAGTATATAGAATGCTCTATATGTTCCACCATATAGACACATCATTAGTTATCCATTGTTATAATCCTAATGTGATCAATGATCCTCTATATGAATGATCTACACTGTAAAGGGATTAGATTACTGTTACACCCTACAATGTATTTATTCCTTAAAACACTTGACCCCGTATAAATGATATTTCAGCTAATGTGAAATGAGTACTCCACCATTTATGTTCGTTTGGTCAAGCTCGAAGGAGATCATCCTTTGCTTACTATTCGCCAGATAGAAGTTATAGATTCCATGTTTATGCTAGCGCTCCCACTCAATTGCACTATCGTGTTCCCAAAATGTACGTATCACCCTGACCTAAAAGTAGGCTTAACTAACAAATCAAAGAACACGAATAGCCTTTCAAGATTGAGCCTAATCATATCAGGATTAAGATCATTTGATCTAGGATCAACTAGGCGATATTGACTTGAATAGATAATACGGTAAGTTTAATAAATCTAAGTCAAAGTTCAATATCGGTCCCTTCCGATGCATACTCCATGCATCCAACCTGAGCTTTACTTTAACCAATGTTCTGGAAAGAACATAGCACTTCTCCAAATGCAAGTAAACTCTTGTTGTAGATTATCATATCAGTAAAACCCTGTGTCTGATAAATCTAGGAAACTTTATTCACATAGTCATGTTTACTTTCCAATGTGTTGACGGCACAATAAACAGGATCAAGTATGTGAAAAGGGTTTCAGATGAATTTATACATTATGTACATATAATCATGAAATAAATCATGTGAACCATGAAACATTAAATGTTATTTCTGATCTATATTAATAAGTAAATCTGATTATATTGAAATGAGTTTTATTTAGGGCATAAAACCCAACAAACTCCCACTTGCACTAATATAAAACAAAAAGTGCGTTTCAAATAATCTCAACACCTTGATATACAAATCAAGTGTAGTAGTAGTAAACTCCTCGTAATATGATCTGAAAGGTTGAATTAACCACAACCTTTTCTCCACCATTACTCTTCCTTAATCACAAAATCATTGATAATGTGAAATTCCTCTCTATATGTCTACTCTCTTGGGATACTGGATTCTATATCTTTGGCAACTACTTTTGGTTAATCAGGAAATTAACACTAGTAGTTTAAGGCAATTTGGAATGGTGCCAAAGATGTATAGAACTTTCCTTAGACTGAATAAGTACCTTTCCTGCAGCTTTAACATTCGGTCCTTTCGGTAGACCTAGAGAGTTCGTATAGGTTTTTACACTTCTCTAAAATCACTATTCCACCCCCAGAGTAACCACCATCTTATCAGAAATATTTACTAGCACATAGGCAAATTTCGAAATCTGATATGGTGTAGTCTAAGAGTTTTAAACATACCCTTATAGACTAACATATAGTTCCTCTTCTTAATCTTAAGATTTACTTGATTGTCTTCCAATGTTCTTCTCCTGGATTAATCTAATACCTACTCATTACTCCCACTCCACAGCAGGTGTCTGGTCTAAGGCATACAAAAGCATATCTAAGACCTCTCACTGTTGATGTAAGAAATTCTTTCATGGCTTTATCTTTTCTGGAATAGTCAAGACTTTTCCTTAGATAAATAAAATCTATACCTAAGAAGTTGTGAAGCTTCTATAGATTGCCATTAGAAAGAAAATGCTTCAGCATCTTACTAAAGTAAGTTGCTTGCATTAGAGTAAGTAATTACCAGGTATACCACAAGCCATAGGTTTAGATAAACTCAAACCTATAATACTAGGAACAGGAAGTTTTGTTAAGTCCATTGAATGGACTTATAAACGAAAATTTCCTTTTATGTCCTAGTAATAAAAAACTTTAGGTTATTCCATGTGAATGGATTAAACCATAGTTCTATTGGCTTTCTTCTTAGTTTCTTATCTTGACAATCCATTACTTGTTTAAACTCACAATGGATTTTAATCACTAGTGTCTCCCAAGTCATAAGAAGGTGAGTTCCTAGAAACTCTCCCACTACGACAAGGTACCGTGAATTATGTCGAAGAAAACTAAATGGTATTGATCTCTTCGGTTGTGACAAGACAACATAGGCAGTGGGATCATCATATATTATATAAGATGATAGAACACTTTTGGAATCAAGAAAAAAAATATCTCCTTTATTTGCTACTTGTTTTTCAGACTTAGTCATTTTCTTAGAAAAGTAGTATTTGTTTGAACAAACACTTTCTTATCAATTGACAATGGGATGGTCCACCCCTAATCACTTAGAATAGCTAAGAAACCATGGTTAACAGTTCTAGCTTTTCTTAAGATTTTGATTAGGTCATCCATGAATCTAGTAATGATTTACATTAAGTATACAATTATTACATCATTCTGAAATTGTATTACCATAGAAGGATTTAGGCAACGACTAGTAACTAATCATCAACATGCAACTCGAAAATTCTTGGGGAGGTAAGTTTGGATATAATTCAAAAAGCAAATTAATGATCTTTGAACTGCATATCTACTAACTATTTCTCCACCCCTATCAGTTCGCAAGATCTTTAACCACTTACCTTAATGGTTTTAACCATTGCTAGAAATTTAAGAAATTTTTCAAACATTTCAAATTTCTTTGCATAAGGTATAATCTAGAGTGATCGTTTTAAGAATACAACGAAAAACTCATATCCACCCCTGAATGTACATCCATCTGCGAATGAGATGAACTACTTTCAGTGGATATAGGCATATTAACTCTTTGCAGAGATTGATCTTGTCAAATCCACTATGAACAAGATACAAATGCCATAGATTAAAAAAAATGTGGTAGTGTCTTTTGATGACATAGGTTTAGTTACATCAAAGAGTTCTTAGAATAGTGCAAGTGGATCCTGGTCACGAATACCTAACTCATATTCCATACAGTTTGAATCCATTAATAAAAGATGGATATTAAAACACTTGAGAAAGTGTAACTGTATTGTATCTGGAATTAGAAATATAAAAAAATTTCTGTTTGGATTCTAAAATTAAAGTCAAAGACTTAAATTCAACCAAATATAATGAGTAATTCTTTCTTGGACCACCACTACTAATACAAACTCTAAGTCAGATTTGCCCATACAAGTAGGAGATTTCTAAGATTGAGGATTTATATCAATTGGGAATAGAATTTCGGGATTATAATCATATGCGTCATTTAATTTCTTAAGAGAAAATATAGAATGACATGAAATGATTTATAGACCATTCATCCAATGATATGTTATAAAGCTAATTCGAAATGAATAAGCTAAGAGGAATTAGGATAATTTCGTTTAAAATAAGAATCCAACGATGCTTCGATTAGCGAAAGACAAAGTAATCTTATTTATGTAATCTTCTTGTTTCATATTGTAAAAATACTAGTCTAAGGTGTCATCAATTAATGAACAGTTAGATGTCGCATATACAATACTTATCTTTCGAGATCTTACACTATTATGTATGTCTAATGGTGAAAATCCACTAGGGATTTATCTCATTAGATAAACAAACATGTTGGACCAACAATGAAGATTCGAAATTAAACTACAACTTAATAACGGAAAATAACATGGTTCAATATAAATTCATACACAATTCGTAAATTATAAACATATAGCAAGTAGGAATGACTAGTGAAAATACTAAAACATACAATCCTATATAATTTCCAAGGTTTTCAACAAACCGATACAAAGGTCCCGTAGGCGAGAGTCAAAGCATCATTTATTGAATAGAGTTGTCACTTCATCTAAAATAGAAACCATTCTAGCAACCTTTTATTCGATCAAAATAAGAATCCAACGTTGTCCCGGTAGGCGAGAGTCAAGGTTATTCTCATTTCATGAGCCTCTACCATTGTTTCATGTTTCATAAGTTTATCTCTAAGTAGTCACCGTAGGGGAGAGTCTAATAGAGACGAAAACTTACAAAACACTTATCAAATGAAATCTTACGGTGTTAAATGCGTTCAACGAATAACCATCCATAGGGGGACGAAGTCTAGCGTCTCGAGGTTATATTGAAAACATTTAACTTTTGTAAGACCAACAATGGAGATCGAATATCTTAATAATAATCAAGCTCATTATTTAAAGTGAGTTGTATTTTCTTTGATTCTCTTTATTTAATTTATTTATTTTAAATATATATTTATTTAAAATTTCCAATTTAGAATGAAAAATTCTAAATATAAATTTTAATTTAATATTTATAAATTTTACTTAGATGGATATGAAAATAACATGAATTATTTCCATCTTAGTATTAATTTCCAATAAATATTTAGAAAAAAATATTTAAGTTGTTACAAAATTAATTTAAATTAATTTACAACTCAAATTTAATTTTCTATAAATATATATTGCATTTCGAAAAATTAAAGTATATAAGAATACAATTTTCGAAAAATGCATATTAAAATAAAAAATAAATCCTGGAAAAAATTATTCTAATTTAATGTTGGCCCAAAATTAATTAATAAAATTAATTTACAACAAAAAATATAATTTTCCTATTTAATTAAATATATAAGAAAAATTACAAATATTTAAGTATGATGATGAAAATCATCTTAAATATTAATTTTCTATTTAATTAAATACACTAGAAAAATACTTCAAGCAAAAATATCACCTATCTAGATTTTCCTTTGACTAATTAATTCTATTTCTAATAATATACTTTAATTCAATTTATTTTAAATTAATCAATAAATGAAAAAATCATTGATTTAAGTTGATCCAAGAATTAATTAAAATAATTAATTTACAACTTAATCTATTTTTCAAGATAAAATTCGAAATTCTAGCATTTAAGAAATGCAATTTCGAAAATTGATTAATAAAATAAAAAAAATATATTTCGAAAATTATTTAAATTTAGTTGAAAAAATAAATTTCAACTAAAAATAATTTTCTATTTAATTAAATGTCATGAAAAAGAAATATTTAAGTATGATGATAAAAATCAACTTAGATATTTAATTTTCAAATTAATTAAATGTATTAAATTCAAGAAATAAATAATTAAGTGTAGAGAAGGCTTAATTATTAATCTCTAGTTTAACACTAGGAAAAAATATACTTAAAATAAATTGTACCAAAATTAATTATTTAAATAATTAATTTCACAATGTATAATATTTTCCTATTTAATATTAGAAATAATAAGTAGTCTCGAAATAACTATCTAGAAAATATCTTATTTGACTAAGTATCTTTTCCACAAAATTTGAAAAAATATCTAATTTAAGTTGTATTAGAAAAAAATCTAGAACTTAAATATTTTTCAAATTTAAATTTAATTAAATATCAAAAATTAAGTTGTAACCACTTAATTTGAAAATATTCCATTTTAAGTTAATATTCGAAAAGATATTAACTTAAAAAATATCTAAAGAATCTTAATAACCAATGCCTAAAATTCCTCAACTTAATTTTGAAATTTTGAATTCAAAAGATATTCAGATTTAAGTTGGTTAGTTGAAGATAACTAAATATCAACTTAAATAGGAATATTTAATGAAAAATTTAAATTAAGTTCCAGAAAGAATCTAGATGGTTATAATTCTATATTTAATTAAATACAAGAAAATACACATAGTTTAGCTTAGAATAAAAAAAAATTCTTTAAACTATGTTTTTCTTAAATTAATTTCAAAATAAATGAAATTAATTATGTTGCTAATCAATTTTAATTAGGTTAAACTAGTGTAATTAACCTAGTACAGTCATTCAAATCAGGAAAATGGGCCTTCACAATTGGGGTGGTTTGTGTGAGGGGGTGCTGGGTTCAGTATGTCGTACCCACTTCTATGGCTCCCAACTCTCACACAAGGCCCAAAAGAGAGGAATTTAACCTTAATAAGAACAATTGTTATTCATTGAATAAGCCCAATAACTAAATGGGCCTAAATAAATTCTATCAAGAACTATGATAATTTATTTTAGCAACAACAACCTATATGTATCTATAATCAAATTAAACACATAGGCTCACACAGGCACACTTTGGATGGGTCCTATCATGTTGCTAGGTCATACACAGATGAAAGAAGATTGTAAAATTTACCTGTTACAAATTATTAACTTGACCAAGGGAGCCATCAGATCATTAGATCTGGCAAAAAGTAACCATGGCTATTTGCAATCAAGTAATAATAGGTTTTGAAAACTTACAAACAAGCTAAAACACATACTCCAACAGGTTAATTTGGATAGTTGGAAGTAGGATTTATTTAATTTTAAATAAATAATTTCGAATAAATAAATAATTAAATTAAAAAAAAAATAATATTCGAAAAATAATTTAAAAAAAAATTAATTTCAGAATTTAAAATTAAATTTCGAAAATAAAAAAATTTTAAAATTAAACCTACTTTTTATCTTATATCTATTTAAAATTACATGATTATAAATATCTATTTTAAATTTAAATAAGGTCAAAATATCTTAAAAAGATTTAAAAAAAATCTTAAAAGATAAGATATTTTTAAATATCTTAAAAGATAAGATATTTTAAAATATCTTAAAAGATTTTATAAATATCTTAAAAGATATTTTTAAAATATCTTAAATATCTTAAAAGATATTATAAATATCTAAAAAATCTGACCTTAAATTTAAAAAAAATATAATCAAATTTAAAAATAAGATAGATTTTTAAGCAAAAAAATAAATACTAATTCTATTCGAATTCAAATTACACTAATATCTTGAATTAATTTAAAAAAAAATTAAATTAATTCAAAATGATAATTAGAATTGAATTAGGAATAGTAATAGTATATATACAAAACCATACAAAAAATTGGAAGTTAATTCCATGAAAAAGTATGAAAAATTGAAGAAAAAGGAAAAAATCCGAAACTGTACGGACAGTTCTGCGATCGCAGGAAACTATCAGCATAGCCCCGATTTTGTCAAATCTTCAAAAAATCATAACTAATTCAAATAAAATCCAAATTGAGTTCTGTAAAAGGCTAACTTGCTTAATTTTTTCCATACTATCCAATAAAAATAATTCCAGAAACGAAATCACAATTATTTTTCACGAAAATTTCACAAACATCAATCAATCATCAAATAACACTCAATACAACATGATACCATCCAAAGAACATACAAACAATCGTTTTAAAGTCCAAATTTCTTGAAAGTAAATCAATTACCTTGGCTCTGAGGCCAGTTGTAGGAAATTATTTTACCAGGATCTTAGATCTACTCACAAGTATGTTTATTAACACCCTAAATATGAACTTTCTAAAACGATAAATTAAACACATATAAAGTTAAAGAAACCTTACATTGGGTGCAGCGGAATAATATGACTCCTTCCGTTCAGATATCTAGCCCTTGATTCCTTTCTGTAGCAGAGCATTATCAATATCTGAACCTGGATCTCTTTCTCTGAATCTTTGATGCTGAAACTCCTTTGCTGATGATCTTTCTTCACGATCTTCCTCACTATGATTGAGGTATCACTTGATGTGTGTGGGCACTACTCATACACTAAGGATTTCGAAATTATCAAGGAAGAAGAGAGAGAGAGTGGTCAGCTAAAGATAGGGAGAGACAAGGCTCAGTTTTTCTGAATAGAAAAAGTCAGAAGAAAAGTGTGTTTTTCCTGAAGCCTTCACTATCTATTTATAGCATTCCACTAGGGTTAGATTTGAATTATATGGCATTAAAATAATGAAAAAATTAGTTTAAATTTCCTACAAAAGTGGCTGGCCCTACACTTAGTGGATTGGGCCTTGCTTTTTGCAATTTTGCAATTTTAACACCTTTTGTATCTGATTTCCTCAAAAATGCCAATTTCCTAATTCAATTATTTAAATGCCAATTCTAACTATTTAATAACTATAAATAATTATTAAATAATATTGTCATTTATCATATTTATTAATTGAACCATACAAAGTATCATAATTAACAAATATGCCCCTATAAACTCTTTCTTTACAATTTCGCCCTTACTTAGTGAAAAATTCACAAATAGACATAGTCTAATTTGAGAATTATAATTGATTAATCAAAACCAATTACATGAGTCTTACAAGCAATATTATCTCAACTAGTGGGGGGACCATGGGTCTATATAACCGAGCTTCCAATAAGTAGATCAAGAATTTAGCACTAAAATTCACTAACTTATTAATTCTTCGTTGAATCCACGCATAGAACTTAGAATTGCACTCTCAGTATATAGAATGCTCTATATGTTCCACCATATAGACACATCATTAGTTATCCATTGTTATAATCCTAATGTGATCAATGATCCTCTATATGAATGATCTACACTGTAAAGGGATTAGATTACCGTTACACCCTACAATGTATTTATTCCTTAAAACACTTGACCCCGTATAAATGATATTTCAGCTAATGTGAAATGAGTACTCCACCATTTATGTTCGTTTGGTCAAGCTCGAAGGAGATCATCCTTTGCTTACTATTCGCCAGATAGAAGTTATAGATTCCATGTTTATGCTAGCGCTCCCACTCAATTGCACTATCGTGTTCCCAAAATGTACGTATCACCCTGACCTAAAAGTAGGCTTAACTAACAAATCAAAGAACACGAATAGCCTTTCAAGATTGAGCCTAATCATATCAGGATTAAGATCATTTGATCTAGGATCAACTAGGCGATATTGACTTGAATAGATAATACGGTAAGTTTAATAAATCTAAGTCAAAGTTCAATATCGGTCCCTTCCGATGCATACTCCATGCATCCAACCTGAGCTTTACTTTAACCAATGTTCTGGAAAGAACATAGCACTTCTCCAAATGCAAGTAAACTCTTGTTGTAGATTATCATATCAGTAAAACCCTGTGTCTGATAAATCTAGGAAACTTTATTCACATAGTCATGTTTAGTTTCCAATGTGTTGACGACACAATAAACAGGATCAAGTATGTGAAAAGGGTTTCAGATGAATTTATACATTATGTACATATAATCATGAAATAAATCATGTGAACCATGCAACATTAAATGTTATTTCTGATCTATATTAATAAGTAAATCTGATTATATTGAAATGAGTTTTATTTAGGGCATAAAACCCAACAGGAATTGCCCTTGTCACACCTGGGGGGCAACACCTGCATGCAGCGGTCAAATTCGGATTCAAAGCCTCCAACAACGAGGCTGAATACGAAGCCCTAATTGTTGGACTCAAACTAGCGAAGGAGATGAAGGCCGAGAACATCGAGATCTGCACTGACTCACAGCTGGAGGTTAATCATGTATTTGGCGAATACGGGGCTCGGGGAGGAAAAATGATAGCATATCTGAGCAAAATACATGATCTGCTCGCACAATTCAAAAGCTATAGCCTCAGGCAAATTCCAAGAGAAGAAAATACAACAGCAGACGCTCTAGCCCGATTGGCGAGCAGCAATATAAGTGACAAGGCGAACGTGGTCCCGATCCAGTTTCTTGAAGAGCCTAGCATCACCGGCACGGAAGAAATCGAAATGATCGATACATCTCCGAACTGGATGACGCCAATAGCAGCCTATCTCAACTTTTGGGAACTCCCAAATAACTGAAATTAAGCTCGGAAAATTAGAAAAAAGGCAGCATGGTACATCATCGTAGACGGGATCATGTACAAAAGAGGATTCTCAATGCCCTTACTCAGATGCATCACACAAAATGAAGTTGCACGACTTCTATATGAAGTTCACGACGGATTCTGTGGAAATCAAGCAGCCGGAAAGAGCTCATCAAAGAAAATTCTAAGGCAAGACTACTCTTGGCCGACGATGATTGAAGATTCGAAAGCTTATGTCAAGAAGTGCGAAAAATGCCAGAGATTTTCAAAGATACCAAGAGCTTCGCCCAACGAGCTGACACAAATGCAAAGTCCGTGGCCCTTTGCCATCTGGGGAATTGACCTAATCGGACAGTTACCTAAAGGTAAAGGCGGAGTGCAATATGCAGTGGTAGCAGTCGACTACTTTACTAAGTGGACTGAAGCCGAACCACTCGCAACTATCACATCAAAGAAGGTTCAAGACTTTATAGTGAAGAACATCATATGCCGGTTTGGACTATCGTACAAAATAGTTTCGGACAACGGCAAGCAGTTCGACAGTCAATCTTTCACTAATTTCTGTGCGAACCATGGCATCATCAAAAGCTTCTCCGCAGTGGCACATCCCCAAGCAAACGTTCAAGTTGAAGCAGTCAACAAGACCTTGAAGGATACACTAAAAAAGAAACTTGAAGATGCCAAAGGAAATTGGCCAAAAGAACTCCCTGAAGTTATATGGTCATACCGTACAACGGGAAAAACAATAACTGGTCACACACCATTCTCAATGGCATACGGTTATGAAGCTATGCTGCCTGTCGAACTCGAGCCACCATCCCACAGAAGGTTGACGTACGATAAAGGTACCAATCACATACTCCTTGCAGAATCACTTGATGAAATCGAAGAAAAACGAGCAACTGCAAACTTAAAGTTGATAGCTCATCAACAAAAAGTAGCTCGGTATTTCAACAAACAAGTGAAAGCTCGGAAATTCTTTGTGGGAGATATGGTCCTAAGAAGGGTATTCCTAAACACCAAAGACAGCATGTCAGGCGTACTAGGACCCAACTGGGAAGGACCATACCAGGTGGTCGAAGTTCTCGACTCCGGATCATACAAACTGGGTAAGTACGACGAAAAAATGCAACTCATTCTAGTAGAACGATATTGGAATTGAGAACATTTAAGGAAATACTACCAATGATTACTCAGGTTGGGTAGAAAACTCCAAAGTACTCAGGTCAAATAGACCATTTCAAAGTACTCAGGTCGGGTAGACCACATTAAAGTACTATTGAACATTCGCTTATAAGTGAATGGCCTCTTCGGCGGACTACGCGCAAAGGCTTCAGAAACAAAAGTACTCAGGTCGGGTAGACCACTTTAAAGTACAGTTTCTTATTTGTTTTATGTCATGTTAAGCTAAAAAGATCATATTAGATCACTAGCTCTGATGTAAGTTACTACGGTAACAAACACATTTTCGATCAATAAAAGAATAAAGATAGTATTTCCAATTCTATTGAGTCGAAAATATCAGCATGATTATAATTTACCTCAAGTGCCTACAAAGGTTTGGTCGAACCCCAATCACCGAACAGAAAAGCAATATATTTGCGAAAGACAAGTGACCAAGAGTCATACGTCCGCTTCGGCCACTGGGGGCACCTATACCTGTACAAAGCATTTGGTAAACATAAAACAATCACATTTGCACTGCAATTATAAACAGAGAATGAAATTCATTAAGGATAACAAGAGCATATAGTACCGGGATTAAAAGCTGCCCGGTTAGCCCGTTGTCCAAAAAATGAAAAATAATTCCACGTTTAAAGACCGCTTGGCCGGTCATGATGTCTTAAAGGCCTTGAGGCCATATATAATGTATATAAATATATATAAACAGGAGAGATAATGTTACAATACTTTTATTTATTATTTATTTTATCTTAAGTACAAAAATTGGCCAGTTGTGAACATTTTCAAATGTTAAATAAAAATGTGACATTATGATTTTCTGCTTTTAACGCTTGTAAATAAAATTAATATTTTTATAAAAGTACAGGTGTTACAATCATAAACTTACCGTAATATCATTCTAAGTAAATATCACTTAGTTGATCTTAGATCAATAATTTCAATCCTGATATGGTTAGGTTCTGATTTAATTATATTGTATAATTTATGTTCTTTGACTTGTTCGTTAAAGTTGATCAAATGAATCTTCCCAATACTTACATCTTAGAAACATGGTAGTACAATTGTGATGAGAGCGTAATCATAGATATAAAATCTCTAGCTTCTATAAATGAATCGAAGTGAAACGATAATTTCCTTTAGCTAAACGAGATTAATTATAGGAGTACTCACTTCAATAATTATATTAGTTTACTGATATATCATTTACAAGAACCTAAGTGTTTTAAGGATAAAATAAATTGAAGGGTATAAAAGTAAAATTATCCATACT
The DNA here is from genome assembly GCF_029168945.1 of Cannabis sativa. Taxonomy (NCBI): domain Eukaryota; kingdom Viridiplantae; phylum Streptophyta; class Magnoliopsida; order Rosales; family Cannabaceae; genus Cannabis; species Cannabis sativa. The sequence goes on along the minus strand of NC_083607.1, from coordinate 50,943,306 downwards.
CGATGTGATAAAGGTTCAAAATGATACATTTTAAGTCTTTATTTGTACACATATAATTAATATAAATTAAATATTTTTTATTTTTAATGGTTAATATATTTCACTTAGAAATATTTAATTTACTTTATTTTTATGTTATTTTTCACATTGGAAAAAGTGGTAAAAGCAAAATGTGAAAGAAAAAATGTGTTACCTAAGATACAAATAATCAAAATCAAAAGCACACATCAAGATGAGTGTTAATAGATACATTTATGTATCATTAGTTTGGGTAAATTGTTCAATTAACGTGGGCTTTATTTAGCCAAAATTGGGCCAAGTTATATTCAATAACTCATAGACCAAGCCCAATATATTGTCCAATTAAAGATACCAAGTCACACCATGTGATCCATTCTCTCTTAGATGAAGGCTCAAGCTTGCAACATGTCCCACGTCTCACACCAGCACCCACTCACCTGATGCATTTCTCGAATATACTATTGAGCCACTAAATCATGGAACACGAAAATACTATTGTGGAGAGCAAAGGTTCACTACAAATAGACCCCAAAGCAAATGAAAAAAACATCAGATTTTAGAGTAGAAAAAATACATTTTGTTATTTTATTTTTTTCTCTTATTATTATTTTATTTATACTTCTTTTAGTGACAAAAATGAGTGTATTAAAATAATAATATTGGTGAGGTTAGATTGTAGTTATTGTACTTTTTATTCTTAATATTGATATTGATTCTTTTGTGCTTTATCTCCATATCTCATTTATTAAATTATACTTCATTTTTTTATTTTTCTTCCAAAGTTAATAGTATGTTTGGACGAATAGGAATAATTGCATTTTTTTTGGATTACTCAAATACAGTTACTTGTATAGTTAGCAAAATTAAAAAGGATGTCAAATATAGATTGTATTTACTCAAGAATAGGATTGGCTCCAAAGTGGAATTAGATTTACTAAAGAGGTTGATTGTAACTAAGTGAGGGAGTGGTCTCCTTTTGGAGAGCCTTGAGGGTGTATTGTTGGCTGTTGGTGTGATTAATGAAGCTTTATTCTTCTTGATCAAAAAAATAAAAAATTCAGTCATGCTTTTCTTATGTAAGTTATGCTATTAATTATTTTGGTGTATTTATTATATTGTATGCCGTTTACTACAATCTGCCTATAGTGGTATTTTGTCGATTTATGATATATAATATGATATGTTGATAAGTTAGAGGTGAGATTCAATTTATGCAAGACAGATTAATTTGTGCTTTAGGGTCACAAATGTTCTACGTTCTAGTAGTTCTTTATTAGTGATCCGTTGAGTTGAGCCAATTTATAAACTCCAATTCCATTTACTGCTTCGATGACATATGGACCCTCCCAATTCGGGTTGAACACTCCTACAGATGTATCTCTCGTATTTGAAAATTCTCGCCTTAGCACCAAGTCTCCAACATTAAATAATCTTTTCTTGACTCTTTTGTTGAAGTATCTTGTAACTCGGTGTTGATATGCTGCGTTGGTGACTTGCGACTTAGTTCGTTTTTCATCAAATAGATCTAAGGACAATTTTAGAAGTTCTTTGTTTTCTTGTTGATTATAAAACTCTCTTCTATGAGTTAATATGTTCACTTCAACATGTAGCATTACTTCCGAGCCAAATACTACCCACCTGCCTTTGGCAACGCCTAACTTCTTCTTGATAATATCCTTTAAGATTTTATTAACAAGTTGTTCACTTGTCCATTTGCTTGAGGCCTGGATACTAACGAGAAGCTTTTGATAATCTTGTTCCTCTCGCAAAATTCAGTGAACAAGTTGCCATCAAATTGGGTTCCATTATCGGATACTATCCTCATGGGAATTCAAAACCTACAGACAATGTTCTTAACGAAAAAGTCAAGGACTTTCTTGCAGGTTATGGAAACAAGGGGCTCTGCCTCCGTCCATTTAGTGAAGAAGTCGACTGCAACTACCACCTACTTAGCTCCTCCTCGCCCAGTGGGTAATGCCCCAATTAGGTCAATTCCCCATATAGCAAATGGGTAGGGCAAGGTCATCATTCTTAGTTTTGATGGCGGCACGCGAGGTATCTGTGAAAATCTCTGACACTTTTCACATTTCTTGACAAACTCATGGGTGTCCTTATTGATCGTTGGTTTGTAATATCCTTGTCTAATGATCTTTTTAGATAGGCTTTGCCAACCTTCATGATCCCCACAAACGCCTTCATGAATTTCTTTGATGGTTTCACTTACTTCTGTAGGGAAAACACACCTACGGGCATTGAATACTCTCTTTTATATAGTTTGCTTTTGATTATTGTGTAGCAAGGCAGTGAATACAAGAATTTTTGCGCCTCGTTTTTGTCATTTGAAAGTTGTCCGTCGAGTAAGTAATTGATAATAGGAGTCATCTATGTAGGAGAGTTGTCTACCATCTCGACGTCTTCCGTTTCACGTATGCTTAGCTTGCTTAGTACTCCGCCAGAACTAAGTTCAATTAATCCAAGTCGTTGTGCGAGGCCAGTATTGCCAAGACATCGGCTTTAGAGTTTTGTTCTCTTGTAATTTTCTTGATTTTAAAATAATTGAATATTTCCAAGCTCTTTTGAATAAATACTTTGCAATTTTTAAGCCTTTAGCCTAGTATTCCTCGAGGACCTGGTTCACAATCAGCTATGAGTCACTATGGCAGATGAGGTTTGTGACTTTTAACACCTCCGCTATCTTTAAGCCATCAATTAAGGCTTCATACTCAGCCTCGTTATTTGATGCGTCAAATTAAAATCTCAGAGCATAGTAAAACTTAAAGCCTTACGGTGATATTAATATTACCCGCGCACCCGAACCCTACTCGTTGGATGCACCATCCACATATAACTTCCATGTTTCCGCATCTTGTTGAACAGGCCAAATTCTTCTAGAGTTCTACCATCTATCAAGAAGTCGGCCAAGGGTTGGCCCTTGATGGATGTTCGAGAGTGGTATGTTATGTCGAACTGCCCCAATTCAATTGACCATTTTATCAATCTTCCAGAAGCATCTGGTTTTGATAAAACTTGTCTCAAGGGCTAATCGGTTAACACTTTTATGCAGTGCGCCTGGAAGTATGGTCGTAGCTTACGAGACGCGTGGACTAGGCACAAAGCGTGTTTTTTTAGTGGGGGATATGGCTGCACTAATCGCATCTTTCAAGATGGCCAAATAGAGAAATAGTGTCTCTCCAGTTATTGGTTTTGCCAAAAATAGAGGCGTTGCTAGATGCATTTTTTGTTCTGAAAGGCCTCTTCGCACTCTTCTGTCCATTCAAACTTTTTGTTGCCTCGCAATACATTGTAGAATGGCTCACACTTATTAGTCAACTTCGAAATGAATCTGTTAAGTGATGCCATCCTTCCTGTTAGTGCTTGTACTTCCTTAGGCTTTGTTGGTGATGGCATGTCTATTAATGCCTTGATTTTCTCGGGATTTGCTTTGATACCTCTCGCGTTGACTATGAATCCCAAAAACTTTCTTGAGAAAACTCCAAAGGAACATTTTTTTGGGTTTAACTTCATGTTATACTTTGTTTACTAATTTGAAGCATTTCGCGAGGTCAATGGTGTGATCCCTACTAATTTGAAGCATTTCATCGACGTAAACCTCCATGTTCCGTCCGATCTGGTTTGCGAACATTTCGTTCACCAATTGCTAATATGTTGCCCCAGCATTCTTCAACCCAAACGGCATAACTTTATAACAATAGAGTCCCATGTTTGTTACGAAGCTTGTATGCTCTTGATCTGTGACATCCATTTTTATCTAGTTATATCCAAAATATGCATCCATGAATGACATGAGCTCATGCCCAGCAGTTGCATCCACTAACTGGTTGATCCTGGGTAGTGGAAAATAATCTTTTGGGCACGCCTTATTCAGATCAGAGAAATCAATACAAGTTCTGCAAGTTCCGTTAGGCTTTGGGACGAGAACTGGATTGGCTATCCATGTCAGATAAAACACCTCGCATATAAAGTCATTAACAAACAACTTATCCACTTCCTGTTTTAGTGCTCATTGTGTCTCGGAATCTAAGGGTCTTCTTTTTCTGTCTCTTTACTGGGTAGGTTGGATCAATATTTAAATGGTGGCAGATAATGTTAGGGGCGATCTCTATCATATCTCTATGGCTCCAAGCGAATTGATCCTGGTTCGCCTTTAAGAAATTTATTATCTGCTATTTGAGCTGTTCGTCCAGGTTCTTCCAAATGTATACACACTTTGTTGGATTTCCTGGGTCGAGAATAACCTATTCCAATTCTTCAATTTGTTTTAATAGGTTTCTTTCTTCTTGAACTTGGGGGTCAAGATCTTAGTCTTTTTTTTTTCCATTTTCTTCTTCCAAGATCGTCATTAATTGATGACCGACTTTCCTATGCTGCAACTCTATGCGATAGCAATCACGAGCCAGCATCTGGTCGCCTCGGACCACTCCCACACCCTCTGGTGTTTGGAACTTCAAAGATAGGTGCTCAATCGAACTGACTGTCCTTAGTCCGATCAATGCTAGATGACCCAACAATATGTTGTAAGCCGATGGCTGGTCGAAAACTAGGAAATCTTGCGTAACAGTGGCGGATAGGGATGCCTTGCCCAAGGTCAATGCGAGCTCAATTATGCCTAGACTGGCAATGATGTCCCTAGTGAATCTGCAAAGATTCACCATACAAGGCCTCAATTTGGCTTTTTCGAGCTCCATCTTTCTCAGCATTTCCTTGTAAAGGATATTTACTAAGCTCCCGTTTTCTATTATTTTTTTATATACTTTTCTTACTCAGTTTGTTGACTCACAGTTGCTACTTTTATGTGTAGGTACAGGAAAGGCGAAGGCTGAACATGAGTGAGCTCCAAGCTTAGATGGTGATTATACATGTCAGGACGGGCGACTTGGGGTGTTCGATCTCGGGACATCTTGGGCAGTATTTTGCAGTCGCTCTGCGACATGTTGGTAAAAATATTTTGGCTATGTTTGTAAAAGTTTAAACTCGAGATCGCGATTATGTAAATATAAGTATTTATAAAGTTTGATAATTTTAGGTGAGGAAGTTAATTAGAAAATAACTGTAGCGCGCCTAAGTATCAGGGCGTTACATCATGTTATTTAACAAGAGATAGGATAACTTACCAAGCATGCTAGAATAACTATGTTGTGTAAATTGATTCATATTGATTTACATTTTGTTATGTATCAAATATAAATATATCAATGTGCTTTCGAATGTAATAATATTCGTTTGCTTTTTAATTATATATGTGTATACTAACTAATCCATGCATGATTTATATAGATAGTGTAATTAAAATAAATAATTAATTTAATATTTAGAAATTACAAATAAATTTAAAATTGACCTTAAACTGAATTCAAGAGTAATGATATTATGAATATGTATTATATACTATTTTGTGTATGATTATATAAATAATATAATTAATGTAACTCATTAATTTTATATTTAAAATTTTTAAATACAAAAGTAAATTAATTAACATAATATGATATATTTTTTATATTATTAAATTAATCGAATTCTTAAATTAAATATAAATAAAGAAAAAGAGAAAAGAAAATATTTCAGGTTGAACTCATGACATTTTAATTGTTTTAAGAGTACTTATATATTAATTAATATAAGTTGAACACATGTTCAAATTTTCTATAAGTACCATTATTGTTGTAAAAACAAATTTAATTAAATATTTTCTATGTAAATTTAAATTTAAAATATATATATAATTAAAATTAAATTTTTTAATAGATATAAAACAAAAAAAAATTAAAAAATTTATGATTTGGAGTTAGGTTTGGAGTTTTGTTAGTTAAATCTATAATTAATAATATTCAAAATTAATTATAAATAAATAAATATATTAATTATGGTGTAGTTTTTAAAAGTTAATTTTTGACATATATTATATTGAATCAAGGCTATAAATTACTATCTCTATTGATAAGTATTTTACCCAATTCCCTCCAATTAATAAATAATGTATACAACCATATTAAAAATTAATATAGGTAAAAATAAAGGTCATTCTAAAATTAAAAGTAATAACTCGACCGTATTATTCTAAAATACAAAATTAAAAGATTAAAGAAAATAAAAATGTAAGAATATAATATGAAGTATATTCTTTAATATATATATTTATATATATAGGGTATTCTTTAAGTGAGAGCACCACTTTTCCTCTTATGAATAATGGCATTTTTATAACCCTTGATTTTCAATCGAATGGCTTTAATTTATTTGTTTATCATAGGAGTGTTGTATTAGATTTTTTTCAATTATCTTTTTTTAAAATTGAACCCACATAAATGTTATACATGTAGCAGTTTTTATTAAATTAATATTCTTATTATTTTAACTTTTTTAAAGGCTATAATAGTTTTTGTAATGTGCACGTAGCAGTTTTTTTTTTTTTTTTTTTTTTTTTACAATTTCTTATTTATGTGTTTTTTTATAACATTTGTTATTTTTTTTTCTGTGTGTTTGGATTTAAAGTGTTTTGAATATAGATTAAATCAATAAAAAAAATGACATATGGAGTATTAGAAAATATATTCAATTTATTTATAAATTTTTATTGTATCTACTCATCTATTTGTTAATCACTTCTTCTTCTTTACTTTTTTACACTAATTGAAAGAAAGGTTTTCTAAAATAAAAAATTGCTCAATAATTGATTAATTAGTTCAACTGAAAAAATAAATTTAAGACTTATAAGACAAGATGTTGTTGCTTAGCAAAGTCTAAAAATATTTAGGCTTAATATTACATATTTATGAATGATACAAATTTATGAATGAATAATAGTAATTTCAAAAATTGAGAAGTAAGTCTCATACTTTTCATAGTTAAGCAAAAAAAAAAAAGTCATATTTTCCATGAGTATAAAAAGACAACATATTTTTAAAATAATAAAGAAATAAAAGAGTTTGAGGTGAAGGTAAAATTACAATATAATTTTTTTTAAAAAAAAATGTATACCAAATACTATCCTGCTCAACAACACATGTTAATACCATACAATCACCCTATTCAACCAATGAAAAGTCTAATAATGCTCTTACAGGTGAGAGTAAAAGTAATGCTCTCACCTTAGAATTTTCCTATATATATATATAATAAAAATGAAATAAAACTAATCGTTGACTCAATATATGTAATCAAAATATATTATTGTTATAAAAAAAGATATTAAAATTAATAATATATCAATGGTATAAATTAATTCAAGACTTAAAAATTCAAAACACCTAAGATCAATTGTATCTAAATCATGAAAGCTACAAAAGAGAAAAGAATAGAAAAGCAAAATATATATGTATAATAGTATATGATATCAATAAAATTTAAATTAAATAAAAATAAATTAGAGTTGAAAGGAAAAACGATATCAAACTGAATAAATTAGGTTTTGAGATAATTATAAGCGTACTATAAATTAGATTTTGAGATAATTCGAAAGAAAAAAAATAAAATATTAATAAATTTAAATTAAATATATAATATTTTAGTAATTAATAAAATAAACTTACAAAATTAAGTTAGGCATCAGATGGATTACAAGTAACAACCAACTCATATGTTGACATGGCTATCTCAAAATTTTCTTAGCATTTAACATGTGATTAATGGCCATCCCATAAAATATAGCATCTTAAGTAACAACCTGCTCATAGGTTGACATTAGATTTCTAAATTTACAATCTATGCCACCACTTACGGACCTCCAACTAAAGTCGCTACCACCTCTAATCATTGGTGGCAAAGAGACAAAGATTAAGAGCCTCTACCTGCAGATACCATATATATGGCATTCCTTAGTCGAAGCATCCATGCAATTTTGATAATTTTGTACACCAAAAACTAAAAAATTAAACTATTAGCCTAGAAGATCAAATAAAATATGAAGTCTTTACTATTGTCCGTTGAAACTCTTATAAGCATCTAAGCGTAAGTTGATGTACCGTAGGAAAAGAGTTGTGGTATACCCAAGTCAGAAGTTGCACATCTCACATATTGCCCTACTAGATATAAAATGAAACTACCAAGAAAGAAACAAAACCACTACTGAATGGGAGACACCCATTTGCTTTAGATCTCTAGTGTCAGTGGAGAATCAAAGTTCCACAGGCTAAAACAAAATTTTGGGAATTACAGATTTTGGGGTTTAGGTTAATGATATCAGAAATCGGGATGTCGATTTGGGAGTTTGTGGCAAGGTCAGTGTATATTGAGAAATTTGAATTTCGATCCATTTTTCTTTCACTATGTTTTTTTTTTTTATTTAAGCGTTTATATATTACAACATGTTTAACCTGGGACTCGAATCCATATGGCTACTTCTAGCCTCAAGTGGTTTTGTTTTTCACTATGTTAGTTTGGAGATATAGGTGCCTATGACACCTTCCACTTTTTCTTTTTTATTAATATTTCTTTTCTTTTTTTTGCTATAATTAAGAGCTATGCAAGTAGGCGTAATAACTTTTATAGGTTATTACTGTAAGACCGATTATCGTTCCCACGGACTACTTATCAAGTACCAATATTCTATTTTGGGTTGAGATGCAAAATGACCCTAAATTTGGAAACTTAGTTAGTAAATGTCCACTTTTTAAAAAAATTAAGAAAATGGCCAAATCTAATAAATTAGCTAATAAAAATTATAAAAATACATTTATCACATATTTTTTAAAAGAAATATATATAATAATAAAATTAAGTTACATAATTTTTTTAGTATTGCATATTATTATATTGTAACAAAAATAAATAAATGTATTAGATCATTTAAATATATACAGCAGTATTAGATATATCGTAGTACTAAAAATTAATATACCGTAGTAATAAAATTATATACTACAAAGAAATTATAACAATACTAAATTAATACTCAAAAAATATATATATCATGCTAAAAAAATTATATATACCACCATTAAAATATGAATACATACCAAAAAATTTATATATAATAAAATGAAAACTAAATATCATATTAAATAAATGATATATTATATACAAGAAAAACTATATACCATACAAGAAAACGTATATACCTATAATAAAAAATTAAACAAAATAATATAATTTTATTAAAAAATTATATATATCATATTAATAAAATTATCACATATGTATACTAAAATAAAAACTAAACACGCATTATCTAAAATAAAATAATATACTATACAATAAAACTTATATACCATATAACATAAAATATATACCTTACAATAGAAATATATATAATAATAACAACAAATAAAAATAAAAATATATAGGATGCTAATAAAATTATATATCATGTCAACAAAAGTACAATAGAAAATGGAATTTAAAAATTATTTAAAAAAATTATATATTGTATAACAAAAAATACATATACCATACACCAAAACATATATACAAAAAATAAGAATAATAAAAATATAGATTACTAATATATATATATATATGTATGTATACTATACTAACCAAATTATATACGACAATTAAAATATGTATACCATTGTATATAATAAAATAAAAACTAATTAAATATTATTTAAAATAAATAATTATACAATCAAAAACTATAAAAATAATAATTAAAATATGTAGCATGCTAATTATAAAATTATATACATACATTAAAATATTTTTATTATGCTAATAAAATTATATACCACTATTATACATTAACATATCATAATAAGAAATAAATATCATCTAAGAATATTAATATTCCATACAACAAAATAGAATATACCGTACAACAAAATCTATATACCAACAACCCAAAACAACTCATAAAAAATTAAAAAAAATTGACATAACTTTAAAATAAAAAAAAAAAACTTAAAAAAACTAATATAGATATACCATAATATTTAATAATTTGCTTCTAATTCTAAAAAAAAATTAATGATTTTGAAATGAGGACATTTACTAATATAGTATTATGGTTTAGGGTCATTCCTATATTTTTTTTTAAAATGAGGACATAAACTAACATAGTCCTATGATTTAGGGCCATTTACAATAATTTCCCTTCTATTTTATATTCTATTTGATAATCAAAATTAGAATTTTCAAAAATGACTATAACGAATACAAAAGTTAAATGAAGAATAACAAAGAACAATAAAATAAATTCAAAAGTTAAATGAAGAATAACAAAGAACAATAAAATAAATTCAAACATAAAAATGAGAAATTGTGAATTTTAATCTCCTCCACTATCTACTTTATTATTCATTGATGTAGGAGATTCAAAAGTGTGAGATATTCAGGTTAAGAAATATACAACTCGACCTATTGAAAATTCTCTATAACTCTATGTTATCCAAATTTTGTACTTTGACGTGGCATCACACGATGGTGACACATGGAATCAACTTTATGTACCTGCTCGCAAGAAATATGCCGAACAAAGCACCACATACATTCGCTCGGACGAAGTCCTCTTAGCCGGGCAGTGAGCAATCCGCGCAGCACGCCAACACTTAGCAAATTCAGCTTTCGCATCGTGAGTAACCAAAGAAATCCCTATAACTTTGGGATCAGATCATAGAGATATGGCAAGCTTCGAGAAACTCTAATAACAAGAATTAAGATTGTCCCAAATAAAGTGATAAACTTTTAAACAAAGAAGCAACAAGGCGCACATTGTCGACCTCGGAAGGATAAGGAAAAAGGCTCCAGCTCGCTATCACGGTCACTGGAACCAAGCTCCTGTAGGGACATCCTCAGACACAATAATTAAAGATGTATTCAAATACACGATCATTTTGATCCAATAAATGCGAGAGGATCACATCTATATGATTCTCAAATAATAACCGCATTTACACAACGTGATATGTAATCAAACCCCATAATTTTAGGGGATGATCGTTGTAAAAAGATTACTGTCAACTTTGTAATTAACTGCCTACTATGTGATTATAAATAGTGGCAAGTAAGATCAAAAAAGTGGACGAAAAAAGCATACAAAAAAGGCTCTGAGAATACTGTCAGAAATCTGAATAAGATTGACTCGTAAACTATGCATAATTTTAACTGTAAAACCACGTAAAAAATCCTGTGTGTTCATATTTTCATTTTACATCTTTTATTTTTTCTATGTGAGATTGTCACTGTTAGGCTTAAATTTAGTTAACGAAAATTTGCGTTAACACAATCTAATTTATTTTGGATTGGTTAGTTTTAAATATTAAATTATTTAATATTTTTTTCACATAACTAATAATAAAATAAAAACAACCCAATATTGTTTTATGTCGCCAACAACAAATTAAAATAAATAAAACAAAAAATAACTAACCCAAGGGAAGAAAAAAATTATATATATAAAGAAATATTAACTTTTGTTTTATTGTATGTACTTGCATAATAAATAAATTGTAATTATGTGCACTTACACATCCAATAAATTTTTCAACAATAAACTATTATATTTTGATGATATTAATGCCATGTTATACGTCTTATAATTATTCAAAGTTATCATAGAGTATTCAATTTTAATGAGATCGAGGGTAATCGAGATCATTTAAATATTTTTTACTGCAAAACTTTTCATCTATTTATTATGCATTTTTTTATATGACAAAATTTAATATTCAATTTTTTATTTGACAAATTTTTTCATTTGATTACTATTATTATTGCATGTGATATTTTATTGTTCACTATTACACTTTATGTAATACATCCATCAATATATATTAACAAATAAAAACTTAAAACTTTCCACCACAATAATTATAAACTTTAAAATTTTATAATATAAGAATTGTTCCATAGTAATTAATCTTAAAAAAAATTATTATTTAGAAAAAAGAAATAAATTTAAATTATTAAATTAATTTTAAAGCTTAAATTAAATATAAATAAAATAATAAAAATTATTATGTTTTTTCAAATGATTGAACTTAAGTCATTGTACTTGATGAAAAAAAAAAGAAATTCAAATTATTAAATTAATTTGAAAGCTTAAATTAATACAAATAAAATACAAAAAAATTATCATGTTTTTTCAAATGATGGAACTTAAGTCATTGTACTTGATGTAAGATAATTTTACCACTTACAGGATGATTATATTATTGATTGTATTGATTATTATAGGATTAAATAACTTGAATATACTATACATTTCTAGCTACAATTATTAATCAGTGGAAAATAAAATTGCAAGTGTGTTTTTTGGCGATAATAATACCTAAGCTATAAGTTTGAAATATTTATAAGTACCTAACTGTTAAGTGTTAAGTAAATTACCACGTGACCATTTCTAATTGGTCTAAGTTATTAAATTTTTGTTTTTTAAAAAAATTAAATTAAATATACCAAGAAGAAAATGACACGTGGATAATGACTTAATATTTAATGGTCGAGTACCTACAGAGTTCCCAAAATATTACTTAGGTATTATTAGCGCCAAAAATAAAACGTAGGTATTTATTTGCAACTGGAAGTTAAATTTAGATATTTATGTCGCAAATTACTCTTTTTTATCCATGTTTTTTTTTTGTAGATGTTTTGTGGACCATTTTGTATATGAGTTGGCGTGTAGTTTTTTAGTGTTACGTGTTGAATCTCTAGCTTTTTTGGTGTGAAGTTTGAAGACGTTATAGCTTTATTGTCTAAATTTCTTGGGGTAGTTTTGTCCCATGTTGCTCGCTTACTTTAGAAGTTCAAAGTTTGACAAAACATGCTATTCGGTTATACAATGAGCTATCCTAGTTCAAGGAGATTTCTGTGCTATTTGTGGATGTCTGCATTGTAAATTCATGAGTGATTCTTATAACTTTATTAAAAAAAAGACAAATAGATCCATAGATAAATATTTGCAAGCGCTTTCTTGTCATAGCAAATTTTTTTTCCATAGGAAATTTAAAAAAATCATCTTAACTTTTTTTCATCAATAAATGATGCTCAATTATTCAATGCACCATGTACATTTATTTTTAATAAGGGCTGCACCTAACAAAGGTGCCTAATTTTGGTAAAAAAAAAATTACGGCATGTGAATATTTAATGAGTATCAAATTACAAAATATTTAGTTAATTTCTTTACCCCCACTCCAATCTATAAAGCTATAAATAGGATAGTTTTCCATTCATAGTAATTGCCAACATTACGACTAAAGAAAAATGAAGTACTCAACATTCTGTTTTTGGTATGTTTGCAAGATAATATTTTTCTTTCTCTCATTCAATATCCAAATTTCAATAGCTAATCCTCAAGAAAACTTCCTTAAATGCTTCTCACAATATATTCCCACCAATGTAACAAATGCAAAACTCGTATACACTCAACACGACCAATTTTATATGTCTATCCTAAATTCGACCATACAAAATCTTAGATTTACCTCTGAAACAACCCCAAAACCACTTGTTATCATCACTCCTTTAAATGTCTCCCATATCCAAGGCACTATTCTATGCTCCAAGAAAGTTGGCTTGCAGATTCGAACTCGAAGCGGTGGTCATGATGCTGAGGGCATGTCCTACATATCTGAAGTCCCATTTGTTATAGTAGACTTGAGAAACATGCATTCGGTCAAAATAGATGTTCATAGCCAAACTGCATGGGTTGAAGCCGGAGCTACCCTTGGAGAAGTTTATTATTGGATCAATGAGAACAATGAGAATCTTAGTTTTCCTGCTGGGTACTGCCCTACTGTTGGCGCGGGTGGACACTTTAGTGGAGGAGGCTATGGAGCATTGATGCGAAATTATGGCCTCGCGGCTGATAATATCATTGATGCGCACTTAGTCAATGTTGATGGAAAAGTTTTAGATCGAAAATCCATGGGGGAAGATTTGTTTTGGGCTATACGTGGTGGTGGAGGAGAAAACTTTGGAATCATTGCAGCGTGGAAAATTAGACTTGTTGCTGTCCCATCAATGTCTACTATATTCAGTGTTAAAAAGAACATGGAGATACATGAGCTTGTCAAGTTAGTTAACAAATGGCAAAATATTGCTTACATGTATGAAAAAGAATTATTACTCTTTACTCACTTTATAACCAGGAATATTACAGATAATCAAGGGAAGAATAAGACAACAATACACAGTTACTTCTCCTCCATTTTCCATGGTGGAGTGGATAGTCTAGTCGACTTGATGAACAAGAGCTTTCCTGAATTGGGTATTAAAAAAACAGATTGCAAACAGTTGAGCTGGATTGATACTATCATCTTCTACAGTGGTGTTGTAAATTACAACACAACTAATTTTAAAAAAGAAATTTTGCTTGATAGATCAGGTGGGCGGAAGGCGGCTTTCTCGATTAAGTTAGACTATGTTAAGAAACCGATTCCAGAAACCGCAATGGTCACAATTTTGGAAAAATTATATGAAGAAGATGTAGGAGTTGGGATGTTTGTGTTTTACCCTTATGGTGGTATAATGGATGAGATTTCAGAATCAGCAATTCCATTCCCTCATCGAGCTGGAATCATGTATGAAATTTGGTACATAGCTTCATGGGAGAAGCAAGAAGATAATGAAAAGCATATAAACTGGATTCGGAATGTTTATAATTTCACGACTCCTTATGTGTCCCAAAATCCAAGAATGGCGTATCTCAATTATAGGGACCTTGATTTAGGAAAAACTAATTTCGAGAGTCCTAATAATTACACACAAGCACGTATTTGGGGTGAAAAGTATTTTGGTAAAAATTTTAATAGGTTAGTAAAAGTAAAAACCAAGGTTGATCCCGATAATTTCTTTAGAAACGAACAAAGCATCCCACCTCTTCCCCTACGTCATCATTAATTATCTTAAATAGATCTATTTCTCTTATCAAATTATTAGTCCTTATAACATAAATAATGTTGGGTTTTTGTGCCTTAACTAAAACTCTATTTTAATGTTATCTTAAATTTTCACTTATCAATAAAAGAAGAGAATTATTGTATTGCATTTTTAATACTCGGTCCACATGTTTGTTTCATGATTATTTGGTTGATTTATAAATTCTTTTAAATCCTTATCATATTGTTATTGTTGATTACTGTGTTGTCTACACAGTGGAAAGTAATCAAGATTATGTGATTAAATATTACTCCCACGATTTATTAGTACACGTGATTTCTACTAATATAATAATCAACAATGTGGTGTACTTACGCTTAGTTAGTGGTCTGTCCTTTTCAAGGTGTTATACCCAAAATTCAGCTAGCGCTTCAGAGAAGGACAAGTGTCAAAATGCGAGAATAGGAATCGATTAATAGTAATTATATTAATGAGTATTTGAATGGAACAACTGATTAAATGAAGAGATGGTGGACAATATTTATAACTTGTTGATTGTAAAGTCTTAAGCGAGATAAGGATATACAAACTATTGTCTCGTGTGTTGATGAGAAATCGTTCTACGATAAAAGGTACAAGGCGAGGGATCAACCTCGCTATGCATGAGAAGATGAAGATCAGGCATGATGACTGCTAAGACACTTTGCGTATAATACACATTATACAAACTAAGTCTAATATTTGAATAAACTTGAATGGCGAGATATGTATCTCGCTACAGGAAGACATACTCATGGTACCTTTGCTAATCGGATTCAAACATCTTTCAGCAAAATTCATTGCACCACCGAGTCAAGTCTCTCAGACAGAGTATTATGTATTTAATAGCATAAACGACGAGAATTACATTATTAACTTCAGAAAGATATGAGAGAAGCTCTAACTCGCTGCCGGGGATATTATTGCTATGTCCCTAGCGAGATGTCTGAGGACAATATGCTTTATAACATATTTAATTCACGTATGCATTGACCCACTAGAAACGAACCAATCAAAGCTGTGTGATTCTCAGATATTGACAAAATTTATTTTACGTGGGATGTAATCCAATCCCATAATTTCAGGGGATTATTGTTGTAAAATATCATTCAAATCTATAATTAACTGTCCTCCTATGCAATTATAAATAGGAGCAAGTTGTACTGAAAAGGGCACAAAAAAATTCATTAAAGAAAAGGCCCTAAAACAGTATCAGAAATCTAATAATATTGACATGTGGACTATGCAGAATTTTAACTCCAAAACCACGTAGAAACCTTTGTGTTCTTATTATTTATTTATTGCTTTTGTTTTCTATGCAAGTCTATCATAATTGTTATCCCAAATTTGGCACTCTGACATGTCATCACGAGAATGGTGACACGTGGACTCTACTTAGAGCATCTGTTCGGGTCAATATGCCGAGCAGGATGCCTCGCTGGCATATCCAAAATGGAATACTCAACGAGCCGTGCAGAATGAGCAATACTTAGCGAATTCAACTAAACGCATCGTGAGTCACCAGCTCAATCCCTATAACTCAGGGATCAACTTACGTGAATGTAGCATACACACGATCCCACTATCAGTGTATTCAGCCTCAATCCCACGATCCTTGCATTCAGCATTGATCACACGATCTTTTTGTTTATGCGCATTGTAACGAGAGAGGAAACTCTTCCTCCTCAAGTTTCCTGCCCTATAAATAGTGAGGAATGTTCACTGGGCAAAGGACAGAGAAATTGTACGCCGAAATGCTATAAGCTGAGGCTATCTAAGAATTATATATTCGGAGATATTATTGTAAGAGCTATAAGAAAAGGAATCTTCTTCCTTATTCTTAAGTCAATACAACTAACGAGGATTAGGCTATTACCGAACTGCTCGGGGCTGAACCTCTATAAAATTTCTATGTCTTATTATTGCTTTACTACATATTCTTATTACGACATATCGTTTATCACTTATCAAAAATACTCATTGTCGTTGGCTAAAAGCGAAGTAAACATTTTGGTGCTTTCATTGAGAGAAGAATCACAGATCGCTCTTTCGACATGATGGTATAAACTCGTAGAGGCCTGTACGACCCAACAAACTCACAGACGATGGATCCGACGTTGCAGGACCCAGGGAGTTCAAGGGTTCCACCCGCTGTGAATCCTGGACAGATGGGAAGCGTGGTGAATGGTGGGACAACTCCTGTTACTGAAACTGTGCCTGGTGTGCAAGAGACCAGAAACAACGGTTCCGCACACAGTTAGGGCGTTCATAACACGACTGTTCCACCAGGCATCAATGCCCAAACGACCATCGGAGACACAATCGAATTGGAAAACCTCCGCGCTACGCTCGGACTCATGCAGGGTCACAACAATACCCTGCATCACGATCAGGAGGAATTACATGCCGCAGTAAACCTCACGTTTGACGAGCAGAGGCGTATGTTCACCGAGTGGAGAGACAAAGAGATGGAGGCATTAAGGGCTCACCATGCAGAGATCGAATCGTAGTTGGCAAGCCACTGTGCTGATACGAAGAGCCTATCAGACTGTAGGCCAACAAGCACCGAGCGTCATTCCCCTTGGAGAAATCGAGGATGACCCAACAGTGAATGCTTCCCAGACAACCAACGGTCAGCCGTCCATTCCCCAGTCACGAGTTCCACTCGTGGGCCAAGAGGTAGGCGGACAGACCTTGTTTGGGAATTCATCAGGAGGAGTCATGCTCGACGGATCCACGCAAAATAATGGAGCCATTCCACCTGCCAACCAAGCGAACCAATCGCTAAGGCAGCCAGGTTCTTCTATGTTCGATAGGTTGGAAAAGACCCATGACCTAAGGGACGACCTAAACAGAAGAAGGGGAACAGACGAGCAGAATACTACAATGAACGTGCAGTCCGGAGCCCATACTCAAATCCCCGCTCAGAAAGACGCTGACGTAATCCAACCCGACCAGAATGCCAATCAAGTCAGCCCAGCCATACAGGCCTAGCTCGACGAACTGAAGAATATGTTTCATTGCATGGCCAGGCAGCGTAACAATGATCTTGAGTTAGACCGTGCATGCGAAACTCCCTTCTCACCAGAGATCAATCTCCTGCCACTACCTCACAAGTTCAAGATGCCAACGTGGAAGAAGTACACTAGGAGAGAAGATCCTCTCTCCCATCTCAAGTACTTTGAGATGAAAATTGATTTACAAGGGGTACAAGGAGATGTATGTTGCAGAATCTTCCCCGCCACTCTGTCAGAGGCCGCACAGCAATGGTATTTCAAGTTGGCTCCTGGAAAGTTTAGTTCATGGAAGACCTTCTCTTCGGAATTCCATGCACAATTCTCTTCCTCACGCCAACTCCAAATGCATCTGGGAGATTTGGTCGAAGTAAAACACCGACCAGGCGAGCCACTCCGGGCGTACATCAGTAGATTCATGACGGAAGCGACCAAGGTATCACCAGTAACCGAGGATGGAAAGTTATCCGCGATACTGGGGGGCATTGAAGTCCTTGGCGAACTATGGAAGGATATAAGGAAAAACAGACCGGTCGACTCAATGAGGGATTTCCTTGACCGGGCCGAAGGTTTCATCAAGCTCGAATAAGCCATTCAGCGAGCAGAAGGTGAGCAAAAACCGAACAAAACGAAGGTTCCTTCTACTTGAACATCCGCCCAACTTCCCCAATATTCCAGCAATTCAAGTGGCAAGCGTTCAGGAAACAACCACTAGCAAGGAAACAACCACTAGCAAGGAAACGGGGAAGAGAGCCAACCATAACATTCAACGACAAAGATGCTGTCCAGATAAGATTTCCGCACAACGACCCGCTACTCGTGGAAGTCCAGATAGCAAATAAAATGGTGTCCTGGACCATGATCGATAATGGCTCTTCTTCAAATATTCTGTTTAAGACTGCTTACAAGAAGATGGGGCTCCAGCTCAAGGATTTGACTCCATGCCTTCAGCCCGTCTATGGTTTCTCCGGCCAAAGAGTTGCGCCTCTAGGACAAATCCGGCTACCCCTCACAGTTGGACAAGCTCCGACGAGCATAACTATCATGGCACAATTCCTGATATTGGATGTTCCTTCAGCATTTAACATAATGCTAGGCCGACCAGCCTTGTATGACTTAAGAGCTGTCACATAAATATTCCACTCGTGCCTGAAGTTTCCAACCAAAAACGGGGTAGGGTGTCTTAGAGGGAATCAACAATCTTCTCGAGAATGTTATAACCTTGTTGTGGCAAAGGCTAAGAAGGAAGTATCCTCCAGCCAGAGCCCGGACAAGGGAATAAATATTCCCAAGTAGGAAACTTCCCAAGGCGAGGATGAAGATGTGGATCCTCGACTTGGGGACCCAAGCAGCAATGTTGGACCTGTGGAAGAATTAGAAGAGATCGAGATCGATCCAGCTATCCCGGCCAGAAAGCTGAAAATCGAAAGGGTTGTTGCTCGAAGTAAAATCAGAATTGATAAAATTTCTTAGAGCAAACCTAGATGTTTCGCGTGGTCACATGCGAATATGGTCGGAATCGATCCTTCTATTATTTTGCACTTCCTGAATATCGATCCTAACATCCGGCCAATTCAGCAAAAACGAAGATTGCTGGATAAAGAACGAGCAGTAGCCCTGAAAGACGAAGTTGAAAAGCTGCGCAACAACAACTTCATCATTGAAGCCTTTTATTCGGCTTGGGTTGTGAACCCTGTTCTCGTGCCTAAGCTGAACAAGAAATGGCGAGTCTGTATTGACTTCACAGACCTCAACAAAGCATGCCCTAAAGACTGTTTTCCACTTCTAAGAATCGATTAGCTCGTCGATGCAACAGCCGGGCACGAAATATTAAGCTTCATGGATGCTTATTCGAGATACAATCAAATCAAGATGCATCCACCAGACCAAGAACATACAAGTTTCCAGACAGATATGGGTCTCTACTGCTACAAAGTCATGCCATTTGGTCTTAAAAACGCCGGAGCTACATACCAAAGATTGGTCAACAAAATGTTTAAAGATCAGATCGGCAGAAATATGGAAGTGTACGTGGATGATATGCTCGTCAAATCCAGAAAGGCTGGGGGGCATATAGACGACCTGAACGAATGTTTCAAAGTCCTCAAGAAATACAACATGAAACTAAATCCCCTAAAATGCTCCTTCAGAGTCAGCTCGGGAAAGTTTCTAGGCTTCATCGTCAACGCTCGAGGAATTGAAGCCAATCTGGAAAAAATCCAAGCCCTCCTGGATATGAACTCGCCAACAAAAACCAAAGAGGTACAAAGCCTAACTGGTCGAATTGCCACACTTAGCAGATTCGTGTCAAAATCAACGGATAAATGTGTCCCATTCTTCAACATCCTGCGAGGAAACAAAAAGATCGAGTGGACAGAAGAATGTGAAAGAGCTTTTCAAGACCTAAAGGCACAGCTCGGAAAACCTCCCGTCCTCTCTAAACCTCTGGACGGTGAGGAACTGGGGATATACCTAGCAGTAACGGAGCATGCCATAAGCGCCGTACAAATCAGAGAAGAAGATGGTGTGCAGCATCCAGTCTATTACATCAGTAAAAGACTTATCAAGGCCGAAGGCTGATATCCGTTGATAGAAAAGCTCGCCTACTGCCTCATCTTAGCAACAAGAAAGCTAAGACCTTACTTTCAAGCTCATTCTGTTCGGGTGTACACCGACCAACCACTACGACAAATACCGCAAAAGCCAGATGCCTCTAGACTATTACTCAAGTAGGCGGTGGAATTGGGGCAATACGAAATCAACTTCCAACCTCGAACAGCTATCAAAGGCCAATCCTTGGCCGACTTTGTGGTGGAATGCACAGGAAAAACTGAAAGCATCCCAGAAGGCAATCTCGAGTCAACACCACAGCCGACCAACACTGAAAACAGGCCGACCTGGAAGCTGCATGTAGATGGGTCGGCCACAGATCAGCTATCCGGCGTAGGAATTGCCCTTGTCACACCTGGGGGGCAACACCTGCATGCAGCGGTCAAATTCGGATTCAAAGCCTCCAACAACGAGGCTGAATACGAAGCCCTAATTGTTGGACTCAAACTAGCGAAGGAGATGAAGGCCGAGAACATCGAGATCTGCAGTGACTCACAGCTGGTGGTTAATCATGTATTTGGCGAATACGGGGCTCGGGGAGGAAAAATGATAGCATATCTGAGCAAAATACATGATCTGCTCGCACAATTCAAAAGCTATAGCCTCAGGCAAATTCCAAGAGAAGAAAATACAACAGCAGACGCGCTAGCCCGATTGGCGAGCAACAATATAAGTGACAAGGCGAACGTGGTCCCGATCCAGTTTCTTGAAGAGCGTAGCATCACCGGCACGGAAGAAATCGAAATGATCGATACATCTCCGAACTGGATGACGCCAATAGCAGCCTATCTCAACTTTGGGGAACTCCCAGATAACCGAAATGAAGCTCGGAAAATTAGAAAAAAGGCAGCATGGTACATCATCGTAGACGGGATCATGTACAGAAGAGGATTCTCAATGCCCTTACTCAGATGCATCACACAAAATGAAGTTGCACGACTTCTATATGAAGTTCACGACGGATTCTGTGGAAATCATGCAGCCGGACAGAGCTCATCAAAGAAAATTCTAAGGCAAGACTACTTCTGGTCGACGATGATTGAAGATTCGAAAGCTTATGTCAAGAAGTGCGAAGAATGCCAGAGATTTTCAAAGATACCAAGAGCTTTGCCCAACGAGCTGACACAAATGCAAAGTCCGTGGCCCTTTGCCATCTGGGGAATTGACCTAATCGGACAGTTACCTAAAGGTAAAGGCGGAGTGCAGTATGCAGTGGTAGCAGTCGACTACTTTACTAAGTGGACTGAAGCCGAACCACTCGCAACTATCACATCAAAGAAGGTTCAAGACTTTATAGTGAAGAACATCATATGCCGGTTTGGACTATCGTACAAAATAGTTTCGGACAACGGCAAGCAGTTCGACAGTCAATCTTTCACTGATTTCTGTGCGAACCATGGCATCATCAAAAGCTTCTCCGCAGTGGCACATCCCCAAGCAAACGTTCAAGTTGAAGCAGTCAACAAGACCTTGAAGGATACACTAAAAAAGAAACTTGAAGATGCCAAAGGAAATTGGCCAAAAGAACTCCCTGAAGTTCTATGGTCATACCGTACAACGGAAAAAACAACAACTGGTCACACACCATTCTCAATGGCATACGGTTATGAAGCTATGCTGCCTGTCGAACTCGAGCCACCATCCCACAGAAGGTTGACGTACGATAAAGTTACCAATCACATACTCCTTGAAGAATCACTTGATGAAATCGAAGAAAAACGAGCAACTGCAAACTTAAAGTTGATAGCTCATCAACAAAAATTAGCTCGGTATTTCAACAAACAAGTGAAAGCTCGGAAATTCTTTGTGGGAGATATGGTCCTAAGAAGGGTATTCCTAAACACCAAAGACAGCATGTCAGGCGTACTAGGACCCAACTCGGAAGGACCATACCAGGTGGTCGAAGTTCTCGACTCCGGATCATACAAACTGGGTAAGTACGACGAAAAAATGCAACTAATTCTAGTAGAACGATATTGGAATGGAGAACATTTAAGGAAATACTACCAATGATTACTCAGGTTGGGTAGACCACTCCAAAGTACTCAGGTCAAATAAACCATTTCAAACTACTCAGGTCGGGTAGACCACATTAAAGTACTATTGAACATTCGCTTATAAGTGAATGGCCTCTTCGGCGGACTACGCGCAAAGGCTTCATAAACAAAAGTACTCAGGTCGGGTATACCACTTTAAAGTACAGTTTCTTATTTGTTTTATGTCATGTTAAGCTAAAAAGATCATATTAGATCACTAGCTCTGATGTAAGTTACTACGGTAACAAACACATTTTCGATCAATAAAAGAATAAAGATAGTATTTCCAATTCTATTGAGTCAAAAATATCAGCATGATTATAATTTAACTCAAGTGCCTACAAAGGTTTGGTGGAACCCCAATCACCGAACAGAAAAGCAATATATTTGTGAAAGACAAGTGACCAAGAGTCATACGTCTTCTCGGTCACTTGGGGGGCACCTATACCTGTACAAAGCATTTGGTAAACATAAAACAATCACATTTGCACTGCAATTATAAACAGAGAATGAAATTCATTAAGGATAACAAGAGCATATAGTACCGGGATTAAAAGCTGCCCGGTTAGCCCGTTGTCCAAAAAATGAAAAATAATTCCAAGTTTAAAGACCGCTTGGCCGGTCATGATGTCTTAAAGGCCTTGAGGCCATATATTATGTATATAAATATATATAAACAGGAGAGATAATGTTACAATACTTTTATTTATTATTTATTTTACCTTAAGTACAAAAATTGGCCAGTTGTGAACATTTTCAAATGTTAAATAAAAATGTGACATTATGATTTTCTGCTTTTAACGCTTGTAAATAAAATTAATATTTTTATAAAAGTACAGGTGTTACAATCATAAACTTACCGTAATATCATTCTAAGTAAATATCACTTAGTTGATCTTAGATCAATAATTTCAATCCTGATATGGTTAGGTTCTGATTTAATTATATTGTATAATTTATGTCCTTTGACTTGTTCGTTAAAGTTGATCAAATGAATCTTCCCAATACTTACATCTTAGAAACATGGTAGTACAATTGTGATGAGAGCGTAATCATAGATATAAAATCTCTAGCTTCTATAAATGAATCGAAGTGAAACGATAATTTCCTTTAGCTAAACGAGATTAATTATAGGAGTACTCACTTCAATAATTATATTAGTTTACTGATATATCATTTACAAGAACCTAAGTGTTTTAAGGATAAAATAAATTGAAGGGTATAAAGGTAAAATTATCCATACTCGATGTGATAAAGGTTCAAAATGATATTCTTCTTGATCAAAAAAAAAATGAAAAAATTCAGTCATGCGTTTCTTATGTAAGTTATGCTATTAATTATTTTAGTGTATTTATTATATTGTATGCCGTTTACTACAATCTGCCTATAGTGGTATTTTGTCGATTTATGATATATAATATGATATGTTGATAAGTTAGAGGTGAGATTCAATTTATGCAAGATAGATTAATTTGTGCTTTAGGGTCACAAATGTTCTACGTTCTAGTAGTTCTTTATTAGTGATCCGTTGAGTTGAGCCAATTTATAAACTCCAATTCCATTTACTGCTTCGATGACATATGGACCCTCCCAATTCCGGTTGAACACTCCTACAGATGTATCTCTCGTATTTGAAAATTCTCGCCTTAGCACCAAGTCTCCAACATTAAATAATCTTTTCTTGACTCTTTTGTTGAAGTATCTTGTAACTCGGTGTTGATATGCTGCGTTGGTGACTTGCGACTTAGTTCGTTTTTCATCAAATAGATCTAAGGACAATTTTAGAAGTTCTTTGTTTTCTTGTTGATTATAAAACTCTCTTCTATGAGTTAATATGTTCACTTCAACATGTAGCATTACTTCCGAGCCAAATACTACCCACCTGCCTTTGGCAACGCCTAACTTCTTCTTGATAATATCCTTTAAGATTTTATTAACAAGTTGTTCACTTGTCCATTTGCTTGAGGGCTGGATACTAACGAGAAGCTTTTGATAATCTTGTTCCTCTCGCAAAATTCAGTGAACAAGTTGCCATCAAATTGGGTTCCATTATCGGATACTATCCTCATGGGAATTCAAAACCTACAGACAATGTTCTTAACGACAAAGTCAAGGACTTTCTTACAGGTTATGGAAACAAGGGGCTCTGCCTCCGTCCATTTAGTGAAGAAGTCGACTGCAACTACCACCTATTAGCTCCTCCTCGCTCAGTGGGTAATGCCCCAATTAGGTCAATTCCCCATATAGCAAATGGGTAGGGCAAGGTCATCATTCTTAGTTTTGATGGCGGCACGCGAGGTATCTGTGAAAATCTCTGACACTT
This sequence comes from Cannabis sativa, assembly GCF_029168945.1. Lineage (NCBI taxonomy): Eukaryota > Viridiplantae > Streptophyta > Magnoliopsida > Rosales > Cannabaceae > Cannabis > Cannabis sativa. The sequence continues at coordinate 50,918,485 of NC_083607.1, read as the reverse complement.
TTCACATTTCTTGACAAACTCATGGGTGTCCTTATTGATCGTTGGTTTGTAATATCCTTGTCTAATGATCTTTTTAGATAGGCTTTGCAAACCTTCATGATCCCCACAAACGCGTTCATGAATTTCTTTGATGATTTCACTTACTTCTGTAGGGAAAACACACCTACGGGCATTGAATACTCTCTTTTATATAGTTTGCTTTTGATTATTGTGTAGCAAGGCAGTGAATACAAGAATTTTTGCGCCTCGTTTTTGTCATTTGAAAGTTGTTCGTCGAGTAAGTAATTGATAATAGGAGTCATCTATGTAGGAGAGTTGTCTACCATCTCGACGTCTTCCGTTTCACGTATGCTTAGCTTGCTTAGTACCTCCGCCAGAACTAAGTTCAATTAATCCAAGTCGTTGTGCGAGGCCAGTTTTGCCAAGGCATCGGCTTTAGAGTTTTGTTCTCTTGTAAATTTCTTGATTTTAAAATAATTGAATATTTCCAAGCTCTTTTGAATAAATACTTTGCAATTTTTAAGCCTTTAGCCTAGTATTCCCCGAGGACCTGGTTCACAATCAGCTATGAGTCACTATGGCAGATGAGGTTTGTGACTTTTAACACCTCCGCTATCTTTAAGCCATCAAATAAGGCTTCATACTCAGCCTCGTTATTTGATGCGTCAAATTAAAATCTCAGAGCACAGTTAAACTTAAAGCCTTATGGTGATATTAATATTACCCGTGCACCCGAACCCTACTCGTTGGATGCACCATCCACATATAACTTCCATGTTTCCGCATCTTGTTGAACAGGCAAAATTCTTCTAGAGTTCTAACTTCTATCAAGAAGTCGGCCAAGGGTTGGCCCTTGATGGATGTTCGAGAGTTGTATGTTATGTCGAACTGCCCCAATTCAATTGACCATTTTATCAATCTTCCAGAAGCATCTGGTTTTGATAAAACTTGTCTCAAGGGCTAATCGGTTAACACTTTTATGCAGTGCGCCTGGAAGTATGGTCGTAGCTTACGAGACGCGTGGACTAGGCACAAAGCGTGTTTTTTTAGTGGGGGATATGGCTGCACTAATCGCATCTTTCAAGATGGCCAAATAGAGAAATAGTGTCTCTCCAGTTATTGGTTTTGCCAAAAACAGAGGCGTTGCTAGATGCATTTTTTGTTCTGAAAGGCCTCTTCGCACTCTTCTGTCCATTCAAACTTTTTGTTGCCTCGCAATACATTGAAGAATGGCACATACTTATTAGTCAACTTCGAAATGAATCTGTTAAGTGATGCCATCCTTCCTGTTAGTGCTTGTACTTCCTTAGGCTTTGTTGGTGATGGCATGTCTATTAATGCCTTGATTTTCTCGGGATTTGCTTTGATACCTCTCGTGTTGACTATGAATCCCAAAAACTTTCCTGAGAAAACTCCGAAGGAACATTTTTTTGGGTTTAATTTCATGTTATACTTTGTTTACTAATTTGAAGCATTTCGCAAGGTCAGTGGTGTGATCCCTACTTTTTATTGATTTGACCAACATATCATCGACGTAAACCTCCATGTTCCGTCCGATCTGGTTTGCGAACATTTCGTTCACCAATTGCTAATATGTTGCCCCAGCATTCTTCAACCCAAACGGCATAACTTTATCACAATAGAGTCCCATGTTTGTTACGAAGCATGTATGCTCTTGATCTGTCACATTCATTTTTATCTAGTTATATCCAAAATATGCATCCATGAATGACATAAGCTCGTGCCCAGCAGTTGCATCCACTAACTGGTCGATCCTGGGTAGTGGAAAATAATCTATTGGGCACGCCTTATTCAGATCAGAGAAATCAATACAAGTTCTCCAAGTTCTGTTAGGCTTTGGGACGAGAACTGGATTGGCTATCCATGTCAGATAAAACACCTCGCATATAAAGTCATTAACAAAAAACTTATCCACTTCCTGTTTTAGTGCTCATTGTCTCTCGGAATCTAAGGGTCTTCTTTTTCTGTCTCTTTACTGGGTAGGTTGGATCAATATTTAAATGGTGGCAGATAATGTTAGGGGCGATCTCTATCATATCTCTATGGCTCCAAGCGAATTGATCCTGGTTCGCCTTTAAGAAATTTATTATCTGCTATTTGAGCTGTTCGTCCAGGTTCTTCCAAATGTATACACACTTTGTGGGATTTCCTGGGTCGAGAATAACCTATTCCAATTCTTCAATTTGTTTTAATAGGTTTCTTTCTTCTTGAACTTGGGGTCAAGATCTTCGTCTTTTTTTTTTTCCATTTTCTTCTTCCAAGATCGTCATTAATTGATGACCGACTTTCCTATGCTGCAACTCTATGCGATAGCAATCACGAGCCAGCATCTGGTCGCCTCGCACCACTCCCACACCCTCTGGTGTTTGGAACTTCAAAGACAGGTGCTCAATCAAACTGACTGTCCTTAGTCTGATCAATGCTAGATGACCCAACAATATGTTGTAAGCCGATGGCTGGTCGAAAACTAGGAAATCTTGCGTAACAGTGGCGGATAGGGATGCCTTGCCCAAGGTCAGTGCGAGCTCAATTATGCCTAGACTGGCAATGATGTCCCTAGTGAATCTACAAAGACTCACCATACAAGGCCTCAATTTGGCTTTTTCGAGCTCCATCTTTCTCAGCATTTCCTTGTAAAGGATATTTACTAAGCTCCCATTTTCTATTAACACTTTCTTGATCCTTTAATTGGCGAGTTGAATGGTAATCACCAATGGATCGACGTGAGGATATCTCACATTTTTCTCGTCTTCCTCTGTGAATATAATTGGTGGTTCTTCGGTTTTCACTTTCTTGGATTGTTTTGGGGCAAATGCCAACTGATCGTTCTTTATTGCTTTTCCCTGTGATATGTGGCCCTCTTGAAATAACCAGGATGTCCTCTCCTTCAACAGGAAGAGGTTGTAACCCCTGATTGTTTGGGTTATTGGGCAGACTGGGCTGGTTGTATCTGTGGCCCTATTTTATCATGTACTGTTTAAAGTGGCCTCGAGCGATGAAACTTTCTATCTCATCTTTGAATTGGCAACATTCATCGTTCGTATGCCCAATATCCTTATGGAATTTACAATACCTGTTAGGATCTCTTTTACTCCTCGCATTCCTCATGGGCTCGGGCTTGCCGAAGGCAACCTTTTGCTCATGTGCAAGGTAAATATTCTCTCAAGTTTCAGTAAGCTCGGTATAAATAGTATACACTGGCTTTTGTTTCTTTTAATCCTTTGATGGTTCCTTAGAACCGTCCTTTCTCTTCAAACCAGAAGACCCTGAGTTATCAATTCTATTGGAAACAATACTTGTTGAAACGTTGCTGGGTTTGCTTCCCGAGCTTATTTTTAACAAATTCATTTCCTTTTGGGCTTCTTCTTTCTGAACGAATACCTGAGCCCTTTCGTTGAACTCAGTGATGTTTCTTACTGGATTACCTTGTAAGTCGTCCCACAGCTCGCCCCATGCGGTTGATGGATCAGTAGAGATCCCCGCCTGAAGTGCTGTAAGTTGTGTACTATCATCTAAATTCCTAACCCTAGCTGCAGCCGTGCTAAAATGACTTATGTATGCCTTAAGTGTCTCTCCAGGCTACTGCTTTATATTTGTTAGCGAGGCCGCTTCGGGTCGTCTATCCCTAGCAGCTTGGAAATGTTTCTTGAAATCCCTAGACAGCTGCTCCCAAGAATTTATTGAATGGTGAGTAAACTTGTTAAACTAGCTGCTCGATGCTCCAACAAGCGAGGTGGGGAACAAGATACAGCATAAAATGTTCATCACATTGCTCACTCCTATTATTGTATTAAATTTGTTCAAATGCGAGACCGGATCAGTAGTTCCGTCATATGATGAGACATGCGACATTTTGAATCCCGAGGGAAAAGGGGTACTCATGATATCTGGATGATACGGCTCAAGTTCCTCGTTTGAGTCGTATCAAGATTGTCTCCCTAGATCCCCCACTTGATATCTCCTAAACTTGTCCTCCAGCTTGTTTATTTGTAATTGGATGGGATCCTCTTACTTTGGACCGAGCTATTGGTGAATGTTAGGTTTCTTTCGATTCAAGTGCTCTCACAGATCTGGATGGGAGTAATTGCTGAGAGACCTCATCCTGCTCATAGATTGCATCCTACTCATATACTTCGTCTTACTCATAGACTTTGTCTTTGAGTGACCCGCGGATGTACTGGTTCCCATGCTTTCTCGATCATTAGCTCATTGAGTATTTTCTCCTCTTCGAGTTGACCGACTGTGGGTCCTTGACCGCCTCGAGGTCACACTTGCTTCTTCACGCTCTACTCTTTCCCCCTGAGTGTGGTTGTTTGTATTTTTGCCATTAGGTTCTGTACAAGCCCTCGCTCTATGGGATCAGGAAGAACGTTGGTGATTCCTCGCTGGTGACCTTTGTTCTCCAGGCTAAGTCCCAAGATTCTCCTCATTTTTATGAAAAATTTCTCGTTCATCAGTTAATGATTGCCTTCCATTCTTATTTTCGTGAGAAGGTTCTGGCTGATCGTTCTGATAGCTCATTATATAACCAAATGACATGTTTTGTCAAACTATGAACTGCTAAAGTAAGCTAGCAACATGAGACAAAACTACCCTATGAAATTTAGACAATAAAGCTATACGTCTTCAAACTTCACACTGAAAGAGGTAGAGATTCAACACGTAGCACTAAAAAACTGTACGCCAACTCATATACAAAATGGTCCGCAAAACATCTACAAAATAAAATTTGATAAAAAAAAAGAGTAATTAGCAACATAAATACCTAAGTTTAACTTCCAGTTGCAAATAAATACCTAAGTTTTATTTTTGGTGCTAATAATACCTAAGTAATATTTTTGAAACTCTGTAGGTACCCAACCGTTAAATGTTAAGTCATTATCCACGTGTCATTTTCTTATTAGTATATTTAAATTATTTTTTTTAAAAAAAAAATTTAATAACTTTGACCAATTAGAAATGGGCACGTGGTAATTTACTTAACACTTAACAGTTAGTTACTTATAAATGTTTCAAACTTATAGCTTAGGTATTATTACCGCCAAAAAACCCCTAGCAATTTTATTTTCTACTCATTAATAATTGTAGCTAGAAATATACAGTATATTCAAGTTATTTAATCTTATAATAATATAATCATGGTGTAAGTGGTAAAATTATCTTACATCATGTACAATGACTTCAGTTCAATCATTTGAAAAAACATGATAATTTTTTTTTATTTTATTTATATTTAATTTAAGCTTTCAAATTAATTTAATAATTTGAATTTCTTTTTTTTTTCATCAAGTACAATTACTTAAGTTCAATCATTTGAAAAAACATGATCATTTTGTTTATTTAATTTAAGCTTTCAAATTAATTTAATAATTTAAATTTCTTTTTTTTTTAAATAATAATTTAATTTTTTTTAAAGATTTATTACTAAGGCACAATTCTTATATTATAGAATTTTAAAGTTTATAATTATTGTGGTGGAAAGTTTGAAATTTTTATTTGTTATTATATATTGATGGATGTATTACATAAAGTATAATAGTGAACAATAAAATATCACATGCAATAATAATAGTAATCAAATGAAAAATTTTGTCAAATAAAAAATTGAATAATAAATTTTGTCAAATAAAAAAACGCATATTAAATAGATGAAAAGTTTTGCGGTAAAAAATATCTGAATGATGTCGATTACCCTCGGTCTCATTAAAATTGGATACTCTATGATAACTTTGAATTATTATAAGACCTATAATATGGCATTAATATCATCAAAATGTAATAGTTTATTGTTGCAAAATTTATTTGATATGTAAGTGCACGTAGTTACAATTTATTTGTTATGCAAGTACACATAATAAAACAAAACTAAATATTTTTATATATATAATTTTTTTCTTCCCCTGTGTTTGTTGTTTTTTGTTTTATTTATTTTAATTTGTTGTTCGCGACATAAAACAACATTAGGTTGTTTTTATTTTATTATTAGTTATGAGAAAAAATATTAAATAATTTAATATTTAAAACTAACTAATCCAAAATAAATTATATTGTGTTAACGTAGATTTTCGTTAACAAAATTTGAGCCTAATAGTGACAATCTCACACTAAAAAAATAAAAGATTTAAAATGAAAAATATGAACACACATGATTTTTTACCTGGTTTTGTGGTTAAAATTCTGCATAGTCCACGAGTCAATCTTATTCAGATTTTCTGATAGTTTTCTCAGGGCCTTTTATGTATGATTTTTTCATCCAATTTTTTGATCTTACTTGTCACTATTTATAATCACATACTAGGGAGTTAATTACAAAGTTGACTGTAATCTTGTTACAACGATCATCCCCTAAAATCGTGGGGTTTGATTACATAACACGTAGTGTTAATGCGGTTATTATTTGAGAATCATATAGATGTGATCCTCCTAAATTTATTGGATCAAAATGATCGTGTATTTGAATACATCTATAATTTTTTTGTTTGAGTATGCCTCAAAAGGAGCTTGGTTCCAGTGAGCGTGATAGCGAGCTGGAGCCTTTTTCCTTATCCTTTCGAGGTCGACAACGTATGCCTTGTTGCTTCTTTATTTAATAGCTTATCACTTTATTTGGGACAATCGTAATTCTTGTTAATAGAGTTTCTCAAGGCTCATTTGACTGTTAGCTGCTGACTCGTCAGGATTGTAAGTCTCACTGAGAAGGTGTCTGAAGTTAACTAGAGAAGTTACAAGAAGCCTTCCCATAGCGAGATGAGCACCTCGCTTATTGGGTCTCGAGCCAACTCGACTGTTATACTTAGTTTGTAGTCATACACTAAGTGTTTCCGCTGTCGATATGTGTCGCTTTCGTCTTCCTAGATCTAACGTACTTGATGCCTCGCTATTCACATTCAACGACATATGGTTTTTCGTTATTATACTAAGCAACAATTTGTATATTTTTTTCTCGCATAAGACCTTACAGAATATACTCTGATATTTACGTAATTAATGAGGTATCCCATAAAATGCGATTTAACCGATCCATATTCCCTTTATGTTGACACGTGTCCTCGACTGAGATGGTAGCCAAATTTCGGGTATAACAGATTAGATTTGAGTTATTATGTAGTTTTGATTGGATCTAAAATATAGAATTCATTCTTAGCATAGATCGAATGCGCTATGAGTAAAATAGTACAAAATAGATTGGATGACCACCGCTATTGAGAATGATAAAGAGGAGATAAAAAATTCTTCAAAAAAAATAAAAAATAGATGAAATAAATAAATAGGAAAAAAATAAATAGGATAAAATTATCAAATGTAGGTGTCAAGGATTGAACTCATGTGTAATGACCGCCTGTTAGAATATGGATTATTGAAGGCAATTAGCATTTATTATTGATATTTTTATAGTTATGCATGATTTTATTATGTTGTGAGTCCTATTTTTAGAAAGGGGCACTAAAGTTATAATCTCTCATTTCTGAATATTTTATTAAACTCTAGGAGTATTACATATATAAATTATGAATTATGCAAATTTTATGATTTTTGCTCGACGACGACGGAAAATGCGATGGATGGTCGTTTGTGTCACATGGGTAAGTTTAGAACCTTTTTCTTAGCGGGACAAACATAAGGAATATTTAGAATACCGAGTTTGAGCGGGGTTATGTCTTTTGACCATTTTATCTCTAGGCTTACTATTGCTTATTTTGAAAGATCAAAGGTATTTAGGTAATTTCATTTTATGGGATGAGGTGGCTTATCCTAAAGGTGACAGTTGGCCACTTTAGATTATTCAGCCTAAGATTCATCCAACAATTAGAGGAATTAAAAAATTAAAAAAAAAAAAAAAAAAAGATGAAAAAACTCAAATTTTCTTACTCTCTCTCTCTCTCTCTCTTCCCTTCAAGCCTAGCAAGAACCCACCAAAATATTAGGATTTTGGTTTGATTTTAAAGAGATCATAGTTGAATCCAAGTTGTGTAAATCAAAGGTAACCCTAGAGCTCTAATATTTGTGTAGTTTGAAGCTTTAATTTTGAGTTGATAATGCAATTTTAAGTGTAGTGGCTGTTAAAGTTAGATTGATTTGTGGTTCAGTTTCTAGATTCTAATTGACATGGAATTGAGTTCTAGCAGTTGGTTAGGGTGTTTTGTGTGGTGAATGAACAAGTTCAAGTTTGAGAACTCAAACTTGGATCATTAATAACATGTTTGGATTTTGTGTATGTGTCTTGCTGTTATTGTTTGGAAAACATTATTTCAGGTTGGTACAATTGTTCTGGAAGTTTTGCCATCGTTTGGATGCAAATTTGACAAGTTTTAAACGTTTTTGGGTTACCTAGTGCAAATTGGTTAACCGGCTTTACAAGGCCTGTAAAATCGATTAACCGGATTAGGGGCAGGTTTCCTGAAAAGTTTTATTTGTCGATTCTTGTTATTTTCAGGGCCTTAGTTAGTTAATTTTTTTATACGTAGGGTATTGTTATAATAGTTTCCCACAGTAGAATCCCTAGTTGCATATATTTACCAGTTTATGCAAATGTGACTTACGACATCCATCCAGCTCATGAGATTTTTCGTTCAGGTCAGCCAACTCACTTAAATTCAGAAACGAGGTAAGAATAGCATAGAACATGTTATATATGTGATTATGTGTATGCGTGATTTATATGCATGCTTATTGTCATTTGTACACTACCAACACTAGTACGGTAGTGGTACTAAGTGCATTAGTATAGTGTATGATGTTTAAAGAGTACAGTACGGTGTTACCGATACTGGTACGGGTAGGTACGGAGGGTAGGAATGTAAATGGGGCGGGTCGGATCTGATCCGACTCTGATCCGACCTGATCCAGATCATATACGGATCTGCCCCGCCCCGCCCCGTTGGATCAGATACTCTGATCGGATCTGATCCGACCCGCCTTATACAGATCGGATCTGATCCGACCCAACTTTTTTTTTAAATAAAAAAAATATATTTTATATCTAAATTTATATTTTTTTTTCCCAAAATTTATTTGTTTAAGAACTAATAATGCATTATTTTTTTTCTTATATATTTTTATTTTATTTGTCAAAATCAATAAAAAAAAATATATCAAATTCTTATCACATAAAAATGTAATATTACTATTGAAAAATAAATTTACCAAATTTTAGAAATTCCACTAATATAATCATCAATAATAATGTAGTATGATGATTACATGAAATAAATCTCCTCTAAAAAAATACATGAAATTAACTATAAACTTTTTACATACTGTTCTTCTAGTCTTTAAGATTTACTGTGTACGGCTTCTACAAAAAAATAAATATGTTAATAATAAAAGTAAGATTTTTTATACTGAGTCACAACAAATTATAATTTTTGTAACTAATACTTTTAGTGATGGACCTATTTTAGTCACAACATAGAATGATGATTTATAATTAGTTACAATTTTTTTACTTTTAGTCAGAAATTTTGTTATGATTAAAAATAAGATTTTTTGTAGTGATATTTTTCTTATCAATTTTAAAAATTAAAAAAAAAAACAAAAATGGTTATAGAACACATATTTTTTAAAAACAAAAAATTACTTTTATTTTTATGATTAAAAAATTAAAAAAAAAATAAAAATATTAGCAAATGACCCTTAAATAATTAAATATTTAAGAGTCAAATAATAGTATTAATTACTCATTATTATAATATTTAATTAATTAGTATTTTTATTTGATAAACAAAAATTAAATATTATTCTTATTAATTAATAATATGTTTATATTAAATTTAAATTATTGTTGCATACATATATAAAAGTGATATAATATAAAAGTGTAAATTATTGTACAAATTAATATATTTAACAGTGCCTATATATAAATCGATCTATTGTGTATAATATTTGTTACTTTACTTTCTTATTATAACCTTATATTTAAGATTTTCGAAGAAGGTAGGGAATTTTGCAAATAATAATAATTATTATAATCAAATAATTAAAATATAGAATGGCCAGTATGCATATATATTTTTATTTTTATATATATATATGTACGCATATATATAAGAATTAAATTGAGAGAGTAATTAATTAAAATAATAATATATAGTGTGGTCTATGGGCAGATCATATATGTCTAATAGTGGTATTCCACTGGCCTTACACCTTAAAAAAATATATTAAAAAGTAAAAAAAAATTTTTTTTAAAAAAAAAATTAAGCGGGGCGGGTCGGAGCTGATCCAAGATCCAATAACTATCCGAATGTTTCGGATCAGTAATGATCCGTCGGATCGGATCACTGATCCGATCCGAATGAATGGATCCTTTTGCCATGCCTAATGGAGGGTACGGGTCAAATCCTACCAACACTCGTACAGTAGCGGTACGTAGTGCATGTGGTACAGTGGTCGTACCTTAGTAAAAAACATTCTTACTTATCTGATAAGCCTTGTAGATAAGCATATGGGCGCCTAAATACAAGTCCGTAATATATTATTTTTTATATACTTTTCTTATTCAGTTTGTTGACTCACAGTTGCTACTTTTATGTGTAGGTACAGGAAAGGCGAAGGCTGAACAGGAGTGAGCTCCAAGCTTAGATGGTGATTATACATGTCAGGACGGGCGACTTGGGGTGTTCGATCTCGGGACATCTTAGGCAATAATTTGCAGTCGCTCTGCGACATGTTGGTAAAAATATTTTGGCTATGTTTGTAAAAGTTTAAACTCGAGATCGCGATTATGTAAATATAAGTATTTATAAAGTTTGATAATTTTAGGTGAGGAAGTTAATTAGAAAATAACTGTAGCGCGCCTAAGTATCAGGGCGTTACATCATGTTATTTAACAAGAGATAGGATAACTTACCAAGCATGCTAGAATAACTATGTTGTGTAAATTGATTCATATTGATTTACATTTTGTTATGTATCAAATATAAATATATCAATGTGCTTTCGAATGTAATAATATTCGTTTGCTTTTTAATTATATATGTGTATACTAACTAATTCATGCATGATTTATATAGATAGTGTAATTAAAATAAATAATTAATTTAATATTTAGAAATTACAAATAAATTTAAAATTGACCTTAAACTGAATTCAAGAGTAATGATATTATGAATATGTATTATATACTATTTTGTATATGATTATATAAATAATGTAATTAATGTAACTCATTAATTTTATATTTGAAATTTTAAAATACAAAAGTAAATTAATTAACATAATATGATATAATTTTTATATTATTAAATTAATCGAATTCTTAAATTAAATATAAATAAAGAAAAAAAGAAAAGAAAATATTTCAGGTTGAACTCATGACATTTTAATTATTTTAAGAGTACTTATATATTAATTAATATAAGTTGAACACATGTTCAAATTTTCTATAAGTACCATTATTGTTGTAAAAACAAATTTAATTAAATATTTTCTATGTAAATTTAAAATTAAAATATATATATATATAATTAAAATTAAATTTTTAATAGATATAGAACAAAAAAAATTAAAAAATTTATGATTTGGAGTTAGGTTTGGAGTTTTGTTAGTTAAATCTATAATTAATAATATTCAAAATTAATTATAAAGAAATAAATATATTAATTATGGTGTAGTTTTTAAAAGTTAATTTTTGATCAAGGCTATAAATTACTATCTCTATTGATAAGTATTTTACCCAATTCCCTCCAATTAATAAATAATGTATACAACCATATTAAAAATTAATATAGGTAAAAATAAAGGTCATTCTAAAATTAAAAGTAATAACTTGACCGTATTATTCTAAAATACAAAATTAAAAGATTAAAGAAAATAAAAATGTAAGAATATAATATGAAGTATATTCTTTAATATATATATTTATATATATATATATAGGGTATTCTTTAAGTGAGAGCACCACTTTTCCTCTTATGAATAAGGGTATTTTTATAACCCTTGATTTTCAATCGAATGACTTTAATTTATTTGTTTATCATAGGAGTGTTGTATTAGATTTTTTTCAATTATCTTTTTTTAAAATTGAACCCACATAAATGTTATACATGTAGCAGTTTTTATTAAATTAATATTCTTATTATTTTAACTTTTTTAAAGGCTATAATAGTTTTTGTAATGTGCACGTAGCAGTTTTTTTTTTTTTTTTTACAATTTTTTATTTATGTGTTTTTTTATAACATTTGTTATTTTTTTTTTTCTGTGTATTTGGATTTAAAGTGTTTTGAATATAGATTAAATCAATAAAAAAAAATGACATATAGAGTATTAGAAAATATATTCAATTTATTTAATATTTATTGTATCTACTCATCAATTTGTTAATCACTTCTTCTTCTTTACTTTTTTACACTAATTGAAAGAAAGGTTTTCTAAAATAAAAAATTGCTCAATAATTGATTAATTAGTTCAACTGAAAAAATAAATTTAAGACTTATAAGACAAGATGTTGTTGCTTAGCAAAGTCTAAAAATATTTAGGCTTAATATTACATATTTATGAATGATACAAATTTATGAATGAATAATAGTAATTTCAAAAATTGAGAAGTAAGTCTCATACTTTTCATAGTTAAGCAAAAAAAAAAAAGTCATACTTTGCATGAGTATAAAAAAACAACATATTTTGAAAATAATAAAGAAACAAAAGAGTTTGAGGTGATGAAGGTAAAATCACAATATAATTTTTTTTTTTTTAAAAAAATGTATACCAAACACTATCCCACTCAACAACACATGTTAATACCATACAACCACCCTATTCAACCAATAAAAAGTCTAATAATGCTCTTACAGGTGAGAGTAAAAGTAATGCTCTCACCTTAGAATTTTCCTATATATATATAATAAAAATGAAATAAAACTAATCGTTGACTCAATATATGTAATCAAAATATATTATTGTTATAAAAAAAGATATTAAAATTAATAATATATCAATGGTATAAATTAATTCAAGACTTAAAAATTCAAAACACCTAAGATCAATTGTATCTAAATCATGAAAGCTACAAAAGAGAAAAGAATAGAAAAGCAAAATATATATGTATAATAGTATATGATATCAATAAAATTTAAATTAAATAAAAATAAATTAGAGTTGAAAGGAAAAACGATATGAAACTGAATAAATTAGGTTTTGAGATAATTATAAGCGTACTATAAATTAGATTTTGAGATAATTCGAAAGAAAAAAAATAAAATATTAATAAATTTAAATTAAATATATAATATTTTAGTAATTAATAAAATAAACTTACAAAATTAAGTTAGGCATCAGAAGGGTTACAAGAAACAACCAACTCATATGTTGACATGGCTATCTCAAAATTTTCTTAGCATTTAACATGTGATAAATGGCCATCCCACAAAATATAGCATCTTAAGTAACAACCTGCTCATAGGTTGACATTAGATTTCTAAACTTACAATCTATGCCACCACTTACGGACCTCCAACTAAAGTCGCTACCACCTCTAATCATTGGTGGCAAAGAGACAAAGATTAAGAGCCTCTACCTGCAGACACCATATATATGGCATTCCTTAGTCGAAGCATCCATGCAATTTTGATAATTTTGTACACCAAAAACTAAAAAATTAAACTATTAGCCTAGACGATCAAATAAAATATGAAGTCTTTACTATTGTCCGTTGAAACTCTTATAAGCATCTAAGCGTAAGTTGATGTACCGTAGGAAAAGAGTTGTGGTATACCCAAGTCAGAAGTTGCACATCTCACATATTGCCCTACTAGATATAAAATGAAACTGTTAATTCCATTTTTGGCATATTTAATTGACAAAAATATTTTATTATTTAATGTATATTTCGGCTGGCATATATTGATATGGTTTCCATATTTGTGTATATCAAACTTGAAAGGAAAGTTGTCTAACTTTCCTATTTTTGGAAAAAAGGTAAAAATGGTAAGTTTGGTTACCCATTTCGTTTTTATCTAACCAGCTGTGTAATCTGATCTTGTGTTGAGTTTCCCATTTTCTTAGATCAGGTTTCTTGAAGAGAAAACCGGAGCTAGACTTTCCTTTTCTATAAAAGGAAAGTTGTAGTTACTGCCCACGATTCTGTATGTACAGAAACGGAAATTCCTGGACTGATTGAAGAATTATTTTAGGGAAGTTTCTAGTGGGTTGAGGTCTTGTTCAGACCGAATGTAAGTTGTCTATGAGATGTATATTCATTATAAATACATCTTATAGTAGCTAGGTTTTGTATCTCTTTCATACACTTTGAATTTCATTCATATCTTTAGAAAAGAGAGTCTTTGATTTGTAGAGAAGAGTTGTTCTACTCTTACTCTGTTTATTTGTTGTTTGTATTGTCTTGAGTCTGTATTCAAGTCTTCAACGAAGAAGAACATCAGTGCACCTTCGGGAGAAGGGTATTTACAAGCTTTCGGGAGATTGCTTTTGAAGTCTTGCATCGGGAGGATACAAGCACACAACCTTCGGGAGATGGTTGTATAGGCTTTCGGGAGATAGCCTTTAAGCCTTGAATCGGGAGGATTCAAGCACTCTTCAAGGTGATCGAAGGGAGTTCGAGCACTTGGAGTTTTATCAAGATTCGGTTAATAGGTGGAATACATCAAGCTTGCGGCATACAATAAGAGGGAGTCTATTTATGCATAAGTCAATTACTTTGTATTTTTGATACCGATCTAATGAATCTTATCTCTGGGCGTGGCCCCGTGGACTAGTAACAATCTGAAAGGATTGTTGAAACCACGTACAAAAATCCTGTGTGTTTTTACTTTTATGCACTGTTTGTTTTTCTGGGTTTCTCTGGAGTTACGGAGTTGCATTCTGTAACTACGTAAAATCGTTTTCGATACTCGCTTTATTATTCCGCATTTAATTAATCATTTAATTAAATAATCAAACTGGGAATATTAAAATACGGAATTTCAATTGGTATCAGAGCGAGTCACTAAACTCTTAGTGAGATCTTGAGGTTATTCCGTTTAATTTGTTTTGTGTGAGATGTCTTTGTTTGCAAAAGGAAGTTCCATCTCTAGACCTCCTCTATTGAATGAGTCGAATTATACTTATTGGAAGGTCAAGATGAGAGCATTCATCAAATCGCAAGATGAGAAGGCATGGAGAGCTATTCTTACAGGTTGGTCTCAACCTACTGAAAATGATGAAAAAGGTAATACTCAGGTAAAATCTGAACTCAGTTGGACCACTGAAGGTGAAAAATTGTCTGGTTATAATAATAAAGCTTTACATGCTATTTTTAATGGTGTTGGTGAAGGTTTTATTAAATTAATCTCATCTTGTGAATCTGCAAAGGAAGCATGGGAAATCCTTCAAATTCAATTTGAAGGTACACCTGATGTAAAGAGATCACGATTTACCATGTTGCAAACTAGATTTGATGAATTGAGAATGTCAGATACTGAAACTTTAAATGATTTTTATGAAAGATTATCTGATATTTCTAATGAGTTCTTTGCCTTGGGAGAAAAATTAGATGAATCTGTCTTGGTTCGAAAAATTGTTCGAGTTCTTCCTGACAGGTTTGATACAAAATTGCTTGCAATGGAAGAGGCAAAAGACTTTGGCAAAATGAAGGTTGAGGAACTCATGGGATCTTTAAGAACTTTTGAGTTGAATCAACAGATCAAGAAAAAGAGTAAGCAAAGTCTCTCGAATGAGAAAATCAATGATAATGCTTTCAATGATTCTGAAATTATTGTTTCTGATGATGAAAATGATGATGAAATGGCCTTGTTAGCAAAAAATTTCCAAAGATACATGAAATCTGTTGGAAATAAAATGAACTTTTCAAAGAACTCAAATGGTAACATTTCAAGTAACAATCCCTCTAAACCTTTTTCATCTAACAAAAGTATTCGTTGCAGAGAGTGTGAAGGGTATGGTCATATTCAATCTGAATGTGCCAATACCTTAAAGAAAAATAAAAAGGGATTGAATGTTACTTGGAGTGATGATTCTGAAAGTAGTGAAGATGAAAAAGAAAAAGTTGCTCTAACAAGTGTTTTGTCAAGAAATTTGCAGGAAAAAGGAAAATTCATGTGCATGAATAATACCTCGATCGATGACAACAAGGAAGAATCTAGATCCGAATCAGATGAGTCAGAAATTGATGAGAATTCTATGGTTGAATCCTACAAGGTAATATTTGGTAAGTTGATGGAAAAATGTGCTGAAAATCGCTCCCTGGTTAAAGATAATAAAGTCTTGTGTAACAACATTAATGAGTTGGAAGATAAACTTAAATGTTGTGAATCTGAACTATCTTTAAAAGAGTCTAAAATTATTTCTTTAACCAAGGAACTTGATAACATTAAAAAGAATGTGAAAATGCTAAATCCAGGTTCCACCATCTTTGAAAAAATTCAAAAATCTGGCCAAACCAATCATGTTGGTCTGGGTTATGTTTCTAATCAACCTAATTCTAATACCACTTTTGTTAAATCTAATAGTTTTGTTCTGGAAGAACTATTTCTACCTCGCGAGGTTTCGTCTCTACAAAGAAAGCACTCTGCTGTTATAGAAAAGAAGCACCACGGTAAGTTTGACAATTCTAAAGGGAATGGAAGACGTTTCATCCCTATTTGCCATTTTTGTGGGAGAAAAGGTCACATTCGACCTAAATGCATCACTATGCAAAACATGTTTAAATCTAATTACCTTGGAAATAAACATGTTTTACAAAAACAAAAATGGGTTGTCAAAAATAAATGCTTGGTAGGTTCTTCTTGTTTTAAAACTATTGCTACTAACATGTGGTACTTTGATAGTGGGTGTTCTAGACACATGACAGGTGAAAAAGAATATCTTGAGAACATCAGACCAATGCAGTGTGAAGAAGTTACTTTTGGTAACGGTCTTGTTGGAAAAGTCATAGGGATAGGAACTCTCAATTTCGAAGGGCTTCCTAGATTGAAGAATGTCATGTTGGTTGATGGACTAAAAGCTAATCTTCTTAGCATTAGTCAAATTTGTGATCAGGGTTATACTGTGAGCTTTGATAGTAATCATTGTTATGTGTATAATATTCTTGGTGAAATTGTCTTGCAAGGGTTCAGATCTAATGATAACTGTTACACCATCACTACCTATGCTACTTGTCACTCTGTTATTAACACCACTGATTTATGGCATGAAAAACTTGGTCATATTCATTTTAAAAATCTGAGGAGATTGTCTAATGCAGGAATTGTTCAAGGATTACCTAAATTAGGTAAGGAGTCCTTGGGAAAATGTAGACCATGTCAGCTTGGTAAGCAACTGAAAATTTCTCATAAGAGTGTTTCTGATGTGAATACTTCCAGAGTTCTCGAACTCCTACATATGGACTTAATGGGTCCAATCCAGGTTGAAAGCTTGAATGGTAAGAGGTATATTTTTATGTGTGTTGATGATTTCTCTTGGTTTTCATGGGTAGAATTTTTTAGAGAAAACATTGATACTTTTGATGTTCTTAAGTATCTTTGCTTGAAATTAAAAGTTCAAAAAGATTGCAACATTGGTAAGATAGTTCGTGGTAAGAGTAATCATGGAAAAGATTTTGAAAATACTGTGTATGGTAAATTCTGTAAATCCTATGGTATTTTTCATAATCTTTCTGCTCCTACAATCCCACAACAAAATGGAGCGATTAAGGATTCCCACCTTCTTGATCATGTTTTAGACAAGGCTTTGTATGGCATGAAACAAGCACCCCGTGCTTGGTATGAGCGTCTATCTGAGTTTTTACACTCTCATGGTTATAGAAAAGGAAATGTTATTAAAACACAGTTCATCACACACATTCAATTTGATATTATTTTTTCATATGTTGATGATCTTGTTTTTGGAACTACTTCTAACTCGAAGTGTGTTTTTGTTTCCCAAATGCAAAAGGAGTTCGAAATGAGTATGGTAGGTGAACTCACTTATTTTCTCGGTCTTCAAGTGAAGCAATCAGATGAGGGAACTTTTGTCCCTCAAAGCAAGTATGCAAAGAATTTGGTGAAAAAATTTGGTCTTGAGAAAGCCAAACATACCAACACTCCCATGAGCACAACTTTGAAATTAAGCAAAGATGAACAAGAAGTAAAGGTAGATCAAACTTTGTATCGAAGTATGATAGGTAGTTTGCTTTATCTTACTGCTAGTCGTACTAACATTTGTTATAGTGTTGGTGTTTGTGCACGATATCAGGCAAATCCCCTGGAATCCCATCTTTCTGCTGTGAAAAGAATCATTCGCTATGTAAATAGCACTATTGATTTTGGGATTTGGTTTTCAAAAGACACTAATTCTAACCTTGTTTGCTTTAGTGATGCTGATTAGGCAGGTAATGCAGATGATAGAAAAAGTACTAGTGGTGGATGTTTCTATCTTGGAAACAATCTGGTTTCATGGCATAGCAAGAAGCAAAACTCAATCTCTCTGTCCACAGCTGAGGCTGAGTACATTGCGGCGGGTAATTGTTGTACCCAATTGTTATGGATGAAACAAATGATGGCTGATTATGGGTTTGATTTGAAAACTTTAACCATCTTCTGTGATAACACTAGTGCTATAAACATTTCTAAGAATCCTGTTCAACACTCTCGCACAAAGCACATAGACATTTGTCATCACTTTATTAGAGAGCTTGTGGAAAATAAAATTCTTGTCTTAGAATATGTTGAAACTAGCAAACAAATTGCAGATATTTTTACTAAGGCTCTTGACTCGATCCGATTTATTTCTCTAAGGAAATCCTTAGGGGTTTGTACTGTTTAATGCTTTTGTTTTTCATAATCCTTGATATTTGAGTTGTCTTAGAGTTCATAATGTCTTGTCTTTGTCCTAGAAGAAAATTTCAACCTTATAAGAATTCCAGTCATTATTTTATTGCTAATGTTGTAATATTATGATGTCATACAGGTTTGTCAGGAAAATTGTCCACTCCTCACAGGAATATTCAAGTTCATCAAACAGTGTTATGTAAGCTACCATTTTTGAATAATGTTGTTCAAAAACTGTGTGTTCAAGCTCCATTGGATGAATAGAGCTACCTATCTCAATGTGTGAAAGCCATCTCAGAGTAAGTTGGAACTATGTAATTAGGAGTTATGTAGAAGATACGCTACCATTGAAAAGGGCTACCATTGAGGTAGTGTGACAGCGTCTCCTATGGGTACAATTTATATGAAAAAGTCTTTTTGACAAATTGGGCAATGTTCCCTGCTTACACTTTCACACACTAATGCTTGACACAGTTTGTGGTAAAAATTGTTTCTTCTCGAAAATGGTGTTATAAAGTTGTTACATACTGTTTGATGTGCTTTAATATTCTTAGTGATGGAGTCAATTTTTCCTGTGAACCGGTATGACCTCATTCTATTACTTCATTAGTTTGATAAAATAATTTCTGATTATTCTTATGAGTTTGATTTTTTCATCAGGGACAAAGACAAATGGACATTATGAATTCTAGTTGCAAAAATATCAAGGTTATCTTATTTTTCTGTCATTTAATCAAAAAAAAAAAAAAAAAGGAGGTTCGTGATTGAGTTGTCAAGTGAGCTTTGTTAAAAATTTTGTTATTTTTTTGTTATGTTTCATCATGTTCTAAGACACAATTTTTGCTCTTAAGTGGTGATTAGTGCTTTTTGTGTCTTGGTGTGTTCTCTTGTTCTCTATGTGCAATTTTTCTTTGAGGGCATTGTTTGGAAAAAATAAAAGAAAAAGGGGGGCATATTTTTTTTTTTTTTTTTATTTTTTATTTTTTCTTCTTCGAATTCATTTTCGAATCCTTGTAAATATTTTTTCTTTTATTTTTTCATTTTATGGAAACATGTGTAAATTGTCTACTCTATTTTGTGTTTCCTTTATTTGTGGAGATTTGGTCTTATTCTAGGGAACTTGTTCTTAAATATTCAATTATTTTTGGTTTCCTTTTTTTTGGTGGCAATTTCGGATTTGGTGGGGTTTTTACTTCTTAGATTTTGTGGGAATATTTGGTTTCCTTTTTCCATTTAAGGAAACATTGACCACATTTGAAAAACCTTTCTTTGGTTTCCTTTTTTCTTTCCACACGTGGGTCAAAGGTAAGGAAGTTACCTTCCTTTTCAGTTTTTTTTAATTGGGTATATAAAATTGAAAGTTATATATTCTCAACTACCCATAAACCCACGATCACCACTTTCTCTTCTTCTTCTATTTTTTTCTCAAAGGTCTAACATTGTTCAAAGTGTAAGAGGGTTTGTGTTCTAGGGTTTCAAAGAAAAATGGCCAAAACTAAGAATGCCCAACCATCCAAGAAGCCCACTCGTGGATCTGCTTCTGCTTCTCCGGTGACTCCGCCCGCGCCGCCTGCTCCAGCGACCGGAGCTTCTGGTTCGTCATCTGTTCCGATGAAAACTGCCAGAAAGTCGAAGACCAAAGCTTGAAAGTCGACTTACAACCTTGCTTCCCTTGGTGTTACTGTTGAACCTGCTGCTGCTTCTGCTTCTACAGAAATGGCTGAATTCAACTTGTGTTTGGGGAGAATGGAGACAAGTCAAGCCTTACTTCTCAGGAAGATGGACAACATCATGGAATACTTCCGACCCAATGATGATGAATAAGTGGTTCAATTCTCTATCTCTTGCTTTTTATTTGTGAATGCTTAAACTACTATGTCCTTGTTCATGGTTTTTGTTATCTTTGGCTCCTTGATAGACAAAAAGGGGGAGTAGTACTTATTTTTTGTGGATTATGTGTTACAACTCTGGATCCTTGTTTTTAGGGGGAGTTGTCTTGTTTGTGGTTTAACACTTTTCCGTTTAAAAAGTTGTGTTCTTCGGTTTGCAAGCTTTTCCGTCCAAAAAAAGTTAATTGTTTTATGTGTTAGAGAGCTTTCATGCAGGGGGAGTATTTTCTATACTCTTGTATCTTTAAAAAGCTATTTGCTTTGGTTTCTAACACTTGATGCAGGTTTTCTCATAATAAAATGTTTTGTCAATCAAAGTGCCAAAGGGGGAGATTGTTAATTCCATTTTTGGCATATTTAATTGACAAAAATATTTTATTATTTAATGTATATTTCGGCTGGCATATATTGATATGGTTTCCATATTTGTGTATATCAAACTTGAAAGGAAAGTTGTCTAGCTTTCCTATTTTTGGAAAAAAGGTAAAAATGGTAAGTTTGGTTACCCATTTCGTTTTTATCTAACCAGCTGTGTAATCTGATCTTGTGTTGAGTTTCCCATTTTCTTAGATCAGGTTTCTTGAAGAGAAAACCGGAGCTAGACTTTCCTTTTCTATAAAAGGAAAGTTGTAGTTACTGCCCACGATTCTGTATGTACAGAAACGGAAATTCCTGGACTGATTGAAGAATTATTTTAGGGAAGTATCTAGTGGGTTGAGGTCTTGTTCAGACCGAATGTAAGTTGTCTATGAGATGTATATTCATTATAAATACATCTTATAGTAGCTAGGTTTTGTATCTCTTTCATACACTTAGAATTGCGTTCATATCTTAAGGAAAGAGTGTCTTTGTTTAGTACCTCTCTTGGTACCTCTCTTGTATCTTTGAATTTCATTCATATCTTTAGAAAAGAGAGTCTTTGATTTGTAGAGAAGAGTTGTTCTACTCTTACTCTGTTTATTTGTTTTTTGTATTGTCTTGAGTCTGTATTCAAGTCTACAACGAAGAAGAACATCAGTGCACCTTCGGGAGAAGGGTATTTACAAGCTTTCGGGAGATTGCTTTTGAAGTCTTGCATCGGGAGGATACAAGCACACAACCTTCGGGAGATGGTTGTATAGGCTTTCGGGAGATAGCCTTTAAGCCTTGAATCGGGAGGATTCAAGCACTCTTCAAGGTGATCGAAGGGAGTTCGAGCACTTGGAGTTTTATCAAGATTCGGTTAGTAGGTGGAATACATCAAGCTTGCGGCATACAATAAGAGGGAGTCTATTTATGCATAAGTCAATTACTTTGTATTTTTGATACCGATCTAATGAATCTTATCTCTGGGCGTGGCCCCGTGGACTAGTAACAATCTGAAAGGATTGTTGAAACCACGTACAAAAATCTTGTGTGTTTTTACTTTTATGCACTGTTTGTTTTTCTGGGTTTCTCTGGAGTTACGGAGTTGCATTCTGTAACTACGTAAAATCGTTTTCGCATACGCTTTATTATTCCGCATTTAATTAATCATTTAATTAAATAATCAAACTGGGAATATTAAAATACGGAATTTCAGAAACTACCAAGAAAGAAACAAAACCACTACTGAATGGGAGACACCCATTTGCTTTAGATCTCTAGTGTCAGTGGAGAATCAATGTTCCACAGGCTAAAACAAAATTTTGGGAATTACAGATTTTGGGGTTTAGGTTAATGATATCAGAAATTGGGATGTCGATTTGGGAGTTTGTGGCAAGGTCAGTGTATATTGAGAAATTTGAATTTCGATCCATTTGTCTTTCACTATGTTTTTTTTTTAATTAAGTTTATATATTACAACATGTTTAACCTGGGACTCGAATCCATATGGCTACTTCTAGCCTCAAGTGGTTTTGTTTTTCACTATGTTAGTTTGCAGATATAGGTGCCTATGGCACCTTCCACTTTTTCTTTTTTATTAATATTTCTTTTCTTTTTTTTGCTATAATTAAGAGCTATGCAAGTAGGCGTAATAACTTTTATAGGTTATTACTGTAAGACCGATTATCGTTCCCACGGACTACTTATCAAGTACCAATATTCTATTTGGGGTTGAGATGCAAAATGACCCTAAATTTGGAAACTAAGTTAGTAAATGTCCACTTTTTAAAAAAATTAAGAAAATTGCCAAATCTAATAAATTAGCTAATAAATATTATAAAAATACATTTATCACATATTTTTTAAAAGAAATATATATAATAATAAAATTAAGTTACATAATTTTTTTAGTATTGCATATTATTATATTGTAACAAAAATAAATAAATGTATTAGATCATTTAAATATATATAGCAGTATTAGATATATCGTAGTACTAAAAATTAATATACCGTAGTAATAAAATTATATACTACAAAGAAATTATAACAATACTAAATTAATACTCAAAAAATATATATATCATGCTAACAAAATTATATATACCACCATTAAAATATGAATACATACCAAAAAAATTATATATAATAAAATGAAAACTAAATATCATATTAAATAAATGATATATTATAGACAAGAAAAACCATATACCATACAAGAAAACGTATGTACCTATAATAAAAAATTAAACAAAATAATATAATATTATTAAAAAATTATATATATCATATTAATAAAATTATCACATATGTATACTAAAATAAAAACTAAACACGCATTATCTAAAATAAAATGATATACTATACAATAAAACTTATATACCATATAACATAAATTATATACCTTACAATAGATATATATATAATAATAACAACAAATAAAAATAAAAATATATAGGATGCTAATAAAATTATATATCATGTCAACAAAAGTACAATAGAAAATGGAATTTAAAAATTATTTAAAAAAATTATATACTGTATAACAAAAAATACATATACCATACACCAAAACATATATACAAAAAATAAGAATAATAAAAATATAGATTACCAATATATATATATATATATATGTATGTATACTATACTAACCAAATTATATACGACAATTAAAATATGTATACCATTGTATATAATAAAATAAAAACTAATTCAATATTATTTAAAATAAATAATTATACAATCAAAAACTATAAAAATAATAATTAAAATATGTAGCATGCTAATTATAAAATTATATACATACATTAAAATATTTTTATTATGCTAATAAAATTATATACCACTATTATACATTAACATATCATAATAAAAAATAAATATCATCTAAGAATATTAATATTCCATATAACAAAATAGAAATATACCGTACAACAAAATCTATATACCAACAACCCAAAACAACTCATAAAAAATTAAAAAAAATTGACATAACTTTAAAATAATAAAAAAAAAAAACTTAAAAAAACTAATATAGATATACAATAATATTTAGTAATTTGCTTCTAATTCTAAAAAAAAATTAATGATTTTGAAATGAGGACATTTACTAATATAGTATTATGGTTTAGGGTCATTCCTATATTTTTTTTTAAAATGAGGACATAAACTAACATAGTCTTATGATTTAGGGCCATTTACAATAATTTTCCTTCTATTTTATATTCTATTTGATAATCAAAATTAGAATTTTAAAAAATGACTATAACGAATACAAAAGTTAAATGAAGAATAACAAAGAACAATAAAATAAATTCAAATATAAAAATGAGAAATTGTGAATTTTAATCTCCTCCACTATCTACTTTATTATTCATTGATGTAGGAGATTCAAAAGTGTTAGATATTCAGGTTAAGAAATATACAACTCGACCTATTGAAAATTCTGTATAACTCTATGTTATCCAAATTTTGTACTTTGACGTCGCATCACACGATGGTGACACGTGGAATCAACTTTATGTACCTGCTCGCAAGAAATATGCCGAACAAAGCACCACATACATTCGCTCGGACGAAGTCCTCTTAGCCGGGCAGTGAGCAATCCGCGCAGCACGCCAACACTTAGCAAATTCAGCTTTCGCATCGTGAGTCACCAAAGAAATCCCTATAACTTTGGGATCAGATCATAGAGATATGGCAAGCTTCGAGAAACTCTAATAACAAGAATTAAGATTGTCCCAAATAAATTGATAAACTTTTAAACAAAGAAGCAACAAGGCGTACATTGTCGACCTCGGAAGGATAAGGAAAAAGGCTCCAGCTCGGTATCACGGTCACTGGAACCAAGCTCCTGTAGGGACATCCTCAGACACAATAATTAAAGATGTATTCAAATACACGATCATTTTGATCCAATAAATGCGGGAGGATCACATCTATATGATTCTCAAATAATAACCGCATTTACACAACGTGATATGTAATCAAACCCCATAATTTTAGGGGATGATCGTTGTAAAAAGATTACAGTCAACTTTGTAATTAACTGCCTACTATGTGATTATAAATAGTGGCAAGTAAGATCAAAAAAGTGGACGAAAAAAGCATACAAAAAAGGCTCTGAGAAAACTGTCAGAAATCTGAATAAGATTGACTCGTAAACTATGCATAATTTTAACTGTAAAACCACGTAAAAAATCCTGTGTGTTCATATTTTCATTTTACATCTTTTATTTTTTCTATGTGAGATTGTCACTGTTAGGCTTAAATTTAGTTAACGAAAATTTGCGTTAACACAATCTAATTTATTTTGGATTGGTTAGTTTTAAATATTAAATTATTTAATATTTTTTTTCACATAACTAATAATAAAATAAAAACAACCCAATATTGTTTT
This sequence comes from Cannabis sativa, assembly GCF_029168945.1. Taxonomy (NCBI): domain Eukaryota; kingdom Viridiplantae; phylum Streptophyta; class Magnoliopsida; order Rosales; family Cannabaceae; genus Cannabis; species Cannabis sativa. The sequence goes on along the minus strand of NC_083607.1, from coordinate 50,893,064 downwards.
ATGTCGCCAACAACAAATTAAAATAAATAAAACAAAAAATAACTAACCCAAGGGAAGAAAAAAATTATATATATAAAGAAATATTAACTTTTGTTTTATTGTATGTACTTGCATAATAAATAAATTGTAATTATGTGCACTTACACATCCAATAAATTTTTCAACAATAAACTATTATATTTTGATGATATTAATGCCATGTTATACGTCTTATAATTATTCAAAGTTATCATAGAGTATTCAATTTTAATGAGATCGAGGGTCATCGAGATCATTTAAATATTTTTTACTGCAAAACTTTTCATCTATTTATTATGCATTTTTTTATATGACAAAATTTAATATTCAATTTTTTATTTGACAAATTTTTTCATTTGATTACTATTATTATTGCATGTGATATTTTATTGTTCACTATTACACTTTATGTAATACATCCATCAATATATATTAACAAATAAAAACTTAAAATTTTCCACCACAATAATTATAAACTTTAAAATTTTATAATATAAGAATTGTTCGATGGTAATTAATCTTAAAAAAAAATTATTATTTAGAAAAAAATAAATAAATTTAAATTATTAAATTAATTTGAAAGCTTAAATTAAATATAAATAAAATAATAAAAATTATTATGTTTTTTCAAATGATTGAACTTAAGTCATTGTACTTGATGAAAAAAAAAAAGAAATTCAAATTATTAAATTAATTTGAAAGCTTAAATTAATACAAATAAAATACAAAAAAATTATCATGTTTTTTCGAATGATGGAACTTAAGTCATTGTACTTGATGTAAGATAATTTTACCACTTACAGGATGATTATATTATTGATTGTATTGATTATTATAGGATTAAATAACTTGAATATACTATACATTTCTAGCTACAATTATTAATGAGTGGAAAATAAAATTGCAAGTGTGTTTTTTGGCGATAATAATACCTAAGCTATAAGTTTGAAATATTTATAAGTACCTAACTGTTAAGTGTTAAGTAAATTACCACGTGACCATTTCTAATTGGTCTAAGTTATTAAATTTTTGTTTTTTAAAAAAATTAAATTAAATATACCAAGAAGAAAATGACACGTGGATAATGACTTAATATTTAATGGTCGAGTACCTACAGAGTTCCCAAAATATTACTTAGGTATTATTAGCGCCAAAAATAAAACGTAGGTATTTATTTGCAACTGGAAGTTAAATTTTGATATTTATGTCGCAAATTACTCTTTTTTATCCATGTTTTTTTTGTAGATGTTTTGTGGACCATTTTGTATATGAGTTGGCGTGTAGTTTTTTAGTGTTACGTGTTGAATCTCTAGCTCTTTTGGTGTGAAGTTTGAAGACGTTATAGCTTTATTGTCTAAATTTCTTGGGGTAGTTTTGTCCCATGTTGCTCGCTTACTTTAGAAGTTCAAAGTTTGACAAAACATGCTATTCGGTTATACAATGAGCTATCCTAGTTCAAGGAGATTTCTGTGCTATTTGTGCTAGTAGAACGATATTGGAATGGAAAACATTTAAGGAAATACTACCAATGATTACTCAGGTTGGGTAGACCACTCCAAAGTACTCAGGTCAAATAGACCATTTCAAAGTACTCAGGTCGGGTAGACCACATTAAAGTACTATTGAACATTCGCTTATAAGTGAATGGCCTCTTCGGCGGACTACGCGCAAAGGCTTCAGAAACAAAAGTACTCAGGTCGGGTAGACCACTTTAAAGTACAGTTTCTTATTTGTTTTATGTCATGTTAAGCTAAAAAGATCATATTAGATCACTAGCTCTAATGTAAGTTACTACGGTAACAAACACATTTTCGATCAATAAAAGAATAAAGATAGTATTTCCAATTCTATTGAGTCGAAAATATCAGCATGATTATAATTTACCTCAAGTGCCTACAAAGGTTTGGTCGAACCCCAATCACCGAACAGAAAAGCAATATATTTGCGAAAGACAAGTGACCAAGAGTCATACGTCTGCTCGGTCACTTGGGGGGCACCTATACCTGTACAAAGCATTTGGTACCGGGATTAAAAGCTGCCCGGTTAGCCCGTTGTCCAAAAAATGAAAAATAATTCCACGTTTAAAGACCGCTTGGCCGGTCATGATGTCTTAAAGGCCTTGAGGCCATATATAATGTATATAAATATATATAAACAGGAGAGATAATGTTACAATACTTTTATTTATTATTTATTTTATCTTAAGTACAAAAATTGGCCAGTTGTGAACATTTTCAAATGTTAAATAAAAATGTGACATTATGATTTTCTGCTTTTAACGCTTGTAGATAAAATTAATATTTTTATAAAAGTACACGTGTTACAATCATAAACTTACCGTAATATCATTCTAAGTAAATATCACTTAGTTGATCTTAGATCAATAATTTGAATCCTGATATGGTTAGGTTCTGATTTAATTATATTGTATAATTTATGTTCTTTGACTTGTTCGTTAAAGTTGATCAAATGAATCTTTCCAATACTTATATCTTAGAAACATGGTAGTACAATTGTGATGAGAGCGTAATCATAGACATAAAATCTCTAGCTTCTATAAATGAATCGAAGTGAAACGATAATTTCCTTTAGCTAAACGAGATTAATTATAGGAGTACTCACTTCAATAATTATATTAGTTTACTGATATATCATTTACAAGAACCTAAGTGTTTTAAGGGTAAAATAAATTGAAGGGTATAAAGGTAAAATTATCCATACTCGATGTGATAAAGGTTCAAAATGATACATTTTAAGTCTTTATTTGTACACATATAATTAATATAAATTAAATATTTTTTATTTTTAATGGTTAATATATTTCAATTAGAAATATTTAATTTACTTTATTTTTATGTTATTTTTCACATTGGAAAAAGTGGTAAAAGCAAAATGTGAAAGAAAAAATGTGTTACCTAAGATACAAATAATCAAAATCAAAAGCACACATCAAGATGAGTGTTAATAGATACATTTATGTATCATTAGTTTGGGTAAATTGTTCAATTAACGTGGGCTTTATTTAGCCAAAATTGGGCCAAGTTATATTCAATAAACTATAGACCAAGCCCAATATATTGTCCAATTAAAGATACCAAGTCACACCATGTGATCCATTCTCTCTTAGATGAAGGCTCAAGCTTGCAACATGTCCCACGTCCCACACCAGCACCCACTCACCTGATGCATTTCTCGAATATTTTCTATTTATTTCTCCGCTTTTTGAGCCACTAAATCATCTTTGTGGAACACGAAAATACTATTGTGGAGAGCAAAGGTTCACTACAAATAGACCCCAAAGCAAATGAAAAAAACATCAGATTTTAGAGTAGAAAAAATACATTTTGTTATTTTATTTTTTTCTCTTATTATTATTTTATTTATACTTCTTTTAGTGACAAAAATGAGTGTATTAAAATAATAATATTGGTGAGGTTAGAGTGTAGTTATTGTACTTTTTATTCTTAATATTGATATTGGTTCTTTTGTGCTTTATCTCCATATCTCATTTATTAAATTATACTTCATTTTTTTATTTTTCTTCAAAAGTTAATAGTATGTCTGGACGAATAGGAATAATTGCATTTTTTTTGGATTACTCAAATACAGTTACTTGTATAGTTAGCAAAATTAAAAAGGATGTCAAATATAGATTGTATTTACTCAAGAATAGGATTGGCTCCAAAGTGGAATTAGATTTACTAAAGAGGTTGATTGTAACTAAGTGAGGGAGTGGTCTCCTTTTGGAGAGCCTTGAGGGTGTATTGTTGGCTGTTGGTGTGATTAATGAAGCTTTATTCTTCTTGATCAAAAAAAAAATAAAAAATTCAGTCATGCTTTTCTTATGTAAGTTATGCTATTAATTATTTTGGTGTATTTATTATATTGTATGTCGTTTACTACAATCTGCCTATAGTGGTATTTTGTCGATTTATGATATATAATATGATATGTTGATAAGTTAGAGGTGAGATTCAATTTATGCAAGATAGATTAATTTGTGCTTTAGGGTCACAAATGTTCTACGTTCTAGTAGTTCTTTATTAGTGATCCGTTGAGTTGAGCCAATTTATAAACTCCAATTCCATTTACTGCTTCGATGACATATGGACCCTCCCAATTCGGGTTGAACACTCCTACAGATGTATCTCTCGTATTTGAAAATTCTCGCCTTAGCACCAAGTCTCCAACATTAAATAATCTTTTCTTGACTCTTTTGTTGAAGTATCTTGTAACTCGGTGTTGATATGCTGCGTTGGTGACTTGCGACTTAGTTCGTTTTTCATCAAATAGATCTAAGGACAATTTTAGAAGTTCTTTGTTTTCTTGTTGATTATAAAACTCTCTTCTATGAGTTAATATGTTCACTTCAACATGTAGCATTACTTCCGAGCCAAATACTACCCACCTGCCTTTGGCAACGCCTAACTTCTTCTTGATAATATCCTTTAAGATTTTATTAACAAGTTGTTCACTTGTCCATTTGCTTGAGGGCTGGATACTAACGAGAAGCTTTTGATAATCTTGTTCCTCTCGCAAAATTCAGTGAACAAGTTGCCATCAAATTGGGTTCCATTATCGGATACTATCCTCATGGGAATTCAAAACCTACAGACAATGTTCTTAACGACAAAGTCAAGGACTTTCTTACAGGTTATGGAAACAAGGGGCTCTGCCTCCGTCCATTTAGTGAAGAAGTCGACTGCAACTACCACATACTTAGCTCCTCCTCGCCCAGTGGGTAATGCCCCAATTAGGTCAATTCCCCATATAGCAAATGGGTAGGGCAAGGTCATCATTCTTAGTTTTGATGGCGGCACGCGAGGTATCTGTGAAAATCTCTGACACTTTTCACATTTCCTGAAAAACTCATGGGTGTCCTTATTGATCGTTGGTTTGTAATATCCTTGTCTAATGATCTTTTTAGATAGGCTTTGCCAACCTTCATGATCCCCACAAACGCCTTCATGAATTTCTTTGATGATTTCACTTACTTCTGTAGGGAAAACACACCTACGGGCATTGAATACTCTCTTTTATATAGTTTGCTTTTGATTATTGTGTAGCAAGGCAGTGAATACAAGAATTTTTGCGCCTCGTTTTTGTCATTTGAAAGTTGTCCGTCGAGTAAGTAATTGATAATAGGAGTCATCTATGTAGGAGAGTTGTCTACCATCTCGACGTCTTCCGTTTCACGTATGCTTAGCTTGCTTAGTACCTCCGCCAGAACTAAGTTCAATTAATCCAAGTCGTTGTGCGAGGCCAGTATTGCCAAGGCATCGGCTTTAGAGTTTTGTTCTCTTGTAATTTTCTTGATTTTAAAATAATTGAATATTTCCAAGCTCTTTTGAATAAATACTTTGCAATTTTTAAGCCTTTTGCCTAGTATTCCTCGAGGACCTGGTTCACAATCAGCTATGAGTCACTATGGCAGATGAGGTTTGTGACTTTTAACACCTCCGCTATCTTTAAGCCATCAATTAAGGCTTCATACTCAGCCTCGTTATTTGATGCGTCAAATTAAAATCTCAGAGCATAGTAAAACTTAAAGCCTTATGGTGATATTAATATTACCCGCGCACCCGAACCCTACTCGTTGGATGCACCATCCACATATAACTTCCATGTTTCCGCATCTTGTTGAACAGGCAAAATTCTTCTAGAGTTCTACCTTCTATCAAGAAGTCGGCCAAGGGTTGGCCCTTGATGGATGTTCGAGAGTGGTATGTTATGTCGAACTGCCCCAATTCAATTGACCATTTTATCAATCTTCCAGAAGCATCTGGTTTTGATAAAACTTGTCTCAAGGGCTAATCGGTTAACACTTTTATGCAGTGCGCCTGGAAGTATGGTCGTAGCTTACGAGACGCGTGGACTAGGCACAAAGCGTGTTTTTTTAGTGGGGGATATGGCTGCACTAATCGCATCTTTCAAGATGGCCAAATAGAGAAATAGTGTCTCTCCAGTTATTGGTTTTGCCAAAAACAGAGGCGTTGCTAGATGCATTTTTTGTTCTGAAAGGCCTCTTCGCACTCTTCTGTCCATTCAAACTTTTTGTTGCCTCGCAATACATTGAAGAATGGCTCACACTTATTAGTCAACTTCGAAATGAATCTGTTAAGTGATGCCATCCTTCCTGTTAGTGCTTGTACTTTCTTAGGCTTTGTTGGTGATGGCATGTCTATTAATGCCTTGATTTTCTCAGGATTTGCTTTGATACCTCTCGCGTTGACTATGAATCCCAAAAACTTTCTTGAGAAAACTCCAAAGGAACATTTTTTTGGGTTTAACTTCATGTTATACTTTGTTTACTAATTTGAAGCATTTTGCGAGGTCAGTGGTGTGATCCCTACTAATTTGAAGCATTTCATCGACGTAAACCTCCATGTTCCGTCCGATCTGGTTTGCGAACATTTCGTTCACCAATTGCTAATATGTTGCCCCAGCATTCTTCAACCCAAACGGCATAACTTTATAACAATAGAGTCCCATGTTTGTTACGAAGCTTGTATGCTCTTGATATGTGACATCCATTTTTATCTAGTTATATCCAAAATATGCATCCATGAATGACATGAGCTCATGCCCAGCAGTTGCATCCACTAACTGGTTGATCCTGGGTAGTGGAAAATAATCTTTTGGGCACGCCTTATTCAGATCAGAGAAATCAATACAAGTTCTCCAAGTTCCGTTAGGCTTTGGGACGAGAACTGGATTGGCTATCCATGTCAGATAAAACACCTCGCATATAAAGTCATTAACAAACAACTTATCCACTTCCTGTTTTAGTGCTCATTGTCTCTCGGAATCTAAGGGTCTTCTTTTTCTGTCTCTTTACTGCGTAGGTTGGATCAATATTTAAATGGTGGCAGATAATGTTAGGGGCGATCTCTATCATATCTCTATGGCTCCAAGCGAATTGATCCTGGTTCGCCTTTAAGAAATTTATTATCTGCTATTTGAGCTGTTCGTCCAGGTTCTTCCAAATGTATACACACTTTGTTGGATTTCCTGGGTCGAGAATAACCTATTCCAATTCTTCAATTTGTTTTAATAGGTTTCTTTCTTCTTGAACTTGGGGGTCAAGATCTTCGTCTTTTTTTTCCATTTTCTTCTTCCAAGATCGTCATTAATTGATGACCGACTTTCCTATGCTGCAACTCTATGCGATAGCAATCACGAGCCAGCATCTGGTCGCCTCGGACCACTCCCACACCCTCTGGTGTTTGGAACTTCAAAGATAGTTGCTCAATCGAACTGACTGTCCTTAGTCCGATCAATGCTAGATGACCCAACAATATGTTGTAAGCCGATGGCTGGTCGAAAACTAGGAAATCTTGCGTAACAGTGGCAGATAGGGATGCCTTGCCCAAGGTCAATGCGAGCTCAATTATGCCTAGACTGGCAATGATGTCCCTAGTGAATCTGCAAAGATTCACCATACAAGGCCTCAATTTGGCTTTTTCGAGCTCCATCTTTCTCAGCATTTCCTTGTAAAGGATATTTACTAAGCTCCCGTTTTCTATTAACACTTTCTTGATCCTTTTATTGGCGAGTTGAATGGTAATCACCAATGGATCGACGTGAGGATATCTCACATTTTTCTCGTCTTCCTCCATGAATATAATTGGTGGTTCTTCGGTTTTCACTTTCTTGGATTGTTTTGGGGCAAATGCCAACTGACCGTTCTTTATTGCTTTCCCCTGTGATATGTGGCCCTCTTGAAATAACCAGGATGTCCTCTCCTTCAACAGGAAGAGGTTGTAACCCCTGATTGTTTGGGTTATTGGGCAGACTGGGCTGGTTGTATCTGTGGCCCTATTTTATCATGTACTGTTTAAAGTGGCCTCGAGCGATGAAACTTTCTATCTCATCTTTGAATTGGCAACATTCATCGTTCGTATGCCCAATATCCTTATGGAATTTACAATACTTGTTAGGATCTCTTTTACTCCTCGCATTCCTCATGGGCTCGGGCTTGCCGAAGGCAACCTTTTGCTCATGTGCAAGGTAAATATTCTCTCAAGTTTCATTAAGCTCGGTATAAATAGTATACACTGGCTTTTGTTTCTTTTAATCCTTTGATGGTTCCTTAGAACCGTCCTTTCTCTTCAAACCAGTAGACCCTGAGTTATCAATTCTCATGGAAACAATACTTGTTCAAACGTTGCTGGGTTTGCTTCCCGAGCTTGTTTTCAACAAATTCATTTCCTTTTGGGCTTCTTCTTTCTGAACGAATACCTGAGCCCTTTCGTTGAACTCGGTGATGTTTCTTACTGGATTACCTTGTAAGTCGTCCCACAGCTCGCCCCATGCGGTTGATGGATCAGTAGAGATCCCCGCCTGAAGTGCTGTAAGTTGTGTACTATCATCTAAATTCCTAACCCTAGCTGCAGCCGTGCTAAAATGACTTATGTATGCCTTAAGTGTCTCTCCAAACTACTGCTTTATATTTGTTAGCGAGGCCGCTTCGGGTCGTCTATCCCTAGCAGCCTGGAAATGTTTCTTGAAATCCCTAGACAGCTGCTCCCAAGAATTTATTGAATGGTAAGTAAACTTGTTAAACTAGCTGCTCGATGCTCCAACAAGCGAGGTGGGGAACAAGATACAGCATAAAATGTTCATCACATTGCTCACTCCTATTATTGTATTAAATTTGTTCAAATGCGAGACCGGATCAGTAGTTCCGTCATATGATGAGACATGCGGGATTTTGAATCCCGAAGGAAAAGGGGTACTCATGATATCTGGATGATACGGCTCAAGTTCCTCGTTTGAGTCGTATCAAGATTGTCTCACTAGATCCCCCACTTGATATCTCCTAAACTTGTCCTCCAGCTTGTTTATTTGTAATTGGATGGGATCCTCTTACTTTGGACCGAGCTATTGGTGAATGTTAGGTTTCTTTCGATTCAAGTGCTCTCACAGATCTGGATGGGAGTAATTGCTGAGAGACCTCATCCTGCTCATAGATTGCATCCTACTCATATACTTCGTCTTACTCATAGACTTTGTCTTTGAGTGACCCGCGGATGTATTGGTTCCCATGCTTTCTCGATCATTAGCTCATTGAGTATTTTCTCCTCTTCGAGTTGACCGACTGTGGGTCCTTGACCGCCTCGAGGTCACACTTGCTTCTTCACGCTCTACTCTTTCCCCCTGAGTGTGGTTGTTTGTATTTTCGCCATTAGGGTCTATACAAGCCCTCGCTCTATGGGATCAGGAAGAACGTTGGTGATTCCTCGCTGGTGACCTTTGTTCTCCAGGCTAAGTCCCAAGATTCTCCTCATTTTTATGAAAAATTTCTCTTTCATCAGTTAATGATTGCCTTCCATTCTTATTTTCGTGAGAAGGTTCTGGCTGATCGTTCTGATAGCTCATTATATAACCAAATGACATGTTTTGTCAAACTATGAACTGCTAAAGTAAGCTAGCAACATGAGACAAAACTACCCTATGAAATTTAGACAATAAAACTATACGTCTTCAAACTTCACACTGAAAGAGGTAGAGATTCAACACGTAGCACTAAAAAACTGTACGCCAATTCATATACAAAATGGTCCGCAAAACATCTACAAAATAAAATTTGATAAAAAAAAGAGTAATTAGCAACATAAATACCTAAGTTTAACTTCCAGTTGCAAATAAATACCTAAGTTTTATTTTTGGTGCTAATAATACCTAAGTAATATTTTTGAAACTCTGTAGGTACCCAACCGTTAAATGTTAAGTCATTATCCACGTGTCATTTTCTTATTAGTATATTTAAATTAATTTTTTTTTTTAAAAAAATTAATAACTTTGACCAATTAGAAATGGGCACGTGGTAATTTAGTTAACACTTAACAGTTAGTTACTTATAAATGTTTCAAACTTATAGCTTAGGTATTATTACCGCCAAAAAACCCCTAGCAATTTTATTTTCTACTCATTAATAATTGTAGCTAGAAATGTACAATATATTCAAGTTATTTAAACCTATAATAATCAATACAATCAATAATATAATCATGGTGTAAGTGGTAAAGTTATCTTACATCATGTACAATGACTTCAGTTCAATCATTTGAAAAAACATGATAATTTTTTTTATTTTATTTATATTTAATTTAAGCTTTCAAATTAATTTAATAATTTGAATTTCTTTTTTTTTTCATCAAGTACAATTACTTAAGTTCAATCATTTGAAAAAACATGATCATTTTTTTTTATTTAATTTAAGCTTTCAAATTAATTTAATAATTTAAATTTCTTTTTTTTTTCTAAATAATAATTTAATTTTTTTTAAAGATTTATTACTAAGGCACAATTCTTATATTATAGAATTTTAAAGTTTATAATTATTGTGGTGGAAAGTTTGAAATTTTTATTTGTTATTATATATTGATGGATGTATTACATAAAGTATAATAGTGAACAATAAAATATCACATGCAATAATAATAGTAATCAAATGAAAAATTTTATCAAATAAAAAATTGAATAATAAATTTTGTCAAATAAAAAAACGCATATTAAATAGATGAAAAGTTTTGCCGTAAAAAATATCTGAATGATGTCGATTACCCTGGGTCTCATTAAAATTGGATACTCTATGATAACTTTGAATTATTATAAGACCTATAATATGGCATTAATATCATCAAAATGTAATAGTTTATTGTTGCAAAATTTATTTGATATGTAAGTGCACATAGTTACAATTTATTTGTTATGCAAGTACACATAATAAAACAAAACTAAATATTTTTATATATATAATTTTTTTCTTCCCTTGTGTTTGTTGTTTTTTGTTTATTTATTTTAATTTGTTGTTCGCGACATAAAACAACATTAGGTTGTTTTTATTTTATTATTAGTTATGAGAAAAAATATTAAATAATTTAATATTTAAAACTAACTAATCAAAAATAAATTATATTGTGTTAACGTAGATTTTCGTTAACAAAATTTGAGCCTAATAGTGACAATCTCACACTAAAAAAATAAAAGATTTAAAATGAAAAATATGAACACACATGATTTTTTACCTGGTTTTGTTGTTAAAATTCTGCATAGTCCACGAGTCAATCTTATTCAGATTTTCTGATAGTTTTCTCAGGGCCTTTTATGTATGATTTTTTCGTCCCATTTTTTGATCTTACTTGTCACTATTTATAATCACATACTAGGGAGTTAATTACAAAGTTGACTGTAATCTTGTTACAACGATCATCCCCTAAAATCGTGGGGTTTGATTACATAACACGTAGTGTTAATGCGGTTATTATTTGAGAATCATATAGATGTGATCCTCCTAAATTTATTGGATCAAAATGATCGTGTATTTGAATACATCTATAATTTTTTTGTTTGAGTAGTCTCAAAAGGAGCTTGGTTCCAGTGAGCGTGATAGCGAGCTGGAGCCTTTTTTCTTATCCTTTCGAGGTCGACAACGTACGCCTTGTTGCTTCTTTATTTAATAGCTTATCACTTTATTTGGGACAATCGTAATTCTTGTTAATAGAGTTTCTCAAGGCTCATTTGACTGTTAGCTGTTGACTCCTCAGGATTGTAAGTCTCACTGAGAAGGTGTCTGAAGTTAACTGGAGAAGTTACAAGAAGCCTTCCCATAGCGAGATGAGCACCTCGCTTATTGGGTCTCGAGCCAACTCGACTGTTATACTTAGTTTGTAGTCATACACTAAGTGTTTCCGCTGTCGATATGTGTCGCTTTCGTCTTCCTAGATCTAACGTACTTGATGCCTCGCTATTCACATTCAACGACATATGGTTTTTCGTTATTATACTAAGCAACAATTTGTATATTTTTTTCTCGCATAAGACCTTACAGTCAGCAGGTTGTAAATATACTCTGATATTTACGTAATTAATGAGGTATCCCATAAAATGTGATTTAACCGATCCATATTCCCTTTATGTTGACACGTGTCCTCGACTGAGATGGTAGCCGAATTTCGGGTATAACAGATTAGATTTGAGTTATTATGTAGTTTTGATTAGATCTAAAATATAGAATTCGTTCTTAGCATAGATCGAATGCACTATGAGCAAAATAGTACAAAATAGATTGGATGACCACCGCTATTGAGAATGATAAAGAGGAGATAAAAAATTCTTCAAAAAAAATAAAAAATAGACGAAATAAATAAATAGGAAAAAAATAAATAGGATAAAATTATCAAATGTAGGTGTCAAGGATTGAACTCATGTGTAATGACCGCCTATTAGAATATGGATTATTGAAAGCAATTATCATTTATTATTGATATTTTTATAGTTATGCATGATTTTATTATGTTGTGAGTCCTATTTTTAGAAAGGGGCACTAAAGTTATAATCTCTCATTTCTGAATATTTTATTAAACTCTAGGAGTATTACATATATAAATTATGAATTATGCAAATTTTATGGTTTTTGCTCGACGACGACGGAAAATGCGATGGATGGTCGTTTGTGTCACATGGGTAAGTTTAGAACCTTTTTCTTAGCGGGACAAACATAAGGAATATTTAGAATACCGAGTTTGAGCGGGGTTATGTCTTTTGACCATTTTATCTCTAGGCTTGCTATTGCTTATTTTGAAAGATCAAAGGTACTTTGGTAATTTCATTTTATGGGATGAGGTGGCTTATCCTAAAGGTGACAGTTGGCCACTTTAGATTATTCAGCCTAAGATTTATCCAACAATTAGAGGAATTAAAAAATTAAAAAAAAAAAAAAGATGAAAAACTCAAATTTTCTTACTCTCTCTCTCTCTCTCTCTCTCTCTTCCCTTCGAGCCTAGCAAGAACCCACAAAAATATTAGGATTTTGGTTTGATTTTAAAGAGATCATAGTTGAATCTAAGTGGTGTAAATCAAAGGTAACCCTAGAGCTCTAATATTTGTGTAGTTTGAAGCTTTAATTTTGAGTTGATAATGCAATTTTAAGTGTAGTGGCTGTTAAAGTTAGATTGATTTGTGGTTCAGTTTCTAGATTCTAATTGACATGGAATTGAGTTCTAGCGGTTGGTTAGGGTGTTTTGTGTGGTGAATGAACAAGTTCAAGTTTGAGAACTCAAACTTGGATCATTAATAACATGTTTGGATTTTGTGTATGTGTCTTGCTGTTATTGTTTGGAAAACATTATTTCAGGTTGGTACAATTGTTCTGGAAGGTTTGCCATCGTTTGGATGCAAATTTGACAAGTTTTAAACTTTTTTGGGTTACCTAGTGCAAATTGGTTAACCGGCTTTACAAGGCCTGTAAAATCGATTAACCGGATTAGGGGCAGGTTTCCTGAAAAGTTTTATTTGTCGATTCTTGTTATTTTCAGGGCCTTAGTTAGTTAATTTTTTTATACGTAGGGTATTGTTATAATAGTTTCCCACAGTAGAATCCCTAGTTGCATATATTTACCAGTTTATGCAAATGTGACTTACGACATCCATCCAGCTCATGAGATTTTTCGTTCAGGTCAGCCAACTCACTTAAATTCAGAAACGAGGTAAGAATAGCATAGAACATGTTATATATGTGATTATGTGTATGCGTGATTTATATGCATGCTTATTGTCAGTTGTACACTACCAACACTAGTACGGTAGTGGTACTAAGTGCATTAGTATAGTGTATGATGTTTAAAGAGTACAGTACGGTGTTACCAATACTGGTACGGGTAGGTACGGAGGGTACGGGTCAAATCCTACCAACACTCGTACAGTAGCGGTACGTAGTGCATGTGGTACAGTGGTTGTACCTTAGTAATAAACATTCTTACTTATCTGATAAGCCTTGTAGATAAGCGTATGGGCGCCTAAATACAAGTCCGTAATATATTATTTTTTTATATACTTTTCTTACTCAGTTTGTTGACTCACAGTTGCTACTTTTATGTGTAGGTACAGGAAAGGCGAAGGCTGAACATGAGTGAGCTCCAAGCTTAGATGGTGATTATACATGTCAGGACGGGCGACTTGGGGTGTTCGATCTCGAGACATCTTGGGCAGTATTTTGCAGTCGCTCTGCGACATGTTGGTAAAAATATTTTGGCTATGTTTGTAAAAGTTTAAATTCGAGATCGCGATTATGTAAATATAAGTATTTATAAAGTTTGATAATTTTAGGTGAGGAAGTTAATTAGAAAATAACTGTAGCGCGCCTAAGTATCAGGGCGTTACATCATGTTATTTAACAAGAGATAGGATAACTTACCAAGCATGCTAGAATAACTATGTTGTGTAAATTGATTCATATTGATTTACATTTTGTTATGTATCAAATATAAATATATCAATGTGCTTTCGAATGTAATAATATTCGTTTGCTTTTTAATTATATATGTGTATACTAACTAATCCATGCATGATTTATATAGATAGTGTAATTAAAATAAATACTTAATTTAATATTTAGAAATTACAAATAAATTTAAAATTGACCTTAAACTGAATTCAAGAGTAATGATATTATGAATATGTATTATATACTATTTTGTGTATGATTATATAAATAATATAATTAATGTAACTCATTAATTTTATATTTAAAATTTTTAAATACAAAAGTAAATTAATTAACATAATATGATATATTTTTTATATTATTAAATTAATCGAATTCTTAAATTAAATATAAATAAAGAAAAAGAGAAAAGAAAATATTTCAGGTTGAACTCATGACATTTTAATTGTTTTAAGAGTACTTATATATTAATTAATATAAGTTGAACACATGTTCAAATTTTCTATAAGTACCATTATTGTTGTAAAAACAAATTTAATTAAATATTTTCTATGTAAATTTAAAATTAAAATTAAATTTTTAATAGGTATAAAATAAAAAAAAATTAAAAAATTTATGATTTGGAGTTAGGTTTGGAGTTTTGTTAGTTAAATCTATAATTAATAATATTCAAAATTAATTATAAATAAATAAATATATTAATTATAATGTAGTTTTTAAAAGTTAATTTTTGACATATATTATATTGAATCAAGGCTATAAATTACTATCTCTATTGATAAGTATTGTACCCAATTCCCTCCAATTAATAAATAATGTATACAACCATATTAAAAATTAATATAGGTAAAAATAAAGGTCATTCTAAAATTAAAAGTAATAACTCGACCGTATTATTCTAAAATACAAAATTAAAAGATTAAAGAAAATAAAAATGTAAGAATATAATATGAAGTATATTCTTTAATATATATATTTATATATATAGGGTATTCTTTAAGTGAGAGCACCACTTTTCCTCTTATGAATAAGGGCATTTTTATAACCCTTGATTTTCAATCGAATGGCTTTAATTTATTTGTTTATCATAGGAGTGTTGTATTAGATTTTTTTCAATTATCTTTTTTTTAAAATTGAACCCACATAAATGTTATACATGTAGCAGTTTTTATTAAATTAATATTCTTATTATTTTAACTTTTTTAAAGGCTATAATAGTTTTTGTAATGTGCACGTAGCAGTTTTTATTTATTTTTTTTTTTACAATTTCTTATTTATGTGTTTTTTTATAACATTTGTTATTTTTTTTTTCTGTGTGTTTGGATTTAAAGTGTTTTGAATATAGATTAAATCAATAAAAAAAAATGACATATGGAGTATTAGAAAATATATTCAATTTATTTATAAATTTTTATTGTATCTACTCATCTATTTGTTAATCACTTCTTCTTCTTTACTTTTTTACACTAATTGAAAGAAAGGTTTTCTAAAATAAAAAATTGCTCAATAATTGATTAATTAGTTCAACTGAAAAAATAAATTTAAGACTTATAAGACAAGATGTTGTTGCTTAGCAAAGTCTAAAAATATTTAGGCTTAATATTACATATTTATGAATGATACAAATTTATGAAAAGTAAGTCTCATACTTTTCATAGTTAAGCAAAAAAAAAAAGTCATACTTTGCATGAGTATAAAAAAACAACATATTTTTAAAATAATAAAGAAACAAAAGAGTTTGAGGTGATGAAGGTAAAATCACAATATAATTTTTTTTTAAAAAAAAAAATGTATACCAAACACTATCCCACTCAACAACACATGTTAATACCATACAACCACCCTATTCAACCAATAAAAAGTCTAATAATGCTCTTACAGGTGAGAGTAAAAGTAATGCTCTCACCTTAGAATTTTCCTATATACATATATATAATAAAAATGAAATAAAACTAATCGTTGACTCAATATATGTAATCAAAATATATTATTGTTATAAAAAAAGATATTAAAATTAATAATATATCAATGGTATAAATTAATTCAAGACTTAAAAATTCAAAACACCTAAGATCAATTGTATCTAAATCATGAAAGCTACAAAAGAGAAAAGAATAGAAAAGCAAAATATATATGTATAATAGTATATGATATCAATAAAATTTAAATTAAATAAAAATAAATTAGAGTTGAAAGGAAAAACGATATGAAACTGAATAAATTAGGTTTTGAGATAATTATAAGCGTACTATAAATTAGATTTTGAGATAATTCGAAAGAAAAAAAATAAAATATTAATAAATTTAAATTAAATATATAATATTTTAGTAATTAATAAAATAAACTTACAAAATTAAGTTAGGCATCAGAAGGATTACAAGTAACAACCAACTCATATGTTGACATGGCTATCTCAAAATTTTCTTAGCATTTAACATGTGATTAATGGCCATCCCATAAAATATAGCATCTTAAGTAACAACCTGCTCATAGGTTGACATTAGATTTCTAAATTTACAATCTATGCCACCACTTACGGACCTCCAACTAAAGTCGCTACCACCTCTAATCATTGGTGGCAAAGAGACAAAGATTAAGAGCCTCTACCTGCAGATACCATATATATGGCATTCCTTAGTCGAAGCATCCATGCAATTTTGATATTTTTGTACACCAAAAACTAAAAAAATTAAACTATTAGCCTAGAAGATCAAATAAAATATGAAGTCTTTACTATTGTCCGTTGAAACTCTTATAAGCATCTAAGCGTAAGTTGATGTACCGTAGGAAAAGAGTTGTGGTATACCCAAGTCAGAAGTTGCACATCTCACATATTGCCCTACTAGATATAAAATGAAACTACCAAGAAAGAAACAAAACCACTACTGAATGGGAGACACCCATTTGCTTTAGATCTCTAGTGTCAGTGGAGAATCAAAGTTCCACAGGCTAAAACAAAATTTTGGGAATTACAGATTTTGGGGTTTAGGTTAATGATATCAGAAATCGGGATGTCGATTTGGGAGTTTGTGGCAAGGTCAGTGTATATTGAGAAATTTGAATTTCGATCCATTTGTCTTTCACTATGTTTTTTATTTTATTTAAGCGTTTATATATTACAACATGTTTAACCTGGGACTCGAATCCATATGGCTACTTCTAGCCTCAAGTGGTTTTGTTTTTCACTATGTTAGTTTGCAGATATAGGTGCCTATGGCACCTTCCACTTTTTCTTTTTTATTAATATTTCTTTTCTTTTTTTTGCTATAATTAAGAGCTATGCAAGTAGGCGTAATAACTTTTATAGGTTATTACTGTAAGACCGATTATCGTTCCCACGGACTACTTATCAAGTACCAATATTCTATTTTGGGTTGAGATGCAAAATGACCCTAAATTTGGAAACTTAGTTAGTAAATGTCCACTTTTTAAAAAAATTAAAAAAATGGCCAAATCTAATAAATTAGCTAATAAAAATTATAAAAATACATTTATCACATATTTTTTAAAAGAAATATATATAATAATAAAATTAAGTTACATAATTTTTTTAGTATTGCATATTATTATATTGTAACAAAAATAAATAAATGTATTAGATCATTTAAATATATACAGCAGTATTAGATATATCGTAGTACTAAAAATTAATATACCGTAGTAATAAAATTATATACTACAAAGAAATTATAACAATACTAAATTAATACTCAAAAAATATATATATCATGCTAACAAAATTATATATACCACCATTAAAATATGAATACATACCAAAAAATTTATATATAATAAAATGAAAACTAAATATCATATTAAATAAATGATATATTATAGACAAGAAAAACCATATACCATACAAGAAAACGTATATACCTATAATAAAAAATTAAACAAAATAATATAATATTATTAAAAAATTATATATATCATATTAATAAAATTATCACATATGTATACTAAAATAAAAACTAAACACGCATTATCTAAAATAAAATAATATACTATACAATAAAACTTATATACCATATAACATAAAATATATACCTTACAATAGAAATATATATAATAATAACAATAAATAAAAATAAAAATATATAGGATGCTAATAAAATTATATATCATGTCAACAAAAGTACAATAGAAAATGGAATTTAAAAATTATTTAAAAAAATTATATACTGTATAACAAAAAATACATATACCATACACCAAAACATATATACAAAAAATAAGAATAATAAAAATATAGATTACTAATATATATATATATATATGTATGTATACTATACTAACCAAATTATATACGACAATTAAAATATGTATACCATTGTATATAATAAAATAAAAACTAATTAAATATTATTTAAAATAAATAATTATACAATCAAAAACTATAAAAATAATAATTAAAATATGTAGCATGCTAATTATAAAATTATATACATACATTAAAATATTTTTATTATGCTAATAAAATTATATACCACTATTATACATTAACATATCATAATAAGAAATAAATATCATCTAAGAATATTAATATTCCATACAACAAAATAGAAATATACCGTACAACAAAATCTATATACCAACAACCCAAAACAACTCATAAAAAATTAAAAAAAATTGACATAACTTTAAAATAAAAAAAAAAAAACTTAAAAAAACTAATATAGATATACCATAATATTTAATAATTTGCTTCTAATTCTAAAAAAAAATTAATGATTTTGAAATGAGGACATTTACTAATATAGTATTATGGTTTAGGGTCATTCCTATATTTTTTTTTAAAATGAGGACATAAACTAACATAGTCCTATGATTTAGGGCCATTTACAATAATTTCCCTTCTATTTTATATTCTATTTGATAATCAAAATTAGAATTTTCAAAAATGACTATAACGAATACAAAAGTTAAATGAAGAATAACAAAGAAAAATAAAATAAATTCAAACATAAAAATGAGAAATTGTGAATTTTAATCTCCTCCACTATCTACTTTATTATTCATTGATGTAGGAGATTCAAAAGTGTGAGATATTCAGGTTAAGAAATATACAACTCGACCTATTGAAAATTCTCTATAACTCTATGTTATCCAAATTTTGTACTTTGACGTGGCATCACACGATGGTGACACGTGGAATCAACTTTATGTACCTGCTCGCAAGAAATATGCCGAACAAAGCACCACATACATTCGCTCGGACGAAGTCCTCTTAGCCGGGCAGTGAGCAATCCGCGCAGCACGCCAACACTTAGCAAATTCAGCTTTCGCATCGTGAGTAACCAAAGAAATCCCTATAACTTTGGGATCAGATCATAGAGATATGGCAAGCTTCGAGAAACTCTAATAACAAGAATTAAGATTGTCCCAAATAAAGTGATAAACTTTTAAACAAAGAAGCAACAAGGCGTACATTGTCGACCTCGGAAGGATAAGGAAAAAGGCTCCAGCTCGCTATCACGGTCACTGGAACCAAGCTCCTGTAGGGACATCCTCATACACAATAATTAAAGATGTATTCAAATACACGATCATTTTGATCCAATAAATGCGAGAGGATCACATCTATATGATTCTCAAATAATAACCGCATTTACACAACGTGATATGTAATCAAACCCCATAATTTTAGGGGATGATCGTTGTAAAAAGATTACAGTCAACTTTTTAATTAACTGCCTACTATGTGATTATAAATAGTGGCAAGTAAGATCAAAAAAGTGGACGAAAAAAGCATACAAAAAAGGCTCTGAGAAAACTGTCAGAAATCTGAATAAGATTGACTCGTAAACTATGCATAATTTTAACTGTAAAACCACGTAAAAAATCCTGTGTGTTCATATTTTCATTTTACATCTTTTATTTTTTCTATGTGAGATTGTCACTGTTAGGCTTAAATTTAGTTAACGAAAATTTGCGTTAACACAATCTAATTTATTTTGGATTGGTTAGTTTTAAATATTAAATTATTTAATATTTTTTTCACATAACTAATAATAAAATAAAAACAACCCAATATTGTTTTATGTCGCCAACAACAAATTAAAATAAATAAAACAAAAAATAACTAACCCAAGGGAAGAAAAAAATTATATATATATAAAGAAATATTAACTTTTGTTTTATTGTATGTACTTCCATAATAAATAAATTGTAATTATGTGCACTTACACATCCAATAAATTTTTCAACAATAAACTATTATATTTTGATGATATTAATGCCATGTTATACGTCTTATAATTATTCAAAGTTATCATAGAGTATTCAATTTTAATGAGATCGAGGGTAATCGAGATCATTTAAATATTTTTTACTGCAAAACTTTTCATCTATTTATTATGCATTTTTTTATATGACAAAATTTAATATTCAATTTTTTATTTGACAAATTTTTTCATTTGATTACTATTATTATTGCATGTGATATTTTATTGTTCACTACTACACTTTATGTAATACATCCATCAATATATATTAACAAATAAAAACTTAAAACTTTCCACCACAATAATTATAAACTTTAAAATTTTATAATATAAGAATTGTTCCATAGTAATTAATCTTAAAAAAAAAAATTATTATTTAGAAAAAAGAAATAAATTTAAATTATTAAATTAATTTTAAAGCTTAAATTAAATATAAATAAAATAATAAAAATTATTATGTTTTTTCAAATGATTGAACTTAAGTCATTGTACTTGATGAAAAAAAAAAAGAAATTCAAATTATTAAATTAATTTGAAAGCTTAAATTAATACAAATAAAATACAAAAAAATTATCATGTTTTTTCAAATGATGGAACTTAAGTCATTGTACTTGATGTAAGATAATTTTACCACTTACAGGATGATTATATTATTGATTGTATTGATTATTATAGGATTAAATAACTTGAATATACTATACATTTCTAGCTACAATTATTAATCAGTGGAAAATAAAATTGCAAGTGTGTTTTTTGCCGATAATAATACCTAAGTTATAAGTTTGAAATATTTATAAGTACCTAACTGTTAAGTGTTAAGTAAATTACCACGTGACCATTTCTAATTGGTCTAAGTTATTAAATTTTTGTTTTTAAAAAAAATTAAATTAAATATACCAAGAAGAAAATGACACGTGGATAATGACTTAATATTTAATGGTCGAGTACCTACAGAGTTCCCAAAATATTACTTAGGTATTATTAGCGCCAAAAATAAAACGTAGGTATTTATTTGCAACTGGAAGTTAAAATAGATATTTATGTCGCAAATTACTCTTTTTTATCCATGTTTTTTTTGTAGATGTTTTGTGGACCATTTTGTATATGAGTTGGCGTGTAGTTTTTTAGTGTTACGTGTTGAATCTCTAGCTTTTTTGGTGTGAAGTTTGAAGACGTTATAGCTTTATTGTCTAAATTTCTTGGGGTAGTTTTGTCCCATGTTGCTCGCTTACTTTAGAAGTTCAAAGTTTGACAAAACATGCTATTCGGTTATACAATGAGCTATCCTAGTTCAAGGAGATTTCTGTGCTATTTGTGGATGTCTGCATTGTAAATTCATGAGTGATTCTTATAACTTTATTAAAAAAAAGACAAATAGATCCATAGATAAATATTTGCAAGCGCTTTCTTGTCATAGAAAATTTTTTTTCCATAGGAAATTTAAAAAAATCATCTTAACTTTTTTTCATCAATAAATGATGCTCAATTATTCAATGCACCATGTACATTTATTTTTAATAAGTGCTGCACCTAACAAAGGTGCCTAATTTTGGTAAAAAAGAAATTACGGCATGTGAATATTTAATGAGTATCAAATTACAAAATATTTAGTTAATTTCTTTACCCCCACTCCAATCTATAAAGCTATAAATAGGATAGTTTTCCATTCATAGTAATTGCCAACATTACGACTAAAGAAAAATGAAGTACTCAACATTCTGTTTTTGGTATGTTTGCAAGATAATATTTTTCTTTCTCTCATTCAATATCCAAATTTCAATAGCTAATCCTCAAGAAAACTTCCTTAAATGCTTCTCACAATATATTCCCACCAATGTAACAAATGCAAAACTCGTATACACTCAACACGACCAATTTTATATGTCTATCCTAAATTCGACCATACAAAATCTTAGATTTACCTCTGAAACAACCCCAAAACCACTTGTTATCATCACTCCTTTAAATGTCTCCCATATCCAAGGCACTATTCTATGCTCCAAGAAAGTTGGCTTGCAGATTCGAACTCGAAGCGGTGGTCATGATGCTGAGGGCATGTCCTACATATCTGAAGTCCCATTTGTTATAGTAGACTTGAGAAACATGCATTCGGTCAAAATAGATGTTCATAGCCAAACTGCATGGGTTGAAGCCGGAGCTACCCTTGGAGAAGTTTATTATTGGATCAATGAGAACAATGAGAATCTTAGTTTTCCTGCTGGGTACTGCCCTACTGTTGGCGCGGGTGGACACTTTAGTGGAGGAGGCTATGGAGCATTGATGCGAAATTATGGCCTCGCGGCTGATAATATCATTGATGCGCACTTAGTCAATGTTGATGGAAAAGTTTTAGATCGAAAATCCATGGGGGAAGATTTGTTTTGGGCTATACGTGGTGGTGGAGGAGAAAACTTTGGAATCATTGCAGCGTGGAAAATTAGACTTGTTGCTGTCCCATCAATGTCTACTATATTCAGTGTTAAAAAGAACATGGAGATACATGAGCTTGTCAAGTTAGTTAACAAATGGCAAAATATTGCTTACATGTATGAAAAAGAATTATTACTCTTTACTCACTTTATAACCAGGAATATTACAGATAATCAAGGGAAGAATAAGACAACAATACACAGTTACTTCTCCTCCATTTTCCATGGTGGAGTGGATAGTCTAGTCGACTTGATGAACAAGAGCTTTCCTGAATTGGGTATTAAAAAAACAGATTGCAAACAGTTGAGCTGGATTGATACTATCATCTTCTACAGTGGTGTTGTAAATTACAACACAACTAATTTTAAAAAAGAAATTTTGCTTGATAGATCAGGTGGGCGGAAGGCGGCTTTCTCGATTAAGTTAGACTATGTTAAGAAACCGATTCCAGAAACCGCAATGGTCACAATTTTGGAAAAATTATATGAAGAAGATGTAGGAGTTGGGATGTTTGTGTTTTACCCTTATGGTGGTATAATGGATGAGATTTCAGAATCAGCAATTCCATTCCCTCATCGAGCTGGAATCATGTATGAAATTTGGTACATAGCTTCATGGGAGAAGCAAGAAGATAATGAAAAGCATATAAACTGGATTCGGAATGTTTATAATTTCACGACTCCTTATGTGTCCCAAAATCCAAGAATGGCGTATCTCAATTATAGGGACCTTGATTTAGGAAAAACTAATTTCGAGAGTCCTAATAATTACACACAAGCACGTATTTGGGGTGAAAAGTATTTTGGTAAAAATTTTAATAGGTTAGTAAAAGTAAAAACCAAGGTTGATCCCGATAATTTCTTTAGAAACGAACAAAGCATCCCACCTCTTCCCCTACGTCATCATTAATTATCTTAAATAGATCTATTTCTCTTATCAAATTATTAGTCCTTATAACATAAATAATGTTGGGTTTTTGTGCCTTAACTAAAACTCTATTTTAATGTTATCTTAAATTTTCACTTATCAATAAAAGAAGAGAATTATTGTATTGCATTTTTAATACTCGGTCCACATGTTTGTTTCATGATTATTTGGTTGATTTATAAATTCTTTTAAATCCTTATCATATTGTTATTGTTGATTACTGTGTTGTCTACACAGTGGAAAGTAATCAAGATTATGTGATTAAATATTACTCCCACGATTTATTAGTACACGTGATTTCTACTAATATAATAATCAACAATGTGGTGTACTTACGCTTAGTTAGTGGTCTGTCCTTTTCAAGGTGTTATACCCAAAATTCAGCTAGTGCTTCAGAGAAGGACAAGTGTCAAAATGCGAGAATAGGAATCGATTAATAGTAATTATATTAATGAGTATTTGAATGGAACAACTGATTAAATGAAGAGATGGTGGACAATATTTATAACTTGTTGATTGTAAAGTCTTAAGCGAGATAAGGATATACAAACTATTGTCTCGTGTGTTGATGAGAAATCGTTCTACGATAAAAGGTACAAGGCGAGGGATCAACCTCGCTATGCATGAGAAGATGAAGATCAGGCATGATGACTGCTAAGACACTTTGCGTATAATACACATTATACAAACTAAGTCTAATATTTGAATAAACTTGAATGGCGAGATATGTATCTCGCTACAGGAAGACATACTCATGGTACCTTTGCTAATCGGATTCAAACATCTTTCAGCAAAATTCATTGCACCACCGAGTCAAGTCTCTCAGACAGAGTATTATGTATTTAATAGCATAAACGACGAGAATTACATTATTAACTTCAGAAAGATATGAGAGAAGCTCTAACTCGCTGCCGGGGATATTATTGCTATGTCCCTAGCGAGATGTCTGAGGACAATATGCTTTATAACATATTTAATTCACGTATGCATTGACCCAGTAGAAACGAACCAATCAAAGCTGTGTGATTCTCAGATATTGACAAAATTTATTTTACGTGGGATGTAATCCAATCCCATAATTTCAGGGGATTATTGTTGTAAAATATCATTCAAATCTATAATTAACTGTCCTCCTATGCAATTATAAATAGGAGCAAGTTGTACTGAAAGGCACAAAAAAATTCATTAAAGAAAAGGCCCTAAAACAGTATCAGAAATCTAATAATATTGACTTGTGGACTATGCAGAATTTTAACTCCAAAACCACGTAGAAACCTTTGTGTTCTTATTATTTATTTATTGCTTTTGTTTTCTATGCAAGTCTATCATAATTGTTATCCCAAATTTGGCACTCTGACATGTCATCACGAGAATGGTGAAACGTGGACTCTACTTAGAGCATCTGTTGGGGTCAATATGCCGAGCAGGATGCCTCGCTGGCATATCCAAAATGGAATACTCAACGAGCCGTGCAGAATGAGCAATACTTAGCGAATTCAACTAAACGCATCGTGAGTCACCAGCTCAATCCCTATAACTCAGGGATCAACTTACGTGAATGTAGCATACACACGATCCCACTATCAGTGTATTCAGCCTCAATCCCACGATCCTTGCATTCAGCATTGATCACACGATCTTTTTGTTTATGCGCATTGTAACGAGAGAGGAAACTCTTCCTCCTCAAGTTTCCTGCCCTATAAATAGTGAGGAATGTTCACTGGGCAAAGGACAGAGAAATTGTACGTCGAAATGCTATAAGCTGAGGCTATCTAAGAATTATATATTCGGAGATATTATTGTAAGAGCTATAAGAAAAGGAATCTTCTTCCTTATTCTTAAGTCAATACAACTAACGAGGATTAGGCTATTACCGAATCGCTTCTGGCTGAACCTCTATAAAATTTCTATGTCTTATTATTGCTTTACTACATATTCTTATTACGACATATCGTTTATCACTTATCAAAAATACTCATTGTCGTTGGCTAAAAGCGAAGTCAACATTTTGGTGCTTTCATTGAGAGAAGAATCACAGATCGCTATTTCGACATGATGGTATAAACTCGTAGAGGCCTGTACGACCCAACAAACTCACAGACGATGGATCCGACGTTGCAGGACCCAGGGAGTTCAAGGGTTCCACCCGCTGTGAATCCTGGACAGATGGGAAGCGTGGTGAATGGTGGGACAACTCCTGTTACTGAAACTGCGCCTGGTGTGCAAGAGACCAGAAACAACGGTTCCGCACACAGTTAGGGCGTTCATAACACGACTGTTCCACCAGGCATCAATGCCCAAACGACCATCGGAGACACAATCGAATTGGAAAACCTCCGCGCTACGCTCGGACTCATGCAGGGTCACAACAATACCCTGCATCACGATCAGGAGGAATTACATGCCGCAGTAAACCTCACGTTTGACGAGCAGAGGCGTATGTTCACCGAGTGGAGAGACAAAGAGATGGAGGCATTAAGGGCTCACCATGCAGAGATCGAATCGTAGTTGGCAAGCCACTGTAACCGAGGATGGAAAGTTATCCGCGATACTGGGGGGCATTGAAGTCCTTGGCGAACTATGGAAGGATATAAGGAAAAACAGACCGGTCGACTCAATGAGCGATTTCCTTGACCGGGCCGAAGGTTTCATCAAGCTTGAATAAGCCATTCAGCGAGCAGAAGGTGAGCAAAAACCGAACAAAACGAAGGTTCCTTCTACTGGAACATCCGCCCAACTTCCCCAATATTCCAGCAATTCAAGTGGCAAGCGTTCAGGAAACAACCACTAGCAAGGAAACGGGAAGAAGGGAAAGTTCACCAAAAAACCCGGACAGACTCCCCGTGATCGCGCCAAACACACTGCATTCATTATCTTAACTGAAGATATAGAAAGTGTGTATATAGAAACTCAATCGCTAATTCCGTACAAGAAGCCCGGGCCCATGAAGAAAGATACCAGCAAAAGGGACATGACAAAGTTTTGTCGGTTCCATGGAGACTACGGCCACGACACCAACGAATGCTACAACTTGAAGTGGGAAATAGAAGTTCTGATCAAGAAAAACAACCCGCACTTACCGAAGTATGTCAAGGCCAACCAAGGTCAGAATAACCAGGATCTGATGCCTCCGCCAATAGATGGACACTTGCAAGTCAGCATTGGAGGTCGGCACATCTCTGGAGACACGGGCGAAGCTCGAGAACGATATGCCCGCACAGCTCAATACGAGCAAGAAGAAGTCATCCTGGCCGTGGAAGAAAGGAAGCCCAAAGTTCCACGGGGAAGAGACCCAACCATAACATTCAACGACGAAGATGATGTCCAGATAAGATTTCCGCACAACGACCCGCTACTCGTGGAAGTCCAGATAGCAAATAAAATGGTGTCCTGGACCATGATCGATAATGGATCTTCTTCAAATATTCTGTTTAAGACTGCTTACAACAAGATGGGGCTCCAGCTCAAGGATTTGACTCCATGCCTTCAGCCCGTCTATGGTTTCTCCGGCCAAGGAGTTGCGCCTCTAGGACAAATCCGGCTACCCCTCACAGTTGGACAAGCTCCGACGAGCATAACTATCATGGCACAATTCCTGATATTGGATGTTCCTTCAGCATTTAACATAATGCTAGGCCGACCAGCCTTGTATGACTTAAGAGCTGTCACATAAATATTCCACTCGTGCCTGAAGTTTCCAACCAAAAACGGGGTAGGGTGTCTTAGAGGGAATCAAAAATCTTCTCGAGAATGTTATAACCTTGTTGTGGCAAAGGCTAAGAAGGAAGTATCCTCCAGCTAGAGCCCGGACAAGGGAATAAATATTCCCAAGTAGGAAACTTCCCAAGGCGAGGATGAAGATGTGGATCCTCGACTTGGGGACCCAAGCAGCAATGTTGGACCTGTGGAAGAATTAGAAGAGATCGAGATCGATCCAGCTATCCTAGCCAGAAAGCTGAAAATCGAAAGGGTTTGTTGCTCGAAGTAAAATCAGAATTGATAAAATTTCTTAGAGCAAACCTAGATGTTTCGCGTGGTCACAGGCGAATATGGTCGGAATCGATCCTTCTATTATTTTGCACGTCCTGAATATCGATCCTAACATCCGGCCAATTCAGCAAAAACGAAGATTGCTGGATAAAGAACGAGCAGTAGCCCTGAAAGACGAAGTTGAAAAGCTGCGCAACAACAACTTCATCATTGAAGCCTTTTATTCGGCTTGGGTTGTGAACCCTGTTCTCGTGCCTAAGCTGAACAAGAAATGGCGAGTCTGTATTGACTTCACAGACCTCAACAAAGCATGCCCTAAAGACTGTTTTCCACTTCTAAGAATCGATTAGCTCGTCGATGCAACAGCCGGGCACGAAATATTAAGCTTCATGGATGCTTATTCGGGATACAATCAAATCAAGATGCATCCACCAGACCAAGAACATACAAGTTTCCAGACAGATATGGGTCTCTACTGCTACAAAGTCATGCCATTTGGTCTTAAAAACGCTGGAGCTACATACCAAAGATTGGTCAACAAAATGTTTAAAGATCAGATTGGCAGAAATATGGAAGTGTACGTGGATGATATGCTCGTCAAATCTAGAAAGGCTGGGGGGCATATAGACGACCGGAACGAATGTTTCAAAGTCCTCAAGAAATACAACATGAAACTAAATCCCCTAAAATGCTCCTTCAGAGTCAGCTCGGGAAAGTTTCTAGGCTTCATCGTCAACGCTCGAGGAATTGAAGCCAATCTGGAAAAAATCCAAGCCCTCCTGGATATGAACTCGCCAACAAAAACCAAAGAGGTACAAAGCCTAACTGGTCGAATTGCCACACTTAGCAGATTCGTGTCAAAATCAACGGATAAATGTGTCCCATTCTTCAACATCCTGCGAGGAAACAAAAAGATCGAGTGGACAAAAGAATGTGAAAGAGCTTTTCAAGACCTAAAGGCACAGCTCGGAAAACCTCCCGTCCTCTCTAAACCTCTGGACGGTGAGGAACTGGGGATATACCTAGCAGTAACGGAGAATGCCATAAGCGCCGTACAAATCAGAGAAGAAGATGGTGTGCAGCATCCAGTCTATTACATCAGTAAAAGACTTATCAAGGCCGAAGGCCGATATCCGTTGATAGAAAAGCTCACCTACTGCCTCATCTTAGCAACAAGAAAGCTAAGACCTTACTTTCAAGCTCATTCTGTTCGGGTGTACACCGACCAACCACTACGACAAATACTGCAAAAGCCAGATGCCTCTAGACTATTACTCAAGTGGGCGGTGGAATTGGGCAGTACGAAATCAACTTCCAACCTCGAACAGCTATCAAAGGCCAATCCTTGGCCGACTTTGTGGTGGAATGCACAGGCTAAACTGAAAGCATCCCAGAAGGCAATCTCGAGTCAACACCACAGCCGACCAACACTGAAAACAGGCCGACCTGGAAGCTGCATGTAGATGGGTCGGCCACAGATCAGCTATCCGGCGTAGGAATTGCCCTTGTCACACCTGGGGGGCAACACCTGCATGCAGCGGTCAAATTCGGATTCAAAGCCTCCAACAACGAGGCTGAATACGAAGCCCTAATTGTTGGACTCAAACTAGCGAAGGAGATGAAGGCCGAGAACATCGAGATCTGCAGTGACTCACAGCTGGTGGTTAATCATGTATTTGGCGAATACGGGGCTCGGGGAGGAAAAATGATAGCATATCTGAGCAAAATACATGATCTGCTCGCACAATTCAAAAGCTATAGCCTCAGGCAAATTCCAAGAGAAGAAAATACAACAGCAGACGCGCTAGCCCGATTGGCGAGCAACAATATAAGTGACAAGGCGAACGTGGTCCCGATCCAGTTTCTTGAAGAGCGTAGCAGCACCGGCACGGAAGAAATCGAAATGATCGATACATCTCCGAACTGGATGACGCCAATAGCAGCCTATCTCAACTTTGGGGAACTCCCAGATAACCGAAATGAAGCTCGGAAAATTAGAAAAAAGGCAGCATGGTACATCATCGTAGACGGGATCATGTACAGAAGAGGATTCTCAATGCCCTTACTCAGATGCATCACACAAAATGAAGTTGTACGACTTCTATATGAAGTTCACGACGGATTCTGTGGAAATCATGCAGCCGGACAGAGCTCATCAAAGAAAATTCTAAGGCAAGACTACTTCTGGCCGACGATGATTGAAGATTCGAAAGCTTATGTCAAGAAGTGCGAAGAATGCCAGTGATTTTCAAAGATACCAAGAGCTTTGCCCAACGAGCTGACACAAATGCAAAGTCCGTGGCCCTTTGCCATCTGGGGAATTGACCTAATCGGACAGTTACCTAAAGGTAAAGGCGGAGTGTAGTATGCAGTGGTAGCAGTCGACTACTTTACTAAGTGGACTGAAGCCGAACCACTCGCAACTATCACATCAAAGAAGGTTCAAGACTTTATAGTGAAGAACATCATATGCCGGTTTGGACTATCGTACAAAATAGTTTCGGACAACGGCAAGCAGTTCGACAGTCAATCTTTCACTGATTTCTGTGCGAACCATGGCATCATCAAAAGCTTCTCCGCAGTGGCACATCCCCAAGCAAACGTTCAAGTTGAAGCAGTCAACAAGACCTTGAAGGATACACTAAAAAAGAAACTTGAAGATGCCAAAGGAAATTGGCCAAAAGAACTCCCTGAAGTTCTATGGTCATACCGTACAACGGAAAAAACAACAACTGGTCACACACCATTCTCAATGGCATACGGTTATGAAGCTATGCTGCCTGTCGAACTCGAGCCACCATCCCACAGAAGGTTGACGTACGATAAAGTTACCAATCACATACTCCTTGAAGAATCACTTGATGAAATCGAAGAAAAACGAGCAACTGCAAACTTAAAGTTGATAGCTCATCAACAAAAAGTAGCTCGGTATTTCAACAAACAAGTGAAAGCTCGGAAATTCTTTGTGGGAGATATGGTCCTAAGAAGGGTATTCCTAAACACCAAAGACAGCATGTCAGGCGTACTAGGACCCAACTCGGAAGGACCATACCAGGTGGTTGAAGTTCTCGACTCCGGATCATACAAACTGGGTAAGTACGACGAAAAAATGCAACTAATTCTAGTAGAACGATATTGGAATGGAGAACATTTAAGGAAATACTACCAATGATTACTCAGGTTGGGTAGACCACTCCAAAGTACTCAGGTCAAATAAACCATTTCAAACTACTCAGGTCGGGTAGACCACATTAAAGTACTATTGAACATTCGCTTATAAGTGAATGGCCTCTTCGGCGGACTACGCGCAAAGGCTTCATAAACAAAAGTACTCAGGTCGGGTAGACCACTTTAAAGTACAGTTTCTTATTTGTTTTATGTCATGTTAAGCTAAAAAGATCATATTAGATCACTAGCTCTGATATAAGTTACTACGGTAACAAACACATTTTCGATCAATAAAAGAATAAAGATAGTATTTCCAATTCTATTGAGTCAAAAATATCAGCATGATTATAATTTACCTCAAGTGCCTACAAAGGTTTGGTCGAACCCCAATCACCGAACAGAAAAGCAATATATTTGCGAAAGACAAGTGACCAAGAGTCATACGTCTTCTCGGTCACTTGGGGGGCACCTATACCTGTACAAAGCATTTGGTAAACATAAAACAATCACATTTGCACTGCAATTATAAACAGAGAATGAAATTCATTAAGGATAACGAGAGCATATAGTACCGGGATTAAAAGCTGCCCGGTTAGCCCGTTGTCCAAAAAATGAAAAATAATTCCAAGTTTAAAGACCGCTTGGCCGGTCATGATGTCTTAAAGGCCTTGAGGCCATATATTATGTATATAAATATATATAAACAGGAGAGATAATGTTACAATACTTTTATTTATTATTTATTTTATCTTAAGTACAAAAATTGGCCAGTTGTGAACATTTTCAAATGTTAAATAAAAATGTGACATTATGATTTTCTGCTTTTAACGCTTGTAAATAAAATTAATATTTTTATAAAAGTACAGGTGTTACAATCATAAACTTACCGTAATATCATTCTAAGTAAATATCACTTAGTTGATCTTAGATCAATAATTTCAATCCTGATATGGTTAGGTTCTGATTTAATTATATTGTCTAATTTATGTTCTTTGACTTGTTCGTTAAAGTTGATCAAATGAATCTTCCCAATACTTACATCTTAGAAACATGGTAGTACAATTGTGATGAGAGCGTAATCATAGATATAAAATCTCTAGCTTCTATAAATGAATCGAAGTGAAACGATAATTTCCTTTAGCTAAACGAGATTAATTATAGGAGTACTCACTTCAATAATTATATTAGTTTACTGATATATCATTTACAAGAACCTAAGTGTTTTAAGGATAAAATAAATTGAAGGGTATAAAGGTAAAATTATCCATACTCGATGTGATAAAGGTTCAAAATGATATTCTTCTTGATCAAAAAAAAAATGGAAAAATTCAGTCATGCGTTTCTTATGTAAGTTATGCTATTAATTATTTTAGTGTATTTATTATATTGTATGCCGTTTACTACAATCTGCCTATAGTGGTATTTTGTCGATTTATGATATATAATATGATATGTTGATAAGTTAGAGGTGAGATTCAATTTATGCAAGATAGATTAATTTGTGCTTTAGGGTCACAAATGTTCTACGTTCTAGTAGTTCTTTATTAGTGATCCGTTGAGTTGAGCCAATTTATAAACTCCAATTCCATTTACTACTTCGATGACATATGGACCCTCCCAATTCGGGTTGAACACTCCTACAGATGTATCTCTCGTATTTGAAAATTCTCGCCTTAGCACCAAGTCTCCAACATTAAATAATCTTTTCTTGACTCTTTTGTTGAAGTATCTTGTAACTCGGTGTTGATATGCTGCGTTGGTGACTTGCGACTTAGTTCGTTTTTCATCAAATAGATCTAAGGACAATTTTAGAAGTTCTTTGTTTTCTTGTTGATTATAAAACTCTCTTCTATGAGTTAATATGTTCACTTCAACATGTAGCATTACTTCCGAGCCAAATACTACCCACCTGCCTTTGGCAACGCCTAACTTCTTCTTGATAATATCCTTTAAGATTTTATTAACAAGTTGTTCACTTGTCCATTTGCTTGAGGGCTGGATACTAACGAGAAGCTTTTGATAATCTTGTTCCTCTCGCAAAATTCAGTGAACAAGTTGCCATCAAATTGGGTTCCATTATCGGATACTATCCTCATGGGAATTCAAAACCTACAGATAATGTTCTTAACGACAAAGTCAAGGACTTTCTTGCAGGTTATGGAAACAAGGGGCTCTGCCTCCGTCCATTTAGTGAAGAATTCGACTGCAACTACCACCTACTTAGCTCCTCCTCGCTCAGTGGGTAATGCCCCAATTAGGTCAATTCCCCATATAGCAAATGGGTAGGGCAAGGTCATCATTCTTAGTTTTGATGGCGGCACGCGAGGTATCTGTGAAAATCTCTGACACTTTTCACATTTCTTGACAAACTCATGGGTGTCCTTATTGATCGTTGGTTTGTAATATCCTTGTCTAATGATCTTTTTAGATAGGCTTTGCCAACCTTCATGATCCCCACAAACGCCTTCATGAATTTCTTTGATGATTTCACTTACTTCTGTAGGGAAAACACACCTACGGGCATTGAATACTCTCTTTTATATAGTTTGCTTTTGATTATTGTGTAGCAAGGCAGTGAATACAAGAATTTTTGCGCCTCGTTTTTGTCATTTGAAAGTTGTCCGTCGAGTAAGTAATTGATAATAGGAGTCATCTATGTAGGAGAGTTGTCTACCATCTCGACGTCTTCCGTTTCACGTATGCTTAGCTTGCTTAGTACCTCCGCCAGAACTAAGTTCAATTAATCCAAGTCGTTGTGCGAGGCCAGTTTTGCCAAGGCATCGACTTTAGAGTTTTGTTCTCTTGTAATTTTCTTGATTTTAAAATAATTGAATATTTCCAAGCTCTTTTGAATAAATACTTTGCAATTTTTAAGCCTTTAGCCTAGTATTCCCCGAGGACCTGGTTCACAATCAGCTATGAGTCACTATGGCAGATGAGGTTTGTGACTTTTAACACCTCCGCTATCTTTAAGCCATCAATTAAGGCTTCATACTCAGCCTCGTTATTTGATGCGTCAAATTAAAATCTCAGAGCACAGTAAAACTTAAAGCCTTATGGTGATATTAATATAATCCGTGCACCCGAACCCTACTCGTTGGATGCACCATCCACATATAACTTCCATGTTTCCGCATCTTGTTGAACAGGCAAAATTCTTCTAGAGTTCTACCTTCTATCAAGAAGTCGGCCAAGGGTTGGCCCTTGATGGATGTTCGAGAGTTGTATGTTATGTCGAACTGCCCCAATTCAATTGACCATTTTATCAATCTTCCAGAAGCATCTGGTTTTGATAAAACTTGTCTCAAGGGCTAATCGGTTAACACTTTTATGCAGTGCGCCTGGAAGTATGGTCGTAGCTTACGAGACGCGTGGACTAGGCACAAAGCGTGTTTTTTTAGTGGGGGATATGGCTGCACTAATCGCATCTTTCAAGATGGCCAAATAGAGAAATAGTGTCTCTCCAGTTATTGGTTTTGCCAAAAACAGAGGCGTTGCTAGATGCATTTTTTGTTCTGAAAGGCCTCTTCGCACTCTTCTGTCCATTCAAACTTTTTGTTGCCTCGCAATACATTGAAGAATGGCACACACTTAATAGTCAACTTCGAAATGAATCTGTTAAGTGATGCCATCCTTCCTGTTAGTGCTTGTACTTCCTTAGGCTTTGTTGGTGATGGCATGTCTATTAATGCCTTGATTTTCTCGGGATTTGCTTTGATACCTCTCGTGTTGACTATGAATCCCAAAAACTTTCCTGAGAAAACTCCAAAGGAACATTTTTTTGGGTTTAATTTCATGTTATACTTTGTTTACTAATTTGAAGCATTTCGCAAGGTCAGTGGTGTGATCCCTACTTTTTATTGATTTGACCAACATATCATCGACGTAAACCTCCATGTTCCGTCCGATCTGGTTTGCGAACATTTCGTTCACCAATTGCTAATATGTTGCCCCAGCATTCTTCAACCCAAACGACATAACTTTATCACAATAGAGTCCCATGTTTGTTACGAAGCATGTATGCTCTTGATCTGTCACATTCATTTTTATCTAGTTATATCCAAAATATGCATCCATGAATGACATAAGCTCGTGCCCAGCAGTTGCATCCACTAACTGGTCGATCCTGGGTAGTGGAAAATAATCTATTGGGCACGCCTTATTCAGATCAGAGAAATCAATACAAGTTCTCCAAGTTCCGTTAGGCTTTGGGACGAGAACTGGATTGGCTATCCATGTCAGATAAAACACCTCGCATATAAAGTCATTAACAAAAAACTTATCCACTTCCTGTTTTAGTGCTCATTGTCTCTCGGAATCTAAGGGTCTTCTTTTTCTGTCTCTTTACTGGGTAGGTTGGATCAATATTTAAATGGTGGCAGATAATGTTAGGGGCAATCTCTATCATATCTCTATGGCTCCAAGCGAATTGATCCTGGTTCGCCTTTAAGAAATTTATTATCTGCTATTTGAGCTGTTCGTCCAGGTTCTTCCAAATGTATACACACTTTGTGGGATTTCCTGGGTCGAGAATAACCTATTCCAATTCTTCAATTTGTTTTAATAGGTTTCTTTCTTCTTGAACTTGGGGTCAAGATCTTCGTCTTTTTTCTTCCATTTTCTTCTTCCAAGATCGTCATTAATTGATGACCGACTTTCCTATGCTGCAACTCTATGCGATAGCAATCACGAGCCAGCATCTGGTCGCCTCGCACCACTCCCACACCCTCTGGTGTTTGGAACTTCAAAGATAGGTGCTCAATCGAACTGACTGTCCTTAGTCTGATCAATGCTAGATGACCCAACAATATGTTGTAAGCCGATAGCTGGTCGAAAACTAGGAAATCTTGCGTAACAGTGGCGGATAGGGATGCCTTGCCCAAGGTCAGTGCGAGCTCAATTATGCCTAGACTGGCAATGATGTCCCTAGTGAATCTGCAAAGATTCACCATACAAGGCCTCAATTTGGCTTTTTCGAGCTCCATCTTTCTCAGCATTTCCTTGTAAAGGATATTTACTAAGCTCCCATTTTCTATTAACACTTTCTTGATCCTTTAATTGGCGAGTTGAATGGTAATCACCAATGGATTGACGTGAGGATATCTCACATTTTTCTCGTCTTCCTCTGTGAATATAATTGGTGGTTCTTCGGTTTTCACTTTCTTGGATTGTTTTGGGGCAAATGCCAACTGATCGTTCTTTATTGCTTTTCCCTGTGATATGTGGCCCTCTTGAAATAACCAGGATGTCCTCTCCTTCAACAGGAAGAGGTTGTAACCCCTGATTGTTTGGGTTATTGGGCAGACTGGGCTGGTTGTATCTGTGGCCCTATTTTATCACGTACTGTTTAAAGTGGCCTCGAGCGATGAAACTTTCTATCTCATCTTTGAATTGGCAACATTCATCGTTCGTATGCCCAATATCCTTATGGAATTTACAATACCTGTTAGGATCTCTTTTACTCCTCGCATTCCTCATGGGCTCGGGCTTGCCGAAGGCAACCTTTTGCTCATGTGCAAGGTAAATATTCTCTCAAGTTTCAGTAAGCTCGGTATAAATAGTATACACTGGCTTTTGTTTCTTTTAATCCTTTGATGGTTCCTTAGAACCGTCCTTTCTCTTCAAACCAGAAGACCCTGAGTTATCAATTCTATTGGAAACAATACTTGTTGAAACGTTGCTGGGTTTGCTTCCCGAGCTTGTTTTTAACAAATTCATTTCCTTTTGGGCTTCTTCTTTCTGAACGAATACCTGAGCCCTTTCGTTGAACTCAGTGATGTTTCTTACTGGATTACCTTGTAAGTCGTCCCACAGCTCGCCCCATGCGGTTGATGGATCAGTAGAGATCCCCGCCTGAAGTGCTGTAAGTTGTGTACTATCATCTAAATTCCTAACCCTAGCTGCAGCCGTGCTAAAATGACTTATGTATGCCTTAAGTGTCTCTCCAGGCTACTGCTTTATATTTGTTAGCGAGGCCGCTTCGGGTCGTCTATCCCTAGCAGCTTGGAAATGTTTCTTGAAATCCCTAGACAGCTGCTCCCAAGAATTTATTGAATGGTGAGTAAACTTGTTAAACTAGCTGCTCGATGCTCCAACAAGCGAGGTGGGGAACAAGATACAGCATAAAATGTTCATCACATTGCTCACTCCTATTATTGTATTAAATTTGTTCAAATGCGAGACCGGATCAGTAGTTCCGTCATATGATGAGACATGCGGGATTTTGAATCCCGAAGGAAAAGGGGTACTCATGATATCTGGATGATATGGCTCAAGTTCCTCGTTTGAGTCGTATCAAGATTGTCTCCCTAGATCCCCCACTTGATATCTCCTAAACTTGTCCTCCAGCTTGTTTATTTGTAATTGGATGGGATCCTCTTACTTTGGACCGAGCTATTGGTGAATGTTAGGTTTCTTTCGATTCAAGTGCTCTCACAGATCTGGATGGGAGTAATTGCTGAGAGACCTCATCCTGCTCATAGATTGCATCCTACTCATATACTTCGTCTTACTCATAGACTTTGTCTTTGAGTGACCCGCGGATGTACTGGTTCCCATGCTTTCTCGATCATTAGCTCATTGAGTATTTTCTCCTCTTCGAGTTGACCGACTGTGGGTCCTTGACCGCCTCGAGGTCACACTTGCTTCTTCACGCTCTACTCTTTCCCCCTGAGTGTGGTTGTTTGTATTTTTGCCATTAGGGTCTGTACAAGCCCTCGCTCTATGGGATCAGGAAGAACGTTGGTGATTCCTCGCTGGTGACCTTTGTTCTCCAGGCTAAGTCCCAAGATTCTCCTCATTTTTATGAAAAATTTCTCGTTCATCAGTTAATGATTGCCTTCCATTCTTATTTTCGTGAGAAGGTTCTGGCTGATCGTTCTGATAGCTCATTATATAACCAAATGACATGTTTTGTCAAACTATGAACTGCTAAAGTAAGCTAGCAACATGAGACAAAACTACCCTATGAAATTTTGACAATAAAGCTATACGTCTTCAAACTTCACACTGAAAGAGGTAGAGATTCAACACGTAGCACGAAAAAACTATACGCCAACTCATATACAAAATGGTCCGCAAAACATCTACAAAATAAAATTTGATAAAAAAAAGAGTAATTAGCAACATAAATACCTAAGTTTAACTTCCAGTTGCAAATAAATACCTAAGTTTTATTTTTGGTGCTAATAATACCTAAGTAATATTTTTGAAACTTTGTAGGTACCCAACCGTTAAATGTTAAGTCATTTCCACGTGTCATTTTCTTATTAGTATATTTAAATTAATTTTTTTTAAAAAAAAATTTAATAACTTTGACCAATTAGAAATGGGCACGTGGTAATTTACTTAACACTTAACAGTTAGTTACTTATAAATGTTTCAAACTTATAGCTTAGGTATTATTACCGCCAAAAAACCCCTAGCAATTTTATTTTCTACTCATTAATAATTGTAGCTAGAAATGTACAGTATATTCAAGTTATTTAATCTTATAATAATATAATCATGGTGTAAGTGGTAAAGTTATCTTACATCATGTACAATGACTTCAGTTCAATCATTTGAAAACACATGATAATTTTTTTTTATTTTATTTATATTTAATTTAAGCTTTCAAATTAATTTAATAATTTGAATTTCTTTTTTTTTTTTCATCAAGTACAATTACTTAAGTTCAATCATTTGAAAAAACATGATCATTTTGTTTATTTAATTTAAGCTTTCAAATTAATTTAATAATTTAAATTTCTTTTTTTTTTAAATAATAATTTAATTTTTTTTAAAGATTTATTACTAAGGCACAATTCTTATATTATAGAATTTTAAAGTTTATAATTATTGTGGTGGAAAGTTTGAAATTTTTATTTGTTATTATATATTGATGGATGTATTACATAAAGTATAATAGTGAACAATAAAATATCACATGCAATAATAATAGTAATCAAATGAAAAATTTTGTCAAATAAAAAATTGAATAATAAATTTTGTCAAATAAAAAAACGCATATTAAATAGATGAAAAGTTTTGCGGTAAAAAATATCTGAATGATGTCGATTACCCTCGGTCTCATTAAAATTGGATACTCTATGATAACTTTGAATTATTATAAGACCTATAATATGGCATTAATATCATCAAAATGTAATAGTTTATTGTTGCAAAATTTATTTGATATGTAAGTGCACATAGTTACAATTTATTTGTTATGCAAGTACACATAATAAAACAAAACTAAATATTTTTATATATATAATTTTTTTCTTCCCCTGTGTTTGTTGTTTTTTGTTTTATTTATTTTAATTTGTTGTTCGCGACATAAAACAACATTAGGTTGTTTTTATTTTATTATTAGTTATGAGAAAAAATATTAAATAATTTAATATTTAAAACTAACTAATCCAAAATAAATTATATTGTGTTAACGTAGATTTTCGTTAACAAAATTTGAGCCTAATAGTGACAATCTCACACTAAAAAAATAAAAGATTTAAAATGAAAAATATGAACACACATGATTTTTTACCTGGTTTTGTGGTTAAAATTCTGCATAGTCCACGAGTCAATCTTATTCAGATTCTCTGATAGTTTTCTCAGGGCCTTTTATGTATGATTTTTTCATCCAATTTTTTGATCTTACTTGTCACTATTTATAATCACATACTAGGGAGTTAATTACAAAGTTGACTGTAATCTTGTTACAACGATCATCCCCTAAAATCGTGGGGTTTGATTACATAACACGTAGTGTTAATGCGGTTATTATTTGAGAATCATATAGATGTGATCCTCCTAAATTTATTGGATCAAAATGATCGTGTATTTGAATACATCTATAATTTTTTTGTTTGAGTATGCCTCAAAAGGAGCTTGGTTCCAGTGAGCGTGATAGCGAGCTGGAGCCTTTTTCCTTATCCTTTCGAGGTCGACAACGTACGCCTTGTTGCTTCTTTATTTAATAGCTTATCAC
This sequence comes from Cannabis sativa, assembly GCF_029168945.1. NCBI lineage: Eukaryota > Viridiplantae > Streptophyta > Magnoliopsida > Rosales > Cannabaceae > Cannabis > Cannabis sativa. The sequence goes on along the minus strand of NC_083607.1, from coordinate 50,853,106 downwards.
TTTATTTGGGACAAACGTAATTCTTGTTAATAGAGTTTCTCAAGGCTCATTTGACTGTTAGCTGCTGACTCGTCAGGATTGTAAGTCTCACTGAGAAGGTGTCTGAAGTTAACTGGAGAAGTTACAAGAAGCCTTCCCATAGCGAGATGAGCACCTCGCTTATTGGGTCTCGAGCCAACTCGACTGTTATACTTAGTTTGTAGTCATACACTAAGTGTTTCCGCTGTCGATATGTGTCGCTTTCGTCTTCCTAGATCTAACGTACTTGATGCCTCGCTATTCACATTCAACGACATATGGTTTTTCGTTATTATACTAAGCAAAAATTTGTATATTTTTTTCTCGCATAAGACCTTACAGTCAGCAGGTTGTAAATATACTCTGATATTTACGTAATTAATGAGGTATCCCATAAAATGCGATTTAACCGATCCATATTCCCTTTATGTTGACACGTGTCCTCGACTGAGATGGTAGCCAAATTTCGGGTATAACAGATTAGATTTGAGTTATTATGTAGTTTTGATTGGATCTAAAATATAGAATTCGTTCTTAGCATAGATTGAATGCGCTATGAGTAAAATAGTACAAAATAGATTGGATGACCACCGCTATTGAGAATGATAAAGAGGAGATAAAAAATTCTTCAAAAAAAATAAAAAATAGAGGAAAATAAATAAATAGGAAAAAAATAAATAGGATAAAATTATCAAATGTAGGTGTCAAGGATTGAACTCATCTGTAATGACCGCCTGTTAGAATATGGATTATTGAAGGCAATTAGCATTTATTATTGATATTTTTATAGTTATGCATGATTTTATTATGTTGTGAGTCCTATTTTTAGAAAGGGGCACTAAAGTTATAATCTCTCATTTCTGAATATTTTATTAAACTCTAGGAGTATTACATATATAAATTATGAATTATGCAAATTTTATGATTTTTGCTCGACGACGACGGAAAATGCGATGGATGGTCGTTTGTGTCGAATGGGTAAGTTTAGAACCTTTTTCTTAGCGGGACAAACATAAGGAATATTTAGAATACCGAGTTTGAGCGGGGTTATGTCTTTTGACCATTTTATCTCTAGGCTTACTATTGCTTATTTTGAAAGATCAAAGGTATTTAGGTAATTTCATTTTATGGGATGAGGTGGCTTATCCTAAAGGTGGCAGTTGGCCACTTTAGATTATTCAGCCTAAGATTCATCCAACAATTAGAGGAAATAAAAAATTAAAAAAAAAAAGATGAAAAAACTCAAATTTTCTTACTCTCTCTCTCTCTCTCTTCCCTTCAAGCCTAGCAAGAACCCACCAAAATATTAGGATTTTGGTTTGATTTTAAAGAGATCATAGTTGAATCCAAGTTGTGTAAATCAAAGGTAACCCTAGAGCTCTAATATTTGTGTAGTTTGAAGCTTTAATTTTGAGTTGATAATGCAATTTTAAGTGTAGTGGCTGTTAAAGTTAGATTGATTTGTGGTTCAGTTTCTAGATTCTAATTGACATGGAATTGAGTTCTAGCGGTTGGTTAGGGTGTTTTGTGTGGTGAATGAACAAGTTCAAGTTTGAGAACTCAAACTTGGATCATTAATAACATGTTTGGATTTTGTGTATGTGTCTTGCTGTTATTGTTTGGAAAACATTATTTCAGGTTGGTACAATTGTTCTGGAAGGTTTGCCATCGTTTGGATGCAAATTTGACAAGTTTTAAACTTTTTTGGGTTACCTAGTGCAAATTGGTTAACCGGCTTTACAAGGCCTGTAAAATCGATTAACCGGATTAGGGGCAGGTTTCCTGAAAAGTTTTATTTGTCGATTCTTGTTATTTTCAGGGCCTTAGTTAGTTAATTTTTTTATACGTAGGGTATTCTTATAATAGTTTCCCACAGTAGAATCCCTAGTTGCATATATTTACCAGTTTATGCAAATGTGACTTACGACATCCATCCAGCTCATGAGATTTTTCGTTCAGGTCAGCCAACTCACTTAAATTCAGAAACGAGGTAAGAATAGCATAGAACATGTTATATATGTGATTATGTGTATGCGTGATTTATATGCATGCTTATTGTCATTTGTACACTACCAACACTAGTACGGTAGTGGTACTAAGTGCATTAGTATAGTGTATGTTGTTTAAAGAGTACAGTACGGTGTTACCGATACTGGTACGGGTAGGTACGGAGGGTAGGAATGTCAATGGGGCGGGTCGGATCTGATCCGACTCTGATCCGACCTGATCCAGATCATATACGGATCTGCCCCGCCCCGCCCCGTTGGATCAGATACTCTGATCGGATCTGATCAGGCCGCCTTATACAGATCGGATCTGATCCGACCCAACTTTTTTTTTAAATAAAAAAAATATATTTTATATCTAAATTTATATTTTTTTTTCCCAAAATTTATTTGTTTAAGAACTAATAATGCATTATTTTTTTTCTTATATATTTTTATTTTATTTGTCAAAATCAATAAAAAAAAATATATCAAATTCTTATCACATAAAAATGTAATATTACTATTGAAAAATAAATTTACCAAATTTTAGAAATTCCACTAATATAATCATCAATAATAATGTAGTATGATGATTACATGAAATAAATCTCCTCTAAAAAAATACATGAAATTAACTATAAACTTTTTACATGCTGTTCTTCTAGTCTTTAAGATTTACTGTGTACGGCTCCTACAAAAAAATAAATATGTTAATAATAAAAGTAAGATTTTTTATACTGAGTCACAACAAATTGTAATTTTTGTAACTAATACTTTTAGTGATGGACCTATTTTAGTCACAACATAGAATGATGATTTATAATTAGTTACAATTTTTTTACTTTTAGTCAGAAATTTTGTTATGATTAAAAATAAGATTTTTTGTAGTGATATTTTTCTTATCAATTTTAAAAATTAAAAAAAAAAACAAAAATGGTTATAGAACACATATTTTTTAAAAACAAAAAATTACTTTTATTTTTATGATTAAAAAATTAAAAAAAAAATAAAAATATTAGCAAATGCCCCTTAAATAATTAAATATTTAAGAGTCAAATAATAGTATTAATTACTCATTATTATAATATTTAATTAATTAGTATTTTTATTTGATAAACAAAAATTAAATATTATTCTTATTAATTAATAATATGTTTATATTAAATTTAAATTATTGTTGCATACATATATAAAAGTGATATAATATAAAAGTGTAAATTATTGTACAAATTAATATATTTAACAGTGCCTATATATAAATCGATCTATTGTGTATAATATTTGTTACTTTACTTTCTTATTATAACCTTATATTTAAGATTTTCGAAGAAGGTAGGGAATTTTGCAAATAATAATAATTATTATAATCAAATAATTAAAATATAGAATGGAAAGTATGCATATATATTTTTATTTTTATATATATATGTACGCATATATATAAGAATTAAATTGAGAGAGTAATTAATTAAAATAATAATATATAGTGTGGTCTATGGGCAGATCATATATGTCTAATAGTGGTATTCCACTGGCCTTACACCTTAAAAAAATATATTAAAAAGTAAAAATATTTTTTTTAAAAAAAAATTAAGCGGGGCGGGTCGAAGCTGATCCAAGATCCAATAACTATCCGAATGTTTCGGATCAGTAATGATCCGTCGGATCGGATCACTGATCCGATCCGAATGAATGGATCTTTTTGCCATGCCTAATGGAGGGTACGGGTCAAATCCTACCAACACTCGTACAGTAGCGGTACGTAGTGCATGTGGTACAGTGGTCGTACCTTAGTAAAAAACATTCTTACTTATCTCATAAGCCTTGTAGATAAGCATATGGGCGCCTAAATACAAGTCCGTAATATATTATTTTTTATATACTTTTCTTACTCAGTTTGTTGACTCACAGTTGCTACTTTTATGTGTAGGTACAGGAAAGGCGAAGGCTGAACAGGAGTGAGCTCCAAGCTTAGATGGTGATTATACATGTCAGGACGGGCGACTTGGGGTGTTCGATCTCGGGACATCTTAGGCAATATTTTGCAGTCGCTCTGCGACATGTTGGTAAAAATATTTTGGCTATGTTTGTAAAAATTTAAACTCGAGATCGCGATTATGTAAATATAAGTATTTATAAAGTTTGATAATTTTAGGTGAGAAAGTTAATTAGAAAATAACTGTAGCGCACCTAAGTATCAGGGCGTTACATCATGTTATTTAACAAGAGATAGGATAACTTACCAAACATGCTAGAATAACTATGTTGTGTAAATTGATTCATATTGATTTACATTTTGTTATGTCTCAAATATAAATATATCAATGTGCTTTCGAATATAATAATATTCGTTTGCTTTTTAATTATATATGTGTATACTAACTAATCCATGCATGATTTATATAGATAGTGTAATTAAAATAAATAATTAATTTAATATTTAGAAATTACAAATAAATTTAAAATTGACCTTAAACTAAGTTCAAGAGTAATGATATTATAAATATGTATTATATACTATTTTGTGTATGATTATATAAATAATGTAATTAATATAACTCATTAATTTTATATTTGAAATTTTTAAATACAAAAGTAAATTAATTAACATAATATGATATAATTTTTATATTATTAAATTAATCGAATTCTTAAATTAAATATAAATAAAAAAAAAAGAGAAAAGAAAATATTTCAGGTTGAACTCATGACATTTTAATTGTTTTAAGAGTACTTATAATTATATATTAATTAATATAAGTTGAACATGTTCAAATTTTCTATAAGTACCATTATTGTTGTAAAAACAAATTTAATTAAATATTTTCTATGTAAATTTAAAATTAATATATATATAATTAAAATTAAATTTTTAATAGATATAAAACAAAAAAAATTAAAAAATTTATGATTTGGAGTTAGGTTTGGAGTTTTGTTAGTTAAATCTATAATTAATAAAATTCAAAATTAATTATAAATAAATAAATATATTAATTATGGTGTAGTTTTTAAAAGTTAATTTTTGACATATATTATATTGAATCAAGGCTATAAATTACTATCTCTATTGATAAGTATTTTACCCAATTCCCTCCAATTAATAAATAATGTATACAACCATATTAAAAATTAATATAGGTAAAAATAAAGGTCATTCTAAAATTAAAGGTAATAACTTGACCGTATTATTCTAAAATACAAAATTAAAAGACTAAAGAAAATAAAAATGTAAGAATATAATATGAAGTATATTCTTCAATATATATATATATATATATTTATATATATATAGGGTATTCTTTAAGTGAGAGCACCACTTTTGCTCTTATGAATAAGGGCATTTTTATAACCCTTGATTTTCAATCGAATGGCTTTAATTTATTTGTTTATCATAGGAGTGTTGTATTAGATTTTTTTTAATTATCTTTTTTTTAAAATTGAACCCACATAAATGTTATACATGTAGCAGTTTTTATTAAATTAATATTTTTATTATTTTAACTTTTTTAAAGGCTATAATAGTTTTTGTAATGTGCACGTAGCAGTTTTTTTTTTTTTTTTTTTTTTTTTTTTTACAATTTCTTATTTATGTGTTTTTTTTATAACATTTGTTATTTTTTTTTCTGTGTGTTTGGATTTAAAGTGTTTTGAATATAGATTAAATCAATAAAAAAAAATGACATATGGAGTATTAGAAAATATATTCAATTTATTTAATATTTATTGTATCTACTCATCTATTTGTTAATCACTTCTTCTTCTTTACTTTTTTACACTAATTGAAAGAAAGGTTTTCTAAAATAAAAAATTGCTCAATAATTGATTAATTAGTTCAACTGAAAAAATAAATTTAAGACTTATAAGACAAGATGTAGTTGCTTAGCAAAGTCTAAAATTATTTAGGCTTAATATTACATATATATGAATGATACAAATTTATGAATGAATAATAGTAATTTCAAAAATTGAGAAGTAAGTCTCATACTTTTCATAGTTAAGCAAAAAAAAAAAAAAGTCATACTTTGCATGAGTATAAAAAAACAACATATTTTTAAAATAATAAAGAAACAAAAGAGTTTGAGGTGATGAAGGTAAAATCACAATATAATTTTTTTTTTTTAAAAAAAATGTATACCAAACACTATCCCACTCAACAACACATGTTAATACCATACAACCACCCTATTCAACCAATAAAAAGTCTAATAATGCTCTTACAGGTGAGAGTAAAAGTAATGCTCTCACCTTAGAATTTTCCTATATATATATATATAATAAAAATGAAATAAAACTAATCGTTGACTCAATATATGTATTCAAAATATATTATTGTTATAAAAAAAGATATTAAAATTAATAATATATCAATGGTAAAAATTAATTCAAGACTTAAAAATTCAAAACACCTAAGATCAATTGTATCTAAATCATGAAAGCTACAAAAGAGAAAAGAATAGAAAAGCAAAATATATATGTATAATAGTATATGATATCAATAAAATTTAAATTAAATAAAAATAAATTAGAGTTGAAAGGAAAAACGATATGAAACTGAATAAATTAGGTTTTGAGATAATTATAAACGTACTATAAATTAGATTTTGAGATAATTCGAAAGAAAAAAAAATAAAATATTAATAAATTTAAATTAAATATATAATATTTTAGTAATTAATAAAATAAACTTACAAAATTAAGTTAGGCATCAAAAGGATTACAAGTAACAACCAACTCATATGTTGACATGGCTATCTCAAAATTTTCTTAGCATTTAACATGTGATTAATGGCCATCCCACAAAATATAGCATCTTAAGTAACAACCTGCTCATAGGTTGACATTAGATTTCTAAACTTACAATCTATGCCACCACTTACGGACCTCCAACTAATGTCGCTACCACCTGTAATCATTGGTGGCAAAGAGACAAAGATCAAGAGCCTCTACCTGCAGATACCATATATATGGCATTCCTTAGTCGAAGCATCCATGCAATTTTGATAATTTTGTACACCAAAAACTAAAAAATTAAACTATTAGCCTAGAAGATCAAATAAAATATGTAGTCTTTACTATTGTCCGTTGAAACTCTTATAAGCATCTAAGCGTAAGTTGATGTACCGTAGGAAAAGAGTTGTGGTATACCCAAGTCAGAAGTTGCACATCTCACATATTGCCCTACTAGATATAAAATGAAACTACCAAGAAAGAAACAAAACCACTACTGAATGGGAGACACCCATTTGCTTTAGATCTCTAGTGTCGGTGGAGAATCAAAGTTCCACAGGCTAAAACAAAATTTTGGGAATTACAGATTTTGGGGTTTAGGTTAATGATATCAGAAATGGGGATGTCGATTTGGGAGTTGGTGGCAAGGACAGTGTATATAGAGAAATTTGAATTTCGATCCATTTGTCTTTCACTATGTTTTTTTTTTTTATTATTATTTAAGCGTTTATATATTACAACATGTTTAACCTGGGACTCGAATCCATATGGCTACTTCTAGCCTCAAGTGGTTTTGTTTTTCACTATGTTAGTTTGCAGATATAGGTGCCTATGGCACCTTCCACTTTTTCTTTTTTATTAATATTTCTTTTCTTTTTTTTTTTTTGCTATAATTAAGAGCTATGCAAGTAGGCGTAATAACTTTTATAGGTTATTACTGTAAGATCGATTATCGTTCCCACGGACTACTTATCAAGTACTAATATTCTATTTTGTGTTGAGATGCAAAATGACCCTAAATTTGGAAACTAAGTTAGTAAATGTCCACTTTTTAAAAAAATTAAGAAAATGGCCAAATCTAATAAATTAGCTAATAAAAATTATAAAAATACATTTATCACATATTTTTTAAAAGAAATATACATAATAATAAAATTAAGTTACATAATTTTTTTAGTATTGCATATTATTATATTGTAACAAAAATAAATAAATGTATTAGATCATTTAAATATATACAGCAGTATTAGATATATCGTAGTACTAAAAATTAATATACCGTAGTAATAAAATTATATACTACAAAGAAATTATAACAATGCTAAATTAATACTCAAAAAATATATATATATATCATGCTAACAAAATTATATATACCACCATTAAAATATGAATACATACCAAAAAATATATATATAATAAAATGAAAACTAAATATCATATTAAATAGATGATATATTATAGACAAGAAAAACCATATACCATACAAGAAAATGTATATACCTACAATAAAAAATAAAATAAAATAATATACTGTATAACAAAAAATACATATACCATACACCAAAACTATATACAAAAAATAAGAATAATAAAAATATAGATTACTAATATATATATATGTATGTATACTATACTAACAAAATTATATACCACAATTAAAATATATATACCATTATATATAATAAAATAAAAACTAATTAAATATTATTTAAAATAAATAATCTTACAATCAAAAACTATAAAAATAATAATTAAATATATGTAGCATGCTAATAAAATTATATACATACATTAAAATATTTTTATTATGCTAATAAAATGATATACCACTATTATACATTAACATATCATAATAAAAAATAAATATCATCTAAGAATATTAATATTCCATTCAACAAAATAGAAATATACCGTACAACAAAATCTATATACCAACAACCCAAAATAACTCATAAAAAATTAAAAAAAATTGACATAACTTTAAATTAAAAAAAAAAAAAAAACTTAACAAAACTAATATAGAGATACCATAATATTTAAATAATTTGCTTCTAATTCTAAAAAAAAAAAAAATTAATGATTTTGAAATGAGGACATTTACTAATATAGTATTATGATTTAGGGTCATTGCTATATTTTTTTTAAATTGAGGACATAAACTAACATAGTCCTATGATTTAGGGCCATTTACTATAATTTCCCTTCTATTTTATATTCTATTTGATAATCAAAATTAGAATTTTCAAAAATGACTATAACGAATACAAAAGTTAAATGAAGAATAACAAAGAACAATAAAATAAATTCAAATATACAAATGAGAAATTGTGAATTTTAATCTCCTCCACTATCTACTTTATTATTCATTGATGTAGGAGATTCAAAAGTGTTAGATATTGAGGTTAAGAAATATACAACTCGACCTATTGGAAATTCTCTATAACTCAATGTTATCCAAATTTTTGCACTTTGACGTGGCATCACACGATGGTGACACGTGGAATCAACTTTATGTACCTACTCGCAAGAAATATGCCAAACAAAGCACCACATACATTCGCTCGGACGAAGTCCTCTTAGCCGGGCAGTGAGCAATCCGCGCAGCACGCCAACACTTAGCAAATTCAACTTTCGCATCGTGAGTCACCGAAGAAATCCCTATAACTTTGGGATCAGATCATAGAGATATGGCAAGCTTCGAGAAACTCTAATAACAAGAATTAAGATTGTCCCAAATAAAGTGATAAACTTTTAAACAAAGAAGCAACAAGGCGTACATTGTCGACCTCAGAAGGATAAGGAAAAAGGCTCCAGCTCGCTATCACGGTCACTGGAACCAAGCTCCTGTAGGGACATCCTCAGACACAATAATTAAAGATGTATTCAAATACACGATCATTTTGATCCAATAAATGCGGGAGGATCACATCTATATGATTCTCAAATAATAACCGCATTTACACAACGTGATATGTAATCAAACCCCATGATTTTAGGGGATGATCGTTGTAAAAAGATTAAAGTCAACTTTGTAATTAACTGCCTACTATGTGATTATAAATAGTGGCAAGTAAGATCAAAAAAGTGGACGAAAAAATCATACAAAAATGCATAATTTTAACTGTAAAACCACGTAAAAAATCCTGTGTGTTCATATTTTCATTTTACATCTTTTATTTTTTCTATGTGAGATTGTCACTGTTAGGCTTAAATTTAGTTAACGAAAATTTGCGTTAACACAATCTAATTTATTTTGGATTGGTTAGTTTTAAATATGAAATTATTTAATATTTTTTTCACATAACTAATAATAAAATAAAAACAACCCGATATTGTTTTATGTCGCCAACAACAAATTAAAATAAATAAAACAAAAAATAACTAACCCAAGGGAAGAAAAAAATTATATATATAAAGAAATATTAACTTTTGTTTTATTGTATGTACTTGCATAATAAATAAATTTTAATTATGTGCACTTACACATCCAATAAATTTTTCAACAATAAACTATTACATTTTGATGATATTAATGCCATGTTATACGTTTTATAATTATTCAAAGTTATCATAGAGTATTCAATTTTAATGAGATCGAGGGTAATCGAGATCATTCAAATATTTTTTACTGCAAAACTTTTCATCTATTTAGTATGCATTTTTTTATATGACAAAATTTAATATTCAATTTGTTATTTGACAAATTTTTTCATTTGATTACTATTATTATTGCATGTGATATTTTATTGTTCACTATTATACTTTATGTAATACATCCATCAATATATATTAACAAATAAAAACTTAAAACTTTCCACCACAATAATTCACTACAAAAAAATGGATATTCAGCTACAAAAAAATTGGTAGCAAATAATGCCTATTTAGTAGCTAATATACTTTTTGCAACTAACTTTTTTTGGTGGCTACTTCGTAGCTAATACTCCGTTGCTGAAAGTTTTTTGCTACCAAGGCAATTTGTAGCAAATTTGCTACTAATATTTTTGTAGCAAAAAATATCAAATCTAGTAGCAAAATAATTACTTTGAAAGACTACTAAAACTTTTTTAGTACTACATTTTAGTAGCAAATCACCTTAAAATTGGTAACAAATACAACTTTAGTACTTAAAAATATAATAATTCTGCTACTGAAATTTTATTGCAAAATAAATTTAAATTGAATTGTATGTGATTTTTCAACCAAATTTATATTTAATATTTAATTTTAATTATTCTAGTAATGCAAATTTCTAATTATATATTTGTAGAATTATTAAAAAAATTATTATTAAAATATCTAAACTCACTTTAATAGAATTAATAACTTATATATACATACAATTAGTAAATTGTTGATAATACAAAATCTCTAACATAATCTAACATAATTTAAAATATATAACATAGACAAATCTAAAAAAATCAAATAAATCTTGGATGTTGGCTTATATCCGACCAATTCTGTTAGTACTTCACCAAACATTTTATTTGCTATACAATAGATTGAGCCCTCTTGTGATGCCATTAGTGTAGACTCCCACAACACTCTTCGTGTGTAATTGACCAGATCAAGGTATTCGAGTTTTAATAAGATTTGTTGGGTTTTGAAGGTGAACACCTAAACCAACAACAACATGAAAAGAAATTACTCAATTAACAGTCTACATAAAGGGACTTGGTTTAACTAGAGGACATGAAAAACATGCTGATATTTGATTGATTTACCACAAGTCAATAAAAGAACCATGCTGAAGCCTTTGCAGTTGAAAGGTGCATCTTCAGATAAGAACCATGCTGATATTTGATTGATTTACCACAAGTCAATAAAAGAACTAAAATCCAAATTTTTGAAAGTGAAACATTAATAATGAAAAGAGAAAAAAGATTAAAAAATCTCACAAGTCAGTGGACTCGCCAAGCGAGTGGCGATAGCAAGCTCGCTATGGATTGTACACCAGCAACAAATCCCTGTGCTTTCCCCTGAAAGAGAAGAATAGAGTAAATTTAGAGAATGGAAGTAAAAGACTTGCATCTCTTCTATAATGAGTGTCAGTTCATGATTTTTCATGCAATTTGGGAACAAACCACGATTGCTTGAGCTCGATGCTTTTGAAATAATTGCGTAAGTCTGCATATTGAGAATTTGACAGCAAAATTATTGAACAATCATATTCATAGTTCACCAACATAAATATAAGAAAAAACAAAAAATCACTTACAGCAGGTTTCACAAGAACATAGATAACTCCAAATGAGGCACTTAAGTAAGGCACCTGCAATATGATAATTACTTTCATTATTCCCAGAACAATTATTTTATCAACGGAAAATTTTTATCAAGTATGTTATAAGGCTGCAAATTTCTAAGGATCTTTTCATGGAAGAATTTAAGTCAAGCATGATTTGTTGAAGAAAATAAACAGTTCCTTTTGACTAGGCCTCTTTATTGATTGGTCTTTTAAATCTCTACTTTTCAAAAAAGATCTTGTTTAATATTTTTATCAAGTTGTTCAAAGTGCTTACCCAAGTTGCCCAAGCCAAACCATAGAGTAATGCCTGCATGTAAGAAAGCATCATTAGATTATTTCTTTTTTCCTTTTAGTGGAGAAATGAGAATAATTTAATAGGGTGGCTTACATAAGCTATAGAAGAAAGTAAGGCCATGCACAATATTACTTTCTCTCCAACCAATGGATTCATTAGTGGAAGCAGCACCATCTGGGAGGCACATCAAAAACCCAAATCTTTCATTCAAAAAATGCATAATAATTGGACTAAGCATGATCTTGAAAGGTTATATAGATGAGTTTAAATGCTTATGACACATTAATAATTCACCTAAGAGATTAGAAGACCGTTAAAAAAATGATATTGTGAACTTCATACTACTTTCTTAGTCAAGGGTAAGACTATGAGAAGCTCGGTTTTTCAACTTTTGCATAAATTTTTATATGACCATCTTGTGAGAAAAAATATTAAATGCAGTGAGGTGAGAGAAATATCAATCCAAACCATGACATATGTATGAACTTTTGTAGAATAAACAATTTGAGATAATAAGCTCCATAAGGAAACATACCTGAGAAGCAATAGAACCTATACCAACCATCATCAAAATTTCCGAGAACTGATTTTTGTCGAAGCCAAAAGCTGCCTTTAGATAGTACTGTGCAAGTTGAAGTAGTAATAGGATTTTCAATTCATTGAAATAAACACGGCACAAAATATGTTTCAAAATCATTAGTTATAATAGCATTTGCAAAGGACAAATTACTCTAATCTAATTACTGCAAAGACTAAACTAATGCAAATGCAATTTTAAAAAGGGCAAAGTAAAAATAGTACAAAGTTGGTACAATCCCATGTTTGGCAGGTATCATAAACCCTCATTCAACTCTCATTTTACTTGTTGAACCCATATTCCAATAATGTTGAAGTTCTATCCTTTAAAAATGGAGTAAAGCTCTTTTTAGCTACAAGGGTGGATCAAATTAATGAACTTGTCCTCCAAAAGTGGATCAATTCCTTTCGTTTGGAATAATTAATGTAGATAATGTTTGGTTATCCTTAGTCTTTTATTGTAATTGAAAAAACATACCAGCAGAACACCGCCGATTCACGACATTCCCAACTCATAGAAGAAAGAAACCAGAGAAATGCTCCTAAGTGTTGGACTGCAATGGAAATATAGCTTGGAATAGTCACAAGTGGCAACTTTCATATGATTTTCATAACCAATTTGTTTCAATATACTATCTGCATATGAAAAGGAGAATGTCACCAAACCATTCACATAGCCATAAACTTAAGCCTTATGCCAACAATACCACTATATCGATAGCAGCAGTAGGTGACAAAAATTAAATCAAAAATTCAGTTTAATTTTTGATCAAAAATTAATTTTTCAGTTTAATTAATGTATTTTTAAATTAAAAATTATACCTATAAATAATTAAACCACAAATGTAGAACATTTTAGTTATAAAATTAACAAACAACTTAAGAATATTAAATTTAATTTATCCAAAAATAAAGGAAAAAAAGACGTATATCCTAGCAAACATTTATTATAAGATTTAAAATAAGATAAAAACATTAATTATAAACAAACAATCTGGACAGAGTAATTTAAATTTAAATTTCAAAAAAAGATAAGTATCCCACAAAACAAGGTTAAAAAATAACAAAAATTTCAAAAATTAAAATTTGAATTTGGTTTTTAAATAAATACGTGTATGTATATATATACCATACATTAATTTTTATCGTCATTTTTTTTTCTTTACTCTATTCACATTCACTGTTAACGATTTTTTTTTTTTCTCTCAAAAACCTTAATTTGCCTCAACAGCCTCAACAAATCTAAAGAGCAATTAAGTGCCATAGTTGTATAAAGGTATGAGCTAAATGATATTTGATATATATCATGATTGACATTATAATCTTGCATTGATTAGATTGTTAATTAAAAAATCCATGGGGGAAGATTTGTTTTGGGCTATACGTGGTGGTGGAGGAGAAAACTTTGGAATCATTGCAGCGTGGAAAATTAGACTTGTTGCTGTCCCATCAATGTCTACTATATTCAGTAATAAAAAGAACATGGAGATACATGAGCTTGTCAAGTTAGTTAACAAATGGCAAAATATTGCTTACATGTATGAAAAAGAATTATTACTCTTTACTCACTTTATAACCAGGAATATTACAGATAATCAAGGAAAGAATAAGACAACAATACATAGTTACTTCTCCTCCATTTTCCATGGTGGAGTGGATAGTCTAGTCGACTTGATGAACAAGAGCTTTCCTGAATTGGGTATTAAAAAAACAGATTGCAAACAGTTGAGCTGGATTGATACTATCATCTTCTACAGTGGTCTTGTAAATTACAACACTACTAATTTTAAAAAAGAACTTTTGCTTGATAGATCAGGTGGGCGGAAGGCGGCTTTCTCGATTAAGTTAGACTAAGTTAAGAAACCGATTCCAGAAACCGCAATGGTCACAATTTTGGAAAAATTATATGAAGAAGATGTAGGAGTTGGGATGTTTGTGTTTTACCCTTATGGTGGAATAATGGATGAGATTTCAGAATCAGCAATTCCATTCCCTCATCGAGCTGGAATCATGTATGAAATTTGGTACATAGCTTCATGGGAGAAGCAAGAAGATAATGAAAAGCATATAAACTGGATTCAGAATGTTTACAATTTCACGACTCCTTATGTGTCCCAAAATCCAAGAATGGCGTATCTCAATTATAGGGACCTTGATTTAGGAAAAACTAATTTCGAGAGTCCTAATAATTACACACAAGCACGTATTTGGGGTGAAAAGTATTTTGGTAAAAAATTTAATAGGTTAGTAAAAGTAAAAACCAAGGTTGATCCCGATAATTTCTTTAGAAACGAACAAAGCATCCCACCTCTTCCCCTACGTCATCATTAATTATCTTAAATAGATCTATTTCTCTTATCAAATTATTAGTCCTTATAACATAAATAATGTTGGGTTTTTGTGCCCTAACTAAAACTCTATTTTAATGTTATCTTAAATTTTCACTTATCAATAAAAGAAGAGAATTATTGTATTGCATGTTTAGTACTCGGTTCACATGTTTGTTTCATGATTATTTATTTGATTTATAAATTCTTTTAAATCCTTATCATATTGTTATTGTTGATTATTGTGTTGTTTACACAGTGGAAAGTAATCAAGATTATTTGATTAAATATTACTCCCACTATTTATTAGTACACGAGATTTCTACTAATATAATAATCAACAATGTGGTGTACTTACGCTTAGTTAGTGGTCTGTCTTTTTCAAGGTGTTATACCCTAAATTCAGCTAGCGCTTCAGAGAAGGACAAGTGTCAAAATGCGAGAATAGGAATCGATTAATAGTAATTATATTAATGAGTATTTGAATGGAACAACTGATTAAATGCAGAGATGGTGGACAATATTTATAACTTGTTGATTGTAAAGTCTTAAGCGAGATAAGGATATACAAACTATTGTCTCGTGTGTTGATGAGAAATCGTTCTACGATAAAAGGTACAAGGCGAGGGATCAACCTCGCTATGCATGAGAAGATGAAGATCAGGCATGATGACTGCTAAGACACTTTGCGTATAATACACATTATACAAACTAAGTCTAATATTTGAATAAACTTGAATGGCGAGATATGTAACTCGCTACAGGAAGACATACTCATGGTACCTTTGCTAATCGGATTCAAACATCTTTCAGCGAAATTCACTGCACCACCGAGTCAAGTCTCTCAGACAGAGTATTTTGTATTCAATAGCATAAACGACGAGAATTACATTATTAACCTCGAAAAGATATGAGAGAAGCTCTAACTCGCTGCCAGGGATATTATTGCTATGTCCCTAGTGAGATGTCTCATGACAATATGCTTTATAACATATTTAATACACGTATGCATTAACCCAGTAGAAACGAACCAATCACAGCTGTGTGATTCTCAGATATTGACAAAATTTAATTTACGTGGGATGTAATCCAATCCCATAATTTCAGGGGATTATTGTTGTAAAATATCATTCAAATCTGTAATTTACTGTCCTCCTATGCAATTATAAATAGGAGCAAGTTGTATTGGAAGAGCACAAAAAAATTCATTAGAGAAAAGGCTCTAAAACTGTATCAGAAATCTAATAATATTTACTTGTGGACTATGAAGAATTTTAACTCCAAAACCACGTAAAAACCTTTGTGTTCTTATTATTTATTAATTGCTTTTGTTTTCTACGCAGGTCTATCATAATTGTTATCCCAAATTTGGCACTCTGACATGTCATCACGAGAATGGTGACATGTGGACTCTACTTAGAGCATCTGTTCGGGTCAATATGCCGAGCAGGATGCCTCGCTGGCATATCCAAAATGGAATACTCAACGAGCCGTGCAGAATGAGCAATACTTAGCGAATTCAACTAAACGCATCGTGAGTCACCAGCTCAATCCCTATAACTCAGGGATCAACTTACGTGGATGTAGCATACACACGATCCCACTATCAGTGTATTCAGCCTCAATCCCACGATACTTGCATTCAGCATTGATCACACAATCTTTCTGTTTATGCGCATTGTAACGAGAGAGGAAACTCTTCCTCCTTAAGTTTCCTGCCCTATAAATAGTGAAGAATGTTCACTGGGCAAAGGACGGAGAAATTATACGCCGAAACGCTATAAGCTGAGGCTATCTAAGAATTATATATTCAGAGATATTATTGTAAGAGCTATAAGAAAAGGAATCTTCTTCCTTATTCTTAAGTCAATACAACCAACGAGGATTAGGCTATTACCGAACTGCTCGCGGCTGAACCTCTATCAAATTTCCGTGTCTTATTATTGCTTTACTACATATTCTTATTACGACATATCGTTTATCACTTATCAAAAAGACTCATTGTCGTTGGCTAAAAGCGAAGTCAACATTTTGGTGCTTTCATTGAGAGAAGAATCACAGATTGCTCTTTCAACATGATGGTACAAACTCGTAGAGGTCTGTGCGACCCAACAAACTCACAGACGCTGGATCCGATGTTGCAGGACCCAGGGAGTTCAAGGGTTCCACCCGCTGTCAATCCTGGACAGATGGGAAGCGTGGTGAATGGTGGGACAACTCCTGTTACTGAAACTGCGCCTGGTGTGCAAGAGACCAGAAACAGCGGTTCCGCACATAGTTAGGGCGTTCATAACACGACTGTTCCACCGGGCATCAATGCCCAAACGACCATCGGAGATGCAACCGAATTGGAAAACCTTCGCGCTGCGCTCGGACTCATGCAGGGTCACAACAATACCATGCATCACGATCAGGAGGAATTACATGCTGCAGTAAACCTCGCGTTTGACGAACAGAGGTGTATGTTCGCCGAGTGGAGAGACAAAGAGATGGAGGCATTAAGGGCTCACCATGCAGAGATCGAATCGTAGTTGGCAAGCCACTGTGCTGATACGAAGAGCCTATCAGACTAAAGGCCAACAAGCGCCGAGCTTCATTCCCCTTGGAGAAACCGAGGATGACCCAATGGTGAATGCTTCCCAGACAACCAACGGTCAGCCGTCCAATCCCCAGTCACAAGTTCCACTCGTGGGCCAAGAGGTAGGCGAACAGACCTTGTTCGGGAATTCATTAGGAGGAGTCATGCTCGACGGATCCACGCAAAATAATGGAGCCATTCCACCTGCCAACCAAGCGAACCAATCGCTAAGGCAGCCAGGTTCTTCTGTGTTCGATAGGTTGGGAAAGACCCATGAGCTAAGGGACGACCTAAACAGAAGAAGGGGAACAGACGAGCAGAATACTACAACGAACGTGCAGTCTGGAGCCCATACTCAAATCCCCGCTCAGAAAGACGCTGACGTAATCAAGTCAGCCCAGCCGTACAGGCCTAGCTCGACGAACTGAAGAATATGTTTCATGGCATGGCGGGGCAGCCTAACAACGATCTTGAGTTAGACCGTGCATGCGGAACTCCCTTCTCACCGGAGATCCATCTCCTGCCACTGCCTCACAAGTTCAAGATGCCAACGTGGAAGAAGTACACTGGGAGAGAAGATCCTCTCTCCCATTTTAAGTACTTTGAGATGCAAATGGATTTACAAGGGGTATGAGGAGACGTATGTTGCAGAATCTTCCCCGCCACTCTGTCGGAGGCCGCATAGCAATGGTATTTCAAGTTGGCTCCTGGAAAGTTTAGTTCATGGAAGACCTTCTCTTCGGAATTCCATGCACAATTCTCTTCCTCACGTCAACTCCCATTGCATCTGGGAGATTTGGTCGAAGTAAAACAGCAACCAGGCGAGCCACTCCGGGCATACATCAACAGATTCATGACGGAAGCGACCAAGGTATCACGGGTAACCGAGGATGGAAAGTTATCCGCGATACTGGGGGGCATTGAAGTCCTTGGCGAACTATGGAAGGATATAAGGAAAAACATACCGGTCGACTCAATGAGCGATTTCCTTGACCGGGCCGAAGGTTTCATCAAGCTCGAAGAAGCCATTCAGCGAGCAGAAGGTGAGCAAAAGCCGAACAAAATGAAGGTTCCTTCTACTGGAACATCCGCCCAACTTCCCCAATATTCCAACAATTCAAGTGGAAAGCGTTCAGGCAACAACCACTAGCAAGGAAACGGGAAGAAGGGAAAGTTCACCAAAAAACCCGGGCAGACTCCCCGTGATCGCGCCAAACACACTGCATTCACTATCTTAACTGAAGATATAGAAAGTGTGTATATAGCAACTCAATCACTAATTCCGTACAAGAAGCCCGGGCCCATGAAGAAAGATACCAGCAAAAGGGACATGACAAAGTTTTGTCGGTTCCATGGAGACTACGGCCACGACACCAACGAATGCTACAACTTGAAGCAGGAAATAGAACTTCTGATCAAGAAAAACAACCCGCACTTATAGAAGTATGTCAAGGCCAACCAAGGTCAGAATAACCAAGATCTGATGCCTCCGCCAAAAGATGGACACTTGCAAGTCATCATTGGAGGCTGGCACATCTCTGGAGACACGGGCAAAGCTCGAGAACTATATGCCCGCACATCTCAATACGAGCAAGAAGAAGTCATCCTGGCCGTGGAAGAAAGGAAGCCCAAAGTTCCACGCGCAGGAAAGCCAACCATAACATTCAACGACGAAGATGTTGTCCAGATAAGATTTTCGCACAACGACCCGCTAGTCGTGGAAGTCCAGATAGCAAACAAAATGGTGTCCTGGACTATGATCGATAATGGCTCTTCTTCAAATATTCTGTTTAAGACTGCTTACAAGAAGATGGGGCTCCAGCTCAAGGATTTGACTCCATGCCTTCAGCCTGTCTATGGTTTCTCCGGCCAAGGAGTTGCGCCTCTAGGACAAATTCGGCTACCCCTCACAGTTGGACTAGCTCCGACAAGCATAACTATCATGGCACAATTCCTGATATTGGATGTTCCTTCAGCATTTAAGATAATGCTAGGCCGACCAGCCTTGTATGACTTAAGAGCTGTCACATCAATATTCCACTTGTGCCTGAAGTTTCCAACCAAAAACGGGGTAGGGTGTCTTAGAGGGAATCAACAATCTTCTCGAGAATGTTATAACCTTGCAGTGGCCAAGGCTAAGAAGGAAGTATCCTCCAGCAAGAGCCCGGACAAGGGAATAAATATTCCCAAGTAGGAAACTTCCCAAGGCAAGGATGAAGATGTGGATCCTCGACTTGGGGACCCAAGCAGCAATGTTGGACCTGTGGAAGAATTAGAAGAGATCGAGATCGATCCAGCTATCCCGGCCAGAAAGCTGAAAATCGGAAAGGGTTTGTTGCTCGAAGTAATATCGAAATTGATAAAATTTTTGAGAGCAAACCTAGATGTTTCGCCTGGTCACACGCGGATATGGTTGGAATCGATCCTTCTATTATTTTGCACGTCCTGAATATCGATCCTAACATCCGGCCAAATCAACAAAAATGAAGATTGTTGCATAAAGAACGAGCAGTAGCCCTGAAAGACGAAGTCGAAAAGTTGCGCAACAACAACTTCATCATTGAAGCCTTTTATCCGGCTTGGGTTGCGAACCCCGTACTCGTGCCTAAGCTGAACAAGAAATGGCGAGTCTGTATTGACTTCAGAGACCTCAGCAAAGCATGCCCTAAAGACTGTTTTCCACTTCCAAGAATCGATCAGCTCGTCGATGCAACAGCCGGGCACGAAATATTAAGCTTCATGGATGCTTATTCGGGTTACAATCAAATCAAGATGCATCCACCAGACCAAGAACATACAAGTTTCCGGACAGATATGGGTCTCTACTACTACAAAGTCATGCCACTTGGTCTTAAAAACGCCGGAGCTACATACCAAAGATTGGTCAACAAAATGTTTAAAGATCAGATGGGCAGAAATATGGAAGTGTACGTGGATGATATGCTCGTCAAATCCAGAAAGGCTAAGGGCATATAGACGACCTGAACGAATGTTTAAAAGTCCTCAGGAAATACAACATGAAACTAAATCCCCTAAAATGCTCCTTCAGAGTCAGCTCGGGAAAGTTTCTAGGCTTCATCGTCAACGCTCGAGGAATTGAAGCCAATCCGGAAAAAATCCAAGCCCTTCTGGATATGAACTCGCCAACAAAAACCAAAGAGGTACAAAGCCTAACTGGTCGAATTGCCGCACTTAGTAGATTCATGTCAAAATAAACGGATAAATGTGTCCCATTCTTCAACATCCTGCGAGGAAACAAAAAGTTCGAGTGGATAGAAGAATGTGAAAGAGCTTTTCAAGACCTAAAGGCACAGCTCGAAAACCTCTCGTCCTCTCTAAACCTCTGGACGGTGAGGAACTGGGGATATACCTAGCAGTAACGGAGCATGCGATAAGCGCCGTACAAATTAGAGAAGAAGATTGCATGCAGCATCCAGTCTATTACATCAGGAAAAGACTTATCAAGGTCAAAGGCCGATATCCGTTGATAGAAAAGCTCGCCTACTACCTCATCTTAGCAACAAGAAAGCTAAAACCTTACTTTCAAGCTCATTCTGTTCGGGTGTACACCGACCAACCACTACGACAAATACTACAAAAGCCAGATGCCTCTAGACGATTACTCAAGTGGGCAGTGGAATTGGGGCAGTACGAAATCAACTTCCAACCCCGAATAGCTATCAAAGGCCAAGTCTTGGCCGACTTTGTGGTGGAATGCACAGGAAAAACTGAAAGCATCCCAGAAGGCAATCTTGAGTCAACACCACAGCCGAGCAACACTGAAAATAGGCCGACCTGGAAGCTGCATGTAGATGGGTCGGCCACAGATCAGCTATCCGGCGTAGGAATTGCCCTTGTCACACCTGGGGGGCAACACCTGCATGCAGCGGTCAAATTCGGATTCAAAGCCTCCAACAACGAGGCTGAATACGAAGCCCTAATTGCTGGACTCAAACTAGCGAAGGAGATGAAGGCCGAGCAAATCGAGATCTGCAGTGACTCACAGCTGGTGGTAAATCATGTATCTGGCGAATACGAGGCTCGGGGAGGAAAAATGATAGCATATCTGAGCAAAATACATGATCTGCTCGCACAATTCAAAAGCTATAGCCTCAGGCAAATTCCAAGAGAAGAAAATACAACAGCAGACGCGCTAGCCCGATTGGCGAGCAGCAATATAAGTTACAAGGGGAACGTGGTCCCGATCCAGTTTCTTGAAGAGCCTAGCATCACCGGCACGGAAGAAATCGAAATGATCGATACATCTCCTAACTGGATGACGCCAATAGCAGCCTATCTCAACTTTGGGGAACTCCCAGATAACCGAAATGAAGCTCAGAAAATTAGAAAAAAGGGCAGCACGATACATCATCGTAGACGGGATCATGTACAGAAGAGGATTCTCAATGCCATTACTCAGATGAGTCACACAAAATGAAGTTGCACGACTTCTATATGAAGTTCACGACGGATTCTGTGGAAATCATGCAGCCGGACAGAGCTCATCAAAGAAAATTCTAAGGCAAGGCTACTTCTGGCCAACGATGATTGAAGATTTGAAAGCTTATGACAAGGAGTTCGAAAAATGCCAGAGATTTTCAAAGATACCAAGAGCTCCGCTCAACGAGCTGACACAAATGCAAAGTCCGTGGCCCTTTGCCATTTGGGGAATTGACCTAATCGGACAGTTACCTAAAGGTAAAGGCGGAGTGCAGTACGCAGTGGTAGCAGTCGACTACTTTACTAAGTGGACTAAAGCCGAACCACTCGCAACTATCACATCAAAGAAGGTTCAAGACTTTATAGTGAAGAACATCATATGCCGTTTTGGACTATCGTACAAAATAGTTTCAGACAACGGCAAGCAGTTCGACAGTCAATCTTTCACTGATTTCTGTGCGAACAATGGCATCATCAAAAGCTTCTCCGCAGTGGCACATCCCCAAGCAAACGGTCAAGTTGAAGCAGTCAACAAGACCTTGAAGGATACACTAAAAAAGAAACTTGAAGATGCCAAAGGAAATTGGCCAAAAGAACTCCCTGAAGTTCTATGGTCATACCGTACAACGGAAAAAACAACAACCGGTCACACACCATTCTCAATGGCATACGGTTATGAAGCTATGCTGCCCGTCGAACTCGAGCCACCATCCCACAGAAGGTTGACGTACGATAAAGGTACCAATCACATACTCCTTGCAGAATCACTTGATAAAATCGAAGAAAAACGAGCAACTGCAAACTTAAAGTTGATAGCCCATCAACAAAAAGTAGCTCGGTATTTCAACAAACAAGTGAAAGCTCGGAAATTCTTTGTGGGATATATGGTCCTAAGAAGGGTATTCCTAAACACCAAAGACAGCATGTCAGGCGTACTAGGAGCCAACTAGGAAGGACCATACCAGGTGGTCGAAGTTCTCGACTCCGGATCATACAAACTGGGTAAGTACGACGAAAAAATGCAACTCATTCTAGTAGAACGATATTGGAATGGAGAACATTTAAGGAAATACTACCAATGATTACTCAGGTCGGGTAGACCACTCCAAAGTACTCATGTAACACCCTAACTATTCTAGGCGTATTACGTGATTTTTAAACGTACTGTGCAGCTCGTTGCTAATCAACGAGGTTTATGGAAAAACGTGATTAATTAAAAATTTTGCTTTTTCATTAACTTATAAACCATTTTACAAAAGTCTCGGGATCCCGATTTATAAAAATATTTACAAACGTTTTAACTGTTCAACTTTTACATCAAAATGAAAGTCGTCTAACGACAGTTACAAAAAATCTCAGCCCTGCTGTCCCGAGGATCGTACGCTCCAGGCCTAACCGCCCCGACATGTACAATCTCATATGCTCGCTCACGGTCCATCAGCTACAGCCTTGCCTTTACCTAACACATAAACATAAACTGTGAGTCGACAGACTCAGTAAGAAAAGCATAATAATAACATACATAAAACTGACTGCCGTGTCCAACACGATACTGAGTCCCGCTACTGCCATGTCCAACATGGTACTGAGCACTACTGCCATGTCCAACATGGTACTGAGTTTTGAACGTTCAGGGGACGGTACTATTGACAAGTATCCTCCTGATCGGTCGAACCGGTCATACTCCGCCGCTTGGTCATACTCCAGCTGTACCGACGGGATAGGTCAATAGCACCGAACCACCAACCGGTGTCGGCTGATCGGTCGAACCGGTCATACTCCGCCGTCGGTCATACTCCACTGTACCGACGTGACGGGGTTGGGTGGTTCGAAGCCTAAATACATATCTAATGTAATCTAACAGGCTTCCTACCTGCACGCTAAACATGTAATCTACATATGCATCTTGTTATACTAATCTTACACAGGATTCGATTTCGGGTGTGCGGTCAACCCGACCGGAACCGAAGCCGAACGGCGGACATCGGCTCCTAAACCATAAAAATCACAACGCTATAAGTGACACGCTAAATCACTTCCCGGGGACTAAAACTTGAAACTAAAAGTTTCCCTATCGATAAAAAGCATGGCAATACCCCTAAAAACCCAAAAACGAGGAAAACTAGGGTTCTGAAAAATCCCCAACCGGCAGACCGGTTGCCCAACCGGAATTCCGGTTACGGGAAATTCGAACCCCCATCCGAATCGGATGCTCAACCGGAATTAGGTTCCTCGCAGGCAGCAACCATAAAATCTCATAACTCGACCAAATCAACCCCAATTGGTCCCAAACTTTCCAGACCTGTTCTATAGGTCCCAAATGACATTTCTAAAGCATCAAACCTACCCAGAAACCATATACACAAAAATCACCATTGGAGCTCAAGCTTTGAGTTCCAAACTCAAGCTTGAGCAAACCACCTAAACAAGCATGCAAACCAACTTAATTCAACATAACTAAGCATAATATCACCTCTGCAAACTAACAAGAACAACAGCAACAACACAGAACATAATCACAACATTTTCCTTCCAAAATTCATACTTTTTCACATAAAAACTAAAAGCTTAACAATCTAACCTACATGCTTTCAACATAGCTTAAATCCTATCAATTTAACATGCTTTGATCCTCATAAATCAACAACAAAAGACAGCAGCAACAATCACATAGAAATCCAACATGCATCATCACATTTCATCATTTTTTTCAAGAAAATTAAAGAGAAAGGAACTAGGAAGCACATACCACAACAAGGGATCACTAAAGCTTGCAAACTAGGGCTTGAAACACCAAAGAAAACCAGCCTTTGCACCCCCAAGGTTCAGCCGAAAATGGAGAGGAAGGAGAGAGAGTTTTTTGGAAAATTTCAATTTTCTTTCTAAGTGTTTTTTGAAAAAAGAAATAAATAAAGATGACCCATTAACATAACCATTTAATAATTCCATTTCAGCCAAAAGCCATTAAATAATAAACATTTACTTTCCAATTAAAGTCACTAAAAGACAAAAAGTCATTGGGGCAAAAAGACCATTTTGCCCCTCCATTCTAAAATCACATAAAAATCACTAAAGGGTATTTTTGGGAAATTCTAAATTCCCGGCCATTCTCGACATTCCCAATGTCTAAAACCCGTCCCCAAAATACTAACATACTAAGTTGTGATTTCTACTGAGCCAAACGCCGCGTTCCAAAATACCGGACACCGGAAATGCGAAACATAAAAGCTACTGATGACATAATTATGCATATTTGAATTCCATAAATAACAATGATAAATTATTTAAATAGCTATAAATAATTTCCTGATTAACATAAATAACTGCTAATTTCCAAATTAACTAAGCGGGCTTTACAACTATCCCCCCCTTAAAAGGATTTCGTCCCCGAAATCTAACCTGAATAACTCCGGAAATTGAGCTCGCATATCTGATTCTAGCTCCCAGGTGGCTTCTTCCACCTTACTGTTTCTCCAGAGAACCTTGACCAACGCTATGGTCTTATTCCGAAGGACTTTATCCTTTCTATCCAGGATCTGCACTGGCTGTTCCTCATAAGACATATCTGACTGAAGCTGAAGACTCTCATAACTGAGTATATGAGAGGGGTCTGAAACGTATTTTCTCAACATTGAGACATGAAATACGTTGTGCACTGCTGATAAAGCTGGAGGCAATGCTAACCGATATGCCACTTGACCTATCTTCTCGAGAATCTCGAAAGGTCCTGTAAACCTAGGGCATAACTTGCCTCTTTTCCCGAAACGTTTAATCCCCTTCATCGGAGATACTCGCAAAAACATATGGTCCCCTACTCGGAACTCAACGTCCCTACGTTTCGGATCTGCGTAACTCTTACGTCCGCTTCCGTGAGGCAAGCATTCTAGCTTTAATCTTCTCTATTGCCTCATTGGTCCGCCGAACCGACTCGGACCTAGGTATTTCCTCTCCCCTGTCTCATCCCAGTGGATAGGGGATCTACATTTCCTACCGTACAACAGTTCGTAGGGTGCCATCCCTATCGTACTCTGGTAACTGTTGTTGTATGAAAATTCCACTAACGGTAGGTATTTACTCCATGAACCCTCAAAGTCCATAACACAGGCTCTCAACATATCCTCCAATATCTGAATTGTCCTTTCGGACTGACCATCTGTCTGAGGATGGAATGCTGTACTGAATTTTAGCTTCGTACCCATTGCCCGTTGCAAACTTTGCCAAAATTTGGAGGTGAATTTCGGATCCCTGTCCGAAACTATAGATTTCGGTACCCCGTGAAGTCTCACTATCTTCCTGACATATAACTCTGCCAACTGATCCACTGTAAACGTTGTTCTAACCGGCAGAAAATGAGCAGATTTCGTAAATCGATCCACCACTACCCAGATGGAGTCATACATACCCGTGGTCCTAGGTAACCCGACCACAAAATCCATCGTAATATCCTCCCATTTCCATTCTGGTAGGGTTAGAGGCTGCAACAACCCTGCTGGTCTCTGATGTTCAGCCTTGATCTGCTGACACGTGAGGCATCTCGAAACGAATTCTACCAAATTCTTCTTCATACCGCTCCACCAGAAGTACGGTTTTAAATCTTGGTACATCTTGGTGGTGCCGGGATGTAGAGAATATGGAGTAGAATGAGCCTCCTCAAAGATCTCGTTTCTCAAGTCCACACTGCTCGGAACACAAACCCTAGCTTTATACAAAAGCATCCCACTGTCTGTCACTGAAAAGTCTTTGGCTTGACCAGCCAATACCTCATCTCGGATCTTCACTAACTCCGGATCTGTCGTCTGAGCAACCTTTATTCTTTCCAACAGATCAGATTGCAGCGTTAAGTTGTGAAGCTGACCTACCACAAACTCAATGCTGGATCTAACCATATCCTCTGCTAGCTGAGGTGAGATCTGAACCATGCTAGCTACTTGCCCGGGACCCTTTCTGCTCAGGGCATCGGCCACTACATTAGCTTTCCCGGGATGGTAAAGGATCTCACAATCATAATCCTTCACTAGTTCCAACCAACGCCTCTGTCTCATGTTCAAATCTTTCTGAGTAAAGAAATACTTGAGACTTTTATGGTCGGTATAGATCTCGCACTTCTCACCATACAAGTAATGCCGCCAAATCTTCAGTGCAAAAACCACTGCGGCCAATTCTAAATCATGAGTCGGGTATCGCTGTTCATAGTCCTTTAACTGACGGGAGGCATAAGCGATAACCCGATCGGCTTGCATCAATACGCACCCCAAACCCTGTTTGGATGCGTCACAATAGACCACGAACTTCTCCTTGTCCGAAGGCAAAGCTAGTACCGGAGCAGTAATCAACCTCTGTTTCAGGTCCTGAAAACTAGCTTCGCATTTATCTGACCAGATAAATCGCTGATTCTTCTTTGTAAGCTCGGTTAGGGGCATTGAAATTTTGGAGAACCCCTCCACGAACCTACGGTAGTACCCAGCTAACCCCAAGAAGCTTCTGATCTCTGTCACTGTCTTCGGTCTCGGCCAATCCCTGACGGATTCGATCTTCCCGGGATCCACCTTGATCCCGTCCTTACCCACAATGTGTCCTAGGAAGGACACCTGAGACAACCAGAACTCACATTTCTTGAACTTGGCGTAGAGTCTATGTTCTCGAAGTCGTTGCAGTACCATCTGAAGATGTAACTCATGCTCCTCTTCTGATTGAGAGTACACGAGGATGTCGTCGATAAACACAATCACACAGGTATCGAGGAAATCCTTGAATACCCTATTCATCAGGTCCATGAATGCTGCAGGAGCATTGGTTAGTCCGAATGACATAACCAGGAACTCGTAGTGTCCATACCTAGTGCGGAAAGCCGTCTTTGGAATGTCCTCCTCTCGGATCCTCAACTGATGATAACCCGAACGGAGATCAATCTTAGAAAAGACCGTCTTCCCCTGAAGCTGATCGAACAAGTCATCGATCCTAGGTAATGGATATTTATTCTTCACCGTCAGCTTGTTCAACTCTCTGTAGTCGATGCACATCCTCATAGATCCATCCTTCTTCTTCACGAACAAAACCGGGGCTCCCCAGGGTGACACACTGGGCCGAATGAACCCTATGTCAAGCAACCCTTGGAGCTGAATCTTTAATTCCTTAAGTTCAGCTGGAGCCATCCTATACAGGGCTTTGGAAACCGGATCCACCCCTGGTGCCAAGTCAATCACAAAGTCAATCTCCCTCTGAGGTGGTAACCCTGGAAGTTCTTCGGGAAAAACGTCCAAAAATTCCCGAACCACACTGATATCCTCTGGCCGAATGGTGTCTGGCCGAGTGGTGTCCACCACCACGGCCAGAAACCCTAAGCACCCACCGTGCAATAGTTCTCTCGCTGACATAGCCGAGATCACCGGGATCCGAGATCCCTGAACCGAACCTACAAATACGAACGGTTCTTCACTTTCCGGTTGGAAGACCACCATCTTCCTCTTACAGTCAATGCTCGCCGAATATTTAGATAGGAAATCCATTCCTAAAATAATATCAAATTCGACTAAGCTCATCTCTATCAGATCAGCGCTTAACTCTCTACCATCTATCCTGATCGGCATAGACCTAATCCACCTATTAGAGATAACCAATTCTCCGCCAGGTAACAGGGTTCCAAACCCTGATTCATATCTATCAAAGGGTCTACCCAACTTACTAAAGACTCTGGCCGCCACATAAGAACGTGTAGCCCCAGAATCAAACAGCACTGAATAAAGCGAGTCGTTAATAAAAATCTGACCTGTAACAACTGATGGGCTGGCATCTGCATCAGCCTGCGTGATCGCGAATACCCTGGCTGGAGTGGGTATCGCTGGAGCTCTCGGTGCCTCTGGCCGGAGCTGGGGACATTCCCTCTTGAAGTGCCGGGCATGCCACAATGAAAGCATCCACTGCCCCTTGCACTCTCCCCGATGGTGCCTCTTGCAGCTAGGGCACTCGGGATAGGAAAATCGGGTCTCATTACCACCAGGACGACTCCCTCTCGTTCGGTTCCCCCGAACCTCTTGTTCGACTCGAGCCGCCGGAAGCAGTGGGTGCCCTCTTCCTCTGATCAATGGCCGAACCACTACTCCCCCTGCTAAAGCCTGATGCAGGAGGGGTAGGAGCTCCGCCACTAATCGGAGTACTAGCTGACTCTGACATGCACCCCACTGCGCCCTCAGCTCGCAGTGCCTTCTCCACCATCTGAGCATAGGTGGTGCTGTCGTCTGTGGTAATCATCAGGTCATGCCTGATCTTGGGATTCAACCCGTCCAGATACTTCTCCTTCCTGCTGAAGTCGGTCGGCACAATTCCCGAGGCTAACCTCGCCAGCCGGTCACAACCGAGTAGTATACTCAGTGACACTCATGTTCTCCCGCTGGGTCAGGTGAACGAACTCTTTCCTCTTGGCGCTTCTAACCGCCTCATTGTAGTATTTCGCGTTGAAGAGTTCCTGGAACCTTTCCCAGGTCATGGTGGTGACATCGTGAATGCGAGACACCATGTCCCACCATACCGGGGCATCCTCCCGGAACCGGAATGTGGCGCACACCACTCTGTCGTTACCGGTGACACCCATAAAGTTCGAATTCGGTGATCACCGTAAGCCACCGCTCGGCTTTCGATACATCCGGACCTCCCGGGAATACGGAGGTGCTTGCTTCCGAACCGCTCATACAAAGGTTCCAATCTATGGGCCGCCACTACCATCTCGGCACAGGCGGCGAGGGCGGGTGCCACTTTGGAACTACCGGCACCGGAACCGGCAGAGCACCCTGCTGTCTCAACCTACGAATCTCGAGGTCTTGTTCTTCGATCCGGGCTTGCATCTCCGCAAACCGCAACTCCCGATTCCGGGCTCCCCGATCGGCCGGGGAGCTCGGGCAGCCTGTGGCGGGTTCTCATCACCCCGACCACGAGCCCTGCCTCGGGGACCTCTACCTCGGCCCCTAGCAGGTGGGGGAAACCGAGCTCCCTCTCCCTGATTCGACCCCACGGAGTTGCCCCGACTGCTGGTAGTCCGCCTGGCGTCCATCTAGTTAGAACCGCCTGCGAAACCAAGAGTTGGCATATCAGGTCGTATTCAAGGCGAGCTTACTAATGCCGCTTAATTTGGAAATTAGAAATGAAACATGCGCCTATTCTACTATCAGGCTACTAACATGCTTCCTAACAGGCTTTTCTTTTTCATAACTGAATAAAATAAACTACTAAAGCAATAAAGTCTTACTGAACCGTGAACCGAGCTAACTGCTGATGATGATTGTACATGTCGTGACGATCTTCGGAAGACAACCTGGCGGCTCTGATACCAAGTTGTAACACCCTAACTATTCTAGGCGTATTACGTGATTTTTAAACGTACTGTGCAGCTCGTTGCTAATCAACGAGGTTTATGGAAAAACGTGATTAATTAAAAATTTTGCTTTTTCATTAACTTATAAACCATTTTACAAAAGTCTCGGGATCCCGATTTATAAAAATATTTACAAACGTTTTAACTGTTCAACTTTTACATCAAAATGAAAGTCGTCTAACGACAGTTACAAAAAATCTCAGCCCTGCTGTCCCGAGGATCGTACGCTCCAGGCCTAACCGCCCCGACATGTACAATCTCATATGCTCGCTCACGGTCCATCAGCTACAGCCTTGCCTTTACCTAACACATAAACATAAACTGTGAGTCGACAGACTCAGTAAGAAAAGCATAATAATAACATACATAAAACTGACTGCCGTGTCCAACACGATACTGAGTCCCGCTACTGCCATGTCCAACATGGTACTGAGCACTACTGCCATGTCCAACATGGTGCGAGTTTTGAACGTTCGGGGGACGGTACTATTGACAAGTATCCTCCCGATCGGTCGAACCGGTCATACTCCGCCGCTGGTCATACTCCGGCTGTACCGACGGGATAGGTCAATAGCCGAACCACCAACCGGTGTCGGCTGATCGGTCGAACCGGTCATACTCCGCCGCCGGTCATACTCCACTGTACCGACGTGACGGGGTTGGGTGGTTCGAAGCCTAAATACATATCTAATGTAATCTAACGGGCTTCCTACATGCACGCTAAACATGTAATCCACATATGCATACCGTTATACTAATCTTACACGGATTCCGATTTCGGGTGTCTTAGGTCAACCCGACCGGCCCGAAGCTGAACGGCGGATTACTGGCTCCTAAACCATAAAAATCACAACGCTATAAGTGACACGCTAAATCACTTCCCGGGGACTAAAACTTGAAACTAAAAGTTTCCCTATCGATAAAAAGCATGGCAATACCCCTAAAAACCCAAAAACGAGGAAAACTAGGGTTCTGAAAAATCCCCAACCGTGACCGGTTGCCCAACCGAATTCGGTTCGGGAAATTCGAACCCCCATCCGGAATTCTGGATGCTCAACCGGAATTCCGGTTCCTCGCAGGCAGCAACCATAAAATCTCATAACTCGACCAAATCAACCCCAATTGGTCCCAAACTTTCCAGACCTGTTCTATAGGTCCCAAATGACATTTCTAACGCATCAAACCTACCCAGAAACCATATACACAAAAATCACCATTGGAGCTCAAGCTTTGAGTTCCAAACTCAAGCTTGAGCAAACCACCTAAACAAGCATGCAAACCAACTTAATTCAACATAACTAAGCATAATATCACCTCTGCAAACTAACAAGAACAACAGCAACAACACAGAACATAATCACAACATTTTCCTTCCAAAATTCATACTTTTTCACATAAAAACTAAAAGCTTAACAATCTAACCTACATGCTTTCAACATAGCTTAAATCCTATCAATTTAACATGCTTTGATCCTCATAAATCAACAACAAAAGACAGCAGCAACAATCACATAGAAATCCAACATGCATCATCACATTTCATCATTTTTTTCAAGAAAATTAAAGAGAAAGGAACTAGGAAGCACATACCACAACAAGGGATCACTAAAGCTTGCAAACTAGGGCTTGAAACACCAAAGAAAACCAGCCTTTGCACCCCCAAGGTTCAGCCGAAAATGGAGAGGAAGGAGAGAGAGTTTTTTGGAAAATTTCAATTTTCTTTCTAAGTGTTTTTTGAAAAAAGAAATAAATAAAGATGACCCATTAACATAACCATTTAATAATTCCATTTCAGCCAAAAGCCATTAAATAATAAACATTTACTTTCCAATTAAAGTCACTAAAAGACAAAAAGTCATTGGGGCAAAAAGACCATTTTGCCCCTCCATTCTAAAATCACATAAAAATCACTAAAGGGTATTTTTGGGAAATTCTAAATTCCCGGCCATTCCTGACATTCCCAATGTCTAAAACCCGTCCCCAAAATACTAACATACTAAGTTGTGATTTCTACTGAGCCAAACGCCGCGTTCCAAAATACCGGACACCGGAAATGCGAAACATAAAAGCTACTGATGACATAATTATGCATATCTGAATTCCATAAATAACAATGATAAATTATTTAAATAGCTATAAATAATTTCCTGATTAACATAAATAACTGCTAATTTCCAAATTAACTAAGCGGGCTTTACAACTCAGGTCAAATAGACCATTTAAAAGTACTCAGGTCGGGTAGACAACATTAAAGTACTATTGAACATTCGCTTATAAGTGAGTGGCCTCTTCGGCGGACTACGCCCAAAGGCTTCAGAAACAAAAGTACTCAGGTCGGGTAGACCACTTTAAAGTACAGTTTCTTATTTGTTTTATGTCATGTTAAGCTAAAAGATCATATTAGATCACTAGCTCTGATGTAAGTTACTACGGTAACCAAACACATTTTCGATCAATAAAAGAATAAAGATAGTATTTCCAATTCTATTGAGTCGAAAATATCAGCGTGATTATAATTTACCTCGAGAGCGTACAAAAGGTTTGGTCGAACCCAAATCACCGAACAGAAAAGCAATATATTTGCGAAAGACAAGTGACCAAGAGTCATACGTGTGCTCGGTCACTTGGGGGGCTCCTATACCTGTACAAAGCATTTGGTAAACATAAAACAATCACATTTGCACTGCAATTATAAACAGAGAATGAAATTCATTAAGGATAACAAGAGCATATAGTACCGGGATTAAAAGCTGC
This sequence comes from Cannabis sativa, assembly GCF_029168945.1. Classification (NCBI taxonomy): domain Eukaryota; kingdom Viridiplantae; phylum Streptophyta; class Magnoliopsida; order Rosales; family Cannabaceae; genus Cannabis; species Cannabis sativa. Next base: position 50,819,783 of record NC_083607.1, on the reverse strand, counting down.
CCGGTCAGCCCGTTGTCCAAAAAATGAAAAATAATTCCAAGTTTAAAGACCGCTTGGCCGGTGATGATGTCTTAAAGGCCTTGAGGCCATATATAATGTATATAAATATATATAAACAGGAGAGATAAAAAGAACAGTGTTTAAACAGCTGGAGTCCCAGGCTCTGGGTTCGGTTCTTCTGAGCCAACTGGAGCAGGAGGATCTATTGTTCGAGCAGGAGAAGCATCAGCAGCCTGGTCAGAAGCTTGGCTGGAAGTTGAAGCAGCCACCTCTTTCCCACCATAGGCAACTTGGGCCGCACAGTACTCGAGGTACATGTCCTTGGCGTCGCCCAAGTAGTCGAAGTTGGCCTGGGGATTAGCCTTCCAAAAATCAAAGAGGAGCTCGAGGCCGGCAGTCTCCAAAGCATTGACCTTCTCCTTCAAACGGTCCACCTCGGCCACCTGAGCGTCCTTATCTTCCTTTAGCGGAAGAAGGACCTGCCGCAGAGAACTCCTCTCATCCTGAAGACGATCAACTTCAGCAGATAAGGTCTCGATGGTTTCCTCAAAGCGATCCGCAGCCTTGAGGTCCTTTGTTAGCACGGTGATCTTCTTCTCGGCGGCAAACAACTTCTTGTTGGCCTCACCCAACTCATGACGAACAGCTGCAGTCTCCGCCCTGGCCTCCTCGGCTTCCTTTTTGGCCAAGTCCGCCTCCGCCCTCAAGGTGTCGGACAGAGCCGCACTCTTGGAAGTAGCAGATTTAGCCCGAGAGTAGGTGTAGGCCAACTTCAAACCGGCATGCATAAAGGAAAAAGTTATGGAGCTAAGTGTGAAAAGTTAAAAGGGGAAGTGTCAAAAAAGACTAACCCTGGTGAGCTCCTTCAAAACTCTGCCCACCAACACATCCAGAGATGAGTCGTCAGCACCAGCCATTTGCTCACCGACCTCAGGAACCAACCGGTTCATGTAGTGAGCCATCACCTCCTTGCACTTCTTGGCCTCAGGCAGCACGGGCACGGGTGGAGTTGGTGCCCGCTCAGGGACCCTCCTAACCAGTTCGGACCCAGTTGTTGGTGGCCCAGACTCCTTAGACTTGGCAGATTTGGGAGTGGAAGGATTCGCAGTAGTCAGCTCCTCAGAAAGGTCAATAACCTCTCCAGAAGGCCTCTTCTCTGAAGACCCCTTTCCGCCGTTAGACTTCTTGGCCAGAGGGGAGGCGATAGAGCTTCCGCTCATCCTCTTCCTTAAAGCGTCAATCATTTGCCGAGACATGTCTGCACAGAACAAAAACAGCGTGGTTAGCAAAAACCAGCAGAAAATACAAGCATGAAAGTCAAGAAGCTTAAAAAAGAAGTAAAGCGCAGAGTGACTGCCCGCCCAGAAAGTCAGAAGTCCATCATCACCTGATATCTCAGCCATAACGACCTTCCCTTTTCCAGCATAGGGATGAGATGGCCGAACAGGTAAAATGGGCTCCCTTATGCGAATGGCATGTTCAACGGGCCTGGCCGTGGCCGGGAGTTTCTTCTTCCTCTTCAAAGGAGTCACCTGCTCAGCCTCAGCCTCAGCCTCAGCTTCATCTTCAGGATTCATAAGCTCCTGAGCATACTGCTTGGCCCTGGCACCTCCCTTCAACTTAGCCTCTCGCTTCAGTTGAATCAACTAATTCTCCGGATGAGTTCGTTCAGGACGGGCACCAACAGATTTCCCCTTCTTCCCCGTCACGAACTTGGAAGAAAGGTCCTCTGGGTAAAGCCCGTACTGCACCAGATTTTCATCGGAGGTCAACTGGATGACATCCCTATCTTCCGCTGGCAACCGGGCAAGTTTTTGAGCCCTATCCCTAAGAGTAAGCGTGAGGGGAGGACGGTGATATGTCGGGATCTGCTGAAACCGAGTCCGGGTGATGTTCGAATCCTTCACCATGAAGTACTCATCAACAAAATGCCCTATTTTGCGGATGGCCTTGTGGTCCGTCCCGCTCAACCACTTGAAGCCTGGCTGAGAGAAGTAAAAATACCCCAACCTACCTTGCTTTGGGGTAGACTTTAGGTCGAAGAACCAAGCGACCTCGTGGGGAGAAGGAGCATCCCATCCCTGGGAAGCGTAGAGGACGAAGAGAGCGGACAAATACTTAATGCCCTTGGGAGTACTCTGAGCCGGGCAGAGGCTGAAGAAGTCTGCCACATCCCGGAAGTACTTATGCAAGCGCACATCCCCTTATCAGGGTTTGTGGCACGATTGTCGTGGGCGGGAATGTAGCAGTCCAGCTCGCCAAGGTAGCTGTCCTAGTTGAGAGTGCAGAGGCGTGCCTCCGAAATCTTGGACGGAGGACTTACCCACATGGCGCCCAAGGCACCCTGCCTCCTGTGAGGAACCGCCTCAGCAAGCTCCTCACTGACGTAGTCGACGCTCTCAACTAGGACGTCCCCGTCAGCATTAACTGGTTGCCCACCCTCATTGTACTCCACATAGTTAGGGGGTTCAATCTCTTCCTCTCCCTCAACAGCGGGAGGGCTGCCCGAACGCACCTCGTCCAGCTCCTCAACCTCCTGGACTTCAGCGTCCCCCTCACGGTCCTCCTTCATTGGGACCGCCAAATCCTGTTCGGCGTCGGGTAGAGTGGCGAGCCGAGCCACCTAGCGATCAGAAGCGTCAGCCAGACGCGTGGTTTTCTTCGTACGAGCCATCATCCTATGGCTGGGTACGGAATTAGAAGGAGAGTTAGCACGAAGACGAGGGTGGACTTCGTGCAGAAGTTGAAGCAGCTCCTGGTCAATTTGATGCTCGGGCTCCCAAGACTCACCTGGGTTCATCTACAAAAGACAACACACAAGATGAGTGTTGGACGGAGTATCAAACAAAAAACAAGCAAATATGCCGACAATGAGTACCTAATAGATTAAAGAACGACCATGTTCAAAGAAAAGTCTAAACTCAAGAAGTGAGAAAGTTTTTCTTAAGTTAGGGCAAAAAAGTTCATGAAGCTTGGAAAAAGCAAGATGGAAAACAAACGCAATGCAGCTCTAAAATAAGCCTTACGGCTGAAAGCTAACACAAGGACATGGAAAAGAAGATTCACAAAAGTTTCAAACCCTAGGTTTTCCTAAAGTGTTCTTTCTACAACGAAGTCACATTCAAAGCATAAGCATGCAAAGGAAAAGCATAAAGGGAACTAGAAACTTACTCAAAGATTCGAATGTCCGGGTTCAAGCAAGCCCGAAATCGTCTGTATGCACCTCGGCAACTTTGATGCCAGAAAGTTCTCTCTTTTCGCTCTGAAGTTTGCTTAGCAACGAAGGGTGATGAAATTAGGTAATGTGCCAGTACTCCAAGTATTTATAGGCAGAAGGGTAACTGTACGTAAAGGAACCTTAGACGCCTCGACTTCCCGTCTTGAAAGCGAATATGGGAAATCAAAATAATCGAGTGCAACCGTCAGCAGTGGAGAGAGAAACTCGAATTTTCAAAATATTAATTGTCAGAGCATTAATTAGCCGAAAACCGAAGGGACGCCCAGTTAGCTTCACATTGAGTCTCGAACGGTCATGCTCAACACGGTCAGCTCGAAATAAGTCTACACGCAACCTCGGAGGTCCCGTACAGACTTGGGGGGCAAATGTTATCCCAAATTTGGCACTCTGACGTGGCATCACAAGAGTGGTGACATGTGGACTATACGTAGAGCATCTGTTCTGATCAATATGTTGAGTAGGATGCCTCGCTGGCATATCCGAAATGGAATACTCAACGAGCCGTGCAAAATGAACAATACTTACCGAATTCAACTAAACGCATCGTGAGTCACCAGCTCAATCCCTATAACTCAGGGATCAACTTACGTGGATGTGGCATACACACGATCCCACTATCGGTGTATTCAGCCTCAATCCCACGATCCTTGCATTCAGCATTGATCACAGGATCTTTCTGTTTATGCGCATTGTAACGAGAGAGCAAAACTCTTCCTCCTCAAGTTTCCTGCCCTATAAATAGTGAGGAATGTTCACTGGGCAAAGGACGGAGAAATTGTACGCCGAAACTCTATAAGCTGAGGCTATCTAAGAACTATATATTCAGAGATATTATTGTAAGAGCTATAAGAAAGGGAATCTTCTTCCTTATTCTTAAGTCAATACAACTAACAAGGATTAGGCTATTACCGATCTGCTCGGGGCTGAACCTCTATAAAATTTCCGTGTCTTATTATTGCTTTACTACATATTCTTATTACGACATATAGTTTATTTCTTATCAAAAAGACTCATTGTCATTCGCTAAAAGCGAAGTAAACAATAATTAAGGTTCAAATATAGTAAACAAAATTCTGTGTTAATAGTTTGGTGCTTTTATTGAGAGCCTTTGTGAAAAATGCTCAGAAAAACCCTCCTTACGTACAAAAAAACAACGATTTTCTCCTGGGCTGGCAATGGAGAAAACGTTAACACGCCTCATAAAGAAAACACTCACCATCCTGGAAAGGCGCCAGTGGGCTCCCGGAGGCCTTCCAACATGCAATCTAAACGAACTACTCGCTCCAAGAGGACCCAACTTGAGTGTGGCCCAAGTACACGCACCACTCCCTCCAGGAGGACCCAACCTGAGGGTGCCCCAAGTACACAGACCACTCGCTCCAGGAGGACCCAACCTGAGGGTGGCCCAAGTACACGGACCACATGTTCAAGGAGAACTCAACATGAAGATGGCCAAATTCCTAGAGTAGGGGATGAAGAACCCAATCTTGGCTGTGCTCAGCCCATGGATGATGGTGCTTATGATCCTCCAAGGTACATTCCTCTAGTCGAGTTGGAAAATTTCCATCTCCGGTGCCGCGTGGAGGAGGCAAACTGGCAAAACGCTAAGTTAGAGCATAAGGCAACTACAGCTAGGGTGGCACAGGGGAATACTACTCAAAACCAACCTGACTCTCGAGTAAGAAGACCACGAGGCAGACCTCGTGGCTCATAAACCAGGAAGCAGGAGACAACTCAGGGGAACCCTCAAACGCTCAGGAAGAACAACCTGAGGAAATTGAGGTTCCCCCTGAAAATGAACAACCACATGATCAACTGGAACCATCTCATAGAAATGAGAATAGAAGGCGGCCATAAACCAGGGAACAGGAAATTCCTCATGGAAATGAGGGAAGTCTTGGGACACAACCTGGAACACGTAGGTCGCCAGCGAGGAACCCCTAGCATTCTTCCCAAACCCATAGGGAGGGGGCTCATACAAACCCTAGCGGGGGGAACACTACGAACCATGCCCTGAGGAGAAGAACGGGGCGTGAAGAGGCAAGTGTTACCTCGGGGTGGACAAGAACCCACAGCCAATCAATGCGAGGAGGAGAAAGTACTCGTCGCAACAATGATCGAGAAAGCACATGCACGAGTAAGACTGCAAGTAACTCAAGGACGAGCTCCATGAGCAGGAGAAGGTTCATACGCAGGTGATAGTCTGTGAGTAGAATGAGGACCTTCAGCAATTATAACCAACAGGATCTGCGAGAACACTTGAGCCAAAAAAAACCTGATCTTCGCCAACAACTCGGTCCAAAGCAAGGGGATCTACTCCAATTGAGAATAGATGAGTCAGAGGATAAGTTCAGGAGGTATCAAGTCAGGGAGCAAGGAAAACAATCTCGATTTGACTCAGATGAGGAACTCGAGCCATACCATCCAGACATCATGAATACTCCTTTTCGCCAAAGATTCAAAAACCCCACGTCTCATCATATGATGGGACCACTGATCGAGTCTCGCATTTAAACAATTTTAATACTATAATGTGAGCTTGTAATGTCACAAACAATCTACGTTGTATTTTTGTTTCCCACTTCATTAGTTGGGGCAATAAGTAGCTAGTTCAACAAATTTACTCATCACTCCATCACTTCTTGGGAACAGCTGTCTAAAGACTTTAAAAAGCAGTTCCAGGCCGTGAGGTATAGGCAACCGGTAGCGTCCTCACTCACCAACATAAAGCAACTGCCTAACGATACGCTTAAGGCATACTTATATCGTTTTATTACCCAGCTTACTGCCCTTCAAGCGGGGATCACCACTGATCTCTCCACTACCGGAGGTAAACTGTGGGATGACCTACAGGGTCATCCACTTAAAAACATCACTGAGTTCAACGAGAGGGCTCAGGTGTTTGTACGAAAGGAAGAAGCTCGAAAATAGATGAGCTTGTTCAAAACTGGCTCGGGAAGCAAACCCAACACTATTTCAACAAGTATTATCTCGACTAAAGCTGATAACCCACGGGCCTTTGGCTCAAAGAGAAAAGATGACTCTAAGGTGTCATCTAAAGAAAAGAAGAAACAAAAGAAGCACAACAAATACGTGCTAGTTTATACCATCTATATTGAGCTTAATGAAACTCGAGAGAATATCTACCTCACGCATGAGGCACGCGAGGAATAAAAGAGATCCAACCAGATATTGTAAGTACCATAAAGACATCGGGCACACAACAGAAGAATGTCATCAGTTGAAAGATGAGATAGAGAGTCTCATCGCGCGAGGCCACTTCATGCAATATGTGAAGAGGCAGGGCAGTGAACATAACAAACCCACTCCGGCCAACAACCTAAGGAATCAGGAAACACAACCTCCTCCTGTTGAAGGAGAGGATATCCTGGTTATTTCGTGAAGGCCACATATTGCAGGAGAGAGCAAAAACACCCAAAAGAGGTACGTGAAAAAAGTGAAGAGCGAGCATTCTGCATTTGCTCCAGAACCTTCCAAGAAAATAAAAACTGAAGAGCCTCCGATTATATTTTTGGAGGAAGATGAAAAGAACGTGAGGTACCCTCACGTCGACCCATTGGTAATCACCATCCAACTCGCTAACAAGAGGACAAAAAGGGTTCTGGTGGACAACAGAAGTTTAGTGAATATCCTTTACAGTGAAACATTGAAGAAGATGGGGCTTGAAAAAGATAAATTAAAACCGTGCATGGTAAATCTTTGGGCAAAGCTGTTGGGTTTTGTGCCCTAAATAAAACCCATTACAATCTAATCTGATTAGTTATCAATTTAAGAGATTTGAAGTGATTTATGTTAACATGTATTTTTCATGCTTATGGTTTAATATATGCACAAAATCAGTTAAGTCCAGATCATATATTCATCCACAATTGCAGTAATGTCAACACAGTGGAATGTGATTGTGATTATATGATTCAAAAGACTAAGTCCCTATTTCATCAGTGTTTTTGCATTTACACTAATGTGATAATCAGCGATGAAGTATACTTACACTTGGAGTAAGTGTTATGTTCTTTCCAGAACATTGATAAAGTATACTAGTTTCGAATGTATTGAGTATACATTGGACTGGACCGATATTGAACTTAGTCAAGATATTATAATACTTATCGTTGTATCTTTCCAAGTCAATATCACTAGTTGATCTTAGATCAAAAGAATCTAAATCCTGATATGCTTAGGCTCAATCTCAGGAGTGCTATTCATGTTCTTTGATTTATTAGTTAAGCCTACTTTTGGGTCAGGGTGATACGTATATTTTGGGAACATGATAGTATGATTGAGTGGGAGGGCTGAACATAAATATGGAATCTATAGCTTCTACAGGTGTATAGAAGTCAAGTGATGATTCCCTTCGAGCTTAGCTAAATAGAAGTAAATGGATGAGCTCTTGTTTCAGTGATTATATCTTAGTTCACTAAAACCTCATTTACAAGTAGCTAAGTGTTTTAAGGGGCCAAATACATTGAAGGGTTAAACGGTAAATTTATCCCTTCTCGGTGTAAATCATCTATATAGAGGATCTTTGATCAAATTAAGATTATAACGATGGTTAAATGTGATAGCGTATCTATATCGTAGAACATATAGAGCGCTCTATATATATGAGAGTGCAATTCCAAGTTCTAAGAGTGGATTCAACAAGGAATTAATAAGTTAGGGGATTTACTTGGTAAATTCGGTTCGACTATTGGAAGCTCAGTAATATAGGTCCATGGTCCCCATTCTAGTTGAGACCATACTGCTTGTAAGACTCAATAATTGATTTATGATTTATCAATTATCAATTCTAGAATTAGACTATGTCTAGTTTGCGAATTTTCACTAAGCAAGGGCAAAATTGTAAAAAAAAGAGATTCTAGGTTTATTTATTAATTAAGATACTCTATATGTCTAATTAATAATTATGTTAAATGACAATATTATTTAATAATCTATTTTAGTTATTAAATAATTAGTTTTGGCATTTAAATTGTTAGAATTAAAAAATTAGCATTTTTAAGAAAATAGAAATGAAAATTGTTAAAACTGCAAAATTCCAAGTGGGGCCCATTAACACCATGGCTGGCCACTTGTAGAGAGTTTTTTCAATTAATATTTTCATTATTTTAATGCCAAATAATCACTAACCTAAACCTAGTGGTTATAGAAAGTGATGGCTCACACCAAAATCGAGTATTATTCAGTAATTCAAGAGATTGCCTTTCAGAAAATTGAGCCATCCACTTTCTCTCTATAGCTGACCCTCTCATTCTCTCTTTTCCTCTTTCAATTTCGAAATACCTTGAGTGATAGAGTAGTGCCCACACACAGCAAGTGGTACATCAATCATAGTCTGGAAGATCGTGAAGAATCCAACTTGAAGAGAACGACATTCGGACTCAGATCTTGGTGATACTCTGCGACAGAAAGGATACAAGGGTTAGAGATCTGAGTGGAAGGAGACATATTATTCCGCTGCAACCAATGTAAGGTTTCCTAAACTTTATATGTGTTTATTATCGTTTTAGAATTTCGTATTTAGGATGTTAAACAACATACTTGTGAGTAGATCTAAGGTCCTGGTAAAATAAATTCCAACAACTGGCCTCAGAGTCATGGTACTTGATTTTCTTGCAAGAACTTTGGACTTAAAATGATTTGTGTGTGATTTGGATGGTGTCATGTTGATCTGTGTGTTAAATGATGATTGATTGATGTTTGTGAATTTTCGTCAAAAATAATTGAATTTTCGTTTCTGGAATTATTTTATTGGATAGTTTGGAAAAAATTAAGCAATTTACTTTTTTACAGAACTCAATTTCGATTTTATTTGAATTAGTTATGATATTTTGAAGATTTGAAAAAAAAGGATAGGTTGATCACCGAACCCCACGCGCGCGGAACCGAGTGTCCCTCGGTCCGCTGCGTGTTCGGACACGGTCTTGTCCGAGTAACACACCTTGGGTATCTTAAACCCCTTATCTGCGCGCAGAAATCATGCAAGGGAAGCCTTGGGCCGAGATTTCTCGGCAGATCACCATCTGGGCGCGCGCGGATGGTATGCAACTGCATACCATCCGTACAACTCACATTTTTTTTTCGTTTTCTTCGATTTTTCATGCTGTTTCATGGAATTAACTTCCAATTTTTTGTGTAGTTTAGTATTTTGATTTTTACTTTTCATATTTCAAATCTAATTATCAGAAATAAATTAATTTGAATTTTTTATAATTAATTTAAGATATTAGTGTAATTTGAATTTGAAAATAAGTAAAAATCTATATTTTTGCTTATTTTTTTTTATCTTATTTTTAAATTTGATTATTTTATCTTATTTTTAAATTTAAGGTCAGATATTAATTTTTTTTTTAATTATTCTATTTTTAAATTATTTGACCTTATTTCAATTTAAAATAAAATTACTATAATCATGATGTTTTGAATATAAATAAGATATTTTGCTAACTTTTAAATTTTGGTATTTTTTTTATTTAAATTAAATTATAAAATCAGAAAAGGATATTTAATTATCATTTTAATTTATTGAATATTTAATTTATAAAATAACATGAAAATTTAAAAGATGGTTAGGAAATTTCTTTTTGAAATGATATTTAGGTTAGTTGAAACCTAATTTTTTCAAATTGTAGGTCAAATTTTAAATATTAATTTTTTTTATTTAAACTTATTTAAAAATCCGAAAAATATTTTTTTATTATTTAAATAATTTTTGAAATTTTATTAATTATTTTAAAATTAAATAAATCCTACATCCAACTATCCAATTCAACTTGTTGCAGGAGTTTGTGTTTTAGCTTATGTGTAAGTTTTATAAAACCTATTATTGCTTGATCTAATTCAACTCTCACATATAGGTTGTTGCTAAATAAAATGTCACACCATGATAGATTTTATTTAGGCCTATTTAGTTTCTTTTGGGCCTATTCAATTAATAACAGTTGTTCATTTTAAGGTTAAATTCCTCTCTTTTGGGCCTTATGTGAGAGTTGGGGGCCAATAGAAGTGGATACGACATACTGAACCAAGCTCCCCCTCACATGAACTACCCCAACTGTGAAGGCCCATTTGCCTGATTTGGACAACTGTACTAGGTTAATTAAATTAGTTTAACCTAATAAAATTGATTAGCAACATGATTAACTTTTAAAATATATGAAATTTATTTTTAGTTTTAATATTTTAAAGTTAATTTTTAAGAAAAACACTCTTAGTTCAATGATATTATTTCTAGATAAACTATCTGTATTTTTCTTGTATTTAATTAAATAAAGAATTTTAACTAACTAGATTCTTTCTGAAGCTTATTTTAATTATTTCATTAAATATTCCTATTTAAGTTATAAATTAGTTATTTCTAACTAATTTTCATATCAACTTAAATTTGAATATCTTTTGAATTTAAAAATTAAATTGAGGAATTCTAAGAGTTGGTTATTGAAGATTCTAGAAATATTTTTTAAGTTGATATTTTTTTAAACTTAAAATGGAATATTTTTTAAATTAGGTGGTTACAACTTAATTTTGATGTTTAATTAAATTTTATTTGAAAAATATTTAAGTTGGATATTTTAGATGCTTTCTATAACAACTTAAATTATTTTTTTTTCTTTCAAATTTTAGAAAAATACTTAGTTGAATTAAATATTCTCTAGATAATTATTTCTAGTACTAGTTATTATTTCTAATATTAAATAGAAAAATATCATAAATTGTGAAATTAATTGTTTAATAATTAATTTTGGTACAATTTTAGTTAAGTATATTTTCCTAGTATTAAACTAAAATTAATAATTAAGTCTCCTCTATACTTAATTATTTATTTCTTGAATTTAATACATTTAATTAAATTGAAAATTAAATATCTAAGTTGATTTTCATCATGATACTTAAATATTTGTTATTTTCATGATATTTAATTAAATATAAACTTATTTTAAGTTAGAATTTTTTTTTAAAATGCCATAACAACTTAAATTTGAATAATTTTCAAAATATGTTTTTTTATTTTATTAATCAATTTCGAAATTGCATTTAATTATGCAATATATTTTTGAATTTATCTTGAAAAATAGATTAAGATTGTAAATTAATTATTTATTTTTAATTAATTTTTGAACCAACTTAAATCAATGATTTTTTCATTTAATGATTAATTTAAAATAAATAAACTAAAATATGTTATAATTAGAAATTGAATTAATTAGTCAAAGAAAGTCTAGATAAATATTTTTTTTGGCTTGAAGTATTTTTTTTAACGTTTAAATTTATTTTATTTCGAAAATTGTATAATTTTATATACTTTAATTTTTTGAAATGTAATATATATTTATAGAAAATTAAATTTAACTTGCAAATTAATTTAAATTAATACAACTTAAATTAAATACTTTTCTTAATATTTATTGGAAAATTAGTACTAAGATGGCAATAATTCATTTTATTTTCATATCCATCTAAGTATAATTTTATAAATATTAAATTGAATTTTATTTAGAATTTTATTCTAAATTTGAAATTTTAATTAAATAAATATATATTTATATATATGTGGGTGCACTCTTAATGGGTATTACCCATGAATGGGTAAAATTAGAAATTTTGAGTTTTTATGCTTAATTTTTTTACCTAATTAAAAAAATCTCTCATTTTTATATCATATGGGTTGAAGTTGTTCCATCGGTAAAAAAAAATTTTAAAAAAAAGTTTTTAGCAAAAAAAATAAGAAAAGAAAAAGTTATGTTTTAGTTAAATATTTTTGTATGAACATATTTTTGATATAGTGTAGAAAGAGATATTTTTTGATATTTTTTTATTAAATAGTTAAATTAAGCATAAAAATTCAAATTTGTGATTTCATTATTCGTTATTAGATCAAAATTCGATGGTTTGCTATTTTTAAAATTAATATTTATAGTTAAATTTGTTTAGTAACTATTCGTGGGTAATACCCATTAAGGAGTGTTCCATATATATATATATATTTATATTTAAAATAAATAGATTTAAATAAATAATAGAAGAAAATACATTTTAAATAATGAGCTTTATTATTATTATTAGGATATTCGATCTCCATTGTTGGTTTTACATAGCTATTTCTTTAGTGAGTAATCCTCCCTAATGGAGGAACGTTCATTAGCAAGTTAGCACCGTAGAATCTTGAAAGATAAGTATTATTTGTAAGTGTTTTATATTAGTATTGATCACCCTAATGGTGGCGACTGTATAAGACTTACAAAAGTATGAAACAATGGTGGAAGCTCATGAAATAGGAATGACCTTGACTCTGGCCTAAACGGGATAACGTCAGATTCTGTTTTCGATCGACTAAAAGGTTGCTAGAATGTTTATCATTTTAGATGAGCTGACAACTCTATTCAATGGATGGTAGCTTTGACTCTCGCCTAAACGGGACACTGATATCAGTTTATTGAAAACCTTGGAAATTATTTAGGATTGTATGTTTTAGTATTTTCTCTTGTCATTCCTACTTGCTATGTGCTAATAATTTCTGAATAAGATTTTGTGTTAAACCATAATTGATTTCTATTTATTATTTTTTGTAGTATCCTGCACCATGTCAAATCCCATGGTCTCACTATTGACTGAAAATAAGCTAAATGTATCTAACTTCCCTAAATGGAAAGAGAACATTAATATTGCTCTCATAGGTGAAAGTGTTGGGTTTTATGCCCTAAATAAAACTCATTTCAATATAATCAGATTTACTTATTAATAAAGATCAAAAATAACATCTAATGTTGCATGGTTCACATGATTTATTTCATGATTATATATACATAATGTATGAATTCTATTTAAGTCCAGAACATATGAATTTGCTAATGATTATAGTGTTGTCAGCACAGTGAAATATAATCTTGATTATATGTTCGAAAGTTTATTCCCTGATTTGTCAGAACACTGGATTTAGACTGGCATGATAATCAGCGATAAGTATTCTTACACCTTAGATAAGTGTTATGTCATTTCACGGGCATTGGTAAAGTTTACCAGCATCGGATGTATGGAATATACATCGGAAGGGACCGATATTGAACTTTGATTAGATATATTAAAATTTACTGTAATATCTATTCAATTCAATATCACCCGTTGATCCTAGATCAAATGATCTTAATCCTGATATGATTAGGTTCGATCTTAAGAGTATTATACATGTTCTTTGGTTTGCAGTTAAGCCTACTTTTGAACAGTCAGGGTGATATGTACATTTTGGGAACATGATAGTATAATTGAGTGGGAGCGCTAACATAAATATGGAGTCTATAACTTCTATAGGAATTTAGACGCGAAACGATGATATCCTTCGATCTTGGCTAAACAGAGATAAATGGTGGAGATCTCATTTCACTTCGCTGAAATATCATTTATACGGAGCTAAGTGTTTTAAGGATAAAATACATTGAAGGTGTAATGGTAACTTAGTGCCTATTCAATGTAGATCATCTATTAGAGGGTCATTGATCACATTAGGATTATAACAATGGATAACTAATGATATATCTATATCGTGGAACATATAGAGCGTTCTATATGACTGAGAGTGCAATTCACGGTTCTAAGTGTGGATTCAATAAGGAATTAATAAGTTAGGGAATTTACTTGGTAAATTCGGTTCGACTTATTGGAAGCTCGGAAATATAGGCCCATGGTCCCCATACTAGTTGAGACCATACTGCTTGTAAGACACAGTTAATTGATTTTAATTAATCAATTATAATTCTAAAGTTAGACTATGTCTAGTTTATGAATTTTCACTAAGGAAGGGCGAAATTGTAAAGAAAAGAGATTGTCGGTATATTTATTAATTAAGAGACTTTATATGTCTAATTAATAAATATATTAAATTACAATATTATTTAATAATTAATTTTTAGTTATTAAATAATTAGAATTGGCATTTAAATGGTTGAATTTAAAAATTAGCGTTTTTGAGAAAATGAGATGCAGAAATGATAAAACAGCAAAATTGCATAAGTGAGGCCCATTATCCAAAGCCCATGGCCGACCACACTTAATGGATTTTATCATTTATTTTTTCATTATTTTAATGCCAAATAATTCTAACTTAAACCTAGGTGGTTACCTATAAATAGGTAGTGATTGCTTCAGGAAAAGATTATGCATCTCATTCCTTCAGAGAAAATTTTCTAGCCGCCACCTTCTCTCTTCTTTTCTTCTTCAATTTCGAAATCCTTGAGTGATAGAGTAGTGCCCACACACATCAAGTGGTATCTCAATTATAGTGTGTAAGACTGTAGGAGATTCCAAACAACAAGAAGGAGAATCAACATCTAAGGAATGAGAGAAAGAGATCCAGGTTCAGATATTGATTATGTTCTGCTACAGAAAGGAATCAATGGCTAGAGATCTTAACAGAAGGAGTCATTATATTCTGCTGCAACCAATGTAAGGTTTCCTAAACTTTATATGTGTTTATTTCATTGTTTTAGAATTCATATTAGGATGTTAATAAAACATACATGGTTGTAAATCGTAAAATAATTTCCAACAGAAAGGGCCCTGTTTGTGTTAATTGAGCTATCTCTTGAATAGTCGGGTGACAATGCAACTAAAGCTGATAAAGAGAAGTTCGAGCGTTGGCAGAATGCTAACAACAAAGCTCGATACTTCATGCTTTCCAGCATGGTTGACACCTTGAAAACAAGGTTTGCAAACACTGTCACGGCTGCAGAAATAATGACGAAGTTAACTGAGCTATTCGGAATGGCATCAATTCAGTCTCGCTTTGATGCGACTAAGAAATTTATCAATGCACAAATGGAACCCCATCAGAATGTGCGTGATCAACTTCTCCAAATGGCAAGTTATTTCCAAGAAGCCCAGAATCATGTTGCTGAAATGGATCAGACAACTCAAGTGAGTCTTATCTTGAATAGTCTGATTCCAGCTTTTCTGCCCTATACATCAAATTATGTCATGAATAAGAAGGAACAAGACTTTCACACGTTAGTCAATGACCTTTAGACATATGAAAATTTGATTGAAGGACCCAGGAAGAAAGGGAGTAAACCTCATAATTCTGGAAATAGTAATGGGACGATTAAAGCTGAGGCAAACATTGCCTATACTTCCAGACCTAAGACAAAGAAGAAGTGGAAAAATACCAAGAAGCCTGCTCAAGCTGTGAAAACAGTTAAAAAGAAAAAGGCTGCTACTCCTGGTGATACACTAAAAGGAAAGTGTTTCTACTGCAATGAGAAAGGCCATTGGAAACCTCAATGTCCTAAACTTCTTGCTAAGAAACAAGGTATTTCTTTTTATTATAAACTGATGAGTTTTAGTGAATTATTATCCATTTGGATTATTAATTCTGGACCTACTAACCATGTTTATTTGTTTTTCTTCTTATTACAGCCCAAGCTGCTTGAACTCAGTTGCTATCTTAGCGAGTTGAATCGGAAAGTTGGACAAGGGGTGGAGTTCGTCCAAGATAAAGATGAAGCTCGTTTTTTATTTAGTTTTTGAATTAATTGTTTCAGTTTTAGAACAATTTGGATTTCAATTATTAGTTTGGGATTATTTTATTCCCTATTTTCTTTCATATTATTGCAAGCATTTTTTTTTAAATTCTATAATAAGTTTTTTTTCTATTTCCAAAATAAATTAAAATTTATGAATTGAGCTTCGTCTTCTTTATCTTATGTAACAATTACCAATTATATTTATATGTTTGTATGTGTATGTGTTTTTATTATTGATACAAATTCTATAGTATCCTAAACTCTTCATAGAGTTAATACTACATAAACACTAAGAAATTTTTTCTATGTTTGTGAATAATTATTAATTCTAAAAACAATTATTAAGAATTTGTTTAATAAAAAGATCTTTTGATCTGATAGGGGTGAAGAAAAGTTAAGAATAATATGCAGTTCAACGATCTTTTATATCTATTGAACTCTTGATTATATTCGAAACTCCACATAATCTCTATAACACTTAGAGAACCGTGATCTCTATATCCCTTAGGGGTGGATCATAATCTCTATATACTTACAAGTGGACTATATACCACAGTACTCTTTGTGACACATAATTTTAAACATAAAAGTAATATAATGAATTAGATATTATCAGAATAAATTCTTGATCTTGATTATATGTTCCAGTTTATATTTACTGTTGTAATAGAAATTGATACCAATAAAGTTCTTTGATAATGTATCACACTACCTTAATTGAGTGGGAGAATTTTAAAATTCTTTACCCATCTTCATTTGGTTGACACTTGTGATAGGAACTTAAGAACACTACTGAGAAAGTAAATCTAATCCTCATAACATTTTATGGTATCTCAATTTGATTGCTTAATCTTTAGAAAGTATTTTCAACTTCAAATACTAGATTGCTATGTTGATGACTTAATCTTAAAGAAACTTATAGTTTCAGACTAAGATAATAAGTCACAACTAGATATCCCTCAAAACAATAGTAAGAGGTTAAAAGTACAAGTTATCCAGACATCTACTATTGAGTGGGAGCCATCTGAGATATAATCAAATAAGGAACATTAGGAGATAGTCAAGAAAGATTTATGAAAGTGACCTATATGTTACATATTAAGAAACTATATATCTACACCAACTCATTAAGAATTTAAGATGGTGATTATTCTTGGGGTGGAGGAGTTATTATAGAAGAGTGTAAAAACAAATCTATAATAATTCAAACTCCATCAGTGAAGATATATAACTTTGTAAATTCGAAATTACCAGAAAGTTATTCTACTGAAGAAAATTCTACACTGTATTATCTCAGTTCCAACCTTTAAAGTATGAGAGATATGTCTTCTGTTTATTCAGATGTACTTAATAAGCAGTAAGGATTTCAGTATCCCTTGATGAGTAAAGCATATAGTAAAGGATGTCTCATAATGTTTTATGAACTTGGTTCCAGAAATTCGGGTGGAGTTAAATATACTACACTTGATCTGAAGATCAAGACAACAGATTCACTGGAATGCACAACTTGTTTTATGTTAGTGCAAGTGGGAGTTTGTCGGGTTTTGTGCCCTAAATAAAACCCATTACAATCTAATCTGATTAGTTATCAATTTAAGAGATTTGAAGTGATTTATGTTAACTTGTATTTTTCATGCTTATGGTTTAATATATGCACAAAATCAGTTAAGTCCAGAATATATATTCATTCACAATTGCAGTAATGTCAACACAGTGGAATGTGATTGTGATTATATGATTCAAAAGACTAAGTCCTTGTTTCATCAGTGTTTTTGGATTTACACTGATGTGATAATCAGCGATGAAGTATACTTACACTTGGAGTAAGTTTTATGTTCTTTTCAGAACATTGGTAAAGTATACTAGTTTCGAATGTATGGAGTATACATTGGACTGGACCGATATTGAACTTAGTCAAGATATTATAATACTTACCGTTGTATCTTTCTAAGTCAATATCACTAGTTGATCTTAGGCTCAATCTCAGGAGTGTTATTCATGTTCTTTGATTTATTAGTTAAGCCTACTTTAGGGTCAGGGTGATACGTATATTTTGGGAACATGATAGTATGATTGAGTGGGAGCGCTGAACATAAATATGGAATCTATAGCTTCTACAGGTGTATAGAAGTCAAGTGATGATTCCCTTCGAGCTTAGCTAAATAGAAGTAAATGGATGAGCTCTTGTTTCAGTGATTATATCTTAGTTCACTAAAACATCATTTACAGGTAGCTAAGTGTTTTAAGGGGCCAAATACATTGAGGGGTGAAACGGTAAATTTATCCATTCTCGTTGTAAATCATCTATATAGAGGATCTTTGATCAAATTAAGATAATAACGATGGTTAAATGTGATAGCGTATCTATATCGTGGAACATATAGAGCGCTTTATATATCTGAGAATGCAATTCCAAGTTGTAAGAGTGGATTCAACAAGGAATTAATAAGTTAGGGGATTTACTTGGTAAATTCGGTTCGGCCATTGGAAGCTCAGTAATATAGGTCCATGGTCCCCATTCTAGTTGAGACCATACTGCTTCTAAGACTCAATAATTGATTTATGATTTATCAATTATCAATTCTAGAATTAGACTATGTCTAGTTTGCGAATTTTCACTAAGCATGGGCGAAATTGTAAAGAAAAGAGATTCTAGGTTTATTTATTAATTAAGAGACTCTATATGTCTAATTAATAATTATGTTAAATAACAATATTATTTAATAATCTATTTTAGTTATTAAATAATTAGTTTTGACATTTAAATTGTTAGAATTGGAAAATTGGCGTTTTTGAGAAAATAGAAATGAAAATTGTTAAAACTACAAAATTCCAAGTGGGGCCCATTAACACCATGGTCGGCCACTAGTAGAGAGTTTTTCCAATTAATATTTTCATTATTTTAATGCCAAATAATTACTACCCTAAACCTAGTGGTTGCCTATAAATAGAAAGTGATGCCTCACACCAAAATAGAGTATTATTAGGTAATTCAAGAGATTGTCTTTCAGAAAAATTGAGCCATCCACTTTCTCTCTATAGCTGACCCTCTCATTCTCTTTTTTCATCTTCCAATTTCGAAATACGTTGAGTGATAGTGTAGTGCCCACACACAGCAAGTGGTACCTCAATCATAGTCTGGAAGATCGTGAAGAATCCAACTTGAAGAGGAGGACATTCGGACTCAGATCTTGGTGATACTCTGCGATAGAAAGCATACAAGGGTTAGAGATCTGAGTGGAAGGAGACATATTATTCCGCTGCAACCAATGTAAGGTTTCCTAAACTTTATATGTGTTTATTATCGTTTTAGAAGTTCATATGTAGGATGTTAAACAACATACTTGTGAGTAGATCTAAGGTCCTGGTGAAATAAATTCCAACAGAAGCACCCTTGTTCACCACAATTATGCAAGATTTTTTGGTTCTCGACCTGCCATCGGCATACAATATACTGCTAGGTCATCCAGCCTTAATCAGACTAGGGGCAGTTAGTTTGATCAAGCACTAATCCCTGAAGTTTTAGACACCAGTGGGTGTGGGAGTAGTGCGAGGTGATCAGATGCTGGCTCGTGAATTCTATCTCATAGAGCTCCAGTACAGAAAAGCTGGTCATCAGCTAATGGAAGTCGTGACAAAAGAAGGTGAGAGGAAGGATGAAAATATAGATCCTTAGATTCAAGATGAAAGAAACTTATTGAAACCAATTGAAGAATTTGAAGAAGTTGTTCTAGACCCAGGAAATCACACAAAGTGTGTTTACATTGGGAAGAACCTAGACGAACAATTAAAATAGCAACTAATAAGTTTATTAAGGGATTGACCCTAATATTATCTACCATCATTTAAATGTCGATCCAAACTACCTAGCAAAGAGACAGAAGAGGAGACCCTTGGATTCAGAGAGACAAGGGGCACTCAAATAGGAAGTGGATAAGTTGTTGGTTAATGAATTTATACGCGAGGTGTTTTATCCCTCGTGGATAGCCAATTCTGTTCTTGTCCCAAAACCAAACGGAACTTGGAGAACTTGTATTGACTTCTATGATCTTTATAAGGCGTTCCCAAAGGATTATTATCCACTACCCAGGATTGAGCAGTCAGTTGATGCAACTATTGGGCACAAACTTATGTCATTCATGGATGCATATTTTGGATATAACCAGATAAAAATGAATGTCACAGATCAGGAACATACAAGTTTCATAACCAACACAGGACTTTACTATTACAAGGTCATGGCGTTTGTGTTGAAGAATGTTGGGGCAACATCTCAACGATTTGTGAATGAAATGTTCTCGAATCAGATTGGAGGGAACAGGGAAGTTTACGTCGATGGCATGTTAGTAAAATCAGTAAAAAGTGGAAGTCATACCACAGACCTCGTGGAGTGCTTCGAAATATTAAGGAAGTACAATATGAAGCTTAACATGAAAAAGTGTTCCTTTGGAGTTTCTGTTGGGTTTTATGCCCTAAATAAAACTCCATTTCAATGTAATCTATTTTATTCAACATCTATAAAGAAACAGAAGTATTTTTCATTCATTTGTGTATGTTTTGGTTCAACTTATCAATTTCTTGCCTATTTGATTTATAAATTCATCTGAAAGCCTTTTCACATACTTGATCCTGTTTATTGTGTTGTCAACACTTTGGAAAGTAAACATGCCTATGTGAATAAAGTTTCCTAGATTTATCAGACACAGGGTTTTACTGATATGATAATCTACAACAAGAGTTTAATTGCATTTGGAGAAATGCTATGTTCTTAGAACATTTGTTCAAGTAAAGCTCAAGTTGGATGCACGGAGTATGCATCAGAAGTGAACGATATTGAACTTTGACTTAGATTTATTAATCTTACCCTAACATCTATTCAAGTCAATATCGCCTAGTTGATCCTATATCAAATGATCTTAATCCTGTTATGATTAGGGTCAATCTCAGGAGGCTATTCGTGTTCTTTGATTTGTTAGTTAAGCCTACTTTTAGGTCAGGGTGATACGTACATTTTGGGAACACGGTAGTGCAATTGAGTGGGAGCGCTAACATAAACATGGAATCTATAGCTTCTATTTGGCGAATAGTAAGCAAAGGATGATCTCCTTCGAGCTTGACCAAACGAAAATAAATGGTGGAGTAGTCATTTCACATAAGCTGAAATATCATTTATACGGGGTCAAGTGTTTTAAGGATAAAATACATAGTAGGGTGTAACGGTAATCTAATCCCTTTACAGTGTAGATCATTCATATAGAGGATCATTGATCAAATTAGGATTATAACAATGGATAACTAATGATGTGTCTATATGGTGGAACATATAGAGCATTCTATATACTGAGAGTGCAATTCTAAGTTCTATGCGTGGATTCAACGACGAATTAATAAGTTAGTGAGTTTAAGTAATAAATTCCTGATCCACTTATTGGAAGCTCGGTTATATAGACCCATGGTCCCCACACTAGTTGAGATAATATTGCTTGTAAGACTCATGTAATTAGTTTTGATTAATCAATTATAATTCTCAAGTTAGACTATGTATATTTGTTAAATTTTTACTAAGTAAGGGCGAAATTGTAAAAGAAAGAGTTTTAGGGGCATATTTGTTAATTATGATACTTTGTATGGTTCAATTAATAAATATGATAAATGACAATATTATTTAATAATTGTTTATAGTTATGAAATAGTTAGAATTGGCATTTAAATGGTTGAATTAGAAAATTGGCGTTTTTGAGAAAATCATATGCAAAAGTGATAAAACGGCAAAATTGCAAAAAGTGAGGCCCAAATCCACACTCTCATGGCCGACCACTTTTATAGGAATTATCCTCTGATATTTTCATTATTTTAATTCCAAATAATTCAAACCTAACCCTAGTGGAATACTATAAATAGATAGTGAAGGCTTCAGGAAAATTACACTTTTCATTCGGAAAAACCTGAGCCTCTCTCTTTCTACCTTGGCCGACCACTCCCTCTCTCTCTTCTTCCTTAAGATTTCGAAACACTTAGTGATTAGAGTAGTGCCCACACACAGCAAGTGATACCTCAATCATAGTGAGGAAGATCGTGAAGAAAGACTTTCAGCAAGAAGGAGTTTTAGCACCAAAGAATCAGAGAAAGAGATCGAGGTTCAGATCTTGATAATACTCTGCGACAGAAAGGATATAAGGGTTAGAGATCTGAACGGAAGGAGTCATATTATTCCGCTGCACCCAATGTAAGGTTTCCTAAACTTTATATGTGTTTATTTCATCGTTTTAGAAAGTTCATATTTAGGGTGTTAATCAATATACTTGTGAGTAGGTCTAATATCCTAGTAAAATAATTTCCAACAATTTCCTCAGGGAAGTTTCTGGGATTCATAATCAATGTGAGGGGCATTGAAGAAAATCCTGAGAAAATCAAGGCTTTGATTGATATGCCATCACTAACCAAGCCTAAAGAAGTCCAAGCCCTAATAGGAAGGATAGCTGTACTTAACAGATTCATTTCGAAGTCAACTGATAAATGTTTACCATTTTTAAATGTATTGCAAGGCAACAAGAAATTTGAATGGACAGTGGAATTCAAGGACGCCTTTCAAAGCGATAAAAGCATTTGACGACACCTCTAGTTTTGGCAAAACCCGTAACTGGAGAGACATTACTCCTCTATTTTAGCTGTCTCAGAAGACGCGATTAGTGCAACAATAATGTGAGAAGAAGGAAAGCACCAGTAACTTGTTTACTATGTCAGTAAAAGGCTATTGCAAGTTACGACCTTACTTCCAGGCACACCCAATTAAAGTGTTAATTGATGAACCCTTGAGACAAGTTTTATCTAAATCAAACGCTTCTGGAAGATTGATAAAATGGTCAATTGAGCTGGGGCAGTTTGACATAACTTATCACCCTCGGACATCCATCAAGGGCCAAGCTTTGGCAAATTTTTAAATAGAAGGAATAACTCCAAAAGAAAACCCGTTTGTTCAGCAAGACGCAGACACTTGGAAGTTATTTGTGGATGGTGCATCCAACGAACAGGGCTCAAGTTTAGGAGTGATGTTAATTTTGCCAGAAGGATTTAAGTTTCATTATGCTTTGAGATTTCATTTGATGCATCAAACAATGAGGCTGAGTATGAGGCCTTGATCACTGGTTTGAGGATAGTTGAGGCATTGAAGGTCAGGAATCTCATGTGTCATAGTGATTCACAACTGATTGTAAATCAGGTTCTCAAGGAGTACCAGGCTAAGGGCCTGAAAATTGCTAAGTATCTAGCGAAGGTTTGAAAGAACTTGGGAAGATTCGATTATTTTAAAATCGAGCGAATGCCAAGAAAACAGAACTCTAATGTCGATCCCTTAGCAGAACTGGCTTCGCAGAGCGATTTGGATGAACTAAACTTTGTTCTGGTGGAGATGCTAAACGAGCTGAGTATATGTGAAAAGGAAGACATCGAGATGATAGATAGCTCACATACATGGATGACTCCTATAGTGAACTATCTACTCGATGGGCAACTTCCAACTGACAAAAATGAGACGTGAAAACTCTTGTATTCAGTGCCTTGCTACACGATAGTTGAAGGAAAACTATACAGAAGAGGTTATTTTATGCCTCTATTTCAGTGTGTTCTTCCTACAGAAGCAAACAAGATCATTAGAGAAATTCATGAAAGCTTTTGTGGGGATCATGCAGGTTGGCAAAGTCTATCAAAAAAGATCATTAGACAAGGATATTACTGATCAACAATCAATAAGGACACCCACGAGTTTGTCAAAAGATGTGATAAGTGTAAAGACCGCTTAGCTTTAATTTTGAAATTAACAGATAATTAGGGCTTTATTATGAAAAATTATTTATCAATATGGAATTAATTATTTATGATGATTTATTTGAATTCAGAATGCATTTTATATGTCTTTTATAGAAATGTCATAATTTTGCATGTTTTGTCTCTGGCAACATTGGAACGCGGTGTATGGCTATTAGAATCACATCCTCGTATTTTTAGTATAGCGGGACAATAGTTTAGACATTGGGAATGTCGGGAATAGTCGGGATGTTAGAGTTTCCCAAAATACCCCTTAGTGTCATTTTATGACTTTTAGTGTGGGCAAGGTGTTAGGTTATATTTAGCCTATGTTTCGGGTCTAGTAAGTAAGAATTTTCTCGGTTATTGGTGTCTTTTGGAGCGGTTTTACGCTTGATTTTCCTTGTTTTAGGTTCCCAGGGTATCAAAAGTCAAATTCAGTCAATTGATGAAAAGACGAGACAAACTGGTGAAAAATAGGAAAAATCTGCTCACTGGGTGTCAGTAGTCGCGACTAGCCATAAGCTAGGTGGCGACCCTTTTCTATGGTCGCGACCATGGTCGCGACTTGGAAGATTTGCCAGAAACTCGGTTTTTTGAGTTTTGCCTGTAGTCGCGACCAGCCCTTAAGGTGGTCGCGATCAGGTACGGAAAAATGCAGTTTTGACCTAATTCAGATGTTTTCTCAATTGGAGGCACACCTTTCATCCCTATATAAGGAATACGACTCAGAACGTCAAATTAAGCAAGAACAGACCTGAAAAGTGGATGAAAGTGGAGAGGAAGCTATCTTAAAGACCCGGAGCGATATCACCTTCTAGTTTCTTTCTTTTACCCTTATTCTTTCTTTTATGTCTAGTGTTGTTTCAGATTTAATCATAGATGTTTTTATGAAATAAATTTCCCATTGAGGGAGGATGATGAATGTTGTTTAAGTTTTTGCCTAGTTAATAAATAATTGCCATTCCTCCATCTTGATTGTGAGGATGATGAATGTTGTTTAAGTTTTTGCCTAGTTAATAAATAATTGCCATTCCTCCATCTTGATTGTGAAAACTATCTATATTTGTGTTTAATTCCATGTGCAAGATTGATCACCTTTTACATGTTTTATGATCTCAATTCGAAATCTGAAAATTGAGAATTGATAATGCTAAAATTGGATAGTGTAGGTTTTGATGTGAAACGAAAGAATTTACATAGCCTTAGTGACAAATAGATTATTGCTTAATGTTGATTTCATGTTGGTTTAATTAATAAGTTAATTAGAGAGCATGAGATTTAGAACCTAAAAGATCTGAAAAGAGTTAGGTTAATTTATAATCTGTCATTCACTTCAAGAAAAGGATAGCAATTAGGCATTAACATTGGTAACTTAACAACAGGATTCTCCTCCCTAATCTCTCATCTTGATTAATATTCATTTGTTACTTTAATTTTTTGAATTGTCTTATTAAATTCACAAAAAATATTGTTTTGCCAGATAGAATCATAAGTATAATTTAGTAGTAATTAGTCCAATTCCCTGTGGTTCGACCTCACTTGCGTGAGCTACTACTTGACTGCGTATACTTGCATAGTGTTCATAATTTTCGTAACACAAGGGCATTATGGTCTTTTTGCCTAGTGGGTTTTTGTCCTTTAGTGGACTTGGTATTATTTTAATAAGTTTATTTTAAGTGATTTCTTGGCTAAAATAGTAGATAGAAAAATCTTTTTATTTACTTTAATATTTCATTTCTACAAAATATCAAAAAAGAAGGAAAAATCATTTTTGGTCTATTCTCTCTCTCTCTCTCTCTCTCTCTCTCTCTCCTTCGAAACCCTTGGGGAAGGCAGCAACTTGGAGTGTTCTCAGCTAGTTTTTGCTGGTTTAGGTTGATTCTTGGAGGATCCTTTGAAGGTATAGCTTTAGTAACCTTCTCTTTAGCTTTCTTTGGTTTTTAAAGAAATAAATTTTTGCATGAATTGGTATTTTGTCGCTGTGGTTGCTGTAGCTGTTAGATGTTAATTTCTGTAGTTAAAATATGTTAGATTACATTGTTTTAAGCATAAATTGGTAGTTGTTTGAAGGTTTAGCCAAGTTTTGAGTTTTAGAACTCAAACTTGGAGCTTTAATGGTGAAATTCAATTCTAAGCTTTGATTGTTGTTTTGTTGCTTTTTTTTATGGGTAACAAAACTTTTATTGAAAGCAAAGAAAACTAGTAGCCACAAGAGGGGGCTACATCCCTTAAGAGACCAGTGGCCTCGACCTTGTGCACTCTCGCCCAACTGGCAAGTGCATCAACCAATACATTGTTCTCTCGGTTCACATGACAAACAGAGACCTTATCAAAGGACTTACACAAATTTAAACAATCACGAAACAACGGGTAAGTATCCCAGCCATAAGGAAGATGAGCATTTTCAAAGGCAGAAGCAGCAATCAATGAATCCGTCTCAATTTTAACAACTGCGGTCTGTCTCTCCTTTGCCATCCGCAGTGCCAAAGCAATCCCGAGAAGTTCACCCTCCAACACACCCCTGACTTTAGTCCATCCGAAGTAAACCAGAGACTCTCCCACATCTGCATCATTAATCTGGATTGCTGCAAAACCAACAACATCATCCGAGATGGAAGCATCAACCTTGCAGCACCAAGGCACATTCGGATCACTGAAACCTGGCCCAGCATTCCCCATTTGATGAGAATCCATTCTATGTTCGTCACCTAGTTCAAACTAGATTGTCTTTGAAATAAAATCCCGTGTTCGGTGTATAATTTTCCTAAAAATTACCTCCATATCATCTGCTTGTCCTTTAAACACACGATCGTTACGCCAATTCCAAATTGATTCACACAGAACCACAATCATCACCTACAAGTTCAGCTCATTCAGATTACACCACCACATTCCAAACTCTATCAGATTGTCCTTGTTGCACTCTTGAATCCTAATGCCAATCCAGAACCATAATGCCCGCATGCAGTTATATTGACAAAACCAGTGAAAAGCCATCTCCACTTCAGAATGGCAAAATTCACAGAATTTTTGATCAGCCTGCAGAAAACCGAGGTTGCTTCTAGTAGGGAGTAAGTCACTCAGTAACCTCTAGCAGAAGTGCTTCAGTCTGGGATGCATCTCTGTCTTCCACAACTTCTTCCAGAGCATATGAGGCTCATTGAACCTGTGATGCTGGCTTAACCAATATGCATTCTTGACAGAGAATTTTCCAGATCCAGAGGCTTTCCAAAATAAAATATCTCCCCCCTCATCCAAAGTTCTAATTCGAAGTATATCCTCTACAATGTCCGCTAAAAAGCAGTCCCTAACAACCTTCTCATTCCACCGTCTAGATCCTGGATTAAATAGATCCATCACCCTCCATAAAGACTGATTGTGTTGAAATTGAAAATTATTTTTAATTTCTTGAAGGCCTGTCCTAGGCAGCCATAGCCTATCCCATATTTCACAAGTACCATCTGCTATCATAATGCCTGCCCCATTCACACAAATAGCCTTGGCCTCTAAGATACTTCGCCAACATCGAGAGTCACTTCCAGTTTTCACCACATCCCACACATCATTGCTTTTACAGTACTTATCTCTGAGAAGCTTCACCCATGTCTTGTCCTTCCTCTCCATAACCAACCAAAAAAGTTTAGCCAATAAGGCCAAGTTCATATCCTTAAATCTTCTAAATCCAAGACCCCCACAGCTCTTAGGCTGACATAGACCACTCCAACTTCTCAGCGCATAATAGTGCTTCTTATCCACACTCTCAGCCCACCAAAACTTAGCCACCACCTGATCCAACTCCTCACACAAGGTACTAGGAACTTGCACAGTAGACATGAAATAATTAGGAATGCTTTGGAGGATCGAACTTACCAAAGTTGTCCTCCCCGCTTGGAAAATGTATTTAGCCTTCCACCCTTCAAATTTTCCGAGAATTTTGTCTTTCAAGAACAAGAAATCCTTCCTCTTATTAGCCGAGAAGAAAAAGGGATTGCCAAGATACTTCTCCTTCGGGTTCAGATTATTAAAACCCAAAATCCCTTTGACTTTCTCTCTACAAAGACGCCTAGTGTTAGGAGAAAACACCACTCCACTCTTGGCATTGCTAAGAAGTTGACCCGACCAACTTTCATACTTATGGAGACAATTCAGCAGCGAACTTGCATTTTTGATAGTAGCACTACAAAAAAAGATAGAATCGTCTGCATAAAGAAGATGAGTTATGGGAGAAGTTTTCCTAGCTACACGAATACCATTTAAATCATCATTCCTTTCAGCACAGAGGATGAGTTTAGATAGCACTTCACTGTATAGGATAAATAAGAACGGTGATAGAGGGTCTCCTTGTCGAAGGCCCCATTTAGGATTGAAGGGAACCAAAGGTGCACCATTAATCAATATAGAATAGCTGACTGTTGTTACACATTCCATTAGGAGAGTACAGACCTTGCTGCTAAATCTGTTCTCCTTGAGAACTCGCAAAAGAAATCCCCATTCAAGGCGATCATAAGCTTTGTTCATGTCCATTTTAACCGCCATAACTCCCTTTTTGCCTCTCTTACTTTTCATAGAATGAAGAACTTCCTGAGCAACAATAGAACTCTCTCAAATCGATAGACCAGGAATAAAAGCGGACTGGAATGGAGACACTAACTGATCCATACAGCCTTTAAGTCGGTCCGTCAAGATACGAGAGATGATTTTATAGCCAAAATTGCATAGGCTCATGGGTCTAAACTGATCAAATGTAGCAGCATTAGCAGTATTAGGAATCAGACTTATAAATGTCTCATTCACTCTCTCCTACATTCGCCCAGTTAGAGAAAATTGCTGAACCATCAAACGAACCGAATCTCCTACAATGTCCCAATACTTTCGAAAGAAAATACATGGAAATTTGTCAGGTCTCGGAGCTTTGAGGGGATGCAACTTAAACACCACATCCTTGATCTCACCTTCATCAGGGACACGACAGATTTCTTCATTTTCACTTTCTGTGACTTTCTCAGTGAAAACGGACTCCAAATCAGCGTCTATGTGAGGGTTCGAAAAGCAGAACATGGCGTGAAAACAGTCCTGAAAGTACTTCCCAATATCGCCCCTTCCTCTTATCCACTGCCCCTCGCCGTCCCTGACCGCACCAATGTAGTTTCGCCTTCTCCTGATCAGAGTGGACTTGTGGAAGAATTTCGAATTTCCATCACCAAACTGAAGCCAGTTCTCACGAGACTTTTGTCGCAAAATCCTACCCATTTTTTCCTCCATGTCAAGGATTTCCATTTGGATTTCTGCTTCCTTAGCCACCATAGAATGAGTGATAGACATCTTTTGCACACTCTCCAATTGGTTTCGAAGGTGTCTCAGATTTTTATCACAGAAGTCGAAAACGTTCTGGTTCCATAGCTTCAACTCTTTCTTAGTTCTGCAGAGTTTTCTAGGAAGCCCCATTTCCCTCTGATTAACAAACTCAACCTTCTAGGCACTGTGAATGACCCTTCTGCAATCTTCACTTGAAGTCCAGACCTCAAGAAACCGGAAGGGGTAATTTAGTTTCAAAGTGTCACCCCAATTGTCCAATAAAATAGGAGCATATGATCCGAGCGAATAATATGATAGTTCTGCACCTGGGAATTTGAGGAAGCAATGCACCAAACTCCATCAACAATAAATCTATCAAGTCTTTTCCGAATACGATTAGGTGCGAGCGTCGAATTCTGCCAAGTGAAAATGCCACCATCACTACCCAGGTCAATCCCACCACACTTAAACAAAAAATTTCTCAAAAATTCCCCTTCCCTAGCATCATATTCTCTGCCTCCTATCTTTTCCGTATGATCAAGAGTAACATTAAGATCACCCACAAGAGCCCAAGGATCATTACACTCACTCACTATCTCTGTGAGCCAACTCCAGAATCCCCTTTTAGAGGCACCGTAGGGGGTGCCATAAACACAAAACATTTTCCATTCCGGGAATCCCATATTAGCTTGGAAAGACACTAAGAAACCAATTTCATACGTATCAACAACATTACACATCACACCTATTCTCCAGGCAATACAAAATCCCTCCGCAAAGCCATTGGTCGGGATGCACCAATGATTCATGAACCCCGAGCGATTCATCACAGTACCCATAGCCTCCGCAGTAACTTTAGTCTCAGAAAGAAAAAGAAAATATGCATTTGAATCGTAGATAAGACCCCAGAGGGTCCTCTCTGCCGTGGATCGTCTTAATCCACGGCAGTTCCAAGTTAGGCACCTCATGAGGACGGTGGGGGCATGCTTCCGGCCGCCTCCTCGCCGCTTCCAAAATTTTGAATGCTGCTGTAATATCCCAGAAAATAAATAATATTTAAATAGACATATTTTATTAAATATGTAATTACTTGGGAAATGAAGTAGGATTATGATCTTACTTAGGTAAATTGTTGAGAAATTATTTAATGAAATACGTTATTTTCGGGCCCGTCAATTGTGAAAATTTGGCGATGTGGTTAGTAATGTCACGACATTAATGAAAGAACTATTTTGAGTACATCTTGGATTAAGTTAGAATTTTATTAGAGTGTCGGATTGGGGAATTAGTGAAATTACCAAAATGCCCCTAGGGTTTCTTTTAAAAAAAATAATAAATTAGATTAGGGGAAAAAGGGGTAGATTAGTAAATTTAAGGTGTTTGACTTTTCTTTTATTTTTAAGCTGCAAAAAAGAAAAAAAAGAAAGAAAAACCTATTTAAAGAGTTTCCTTCCAAGGCAAGAAAAAACATTTCAAAATCAACATCAAGCTTCTCTTCTTCTTCTCCTTCTGCCGAACCCTAGGAGAAGCTGGAAACCAGGTGAAACTCATCTTATTTCATCCACTCTTGAGCTAATCTAAGCCCTAGAAGCTAGCTAAGTGAAGGTATGATTTTCTACTCTTCTCTTGATTGGTTTTCTTGAGTTTAGTTTAGGTTTTGGTGAAGGTTTTCAATGAATTCTGAGCTGGGGTATAAACTGAGGGTAAGGTAGGTTCTTAGGGTTGAATTGGAACTTGTTTGAATGAAAATTGAGTGAGGTTAATGGCTGGTTGAAATTGGATATGGTTGTTGAGAGAATTGATATATTCCATTGAATAGTTGTTTGGTTATGTTATAATTGCCATAATATACTGTTCTGGAAAGTTTGGTTAGGTTTGGTGGAGGTTTGATTGGTTTTTGGGGTGAAAAACCAGAGATCACCATGGCTGCCAAGAAAAAAAGGCAGGCCATTTTTCTGGGTGTCTAAAAAACGGCCGACCGTTTTTCCCAGGAAAGGGGGATTTTGGGTTTTTCTCCTCAAGTCCAATCTGATCCGGGGTGTCTTTCGGAGTGGAGTTCAGGGTGTTTTAGAGATGGTTAAGCTAGTTTGATCTGGGGGAAAGTAGGGTGTGTTCGATTGTGAGAATTAGAGTTGATTATCAGAAATTTGATTAAGGTTTTCATTTGAGTTTTAATTGTCGTGACATAGGACCGAAATTGCTTAGCTTG
Source organism: Cannabis sativa (assembly GCF_029168945.1). Taxonomy (NCBI): domain Eukaryota; kingdom Viridiplantae; phylum Streptophyta; class Magnoliopsida; order Rosales; family Cannabaceae; genus Cannabis; species Cannabis sativa. The sequence goes on along the minus strand of NC_083607.1, from coordinate 50,788,702 downwards.
TTTTTCGCTCAGGTCGGCCCGTACTCTTGATTTCTGAACCAAGGTAAGAAAAGTGGTAAGCACCGTATGTGGTTAAAGATTAATGTTTGAATGGAAGTGGCCTTGATTATTATCAAGACTTTGATTAAATATTTAGTAAGCCTAGGTTATGACCTAGGGTTGGAAACGGTTATTACCGTTACGAGTAATTACTCTTGAAACTGCGGTTAGGTTTCTTACTTATCGTTTGCTTTATCGGGGAACGATAGTGACATATTCAGCTCGTGGTTAACGAGTGGTAAAGGGGTACTTTATAAAGTACCAAGATTGTGTAATGTGAATGTGTAATGTGTAAAGGAATACTTTATGATATTGTATAATGAGTAAACATATTGGTATGAGATTAAATTGATAATCATTTTCAGTTAATGTTTTGGTTACTTTTCTTGCTGAGTCTCTGTGACTCACAGGTGCTTTATGGTGCAGGTAAAGGGAAGGCAAAAGTTGAGCAACCATGAGTTTTTGGTCGCAGTAGCAATGTACATACCAGCCGCAGTGACACGGCCCAGTAAGCAGGATGCTCTATTGTGATTGTATTTTGGAAGTATAAAGTTTATGTTGTAAAATACTTTGAAACCAGTTTGTGAATATTTTGAAAACAGGGGAACCCCGTAGTCCATATTACTTATCTTTTGTTAAACAGTTTAAAAGTTGAATTTTAATTATCAAAATTTAATTACCCACACTTTTAGTATAATTACATATTATATAAATCTCAATATTTTATTAAACTGCACACACGTGGCGTCCCTGTTCGACGGGGCGTTACAGCTGCCATATTTGATGTTAACCTCAATACAGTTATTAAGAGCTGCGTTGATATTGTCTAATCTGGCTTTATCCTCAGCATCAATTCCCCGTCTTAGTATAATTACATATTATATAAATATCAGTATTTTTTTAAATTGCACACACGTGGCGTCCCTGTTGGACAGGGCGTTACAACATGGTATCAGAGCGCCAAGGTTTTTAGATCCTGAAGACTGGTTTGATATGTACATTGGCTGCAAGGACCTGATCGACTCATGGTTTAGTAAGCTTTAAGTTAAAAGATAGCTTGTTAATTTTCTGATTACCTGATTATTTGAATTATGTTGAAATCGTAATGGTGTGGGTAGAATTATATTATATGGAAATACTTATCAGTATTGCTATTACATGGAATATGATCGCAGGTGTATAGTTATGCACCCAAGGCGGACTGGTAGGGGTACCCGTGAGCTAGCTGGGCTCGGGGCTGCCGGTGAGGGTGAGAACCCTCCACCACCACCTAACTGGGAAGAGTTATATGCTGCAATGCAAGAAACTATTCGGCAGCAGGGTGAGCAAATCAGAGAATTAAGAGAGCAGCGAGCTCAGCCTGCTCTAAACCTTAATCCTGATCCTTCGGCACCTCTGGTAGTGCCATCGGATGCAGGGAATCGTTTGGAACCATTATATGAGCGGTTCATGAAGCAGAACCCGCCAGTGTTTGAGGGTGGTGCTGATCCACTCAAGGCGGAGCAATGGATGAGTATGATAACATCCAATTTTGATTTTATGCGAGTTGAAGATAATGACCGGGTCAGGTGTGCAACTTATATGTTGCGAGATGATGCCCGTATTTGGTGGGAGATTGTATCTCAGGGTCATGATTTGAATAACATGACCTGGGAAGCCTTCCTAGCCTTATTTTATGAGAAGTATTATAATGAGTCTATTTGGGCACCAAAGGCAGAAGAGTTTATACGGTTAACTCAGGGTAGTATGACTGTGACGGAGTATGCCACTAAGTTTTATCGACGGGCAAAGTTTGCCTCAGATGAGGTGGCTACTGAAGCTGCTAGGAAAGCAAAGTTCATTCGAGGGCTGGATGAACACATCGCCCGGGATGTGATTGTTGCTTCTAAACAACCGGGGGTTGCCCGAACTTATGCTCAAATAGTTGAGTTGGCCTTAGTTTCTGAGGGTGCAGAAGCTCAAATACGAAAGAAAAATATTGCAAGAAGAGATTCATGGAAGCAAACAGCAGGTGCTGGTTCGGGTAGGGGTACTGATCCCGGTGACCGCAAGAAAAGACCTAGTGAATCATCAGCAGCAGGCCCAAACAAAAGATTCTAGGGTAACCAAGGTTTCCGTCGTGGTAGAAACGAAAACTGGCGGACTTTTCCTGAATGTTCGAGATGTAAAAGGACCCACCTGGGCGAGTGTCAGGCCAGGGCCTGTTTCCACTGTGGAATGGTGGGTAACATGAAGAGAAATTGTCCACAATTGCTACGACTAGAGAAAAAGAAGGATGATACACCCACTCCTGCCCGAGTGTTTGCCCTGACTCAAGCTGAGGCTGATGCTGGTCCTTCCACTGTGGCAGGTCAGCTTTCTGTTGCTGGTACTTTATTGACTGTTCTAATTGATTCTGGTGCGAAGCATTCTTATATTTCAAGTAGAATAATTGAGAAGTTGAATAGACCTAGTGATGTGCTTTCTAGAGGTTTTGGAACCTTGCTGCCTACTGGGGAGTTGGTTATCTCCAGTAGGTGGGTTCGATCCCTTCCAGTATTTGTGGAAGGAAGAGAGTTATCAGTTGATCTGATAGAATTGAACCTGGAGGATTTTGATGTTATTTTAGGGATGGATTGGCTTGCTAAATACAACGCCACCATTGATTGTAAGAGAAAAATGGTAACTTTTCAGCCTGAGGGTGAGGATCCTTTTGTATTTGTGGGTAAGATGCAGGGATCTCGGATTCCCTTAATTTCAGCACTTAAGCCAAGGGATTTGTTGTGTGAGGGGTGTATTGGTTTCTTAGCAAATGTAGTGGATACTACCTGGGAACCACAAGCGGGACCGGACCATGTCCCAGTGGTTCGAGAATTTCTGGATGTTTTTCCAGAAGAGTTACCGGGGTTACCGCCAAAACGTGAAATTGATTTTGAGATTGATCTAATACCAGGAGCTGAACCTGTATCGAAAGCTCCCTACAGGATGGCACCTGAGCTGAAAGAGTTAAAAGTTCAATTACAGGGGATGATGGATTTAAAATTTACTAGACCTAGCACTTCACCTTGGGGTGCACCAGTTTTGTTCGTGAAAAAGAAAGATGGAACCTTACAAATGTGCATAGATTACCGGGAGTTAAACAAGTTGACAGTGAAGAATAAGTATCCTTTGCCAAGAATAGATTATTTATTTGATCAGCTGTAGGGAAAGACTGTCTTTTCCAAGATTGATCTTCGGTCTGGTTATCACAAACTGAGGATTCGGGAGGAGGATATTCCCAAGACAGCTTTCCGGACCCGGTATGGCCATTACGAATTCCTGGTAATGTCCTTCGGATTAACAAATGCCCCAGCAACATTTATGGACCTGATGAACCGAGTGTTGAAAGACTTTCTGGATGATTTTGTTATTGTCTTTATTGATGACATTCTAATTTATTTAGACTCAGAAGAGACTCACGAAGGACATCTTCTAATGGTATTACAACGTCTCAGGGAACATAAGTTGTATGCCAAGTTTAAGAAATGTGAATTTTGGTTACCTCAGGTGAGTTTCTTGGGGCATGTGGTGAGTAAAGATGGTATTTTAGTGGACCCAGTAAAGATCGAAGCAGTACGTGACTGGCCTCGACCTAAGTCAACAACCGAAGTTAGAAGTTTCCTGGGGTCAGCAGGGTATTATCGAAGATTTGTTGAAGGCTTTGCAAAGATTTCTACGCCTTTAACTGAATTGACCCGAAAGAATGTAAGTTTGTTTGGACTGACAAGTGTGAAGGTTGTAACACCCTAACTACCTTAGGCGTATTACGTGATTTTTAAACGTACTGTGCAGCTCGTTGATAATCAACGAGGTTTATGGAAAAACGTGATTAATTAAAATTTTGCTTTTTAATTAAACTTATAAACCAAATTACAAAAGACTCGGGATCCCGATTATAAAATCATTTACAAAAAGTTTCAACTGTTTAACTGTTACATAAAATAAAAGTCGTCTAACGACCAGTTACAAAAATTCAGCCTTGCTGTCCCGAGGATCGTACGCTCCAGGCCTAACCGCCCCGACATGTACAATCTCATAAGCTCGCTCACGGTCCATCAGCTATAGCCTTGCCTTTACCTACACATGAACGTAAACTGTGAGTCGACAGACTCAGTAAGAAAAGCATAATAATATCATACATAATTCTAACCGCCGTGTCCAACACGATGCGAGTCCCGCCATCGCCATGTCCAACATGGTGCGAGCCACTACCGCCATGTCCAACATGGTACCGAGTTACGAACGTTCATAGGGACGGTACTATCGACACGTAACAACCTGATCGGTCGAACCGGTCATACTCCGCGGTCATACTCCGGCTGTACCGACGTGTTACTATATCCTCACGATCGGTCGAACCGGTCATACTCCGGCCTTGGTCATACTCCGGCCCTGTACCGACGGGATACGTCAATAGCACGGAACCACCAACCAAGTGTCGGCTGATCGGTCAAACCGGTCATACTGCGTGCTGGTCATACTCCGGCTGTCTCGACGTGACAGGGTTGGGTGGTTCGAAGCCAACATACAACAAATGTAATCTAATAGGCTTCCTACATGCACGTTAAACATGTAATCTACATATGCATACCGTTATACTAATCTTACACGGATTCCGATTTCGGTGTGCTTAGGCCAACTAGGAACCGAAGGTGAGCGGCGGATTACGGCTCCTAAACCATAAAAATCACAACGCTATAAGTGACACGCTAAATCACTTCCCGGGGACTAAAACTTGGAACTAAAAGTTTTCCTATCGATAAAAAGCATGGCAATACCCCTAAAAACATAAAAACGAGGAAAACTAGGGTATCTGAAAATTCCCCAACCGGTAGACCGGTTGCCCAACCGGAATTCCGGTTCTGGGAATTACTGGACACCCATCCGAATTCGGTTGCACAACCGAATTAGGTTCCTCGCAGGAATTTTTCAAAAATTCCTAACTCAACCAAATCAAACCCAAATGGTTCCAAAACTTCCAGACCTGCTCTAAATACCCCAAAGAACAAATCTAAGGCAACAAACTAATCCAGAAACCACAGAAACAAAAATCACCATTGAAGCTCAAGCTTTGAGTTCTAAACTCAAACTTGAGCAAATCCCACAAACATGCAATCAAACCTGGTTAATTCTACTTAAACATGCTTAAACTAGCTTCTGAAATCAAATAAAAACATCAACAACAACCCAGCAACAGATTCAATCAATTCTCTTTGAAAACCATATTTTGAGCTAAAACTTCCAATTTTGAGCAAAGCACTTAACATTCATTACTAATAACCTAAATAATCACAAATCAACATACTTAAATCTCAGAAACAACAACAATATTTCAGCAGCAACAAAATCAAAGAATCAAGCATGCATCACATTAAAACTCATCCAAAATTTCAAAGAACATGTAGAGAAGCTAGAGCTAGGTTTACCTTGTCTAGGATTACTTAGATCTTGCTAAAATAACTTGAATTCAACAAAGAAATCCAGCCCTAGCTGCTCCATAAGCTTGGCCGAAAATGAGAGAGAAATGAGAGTGTGTGAATTTGGACTTTTCTTTCTAATTTTGACTAAGTGTAGAATTTTTGTGGAAAAAGGAATATAAGCCACATATCACATTTTATTTCAGCCAACAATTAATCAAATAAACACTTATTTTCCATTTCATAAAATCACAAAAGACAAAATACTAATGGGGCAAAAAGACCATTTTGCCCCTCCACCATAAAATCATGAAAATCATACTAAAGGGGTATTTTTGGGAAATTCTAAATTCCCGGCCATTCCCGACATTCCCAATGTCTAAAACCCGTCCCCAAACTACTAACATACTAAGTTGTGATTTCTACCGAGTAAAACGCCGAGTTCCAAAATACCGGGCACCGGAAATGCAAAATATGAAAAACTACTGAATAACATAACCATGCATTTCTGAATTCCATAAATAACAGTAATAAATTATTTAAATAGCTATAAATAATTTCATAATTAATCATAATTAACTGATAATTTCCAAATTAACTAAGCGGGCTTTACAACTATCCCCCCCTTAAAAGGATTTCGTCCCCGAAATCTAACCAGAATAACTCTGGATATTGAGCTCTCATATCTGACTCTAGCTCCCAGGTGGCTTCTTCCACCTTACTGTTTCTCCAGAGAACCTTGACCAATGCTATGGTCTTATTCCGAAGGACTTTATCCTTTCTATCCAGGATCTGCACTGGCTGTTCCTCATAGGTCATGTCTGGCTGAAGCTGAAGACTCTCATAACTGAGTATATGAGAGGTGTTTGAAACGTATTTTCTCAACATTGAGACATGAAATACGTTGTGAACTGCTGATAAGGCTGGAGGCAATGCTAACCGATATGCCACTTGACCTATCTTCTCGAGAATCTCGAAAGGTCCGGTAAATCTAGGGCATAACTTGCCTCTTTTCCCGAAACGTTATATCCCCTTCATCGGAGATACTCGTAAAAACACATGTTCCCCTACTTGGAACTCAACATCTCTGCGTTTCGGATCTGCATAACTCTTTTGTCTGCTCTGTGAGGCAAGCATTCTAGCTTTTATCTTCTCTATTGCCTCATTGGTCCGCTGAACTGACTCTGGACCTAGATATTTCCGCTCCCTTGTCTCATCCCAGTGGATAGGGGATCTACATTTCCTACCGTACAACAGTTCATAGGGAGCCATCCCTATCGTACTCTGATAACTGTTGTTGTAAGAGAATTCTATCAACGGTAGATACTTACTCCATGAGCCTTCAAAGTCCATAACACAGGCTCTCAACATGTCCTCCAATATCTGAATTGTCCTTTCGGACTGACCATCTGTCTGAGGATGGAATGCTGTACTGAATTTCAGCTTTGTACCCATTGCCCGTTGCAAACTTTGCCAAAATTTGGAGGTGAATTTCGGATCCCTGTCCGAAACTATAGACTTCGGTACCCCGTGAAGTCTTACTATCTCTCTGACGTATAACTCTGCCAACTGATCCACTGTGAACGTTGTTCTAACCGGCAGAAAATGAGCAGATTTCGTAAATCGATCCACCACTACCCAAATGGAATCAAATAAACCCGTGGTCCTAGGTAACCCGACCACAAAATCCATCGTGATATCTTCCCATTTCCATTCTAGTAGGGTTAGAGGCTGCAACAACCCTGCTGGTCTCTGATGTTCAGCCTTAATCTGCTGACAAGTGAGGCATCTCGATACGAATTCTACCAAATTCTTCTTCATACCGCTCCACCAGAAGTACGGTTTCAAATCTTGGTACATCTTAGTGGTGCCGGGATGCAGAGAATACGGGGTAGAATGAGCCTCCTCAAAGATCTCATTTCTCAGTTCCACACTGTTCGGAACACAAACCCGGGCTTTATACAAAAGCATCCCACTATCTGACACTGAAAAGTCCTTGGCTTGACCAGCCAACACCTCATCTCAGATTTTCACTAACTCCGGATCTGTCATCTGAGCGACTTTTATTCTTTCTAACAGATCAGATTGCAGCGTTAAGTTGTGAAGCTGACATACCACAAACTCAATGCTGGATCTAACCATATCCTCTGCTAGCTGAGGTGAGATCTGAACCATACTAGCTACTTGCCCGGGACCCTTTCTGCTCAGGGCATCGGCCACTACATTGGCTTTTCCGGGATGATAGAGGATCTCACAATCGTAATCCTTCACTAATTCCAACCAACGCCTTTGTCTCATGTTCAAATCTTTCTGAGTAAAGAAATACTTGAGACTTTTATGATCGGTATAGATCTCACACTTCTCTCCATAAAGGTAATCCGCCAAATCTTCAGTGCAAAAACCACTGCGGCCAATTCTAAATCATGAGTCGGGTATCGCTGTTCATAATCCTTTAATTGACGGGAGGCATAAGCGATAACCCGGTCGGCTTGCATCAATACACACCCCAAACCCTGTTTGGATGCGTCACAGTAGACTACGAACTTCTCCTTGTCCGAAGGCAAAGCTAGCACCGGAGCAGTAATCAACCTCTGTTATAGCTCCCGAAAGCTAGCTTCGCACTTATCTGACCAAATAAATCTCTGATTCTTCTTTGTAAGTTCGGTTAGGGGCATTGAAATTCTAGAGAACCCTTCGACGAACCTACGGTAGTACCCAGCTAAACCCAAGAAGCTTCTGATCTCTGTCACTGTCTTCGGTCTCGGCCAATCCCTGACGGATTCAATCTTCCCGGGATCCACCTTGATCCCATCTTTACTCACAATGTACCCTAGGAAGGACACCTGAGATAGCCAAAACTCACATTTCTTGAACTTGGCGTAGAGCTTATGTTCTCGAAGCCGTTGCAGTACCATCTGAAGATGTAACTCATGCTCCTCTTCTGATTGAGAGTACACGAGGATGTCGTCGATAAACACAATCACAGAGATATCGAAGAAATCCTTGAATACTCTATTCATCAGGTCCATGAATGCTGCAGGAGCATTGGTTAGTTCGAATGACATAACCAGAAACTCGTAATGTCCATACCTAGTGCGGAAAGCCGTCTTTGGAATGTCCTCCTCTCGGATTCTCAACTGATGATAACCCGAACGGAGATCAATCTTAGAAAAGACCGTCTTCCCCTGAAGCTGATCGAATAAGTCATCGATCCTAGGTAATGGATATTTATTCTTCACTGTCAGCTTGTTCAACTCCCTGTAGTCGATGCACATCCTCATAGATCCATCTTTCTTCTTGACGAACAAAACCGGGGCTGCCCAGGGTGACACACTGGGCCGAATGAACCCTATGTCAAGCAACCCTTGGAGCTGAATCTTTAATTCCTTAAGTTCAGCTGGAGCCATCCTTTACGGGGCTTTGGAAACCGGTTCCACCCCTGGTGCCAAGTCAATCACGAAATCAATCTCCCGCTGAGGTGGTAACCCTGGAAGTTCTTCGGGAAAAACGTCCAAAAATTCCCGAACCACTCTAATGTCTTCTGGCCGAATGGTATCTGGCCGAGTGGTGTCCACCACCACGGCCAGAAACCCTAAGCACCCGCCGTGCAACAATTCTCTCGCTGACATAGCCGAGATCACCGAGATCCGAGATCCCTGAACTGAACCCACAAATACAAACGGTTCTTCACTTTCCGGTTGGAAGACCACCATCTTCCTTTTACAATCAATGCTCGCCGAATATTTAGATAGGAAATCCATTCCTAAAATAATATCGAATTCGACTAAACTCATCTCTATCAGATCAGCGCTTAACTCCCTACCATCTATCCTGATCGGCATAGACCTAATCCACCTATTGGAGATAACCAATTCTCCGCCAGGTAACAGGGTTCCAAACCCTGATTCATATCTATCAAAGGGTCTACCCAATTTACTAAAGACTCTGGCCGCCACATAAGAATGTGTAGCTCCAGAATCAAACAGCACTGAATATAGCGAGTTGTTAATAGAAAGCTGACCTGTGACAACTGATGGGCTGGCATCTGCATCAGCCTGCGTGATAGCGAACACCCTGGCTGGAGTGGGTATCGCTGGAGCTCTCGGTGCCTCTGGTTGGAGCTGGGGACATTCCCTCTTGAAGTGTCCGGGCATGCCACAATGAAAGCATCCCTGACCTTTGCACTCACCCCGATGGTGCCTCTTGCAGCTAGGGCACTCGGGATAGGAGAATCGGGTCTCATTACCACCAGGACGACTCCCTCTGTTCTGGTTCCCCCGGAACCTCTTGTTCTGACTCGAGCCACCGGAAGCAGTGGGTGCTCTCTTCCTCTGGTCAATGGCCGAACCACTACTCCCCCTGCTAAACCCATATGCAGGAGGGGTAGGAGCTCCGCCACTCACCGGAGTACTGGCTGATTCTGACATGCACCCAACTGCGCCCTCAGCTCGCAGTGCCTTCTCCACCATCTGAGCATAGGTGGTGCTGTCGTCGGTGGTGATCATCAGGTCATGCCTGATCTTGGGATTCAACCCGTCCAGATACTTCTCCTTCTTGCTAAAATCGGTCGGCACAATTCCCGAGGCTAACCTCGCCAACCGATCAAACTGAGTAGTATACTCAGTGACGCTCATGTTCTCCCGCTGGGTCAGGTGAGCGAACTCTTTCCTCTTGGCGCTTCTGACCGCCTCATTGTAATACTTTGCGTTGAAGAGTTCCTGGAACCTTTCCCAGGTCATGGTGGTGACGTCATGGATCTGGGACACCATGTCCCACCATACTAGGGCGTCCTCCTGGAACTGAAACGTGGCGCACACCACTCTGTCGTTACCGGTGACACCCATGAAATTCAGTATCTTGGTGATCACCGTCAGCCATTGCTCGGCTTTCAATACGTCCAGACCTCCCAGGAAAACCGGAGGTGCTTGCTTCCGGAACCGCTCATACAGAGGTTCCAATCTATGGGCCGCCACCACTATCTCGGCACAGGCGGCGAGGCGGGTGCCACCGGAACTATGGGCACCGGAACCGGCAGGAGCACCCCGCCGTCTCAACCTCTCGAATCTCGAGGTCTTGTTCTTCGATCCGGCTTGCATCTCCGCAAACCGTAACTCCCAGTTCGGGGCTCCCTGATCGGCTGGGGGAGCCTGGGCAGCCTGTGGCGGGTTCTCATCACCCCGGCCACGAGCCCTGCCTCGGGGACCTCTACCTCGGCCCCTAGCAGGTGGGGGAAACTGAGCTCCCCGACCTTGATTCGACCCTACGGAGTTGCCCTGACTCCTGGTAGTCCGCCTGGCGTCCATCTAGTTAGAACCGCCTGCGAAACCAAGAGTTGGCATATCAGGTCGTATTCAAGGAGAGCTTACTAATGCCGCTTAATTTGGAAATTAAAAACGAAACATGCGCCTATTCTACTATCAGGCTACTAACATGCTTCCTAACAGGCTTTTCTTTTTCATAACTGAATAAAATAAACTACTAAAGCAATAAAGGCTTACTGAACCGTGAAACGAGCTAACTCCTGATGATGATTGTACATGTCGTGACGATCTTCTAAGACAACTCCGCGGCTACGATACCAAATTTTAACACTCTAACTACCTTAGGCGTATTACGTGATTTTTAAACGTACTGTGCAGCTCGTTGCTAATCAACGAGGTTTATGGGAAAACGTGATTAATTAAACTTTTGCTTTTTAATTAAACTTATAAACCAAATTACAAAAGACTCGGGATCCCGATTATAAAATCATTTACAAAAAGTTTCAACTGTTTAACTGTTACATAAAATAAAAGTCGTCTAACGACCAGTTACAAAAATTCAGCCTTGCTGTCCCAAGGATCGTACGCTCCAGGCCTAACCGCCCTGACATGTACAATCTCATAAGCTCGCTCACAGTCCATCAGCTATAGCCTTGCCTTTACCTACACATGAACGTAAACTGTGAGTCGACAGACTCAGTAAGAAAAGCATAATAATATCATACATAATTCTAACTGCCGTGTCCAACACGATACTGAGTCCCGCTACTGCCATGTCCAACATGGTACTGAGCCACTACTGCCATGTCCAACATGGTACTGAGTTCTGAACGTTCATAGGGACGGTACTATTGACACGTAACAACCCGATCGGTCGAACCGGTCATACTCCGCCGCCGGTCATACTCCACTGTACCGACGTGTTACTATATCCTCCCGATCGGTCGAACCGGTCATACTCCGCCGCTGGTCATACTCCAGCTGTACCGACGGGATACGTCAATAGCACGGAACCACCAATCAAGTGTCGGCTGATCGGTCAAACCGGTCATACTCCGCCGTCGGTCATACTCCGGCTGTACCGACGTGACAGGGTTGGATGGTTCGAAGCCAACATACAACTAATGTAATCTAATAGGCTTCCTACATGCACGCTAAACATGTAATCTACATATGCATACTGTTATACTAATCTTACTCCGGATTCCGATTTCAGTGTGTGCCGGCCAACCCGACCGGAACTGAAGCTGAGCGGCGGATTACTGGCTCCTAAACCATAAAAATCACAACGCTATAAGTGACACGCTAAATCACTTCCCGGGGACTAAAACTTGGAACTAAAAGTTTCCCTATCGATAAAAAGCATGGCAATACCCCTAAAAACATAAAAACGAGGAAAACTAGGGTTTCTGAAAATTCCCCAACCGGTAGATCAGTTGCCCAACCGGAATTCCGGTTCTGGGAATTACTGGACACCCATCCGGAATTCCGGTTGCACAATCGGAATTCCGATTCCTCGCAGGAATTTTTCAAAAATTCCTAACTCAACCAAATCAAACCCAAATGGTTCCAAAACTTCCAGACCTGCTCTAAATACCCCAAAGAACAAATCTAAGGCAACAAACTAATCCAGAAACCACAGAAACAAAAATCACCATTGAAGCTCAAGCTTTGAGTTCTAAACTCAAACTTGAGCAAATCCCACAAACATGCAATCAAACCTGGTTAATTCTACTTAAACATGCTTAAACTAGCTTCTGAAATCAAATAAAAACATCAACAACAACCCAGCAACAGATTCAATCAATTCTCTTTGAAAACCATATTTTGAGCTAAAACTTCCAATTTTGAGCAAAGCACTTAACATTCATTACTAATAACCTAAATAATCACAAATCAACATACTTAAATCTCAGAAACAACAACAATATTTCAGCAGCAACAAAATCAAAGAATCAAGCATGCATCACATTAAAACTCATCCAAAATTTCAAAGAACATGTAGAGAAGCTAGAGCAAGGTTTACCTTGTCTAGGATTACTTAGATCTTGCTAAAATAACTTGAATTCAACAAAGAAATCCAGCCCTAGCTGCTCCCTAAGCTTGGCCGAAAATGAGAGAGAAATGAGAGTGTGTGAATTTGGACTTTTCTTTCTAATTTTGACTAAGTGTAGAATTTTTGTGGAAAAAGGAATATAAGCCACATATCACATTTTATTTCAGCCAACAATTAATCAAATAAACACTTATTTTCCATTTCATAAAATCACAAAAGACAAAATACTAATGGGGCAAAAAGACCATTTTGCCCCTCCACCATAAAATCATGAAAATCATACTAAAGGGGTATTTTTGGGAAATTCTAAATTCCCGGCCATTCCCGACATTCCCAATGTCTAAAACCCGTCCCCAAACTACTAACATACTAAGTTGTGATTTCTACCGAGCCAAACGCCGAGTTCCAAAATACCGGGCACCGGAAATGCAAAATATGAAAAACTACTGAATAACATAACCATGCATTTCTGAATTCCATAAATAACAGTAATAAATTATTTAAATAGCTATAAATAATTTCATAATTAATCATAATTAACTGATAATTTCCAAATTAACTAAGCGGGCTTTACAAAGGTAGTTTCGAGGAATTGAAGCAACGGTTGATTACCGCTCCTGTGTTAACTTTACCAAAAAGTGATGAAAAGTTTGTGATTTATTGTCATGCATCCAAACAAGGGTTAGGTTGTGTTCTTATGCAGTTAGGGAAAGTGATTGCTTATGCATCCAGACAATTAAAGGAGTATGAACAACTGTATCCTACCCATGATATTGAATTGGCAGCAGTGGTCTTTCAACTAAAAGTTTGGCGTCACTATCTGTACGGTGAGAAGTATGAAATTTATACAGATCACAAAAGCCTCAAGTACTTTTTCACTCAGAAGGATTTAAATATGAGGCAACGACGATGGTTAGAACTTGTCAAAGATTATGACTGCGAGATTCTCTACCACCCTGGTAAAGCAAATGTGGTAGCGGATGCTCTAAGTCGGAAAGGACCAGGGCAAGTTTACGAACTAAAGGAAATCTCAGCAAAGCTGGTTGAGGATATGACGAGAGCAGGAATTGAATTTGTAATTGGAAAACTTGCTAATATCACCATACAGTCTGATTTATTGGAAAGGATTAGAGTAGCTCAACAAGGAGATCTTGAGCTACGGGGGCATAAGGAGAAGTTAGAGGTCGGATTGGCAAAAGACTTTTCATGTTTATGTGATGGGTTGTTACGATACAAGAACAGAATCTGTGTGCCGGTTGATAAAGAAATCAGACAGGAGATTCTTGATGAATCTCATACTACACCGTACTCCTTACACCCAGGAACAACCAAGATGTATCATGATGTGAAAGCTTTATACTGGTGGTCGTGTATGAAGGGGGATATTGTTGAATATGTGTCAAAATGCTTAACCTGTCAACAAATTAAAGCAAAACATCAAAGGCCAGCAGGTTTGCTTCAACCTCTAAAGATTCCTAAATGGAAATGGGAAGACATCACCATGGATTTTGTAGTGGGATTGCCCTGAAGAGTAGGGTATTATGATTCTATTTGGGTGATAGTGGATCGATATACGAAGTCTGCTCACTTTCTCCCGGTGAGGACAACGTATACAGTGAATCAATATGTTGATTTGTATATCAAGGAGATAGTTCGACTTCATGGTGCTCCAAAGTCGATAGTTTCGGATCGAGATCCAAAATTTACATCCAAATTTTGGGAAAATTTACTGCAAGCAATGGGTACTAAGTTGAAATTCAGTACAGCTTTTCATCCTCAAACCGATGGTCAATGTGAAAGGACTATCCAGATACTTGAGGATATGTTGAGGGCATGTGTAATGGATTTTGAAGGTTCTTGGAACAAGTACCTACCTCTAATTGATTTTTCTTATAACAATAGTTATCAGAGTACCATTGGCATGGCTCCGTATGAGATGCTTTATGGAAGGAAATGCCGATCACCTATTCACTAGGATGAGGCTGGTGAACGTAGGTACCTTGGACCTGAAGCTGTCCAAAGAACGAGCGAGGCTATTGAAAAGATTCGAGCTCGTATGCTTGCTTCCCAAAGTAGACAGAAAAGCTACGCAGATCCAAAGCGTAGAGATGTTGAATTCCAAGTTGGGGATTTTGTCTTTCTTCGGGTATCCCCAATGAAAGGAATTCAAAGGTTCAGGAAGAAAGGAAAGTTGAGTCCCAGATTTATTGGTCCATTTGAGATTCTTGAGAAAGAAGGTCAGGTAGCTTATCGGTTGGCTCTACCTCCTGCTTTATCTGGGGTTCATAACGTGTTTCATGTCTCGATGCTTCGGAAATATGTATCTGATACAACTCATATCTTAAGTTATGAAGACATTGAGCTTCAAACCGACCTGTCATATGAAGAACAACCAGTACAAATCTTAGACAGGAAAGAAAAGGTGCTGCGGAACAAGACTATTCCGCTAGTTAAAGTGCTGGTTGGCGGAACAGCAAAGTTGAAGAAGCGACTTGGGAGTTAGAGTCGCAGATGCGGGAGTTGTATCCCGAGCTTTTCAGGTAAATTTCGAGAACAAAATTCCTATAAGTGGGGGATAGTTGTAATATCCCAGAAAATAAATAATATTTAAATAGACATATTTTATTAAATATGTAATTACTTGGGAAATGAAGTAGGATTATGATCTTACTTAGGTAAATTGTTGAGAAATTATTTAATGAAATACGTTATTTTCGGGCCCGGCAATTGTGAAAATTTGGCGATGTGGTTAGTAATGTCACGACATTAATGAAAGAACTATTTTGAGTACATCTCGGATTAAGTTAGAATTTTATTAGAATGTCGGATTGGGGAATTAGTGAAATTACCAAAATTCCCCTAGGGTTTCTTTTAAAAAAAAAATTATCAATTAGATTAAGGGAAAAAGGGGTAGATTAGTAAATTTAAGGTGTTTGACTTTTCTTTTATTTTTAAGCTGCAAAAAAAAAAAAAAAGAAAGAAAGAAAACAATATTTAAAGAGTTTCCTTCCAAGGCAAGAAAAAACATTTCAAAATCAACATCAAGCTTCTCTTCTTCTTCTCCTTCTGCCGAACCCTAGGAGCAGCTGGGAACCAGGTGAAACTCATCTTATTTCATCCACTCTTGAGCTAATCTAAGCCCTAAAAGCTAGCTAAGTGAAGGTATGATTTTCTACTCTTCTCTTGATTGGTTTTCTTGAGTTTAGTTTAGGTTTTGGTGAAGGTTTTCAATGAATTCTGAGCTGGGGTATAAACTGAGGGTAAGGTAGGTTCTTAGGGTTGAATTGGAACTTGTTTGAATGAAAATTGAGTGAGGTTAATGGCTGGTTGAAATTGGATATGGTTGTTGAGAGAAAATTTAGTTTTTCTTCACTTTGAAGTGTGATTTTGAGGAAATTGATATATTGCATTGAAATAGTTGTTTGGTTATGTTATAATTGCCATAATATACTGGTCTGGAAAGTTTGGTTAGGTTTGGTGGAGGTTTGATTGGTTTTTGGGGTGAAAAACCAGAGATCACCATGGCTGCCAGGAAAAAAAGGCAGGCCATTTTTCTGGGTGTCTGAAAAACGGCCGACCGTTTTTCCCAGGAAAGGGGGATTTTGGGTTTTTCTCCTCAAGTCCAATCTGATCCGGGGTGTCTTTCGGAGTGGAGTTCAGGGTGTTTTAGAGATGGTTAAGCTAGTTTGATCTGGGGGAAAGTAGGGTGTGTTCGATTGTGAGAATTAGAGTTGATTATCAGAAATTTGATTAAGGTTTTCATTTGAGTTTTAATTGTCGTGACATAGGACCGGAATTGCTTAGCTTGTTTTTCACTCAGGTCGGCCCGTACTCTTGATTTCTGAACCAAGGTAAGAAAAGTGGTAAGCACCGTATGTGGTTAAAGATTAATGTTTGATTGGAAATGGCCTTGATTATTATCAAGACTTTGATTAAATATTTAGTAAGCCTAGGTTATGACCTAGGGTTGGAAACGGTTATTACCGTTACGAGTAATTACTCTTGAAACTGCGGTTAGGTTTCTTACTTATCGTTTGCTTTATCGGGCAACGATAGTGACATATTCAGCTCGTGGTTAACGAGTGGTAAAGGGGTACTTTATAAAGTACCAAGATTGTGTAATGTGTAAAGGAATACTTTATGATATTGTATAATGAGTAAACATATTGGTATGAGATTAAATTGATAATCATTTTCAGTTAATTTTTTGGTTACTTTTCTTGCTGAGTCTTTGTGACTCACGGGTGCTTTATGGTGCAGGTAAAGGGAAGGCAAAAGTTGAGCAACCATGAGTTTGTGGTCGCAGCAGCAATGTACATACCAGCCGCAGTGACACGGCCCAGTAAACAGGATGCTCTATTTTGATTGTATTTTGGAAGTATAAAGTTTATGTTGTAAAATACTTTGAAACCAGTTTGTGAATATTTTGAAAACAGGGGAACCCCGTAGTCCATATTACTTATCTTTTGTTAAACAGTTTAAAAGCTGAATTTTAATTATCAAAATTTAATTACCCACACTTTTAGTATAATTACATATTATATAAATCTCAATATTTTATTAAACTGCACACACGTGGCGTCCCTGTTCGACGGGGCGTTACAGCTACCATATTTGATGTTAACCTCAATACAGTTATTAAGAGCTGCGTTGATATTGTCTAATCTGGCTTTATCCTCAGCATCAATTCCCCGTCTTCGACCACTTCTAGTTTTTACTCCTGAGGATCGTTTAGTAGAACGATTAACCTCTTTTCCCTTTTATTTTCTTCCATGAGTAGTAGCTCTTCCAGGATTCGATGCTTCTCCCGCCGAGCCTATACAGAATTTCCCCTTTGTTGGTGTCCACTACCTTTTCACAATTTCCTCATCAGCAATTTTGTTTGAAGAGCTTGCTAAGGAAACTGGGTAAGGCTCATACCACATGTGAACCTTTCTTTTCCTAGTATTTCCCAATAAAAACAATATTTCCCAATAAGTTGGAAGGATTTGAAATCAAGGATTGTTGGACCTTATAAAGGTTTATAACATCATCACCATACAACTTTAAAAACATTTCCTGGCCCTCTTTGTCCAAATTGGGCCATCCCAAAAGGGTAGGTTCAGGGAATTTGTGGGGCGTTTGGGAAAGGTAGACCCATTCATGAGGAATCTCCAGAGATTGAGCAATTGTAGGCCCAATATTAGGAATTATATCTCTATTTTCATTGAGAGAAAAGTCAGGATTTGGTAGTTCAAGGAAGTTTTGCCCGACTCCCTCATTCTCCACGTGATCAACATGATTATCCTCCATAGCCACGTCCTCAGTACGATCACCATGGTATCTTGTCGCGCCTCCACTACTCGTACTCCCAGTGTACGTATTGTCCTTTGTCCCAAGGATATTCCCTGCCTGACGAAAATTCCCTGTCAGAGCAGCAACTTTCTCCTTCAAAACCCCAGCCTCCAGTCCACTGCCTACCGTCGTAGTTGCCACCTTCAAAGGTTGTTGTCTTCTCCAAGTACCCCTACGTTGCTTCCCATTTAACTCCCACTCAGGGACATCTCCGTTATCAATGATAAGCTTAGTTACACCCTTTCCCTTCATAGTAAAACAATTGGATCTCCCCGTCTCTGATTTAATCCAGGTACCATACATTTGAACAGCCTCTCCAATCTTAGGGATCACCATATCCAAAGGAGCAGAGCATTCCTTATTCCAATGAGCAAGTTTCCCACAGTTGAAACACAAATGAGGGAGTTTCTCATATTTGAATTGGATCCAAGACTTCGGTTTACCGTCCGTAGTAAGAAAAACTCAAGCAGGTATAGGATGTTTCAGCTGCACATCCACATACGCACGAAGGAAACATCGATTGACCAGTTCCTCCTTAGGCTTACTGTCCGTTTTCAAGAAAGAGCCCACCTTCTTCCCCATAATAGCAGCATTTTCATCCTTCAAAAACCTTATAGGAAGTCCGTGGAACTAGACGCAAAAGCTTGCCACTTCGAACTCGGCCACCCAGACCTCACCCTCCACTGGCCATGGCTTAAGATTCAGTAGCACACTATTCACTAGCCACGGTCTCTTTTCAAGCACAAAAGCACAGTCATCTTCCTCTTCAAAGAAGAACCCCATAACAAGCATTTTGTTGGTTTATTGGGGTGTAATATTCATTCCAAGCATTTTGCTGCTTGGAATATGTTTTTTGGGGAGTAATATACAGGTCTGGAAAGTTTGGTTGAGTTTGAAAATGATTTGGTTAGGCTATAATTTTTTTGTTGGTTTTTTGGTAAAACCGGCTAACCGGTTTTACACAGCTTGTAAAACCGGTTACTTGAATTTTGCAACAGGGGGAAAACTGGTTTTTTAGCTTGTCGTTTCGTGCCAGTTTCAGGTTTCTAGTTGGTTGATTCCCTGCTAGTTTGGGATATTACCATATTAAGTTGCACTAGATAGGGTTGTGGTTGTAAATCTTAGTCCCGGTTGTGATTTAGCGAGTCACTTATGCATGTTATTATCGATGTGATTTAGGAGCCTATAATTTTCCGAGCAGTTGTTCCACTTAGGTTGGCCGGCACACCTGAATTCTGAATTGAGGTAAGATTAGTATAATGTTATGCATATGTTTATACATGTTTAGCGTACATGTCATTTGCCGTCAGAATAACATATCAGGGTATCGGTGAGGAGTACATAGAGTTGCACCAAGATACCAACAGATATATGTTAGGCAAATCTATTGCAATCAGATTAGCATATCAGGGCCACAGTGAGGTGTACATAGAGTTGCACTGAGATGCCAATAGATATATGCTAGGCTATCAGATAGTATGAGTTATCTGCTACCACATCAGTACGACTAGAGTACTAAGTGTAGGCTGGATTCGCAGTTAGTCATACTTTGTCGAGAACGTTCCTGACTCAGTTAGGGTTATGGCTGGGTGTATGGGCGCCTGATTATAATCTGGGATATTGATATGTTTTATGTTATGCTTTTCTTACTGAGTTTGTCGACTCACAGTGCTATCTTTATGTGTACGTAAGGGCAAGGCTAAAGCTGAGGAGTCGTGAGTGCGAGTAGATAAAGATTGTACATGTCGGGTCGGTAAGGCCTAGAGCGTACGATCTTTGGGGACATCGAGGCTTTTGCTGTATAGTCGCTTGGAGACAAGCTTTTGTTTATGTGTATAGCAAAATTTTAAAAAGTGTTTTGTAAACGGGATCTCGGAATTTTATTATTGTAATACTTTAAGTTTTTTAATTAAATAAGCAAAGCAAACTTTAATTAATCACGTTTTTTCAATAACCTCATTGATTAGCAACGAGCTGCACATTACGTTAAAAATAACGCTAACACGCCTATGCTAGTTAGGGTGTTACAATTTGGTATCAGAGCCGCCAGGTTGTCTTCTGAAGATCGTCACGACATGTACAATCATCATCAGCAATCAACTCGTTTCACGGTTCAATAATCTTTTATTGCTTAGTAGTTTATTTTCTATAGTATGATTTAAGAAAAGCCTGTTAGAAAGCATGTTAGTAGCCTGATAGCTGAATAGGCGCATGTTTTTAATTTCTAAATAAGCGGCACTAGTAAGTTATTCTTGATTGCGATCTGACCAGACTTGCTCTTGGTTACGCGGGCTATTCTAGTAGTATGGACGCCAAGCGAAACACCAGGAGTCAGGGTAACTTGGTCGGATTCAGTGGCGGTCAGGGAGTTTATATTCCCCTAAATGATGTGGCCGAAGCAGAGGCCTTAGAAGCATGGCACGAGGACGGGGTGATGTTAACCTGCCATAGGCTACCCAAGCTGCCCATGATTGGGAAAAACCGGTTTGTAGCGATGCAATCCAGGATCAATGAGCTAGATAATGAGATTCGACGGTTGAGGCAGCAGGGTGCTCCTACAGTGCCTGTTCCAGAAATACCAGTGGCACCTGCCCCTACTCTGCAGGCCGAACTTGTACTTGTAGTGAACTGAATGGAACCCTTATATGAAAGGCTTCGTAAGCAAGCACCTCCAGTTTTCCTGCGAGGTCCTCGTGTTATGAAAGTCGAGAAGTGGCTAACAGTGCTTACCAGAATTCTGAATTTTATGGGCGTCACTAGTAATGACAAGGTGGCCTGTGCCCCATTCAAGCTCTAAGAAGACTCTCTAGTATGGTGGGACATGGTATCCCTGACCCAAGATGTTACTACGATGACCTGGGAAGAGTTCCAAGAGTTGTTCAACGTTAAGCACTATAACGAAGCAGTCAAAAGTGCTAAAAGAAAAGAATTCACTCATTCAACTCAGAAAGAAAATATGAGTGTTACTGAGTACACAACACAATTTGACCGTTTGGCGAGATTGCCTCGGGAATTGTGCCAACTGACTTTAGTAAGAAAGAAAAATACCTGAATGGGTTAAATGCGAAGATGAGACATTATTTGATGATTACTACTGACGACAGAACCACCTATACTGAATGGAAGATAAGGCATTACGAGCTGAGGCGCAGTGGGATGTATGGTAGAGTCTGGTGGTACTCTGGTTCTTGGCAGGGCTCCTACCCCTCCTGCATTAGGTTTTAGCAGGGGAGGTAGTGGCTCAACCATAGATCAAAAAAGAAAGGCATCCACTTCAACTAGTGGCTCGGGTGAGAACAAGAGGTTTCGGGGGAACCAGGGTCGAGGCAATCGTCAGAGAGGCACTGAAACCCGATACACTTACCTAGAGTGCCACTGTCGTAAAAAGCACCATCTGGGGGAGCGTAAAGGACAGGGGTGCTTTCAGTGTGGCATGCCAATGCATTACAAGAGGGATTATCCCCAGCCTAGAACTGAGGCACCAAAGACAGCAGAAAAACCCACTCCATCCAGGGTATTAGCGATAACTCAGGCTGATGCAGAAGCCAGCCCCTCAGTGGTAACAGGTCAGCTCTCAGTCAACAACTCTTATTTCTCTGTGTTGTTTGATTCTAGGGCCACTCATTCCTATGTGGCAGCCAGAATTTTTAGTAAATTGGATAGGCCGCATGATAGTTATGAATTAGGGTTTGGAACCCTACTGCGTGGCGAAGAGTTAGTTATCTCCAAAAGGTGGATTAAGTCTATGCCGATCAGAATAGATGATAGAGAGTTAAGTGTTGACCTAATAGAAATGAGCTTAGTATATTTTGATATTATACTTGGAATGGATTTCTTATCCAAGTACTTAGCATTAATATTGATTGTAAGAGGAAGATAGTAATCCTCCACAGAAGGTGAGGAACCGTTTGTCTTTGTCAGATCGGTTCAGGGATCTTGGATCTCAGTAATTTCAGTATTAACAGCTATGGAATTGTTATGAGATGAATGTCTATAGCTTTTGACCGTGGTATTGGATACCACTCAGCTTGTGTTTGTTCGGCTTGAAGACATCAAGGTGGTTCGGGAATTCTTAGATGTTTTTCCTGAAAAACTTTCAGGTTTACCACCATAGAGGAAAATTGATTTTGTTAATGATTTGGCATCTAGAGCAGAACCGGTTTCTAAGACCCCTTTCAGAATGGCTCCAACAAAACTTAAAGAATTGACAATTCAACCTCAGGGGGAAAACAGTCTTTTCAAAGACTGGTCTTCGATCGGGCTATCATCAGTTGAGAATCTGAGAGGAGGATGTCCCAAAGACAGCTTTCCACACTAGGTATGGACATTACAAATTTCAGGTTATATCTTTTGGACTGACCAATGCTCCTACAGCTGTTATGGATTTGATGAATAGTGTATTCAAGGATTTCCTCGATATTTGTGTTATTGTATTTATCGACGACATCCTTGTGTACTCTCAATCAGAAGAGGAGCATGAGTAACATCTCTAGATGGTTCTGCAACGACCTTGGGAACATAAGTTTGTTAGGTTTTGCGCCCTAAATAAAACTCATTACAATTTGATTAGTTATCAATTTAAGAGATTTGAAGTGGTTTATGTTAACATGTATTTTTCATGCTTATGGTTTAATATATATATATCTAATATATACACAAAATAAGTTAAGTCCAGAACATATATTTATTCACAATTACAGTATTGTCAAAACAGTGGAATGTGATTGTGATTATATGATTCAAAAGACTAAGTCCCTGTTCATCAGTGTTTTAAATTTACACTTATGTGATAATCAGCAATGAAGTATACTTACACTTGGAGTAAGTGCTATGTGTTGGAAATTATTTTACCAGGATCTTAGATCTACTCGCAAGTATGTTGATTAACACCCTAAATATGAACTTTCTAAAACGATGAAATAAACACATATAAAGTTTAGGAAACCTTACATTGGGTGCAGCGGAATAATATGACTCCTTCCGTTTAGATCTCTAACCTTTGTATCCTTTCTGTCGCAAAGTATTATCAAGATCTGAACCTGGATCTCTTTCTCTCCTTCTTGTTGAAAGTCTTTCTTCACGATCTTCTTCACTATGATTGAGGTATCACTTGCTGTGTGTGGGCACTACTCTAATCACTAAGTATTTCGAAATCTTAAGGAAGAAGAGAGAGAGAGAGAGGTCGGCCAAGAATAGAGAGAGAGGCTCAGGTTTTTTCTGAATGAAAAAGTAGAAAGTTAAGTGTAAATTTCCTGAAGCCTTCACTATCTATTTATAGCATTCCACTAGGGTTAGGTTTGAATTATTTGCCATTAAAATAATGAAAATATCAGAGGTAAAACCCTACAAAAGTGGTCGGCCCTATACAGTATGGATTTGGGCCTCACTTTTTGCAATTTTGCAGTTTTATCTTTTCTGCATTTGATTTTCTCAAAAACGCCAATTTTCTAATTCAACCATTTAAATGCCAATTCTAACTATTTAATAACTATAAATAATTATTAAATAATATTGTCATTTATCACATTTATTAATTGAACCATACAAAGTATCATAATTAACAAATACGCCCCTCAAACTCTTTCTTTAAAATTTTGCCATTACTTAGTGAAAAATTCACAAATAGGCATAGTCTAAATTGAGAATTATAATTGATTAATCAAAACCAATTATTTAAGCTTATGTGAAATGAGTACTCCACCATTTATTTTCGTTTGGTCAAGCTCGAAGGAGATCATCCTTTACTTACTATTTGCCAGATAGAAGCTATAGATTCCATGTTTATGTTAGCGCTCCCACTCAATTGCACTACCGTGTTCCCAAAATGTACGTATCACCCTGACCTAAAAGTAGGCTCAACTAACAAATCAAAGAAAACGAATAGCCTCCTGAGATTGAGCCTAATCATAACAGGATTAAGATCATTTGATCTAGGATCAACTAGGCTATATTGACTTGAATAGATATTACGGTAAGTTTAATAAATCTAAGTCAAAGTTCAATATCGGTCCCTTCCGATGCATACTCCAAGCATCCAACCTGAGCTTTACTTTAACCAATGCTCTGGAAAGAACATAGCATTTCTCCAAATGGAAGTAAATTCTGTTGTAGATTATCATATCAGTAAAACCCTGTGTCTGATAAATTTAGGAAACTTTATTCACATAGTCATGTTTACTTTCCAAAGTGTTGACAACACAATAAACAGGATCAAGTATGTGAAAAGGGTTTTAGATGAATTCATACATTATGTACATATAATCATGAAATAAATCATGTGAACCATGCAACATTAAATGTTATTTCTGATCTATATTAATAAGTAAATATGGTTATATTGAAATGAGTTTTATTTAGGGCATAAAACCCAACGAACTTCCACTTGCACTAATATAAAACAAAAAGTGCATTTCAAATAATCTCAACACCTTGATATACAAATCAAGTGTAGTAGTAGTAAACTCCTCGTAATAGGACCTGAAAGGTTGAATTAAACGCAACCTTTTCTCCACCATTACTCTTCCTTAATCACAAAATCATTGAAAATGTGAAATTCCTCTCTATATGTCTACTCTTTTTGGGATACTGGATTCTATACCTTTGGCAACTACTTTTGGTTAATCACGAAATAACACTAGTAGTTTAGGCAATTTGGAATGGTGCCAAAGATGTATAGAACTTTCCTTAGACTGAATAAGTACCTTTCCTGCAACTTTAACATTCAATCCCTTTCTGGTAGACCTAGAGACTTCAGATAGGTTTTTGCACTTCTCCAAAATCACTATTCCACCCCTAGAGTAATCGCCATCTTATCAGAAAGATTTTCTAGCAGAAAGGCAAATCTCAAAATCTGATGTGGTGTAGTCTAAGAGTTTTAAATACACCCTTATTGACTAACATATAGTTCCTCTTCTTAATCTTAAGATTTACTTGATTGTCTTCCAATGTTCTTCTCCTGGATTAATCTGATACCTACTCATTACTCCCACTCAACAGCAGGTGTCTGGTCTAAGGCATACTAAAGCCTATCTGAGACCTCTCACTGTTGATATAAGAAATTCTTTTATGGCTTTATCTTTTCTGGAATAGTTGAGACTTTTCCTTAGATAAATAAAATCTATGCCTTGAAGTCGAGAAGCTTCTATAGATTGCCATTAGAAAGAAAATGCTTTAGCATCTTACTAAAGTAATTTGCTTGCATTAGAGTAAGTAATTACCAGGTATACCACAAGCCATAGGTTTAGATAAACTTAAACCTATAATACTAGGAACAGGAAGTTTTGTGAAGTCCACTGAATAGACTTATACACGAAATTTCCTTTTATGTCCTTGTAATAGAAAGTTTAGGTTACTCCATGTGAATGGATTAAACCATAGTTCTATTGGCTTTTCTTCTTAGTTTCTTATCTTGACAATCCATTACTTGTTTAAACTCACAATGGATTTTAATCACTAGTGTCTTCCAAGTCATAAGAAGTGAAGTTCCTAGAAACTTTCCCACTACAACAAGGTATCGTGAATTATGTCTAAGAAAACTAAATGGTATTAACCTCTTTGGTTGTGACAAGACAACAGAGGCAGTGGGATCATCATATGTCAAATAAGATGATAGAACACTTTTGGAATCAAGAAATAAATATCTCCTTTATTTGCTACTTTATTTTCAGACTTAGTCATTTTCTTAGAAAATTAGTATTTGTTTAAACAAACACTTTCTTATCCATTGACTATGGATGGTCCACCCCTAATCACTTAGAATAGCTAACAAACCATAGTTAACAGTTCTAGCTTTTCTTAAGATTTTGATTAGGTCATCCATGAATCTAGTAATGATTTACATTAAGTATACAACCATTACATCATTTTGAAATTGTATTACCATAGAAGGATTTAGGCAACGACTAGTAACTAATCATCAATATGCAAATCGAAATTTCTGGGGAGGTAAGTTTGGATATAATTCAAAAATCAATTTAATGATCTTTGAACTGCATATCTACTAACTATTTATCCACCCCTATCAATTCGCAAGATCTTTAACCACTTACCTTAATGGTGTTTCACCATTGCTAGAAATTTATGAAATTTTTCAAACATTTCAAATTTCTTTGCATAAGGTATAATCTAGAGTGATCGTTTTAAGAATACAACGAAAAACTCATATCCACCCCTGAATGTACATCCATCTGCGAATGAGATGAACTTACTTTCAGTGGATATAGGCATATTAACTCTTTGCAGAGATTGATCTTGTCAAAACCACTATGAACACGATACAAATGCCATAGATTAATAAAAATGTGGTTGTGTCTTTTGATGACTAAGGTTTAGTTACTTCAATGAGTTCTTAGAATAGTGTAAGTGGATCCTGGTCACAGAATACTAAACTCATATTCCATACTTTAATATACAGTTTTGAATCCATTAATAGAAGATGGATATTAAACACTTGTGAAAGTGTAACTGTATTGTATTCTGGAAATAGAAATATAAGAAAATTTCTGTTTGGAATCTAAAATTAAAGTCAAAGACTTAAATTTATACCAAATATATGTTGGGTTTTATGCCCTAAATAAAACTCATTTCAATATAATGAGATTTACTTATTAATATAGATCAGAAATAACATTTAATGTTGCATGGTTCACATGATTTATTTCATGATTATATGTATATAATGTATGAATTCATCTGAAACCCTTTTCACATACTTGATCCTGTTTATTGTGCTGTCAACACATTGGAAAGTAAACATGACTATGTGAATAAAGTTTCCTAGATTTATAAGACATAGGGTTTTACTGATATGATAATCTACAACAGAGTTTACTTGCATTTGGAGAAGTGCTATGTTCTTTCCAGAGCATTGGTTAAAGTAAAGCTCACGTTGGATGCATGGAGTATGCATCGGAAGGGACCGATATTGAACTTTGAGTTAGATTTATTAAACTTACCGTAATATCTATTCAAGTCAATATCGCCTAGTTGATCCTAGATCAAATGCTCTTAATCCTGTTATGATTAGGCTCAATCTTGAAAGGCTATTCGTGTTCTTTGATTTGTTAGTTAAGCCTACTTTTAGGTTAGAGTGATACGTACATTTTGGGAACACGGTAGTGCAATTGAGTGGGAGCACTAACATAAACATGGAATCTATAACTTCTATCTGGCGAATAGTAAGCAAAGGATAATGTCCTTCGAGCTTGACAAAACGAACATAAATGGTGGAGTACTCATTTCACATAAGCTGAAATATCATTTATACGGGGTCAAGTGTTTTAAGGATAAAATACATTGTAGGGTGTAACTGTAATCTAATCCCTTTACACTGTAGATCATTCATATAGAGGATCATTGATCAAATTAGGATTATAACAATGGATAACTAATGATGCATCTAATATGGTGGAACATATAGAGCATTCTATACACTGAGAGTGCAATTCTAAGTTCTATGCGTGGATTCAACGAAGAATTAATAAGTTAGTGAATTTTAGTGCTAAATTCTTGATCTACTTATTGGAAGCTCGGTTATATAGACCCATGGTCCCCACACTAGTTGAGATAATATTGCTTGTAAGACTCATGTAATTGGTTTTGATTAATCAATTATAATTCTCAAATTAGACTATGTATATTTGTGAAATTTTCACTAAGTAAGGGCGAAATTGTAAAGAAAGAGTTGTAGGAGCATATTTGTTAATTATGATACTTTGTATGGTTCAATTAATAAATATGATAAATGAAAATATTATTTAATAATTATTTATAGTTATTAAATAGTTAGAATTGACATTTAAATGGTTGAATTAGAAAATTGGCGTTTTTTGAGAAAATCAGATGCAGAAAAGATAAAACTGCAAAATTGCAAAAAGTAAGGCCCAAATCCACTTGTATAGGGCCGACAAATTTTGTCGGGAATTTAAACTGATATTTTCATTATTTTAATGCCAAATAATTCAAACCTAACCCTAGTGGAATGGTATAAATAGATAGTGAATGCTTCAGGAAAATTACACTTAAATTTTCTATTTTTCCTTTAGAGAAAAACCTGGGCCTTCTCTCTCCCTATCTGGCCGACCACTCCCTCTCTCTTTCTTCCCTCTCAAATTTCGAAATTCTTAGTGTATGAGTAGTGCCCACACACAGCAAGTGATACCTCAACCATAGTGAGGAAGATCGTGAAGAAAGACTTTCAGCAAGAAGGAGTTTCAGCATCAAAGATTAAGAGAAACAGATCCAGGTTCAGATATTGATAATGCTCTGCTACAGAAAGGAATCAAGGGCTAGATATCTTAACGGAAGGAGTCATTATATTCCGCTGCACCCAATGTAAGGTTCCCTAAACTTTATATGTGTTTATTTCATCGTTTTAGAAAGTTCATATTTAGGGTGTTAATCAACATACTTGTGAGTAGATCTAAGATCCTCGTAAAATAAATTCCAACAACTGGCCTCAGAGCCATGGTAATTGATTTACTTGCAAGAAATTTGGACTTTAAAACGACTGTTTGTTTGTTTTTGGATGGTATCATGTTGTATTGAGTGTTATTAGATGATTGATTGGTGTTTGTGAATTTTTCGTTAAAAATAATTGAATATCTGTTTCTGGAATTATTTTTATTGGATAGTATGGAAACCATAAGCAAGTTACTTTTTTACAGAACTCAATTTCGATTTAATTTGAATTAGTTATGATTTTTTGAAGATTCGAAAAAATTGGAGTTGTGTTGAAACTTGCATGCGCGCGCGGAAATCATGCACGACATGACACACCCATGCACGCGCGGACGGGTATGCACAGCATCCCGTGCGTACAGCTCGCAATTTTTTCATTTTTCTTCGTTTTTTCATGCTTTTTCATGGAATTAACTTCCGATTTTTTGTGTAGTTCTGTATTTATACTATTACTATTCCTAATTCAATTCTAATTATCATAATGAATTAATTTAATATTTTTTAAATTTAATTCACGATATTAGTGTAATTTGAATTTAAAAATAGTTAGTATCTATCTTTTTTTTTTTTGCTTAATAATCTATCTTATTTTTAAATTTGATTATATCTTATCTTATTTTTAAATTTAAGGTCAGATTTTAAATTTTTAAATTAAATCTTTTTTTAAATAATTTGACCTTATTTAAATTTAAAATATGATAGCTATAATCATGTAATTTTAAAAAGGTGTAAGATATTTTGCTAACTTTTAAATTTTGTTATTTTATTTATTTAAATTACATTTAAAATCTGAAATAGATATTCATTTATCTTTTTTAATTTTTTATTTAATTTTTATTTATAAAATGACATTTAATTTTTAAAAGTAGTTAGGAAATTTTGAAATGATATTTAGGTTGGTTGAAACCTAATTTTTCAAAATTGTAGATTTAATTTTAAATTTAATTTTTTTTTAATTTTCGAAATTTCTTTTATTTTATTTTAAATTTTCGAAAAATAAATATTTTTTTGAATTAATTAATTATTTAATTTAAAATTAAATAAATCCTACATCCAACTATCCAGCTAAGCTTGTTGCAGGAGTATGTGTTTTAGCTTATGTATAAGTTTTCAAAACCTATTATTACTTGATTGCAAATAGCCATGGTTACTTTTTGCCAGATCTAATGATCTGATGACTCCCTTGGTCAAGATAATAATTTGTAACAGGTATATTTACAATCTTCTTTCATCTGTGTATGACCTAGCAACATGATAGGACCCATCCAAAGTGTGCCTGTGTGAGCCTATGTGTTTAATTTTATTATAGATGCATATAGGTTGTTGTTGCTAAAATAAATTATCATAGTTCTTGATAGAATTTATTTAGGCCCATTTAGTTTTTGGGCTTATTCAATTAATAACAGTTGTTCATTTTAAGGTTAAATTCCTCTCTTTTGGGCCTTGTGTGAGAGTTGGGAGCCATAGAAGTGGGTACGACATACTGAACGCAGCACCCCCTCACATGAACCACCCCAATTGTGAAGGCCCATTTGCCTGATTTGAACAATTGTACTAGGTTAATTAAACTAGTTTAACCTAATAAAATTGATTAGCAACATAATTAATTTCATTTATTTTGAAATTAATTTAACAAAAATATAGTTTAAAGAATTTTTATTCTAAGCTAAACTATATGTATTTTCTTGTATTTAATTAAATATAGAATTATAACCATCTAGATTCTTCCTGAAGCTTAATTTAAATTTTTCATTAAATATTCCTATTTAAGTTGATGTTTACTTATCTATAACTAATCAACTTAAATCTGAATATCTTTTGAATTTCAAATTTCAAAATTAAGTTGAGAAATTTTAGGCATTGGTTATTAAGATTCTTTAGATATTTTTTAAGTTAATATCTTTTCGAATATTAACTTAAAATGGAATATTTTCAAATTAAGTGGTTACAACTTAATTTTTTTTTTTTTGATATTTAATTAAATTTAAATTTGAAAATATTTAAGTTCTAGATTTTTTCTAATACAACTTAAATTAGATATTTTTTCAAATTTTGTGGAAAAGATACTTAGTCAAATAAGATATTTTCTAGATAGTTATTTCTAGACTACTTATTATGTCTAATATTAAATAGGAAAATATTATACATTGTGAAATTAATTATTTAAATAATTAATTTTGGTACAATTTATTTTAAGTATATTTTTCCTAGTATTAAACTAGAAATTAATAATTAAGCCTTCTCTACACTTAGTTATTTATTTCTTGAATTTAATACATTTAATTAATTTGAAAATTAAATATCTAAGTTGATTTTCATCATGATACTTTATATTTTTTTTTCATGACACTTAATTAAATAGAAAATTATTTTTAGTTGAAATTTATTTTTTCAACTAAATTTAAATAATTTTCAAAATATATTTTTTTAATTTTATTAATCAAATTTCGAAATTGCATTTCTTAAATGCTGGAATTTCGAATTTTATTTGATAAATAGATTAAAGTTGTAAATTATTTATTTTAATTTTAGACCAACTTAAATCATAGATTTTTTCATTTAATGATCAATTAAAATAAATGAAATAAAATATATTCTTTATTTTATTAATCAATTTTCGAAATTGCATTTCATAATGCAAGATGATTTTGAATTTATCTTGAAAAATAGATTAAGTTGTAAATTAATTATTTATTTTAATTAATTCTTGGATCAACTTAAATCAATGATTTTTTCATTTATTGATTAATTTAAAATAAATTGAATTAAAGTATATTATTAGAAATTGAATTAATTAGTCAAAGGAAAATCTAGATAGATGATATTTTTGCTTGAAGTATTTTTCTAGTGTATTTAATTAAATAGAAAATTAATATTTAAGTTAATTTTCATCATCATACTTAAATATTTGAAATTTTTCTTATATATATTTAATTAAATAGGAAAATTATATTTTTTGTTGTAAATTAATTTTATTAATTAATTTTTGGCTAACATTAAATTAGAATAATTTTTCTAGGATTTATTTTTTATTTTAACATGCATTTTTCGAAAATTTTATTCTTAAATACTTTAATTTTTCGAAATGCAATATATATTTATAAAAAATAAAATTTGAGTTGTAAATTACTTTAAATTAATTTTGTAACAACTTAAATTAATATTTTTCTAAATATTTATTTGAAATTATTACTAAGATGGAAATAATTCATGTTATTTTCATATCCATCTAAGTAAAATTTATAAATATTAAATTAAAATTTATATTTAGAATTTTTCATTCTAAATTGGAAATTTTAATTAAATAAATATATATTTAAAATAAATAGATTAATAAAGAAAATCAAAGAAAATACAACTCTCTTTAAATAATGAGCTTTATTATTAAGATATTCGATCTCCATTGTGGGTTTTACACCGCGTTTGTTTTAGTGAGTAATCCTCCCTAATGGAGGAACGTTCATTAGCAATTTTGCACCGTTTAATCTCGAATGATAAGTAGTTTGTAAGTGTTTTGTACGGTATGGATCACCCTAATGGTGGCGACCGTACTTGACTTGCAAATTATGAAACAATGGTGGAAGCTCATAAGATAGAATTGCCTTGACTCTCGCCTAAACGGGACAACGCTGAATTCCAATCTTGATCGAATAAAAGGTTGCTAGAATGTTTAACATTTTAGATGACCTGACAACTTTATTCCATGGGTGGTAGATTTGACTCTCGCCTAAACGGGACACTGATATCAGTTTGTTGAAAACCTTGGAAATTATTTAGGATTGTAAGTTTTAGTATTTTCACTTGTCATTCCTACTTGCTATATGTTTAATAATTTCTGAATTGTGTATGAATTTATATTGAACCATGTTATTTTCTGTTATTAAGTTGTAGTTTAATTTTGAATCTTCATTGTTGGTCTAACTTGGCTTGTTTATCTAATGAGATAAATCCCTAGTGGATTTTCAACATTAGACATACATAATAGTGTTAGATCTCGAAAAATAAATATTTTATATGCAACATCTAGCTGTTCATCAATTGATGACACCTTAGACTAGTATTTTTACGATATGAAACAAGAAGATTGTATAAATAAGATTACTTTGACATTCGCTAATCGAAGCATCGTTGGATTCTTATTTATAAACAAAATTATCCTAATTCCTCTTAGCTTATTCATTTCGAAAAACTCAATAACATATCATTGGATGAATGGTCTATAAATCATTTCATGTCATTCTATATTTTCTCTTAAGAAATTAAATGACGCATATGATTATAATCCCAAAATTCTATTCCCAATTGATATAAATCCTCAATCTTAGAAATCTCCTACTTTATGGGCAAATCTGACTTAGAGTTTGTATTAGTAATGTTGGTCCAAGATAGAATTACTCATTATATTTGGTATAAATTTAAGTCTTTGACTTTAATTTTAGATTCCAAATAGAAATTTTCTTATGTTTCTAATTCCAGAATACAATACAGTTACACTTTCTCAAGTGTTTAATATCCATCTTCTATTAATGGATTAAAACTGTATGGAATATGAGTTAGGTATTCTGTGACCAGGATCCACTTGCAGTATTCTTAAAACTCTTTGATGTAACTAAACCTATGTCATCAAAAGACACTACCACTTTTTTTTAATCTATGGCATTTGTATCTTGTTCATAGTGGATTTTACAAGATCAATCACTGCAAAGAGTTAATATGCCTATATCCACTGAAAGTAGTTCATCTCATTCGCAGATGGATGTACATTCAGGGGTGGATATGAGTTTTTCGTTGTATTCTTAAAACGATAACTCTAGATTATACCTTTTAGCAAGAAATTTGAAATGTTTGAAAAATTTCCTTAATTTCTAGTGGTTAAAGATCTTCCGAACTGATAGGGGTAAAAAATAGTTAGTAGATATGCAGTTCAAAGATCATTAAATTGATTTTTGAATTATATCGAAACTTACCTCCCCAGAAATTTCGAGTTGCATATTGATGATTAGTTACTACTCGTTGCCTAATTCCTTCTATGATAATACAATTTCAGAATGATGTAATGGTTGTATACTTAATCTAAATCATTACTAGATTCATGGATGACCTAATCAAAATCTTAAGAAAAGCTAGAACTGTTAACCATGGTTTGTTAGCTATTCTAAGTTATAAGGGGTGGACCATCCCATAGTCAATAGATAAGAAAGTGTTTGTTCAAACAAATACTACTTTTCTAAGAAAATGACTAAGTCTTAAAATAAAGTAGCATATAAAGGAGATCTTTTTTCTTGATTCAAAAAGTGTTCTATCATCTTATATGACATATGATGATCCCACTGCCTCTGTTTTCTTGTCACAACCGAAGAGATCAATACCTTCTTAGACATAATTCACGGTACCCTGTCGTAGTGGGAGAGTTTCTAGGAACTCACCTTCTTATGACTTGGGAGACACTAGTGATTTAAAATCCATTGTGAGTTTAAACAAGTAATGGATTGTCAAGATAAGAGACTAAGAAGAAAAGCCAATAGAAAAATGGTTTACTCCATTCACATGGAATAACCTAAAGTTCTCTATTACAAGGACATAAAAAGGAAATTTTGTTAATAAGTCTATTCTATGGACTTAACAAACTTCCTGTTCCTAGTATTATAGGTTTGAGTTTATCTAAACCTATGGCTTGTGGTATACCTGGTAATTACTTACTCTAATGCAAACAACTTACTTTAGTGAGATGCTGAAGCATTTTCTTTCTAATGGCAATCTATAGAAGCTTCACAACTTCTTAAACATAGATTTTATTTATCTAAGGAAAAGTTTCCAACTATTCCAGAAAAGATAAAACCATGAAAGAATTTCTTAAATCAACAGTGAGAGGTCTTAGATATGCTTTTGTATGCCTTAGACCAGACACCTGCTGTTGAGTGGGAGTAATGAGTAGGTATCAGATTAATCTAGGAAAAGAACATTGGAAGACAATCAAGTAAGTCCTAAGATTAAGAAGAGGAACTATATGTTGGTCTATAAGGGTGTGTTTAAAACTCTTAGACTACACCACATCAGATTTCGAAATTTGCCTTTGTGCTAGAAAATCTTTCTGATAAGATGGTGATTACTCTGGGGGTGGAATAGTGATTTTGGAGAAGTGTAAAAACCTATCTGAAGTCTCTAGGTCTACCAGGAAGGGACTGAATGTAAAGTTGCAAGAAAGGTACTTATTCAGTCTAAGGAAAGTTCTAGACATTTTTGGCATCATTCCAAATTGCCTTAACTAATAGTGTTAATTTCCTGATTAACCCAAAAGTAGTTGCCAAAGGTATAGAATCCAGTATCCCAAGAGAGTAGACATATAGAGAGGAATTTCACATTATCAATAATTTTGTGATTAAGGAAGAGTAATGGTGGAGAAAAGGTTGTGGTTAATTCAACCTTTCAGATCCTATTACGAGGAAATTACTACTACTACACTTGATTTGTATATCAAGGTGTTGAGATTATTTGAAATGCACATTTTGTTTTATATTAGTGCAAGTGGGAGTTTGTTGGGTTTTATGCCCTAAATAAAACTCATTTCAATATAATGAGATTTACTTATTAATATAGATCAGAAATAACATTTAATGTTGCATGGTTCACATGATTTATTTCATGATTATATGTATATAATGTATGAATTCATCTGAAACCCTTTTCACATACTTGATCCTGTTTATTGTGCTGTCAACACAATGGAAAGTAAACATGACTATGTGAATAAAGTTTCCTAGATTTATCAGACATAGGGTTTTACTGATATGATAATCTACAACAGAGTTTACTTGCATTTGGAGAAGTGCTATGTTCTTTCCAGAGCATTGGTTAAAGTAAAGCTCAGGTTGGATGCATGGAGTATGCATCGGAAGGGACCGATATTGAACTTTGACTTAGATTTATTAAACTTACCGTAATATCTATTCAAGTCAATATCGCCTAGTTGATCCTAGATCAAATGTTCTTAATCCTGTTATGATTAGGCTCAATCTTGAAAGGATATTCGTGTTCTTTGATTTGTTAGTTTAGCCTACTTTTAGGTCAGGGTGATACGTACATTTTGGGAACACGGTAGTGCAATTGAGTGGGAGCACTAACATAAACATGGAATCTATAGCTTCTATCTGGCGAATAGTAAGCAAAGGATGATGTCCTTCGAGCTTGACCAAACGAACATAAATGGTGGAGTACTCATTTCACATAAGCTGAAATATCATTTATACGGGGTCAAGTGTTTTAAGGATAAAATACATTGTAGGGTGTAACAGTAATCTAATCCCTTTACAGTGTAGTGTTGGGTTTTATGCCCTAAATAAAACTCTTTACAATCTGATTAGTTATCAATATAAGAAATTTGAAGTGATTGATGTTGGCATGAATTCTACATGCTAATGGTTTAATATGTTTATTACATTTACACACAGAATCAGTTAAATCTAGATCATATGTTTATTCACAATTACAGTATAGTCAACACAGTGGAATGTGATTGTGATCATATGAATCAAAACACTTGGTCCCTGTTTCATCAGTGTTATTGGATTTACACTAATGTGATAATCAGCGATGATGTGTACTTACACTTGGAGTAAGTGTTATGTTCTTTCCAGGACATTAGTAAAGTATACTAGTTTCGAATGTATGGAGTATACATTGGACTGGACCGATATTGCAACTAAGTTAAGATATTACAAACTTACCGTTATACATATCTTTCCAAGTCAATATCAGTAGTTGATCTTAAGATTAAAAGAATCTAAATCCTGATATGCTTAGGCTCAACTCAGGAGTGCTATTCATGTTCTTTGATTTATTAGTTAAGCCTACTTTTAGGTCAGGGTGATACGTATATTTTGGGAACATGATAGTATGATTGAGTGGGAGTGCTGAACATAAATATGGAATCTATAGCTTCTACTGGTGTATAGAAGTAAAGTGATGATTCCCTTCGAGCTTAGCAAATAGAAGTAAATGGATGAGCTCTTGTTTAACTGACTAATCATTAGATCACTAAACACCATTTACAAGTAGCTAAGTGTTTTAAGGGGCAAAATACATTGAGGGGTGACAACGGTAAAGAAATCCCATCTCGATGTAGATCATCTATATAGAGGATCTTTAAATCACAATAAGATTATAACAATGGTTAAATGAGATAGCATATTGATATCGTGGAACATATAATATGCTCTATATAAGTCTGAGAGTGCAATTCTACGTTTTAAGAGTGGATTCAACGAAGAATCAATAAGTAGGAATTTACTTGGTAAATTTGGTTCACTTATTGGAAGCTCAGCATATAGATCCATGGTCCCCATTCTAGTTGAGAACATTCTGCTTGTAAGACTCATTAATTGATTTGTGATTAGTCAATTATAATTCTAAAGTTAGACTATGTCTAATTTTATGAATTTTCACTAAGCAGGGGTGAAATTGTAAAGAAAAGAGATTGTAGGTTTATTTATTTATTAATGGACTTTATATGTCTAATTAATAATTAAATTAAATGACAATATTATTTAATAATCTATTTTAGTTATTAAATAATTAGTTTTGGGCATTTAAAATGTTAGAATTGGAAAATTGGCGTTTTTGAGAAAATAGAAATAAAATTTGATAAAACTGCAAAATCAAGTGGGGCCCACTACTACACCTTGGCCGGCCACTTATTGAGGTTTTACAAATTAATATTTTCATTATTTTAATGCCAAATAATTCCTAACCTAAACCTAGTAGTTGCCTATAAATAGAAAGTGATGGCTCAGTCAATTCATAAAGTTTTCACAAGCCTTTCTGACAGAAATTTCTCTCTTCAGAAAAACTGAGCCTTCCCCACTTTCTATACCTGGTCGAAACCCTCTCTTCTCTTTTCACTTCATCAATTTCGACCCTAGTGAAAGAGTAAGTGCCCACACACAGCAAGCAGTAACTCAATCATAGATTGGAAGACTGTGAAGGATCAAAGTTGAAGAAGAAGGACATTCGGTCTCAGATCTTGATTATACTCTGCTACAGAAAGGATACAAGGGTTAGATATCTGAGCGGAAGGAGACATTAATTCCGCTGCATCAATGTAAGGT
Source organism: Cannabis sativa (assembly GCF_029168945.1). NCBI lineage: Eukaryota > Viridiplantae > Streptophyta > Magnoliopsida > Rosales > Cannabaceae > Cannabis > Cannabis sativa. The sequence continues at coordinate 50,751,015 of NC_083607.1, read as the reverse complement.
TTTCTTAACTTTATATTTGTTTAATTTATCGTTTTAGAAAGTTCATATTTAGGGTGTGTAAACAACATACTTGTGAGTAGATCTAAGATCCTGGTAAAATAAATTCCAACAACTGGCCTCAGAGCCATGGTAATTGATTTACTTGCATGAAATTTGGACTTTAAAACGATTGTTTGTTATTTTGATGGTTTCATGTTGTATTGAATGTTATATGATGATTGATGTTTGTGAATTTTCGTGAAAAATAATTGAAATTTTGTTTCTGGAATTATTTTTATTGGATAGTATGGAAAAAATTAAGCAAGTTACTTTTTTACAGAACTCAATTTTGATTTAATTTGAATTAGTTATGATTTTTTGAAGATTCGAAAAAAGATAAGGGACTGTGCACTCATACGCGCGCGCAGATTCATACAAATGTCTTGTCTGAATCCTTCATCCGCGCGCGGAACTAGTGTCAGGTGCCTCCCTACGCGCGCGGACCTCGTCTGGTGCCTCCCTACGCGCGCGCATAGGCTGCAACTTCCCCTGTTCCGCCGAGATTTCTCAGCTGTCACCAGGGATCACGCGCGCGAACAGTATTCTTGGCATACTGTCCGTACAGCTCCCAAAATTTTCGTTTTTCTTCGTTTTTTCATGCTTTTTCATGGAATTAACTTCCGATTTTTTGTGTAGTTTTGTATTTATAGATTTACTATTTCGAATTCAACTCTAATTATCATAATGAATTAATTTAATATTTTTTTTAATTTAATTCAAGATATTAGTGTAATTTGAATTTAAAATTAGTAAATATCTATCTTTTTGCTTAATAATCTATATTATTTTTAAATTTGATTATATCTTATCTTATTTTTAAATTTCAGGTTAGATTTTAACTATTTTAAAATTATTTTTTTTTTAAATATTTTGACCTTATTTAAATTTAAAATAAGATAACTATAATCATGAAATTTTAAATAGATGTAAGATATTTTGCTAACTTTTAAATTTTGTTATTTTATTTATTTAAATTAAATTTAAAATCTGAAAAAGATATTTAATTTATCTTTTCTAATTTTTATTTATTTTTTATTTATAAAATAACATTTAATTTTTAAAAGTAGTTAGCAAATTTTGAAATGATATTTAGGTTAGTTGAAACCTAATTTTTCAAAATTGTAGATTTAATTTTAAATATTTTACATATTTTTTTTAATTTCGAAATTTAAATAAATATTTTTAATTATTTTCAAAAATTAAATTTTAATTTTTTTTGTGAAAATAAATTAATATTATTACTTATTTTATTTTTTTTAAATAAAATATTTGTTTTATTTATTTATTTAATTACTTTAATTTTCGAAATTTTTTTATTTAAAATTAAATAAATCCTACTTTTTGCAGGAGTATATGGTTTTAACTTGTGTGTAAGTTTTCAAAACCTATTATTACTTGATTGCAAATAGCCATGGTTACTTTTTGCCAGATCTAATGATCTGATGACTCCCTTGGTCAAGTTAATAATTTGTAACAGGTAAATTTTACAATCCTCTTTCATCTGTGTATGACCTAGCAACATGATAGGATCCATCCAAGTGTGTACCTGTGTGAGCCTATATGTTTATTTTGTTTTAATATAGATGCATATAGGTTGTTGCTAAATAAAATGTCACACCATAATAGATTTTATTTAGGTCCATTTAGTTCTTGGACCTATTCAATTAATAACAGTTATTTATTTTAAGGTTAAATTCCTCTCTTTTGGGCCTTGTGTGAGAGTTGGGAGTCATAGAAGTGGGTACGACATACTGAACTCAGCACCCTCTCACATGAACTACCCCAATTGTGAAGCCCCATTTGCCTGATTTGAATAACTGTACTAGGTTAATTATATTAGTTTGACCTAATAAAATTGAATTAGCAACATAATTAACTTTTAAAATATATGAATTTTTTTTTATTTTAATATTTTAAAGTTAATTTTAAGAAAAACACTTTTAGTTTTAGATATTATTTTTAGACAAACTATTTGTATTTTTCTTGTATTTAATTAAATATAGAATTTTAACTAACTAAGATTCTTTCTGGAGCTTATTTAATTAAATATTCCTATTTAAGTTATAAATTAGTTGTATCAATTGATTTTTCTTATTTAACTTAAATTTGAATATTTGATTTATATTTTAAATCAAGTTGAGGAATCCTAGGAATTAGTTATTAAAGATTCTTAAAATATTTTTTAAGTTAATATCTTTTCGAATATTAACTTAAAATGGAATATTTTAGATATTTTTTAGGTTAATATCTTTTCGAATATTAACTTTAAAAAAAAAAGATATCTTCAAATTAAGGGGTTATAACTTAATTTTTGATATCTAAATTTAAAATTATTTAAGTTTTAGATTATTTCTATATTACTTAAATTAGATATTTTTCAAATTTTTGTTGAAAAGATACTTAGTCAAATAAGATATTTTCTAGATAGTTATTTCTGGACTACTTATTATTTCTAATATTTAAATAGGAAAATATTATACTTTGTGAAATTAATTATTTAAATAATTAATTTTGGTACAATTTTATTAAGTATATTTTTCCTAGTATTAAACTAGAAATTAAATAATTAAGCATTCTCTACACTTAATTATTATTTCTTGAATTTAATACATTTAATTAACTTGAAAAATTTAAATATCTAAGTTGATTTTCATCATGATACTTAAATATTTATTTTTCATGACACTTAATTAAATAGAAAATTATTTTTAGGTTGAAATTTAATTTTTCAACTTAAATTTAAATAATTTTAAAAATATATATTTTTCCTTTATTTTATTAATTAATTTCGAAAATTGCATTTTATTTATGCAATATTTTTTCGAATTTATTTTTGAAAAATAGATTGAGTTGTAAATTAATTATTTTAATTAATTCTTGGGCCAACTTCAATCAATGACTTTTTCATTTAATTGATTAATTTAAAAATAAATCAATTTAAAATATATATATTATTAGAAATTGCATTAATTAGTCAAAAGAAAATCTAGATAGGTGATATTTTCGCTTGAAGTATTTCTTTTCTAATTTTTTATTATTTTTTCGAAAATTGTATAGTTTTTATACTTTAATTTTTCGAACACAATACATATATTCTCAAGGAAATTTTTAAGTTGCTAATTAATCTAATTTAATTCAACTTAATTAATTTCCTTAATATTTATATTTAAGATTATTTATAAGATGGAAATAATTTTATTCCAATCACCATCTAAGTATAATTTTATAAATATTATATTAAATTATTATTTTTGAATTTCAATTCTAAATTTCGAATTTAATGAGAATTTATTTATTAGAATAATAAAGAAAATACATTTTAAAGAATGAGCTTTATTATTATTAAGATATTTGATCTCCATTGTGGGTTTTACACCGCGTTTGTTTTAGTGAGTAATCCTCTCTAATGGAGGAACGTTCATTAGCAATTTCGCACCGTTTAATCTCGAAAGATAAGTAGTTTGTAAGTGTTTTATATGGTATAGATCACCCTAATGGTGGCGACCATATTGGACTTGCAAATTGCGAAACAATGGTAGTAGCTCATAAGATAGAATAGCCTTGACTCTCGCCTAAACGGGACAACGCTGGATTCCAATCTTGATCGAATAAAAGGTTGCTAGAATGTTTAACATTTTAGATGAGCTGACAACTCTATTCAATGGATGGTAGCTTTGACTCTCGCCTAAACGGGACACTGATATCAGTTTATTGAAAAACCTTGGAAATTATTGAGGATTGAATTTTTTTCGGTATTTTCTCATATCATTCCTACTTGCTATGTGCTTATAATTTCTGAATTGATTTTTTGTTAAACCATTATTAATTTCTATTTGTTGATTTCTATTATTTTGTAGTATCCTGTATTATCAAAATGAATCCCATGTTATCACTGTTGACTGAAAACAAGCTGAATGGATCTAACTTTAATAAGTGGAATGAGAACATTAATATTGTTTTCATAGGAGAAAGTGCCTTGTTTGTTTTAAATGAGCCGTCACCTGAAGTGCCTGGGGACAATGCTTCCAAAGCTGTGAAAGAAAAGTATGAGCGTTGGCAGAAAGCAAATGACAAACCTCTATACTTTATGCTTTCTAGCATGGTTGACACCCTCAAAACTCGGTTTTCTAAAACTGAGAAGGCTGCTGAAGTTATGACGAAGTTAAATGAGCTATTCGGTAAGGCATCACTTCAGTCACGCTTTGAAGCGACTAAGAAGTACATTAATGCACAGATGGAACCTCATCAAAACGTGCGTGACCATGTTCTCCTTATGTCAAGTTATTTCCAAGAAGCCCAGGATCATGGTGCTGAAATGGATAGTGCTACTCAAGTAAGTCTTATCTTGAATAGCCTAACTCCAACATTTCTACCATACACTTTAAATTATGTCATGAATAAGAAGGAAATTGACTTTCATGAATTAGTCAATGACCTTCAAACTTATGAAAATTTGATTGGAGGACCCAAGAAGAAAGGGAGTAAACCTCATAATCCTGGGAATGGTAATGGGACGATGAAACTTGAAGCAAATGTTGCCTTTGCTTCGAAGCCCAAATCGAAGAAGAAGTGGAAGAACACCAAGAAGCGAACAAAAGCCATGAAGAATAAAAAGGCTGCTCCTTCTGGTGATGCTACACTTAAGGGAAAGTGTTTCTACTTCAATGAAAAAGGTCATTGGAAACCCCAATGTCTTAAACTTCTTGCGAAGAAATAAGGTATTTCTATTTATAAACTTTAAGAGTTTTAGTTAATTATTATCCAATTGGATTTATGATTCTAGACTAACTTTGTTTATTTGTTTTCTTCTTTTTATAGGCCAAGCTACTTGAACTCAATTGAGTTGGATCAGAAAGCTAGACCAAGGGTGAAATCGTCCAGATGAAGATGAAGCTCTTCAATTTATTTTTGAATTAATTGTTTTAGTTTAAAGACAATTTGGATTTCAAATTTTAGTTAGGGATATTTATCCCTGTTTTTCTCATATTGTTGCAATACATTTTTTATTTTAATATTAATAAAGTTTCTTTGATTTTCGAAATTACACAATTGCAATCTATGAGAATGAGCTTCATTTAATTTATCTTCATCAATTATTACCACATTATATTTGTATGTTTGTATGTGTAAGTATTTTTATTGATGCAAATTCTATTATATTTACAACTCTTCATAGAGTTATAATACATAAACACTAGAAACTATTTCTATGTTTGTTAATAATTGTTAATTCTAATACAATTATTAAGAATTTGTTTAATAAAAGGATCTTTTGATCTGATAGGGGTGGAGAAAAGTTAAGAAAACTATGCAGTTCAACGATCTTTTATATCTAATGAACTTTGGATAATATTCAACTCCACATAAACTATATCACACTAAGAGAATCATGATCTTTACAACCTTTAGGGGTGGATCATAATCACTATATACTTATGGGTGGAGGTTATCCATAGTACCCTATATGTATATTCTTAGGGGTGGAGTCTATTCCACAATTCCCTATGTAACACATATCTTCTTTAAACATGGAAGTAATATAATGAGTTCGCTGTTGTCAATATAAATGATTGATCTTGATTGTATGTTCCATTTTCGATTTTATTGTTGTAAGTAAAAGTTTTGATACCTATAAAAGATCTTTGTTAAAGTTTCACACTACCTAAATTGAGTGGGAGAATTTTAAAGTTCTATACCCATCTTCATTAGGTTGATACTTGTGATAGGTACTTAAGAACACTACTGAAAAGCAAATCTAACCATTCACATGGATAGGAATAGCTTATCAGAATTATGAGAATAAGATAAAGAACTCTAGTTCAGTCCATTCGAATGACTTGAACCCAGAATTCTTAATCCTCATCAAATTTGATGGTATCTTAATTTTGATTACTTTATCTCTGGCATGTATTTTTCACTTCAAATACTAGTCTGCTATGTTGATGACTTAGTCTTAACTTAATGATTCAGACTAATACAAAAGTCACAACTAGGTAACTCTCCAAACAATCAGAGGTTAAAAGTATTATTTAACCAGACATCTGCTATTGAGTGGGAGCTATCTGAGATGTAATCAAATAGGGAACATTAGAAAATATTCAAGAAAGATTTATAAAAGTGATCTATATGTTAAGGAACTGTGTATCAGTTATCCTGGTATCTCACCAACTCATTTCGAGATTTCTATGAGATGGTGCTTACTTTGGGGGTGGAGGAATTATTGAACAATAATTCAAGCTCTACCAGAGAAGAATTATAACTTTGTCTATTCGAAAATACCAGAAAGTTATATTGCTGAAGAAAAGTCTACATTGTATTATCTCAATTACATATTTTAAAATATGAGAGATATGTCTTCTGTTAATTCAGATGTACTTTTAAAACATTAAAGATTTCAGTATCCCTTGATGAGTAAAGTATATAGTAAAGGATGTTTCATAAGTGAATTTATGAACTAGTTTCTAGAAGTTTGGGTGGATTCAAATATACTACACTTGATCTAAGATCAATACATCAGATTGACCTATTTGCACAGTTTGTTTTATATTAGTGCAAGTGGGAGTTTGTTGGGTTTTATGCCCTAAATAAAACTCTTTACAATCTGATTAGTTATCAATATAAGAAATTTGAAGTGATTGATGTTTGCATGAATTCTACATGCTAATGGTTTAATATGTTTATTACATTTACACACAGAATCAGTTAAATCCAGATCATATGTTTATTCACAATTACAGTATAGTCAACACAGTGGAATGTGATTGTGATCATATGAATCAAAAGACTTGGTCCCTGTTTCATCAGTGCTATTGGATTTACACTAATGTGATAATCAGCGATGATGTATACTTACACTTGGAGTAAGTGTTATGTTCTTTCCAGGACATTAGTAAAGTATACTAGTTTCGAATGTATGGAGTATACATTGGACTGGATCGATATTGCAACTAAGTTAAGATATTACAAACTTACCGTTATACATATCTTTCCAAGTCAATATCAGTAGTTGATCTTAAGATTAAAAGAATCTAAATTCTGATATGCTTAGGCTCAACTCAGGAGTGCTATTCATGTTCTTTGATTTATTAGTTAAGCCTACTTTTAGGTCAGGGTGATACGTATATTTTGGGAACATGATAGTATGATTGAGTGGGAGTGCTGAACATAAATATAGAATTTATATCTTCTACTGGTGTATAGAAGTAAAGTGATGATTCCCTTCGAGCTTAGCAAAAAGAAGTAAATGGATGAGCTCTTGTTTAACTGACTAATCATTAGATCACTAAACACCATTTACAGGTAGCTAAGTGTTTTAAGGGGCAAAATACATTGAGGGGTGAGAACGGTAAAGAAATCCCATCTCGATGTAGCTCATCTATATAGAGGATCTTTAAATCACAATAAGATTATAACAATGGTTAAATGAGATAGCATATTGATATCGTGGAACATATAATATGCTCTAAATAAGTCTGAGAGTGCAAAGTTCTAAGAGTGGATTCAACGAAGAATTAATAAGTAGGAATTTACTTGGTAAATTTGGTTCACTTATTGGAAGCTTAGCATATAGATCAATGGTCCCATTCTAGTTGAGAACATTCTGTTTGTAAGACTCATTAATTGATTTGTGATTAGTCAATTATAATTCTAAAGTTAGACTATGTCTAATTTTATGAATTTTCACTAAGCAGGGGTGAAATTGTAAAGAAAAGAGATTGTAGGTTTATTTATTTATTAATGGACTTTATATGTCTAATTAAAAATTAAATTAAATGACAATATTATTTAATAATCTATTTTAGTTATTAAATAATTAGTTTTGGCATTTAAAAGGTTAGAATTGGAAAATTGGCGTTTTTGAGAAAATAGAAATAAAATTTGATAAAACTGCAAAATCAAGTGGGGCCCACTACTACACCTTGGCCGGCCACTTATTGAGGTTTTTCAAATTAATATTTGCATTATTTTAATGCCAAAGAATTCCTAACCTAAACCTAGTAGTTGCCTATAAATAGAAAGTGATGGCTCAGTCAATTCATAAAGTTTTCACAAGCCTTTCTGGCAGAAATTTCTCTCTTCAGAAAAACTGAGCCTTCCCCACTTTCTATACCTGGCCGAAACCCTCTCTTCTCTTTTCCCTTCATCAATTTTGACCCTAGTGAAAGAGTAAGTGCCCACACACAGCAAGCAGTAACTCAATCATAGATTGGAAGACTGTGAAGGATCAAACTTGAGGAAGAAGGACATTCGGGCTCAGATCTTGATTATACTCTGCTACAGAAAGGATACAAGGCTTAGAGATCTGAGCGGAAGGAGACATTAATTCTGCTGCATCAATGTAAGGTTTTCTTAACTTTATATGTGTTTAATTTATCGTTTTAGAAAGTTCATATTTAGGGTGTTTAAACAACATACTTGTGAGTAGATTGAAGATCCTGGTAAAATAAATTCCAACATGTTTATCATTCATATAGAGGATCATTGATCAAATTAGGATTATAACAATGGATAACTAATGATGAATCTATATGGTGGAACATATAGAGCATTCTATATACTGAGAGTGCAATTCTAAGCTCTATGCGTGGATTCAACGAAGAATTAATAAGTTAGTGAATTTTAGTGCTAAATTCTTGATCTACTTATTGGAAGCTCGGTTATATAGACCCATGGTCCCCGCACTAGTTGAGATAATATTGCTTGTAAGACTCATGTAATTGGTTTTGATTAATCAATTATAATTCTCAAATTAGACTATGTCTATTTGTGAAATTTTCACTAAGTAAGGGCGAAATAGTAAAGAAAGAGGTTTAGGGGCATATTTGTTAATTATGATACTTTGTATGGTTCAATTAATAAATATGATAAATGACAATATTATTTAATAATTATTTATAGTTATTAAATAGTTAGAATTGGCATTTAAATGGTTGAATTAGAAAATTGGCGTTTTTTGAGAAAATCAGATGCAGAAAAGATAAAACTGTAAAATTGCAAAAAGTAAGGCCCAAATCCACTTGTATAGAGCCGGCCACTTTTGTAGGGAATTTAAACTGATATTTTCATTATTTTAATGACCAATAATTCAAATCTAACCCTAGTGGAATGCTATAAATAGATAGTGAAGGCTTACGGAAAATTACACTTAAATTTTCTATTTTTCCTTCAGAGAAAAACCTGAGCCTTCTCTCTCCCTATCTGGCCGACCACTCCCTCTCTCTTTCTTCCCTCTCAAATTTCGAAATTCTTAGTGTATGAGTAGTGCCCACACACAGCAAGTGATACCTCAACCATAGTGAGGAAGATCGTGAAGAAAGACTTTCAGCAAGAAAGAGTTTCAGCATCAAAGATTCAGAGAAAGAGATCCAGGTTCAGATATTGATAATGCTCTGCTACAGAAAGGAATCAAGGGCTAGATATCTGAACGGAAGGAGTCATTATATTCCGCTGTGTTGGGTTTTATGCCCTAAATAAAACTAATTTCAATATAATCAGATTTACTTATTATTATAGATCAGAAATAACATTTAATGTTGCATGGTTCACATGATTTATTTCATGATTATATGTACATAATGTATAAATTCATCTGAAACCCTTTTCACATACTTGATCCTGTTTATTGTGCTGTCAACACATTGGAAAGTAAACATGACTATGTGAATAAAGTTTCCTAGATTTATCAGACACAGGGTTTTACTCATATGGTAATCTACAACAAAAGTTTACTTGTATTTGGAGAAATACTATGTTCTTTCCAGAACATTGGTTAAAGTAAAGATCAGGTTGGATGCATGGAGTATGCATTGGAAGGGACCGATATTGAACTTTGACTAAGATTTAATTAAACTTAACGTAAAATCTATTCAAGTCAATATCGCCTAGTTGATCCTAGATCAAATGATCTTAATCTTGTTATGATTAGGCTCAATCTTGAAAGGCTATTCGTGTTCCTTGATTTGTTAGTTAAGCCTACTTTTAGGTCAGGGTGATACGTACATTTTGGGAACACGGTAGTGCAATTGAGTGGGAGCGCTAGCATAAACATGGAATCTATAGCTTCTATCTGGCGAATAGTAAGCAAAGGATGATCACCTTCGAGCTTGACCAAACAAAAATAAATGGTGGAGATCTCATTTCACATAAGCTGAAATATCATTTATACGGGGTCAAGTGTTTTAAGGATAAAATACATAGTAGGGTGTTACGGTAATTTAATCCCTTTACTGTGTAGATCATTCATATAGAGGATAATTGATCACATTAGGATTATAACAATGGATAACTAATAATGTGTTTATATGATGGAACATATAGAGCATTCTATATACTGAGAGTGCAATTCTAAGTTCTATGCGTCGATTCAACGAAGAATTAATAAGTTAGTGAATTTTAGTGCTAAATTCTTGATCTACTTATTGGAAGCTCGGTTATATAGACCCATGGTCCCCCCACTAGTTGAGATATTGCTTGTAAGACTCATGTAATTGGTTTTGATTAATCAATTATAATTCTCAAACTAGACTATGTCTATTTGTGAATTTTTCACTAAGTAAGGGCGAAATTGTAAAGAAAGAGTTTTTAGGGGCATATTTGTTAATTATGATACTTTGTATGGTTCAATTAATAAATATGATAAATGAAAATATTATTTAATAATTATTTATAGTTATTAAATAGTTAGAATTGGCATTTAAATGGTTGAATTAGGAAATTGACATTTTTGAGAAAATCAGATACAAAAGGTGTTAAAATTGCAAAATTGCAAAAAGCAAGGCCCAATCCACAAAGTGTATGGCCGGCCACCTTTGTGTGTATTTTAAGTTGATTTTTTCATTATTTTAATGCCATATAATTCAAATCTAACCCTAGTGGAATGCTATAAATAGATAGTGAAGGCTTCAGGAAAATTAGACTTTCTTCAGACTTCTGAATCAGAAAAAATTGAGCCTTCTCTCTCCCTATCTTTAGCTGCCACTTCTTCTTTCTCTTCCTTTGAATTTCGAACTACCTTAGTGTATGAGTAGTGCCCGCACACATCAAGTGATACCTCAATCATAGTGTGGAAGATCGTGAAGAAAGATCATCCGCAAAGGAGTTTCAGCATCAAAGATTCAGAGAAAGAGATCCAGGTTCAGATATTGATAATGCTCTGCTACAGAAAGGAATCAAGGGCTAGATATCTGAACGAAAGGATTCATTATATTCCGCTGCACCCAATGTAAGGTTTCCTAAACTTTATATGTGTTTAATTTATCGTTTTAGAAAGTTCTTATTTAGGATGTTAATAAACATACTTGTGAGTAGATCTAAGATCCTGGTAAAATAATTTCCAACAACTGGCCTCAGAGCCATGGTAATTCATTTACTTACAAGAAATTTGGACTTTAAAATGATTGTTTGTATGTTTTTGGATGATATCATGTTGTATTGAGTGTTATTTGATGATTGATTGATGTTTGTAAATTTTCGTGAAAAATAATTGCGATTTTGTTTCTGGAATTATTTTTATTGGATATTATGGAACAAATTAAGCAAGTTAGCCTTTTACAGAACTCAATTTGGATTTTATTTGAATTAGTTATGATTTTTTGAAGATTTAAAAAAATTGGGCCTGTGCTGAAATTTTTCTGCGATCGCGAAACTGTCCGTACAGTTCACAATTTTTTCGTTTTTCTTCGATTTTTCATGCTTTTTCATGGAATTAACTTCCGATTTTTTGTATAGTTTTGTATATATACTATTACTATTCCTAATTCAATTCTAATTATCATTTTGAATTAATTTAAGATTTTTTAAATTTAATTCAAGATATTAGTGTAATTTAAATTTGAATAGAATTAGTATCTATCTTCTTGCTTAAATATCTATCTTATTTTTAAATTTGATTATATCTTATCTTATTTTTAAATTTAAGGTCAGATTTTATATATATTTTTTAAAAAAATTAAATCTTTTTTAGATATTTTGACCTTATTTAAATTTAAAATAAGATAATTATAATCATGTAATTTTAAATAGATGTAAGATATTTTGCTAACTTTTAAATTTTGTTATTTTATTTATTTAAATTAAATTTAAAATCTGAAAAGATATTTAACTTATCTTTTCTAATTTTTATTTATAAAATAACATTTAAATTTTAAAAGTAGTTAGCAAATTTTGAAATGATATTTAGGTTGGTTGAAACCTAATTTTTCAAAATTGTAGGTTTAATTTTAAATTTAAATTTTTTTTAAATTTTGAATGATACAAATTTTTTTTTAAAATTTTTGAAAAATTATTTTTTAATTAATTAATTATTTCGAAATTAATTATTTAATTTAAAATTAAATAAATCCTACATCCAACTATCCAGCTAACCTTGTTGCAGGAGTATGTGTTTTAGCTTGTTTGTAAGTTTTCAAAACCTATTATTACTTGATTGCAAATAGCCATGGTTACTTTTTGCCAGATCTAATGATCTGATGGCTCCCTTGGTCAAGTTAATAATTTGTAACAGGTATATTTACAATCTTCTTTCACCTGTGTATGACCTAGCAACATGATAGGACCCATCCAAAGTGTGCCTGTGTGAGCCTATGTGTTTAATTTGATTATAGATACATATAGGTTGTTGTTGCTAAAATAAATTATCATAGTTCTTGATAGAATTTATTTAGGCCCATATAGTTATTGGGCTTATTCAATTAATAACAGTTGTTCTTATTAAGGTTAAATTCCTCTCTTTTGGGCCTTGTGTGAGAGTTGGGAGCCATAGAAGTGGGTACGACATACTGAACCCAGCACCCCCTCACATGAACCACCCCAATTGTGAAGGCCCATTTGCCTGATTTGAACAACTGTACTAGGTTAATTACACTAGTTTAACCTAATAAAATTGATTAGCAACATAATTAATTTTTATTTTGAAATTAATTTAAGAAAATTATAGTTTAAAGAATTCTTTATTCTAAGCTAAACTATATGTATTTTCTTCTATTTAATTAAATATAGAATTATAACCATCTAGATTCTTTCTGGAACTTAATTTAAATTTTTCATTAAATATTCTTATTTAAGTTGATATTTAATTATCTACAACTAAGCAACTTAAATCTGAATATCTTTTGAATTTCAAATTTCAAAATTAAGTTGAGGAATTTTAGGCATTGGTTATTAAGATTTTTTAGATATTTTTTTAAGTTAATATCTTTTCGAATATTAACTTAAAATGGAATATTTTCAAATTAAGTGGTTACAACTTAATTTTTGATATTTAATTAAATTTAAATTTGAAAAATATTTAAGTTCTAGATTTTTTCTAATACAACTTAAATAAGATATTTTTTTTTTTCAAATTTTGTGGAAAAGATACTTAGTCAAATAAGATATTTTCTAGATAGTTATTTCTAGACTACTTATTATTTCTAATATTAAATAGGAAAATATTAGACATTGTGAAATTAATTATTTATATAATTAATTTTGGTACAATTTATTTTAAGTATATTTTTCTTAGTATTAAACTAGAGACTAATAATTAAGCCTTCTCTACACTTAATTATTTATTTCTTGAATTTAATACATTTAATTAATTTGAAAATTGAATATCTAAGTTGATTCTTATCATCATACTTAAATATTTCTTTTCATGACATTTAATTAAATAGAAAATTATTTTTAGTTGAAATTTATTTTTTCAACTAAATTTAAATAATTTTAAAAATATATTTTTTCTTTATTTTATTAATCAATTTTCGAAATTGCATTTCTTAAATGCTAGAATTTTGAATTTTATCTTGAAAAATAGATTAAGTTGTAAATTAATTATTTATTTTAATTAATTCTTGGATCAACTTAAATCAATGATTTTTTCATTTATTGATTAATTTAAAATAAATAGAATTAAAGTATATTATTAGAAAATTGAATTAATTAGTCAAAGGAAAATCTAGATAGATGATATTTTTGCTTGAAGTATTTTTCTAGTGTATTTAATTAAATAGAAAATTAATATTTAAGTTGATTTTCATCATCATACTTAAATATTTGAAATTTTTCTTATATATTTAATTAAATAGGAAAATTATATTTTTTGTTGTAAATTAATTTTATTAATTAATTTTGGGTCAACATTAAATTAGAATAATTTTTCCAGGATTAATTTTTTATTTTAACATGCATTTTTGAAAATTTTATTCTTAAATACTTTAATTTTTCGAAATGCAATATATATTTATAGAAAATTAAATTTGAGTTGTAAATTAATTTATATTAATTTTGTAACAACCTAAATTGAATATTTTTCTAAATATTTATTGGAAATTATTACTAAGATGGAAATAATTCATGTTATTTTTATATCCATCTAAGTAAAATTTATAAATATTAAATTAAAATTTATATTTAGAATTTTTCATTCTAAATTGGAAATTTTAAATAAATATATATTTAAAATAAATAGATTAAATAAAGAGAATCAAAGAAAATACAACTCACTTTAAATAATGAGCTTGATTATTATTAAGATATTCGATCTCTATTGTTGGTCTTACAAAAGTTAAATGTTTTCAATATAACCTCGAGACGCTAGACTTCGTCCCCCTATGGATGGTTATTCGTTGAACGCATTTAACACCGTAAGATTTCATTTGATAAGTGTTTTGTGAGTTTTCGTCTCTATTTAGACTCTCCCCTACGGTGACTACTTAGAGATAAACTCATAAAACATGAAACAATGGTGGAAGCTCATAAAATGAGAATAACCTTGACTCTCGCCTACCGGGACAACGTTGGATTCTTATTTTGATCGAATAAAAGGTTGCTAGAATGGTTTCTTTTTAAGATGAGCTGACAACTCTATTCAATAAATGATACTTTGACTCTCGCCTACCGGGACACTGTATCAGTTTGTTGAAAACCTTGGAAATTATTTAGGATTGTATGTTTTAGTATTTTCACTAGTCATTCCTACTTGCTATATGTTTATAATTTCTTAATTGTGTATGAATTTATATTGAACCATGTTATTTTCTGTTATTAAGTTGTAGTTTAATTTCGAATCTTCATTGTTGGTCTAACATGTTTGTTTTTCTAATGAGATAAATCCCTAATGGATTTTCACCATTAGACATACATAATAGTGTAAGATCTCGAAAGATAAATATTGTATATGCAACATCTAGCTGTTCATCAATTGATGACACCTTAGACTAGTATTTTTACAATATGAAACAAGAAGATTACATAAATAAGATTACTTTCTCTTTCGCTAATCGAAGCATTGTTGGATTCTTATTTATAAACGAATTTATCCTAATTCCTCTTAGCTTATTCATTTCGAATTAGCTCAAAAATATATCATTGGATGAATGGTCTATAAATCATTTCATGTCATTATATTTTCTCTTAAGAAATTAAATGATACATATGATTATAATCCCGAAATTCTATTCCCATTAGATATAAATCCTCAATCTTAGAAATCTCCTACTTGTATGGGCAAATCTGACTTAGAGTTTGTATTATTAGTGCTGGTCCAAGATAGAATTACTCATTATATTTGGTATAAATTTAAGTCTTTGACTTTAATTTTAGATTCCAAATAGAAATTTTCTTATATTTCTAATTCCAGAATACAATACAGTTACACTTTCTCAAGTGTTTATATCCATCTTCTATTAATGGATTAAAACTGTATGGAATATGAGTTAGGTATTCTGTGACCAGGATCCACTTGCAATATTCTAAGAACTCTTTGATGTAACTAAACCTATGTCATCATAGACACTACCACATTTTTTTAAATCTATGGCATTTGTATCTTGTTCATAGTGGATTTGACAAGATCAATCTCTGCAAAGAGTTAATATGCCTATATCCACTGAAAGTAGTTCATCTCATTCGCAGATGGATGTCCATTTAGGGGGAATATGAGTTTTTCGTTGTATTCTTAAAACGATAACTCTAGATTATACCTTTTAGCAAAGAAATTTGAAATGTTTGAAAAATTTCATTAATTTCTAGCAATGGTTAAAACCATTAAGGTAAGTGGTTAAAGATCTTGCGAACTGATAGGGGTGGAGAAATAGTTAGTAGATATGCAGTTCAAAGATCATTAAATTGATTTTTGAACTATATCCAAACTTACCTCCTCAGAAATTTCGAGTTGCATGTTAATGATTAGTTACTAGTCGTTGCCTAATTCCTTCTATGGTAATACAATTTCAGAATGATGTAATGGTTGTATACTTAATGTAAAACATTACTAGATTCATGGATGACCTAATCAAAAATCTTAAGAAAAGCTAGAACTGTTAACCATGGTTTGTTAGCTTTTCTAAGTGATTAGGGGTGGACCATCCCATTGTCAATAGATAAGAAAGTGTTTGTTCAAACAAATACTACTTTTCTAAGAAAATGACTAAGTCTGAAAAACAAGTAGCAAATAAAGGAGAAATTTTTCTTGATTCCAAAAGTGTTCTATCATCTTATATAACATATGATGATCCCACTGCCTCTGTTGTCTTGTCACAACCAAAGAGGTTAATACCATTTTCTTAGACATAATTCACGGTACCTTGTCGTAGTGGGAGAGTTTCTAAGAACTCACCTTCTTATGACTTGGGAGACACTAGTGATTAAAATCCATTGTGAGTTTAAACAAGTAATGGATTGTCAAGATAAGAAACTAAGAAGAAAGCCAATAGAACTATGGTTTAATCCATTCACATGGAATAACCTAAAGTTTTCTATTACAAGGACATAAAAGGAAATTTTAGTTAATAAGTCTATTTTATGGACTTAACAAACTTCCTGTTCCTAGTATTATAGGTTTTAGTTTATCTAAACCTATGGCTTGTGGTATACCTGGTAATTACTTACTCTAATGCAAGCAAATTACTTTAGTAAGATGCTAAAGCATTTTCTTTCTAATGGCAATCTATAGAAGCTTCTCGACTTCAAGGCATAGATTTTATTTATCTAAGGAAAAGTCTCAACTATTCCAGAAAAGATAAAGCCATAAAAGAATTTCTTATATCAACAGTGAGAGGTCTCAGATAGGCTTTAGTATGCCTTAGACCAGACACCTGCTGTTGAGTGGGAGTAATGAGTAGGTATCAGATTAATCCAGGAGAAGAACATTGGAAGACAATCAAGTAAATCTTAAGATTAAGAAGAGGAACTATATGTTAGTCAATAAGGGTGTATTTAAAACTCTTAGACTACACCACATCAGATTTTGAGATTTGCCTTTCTGCTAGAAAATCTTTCTGATAAGATGGCGATTACTCTAGGGGTGGAATAGTGATTTTGGAGAAGTGCAAAAACCTATCTGAAGTCTCTAGGTCTACCAGAAAGGGATTGAATGTTAAAGTTGCAGGAAAGGTACTTATTCAGTCTAAGGAAAGTTCTATACATCTTTGGCACCATTCCAAATTGCCTAAACTACTAGTGTTATTTCGTGATTAACCAAAAGTAGTTGCCAAAGGTATAGAATCCAGTATCCCAAAAAGAGTAGACATATAGAGAGGAATTTCACATTTTCAATGATTTTGTGATTAAGGAAGAGTAATGGTGGAGAAAAGGTTGCGTTTAATTCAACCTTTCAGGTCCTATTACGAGGAGTTTACTACTACTACACTTGATTTGTATATCAAGGTGTTGAGATTATTTGAAATGCACTTTTTGTTTTATATTAGTGCAAGTGGAAGTTCGTTGGGTTTTATGCCCTAAATAAAACTCATTTCAATATAACCATATTTACTTATTAATATAGATCAGAAATAACATTTAATGTTGCATGGTTCACATGATTTATTTCATGATTATATGTACATAATGTATGAATTCATCTAAAACCCTTTTCACATACTTGATCCTGTTTATTGTGTTGTCAACACTTTGGAAAGTAAACATGACTATGTGAATAAAGTTTCCTAAATTTATCAGACACAGGGTTTTACTGATATGATAATCTACAACAGAATTTACTTCCATTTGGAGAAATGCTATGTTCTTTCCAGAGCATTGGTTAAAGTAAAGCTCAGGTTGGATGCTTGGAGTATGCATCGGAAGGGACCGATATTGAACTTTGACTTAGATTTATTAAACTTACCGTAATATCTATTCAAGTCAATATAGCCTAGTTGATCCTAGATCAAATGATCTTAATCCTGTTATGATTAGGCTCAATCTCAGGAGGCTATTCGTTTTCTTTGATTTGTTAGTTGAGCCTACTTTTAGGTCAGGGTGATACGTACATTTTGGGAACACGGTAGTGCAATTGAGTGGGAGCGCTAACATAAACATGGAATCTATAGCTTCTATCTGGCAAATAGTAAGTAAAGGATGATCTCCTTCGAGCTTGACCAAACGAAAATAAATGGTGGAGTACTCATTTCACATAAGCTTAAATAATTGGTTTTGATTAATCAATTATAATTCTCAATTTAGACTATGCCTATTTGTGAATTTTTCACTAAGTAATGGCAAAATTTTAAAGAAAGAGTTTGAGGGGCGTATTTGTTAATTATGATACTTTGTATGGTTCAATTAATAAATGTGATAAATGACAATATTATTTAATAATTATTTATAGTTATTAAATAGTTAGAATTGGCATTTAAATGGTTGAATTAGAAAATTGGCGTTTTTGAGAAAATCAAATGCAGAAAAGATAAAACTGCAAAATTGCAAAAAGTGAGGCCCAAATCCATACTGTATAGGGCCGACCACTTTTGTAGGGTTTTACCTCTGATATTTTCATTATTTTAATGGCAAATAATTCAAACCTAACCCTAGTGGAATGCTATAAATAGATAGTGAAGGCTTCAGGAAAGATAAAGCCATGAAAGAATTTCTTATATCAACAGTGAGAGGTCTTAGATATGCTTTTGTATGCCTTAGACCAGACACCTGCTGTTGAGTGGGAGTAATGAGTAGTTATCAGATTAATCCAGGAGAAGAACATTGGAAGACAATCAAGTAAATCCTAGATTAAGAAGAGGAACTATATGTTAGTCTATAAGAGTGTGTTTAAAACTCTTAGACTACACCACATCAGATTTCAAAATTTGCCTATGTGTTAGTAAATATTTCTGATAAGATGGTGGTTACTCTGGGGGTGGAATAGTGATTTTGGAGAAGTGTAAAAACCTATCTGAAGTCTCTAGGTCTACCAGAGAGGGACTGAATGTTAAGGTTGCAGGAAAGGTACTTATTTAGTCTAAGGAAAGTTCTATACATTTTTGGCATCATTCCAAATTGCCTTAAACTACTAGTGTTAATTTCCTGATTAACCAAAAGTAGTTGCCAAAGATATAGAATCCAGTATCCCAAGAGAGTAGACATATATAGAGGAATTTCACATTATCAATGATTTTGTGATTAAAGGAAGAGTAATAGTGGAGAAAAGGTTGTGGTTAATTCAACCTTTCAGATCCTACGAGGAGTTTACTACTACTACACTTGATTTGTATATCAAGGTGTTGAGATTATTTGAAACGCACTTTTTGTTTTATATTAGTGCAAGTGGGAGTTTGTTGGGTTTTATGCCCTAAATAAAACTCATTTCAATATAATCAGATTTACTTATTAATATAGATCAGAAATAACATTTAATGTTGCATGGTTCACATGATTTATTTCGTGATTATATGTACGTAATGTATAAATTCATCTGAAACCCTTTTCACATACTTGATCCTGTTTATTGTGCCGTCAACACATTGGAAAGTAAACATGACTATGTGAATAAAGTTTCCTAGATTTATCAGACACAGGGTTTTACGGATATGGTAATCTACAACAAGAGTTTACTTGTATTTGGAGAAATACTATGTTCTTTCCAGAACATTGGTCAAAGTAAAGCTCAGGTTGGATGCATGGAGTATGCATCGGAAATGACCGATATTGAACTTTGACTTAGATTTAATTAAACTTACCGTAAAATCTATTCAAGTCAATATCGCCTAGTTGATCCTAGATCAAATGATCTTAATCCTATTATGATTAGGCTCAATCTTGAAAGGCTATTCGTGTTCCTTGAATTGTTAGTTAAGCCTACTTTTAGGTCAGGGTGATACGTACATTTTGGGAACACGGTAGTGCAGTTGAGTGGGAGCGCTAGCATAAACATGGAATCTATAGCTTCTATCTGGCGAATAGTAAGCAAAGGATGATCACCTTCGAGCTTGACCAAACAAAAATAAATGGTGGAGATCTCATTTCACATAAGCTGAAATATCATTTATACGGGGTCAAGTGTTTTAAGGATAAAATACATAGTAGGGTGTTACGGTAATTTAATCCCTTTACTGTGTAGATCATTCATATAAAGGATAATTGCTCACATTAGGATTATAACAATGGATAACTAATGATGTGTCTATATGGTGGAACATATAGAGCATTCTATATACTGAGAGTGCAATTCTAAGTTCTATGCGTGGATTCAACGAAGAATTAATAAGTTAGTGAATTTTAGTGCTAAATTCTTGATCTACTTATTGGAAGCTCGGTTATATAGACCCATGGTACCCCCCACTAGTTGAGATAATATTGCTTGTAAGACTCATGTAATTGGTTTTGATTAATCAATTATAATTCTCAAACTAGACTATGTCTATTTGTGAATTTTTCACTAAGTAAGGGCGAAATTGTAAAGAAAGAGTTTTTAGGGGCATATTTGTTAATTATGATACTTTGTATGGTTCAATTAATAAATATGATAAATGACAATATTATTTAATAATTATTTATAGTTATTAAATAGTTAGAATTGGCATTTAAATGGTTGAATTAGGAAATTGGCATTTTTGAGAAAATTAGATACAAAAGGTGTTAAAATTGCAAAATTGCAAAAAGCAAGGCCCAATCCACTAAGTGTATGGCCGGCCACCTTTGTGTGTATTTTAAGTTGATTTTTTCATTATTTTAATGCCATATAATTCAAATCTAACCCTAGTGGAATGCTATAAATAGATAGTGAAGGCTTTAGGAAAATTAGACTTTCTTCAGACTTCTGAATCAGAAAAAACTGAGCCTTCTCTCTCCCTATCTTTAGCTGCCACTTCTTCTTTCTCTTCCTTTGAATTTCGAACTACCTTAGTGTATGAGTAGTGCCCACACACATCAAGTGATACCTCAATCATAGTGAGGAAGATCGTGAAGAAAGATCATCAGCAAAGGAGTTTCAGCATCAAAGATTCAGAGAAAGAGATCCAGGTTCAGATATTGATAATGCTCTGCTACAGAAAGGAATCAAGGGCTAGATATCTGAACGGAAGGAGTCATTATATTCCGCTGCACCCAATGTAAGTTTTCCTAAACTTTATATGTGTTTAATTTATCGTTTTAGAAAGTTCTTATTTAGGATGTTAATAAACATACTTGTGAGTAGATCTAAGATCCTGGTAAAATAATTTCCAACACGCTGCACCCAATGTAAGGTTTCCTAAACTTTATATGTGTTTATTTCATCGTTTTAGAAAGTTCATATTTAGGGTGTTAATCAACATACTTGTGAGTAGATCTAAGATCCTGGTAAAATAAATTCCAACAATATAATGAGTAATTCTTTCTTGGACCACCACTACTAATTTAAACTCTAAGATTTGCCCATACAAGTAGGAGATTTCTAAGATTGAGGATTTATATCATTTTGGGATAGAATTTCGGGAATATAATCAAAAGTGTCGTTTAATTTCTTAAAAGAAAATAGAATGACATTAAATGATTTATAGACCATTCATCCAATGATATGTTATTGAGCTAATTCGAAATGAATAAGCTTGGAGGAATTAGGATAATTTCGTTGTTTAAATAAGAATCCAACGATGCTTCGATTAGCGAAAGTCAAAGTAATCTTATTTATACAATCTTCTTGTTTCATATCGTAAAAATACTAGTCTAAGGTGTCATCAATTGATGAACAGCTAGATGTTGCATATACAATATTTATCTTTCGAGATCTAACACTATTATGTATGTCTAATGGTGAAAATCCACTAGGGATTTATCTCATTAGATAAACAAACCAAGTTAGACCAACAATGAAGATTCGAAATTAAACTACAACTTAATAACAGAAAATAACATGGTTCAATATAAATTCATACACAATTCAAAAATTATTAAACATATAGCAAGTAGGAATGACAAGTGAAAATACTAAAACATACAATCCTAAATAATTTCCAAGGTTTTCAACAAACTGATATCATTGTCCCGTTTAGGCGAGAGTCAAAGCTACCATCCATTGAATAGAGTTGTCAGCTCATCTAAAATGTTAAACATTCTAGCAACCTTTTATTCGATTAAGATTGGAATTCAGCGTTGTCCCGTTTAGGCGAGAGTCAAGGCAATTCTATCTTATGAGCTTCCACCATTGTTTCATAATTTGCAAATCAAATATGGTCGCCACCATTAGGGTGATCCATACCATATAAAACACTTACAAACTACTTATCTTTTGAGATTAAACGGTGCGAAATTGCTAATGAACGTTCCTCCATTAGGGAGGATTACTCACTAAAACAAACGCGATGTAAAACCAACACTGGAGATCGAATATCTTAATAATAAAGCTCATGCTTTAAAATGTATTTTTATTATTATTTAAAATATATTCATTAAATATCGAATTTAGAATTAAAATTCTAAATTAAAATTTAATTTAATATTTATAAAATTATACTTACATGGTGATTAAAATAAATTGAATTATTTCCATCTCAGTAGTAATTTATATAAATATTAAGAAAATTATTTAAGTTGTATTAATTTAAATTAATTTGCAACTCAAAATAAATTTTCATGAGAATATATTTATTGTATTTTGAAAAAGATAGTATAAAAACTTTATTTTTTTCGAAATACTTAAATAATAATTACTTAGAAAAATACTTCAAGCAAAAATATCACCTATCTAGATTTTCCTTTGACTAATTAATTCAATTTCTAATAATATACTTTAATTCATTTATTTTAAATTAATCAATAAATGAAAAAAATCATTAATTTAAGTTGGTCCAAGAATTAATAAAAATGAATAATTAATTTAAAACTTAATCTATTTTTCAAGATAAATTCAAAATCATCTTGCATTATGAAATGTAATTTCGAAAATTGATTAATAAAATAAAGAAAAAAATATATTTTGAAAATTATGTAAATTTAGTTGAAAAAATAAATTTCAACTATAATTAATTTTCTATTTAATTAAGTGTCATGAAAAAGAAATATTTAAGTATCATGATGAAAATCAACTTAGATATTTAATTTTCAATTTAATTAAATATATTAAATTCAAGAAATAAATAATTAAGTGTAGAGAAGGCTTAATTATTAATCTCTAGTTTAATACTAGGAAAAAATATAATTTAAAATAAATTGTACCAAAATCAATTATTTAAATAATTAATTTCACAATGTATAATATTTTCCTATTTAATATTAGAAATAATAAGTAATCTAGAAATAACTATCTAGAAAATATCTTATTTGACTAAGTATCTTTTCCACAAAATTTGAAAAAATATCTTGTTTAAGTTGTTTTAGAATAATCTAAAAAATCAACTTAAATATCTTTCAAATTAGATTTAATTAAATTTAAAATTAAGTTATAACCACTTAATTTGAAAATATTCCATTTTAAGTTAATATTTGAAAAATATCAACTTAAAAAATATCTAAAGAATCTTAATAACCAATTCCTAAAATTCCTCAACTTAATTTTTAAATTTTAAATCCAAAAGATATTCAGGTTTAAGTTGATTAGTTAGAGATAACTAAATATCATTTTAAATAGGAATATTTAATGAAAAATTTAAATTAAGCTTCAGAAATAATCTAGATGGTTATAATTCTATATTTAATTAAATACCAGAAAATACATATAGTTTAGCTTAGAATAAAATTCTTTAAACTATGGTTTTCTTAAATTAATTTCAAAATAAATGAAATTAATTATGTTGCTAATCAATTTTATTAGGTTAAACTAATTTAATTAACCTAGTACAGTTATTCAAATCAGGCAAATGGGCCTTCACAATTGGGGTGGTTCATGTGAGGCGATGCTGGGTTCAGTATGTCGTACCCACTTCTATGGCTCCCAACTCTCACACAAGGCCCAAAAGAGAGGAATTCAACCTTAAAATAAACAACTGTTATTAATTGAATAGGCCCAAAACTAAATGGGCCTAAATAAAATCTATCAAGAACTATAATATTTTATTTAGCAACAACAACCTATATGCATCTATAATAAAATTAAACACATAGGCTCACACAGGCACACAATTTGGATGGATCCTATCATGTTGCTAGGTCATACACAGATGAAAGAAGATTGTAAATATACCTGTTACAAATTATTTACTTGACCAAGGGAGCCATGAGTTAAAATCAGATCATTGGATCTGTCAACAAGTTAACCATGGCTATTTGCAATCAAGCAATAATAGGTTCTAAAAACTTACAAACAAGCTAAAGACACATACTCCTCGAACAAGGTTAGCTGGATAGTTGGATGTAGGATTTATTTAATTTTAAATAAATAATTTCGAAAAAATTAATTAAAAAAATTTATTTTTGAAAATTAATATAATAAAATAAAATTTAAAAAAATTTCTAAATTAATATTATAATATTTAAAATTAAACCTACAATTTTAAAAAATTAGGTTTCAACCAACCTAAATATCATTTCAAAATTTGCTAACTACTTTTAAAATTTATTGTTATTTTATAAATAAAAATTAAAAAAAAATAAATAAATATCTTTTACAGATTTTAAATTTAATTTAAATAAATATATTAACAAAATTTAAAAATTAGGAAAATATCTTACATCTATTTAAAATTACATGATTATAGTTATCTTATTTTAAATTTAAATAAGGTCAAATTATTTTAAAAATATTTAATTTAAAAAAAAAAATTAATATCTGACCTTAAATTTAAAAATAAGATAAGATATAATCAAATTTTAAAAATAAGATAGATAATTATGTAAAAAATAGATATTTACTATTTTCAAATTCAAATTACACTAATATCATGAATTAAATTAAAAAAATATTAATTAATTTAATTATGATAATTAGAATTGAATTAGGAATAGTAAATGTATAAATACAGAACTACACAAAAAATCAGAAGTTAAATCCATGAAATAGCATGAAAAATCGAAGAAAAACGAAAAAATTGCGACATACTGTCCGCGCGCGCATTAGAGAGTGCATGGGCGAGGGACGCCGGCGCAGGAGGCTGCATGCAGCCTATTCCGCGCGCAGACGCCAGGAATTCAGACAAAATCCTTGTCTGCGCGCGTGCTGTCCGAGGGACAAGCCTCGTGCGCGCGCGCGTGGAGTTGCACGACTCCGATATTTTTCAAAAATTCAAAAAATCATAACTAATTCAAATTAAATCAAAATTGAGTTCTATAAAAAAGTAAATTGCTTAATTTTTTTCATACTATCCAATAAAAATAATTCTAGAAACAGATATTCAATTATTTTTCACGAAATTCACATACATCAATCAATCATCATATAATACTCAATACAAAATGATACCATCCAAAACATCAAACAATCATTTTAAGTCCAAATTTCTTCCAAGGAAATCAATAACCATGGCTCTGAGGCCAGTTGTTGGGAATTATTTTACCAGGATCTTAGATCTACTCACAAGTATGTTGATTAACACCCTAAATATGAACTTTCTAAAACGATGAAATAAACACATATAAAGTTTAGGAAACCTTACATTGGGTGCAGCAGAATAATATGACTCCTTCCGTTCAGATCTCTTTCTCTCCTTCTTGCTGAAAGTCTTTCTTTACGATCTTCCTCACTATGATTGAGATATCACTTGCTGTGTGTGGGCACTACTCTAATCACTAAGTATTTCGAAATCTTAAGGAAAAAGAGAGAGAGCGAGAGGTCGGCCAAGAATAGAGAGAGAGGCTCAGGTTTTTTCTGGATAAAAAAGTAGAAAGTTAAGTGTAAATTTCCTGAAGCCTTCACTATCTATTTATAGAATTCCACTAGTGTTAGATTTGAATTATTTGGCATTAAAATAATGAAAATATGAGACGTAAAACCCTACAAAAGTGGCCGGCCCTATACAGTATGGATTTGGGCCTCACTTTTTGCAATTTTGCAGTTTTATCTTTTCTGCATCTAATTTTCTCAAAAACGCCAATTTTCTAATTCAACCATTTAAATGCCAATTCTAACTATTTAATAACTATAAATAATTATTAAATAATATTGTCATTTATCATATTTATTAATTGAACCATACAAAGTATCATAATTAACCAATATGCCCCTAAAACTCTTTCTTTAAAATTTCGCCATTACTTAGTGAAAAATTCACAAATAGGCATAGTCTAAATTGAGAATTATAATTGATTAATCCAAACCAATTATATGAGTCTTACAAGCAATATTATCTCAACTAGTGGGGGGACCATGGGTCTATATAACCGAGCTTCCAATAAGCAGATCAAGAATTTATAACCTAAATTCACTGACTTATTAATTCTTCGTTGAATCCACGCATAGAACTTAGAATTGCACTCTCAGTATATAGAATGCTCTATATGTGCCACCATATAGGCACATCATTAGTTATCCATTGTTATAATCCTAATTTTATCAATGATCCTCTATATGAATGATCTACACTGTAAAGAGATTAGATTACAGTTACACCCTACAGTGTATTTAATCCTTAAAACACTTAACCTCGTATAAATGATATTTCAACTTATGTGAAATGAGTACTCCACCATTTATTTTCGTTTGGTCAAGCTCGAAGGAGATCATCCTTTATTTACTATTCGCCAGATAGAAGCTATAGATTCCATGTTTATGTTAGCGCTCCCACTCAATTGCACTACCGTGTTCCCAAAATGTACGTATCACCCTGACCTAAAAGTAGGCTTAACTAACAAATCAAAGAACACGAATAGCCTCCTGAGATTGAGCCTAATCATAACAGGATTAAGATCATTTGATCTAGGATCAACTAGGCGATATTGACTTGAATAGATATTACGGTAACTTTAATAAATGTAAGTCAAAGTTCAATATCGGTCCCTTCTGATGCATACTCCATGCATCCAACCTGAGCTTTACTTTAACCAATGCTCTGGAAAGAACATAGCATTTCTCCAAATGCAAGTAAACTCTGTTGTAGATTATCATATCAGTAAAACCCTGTGTCTGACAAATCTAAGAAACTTTATTCACATAGTCATGTTTACTTTCCAAAGTGTTGACAACACAATAAACAGGATCAAGTATGTGAAAAGGGTTTCAGATGAATTCATACATTATGTACATATAATCATGAAATAAATTATGTGAACAATGCAACATTAAATGTTATTTCTGATCTATATTAATAAGTAAATCTGATTATATTGAAATGAGTTTTATTTAGGGAATAAAACCCAACACTATGTTCTTTCCAGGACATGGGTAAAGTATACTAGTTTCGAATGTATGGAGTATACATTGCACTTGACCGATATTGAACTTAGTGAAGATATTATAAACTTACCGGTGTATCTTTCCAAGTTAATATCACTAGTTGATCTTAGATTAAAAGAATCTAAATCCTGATATGCTTAGGCTCAATCTCAGGAGTACTATTCGTGTTCTTTGATTTATTAGTTAAGCCTACTTTTGGGTCAGGGTGATACGTATATTTTGGGAACATGATAGTATGATTGATTGGGAGCGTTGAACCTAAATATGGAATCTATAGCTTCTACTGGTGTATAGAAGTCAAGTGATGATTCCCTTCGAGCTTAGCTAAATAGCAGTAAATGGATGAGCTCTTGTTTCCACTGACTATATCTTAGATCACTAAAACATCATTTACAGGTAGCTAAGTGTTTTAAGGGGCCAAATACATCGAGGGGTGAAAACGGTAAATTTATCCCATCTCGATGTAAATCATCTATATAGAGGATCTTTAATCACATTAAGATTATAACAATGGTTAAATGAGATAGCATATCTATATCGTGGAACATGTAGAATGATCTATATAAGTCTGAGAGTGCAATTCCAAGTTCTAAGAGTGGATTCAACAAGGAATTAATAAGTTAGGGAATTTACTTGGTAAATTCGGTTCAGCTTATCGGAAGCTCAGTAATATAGATCCATGGTCCACATTCCAGTTGAGACCATACTGTTTGTAAGACTCAACAATTGATTTATGATTAATCAATTATAATTCTAAAAGTTAGACTATGTCTAATTTGTGAATTTTCACTAAGCAGGGGTGAAATTGTAAAGAAAAGAGATTCTAGGTTTATTTATTAATTAAGAGACTCTATGTGTCTAATTAATAATTATATTAAATGACAATATTATTTAATAATCTATTTTAGTTATTAAATAATTAGTTTTGGCATTTAAATGGATAGAATTCAAAAATTGGCATTTTTTGGGAAAATAGAAATAAAATTGTGGGAACTGTAAAATCCAAGTGAGGCCCAATAACACCCATGGCCGGCCACTTGTATTTGCATTTTCCAATTATTATTTTAAATTTTTTAATGCCAATTAATTACTAACCTAAACTTAGCAGTTATCTATAAATGGAAAGTGATGGCTCACACCAAATAAGGCAGTTAAGCAATTACTCAGTAATTTAGGATACTGCCTCTTTCAGAAAGTTGAGCTTTTCCTTTTCTCTATATATAGCCGCCCATCTCCTTCTTCTTATACAAGAGAGATACGATTTCGAATGACCCTAGTGAAAGACTAGTGCCCACACCCAGCAAACAGTACCTCAATCATAGTCTGGAAGATTGTGAAGGATCAAATCCAAGAGAAGGACATTCGGGCTCAGATCTTGATTATACTCTGCAACAGAAAGGATTCAAGGGTTAGAGATCTGAGTGGAAGGAGAGATATTATTCCGCTGCAACCAATGTAAGGTTTTGTTAACTTTATATGTGTTTTCTTTTTATCGTTTTTGAAGTTCATATTTAGGTTGTTAATCAACATACTTGTGAGTAGATCTAAGATCCTGGTAAAATAATCCCAACAAAGTTATATGCCAAATTTAAGAAGTGCAAATTTTGGCTATCTCAGGTGTCTTTTCTTGGACACATTGTTAGCAAAGATGGGAT
This sequence comes from Cannabis sativa, assembly GCF_029168945.1. Taxonomy (NCBI): domain Eukaryota; kingdom Viridiplantae; phylum Streptophyta; class Magnoliopsida; order Rosales; family Cannabaceae; genus Cannabis; species Cannabis sativa. The sequence goes on along the minus strand of NC_083607.1, from coordinate 50,721,831 downwards.
TAAAGTGGATCCGAGAAAGATAGAATCCATCAAAGATTGGCCAAGAACGAAAACAGTTAAAGAAGTTAGAAGCTTGTTGGGTCTAGCTGGTTATTATCGTTGGTTCGTAGAAGGATTCTCTAAAATTTCAATACCTTTAACCGACCTCACCAAAAAGAATCAAAATTTTGTATGGCCTGATAAGTGTGAATCAAGTTTTTAGGAGTTGAAGCAGAGGTTAATTACAAATCCAGTGTTAGCTCTGCCTTCTGACAGAGAGAAGTTTGTGGTTTATTGTGATGCATCCAGACAGGGTCTGGGGTGGGTTCTGATGTAGGCGATCGGGTTATTGCTTATGCCTCCCGTTAGTTAAAAGATTATGAACAACGATACTCGACTCATGACCTAGAACTTGCCACAGTGGTGTTTGCTTTAAAGATTTGGCGGCATTATCTTTATGGAGAGAGATGTGAAATTTACATCGACCATAAAAGTCTCAAATTTTTCTTTACTCAAAAAGATTTGAATATGAAAAAGAGGCATTAGTTAGAGTTGGTTAAGGATTACGATTGTGAAATCCTTTACCATCTTGGGAAAGCCAATGTAGTGGCTAATGCCCTGAGCAGAAAGGGTCCCGGGCAGACAACTAGCATGGTTCAAATTTCAACTCAGTTAGCAGAAGACATGGTCAGATCAAGCATCGAGTTTGTTGTAGGCAAACTTCATAACTTGACGCTGCAGTCTAATCTGTTAGAACGTATTAAAGCTCCTCAGTTTACCGATCCAGATTTAGTAAAGATCAGAGATGAGGTTTTAGCTAGTTAAGCAAGAGACTTTACAGTGTTAGGTAGTGGGATGTTGTTATTCAAGACCAGGGTTTGTGTTCCTAATAATATGGAACTTAGAAATAGAATTCTTGAAGAGGCTCATACCACTCCATATTCCCTGCATCCCGGCACCACCAAGATGTATCAAGATTTGAAACCCTACTTCTGGTGGAGCAGAATGAAGAAGAATGTGGTAGAATTTGTATCGAGATGCCTAACTTGTCAGCAGATCAAGGCTGAAGATCAGAGACCGGAGGGTTTGTTGCAGCCTTTAACCCTACCTGGGTGGAAGTGGGAAGATATTACGATGGACTTTGTGGTTGGGTTACCTAGAATCGCGGGTCTATTTGATTCAATTTGGGTTGCGGTAGATCGATTTACGAAGTCTGCTCATTTTCTACCACTTAAGACAACCTTCTCAGTGGATCAATATGGGGATTTGTACATTAAAGAGATTGTAAGATTGCATGGTGTGCCGAAGTCCATAGTTTCGGATAGAGATCCGAAGTTTACTTCAAAATTTTGGCAAAGTTTACAACAGGCTATGGGTACCAACCTAAAATTTAGTACAGCTTTCCATCCTCAAACCAATGGATAGTCCGAAAGGACGATTCGGAGACTGGAAGATATGTTACGAGCCTGTGTTATAGATTCCGAAGGCTCCTGGAGTAAGTACCTGCCGTTGATCGAATTTTCGTACAATAACAGTTATCAGAGTACGATAGGGATGGCTCCATATGAACCGTTATATAGGAAAAAGTGTAGATCTCCCATTCACTGGGATGAGACAGGGGAGAGGAAATATCTAAGTCCGGAATCTGTGCAACAGACTAATGAAGCAATTGAGAAGATTAAAGCCAGAATGCTTGCTTCTCAGAGCAGGAAAAAGAGTTATGCAGATCCGAAATGCAGAGATATAGAATTTCCAGTAAGGGATCAGGTGGTCCTACGGGTGTCTCCTATGAAGGGGATCAAACGTTTTGGGAACAGAGGCAAGTTATGCCCTAGATTTACATGACCTTTCGAGATTCTCGACAAGGTTGGACAAGTGGCATATCGATTAGCTTTCCCTCCATCTCTTTCAGCAGTTCACAATGTATTCCATGTCTTGATGTTGAGAAAATATGTTTCAGACCCAACTCATGTACTTAGCTATGAGAATCTTGAGCTGCAACCAGATATGTCTTATGAAGAACAACCAGTTCAGATCCTTGACATAAAGGATAAGGTTCTTCGGAACAAGATTATAGCTCTGGTCAAGGTACTTTGGAGGAATAGCAAGGTGGAGGAAGCCACCTGGGAGTTAGAATCAGAAATGAGGGCTCAATATCCAGAGTTGTTCAAGTTAGATTTCGAGGATGAAATCCTTTTTAGGGGGGGGGGGGATAATTGTAAAGACCGCTTAGCTTTAATTTGGAAATTGGCAAATAATTAGGGATTTATGATGAAAAATTATTTATTAATATGGAATTAATTATTTATGATGATTTATTTGAATTCCAAATGCATTTTATATGTCTTTTATAGAAATTTCATAATTTTGCATGTTTTGTGTCCGGCAACATTAGAACGCGGTGTATGGCTATTAGAATCACATCCTAGTATTTTTAGTATAGCGGGATAATAGTTTAGACATTGGGAATGTCGGGAATAGTAGGGATGTTAGAGTTTCCCGAAATACCCCTTAGTGTCATTTTATGACTTTTAATGTGGGCAAGGGCATTATGGTCTTTTTGCCTAGTGGGTTTTTTTTCCTTTAGTGGACTTGGTATTATTTTAATAAGTTGATTTTAAGTGATTTCTTGGCTGAAATAGTAGATAGAAAACTCTTTTTATTTACTTTAATATTTGATTTCTACAAAATATCAAAAAAGAAGGAAAAATCATTTTTGGTCTATTCTCTCTCTCTCCTTCGAAACCCTTGGGGAAGGCAGCAACTTGGAGTGTTCTCAGCTGGTTTTTGCTGGTTTAGGTTGATACTTGGAGGATCCTTTGAAGGTATAGCTTTAATAACCTTCTCTTTAGCTTTCTTTGGTTTTTAAAGAAATGAATTTTTGCATGAATTGGTATTTTGTCGCTGTGGTTGCTGTAGCTATTAGATGTTGATTTCTGTAGTTAAAATATGTTAGATTATGTTGTTTTAAGCATGAATTGGTAGTTTTTTGAAGGTTTAGCCAAGTTTTGAGTTTTAGAACTCAAACTTGGAGCTTTAATGGTGAAATTCAATTCTGAGCTTTGATTGTTGTTTTGTTGCTTGGAATATGTTTATTGGGGTGGAATATACAGGTCTGGAAAGTTTGGTTGAGTTTAGAAACGATTTGGTTAGGGTATGATTTTTTTGTTGGTTTTCTGGGTAAAACCGGCAAACCGGGTTTACACTGTTTGTAAAACCGGTTACCCGGATTTTACAGTAGGGGGAAAACCAGTTTTTTAGCTTGTTGTTTCGTGCCAGTTTCAGGTTTCTAGTTGGTTGATTCCCTGCTAGTTTGGGATATTACCATATTAAGTTGCAGTAGATAGGGTTGTGGTTGTAAACCTTAGTCCTGGTTGTGATTTAGTGAGTCAGTTATGCGTGTTGTTATCGATGTGATTTAGGAGCTTATAATTCGTCGAACAGTTGTTCCACTCAGGTTGACCGGCACACCTAAATTTAGAATTTAGGTAAGATTAGTATAATGTTAAGAAAATACGTTTCAGACCTTGCTCATGTACTCAGCTATGAAAATCTTGAGCTGCAGCCAAACATGTCATATGAAGAACAACCAGTACAAATCCTGACAGAAAAGATAAATTCCTTCAAAATAAGACCATAGCTTTGGTCAAAGTACTCTGGAGAAATAGCAAGGTGGAGGAAGCCACCTTGGAGTTAGAATCAGACATGAGAGCCCAATATCCAGAGTTGTTCAGGTTAGATTTCGAGGACAAAATCCTTTTAAGGGTGATAGTTGTGAAGACCGCTTAGCTTAAACTTGGAAATTAGCAGATAATTAGGGTTTAATCATGGAAATTATTTATTAATTCTAAATTATTAATTTATGATGTTTTATTTGAATTTAGAATGCTTTTTATATGTCATATATAGAAATTTCATAATTTTGCATTTTTCAGTCCCCGACAATATTAGAACACGGTGTTTGGCTAGAATCACATCCTAGTATTTTTAGTGTAGCGGGGAGATATAGTTAGACATTGGGAATGTCGGGATTGGTTGGGATTTTAGAATTTCCCAAAAGTACCCCTTGGTGACCTTTAGTGGTTATTAGTATGGAAGGGCAAAATTGTCATTTTGCCAATCTTTGTTTTGTCTTTTTGTGGGAATGGAGTTGTATATTAAATTTGATTTTATGTAATGTTTTAGGCTGATATTATTTGAATAAAAACAACATTGTCTCATTTAATTTTACAAAATATCAAGTTAAGCCAAAAATTACATTTCACATTTCACGGCCTGTTTTGAATAAAATTCCTTTTTGTTCAAAAAAAAAAAAAATTACATTTCACTCTACACTCTCTCTCATTTTCGAACCGCCTAGACCAGCTAGGGTTCGCTTCCTTGTTCTCTCAATTCAAACAAGTTCTTGCAAGATTTAGGAGTGCTTAAGCTCTAGGTAAGCTTTTGATTTTATGCTCTGGAGTTTCTTGAATTTTAAGAAAATGGATATGCATGATGTTGTGGTTTATGTTGCTGTAGCTGCTGTTAGGGTTTGATGTTGCTTTTTGGAGGTTAAATATGTTGTTTAATGTTTATTTGAAAATGTTTTTGTGGCTGATAGAAGAGTTAACCAAGTTTTGAGTTTTAGAACTCCAACTTGGAGCTTTAATGGTGAAACTTGTTTCTGAGCTTGAAGTTGTGTTTTATTGCCTTGAATATGTTCTATGTGGTCTACATAGCAGGTGTGGAGGTTATGGTGGTGTTTGGGGTTGATTTGAAGTTGTAGTGAATTTTTGAAATTTTCCTGCATTGAACCGGAATTCCAGTTCCGAGGGACCTGTAAGAACCAGAATTCTGGTTGGTCCCCAGGAAACCCCGCAGAACCAAAATCCTGGTTGGTAACCGGTCTACTGGTTGGGGCAGATTTGGGAACCCTAGTTTTTCCAATTTTTGCGATGTTTAGGGTATTTGCATGTTATTTATCGATAGGGAAACTTTTAGTTTCAAGTTGAAGTCCCCAGAAAGTGATTTAGCGTGTCACTTACTTATGTTATTAATGATGTGATTTAGCAGCCTGTAATTCACCGAGCAATTGTTCCACGAAGGTTGCCTGGCACACCTGAATTCGGAAATGAGGTAAGATTAGTATAACAGTATGCATATGTATTTACATGTTTAGTGTGCATGTTAGTAAGCCTGTTAGATTACATTAGATATGTATTTTGGCTTTTGTACTATCTGACAGGATCACATCGGTACGCCTAGAGTGTGACTAGCGTACTGAGTATAGGTTGATATTATGGTCGATAGTACCGTACTTTTGATAGTATCACATCGGTACAGCTAGAGTATGACTAGTGTACCGAGTATATGCTGTTACCATGTCAAAAGTACCGTTGTACGAACATTCTAGACTCAGTACTGTGCGGGTGACGGGGATAGTGTTATCATTGGGGGTATGGGCATCTAATCATAATTAGGGTTATTACTATGTTATTGTTTATGCTTTTCTTACTGAGTCTGTCGACTCACAGTGCTATTTCTGTGTGTAGGTAAAGGCAACGCTAAAGTTGAGGAGCCGTGAGAGCGAGTAGGTGAAGGTTGTACATGTCGCGACGATTAGGCCTCGAGCGTACGATCCTCGAGACATCAGGGCTTTTGCTGTTTAGTCAGTAGGCAACAAATATTTTGTATATGAATAGTAAACTTTTGTAACTGTATTTTGTAAACGGGATCCCAAAATTTTATAAATGTCATATGTTATGTTTTAATTAAATAAGAAAATTTTAATTATTCACGATTTTCAATAACCTCACTGATTAGCAACGAGCTGCACAGTACGTTAAAAATCACGCTAACACGTCTATATTAGTTAGGGTGTTACATGCGGTCCCCTTATTTTAGGGTGCAAGGTCGCTTTCATAATAGGAAGATTAAAATGTCAGATGCTTTATTGTCTCAAGCACTATTAATAGGACAATAGTTCTCTCTTTCATGTGTACTTTGAGTGAGGTAAGCTTTGTCTTCATTGTTCGTACTTGCTGTATGGTCACTTTCTCATCTGTTGGGCTCTTTCTCAAATGGCCTTACTCTAAATTATTACTCCTTATCCCCCTATGCCCATAATATTATGTAACACTCAAGAAATTCATGTTGAGCTTATGTGCATGGGCCTTTGGGGAAGTCGAGTGGGGAGATGTGGTATGAGGGGAAAATAAAGGGGGCACGGGGAGGGGCTGCTCGCGGGGAGAGAGTGCGGAGAGCATGGGCGCACTGGGAGGGGTGGTCGCGGGAGTGGTAACGGAGAACAGGTGCATGTGGGGAGGGGTGCTCGCGGGGAGTGGGGGTGCGCAGGGGGAGTTGTATGCAGGGAGGGGTATGGGTGTGTGGGGGAGGTACAATGATGAGGGAATAAAAGACAAAGGAAAGAAACAATTAAAAGAAAGGAAAAAGGTGTCTGCCTTTTTCTCCTCTTTGGACTTTTTGTTTGTCTCAAGAATCTCTTGTCCTTTGTGAATATTCATTTAGTGAAATTTTGTGGTTAACATTTAATAATATTAAATTATTACATTTCATATCCAACTTTGTTGGGCATGAAACGAGCATTGACGTGGGTTCCATTATCAGCTCCAGCAATGTTGGACATGAATTTTTTTTTTTCATGTCCAATATTTTTTTAGCATAAATACAACTTTATGGTGCTAGATATCATGTCCAACAACTAAGTGACAAAAAATGTTTTTCATATCAAGCTTCGATCTCCATGAAAAGGAGTTTTTGTGATAGTGTCCGTTTGAGAGTTTGGTGAGGCAAGCCTTTGGGTCTGAGATATTTTAAGTTCTTGTACTGTAAGTTAGTTATGACAGTTGATAGTTGGATTTAATTTCAATATTTTCTCTAATGTTTGTGGGTGGATCATTTAGTAAGGCTCTTTGGTGGTGGAGATATTTTCCCTTTAGAATTTAAGTTCAATTGGAGCATTCATACTACTAGATGAAAGGGCATGTCTAGGTTGGAAGCAAAGCTCGAGACTATTGGGCAGGCAATTATTTTTGTAGTCACACGACTCACACTCTCAATGAGCCTTCATTTGCCATACATTCACATGGTTTGGTGGGTAATTCAATCTTTAAAATGTGGCATTTGGGTTAGAGGTAATTAAATTGAATGGAATAGAAAATAAATAATTTTATTTCATTCATTTTTTTGGTGGCATTATAAAGTATTGGAATATAATTCCCATAGAATAACTTTTTCATCATTTTAGGGGAATGACTATACTATTTTAAATTAGAAAAAAAAAAATCATTCCACTGTAAGATGACCAAATACTTAATAATTTTTTTATCAATTTTTTTTTATACATTTTAAACTTCATACCATTTCATTATTAATCTTATTCTTATATTTTCATTCCTCCTAATTAAACACTACCTTAATTCCTGTAGAGTGCCTGTAAGTTATCTACATTAAAAGAAGTCACTACACAACACTCTTTTACTATTTTATTAACACGTATGAAACATTTTAATAATGAATATATTATAATGTTCTAATCCGTAAACATGTAAAATAAAATTATTCAGTAAGCTAAAATATATAATATTATTTTATTCCTCATTAAGACAATTTACTTTATTACATATATGTTATGATTGTCTATGTAATGTAGACATTCGTACTTGGGAGCATACACATGGTAGACAAGCTAGACATAGATATATAAATAAGAAATGTATGTATTGTATAAGGACTAACTAATTGATAATGGAAATAGGTTGTCATAGGCTTAGTTTAGTGGTTTCACACTTCTTTTCATAAAAGGAGGTTCCAAGTTCGAATCCCCCTCCCCTAATATTAAAAAAATGATAACAGAAATATATCTATTTAAGACAATTAAGGACGACGCGGTGGAAGAGGTGGGATGCTTTGTTCGTTTCTAAAAAAATTATTGGGATCAACCTTGGTTTTCACCTTAACAAACCTGTTAAAATTTTTACTAAAATACTTTTCACCCCAAATACATGCTTGTGTGTAATTATTAGGACTCCTGGGATTAGTTTTTCCTAAATCAAGGTCCCTATAATTGAGATATGCGAATCTTTGATTTTAGGACACATAAGGAGTTGTGAAATTATAAACACTTCGAACCCAATTTATATGCTTTTGATTATCTTCTTGCTTTTCCTAGGTAGCTGCGTACCAAAGTTCATACATGATTCCAGCTCGATGACGGAATGGAATTGCTGATTCTGAAATCTCATCCATTGTACCGCCGTACGGGATCAAAAGATACATCCCAACTCCTACATCTTCTTCATATAATTTTTCCAAAATTTTGACCATTGCGATTTTCGGAATTGGGTGCTTAACGTAGTCTAACTTAATTGAGAAAGCTGTCTTCGGCCCAGCTGATCGATCAAGCAAAATTTCCTTTTTAAAATTAGCAGTGTTGAATTTACAATTCCACTGTAGAAGATGGTGGTATCAATTCAGCTCAATTCTTTGCAATCAGTTTTTTTAATACCCAACTCAGGAAAGCTCTTGTTCATCAAGTCAACCAAACTATCCGCTCCACCATGGAAAATGGAAGGGAAGTAACCGTGTACTGTTGTTTTATTCTTTCCTTGATTATCTGTAGTATTTTTGGTTATGAAGTGAGTCATGAGTAATAAATCTTTGTCATACTTGTAAGCAATATTTTGCCATTTATCAAATAACTTGACAAGCCCATGTATCTCCATATTCTTTTTAACACTGAATATAGTAGACTTTGACATGACATCAACCAGTCTGATTTTCCACAGTGTAATTATTCCAAAGTTTCTCCTCCACCACCACGTATAGCCCAAAACATATCTTCTCCCATGGATTTTCGATCTAGAAACTTTCCATCAACATTGACTATGTGTGCATCAATGATATTATTAGCCGCGAGGCCATAATTTCGTATCAATGATCCATAGCCTCCTCCACTAAAGTGTCCACCTGTGCCAACAGTAGGGCAAAACCCACCAGGAAAATTAAGATTCTCATTCTTCTCATTGATCCGGAAGTAAACTTCTCCAAGGGTAGCTCCAGCTTCAACCCATGCAGTTTGGCTACGAACATCTATTTTGATCAAATGTATGTTTCTCAAGTCTACTATAACGAATGGGACTTGAGATATGTAGGACAAACCCTCAGCATCGTGGCTACCGCTTCAAGTTCGAATCTACAAGTCAACTTTCTTGGAGCATAGAATTGGGGCTTGGATGTGGGAGACATTTGAAGGAGTGACGATAACGAGTGGTTTTGGGGTTGCATCAGAGTTGAATCTAAGTGTTGACCGACATTTTCGGCAACTAATAAAATATTATAAAATTACTGAGCTGTAAGAAAGTGAGAGAAGGATTTTTACGTGGTTGGGGCGTTAATGAGCCTTAGTCCACGAGTCATTGTTATTTATGGATGTCTTTAATACAGAGAATATACTTGGGAGAGTTTCACCCTTATAAATACAGAGAATGTTCTTGGTGAGTATTTACTCTACTTGCTCATATGCACCCCAAGATTCTCGATCCCATTTAATGAGCTTTGAGGGGGTATTTATAGTGTTTTTGGTGGGGTGATCCCTAGAATTGTCCTTACAAGTGTTTCTGTAAGTATACCATGGGTAATGCATGGTCAAATCCCTAGGTGCTGTAGGGTTTTTATGTGGAATGTCCTTTTTGCCTTTTGATTGACGTGACTCTTCACAGTGTAGCCGTCGCTAGACTTAAATGATCATTACTGTGCCGCTGCTGGTTGGAGGTTGTGCCGTCAGACTTTATTGCGTGTAGCAGTCCCAACACGCTTCTTCCCATGCGGCATTTAATGCGACTTGATTGCTCAGGAGAAACCTGACACCTCGCGGAGATGCCTTAGCGTTATATAAGCTTCCGGGAGCATATAGAGTTCCATGTACCTTCTCCGGGGACTACATCCTGGATGTTACCTTATGGCATAAAGACTTAGCAAATATTGCGAATTGCTTGATCCACGTGTCCTTATCTGGTTGGTCCACATATATTGGGCAAAATCAGGGGCAACATTTACCCCCCAAGCCTTGTTTATTTGAAAAATGAAACAAGGCTTGCTCAAGTGCCTCCGGTTGACTCCTCGGTTTCCTGGCACGAGCTTTGAGCGCGTGAGGGTGTATTTAATGATGGCTTTTAATGCGGCGATTCACTTTTTGCAGGGGTCGATTCGTTTCGCGCCCATTGATTGATACGGCGCATTAATGGTGTCAGACGGATACTCAAGCGTTTCCACCGCCTTTATTGTAAATAAATCTGGTCCGTTGATCTTTGAGAATTTGAATCGTGCGCTTCCCCCACCGTTCGATTGGTAGGTGATGACGCCTGTTCCTCATGCATTTTTGCCTACAAAGGCCACCACCTTTTCTTCATTTCGGTTACTTCCCATTTCTTGCCAAATTTGCTCAAATTTATTAGAGAGAAAATTCTCAGACCTAAAATAAGGCCTTTAAACACTTTGCGATTTTCCCAGTTCTTCTTTGCTCGTTGCTACCAGTCCTTCTTGTCTTTACTCGACTCACAGCAGGACCCCCAGTTTCAACACTTCATCGTAAGTTCTTTGCATCCTTTGCTTTATTATTGAATGGCATGCTATTACTTATCCGTTTGTTCTTTTCTGGGTTTGCATTCGAAGTTTCTGGTCATGCAAGTGTTTAAATCCTTCATATAGTCGGTTTGAGTTTACTGCTTTAGTGATAGGAGTGCTATTGTCACGCCTCTGTTGTTATTATTTTCTTTGTAGAAGGCCATACGTTCTTCATATAATGGTTGCTTAGGGCATAGGACATGCTTTTTTCTTTCTATTTTCTTTATCGCGTAAAGCCATCTTCTGTTAATTTATTGCACCCGACTCTTGTCCAGGGAATCCTTCCAGGGTTTCCTGTGTGACACGTGTCCGGAGGGGGCCTCTTTCCAGCGGTTAGGGGACCCCCATTCCCTTTTTCTTAATTTAGGGTTTGGTATGGGGCCTAACTACTGGAATCTTACTCTTTTTACAGAATAGAAAAATGTCTGCTTCTGGCTGAAAGTCATCAAAGAAAAGTGGTAAGCGCATGGCTACCCTTGAGGAGGTCTCCCTGGGACCCGTTGCCCAGGAGGGGTATAAGTCCCGGGCGACCGGATGGGAAGCGGCCGAGCTTTACTCCACTCTAATCTGTCCCTACCAGTTGGAGAACATTGTGGAGGTTGCTGGAATCAAGCCTTCCACCTTAGGGACCTACCATCGGCCACCCCGCGACGCGGAGACGCCCAACCACAACTACGGCGGCTTTGGGGCCTGGAGCCAAACGCATCTTATGGCCGGGGCCATGCTTCCTCTTCAGGATTATTTTGTTAATTTTCTTGTTTTTGTCGGCCTTGCGCCATACCAACTTATTTCCCAAGCATACCGCCTGCTTTCAGGCTTATTTATTTTTTATTCCGCCCGGGGATGGGGATCTCCTCGCCCGGCGGAAATTTTGTATTTTTATGAACTTGTTTCCGTCCCCAAGAAGGGGGACAAACTTAAGGACGGTTTTTATGGGTTCTGGGCTCACCGTGCTAACGAAGGGGTTGTCCCGTATAACAGGCAAACTCACGTTAAGGAGTATCGCCATCGTTTTTTCTTCTCCTCCGGGTTCCGGGCAGTGGACCATCCGGAGCTCCTTACTGAGTGGGTGAGGATTCCTCCCTATGAACGGACTGCACCTACTCAGGCCTTTCTTCGGAGAGCCCAGGCCTTTGCCTCTTACGACCGGGCCGATCTTGACGTCGGGGGTCTGGTCACTACGGAGAACTGTAGGAAGGCAAAACTCATCCTTCTGCATCAATCAGTGGAGGACTCTAACCTTTCCCCGGTTATCTGTCCCAATGTGAGGGCGCCGGTCGCGGAGAAAACCTTCCGGGACGAGATCATCGCAACAGCAGAGAAGAAGTACCAGGAGTATCTCTACCGGAAGGCCTAGGAGAAGGCGTACTCTAAGGCCCAGGCGGCTTCCGGGAAGACACTTCGCGTGGGGAGCCCGGTGGAGAGAAGGAGTTAGGCGATTGCCGGGAAGCCCCTTCACATTAGGGATTTAGCGGAGAGAAGGGCTCCCAGGCCACAACCTTTGGTTCAAGAGTCGAACACTGGGGCTCCTGGTGCCAGCACTTCCGGCGCCGGCGGTAAGTCTCCTTTGGTAGTTCATTATGTTCCTTCTGTTGGCGAGTATGCCAGTCTTAGGCCCATAGGGTTCGACGAGCGCCTTTATAGATTTAGGATGCCCTTGACCCGATGGGGGGATCATTTGAAGGAATTTTATTTTCCAAACTTAGGAGATTTCCTAGGTCGGTCCCGGATGGGTTCTGGTCCTCCGGAGCCCGTTCCCTTAGGTCATTCAGCTTACATTACATCCAGCTGGTTCCGGCCTTCGGACAGCTATCTCGGAGATGATGCTGCCAGCATAAAAATTTGGAACTTTGCTAGGGCCGAATTAGAGAGTCAGGGTAGGACTAGCTTGCTTACCATATCTTGTGGTGGTGGTTTCCCACAGATGTTTTAACACTTGCTTTCTTTTGTTGTAGCAGGTGCTTCTATGGACGCCATTTTGGCCGAACTTGCTGGGGTTCACACTCCTGAGGCTCCTCCTGCCTTTACTTCTTCCACGATGGTCCCTGCTCTAAAGATTTCTTCCAGCGCTCCTCCCGACACTATTGATTTAGTGGATGACGAGGAGGTGCTGCCGGGAGAAAGTCAAGAAAAGCAATGGGGCTTTTCTGAGGAAGTTAAAGAAGGTGCAGGAGGGCTCCGGCCACTTCCTGAGGAAGTTGAAGAATGTGAAGAAGAGCAAGAAATTGCTCTGATTCGCAAGCGTAAAGGCAAAATGATTGCCCAGGAGGAGCCCAAGCGGCCCCGGAGAGCTGATACTCCGGCCCACGGCCTTGATGGTGGGGTCTCTCCCATTGAAGAGCATAGTGCCCCTCCCAACATTGTGCTGACTCCGGTTCATGGAGACGAGGCGAGGCAGGAGCTCCAGATAGCTAAGCATAACTACGCCATGGATGAATACTCTCGGGGGTTTGCTGAGGTGGAAGCCCTTAGGAGGGTTCTGCGGGTTGAGGTGCAAGACACCATCAGTAACCCGGAGTACCAGGATCCGTGGGACCTAAATTTGGACCCCCTATCGGACTGGTTCCGTCGCTTCCTTGGGCCCACCTTGGATCCCTTTGCTGCGGAGATGACTGGCGAGTTTGCGTCTCAGCTTACCCGGTGCGCGCCTAAGCGGTTCGCTACTTGTGCCTCCCTGAACTCCATCTTCCAAGTCCAGGATCTCAGCCACTCCCTCACTGTGGTAAGTGTTTTGTAATTTTGTTTTTCCCCTTATTCTTTTTTTTTTTGGAGATTCTTTCTTATACTTGTATTGTTGTTTAGCTTGCTACTGAAGCTGGCCGCCTCTCCGAGAACATAATCAACCATGGCTTCGTTCTGTCTGATTTTGGGGACATGAATGAAGTGAGGAAGGTCCTCCAGGATCTTACTACGGAGAGGCAGCTTTACCAGGAAGCTGTTGAGCGCCGGGAGGCTGCTGCCAAAGCCAATGAGGAGGAGGCTAAGCGGAGGGAAGCCCAGGCGGAGGCGATGATCCGGGATGAGGCCATGCGGAGAGACAGGCTGGAGGCCAAGCACCAAAACGAGCTGAGGGCGGAAGGTGAGGCCACTACAAAGGCCAAGCGGGAGCTCCGGGAGGCCAGGGAAGCCTTGGACGAGATGGTTGCCAAGGTGAGATCCTTAGAGGAAACTCACCAGGCAAACTTAGAGTCCAGGGCCGCTCTAACCGCGGAGCTGAAGGAGCTCAGGGACTTCAAGGAACAAGCCTCAAAGAAGGCAAAAAGAGCTGAGCTTCTTTCTCCCGTTTCCTGCGGCCGGTGCCCTAAGCGCTTCGATGATGGAGTATTCATGGCTTGGTCTACCAATGACCAAAATATCAAGCTTACCTTCTACCCCAAACCTGAGGAGATGATCGCAAAATTTCGGGAGAAGAAGAAGAAGCTTGATGCCATGGTGGAAGCACGCATCGGACCTCGTCTCCCTCCGCGTATTGACTAAGCCGCTTCGAGATTAACCCAGTACAACCAGGATTTCACCCCACTTCTCTTATTATTATTATTTTTTTATATATATATATTTGTTTACATACAGCTACTTTGAGACAATACATTTATGTAGCTGTTTTTTATTTAAAGGGGAGACAATTTCTAAGGCTTGTCCCCGGGCCATTTGTATATATTTTGACCTGCCCTTTGGGCTAGGATATTTATATGTGATCTAGTTTTACACACATATTTCTCTTTTTTGACCTGTCCTTTGGATCAGGATTTTTATACTTATGCTTTTTATTTTTGTGCATACTTTTTTTTTGACCTGCCCTTTGGGTCAGGATATTTTACTTAGTTTGTTTTCTGTCTGTCCGTGCGGTATACCCTAGTACCCCCCTGAGTGGCATAGAAACTTTGTTTTTAAGGCACTCAGTTTTATTCAACATGTGGAGGAGGTATACATTTAGACGGTACAAACTCTTTAAACAAAGTCTAAGTTACATTTTTGGCTATTGGTAATATTTTGTGAGGTGATCGGCATTCCAGGCTCTTGGCACAATGGTTCCATCCATTCTTTTTAGCTTGTAAGTGCCTGAGCCGATTTCGTCCTCGATTTCATATGGTCCTTCCCAATTTGGCCCAAGTACCCCCACTCCGGGTTCCTGTGTGGCTGGGAAGACTCTTCTTAGGACCATATCCCCAATAGCAAATTTTCTGTTTTTAACCTTAGAGTTAAAATACTTGGTCACCTTCTTTTGATAAGCTGCCATCCGTATTTGAGACTCATCCCGGAGTTCTTCGACTTGATCCAAAGCCTCTTGAAGCAAAGCTTGATTCGTGGCTGGATCGTAAGTCGTTCTCCTATGGGATGGGAATAACGTTTCTACCGGGACCATCGCTTCACAACCGTACGCCATTGAAAAAGGCGAGTGACCGGTCGTGGTTCTGGGGGTCGTCCGGTAGGCCCATAACACTCTTGGCAACTCTTCAGGCCAGTTGTTTTTGCAGGCCGGCAGCTTTTTCTTCAGGGTGACCTTTAGGATTTTATTGACTGCTTCCGCTTGACCGTTTGTTTGAGGTCTGGCCACCGCGGAGAAGCTTTTCACTACTCTGTGTTGGTTGCAGAAGTCAGTAAATTCCTCACAATCGAATTGCTTTCCATTGTCAGAGACTATTTTGTGAGGCAAGCCATATCGACACACTATGTTTTTGATAACAAAGTCCAGTGCTTTTTTAGCAGTTATTGTCTTCATGGGCTCAGCCTCCGTCCATTTGGTGAAGTAGTCTACTGCTACTATTGCATACTTTACTCCTCCTTTTCCTATTGGCAGGGACCCAATAAGATCTATTCCCCATACCGCGAAGGGCCAGGGACTAGTCATCAGGGTGATTTCATTTGGAGGAGCTCTCGGTATGTTCGCGAACCTTTGACACGAATCACACTTTTGGACGTAGTCTATGCAATCTTTTTTCATTGTTGGCCAAAAGTACCCTTGTCTCAATATTTTCTTTGAGAGACTGGGTCCTCCCATATGATCTCCATAGAACCCTTCGTGGACCTCTAGCATGATTTGTCTAGCTTCAGGGTCCGATACACACCTTAACTAAGGCATGCTGAGTCCTCTTCGGTAGAGAATTTGATCCATCATTACATAACGATGAGCCTGATACTGAATCTTACGAGACAGTGCCCTTTCTTGGGGCAACTCACCTTTTGTTATGTATTTTATGATGGGGACCATCCAGCTGGGTTCTTCCCCAACTGTTATCGTGGTCTCTTTTATTTTGATGCTTGGCTCTGCCAAGCGTTCCACTGGTACTACCCCCAGCTCTTCGATTTCGCTATCTGAGGCTAACTTAGCCAGACAGTCCGCGTGAGCGTTCTGTTCCCAGGGATTCTTTCTATTTTGTAGTCCGTAAACTCGTGGAGTAGTTCCCGGACTATTGTTACATACGCGGCCATTCGCTCGCCGCATGTTTGGTATTCTCCGGATACCTGGTTTACGACCAGTTGGGAATCACTTTAGACTTCCAATCTTTTGGCTCCTAGAGCTCTTGCTAATTTTAGTCTTGCTATTAGGGCTTCATATTCGGCCTCATTGTTTTGAAGCTGTGAAGTCAAACCGTAGGGCCGCCTGGAGTCGCAGTCCGGTTGGTGATATCATTGCTACTCTGGCTCCGGAACCGTTTTCGTTGGAGGCTCCGTCTACAAATACTCTCCATGTGGGGATTGGCGGTACCGGCATATTCGCGGTTGCCTCTGCTTCGTTACATTCAGTAATGAAGTCTGCCAAGGCTTGGCCTTTTATAGAAATTCGGGGCATGTAGTGCAAGTCGAATTGACTTAGCTCCATTGCCCACTTGAGGAGCCTTCCGGATGCTTCAGGTTTTTGGAGGACTTGCCGGAGCGGGTGATTGGTCAGTATCTTGATCGGATGTGCTTGGAAGTATGGCCTCAACTTCCTTGACGCCATCAGGAGGCAAAAAACCAGCTTTTCAATGACTGGATATCTTGTTTCGGCTCCTATCATGCGCTTACAGACATAATACACGGGATGTTGAGTTTTCTCTTCTTCCCGGACTAGGGCAGCGCTGACCGCGTGTTAGGAGACAGCCAAATAAAGAAATAGGTCTTCTCCGAGGACGGGTTTTGATAAGATAGGAGGCTTGGCCATGTGCTCTTTTAGCTTTTTGAATGCCTCCTCGCACTCGTCCGACCATTCGAACTTCTGGCACTTCTTTAATACGTTGAAGAAGGGTATGCACTTGTCCGTGGACCGTGAGATGAAGCGGCTTAAATCAGCTACCTTTCCAGTCAGGCTCTGCACATCTTTATGCTTTTTGGGGGATGGCATGCTCAGGAGAGCCTGGATTTTCTCTGGATTTGCCTCAATCCCTCTTTGACTGACGATGAAGCCCAGGAACTTTCCTGATTTGACCCCAAAGGTGCATTTCTTTGGGTTGAGCTTCATGTCGTATCTCCGGACCACTTCGAAGCATTCTTCTAAGTCGCTTGCATGGCTGTTGCATGCTTTGGATTTGACGAGCATGTCGTCTACATAAACCTCCATATTTCGCCCCAGAAGGCCTTTAAACATCCGGTTAACCATTCTCTTATAGGTTGCTCCGGCGTTTTTCAGTCCGAAGGGCATGACTCAGTAACAGTATACCCCCTTATCGGTCCTGAAGCTAGTGCACTCCTGGTCTGCCGTATGCATTTTTATTTGATTGTACCCAGCATAGGCGTCCATGAAGGATAGCAGTTTGAATCTAGAAGTGGCATCTACCATCTGGTCGATCCTGGGCAGCGGGAAGCAGTCCTTCGGACAAGCTTTGTTTAGATCGGTGAAATCTATACAAACTCGCCAAGTTCCGTTCGGCTTGGGCACCAGGACCGGATTGGCCAGCCACTCCGGATAGTATACGTCGCGGATCATGCCGTTAGTCAAAAGTTTGTCCACCTCTTTCCCCAGAGCTTCGGCTTTCACCGAGTCGAGCGGGCGTTGCTTTTGCTGGACGGGGGGCATGTTCAGATTGACGTTGAGTACGTGGGTGATGACATGAGGGCTTATGCCAGTCATGTCTTCTTGGCGCCATGCAAAGATGTCGATGGCGCCCTTCAGTGTTTTTATTTATTTTTCTTTTTCCTCCGGATCTAGGTTCTTCCCCAGCCGGAGTACTTTGGTGGAGTCGAGGTCGCACACTGATAATTCCTCGACATCCTCCATTAGTTCCACAATTCTTTCGGACCCCACACGGGGGTCTAACTCATCCTCTTCAGCCACTTCTGGCTCAGCTGACTCCCGGACCATTAGCACGGGCAGGTGGGTTGCGACATTATAACATTGTCTTGCTTCCTCCTGGTTTCCTCTCACCGTTCCGATCTCGGCCTCCCGGGTTGGGAACTTGAGGCACAGGTGCCGAATCGATGTGACTGCGCCAAGGTCTACCAAGGCCGGTCGGCCGAGGATCGCGTTGTAGGCCGTCGGACAGTCCACCACTACGAAAGTGCAGTATTTGAATGTGCTCTGGGGGGTGTCCGGGAACAGGGTGACTGGAAGCCTTACTTTTCCCATTGGGATAAGTGTCGTCCCATTAAACCCTGTGAGCTGGGACCCACTAGGTGAGAGGTCCCGGTCCGTCAAGCCTATCGCGGTGAAGGCTTCCTTGAAGAGTAGGTTCACGGAACTTCCATTGTCAATTAAGACTCTGGCCACAACTTTATTCGCGATGGGGGTCTCTATGACCAATGGGTCATGATGAGGGAAGCGCACTGTCTTGGCGTCTTCTTCCGTGAACGTGATGGGTTGGTCCATCAACTGGGGCCTTTGAGCTGGGAGTTGAGTAACTTCCCAAACCTTACTGTGCTTCGCGGCCCCTGCATATCGCTTAAGCTCTTTGCGAGTAGTTCCTCCGATATGGGGCCTTCCGGAGATCATGGCTACCCTCCCATTAGGCCGGGGCGGCAGACCGGGGATGTGCTGGGCGTCGCCCGTGGGAGCAGCTGGAGCCAATGCCCCTGCTGTACTCCCCGGTGTTCCCTGAGGCATACCCACAGTCGCCTGGCCCGGATTGAGGTGGGGCAACCTATTTTTGATCCACTCGTAGAGGTGGCCTAATCGGATTAGATTTTCAATCTCGTCCTTGAGATTCTTACATTCATTGGTGCTATTACCGATGTCGTTGTGGTACTCGCATCTCTTGCTCGGATCTCTCCGGGAGCTATCTCTGTACAACGGTTGTGGTCTCCGGTAGTGTGTATTTTGCTTAGTAGCAAAGTACACACGCTCTTGGGAGTCCGACAGCTCCGTGTATTGAGTATACTGTGGGGTGTACCCCCTTTTCTGGCGCTTCTCTCCCGTCCGGGTGCTACCCTTAGAGGACCTTTTACTCCTCGAGCCCTGGGAAGGGCCTGCCAGGCTAACAGCCGGAGCAGAGTGCGAAGGAGCTTGTCCATTCACTCCGGACGGGTTGCCGAAGTGGGATGACGCTGGTGCCAAGGCCTGGCCCTGGCTATATCCGGGGGTAGCGGAGAATTGTATGCCACTTGCTTGTGGAGTCGCAGTCGGGGCAGTACCCGAGGGCGATACTCCGGGCATGTACCCTGCTATTTAGGTGGGATAGTATCCTCCGTAAGCCACGATTTGGGCTTCTTCAAGGTTGATATATTTTTGGACTCTCTTCTGGAAGTCCTGAAGGCTAGCGGCTCCTTCTTGCTACAGTTCATTCCAAAAAGGAGTCCCAGTGCGGATGCCTGCTTGGAGAAGTGCAAGCTGTTGTCCGTCGTCAACTTTCTTGGTTTTCGAGGCTTCCTCTCGGAACCTCTTTATATAATTCTTCAAGGTCTCGGTGGGCAGTTGCTTGATATTAGTCAAGGCGCTGACTTCCAGATTGACCTTTCTTGTGGCGACAAACTGTCTTCGGAAGTTGGTCTGTAGTTTGTTCCAACAGCCCACGGATCCCGATTCCAATTTTTTGAACCATTCCTCCGCGGACCCACTTAGGGTAAGTGGGAAGCACAGACATTCGGCGTCATTGCTGACCCTCATGACCGTTATGACACGGTTGAACCGTGACAAGTGGTCGCTAGGATCGGAGTTCCCGGTATAAGCTGCCATTTCGGGCATCTTGAAGTTCTTAGGGAGCTCTGCCTCTAAGATGTGCTTAGCACATGGCTCCCGATCCTCGCTGTCCGAGTCGGAGTCATCTCCTTTCTGTCTCCGGGAGACTCGGGCAATGTCTTTTCGAAGTATGGCGAGTTCCGCCATAATTCCTTCATTTAACGTACCCGTGGAGACCGCGGGTCCGTATCTATTTTGGTCAAGGTGATCTCATAGATCACCTTGGTTCCCTTTGATTTGATTTCTCAGATCAACGGGAGGACACCTCTGTCCTCTTCTCCCTCTACCCCCGGGTTCTTGGTGCACGGAAACACTTTTTTGGTCCTCTCGATCCTGAGGGCCAAAGCTCCCCTTTTGGGGCTTGCCCCTGTGCGGACCTTTCCCTTTAGGGAAATGTGAGCGGACCCTTCGCGGATCCTGCGCCTTTTTCTTTCGCCCTGGGGTAGAAGTAGGGTTCTTTGTTTGGTTCCCTTCAGCAGGGTACCTTATAGGGCTAGGCTCCCTAGATTTCTGCTGTTGGGAACTAGGCGAAGACGTCGCTGGCTACTTGTCAAGTCCAGCGGTCATTGCCTTGGGGTGCACGTGAATGCGAGCTGCCTCCATGGCTTTTTGCATGGCCAGCATCACTTCTTGCATTTTCTGGTTTTGCGCTTTCTGAGCTTCGATCTCGGCTTCGTAATCGATATCTTTTTGTAAGAGAAGCACCAGTTCCGAGTAACTACCTTCGTCGTAGGCATACTCATCGAGGTTTCCCTCGTAGTCATCAACGGGGATTATTTCCTCTTCCTCGGACCCCTCTGCTGCTCTTGAGGCTACATCTTCCTCATTCGGGTCTCGAGCGTCTTCAAGAGGGCGAGGCTGACGAGTACTTCTAGTCTCCACCATGTTTGTGAAGTCAAGTGTTCGTTTACAGTGGCTTTCTTCAGCTCTCAATGAAAGCACCAAAATGTTGACCGAGATTTTCGGCAACTAATAAAATATTATAAAATTACTGAGCTGTAAGAAAGTGAGAGAAGGATTTTTACGTGGTTGGGGCGTTAATGAGACTTAGTCCACGAGTCTTTGTTATTTATGGATGTCTTTAATACAGAGAATATACTTGGGAGAGTTTCACCCTTATAAATACAGAGAATGTTCTTGGTGAGTATTTACTCTACTTGCTCATATGCAGCCCAAGATTCTCGATTCCATTTAATGAGCTTTGAGGGGGTATTTATAGTGTTTTTGGTGGGGTGATCCCTAGAATTGTCCTTACAAGTGTATCTGTAAGTATCTATAAAGTTGGGTATTCCCAATGAATATACCATGGGTAATGCATGGTCAAATCCCTAGGTGCTGTAGGGTTTTTATGTGGAATGTCCTTTTTGCCTTTTGATTGGCGTGACTCTTCACAGTGTAGCCGTCGCTAGACTTAAATGATCATTACTGTGCCGCTGCTGGTTGGAGGTTGTGCCGTCAGACTTTATTGTGTGTAGCAGTCCCAACACGCTTCCTCCCATGCGGCATTTAATGCAACTTGATTGCTCAGGAGAAACCTGACACCTCGCGGAGATGCCTTAGCGTTATATAAGCTTCCGGGAGCATATAGAGTTCCATGTACCTTCTCCGGGGGCTACATCCTAGATGTTACCTTATGGCATAAAGACTTAGCAAATATTGCGAATTGCTTGATCCACGTGTCCTTATCTGGTTGGTCCACGTATATTGGGCAAAATCAGGGGCAACACTAAGATTTCGTATTTTTGAATTCAGGACAGACATATACAAGTGGTCATTATGAATGTATACGAGTTTTGGATTTGCTGCATTGTTGGGAATATGTTGCGAGAAGCATTTAAGGAAGTTTTCTCGAGGATTAGCTATGGAAATTTGGATATTGAATGAGAGAAGAAAAATATTATTTTGCAAACAAACCAAAAGAAAAATGTTGAGTACTTCATCTTTCTTTAGTCCTAATTGTTTTTGAATTACTATGACTAGAAAATTATGCTATTTATAGCATTATATATTGGAGCGGGGCAAAGAAATTAACTAAATATTTCATAATTTAGTACTCATTAAATAGTCACATGTGGTAAAAAAAAGTTCACAAAAATTAGGCACCTTTGTTAGGTGCAGTCCTTATTAAAAATAAATGTTAGATGCCATTTTGAAATATTCTATTAAAAATAAAAAATAAAAAAAAGAAATTGGCTATGCAAAAAAAAAAAAAAGACTTGCAAATATTTATCTATGGATCCATTTTCTTTCAATATGCTAGTTTGGGGATATAGGTACCTATGGCACCTTCCACTTTATTTATTAATGTATTTCTTTTTTGCAATAATATTGAAATATGCAAATATACCTAATAATACCGATTATCGTTTCCATAAATAAGACTTATCAAGTACCAATGATTACGCCCAAACTTCTCTTTACAAAGCGGTTGTTGTAGTGTAGCATGGGCGGTCGTGTCCACAGAGAGATATCTTATCAGAAAGTGATTAGTAGAACTTTAAGCGCAAAAAGTAAATAAATCGTTGGTGGTTTTTGAGAAAATTTTGAAAATAAATTTAAAGCAAATAAAATTGGTAGAAAATTATAATAAAAAAATGATAAGGTTTCAAGAATCACCTATATGTTTGGCTCATTTATTTGGGTTTTGATTCACACATATAACACAATTAAATTATTCACTTCCCAATAATTTAATCGGAAGATAAAACTTGAAGAACATATAATAAAAAAAAAATGTATTTGAGTAATATAGAATTCTCACATTAAGATTGTAGAAAATAATCTTATGAAAAATCTAAGAATGACAATATACCTTTTGTTTGGTAATAATGCAATAAGAGATTAATCATAAAATTATAATATTAATGTATATTTATCCTAATCATATTCACATAGAAAAAGCATGACTATTTCTATATAATACTAAATAGATAAATATATTAATATAGAGATAAAAAAAAAAGAAGAAAAATATACTACTCAAATGTATAAACTTTAAGCACTTGGTGAATCAAAACACAAGTAAATATTACCTCACATATAAGATCATCATTTACCTTATCTAGGAAACTAGCCAAAAATGCTAGTCATTCTCACAATAATCTAAAAAGAAAATATGAGAAGAGATAGATAAAATAAAACTAAAATTTACTATAGTTTTTGCCAATGAAAAATTACACACCAAATGTGTACAAGAGGTCTCCTTTATATAGTGTTTTTGGAGACACAAATGTGAAATAAAATCCATGCATAGAATTAAAAAGGAAAGCTGAATAAATTTAAATTGAAAATAGCTTAATTTTTGGGATTAGAAATTTAAAGTGCACAATTGAGGCATGCTTGAGACGTTCCTTGTCAGCAACAACTAATCAAATTGAAAATATACAATTTGATTAAGCCAAATCAGAAAGAAGATAATCTTGAACGTGGCCATTAAATTACAATCCCCAACTCCCTTGCCACATGTCGTACTCATAGGGAAATGGAACCAATCAAAATTGTTAATCCTCTTTGAATGTGATCCAATTTTACAACTGCTATTGAGTTGTACAAACTAGAGAGAATAAAATCAATCTTAGATTTTCTCATGGGTTTATGCTATTGGGCTTCTCCTTTTGTCAACTTTACCAAAAATCATTTTCTTTCCTGCAAAATGAACATAAACTAAATTTAAAATAATATTTTCAATTATATAATATATCATATTAATTTCATGAAAATATTAATCAAAACTTAATTTAATTTAAACTTTAACATCAATAAAATGATATTTTTGACCACTAATCACAACCCCCAACTAGCTTATTGCTAGTCTCTAGCAATTCAAGCGGAGAAGAAAATTATCAAGCTGAATAATCAAGTCACACCAATCAAAACCAGCCATGCATTTTAAAATATCATCAAGAAATCAGAAATTGCTAAGCAAACTACTTAGTTGTAACCCCAGAGTTGTGGGTGTGTGCACCAAACCATATCCATTTCTTACCACAAGCCATAACACAAATAGCATCGAAAAATCTCAAAAGCGTAAAGGTCTCAACTCCAATTTCCTCACAGGCATTGAAAGTATTTATTTTTTTTTTATGGGAGAGATGACACTCTTGGAGTTGGAATTGTAACAATTAACGCTCAAATGAGAGAAGACAAACTTTTTAGGACAAACAATTTGAACAAATATTGATCATAAGATAGGAAAATCAAATAATTAGAATTTAAATGACAAACAACCTTTGGGATTTACAAGAGACTTGAAGAATAAAGAGCCAACTAAAAGAAAATTGTAAATATTAGAAAAGAACGCTTTTTCTTTTTTTTTAAGAAACACATGAAGTGATGTTTCTTTCATTCAATTTTTTATATGGAACAATTTTTTTTTTTTTTTGTAAAAAGAAAATACAATAACGAAATGTTGCTCTTGTTCTATTTTTTTTTTCTCTTTTTATTTTCTTTTTTTTTATTAATTTAATTTTTTTTTTGAATTTTTTGTTTTTTGATTTTTTTTACAAGAGGCAACATAAAAATACATGAATAAAAAGAAATATGAAAAATAACATTACAACAAAGGCTCTTTTAACAAATGAAATTGTCCCTCCAGTATATGTCATGTGTTTAAATTCTAAAAATCTAAATTGACCAACTCAAATGATCAATAAAAGTTCAAAAAGTCGTTTTCTCAACTCTCACAACTTACAAAAAAAATATGGAAAACTTTAAGCTTGAAAATTTTCTCAACTATTTGTGTTAACAACCATCTTACCACATGTTTGGAAAGTGCATTAAAGAACTCTGAAAATCACTCCTTAATAGCTAAACATAGCAAAATCCAACTCAAACAAAATATTTCAATCATGCTTAGAAAATTTTGAGAAAATTTGACTTAAAAGTTCAACACAACAATGTAATTCTCCAAATGAAAGCTCACCAGAACTTACCACCCCCAACCGAAAATCAGACAGTGTCCTCAATGTCAAAATAAATATGCAATGAAAAAGATAGGGGAAAGAGAACACCTGGAAGATGACAATATCCATGGGGCGGTAATTGAAACAACCTGATAACACAAAACAAACCCAAAACAAACGAAAACGAAAACGAAAACACACAAAACTAATAGAAAAGTAAAAAAATATATATATATAAAATAAAATAAAACATGTAAAAGAAATGAACAACTCAGAGTGTATAGATAGGGTCCTTAAGAAGGACCTCTTCAACATGATCTCAACTTACCTGGGTGGAAATGCAACCGAGAATCATAAAGATGCACCTTTTGATTCACCTCAAAATTCTTTCTCAGGATCTGTTTATCATGAGCAACTTTCATTTTTTCCTTGTAGATCCTGGAATTATCATATGCCTCATTTCTCAACTCCTCAATTTCAGACATGTACCGAGTTTGCGATTAATGCCTGCAGCATTAAGATCAAAATTAAAGGCTTTGACAGCCCAATATGCCTTATGCTCAAGTTCAACAGGCAAATGACAAGCTTTCCCATAAACAAGTCGATAGGGAGACATCCCAAGAGGGGATTTGAAAGCAGTACGGTATGCCCAGAGAGCGTCAAGAAGACGAGAAGACCAATCTTTTCTGTCTGGATTTACCGTTTTTTCCAGAATTTGTTTTATCTCCCTATTGGCTAACTCCGCTTGCCCATTGGTCTGCGGATGGTAAGAATTAGCAACCTTATGGAGCACACCATACTTCTGCATGAGAGCCTCAAAAGACTTGTTGCAAAAGTGTGTGCCTTGATCACTAATGATAGCACGAGGCGTACCGAACCTTGACAAAATGTTTTCCTTCAAGAACTTGGTAACTGTTGCATTATCATTGGTTCGACAAGGTGCAGCCTCAACCCATTTAGAAACATAATCCACAGCAAGGAGAATGTAAAGGTAACCAGAAGATGATGGAAATGGTCCCATGAAATCTATACCCCAACAATCAAATATCTCAATCACAAGAATAGGGTTCAAGGGCATCATGTGACGACGAGATAGAGAGCCTAACTTTTGGCACCTCACACATGAACGACAAAATTCGTTGGTGTCTTTGAACAAAGTGGGCCAATAAAGGCCACACTGTAAGATTTTTGCAGTAGTTTTCTTCACAGAGAAGTGACCACCACAAGCATCATTGTGACAAAAGTTCAAAATACTAGACACCTCATCATCAAGGATGCATCTTCGTATGATCTGATCGGGGCAATACTTGAACAAGTATGGATCATCCCAATAGAAATTGCGCACCTCGACCAGAAACTTGCGTCTATCTTGTGAACTCCACTCAGAAGGAAGTTCACCTGTTACTAAGTAGTTAACTATGTGTGCATACCACGGTAACTTAGTAACAATGAAGCGCTTGTTCATCGGGGAAATCATCACGAATAGGTGGATCATCAGCAGAATCACTAAATTCAAGTCGAGACAAGTGATCTGCGACGACATTCTCAACACCTTTCTTGTCTTTGATTGTGATGTCAAATTCTTGCAATGGAAGGATCCACCGTATTAAGCGCGCCTTAGTATCCTTTTTGGAAAGGAGGTACTTAAGGGCAGAATGATCTGTGAAGATCGTAATAGGTGAACCAATCAAGTAAGCTCGAAATTTGTCAAGAGCAAAGACAACAGCAAGCAACTCTTTTTCAGTAGTGGAATAGTTCATTTGAGCACTATTAAGAGTTCGACTTGCATAATAGACAACAAAAGGTTTCCCCTCCCTTCGTTGTCCCAAAACAGCTCCAACAGCAAAATTACTTGCATCACACATGATTTCAAAAGGCAAATTCCAATCAGGTGACTGTATGATGGGAGCGGACGTTAATTTTGCAACAAGTGTTCGGAATCCATCCTCACACTTTTGTGTCCACTCAAAATTAGCATCTTTGGCGAGGAGGTTGCACAGTGGACGAAAAATCATTGAAAAGTTTTGGATGAACCTCCTATAAAAACCAGCATGCCCAAGAAAAGATCTAACATCTTTGACAGTCTTTGGAGTGGGCAAATTAGAAATGAGATCAATCTTAGACTGATCTACCTCAATCCCTCTTTCGGAGACAATGTGTCCCAAGACTATGCCTGAAGATACCATGAAATGGCATTTCTCCCAATTGAGTACAAGACCTTTCTCAATACATCGTGTTAAAACAGCTTCTAAAGTAAGAAGGCATGTTTCGAAAGAACTTCCAAAGACTGTTAGATCATCCATAAATACTTCCATACATTTTTCAACCATGTCACTGAAAATGCTCATCATGCACCTTTGGAAGGTGGCTGGTGCATTACACAGTCCAAATGGCATACGCCGAAAAGCATAAGTACCGAAAGGACATGTAAAAGTGGTCTTATCTTGATCCTCCAATGCAATCTCGATTTGATAATAGCCTGAATAGCCATCAAGAAAGCAATAAAAAGGATGCCCAGCCACACGTTCAAGGATTTGGTCGATAAATGGAAGTGGGAAATGATCCTTACATGTAAAGCCCGCTTAGTTAATTTGGAAATTAGCAGTTATTTATGTTAATCATGAAATTATTTATAGCTATTTAAATAATTTATCATTGTTATTTATGGAATTCAGATATGCATATTTATGTCATCAGCAGTTTTTATATTTCGCATTTCCGGTGTCCGGTATTTTGGAACGCGGCGTTTGGCTCAGTAGAAATCACAACTTAGTATGTTAGTATTTTGGGGGCGGGTTTTAGACATTGGGAATGTCGGGAATGGCCGGGAATTTAGAATGTCCCAAAAATACCCCTTTAGTATGATTTTAGTGATTTTATGGTGGAGGGGCAAAATAGTCTTTTTGCCCCATTAGTATTTTGTCTTATATGATTTAATAAATGAAATAAATGTTTAATTTATGCATGTTATTTGGCTGAAAGAATTAGTGTGTAAAGACTCCTTTTTACTCATTTTTTTTCATTCAACTTAGAAAAATAGAAAAAAATTTCAAAAAAGGCTCTCTCTTTCCTCTCTTCCTCTCTCGGCTGGTGGGGTGATCTTAGGGCTGGGATTTCTGAATTTTCAAGCTAATTCCATTGCATTCTAAGTGTTCTTCATCCTAGGTAAGGTCTCTAAGCTTTTCCTTTTGTAATTCAAGAAAATGATGAAAATGGATGAAAATGCATGTGATTTTTGAGAGATGTTTCTGCTGTGTTTTGTTGTTAATTTAGGTTGTTTTAAAGCATGATTATTGTTGTTGTTTAAGCTATGTTAGAAGCATGTAGGTTAGATTGTTAAAGCCTTGAGTTTTCTTTGCAAAAGTTATGAATTTTGAATGAAAATGTGATGTTTTGTTTCTGTGAATTGCTGGATGTTGTTGTTTGTTTTCAGAGGTTATATTATGCTAGTTTAAGAGGTTTTAAGCTAGTTTGATTGCATGTTAGGTGGTTTTGCTCAAGCTTGAGTTTGGAACTCAAAGCTTGAGCTCCAATGGTGAATTTCGTATATGTGGTTTCTGGGTAGGTTTGAGGCCTTGGAATTGTTATTTGGGGCATATAGAACAGGTCTGGAAAGTTTGGGATCAATTGGGTTCGAATTGGTCAAGTTAGGAGATTTTTAGTTTGTCGCTCGCGAGGAACCGGAATTCGGTTGAGCATCCGAATTCCGGATGGGGTCCCGAATTTTCCCGTAACCGGAATTCGGTTGGGCAACCTGGCACGGCCGTTGGGGATTTTTCAGAACCCTAGTTTTCCTCGTTTTTGGGTTTCTAGGGGTATTGCCATGCTTTTTATCGATAGGGAAACTTTTAGTTTCAAGTTTTAGTCCCCGGGAAGTGATTTAGCGTGTCACTTATAGCGTTGTGATTTTTATGGTTTAGGAGCCAGTAATCCGCCGTTCAGCTTCGGGCCGTAAATGTTGACCGGCACACCTGAAATCGGAATCCAGGTAAGATTAGTATAACAATATGCATATGTAGATTACATGTTTAGCGTGCATGTAGGAAGCCTGTTAGATTACATTAGCTATGTATTTAGGCTTCGAACCACCCAACCCTGTCACGTCGGTACAGCCGGAGTATGACCAAGAATGAGTATGACCGGCTCGACCGATCAGCCGACACCGGTTGGTGGTTCGGTCTATTGACCTATCCCGTCGGTACAGCCGGAGTATGACCAGCAATGGAGTATGACCGGCTCGACCGATCGAGAGGATACTTGTCAATAGTACCGTCCCCCGAACGTTCAAAACTCGGTACCATGTTGGACATGGCGGTAGTGCTCGGTACCATGTTGGACATGGCGAGCGGGACTCGGCATCGTGTTGGACACGGCAGTCAGTTTTATGTATGATATTTTTATGCTTTTCTTACTGAGTCTGTCGACTCACAGTTTATGTTCATGTGTAGGTAAAGGCAAGGCTGTAGCTGATGGACCGTGAGCGAGCTTATGGGATTTTACATGTCGGGGCGGTTAGGCCTGGAGCGTACGATCCTCGGGATGCGAGGCCGAGATTTTGTAACTGTCGTTAGACGACTTTATTTTGATGTAAAAGTTGAATAGTAAAAAAGTTTGTAAATATTTTTATAAATCGGGATCCCGAGACTTTTTGCAAAATGGTTTATAAGTTTAATGAAAAAGCAAAATTTTAATTAATCACGTTTTTCCATAAACCTCGTTGACTAGCAACGAGCTGCACAAAGACGTTTAAAAATCACGTAATACGCCTAAGATAGTTAGGGTGTTACAATTTGGTATCGTAGCCGCGGTTGTCTTCCGAAGATCGTCACGACATGTACAATCATCATCAGCAGTTAGCTCGGTTCACGGTTCAGTAAGCCTTTATTGCTTTAGTAGTTTATTTTATTCAGTTATGAAAAAGAAAAGCCTGTTAGGAAGCATGTTAGTAGCCTGATAGTAGAATAGGCGCATGTTTCATTTCTAATTTCCAAATTAAGCGGCATTAGTAAGCTCGCCTTGAATACGACCTGATATGCCAACTCTTGGTTTCGCAGGCGGTTCTAACTAGATGGACGCCAGGCGGACTACCAGGAGTCGAGGCAACTCCGTGGGGTCGAATCAGGGAGAGGGAGCTCGGTTTCCCCCACCTGCTAGGGGCCGAGGTAGAGGTCCCCGAGGCAGGGCTCGTGGTCGGGGTGATGAGAACCCGCCACAGCTGCCTGTGCTCCCCCGCCCGATCGGGGAGCCCCGAATTGGGAGTTGCGGTTTGCGGAGATGCAAGCCCGGATCGAAGAACAAGACCTCGAGATTCGTAGGTTGAGACGGCGGGGTGCTCCTGCAGGTCCGGTGCGGCAGTTCCGGTGGCACCCGCCCTGCCGCCTGTGCCGAGATGGTAGTGGCGGCCCATAGATTGGAACCTTTGTATGAGCGGTTCGGAAGCAAGCACCTCCGTATTCCCGGGAGGTCCGGATGTATCGAAAGCCGAGCGGTGGCTTACGGTGATCACCGAATCTTGAACTTCATGGGTGTCACCGTAATGACAGAGTGGTGTGCGCCACATTCCGGGCCTGTGAGGATGCCCCGGTATGGTGGGACATGGTGTCTCGGATTCACGATGTCACCACCATGACACCGGGAAAGGTTCCAGGAACTCTTCAACGTGAAATACTACAATGAGGCGGTTAGAAGCGCCAAGAGGAAAGAGTTCGTTCACCTGACCCAGCGGGAGAACATGAGTGTCACTGAGTATACTACTCAGTTTGACCGGTTGGCGAGGTTAGCCTCGGGAATTGTGCCGACCGACTTCAGCAGGAAGGAGAAGTATCTGGATGGGTTGAATCCCAAGATCAGGCATGACCTGATGATTACCACTGACGACAGCACCACCTATGCTCAGATGGTGGAGAAGGCACTGCGAGCTGAGGGCGCAGTGGGGTGTATGTCAGATTCGGCCGATCTCGGTTGGTGGCGGAGCTCCTACCCCTCCCGCATCGGGCCGGCAGGGGAGTAGTGGTTCGGCCATTGATCGGAGGAAGAGGGCACCCATCGGCTTCGGCGGCTCGAGCGAACAAGAGGTTCGGGGGAACCGAACGAGAGGAGTCGTCCCGGTGGTAATGAGACCCGATTCTCCTACCCCGAGTGCCCTAGCCGCAAGAGGCATCATCGGGGAGAGTGCAAGGGGCGGGGATGCTTTCATTGTGGCATGCCCGGCACTTCAAGAGGGAATGTCCCCGGCTCGGCCGGAGGCACCGAGAGCTCCAGCGATACCCACTCCAGCCAGGGTGTTCGCTATCACGCAGGCTGATGCAGATGCCAGCCCATCAGTTGTTACAGGTCAGATTTTTATTAACGACTCGCTTTATTCAGTGCTGTTTGATTCTGGGGCTACACGTTCTTATGTGGCGGCCAGAGTCTTTAGTAAATTGGGTAGACCCTTTGATAGATATGAATCAGGGTTTGGAACCCTGTTACCTGGCGGAGAATTGGTTATCTCCAATAGGTGGATTAGGTCTATGCCGATCAGGATAGATGGTAGAGAGTTAAGCGCTGATCTGATAGAGATGAGTTTAGTCGAATTTGATATTATTTTAGGAATGGATTTCCTATCTAAATATTCGGCGAGTATTGATTGCAAGAGGAAGATGGTGGTCTTCCAACCGGAAAGTGAAGAACCGTTCGTATTTGTGGGTTCGGTTCAGGGATCTCGGATCCCGGTGATCTCGGCTATGTCAGCGAGAGAATTATTGCACGGTGGGTGCTTAGGGTTTCTGGCCGTGGTGGTGGACACCACTCGGCCAGACACCATTCGGCCAGAGGACATCAGTGTGGTTCGGGAATTTTTGGACGTTTTTCCCGAAGAACTTCCAGGGTTACCACCTCATCGGGAGATTGACTTCGTGATTGACTTGGCACCAGGGGTGGATCCGGTTTCTAAAGCCCCGTATAGGATGGCTCCAACTGAACTTAAGGAGTTAAAGATTCAGCTCCAGGGGTTGCTTGACATAGGGTTCATTCGGCCCAGTGTGTCACCTTGGGGAGCCCCTGTTTTGTTCGTGAAGAAGAAGGATGGATCTATGAGGATGTGCATCGACTACAGAGAGTTGAACAAGCTGACGGTGAAGAACAAATATCCATTACCTAGGATCGATGACTTGTTCGATCAGCTTCAGGGGAAGACGGTCTTTTCTAAGATTGATCTCCGTTCGGGTTATCATCAGTTGAGGATCCGAGAGGAGGACATTCCAAAGACGGCTTTCCGCACTAGGTATGGACACTACGAGTCCCTGGTTATGTCCTTCGGACTAACCAATGCTCCTGCAGCATTCATGGACCTGATGAATAGAGTATTCAAGGATTTCCTCGATATCTGTGTCATTGTGTTTATCGACGACATCCTCGTGTACTCTCAGTCAGAAGAGGAGCATGAGTTACATCTTCAGATGGTACTGCAATGACTTCGAGAACATAGACTCTACGCCAAGTTCAAGAAATGTGAGTTCTGGTTGTCTCAGGTGTCCTTCCTAGGGCACATAGTGAGTAAAGATGGGATCAAGGTGGATTCCGGGAAGATCGAATCCGTCAGGGATTGGCCGAGACCGAAGACAAGGATGAGATCGAAGCTTCTTGGGATTAGCTGGGTACTACCGTAGGTTCGTGGAGGGGTTCTCCAAAATTTCAATGCCCCTAACCGAGCTTACAAAGAAGAATCAGCGATTTATCTGGTCAGATAAATGCGAAGCTAGTTTTCAGGAGCTGAAACAGAGATTGATTACTGCTCCGGTACTAGCTTTGCCTTCGGACGAGGAGAAGTTCGTAGTCTCATCGTGACGCATCCAAACAGGGTTTGGGGTGCGTATTGATGCAAGCCGATCGGGTTATCGCTTACGCCTCCCGTCAGTTAAAGGATTATGAACAGCGATACCCGACTCATGATTTAGAATTGGCCGCAGTGGTTTTTGCACTGAAGATTTGGCGGCATTACTTGTATGGGGAGAAGTGCGAGATCTATACCGACCATAAAAGTCTCAAGTATTTCTTTACTCAGAAAGATTTGAACATGAGACAAAGGCGTTGGTTGGAACTAGTGAAGGATTATGATTGTGAGATCCTTTACCATCCCGGGAAAGCCAATGTAGTGGCCGATGCCCTGAGCAGAAAGGGTCCCGGGCAAGTGGCTAGCATAGTTCAGATCTCACCTCAGCTAGCAGAGGATATGGTTAGGTCCAGCATTGAGTTTGTGGTAGGTCAGCTACACAACTTAACGCTGCAATCTGATCTGTTAGAAAGAATAAAGGTTGCTCAGACGACAGATCCGGAGTTAGTGAAGATCCGAGATGAGGTATTGGCTGGTCAAGCCAAAGACTTTTCAGTGTCAGATAGTGGGATGCTTTTGTATAAAGCCAGGGTTTGTGTCCCGAACAGTGTGGACTTGAGAAACGAGATCTTTGAGGAGGCTCATTCTACTCCATATTCTCTACATCCCGGCACCACCAAGATGTACCAAGATTTGAAACCGTACTTCTGGTGGAGCGGTATGAAGAAGAATTTGGTAGAATTCGTTTCGAGATGCCTCACGTGCCAGCAGATCAAGGCTGAACATCGGTAGACCGAGCAGGTTGTTGCAGCCTCTAACCCTACCAGAATGGAAATGGGAGGACATTACGATGGATTTTGTGGTCGGGTTACCTAGGACCACGGGTATGTATGACTCCATCTGGGTAGTGGTGGATCGATTTACGAAATCTGCTCATTTTCTGCCGGTTAGAACAACGTTTACAGTGGATCAGTTGGCAGAGTTATATGTCAGGGAGATAGTGAGACTTCACGGGGTACCGAAGTCTATAGTTTCGGACAGGGATCCGAAATTCACCTCCAAATTTTGGCAAAGTTTGCAACGGGCAATGGGTACGAAGCTAAAATTCAGTACAGCATTCCATCCTCAGACAGATGGTCAGTCCGAAAGGACAATTCAGATATTGGAGGACATGCTGAGAGCCTGTGTTATGGACTTTGAGGGTTCATGGAATAAATACCTACCGTTAATAGAGTTCTCGTATAACAACAGTTATCAGAGTACGATAGGGATGGCACCCTACGAACTGTTGTACGGTAGGAAATGTAGATCCCCTATCCACTGGGATGAGACAGGGGAGAGGAAATACCTAGGTCCAGAGTCAGTTCAGCGGACCAACGAGGCAATAGAAAAGATTAAAGCTAGAATGCTTGCCTCACAGAGCAGACAGAAGAGTTACGCAGATCCGAAACGTAGGGATATTGAGTTTCGAGTAGGGGACCATGTGTTTTTGCGAGTATCTCCGATGAAGGGGATCAAACGTTTCGGGAAAAGAGGCAAGTTATGCCCTAGATTTACAGGACCTTTCGAGATTCTCGAGAAAATAGGTCAAGTGGCATATCGGTTAGCATTGCCTCCAGCTTTATCAGCAGTGCACAACGTATTTCATGTCTCAATGTTGAGAAAATACGTTTCAGACCCCTCTCATATACTCAGTTATGAGAGCCTTCAGCTTCAGTCAGATATGTCTTATGAGGAACGACAAGGTGCGGATCCCGGATAGAAAGGATAAAGTCCTTCGGAATAAGACCATAGCGTTGGTCAAGGTTCTCTCGGAGAAACAAGAAGGTGGAAGAAGCCACCAGGAGCTAGAATCAGATATGCGAGCTCAATATCCAGAGTTATTCAGGTTAGATTTCGGGGACGAAATCCTTTTAAGGGGGGGATAGTTGTAAAGCCCGCTTAGTTAATTTGGAAATTAGCAGTTATTTATGTTAATCATGAAATTATTTATAGCTATTTAAATAATTTATCATTGTTATTTATGGAATTCAGATATGCATATTTATGTCATCAGCAGTTTTTATATTTCGCATTTCCGGTGTCCGGTATTTTGGAACGCGGCGTTTGGCTCAGTAGAAATCACAACTTAGTATGTTAGTATTTTGGGGGCGGGTTTTAGACATTGGGAATGTCGGGAATGGCCGGGAATTTAGAATGTCCCAAAAATACCCCTTTAGTATGATTTTAGTGATTTTATGGTGGAGGGGCAAAATGGTCTTTTTGCCCCATTAGTATTTTGTCTTATATGATTTAATAAATGAAATAAATGTTTAATTTATGCATGTTATTTGGCTGAAAGAATTAGTGTGTAAAGACTCCTTTTTACTCATTTTTTTTCATTCAACTTAGAAAAATAGAAAAAAATTTCAAAAAAGGCTCTCTCTTTCCTCTCTTCCTCTCTCGGCTGGTGGGGTGATCTTAGGGCTGGGATTTCTGAATTTTCAAGCTAATTCCATTGCATTCTAAGTGTTCTTCATCCTAGGTAAGGTCTCTAAGCTTTTCCTTTTGTAATTCAAGAAAATGATGAAAATGGATGAAAATGCATGTGATTTTTGAGAGATGTTTCTGCTGTGTTTTGTTGTTAATTTAGGTTGTTTTAAAGCATGATTATTGTTGTTGTTTAAGCTATGTTAGAAGCATGTAGGTTAGATTGTTAAAGCCTTGAGTTTTCTTTGCAAAAGTTATGAATTTTGAATGAAAATGTGATGTTTTGTTTCTGTGAATTGCTGGATGTTGTTGTTTGTTTTCAGAGGTTATATTATGCTAGTTTAAGAGGTTTTAAGCTAGTTTGATTGCATGTTAGGTGGTTTTGCTCAAGCTTGAGTTTGGAACTCAAAGCTTGAGCTCCAATGGTGAATTTCGTATATGTGGTTTCTGGGTAGGTTTGAGGCCTTGGAATTGTTATTTGGGGCATATAGAACAGGTCTGGAAAGTTTGGGATCAATTGGGTTCGAATTGGTCAAGTTAGGAGATTTTTAGTTTGCTGCCTGCGAGGAACCGGAATTCCGGTTGAGCATCCGGATTCGGATGGGGTCCCGAATTTTCCCGAACCGGAATTCCGGTTGGGCAACCTGGCCCGCCGGTTGGGGATTTTTCGAACCCTAGTTTTCCTCGTTTTTGGGTTTTTAGGGGTATTGCCATGCTTTTTATCGATAGGGAAACTTTTAGTTTCAAGTTTTAGTCCCCGGAAGTGATTTAGCGTGTCACTTATAGCGTTGTGATTTTTATGGTTTAGGAGCCGCAATACGCCGTTCGGCTTCGGTTCCAACAAAGTTGACCAAGACACCTGAAATCGGAATCCAGGTAAGATTAGTATAACAATATGCATATGTAGATTACATGTTTAGCGTGCATGTAGGAAGCCTGTTAGATTACATTAGCTATGTATTTAGGCTTCGAACCACCCAACCCTGTCACGTCGGTACAGGCTGGAGTATGACCAAGAATGAGTATGACCAGGCTCGACCGATCAGCCGACACCGGTTGGTGGTTCGGCTATTGACCTATCCCGTCGGTACAGCCGGAGTATGACCAGCAGCCGGAGTATGACCGGTTCGACCGATCAGGAGGATACTTGTCAATAGTACCGTCCCCTGAACGTTCAAAACTCAGTACCATGTTGGACATGGCAGTAGTGCTCAGTACCATGTTGGACATGGCAGTAGCGGGACTCAGTATCGTGTTGGACACGGCAGTCAGTTTTATGTATGATATTTTTATGCTTTTCTTACTGAGTCTGTCGAATCACAGTTTATGTTCATGTGTAGGTAAAGGCAAGGCTGTAGCTGATGGACCGTGAGCGAGCTTATGGGATTGTACATGTCGGGGCGGTTAGGCCTGGAGCGTACGATCCTCGGGACAGCAGGGCTGAGATTTTGTAACTGTCGTTAGACGACTTTATTTTGATGTAAAAGTTGAATAGTAAAAACGTTTGTAAATATTTTTATAAATCGGGATCCCGAGACTTTTTGCAAAATGGTTTATAAGTTTAATGAAAAAGCAAAATTTTAATTAATCACGTTTTTCCATAAACCTCGTTGACTAGCAACGAGCTGCACAGTACGTTTAAAAATCACGTAATACGCCTAAGATAGTTAGGGTGTTACATTACAGGTGGCAGCATTCAACTTTCGATAATCAATGCACATGCGCCAACCCGTCACAGTCCTTGTGGGAACAAGGGCCCCTTTATCATTTTCAATAACAGTTACACCCGATTTCTTAGGTACTACCTGAATTGGACTGACCCATTTGCTATCAGCCACTGGATAAGCGATGTTAGCATCCAAAAGTTTCAACACTTCAGTTTTCACAACTTCTTTCATGGTGGGGTTCAGTCTTCTTTGAGGATCTCTTCAAGGGACTGCTCCCTCCTCCAACTTGATTCTATGGGAGCAAATTAAAGGGCTAATACCTTTAATATCAGCAAACATCCAACCTATTGCAGGTTTATGCTTCTTTAGTAGCTTGACTAATTGCATTTCCTGTGAAGGATCAAGTTTGGACGAGATGATAACAGGAAAGGTATCACCATCTCCCAAGAAAACATGTTTTAAACCCTCAGGTAGTTGGGCTAGCTTAACAGTGGGAACCTCTTCAGTAGAAGGTTTTGGCTTTTCCCTTTCACCAGGTAGCTCTTCAAATCGAGGCTGGCGAAACTTTGCTCTTCCGTTTTGTGAGTCTTTATGACAAGAAATTTCATTAATTGACTCATTAAAACCAGAACTTTCAGAAACTGAGAAGAGTTCATCAAGATCATCAGAATTTTTTTGCAATTGAATCTCCTCAGAAATGAGCGTGTCAATCAAAAATGTCTGATAACACTCATCATCGTCATGTGGTTGCTTTGCAACATGAAAAATATTGACCTCAAGAGTCATATTCCCAAAAGATATTTTCATTAGACCATTCCTACAGTTAATAAGGGCATTAGCTGTAGCGAGGAAAGGTCTTCCAAGTATGATAGGGATTTTGGATTCCATGTTAACCACAGATTGAGTATCCAGGATAAGAAAGTCCACGGGGTAATAGAATTTGTCAACTTGAACAAGAACATCCTCAACAATTCCCCGAGGCTTCTTGATAGAACGATCAGCCAACTGTAAGACAACAAAAGTAGGCTTGATTTCACCAAGACCAAGTTGCGAGTAGACAGAATAAGGCATGAGATTAACACTCGCTCCTAAGTCTAGCAAAGCTTGACTAAATTCATGAGTCCCGATTTGACAAGAAATGGTGGGACAGCCAGGATCTTTGTATTTCAGTGGTGTCTTTTGTTCAATTACCGCACTAACTTGCTCAGTCAAGAAAGCAGTCTTTTTGACATGATGCTTCCTTTTTACAGTGCAAAGATCCTTGATGATTTTAGCATAGGTTGGCACTTGTTTGATGACGTGAAGCAAAGGAAGATTAATCTTCACTTGTGTCAAGTGCTCAAGGATTTCTCCTCGATTTTCAATATTTTTCCCAGCAGGTCTCAAAGCCTGGGGAAATGGAACTTTTGCAGAAGCATTGGATGGCACACTTTTATGGACAACATGTGGAGATTTTGAAGTGGTAGTCATTCTTGGTTGATCTTCCAAAGTTTTACCACTTCTAGTTGTGATGGCATTAGCCTCCTTAACTATTTGATCGTTAGAGCTGGAGGTTTGAGCCATATGTTGCCCTTGTGCATTGAATTGAGGCTGAGAAGGAAGTTTGCCTCTTTCAGAAATAGCCAAGGACCCAGTCAATTTTGAAAATTGACTCTTCATTTCTTTGATTTCTTCCATCATTTGGCGATTTATTTTAGTTTGCTCCTCCATGAATGATTGAACGGTGTTCTCAAGAGAACTCCTTTGAGGTGGAGAATTGTATTGAGGAGCAGGCTGAGCTTTTGATGGTTGATTTTGGTGCTCATTTCTCCATTGCCCTCCGGAAGATTGTGCTTGGTTGGGATCTTTCCAACTGAAATTTGGGTGGTTTCTCCAACCAGGGTTGTACGTATTAGAGAATGGCTTATTGTAGGTCCCTAAGGCATTGCATTGCTCTTCATAAACCCCCTTCATTTCTCTAAAGGCTAAACAATCCTTAGCTAAATGATCCGATTCTCCACACACAAAACATGGCTCATGTATTTCTGCTTTGGC
Source organism: Cannabis sativa (assembly GCF_029168945.1). Classification (NCBI taxonomy): domain Eukaryota; kingdom Viridiplantae; phylum Streptophyta; class Magnoliopsida; order Rosales; family Cannabaceae; genus Cannabis; species Cannabis sativa. The sequence goes on along the minus strand of NC_083607.1, from coordinate 50,683,257 downwards.
AACCATATTCAGTCCTTGCCCACTTTTTTTTTAAAGGCCTCAAGTTGCTTTGTTAAGGACTCAACTTGGGCTTTGAGACTGTCCTCCTCTCTTAGTTGGTAAATTCCTGCTGGTCGATTTCTGTTAGTGCTTTCAGTAGCACTTGGACCAGTCCAAGTATGAGATTTTTCTGCAAGCTCATTGAGATATTCAAAGGCTTCTTCAGGATCTTTTTGGAGGAATTCACCATTGCACATCATTTCTATAAACTGGCGTTCACGACTAGTGAGGCCTTCATAGAAATAACTAACTAGGCGCCATTTTTCATAACCATGGTGGGGACAAAGAGTTAACAGTTCTTTAAACCTTTCCCAGACTTGATAAAGAGTTTCATTGTCTTTTTGGGAAAAGGTAGAAATCTGCCTTTTTAAACCATTGGTCTTGTGGTTAGGGAAGTATTTGTGAAAGAATGATGATGTCATTTCTTCCCATGTTCCAATAGACCTTGGTCTCGCAGAGTATAACTTGACTTTTAGCTTTATCCTTCAAAGAGAAGGGAAAAAACTTTAATCGCACAGTATCCGCGATATTAGCTTGGTTATAAAAAGTGGCTACCACATCCTCAAATTCCCTAATATGCACATAAGGATTTTCATTTTCTAAACCATGGAAATTTGGAAAGAGTTGAATCATGCCAGGTTTGAATTCAAAATTGGGCATATTAGGTGGAAAGAGGATACAAGAAGGGATAGGAGTGCGAGTAGGATGGAGATAGTCATTAAGACTTCTCTGCTGAATTTCATCATGATGGGCCATGGCGAATGGATTATGAGCAATTGTTGAGGTGGGAGAGGCAATGCTTGATGTATCGGAAGAGTTATCACTAGGGGTGTTGGGTCTCCTTACAAATCTCCCTAGTTCATCTCTATGACGATTCATTCACTTAATTTTTTTTTTTAATTTTTTTTTTTTTTTTTTTTGTTAAACTTGTTTCTTGGTAAATTTGGACAATTTGAAATGATCTTACATGCCTCACCAGACTCCCCGGGGTACTAAGTGAGTATGAAAAATCACAATTCAAATATTTCTAAACAAATGACCAATAAGTAAAATAAATTACTTATTTTGAAGGAACAAGCTTGGTTTTTTTTTTTAAATAGTAATAAGTCCAAAAATGTAATAAGACAAGGGCATACACAAGAAATATTCCCAGGCCGATTGGGAAGGTTGCCAAGGTACCGCTTCGTCCCACACTTTCCTAGACAGAACCAAGGTTCCCAGGAAAGTGTAGAGGGTACTCTATCACAAGCCTTAAAAGCCAATCTTTCTAGACAGAATACTCTCAGTTTTTACCACTTGTTGCATTACACTTTGTTCCTAATACTATAAAGTTTTATGAATAATTTTATTTTAGAATTTTATGATTTTTTTTTTTTAATAATAAAGAGGTGGAACCTAAATTAAAGCTAATCTAAAACCTAAGGTTACACAAATTAAGGGACTAAACCTAATAATTTGAAATCTATAAATTTAAAGCTAAAGAAAAAAAAATAATAAATGACAAATAATTACAAAATTAACAATGAATGATAATTTGAACACAATGAAGGATTTTTACGTGGTTGGGGCGTTAATGAGACTTAGTCCACGAGTCTTTGTTATTTATGGATGTCTTTAATACAGAGAATATACTTGGGAGAGTTTCACCCTTATAAATACAGAGAATGTTCTTGGTGAGTATTTACTCTACTTGCTCATATGCAGCCCAAGATTCTCGATCCCATTTAATGAGCTTTGAGGGGGTATTTATAGTGTTTTTGGTGGGGTGATCCCTAGAATTGTCCTTACAAGTGTATCTGTAAGTATCTATAAAGTTGGGTATTCCCAATGAATATACCATGGGTAATGCATGGTCAAATCCCTAGGTGCTGTAGGGTTTTTATGTGGAATGTCCTTTTTGCCTTTTGATTGGCGTGACTCTTCACAGTGTAGCCGTCGCTAGACTTAAATGATCATTACTGTGCCGTTGCTGGTTGGAGGTTGTGCCGTCAGACTTTATTGCGTGTAGCAGTCCCAACACGCTTCCTCCCATGCGGCATTTAATGCGACTTGATTGCTCAGGAGAAACCTGACACCTCGCGGAGATGCCTTAGCGTTATATAAGCTTCCGGGAGCATATAGAGTTCCATGTACCTTCTCCGGGGGCTACATCCTAGATGTTACCTTATGGCATAAAGACTTAGCAAATATTGCGAATTGCTTGATCCACGTGTCCTTATCTGGTTGGTCCACGTATATTGGGCAAAATCAGGGGCAACACTAAGATTTCGTATTTTTGAATTCAGGACAGACATATACAAGTGGTCATTATGAGTGTATACGAGTTTTGGATTTGCTGCATTGTTGGGAATATGTTGCGAGAAGCATTTAAGGAAGTTTTCTCGAGGATTAGCTATGGAAATTTGGATATTGAATGAGAGAAGAAAAATATTATTTTGCAAACAAACCAAAAGAAAAATGTTGAGTACTTCATCTTTCTTTAGTCCTAATTGTTTTTGAATTACTATGACTAGAAAATTATGCTATTTATAGCATTATATATTGGAGCGGGGCAAAGAAATTAACTAAATATTTCATAATTTAGTACTCATTAAATAGTCACATGTGGTAAAAAAAAGTTCACAAAAATTAGGCACCTTTGTTAGGTGCAGTCCTTATTAAAAATAAATGTTAGATGCCATTTTGAAATATTCTATTAAAAATAAAAAATAAAAAAAAAAAAAAGAAATTGGCTATGCAAAAAAAAAAAAAAGACTTGCAAATATTTATCTATGGATCCATTTTCTTTCAATATGCTAGTTTGGGGATATAGGTACCTATGGCACCTTCCACATTATTTATTAATGTATTTCTTTTTTGCAATAATATTGAAATATGCAAATATACCTAATAATACCGATTATCGTTTCCATAAAGAAGACTTATCAAGTACCAATGATTACGCCCAAACTTGTCTTCACAAAGCGGTTGTTGTAGTGTAGCATGGGCGGTCGTGTCCACAGAGAGATATCTTATCAAAAAGTGATTAGTAGAACTTTAAGCGCAAAAAGTAAATAAATCGTTGGTGGTTTTTGAGAAAATTTTGAAAATAAATTTAAAGCAAATAAAATTGGTAGAAAATTATAATAAAAAAATGATAAGGTTTCAAGAATCACCTATATGTTTGGCTCATTTATTTGGGTTTTGATTCACACATATAACACAATTAAATTATTCACTTCCCAAAAATTTAATCGGAAGATAAAACTTGAAGAACATATAATAAAAAAAAATGTATTTGAGTAATATAGAATTCTCACATTAAGATTGTAGAAAATAATCTTATGAAAAATCTAAGAATGACAATATACCTTTTGTTTGGTAATAATGCAATAAGAGATTAATCATAAAATTATAATATTAATGTATATTTATCCTAATCATATTCACATAGAAAAAGCATGACTATTTCTATATAATACTAAATAGATAAATATATTAATATAGAGATAAAAAAAAGAAGAAAAATATACTACTCAAATGTATAAACTTTAAGCACTTGGTGAATCAAAACACAAGTAAATATTACCTCACATATAAGATCATCCTTTACCTTATCTAGGAAACTAGCCAAAAATGCTAGTCATTCTCACAATAATCTAAAAAGAAAATATGAGAAGAGATAGATAAAATAAAACTAAAATTTACTATAGTTTTTGCCAATGAAAAATTACACACCAAATGTGTACAAGAGGTCTCCTTTATATAGTGTTTTTGGAGACACAAATGTGAAATAAAATCCATGCATAGAATTAAAAAGGAAAGCTGAATAAATTTAAATTGAAAATAGCTTAATTTTTGGGATTAGAAATTTAAAGTGCACAATTGAGGCATGCTTGAGACGTTCCTTGTCAGCAACAACTAATCAAATTGAAAATATACAATTTGATTAAGCCAAATCAGAAAGAAGATAATCTTGAACGTGGCCATTAAATTACAATCCCCAACTTCCTTGCCACATGTCGTACTCATAGGGAAATGGAACCAATCAAAATTGTTAATCCTCTTTGAATGTGATCCAATTTTACAACTGCTATTGAGTTGTACAAACTAGAGAGAATAAAATCAATCTTAGATTTTCTCATGGGTTTATGCTATTGGGCTTCTCCTTTTGTCAACTTTACCAAAAATCATTTTCTTTCCTGTAAAATGAACATAAACTAAATTTAAAATAATATTTTCAATTATATAATATATCATATTAATTTCATGAAAATATTAATCAAAACTTAATTTAATTTAAACTTTAACATCAATAAAATGATATTTTTGACCACTAATCAACCAATATCCTATTTTATTTTTTATTTTGTAATGAAAATTAAAATTTTTGAAACTATAAAATAACAAATAGCAAAATTAAATGAAGGATAGCAAAGAATAATAAACTAACTTCAAATATATCTATAATCTATAACTTCTATAAAAGTGAGAATAATTTTAGGCCTTACTATGTAAATTACACAATTAACCTTCATTAAAAATTAAATTACAAACTTTTTTTTTTGTTTTGGATGAACAACAAACCATTAATATTTTTTTATGCTTTCAAAAATAAAAGATTATATTATAATCATCTAACTTACATCTAATTAGGAAATGATTTATTTATTATTTTATTAAATAAAAATAAATAAAAGTAGAAGTTTGCTTATACATGTATAAGTGTATATAAAATGTTAATTTTTTTTTTTAAAAAAAAAACCATATATTTATATCATACATAAAAAGTGAAAATATTTTTGGACATCCACTAATTGAATTGAATAATTAGCCTTCAACATATATTAAATTACAAAAAAAAAAAAAATTGATAAAACAAGTACCACATTACACTACACTACTTCTTAAGGTTAATGCTAAATAAGTTTGTCATTGACATTTTCTCTTATGCGAAATATTTATAGAGGTGGTTATTTTATCAAAGTCTCTCAATTACAAATATAATTTTAAATTAATAAGGTTTCTTTATTCTTTTAAGTGAATATTTTGCCTTTGATAATTATATAATCAATATATATACTAATAATCATACCATATAATAAATGAATTTATTAGTGTATATAATTAAATTGAGACAATATTTATCTATAATCTATAACTGTAATAAAATTGTTAATAAGTTTAGAGTTCTATTTGCACCGTATACTTCATTATTAAAAAAAAAAATTAAACTTAATAAAAACTTTATGTATTATGTATTTTATAAAATTAATTAGGTATTTTATGTATTGATTATTTTTTTCTTTAAAAAAATCTAAAGTATTCTATTTAATTTACAAAAATAAAATGTGTGTAAAATATCCTAAATATTTTTAAGAGTCACAAAATTAATAAATAATATTGGCCCTTGTTAATTTACAAAAAACAATGAAGACTAAGAACATCTCAAATGGAGATGCAAATAAGTGATGCAAATATAAAATATAGCTTATTTTGTCAAAAGTCTACTCTAATGGTGTGTCAAATTATGATACAAATATCTCACATAACAAAAAGTTATCTAAATTTGGATCACAATATAGTATAATGTAAAATTTACATTACAATGAATGATATGATTTTATAATTACTATTATGCTATTTTTAATATTTTATTATAAAAGTTTAATTAACATGTTTGTATTATTATTTTATATTTTTAATAAATTGTTAGATGAACTGATATATTAAATTTTGCATTAAAATTTATAATAATACATTGGAGCATAATAGTAAAAATTGATGCGAAAATATCACAAAATCATTATTTGTACCAAATTTAAATCAATTTTTACATCTCTCATTGGAGATGGTGAAAAAAAAATGGAATAATTACATAAGGCACAATTTTTTGTAAAATATTTACATTTTTACGTTCAAAGAATATTTTTTTTACATTTTTACGGTTTTCCAAAAAATAACACGAAAACAACATAAAATCAACAAGAAAACAACATAAAAGTAACATCAAAATAACATCAAAATAACAACAAAAAAATAACAAAAAATAACATACATATAACAAAAAATTAACAGCAAATGAACAAAATTTCAACATAAAAGACCGTATTTTATGTACATAAAATAAAAAAAAATCGTAAAAATGTTTAAAATTTCGTGAAACCGTATTTTTGTTGTTTTTTTTTTTGTTGTTTTTGTGCATTTGTAAAATTAACCCCAAAAAAATCAACATATTACAAATTTATTAAAAAAAAATATTTGAACTATGGGCTCACGTGCGAAGCACGTTAGACCCAACTAGTAAATAAAAAATTATGGATTGTAATCCCCTCTACTATCCACTTTATTATTCAATCAATGATGAAGATATTCAAAACCGTTTAATATTCGGGTTAAGAAACTCAATGTATTGCAAATTCTTTATATCAATATAAGAAATTAAATCAATTGAAAACAATGAACGCAATCCTAAATTATATAGACCGATTTGATACTTTTGTTCTACATTAAAATCTATGTAAATTTTTTTTAGCATATTCAATTCTCGCAGGTTTTTATTTTAATTCATTAATAGCATGTAAGAGGTGCGTAATTAATAACATTCACAATATACACAAATTGAATAGATCTTAGATGATGAAAAAATAGAAAACTTGCATTAATTTATAATAAAGTTTCAAGAGATTCAATTAAAAATCGATAAAAAAATTTAGTTCATGTTCATCACTAAGAAATCCATAAACATGACATTAACATTTATAAGTAAAAGAAAAAAAAGAAAAGAACTCTAAACTCTAGATCTAGTCTTCATTCAAAGCACTTCTCAACGATTTTTTCCAATTCCAGTCGTCAAAAAATTAAGTCTCCCCTCTCAAAATTGCAATTAAGACCTAAGCTCGACGTTTTTTGCCAATCGAATAGACAAAAATAAAAAGTTCTCTTGATATGCATTTCTAGCATAGTTACACGACCACTCCAAATAGGTGTGCAGTCTTAGAATTCCTTTAGAAACAATAATTTTTACAGCATTTTTTGGCCAAGTCTTCTATTTTTTCATATTTCAACTTATACTTGCTGAATTTTTATTCCAAAGAAGTAAATTTAATATTTCATATCTTTGCATTACTTACCATTCTCTACCAATGTAGACAACTCTTGTTCAAAAATCAAAATTACTTTTTTAGACTTGTGACAATAGCTTAGGTATGGGTAGGTAACAACGTAATTTAGATGCAATTATACGATAAGCACTACAAAATCAACACGATATCACTTTAAAACCCAATAACAATCCCCAAACTGCTTTCATTTCTTAGATTTAAAAAATCTATTCAATTCAAATATTTTTTTCTCTCTTAATTACACTTCTTGAAACTTTTTTTTGAATTTATTTTTTTTAACAAGGAGTGTGCTTATTTTTTTTTCTTATTACTTTTTAAATTTTTTCAACTTTTTTTTTCACACCAACTTTTCATTATACCCCATCGCGAACCATACCCAATCAATCAATAAAAAACGTATGGCATTATTCAAGAGAATGGAATGTTAAAAGAGGTTCAATTAGGCTTAAATGGGCTTCAAATAAATAAAATTGTTAATTTTAAGCTCAAAAAGACAAGTTAAGAATTAACATAACAAAAGTTGGCTTAACAAGCTCAATTATTCTAAAGAATGCCTATATTATATTCCTAAGCACGTGTCTTCTAGGATTTCATTTTAAATACAAAACAACCTAGTTCTAAGATAATTACCTTTTCATTTCATAATAATTTTTTTCTTCAAAAAATTCAACAAGAATAAAAACTTTCAAAAATAAGGAATTTATTCGAAAATCATGATTAGGCTATCAAATATTTACCCAAACTCATTTGAACGAAATAAAAAATTCAATCAGGAAACACAAATAATACGATGGCTTTTTCTATCCAAGTATGCAAACAATATATTCAATCACTTTTCTCAGCTTATCATTATCAACTTGATTCACATAAAAATACAACATCCTAAAAACAACTTGGCTTAGCATAAAGGAAAAACTAAAAATAAAAAAAAAAAATCAATAAAGCACAAAACTAAATATGGACTAACCTACTATATACTAAAAAATAAAGGGGAGGCCTAGAAGTGGGCCCTAAAGAACCTGCATTAGAGAAAAGACTTGCAATAGAAGAAGAAGAAGGGCCTACAGTCCCAACATGGTTAATAAAATAGCTATCATAAGTCCTTAGATATAATTTTCATCAAAACACCAACTTCCTTACACAAGCTAATAATCAAACATGGGAAAGTCATTGAATTTTTAAGGTGATAAAGGCATTATGAGTATGGGTGGAAATGAGTTTCCTCACATCATTAGCTTTACCTATTAAGATAACATAAACCAATACTTCCATGTCAGGAGTTACATTACTCGCACTTGAAGTCGGAGACAAATTGGAACAAAGAAAATGCATCTAAACACGTCTTAGTTGTAATGATCGTATAATTAGACATGAAAATTAGTAGATTATTAGTGATTAAATCTGTAAATACCGCTTAATTTTAGTATAGATAATTAGGGTCTAATTTAGAATTAGACTTTTAGTTATGATTTATGAATTTATGGAGATATATTTGAATTTAAGTGTGTTATTTGTGTTATACATGAATTTTAAGCTTTCTCATATTTTTATCCCCGGTAACGTGGAACGCGGCGTATGGCCTATAGAGTCACTTTAGTGTAGTTTAGTAGTTTTACAATAGCGGGGCGACCTAGTTAGACATTTGGAATGTCGATAGTTAGGGTTATTGTGTTTTATTATTTGCCCCTAAAGTCATCTTACCCTTTCGTTATGTGTGTGGGGGGTATTTTAGTCATTTTTGACTTGGAGCTTAGGTGGCACCTCCTTTTCTCTGCAGCTGGCCACTAAGGAAGGAGAAGATAACATTGGATTATCTTTAGTGGGAAATTAAGAAAAAAGAAAAGAAATATTAGAAATTTGTTTTTTAGTCTCTCTCTCTTGTACGATTCAACTAGGGAAACCAGGGGTAAATCAATTTTCTTTCAGCAATTCAGAAGGTTTTAGCAAAGTTTTTAGTGAGGTGATTTTAGTGAGGGTAAGCCTTAACCCTTATGCTCGATCCCTTCAATTTTTGAATATTTTAATTAGTTTAAGCGTGAAATTTTTTGATGTTGTTATTGTAGGGCTTGAATGAACTTTAGTATAGGTTTTTGATATTATTTTAAGGTTGTTCATGCTTGTTGGGTGTAAATTTGAAGCTTGGTTGTGGTGTTGACCATGTTTGAGTTCAAGCACTCAAACTTGGTTCAGCCATGGTGATTTTGTATTACTATGTTTTTTGGGGTTTTATTGCTTGGGTATGATTCATTATAACATTTTTAGGTGTTCTGGAGCTTGTTGGAAGATTTGGGGTAGTTTTGATATGTTTTGGGGGCCTTTTGTTTTTCTGCAATGAAAAACGGCAGGTTGTTGCTGCAAAAACGGCCTACCATTTTTCTTGGTGTAGAACCCAGAAAAACGAACTGCCGTTTTTCAGGTAGGTTCCCCATTTCGTAGTTTTCTCTTGTTTTCGCAATGCTTAGGACTTTTTCTTTTTAGATATCGAAGGGGAACCTTTATTTTTGAGTTTAAGTCCCTAGAAAGTAATTTAGCGCATCACTTCTCAGTTTTACAAATATTGTGATTTAGGGGCCTGTAAACTGTTGAGGAGTTGTTCCACTTAGGTTGATCGACACACCTGAATTCAAAATCGAGGTAAGATTAATGTAATAATATTCATATTTGTTTCCTGTTAGGTTTTATGCCCTAAATAAAACTCCATTTCAATGTAATCTATTTTATTCAACATCAATAAAGAAACAGAAGTATTTTTCATTCATTTGTGTATGTTTTGGTTCACTTTATCAATAGCTTGTCTATTTGATTTATAAATTCATCTTAAACCCTTTTCACATACTTGATCATGTTTATTGTGCTGTCATCACATTGGAAAGTAAACATGACTATGTGAATAAAGTTTCCTAGATTTATCAGACACAGGGTTTTACTGATATGATAATCTACAACAAGAGTTTACTTGTATTTGGAGAAATACTATGTTCTTTCCAGAACATTGGTTAAAGTAAAGCTCAGGTTGGATGCATGGAGTATGCATCGGAAGGGACCGATATTGAACTTTGATTTAGATTTAATTAAACTTACCGTAAAATCTATTCAAGTCAATATCGCCAAGTTGATCCTAGATCAAATGATCTTAATCCTGTTATGATTAGGCTCAATCTTGAAAGGCTATTCGTGTTCCTTTGAATTGTTAGTTAAGCCTACTTTTAGGTCAGGGTGATACATACTTTTTGGGAACACGGTAGTGCAATTGAGTGGGAGCGCTAGCATAAACATGGAATCTATAGCTTCTATCTGGCAAATAGTAAGCAAAGGATAATTTCCTTCGAGCTTGACCAAACGAAAATAAATGGTGGAGATCTCATTTCACATAAGCTGAAATATCATTTATACGGGGTCAAGTGTTGTAAGGATAAAATACATAGTAGGGTGTTACGGTAATTTAATCCCTTTACTGTGTAGATCATTCATATAGAGGATCATTGATCACATTAGGATTATAACAATGGATAACTAATGATGTGTCTATATGGTGGAACATATAGAGCATTCTATATACTGAGAGTGCAATTCTAAGTTCTATGCGTGGATTCAACGAAGAATTAATAAGTTAGTGAATTTTAGTGCTAAATTCTTGATCTACTTATTGGAAGCTCAGTTATATAGACCCATGGTCCCCCCACTAGTTGATATAATATTGCTTGTAAGACTCATGTAATTGGTTTTGATTAATCAATTATAATTCACGAATTAGACTATGTCTATTTGTGAAATTTTCACTAAGTAAGGGCGAAATTGTAAAGAAAGAGTTAATAGGGGCATATTTGTTAATTATGATACTTTATATGGTTCAATTAATAAATATGATAAATGACAATATTATTTAATAATTATTTATAGTTATTAAATAGTTAGAATTGGCATTTAAATGATTGAATTAGGAAATTGGCATTTTTGAGAAAATCAGATACAAAAGTTGTTAAAATTGCAAAATTGCAAAAATCAAGGCCCAGTCCACCTAGCCAGGGCCGGCCACCTATTTTATCTTTTTTAATTGATTTTTTCATTATTTTAATGCCATATAATTCAAATCTAACCCTAGTGGAATGCTATAAATAGATAGTGAAGGCTTCAGGAAAATTACACTTTCTGAATCAGAAAAACCTGAGCCTTCACTCTCTTCTCTAGCCGCCACTCTCTCTCTCTCTATTCTTCCTCTATATTTCGAACCTCTCTTAGTGATTAGAGTAGTGCCCACACACATCAAGCAATACCTCAATCATAGTGAGGAAGATCGTGAAGAAAGATCATCAGCAAAGGAGATTCAGCATCAAGGATTCAGAGAAGAAGATCCAGGTTCAGATCTTGATAATACTCTGGTACAGAAAGGAATCAAGGGTTAGAGATCTGAACGGAAGGAGTCATTGTATTCCGCTGCACCCAATGTAAGGTTTCTTAAACTTTATATGTGTTTAATTTATCGTTTTAGAAAGTTCATGTTTAGGATGTTAATAAACATACTTGTGAGTAGATCTAAGATCCTGGTAAAATAATATCCAACAACTGGCCTCAGAGCCATGGTAATTGATTTACTTACATGAAATTTGGACTTTAAAACGATTGTTTGTATGTTCTTTGGATGGTATCATGTTGTATTGAGTGTTATATTATGAATGATTGATGTTTGTGAAATTTTCGTGAAAAATAATTGTGATTTCGTTACTGGAATTATTTTTATTGGATAGTATGGAAAAAATTAAGCAAGTTAGCCTTTTACAGAACTCAATTTGGATTTTATTTGAATTAGTTATGATTTTTTGAAGATTTGACAAAATCGGAAATTTGTCTTGATATTTTCCTTGCGATCATGCAGAACTGTCCGTACAGTTTCGAATTTTTTCTTTTTTCTTCAATTTTTCATACTTTTTCATGGAATTAACTTCCAATTTTTTGTATGGTTTTGTATATATACTATTACTATTCCTAATTCAATTCTAATTATCATTTTGAATTAATTTAATTTTTTTAAATTAATTCAAGATATTAGTGTAATTTGAATTTGAATAGAATTAGTATTTATCCTTTTTGCTTAAAAATCTATCTTATTTTTAAATTTGATTATATTTTTTTTTTAAATTTAAGGTCAGATTTTTTAAGATATTTATAATATCTTTTAAGATATTTTAAAAATATCTTATCTTTTTAAGATATTTATAATATCTTTTAAGATATTTAAAAAAAAAATATCTTATCTTTTTAAGATATTTATAATATCTTTTAAGATATTTTAAAAATATCTTATCTTTTAAGATTTTTTTTAATCTTTTTAGATATTTTGACCTTATTTAAATTTAAAATAAGATATTTATAATCATGTAATTTTAAATAGATATAAGATAAAAGTAGGTTTAATTTTAATTTTTTTTTATTTTTCGAAATTTAAATTATTTTTCGAATATTAAAATATTTTTTTTAATTTAATTATTTATTTATTCGAAATTATTTATTTAAAATTAAATAAATCCTACTTCCAACTATCCAGCTAACCCTGTTGCAGGAGTATGTGTTTTAACTTATGTGTAAGTTTTCAAAACCTATTATTACTTGATTGCAAATAGCCATGGTTACCTTTTGCTAGATCTAATGATCTGATGGCTCCCTTGGTCAAGATAATAATTTGTAACAGGTATAATTTACAATCTTCTTTCATCTGTGTATGACCTAGCAACATGATAGGACCCATCCAAAGGGTGCCTGTGTGAGCCTATGTGTTTAATTTTATTATAGATGCATATAGGTTAATGTTGCTAAAATAAATTATCATAGTTCTTGATAGGATTTATTTAGGCCCATTTAGTTTTTGGGCCTATTCAATTAATAACAGTTGTTCTTATTAAGGTTAAATTCCTCTCTTTTGGGCCTTGTGTGAGAGTTGGGAGCCATAGAAGTGGGTACGACATACTGAACCCGACCCCCCTCACACAAACTACCCCAATTGTGAAGGCCCATTTGCCTGATTTGAATGACTGTACTAGGTTAATTAAACTAGTTTAACCTAATTAAAATTGAATTAGCAACATAATTAATTTCATTTATTTTGAAATTAATTTAGAAAATCATAGTTTAAAGAATTTTATATTCTAAGCTAAACTATATGTATTTTCTTGTATTTAATTAAATATAGAATTATAACCATCTAGATTCTTTCTGGAACTTATTTTAAATTTTTCATTAAATATTCCTATTTAAGTTGATATTTAGTTATCCATAACTAACCAACTTAAATCTGAATATCTTTTGAATTCAAAATTTCAAAATTAAGTTGAGTACTTTTAGGAATTAGTTATTAAGATTCTTTAGATATTTTTTAAGTTGATATTTTTCAAATATTAACTTAAAATGGAATATTTTAGATATTTTTAGGTTAATATCTTTTTGAATATTAACTTATAATATCTACAAAATTAAGTGGTTACAACTTAATTTTGAATTTAATTAAATCCGATTTGAAAGATATTTAAGTTGATTTTTTAGATTCTTCTGAAACAACTTAAACAAGATATTTTCAAATTTGTTCCATTTTATATTCAAATTATTTTTTAAATTTAATTAATAATTGAAAATTAATTTAAGTTGATTTTTTATTTAAATCAATTTTGATTTTTAAGTTTTCATTATTATATTATGGAACTTATTCGATATTTATTTGAATTTATTTTTCAAATTTAAATAATAATTAAAAATTAATTAAAGTTAATTTTTTATTTAAACCAACTTTAATTTGTAATTTTTCATTATTATAATATCGAATGTTATGATTATACAAAATACATATATATTTTTTTTTTAAATAATGAGCTTTTAATCAAAAGATATTCGATCTCCATTGTTGGTCTTACAATAGTTAAACTTTTTCAATATAACCTCGAGACGCTAGACTTCGTCCCCCTATGGATGGTTATTCGTTGAACACTTTTAACACCGTAAGATTTCATTTGATAAGTGTTTTGTGAGTTTTCGTCTCTATTTAGACTCTCCCCTACGGTGACTACTTAGAGATAAACTCATAAAACATGAAACAATGGTGGAAGCTCATAAAATGAGAATAACCTTGACTCTCGCCTACCGGGACAACGTTGGATTCTCATTTTGATCGAATAAAAGGTTGCTAAAATGTTTAATTTTAGATGAGCTGACAACTCTATTCAACTAATGTTATCTTTAACTCTCGCCTACCGGGACACTGTATTTCATTATGTTGGAAACCTTGGAAAATAAACTATGTTAGATTTAGTATTTCTATAACATATGTCATTACTTGTTATTTTCTGAACTTGTGTATGAATTTTGAACCAAAACCTTACTTCTGTTTTATTGATGTGTTGTAGTGTCTATAATCCCCTTCTCATTCCACTCCTAGTTAATATCTTAGCAATTGAACTTGAAGTTATAAACTCCTTGTCAGAGTAATACTTCACATATGCTCATGATGGACTTTAAATTCCAGAAAGCAGGTAAGCTGGGAATTGTTCACTCTGAAGAGCAAATAATTCATAACTCCGTAAATCCTACTTCAAGCTTAGTTGAGAAGATAAGAGAAAGTGATTCCACTTCCTCAAATTATACTTCACAACAAAATAAACTAGCAAGAACAACAATTAACAAACGAATAAGCAGTAATGCTTTAGTCTTCGAATCATGTGTGTTAGAGAATGATAAATCCATTTGGATTCTTGATTCTGGGTCTACAAACCATGTAAGTTGTTCATTGCAATTGCTTGAGAATTGGAATTATTTGAAATCCGGAGAGTTGAAACTTAAAGTTGGTAATGGAGAAATGGTTTCGGTTAGAGCTAGAGGAAAAGCCAAACTCAAGTTTCAAAACAGAATTTTGGAATTAGACAATGTCTTATACATTCCAAATTTCAGTAGAAACTTGGTTTCTGTTTCATGCTTACAATTGCAACAATACAAATTAGATTTTTCGGATTCTGGTTCTACCATTTCTCGAAATGACATTCAGATTTGTGTTGCATCCATGGAACAGGGGCTTTATGTTCTTAGACCAGAAACACCATTTGCCCTACATAACGAACTTTTTAAAGTAGCTAAACCTAGAAACCACAAAAAGCAAAAGATCGATAATGATAATGAAACATATCTATGGCATTTACGTTTAGGTCATATAGGCTTTGATAGACTCAATAGGCTAACCAAAGACGGTCCATTGAAAAATGTCGTCTTAGGTGAATTGCCAGTTTGCGAGTCCTGCCTGGAAGGAAAAATGATTAAACGTTCTTTCTCTGCAAAGGGAGAGCGTGCCAAAATCCCTCTAGGGTTAGTGCATTCCGATGTCTGCGGACCTTTGAATGTCAAAGCCCGAGGTGGTTATGAGTACTTTGTCACTTTCATTGACGATTACTCTAGATATGGACATATTTACCTTATGCATAAAAAATCTGAAACATTTGCAAAGTTTCAAGAATTTCATGCTTTGGCCCAAAACCAATTAGGTAAATCATTAAAGATCTTGCGAACTGATAGGGGTGGAGAATATATGGATATGCAGTTCAAAGATCATTTAATTGAACTTGGAATTGAATCCCAATTAACCGCCCCTAGCACTCCACGGCAGAAATGGAGTTGCGCGAAAGACGGAATCGCACGCTTTTGGAAATGGTTAGGTCTATGCTTAGTTTTTCAACTCTACCTACGTCCTTCTGGGGATATGCAATTCAGATGGCAACTGACATTTTAAATGTTGTTCCATCTAAATCAATCCCTAAGACACCTTTAGAACTTTGGAATGGTCGTACACCTAGTTTACGCCATTACAGAACTTGGGGGTGCCCTGCTCATGTCTTAAGAAAGAAAGACGGCAAACTTGAGTCACGTACTGAAGTTTGCATGTTTGTGGGTAATTCTAAAGAGACTAGGGGTGGACTATTTTATAGTCGCAAGGATGATAAAGTGTTTGTTTCTACAAATGCCACTTTCCTTGAAGATGACTATATTAAGAATTTCAAATCACAAAGTAAAGTAGTGTTGGAGGAAATGCTTTCAGATATAAGTCCTTCCAATGTACCGTTCTCTTCCACACGTGAAGAGGACAATCCCACTCCCTCAGTTGAACAAACTGAGAAATCTACTACTAAAGTTTCTGTTCAGAAGACAACCGTACCTCGTCGTAGTGGGAGGGTTTCAACAAAACCTGCTCGTTATGGCTTGGATGGTGAAATCAATATGGTCGTAGGTGACGGTATTGATGACGATCCATTAACCTATAAACAGGCAATGGCTAGTCCGCAACGGAAACGATGGTCAGCCGGCATGGATTCAGAAATGGATTCCATGAAAAAGAACAAAGTCTGGGTATATGTAGACGCACCTGACAACTATCACCCGATAGGATGCAAGTGGGTTTACAAGAAGAAAAGAGGAGCTGGAGGCGAAGTCGAAACTTTTAAAGCCAGACTTGTAGCCAAGGGTTATACCCAAAGAGAAGGCGTGGACTATGAGGAAACTTTTAGTCCTGTTGCCATGCTCAAATCCATCCGAATTCTTCTCTCCATAGCTGCTGCTTTCGATTATGAAATCTGGCAAATGGATGTCAAGACTGCCTTCCTTAATGGGGTACTTGAAGAAACCATCTATATGGAGCAACCAGAAGGTTATGTTCTTCCTGGGCAAGAAAAGAAAGTTTGCAAGTTAAACAAGTCTATCTATGGACTTAAGCAAGCTTCTCGCTCATGGAACAAAAGGTTTGATGAAATCATCAAGACCTACGGCTTTCTTCAGAATGAAGATGAACCTTGTGTTTACCAACTCAAGGAAGACCAAATAGTAGTATTCCTGGTCCTTTATGTTGATGACATTTTGATCATTGGAAACAATATCAAGAAAATGACTCACATTAAGGAATGGCTCAACACTCAATTCGAAATGAAAGATTTGGGTGAAGCAGCCTATGTTCTTGGTATTCAGATTATCAGAAACCGGAAGAACAGATCTCTTGCTCTCTCTCAAACAGCCTACATAGACAAAGTCTTAGAGAGATTCTTCATGAACAATGCCAATGGGGCAAACATGCCCTCTAGATTTGGTATTCGTCTATCTAAGGAACAGTCACCGACTGATCCTCAAGAGATAGAGGACATGGCGAAAATTTCTTATGCCTCTGCAGTTGGAAGTCTAATGTATGCAATGTTGTGCACTAGACCTGACATCTGTTATGCTGTTGGAATTGTGAGCAGGTATCAGTCTAATCCAGGACAAGAACATTGGAATGCAGTTAAGTATATTCTGAAATACTTAAAGAGTACAAGGAATTTTGTGTTAGTCTACAAGGGTGGTGCTTTAAATCCCATAGGCTACACTGATTCAGATTTCCAGGCAAGTCTTGAAGACAGGAAAACAACATCTGGGATGGTGTTTACTCTTGGGGTGGAGCAGTGGTTTGGAGAAGTGCGAAACAAACCTCGATATCGGACTCAACTATGGAAGCTGAATACATAGCAGCAGCCGAAGCTGCAAAAGAACTTGTCGGGCTAAGAAAGTTCTTCACCAGCTTAGGAGTTGTTCCTGGAATGGAAAAGCCTCTGGTACTACTCTGTGATAACAATGGAGCAATAGCAAACATCAAAGAACCTCGAAGCCACAAGGGAAGCAAACACATTGAAAGGAAGTATCACATTATCAGAGAATACGTGGCAAGATGGGATGTACTAGTTGAGAAAGTTGACACAGAGGACAACCTAGCTGATCCATTTACAAAAGTCTTGGCCGTGACAACCTTTGAAAAGCACCGTCAGAATATAGGATTAATTGATATGTACTAATTAGTTTTATATTAGTGCAAGTGGGAGTTTGTTAGGTTTTATGCACTAAATAAAACTCCATTTCAATGTAATCTATTTTATTCAACATCAATAAAGAAACAGAAGTATTTTTCATTCATTTGTGTATGTTTTGGTTCACTTTATCAATAGCTTGTCTATTTGATTTATAAATTCATCTTAAACCCTTTTCACATACTTGATCATGTTTATTGTGTTGTCATCACATTGGAAAGTAAACATGACTATGTGAATAAAGTTTCCTAGATTTATCAGACACAGGGTTTTACTGATATGATAATCTACAACAAGAGTTTACTTGTATTTGGAGAAATACTATGTTCTTTCCAGAACATTGGTTAAAGTAAAGCTCAGGTTGGATGCATGGAGTATGCATCGGAAGGGACCGATATTGAACTTTGATTTAGATTTAATTAAACTTACCGTAAAATCTATTCAAGTCAATATCGCCAAGTTGATCCTAGATCAAATGATCTTAATCCTGTTATGATTAGGCTCAATCTTGAAAGGCTATTCGTGTTCCTTTGAATTGTTAGTTAAGCCTACTTTTAGGTCAGGGTGATACATACTTTTTGGGAACACGGTAGTGCAATTGAGTGGGAGCGCTAGCATAAACATGGAATCTATAGCTTCTATCTGGCAAATAGTAAGCAATGGATGATTTCCTTCGAGCTTGACCAAACGAAAATAAATGGTGGAGATCTCATTTCACATAAGCTGAAATATCATTTATACGGGGTCAAGTGTTTTAAGGATAAAATACATAGTAGGGTGTTACGGTAATTTAATCCCTTTACTGTGTAGATCATTCATATAGAAAATCATTGATCACATTAGGATTATAACAATGGATAACTAATGATGTGTCTATATGGTGGAACATATAGAGCATTCTATATACTGAGAGTGCAATTCTAAGTTCTATGCGTGGATTCAACGAAGAATTAATAAGTTAGTGAATTTTAGTGCTAAATTCTTGATCTACTTATTGGAAGCTCAGTTATATAGACCCATGGTCCCCCCACTAGTTGATATAATATTGCTTGTAAGACTCATGTAATTGGTTTTGATTAATCAATTATAATTCACGAATTAGACTATGTCTATTTGTGAAATTTTCACTAAGTAAGGGCGAAATTGTAAAGAAAGAGTTAATAGGGGCATATTTGTTAATTATGATACTTTGTATGGTTCAATTAATAAATATGATAAATGACAATATTATTTAATAATTATTTATAGTTATTAAATAGTTAGAATTGGCATTTAAATGATTGAATTAGGAAATTGGCATTTTTGAGAAAATCAGATACAAAAGGTGTTAAAATTGCAAAATTGCAAAAATCAAGGCCCAGTCCACCTAGCCAGGGCCGGCCACCTATTTTATCTTTTTTAATTGATTTTTTCATTATTTTAATGCCATATAATTCAAATCTAACCCTAGTGGAATGCTATAAATAGATAGTGAAGGCTTCAGGAAAATTACACTTTCTGAATCAGAAAAACCTGAGCCTTCACTCTCTTCTCTAGTCGCCACTCTCTCTCTCTATTCTTCCTCTATATTTCGAACCTCTCTTAGTGATTAGAGTAGTGCCCACACACATCAAGCAATACCTCAATCATAGTGAGGAAGATCGTGAAGAAAGATCATCAACAAAGGAGATTCAGCATCAAGGATTCAGAGAAGAAGATCCAGGTTCAGATCTTGATAATACTCTGCTACAGAAAGGAATCAAGGGTTAGAGATCTGAACGAAAGGAGTCATTATATTCCGCTGCACCCAATGTAAGGTTTCTTAAACTTTATATGTATTTAATTTATCGTTTTAGAAAGTTCATGTTTAGGATGTTAATAAACATACTTGTGAGTAGATCTAAGATCCTGGTAAAATAATATCCAACATTTACATGTTTAGCGTACTGATTAGAGCTCAAATTTATACATTTGACACATTTAATTATGTATATAAAATTAATTTAATTAAATATTTTCATTATTTTAATTGTAAAGTTATTTCAATTAGATATATTTAACTTAATTTGATTTTGTGTTATTTTCAGATTTGAAGTACAAATCAAATGTCATTTTTGAAAATTAAAAGAAAAAGGCAAGCTCAACTAAGCCCAATACTTTCACTCAGTCCTATTCTTTGTACCAACAACACATAATAAAATGACAATCAAAGCAATACATAATATGGGTCCAACTTCTTTGAATCATGTCCAAGCCGCCGTTTTCAAACATTATGCTTTCAATGGGCCATCACCAAGCCCAACACATTTTTTCAAGCAGGATTTCTCTATCCCACATGTTTCATTACATATCACTCCAAGTTTTTAACCGCTGGACTGAAGTAACCACGTGTATCCCACATTCCAGACTTTTTGTTCACTATGTTACTCCACTCTTCTCCAACAGAAATGGGATGCATAAATGGTCCCATTATCTACCACTTTGGTCAGTGTTTTGGGCCATTCTCCCACTATAGACTACACGAAATGTGCCAATTGGAGCCAAATTGGTTCTTTAAATGGAGTCAATTTTAGAGAGCCAAGCACTAGATTTTACTAGTAGATATTATACCAAAATTGTATCTTTTCTTTCCTTCTTCTTTATTTTGCTTTATTAATTTTGGTGTAAAGACAATGCCTTTTCGAGGCTTATTTCTTTAGCAAGACTCAAGTGTAAGTTCATTCAATTTTTATTCTTTTAATATATTGATTCTCTTTGTTCTTCATTTTCACATTTGTTATATTAAATTTATCTTCTTCTAAATTACAATTTAAAATTAATAGTACCTTTTATATAAGTTCAGTCATGCTTTTCTTATGTAAGTTAGGTTATTAATTATTAGAGTGTTTATTATATTATATGATTTTTACTGCATTATGTCGGTGGTATTTTGTCGATTTTAATTATATAATATGATAGTATTTTTAGAAGTAGTATTAATTTAATTAGAGAACATATTTTTCTAGTGAGCTTAATTATACACATTTTTCAACTATAATTAATGGTGTAGAATTATAGTTGAGGTTAAAGAATCAATTTTATTGGGAAAATATAATTGCATGTACGAAGCTTGTGTCTTCCATAATCATTTTCTGAACACTTCTCATTTTAATTACTTGTTTAATTTCTTAAAAAATTATTTTCTCAATATTCTCATCACATTCAAGGTTCATATTTTATTCTCGTAAAATTACTAACTGTCCTTTTGAGTGTACTTTTCCTCGCTGTGGATACGACATATAGCCCGTTTACTAACGCGACCACATTGTAACTAATTGGGCGAGCTCAATTTTTGGCGCCGTTACCAGGGAGGTTTCTGCGCTACAAGAGGTTAGTATAGTAGTTTTTTTTTTATTTATTTTTTTTTCGTTTCTCTTTATTTGATTATATATAAATAAGATTACTTAATATAATATAATTTAAGTTTTTTAGTTATATATAGATTCAAAAAAAAATTATTATTATTATTATTATTTTCTTCTTTACTCTTTTAGTAAAACAAAAAAAAGAAGCAAGTAGTTTAACTTTTTTTTTTTTAGTTTATTTGTTAGTTTTATTTATTATTTTGCTATATTAGGGTGTTAGTTTTTTTTTTTGGTACATTATCTTATTTTGTATACTTTTTTTTTAGGATTAGCCATTTTTTTGATTAATTTATTTTAGGTTAGTTGTAGACTTTTATCCTTTAGGCTAAAAAAAAAGTTGTGCATAAAATATTTTCATAAATTTTTTAGTGTAAACCCAATTGTGTAATGGTAAAAGTAGTACAAATTGAGATTATTCTGTCTAAGAAAGATTGGCTTTAAAGGTTTGTGGTAGAAACCCTCTACACTTTCTAGCAATCCGGGGAGTTCTAGTAAAAGTGTGGGACGAAGCGGTACCTTGGCAACCTTCCCAATCGGCCTGGGAATATCTTGTGTGAATACCCTTGCATTATTACATAGCTGTAATTTACATTATTTAACAAGTGAAAATACACACAAAAAATAAATTAAAAAAATAACAAAAAAAAGTGAATGTCACGAAATAGAGACAGATTAGGGAGATTTGTAAAACAACAAATTGAAATTTTAGAAAACTCTCCTAAATCGTCTTCTTCCACTCGTTCTCATTCACCACCATCACCCATACTTCCTGCACTGCCAATGATGGCTCAACAACAGGAAATCCAGCCAAGAACGCTACAGGATTATCTACATCCTACGCGTACGGCCACACCTGTTGGAATTATTTTACCAGGATCTATTTACTATCATGTATGTTGGATTAACAACCTAATATGAATTCTAAAACAATGAAAATAAACACATATAAAGTTAGAAAACCTTACAGTGGGTGCAGCAGAATATTATGACTCCTTCCGTTCAGATCTCTAGCCCTTGATTCCATTCTGTAGCAGAGCATCACCAAGATCTGAACCTGGATCTTCTTTTCTCCTTCTTTGATGCAGAATTTCCATAGTCTTACATACTATGATTGAGGTACCACTTGATGTGTGTGGGCACTACTCATCTCACCAGGATTTCGAAAATTTCTCTCTTTTTCTCTCTTAATTTCGTGGTCTTAAGCATACAGGAGAAGAGAACAAGGGTTGCTTTATATAGGGAAAAGGGAGAGCACAACTTTCCAAATAAACAGTTTCCTCTTTTACTGTGTAATTGATTAACTGCCTTATTTAGTGTGATCCACCACTTTCCTATTATTACTAGGCTTTGATTAGCAATTACATGGCAATTAAAATTGAAAATAATAATTGGGAAACACACAAAGAGGTGGCCGGCCATAGGGTGAAATGGGCCTCACTTGGATTTTTGCAGTTTCCTCAATTTTATTTCTATTTCTCCAAAAATGCCATTTTTCCAATTCTAATCATTTAAATGCCAAAACTAATTATTTAATAACTAAAATAGATTATCATTTAAAATAATTATTAATTAGACATACAAAGTCTCTTAATTAATAATTAAACCTAAAAATCCTTTTCTTTAGGATTTCATCCTTAAAACTTTGAGAATTCATAAAGTAGACATAGTCTAACTTTTAGAATTATAATTGATTAATTAAAATCAATTAACTGAGTCTTACAAGCAGTATGGTCTCAACTAGTATGGGGACCATGGGTCTATATAACCGAGCTTCCTATAAGTCAAACCGAATTTACCAAGTAAATTCCTTAACTTATTAATTCTTCATTGAATCCACACTTAGAACTTGGAATTGCACTCTCAGTCATATAGAACGCTCTATATGTTCCACGATATAGACACGTCATTAGTTATCCATTGTTATAACCCTAATGTGATCAATGATCCTCTATATAGATGATCTACATTGAAAAGGCACTACTTTTACCGCTACACCTTCAATGTATTTTATCCTTAAAACACTTAACCCTGTATAAATGATATTTTAGCTAAGTGAAATGAGATCTCCACCATTTATCTTCGTTTGGTTAAGCTCGAAGGAAATCATCCTTTACTTTCTATTTGCCGAATAGAAGCTATAGATTCCATATTTATGTTAGCGCTCCCACTCAATTGCATTACCGTGTTCCCAAAATGTACGTATCACCCTGACCCAAAAGTAGGCTTAACTAACAAATCAAAGAACACGGATAACACTCTTGAGATTGAACCTAACCATATCAGGATTAAGATCATTTGATCTAGGATCAACAGGTGATATTGAATTGAATAGATATTACGGTAAATTTTAATATATCTAATCAAAGTTCAATATCGCTCCCTTTCAATGTATACTCCATACATCCGATACTGGTAAACTTTGCCAATGTCCTGGAAAGGACATAACACTTTTCCAAGGTGTAAGAATACCTATTGCTGATTATACCATGTCAGTCTAAATCTAGTGTTCTGACAAATCAGGGAATAAACTTTTGAACATATAATTAAGATTATATTCAACTGTGCTGACAACACTATAATCTTAACAAACTCATATGTTCTGGACTTAAAAAAAATTCATATATTATATACATATAATCGTGAAATAAATCATGTGAACCATACAACATAAAATGTTATTTCTGATCTTTATTAATAAGTAAATCTGATTATATGAAATGAGTTTTATTTAGGGCATAAAACCCAACAAACTCCCACTTTTTTTTTTGATGAATAAGAAAATTTTATTGCTCTAAACCAAACTTTACATTACAGCTCATGCCATGTTTCCCAACACTGATTACAACAGATTATAACACATTAATCTTCCTGTACAATTAAATTTCTAGTATCCAATCTATATCCTCCTTCTTTGCTTTCTTAGGCGGCCAAGCTTGAATTCTCAGCTTACTGGTGTGCTTAGTTTGCTGAAGTGTTCTACTCGTGAGGCCTCTTTGCTGATTCCAGAGAATGTCATTTCTGATCTTCCATATATGATACACAAGACTAGCCAACATTGTGTTTATCATGCTCTTCTTCACTGCAGAGAATCGCTTTGTTTTATGCCAGATGTGCAGCAGTTTGGGGATGTCTGCTGCTTGTGTATTCCATTGCAGAGATACTTTGATTGCCTGCAAACATTCTGCACTATATTCGCATGGAAAGAACAAGTGTTCTATGTTTTCATCTCCTTTCCCACATAAAACACAAGTAGTGTCTATGGTAGGATTATATTTACTCACTCTTTCCTTTGTGTTCAATCTTTTCCAAAAAACTAACCATAGAATGAATCTATGTTTGGGAATGATTAGTCTATCCCAAACCAGATTGCACCATGGAAGTTTAGGATGCTCTGGAAAAAGATCAAAATATCCTTGCTTAACTCGATACCTCTGCTGTACAAAGCTCTCCATGTCTCCTTTTTGCTGAAACTTGTTCTTGACAGCAACAATTTTTTTCCAAGCCCAGCTTTGCTCTTTCAGATATACCATGTGGATCCATTTCACAAAAAGGCAGTCCTTCTTGCTTGCTATGTCCCAAACATATCTCCATTGTTGGATGTTCCTAAATCCCAGCCCCCACCAGCTTTTGGTCTGCAAATGAATTCCCAAGCCACTAAGCCAAGCCCTGTTGCCTCTTGTATGCCTTTCCAAAGAAAGGACCTGCAGGTTGCCTTTATATCCTTCAATAGCTGCTTGGGCAATACAAAAATCTGAGCCCAATATGTGTGTATGGCAAGCAAAACCGAGTTTATCAAGGTGACTCTACCCATGTATGATAGATTCCTTGAGCTCCAACATCGAATCCTGCTAGTCATTTTTTCTAACAAACATTGACATTCAACTCTAGATATCTTCTTAGAGCAAATTGGAACACCTAGGTACCTGAAAGGAAGAGAGCTTCTCTTGTAATTAGATGCCTCAAGGACTCGATTTACTTCATTTTCAGGCATGCCCGAGCAATAGATTGCTGTTTTTTGTTCATTTGGCATCAAGCCAGAAGTAGAGGAAAACAACTTCAATCCCTTAAGTAGCAGCATGATAGAGATGAAATCTCCATTACAAAATACTAACAGATCATCTGCAAAGCATAGATGATTCAGTTTCATTTGACTGAATTTGTCATGGTATTTAAAACCAGGCCAATCACCAACCTTCTTGAAAATTCTCGAGAGGTACTCCATTCCCAGAACAAAGAGTAAGGGAGACATCGGGTCTCCTTGTCTTAACCCTCTCTTGGAATTGAAAAAACCACACATAGAACCATTCAATAATAAGGAGAACTTAGGTGTAGAGATACATTCCATAATGAGATTAATGAACTTACTAGGAAAACCAAGTGCTCTCATCATCTCCTCAATAAAGCCCCATTCTATGGTGTCATATGCTTTCCTCAGATCAATCTTGATCATACTACTTGGCTTGCAGTTTTTCCTCCCATATAGTCTGACTAAGTCTTGGCAAACAAGCACATTGTGAGCAATGAATCTCCCATGAACAAATCCTCCTTGATTCCCTGCTACAAGATCAGGTAAAATCCTTCTCAACCGATTGCAAATCACTTTAGTAGCAGCCTTGTAGATGACATTACAGCAA
Organism: Cannabis sativa; assembly: GCF_029168945.1. NCBI lineage: Eukaryota > Viridiplantae > Streptophyta > Magnoliopsida > Rosales > Cannabaceae > Cannabis > Cannabis sativa. The sequence goes on along the minus strand of NC_083607.1, from coordinate 50,657,248 downwards.
GAGATGGGTCTGAAATCTACTACACTCTTAGGGCATTTTGACTTTGGAATCAGAGTTATAGTAGTGGCATTAATCTCCTTTAAAATCTTCCCTGAGTTGAGAAAAGACAGTACAACCTCTATAAAGTCATTCCCTACTATCTTCCAGTTATCTTGAAAGAAGGCACTCACATAACCATCTGGCCCAGGAGCTTTATTTTTGTCAATGGCAAATATTGTTTCTTCAACTTCATTCTTTGTGTACTCTGCCATTAGGATTTCCTTGTGAAAATCGTTTACTTTAGGACCCAAATCCACAATTGCTTGATTCACCTTCCTTCTAGGCTGTATTGTAGTTCCAAGCAACTTTTTGTAATAATCCAAGAAAGCATGTTGAACTTTATCAGGGGTATCACACCAATTTCCATACTCATCCTCAATCGAGAAAATTCTATTATGAATTCTTCTCAATTTTAGAGAAGCATGAAAAATGTGAGAGTTTTCATCCCCAAATTTAGCCCAATTTACTTTTGCTTTTTGAGCCATGAAGCTAGCTAGGGCCTTACTCACTTCAGCAAACTTGGTTCTTGCTTCCTGCTCCTGATGGATAATCTCTATATTTTGAGGATCTAGATTCAGTTTGTATTGCAACTCAGCCAGCATCTCTCTTGTGATACTTTCTGTCTTCTGAATTTCAGAGAAACCTGTGTGATTAATGCGTTTCAAAACTGTCTTCAGCTTTTTTAGTTTCTGTACAATACAGTACATTTTAGTTCCCAGACATACCTCATTCCAGGAGTCTGTTACTAATGCATCATAATCAGGCCATTGCTTCCACATGTTGAAGTACCTAAACGGCTTCCTCCCATAACTCCTATCCTCATAAATTGTTACTAAGATAGGAGTATGATCAAAATTCAGTTCAGGTAAGAATACAGCTTCAGAGCAAGGAAAATTGTTAATCCAGTGTGAATTAACCATGACTCGATCTATTTTGGAAAAAATCCTTTCCTCAGGCCTCTGTTTATTATTCCAAGTGAAGAATGAGCCTGAATATTTTAAATCAACCATATTGCAATTTTCCATACAATCTCTAAGTCTCTGAGATGGGCAGCAGTGAGCTCTCCTCCCAACTCTCTCATCACCATTCATAATCTCATTAAAATCTCCCATGAACATCCATGGTTCCTTGATTCTCTTTGCCAATTCTTCTAGCTCAACCCATAAATCTTCTCTTTTCCTCTCTTCATTGAAAGCATAGATCATTGACACATGAAACTTCCCTGTTTGTTGTTGAGACTGGACATAACAATGCATGATTTGGCTAGAGCAATATTGAATATCTACATTATATACACTTGGCTGCCAAGCTACAACTATTCTACCTTTATCTATCCAAGGATTGTTAGTAGAAAAACACCAACCTTGGAAAAGACTTGAATATAAAGCTCCCATGTTCTTATTCTGTACTTTTGTTTCTAAGAGGCTCACAAACCCAGCTTGTTTCATGTGAATCAATTGCTTGATTTCATTATATACTTGCACTAATATAAAATAAAAAGTGCATTTCAAATAATCATTAACACCTTGATATACAAATCAAGTGTAATAGTAGTAAACTCCTCGTAATAGGATCTGATAGGTTGAATTAAACACAACCTCTTCTCCACCATTACTCTTCATATAATCACAAAATCCTTGATAATGTGAAATTCCTCTCTATATGTCTACTCTCTTGGGATACTGGATTCTATACTTTTGGTAGCTACTCTTTGGTTATTCAGGAAGTAACCCTAGTAGTTAAGGCAAGTTGGAACAGTGCCACAAATGTATAGAACTTTCCTTAGACTAAATAAGTACCTTTCCTGCAACTTTAACATTCAGTCTCTTTCTGGTAGACCAAGAGATTTCAGATAGGCTTTTACACTTCTCCAAAATCACTATTCCACCCCTAGAGTAATTACCATCCTATCAGCAGACTTTCTAGCACACAGGCAAGTCTCGAAATCTGATGTGGTGTAGTCTAAGAGTTTCAAAACCACCCTTATTGACTAACATATAGTTCCTCTTCTTAATCTTAAGATTTACTTGATTGTCTTCCAATGTTCCTCTCCTGGATTAATCTGATACCTACTCATTACTCCCACTCAACAGCAGGTGTCTGGTCGAAGGCATACTAAAGCAAATCTGAGACCTCTCACTGTTGATTTAAGAAATTCTTTCATGGCTTTATCTTCTCTGGAATAGTTGAGACTTTTCCTTAGATAAATAAAATCTATATCTAAGAAGTTGTGAAGCTTCTATAGATTGCCATTGGAAAGAAAATGCTTCAGCATCTCATGCTTGCATTGGAGTAAGTAATTACCAGGTATACCACAAGCCATAGGTTTAGATAAACTCAAACCTATAATACTAGGAACAGGAAGTTTTGTTAAGTCCATTGAATAGACTTATTAACGAAAATTTCCTTTCATGTCCTTGTAACCGAAAACTTTAGGTTACTCCATGTGAATGGATCAAACCATAGTTCTATTGGCTTTCTTCTTAGTTTCTTATCTTGACAATCCATTACTTGTTTAAACTCACAATGGATTTTAATCACTAGTGTCTTCCAAGTTATAAGAAGGTGAGTTCCTAAAAACTCTCCCACTACAACAAGGTACCGTGAACTATGTCTAAGAAAACTAAATGGTATAGACCTCTTCAGTTGTGTTAAGACAACAGAGGCAGTGGGATCATCTTGTAAAATAAGATGATAGAATACTTTTGGAATCAAGAAAAAAATATCTCCTTTATTTGCTACATTATTTTCAGACTTAGTCATTTTCTTAGAAAAGTAGTATTTGTTTAAACAAACACTTTCTTATCTAATGACTACGGGATGGTCCACCCCTAATCACTTAGAATAGCTAACAAACATGCAAACCAAGGTTAGCAGTTCTAGCTTTTCTTAAGATTTCGATTAGGTCGTCCATGAATCTAGTAATGATTTACATAAAGTATACAACCATTGCATCATTCTGAAATTATATTACCATAGAAGGATTTAGGCAACGACTAGTAACTAATCATCAATATGCAACTCAAATTTCTGGGGAGGTAAGTTTGGATATAATTCAAAATCAAATTAATGATCTTTGAACTGCATATCTACTAACTTTTTCTCCACCCCTATCAGTTCGCAAGATCTTTTACCACTTACCATTGCTAGAAATTCATGAAATTTTTCAAAGATTTCAAATTTCTTTTGCGTAAGGTAAAATCTAGAGTGATCGTTTTAAGAATACAACGAAAACTCATATCCACCCCTGAATGTACATCTATTTGCGAATGAGATGATTATACTTTCAGTGGATATAGGCATATTAACTCTTTGCAGAGAATGATCTTGTCAAAAACACTATGAACAAGATACAAATGCCATAGATTTATAAAATGTGGTTGTATCTTTTAGTTACAACAAAGAGTTCTTAGAATAGTGCAAGTGGATTTTGGTCACAGAATGCTAAACTCATACAGTTTAAATCCATTGAAAGAAAATGGTTATGAAACACTTGTGAAAGTGTAACTGTATAATTAGTAACTCTTTCTTGGACAACCACTACTAATCTAACCCTATGATTTGCCTATATAAGTAGGAGATATCAAAGATTGAGGATTCATATCATTTTGGGATAGAATTTGGGAATATAATCATATGCGTCATCTAATTTCTTAAGAGAAAATAAGACTTTATATGATTTATAGACCATTCATCCAATGATATGTTATTAAGCTGATTCGAAATGAATAAGCTAAGAGGAATTAGGATAATTTCGTTTTAAATAAGAATCCAACGATGCTCCGATTAGCGAGAGTCAAAGTAATCTTATTTATACAATCTTCTTGTTTCATATTGTAAAATACTAGTCTAAGGTGTCATCAATTGATGAACAGCTAGATGTTGCATATAAAATATTTATTTTTCGAGATCTAACACTATTATGTTAGTCTAATGGTGAAAATCCATTAGGGATTTATCTCATTAGAAAAACAAGCCAAGTTAGACCAACAATGAAGATTCGAAATTAAACTACAATTTAATAACAGAAAATAACATGGTTCAATACAAATTCGTACACAATTCAGAAATTATTAAGCATATAGCAAGTAGGAATGACAAGTGAAAATACTAAACATACAATCCTAAATAATTTCCAAGGTTTTCAACAAACTAATATCAATGTCCCATTTAGGCGAAAGTCAAAGCTACCATTAATAGAGTTGTCAGCTCATCTAAAATGTCAAACATTCTAGCAACCTTTTATTCGATCAAGATTGGAATCCGCGTCGTCCCGTTTAGGCGAGAGTCAAGGCTATTCTATCTTATGAGCTTCCACCATTGTTTCATATTCTTGCAAGTCTTATACAGTCGCCACCATTAGGGTGATCATAAACTATATAAAAAAACTTACAAGATTACTTATCTTTCGAGATTAAACGGTGCTAACTTGCTAATGAACGTTCCTCCATTAGGGAGGATTACTCACTAAAACAATAGCTATGTAAAACCAACAATGGAGATCGAATATCCTTATAATAATAAAGCTCATTATTTAATGAAGGTTTGTATTTTCTTCTAATATTTATTTTAATCCATTTATTTTAAATATATATTTATTTAATTAAAATTTCCAATTTAGAATGAAAAATTCCAAATATAAATTTTAATTTAATATTTATAAATTATACTTCGATGGATATTAAAATAACGTGAATTATTTCCACCTCAGTAATAATTTCCATAAATATTTAGAAAATTATTCAATTTAAGCTTTTTCAAAATTAATTTAAATTAATTTACAACTTCAAATTTAATTTTCTATAAATATATATTGCATTTCGAAAAATGAACTGTATAAGAATACTACTTTCGAAAGTGCTTTAAAATAAAATAAAATAAATCCTGGAAAATTACTCTAATTTTATGTTGGCCCAAAATTAATAAAAATTAATTTTCAACAAAAAAATATAATTTTCCTATTTAATTAAATATCTAAGAAAAATTTCAAATATTTAAGTATCATGATTAAAAAATCAACTTAAATATTAATTTTCTATTTAATTAAATATACTAGAAAAATACTTCAAGCAAAACAGATAATATCTATCTAGACTTTCATTGACTAATTAATCCAATTTCTAATTATAATATATTTTAGTTCATTTATTTTAATTAATCATTAAATAAAAAAAATTGATTTAAATTGGTCAAAAATTAAATAAATAATTTTCAACTTTAATCTATTTTTCAAATAAAATTTGAAATTTCTGCATTAAAGAAATGCAATTTCGAAATTTTAGGAAAATGATTAATAAAATAAAATAAAATATATTTTGAAAATTATTCAGCTTTAAGTTATTCTGAAATAAGATTCCAAACTTAAGATAATTTTCAACTTTAATTAAATAACATGAAAATAACAATATTTAAGTATCATGATGAAAATCAACTTAGCGATTGAAATTTTTAATTTAATTAAATGTATTAAATTCAAGAAATAAATAATTAAGTATAAAGGAAACTTAATTATTAATTCTAGTTTAATACTAGGAAAATATACTAAACTTAGATTGTACCAAAATTAATTATCAAACAATTAATTTCACAATCAATGATATTTTCCTATTTAATATTAGAAATAATAATTAGTACTAGAAATAACTATCTAGAATATATATCATTAACTAAGTGTTTTTCTAAAATTAACTTTAAAATATTACAATGAAAAATAAATTTCATATATTTTAAAAGTTAATTATGTTGCTAATTCAATTTTAATTAGGTTAGACTAATATAATTAACCTAATACAATTATTTAAATAAGGCAAATGGGCCTTCACAATTGGGGTAGTTCATGTGAGGGGGAGTTGGGTTCAGTATGTCGTACCCACTTCTATTGGCCCCCAACTCTCACACAAGGCCCAAAAGAGAGGAATTTAGCCTTAAAATAAACAATTGTTATTCAGTGAATAAGCCCAAATCTAATTGGGCCTAAATAAATTTACTTATGTTAAAATTTATTTTAGCAACCTAGTCCATTTACTTAGTAAAAACTTAAATGGGCTTCCTATATGCATCTAAGCCCAAACACAAACATATAGGCTCACACAGGTCAAATGATTTGGATGGGCCCTATCATGTTACTAGGTTTACACAGATGAAAGAAGTACAAAATTTACCTGTTACAAATTATTTATAAGATCTATTGACAATTGGACTATGATTAAAATCAGATCATTGGATCTGTCAACAAGTTAACCATACCAATTTAGATCAGATAAATAATAGGTTTGTTAAAAAGAGTTTTTGAATAAACAATAAAAATAAACAAACATTGTCCATGTAACAGATGTGAAAATAAGATATTAATATAATTAAATTATTATTCTTAAACTAACCAAATAAAGGAAACTAATTTTAAAATATCTAGGTTTATTTGAATCAAATTAAATTAAATATCTACTAAGATCAATGATTTGAAAGGAAAGAGTCTTCAATATCATTTTCAGATCTTATAATTTAATAAAATAAACCAATTTTAAAATAGATTTGGTTAGATAATTATTATTTTAGGAATAAAATAATAAATAAATAATAATTACCATAATTATATGTCAAAATATCTCAAATTAAGCAACATTCAAATCTCTACAAAAATATCTATGTTATTTAAATATTTAAGATATGATTTATAAATTTCTAATAAGAAAAAAATGATATATATATATATATAGAAAGAATATCATTTTTAAACTTATAATTTATAAATAACTAAATATTTAACAAAATAACAAATTTTTGAATTTGAAAAACATTATGGTAAGTATATCTATAAAAATATCTATGTTAATTTCAAATTTATTAATTATTTAATTTGTCATATAAGATAATTTTAATATAATATTTTAAATAAAAAGACAAAGTTATCTTTTAATTTAAAATATCTTAAATATCAAAATATCTAATCTTATAATTAAATAATAAATAAATATTAAAGAAGCTAACAAATTTTTCAATCTGACCATAATAGGAAATATTTAAAATTGGAAACATTCCAAAATAGAAATATTTAAAAATTGAAAAAATTCCAAATTAAAAATATTTAAAATTTGAAACATTTCAATTTAAAAATATTTAAAATTAGAAAAATGAATTTTGGGAAACAATCCCATGAAAAAATTGGATTTTTGGGGAAAAACACACAAAATTCGCAATTTGTAGGGAACACCATTGAACCCTCATTTTTCAAAAATCATAACTCTTTCAATTTTTATCAGAATCGAGTTCCGTAAAAACAAAAATTGCTCTTTTTCACAAGGAATCGAAATAAAATATTTTTAAAAATAGAAAAAATATTTTTCATGGAAAAATCCGTACAACACAAACTTTCATCACATAAACACATAAACCAACATGAAACCATCCAAATCAACACAGAAACATATAAATCATCGTTTTTATTCATATTTCATGAAAGTAAATCATTACCATGGCTCTGGTGCCAGTTGTTGGAATTATTTTACCAGGATCTATTTACTATCATGTATGTTGGATTAACAACCTAATATGAATTCTAAAACAATGAAAATAAACACATATAAAGTTAGAAAACCTTACAGTGGGTGCAGCGGAATATTATGACTCCTTCTGTTCAGATCTCTAGTCCTTCATTCCTTTCTGTAGCAGAGCATCACCAAGATTTGAACCTGGATCTTCTTTTCTCCTTCTTTGATGCAGAAATTCCATAGTCTTACATACTATGATTGAGGTACCACTTGATGCGTGTGGGCACTACTCATCTCACAAGGCTTTCAAAATTTTCTCTCTTTTTATCTCTTAATTTCGTGGTCTTAAGCATACAAGAGAAGAGAACAAGGGTTGCTCTATATAGGTAAAAGGGAGAGCACAACTTTCCAAATAAACAGTTTCCTCTTTTACTGTGTAATTGATTAACTGCCTTATTTAGTGTGATCCACCACTTTCCTATTATTGCTAGGCTTTAATTAGCAATTACATGGCAATTAAAATTGAAAATAATAATTGGGAAACACACAAAGAGGTGGTCGGCCATAGGGTGAAATGGGCCTCACTTGGATTTTTGCAGTTTCCTCAATTTTATTTCTATTTCTCTAAAAATGCCATTTTTCCAATTCTAATCATTTAAATGCCAAAACTAATTATTTAATAACTAAAATAGATTATTAAATAATATTGTCATTTAAAATAATTATTAATTTGACATACAAAGTCTCTTAATTAATAATTAAGCCTAGAAACCCTTTTCTTTACGATTTCTTCCTTAAACTGTGAGAATTTATAAAGTAGACATAGTCTAACTTTTAGAATTATAATTGATTAATTAAAATCAATTAACTAAGTCTTACAAGCAGTATGGTCTCAACTAGTATGGGGACCATGGGTCTATATAACCGAGCTTCCAATAAGTCGAACTAAATTTACCAAGTAAATTCCTTAACTTATTATTTCCTCATTGAATCCACACTTAGAACTTGGAATTGCACTCTCAGTCATATAGAACGCTCTATATGTTCCACGATATAGACACGTCATTAGTTATCCATTGTTATAACCGTAATGTTATCAATGATCCTCTATATAGATGATCTACATTGAAAAGGAACTACTATTACCGTTACACCTTCAATGTATTTTATCCTTAAAATACTTAATCCTGTATAAATGATATTTCAGCTAAGTGAAATGAGATCTCCACCATTTATCTTCGTTTGGTTAAGCTCGAAGGAAATCATCCTTTACTTTCTATTTGCCAAATAGAAGCTATAGATTCCATATTTATGTTAGCGCTCCCACTCAATAATACTATCATGTTTCCAAAATATACGTATCACCCTGACCCAAAAGTAGGCTTAACTAACAAATCAAAGAATACGGATAACACTCTTGAGATTGAACCTAACCATATCAGGATTAAGATCATTTGATCTAGGATCAACAGGTGATATTGAATTGAATAGATATTACGGTAAATTTTAATATATCTAATCAAAGTTCAATATCGGTCCCTTCCGATGTATACTCCATACAACCGATACATGTAAACTTTGCCAATGTCCTGGAAAGGACATAACACTTTTCCAAGGTGTAAGAATACCTATCGCTGATTATACCATGTCAGTCTAAATCCAGTGTTCTGACAAATCAGGGAATAAACTTTTGAACATATAATTAAGATTATATTCCACTGTGCTGACAACAATATAATCTTAACAAACTCATATGTTCTGGACTCAAAAAGATTTCGTACATTATATACATATAATCCTGAAATAAATCATGTGAACCATGCAACATAAAATGTTATTTCTTATCTTTATTAATAAGTAAATCTGATTATATGAAATGAGTTTTATTTAGGGCATAAAACCCAACAACACCTTCATGCATAATGTATCCCTTGAATATGCCCAACTTCGATTTCAAACCTGGCATGATTCAACTTTTACCAACCTTTCATGGTATGGAAAATGAGAGTCCATATGTGCATATTCAGGCCTGCGAAGAGGTGGTGGCCACATTCAACAACCATGCTGACATCATAAACTTGGTGAGATTGAAGTTCTCTAAATTTTTCCCACCCCATAAGACCAGCAACCTTAAGAGGCAAATCTCTACCTTCACCCAAAAGGACCATGAAATATTTCATCAGGTCTGGGAGATGTTTAAAGATTTGATGGGCCAGTGCCCACATCATGGATACGAAAGTTGGCGTCTTGTCAGCTATTTCTACGATGGTCTCACAACCGACAAAAGACAATTCGTACAAATTATGTGCAATGGCGACTTCCTTCAGAAAGATCCCGAAGAAGCTTTGGAATATCTTGAAGAAATCTCTGAAAAATCCTACACATGGAGTGCACCAAGTGCTACGGATAGGCCACTAACAGCCGGAGTCTACCAATTGAAGGAGGAGGATAGTGTGAAAGCTCAACTTGAAGCTCTGAAAAAACAATTTGAGGCTTTCAAAACTCAAGAAGGTAAAGCACTCCAAATGGTTGCAAAAGTGGAAAAGCAAGAACCATGCTTTATTTGTGGAGGGACAAATCGTCAACCACAAGAGTGCCCTAATCTTAGGATGTTGAGGGGAGGAGATGAGGAATAATGTAATGCCTTAGGGGATTACAAGAAGCCTTATAATGCCTACTCATACACATACAATCCTAGTTGGCTTAACCATCCCAATTTCAGTTGGAAGGATACAAGTCAAAATCAAGCATCTGGGAGCCAATGGAAACCTGATCAACAAAATAATTCTCTTGAGAATTCCATGAAAATTCTCGCAAACTCTCAACTAGAGTTTAGGACTTATTTTGCTCAGATGATAGAGGAATTGAAGGACATAAAAATTCAATTAACAAAGTTAAATGATTCTTCAGCCATTCAAGAGCGTGGTAAGCTTCTCGCTCAGCCTCTAATCACTCCCAAAGGGCAACATATGGCACAAACCTCCACATCTTTAGAGTCTAATCTAAAAGGGGTTAATGCCATAACTACTCGAAGTGGTCAAAGTACAGTACCATTACCTAAGACCACTAGTGTACCAATGCCTGCTCCAGATGCTAATATGCCACAGAACCCTCCAGTGAAGGTGCCCTTCCCTCAGGCTTTGAAATCTTTTAGGAAGGTACTGGAAAATCATGGGAAAATCCTAGAAAATTTAAAACAAGTGAAGATCAACCTGCCTCTCTTGCATGTGATCAAACAAGTACCAGCATATGCCAAGGTCATCAAGGATTTATGCAGCATGAAAATAAAACACCATGTCAAGAAAAATGTATTCTTGACAGAACAAGTAAGTGCGGTGATTGAACAAAAGATACCGATCAAATACAAAGATCCTGGTTGTCCTACAATCAGTTGCCAAATTGGGACCCAAGGATTTGGTCAAGCTTTCCTAGACTTAGGCGCAAGTGTTAATCTAATGCTTTATTCAATTTACTTGCAACTAGGCTTAGGAGAAATCAAGCCCACATTTGTGGTGCTACAATTGGCTGACTGCTCAATTAAAAAGCCACGACGAATAGTTGAAGATGTCTTGATTAAAGTTGGAAAATTATATTACCACACTGACTTTTTGATTTTTGACACTCAGTCTGAGGTTAATACTGAGTCAAAAATTCCCATCATTCTAGGTAGGCCTGTCCTTGCAACAGCCAATGCTCTCATTAACTATAGGAATGGTCTCATGAAATTATCTTTCGGGAATATGACTATGGAGGTCAACATTTTTCATGTTGCGAAACAACCACCAGACGAGGAGGAAGATTGCTATCATACTGATGTGATAGACACAATTGTTGAGGAGGAAGTTCTTTTGCATGATGATTCTAATTCTTTAAATGATCTCCTCCATGACTTTGATACTGAAAATATGCTTTATCCACCTGAGGAAGCTAATGTTTCTTCCATTCTTGAGATGTCCCAAGATGAAGCATCACCGTCGCAATATGAGAATTTGCGATTCCAGACCCGATCTATGAAACGCTTCTTCGGGTCCATGTGCGATATTGACAAATTTTGGTAAGAGGGTAGGCTTACCTGAGGAGATCACCTTTGTGACTCTGGCCTACTCGGAATGATCAGGTTGTTTCTATTTCTGTTTATGTTTATATTTTATTCGCTATTTTTTTTTCCTTTGTTATCATTTTTTTGTTTTGTTTTTTTTAGAGGATCAATATCGCTGCTATCCATGGTTGCTTGCTCTCCAGGTGTTCTCTTTCCCTATTCTTTTAATTTTTATATCTTTAGACATTGAGGAGACTGACTGATTTTAGTTGGGGGTGGTGAGCATATTCAAGCATGTTTCTTAATTTTGTCATATTAATATTTTCATGGTCAAATTTTTCAAAAAATTACTCATTTATTCTTGTAAAATGTTATTTTTAAGCCAATTTTTGCTATCTTTGTTACTTAGAATTTTTCTAGAGTTACAAAATACACATGCCAAACTTTGTGGTAAGATGGTTGTTAGCACATATTTGCTTACAAAAGCTACCAAGTTTAAGTGTTCATGTTTTTGTGAGTGGCGAGATTTGAGAAAACAACTTCTGAGTTTTTATTGATTCTGAGAAACGGTTATAATTATTTTGGACATGGTACTAGGGTTTGATTGGATTGTGCTTTAAGGGATAAGTTTTTTATAGACAAATCGTATTAAGGAGCCTTTGTGTAATTATTTTCTTTATGTGCAAAAAAAAAAAAGGGAATACAAGAGCAACATTTCCATTATTACATGTTGCCCTTGTTAAAAAAAAGAAAGAACGAAAAAAAAGAGAAAAGAAGAAAAGAAAAGAAAAAAAAGGCTTGTAGTATTTCATTTTTTTATTTGTTTTGGCTTCTAGAATAAATGTGAAAGATTGTCTATTTTTGTTTAAAAATCCCAAAAAGTTGGTTTGTGGTACTCTTATGGTGGTTTGTCCAAATAATTCATAATCTATCTTCGTTTCAATATTTATTTAATTGTTTGTCCTAATATTGTCATATCCATTCGAGTGCTCACTTTTCAATTTCCAACTCCATGAGTGAAATCTTTAGCCATAAATAAATATTTTCAATGACCTGTGAGGCTAATGGATTTGAGACTTTCACTTGGTACATTTTTCGAAAGTATTTATGTGCTATGCTTTATGGTAAGAAGGTTCAGGTTTGATGCACACACTCACAACTCTAGATTTATTCAAGGTAGTTTTGTAAAGTTTTTATTGGCTTGTTACTAATATTTTATTTGAATATTGGTGTAATTTTAAAATTTTTGACTTGAAAATATCATGTTGACATTATTTTTCTTTGCTTGAATTGCTAGAGACTAGCAATAAGCTAGTTGGGGGTTATGATTAGAGCTCAAATTTATACATTTGACACCTTTAATTATGTTTATAAAATTAATTTAACTAAATATTTTCATTGTTTCAATTGTAAAGTTATTTCAATTAGATATATTTAACTTAATTTAATTTTGTATTATTTTTAAGATTTGAGGTACAAATCAAATGTCATTTTTGAAAATTAAAAGAAGAAGGCAAGCTCAACTAAGCCCAATACTTTCACTCAGTGCTATTCTCTGTACCAACAATTCATAATAAAATGACAATCAAAGCAATACATAATATGGGTCCAACTTCTTTGAATCATGTCCAAGCCGCCACTTAGTTTTCAAACATTATGCTTTCAATGGGCCATCACCAAGCCCAACACATTTGTTCAAGCAGGGTTTCTCTATCCCACATGTTTCATTACATATCACTCCAAGTTTTTAACTGTTGGACCTAGGGGTATTCACAAAGTATCCGATCCAATCCAATCCGCACGATCCAATCCAATCCAATCCAATCCGCAAAATGCGGATACCCGCACTTGTGCGGATTGGAGTGGATTGAAAAATCTAAAATCCGCACTTATGCGGATTGGATGTTGTTTGACCTCAAAAAGTAACCGATCCAATCCAATCCGCACTTAAATATATATTTTTAAAAAATTATAATATGTAATATATATTAATTAAAAAAAGACACAAACTTCTAATTTCTTAATCTTTTTTAGTAATATATTGAGTTGGTGCATTTTATTTATTTTGTAATAAAAAACACAACAAAAATAATTCTTATTCACATATACACATACACATAAAGTTTAAATATATATATATACTAGCTTATTTATTTTAGTAATTAGATAGCTATATATTTTAGTGTAAATCTAAAGATAAGTATATATATATATTGATATATATGTATATTAGTTTAATTTGTATATAAATAGAGATGGAAATAGATTAGTAATGGAGATTAAGAAACAATAGTCTTTTTTTTTTAATTTTTTTCTATGAAATATTAAATAATTTATTATTAAAAAAGTAATCGATCCAATCCGCACTATTGCAGATTGGATTGGATTGGATTTAAACTCTTATGCGGATCAGATTGAATCTAAAATATGAAATCCGCACTTAGTGCGGATTGGATGTTGTTTGACCAAAAAAGTGCGGATTGGATCGGATGAACACCCCTAGTTGGACCGAAGTAACCACCTGTATCCCACATTCCAGACTTTTTGTTCACTATGTTACTCCAGTCTTCTCCAACAGAAATGGGATGCATAAATAGTCCCATTATCTACAACTTTGGTCAGTGTTTTGGGCCATTTTCCCACTATAGACTACACGAAATGTGCCAATTGGAGCCAAATTGGTTCTTTAAGTAGAGTCAATTTTAGAGAGCAAAGCACCAGATTTTACTAGTAGATATTATACCAAAATTGTATCTTTTATTTCCTTCTTCTTTATTTTACTTTATTAATTTTGGTGTAAAGGCAATGCCTTTTCTAGGCTAATTTCTTTAGCAAGACTCAAGTGTAAAATCATTCAATTATTATTCTTTTAATATATTGATTCGCTTTGTTCTTCATTTTCACATTTATTATATTAAATTTATCTTCTTCTAAATTGCACTTTAAATTTAATAGTACCTTTTATATAAGTTCAGTCATACTTTTCTTATGTAAGTTAGGCTATTAATTATTAGAGTGTTTATTATATTACATGATTTTTACTGCATTCTGCCGGTGGTATTTTGTCGATTTAAATTATATAATATGATATTATTTTTAGAAGTAGTGTTAATTTAATTAGAGAACATATTTTTCTAGTGAGCTTAATTATACACATTTTCCAACTATAATTAATGGTGTAGAATTATAGTTGAGGTTAAAGAATCAATTTTATTCGGAAAATATAATTGCATGTACGAAGCTTGTGTCTTCCATAATCATTTTCTGATCACTTCTCATATTAATTACTTGTTTAATTTTTAAAAAAATTATTTTCTCAATATTCCCATCACATTCAAGGTTCATATTTTATTCTCGTAAAATTACTAACTGTCCTTTTGAGTGTACTTTTCCTCCCTGTAGATACGACATATAGCCTGTTTACTACCGCGACCGCAGTGTAACTAATTGGGCGACATCACGTACATATTTATTAAGCCTGTTAGATTTCATCGATTGCGGTATCAATATACGTAGAGTTATATTGGATATCGATAGATGTATGTTTGGCTCAGACACTATCACATCAGTACGACTAGTGTGAGTATAGGCTGATATTGTAATCTGTGGTATTGTAGTATGAACGTTCTAGACTTTGTACCGTCTAGGGTGCGTGGATATGATTACAGTTGGGTGTATGGGTGCTTAATTGTAATCCAGATTATATTTATGATTATTAATATTATGTTTTTCTTACTAAGTCTGTCGATTCCTATATATTTGTTTCATGTGTAGGTAAGGGCAAAACTAAAGATGAACAACAGTTAGATCGAGTAGACGAAGATTGTACATGTCGGGGTAGTTAGGCCTGGAGCGTACGATCTTTGGGACAACAGGCTATATTTTGATTGGTTGCTAGGCGACAACTTTTGTATCAAATGCATTGTATCAAGATTGTCACTTTTGAAATACGAGATCTCGACTTTGTAAAATTTATTTTATTTTTAAGAAAGATTAATTAAGAAAAGTTTTAATTAAAAACGATTTCTAATAATCATGTTGATTATCAACGAGTTGCACAGCAAATTTCAAATCATGATAACACGCCTAAGCTAGTAGGGTGTTAAAATTTTGGTATCAGAGCTGCCAGGTTTTATTTCAAAGATCGTCACGACATGTACAATCATCAATATTAAACACGACTCATGGTCGAGTAAGCTTTTAATGCTTTTGTAGTTTAATTTATTAGTATGTTATAAGAAAAGCCTGATCGGAAGCATGTTAGTAGCCTAATAGTTGAATAGGCGCAAGTTTCATTTTCTCAAATAAGCGTTAGTTAGTAAATTATTATTGAGCACGATCAGACCAGGCTAGCTCTTAGTTTTATAGGCTTTTCTATTAGAATGGACGCAAGGCAGAACAAGAGAAGCTAGGGTACCTCGGTCGGATCCAGTGGCAGTTAGGGAGTTCAGTTTCCACCAAATAAAAGTGGTGGAGGTAGAGGCCTAAGAGGTAGGGTATGTGGTCGAGGAGATGTTAACCCTCTACAAGTAGCCCAGGATTGTGAAAATAGGTTTGCAGCAATGCAAGCCAGAAATAATGCACAAGACAAAGAAATCAAACGCCTGTTGCAGAAAGGTACTCCTGAAATGAAGTTGGCTTTGGCCTTGCTGTGCAGGCAGGGCCGGTTTCTGCTGTGAGCCGTATGGAACAACTATATGAAATGTTCTACAAGACGGCACCTCCAGCCTTTCTGCAACGTCCCGATGTGATGAAAGGCGTGTTGGAAATTATTTTACCAGGATCTTAGATCTACTCACAAGTATGTTGATTAACACCCTAAATATGAACGTTCTAAAACGATGAAATAAACACATATAAAGTTTAGGAAACCTTACATTGGGTGCAGCGGAATAATATGACTCCTTTCGTTCAGATATCTAGCCCTTGATTCCTTTCTGTAGCAGAGCATTATCAATATCTAAACCTGGATCTCTTTCTCTGATTCTTTAGTGCTGAAACTCCTTCTTGTTGAAAGTCTTTCTTCATGATCTTCCTCACTATGATTGAGGTATCACTTGCTGTGTGTGGGCACTACTCTAACACTAATAATTTCAAAATTTCAAGGAAGAAGAGAGAGAGGGAGTGGTCGGCCAGATAGGGAGATAGAAGGCTCAGTTTTTTCTGAATCAAAAGTGTAATTTTCCTGAAGCCTTCATTATCTATTTATAGCATTCCACTAGGGTTAGGTTTGAATTATTTGGCATTAAAATAATGAAAATATCAGTTTAATTCCCTACAAAAGTGGCTGGCCCTATACAAGTGGATTTGGGCCTCACTTTTTGCAATTTTGCAGTTTTATCTTTTCTGCATCTGATTTTCTCAAAAACGCCAATTTTCTAATTCAACCATTTAAATGCCAATTCTAACTATTTAATGACTATAAATAATTATTAAATAATATTGTCATTTTTCATATTTATTAATTGAACCATACAAAGTATCATAATTAACAAATATGCCCCTAAAACTCTTTCTTTACAATTTCGTCCTTACTTAGTGAAAAATTCACAAATAGACATAGTCTAATTTGAGAATTATAATTGATTAATCAAAACCAATTATATGAGTCTTACAAGCAATATTATCTCAACTAGTGCGGGGACCATGAGTCTATATAACCGAGCTTCCAATAAGCAGATCAAGAATTTATAACCTAAATTCACTGACTTATTAATTCTTCGTTGAATCCACGCATAGAACTTAGAATTGCACTCTCAGTATATAGAATGCTCTATATGTTCCACCATATAGACACATCATTAGTTATCCATTGTTATAATCCTAATTTGATCAATGATCCTTGATTAAGGTTCAAATTTGTATATTTTAAGCTGTTAATTGCGTATATAAAATTAAGTTAATTAAATATTTTTATGGTTTTAATTATAAAAATATTTTAATTGAAAATATTTAATTTAATTTAATTTTGTGTTATTTTTCAGATTTGAGCAAAGTGTTGCAAATAAAATTGGGATTCAAATCCAATCAAAAGTTGAATGCCCCAAAACTCACTTGCAATTCGAACGTATTACATATGTTGGGTCATGTTGGGTCTTCACCTGATTCTCTTAAAGGCCTATTAATTTAAGGATTTGAAGATCAATTTTTCATTATGCTAAGGCTCATTGAAAGAAGCCCATCATTCACATATAACAGCCCACCATTCATATACAGTAAAAACTCACATCCCATATTGTTCTCCAAGACGCTGACACAAGTAACCGCCCACTACGACTGCTATCCTTTACGTGGAACTACTTGCCTGCCAACAATCGTGGGCCGCACCACTTGACAAGCAGAAGACATTATTCCACTTTAGCATTTATTTAGCCATTTTCACCACTAAGTGTAACACGAAAAATACTAGTTTTGGGGTAATTTTGTCTCTATAAATTGGAGTCACTTGTAATGCAAAAGGGGTATCAGATTTTAGAGTAGAGAAATACATTTTCTCATCTTGTTCTCTCTTATTACTATTTTATTTTACTTATTTTAGTGACAAAAATGAGTGAACTATTTTAGAAATATTGGTGAGGTTAGAGTGTAGCTTTTGTAATTCTTATTTCTATTATTGATATTGATTCTTTTGTGCTTTATCTCCATATCTCATTTATCAAATTGTTCTTCATCTTCTAATTTTTCTTCCAAAGTTAATAGTATCTTTTATATAAGTTCAGTCATGCTTTTCTTATGTAAGTTAGGCTATTAATATTTTGGTATATTTATTATATTGTATGTCATTTACTGCATTCTGCCAATAGTGGTATTTTGTCGATTTATGATATATAATATGATATGTTGTTAAGTTAGAGGTCAGATTCAATTTATGCAAGATTAATTAATTTGCACTTTTATTATATACATCTTCCAGTTGTAATTAATGGTGTAGAATTGTAACTGTGTTTTGAATTAATATCGGTATTACAATAAAATTTGCATAACTACATTTCTACCTTACCAAACTCTTTATCTGATCAACTTTCTCATTTCATCATTTTATTATTTTTACTTCATTCACATTTCTATCATTTTCTATTTATACTAATCTTTAGTGGTAATTTATCTCCCTGTGGATACGACATGTAGCCCGTTTACTACCGCGACCGCAGTGTAACTAATTGGGCGACATCAATTTTTGGCGCCGTTGCCGGGGAGGTTTATGCGCTACAAGAGGTTAGTATAATTATTATTTTTATTATTATTATTTTAGTAATTTAGTTTTATTTAATTAGTAAAAAAAAAATCAAAAAAAAAATCCATAAAAATAGCAAATTAGTAACTTTGTTTTATTAATTCTGTACAATATTTTTTTCGTTTTCTCTTTCCAAGATACATAGCTTAGTGTAGTTATTTTTTTTTTCCAAATTTGTTTTGGTTCTTTTCAGCATATATACAAAAAAAAAAAAAAAATCCCCTTTTCCTTTTTTTCTAGTAAAAAAAAAATAGTAATAATTTCTTTAAGTTTATTTATTTAGTTAACTTTATTTTATTTCATTTTATTTGTTTAGATATATTATCATAGTATAGGTTGTTAGTTTCTGTTACTTTTTTTTTTCACACTTTTGTTTTTAGGATTAGATCCTTATTTTATTTAATTTTATTTTTAAGTTAGTTATAGACTTTTATCTTTTTAGTTTTTTTTTTTTAAAAAAAAAGAAAATACATAAATTTTAGTTTATAAAATATTAAAAAAAAAATAGTGTTGAGAACGATTGTGTAATGATGAAAGCGGTAAAAACTGAGATTATTCTGTCTAAGAAAGATTGGCTTTAAAGGTTTGTGGTATAGTACCCTCTACACTTTCTAGCAACCTCGGGGAGTTCTAGTAAAGTGTGGGACGAAGCGGTACCTTGGCAACCTTCCCAATTGGCCTTGGAATATCTCATGTATATACCCTTAAATTATTACATAGTTGAATTAGCATGAATCTTAGTAATAAAATCTCAACTGCTTTACTAATTAAAAAAAAAATATGAATGAAGAAGATCATCGCCGATTTGAATATTTGTATCCATTATATCTTGCTTCATTAAATGAAAATGCTAGTGCTACTGAAGGTACTAGTAATTTTATCGAACCAGAATTTAGTGACGGGGAGGAAGCTTTCCAATACTATTCTTTTTATAAGAGTGATAGTTCCAAAAAGTGGAAGGCTTGGTACGAGTCTCATCGACCACGTCCTTGTGAACATACACCATCTTTTGCACATCTTTATGATGACATGGAAGAACAATCTTACAACTCTTCCTATCAGAATAGTCTTGATGATTATAGTTGGAAGCCTGAGTACAACTATAATCCCTTATATGAGTGGAGTTGTGAAGAGGAAGATGCTTGGTTTAATCACAAAAGTTCTAATGATTATAGTTGGAAGCCTGAGTACGACTATAATCCATTATATGAGTGGAATTGTGAAGAGGAAGATGCTTGGTTTTCCCATAACTCTCAACATCTTTACAATCGTTCCCTAACTTGGTACGTGTCACCTCTACCACTAGTGGAGAAAATTTTGAAGAATCTACTCTACCAAGTATAAATGAGGGTTATCATACTGATGTGGTACCCACATTATTCATGGAGGAAAATGATACCACCACTATTCAGAAAGAAACTCTTTCTCATCCTACCCTTCTTCCCCTAATTCTGGATGAAAAGAAATACTATCATACTGATGTGATAGACAAAGTCGTTGAGGAAATTAGAAAATTATTTTTACTTAGTCATTTACACTATTTCCTCTATGACTTAGACAATACCCATTTTCTTTTTCCTGAAAATGTAACTAATACTTCTATTTTTGAGACACAGGATAAAAGAAAATTCATTTTTGATACTGGATAGTCAGGAATATTGAGTTGGTAAGCCTACCTGAGGAGACTTGTCTCCGGTTTGCCAAGACTAATCAGGTTCTATCTTTCCTTGCTTTCTTTTATATTCGGTATGTTTTAACTTTTGTTTTATTTTTTTTAGTTTATTTCTTCCTTTAGTTTATTTTTCTAAGAATAAATATCATGTCACTTTGCATAGGCTCACTCTCTAAGTATTCTCATTTCATGCATTTCATATATATATTTTTAAACAATGAGGGCATTGTGTGATTTTAGTTGGGGGTGGTGAGCATATTCAAGCATGCTTATTAATTTTTGTCATATTAATATTTTCATGGTCAAATTTTTCAAAAATTACTCATTTATTCTTGTAAAGCCAATATTTGTTATCTTTGTTACTTAGAATTTTTCTACAGTTATAAAATGTACATGCCAAACTTTGTGGTAAGATGGTTGTTAGCACATATTTGCTTAGAAAAGCTACCAAGTTTAAGTGTTTATGTTTTTGTGAGTGGCGATCTTTGAGAAAACAACTTTTGAATTTTTATTGACTCTTAGAAATGGTTATAATTATTTTGGACATGGCACTAGGGTTTGATTGGATGTTGCTTTAAGGGACAATTTTTATAGATAAATCTTATTAGGGAGCTTTTTTGTAATTATTTTCTTGTTGAAAAAAAAGAGAGAAAAAAGAAGGAAAATACAAGAGCAACATTTCATCATCATATCCAACATGTTGCCTCTTATTCAAAAAAAAAAAAAAAAAAAAAAGAAGAATACAAGAGTAACATTTTAATTATTATATGTTGCCTCTTAGTAAAAAAAAAGTAATAATAAGAGGGAAATTTCCATCATTATATCCAACATGTTGCCTCTTGTTCAAAAAAAAAAAAAAAAGTAAAAAAGAAAAAGTTTCTAGTATTTCATTTTTCATTTGTTTTGGCTCCTAGAATTAATGTAAAAGATTGTCTATTTTCTTTCAAAAGTCTCGAAAAGCTAGTTTGTGGTACTCTTATAGTGGTTTGTCCAAATAATTCATAATCTATCTTTGTTTCAATATTTATTCAAATGTTTGTCCTAAATTGATCTATCCATTTTGAGTGTTCACTTTTCAATTTCCAACTCCATGAGTGAAATTCTTAGCCATGAATAAATCCAAAGACTCGTGAGGCTAAAGGAGTTGAGACTTCTACTTGGTATATTTTTCGAAAGCATCTATGTGTTATGGCTTGTGGTAAGAAGGTTCAGGTTTGGCGCACACACTCACAACTCTAGATTTATTCAAAGTAATTTTGTATAGTTCTTATTGGCTTGTTACTAATAATTTGCTTGAATATTTGTGCCATTTTTAAAATTTTTGACCTACAAAATATTTTGTTGATATTATTTTTGTTCGCTTGCATTGCTAGAGACTAGCAATAAGCTAGTTGGGGGTTGTGATTAAGGTTCAAATTTGTATATTTTAAGCTGTTAATTGCGTATATAAAATTAAGTTAATTAAATATTTTTATGGTTTTAATTATAAAAATATTTTAATTGAAAATATTTAATTTAATTTAATTTTGTGTTATTTTTCAGATTTGAGCAAAGTGTTGCAAATAAAATTGGGATTCAAATCCAATCAAAAGTTGAATGGCCCAAAACTCACTTGCAATTCGAACGTATTACATATGTTGGGTCATGTTGGGTCTTCACCTGATTCTCTTAAAGGCCTATTAATTTAAGGATTTGAAGATCAATTTTTCATTATGCTAAGGCTCATTGAAAGAAGCGCATCATTCACATATAACAGCCCATCATTCATATACAGTAAAAACTCACATCCCATATTGTTCTCCAAGACGCTGACACAAGTAACCGCCCACTATTACTGCTATCCTTTACGTGGAACTACTTGCCTGCCAACAATCGTGGGCCGCACCACTTGACAAGCAGAAGACATTATTCCACTTTAGCATTTATTTAGCCATTTTCACCACTAAGTGTAACACGAAAAATACTAGTTTTGGGGTAATTTTGGCTCTATAAATAGGAGTCACTTGTAATGCAAAAGGGGTATCAGATTTTAGAGTAGAGAAATACATTTTCTCATCTTGTTCTCTCTTATTACTATTTTATTTTACTTATTTTAGTGACAAAAATGAGTGAACTATTTTAGAAATATTGTTGAGGTTAGGGTGTAGCTTTTGTAATTCTTATTTCTATTATTGATATTGATTCTTTTGTGCTTTATCTCCATATCTCATTTATCAAATTGTTCTTCATCTTCTAATTTTTCTTCCAAAGTTAATAGTATCTTTTATATAAGTTCAAACATGCTTTTCTTATGTAAGTTAGGCTATTAATATTTTGGTATATTTATTATATTGTATGTCGTTTACTGCATTCTGCCAATAGTGGTATTTTGTCGATTTATGATATATAATATGATATGTTGTTAAGTTAGAGGTCAGATTCAATTTATGCAAGATTAATTAATTTGCACTTTTATTATATACATCTTCCAGTTGTAATTAATGGTGTAGAATTGCAACTGTGTTTTGAATTAATATCGGTATTACAATAAAATTTGCATAACTACATTTCTACCTTACCAAACTCTTTATCTGATCAACTTTCTCATTTCATCATTTTATTATTTTTACTTCATTCACATTTCTATCATTTTCTATTTATACTAATCTTTAGTGGTAATTTACCTCCCTGTGGATACGACATGTAGCCCGTTTACTACCGCGACCGCAGTGTAACTAATTGGGCGACATCAATCCTCTATATGAATGATCTACACTGTAAAGGAATTAGATTACCATTACACCCTACAATGTATTTAATCCTTAAAACACTTAACCCCGTATAAATGATATTTCAGCTTATGTGAAATGAGATCTCCACCATTTATTTTCGTTTGGTCAAGCTCGAAGGAGATCATCCTTTACTTACTATTCGCGAGATAGAAGCTATAGATTCCATGTTTATGTTAGCGCTCCCACTCAATTGCACTACTGTGTTCCCAAAATGTACGTATCACCCTGACCTAAAAGTAGGCTTAACTAACAAATCAAAGAACACGAATAGCCTTTTGAGATTGAGCCTAATCATAACAGGATTAAGATCATTTGATCTAGGATCAACTAGGGGATATTGACTTGAATAGATATTACGGTAAGTTTAATAAATCTAAGTCAAAGTTCAATATCGGTCCCTTCCGATGCATACTCCATGCATCCAACCTGAGCTTTACTTTAACCAATGCTCTGGAAAGAACATAGCATTTCTCCAAATGCAAGTAAACTCTGTTGTAGATTATCATATCAGTAAAACCCTGTGTCTGATAAATCTAGGAAACTTTATTCACATAGTCATGTTTACTTTCCAATGTGTTGACAACACAATAAACAGGATCAAGTATGTGAAAAGGGTTTCAGATGAATTCATACATTATGTACATATAATCATGAAATAAATCATGTGAACCATGCAACATTAAATGTTATTTCTGATCTATATTAATAAGTAAATCTGATTATATTGAAATGAGTTTTATTTAGGGCATAAAACCCAACAAGCCGAACAGAGGCTAACTGTTATTACACGATTTTTGAACTTTATGAGTGTCACTAGCAATGACAAAGTTGTTTGTGCTACATTCGAATTATAGGAAGAATCCCTAGTTTGGTGGGATATGGTGGCTTTTACTCAGGAAGTTAATACCATTACCAGGGAAGAGTTTTAAGAGTTATTTAATGAGAAATATTACGATGAAGCGGTTCATAGCGCAAAAATAAAGGAATTCACTTAGTTGACTCAGAAGGAGAATATGTCCGTTACTGAAATACAACCCAGTTTGATAGGTTGGCTAGGTTGGCCTCAAGAATTATGCCAACTGACTTTAGCAAGAAAGAAAAGTATCTGGATGGGTTGAATCTCAACATCAAGCACGACTTTATGATCAGCACAAATGATAACACCACCTATGCTGATATTGTAACGCCTTAACAATTAGAAACGCTACACTAACCAATTATGAAACCCTAATCCCCTAATTTAGGATTACTACAAGGATAAGCGCAGAAAATTTAAACTTAATTTGAAATAGAATGAAATAAAACTTGTAATAATTTTAAACTTTACAAATAATTAAAAGATACACATTTCAGAATCCCGTAAATATTTTCTCAAAATATTACAAGTCTATTTCACCAGCCGACCTAAGCAGCAAAATCAGAGTTACACAATACATCACCGGTAGATCCCAACGCGCTTGGTTTAGTGTGGCCCGAACATGGACACGCATCGTCAAGCTCTCACACTCATTGTTGTTCACCGAAAAGTTTACCCTTTCATGCATAGTAGAGTATCCGTGAGCCAAGCTGAGCAAGACAGTAGAAATCATCATATACACAACAGATATATAACACATAACTAATGGTGCGACCGCAGTATTTGTCTATTTGATATAGACTTGTGTGTGTCGTTCACACACCTATATATGTCTATGTGGCATAGACCCACGTGTTACGCTCACACGTCTATTTACAATATGGCCTTAGTAGGGTTTACCTCGATTATAGTTACCGAGTCTAATCTGATTATGCCTTGCCCGCATAACCCTATTCATAAATGCATAATTTAGACGTTATGTTCTTTCAATGGTTTATCCTGATGATATATATCAGGTCTAACCAAGTTATGTCTTATACACATAACTCTTGACATATATGCCTACATTCAATATATACCATAATATATAAAATGTTAGGGAAATAACCCTAACTCGCATACCAAATAATTACTCAAATAAGATATTATAACATCCTCAAAATAACACTTATAGAGGGTAATAATCCTAATCCATGCTTTCACTTGATTAACAATAATATTTTACATCATTACTTTCTTACTTGCATATAAATTCTAGGGTAATAACCCTAGACTGCATTATTATCAAACTCAAGGTACTAATTTATTGAGTCTAACTTAATTATGCCTTGAGCGTATAATTTTTTATTCCAACATATTTAGCATGGCATAACACTCAAAATCATTTAATTACTAAGGTAATAATCCTAGACTATATAACCGTTCATTTTAGTGTAATAACCCTAATCCCAGTTCTTATCTAATCACAACTATAATATAAAACATGGGCGCCAACACTCTTAACTCTACGTGCAAACTCCTATCTTACCTGATGTCCCACAAATGTGGAGATTCCAATTCCCCGGATGCTCCTGACCAAGTACCGGTAATCCTAGTCACAATTTTTTTGGATTCACAAATAGGATTAATCACTAAATCAACTCTCACATAATTACAAGTTTAGCATTCAAAATCCAAATAAGCATATAGAGCTCGGAACGAGCTTTCCAACGATATAAAGAACGTCCCAAATGGAGTTCTGAGTCAAAAGTTATGACCAAAATCAAATCCGAAATAAATATAATAAACTACCAATGTCATGGTCGCAACGAGACTTCCAATGGTCGCGACTAGAGCCCAAACAGGGGCTCAACCTCTCTTGTTAAGTGCTAGGTCGCGACTACTGGGTTTAAAAACCCAGAAAATACCTAGAAAATCAATATTTAACCCAATTCCAACATAGGCCAAATTTTCCTTAACTTACCAAATAATTAGAAATTGTATTTCAAGTCATAATAAGGTATTTTCCAAACATTTACACTACAAATAAACATGTTCAATCACCCAAACACTTCATACACAAACTCAATTACCAACAAATATACTCATCAGAATCTCAATATCCATACACAAGCCCAATGATTCACATCAAACTTCCAGCTCTCAAAAATCAAACTGAAACTAAGAATTACACATTTAAAAATCACCCATGCTTTCCAATATCAAAGGAATAAACAAGAATAACTTCACTAGCAAAAACCTAGCCAAACACAACAAACTAAACAATTTTAACACATGTGCACTCAAGAGTATCATCAAACAAAATATTCCTTTAACAACTTCAAATATCAGAATAAAATTTCAACAAGAAACTTAGGAGCCTACCACAAAATTAAAGCTCCAATCACCAAAATCAACTCCAAAATTCCTTCCAACTTCAAGCAAAATTTCTCAAATCAAGAGTTTCAAAAAGATGAGTAAATGAGAAGAGGGAGGGGATTTGGCCAAGTGCAAGGGAAAATCAGAAATGAATTTTATTATTGCCAAAAATCTCATTTTGTTGCAAATAAATCAAATGGTCAAAAAGACCAAAATGCCCCTAAGACCATTATATCACATAAGCATAAATCACGGGAAAATTTGTCATTCTTCACATACCACATTCTAATTTTTTTTTTTAGATTATTCCATTATCAATAAAATGCCAAAATAAAATCCCAAAAATTTATTTCAGCCCCGAACCCGGTTCGGCCCAAAATACTCGATTGTGACTATACCACGTTGACTTGTCAAAAAATACATGCAGAAGGACAAAACAAGTGTTCTATTTAATAATATAGTCCAAAAACATGCAATAATATTAAAATTACAGTTTTATTGTTCTCAGATGAAAATTACAAAAATGCCCCTAGCTCACCAATGGGGTCTTAACATGTCATTTCTCAATTAATTCACATATAATAAATTATATAATAATATAATTCCATATAAATACACATTTAACTAGTTAAAATTTTACTAATCAGATTTGTTAATCTTAGGGCATTACAATTATCCCCTCATAGAAATTTCGTCCCAAAATTTCCCTGAACAACTCTGGATATTTCTGCTGCATATCCGCTCGAGTTCCCAGGTGGCCTCTTCAACTTTACAATTCCTCCATGATATTTTTATCAGTGAAATTGTCTTGTTTGTCAAGACTTTTTCTCTCCTACCAAGTACTTGCGCTAGTTGTTCCTCGTAAGAAAGATCTGGCTGAAGTTCCAATGCTTCATAACTCAGAATGTAGGACGGGTCTGAGACATACATTCAAAGCCCGAACTGGTTAACTAGTTCTCTGTAGGAACCTTAAAGAACCTCACAAATAATTCAATTCTATCCTATATCAATTCAAACCCAGTAGAATACTTAAACAAGCCATAATAAACTTAATTCAAGCAACAGAAATAGAAATAAACTCCTGAAATCAAATCTACCATTGAAGAGTAATGTTTGAGCTCCAAGTCTCAAAGTTTGTCCAAATAAAACAAAAAAAAACATTCCATGCTTGACCCATCTTAAATAACTTCAAATCAACCTTAGAAAACAAAACCAAACTCAATTCATTCCTACAGTAACCTAACTCAAAATTTTGCATGAATACTTAATCACAAAAACAATAAAATTCAAAGGAACAAGAAGGGAACTTTCTTACCTACTGCCCTCAATCGATAAGAATTCCCAGCAGAAAACCCTTTGAATTATTAATAAATTGTAAGAAAATCTGAAAGTCATATGGCGCTAAGTGTGGCCAACCCAAGGGAGAGAGAGTTTGGAAATCCATTTTTTTTTTCTAATTTCCTCATTGTAATAATAAAATTAATTTCTTATTTAGCTTATTTTAGGAAGAAAAATAATAAATCTAACGATTATCACAATCCACATACTATTAGAGACAAAAGAAGGGTGAATTACCAATTCACCCTTATTTTCACATTGAAGTAGCTTTGCCACCTAGGAGTATTTTGGTCAAACTAAATATCCCCAAACAATCCCAACTTACTAAAAGTCATTCGATAATGCCCTGCTATTTCTAAAGTACTAACCATCATAAAGTGACTCTATAGGCCATACGTCACATTCCACTATCACTCGCATAAAATAAGAAAAACATGAATTTTTGCATATAACATAATTAACACGCTTACATTTTTAAATATATCTCCACAATTGCATAAACAAAAATTAAAAGTCTAATTTTAAATTAAACTCTAATTATCTGCTAATTCTTAGAGATAAACTAAGCGATCGTTATAGTTCCTGACCTATTTATCTAATCGTGATTAGGTGTATCGACACCTGATTACGGTTTGGATATATGTTTATGTTTTTGATTATGCTTTTCTTACTGAGTCTGTTGACGTACAATTATTACGTGTATGTGTAGGTAAGAGCTAGAACCGAACCTGGATGAGTCTAAAGCTAAGGGTGAAGATTTTACATATCAAGACTATTAGACTTGGAATGTTCAGGGTCTTTGGGACAATTTAGGTTCCCTTTTGATAGTCGTTGGAAGACAACTTTTTATGTACAAATATTTTGTAAACTTATGTAACTTTTAAAATGGGATGTCGGATTATGTAAATAAGGATTTTTATTTATTAATGTTTCAGTTATTTAAGAAAACTATAATTATCCATGTTTTTTAATAAGCCTTTGGATTAGAAAATCCACACCAAATAAGAGAACATGGTAACACGCCTAATCTAGTAGGGTGTTATGCAGCTGGCTCGCATTGAAGCACTAGAAAGTGAGCTGAGAGAAGCCAAGGAGGCTCAAAAGAAGGTAGTAGAGAACCTTGCTACAACTAGGGACCTCAAGGTGGAAGTTTTTGTTGAGTTGTCTAGGGTCATAGGAGAGAGGGATGAAGCACTTGCACAGCTGGCTAAAGCTATTGAGGAGAAAGAGGAGGTCTCGCACCGTCTTTGAATTGCTCAAAAAGGTAAGAAGAAACTTGAGAACGAAGTTGCTAGGCTCCAATCCCGTGTTAAGGAGTTGTAGGGGGAGATAGGGGAGGTCCATCGGGGATTGATCGCTCATGACAACAAGATTATGGATCAAGCTCTTTACAATGTATGGTAGGCGAACCCCAACACTGACTTTAGCTCCTTCAGTCCTGAAGCCTATTTTCAATGATCTGGCAGGGGCCACCCTTAGTCCTCTTAAGTCATTTGTTCGTTTAGCGCCCTTTAGGTGTATGAAGATGGGTGCTTTTATTTTACATTTTTGGATGAATGTATCAGACTTATTTGTTATGATTCCCCCCTTTTTATCTTATCTTTATGGGTCTTAACTACCTACTGCTTTTAAGGGAGTGCCTGACCCCTAGACTCACTCAAGCTTTTCCTAGGCTACTCCTCCCATATCTTTCATTGGTTTGTCTTTGAACTATGTTAATTATGTTCTGTTAGATGCTTGATGTTTGTTAAGAGAGCGTTAATGACCTTTGTAGTGTACTTTCTATTCTCAACCTCTTTTTAAAGGGAGATAATTGTTCTGTGAACCAACTCGACCTTTTGCATGTATTTATTGCTTGCTTCCCTACACGCGTTTTGAGGCTTGTGTGCTCTAATGACCATTTTTTTGTGTGCCTTTACTGATGGGATTACCACTAAGCTTTCTCTTTTCTAGGACTAGTGTGGGTAGCTAATCCCCATAGTCTCGAGAGTTTTTTTTATATATTTTATCCCCCCAAGCGTATGTTGGCATTAGTGTGAGAAGACAATACGTATGTTTTTTTTTTCAAAGACACTGCATGAATGTTGTTCTAAAACTTGTAATATCATATATGATATCAAAGTTTCACGTAACATCATAATAAAACTACATGCGAATGGAAGACATTTCAAACCTCTTCCTTGACTGAAATTAAACAGCTTAAAGATAACAAACTTCTTACTTCATTCTCAAAAACGGTCATTATCTTTTCACTGGTAATACTTCTTTAATTTCTTTGCATTCTACGCTCTCAATATCATGAGGTCATCCATGCGTGTAAGCTTATATGTTCCATGTGGAATGATCTGTGCAATTCGATAGGGACCTTACCAATTTTCCCCAGCATCCTTGCCGCGAGGTCTTTGGTATTTGGAAGGATCTTTCTCAACACTAGTTCTTTGGTCTAAACTGCGTAAGGCAAAGAGAATAGGGAGTACAAAATCGCACCCGTAAGACAAAGAGAATAGGGTTTCTCTAGTAGTATTACGAAGAGTTATTCTACAAGCCCACAACACATTAGGGAGCTCCTCGATCCACGATCCTTTCTTTTTTTCTAGCTTGGTCTTGAGGTTCTTCTTAATCACTTTGTTGGTGGCCTCTACCTGGCCATTGGCTTGGGTTGCACTACAGCTAAAAAACCCTTTTGTATTCCCCTTTCCACAAAATATTTGCCTAGTATGACCCCAAACTAAGTGCCATATCAGTAATGATTTTATAAGGAGCTCCAATAGGCATATAATGAAGTTGTTGAAGAAGGAGACTACTTATTGGGTGGGTATGTGAACTAGAAGTTCTGCCTCCACCCACTTGTGTAGTAGTCTATTGTCACAATCGGCTACTTTTCCCCTAATCTACCCAATTGCAATGCTCCTATTAGATCCATCCCCCATATGGAAAATGGCCATGTGCTAGTCAGGTTGGTGACTTTGGTTGGCAGATGGTAGCTGAAGTTTGAGTGTTTTTGGTACTTATCGTACCTTTTGGCGAATTCCATGGCATACTCCTCTATGGTGGGCCAATAATATCCTTGCTTGATGATTTTGCGAGACATGGAATGCCCCACTGCATTATAATCACACTCTCCTTCAAGTATGGCGGATAAGACTTTTTGTATTTCCCTTTTGTCTTGAAAATCCTCTTTTGTATAATGCTCCATCGACTAACACATAACGAGTCGCCTTATACACTATCCTCCTGGCCTCTTTTTCCTCTGCGAGCAACTTTCATTCACGGATATATCTGAGGTATGGAGCCATCCATGAGCCTTCGTCAGTCACCACACACACTCGCTCCTCCTTGGTGGTCAGTTATTCAAGACATTCTACAAGTGTTAATTCTAATGTTTAATTTCCCTTTTTTTGCCAATGCATCAGTTTTGGTGTTATTATCTCGTGGTATTTGTTCTACAGTATAATGTTGCAGGTTCTCCAAGTAACCTTTCACCTTAGCTAGATATTCCATCATCTTATTTCCCCTCGCCTAATACTCACCTTTGACTTGGAATACAATCAACTAGGAATCCCTAAAGATATAAAGCTTGGTGATTTTCAATTCCTTTGCCAAATGCAAGCAAGCTAACAATGCTTTATACTCTATTTGATTATTGGAAGCCTTGAACCAAATTATACTACACAATACATTATCTACCCTTTAGAAGCCATCAACAACACGCTTGATCTGGCTCCACCGTCATTGCATGCCCCATCTCTTGGGTTTTATGCCCTAAATAAAACTCTATTTCAATGTAATCCAGATTATTCAATATCAATAAAGTAACAGAAGTATTTTTCATTCATTTGTGTATGTTTTGGTTCACTTAATCAATTGTTTGTCTGTTTGATTTATAAATTCATCCAAACCCCTTTCACATACTTGATCATGTTTATTGTGTTGTCAACACAGTGGAAAGTAAGCATGACTATGTGAATAAAGGATTCCTATATTTATCAGAACACTAAGTTTTACTGATATGACAATCTACAACAGAGTTTACTTGCATTTGGAGAAATGTTATGTTCTTTCCAGAACATTTGTTAAAGTAAAGCTCAGGTTTGATGCATGGAGTATGCATTGGAATGGACCGATATTAAACTTTGAAATAGATTTATAAAACTTACCGTAATATCTATTCAATTCAATATCACTAAGTTGATCCTAGATCACATGATCGAAATCCTGATATGGTTAGGCTCAATCTCAAGAGTGTTATTCGTGTTCTTTGATTTGTTAGTTAAGCCTACTTTTGGGTCAGGGTGATATGTACATTTTGGGAACACGGTAGTGCGATTGAGTGGGAGCGCTAACATAAATATGGAATCTATAGCTTCTATTTGGCGAATAGTAAGCTAAGGGTGATTTCCTTCGAGCTTAACCAAACGAGATAAATGGTGGAGTACTCATTTCACTTATCTGAAATATCATTTATACAGGGTTAAGTGTTTTAAGGATAAAATAAATTGTAGGGTGTTACGGTAATTAAGTCCCTTTACAATGTAAATCATTCATATAGAGGATCATTGATCACATTAGGATTATAACAATGGATAACTAATGATGTGTCTATATGGTGGAACATAAAGAGCATTCTATATACTGAGAGTGCAATTCTAAGTTCTATGCGTGGATTCAACGAAGAATTAATAAGTCAGTGAATTTAAGTAGTAAATTTTAGATTTTGCTTATTGGAAGCTCGGATATATAGACCCATGGTCCCCCCACTAGTTGAGATAATATTACTTGTAAGACTAATTTAATTGATTTTAATTAATCAATTATAATTCTCAAGTTAGACTGTGTCAATTTGAGAATTTATCACTTATTAAGGGCAAAACTAAAAATAGAGATTTTGAAGGGCATATTTATTAATTAGAAAACTTTAATTAGTTTTATTATTAATAAATAAATGACAATATATTATTTGATAATTAATTTTAATTATTAAATAATTATATTTGACATTTATGTGGTTGAACAAAGGAATTGGCAGTTTTTGACAAAACAGGATACTATCAATGTAGGAAAAGGAAAGTTGGAAAAGTGGCAAGCCTTGTTTCCACAATGCGTAGGCCGGCCACTATGCTTCCCTTCTCACATTGATTTTTCAATTTTTAAATGTCAATTAATTCAACCATAGCCCTAGGTGGTCTTCTATAAATAGAAGGTAAAGGCTTCAGTTTGGAACACACATTATTCTGACAGAATTTTCTCACTCAAAACACTCTCTGAGCCGCCACCCTCTCTCTTTCTCTACCTTCTCTGTTTCGAAATCTATGAGTGATAAAGTAGTGCCCACACACATCAAATAATACCTCAATCATAGTGAGGAAGGCTGTGTAGAATTCAGAAACAACAAAGAAGGACTATCGGGCTCAGATCTTGATTATACTCTGCGACAGAAAGGAATCAAGGGTTAGAGATCTGAGTGGGAGGACACATATATTCCGCTGCACCCAATGTAAGATTTCTGATACTTTAATGTATTTAATTTTCCATCGTTTTAGAAGTTCATATTTAGGTTGTTAAATCAACATACTTGTGAGTAGATCTAAGTTCCTGGTAAAATAACATCCAACAACTGGCACCAAAGCCATGGTAATTGATTTGCTTGCAAGAAATTTGGACTTAAAACGATTTGTTTGTGTTTTGGATGGTATCATGTTGCTTTGTGTGTCATATTGATGTTTGATTGTTGTTTGTGAATTCTGGGAAAAATAGTTTCTTTTCTGTCTCTGTAATTATTTTTATTGGATAGTTTGGAAAATTCTAAGCAATTTACTTTTTTACAGAACTCGATTTCGATTTAATTTGAATTTGTTATGAATTTTTGAAAATTGGAAAAATCGGGATGATGAACACCCTTTCACGCGCGCGGAATGGCTGCAAGCAGCCTTCCTGCGCCGTGAATTCTCGGCGTGCATCACTTGGGCGCGCGCTGATGGGCATGGCTAGCATGCCATCCGTACAGTTCATCCAATTTTTCAATTTTTTTCGATTTTTTATGCTATTTCATGGAATTAATTTCCGATTTTTTGTGTAGCTTTGTATATTGATTTTTATTTTTCAAATTTCAATCTAATTATTAGAAATAAATTAATTTGATTTTTCAAAATTAATTTTAGATATTAGTGTAATATGATTTTGGAAAATGGGAAAAATCAAGTTTTGCTTACCCATTTTCTTATTTCCTTTAAAATTTGATTATTTTATTTTTTTAAGGTCAAAATATTAATTTCTTTTGGTAACTTGACCTTAATTAGAATAAGATCAAAATAATCATGATATTTTAAAAGAGGAAATAAGGTATTTTTGTTAACTTTTAAATTTTGTTATTCTTACTTAAATTAAATTGTAAAATAAGAAAAGGGTATGTATTTACCATTTTCTATTTTATTATTTAATTTATTAAATAACATGAAATTTAAAAGGAAAGTTAACAATTTATTTTGAAATGATATTTAGGTTACTTAAAACCTAATTTTTGAAAATGGTAGGTTTAATTTTTAAATTTTTTTTTAAAAAAAAACCGAATTTTTTTTTGAAATATATATTTAAAAATTAAATAAATCCTACATCCAACTATCCAAATCTAACTTGTTGTAGGAGTATGTGTTTTAGATTGTTTGTAAGTTTTCTAAAACCTATTATTGCTTGATCTAAATTGCCATGGTTAACTTGTTGACAGATCCAATGATCTGATTTTAACCAATGGTTCAATTGATGATAGATCAAGTAAATAATTTGTAACAAGTAATTTTTACAATCTTCTTTCATCTGTGTATGACCTAGTAACATGATTGGATCCATCCAAATGTGTGTGCTTGTGTGAGCCTATATGTTTAATTTCTGTTATAGATACATATAGGTTGTTGTTGCTAAATAAAATATCATAACCTGATAGATTTTATTTAGGCTCATTTAGTAGTGAGCCTATTCAATTAATAACAGTTGTACATTTTAAGGTTAAATTCCTCTCTTTTGGGCCTTATGTGAGAGTTGGGAGCCATAGAAGTGGGTACGACATACTGGACCCAGCCCCCCTCACATGAACAACCCCAATTGTGATGGCCGATTTGCTTGATTTGGATAACTGTGCTAGGTTAATGATATTAGTTTGACCTAATAAAATTGATTAGCAACATAATTAATTTCATTCTTCCTTGAAATTAATTTAAGAAAAACATAGTTTGAAGAATAATATTCTAGAAAAATTATATGTATTTTTCTTGTGTTTAATTAAATATAGAATTATAACCATGTAAATTCTTTCTGAATCTTAATTTTATAATTTCATTAAATATTCCTATTTAAGTTGAGATTTAGTTATATCTAACAAATCAACTTAGATTTGAATATCTTTTGAGTTTCCTATTATAAATTAAGTTGAGGAATTTTAGGAATTGGTTAGTAAGATTCTTTGGATATTTTTTAAGTTGATATTTCTTAAATATGGGAACTTAAAATGGAATATCTTCTAAATTAAGTGGTTACTACTTAATTGGTAATATTTAATTAAGTCATTGATTAAAGAATATTTAAGTTGGATATTTAGATTTTTCTAAACAACTTAAACAAGATATTTTTCAAAATTATTTCATTTTTGAAATTTAATTAAATTTTTTACTTTAATTTGTAATATTTCATTATTAAGATATGGAATATAAATCATTAAACAAAATACATATTTTTAAATAATGAGCTTTAATCAAGAGAAATTCGATCTCCATTGTTGGTTTTACATAGCTATTGTTTTAGTGAGTAATCCTCCCTAATGGAGGAACGTTCATTAGCAAGTTAGCATCGTTTAATCTCGAAATATAAGTATTCTTATAAGTTTTTTATATAGTTTATGACCACCCTAATGGTGGCGACTGTATAAGACTTACAAGAGTATGAAACAATGGTAGAAGCTCATAAGATAGAATTGCCTTGACTCTCGCTTAAACGGGACAACGCTGAATTCCAATCTTGATCGAATAAAAGGTTGCTAGAATGTTTGACATTTTAGATGAATTGACAACTCTATTCAATGGATGATGATTTGACTCTCGCCTAAACGGGACACTGTATCAGTTCGTTGGAAACCTTGGAAAATAAACTATGTTAGATTTAGTATTTTTATAACATATATGATTATTTGTTATTTTCCGAACTTGTGTATGAATTTATAGAACCAAAACCTTACTTCTGTTTATTGATATGTTGTAGTGCCAATATGAATAACCCTCATGCTGATCCACTCCTAGTTAGTATCTTTGCAAAAGAACTCAGTAGTGTGAAAATGCATCCTGGTAGTTGCATTAACTCGCACCTATTGTTGATGAATCTGAAATTCCAAAAGGCAAATCTACTAGGAATTGATTTATCAAAGGAACAATGGGTAAGACTCATACTTCATAGTCTTCCTAAGGTGTATGATAGTTTTGTTCTATATTACTTATTGAACAATCCTCACTCCTCCGACATGGACAAACTCGAGACTGAGTTAAGGTCCCATGAGCGGAATCTGATTGCAATGGGACCTCCTGGTATTGCAAACTTTAATCAGAGGAAGAAGATTAAGCATGAGGGCTCTAACAAAGCTGCTTCTTCAAGTACAATTATCAGACATCATGTTCTATGTGCGAATTGTAATGGAAAGGGACATAAAGAAGAACAATGTCCCAAGCTTCTAGACAATTCAAACGAAGGTGATGCTTTGTCTTTGAATCATGTGCTTTAGAGAATGACAAATCCACCTGGATTGTTGATTCTGGATCTACTAACCATGTATGTTCTTCATTGCAGCTGCTTGAAACTTGGGAGAATCTTCACCCAGATGAGTTAAAGCTTAAAGTTGGAAATGGCGAGTTGGTACCAGTTAAAGCAAGAGGAACAACCCGAATCAAGTTTCATACAAAGAAGTTTTTACTTTTAGAGAATGTTTCATATATTCCCAATTTTAGTAGAAACTTGATAAGTGTTTCATGTTTTCAAACACAATTTTATATATTGAATTTTTCGAGTTCAAATTGTTCAATTTCTCGTAATGGATTTCATATATGTGTTGCTAACATGGAACAAGGGCTTTATGTTTTAAGACCTGATACTCAAATTGTAATACCCTAACTAACATAGGCATATTACGTGATTTTTAAACATACTGTGCAGCTCGTTGCTAATCAACGAGGTTTATGGAAAAACGTGATTAATTAAAATTTTTGCTTTTTAATTAAACTTATAAAATAATATTACAAAAGACTCGGGATCTCGATTATAAAATCATTTACAAAAAGATTTAACTGTTTAACTGATACACAAAATAAATGTCGTCTAACGACCAGTTACAAAAATCAGCCTCGCTGTCCCGATGATCGTACGCTCCAGGCCTAACCGCCCCGACATGTACAACCTTCATAAGCTCGCTCACGGTCCATCAGCTTTAGCCTTGCCTTTACCTACACATAAACGTAGAACTGTGAGTCGACAGACTCAGTAAGAAAAGCATAATAATACTCATACATAATCCCGGTTATGATCAGACGCCCATACCCCTGATCACAACCCTAACTGCCGTGTCCAACACGATACTGAGTCCCGCTACTGCCGTGTCCAACATGGTACTGAGCCACTACTGCCATGTCCAACATGGTACTGAGTTCTGAACGTTCATAGGGACGGTACTATTGACACGTAAAAGCCTGATCAGTCGAACCGGTCATACTCCGGCTGCTGGTCATACTCCAGCCTGTACCGACGTGTTACTATATCCTCCTGATCGGTCGAGCCGGTCATACTCATTCTTGGTCATACTCCGGCTGTACGGACGGAATACGTCAATAGTACGGAACCACCAACCAGCGTCGGCTGATCGGTCGAGCCGGTCATACTCATTTCTTGGTCATACTCCAGCCTGTACCGACGTGACAGGGTTGGATGGTTCGAAGCCAACATACATAACTAATGTAATCTAAGAGGCTTCCTACATGCTCGCTAAACATGTAATCTACATATGCATACTATTATACTAATCTTACCTGGATTCCGAATTCAGGTGGGCCGGTCAACCTGACTGGAACTTTAGCTGAGCGGCGGATACAGGCTCCTAAACCATAAAAATCACAACACTATAAGTGACACGCTAAATCACTTCCCGAGGACTTAAACTAGGAACTAAAAGTTTCCCTATCGATAAAAAGCATGGCAATACCCCCTAGAACAAAAAAATGAGGAAAACACGGGTTTCTGAAAATTCCACAACCGGTAGACCGGTTCTGCAACCGGAATTCCGGTTCTGGGAATTACTGGACCCTCATCCGAAATTCCGGTTGCACAACCGGAATTCCGGTTCCTCGCAGGAATTTTTCAAAAATTCATAACTCGATCAATTCTAACCCAAATCACACAAGATCTTCCAGACCTATTCTATATGCCCCAAATAACCATTCAAAGGCAACAAAACCACCCAGAACTCACAGAATCACAAAACACCATTAAAGACCAAGCTTTGAGTTCCAAAAACTCAAACTTGGTTAGAATCCACTAACATGCAATCAAACTAGATCAAACCTACATAATCAAGCATAACTAAGCCTCTGAAAGTGAAAACAACAAACTACAGCAAGTAATTACAGATTCAACATATATTTTTCAAAATTCATGCTCTTGAGCTAAAAACTTCAAAACTTGAATCCAAGCAACCATCATGCATACACTAACTCTAAACTACTTAAAATAGCAAGATTAAACCTTAGAAAACAACAACAAAGCACAGCAGCAAGTATCACAACAATTCACATGCAACCATCATTTTTTACACATTTTCTTCATAAAATACAAGAGAAAGAGATTAGGGACCTTACCAAAGTTTGAAGAATGCTTAGATTGAAAGGGGAAAGGCTTGAAAATCAAAAGAAAAACCCAGGTTCTTGCTGCTCCAAAGAGGCCGAACAAGAGAGAGAGATTGAGAGGAAAAAGATTCCAATTTTCTATTTTTTTAAACTTTGAAATTTTTGTAAAATAAACTAACAAGTCACTTAACATATATCAACCTTATTTCAGCAAAGTAATAAGCATTTAACATATCTTTTTCAATTAAATAAAATCACTAAAAGACAAAATATCATTGGGGCAAAAAGACCATTTTGCCCCTCCACACTAAAATCACATAAAACACACTAAAGGGGGTATTTTGGGAAATTCTAAATTCCCGGCCATTCCCGACATTCCCAATGTCTAATAAAACCGTCCCAAACTACTAACATACTAAATTGTGATTTCTACTGAGCCAAACGCCGAGTTCCAAAATACCGGGCACCGGAAATGCAAAATATGAAAACTACTGAATGATATAAAAATGCATTTCTGAATTCCATAAATAACAGTATAATAAATTATTTAAATAGCTATAAATAATTTCATAATTCATCATAATTAACTGCTAATTTCCAAATTAAACTAAGCGGGCTTTACAACTATCCCCCCCTTAAAAGGATTTCGTCCCCGAAATCTAACCTGAACAACTCTGGATATTGAGCTCTCATATATGACTCTAGCTCCCAGGTGGCTTCTTCCACCTTACTGTTTCTCCAGAGAACCTTGACCAAAGCTATGGTCTTATTCCGAAGGACTTTATCCTTTCTATCCAGGATCTGCACTGGCTGTTCCTCATAAGTCATGTCTGGCTGTAGCTCAAGGCTTTCATAACTGAGTATATGAGAGGGATCTGAAACGTATTTTCTCAACATCGAGACATGGAATACATTGTGAACTGCTGATAAGGCTGGAGGCAATGCTAACCGATATGCCACTTGACCTATCTTCTCGAGAATCTCGAAAGGTCCTGTAAATCTAGGGCATAACTTGCCTCTTTTCCCGAAACGTTTATTCCCCTTCATCGGAGATACCCGCAAAAACACATGGTCCCCTACTTGGAACTCAACATCTCTGCGTTTCAGATCTGCGTAACTCCTCTGTCTGCTCTGTGAGGCAAGCATTCTAGCTTTTATCTTTTCTATCGCCTCATTGGTCCGCTGCACTGACTCTGGACCTATTTATTTCCTCTCCCCTGTCTCATCCCAGTGGATGGGAGATCTACATTTCCTACCGTATAACAGTTCATAGGGAGCCATCCCTATCGTACTCTGATAACTGTTGTCGTAAGAAAATTCTATCAACGGTAGATATTTATTCCATGAGCCTTCAAAGTCCATAACACAGGCTCTCAACATGTCCTCCAATATCTGAATTGTCCTTTCGGACTGACCATCTGTCTGAGGATGGAATGCTGTACTAAATTTCAGCTTTGTACCCATTGCCCGTTGCAAACTTTGCCAAAATTTAGAGGTGAACTTCGGATCCCTGTCCGAAACTATAGACTTCGGTACCCCGTGAAGTCTTACTATCTCTCTGACATACAAGTCTGCCAACTGATCCACTGTAAATGTTGTTCTAACCGGCAGAAAATGAGCAGATTTCGTAAATCGATCCACCACTACCCAGATGGAATCAAATAAACCCGTGGTCCTAGGTAACCCGACCACAAAATCCATCGTAATATCCTCCCATTTCCATTCTGGTAGGGTTAAAGGCTGCAACAACCCTGCTGGTCTCTGATGTTCAGCCTTAATCTGCTGACAAGTGAGGCATCTCGATACGAATTCTACCAAATTCTTCTTCATACCGCTCCACCAGAAGTACGGTTTCAAATCTTGGTACATCTTAGTGGTGCCGGGATGTACAGAATACGGGGTAGAATGAGCCTCCTCAAAGATCTCATTCCTAAGTTCCACACTATTCGGAACACAAACCCTGGCTTTATACAAAAGCATCCCACTGTCTGACACTGAAAAATCCTTGGCTTGACCAGCCAATACCTCATCTCTGATCTTTACTAAATCTAGATCCGTCATCTGAGCGACTTTTATTCTTTCCAACAGATCAGATTGCAGCGTTAAGTTGTGAAGCTGACCTACAACAAACTCAATGCTGGATCTAACCATATCATCCGCTAGCTGAGGTGAGATCTGAACCATACTAGCTACTTGCTCGGGACCCTTTCTGCTCAGGGCATCGGCCACTACATTGGCCTTTTCGGGATGATAGAGGATCTCACAATCGTAATCTTTCACTAACTCCAACCAACGCCTTTGTCTCATATTCAAATCCTTCTGAGTAAAGAAATACTTTAGACTTTTATGGTCGGTATAGATCTCACACTTTTCCCCGTAAAGATAATGCCGCCAAATCTTCAATGCGAAAACCACCGCGGCCAACTCTAGGTCATGAGTCGGGTATCGCTGTTCATAATCCTTAAACTGACGGGAGGCATAAGCGATGACCCGATCGGCTTGCATCAATACACACCCCAAACCCTGTTTGGATGCGTCACAATAAACTACGAACTTCTCCTTGTCTGAAGGCAAAGCTAGCACTGGAGCGGTAATCAACCTCCGCTTTAACTCCTGAAAACTAGCTTCGCACTTGTCTGACCAAATAAATCGCTGATTTTTCTTTGTAAGTTCGGTTAGGGGCATTGAAATTTTAGAGAACCCTTCGACGAACCTACGGTAGTACCCAGCTAAACCTTAGAAGCTTCTGATCTCTGTCACTGTCTTCGGTCTCGGCCAATCCCTGACGAATTGGATCTTCCCGGGATCCACCTTGATCCCCTCTTTGCTTACAATGTGCCCTAGGAAGGACACCTGAGATAGCCAGAACTCACATTTCTTGAACTTGGCATAAAGCTTATGTTCTCGAAGCCGTTGCAGTACCATCTGAAGATGTAACTCATGCTCCTCTTCTGATTGAGAGTACACGAGGATGTCGTCGATAAACACAATCACACAGATATCGAGGAAATCCTTGAATACTCTATTCATCAGGTCCATGAATGCTGCAGGAGCATTGGTTAGTCCGAATGACATAACCAGAAATTCGTAATGTCCATACCTAGTGCGGAAAGCCGTCTTCGGAATGTCCTCCTCTCGGATTCTCAACTGATGATAACCCGAACGAAGATAAATCTTAGAAAAGACCGTCTTCCCCTGAAGCTGATCGAACAAATCCTCGATCCTAGGTAATGGGTATTTATTCTTCACCGTCAGCTTGTTCAATTCTCTGTAGTCGATGCACATCCTCATAGATCCATCCTTCTTCTTGACGAATAAAACCGGGGCTCCCCAGGGTGATACACTGGGCCGAATGAACCCTATGTCAAGCAATCCCTTGAGCTGAATTTTTTAATTCCTTAAGTTCAGCTGGAGCCATTCTATACGGGGCTTTGGAAACCGGTTCCACCCCTGGTGCCAAGTCTATCACGAAGTCAATCTCCCGCTGAGGTGGTAACCCTGGAAGTTCTGCGGGAAAAATGTCCAAAAATTCCCGAACCACTTTGATGTCCTCTGGCCGAATGGTATCTGGCCGAGTGGTATCTACTACCACGGCCAGAAACCCTAAACAACCGCCATGCAATAAATCTCTACCTGACATGGCCGAAATCACCGGGATTCGGGATCCCTGAACTGAACCAACAAACACAAATGGTTCTTCACTTTCCGGTTGGAAGATCACCATCTTCCTTTTACAATCGAAGCTCGCCGAATATTTAGATAGGAAATCCATTCCTAAAATAATGTCGAAGTCTACTAAACTCATCTCTATCAAGTCAGCACTTAACTCTCTACCATCTATCCTGATCGGCATAGACCTAATCCACCTATTGGAGATAACCAATTCTCCGCCAGGTAAAAGGGTTCCAAACCCTGATTCATATCTATCATACGATCTTTCCAATTTTCTAAAGACTCTGGCAGCCCCACAAGACATCCTTGACCTAAACACTCACCCAGAGGATGCCTCTTACTAATGAGACACTCCAGTAGGAATAACGGGTCTCAACACTACCCTGACGACCGCCTTGATTCTGGTTCCCTCGGAACCTCTTGTTCTGCCTCGAGCCACCGGATGCAGTGGATGATTTCCTCCTCCAGTCCATGGCCGAACCACTACCTCCCCTGCTAAAACCTGACGCAGGAGGGGTAGGAGCCCCGCCACATTCCGGAGTCCTAACTGATTCCACATACATCTAACTGCGCCCTCAGCTCACCATGCCTCTTCCACCATCACAGCATAGGTGGTCTTGTCTTCGGTAGTAACCATAAGGTCATACTTGATCTTCACATCAAGTCCATCAAGATATTTTTCTTTCTTACTGAAATCAGTTGGCACGAATCCCGAGGCTAACCTCGCCAACCGGTTGAACTGAGTAATATATTCCGTCATGCTCATATTCTCTCGTTGGGTCAGGTGGGCGAACTCTTTCCTCTTGGCGCTTCTGACCGCCTCATTATAACATTTAGCGCTGAAGAGTTCCTAAAACCTTTCCCAGGTCATAGTGATGACGTCATGGATCTGAGACACCATGTCCCACCAGACCAGAGCGTCTACTTGAAACTGGGAAGTGGCACACACCACTCTGTCGTTACCGGTGACACCCATGAAATTCAGGATCTTGGTAATCACCGTCAGCCACTGCTCGGCTTTCATCACATCCGGACCTCCCAGGAAAATCAGAGGCGCTTGCTTCCGGAACCGTTCGTACAAAGGTTCCAATCTATTGCCCGCTACCACTATCTCGGCCTGGGCAGCAGAAGCAGGTGCCACTGGAACTATGGGCACTGGAACTGCAGGAGCACCCTGCTGTCTTAACCTCTGAATCTCGAGGTCTTGCTCTTAAATCTGGGCTTGCATCTCCGCAAACCGTAACTCCCAATTCTGAGCTTCCTGATTGACTTGGGCAGCCTGCGGCGAGTTAACATCACCCCAACCGCGAACCCTGCCCCTGGGACCTCTACCTCGGCCCAAAACACTTGAGGGGAACTGAGCTCCTCAACCTTGATCTGACCCGACTGAGATGCCCTGACTCCTAATATTTCGTCTGGCGTCCATCTAGTCTGAACTGCCTCGAAATCCCGAGTTGGCACTTCAGGTCACGATCATCGAGAGCTTACTAATGCCGCTTAATTTGGAAATTAAAAACGAAACATGCGCCTATTCTACTATCAGGCTACTAAAATGCTTCCTAACAGGCTTTTCTTTTTCATAACTGAATAAAATAAACTACTAAAGCAATAAAGGCTTACTGAACCGTGAAACGAGCTAACTGCTGATGATGATGATTGTACATGTCGTGACGATCTTCGGAAGACAACCTGGCGGCTCTGATACCAAATTGTAACACCCTAACTAACATAGGCGTATTACGTGATTTTTAAACATACTGTGCAGCTCGTTGATAATCAACGAGGTTTATGGAAAAACGTGATTAATTAAAATTTTTGCTTTTTAATTAAACTTATAAAATAATATTACAAAAGACTCGGGATCCCGATAATAAAATCATTTACAAAAAGATCTAACTGTTTAACTGATACACAAAATAAATGTCGTCTAACGACCAGTTACAAAAATCAGCCTCGCTATCCCGATGATCGTACGCTCCAGGCGTAACCGCCCCGACATGTACAACCTTCATAAGCTCGCTCACGGTCCATCAGCTTTAGCCTTGCCTTTACCTACACATAAACGTAGAACTGTGAGTCGACAGACTCAGTAAGAAAAGCATAATAATACTCATACATAATCCCGGTTATGATCAGACGCCCATACCCCTGATCACAACCCTAACTGACGTGTCCAACACGATACTGAGTCCCGCTACTGTCGTGTCCAACACGGTACTG
Organism: Cannabis sativa; assembly: GCF_029168945.1. NCBI lineage: Eukaryota > Viridiplantae > Streptophyta > Magnoliopsida > Rosales > Cannabaceae > Cannabis > Cannabis sativa. The sequence continues at coordinate 50,612,697 of NC_083607.1, read as the reverse complement.
AGCCACTACTGCCATGTCCAACATGGTACTGAGTTCTGAACGTTCATAAGGACGGTACTATTGACACGTAACGGCTGATCGGTCGAGCCGGTCATACTCATTCTTGGTCATACTCCGGCTGTACCGACGTGTTACTATATCCTCTGATCGGTCAACCGGTCATACTCATTCTTGGTCATACTCCGGCTGTCTGCAGACGGGATACGTCAATAGTACGGAACCACCAACCAAGTGTCGGCTGATCGGTCGAGCCGGTCATACTCCGGTTCTTTGGTCATACTCCGGCACATGCAGAGCGTGACGGGGTTGGATGGTTCGAAGCCAACATACATAACTAATGTAATCTAACGGGCTTCCTACATGCTCGCTAAACATGTAATCTACATATGCATCTTGTTATACTAATCTTACCCGAATTCCGAATTCGGGTGTGCGTCAACTTTGGAACTTTAGCTGAGCGGCGGATTACAGGCTCCTAAACCATAAAAATCACAACACTATAAGTGACACGCTAAATCACTTCCCGGGGACTTAAACTCGGAACTAAAAGTTTCCCTATCGATAAAAAGCATGGCAATACCCCCTAGAACAAAAAAATGAGGAAAACACGGGTTTCTGAAAATTCCCCAACCGGTAGACCGGTTGTGCAACCGGAATTCCGGTTCTGGGAATTACTGGACCCTCATCCGGAATTCCGGTTCCTCGCAGGAATTTTTCAAAAATTCATAACTTGATCAATTCTAACCCAAATCACACAAGATCTTCCAGACCTGTTCTATATGCCCCAAATAACCATTCAAAGGCAACAAAACCACCCAGAACTCACAGAATCACAAAACACCATTAAAGACCAAGCTTTGAGTTCCAAAAACTCAAACTTGGTTAGAATCCACTAACATGCAATCAAACTAGATCAAACCTACATAATCAAGCATAACTAAGCCTCTGAAAGTGAAAACAACCAACTACAGCAAGTAATTACAGATTCAACATATATTTTTCAAAATTCATGCTCTTGAGCTAAAAACTTCAAAACTTGAATCCAAGCAACCATCATGCATACACTAACTCTAAACTACTTAAAATAGCAAGATTAAACATTAGAAAACTACAACAAAGCACAGCAGCAAGTATCACAACAATTCACATGCAACCATCATTTGTTACACATTTTCTTCATAAAATACAAGAGAAAGAGATTAGGGACCTTACCAAAGTTTGAAGAATGCTTAGATTGAAAGGGGAAAGGCTTGAAAATCAAAAGAAAAACCCAGGTTCTTGCTGCTCCAAAGAGGCCGAACAAGAGAGAGAGATTGAGAGGAAAAAGCTTCCAATTTTCTATTTTTTTAAACTTTGAAATTTTTGTAAAATAAACTAACAAGTCACTTAACATATATCAACCTTATTTCAGCAAAGTAATAAGCATTTAACATATCTTTTTCAATTAAATAAAATCACTAAAAGACAAAATATCATTGGGACAAAAAGACCATTTTGCCCCTCCACACTAAAATCACATAAAACACACTAAAGGGGGTATTTTGGGAAATTCTAAATTCCCCGCAATTCCCGACATTCCCAATGTCTAATAAAACTGTCCCAAACTACTAACATACTAAATTGTGATTTCTACTGAGCCAAACGCCGATTTCCAAAATACCAAACACCGGAAATGCAAAATATGAAAACTACTGAATGATATAAAAATGCATTTCTGAATTCCATAAATAACAGTATAATAAATTATTTAAATAGCTATAAATAATTTCATAATTAATCATAATTAACTGCTAATTTCCAAATTAAACTAAGCGGGCTTTACACAAATCTCACTAAATACTGAACTTTTCAATGTAGCTAAACCTAGAAGCCTTAAGAGAAAAAAAAGATTGATAATGATGATCAAACTTATCTATGGCATTTACGTTTAGGTCATATAGGCTTTGATAGACTCAATAGGCTAACGAAAGACTGTCCATTGAAAAATGTCGTCTTAGGAGAACTGCCAGTATGCGAGTCTTGCCTAGAAGGAAAAATGACCAAACGTTCTTTCTCTGCAAAGGGAGAGCGTGCCAAACAACCCCTAGGGTTAGTGCATTCAGATGTTTGCGGACCTCTGAATTTAAAAGCCCGAGGTGGTTATGAGTATTTCGTCACTTTCATTGAAGACTTCTCTAGATACAGTTTTCTTTACCTAATGCAAAAGAAATCTGAAACGTTTGAAAAGTTTCAGGAATTTCATGCTTTGGCTCAAAACCAATTAGGTAAAACATTAAAGATCTTGCGAATTGATAGGGGTGGAGAATATATGGATATGTAGTTCAAAGATCATTTAACTGAACTTGGAATTGAATCCCAACATACTGCCTAAAGCACTCCACAGCAAAATGGAGTTACAGAAAGAAGAAATCGCACTCTCTTGGAAATGGTTAGGTCTATGCTGAGTTATTCAACTCTGTCTACGTCCTTCTGGGGATATGCTATTCAAATGGCAAACGACATTTTAAATGTTGTACCATCTAAAGCAGTCCCTAAGACACCCGTCGAACTATGGAATGGTCGTACACCTAGTTTACGCCATTATAGGATTTGGGGGTGCCCTGCTCACGTCTTGAGAAAGAAAGAAGGCAAACTGGAATCGCGAACTGAAGTTTGCATGTTTGTCAAAAATTCTAGAGAGACTAGGGTGGACTATTTTATAGTCACAAGGATAACAAAGTATTTGTTTCTACAAATGCTACTTTCCTTGAAGATAACTATATGAAAGACAACAAACCAAAAAGTGAAATTGTATTAGAGGAAATGCTTACAGATACAATTCCTTCAAATGTTCCATCCTCTTCTACTCAAGAAGAGGACCATCCCACTCCCTCAGTTGTAGCAACTGAGAAAACTACTACCAAAGCTCCTGTTCAGAAGATCACCGCTCCTCGTCGTAGTGGGAGGGTTTCTACAAAACCATCTCGTTATGGCTTGGATGGTGAAATCAATATGGTCGTTGGTGACTGTATTGATGACGACCCATTAACCTATAAACAGGCAATGGCAAGTCCGCAACGGAAGCGATGGTCAGCCGGCATGGATTCAGAAATGGCTTCCATAAAAAAGAACAAAGTCTGGGAATCTGTGGATACACCTGATGATTATCGTCCAATTGGATGCAAATGGGTCTACAAGAAGAAAAGAGGCGCTGGAGGCGAAGTCGAAACTTTCAAAGCTAGACTGGTCGCCAAGGGTTATACCCAAAGAGAAGGTGTGGACTATGAGGAAACTTTTAGTCCGGTTGCCATGCTCAAATCCATCTGAATTCTTCTCTCCATTGCTGCCGCTTTCGATTATGAAATTTGGAAAATGGATGTTAAGACATCTTTTCTTAATGGGCTTCTTGAAGAAACCATCTATATGGAGCAACCAGAAGGTTATGTTCTTCCTGGGCAGGAGAATAAAGTTTGCAAATTAAATAGGTCCATTTATGGACTTAAGCAAGCTTCTCGCTCATGGAATAAAAGGTTTGATGAGATCATTAAAACCTACGGCTTTCATCATAATGAAGATGAACCTTATGTTTACCAACTCAAGGAAGACCAAGTAATAGTATTCCTGGTCCTTTATGTTGATGACATTTTGATCATTGGCAACAATGTCAAGAAAATGACTCACATCAAGGAATGGCTTGACACTCAATTCGACATGAAAGACTTGGGTGAGGCAGCCTATGTTCTTGGTATTCAGATTATCAGAAACCGGAAGAACATATCCCTTGCTCTCTCTCAAACAACTTACATTGACAAAGTTCTAGAGAGATTCTCCATGACTAATACCAATGGGGAAAATATTGTTGGAAATTATTTTACCAGGATCTTAGATCTACTCACAAGTATGTTGTTTAACATCCTAAATATGAACTTTCTAAAACGATAAATTAAACACATATAAAGTTATGAAAACCTTACATTGATGCAGCGGAATTAATGTCTCCTTCCACTGAGATCTCTAACCCTTGATTCCTTTCTGTAGTAGAGTATAATCAAGATCTGAGCCCGAATGTCCTTCTTCTTCAAGTTTTGATCCTTCACAGTCTTCCAATCTATGATTGAGTTACTGCTTGCTGTGTGTGGGCACTTACTCTTTCAGTAGGGTCACGAAAAAGATTAAGAAGAAAAGAGAGAGGGTTTCGGCGAAGGTGTAGAAAGTGGGAAGGCTCAGTTTTCTGAAGAGAGAAATTTCTGTCAGAAAGGCTTGTTGAAAACTTGTATTTTGACTGAGCCATCACTTTCTATTTATAGGCAACTACTAGGTTTAGGTTAGGATTTATTTGGCATTAAAATAATGAAAATATTAATTTGAAAAATCATCTTAAGTGGCCGGCCATGGTGTGTTATTGGGCCTCACTTAATTTTGCAATTTTATCAAATTTTATCTCTATTTTCTCAAAAATGCCAATTTTCTAATTCTAACCATTTAAATGCCAAAACTAATTATTTAGTAACTAAAATAGATTATTAAATAATATTGTCATTTAATTTAATTATTAATTAGACATATAAAGTCCATTAATAAATAAACCTAGAAACTCTTTCCTTTACAATTTCACCCCTGCTTAGTGAAAATTCATAAAATTAGACATAGTCTAACTTTAGAATTATAATTGATCAATCACGAATCAATTAATGAGTCTTACAAGCAGAATATTCTCAACCAGAATGGGGACCATGGATCTATATGCTGAGCTTCCAATAAGTGAACCAAATTTACCAAGTAAATTCCTACTTATTAATTCTTTGTTGAATCCACTCTTAGAACTTAGAATTGCACTCTCAGACTTATATAGAGCATATTGTATGTTTCACGATATCAATATACTATCTCATTTAACCATTGTTATAATCTTATTGTGATTTAAAGATCCTCTATATAGATGATTTACATCGAGATGGGATTTCTTTACCGTTCTCACCCCTCAATATATTTTGCCCCTTAAAACACTTAGCTACCTGTAAATGGTGTTTAGTGATCTAATAATTAGTCAGTTAAACAAGAGCTCATCCATTTACTTCTATTTGCTAAGCTCGAAGGGAATCATCACTTGACTTCTATACACCAGTAGAAGCTATAGATTCCATATTTATGTTCAGTACTCCCACTCAATCATACTATCATGTTCCCAAAATATACGTATCACCCTGACCCAAAGGTAGGCTTAACTAATAAATCTAAGAACATGAATAGCACTCCTGAGTTGAGCCTAAGCATATCAGGATTTAGATTCTTTTAATCTTAAGATCAACTACTGATATTGACTTGGAAAGATATGTATAACGGTAAGTTTGTAATATCTTAACTTAGTTGCAATATCGGTCCAGTCCAATGTATACTCCATACATTCGAAACTAGTATACTTTACTAATGTCTTGGAAAGAACATAACACTTACTCCAAGTGTAAGTACACATCATCGCTGATTATCACATCAGTGTAAATCTAATAACACTGATGAAACAGTGACCAAAACTTTTGATTCATATGATCACAATCACATTCCACTGTGTTGACGATACTGTAATTGTGAATAAACATATGATCTTGATTTAACTGATTTTGTGTGTATGAATGTAATAAACATATTAAACATATTAAACCATTAGCATGTAAAATTCATGCAAACATCAATCACTTCAAATTTCTTATATTGATAACTAATCAGATTGTAAAGAGTTTTATTTAGGGCATAAAACCCAACAAATATGCCTTCTAGATATGGTATTCGTCTATCTAAGGAACAGTGTCCTACTGATCCTCAAGAGATAGAAGACATGGCAAAAGTTCCTTATGCTTCTGTAGTTGGAAGTCTAATGTATGCTATGCTATGCACTTGACCTGACATCTGCTATGCTGCATTCGAAAAGCACCGTCAGAATTTAGGGTTAATTGAAATGTATTGATTTGTTTTATATTAGTGCAAGTGGGAGTTTGTTGGGTTTTATGCCCTAAATAAAACTCTATTTCAATGTAATCCAGATTATTCAATATCAATAAAGTAACAGAAGTATTTTTCATTCATTTGTGTATGTTTTGGTTCACTTAATCAATTGTTTGTCTGTTTGATTTATAAATTCATCCAAACCCCTTTCACATACTTGATCATGTTTATTGTTTTGTCAACACAGTGGAAAGTAAACATGACTATGTGAATAAAGGATTCCTAGATTTTTTAGAACACTAGGTTTTACTGATATGACAATCTACAACAGAGTTTACTTGCATTTGGAGAAATACTTTGTTCTTTCGAGAACATTGGTTAAAGTAAAGCTCAGGTTGGATGCATGGAGTATGCATTGGAATGGACTGATATTGAACTTTGAAATAGATTTATAAAACTTACCGTAATATCTATTCAATTCAATATCACTTAGTTGATCCTAGATCACATGATCGAAATCATGATATGGTTAGGCTCAATCTCAAGAGTGTTATTCGTGTTCTTTGATTTGTTAGTTAAGCCTACTTTTGGGTCAGGGTGATACGTACATTTTGGGAACACGGTAGTGCGATTGAGTGGGGGCGCTAACATAAATATGGAATCTATAGCTTCTATCTGGCGAATAGTAAGCAAAGGGTGATTTCCTTCGAGCTTAACCAAACGAGATAAATGGTGGAGTACTCATTTCACTTAGCTGAAATATCATTTATACAGGGTTACGTGTTTTAAGGATAAAATACATTGTAGGGTGTTACGGTAATTAAGTCCCTTTATAGTGTAAATCATCCATATAGAGGATCATTGATCACATTAGGATTATAACAATGGATAACTAATGATGTGTCTATATGGTGGAACATATAGAGCATTCTATATACTGACAGTGCAATTCTAAGTTCTATGCGTGGATTCAACGAAGAATTAATAAGTCAGTGAATTTAAGTAGTAAATTGTAGATCTGCTTATTGGAAGCTCGGATATATAGACCCATGGTCCCCCCACTAGTTGAGATAATATTACTTGTAAGACTCATTTAATTGATTTTAATTAATCAATTATAATTCTCAAGTTAGACTGTGTCTATTTGAGAATTTATCACTTATTAAGGGCAAAATAGTAAATAGAGATTTTGAAGGGCATATTTATTAATTAGGAAACTTTAATTAGTTTTATTATTAATAAATAAATGACAATATATTATTTGATAATTAATTTTAATTATTAAATAATTAGATTTGACCTTTATGTGGTTGAACAAAGGAATTCGCAGTTTTTGACAAAACAGGAAACTATCAATGTAGGAAAAGGAAAGTTGGAAAAGTGGCAAGCCTTGTTTCCACAATGCCTAGGCCGACCACTATGCTTCCCTTTTCACATTGATTTTTCAATTTTTAAATGTCAATTAATTCAACCATAGCCCTAGGTGGTCTTCTATAAATAGAAGGTAAAGGCTTCAGTTTTGAACACACATTATTCTGACAGAATTTTCTCACTCAAAAATCTCTCTGAGCCGCCACCCTCTCTCTCTCTCTACCTTCTCTATTTCGAAATCTATGATTGATAAAGTAGTGCCCACACACATCAAGTAATACCTCAATCATAGTGAGAAAGGCTGTGTAGAATTCAGAAACAACAAAGAATGACTATCAGGCTCAGATCTTGATTATACTCTGCAACAGAAAGGAATCAAGGGTTAGAGATCCGAGTGGGAGGAGACATATATTCCGCTGCACCCAATGTAAGATTTCTGATAGTTTTATGTGTTTAATTTTCCATCGTTTTAGAAGTTCATATTTAGGTTGTTAAATCAACATACTTGTGAGTAGATCTAAGTTCCTGGTAAAATAACATCCAACACCATCTACATGTAACTTCCATCTTTCCTCATGGTCTTGAGTGTTTTCCTCTTAAATTTTATTGGGCTTCCTTCTCCGTCAGGTTGATAAGAAGATTCAGCAATGAAATCGCCGAGAACTTGCCCATCAATCGCGATTCGTGGGACATAAGAAATGTCAAATTGACAGAGCTCGATTGTCTACTTCAATAGGCATCCTAAAGTCTCAGGCTTGTGTAAGACTTGGCATACGGGGTGATTTGTCAGCACGACTATGGAGTGGGCATTGATGTATGACTTTAATTTCCTAGAAGCCACCCCGAGTGCATAGGCTAACTTCTCCATTTGAGGGTACCGAGTTTTGGCATTTACCAATATTTACATACGTAATAAATTGGTTGTTACTGCTTTTTCTTCCTTTTTACTAAGGCTACACTGAGTGCATGGCTCGACACACCCAAGTAGAGAAATAGTTTCTCCCTTTTTCTGGTTTCACAAACAGTGGGGCCTCCCTTAATGTTCCTTGAGTTTTTTGAAAGACTCTTTATAGTCTTCACTCCAGAAATTTTTTTTTGTTTCCTCTCAACACATCAAAGAATGGAAGACATTTGTCTGTCGAGCGTGAGATAAACCTATTGCAGGCTGCCACCCTGCCCTTTAGACACTGTACTTCTATTTGATTCTTTAATGAGTCCATATCTATCAAGACTTGTATTTTCTTTAGGTTCGCCTCTATCTACCTCTCGTGGACCATGAAACCAAAAAACATTCCCAATGACACTCCAAAGACGCATTTTGTGGGGTTAAGCGTCATCTTGTATTTCGTCAGGGTAGTGAATGTTTCATCTAAATCTTTGATTAGATCTTTTGGCTTCTTGGTCTTTATCAGCATATCATCAACGTACACCTCCTTAGTATGCCCTATCTAGTGATCAAACATCTTTTTAACAAGTCTCTGATATGTAGCCCTGACATTTCTAAGCCCAAACAACATGACTCGCTAACAGTAAAGCCCTATGTTTGTGATAAAGGATGTGTGTTATTCATCTGCTCAGTTCATAGGCTTCTAGTTGTACCCTGAGTATGCATCCATGAAACATAACCGCTCATGCCCTACCATGGCATCCACAAGATGATATCTATCCGAGGGAGCGAGAAGCTATCCTGTGGGCATGCTTTAGTTATGTTAGTGAAGTCGACACAAACCCTTTGTTGGAATTATTTTACCAGGATCTAGATTTTATAACAAGTATGTTTTTAACATCCTAAACATGAACTTCTAAAACGATATGAAATAAACACATATAAAGTTTTAGGAACCTTACAGTGGTTGCAGCGGAATATAATGTCTCCTTCCACTCAGATCTCTAACCCTTGTATCCTTTCTGTAGCAGAGTATCACCAAGATCTGAGTCCGAATCTCCTTCTCTTGAAACTTGATTCTTCACAGCCTTACACACTATGATTGAGTACCACTTGATGTGTGTGGGCACTCACTCTTTTCACTATATGGCTTCGGTTTTGAAGAGAGGAAGAGAGAGAGAGAAGGTTTCAAATAGGGAGAGTGAAGGTGGCTTAAAATTTTACTGAAGGAATGAGTTGCATCATCTTTTCCTTTGAAGTCATCACTACCTATTTATAGGAAACTACCTAGGGTTAGGTTAGATTTAATTAGCATTAAAATAATGAAAAATAAAGTGGCAAATTGCTTCCCAAGTGGCCGGCCATGGATAGTGGGACCCACTTTGCAATTTTTCTAATTTTTCATCTTATTTTCTCAAAAATGTCAGTTATCCAATTTAACAACTTAAATGCCAAATCTAATTATTTAATAATTAAAATTAATTATTAAATAATATTCCCATTTATTATATTCATTAATTAGACTTAACAAAATCTCTTAATTAACAAATAAACCCTAGAATCTCTTTTCTTCACAATTAAGCCCTAGCTTAGTGGAAATTCATAAGCTAGACATAATCTAATTTTAGAATTATAATTGATTAATTAAAATCAATTAACTCAGTCTTACAAGCAGTATTGTCTCAACTACTATGGGGACCATGGGCCTATATATCCGAGCTTCCAATATGCAGATTTAGAATTTACCAAGTAAATTCACTAACTTATTAATTCCTCATTTCATCCACCATAGAACTTGGAATTGCACTCTCAGTTATATAGAACGCTCTATATGTTCCACGATATAGATACGTTATTGGTTATCCATTGTTATAATCTCAATAATCAATAATCCTCTATATATGATTTACACTGTATAGGGATTAATTTACCGTTACACCATTCAATGTATTTTATCCTTAAAACACTTAGCCACCTATGAATGATATTTCAGTGAACTAACATAGTCACTGAAATGAGTACTCAGCCATTTATCTCAGTTTAGCCAAGCTCGAAGGAAATCATCATTTCACTTCTATGTCCACATAGAAGCTATAGATTCCATATCTATGATTAGCGGTCCCATTCAATTGTACTACCATGTTCCTAAAATGTACGTATCACCCTGACCAAAAAGTAGGCTTAACTAACAAATCAAAGAACATGAATAATACTCTTGAGATCGAACCTAACCATGTCAGGATTAAGATCATTTGATCTATGATCAACTAGGTGATATTTAATTGAATAGATATTACGGTAAATTTATCATATCTAATCGAAGCTCAATATCGGTCCCTTCCAATGCATATTGCATGCATCCAACCCAACCTTTACTTTAACCAATGCCCTGGAAAGGACATAACACTTATCCAAGGTGCAAATAAACTATGTTGTAGATTATAATATCAGTTAAAGTCTGTGTACTGATAAATCTAAGAATATATATTTAATCACACAATCTTGATTACTTTCCACTGTACCGACGACACAATAAACAAGAATATCAATGTGAGAAGGCTTTGGATGAATTTATAAATAAAATAAACATATAAATGATAACATGAACCAAATGACATAATAAATAAGTGATGAAAATACTTCTGTCTCTTTATTGATAATTAAATGATAAATATTACATTGAAATAGAGTTTTATTTAGGGCAAAAAGCCCAACACCCTTCAATTCCCATTTGACATTGGGACCAGGATAGGGTTTTACACCAAGACAAGGTAAAAGGCTTCCCAGATTAATCGAAATAGGTCAAGCTTACCACTTCTTCTTTCAGTGTTGTGTACCTTACAAAATCAATGGCTCATGTTTTTTATCTTACGGGTCTTGCTTGAGGGTATACATTCAAATGGTGAGACATAACCATGTCACTTATTCCCACTATATCTTCATGTCCCCAGGCGAAGACATCAACCTTCCCTTTGAGATATTGTTTTAGCTCATGTTTTAGGGCTTCGCAGAGTCCTCTTTTAATATCACTACTTCGTCAATTTCTTCATCAAGTTTTGGATGGACCTCCTCCTTGACCCTTGGATCCAATTCTGCATCCACCCTTTGTAGGAGAGTGTTCTTGTTACACACAGTCATTGCCACAGACTCGCATGGCTTTGCGGCAATCCTGAGGGACGTGTTGTAAGACTCCCTTGCGTCTTTTTGCTCTCCCTTTACCATTGCCACTCCACCTAGAGTTGGGAACTTCATGGCTAGGCGGTAGGTTGACATGATGGACTTGATGTTGTACAGGGATGTTCTCACAAAAACTAAATTAAAGGCTATTGGGCAGTCTACCAAGATGAATGTGGACATTACTGTCACTTGCTCAGGGCGTTCTCCCATAATGAGCGGTAGTTCAATCATCCTTAAGGGATGGATTAAGTCTCCATTGAACCTGTATATGGGTGTCGTGCATGACTTCAAATCCATCAAACTTAATCCCATTTGTTTAAACGTGCTTCGATAGAGGATATCGACCGAACATCCAATGTCCACTAGCATCCAGTAAACATGGGCATTAGCCAACTGTATTTCCAACAGAAGAGGGTCATTATAGGAAAAGTGTGCTCCTCACGCATTTTCCTCAGTGAACGTCACAGAGTAACATTCCCCTTTAGAGTTCTTCAACGACCTTTGATCTAAGCTCATGACAATTGGGGGTTGTCTATCCTCCCTTGCATACCCATCCCTTCCCTTAAGGGTATCACCTCTTAATCCTGGCCCTCCAAATATTGTCCTTACGTCCCCTAACACCTCTGGAACTTTGTTTGGGGTTCGTTCCCTCCGATCTTCTTGCCTCCTCTACTAGGGGCACTGATCCTCCCTACAGTATCCTCGCAGATATCCCCTTTGTATTTGATCCAAAATTTCTATCTTAAGATGAGAGCACTCTTCTACCATGTGCCTAATATCTCTGTGGAACTTGCAAAACTTTTTAGGATCTCTCTTTCACTTGTCCTTCCTCATTGGGGGCAGTTTCTTAAATCAGACTCGGTGTTCATTTATCAAGAAGATGTTCTTCCTTAAACATGTAATTCCAGTATAATAAGTGAATTCCTTGCATCGGGGCCCCTCCTCCCTCCTAACCTTCTTGTTTTGGTCAGTCATTCCCCCATTGAATTCCCTTTACATTCTTGGTTCTTCATGGGTGCAGGGGTTCGCTAATCCGCTATAGTCACTCTTCCCTATTGGGAGGTTCTCATGCCCTGCTTAACCCAGATGTATTTTTATGATCTCTCATAGAAGTCCTCCAAGTATTCTAGTTCTCTCTTAAGCATGTTGTTCCACAACTTGCTTTTTGGATGGACGCCCGCAGCGATGGCCATCTTGTGCTGTTCCTTAGTTATTCTCCCAAGTGTGACCGCTTCAACATTGAAGCACTAGATGTAGCTCTTGAGGCTTTCATCTTTTGCGTGCTTAATATTTGCCAAGCTAGTTCTAATAATTGTGTAGTGTCGGGAAGCATGGTGTTGGGTTAAGAATTCATCAAGAAACTATTTCTAGGAAGTGATAGACCCAAGCGCCAACCACTTAAACCATTTATGATGGACCCCTGAGTGTTAGCGTAAAGCACTAGAACCTTGCTTTGCTTGTAACCCTCTTCATCTTCATTATTTTGTTAAAGGCATCTTGGTGATACTTTGGGTCGGTTTTTCCCTCGTTAGAAAAAATGTTGTGTTCTATGAAGTTTGTGGGCAAAGGCTTTGCTTTGATCTCCCTTGAGAATGGGGATTTCTCATCAAAATCATCCTCGTCCAAGTTACAATCTTCAGATGTAGCTGATGCTATCCTACATCAAAGATCCTCCATTTCCTTATCTAACTCTTTTCTTCTTTTAGTTAGCTTCTCTCGGAGGTCTATTGTGGATGGCTTCTTTCTATTTTCATTTCAGTAAATCTACTACAAGTGCTCATTTCTCCGTCATGATTTTTAATGGAGCTTTTCTCTTAAGTTGCCCTACACTGCTTTGGACTCAGTCTTCTTGGGTCGCGATGAGGGTTCTAGATCCTTTTGGGATAGAGCTCTTCGTGAGGAAGAGTCAAGTGTGGTTTTTAGGGATTACTTAGATATTCCTCTGTCTCCCAGCTCACTTACTCATCTTTTCCCAGCTTGTAGCTCTCTTCGTCCAACTAAAGGTGCTTCGGAATGACCTCTTGGGAGCTCCTCAATCCCTCTTTGGATGTTTGCAATAGTTTTTTCTAGTTGCAAGTTGTCTATCCTGAACTCATTCATCGCCTTATTATGCAATCAATTCGAGATCGAGAACTTACCGAGTAAACTTGCTTTTCCATTCCCAGTTGGTGGTACAAGGTTCTCGAATCTCCCAATCTTGGTAATTGCAACAACCTTATCGGCAATAAGACCCTGGGCCTTCTTATTTCTCTTCCTTCCATAGGCATGATGGAGGCAGTTGTGCTATCTTACTGTCAATTCATTTGCTTATCCTCGAGTTAATTATTTTCTTCTCTTTTCAGGGGGTCACAGCCATTCGGCCTCCTCTATTCTGAGGTATTTGTTAATCTTCCACCCCATCCCCCAGTGCAGGCAGTGGTGGGTTAGGCCTTCAGGTGATTAGTTGGAGGCCATTAAGTCGAACCTCCACTTCTTGGTTATGACGAGAGCGTCTTAGAGTTTCTTCTAAAATTGTATGTAAAAAACAACATCGCTTTGGAGTGTTGTTCCAATAGGCGACACCAAATTATTGACGGTAAGAACTCGTCAACGAAATGTTAAAAACCAAATGCAATATTTTAAACTTTGAATTGAAAACAATTAAAGAAACTCTCCAACTCTATCCAGAATATCACTTTTCTATTGATCTTTTTTTCCAAAAAAGTACTCTTTAAAAATACCTCAAAGAGCCTATTTATAGTGTGGCTATTAGAATCACATCCTAGTATTTTAGTATAGTGAGGTGATATAGTTAGACATTGGGAATGTCAAGATTGGTTGGGATTTTAGAATTTTCCAAAAGTACCCCTTGGTGACCTTTAGTGGTTATTAGTATTAAAGGGCAAAATTGTCATTTTGCCAATCATTGTTTTAGGCTGATATTATTTGAATAAAAACAACATTGTCTCATTTGATTTTACAAAATATCAAGTTATGCCAAAAATTTCATTTCACTCTCAACTCTCTCTCTCATTTTTGAAACCCCTAGACCAGCTAGGGTTTGGTTCCTTTTTCTCTCAATTCAAGCAAGTTTCTGCAAGATTAGGAGTGCTTTAGCTCTAGGTAAGCTTTTGACTTTATCCTTTTGAGTTTCTTGAATTTTAAAAAAATTGATATGGATGATGTTGTGGTTTATTTTGTTGTAGCTGCTGTCAGGGTTTGATTTTACTTTCTAGAGGTTAAATATGTTGTTTAATGTTGATTTGAACATGTTTTAGTGGTTGATAGAAGATTTAACCAAGTTTTGAGTTTTAGAACTCAAACTTGGAGCTTTAATGGTGAAACTTGTTTCTGAGCTTGTAGTTGTGTTTTATTGCCTTGAATATGTTCTATGTGGTCTATATAGCAGGTCTGGAGGTTATGGTGGTGTTTGGGGTTGATTTGAAGTTGTAGTGAATTTTTGAAATTTTCATGAACTGAACCGAAATTCCAGTTCAGAGGGACCTGTAGGAACCGGAATTCCGGTTGGTCCCCAAGAAACCCCGCAGAACCAGAATTTTGGTTGGGAACCGGTCTACCGCTTCGGGCAAAATTGGGAACCTTAGTGATTTAGTTTCAAGTTTAAGTCCCCGGAGAGTGATTTAGCGTGTCACTTACTTATATTATGATTTATGTGATTTAGGAGCCTGTAATTCACCCAGCAGTTGTTCCACGAGGTAAGATTAGTATAACAGTATGCATATGTATTTACATGTTTAGTGTGCATGTTATTAAGCCTGTTAGATTACATTAGATATGTATGTTGGCTTTTGTACTATCTGACAGTATCACATCGGTACGCCTAGAGTGTGACTAGCGTACCGAGTATAGGTTGATATTATGGTCGATAGTACCGTACTTTTGATAGTATCACATTGGTACAGCTAGAGTATGACTAGTGTACCGAGTATAGGCTATTACCATGTCAAAAGTACCGTCGTACGAATGTTCTAGACTCAGTATCGTGCGGGTCACGGGATAGGGTTATGATTGGGGGTATGGGCGTCCGATCATAATCTAGGTTATTGCTATGTTATTGTTTATGCTTTTCTTACTGAGTCTGTCGACTCACAGTGCTATTTCTGTGTGTAGGTAAAGGCAAAACTAAAGTTGAGGAGCCGTGAGAGCGAGCAGGTGAAGGTTGCATATGTCAGGGCGGTTAGGCCTGGAGCATACAATCCTCGAGACATTAGGGCTTTTGCTGTTTAGTTGCTAGGCGACATATCATTTGTATATGAATAGTAAACTTTTGTAACTGTATTTTGTAAACGGGATCACAAAATTTTATAAATGTTATATATTATGTTTTAATTAAATAAGAAAATTTTAATTATTCACGATTTTCAATAACCTCATTGATTAGCAACGAGTTGCAGAGTACGTTAAAAATCACGCTAACACGCCTATCTTAGTTAGGGTGTTACAATTTGGTATCAGAGCTGCCAGGTTGTCTTTCGAAGATCATCACGACATGTACAATCATCATCAACAGTCAGCTCGTTCAACGGTTCAGTAAGGTTTTATTTCTTTGGTAGTTTATTTTAATAGTATGATTTAAGAAAAGCCTGTTAGGAAACATGATATTAGCCTGATAGAAGAATAGGCGCATGTTTTTAATTTTCAAATAAGCGGCATTAGTGAGTTTTTCTTTGATCATGATCTGACTAGATGACCTCTTGGCTACACAAGCTGTTTAGATTACTATGGACGCTAGGCGAAACACCAGGAGCCAAGGAAATTCGGTTGGCTCAAGTGGTGGTCAGGGAGCTCAAATTCCCCTTAATATCCGTGGCCGAGGTAGGGCACGTGGTCGGGGTGATGCTAACCCGCCATAGGCTGCCCAAGCTGCCTAAGAATGGGAAAACAGGTTTGCAGAAATGCAACCTAGATACACCGAACAAGAGGAAGTGGTTCAGCAGTTAAGACAGCAGGGTGCTCCTGCAGTCCCTGCTCTAGAAATACCAGTAGCTCCTGCCTCTGCTGTGGAGGCTGAACATGTGTTTGCTATTAACCGGATGGAACCCTTGTATGAAAGGTTCCGTAAGCAAGCACCTCTAGTTTTCCCAAGAGGTCCCGATGTGATGAAAGTCGAGCAATGGCTAAATGTGATCACCATGCTCTTGAATTTCATGGGCGTCACTGGTAATGATAGGGTGGCCTTTGCCACTTCCCAATTTCAAGAAGATGTTCTGGTTTAGTGGGACATGGTGTTCATGATTCATGACGTTACTACAATGACCTGGGAGAAATTCCACGAGCTTTTTAATGCCAAGTACTACAACGAGGGAGTTAGAAGTGCCAAAAGAAAAGAATTCACACAGGTGACTCAGAAAGAGAATATGAGTGTTACTGAATACACGACGCAGTTTCATCGCTTGGCAAGGTTGGCCTCGGGAATTGTGCCAACCAATTTCAATAAGAAAGAGAAGTACGTAGATGGGTTAAATGCAAAAATCAAACACGACCTAATGATTACTACCGATGACAATACCACTTATGCTGATATGGTGAATAAGGCACTGCGAGGTGAGGGTGTAGTGAAGTGCACCTTTGCATTTCGAGAGACTTTGGTTGTTGGTAGGGCTCCTACCCTTCCTACATCAGGCTTTGGTAGGGGAGGTAATGGCTTGGCCATTGATCAAAAAAGAAAGGCACCTGCTGCATTCAGTGGTTCAGGTCAGAAAAAGAGGTTCCAAGGGAACCAGAGTCGAGGTAATCAGCAAGGTGGCTCAGAGACCATATACACTTACCCAGAGTGCCCCAGTTGTAAAAAGCACTATCTGGGGGAGTGTAGAGGGCAGGGATGTTTTCAGTGCAGTAAGCCAGGGCATTATAAAAAGGGATTTTCCCCAACTCAAGACTGAAGCAGCAAAGACTGCAGTGAAACCCACTCCAACAAGGTTGTTCGCGATAACTCAGGATGATGCAGAAGCAAGCCCCTCAGTAGTTGCAGGTCAGCTCTCAGTCAACAACTCTTATTTCTCTGTGTTATTTGACTCTGGGGCCACTCATTCCTATGTGGTAGCCATAATTTTTAGTAAATTGGTTAGACCACACGATAGTTATGAATCAGGGTTTGGAACCCTATTACCTGGCGGAGCGTTACTTACCTCCAAAAGGTGGATTAGGTATATGCCGATCAGAATCGAGGATAGGGAGTTAAGTGCTGACTTAATAAAAATGAGTTTAGCAGATTTTGACATTATACTGGTAATGGATTTCTTGTCCAAGTACTCAGCCAGTATTGATTGTAAGAGGAAGATGGTAATCTTCCAACCAGAAGGCGAAGAACCGTTTGTTTTTGTCAAATCGGTTCAGGGATCTCGAATCCCAGTAATTTTGGTACTAACAGCTAAAGAATTGTTACGAGATGGATGTCTAGGGTTTTTGGTCGTGGTATTATATGCCACTCAGCCTGACTTTGTTCGGCTAGAAGACATCAAGGTGGTTTGGGAATTTCTAGATGTTTTTCCTGATGAACTTCTGGGTTTACCACCTCAGAGAGAAATTGATTTTGTCATTGATTTGGCACCTGGAGTAGAACCCGTTTCTAAAGCCCCTTATAGAATGGCTCCAACAGAACTTAAGAATTGAAAATTCAACTCCAAGGGTTGCTGGACATAGGGTTTTCGCGGCCTAGTGTGTCACCCTGGGGAGCTCCGGTACTATTTGTCAAGAAGAAAGATGGGTCTCTGTGAATGTTCATTGACTACCGAGAATTGAATAAGCTAACAATCAAGAATAAATATCCTTTACCTAGGATCGATCATCTTTTTGATAACCTTCAGGGGAAGACGGTCTTTTCAAAGATTGATCTCCGATCGGGCTATCATCAGTTGAGAATCCAAGAGGAGGACATCCCAAAGACGGCTTCCCGTACTAGGTATGGACATTATGAATTCCTGGTTATGTCCTTTGGACTCACCAATGCTCCCGCAACTTTCATGGATCTGATGAATAGGGTATTCAAGGATTTCCTCGATATCTGTGTGATTGTGTTTATCGACGACATCCTTGTGTACTCTCAATCAGAAGAGGAGCATGAGGAACATCTCCGGATGGTTTTGCAACGGCTTCGAGAACATAAGTTGTATGCCAAATTCAAGAAGTGCGAATTTTGGCTATCTCAGGTGTCCTTCCTTGGCACATTGTTAGCAAGGATGGGATCAATGTGCATCCAAGAAAGATAGAATCCATCAGGGATTGGCCAAGACCGAAAAACAGTGACAGAAATTAGAAGCTTCTTGGGTTTGGCTGGATATTATCGTCAGTTTGTGGAATGGTTTTCTAAAATTTCAACACCCTTAACCGATCTTACTAAAAATAATAAGCATTTTGTCTGGACAGACAAGTGTGAGGCTAGCTTCCAAGAGCTGAAGCAGAGATTAATTACTGCTCCAGTGTTAGCCCTACCTTCTAATAAGGAGAAATCCGTGGTGTATTGTGATGCTTCTAGACAGGGATTGGGTGTGTACTGATGCAGGCTGATCGGATTATTGCCTATGGCTCTCGTCAGTTGAAAGATTAGGAGCAGCGGTACCCGACTCATGACCTAGAACTTGCTGCGGTAGTATTTGCTTTGAAGATTTGGCAGCATTTTCTCTACGGAGAGAGATGTGAAATTTTTACTGACCATAACAGTCTCAAATACTTTCTTATACAGAAAGATTTGAATATGAGACAGAGGCGTTGGTTGGAGTTGGTTAAGGATTACGATTGTGAAATCCTTTACAATCCGGGGAAGGCGAATGTAGTGGTCGATGCCCTGAGAAGGAAGGGTCCCGGGCAGGTAGCTAGTATGGTTCAGATTTCATCTCAGTTAGTAGAGGACATGGTCAGATCTAGCATCGAGTTTGTTGTAAGGAAGCTTCATAACTTGACGCTGCAATCTGATTTGTTTGAATGAATTAAAGTCGCTCAGTTGACTGATCCAGAGTTAGTAAAGATCAGAGAAGAGGTTTCAGCTGATCAAGCCAGGGACTTTATAATGTTAGGTAGTGGGATGTTGTTGTTCAAAACCAGGGTTTATGTTCCTAATAGTGTGGAACTTAGAAATAAAATTCTCGAAGAGGCTCATACAACTCCATATTCCCTACATCCCAGCACCACCAAGATGTATCAAGATCTTAAACCTTACTTCTGGCTGAGCGGGATGAAGAAGAATGTGGTAGAATTTGTATCGAGATGTTGAACCTGTCAATAGATCAAGGATAAACATCAGGGACCAGTAGGGTTGTTACAACCTTTAACCCTACCTGAGTGGAAGTGGGAAGATATCACGATGGACTTTGTGGTTGGGTTACCTAGAACCACGGGTTTGTTTGATTTTATTTGGGTTGTGGTAGATCGATTCACAAAGTCTGCACATTTTCTACCAGTTAAAACAACCTTTTCACAAAGAATGCATGGTGTATCAAAATCCATAGTTTCGAATCTCTAAGTTCTGGCAGAGTTTGCAACGGGCTGTGGGTATTAAACTGAAATTTAGTACAACTTTCCATCCACAGACTGATGGACAGTCCGAAAGGACAATTCAGATACTGGAAGATATGTTTCGAGCGTGTGTTATGGATTTCGAGGACTCTTGGAGTAAGTACCTACCGTTGATAGAGTTCTGGTATAATAACAGTTATCAGAGTACAATAGGGATGGCTCCCTATGAATTGTTATATGGCCGAAAGTGTAGATCTCCCATCCACTGGGATGAGACAGGGGAGAAGAAATACCTAGGTCCAGAATCAGTACAATGGACCAATGAGGAAATTGAGAAGATTAAAGCTAGAATGCTTATCCCTTTGAGTATGCAAAAGAGTTATGTAGATCTAAAATGCAAAAATGTTGAGTTCCAAGTAGGGGATCACGTGTTTTTACGCGTATCTCCAATGAAGGGGATCAAGCGTTTCGGGAAAGAGGCAAGTTGCACCCTAGATTTACAGGACCAAGACTTCAATAATAATGAACAAACTTTATACATTTAATATTTCTCGATATACAAAAGAAATAAAAGTTTGTTCTTCAATTAATCAAAAATTCTTCAAGAGTCTATCATAACGTATAATTTACGAATTAGTGGTTAAAAGTACACTTTTATTTATTTTAAATGCTAAAATAAATTGAGTTTTAATTAATATTTCCATGAAATTATTGTAATATATTTTATAAATGAAAATTTTTAATTTTGATTCAATTTATGTCTTTCTTGTAGGAATTAAAGTGTATTTTTGTTGAAAGAAAGAGGAAGGAGCAAAGTTGAAAAGAAATGAGGGAAAAAATGGCATTTTTGTTGAAGTCCAAAGCAACCCAACCCAAAAAGGTCAAGCCTAGCCCATGAAGCTCATAATCAATTTTGTCTCTTCCAAAGCATGTGATGCAATGATGATAAGCCTAGGTCATCATCAACCCTATTTTCCTCTTCCACACTCAACCTTCATCCAAAGAGTAGAAGACAAATCATAATGATAACAAAAATAATATTAATTTTATTTTTGATTTGAAATGTCAAATTTGATCTTAATATTTATTTTATAATCCCAAATTTTTATTTATTTATTTTTAGTCCTTTTATGGCTCTATAAATAGGAGCTCACTTAGTGTAATTTGGAGTGTAATTTTTAGTGTAGAAAAACTATAGCAAAATTCTCTCAACTTTTCTTCTCATCTTTTCTCTTTAGAAATTTTATGAGAATGATTAGCATAATGGCCTAATCTTCCTTGGAAGGTTAGGAATGATTCCATATGCAAAGTGAGGTTATTTTGTATCTTTGATTCACTTTTTGTTGTAATGTTTATTTGAGTAATGCAAGTTCATATTCCACTTTTATTTTTATGTTCTTCTTCCATCTATACTATCTATGCTATTATACCAAATATATATATAGACTTAGTCATGCTCTTTCTATATATTTTTATTTAGTGATTATAGTAATGGTAGTATTGCTCATTTCTATCTTTTATGTTCATTTTTATTTACTTTTTGTTAAATGATATATAGGTTTAGTCATGCTCTCCCTATGTGTCTAAAAATTAATAAAAGTAATATTAATGTTCATTTCCTTCACTATCACCTCCATCTCCATCTCTATCTCTTTGTCATTATTTTTACTAAAAATATATAGGATTAGTCATGCTCTTTCTATGTGTTACTATTTAGTAAAAATAATATTGATGTTTAGTTTTATATTTAATCTTTTATTGCATTATTGCTTGATGTATAATGTCATTTCTAGGTTCTACATAAGATTAAATTATTTCTTTTATTTTTAAGAACTTGTATACTCAAAATATAATGAACTTTAATGTTACATCATTTGTGTCAACTTAGTGAATCAAAGGTACAAAATAGCTAAACAAGCATATGGATGATTCTTGAAGCCTTTCTCTCTTTTACTATTGATTACACATCTATTTGCTTTCTTTTGATATTTATTATCAAATTAAAAATCACAAAATCATTGGATACTATTATCACTTATTATTAACCTTTTGTTTTTATTTTTCTACTAACGCTTTTGTCCATAATCACCTCCCTGTGGAATCGACCGCCCGATCTATACTACAACCACCGCTAGTGGAAGTCACATTTGGGCGTTAAACAAGTCTATCATAACGTATAATTTACGAATTTATACTACCAGAGGTATTTTTCAAACAATAATTTACTTACATGTCTTTATTTCATACAAAGATCTTTGTCATATAGTGCGCGCGACTTAGAATTTATATCACTTAAGACATGTATTAAATTCTTCTAGAATTTTTAGATAAGGCTTATTTCAAATTCTCACTATATTAGGAGCTCCAAATAAATAACCTTTTGTTGCAATATTTATGTGACGCTTATAAATTCTCATAAAATATATTCCATGCTATAATCAAATCATGATTACATTTTCTCAATATTTAAGCCTTACTTCAATCAATCTCATGTCTATGCAAATTTTGTACAATAATTCATTATGTACAAATACATATATGCAAATTTCTCATTAGAGATATTTATTTGCACACCCTACAGGTCTTACTTCACTTTATGTGAGTAAATTTGCCTGGACTGCGTCATACTATTTTGGCCAAAAATCAAAATGTATGTCGATAATTCTCGACAAATCTAATACCATGATCCTTGCTATCTCATGTTAGTTTATTGCATATGCACACATTCAATATTTATTGTCGACAAAAATTTCAATAAATGATAATTTCCTCCCATATTGACATAACTTATAGAGATCTCTTTAAATTACATATTTTTCAAAATAGGTTTATCATTCATAGGTACTAATATAGAATCACTTCAGGGATTCAATTATGATCAAATGTGTTATGTCTAACTTCTCTTGGGAGTCTCTTCTAGAGTACCGTTTCCATCACAGTTATCATTTATCAATACTTTATAACATTAAGGTATCTCCATGAGTACCTCTATATTTAACAACATCAGGATAAATCAAATGAACATTTGTTAATAATTTCTATATTGTTCATTTACGCTTCAGGCGTTTTCAACTCATTCTATCTCAATTTTTAATAATATTGATTTGCAGTTGGTATATATCATTTTGAATTATATCGTTCTTATATACTTTGTGCAAGGATCATTTTTTCAAAAATTATCATCGATCCCAACTGCTTCTCTCCCCCTGATCGAGAGAATTTTTAAAAATTGTGATATCTAATAATATTAATATACCTGTAGGGATTTCAATATATCACAATGAATCAATATTTATTTAAACTCATATATACTATATGACATTGAACTTCAGGTTCAATAAACTTCAGTTTCAAGTTCAATACTTATGAACTTAATTCATTTCTAAGAATGAGTCATACGTGTATAATTAGAAATACATAAATTTACACATTTTGTAAATAAATGATCATATAATCTTATCACGTTAATAAGAAACTATGCAATAAAAATCTAACAATGGCTCAAGATTGTTAAAGAAATATAATTTAAATATTTTCTATGTGCAAATATATGCACATTCTTCTTTTGAGCCTTATAAATTAATAATGAGAAGAATCTTCTGGTTCTTCAACAAAATTTAGTCAAATCATTTGACAATTTATTGCATATGATTGATCATGTCAAAATAACTCAATTCATGAACTTCAGGTTCACTATAATTTGTATTTCAATGAAACTTTCAAAAGGTAATGTAAATTCATTACAAGTTTCATTTTTATATACACGAATAATATAATTATATTATTCTCCAAAACATATACACTTTTTAGGAGTCACTATTATGTTTATCAAACTTTATATTTCTTCAGGAATCACTATCATCAATTCAATGATGTGTATAATTTAAAAGATACATGACAACTTCATCATGTTATTGTAATGGTCAAATAGATATGACCATAATATATCATTCATTTTTCCTGGTATCTATATAACAAGTCGTCTAATTTATTAATAGACTATTCATCAGTCTAATTATCATGACTTGATATATTATATATTTAAATGTATAACCAGTACGTATAATAAGTTATTTCTAATTACTTTCATAACTAGATAAAAGTTATACATCTAGGTACATACAAATATATTTTACTACTCCAAGTAGCAATAATATGTAAGACTTCTTCAGGAAGTTTTTCAAATAATCATTTTGTGATTCTTTATCACTTTGATTATATTGGATCACTAACAAATATTAGTAAATTATATATCCACTTTCTGGGAATATGAAAACTGAATTAAATAGTAACTACACATATACATATCTTGCACCAACAATAGTTTAAAACTATTGATTTCAAGAAATAATAAAATATGTATATATTAATTTGCTTCTGGCATTACCAATATATGTGAAATCTATATTCTTTGAAATAGAATTTCATGTCTATTCATTCTCTTTAGGTAATGATATTTAAATATTCTAAATGTACAATAAGTTTGTACAATTCACATTCTATTCAATAATCAAATATATTTTTATCTTGATTATAAGTGTGTCCGTATTACAGGTACGCGACTACTAATATTTAATTCCACACATGATATATAGATTTCATGCACTTTGATTGTGTGTGGTATCTCATCTTTTGGTTGTTTTCACTTTTTTCTGGAAATATTTGAGTAGTAAATAATGTCATTGATTATTTAAAATCATTACATTCAATTCGGGGAATGACGTTGAACAAGTACAACATTATTATATATTTCTTAAAATTTATAACTTGTTCATCCATAAAAGTATAAGAAATTATTCAACAATTTGTTTTACGATATTTCAAAGAATATATGAATGCAATTTTTGCATAGTCTCCAAGATGTATGCAAAATTTAATCTTTAATATATGTCAGATTCAATAATTTCCAACATTGCAAGTAATAACAATGTATAATAACATGGCTAATACGAGAAATCTTTAAAAGTAATTGACTTCAATTCGTGTCATTCTCTGCAGGGAATGATGAACAATAAATACATGCCTCATGTATTTAAATAACATTAGTCATGCTCATTGTTATTCTTATACTTTGATGTTTCAATGCAATTTTCTTAATATTCTTTTTGGGTATTCAAAACTCACTATAAAATTGCATCAATAATAATCATTTTTAATGATTCTTTAGTTGTATTCACATAAATACAATCATTTTTTTTTCGATAAATATAAAACATTTACTTCAGAAAATGTTTGTCAAAATCTATATCGATATTAGATTACTTTTCATTGTCCTCAAAAAATACAAGAACATATATATAAATATGTATTCATCTCTTTCATTATATATCCACCAACTATATAATGAATATTACGTTTGCATAATCTTCAGGATATATGCAAGATTTTATTGGGGACGCATAATCTTCAGGATATATGCAATATTTTATCGAGGATGCATAATCTTCAGGATATATGCAATATTTTATTAATGATGCATAATCTTCCGGATATATGCAATATTTTATCGATGATACATAATCTTCTAGGTATATGTATAATTTATACAGATTTTCTCTATCATATCATTAACACACATATATTGTAAATATTATAAATAATAAAAACATAATATATATATATATATATATGAAATCAATAATAAACATATAAAAGCATATACATACATATATAATATATAGATATATAGATAAAAATAAAAAAGAAAACAAAGGATTCTTGAAATTGTTTCAGTCAGATAAGTATATATGTAAATATATATATATTTAGTGTATCGTGACCTTGAAACAATTCAAGAACTTTAACAAAATACTTACATTGGGGCTTAGGCAGAGACTCATGCTTGAAGCTTGGGCAGAGACTCGTGCTGATAACGTGTTATAAAATAATATAAAATAATATAAAGTAAATGAAAAGAAAGAAGAAGAAGATGAAGAGAGAAAGAGAAAGAGAAAATGAATGAGAATTTCTGAGTTGTTTATTCCAATGGGATGAACCCCTATTTATGCAAATACAATAGTGAAATATTAAGAAACTAAGAAAAATTGAAACTAAGAAAAAGAGGAATGTTGATTACAATTAATGGTAATAAATAAAAGATTTGGATATCCACATCATTATTAATATTTATAACAATATCTATGTATTCCTTTTCCTATTATAATTTGGACATTTCTATTCTAATTTATATCAGAGCTAGCTGAGAATAACAATATATCTCATCAACCCAAAACCCATTTATATCTCATCTCTTCTCTCTCTCTCTTTCCATCCCAATATATATAACAGAATCATATACCCTCTAATTTTTTTTGTTGGTCGTTACACCACTTCTCTTCTTCTCTAGATTTTTCTCTCTGCTTATTCTCCAAAATCTTTTGTTAGATCACACGAAATAGTGACTAACATCCAAATTTCAGAGTTAACGAAAAATCTGCAACTGAATGAGGTAAAAACTACTACAATATTTACTTTATAAAGCTTTTGTTTCAATATCTTACTATTATTAACACCATTTGATTTAGATCTAGAAAAGATATTTTTGGATTGAGGCGACAATAAAAATAACTGATACTCTCCAGAATTTTTATTACATGTCATGTGACGGATGTCATAAAAAAATAGATTTATACAATCGCGATGAAAAAATTATATGGGACAAGCCAACATGCGGCCAAGAAGGATTTCCTACACCACGGTATATTACAAAAAACTTATTATGTTATTGAAATTAAGTTAAAATTAAAAAACATACTAACAATCTTATTATGCATTTTACAGTGCTATAGTATATGTTGAGCTTGATGACAATAGAAAGAGCCTATCTGCTGTCATGTTCGCAAATATTGTGAAAAAAATATTTTCATGTACTGCTGCCAAACTAATGAAATATACTGCAGAGGTGTAGTTTTCAAAAAATAAAACAGTTTTATATGCCTTTCATAAGTTAATTTTTTAATTAAATAAATTATGCACACCATGTCTAATCATCTTAAATGAAAATACATCACTGTTTACAGGAACACCGCCGCTTTGTCGACACTGCCATATTCAATTTATCAAATAAAAAATGGATAATCCAGATATATGCGGACCCGACTAGAATGAAAAGTGTAAAATACAAAAATTACACTATTGTCTCTATCGAAGAAAATGAAGATTGAAATCCACCAATGACTATCATTAGTTTTCTTATCTACAATTTTTAGACTAATGTTATCTTCA
The DNA here is from genome assembly GCF_029168945.1 of Cannabis sativa. Classification (NCBI taxonomy): domain Eukaryota; kingdom Viridiplantae; phylum Streptophyta; class Magnoliopsida; order Rosales; family Cannabaceae; genus Cannabis; species Cannabis sativa. The sequence continues at coordinate 50,585,669 of NC_083607.1, read as the reverse complement.
ATTATCAACAATTTAGAAATTGATTTTTAATTTTCTTTTATCTTACCCCTATTTAAGTAATGTTTCTTTAAGTATTGGAACATCAATTTTTAGTTTATTTTTGGATAAACTTAAAAACATATTTAAATCATTAAGCCTTTCTTAACACTAATATATTGCATTCGGTATTCACTTTTAATTGACAACATTATAAACTATAATATTTAGATATACATAATAATAATCTCACTTAATAACTAATAATATTTTTTCTTAAGTTTTAATCGTATCACTTTCAAATAAAATAGAAAAAAATTAACATAAAATTTAGTATACGTGTCTCGCACGTAATTTTTTGCTAGTGTATATAAATATAGTAAAAATAATGAAAATGGAATAAAACTAATCGTTGACTCAATATATACAATATTGTTATAAAATAATATAAAGTAGATGAGAAGAAAGAAGAAGAAGAGATAAAGAGAAAGTGAATGAGAATTTCTGAGTTGTTTATTCCAATGGGGTGAACCCCTATTTATACAAATACAAGAGTGAGATATTAAGAAACTAAGAAAAAGGGAAACTAAGGAAAAGAGGAATGTTGATTACAACTCATGGTAATAAATAAAAGATTTGGACATCCACATAATTATTAATATTTATAACACTCCCCCTTGGATGTCCATAATAACTGCCTTATTAAAAATCTTGCTGAAAACTTGATCAAAGGAAAAAGAGTATAGTGTAAACTAACTCCCCCTCATTTAGGCATTTGTGGAGATCTTCTAATCGACGGATTTCGATCTTGTCTGCCGTCTTCTCAAATGTTGATGTTGGTAATAACTTTGTGAATAAGTTTGTAAGATTGACACTTGATTGAATATGTTGAACACCAATATGCATTTTTCTTGAAGCGTATAAAGAAGAATTTCGTGGAATGTGTTCTAACTCTATCTCCTTCAATGTACCTCCTTTTAGTTGAACGATGCAAGCAGTATTATCCATAGAAAATTGCTTGGGTTGATACTTCTTTATTGAGTGCAATTCATATGTTTCTCGAATATGCTATGTCAATGATCTCACTCACACACATTCTCTACTTGCTTCATAAAATGCAAGTATGTTAACATGATTTATAGTTGCCTCGTTAAAAACCTTGCCAGAAAAACCCAGTGGGACAAAATCTGAGCTAGGGAAAAAGAGTACAATATATATTTCATATTCATAACTATTTGTAAGTTGCCTCGTTAAAAACCTTGTCAGGAAAACCCATTGGGACAAAACCTGAACTAAGGGAAAAAGAGTGCAACATGAATATGTCTCCCACTCATGCACATATGATTCATAATTTTTTTGGTGATAATAAATCTCATAAGATTATTGTTATCACTTTTAAAATATCACCATATATAATCTTTGATCATATATTTTCTATAACTCTTCCAGAGTATGTATGGACTTCTAAATTATAGATGAGGGGTTCGTGGAACATTAGTCTAATTGTATCATTCATATGTGTACACAACTTTTTTCATACGAAAATTTAAAATTTCAAGTAGATATGAACATAACACATTAATGGTACTATAAATTTTAATTTGTGACAATGATGGTACTCCAAGACCATATATTTGTTCCATCTTGTTGTATGATCTTAATTTTCATATCAAATGATCATATATCTATAATTCTTAATACATATGAAGTACTTCAGGACTTCAATACTAATGAACAAACTTTATACATTTAATATCTCTCGATATACAAAAGAAATAAAAGTTTGTTCTTCAATTAATCAAAAACTCTTCAAGAGTCTATCACAACGTATAATTTACGTATTTATACTGCATAGATAATCATACGTATTTTTCAAACAATAATTTACTTACATGTCTTTATTTCATACAAAGATCTTTGTCATATAGTGCGCGCGACTTAGAATTTGTATCACTTAAGACATGTATTAAATTCTTCTAGAATTTTTAGATAAGGCTTATTTCAAATTCTCACTATATTAGGAGCTCCAAATAAATAATCTTTTGTTGCAACATTTATGTGACGCTTATAAATCTTCATAAAATATATTCCAGGCTATAATCAAATAATGATTATATTTTCTCAATATTTAAGCCTTACTTCAATCAATCTCATGTCTATGCAAACTTTGTACAACAATTCATTATGTACAAATACATATATGCAAATTTCTCATTAGAAATATTTATTTGCACACCCTACAGGTCTTACTTCACTTTATGTGAGTAAATTTACCTGGATTGCGTCATAATATTTTGGCCAAAAATCAAAATGTAAGTCGATGATTCTCGACAAATCTAATACCATGATCCTTGCTATCTCATGTTAGTTTATTGCATATGCAAACATTCAATATTTATTGTCGACAAAAATTTCAATAAATGATAATTTCCTCTCATATTGACATAACTTATAGAGATCTCTTTAAATTACATATTTTTCAAATATGTTTATCATTTATAGGTACCTATAGCGAATCACTTCAGGGATTCAATTATGATGAAATGTGTTATGTCTAACTTCTCTTGGGAGTCTGTTCGAGTACCGTTTTCATCACGGTTATCATTTTAATACTTTATAACATTAAGGTATCTCCATGAGTACCTCTAGATTTAACAACTTCAGGGCAAATCAAATGAACATTTATTAATAATTTCTACATTGTTCATTTACGCTTCAGGCGTTTTCAACTCATTCTATCTCAACTTTGAATAATATTGATTTGCAGTTGGTATATATCATTTTGAACTATATTGTTCTTATATACTTTGTGCAAGGATCATTTTTCAAAAATTATCATCGATCCCAACTGCTTCTCTCCCCCTGATCGAGAAAATTTTTAAAAATTGTGATATCTAATAATATTAATATACCTGTAGGGATTTCAGTATATCACAATGAATCAATATTTGTTTAAACTCATATATACTATATGACATTGAACTTCAGGTTCAATTAACTTCAGTTTCAAGTTCAATCCTTATGAACTTAATTCATTTCTAAGAATGAGTCATACGTGTATAATTAGAAATACATAAATTTACACATTTTGTAAATGCATGATTATATAATCTTATCACATCGATAAGAAACTATGCAATAAAAATCTAACAATAGCTCAAGATTGTTAAAGAAATATAATTTAAATATTTTCTATGTGCAAAATATATGCACATTCTTCTTTTGAGCCTTATAAATTAACAATGAGAAGAATCTTTTGGTTCTTCAACAAAATTTAGTCAAATCCTTTGACAATTTATTGCATATGATTGATCATGTCAAAATAATTCAAGTCATGAACTTCAGGTTCACTATAATTTGTATTTTAATGAAACTTTCAAAATGTAATGTAAATTCATTACAACATAATCATTACAAGTTTCATTTTTATATACACGAATAATATAATTATATTATTCTCCAAAACATATACACTCTTCAGGAATCACTATCATCAATTCAATGATGTGTATAATTTAAAAGATACATGACAACTTCATCATGTTATTGTAATGGTCAAATAGATATAACCATAACATATCATTCATTTTTCCTGATATCTTTTTAACAAGTCGTCTAATTTATTAATAGACTATTCATCAGTCTAATTATCATGACTTGATATATTATATATTTAAATGTACAACAAGTACATATAATAAGTTATTTATTATCACTTTCATAACTAGATAAAAGTTATACATCTAGGTACATACAAATATATTTTACTACTCCAAGTAGCAATTGTATGTAAGACTTCTTCAGGAAGCTTTTCAAATAATCATTTTGTGATTCTTTATCACTTTGGTTATATTGGATCACTAACAAATGTTAGTAAGTTATATATTCACTTCTGGGAATATGCAAACTGAATTATATAGTAACTATATATATACATATCCTGTACTAACAATAGTTTGAAACTATTGATTTCAAGAAATAATAAAATATGTATATATTAATTTACTTTTGGCATTGCCAATATATGTGAAATCTATATTCTTTGAAATAGAATTTCATATCTATTCATTCTCTTTAGGGAATGATATTTAAATATTCTAAATGTACAATAAATTTGTACAATTCACATTCTATTCAATAATCAAGTATACTTTTATCTTGATTATAAGTATGTCCGTACTACAGGTACGCGACCACTATTATTCAATTCCACACATGATATATAAATTTCATGCACTTTGATTATGTGTGGTATCTCATCTTTTAGTTGTTTCCACTTTTTCTAGAAATATTTGATTAGTAAATAATGTCATTGATTATTTAAAATCATTACATTCACTTCGGTGAATGACGTTGAACAAGTAGAACATTATTATAAATTTCTTAAAAATTTATTACTTGTTCATCCATAAAAATATAAGAAATTATTCAACAATTTCTTTTACGATATTTCAAAGAATATATGAATGCAATTTTTGCATAGTCTCCAAGATGTATGCAAAATTTAATCTTTAATATATGTCAGATTCAATAATTTCCAACATTGCAAGTAATAACAATGTATAATATAACATGACTAATACGAGGAATCTTTAAAAGTAATTGACTTCAATTCGTATCATTCTCTGCAGGTAATGATGAACAATAAATACATGCCTCATGTATTTAAATAACATTAGTCATGCTCATTGTTATTCTTATACTTTGATGTTTCAATGCAATTTTCTTAATATTCTTTTTGGATATTCAAAACCCACTATAAAATTGCATCAATAATAATCATTTTTAATGATTCTTTAGTTGTATTCACATAAATACAATCATTTTTTTTTTTTTTGACAAATATAAAACATTTACTTCAGGAAATGTTTGTCAAAATCTATATCGATATTAGATTACTTTTCATTGTCCTCAAAGAATACAAGAACATATATATAAATATGTATTCATCTCTTTCATTATATATCCATCAAATATATAATGAATATTACGTTTGCATAATCTTCAGGATATATGCAAGATTATATTGAGGACGCATAATCATCACGATATATGCAATATTTTATCGAGGATGCATAATCTTCAAGATAGATACAATTTTTTATCGATGATGCATAATCTTCAGGATATATGCAATATTTTATCGATGATGCATAATCTTTAGGATATATGCAATATTTTATCGATAATACATAATCTTTTGGATATATGCATAATTTATATAGATTTTCTCTATCATATCATAGGCACACATATATTGTAAATATTATGAATGATAAGAACATTATATATATATATATATGAAATCAATAATAAATATATAAAAACATATACATACATATATAATATATAGATATATAGATAAAAATAAAATAAAATAATAAAAAAAAGATCATTGAAATTGTTTCAGTCAGATGAGTATATATATAAATATATATTTAGTGTATCGTGACTTTGAAACAATTCAAGAACTTTAACAAAATACTTACATTGGATCTTAGGCAGAGACTCATGCTTGAAGCTTGGGCAGAGACTCGTGCTGATAACGTGTTATAAAATAATATAAAATAATATAAAGTAGATGAGAAGAAAGAAGAAGAAGAGAGAAAGAGAAAGTGAATGAGAATTTCTGAGTTGTTTATTCCAATGGGGTGAACCCCTATTTATACAAATACAAGAGTGAGATATTAAGAAACTAAGAAAAAGGGAAACTAAGGAAAAGAGGAATGTTGATTACAACTCATGGTAATAAATAAAAGATTTGGACATCCACATAATTATTAATATTTATAACAAATATATTATATTAATCTTAGATACTTGATTAAGATGTTTTTAATTTTTAAATCTTGCATTTATATCATTGATATAATATAATATATTGTCCGTTGAGAAAAAGAAGAAACTGTTATAGGAAAGAAATCGTGGTAGAATTGCAAAAGAAGAAAGCAACAACAACAGCAAATAATAATAATAATGAGGAAGGAAAATTATAAGATTTGTCATGTGTAGAAGAGGCAAAAATGAAACAAAATTCAAAATCAAATGTATAGTCAAAATTAGTTGATTCAATATTGTAGAAATTATTCTCAATCATGTCCAAACTCCTTGACATGTCATCAATTGTTTTGGCAATGAATTCTGACCTCGGATTAGGATCCAAAAACTTAGGAAGATCGTCTTTTTCTTGTTTTAATCCATGGAAAAGGAGCAACCATGATTGGTGCATAATTTCGGATTTTGTGGAGTAATCTGTAATAGATCAAAACTCTTACATGCACCTAAGCGTAAGTGGACGTACCATAAGAAAAGAATTGTGGGAGACCAAAGTAGAAAGTTGTACATCTCACATATTTTCCTACGAGAAATTTGATTTTCTATACTTAAAAATGTTAAAAAAGAAAATTTAAACCAATACATTTTACACTACAAAAAATATGACACTTTTTTCAAAACCCCAAAAATATCCCCCTCTATCTACTTTGTCTATCTCTCGGACCGAACAAAAAAAAATGCACATGGTACGATGGGGTCCGACTAATCGGACCCATCGGACCATGGGTCCGACCATCGGACCAATGTGCCTCTCTCTCTTCGTTTTCCTCAAACTGAAAAAAAAAAAAAAAAGCATATGGTCCGACCATCGGACCATATGCTTTTTTTTTCTGTTCGGTCCGAGAGAGAGACGAAGAGAGTGAGAGGGGGCGATCAACAGTGGGTGGGTGGTGGAGGTGAGTCGTGTGGTGCGTTTGGGGGTGGGGGCGGTCACGATGAGAGAGAGGAACAGAGAGGGGGTGGGGGCGGTCACGGTGAGAGAGAGGAACAGAGAGGGGTTGGGGGCGGTCAAGTGGGGAGGTGGTGGAGGTGAGCTATGGTGGTGCGTTTGGGTCGGAGGTGGTCGGAGATGGTGGTCGAAGGTGGTGGTGCAGTCGAATGCTGGGTCGGAGGTGGTCGGAGATGGTGGTCGAAGGGGGTGGGGGCGGTGTTATATTATTTTATATAATATAATATTTAGATTAAATAATTAAGTTGTAAATAATTAAGTGTGACAAAGTATTAATTTTGTCAAATTGTAACATACATTATGGAGTTACAAAATGTATGTAGAATGATCACAAAATAGGAGTTGCAAATCCTTTAAATTGATGATCACTTGAATATGTAACTCTCATCTATTTTTCACTCTTAAATTAGTAAAAGATGTTACTAATTATTTATGAATGTGAATGAATGATAGCTATTAAAAATATAGTTGTTGGAGACTTGATTTATTCATTTATAAGGTGTATAAATGGTTCAAAATCAAGTGGGAATGATTTGGAGCACTTTGGAAAAGAATTGGCCAAAGCTGAAAAAATGGTAACTAGTAACTAGTTACTGTTTTTTTCAGCATATTATTGCCCACGTTTTTGAAAGTTTGAGAGCCTTTGTAACAGCCCAAAACTCCTCCAAATCACCCAATTAATAACATGAATGCCCAATTTATGATTGGTAACATCCAAGGGCTTTATGGTGATCATTCATGTTCATATGAGAGTGAAAACTCTATAAATAAAGGCCATATTGTTCACTTGCATAAAAAGTGGTTGAAACCATTTGTTGTGGTTAGAACCTTGTGAGGATATACTCATCCTTAGACACTAGGCTGAGCATATGAGGCTTGATAAATCCTTAAGAGCATTTCTAGAGTTTCCCTAAGTGTCCATATGAGGGAGGAAATGACTTTTAGGACAAAGGTCCTTGAGCCTTGGTCAAGCTTTTTGTGTGTTATATCCTTCTTCTTTTCTAGATTTCTTGTAATCTTGATGAAATACTTTTATTTGTATTTTGAGTATTTTGATTGTAATCCTCCTATTCACTCTTGTAATGAGAATTTTTCCAACAATCTAAAAGTCATTTATATGACATATTCTTCTTTCTAAAAGACATGCCATGGAGGTCAAACAATCAAAGAAAATTATCCATGAGGGAGAGCATCAATCAAGATCATGAGAAGAAAAATAATGTGGTAAGAGATTCAAGCCATCCATGGGTAAGCATGGTGGATTTATTTTGTGATATCTTATTTATTTAATAGTAATATATATTAACATATTCATATGATGAGATATGATATTTTGGTATAAAATTTTTACATGTTAATATATATGATATGTGTATATTATATTATTATATATAGTGATATATAATATTATAATTGAGATTATAACATATTATTACATATAATATGTGAGAGATATATATATATATCATATAATATGTGACATATGTGAGTTATATGTATATTATATGATGAGCATGAGATATAATTACATATATATATATTTGTGATAATAAATATGTAGAAATAGTGATTTCTATATACATGCATACATGATATATATATTGTGTATATGCATATTAATGTATTTATATGTTAATATATATGATATGAAACATATATATATTTAATTGTGGAATTAATATTGATATTTTGTATATGTTATTTATGATAGTATGGTAACATATATACAATATTAATTAATATAAAATTATTTGAGAGTTATAATTTTATGGGAGTTATATATTAATTTTGTGTATTAATATATGTATATAAATTATCATATTAATATATGTACTATATGGTATGATAATGGAGATGATGATAAGAAAAATGTGTTCATTCTATCATTATTATTGTGAAACTATATTATGATTAAAGATAGTTACTTGGAAATGAAGTTCCATTTTGGTGATAATCATCTCATTTTATGAGATAAGAAAAAGTGAACTATGTGAGTTACACTTTTTTGTGTTTGTTCATTTCATAGCAAGAGCATAGTGATCAAAGTGGATCTATATTGTGAAATGAGCTCATACAATTGGAAGGACAATTTTAGACTCAAAGAAAGTGGATCATTGTGGATTCAAATAATGAGATAAAAGATTATAAAATTGAAGAAGCAATTTTGAATCTTAAAAAGTAAAGTGGTGAAACGAAATTGATGAGAAGTAATTTTGTTAACTTTGGACTAATCTCAATGAGGAGATAACCATAAAATTGAAGAAGCAATTTTATCATTATGTGAATTTTGTGTTATCTATTAACAAATTTTAAGTATAATTTTGTTAATAAAGGACAAATAATGGATAAAATATTCTATTAATTTGTAAGTGGTATTTGGAGAGATTATCATGTGATATCGAAAGGTTCATGATAATTTTGAGTGTACATTATTTTGAAAGATGATGTGTAGAGAACAAAATAAAATAAAGAGATTTATTTTAAAGTGATATGTTTGTTTTAACTTTATGGTTAAATGTGGGGGTGAGATTTGAGTTTAATCAAATTTATTGAGAAATTATTGATTATATATATGTGGTTTTGAATTTAATATTCTAAATTAATATTTTGCTATGTGCATATGTGAAATTTTGACATATTTAGTGTCAAAATTTGGTGGTAATAATTTCAAGAAGGAAATTAAATTTAAGATAGTGGGGGTGCATACTCCAATATGAGAAGTTTAGACATATTGAGTGTCTAAAACTAAAAATGTATATATTTGAGATATATGCTTGATGTCTTAAATATAGTATAACTTTGACATGTTTGATGTATAAAGTTAAGTGTGTAATTTAGACATGTTTGGTGTCTAAATTAATGTTTAATTTTGATATGCTTGATATCAAAATTATTGAGAATTTGAGTTGTGTGAAAATTAATCTTTTATGATTGAATTTTTAAAGCTTAAGTACTTAAGGAGAAAAGTGGTCACAAAGTGAACACTATATATTTGGCTAGCATGATTCGTTTGGAATCAAAAGTGTGAGGTTAACAAATCGCTTAATCTTCATACAAGATTAAAGCATGAATTTCGAGGGATGGGACCTAAACTCCCTTAGCGTTTTGCTCATTGATGGTAACCTATCTTAACACTAGTAAAAATCTAGTCTTAAGTTCATGAGGTAATAACAAGTCAATAGAGTGAATGTGGTACTCAATTGTCCCATCTATGGATGAGTACATGTGGTGAAAATTGATGGTTAAAACTGAAAGGTTTTTTAATGGAGCTTAAGCTTGAGAAAACTCACTTAAGCTTAAGAAAGTGTCAAAAGTGTTGTGAGACACTAAAACTCCACCTATATGGATTAGGGGTGGTGCCGCCTCTTATGAGAATTGGGAGTTATTCTCTAGAAAGTCCATGAATTGGATTTGTGCACATGGCCATTAACGGTGCAAAAGCAATCCATAAGGTTCTTGAGTGAACATAGCAAATGTGTGTGTGTTATCATCGGTTTGTTATCAAGAAATAGTGGTTCAATGCTACGGCAACCAAAATTTCGATAAACTTTGTGGTAATTACACTAAGGTAAAATTCAAGTCGAAAGACATTTTACACTATGCACAAATGCAATGGTTTCTATTAGAGTGAAGTTATTTAATCAAGTGGGGGAATATTATATTACTCCATAATATAATGTTTGATTGATTAAATAAAATGTTGTGTTACAAAATTATTTGCTACAAATGAGATATTATTTAATCTAGTGGGGGAATGTTATATTATTTTATATAATATAATATTTAGATTAAATAATTAAGTTGTAAATAATTAAGTGTGACAAAGTATTAATTTTGTCAAATTGTAACATACATTATGGAGTTACAAAATGTATGTAGAATGATCACAAAATAGGAGTTGCAAATCCTTTAAATTGATGATCACTTGAATATGTAACTCTCATCTATTTTTCACTCTTAAATTAGTAAAAGATGTTACTAATTATTTATGAATGTGAATGAATGATAGCTATTAAAAATATAGTTGTTGGAGACTTGATTTATTCATTTATAAGGTGTATAAATGGTTCAAAATCAAGTGGGAATGATTTGGAGCACTTTGGAAAAGAATTGGCCAAAGCTGAAAAAATGGTAACTAGTAACTAGTTACTGTTTTTTTCAGCATATTATTGCCCACGTTTTTGAAAGTTTGAGAGCCTTTGTAACAGCCCAAAACTCCTCCAAATCACCCAATTAATAACATGAATGCCCAATTTATGATTGGTAACATCCAAGGGCTTTATGGTGATCATTCATGTTCATATGAGAGTGAAAACTCTATAAATAAAGGCCATATTGTTCACTTGCATAAAAAGTGGTTGAAACCATTTGTTGTGGTTAGAACCTTGTGAGGATATACTCATCCTTAGACACTAGGCTGAGCATATGAGGCTTGATAAATCCTTAAGAGCATTTCTAGAGTTTCCCTAAGTGTCCATATGAGGGAGGAAATGACTTTTAGGACAAAGGTCCTTGAGCCTTGGTCAAGCTTTTTGTGTGTTATATCCTTCTTCTTTTCTAGATTTCTTGTAATCTTGATGAAATACTTTTATTTGTATTTTGAGTATTTTGATTGTAATCCTCCTATTCACTCTTGTAATGAGAATTTTTCCAACAGGCGGTTGAATGGTGGTGAGAGAGATAGATGTAGAGAGTTTGAGGGAGGAGAGAGAAAGTGTTTGAGTTATGAGGGGGGTATTTTTGGGGTTTTGAAAAAAATAAAATATTTTTTGTATTTTAAAATGTATTGGTTTAAAAAAAAAAAATTAAGTATAGAAAATCAAATTTCCCTTCCCTACTTGACAGAAAATGAAACTACCATGAAAGAAACCAAACCATTGTCGAAAGGGAGACATCCACTTGCTTTAGCTCTCCAGCATCCGGGCGGAGAAATCGAAGTTCTACAGGCTAAAACTAAGATGGTGTTTAGTAACTCTTTTTTAATCAGTATACTATTTTTGAAATTGAAAAGTGAAAATATTTTTCAAAAACATCTTCTATAAAATTATTTTCAGTTTTCAATGTTTTAATTGATAATCAAAATTTTAAAAACAAAAAAAAAATAATTACTTTTAAATTTTTTTTACACAATTTTTTTTAGTCAATATTTTAAACTCTTGCCCAGATCCAGACCCAAGTCCACCCTCCCATGGCCCTCGTTGAACCTGGCCTCTGACCTGAACTCGAATCCGTTGCGGAGTTAGATCCGACTTAAATAATATTAAAAAATAAAAATAAAAATAATTTTTACAAAATATACTTTTATTTTCTGTTTTTAAAATTGAAAAATAAAAGTTCTTATAGAGCGCATAGTTATTTTTTAGAAATAAAAATTTTAGTTTTATTATGTGATTAAAGATTTGAGGATTTAGAATGATGATATCGAGAATGGGGATATCCATATGGGGTCGGTGGCAAGGTAGAAATTTGAAATTTGTTCTAATTTTCTTTGAGTATGTTACTTTGTGAATATGGCATTGGCACCTTCCACCTGTTTTTTATTATTATTATTATTATTATTTATTATTTTTTTTTTTTTTGCAATAATTAAGAGCTATGCATGTATACATAAAAAGTTTTATAGTTTATTATAGTAACACCGATTATCATTCCCACAAAGACTCTTTTTCAAGTACCAATATGCAATTTTATTTTTTATTCAAAAAAAAAAAAATCCAATTTTATTTTCTATTTGGTAACCAAAATTATAATTTTTGAAAATAAAAATAATCAAGAAAAAATTTAAATGAAGAATAACAAAGAACATTAAACTAAATTCAAATATATATGTGAGAAATTATGAATTCTAATCTCCTTCTATCTACTTTATTATTTACTGATGAATCATATTTAAAATTTAATATTTAGGTTAAGAAATATACAACTCGACCTATTATAAATTCTCTATAACTCTATGAGAAATTTAAATAGTAGGAAGCAATGAACTCAACTCTAAATCATATAGATCGATTTGATACTCTCGTTCTAAATAGAAATCTATATCAAAGTTTTTTTAACATATTTAAATCTAATTTCTCAGGTTCTGAATCAAATTAAATAGCATGTAAGAGGTGAGTTGTTAATCACATTCACAATAAACACAAATTGAATAAATCTTAGATGAAGATGAAACAGAAAACTTGTATTAATTCATAATGAAATTTCAAGAGATTCAATTAAATATACTAAAAAGAATTTATTTCATGTTAAACATTAAGAAATTCATAAACATGAAATTTACATAAATTATAAGTAAAAAAGAAAGAAAAGAACTATAAACGCTAAATTCAATCTTCATCTAAAAGCACTCTCCAACAATTCTTTCCAGTTATAGTTGTCAAAAAATTAAGTCTCCCCTCTAAAAATTGCAATTAAGATCTAAGCTCCACGTTTTCCCCAAGCGAACACTACAACAAATGTTACTTCTGCCAGCACACTTTTGTGCTGGCAAAAGTTGGTATTGCGCTGTTAAAATAGAAATTACTTGTGATGTGTTGGCAAAAGGGGGTTGGCAAATCAATGTTAGTATTAGAATTTTTGCCAGCATAAAATAAAAAGCCCTGGCAAAAGTGACTATCCCAGCGCGTAAATGTGCTGGTAAAAATTAGATTTTAGCCACTGTAAATGTACGCTGGTAAAACTTTGACCTCTTTACCAGCGCAGTTTGCAAAATGCGCTGGTAAAAGTTACTTTTACCAGTGCAGTAGCGAACTATGCTGGTAAAAGTGACATTTCTTGTAGTGGAATAGACAAAAGTATCCTTCACTAAAAATTTCTCTCGATATACATTTCTAGCATAGTTACACGACTGCTCCAAATACGTGTGCAGTCCTAGAATTCCTTTAGAAACAACAATTTTTAAGTTTTTTCAGTATTTTTGGCCAAATCTTCCATCTTTTTTCACCGTTTCAATTTCAAGTCATCCCAAATTCATCCAAACTTGGAAACATATCAAAATAAGCGTAAACTTGCACAAAATAAACATAAAAAAAAACTAAAGCCTAACTTAAATTAATGATGTAAAGTGAGTCTAAAAATCACATATCGAATTCCCTTAAACTTAACCTTTACTCGCCCTCGAGAAAAGGTAAACTAAACACTATAGGAAAGAAAATTTAAAAGAACGACACAATTAATCAAGTTAAGAACCAAAATACAGCCTCAAAATAAATGAATATACTGCTCATATAGTTTGTTGACTGGAAAATTCATCAACTAAATTAAAGCCTAATTAATGCTGATGAATCACCAATCAAACGTTAAGAACGATAAATATATAATGAAAACACATGAAATTATAGAGGTTTGGCCCACTTATGTACGGGTAATGACCTACTCCCATTTTGGTTATATTCACTTTGGAGATAATACCATGTAGATTACATGTATTAACCTTGTAATTTTTAACTATGGTTCTCTTGAGTATTACAATAATGAGAAGGTGAAGTGTAGATGAAGAACTGTGAGAACGTATAGAAGAATATAGGAAGATGAGAGAGAGAGAGCTCTAGTCATACGAGTTCTTGTGACTTAGAGTCTATATACGAGATTCTAAGAAAGGGCCCCTTCATCAATGGTCATGGACACTTTATATAGGAGTAGGGTTGAACACTAATATTTGAAAATATCCCTATAAAGGAGGGAAGTTACATTTTGGTGTTGAATTTGTAAAGACCGCTTAGCTTTAATTTAGAAATTAGCAGATAATTAGGGTTTAATTATGGAAAATGTTTATTAATTTAAATTAGTTAGGGTGTTACAATTTGGTATCAGAGCCGCCAGGTTGTCTTTCGAAGATCGTCACGACATGTACAATCATCATCAGCAATCAGCTCATTTCACGGTTCAGTAAGCTTTTATTGCTTTAGTAGTTTATTTTAATAGTATGATTTAAGAAAAGCCTTTTAGGAAACATGTTAGTAGCCTGATAGTAGAATAGGTGCATGTTTTTAATTTCCAAATAAGCGGCATTAGTAAGTTTCTCTTTGATCATGATCTGACCAGACTAGCTCTTTGTTACGGAGGTTGTTGTAATTAGTATGGACGCCACGCGAAATACCAAGAGCCAGTGCAATTCAGTTGGATCCAGTGGTGGTCAGGGAGCTCAGATTCCCCTAAATATTCGCGGCCGTGGTAGAGGTCCTAGAGGCAGGGCACGTGGTCAGGGTGATGTTAACCCGCCACAAGCTGCCCAAGCTGCCCAAGAGTGGGAAAACATGTTCGTAGAAATGCAAGCCAGGATAAATGAAAAAGATGAAGAGATTCGGCGGTTGAGACAGTAGGGTGCTCCTGCAATCCCTACTCCTGAAATACCAGTAACTCCTGCCCCTATTGTGCAGGCCGAACCTATGGTTGCAGTGAACCGGATGGAACCCCTGTATGAAAGGTTCCGTAAGTAGGCACCTCCAATTTTCCTGGGAAGTCCCGATGTCATAAAAGTCGAGCGGTGGCTAACTGTGATCACCAGAATCTTGAATTTTATGGGCATCACCAGCAACGATAGGGTGGCATGTGCCACCTTCCAATTTCAACAAGACGCTCTGGTTTGGTGGGACATGGTGTCCCTGACTCAGGATGTTACCACAATGACCTGGGAGAAATTCCAGGAGCTGTTCAATGCCAAGTATTATAACGAGGCAGTGAGAAGTGCTAAAAGAAAAGAATTCGCCCAGCTGACTCAGAAAGAGAACATGATTGATACTAAATGTTGGGAATATTTTACCAGGATCTAGATTTACTACCAAGTATGTTTCATTAACATCCTAATATGAATTCTAAAACAATGAAATAAACACATATAAAGTTTAGTAAACCTTACATTGGGTGCAGCGGAATATAATGACTCCTTCCGTTCAGATCTCTAGCCCTTGATTCCTTTCTGTAGCAGAACATAATCAAGATCTGAACCTGGATCTCTTTCTCTCCTTCTTTGATGCTGATTCTCCTTCTTGTTGTTTGGATTCTCCTACAGTCTTACACACTATGATTGAGATACCACTTGATGTGTGTGGGCACTACTCTATCACTCAAGGATTTCGAAATTTTAAGAGAAGAAAAGAGAGAGCGGGGCGGCTATGGCATTCTCTGAAAGAAATAATGTGCAAGTCATGAGTTTCCTGAAGCCAACACTTTCTATTTATAGAATGCCATCTAAGTTTAGGTTAGAATTGTATGGCATTAAAATAATAAAAAAAATAAATGGTAAAAGGCTTGCATAGTGGCTAGCCATATAAGGAAATTGGGCCTCACTTTGCAACTTTCCCATTTTGTTAATTTTTAATCCCATTTTCTCAAAAATGTCAATTTTCCAATTTAACCATTTAAATGTCAATTCTAATTATTTAATAACTTAAAAATAATTATTAAATAATATTGTAATTTAATATATTTATTAATTTAGCCATATAAAGTCTCTTAATTGATAAATAAACCTAAAACCTCTTTTCTTTAGAATTTCGCCCTTGCTTAGTGAAAATTCATAAACTAGACATAGTCTATTTTTAGAATTATAATTGATTAAACAAAATCAATTAACTGAGTCTTACAAGCAGTATGGTCTCAACTAGTATGGGGACCATGGGTCTATATAACCGAGCTTCCAATAAGTCGAACCAAATTTACCAAGTAAATTCCCTAACTTATTAATTCCTTATTGAATCCTCACTTAGAACTTGGAATTGCACTCTCAGTCATATAGAACGCTCTATATGTTCCACGATATAGAAATGGCATTAGTTATCCATTGTTATAATCCTAATTTGATCAATGACCCTCTAATAGAAGATCTACACTGAATAGGAACTAAATTACCGTTACACCTTCAATGTATTTTATCCTTAAAACACTTAGCTCCGTATAAATGATATTTCAGGGAAGTGAAATGAGATCTCCCCCATTTATCTCTGTTTAGCCAAGCTCGAAGGATATCATTGTTTCACTTCTAGATTCCTATAGAAGTTATAGATTCCATATTTATGTTAGCGCTCCCACTCAATTGCACTACCGTGTTCCCAAAATGTACGTATCACCCTGATCAAAAAGTAGGCTTAACTAACAAATCAAAGAACACGAATAACACTCTTGAGATTGAACCTTATCATATCAGGATTAAGATCATTTGATCTAGGATCAACAGGTGATATTGAATTGAATAGATATTACGGTAAATTTTAATATATCTAATCAAAGTTCAATATCGGTCCCTTCCGATGTATACTCCATACATCCGATACTGGTAAACTTTGCCAATGCCATGGAAAGGACATAACACTTATCCAAGGTGTAAGAATACCTATCGCTGATTATCATGTCAGTCTAAATCCAGTGAACTGACAAATCAGGGAATAAACTTTCGAACATATAATTAAGATTATATTCCACTGTGCTGACAACACTATAATCATTAACAAATTCATATGTTCTGGACTTAAATAGAATTCGTACATTATATATATAATCATGAAATTAATAATGTGAACCATGCAACATAAAATGTTATTTCTGATCTTTATTAATAAGTAAATCTGATTATATTGAAATGGGTTTTATTTAGGGTACAAAACCCAACAAACTCCCACTTCCACTAATATAAAACAAAATGTGCATTTCAAATAATCTCAACACCTTGATATACAAATCAAGTGTAGTAGTAGTAAACTCCTCGTAATAAAATCTGACAGGTTGAATTAAACACAACCTTCTCTCCACCATTACTCTTCCTTAATCACAAAAACCTTGATATTGTGAAATTCCTCTCTATATGTCTACTCTCTTGGGATACTGGATTCTATACTTTTGGCGACTACTTTTGGTTAATCAAGAAGTAACACTAGTAGTTAAGACAAGTTGGAACGGTGCCACAAATGTATAGAACTTTCCTTAGACTGAATAAGTACCTTTCCTGCAACTTTTGTTGGAAATTATTTTACCAGGATCTTAGATCTACTCACAAGTATGTTTATTAACATCCTAAATAAGAACTTTCTAAAACGATGAAATAAACACATATAAAGTTTAAGAAACCTTACATTGGGTGCAGCGGAATATAATGACTCCTTCCGTTCAGATATCTAGCCCTTGATTCCTTTACGTAGCGAGCATTATCAATATCTGAACCTGGATCTCTTTCTCTGAATCTTTGATGCTGAAACTCCTTTGCTGATGATCTTTCTTCACGATCTTCCTCACTATGATTGAGGTATTGCTTGATGTGTGTGGGCACTACTCTAATCACTAAGGATTTCGAAATATTGAAGAAGAAGAGAGAGAGTGGTCAGCTAAAGATAGGGAGAGAGAAGGCTCAGTTTTTTCTGATTCAGAAAGTCTGAAGAAAAGTGTAATTTTCCTGAAGCCTTCACTATCTATTTATAGCATTCCACTAGGGTTAGGTTTGAATTATTTGGCATTAAAATAATGAAAAAATCAACTTAAAATAGCTACATAGGTGGCCGGCCATAGCATTAGTGGATTGGGCCTTGGGCTTTGCAATTTTGCAATTTTAACACCTTTTGTATCTGATTTTCTCAAAAATGCCAATTTCCTAATTCAAACATTTAAATGCCAATTCTAACTATTTAATAACTATAAATAATTATTAAATAATATTGTCATTTATCATATTTATTAATTGAACCATACAAAGTATCATAATTAACAAATATGCCCCTATAAACTCTTTCTTTACAATTTCGCCCTTACTTAGTGAAATATTCACAAATAGACATAGTCTAATTTGAGAATTATAATTGATTAATCAAAACCAATTACATGAGTCTTACAAGCAATATTATCTCAACTAGTGGGGGGACCATGGGTCTATATAACCGAGCTTCCAATAAGTAGATCAAGAATTTAGCACTAAAATTTACTAACTTATTAATTCTTCGTTGAATCCACGCATAGAACTTAGAATTGCACTCTCAGTATATAGAATGCTCTATATGTTCCACCATATTGACACATCATTAGTTATCCATTGTTATAATCCTAATGTGATCAATGATCCTCTATATGAATGATCTACACTGTAAAAGGGATTAAATTACCGTTACACCCTACAATGTATTTATTCCTTAAAACACTTGACCCCGTATAAATGATATTTCAGCTTATGTGAAATGAGTACTCCTCCATTTATGTTCGTTTGGTCAAGCTCGAAGGAGATCATCCTTTGCTTACTATTCGCCAGATAGAAGCTATAGATTCCATGTTTATGATAGCGCTCCCACTCAATTGCACTACCGTGTTCCCAAAATGTACGTATCACCCTGACCTAAAAGTAGGCTTAACTAACAAATCAAAGAACACGAATAGCCTTTCAAGATTGAGCCTAATCATATCAGGATTAAGATCATTTGATCTAGGATCAACTAGGCGATATTGACTTGAATACATATTACGGTAAATTTAATAAATCTAAGTCAAAGTTCAATATCGGTCCCTTCCGATGCATACTCCATGCATCCAACCTGAGCTTTACTTTAACCAATGTTCTGGAAAGAACATAGTATTTCTCCAAATACAAGTAAACTCTTGTTGTAGATTATCATATCAGTAAAACCCTGTGTCTGATAAATCTAGGAAACTTTATTCACATAGTCATGTTTACTTTCCAATGTGTTGACGGCACAATAAACAGGATCAAGTATGTGAAAAGGGTTTCAGATGAATCTATACATTATGTACATATAATCATGAAATAAATCATGTGAACCATGCAACATTAAATGTTATTTCTGATCTATATTAATAAGTAAATCTGATTATATTGAAATGAGTTTTATTTAGGGCATAAAACCCAACAAACTCCCACTTGCACTAATATAAAACAAAAAGTGCGTTTCAAATAATCTCAACACCTTGATATACAAATCAAGTGTAGTAGTAGTAAACTTCTCGTAATAGGATCTGAAAGGTTGAATTAACCACAACCTTTTCTCCACCATTACTCTTCCTTTATCACAAAATCATTGATAATGTGAAATTCCTCTCTATATGTCTACTCTCTTGGGATACTGGATTCTATATCTTTGGCAACTACTTTTGGTTAATCAAGAAATTAACACTAGTAGTTTAAGGTAATTTGGAATGGTGCCAAAGATGTATAGAACTTTCCTTAGACTGAATAAGTACCTTTCCTACAGCTTTAACATTCAGTCCCTATCTGGTAGACCTAGAGAATTCAGATAGGTTTTTACACTTCTCCAAAATCACTATTCCACCCCCAGAGTAACCACCATCTTATCAGAAAGATTTACTAGCACAAAGGCAAATTTCAAAAT
The DNA here is from genome assembly GCF_029168945.1 of Cannabis sativa. Classification (NCBI taxonomy): domain Eukaryota; kingdom Viridiplantae; phylum Streptophyta; class Magnoliopsida; order Rosales; family Cannabaceae; genus Cannabis; species Cannabis sativa. The sequence continues at coordinate 50,565,590 of NC_083607.1, read as the reverse complement.
CTGATATGGTGTAGTCTAAGAGTTTTAAACACACCCTTATAGACTAACATATAGTTCCTCTTCTTAATCTTAAAATTTACTTGATTGTCTTCCAATGTTCTTCTCCTGGATTAATCTGATACCTACTCATTACTCCCACTCAACAGCAGGTGTCTGGTCTAAGGCATACAAAAGCATATCTAAGACCTCTCACTGTTGATATAAGAAATTCTTTCATGGCTTTATCTTTTCTGGAATAGTTGAGACTTTTCCTTAGATAAAATCTATGCCTAAGAAGTTGTGAAGCTTCTATAGATTGCCATTAGAAAGAAAATGCTTCAGCATCTTACTAAAGTAAGTTGCTTGCATTAGAGTAAGTAATTACCAGGTATACCATAAGCCATAGGTTTAGATAAACTCAAACCTATAATACTAGGAACAGGAAGTTTGTTAAGTCCATTTTATGGACTTATAAACGAAATTTCCTTTTATGTCCTTGTAATAGAAAACTTTAGGTTATTCCATGTGAATGGATTAAACCATAGTTCTATTGGCTTTCTTCTTATTTTCTTATCTTGACAATCCATTACTTGTTTAAACTCACAATTGATTTAAATCACTAGTGTCTCCCAAGTCATAAGAAGGTGAGTTCCTAGAAACTCTCCCACTACGACAAGGCACCGTGAATTATGTCTAAGAAAAATAAATGGTATTGATCTCTTCGGTTGTGACAAGACAACAGAGGCAGTGGGATCATCATATGTTATATAAGATGATAGAACACTTTTGGAATCAAGAATTAAATATCTCCTTTATTTGCTACTTGTTTTCAGACTTAGTCATTATCTTAGAAAAGTAGTATTTGTTTGAACAAACACTTTCTTATCTATTGACAATGGGATGGTCCACCCCTAATCACTTAGAATAGCTAACAAACCATGGTTAATAGTTCTAGCTTTTCTTAAGATTTTGATTAGGTCATCCATGAATCTAGTAATGATTTACATTAAGTATACAACCATTACATCATTCTGAAATTTTATTACCATAGAAGGAATTAGGCAACAACTAGTAACTAATCATCAATATGCAACTCGAAATTTATGGGGAGGTAAGTTTGGATATAATTCAAAAATCAATTTAAAGATCTTTGAACTGCATATCTACTAACTATTTCTCCACCCCTATCAGTTCGCAATCTTTAACCACTTACCTTAATGGTTTTAACCATTGCTAGAAATTAATGAAATTTTTCAAACATTTCAAATTTCTTTGCTAAAAGGTATAATCTTGAGTTATCGTTTTAAGAATACAACGATAAACTCATATCCACCGCTGAATGTACATCCATCTGCGAATGAGATGAACTACTTTCAGTGGATATAGGCATATTAACTCTTTGCAGAGCTTGATCTTGTCAAATCCACTATGAACAAGATACAAATGCCATAGATTAAAAAATGTGGTTGAGTCTTTTGATGACTTAGGTGTAGTTACATCAATGAGTTGATAGAATACTGCAAGTGGATCCTGGTCACAGAATACCTAACTCATATTCCATACAATTTTAGTCCATTAATAGAAGATGGATATTAAACACTTGAGAAAGTGTAACTGTATTGTATTCTGGAATTACAAATATAAGAAAATTTCTATTTGGAATCTAAAATTAAAGTCAAAGACTTAAATTTATAACAAATATTATGCGTAATTCTATCTTGGACCAGCACTACTAATACAAACTCTAAGTCAGATTTGCCCATACAAGTAGGAGATTTCTAAGATTGAGGATTTATATCAATTGGGAATAGAATTTCGGGATTATTATCATATGCGTCATATAAAATGACATGAAATGATTTATAGACCATTCATCCAATGATATGTTTTGAAAGCTAATTCGAAATGAATAAGCTAAGAGGAATTAGGATAATTTCGTTTAAAATAAGAATCCAACGATGCTTCGATTAGCGAAAGTCAAAGTAATCTTATTTATATAATCTTCTTGTTTCATATCGTAAAAATACTAGTCTAAGGTGTCATCAATTGATGAACAGCTAGATGTCGCATATACAATATTTATCTTTCGAGATCTAACACTATTATGTATGTCTAATGGTGAAAATCCACTAGGGATTTATCTCATTAGATAAACAAGCCAAGTTAGACCAACAATGAAGATTCGAAATTAAACTACAACTTAATAACAGAAAATAACATGATTCAATATAAATTCATACACAATTCAGAAATTATAAACATATAGCAAGTAGGAATGACAAGTGAAAATACTAAAACTTACAATCCTAAATAATTTCCAAGGTTTTCAACAAACTGATATCAGTGTCCCGTTTAGGCGAGAGTCAAAGCTACCATTCATTGAATAGAGTTGTCAGCTCGTCTAAAATGTTAAACATTCTAGCAACCTTTTATTCGATCAAGATTGGAATTCAGCGTTGTCCCGTTTAGGCGAGAGTCAAGGCAATTCTATCTTATGAGCTTCCACCATTGTTTCATAATTTGCAAGTCAAGTATGGTCGCCACCATTAGGGTGATCCATACCATACAAAACACTTACAAACTACTTATCATGCGAGGTTAAACGGTGCGAAATTGCTAATGAACGTTCCTCCATTAGGGAGGATTACTCACTAAAACAAACGCGGTGTAAAACCCACAATGGAGATCAAATATCTTAATAATAATCAAGCTCATTATTTAAAGTGAGTTGTATTTTCTTTGATTCTCTTTATTTATTCTATTTATTTTAAATATATATATTTATTTAATTAAAATTTCCAATTTAGAATGAAAAATTCTAAATATAAATTTTAATTTAATATTTATAAATTTTACTTAGATGGATATGAAAATAACATGAATTATTTCCATCTTAGTAATAATTTCCAATAAATATTTAGAAAAATATTCAATTTAAGTTGTTACAAAATTAATTTAAATTAATTTACAACTCAAATTTAATTTTCTATAAATATATATTGCATTTCGAAAAATTAAAGTATTTAAGAATACAATTTTCGAAAATGCATGTTAAAATAAAAAATTAATCCTGGAAAAATTATTCTAATTTAATGTTGGCCCAAAATTAATTAATAAAATTAATTTACAACAAAAAATATAATTTTCCTATTTAATTAAATATATAAGAAAAATTTCAAATATTTAAGTATGATGATGAAAATCAACTTAAATATTAATTTTCTATTTAATTAAATACACTAGAAAAATACTTCAAGCAAAAATATCATCTATCTAGATTTTCCTTTAACTAATTAATTCAATTTCTAATAATATACTTTAATTTAATTTATTTTAAATTAATCAATAAATGAAAAAATCATTGATTTAAGTTGATCCAAGAATTAATTAAAATAAATAATTAATTTACAACTTAATCTATTTTTCAAGATAAAATTCGAAATTCTAGCATTTAAGAAATGCAATTTCGAAAATTGATTAATAAAATTAAAAAAATATATTTTGAAAATTATTTAAATTTAGTTGAAAAAATAAATTTCAACTAAAAATAATTTTCTATTTAATTAAATGTCATGAAAAAAGAAATATTTAAGTATGATGATAAAAATCAACTTAGATATTTAATTTTCAAATTAATTATATGTATTAAATTCAAGAAATAAATAATTAAGTGTAGAGAAGGCTTAATTATTAATCTCTAGTTTAATACTAGGAAAAATATACTTAAAATAAATTGTACCAAAATTAATTAAATAATTAATTTCACAATTTATAATATTTTCCTATTTAATATTAGAAATAATAAGTAGTCTAGAAATAACTATCTAGAAAATATCTTATTTGACTAAGTATCTTTTCCACAAAATTTGAAAAAATATCTAATTTAAGTATTATTAGAAAAAATCTAGAACTTAAATATTTTTCAAATTTAAATTTAATTAAATATCAAAAATTAAGTTGTAACCACTTAATTTGAAAATATCCCATTTTAAGTTAATATTCGAAAAGATATTAACTTAAAAAATATCTAAAGAATCTTAATAACCAATGCCTAAAATTCCTCAACTTAATTTTGAAATTTGAAATTCAAAAGATATTCAGATTTAAGTTGGTTAGTTGTAAATAACTAAATATCAACTTAAATAAGAATATTTAATGAAAAATTTAAATTAAGTTCCAGAAAGAATCTAGATGGTTATAATTCTATATTTAATTAAATACAAGAAAATACATATAGTTTAGCTTAGAATAAAAAATTCTTTAAACTATAATTTTCTTAAATTAATTTCAAAATAAATGAAATTAATTATGTTGCTAATCAATTTTATTAGGTTAAACTAGTTTAATTAACCTAGTACAGTCATTCAAATCAGGCAAATGGGCCTTCACAATTGGGGTGGTTCATGTGAGGGGGTGTTGGGTTCAGTATGTCGTACCCACTTCTATGGCTCCCAACTCTCACACAAGGCCCAAAAGAGAGGAATTTAACCTTAATAAGAACAACTGTTATTAATTGAATAGGCCCAAAAACTAAATGGGCCTAAATAAATTCTATCAAGAACTATGATAATTTATTTTAGCAACAACAACGTATATGTATCTATAATCAAATTAAACACATAGGCTCACACAGGCACACTTTGGATGGGTCCTATCATGTTGCTAGGTCATACATAGATGAAAGAAGATTGTAAATATACCTGTTACAAATTATTATCTTGACCAAGGGAGCCATCAGATCATTAGATCTGGCAAAACGTAACCATGGCTATTTGCAATCAAGTAATAATAGGTTTTAAAAACTTACACATAAGCTAAAACACATACTCCTGCAACAAGGTTAGCTGGATAGTTGGATGTAGGATTTATTTAATTTTAAATTAAATAATTAATTTCGAAATAATTAATTAAATAAATAAAATATTTATTTTTCGAAAATTTAAAAAAAATAAAAAAAATTCGAAAATTTAAAAAATTTAAATTTAAAATTAAACCTACAATATCTTTTCAGATTTTAAATTTAATTTAAATAAATAAAATAACAAAATTTAAAAGTTAGCAAAATATCTTACATCTATTTAAAATTACATGATTATAAATATCTTATTTTAAATTTAAATAAGGTCAAAATATCGAAAAAGATTTAAAAAAATCTTAAAAGATAAGATATAATTAAAAATATCTTAAAAGATAAGAAATCTTAAAAATATCTTATAAAATCTGACCTTAAATTTTAAAAAATAAGATATAATCAAATTTAAAAATAAGATAGATTTTTAAGCAAGAAGATAGATACTAATTCTATTCAAATTCAAATTACACTAATATCTTGAATTAAATTTAAAAATATTAAATTAATTCAAAATGATAATTAGAATTGAATTAGGAATAGTAATAGTATAAATACAACTATACAAAAAATTGGAAGTTAATTCCATGAAAAAGCATGAAAAATTGAAGAAAAACAAAAAATTTCGAAACTGTACGGACAGATTTGCGATCGCAGGAGAATATCAGCACAGCCCCCGATTTTTTCAAATCTTCAAAAAATCATTACTAATTCAAATAAAATCCAAATTAAGTTCTGTAAAAGGCTAACTTGCTTAATTTTTTCCATACTATCCAATAAAAATAATTCCATAGATAAAATCGCAATTATTTTTCACGAAAATTTCACAAACATCAATCAATCATCAAATAACACTCAATACAACATGATACCATCCAAAGAACATACAAACAATCGTTTTAAAGTCCAAATTTCTTGCAAGTAAATCTATTACCATGGGTCTGATACCATTTGTTGAAAATTATTTTACCAGGATCTTAGATCTACTCACAAGTATGTTTATTAACATCCTAAATAAGAACTTTCTAAAACGATGAAATAAACACATATAAAGTTTAAGAAACCTTACATTGGGTGCAGCGGAATATAATGACTCCTTCCGTTCAGATATCTAGCCCTTGATTCCTTTCTGTAGAAGAGCATTATCAATATCTGAACCTGGATCTCTTTCTCTGAATCTTTGATGCTGAAACTCCTTTGCTGATGATCTTTCTTCACGATCTTCCTCACTATTATTGAGGTATCGCTTGATGTGTGTGGGCACTACTCTAATCACTAAGGATTTCGAAATATTGAAGAAGAAGAGAGAGAGTGGTCAGCTAAAGATAGGGAGAGAGAAGGCTCAGTTTTTTCTGATTCAGAAAGTCTGAAGAAAAGTGTAATTTTCCTGAAGCCTTCACTATCTATTTATAGCATTCCACTAGGGTTAGGTTTGAATTATTTGGCATTAAAATAATTAAAAAATCAACTTAAAATAGCTACATAGGTGGCCGGCCATAGCATTAGTGGATTGGGCCTTGGGCTTTGCAATTTTGCAATTTTAACACCTTTTGTATCTGATTTTCTCAAAAATACCAATTTCCTAATTCAAACATTTAAATGCCAATTCTAACTATTTAATAACTATAAATAATTATTAAATAATATTGTAATTTATCATATTTATTAATTGAACCATACAAAGTATCATAATTAACAAATATGCCCCTATAAACTCTTTCTTTACAATTTCGCCCTTACTTAGTGAAAAATTCACAAATAGACATAGTCTAATTTGAGAATTATAATTGATTAATCAAAACCAATTACATGAGTCTTACAAGAAATATTATCTCAACTAGTGGGGGGACCATGGGTCTATATAACCGAGCTTCCAATAAGTAGATCAAGAATTTAGCACTAAAATTCACTAACTTATTAATTCTTCGTTGAATCCACGCATAGGACTTAGAATTGCACTCTCAGTATATAGAATGCTCTATATGTTCCACCATATAGACACATCATTAGTTATCCATTGTTATAATCCTAATGTGATCAATGATCCTCTATATGAATGATCTACACTGTAAAAGGGATTAAATTACCGTTACACCCTACAATGTATTTATTCCTTAAAACACTTGACCCCGTATAAAATGATATTTCAGCTTATGTGAAATGAGTACTCCACCATTTATGTTCGTTTGGTCAAGCTCGAAGGAGATCATCCTTTGCTTACTATTCGCCAGATAGAAGCTATAGATTCCATGTTTATGATAGCGCTCCCACTCAATTGCACTACCGTGTTCCCAAAATGTACGTATCACCCTGACCTAAAAGTAGGCTTAACTAACAAATCAAAGAACACGAATAGCCTTTCAAGATTGAGCTTAATCATATCAGGATTAAGATCATTTGATCTAGGATCAACTAGGCGATATTGACTTGAATACATATTACGGTAAATTTAATAAATCTAAGTCAAAGTTCAATATCGGTCCCTTCCGATGCATACTCCATGCATCCAACCTGAGCTTTACTTTAACCAATGTTCTGGAAAGAACATAGTATTTCTCCAAATACAAGTAAACTCTTGTTGTAGATTATCATATCAGTAAAACCCTGTGTCTGATAAATCTAGGAAACTTTATTCACATAGTCATGTTTACTTTCCAATGTGTTGACGGCACAATAAACAGGATCAAGTATGTGAAAAGGGTTTCAGATGAATCTATACATTATGTACATATAATCCTGAAATAAATCATGTGAACCATGCAACATTAAATGTTATTTCTGATCTATATTAATAAGTAAATCTGATTATATTGAAATGAGTTTTATTTAGGGCATAAAACCCAAGAAACTCCCACTTGCACTAATATAAAACAAAAAGTGCGTTTCAAATAATCTCAACACCTTGATATACAAATCAAGTGTAGTAGTAGTAAACTTCTCGTAATAGGATCTGAAAGGTTGAATTAACCACAACCTTTTCTCCACCATTACTCTTCCTTTATCACAAAATCATTGATAATGTGAAATTCCTCTCTATATGTCTACTCTCTTGGGATACTGGATTCTATATCTTTGGCAACTACTTTTGGTTAATCAGGAAATTAACACTAGTAGTTTAAGGCAATTTGGAATGGTGCCAAAGATGTATAGAACTTTCCTTAGACTGAATAAGTACCTTTCCTGCAGCTTTAACATTCAGTCCCTATCTGGTAGACCTAGCGAATTCAGATAGGTTTTTACACTTCTCCAAAATCACTATTCCACCCCCAGAGTAACCACCATCTTATCAGAAAGATTTACTAGCACAAAGGCAAATTTCGAAATCTGATATGGTGTAGTCTAAGAGTTTTAAACACATCCTTATAGACTAACATATAGTTCCTCTTCTTAATCTTAAAATTTACTTGATTGTCTTCCAATGTTCTTCTCCTGGATTAATCTGATACCTACTCATTACTCCCACTCAACAGCAGGTGTCTGGTCTAAGGCATACAAAAGCATATCTAAGACCTCTCACTGTTGATATAAGAAATTCTTTCATGGCTTTATCTTTTCTGGAATAGTTGAGACTTTTCCTTAGATAAAATCTATGCCTAAGAAGTTGTGAAGCTTCTATAGATTGCCATTAGAAAATAAATGCTTCAGCATCTTACTAAAGTAAGTTGCTTGCATTAGAGTAAGTAATTACCAGGTATACCATAAGCCATAGGTTTAGATAAACTCAAACATATAATACTAGGAACAGGAAGTTTGTTAAGTCCATTGAATGGACTTATAAACGAAATTTCCTTTTATGTCCTTGTAATAGAAAACTTTAGGTTATTCCATGTGAATGGATTAAACCATAGTTCTATTGGCTTTCTTCTTATTTTCTTATCTTGACAATCCATTACTTGTTTAAACTCACAATGGATTTAAATCACTAGTGTCTCCCAAGTCATAAGAAGGTGAGTTCCTAGAAACTCTCCCACTACGACAAGGCACCGTGAATTATGTCTAAGAAAAATAAATGGTATTGATCTCTTCGGTTGTGACAAGACAGAGGCAGTGGGATCATCATATGTTATATTGTAACACCCTAACTAACTTAGGCGTATTACGTGATTTTTAAACATGCTGTGCAGCTCGTTGCTAATCAACGAGGTTTATGGAAAAACGTGATTAATTAAAATTTTGCTTTTTAATTAAACTTATAAAACAATATTACAAAAGACTCGGGATCCCGATTATAAAATTATTTACAAAAAGTTTTAACTGTTTAACTGTTACAGAAAATAAAGGTCGTCTAACGACCAGTTACAAAAAAATCAGCCTTGCTGTCCCGAGGATCGTACGCTCCAGGCCTAACCGCCCCGACATGTACAATCTTCACAAGCTCGCTCACGGTCCATCAGCTTTAGCCTTGCCTTTACCTACACATAAATGTAAACTGTGAGTCGACAGACTCAGTAAGAAAAGCATAATAATACTCATACATAATTCTAACTGCCGTGTCCAACACGATACTGAGTCCCGCTACTGCCGTGTCCAACACGGTACTGAGCCACTACTGCCATGTCCAACATGGTACTGAGTTTTGAACGTTCATAGGGACGGTACTATTGACAAGTATCCTCCTGATCGGTCGAACCGGTCATACTCCGCCGCCGGTCATACTCCAGCCTGTACCGACGGGATAGGTCAATAGCACTGAACCACCAACCAAATGTCAGCCTGATCGGTCGAACTGGTCATACTCCGGCTGCTGGTCATACTCCAGCCTGTACCGACATGACAGGGTTGGATGGTTCGAAGCCTATATACATGACTAATGTAATCTAGCAGGCTTCCTACATGCACGCTAAACATGTAATCTACATATGCATACTGTTATACTAATCTTACCTGGATTCCGAATTCAGGTGTGCCGGTCAACCTGAGTAGAACTTAGCTGAGTGGCGGATTACAGGCTCCTAAACCGTAAAAATCACAACACCGATAAGTGACACGCTAAATCACAACGGGGACAAAGGTTTTAAAACCAAACCTAACCCACTGTAACTTAATACTAAAATACCCCCAAACTAGCAGAGAACAAAGCACGAAAACCCGAAACTAGCACAAAACGGAAAGTTGGGAAAAACCGGTTTCTCACCCTGCTGCAAAATCCGGGTAACCGGTTTTACACGCAGCCGGTTTTACCCAGAAAAACCACAAAAATCATTTCACCAACCAAAACGTTTCCAAACTCAACCAAACTTTCCAGACCTGCTAATTAGACCCTAATAAACATTTTCCAAGTGATAAAACAAAGCTTCAAGCACAGAATCAAAATTTGCCATTAAAGCTCAAGCTTTGAGTTCTAAACTCAAACTTGAGCAAAACCACCTAGCATGCATTCAAACCCACTCAAATCTACTAAAACATACATAAAATCACCTCTGAAAACTAATCAAAACAATAGCAACATCTCAGTAACAGATTCACAACATATCTTCAAAAATAACATTTTTGCATATAAAAAGCTATGGCTTGTTCAACCTAATAATCATGCATCAAAACAACTTTAAATAACCCTAATCTAACAAGCTTAAACCTCTGAATTTAACCTCAATTTACAGCAGCAAGAACACATTAAAATCAAGCATGCATCATCACCTTTTCACACATTTTTTTCTAAAATTATAAAAAGAGAAGTTTAGAAACTTTACCAAGGATGAAGAACACTTAGAATGCAAGAGAAATAGCTTGAAATCAGAATTTTCCAGCCCTTGGAACACCCTCCAGCCGAAAGAGAAAGAGAGGAAAAGAGAGAGAGAGAGTTTTTGCAATTTTTTCTATTTTCTAAACTTATGATTTTGAGTGAAATGGAAATAAATAAAGAGAAGGCTTTAACTAAAAATCTATTTCAGCCAAATAATAAAATAAATAACATTTATTTTTCAATAATAAAGTCACTAAAAGACAAAAGTCATTGGGGCAAAAAGACCATTTTGCCCCTCCACACTAAAATCACATAAAAATCACTAAAGGGGGTATTTTGGGAAATTCTAAATTCCCGGCCATTCCCGACATTCCCAATGTCTAAAACCCGTCCCAAACTAATAACATGCTAAGTTGTGATTTCTACTGAGCCAAACGCCGAGTTCCAAAATACCGGGCACCGGAAATGCAAAACATGAAAAACTACTGAGTAACATAACCATGCATTTCTGAATTCCATAAATAACAGCATAATAAATTATTTAAATAGCTATAAATAATTTCATAAATAATCATGATTAACTGCTAATTTCCAAATTAACTAAGCGGGCTTTACAACTATCCCCCCCTTAAAAGGATTTCGTCCCCGAAATCTAACCTGAATAACTCTGGATATTGAGCTCTCATATCTGACTCTAGCTCCCAGGTGGCTTCTTCCACCTTACTGTTTCTCCAGAGTACCTTGACCAATGCTATGGTCTTATTCCGAAGGACTTTATCCTTTCTATCCAGGATCTGCACTGGTTGTTCCTCATATGTCATATCTGTTTGTAGCTGAAGGCTCTCATAACTGAGTATATGAGAGGGGTCTGAAACGTATTTTCTCAACATTGAGACATGAAATACGTTGTGCACTGCTGATAAGGCTGGAGGCAATGCTAACCGATATGCCACTTGACCTATCTTCTCGAGAATCTCGAAAGGTCCTGTAAATCTAGGGCATAACTTGCCTCTTTTCCCGAAACGTTTAATCCCCTTCATCGGAGATACCCGTAAAAACACATGTTCCCCTACTTGGAACTCAACATCTCTGCGTTTCGGATCTGCGTAACTCTTCCGTCCGCTTCCGTGAGGCAAGCATTCTAGCTTTTATCTTCTCTATCGCCTCATTGGTCCGCTGAACTGACTCTGGACCTAGGTATTTCCTCTCCCCTGTCTCATCCCAGTGGATAGGGGATCTACATTTCCTACCGTACAACAATTCATAGGGAGCCATCCCTATCGTACTCTGATAACTGTTGTTGTAAGAGAATTCTATCAACGGTAGATACTTACTCCATGAGCCTTCAAAGTCCATAACACAGGCTCTCAACATGTCCTCCAATATCTGAATTGTCCTTTCGGACTGACCATCTGTCTGAGGATGGAATGCTGTACTGAATTTTAGCTTTGTTCCCATTGCCCGTTGCAAACTTTGCCAAAATTTGGAGGTGAATTTCGGATCCCTGTCCGAAACTATAGACTTCGGTACCCCGTGAAGTCTCACTATCTCTCTAACGTACAGTTCTGCCAACTGATCCACTGAAAATGTTGTTCTGACCAGCAGAAAATGAGCAGATTTCGTAAATCGATCCACCACTACCCAGATGGAATCAAATAAACCCGTGGTCCTAGGTAACCCGACCACAAAATCCATCGTAATATCCTCCCATTTCCATTCTGGTACGGTTAGAGGCTGCAACAACCCTGCTGGTCTCTGATGTTCAGCCTTAATCTGCTGACAAGTGAGGCATCTCGATACGAATTCTACCAAATTCTTCTTCATACCGCTCCACCAGAAGTACGGTTTCAAATCTTGGTACATCTTAGTGGTGCCGGGATGCAGAGAATACGGGGTAGAATGAGCCTCCTCAAAGATCTTATTTCTAAGTTCCGCACTGTTCGGAACACAAACCCTGGCTTTATACAAAAGCATCCCACTATCTGACACTGAAAAGTCCTTGGCTTGACCAGCCAACACCTCATCTCGGATTTTCACTAACTCCGGATCTGTCATCTGAGCGACTTTTATTCTTTCCAACAGATCAGATTGCAGCGTCAAGTTGTGAAGCTGACCTACCACAAACTCAATGCTGGATCTAACCATATCCTCTGCTAGCTGAGGTGAGATCTGAATCATACTAGCTACTTGCCCGGGACCCTTTCTGCTCAGGGCATCGGCCACTACATTGGCTTTCCCGGGATGATAGAGGATCTCACAATCGTAATCCTTCACTAATTCCAACCAACGCCTTTGTCTCATGTTCAAATCTTTCTGAGTAAAGAAATACTTGAGACTTTTATGGTCGGTATAGATCTCACACTTCTCCCCGTAAAGGTAATGCCGCCAAATCTTCAGTGCAAAAACCACTGCAGCCAACTCTAGATCATGAGTCGGGTATCGCTGTTCATAATCCTTTAACTGACGGGAGGCATAAGCGATAACCCGATCGGCTTGCATCAATACACACCCCAAACCCTGTTTGGATGCGTCACAGTACACTACGAACTTCCCCTCGTCCGAAGGCAAAGCCAGCACCGGAGCAGTAATCAACCTCTGCTTTAGCTCCTGAAAGCTAGCTTCGCACTTATCTGACCAAATAAATCTCTGATTTTTCTTTGTAAGCTCGGTTAGGGGCATTGAGATTTTGGAGAACCCCTCCACAAACCTACGGTAGTACCCAGCTAATCCCAAGAAGCTTCTGATCTCTGTCACTGTCTTCGGTCTCGGCCAATCCCTGACGGATTCAATCTTCCCGGGATCCACCTTGATCCCATCTTTACTCACAATGTGCCCTAGGAAGGACACCTGAGACAACCAGAACTCACATTTCTTGAACTTGGCGTAAAGCTTATGTTCTCGAAGTCGTTGCAGTACCATCTGAAGATGTAACTCATGCTCCTCTTCTGATTGAGAGTACACGAGGATGTCGTCGATAAACACAATCACACAGATATCGAGGAAATCCTTGAATACTCTATTCATCAGGTCCATGAATGCTGCAGGAGCATTGGTTAGTCCGAATGACATAACCAGAAATTCGTAATGTCCATACCTAGTGCGGAAAGCCGTCTTCGGAATGTCCTCCTCTCGGATTCTCAACTGATGATAACCCGAACGGAGATCAATCTTAGAAAAGACCGTCTTCCCCTGAAGCTGATCGAACAAGTCATCGATCCTAGGTAATGGATATTTATTCTTCACCGTCAGCTTGTTCAACTCCCTGTAGTCGATGCACATCCTCATAGATCCATCCTTCTTCTTGACGAACAAAACCGGGGCTCCCCAGGGTGATACACTGGCCGAATGAACCCTATGTCAAGCAACCCTTGGAGCTGAATCTTTAATTCCTTAAGTTCAGCTGGAGCCATCCTATACGGGGCTTTGGAAACCGGTTCCACCCCTGGTGCCAAGTCAATCACAAAATCGATCTCCCGCTGAGGTGGTAACCCTGGAAGTTCTTCGGGAAAAACGTCTAAAAATTCCCGAACCACTCTAATGTCCTCTGGCCGAATGGTGTCTGGCCGAGTGGTGTCCACCACCACGGCCAGAAACCCTAAGCACCCGCCGTGCAATAATTCTCTCGCTGACATAGCCGAGATCACCGGGATCCGAGATCCCTGAACTGAACCAACAAATACAAACGGTTCTTCACTTTCCGGTTGGAAGACCACCATCTTCCTTTTACAGTCAATGCTCGCCGAATATTTAGATAGGAAATCCATTCCTAAAATAATATCGAATTCGACTAAACTCATCTCTATCAGATCAGCGCTTAACTCTCTACCATCTATCCTGATCGGCATAGACCTAATCCACCTATTGGAGATAACCAATTCTCCGCTGTAATGTGGTCCCAAACCCTGATTCATATCTATCATATGGTCTACCCAATTTACTAAAGACTCTGGCCGCCACATAAGAATGTGTAGCCCCAGAATCAAACAGCACTGAATATAGTGAGTTGTTAATAGAAAGCTAACCTGTGACAACTGATGGGCTGGCATCTGCATCAGCCTGAGTGATAGCAAATACCCTGGCTGGAGTGGGTATCACTGGAGCTCTCGGTGCCTCTGGTCGGAGCTGGGGACAATCCCTCTTGAAGTGTCCGGGCATGCCACAATGAAAGCATCCCTGACCTTTGCACTCGCCCCCATGGTGCCTCTTGCAGCTAGGGCACTCGGGATAGGAGAATCGGGTCTCAGTACCACTAGGACGACTCCCTCTGCTCTGGTTCCCCCGGAACCTCTTGTTCTGACTCGAGCCACCGGAAGCAGTGGGTGCTCTCTTCCTCTGGTCAATGGCCGAACCACTACTCCCCCTGCTAAACCCATATGCAGGAGGGGTAGGAGCTCCGCCACTCACCGGAGTACTGGCTGATTCTGACATGCACCCAACTGCGCCCTCAGCTCGCAGTGCCTTCTCCACCATCTGAGCATAGGTGGTGCTGTCGTCGGTGGTGATCATCAGGTCATGCCTGATCTTGGGATTCAACCCGTCCAGATACTTCTCCTTCTTGCTAAAATCGGTCGGCACAATTCCCGAGGCTAACCTCGCCAACCGATCAAACTGAGTAGTATACTCAGTGACGCTCATGTTCTCCCGCTGGGTCAGGTGAGCGAACTCTTTCCTCTTGGCGCTTCTGACCGCCTCATTGTAATACTTTGCGTTGAAGAGTTCCTGGAACCTTTCCCAGGTCATGGTGGTGACGTCATGGATCTGAGACACCATGTCCCACCATACCAGGGCGTCTTCCTGGAACTGAAACGTGGCGCACACCACTCTGTCGTTACCGGTGACACCCATGAAATTCAGTATCTTGGTGATCACCGTCAGCCATTGCTCGGCTTTCATCACGTCTGGACCTCCCAGGAAAACTGGAGGTGCTTGCTTCCGGAACCGCTCATACAATGGTTCCAATCTATGGGCCGCCACCACTATCTCGGCACAGGCGGCAGGGGTGTGCCACTGGAACTATGGGCACAGGAACTGCAGGAGCACCCTGCTGTCTCAACCTCTGAATCTCGAGGTCTTGTTCTTCGATCCGGGCTTGCATTTCCGCAAACCGCAACTCCCAGTTCGGGGCTCCCTGATCGGCTGGGGGAGCCTGGGCAGCATGTGGCGGGTTTTCATCACCCCGGCCACGAGCCCTGCCTCGGGGACCTCTACCTCGGCCCCTAGCAGGTGGGGGAAACTGAGCTCCCTGTCCTTGGTTCGACCCCACGGAGTTGCCCTGACTCGTGGTAGTCCGCCTGGCGTCCATCTGATTAGAACCGCCTGCGAAACCAAGAGTTGGCATATCAGGTCGTATTCAAGGCGAGCTTACTAATGCCGCTTAATTTGGAAATTAAAAACGAAACATGCGCCTATTCTACTATCAGGCTACTAACATGTTTCCTAACAGGCTTTTCTTTTTCATAACTGAATAAAATAAACTACTAAAGCAATAAAGGCTTACTGAACCGTGAACCGAGCTAACTGCTGATGATGATTGTACATGTCGTGACGATCTTCTAAGACAACTCAGGCGCTACGATACCAAATTGTAACACCCTAACTAACTTAGGCGTATTACGTGATTTTTAAACATGCTGTGAAGCTCGTTGCTAATCAACGAGGTTTATGGAAAAACGTGATTAATTAAAATTTTGCTTTTTAATTAAACTTATAAAACAATATTACAAAAGACTCGGGATCCCGATTATAAAATTATTTACAAAAAGTTTTAACTCAGAATCGTTACGGAAAATAAAGGTCGTCTAACGACCGATTCTACAAAAATCAGCCTTGCTGTCCCGAGGATCGTACGCTCCAGGCCTAACCGCCCCGACATGTACAATCTTCACAAGCTCGCTCACGGTCCATCAGCTTTAGCCTTGCCTTTACCTACACATAAATGTAAACTGTGAGTCGACAGACTCAGTAAGAAAAGCATAATAATACTCATACATAATTCTAACTGCCGTGTCCAACACGATACTGAGTCCCGCTACTGCCATGTCCAACATGGTACTGAGTTTTGAACGTTCATAGGGACGGTACTATTGACAAGTATCCTCCTGATCGGTCGAACCGGTCATACTCCGCCGCCGGTCATACTCCACTGTACCGACGGGATAGGTCAATAGCACCGAACCACCAACCAAATGTCGGCTGATCGGTCGACCCGGTCATACACCGGCTGCAGGTCATACTCCAGCCTGTACCGACGTGACAGGGTTGGATGGTTCGAAGCCTATATACATGACTAATGTAATCTAGCAGGCTTCCTACATGCACGCTAAACATGTAATCTACATATGCATACTGTTATACTAATCTTACCTGGATTCCGAATTCAGGTGTGCCGGTCAACCTGAGTGGAACTTAGCTGAGTGGCGGATTACAGGCTCCTAAACCGTAAAAATCACAACACCGATAAGTGACACGCTAAATCACAACGGGGACAAAGGTTTTAAAACCAAACCTAACCCACTGTAACTTAATACTAAAATACCCCCAAACTAGCAGAGAACAAACTGTCTGAAAACCCGAAACTAGCACAAAACGGAAAGTTGGGAAAAACCGGTTTCTCACCCTGCTGCAAAATCCGGGTAACCGGTTTTACACGCAGCCGGTTTTACCCAGAAAAACCACAAAAATCATTTCACCAACCAAAACGTTTCCAAACTCAACCAAACTTTCCAGACCTGCTAATTAGACCCTAATAAACATTTTCCAAGTGATAAAACAAAGCTTCAAGCACAGAATCAAAATTTGCCATTAAAGCTCAAGCTTTGAGTTCTAAACTCAAACTTGAGCAAAACCACCTAGCATGCATTCAAACCCACTCAAATCTACTAAAACATACATAAAATCACCTCTGAAAACTAATCAAAACAATAGCAACATCTCAGTAACAGATTCACAACATATCTTCAAAAATCACATTTTTGCATATAAAAAGCTATGGCTTGTTCAACCTAATAATCATGCATCAAAACAACTTTAAATAACCCTAATCTAACAAGCTTAAACCTCTGAATTTAACCTCAATTTACAGCAGCAAGAACACATTAAAATCAAGCATGCATCATCACCTTTTCACACATTTTTTTCTAAAATTATAAAAAGAGAAGTTTAGAAACTTTACCAAGGATGAAGAACACTTAGAATGCAAGAGAAATAGCTTGAAATCAGAATTTTCCAGCCCTTGGAACACCCTCCAGCCGAAAGAGAAAGAGAGGAAAAGAGAGAGAGAGTTTTTGCAATTTTTTCTATTTTCTAAACTTATGATTTTGAGTGAAATGGAAATAAATAAAGAGAAGGCTTTAACTAAAAATCTATTTCAGCCAAATAATAAAATAAATAACATTTATTTTTCAATAATAAAGTCACTAAAAGACAAAAGTCATTGGGGCAAAAAGACCATTTTGCCCCTCCACACTAAAATCACATAAAAATCACTAAAGGGGGTATTTTGGGAAATTCTAATGTAACGCCCTAATGCTAAAGCACGCTACAGTGCTTTTCAATAATTGTGCAATCTTTGCTAATCAAAGAAATTTCTCGAAAAACGTGTCAAATTAAAACTTTTGCATTAAACATTAAACTTTGTAATTTAATAAAATATTTACAAGTGTCGGGATCCCGATTTTTAAAACTTTACAAACTTTACTTTTTAAATATACATTCCAAAATATACAGATTTACAGGTCGCACAGCGACTTTCAAAATATAACTCCCAGATGTCCCGAGACCGAACACTCCAGGTCGCGCTGCTTGACATGTACAATCTCACCCGAGCTCAGGTTCACTCCTGTTCAGCTTTCGCCTTTCCTTTACCTACACATAGAAGCAGAAACTGTGAGTCAACAGACTCAGTAAGAAATGCATATAACATATCATATAATTTCCGACCTGTAAATAGGCGCCCATACACCTATTTACAGAGCTTAACAGATGAGTATGAACGTTCTAACTGGGACACGACCATGTACCATGTACCACATACACTCATTATACCTTCGTATTAGTATAGGTAAGGTATGACCGCACCCTGAGTACTATCTAGTGTTGTACCACAAACACCTTGTACCTTCCCGTACAAGTGTTGGTAACACTATGATATACTTCCAACATCACACACCTTACCAATGCACTCCGTACCACAACCGTACAAGTGTTGGTAGTGTATGAATCACAATAAATAAGCATGTATACACATTAACACATACATACATTCAGATAACCACATCATACATTATACACAGTTCTTACCTGCTTTCCGAATTCAAGTGTGCTAGCCGACCTGAACGGAATTTCTGTGCTAGATGGATGCCCTAATCACATTTTGAAACCGGGTAAGTCGCATGATTAAAACCCTAACCCCGGGAAACCTAAAACCAAAACCCTAGGTTCTGCAATACCCTAAAGGGGTTATTCTAACTCTGGAAATGGGGAAACACCCAACCGAGGTACCGAAATGGACAAAAATTGAGAAAACGAAGTGTTCGGGAATCCTGCCAAAACCGGCAAACCGGTTTTTGGGGCATGGCAAACCGGTTTGCCGGTTTGCACCAGTAATCCCAAAACACTTCCTTCTTTGCTCAATTTTCCACCAAATGATACCAAACTTTCCAGAGCTCCTAAACAATGCATACACAATAAATCCCAGCCAGTATTTCACAGAAAAACACAATAAATAACAACTTGCCATTAAAGCTTAAAGCTTGAACTCAAAGCTTAGAATTGCTCAAAACCAATAACCAATCTCTAAACCAGCTACCATGAACTAGAATTAAGCTAAACAAACCCTAAAATTCGAACTAAGCAAACCTTAAACCCTAACAGCCCCTATTACCCAATATCACCTAAAAAACCAACTTACAACTTCAAGAACTTGAAAGAGAAAGGAGCTAGGGTTACCTTAGATAATTTCCCTTGAATCCTTGGATGGAAATACAGAAATTGTGAAGAAAATTCTGGGTTTTTCCTTCTGGTTGAGATAGCCGAACCCCAAGAGAGAGAAAGGAGAAAATGGTTCTTGATTTCTA
Source organism: Cannabis sativa (assembly GCF_029168945.1). Lineage (NCBI taxonomy): Eukaryota > Viridiplantae > Streptophyta > Magnoliopsida > Rosales > Cannabaceae > Cannabis > Cannabis sativa. The sequence goes on along the minus strand of NC_083607.1, from coordinate 50,546,005 downwards.
ATTTTTCTTTTCTTTTTTTTGACTTTCCTAAATTGGAAAAAGGATTTGATTAAATCCCTTGCTGCCCAAAAATGACTAGGTGTCATCCTCACAATCAGCCACCTAATCCCCCCTTAAAAGACTAAAATGCCCTTTAAATCAAACTTAGGGTAATTTTGAAACTAGGGGTAAAATGGTCAAATTCCATAACCCCGCTCAATCCCGATAATTTATTTTCTCCAAAATATTTCCCACTATGAAATAAGGTTCTAAACTTACCCATGTGATCAATCTAGCCATCCATCGCATTTTCCGTTGTCGCCAAGCAAAAATTACAAAAATAACATATTGCACATATAAGCTAGATAATACCCCTAGAGTTTAATAAAATCTCCGAAATTGAGAAATTATAACTCTAATATTTATTTCTAAATATTGGGGTCCACATTTAAATTTAATTCACAAATAATAATAGAATAATAAAAATTAGTGCTAATTGCCTTTACTAATCCATAAACTAGAGCGGTCATTACAATTATCCCCCCGTTAATAGGATTTCGTCCTCGAAATCTAACCTGAATAGCTCTGGATGTTGAGTCCTCATATCTGACTCCAATTCCCAGGTGGCTTCTTCCACCTTACTATTCCTCCAGAGCACCTTAACCAGTGCAATAGTCTTGTTCCGAAGAACTTTTTCTTTTCTATCCAAAATCTGAACAGGTTGCTCTTCATAGGATAAGTCTGGTTGAAGTTCAAGGGCTTCATAACTCAAGACATGAGTCGGGTCTGACACGTATTTCCTTAACATAGAAATGTGAAATACGTCATGAACAGCTGACAATGCTGGTGGTAAGGCTAGCCGATACGCTACCTGCCCGACCTTCTCAAGTATCTGAAATGGCCCAATGAACCTAGGGCTTAACTTACCCTTCTTCCCGAAGCGTCGAATACCCTTCATGGGTGAAACTCGCAGGAAAACATGTTCCCCTGCCTGAAATGTGACATCTCTGCGCTTCGGATCAGCATAACTTTTCTGCCTGCTTTGAGAAGCAAGCATCCGAGCCTTGATCTTATCAATAGCTTCATTGGTTCTCTGTACTAATTCTGGACCCAGGTACTTCCTTTCTCCTGTCTCGTCCCAATGAATAGGAGAACGACATTTTCTACCATATAACATCTCATAGGGAGCCATCCCTATTGTACTTTGGTAGCTGTTGTTGTAGGAGAATTCAATTAGAGGCAAGTACTTAGTCCATGAACCCTCAAAGTCCATGACACAGGCTCGCAATAGGTCTTCTAAAATCTGGATAGTTCTTTCTGATTGACCATCAGTTTGAGGGTGAAAGGCTGTACTAAACTTTAACTTGGTACCCATAGCCTTCTGGAGACTCACCCAAAACTTCGACGTAAACTTTGGATCCCTGTCTGACACAATAGATTTAGGGGCTCCATGGAGACGAACTATCTCCTTCACATACAATTCAGCATATTGATCCACTGAATATGTAACTTTCACTGGTAAGAAGTGAGCTGACTTTGTGAATCTGTCCACGATAACCCAAACAGAATCATACATTCCTGTAGTTCTAGGCAAACCAGTTACAAAGTCCATTGCAATGTCCTCCCACTTCCATTCAGGAAGGACTAAAGGTTGCAATAACCCTGCCGGCCTCTGGTGTTCAGCCTTAATCTGGCGCAGGTTAAACACTTGGACACATAGTCCACCACATCTCTTTTCATCCCATACCACCAGAAGTAGGGTTTCAAATCCTGATACATCTTGGTGGTTCCCGGGTGCAACGAATAAGGCGTGGTGTGAGCTTCATCCAGTATTTCTTTCTTAAGCTCATCCACACTAGGAACACAGACTCGAGCTTTATATAGCAACATTCCACTGCTCGAGACTGTAAAACCTTTAGGCCGACCAGCTACCACTTCATCTCGAACTTTAACTAGCTCGGGATCTTCTAGTTGTGCCTTTCTGATTCCCTCCAACAGATCAGATTGGAGTGTTAAATTATGTAATTTCCCGACCACGAACTCAATTCCTGCACTAACCATTTCCGAGGCTAGTTGAGGAGCTATCATAACCGTAGTACACACTTGACCGGGACCTTTTCGGCTTAGAGCATCGGCCACGACATTGGCTTTCCCGGGGTGATACAGTATTTCACAATCGTAGTCCTTAACCAACTCCAACCACCTTCTCTGCCTCATATTCAGATCTTTTTGGGTGAAAAAGTATTTAAGACTTTTATGATCAGTATAAATTTCACACTTTTCACCGTAAAGATAATGTCGCCATATCTTTAAAGCGAAAACCACAGCAGCGAGCTCTAAATCATGAGTTGGGTAACGCTGCTCATAATCCTTCAGTTGACGAGAGGCATAGGCTATGACTCTGTCAGCTTGCATCAGAACACATCCCAGACCCTGTCTGGATGCATCACAATACACAACGAATTTCTCTTGATCTGATGGCAAAGCTAACACCGGAGCTGTTATCAAACGCTGCTTCAACTCTTGAAAGCTTGATTCACACTTATCTGACCACACAAATCTCTGATTTTTCTTAGTCAATTCGGTTAGGGGCATAGAAAGTTTAGAAAATCCTTCGACGAAACGTCGATAATACCCTGCTAACCCGAGAAAACTTCGAATTTCCGTCACAGACCTAGGCCTCGGCCAATTCTTCACTGATTCCACCTTGTTTGGATCGACCATAATTCCATTCTTCCCCACAATATGACCCAGAAAGGATACCTCGGACAACCAGAATTCACACTTTTTGAACTTGGCATACAGCTTGTGATCCCTAAGTCGCTGCAACACCATTCGAAGATGATGCTCATGCTCCTCATCTGACCGAGAGTATACAAGAATGTCATCGATAAACACTATAACGCAGTTATCGAGGAAATCCTTGAATACTCTATTCATAAGATCCATAAAGGCCGCAGGAGCATTAGTCAATCCGAATGACATTACCAGAAACTCATAGTGCCCATATCTGGTTCTAAAAGCAGTCTTCGGTATGTCCTCCTCCCGAATTCTGAGTTGGTGATAACCCGACCGTAAATCAATCTTTGAAAACACAGTCTTTCCCTGAAGCTGATCGAACAGATCATCGATCCTAGGCAACGGGTACTTATTCTTAATCGTCAGCTTGTTTAGTTCCCGATAATCAATACACATTCTGAGGGAACCATCTTTCTTTTTTACAAAGAGAACCGGAGCTCCCCAGGGCGATACACTGGGTCGAATAAACCCAATATCCAGCATCCCCTGAAGTTGCAACTTAAGCTCCTTAAGTTCTGCTGGAGCCATCCTATATGGAGCTTTAGAAACAGGTTCGACTCCAGGTGCCAAATCAATAACAAAATCAATCTCCCGTTGTGGCGGCAATCCCGGCAACTCCTCGGGAAACACATCAAGAAAATCTTTCACTACCCGAACTATCTCAGGCCCAAATGTTTCAGGTCTGCTGGAGTCAAATACTACCGCTAGAAATCCTACACAACCATTGCATAGTAAATCCCTAGCTCTCAACACAGAAATAACCGGGATCCGAAACCCCTGAACCGATCCAACATAAACAAATGGATCTTCACCTTCCGGCTGAAAAGTCACCATTTTACGCCTACAATCTATACTGGCCGAATACTTGGATAAGAAATCCATTCCCGATTATAATATCAAACTCGATTAGTTTCAATTCTATGAGATCAGTACTCAATTCCCTATCTTCGATCCTAATCGGCATAGACCTAATGCGCCTATTAGAGATAACCAATTCCCCGCTAGGCATTAGGGTTCCGAACCCTCTTTCTAAAATTTCACAAGGCCTACCCATAAGATCAATCACTCTTGTAGCCACATATGAACGTGTAGCTCCCGAGTCAAATAATACTGTAAATAACAAGTTGTTGACGGGAAGCCGACTGTCACAACGTAAGGACCGGCTGCGGCGTCGGCTTGGGTAATGGCAAACACACGAGCGAGAACCGGTTTCACCTCGGCTTTCGGCTCCTCTTTCTTTGCACAGGGGCAATCTTTCTTGAAATGCCCCACCATGCCACACAAGAAGCATGTCTTCCGGTTACACTCTCCCGGATGGTGTTTCTTGCATCTTGGACACTCAGGATAAGAGTAACCCTGGCGTCCCCCTCTGCCTTGGTTCCCACGGAACCGCTTGCTTTGCCCCGAGCCACCAGAAGCTGGAACAACTTTTCTTTTCTGCTCGGTGGTGGAGTCACCACCATCCCTACCATAAACAGGAGTAGGAATAGTGGGGGTTCCACCAACACTCGGAGTCACCCGGGCCTCCTGAAGGAACTTTACCGCACCCTCGGCTCTCAAAGCCTTTTCAACCATCTCCGCATAAGTGGTTGCCTCAGTAGTAGTAATAACCAGATCATGTCTAATTTTTGCACTCAAACCCGCCAAGTATTTTTCCTTTTTACTGAAGTCGGTTGGCACAATTCCCGCTGCCAACTTGGCCAACCGGTCAAACTTCGTCGTATATTCAGTAACCGACATTCCCCGCCTTGAACCGGATCGGTGAACTCTTTCCGCTTTGCACTGCGGACTGCTTCATTGTAATACTTGGAGTTAAACAACTCCTTGAACTCTTCCCAGGTCATTAGCGTGACGTCTCGAGTGAGGGTTATCAACTCCCACCACACGAGAGCGTCTTCCTGAAACTGGAAGGTGGCACAGGTTACCCGGTCATTTCCAACCACTCCCATAAAGTTGAGGATGCGCTCTATTACCGAAAGCCACTGCTCGGCCTTCATCACATCAGGGCCTCCCAGAAACACTGGGGGTGCCTGTTTTCGAAATCTTTCGTACAACGGTTCCATACGGTTGCCAACAGCAGGTTGTTCTGCCGGCACCGCGGGAACTGCAACAGCCTGCACCACTTGAGGAGGCACGGCAGGAAGACCCTGCTGCCTCAGCCTTTGGATCTCTTCATCTTGCTGGCGGATTCTATCTTGCATCTCCGCAAATCTTTGCTCCCAATCAGGAGGAGCTTGAGGTGGATTTACAGGGCGACAACCCTGAGCTCTGCCACGGCCACGGCCGCGACCACGAGGATTTTGAGGATTCCTCTGACCGCCTCCGGTCTCAACCATGCCACCCTGACTTCTTGTATTTCGCGGGGCGTCCATTTAATAGGACTTAGCCTGCGAATCCATAAGCCAGGCAGGTTAGACAGCGATCAAAATTAACACCGCTCTTAATAATTTAAAGGCAACACACTTTCTTTTCTTTTAAGAAAATATATTCAATTTAAATCTAATATGCTTCCTAACATGCTTTCACATTCACATTTATTTAAGATATTAAACAAGTACAGGCTTACTGAACCGTGAACCGAGCTTTCTCTGATGAAGATTGTACATGTCATAGCAAGCTTCGGTAGACAAACCTGGCGGCTCTGATACCAAAATTGTAACGCCCTAATGCTAAAGCACGCTACAGTGCTTTTCAATAATTGTGCAATCTTTGCTAATCAAAGAAATTTCTCGAAAAACGTGTCAAATTAAAACTTTTGCATTAAACATTAAACTTTGTAATTTAATAAAATATTTACAAGTGTCGGGATCCCGATTTTTAAAACTTTACAAACTTTACTTTTTAAATATACATTCCAAAATATACAGATTTACAGGTCGCACAGCGACTTTCAAAATATAACTCCCAGATGTCCCGAGACCGAACACTCCAGGTCGCGCTGCTTGACATGTACAATCTCACCCGAGCTCAGGTTCACTCCTGTTCAGCTTTCGCCTTTCCTTTACCTACACATAGAAGCGAACCGTGAGTCAACAGACTCAGTAAGAAATGCATATAACATATCATATAATTTCCGACCTGTAAATAGGCGCCCATACACCTATTTACAGAGCTTAACAGATGAGTATGAACGTTCTAACTGGGACACGACCATGTACCATGTACCACATACACTCATTATACCTTCGTATTAGTATAGGTAAGGTATGACCGCACCCTGAGTACTATCTAGTGTTGTACCACAAACACCTTGTACCTTCCCGTACAAGTGTTGGTAACACTATGATATACTTCCAACATCACACACCTTACCAATGCACTCCGTACCACAACCGTACAAGTGTTGGTAGTGTATGAATCACAATAAATAAGCATGTATACACATTAACACATACATACATTCAGATAACCACATCATACATTATACACAGTTCTTACCTGCTTTCCGAATTCAAGTGTGCTAGCCGACCTGAACGGAATTTCTGTGCTAGATGGATGCCCTAATCACATTTTGAAACCGGGTAAGTCGCATGATTAAAACCCTAACCCCGGGAAACCTAAAACCAAAACCCTAGGTTCTGCAATACCCTAAAGGGGTTATTCTAACTCTGGAAATGGGGAAACACCCAACCGAGGTACCGAAATGGACAAAAATTGAGAAAACGAAGTGTTCGGGAATCCTGCCAAAACCGGCAAACCGGTTTTTGGGGCATGGCAAACCGGTTTGCCGGTTTGCACCAGTAATCCCAAAACACTTCCTTCTTTGCTCAATTTTCCACCAAATGATACCAAACTTTCCAGAGCTCCTAAACAATGCATACACAATAAATCCCAGCCAGTATTTCACAGAAAAACACAATAAATAACAACTTGCCATTAAAGCTTAAAGCTTGAACTCAAAGCTTAGAATTGCTCAAAACCAATAACCAATCTCTAAACCAGCTACCATGAACTAGAATTAAGCTAAACAAACCCTAAAATTCGAACTAAGCAAACCTTAAACCCTAACAGCCCCTATTACCCAATATCACCTAAAAAACCAACTTACAACTTCAAGAACTTGAAAGAGAAAGGAGCTAGGGTTACCTTAGATAATTTCCCTTGAATCCTTGGATGGAAATACAGAAATTGTGAAGAAAATTCTGGGTTTTTCCTTCTGGTTGAGATAGCCGAACCCCAAGAGAGAGAAAGGAGAAAATGGTTCTTGATTTCTAATTTTTCTTTTCTTTTTTTTGACTTTCCTAAATTGGAAAAAGGATTTGATTAAATCCCTTGCTGCCCAAAAATGACTAGGTGTCATCCTCACAATCAGCCACCTAATCCCCCCTTAAAAGACTAAAATGCCCTTTAAATCAAACTTAGGGTAATTTTGAAACTAGGGGTAAAATGGTCAAATTCCATAACCCCGCTCAATCCCGATAATTTATTTTCTCCAAAATATTTCCCACTATGAAATAAGGTTCTAAACTTACCCATGTGATCAATCTAGCCATCCATCGCATTTTCCGTTGTCGCCAAGCAAAAATTACAAAAATAACATATTGCACATATAAGCTAGATAATACCCCTAGAGTTTAATAAAATCTCCGAAATTGAGAAATTATAACTCTAATATTTATTTCTAAATATTGGGGTCCACATTTAAATTTAATTCACAAATAATAATAGAATAATAAAAATTAGTGCTAATTGCCTTTACTAATCCATAAACTAGAGCGGTCATTACATCTAAATTCCCGGCCATTCCCCACATTCCCAATGTCTAAAACCCGTCCCAAACTAATAACATGCTAAGTTGTGATTTCTACTGAGCCAAACGCCGAGTTCCAAAATACCGAGCACCGGAAATGCAAAACATGAAAAACTACTGAGTAACATAACAATGCATTTCTGAATTCCATAAATAACAGCATAATAAATTATTTAAATAGCTATAAATAATTTCATAAATAATCATGATTAACTGCTAATTTCCAAATTAACTAAGCGGGCTTTACATATATAAGATGATAGAACACTTTTGGAATCAAGAATTAAATATCTCCTTTATTTGCTACTTGTTTTCAGACTTAGTCATTATCTTAGAAAAGTAGTATTTGTTTGAACAAACACTTTCTTATCTATTGACAATGGGATGGTCCACCCCTAATCACTTAGAATAGCTAACAAACCATGGTTAATAGTTCTAGCTTTTCTTAAGATTTTGATTAGGTCATCCATGAATCTAGTAATGATTTACATTAAGTATACAACCATTACATCATTCTGAAATTTTATTACCATAGAAGGAATTAGGCAACAATTAGTAACTAATCATCAATATGCAACTCGAAATTTCTGGGGAGGTAAGTTTGGATATAATTCAAAAATCAATTTAATGATCTTTGAACTGCATATCTACTAACTATTTCTCCACCCCTATCAGTTCGCAAGATCTTTAACCACTTACCTTAATGGTTTTAACCATTGCTAGAAATTAATAAAATTTTTCAAACATTTCAAATTTCTTTGCTAAAAGGTATAATCTTGAGTTATCGTTTTAAGAATACAACGATAAACTCATATCCACCCCTGAATGTACATCCATCTGCAAATGAGATGAACTACTTTCAGTGGATATAGGCATATTAACTCTTTGCAGAGCTTGATCTTGTCAAATCCACTATGAACAAGATACAAATGCCATAGATTAAAAAATGTGGTTGAGTCTTTTGATGACTTAGGTGTAGTTACATAATTGAGTTCATAGAATACTGCAAGTGGATCCTGGTCACAGAATACCTAACTCATATTCCATACAATTTTAGTCCATTTATAGAAGATGGATATTAAACACTTGAGAAAGTGTAACTGTATTGTATTCTGGAATTACAAATATAAGAAAATTTCTATTTGGAATCTAAAATTAAAGTCAAAGACTTAAATTTATACCAAATATTATGAGTACTGCTATCTTGGACCAGCACTACTAATACAAACTCTAAGTCAGATTTGCCCATACAAGTAGGAGATTTCTAAGATTGAGGATTTATATCAATTGGGAATAGAATTTCGGGATTATAATCATATGCGTCATATAAAATGACATGAAATGATTTATATACCATTCATCCAATGATATGTTTTGAAAGCTAATTCGAAATGAATAAGCTAAGAGGAATTAGGATAATTTCGTTTAAAATAAGAATCCAACGATGCTTCGATTAGCGAAAGTCAAAGTAATCTTATTTATATAATCTTCTTGTTTCATATCGTAAAAATACTAGCCTAAGGTGTCATCAATTGATGAACAGCTAGATGCCGCATATACAATATTTATCTTTCGAGATCTAACACTATTATGTATGTCTAATGGTGAAAATCCACTAGGGATTTATCTCATTAGATAAACAAGCCAAGTTAGACCAACAATGAAGATTCGAAATTAAACTACAACTTAATAACAGAAAATAACATGATTCAATATAAATTCATACACAATTCAGAAATTATAAACATATAGCAAGTAGGAATGACAAGTGAAAATACTAAAACTTACAATCCTAAATAATTTCCAAGGTTTTCAACAAACTGATATCAGTGTCCCGTTTAGGCGAGAGTCAAAGCTACCATTCATTGAATAGAGTTGTCAGCTTGTCTAAAATGTTAAACATTCTAGCAACCTTTTATTCGATCAAGATTGGAATTCAGTGTTGTCCTGTTTAGGCGAGAGTCAAGGCAATTCTATCTTATGAGCTTCCACCATTGTTTCATAATTTGCAAGTCAAGTATGGTCGCCACCATTAGGGTGATCCATACCATACAAAACGCTTACAAACTACTTATCATGCGAGGTTAAACGGTGCGAAATTGCTAATGAACGTTCCTCCATTAGGGAGGATTACTCACTAAAACAAACGCGGTGTAAAACCCACAATGGAGATCGAATATCTTAATAACAATCAAGCTCATTATTTAAAATGAGTTGTATTTTCTTTGATTCTCTTTATTTATTCTATTTATTTTAAATATATATTTATTTAATTAAAATTTCCAATTTAGAATGAAAAATTCCAAATATAAATTTTAATTTAATATTTATAAATCTTACTTAGATGGATATGAAAATAACATGAATTATTTCCATCTTAGTAATAATTTCCAATAAATATTTAGAAAAATATTCAATTTAATTTGTTACAAAATTAATTTAAATTAATTTACAACTCAAATTTAATTTTCTATAAATATATATTGCATTTCGAAAAATTAAAGTATTTAAGAATACAATTTTTGAAAATGCATGTTAAAATAAAAAATTAATCCTGGAAAAATTATTCTAATTTAATGTTGGCCCAAAATTAATTAATAAAATTAATTTAGAACAAAAAATATAATTTTCCTATTTAATTAAATATATAAGAAAAATTTCAAATATTTAAGTATGATGATGAAAATCAACTTAAATATTAATTTTCTATTTAATTAAATACACTAGAAAAATACTTCAAGCAAAAATATCATCTATCTAGATTTTCCTTTGACTAATTAATTCAATTTCTAATAATATACTTTAATTTAATTTATTTTAAATTAATCAATAAATGAAAAAATCATTGATTTAAGTTGATCCAAGAATTAATTAAAATAAATAATTAATTTACAACTTAATCTATTTTTCAATATAAAATTCGAAATTCTAGCATTTAAGAAATGCAATTTCGAAAATTGATTAATAAAATAAAAAAAAATATATTTTGAAAATTATTTAAATTTAGTTGAAAAAATAAATTTCAACTAAAAATAATTTTCTATTTAATTAAATGTCATGAAAAAAGAAATATTTAAGTATGATGATAAAAATCAACTTAGATATTTAATTTTCAAATTAATTATATGTATTAAATTCAAGAAATAAATAATTAAGTGTAGAGAAGACTTAATTATTAATCTCTAGTTTAATACTAGGAAAAATATACTTAAAATAAATTGTACCAAAATTAATTAAATAATTAATTTCACAATTTATAATATTTTCCTATTTAATATTAGAAATAATAAGTAGTCTAGAAATAACTATCTAGAAAATATCTTATTTGACTAAGTATCTTTTCCACAAAATTTGAAAAAATATCTAATTTAAGTTTTATTAGAAAAAATCTAGAACTTAAATATTTTTCAAATTTAAATTTAATTAAATATCAAAAATTAAGTTATAACCACTTAATTTGAAAATATTCCATTTTAAGTTAATATTCGAAAAGATATTAACTTAAAAAATATTTAAAGAATCTTAATAACCAATGCCTAAAATTCCTCAACTTAATTTTGAAATTTGAAATTCAAAAGATATTCAGATTTAAGTTGGTTAGTTGTAAATAACTAAATATCAACTTAAATAAGAATATTTAATGAAAAATTTAAATTAAGTTCCAGAAAGAATCTAGATGGTTATAATTCTATATTTAATTAAATACAAGAAAATACATATAGTTTAGCTTAGAATAAAAAATTCTTTAAACTATAATTTTCTTAAATTAATTTCAAAATAAATGAAATTAATTATGTTGCTAATCAATTTTATTAGGTTAAACTAGTTTAATTAACCTAGTACAGTCATTCAAATCAGGCAAATGGGCCTTCACAATTGGAGTGGTTCATGTGAGGGGGTGCTGGGTTCAGTATGACGTACCCACTTCTATGGCTCCCAACTCTCACACAAGGCCCAAAAGAGAGGAATTTAACCTTAATAAGAACAACTGTTATTAATTGAATAGGCCCAAAAACTAAATGGGCCTAAATAAATTCTATCAAGAACTATGATAATTTATTTTAGCAACAACAACCTATATGTATCTATAATCAAATTAAACACATAGGCTCACATAGGCACACTTTGGATGGGTCCTATCATGTTGCTAGGTCATACACAGATGAAAGAAGATTGTAAATATACCTGTTACAAATTATTATCTTGACCAAGGGAGCCATCAGATCATTAGATCTGGCAAAAGGTAACCATGGCTATTTGCAATCAAGTAATAATAGGTTTTAAAAACTTACACATAAGCTAAAACACATACTCCTGCAACAAGGTTAGCTGGATAGTTGGATGTAGGATTTATTTAATTTTAAATTAAATAATTAATTTCGAAATAATTAATTAAATAAATAAAATATTTATTTTTCGAAAATTTAAAAAAAAATAAAAAAATTCGAAAATTTAAAAAATTTAAATTTAAAATTAAACCTACAATTTTTAAAAAATTAGGTTTCAACCAACCTAAATTTCATTTCAAAAAAAATTGCTAACTACTTTTAAATTTTAAATGTTATTTTATAAATAAAAATTAAATAAAAATTAGAAAAGATAAATGAAATATCTTTTCAGATTTTAAATTTAATTTAAATAAATAAAATAACAAAATTTAAAAGTTAGCAAAATATCTTACATCTATTTAAAATTACATGATTATAAATATCTTATTTTAAATTTAAATAAGGTCAAAATATCTAAAAAGATTTAAAAAAATCTTAAAAGATAAGATATAATTAAAAATATCTTAAAAGATAAGATATCTTAAAAATATCTTAAAAGATTTTATAAATATCTTATAAAATCTGACCTTAAATTTAAAAAAATAAGATATAATCAAATTTAAAAATAAGATAGATTTTTAAGCAAGAAGGTAGATACTAATTCTATTCAAATTCAAATTACACTAATATCTTGAATTAAATTTAAAAATATTAAATTAATTCAAAATGATAATTAGAATTGAATTAGGAATAGTAATAGTATAAATACAAAACTATACAAAAAATTGGAAGTTAATTCCATGAAAAAGCATGAAAAATTGAAGAAAAACACAAAATTTCGAAAGCTTGTACGAAACAGTTGCGATCGCGAGAAAATATCAAAGACAAACCCCCCGATTTTTTCAAATCTTCAAAAAATCATAACTAATTCAAATAAAATCCAAATTAAGTTCTGTAAAAGGCTAACTTGCTTAATTTTTTCCATACTATCCAATAAAAATAATTCCAGAGATAAAATCGCAATTATTTTTCACGAAAATTTCACAAACATCAATCAATCATCAAATAACACTCAATACAACATGATACCATCCAAAGAACATACAAACAATCCTTTTAAAGTCCAAATTTCTTGCAAGTAAATCAATTACCATGGCTCTGATACCATTTGTTGGAAATTATTTTACCAGGATCTTAGATCTACTCACAAGTATGTTTATTAACATCCTAAATAAGAACTTTCTAAAACGATGAAATTAACACATATAAAGTTTAAGAAACCTTACATTGGGTGCAGCGGAATATAATGACTCCTTCCGTTCAGATATCTAGCCCTTGATTCCTTTCTGTAGCAGAGCATTATCAATATCTGAACCTGGATCTCTTTCTCTGAATCTTTGATGCTGAAACTCCTTTGCTGATGATCTTTCTTCACGATCTTCCTCACTATGATTGAGGTATTGCTTGATGTGTGTGGGCACTACTCTAATCACTAAGGATTTCGAAATATTGAAGAAGAAGAGAGAGAGTGGTCAGCTAAAGATAGGGAGAGAGAAGGCTCAGTTTTTTCTGATTCAGAAAGTCTGAAGAAAAGTGTAATTTTCCTGAAGCCTTCACTATCTATTTATAGCATTCCACTAGGGTTAGGTTTGAATTATTTGGCATTAAAATAATTAAAAAAATCAACTTAAAATAGCTACATAGGTGGGCGGCCATAGCATTAGTGGATTGGGCCTTGGGCTTTGTAATTTTGCAATTTTAACACCTTTTGTATCTGATTTTCTCAAAAATGCCAATTTCCTAATTCAAACATTTAAATGCCAATTCTAACTATTTAATAACTATAAATAATTATTAAATAATATTGTCATTTATCTTATTTATTAATTGAACCATACAAAGTATCATAATTAACAAATATGCCCCTATAAACTCTTTCTTTACAATTTCGCCATTACTTAGTGAAAAATTCACAAATAGACATAGTCTAATTTGAGAATTATAATTGATTAATCAAAACCAATTACATGAGTCTTACAACCAATATTATCTCAACTAGTGGGGGGACCATGGGTCTATATAACCGAGCTTCCAATAAGTAGATCAAGAATTTAGCACTAAAATTCACTAACTTATTAATTCTTCGTTGAATCCACGCATAGAACTTAGAATTGCACTCTCAGTATATAGAATGCTCTATATGTTCCACCATATAGACACATCATTAGTTATCCATTGTTATAATCCTAATGTGATCAATGATCCTCTATATGAATGATCTACACTGTAAAAGGGATTAAATTACCGTTACACCCTACAATGTATTTATTCCTTAAAACACTTGACCCCGTATAAATGATATTTCAGCTTATGTGAAATGAGTACTCCACCATTTATGTTCGTTTGGTCAAGCTCGAAGGAGATCATCCTTTGCTTACTATTCACCAGATAGAAGCTATAGATTCCATGTTTATGATAGCGCTCCCACTCAATTGCACTACCGTGTTCCCAAAATGTACGTATCACCCTGACCTAAAAGTAGGCTTAACTAACAAATCAAAGAACACGAATAGCCTTTCAAGATTGAGCCTAATCATATCAGGATTAAGATCATTTGATCTAGGATCAACTAGGCGATATTGACTTGAATACATATTACGATAAATTTAATAAATCTAAGTCAAAGTTCAATATCGGTCCCTTCCGATGCATACTCCATGCATCCAACCTGAGCTTTACTTTAACCAATGTTCTGGAAAGAACATAGTATTTCTCCAAATACAAGTAAACTCTTGTTGTAGATTATCATATCAGTAAAACCCTGTGTCTGATAAATCTAGGAAACTATATTCACATAGTCATGTTTACTTTCCAATGTGTTGACGGCACAATAAACAGGATCAAGTATGTGAAAAGGGTTTCAGATGAATCTATACATTATGTACATATAATCATGAAATAAATCATGTGAACCATGCAACATTAAATGTTATTTCTAATCTATATTAATAAGTAAATCTGATTATATTGAAATGAGTTTTATTTAGGGCATAAAACCCAACAACTTTAACATTCAGTCTCTCTCTGGTAGACTTAGAGACTTCAGATAGGTTTTTACACTTCTCCAAAATCACTACTCCACCAAGAGTAATCACCATCTTATCAGCAGACTTTCTAGCACAAAGGTAAGTCTCGAAATCTGATGTGGTGTAGTCTAAGAGTTTTAAACACACCCTTATCGACTAACATATAGTTCCTCTTCTTAATCTTAAGATTTACTTGATTGTCTTCCAATGTTCTTCTCCTGGATTAATCTGATACCTACTCATTAGTCCCACTCAACAGCAGGTGTCTGGTCTAAGGCATACTAAAGCATATCTGAGACCTCTCACTGTGGATTTAAGAAATTCTTTCATGGCTTTATCTTTTCTGGAATAGTTGAGACTTTTCCTTAGATAAATAAAATCTATGCCTAGAAGTCGAGAGGCTTCTATAGATTGCCATTAAAAAGAAAATGCTTCAGTATCTTACTAAAGTAAGCTGCTTGCACTAGAGTAAGTAATTACCAATTATACCACACGCCATAGGTTTAGATAAACTCAAACCTATAATACTAGGAACAGGAAGTTTTGTTAAGTCCATTGAATAGACTTATAAACTAAAATTTCCTTTCATGTCCTTGTAATAGAAAACTTTAGGTTACTCCATGTGAATGGATTAAACCATAGTTCTCTTGGCGTTTCTTCTTAGTTTCTTATCTTGACAATCCATTACTTGTTTAAACTTACAATGGATTTTAATCACTAGTGTCTTCCAAGTCATAAGAAGAGTAGGTTCCTTGAAACCCTCCCACTACGACAAGGTCCCGTGAATGATGTCTAAGAAAACTAAATGGTATTGACCTCTTCGGTTGTGTCAAGACAATAGAGGCAGTGGGATCATCATATGATAGAACACTTTTGGAATAAAAAAAAACATCTCCTTTATTTGCTACTTTATTTTTAGACTTAGTCATTTTCTTAGAAAATTATTATTTGTTTAAACAAACACTTTCTTATCTATTGACTATGGGATGTTCCACCCCTAATCACTTACAATAGCTAACAAACATGCAAACCATGGTTAACAGTTCTAGCTTTTCTTAAGATTTCGATTAGGTCATCCATGAATCTAGTAATGATTTACATTAAGTATACAACCATTGCATCATTCTTAAATTGTATTACCATAGAAGGATTTACGCAACGACTAGTAACTAATCATCAATATGCAAATCAAATTTCTGGGGAGGTAAGTTTGGATATAATTCAAAAATCAAATACTAACTATTTCTCCACCCCTATCAGTTCGCAAGATCTTTAACCACTTACCTTAATGGTTTATCACCATTGCTAGAAATTCATGAAATTTTTCAAACATTTCAAATTTCTTTTGCATAAGGTAAAATTTAGAGTGATCGTTTTAAGAAGACAACGAAAACTCATATCCACTGTAATGACCGCTCTATTAATTTGGATTAGTAAAGGCAATTAGCACTAATTTTTATTATTTTATTATTATTTGTGAATTTATTTAATTGTGGACTCCAATATTTAGAAATAAATATTAGAGTTATAATTTCTCAATTCCGGAGATTTTATTAAACTCTAGGGGTATTATTTAGTTTATATGTGGAATATAATATTTTTGTAATTTTTGTTCGGCGACAACGGAAAATGCGATGGATGGCTAGATTGATCACATGGGTGAGTTTAGAACCCTATTTCATAGTGGGAAATAATTTAGAGAAAATAAATTATCGGGATTGAGCGGGGTTATGGAATTTGACCATTTTACCCCTAGTTTCAAAGAAATACCCTAGTTTGAGTCAAAGGGCAATTTGGACATTTTATTTAAGTTATGGATAGGTGGCTTTGTGGTTAGTTGACACCTAGCAAATTTTATTCAGCAAGGAAAAAGGATTTTCCCAACCTTAATTCATTTTGAGAAAATAGGAAAACTTAGAAATTCATCTCACCATTTTCTCTCTCTCTCTCTTGCTTTCGGCTGGGGTTAATCAAAGGCAAAATCAGAGTTTTGCTTTCATTTCTTTGGATTTTCAGCAAGGTTTCAAGGGGGAAACTTAATCTAAGGTAAGCCCTAATGGTTCCTTCCTTTTATTTTCAAGTTTTGAAGTAGTTAAAATAGTGAAATGGTGTTATAGGAGCTGTTAGAGGTTGATGATGGTTTGATTCGAATTCTAGGGTTAGGTTGAGTAGAATTTAGGCCATAGCAGCTGGTTTTGATTGGTGTTAATGATTTTATGCAATTTTAAGTTTTGAATGCAAAGCTTTGTTCATTAATGGCAAATTAATTTTGGATGGTTTGTTCTGCGAAATACTGGCTGGGTTTTATTGTTTATGCATTGAATAGGAGCTCTGGAAGGTTTCATGGAAATTGGTGAAGAATTGAGCAACAAATGAAGAGTTTGGGGAATACTGGTGCAAACCGGCTAGCCGGTTTGCAGTGCCACAAAACCCGGCTAGCCGGTTTTGGCAGGGTTCCCCGGGCCTTTCATTTTCTCAATTTTTGCCATTTCGGTGCCTCGGTTGGATGTTTCCCCATTTCCAGAGTTAGAATAACCCATTAAGAGCATAGCAGAACCTAGGGTTTTGGTTTTGGATTTCCCGGGATTAGGGTTTTGAATCATGTAACTTACCCGGTTTCAAAATGTGATTAGGGCATCCATCTAGTACGAGATTTTCGTTCAGGTCGGCCAGCACGTTTGAATTCGGAAAACAGGTAAGAACTGAATATAACGTGTGATATAAATATCTGGGTGTATGTATATGTATGATATATATATGCATGCTATGTGTATCCTTGTATGTGGTTGGGTGATATCATAGCGACACAACCATTGTGTCGGTTCAGCAGTACAGGCATCGTACTGGTTAAGAGTGTTATTCACCCTGGAAAGTATGTTTTGGTACTATCATAGCGACACAACCATTGTGTCGGTTCAGCAGTACAGGCATCGTACTGGTTAAGAGTGATATCATGGCCAATCATACTTTTGGATGTTATTGATGCTATCATAGTGGCACGAACATAGTGCCGGTCCTATAGCACGAATATAGTGTTAGTAGGAGTGATATCATGATCAGTAGCACAAGCAGTTAGAACGTTCTTGCTCATCTGTTAAGCCCTGTAGATAGGTGTATGGGCGCCTATTTACAGGTCGGAATTTATGTGATATGTTATATGCATTTCTTACTGAGTCTGTCGACTCACAGTTTCTACTTTCATGTGTAGGTAAAGGAAAGGCGAAGGTTGAACAGGAGTGAACCTGAGCTCGGGTGAGATTGTACATGTCAAAGCAGCGCGACCTGGAGTGTTCGGTCTCGGGACATCTGGGGATTTTTTATTTTGGTAGTCGCTGTGCGACCTGTAATAAATGTATATTTTGAAAAGTTAATTTTACAAAGTTTAAAATCGGGATCCCGGTACTTGTAAATATTTTATTATATTATAAAGTTTAATATTTAATGCAAAAGTTTTAATTTGACACGTTTTTCGAGAAACTTCTTTGATTAGCAAAGATTGCACAATAATTGAAAAAGCACTGTAGCGTGCCTTAGCATTAGGGCGTTACAATTTTGGTATCAGAGCCGCCAGGTTTGTCTACCGAAGCTTGCTAAGATATGTACAATCTTCATCAGAGAAAGCTCGGTTCACGGTTCAGTAAGCCCGTACTTGTTTAGCATTTTCTTTTTAAAAGTTACGAATGTGAAAGCATGTTAGGAAGCATATTAGATTATAATTATTTATGTTAAGTGCATTGCCTTAAAATCCGTAAGTGCGGTAGTAAGTATGTAAATAGGCCGTTGCACGACGGTGACTTACTAACTGACAGGTTAGTCTTATAAAATGGACACCTGGTGCTATATGGAGAGTCAGAGTAAAGTGGCCAGGGCTAGTAATGGTTGGAGAGAATGGAGTCCAAATTGTCCCCGTAACCAAGGTGAAATCCCTTGGAGGGCTTCCGACGGGAGTGATGGTTATCCGTCACAGGCTCCGTTGGATTTGGAGCAAAGGTTTGCGAAAATGGAAGCTGTGATTCAACGACATGAAGAAGAGATTCAGAGGTTGAAACAGCAGAGGTCTCCTGTAGTATCTTTACCACATATGCCAATCATTTTTGATTCGGTATTATCAGCGAAGCATGGAATGGCTGGTACTCAAGTGGAACCATTGCATGGAAAGATTTGGATCCAAGAACCTTCAGACTTTCAGGGAGGTTCAAATGTGAAGAATGCTTCTTGGGTTGGAAGCCCTGAGGAAATTATTTTGAGACCTCAGGAGATTATGGTAGGGGGTCAGAATATTACCTGCATGAATCCAGAATATGGTGAAAGTGGTAGGAGCTCCATGATTGAGCAAAAGAGGAAACCTACGTCATCAGTGGTGGGTTTAAGACAGAACAAGCAGTTCCGAAGGTTTCAAGGCAAGGGAGCACGCCAGGGTTATTCTTACCCTGAATGCCCACGTTGCATGAAACACCATCCCGGAGAATGCAACCGAAAAGTATGTTTTCAATGTGGCAAGGTTGGGCATTTTAAGAAAGATTGCCCACAGGTGGAGAAAGAAGAACAAGAGCAGAAAGTGGTATTTGTTCCTACCACGGTGAATGCTAATGCTCAAGCTGATGATGCAGCAAGCCCTTCTGTAGTGGCATGTTAGCTCCCTGTAAACGACTTCTTTTATATCGTGTTGTTATTCGGGAGCTGCACATTCATATGTAGCTATGAGAATAATTCATTTTTGGGTAGGCCTTGAGATATTTTAAAAAGAGGGTTTGGAACCCTAGTGCCTAGTGGGGAGTTGGTGGTCTCTAATAGGCGTATTAGGTCTATGCCAATTAGGATCGAAGATAGGGAGTTGAGCGTTGATCGTGTAGAACTGGAATTAATTGAGTTTGACATTATACTGGGAATGGATTTCTTATCCAAGTATTCGGCCAGTATAGATTGTAGGCGTAAAATGGTGATTTTTCAGCCAATAGGTGAAGATCCATTTGTTTATGTTGGGTCAGTTCAGGGGTCTCGGATCCCGGTTATTTCTCTATTAAGGGCTAGGGATTTCATATGCAATGGCTGTGTAGGATTTCTAGCGGTGGTTTTTGACTCCAGCAGACCTGAAACATTTGGGCCTGGGGAAGTTAGAGTGGTAAAAGATTTTCTCGGCGTCCCGAGGAGATTGCCGAGATTGCCGCCACAGCGAGAGATTGACTTTGTAATTGATTTGGCACCTGGAGTCGAACTTGTTTCTAAAGCTCCATATAGGATGGCTCCAGCGAAACTCAAGGAGTTTAAGTTACAACTTCAGGGGATGCTTTGACATTGGGTTTATCTAACCCAATGCATCGCCCTGGGGAGCTCCGGCTCTGTTTATGAAGAAGAAAGATGGTTCCCTCAGAATATGTATTAATTATCAGGAACTAAACAAATTAATGTATAAGAACAAGTACCCGTTGCCCTGAAGCGGCGATCTGTTTGATCAGCTACAGGGAAAGACAGAGTTTTCAAGGATTGATTTACGATCTGGTTATCAACAAATTAGAATTCGAGAGAAGGACATATCGAAGACTGCTTTTAGAACGAGATATGTGCACTATGAGTTTCTGGTAATGTCATTCTGATTGACTAATGCTCCTGCGGCTTTTATGGATCTCTCGAACAGGGTATTCAATGATTTCCTCGATAACTGCGTTATAGTGTTTGTCGATGACATCCTTGTATACTCTCGATGAGAAGAGGAGCACGAGCATCATCTCCGAATGGTATTGCAGCGACTTAAAAATTACAAGCTGTATGCAAAGTTTAAAAAGTGCAAATTCTGATTGTCTGAGGTGTCCTTTCTGGGTCATATTGTTGGGAAGAATGGATTATGGTTAATCCAAACAAGGTGGAGTCCGTGAAGAATTGGCCGAGGCCCAAGTCTGTGACGGAAATTCGAAGTTTTCTCGGTCTAGCAGGGTATTATCGGCGTTTCGTCGAAGGATTTTCTAAAATTTCTACGCCCCTAATCGAATTGACCAAGAAAAATCAGAAATTTGTGTGGTCAGATAAGTGTGAAACAAGCTTTTAGGAGTTGAAGCAGCGTTTGATAACAGCTCCGGTGTTAGCTTTGCCATCAGATCAAGAGAAATTCGTGGTTATTGTGATTCGTCCAGACAGGGTCTGGGATGTGTTCTGATGCAAGCTGACAGAGTTATAGCCTATGCCTCTCGTCAACTGAAGGATTATGAGCAGCGCTATCCAACTCTTGATTTAGAGCTCGCTGCTGTGGTTTTTGCTTTGAAGATATGGCGACATTATCTTTACGGTGAAAAGTGTGAGATTTATACTGATCATAAAAGTCTCAAATACCTTTTCACTCAGAAAGATTTGAATATGAGGCAGAGAAGGTGGTTGGAACTGGTTAAGGACTACGATTGTGAAATACTGTATCACCCCGGGGAGGCCAATGTTGTGGCCGATGCTCTGAGCAGAAAAGGTCCCGGTCAAGTGTGTACTACGGTTATGATAGCTCCTCAACTAGCCTCGGAAATGGTTAGTGCAGGAATTGAGTTTGTGGTCGGGAAATTACATAATTTAACCCTCCAATCTGATCTGTTGGAGAGAATCAGAAAGGCACAACTGGAAGATCCCGAGCTAGTTAAAGTTCGAGATGAAGTAGTGGCTGGTCGGCCTAAAGGCTTTTCAGTCTCGAGCAGTGGAATGTTGCTATATAAAGCTCGAGTTTGTGTTCCTTGTGTGGATGAGCTTAAAAAAGAAATACTGGATGAAGCTCACACCACGCCTTATTCGTTACATCCGGGAACCACCAAGATGTATCAGGATTTGAAACCCTACTTCTGGTGGTATGGGATGAAAAGAGATGTGGTGGACTACGTGTCCAAGTGTTTAACCTGCCAGCAGATTAAGGCTGAACATCAGAGGCCGGCAGGGTTATTGCAACCTTTAGTCCTTCCAGAATGGAAGTGGGAGGACATCGCTATGGACTTTGTAACTGGTTTGCCTAGAACTACGGGAATGTATGATTCTGTTTGGGTTATCGTGGACAGATTCACAAAGTCGGCTCACTTTCTACCAGTGAAAGTCACCTATTCAGTGGATCAGTATGCTGAATTGTATGTGAAGGAGATAGTTCGTCTCCATGGAGCCCCTAAATCTATTGTTTCAGATAGGGATCCAAAGTTCACATGGAAATTTTGGGTGAGTCTTCAGAAGGCTATGGGTACCAAGTTAAAGTTTAGTACAGCCTTTCACCCTCAGACTGATGGTCAGTCAGAAAGAACTATCCAGATTTTGGAAAACTTACTACGAGCCTGTGTCATGGACTTTGAGGGTTCATGGAGTAAGTACTTGCCTTTAATTGAATTCTCCTACAATAACAGCTACCAAAAAAATAATAGGGATGGCTCCCTATGGGATGTTATATGGTAGAAAATGTCGTTCTCCTATTCATTGGGACGAGACAGGAGAAAGGAAGTATTTGGGTCCAGAGTTAGTGCAGAGGACCAATGAAGTTATTGAGAAGATCAAGGCTCGGATGCTTGCTGCTCAAAGCAGGCAGAAAAGTTATGCTGATCCGAAGCACAGAGATGTTACATTTCAGGCAGGGGAACATGTTTTCCTGCGGATTTCACCAATGAAGGGTATTAGGCGCTTCGGGAAGAAGGGTAAGTTAAACCCTAGGTTCATTGGGCCATTTCAGATACTCGAGAAGGTCGGGCGAGTAGCATATCGGCTAGCAGCGTTATTGGCTGTTCATGACGTATTTCACATATCTATGTTGAGGAAATACGTATCAGACCCGACTCATATCTTGAGTTATGAAGCCCTTGAACTGTAACCAGATTTATTCCATGAGGAACAACCTGTACAGATTTTGGATAAAAAGGAAAAAGTTCTTCAAAACAAGACTATTGAACTGGTTAAGGTGCTCTGGAGGAACAGTAAGGTGGAAGAAGCCACCTGGGAATTGCAGTCGGATATGAGGACTCAACATCCAGAGCTATTCAGATTAGATTTCGAGGGCGAAATCCTATTAACGGGGGGATAATTGTAATGACCGCTCTATTAATTTGGATTAGTAAAGGCAATTAGCACTAATTTTTATTATTTTATTATTATTTGTGAATTTATTTAATTGTGGACTCCAATATTTAGAAATAAATATTAGAGTTATAATTTCTCAATTCCGGAGATTTTATTAAACTCTAGGGGTATTATTTAGTTTATATGTGGAATATAATATTTTTGTAATTTTTGTTCGGCGACAACGGAAAATGCGATGGATGGCTAGATTGATCACATGGGTGAGTTTAGAACCCTATTTCATAGTGGGAAATAATTTAGAGAAAATAAATTATCGGGATTGAGCGGGGTTATGGAATTTGACCATTTTACCCCTAGTTTCAAAGAAATACCCTAGTTTGAGTCAAAGGGCAATTTGGACATTTTATTTAAGTTATGGATAGGTGGCTTTGTGGTTAGTTGACACCTAGCAAATTTTATTCAGCAAGGAAAAAGGATTTTCCCAACCTTAATTCATTTTGAGAAAATAGGAAAACTTAGAAATTCATCTCACCATTTTCTCTCTCTCTCTCTTGCTTTCGGCTGGGGTTAATCAAAGGCAAAATCAGAGTTTTGCTTTCATTTCTTTGGATTTTCAGCAAGGTTTCAAGGGGGAAACTTAATCTAAGGTAAGCCCTAATGGTTCCTTCCTTTTATTTTCAAGTTTTGAAGTAGTTAAAATAGTGAAATGGTGTTATAGGAGCTGTTAGAGGTTGATGATGGTTTGGTTCGAATTCTAGGGTTAGGTTGAGTAGAATTTAGGCCATAGCAGCTGGTTTTGATTGGTGTTAATGATTTTATGCAATTTTAAGTTTTGAATGCAAAGCTTTGTTCATTAATGGCAAATTAATTTTGGATGGTTTGTTCTGCGAAATACTGGCTGGGTTTTATTGTTTATGCATTGAATAGGAGCTCTGGAAGGTTTCATGGAAATTGGTGAAGAATTGAGCAACAAATGAAGAGTTTGGGGAATACTGGTGCAAACCGGCTAGCCAGGTTTGCGGTGCCTAAAACCCGGCTAGCCGGTTTTGGCAGGGTTCCCCGGGCCTTTCATTTTCTCAATTTTTGCCATTTCGGTGCCTCGGTTGGATGTTTCCCCATTTCCAGAGTTAGAATAACCCATTAAGAGCATAGCAGAACCTAGGGTTTTGGTTTTGGATTTCCCGGGATTAGGGTTTTGAATCATGTAACTTACCCGGTTTCAAAATGTGATTAGGGCATCCATCTAGTACGAGATTTTCGTTCAGGTCGGCCAGCACGTTTGAATTCGGAAAACAGGTAAGAACTGAATATAACGTGTGATATAAATATCTGGGTGTATGTATATGTATGATATATATATGCATGCTATGTGTATCCTTGTATGTGGTTGGGTGATATCATAGCGACACAACCATTGTGTCGGTTCAGCAGTACAGGCATCGTACTAGTTAAGAGTGTTATTCACCCTGGAAAGTATGTTTTGGTACTATCATAGCGACACAACCATTGTGTCGGTTCAGCAGTACAGGCATCGTACTGGTTAAGAGTGATATCATGGCCAATCATACTTTTGGATGTTATTGATGCTATCATAGTGGCACGAACATAGTGCCGGTCCTATAGCACGAATATAGTGTTAGTAGGAGTGATATCATGATCAGTAGCACAAGCAGTTAGAACGTTCTTGCTCATCTGTTAAGCCCTGTAGATAGGTGTATGGGCGCCTATTTACAGGTCGGAATTTATGTGATATGTTATATGCATTTCTTACTGAGTCTGTCGACTCACAGTTTCTACTTTCATGTGTAGGTAAAGGAAAGGCGAAGGTTGAACAGGAGTGAACCTGAGCTCGGGTGAGATTGTACATGTCAAAGCAGCGCGACCTGGAGTGTTCGGTCTCGGGACATCTGGGGATTTTTTATTTTGGTAGTCGCTGTGCGACCTGTAATAAATGTATATTTTGAAAAGTTAATTTTACAAAGTTTAAAATCGGGATCCCGGTACTTGTAAATATTTTATTATATTATAAAGTTTAATATTTAATGCAAAAGTTTTAATTTGACACGTTTTTCGAGAAACTTCTTTGATTAGCAAAGATTGCACAATAATTGAAAAAGCACTGTAGCGTGCCTTAGCATTAGGGCGTTACATCCACCCTTGAATGTACATCCATCTACAAATGAGATGAACTACTTTCAGTGGATATAAGCATATTAACTCTTTGCAGAGAATGATCTTGTCAAAACCACTATGAACAAGATACAAATAGTATAGATTTATAAAATATATGGTTGTATCTTTTGATGACTTTGGTTTAGTTACATCAAAGAGTTCTTAGAATAGTGCAAGTGGATTCTGGTCACAGAATACTAAACTCATATCCCATACTAACATACAGTTTGAATCCATTGATAGAAAATGGTTATTAAACACCTGTGAAAGTGTAACTATATAATGAGTAATTCTTTCTTGGACCACCACTAAAGTGTAACTGATTTGCCCATACAAGTAGGAGATTTCTAAGATTGAGGATTTATATCATTTTGGGATAGAATTTCGGGAATATAATCATATGCGTCATTTAATTTCTTAAGAAAAAATATAGAATGACATGAAATGATTTATAGACCATTCATCCAATGATATGTTATTGAGCTAATTCGAAATGAATAAGCTAAGAGGAATTAGGATAATTTCGTATTTAAATAAGAATCCAACGATGCTTTGATTAGCGAGAGACAAGGTAATCTTATTTATACAACCTTCTTGTGTCATATTGTAAATAGTAGTCTAAGGTGTCATCAATTGATGAACAGCTAGATGATGCATTTACAATATTTATCTGTCGAGATCTAACACTATTATGTTTGTCTAATGGTGAAAATCCATTAGGGATTTATCCCATTAGATTAACAAACCAAGTTAGACCAATAATGAAGATTCCAAATTAAACTACAATTTAATAACAGAAAATAACATGGTTCAATATAAATTCATACACAATTCAGAAATTATTAAACATATAGCAAGTAGGAATGACAAGTGAAAATACTAAAACATACAATCCTAAATAATTTCCAAGTTCTTCAACAAACTGATATCAGTGTCCCGTTTAGGCGAGAGTCAGTGATACCATCCATTGAATAGAGTTGTCAGCTCATCTAAAATAATAAACATTCTAGCAACCTTTTATTCGATCAAGATTGGAATCTAGCGTTGTCCTGTTTAGGCGAGAGTCAAGGCTATTCTATCTTATGAGCTTCCACCATTATTTCATACTCTTGCAAGTCTTATATAGTCGCCACCATTAGGGTGATAATTACTATATAAAAAATTTACAAAAATACTTATCTTTCGAGATTAAACGGTGCTAACTTGCTAATGAGCGTTCTTCCATTAGGGAGGACTACTCACTAAAACGATAGCTATGAAAAACCAACAATGGAGATCGAATGTCCTAATAATAAAGCTCATTATTTAAAGAATGTTGTATTTTCTTCTAATATTTATTTTAAATATATATTTATTTAATTAAAATTTACAGTTTAGAATGAAAAATTCTAAATATAAATTTTAATTTAATATTTATAAATTATACTTAGATGGATATGAAAATAACGTGAATTATTTCCATTTTAGTAATAATTTCCAATAAATATTTAGAAAAATATTGAATTTAAGTTGTTTCAAAATTAATTTAAATTAATTTACAACTCAAATTTAATTTTCTATAAATATATATTGCATTTCGAAAAATTGAAGTATATTAGAATACTATTTCCGAAATTGCTTGTTAAAATAAAATAAAAATAAATCCTGTTTATGTTGGCTTTCAACAAAAATATAATTATCCAATTTAATTAAATATTTAAGAAAAATTTCAAATATTTAAGTATCATGATTAAGAGTCAACTTAAATATTTATTTTCTTTTTTATTAAATATCACTAGAAAAATACTTCAAGCAAAACAGATAATATCTATCTAGACTTTCATTGACTAATTAATTCAATTTCTAATTATAATATATTTTAGTTCATTTATTTTAATTAATCATTAAATGAAAAAATTATTGAATTAAGTTGGTCCAAAATTAAAATAAATAATTTTCAACTTTAATCTATTTTTCAAATAAAATTCAAAATTTCTGCATTAAAGAAATGCAATTTCAAAATTGTGGGAAAAAGATTAATAAAATAAAAAATATATATATATTTTGAAAATTATTCAGATTTAAGTTATTCTGAAATAAGATTCCAAACTTAAGATAATTTTCAACTTTAATTAAATAACATGAAAATAACAATATTTAAGTATCATGATGAAAATCAACTTAGATATTGAAATTTTCAATTTAATTAAATGTATTAAATTCAAGAAATAAATAATTAAGTATAGAGGAAACTTAATTATTCCTAGGAAAATATTCTAAACTTAGATTGTTCCAAAATTAATTATTAAACAATTAATCTCACAATCAATGATATTTTCCTATTTAATATTAGAAATAATAACTAGTATAGGAATAACTATCTAGAATATATATCATTAACTAAGTGTTTTTCTAAAATTAACTTTAAAATATTAAAATGAAAAATAAATTTCATATATTTTAAAAGTTAATTATGTTGCTAATTCAATTTTAACTAGGTTAGACTAATATAATTAACCTAATACAATTATTTAAATAAGGCAAATGGGCATTCACAATTGGGGTAGTTCATGTGAGGGGGAGTTTGGTTCAGTATGTCCTACCCACTTCTATTGGCCCCCAACTCTCACACAAGGCCCAAAAGAGCGGAATTTAACTTTAAATAAATAATTGTTATTCATTGAATAAGCCCAAATCTAATTGGGCCTAAATAAAATTACTTATGTCAAATTTTATTTTAGCAACCTAGTCCATTTACTTAGTAAAACTTAAATGGGCTTCCTATATGCATCTAAGCCCAATAGCAAACATACAGGCTCACACAGCTCAAATGATTTGGATGGGCTCTATCACGTTACTAGGTTTACACAGATGAAAGAAGTACAAAATTTACCTGTTATAAATTATTCATAAGATCTATTGACAATTGGACTATGATTAAAATCAGATCAATTGGATTTGTCAACAAGTTAATCAAAGCAATTTAGATCAAATAAATAATAGGTTTGTTTAAAAAAAGTTTTAAATAAACAATATAAAATTAAACAAACATTGTCCATGTAACAAATGTGAAATAAGATATTAATATAATTAAATTATTATTTTTAAACTAACCAATTAAATTTTAAAAATTTAGGGTTGTTAAAACAAACCTTAAAAATCTCAAAAAAAGAAACTAATTTTAAAATATATAGGTTTATTTGAATCAAATTAAATTAAATATCAAATAAGATCAATGATTTGAAAGAAAGAATCTTCAATATCACTTTCAAATCTTATAATTTAATAAAATAAACCAATTTTAAAATAGATATTGTTAGATACTTATTATTTTAGGAATAAAATAATAAATAAATAATAATTATTATAATTATATGTCAAAATATCTCAAATTAAGAAATATTCAAATTTCTACAAAAATATCTAAGTTATTTAAATATTTAAAATATAATTCATAAATTTCCAATAAGAAAAAAATGATATATATAGAAAAATATCATTTTTAAACTTATAATTTATAAATAATTAAATATTTAACAAAATAAAAAATTTTGAATTTGAAAATATTATTGTTAAAATATCTGTAAAAATATCTAGGTTAATTTCAAATTTATTAATTATTTAATTTGTCATGTAAGATAATTTTAATATCATATTTCAAATAAAAAAATAAAGTTATCTTTTAATTTAAAATATGTTAAATATCAAAATATCTAATCTTATAATTAAATAATATATAAATATTAAAGAAATTAACAAATTTTTAAATCTGACTATAATTGGAAATATTTAAAATTAGAAATATTTCAAATTGGAAATATTTAAAATTAGAAATATTTAAAATTGGAAATATTTAAAATTAGAAATATTTCAAATTGGAAAAATCTAAAATTAGAAAAATCGGATTTTGGGAAACAATTCCATAAAAAATCGGATTTTGGGGAAAAATCACACAAAATTCGCAATTGATGCACCCACTCGACACTCTTGAATCCAAATTTTCCAAAATTCATAACTTTTTCAATTTTTTTCGGAATCGAGTTCCGTAAAAAACAAAATTGCTTAATTTTTTACAAGGAATCAAAATAAAAATATTTTAAAAAATAGAAAAAATATTTTTCATAGAAAAAGATTCCGTACAACACATACATTCATCAAACCACATGAAACCATCCAAATCAACACAAAACATCGTTCTAATTCATATTTCATGAAAGTAAATCATTTCCATGGCTCTGATACCGGTTGTTGGGAATATTTTACCAGAATCTAGATTTACTACCAAGTATGTTTCATTAACATCCTAATATGAATTCTAAAACAATGAAATAAACAAATATAAAGTTTAGTAAACCTTACGTTGGGTGTAGCGGAATATAATGACTTCTTCCGTTCAGATGTCTAGCCCTTGATTCCTTTCTGTAGCAGAACGTAATCAAGATCTGAACCTGGATCTCTTTCTCTCCTTCTTTGATGATGATTCTCCTTCTTGCTGTTTGGAATCTCCTACAGTCTTACACACTATAATTGAGATACAACTTGATGTGTGTGGGCACTACTCTATCACTCAAGGATTTCGAAATTTTAAGAGAAGAAAAGAGAGAGAGGGGCGGCTATGGCTTTCTCTGAAAGAAATAATGTGCAAGTCATGTGTAACGCCCTAATGCTAAGGCACGCTACAGTGCTTTTTCAATAATTGTGCAATCTTTGCTAATCAAAGAAAATTCTCGAAAAACGTGTCAAATTAAAACTTTTGCATTAAATACTAAACTTTGTAATTTAATAAAATATTTACAAGTGCCGGGATCCCGATTTTTAAAACTTTACAAACTTTACTTTTCAAGCATACAATCCAAAATATACAGATTTACAGGTCGCACAGCGACTGTCAAAATACAACTCCCAGATGTCCCGAGACCGAACACTCCAGGTCGCGCCGCTTGACATGTACAATCTCACCCGAGCTCAGGTTCACTCCTGTTCAGCCTTCGCCTTTCCTTTACCTACACATGGAAGCAGAAACTGTGAGTCAACAGACTCAGTAAGAAATGCATATAACATATCATATAATTTCCGACCTGTAAATAGGCGCCCATACACCTATTTACAGAGCTTAACAGATGAGAATGAACGTTCAAACTACTTGTGCTATTGACCATGATATCACTCCTACCAGCTTTATAATTGAGCTGTAGGACCGGCAATATGTTCGTGCCGCTATGATAGCGTCAACAACACCCAAAAGTATAATTGGCCATGATATCACTCTTAACCAGTACGATGCCTGTACTGCTGAACCGACACGATGGTTGTGTCGCTATGATAGTACCAATTCATACTTTCAAGGGAGAATATCACTCTTAACCAGTACGATGCCTGTACTGCTGAACCGACACAATGATTGTGTCGCTATGATATCACCCGAACACATATAATGATACAAACAGCATGCATATATATCATACATATACATACACCCAGATAATCACATCACACATTATACACAGTTCTTACCTGTTTTCCGAATTCAAGTGTCTTGGCCAGGCACGAACGGAATTTCTGTGCTAGATGGATGCCCTAATCACATTTTGAAACCGGGTAAGTCACATGATTAAAACCCTAATCCCGGGAAACCCAAAACCAAAACCCTAGGTTCTGTTATACTCTAAAGGGGTTATTCTAACTCTGGAAATGGGGAAACACCCAACCGAGGCACCGAAATGGCAAAAATTGAGAAAATGAAAGGCCCGGGGAACCCTGCCAAAACCGGCTAGCCGGTTTTTGTGGCACTGCTAGCCGGTTTGCACCAGTATTCCCCAAGCTTTTCATTTGTTGCTCAATTCTTCACCAATTGCCATGAAACCTTCCAGAGCTCCTATTCAATGTACAAACAATATAATCCAGCCAGTAATTCACAGAACAAAACAATAAATATCAACTTGCCATTAAAGCTTAAAGCTTGAACTCAAAGCTTAAAATTGCTCAAAACTAACAACCAATCTCTAAACCAGCTACCATGAACTAAAATCAAGCTAAACAAACCCTAAAATTCGAACTAAGCAAACCTTAAACCCTAACAGCCCCTATAACCCAAAATCACCATTTCAACCTAACTTTAAAAGCTTGAAAAAAAAACAATAACCAATAGGCTAGGGCTTTACCTCACTTGCAATAGATTGAAACCTTGCTGAAAAATCCAAAGAAATCTCAGCCCTTCCCCTTGCTCTTGCTGCCTTCGAAGAGAGAGAGAGAGAAGAAAAAGCTTCTCAACCAAATTTTGCTAATTTTCTAATTTCCTTTATTTTTTGACTTTCCTAACTTAGAAAAGGATTTAATTAAATCTTTGCTGCCAAAAAAAAATGGCTAGGTGTCAACCATAAAATTAGCCACCTAATCCCCCCATAAAAGACTAAAATGCCCTTTACATTAAACTTAGGTATTTTCAAAAGCTAGGGGTAAAATGGTTAAATCCCATACCCCGCTCAAACCCGATAATTTATTTTCTCTAACATATTTCCCTCTATGAAATAAGGTTCTAAACTTACCCATGTGATCAATCTAGCCATCCATCGCATTTTCCGTTGTCGCCGAACAAAAATTACAAAAATAACATATTACACATATAAGCTAGATAATACCCCTAGAGTTTAATAAAATCTCCGGAATTGAGAAATTATAACTCTAATATTTATTTCTAAATATTGGGGTCCACAATTAAATAAATTCACAAATAATAATAAAATAATTAAAATTGGTGCTAATTGCCTTTACTAATCCATAAACTAGAGCGGTCATTACAATTATCCCCCCGTTAATAGGATTTCGTCCCCGAAATCTAACCTGAATAGCTCTGGATGTTGAGTCCTCATATCTGACTCCAACTCCCAGGTGGCTTCTTCCACCTTACTATTCCTCCAGAGCACCTTAACCAGTGCAATAGTCTTGTTCCGAAGAACTTTTTCTTTTCTATCCAAAATCTGAACAGGTTGCTCTTCATAGGATAAGTCTAGTTGAAGTTCAAGGGCTTCATAACTCAAGACATGAGTCGGGTCTGACACGTATTTCCTTAACATAGAAATGTGAAATACGTCATGAACAGTCGATAATGCTGGTGGTAAGGCTAGTCGATACGCTACCTGCCCGACCTTCTCAAGTATCTGAAATGGCCCAATGAACCTAGGGCTTAACTTACCCTTCTTCCCGAAGCGTCTAATACCCTTCATTGGCGAAACCCGCAGGAAAACATGTTCCCCTGCCTGAAATGTAACATCTCTGCGCTTCGGATCAGCATAACTTTTCTGCCTGTGTTGAGAAGCAAGCATCCGAGCCTTGATCTTATCAATAGCTTCATTGGTTCTCTGTACTAATTCTGGACCCAGGTACTTCCTTTCTCCTGTCTCGTCCCAATGAATAGGAGAACGACATTTTCTACCATATAACATCTCATAGGGAGCCATCCCTATTGTACTTTGGTAGCTGTTGTTGTAGGAGAATTCAATTAAAGGCAAGTCCTTACTCCATGAACCCTCAAAGTCCATGACACAGGCTCGCAATAGGTCTTCTAAAATCTGGATAGTTCTTTCTGACTGACCATCAGTCTGAGGGTGAAAGGCTGTACTAAACTTTAACTTGGTACCCATAGCCTTCTGGAGACTCACCCAAAACTTCGATGTGAACTTTGGATCCCTGTCTGATACAATAGATTTAGGGGCTCCATGGAGACGAACTATCTCCTTCACATACAGTTCAGCATATTGATCCACTGAATATGTAACTTTCACTGGTAAGAAGTGAGCTGACTTTGTGAATCTGTCCACGATGACCCAAACAGAATCATACATTCCTGTAGTTCTAGGCAAACCAGTTACAAAGTCCATTGCGATGTCCTCCCACTTCCATTCTGGAAGGACTAAAGGTTGTAACAACCCTGCCGGCCTCTGATGTTCAGCCTTAATCGGCTGGCAGGTTAAACACTTGGACACGTAGTCCACCACATCTCTTTTCATGCCATACCACCAGAAGTAGGGTTTTAAATCCTGATACATCTTGGTGGTTCCCGGATGCAATGAATAAGGTGTGGTGTGAGCTTCATCAAGTATCTCTTTCTTAAGCTCATCCACACTAGGAACACAAACTCGAGCTTTATATAGCAACATTCCACTGCTCGAGACTGTAAAGCCTCTAGGCCGACCAGCCACCACTTCATCTCGAACTTTAACTAGCTCGGGATCTTCCAGTTGTGCCTTTCTGATTCTCTCCAACAAATCAGATTGGAGGGTTAAATTATGTAATTTCCCGACCACGAACTCAATTCCTGCACTAACCATTTCCGAGTTGAGGAGCTATCATAACCGTAGTATACACTTGACCGGGACCTTTTCTGCTCAGAGCATCGGCCACAACATTGGCCTTCCCGGGGTGATACAGTATTTCACAATCGTAATCTTTAACTAACTCCAGCCCCCTTCTCTGCCTCATATTCAAATCTTTTTGGGTGAAAAAGTATTTAAGACTTTTATGATCAGTATAAATCTCACACTTTTCACCATAAAGATAATGTCGCCAAATCTTTAATGCAAAAACCATAGCAGCGAGTTCCAAATCATGGGTTGGGTAACGCTGCTCATAATCCTTCAGTTGACGAGAGGCATAGGCTATGACTCTGTCAGCTTGCATCAGAACACATCCCAGACCCTGTCTGGATGCATCACAATACACAACAAATTTCTCTTGATCTGATGGCAAAGCTAACACCGGAGCTGTTATCAAACGCTGCTTTAACTCCTGAAAGCTTGACTCACACTTATCTGACCACACAAATTTCTGATTTTTCTTAATCAATTCGGTTAGGGGCATAGAAAGTTTAGAAAATCCTTCGACGAAACGTCGATAATACCCTGCTAACCCGAGAAAACTTCGAATTTCCGTCACAGACTTGGGCCTCGGCCAATTCTTCACTGATTCCACCTTGTTTGGATCGACCATAATTCCATTCTTCCCCACAATATGACCCAGAAAGGATACCTCGGACAACCAGAATTCACACTTTTTGAACTTGGCATACAGCTTGTGATCCCTAAGTCGCTTTAACACCATTCGAAGATGATGCTCGTGCTCCTCTTCTGACCGAGAGTATACAAGAATGTCATCGATAAACACTATAACGCAGTTATCGAGGAAATCCTTGAATACTCTATTCATAAGATCCATAAAGGCCGCAGGAGCATTAGTCAATCCGAATGACATTACCAGAAACTCATAGTGCCCAAATCTGGTTCTAAAAGCAGTCTTCGGTATGTCCTCCTCCCGAATTCTGAGTTGATGATAACCCGACCGTAAATCAATCTTTGAAAACACTGTCTTTCCCTGAAGCTGATCGAACAGATCATCGATCCTAGGCAACGGGTACTTGTTCTTAATCGTCAGCTTGTTTAGTTCCCGATAATCAATACACATTCTGAGGGAACCATCTTTCTTTTTCACAAAAAGAACCGGAGCTCCCCAGGGCGACACACTGGGTCGAATAAACCCAATATCAAGCATCCCCTGAAGTTGTAGCTTAAGCTCCTTGAGTTCCGCTGGAGCCATCCTATATGGAGCTTTAGAAACAGGTTCGACTCCAGGTGCCAAATCAATAACAAAGTCAATCTCTCGCTGTGGCGGCAATCCCGGCAACTCCTCGGGAAACACATCAAGAAAATCTTTCACCACCCGGACTACCTCAGGCCCAAATGTTTCAGGTCTGCTGGAGTCAAATACCACCGCTAGAAATCCTACACAACCATTGCATAGTAAATCCCTAGCTCTCAACACTGAAATAACCGGGATCCGAGACCCCTGAACCGATCCAACATAAACAAATGGATCTTCGCCTTCCGGCTGAAAAGTCACCATTTTACGCCTACAATCTATACTGGCCGAATACTTGGATAAGAAATCCATTTCCAGTATAATATCAAACTCAGTTAGTTTCAATTCTATGAGATCAGTACTCAACTCCCTATCTTCGATCCTAATCGGCATAGACCTAATGCGCCTATTAGAGATAATCAATTCCCCGCTAGGCATTAGGGTTCCAAACCCTCTTTCTAAATTATCACAAGGCCTACCCAAAAGATCAATCACTCTTGTAGCCACATATGAACGTGTAGCTCCCGAGTCGAATAATACTGTAAATAATAAGTTGTTGACGGGAAGCTGACCTGTCACAACAGAAGGACTCGCTGCAGCATCAGCTTGGGTAATGGCAAACACACGAGCAGGAACCGGTTTCACCTCAGCTTTCGGCTCCTCTTTCTTTGCCTGGGGGCAATCTCTCTTGAAATGCCCCACCATGCCACACAAGAAGCATGTCTTCCGGTTACATTCTCCCGGATGATGTTTCTTACACCGTGGACACTCAGGATAAGAGTAACCCTAGCGTCCTCCTCTACCTTGGTTCCCACGGAACCGCTTGCTTTGCCCCGAGCCACCAGAAGCTGGAACAACTTTTCTTTTCTGCTCAGTGGTGGAGTCACCACCATCCCTACCATAAACAGGAGTAGGAATAGTGGGGGTTCCACCACCACTCGGAGTCACCCGGGGCTCCTGAAGGAATTTCACCGCACCCTCGGCTCTCAAAGCCTTTTCAACCATCTCCGCATAAGCGGTTGCCTCAGTAGTAGTAATAACCAAATCATGTCTAATTTTTGCACTCAAACCCGCCAAGTATTTTTCCTTCTTACTGAAGTCAGTTGGCACAATTCCCGCTGCCAACTTGGCCAACCGGTCAAACTTTGTCGTATATTCGATGGCAGACATTCCCTCAGTTTGAACCAACTCGGTGAACTCTTTCCGCTTTGCACTGCGGACTGCTTCATTGTAATACTTGGAGTTAAACAACTCCTTGAATTCTTCCCAGGTCATCAGCGTGACGTCTCGAGTGAGGGTTATTAACTCCCACCACACGAGAGCGTCTTCCTGAAACTGGAAAGTGGCACAGGTTACCCGGTCATTTCCAACCACTCCCATAAAATTGAGGATGCGTTCTATTACCGAAAGCCACTGCTCGGCCTTCATCACATCAGGGCCTCCCAGAAACACTGGAGGTGCCTCTTTTCGAAATCTTTCGTACAACGGTTCCATACGGTTGCCAACAGCAGGTTGTTCTGCTGGCACCGCGGGAACTGCAACACCCTGAACCATTTGAGGAGGCACGGCAGGAGGACCCTGCTGCCTCAATCTTTGGATCTCTTCATCTTGTTGGCGGATTCTATCTTGCATCTCCGCAAACCTTTGCTCCCAATCAGGAGGAGCTTGAGGTGGATTTACAGGGCGACCACCCTGAGCTCTGCCACGGCCACGGCCGCGACCACGAGGATTTTGAGGATTCCTCTGACCGCCTCCAGTCTCAACCATGCCACCCTGACTTCTTATATTTCGCGAGGCGTCCATTTAATAGGACTTAGCCTGCGAATCCATAAGCCAGGCAGGTTAGACAGCGATCAAAATTAACACCGCTCTTAATAACTTAAAGGCAACACACTTTCTTTTCTTTTTAAGAAAACATATTTAATTTAAATCTAATATGCTTCCTAACATGCTTTCACATTCACATTTATTTAAGGTACTAAACAAGTACAGGCTTACTGAACCGTGAACCGAGCTTTCTCTGATGAAGATTGTACATGTCATAGCAAGCTTCGGTAGACAAACCTGGCGGCTCTGATACCAAAATTGTACCGCCCTAATGCTAAGGCACGCTACAGTGCTTTTTCAATAATTGTGCAATCTTTGCTAATCAAAGAAATTTCTCGAAAAACGTGTCAAATTAAAACTTTTGCATTAAATACTAAACTTTGTAATTTAATAAAATATTTACAAGTGTCGGGATCCCGATTTTTAAAACTTTACAAACTTTACTTTTCAAGCATACAATCCAAAATATACAGATTTACAGGTCGCACAGCGACTGTCAAAATACAACTCCCAGATGTCCCGAGACCGAACACTCCAGGTCGCGCCGCTTGACATGTACAATCTCACCCGAGCTCAGGTTCACTCCTGTTCAGCCTTCGCCTTTCCTTTACCTACACATGGAAGCAGAAACTGTGAGTCAACAGACTCAGTAAGAAATGCATATAACATATCATATAATTTCCGACCTGTAAATAGGCGCCCATACACCTATTTACAGAGCTTAACAGATGAGAATGAACGTTCAAACTACTTGTGCTATTGACCATGATATCACTCCTACCAGCTTTATAATTGAGCTGTAGGACTGGCACTATGTTCGTGCCGCTATGATAGCGTCAACAACACCCAAAAGTATAATTGGCCATGATATCACTCTTAACCAGTACGATGCCTGTACTGCTGAACCGACACGATGGTTGTGTCGCTATGATAGTACCAATTCATACTTTCAAGGGAGAATATCACTCTTAACCAGTACGATGCCTGTACTGCTGAACCGACACAATGATTGTGTCGCTATGATATCACCCGAACACATATAATGATACAAACAGCATGCATATATATCATACATATACATACACCCAGATAATCACATCACACATTATACACAGTTCTTACTCCGTTTTCCGAATTCAAGTGTCTTTGGCCAGGCTGAACGGAATTTCTGTGCTAGATGGATGCCCTAATCACATTTTGAAACCGGGTAAGTCACATGATTAAAACCCTAATCCCGGGAAACCCAAAACCAAAACCCTAGGTTCTGTTATACTCTAAAGGGGTTATTCCAACTCTGGAAATGGGGAAACACCCAACCGAGGCACCGAAATGGCAAAAATTGAGAAAATGAAAGGCCTGGGGAACCCTGCCAAAAGCAGGCTGGCCAGGTTTTGTAACCGCAAACCGGCTAGCCGGTTTGCACCAGTATTCCCCAAGCTTTTCATTTGTTGCTCAATTCTTCACCAATTGCCATGAAACCTTCCAGAGCTCCTATTCAATGTACAAACAATATAATCCAGCCAGTAATTCACAGAACAAAACAATAAATATCAACTTGCCATTAAAGCTTAAAGCTTGAACTCAAAGCTTAAAATTGCTCAAAACTAACAACCAATCTCTAAACCAGCTACCATGAACTAAAATCAAGCTAAACAAACCCTAAAATTCGAACTAAGCAAACCTTAAACCCTAACAGCCCCTATAACCCAAAATCACCATTTCAACCTAACTTTAAAAGCTTGAAAAAAAAACAATAACCAATAGGCTAGGGCTTTACCTCACTTGCAATAGATTGAAACCTTGCTGAAAAATCCAAAGAAATCTCAGCCCTTCCCCTTGCTCTTGCTGCCTTCGAAGAGAGAGAGAGAGAAGAAAAAGCTTCTCAACCAAATTTTGCTAATTTTCTAATTTCCTTTATTTTTTGACTTTCCTAACTTAGAAAAGGATTTAATTAAATCTTTGATGCCAAAAAAAAATGGCTAGGTGTCAACCATAAAATTAGCCACCTAATCCCCCCATAAAAGACTAAAATGCCCTTTACATTAAACTTAGGTATTTTCAAAAGCTAGGGGTAAAATGGTTAAATCCCATACCCCGCTCAAACCCGATAATTTATTTTCTCTAACATATTTCCCTCTATGAAATAAGGTTCTAAACTTACCCATGTGATCAATCTAGCCATCCATCGCATTTTCCGTTGTCGCCGAAAAAAAATTACAAAAATAACATATTACACATATAAGCTAGATAATACCCCTAGAGTTTAATAAAATCTCCGGAATTGAGAAATTATAACTCTAATATTTATTTCTAAATATTGGGGTCCACAATTAAATTAATTCACAAATAATAATAAAATAATTAAAATTAGTGCTAATTGCCTTTACTAATCCATAAACTAGAGCGGTCATTACATCATGAGTTTCCTGAAGCCAACACTTTCTATTTATAGAATGCCATCTAGGTTTAGGTTAGAATTGTATGGCATTAAAATAATGAAAAAATAGATGGTAAAAGGCTTGCATAGTGGTCGGCCATATAAGGAAATTGGGTCTCACTTTGCAACTTTCCAATTTTGTTATTTTTCAATCCCATTTTCTCAAAAATACCAATTTTCCAATGTTACCATTTAAATGCCAATTCAAATTATTTAATAACTTAAAAATAATTATTAAATAATATTTTCATTTAATATATTTATTAATTTAGACATATAAAGTCTCTTAATTAATAAATAAACCTAAAACCTCTTTTCTTTACAATTTTGCCCTTGCTTAGTGAAATTCATAAACTACACATAGTCTAACTTTAGAATTATAATTGATTAAACAAAATCAATTAACTGAGTCTTACAAGCAGTATGGTCTCAACTAGTATGGGGACCATGGGTCTATATAACCAAGCTTCCAATAAGTCGAACAGAATTTACCAAGTAAATTCCCTAACTTATTAATTCCTTATTGAATCCACACTTAGAACTTGGAATTGCACTCTCAGTCATATAGAACGCTCTATATG
Organism: Cannabis sativa; assembly: GCF_029168945.1. Taxonomy (NCBI): domain Eukaryota; kingdom Viridiplantae; phylum Streptophyta; class Magnoliopsida; order Rosales; family Cannabaceae; genus Cannabis; species Cannabis sativa. The sequence goes on along the minus strand of NC_083607.1, from coordinate 50,506,478 downwards.
TTCCACAATATAGATACGACATTAGTTATCCATTGTTATAATCCTAATTTGATCAATGACCCTCTAATAAATGATCTACACTGAATAGGAACTAAATTACCCTTACACTTTCAATGTATTTTATCCTTAAAACACTTAGCTCCGTATAAATGATATTTTAGAGAAGTGAAATGATATTTCCACCTTTTATCTCTGTTTATCCAAGCTCGAAGGATATCATCGTTTCACTTCTAAATTCCTATAGAAGTTATAGACTCCATATTTATGTTAGCGCTCCCACTCAATAATACTATCATGTTCCCAAAATATACGTATCACTCTGACACAAAAGTAGGCTTAACTAACAAATCAAAGAACATGTATAGTACTCTTGAGCTCGAACCTAATGATATCAGGATTAAGATCATTTGATCTAGGATCAACAGGTGATATTGAATTGAATAGATAATACGGTAAATTTTAATACATCTAATCAAAGTTCAATATCGGTCCCTTCCGATGTATACTCCATACATCCGATACTTGTAAACTTTGCCAATGCCCTGGAAAGGAGATAACACTTATCCAAGGTGTAAGAATACCTATCGCTGATTATCATGTCAGTCTCAATCCAGTGAACTAACAAATCAAGGAATAAACTTTCGAACATATAATTAAGATTATATTCCACTGTGCTGACAACACTATAATCATTAACAAATTCATATGTTCTGGACTTAAATAGAATTCATACATTATATATATAATCATGAAATTAATCATGTGAACCATGCAACATAAAATGTTATTTCGGATCTTTATTAATAAGTAAATCTGATTATATTGAAATGGGTTTTATTTAGGGCACAAAACCCAGCTCTAAATACACGACTCAGTTTGATCGTTTGGGAAGGTTGACCTTAGGAATCCTGCTAACCGATTTCAGCAAGAAAGAGAAATACCTGGATGGGTTGAATGTGAAGATCAAACATGATTAAATGATTACTACCGATGACAACACCACCTATGCTGATATGGTGGGTAAGGCACTACGAGCTGAGGGTGCAGTGCAGTGCACCTTAGAGTCTCGAGGGACTCTAGTTGTTGGTGGGGCTCCTACTCCTCCTACATCAGGCTTTAGTAAGGGAGGTAATAGAAAAGAAAGGCACCTACTGCAACTAGTGGCTCAAGTCAGAACAAGAGATTTCAAGGGAACCAGGGTCGGGGCAATTGCTAGAGTGGCACCGAAACTCGATACACTTACCTAGAGTGCCCCAATTGTAAAAATCACCATCTAGGGGAGTGTAAAGGGCAGGGGTGTTTTCAGTGCGGTATGCCAGGGCATTAAAAAAGGGATTGTCCTTAACTCAAGACTGAAGCACCGAAGACTGCAACGAAACCCACTCTAGCAAGGGTGTTCGCAGTAACTCAGGCTGATGCAGAAGCCATCCCTTCAGTGGTAACAGGCCAGCTCTAGATCAAGAACCCTTATTTCTCTGTGTTGTTTGACTCTGGGGCCACTCATTCTTATGTGGCGGCCACAATTTTTAGCAAATTGGATAGACCGCATGATAGTTATAAATCAGGGTTTGGAACCCTACTACCTGCGGAGAATTATTCATCTCCAAAAGCTGGATTAGGTCTATGCCAATTAGAATTGAGGATAGGAAGTTGAGTACTGTTTTAATAGAAATGTATTTAGTGGATTTTGATATTATACTGGGAATGGATTTCTTTTCCAAGTACTTATCCAATATTGATTGTAAGAGGAAGATGGTAATCTTCCACCCAGAAGCCGAATAACCGTTTATTTTTGTCGAATCGGTTTGGGGATCTCGGATCCCGGTGATTTCATTACTAACAGTTAAAGAATTGTTACGAGATGGGTGTCTAGGGTTTCTGGCCGTGGTATTGGATACCACTCGGCCTAACTCTATTCGGCCAGAAGACATCAAGGTGGTTCGAGAATTTTTAGATGTTTTTCATGATTAACTTCCAGGTGTACCGCTGCAGGGAGAAATTCATTTTGTCTTTGACTTGGCACCTAGAGCAGAACCGGTTTCTAAGGCCCCTAACAGAATGGCTCCAGCAAAACTTAAAGAACTGAAAATTCAACTCCAGGGGTTGCTTGACATAGGATTTTTGGGCCTAGTGTGTCACCCAGAGGAGCTCCAGTATTGTTTGTTAAGAAGAAAGATGGGTCATTGCGAATGTGCATTGACTACTGGGATTTGAATAAGCTAACAATCTAGAATAAATATCATTTACCTAGGATCGATGATCTTTTTGATCAACTTCAGGGGAAGACAGTCTTTTCAAAGATTGATCTCAGATCGGGCTATCATCAATTGAGAATCCGAGAGGAGGACATTCCAAAGATAGCTTTCCGCACTAGGTATGGACATTATGAATTTCTGGTTATGTCTTTTGGACTAACCAACGCTCCTGCAACTTTTATGGATCTGATGAATAGGGTATTCAAGGATTTCCTCGATATTTGTGTTATTATGTTTATGAACGACATCCTTATGTACTCTCAATCAAAAGAGGAGCATGAGCAACATCTCCAAATGGTTCTGCAATGGCTTCGAGAACATAAGTTATACACCAAATGCAAGAAGTGCAAATTTTGGCTATCTCAGGTGTCCTTCCTTTGGCACATTATTAGAAAAGACGGGATCAAGGTGGATTTAGGAAAGATAGAATCTATCAGGGATTGGTCGAGACCGAAAATCGTTACAGAAGTTAGAAGCTTCTTGGGTCTGGCTGGTTATTATCGTCGTTTCATTGAAGGGTTTTCCAAAATTTCAACACCCTTAACCGAGCTCACTAAAAAGAATCAGCGCTTTGTGTGGACAGATAAGTGTGAAGCAAATTTTCAGGAGCTGAAATAGAGATTGATCACACCTCTAGTGTTATCCCTACCTTTTGATAAAGAGAAGTTCGTGGCTTATTGTGATGCATCCAGACTGGGTCTGGGGTGTGTATTGATGCAGGCCGATTCGGTTATTGCCTATGCCTCCCGTTAGTTGAAAGATTATGAACAGCGGTACCCGACTCATGACCTAGAACTTGCCGCGATAGTGTTTACTTTGAAGATTTGGCGGAATTATCTCTACGGGGAGAGATGTGAAACTTATACTGACCATAAGAGCCTCAAATACTTCTTTACTCAGAAAGACTTGAATATGAGGCAGAGGTGTTGGTTAGAGTTGGTTAAGGATTACGATTGTGAGATCCTTTACCATCCTAGGAAGGCCAATATAGTGGTCGATGCCCTGAGCAGGAAGGGTCCCAGATAAGTAACTAGTATGGTTCAGATTTCACCTCAATTAGCAGAGGACATGGTCAGATGAAGCATCGAGTTTGTTGTAGGAAAACTTCATAACTTGACGCTACAATCTGATCTGTTAGAACGAATTAAAGCTACCCAGTTAACTGATCCAGAGTTAGTGAAACTCACAGAAGAGGTATCAGCTGGTCAAGTTAGATACTTTATAGTATCAGACACTGGAATGTTGTTGTTGAAGACTAGGGTTTGTCTTCCAAGTAGTGCGGAACTTAGAAATGAAATTCTTGAAGAGGCTCATATTACTCCATATCCCTTGCATCCCAGCACCACCAAGATGTATCAAGATTTGAAACCCTACTTCTGGTGGAGCGAAATGAAGAAGAATGTGGTAGAATTTGTATCGCAATGCCTAACTTGTCAGTAGATTAAGGTTGAACATCAAAGACCGGTAGGTTATTTGCAGCCTTTAACACTACCTGAATGGAAGTGGGAAGATATTACGATGGACTTTGTGGTTGGATTACCTTGAACCACAGGGTTATTTGATTCAATTTGGGTTGTGGTAGATCAATTTATAAAGTCTGCACATTTTCTACCAGTTAAAATAGCCTTTTCAGTGGATCAGTATGAGGATTTATACGTTAAGGAGATAGTAAGATTACATGGAGTACCAAAGTCTATAGTTTCGGATAGAGATCAGAAATTTACTTCTAAATTCTGGCACATTTTGCAACGGGCTATGGGTACCAAACTAAAATTCAATACAGCTTTCCATCCTCAGACTGATGGACAGTCCGAAAGGACAATACAGAAACTAGAAGATATGTTGCGAGCCTGTGTTATGGATTTCGAGGGCTCCTAGAGTAAGTACCTACCGTTGATAGAGTTCTCGTACAATAACTGTTATCAGAGTACAATAGGGATGGCTCCCTATGAATTTTTATATGGCAGAAAGTATAGATCTCCCATTCATTTGGATGAAACAGGGGAGAAGAAATACCTAGGTCCAGAATCTGTACAACGGACCAATGAAGCAATTAAGAAGATTAAAGCTAGAATGCTTGCCTCTCAGAGCAGGTAAAAGAGTTATGTAGATTCGAAGTATAGAAATGTAGAGTTTAAAGTAGGGGATCATGTGTTGATTCTGTTCTTACGAGTGTCTCCAATGAAGGGGATCAAGCATTTTGGGAAAAGAGGCAAGTTATGTCCTATATTTATAAGACCTTCAAGATTCTCGAGAAGGTTGGACAAGTGGCATATCGATTAGCTTTGCCTCCAACTCTTTCAGTAGTTCACAACGTATTCCATGCCTCTATGTTAAGGAAGTACATTTCAGCCCCTACTCATGTACTGAGTTGTGTAGGTCAAGAGCTTCAACAAGACTTGTCATATGAAGAACAGCCAGTTCAGATCCTTGACAGAAAGGATAAGGTTCTTCGGAACAAGACCATAGCTTTGGTCAAGCTACTCTGGTGAAACAGCAAGGTGGAGGAAGCCACATGGGAGTTAGAATCTGATATGAGATCTCAATATCCAAAGTTGTTTAGGTTAGATTTCGAGGACGAAATCCTTTTAAGGGGGGATAATTATGAAGACCGCTGAGCTTTAATTTAGAAATTAGCAGATATTTAGGGTTTAATTATGGAAATTGTTTATTAATTTAAATTAGTTAGGGTGCTACAAAATTCTTTAAATCTTGAACAGTTAAGTTGTCCCAAGTTTGTAGGAGTTGTTGGACATCTTCTAGAAGGCCTATACAAAGAACCACATCCCATTTAGGCATCTTAATGCAGGATGTAAGTTAACTGTCCTTCTACAGGCTGTAAGTTGCCCGACCTTCTACAGGCTATAGCTACCTGGCCTTCTGCAGGCTTTAAGCGGCGAACCTTCTACAGGCTGTAAGTTGTCCAACCTTTTGCCGGATGTAAGTTGCCCGACCTTCTACATGTTGTAAGATGTTTGGCCTTCAACAGGCTTTAAGGTGCCCTACATTCTATAGGCTGTAAGCTACCCGACCTTTTGGAGGTTGTAAGTTGTCTGGTCTTCTATAGGCTATAAGTTGTCTGGCTTTCTGCAGGCTGTAAGCTCTCCAACCTGCTAGTTATCCTACTGGGGTCTTGTCAATACTTGTGCATCTCTATCTTTGCTCTTGACTTCGAAGCTCCGCAGAATGTACCTTTCTTATTGTAATGTTTTTGCCACGTGTCTGCTAGTTTCGGCCACGTGAAGGTGCCACGTCTGTTGGAAAAAATTAGGGTAAATTTAAAGAGGTATTTTTCGTAAATAAAAAATTTAAAGAGTAAAAAAGAAAAAAAAAATCTGTGTTGATATATTTTTGTAAATTTTCCAAATTTTTAGTCTACATAAATTTTTCAAGAAAAAGCCCAAATTTATATTTGGCTTCCTTATGTATTTATGGGAAATTATAACAAATGGCCCCAAATCATTGGACTATGTCAGTAAATGTCCTTATTTCAAAACTTGTAGAGAAATGTCCCTTTTTACAGGCTATTTATTATTTATATTGTTTTTTCCCACATAAAAAAAATGAATATTTTTTTAGAATTAGAAGTATATTACTTAAATATTATAGTATATCTATATTAATTTTGTTAATTTTTTTTTTTTATTTGAAAGTTATGTCGATTTTTTTAATTTTTTATGAGTTGTGGGTTGTTGGTATATAAATTGTATTGTATAGTATATTATAATTCCTAGATAATTTTTATTTTTATTTTACTTGTATAATAGTGGTAAATAATTTTGTTGGCATAATACAAATATTTTAATGTATATATATAATTTTATTGGCATGCTACATATATTTAATAATTATTTTTATATATTTTAATTGTATGAATGTATTATTTATTTTAAATAATATTTAATTAGTTTCTATTTTATTATATATAATGGTGGTATATAATTTCATTGTCATGGTATATAATTTGGTTAGTATAGTATACACATACATATATATATATTAGGTATATATTTTTTTTTATTATTATTGTTAATATGTATTTTTTGTTATACGGTATATTACTTTTTTAAAATAATATTTAAGTTCTATTTGTTATTTTATTTTTGTTGACATGATAAATAAATTTATCAGCATCTTATATATTTTATTTTTATTTGTTGTTATTATATATATATTTCTATTGTAAGGTGTATATTTTTTATTATATCTATATAAGTTTTATGGTATGGTATATCATTTTATTTTAGAGCATTCATGTTTAGTTTTTATTATATTTTATATAAAGCTGATATATTATTTTGTTAATATGGTATACACTATTTCTTTAATAATATTATATTATATTATTTTATTTTTTGTTGTCGGTATATATATTTTGCTGTATGGTATGTGATTTTTGTTGTCTATAGTATATTATTTATTATCTCAATTTCGGCACTCTGACGTGGCATCACACGATGGTGACACGCGGAATCAACTCCGGGTATCTGCTCGGAAGATACAGGCCGAACAAGATGCCTCATATGCTTGCTCAAGACAAAGCAATAAGCAGCCTGCCCAGAACGACAAACACTTAGCGAATTTAACTTTTGCACCGTGAGTCATCAAGGAAAACCCTATAACTTGAGATCAAATTACAGACATATGGAAAGCTGTCGAAATCCCAGGATCAGTGTATTCTGTATTTACTACGCAATCTTTCTGCTTATATCAATTGTAACGAGAAGGGAAATACTTCCTCTCCAAGCTCATAGCCCTATAAATAGTGATGCATATTCACTGGGCAAAGACTCGAAAACATTCTAGTTGAGAGATTTTGTCTAAGAATTCACATTCAGATATACTATTGCAAGAGCTATAAGAAACGGAACCTTTCTCCTTGTTTTGAGTCAATACAAATAACGAGGATTAGGTTATTACCGAACTGCTCGGGGCTAAACCTCTATAAAATTCTTGTGTCTTTATATTGGTTTATTATATTTCAATTGATATAAACTACTTGTCGCTTACTAAATTAGACTCACTGTCGTTGGCTAAAAGCGAGGTCAACATTTTGGTGATCTCATTGAGAGCAGAATAAAGGATCGCTCTTCATTCTAAATTTAATCACAAGTACGATGGTGGTACATACTCGTAGGGGCGTCGTTTATCCGGCAAATCCACAGGCAGTGGATCCTGCACTGTAGAATCCCAGAAACACGAGGGTTCCGCCAGCTGTCAATCCTTGACAACCGTCAAACGCAGGTCACGGTGTGATGACTCCTGTAGATTAAATCGCACCTGGTGTGCCAGAGACTGGGAATACCAGTTCAGCAGCCAACCTGGGCATTCATAACACAGTTGTTCCGCCCGCTACCAATGTTAAACGACCATTGGAGATGACACTGAGATCCAAAATCTCTATGCTGCTTTTGGACTCATGCAAGGTCATACCAACATCCTACATCATGATCAGGAGGAACTTCGCGCTGCGGTAAATCTCGCGTTCGAAGAGCAGAGGCACATGTTTGCCGAATGGAGGGAAAAATAGATGGAAGCGTTAAGGGCTCATCATGCATAGATTGACAATCGTAGTCGGTAAGCCACTGTGCTCATCAGGCAGCAACCCCCGAATGTCATCCCCCTGGGTGAAACAGACCAAGATCCAACGATGAATACCTCTCAGACTATAAATGGTCAGCCGCCAAATCTCCGGTCACTGGTTCCGCCTGTGGGCCAAGTAGTAGGTGGGAAGACCTTGTCTAGTAATCATCGGGAGAAGTCATACCCGGTAATTCCAACCAGGTTAATGGTGCCAGTCAGCATATTAACCAAACCAACCAATCACTGAGACAGCCAGGCGCTTCTGTATTCGAAAGGTTGGGGATGACTCATGATCTCAAAAACGATCTAAATAGGATCGAGGAGAGGAGTGGACGATTAACTTGACACGCCGATCGTATAGCTCGGAACCCATGCTCAAATTCCCGCTTAGAAAGATACTGACGTGGCTCAGATTGGCCAAAATGTCGAGCAGGTTAGTCCAGCTGTGCAGGCATAACTAGAACAACTAAAGAATATGTTCCAAGGCATGGTCAGTCAGAGAAATAATGATCTCGTGTTTGACCGAGCACGTGGGACTCCTTTCTCCCTCGAGATCAATCTCCTGGCATTGCCCCACAAGTTTAAAATGCCAACCTTAAAGATGTACACTGGAAAAGAAGATCCTCTTTTCCACCTCAAGTATTTCGAGATGCAAATGGATCTGTAGGGGATACGAGGAGATGTATGTTGCAGAATTTTTCCTGCAACCCTCTTAGAAGCCGCCCAGCAATGGTACTTCAAGCTGGCACCAGGAAACTTCAACTCATGGAAGGCTTTCTCCTCGGATATCAATGCACAATTTTCCCCCTCCCGCCAACTTCCGTTGCACCTAGAAGACCTGGTCGTAGTCAAGCAAAGACCAGGCGAGCATCTTTGAGCCTACATCAGCAGATTCATGACGAAGGTGACTAAGGTTTCACGGGTAACTAAAGATGGAAAGTTGTCCGCGATACTGGGGGCATTGAAGTCCTTGGTGAGCTCTGGAAAGACATAAGGAAGAACGGTCTGGTAGACTCAATGAGCGATTTTCTTGACCGTGCTGAAGGCTTCATCAATGAGCAGAAGGTGAGCAAAAATCTGGCAAGCCAAATTCTCCTTCCGCTGGGACATCCGCCCAACTCCCCCATTACCCAAGTAATTCAAGCTCAAACGGTAAACATTCCAGCAACAACAATACACAAGGGAATGGGAAGAAGGGAAAGTTCACCAGTAAAACCGAATAAGCTCTGCGGGAGAATCAAGCCAAGTACACGACATTTACCATCTTGACTGAGGATATAGAAAGTGTTTACATGGTCACTCAGTCACTAGCCTCGTACAAGAAGCCTGCGCCTATGAAAAAATATGTCAGCAAGAGAGACATGACCAAGTTCTGTCAATTTCATGGAGACTACGGCCACGACACAAATGAATGCAACAATCTGAAGCGGGAAATTGAATTCCTGATAAAGAAAAATAACCCACATGTATGAAAGTATGTCAAGGACGATCAAAATCAGAGAGGTGATAATAACCAAGACTTGTTACCTCTACCAGTAAATGGGCATCTCCAAGTCATTGTTTGAGGCCCGCACATAGCAGGAGATTCGGGCAAAGCCTAAAATCCCACGGGCAGGGGAGCCCACCATAACATTCAACGACAAAGATGCTGTCAAGATCAGGTTTTCGCACAATGACCCGAAGGTCGTGGAGGTCCAGATAGCTAATAAGATGGTTGCCAGAACCATGATAGATAATGGAATTTCTTCCAACATCTTATTCAAGACTACCTATGAAAAGATGGGGCTCCAGCTCAAAGATCTAACCCCCTGTCTCCTGCATGTGTATGGTTTCTCTGGTCAAGGAGTCGCACCTCTAGGGAAAATTCGCCCACCCCTCACTGTTGGGAAAGCTCCGACGAGCATAACTATAATGGCACAATTTCTGGTATTGGACGTTCCATCAGCCTTCAACGTCATGCTAGGCCGACCAGCCCTGTATGACTTAAAGGTTGTTACGTCGATATTCCATTCATGCCTAAAGTTTCCAACAAAGAATGGGGTAGGGTGTCTGAAAGGAAACCAGTAGATTGCTAGGGAATGTTACAACCTTGCAATGGCCAAGGCTAAGATGGAAGTATCCTCCAGCCAGAGCACGGACAAGGGAAAAAACATTTCCAAGTAGGGAACTTCCCAAGGCGGGGATGAAGATGTGGATCCTCGACTTGGGGACCCAAGCAGCAATGTTTGACCTGTGGAAGAATTAGAAGAGATCGAGATCGATCCAAATATCCCGGCCAGAGGCTAAAAATTGGAAAAGATTTGTTGCTCGAAGTAAAATCAGCATTGATAAAATTTCTGAGAGCAAACCTGGACGTTTTGGCCTGGTCACATGAAGATATGGTCGGAATTTATCCTTCTGTAATTTTGCACGTCCTAAATACTGATCCCAACTTCCGACCAGTTCAACAAAATTGATGGCTATTGGACAAAGAGCGAGCACTAGCCCTAAAGGAAGAGGTAGAGAAGCTACGCAACAATAATTTCATAATTGAAGCTTTCTACCTAGCTTGGGTTGCAAATCCTGTACTGGTACCCAAGCCGAATAAGAAATGGCGAGTGTCTATTGATTTCACGGACCTCAACAAAGCATGCCCCAAAGACTGTTTTCCACTTCCAAGAATTGATCAGCTCGTGGATGCAACAGCAGGGCATGAAACATAAAGCTTTATGGACGCTTATTCGGGGTACAATCAAATAAAAATGCATCAACCAGACCAAGAGCATACAAGTTTCTAAACAGATATGGGTCTATATTGCTACAAAGTCATGCCATTTGGTCTAAAAAATGCTGGAGCCACATACCAAAGATTAGTACACAAAATTTTTAAATAACAGATCGGGTGAAACATGGAAGTGTATGTGGATGACATGCTCGTCAAATCAAGGAAGGCTGGGGGGCACATAGATGACCTGGACAAATGCTTCAAAGTCCTCAGGAAGTACAACATGAAACTAAATCCCTTAAAGTGCTCCTTTGGAGTCAGCTCGGGAAGGTTTCTGGGCTTCATTGTCAATGCCCGAGGAATCGAAGCCAATACAGAGAAGATTCAAGCCCTCCTAGATATGAAGTCGCCAACAAGAACCAACAAAGTGCAAAGCTTGACTGGTCAGATCACCGCACTTAGCAGATTTGTTTCAAAATCAATAGACAAGTGTGTCCCATTCTTCAACATCCTACAAGGAAATAAGCAATTCGAGTGGACGGAAGAATGTGAAAAAGCTTTTCGGGAGCTAAGAATGCAACTCGCAAAGCCTCCCGTACTCTCGAAAACTTTGGACAAAGAAGAACTTGGGATATACTTAGCTGTCACGGAGCATGCTATGAGTGTCGTGCTGATCAGAGCAGAAAACAACATACAACACCCAGTCTATTACATTAGAAAAAGACTCATTGAGACCGAGGGACGGTACCCATTGATAGAGAAACTCACTTACTACTTGATTCTAGCAACAAGAAAGCTAAGGCCCTATTTTCAAGCTCATCCTATTCGGGTGTACACTGACCAACCATTACGCCAAATATTTCAAAAGTCAGATGCCTCTAGATGGTTACTCAAGTGGGCAGTGGAGCTGGGACAGTACGAAATTATCTTCCAACCCCGAACAGCAATCAAAGGCCATGCCCTAGTAGACTTTGTGGTAGAATGCACAGACAAAGAAGAAAGCATACCAAAAAGGAACCCCGAGCCGGTACAAACACCTCAACCAAGTAACAGTGAAGATAAGCCGACTTGGAAACTACACGTGCACGGATCGGCTACAGATCAGCTATCTGGTGCAGGAATCGCCCTTGTCACGCCTCGGGGCAACACCTGCACGCTGCAGTCAAATTTGGACTCAAGGCATTCTTGGGTTTTATGCCCTAAATAAAACTCATTTCATATAATCAGATTTACTTATTAATAAAGATCAGAAATAACATTTTATGTTGCATGGTTCACATGATTTATTTCATGATTATATGTATATAATGTATGAATTCTTTTTAAGTCCAGAACATATGAGTTGGTTAAAGATTATAGTGTTGTCAGCACAGTGGAATATAATCTTAATCATATGTTCAAAAGTTTATTCCCTGATTTGTCAGAACACTGGATTTAGACTGACATGGTATAATCAGTGATATATATTCTTACACCTTGGAAAAGTGTTATGTCCTTTCCAAGACATTGGAAAAGTCTACCAGTATCGGATGTATGGAGTATACATCGGAAGGGACCGATATTGAACTTTGATTAGATATATTAAAACTTACCGTAATATCTATTCAATTCAATATCACCTGCTGATCCTAGATCAAATGATCTCAATCCTGATATGGTTAGGTTCAATCTCAAGAGTGTTATTCGTGTTCTTTGATTTGTTAAGTTAAGCCTACTTTTGGGTCAGGGTGATACTTACATTTTGGGAACACGGTAATGCAATTGAGTGGGAGCGCTAACATAAATATGGAATCTATAGCTTCTATTTGGCAAATAGAAGTAAAGGATGATTTCCTTCGAGCTTAACCAAACGAAGATAAATGGTGGAGATCTCATTTCACTTAGGTGAAATATCATTTATACAGGGTTAAGTGTTTTAAGGATAAAATACATTGAAGGTGTAGCGGTAACAGTAGTGCCTTTTCAATGTAGATCATCTATATAGAGGATCATTGATCACATTAGGGTTACAACAATGGATAACTAATGACGTGTCTATATCGTGGAACATATATAGCGTTCTATATGACTGAGAGTGCAATTCCAAGTTCTAAGTCTGGATTCAATGAGGAATTAATAAGTTAGGTAATTTACTTGGTTAATTCGGTTCGACTTATTGGAAGCTCGGTTATATAGACCCATGGTCCCCATACTAGTTGAGACCATACTGCTTGTAAGACTCAGTTAATTGATTTTAATTAATCAATTATAATTCTAAAAGTTAGACTATGTCTACTTTATGAATTCTCACAGTTTAAGGATGAAAAAGTAAAGAAAAGGGATCTAAGTTTAATTATTAATTGAGAGACTTTGCGTGTCTAATTAATAATTATTTTAAATGAAAATATTATTTAATAATCTATTTTAGTTATTAAATAATTAGTTTTGGCATTTAAATGATTAGAATTGGAAAAATGGCATTTTTGGAGAAATAGAAATAAAATTGAGGAAACTGCAAAATCCAAGTGAGGCCCATATCACCCTATGGTCGGGCACCTCTTTGTGATTTTCCCAATTATTATTTTCATTTTTAATTGCCATGTAATTGCTAATCAAAGCCTAGCAATAATAGGAAAGTGGTGGATCACACTAAATAAGGCAGTTAATCAATTACACAGTAAAAGAGGAAATTGTTTATTTGGAAAGTTGTGCTCTCCCTTTTCCCTATATAAAGCAACCTTTGTTCTCTTCTCTTGCATGTCCTTGTATGCATCATAAGCCACGAAATTAAGAGAGAAAAGAGAGAGAAAATTTCGAAATCCTTGTGAGATGAGTAGTGCACACACACATCAAGCGGTATCTCAATCATAGTATGTAAGACTATGGAAATTCTACATCAAAGAATGAGAAAAGAAGATCCAGGTTTAGATCTTGGTGATGTTCTTCTACAGAAAGGAATCAAGGGCTAGAGATCTGAACGGAAGGAGTCATATTATTCCGCTGCACCCACTGTAAGGTTTTCTAACTTTATATATGTTTATTTTCATTGTTTTAGAATTCATATTAGATCTTGGTAAAATAATTTCCAACAACTGGCACCAGAGTCATGGTGATGATTTAGTTTCATGTAATATGAATTAAAACAATGTTATATATGTTTTTGTGTTGATTTGGATGGTTTCATGTGGTTTATGTGTTAGTTGATGAATGTTGATGTTGTCCGAAATTTTTCCATCAAAATATATTTTTTCAATTTTATAAAATATTTTATTTGGATTCCTTGTGAAAAATTAAGAAATTTTGTTTTTTACGAAACTCGATTCTGATAAAAATTGAGAAAGTTATGAATTTTGGAAAATCGGGATTTCGGGTATGCATGGTGCTCAATCACGAGCGCGTGACACGCCCCTGTGCACCCTGCCAGCGCCCATGAGTCTCGCCCATGGAACCCTGCAGCCCGCCGAGGTTTCTCGGCAGATGGGGCTGCATCCCTTCGATCTGCGCGCGCATGAAGGCTGCGTGCAGCCTGTTGCACGCCCATTCCTGGGCAATTTCCCAAAAGTTGCGATTTTTGGGGGTTTTCCCCAAAAATCCAATTTTTTCATGGGATTGTTTCCCAAAATTTATTTTTCCAATTTTAAATATTTCTAAATTGAAATGTTTCCAATTTTAAATATTTTCAATTTGGAATTTTTCCAATTTTTAAATATTTCTATTTTGGAATGTTTCCAATTTTAAATATTTCCTATTATGGTCAGATTTAAAAATTTGTTAACTTCTTTAATATTTATTTATTATTTAATTATACGATTAGATATTTTGATATTTAAGATATTTTAAATTAAAAGATAACTTTGTCTTTTTATTTAAAATATTATATTAAAATTATCTTATATGACAAATTAAATAATTAATAAATTTGAAATTAAGATAGATATTTTTATAGATATACTTACTGTAACGCCCTAATGCTAAGGCACGCTACAGTGCTTTTTCAATTATTGTGCAATCTTTGGTAATCAAAGAAATTTCTCGAAAAACGTGTAAAATTAAAACTTTTACTTTAATTATTAAACTTTATAATATAATATAATATTTACAAATTCCAGGATCCCGATTTCAAACTTTTTAAAATTCACTGTTTAAACTTTACATTTCAAAATACATAATTTTCAGGTCGCACAGCGACTTTCAAAATATAACTCCCAGATGTCCCGAGACCGAACACTCCAGGTCGTGCCGCTTGACATGTACAACCTCACCCGAGCTCAGGTTCACTCCTGTTCAGCCTTCTCCTTTCCTTTACCTACACATGGAAGCAGAAACTGTGAGTCAACAGACTCAGTAAGAAATGCATATAACATACCATATAATTTCCGACCTGTAAATAGGCGCCCATACACCTATTTACAGAGCTTAACAGATGAGTATGAACGTTCAACACCAGGGTACAACCACTATACCACATACACATCGTACCTCACTGTACGAGTGTTGGTAGGGTTTATCCCGATTACTGAGTAACACTGAGTGATGTACCACACACCTTAGCATTTTCCCATGCTTGTGTTGGTATCACTGTGTCGTACTCACAATCATAATAATCACTATACCAATGCACTCTATAACTTATTCATACAAGTGTTGGTAGTGCTTAACATAATTCAAGCATGCATATATAAACACATATACACACATTCAGATAATCACATCATACATTATACACAGTTCTTACCTGTTTTCCGAATTCAAGTGTGCTGGCCGACCTAAACGGAATTCACGTGCTAGATGGATGCCCTAATCACAATAATAGTAATACAGATGAGGGACTCGCTAAATAACTTTCCGGGACTTTAAACTTGAAACTAAAAGTTTCCCTATCGATAAACCTCATGGCAATACCCTAAATATCTCAAAATTGGCCAAAACTAGGGTTCTGGAAATTCCCCCAATAGGCAGACCGGTTCCCAACCGGCATCCCGGTTCTGGGTCACCAACCGGTCGACCGGTTGGTATTGGCCTCCCGAGCCGAATTCGGTTCTCCGCTGGGAACCAAAAATCTTCCCCCTTAATTCAAATCAAGCCCAAACTTTACCAAACTCTCCAGTATACCTATACAATGCATACACAATGATTTCCAGGCAGTATTTCACAGAATAAAACAATAAATCTCCACTTGCCATTAAAGCTCAAAGCTTGAACTCAAAGCTTAAAATTGTATAAAACTAACAATCAATCTCTAAACCAGCTACCATGAACTAAAATTAAGCCAAACAAACCCTAAAATTCGAACTAAGCAAACCTCAAACCCTAACAGCCCCTATAACCCAAAATCACTTCTTGAAACCAAAAGACAACTTCATGAACTTGAAAAAGAAAGGAGCTAGGGTTACCTTAGTTATTTTTCCTTGAATCCTTGGTTGAAAACACAGAAAATTATGAAGAAAAATTGAGTTTTCCTTCTGGTTTGTGAGGGCCGAACACCAAGAGAGAGAAAGGAGAAATGATTTCTCTAATTTTAATTTCTTTTTCAAAGTAAAACCCCTTTTCATTCAATTATATTAAAATAAAATAGGTGTCATCGCCCAAGGCTGCCACCTAACCCTCATTTAACCAATTTACTAATGACTAAAATGCCCTTAAGATTACAACTTAGGTATTTTTAAAGCTACGGGTAAAATGGTCAATTTCCATAACCCCGCTCAATCTCGATAATTTATTTTCTCTAAAATATTTCCCTTCTAAACTTACCCATGTGATCAATCTAGCCATCCATCGCATTTTCCGTTGTCGCCGAGCAAAATTACAAAATTAACATATTTCACATATAAGCTAAATAATACCCCTAGAGTTTAATAAAATCTCCGGAATTGAGAAATTATAACTCTAATATTTATTTCTAAATATTGGGGTCCACATTTAAAATTAGTTCACAAATAATAATAAAATAATAAAAATTAGTGCTAATTGCCTTTACTAATCCAAATTACTAGAGCAGTCATTACAATTATCCCCATGTTAATAGGATTTCGTCCCCGAAATCTAACCTGAATAGCTCTGGATGTTGAGTCCTCATATCTGACTCCAATTCCCAGGTGGCTTCTTCCACCTTACTGTTCCTCCAGAGCACCTTAACCAGTGCAATAGTCTTGTTGCGAAGAACTTTTTCTTTTCTATCCAAAATCTGAACAGGTTGCTCCTCATAGGATAAGTCTGGTTGTAGTTCAAGGGCTTCATAACTCAAGATATGAGTCGGGTCTGACACGTATTTCCTTAACATAGAGATGTGAAATACGTCATGAACAGCTGATAAATCTGGTGGTAAGGCTAGCCGATACGCTACCTGCCCGACCTTCTCGAGTATCTGAAATGGCCCAATGAACCTAGGGCTTAACTTACCCTTCTTCGCGAAGCGCCTAATACCCTTCATTGGTGAAACCCGCAGGAAAACATGTTCCCTTGCCTGAAATGTAACATCTCTGCGCTTCGGATCAGCATAACTTTTCTGCCTACTTTGAGAAGCAAGCATCCGAGCCTTGATCTTATCAATAGCTTCATTGGTCCTCTGCACTAACTCTGGACCCAGGTACTTCCTTTCTCCTGTCTCGTCCCAATGGATAGGAGAACGACATTTTCTACCATATAACATCTCATAGGGAGCCATCCCTATTGTACTTTGGTAGCTGTTGTTGTAGGAGAATTCAATTAAAGGCAAGTACTTACTCCATGAACCCTCAAAGTCAATGACACAGGCTCGCAGTAGGTCTTCCAAAATCTGGATAGTTCTTTCTGACTGACCATCAGTCTGAGGGTGAAAGGTTGTACTAAACTTTAACTTGGTACCCATAGCCTTGTGAAGACTCACCCAAAACTTTGATGTGAACTTTGGATCCCTATCTGATACAATAGATTTAGGGGCTCCATGGAGACGAACTATCTCTTTCACATACAATTCAGCATACTGATCCACTGAATAGGTAACTTTCACTGGTAGAAAGTGAGCCGACTTTGTGAATCTGTCCACAATGACCCATACAAAATCATACATTCCTGTAGTTCTAGGTAAACCAGTTACAAAGTCCATTGCGATGTCCTCCCACTTCCATTCTGGAAGGACTAAAGGTTGCAATAACCCTGCCGGCCTCTGATGTTCAGCCTTAATCTGCTGGCAGGTTAAACACTTGGACACATAGTCCACCACATCTCTTTTCATCCCATACCACCAGAAGTAGGGTTTCAAATCCTGATACATCTTGGTGGTTCCCGGATGCAATGAATAAGGCGTGGTGTGAGCTTCATCCAGTATTTCTTTCTTAAGCTCATCAACACTAGGAACACAAACTCGAGCTTTATATAACAACATTCCACTGCTCGAGACTGAAAAGCCTCTAGGCCGACCAGCCACTACTTCATCTCGAACGTTAACTAGCTCGGGATCTTCTAGTTGTGCCTTTCTGATTCTCTCCAACAGATCAGATTGGAGGGTTAAATTATGTAATTTCCCGACCACGAACTCAATTCCTGCACTAACCATTTCCGAGGCTAGTTGAGGAGCTATCATAACCGTAGTACACACTTGACCGGGACATTTCTGCTTAGAGCATCGGCCATAACATTGGCTTTCCCGGGGTGATACAGTATTTCACAATCGTAGTCTTTAACTAACTCCAACCACCTTCTCTGCCACATATTCAAATCTTTTTGGGTGAAAAAGTATTTAAGACTTTTATGATCAGTATAAATTTCACACTTTTCACCGTAAAGATAATGTCGCCATATCTTTAAAGCAAAAACCACAGCAGCGAGCTCTAAATCATGAGTTGGGTAACGCTGCTCATAATCCTTCAGTTGACGAGAGGCATAAGCTATGACTCTGTCAGCTTGCATCAGAACACATCCCAGACCCTGTCTGGATGCATCACAATAAACAACAAATTTCTCTTGATCTGATGGCAAAGCTAACACCGGAGCGGTTATCAAACGCTGCTTCAATTCCTGAAAGCTTGATTCACACTTATCTGACCACACAAATCTCTAATTTTTCTTGGTCAATTCGGTTAGGGGCATAGAAAGTTTAGAAAATCCTTCGACGAAACGTCGATAATACCCTGCTAACCCGAGAAAACTTCGAACTTCTGTCACAGACTTGGGCCTCGGCCAATTCTTCACTGATTCTATCTTGTTTGGATCGACCATAATTCCATTTTCCCAACAATATGACCCAAAAAGGACACCTCGGACAACCAGAATTCACACTTTTTGAACTTGGCATACAGCTTGTGATCCCTAAGTCGCTGTAACACCATTCGAAGATGATGCTCGTGCTCCTCTTCTGACTGAGAGTATACAAGAATGTCATCGATAAACACTATAACGCAGTTATCGAGGAAATCCTTGAACACCCTATTCATGAGATCCATAAAGGCCGCAAGAGCATTAGTCAATCCGAATGACATTACCAGAAACTTATAGTGCCCATACCTGGTTCTAAAAGCAGTCTTCGGTATGTCCTCCTCCCGAATTCGGAGTTGATGATAACCAGACCATAAATCAATCTTCGAAAACACTGTCTTTCCCTGAAGCTGATCGAACAGATCATCGATCCTAGGCAACGGGTACTTGTTCTTAATCGTCAGCTTGTTTAGTTCCCGATAATCAATACACATTCTGAGGGAACCATCTTTCTTTTTCACAAAAAGAAACGGAGCTCCCCAGGGCGATACACTAGGTCGAATAAACCCAATGTCCAGCATCCCCTGAAGTTGTAACTTAAGCTCCTTGAGTTTCGCTGGAGCCATCCTATATGGAGCTTTAGAAACAGGTTCGACTCCAGGTGCCAAATCAATTACAAAGTCAATCTCTCGTTGTGGCGGCAATCCCGGCAACTCCTCGGGAAACACATCAAGAAAATCTTTCACCACCCGGACTACCTCAGGCCCAAATTTTTCAGGTCTGCTGGAGTCAAATACCACTGCTAGAAATCCTACACAACCATTGCATAGTAAATCCCTAGCCCCCAGCACAGAAATAACCGGGAGCCGAGACCCCTGAACTGATCCGACATAAACAAATGGATCTTCACCTTCCGGCTGAAAAGTCACCATTTTACGCCTACAATCTATACTGGCCGAATACTTGGATAGAAAATCCATTCCCAGTATAATATCAAACTCAGTTAATTTCAATTCTATGAGATCAGTACTCAATTCCCTATCTTCGATCCTAATCGGCATAGACCTAATGCGCCTATTAGAGATAACCGATTCCCCGCTAGGCATTAGGGTTCCAAACCCTCTTTCTAAAATATCACAAGGCCTACCCAAAAGATCAATCACTCTTGTAGCCACATATGAACGTGTAGCTCCCGAGTCAAATAATATTGTAAATAACAAGTTGTTGACGGGAAGCTGACCTGTCACAACAGAAGGACTGGCTCCAGCATCAGCTTGGGTAATGGCAAACACACGAGTAGGAACCGGTTTCACCTCAGCTTTCGGCTCCTCTTTCCTTGCCTGGGGGCAATCTTTCTTGAAATGCCCCACCATACCACACAGGAAGCATGTCTTCCGGTTACACTCTCCCGGATGATGTTTCTTGCACCGTGGACACTCAGGGTAAGAGTAACCCTGGCGTCCTCCTCTACCTTGGTTCCCACGGAACCGCTTGCTTTGCCCCGAGCCACCAGAAGCTGGAACAACTTTTCTTTTCTGCTCAGTGGTGGAGTCACCACCATCCCTACCATAAACAGGAGTAGGAATAGTGGGGGTTCCACCAACACTCGGAGTCACCCGGGGCTCCTGAAGAAATTTTACTGCACCCTCGGCTCTCAAAGCCTTCTCAACCATATCTGCATACGTGGTTGCTTCAGTAGTGGTAATAACCAGATCATGCCGGATCTTTGCACTCAATCCCGCTAAATATTTTTCTTTCTTACTGAAGTCAGTGGGCACAATTCCTGCTGCCAACTTAGCCAACCGATCAAACTTCGTTGTGTACTCAGTGACTGACATTCCCTCAGTCTGAACTAGATCAGTGAACTCTTTCCGCTTTGCACTGCGGACCGCTTCGTTGTAATACTTGGAGTTAAATAACTCCTTAAATTCTTCCCAGGTCATCAGCGTGACGTCCCGAGTGAGGGTTATCAACTCCCACCACACGAGAGCATCTTCCTGAAACTGGAAAGTGGCGCAGGTCACCCGGTCATTTCCAACCACTCCCATAAAATTAAGGATGCGTTCAATCATTGAAAGCCACTGCTCGGCCTTCATCACATCAGGGCCTCCCAGAAACACTGGAGGTGCCTGTTTTCGAAATCTTTCGTACAACGTTTCCATACGGTTGCCAACAACAGGTTGTTCTGCTGGCATCGCAGGAACTGCAACAGCCTGAACCACTTGAGGAGGCACGGCAGGAGGACCCTGCTGCCTCAACCTTTGGATCTCTTCATCTTGCTGGCGGATTCTATCTTGCATCTCAGCAAATCTTTGCTCCTAATCAGGAGGAGCTTGAGGTGGATTTACAGGGCGACCACCCTGAGCTCTGCCACGGCCACGGCCGCGACCACGAGGATTTTGAGGATTCCCCTGACCGCCTCCGGTCTCAACCATGCCACCCTGACTTCTTGTATTTCGCGGGGCGTCCATTTAATAGGACTTAGCCTGCGAATCCATAAGCCAGGCAGGTTAGACAGCGATCAAAATTAACACCGCTCTTAATAATAATAACTTAAAGGCAACACACTTTCTTCTTTTAAAGAAATATATTTAATTTAAATCTAATATGCTTCCTAACATGCTTTCACATCACACTTATTTAAAATACTAAACAAGTACGGGCTTACTGAACCGTGAACCGAGCTTTCTCTGATGAAGATTGTACATGTCATAGCAAGCTTCGGTAGACAAACCTGGCGGCTCTGATACCAAAATTGTAACGCCCTAATGCTAAGGCACGCTACAGTGCTTTTTCAATTATTGTGCAATCTTTGCTAATCAAAGAAATTTCTCGAAAAACGTGTAAAATTAAAACTTTTACTTTAATTATTAAACTTTATAATGTAATATAATATTTACAAATTCCAGGATCCCGATTTCAAACTTTTTAAAATTCACTGTTTAAACTTTACATTTCAAAATACATAATTTTCAGGTCGCACAGCGACTTTCAAAATATAACTCCCAGATGTCCCGAGACCGAACACTCCAGGTCGTGCCGCTTGACATGTACAACCTCACCCGAGCTCAGGTTCAATCCTGTTCAGCCTTCGCCTGTCCTTTACCTACACATGGAAGCAGAAACTGTGAGTCAACAGACTCAGTAAGAAATGCATATAACATACCATATAATTTCCGACCTGTAAATAGGCGCCCATACACCTATTTACAGAGCTTAATAGATGAGTATGAACGTTCAACACCAGGGTACAACCACTATACCACATACACATCGTACCTCACTGTACGAGTGTTGGTAGGGTTTATCCCGATTATTGAGTAACACTGAGTGATGTACCACACACCTTAGCATTTTCCCATGCTTGTGTTGGTATCACTGTGTCGTACTCACAATCATAATAATCACTATACCAATGCACTCTATAACTTATTCATACAAGTGTTGGTAGTGCTTAACATAATTCAAGCATCCATATATAAACACATATACACACATTCAGATAATCACATCATACATTATACACAGTTCTTACCTGTTTTCCGAATTCAAGTGTGCTGGCCGACCTGAACAGAATTCACGTGCTAGATGGATGCCCTAATCACAATAATAGTAATACAGATGAGTGACTCGCTAAATCACTTTCCGGGACTTTAAACTTGAAACTAAAAGTTTCCCTATCGATAAACCTCATGGCAATACCCTAAATATCTCAAAATTGGCCAAAACTAGGGTTCTAGAAATTCCCCCAACAGGCAGACCGGTTCCCAACCGGCATCCCGGTTCTGGGTCACCAACCGGTCTACCGGTTGGTATTGGCCTCCCAGAACCAGAATTCCGGTTCTACTGCTGGGAACTAAAAATCTTCCCCCTTAATTCAAATCAAGCCCAAACTTTACCAAACTCTCCAGTATACCTATACAATGCATACACAATGATTTCGAGGCAGTATTTCACAGAATAAAACAATAAATCTCCACTAGCCATTAAAGCTCAAAGCTTAAAATTGTATAAAACTAACAATAAATCTCTAAACTAGCTACCATGAACTAAAATTAAGCCAAACAAACACTAAAATTCGAACTAAGCAAACCTCAAACCCTAACAGCCCCTATAACCCAAAGTCACTTCTTGAAACCAAAATACAACTTCATGAACTTGAAAAACAACGGAGCTAGGGTTACCTTAGTTATTTTTCCTTGAATCCTTGGTTGAAAACACAGAAAATTATGAAGAAAAATTGAGTTTTCCTTCTGGTTTGTGAGGGCCGAACACCAAGAGAGAGAAAGGAGAAATGATTTCTCTAATTTTAATTTCTTTTTCAAAGTAAAACCCCTTTTCATTCAATTATATTAAAATAAAATAGGTGTCATCCCCCAAGGCTGCCACCTAACCCTCATTTAACCAATTTACTAATGACTAAAATGCCCTTAAGATTACAACTTAGGTATTTTTAAAGCTAGGGGTAAAATGGTCAATTTCCATAACCCCTCTCAATCCCGATAATTTATTTTCTCTAAAATATTTCCCACTATGAAATAGGGTTCTAAACTTACCCATGTGATCAATCTAGCCATCCATCGCATTTTCCGTTATTGCCGAGCAAAATTACAAAATTAACATATTTCACATATAAGCTAAATAATACCCCTAGAGTTTAATAAAATCTCCGGAATTGAGAAATTATAACTCTAATATTTATTTCTAAATATTGGGGTCTACATTTAAAATTAATTCACAAATAATAATAAAATAATAAAAATTAGTGCTAATTGCCTTTACTAATCCAAATTACTAGAGCGATCATTACACTTACCATAATATTTTTCAAATTCAAAAATTTGTTATTTTGTTAAATATTTAATTATTTATAAATTATAAGTTTAAAAATGATATTTTTTCTGTATATATCATTTTTTTCTCATTAGAAATTTATAAATCATATCTTAAATATTTAAATAACATAGATATTTTTGTAGAGATTTGAATATTGCTTAATTTGAGATATTTTGACATATAATTATGGTAATTATTATTCATTTATTATTTTATTCCTAAAATAATAATTATCTAACCAAATCTATTTTAAAATTGGTTTATTTTATTAAATTATAAGATCTGAAAGTGATATTGAAGATTCTTTCCTTTCAAATCATTGATCTTATTAGATATTTAATTTAATTTGATTCAAATAAACCTAGATATTTTAAAATTAATTTCCTTTATTTGGTTAGTTTAAGAATAATAATTTAATTATATTAATATCTTATTTCACATCTGTTACATGAACAATGTTTGTTTATTTTATTGTTTATTCAAAAAAAACCTTTTTTAACAAACCTATTATTTATCTGATCTAAAGTGCTATGATTAACTTGTTGACAGATCCAATGATCTGATTTTAATCATAGTCCAATTGTCAATAGATCTTATAAATAATTTGTAACAGGTAAATTTTGTACTTCTTTCATCTGTGTAAACCTAGTAACATGATAGGGCCCATCCAAATCATTTGACCTGTGTGAGCCTATATGTTTGCTTTTGGGCTTAGATGCATACAGGAAGCCCATTTAAGTTTTTACTAAGTAAATGGACTAGGTTGCTAAAATAAATTTTGACATAAGGAAATTTATTTAGGTCCAATTAGATTTGGGCTTATTCAATGAATAACAATTGTTTATTTTAAGGTTAAATTCCTCTCTTTTGGGCCTTGTGTGAGAGTTGGGGGCCATAGAAGTGGGTACGACATACTGAACCCAGCTCCCCCTCACATGAACTACCCCAATTGTGAAGGCCCATTTGCCTTATTTAAATAATTGTATTAGGTTAATTATATTAGTCTAACCTAATTAAAATTGAATTAGCAACATAATTAACTTTTAAAATATATGAAATTTATTTTTCATGTAATATTTTAAAGTTAATTTTAGAAAAACACTTAGTTAATGATATATATTCTAGATAGTTATTTCTAGTACTAATTATTATTTCTAATATTAAATAGGAAAATATCATTGATTGTGAAATTAATTGTCTCATAATTAATTGTCTAGAATTAATAATTAAGTTTCCTCTTTACTTAATTATTTGTTTCTTGAATTTAATACATTTAATTAAATTGAAAATTCAATATCTAAGTTGATTTTCATCATGATACTTTAATATTGTTATTTTCATGTTATTTAATTAAAGTTGAAAATTATTTTAAGTTTAGAATTTTATTTCAGAATAACTTAAGTTTGAATAATTTTTAAAATATATTTTATTTTATTTTTATTAATCATTTCCCAAAATTTCGAAATTGCATCACCTTGATGCAGAAATTTCGAATTTTATTTGAAAAATAGATTAAAGTTGAAAATTATTTATTTAATTTTGGACCAACTTAAATCATTGATTTTTTTCATTTAATGGTTAATTAAAATAAATGAACTAAAATATATAATAATTAGAAATTGGATTAATTAGTCAATGAAAGTCTAGATAGTTATTATCTGTTTTGCTTGAAGTATTTTTCTAGTGTATTTAATTAAATAAAAAATTAATATTTAAGTTTATTTTTTAATCATCATACTTAAATATTTGAAATTTTTCTTAGATATTTAATTAAATAGGGAAATTATATTTTTTGTTTAAAATTAATTTTTATTAATTTTGGGCCAACATAAAATAAGAGTAATTTTTCAGGATTTATTTTATTTTATTTTAAAGCATTTTCGAAATGCAATATATATTTATAGAAAATTAAATTTGTGTTGTAAATTAATTTAAATTAATTTTGAAACAACTTAAATTGAATAATTTTCTAAATATTTATGGAAATTATTACTAAGATGGAAATAATTCACGTTATTTTCATATCCATCTAAGTATAATTTATAAATATTAAATTAAAATTTATATTTGGAATTTTTCATTCTAAATTGGAAATTTTAATTAAATAAATATATATTTAAAATAAATGGATTAAAATAAATATTAGAAGAAAATACAACCCTTCATTAAATAATGAGCTTTATTATTATAAGGATATTCGATCTCCATTGTTGGTTTTACATAGCTATTGTTTTAGTGAGTAATCCTCCCTAATGGAGGAACGTTCATTAGCAAGTTAGCACCTTTTAATCTCGAAAGATAAGTAATCTTGTAAGTTTTTTATATAGTTTATGATCACCCTAATGGTGGCGACTGTATAAGACTTGCAAGAATATGAAACAATGGTGAAAGCTCATAAGATAGAATAGCCTTGACTCTCGCCTAAACAGGACAACGCGGATTCACATCTTGATCGAATAAAAGGTTGCTAGAATGTTGATCATTTTAGATGAGCTGACAACTCTATTCAATGGATGGTAGCTTTGACTCTCGCCTAAACGGGACACTGATAACATTTTGTTGAAAACCTTGGAAATTATTTAGGATTGTATGTTTTAGTATTTTCACTTGTCGTTCCTACTTGCTATGTGCTTCATAATTTCTGAATTGTGTATGAATTTGTATTGAACCATGTTATTTTCTGTTATTAAATTGTAGTTTAATTTCGAATCTTCATTGTTGGTCTAACTTGATTTGTTTTTCTAATGAGATAAATCCCTAATGGATTTTCACCATTAGACTAACATAGTAGTGTTAGATCTGGAAAGATAAATATTGTATATGCAACATCTAGTTGTTCATCAATTGATGACACCTTAGAGTAGTATTTTACAATATGAAACAAGAAGATTGTATAAATAAGATTACTTTGACTCTCGCTTATCAGAGCATCGTTGGATTCTTATTTAAAATGAAATTATCCTAATTCCTCTTAGCTTATTCATTTCGAATTAGCTTAATGACATATCATTGGATGAATGGTCTATAAATCATATAGTCATATTTTCTCTTAAGAAATTAGATGATGCATATGATTATATTCCCGGAATTCTATCCCTAAATGATATATATCCTCAATCTTAGATATCTCCTACTTGTATAGGCAAATCATAGAGTTAGATTAGTAGTGGTGGTCCAAGAAAGAATGACTAATTATACAGTTACACTTTCACAAGTGTTTCATAACCATTTTCTATCAATGGATTCAAACTGTATGAGTTTAGTATTCTGTGACCAGAATCCACTTGCACTATTCTAAGAACTCTTTGATGTAACTAAACTTAAGTCATCAAAAAGATACAACCACATTTTATAAATCTATGGCATTTGTATCTTGTTCATAGTGGTTTTGACAAGATCATTCTCTGCAAAGAGTTAATATGCCTATATCCACTGAAATTAAGTTCATCTCATTCGCAGATGGATGTACATTCAGGGGTGGATATGAGTCTTCGTTGTATTCTTAAAACGATCACTCTAGATTTTACCTTACGCAAAAGAAATTTGAAGTGTTTGAAAAATTTCATGAATTTCTAGCAATGGAAAGTGGTTAAAGATCTTGTGAACTGATAGGGGTGGAGAAAAAGTTAGTAGATATGCAGTTCAAAGATCATTTATTTGATTTTTGAATTATATCCAAACTTACCTCCCCAGAAATTCGAGTTGCATATTGATGATTAGTTACTAGTTGTTGCCTAAATCCTTATATGGTAATTTCAGAATGATGCAATGGTTGTATTATGTAAATCATTACTAGATTCATGGATGACCTAATCGAAATTTCAAGAAAAGCTAGAACTGCTAACCTTGGTTTGCATGTTTGTTAGCTATTCTAAGTGATTAGGGGTGGAGCATCCCATAGTCATTAGATAAGAAAGTGTTTGTTTAAACAAATACTACTTTTCTAAGAAAATGACTAAGTCTGAAAATAAAGTGTTCCAAAAGTGTTCCATCATCTTATTCTACATATGATGATCCCACTGCCTCTGTTGCCTTAACACAACTGAAGAGGTCTATACCATTTAGTTTTCTTAGACATAGTTCACGGTACCTTGTCGTAGTGGGAGAGTTTCAAGGAACTTTACCTTCTTATGACTTGGAAGACACTAGTGATTAAAATCCATTGTGAGTTTAAACAAGTAATGGATTGTCAAGATAAGAAACTAAGAAGAAAGCTAAGAGAACTATGGTTTGATCCATTCACATGGAGTAACCTAAAGTTTTCTGTTACAAGGACATGAAAGGAAATTATCGTTAATAAGTCTATTCAATGGACTTAACAAAACTTCCTGTTCCTAGTATTGTAGGTTTGAGTTTATATAAACCTATGGCTTGTGGTATACCTGGTAATTACTTACTCTAACGCAAGCAACTTACTTTAGTAAGATGCTGGAGCATTTTTCTTTCCAATGGAAATCTATAGAAGCTTCACAACTTCTTAGATGTAGATTTTATTTATCTAAGAAAAAGTCTCAACTATTCCAGAAAAGATAAAGCCATGAAAGAATTTCTTGAATCAACAGTGAGAGGTCTCAGATATGCTTTTGTATGCCTTAGACCAGACACCTACTGTTGAGTGGGAGTAATGAGTAGGTATCAGATTAATCCAGGAGAGGAACATTGGAAGACAGTCAAGTAAATCTTAAGATTAAGAAGAGGAACTATATGTTAGTCGATAAGGGTGTGTTTTGAAACTCTTAGACTACACCACATCAGATTTCGAGACTTGCCTGTGTGCTAGAAAGTCTGCTGATGAGATGGTGATTACTTTGGGGGTGGAGTAGTGATTTTGGAGAAGTGTAAAAACCTATCTGAAATCTCTTGGTCTACTAGAGAGAGACTGAATGTTAAAAGTTGCAGGAAAGATACTTATTCAGTCTAAGGAAAGTTCTATACTTTGGTGGCACCGTTCCAACTTGCCTTAACTACTAGGGTTTCTTCCTGAATAACCAAAGAGTAGTTGCCATAAGTATAGAATCCAGTATCCCAATAGAGTAGACATATAGAGAGTAATTTCACATTATCAAGGATTTTGTGATTAAGGAAGAGTAATGGTGGAGAAGAGGTTGTGTTTAATTCAACCTGTCAGATCCTATTACGAGGAGTTTACTACTATTACACTTGATTTGTGTATCAAAGTGTTAATGATTATTTGAAATGCACTTTTTGTTTTATATTAGTGCAAGTGGGAGTTTGTTGGGTTTTATGCCCTAAATAAAACTCATTTCATATAATCAGATTTACTTATTAATAAAGATCAGAAATAACATTTTATGTTGCATGGTTCACATGATTTATTTCATGATTATATGTATATAATGTATGAATTATTTTTAAGTCCAGAACATATGAGTTGGTTAAAGATTATAGTGTTGTCAGCACAGTGGAATATAATCTTAATCATATGTTCAAAAGTTTATTCCCTGATTTGTCAGAACACTGGATTTAGACTGACATGGTATAATCAGCGATAGTTATTCTTACACCTTGGAAAAGTGTTATGTCCTTTCCAAGACATTGGAAAAGTTTACCAGTATCGGATGTATGGAGTATACATCGGCAGGGACCGATATTGAACTTTGATTAGATATATTAAAACTTACCGTAATATCTATTCAATTCAATATCACCTGTTGATCCTAGATCAAATGATCTCAATCCTGATATGGTTAGGTTCAATCTCAAGAGTGTTATTCGTGTTCTTTGATTTGTTAAGTTAAGCCTACTTTTGGGTCAGGGTGATACTTACATTTTGGGAACACGGTAATGCAATTGAGTGGGAGCGCTAACATAAATATGGAATCTATAGCTTCTATTTGGCAAATAGAAGTAAAGGATCTTTTCCTTCGAGCTTAACCAAACGAAGATAAATGGTTGAGATCTCATTTCACTTAGGTGAAATATCATTTATACAGGGTTAAGTGTTTTAAGGATAAAATACATTGAAGGTGTAGCGGTAACAGTAGTGCCTTTTCAATGTAGATCATCTATATACAGGATCATTGATCACATTAGGGTTATAACAATGGATAACTAATGACGTGTCTATATCGTGGAACATATAGAGCGTTCTATATGACTGAGAGTGCAATTCCAAGTTCTAAGTGTGGATTCAATGAGGAATTAATAAGTTAGGGAATTTACTTGGTAAATTCGGTTCGACTTATTGGAAGCTCGGTTATATAGACCCATGGTCCCCATACTAGTTGAGACCATACTGCTTGTAAGACTCAGTTAATTGATTTTAATTAATCAATTATAATTCTAAAAGTTAGACTATGTCTACTTTATGAATTCCCACAGTTTAAGGATGAAATCGTAAAGAAAAGGGTTTCTATGTTTAATTATTCATTGAGAGACTTTGCATGTCTAATTAATAATTATTTTAAATGACAATATTATTTAATAATCTATTTTAGTTATTAAATAATTAGTTTTGGCATTTAAATGATTAGAATTGGAAAAATGGCATTTTTGGAGAAATAGAAATAAAATTGAGAAAACTGCAAAATCCAAGTGAGGCCCATATCACCCTATGGACGGCCACCTCTTTGTGATTTTCCCAATTATTATTTTCATTTTTAATTGCCATGTAATTGCTAATCAAAGCCTAGCAACAATAGGAAAGTGGTGGATCACACTAAATAAGGCAGTTAATCAATTACACAGTAAAAGAGGAAACTGTTTATTTAGAAAGTTGTGCTCTCCCTTTTCCCTATATAAAGCAACCTTTGTTCTCTTCTCTTGCATGTCTTTGTATGCATCATAAGCCATGAAATTAAGAGAGAAAAGAGAGAGAAAATTTCGAAATCCTTCTGAGATGAGTAGTGCCCACACACATCAAGTGGTATCTCAATCATAGTATGTAAGACTATGGAAATTCTGCATCAAAGAAGGAGAAAAGAAGATCCAGGTTCAGATCTTGGTGATGCTCTGCTACAGAAAGGAATCAAGGGCTAGAGATCTGAACGGAAGGAGTCATATTATTCCGCTGCACCCACTGTAAGGTTTTCTAACTTTATATGTGTTTATTTTCATTGTTTTAGAATTCATATTAGGTTGTTAATCCAACATACTTGTTAGTAAATCTAGATCCTGGTAAAATAATTTCCAACAGGCATCTAATAACAAAGCCGAGTATGAGGTTTTATTTGCTGGCCTAAAATTAGCCCAGGAGATGAAAGCCGAACACATTGAAATGTGCAGTGATTCACAGCTGGTGGTAAATCATGTATTTGGAGAATACGAGGCTCGGGGGAAAAGAGGATAGCATATCTGAGCAAAATATATGACCTTCTCACACAATTCAAAATCTACGGTCTCAGACAAATTTCAAGGAAAGAAAACACGACTGCGGACGCGTTAGCTCGGGTGGCAAGCATCAATGTAAATGATAACGCAAACTTGGTTCCTATCCAGTTCCTGGAAGAGCCTAGCATTATTGGCAGGAAGAGATCGAAATGATTGATACTTCCCCAAACTGGATGACACCGATAGCAGCCTACCTCAACACTAGGGAACTCCCAGATAATCGAAATGAAGCTCGAAAGATGAGGAGGAAGGTAGCACGATATATCATAGTAGAGGCAATTATGTACAAAAGAGGATTCTCTATGCCTTTGCTCAGATGTGTTACTCAAGAAGAAGCTGCACGACTTCTATCAAAAGTGCGCGATGGATTCTATGGAAATCATGTCGCTGGGCAGAGTTTATCTAAGAAAATTCTAAGGGAAGGTTATTTCTGGCCGACAATGATTAAAGATTCAAAAGCCTATGTTAAAAAATGTGACAAATGCGAGAGATTTTCGAAGATACCTCAAGCTCTGCCCAACGAGTTAACTCATATGCAAAGTCCGTGACCTTTTGCCATTTGGGGAATTGACCTGATCGAACAATTACCCAAAGGCAAGGGAGGAGTGCAGTACACAGTGGTAGCGGTTGATTATTTCACTAAGTGGACGGAAGCCGAACCACTCGCAACCATTACATCTAAGAAAGTTCAAGACTTTGTTGTGAAGAACATAATTTGCCGGTATGGATTGTCATACAAAATAGTTTCGAACAACAACAAACAGTTTGACAACCAGTCCTTTACTGATTTTTGTGCGAACCATGGTATCATCAAAACCTTTTCCGCAGTGGCACATCCCCAATCAAATGGTCAAGTTGAAGCAGTCAACAAGACCCTGAAGGATTCATTAAAGAAAAGACTCGAGGATGCTAAAGGAAACTGGGCGGAAGAGCTCCCTGAAGTTTTATGGTCGTACCGAACAATTGAAAAAACGGCAACCAGACAAACTCCATTTGCCATGGCATCTGGATATAAAGCTATGCTGCCCGTAGAACTCGAGCCACCATCCCACAGAATATTGACATACAACCAAGAAGCAAATCACATACTCTTGGCCAAATCACTTGATGAAATCGAAGAGAAGAGAACCACAGCAAACTTAAAGTTGATAGCCCATCCACAGAAAGTATCTCGGTATTTCAATAAACAAGTGATGGCTCGAAAATTCTTCGTGGGTGATATGGTCCTAAGAAGAGTATTTCTAAACACCAAAGACAGCACGACAGGTGTACTCGAACCTAACTAGGAAGGACCATATCAGGTGGTCGAAGTTCTCGAATCAGGAGCATACAAATTGGGTAAGTATGATGAAAAAATGCAACTTGTTCTAGTACCACGGTATTGGAATGGGGAACATTTAAGAAAATACTACCAATAAAGTACCAGGTTAGATGACCATATCAAGTACTGAAAGAACATTTACTTTTAAGTGAATGGCCTGTTGGGCGTACTACGCCCAAAGGCTCAAACAAAAATGAAAAAGTACTCAGGTCAGAGGACCACCATTTAAAGTACAATTTCCAATTTCTACAATTTGTTTTATTTCATGTTAAGCTAAAAGAACAAATTAGATCAAATAGCTTTGATGTAAGTTACTATGGTAACAAACACATTTTCGATCAATAAATCAATAAAGATGTTTATTTCAATATTCAAATTGAGTCGAAATTACTAACATGTTGTTAATTTACCATCTAATGCATACAAAAGGTTTGGTCGAACCCAAAACCCCGAACAGATAAAAAAGTATACTTGCAAAAAATAAGTGACCAAGAGTCATAAGTCTGCTCGGTCACTTGGGGGGCACCTATACCTGTAGAAAGCATTTGGTAAAGATAAAGCAAACACAGTTGCACAATGACTATAAACCGAGAATGAAATTCATTAAAGATAACAAAAGCATGTAATACCGGGATTAAAATTTGCCCGACTAGCCCGTTGTCTGTAAAATGAAAAATAATTCCAAGTTTAAAGACCGCTTGGCCGGTCATGATGTCTTAAAAAGACGCCTCATGGCCAGATAGATATATAAAAAAGAAAGATAAAAAGAGAAGTATTTAGACAGCTGGAGTCCCAGGCTCTTTGTTCGGGTCTTCTGGGCCGATAGGAGCTAGAGGATCTCCTGTCTAAGCGGGAGGTACATCAACGTTCTGGCCAGAAGTAGAAGTGTTCGCCTCGGGTTCACCATAAGCCACTTGGGAAGCACAGTACTTGAGATACATGTCTTTGGCCTCGCCCAAGTAATCAAAATTTTCCTGAGGGTTAGCCTTCCAAAATTCATAAAAAATCTCGAGACCGGCTGTCTCTAGGGCATGCACTTTCTCTTCCAGCCTCGTCACCTCGCTCTCTACTGTTCAGTGTTTGATTTGTACTTCTTGACCTCAGTTGTAAGCTCCTCCTCCTTAGACTTCTTCACTTCTTCCAGCCGATGGAAGACAGTCCGAAGGACTCCCCTTTCCTCTTGAAGACAATTCACTTCTGCTAACAAGGTGTCAATGGTAGCTTCAAGTTGGTCAGAAGGCTCGAGGTCCTTAGTCAGCTCGGTTATTTTCCTCTCAGCAGTAAAAGGCTTCTTGTTGACTTCACTCAGCTCCATTCCGACAGCTTCGAGTTCCTGTTGGAAATATTTTACCAGGATCTTAGATACTCACAAGTGTGTTGATTAACATCCTAAATATGAACTTCTAAAACGATTATAAGTAAACACATATAAAGTATGAGAAACCTTACATTGGGTGCAGCGGAATAATATGTCTCCTTCCACTCAGATCTCTAACCCTTGTATCCTTTCTGTTGCAAAGTATTATCAAGATCTGAGTCCGAATGTCCTTCTCTTGAATTTGGATCCTTCACAATCTTTCAAACTATGATTGAGGTACTGCTTGCTGTGTGTGGGCACTACTCTTTTTCTAGGGTATTTCGAAATTGGAAGAGCAAGACAAGAGATATAGGATTCGGCTATAGAGAGAAAAGGGAAGGCTCAATTTTCTGAAACAGGTAGTTTCCTGAATTACTGAACAATTGCTTAACTACTTGATTTGGTGTGAGCAATCACTTTCTATTTATAGACAACTGCTAGGTTTAGGTTAGTAATTAATTGGCATTAAAATAATGAAAATAATAATTGGAAAATGCTTGCACAAGTGGTCGGCCTATGATGTTAATGGGCCTCACTTGTATTTTACAGTTTTCACAATTTTTATTTCTATTTTCTCAAAAATGCCAATTTTCCAATTCCAACCATTTAAATGCCAAAACTAATTATTTAATAACTAAAATAGATTATTAAATAATATTGTCATTTAACATAATTATTAATTAGACATATAGAGTCTCTTAATTAATAAATAAACCTAGAATCTCTTTTCTTTACAATTTCACCCCTACGTAGTGAAAATTCACAATTTAGACATAGTCTAACTTTAGAATTACAATTGATTAATCATAAACCAATTATTGAGTCTTACAAGCAGTATGGTCTCAACTAGAATGGGGACCATGGATCTATATTATTGAGCTTCCAATAAGTCGAATCGAATTTACCAAGTAAATTCCCTAACTTATTAATTCCTTGTTGAATCCACTCTTAGAACTTGGAATTGCACTCTTAGACTTATATAGAGCATTCTATATGTTCCACGATATAGATATGTTATCTCATTTAACCATCGTTATAATCTTAATGTGATCAAAGATCCTTTAAATAGATGATTTACATCGAGATGGGATAAATTTATCGTTTTCACCCCTCAATGTATTTGGCCCCTTAAAAAACTTAGCTACATGTAAATGATGTTTTAGTGATCTAAGATATAGTAACTGAAACAAGAGCTCATCCATTTACTTCTATTTAGCTAAGCTCGAAGGGAATCATCACTTGACTTCTATACACCAGTAGAAGCTATAGATTCCATATTTATGTTGAGCGCTCCCACTTAGTCATACTATCATGTTCCCAAAATATACGTATCACCCTGACCAAAAAGTAGGCTTAACTAATAAATCAAAGAACATGAATAGCACTCCTGAGATTGAGCCTAAGCATATTAGGATTTTGATTCTTTTAATCTAAGATCAACTAGTGATATTGACTTGGAAAGATACAATGGTAAGTTTATAATATCTTGACTAAGTTAAATATCGGTCCAGTCCAATGTATACTCTATACATTTGAAACTAGTATACTTTACCAATGTCCTGGAAAGAACGTAACACTTACTCCAAGTGTAAGTATACTTCATCGCTGATTATCACACCAGTGTAAATCCCAAACACTGATGAAACAGGGACTTAGTCTTTTGAATCATATAATCACAATCACATTCCACTGTGTAGGCAATACTGTAATTGTGAATAAATATATGTTCTGGACTTAACTGATTTTGTGCATATATTAAATTTATATATATTAAACCATAAACATGAACAATACATGTTAACATAAACCACTTCAAATCTCTTAAATTGATAACTAATCAGATTGTAATGGGTTTTATTTAGGGCACAAAACACAATCAACTCCCACTTGCACTAACATAAAACTAGTTGTGCATTCCATTCAATCTGTTGTCTTGATCTTCAGATCAAGTGTAGTATATTTGAATCCACCCAAATTTCTGGAATCAGGTTCATAAATCATTACGAAACATCCTTAACTATATGCTTTACTCATCAAGGTACACTGAAATCCTTACTGCTTATTAAGTACATCTGAACAAACAGAAGACATATCTCTCATATTTTAAAATTTGGAACTGAGATAATGCAGTGTAGAATTTTTCTTTAGTAGAATAACTTTCTGGTAATTTCGAATTTAGAAAGTTATATATATCTTCTCTGATTGAGCTTGAATTATTATAAATGGGTTTTAGACTCTTCTGGAATAATTCCTCCACCCCCAGAGTAATCACCATCTCAAAATCTTAATGAGTTGGTGTGGATATTAGGATTACTAATATATAGTTCCTTAATATCTAACATATAGGTCACTTTCATAAATCTTTCTTTACTGTCCCCTAATGTTCCTCATTTGATTACATCTCAGATGGCTCCCACTCAATAATAGGTGTCTGGTTAGATAATACTTTTAACCTCTTACTATTTTTTTTAGGGGTATCTAGTTGTGACTTATTATCTTAGTCTGAAACTGTAAGTTTCTTTAAGCGTAAGTCATCAACATAGCAGTCTAGTATTTGAAGTGTAAAATACTTGCTAGAGATTAAGCAATCAAATTAAGATACCATAAAATTGTTATGAGGATTAAAAATCTTGACTCAAGTCATTCGAATGGACTATGCAAGAATTCTTCTGTCTTATTCTCATAATTCTGATAAGTTATTTCTATCCACATGAATGGTTAGATTTCCTTTATCAGTGGTGTTCTTAAGTTCCTATCACAAGTGTCAACCAGATGAAAATGGGTAAAGAATTTTAAAATTCTCCCACTCAATTAAGGTAGTGTGATACATTATCAAAGAACTTTATTGGTATCATTACAACAGTAAATCTAAACTGGAACATATAATCAAGATCAAGGATTTATTCTGATAATAGATAATTTATTATATTACTTCCATGTTTAAAATTATGTGTCACAAAGAGTACTGTGGAATATAGTCCACCCCTAAGTATATAGAGATTATGATCCACCCCTAAAGGTTATAGAGATCATGATTCTCTAAGTGTTATAGAGATTATGTGGAGTTTCGAATATAATCCAGAGTTCATTAGATATAAAAGATCGTTGAACTGCATATTATTCTTAACTTTTCTCCACCCCTATCAGATCAAAAAAAAAATTTATTAAACAAATTCTTAATAATTGTTTTAGAATTAACAATTATTCATAAACATAGAAATAATTTCTAGTGTTTATGTAGCAATAACTCTATAAAGAGTTTAAGGAACTATAGAATTTGTATCAATAATAAAAACACATACACATACAAACATATAAATATAATAAATGGTAATTGTTAATAAGATAAAGTAATGAAGCTCAACTCATAGATTGCAATTTATTTGTAAAATAAAAACTTAATTATAAAATCATAAAAAAAAATTGTTTGCAATATAATGAGAAAAGAACAGGGAATAAAATCCCAAACTAATAATTGAAATCCAAATTGTTCTGAAACTGAAACAATTAATTCAAAAATAAATAAATAACCAAGCTTCATCTTTATCTTGGACGAACTCCACCCCTTTGTCCAGCTTTCTAATTCAACTCGCTAAGATAGCACCTGAGTTCAAGCAGCTTGGGCTGTAAGAAGAAAAATTAATAAACAAGGTTAGTAGTCCAGAATCAATAATCCAAATGGATAATAATTCACTAAAACACATCAGTTTATAGAAAGAAATACCTTGTTTCTTTGCAAGAAGCTTAGGACATTGGGGTTTCAATGGCCTTTTTGTTCTTAGCTGTTTTCACAGCTTGAGCTTGCTTCTTGTTATTTTTCCACTTCTTCTTATTCTTGGGTTTGGAAGTAGAGGCAACGTATGCCTCAGGTTTAATCGTCCCATTACCATTTCTAGAATTCTGAGGTTTACTCCCTTTCTTCTTGGGTCCTCCAATCAAATTTTCATATGTCTGAAGGTCATTGACTAACGTGTGAAAGTCTTGTTCCTTCTTATTCATGACATAATTTGATGTATAGGGCAGAAAAGTTGGAGTCAGACTATTCAAGATAAGACTAACTTGAGTTGTCTGATCCATTTCAGCACCATGATTCTGGGCTTCCTGGAAATAACTTGACATTTGGAGAAGGTGATCACGCACATTTTGATGGGGTTCCATCCGTGCGTTGATGAATTTCTTAGTCGCGTCAAAGAGAGACTGGATAGATGCCATTCCGAATAGCTCAGTTAACTGCGTCATGATTTCTGCAACCGTGACAGTGTTAGCAAACCTTGTTTTCAAGGTGTCAACCATGCTGGAAAGCATGAAGTATCGAGCTTTGTTGTTAGCATTCTTCCAAAGCTCGAACTTCTCTTTAACAGCTTTAGTTGCATTGTCACCCGGCTGTTCAGGAGACGGCTTAGTCAACACAAACAGGGCACTTTCACCTATGAGAGCAATATTAATGTTCTCTTTCCATTTAGGGAAGTTAGATCCATTTAGCTTATTTTCAGTCAACAGTTATAACATGGGATTTGACATGGCAAAACAGGATACTACAAAATAATAAATAGAAATCAATTATGGTTTAACACAAAATCTTATTCAGAAATTAATAGCACATAGCAAGTAGGAATGAAAAGAGAAAATACTAAAACATACAATCCTAAATAATTTCCAAGGTTTTCAAACTGATATCATTGTCCCGTTTAGGCGAGATTCAAAGCCACCATCCATTGAATAGAGTTGTCAGCTCATCTAAAATAATAAATATTCTAGCAACCTTTTATTCGATCGAAAAGAGAATCCGACGTTGTCCCGTTTAGGCGAGAGTCAAGGTCATTCCTATTTCATGAGCTTCTACCATTGTTTCATACGTTTGTAAGTCAAATACAGTCGCCACCATTAGGGTGATCAATACTAATATAAAACACTTACAAATATACTTATCTTTCGAGATTAAACGGCGCTAACTTGCTAATAAACGTTCCTCCATTAGGGAGGATTACTCGCTAAAACAATAGCTACGTAAAACCAACAATGGAGATCGAATATCTTAATAATAATAAAGCTCATAATTTAAAATGTATTTTCTTCTATTATTTATTTATTTTAAATATATATTTATTGAATTAAATTTCCAATTTATAATAAAATTCTAAATAAAATTAAATTTAATATTTATAAAATTAAACTTAGATGGTTAAGAAAATAAAATGAATTATATCCATCTTAGTATTAATTTTCCAATAAATATTAAGAAAATTATTTAATTTAAGTTGTATTAATTTAAATTAATTTGCAACTCAAATTTAAATTTTCTATAAAAAATATATATTGTCTTTCGAAAAATGAAAGTATAAAATTATACAATTTTTCAAAAAAAAAAAAAAATTGATCTTTACTAGAAAAAATACCCCAAGCAAAAAGACTATCTATCTATATTTTGTTTGATTAATTAATTAAATTTCTAACAATAATATATTTTAGTTCATTTATTTTAAATTAATCTTCAAATAAAAAAATCATTGATTTAAGTTGATTGAAAAATTAATTAAAAAAAATTAATTTACAACTTTAATCTATTTTTCAAGATAAATTCAAAATCATCTTGCCTAATCAAATGCAATTTAGAAAATTGATTGATAAAATAAATAGAATATATTTTGAAAATTATTCAAATTTAAGTTGTTATAAAAAAATTTCCAACTTAAAATAATTTTCTATTTAATTAAATGTCATGAAAATAACAATATTTAAGTATCATGATGAAAATAAACTTAAATATTTAATTTTCAATTTTACTAAATCTATTAAATTCAAGAATTAAATAATTAAATATAGAGAAAACTTAATTATTAATTTCCAGTTTAATACTGGGAAAAATATTTTTAACTTGAATTGTACCAAAATTAATTATTAAACAATTAATTTCACAATCAATGATATTTTCCTATTTTAATATTAGAAATAATAACTAGTATAGAAATAATTATCTAGAAAATATCTCAATTTAATTAAGTATCTTTTCAAGATTTGGAAAATATCTAATTTAAGTTGTTATAGAAAGAATCTAAAATGAGCAATTTATTAGGTTAAACTAATTTAATTAACCTAATACAGTTATTCAAATCAGGCAAATGGGCCTTCACAATTGGGGTAGTTCATGTGAGGGGGAGCTGGGTTCAGTATGTCGTACCCACTTCTATTGGCCCCCATCTCTCACACAAGGCCCAAAAGAGAAGAATTTAACCTTAAAATAAATAACTGTTATTAATTGAATAGGTCCGAAAATCAGATCATTGGATCTGTCAACAAGTTAACCATGGCAATTTAGATCAAGCAATAATAGGTTTTATAAAACTTACACATAAGCTAAAACACAAACCTCTGCAACAGGTTGAATTGGATAGTTGGATGTAGGACTTATTTAATTTGAAATAATTAATTAAATTTCAAAAATAATTAAATAATAATAAAAAAAAATTCGGATTTTTAAATGAAATAAAATAATATTTAAAATTAAACCTACAATTTTGAAAGATTAAGTTTCAAGTAACCTAAATATCATTTCAAAAAAAAAAATTGCTAACCACCTTTTAAATTTCATGTTATTTTATAAATTAAATATTCAATAAAATAAAGAATGATAAATAAATATCCTATTCTGATTTTATAATTTAATTTAAATAAAAAATAACAAAATTTAAATGTTAGCAAAAATATCTTATTTCTATTTTTTTTTTTGAATGGAAAATAATAATTTTATTAACCAACAAAATTTGTTACAAGACAATGTAACAAATCTTATTTTAAACTTAAATAAGGTCAAATTACTTAAAATAGAATAATATTGTTTAAAATATCATGATTATAGTAATCTTATTTTAAACTTAAATAAGGTCAAATTACTTAAAATAGAATAATATTTTTTTAAAAAATTAATATCTGACCTTAAATTTAAAAATAAGATAAAAAAATACGCAAAAGGATAGATTTTTACCTATTTTCAAATTCAAATTACACTAATATCTAAAATTAATTTTAAAAAATCAAATTAATTTATTTCTGATAATTAGATTTAAAATATGAAAAGTAAAAATCAAAATACAAAACTACACAAAAAATCATAAGTTAATTCCATGAAATTGCATGAAAAATCGAAGAAAACGAAAAAAAAAAATTACAAGCTGTACGGATGGTATGCACAACATACCATCCGCGCGCGCAAATGAAGGAGATCTGACGAGGGATCTCAGCGCATGCCTTCCCTGGCATGATTTCCGCGCGCGTGGGAAGGGTGATCACCACCCTGATTTTTCCGATTTTCAAAAATTCATAACTAATTCACATAAAATCGAAATTGAGTTCTGTAAAAAAGTAAATTGCTTAATTTTTTTTCAAACTATCCAATAAAAATAATTCCAGAAACGAAAAATTCAATTATTTTCCTGGAATTTTAGAAATACAAATCAATCATCAATACAACACACAAAACAACATGATACCTTCCAAATCATAAACAAATAGTTTTAAGTCCAAATTTCTTGCAAGCAAATCAATTTACCATGGCTATGGTGCCAGTTGTTGGAAATATTTTACCAGGATCTTAGATCTACTCATAAGTATGTTTATTAACATCCTAAATATGAACTTCTAAAACAATTATAAGTAAACACATATAAAGTATGAGAAACCTTACATTGGGTTCAGCGGAATAATATGTCTCCTTCCACTCAGATTTCTCACCCTTGTATCCTTTCTGTTACAGAGTATTATCAAGATCTGAGTCCGAATGTCCTTCTCTTGAATTTGGATCCTTCACAATCTTCCAAACTATGATTGAGGTACTGCTTGCTGTGTGTGGGCACTACTATTTTTCTAGGGTATTTTGAAATTGGAATAGCAAGAAAAGAGATATAGGGTTCGGCTATAGAGAGAAAAGGGAAGGCTCAATTTTCTGAAAGAGGCAGTTTCCTGAATTACAGAACAATTGCTTAACTGCTTGATTTGGTGTGAGCCATCACTTTCTATTTATAGACAACTACTAGGTTTAGGTTAGTAATTAATTGGCATTAAAATAATGAAAATAATAATTGGAAAATGCTTGCACAAGTGGCCGGCCTATGGTGTTAATGGGCCTCACTTGTATTTTGCAGTTTTCACAATTTTTATTTC
Organism: Cannabis sativa; assembly: GCF_029168945.1. Classification (NCBI taxonomy): domain Eukaryota; kingdom Viridiplantae; phylum Streptophyta; class Magnoliopsida; order Rosales; family Cannabaceae; genus Cannabis; species Cannabis sativa. The sequence goes on along the minus strand of NC_083607.1, from coordinate 50,464,764 downwards.
TATTTTCTCAAAAATGCCAATTTTCCAATTCTAACCATTTAAATGTCAAAACTAATTATTTAATAACTAAAATAGATTATTAAATAATATTTTCATTTAACATAATTATTAATTAGACATATAGAATCTCTTAATTAAAAAATAAACCTAGAATCTGTTTTCTTTACAATTTCACCCCTACTTAGTGAAAATTCACAATTTAGACATAGTCTAACTTTAGAATTACAGATTAATCATAAACCAATTATTGAGTCTTACAAGTAGTATGGTCTCAACTAGAATGGGGACCATAGATTTATATTACTGAGCTTCCAATAAGTCGAACCGAATTTACCAAGTAAATTCCCTAACTTATTAATTCCTTGTTGAATCGACTGTCAGAACTTGGAATTGCGCTCTCAGACTTATATAGAACATTCTATATGTTCCACGATATATGTGACAGTCAGTAGTCCCGTGATCTGTAAGGGGAAATACCGGGTAAGCTGTACAATCCCACACCGCCTGGGGAAGGTCAAGTGGGATGATTCTGAGACTGTGTAGGTATGGGACTACACAGTTGAAGAGGGCTTAAATGGATTGATTGGTACTACCTATATCAACAAGGTGCATCTTGTTTTTCGGTAGCCCATCTCGAAAGAACTCCATAGTTAAGCGTGCTTGGCCTGGAGTAATTTCAAGGATGGGTGACCTCCTGGGAAGTTTTCCCAGGAAGCGTGCGAGTGAGGACAAAGCACGCTGGAAACACTCGTGTTGGTCTGTAGGGCCAGTCATCAATCCAGGAAGCAGCCAGAGTGGCGTACCCGTGTATAAGAGCCATTAGTCCGTGGGTGCAAGGGCCCAATGGAGGCTTGAAGCGGGGACGTTACAAAATGGTATCAGAGCCTTGACCCAGCCGGAAGTGTGGTCGACGAGGACGTCGGACCCCGTAAGGGGGGGTGATTGTGACAGTCAGTAGTCCCGTGATCTGTAAGGGGAAATACCGGGTAAGCGGTACAATCCCACACCGCCTGGGGAAGGTCAAGTGGGATGATTCTGAGACTGTGTAGGTATGGGACTACACAGTTGAAGAGGGCTTAAATGGATTGATTGGTACTACCTATATCAACAAGGTGCATCTTGTTTTTCGGTAGCCCATCTCGAAAGAACTCCATAGTTAAGCGTGCTTGGCCTGGAGTAATTTCAAGGATGGGTGACCTCCTGGGAAGTTTTCCGAGGAAGCGTGCGAGTGAGGACAAAGCACGCTGGAAACACTCGTGTTGGTCTGTAGGGCCAGTCATCAATCCAGGAAGCAGCCAGAGTGGCGTACCCGTGTATAAGAGCCATTAGTCCGTGGGTGCAAGGGCCCAATGGAGGCTTGAAGCGGGGACGTTACAATATAGATATGCTATCTCATTTAACCATCGTTATTATCTTAATGTGATCAAAGATCCTCTATATAGATGATTTACATCGAGATGGGATAAATTTACCGTTTTCACACCTCAATGTATTTGGCCCCTTAAAACACTTAGCTACCTGTAAATGATGTTTTAGTGATCTAAGATATAGTCACTGAAACAAGAGCTCATCCATTTACTTCTATTTAGCTAAGCTCGAAGGGAATCATCTCTTGACTTCTATACACCAGTTGAAGCTATAGATTCCATATTTCTGTTTAGCGCTCCCACTTAGTCATACTATCATGTTCCCAAAATATACGTATCACCCTGAACCAAAAGTAGGCTTAACTAATAAATCAAAGAACATGAATAGCACTCCTGAGATTGAGCCTAAGCATATCAGGGTTTAGATTTTTTTAATCTAAGATCAACTAGTGATATTGACTTGGAAAGATACAACGATAAGTTTATAATATCTTGACTAAGTTCAATATCAGTCCAGTCCAATGTATACTCCATACATTCGAAACTAGTATACTTTACCAATGTCTTGGAAAGAACATAACACTTACTCCAAGTGTAAGTATACTTCATCGCTGATTATCACACCAGTGTAAAGCCAAAATACTGATGAAATAGGGACTTAGTCTTTTGAATCATATAATCACAATCACATTCCACTATGTAGACAATACTGTAATTGTGAATAAATATATGTTCTGGACTTAACTTATTTTGTGCATATATTAAATATATATATTAAACTATAAACATGAAGAATACATGTTAACATAAACCACTTCAAATCTCTTAAATTGATAACTAATCTGATTGTAATGGGTTTTATTTAGGGCACAAAACCCAACAGTTCCACCCTAGCGTCATCAACGTCCTTCCTGTTCAAGTCCACCTCCGCCCTCATGGTGTTGGACATGGCAGCGGTCTTGGAGGCAGCAAACTTAGCTTGGAAATAGGTGTAAGCCAACTTCAAACCAGCCTACACAGAGAAAAAACATCAGAGTCTCAGCCAAGTAAAAAAGGATTAAAGGAAACTGTCAAGAAAGACCTACCCTTGTGCATTCCCTCAAGACTCCTCCCATCAGAAGCTCCAGGGAAGATTTGGTGTCAGCAACGGCCAGCTGCTCACTTACCTCAGGAACCAACCGGTTCATGTAGTGAGTGAGCATCCTTGCCTCTCTTGGATTCTAGATGCACTTGCAAAGGTGGGGTAGGAGCCTACATCCACCATAGAACTTGGAATTGCACTCTCAGTTACATAGAACGCTCTATATGTTCCACGATATAGATACGCTATTAATTATCCATTGTTGTAATCCCAATAATCAATGTTCCTCTATAGATGATCTACATTGCATAGGGACAAAATTACCGTTACACCCTTCCAATGTATTTTATCCTTAAAACACTTGGCCACCTATACATGATATTTTAGTGAACTAATATAATCACTAAAATGAGATCTCAATCATTTATCTCTATTCAGCCAAGCTCGAAGAAAATTATCGTTTCGCTTCTAGATACCTATAGAAGCTATAGATTCCGTATTTATGTTTAGCGCTCCCACTCAATTATACTATCTTGTTCCCAAAATGTACGTATCACCTTGACCAAAAAGTAGGCTTAACTAACAAATCAAAGAACACGAATAACACTCTTGAGATCGAACCTAATCATGTCAGGATTAAGATCATTTGATCTAGGATCAACTAGGGGATATTGAATTGAATAGATATTACGGTAAATTAATCATTTCTAATCCAAGCTCAATATCAGTCCCTTCCAATGTATACTCCATACATCCAATACTGGTAAAATTTGTCAATGCCCTGGAAAGGACATAACACTTATCCAAGGTGCAAGTATACCTATCGCTAATTATCATGCCAGTCCAAATCTAGTGAACCGACAAATCAGAGAATTAAACTTTTGAACATATAATCATGATTATATTCCACTGTGCTGACAACACTATAATCATTTACAAATACATATGTTCTGGACCTAATAGAATTTATAATCATGAAATAAATCATGTGAACCATGAAACATAAAATGAATTCTAATCTTTATTAATTAGTAAATTTGATTATATTTAAATGGGTTTTATTTAGGGCACAAAACCCAACAAACTCCCACTTGCACTAATATAAAACAAAAAGTGCATTTCAAATAATCTCAACACCTTGATATCCAAATCAAGTGTAGTATGTAGTATACTTTCCGTAATGGGATTTGACAGGTTGTATTCAATACAACCTTTCCTCCACCATTACATTTCCTTAATCACAAAATACTTGATATTGTGAAATTCCTCTCTATATGTCTACTCCTTTAGGGATACTGGATTCCTTGCTTTTTGGCAACTACTTCTGCGTTAATCAGGAAGTAACACTAGTAGTTAATAAATGTTGGAACAATGCCAAAAATGTATAGAACTTTCCATAGACTGAATAAGTGTCTTTCCTGCAACTTTAACATTCAGTCTCTCTGGTAGAATTAGAGACTTCAGATAGGTTTTTACACTTCTCCAAAATCACTACTCATCAGAAGACTTTCTAGCACTAAGGCAAGTCTAAAAATTTGATTTGGTGTAGTCTAAGAGTATTAAATACACCCTTAAAGACTAGTATATAGTTCCTCTTCTTGATCTTAATATTCACTTGATTGTCTTCCAATTAGGGTTGAACATCGGGCGGGTTTACTGGGTTTCGGGTTGGCGGGTTTCGGTTGGTTGGGTTTTGTAACGCCCTAATGCTAAGGCACGCTACAGTGCTTTTTCAATTATTGTGCAATCTTTGCTAATCAAAGAAATTTCTCTTAAAAAACGTGTTAAATTAAAACTTTTCCTTTAAATATTAAACTTTGTAATATAATATAATATTTACAAATTCCGGGATCCCGATTTCAAACTTTGTAAAATTACTGTTTAAACTTTACATTTCAAAATACATAATTTTCAGGTCGCACAGCGACTTTCAAAATACAACTCCCAGATGTCCCGAGACCGAACACTCCAGGTCGTGCCGCTTGACATGTACAATCTCACCCGAGCTCAGGTTCACTCCTGTTCAGTCTTCACCTTTCCCTTACCTACACAAGGAAGTAGAAACTGTGAGTCAACAGACTCAGTAAGAAATGCATATAACACATCATATAATTTTCGACCTGTAAATAGGCGCCCATACACCTATTTACAGAGCTTAACAGATGAGTATGAACGTTCTAACTAGGATACGACCATGTACCATGTACCACATGCACTCAGTATACCACCATACTAGTGTAGGTAGGGTATGGACCGCACCTTGAGTACCGTCAAGTTTTGTACCACAGACACCTCGTACTTTTCCGTACAAGTGCTGGTAACACCATGGTGTACTTCCAAACTTCATACACCTTACCAATGCACTCTGTACCGCAACTGTACAAGTGTTGGTAGTGTATGAATCACAACAAATAAGCATGTATATACATTAACGCATACATACATTCGAATATTCATATCACACATTATACACAGTTCTTACCTGATTTCCGAATTCAAGTGTGCTCGCCGACCTGAACGGAATTCACGTGCTAGATGGATGCCCTAATAACAATAATAGTAATACAGATGAGTGACTCGCTAAATAACTTTCCGGGATTTAAACTTGAAACTAAAAGTTTCCCTATCGATAAACCTCATGGCAATACCCTAAATATCTCAAAATTGGCCAAAACTAGGGTTCTGGAATTTCCCCCAACAGGCAGACCAGTTCCCAACCGGCAATCCGGTTCTGGGTCACCAACCGGTCGACCGGTTGCCACAGTCCCCGTAACCGGTCGACCGGTTCTGTGCTAGGAACACAAAAATCAATCCCCTTAATTCAATTGAATCCCAAACCTTACCAAACTCTCCAGTACACCTATACAATGTATAAACATCCATTTCCAACCAACAATTCACAGAACAAACCAACAATACTCAACTTGCCATTAAAGACAAAAACTTTGAACTCAATATTCAAAGTTGCATAAAACCAAGACATAACCTCAAAACTAGCTGCTATAGGCTAAATTCAACTCAACCTAACCCTAGAATTCGAACCCTAAACATTTTAAAACCTAACAGCCCCAGAAATTCAATTGCACATATTCGACCTAAGCTTAAAATCAAGAATTAGGGCTAGGAGATGCTAGAGCTTACCTTGGCTTGACTTCTTCTTGAATTCCTAGCTGCAAACACAAGAATCCAGCAACAAAAACCCCTTTGCTTCTGCTGGTTCGAAGAGAGAGAGGGAAGGAAAGGAGAGCTTCTTGATTTTTTTGGTATTTTTCTAATTTCCTTTCTTTCTTTTTCTTAATTAAGTAAAGTGATTTACTTAGTTTATCTTGGCTAAGAAAAGGGGTGCTAGGTGTCAACTACCTAAGGCAGCCACCTATCTCTTATTATTTTTTAATGACAAAAATGCCCTTAAAGATATAACTTAGGTATTTCTAAAGCTAGGGGTAAAATGGTCAATTCTCATAACCCCGCTCAATCCCGATAATTATTTTCTCTAAAATATTTCCCACTATGAAATAGGGTTCTAAACTTACCCATGTGATCAATCTAGCCATCCATCGCATTTTCCGTTGTCGCCGAGCAAAAATTACAAAATTAACATATTTCACATATAAGCTAAATAATACCCCTAGAGTTTAATAAAATCTCCGGAATTGAGAAATTATAACTCTAATATTTATTTCTAAATATTGGGGTCCACATTAAAATTAATTCACAAATAATAATAAAATAATAAAAATTAGTGCTAATTGCCTTTACTAATCCACAATACTAGAGCGGTCATTACAATTATCCCCCCGTTAAAAGGATGTTGTCCCCGAAATCTAACCTGAATAGCTCTGGATGTTGAGTCCTCATATCTGACTCCAATTCCCAGGTGGCTTCTTTCACCTTACTGTTCCTCCATAGCACCTTAACCAGTGCAATAGTCTTGTTGCGAAGAACTTTTTCTTTTCCATCCAAAATCTGAACAGGTTGCTCTTCATAGGATAAGTCTGGTTGTAGTTCAAGGGCTTCATAACTCAAGACATGAGTCGGGTCTGACACGTATTTCCTTAACATAGAGATGTGAAATACATCATGAACAGCTGATAAAGCTGGTGGTAAGGCTAGCCGATACGCTACCTTCCCGACCTTCTCGAGTATCTGAAATGGCCCAATGAACCTAGGGCTTAACTTACCCTTCTTCCCGAAGCGCCTAATACCCTTCATTGATGAAATCCGCAGAAAAACATGTTCCCCTGACTGAAATGTAACATATCTGCGCTTCGGATCCGCATAACTTTTGTGCCTGCTTTGAGAGGCAAGCATCCGAGCCTTGATCTTATCAATAGCTTCATTGGTCCTCTGCACCAACTCTGGACCCAAGTACTTCCTTTCTCCCGTCTCGTCCCAATGAATAGGAGAACGATATTTTCTACCATATAACATCTCATAGGGAGCCATCCCTATTGTACTCTGGTAGCTATTGTTGAAGGAGAATTCAATTAAAGGCAAGTACTTACTCCATGAACCCTCAAAGTCCATGACACAGGCTCGCAGTAAGTCTTCCAAAATCTTAATAGTTCTTTCTGATTGACCATCAGTCTGAGGGTGAAAGGCCGTGTTAAACTTTAACTTGGTACCCATAGCCTTCTAAAGACTCACCCAAAACTTCGATGTGAACTTTGGATCCCTATCTGATACAATAGATTTAGGGACTCCATGGAGACGAACTATCTCCTTCACACACAGTGCAGCGTACTGATCCACGGAGTATGTAACTTTCACTGATAGAAAGTGAGCTGATTTGGGAATCTGTCCACTATGACCCACACTGAATCATATAATCCCATAGTTCTAGGCAATCCAGTTACAAAACCCATTGCAATGCTCTCCCACTTCCATTCAGGAAGGACTAAAGATTGCAGTAACTCTGTCTGCCTCTGATGTTCAACTTTAATTTGCTGGCAGGTTAAACACTTGGACACGTAGTCCACCACATCTCTTTTCATCCCATACCACCAGAAGTAGGGTTTCAAATCCTGATACATTTTGGTGGTTCTCGGATGCAATGAATAAGGTGTGGTGTGAGCTTCATCAAGTATCTCCTTCTTAAGCTCATTAACACTAGGAACACAAACTCGAGCTTTGTTTAACAACATTCCACTGTTCGAGACTGAAAAGTCTCTAGGCCGACCAGCCACTACTTCGTCTCGAACCTTAACTAGCTCGGAATCTTCCAGCTGTGCCTTTCTGATTCTCTCCAATAGATCAGATTGGAGTATTAAATTATGTAATTTCCCGACCACGAACTCAATTCCTGCACTAACCAATTCCGAGGCTAGTTGAGGAGCCATCATAACCGTAGTACAAACCTGCCCGGGACCTTTTTTGCTTAAAGCATCGATCACAACATTCGCTTTCCCGGGGTGATACAGAATTTCACAATCGTAGTCCTTAACCAATTCCAACAACCTTCTCTGCCTCATATTCAAATCTTTTAGGGTGAAAAAGTATTTGAAACTCCTATAATCAATATAAATCTCGCATTTCTCATCATCAAGATAATGTTGCCATATCTTTAAAGCAAAAACCACAGCAGCAAGCTCTAAATCATGAGTTGGGTAACGCTGCTCATAATCCTTCAGTTGACGAGAGGCATAGGCTATGACTCTGTCAGCTTGCATCAGAACACATCCCAGACCCTGTCTGGATGCATCACAATAAACAACGAATTTCTCTTGATCTGATGGCAAAGCTAACACCGGAGCTGTTATCAAACGTTGCTTCAACTCCTGAAAGCTTGACTCACACTTATCTGACCACACAAATCTCTGATTTTTCTTGGTCAATTCGGGTAGGGACATAGAAAGTTTAGAAAATCCTTCGACGAAACGTCGATAATACCCTGCTAACCCGAGAAAACTTCAAACTTCCATCACAAACTTGGGCCTCGGCCAATTCTTCACTAATTCTACCTTGTTTGGATCAACCATAATTCCATTTTTTTCCAACAATATGAACTAGAAAGGACACCTCAGATAACCAGAATTCGCATTTTTTTTTAACTTGGCATACAACTTGTGATCCCTAAGTCGCTGTAACACCATTCGAAGATGATGCTCGTGCTCCTCTTCTGACTGAGAGTATACAAGAATGTCATCGATAAACACTATAACGCAGTTATCGAGGAAATCCTTGAATACCCTATTCATGAGATCCATAAAGGCTGCAGGAGCATTAGTCAATCCGAACGACATTACTAGAAACTCATAGTGCCCATATCTTGTTCTAAAAGCAGTCTTCGGTATGTCCTCCTCCCGAACTCTGAGTTGATGATAACCAGACCGTAAATCAATCTTCAAAAAACACTGTCTTTCCCTGAAGCTGATCGAACAGATCATCGATCCTGGGCAACGAGTACTTGTTCTTAATCGTCAGCTTGTTTAGTTCCCGATAATCAATACACATTCTGCGGGAACCATCTTTCTTTTTCACAAAAAGAACCGGAGCTCCCCAGGGCGACACACTGGGTCGAATAAACCCAATGTCAAGCATCCCCTGAAGTTATAACTTAAGCTCCTTGAGTTCTGCTGGAGCCATCCTATATGGAGCTTTAGAAACAGGTTCGACTCCAGGTGCCAAATCAATTACAAGGTCACTCTCTCGCTGTGACGGCAATCCCGGCAACTCCTTGGGAAACACATCAAGAAAATCTTTCACCACCCGGACTACCTCTAGAAATCCTACACAACCATTGCATAGTAAATCCCTAGCCCTTTAGTACAGAAACAACCGGGATCTGAGACCCCTGTACTGATCCAACATAAACAAATGGATCTTCACCTTCTGGCTGAAAAATCACCAATTTCCACTTACAATTTATACTGGCCGAATACTTTGACAGATAATCCATTCCCAGTATAATATCAAACTCAGTTAATTCCAGTTCTATAAGGTTAGCGCTCAACTCCCTATCTTCGATCCTAACCGGCATAGGCTTAATGCGTCTATTAGAGATAACCAATTCCCCAGTAGGCATTAGGGTTCCAAACCCTCTTACAAGAAAATCATAAAGTCTATCCAAAAAAATTAAATACTCTCGATACCACATACGAGTATATAGTCCCAAAGTCAAATAATACATTAAAATGGGAGTTGTTGATAAGAAGCTAACCTTTCACCATAAAAGGACTGGATGCAACATCAGCCTGGGTGATAACAAATGTCTGAGCAAGTACAGGCTTTGCTTCCATTTTCTACTTATCTTTCCTTGTCTGAGGGCAATTTCTCTTAAAGTGCCCAACCATGCCACACAGGAAGCATGCTTTTCGGTTGCACTCTCCGGGATGATGTTTCTTGCATCGCGGGCACTCAGGGTAAGAATAATCCTTGCGTACACCCTTGCCTTGATTTCCTCGGAACCGCTTGTTCCGCTTTAAACCCACCACTGACGACGTAGGATTACTCTTCTGCTCAACCATGGAGCCCCTACCACCTCTGCCATAACTAGAAATATGGCAAGCGGTATCCCGATTTCGTGGCATAACCTCTTGAGGTCCTAAAATACATTCTTTAGGGCTTCCAGTCCAGAGAGCATTCTTCATATCTGAATCTCCCTGAAGGACTGTAGGTTCATCTATCCAAATTTTCTCATGCAATGATCCCACTTGGTTATCAGCCATACTATGCTCTGCTGGTAATACCGAATTGAGAATGACTGGCATACGAGGTAAAAATAGTACAGGAAACCTTTGTTGTTTCAACCTCTGAATCTCCTCATCGTGTCGTTGAATCATAGCTTCCATTTCTGCAAATCTTTGCTCCAACTCCCACGGAGCCTGTGACGGACGACCATCACTCCCATCAGAAGCCCTCCAAAGGCTTTCACCTTGGTTGCGGGGAGAACTCAGACTCCATTCTCTCCAACCGTTACTAGCCCTGACCACACTATCTTGACTCCCCATATTGCACCAGGTGTCCATACTATAGGACAAACCTGCCAATTAGTAAGTCAGTCTGGTCAGGCAACGACCCCATTACAAACTTTCTACCGCACTTATGGATTCTAAGGCAACGCACTTTAAAATAATTAATTAAAATCTAATATGCTTCCTATCATGCTTTCACATTCACATTTATTTAAAATACTAAACAAGTACAGGCTTACTGAAACGTGAACCGAGCTTTCTCTGATGAAGATTGTACATGTCATATAGCAAGCTTCGGTAAACAAACCTGGCGGCTCTAATACCAAAATTGTAACGCCCTAATGCTAAGGCAGGCTACAGTGCTTTTTCAATTATTGTGCAATCTTTGCTAATCAAAGAAATTTCTCTTAAAAAACGTGTTAAATTAAAACTTTTCCTTTAAATATTAAACTTTGTAGTATAATATAATATTTACAAATTCCGGGATCCCGATTTCAAACTTTGTAAAATTACTGTTTAAACTTTACATTTCAAAATACATAATTTTCAGGTCGCACAGCGACTTTCAAAATACAACTCCCAGATGTCCCGAGACCGAACACTCCAGGTCGCGCCGCTTGACATGTACAATCTCACCCGAGCTCAGGTTCACTCCTGTTCAGTCTTCGCCTTTCCTTTACCTACACAAGGAAGTAGAAACTGTGAGTCAACAGACTCAGTAAGAAATGCATATAACACATCATATAATTTTTGACCTGTAAATAGGCGCCCATACACCTATTTACAGAGCTTAACAGATGAGTATGAACGTTCTAACTAGGATACGACCATGTACCATGTACCACATGCACTCAGTATACCACCGTACTAGTGTAGGTAGGGTATGGAGCGCACCTTGAGTACCGTCAAGTGTTGTACCACAGACACCTCGTACTTTTCCGTACAAGTGCTGGTAACACCATGGTGTACTTCCAAACATCATACACCTTACCAATGCACTCTGTACCGCAACCGTACAAGTGTTGGTAGTGTATGAATCACAACAAATAAGCATGTATATACATTAACGCATACATACATTCGAATATTCATATCACACATTATTCACAGTTCTTACCTGATTTCTGAATTCAAGTGTGCTGGCCGACCTGAACGGAATTCACGTGCTAGATGGATGCCCTAATCACAATAATAGTAATACAGATGAGTGACTCGCTAAATCACTTTCCGGGATTTAAACTTGAAACTAAAAGTTTCCCTATCGATAAACCTCATGGCAATGCCCTAAATATCTCAAAATTTGCCAAAACTAGGGTTCTGGAATTTCCCCCAACAGGCAGACCGGTTCCCAACCGGCAATCCGGTTCTGGGTCACCAACCGGTCGACCGGTTGCCACTGGTCCCCCAGAACCGGTCGACCGGTTCTGTGCTGAGAACACAAAAATCAATCCCCTTAATTCAATTCAATCCCAAACCTTACCAAACTCTCCAGTACACCTATACAATGTATAAACATCCATTTCCAACCAACAATTCACAGAACAAACCAACAATACTCAACTTGCCATTAAAGACCAAAGCTTTGAACTCAATTTTCAAAGTTTCATAAAACCAAGACATAACCTCAAAACTAGCTGCTATAGGCTAAATTCAACTCAACCTAACCCTAGAATTCGAACCCTAAACATTTTAAAACCTTACAGCCCCAGAAATTCAATTGCACATATTCAACCTAAGCTTAAAATCAAGAATTAGGGCTAGGAGATGCTAGAGCTTACCTTGGGTTGACTTCTTCTTGAATTCCTAGCTGCAAACACAAGAATCCAGCAATAAAAACCCCTTTGCTTCTGCTGGTTCGAAGAGAGAGACGGAAGGAAAGGAGAGCTTCTTGATTTTTTTGATATTTTTCTAATTTCCTTTCTTTCTTTTTCTTAATTAAGTAAAGTAATTTACTTAGTTTATCTTGGCTGAGAAAAGGGGTGCTAGGTGTCAACTACCTAAGGCAGCCACCTATCTCTTATTATTTTTTTATGACAAAAATGCCCTTAAATATATAACTTAGGTATTTCTAAAGCTAGGGGTAAAATGGTCAATTCCCATAACCCCGCTCAATCCCGATAATTATTTTCTCTAAAATATTTCCCACTATGAAATAGGGTTCTAAACTTACCCATGGGATCAATCTAGCCATCCATCGCATTTTCCGTTGTCGCCGAGCAAAAATTACAAAATTAACATATTTCACATATAAGCTAAATAATACCCCTAGAGTTTAATAAAATCTCCGGAATTGAGAAATTATAACTCTAATATTTATTTCTAAATATTGGGGTCCACATTAAAATTAATTCACAAATCATAATAAAATAATAAAAATTAGTGCTAATTGCCTTTACTAATCCACATTACTAGAGCGGTCATTACAGGTTTAGCGGGTTGGCGGGTTGACCCGGTCAACTCTTTAAAAAATTTAATTTTTTATTCAAATAATTAATTTTTTGATTTTTTTATTTATTAAATTAATGATATATAATATAACAATTTGTTCATAGTATCTATTATTGAAGAAAAAATACAATAATCAATCCAACCAACAAACAAACAACCTATTTATCAAAGATTCAAATCAAACTTCATATTCATCTTCATGAATCATGATAAAAGTGAAAGCTAAAGTCCATAAAAATACATCCATATCCAATATTCATAGTCCATAAAAATCTAAAGTCCATATTATATATATAAAAACAGTAATAAAAAAATATAAATATTATATTTATAAACCGGGTTAGCGGGCGGGTTCGCGGGTTCAACCCGAAACTCGGTACCCCTAAAATCTCAACCTTCCAACCCACCCGAAGGGTACCGAGTTGAACCCAACCCCCCTGAAACTTTTTTAAAAAAAATTTTTTTGCGGGTCAAACATGCTCAAAATGTTCAGCCCTACTTCCAATGTTCCTTTTCTGGATTAATCTGATACCTACTCATTACTCCCACTCAACACTAGGTGTCTGGTCTAAGGCATACTAAAGCATATCTGAGACCTCTTACTGTTGATACTAAGGAATTCTTTTATTGGCCGCTATCTTTTCTGGAATAGTTGAAACTTTTCCTTACATAAATAAAATCTATATCTAGAAGTCCAGAAGCTTCTATAGATTGCCATTAGAAAAATGCTCCAGCATCTTGTTGGGTTTTGTGCCGTAAATAAAACCCATTACAATCTGATTAGTTATCAATTTAAGAGATTTGAAGTGGTTTATGTTGACATGTATTTTTCATGTTTATGGTTTAATATATATTTAATATATTCACAAAATCAGTTAAGTCCATAACATATATTTATTCACAATTACAGTATTGTCAACACAGTGGAATGTGATTGTGATTATATGATTCAAAAGACTAAGTCCCTGTTCATCAGTGTTTTGGATTTACACTGATGTGATAATCAGCGATGAAGTATACTTACACTTAAAGTAAGTGTTATGTTCTTTCCAGGACATTGGTAAAGTATACTACTTTCGAGTGTATGGAGTATACATTGGACTGGACCGACATTGAACTTAGTCAAGATATTATAAACTTACCGTTGTATCTTTCCAAGTCAATATCACTAGTTGATCTTAGATTAAAAGAGTATAAATCCTTATATGCTTAGGCTCAATCTCAGGAGTGTTATTCATGTTCTTTGATTTATTAGTTAAGCCTACTTTTGGGTCAGGGTGATACGTATATTTTGGGAACATGATAGTATAACTGAGTGGGAGCGCTGAACATAAATACGGAATCTATAGCTTCTATTGGTGTATAGAAGTCAAGTGATGATTCCCTTCAAGCTTAGCTAAATAGAAGTAAATGGATGAGCTCTTGTTTCAGTGACTATATCTTAGATCACTAAAACATCATTTACAGGTAGCTAAGTGTTTTAAGGGGCCAAATCCATTGAGCGGTGAAAACAGTAAATTTATCCCATCTCGATGTAAATCATCTATATAGAGGATCTTTGATCACATTAAGATTATAACGATGGTTAAATGGGATAGCATATCTATATCGTGGAACATATAGAATGTTGTATTTAAGTCTGAGAGTGCAATTCCAAGTTCTAAGAGTGGATTCAATAAGTTAGAGAATTTACTTGGTAAATTCGGTTCGACTTATTAGAAGCTCAATAATATAGATCCATGGTCCCCATTCTAGTTGAGACCATACTGTTTGTAAGACTCAATAATTGATTTATGATTAATCAATTATAATTCTAAAAGTTAGACTATGTCTAATTTGTGAATTTTTCACTAAGCATGGCTGGAATTGTAAAGAAAAGAGATTCTAGGTTTATTTATTAATTAAGAGACTCTGTATGTCTAATTAATAATTATATTAAATGACAATATTATTTAATAATCTATTTTTGTTATTAAATAATTAGTTTTGGCATTTAAATGGTTAGAATTGGAAAATTGGCATTTTTGGGAAAATAGAAATAAAATTGTGGAAACTGCAAAATCCAAGTGAGGCCCAATAACACCTATGGTCGGCCACTTGTATGTGCATTTTCCAATTATTATTTTCAATTTTTTAATGCCAAATAATTACTAACCTAAACCTAGCAGTTATCTATAAATGGAAAGTGGTGGCTCACACCAAATAAGGCAATTAAGAAATGTTCTATAATTTACGAAACTGCCTCTTTCAGAAAGTTGAGCTTTCCTTTTCTTTATATATAGCCGCCCATCTCTTCTTCTTCTTGAACAACACAACATACAAGAAAGATACAATTTCGAAATACCTTGTGAGAGAGTAGTGCCCACACACAGCAAACAGTACCTCAATCATAGTTTGGAAGATTGTGAAGGATCAAATCCAAGAGAAGGACATTCAAGCTCAGATCTTGATTATACTCTGCAACAGAAAGGAATCAAGAGTTAGAGACCTGAGTAGAAGGAGACATATTATTTCGCTGCAACCAATGTAAAGTTTTCTTAACTTTATATGTGTTTATTTTTTTATCGTTTTAGAAGTTCATATTTAGGTTGTTAATCAACATACTTGTGAGTAGATCTAAGATCCTGGTAAAATAAATTCCAACACATCTTACTAAAGTAATTTGCTAGCACTAGAGTAATTAATTATCCAGGCATACCACAAGCCATAGGTTTAGATAAGCTCCAACCTATAACACTAGGAACAGAAAGTTTTGTTAAGTCCATTGAATAGACTTACTAACAAAAATTTCCTTTCTTGTCCTTCTAAATAGAAAACTTTTGGTTAATCCATATGAATGGTTTTAACCATAGTAGTTCTCTTGGCTTTACTTCTTAGTTCCTTTTTTTGACAATCCATTACTTGTTTAAACTAACAATGGATTTTAATCAAAAGTGTCTCCCAAGTCATAACAGGGTGAGTTCCTTGAAACCCTCCCACTACGACAAGGTACCGTGAATTTTGTCTAAGAATATTAAATGGTATTGTCCTCTTCGGTTGTGTCAAAAAGCGGAGGCAGTGGGACCATCTTATACAGAATAAGATGATAGAATACTTTTGGAATCAAGAAAAAAAATATCTCCTTTATTTGCTTCTACCTTTGGATGGGGACACGTGTCGAGTGCGACCGTCCAAGACTCGATGTGAGGCTGGTTGGGCGTGCCTTCAGTTTTCGGCTAATAAATGCTTTGACAATTAATATTTCAAAATCTGATTTTCTCTCTCCACGGCTGACGGCTGCACTTGATTATTTTTGATTTCCCATATTCGCTTTTAAGGAGGCTAACTGAGGCGTCTAAGGTTCCTTTAAGATGATTACCTCTTTTTGTGACTTGCCTGTAAATATCAAACAGCATTGGCACATAAACTCATTTTCATTACCCTTCTTTGCTAAGTAAGCTTCAAAGTGAAAAGAGAGAATCTTGGCTTCAAAGTTACCGAAGCGCCTTCATACAAACTACTTGTTGGATTGACGTTGCTCGAACCCAGACATCTGACTCTTGAGTAAGTTTCTGGTTTCCTTTATGCTTATCTTTGCATGTTTATATGTCAAATACACCTTCGACTTTGCTGTAGAAAAATGTTTAGGAAACCCTACGTTCAGAAACTTCTGAGATTCTTCTTTATCATGTCTTCGTGCGATTTGACAGTCATAATGCTCGTTTTTGAACTGCGTAATGTCTATCTTTCATCTTGCTTATTCTAAGCTTCATGAACTTTTTTTCCGTCACCCAAGAAAACTTTTGACTTCTTGAGTTCTGACTTTTCTTCAAACATAATCGTTCTTTAATCTGTTGAGTACTCCTGGTCCGCATATTTGCTTGTTTATCGTTGGATATTCTGACCAAACACTCATATTAAGTGTTGTCTTTTGTAGATGAACTCGGGTTAGTCTTGGGAAAACAGACATCGGATCAACAAGGACCTGCTTCAACTTCCACACAAGGATCATACTCGTCTTTGTTCTATTCCACCTTCCTCTAGCGAAGGACATTCTTCAAACCCTGTACCTAGTAATAGAATGATGGCTCTTACAAAGAAAACCACGCGTCTGGCTGACGCATCTGACCCTCAAGTGGCTCGGCACGCCACTTTACCTAGCGCCGAATAGGATCCAGCCGTCCCGATGGAAGAGGATCATGAAGGGGACGTTGAGGTCCAGGAGATTGAGGGGTAGGATGATGTACGTCCTGGCAGTTCCTCCGAGGAGGTAAAAAAGGCAGAGGTTACACCCCCAAACTACGGAGAGTACAATAAGGCTGGGGAGCCAGTCGATGCTGACGGAGACTGATGTCGCCCAATTAGTTACACTGCGGTCGCGGTAGTAAACGGGCTATATGTCTTATCCACAGGGAGGAAAAATACACTCAAAAGGACAGTTAGTAATTTTACGAGAATAAAATATGAACCTTGAATGTGATGAGAATATTGATAAAATGTTTTTTAAAAATTAAACAAGTAATTAAAACGAGAAGTGATCAGAAAATGATTATGGAAGACACAAGCTTTGTACATGCAATTATATTTTCCTAATAAAATTGATTCTTTAACCTCAACTATAATTCTACACCATTAATTATAGTTGGAAAATGTGTATAATTAAGCCCACTAGAAAAATATGTGCTCTAATTAAATTAATACTACTTCTAAAAATACTATCATATTATATAATTTAAATCGACAAAATACCACCGGCAGAATGCAGTAAAAATCATATAATATAATAAACACTCTAATAATTAATAGCCTAACTTACATAAGAAAAGCATGACTGAACTTATATAAAAGGTACTATTAAATTTAAAGTGTAATTAAGAAGAAGAGAAATTTAATATAACAAATGTGAAAATGAAGAACAAAGAGAATCAATATATTAGAAGAATAAAAATTGCATGAACTTACACTTGAGTCTTGCCAAAGAAATTAGCCTAGAAAAGGCATTGTCTTTACACCAAAATTAATAAAACAAAATAAAGAAGAAAGAAAGAAAAGACACAATTTTGGTATAATAACTCTAGGTAAAATCTGATGCCTTTTGCTTTCCTAAATGGTCCTATTTATAGAGCCTCATTGGCCCCATAACTTGCCAAACGTGTACTGTTTAATGGGAAAGAAAATGACTCTTAAAATGAGCAAAGTGGTTAATTGACGTCATCTTGCAAAGAGTGGGGAAATATCTTGAACCACATGCTCTTGTTGGTGAAGAAAATGGAAGAAAGCAGACACATGGCGTGCTCGGAGTGAAAGTTGATGTTGGGTAATGGATTAGCAGATACTGGGAATAAGATGTGAGCCGAGTGGTGTGATATGGCATCCGTACTGTGCAATAGTTCCATTGACAAACATTTATATAATAATATTAATTATAGTTGTTTGAAATTGGATACATGGCACGTGATGATGATGATTGGGCCTTCTTGGACTTCATGTGAGAAGATCAAATTAATTTGATAAAACAAGGATAGGATTGATGAAGTTGGGCTTTTCTTATTTTTCATTTACACCACTTTGCTCAAAATCTGAAAAGTAACATAAAAATAATAGTACATTAAATATTTTCAATTAAAATGATGAAATATTTAATTTAAATTAATTTTATGTCCATAATTAAGGCCTTAAAACATACAAATTTGAGCATTAATCAGAGACGTCCTAGTTGAGGGCGTGGACTACGGCAGTGAGGAACTTATGGCGGCGGTTCCTCATAGAAGGCAGGGTGCCTTGGGCACCAGGTGGGTAAGCCCTCCGTCCAAGGTTACTAAGGCGCGCCTTCGGTCTCTCGACCAGGATGGATACCTGGGCGGCTTGGAGTGCTACATTCCTACCAACAACAATCGTGCCACAAACCCTGAAAAGGGGATGTGAGCCTGGTCGGGTGCCCATGGTCAGCAAGGGGCATTGATGCCTTTGCATCAATACTTTAAAAATGTTGCAGACTTCTTCGGCCCAGTTCACTCCTAAAGGCATCAAGTATTTGTCTGCCCTCTTCGTCCTTTATGCCTCCCAGAAATGGGGTATGCCCTCTCCCCAAGAGGTTGCTTGGTTCTTTGATTTTAATTCCACCCCCAAGCAAGCCAGGTCAGGGTACTTCTACTTCTCTCAACTAGGCTTCAAGTGGTTGACGGGCACGAACGATACGACCATCAGCAAGATTGGGAATTTTGCTAATGAGTACTTCATGGTGGACGGCACGGGAATCACTCGCACTCGATTCCAGCAGATTCCAACATATCACCGCCCTCCCCTCACTCTTGCTCTTAGGGATAGAGCTCAAAAACTTGCCCGACTTCCGGGGGAAGACCGGAATATTATCCATTTGACCTCTGAGGATAACTTTGTGAGGTACAGGCTTTATCCCAATGACTTAACTCCTAAGTCCGTGACGGGGAAGAAGAGGAAATCTGGTGCTGGTCGGACCGAAGGAGCTCATCAAGAGAATGGACTCATTCAACTTAAGCGCAAAGCTAAGTTGAAGGGAGGTTCAAGGGCCAAGCAATACGCTCAGGAGCCCTTCAATCCTGAGGATGAGGCTGAGGAAGACCAGGTGACTCCACTGAAAAGGAAGAAGAAACTCTCGGCCCCGCCCAGGCCTGTTGAACATGCGATTCGCATAAGGGAGCCCATTTCACCTGTTCGGCCATCCCCTCCCGTGTTCGGAATAGGGAAAGCTGTTATGTCAGAGATAAGATCGATCTCAGGTGATGATGGACTTTTGAGTCTTGTTTGGGCAGTCACCCTGCATATTACTTTGTCTTGTTTTCGAGCTTCTTGATTTTCATGCCTTATGTTTTTTATGTCAATTTTCTAACCAAGTTGTTTTCGTTCTGTACAAACATGTCTCGGCAGATGCTTGACGCTCTGAGGAAGAGAATAGGCGGAAGCTCTAGCGCCTCTCCTCCACCCAAGAAGTCTAAGGGCGGTGAGGGGTCCTCTAATAAGGAAAAGAGGCCTACTGGGGAGGTCATCGATCTTTTCGAGGAGCTGACTGCTGCAAACCACAAGTCCAAGGAGTCTGGACCACCGAAGGTTGGGTTTGAACTAGTTAGGAGTGATCCTGAACGGATGCGGGCACCTACTCCACCTTTTTTGGTGCTTCCAGAGGCCAAGAAGGGCAAGGAGATGCTGGCCCATTACATGAACGTGCTGGTTCCTAAGGTCAGTGAGCAACTGGTTGGTGCTGACAATGACTCTTCTTTGGAATTACTGGTGGGCGGAGTCTTGAAGGAGTTCACCAGGGTAAGTCTTTTTGGATACTTCCCTTTAATATTCCATACTTAGCTCAAATGCTAAAGTTTTTTCCTTGTGTAGGCCGGTTTCAAGTTGGCCTACACTTACTCCCGGACTAAGTCTTCTACTTCCAGGAACACGGCTCTGTCCGACACCATGAGGGTGTAGGCGCACTTGGCCAGGAAGGATGCTGAAGAAGCCAAGGCGGAAGTCGGAGCTATTCGGTTGGAGTTGGGTGAAGCCAACAAGAAGCTTTTTGCCTCTTAGAAGAAGATCACTGAGTTGACTAAGGATATCAAGGTTGATGACCGTTTTGAGGAGACCATCGAGACCTTATCTGTTGAGGTAAACTGTCTTCAGGAGGAGAGGACTTCCCTTCGGGCAGTTCTTCATCGGATGAAGGGGGAGAAGGAAGCCAAGGAAGAGGAGCTTTCAGCCGAGGTGGCCAGGCTGAAGAAGAAGGTCAATGCCTTGGAGATAGCCGGTCTAGAGCTCTTCTTTGATTTTTGGAAGGTTAATCCTCAGGCCAATTTTGTCTACTTGGGTGATGCTAAAGACATGTACCTTGAGTTCTGCGTGTCCCAAGTGGCCTATGGCAAAACAGAGGCAGCAGCTTCAACCTCCGGTCAGACTGTTGATGTACCTCCTGTTCAAACAACAGATCCCCCTGCTCCGCTTGGCGCAGAAGAACCGAACCAAGAGCCTGGGACTCCAACTACTTAAACACTTCTCTTTTTATCTCTTTATTTTATATATCTTATTCGGCCTCAGGGCCTTTTCTAAGACATCATTACCGGTCAAGCAGTCTTTAAACTTGGAATTATTTTTCATTTTTTGGACAACAGGCTGATCGGGCAGCTTTAATCTCGGTATTACGTGCTTTTGTTGTCCTCAATGAATTTCATTCTCTGTTTTATAATTGTCGTGCCATTGCGATTGTTTTATTTTTACCAAATGCTTTGTAAAGGTATAGGTGCCCCCAAGTGACCGAGCAGACGTATGACTCTTAGTCACTTGTCTTTTACAAATATATTGTTTATCAGTTTGGTGTTTTGGTTTTGACCAAACCTTTTCTACGCATTGTATGGTAAATTAGAAACATGTTGCTAATTTCGACTCAATCTGAATTTTGAAATAGCTATCTTTATTCATTTATTGATCGAAAAGTGTATTTGTTACTGTAGTAATTTACATCAGAGCTATTTGATCTAATCTGATCTTTTAGTTTAACATGAGATAAAACAAATTGCAGACATAAGAAACTGTACTTTAAAGTGGTCACCCGACCTGAGTACTTTATTTTTTTTATCGAAACCTTTGAGTGTAGTCCGCCTAGAAGGCCATTCACTTAAAAGCAAATGTTCATTTAGTACTTAAAGTGGTCATCCGACCTGGTACTTTATTGGTAGTATTTTCTTAAATGTTCTCCATTCCAATACCGTGGTACTAGAATGAGTTGCATTTTTTCGTCATACTTACCTAACTTGTATGCTCCGGAGTCGAGAACTTCGACCACTTGATATGGTCCTTCCCAGTTAGGTCCAAGTACACCTGTCGTACTGTCTTTGGTGTTTAGGAATACTCTTCTCAGGACCATATCTCCCACGAAGAATTTTTGAGCCTTCACTTGTTTGTTGAAATACGAAGCTACTTTTTGTTGATGGGCCGTCAACTTTAAGTTTGCAGTTGCTCGTCTTTCTTTGATTTCATCAAGTGATTCTGTAAGGAGTATGTGATTGGTACCTTGATCATACGTCAATCTTCTGTGGGAAGGTAGCTCGAGTTCGACGGGTAGCATAGCTTCATAACCGTACGCCATTGCGAATGGTGTCTGTCCGGTTGCCGTTTTTTCAGTTGTACGGTATGACCATAGGACTCCAGGAAGCTCTTCTAGCCAGTTTCCTTTGGCATCTTCAAGTTTTTTATTCAGTGTATCCTTCAAGGTTTTGTTGACTACCTCAACTTGACCATTTGCTTGAGGATGCGCCACTGCGGAGAAACTTTTTATGATACCATGGTTCGCACAGAAATCAATAAAGGATTGGTTGTCAAACTGCTTGCCATTATCTGAGACTATTTTATACGGTAGTCCGAACCGGCATATTATATTCTTCACAATAAAGTCTTGAACTTTCTTTGACGTAATGGTTGCGAGTGGTTCGGCTTCAGTCCACTTAGTAAAGTAATCAACCGCTACCACTGCATACTGCACTCCACCTTTACCTTTGGGTAATTATCTGATCAGGTCAATTCCCCAAATGGCAAAGGGCCACAAACTTTGCATATGTGTTAACTCGTTGGGTGGAGCTCTTTGTATCTTTGAAAATCTCTGGCATTTGTCACATTTCTTCACATAGGCTTTTGAATCTTCAATCATCGTTGGCCAGAAGTAACCTTGCCTTAGAATTTTCTTGGATAAGCTTTGTCTGGCGGCATGATTTCCATAGAATCCGTCGTGTACTTCGGATAAGAGTCGTGCAGCTTCTTCTTGAGTGACACATCTAAGCAATGGCATCGAGAATCCTCTACTGTACATGACTCCCTCTACTATGATGTACTGTGCAGCTTTCCTTCTCATTTTTCAAGCTTCATTTGGGTTATCTGAGAGTTTCCCGGACTCGAGATAGGCCGCTATTGGTGTCATCTAGTTTGGGGATGTATCAATCATTTTGATTTCTTCCGTGCCAGTGATGCTAGGCTCTTCGAGGAACTGGAGAGGAACCAAGTTTGCCTTGTCACTTACATTGTTGCTTGCCAATCGAGCTAACGCGTCTGCAGCTGTATTTTCTTCTCTTGGAATTTGTCTGAGACCGTAGCTTTTGAATTGTGCGAGCAGACCATGTATTTTGCTCAAATATGCTATCATCTTTTCTCCCCGAGCTTCATATTCTCCGAATACATGATTTACCACCAGCTGTGAATCACTACAGATTTTGATGTGTTCGGCCTTCATTTCTTGGGCTAGTCTTAGCCCAGTGATTAGAGCTTCGTACTCGACCTCGTTGTTAGATGCTTTGAATCTGAACTTGACTGCAGGGTGCAGGTGTTGCCCCCCAACTGCTTTTTGACCGATCTCTTGCCCAGTGAATATGCATTATTTATAGGGCTAGTAAGCTTGGGGAGGAAGACTTTACCCTCTCGTTACAATGCGTATAAACAGAAAGATCGTGGGATCAATGCTGAATGCAAGGATCGTGGGATTGAGGTTGAATACACTGATAGTGGGATCGTGTGTATGCCATATCCACGTAACTTGATCCCTGAGTTATAGGGATTGTGCTGATGACTCACGATGCGAAAGCTGAATTCGTTAAGTGTTGGTCGCTCTGCGCGGATTGTTGAATACTTTGCTCTGGGCAGGCCAGCGAGGCATCCTGCTTGGATTATGCTTCCCAAGTAGATGTTCCAAGTGGACTCCATGTGTCAACATTCATGTGATGCCACGTCAAAGTGCAAAAATTGGGATAACAAACTCTTTGTAGAGAAGGATCTTGTCAAAACCACTATGAACAAGATACAAATGCCATAGACACAAAATGTGGTTGTGGTCTTTTGATGACTAAGGTTTAGTTACAATAAAGAGTTCTTAGAATAGTCCAAGTGGATTTTGGTCATAGAATACTAAACTCACATTCCATACATTAACAAACAGTTTGAATCCATTGACAGAAAATGGATATTAAACACTTGCGAAAGTTTAAGTGTATTGTATTCTGGAAACAAAAGTATAAAATTTCTATTTGGAGTCTAAAATTTAAAGTCAAAGACTTAAATTTATACCAAATGTACAATGAGTTTTGATTCTAGCTTGGACCACCACTACTAATCTAACTCTAAGTCTAATTTGCCAAAAGTAAGCATATATAAGTAATAGATTCTAAGATAGAGGATTTATATCATTTCGGGATAGAATGTCGGGAATATAATCATATGCGCCATTCAATTTCTAAGAGAAAATAGAATGACATTATAAGCAAATGATTTATAAACAATTCATCCAATGATATATTATTTAAGCTAATTCGAAATGAATAAGCTAAGAGGAAAAGTTAAAGGATAATTTCGATTTAAAATAAGAATCCAACGATGTCCCAGTAGGCGAGAGTCAAAGTTATTCTTATTTTATAAACTTCTTGTTTCATATTGTAAATACTTGTCTAAGGTGTCATCAATTGATGAACAGCTAGATGTTGCATTTACAAATATTTATCTATTGAGATCTAACACTATTATGTTTGTCTAATTGTCCCATTAAAAACAACAAGCCAAGTTAGACCAACAATGAAGATTCAAAATTAAACTACAATTAATAATAGAAAACAACATGGTTCAATATAAATTCACACACAATTCAGAAATTATTAAGCATTTTGCAAATAACAAAGACATGTGAAAATACAAAACTATCATATCTTAAATAATTTCCAAGGTTTCCAATAAACTGATATAGTGTCCCGGTAGGCGAAAGTCAAAGTATCATTTATTGAATAGAGTTGTCAGCTCATCTAAAATGGAAACCATTCTAGCAACCTTTTATTCGATCAAAACAAGAATCCAACGTTGTCCCGGTAGGCGAGAGTCAAGGTTATTCTTATTTTATGAGCTTCCACCATTGTTTCATATTTCATAAATTTATCTCTAAGTAGTCACCGTAGAGGAGAGTCTAATAGAGACGAAAACTTAAAAAATACTTATCATAAGAGATCGTTGCGTTGTTAAATGCTTCAACGAATAACCATCCATTAGGGGGACGAAGTCTAGCATCTCGAGATTATATTGAAAACATATTAATCATGTAGGACCAACAATGGAGATCGAATATCTTTATAACTAAAAGCTCATTATTTTAAAGAGTTGTATTTTCTACTAATATTTATTTTAATCTATTTATTTTAAATATATATTTATTTAATTAAAATTTCAAATTTAGAATAAAATTCTAAATATAAATTTTAATTTAATATTTATAAAATTATACTTAGATGGATATGAAAATAAAATGAATTATTTCTATCTTAGTAATAATTTTCAATAAATATTTAGAAAATTATTCAATTTAAGTTGTATCAAAATTAATTTAAATTAATTTACAACTCAAATTTAATTTTCTATAAATATATATTGCATTTCAAAAATTAATGTATTTAAAAATAAATACAATTTTTTTTAAAATTCTATAAAATAAAATAAAATAAATCCTGAAAATTATTCTAATTTTATGTTGGTCCAAAATTAAAAAAAAAAAACAATATAAATATAATTTTCTTACTTAATTATATATTTAAGTATTTTGATGAAAATCAACTTAACTATTAATTTTCTATTTAATTAAATATCACTAGAAAAATACTTCAAGCAAACAGACAATAATTATCTAGACTTTCATTGACTAATTAATTTATTTTCTAATTATAATATATTTTAGTTCATTTATTTGAATTAATGATTTAAATGAAAACTATAATGATTTAAGTTGGTCTAAAATTAAAATAAATAATTTTCAACTTGAATCTATTTTTCAAAATAAATCAAAATTTTTTGCATTTAAATAAAAAATGCAATTTTGGAATTAAAAAAAAATATTAATAAAATAAAATAAAATATATATTGAAAATTATTCAAATTTAAGTTGTTCTGAAATTAAAATTTCCAACTTAAAATAATTTTCTATTTAATTAAATATTCTGAAAATAATAATATTTAAGTATCAAGAATGAAATAAACTTAAATATTTAATTTTCAATTTAATTAAATGTATTAAATACAAGAATTAAATAATCAAGTATAAAAGAAACTTAATTATTAATTCTAATTTAATACTAGGAAAAATATTCTTAATTTAAGTTGGTCCAAAATTAATTAAAATAAATAATTAATTTTCAACTTAAAATATTTTCCTAATTAAATATTAGAAAATATAACTAGTCACTAGAAATAACTAACTAGAATAGATCTTATAAACTAAGTGTTTTTCTAAAATTAACTTTAAAATATTCAATGAAAAAATAAATTCCATATATTTTAAAAGTTAATTATGTTGCTAATTCAATTTTAATTAGGTTAGACTAATATAATTAACCTAATAAAATTATTTAAATAAGGCAAATGGGTCTTCACAATTGGGGTGGTTCATGTGAGGGAGGGCTGGGTTCAGTATGTCGTACCCACTTCTATGGCCCCCAACTCTCACACAAGGCCCAAAGGAGAGGAATTTAACCATTAAATAAATAATTGTTATTTATTGAATAAGTCCAATTCTAATTGGGCCTAAATAAAATTACTTATGTGAAATTTTATTTTTAGCAACCTAATCCATTTAATTACTTAAAACTTAAATGGGTTTCCTATATGCATCTAAGCCCAAAAGCAAACATATAGGCTCACACAGGTCAAATGATTTGGATGGGCCCTATCATGTTACTAGGTTTACATAGATGAAAGAAGTACAAAATTTACTTGTTACAAATTATTTATAGGATCTATGGAAAATTGGACTATGATAAAAATCAGATCATTGGTTCTGTCAACAAGTTAATCATAATAATTTAGATCAAATAAATAATAGGTTTGTTAAAAAAAAAAATCAATAAACAATATAAATAAACAAACAATGTCCATGTAACAGATTGTGAAATAAGATATTAATATAATTAAATTATTATTTTAAACTAACCAACTAAATTTTAAAAATTTAGGGTTGTTAAAACCAACCTTAAAAATCTTATCAAAATTTTAAAATTCAAAAATGAAAACTGGTTTAAAATATCTAGGTTTATTTAAATTATTTTATCAAATTAAATTAAATATCAAATAAGATAAATGATTTGAAAAATAATATTTTCAATATCATTTTCTATTCTCATAATTTAATAAAATTAAAATAATAAAATAAACCAATTTTAAAATAGATGTGGTTAGACAATTATTATTTTAAGAATAAAATAATAAATAAATAATAATTATCCTAATCATACGTCAAAATATCTCAACTTTAGCATTATTCAAATTTCTACAAAAATATTTAAGTTATTTAAATATTTAAAATATATTTATAAATTTCTAATAAGTAAAATGATATAAAATAGTAAAATATCATTTTTCAAACTTATATTTTATAAACAGTTAAAATATTTAACTAAATAACAAATTTTTGAATGTTAAAATATTATGGTTACAATATCTATAAAAATATCTAAGTTAATTTCAAATTTATTAATTATTTAATTTATCATATAAGGTAATTTTTAATATAATATTTCAAATTAAAAAGATATTGCTATCTTTAATTTAAAATATATATAATATTAAAAAATCTAACCTTAAAAATAAATAATATAAATATTAAATAAATTACCAAATTTTTAAATCTAACCATAATTTAAAAAATAAAATAATCAATTTTTAAATTTAAAGATCAAAATATCAAAAATTAAAAATAATCTATTAAAAAATAAATATTATCAATGTAAAATTGATATTTAAGTTTAAATATATGAAAAATAATATTTATTTAAATTTTAGGGTTTGAAAATTACAAAAATCGAAATTTGGGAAAAAAATCCCACAAAAATCGAATTTTGGTGTTGCTGGCTGCCCAGGCTGCACGTGCAGCCATAGGAGGCTGCAAATGGGCTCGGACGCGTGCGGAACAGGGGCATTGCAGGGTCCTGTGTGTGGCACATCTCGACGCCTGCAGCATGTGACACGGGCGAGCGAGTTGTCTGAAGACAGCGTGCGTGCGAGGAAACCCAGCTTCAGACTGGATTTTGTCTGAGCTCCGCGCGCGGAAGTGTGCCTTGTCTGAAGCTCCTCGTGCGTGCGACACCAAGCTTCGGCAGCCATGGCACCCGATTTTCAAACCACCATAACTTCCTCAATTTTTATCGGAATCGAGTTCCGTAAAAACCAAAATTGCTTAATTTTTTACAAGAAATCGAAATAAAAGATTTTTAGAAATAAAATAAAATTATTTTCATGGAAAAATTTCGTAAATCACATATATTCATCAATTAACACATAAACCAACATGAAACCATCCAAATCAACATAAACATCGTTTTAATTCATATTTCATGAAAGTAAATCATTACCATGGCTTTGAGGCCAGTTGTTGGAATTATTTTACCAGGATCTAGATTTACTACCATGTATGTTTCATTAATATCCTAATATAAATTTCTAAAATAATGAAATAAACACATATAAAGTTTGAGAAACCTTACATTGATTGCACCGGAATATAATGACTCCTTCCGTTCAGATCTCTAGCCCTTGATTCCTTTCTGTAGTAGAGCATTATCAAGATCTGAACCTGGATCTCTTTCTCTGCTTCTTGTTGATTAGATTCTTCACAGTCTTACATACTATGATTGAGGACCAACTTGATGTGTGTGGGCACTCACCCTATCACTAATGGCTGAATATTATTTGTGAAGAAAGGCTTAGTGTTTTTCAAAATTGAAGAGGAAGAATAAGGAAGAGGTCTCATCTAGGTTTTTAGCTTTGGAGGCATTAGTTTGGATGAAGAGACCATAACCTTCCTTTTATACTATCTTCAATAGGGTTAGGGTTGATTTATATGGATTAAAAAAGAATAAAATATTAGACAAAAATAACTTGTTGGCAGTACACTTCAAAGGGCCAATCTCTAGTTACAATTTTGCCACTTTATTTCAACCACTTATTCTTCTTTTCAATAATACCATATTTTTCAATTCAAACCTATAAATGCCAAAACTATTTATTTAATAATTAAAATAATTATCAAATAAAATAGTCATTTATAATATTTATTAATTAGACTCCATAAAGTCTCTTAATTAACAAATAAACCCCAAAACACTATTTCTTCACAATCAAGCCATAACATAGTGAAAAATTCATAAACTAGACATAGTCTAATTTTAGAATTATAATTGATTAATTAAAATCAATGAACTGAGTCTTACAAGCAGTTTGCCTCAACTAGTATGGGGACCATGGGCCTATATAACCGAGCATCCAATAAGCAGACCTAGAATTTACAAAATAAATTCACAACTTATTAATTCCTTGTTGCATCCACCATAGAACTTGGTGTAATGACCGCTTTAGTAATTTGGATTAGTAAAGGCAATTAGCACTAATTTCTGTTATAATTATTTATGAATTTAATTAGTTGTGGACCCCAATATTTAAAAATGAATATTAGAGTTATAATTTCTCAATTCCGGAAATTTTATTAAACTCTAGGGGTATTATTTGACTTATATGTGAGTTATGCAATTTTTGTAATTTTAGCTCACGGACAACGAAAAATGCGATGGATGGCTAGTTTGATCACATGGGTAGTTTAGAACCTTATTTCTTAGTGGGAAATATTTTAGAGAAAATAAATTATCGAGGTTGAGCGGGGTTATGGAATTTGACCATTTTTTCCCTAGCTTTAGAAATATTTAAGTCTTAACCTAAGGGGCATTTTAGTCATTTAAAGGGGTAGTGTGGTGGCTGCCTAGGGAGGTGACATGTGGCCTCCTTTATTCAGCAAAGAATAAATTAGAGAAACCCTTTTCTCATTTGAAGGAAAAATCAAAAATTAGGAAAAGAAAATACATATCTCTTGAAACTCTCTCTCTCTCTCTTTCGGCTGGGATAAAACCAGAGGGAATTACCCTCAAATCTTGGTGTTTGACTGGTTTAAACCTAAGAAATCAAGCACCCTTGAAGCTAAGGTAACCCGAGACATTTTTAATTAAGTGTTCGAAAGGTTTTTATTGGTTTTATGTTGTGATTTCATGGGTTAGTGGCTGTTAGGGCTTTGGATGTTTAGGTTTCGAATTTTAGGGTTCATTTGGATTGATTTAAACTTCTAATAGCTGATTTAGTGGTGTAGTGTTGAATTTATGCAAGTTTGAGCTTTGAACTCAAAGCTTTGATCATTAATGGCAAGTTGAGTTTCATTGGATTTTATTTTTGAAATACTGGTTGGAATATATTGTGTATACCCTAATTAGGTACTCTGGAAGGTTTGATTGGATTTGGTGTAGGATTGAGCAAGAAATGAAATTTCTTGGGTGAATTGGTGCAAACCGGGTAACCGTACGTGTAAAACCGGCTAGCCGGTTTTGGCAGGGTTTCCCGAGCCTTTCATTTTCTCAATTTTCGTCCATTTCGTGCCGTGGTTGGGTGTTTCCCTATTTCCAGAGTTAGATTAACCCCTAGAAAGTATAACAGCACCTAGGGTTATGGTTTTGGGTTTCTTGGTATTAGAGTTTTAATCATGTAACTTACTCAGTTTCATAATGTGATTAGGGCATCCATCTAGCATGAGACTTTCCGTTCAGGTCGGCCAACACACTTGAATTCGGAAAAAAGGTAAGAACTGTATATAATGTGTGATATCAATATCTGAGTGTATGTATATGTTATGTGTATATACATGCTTAAATTGTTAATGACACTACCAACACTTGTATTGTTAAGGTATAGAATGCATTGGTATAGTTTATGTTAATTGAGAGTACATTACATTGATACCAACACAGGTACGAGAAGGTACTGAGTGTGTGTGGTATATCACCCAGTGGTACTCAGGGTATGAAACAAACCCTACAAACACTGGAACAGTGAAGTACGTAGTGTATGTGGTATAGAGGCTATACCCTTGTATAGAACATTCTTACTCATTTGATGAGCCTTGTAAACGGGTGTATGGGTGCCTAAATACAAGTCGGAAATTATATGATATGTTATATGATTTTCTTACTGAGTTTGTCGACTCACAGTTCTGCTTCCATGTTTAGGTAAAGGAAACGCGAAAGCTGAACAGGAGTGAAGCTAAGCTCAGATGAAGTTGTACATGTCAAAGTAGCGCGACCTGGAGTGTTTGGTCTCAGGACATCTGGGGTTATATTTTGTAGTCGCTGTGCGACCTAGATTATATGTATTTTGAAGTATTAAGTTTAAAAGTTTGAAAACGGGATCCCGAAACTTGTAAATAGTTTTGTATATTATAAAGTTTATTAATTAATATAAAAAATTTAATTTGACACGTTTTTCTAGAAACTTCTTTGATTAGCAAAGATTGCACTGTAGTGTGCCTTAGCATTAGGGCGTTACAATTTTGGTATCAGAGCCGCCAGGTTTGTCTACCGAAGCTTGCCAAGACATGTACAATCTTCATCAGGAAAAGCTCGGTTCACGGTTCAGTAAGCCCGTACTTGTTTAGTATTTTAAATGATTATGAAAGCATGTCAAGGAGCATATTAGATTATGGCGTTACAATTTTGGTATCAGAGCCGCCAGGTTTGTCTACCGAAGCTTGCCAAGACATGTACAATCTTCATCAGGAAAAGCTCGATTCACGGTTCAGTAAGCCCGTACTTGTTTAGTATTTTAAATGATTATGAAAGCATGTCAAGGAGCATATTAGATTATAATTATTTGTTTTAAGTGTGTTGCCTTTAAGTTCATAAGAGCAGTATTAAGTTGTTGATCGCTGTCTAACCTGCTTAGCTTATGGGTTCCCAGGCTAAGTCCTATAAAATGGACGCCCCACGAAATACAAGAAGTCAGGGTAACATGGTTGAGACTGGAGGCGGTGAGGGAAATCAAAATCCCAAGAATCCCCGTGGTCCCTGTCGTTGTCGTGGCAGAGCACAGGGTGGTCGTCCAGTAAATCCACCACAAGTTCCTCCGGATTGGGAGCAGAGGTTTGTAGAAATGCAAGATCGAATGTGCCAGCAGGATGAAGAAATTCAGAGGTTGAGGCAGCAAGGTCCTTCTGCCGTGCCTCCTCCGCAAGTTGCTCAGGTCGTTGCAGTTCCAACGATGCCAGCAGAACAACGTGTTGCTGGCAACCGTATGGAGCCGCTATATGAAAGGTTCCGTA
Organism: Cannabis sativa; assembly: GCF_029168945.1. Lineage (NCBI taxonomy): Eukaryota > Viridiplantae > Streptophyta > Magnoliopsida > Rosales > Cannabaceae > Cannabis > Cannabis sativa. Next base: position 50,432,820 of record NC_083607.1, on the reverse strand, counting down.
AACAAGCACCTATAGTGTTTCTGGGAGGTCCTGATGTGATGAAGGTTGAGCAGTGGCTCACAGTGATTGAAGGTATTCTCAACTTTATGGGAGTGGTTGGTAATGATCGGGTGACCTGCGCCTTTTTCCAGATCTAAGAGGACGCCCTCGTGTGGTGGGAGTTGATAACCCTCACTCGGGACGTCACAGTTATGCCCTGGGAAGGATTTTGGGAGTTGTTTAACTCCAAATATTACAATGAATTCGTCCGCAGTGCTAAGCAGATTGAGTTCACTGAGTTGGTGCAAACCGAGGGGATGTCGGTTAATGAGTATACTACAAAGTTTGATCGTCTGGCCAAGCTCGTTGTGGGTTTCGTGCCAACTGACTTTATCGAGAAAGAAAACTACTTGGCCGGTTTGAATGTGAAGATCAAGCATGATCTGGTGATCACTACCACTGAAACAACCACATATGTTGAAATGGTTGAAAAAGCTTTGAGAGCCGAGGGTGCTGTAAAATTCCTTCAGGAGCCCCGAGTCACTCAGAGTGTTGGTGGAACCCCCACTTTTCCTACTCCTGTGTGTGGTAGGAATGGCGGTGACTCCACCACTGATCAGAATAGAAAGGTTATCTCGGCATCTGGTGGTTCAGGGCAAAGTAAGAAGTTTCGTGGAAACCAAGGTAGAGGTGGACGCCAGGGTTACTCTTACCCTGAGTGCCCACATTGCAAGAAACATCACCCGGGAGAGTGCAACCGGAAGACATGCTTTCTTTGTGGCATGGTGGGGCATTTCAAGAAAGATTTCCCTCAGGCAAAGAAAGAAGAGCTGAAAGCAGAGGTAAAAGCGGTACCTGCTCGAGTATTCGCTATCACCCAAGCTGACGTCGCAGCTAGTCCTTCTGTTGTTGCAGGTCAGCTTTTTGTCAACAACTCCTTGTTTATAGTGTGATTTGATTCAGGAGCTACACGCTCATATGTGGCTACGAGAATAATTGATCTTTTGGGTAGGCCTTGTGATACTTTAGAAAGAGGGTTTGGAACCCTAATGCCTAGCGGGGAACTGGTTATCTCTAATAGGCACATTAGGTCTAGCTATTTAGGATTGAGGAAAGGGAGTTGAGTGCTGACCTTATAGAACTAGAATTAACTGAGTTTGACATCATGCTTGGGATGGATTTTCTGTCCAAGTATTCTGCCAGTATAGATTGTAAGCAAAAAATGGTGACTTTTTCAGCCAGAAGGTGAAGATCCATTTGTTTATGTTGGATAAGTTCAGGGGTCTCCGATCCCGGTTATTTTTGTATTAAGAGCTAGAGATCTACTACACAATGGATGTGTAGGATTTTTAGCGTTGGTGATTGACTCCAACAGACCCAAAACATTTGGGCCTGAGGTAGTTAGAGTGGTAAAAGACTTTCTCGATGTGTTTCCCGAGGAATTGCCGGGATTGCCACCGTAACGAGAAATTGATTTCGTAATTGATCTGGCACCTGGAGCCGAACCTGTTTCTAAAGCTCCATAGAGAATGGCTCCATCAGAACTTAAGGAGCTTAAGTTACAGCTTCAGGGGATGCTTGATATTGGGTTTACCCGACCCAGTCTATCGCCTTGGGGAGCTCCGGTTCTATTTGTGATTAAGAAAGATGGTTCCCTCAGGATGTGTATTGATTATCGGGAACTAAACAAGTTGACAATTAAGAACAAGTACCCATTACCTAGAATCGATGATTTGTTCGATCAGCTTCAGGGAAAGACAGTGTTTTCGAAGATCGATCAACGATCTGGTTATCATCAACTTAGAATCTAGGAAGTGGACATACGAAAGACTGCTTTTTGAACCAGATATGGGCACTATGAGTTTCTGGTAATGTCATTCAGATTGACTAATGCTCCTGCAGCCTTTATGGATCTCATGAATAGGGTATTCAAGGATTTCCTCGATAACTGCATTATAGTGTTTATCGATGACATCCTTGTATACTTTCAGTCAGAAGAGTAGCACGAGCATCATCTTCGAATGGTATTGCAGTGACTTAGGGATCACAAGTTGTATGCAAAGTTCAAAAAGTGGGAATTCTGGTTGTCTGAGGTATCTTTTTTGGGACATATTGTTAGAGAGGATGGGATTATGGTTAATCCGACCAAGGTTGAGTCAGTGAAGAATTGGTCGAGGCCAAAATCTGTAACGGAAGTTCGAAGTTTTCTCGGTTTATCAGGGTATTATCGACGTTTCGTCGAAGGATTTTCTAAAATCTCTATGCCTCTAACCAAATTGACTAAGAAAAATCAAAGATTTGTGTGGTCAGACAAGTGTGAAACAAGTTTTCAGAAGTTGAAGCAACGTTTGATAACAGCTCCGGTGTTAGCTTTGCCATCAGATCAAGAGAAATTTGTTGTTTATTGTGATGCATCCAGACAGGGTCTGGGATGTGTTTTGATGCAAGTTGACAGAGTCATAGCTTATGCCTCTCGTCAATTGAAAGATTATGAGCAACACTACCCAACTCATGACTTAGAGCTTGCTGTTGTGGTTTTTGCCCTAAAGATATGGCGGCATTACCTTTATGGTGAGAAGTGCGAGATTTATACTGATCATGAGAGTCTCAAATACTTTTTCACCCGGAAGGATTTGAACATGAGGCAGAGGAGGTGGCTGGAATCGGTTAAAGACTACGACTGTGAGATTTTGTATCACCCCGGGAAGGCCAATGTTGAGGCTGATGCTTTGAGTAGAAGGGGTCCCGGGTAGGTTTGTACCACGGTTATGATAGCCCCTCAATTAGCCTTTGATATGGTTAGTGCAGAGATTGAGTTTGTAGTTGGAAGGTTGCTCAACTTGACACTTCAATCTGATCTGTTAGAGAGAATCAGAAAGGCACAATTAGAAGATCCTGAGCTAGTTAAGGTTCGAGATGAGGTTATGGTTGGTCGGCCTAGAGACTTTTCAGTCTCAAATTATGGAATGTTGTTGTACAAGACTCGAGTTTGTGTTCCTGGTGTTGACGAGCTTAAGAAAGAGATACTTGATGAAGCTCACACCACACCTTATTCACTGCATCCAGGAACCACCAAAATGTATCAGGATCTTAACCCTACTTCTGGTGGTATGGGATGAAAAGAGATGTGGTGGACTACGTGTCCAAATGCTTAACCTGCCAGCAAATCAAGGCTGAATATCAAAGGCCGGCAGGGTTATTGCAACCTTTAGTCCTTCCTGAATGGAAGTGGGAGGACATTGCAATGGACTTTCTAACTGGATTGCCTAGAACCACAAGAATGTATGATTCAGTGAGGGTCATAGTGGACAGATTCACAAAATCAGCTCACTTTCTGCCAGTGAAAATTACATATTGAGTGGATCAGTATGCTGAACTGTATGTAAAGGAGATAGTTCGTCTCCATAGAGCGCCTAAATCTATTGTTTCAGACAGAGATCCAAAGTTTACTTCAAAGTTTTGGGTGAGTCTTCCGAAGGCTATGGGTACCAACTTAAAGTTTAGCACAGCCTTTCACCCTCAGACTGATGGTCAGTCAGAAAGAACGATTCAGATATTGGAAGACTTATTGCGAGCCTGTGTCATGGACTTTGAGGGTTCGTGGAGTAAGTACTTGCCTCTAATTGAATTCTCCTATAACAATAGCTACCAGAATACAATAGGGATGGCTCCTTATGAGAAGCTATACGGTAGGAAATGTCGCTCCCCTATTCATTGGGACGAGACTGGAGAAAGGAAGTACTTGGGTCCAGAATTGGTTCAGAGGACCAGTGAGGCTATTGATAAGATCAAGGCTCGGATGCTTGCTTCTCAAAGCAGGCAGAAAAGTTATGCTGATCTGAAGCACAGAGATGTCACATTTCAGGCAGGGGAACATGTTTTCCTGCGGGTTTCACCAATGAAGGGTATTAGGCGCTTCGGAAAGAAGGGTAAGTTGAGCCCCAAGTGTTGGAATTTATTTTACCAGGATCTTAGATCTACTCACAAGTATGTTGTTTAACACCTTAAATATGAACTTTATAAAACGATAATTAAACACATATAAAGTTAAGAAAACCTTACATTGGTAGCAGCGGAATAATGTCTCCTTCCACTTAGATCTCTAACCCTTGTATCCTTTCTGTCGCAGAGTATTATCAAGATCTGAGCCCGAATGTCCTTCTCTTTGTGTGTGATACTTCACAGTCTTCCAATCTATGATTGAGGTACCACTTATTGTATATGGGCACTACTCTATCACTAAGGGTTCGAAATTGTGAAGAGGAAATGAAAGAGAGGTAGGGTCGGCTATAGAGAGAGAAGTGGAAGGCTCAGTTTTTCTGAAAAAAGCAATTATCTAACAAAAGGCTTGAAAAACTTGTTATTTGACAGAGCCATCACTTTCTATTTATAAGCAACCACTAGGTTTAGGTTAGTAATTATTTGGCATTAAAATAATGAAAATATTAATTGGAAAAAGCTCACTAAGTGGCCGGCCACAGGTGTTATTGTTGGAAATTATTTTACCAGGATCTTAGATCTACTCACAAGTATGTTGATTAACACCCTAAATATGAACTTTCTAAAACGATGAAATAAACACATATAAAGTTTAGGAAACGTTACATTGGGTGCAGCGGAATATAATGACTCCTTCCGTTCAGATATCTAGCCCTTGATTCCTTTCTGTAGTAGAGCATTATCAATATCTGAACCTGGGTCTCTTTCTCTGAATCTTCAGTGCTGAAACTCCTTCTTGCTGAAAGTCTTTCTTCACGATCTTCCTCACTATGATTGAGGTATCACTTCCTGTGTGTGGGCACTACTCTAACACTACGTAATTTTTGAAATTGAAGAAGAAGAAGAAAGAGAAAGGGTCGGCCAAAGATAGGGAGAGAGAGAGGCTCAGTTTTTTCTGAATCAGAAGTGTTGAAATTTAGTATAAATTTCCTGAAGCCTTCACTATCTATTTATAGCATTCCACTAGGGTTAGGTTTGAATTATTTGGCATTAAAATAATGAAAATATCAGAGGGAAAACCCTACAAAAGTGGCTGGCCTTATACATGTGGTTTGGACCTCACTTTTTGCAATTTTGCAGTTTTATCTTTTCTGCATCTGATTTTCTCAAAAACGGCAATTTTCTAATTCAACCATTTAAATGCCAATTCTAACTATTTAATAACTATAAATAATTATTAAATAATATTTTCATTTATCATATTTATTAATTGAACCATATAAAGTATCATAATTAACAAATATGCCCCTAAAACTCTTTCTTTACAATTTCGCCCTTACTTAGTGAAAAATTTACAAATAGACATAGTGTAAATTGAGAATTATAATTGATTAATCAAAACTAATTATATGAGTCTAACAAGCAATATTATCTCAACTAGTGCAGGGACCATGGGTCTATATAACCGAGCTTCCAATAAGTAGATCAAGAATTTATTACTAAAATTCACTAACTTATTAATTCTTCGTTGAATCCACGCATAGAACTTAGAATTGCACTCTCAGTATATAGAATGCTCTATATGTTCCACCATATAACCACATCATTAGTTATCCATTATTATAATCCTAATTTGATCAATGATCCTGTATATGAATGATCTACAGTGTAAAGGGATTAGATTACCGTTACACCCTACAATGTATTTTATCCTTAAAACACTTAACCCCGTATAAATGATATTTCAGCTTATGTGAAATGAGATCTCCACCATTTATTTTCGTTTGGTCAAGCTCGAAGGAGATCATCCTTTACTTACTATTCGCCAGATAGAAGCTATAGATTCCATGTTTATGTTAGCGCTCCCACTCAATTGCACTACCGTGTTCCCAAAATGTATGTATCACCCTAACCCAAAAGTAGGCTTAACTAACAAATCAAAGAACACGAATAGCCTCTTGAGATCGAGCCTAATCATAACAGGATTAAGATCATTTGATCTAGGATCAACTAGGCGATATTTACTTGAATAGATATTACGGTAAGTTTAACAAATCTAAGTCAAAGTTCAATATCGGTCCCTTCCGATGCATACTCCATGCATCCAACCTGAGCTTTACTTTAACCAATGCTCTGGAAAGAACATAGCATTTCTCCAAATGCAAGTAAACTCTGTTGTAGATTATCATATCAGTAAAACCCTGTGTCTGATAAATCTAGGAAACTTTATTCACATAACCATGTTTACTTTCCAATGTGTTGACAGCACAATAAACAGGATTAAGTATGTGAAAAGGGTTTCAGATGAATTTATACATTATGTACATATAATCATGAAATAAATCATGTGAACCATGCAACATTAAATGTTATTTCTGATCTATATTAATAAGTAAATCTGATTATATTGAAATGAGTTTTATTTAGGGCATAAAACCCAACAGTTATTGGGCCTCACTTGAATTTTGCAGTTTTCACAATTTTTATTTCTATTTCCTCAAAAACGCCAATTTTCCAATTCTAACAATTTAAATGCCAAAACTAATTATTTAATAACTAAAATAGATTATTAAATAATATTGTCATTTAATTTAATTATTAATTAGACATATAGAGTCTCTTAATTAATAAATAAACCTAGAATCTCTTTTCTTTACAATTTCACCCCTGCTTAGTGAAAATTCACAAATTAGACATAGTCTAACTTTAGAATTATAATTGATTAATTACAAATTAATTATTGAGTCTTACAAGTAGTATAGTCTCAACTAGAATGGGGACCATGGATCTATATGCTGAGCTTCCAATAAGTGAACCGAATTTACTAAGTAAATCCCTACTTATTAATTCCTCGTTGCATCAACTCTTAGAACTTAGAATTGCACTCTCAGACTTATATAGAGCATATTATATGTTTCACGATATATATATGCTATCTCATTTAACCATTGTTATAATCTTATTGTGATCAAAGATCCTCTATATAGATGATTTACATTGCGATGGGATAATTTACCGTTTTCACCCCTCAATATATTTGGCCCCTTAAAACACTTAGCTACCTGTAAATGATGTTTTAGTGATCTAAGAAATAGTCACTTAAACAAGAGCTCATCCATTTATTTCTATTTAGCTAAGCTCGAAGGGAATCATCACTTGACTTCTATACACCAGTAGAAGCTATAGATTTCATATTTATGTTCAGCACTCCCACTCAATCATACTATCATGTTCCCAAAATATACGTACCACCCTGACCTAAAAGTAGGCTTAACTAATAAATCAAAGAACATGAATAGTACTCCTGAGTTGAGCCTAAGCATATCAGGATTTAGATTTTTTTTAATCTTAAGATCAACTACTGATATTGACTTGGAAAGATACAACGATAAGTTTATAATATCTTAACTAAGTTCAATATCGGTCTAGTCCAATGTATACTCCATACATTCAAAACTAGTATACTTTACCAATATCCTGGAAAGAACATAACACTTACTCCAAGTGTAAGTACACATCATGGTTGATTATCACATTAGTGTAAATCCAAAACACTGATGAAATAGGGACTAAGTCTTTTGAATCATATAATCACAATCACATTCCACTGTGTTGACAATACTGTAATTGTGAATAAATATATGATCTGGACTTAACAGATTTTGTGTCTAAACATATTAAACATAATAAACCATAAGCATGTAAAATTCATGCAAACATAAATCACTTCAAATTTCTTGTATTGATAACTAATCAGATTGTAATGGGTTTTATTTAGGGCACAAAACCCAACAAACTCCCACTTGCACTAACATAAAACAAACTGTGCATTTTAATCAATCTGTTGTCTTGATCTTCAGATCAAGTGTAGTATATTTGAATCCACCCAAACTTCTGGAAATAGGTTCATAAAAACATTATGAAACATCCTTTACTATATGCTTTACTCATCAAGGGATACTGAAATCCTTACTGCTTAAAGTACATCTGAATAAACAGAAGACATATCTCTCATATTTTAAAATATGGAATTGAGATAACACAGTGTAGAATTTTCTTCAGTAAAATAACTTTCTGGTAATTTTGAATTTACAAAGTTATAAATCTTCTCTTGTAGAGCTTGAATTATTATAGAACAACCCCTCCACCCCCAGAGTAACCACCATCTCAAAATCTTGAATGAGTTGGATTCAGTTCCTTAATATCTAACATATAGATCACTTTCATAAATCTTTCTTGAATATCTCATAATGTTCCTTATTTGATTTTCAGATAGCTCCCACTCAATAGCAGATGTCTGGTTAAACTATACTTTTATTCTCTTATTGTTTGGAGAGATATCTAGTTGTGACTTATTGTATTAGTCTGAAACTATAAGTTTCTTTTAAGACTAAATCATCAACATAGCAAACTAGTATTTGAAGTGAAAAAAAAATACTTGCTAGGGATTAAGTAATCAAATTAAGATACCATAAAAATGTTTTGAGGATTAGAAATCTTTACTCATGTCATTCGAATAGACTATGCTAGAATTTTTTTATCTTATTCTCATAATTCTGATAAGTTATGTCTATCCACATGAATGGTTAGATTTGCTTTCAGTAGTGTTCTTAAGTTCCTATCACGAGTGTCAACCTAATGAAGATGGGAAAAGAATTTTAAAATTCTCCCACTCAATTAAGATAGTGTGATACATTATCAAAGAACTTTTATAGGTATCATTATTTACTACAACAGTAAAACTAAATTGGAACATACAATCAAGATCAAGGATTTATACTGATAATAGCTAATTCCTTATATTACTTCCATGTTTAAATAAAATATGTGTTACATAGGGTATTGTGGATTTTTAAAAAAATCCACCCCTAAGTATATAGAGATTATGATCCACCCCTAAAGGTTATAAAGATCATGATTCTCTAAGTGTTATAGAGATTATGTGGAGTTGAATACAATCCAAAGTTCATTAGATATAAAATATCGTTGAACTGCATAGTTTTCTTAACTTTTCTCCACCCCTATCAGATCAAAAGATTCTTTTATTAAACAAATTCTTAATAATTGTATTAGAATTAACAATTATTTATAAGCATAGAAATAATTTCTTGTGTTTATTTAATATAACTCGATGAAGAGTTGTAAATATTATAGAATTTGTACCAATAATAAAAACACTTACAGGTACAAACATGTAAATATAATTTGGTAATTGTGGTTTAAGATAAAGTAAATGAAGCTCAATCTCATAAATTGCAATTTATTTGTAATAGAAAATAAAATATTATTAATAATAAAAAAAATGTATTGCAACATTATGAGAAAAACAGGGATAAAAATCCCAAACTAAAATTTGAAATCCAAATTGTTTTTAAACTAAAACCATTAATTCAAAAAATAAATAAATGAGCTTCATCTTCATCTTGGACGATCTTCACCCTGTTGTCCAGCTTTCCGATCCAACTCACTAAGATAGCATCTGAGTCAAGTAGCTTGGCCTATAATAAGAAGAAGAAACAAATAAACAAAGTTAGTCAAGAATCAAAAATCCAATTGGATAATAATTCACTAAAACTCATCAAGTTTATAGAAATAAATACCTTGTTTCTTCGCAAGAAGTTTAGGACATTGGGGTTTCCAATGCCCTTTCTCATTGCAGTAGAAACACTTTCCTTTTAGTGCATCACCACTAGCAGCAGCCTTTTTGTTTTGAACTGTTTTCACAGCTTTGGCTCACTTCTTGGTGTTTTTCCACTTCTTCTTAGATTTGGGTCTTGAAGTAGAGGCTACATGTGCCTCCGGTTTAACCGTCCCATTACCATTGCCAGAATTGTGAGGTTTACCCCCTTTCTTCTTGGGTCCTCCAATTAAATTTTCATATGTCTGAAGGTCATTGACTAACTCATGAAAGTCTACGTCCTTTTTGTTCATAACATAATTTGATGTATAGGGCAGAAAAGCTGGAGTCAGACTATTCAAGATAAGGCTTACTTGAGTAGTGTGATCCATTTCAGCACCATGATCCTGGGCTTCTTGGAAATAACTTGCCATTAGGAGTACATGATCACGCACATTCTGATGGGGTTCCATTCGTGCATTGATGTACTTCTTAGTCGCGTCAAAGCGAGACTAAATAGATGCCATACCGAATAGCTCAGTTAACTTCGTCATAACTTCTGCAGCCGTTTCGGTTTTTGCAAGCCGAGTTTTAAGGGTGTCAACCATGCTGGAAAGCATGAAGTATCGAGCTTTATTGTTAGCATTCTGCCAACGCTCATACTTCTCTTTAACAGCTTTGGTTGCATTGTCACCCGGCTGATCAGGGGACGGCTCAGTTAACAAAAACAAGGCACTTTCTCCTATGAGAGCAATGTTAATGTTCTCATTCCATTTTGGAAAGTTAGATCCATTTAGCTTATTTTCAGTCAAGAGTGATAACATGGGATTCGACATGGTTATACAGGATACTACAAAATAATAAATAGAAATCAATAATGGTTTAACACAAAATCCAATTCAGAAATTATAAGCACGTAGCATGTAGGAATGATAAGAGAAAATACTAAAAAATACTATCCTAAATAATTTCCAAGGTTTTCAACAAACTGATATCAGTGTCCCGTTTAGGCGAGAGTCAAAGCTACCATCTATTGAATAGAGTTGTCAGCTCATCTAAAATGTTAAACATTCTAGCAACCTTTTATTCGATCAAGATTGGAATCCAGCGTTGTCCCGTTTAGGCGAGAATCAAGGCTATTCTATCTTATGAACTTCTACCATTGTTTCATATTTTGTAAGTCAAATACAGTCGCCACCATTAGGGTGATCAATACCATATAAAACACTTACAAAACTACTTATCTTTCGAGATTAAACGGTGCTAACTTGCTAATGAACGTTCCTCCATTAGGGAGGATTACTCACTAAAACAAAAGCTATGTAAAACCAACAATGGAGATCGAATATCTTAATAATAATAAAGCTCATTACTAAAAATGTATTTTCTTTATTATTTATAACAAAATATATTCATTAAATATCAAATTTAGAATAAAATTCTAAATTAGAATTTAATTTAATATTTATAAAATTATACTTAGATGGTGATTAAAATAAATTGAATTATCTCCATCTTAGTAGTAATTTTCAAATAAATATTAAGAAAATATTAATTTAAGTTGTATTAATTTAAATTAATTTGCAACTAACATTTAAATTTTCATGAGAATATATTTATTGTATTTTGAAAAAGAAAGTATAATACTATACTATTTCGAAATACTTAAATAATAATTACTTAGAAAAAATCCTTCAAGCAAATAAAATATCACCTATTTAGATTTTCTTTTGGACTAATTAATTCAATTTCTAATAATATATTTTAATTCATTTATTTTAAATTAATCATTAAATAAAAAAAATCATTGATTTAAGTTGGTCCAAAATTAATTAAAATAAATAATTAATTTACAACTTAATCTATTTTTCAAGATAAATTCAAAATCATCTTGCATAAATTAATGTAATTTCGAAATTGATTAATAAAATAAAGAAAATATATTTTGAAAATTATTTAAATTTAAGTTGAAAAAATAAATTTCAACTTAAAATAATTTTCTATTTAATTAAGTGTCATGAAAAAAAAATATTTAAGTATCATGATGAAAATCAACTTAGATATTTAATTTTTCAATTTAATTAAATGTATTAAATTCAAGAAATAAATAATTAAGTGTAGAGAAGACTTAATTATTAATCTCTAGTTTAATACAAGGAAAAATATTCTTAACTTAAATTGTACCAAAATTAATTATTTAAATAATTAATTTCACAATGTATAATATTTTCCTATTTAATATTAGAAATAATAAGTAGTCTAGAAATAACTATCTAGAAAATATATTATTTCAACTAAGTATCTTTTCAACAAAAATTTGAAAAATATCTAATTTAAGTTGTTATAGAAAAAAAGCTAGAACTTAAATATTTTCAAATTTAAATTTAATTAAATATCAAAATTAAGTTGTAACTACTTAATTTGAAAAATATTCCATTTTAAGTTTAAAACTAACTTAAAAAATATCTCAAGAATCTTTAATAACTAATTCCTAGAATTCCTCAACTTAGTTTTAAATTCAAAAATATTCAAATTTAAGTTAGATAAGAAAAATAAGTTAAAATAACTAATTTATAACTTAAATAGGAATATTTAATAAATAAGCTTCACAAAGAATCTAGTTAGTTAAAATTCTTTATTTAATTAAATACAAGAAAAATACAAATAGTTTGTCTAGAAATAATATCTAAAACTTAGGGCTCGTTTGGAATGCCGTATTAGGTCGTATTGTATTGTATTGTATTATATTAAATTGTATTTTATGCAATATTTTTATGTAAAACTATATGTGGTATTAACTTTTATGGACACCTAAATATATAATATTTTAGTATAAATTAAAGTTTAACATAGTATTATATAAAAATATGATATATAATCCAATATAATACAATACAATACAATACAATACGATCTAATACGGCGTTCCAAACGAGCCCTAAGAGTGTTTTTCTTAAAATTAACTTTAAAATATTAAAATGAAAATAAATTTATATATTTTAAAAGTTAATTATGTTGCTAATCAATTTTATTAGGTTAAACTAATTTAATTAACCTAGCACAGTTATTCAAATCAGGCAAATGGGCCTTCACAATTGGGGTAGTTCATGTGAGGGGGAGCTGGGTTCAGTATGTCGTACCCACTTCTATTGGCCCCCAACTCTCACACAAGCCCCAAAAGAGATGAATTTAACCTTAAAATAAATAACTGTTATTAATTGAATAGGTCCAACAACTAAATGGACCTAAATAAAATCTATCATGGTGTAATATTTTATTTAGCAACAACCTATATGCATCTATAATAAAATAAACATATAGGCTCACACATGCACACATTTGGATGGATCCTATCATGTTGCTAGGTCATACACAGATGAAAGAAAATTATAAAATTTACCTGTTACAAATTATTTACTTGACCTATTAACAATTGAACCATGGGTTAAAATCAGATCATTGGATCTGTCAACAAGTTAACCATGGAAATTTAGATCAAGCAATAATAGGTTTTATAAAACTTACACATAAGCTAAAATACATACTCCTGCAACAAGATGAACTACATAGTTGGATGTAGGACTTATTTAATTTTAAATAATAATTTCGAAAAAAAATAAATGATAAATAAAAAAATATTTCGGATTTATTTAAAAAAAATAAAATAAAATAAAATATTTAAAATTAAACCTACAATTTTGAAAAATTAGATTTCAACTAACCTAAATATCATTTCAAAAATTTGCTAACTACTTTTAAAAAATTTATTGTTATTTTATAAATTAAATATTCAATAAAAATTAAAAAGATAAATAAATATCTTTTTCAAATTTTATAATTTAATTTAAATAAATAAAATAACAAAATTTAAAAGTTAGCAAAATATCTTATTTCTATTCAAAATATCATGATTATAGTTATCTTAATTTAAATTTAAATAAGGTCAAATTATTAAAAAAAAATATATATATTTAATTTATTAAATTTAATATCTGACCTTAAATATAAAAAAAAATTAGATAAAATAATTAAATTTAAAAATAAGACAAAAAATTAAGCAAAAAGATAGATTTTTACTTGTTTTCAAATTCAAATTACACTAATATCTAAGATTAATTTTAAAAAATTCAAATTAATTTATTTCTGATATTAGATTTGAAAATTGAAAAATAAAATCAAAATACAAAACTACACAAAAAATCGGAAGTTAATTCCATGAAATAGCATGAAAAATCGAAGAAAACGAAAAAATTTGCGAGCTGTACGGACAGTATGCAGCGCGCAAGGGGAGTTGCACGACCGAGAAAACTCGGCGCAAGGAGCATATTGCAGCATTTCCGCGCGAGGATCAGGGGTTTCAGACACCCGTGGGCGTGTCGCTCGGAAAAAATGTTGTCCGAACACGCACCTGACCGAGGATCACTTGGTTCCGCGCGCGTGGGGCAGTTGCTCCATCCCGATATTTTTCTGATTTTCAAAAATTCATAACTAATTCAAATAAAATCGAAATTGAGTTCAGCAAAAAAAGTAAATTGCTTAATTTTTTCGAAACTATCCAATAAAAATAATTCCAGAAACGGAATTTCAATTATTTTTCACAAAAATTCACAAACATCAATCATCATATAACACACAAAACAACATGAAACCATCCAAATCACATACAAATCGTTTTAAGTCCAAATTTCTTGCAACCAAATCAATTACCATGGCTCTGATACCTGAAGTTGGAATTTATTTTACCAGGATCTTAGATCTACTCACAAGTATGTTGTTTAACACGCTAAATATGAACTTTCTAAAACGATAAGTAAACACATATAAAGTTAAGAAAACCTTACATTGGTAGCAGCGGAATAATGTCTCCTTCCACTCAGATCTCTAACCCTTGTATCCTTTCTTGTCGCAGAGTATTATCAAGATTTGAGCCCGAATGTCCTTCTCTTTGTGTGTGATACTTCACAGTCTTCCAATCTATGATTGAGGTACCACTTGTTGTGTGTGGGCACTACTCTATCACTAAGGGTTCAAAATTGTGAAGAGGAAAAGAGAGAGAGGTAGGGTCGGCTATAGAGAGAGAAGTGGAAGGCTCAGTTTTTCTGAAAAAAGTAATTTTCTGAGAGAAGGCTTGAAAAACTTGTTATTTGACCGAGTCATCACTTTCTATTTATAGGCAACCACTAGGTTTAGGTTAGTAATTATTTGGCATTAAAATAATAAAAATATTAATTAGAAAAAGCTCACTAAGTGGCCGGCCACATGTGTTATTGGGCCTCACTTGGATTTTGCAGTTTTCACAATTTTTATTTCTATTTTCTCAAAAACGCCAATTTTCCAATTCTAACCATTTAAATGCCAAAACTAATTATTTAATAACTAAAATAGTTTATTAAATAATATTGTTATTTAATTTAATTATTAATTAGACATATAGATTCTCTTAATTAATGAATAAACCTAGAATCTCTTTTCTTTACATGTTGACCTCTCCTTAGTGAAAATTCACAAATTAGACATAGTCTAACTTTAGAATTATAATTGATTAATTACAAATCAATTATTGAGTCTTACAAGTATTATAGTCTCAACTAGAATGGGGACCTTGGATCTATATGCTGAGCTTCCAATAAGTGAACCGAATTTACTAAGTAAATCCCTACTTATTAATTTCTCGTTGAATCCACTCTTAGAACTTAGAATTGCACTCTCAGACTTATATAGAGCATATTATATGTTTCACGATATATATATGCTATCTCATTTAACCATTGTTATAATCATATTGTGATCAAAGATCCTCTATA
This sequence comes from Cannabis sativa, assembly GCF_029168945.1. Classification (NCBI taxonomy): domain Eukaryota; kingdom Viridiplantae; phylum Streptophyta; class Magnoliopsida; order Rosales; family Cannabaceae; genus Cannabis; species Cannabis sativa. The sequence goes on along the minus strand of NC_083607.1, from coordinate 50,417,481 downwards.
TAGATGATTTACATCGAGATGGGATAATGTACCGTTTTCACCCGTCAATGTATTTGGCCCCTTAAAACACTTAGCTACCTGTAAATGATATTTTAGTGATCTAAGAAATAGTCACTTAAACAAGAGCTCATCCATTTACTTCTATTTAGCTAAACTGGAAGGGAATCATCACTTGACTTCTATACACCAGTAGAAGCTATAGATTCCATATTTATGTTGAGCACTCCCACTCAATCATACTATCATGTTCCCAAAATATACGTATCACCCTCACCCAAAAGTAGGCTTAACTAATAAATCAAAGAACATGAATAGTACTCCTGAGTTGAGCCTAAGCATATCAGGATTTAGATTCTTTTAATCTTAAGATCAACTACTGATATTGACTTGGAAAGATACAACGGTAAGTTTATAACATCTTAACTAAGTTCAATATCGGTCCAGTCCAATGTATACTCCATACATTCGAAACTAGTATACTTTACCAATGTCCTGGAAAGAACATAACACTTACTCCAAGTGTAAGTACACATCATGGCTGATTATCACATTAGTGTAAATCCAAAACACTGATGAAATAGGGACTTAGTCTTTTGAATCATATAATCACAATCACATTCCACTGTGTTGACAATACTGTAATTGTGAATAAATATATGATCTGGACTTAACAGGTTTTTTGTATAAACATATTAAACATAATAAACCATAAGCATGTAAAATTCATGCAAACATAAATCACTTCAAATTTCTTGTATTGATAACTAATCAGATTGTAATGGGTTTTATTTAGGGCACAAAACCCAACACCAGGTTCATTGGGCCATTTCAGATACTCGAGAAGGTCGGGCAGGTAGCATATCGGCTAGCCTTACCACTAGTGTTATCGGATGTTCATGACGTATTTCACATTTCTACGTTGAGGAAATACGTGTAACACCGAAATCATATCATGAGTTATGAAGCCTTTGAACTGCAATCAGACTTATCCTATGAAGAGCAACCTGTACAGGTTCTTGATAGAAAAGAAAAGGTTCTTCGGAACAAGACTATTGCTCTAGTTAAGGAGCTCTAGAGGAACAGTAGGGTGGAAGAAGCCACCTGGGAGTTTGAGTCTGATATGAAGACTCAACATCCAGAGCTACTCAGGTTAGATTTCGAGGATGAAATCCTTTTAACGGGGGGATAATTATAATGGCCGCTTTAGTAATTTTGATTAGTAAAGGTAATTAACACTAACTTCTGTTATTTTTATAATTATTTATGAATTTAATTAGTTGTGGACCCCAATATTTAGAAATGAATATTAGAGTTATAATTTATCAATTCTGGAGATTTTATTAAACTCTAGGGGTATTATTTGACTTATATGTGAATTATCCAATTTTTGTAATTTTAGCTCGGCGACAATGGAAAATGCGATGGATGGCTAGTTTGATCACATGGGTAAGTTTAGAACCTTATTTCTTAGTGGGAAATATTTTAGAGAAAATAAATTATCGGGGTTGAGCAGGGTTATGAAATTTGACCATTTTACCCCTAGCTTTAGAAATATTTAAGTATTAACCTAAATGGCATTTTAGTCATTTAAAGGGGTAGTGTGGTGGCTGCCTACGGAGGTGACATGTGGCCTCCTTTATTCAGCAAAGAATTAATTAGAGAAACCCTTTTCTCATTTGAAGGAAAAATCAAAAATTAGGAAGAAAAAAAATACATATCTCTTGAAACTCTCTCTCTCTCTCTTTCGGCTGGGACAAAACCAGAGGGAATCACCCTCAAATCTTGGTGTTTGGCTGGTTTGAAGATAAGAAATCAAGCACCCTTGAAGCTAAGGTAACCCTAGACATTTTTAATTAAGTTTTCTCAAGGTTTTAATTGGTTTTATAATGTGATTTCATGGGTTAGTGGCTGTTAGGGCTTGGGATGTTTAGGTTTTGAATTTTAGGATTCATTTAGATTGGTTTTAACTTCTAATAGCTGATTTAGTGGTGTTGTGTTGAATTTATGCAAGTTTGAGCTTTGAACTCAAAGCTTTGATCATTAATGGCAAGTTGAGTTTCATTGGATTTGTCTGTGAAATACCGGCTGAAATATATTGTGTATACCCTAATTAGGTACACTGGAAGGTTTGATTGCATTTGGTGGAGGATTGAGCAAGAAATGAAATTTCTTGGGTGAACTGGTGCAAACCGGGTAACCGGTTTTACACGTACGTCTAAAACTGGCTAGCCGATTTGGGCAGGGTTTCCCGAGCCTTTCATTTTCTCAATTTTCGTCCATTCCGTGCCGTGGTTGGGTGTTTCCCTATTTCAGAGTTAGATTAACCCCTAGAAAGTATAACAGAACCTAGGGTTATGGTTTTGGATTTCCTGGGATTAGGGTTTTAATCATGTAACTTACCTGGTTTCATAATGTGATTAGGGCATCCATCTAGCACGAGACTTTCCGTTCAGGTCGGCCAGCACACTTGAATTCGGAAAGAAGGTAAGAACTATATATAATGTGTGATATCAATATCTGAGTGTATGTATATGTTATGTGTATATACATGCTTAAATTGTTAGTGACACTACCTACACTTGTACAGTTAAGGTATAGAGTGCATTGGTATAGTAAATGTTAATTGAGAGTACATTACAGTGATACCAACACAGGAACGGGAAGGTACTGAGTGTGTGTGGTATATCACCCAGTGGTACTCAGGGTATGAAACAAACTCTACCAACACTCGAACAGTGAAGTACGTAGTGTATGTGGTATAGAGGCTATACCCTAGTATAGAACGTTCTTACTCATTTGATGAGCCTTGTAAATAGGTGTATGGGCGCCTAAATACAAGTCGGAAATTATATGATATGTTATATGCTTTTCTTACTGACTCTGTCGACTCACAGTTTTGCTTCCATGTGTAGGTAAAGGAAACGAGAAAGCTGAACAGGAGTGAAGCTAAGCTCGGATGAAGTTGTACATATCAAAGCAGCGCGACCTGAAGTGTTCGGTGTCGGGACATTTGGGGTTATATTTTGTAGTCGCTGTGCGACCTAGATTATATGTATTTTGAAGTATTAAGTTTAAAAGTTTGAAAACGGGATCCCGGAACTTGTAAATAGTTTTGTATATTATAAAGTTTATTAATTAATAAAAAAAATTAATTTGACACGTTTTTCAAGAAACTTCTTTGATTAGCAAAGACTGCACTTTAACTGAAAAAAGCACTGTAGCGTGCCTTAGAATTAAGGCATTACACTTGGAATTGCACTCTCAGTTACATAGAACACTCTATATGTTCCACGATCTAGATACGCTATTAATTATCCGTTGGTATAATCCCAATAATCAATGATCCTCTATAGATGATCTACATTGCATAGGGTTAAAATTACCGTTACACCCTTTCAATGTATTTTATCCTTAAAACACTCTATAAATGATATTTTAGTGAATTAATATAATCACTAAAATGATATCTCAATCATTTATCTCTATTTAGCAAGCTCGAAGGAAATCATCGTTTCACTTCTAAATACCTATACAAGCTATAGATTTCATATCTATGTTTAGCGCTCCCACTCAATTGTACTATCGTGTTCTCAAAATGTACGTTTCACCTTGACCAAAAAGTAGGCTTAACTAACAAATCAAAGAACACAAATAACACTCTTGAGATCGAACCTAATCATGTCAAGATTAAGATCATTTGATCTAGGATCAACTAGGTGATAATGAATTGAATAGATATTACAGTAAATTAATCATATCTAATCCAAGCTTAATATCGGTCCCTTCCAATGTATACTCCATACATCTAATACTGGTAAACTTTGCCAATACCTTGGAAAGGACATAACACTTATCCAAGGTGTAAGTATACCTATCACTGATTATCATGCCAATCTAAATCCAGTGAACTAACAAATCAGAGAATTAAACTTTTGAACATATAATCATGATTATATTCCACTGTGCCCACAACACTATAATCTTGTACAAATACATATGTTCTATACCTAATAGAATTTATAATCATGAAATAAATCATGTGAGCCATGCAATATAAAATGAATTCTGATCTTTATTAATTAGTAAATCTGATTATATTGAAATGGGTTTTATTTAGGGCACAAAACCCAACAATATCCTGCGAAGCGTTTGTCCGAGAAAGACTCAAAAGATCATCGTCACTTGATAACTCTCTTATCTCCGCCAGGACGACCTTCCCTTTTCCTGGTACGGGGGAGGGTGGCCGAGCAGGTAAACAAGGCTCTTTGATTCGAATGGCATGTTCAACAGGCTTGGGCTAGGCCGGAAGTTTCTTCCTCCTTTTAAGCAGAGCCCCCTGCTCTTCCTCAGCCTCATCTTGAGGATCCAAAGGCTCATGAGCATATTTTTTTGGCCGTTGCACCTCCCTTCAACTTAGCTTCACGCTTAAGTTGAATGAGTTCATTCTCCTTATGAGCTCCTACAGCCCGGCCAGCACTGGATTTCCTCTTCTTCTCCTTCACAGGCCGAGGAATGAAATCCTTCAGGTAAAGCCTGTACTCCACAAAGTTGTCCTTGGAGGTCAACAGAGTGATATCCCGGGCAGCACCCGGCAGCATAGTAAGCTTCTGAGCTCTATCCTAGAGGGCAAGTGTGAAAGGAGGGCGGTGATATGTGGGGATCTGCTAGAACCGAGTGTAGGTGATGCCCATTCCTTCCACCATGACGTACTCGTCAACAAAATGCCCAATTTTGCTAATGGCCTTATCCCCGGTGCCCGTCAACCACTTGAAGTCTGGCTGAGAAAAATAGAAGTACCCCGATCTGCCTTGCTTAGGGGTAGACTTCAAGTCAATAAACCAGCTAACCTTGTGGGGAGAAGGCATATCCCACTTCTGGGAAGTGTAGAGAATTTAGAGGGCAGACAGATACTTAATGCCCTTGGGAGTGAATTGGGACAGACATAGGCAGAAGAAGTCTGCCACATTCCTAAAGTATGGGTGCAAAGGTAGCAATGCCCCTTGCCTGGCATGAGCGCCCAACTAGGCACACATTCCCCTCTCAGGGTTTGTGGCTCGATTGTTGTAATCGGGAATATAGCAGTCTAACTCGCCCAGGTAGCCATCATGATCGAGATCCTGTAAGCGTGCCTCAGTGACCTTGGACGGAGGGCTTATCGACCTGGCACCCAAGGCACCTTGCCTTCTATGAGAAACCGAGGCAGTAAGTTTCTCACTGGCATAGTCCACGCCCTCAACCAGGACGTCGCCATCCGCATCGACTGGCTCCCCAGCCTCATTATATCCCGCAAAATTGTTGGGTTTTATGCCCTAAATAAAACTCATTTCAATATAATCAGATTTACTTATTAATAAAGATCAGAAATAACATTTAATGTTGCATGGTTCACATGATTATTTACATGTATGAATTCTATTTAAGTCCAGAACATATCAATTTTTTAATGATTATAGTGTTGTCAACACAATGGAATATAATCTTAATTATATGTTCGAAAGTTTATTCCCTGATTTGTCAGTTCACTGGATTTAGACTGACATGATAATCAGCAATAGGTATTCTTACACCTTGGATAAGTGGTATGTCCTTTCCAGGGCATTGGCAAAGTTTACCAGTATCGGATGTATGGAGTATACATCGGAAGGGACCGATATTGAACTTTGATTAGATATATTAAAATTTACCGTAATATCTATTCAATTCAATATCACCCGTTGATCCTAGATCAAATGATCTTAATCCTGATATGTTTAGGTTCGATCTCAAGAGTATTATACATGTTCTTTGATTTGTTAGTTAAGCCTACTTTTGGGTAGGGTGATACGTACATTTTGGGAACATAATAGTATAATTGAGTGGGAGCGCTAACATAAATATGGAATCTATAACTTCTATAGGAATTTAGAAGTGAAACGATGATATCCTTTGAGCTTGGCTAAACAGAGATAAATGGTGGAGATCTCATTTCACTTCGCTGAAATATCATTTATACGGAGCTAAGTGTTTTAAGGATAAAATACATTGAACGTGTAACGGTAACCTAGTGCCTATTCAATGTAGATCATCTATTAGAGTATCATTGATCAAATTAGGATTATAACAATGGTAATGACGTATCTATATCGTGGAACATATAGAGCGTTCTATATACTGAGAGTGCAATTCTAAGTTCTACGCGTGGATTCAACGAAAAATTAATAAGTCAGTGAATTTAAGATATAGACCCATGGTCCCCATACTAGTTGAGACCATACTGCTTGTAAGACTCAATTAATTGATTTTGATTAATCAATTATAATTCTAAAGTTAGACTATGTCTAGTCTATGAATTTTCACTAAGCAAGGGCGAAATTGTAAAGAAAAGAGATTTTAGGTTTATTTATTAATTAAGAGACTTTATATGTCTAATTAATAAATACATTAAATGACAATATTATTTAATAATTAATTTTAGTTGTTAAATAATTAGAATTGGCATTTAAATGGTAGAATTTGAAAATTGGTGTTTTTGAGAAAATGAGATGCAGAAATGATAAAACAGCAAAATTGCATAAGTGAGGCCCATTATCTAAAGCCCAGGCCGGCCACTATTGTAGGCTTTTATAATTTATTTTTCATTATTTTAATGCCAAATAATTCTAACTTAAACCTAGGTGGTTACCTATAAATAGGTAGTGATGGCTTCAGAAAAAGATGATACATCTCAGTCCTTCACAGAAATTCTTCTAGCCACCACCTTCTTCTCTCTTCTTTTCTTCTCTAAATTTCGAAATCCTTGAGTGAATGAGTGAGTGCCCACACACATCAAGTGGTATCTCAATCATAGTGTGTAAGACTGTGGAAAATCAACAAACAAGAAGGAGAATCAGCATCAAAGGAAGGAGAGAAACAGATCCAGGTTCAGATCTTGGTGATGCTCTGCTACAGAAAGGAATCAAGGGCTAGAGATCTAAATGGAAGGAGTCATTATATTCCGCTGCACCCAATGTAAGGTTTCCTAAACTTTATATGTGTTTATTTCATTGTTTTAGAATTCATATTAGGATGTTAATGAAACATACTTGTTAGTAAATCTAGATCCTGGTAAAATATATCCAACAAAAGTTTGGGGGTGCAACCTCATCCTCTTCCTCCGCCTCAGAAGGACTGCTAGGACGAACATCGTCCTGTTCTACAATCTCCTGGACCTCGGCGTCCCCTTCATGATCCTCCTCCTCCTGGACGGATGGATCTTGTTCGGCACTGGCTAAGATGGCATGCCAGGCCACTTGAGGGTCAGATGCATAAATTCTATGCATTATCTTCTTCGTACGAGCCATCATCCTAAGGCTGGATGGGAGATTTAAGCTAAAAGTTTCGTTACTCGAAGAGGTTGGACTAGAATGAAGACGAGGATGATCCTCGTGCAAGAGTTGAAGTAGATACTGGTCGATTTTGTGTTCGCTTCCCCAAAACTCGCCTGGGTTCATCTACAAAAGACAACTCACAAGATGAGTGTTTGGTCGAAATATCGAACATTAAAACAAGCAAATATGCCGACCAGGAGTACTCAACGGATTAAAAAATGAGAATATTCGACGAAAAGTTAAAGCTAAAAAGTTTGAAATTTTCGTGAGTTAGGGCCAAAAATTTCATGAAGCTTAGAATAAGCAAGATGAAGGACAGGCATTATGCAGTTCAAAAAGCAAGCATTATGGACGATGAAATAGCACGGATCGTTACAAAGGAAAAACACAGAGTTTCTAAAACATAGGGTTTCCTACATATCTTCTACAGTGAAGTTAAATGTCCATTCAGAAAATAAATGTGCAAAGTAAACGTAAAAGAAATCGAGAACTTACTCAAGGATCGAACGTCTAGATTCAAGTTACGCCAAGCTAAATGAGCAGTTTTTGTGAAAACACTTCAGCAAACTCGAAGCTAAAAACCTCTATTTTCCCTCTGAACTTACTTAGCAAAGAAGGTTGGTGAAAGTGAGTTTGTGAACAAATGCTCACTGGTATTTATAGGCAAACAACAAAAATAGGTAATCATTTCAAAAGAACCTCAGACGCCTCGATTCCCCCCAAAATCGAATATGGGAAATCAAAAGCAATCAAGTGTAGCCGTCAAATGTGGTGAGAGAAAATCGGATTTTGAAACATTAATTGCATCAGAGCATTTATTAGCCAAAAACCAAAGGGACGCCCAGTCAGCCTCACATCGAGTCGCGAACAGACGCGCCTGACACATGTCACCCATTCAAACGCAAAGACAACTCGGATGAAGTCTACACGCAACTTCGGAAGTCCTGTATAGACTTGGGGGCAAATATTATCCCAATTTTTGCACTCTGACGTGGCATCACATGATGGTGACACGTGAAATCGACTCCGCGTATCTTCTCGCAAGATACATGCCGTACAGGATACCTCATATGCTTGCTCAAGACGAAACAGTAAGCAACCCGCGTAGAACGACAGACACTTAGAGAATTCAGCTTTCGCATCGTGAGTCATCAAGGAAATCCCTTTAACTTGGGGATCAAATTACAGAGATATGGCAAGCTGTCCAAATCCCACGATCAGTGTATTCTGTATTTACTATGCAATCTTTCTGCTTAAATCAATTGTAACGAGAAGGTAAATAATTCCTGTCCAAGCTCATAGCCCTATATATAGTGCTCCATATTCACTGGGCAAAGGGTCGAAAAAACATTCTAGTTGAGAGTTTTTATCTAAGAATTCACATTCAAAGATACTATTGTAAGAGCTATAAGAAAAGGAACATTTCTCCATGTTCTTTAGTCAATACAAATAACGAGGATTATGCTATTACAGAACTGCTCGGGGCTGAACATCTATAAAATTCCTGTGTCTTTATATTACTTTATTATATTTCAATCGATATAAACTACTTGTCGCTTACTAAATTAGACTCACTGTCATTGGCTAAAAGCGAGGTCAATATTATTTATTTAAGATAATATTTAGTTTCTATTTTATTATATATATATAAAAGCCTTCTGCCTTCTGCCTTCTTAGCCATCAAGCTCTTGACCACTCGCCACTTCAATTCCGAAGCTTTCAAGAACCGCCTCAAGCAGATGTGGCCTGAAAGATTTTCCATTAATGTTCTTGAAAAAGAGCCCAACTTCTATACTGTCGAATTTGGCTGCTTCGGGGATAGACGCAGAGTTCTCATTGGCCAACCTTGGCATTTTGACTATAAACTCATAGTCATGACCCCATTGGAAGCCGGTTCTACGGTCACTGCTGAAGCTCTCACTACCACCCCATTTTGGATTCAAGTTTCAGAATTCTTAAAACGGTCCCGTGCTCTTGCACAAAGACTCGGTGAAATCCTGGGGCGATTTATCGAAGTCGATACTGCATCCCTCAAAGAGACTTGGGTTCCTTATCTCCGAGTCCGAATTGAAATGGATGTAACTCAGCCACTCCCGCGTGGAACGGGCTTCCATTTTCATGGTATGGCTGCCCCGGTTTGGCTTGAATTCCGTTTTGAAAACTTACCTGATTTTTGTCATTACTGTGGTCGACTTAGCCACATTGTGAATCATTGCCATGAGTTTCTTGCTAAGTGTGATTCTTCCTCAGCTCCTCCTCTGCTTCACTATGATCAATCCCTAGGAGCCAAAATTCGGATTACATCCAATCCTTTTTATATTGCCTGCTCCCGCACCCGACTGCAGCCTCATATAGCCAATCCCGCTTCTTTGGCTCCACATCCTCCCTACCGGTTTCACCAAGCCCCCGTTATCATTGAAGGCCCTTTCAATGAGCCTACCTCAGCCTATGGAGTACAACATCTCAGCCAGCCACAAACTACACTAATGGGATTACACACTAATCTCTCTTCACCCCATTTCAATCTCAATCATTCCCCCCCCCCCCCACTACCACTATTTGGCCGGCTCACCAAACTGTTGCTGCTACAGCAACCATTCCTTCACAAGCTAACTCCCCTGCTATCTCACCAAATAACACTGCTCCACCTAACCTACCGCCATTTCCACCCATCACCATTGCTGAACAACTTGCAACACCACTTCCTAGGCCCATTTCCACTTCTCCCGAGGCTCTTGTGGCCACCACTGGGGCCCCTCAACATGTGGTGCCGGTCTCCCAAGCTTTTTCTACCATATTAGCGGACCTGAACCCATCTCAGCCACTTCGCTTCGCTGTGGGCTCTTCTACCAACCCAGCTCCAAGTTCCTCAAGGGCTAGGAAGTTCAAGGCTCAGCGTCCCGATTGCCTGAACGCTGCTGAATTTCGAAGAATGCTCAAACGCACACGCAATCTAGCCAAGTCCCTTAAGGAAGAGACTGTTGAAGAGGCGGCTGACGCTCAGCCTACCCGCCTAGAGCCATGAGCATCATCAGCTGGAATGCTCGTGGATTGGGGAGTAAACGAGCATTCCGTTCTCTCTCCCTGTTGGTGAAGCAAAACCGCCCAACACTTTTGTATATAATGGAGTCTAAACCCTTCTGTTGAAGTTTTAAATAAGTTTGCTTCGAGTCTTAAATTTCCTAATGGTTTAGAGGTCCCACGTGTCGGGCTTAGTGGTGGTCTTTTGTTGCTCTGGACACATGATGTGGATGTAACCTTGCTTTCCTATAATATAAGTCATTTTCACTGTTATCTTAAGTTTCCTAATTTTACTGAGTTTACTTTTACTGCTTTCTACGGTGCACCACACGCTCAAAATAAATTGCACTCCTGGCATTTAATAGATCGACTAGGTTCTAACTCTCGGCTCCAGCCTTGGCTCATTATGGGCGATTTCAATGATTACCTGTCTCTTTCAGACAAAATTGGGGGTAATATGTCTCGAGCTCCATCCACGCAATTTCAATCATTCATAGACAATCATGAACTTCACCCTCTCACGCCGTTAGGTAATCTCTTCACTTGGACTAATCGCCAAAAGCAACAAAATCACACTCAGGAACGGCTTGACTGGTGCCTCTCCAATGATGCTTGGGATGCCATCTTTCCGGCTTCCCGTCTAAATCATGGCGATTTTTTTGGTTCTGACCATCGCCCTCTTATTCTCACCTTGCATCATACGAGCGATCATCGCAACCCTTCCCCCCGTTTCATTTTTGATAAGCTTTGGATGTCTGAACCTGGATTCGAGGATTGCTTGCGCGATGCTTGGACTCAGACCACTTCAAATGCTCACTCCAATCCTTTAATTGGTCTCAATGAAAGACTAACAAATTGTTCCTCTCGACTCAAACATTGGAAGAAGTCTCTAGGCCCCCCGATTACTACTCAAATCCGTACTGTCCAATCCCAGCTCAAATTGATTAACTCTTTACCCAAACCTACGAATGATCAATTAGAGCAGAGTCGAAAGCTTGAAGAAGAGTTGAGTGGCTTATTGCAAAAAGAGGAAGTACACTGGCAACAACGATCTCGAGTCACATGGCTCCAACTGGGTGATAAAAATACCCGTTATTTCCATCGTATGGCTTCCATGAGACGAACCACCAATAAAATTCTTTCCCTTCAACGACTGGACGGTTCCTGGGCTACTGATACGCCATCCATTTTGGCAACCATTGAACAATATTTCACTAACCTTTTTCAAAGTCAATCGCCTGACAATGAAGTCATTGAATATGTTCTTTCAGGCATTTCTGAGAGTCTTACCCCTGCTGAAATTGACCTTCTTCAGGCCACTTTTACGGCTAATGAAGTTAAAACTGCTACATTCCAACTCGCTCATGATAAAGCTCCAGGCTTAGATGGCTTTAGTGGCAGTTTCTTCCAAAAGAATTGGCACTTACTGGGTCATGACGTTACCATTGTTGCTCTCAACTTCCTCAACGGGGATGCAGATTTAGCGGCCATCAACCAGACGCTCATTGTTCTTATACCAAAGCGGACAAATCCTGAGCAGATAACTGACTATCGACCCATCAGTCTTTGCTCCACCTTCTACAAAATCATTTCAAGGGTCTTGGTCAATCGTCTTAAGCCCATTCTCAGTCGTATCATTTCTCCCACACAAAGTGCTTTTCTTCCTTCCCATTTAATCTCGGATAACATTATCATCGGTCAGGAGGTTATGCATTCTCTCTCTCATCGTAAATCCGGTCGGTTGGGTTGGATGGCATTAAAGCTAGATATGGCCAAAGCCTTTGATCGGGTTGAATGGGTTTTCATTCGCAAGGTTATGGAAAGATTTTTATTTCCCAGGCGTTTCATTGAACTAATTATGGCTTGTGTCTCCACTGCTACCTTCTCTTTCTCCCTTAATCAACAAGTTCTTGGAATAGTCAAGCCTACTCGAGGCATTCGCCAGGGAGACCCTCTCTCCCCATATTTAATTCTTCTCTGCTCTGGGGGTCTTTCTTCGCTCATCCATTATAAAACCCAGCAGCGCCAACCTCGGAGTCATTCCCTTGGCATTAAAATTGCTCGGCGAGCCCCAACCATCTAACATCTTTTTTTCGGTGATGATAGCCTCCTCTTTAGCTCAGCTTCTGTTGAAGCTGCGACCACCATCCATAGAATTCTTTGCGATTACAGCCGTGCCTTTGGACAACTGGTTAACTTCACTAAATCGGCCTTATATCTTTCTCCAAACACGACTCCTGTGCTTCACCATGAAATCGCGACCCTTCTTGGCATCCCCGTTCGTGAGATGATGGATAAGTACTTGGGTCTTCCTCAAGCATTTGGAAGATCTAAAAAGGATGCCTTCAACTACATTAACGATCATGTTTGGTCTCACTTAAATAAATGGAATTCTAAATTCTTTTCCAAAGGTGGTTGAGAAGTCCTTTTCAAATCAGTTGTACAAGCCATTCCTTCTTATGCCATGGCTTGCTTTAAGCTTCCTGCATCTTTCCATTCTAAGATTGAATCCCTTATGGCTCGGTTCTGGTGGGGCAGCACTGAGACCAACAGGAAAATCCATTGGAAAACATGGTCTTTTCTTTGCTATTCAAAATTCCATGGTGGTCTCGGGTTTCGTTCTATGAAAGCTTTCAATCAGGCGATGTTGGCCAAACAAGCTTGGCGGCTACTCCAATATCCTCATTCACTAGTGGCCACACTCCTTAAAGCTCGATACTTCCCACACACTAGCTTCCTTCATTCTGGCAAGGGCCATAGACCTTCTCTTGTTTGGTCTAGTATTACTTGGGGCAAAGAACTTCTTCAGTCAGGCCTTAAGAAGTCAATTGGTGAGGGTACTACCATCAACATTTACAATGATGCTTGGATTCCTGGTTATGGCAAACTGCACTATTTAAGATATCATTCAAATGCCAATATGACAGTGGCTGATCTTATCACACCTAACAAACAATGGAACCATGCCATTATCCAATCCCTCTTTCCTACAGACATTACACAAGCTATAATGGCTATTCCCCTTCCTTCAATTTCCACTCCAGACACACACTTTTGGTCCCTCACCCCTCATGGTTCATACACGGTCAATTCAGGTTACCACCTTGCCCATAGACAGCTTCATTAAAATTAACCTAGCCCCTCGGATTACAAGTCCTCAAATGAATGGTGGAAAAATCTTTGGACCCTCCCTTTGCCTCCTAAAGTTAAACACTTCCTTTGGCGTGTCTGTTATGATATACTCCCTACTAGCCGAAACCTATTCAACAGAAAGACTCTATACTCTCCCCATTGCAGCCGATGTCACTATCACGATGAGACCCTAGAACACGCTCTCTTCAGATGCCCTGCTGCCCAGAAGGTATGGAAATTAACTGATTTTAATGCTTTTATTTCTACACACTCTTCACTTAACTGTATGGATTTATTATATCTTGCTGCCACTGAATTTATTACTGGACATTATCATTTCTTTGTTTGTTTGCTGTGGAAGCTCTGGAACTGCAGGAATACTTGGCTACATGAGGGTCTATCCCTCTCCCCAGATCAGATTATTCGTGAAGCCTCCACCTACTTTGAGCAATACAAGATCTGCACCAAGAAGATTCCAACACCTTCTCCAGCCCATGATGATCATTTCATACCCAATGATAGCCGCACATCTTCTCCAACATTCCATCATCGGCTTTTCGTGGACGCTGCCCAAGATTCCCAACTCCTCAAAATGGGCTTTGGCATGACCATCCATTCCAATACAGGTGAAGTTCTCCTAAATTTGGCCAAGCCTAGAAGTGGAATCACTGCACCTTTACTTATGGAAGCACAAGCACTTCATTCAGCTTTAGCTTGGTGCCATGAACACTCATTTTATCCGGATAGTATTGTTTCAGATTGTAATATGTTAGTCAATTATATTTGTAAAAATGATACTCATAATCTGCATCTTAACCCATTTGTCATTGAGATTAAGAGCTTGCTCTCTTATTTCTCTAATGTTTCTCTTAGCTACATCCCAAGAGGGGCAAATCATGCTGCCCATTGTTTAGCTAAGACAGCTTTGGGCTTAGAGCAGGAAGCTTTCTGGATGAACCCTTCTGTCCAATCTTATTTGTATCATGTATCTTGTACTTGATGTTCTTATTAATGGATACAGGTTCTTTTCAAAAAAAAAATATATATCTATATATATATAAAAATTTATATGTATCCATATTTTTTTGGACGTGGTGAAACAAAGTCACACATGATTAACAATGCAGCAAACCACAATCGGCAGTGGAATCTTCTCGAACCAGGATAGCTCATTGTCTAATCGAAGGGCATGTTTTGTCAAACCATGAGCTGCAGAATATTAATTGCGAGCCACTTGGGACAAAACTACCCCCGGAAATATAGACAATAAAGCTATAACATCTTCAATCAGCACCCCATCACATTGAAAAATACTTTCCCTTTATTAATAGTTGTTGCCAGAGTTAGCAAAACTGAAAAAACATCACAACACCAAACCAAAACCACATTATATTATAATGACAATTTTAAAATAAAAGTTAATATACAAACTCAAAATAAAACACACAACCCATATCACAACTCAAAATAACTAAAAAACTAACAAAATTTATAAGAAAAACTAGCCAAATGTATTACCCTTTGGCTAGTAATAATAAGAAACCCCCTAATTTAAAAATGTTGAAAATTAATATCAAATAGATTATATTTAAAATTTAACTTATCGATAAATTTTCTGTAATCATAGACCCTTCACAAAATAACCTACAAAATAACAAAAAATAAAAATCTATTACTACACAATATAATGAGGAAAGGTAATATGAAAGAAGCGATGGTAAACCAAACCATATTAATGATAAGGCTTAAATAGACTTAAAATACTTATCTGTTAAAAGTGAAAAAGTCATTTAAATAGAAAACATGAGCATAAAATGGATCAATTCTTATGCCCATTCACCATACCACCAAACCACCCTAAATGAATAGGGACAAGCCATAATAAATGATAGAAATGCCATAAAAGGTACAAAAATATATAAAATAAAACATTAAAACTATCAAAAACTTATATGAGCATGATTTGTTGTTGATTATTATTGGTAATACATTTTGATTAAGTAGTATTTATTAACATTTGAAAATATTCAAAGTTAATAATAAAATATTTAATAAAAACTATTAAATATTAATATAAAAACAAATATATAAAAATATAACAAATTTAAAAAATTTAATTATGGTGCTAAATAACTAATGGATAATAAATGCAAAAGATATCATAAAAATAACATTAGACTTTTTGAAAAAATAATAAAATTTTAAGTGAAAAATAGTAGTATGAAGATCTAAAATATTACATGTAAATATAAATGGTAAGAATGATTAAAATAACTTAAATGAGTGTGTGAAATGAATTTCAATTAATATAATTTAATGAGTATCATTTATAATTAATATTAAATAAAAAATTAAAAATTAAAGTTGAAATCAATCACGCATTAAAAAAGAAAAAATAATATATAATATAAATAATGAGTGACAAACAAAGTAATATAATTACATAATAACATCACATATAAAAATTAATTAAATGAAATCCTAATAACCACATAATAAAATTATTAATACTATATTTATAATCACATATAACATATTAAATTAGAAAAACTTTACAAAAATAAAATCTATATATAAAGGAGAAGTATAATACGGTGATGTGACATTCTCAAATCACTCTAAATGGCTTTTTTCTATTCACTCTTTAATTCTCTCATTTTTTAATTTTTTAATAGGTTTATAAATATTAATTATCTAAAATCATAATAATAAAAATTTCTAAAAACAATTAAGTAATTCATTTATAGTTTTTCCTATATTATTAAAAAAAAAAAAAAAAAAAAAAAAAAAAAAAACCCATCCTACGTGAAATTTTTAATTTAATCTTTTAGATAAAAAAAAAGAAGAAGAAAAAAACTAACGAAAATACACTAAAAATAAATAACTAAAACATATCTTTTTTTTTCTTTTTAATGTATTTTCGTAACTCTTTTTTTCCCCTTATATAACCCTAAATATATAACCCTAAACCTAAAATTAATTTTATATCTTTTTTTTTCTTTTTCTCGATGCATTTTTTTTTCTTTTATTTTTTTTTTATTTTTGTTTTTAATGCCAACTCTCCATCTTTCTCAAATTTAATTTTTTTTTTTTTTTGTGTGTGTTAAAGAGTTTAACTAACTATTAATTCTTGACAAATAATGAGCAATAGCAGTAACATCAATGAACAACATCAAGATATTGATTTTCTATTGGTATTTATGTTCTTTATATTTTATAATATATTTTTTGATATATTACAACCTTTTTCTTTTTGTGTGTTAAAGAGTTTAACCAACTTTTAATTCTTGACAAATAATGAGCAGTAGCTGTGACATCAATGAGCAACATCAAAACATCGATTTTCTATTAGCATTTCTTTTCTCTATATTTTATAATATATTTCTTTGTATATTACAAATTATTGTCAATATTCTCTTTACTTTTTTTTCTATTATATATATATATAGATTTATATATATAGATTCACAATCTTTCTTTCACTCATCAAAATATTTCTCGATAAGTTGGAGAAGTATAATTTTTTTATAATCGATGACTTCACCGTTGTCGATAACTTTGAATTATTTATGATTTATTCATTAGTAAGAATTATTTATATTTAAATGATATATGTTACATAATAAAATTAAAATTTAACATTTATATATATATCGTAATTAAAAAAAGGGAAATTTGCGGCAAAAATACCTATTTTGTTTGGTTTGTTGCTAATAAATACTCAATTTCTGATAATTGCAGCAAAAGTACTCAAAACTTAATTTTCGTTAAATATGTAAATACTTTTTTTAACAGATGTTATAATTGCTTTTTAAATGCCACATGCTAATTTCTAATTGGTCTAATTATTTAATAAAAAGCTAATTAAATTAAAATAATTAAAATTAAATCTTTAATATTATAAAGAAAACCAGAACTTTTTTTAATTATTTCTCTCTCCCCACATTTGCTTCTCCTTCCCTGTGGGCCACAATCGTTGTATTTGAGTAACGTGAATCTTCTTGAGTCAATCACCTCTCTGAACAATAAACACTTAATCTCATAGAACACTTTATTTCAAATATATATAAAATTAAGTGTTTAATGTTCTTCATATAATCGGTATCTATATTGATTGTTATTGGTTGATTGCTAGTGTGTGTAGAGACAAGAGTTGATGTAGATAGAAGGAGGCAAAGATTATGTTTTTTCTTGCCTCTTTTTTATAAGGGATATTGGCGGCTAAACCACCCGAATTTTACGATTTGTAACACTTAACCACAAAAACCGAATTTTTGGCGGCTAAACTACCTAAACCCTTATTCGGTTTTGGTCTGCACACCACCGTGTCACTTAACTGTGATTTTTGGACGGAGGTGTGCAGACCAAAACGGAACCAGGGTTTAGGTAGTTTAACTGCCAAAAATTCGGTTTTTGTAGTTAAGTGTTATAAATTATAAAGTTCGAGTGGTTTAGCCGCCAACATCCCTTTTTATTTTTATTTTTTTAAAATAATTCTTTGTTTCTGGAAAATATATATTTTTCTGAAATATATGGAGTAGAGCCACAATGATTCCTTTCTTTTTATGGGGGTTTCAATTTTATAAGGTCATCTTATTACCGACAAAGAGTACTGTAGCTATAGCAATAGCATTTAAGAAATTGGAGTGGAGAATATTTCAACCATTGGCCCCAATTTTAAAATTGTGGCAAAATAAATCATGAATGATCGAACAAATTCATTTTCTGGGTTTAGAAGAATAAGAAAAGAATGATGAACATTGTGGCTCACAGTGAAGGAGAAGCAAATGTGGGGAGAGAAAAATAATTAAAAAAAAAATTTGTTTTTCTTTTTAATACTAAAGTTTCAATTTTAAGTATTTTAATTTAATTAGTTTTTTATTAAATAACTAGACTAATTAGAAATTGGCATGTGACATTTTGAGAGCAATTATAACATCTGTTAAAAAAGGTACCTACAGATTTAAAGGAAGTTAGTTTTGAGTATTTTTGCCGCAATTATTAGAATTTGAGTATTTATTAGCAACAAATTAAATAAAATAAGTATTTTTGCTGCAAACTTCCCTTAAAAAAATAAATAAAATATTAACATAATCAATTATATATTACAATATGCTGCTGTGTTTTAATTAGATCACAAAAAAATAAAAATTAATCATACTAAATCTAAATATATATTCTTTTTAATTTACACATAACTATAAATTTTTTAACCACATATTTGAGAGTCAAACTATTTTGTTTATTTTTTTTTAATATTTTAATAAATTTTTTATTAATAATAATAAAGATCTCTTAATCTTAAGTGCTTTCTTTATAATTTTTTCAATTTTTAATCTTTTCTTCCCTATAAAATTTTTACACTATCTCTTATTAATCTTACTTTTATGGATATGACATTGTAGTGTTTAATTTTTTTGTTTTAACTTTTAATCTTTTCATCTATATTAGCACTTCATTATATTATTTACTTGTATTATTATGTATTGATTAAATCTATTAGGGATAATAATGGTGACGACTATAAGTGGAATATGGTGATGGCAACTGGTGAGATACAATAATTAATTGACAACGATTTTAAATAATTGAGATATAATTTATAATATTGATTGCGGGAAAGACTGTTTACTTAAATAATAATAATAATAATAATAATCTAATTTTTCTTTATACTACCCTATTTATTTTATTTTATATTAATACTTTTTTAATACAGAAATTTAAAATTCTATGTATACATTATTCATATAAATTTTAAATTTTTTAATAAATAAAATAGAATTTTTCAAATTTTATTTCTAATAAATAATTCGATGGTATAATTTTAATATTATTATATATTAGATTAATTTTTTAAGTTATTATTTATTAATTTCTTAAGTAATTTTTTGTTAAATTATTATACTAAAATAAAATTAAAATAGTCGCGCGAAGAGCGGCTATATTGCCTAATTAAAATATAAAAAGAATAAATAAATTAAAACCTATTAATATGATTATATAATTGACTTATAAATTAAATAAAATCAAAATAATTAACGGAGGAAGACATTACATGATATGCGGCAATATTCGAATACTCAAGATTCACAAGGGTCACCATCACCAACCAAAGCCCAACTACCATATCAATCGTCTCCACTTCATGGAAAAACTGAGAATTGGTAAAACACTTTGGACATTGGAGCCAAATTGTCTCATATTAGAAGTTTCGAATCCACAGTATTCTGAAATGTCATATGTATCATATCCCTAATTCAAATAAAATAATTCATTCTAACATGATTACAATTTCCAAAATAAAACTTCATAAACGTTAAACTTAAAAAAGAATTCAAACACCATTTTGGACCCTATATTTTGCAAAAGTTATCAATTGGACCATCTGTTTTGTTAAATAACAAAATGGATCATGTATTTTCTAAAATGGTACAAATAGGACCCTGAATTGATTTTTTTATCAAAATAAAATTTAATTATAATCCGATCTAAAAGTATTATCACAAAATTGTTTATATTTTCTGTATCTGTTCGTATTAGGAATTGTTTTCAAGTTGATTATATTAAAAAAAAAATTGTCAAAAATTAAGCTCAGGGTCCTATTTTCACTATTTTGAAAAATACAGGGTTCATTTTGTCATTTAACAAAACACAGGGTCCAATCAGTAACTTTTACAAAACACAGGGTCCAAAATAGTATTTACCCAAAAACTTATATAACTCAAAAAACTAATAAGACCAACCCAATAAAATGAAAGTAAAGAGATAATGAAAACTTATGTCTGACTATAGCGTGAATAAGTTAAAACTTGAAGTGTCGTCCAACAAAAATTCCTGTAATTATGATCTGATACATCGCCTTCGTATGGAACCCCAAAAGCAAAAGATCACATTTGTTTCTCCAAAATGGTTACAAAATTTGATACCCATTCTTCCGTCACCAGCGCCTGTGACTCTTCTTCCTCCTCCTCTATCGATACTCTCTTACACGCACTTCATCTGCTTCTGTACATCTTTCTCTGGACACCGCATCTCCGCCTGAAGCAGAGGCGGAGCACGACAGGCGAAGGGTGGTTGGACTCATTACACATGGTGTGATATTATACAACCATATAATGTAGTATTTAAACTGTACTTTTAATTTATTTTCATTCCCAAAATATCCTTCAATAAAAATTAAAAAAAAATTACCCCCTCTCTCCCACCACCCACCTAAACTAGCTAGACCACCATTCACCACGACCTCAGCCGGACCTCAACATTACATAATGTCACACAAGCAAAGAAAATTCCAAAAAAAGCTATATCCTAAAACCCAAATTCATCCCCAAACACAAAAGTTTATAAATCGATCAGAACATTTCAATTTAATCAAACTTTGCAATTTTAAAGTTGAAATTAAAGAAAAAAAAAAAACAAACTTGGTTCGGAGTTGGTGTCGTGGACGAAGGCGAGGAAGGTGATTAGAGACTCGATCTGGGGTGTCTCGTGGGTCTTGTCGGTCGTTGGGGGTCTCGTGGGTCGCTTGGGTCGAGAGTGGTTGGAAGGGTTGTCGTGGGTTGTGTGGGTTCGAATGGTGGATTGGTGGGTTCAATTCTGGGGGCCAGGGGTGGGCGAGGGGGAGGGGGGCAGGTTCGATGGGGAGGGGCGTGGGTTCGAGGGTTCGTCTAGTATGGTGCACTGGTGAGAAGAAAAAGGATAGAAAAAGGGAGCTAGAGAGAATGGGGGTATTGAAAAGAGAGGTAATTTTGAAAGAAAATTGGAAGATTGGAATATATGTATCCATATTTTAATAGTAGTATATATAATTTTATTGGCATGATATATATCTATTCTATATAAAGTGTGTCTATATAACAGAATTCTTGGTTTATGAGAAATTCATGGATGACTTTTAATTTATATTAAAAATAAAATGGTTTATTATTAAAAATAAAATAGTTTATGAGAAATTCATGGATCACTTTTTTATTTATATATAATAAAATAAATAAAATAAATCCTGTTAAATAAAAAAAAATGCGATTGGGTTTTCTTTAATTATTTATTGTATTCTTTTTCCTATTACAATTTGGAAATTCCCATGTAATCACATATAATATTCCAATCCACACTTTTCTTTTTTCTTCTTCACAACTTAATAACAAAATATATAAGTAATAATTTAATAATAATAAAAAAGAAACTTGACTTTTATCAAAGTTCACAAAACCAAGCATCAATGGCAAAAAAAATCCAACAAAGTTTACAGCTAACAAATGATTCTAAGTGCTCGGCATATGCATTAGTTTTCAGGAGCAAAATTTTTTAAAGTTACGCAATAATTTACATATATGCTACAAACACAATATACAAAAAATAAAGAAGAATATGGAAGAAAGAAGAGATCATTATTCACATCTAGAAAGACAGTAGAGATAATAATAGAAACTTTTCATTTTTTTTCTTTTTTTTATCAATTTTTTTTTCTTTTTGAATAAAGATAAATATGAAATTTTAATGGTATAGAGTTTTATTTTAATAAAATATAGTATTTTAAAATAATTTAAATTCAAATAATTTAATAGTATTTTGTTATAGAATACTATCACTTTTTGTTAAACATGGTTTTTACTTTTTGTCGACACTACCATATTCAATTTATCAACGAAAAAATAGACAATCCACATATATGCGGACCCGACTAGAATGAAAAGTGCAAAATACAAAAATTACACTATTGTCTCTATCGAAGCAAATGCAGATTGAAATCCACCAATGACTATCATTAGTTTTTTTATCTACAATTTTTAGACAAATGCTATATTCAATTATCAACAATTTAGAGATTGATTTTTAATTTTCTTTTTATCTTACACCCATTTAAGTAATGTTTCTTCAAGTATTGGAACATCAATTTTTAATTTATTTTTGGATTAACTTAAGAACATATTTAAATCATCAAGCTTTCTTAAACACTAATATATTGCCTTCGGTATTCACTTTTAATTGACAACATTATAAACTATAATATTTAGATACACATAATAATAATCTCACTTAATAACTAATAATATTTTTTTTTTAATTGTTAATTGTATCACTTTCAAATAACATAGAAAAAAACTAACATAAAATTTAATATACGTGCATTGCACGTAATTTTTGCTAGTATATATATATATATATATATATATATTGAGTATTAATTTAGTATTGTTATAATTTTTTTGTGGTATATAATTTTATTATTAAGGTATATTAATTTTCAGTGATACGATATATTAAATATTATTGTATATATTTAATGATCTAACATATTTATTTATTTTTATCACAATATAATAATATGTGATATTAAAAAAATTATATAACTTAATTTAATTATTATATATTTTTTTAAAAAAAATAATATATATAATAAATAAATTTTTATAATTTTTTTACTCATTTATTATATTTGGTCACTTTTATTTAAAAAAAAAAAAAAAAAAAACATTTACTAAATTTTTAAATTTAAAACTATTTTACATCTCAACCTGGCCATTGGCCCCAATAATTGAAAGCTGCCTCATCCATAATTATTTAAAAAAGTTAGTTTGATGAATTCCCTCACATTCAAATTTATTTGGTACATTATTATTATATTTTGAAAGTATGGTTGTTATTATTTGATATCCATAAAAGGCACACACACTATACATGAGCACACACAGGCATATTTTCATTTATTCATTTCTTTCATGTGATCACATCTCAACTTAAATTCCAAAGCTCCAATGCTGAAAAACATGGAGGACAACGATGCCTTACTTACCTCAGCCTTCATCAACACACTGTTGACCAAACACTCCAACTCCTCTCACCCAATATCCAAAGCATTAATCCACACTCAAAACGACACGTCGTTTACTCAGACTCTTCAATCCCACATTCGAAACCTCCGTTTCAATAATTCAACGACACGAAAGCCTCTCCTTATTGTCGTTCCAACCCATGTCTCCCACATCCAAACCGCTGTCATATCTGCCCGAACGCACAACCTGCATATGAAGATCCGAAGCGGTGGCCACGACTATGAAGGCCTTTCTTACACTTCTTCCACAGAAACGCGCTTCTTTCTTCTAGACATGCAGAAGCTCTGCTCCATTGATTTAGATATGGCTACCGAAACGGCTTGGGCTCAAACTGGAGCTACACTCGGCGAACTTTACTACAAGATAGCCCAGAACAGCAAAGTTCACGGCTTCCCCGCCGGAGTATGTCCTTCTGTCGGTGTCGGTGGCCACTTCAGCGGCGCTGGTTACGGAAACATGATGAGAAAGTACGGGCTCACCGTTGACCACATCGTTGACGCTCAGTTAGTCAACGTGGAAGGTCGAGTTCTTGACAGAATGTCAATGGG
Source organism: Cannabis sativa (assembly GCF_029168945.1). Lineage (NCBI taxonomy): Eukaryota > Viridiplantae > Streptophyta > Magnoliopsida > Rosales > Cannabaceae > Cannabis > Cannabis sativa. The sequence continues at coordinate 50,393,595 of NC_083607.1, read as the reverse complement.
GGAAGACTTGTTTTGGGCCATTAGAGGCGGGGGAGGAGCGAGCTTCGGCGTTGTTTTGGCTTACAAGATAAACCTCGTTCGTATCCCAGAAACGGTGACCGTTTTCAGAGTTGAGAGAACTCAAGAACAGAACGCGGTTAACGACGTCGTTTTCCGTTGGCAGGAGGTGGCACCTAAGCTAGACGAAGACCTTTTCATTAGAATGATCTTAGACGTGGTCAAATCAAGTCAAACTGGAGAAAAGACTCTCCGAGCTTCGTTCGTTGCTCTTTTTCTCGGAGACTCAGACAGACTGATCTCTATTATGAGAAATAGTTTTCCAGAAATGGGTTTGAGAAAGTCTGACTGTATTGAAACAAATTGGGTCCAATCCATTTTTTTCTATTCCGACATTCCAATGGGGACTCCCGAAGAGTACTTGCTCCGTCGAAAACCAGAGAAGCTAGTTCACTTGAAAAGAAAATCTGATTATTTGAAGAAACCAATTTCCAAATATGGTCTAAACGAAATCTTCAAGAAAATGGTGGAGTTAGAATATCCAGCTCTGCTTTTCAATCCTTACGGTGGTAGAATGGCTGAGATTGCACCCAATGCGACGCCGTTTCCACATCGATTGAACCTAGCAAAGATTCAGTATGTGTTGAATTGGGAGGAATCGGGAATAGAGGCTTCGTGTTACTACATTGGTTTGATGAGGAAACTGTACGACCACATGACTCCGTACGTGTCAAACAACCCCAGAGAGTCTTACCTGAACTACAGAGATCTTGATTTGGGAATCAACCATCACGATTGGAAGACTAATAATTATCGAACTGCTAATGCTCTTGGGGTTAGTTATTTTAAGGAGAATTTTGGGAGATTGGTGGAGATAAAGAGAAGGGTAGATCCAACAAATTTTTTCAGGAATGAACAGAGCATTCCTGTGATTTCATTGGAGAAGCTTGGTTCGGTTCATTTTCTTGAGTCTCGTATATGAATTGGAACACTATTGAGTGATTTTTTATTATTATTATTATTCATATGGTTTTACAAAGTATTATCGGTTGAAAAGTGTATTTAATTATAATTTTGCCGAATAAAATAGTGGTAATTTAGTTGGTCAGTACCTATTTATAAGAGCCACTGGTTTGATTTAATCATGTATAAGTGAGTGGTACTATTTTCTAGTGATAGTAATTAAACAAGGAGAAGATTGTACCGATTGGTGTACGAAAACAAAACAATAAAAGTTCTCACCAAATGTAAATTACTAAACTAAATGTGCCGTTTGGTAACACTTTTGTTTTTTAATTTTTTAATCACAAAATGGAAGTAAAATTTTTGTTTTTAAAAAATTTATTTTTGAAAAACAAAAATACGTTGTGTAACCACTTTTGTTTTTTAATTTTAAAAACAGAAAACAAAAGTGTGTTCTGTAAAGTTCATTTTTATTTTTATTTTTTGATTTTATTTAAGTCGGGTCTAGGTCCGGGGTCGGATTCGGGTTCAAGTCAGAAGTCGGGTTCAGCGCCAGGACCATGGTAAGGGGATTTGGGTCCGGTTCTGGTCGTAATCCAAAAGATTGATTAAGAAAAAAAAATTGTTTAAAAAAATATTGAAAGTGATTTTTTTTTGTTTTTAAAATTTTGATTTCTAATTATAAAATTGAAAAGTAAAAACAGTTTTATATAACATGTTTTTGAAAAATATTTTCATTTTTTCACTTTTAAAAACAGAAAACTGATTAAAAAAGTATTACCAAACGCCACCAAATTTTTTTTTAGTTTTTATTATTTTCTTGAAATTTGTGCACACTCACGTGAACTCCCATTTTTATATAGTATTTATGTATTTAGAACAGCTCCAAGGAGATTGCAAAAAATTTGTATGTCGTGTATATATCTTCCAAGGAGGTTGCATTTCTTGCAGCATTTTGTAGTTGCACGGCATATATGCCGTGCACTGTAGACACGGCATTGTTTTTTTTTTAATTTTTTTTATTATTTAATTAATATTTATATATATTTATATTATTTGATTTGTAAAATGAAGAATTATTTTTTGGGAAATTTTACCATGCATATTTTTAAAAGTAATGTATGAAACTACTCCTATTTGTTTCGGCACCCAACATACTTTTTTAGTCTATTTTTTTTATATATAGTAGTGTATATTATAGTTATTTAAAACATCCTGTAAAATTTAAAAAATTAATACGTCGAAAATAATGCACTGTTTTAAAAGTGGCGCAATGATATACTCCTACCTGTTTCGGCATTCGGGAGACTTGTTTAGTCTTTTTTTATGGTCGTGTACATTATAATTATTTAATACATCCTGAACAATTTTGAAAATTTTTAAAAAATTTAACACACCGAAAATAAAATTCAAACTTTTTGTCGCGTTTCTTTTATTTAAATAATTAGTTAAATATAACAATTGTGGTAATTTTTGTTAATTAATATGATATTAATTTATTTTTTATTTTATTAAAAAATTAATATAATAATAAGGAATATTTTTTTAGTGTAAGTTTTAGTGTTGTGGTTGGAGTAGAAATATTTTTTGACGCTAAATTTGGTGATAGTGTAACACTAAATTTAGTATTTCTTTGGAGATGCTTACATATATATTACTTTTAAGCAAATAATTAAATACTCTTTATTTTATTTTTCATTATTTTTGAGTTTTATCTTCCCTGTTCATCTTCTTCTTCTTCTTCTTTTTTTCTATGTCTACAACATTAACCAAAGAAAAACTAACCCTCTCCTTTTGTAGTGGGTAACTAAAAAAAAGAGTATGTAAAGTAGGAAAAAGAAGAAGATTTGAGAAAGATAAAGGTGTGGTTGTGTGTGAGAGAGAGAAATTGAGAGCTTGCTTTGTGACGAGCTTCTTGTAGAACTCTAATGGTAGGTTCTCTACTAAATCAGCATATCTCATCCAAGTCATGGGACGGGCTCCTTTGTGTAATGTAGCTCCGAACTTATGGAACAAGCTGTGGAATTCAAAAAAATTGGAGTGTCACAAAGTCCTCTGGTGGAGTATCCTCTCGAATGATCTACCTGTAAGGGCTATCCTTTCTAAGAGAATGGTTATTGATGAGATCTCTTGCCCCTTTTGTGGTAATGGTGATGAAACTATGGAGCATTTATTTCTCTACTGGGATCTGGCGTCTCACCTTTGGAGATCTTCCCCTTGGGGGGTTATGCATGTTGTGGAGTCTGGGGCCCGCATGTGGGACTGGGTTAGCTTTCTTTGGAACCTTAGGACCAGAGGAGTGGATACTGATGGTTTATTTCTTTGCGCTTCAATCGTGGTTGACACGATTTGGAGGGCTCAAAATGACAAGGTTCATAATAACACTTTGGGTAGCTTGAAACATTATATTGACTCTATATATTATTGTTATGCAGATTATGGATCCAGTTTGTTCAAGTCTCACCAGGTTGATGGTACTCTGGGTTGGTCTCCCCCGCCAGAGGATTGGGTCAAAATCAACTGTGATGTTAGAGTCAGAGTGGAAACCATGTGTGCGGTGGTGATTGCGAGAGATCATACGGAGTCGATTTTGTGGGTGGCAACAAACAAGCTTCACTTCTTTGACCCTCTTATCGGGGAAGCGGCGGCTTGTATGTTAGCATTGGAGACGGCAGTCAAACTGCATCATTCTTTTGTTATGGTGGAGAGTGATTCCGAGATGGTGGTCAAGAACCTAAAAGGTGTCGAATCTTTTTGGAGGCTTGAGAACTACACAAGACAATGCAAGCATCTCTCTACTTTTTTCACTAGCTGTAATTTTTCTTTTATTTCTAGAAACTGTAATTTTGCGGCACATAATGTGGCCAAATGGGCTTTTGCCAATAATGTTTCTGGTATGGTAGAGGTTTCTACTATTCCGAATATTATCTTTTGTAATGACCGTGAGGTCTAACTGCTTTGTTCTTCTAATATATAAACGCTTTATTTCAAAAAAAAAAAAGTTCATGTTCTTCAGTCTCTTTAGTCTCAAAACGTTGGCTCCATCTCTACCGTACTTCTAAGTCCATCATCTTTCTCCAACTTACCATTTTCTGTTACTAGTTTATTTTATTATTATTTTAATGTTGTTTTACTGTTGTTTCTTTCATTGTTTTTATTACATTTTTTCAAATATTATTGTACTGCTCTATATTTAATAATAATAGGAAAATAATTAAATTTGTGTGTAAGTTATTTTTTTAGTATCCTATGCTCCAATATATATTCAGTTTTCCTCCGTGTTGTTCCACTGTTGATTTTTAGTTGTTCTACTTCTTTTCATTTTTGATGTCTTCTCTTGTATGTTCTCTTATTGTGTCTCAGCTCCCCATTTTTTGCTGTATTTGTTATGTTATTTCTTTTCCTAGCCAACTTCTATCTGTTTTTTTGGTTTTGTAGATTTCACCCTTTTAATGGAAAGTAAGACTATTACTGTCCATGATTTTTTCATTCTAGTAGTTGGTTTAACATGTGTAATTTGAAACCAATATTTGTTAAAACATATGAAACAACAGTAGAACAACCTAAAAACAACATTAAAAAAAACCATGATAGTCCCAGTATTAATAGTTTAATATTTCTGCTTCATCTCGTTGGAATTAATAATTATTTTTTGGTTGTTATAGTGTTGCTGTGTAGTAATTTTGTCTGTGGGTGTAGAAGATGGAAGTCTCTTTTTTTTTTTGTGTTAACAGTATAAAAGAAAAAAAAAATAAGACCGTATAAATGTTATTTTTACCTTGTGACAGTAAAATTGTAAAAATTTGCTCAAAACTAGTATTTTTGTAAGTTTCTCAACAAAAAATTAGTGGCTCAGCTTAATTAGATATCACTATCACTCAAATTTTTATGATTACCAATGTAATACATGAAAAGTTTATAAATACAGATACCTTACCAGAAGTAAAACTATAGCAAAAATTTTGTTATACTTATATGAATCTGCCATGGGAGGGAGTAGAGCAACAATTTATTAAGACAGAGGAATTTGAAGTTAAAAAAAAATCGTTCCTTCCGAAAAAACAACAAACTACTCGTTATAAAACTATAAGGATAAAAATAGTGAAAATTACATGAAATATGGGATTTCATAACAAAGTTAGAAAAATATGGCATTTTTAGGTTTGCCACTTTTCTATGGCATTTTTTCACATTTAAGTTTTTTATGGTATTTGATATGCCATATTTTTATAAACTTATTATCCAATCCCATATTTTATGTTTTTGTTTTTAGCTTAATTAGTTTTATTTATTTTTTTAATTTATTTTACACTTACATTTTAGGGTTTCTTTTTATTTGAAAAATTTACACCAAATACTACATTTTTTTTTCAAACATTACATTTTTAATTTGACAAGAACATTTTACTTTTATACTTTTATTAATTTTTTTTTTCTTTTTTACTTATTGAAACTTCAAAAAGTTTTTTTTTTTGTCTTTTTTATATATTTTTTAGTCAATTTTGGCTCTCTTTTTTCTTTTCAACTTTTAAGTCAGTTGCTACTTTTTTTTTTCTTTCTTTCGCTTATCTCTCTCTATTTTTTTTTTTTCTAATTTCTCTTTTTCTCAACCTAATTTTTTTCTCTTAATATATATAATAAGTGTACATTTTTATATTTCATTTTTTTTTACAAAAATTAAACTTGTTTTTTTTATTTAAACTACTATTCGTTTTTTTTGTTAAAAACTAATTATTCCATTAAAAACAGCAGAAAAAAAACCGCTTCATCGCATCATCCCGAAAAAAAAATATAAAAAATCATAATCTAAAAAGAATCCAAACTTTAAAAACTAGTTTCATCAACATTGAAAGAAACTAATAATTTCATTTAAAGAATACAAAAAATAGTTTCATCAACAAGATAATGAAAAAAATTACAATCTAAAGACGATACTAACTTTAAAAACCAGTTTCATCAATATTCAAATAAACGAATTATTTCATTAAAAAAGTCAAAAAAAAAAAAAAAATAGTTTCAACAATAACATAATAAAAAATACACAATGCCTAATAACTAAACTTTTACAAATTAACGATACTAAATTTAAAAACCAGTTTCGAACATATAAAATTTATATCAATACCTAATAATCAAACTTCTAACTTCATTCTTTATTTTGGCATTTAATTTTTTATTTGCTTGCTCAAAAATTAGAGTTAATTTAAACATACAATATGCAGCAAATATAACAAAGAGAATCACAAATTAAAATCAAAGAGAAAAAAAAGAAACAAAGAAAATTAAAGAGACAAAAGTGCAATAAAAACCATAAAAGAATAACAAAAAAAAAACAGTGGAATGTGAGAAACCAGTTAGTAAAACAACCAAAATAAAAACAAACAAATAAAAACCAGTTTCTTGAGATAAATTAATAAAAAATTGATTAAAACTCAATTATGAACAACAATAAAAAAAATTAATTACTTAAAAAAACCAGTTATGAAAATAATAAAATAATATGTATGTCAGAAACTGATTAATTAAAATAAAATAAAAATTGTTGTTCAAATATCATACAATAATAAAACTGGTTTTATACAAACGAAAAAATATATAATAATATCATAAAAATTGAGCAACCCCATTACAGAATAGTTAAAACATGTGAAACCAGTTTCGACATGTGAAACCAGTTTTGACGTTATAAAAAATCATAACAAAATACAAATGTTAATAATAAAGTTAATTGAAACTAGTTTCATCAGACAATCAAATAAAAACATACACACACACAAATATACAAAAAAAAAAAATACTAATCACAAATATAATCAAAACAACACATAATGTCTACCAATAATTTAATAACAAAATATAAGTGTAAGTTTCCAACCTAGAAACAAAATAATAAAAAAGTAACTTGAAAAAAAATTCTAATAACATAATGAAATTATTTTTTTTATTCTTTTAATGAAATTAATAGTTTCTTTCAATGTTGATGAAATTGATTTTTAAAGTTCATATTATCTTTAGATTATAATTTTTTATATTGTTTTTTCTTCAGGATGATGTTGATGAAACTGGTTTTTTTTTTTCTGTTGCTTTTAATGAAATAATTAGCTCTTAACAAAAAAACAAAGAAAAAAAATAGTAGTTTAAATAAAAAAAAAAAACAAGTTTAATTTCTGTAAAAAAAAAAAATAATATCTATAGTTGAGATCATTTTTTATTTATTTTAGTATTTTATTTTTTTAAAAAAGAAAAAATAAATAAAAAGAAACACAAATTTTAAGTTTTTTATGGCATTACTCAAGACTTTTTCCCATATTTGTAAGTTTTTTTAAAAAATGCCATATTTAGTGTAATTAAGTTTTTATGCCATATATATCAAAACTTATCTTTATTTTTCCATATTTTTGTAAATAGCCCATAAAAATAAAACAAAAAACAAATAGTAATAAAGAGAAATTTGTGGACAAAAAATAGGTGGGCCCAATTAGTTATTCATTAGCATAAGAGTGTTACTAGAGTTGAGGGTGAAAGAAGATAAGAGTGGTGAGTTACTGGTGTTAATTCATTATCTGGCCTGGTTTCTTTTCATTGGTTGGACAGGAAATTAAATAAGAAAATATGACAGAGTGTCCGGCTCCATTTTGTGTATTCAATTAATGCGTGTGTACCTCTTTCCAAAAAAAAAAAAAATTAATGAGTGTGTACATTTTCGTGGCCGTACTTTGATTGTTATGCACCACATATTATAATTTTTAATTTTTTTATTTTTTTTATTGTGGAGTAAATTTTTTAAAAAAAATATAATGTAAGTTTTATATTGAGTTAAGTTTTTACTATTATTTTACTATTATTTTTTAATTGTTTTACTGTTGATTTAATTTTATGTTTTGTTATTTTATAAAAAGATAATATTTGTATAAAAATTTCTATATAACATTAAAATTGTAAATTTTTGTCTCAAATTTAATATTTTTGTAAAAATCTCAAATAATTATTTAATAATTATATATTTAATGTTATCATATTAGTACATTAATAATTTTTTAAATTTGTAATAATAGATTATTAATAAGGATTTTTTTTGATTAAATTAATTATAAATAAAATAACTATATTAAGAAAATTAATTAATATTTACATATAATTTATTTTTATATTTTTAAATTCTTATTATAATACTTTTAAGACGTGAACAATCTGATTATAATATTTGTAATAAAACTTTATTTTAGTAAAAAAAAATAGACTTCTACTTCTTTTAAAATAAACGTGCTAAATAAATAATTATTTCTTTTACAAAAAAAAAAAAATTAATTCAAAATACAAAAAAAAAAATATATTAAAACAATAAAAAAAAACTTTTCATTTGAAAAAAATATATTAAATAAATAAAAAAAATATTTGAGAAGGAGTTGAAGGTTGCAACAGTTAAAGAAATATATACCCAACTCTAGTCCTCTGAATCTCTATGAGTTACATCGAGTCCCCACATGCTTGGAGCATGTTTGGTATTGTTTTCTGTTTTTCGTTTTCAAAAAATTGTTTTTAGAAATGAGAACAAAAAACACTTTTTGAAGTTTTTAAAACACAAGTCACGTTTGGTTAGTGTTTTGAAAAAAAAAAATATTAACCAAAAGTGAATTGGTTTTTAAAACAGAAAATAACATTTTGTTGTTTTCAAAATTCTTGTTTTTTATAACTTTGTTTTCTGAAAACTGTTTTCAAAAAACAATGCCAAACACGCCAAATCAATTTTCTGTTTTTAAAAACAAAAAACAATTTTTTAGTTATGATGCCAAACATGCACTCGGTCTCCTCCCTCACAAATTTTTAAAATTCTCTCTTAAGCGTTAATGGTAGATAGGACTAAAAGAGAAAGAGCTCCTTTTTTTTGGCGTAGATGGTAGCTTCAAATTTGCTCAACATCAGTGTTGGGAAAGATATCTTCATTCTTTGCGACTAAACGAGAAAACTTATTTGAGATTTCAATTTAAAATTCTTTTCTTCAAATTAAATTTGGTTTTGAGCTTTAATATTAATGCGAACAACACTGATATTTGTTCGGTTTAGTTTTTCTAGAAGAGGTGTTGTGTTATTTTATTTTTATAATGTTGTAATTTTCTGTTATCCCATATTTCGAGTAACAAATATGGTCACGACACGTGTTAAAAGGTTCAAAAACGAACGTGCTCGAATATTGAAGAAATAAATATGTTAAATAACTCGCCTCGGAGAATACAAATTGTAAACGTATTTAAATCTCTTCCTAATAAATTAAGGAGAGTTATAAATACCGACTGTCATTTTGTAAGACCAAGAAGTTAAAAAAAAAACTAAGGGCCCGTTTGGCACAGCTTTTGGAAAAGCTAAAAGCTGCTTTTCAAAAAAGCTGTGACAAAAAGGTGTTTGCAAGCGATTAAAAAACAAATTTTATCAAGAAATTATGGATAAACTACAGCTAAAAGCTAAAGCTGGTACAACCCAACTTTTAGAAAAAGCTGTTTTGATTAAAAGACTTTATAATAAATTATTTTTACTAAAAATTTATTTAATTATTTATTATATATTATAAAAAATAAAAATATTTTTTAAATGAAAATATATTTAAAAATAAATAATATTTAAATTTCTAATTTTTTATTTTATTTTAAAAAATATTTTATATTGATATTTTTATTATTAACAAATAATATCAATTTATGTTTCTTATAAACTACAATTTTATCTTTTGCAAGTGATAAAAATATAATTTAAAAATATTAAAAATTATTTTTATCAAATGCATATAAATTTATACTATAAAAAAAATAATTAAAAATATATAAAAAAATAAAAAATTTATATAACATATTTTTTTATATATATTTGTAATTATAATGAACTAGATTAAAATATTATCATTATTGTAATAGAATTTTAACAACTCCCATCACTTTAAAAATTATAATTTACCAAACACTCAGCTCAGCTTTTTTCCACAGTTATGCTACAGCTGCTTTTTCCCACAAGACACGATTTGCTTTTCCCCATCGCACATAAACCAGGCCCTAACAGTACAAGCTCATTTCAAGAAGTACAGAATAAAGGATACGCAAGACAAGATAATTTATGTGATAGATGAGGCAGCTCTCTAACCTAAGGAGCACAATAAATACACTTTCAAAAGGCTTATCATAAGTTATTTATAAATATTATATAAAGACTTCATTAGCTAATGCAAGAAGAAGGCCAAAGAGAGCTCGTCAAAGTCATTCCATGTAGTATACTTTGAGACATAAAACAAGATGTACTACCACGTCACGACAAAACGTAGTCAGCACAACCGTTTTGGATAAATACAAAAGCAGTTAATATCAATTATTTCCTTTATCCATGTGCTGTATATATGAAACGTGGGAGTTATTCACGTTTCACGAATAGCTATAAAGATAAGATTAGTAGAGAATATTTGTCACCCCTAAACACCTACAAATAGGGGAAGAATTCCCAGACTAAAGGACGACCAAATTCTAAATCCTAAGAGAATATACAAAATATTATTTGTACTCTATATATTCATCAAATCTTGATTTTAAGATGGGCTCATAGACTATGAAGAATTAGCTTCTAAACTATGTAAAAATCTTCTTGTTAAGTATTTATTATCATTATTATTATCATTCTGAAAGTATATTTATTAAATTTAGGCTCTTTTATCGATTAAAAAAAATTAGTGTTAACAGTTTGGTGCTTCCATCGAGAGTCTTGTTTTAAAAAAAAAAACTCAGAAGACACATCTATGTACCCTAAATAACATTCAAGTCTTTTCTTTTTTTCCAACCATGGAAAATACTACTCAAGACGACAATGATCAACTGAGAGAAATAACTCAGTGTCTTGGGAAAGAGCTTCAGGAATCTCAGGGAACGAACACAGCTAAGAAACCACACTCGGGGAGAACAGTTTTTGAATGGGGATTCAAACAAACTGATGACGAGATCCCTAAAAAGCGTACCTAGGATGCATATGATCCAACGAGATACGTTCCTTTGGTGGAATTTGAAAATAGATCGATAGAGACTAGCAGAATCAAATCGGAGAAATACTTAATTAGAGTGCGAGGCTACGATTGCGAGAGCGACACGCAGTGATGCACCTCTCACTAAACCAAACACATCCACGAGGTAGTCTTGGGGAAGGCTTAGAATGTTGAGAACTAGGAGGAATGAGGAAGCCCGTGCTAGAGAAAATGTCCAAGAAAATCCCACAAATCCTAGGATGACTAACCAGGGAATACGATGAGGAGTCGTGACCTTCTGAATAGGAACATTGGTGGTAGATTTCTCAGTTGTATAAACTTGCATTGGTTCAACCAAGGGAGTGGGATAATCCTCTACTTGAGAAGAAGATGATGGAACATTAGTTGGAGTTATTTCTGAAAGCATTTCCTTTAATACTACTTTACTTTGCAGCTTAAAGTTCTTAACATAGTCATCTTCAAGGAAAGTGGCATTTGTAGAAACGAATACTTTATCATCCTTGTGACTGTAAAATAGTCCACCCCTAGTCTCCTTAGAAATTCCAACAAACATGCAAACTTCAGTTCGCTTTTCTAGTTTTCCATCTTTCTTTCTTAAGAGATGAGCAGGGCACCCCTAGATTCTGTAATGGCGTAAACTGGGTATACGACTATTCTATAATTCAATAGGTGTCTTAGGGACTGATTTAGATGGAACAACATTTAAAATGTCAGTTGCCATCTGAATAGCATATCCCTAGAAGGACATAGGTAGAGTTGAATAGCTAAGCATGGACCTAACCATTTCCAAAAGCATGCGATTTCTTCTCTCTATAACTCTATTTTGTTGTGGAGTGCTAGGGGCAGTCAGTTGGGATTCAATTCCAAGTTCAGTTAAATAATCTTTGAACTGCATATCCATATATTTTCCACCCCTATCAGTTCACAAGGTCTTTAAAGTTTTACCCAATTGGTTTTGAGCCAATGCTAGAAATTCTCGAAACTTCTCAAATGTTTTTAATTTCTTATGCATAAGGTAAATATGACAATATCTAGAGTAATCATCAATAAAAGTAACAAAGTACTCATAACCACCTCTAGATTTGACATTCAGTGGTCCACAAAGATCTAAATGCACTATTCCTAGTTGTTCTTTGGCACGCTCTCGCTTTGCAGAGAAAGAACGTTTTGTCATTTTGCCTTCTAGGAAAGATTAACAAACTGATAATTCACCTAAGGTGACATTTTTCAATGGAACGCATTTGGTTAACTTGTGAAGTCTATCATAGGCTATATGACCAAGACGTAAGTGCCATAGATATGTTTCGTCTTTATTATCGATCTTTTGCCTTTTGTGGTTTCTAGGTTTAGCTATCTTAAACAGTTTGTATTAAGCGTAAAATGGTTCATCTGGTCTAAGAACATAAACCCTTTGTAACGCCCTAATGCTAAGGCACGCTACAGTGCTTTTTCAATTATTGTGCAATCTTTGCTAATCAAAGAAATTTCTCGAAAAACGTGTCAAATTAAAACTTTTGCTTTAAATATTAAACTTTGTAATATAATATAATATTTACAAATCCTGGGATCCTGATTTCAAACTTTTTACTGATTCAACTTTACATTTCAAAATATATAACTTCCAGGTCGCACAGCGACTTTCAAAATATAACTCCCAGATGTCCCGAGACCGAACACTCCAGGTCGCGCCGCTTGACATGTACAATCTCACCCGAGCTCTGGTTCATTCCTGTTCAGCCTTCGCCTTTCCTTTACCTACACATGGAAGCAGAAAATGTGAGTCAGCAGACTCAGTAAGAAATGCATATAACATACCATATAATTTCCGACCTGTAAATAGGCGCCCATACACCTATTTACAGAGCTTAACAGATGAGTATGAACGTTCAATACCAGGGTACAAGCACTATACCACATACACATCGTACCTCACTGTACGAGTGTTGGTAGGGTTTATCCCGATCACTGAGTAACACTGAGTGATGTACCACACACCTTAGCATTTTCCCATGCTTGTGTTGGTATCACTGTATCGTACTCACAATCACAACAATCACTGTACCAATACACTCTATAACTTATTCATACAAGTGTTGGTAGTGTTTAACATAATTCAAGCATGCATATATAAACACATATACACACATTCAGATAATCACATCATACATTATACACAGTTCTTACCTGTTTTCCGAATTCAAGTGTGCTGGCCGACCTGAACGGAATTCACGTGCTAGATGGATGCCCTAATCACAATAATAGCAATACAGATGAGTGACTCGCTAAATAACTTTCCGAGACTTTAAACTTGAAACTAAAAGTTTCCCTATCTATAAACCTCTTGGCAATACCCTAAATATCTCAAAATTGGCCAAAACTAGGGTTCTGGAAATTCCCCCAACAAAAGTGCATCAGCTCCCAACCCGCATCCCTAAGCCTGGGTCACCAACCGGTCGACCGGTTGGTATTGGCCTCCCAGAACCGGAATTCCGGTTCTACTGCTGGGAACCAAAAATCATCCCCCTTAATTCAAATCAATCCCAAACCTTACCAAACTCTCCAGTATACCTATACAATGCATAAACATCCATTTCCAACCAACAAATCACAGAACAAACCAATAATTCAAATTATGCCATTAAAGCTCAAAGCTTGAGTTTCAAAACTCAAGCTTGCTTAAAACCATTCTCAAGCATCAAAAACAATAGCTAGGGACTCAAATCAACTCAACCTAACCCCAGAATTCGAACCCTAAGCAATTTAAAACCCAACAGCCACTAAACCTAAAAATTTATAGTGAAACTAAACTTAAATTTCAAAAACTTAAGGGGAGAAGAACTAGGGTTACCTTGCCTTGATTCCTCTTGAATCCTTTGCTGAAAACACAAGAATTCAGCTCCCAAAATCCCTTGCCCTTGCTGTCTTCGAAGAGAGAAAGAGAGAAGAAAGAGCTTCTCTTGAATTTTTGGTTTTTCCTTTGTTTTTTCCTCAAATGAAATGGTTTTTCCTCAATTAATTCATTGCTGAAAAATCATGTGCTAGGTGTCAACTAGAGGGACAGCCACCTAATCCACCATTAACAAAATGTCTAAAATGCCCTTAGACTTAAAACTAGGGTATTTCTAAAGCTAGGGGTAAAATGGTCAATTTCCATAACCCCGCTCAATCCCGATAATTATTTTCTCTAAATTATTTCCCACTATGAAATAGGGTTCTAAACTTACCCATGTGATCAATCTAGCCATCCATCGCATTTTCCGTTGTCGCCGAGCAAAATTACAAAATTAACATATTTCACATATAAACTAAATAATACCCCTAGAGTTTAATAAAATCTCCGGAATTGAGAAATTATAACTCTAATATTTATTTCTAAATATTGGGGTCCACATTTAAAATTAATTCACAAATAATAATAAAATAATAAAAAAATTAGTGCTAATTGCCTTTTCTAATCCACATTACTAGAGCGGTCATTACAATTATCCCCCCGTTAATAGGATTTCGTCCCCGAAATCTAACCTGAATAGCTCTGGATGTTGAGTCCTCATATCTGACTCCAATTCCCAGGTGGCTTCTTCCACCTTACTGTTCCTCCAGAGCACTTTAACTAGTGCAATAGTCTTGTTGCGAAGAACTTTTTCTTTTCTATCCAAAATCTGAACAGGTTGCTCTTCATAGGATAAGTCTGGTTGTAGTTCAAGGGCTTCATAACTCAAGACATGAGTCAATTCTGACACGTATTTCCTTAACATTGAGATGTGAAATACGTCATGAACAGCTGATAATGCTGGTGGTAAGGCTAGCCGATATGCTACCTGCCCGACCTTCTCGAGTATCTGAAATGGCCCAATGAACCTAGGGCTTAACTTACCCTTCTTCCCGAAGCGCCTAATACCCTTCATTGGTGAAACCCGCAGGAAAACATGTTCCCCTGCCTGAAATGTAACATCTTTGCGCTTCGGATCAGCATAACTTTTCTGCCTGCTTTGAGAAGCAAGCATCCGAGCCTTGATCTTATCAATAGCTTCATTGGTCCTTTGCACTAACTCTGGACCCAGGTACTTCCTTTCTCCTGTCTCGTCCCAATGAATAGGAGAACGACATTTTCTACCATATAACATCTCATAGGGAGCCATCCCTATTGTACTTTGGTAGCTGTTGTTGTAGGAGAATTCAATTAAAGGCAAGTACTTACTCCATGAACCCTCAAAGTCCATGACACAGGCTCGCAATAGGTCTTCCAAAATCTGGATAGTTCTTTCTGACTGACCATCAGTCTGAGGGTGAAAGGCTGTACTAAACTTTAACTTGGTACCCATAGCCTTCTGAAGACTCACCCAAAACTTCGATGTGAACTTTGGATCCCTATCTGATACAATAGATTTAGGGGCTCCATGGAGACGAACTATCTCCTTCACATACAATTCAGCATACTGATCCACTGAATAGGTAACTTTCACTGGTAGAAAGTGAGCCGACTTTGTAAATCTATCCACAATGACCCATACAGAATCATACATCCCTGTAGTTCTAGGTAAACCAGTTACAAAGTCCATTGCGATGTCCTCCCACTTCCATTCTGGAAGGACTAAAGGTTGCAATAACCCTACCGGCCTCTGATGTTCAGCCTTAATCTGCTGGCAGGTTAAACACTTGGACACATAGTCCACCACATCTCTTTTCATCCCATACCACCAGAAGTAGGGTTTCAAATCCTGATACATCTTGGTGGTTCCCGGATGCAACGAATAAGGCGTGGTGTGAGCTTCATCAAGTATCTCTTTCTTAAGCTCATCAACACTAGGGACACAAACTCGAGCTTTATATAACAACATTCCACTGCTCGAGACTGAAAAACCTCTAGGCCGACCAGCCACTACTTCATCTCGAACTTTAACTAGCTCGGGATCTTCTAGTTGTGCCTTTCTGATTCTCTCCAACAGATCAGATTGGAGGGTTAAATTATGTAATTTCCCGACCACGAACTCAATTGCTGCACTAACCATTTCCGAGGCTAGTTGAGGAGCTATCGTAACCGCAGTACACACTTGACCGGGACCTTTTCTGCTTAGAGCATCGGCCACAACATTGGCTTTCCCAGGGTGATACAGTATTTCACAATCGTAGTCTTTAACTAACTCCAACCACCTTCTCTGCCTCATATTCAAATCTTTTTGGGTGAAAAAGTATTTAAGACTTTTATGATCAGTATAAATTTCACACTTTTCACCGTAAAGATAGTGTCGCCATATCTTTAAAGCAAAAACCACAAATAGCCGAGCTCTAAATCATGAGTTGGGTAACGCCGCTCATAATCCTTCGCCTGACGAGAGGCATAAGCTATGACTCGTCGCCTTGCATCGAACACATCCTGCACCTCGTCTGGATGCATCACAATAAACAACAAATTTCTCTTGATCTGATGGCAAAGCTAACACCGGAGCTGTTATCAAACGCTGCTTCAATTCCTGAAAGCTTGATTCACACTTATCTGACCACACAAATCTCTGATTTTTCTTGGTCAATTCGGTTAGGGGCATAGAAAGTTTAGAAAATCCTTCGACGAAACGTCGATAATACCCTGCTAACCCGAGAAAACTTCGAACTTCGTCACGTACTTGGGCCTCGGCCAATTCTTCACCGATTCTATCTTGTTTGGATCGACCATAATTCCATTTTTCCCAACAATATGACCCGTAAAGGACACCTCGGACAACCAGAATTCACACTTTTTGAACTTGGCATACAGCTTGTGATCCCTAAGTCGCTGTAACACCATTCGAAGATGATGCTCGTGCTCCTCTTCTGACTGAGAGTATACAAGAATGTCATCGATAAACACTATAACGCAGTTATCGAGGAAATCCTTGAACACCCTATTCATGAGATCCATAAAGGCTGCAGGAGCATTAGTCAATCCGAATGACATTACCAGAAACTCATAGTGCCCATATCTGGTTCTAATGCCAGCTTTCGTATGTCCTCCTCCCGAATTCCGAGTTGATGATAACCCGACCGTAAATCAATCTTTGAAAACACTGTCTTTCCCTGAAGCTGATCGAACAGATCATCGATCCTGGGCAACGAGTACTTATTCTTAATCGCCAGCTTGTTTAGTTCCCGATAATCAATACACATTCTGAGGGAACCATCTTTCTTTTTCACAAAAAGAACCTGAGCTCCCTGTGGCGATACACTAGGTCGAATAAACCCAATATCAAGCATCCCCTGAAGTTGTAACTTAAGCTCCTTGAGTTCCGCCGGAGCCATCCTATATGGAGCTTTAAAAACGGAGTTCGACTCCGTGTGCCAAATCAATTACAAAGTCAATCTCTCGCCGTGGCGCAATCCCGTAACTCCTCGGGAAACACATCAAGAAAATCTTTCACCACCCGACTACCTCGAGCCCAAATGTTTCGTGTCCGCCGGAGTCAAATACTACCGCTAGAAATCCTACACAACCATTGCATAGTAAATCCCTAGCTCTCAACACGAAATAACCGGATCCGAGACCCCCGAACCGATCCAACATAAACAAATGGATCTTCACCTTCCCACGAAAAGTCACCATTTTACGCCTACAATCTATACCGGCCGAATACTTGGATAGAAAATCCATTCCCAGTATAATATCAAACTCAGTTAATTTCAATTCTATAAGGTCAGTACTCAATTCCCTATCTTCGATCCTAATCGGCATAGACCTAATGCGCCTATTAGAGATAACCAATTCCCCGCTAGGCATTAGGGTTCCAAACCCTCTTTCTAAAATATCACAAGGCCTACCCAAAAGATCAATCACTCTTGTAGCCACATATGAACGTGTAGCTCCCGAGTCAAATAATACTGTAAATAACAAGTTGTTGACGGAAGCCGACCCGTCACAACAAGGACCGGCCGCAGCATCGGCTTGGGTAATGGCAAACACACGAGCAGGAACCGGTTTCACCTCAGCTTTCGGCTCCTCTTTCTTTGCCTGGGGGCAATCTTTCTTGAAATGCCCCACCATGCCACACAGGAAGCATGTCTTCCGGTTACACTCTCCCGGATGATGTTTCTTGCACCTTGGACACTCAGGATAAGAGTAACCCTGGCGTCCTCCTCTGCCTTGGTTCCCACCGCTTGCTTTGCCCCGAGCCACCAGAAGCTAGAACAACTTTTCTTTTCTGCTCAGTGGTGGAGTCACCACCATCCCTACCATAAACAGGAGTAGGAACAGTGGGGGTTCCACCAACACTCGGAGTCACCCGGGGCTCCTGAAGAAATTTTACTGCACCCTCGGCTCTCAAAGCCTTCTCAACCATATCTGCATACGTGGTTGCTTCAGTAGTGGTAATAACCAGATCATGCCGGATCTTTGCACTCAAACCCACTAAATATTTTTCTTTCTTACTGAAGTCAGTGGGCACAATTCCTGCTGCCAACTTAGCCAACCGATCAAACTTCGTTGTGTACTCAGTGACTGACATTCCCTCAGTCTGAACTAGATCAGTGAACTCTTTCCGCTTTGCACTGCGGACCGCTTCGTTGTAATACTTGGAGTTAAATAACTCCTTAAATTCTTCCTGTGTCATCGGCCGTGACGTCCCGAGTGAGGGTTATCAACTCCCACCATACGAGAGCATCTTCCTGAAACTGGAAAGTGGCGCAGGTCACCCGGTCATTTCCAACCACTCCCATAAAATTAAGGATGCGTTCAATCATTGAAAGCCACTGCTCGGCCTTCATCACATCAGGGCCTCCCAGAAACACTGGAGGTGCCTGTTTTCGAAATCTTTCGTACAACGGTTCCATACGGTTGCCAACAACAGGTTGTTCTGCTGGCACCGCAGGAACTGCAACAGCCTGAACCACTTGAGGAGGCACGGTAGGAGGACCCTGCTGCCTCAACCTTTGGATCTCTTCATCTTGCTGGAGGATTCTATCTTGCATCTCAGCAAATCTTTGCTCCTAATCAGGACGATCTTGAGGTGGATTTACAGGGCGACCACCCTGAGCTCTGCCACGGCCACGGCCGCGACCACGAGGATTTTGAGGATTCCCCTGACCGCCTTCGGTCTCAACCATGCCACCTTGACTTCTTGTATTTCGCGGGGCGTCCATTTAATAGGACTTAGCCTGCGAATCCATAAGCCAGGCAGGTTAGACAGCGATCAAAATTAACACCGCTCTTAATAATAATAACTTAAAGGCAACACACTTTCTTCTTTTTTTTTAAAAAAAAAATATATTTAATTTAAATCTAATATGCTTCCTAACATGCTTTCACATCACACTTATTTAAAATACTAAACAAGTACGGGCTTACTGAACCGTGAACCGAGCTTTCTCTGATGAAGATTGTACATGTCATAGCAAGCTTCGGTAGACAAACTTGGCGGCTCTGATACCAAAATTGTAACGCCCTAATGCTAAGGCACGCTACAGTGCTTTTTCAATTATTGTGCAATCTTTGCTAATCAAAGAAATTTCTCGAAAAACGTGTCAAATTAAAACTTTTGCTTTAAATATTAAACTTTGTAATATAATATATTATTTACAAATCCCGGGATCCCGATTTCAAGCTTTTAAAAATTTACTGATTCAACTTTACATCTCAAAATATATAACTTCCAGGTCGCACAGCGACTTTCAAAATATAACTCCCAGATGTCCCGAGACCGAACACTCCAGGTCGCGCCGCTTGACATGTACAATCTCACCCGAGCTCAGGTTCATTCCTGTTCAGCCTTCGCCTTTCCTTTACCTACACATGGAAGCAGAAAATGTGAGTCACCGTACTCGCAAGAAATGCATATAACATACCATATAATTTCCGACCCGTAAATAGGCGCCCATACACCTATTTACGTAGCTTAACCGTATGAGTATGAACGTTCAATACCAGGGTACAACCACTATACCACATACACATCGTACCTCACTGTACGAGTGTTGGTAGGGTTTATCCCGATCACTGAGTAACACTGAGTGATGTACCACACACCTTAGCATTTTCCCATGCTTGTGTTGGTATCACTGTATCGTACTCACAATCACAACAATCACTGTACCAATACACTCTATAACTTATTCATACAAGTGTTGGTAGTGTTTAACATAATTCAAGCATGCATATATAAACATATATACACACATTCAGATAATCACATCATACATTATACACAGTTCTTACCTGTTTTCCGAATTCAAGTGTGCTGGCCGACCTGAACGGAATTCACGTGCTAGATGGATGCCCTAATCACAATAATAGCAATACAGATGAGTGACTCGCTAAATCACTTTCCAGGACTTTAAACTTGAAACTAAAAGTTTCCCTATCGATAAACCTCTTGGCAATACCCTAAATATCTCAAAATTGGCCAAAACTAGGGTTCTGGAAATTCCCCAACAAAGTGCACGGCTCCCAACCGCATCCCGGTTTCGGGTCACCAACCGGTCGACCGGTTGGTATTGGCCTCCCGTAACCGAATTCCTTCTCCGCCGGGAACCAAAAATCATCCCCCTTAATTCAAATCAATCCCAAACCTTACCAAACTCTCCAGTATACCTATACAATGCATAAACATCCATTTCCAACCAACAAATCACAGAACAAACCAATAATTCAAATTATGCCATTAAAGCTCAAAGCTTGAGTTTCAAAACTCAAGCTTGCTTAAAACCATTCTCAAGCATCAAAAACAATAGCTAGGGACTCAAATCAACTCAACCTAACCCCAGAATTCGAACCCTAAGCAATTTAAAACCCAACAGCCACTAAACCTAAAAATTCATAGTGAAACTAAACTAAAATTTCAAAAACTTAAGGGGAGAAGAACTAGGGTTACCTTGCCTTGATTCCTCTTGAATCCTTTGCTGAAAACACAAGAATTCAGCTCCCAAAATCCCTTGCCCTTGCTGCCTTCGAAGAGAGAAAGAGAGAAGAAAGAGCTTCTCTTGAATTTTTGGTTTTTCCTTTGTTTTTTCCTCAAATGAAATGGTTTTTCCTCAATTAATTCATTGCTGAAAAATCATGTGCTAGGTGTCAACTAGAGGGACAGCCACCTAATCCACCATTAACAAAATGTCTAAAATGCCCTTAGACTTAAAACTAGGGTATTTCTAAAGCTAGGGGTAAAATGGTCAATTTCCATAACCCCGCTCAATCCCGATAATTATTTTCTCTAAATTATTTCCTACTATGAAATAGGGTTCTAAACTTACCCATGTGATCAATCTAGCCATCCATCGCATTTTCCGTTGTCGCCGAGCAAAATTACAAAATTAACATATTTCACATATAAACTAAATAATACCCCTAGAGTTTAATAAAATCTCCGGAATTGAGAAATTATAACTCTAATATTTATTTCTAAATATTGGGGTCCACATTTAAAATTAATTCACAAATAATAATAAAATAATAAAAAAATTAGTACTAATTGCCTTTTCTAATCCACATTACTAGAGCGGTCATTACACCCTTGTTCTATAGATGCAACACAAATTTCAATATCATTACGAAAAATAATAACATTAAAACTCGAAAAATTCAATTTATATTGTTGCAACTGTAAACATGAAAGAGAAATCAAGTTTCTACTGAAATTTGAAATAAACAAAACATAGTCTTAATTCAAAATTTTGTTCTGAAACTTGAGTTTTGCTTTTCCTCAAGCTCTAACCGATACCATTTCACCATTACCAACTTTAAGATTCAACTCTCTAGGTTTTAAATAATCCCAAATTTCAAGCAGCTGCAATGAACAACAGACATGGTTAGTAGATCCAAAATCAACAATCCATATGGATTTGCCATTCTCTGAAACACATGATTCAAAAACTAAAGCATTACCATTGTTCTTAGTGTTGAGAAGTTTGGGACATTTTGATTTAAAATGTCCCTTCTGTTCACAATTAGAATATTGAATAATATGTCTGCTTAGTTCTTATATTGTTCATATTGTTGGTTCAATTTGTTGTGAAAGATAATCTAACAAAGTGGAAGCACTCTCTCTATTCTTCTCAACTGACCCTAAAGTAGTAGGACTGCCGGAGGAGTCATTCTCAATATCTTCAGCTTTGTTTTTGCCCTTATCTACAGTACTGGAGAGGGACCTCCTTGTAAGTGACAATGTCCTTACATGAGCATGTAATTCAACGCCCATCTTGTCTATGTCGGATGAGTTCTAATTGTTAATCATAAAAGATACAACAAATTGCTTAAACTTAGGTGATAAGCTGTTGAGAACAAATTGAACTCTTTTCTCTCTTGATAAAACAATTCCCAACACAGTTACTTTCTGGAATTTCAAGTTCATCATGAGCAAGTGTGAAGTGATACTCTGACCAGGAGTCATCTTCGCACTTTGGAGTTCATTTGCAAAGGCCTATACTAATTGAGGATTGGGATTGTTAAACAGTATTTTGACACTACAAATATTAATAAACAGAAATAAATTGATCCAAATAAATTCATACACAAATTCAGAAAATAGCAAGTAAAGAAACATGTTTGCAAAATACAAAAATAAAACATATTCAATTATTTTCTAAGGTTTCCAACAAAATGAAATACAGTGTCTCGGTAGGTGAGAGTCAAAGATAACATTAGTTGAATAGAGTAGTCAGCTCATCTGAAATGGAGACCGTTCTAGCAACCTTTTATTCAATTAAAATAAGAATCCAACGTTATTTCGGTAGGTAAGAGTCAAGGTTATCCTTATTTTATAAGCTTCTACTATTATTTCAAACTTTATAAATTTATTTCTAAGAAGCCACCGTAGAGGAGAGTCTAATAGAAACAAAAAAATTACAAAAAACTTATCATACGAGATCTTACGGTGTTAATGCTTCAATGGATAACCATCCATAAGGGGGATGAAGTCTAACGTCTCGAGGTTACATTGAAAAATTAACCATGTAAGACCAACAATGAAGATCGAATGTCCTTTTGATTAAAGCTCATTATTAAAATAATGTATTTTTTAATTAATGATTTGTTTTAATCTATATATTTTAATAATAAAAATTACTTAATTTAAGTTGGTATTTCAAAAATCTTTATATATAACATATAATTTCAAAATTTATTTAAAATATAATAAAATAAATACCAGAAAATATCTAATTTAAGTTTTTCTAAAATAACTAAATTTTCAACTTAAATAATTTTCAAAATTTAATTAAGTAAAAAATTGATTATCTTGAACTAATCACTTTAATTTGAAAAATATCTCAATTTAAGTTAATCTAAAATTAACAAATTTTCAACTTAAATATATTTTTTTTAAAAGAATATCTAAATAACTAATTTCTTAGAAATTCTACTTAATTATTAATTTCAAAAAAATATTTTAATTTAAGTTGATCCAAAATCAATTTGAAAAAATTAATTTTTAATTTAAATATATGAAAACTCAAATAATTAAGTATTTAGAAAAATCTAATTAGTTATAACTTCTTTATTTAGTTAAATATAGAAAAATACATATAGTTTATCTTGAATTAATTTCATTAAACTAA
Source organism: Cannabis sativa (assembly GCF_029168945.1). NCBI lineage: Eukaryota > Viridiplantae > Streptophyta > Magnoliopsida > Rosales > Cannabaceae > Cannabis > Cannabis sativa. Next base: position 50,370,113 of record NC_083607.1, on the reverse strand, counting down.
GTGTGTTTTTCTTAAAGTAATTTCAAAATAATCTGATGAAAAACAAATTTCATATATTTTGAAAATTAATTATGTTGCTAATCAATTCTATTAGGTTAAACTAGTGTAATTAACATATTACAATTATTTAAATAAGGTAAATGGGCATTCACAATTGGAATTGTTCATGTAATGGAGGGTTGGGCTCAATATGTTGTACCTACTACTAATGGCTCCCTAACTCTCACACAAGGCCCAAAGGAGAGGAATTTAACCTTAATTAAATAGGGATATTTTCTATAATAAACTAAAAATGGAACAAATTTACATTTATGACCCAAAAAAGGGAAATAAACAAAAATAGAAACTAAAAGTTGTTAATTACAAAAATACCAGCCAAGGAAAACGGAAGCCTCCATCTTCTTCGTGACCCAGCCGATGAACCCCAACAACCCATTCTCAACCATTTTCCTTCCAAAACCAGGAAAATCAGATCTAAAAAAAATGTAGATCTCAAGGAAAAACAACTTAAATCCCGAAAATCCAAATACAAAAACGGAAAGAAAAAAAAATCATCCAACCTCCATTGCTGTACAAAAAAAATTCAAAAACAACATTCAGTCAAAAAAGCAAATCGCGTTCAAAGGTGAAGAATCGAATAGAAGGAGATCTGGAAATCATTGAAACTCACCCATGATTGAATCAGAGAAAGAATTGAAGGAAAAAAAAATATAAAAAAACAAACATCATCTAAGCTTCCAGAAAAAACCAGAAAGCAACCACAAAACAACATTTTAAAAACACCCAGACATAAACAGCCTAAAAGATGAACAACCGGGAAAAAACATATTAACAACAATCTACAAAACATGAAATTACTAAAAAAATTGTTCACTGTGAAATAAAATTAAACAACACTAAAACTACTAAAAATAAACATTAAAACAACTGTTTAGAAAAGGCCAATAGAACACTAAAAGAACAATCAAACAACAAATTTAAAATAAGAAAAAAATGTTATGAAAACACAAAACCTTCGTACAAAAAATGAGAACAAAAACAACAATAAACCCTAAAAAAATACATTTAAAACTTAAAAACAACTAATAAGAAAACCCAAACTGACAAAAAGAAAAATAGTGTAGTTTGGTTAAATGATGCTAAAAACTATTTAATAGCAGTAACAAAACCAAAAAAAAAAAACTAAAAAAAACAAAAATGAGAACAAAAACAAAATGAAAAATAACGGTTGATTAAAAATTTCAACTTAAAAAAATAAAAAAAAATTCAAGGTAAACAACCCTTGGGTTTAACTTTAGGCTTCACTTCCAAATCAAGAACTTCATCCTCGAAGTCAAAATCGAAGAGAACCTAAAACATTATGGAGAAAAAAAATTGAAACACAAAACAGCAAACGAAAAACAAAACAACAAGAAAAAAACTAAAAAAAATTGAAAAACAACCCAACTTACATCCTTGACAAATCTCGAAGATTTGGTTCTCTTTGCCTTACGAGATTCAATCTTAGCTGAAAAAAATCTTTTTTTTAGAACCAGATGGCTCTGCAGCATCACCCATTCCCTTCTTCGCAATGTCTTTCAAACCCATTTTAGGATCGTAGCTTAGATGGGAGGTTAAAATTCGTGGGTTAGGGCTTCACAAGGGATGATAGTGGGTTATGGAAAAAAAAACTAACAGAAAATAAAAGAAAAATTTTAAAAAATGAATGAAAGAGAAGAAGGTGGAAGAAATGGAGTGTAATATTGGAGATGAAAGAGAAGAAGGTGGAAGAGATGGAGTGTAATATTGGAGAAAACCTATGACATAAGCATGCATAGGTATTTGTGTAATTATCAAACTTTTTAAAATATAATATTGAAAAATAATTTTTTTAAAAATGTTTAAATAACCTAATAAAGACAAAAATGTAAAACAATGGCAAAAAAAGATACCAAGTGTAAAAATCCCAATTAAATAATTGTTATTCATTAAATAAGCAAAATACTAATTGGACCTAAATAAAAACTATCAAAGTGATATTTTTATTTTAGCAACTTAGTCTATTTTAAATATCAAAATAAAATGGGTTCCCTATATGCATCTAGGCCCAAAGCAAACATATAGGCACAGATATACACTGATTTGGATGGATCCTATCATGTTATTAGGTTTATACACGGATGAAAGAAGATTACAAAATTTACTTGTTACAAATTATTTATTTGACCTATTGACAATTGACTATGGTTAAAATCATATCATTGGATCTGTCAACTAGTTAACCATAGAAATTTAGATCAAACAATAATAGGTTTTATAAAACAAGTTTGAATATTAAACAATAAATAAAACACACATGCAAAACATTAGATAGTTGGTTATAGGATTTATTTAATTTAAATTAAATAATTAATTAAATTAATTTTCAAAAAATCTAAATAATTAAATATTATTTTTGAAAATTAAATAATTAATTTAAAATTAATCCTATAAATTTGAAAAAATTAGGTTTATAACAACCTAAATATCTTTTCAAATTATCAACTAACTTTTCAAAATTTATGTTATTTTAAAAGCAAATAAAATTAAATGTCTAATAAAATAAAATGATAAATAAATATCATTTATCTAACTTTATAATTTAATTTAAATAAAATAACAAATTTTTGAAAGTTGACAAAATATCTCGTTATGTTTTCCAAAATTGTATGGATTATTTTATTAAAATATATCTTATTTTAAATTTCAAATAAGGTCATTTTATAAAATTATTTAAATAATCAAAAATATAAATTATATTACCTTAAATTTTAAATTAAGATAAAATAATCAAATTTTAAAAAATAAGATAATCAATTAACCAAAAAAAATGTAGATATTATCCATTTTCAGGTTCAAAGTCTACTAATATCTAAAATTAATTAAAAAAAAATAATTAATTTCAAACTGATAATTAGATTTGACATTTAAAAAATAAAAAATCTAAATACAAAATTAAACAAAAAATTTAAAATTAATGCCATGAAAAAGCATAAAAAAATTAGATTTGGTGAAGATGGTATGCATTGCACACCATTCGTGTGTGTAGGAGGGAGTGCATGGGCGAGGATTGCCGCACAAGGACCCTGCTGGTAGGGTTTCTGCGCACGGATGGGGCTATTCAAATAGCCCGTGTGCGTGTTTTCTCGGACATGCCTTGTCCGAAACACGCGTGACACCCAAGTGTCACCTTGTGTCCGCGCGCATAAGTAGGTGACTCCATCCTGATTTTTTCTTTCAAATTTTCAAAAAATCATATCTAATTCAAATAAAATCAAAATTCAGTTCTATAAAAAAAAAAAAAAAAAAAAAAAAAAAAAGTGAATTGCTTAATTTTACGTAAGTCAATCAATTATCAATAAACACATAGATCAAACATGAATCATATCCAAATCACACATACATCGTTTCAAATCCATATTTTTTGAAAGTAAGTCATTACCATGGCTCTGAGGTCAGTTGTTGGAAATTATTTACCAGGATCTAGATTTACTAACAAGTATGTTTATTAACATCCTAAATATAAATTTCTAAAAGAATGAAATTTAAACACATATAAAGTTTGAGTAACCTTATATTGATTGCAGCAAAAGATAATGACTCCTCCCACTCAAATCTCAACCCTTGTTCCTTTCTGTCGTAGAGTATTATCAAGATCTGAGCCTGATTCTCCTTCAGATGTTTGGATTCTTCACAGTCTTACATACTATGATTGAGTACTAGACTTGCTATAGGTGGGCATGTACTCGTTCACTAATGGCTCAAAAATTTATGAAGAATACTCAAGGGATTTTGAAATTAGAAGAAAGAAAAAGAAGTCTCAAGAACTCTCTAGTTGTCTGACAAGTTGTAAACTAGGTTATGAGTCATTAGTTGGATTATGAGATCATCATATTCTTTTTATACGAATTCACTTATGGTTAGGATTGAATTATATGGAATAAAAAATGATAAAATAATAGCAAAATAAACCCTATAGTGGGCGGCCATGAGATGGGCCCCACTAATTATATTTTTGCGATTTTGTTTAACCATTTATCTATTATTTCACAAATATCATATTTTTTTAATTTTAATCCTATAAATACCAAAACTATTTATTTAATAATTATAATTAATTATCAAATAAATTTTTTATTTATATTATTTATTAATTAGACTCCACAAAGTCCCTTAATCAATAAATAAATCATAAAAAAAAATTTCTTCACAATTAAGCCATAACTTAGTGAAAATTCATAAATGAGACATAGTCTAATTTTAGAATTATAATTGATTAATTAAAATCAATTAACTGAGTCTTACAAGCAGTATTATCTCAACTAGTGTGGGGACCATGAGCCTATATAATCAAGCTTCCAATAAGTAGCTCTACAATTTACCAAGTAAATTCTCTAACTTATTAATTCCTCCTTGCACCACTATATATTTGGAATTGCACTCTTAATTATATAGATCGCTCTATATGTTCCGCGATATAGATACGCTATGAAATTATCCATTGTTATAATCTTAATAATCAATTATCCTCTATAGATGATCTACATTGAGTAGGAAGAAATTTACCGTTACACCCTTCAATATATTTTATCCTTAACATACTTAGCTACCTATAAATGATATTTCAGTAAACTAATATAATCACTGAAATGAGTACTCAACTATTTATCTCTATTAAGCCAAGCTCGAAGGAAATCATCGTTTCACTTCTATGTCTAGATAGAAGCTATCGATTTCGTATCTATGATTAGCGCTCCCACTCAATTGAACTACCATGTTCTTATATGTCACGAGAAGATCCATTGGTCGACTTTAACGAAGAAATTGAAGAACATAAATTATACAACTGAACTAGAACATAACCATATCAGGATTGAGATCATTTGATCTAAGATCAACTACGTGATATTGAATTAAATAGATATTACGGTAATATTATACCTAAATTTTGGCTGCCACCTCAATGAAGGACACGTGTCAAGATAAAGAGAATGTAAATTGATGCCATTGCTTTTATGAAATAACTCATTAATTACGTAAGTATCAGAGTGTATTTATAACCCGGTGACTGTAAGGTCTTAGGCGAGGAATCAATGTACAAACTGGCACTTAGTATATTAGCGAGAAATCATATGTCGCTAAATGCGAATAGCGAGGCACCAAAGAAAGCGACCCGAATCAATCATGGAGATGCTTAGCGTGCGATGAACAAACTAAGTGTAAAAGTCGAATTGGCTCAAGAACAAGTAAGCGAGGTGACCATCTCGCTATGAGAAGACTTTCTATAGCTTCATCTAGCTAACGGTAACGAGGCTTACAATCCTAGCGAGTCAGAATGGTTCTTTGTAAATAAGAACCGCAATCGACACCAGACATACATTGTCAACCTTGGAAAGAAGAATGGCCTCAGCTTGCTATTGGGATCACTGTAACCAAGTTTCTGTCGAGACATCTCGAGATACAACAGCTAAAGATGTGTTTAATACATGATAATTTTGACCCAGTAAAAGCGGAAAATCACAACTATACAATTTTCAAATCATAAACCGCATTTACACTACGTGATATGTAATCAAATCCCACGATTTTAGGGATACTTGATGTAAACATATTCCGGTCAACTTTGTAATTACTAGTCCACTATGTAATTATAAATAGTGAAAAACAAGAGCAAAAAAGGGACGAAAAAACTCATACAAGAGAGTTCCTAAAAGAAAAATCAGAAATCTGAATAACATTGACTCGTGGACTATGCAGAATTTTAACTGCAAAACCACGTAAAAAAACCATGTGTTCATATATTATTTTTCTATAGCTTTTATTTTTTCTGTGTGAAATCAATATCGTGAGGTTCAATTTTAGTTAACGAAAATCTGCGTTAACAGGTAAGTTTATCATATCTGATCCAAGTTCAATATCGGTCCCTTTTGATGCATACTCCATACATCCAACCCAATCTTACTTTAATTAATGCCCTTGAAACGACATAGCACTTATCTAAGGTGCAAGTAAACTACATTGTAGATTATCCTATCAGTTAAATTATGTGTACTGATAAATCATAGGAATACATTTAATAACATAATCTTGATTACTTTCTACTGTGTTGACAACATAATAAACAAGAATATTAATGTGATAAGGATTTGGATGAATTTATAAATCAAATAAGCGATCACATGAACCAAATAACACATTAAATAAGTAATGAAAATAAATCTGTTTCTTTATTGATAAATGAATATAAAAGATTACATTGAAATAGAGTTTTATTTAGGGCATAAAACCCAACATAAACTCTTCCTGATTAGTGTTGGCAAATTCTTCTGGACGAGAAGCATGAACTAGGCAAAAAGAAGAATTACCTCTTTCGTATGTACTGACACTTAGAGTGTCCCCATCTGGGAAGATGGTAGCGAAGCGAGATTCGAGCTTTATGCCTTTATTCATGGGTTCCGGATGTAGCCTCGCCCATTCTTCCAGCCAACACTAATATTTTTTTAATGGCTTTATTTTCCTCATTTACAATGATCTCAATAATGGCTTCTTTGACATCAGCTTGGTCAGAGTATATCTTGTGAGAATTATGATGGTCTATGCTCTGATGAGGAGCAATCAAGCCAACTTGCTTGAGGTTCTCCGTAGTAACTAGATCTTCCACTTGCAACACTTTCGAATCTATACTACAGTAAAGTTTCACCCTCTCCTCCAAAAAAGGAGTTAGCTCAAGAAGGGGAATATCATCTGAAAGGCCACAGACAAAGGTGCCCTGATTAGATTTTTCCAAAATTGGCAAAATAGTCAAAGAAAAATAGTTGGGAAAAATTTCTAGTGCTTACTCGCAACATAGAAATCCAATAAATAGTTGAATGTCTTTTTAATGGGAATTTAGATGTTAAGAACCCATATTCTCAAATTTCATGAGTGTGTTTTCATGTACTGGTTGGACATATCACATTAGACCGCTTCTTCAGTGAGTAGAAGTCGACTTTAGTTTTGTCCTTCCGCATGGGATTCGACTCCAACTTATAAAAGTAGAGGATTTCATTAGGATACAGGACCTCTACAAATTGGCTCTTGCAAAAAACATACCATCTCGCTAGCAGTTCGTACACCTAGGGTTGAGCCTAAGCATATCGGGATTTAGATTCTTTTAATCTTAAGATCAACTACTGATATTGACTTGGAAAGATATATATATATATATATATATAACGGTAAGTTTGTAATATCTTAACTTAGTTGCAATATTGGTCCAGTCCAATGTATACTCCATACATTCGAAACTAGTATACTTTACTAATGTCCTGGAAAGAACATAACACTTACTCCAAGTGTAAGTACACATCATCGCTGATTATCACATTAGTGTAAATCCAATAACACTGATGAAACAGGGACCAAGTCTTTTGATTCATATGATCACAATCACATTCTACTGTGTTGACGATACTGTAATTGTGAATAAACATATGATCTGGATTTAACTAATTTTGTGTGTAAATGTAATAAACATATTAAACCACTAGCATGTAAAATTCATGCAAACATAAATCACTTCAAATTTCTTATATTGATAACTAATCAGATTGTAAAGAGTTTTATTTAGGGCATAAAACCCAGCACGTATATGGAGAGCAAATCGACGATGAAGATAATGAGTGAAGATTATTAACAATTAGAACTTTTTTAACAGTTTTCTTTAAGATTAGACAATTATTAGTTCATATTTTATTATGACTTTATCGGTTTTGTGTTATAGATAATGAGTTTCGTGATTTTAATTTACTTGAATTTTTTTAAGATGTTAATGAGTATTTTTTATTTGATTTTTTTTATAATTTTTTATACATTTGTTTAAAAATAAAAATAAATTATATTCATAATTTTTTATTTAAAAAAAGAAAAAAAAATCAAAATTTGTGTTTTTTGTTTTTAAAATTAAAAAATAAAATAGTTACAGAACACCACTTTTGTAATCTGTTTTTAAAATTATAAAATAAAAGTGGTTATAGAACACACTTTTATTTTTTGTTTTTAAAATTTAAAAATAAAAGTAGTTATAGAACACATTTTTATTTTTTAAAAACAAAATTTTAAAAGCAAAAAATCTACTTTCATTTTTTTGTTTTTAAAATTAAAAAACAAAAATGTTACCAAACACCACCTTAACAAGTCAATTTTAATAAGTATAATTCATCATTTAAGACTTATAAATTTGTGTGTACTTTATGTAAGAGAAGCCAATATTTCCTTTGTTGAAAACTTAAAGTCGTGAAAATGGTGCTTTCATAGACTAGCTATGATTGCTTTTTCATTTCATCTTTGAAAACAAAAATAATAATGAATGACAGAAAGACTCACGACGACTTGGTGGAAATAAATACTAATCTTATCGTGACCCAAAGCTTCATATGTGAACAAACTTCTCAGTTCAATTTTAAAAGATTAATATGAAGTTATCATTTAGCCTATTATGTTTTCACCTTCTCCTATTTTGTTCTCAATCCAACTTTTTCATTACCTCCTCTGCAACACCATTATGTCATGTTCATGAAAATTCTGCTTTGCTCAACTTCAAGAACTCATTTTCCATTGTAGACACTAGCTTTTGTGATGTTACTAAAATAAGCTCTTGGAAAAATGGTACAAATTGCTGCAAGTGGAAGGGAATCACGTGCGACGAGCTGACTGGTCACGTGACCAACCTTGATGTCAGCTGCTCCGGGCTTCAAGGGAGTTTGCTCTCAAATAACAGCCTTTTCTCCCTCAGCCATCTTCGGAGACTAAATCTCTCCTTTAATGATTTTGAGGATTCCACTATTTCATCTCAATTCAGTAAGTTTACTCATTTAACTCACCTTGACCTCTCTAGTAGTGATTTTTCTGGTCATGTCCCAGTAGAGATTTCTCACTTGTCCAAATTGAACACACTTCATTTATATTCTTTGGGATTGAAATTTGAGTCTTCAACCATGAAAAGAATTGTTGAAAACTTAACTCAACTTATAGACCTTGATCTGCATGACAATATTTATACACCTTCTTTATCATCTAATTCTTTTGTAAATTTGTCATCCTCTGTGAGATACCTTAATCTCGAATCTATTGGATTGCATGGTATTTTCCCAGAAAATATTTTTCACTTTCCAAACCTCCAAGAGCTTTATTTGAGTGAAAATTACAATCTTACTGGCTCTTTTCCAAGGTCTAACTGGACTAGTAAGCTCAAGATCAGGGCCGGCCAAAGGGTGGGGCAGCCGGGGCCTTGGCCCCAGGCCCCACAATTTTGGAGGCCCCGAAAAAATCAAAATTAATATATATACATATAAAAACATGTAATATATAAATATTTAACTCAATAAATTACATGAAAAACATCCAGCACAGATGGTAAGCAGAGCTTATGTTAGACTTGAGGATCAAGGTTCAATCCTTACTCTAGTCATCTTTTATACTTTTTTTGAAAATACACCTTTTATACTTTTAGTTATTTGTAAAAAGTTTTACTTAGCATTTCAAAAATAAATAAATAACAATATTATAGCTTAAATATTTATATTACACTATATAAAAAAAATATATTAAAGTACTTTTAATTTTAAAATATTCACGTACATTTTTAATGCAAAAAATTATTTATTACATAGAGATAAAAGAATTAAAATTGATATTGTGTCAAAATTTAATTAAAATTTATTTTAATTTTTATTAAAAGAAAAGGCCTTGTTTCAAATTTCGCCCTAGGCCTCTCATCACCTTGAGACGGCCCTGCTCAAGATATTAGATCTTTCTTCAACTCAATTCTCTATAGATTTAGCTCATCTTACAAAAAATTCAAGGAATTTGAACACTTTGCTGCTCAGGGAATGCAAATTTATAGGATCATATCCTATATTGCTTGGTGATTTCACACAGATTATCGCCTTAGACCTCTCAGCAAACAATTTTCACGGCCAAGTTCCATGGTACTCTTTGAATTTCAACGGAATTACTTCTCTGGATCTTTCAAGCAACAATTTTCAAGGGGAGCTTCCAGAATCTTATGTTGTTCCATTGCAGTTGACTTCTCTAGACTTGTTTGATAACATGTTCAATGGGACCCTTCCTTCATGGTTGTATGCTACTCCTTCCTTGTTCCATTTAGATCTTCATGGCAACCAATTCAGTGGCTTCATAAAAGAATTCCAAACCCGCTCTTTAGTTTGGCTTGATTTACATCATAATCAATTAGAAGGCACAATTCCAAGATCAATTTCTGAGCAATTAAATCTTTCAGTTTTAGATCTTTCTTCAAATAAATTGTCTGGTGCCATAGAGTTTAGCCAATTCTCAAAGATGAAGAAACTCTGGTCTCTTGATCTTTCATTTAACAATTTTTCGACAGCTTCTTCTGGTTCCATTAACTATACTTTGCCTGAGCTTCTAAACTTGCGTCTGTCTTCATGCAATATAAATCAGTTCCCACACTTTATAAAAGCCTTGAAAAATATAGAGTTGTTAGACCTTTCTCATAATCAACTTGCTGCAAATGTTCCCAAATGGGTTGGAGAAGTAGGGACAAGCTCATTGTACTTTTTAAATCTTTCCCATAATTTTTTGACAAACATTGAGCTTGCTTCATGGAAAAGAATGGTATATCTTGATCTCCGTTCCAACATGCTTCAAGGGAGTCTTCCAATCCCATCACAATCCACATACCTATTTTCAGCCTCGAGCAATCAATTTAGTGGAGAGCTACCTTCTTTGCTTTGCAAGCTAGAAACAATCAGTGTACTAGATTTGGGCAATAATAGCTTCACTGGGATGATTCCTCCTTGCCTCACTAATTTAAGTTCCATTCAGATCTTAAATTTGCAATCCAATAAGTTTCATGGCATGTTCCCTTCAACATTTGAAGATTGTGGCAGTTTAAGGACTCTCAACCTTAATGGTAATCAATTGGAAGGAGTTTTGCCAAAAAGCTTAGCCAACTGCAAGATCTTGGAGATTTTAGATATTGGAAACAACAAGATCAATGGGACCTTCCCCCACTGGTTGGAAACACTTCCGATCCTTACTGTTCTTGTCCTAAGATCTAATAACTTTCATGGTCCCATTGGTTATCCTGAGTTCTTGGGATGGCTACCATTTCGATATTTACGAATTCTTGATGTTTCCCACAATCAGTTCAGTGGTCATTTGCCCACAAAATATTTTGAAATAATGATAGCTATGATGGATTCACATAAAGAAACATTGGAATACATGGGAAAATATTATCAGAGAGCCGGATATTATTATGACTCTGTGACAGTTGTATTGAAAGGTCTTTCTGTTGAGATGGTCAGAATCCAATCCATGTTCACAACCATTGATTTTTCATCAAATAATTTTGAGGGACATATTCCAAAGATGATAGGAAATCTCAAGTCACTCAAGGGACTCAACTTCTCACATAACAAACTTAATGGTTTTATTCCAGCATCAATGGCTAACTTGACTAATCTTGAGTGGTTAGATTTATCATCAAACAAGCTTGGAGGAGAAATACCAGTGGAATTCACAGATATGACATCTCTTCAAGTCCTAAACCTTTCGCGAAACCAATTGGTTGGAGCCATACCAACCGGAAAGCAGTTCAACACATTTGAAAATGATTCGTATGGTGAAAATCTAGGACTCTGTGGATTTCCATTGTCAGAGGGATGCGGAGAGCTCAGCACACAACCGCCACCAGTTGGAATGGACTTCTCACCAGAAGACGATACAGACGCTGCAAGGCTTTTTCATTGGAAATTTGCACTGATCGGGTATGCAGGAGGACTTGTGTTTGGGATTTCTATGGGATATGTTATGCTTTCAGATCCAAAAATTGAGTGGGTGATTGAAGAATATGTTGGACAAGGATGGTGGCCTAAATCAGTGAAAAGAAAAAAGAGAAATACTCGCTTAAAAGCAGGAAATGGAAGGAGGAATCATTAAATAATCTAGTGATTTTGTGCAACTTTTCACTAAGAAAACATATCAGTTTATAATCCTCATTGCAAAAGTCCATCGTTTGTGAAAATATCATATTGTTGTGTGCTGTAGTTTGTTGTTGCTTGGCAGTAAGCAACTGTGGCTAAGTAGGCGTTCACCAATAGGTTTAGTTGCTTACCTATTTCTTACTCGAAAAACTTATTCTGTAATGATCGTGAGGTTAAGTTCTAATTAATAGACATCTTTTCAAAAAAAGAAAAAGCAACTGGCAGATTCAGGATATCAATTGATTGGAGCCATAGCCTGTAAGCAAGCAATTCAACATGTGTTTTTTTTTCAAAAGAAAATGAAAAAACAATACTAATAATAGAAACATTTCCTTTAAAACAAATATACCAATATTATTTCACTCACATGTAAATTACAGCAAACAATTTCAAACCACCTACTACATTTCATGATTCCAATCCTGCAAAAGAATGAATTTTTCACATTTCACTATCCTCTCACTCATTTCTTGTTGTACCCCTCAAAAGAATGTTAAAAAGAATGAAAAATTGAACAACACAGCATATTCCCCCACTCCACTATTTTCCATCTGTATATTTTGAGTTTCTTATGAAGAGGGACTCTTCTTGGTCTTGAACCGATACATAACCCTTTTCTTTTTGTTGGAAGTGTTTTCAATCGTAAGGACAACCTTTCCAGGCTCATTGCTTCTAAAGGTGTTTCGAAGAGGTCCTTCTTGTGAACCAATTTTCTTCCCTTTCTGAACAATAATGGTATAAGATCCTTCATCATTGGGAACAAACTCCTCTTTGTAGTGTACTTCCCAACCCAAAACACTCACATCCCAGATCAATGTAGCATCAGCCTATTACCAAAGACAAAAAACATATATTACAATCAATCTTTTTCGGGTGACCATCCGAAAGGGCTCAATTGAAAAAAGAAAATCAGAACATTTTCTTATATAGATTACCTCTGGTGCAGGTATCTCAATGGTTTCAGTCATGCCAGCTTTAAGGTAGAGTTCAGAAACAGAGTTATCATCACCATAGAATTCATAGTCATTCTCCCTCTTGAAACCACCATATTTGAAAGGAATTTCCTCAGCTGGAATATACCTGTTTCATCCATACAAGTTATTTAGTCATTGAATTCACATTAACGTAATGTATTCCATTTGTAAGTGTAATATTAAGAATGAATTACTTACTTCAAGAGTGTTTCTGTGACCTTTGCCGGGCGAGCAATAACAATTTTGCTCTTGGTTCTTTGAGTGAGAAAAGGTGACAAAAGTGTGTTGAGAGCGTAATACCAAAATGGAACATTGATGAATATCTAAATACCAAAACAAACATAACAGAAAACAATCAATACAGAACAAACATATGCTATGTTGATCAAAAGAAAAAAAAAATGAAAGTAAGCTTACATTCTTCGCCACCAACTCAGGGTAATTGTCCTGTAATAGCCCCACAACTTGCTTTGTTGCGATTCGAAGCTCCTTCTTAGAGGGTCCAGGCGAGTTCTTAAGATCATTGATATGAAGCAAAGAACAGACTCCACTAGGCTTCAATTCAAGCTTCTGAATGCTCTTCTCCATAAGCTGACACCTCCATCTCAAGAAATGGCTCCTCTTTTCCTCTGTACCAAAAGTCTTTTGATAAAGCTCTTCATTCTCAAATACTCCAAAGACATTGTAACAAACCGGATGTCCTTCTCTATCAACGCCATTAATATCAGCAGCAGAGCTTAAATCAACACACAACTCCTCATCCAAGATCGAATCTATCTTAGAATCCTTCCTCCATTGAAGGGTCTTCTTAAGCATCTCAAAAGCTTCATTGACCTTAAACTCCCTAGCCCTCAAGAACTTCAAAAGGACCACATCAGTACCTTCAGCTCCTTTACTAGGCAAAAGAGGTACACCCCAAAGAGAAATATCTCTATCCACTACTTCAACTTTTTCTTCAACAATCACTTCATGAGTTTCCTCTTTCTCTCCTTCCTTTTCTGTTTCAGCACATTCTGGTTTGGATTCCTCAGTTGATTTTCCTTCAACAACCACTTCATGAGTTTCTTCTTTCTCTCCTTCCTTTTCGGTTTCAGCACATTCGGGTTTCGATTCCTCAGTTGATTTTTCTGCTTCTTCTCCTCCTTCCTTCACTGCCTTTTCCTTCTCTTCAGCACTTTCTTCCACTGCCTTCTCATCCTTCTTTGGCTCTTCTTCTTTCTTATAAACATTGTTGCCAAGAATGGCTTCTTCCAATTTCGCCTTCAAATCAATCAAAGCCTTCTTCTCAAACTCCTTAAGATCAGAAAGAAAGTTACTCTCTTCCTTGTAAGAAGAGCTTTTTTGAACCGTTGTAGGCTTAGATTCTTGTACTACTTGCTTCTTGCTAGACACCTCTTCACTGATAGAAACTTCACCCATTTGAGTCTCTTCAACTTCAACCTTAACCTCAACAGTCATTTTTTCCAACAAAAGCCCAGAAAAATTCCCAAGAAACCCAAGTTAGAAAACGAAAAAGAAAAAAAAAACAACAACCTTGGCTGTTTGGTCAATCAGAAAATGAAGAGAGAAAACTGAAAGACAAAATATTACGCTTGAGGTTTAGTTTGTAAGAACCTAGACAAGAAAGTAACGGTTATATATAATGAACTTTTGTAAATAAAAGGACACGTGGGCCCCATCAACGGTCACTTATCTGTGGCCACCTCATATAGGAGCCGTTGGGATTATTCTTCATTCCAAGGGTTTTGCTAGCCTGTAAGCCAGCAAAAATTTGGCGTGAAAGAATCAAATTTGGCCCACACAAAAGTATTTATTTTTTATTCAGCACAAAAAAAAAAGTATTTATTTTTTATTGGAAGCCATATCATGTACACTCAATCTTACATAAACATGTTTATATTCGAATCTTATTGGTTTAAACTTAAGATAGTCAAACTTTGACTGAACATTAACGTTTTTTTTATTATTTATTTGGACCGATTAATTATTAATTATTATTATCACACGACAATTATGCACAATCTTTAAGCCAGCTTTGATATATTTTTTATGATTGTCGTTTCTTCAGATTTCTGTAACAGCCTAACAGCTAGGTAGCTATATATGATTTCTTTTCACTAGATTTTTATTATTAATGTTTGTTTGGAAAGAAAGAATAATTAATTGTTTGTAGGGAAATGAAAACAATAACGATGGATGAAAAGTATTTATATATAAAGTTGATATAATTGCAAAAGAAAAAGGGGATTTTTATACTCATGGTAAAGCGTAAATATGATACCGACAATGGCACGTCTAAATTCTAACGGGAAACGAAAATAAATAAAGGTAAAAAAAAATATTCTTTATTGTATTAATTAGATCAAATAATTAATTATTACCTCTCATAATTACGTGTGATAAAATATGATGATTTAGTAACCGATTATTTTAATTTGTTTTGGAGTAATGTAATGCGATCAAATAACACTAAAAAAAACTAATGTTGTGTGACCAAAAAAAACTAATGTTGTATGAAAAGTTAATGATATTGACCTAGTTAAATTAGTGTGATGTGCCGACGAATACGTGTTGTGACATAATAGTATTCTCATGATTTTTTTTTTTTTTTTGAGAGAGAGAGAGAAGTATTCTCATATTTTTGATTTTGAATGAAAGTAAAAATTTATCCCCTGAATTTTGCTTTTTATTTTGTTTTTAATTGTTAAATGACTTACTTATAAATAAAATAAATAGAGACCAATAATGAGAATGTACCAACTGAACTTGTTTATTTTGCAGTTAAAAAAAAAACACTGGTTTATTTTGCCGTTTCGAAAAATAAAAAAAGAAACACTTGTTAGTTTTGGACATTGCACTTGGATAGAAGTCCATGTGTGATGTGTCCCAAGTTATGTAGCTCCGTATAGCTGCCATGTGGCACCGCATTATTTGGGTTTGACTAAGTCGTGTATAGTTGCACGTGATTGGTTGGCAAAGCTACACTCCATGTGTACATTTGCTTTTCCAAAATATATGACTTTTTCTTCTTAATTAACGTTGGAAAATTTCTATGGAATGCATCTCCTTTCTTTTATTGTTATTATTACTTTTTTATTTTTTAGTTAATTTTTATATTTGAAATTATATGTTAAAATATTATTTTTTAAAAAAAATTATATTGGTATTTGTTATAGTTACAAATATCATTTTTATAAACTTTTGAAAAAATTCTGAATAGTTTATAGTACCAAAAAATAGAGTTTAAGATATTTTAATTTACTACGCGTGTTTAACAAATTTTAAACTTATTTCTACTGTAAGTTATTTGAAATTTTTTAAAATTTTACAGGAATAATGTTGTGAGTATAACGAATATCGCTATGGAAAAAAAATAAAAAAAAAATATTCTTGTATGTATTTTCGAACATCGAATTAACTAAGAGATTGTATTATAATAAGAAGTTGACGATAACACTATTTTTATAATAAAAATGGGGCGTGTTCCTTCGTTCTTATCTTCATTAATTATTTTAATATTTGTTTCTATCTTCATTTCTACATATCACTATTGAGAGCGGAACGAAAAATCCTCATTGGTGCATGTAATACTCATGAAAGATTCATTTATTTAAAAATAAATAAAATTATAAATAAAAAATACAAACTACACAAAAATTAAAATATTATATATATTCTTAATTTAAAATATTTAAAAAATTACAAATAAAATTGTTATCCCTATTTCCGAATAGGTTCAACACGGAAGTAGTAAGAGGGGGCCACGTCGGATAGTTTGGAAACATCCCGGATTCCCCAAAGTTTTAAGATAAAATTAGGGAAGGCCTCAGGGTATCCGGAAGAGCGCATCCTTTGTAAAAGAGGAATCAATCCTTGAAGTTGTAATTTGACACTTCTAATACGCGGAAGCATATGCAAAGCCCAAGCCTTCAGGGAGCTCTCATGAATTGGGTATTTCAGGAGGTCCCAAGTTGCACTTCCAGGAAGCACCTTGTGGCCTAACCCGGAGGCACATTTGACGGTTACACCTCATCTAACACCAAGTCAAATCTTGTCCCCTGCATCAAACCATAGTTGTACGCGTACGTGCCCCTGTAGTGCTTATTGTCCAACAGCTTGTCTGGGATATTGCTTTTAAAGGAGAGATCTTTGAACGACACGTGTTTGTGTCCTCACGTGATAACCTGCATCAATTAAGCATCGCACGATGGAAGAGTCACCTACCAAATCAATGGTCAGATGGTCTTGTAGTATTGCACAGCCTCATTTGCATGCTCAGTAAGGAACCCTAGTGGGGTAAGAGGGTATGCTCTCGCCTACCTACGGGCCTATAAATACCTCCCATTTTTATGTACAAAGGAAGAACAATTTTTACTTGCAAAAACTCTGCTAAAATTCCTAGAGAGCTTTCTTCTTAGAGAAAAACAAAAGGAATGCAAAGATTGCTATTGTAAACACTTGTAATACTCAAACATTTTTCAAAGAAGGCTAATACTATTGACTAATAAAGATCATTAACGCTTGAACCACGTAAAAAATTTGTTAATCTATTGTTTAATATTTTACATTCCTTTAAGCTCTTATTAATCCGTTTTCAAAAATCTCAGTTAACATTTTGGTGCTTTCATTAAGAGCTGAGGAAAGCTAGTTAGTTGTTGTCTCACTTCACCTACGGTGAACATGCGAAAGAATACCAGTAAGAAAGTGACACTGGACACAGTGGAGGCTGACTCCCACAGCTCTGACCTCCAGATTGGTGGTGTCCGAGAAGAAGGTACAACCCGCGCTAAGACTAGAGGGGAGGATACTGAGGATGTACTTGATTGCCTTAGTGATGGCCAATACCTCGAATGGGAAGATGAAGAAGGTGAAGACGACGAATATGTCAGAGATAGGTATTACAAAGATGGGTAACACCCTAACTAGCATAGGCGTGTTAACATGATTTTAAACATACTGTGCAGCTCGTTGCTAATCAACGAGGTTAATGAAAATCGTGATTAATTAAAATTTGCTTATCTAATTAAAAACTTATAGCATTACATACAAAATATTTCGGGTTTCCGTTTACAAAATACTTTACAAAAGTTTTCTATTCATTTACAAAATTTTTGTCGCATAGCGACTAACAACAAAAGCCCTGATGTCCCGAGGATCGTACGCTCCAGGCCTAACCGTCCCAACATGTACAATCTTCATCTGCTCGTCCTCACGGTTCCTCTACTTTAGCCTTGCCCTTACCTACTCATAAACATAGCACTATGAGTCGACAGACTCAGTAAGAAAAGTATAAATCATATAACATACATATATCCCGGATTATGATCAGACGCTAGTCATACTCTAGTCGTACCGATGTGATAGTGTATTAGCCTATACTCGGTACGCTAGTCATACTCTAGTCGTACCGATGTGATACTATCAAATAGTACGGTGTTATCGACCATAATATCAGCCTATACTCGGTACGCTAGTCATACTCTAAACGTACCGATGTGATGCTATAAAATAGCACGAAAGCCAACATACATATCTAATGTAATCTAACAGGCTTACTAACATGCACGCTAAACATGTAAATACATATGCATGTTGTTATACTAATCTTACCTCGATTCCAAATTCAGGTGTGTCGGTCAACCTGAGTGGAACAATCTGCTCGGCGAATTACAGGCTCCTAAATCACATCAATCACAACACTGATAAGCGACACGCTAAATCACTTCTCGGGGACTTAAACTTGAAACTAAAAGTTTCCCTATCGATGAATAACATGGCAATACCCTAAATAACACAAAAATGGGAAAAA
The DNA here is from genome assembly GCF_029168945.1 of Cannabis sativa. Lineage (NCBI taxonomy): Eukaryota > Viridiplantae > Streptophyta > Magnoliopsida > Rosales > Cannabaceae > Cannabis > Cannabis sativa. The sequence continues at coordinate 50,351,304 of NC_083607.1, read as the reverse complement.
CTAGGGTTCCAAAAATTGCCCCAATAGGTAGACCGGTTCCCCAACCAGAATTCCGGTTTCGGGAAAAATTCCTGGACGCCAACCGGAATTCCGGTTCCTACAGGCCTCTCTGAACCGGAATTTGTTGGCTTTTATGCCCTAAATAAAACTCATTTCAATATAATCAGATTTACTTATTAATATAGATCAGAAATAACATTTAATGTTGCATGGTTCACATGATTTATTTCATGATTATATGTACATAATGTATAAATTCATCTGAAACCCTTTTCACATACTTGATCCTGTTTATTGTGCTGTCAACACATTGGAAAGTAAACATGACTATGTGAATAAAGTTTCCTAGATTTATCAGACATAGGGTTTTACTGATATGATAATCTACAACAGAGTTTACTTGTATTTGGAGAAATGCTATGTTCTTTCCAGAGCATTGGTTAAAGTAAGGCTCAGGTTGGATGCATGGAGTATGCATCGGAAGGGACCGATATTGAACTTTGACTTGGATTTATTAAACTTACCGTAATATCTATTCAAGTCAATATCGCCTAGTTGATCCTAGATCAAATGATCTTAATCCTGATATGATTAGGCTCAATCTTGAAAGGCTATTCGTGTTCTTTGATTTGTTAGTTAAGCCTACTTTTAGGTCAGGGTGAAACGTACATTTTGGGAACACGGTAGTGCAATTGAGTGGGAGTGCTATCATAAACATGGAATCTATAGCTTCTATCTGGCGAATAGTAAGCAAAGGATGATCTCCTTAGAGCTTGACCAAACGAACATAAATGGAAATTATTACTAAGATGGAAATAATTCATGTTATTTTCATATCCATCTAAGTAAAATTTATAAATATTAAATTAAAATTTATATTTAGAATTTTTCATTCTAAATTGGAAATTTTAAATAAATATATATTTAAAATAAATAGATTAAATAAAGAGAATCAAAGAAAATACAACTCACTTTAAATAATGAGCTTGATTATTATTAAGATATTCGATCTCCATTGTTGGTCTTACAAAAGTTAAATGTTTTCAATATAACCTCGAGACGCTAGACTTCGTCCCCCTATGGATGGTTATTCGTTGAACGCATTTAACACCGTAAGATTTCATTTGATAAGTGTTTTGTGAGTTTTCGTCTCTATTTAGACTCTCCCCTACGGTGACAACTTAGAGATAAACTCATAAAACATGAAACAATGGTGGAAGCTCATAAAATAAGAATAACCTTGACTCTCGCCTACCGGGACAACGTTAGATTCTTATTTTGATCGAATAAAAGGTGGCTAGAATGGTTTCTATTTTAGATGAGCTGACAACTCTATTCAATAAATGATACTTTGACTCTCGCCTACTGGGACACTGTATCAGTTTGTTGAAAACCTTGGAAATTATTTAGGATTGTATGTTTTAGTATTTTCACTAGTCATTCCTACTTGCTATATGTTTAAAATTTCTGAATTGTGTATGAATTTATATTGAACCATGTTATTTTCTGTTATTAAGTTGTAGTTTAATTTCGAATCTTCATTGTTGGTCTAACATGTTTGTTTTTCTAATGAGATAAATCCCTAATGGATTTTCACCATTAGACATACATAATAGTGTAAGATCTCGAAAGATAAATATTGTATATGCAACATCTAGCTGTTCATCAATTGATGACACCTTAGACTAGTATTTTTACAATATGAAACAAGAAGATTACATAAATAAGATTACTTTATCTTTCGCTAATCGAAGCATCGTTGGATTCTTATTTATAAATGAAATTATCCTAATTCCTCTTAGCTTATTCATTTCGAATTAGCTTCAAAACTTATCATTGGATGAATGGTCTATAAATCATTTCATGTCATTCTATATTTTCTCTTAAGAAATTAAATGACGCATATGATTATAATCCCGAAATTCTATTCCCAATTGATATAAATCCTTAATCTTAGAAATCTCCTGCTTGTATGGGCAAATCAGACTTAGAGTTTGTATTAGCAGTGCTGGTCCAAGATAGAATTACTCATTATATTTGGTATAAATTTAAGTCTTTGACTTTAATTTTAGATTCCAAATAGAAATTTTCTTATATTTCTAATTCCAGAATACAATACAGTTACACTTTCTCAAGTGTTTAATTTCCATCTTCTATTAATGGATTAAAACTGTATGGAATATTAGTTAGGTATTCTGTGACGAGGATCCACTTGCAGTATTCTAAGAACTCTTTGATGTAACTAAACCTATGTCATCAATAGACACTACCACATTTTTTTTAATCTATGGCATTTGTATCTTGTTCATAGTGGATTTGACAAGATCAATCTCTGCAAAGAGTTAATATGCCTATATCCACTGAAAGTAGTTCATCTCATTCGCAAATGGATGTACATTCAGGGGTGGATATGAGTTTTTCGTTGTATTCTTAAAACGATAACTCTAGATTATACCTTTTAGCAAGAAATTTGAAATGTTTAAAAAAAATTTCATTAATTTCTAGCAATGGTTAAAACCATTAAGGTAAGTGGTTAAAGATCTTGCGAACTGATAGGGGTGGAGAAATAGTTAGTAGATATGCAGTTCAAAGATCATTAAATTGATTTTTGAATAATATCCAAACTTACCTCCCCAGAAATTTTGAGTTGCATATTGATGATTAGTTACTAGTCGTTGCCTAATTCCTTCTATGGTAATACAATTTCATAATGATGTAATGGTTGTATACTTAATGTAAATCATTACTAGATTCATGGATGACCTAATCGAATTCTTAAGAAAAGCTAGAACTGTTAATCATGGTTTGTTAGCTATTCTAAGTGATTAGGGGTGGACCATCCCATTGTCAATAGATAAGAAAGTGTTTGTTCAAACAAATACTACTTTTCTAAGAAAATGACTAAGTCTGAAAATAAAGTAGCAAATAAAGGAGATGTTTTTTCTTGATTCCAATAGTGTTCTATCATCTTATATGACATATGATGATCCCACTGCCTCTGTTGTCTTGTCACAACCAAAGAGGTTAATACCATTTAGTTTTCTTAGACATAATTCACAGTACCTTGTCGTAGTGGGAGAGTTTCTAGGAACTCACCTTCTTATGACTTGGGAGACACTAGTGATTAAAATCCATTGTGAGTTTAAACAAGTAATGGATTGTCAAGATAAGAAACTAAGAAGAAAGCCAATAGAACTATGATTTAATCCAGTCACATGGAATAACCTAAAGTTTTCTATTACAAGGACATAAAAAGAAATTTTCGTTTATAAGTCTATTCAATGGACTTAACAAACTTCCTGTTCCTAGTATTATAGGTTTGAGTTTATCTAAACCTATGGCTTGTGGTATACCTGGGAATTGCTTACTCTAATGCAAGCAACTTACTTTAGTAAAATGCTGAAGCATTTTCTTTCTAATGGCAATCTATAGAAGCTTCACAACTTCTTAGGTATAGATTTTATTTATCTAAGGAAAAGTCTCAACTATTCCAGAAAAGATAAAGCCATGAAAGAATTTCTTATATCAACAGTGAGAGGTCTTAGATATGCTTTTGTATGCCTTAGACCGTACACTGTTGTTGAGTGGGAGTAATGAGTAGGTATCAGATTAATCCAGGAGAAGAACATTGGAAGACAATCAAGTAAATCTTAAGATTAAGAAGAGGAACTATATGTTAGTCTATAAGGGTGTGTTTAAAACTCTTAGACTACACCATATCAGATTTCGAAATTTGCCTTTGTGCTAGAAAGTCTTTCTGATAAGATGGTGGTTACTCTGGGGGTGGAATAGTGATTTTGGAGAAGTGTAAAAACTTATCTGAAATCTCTAGGTCTACCAGAGAGGGACTGAATGTTAAAGTTGCAGGAAAGGTACTTATTCAGTCTAAGGAAAGTTCTATACATCTTTGGCACCATTCCAAATTGCCTTAAACTACTAGTGTTAATTTCCTGATTAACCAAAAGTAGTTGCGAAAGGTATAGAATCCAGTATCCCAAGAGAATAGACATATAGAGAGGAATTTTCACATTATCAATGATTTTGTGATTAAAGGAAGAGTAATGGTGGAGAAAAGGTTGTGTTTAATTCAACCTTTCAGATCCTATTACGAGGAGTTTACTACTACTACACTTGATTTGTATATCAAGGTGTTGAGATTATTTGAAACGCACTTTTTGTTTTATATTAGTGCAAGTGGGAGTTTGTTGGGTTTTATGCCCTACATAAAACTCATTTCAATATAATCAGATTTACTTATTAATATAGATCAGAAATAACATTTAATGTTGCATGGTTCACATGATTTATTTCATGATTATATGTACATAATGTATAAATTCATCTGAAACCCTTTTCACATACTTGATCCTGTTTATTGTGCCGTCAACACATTGGAAAGTAAACATGACTATGTGAATAAAGTTTCCTAGATTTATCAGACATAGGGTTTTACTGATATGATAATCTACAACAGAGTTTACTTGCATTTGGAGAAATGCTATGTTCTTTCCAGAGCATTGGTTAAAGTAAGGCTCAGGTTGGATGCATGGAGTATGCATCGGAAGGGACCGATATTGAACTTTGACTTAGATTTATTAAACTTACTGTAATATCTATTCAAGTCAATATCGCCTAGTTGATCCTAGATCAAATGATCTTAATCCTGATATGATTAGGCTCAATCTTGAAAGGCTATTCGTGTTCTTTGATTTGTTAGTTAAGCCTACTTTTAGGTCAGGGTGAAACGTACATTTTGGGAACACGGTAGTGCAATTGAGTGGGAGTGCTATCATAAACATGGAATCTATAGCTTCTATCTGGCGAATAGTAAGCAAAGGATGATCTCCTTCGAGCTTGACCAAACGAACATAAATGGTGGAGTACTCATTTCACATAAGCTGAAATATCATTTATACGGGGTCAAGTGTTTTAAGGAATAAATACATTGTAGGGTGTAACGGTAATTTAATCCCTTTACAAAGGTAGATCATTCATATAGAGGATCAGTGATCAAATTAGGATTATAACAATGGATAACTAATGATGTGTCTATATGGTGGAACATATAGAGCATTCTATATACTGAGAGTGCAATTCTAAGTTCTATGCGTGGATTCAACGAAGAATTAATAAGTTAATGAATTTTAGTGCTAAATTCTTGATCTACTTATTGGAAGCTCGGTTATATAGACCCATGGTCCCCGCACTAGTTGAGATAATATTGCTTGTAAGACTCATGTAATTGGTTTTGACTAATCCATTATAATTCTCAAATTAGACTATGTCTATTTGTGAATTTTTCACTAAGTAAGGGCGAAATTGTAAAGAAAGAGTTTTAGGGGCATATTTGTTAATTATGATACTTTGTATGGTTCAATTAATAAATATGATAAATGACAATATTATTTAATAATTATTTATAGTTATTAAATAGTTAGAATTGGCATTTAAATAGTTGAATTAGAAAATTGGCCTTTTTGAGAAAATCAGATGCAGAAAAGGTAAAACTGCAAAATTGCAAAAAGTGAGGCCCAAATCCACTAGTATAGGGCCAGCCACTTTTGTAGGCAATTTAAACTGATATTTTTATTATTTTAATGCCAAATAATTCAAACCTAACCCTAGTGGAATGCTATAAATAGATAGTGAAGGCTTCAGGAAAATTACACTTAAATTTTCTATTTTTCCTTCAGAGAAAAACCTGAGCCTTCTCTCTCCCTATCTTTGGCTGAATCCACTCTCTTTCTCTTCCTCATTGAGATTTCAAAATTCTTAGTGTATGAGTAGTGCCCACACACAGCAAGTGATACCTCAATCATAGTGATGAAGATCGTTAAGAAAGACTTTCAGCAAGAAGGAGTTTCAGCATCAAAGATTCAGAGAAAGAGATCCAGGTTGAGATATTGATAATGCTCTGCTACAGAAAGGAATCAAGGGCTAGGTATCTGAACGAAAGGAGTCATATTATTCTGCTGCACCCAATGTAAGGTTTCCTAAACTTTATATGTGTTTATTTCATCGTTTTAGAAAGTTCATATTTAGGGTGTTAATCAACATACTTGTGAGTAGATCTAAGATCCTGGTAAAATAAATTCCAACAGAATTCCAGTTTAGTGCAGGTATGACTAAAAATTTCATAACTCGACCAAATCAACCCCAATCCAATCCAAACTTTCCAGACCTGTTCTATACACCCTAGAGAACATTTTAAAGGCAATAAAACATTCACCAAAACACAGAATCAAAACTTGCCATTAATGAGCCAAGCTTGAGTTCAAAACTCCAAAGCTTGCTCAAACAACATAACAGCCTCAAATTCAAGCATAAATCAACATTATAAACCATAATTAAACCTTTGAACACAACACAATCAACTACAGCAACCACAGCAAGCAAAACCTCAAAGCATGCAAAACTTCATTAACTTACAATTCAAGAAACTCAATAAGACAAAGTCAAAAGCTTACCTAGAGCTTAAGCACTCCAAAATCTTGCAGAAACTTGCTGGAATTGAGAGGAAATGAGGCAAACCCTAGCTACTCTAAGGGGGCCGAGAGAGAGAGAGAGAGAGAGAGAGAGAGAGAGAGAGAGAGAGAGAGAGAGAGAGAGAGAGAGAGAGAGAGAGAGAATGCGATTTTCCTTTTCTTTATAATTTTGTAAAATGAAGTAACATTGGTTGGTATAACTAAAATAATCAGCCAAGACTTTATTAAAAAAACACATTTACTAAGAGTAACATAGTCCACTAAAGGACAAACTACATATGGGGCAAAATTACCATTTTGCCCATCCACGCTAAAACAACATAAAAGAGGTACTAAGGGTATTTTTGAAAATTCTAAATTCCCGACTAATCCCGACATTCCCAATGTCTAACTAAACTGCCCCACTATACAAAAATACTAAGATGTGATTTTACTGAGCCATACACCGCGTTCCAATGTTGTCGGGCACTAAACATGCAAAAATATGAAATTTCTATATATGACATATAAAATGCATTCTGAATTCAAATAAATCATCATAAATAAATAATTTAATATTAATAAATAATTTTCATAATTAAACCTTAATTATCTTCTAATTTCCAAATTTAAACTAAGCGGTCTTTACAATTAGCCCCCCTTAAAAGGATTTCGTCCTTGAAATCTAACCTGAATAATTCCGGATATTGGGCTTTCAAATCTGATTCTAGCTCCCAAGTGGCTTCTTCCACCTTGCTATTCCTCCAGAGTACTTTGACCAAAGCTATGGTCTTATTTCGAAGGACTTTATCCTTTCTATCAAGGATCTATACTGGTTGTTCTTCATAAGACATATCTGGTTGCAGCTCAAGGTTCTCATAACTAAGTATATAAGCAGGGCCTGAAACATATTTTCTCAACATAGAGACATGGAATACGTTGTGAACTGAAAGAGCTGGAGGCAAAGCTAATCAATACGCCACTTGTCCAACCTTCTCGAGAATCTCGAAAGGTCCTGTAAATCTAGGGCATAACTTGCCTCCTTTCCCGAAACGTTTGATCCCCTTCATTGGAGATACTCGTAAAAACACGTGGTCCCCTACTTGGAACTCAACATTGCTGCGTTTCGGATCTGCATAACTCTTTTGTCTACTCTGAGAGGCAAGCATTCTAGCTTTAATTTTCTCAATTGCCTCATTGGTGCGCTGCACTGATTCTGGACCTAGGTATTTCTTCTCCCCTGTCTCATCCCAGTGAATGGGAGATCTACACTTTCTTCCATATAACAGTTCATAGGGAGCCATCCCTATAGTACTCTGATAACTGTTATTGTACGAAAATTCTATCAACGGTAGATACTTACTCCAAAAGCCTTCAAAATCCATAACACAGGCTCGTAACATATCCTCCAATACCTGAATCGTCCTTTCGGACTGTCCATCTGTCTGAGGATGGAATGTTGCACTGAACTTTAATTTCGTACCCATAGCTCGCTGCAAACTCTGCCAGAACTTGGAGGTAAACTTCAGATCTCTATCCGAAACTATGGATTTTTGTACCCCATGAAGCCTTACTATTTCTTTAACATACAACTCTGCTAACTGGTCCACTGAATAGGTTGTTTTAACTGGTAGAAAGTGAGTAGACTTCGTGAATCGATCTATCACAACCCAAATAGAATCAAACTGACCTGTGGTTCTAGGTAACCCAACCACGAAATCCATCGTGATGTCTTCCCACTTCCACTCATGTAAAATTATAGGTTGTAACAACCCTGCCGGTCTCTGATGTTCAGCCTTGATCTGCTGACAGGTTAAACATCTCGATACGAATTCTACCACATTCTTCTTCATTCCGCTCCTCTAGAAGTAAGGTTTAAGATCCTGGTACATCTTGGTAGTGTCGGGATGTAGGGAATATGGAGTGGTATGAGCCTCCTCAAGAATTTTGTTTCTAAGTTCCACACTATTTGGAACACAAACCCTGGCTTTAAACAATAACATCCCACTGTCTGACACTGTAAAACCTCTGGATTGACCAGCTGAAACCTCTTCTCTGATTTTTACTAACTCTGGATCAGTCATCTGAGCGACTTTAATTGTTCTAACAGATCAAATTGCAGCGTCAAGTTGTGAAGCTTGCCTACAACAAACTCAATGCTAGATCTGACCATGTCTTCTGCTAACTAAGATGAAATCTGAATCATACTAGCTACCTGCCCGAGACCCTTCCTGCTCAGGGCATCGGCCACCACATTGGCCTTCCCAGGGTGATAAAGGATCTCACAATCATAATCCTTTACTAACTCCAACCATCGCCTCTGTCTCATATTCAAATCTTTCTGAGTAAAGAAATATTTGAGACTTTTATGGTCAGTGTAAATTTAACATTTTTCTCCATAAAGATAATGCCGCCAAATTTTTAAAGCAAACACTATTGCGACCAATTCTAGGTCATGAGTCGGATATCGCTGCTCATAATCTTTTAACTGTCGAGAGGCATAAGAGATAACCCGATCTGCTTGCATCAGCACGCATCCCAAACCCTGTCTGGATGCAGCACAATAAACTACGAACTTTTCTTTGTCAGAAGGCAAAGCTAGCACTGGGGCTGTAATCAACCTCTGTTTCAGCTCCTGAAAACTAGCCTCACATTTGTCTGACCATACAAAACGCTGATTATTTTTGGTGAGCTCGGTTAAGGGTGTTGAGATTTTAGAAAACCCTTCTACAAACCGACGATAATAACCGGCTAGACACAAGAAGCTTCTGACTTCTGTCATAGTTTTCTGTCTTGGCCAATCCCTCACGGATTCTATCTTTCCTGGATCCACCTTGATCCCATCCTTGCTAACAATGTGCCCTAAAAAGGACACCTGAGATAACCAAAATTCACATTTCTTGAATTTGACATAAAGCTTGTGTTCTCGAAGCCGTTGTAAAACCATTCGGAGATGTAGCTCATGCTCCTCTTCTGATTGAGAATACACAAGGATATCGTCGATAAACACAATTACACAGATATCGAGGAAATCCTTGAATACTCTATTCATCAAGTCCATAAATACCGCATGAGCATTGGTTAGTCCAAACGACATAACCAGGAATTCATAATGTCCATACCTATTACGGAAAGCCGTCTTTGGGATGTCCTCCTCTCGGATTCTCAACTGATGATAGCCCGATCGGAGATCAATCTTTGAAAAGACCGTCTTCCCCTGAAGTTGATCAAAAAGATCATCGATCCTATGTAAAGGATATTTATTCTTGACTGTTAACTTGGTTAACTCCCGGTAATCGATGCACATTCTCAAAGACCCATCTTTCTTCTTGACAAACAATACCGGAGCTCCCCAAGGTGACACACTAGGCTGAATAAACCCTATGTTTAGTAACCCCTGAAGTTGAATTTTCAATTCTTTAAGCTCAGCTGGAGCCATTCTATAAGGGGCTTTAGAAACCGGTTCTACTCCAGGTGCCAAATCAATTATAAAATCAATTTCCCGCTGAGGTGGTAAACCCAAAAGTTCTTCAGGAAAAACATCTAAAAATTCCTGAACCACCTGAATGTCTTCTGGCCGAACAGGGTTAGGCCGAGTGGTATCCAATACCACGGCCAGAAACCCTAGATATCCATCATACAACAATTCTTTAGCTGATAAGGCCGAAATCACCGGGATCCGAGATCCCTGAACCGAACCGACAAAAACATACGATTCTTCACCTTCTGGTTGGAAGATTACCATCTTCCTTTTACAATCAATATTGGCTGAATATTTGGACAAGAAAACCATTCCCAGTATGATATCAAAATCTGCAAAGCTCATTTCTATTAGGTCAGTACTTAACTGCCTATCGTCAATTCTGATCGGCATAGACCTAATCCACCTTTTGGAGATAACTAACTCTCCGCCACGTAATAGGGTTCCAAACCCTGATTCATAACTATCGTGCGGTCTATCTAATTTACTAAAGATTCTGGCTGCCCCATAAGAATGTGTGGCCCCAAAGTCAAACAGTACAGAGAAGTAAAAGTTGTTAATTGAGAGCTGACCTGTCACCACTGAAGGGCTGGCTTCTGCATCAGCCTGAGTTATGGCGAACACCCTTGCTAGAGTGGGTTTCGCTGGAGCTTTCGGTGCTTCTGTTCAGAGTTGAGGGCAATCCCTGTTGTAATGCACTGGCATGCCACACTAAAAGCACCCTTGTCCTCTACACTCCCCTAGATGGTGCCTTTTAAAACTGGGGCACTCTGGGTAAGTGTATCGGGTCTCAGAACTACCCTGGCGACCGCTTTGACCCTGGTTCCCCCAGAACCTCTTGTTCTGACCGGAGCCACTGGTTGCAGCGGATGCTTTTCTTTTCTGATCCATGGCCGAAACACTACCTCCCCTGCTAAAACCTGATGCAGGAGGGGTAGGAGCCCCGCCAACCACTAGAGTCCCAACAGACTCTGTCATGCATCCAACTGCGCCCTCAGCTCGCAGTGCCTTATCCACCATTTCAGCATAGGTGGTTTTGTCGTCTGTAGTAATCATTAAATCATGTCTAATCTTCGCATTTAAACCATCAAGATATTTCTCCTTTTTATTGAAATCGGTTGGCACTATACCCGAGGCCAACCTCGCTAAGCGATCAAACTAGGTCGTAACTCTGTAACACTCATGTTTCCCTTCTGGGTCAAGTGAGTGAACTCTTTTCTCTTGGCACTTCTGACTGTCTCATTATAATACTTCGCATTGAAAAGTTCCTGGAACTTTTCCCAGGTCATTGTAGTAACATCATGTATCATGGACACCATGTCCCACCAAACTAAGGCATCTTCTTGGAATTGAAAAGTGGCACAGACCACTCTATCGCTCCCCGTGACGCCCATGAAATTCAAGATTCTAGTAATCACTGTTCGCCATTGCTCGGCTTTCATAACATCCGGACCTCCCAAAAAAAACTAGAGGTGCTTGTTTACGGAACCTTTCATACAGAGGTTCCATCCGATTCACTGCAATCACTGCTTCGGCCTGGACAGCAGGGGCATGTGCCACTGGAATTTCTGGAGCAAGCACTGCAGGAGCACCCTGCTGTCTCAATCACTGGATTTCATTATCTTGTTCCTCGATTCTGGCTTGCATTTCTGCAAACCTGTTTTCCCAATTCTGAGCTTCCTGAGTAGCTTGGGTAGCCTGTGGCGGGTTAGCCTCACCCCGACCATGTGCCCTGCCCCTAGGACCTCTACCTCGGCCCCGAACATTTGGGGGAAACTGAGCTCCTTGACCTTCATTTGATCCGACCGAGTTGCCCTGACTCCTAGTATTTCGCCTGGCGTCCATCTAGTCTGAAAAGCCTGCGTAACCAAGAGCTAGCATGGTCAGATCATGATCAACGAGAACTTACTAATGCCGCTTATTTGGAAATTAAAAACATGCGCATATTCTACTATCAGGCTACTAACTTGCTTCCTAACAGGCTTTTCTTAAATCATATTATTAACATAAGCTACTAAAGCAATAAAAGCTTACTGAACCGTGGAACGAGTTAACTGCTGGTGATGATTGTACATGTCGTGACGATCTTCAGAAGACAACCTAGCGGCTCTGATACCAAATTGTAACACCCTAACTAGCATAGGCATGTTAACGTGATTTTAAACATATTGTGCAGCTCGTTGCTAATCAACGAGGTTAATGAAAATCGTGATTAATTAAAATTTGCTTATGTAATTAAAAACTTATAGTATTACATACAAAATATTTCGAGATCCATTTTACAAAATACTTTACAAAAGTTTGCTATTCATTTACAAAATATTTGTCGCCCAACGACTAACAACATAAGCCCTGATGTCCCGAGGATCGTACGCTCCAGGCCTAACCGCCCTGACATGTACAATCTTCATATGCTCGTCCTCACGGTTCCTGTACTTTAGCCTTGCCCTTACCTACACATATACATAGCACTATGAGTCGACAGACTTAGTAAGAAAAGCATAAATCATATAACATACATATATCCCGGATTATGATCAGACGCCCATACCCCTGATCATAATCCTAATCCCCGTGTCCCACACGGTACTAAGTCTAGAACGTTCGTACGACGGTACTTTTGACAATAATATCAGCCTATACTCGGTACGCTAGTCATACTCTAGCCGTACCGATGTGATACTGTATCAGCCTATACTCGGTACGCTAGTCATACTCTAGTCGTACCGATGTGATACTATCAAATAGTACGGTGCTATCGACCATAATATCAGCCTATACTCGGTACGCTAGTCATACTCTAGTCGTACCGATGTGATGCTGTCAAATAGCACGAAAGCCAACATACATATCTAATGTAATCTAACAGGCTTACTAACATGCACGCTAAACTTGTAAATACATATGCATACTGTTATACTAATCTTACCTCGATTCTAAATTCAGGTATGCCGGTCAACTTGAGTGGAACAATCTGCTCGGTGAATTATAGGCTCCTAAATCACATCAATCACAACACTAATAAGCGACACGCTAAATCACTTCTCGGGGACTTAAACTTGAAACTAAAAGTTTCCTTATCGATGAATAACATGGCAATACCCTAAATAACACAAAAATTGGAAAAACTAGGGTTCCTAAAATTGCCCCAACCGGTAGACCGGTTCCCCAGCCGGAATTCCGGTTTTGGGAAAAAATCCTAGAAGCCAACCGGAATGACGGTTCCTACAGGCCTCTCTGAACTGGAATTCCGGTTCAGTGCAGGAATGACTAAAAAAATTCATAACTCGACCAAATCAACCCCAATCAAATCCAAACTTTCCAGACCTTTTCTATACACCCTAGAGAACATTTTCAAGGCAATAAAACATTCACCCAAACACAAAATCAAAACTTGCCATTAATGAGCCAATCTTGAGTTCAAAACTCCAAAGCTTGCTCAAACAACATAACAGCCTCAAATTCAAGCATAAATCAACATTATAAACCATAATTAAACCTCTGAACACAACAACAATCAACTACAGCAACCACAGCAAGCAAAACCTCAAAGCATGCAAAACTTCATTAACTGACAATTCAAGAAACTCAATAAGACAAAGTCAAAAGCTTACCTAAAGTTTTAGCACTCCAAAATCTTGCAGAAACTTGCTGGAATTGAGAAGAAATGAGGCAAACCCTAGCTACTCTAAGGGGGCCGAGAGAGAGAGAGAGAGAGAGAGAGAGAGAGAGAGAGAGAGAGAGAGAGAGAGAGAGAGAGAGAGAGAGAGAGAGAGAGAGAGAGAGAGAGAGAGACTTGAGAGAAAATGTAATTTTTCTTTTCTTTATAATTTTGTAAAATGAAGTAACATTGGTTGGTATAACTAAAATAATCAGACAAGACTTAATTAAAAAAACACATTTACTAAGAGTAACATAGTCCACTAAAGGACAAACTACATATGGGGCAAAGTTACCATTTTGTCCCTCCACACTAAAACAACATAAAAGAGGTACTAAGGGTATTTTAGGAAATTCTAAATTCCTGACATTCCCCACATTCTTAAAATTAACTTTAAAATATTAAAATGAAAGTAAATTTCATATATTTTAAAAGTTAATTTTGTTGCTTATCAATTTTATTAGGTTAAACTAATTTAATTAACCTAGCACAGTTATTCAAATCAGGCAAATGGGCCTTCACAATTGGGGTAGTACATGTGAGGGGGAGCTGGGTTCAGTATGTCGTACCCACTTCTATTGGCCCCCAACTCTCACACAAGGCCCAAAAGAGAGGAATTTATGTTGGAAATTATTTTACCAGGATCTTAGATCTACTCACAAGTATGTTGATTAACACCCTAAATTTGAACTTCTAAAACGATTATTAAATAAACACATATAAAGTATTAGAAACTTTACATTGGGTGCAGCGGAATAATATGACTCCTTCCGTTCAGATCTCTAACCCTTGTATCCTTTCTGTCGCAGAGTATTATTAAGATCTGAACCTGGATCTCTTTCTCTCCTTCTTTAGTGTTGAAACTCCTTCTTGCTGAAAGTCTTTCTTCACGATCTTCCTCACTATGATTGAGGTATCATTTGCTCTATGTGGGCACTACTCTAATCACTAAGTATTTCGAAATCTCAAGGAAGAAGAGAGAGAGAGAGAGAGTGGGCGGCTAGGGTTTAGAAAGAGAAGGCTCAGGTTTTTCTCTGAATGAAAAGTGTAATTTTCTTGAAGCCTTCACTATCTATTTATAGCATTCCACTAGGGTTAGGTTTGAATTATTTGGCATTAAAATAATAAAAATATCAGATGATAAATGCTATAAAAGTGACCGACCCTTGGCAATATGGAATTGGGCCTCACTTTTTGCAATTTTGCAATTTTATCATTTTTGCATCTAATTTTCTCAAAAATGCCAATTTTCTAATTCAACCATTTAAATGTCAATTCTAACTATTTAATAACTATAAATAATTATTAAATAATATTGTCATTTATCATATTTATTAATTGAACCATACAAAGTATCATAATTAACAAAGATGCCCCTAAAACTCTTTCTTTACAATTTCGCCCTTACTTAGTGAAAAATTCACAAACAGACATAGTCTAATTTGAGAATTATAATTGATTAATCAAAACCAATTATATGAGTCTTACAAGCAATATTATCTCAACTGGTGGGGGGACCATGGGTCTATATAACCGAGCTTCCAATAAGCAGATCAAGAATTTATAACCTAAATTCACTGACTTATTAATTCTTCGTTGAATCCACGCATAGAACTTAGAATTGCACTCTCAGTATATAGAATGTTTTATATGTTCCACCATATAGACACATCATTAGTTATCCATTGTTATAATCCTAATTTGATCAATGATCCTCTATATGAATGATCTACACTGTAAAGGGATTAAATTACCGTTACACCCTACTATGTATTTTATCCTTAAAACACTTAACCCCGTATAAATTATATTTCAGCTTATGTGAAATGAGTACTCCACCATTTATTTTCGTTTGGTCAAGCTCGAAGGAGATCACCCTTTACTTACTATTCGCCAGATAGAAGCTATAGATTCCATGTTTATGTTAGCGCTCCCACTCAATTGCACTACCGTGTTCCCAAAATGTACGTATCACCCTGACCTAAAAGTAGGCTTAACTAACAAATCAAAGAACACGAATAGCCTCTCGAGATTGAGCCTAATCATAACAGGATTAAGATCATTTGATCCAGGATCAACTAGGCGATATTGACTTGAATAGATATTACGGTAAGTTTAATAAATCTAAGTCAAAGTTCAATATCGGTTCCTTCCGATGCATACTCCATGCACCCAACGTGAGCTTTACTTTAACCAATGCTCTGGAAAGAACATAGCATTTCTCCAAATGCAAGTAAACTCTGTTTTAGATTATCATATCAGTAAAACCCTATGTCTGATAAATCTAGGAAACTTTATTCACATAATCATGTTTACTTTTCAAAGTGTTGACAACACAATAAACAGGATCAAGTATATGAAAAGGGTTTCAGATGAATTTATAAATCAAATAAACAAGCAATTGATAAGGTGAACCAAAACATACACAAATGAATGAAAAATACTTCTGTTTTCTTTATTGATGTTGAATAAAATAAATTACATTGAAATGGAGTTTTATTTAGGGCATAAAACCCAACAATTTAACCTTAAAATAAATAACTGTTATTAATTGAATAGGTCCAATAACTAAATGGACCTTAATAAAATCTATCATGGTATGACATTTTATTTAGCAACAACCTATATGCATCTATATAATAAAATAAACATATAGGCTCACACAGGCACACATTTGGATGGATCATATCATGTTGCTAGGTCATACACAGATAAAAAAAGATTGTAAAATTTACCTGTTACAAATTATTTACTTGACCAATGGAACCATGAGTTAAAATCAGATCATTGGATCTGTCAACAAGTTAACCATGGCTATTTGCAATCAAGCAATAATAGATTTTAAAAACTTACAAACAAGCTAAAACACATACTCCTGCAACAAGGTTAGCTGGATAGTTGGATGTAGGATTTATTTAATTTTAAATAATTAAATTTTGAAAAATAATTAAATAAAAAAATATTTAATTTTTGAATATTTAAAATAATATATATATATATATTTTCGAAATTAATAATAAAATAATATTTAAAATTAAACGTACAATTTTGAAAAATTAGGTTTCAACTAACCTAAATATCATTTCAAAATTTGCTAACTACTTTTAAAAATTTAATGTTATTTTATAAATAAAAATTAAAAAAGATAAATAAATATCTTTTTCAGATTTTATGATTTAATTTAAATAAGTAAAATAACAAAATTTAAAAGTTAGCAAAATATCTTACTTCTATTAAAATATCATGATTATAGTTATCTTATTTTAAATTTAAATAAGGTCAAATTATCTAAAAAAAATTAATTTTAAAAAATTTAATATCTAACCTTAAATTTTAAAAATAAGATAAGATATAATCAAATTTAAAAATAAGATAGATAATTAAGCAAAAAGATAGATATTTACTATTTTCAAATTCAAATTACACTATGTTGCCCCTGATTTTGCCCAATATACGTGGACCAACCAGACAAGGACAGGTGGATCAAGCAACTTATAATCCAAACTATTTGCTAAGTCTTTATGCAATAAAGAAGCATCCGGGATATATCTCCCGGAGAAGGCATATGGAATCTCATATGCTCCCGGATGCCCAAGTAACGTTAAGGCATCTCCGCGAGGTGTCAGGTTTCTCCTGAGCAATCAAGTCGCATTTAATGCCGCATGGGAGGAAGCATGTTGGGACTGCTACACGCAATAAAGTCTAACGGCACAACCTCCAACCAGCAGCTACAAAGTAATGATCATTTAAGTCTATCGACGGCTACACTGTGAAGAGTCACATCAGTCAAAAGACAATAAGGACATTCCACATAAAAGCCCTACAGCACCTAGGGATTTGACCATGCATTACTCATGGTATATTCATTGGGAATGCCAAACTTTATGGACACTTACAGATACACTTGTACAATAGTTCTGGGGATCACCCCACCAAAAACATTATAAATACCCCCTCAAAGCTCATTAAATGGGATCGAGAATCTTGGGCAGCATAAGAGTAAGAAGAGTAAATACTCACCAAGAACATTCTCTGTATTTATAAGGGTGAAACATCCACCAAATATATTCTCTGTATTAAATACATCCATAAATACGATAGACTCGTGGACTAAGGCTCATTAACGCCCCAACCACGTAAAAATCCTTCTCTAATTTTCTTACAGCTCTATAATCTTATAATATTTTATTGGTTGCCGAAAACCTCGGTCAACACACTAATATCATGAATTAAATTAAAAAAATATTAATTAATTTAATTATGATATTTAGAATTGAAATAGGAATAGTAAATGTCTAAATACAAAACTACACAAAAATCGAAAGTTAAATCCATGAAATAGCATGAAAAATCGAAGAAAAACGAAAAAAAAAATGTGAGTTGTACGGACAGTAGGCAAAGCATACTGGCCGCGCGCGCAGGAGGGAGTGCACTGTCGAGAAATATCGGCGCAGCAGGAGTGCTGCATGATTTCCGCGTGCGGATGGGCGTGATTCAGACAAGCGCTCGGTCGATGCCTGTCTGAACGCGTGCTGTCCGAGGGTGTCACCCTCGTCCGCGCGCGTGAGTGAGTGCATCGTCCCTGATATTTTTCGAAACTTCAAAAAATCATAACTAATTCAAATTAAATCGAAATTGAGTTCTGTAAAAAAAAATTACTTAATTTTTTCCATACTATCTAATAAAAATAATTCCAGAAACAGAATTTCAATTATTTTTCACGAAAATTCACAAACATCAATCAATCATCAAATAACACTCAACACAACATGAAACCATCCAAATAACAAACAATCGTTTTAAAGTCCAAATTTCTTGCAAGAAAATCAATTACCATGGCTCTGAGGCCAGTTGTTGGAATTTATTTTACCAGGATCTTAGATCTACTCACAAGTATGTTGTTTAACACCCTAAATATGAACTTTCTAAAACGATAAATAAACACATATAAAGTTAAGAAAACCTTACATTGATGCAGCGGAATAATGTCTCCTTCCACTCAGATCTCTAACCCTTGTATCCTTTCTGTCGCATAGTATTATCAAGATCTGAGCCCGAACGTCCTTCTCTTTGTGTGTGATCCTTCACAGTCTTCCAATCTATAATTGAGGTACCACTTGCTGTGTGTGGGCACTTACTCTATCACTAAGGTTCGAAATTTATGAAGAAGAAAAGAGAGAGGGATGATTTCGGCTATAGAGAGAAAGGGGAAGGCTCAGTTTTTCTGAAGAGAGAATTTTCTGACAGAAAAGGTTATTTTCAACTTATGATTTGACTGAGCCATCACTTTTTATTTATAGGCAACTACTAGGTTTAGGTTAGGAATTATTTGGCATTAAAATAATGAAAATATCAATTTGAAAAACCACTTTAAGTGGTCGGCCATGGTGTGTAATGTGCCCCACTTGGTTTTTACAGTTTTCACAAATTTTATTTCTATTTTCTCAAAAATACCAATTTTCCAATTCTAACCATTTAAATGTCAAAACTAATTATTTAATAACTAAAATAGATTATTAAATAATATTGTCATTTAATTTAATTATTAATTAGACAGATAAAGTCTATTAATAAATAAATAAACCTAGAAACTCTTTTCTTTACAATTTCGCCCCTGCTTAGTGAAAATTCACAAATTAGACATAGTCTAACTTTAGAATCATAATTGATTAATCACAAATCAATTATTGAGTCTTACAAGCAGTATAGTCTCAACTAGAATGGGGATCATGGATCTATATGCTGAGCTTCCAATAAGTGAACCGAATTTACTAAGTAAATTCCTACTTATTAGTTCTTCGTTGAATCCATTCTTAGAACTTAGAATTGCACTCTCAGACTTATATAGAGCATATTATATGTTCCACGATATAAATATGCTATCTCATTTAACCATTGTTATAATCTTATTGTGATCAAAGATCCTCTATATAGATGATTTACATCGAGATGGGATAATTTTACCGTTCTCACCCCTCAACGTATTTTGCCCCTTAAAACACTTAGCTACCTGTAAATGATGTTTAGTGATCTAAGAATTAGTCACTTAAACAAGAGCTCATCCATTTACTTCTATTTAGCTAAGCTCGAAGGGAATCATCACTTGACTTCTATACACCAGTAGAAGCTATAGATTCCATATTTATGTTCAGCACTCCCACTCAATCATACTATCATGTTCCCAAAATATACGTATCACCCTGACCCAAAAGTAGGCTTAACTAATAAATCAAAGAACATGAATAGTACTCCTGAGTTGAGCCTAAGCATATCAGGATTTAGATTTTTTTAATCTTAAGATTACCTACTGATATTGACTTGGAAAGATATGACGGTAAGTTTATAATATCTTAACTAAGTTGCAATATCGGTTCAGTCCAATGTATACTCCATACATTCGAAACTAGTATATTTTACCAATGTCCTGGAAAGAACATAACACTTACTCCAAGTGTAAGTACACATCATCGCTGATTATCACATTAGTGTAAATCCAAAACACTGATGAAACAGGGACTAAGTCTTTTGATTCATATGATCACAATCACATTCCACTGTGTTGACGATACTGTAATTGTGAATAAACATATGATCTGGATTTAACTGATTTTGTGTGTAAATGTAATAAACATATTAAACCATTACCATGTAAAACTCATGCAAACATAAATCACTTCAAATTTCTTATATTGATAACTAATCAGATTGTAAAGGGTTTTATTTAGGGCACAAAACCCAATAATAAAAAATTAAAATAATAAGAGAATTAAGGAGAGAATACATAAAAGTATTTGGGATGATTATAGAGCGTCATGTCACCGTCTTATTTCTCTCCTTTATATATAGGAAAATTTGCGACATAAATACTATATGTTTAAAATTTTATACACTTAAATAACGTATTTTTTTCGACAGATTAAATACCAAACGTTTTATTTTGGCTCTTTCTGTTACTACTATTCTGTTACTTATAAAAAGGAGCACACGTGTAAGGCTGGGATTAAATCCCATTATTTCATAAAAAAATTAATACATCAAATATTTATTTTTAATTAATATTACCTAAATCTATTCCTAATATATCTTTATTAAATTAAAAAAAAAAAACAAACACTGAAAAAACTCAAAGCTGCGACTGAAATCGAACCCAGAAAACCCCCAAATCGCATCCCTAACCCCCCAAATCTCACCTCCCACCGTCGAACTCACAGACGATAAGAAAGAGGAGATCGACGAACGCGACCAGACCCAATGACAAACCAGAAGCACACCGACGACAAGGATGAAGCTGAACCACTGCTTGAGCCGCCTACCCAGATGAGCACCATCTCCTCTCTCGCTGGTGGACAGATCTAGAAGAAGAAGAGACCTTTTTATTTTCCATCTTTTTGTTTGGTAATATTTATATTTTCGGCTATTATTAATGTCAATGTGTTGAATCGTTGGAACTTTTTTTTTTTTTTGCTTTATTTTTGTTTGTAAACCTGCTTTATTTTTGTTTGTAAACCTAGATTTGATACGAGATATAGCTAAAAATTTTGGTTTGTGAACTATCATTTATTTTTTTCTTAGATTTGCCATGTTTTGTGTTTACTTTTTATTTAATTTCAATTATTAGTGTTCTTATGTTTTGAAGAACCTTTCTTCATTACTTTGTTTAGAGGCTGGTTTGCTCAAGAAAAAAAATGATAGATGAAGATAGAGAAATCTAGTGATTTGTTTTTAATTAATTAGTTATTGAGTCATTAAAAATCTAATTTAAAAGAAATTAATTATTATTTTATTTTTTATTAAATATTTTAGGAATATATTTAAGTTTTATTAAGGGAATATAAGTTTTAAAAATACATATTTGTTTTTTTAAGAAATATGTGAGACTCTTTATATATATACCCATATATATATATATACTAGGTGATTGTTACGTGCCAAGCCACGTAGTGTTAGTTTTATTTAGTATTTTAGTTTTTTATTTTAATTAATAATTAAAATAATATAATTATTTGAACGATTTGTTTTATAAAAATAAAATATGTGTCAGTATATTTAGTAAGTAAAACATAGTTGTGTTATAATAATGTATGTTATTAATAGTAAAATGTACATTAATCTTCTAATTGAAAAAAGTTCTATTATCTCATTTCATATCTAATAACAGCTACACAACTATATATTTATAGACTTTCACATTCTTTGCAAATTACTAATAAGCACCAATAATATTTTCATATTCTAATATTTTTCAACCTTCTCCTCTTGGTGGTAAAATTAAAAATAAAACTAAAAATAAGCACAAACATATAAGGTAAATAAGCACAAACATATAAGGTAAGCACAAAAATCTCTAAGCCAACACAATCAATCTTCTTTTATATTATCTTTTCTAGATATTTTATTTATATTTTTCTTTTTTAAAAAATAAATAAAAAAATTATTAATATTCTCCAAGATAGGTTTGTTAGAGAGATATGTGGCTAAGATGATTTTTTTAATTTAAAAAGAGATTATTAATATTTAAAAGATTGTTTATTTAAAAGATTGTTTAATTTTTTAGGTTTAATTATTGGGTTTATTTTTTAACGGGAGATCAAACTTAATCGTTAAATTTAAACCAAGAATGTTAAACCAAGAAATGTCGTTAGATAGACACTTTTAATATATAAAGATATAAACAAATTTCTCTTATATATATCACACACTTCACTTTTTTTATTTTTGTAAAATTTAACAAAATTTTCAATATAAAAATTAAAAAAACTGTCATTTATACTGTATTTTTTATTTTTACTTTCATTTTTATGTTTTTTTTTATTTTTTTTTTATTCTATAAAAGTTATTTCCATTTGAGGTTATATTGTTTCCATTTTGAAGTTATGTTATTTCCATTTTATAAAATATACTGTTTTTATTTGGAAGTTATATATATATTTTTTTTATTTTTATAAATAAATAAAAAATTAATTATAAAAATGTAAATGAAAAAAGAAATTTTTACATGAAAAATCTATTTTACACAATTTATTACAAAATTACTCATACACGCTTATACCTACTTTTTTACTTACAAAGTTTGTTTTATTACACATATACCACTTAGTCATCATTCCATCCATCATCAATCAAATCCTACTCTCTTCCCTCTCTTTTTTCATTTTCTATCAATCAATCCATCATTTCACTCTTTTTTTTTCTTCTTTTCTTTTTATTTTTAATTTTATTTCAGTTTTTAATTTTTAATTTCTAATTTTATTTCAGTTTTTAATTTTTAATTTTTAATTTTATTTCAGTTTTTAATTTTTTATTTTTAATTTTATTTTCAGATTTTATTTTTTAATTTTTTTTCCATAACAATTCTTCTTTTTTTTTATTTTTAATTTTTAATTGTAAAGCTAGTTTCTTATATATTGTTGCTTAGGTCTAGGATTGACTTCTATCAATCAATCCATCATTTCACTCTCTTTTTTTCTTCTTTTCTTTTTATTTTTAAGTTTATTTCAGTTTTTAATTTTTAATTTTTAATTTTATTTCAGTTTTTAATTTTTAATTTTTTTACATAACAATTCTTCTTTTTTTTTTTTTAATTTTTAATTGTAAAGCTAGTTTCTTATATATTCTTACGAAGAAACGGACCTTAATAACATATGGAGCGACTGTGTAGAGAGTAAAGCCAGAAAGAGTATAGACAACAAAAGCTAACACCTGAAGACAAAATCAAATAATAAAGAATAGTCGAAGTCAAGGAAAGTGTTCTGAGAAATGAAAAATATTTTCACTAGTTTTAGGCACAATCTTAGGAAATCATTGTGCTTCTTATGTATGTTTGCTCAACAAATAATGCAGAGATTTCATTGTCAACGTTTCTGGGAAAAAAGCTAATGTTGGTGCTGATGTTCGAACCGAGGTTTGTTTTCGGTTTCTTTTTGGTTTTCTCCCATATTTGAAATTTTACACCTTCTGTATGTATTTTTTTAATATGTTTTTTATCTAGTTGTTTCCTGTCCATTTTTATATCATCAATGGGTAACAATGAGATTTATCATGGATGTTGATGTTCAAAGAGTTTTTCCTGTATTTTAGTTTGTATACAGTTGTTTTGTAGTTTTATTATAGTTTTGCTACTTGCATATGTTATTTCACTATAAAATTAATATGCAACTATTTGCACAAAACTTACTATGTATAACTACTATTTCTTAGTCCCCATCAAATTAAATTCTTGCATAATATATAAACTATCATAAAACGATAATGCAACTATAAGGCAACTATTTGCACTTGCATACAGTTGTTTTGTAGTTTTATTATAGTTTTGCTACTTGCATATGTTATTTCACTATACAATTAATATGCAACTATTTGCACAAAACTTACTATGTATAACTACTATTTCTTAGTTCCCATCAAATTAAATTCTTGCATAATATATAAACTATCATAAAACGATAATGCAACTATAAGGCAACCGAAACAAAAAATAAATCAAAATGTAACTGTATATAACGTAGATGTATTATTCATGAGGTTTTTTTAAAAATTTTCACATCATACATTGTTTTGAATTTGGTGGGAGGTCCAGATCTGTTTGTTACAGATCTACATTTCATGAATCTGGATTTCGATATTAGGGGGAGTTGTTTTGATCGAATAAAACAGAAAACAAATGTGTAATTTCAGTTTCTTCACAGTTTTTCTGATTTTTTTTTCGTCATTTTCAGTTTAGATCATTGCAGGTATTCTTTTCCAGTTGATTTTGCCAGAATTAATAGTTGTATTTTTCTCGTTTTGGTTTCATTTTGGTTGCTTTGCGGTTTTGAAACGAGCGCGTATTTTCATCTTCATGGTTCACTCTGTACAGCTGAAGGCTTAGTGCATGTGGTATTTTTGTAAATATTTGTATGTGGACTGTATAAATGTTTAATGGGCCGGCCCAAAGTATTTTTGTAATTTTTTTTCCTTTTTTGTATTTTTTTGTTTTTTTCCCATGAAAAAATCCAATAAATTAAACGTAGAACTGCTCAGACAACATATTATTTGTGTGGATTTAAATATGAGAAAAAAAAAATACAAAGTAAACGGACCCCTATATTATTCAGATAAAAACGACCCCATAAAAATACTAAATATACACATGAACCTTACAACCTATTGCTAATGCTTCCCTTTTAATAGAGTAAATTTTGAATAAAAACGAATGTCTTAATCAAAATTTCGACGAGTCCATATAATTTTTTGGTTGCACGAAGAATAATGCATGAAAAAGAAATAAAACTATCAGCATGAAAATGTCATAAAAGGAGCTTAGTTACAAACAATATCGTCTGATGTTTGCTAATAATGGTTATCTTAAAGCTAGCAAATATAACATCCAAGAGGAGAGAAGGTGGTAAATCATAATGACATGAATGGGGACATCTTGAAAAGCTTTCAAACCCTTTCCAAATAAATGAAAGAACGAATGTGAGAGGAGTGAAAGGAAACCCTAAATAACGGTTATGACGGAACAATTGTGTGTCTAATGAGTTTGTCGCTAGCACGACTCGAACGGTGTATGCATAGAATGTGCCATTATAATTAACAAGAGACAGGAGAAAATAACTAGAGCATAATATGAATATCTTCAAACTCAATTCATCATGTTGATGAGTACAAGACAATATGACAAAAATCATCAAGAATAACAAGATCCAAAAATGAAATATAGAAACAAAATTTTAACCTCCCTCACCTCCTAGCACGAAATCATACCTTTCGATCCATTCGTGACCATATATATATATATATATGTTCTAAGTCGGACCAGACCGATCATGGGAATAACTACAAAACTCGCTAAGTATCATCAATGGTTGGAAGACGCCACTGTACAAGGCTCTAAGTTTCATGTATTTGCCTATAAATCCTGTGATGAGTCGTTGACATCCATATATAGACCAGTTACCCTGCAAAGCCCAACAACAAATTTTCATCACTTTCAAATCATAATCCTTTTATTCTTTTTTTTTTCCCTTTTCCCCTTGAGAACAGGACTGACGAGCAGTTAAAGAGAAAATGTTTACAGATACTCTGAACACAAATAATCATATGACCATAATGCTAGGCTATAACATACCTGTCATACGACAAGCTGGCTTCACCTATGGTTCCTGCAACCTTATTTCGTACCTTTCTCACCAAAATCTGCAAGTCATAGAATACATATATAGATTCAACAGATGCTTTTCTCAAGGAGCTAATGACTTTGATGTTTCATTATAACAAAAAAAAACTGATAAATGTGAAAATTTATGAACTCTTTCAGATGGAATTTCAGTGCGATAGGCACCTGTACTTGATCGATAGGACCAGCTTCTGGATCCCGATTACGATGTACTACAATACCATTGTCACACTTGTTTATAAAGTGTGCACTTCCACTAATATCGTAGAGATTCGGAGCATTCCCTCCCCAATTTTGCAACTGCAAAGTAGCGTTGAATTATGTGTTTCTTCATTGTAGTGTGACAGAGAACTACTGTCAAATAAATTGTTGAGTGAAGCAGAGTATGCTTGGGTGTTTAAGGAAAAATGTGAGATGTTAATGACTTGCAAGACTTGGTTTTCGCAAGCCTATGGTGGCATCAGTTATGTGGAATTGTATGGTGATAGAAACATCAAGGATCATTTGATTGGAAAGAAATAAACATATCTCAAAAGGAAAAAAGTTTTGATGTGGCCTATTTGCAGAATAATATTTAAGTCTCTAGATTCTCTGCTTTCCTCAATCCCTCCTCATTCGGGAAACACTAGTTTTAAGTGCTTAGTTTCAATTTTGTTCTTTTTTTTCATTAGATTATATTTATTATTTTGGGAGAAAGTAAAATAGTGCAGTAGAGGAAACGAACCTGTCGAGGGTGTGCTACAAACCAGACATGGCAAGAGTGATGTTGAGCAAATCTCTTAACCTTGGTAAGCATCTGACTTACATACTCTGTTTCTGTTCTGTTATAAGTGAAAAAATAAAAATTACAAATTTCATAAGTGACAAGTGAAGGAAAAAAGAAGTTGAATTGTATAGCAAAGGCATGCAAATTTATTGTTAGGGATAGGTTGTAGCCAAATTAGCAGGGTATTTAAGTGGTGATAGAATATTATATAAACATGGAGCAGGTTAGAAAAAGGGAAAAAGAAGTGTGACTATATTGTCGGGAGCTTCGAGCTCTTGGGATGTCTCCAGCTCCCTCGAAGAACCTGGGCTACCACTTTCTGTATTTTTTTTTTTTTTCAATTTCAGCAATTACAATCTTGCTTTTTACGCAGTTCATTTCTACGAGAAGTCTAGAGTTGATAATGGCAATAGAGGACTAAATGAAGTTGGTCTTTTATGATTAGTGCAGATTCGAATGTATGATATTCGAGACACTAAAAATAAATAAAGAAATACAACCAGATGCAAACACACCCATAAAAAAGATGCAGTAACTCAACTGGTTTGGGGGACGCTGATGATCAAGCTCATTGTAAGGGTCAATTACTAGACCACGCACCCCATGTCTCAGAACAGCTGCTTTCGCAAGATCCAGAACCCACTTAATATTTGGAAGGGAATCGTCCTCACACCTAATTCGCATATGAAAGAAAAGGCGAATCATTACAGGCTTTTCATAAATTTTCAATTAAGATAACATTGCAGAATCAACTCATTCTTAAAACATTGACCTGCATCCATTCTAACGTTATGACCTCCAAACTTACTTTATATAATAGTGTGCTACCATAACATCTAAATTTTAGCGTAGGTTCAAGAAACATAAACAATTAATACAATCCAGAAAAAGTGAACGTAACAGAATAGTGGGCACCAAGTATGGGTTTTACAGCATAACTAACATGAACAATACATTAACTTATTACCGATTACCGTACGGTTTGCAGCTGAAACAGGTGAATTGAAGCTTCACACTCACCTTATGAGATAGAATGTGTCCTTAAGCCATTCCTTTCCTTGCTCAAACTCTTCAGCATCCATTCTTTCAGCACTGTCACCGTATCTTTGTCCAGAAAAGAGATCGAAACAAATTTAATTTCACTAACGGGCAGAATTTAAAAGAAAAATTATAAAATCCGATCAGTAATTTAAGAGCCAAATAATTAAAAGTAACAAAATCTGCAACGGTCAATCATATCAATCCTTATAGCACAATTACCCAGACCAATTCCTGATTAGATATCAATATTACCAATAAACTAGATTCAGTTGGTTGGTAGTAATTTTCATCAATATCAGTATCAGGATCAAGATCAGGTCCTGGTCTAGGTCTACCAATAAAGATTGATATATTACATTACAACCTATGCAACAATACCTACCAATAATTTTAATCTCACTTTTCTCTGATTTTTATTTGTCTTTTGTTTCTGCTCTACTCTATCTATCTCAAGTTTCTTCGTCCATTGTAATCCCTCTGTGCTAGGAAGACCATTGTGTTCCTCTTTCATTTTCCTTGTTATCCTTTTAATATATCAACTAGTTAAGGTTTGTTTTCTGTTTCTACATTTCTATTTTCTTTTTTTTTTTTATCTAAAACATTTCTATTTTCATTATTATTCATATCCCTAGTATCTTGCTCCGTGAATGAGAATTTGCTAGAATCAAGGTACAGAATACAGATTTCGGCACCTTCATTGATAAAGACAAGAGAGACGGGACAATATTCAATTTGTAGTTTTACTCTTTGTTCAGAGAGATGGGACAATTTAGCAAAGGACAATGCGTTTAAATAAAAGCATCTGTGCGTTAGATTTAGCATGTAATAACTGAACATCAATAAGTTGACAGTTCAAGAGAGTCAAAAAAAAAATAGACAACAATAAAAAGAATACACTATCTCTCAAACTCACCGTAAAGTAAAGAAAGGTTTTTTTACGTGTTTCTCCAAAAGTTTTCGTGCATGCTCCCTGACCTGTAAATTATTAAGAATAGAATGAATAAGACCAGAAACAGAAAAGATATGAAGACCATAATCAAAAAATGGAATTCAACCTATGAAGCAAAGGAGAAAGAAATGTAAAATCTAGAAGATATACATTGCCCAATTCTTTTGGATTTTCAAGAGTAAAAAATTCGAGGATTTGCCTTATAAGGAGGTTTGGGTTGCCATTTTAGGTTGTAACTCAGATTATAATTATTTATATCTTCTTTTATCAATACATCCTTGTTTCTTATATAAAATAAATAAATAATAAAAAAAAGATACAAATATTATCTAAATACTTTATCTATCTTAATTTGAATTTATGTAAAACTAACAAGACATAATAGAAATCCAAAAAGTTATCCAATCAAATTGGTAAGCTTTCTTAGATCAGATTCCACAAAATGACAAAATATCTATACAGAAGAATAGAAAATTCGGATTTTTTCAGTAATTAGCTTTACCTTGTTCTCCATTGAGCAAAGAGCAAATTTCCAACCCACATTATGATTAAGATTGCACAAAAGAGCATCAATCCACTCACTCTTCCCCGAATTAGGGACACCAGTTACAATAGTTAATTCACCAGGCACGACCTAATTAAAATTAAAAAACAAATAAGAATGAGAATAACATCATTTCAACATAGTATTTTAGATGTAGGAATAATAGTAATTAAACCACTCCACTTCGTGTTTTTGTGCATTGTAATAAAAGTTCACTACTAACCAAAATAAGGCCACCTGCATCTCTCAGTCTTTTCCTCACCAGCTGAATTCTCATATTTTAGTATCCTCTAATTCAATTCACTTTCGATTTCTTCTTTTCTTCCTTCCCACCTTTCTATTTTCCTAAAGGTATTTGAGTTCGTTTTCAGAAAAAAATAGTTTGGGCAATGACAACAAATTCTAACATAAATTATCAATGAGTGTGAATGAAAAGTTATAGTTTCATATTTAAATTATTTACCAAAAGAAATATTTCCTTAGGAATAGGTGTGTAATTTTATAAGTGAGATATTCAAGAAAGAACTAGATACTGCTTCCCACTCACTTACCAAACAAATGACAGTGCTAGTAATGGGTATTAATTAATGTAGAAATAATGTGCACCTAAAGCAGCTGAAGGTATTTTCTAGCATTTTTTTTCTTTTCAACTGTAGACAAGATAGCCAATATGCTTACATTGTATAACTCGTTCAGAGACTTCCATCCAGTTGAGGCACCAAACCCATATCCAGCAGTGCCATAATAATATGCATCTATTTCATCGAAGTAATCACTGAACTTGAACAGCCCACGTATGGGGTATAATTCAGCATTCTCAATAACTTCTTTCAGTACATCAGCACCCATATACATGAGTACCTGTAAAAGCATTTTGTACATAATTGTAAGGTTCACTTCGGAGAGACAGTAAATCCCAATAAAAATAAAATAAAATAACTCTTCAGAAAATGGCCACAAAGTTTTTTTTTTTCTTGATTAACGAAAAAAAATGCATTTACTTTGTAAATACAACTTTCTCAAATATGCAACATAAAATAGTCAGTATTTTCATATATTAAATAAAAGGTGTTCATTAGTAAACATATTTGTTATCAGTTGAAGTCAGTTTTCGAAGAAAATTTGTTTCCTTTGATTCGTAATGCACAATATTATTATTAACTGCCTCAACTGAAAAAGTATTATTAATAAATGCTTACACAGTAAAAATTATAGGAGCAAAATATTTGCAGTTGATAAGTAATAAGTAAAGCCTGACTAGTTGACTGACCTCATTTGCATCTTTAAAATAGGTATCGTCAGTTTTCTTTGGCCACTTGACTCGCCAACATCTGCAACATCAGTTAAGTCATTCATACTAGCACCAGCTAAAAATTGTTTCAACACAGAACAACACTACACTATCAACGAACCTCTCTCGTCCAAGCCGACGCGCTAGCTCTTCGGCCAAGGCTTGGCCAGGTGTATCTCCATCAGTAGCAAGTATAATGCGTGATGCCTAACATAATTGGCAAATTTAGTAAAAACCTGACAACTCCAATAGTATCGTGAGTATCGTGTCTTATGCACAAGAATAATTTACGAACCTTCTTTAAGTACTCTTTACAGTTCCACAAGTACGAATACTTTGTGTCCTAGCTTTACAGAAAACAGATAGAAAAAAAAAAAACATCAGAGCCATTCTGATGAACAAGACAAGAAAAAATAACAAAGAAAATAAACAAGAACTATGGTAAGTAGAAACTAGACAAGATCAGATGGCAATGATAAAATGCAAATGATGTTGTGAGTGTTATAGCCAATGGTCCTTAAGTACGAAATTCATATCAGATACATAAAATACTTTGAGGGCGGAAAAGAAGACAGCTACGTGTCAAAGGGTGTGTTCGCACTTATTAGAGTATCGAAATACATATCCCTTGCTTATGTTTCAGTTAAAGTTTTAGAAGCAGATGAGGATATGCAAAGTTACAAACCTCGACTTCGAAAGGAAAAAAAAAAAAAGAAAAAAAACATATCCCCAAAATTAAGTGATCAATAACACAGACATAGACCCATGAATTCAGAAAGCAATGAAAAACAATTAGGAACATAAAAAGTAAGCAAAGTACAGAAGGATCGTGTATATATATATACACACAAATATATATCTTCTTGGACCAAGATTTGCAAATTCACATCAATTGGAGAGTAAGAAAAGGGAAAATAGTTAAGACAGTATTGTTGAAGGAAAGAGCTTCAATTACTTTAGACAAGCCTTTAGGGAACAAATGAAAATTTGTGAATAAAAACTCTTTTTTGCTGTTCCCAAAGAACAAGCGCCAGAAATTGTCAACTGCTAAAAATTTGAGAGGGTAAAAAGCAAAGAACTTAGGTGTTGTATGGTTTCATTGTAATGTAATGGTAATGAGAATAATAATAGTAATAGAAATGATATTGCAATGCTTGGTTTATTTTTGGAATGACATTGGAAACTTGTTTAGAAAACAATGCCATGTACCGTTGCTTGATCTCATAGCAGAGATCTAATTATAAAAACAGTTTGTTCAGTTTCAATAAGTAAACCTTTACACACACGCACACACAAAAGAAAAATAGTAACAGAGACATTAATAATAGATAGTTTTCATGGATTTAGGTTTAGGATTTAGTATTAATGAAATCTTTATTTTTTCTTATAATTATCCCTTTTTGTAATTTGTGGATTTAATTCCATTTGCAATGAAAAGATGGTTCTTTGTTTGAGACATTAACAATAGATGAAGAATACCAAAGTATAAAGGTAGGCATTCCTCATTGTCAATTAATACAGAATCATAGACAAATCCTCTAATAATGAATAATGACACAAACCTGTTCTTCAGGTGGCAAGTCCTTTGTGGAAGCCGAAGGAGGTGCACCATCAGGGACACTAACACAATTCCGAAATCCAGCTTCTTCCATTGCAAGCTTATCCATTTCACCCTCAACCTGTAATAAATTTGGAACAAGCATCAGGTAGTGTAATGATTTGGGGGACATCCGTTACCAGCAATGGTGGAAGACGTACAATAATAATATCATTAATATCCTTTATATCATCCAGGCCATAGAAAATCTTCTCAGTATCCGCTTCCTGGAAAAGAGAACAAGAAAAAGATAACATGTGAAATGTAAATATAGCAAGAAATCAATTGAACATGATAAAAAAAAAAATCAAGTGAACACGATATATATATTACAATTATTTCAATCAAGTGTATAAGCATGTATAATTGAACCACACTAAACATTTAAGAGAAAAATACTGTATTAAGGGTTTTAAAGTATTAATTTCAAAAAGTAAATTTAAAACAATGTACGCATGTGTTTACTTATAAATACAGTTATGTTAGTGAATACATATACACGTAGCAGACATTTAAATTTACACATGATGCTTATACTAATATTCAATTTAAGGATGATTAAAAGAACCTGCCAAAACTTCTTGTTGATGTCTCGATACTTGCAACTGATAAGTGATCCTTCTCGCCAATATGTAAATGCAATGGCAATCTGTCAATAAATTTCAGAAGACCATAAGGCAACGAATAGCCGCAAATGAAACAATGTTACCCAAAAGATATGGAGCACCATTTAGATAGATCCTACCCTAGCTGCCTCTCTTACAAATTTATAAGAAATTGAGCCACTAGGAAAGGCTTCTGTAGAACTATCCCCTTAATGGTATATCAAAATTCCACAAAATTTCCTTCAGTGCTTCACCTGCTTCCTATAACTGTCTCCAGTGCACCAGTATTTTTTATATTTTCTAAGCTCTCCAGCCTCTCTGTTTTTTACTCTCCAATTTTTGGCACAATTCACTTTTTACAGTAATATAAACCAGCTGTTATGTCTCAAACTCAACTAATACTCCAATAAATGGACAACTCTCTTCATATAAAGACTTATCCTTTCCATGTGCATGGCTTTGATTCATAATCATATTTCGAGTACCATATACAGCAATATCTTTTTCCAAAGGTGATTGTTAAATTGGCAAAGACTACCTTTTGCTTTTCCTATAGAGTTTTCTAGGGAAGAAACAGATGTGTAATTCCAGGGGCATCTTAGTGATTACACTGCTTCTAATGTTGTGTTTAAACCAAGAGTTGACTCTAGTAACAAAAAAACAATATGTACTATAATTTTTGTACATGTGTGCTATTGTTTAATGATACCTTAGTTACACTTCATACTATATTATGATAAGTCTTTCAAGTGTTAAATACTGTATAAGTAACTGGTGTAAATATAGCTTGCTTGCCAGTTGTCCATTTCAGTTTGGTTTTGACTGCTAAATACGAAAACATATACATCATATACTGTTCTGATACACAATGAAAATGCAAAAACATCTTATTTTAAATAACATTTGTAGATCTTTTTCTTTACTCAACATTAGAGTGCACCTGATCACCATAACATCTCTGCATGACTGCATTTCTTTCAAGTGTTTCCTTCGAAATCATTCTCTCTGCAAAATAAGAGACTAGCTGAAACAAAAGAAAGAATAAGAATTAGGGGAAAGACTACACATTACAAAGCCATGCACTTGACAGCTCAGCTTATCTAGTAACTGAAAATCAAATTGGTAGGCAAAGAGGTTTAAAAGAAAGAGGTTAAAGAAATTATAATATAACAACCTCTTCGCAAGGTGGCTCCAGTTGCAAGCTCTCCACTGTTATTTCTCTTTTTATCTTAATTTTGGTGGTTTTGCTAGATGTTTGATACGATGACTTACTATTTGCGAAAGGCTGCAACAAACCAGCATGGCTTGGCTGATTACTAATCCATTAATTTCCAAAACAATATTGTAAGAAATATTCTTAAATACAGCTCGGAGGAGGAGGCAATGCCAACTTACTCTTGTGTTACCTGTCCACCCACATTTTCCCCGAAAGCACGTCCACACAGCAGAACTTCTAAGAACCAAGCATACCCAATATAATTAAGCTTTGGAATCTTTTAAGGAATAAAATTTATAATGTGAATAGAAACATACCCATCTGGTTCGATAAAAAGAGATAAGCTCTTCTCCCCAGAATCACCACCCGAGCACTGCATAAATAGTGTTAAAGTTACCACATTACAGTACATTAAAATATCTCAAATAAACGAGAGAATTTCAAGAAAAGATATTACCTTTATACAAATTTAGAATCTAAAACCAATCAAATCACATGAATACAACATAAATTGCTCTTAGCCAGATTGGCAGATTAGTACAAATACCAAACAACACCAAAATAATAATAATTAGTAGGCTCTCCTTATAATCTTACAATATTTGGGAGTAAGAGAAGTATAGTACTTGCTGCTACATAAGTATCCAGAAAAGACTAAAACTTTAGACTCTGCGGGGGCAAATCACATGCAAAATCTCTACACTTGTGATATACAGCTAAGTTGTCTAGAGTTTAAACTTTAACAATCATCGAAGCACAATAAAATCCTATGGACTGAAAAACTAAAACCAGTTACTAACAAGTTACAACTAGACTTGGAAAACTAAAGACAATCTCAAATAAAGCATTAAACCCCATAATTCCTAATCAAAACATCCCAATATAAATCTAAAATGCAGGGGCAGAAGTGAAACTACCATTGGACAAAGCAAATGGTTGAACTGCCCAGGTATAGATATGTCACAGTCCACACCAAGGTCGCTCAGTTTATTCTTCAAAATCTCAATTTTAAGAGAAGAAGCCTCCTCCGTGTTCTCCAAAAAGACTACATAGGAGTAAAGCTTAGTTAACATTCACATAAATACCAACATGGGCAGACAAACAATCTTCTACCTCCTTCACTGTACTTTCTCAAAGTAACTTTTTTAATAAAACAAGCACATGATTATCTTTATTATAATCATAAAATAAAAACCTCAAACAGATAAAGCAGACATGGGCTTAAAGGGTCATACCGGTTGGGGGGTCATTGACCTGAGATACATTAGAATACCCATTAGTCTTAAGACAGAAGGGCTGAATTCTGGAGTTGGGTTTTAGAGGAAAAGCAGAGAAAGAGAGTCTAAAAGTGTGGAAGAGCTGTCTATGTGAAGAAGGGGTTAAAGGGTTTGAGAAAAATGTAGGCTTGAGAAAATGGTTTGAGGCCATGAACACACTGGTCGAGGATAGAGAGAGCTTGTGAAGTGGACGATAAAGAAGACGCATGTCTATGCCAAAACAGCCAGGTTTTCTAATAGTTTTTAAGCGTTTCTATCACTATTTGGATATAGCTATAGGCTATAGCTATGGCTATGGCTTCTTCTTCGTTTCAAGCTTTCGAAAGAGGTTGTTGATACCTTGGGTTCTTAGAAGAGAAGATAAAAGGGAGAGTAGGGGTTTAAGGGCGCCTCTCTTTGTTTCCTTTCTCTCTCTTTCCTCACTTTTGTGGTGTGTTAGGGGGGAAGACGATGACCAGTTGAGCGCGCTTTTGCTCTTCCAACTCGAACACACCAAAATAGGTCCTTTTCTCTATTTAGTAATATTTTAGATAATTACAAACACGTCCATTAATTTTAACTAAATTGGATAACCCCATATTGTTTTATAAAATAACGAAACTCACCCCTATGATTTCACTTTGTTGTAAACAATTTCATAGTTCCCTCAATATGAGTTCAAACAGTTAAGGAGATTTGAGTTTTTATGCTTCTAAACTAGGAATGTTTAGCTTGTATAATCTAGCTTCAGAGAGAGTTGGAATTTAATCTAGTCATTAGTCTTACCCGTTTGGCACAGGTTTTGAAAAAGCTGAAAGTTGCTTTTAATAAAAACTGTGATAAAAATGTATTTGGTAAGCAGTCAAAAAACAGCTTTTTGAAAAAAATTTGGAAAAGCTACAACTAAAAGCTAAAGCTGCTCCAACCCAATTTTTTTACAAAATTATTTTGATTAAAAGACTATAATAAATTTTTTGTACGAAAACCATATTTATTTATTTATTATATATTAAAAAAATAAAAATATATAGAAATAAATTAATTATAATAAAATAAATAATTATTAAATCTCTTACTTTTTAAAACTAAGCGGCGCTTTGCTTTTAATTTTTTATTTAAAAAATTATCCAACTTTTATAATTTTTTTCATATTTTAATTTTTTTATACTAATTAAGTGATTATAATCATATATATAATATTTAGATATATGTATTATAAATAAAGTAACAGTTTTGAAGTTAAAAACATATATAATTTTGTTATTTTTTAAATATATAGACGGATAATAATTTTGTGATAAATATTAAAAATAGCAGAATGAACAAAGAAATTTAATATATTTTTATAATGAAATAATTGAAAAAATAATAACAATTTTTAAGTTTAATAAAAATGAGCTTGTGAATGATGGTATAGTTTTTATTTTTATTAAAAGATTATGGCTAATTAGTAATTTTTCCCCCCGAATTTTGACATGTACCAAATTATAACCCCTGAACTTTTTTGGCCATTAAATATTCCCCATGAACTATTGAGATTGTTAGATTTAAGGACTTTTGTCTAATTTTAGTAAAAAAATTCTAACATAGATGAAAGTTCAAGGGGCATGATTTAGTACATATGAAAGTTTGAGAGGAATAATTTGGTAAATATCAAAGTCTGGGGAGCATGGTTTAGTACATAAAAAATCACTGAAACAATAAAATTGAATGAAATTAGACAAAAGTCCTTAAATTTAATAATCTCAATAGTTCGGGGGGATTTTTTAACGGTCAAAAAAGTTCAGGGGACACAATTTGGTACATGCCAAAGTTTAGGGAGAAAAATTACTAATTAGCCAAAGATTATTTAGACTTTTTCTCTTTAGAAAAAAAATAATTACAAAAATAGTTTAATTGATAAAAGTTTTTATATCTTGACTAATAAATAAATAATTTTATTTTTGGTATTGATTATTAAATTATATAATTTTTTTGTGAATTTAAATTAGTTGAGAGGTAGTTTTAAAAAAAAAAGTTAGAAAGAAATTTTTTTATATATATATATACAAATAGTTTACTTTTTTTATATATAAAATTACAGTTTGGTATATGTTATACCCGAAATTTGGCTACCATTTCAATAGAGGACACATGTCAAGTTAAGGGGAATATGGATCGATGAAATTACTTTTAAGGGAATAACTCATTAATTGCGTAAGTAACAGAATATACTTGCAACTCGTTGATTATAAGGTCTTATGCAGGGTAAAGATATACAAACTGTTACCTAGTGTATCAACGAGAAACCATATTGCATTTGATGCATAAGGCAAGACATCGACTTGGTTACCCCTGGGAAGACAAAAAGCGATGCATATTGATTGTGAAAACACTTAGCGTACAATATATACAAACTAAGTATAACAGTCGGGTGGACTCAAGACCTCATAAGCGAGTCGCCTATCTTGCTATAGGAAGGCACACTCCTTTGACTTTAACCACTTCAGACGTCTTTCAGTGAGACTTATAGTCTTGACGAGTCAAAAGCTGACATTCAAATGACTGCTGAGGTATTCTTTGTAAATAAGAAATGTGATTGTCAAAATGAAGCGTTAAGCCTTCAAACAAAGAAGCAATGAAGCGTACATTGTCGACCTCGAAAAGATAAGAGAAAAAGCTCCAGCTCGCTATCAAGGTCATTGGAACTGAGTTCCTGTTGAGACATCCCAGAACCTATGATTTAAGACGTGTTTAAACACACAATCATTTTGACCCAGTAAAAGCGGATAAATCACAGCTGTGTGATATTCAAATAATAATCGCATTTATACTACGTAATATGTAATCAAACTCCATGATTTCAGGGGAAAAACGTTGTAAAGATTACAGTCTATTCTATAATTAACTGACTACTATGTGATTATAAGTAGAGGCAAGTTAGATCAAAAAAGGAACGAAAAAGTCATAAGGGAAGAAGGCCCTGAAAAAACCATCAGAAAATCTAATAAGATTGACTCGTCAACTATGCAGAATTTTAACTGCAAAATCACGTAAAAAATTATTTGTGTTCATACTTTTTCCTTTACTAGTTTTATTTTTCTGTGTGAGATTGTCACTATTAGGCTCAATTTTTAGTTAACAAAATCTGCGTTAACAGTATATAAAAAAAACATTAGAAAAAAATTGTAAATATAAATTAAAAGTATAAATATGAGCAAAGAAGAATAAAAACTAAAACGAATAAAAAATAATAAAGAATATAAAGAGAAAAATATTAATAATATTACTATTTGCTATCTTATTTCTATTTTATTATAGAAAATTAGACTGGACCTTGACTATTTGTTTAAAAGTATTAAAAATTATAATTAAATTTCATATAAAAAATTTTGAAAATTATATTTTATCTAATGCATTATCTTGATAAAAAAATTTATTATTTTTAAATATTGTGGCTTTTGTTTTTATGAAATATGATAAATATATAATTTCATATATCATAATTTTATTTATTATTAATTATTACTTTATAAAATTAGTAATTTAATAATTTATCTCATTTTTTATAACTCATTTGTTAAAATACTTTATAATTCATATGATATTAATTTATATTAAAAAATAATAATAATTAAACTTATTACGACTTATATATTGTTGATCCTTTTCATAATTTCTTAATTTGACAAGAAAAATAATCATAATTAACTTATAGCAAGAAAAACTAAAAATATAATATATTTTAAAAGATATTAAAATAATTACTGAATGATTATTATAATAAGAATTAAAATTGATCTTTTTAAACAAATGCATAAACAAAATAATAAGTCAAATTAATTAATATTTTAAAGATGAAAAATACAAAAATATTAGTCAAAATTATATATACACACAATTTTTTTATGAAAATATTTCTATAATTTTTTAAATTCGTATCTAAAATAATAGTACTACAGAGGGTGGGTCCATGTTGTCGGCCTGAGGTTATTTTTATCTTTTCAGCCCTTCATATTTTCTATGTATTTATACAATGGTAGTGGAGTACGATATATCTTGTACCGAGTACATTTATAGTTTATGCATGATGTTTAGTAAAAAAAATGTACAAAATATTAGGTACCTAGTACGTGCCTTTATATTTTGTAGTACATTGGTTAGAAAATTTTCTTATAACTCATGAAATTATGTGTTGTTATATATTGAGTTTTACATTGGTGTATTTGTTTTATTTTAATTAAGTTTTAGATTAAAAATTATCATAGAAATATTTTATTTTCACCTTATAAGATTGGTTTTTTTTTTTTTACCTTAAATAATTTAGTTGTTCGTCAATAATAATTTTAAGATTTGTTCAAGATGAGATAATTACCTTAAACACCTCAAGCATACCATGAATTAAATAAAATTAGGGTTTTCGAAGCAGTGATTTGTTGGAAGTTATTTTACCAGGATCTAGATTTACTAACATGTGATTATAATACTATAATCTAACATTCTAAATATGAATTTCTAATACGATGAAATAACACATATAAAGTTTACAAAACCTTACAGTGGTGGCATTGGACTATGATGACTCCTTCCGTTCAGATTTCTAGCCCTTGATTCCTTTCTGTAACAGAACATTATCAATATCTGAACTTGGATCTTCTCTTCTTCAGTTTGGTTGGATTTTTCATAATCTTCCACACTATGATTGAGTACTTAACTTGATATGAGTGGGCATGTACTGTATCACTAATGGCTCGAAATTGATGAAGAAGAATAAGAGGGGAATTCAAAATTACTATAGAAGGAGGCTCTCAATTTCTAGTTGTCTAACAAAGAATGAAAACTAGGTTATTAGAGTTGGATGAGAATGAGAGTCATCTTATTCCTTATATAGTATTTCAACTAGGGTCTAGGATTTTAATTATATGAAATAAAAAGATAAAATAATGGCTAAAAATAGAACCATACATAGTGGGCATTACTTTACAATTTTGTTATTTTATTCAACAATTTATATTTTCTTTCACTAATGCCATATTTTTTAATTTCAATCCTATAAATGTCAAAACTATTTAATTAATAATTATAATTAATTATCAAATAAAATGCCAATTAACTTATTTATTAATTAGACCTTACAAAGTCTCTCAATTAATAAATAAACCCTAAAACCTCATTTCTTCACAATTAAGTCCTTGCTTAGTGAAAATTCATAAATAAGACATAGTCTAATTTAAATATTAATTGATTAATTAAAACCAATTAACTGAGTCTATGATAACCAATGTCAAGATTAGTTAGTTAGTTTGTCTTGGTTCTGTTATTTTCGTTAAGCTTTTGTATTCATTTTTACCAATTCTGTTATAATTGGTTTGTCTTGTAATTGCTTCAGCTCTTTTGAGCTATATATATCAATAAAGTCCCTTGTATGGGATAAGCTTTGCTTCATGATTTTCTTCCTCTCTGTTCTACTCTGTTCTGCTTGTTTCATGGTATCAGAGCCTTTGACCTTCATCAATGGCTTCATTAGGCAACAACTCGTCTCGTGCAATTATGTATGATCCTACTGCACCTTCTGCTGCTACTGCCACTCCTTCTTGGAGTCCTTTATCTCATTCCCTGACGTCTTCTCTTACGATCAAGCTTGATTGAAACAACTTACTGGCATGGAAGTCTCAAGTTCTACCCACGGTGATTGGTCACGAGCTTGATGAAATCTTGCTCACGGATCTGTCTCCACCACGATATCTTGTTAATGGTGATCCGAACCCATCCTTCCCACAATGACGCAAGAAAGATTAGCTTCTTCTTTCTTGGATCAGGTCTTCAATGACGGAAGGTGTTCTTGGAACTGTGGCAAGCTATACCACTTCGAATGCAGTCTGGAAAGCCCTTGAACATAAATTCTCGAGTCAATCAAAGGCTCGATTATTACAACTCAAGAGCCAACTCTCTAATGCACACAAAGGTAACCAGTCTATCTCTGACTATATTGATAAACTCAAAGTTGTCTGCGATTCTCTTGCTGTTGCTGGCCATTTTGTCTCAGATCTAGATTTGGTTCTTCATCTGTTAAATGGTCTTGGACCTGAGTTTGATTCTATGGTTTCTGGCATAACTTCTCGAAGTGACACTCTGTCTCTTGAAGAAGTTCAAGCACTGTTATTGGCTCATGAAACTAGACTTGAAAGGCACACTACTATGATGGATTTATCAACTAAAATGGCAGCCAATCTTACTTTTGGCTCAAGAAATGGAATTTTCAGATCCAACATCAATGGAGGGAGAGGATCTGGTGTAGATTTTTCTTCAAGATTTGCCAATCGTGGCAACCAGCAAGCTTACAATTCAAGACCTGCCAACTTCAATCGCCCCCAATGTCAAGTTTGTATGAGATATGGGCACACTACCCCCACATGTCACTACAATAAGAGTTGGGTCACACCCAAAACTCCTACTGGAAATTCTCAACCCCAAGCCCATCTCACTGAGCAGATTATTGACTATGAGCCTGCTGCATTTGTTGCCAACACTGTCCCTGATTTTGGTGATGATCAAGGGTGGTTTGTTGATACAGGAGCTACTCATCACAATTCATACAGTGAAGCTCCTCTTGATAATGTGGTCCCTTATTCTGGCCAAGAAACAGTTGTTGTAGGTGATGGTAAGAAACTCCTCATTTCTCACATTGGTAAAGCTTTCTTGCATGTTAAACACTCATCATCTTTACAACTAAATTCTGTCTTACAAGTGCCATTTATTACCAAAAATCTCATTAGTGTTTCTAAACTTACTAATGATAATCATGTTTTTCTTGAATTCCATAAAACTTGCTTTGTCAAGGACAAACAAACAGGAGCTGAACTGGTCAAAGGGAAACTTAAAGATGGTCTTTACCTTCTTGGTGATGATGGCTCCTACCTGTCTCACACATCTGTTCAGTGTCATTTAGTTGAGTCTGATTGTACCTTAATGCCACATCAATGTAATTCACAATCTTGTATTCCACATTGTGGTCAACATTCTTGTAACTCAACAGATATCAATAAAAATTTGCTTTCTTTTTCACTCAGATTTTGATGTTGATGTCTATAATTCTACACTTTCTCATGATATAAACTTGTGGCATTATAAGTTAGGTCACCCTGCACCTGCTATATATACTAAAATCTTGACTCAAGCTAACATTCCTC
Organism: Cannabis sativa; assembly: GCF_029168945.1. Lineage (NCBI taxonomy): Eukaryota > Viridiplantae > Streptophyta > Magnoliopsida > Rosales > Cannabaceae > Cannabis > Cannabis sativa. The sequence continues at coordinate 50,309,107 of NC_083607.1, read as the reverse complement.
ACTCTCTAAAACACCTAAAGTTCTGTAATGCTTGTCAACAAGGGAAGAATCATAGACTTCATTTTCCCTTGTCCACTTCTAGAGCCAATCAATCTTTAGAACTCATTCACACAGATGTGTAAGGGCCATCACACAGATGTGTGGGGGCCATCACACATTGCTTCCAAGGATAATTACAAGTACTATATTGTTTTTATTGATGACTTTAGTAGGTTTTCTTGGGTTTTCCCTATGTTTGTCAAGTCTCAATCCTTTGAATTGTTTATTCAATTCAAAAGTTTGGTTGAAAAACAGTTTAATCTACCTATTAAGAAAGTTCAGGGTGATGGTGGGGGTGAGTTTCGGGTATTTGGCAAGTTTTAAGAGATCAAGGAATTTGGTTTCAACACTCTTGTCCACATACTCATGAACAAAATGGAAGAGTGGAAAGAAAGCATAAGCACATAACTGAGACAGGTCTTACTCTCCTAGCTCAATCGGGTCTTGACATGACATATTGGTGGCATGCCTTTCAGAGTGCTACCTATGGTATAAACATAATGCCCACCCCTGCTTTAAATCATTTGAGTCCTTTTGAGTGTTTGTTCCAACAGTCACCTGACTACAACATATTAAAGGCCTTTGGATGTGCATGTTTCCCTCATTTGAGACCTTATAATCACCACAAACTGGAGTACAGATCAGAAGAATGCATCTTCTTGGGATATTCACCCAAACACAAGGGGTACCTATGTGAAAATTCTAGTGGCAGGATCTTTATTGCTCGAAATATAGTGTTTAATGGGCTTGTCTACCCTACAACCAGAATCAAAAATTCATCTCAGGTAACTTCTAAAACTTCTATTTTCCCTACTGCTCAATTTTCTATGACAGACAATAATGCAGCTTCTAATAGTGTACCTCACTGTGCTTTTCCACCTGTGTTACATGAGTACAATGCTCCTACACCAGCAAAGAATCTGCCACAGTTGTTATACATGATCCTCTTGCACCAGCACCAACAGCTGATGCTGCACCAGTTATCATTGATGCTTCTGCACTAATTGCTAGTTCTGAAGCACATTCTGGAGGAGCTCTTGACACCACTCCTGTTGTTCACAATGAGAGTGACACCAGTGTGTCTGCGGTCTCTGGTATTGTCTCAAATTCCCCAAGGGTTACTCCTACATCTTGCTAACATAATGATACAACTGCTGCTGCTGCTTCAGGTGTTGCATCTGGTATTTCTGGTTCATCTATGCCCCTGAGAACTCACACTATGGTTACTTGGTCTCAAAGAGGAATATATAAACCCAAGGATTATTTAGCAACTCGACATAAGCTACCTGAATCTCTTTTCTCAATTGAACCTAGGTCTCTTAAAGCTTCCCTCAATCATCCTGGCTGGTTTGCTTCTATGAATACAGAATTTAAAGCTCTTATTTCCCAAGGAACTTGGACTCTTGTTCCATATGAACCACACATGCACTTGATTGGGAATAAGTGGGTTCATCGGGTTAAGCTTAATGCAAATGGCACTCTTAATTGATTAAAATCTCATCTTGTTGCTAAAAAGTATCTTCAAAAACCTAGCATTGATTTTGAAGATACATTTAGTCCGGTTGTGAAGCCTGTTACAATAAGACTTGTTCTTGATCTTGCTATCTCATCACAGTGGGAAATTCGACAACTTGATGTGGCAAATGCATTCTTGAATGGTCATCTTCAAGAAACCGTGTATATGAGCCAACCACAAGGTTTTGAGGATCCAAATTATCCTACTCATGTGTGCAAACTCAATAAGGCTCTATATGGCTTAAAGCAAGCCCCTAGAGCATGGAATGACAAGTTAAAATCCACTCTACTTGGCTGGGGATTTACAGCATCTAAGGCTGATACATCTCTCTTTGTGTATGGTACAGGTTCTAATATTGTGATCCTTTTAGTATACGTGGACGATATTCTTGTCACTGGCCCTAATACCTCCCTTATTCAGAAGCTAATTTTTGATCTGAACAATCAATTTTCCCTCAAAGATTTGGGACAAGTTCACTATTTCTTAGGTGTGGAAATGCATAGAACCTCTGAAGGTCTATATCTGTCCCAAACGAAGTATATAACTGATCTCTTACTCAAAGTTCACTTAGAAGGAGATAAGAGTTGTGCTAGTCCCACTTCCACCTCTCACAAATTGTCTCTGCATGAAGGGGCTCCTTTTGAAGATGTTACCTTATACAGAAGTACTTTGGGTGCACTTCAGTACTTAACCTTGACAAGGTCTGATGTTGCTTACATTCTCAATAAGCTGTCCCAGTTTATTCATGCTCCTACTCATGTACACTAGGAAGCTTGCAAAAGGCTCCTCCGATACTTAAAAGGCACCATCTCTGATGGAATTCTTCTCAAACCAGTACCTAGGCTGTCTCTTTTTGCCTATTTTGATGCTGACTGGGCTAGTTGTGTCGATGACCGAAGGTCCACTGGAGGCTATGCTATTTTTCTTGGACCAAATTTGATCTCATGGTCAGCTAAAGAGTAGCAAGTCGTTGCTCATTCCTCCATTGAGTCTGAATTTTGTGCGCTTACCAACACGGCTGCTGAAATTAAGTGGCTTCTTTCTCTTCTCAGTGAACTTCAAGTCAAGCTTGTTGATGTGCTTGTTATTTGGGTTGATAACCAAGGGGCTGCTTCATTGGATGTGAATTCCATCTTTCATGCTAGGTGCAACACACAATGAGATAGATCAGCACTTTGTCCATGATCAGCTATTGAATAAGGAACTTGATATGCGTTATATGCCTACCATTGATCAAGTTGTGGATATCTTTACCAAATGTCTTTTCAAAGAGCGTTTTCACTATCTCAAAACCATACTCAAAGGGGTGTCTACTCCTTTTCGTTTGAGGGGGGATGATAACCAATGTCAAGATTAGTTAGTTAGTTTTTCTTAGTTCTGTTGTTTATGTTAAGCTTTTGTATTCATTTTTACCAATTCTGTTATAATTGTGTTTGTCTTGTAATTGCTTCAGCTCTCTTAAGCTATATATATCAATAAAGTCCCTGGTATGGGATAAGCTTTGCTTCATGATTTTCTTCCTCTCTGTTCTACTCTGTTCTGCTTGTTTCAGTCTACAAGCAATGTTAAATGCCAAAAAATTACATATTAAATAGTATAAAAATATAAAATTAATTAAATTTTAAACAATATTTTCAAGAAATTAATGCAATATATTATTATGTTGAAAATATTTTATTTAGATTTAATTTTATCTTTGTTTATAGATACTAATTAGTATTTATGGCATAATGGAGAAAAAGAAATAAAAAAATTAGTTAAGAAAATGCATTATTTTTATTCAAAGAATTACAAATTAATTACATTTTAAATATATATTTTTATTAAAATTAATGTGATACATTTTATGTTGGAAATATTTTGATTTAATTTAATTTTGTTTGTGTTTTATTGAGAAGAATAACATTTGTAAAAGAAAAAGAATAAAAAGTTGTCAAAAATGTGGCCCAAAAACTATAAAAGATGGTATTTTGAGATCCAATAACAACACAAAAGACAAAAGCCTAAATGGGCCCAAAATCCTCTCCCAGCCGACATAGGTGCCACGTGGCACCTCCGAGTTCGTGCAGCAGAAGACACTAGAAGTAACTGCTCCTTTTCCCCCCAACCCGACCCACGCGCGCGTGTAGCACACGACGTCGTTGGTCCGGGCGTGTCACGCACGCGCCTGAGGCGCGACTGGGCTTCATCTGCTCGATTCCTCTTCAGCCCAAAAAGTCCACTTGCTCTCATTTTTCAACCAATCAAAGGATGACACGTGGCACTGCCTCACTCAAAGCAACCAATCAGCGGGTGCCACCTGTCACTCCGGTTTTAACTATAGTATTGACATTTTTACCCACATACAATTTGTAATAAGTTTAATTGCACATTAGTCATTTTACCTTTCTATAAATAGAAACTTAGGTTTTTAAAATTCAATACAGTTTCAGAGTTTCTATAAGTTTAATTATAAATGTAATTTTTTTTACAAATATATATAAATATGTGGATTAAATATGATTGGTTATTTTTACATGTCATTAATATTTAATCTCTGCAAGTATAGATTTTAAATTTTTCAATACAAATCAATTCGTATAAGTACGAATAGGATTGAATTAAGTATTTTATGAATACCCCTACTCCAATTCATTTTACTAAGTCGGAATCGAATGAAAGTGATAATTTCTTCTTTATCTAAAATTAAGTTGTCATCTCTCTCAATCCTAGAGATTGTGTTCTTTACTTTTCGGGCGCTTTACAAGTTGTTTAATAATCTTGAGTTGGTGTCCCCTTCTCTCTTGCCATTTACACTAGATTTCAACCACATTTCTTTCTCCTCTTTAAACACTGATAGGCTCTCCGGAATATATAACTGGAATAAACATCGAGTAAAATATTGAGTAATGCAAACTCTTTATAACCTTGCCAAGTCAAAAATTCCACTCAAAATAATTGTTCATGTAATTGTAAACCAAATATATAGTTTAAGTTAAAATAATAATAATAATAATAATAATAATAATAATAATAATAATAATAATAATAATAATAATAATAATAATAGTAATATTCATTTTAAAATGCTGTCAATTTATAACTGGTAGAATTAGTTAAACAAAAATTAATGTAAATCTTGTGGTAGGTGGTTTCACAGTTTACAGGGCTCAATAAAAAGGTAAGTTGTCTTGTAAAAACAGCAATATCCAAAGTACGTTTTGCTGAAATTAATTCTAATGAGAAAAAACAAAACACATGGAAATTACTCAAACTTTGGGGGGGAAAAACAACTCTTTCTTAACTCCATTCCACAAATTCTTGATCCTAAACTATGTGGCTGAGGCATAAGGTTTTATGCAACTAACACATTAAATGAAAGTTTATGAATAATGTACCCTTGTATCAACACCAAAAGCTTTAATAAATCTCATCTTCCGGGACATCGGGAGTCAAGAATTTCCTTGCATCTTTACTGATGTCGTCATAAGTTAGTCTTGGCTTCACCCTTTCTGGTACAGGCACAAGAGGAATAATGCTGTCTCTATCAATAACTCCATCTAATATTCCATATTCAACTCCTTCTATGGGAGACATGTAGCGATCCCTGTCGATATCTTTCTGGACTTGTTCGAAAGAGCGACCGGTGCAATTTGCAATAATACTGGTGACATTATTTTTGTTATGCATGATTTCTCGGGCTTGGATTTCCACATCTATGGCCTGTCCGCTAGCACCTCCGAGAGGTTGATGAATCATTATTCTAGTGTTCGGCATTGCAAAGCGTTTACCTTTAGTACCCCCAGCAAGGATAACAGAAGCTGTTGATGCTGCAATGCCAAGTGCAATTGTGGATACGTCAGCCCTGACAAGCTGAACAACATCGTAGATAGCCATTGTAGCACTGAAGTACATAAAATCAAGAAATTAGCGAGGCAACACAGAGTACTGATGTCGAAACAATACGCAAAAAATAACAAATCTCAATAATCAACCTAAAAGTGAAATAACTGGGTCAATGATTAAAGATAAAGAAAAGAAACTACATAGGATCCCTGCTTAAATCTACAATATTTAGGGACCGGGAAACTATATTAACAATTGCCCTAAATCCACAATAAGTCTGGCACACAACACAATGAAGAAGTAACACCTTGGAAAGCCTAAGCTGTGTAATCAATTAATTGATAGCACTGATAAGGGGCAAAGTGCCATCGGTCTGCAACCACAAATTCAGCGAAACACTCAATTCGGGCAGATTAATACCTGAATGGATAAAAAAGTTTGCAACTAGATTTACTTGCTCTAAGTGGCTAAAACTAGAAATGACTTGGCATAGCTGAAAATTGTTAACTTTAAACCATATGCATTTATGTAATGGTTCGTTACAATTTCATGAATGCATAAACACACCGAAAACTTTAACTTTCTCATCAAGTTTTGAAGTTCTGTCTGCTCTTATCTAACTAGAAACTACACCCCACAAACAAGAGACCAGAGATGAGTTATTCAACACCAACTCACGAGGGCTTAAGTGCGGTGGAACAAGCAAAACATGCTGGAAACAATTACAAGGCTAGATCAATCCTTGACTACCTTAAGACATTTTTTTTCCTTTTAACTAGGCTCTTCATCTAGGTTCTAACCCCAACAATATTTGAGGACCGAAAACCTATATCAGTTGATATCTAAGTAGACAGAAGGAACTTGAACCTAACACCCTAGTACCTTACTCCATGCCTGACCATTTAAGCTACCCTTCTTGAGTGACCACATTAGGCCATTAAATACACAATTGGAATTCATAAACTAAGACAAAAGGGTTCTCACCATAAGCAATCAGCTCAGCAAACTTATTCTAGTGAAAAATTTCAGCTAAATAGGATTAACAGCAAGAAATTGGGAATCAGCTAGTTAGTTTTAAGGGCGTCTAATTACCTATGCACATATATATGACATTTCAACTCCAAGCAGTTTAATCCATTAAAAGAGCTAAACTAGCAACAAACACCACCAAAATCAAACATTTTATAGATTCTTGATTTAAATTTAATCACGCCCATAATCACTATTCCCAATATACATTCCATATTCAAACCCAATTCAAAAAATTGAACCTAAAATTAAAACTAACTTATACAAACAATTGAAACCCAGAAATAAAACAAAGCTTATTCGAACCTTAGAGAGCCACCAGTGGAGTTAATAAAGAGTTTAATATCTTTAGTAGAATCCTTGGCGTCCAACAAGAGAAGCTGGCTGATAATGGCGTCGGCAACGAAGTCGTCAATGCTACTCCCCAAGAAGACGATCCTCTCTCTGAGAAGAAGCCCCATGGCGTCGGCCTCAGCGCCTCTCATGGCGGTATCGGGGCCCTGAGGAGAGGAAGCTAGTAGCATAGAAGGGGTGAAATTATGGGGGTTGGAGGAGGGTTTTGGGGTGGGAGAGGCAGTTGCTTGGAAACATTTGAAAATGGAGGTTTTGGGGGATGAGATAGGGAGGTGGTAGGAGAAGGGTTTGGGGCGAGAGGAGTGGAGGAGTTTGGTGGAGGGAAGGGGAGAATAGAGTGTGGATGAGACTGAGAGCACGTCCATGGCCGAAGAGAGAGAGAGAGAGAGAGAGAGAGAGAGAGAGATTTGGGTAAGGGAGGAAAGGAAGAGCTCCTGAGTCCTGATTATTCCACCCGATGGGGGTCGGAATTTAATTTTGTTTTACTATGAAACACAAAATGTAATATTAAGTAAAATTTAATTCAGAAATTTGAGTTTTATATGTTTCATATGTCCAAATATAAAGAAAATGTCTCTCTATTTTATGTTTTGGTGAGTGATATGTGTGAGAAGTTTGATTAATTACCCATAATTTAGACTTAATTTGAAATCATAAATTTAAAATTTTATTTACCATCTAAATTTCCCAAAAACTTTTAAACACTTACTATTTTAATAATTTTTATTTTATATTAAAATTTATATTTTTAATTGGAACTGATCGTTCTGCAACAGAGGTGTTGGCAAAAATTTTCTATGCCCAAAATCCTTTTGGTTTTGAGTCTTTTCTTCGATTTTCTCTTCATTTATTTCTCTTTGCTATTCCTGAATTCCTATTTGGAACGAATGAATCCTTGAAGTTTTCGTTTCTGGATAGTTAGTTTGATTGGTTCTAAGCATGGGGAGGACTAGGCATGGCAAAAAGATCCATTCATTCGGATCGGATCAGTGATCCGATCCGACGGATCATTACTGATCCGAAACATTCAGATAGTTATTGGATCTTGGATCAGATCCGACCCGCCCCGCTTAATTTTTTTACGGATCGGATCTGACCCGATCCGTTTTAAATATATACATTTTTTTTTTAAAAAAAAAAGATTTTTACTTTTTAATATATTTTTTTTAAGGTGTAAGGCCATGTTGGTATTATATTTATCCAGGATCTTAGATCTATTTGCAAGTATGTTGATTTAACAACCTAATATTGAACTTCTTAAAACGATGAACTAAACACATAAAAGTTAAGAATAACTTACAGTGATTGCAGCGGAATTAATGTCTCCTTCCACTCAGATCTCTAACCCTTGATTCCTGTCTGTAGCAGAGTATAATCAAGATCTGAGCCCGAAAGTTCTTCAGTTGGATGTGATCCTTCACAGTCTTCCAAACTATGATGAGATACTGAATGATGTGAGTGGGCACTTCTCTCTCACTAGGGATTTCGAAATTTCTCTCTTGTTTTTCTCTCTTAATTTCGTGTGACACACTTTGCAAAGCAAAGTTTTCTCAAGCAAACACATGCATACAAAGAGAGGAGAGGGGCTGCTATAAATAGGAAAAGGGAAGATCACAACTTTCCAAATAAACAGTTTCCTCTTTTACTGTGTAATTGAATAACTGCCTTATTTAGTGTGATTCACCACTTTCCTATTTAGGCTAGGCTTTGATTAGCAATTAAATGACAAATTAAATTGAAAAATAATAATTGGGAAAAAGCAATGATGTGGCCAGCCATGGTGTGAATGGGCCTCACATGGATTTTGCAGTTTCCTCAATTTTATTTATATTTCTCCAAAAATGCCATTTTTCCAATTCTAATCATTTAAATGCCAAAACCAATTATTTAATAACTAAAATAGATTATTAAATAATATTGCCATTTAAAATTAATTATTAATTCAGACATGCAAAGTCTCATAATTAATAATTAAACCTAGAAACCCTCTTATTTATAATTTCATCCCTAAACTGTGAGAATTCACAAATTAGACATAGTCTAACTTTTAGAATTATAATTGATTAATCATAAATCAATTACAGAGTCTTACAAACAGTATAGTCTCAACTAGAATGGGGACCATGGATCTATATTCTGAGCTTCCAATAAGTTGAACCGATTTACCAAGTAAATCCCTAACTTATTAATTCCTCGTTGAATCCACTCTTAAAACTTGGAATTGCACTCTCAGACTTATATAGAGCATATCATATGTTTCACGATAACAATATGCTACCTCATTTAACCATTGTTATAGTCTTAATGTGATTTAGAGATCCTCTATATAGATGATTTACATCGAGACGGAACCAATTTACCGTTTACACCCCTCAATGTATTTTGCCCATTTGAACACTTAGTTACCTGTAAATGATGTTTTAGTGATCTAATATATAGTCACTGAAACAAGAGCTCATCCATTTACTTCTATTTAACTAAGCTCAAAAGGAATCATCACTTTACTTCTATACACCAGTAGAAGCTATAGATTTCCATATTTATGTTTAGCACTCCCATTCAGTTATGCTATCATGTTCCCAAAATATATGTATTATCCTGACTCAAAGCAGGCTTTAACTAATAAATCAAAGAACAAGAATAGCACTTCTGAGATTGAGCCTAAGCATATCAGGATTTAGATTCTCTTAATCTAAGATCAACTTCTGACATTGATTTGGAAAGATACAACGGTAAGTTTACAATATCTTTAACCAAGTTCAATATCGGTCCAGTCCAATGCATACTCCATGCATTCGAAACCAGTATACTTTGCCAATGTTCTGGAAAGAACATAACACTTACTCCAAGTGTAAGTATACTTCATCGCTGATTATCACATCAGTGTAAATCCAAAACACTGATGAACAGGGACCAAATCTTTTGAATCATATAATCACAATCACATTCCACTGTATTGACGATACTGTAATTGTGAATAACTATATGTTCTGGATTTAACTGATTTTGTGCATATATCAAGTATATGTATTAAACCATAAACATGTAACATACATGTAAACATACTTCACTTCTAAATTGATAACTAATCAGATTGTAATGAGTTTTATTTAGGGCATAAAACCCAACAGGCCAGTGAAATACCACCATTAGACATATATGATTTGCCCATAGACCACACTATATATTATTATTTTAATTAATTACTCTCTCAATTTAATTCTTATATATATGCGTACATATATATATAAAAAAATAAAAATATATATACATACTTGCCATTTTATATTTTAATTATTTAATTATAATAATTATTATTATTTGTAAAATTCCCTACCTTCTTCAAAAATCTTAAATATAAGGTTATAATAAGAAAGTAAAGTAACAAATATTATACACAATAGATCGATTTATGTATATGCACTGTTAAATATATTAATTTGCACAATAATTTACACTTTTATATTATATCACTTTTATATATGTATGCAACAATAATTTAAATTTAATATAACATATTATTAATTAATAAGAATAATATTTAATTTTTGTTTATCAAATAAAAATAATAATTAATTAAATATTATAATAATGAGTAATTAATACTATTATTTGACTCTTAAATATTTAATTATTTAAGGGGCATTTGCTAATATTTTTATTTTTTTTAATTTTTTAATCATAAATATAAAAGTAATTTTTTGTTTTTAAAAAATATGTGTTCTATAACCATTTTTGTTTTTTTTTTAATTTTAAAAATTGATAAGAAAAATATCACTACAAAAAATCTTATTTTTAATCACAACAAAATTTCTAACTAAAAGTTAAAAAATTGTAACTAATTATAAATCATCATTCTTATGTTGTGACTAAAATAGGTCAATCACTAAAAGTATTAGTTACAAAAATTACAATTTGTTGTGACTGATCAGTATAAAAAATCTTACTTTTATTATTAACATATTTATTGTTTTGTAGGAGCCGTATACAGTAAATCTTGAAGATTGGAAGAACAGCATATAAAAAGTTTATAGTTAATTTCATGTATTTTTTTAGAGGAGATTTATTTCATGTAATCATCATACTACATTATTATTGATTATATTAGTGGAATTTCTTAAATTTGGTAAATTAATTTTTCAATAGTAATATTACATTTTTATGTGATAAGAATTTGATATATATTTTTTTTTATTGATTTTGATAAATAAAATAAAAATATATAAGAAAAAAATAATGCATTATTAGTTCTTAAACAAATAAATTTTGGAAAAAAAAATATAAATTTAGATATAAAATATATTTTTTTTATTTAAAAAAAAAGGTTGGGTCGGATCAGATCCGATCCGTATAAGGCAGGTCGGATCAGATCCGATCCGTATAAGGCGGGTCGGATCAGATCCGATCCGAGTATCTGCTCCAGCGGGGCGGGGCGGGGCAGATCCGTATATGATCTGGATCAGGTCGGATCAGAGTCGGATCAGATCCGACTCCCCTGCTCCCTTTTTATACTAGGTAGTTAAGGTGGCTAACTACTTGCATTCGTTTCTTTTGTATAGAAATTATGCTTAGGAAGGTCTGTCAAGATGAAGTTGACTTGGAAGAGGAAATCCTAGAGCAAGAAAACGCTCCAAAGCTTGTTCTGAATGATAGTCCATGGGAGATGGACCAATACGTTAATAAGTTTAGGATTTACAATAGTTTAAGGAAATATGGGACCCAAAGGGGCCTCCAAAGTGTTCAGGGACAGTTCTGGAACATGTTCTCTCTTCAAGGGGAGATTCCTAGCAAGTGTACGAAAGGAGGCTTCGACATTTGGAGCTGGTCTCACGTAGAAATGAGTGTGCACATCTGCCCTTGAGGTGTTATTTTGCCACCTTCTGCGCCATGGTTGGAGTAGTGCCCTTCCTACTTATACCTCAGGCGTATAGCCTAATGTCAGGATGATATATTTTTTGTGCTCAGCACAAGAAACCTACACCGACACCAAAAGAAATCTTGTATTTCTACAAGATTAAGTCTCAACTTATGAGAGGCCATAAGGAGAAGATAGGTTTCCATAGGTTGGAGCGACACTCAAAGAGTATTGCCTGCCCAACAAGTTTCACAAAGTATACATATGACTTTCGAGATTACTACTTCTACACCTCTGGCTTCACACTGAAGAGAGTTTCCACACTCAATTTGGACTTCAATATAGCAAGTGAGTGTTATTTCCTTCTTTGAACTTCACATTTTGTTTTCCTCCTAGTTGTTGTAGTCTGACATGTCTTTTACCTCTACTAGGTTGTCTTCCTCAATCCCCACTTGTAACACCCTACTAGTTTAGGTGTGTTATCGTGATTTTATATTAATTGTGTAGTTCGTTGCTAATCAACGAGTTTATTAAAAATCGTGAATAATTAAAACTTTATTAATTACTAACAATATTAAAATAAACTAATTTTATATATCTAGGATGCCGAGTTTAAAATATTTACAACTGATTCAAAACATTTAATACAAAAGTTGTCGCCTAGCGACTAAATAAAATACAACCAGCTATCCTAAAGATCGTACACTCCACTTCATTCGCTCGCTCTCACGACTGCTCAGCCTTAGCCTTGCCTTTACCTACACATGCAAACAATATCTATTAGTTGACAAACTCAGTAAGAAAAGTATAATTATAATCATAAATATAACCCGGATTACAATTAGGCACACATACACCCAACTGTAGCCCTATCCTCGCACCCTAAGCGGTACAGAGTCTAGAACGTTCATACGACAATACTATCGACCATAATATCAACATATATTCGATACTCTAGTCATACTGTAGCTATACCGATGTGATAGCATCGATCAGTATCTGAGCCAAACATACATCTATCGGTATCCAATACAACTCTACGTATATTGATACTGCTATCGATGTAATCTAACATGATTAATAAACATGTATGCTAAACATGTAAATACATATACATATAATTATACTAATCTTATCTCATTTCAAATTTAGGTGTGTTGATTAACCTAAGTGGAACTACTGCTCGACAATTTACAAGCCCCTAAATCACAATATTTGTAAAACTGATGAGTGACGCGCTAAATTACTTTTTCGGGGACTTAAAATCGAAACTAAAAGTTTCTCTATCGATGGATAACATGGCAATACCCTAAATACTGCGAAAGTGGGAAAAACTAGGGCACCCTAAAATGCCCCAACCGGTAGAACAGTTCCCTAACCAAAAGACCAGTTCTGTGGGGTTTCCTGGGGACCAACTGGAATTCTAGTTCCTATATGTCCCACTGAATCGGTCGACCGGTTCAGCACAGGAAACACCAAAAACACCACAATTCAACCCCAAATGATTCTAAACCTTCCAGACCACATATTTACACCACAATAAATCTAATCCAAGCAATAAAACCAAGAAATAATCATAGAAACACAAATCACCATTAAAGACCAAACTTTGAGCTCTAAATCTCAAACCTTGTCCAAACACAACACCAAGCCACCAATCAACTCTTATTCAACTTAAATAACATCAATTTGACTTCAGAATACAAAATCAAACACCATTCAACATCACAGAACCCTAACTCTAAAATCATGCATAGGAACTTAGCTTGAACTTAAGAAAAACAAAGAGAAAGGTTCTATGATGCTTACCTTGAATTGAAGCACTAAGAATCTTGCTAAACTACCCTGAATTGAGCTGATGAAATTCTAATTTGCTGTTGGTTTTTCTTGAGGGTTCGAGAAAGAGAGAGATAGTATTGGAGAGAGAGGAAGTGATTCTAGAGATTTTTTTTTTCTAATTTTCAAATAAAAGGATAAATCTTGTTATTTATCTATTACACTCACTAAAATCGGATTATGCAACATAAAACAATATCACTAAAAGACAAAAGAATCAAATGGTAAAAAGACCATTTTGCTCTTGCCTAAACCAAAAGGCATCCTTACCACCTAGGGGTAATTTTGTCAAAACTAATACCTCGAATAATCCCAACATTCCTAATGTCTATCTATATTGCCCCGCTATAACTAAAGGGAAATTTGATTTTCTATGCTTAGAAAATCAAAAAATTTGATTTCTAAACCAATAATTAAAACCCTAAAAAAACTATACCTTTTTTTTCAAAACCCCAAAAATACCCCCAAACTAAAACTATCTCTCTTTCTCTCTCTATCTAGCCGGTCCCAATAATCCCACACCCCAGGTCCGATGGTCGGACCATGGGGTCCGATGGGGTCCGACCAATCGGACCCATCGGACCCCAAGGTCCGACCATCGGACCTCTCTCTTCCCCTCTCTCTCAAATCGCAGAAAAAAAAAAAAAAAAATTAAAGCCGGTCGGACCTTCTGGTCCGATGGGTCCGACCATCGGACCCGAAGGTCCGACCATCGGACCCTTTCTTCCTCTCTCTCCAAAATCGCAAAAAAAAAAAAAAAAATTCAAAGGCCCGATGGTCGGACCTTGGGGGTCCGATGGGTCCGACCATCGGACCCCCAAGGTCCGACCATCGGACCTTTGTCTTCTTCCCTCTCTCAAATCGCAGGAAAAAAAAAAAAGTTTCAGAGAAAATCGCAGGAAGTGGGTGGGGGCGGTCAAGAGTGGGTGGGTGCGATCTAGGGTGGGTGGGTGCGGTCTACCGTCGGTGGGTGGGTGCGGTCTACCGTGGGTGCGGTGGTTCACCGTGGGTGGTGGTCGATCGGCGTTTTGGGTGGAACGCCGGAGGTGGATCGGTTGGATTTGGTGCTTTCTTAGTTGGGTTTCGGGTGGGATTGCTTTGAGAGAGAAAGGAGGAAGAGAGAGAGATGGTTGAGAATAATGAGAGGGGTATTTTTGGGGTTTTGAAAAAAAAGGTATAGTTTTTTTAGGGTTTTAATTATTGGTTTAGAAATCAAATTTTTTGATTTTCTAAGCATAGAAAATCAAATTTCCCTAACTAAAATACTAAACCATAAGAAAATATGATTCTATCAGCCAAACATTACGTTCCACTGTTCCCGGGCATAAAATATGAAAAACATGAAATTTCATATACAACATAAATAATACACCTAAAATTTATAAGTTCATAAATCATAACTAAAAGTTTAAGTTCTGAAATAAACCCTAATTATCTACCAACTTCCATATTAAAATTAAGCGGTCTTTACACCACTAACCCTGGAGCTAGAAGAGAGGATCAACTTTTATAATTCCTTTATCTAGATTTTCCTCCTTTTTTCCAATTTCTTCAGTTATTACAACTACCATTTGATGAGGCTCGACTCTCTTCCTTAACTCAATGTTGTAGCATTCTCGTGCTAACAGCTTGTCGCCTTTCGTAGTTCCTATCCCATTCTGAGTTGGGAATTTTAATGACAAATGTTTTATAGAGCTAATTTCCCCCAACGAAGTTAGCATTGGGTGATCCATAATCATGTTATAGACCGATGGAAGATCAACTACCAAAAACTCTTGCATTTGATTTATTGATAAAGGCGGGTCTCCCATTGTGAGGGGGAGTTCAACTATTCCAAAACTTGCGATGCTATCTCCCGTGAATCTACATAGATTAACCATCCATAGTTTCAGAGTTATTCCTTCCAACCCTATTTTCTTTAGGGTTTCTTTCTACAAAATATTCACTAAACTTATATTATCAACCAAAACTCGCTTTACTCTCTTATTTGAGAGTTGAATGGTTATCACGAGTGGATCTGTATGAGGAAACTTTACGTGCATTGCATCATCATTAGTGAAAGTTATCGAGGGTTCCTCAGTCTTAGCTCGTTTTAACATTTCAGGTGAAAAAGCTAAAGACTAATTTCTTACTTGGTTTATGTACCTCTTCTGTGTAGTGTTACTTGTTCCTGCGAGATGGGATCCCCCAAAAATAACCAAGATGTCCTCACCCTCTATAGGTAGTTGTTGGAAATTTTGGTTTTGATTCTGGTTATGGAGTTGATTCTGCTCATTCCCCTTGTTCTTCACGTATTGTCTAAAGTAACCCCTAGAAATAAGACTTTTAATCTCATATTTGAGTTTTTGGCACTCTTCAGTTGCGTGACCAATGTCCTTGTGAAAGCGACAATACTTATTCTGATCCTGTTTATTCCTCACATTCCTCATAGGTTCTAGTTTGCAAAATGCAACCCTATTCTCATTCGCGAGGAATATGTTTTCTCGTGTTTCGTTTAGCTCAGTATACACAGTATAAATTAGGATGTACTTCTCATACTATTTCTGTTTCTTTTTTATCTTTGAATGATTCCTTGGATTCATCTTTCCTCTTTCCATGTGGCTCATGGCTTTCGCTCGTGTTTGCAACGCTTGTTTTTGCATTGCTTGAGCTGGGTTTATTCCTCAAGCCATCTTTATATACTTTTAGTTCAGATCGAGTTTCTTCCTTTCTAACATATATAAGTTCCCTATCACTAAATTCAATAATTGATTTGACTGGGCGCCCTTGTAAATCATCCCATAACTCGCCTCCAGCAGTAGACAAGTCAATAGTTATCTTAGCCTAGAGTGTTGTTAACTGAATAATGTTATTCAATTTTTTTTACTTTTGTTGTTGTCGTGCTAAAGTGACTCAGAAATTCCTTTTAGGACTCCCCAGACTGTTTCTTGATATTTGTCAAGGATGATGCCTCTGGTCTTCTATCCCTCGTAGCGTGGAATTTCTTATTGAATTCTTTAGGTAGTTGTTCCCACGAGGTGATGGAATGATTTATGAACTTATCAAACCAACTACTTGTTGCCCCTGTCGGGGATGTAGGGAATTGTATGTAACACAAGTTATTAGAAATATTACTTCACATTATGGTTTTAAAGTTAATAAAATATGCAACCGAATTTGTGGTTCCGTCATATTGTGCGACATGAGGGTTCTTAAATCCTTTTAGAAACTGTGAGTTCAAAATATCAGGGTGGAAAGGTTTTGGGTCGTCCTCTGAATCATACCCTGGAATCTTCCCATATTCTCCATCCTGATATTTTCTGAACTAGTCCTCAAGCTGAATTATCCTTTGCTGGAAGGAGTTATCAACAGTTGATTTTTTTGCTCATTTGCTCGTTGAGTATTTCTCTTTAATCTCTCTCTAAGATATGGTGCATTTTTGTTTATCTGCTCATGTAGATCATGGTGCCTTCGATTTATATGGTCTCACAAGTCAGGCTGATCACACATATTTTGGTGTTGATCTTGTCTGTCATCATAATTGCTCACTGATCAGCTTGGGGTACAATCTGATTGGTAACTTTGAAAGTTACTCATACTTTCTCCTTCGCCTTGGTATTCATATTGAGGTGTTCTCTCCCCACCTGGTGGGTTTTTGCATGTGCATGACCTCGAGGATCGAGTTTGTCCTCGACTCCTTGATCTACTTTGGGTTGTATTAGCCTCTGATTCTTGTGGTGATTCTCGGGCAGGTTTTTTCCTTTTTAATAAGTTAGGGAATCTACCTTTGTTCAAGTAGGTATACATACTGTCTCTTTCTTCTCTCCTATGTCCGTGTGGTGGACGTGGAGGACGACCAGACCTGTTAGGCAATTGATCGTTTGTATTTTCATTATTTCTTTGAGACGTTTGCTGTCCCCTTGCTCGCATTTGCCATGAAGTTGTGGCACCCTGATTTTGGGGACCTCGTCCATCAACAAGGATGTCCCTTGTCTCCCCTGGTTGTTGCTCTTAGGGGTGAGTGGGATTATTTGGCTCATGTTCTTCGACATTAAGTCATTGTGCTCTTCTGGTTTGTGAACCATGGGGCCTTCCACGCGCTCGTCGCACAGGTTTCTCTTCTTGCACTGGCAGTGCATCGTTTTGAGTCGCTCTTGTTGCAGCCATGGCCCATTCAACCTCCTCATTTATTTAGTTGGATTCTGTAAGCCTCTGATGGATTTATAAATTTTCTAACTCCATAATGAGGACGTATCTTGTGGGGTCATATGCATCTGACTCCCTTCTCTCTCAAGAATTTCTTCCTCAGGTCACTTCTCTCAGAGTTCCTCTCAGTAGGACCCCTTCCTCGGTTAGTCTGAGTTTGTGCTCCCCGAGGCTCTTTTCCTGGTCGATGTGTTGCCTCTTCTTCCATGACTGGTTCGTCGTGTTGAGTACTTTCCATGATGAAATGAAACAAGGGGTGATGTGTTTCAAGTTTTTTTTTCTTTTTTTTTTTTTTTTTTTTTTTTTTTTTATTATAAAGGCTCTCAATGAAAGCACCAAACTATTGACTAAAATTTTTGTTAACAATAAATGAAGCCTTGTAAATAAAAATTAACTATTTATAATTCATAAATATATATGAAACATTAAGAGTTTTTACGTGGTTTTGTAGTTAAAATCTACATACTCCACGAGTCATTATTATTTTTGAGTATTTCTTGGTAATGTACTTAGATTACAGAGGAAATACTGTGAATATTCACTCAATCTTACAGGGTCTTTTCTTCCCAATATGATTGATCCCTTTTCCCTTAGGTTTTGTCCCTATTTATAGGGATTCAAGGAATAACAATTATTCTCCTTTGATCTTTTCTAAGTAACCGTTTATGAAACGTGGACAATCCCCAAGTTTCATATTTACAACATGTGGATAAAATAAAGTAAGTGCTGATAACCTTTTGTTGTTCTAATTCAAAAGCAGTTTGCCTTTACCGAGATGACACACTCTAGCTATGGCTCGCATTATTCGACGGTGTTCAGGGATAGTTGGTAGTATCCTACGAGATGCTAGTTAAGATATTTTCCCTTGCTATAGCCTTTCACGAAAACTCTTAGACTAGTCTTTTGAGATTCTGAATTAGTCGCACTTTGCTTATCCCCCTTAACCTTTCAACATACTCACGAGTATATGGGTCAATGAGTTGTAAGCTCTTAAAGAATTAATTATCTACCCCTTCCAATAATATAGTTTCAGTCTATTATACCTGAGATGACTTCTATCTTTATCATCTCGCCATATGTTGTTTATCTTGCTGTCTCATTGGCAACGCATAATGCAAGACATATATTTTTCATCATTTACTATCTCCTCGAGGCTTTTCATTTATTAATGAGTTTTCTATAATTTTCGTGTCCAATTATCCTCGTCTCATGTCTACATTTATGGCTCGAAATGTGATCATAACAAATATGATTGTAGAATAAGTGCTACTAAATTTTTGATTGGGGCCATAAGTGCTAACTCAAAAAAAATAGGAGTTTTGCCGCAAATATACTATCTACTTGGACAACTTTTTGATAGAAGAGGGTTTGGATGCACAAATAATTGGCGGAAGGGAGTTTTGTCACCAAATGTTTTTAGGGAATTATAGCAAATGACCCCAAATCATAACACTTGTAAGTAAATGTTCTCATTTTAAAACTTGTACAGAAATGACCCTTTTATATTATTTATTATTTATATTATTTTTTGCCATATAAAAAAAATTAATATTTTATTTTTTATTTTTTTAGATTTAGAAATAAATTACTTAAAGATCATGTTATATTTGTATAAGTTTTGTTAAAATATTTTTTTATTTTAAAATTATGTCAATATACCATACAACAAAATAAAAATATATTGTACGACAAAATATATATATACCAACAACTCACAACAACCCGTTAGCTTCTATTTTATTATATATAATGGTGGTATATAATCTTATTGTCATGATATCTATTCTATATAAAGTGTGCCTATATAACTGAATTGTTTATGAGAAATTTATGGGTGACTTTAATTTTTTTTTTTTAATTTTTTATTCAAAAATAATATTTTTTTTTTGGCTGAGGATAAATATAAATTGTCATTAATACGATTGACATTGAAAGCTTAAAATTCTAAAAATACGATTGACACTCTTCTCCCTCTTTCACTATCAAACGACATCAAATTTGTAATCTACGCAGTAACTCCTTTGATTTCAAGTAATATGCTTTCTTATTTTTTGTTGATAAAAATCCCTCTTTATCTCCAAATAGTGCGATCGGAGATGAATCCTCCTCTGAGAAAAGTCTTCCTTCCATCTTTATGAAATATTCTTCATCTTCGCTTCGTTATTGTGAGATAGTATCACTCTTTTCTTTTCTTTTAACAAATTACTTGAGTAGACATTGATATCTGGAAGTTTCTTTCAGCCCTCAATAACAATATTCTCTTCTCTCTCATTTTAACAATATTCTTTCAGCTTTCTCATTTTAATTTCTCTCTCTCAATAACAATATTCTCTTCTCTCAGCCCTCTCTTACGTTTCCCTCTCTATTCAATCCCTTGGATTATGAAACCCATTTGTGGTCTCATGATTGATGTTTTTCCTATCAAAGGCTACCGACATCGATCCTATTCCATTCTCCGTCGCCATGGTCGCAATTGGAGGGAAATTGACGGCAGGCGTAGCCTTGAGCAGTCTTATTGGATTATCAGCGGCAGTGCCCATAGCCGACATGACAATCGATGCTTGTTTTAGCGAGGAATAGCATTGAGATTCACCATCTTGGTCCTCACCGACTGAGTTTAGTAATCAGTACAAGGCAACAATTAGGGTTGATTATTTGACGAAAGAGGTTCAGTTTGAAGACAGGCTATTCACACTGCAGGTTGGTCTCTTCCTTCTTTCGAATACATTTCTTCGGTAATCAGTTTTGAGTTTTTGATTGTGAGCAATCTTGTTCTGGAGGATGTTTATATATTTATATATATACTAGCGTAGTTGAGGAAGGTCTTGATATTCAGCAGTGCAATGTAGTTATTCGATTTGACCTTGCAAAAAATGTATTCGCATATATTCACTCAGGGATCGTGCTAGAAAGCCTGGGTCCGATTATATATTGATGTCTGAGATGTACCTTATTTTATGGGATTGAATATGGTTCCTGGAAAATTCGATTGATATTCAAAATGTTTTTCTGGCGTTCAAACATAATATTTTAAAAAAAGAAAACGAATGCTTAATTAGATATGTAATATCCTTGTTAGAAATTTTAGAGAATAAAGTTTGGTGAAAGGTTAATGAGAATGGTAAGCACTATTCTTGAACAAACAACTCAGTGGCTAACTCAAGTGATTAGGTATGTTGTGTGGGAGGGGAAAGAGTTTCAGATTCTCATAGTATGTATATAAAAAAAACTATTCTTTAACAAACCATTGTTTCTTTATCTGTGTGCTTGCTCACCCTTGTTTGTACATTTTACAGGCTATAGGAGCACTGCTTCTTTGGTGAAGAAGTATGGGGCTAACATAACTATTGTGGGTATGTGTACCGACCTTTATTCATAATATTCTCTATTTGGTAATAATAGAATCTGTCTTGTTGAGGCATCACCCCCACCCTTTCATGAAGCTTTTAAGAAAATTTCAAGGAACATAAAAGTTAATGTTCTTTGGAGTTATTGATGAGAGGCCAAAAGACTCATTGCCAGAGTACGAGAACCAGCTCTCTAGCATCCGATGGCATCTTTTTAAAAGTTGTGCATTCTCTTGTGACTACAAATGCTCATTTAAGGTCTGACATAGATTTAAAATTAAAGAAAATAAAGCATACCAAAGTCTCCTCCTTAGGTTCATCATATCTTTATTATATGCCTAGAAAATATAATGAAGTCCTTCATTAACAAATTGAACCAAAATGTAAGGTTGAAATTTGGGCGCCTGAGATAGTGGTGAACGAACCCTTTGCCCTCGTGATGTTATCTCCAATTTGTCTTTTCTTTCTTTCTTTTCTGACTTAATTTAAACCAGACTTTTTGAAAATATATATATATATATAAAGCTTTCTTAAATTATATTAATTTTTTCTTGTTTAGTAGTTTTGGATTGTTATCTATGAAAATATGAGGTCATGTTGCAAGTTTTAAAATTTGAGATTTTGATAAGAATGAGAGGCCATTGCTACGTTTTATTTATGCTAGAAAATGTAATAGACAATAGACTTTGGTAAGCTGGTTTTTAAAGTGAGTGGAGGAGCTTTTCTGTCATTTCTTGCTGTAGGGTGAGCTGCTCTTATGAGTATACTATATATAGAGTGGTTATGCTAGAACTAGAAAATTCTCAGCATCTCTTAAGCTCTCTATTAGTGTAGAGACATTTGTTTCCTTTTACTTCTATTATTGTGGAGGCTTTGCTCATTGACCCTTTGAAGCATGAGGCTCTGTGATCATTAGGAAATGCTAATACCTTTTATGCTTTCATGACGCCTTTCATAAGTTGATTTTTTTTTAATTAAATAAATTATGCACACCATGTCTAATCATCTTAAATGAAAATACATCACTGTTTGCAGGAACATCGCCGCTTTGTCGACACTACCATATTCAATTTATCAACGAAAAAATGGACAATCCAGTTATATGCAGACTCGGTTAAAATGAAAAGTGTAGAATACAAAATTACACTATTGTCTCTATCGAAGCAAATGAAAATTAAAATCCACCAATGACTATCATTAGTTTTCTTATCTACAATTTTTTGACAAATGCTACCTTCAATTATTAACAATTTAGATATTAATTTTTAATATTTTTTTTTATCTTACACCCATTCAAGTAATGTTTCTTTAAGCATTGGAACATCAATTTTTAGTTTATTTTTAGATTAACTTAACAATATATTTAAATCATTAAGCTTTCTTAAACACTAATATATTGCATTCGGTATTCACTTTTAATTGATAACATTATAAATTATAATATTTAGATACACATAATAATAATCTCACCTAATAACTAATAATATTTTTTTTTTTAATTTTTAATTGTATCACTTTCAAATAATATAGAAAAAAAAAATTAGCATAAAATTTAATATACGTGTCTCGCACCTAGTATATATATATATTTTAAGGGTGACTATTCAATGGTTACATTTTTATTGTAACCATATGGCTACATTTTTTTTACCTATAAAAGCAGGTTACTAATAGGTAGACATTCTTTTTTTAGAATTAATTAATTATAATTACCTATTTTTTAAAAATAATTAATTAAATATTTAACAAGATGTCTTTTAGCAATTAATATTTATATTTAAATCCTTACTCTAATTATTTTAATAATTAAGTCATTTAATTATAATATTTACAATAAAATTTACTTTTTTACAAAAATTAAATTTTTTTTTGACACAAATTAAAATTCTCTTGTTATAATAAATTTTTAAATAATTAATTATTTTAAATGATATTTAATTATTTTGTTACAATTAGATAAACTAAGTATGAGGTCTCAAGCTAGTCAATCGATAACAAGTGTATCCATTTTTTTTTTCTTCTAAAAAATCCTTCAACTTATTTCACTTTTTACTTTTTAAATATTTAAATAAAAAAATTAAATAATTAAGTGTAATAATTTAAAATTAAGATTACAAGTATAATAAAATTTAAATTATGAAATTATATGTGTTTAATTTTAAATTATAAAAAGTTTTGCTATAAAATTTTAAATAATTTAAGTGCAAAAAATAAATTGCTAAAAAATCCTTATATAGTAATAAATTGCAAAAAATTAATTAATAATTATAATTAATTTAATTTTAAAATATAATTAATCTTAATTAAAGCTTTATAAGGAAATAAGTTATTAGGTTACTTTCAAGTTACAAGTTATTTATTATTTATTTTTATGTAATTTTCAAATTAATCACAACCATTTAATAGTAATCTAATGACTTAAAAAAATATAACCATGATGGTTACAATAAAAATATAACCATTGAAACCTATTACATATTTTAATTGTAATATATAATTTGGCTAGTATATATATATTAGTAATATTTTTTTTTTATTATTGTTAGTGTATATGTTTTGGTAAATAGTATATGTATTTTTTTGTTATACAGTATGTTATTTTTCTAAAATGATATTTAAGTTCTATTTTCTATTGTACTTTTGTTAATGTGACATATAATTTTATTAGCATGCTATATATATTTTTATTTTTATTTGTTGTTATTATATATGTATATATCTATTATAATTTTGTAAGGTATATATTTTTTGTTATATGGTATATAAATTTTATTGTGTAGTATATTATTTTATTTTAGATCATGTTTAGTTTTTATTTTATTATATATAAAGATGGTGTATAATTTTGTAAGTATGGTATAATTATTTTATAGTTGTATATAATTTTATTAATATTGTATGTACATTTTTTTTAATAATATTATATTATTTTTTTTTATTTTTTATTGTAGGTGTATATTTTATTGTATGGTATATATATTTTTTTGTTGTGTATAGTATGTCATTTATTTAAGTTGATGTTTAATTTCTATTTATTATATATAAATTTTTTTGGTATGATATACATATTTTAATAGTGGTATACATAATTTTGTTAGCATGATATATATTTTTTGAGTATTAATATATTAGATTTAGTATTGTTATATTATTTTTTTGTGGTATATAATTAATTTTTCAGTGATACAATATATCAAATAATATTGTATATATCTATGATATAATATATTTATTATTTGTTTTTGTTACAATATATTAATGTGCAATACTAAAAAATTTATGTAACTTAATTTAATTATGGGAAATTTACACAGATTACTGTTTTTTCCCATTTTCTTTCTTTTATACTGTTACACGCCCAAAATAACTTTTATACTGTTTTTTTTTTCGAAATTAACTTTTATACTGTTTTTTTTTTCGGCAGTGTACTGCCAACAATTTTATGTTATTGTTTTGTTTTTTTTGATTGATTGGGACTTGGGCTCAAGTTATTTATTTAATTTTTTATTTTAATGGATGTAAAAGTTATTATTTATTATTTTTAATATTTAATAATTATTATTTTTTGAGATAATTTAATAATTATTATTTTGATGAAAATGTTGATGGGATGTGTCATAAAAGTGACATGTTTTACTTTTTCTTTTATTTAAATAAATTTAAAAATCACACCCCATGTCTCACTCTTTTTCTTTTATTTAAATAGATTTAAAAATCCCACTCCCATTTCTCACGATTCATCTTCTTCATCATCTTTATCTTCTAGCTTTTCACATAAATCTCACCTCCATGTTCTAATATTCATCTTCTTCTTCAAGTTTTTTTTTCTTCATCTTTACCGTTGTTTTAGTATTGTTCTACTGTTGTTTTTCATGATTTTTATTTTTTTTTCATGTTCAGTTCTTCTTCTTCATCTTCTTTTCTTTTCTTCTTTTTTTTTTTTTTTTTTTTTTTTTTAAATTTTTTGAAGTTCTTAGTTATGTTTTTTTTTGAAAATATAAGAGTTAGTGTGGTTTTTTTTTTGTTCTAATTTTGTAGAACTTTTCTTGCAAATATAGTGCATTTAGTATTGAGGATGTGCACAACATAGTTAATTTTTGATCATTTTTTTCTTTTATTGTTTTTTTTGTTTTAGTATTGTTTTACTGTTGTTTTTCATGATTTATTTATTTGATGCCGATTTCACTGCCCTTGCTCCATCTCGCTGGAATTAATAGGTATTTTCTGGGTGTTCTCGTGTTGTTGTGATGGTTATGTCTGTGAGTGTGGAAGATGGAGGCTACAAATACATTTCTTCTTCGTTCTCTTTGGCTATTTTTGTGGTTTTTTTCTTTTGGTTCTCCTATAAATATATTTGACGAGCTCACTCACAAGAGAGTTTTGAGGTGTGTGTTTCTTTTATATTTTTCTAAGTAGTTATATTTGCTTCATTTGTTTTTGTGTTGTTTCAGTGTTGTTTTAGTAGTTTTTTTTATTATAATTTTCTAGGAATAGACTTGCAAATATAGTTGATTTTGCATCTGGTGTTGAGGTTGTGCAGCAGATTGTTTGTTTTTTTTAATCATTTTTTTCTTTTGTTTTGTTTGATTGTTTTAGTGTTGTTTTACCGTTGTTTTGCCATGATTATTTATTGACGTCGATTTTACTGCTTTTGTTTAATCTTGTCGGAATTAATGGTTATTTTTCGGTGTCCTGGTGTTGTTGTGGTGGTTATGTCTGTGATTGTCAAAGATGGAGGCCTCATACTTTTGTTTTGGTATTGACAGTATAAAAGAAAAAAAAGGGGAGGACAGTATAAATGTTAATTCTGCCGTGTGGCAGTAAAATTGAAAAGTATTACCCAAAATCCAGTATTTTTGTAAAATGCCTTTTAATTATTATATAATTTTCTTAAAAAATTAATATGTAATAAATGTATTTTTATAATTTTTATTAGCTAATTTACTATATTTAATGATTTTATTAATTTTTATTTTAAAAAAAGACATTTATTAACTTAATTTTTAAATTTAAGATCATTTTACATAACCTTTTTATTAGGTGGTTAAGTATAACTAACTATTAAGAATAGAGATTTCACCCTCAATTCTTCTATTTTTTTTTTCCTGAGTTTCACTCATTTATTTGAGAGTGTTTCAATTTTCTTCATTGAGAAAAGGATTTTAGCAAACGAGGATTAATTTTTTTCTTCTTCTTCTTCTTCTTCTTTATTTTTATTTATTTATTTATTGAAGAAATGAAGACTAGTTTTTGGTTACAACTTACATACATCCTTTTACAGTATAAGTTTTAAATATTAATGCATGTTCATACATGGAATGGAATAGCATTCAAAAAAAACACACGTACAAATTATTAAATACAATAACATAATATCATAGTCATACCCTCAGAATTCCTTGTCTTTTCCTTTGAATTGGTACATAAAACTTTTTTTTAAAATACAACTTGTCTTAAGTTAGGTATGATAGAAATTTTTATTAAATACAAGTTGAAACTCATCACACACAACATTGTTTATCATAAATTATTTTTGTTATATATATATTTTTTGTGGAAGACCAAAAGGCCAACCATTGCAAGTGACCTTTCTCTTCATTCTTCCTGAGTTTTCAAAGTAGCAATGGGTATCACATTCTCTCTGCCATGTAATTCAGTTAATGATGCTGTCACTCATTGCTATAAAAGCAGTGCTAAACAAGCAAGTTATATCCATAAGCTTGAAGATAATCTTAAGTCTTTAACAGATGGTCTTCAAGATTTAACAGACAAGAAAAATACCATACTTAGGAGAGTCAAACTTGCAGAGGAACAACAATTGACACGGCTGGATGAGGTGCAAACATGGCTTTCAAGGGTCGAGACCATCGAAAATAAAGTCAATGGAGAACTACTGCAAAGAAAAACTGAAGAAATCAATAGACTTAGCCTTTGGGGTTATTGTTCAACAAACTACAAGACTAGCTATGTGTTTGGGAAAAAAGTGTGTAAGAAGTTAGAAGAAATTGCTGATTTGCTTAGCCAAGAAAAGGCTTTTGAAGTGGTGGCTGAAAGGGAACCAATACCTCCTGTGGTTGAAGTGCCAGTGGAGCCAAGTGTGGGTTTGGAATCAGTTTTTGACCATCTTTGGACAGAATTCAATGATGAAAGTGTGAGTATTATGGGATTGTATGGAATGGGAGGGGTGGGGAAAACTACTCTTTTGAAAAAAATCAACAACAATTTCCTTAGTTCTCAAAATAATTATTATGTTATATGGGTTGTGGTGTCTAAAGATCACACCCTTGAGAAGATACAAAATGAGATTGGAGAAAAAATTGGGTATTTTGGTGAGAGTACATGGAAGAACAAAAGCTGTCAACAGAAAGCTTTAGACATTTTCAAAGTCTTGAATAAGAAGAAGTTTGTTATGTTATTGGATGATATATGGGAGAGAATTGATCTTGAAAGCGTAGGGATTCCTTTGCCAAATAATCTAAAAGTAAATGGATCCAAGCTTGTCTTCACAACTCGTTCCATGGAAGTTTGCTGCGAAATGGACGCTGATAAAAATGTTGAAGTAAAGTGCTTGTCGTCAGAAGACTCATGGAAATTGTTCGAAGAAAAGGTGGGAATTAAAGCTCTCAATATACATCCAGATATCCCAAGTTTAGCAGAAAAAGTAATGGAAGAATGTGGTGGGTTACCAATAGCCTTAATTACCGTTGGGCGCGCCATGGCTTACAAGAGGACGCCTTCAGAATGGTTGTATGCAGCCCAAGTGCTAAGAACTTCAGCTTCAGAATTTCCAGCTATGGGAGATAAGGTACTTCCTCTTCTTAAGTTTAGTTATGACAATTTATCAAGTGAAAAACTCAAGTCTTGTTTCCTTTATTGTGCATTGTTTCCTGAGGATTGGAGTATTGATAAAGATGACTTGGTAAATTATTGGATGTGTGAAGGATTTTTGGATGAAATTGATGAGGAAGTTTGTGTGAAAGGCCAAGGATATGATCTCATTAGCTTCCTTCTTTGTTCATGCTTATTAGAAGAGGTTAGTGAATCAAGTAATCAAGTGAAGATGCATGATGTCATTCGTGACATGGCATTGTGGATTGCTAGTGATTGTGGGAAAGGAGAGAGTAAATTTTTGG
This sequence comes from Cannabis sativa, assembly GCF_029168945.1. Taxonomy (NCBI): domain Eukaryota; kingdom Viridiplantae; phylum Streptophyta; class Magnoliopsida; order Rosales; family Cannabaceae; genus Cannabis; species Cannabis sativa. The sequence continues at coordinate 50,280,988 of NC_083607.1, read as the reverse complement.
TGAAAACAAATGCTCTATTGGTTGATCCCCCAAAAACTGAAAAATGGAATGAGTTTGAAAGGATCTCTTTGATAGGGAACAAGATCAAGTGTGTTTCTATAACTCAAGCATGCCATAATCTCTCAACTTTATTCCTTCATTTTAATGATTTGAGGCGAACTCAATCCTTTCACTTCATGTCTGTATTAACTGTTTTGGATCTATCAATGAATAGAAAATTAAGTCACTTACGAATGGAAATTTCAACTTTGGTTTCCTTGCAATATCTCAACCTGAAGGGTACAGAAATAAAAGAATTGCCAAAAGAGTTGAGTAACTTGGTAAAGTTGAAATACTTGAACTTAGAGGGGTTATCTTGTCTAGATATAATCCCAAAAGGATTAATATCAAGTTTTTCTCAATTGCAAGTTTTAAACATGTTTGGATGTGGAGTGTCTGAAAACATAGTGATGGGTCAAGTTCAGTGTGGAGGTAATAAATTACTTGTACAAGAATTGCAGCACTTGAAACATGTTTCAGCATTGGGTGTAGCCATTAAATGTGTCACTGCCTTTAAGAGGTTTTTGACTTCTGAAATGCTTCTAAACTCCACTCAAAGCTTGTTCCTCCACCAGTTAAGCTTAAGCACCTTACAGGTTAACACTCTTTCATCCATGGCGAATTTATGCCGACTTTCTATTCGACACTGTAAGAGCTTGGAAGCTTTGAAGATTGTCTTGGATGGAAAAAGTATAGAGCATAAAAGACTGTTTGGAAGCCTTCAGAATGTGAGTATTCATCATTGTCCAAAACTCAAGGACTTGAGTGGACTTATTTTTGCTAGAGAATTGAGTCATCTTCTTATTTTCAGTTGTGATGCACTTGAAGAAATCATAAGTGTGGACAGTGTTGGTGATGCTGGTCCAGGCACTAAAGAGACATTTGTTAAACTTGAGGCTATGACATTGTCTGATTTACCAAAACTAAAGAATATCTGCCCTAAGCCCCTGCCTTTTCATTGCCTCAAGTTACTTGATGTGTTAAAATGTGAAAAGTTGAAGAAACTGCCAATCAGTTCTAAAGACACAAGAGCAACTAATCTGACTATTAGAGGACAAAATCAATGGTTTGTTGATATAGAATGGGAGGATGAGACCACTAAAGATAAATTTGCTCACTGTTTCTCTGGTGATTATCTAGATGACATGGACTATTTGGATCTTGATTCATGGTGAGTTGTATTGTAGCTACAACATCACTTAATAATTATTATTATTTAACTTTTATTTATGGGTGATTTTAGTTTTCTCCTCTTAACTTGTCTTTTTTTTTTTTTTTTTTCATTTGGTTAGGTATGATTAATCTTGGTTGTGGAACTGAAAGGTGAACCAAGGTATACACAGGAAATAAACTACAAAATCAGAGTTGAACCACTGGCACCAAGCAATTATTATAAGATTTACTCTTTTCCAACATGTATCTTGTTGTTCATTGTATCAATTTTAAGGCCTTGCTTTTTAATAATTTAATTATCTGTGGCTTACCTTCATCAAAGCTTATTAATCTAAGTTTAGTTCATGTGCATTGCAACATTTACACTCAAAATATCATTCTACGTTTTGACATTATACTTTACGTGTACTGGCAAGTTGCTCACAAAGATGTGTCAAGAAGACAAGAATAAGTAATTGACATGTGTATTCTAATCAGAACCGACCTATCCAATTATAATCGATCGTCAAACATTGGATATCCAATTGTGATCGGATCAGATTGGATGTTATTGTCAAATATCAAATTGATCGGATCGGATGGTGGATGTGGGGTCCAAAAATCCAATACATCCAACATTCAATCGAACTAATTAGTATTTTCATTTAGCTTAAATGAATAATTAGATTTTATATTATTATACGTAAAATTTATATTTATATATTAAAATTAACATTAAAATTTTACTCTTTTTTTCTTGGATTGGATGGATCCAGTCCAATCCAATACATACTGGACCTAAAATATTGGATGGATCCGATCTGATTCAAAAAATACTAGATCTAAAATATTGGATAAACACAAATTAAATCAATAAATATATATGAAATACATTCAATTGATAGAATCGATCCAATCTAACATTTAATAGATGTTGGATTGATTGGATAACTGAAATTAATTAGATCAGATCCAATGGTAAAATCTAGAGTAAATACTTATTTGGTACCTTATGTTTTGTAAAAATACAAACTTGGTACCTTATGTTTTTAATAATGATCAATTAGTACATTTTATTTACAAATTCTACACATGTGGTACCCTCTTTCTTAATTTATTGAACTTAAATTTTTTAGTATGTCTAAATTACCCCTAATTTTAATACTTATGAATTTTTAAATGATTTTAAACATTATTTGTTTTAATTATAAAAAAAAAATCATTTTACACATAAAACAATGAGTATTTACCACATGAGAATGTGGAACCAATGTCTTTTGAGTTTGGTGGCATGCTAGAATTTAATTTTGACTATCATAGTTTTGCTACACAACAAAATGGAATTCGGAGCCACAAATATGCAACTCGGAGGGCTATTTCAGTGACACATAACAATCAATTATCTCCTATGAATGATGATGCATTGTCAATTCCAACTGATGATAGTGACATGGAATGGAAAGAAAAAAAAACGCCACTTCAAGTGATGATGAGGATAGTTCTGAAATTTGCCAATATTGTGACGAATCTATCATAGAAGAAGAGTTTGGGGTTTACTACGACAGTGATGCGGGAAACCATAAAAATTATAAGAGATTGGAAAGGAACAAAGAGTTAATCGACCCAAATAGTAAATTGCCCAATCCAGAAGGAGGTTATGACATATATGAGAATGGAAAAATACTTCTTAGAAAGTGGTTGAGATTTAGAGATCACAAGCACTATTGGGATGTGGTGAAAGATTTTGCTGTACAAGAAGGTTTTGAGCTTCGTAAAGTCAAGCATGCTTCTAGTAGAATCACTACAATTTGTAGAGCAAAAGGATGCAAATGGAGATTACATGCTTCTAAGTCACCAGATGGAAGAGAGTTTGTCATAAAAACATACAATCCTGAATATAATTGCCAATGTGTTGTTAAGAATTGAACAGTTACAACAAGATGGATTGCCAAAAAGCTTCATAGAAGCTTTGCTAGAAATCATGAAATGAGTGTGGAGAAAATGAGAGTTGAGCTAAGAGACCATTTTGGAGTTGAGGCTACAAACAGACAGCTATGGGCAGCTAGACAGAAAGCTAGAGGGGGTTCAGGTGGTGACTATGCTCACTCATATGCAAACTTAAGGCATTATGCTACTATGATCCTTAAATTTAATCCTGGTAGTGCTGCTATTGTCCAGAGTAACTTAGTGGAAATCAAAAAGAATATGGAGGGAAACGCTGATGAACTATTGACTCTTAATGCCTCAATAATAAAGCCTCAGTTCAACAGAATTTTCATTTGTTATGAAGCTGTAAAATTTAGTTTCAAAGCAGGATGTTGACCATTTTTTGGATTAGATGGTTGTCATCTCAAAGGGCCATATAAGGGAATTTTATTGGCTGCAGTGGGGGTTGATGCGAATTTTCACTTCTACCCAATTGCATATGCAATTGTAGAAGCTGAAAATACAAATAGTTGGAAGTGGTTCTTGGAAATGTTATTGGGAGAAATTGGGCACACCACCAATAATGACCAACCATGGTGTGTTATGAGTGATAGACAGAAGTTGACTAGTACATTGACTTTATATTCTTTTCTTTAGGAATTTAGAAACTTTTCATTGTGGTAAAATGTTAGGCTATTTTTAGCCTAAGTTTTGGGTCACATTTTATAGTTGTTTTTCTTCTTTATTATTATTTTTGGAATAGAATTACGCTTGTTTTCTTTGATTTCAGATTTCTACACTTGGAATGTATAAATTGGACAAATTTCGGAAAACAGTGATCTATAAAATAGAGGAAATTTTGAAAGAGAAAAAAAGCTAAAACTTCAAGCCTAAATTCGACTATATTCTAGTCAAATTTTGGATAAAGTCAAAACATAAAAGTTTTAGATCTCTTTTTTTCCTTTCCAACGCATCTTGAATCAGCTCATTTGGAGTTCGTATGAGAAAGTTATGCTAATTTTACTGAAAGAGGTCAAAGCAGAAAAAATTGGGTCCAGTGGCCGCGGCGAGACCACTTTTGGCCGCGGCGGGGGACTACAGAAAGCCCGTTTTTTCACTTTTCTACAGCCGCCGCGGCGAGGATATTGCCCGCCGCGGCGCCGACTTCGTACAGGTCAAGGATAACTTCGTCTTTTCTCGTTTTTGGGCTGAAAAATTCTATTTAAAGGAAAGAGGGTCGCAAATTAAAGAGGGGAGACCATATGGAACCCTAAAAATACAAGAAGAAGGCTCTTGGAGCGAGCATGGGCGATCTGCAACAATCCTCCATTTAGTTTCTTTCTTCTCTTGATTTTTTTTATGTTTTTATTTGTGTTTAGTTTAATTATGGATTCGATTATGAGCTAAACTCTCTATTTAGGGATTTGATGGATATTGACTGAGATTATTCTATGGATTAATGTTATTTGATTGTTCTTTCTTCCTATATTATTGTGATTTATTCATATTTGTGCTTATTTCATGTTTAAGCTTGATCACCTTTTGCATGTTCTATGATCTCAATACAAAATCTGAAAAAGTGAGTATTGAGAATGCTCTAAATGAATAGACATAGGTTTTGATGTGAAACGAGAGTATTCACATAGTTTATGTGACTTTTAGATTATTGCTTAATACAAATTGTATGTTGTTCTATCTCAGAGATGCAGTAGTTGGCATACAATTTAGGACCTTTATGATCTGAAAAGAGTTTAGGTTAATTTATAATCTGTCATCACATAGGAGGAAGAAGAATAGTTAATTAGTGTTAATAATTGGGTAATCAAAGCAATTAAAATCATATCCCTAATTTCACATCCATTGTTAAACCTTTTATTTGTTTATTTTATTTAATTTTGCTTAGTTTATTTTGTTCAAAGTTTATTTATTCGATTGCCAAATAGAAACAAGAATTTAATTGATTGGTACTTAACTGCAGTCCTCTTGGGAACGATCTCACTTACCTGAGTATTACTTGTTAAAACGATACGTATACTTGCGTGTTGGATTTATCACAACATAAAAATATAATACTGATTAAATTAACCAGGTACTCCATATATACAAACACTTTATACGTATATATATATATAAATATATAGCTAAGCAATGTAATTTAGTGATAAATGAATTAATTAACTATGTCATATATACACTATTTATATATATATTTGTTGTCTATTTATTTCTATCTCAAGTTTTTGTTGTGTTCCTTAGTTTTTGTGCAAAGGCTAGTTTTAGAGCAGTAAATTGTTTTTAATTATCACTGTCTTTATATATTTTGTATGTATGAATTATATATATGGCTAAGTAAAGTGACTTATATAATAATTTATTTAGATAATATATTATGCTTATTTGAATTTAAGTTGTAGTCAGTAAGTCATGTAATGGATTCACAAAATGAACTAATTCCTTGATGTTTTTCCTAAACTAATTCTTTCTTAATTTTTGTAGGGTTTAGTTGATGTTGTGGCTAACATCCCAGATGTATCACGACATTTTTGTTGTTTTCATTTGGAGAACAACATGGTGAAAAAATTTGGCGCATCAGAACTTAAAGTACTATTTTGGGTAGCAGCTGAGACAGCAAATTTTGATAATTTCAAGCATATAATGGATTGTATAAAGGCAGTCAATAAAGAAGCACATGAGTGGTTGAGTAATATTGACTTCAACCATTGGTGCATGAGCAAATTTGATACAAATGTTAAGGTAGAACATCTTACCAACAACTTTGTAGAATCTTTTAATGATTGGATAGATGAGCACGATACAAACCTCCCATTGAATTGCTTGATGGTTTAAGAATGCAGCATACCTCAATGATGTATACAAGGAATTGACAACAGATAGATGGCATCACAAGTTAACTCCAAAAGCACACTTGAAAGTTCAAGAAATCCAAAAAAAGAGCACGTTTTGCACGTGTAGCAAAGGTTATTAATCTTGAATTTCAGGTTGATTATGCTGGAAAAAGGTGTATTGTGCGACTGAATGAAGGATATTGTATATGTGGCCAATGGCAAGTGAGGGGATTACCTTGTATTCATGCAACTACTTGTATAAACACTATAAGGGCAGACATTTTTAATTATTGTTCGCCATACTTCACTACTGAAATGTGGAGGAAGAGTTTTCAAAAAGCTATTCATCCTATACCTGATGAATCGATGTGGCCTGAGTTTGATGATGAGAAATTACTACCGCTAATAATAAAAAAAACTTCTAGGTAGACCTAAAAAACATCGTAGAAGAAGAGTTGCAGGAGAGGAGAGGCCTTTACCTCTTGAAGTTCAGAGACAAACTCAAAAAGAGCCAATTAGCAAGGGAGTTTCTAGCACTAAGAAATGTTCGAACTGTCATGAATTTGGCCACAATAAAAGGTCATGCAAGAAACCTCAACCAACAAGCATAGAACAAGAGACTTCTAACTTTGAAAATGAACCAACAACAAGTCGGGACAAAAGAAACGCAAGTGGTCGTGGCAGAGGAAAATTTCAAGGCAACAAAAGGGGCACATCATCACATGAGGTAAATAATTTATACTAGTATTATATTTAAGCTATATATATTTAGTTGAATCAATTAACTATTTTTACCATTTTTTAGGCTCCACTTAGATATTTTGAACCATCTGCTGAGGAAATACAAACGACTGAAACACCAATAGATTTTTTTCTCAAGTGACTAGACCCAATAACAATTTTAGAAAGCCTTTATATATATAAAGTGACTTGATGCAATGTTGTTGAAAGATTTTTGTAATGATTTGTTTGTTCTAATTACTATAAACTTTTTTATTAGAAGAACTAATTTCTAGTTATTTTAATATTTGTAAAGATATATTTTTTCTTTAACAATCTCTTTTATATTGTTTTAAAATAATGAGATTTTCATTTTAGTTTTTTATTTATTTGAACAGATATAATATTTAAAAATAAATAAATATTAAAAGGGTAATATAGTATACTAGAAATTTGGGTTCCCTAAATTCAAGGAAAGGGTACTAAATGTGTAGAATTTGTAAATAAAAGGTACTAAATAATCATTATTAAAAACATAAGGTACTAAGTTTGTTTTTTGGTAAAACATAAGGTACCAAACGAGTATTTACCCTAAAATCTATCATCCATTATATAATTGGATCGGATTTGGATAAGCTTAAAAATATTGGATGTGGTCCAATGAACACCCCAATATGTGTCACTAACTAAATATAAGGGTAATATAATTTTGGTCCCATGTAATTTAACTAAATACCATTTTAGACTCTTGATTCTCATAAATACTTAAAAAGGACCCTCTAAATATTAAAATAGTTAAGAAGTCCTCATTATAATTTTAGTCAAATGTATTGTTTTTTAATAATTAGTCAAATGTAATTTTCAAAAGATTGAAATACTTTAATCTTATTTATTTGTTTATTTCTCAATTTTTAATTTATATATTCAGTTTCTTATTCTAAAGCTAATAAAAAGATGGACCATAAGAATTATCTTCTAATTAACATATGAAAAGATAAGTTTTATTTGCATCCCATAAAATTATAAATACATCCCATTATTAAAAAAATATAAACTTAAATAATTTTTAAAAATTACTCTTAATATTTTTTTAATTTTTTTTCCTCACACAATTTTATGTTAATTTCAATACTTATTTTGATTCTATTTTCATATTTTTTTTCTAACTCATGTATATATATTTTTTATTTTTATTTTTTTGTCATAATATTTAAAATATAATTTATTTTTGTTTGAAATTTATATTTTTTAAGAACATGAATTAGAAAAAAAAAATTAATACAATTAAAAATATAATTATTAAAATATGGTGTTTTAGAAATTTTTGGTGTTTTCACTCTATACCAAAAATACCTTCTCCCTCTCTCTCTAACCAACCAACACAAGCATCATGCCAAACCACCATAACTCCACCATTACATCACGCTGGAGCTCCCTATTCGCCCACTGTCCACTTCCATTCCTCAACCTAAATAATAAGTAAGTAATTTCTATATAAATTGTTGTTAGGTTTCATTATATGTTGTTTGTGTTGAATAGATCCACACATTTTACTTTGGGTTTTGTTGATTTTCTCTTCTAGAATGAACTTATGAACTTGAGTATTGCTGCGGAATTTGTATTTTTTTCTGGGTTTCTCGTATTTTTGTGATATTTTTATTGATTTCTTGTGATTAATTTTGTGGTGTTTGGTAAAATTAGAGGTTATAGAAGATGTTTAGTGATATTTATCGATATTTAGAGTTATAAAATGAGTTAAAAGGTAATTTTACGATGTTTAGCAATAAAGTGTGATAAATTTTGCGATATATAACTGAAAAATGCCAAATTTCGTAATTAGGAATGCTTGTCGATATGTTTTCAATGTTTATCAATTTATAGTTGCAAAATGAGGATTTTGGAGGAATTTGCAATATTTAGCGATTCTTTTGCGATGTTATCCTAATTTTTTTTATGTTTGTGGGGTGTTTTTTCACTTTAAATTTGATATTCTTCTAAATGACAGGTTCAATTGTGTTTGTGCTTATACTATATGATGGTGTTTGGGTTGTTTAGGGTTTCAATTGGATATTCAAAAGCCAAAGTATAAGATGTTGATGTTTGAGATTGACACAAACTTACAGAAGATGTGTGACATTTTGTACGAAGAGTTGAAGGTGGTACGCAATCACGTGAGATACACTTTAGCAAGTTGTACACAACAAGAAAGAATTAAAACAAGTAGTGGGAAGGTTTGCAATGGAGAACAACTTTGAGTGGATGGTGAGAAATTCTAACACCGATGTGTTTTACATTACTTGCAAGGATCCAAATTGTAAATGGAGATTTAGGGGAAAGAAGAAAATTCATTGTTACGTGTTTTAGGTTACTGTATTCCACAATGAACACACATATAACCTAGATTTTAGATAGTCTGATCACTGTCAAGCAACACTGTGGATTGTTGGCCACCTAATTATGGGAAACTACACAACAGGTGGAACTAAGTACAAGCTAACGACATAATTAGGGATATGAAAGACGACTATGACATCCATATAAGTTATGAGAAGGCATGGAGGTGCTGAAAAAATGCACTTGTGTATGTGAAGGGTATGCCAAAGATTTGTTATACAAAGTGTTAATGCAGATTTTCGTTAACTGATAATGAACCTTTTTCGTAATAAATTTATCATAGATATATATGAAAATTAAAAAAGGTATAATAATAATAACACCAAGAATTTTACGTGATTTTGCAGTTAAATCTGCATACTCCACGAGTCTATCTTATTCAAGATATTTCTAAGTATTTAATACAATATACAATTAGTAATCTTTTTCTCTCAAAGATTTGTTTGTCCCTTTTTCTGTAGAATCCACCCCTATCTATAGGAATATAGGTTGACAGTTATTTACATTTATATTCGAATTGCATAAATGTTTCATGAAACGTGCGTGGGATTTGATCACGTTTCATTTAAACACATGTAAATAACAATTGATAATCGTATAACTGTTTATCATTCTTATCTTCAAGGCGGTTGATGCTGACTTGGACAGTGGTATCTCGCTTTACATATAGATGACCAATAATGACTGGGTTTAATCATATGCCTTCCAGCAATGGCATGAGCTCCAGTGTACTGAGCAAACTTAAGAACTGCTCTTTGACCATAAGGCCTCGCAGACTGGACAATCATGTCGTGTATATTTCTAAGTTGATACACTTAGTTATTATAATGTGGAAAATATGCTAAGTGTTTAACAACCAATTCGTCTCGTCGATATTTTCTTATGTGTAGCGAGGTGGATGTCTCGTTATACATTGCCCGTGGTTGATTCAAATAACTTTACTTAAAAATGAATCTTGTTCTCGAGACTGCGTATTTTGAGGCAGGCTAGTGTCTCGTTAATACATATATTAATAGTCTGTTTATCCTTGTCTTGCCTAAGACTATGCAGTCAGCGAGTTATGAATATACTCTATCAATTTTATATTTAATGAGTTATTCCTTTTGCATTAAATGATATAATCGTTATTATATCTGGTGGTTCATATTCTACTTAATTGACACATGTCACTCTCTGAAGTGTAGCCAAATTTCAGATATAATAATTGCCCCTTAAAAAGTTCTTTTTTAATAAAAAGTACTTTTTAAATGATTAGAAAGGGTATATTTGTCTTAACCCAATTTGAAAAATTGTATGCTTTCGAATTTTGGCGGTTCATGATTTCAAGGCACATCATTAGCATTCATTACCCATCTTTTCAAATTCTCCTTGTTTCCATCAGTGTGATCTCTATTCCTTTAATCTAACGTTGATTAATCTTAAGGTATAAAAATTGAAAAGAAACCATTATTCGACCATTTTTGTCTTTTCAAAAATTTCAATCTCTTTTTGCGAAAAATCGTTTCCGATTTCTCTAAGCTCTGCATGCCCTCTTTGTCATTGACATATTTTCTATGCATTTTTTAAGATATCCTCTTCAACCTCAGGAGTTCACAGAAGTTGTCACGCCACTCATCCCAACCTCAGTTTCAAAGCTTTTCGTCGTGCGAAAACCCATTTTTGAACAGTAAGTGATTTATCCCTCTTTTCTCTGGTCTTTTCCATTTTCCTTTGTTATGATCCCTATTTTGTTAATTAATTGCACCTTTGTTTGCTCCGCTTGGTTTTAGTAATTTTGATTTAATTTTTTAGGTTATTTTTAGGGTTTAGACAGAGTAAAAACTTAGGTTTATCGTATTTATAAGTTTTTGGTTTTAATAAATTTTCTCTAGGAATTGGGATTGGTCTTTTTGTAAAAATGTCTCAATTTGGTTTTGAAGTTTATTCTCCAGAAATAGAGTGTCCTAAGGAATTAGCCCTCCCATTCAAACCCAGAATTCTTAAACATTAATCCAAACTTGAGATAAATGATGCAAAAATTAGGGACCATTTAATAAAAACCAATAAGGACGAAGTTGCTAGTCGCTATGGGCATTTTCTACAAGAGATAACTGAGGGTAAATGTCGTTACTTGTGAGATGCAGCCTGGCCTGAACCTTTGTCATTATCTTCTATTCCTTTGGCTAAACTCTTCTTTTTACCCAGAGTCACTATTGCTTTTTGACCAGGTGACCTGGACTTTGAAATTATGTCTTCCAAGCCTCATAAATCAAAGACTCCCCAGGATCCTAATGTCACTTTTGAGGCTGAGCTCATTGAGTCAAGAATAAGAGCTATAGGAGATTACATTGGTGGCATTTTAAGGACTTGTGGCATCAACCAAAGGCGAGGATGACGTGTTAGATCTGTTACCCCCAGGGCCGGCCCTGGGCCTAGGCGGACTAGGCCCGTGCCTAGGGCCCACTCCAACCTAGGGCCCAAAACCAGCCATATAATGCCTTTAAAAAAAAAAAAGGCCCAGCAACACTTTTTCGGCCCAGTCCATTCCAGCCCAATACACCACCACCCACCAACAAACCCTCCATACCTTCACGTGTAGAAAAAAAAAATTGAAAAGTCACTCTCATGACTCATCTCTCTCTCTCTCTCTCTCTCTCTCTCTCTCTCTCTCTCTCTCTCTCTCTCTCTCTCTCTCTCTCTCTCTCTCTCTCTCTCTCTCTCTCTCTCTCTCTCTCTCTCTCAAGTCTCAATCTCAAATTCTCAATCTTCCATTCTTTCCCCCCAATTTTTTTCTCTAACATTCTTTCTCTTCTAAATTTCTAATCTCTCAAAAAAAAAAAAAATCACCTTTACAATTTACAATTTACCAACTATCCTCCTCATCCTAAATCCTCAATCCTCATCACTCATCTCTTTTCAATTTCTATCTCTTTGTATTATAATGATAAGTTTTTCATTTTTTAAAGTTAATATTTTATTAATTTTTATGATCAATTGCTATATTTATTTAATTCCTTTCCTTTTTAATTATTATTTTGTTTGCTTTGAAATTTTAGTTTAGTATTTATATGTTGTTATTGTTGTTGTTGATGTTGTATAGATAATAGAGATAAACTAAAATGAATATTGAATTTTATTTTCCTAACTTATTTTGACTTGATTATTCTATTAAATTTTGAATTGCCCCTTATGTTGAGAGTTGATAAAGTGCTTGAAATAGACCATTGGAAAAGAAAAAAAAATAGTTAGAATGTCTAATTAATCATATATAATAATATATTATTTGTTTGTTGTATGTTTATATTCATTTATACATAACATATTTTTTTTTCACTATTGATTCGCTCATAGTCACAAATCAATTCACATAAAAAATAATCACCATTTGATTTTTATTGCATTGCTCATATATTGATATACATATTTTATTTTATTTGCAAAAGAAAAAAAAAACTCCTTTTTAGTGGTTCCCTTTTATTTCTAAAGTTATGTGACTTATGTCTTGTATTTTTTTTTTTATAATTTTGATATACCATATATTTTGCTATATCATATATTTTGTAATAATAAGATAAACATTGTCTTGTCTATATCATATTATTATACTCATATCATTAATTTTGTTTGCAATTTTTATAGGGTCCTATTAGAAATTACAAATACAAATCAGGAGCTCAAAAAAGAAAGGAGAAGTTAAGGAAAGAAGTCTTGCAAAAAAGTCAGGTTGGTTCTCTTAATAAGTATTTTAATACAAATAATGTAGACAATTTTGTCGTGAATGACATTGAGAATCAATTTGATATTGAAAGTAATGAGAATGAGAAAACTTCAAGTAATGTGAATGAAAATGAAGAATTGAATCAAACTGTTAATGAGAATGAGAAAAGTTCAAGTGATGTGAATGAAAATGAAGAACTGAATCAAACAGTGAATGAAAATGAAGAACTGAATCAAACAGTGAATGAGAATGAGAAAACTTCAAGTGGTGTATTCAACTTTCCTTTTGATATTGATGATCCAGGAAATTGGGATAGGATTGGTCATATTAATATGACAAATTTTATAGTTGAAAGAGGTCCAAAAAGAGTCATTAAGGATGAGTTTACTAGGGATGCTTTCGGTAGGAATTTTTCTTCGTGGCATTATATTAGAGAATTACCAAATGGAGAGAAACAAGATAGGAAGTGGTTGATTTATTCAGTTTCTTTAGATAAAGTATTTTGTTTTTGTTGTAAATTGTTTGCAACAAAGAAGCATCTTGTGGGTTTTTTAGCTGAGGGAGGTTTTAGTGACTGGCATAATATTTCTGATCGATTAAAAAGTCATGAACGAAGTACACAACATATTGAGTCAATTGCTAGTTGGGTGGAATTAGAAAACGACTGAAAATGAAGTTAACAATTGATGCAAGTTTAGAAGAACAAATTAATCAAGAGAAAAAACATTGGAAACAAGTGTTAGAGAGAATTCTGGCTATTGTAAAAAGATTTGGGCAAAATAATTTGGCATTTCGAGGAGATCGTGAAAAACTATATGAGAAAAACAATGGGAATTTCTTACAAATTATAGAATTACTTGCTGAATTTGATTCAACTATGCAAGAACATGTTCGTCGTATTTTAAGAGGTGAGACTCATTATCATTATTTGACTCACAAGATTCAAAATGAAATGATACAACTTCTGGCAACTGAGGTGAAAAGCTCGATAATTAGTAGAATTAAAGAAGCAAAATATTTTTCAGTCATACTAGATTGTACTCCAGATGCAAGTAATGATGAACAGATGTCTCTTGTTTTAAGATGTGTGAATGTTTTAGAAAGTCAAATATTTGTTGATGAGTATTTTCTAGGATTCATAAAAGTTCATGACACATCAGGGCTTGGTTTGCTTAATGAACTTTTAGATGCGTTGAATATTCTTGGACTTGATGTTGATAATATAAGAGGACAAGGATATGACAATGGATCTAATATGAGAGGAAAGAATAAAGGTGTACAAACTAGGCTACTTGAAATGAATCCTAGAGCATTTTACACTCCTTGTGCCTGTCATTCTCTAAATCTTTTACTTTCTGATATGGCTCATTGTTGTCCCAAGGCTGTATCTTTTTTTGGTGTGGTACAACGAATATACTCATTATTTTCAGCTTCTACAAAAAGATGGAAAGTATTTACAGATCATGTACCTGGTCTCACTGTTAAGCCATTATCAGAAACGCGTTGGGAAAATCGTGTTGACAGTGTTAAAGCAATAAGATTCCAAGCTCCACAAATAAAAGAAGCTTTAGATTACTTGGCAGAGAGTAATGAAGATGCCAAAACAAGAAGTGATGCTGAGACTTTAGCAACATATAATATTCATAATTTTGAGTTCTTGGTGAGCATGGTTATTTGGTATGATTTGTTGTTTTCTGTTAATATTGCTAGCAAGATCCTACAAAATGAAGATATGCAAATTGATGTTGCTATCAAAGAGTTAAAGATTCTACTTTCATTTCTTCAAAAGTATAGAGAAACTGGTTTTGAGAATGCTTTGACTAAAGCTACTGAGATTGCAAGTATGATGGAAGTTGAACCTGTGTTTATTGAAAAACGAAAAGTTTACAGGAAAAAGCAATTTGATGAAAGTGTCAATGAGGGGGTGACACAATCAGCAGCAGAGTCATTTAAAATTGACTATTTTCGTTGCATAATCGATCAAGCTATTTCATCATTTAAAACCATGTATGCATACTTTTATAGTGTTTTATTTAAAATTATATTTCACTTCCTACCATAATAGCTAATAAAAATAATTATTGTTCAACTAGGTTCGAACAATTTCAGAATTTTGAGGAGAATTTTGGACTATTGTTTGATTTTGAGAAATTAAAGTCTGCAGATGATGACACTTTGAGGAATTTTTGTATCAATCTTACAAACTTAATGAAGCATGGTGAGATTTCAGACCTTGACAATGATGACCTATACCAAGAGTTATATATGTTGCGTCAAAGTCTACCAAAAGAAACCAAAAGAGCTATCGATGTGTTGAGCTATATAAAAGAAGTGGATGGTAGTTATCCAAATGCTTGGATTGCTTATAGGATTTTTCTAACTATTCCGGTCACCGTTGCCCATGCAGAACGGAGTTTTTCCAAATTGACCTTGATCAAATCTTATCTCCGTTCAACCATGTCTCAAGAAAGATTAAGCGATTTAGCTATGTTATCCATTGAAAATGATTTAGTTGCAAAACTTGATTATGCAAATTTAATTAATACTTTTGCATCTAAAAATGCAAGACGCATAATATTTAAGTAATACATTGAAAAGTTTATGTGATGATTTATTGGTTTGGAATGTATTTATATTACTAAATATTAGTTTAATTTTATTTAAAATTACATACATAGAACAAAAAAAAAAATATACAAAAGGGCCCATTTTTTTTTAATTTGCTAAAACCGTCTTGGGCCCATTTTTTTTCAAGGCCGGCCCTGGTTACCCCTGGTGAATTCAGTTGCTATCCACCAGAATGACTTACCCGGGAGGAATATAGGGAGGCCAGTGGTGAGGACAGTGGTAAGGCCAATAATAGTAGATCGACTGGGATAGGCGCTTGAAGCCTCGAGCATATCAGGGCTGGACCAATTCTCCCCCTGACAGAGTACTTTAAAGAATTCATAAACCATCTTGGAATTTCTCCTTTCTAATTGGTTCCAATCTCCTACAGAATCCTTGCAAGTCTAAAGGTTCTGTATCATATTTTAGAATGGGAGTGTCCCACTCCCCAAGAAATCATTTATTTTTGTTCTGTTAAGGCAGTATCTACGAGGAAGCATTGTGCATGGGGTTTTTATTATCCCAGGACTCATACAAATGATCGTAGGATCATCGTAGGGTTACCAAACAATGCCACTTTTAAGGAGGATTTCCTTTTAGACAACTGGTATTTTCCCAATCAACTCAACTGTATTTTGCATAATACGTAAGTAAACTCTGTCCCAAAAACTTGATTTTGAGTTATTTCATATTTGTATCCTTGAGCTCGCTGACTTATCTCATTTATCATGTTAACATCAGTCTCAAAAAGACCAATTCCAACTCCTGAGATGGTCGAGCGGCGTAAAACTTTTCTGGGTCTTCCGTTCAGACTGCGATCGGCCGAATTTCTTCTTAACGAAGCCAATCTGAAAACTATTGGCCTTCTTGCCTTAGATAAGTACACTTGTGATTACAAGTTTCCCAAGTACTCTTCGTGGGAGAGGGTTCCAGTTCTAGCCAATGAAGAGAGCCAAGATTATGTGGCTCGTGTGCATTATCTCGAGAGAATAACCCCTCTGAAAGCTAAAGAAGGAGCATCCCAAGGTAATCAATGTGGATGGTCACCCAGTGTGCTTAGGGTTGAACGTACCTTGCTAGTACCCTTCCAAGATAGTCGTTATAACTTTTATATTTGGAATCCTTTCTTAATAGATTGCATAATCTATAGGTTTGATAGTTGGTACCCACAATTCCATGTTCAACTTAGTTGCACTAGTTCATACCATGGGATTACCGAGTAGTATGGGACAAACTTGGATAGGGAGAGCCACCCAGATTCAGATTGCGATTTTGATCCAATTAACCCCTATGACATATTTATGATCACATGATCAAGATAGTTTAGTGAATACTATATTCCTCCTTCTTCATCATCTGATGATTATGGTAACTTTCCTTAAGTGAAAATTTATTTCCCATTTTTCTTTTTATCTGTTTTTGAATAAGTGTTGATGTATTTCTCTGTCTCACAGATATGGATCTAGAGAATCTTCTTCACTCTTCGAGCAAAAAGGGTATAAAGAGGATTGCTAATTCGGAGACTTCTTCAGAGGTAAATTTTGAACCTTTTAAAAGATCTAGATTAACCACTGCAAATAAAAAGGGTGCCTCGCAATCCATAAATCTCGAATCTTCTGAAGATCAAGTTTAGGTTCATACTCCAGCCACCGCACCTGTTATGGAACTAGTTCAAGGATCAATGCAATAGGCAACCACGTCCTCGGGTAAGGTGCCCGAGACTTTGCCCATCGAAGCTGGGGGCACTGGCTTAGAGTATTGCTCGCAATTTACAGTGTCCTGCTGGCGCCATTTCTAATCTTTCCAGTCCGGCGATTGAGATTTGGTCAATAAGGCAGTCCAACAGAGATGCTTGAGAGGAGTCTTAACTTCACTCTCTCGGTTAGTCCCATTCTTTTCATTTTTTTAACACTTCTTTTAGGATTTTGTAAATTCTGATATGTATATTTTTCCTTGTAGGCCTCCTTCTTATCCCATGTAGCCCAGAGTCGGGTTCTCCAGAAGGTAAAGCACTCAGAAGCTGAACTTCGTAAAACCATTGAGCAATGCAAGGTTGTTGCCAAACAATGGAACGATGCTCAAAAGGAGATATCCCATTTGACTAAGAAGGCTGAGGAGGCGAGAAGGACTCATAAGACTGAACTCGAGGCAGCCCAAAAGGAAGTAAGGACAAACAAGAGGCTTGCTAGAAACTCCAAGAGGAACTTAACGTAGCTACTGTGAAGCTTGAAGGTGGCGAAGCCAATGCTAAGGAACGGTGCAATGATATTGTCAAGCGTTCCATTTACAGAGCTTAGATGGAAAATCCTGACATGGACTTAAGTTTCTTGGGGGAAGACACTGAGGAGTCTTAGCTTATTGCGAGAAGGCTAAAAAAGAAGAAGAAGAAGCAGGTGAGTCCGAGGAAGATGAAGACCCATCCAAGTCTCCTACTATGTAGGCTTGGTTTTTAATTTGTTTTTTTTTTATATATTTAGAAAAATGGCCTTTTGACTGAGACAATAGTTTGCCCCTTGTGGCAATATTTTCTGTAAAGATAAATTCGCATCGTTGGATGGCCAACTTTGCTTTAAATTTATTTATCTTTTCATTTATTGTCTCGTATCTTTATGTTTGAACTTGATATGTTTGTTCATTTGCATTTTCAATCACAACTTAGACAATTATATTCTGATCAATCTTAAGGTACTTTAAGAGAGCATTTCCATTGATCTCGCTTTTCTTTTATTTTTCTCTAAGTAGTTATTAATCTACTATGTACGTGCGCGGGCATTTATTTTCTGCTATGCTTTCTATTCGCGGGCAGTTATAATCTGCCATTTATAACTTAAAAGCAAACTTAAACATACTTTGAATAATTCACTTTATGAATTACTTCGTATATTTTTTGATTGCCTATATGAATAGTTGATCTTCTATTAATATTTTAGGTTGCATTATTTTTCAAGGCATTTTAATATCTCGTTTATAATACATGCCTAACAAATGCGAGCCGTTAAGTATTCAGCTTCGCATGTAGCTTAATGTTATTTTTATGAGTTAATCTCATTTACAACTACTACTTCAGTTTTCCATTCTAAAAAAGGATTGAATTTTTGACTTTATATTATCCATAGACAATTCTAATCAATTATCCTTTCTTGATTTTTTTTTTAAATGGGTGGGTTTGCATTATATCATGTATATCTAGATAAATTTCAGTTGATCATACACACATATATGCCTCTCAGTAATTTTAAAGTATACTTTGTAATTACTTGATCAAACTTTAACTTTTATTAATAGCAAGAGTTTACATTACTGAAAAGAAATACATCATTTACATTATAAGTCTACTCGTAATATGGTTGCAAATGTTCAACATTCCAGTGGTTTTCTATTAGCGAGTCGTAAAGCTGAGCCAATTTATAAACCCTGGTTCCAACTATTGCCTCGATAACATAAGGACCTTCCCAGTTTGGGTTAAACACTCCAGCAGATGCATCTCGTGTATTTGCAAACACTCATCTCAACACCAAATCCCTGACATGGAAGAGTCTTTTCTTAACTCGTTTATTGAAGTACCTCGTCATTTGATGTTGATATGCAGCATTAGTTATTTACGACTCAATACGTCTTTCTTTAAGTAGGTCGAAGGACAATTTGAGGACTTCTTAGTTTTCTTCTTGATTGTAGAATTCACGTCTATGGGTCGCAATATTAACTTCTACTGGCAGCATCGCTTTCGAGCTAAATGCCAACGAGAATGGAGTGTGCCCTGTTGTTGTTTTCTCTATCGTTCTATGAGCCCAAAGTACTTGTGGTAGTTCATCTACTCATCTCCCTCTTGCAGCATCCAACTTCTTCTTGATAATATCTTTTAAGGTTTTATTAACAGTTTTTACTTGTCCATTTGCTTGGGGTCTTGAAACTGACAAGAAGCTCTTAATGATTTTATTCCTTTCACAGAACTTAGTGAATAATTCACCATCAAACTGAGTTCCATTGTCTTATGTTATTTTAATGGGTATTTCAAATCTGCAAATTATCTTCTTGACGACAAGATCAAGAACTTTTTTGCATGTTATTGAAACTAGAGGCTCGTCCTCTGTCCATTTTGTAAAGAAATCAACAGCTACTACTGCGTACTTTGTTCCTCCTCGCCCTGTGGCTAATGCCACAATCAAGTTAATGCCCCATATTGGAAATGGGTACGACGAGGTCATCATTCTCAGTTTCATTGGTGGTATGCGACGTATATGTGAAAATCTCTAGCATTTATCGCACCTCTTGATAAATTCATGTGTGTCTTTATTTATTGTTGGCCAATAGTATCCTTGGCGAATAATCTTCTTGACAAGCTTTGCCAACCCGCATGATCCCCACAAAAGCCTTCGTGAATTTCTTTTATTATCTCACTTGCTTCTGTGGGGAGTACACACTGTAGGAGAGGCATTGAATAACCCCTTCTATATAATTTTCCTTCTACTATTGTATGGCGAGGCACTGAATACAAGAGTTTGTG
This sequence comes from Cannabis sativa, assembly GCF_029168945.1. Classification (NCBI taxonomy): domain Eukaryota; kingdom Viridiplantae; phylum Streptophyta; class Magnoliopsida; order Rosales; family Cannabaceae; genus Cannabis; species Cannabis sativa. Next base: position 50,261,103 of record NC_083607.1, on the reverse strand, counting down.
TGCTTCGTTCTTGTCTGTAGGAAGTCGTCTATTAAGTAGATAGTTAATTATGAGTGTCATCCATGTAGGCGAGGCATCTATCATTTCAACTTCTTCCGTTTCACATATACTTGGTTCGTTTAGAACTTCGATCGGTACCAAATTTAGTTTATCAAGCTTGTTTTGCGAGCCCAGTTTTGCTAAGGCATCGGCATTTGAGTTATGTTCTCTTAGAATTTGTTCAATTTTAAAGTAATCAAACTTCTCCAAGTTCTTATGAACCTTCTCCAAATATTTTTACCATTTTTAAACCCTTTGCCTAGTATTCGCGTAGAACTTGGTTCACAATCAATTGCAAGTCAGTATAGCACAGCCAACAAAGCCTCGTATCAAGCCTCGTTGTTTGAAGTGTCAAATTGGGATCTTAAGGCGTATCAAAATTTGAAATTTTCTGGTGAAAATCATTATTACTCCTGCACCCGAGCCATATTCATTTGATGCTCCATCCACGTATAATTTCCAAGTTTCTGTATCTCGCTGGACAAGTGTTGGGTTTTGTGCCCTAAATAAAACCCTTTACAATCTGATTAGTTATCAATATAAGAAATTTGAAGTGATTTATGTTTGCATGAATTTTACATGCTTATGTTTTAATATGCTTATTATGTTTATACACAAAATCTGTTAAGTCCAGATCATATGCTTATTCACAACTATAGTATTGTCAACACAGTGGAATGTGATTGTGATTATATGATTCAAAAGACTAAGTCCCTGTTTCATCAGTGTTTTGGATTTACAATAATGTGATAATCAGCGATGATGTGTACTTACACTTGGAGTAAGTGTTATGTTCTTTCCACGAAATTGGTAAAGTATACTAGTTTCAAATGTATGGAGTATACATTGGACTGGAGTGATATTGAACTTAGTTAAGATATTATAAACTTACCGTTGTATCTTTCCAAGTCAATATCAGTAGTTGATCTTAAGATTAAAAGAATCTAAATATTGATATGCTTAGGCTCAACTCAGGAGTGGTATTCATGTTCTTTGATTTATTAGTTAAGCCTACTTTTGGATCAGGGTGATACGTATATTTTGGGAACATGATAGTATGATTGAGTGGGAGTGCTGAACATAAATATGGAATCTATAGCTTCTACTGGTGTATAGAAGTCAAGCGATGATTCCCTTCGAGCTTAGCTAAATAGAAGTAAATGGAAGAGCTCTTGTTTAAGTGACTAATTCTTAGATCACTAAACATCATTTACAGGTAGCTAAGTGTTTTAAGGGGCAAAATACGTTGAGGGGTGAAAACGGTAAAGTTGTCCCATCTCGATGTAAATCATCTATACAGAGGATATTTGATCAAAATAAGATTATAACAATGGTTAAATGAGATAGCATATCTATATCGTGGAACATATAATATGCTCTACATAAGTCTGAGAGTGCAATTCTAAGTTCTAAGAGTGGATTCAACGAGGAATTAATAAGTAGGGATTTACTTAGTAAATTCGGTTCACTTATTGGAAGCTCAGCATATAGATCCATGGTCCACATTCTAGTTGAGACTATACTTCTTGTAAGACTCAATAATTGATTTGTGATTAATCAATTATAATTCTAAAGTTAGACTATGTCTAATTTGTGAATTTTCACTAAGCAGGGGTGAAATTGTAAAGAAAAGAGATTCTAGGTTTATTTATTAATTAAGAGACTCTATATGTCTAATTAATAATTAAATTAAATGACAATATTATTTAATAATCTATTTTAGTTATTAAATAATTAGTTTTGGCATTTAAAAGGTTAGAATTGGAAATTTGGCGTTTTTGAGAAAGTAGAAATAAAAATTGTGAAAACTGCAAAAAAATCCAAGTAAGGCCCATTAACACCTATGGCCGGCCACTTGGGTGAGGTTTTCCAATTAATATTTTCATTATTTTAATGCCATATAATTACTAAGCTAAACCTAGTAGTTGCCTATAAATAGAAAGTGATGGCTCAGTTCAAAATAACCTTTTTCTTAGAAAATCAAAGATTGCCTTTTCAGAAAAACTGAGCCTTCCACTTCTCTCTCTATAGCCGACCCTATACCTCTCTCTTTTCCTCTTCTCAATTTCGAAACCTTAGTGATAGAGTAGTGCCCACACACAGCAAGTCGTACCTCAATCATAGATTGGAAGACTGTGAAGGATCACACACAAAGAGAAGGACATTCGGGCTCAGATCTTGATAATACTCTGCGACAGAAAGGATACAAGGGTTAGAGATTTGAGTGGAAGGAGACATTATTCCGCTGCATCAATGTAAGGTTTTCTTAACTTTATATGTGTTTAATTATCGTTTTAGAAAGTTCATATTTAGGGTGTTAAACAACATACTTGTGAGCAGATCTAATGTCTTGGTAAAATAAATTCCAACAACTAGCCTTAGAGCTATGGTAATTTATTTGCTTGCAAGAAATTTGGACTTTAAAACGATTTGTTTGTGATTTGGATGGTTTCATGTTGTGTTGTGTGTTATATGATGATTGATTGATGTTTGTGAATTTTCGTGAAAAATTATTAAAATTCTGTTTCTGGAATTATTTTTATTGGATAGTATGGACAAAATTAAGCAATTTACCTTTTTACAGAACTCAATTTCGATTTAATTTGAATTAGTTATGATTTTTTGAAGTTTCGAAAAATATCGGGATTAAGCACTCACCCACGCGCGCGGAATCGGGGGATCCGTACAGCTCGCAATTTTTTCGTTTTTCTTCGATTTTTCATGCTATTTCATGGAATTAACTTCCGCTTTTTTGTGTAGTTTTGTATTTAGATTTTTATTTTTCAATTTTCAAATCTAATATCAAAAATAAATTAATTTGATTTTTTTTAAAATTAATCTTAGATATTAGTGTAATTTGAATTTGAAAACAAGTAAAAGTCTATCTTTTTGCTTAATTTTTATCTTATTTTTAAATTTGATTATATTTTATCTTATTTTTAAATTTAAGGTCAGATATTAAATTTTTTAAATTAAATATTTTCTTTTTAAATAATTTGACCTTATTTAAATTTAAAATAAGATAACTATAATCATGATATTTTGAATAGAAATAAGATATTTTGCTAACTTTTAAATTTTTTTATTTTATTTATTTAAAATTAAATTATAAAATCTGAAAAGATATTTTTTTTTTAATTTTTATTGAATATTTAATTTATAAAATAACAATAAATTTTTAAAAGTAGTTAGCAAATTTTTGAAATGATATTCAGGTTAGTTGAAACCTAATTTTTCAAAAATGTAGGTTAAATTTTAAATATTATTTTATTTTATTTTTTTTAAAAAAAAATTCGAAAATATATATTTTTTATTATTTAATTATTTTTTCGAAATTTAATTATTTAAAATTAAATAAATCCTACATCCAACTATCTAGTTAATCTTGTTGGAGGAGTATGTGTTTTAGCTTATGTGTAAGTTTTATAAAACCTATTATTGCTTGATCTAAATTGCCATGGTTAACTTGTTGACAGATCCAATGATCTGATTTTAACCCATGGTTCAATTGTCAATAGGTCAAGTAAATAATTTGTAACAGGTAAATTTTACAATCTTCTTTCATCTGTGTATGACCTAGCAACATGATAGGATCCATCCAAATGTGTGCCTGTGTGAGCCTATATGTTTATTTTATTATATAGATGCATATAGGTTGTTGCTAAATAAAATGTCACACCTTGATAGATTTTATTTAGGTCCATTTAGTTTTTGGACCTATTCAATTAATAACAATTATTTATTTTAAGGTTAAATTCATCTCTTTTGGGCCTTGTGTGAGAGTTGGGGGCCAATAGAAGTAGGTACGACATACTGAACCCAGCTCCCCCTCAAATGAACTACCCCAATTGTGAAGGCCCATTTGCCTGATTTGAATAATTGTGCTAGGTTAATTAAATTAGTTTAACCTAATAAAATTGATTAGCAACATAATTAACTTTAAAATATATGAAATTTATTTTTCATTTTAATATTTTAAAGTTAATTTTAAGAAAAACACTCTTAGTTTTAGATATTATTTCTAGACAAACTATTTGTATTTTTCTTGTATTTAATTAAATAAAGAATTTTAACTAACTAGATTCTTTCTGAAGCTTATTTAATTAAATATTCCTATTTAAGTTATAAATTAGTTATTTTAACTGATTTTTCTTATCTAACTTAAATTTGAATATTTTTTTTTTAAAATTTAACATTAAGTTGAGGAATTCTAGGCATTAGTTATTAAAGATTCTTAAGATATTTTTTTAAGTTGGTTTTAAACTTAAAATGGAATATTTTTCAAATTAAGTAGTTACTACTTAATTTTTTATGTTTAATTAAATTTAAATTTGAAAATATTTAAGTTCTAGATTTTTTTCTATAACAACTTAAATTAGATATTTTTTCTAATTTTTGTTGAAAAGATACTTAGTTGAAATAAGATATTTTCTAGATAGTTATTTTTAGACTTCTTATTATTTCTAATATTAAATAGGAAAATATTATACATTGTGAAATTAATTATTTAAATAATTAATTTTGGTACAATTTATATTAAGTATATTTTTTCCTAGTATTAAACTAGAGATTAATAATTAAGCCTTCTCTACACTTAATTATTTATTTCTTGAATTTAATACATTTAATTAAATTGAAAAATAAATATCTAAGTTGATTTTCATCATGATACTTAAATATTTTTTTTTTCATGACACTTAATTAAATAGAAAATTATTTTTCAGTTAAAATTTATTTTTTCAACTTAAATTTAAATAATTTTCAAAATATATTTTCTTTATTTTATTAATCAATTTCGAAATTACATTTAATTATGCAAGATAATTTTGAATTTATCTTTAAAAATAGATTAAGTTGTAAATTAATTATTTATTTTAATTAATTTTTGGACCAACTTAAATCAATGATTTTTTCATTTAATGATTAATTTAAAATAAATAAATTAAATTATATTATTAGAAATTAAATTAATTAGTCAAAGGAAAATCTAGATAGGTGATATTTTTGCTTTAAGTATTTTTTCTAAGTAATTATTATTTAAGTATTTTAAAAATAGTAAAGTTTTTATACTTTCTTTTTCAAAATACAATAAATATATTCTCATGAAAATTTAAATTTGAGTTGCAAATTAATTTAAATTAATACAACTTAAATAATTTTCTTAATATTTATATATAAAAATTACTACTAAGATGGAAATAATTCAATTTATTTCAATCACCATCTAAGTATAATTTTATAAATATTAAATTAAATTATAATTTAGAATTTTATTCTAAATTTGTATTTAATGAATATATTTTATTATAAATAATAAAGAAAATATATTTTAAATAATGAGCTTTATTAATATTATTAAGATATTTGATCTCCATTGTTGGTTTTACATAGCTTTTGTTTTAGTGAGTAATCCTCCCTAATGGAGGAACGTTCATTAGCAAGTTAGCACCGTTTAATCTCGAAAGATAAGTAGCTTTGTAAGTGTTTTATATGGTATGGATCACCCTAATGGTGGCGACTGTATTTGACTTACAAAATATGAAACAATGGTAGAAGCTCATAAGATAGAATAGCCTTGACTCTCGCCTAAACGGGACAACGCTGGATTCTAATCTTGATCGAATAAAAGGCTGCTAGAATGTTTAACATTTTAGATGAGCTGACAACTCTATTCAATGGATGGTAGCTTTGACTCTCACCTAAACGAGACACTGATATCAGTTTGTTGAAAACCTTGGAAATTATTTATTATTGTATTTTTTAGTATTTTCTCTTATCATTCCTACATGCTATGTGCTTATAATTTATGAATTGGATTTTGTGTTAAACCATTATTGATTTCTATTTATTATTTTGTAGTATCCTGTATAACCATGTTGAATCCCATGTTATCACTCTTGACCGAAAATAAGCTAAATGGATCTAACTTTCCAAAATAGAATGAGAACATTAATATTGCTCTCATAGGAGAAAGTGCCTTGTTTTTGTTAACTGAGCCGTCTCCTGAAGTGCCGGGTGACAATGCAACCAAAGCTGTTAAAGAGAAGTACGAGCGTTGGCAGAATGCTAACAATAAAGCTCTATACTTCATGCTTTCCAGCTTGGTTGACACCCTTTAAACTCGGTTTGCAAAAACTGAAAAGGCTGCTTAAGTTATGACGAAGTTAACTTAGCTATTTGGTAGGGCATCTATTCAGACTCGCTTTGACGTGACTAAGAAGTACATCAATGCACGAATGGAACCCCATCAGAATGTGCGTGATCATGTTCTCCTAATGGCAAGTTATTTCCAAGAAGCCCAGGATCATGGTGCTGAAATGGATCACACTACTCAAGTAAGCCTTATCTTGAATAGTCTGACTCCAGCTTTTCTGCCCTTTATATCAAATTATGTCATGAACAAAAAGGACGTAGACTTTCATGAGTTAGTAATTGACCTTCAGACATATAAAAATTTGATTGGAGGACCCAAGAAGAAAGGGGGTAAACCTCAAAATTCTGGCAATGGTAATGGGACGGTTAAACCTAAGGCACATGTTGCCTCTACTTCAAGACCCAAATCTAAGAAGAAGTGGAAAAACACCAAGAAGCGAGCCAAAGCTGTGAAAACAGTTCAAAACAAAAAAGGCCGCTGCTTCTGGTGATGCACTAAAAGGAAAGTGTTTCTACTGCAATGAGAAAGGTCATTAGAAACCCCAGTGTCCTAAACTTCTTGCAAAGCAACAAGGTATTTCTTTTTATAAACTTTAAGAGTTTTAGTGAATTATTATCCAATTCAATTTTTGATTCTGGACTAACTTTGTTTATTTATTCTTCTTCTTATAGGCGAAGCTACTTGAACTCAGATGCTATCTTACTGAGTTGGATCGGAAAGCTGGACAAAAGGGTGAAGGTCGTCCAAGATGAAGATGAAGCTCATTTATCTATTTTTGAATTAATTCTTTTAGTTTAAAAACAATTTGGATTTCAAATTTTTAGTTTGGGATTTTTATCCCTGTTTTTCTCATAATGTTGCAATACATTTTTTTTTTATTATTCATATTTTTTTTTTCTATTACAAATAAATTGCAATTTACGAGATTGAACTTCATTTACTTTATCTTAAACCACAATTACCACATTATATTTATATGTTTGTATGTGTAAGTGTTTTTATTATTGATACAAATTCTATAATATTTACAACTCTTCATAGAGTTATATTAAATAAACACTAGAAATTATTTCTATGTTTATTAATAATTGTTAATTCTAATACAATTATTGAGAATTTATTTAATAAAAGGATCTTTTGATCTGATAGGGGTGGAGAAAAGTTAAGAAAACTATGCAGTTCAACGATCTTTTATATCTAATGATCTCTGGATTGTATTCAACTCCACATAATCTCTATAACACTTAGAGAATCATGATCTTTATAACCTTTAGGGGTGGATCATAATCTATATATACTTAGGGGTGGAATTTATCCACAATACCCTATGTAACACATATTTTCTTTAAACATGGAAGTAATATAATGAATTAGCTATTATCAGTATAAATCCTTGATCTTGATTGTATGTTCCAATTTAGTTTTACTGTTGTAATAAATAATGATACCTATAAAACTTCTTTGATAATGTATCACACTACCTTAATTGAGTGGGAGAATTTTAAAATTCTTTACCCATCTTCATTTGGTTGACACTTGTGATAGGAACTTAAGAACACTACTGAATAGCAAATCTAACCATTCATGTGGATCGAAATAACTTATCAGAATTATGAGAATAAGATAAAAGAATTCTAGCACAGTCTATTCGAATGACTTGAACCAAGATTTCTTAATCCTCATAACATTTTATGGTATCTTAACTTTGATTACTTAATCTCTGGCAAGTATTTTTCACTTCAAATACTAGTCTGCTATGTTGATGATTTAGTCTTAAAAGAAACTTATAGTTTCAGACTAATACTATGAGTCACAACTAGATATCTCTCCAAACAATAAGAGGTTAAAAGTATTATTTAACCAGACATCTGCTATTGAGTGGGAGCTATTTGAGATGTAATCAAATAAGGAACGTTAGAAGATATTCAAGAAAGATTTATGAAAGTGATCTATATGTTAGATATTAAGGAACTGTATATCAGTTATTCTTATATCTATCCCAACTCATTCAAATTTTGAAGGGGTGGTTACTCTGGGGGTGGAGGAGTTATTCTATAATAATTCAAGCTCTACCAGAGAAGACTTATAACTTTGTAGATTCGAAATTACCAGAAAGTTATTTTACTGAAGAAAATTCTACGCTGTATTATCTCAATTCCATATTTTAAAATATGAGAGATATGTCTTTTGTTTATTCAGATGTACTTTAAACAGTAAGGATTTCAGTATCCCTTGATGAGTAATGCATATAGTAAAGGATGTTTCATAAATATTTTTTATAAACTAGTTTCCAGAAGTTTGGGTGGATTCAAATATACTACACTTTTGAAGATCAAGACAACAAATTAATTAATTTGCACAGTTTGTTTTATGTTAGTGCAAGTGGGAGTTTGTTGGGTTTTGTGCCCTAAATAAAACCCTTTACAATCTGATTAGTTATCAATATAAGAAATTTGAAGTGATTTATGTTTGCATGAATTTTACATGCTTATGGTTTAATATGTTTATTATGTTTATACACAAAATCTATTAAGTCCAGATCATATGTTTATTCACAACTACAGTATTGTCAACACAGTGGAATGTGATTGTGATTATATGATTCAAAAGACTAAGTCCCTATTTCATCAGTGTTTCTGATTTACATTAATGTGATAATCAACGATGATGTGTACTTACACTTGGAGTAAGTGTTATGTTCTTTCCAGGACATTGGTAAAGTATACTAGTTTCGAACGTATGGAGTATACATTGGACTGGACCGATATTGAACTTAGTTAAGATATTATAAACTTACCGTTGTATCTTTCCAAGTCAATATCAGTAGTTGATCTTAAGATTAAAAGAATCTAAATCCTGATATGCTTAGGCTCAACTCAGGAGCGGTATTCATGTTCTTTGATTTATTAGTTAAGCCTACTTTTGGGTCAGGGTGATACGTATATTTTGGGAACATGATAGTATGATTGAGTGGGAGTGCTGAACATAAATATGGAATCTATAGCTTCTACTGGTGTATAGAAGTCAAGTGATGATTCCCTTCGAGCTTAGCTAAATAGAAGTAAATGGATGAGCTCTTGTTTAAGTGACTAATTCTTAGATCACTAAACATCATTTACAGGTAGCTAAGTGTTTTAAGGGGCAAAATACGTTGAGGGGTGAAAACGGTAACATTGTCCCATCTCGATGTAAATCATCTATATAGAGGATCTTTGATCACAATAAGATTATAACAATGGTTAAATGAGATAGCATATCTATATCGTGGAACATATAATATGCTCTATATAAGTCTGAGAGTGCAATTCTAAGTTCTAAGAGTGGATTCAACGAGGAATTAATAAGTAGGGATTTACTTAGTAAATTCGGTTCACTTATTGGAAGCTTAGCATATAGATCCATGGTCCACATTCTAGTTGAGACTATACTGCTTGTAAGACTCAATAATTGATTTGTGATTAATCAATTATAATTCTAAAGTTAGACTATGTCTAATTTGTGAATTTTCACTAAGCAGGAGTGAAATTGTAAAGAAAAGAGATTCTAGGTTTATTTATTAATTAAGAGACTCTATATGTCTAATTAATAATTAAATTAAATGATAATATTATTGAATAATCTATTTTAGTTATTAAATAATTAGTTTTGGCATTTAAAAGGTTAGAATTGAAAAATTGGCGTTTTTGAGAAAATAGAAATAAAATTTGTGAAAACTGCAAAATCCAAGTAAGGCCCATTAACACCTATGGCCGGCCACTTGGGTTAGGTTTTCCAATTAATATTTTCATTATTTTAATGCCATACTAACCTAAACCTAGTAGTTGCCTATAAATAGAAAATAATGGCTCAGTTCAAAATAACCTTTTTCTTAGAAAATCAAAGATTGCCTTTTCAGAAAAACTGAGCCTTCCACTTCTCTCTCTATAGCCGACCCTATACCTCTCTCTTTTCCTTTTCTCAATTTCAAAACCTTAGTGATAGAGTAGTGCCCACACACAGCAAGTCGTACCTCAATCATAGATTGGAAGACTGTTAAGGATCACACACAAAGAGAAGGACATTCGAGCTCAGATCTTGATAATACTTTGCGACAGAAAGGATACAAGGGTTAGAGATCTGAGTGGAAGGAGACATTATACCGCTGCATCAATGTAAGGTTTTCTTAACATTATATGTGTTTAATTATCGTTTTAGAAAGTTCATATTTAGGGTGTTAAACAACATACTTGTGAGTAGATCTAAGATCCTGGTAAAATAAATTCCAACAACAGGTGGAGTTTCATTTGAAACTATCCCTTCTATTAAGAAATCAGCCAAAGCCTGGCCCTTGATAGATGTTCTCAGGTCATAGGTTATATCGAATTGCCCTAGTTCGATTGACCATTTTATCAACCTTCCAGAAGCATCTAACTTTGACAAAACTTGGGTTAATGGTTGATCGGTTAACACTTTTATGGGATGTGCTTGTAAATAAGGCCGTAGTTTTCCCTCTTCTCGCACCAAAGCTGCGTTGATTGAACTTTCCAAGACAGCCAAGTAGAGGTATAAAGTCTCTCAAGTTATTGGTTTAGCCAAAATTGGAGGTGTCGATAAATGTTTCTTTATGCCTCTAAAGGCTTCCTCGCACTCATCTGTCCATTCGAACTTCTTGTTGCCTCGCAATACATTGAAGAATGGTAGGCATTTATCAGTTGATTTCGAGATGAATCTATTTAGTGCTACCATTCTTCCTGTGAAGGCTTGGACTTCCTTCGACTTTATGGGAAATGGCATCTCTATTAAAGCCTTAATTTTTTTAGGATTTGCTTCAATTCCCCTTGCATTAACTATGAAGCCCAAAAATTTTCCTAAGGAGACTCAAAAAGAACACTTCTTCGGGTTGAGCTTCATATTGTACTTTTTTAGAATTTCGAAACATTCTGCGAGGTCCTTTGTATGGTGACTATGGTCTTCACATTATACCGACTTTACCAACATATCATCGACATAGACTTTCATGTTTCTTCCAATTTTCTTTTCGAACATTCCATTTACTAGTCGTTGATATGTTGCCCCAGCGTTCTTCAAACCAAACGGTATGAATTTATAACAATAAATTCCCATGTTGGTTACAAAACTTGTATGTTCTTGATCAGGGACATGCATTTTGATCTGGTTATATCCAAAATATGCATCCAAGAATGTCATCAACTCGTGTCCTGCCGTTGCATCCACTAACTGGTCGATCTTGGAGTGGAAAGTAATCTTTTGGGTATGCCTTATTCAAATATGAAAATCAATACAAGTTCTCCAAGTGTCGTTTAGTTTCGGGACATGAACGGGATTTGAAATCCACAAAGGATAAAATGCCTCGCGGATAAAATCTTTGTTTAATAACTTGTCTACTTCTTCTTTAAGTGCCCATTGTCTCTCTGAATCTAGGGGTCGTCTTTTTTGTCTTTTGGCTGGGTAATTGGGGTCGATATTCAAGTGATGGGTGATTATTTAGGGTCAATCCCTATCATGTCTGAATGGCTCCAGGCAAATTTATCCTGGTTTGCCTTCAGAAAATTTGTTAACTGCTATTTTAGTTTTTTATCCAAATTTTTCCCAATAAATACACATCTAGTGGGATTGTTTGGATCTAAAACAACTTCTTCCAGTTCTTTAATTGGTTTTAACTAGTTTTTCTTATCTTGAATTCAAGGATCCATATCCTTTTCTCGCTTCTCGCTTTCTTCTGTTATGACCACATTAACTGATATTTGGTTCTTCTATTCTAAAGTTCTATACGATAGCATTCGCAAGCCAATAGTTGGTCACCTCGCACTACACCTACTCCTGCTGGTGTTTGAAATTTTAAAGATAGGTGTTTTATTGAACTAACTGCCCCTAGTCCAATTAATGTCGGGCGACCCATCAGTATGTTATAAAATGATGGTAGGTCAACAACCAAAAAATCTTTCATCAACGTTGTAGATAATGGTGGCTCGCCTATGGTTAATAGGAGTTCAATAATGCCTTGACTCGCGACACTATCTCCAGTAAAACCACACAAGTTCACCATGCAAGGTTTTAATTTTGCATTTCGCAACCCCATTTTCCTCAGCGTATCCTTGTAAAGGATATTCACTGAGCTTCCATTATCCACCAACACTTTTTTTATTCTTTTGTTGGCAAGTTGAATTGTGATAACGAGAGGATCGACGTGTGGATACCTCACGTGCTTTGCATCTTCTGCCGAGAATACAATTGGAGGTTCTTCAGTTTTGACTTTCTTTGATGGTTCTGGAGCAAACACTAATTTTTCGTTCTTAATTTCATTGTCATATCTCTTCTGGGCATTACTACTCTCTCTAGCGAGATGCGACCCTCTCGAGATAACTAGTATATCCTTTCCTTCCACAAGAGGAGGTTGTAACCTTTGGTTGTCTGGGTTATTGGGCAGATTTGGGTGGTTTTGTTCATTGCCTTGACGTCTTACATATTGCCAAAAATAACCTCGTGAGATAAGGCTCTCTATCTCGTCTTTCAACTGTCAGCATTCTTCCAATGTATGCCATATGTTCTTATGAAATCAACAAAATTTTGTTGAATCTCTTTTGTGTCTCGCATGTCTCATTGGCTCAGGCTTGCAAAATGCAACTTTATACTCATTTGCGAGAAAGATGTTTTCTCAAGTTTCATTTAGCTCGGTATAAATAGAGTAAATTGGTACATACTTATCGTGCTTCTTCTATTTTTTTTTCTTATTTTTAGATGATTCTCTTGAGTCATCTTTTCTCTTAGTGTTCCAGCCACTTGGTTTATCAGTCTTTGTTGAGATGGTACTTGTTGTGGTGGTACTTGTGCTGGGTTTGCTTCCTAAGCCAGTCTTTAACAATTTCATCTCATTCCTCGTTCCTCTTTCTGTACAAACACTTGAACTCTTTCATTGAACGCATTGATATTTCTCACTGGACGACCCTGTCAATCGTCCCACAATTTACCTCTAGTTGTCGAAAGGTTAGTGGTGATGTAATGACCGCGTTTTAGAATATAGATTAGTAAGGGCAATTAGCGTGAATTATTAATATTTTTTTATAATTATTCATGAATTTATTTAATTGTGGGTCCCATTATTAAAAGTGGGCTCTAGAGTTATAATTTCTCAATTCCAAAGATTTTATTAAACTCTAGAAGTATTATTTGTGTTATACATAAATTGTGCTATTTTATAATTTTTGCTCGGTGACGACGAAAAATGCGATGGATGGCCATTTGAGTCACATGAGTAAGTCTAGAATCTTTTCTTAGTGGAATAAATATTAGAGATACATAGAATACCGCGATCGAGTGGGGTTATGGTTTTTGACCCTTTTACCCCAGACTTTAAATTGTTTAGTTTTAAACTAAAAGGGTATTTTAGTAATTTTAAATGGAGATTTTGGTGGCTGCATGGGACAGTGGCAGCTGGCCATTTTGTTTGTTTTCAGCCAAAATAATTGAGATTAATCAATTTAATTTATTCATTTGAGGAATAAAGAAAAAAATAAAGAAAAATTAAGGAAAAACCTCTCTTTCATCATTTCCTTTGCTCGACCACCATAAGACCAAGAGGAACCAGCAATCTTCACCTTTTTTCTTCTGAATTCAGCAGGAATCTAAGTGTTTCCAAGTGGAGGTAAGCCTAGCACCATAATTCTTTAGTTTCTTTAAGCTTGAAATTTAGCTTGAATATGCAATTTTGAAGTATAGGGGCTGTTAGGGTCTGTATGAGTTGAGGTTCATTTTTATATGTTCAATTTGAGTTTAATTTGAGTTCTTGCTGCTGATTTAGGAGTTTGGTGTGGTGGATGCACAAGTTTGAGTTTGAAAACTCAATCTTGGTTCATCCATTGCATGTTTTAGTTCTGAGTAAATTTCTAAATTTTGTTGCTTGGAATATGTTGTGGGAGGTCAATATAGGTCAACTGGAAGTTTTGGTGAAGTTTGGACACGGTTTGAGCAGGTTTTAGATTGTTTGGGGAAACCTGGTGCAAACCGATTAACTGGGATGCCAGGTCCTGTAAAACCGGTTAACCAGTTTTGGAACAGGTTTCCCGAGCAATCCATTTCGTCGATTCTTGTCCATTTCAGAGCCTTGGTTGGGTGATTCCCTCTTTCTTAGGGTATTGTAGTTTCAATTGTCTGTGGCAGAACCTTTAGTTGAAGGTCGGGTTTCCTAGATTAGGGTTTTGGGCATGTTATTTACCCGATTATATCATGTGATTAGGGTATCTATCCAGCGTGAAATTCTCTGTTTAGGTACGAAACAAACCCTACCAACACTCATACAATGTCGATACGTAGTGTATGCGGTACAGTGGTTGTACCCTAGTAAAGAACGTTCTTACTTATTTGTTAAGCCTTGTAAATAGGTGTATGGGCACCTAGATACAAGTCAGTATTATATTATTTGTTATATGCTTTTCTTACTGAGTCTGTCGACTCACAGTTTTACTTTCATGTGTAGGTAAAGGAAAGGTGAAGGCTGAACAGGAGTGAGCTTTGAGCTAGGGTGATGTTGTACATGTCATGGCGGCACGACCTGGAGTGTTCAGTCTCAGGACAAGTGGAGTTTTATTTTGTAGTCGCTCTGCGACCTGACTATATATATATTTTGGATATTTTGTAAAAGTTTAAGAACGGGATCCCGACTTATGTAATTAAATGTTTAAAAGTTTATAAAAGTTTAGCAATTTAATTTAAACTCTTAATTTGACACAATTTTCAAGGAAAAACCTTTGATTAGCAAAGGTGGTACTGTCATTGAAAAATCATTGTAGCGCGCCTAAGTATCAGGGCATTATAGGTGATCCCTTCTTGAAGAGCAATAAGTTGAACACTGTCATTCAAGTTGCTAACTTTAGCAGCGGAAATACTAAAGTGACTCGAGTAAGCCTTAAGTGACTCGCCTAGTTGCTGCTTTATGTTAGTTAGGGAAGATGGTTCAGGTTGTCTATCCCTAATTGCTTGAAATTGTTTCTTAAAGTCCTTGGACAACTGTTCCCAAGAAGTTATCGAATGGTGAGTGAACTTATCGAACCAGCTACTTGCTGCCCCAGTAAGCGAGGTGGGGAATAGAGTACAACGTAGATTATTCGAGATGTTGCTGGCTCGCATGATGGTATTAAAATTATTTAGATGAGCGACTGGATCAGTAGTCCCATCATACTACGAGATGTGAGGATTTTTGAATCCCTGAGGGAATTCAGAGTTCAGAATATCAAGATGGAAAGGCTCGGGCCCTTCATTAGAGTCATAGCCAGGTAATTTCCCATATTCACCATCATGGTATCTTCTAAACTTATCCTCCAACTCAATGATTCGCAATTGGATGGGGTCCTCTTACTGTCGATTAGCATTAAGTTGTTGGCGTAAGTCAGGTGCATTCTGATTTAGTCGCTCGCATAGATTGGGTTGCCTTTGATTCAATTGCTCACAAAGATCTAGTTGTCTTCTTTCATAATTGCTTACGCATCTCGTATTTGAGTACCTCTCAGATTTATAGCTTCTCGTGTTGCTCATGCTCTCTTGATCAGGATAACTCTGAGGTCTAGATCAGCATAACTCTGAGGTCTATCTCCTCCTCCTGTATGCCTTTCTAATCGACTGTGCCCTCGAGATCTTGAATGTTCTGAGCTAGAACTTGCCTCGTCTTGCACAGACCTTCTTCTTTGGAAAATATTAGACACACGTCCTCTGTTTAGGTACGTGTATGCCTCTTCTCTCTCAGATTGAGAAGGACGTTGGGGTGTCTTGGTGATAACCTACTTGGTCTAGGTTGAGTCCTTGGATTTCTCTCGTTATTACAAGGGATTTCCCGTTCCCTAGATCTGGGTTGCCTTATGTTCTAATTTCTACGAGAAGTCTCTGGCATATCATTACGTTCATTCCCCTGATTCGTAAATCCTTGGGGCCTTTGAGGTACTTCTTGCTGTGGTTCTTGGTTGTTCTATTCATCTACTAGAACATCCCTAGTTCCCCCAGGTTGCTCCTCCTAGGTGTTCTGGGGATTTCCTTGATTTGTTTCATGCCTCCTGGTTCTTAAACCTCGAGGTCTTCCTAGTGGCCTTCTTACTCCAAGTTTAGGTAGGTTTTGTGTATTATTTCCTTGAGTCGTCCTTGCTACTGTAACTTGTCTTTCCAACTCAGCGTTTCGCTGGTTGGATTCTGCCAAACGTTGCCTGAGTTGTCAATTTTCCAATTCCACTAATGGTACATACCTAGTGGGGTCATAAGCATCCTCACTTCTAGGTACATAACCTGTTGTACTATTAGTTTCTTCGTTTCTTTCCTCTGGGTTTTGACTACTACCACCATGGTTCGTTCTTGAACGTGTTGTTCTAGAAGTGGGTGGTCTTTGAGAATCCATTGGTTCCTTCCCAGGACGATGCGTGGTCTCATCAGGATGACTTCTATCATTTTGAGTGTGATTAGCCATAGATGGATTGTTTGTTTTGAAGGAGGGATTTTTTCTGAGTTTTATCACATAGGCTCTCAATGAAAGCATCAAACTGTTAACGCAGATTTTCGTTAACTTATAATGAGCCTTTTTCATAATAAATTTAACACAGATATATGTATGAAAATTAATAAAGGTATAATAATAATAATAATAATAATAATAATAATAATAATAATAATAATAATAATAATAATAACACCAAGAATTTTACATAGTTTTGCAGTTAAATCTGCATACTCCACGAGTCTATCTTATTCAAGATATTTCTGAGTATTTGATACAATATACATTTAGTAATCTTTTTCTCTCAAAGATTTTTTCGTCCCTTTTTTTGTAGAATCTGCCCCTATTTATAGAAATATAGGTTGGCAGTTATTTACCTTTAAATTTGAATTACATAACCGTTTTATGAAACATGGGATTTGATCAAGTTTTATTTAAACACGTGTAGATAACAATTGATAACCGTATAAATGCTTATCATTCTTATCTTCAAGGCGGTTGATGCTGACTTGGACAATGGTATCTCACTTTGCGTATAGATTACCAATAATGACTGGGTTTAATCATGTGCCTTCCAGCAATGGCATGAGCTCCAATGTACTGAGCAAACTTAAGAACTGCTCTTTGACCATAAGGCCTCACAGACTGGACAATCATGTCCTGTATATTTCTAATTTGATACACTCAGTTATTATAATGTTAAAAATATGCTGTGTTTAACAACCGATTCGTCTCGTCGATATTTCCTTATGTGTAGTGAGGTGGATGTCTCGCTATACATTGCTCATGGTTAATTCAAATAACTTTACTTAAAAGCGAATCTTGTTCTCGAGACTGTGTATTCTGAGATAGGCTAGTGTCTCGTTAATACAGATATTAATAGTCTGTGTATCCTTGTCTTGCCTAAGACTATGCAGTCAGAGAGTTATGAATATACTCTATTAATTCTATATTTAATGAGTTGTACCTTTTGTATTAAATGATATAATTGTTATTATATCTAGTGGTTCATATTCTACTTGATTGACACGTGTCACCCTCTGAAGTGCAGCCAAATTTTAGGTATAACAGAAGTTACCTGGTTACTTGTACATGTTGCAACAAAAGAATCCAGGTACCATTGTTGACATTGTGACAAAGGATGACTTGTTCAAGTAATGTTTTTGGTCATTGGATGCTTGTAGAAGGGGGTATAGGTTTTGTTGTCCTGTGATAAGTGTTGAAGACACATTCTTGAAGACAGAATATGGTGGCACAATGTTAATTATTGTGGCGTACAATGTACACAACCAACTGCTTTTTATTTCTTTTAGAATTTTTGATAGTGAGAATCACGACTCTTAGACGTATTTCTTATAGAAGTTGAGGGAAGCGATTGGAGAGGTTGAAAATGTAGTGTTCGTATTAGATAGGCATCAAATCATTGAACATGTTATCGAGGTTGTTTTCCCCAATACATGCACTATCACCATGTTATTATGAATGTGAATGCCAAGTTCAAGACTAATGCATGGCACAAGCAAATATGATGTGTAGCTTACTCATAGTCGAAGACAGAATGAGATAAGACATTTTGATAAGCTTAGAAAGATAGATTTTGTCATTTCTGCATATGGTTAGAGTATAGGGTTTGAAAAGTGGACTCGTCCTTATTGTCCAGGTGATCAGTACAACATAATGACAAACAACGCTACTGAAAGCCTCAACAATGTGACAAAAGAATTCAAGAAATATTCAATAACTATTTTGGTTGAATTCTTCAAGTTCAAATTGTAGAGTTGGTTCACTGAGCATCTTTTAAAGGTAGAGTAGTGCACAACCCCTTTAGAAACTACTTTTAAGGATAATTTGGTAGCATAACATAAGGATGCTAGTTTCTTGAACGTCCAATGTAATGGTATCAATTAATTAACATTGGTAGGGGTCCTAATCGTGAAAGATGTGGCAATGTCAACTTAGTTGAGAGAACATGTACATGTGGAATTTATCAATTGCTCAAAATCCCTTGTCCCCATGCATGCGCTGTAACAATGAGTCAGAATGTGAATGTGTACACACTTAGCTCCTCGTATTATATGAAAGATACATGAAGGAAGACTCACGATGAAATAATTAATCTTGTTAGCAACAAGGATAATTGGGTACTCCCAAAACACATCAAGAACATGAGATTTGAGGTACCAATCGAGAAGAAACTCATAGGTCGCCCAGGAAGAGAAATGTGGGAAGACAAAAGTCGAATCGACCACAACAGAGTTTCATACAAAACCCAAGTTTGAAGCTTTTATATTCATTAGTATCTTCATTGTTTGCATTAGTTGTATATTTTCTGAACTTAATTTTCTCTTGTATTTATTAGTGTATTCATAGATTTTTTATTAGTGGTTTTGTTGTTTTTTCCTCATTATACTAATTTTCTAGGTTTTTTACTCTCTTTTCAGACTTTTTACGATGATTAACGATATTTCTCAATGTAGAGTGATGAGTTTAGCGATACATGTTTTGTTAGATTTTATAAAACTAAATTTTTATCAATTTAACAATGTTTCTCAATGTATGGCGATGAATTTAGTGATGTTTGTTCTATTTGAATTTTTCACATGATTTTCTTCATTTTTAATAAATCTTAGCAATTAAAATATCAACATGTAGCAGCGACATGCTTCTTAAAATTAGTTATATAATTGAAATACTTATTAACAACTGCCTGAAATTCATATCTCGATATTTTACGATGTTACGTGCGTTATGTAGCGATGTGTTAGTATACAAAATAGATACAGCTCAATTTGACCATTTTCACAACATTTAACGATGCAACAATTGATATGTTGCAATTTGTTCTTTATTTGAATTTTTTAAATGACTTTCATCATTTTAACAACTTTTAGCGATTAATATATCAACATGTAGTGATGTAATACTTCTTAAAATTAATTATACGATTGAAATATTTTTAACAACGTTTATTACTTCATATATTAATGTTTAGCGACATGTATGCTCTAATAATTTTTAAAAATAATTCCATGAGCTTTAACAACATTTTGAAATAATATTAATGATGTTTTACTATTTAATTAGCAATGTATATCAGTGTACTTCCAAAAAATATCAAAAAATAACTACACCAAAGTCTAATTTTTTTTACAAATAACTAAATCAAGCCTATTACTACTCAAACTACCAATTTAAGTTCTGGTAAAAGAGGTTCACAACCCATCGATGTTTAAACACTTGCATGTTATCATCAATAATCTTCTCCAAAGATCATTTCATCATCAGGTGCTCGATGTTCCCTTGGCATTCATTTCCAGTCTATCGTTTTAATTTAGTTTCTATCTCCTAATGCAGTAAGTTTGGTAAGAGCTCCATCAATGTTTTCAAAGCAATACCCAAAATGTTATCGATGTCACAAGACATATCATTATCATACACCACAATCTTCCACCCTTCGATGTCCACCTCGACATCCACACAATGCTATTGAATCTCAAGGTGTAGGGTGAAGTAAAGAAAGTTGTGGTCCTTCCAACATGGCAGGAGCCACTCATCCATACCCCTGTAGTAGTCTGAGACCATATCTAGCCATGTAAAGTTCTTCCTATCACCCTTGTGGGCCCTTTAAACACCAACAAAGATTGTGGAGCTGAAGTGTCTGGAATCACACCTGGCTGAGGGTACGAGTTAGGAAAGAGTTGTCATTTCTTCCTCATCAAGTTGAAACAGGCTTCAATATGCTTCATAAAATTGAAAATACCCAACAATTAATAATTATGATACATTGTCAGAGTGAATTCAAGTACTTGTGCTATCCTCTACCCATTCCTGTAGTAGCATCACCTTCATAAACCAGGAATCATTAGGGGTGCTGGTGTGGACATTACTAGGACAATTGTTCGAGATGGCCCCAATGTAAAGTGAATAGAAATATAACATTGACTGATCTCAATAGAACTATGTCCATTAGAAGAAGTTACATCTTTTTCTTATACTCTATGTATTCCTTCAAATAGGTTAACTTCTTCCTCTTCCTCTTCTGTAAGTTTGACTTTGATTTAACTTAGATAAACAATATGCCTCTCTCAGTTGTTTAATTCATTTGCATTTTTTCTTCAACGTGTGAGCTTAATGGTGAAGAGGAGGTGCTCCATAGTCACCCAGCTAGCTTATGAGCTTGAGTTACTAAGGGGCAGAGCATACCAATGCATAATAGAGGAGAGAGGAGGCTACCAAAGCTTAAGCTCACGCCAACACCAGGATGGAGGCCATCATTAAATAGAGGGTGACTGACTCTTTGGATAAAGCTATAGTACGCAAAAAGAAGCTACCAAGACTGAGAGAGAGTGCAAAGATAAATATAAGGATATACAATCCAATACCCTTCTTCAAATAAAGGAGCTAGAAGAAAACTTGAAGCAAGCGAAGCTAGATGTCCAATAGAAAGAATAGAAACTCACCACCCTATCTCAAGAGTATGATAAACAATTTGGAATCATAAATGATAAGATTATTAATGAAACCACTCTAGAGAGAAAGGTAAAGCATCATATGGAGTTGTAGCAGAAGGTAGAGGAAGTTGAGATACAGGCTATCCGAAGGGTTGAGGAGACTGCAGCTAAGTTGAGTTCTTCCAAGAAAGCTCATGAAGAGTCCCAAAAGAAGATTACCGAGCTGGAAGGAGAAAATTCAAGACTGAAGGAGAACCTTCAACAAGTAATCCAGGAGAAGCAAGAGTAGGAGGCCAAGACCACAAAAGCTTTGGAATAGGCTTTTGTGAATTCAGTACATACTATTTGATAGCATAACAAGTCTGTGATGGACCTCTTGGATGCTGAAGATATAAATTTTCTTATGCCTAAGATCCTTGCAGTGGAGGAAATGAATAAGGCTAAGGAATCAACTCAGAATACGGAAGTGGTCGATCCTAGAACTACCCTTCCTGTGGGTGAAAACTTGGATGACTCCACTCTTTTGGCTTTTGATGTTCCTTTCGCAACCAATTCTACGATCTCAGAGATCTTGCCTGATGTTCAACCTGAAGGTACTAAACTGCTAAAGGATTCAACCCAGTCATAGCTGCATCTATCCACTCTTATCTTGCTTTAACAACTTCATATATATTTTTTTGTCTTTTGGGGGATAAAGGTCACCCATTTTGTGTGTGCGGAGACAATACTTTATATCCTTGTTGCAGGGTTTTGAAGTATGTAGTACAATTTGATTAACTCTTTAGATATCTGCATTTTAATCCACAGAGTTTGCTAAGTTTTAATGCTTCTAACCTCGTGAGGTTCTAGTTCCAAAGGCCTAAACCTTTCGATTTTTAATTAAACGCTTAGAATTAAATATTTTTCTCGTTAACAATTCATCTGTACTCCTTAGAATATGGCTCCAATGGCCTAAACCTTGGTATCAACTTGTTTTGAAAAAATATTCAAAATTGTTTTCACTTAAAGGATTTTTGAAACTTAAATAACCAATTAACTTGAGTTAATTAATTAATTTAGAATTAAACCTTCCTTGGTAAGTATTATGTAACACCCTAACTATCTTAGGCGTATTACGTGATTTTTAAACGTACTGTGCAGCTCGTTGCTAATCAACGAGGTTTATGGAAAAACGTGATTAATTAAAATTTTGCTTTTTCATTAAACTTATAAACCATTTTACAAAAAGTCTCGGGATCCCGATTTATAAAAATATTTACAAACGTTTTAACTGTTTAACTTTTACATCAAAATGAAAGTCGTCTAACGACAGTTACAAAAATCTCAGCCCTGCTGTCCCGAGGATCGTACGCTCCAGGCCTAACCGCCCCGACATGTACAATCTCATAAGCTCGCTCACGGTCCATCAGCTATAGCCTTGCCTTTACCTACACATGAACATAAACTGTGAGTCGACAGACTCAGTAAGAAAAGCATAATAATATCATACATAACTAACTGCCGTGTCCAACACGATACTGAGTCCCGCTACTGCCATGTCCAACATGGTACTGAGCACTACTGCCATGTCCAACATGGTACTGAGTTTTGAACGTTCAGGGGACGGTACTATTGACAAGTATCCTCCTGATCGGTCGAACCGGTCATACTCCGGCTGCTGGTCATACTCCAGCCTGTACCGACGGGATAGGTCAATAGCCCTGAACCACCAACCAAGTGTCAGCCTGATCGGTCGAACCGGTCATACTCCGGCTGCTGGTCATACTCCAGCCTGTACCGACGTGACAGGGTTGGATGGTTCGAAGCCTAAATACATATCTAATGTAATCTAGCAGGCTTCCTACATGCACGCTAAACATGTAATCTACATATGCATACTGTTATACTAATCTTACCTGGATTCCGATTTCAGGTGTGCCGGTCAACCTGACCGGAAGCTGAACGGCGGATTACTGGCTCCTAAACCATAAAAATCACAACGCTATAAGTGACACGCTAAATCACTTCCCGGGGACTAAAACTCGAAACTAAAAGTTTCCCTATCGATAAAAAGCATGGAAATACCCCTAAAAACCCAAAACGAGGAAAACTAGGGTTCTGAAAAATCCCCCATCTGGAAGACCGGTTGCCCAACCGGAATTCCGGTTCTGGGAAAATCAGGACCCCCATCCGGAATTCCGGATGCTCAACCGGAATTCCGGTTCCTCGCAGGCAGCAACCTCAAAAATTCATAACTTGCACAATTCAACCCCAAATCATATGAAACCTTCCAGACCTGTTCTATACCTCCCCTAGAACATTTCTAAGGCAACAAAACCACCCAGATTGCACGAATTCAAAAATCACCATTAGAGCTCAAGCTTTGAGTTCTAAACTCAAACTTGAGCAAACCTAGCTAGCATGCAATCAAATTCATCTAAACTTACTTAAACAAGCTTAACTAAGCCTCTGAAAACAATCAAAAACCTTAACAATAACCCAGCAACAGATTACACAATTCATCTTCAAAATCACATATTTTGCATAGAAAATTTCCAAGCTTTGCACAACCTATCTAGCATGCATTCCAACCTAACTAAACATAATTAATCCAGCCTTTGAACATAAAAATAACAACAATCACAAGCAGCAGCAACACATTCAAAATTAACATGCATTTACTCATAATTTCATCAAAACTCAAGAATTTTAAGAAAGGAAGAAGATGAGCTAACCTAGCTTGCAAAGAGTCTCAAGAATGGATGAAAGTTGCTTGGAAAATCAAAGAGAAATCAGTTCATGCACTCCAAAAGCTTCAGCCGAAAGTAGAGAGGAAAAGAGAGTGTTTCTTTTGAAAATTTCTATTTTTTTTCTCTAAGTGTTGAAAATGAAAGAACTTAAAATAATAATGCCATTTAACTAAACTCATTTCAGCCAACATTTAATAAAATAAACACTTATTTTTCCATTTAATAAATCACATAAAACAAAACACTAATGGGGCAAAAAGACCATTTTGCCCCTCCACCATAAAACCATGAAAATCATACTAAAGGGGTATTTTTGGGACATTCTAAATTCCCGGCCATTCCCGACATTCCCAATGTCTAAAACCCGTCCCCAAAATACTAACATACTAAGTTGTGATTTCTACTGAGCCAAACGCCGCGTTCCAAAATACCGGACACCGGAAATGCGAAATATAAAAGCTACTGATAACATACTCATGCATATCTGAATTCCATAAATATCCATAATAAATTATTTAAATGGCTATAAATAATTTCATGATTAAACATAAACAACAGCTAATTTCCAAATTAACTAAGCGGGCTTTACATATTATTTGCTTTCAGGTGTTTCTGAACTTAAATATTTAATTAACCTGAATAAATTAATTTATTTAAGTAGCCTGAATATTTTTGTTGTGTTAACCTGAGTTAATCATGAAGCCTAAACTTCTATTTTAAGTTAACCTGAATTAATTGCATAACACATTAAATTGATTCCAAGTATAATAAGGTGGTGGCTTACTTCTGGTTTCTTGAGATTCTAGTTTCGAGCGATACTCCCTACTCTTATACTTGGTTAAATTCTAGATTAACTTCAAATATAATAAGGTAGTGGCTTACATCTGGTTCCTTGAGGTTCCAATTTTCAGGTGATACTCCCTACTATTATACTTGTCGTTTAATTTAGTTGTATCTTGTGAAAGAGGTATAACTTTATAATGATATAATTTATGCTACTCCCCAAGTGATTAAAAGATGAGACTTTTGATCACTTGTTACATGATAGAACTTTGAAAGACTAGATATGAAATGAAAACTTCCTTTTTTTATTCAGATACTTCCTGCCCTAAGGTGTACATAGAAATTAAACACTAAAATAAAAGCAAAGAAAAAAAAAAGGAAGTTGACCACCTCCAGTTTACTGATAGTATCGAAGCAGGTTGTCATCGTTCCATGCTCTTGGATTCTTGTTCCATCTAGTCTTTTTAAATAGTAGGTTCCATCACCAATTTTCTCTATAACTTCATACGGACCTTCCGAGTTTGGTCCCAAGACCCCTACTACGAGCTCCTGAGAGGCAGGAAATACCCTTCTCAAAATAAGGTCATCGATTTCAATTCTTCTGTTTTTGACTTTAGAATTGAAATTTCAAGCAGTTTTGTTTTGGTACATCTGGAGTTGGACCTTTGACTGCTCTTGAAGCTCCTCAATTAAATCCAAGGACTCCTGAAGTAGAGCATAGTTTCGAGTTGGGTCGTAGGTGTCTCTCCTGTGTGTAGGTACGGTGGAGTCAACTGGGATTACTGCCTCGCATCCATAGGTCATGGAGTATGGAGTGTGGCCTATAAAAGTTCTTTCAGTGGTACTGTAGGCCCAAAGAACTCTTGGAAGTTTTTCTGGATAGTGTGCTTTGCAAGCCTGAAGCTTCTTTTTCAAGGTAGTCTTCAGAATTTTATTAACGACTTCCACTTGTCTGTTTGCTTGGGGTCTAGCCACAACTAAAAAGCTTTTGATTATTCCATGCTTGGTACAAAATTTAGTGAATTGATCACTTTCAAACTGCTTTCCGTTATCAGACACTATCTTGTGTGGAAGTCCACATCTGCACATGATATTTTTAATTACGAAGTCTAGGGCCTTCTTGGAAGTTACTAGGTTCATGGGTTAAGCTTCCACCCATTTAGTAAAGTAGTCAACAGCAAAAAATGGCAAATTTGACTCCTCCATTTCAAGTTGGAAGTGATCCCACTAAGTCTATTCCCCAAACAGTGAAGGGCCCAGTACTATTCATGAGGGTTATCTCTATTGGTGGGGCTCTTGGGACTTTTGAGTAATGCTAGCATTGTTCACATTTACGGACGTACTCAGTGCAATCCTTCTTAATGGTAGGCCAAAAATAACCTTGACGAATGATTTTCTTGGAAAGATTAGATCCAGATGTGTGATCTTTGCAAAATCATTCATGTATTTCATGCATGACAACACTTATCTCAGTTCCAGCTATGCACCTTAGGTATGAAATTAATAATCCTCTTCTGTATAACTTCCTATCCATAATCATGCATCTGGGGACCTAATACTGGATCTTCCATGAAGCAGTTCTATTATCTACGAGTGCACTTGTTTCCAGATACCTAAATATTAAAGCCATCAAGCAGGTTGAGTGATCAATGGTGGACACCCCCAATGTTTCCGTGCTTAGAGCGATCACATGTGCGATGAGGACTAGTCTATATTTCACTATTTCTATATCAATCTCTAATTTTTCCAACATGTCTACAAAAGCATTCTTATCCCTGGGGATCTACTGTTGGAAGTTATTTTACCAGGAACTTAGATCTACTCACAAGTATGTTGATTTAACAACCTAAATATGAACTTCTAAAAACGATATAAAATTAAACACATAAGAGTATCAGAAATCTTACAGTGATTGCAGCGAAATATATGTCTCCTCCCACTCAGATCTCTAACCCTTGATTCCTTTCTGTAGCAGAGTATAATCAAGATCTGAGCCCGATAGTCCTTCTTTGTTGTTTCTGAATTCTACACAGCCTTCCTCACTATGATTGAGGTATTACTTGATGTGTGTGGGCACTACTCTAGCACTTATATTTTTTGAAACAGTGAAGGAAGAGAGAGAGAGGGTGGCGGCTCAGAGAGAATTTTCTGAGAGAAAATTCTTTCAGAATAATGCTGTGAAAAGGTTGTACAGTTGTGTGCAACTCTGAAGCCTTTGCCTTCTATTTATAAAAGACCACCAAGGGCTATGATTGACATTTGGAATTGAAAAAATCAAAGAGAAAAGGAAGCTAAGTGGCCGGCCTAGGCATTGTGGAAACAAGGCTTGCCACTTTTCCAACTTTCCTTTTCCTACACTGATAGTTTCCTGTTTTGTGAAAAACTGCCAATTCCATTGTTCAACCACATTAATGACAAATCTAATTATTTAATAATTAAAATTAATTATCAAATAATATATTATCATTTATTTTATTAATAATGAAACTAATTAAAGTTTCCTAATAAATATGCCCTTCAAAATCTCTATTTACTGTTTTGCCCTTAATAAGTGATAAATTCTCAAATAGACAAGTCCATCTTGAGAATTTTTAATTGATTAATTAAAATCAATTAAATGAGTCTTACAAGTAATATCATCTCAACTAGTGAGGGGACCATGGGTCTATATATCCGAGCTTCCAATAAGCAGATCTAGAATTTACCACTTAAATTCACTGACTTATTAATTCTTCGTTGAATCCACACATAGAACTCAGAATTGCACTCTCAGTATATAGAATGCTCTATATGTTCCACCATATAGACACATTATTAGTTATCCATTGTTATAATCCTAATGTGATCAATGATCCTCTATATGGATGATCTACACTGTAAAGGGACTTAAATTACCGTAACACCCTACAATGTATTTTATCCTTAAAACACTTAATCCTGTATAAATGATATTTCAACTAAGTGAAATGAGTACTCAATCATTTATCTCGTTTGGTTAAGCTCGAAGGAAATCACCCTTTACTTACTATTCGCCAAATAGAAGCTATAGATTCCATA
Organism: Cannabis sativa; assembly: GCF_029168945.1. NCBI lineage: Eukaryota > Viridiplantae > Streptophyta > Magnoliopsida > Rosales > Cannabaceae > Cannabis > Cannabis sativa. Next base: position 50,233,419 of record NC_083607.1, on the reverse strand, counting down.
TTTATGTTAGCGCTCCCACTCAATCGCACTACCGTGTTCCCAAAATGTATGTATTGCCCAGACTAAAGATTTAGGCTTAACTAACAAATCAAAGAACACGAATAACACTCTTGAAATGAAGCCTAACCATATCAGGATTTCGATCATGTGATCTAGGATCAACTTATGATATTGAATTGAATAGATGTTTACGGTAAGTTTCAAAATCTAATTCAAAGTTCAATATCGGTCCATTCCAATGCATACTCCATGCATCCAACCTGAGCTTTACTTTAACCTATGTTCTGGAAAGAACATAACATTTCTCCAAATGTAAGTAAACTCTGTTGTAGATTGTCATATCAGTGAAACCCAGTGTTCTGATAAATCTAGGAATACTTTATTCACATAGTCATGTTTATTTTCCACTGTGTTGACAACACAATAAACATGTTCAAGTATGTGAAAGGGGTTTAGATGAATTTATAAATCAAATAGACGAGCAATTGATTAAGTGAACCAAAACATACACAAGTGAATGAAAAATTACTTCTGTTACTTTATTGATATTGAATAATCTAGATTACATTGAAACAGAGTTTTATTTAGGGCATAAAACCCAACATCTACTTCACAGAATAGTGCTTAAAATGTTGCAATAGCTCCCTGGTTTTTACTACGTAACTAGCCATTTTTTCTCTTTTTGCCTGGTACTCCCCAAACATTTGGTTGACAACTAGCTGTGAATCGTTATAGAGTTCAATGTTTTTCGGTGCAAACCTCTTTTGCCAGTTGTAAATTAGCAATCATAGCCTCGTGCTCAGCTTCATTGTTGGAAGCTCCAAATTCAAAATGAACTGCACTTTGGAGCTGGAGTTGTTGATGAGAGATTAAAATGATTCCAGCCCCAGAAACCTTTTTCATCTGATGCTCCGTCTACATATATTTTCTAGACTTCTCTCTCCGGGATTAACATTTCAAGATCATCATTTATCCCTGTGCACTCCACAATGAAGTTAGCTAAATCTTGACCTTTAATTGAAACTATGGGATGAAATTGTATATCGAATTGGCCCAATTCCATTACCAACTTCAGGAGTCTTCCTGACGACTCTGGTTTCTAAAACACTTGATGGAGAGGGTGGCTTGTTAGTACCCTTATGGCGTGAGCTTGAAAGTATGGTCTTAACTTTGTGAAGCAATTAGTAAGCAAAAAGAAAGCTTCTCGATCATAGGATATCTAGACTCCATGACAACCAATCTTTTGCTTACATAATATACTAGAAGTTGTACCTTTCCTTCTTCTCGCACTAAGGCGGTATTTATGGCATGATTTGACACTGCCTGGTACACGAGAAATGCTCTCCATCAATTGGTTTGCATAGTATTGGAGCCTTTGCTAGATGTTCGTTTAGTTGCTAGAAGGCTGCTTTGCATTCTACTGTCCATTCAAACTTGTTGTTTCCTCGAAATACGTTGAAGAATCGTATGCACTTATCTGTGGATTTGGAGACAAATCTGCTAAGTGTTGCTATTCTTCTTGTCAACTTTTGAACATCTTTGTGTTTTTTGGGTGAAGGCATGTCCATAAGAGCTTTAATCTTCTCTAGGTTCACCTCGATGCCTCGAGAACTGACTATGAAACCCAAGAATTTCCCTGAAGAAACTCTAAAAGTGCACTTCTTTTGGTTAAGTTTCATTTTGTACTCCTAAATTATGGAAAAGGCCTCTTTTAGAACATTGTTATGGCCTATGGAAGTCTTTGATTTCACCAGCATGTCATCGACATAAACTTCCATATTTTTCCCCAGTACATTATTGAACATTCTATTCACCAATCGTTGATAGATAGCTCTGACATTCTTCAACCCAAATGGCATGACCTTATAATAGTAGATTCCTTCGTCAGTTTGGAACTTGTGTGCTCCTGGTCAGCCACATACATTTTAATTTGGTTGTAGCTAGAGTATGCATCCATGAAGGTCAAGAGTTGATATCCTAAGGTAGTGACAACCATATAATCAATGCGCACAATGGGAAAACAGTCTTTTAGACAAGCTTTGTTTAGATTTGTGAAATCTATACACATCCTCCATGTCCTATTAGGATTTAGGACCAAAATTGGATTGGCGAGCCATATGGGATACAGAGCTTCCTTGAGGGAGTCAATGTTTGTCAACTTGTCTACCTCTGTTTATACTGCTTCTAACCTCACTAGATCTAGAGGTCTTTACTTTTGTCGGATTGGATCTGCCTTAGGGTCTATGTTTAGTGCATGGCAAATAACACGGGGACTGATTCCAGTCATGTCAGAATAACTCCAGGCTAACACATCACTACTTGCCTTGACCGTGGAAATAATTTTTTCCTTCACTACCGGAGGTAAGTTCTTCCCCACTCGGATAACCTTGGTGGGATCTTCATCATCTATGCATACTTCTTCCACTTCTTCCATTGGTTCCATTATATGTTCCATGCCAACTCGTGGATCAAGTTCATCTTCTTGGACCACCCCCAGTGCTGGCTGGGAAGATGTTCCAGCTTCAGAGATATTTCCTTCCAACTTCATGTGCTTTTTTGATCTCCTCTGATTGACCCATTGCTTCTGTTATCGCTTGCAAACTTTAAGAAAAAATGGTGGATGGGTGTTACCACTCCGAAATCTATTAAAAATGGTCTTCCTAAGATGGCATTGTAAGCAGTAGGGCAATCGACTATTACAAACATGATTTACTTGAATGATGATACTGCATTGCTTCTAGGAACTTCTCCATTTATTGTCATCAGAAGTTATATTTTTCCCATGGGGATCAGTGAGTGTCTATTAAAACCTTACAGTTGAATCAGAAATTGCAGTAGATTGGCTTCCACCAGACCAATGGCTTGGAAAGCACCTTTGAAAGTGATGTTTATAGAGAATCCATTATCTACAAGGATTCTAGAAACCCTTTTATTTGTTATTTGAGCCTCTATCATCAGAGGGTCGTTGTGGGGAAAATTCACACGCCTGGTGCCATCCTCCATGAAAGTCATTGGTTAATTCATCAGCCTTGAACGCTGAGCAGGTAATTGTACCAGATGGCAAGCTTCACTTTGATTCAACTCATTCAAGTACCTCTTCTGCGCATTTCAAGTGCTTTCAACAATATGAGGTCCAGCAAATATAGTTTCCACATGACCATCTAAGAGTGGTAAAGCAAATCTTGAAGGGTAAAAAATTTTGGGACCAGGGGCTACAGCTACTGCTACTGTCGAAGCGTTATGTGCCCACTGAAGGGCTTGTGCATTTGGAGCATGTATTCCACGAGCTTGTGGATGACCTACTCCCTAAAAAGGATTTATGGCTCGCTGCTTCCCTAGAATGAAAAGTTGTCCGTGTGCAACTCCCTGTCCTGGATATATGACTAGGATCCTTACCCAATTGGATAAGTGTCCATTCCGTACTAGTCCCTCAATTTCATCTTTTAAGTAGTCACATTCATTTGTGGTGTAACCAATATCACCGTGTTATTCGCACCTCTTGCTTGGATCTCTTCTTTGTTTTTTTGCCTTTATACATCGGTGGAGGCTTCTTGTAATGAACCATGTTACAAGTTTCCCCGTACACATTTTCTCAAGTATCTATGAGACTTGTATACTCATTGTATCTTGATTCTTAGCTCTTCCCCTTCTTCATAGAATCACTTTGGTTTGGACCCTTCGAACTCCTTTTACTCCGTGAGTGGGTTATATTGGACTCTAGAACTTTTGCTTTTTAGTTTGTTTGTCCAAGAGCGGCACTGTATCCAGTTTGTGCAGCTCCGAACCTAGAAAAACTAGCCTGTGCAATTGGTTGCACGAAAGTACTTGGTCCATATACCGTGGGAGTAGTAAAAGCAGTTGGTGGAGGGTAAAAGGACAGATTTGTCATGTGCGAGGTTGTTGTAGTTAATACACTGGTGGAAGGTGTTGGGAGCATAAGCTTCTTCTAGTTTTATAAATCCTTGAGCTCTTATCAGGAACTCAGTCAACGTATCTGCTCTTTTATGTTGAAGGCACCCCCATAGTAAAGATCCAGTTGCAAGTCATGATATTAGGGCCACCATTTTTATGAATCAGTGACCTTGGTTTTAGCAGCCACATCCATCATGCGTTGAATAAACTTCTTCAGGCTTTCTCTTGGTTGTTGCTTAACACTGGTGAAGGAACTGGCTTCCAAGTCATAGTCCTTGGCTACTATAAACTGCTTTCTGAATACCTCTTGTAGGTCTCTCCAGTTGTGGATCGATCTCAGAGACAATCTCTTCTACCAGTCATCTGTGGACTTGCTTATTGTTAACGAAAAACATAAACATTTTGCATCTTCACGGGCCTTGGCGACTAGCATGATGCGGTTGTATTTGGACAAGTGGTCTCTGGGATCCATCTTTTCCTCATACAACTCTATCTGTGGCATACTGAAACTTTCTGACAATGATTCATCAATGATTCTTTTCACATAAGGCTCTGAATCTTCCCTTTCAGAGTCTGACACAACACCACTTTATTTTCTAGAAATCTTTTTCGTGATTTCATCAACTCCTCAACCTTACATTCTAGGCATTGAGTCTTATCACTTGAAGATTCTCTTTTGCGAACACGATCGTTGATGTGGTTTCTCAAATCGTTCCCGCGGGGTTTAGATTTTTCTACTTTTGCTCTTTCGTTCTTAGCATTTAGTCTTCTTCGAAGATCATTCGTGGAGAGGTTTTTGTCGTTGTCATCTGATACTGGATGTACCTCGTCAACATCCTCATCGTGATAACTGGAATCACTAAGAGGATACTTATTCTTCCAAAACTTTGGCTTTCAGACTACGACATCAGTCTTATTTTTCTACGTTACTCTTCCTCAGATGTTGGTCTGGTCACCGTGCCCTTTCAAATGTAGTTTCCTTTCCTCTTATTTTGAGATTGGTCGGCAGGTTTAGACTTTTTATGTTTCTTAATGGAAGCAGTTTCCTTTGGCTCTTTAACAACTATCCATTTGCCTTTGTCTTTGCCAACACTTGAAGTTCTAGGATTGGATCTGCTTTCTCAGGGGCATCAATTGTTAGAGAAGCTTGAACGTCAGGAACTATCTTAGTCATGGCTATACAACCTCCATTATGGTTATCTTTGTGAGCAGTACCTCATTAAATTGATCTTGTCGAGTTAACCTACTTTCTGCTAGTTGAAGTTATTTATCCATGATGACCATGGGGTTTGACTCGTCAAGCTGGTTCTTCTCTCCAAGGTTTATCATCAGTGGCCTTATCTTGAGGGTCGCCTTCATGCATATCCTCGGGTGCGTCCTGAGTGTTTTCTTCAGCATCATCAGAACTACTTTCTCCAGATTTTGCATCTTTGATTATGCAATCGTCTCAATTTCAATTTTTGTCTTGACGACCTTTCTAACAACTAGTCGCCTCATATGGATCATTGGAGTCCCCTACTTTGGAGCTAGGACCAGTAAAACGAAGACTGAACTTTGTTTGGGTGAGGGCCATGATTGCTTGAATGTAATCTATAAGTGGTCTCATTGCTTCCTTCAACTCTCAATGAAAGCACCAAAATATTTACCGAGATTTTTGAAAACTGATTATAAATGATAACAACTGAAGAAACAAATAATTAAAAGAGACAAAAAGTTTTTTACGTGGTTGGAGCGTTAATTAGCCTTAGTCCACGAGTTAGTGTTATTTAGTAGTTCTTTAGCTTAAAAAGCCTATAGGAATACAAAGAATATATGTTCTCAAGTTTGCCTGAGAAAGTGTTGTAAGAGAGTTTAACCCTTAATCCATAGGATTCGATGGGTATTTATAGTAGTTTGAGAATTATATTTGTTTCTATTTTTCCTCTATTGGAGAGTTTACAGTGAATAACATACTTGGGCTGCTTCGTTAAGTCCAGCCCACGAAGGAGAAGATTCGCTGACTAGGCAGATCGATGATTTGGTCAACATCGTGTGCTTTGATTGTGGAAAAAATTTACTTGAATTAATTACTTGATATTCGTTTTAGGAAGTTTTTCTATTTAGCTTGATACGATGCTCTGTCGAAATTTGGTAATCAATTATTTTCTTATTTGTTGCAGGAATAAAAAAGGGAAACTGAATCGATCTTCAGGGAAAATGTTGTCTCACCCTTCTGGTCTTATGGTACTGGACTTGCTTCCAGAAACGGTTTTTCAATAGCGGAAGGCTCTATGGTCATGGAGTTGGGATACATTCTTGGAAGGACCTGTCTAAATGGACTTTGCCCACTTTATCTTCGCTCAGGGGCCTATTAATGGGCCTTTAATGTAAACCTGAATTTAACATGTCTAAATTCGGAAACGCAAATAACAATACTATCTAATACCACTTGAGATAGCATACCCTTATTAATATATTTAACATTAGATCTCATATATTTTAATTTAATAATTATGACTAAAAATTATTAACCAATTTTTATACTCCACCTCATGGTGGTATTGTCAACAATATTCTAATTTCCAACTTTTTAGGTACTTTTTAATTGAATTTCTTGTAGTCATTGAATATAATCTTGTAAGAGTCACTTGTGTTATGATTGCAAAGTAACACTTTAGCTATTTTTCTATATAGTTAACCAAATTTTATTTACAATTCTAATACACATTCAACAATTCACTAGACATATATTATGTTTTAAAAATAACTTGACTAAGTACTTCCGAAAAGAAAAAAAAAATAGCTTAATTATACTTATTTTACATTTAAAAGTTATCCAAAATAACCTTAAAACAAATTTTAACTTATAAAATTGTCATATTTTTAAGGGTAAATTGCAGCATAAATAGCTAATATTTTAGATTTTACTTAAATACTTTATCTTTATTTTTGGAGATAAAAATATTCAATTTTACGATTTTCTTACATCCGTTACTACCACTTCCGTTAACTCATAAATATGGACACGTGGAGGGCCCGGATGCATTACATTTATTTATTTTATTTTAAAATTTGATTTTCTTAATATCAAAAACTAAATGCTACTTGTTTCAAAAAAAAAAATAAATAAATAAGAGAGATGCAAAACTAAATTACTATAAGTGAGTGAACCAGTGCAGTATATGTAAAAATTATTATGAGAACTAGTTTTTTTTAAACAAGTAGCATTTAATTTCTGATATTAAGAATATTAAGTTTTAAAATAAAAAAAAATAAATAAATGTAATGCATCTGAACCTTCCATGTGTCCAGATTTATGAGTTAAGTAGTAACGGGTGTAAGAGAACTGTAACATTAGGTATTTTTACCTACAAAAATAAATATAAGGTATTTAATGTTGGAATATATTTTACAAGGATCTAGATTTACTAACAAGTATGTTTTTAACATCCTAAATATGAATCTCTAAAACGATGAAAAATAAACACATAAAAGGTACGAGAAACCTTACATTAGTTGCAGCGGAATTGAATGACTCCTTCAGTTGTTTGGATTCTTCACAGTCTTACAAACTATGATTGAGGACTAACTTGCTATGGATGGGCATGCACTCAATCACTAAAGGCTGAATTTACTTTGTGAAGAAGACTAAGGATTCAAAAAATTAGAGAAGAAAAGAAGAAAAAGAAGTCTCAAACTCACTAGTTGTCTCTCAAGAAGAAAATTAGGTCAAGAGTTAATATTTGCATTAGTTGGATAATGAGACTTTTTTTTTCTTTTTATACTACTTCACTTAAGGTTATGATTGAATTATTTGGAATAAAAAAATGATAAAAATGGAACAAAAATAGACACTAGTGGCCGGCCATGAAGTGGGACCAATACTAGTTAGATTTTTGCCATTTTTCTCAACTATTTATCTATTTTTCACAAATACCACTTTTTACAATTTCAATCCTATAAATGCCAAAACTATTTATTTAGTACTAATTATCAAATAAAATTTTCATTTATAATATATATTAATTAGACTCCACAAAGTCTCTTAATTAATAAATTAACCTTAAAATTCTATTTCTTCACAATCAAGTCATAGCATAGTGAAAATTCACAAACTAGACAGTCTAATTTTAGAATTAAAATTGACTAACTATTATCAATTAATTGAGTCTTACAAGCAGTTTGTCTCAACTAGTATGGGGACCATGGGCCTATATAACCGAGCTTCCAATAAGCGGATCTTGCACCACTATAGAATTTGGAATTGCACTCTCAAATATATAGAACACTCTATATATTCCACGATATAGATACGCTATTAGTTATCCATTGTTAGAATCCCAATAATCAATGATCCTCTATAGATTATTTACATTGAGTAGGGATAAAATTACCGTTACACCCTTCAATGTATTTTATCCTTAAAACACTTAGCAACCTATAAATGATATTTTAGTGAACTAATATAATTACTAAAATGAGCGCTCTATCATTTATCTATATTTAGCTAATCTCGTAGGAAATCATCATTTCACTCTATGTCCGAATAGAAGCTATAGATTTCGTATCTATGATTAGCGCTCCCACTCAATTGAACTACCATGTCCTTAATCTATATGTCACGAGAAGATCCATTGGTCGACTTTAACAAATAGATTGAAGAACACAATTAATACAATTGAACTAGAACCTAACCATCTCAGGATTGAGATCATTTGATTTAAGATCAACTAGGTGATATTGAATTGAATAGATATTACGATAAGTTTATCATATCTAATCCAAGTTGAATATCGCTCCCTTTCGATGCATACTCCATACATCCTACCCAAGCTTACTTTAACCAATGCCCTGGAAAGGACATAGCACTTATCCAAGGTGCAAGTAAACTACGTTGTAGATTATCATATCAGTTAAACCTTGTGTAGTGATAAATCATAGAAATACATTTAATCACACAATCTTGATTACTTTCCACTGTGTTGACAACACAATAAACAAGAATATCAGTTGTGATAAGGATTTGGATGAATTCATAAATCAAATAAATGAATAAATGATCACATGAACCAAATAACACATTAAACAAGTAATGAAATTAAATCTGTTTCTTTAAAATAATTGAAAAGAAAAGATTACATTGAAATAGAGTTTTATTTAGGGCACAAAGCCAAACAAACTCCCACTTGCACTAACATAAAACAATCAGTGCATTTCAATTAATCATAAATTTAGTCTGTGCTTTTCAAATGTAGTTACAGTCAAAACTTTAGTGAATGGATCAGCTAAGTTGTCTTCAGTGTCCACTTTCTCCACCAGTACGTCCCCTCTCCCCACATATTCTCTGATGATGTGGTAATTCCTCTCTATGTGTTTACTTCTCTTGTGGCTTCGAGGCTCTTTACTATTGGCTATAACACCAGTGTTGTCACAAAGTAAAACCAGTGGTTTTTCTATTCCAGGAACAACACCAAGTCCTGAGAAGAACTTTCTTAGCCAAACAAGTTCCTTAGCAGCCTCAGCGGCAGCTATGTACTCGGCCTCCATGGTAGAGTCTGATATTGTGGTTTGCTTAGCGCTTCTCCAAACAACTGCTCCACCCCCATGAGTAAAAACCATCCCAGATGTAGACTTTCTATCATCAAGACAAGCTTGAAAATCTGAGTCGGTATAGCCTACGGGATTTAAAGCACCACCCTTGTAGACTAACACATAATGCCTAGTACTTTTCAAATATTTTAGAATATGCTTAACTGTAGTCCAATGTTCCTTTTCTGAGTTTGTCTAATACCTGCTCAAAATTCCTACTGCATAGCATATGTAAGGTCTAGTGCATAACATTGCATACATTAGACTCCCAACTATTGAAGAATAAGGAACCCTTCTCATGTCCTCAATCTCTTGAGGATCAGTGGAACACTATTCCCTAGATAGATGGATACCAAATCTAGAGGGCATTTGTGCTCCTTTGGTATTTATCATTGAGAATCTTTCTAACACCTTATCAATGTAAGATGTTTGAGAGAGAGCAAGGGATCGATTCTTTCGGTTTCTGATAATCTGAATACCAAGAACATAAGCAGCTTCACCCAAATCTTTCATTTCGAATTGAGTGTCAAGCCATTCCTTGATGTTAGTCATTTTCTTGATATTATTACCAATAATCAAAATGTCATCAACATAAAGGACCAAGAACACTACCACTTGATTATCCTTGAGTTGGTAAACACAAGGTTCATCTTTATTTTGGTGAAAGTCGTAGGTCTTGATTATTTCATCAAACTTTTTATTCCAAGAGCGAGAAGCTTGCTTAAGTCCATCAATGGACCTATTGAGTTTGCAAACTTTCTCTTCCTGCCCTGGAAGAACATAGCCTTCTAGTTGCTCCATATAGATGGTTTCTTCAAGAATTCCGTTAAGGAAAGCTGTCTTGACATCCATTTGCCGAATTTCATAATCGAAAATGGCAGCTATGGAGAGAAGAATTCTGATGGATTTGAGCATGGCGACCAGACTAAAAGTATCATCATAGTCTACACCTTCTCTTTTGGTATAACCCTTAGCGACCAGTCTAGCTTTAAAAGTTTTGACTTCGCCTCCAGCACCTTTTTTCTTCTTCTAGACCCACTTACATCCAATTGGACGATAATCATCAGGTGTGTCTACATATTCCAAACTTGCCATTGCCTGTTTATAGGTTAATGGACCGTCATCAATATCGTCACCAATGACCACATTGATTTCACCATTCAAGCCATAACGAGATGGTTTTGTGGAAACCCTCCCACTACGACGAGGAGTCGTGATCTTCTGAACAGGAACATTAGTGGTAGATTTCTCGGCTGTATCAACTTGCAAAGGTTCAACCGAGGGAGTGGTATTATCCTCTACTTGAGTAGAAAAGGATGGATTAGAAGGAGTTATATCTGAAAGCATTTCCTCCAATACTACTTTGCTTCACGGCTTGAAATTCTTAGTATAGTCATCTTCAAGGAAAGTGGCGTTTGTGGAAACGAATACTTTATCATCCTTGTTACTATAAAATAGTCCACCCCTAGTCTCCTTAGAATTTCCAACAAACATGCAAACCTCAGTTCGTTTTTCTAGTTTGCCATCTTTCTTTTTTAAGACATGAGCAGGGCACCCCCAGATTATGTAATGGCGTAAACTAGGTATACGACCATTCCATAATTCTAAAAGTGTCTTAGGGACTGATTTAGATAGAACAACATTTAAAATGTCAGTTTCCATCTGAATAGCATATCCCCAGAAGGACGTAGGTAGAGCTGAGTAGCTCAGCATGGACCTAACTATTTCCAAAAGCGTGCGATTTCTTCTTTCTGCAACTCCATTTTGATGTGGAGTGCTAGGGGCAGTCAATTAGGATTCAATTCCAAGTTTACTTAAATGATCTTTGAACTGCATATCCATATATTCTCTATCACTATCAGTTCACAAGATCTTTAAAGTTTTACCCTATTGGTTTTGAGCCAATGCTAAAAATTCTTGAAACTTCTCAAACGTTTTAGATTTTTTATGCATAAGGTAAATATGACCATATCTAGAGTAATCATCGATGAAAGTGACAAAGTACTCATGACTACCTCTAGCTTTGACATTCAGTGGTCCACAAAGATCTGAATGCACTATGCCTAGTGGTTCCTTGGCACGCTCTCCCTTTGCAGAGAAAGAATATTTTGTCATTTTTTCATCTAGGCAAGATTCACAAACTAGTAATTCACATAAGGTGACATTTTTCAAGGACCACCTCTGGTTAACCTGTGAAGTCTATCATAGCCTATATGACCAAGACGTAAGTTCCATAGATATGTTTCATCTTTATTATCGATCTTTTACTTTTTGTGGTTTCTAGGTTTAGCTACCTTAAACAGTTCATTATTAAGCGCAAATGGTTCATCTGTTCTTAGAACATAAAACCCATTTCCATAGATGCAACGCAAATTTGAATGTCATTTCGAGAAATGATAAAACCGGAACTCAAAAAATTCAATTTGTATTGTTGCAACTGTAAACATGAAACAGAAATCAAGTTTCTTGTGAAATTTGAAATAAATAAGACATTGTCTAAATCCAAAATTCTGTTCTGAAACTTGAGTTTGACTTTTTCTCTAGCTCTAATCGATACCATTTCGCCATTACAAACTTTAAGTTTCGACTCTCCGATTTTAAATAATTCCAGTTTTCAAGCAATTGCAATGAGAAATAGACATGGTTAGTAGATCCAGAATCAAGAATCCATATGGATTTATCATTCTCTAAAACACATGATTCAAAAACTAAAGCATTGGATTTAATATGACTGCTTAACTGTTTTTGGTTTGTTCTTATTGCTGGTTCAATCTGTTGTGAAAGATTGCAATATCCCAATAAGTCTAATAGTAAATAATTAAGCTTTATATTTATATTATGAGTTAATCAGGTAATAAGTGGGATTATGATCCTACAAATTTATTTCAGCATAAAATTTAAATTTTGCTATAAGTGAGTAAATAAGCGTAATTTGTAAATTACAGAGATTTATATAGCATGCGTGAATGTAATATGAGCTATATGTGGAACAAAAATAATTTCAAGTTTGGGGACCCCGAAGACTCGACTAGTGGATACATAAGCGTAATTTGTTAATTACGAAGATTTATTTGAAATACGTAGATATAATATGAGTTATTTGTGAAATAAAAATATTTTCATGTTCGGCGACCCTGGAGAACTGATTCGAGGCCAAAAATGTCACAACAGTTTTAGTTAGAAATATTGATGGGATTATTAGGATAAGTTGATTTTAGAAATATCGGGGTATTTTAGGGTACTCGAATTTGGCCAAATACCCTAAAAATAGAGATTTCTTACTGGCTAAGAAATAATAAGATAACTATTAATAATAAAGTTTTTATTAATATTATTATTATATTATATTATTATTATTATTAATATATAATTATTATAATATTATTTTATATATATAAAAAGTTATCGTTTTAAGTATATATATTAAGTTACAGTAAACTTAAAACGAAAAGAACGAATGAACCATCGTTCTTCCTCCTTCGTCAAAACCTTCTCTTCCTATATTCATTTTCTTCGATTTTCAATCCGAAACTTAGTGATCTAAGCTCCAGTAGCAGCAGGATAGCAAATCTTTAAATAGGGAAAGCTTAAGGTATAGTTTAATTTCGTTTTAAGTTTAAAAACAATAGGTTTCGTATAAGGGTTTTGTGAATTACAATAGTTATGAAGGTTCTAACCTTATAGGATTATTCTCGGGTAGTCATGGGACTAGTTCTGATGTTTACTTGTTGAATTTGAGGTGATTTTGAGTTAGAAATCGAGTTTCGAACTTTTTAAAGCTTAGTCTGAACGTTAATGGCGTTTTTCATTTAAGGGCTCGATTTTTATTTCTGTTATGTAAGGATGGTAATATTTATTGTATATATGCGCCCTGTGAAGTTTGGAGTGATTTGAATAAGTTTTGGTAGTGTTTCGGTGAGTGCAAAAAATTGGAATTTTCGAGTTTTATAGTTTTTAGAAATTCCTAAGAGATCAGAAATCGTATTTTTGTGATAACTTTTGACTCGGGTGTCCGTTTTGGACATTCTATATATCGTTTTGAAGCTTAAAATGAGCTCTACAATATGATGTATGTTTTAGAGCTAAAATATAAGTTTTATTTTAGTGTATTTATACTGCGGGATTTAGTAGAAAACTCTAGATTGTCTTATGTGAATATAAGCAGTGTTTTGGGATAAACACTTTATTGGTTTATCGTTGTTGTGACATAGGGCCGAGGTCATCGGGGATAGTTCTCCACTTGGGTTGCCTGAAATGTATGAACCTGGATTAAAGGTAAGAAAAGTATATTGTACTGCATAGTACGTTGTATGTAATACAATTAGTATTGTTATGAATTGATTAATATTGAGATATAGTTAATATTGTTATATAATGAAAAGAATAATTGGTTGAGTAATGATAATGTAATAATATTATGCATGTGATATATGGGCTCACCTGATTAGGTGATGAGATTTTTCTGGCGACGTACTGGGCGTAAGTACGGTCGTTAGTGATATATGATGAGTACTGAGTGTGGGTACGGGCTCACCTAATTAGGTGATGCAATTATCCTGGCAACGTACTGGGCGTAAGTAGGGACGTTAGTGATATATGATGAGTACCGAGTGTAGGTACAGGCTCACCTGATTAGGTGATGCAATTTTCTTGGCGACGTAATGGGCGTAAGTACGGGCGTCAGCGATATATGATGAGTACCGAGTATAGGTACGGGCTCATCTGATTAGGTGATGTGATTTTCCTGGCGACATACTGGGTGTAAGTACGATCGTCAGTGATATATGATAAGTACCGGGTGTAGGTACGGGCTCATCTGATTAGACGATGCGATATATTGGTGCCAGATTGTGGCACAAGCTCACCTGATTAGGTGATGCAATTATATGTTATATGTGTGTAGGTTTTTCGCACAGGCTCACCTAATAAGTGATACAGTTATGCGATATATGGGTGCCAGACTGTAACGCCCTAATGCTAAGGCACGCTATAGTGCTTTTTCAATTACAGTGCTGTCTTTGCTAACCAAAGAATTTTCTTGAAAAACGTGTTAAATTAAAACTTTTATATGAATTAATAAACTTTATAATTTACAAATTATTACAAGTACTGGGATCCCATTTAAAAGCTTTTATACAAAAAATACTAAAATACATTACTGGTCGCACAGCGACAGCCAAAATAATATCTCCAGATGTCCCGAGACCGAACACTCCAGGTCGCGCTGCCTTTACATGTACAACCTCATCCCAGCTAAGGTTCACTCCTTTTCAGCTTTCTCCTTTCCTTTACCTACACAAGGAAGCAGAACTGTGAGTTGACAGACTTAGTAAGAAAAGCATATAACATATCATATAATTTCTGACTTGTATTTAGGCGCCCATACACCTATTTACAAGGCTCAACAGATGAGTAAGAACGTTCAATACTAGGGTACAGCCACTATACCACATACACTACGTACCTCACTGTACGAGTGTTGGTAGGGTTTGTTTCGTACCCTGAGTACCACTGAGTGATATACCACACACACTCAGTACTTTCCCGTACTTGTGCTGGTATCACAGTACTGTACTCCTAACCAATACTCACTATACCGATGCACTTTGTACCATAACTGTACAAGTGTTGGTAGTGCAATTAACATTTTTAGCAAGCATATACACATATCATATACATACACTCAGATATTGGTATCACACATTATACACAGTTCTTACCTTCATTCTGGATTCAAGTGTGCTGGCCGACCTAAACGGAAAGTCTCACGCTAGATGGACCCTAATCACATAATGAAACTGGGTAAATCACACGATCAAAAACCCTAATCCGGCAAACCCGAACCCACAACCCTAGGTTCTGTTATACTCCCTAGAGGTTACTCAAACTCTAGAAATAGGGAAACACCCAACTACGGCACTGAAATGGACGAAAATCGAGAAAATGAAGCGTTTGGGGACCCTGCCAAAACCAGCTAGAAGGTTTTAGAGGTACTGGTAAATTCGGCTAGCCAGCTTGCACCAGTTCACCCGAAACTTTCTATTTCTGGCTCAATTTTCCACCAAATGCGACCAAACCTTCCAGAGTACCTAAACAATGCATATACAACATATTCCAACCAGTATTTCACAAAAAAACTCATTAAAACTCAACATGCCATTAGAGATCAAAGCTTTGAACTCAAAGCTCAAACTTACACAAAACCCAATCCAAACCTCAAAACCAGTTGCTAGGAACTAAATTCAACTCAAATGAACCCTATAATTTGAACCCTAAACATCTCTAACCCTTACAACCACTAAAACCCAAATTCACTATTTCAAACTAACTCAAAACTTGAAAATACATATAATCAAGGGTTCTAGGGTTTACCTTAGCTTGATTCTCCTTGAAATCTTGGTAGAAATCACAAACTTCAGCAAGAAATCCCTTCGTTCCTAGCTGGTTCGAAGAGAGAGAGAGAGGTGAAGAGAAGAGTGTTCTTCAATCTTTTTTATTTTCCTTTGTTTTTTCTTATTTTCTCCAAATGTGAATAATGCATTTCCTATGCATTGATTCAGCCAAGAAAGAGGGCAGATGTCACACCCTCACACAGCCACACAACCCTCTAAAAGGAAATGACTAAAATGCCCCTAATGTAAAATTCTAGCTTATTTTCAACTTAGGGGTAAAATGGTCATAAACCATAACCCCGCTCAACCTCAATATTTTATTTTCTCTAAAATATTTTCCACTAAGAAATAAGGTTCGAAACTTACCCATGTGATCAAACTAGCCATCCATCTCATTTTCCGTTGTCGTCGAGCAAAAATTACAAAAATTGCATAATTCACATATAAAACAAATAATACCCCTAGAGTTTAATAAAATCTCCAGAATTGAGAAATTATAACTCTAATGCTCATTTCTGATCTTGGGGTCAATAAATAATTAAATTCATAAATAATTATAAAAATAACATAAATTTGTGCTAATTACCTTTACTAATCCAAATTACTAAAATGGTCATTACAATTATCCCCCCCTTAAAAGGATTTCGTCCTCAAAATCTAACCTGAATAGCTCTGGATGTTAAGTCCTCATGTGAGACTCAAATTCCCAGGTGGCTTCTTCCACAATACTATTCCTCCAAAGAACTTTAACCAGGGCAATGGTCCTGTTTCGAAGGACTTTTTCCTTCCTATCAAGAATCGGAACAGGTTGTTCTTCATAGGATAAGTTTGATTGCAGTTCAAGGGCTTCATAACTCAAGATATGAGTCGGGTCTGGAACATATTTCCTCAATATAGAAATATGAAATACATCATGAACAGCCGACAGTGTCAGTGGTAAGGCTAGCCGATACGCTACCTGCCTGACCTTCTCAAGTATTTGAAATGGCCCAATGAACCTAGGGCTCAACTTACCCTTCTTCCCGAAGTGCCTAATACCCTTCATTGGTGAAACCTGTAGGAAAACATGTTCCCCTGCCTGAAATGTGACATCTCTGCGCTTCGGAGCAGCATAACTTTTCTGCCTGCTTTGGGAAGCAAGCATTCGAGCCTTGATCTTGCCAATAGCTTCATTGGTCCTCTAAACTAATTCTGGACCCAAGTACTTCCTTTCTCCAGTTTCGTCCCAATGAATAGGGGAGCGACATTTCCTACCATATAGCATCTCATAGGTAGCCATCCCTATTATACTCTGGTAGCTATTGTTGTAGGAGAAGTATCTGAATTGTTCTTTCTGACTGACCATCAGTCTGAGGGTGAAAGGTTGTGCTAAACTTCAACTTGGTACCCATAGCCTTCTGAAGACTCACCCAAAACTTTGATGTAAACTTTGGATCCCTATCTGAAATAATAGATTTAGGGGCTCCATGGAGACGAACTATCTCCTTTACATACAATTCATGATCAGCGTGCTGATCCACTGAATAAGTAACTTTCACTGGCAGAAAGTGAGCTGATTTCGTAAATCTGTCCACTATGACCCATACCGAATCATACATTCCTGTGGTTCTAGGCAAACCAGTTACAAAATCCATCGCAATGTCTTCCCACTTCCACTCATGAAGGACTAAAGGTTGCAATAACCCTGCCGGCCTTTGATGTTCGGCCTTGATCTGCTGGCAGGTTAAGCATTTGGACACGTAGTCCACCACATCTCTCTTCATCCCATACCACCAGAAGTAGGACTTTAAATCCTGATACATTTTGGTGGTTCCCAGATGTAGTGAATAAGGTGTGGTGTGAGCTTCATCAAGTATCTATTTCTTAAGCTCATCAACACTAGGAAAACACACTCGAGCTTTATACAACAACATTCCATTATTCGAGACTGAAAAAGTCTCTAGGCCGACTAGCCATTACCTCATATCGAACCTTACCTAGCTCAGGATCTTCTAGTTGAGCTTTTCTAATTCTTTCCAATAGATCAGAGTGAAGTGTTAATTTGTGCAACTTTCCAGCTACAAACTCAATCCCTGCACTAACCATTTCAAAAGCTAGTTGATGGGCTATCAAAACCGTGGTGCAAACCTGCCCGGGACCTCTTTTACTCAAGGCATCAGCCACAACATTGGCTTTCCCGGGGTGATACAGTATCTCACAGTCGTAGTCTTTAACCAATTCCAGCCACCTCCTCTGCCTCATATTCAAATCTTTCTGGGTGAAAAAGTACTTGAAACTCTTATGATCAGTATAAATCTCACATTTTTCACCGTAAAGATAATGCTGCCATATCTTTAGAGCAAAAACCACGGCGGCAAGCTCTAGGACATGAGTTGGGTAGCGCTACTCATAATCCTTCAGTTGAGGAGAGCCATAGGCTATAACTTTGTCAACTTGCATCAGAACACATCCCAGACCTTGTCTGGATGCATCACAGTATACAACGAACTTTTCTTGATCTGATGGCAAAGCTTACACCGGAGCTGTTATTAAACGCTGCTTCAACTCCTAAAAACTTGCTTCGCATTTGTCTAACCGCACAAATCTCTGATTTTTCTTAGTCAACTCGGTCAGGAGAATAGAGATTTTAGAAAATCCCTCGACAAAACGTCGATCATACCCTGCTAAACTGAGAAAACTTCGAACCTCCATCACATATTTTGGCCTCGGCCAATTCTTCACTAACTCAATCTTACTTGGATCAACCATAATCCCATTCTTCCCCACAATATGTCCCAGAAAAGATACCTCAGACAACCAGAATTCACACTTTTTGAACTTTGCATACAACATGTGATCCCTAAGTCGCTGCAATACCATTCGAAGATGATGCTCGTGCTCCTCTTCCGACTGAGAGTATACAAGGATGTCATCGATAAACACTATGACGCAGTTATGGAGGAAATCCTTGAATATCCTATTCATGAGATCCATAAAGGCCGCAAGAGCATTAGTCAATCCGAATGACATTTCCAGAAACTCATGGTACCCATATGTGGTTCGGAATGCAGTCTTTGGTATGTCCTCTTCCCGAATTCTGAGTTGATAATAACCGGATCGTAGGTCAATCTTCGAAAACACTGTCTTTCCCTAAAGCTGATCGAACAAATCAGCGATTCTGGGTAATGGGTACTTTTTCTTAATTGTCAACTTGTTTAGTTCCTGATAATCAATACACATTCTGAGGGAACCATCTTTCTTTTTCACAAACAGAACCGGAGCTCCCCAGGGCGATACACTGGGTCGGGTAAACCCAATATCAAGCATCCCCTGAAGTTGCAACTTAAGCTCCTCGAGTTTTGCTGGAGCCATTCTATATGGAGCTTTAGAAACAGATTCGGCTCCAAGTGCCAGATCAATCACAAAATCAATTTCTCGTTACGGCAGTAATCCCAGCAACTCCTCGGGAAACACGTCGAGAAAGTCTTTTACCACTCTGACTACCTCAGGCCCAAATGTTTTGGGTCTGCTGGAGTCTATCACTACTGCTAAAAATCCTACACATCCACTGTGTAGTAGATCCATAGCCCTTAGTACTGAAATAACTGGGATTCGAGACCACTGTACTGATCCAACATAAACAAATGGATCTTCACCTTCTGGCTGAAAAAGTCACAATTTTTTGCTTACAGTCAATACTGGCCGAGTACTTGGACAGAAAATCCATCCCAAGTATGATGTCAAACTCTGTTAATTCCAATTGTATAAGATCAGCACTCAACTCCCTATCCTCAATCCTAACCGACATAGACCTAATGCGCTTATTAGAGATAACCAACTCCCCGCTAGGCATTAGGGTTCCAAACCCTCTTTCTAGAATATCACAAGGCCTACCCAAAAGGTCAATTATTCGTGTAGCCACATATGAGCGTGTAGCTCCCGAATCAAATAATACTATAAATAAGGAATTGTTGACGGGAAGCTGACCTGTCACAACAGAAGGACTGGCTGCAGCATCAGCTTGGGTGATAGTAAAAACTCGAGCAGGTACCGGTTTTACGTCAGCTTTCGGCTCTTCTTTCTTTGCCTGAGGGCAATCTTTCTTGAAATTCCCCACCATGCCACATAAAAAGCATGTCTTCCGATTGCACTCTCCCGGATGATGTTTCTTACGACGTGGGCACTCAGGGTAAGAGTAACCCTGGCGTCCACCTCTGCCTTGGTTCTCACGGAACCGCTTGCTTTGCCCCGAACCACCAGGTGCTGGGGTAACTTTCCTCTTCAGATCTGTGGTGAAATCACCACCATCCCTACCATAGGCAGGAATAGGAAAAGTGGGGGTTCCACCAACATTCGGAGTCACACAGGGCTCCTGAAAGGAATTTCACAGCACCCTCAACCATTTCAGCATAAGTGGTTGCTTCATTGGTAGTGATCACCAGATCACGCCTAATCTTCACATTCAGACCGACCAGGTACTTTTCTTTCTTACTAAAGTCAGTTGGCACGATACCCACGGTGAGCTTAGCCAGACGGTCAAACTTTGTAGTATATTCTATGATCGACATCCCCTCGGTTTGCACTAACTCAATGAACTCTTTTTGCTTAGCACTGCAGACGGCTTCATTATAATATTTGGAGTTAAACAACTCCCGGAATTCTTTCCAGGTCATAACTGTGACGTCCCGAGTGAGGGTTATCAACTCCCACCACATGAGGGTGTCCTCCTGGAACTGAAAAGTGGCGCAGGTCACCCGATCAGTACCAGCCACCCCCATAAAGTTTAGAATGCGCTCAATTACTGTGAGCCACTGCTCTTCCTTCATCACATCAAGACCTCCCAGAAACAGTGGAGGTGCTTGCTTACGGAATCTTTCGTACAACGGCTCCAAACGGTTGCCAGCAACAGGTTGTTCTGCTGGCACTGCTGGAACTGCAGCGGCCTGAGCAGCTTGTTGAGGAGGCACGGCAGGAAGACCCTACTGCCTTAACCTCTCAATTTCTTCATCCTACTGGCGAATTCGATCTTGCATTTCTCCAAACCTCTACTCCCAATCCGGAGGAGCTTGTGGTGGATTTACAGGACGACCACCCTGAGCTCTACCACGGCCACGGCTGCGACCACGGGGATTCTGGGGATTCTGATTTCCCTGACCGCCTCCGGTCTCAACCATGTTACCCTGACTTCTTGTATTTCGCTGGGCGTCCATTTTATAGGACTTAGCCTGCCAACCCATAAGCCAGGTAGGTTAGGCAGCGATCATAAAAACTTAATACCGCTCTAATGGACTTAAAGACAACACACTTAAAATAAATAATTATAATCTAATATGCTCCCTAACATCCTTTAATAATCATTTAAAATACTAAAAAAGTACGGGCTTACTGAACCCTGAACCGAGCTTTCTCTGATGAAGATTGTACATGTCTTGGCAAGCTTTGGTAGACAAACCTGGCGGTTCTGAGACCAAAATTGTAATGCCCTAATGCTAAGGCACGCTACAGTGCTTTTTCAATTACAATGCTGTCTTTGCTAACCAAAGAATTTTCTTAAAAAACATGTTAAATTAAAACTTTTATATAAAATAATAAACTTTATAATTTAAAAATTATTACAAGTACCGGGATCCCATTTAAAAGCTTTTATATACAAAATACCAAAATACATTACTGGTCACACAGTGACTCCCAAAATAATATCCCTAGATGTCCCGAGACCGAACACTCCAGGTCGCGCTGCCTTGACATGTACAACCTCATCCCAGCTCAAGTTCACTCCTGTTCAGCTTTCGCCTTTCCTTTACCTACACAAGGAAGCAGAACTGTGAGTCGACAGACTCAATAAGAAAAGCATATAACATATCATATAATTTCTGACTTGAATTTAGGCGCCCATACACCTATTTACGAGGCTCAACAAATGAGTAAGAACGTTTAACACTAGGGTACAGTCACTATACCACATACACTATGTACCTCACTGTACGAGTGTTGGTAGGGTTTATTTCGTACCCTGAGTACCACTGAGTGATATACCACGCACACTCAGTACTTTCCCGTACTTTCCCGTACTCACTATACCGATGCACTCTGTACCATAACTGTACAAGTGTTGGTAGTGCAATTAACATTTTAAGCATGCATATACACATATCATATACATACACTCAGATATTGATATCACACATTATACACAGTTCTTACCTTCTATCTGGATTCAAGTGTGCTGGCCGACCTGAACGGAAAGTCTCCCGCTAGATGGATGCCCTAATCACATAATGAAACCGAGTAAATCACACGATCAAAAACCCTAATCCGGGAAACCCGAACCCACAACCCTAGGTTCTGTTATACTCCCAAGAGGTTACTCTAACTCTGGAAATAGGGAAACACCCAACTACCACAGTGAAATGGATGAAAATCGAGAAAATGAAGCGTTTGGGGACCCTGCCAAAACCGGTTTTGGAGGTACTGGTAAAACCGGCTAGCCGGTTTACACCAGTTCACCCCAAACTTTCCATTTCTTGCTAAATTTTCCACCAAATGCAACCAAACCTTCCAGAGTACCTAAACAATGCATATACAACATATTCCAGCCAGTATTTCACAAAAAAACTCATTGAAACTCAACATGCCATTATAGATCAAAGCTTTGAACTCAAAACTCAAACTTGCACAAAACCCAATCCAAATCTCAAAACCAGCTGCGAGGAACTAAATTCAACTCAAATGAACCCTATAATCTAAACCCTAAACATCTCTAACCCTAACAGCCACTAAAACCCAAATTCACTATTTCAAACTAACTCAATACTTGAAAATACATATAATCAAGGGTTCTAGAGTTTACCTTAGCTTGATTCTCCTTGAAATCTTGGTAGAAATCACAAACTTCAGCAAGAAATCCCCTGGTTCCTAGCTAGTTCGAAGAGAGAGAGAGGTGAAGAGAAGAGTGTTCTTCAATCTTTTTTATTTTCCTTTGTTTTTTCTTATTTTCTCCAAATGTGAATAATTCATTTCCTATGCATTGATTCAGCCAACAAAGAGGGCAGTTGTCACACCCTCACACAGCTACACAACCCTCAAAAAGGAAATGACTAAAATGCCCCTAATGTAAAATTCTAGCTTATTTTCAACTTAGGGGTAAAATGGTCATAAACCATAACCCCGCTCAACCTCGATATTTTATTTTCTCTAAAATATTTTCCACTAAGAAATAAGGTTTGAAACTTATTCATGTGATCAAACTAGCCATCCATCTCATTTTCCGTTGTCGCCGAGCAAAAATTACAAAAATTGCATAATTCACATATAAAACAAATAATACCCATAGAGTTTAATAAAATCTCCAGAATTGAGAAATTATAACTCTAATGCTCATTTCTAATATTGGGGTCCATAAATAATTAAATTCATAAATAATTATAAAAATAACAATAACTAGTGCTAATTGCCTTTACTAATCATAATTACTAAAGCGGTCATTACACGGACTATGGCACAGGCTTGCCTAATTAGGCAATGCAGTACAGGATTATCAGATTAAAGCATCGACTTGCCTAATTAGGCAATGTTATGTAATGAAGATGGTTACTTTATGAGGTAAGACATATATATATATAATTTATATGATTAAATGAATATGAATTCTATTATTGGTACAATGGTTTTGTATTACCAAATACTTGTATACTGATGCTTATTCCTGGCAGATGCCAGTAGTGATTTTGATTTCATCTTATGAACAATGCGTGATGGTTTGATTCTAATTTTGTATAAATGACAGTATTCAAATAATAAAGTATATGATTATTATTATTACTTTTCTTGCTAAGTCCTTGTGACTCACGAGTGCTATGTGGTGCAGGTAAAGGCAAATAAAAGCAAGATCAACCATGAGGTGACATTCTTCTCCAGCAATGTACACATTGACCTCACCGGCCTGCGTGTCGAGTTGCCAGGATTTGTTTTGGGCTGGTTGTATATGCTGTGTATTTTGATTTTGTATTTAAATGGTTGTCGTATACATTTCTTTAGCAAAACTTTTTATAACAAGGATCCCCGAAACACACTTTTTATGCCGTCATAATGTCCGTTTTTAGCATTTTATTTTAGTCAAATTTTTTAATATTATCACGGTTTTTAATAATTAATTAATCTATTAGTATTAAACTAGTTTATAAAATTACACACGTGGCGTCCCTATAGATTAGGGCGTTACAAAGATAATCTGAGGAAGTGGAATCACTTTCTCTATTTTTCTCAACTGAGCCTGAAGTAGTAGGATTTTTAGAGGAACTATTCTCAATATCTTCAGCTTTCCTTTTACCCTTATCTGCATTACTGGAGAAGGATCTCCATGCAAGTAACAATGTCCGTTCATAAGCACGCAATTCAGTGTCCAGCTTGTCTAAGTCGGACGAGTTCCAATTTTTAATAACGAATTGGTTAAACTCAGATGATAAGCTGTTGAGAACAAAATGAACTCTTTTCTCTCTAGATAAAACAATTCCCAGCATAGCTGCTTTCTGGAATTTCATGTTCATCATGAGCAAGTGTGAAGTGATACTCTGACCAGGAGTCATCTTCCCACTTTATCCTAGACGAGGATTGGGTTGTGGGTTTTACATTTTTGACACTACAAATATCAATAAGCAGAAATAAATTATTGGTTCAATTAAATTCATACACAAGTTCAGAAAATAACAAGTAAAGTAAATATGTTTGCAAAAATACCAAAAACTAAACATATTTATTATTTTCCAAGATTTCTAACATAATAAAATACAGTGTCCCGGTAGGCGAGAGTCAAAGATAACATTAGTTGAATAGAGTAGTCAGCTCATCTAAAATGGACACCATTATAGCAACCTTTTATTCGATCAAAATAAGAATTTAACGTTGTCCCGGTAGGCGAGAGTCAAGGTTATTCTCATTTTATGAGCTTGCACCATTGTTTCATATTCTGTAAGTTTATTTCTAAGTAGTCACCGTAGAGGAGAGTCTAATAGAAACGAAAACTTACAAAATACTTATTATATGAGATCTTACGGTGTTAAGTGCTTTCAACAAATAACCATCCATAAAGGAGACGAAGTCTAGCGTCTTGAGGTTATATTGAAAACAACTAACCATTATAAGACCAACAATGGAGATCGAATATCTCTTTGATTAAAGCTCATTATTTAAAATAATGTATTTTTAATTAATCATTTATTTTAATCTATATATTTTAATAATGAATATTACTTAATTTAAATTGATCCAAAATTAATTTTCAACTTTAATATAATTTTCAAACAATAATTTTGAAAATCCACTTATAAATGAATATAAAATTTTGAAATTATATAAAATATAATAAAATAAATTTCTGGAAAATATCTAATTTAAGTTGTTTTAAAATAACAAAATTTTCAACTTAAATTATTTTTTTAAAATTTAATTAAATATCAAATTAAGTATCTTGAACTAATCACCTTAATTTTAAAAATATTCCATTTAAGCTGATCCAAAAATAACAAATTTTCAACTTAAAAAAATATTTAAAGAACATTTGAATAACTAATTTTCTAGAAAATTTTACTTAATTATTGATTTCAAAAATATTCTAATTTAAGTTGATCCAAAATTAGTCATAATAACTGATTTTCAACTTAAATATATTTTTATGAAAAATTAAATAATTAAGTATCTAGAATAATCTAATTAGTTATAACTTCTTAATTTAATTAAATACAGAAAAATACATATAGTTGTATCTTGAAAAAATTCATCAAACTAAATGTGTTTTTCTTAAATTAATTTCAAAATAATTTGATGAAAAATTAATTTCATATATTTCGAAATTAATTATGTTGCTAATCAATTTTATTAGGTTAAACTAGTTTAATTAACCTATTACAGTTATTTAAATAAGGCAAATGGGCATTCACAATTGGAGTTGTTCATGTGAGGGAGAGTTGGGTTCAGTATGTCGTACACACTACTAATGGCCCCCTAACTCTCACACAAGGCCCAAAGGAGAGAAATTTAACCTTAAATGAATAACTGTTATTAATTGAATAGACCCAAATACTAATTGGGCCTAAATAAAATCTATCAAAAGTGATCATTTTATTTAGCAACCTAATTCATTTTAATTACAAAAATTAAATGGGCTCCTATATGCATCTAAGCCCAAAAGTAAACATATAGGCTCACACATGCACATTGATTTGGATGGATCCTATTATGTTACTAGGTTCATACACAGATGAAAGAAGATTGCAAAATTTACCTGTTGTAAATTATTTATTTGATCTATTGACAATTGAAATATTTGTTAAACTCAGATTATTGGATCTGTCAACAAGTTAACCATAGCAATTTAGATCAAACAATAATAGGTTTTATAAAACAAGTTTTGATAATAGACAATATATAAAACACACGTACATGTAACAAGTTGGATATATAGATATATGATTTATTTAGATTAAATTAATTAAATAATTTTCGAAAAATCTAAATTAAAAAAATATTATTTTCGAAAAATATAAAATAAAATTAAATAATTAATTTTAAAATTAAACCTATAAATTTGAAATATTAGGTTTTTAACAAACCTAAATATCTATTCAAAAAAACATGCTAACAACTTTTCAAATTTTATGTTATTAAAATAAAATTAAATATCCAATAAAATAAAATGATAAATAAATATCATTTATCTAATTTTATAATTTAATTTCAATAAAATAACAAAATTTTGAAAGTTAGCAAAAATATCTGATTACATTTTTTTTGGCTAATTAGCAATTTTTTCCCCCGAATTTTGACATTTACTAAATCATGTCCCCTGAACTTTTTTGGCCGTTAAAAATTCTCCCTGAGCTATTAAGATTTTTAGATTTAAGGACTTTTGTCTAATTTTAGTAAAAGAATTCTAACATGGATGAAAGTTCAAGGGGCATTATTTAGTACATATCAAAGTTTGAGACGCACGATTTGGTAGATATCAAAGTCTAGGGAGCATGGTTTAGTACATAAACAATCACTGAAACAGTAAAATTAAATGAAATTAGACAAAAGTCCTTAAATCTAACAATCTCAAAGTTCAAGGGGAATTTTTTACGGCTAAAAAAGTTCAGGGGGCATGATTTGCTATATGTCAAAGTTCGGGGGGAAAATTGCTAATTAGCCTTTTTAAAATTTCTAGATTAAAATAATCTTATTTTAAATTTCAAATAAGGTCATTTTATAAAATTAATTAAATAATACAAAATATAAAATATCTGACCTTAAATTTAAAAAAATAAGATAAGATAATCAAAATTTAAAAATACAATAACCAATTAAGCAAAATAATAGATTTTATCTATTTTCAGGTTCAAAAACTACTAATATCTTAAATTAATTAAAAAAATTGATAATTAGATTTGAAATATGAAAAATAAAAATCTAAATACAAAATTACACAAAAAATTCAAAGTTAATTCCATGAAAAAATGTGAAAAAAATGGAAAAAAAAAAAAAATTGGATTTGGTATGGATGGTATGATCCGCACGCTTGCTAGGGGAAGGCTGGCCGAGAAAACACGCAGAGGGAGGCTGCATGAAGCCTGTCCGCGCGCGCATGGCCCCCTGTTCAGACAAAAAAATGTGTCCCCTGACCGAGAATTCTCGAACATGCACTTGTCCAAAGCCGCGTGCACCCCGTGTGACACATGTGTCCGCGGGCGTATGGGGTGTCACCACCCTCTAAGATTTTTCTAATTTTTAAAAATTCATAACTAATTCAAATAAAATCGAAATTAAATTCTGTAAAAAAGTGATTTGCTTAATTTTTTTCATACTATCCAAAAAAAAAAATCAGAATAAAATTCTAATTATTTTACATAAAAAATTTGAAAACATCAAACAATCATCAATAAACACATAGATCAACATGAATCACATCCAAATTATACATACATCGTTTTAAGTTCAAATTTCTTGAAAGTAAATCAATTACATGGCTCTAAGGCAAGTTGTTGGAATATATTTTACCAATATCTAGATTTACTAACAAGTATGTTTTTCACATCCTAAACATGAATCTCTAAAACGATAAAAAAAATAAACACATAAAAGGTATGAAAAACCTTACATTGGTTGCAGCGGAATTAAATGACTCCTTCCGCTCAGTTCTCTAACCCTTGTATCCTTTCTGTCGCAGAGTATCACCAAGATCTGAGCCCGAAACTCCTTCAACTTTTTGGATTCTTTACAGTCTTACACACTATGATTGAGGATTAACTTGCTATGGGTGAGCATGCACTTAATCACTAAAGGCTGAATTTGTTTTGTGAAGAAGACAAAGGATTTCGAAAATTAGAAGAAGAAGTCTCAAACTCACTAGTTGTCTCTCAAGAAGAAAACTAGGTCAAGAGTTAATATTTGCATTAGTTGGATAATGAGACTTTCTTTTCTTTTTATACTACTTCACTTACGGTTAGGATTGAATTATTTGGAATAAAAAAATGATAAAAATGGAGCAAAAATAGGCACTAGTGACCGGCCATGAAGTGGGCCCAACACTAGTTAGATTTTTGCCATTTTTCTCAACCATTTATCAATTTTTCACAAATACTACTTTTTGCAATTTCAATCCTATAAATGCCAAAACTATTTATTTAATAATTATTATTAAATAAAATTGTCATTTATAATATTTATTAATTAGACTCCCTAAAGTCTCTTAATTAATAAATTAACCCTAAAAGCCTATTACTTCACAATCAAGCCATAACATAATGAAAATTCACAAACTAGACATAGTCTAATTTTAGAATTAAAATTGACTAACTAAAATCAATTCACTGAGTCTTACAAGCAGTTTGTCTCAACTAGTCTGGGAACCATGGGCCTATATAACCGAGCTTCCAATAAGCAGATCTAGAATTTACCAAGTAAATTCTCTAACTTATTAATTCCTCCTTGCACCACTATAGAATTTGGAATCGCACTCTCAATTTTATAGAACGCTCTATATGTTCCACGATATAGATACACTATTAGTTATCCATTGTTTTTTTTTTTTATGAATCAGTAATTTCATTGCACTATTAACTCATTTGATTACAAACTATAGCTCACAAGAGCAGATATCTATACATGTACATTTGAAGAAAAATTATAATCCACTAAACGAATCTATATCCTTTTGATCTACACTTTTGGGCATTACACAAGTAATTCTATTTTTTACTAACCACTTGATTTCTTGCACTAGTATATTCGGTTCAGTATCCTCATTACACCAGAATTTTTTGTTCCTTGCATGCCATATTTTGTACACTGCAACAGCTACACAGGCTGTATAGCAATTCTTCTTGAATTTGCTCTGTCTTGCTCTATTAATCCCCCTCAACATGCTCAGCAGTAAGGTATTCTTTGACCTCCATTCCAGCCAAATTTTCAACTCTTGCAGGCAGTATTGTGCAAATCTGCATTCAAAAAACAGATGAGACATGCTCTCTGCTGCAATATTACATAGCAGGCAACTCGTGTCAGTTGCAATATTAAATCTCTGCAATCTATCCCAAGTCCTCAGCTTGTTTTGTACAGCAATCTATAACACGAAATTATGTTTTGGTACATTTAGTCTACTCCAAACCAGCTTGCTGAGGTGAAAATCCCTCTGTTCCTGCATCATTAGTTTATATACAACAGATATTTGAAAATCTGATGTTGCAAATTGGGCAGGAGGAATAATTTGCTTCACCAGCTCCTTCGTGCACACTACTCTCCTCCAATACCAGCTGCTATGGTTGGGAGCCTCATACCCCCACCAATCTTCATCTTCGATATATACACTATGCACCCACTTCACCCATAGGTTATCCTTGTTAGTAGCAATCGCCCACACATGTGTTGCAATTGAAGCTTGATTCCATTTAGCAATGTCTTGGAAGCTGATCCCACCAGCTTTTTTGGACTTGCACAAGTGCTCCCAAGCTATATTGCCTGGACCATTCATAGCACTTCTCCCTGACCAAAGAAAGCTTCTACAAATACTCTCAATCTCTTTAATTACCTTCTTGGGAATGATAAGAACTTGGCTCCAGTACATATGAATGGAAAGAAGGACTGAGTTAATTAACACAGTTCTACCAGCAAAAGAGAGGTTCTTTGAGCTCTACACTTTGATTCTTGCAGTCATTTTCTCAACTAGAATAGAGCATTCAACTAATGAAATTCTCTTGGCACATATAGGCACTCCAAGATACTTGAAAGGTAGCTTACTTTTCTAAAAACCCGAAGCATCTACCAGCCTTCTTGTCTCACTCTCATGCATGCCACTACAATAAATTGCAGTTTTCTTCTTGTTAGGTTGTAATCCCGAGGTCATAAAAAATATTTTGAGGCCCCTTAGCATTAAATAGACACTTTTAAAGTCACCCCTGCAAAATAATAATACATCATCCGCAAAGCTCAAGTGGTTTATTTTTAAATCCCCACATCTTTCATGAAACTGAAAGCCTTCTGTGTCACCTATTTTCTTCATTATCATGCTAAGATACTCCATTCCCAGCACAAAAAGTAAAGGTGACATAGGGTCTCCCTGCCTAAGTCCTCTCTTCGCTTCAAAAAACCCATGTAAAGATCCATTAAAGAGAAGAGAAAACCTAGGAGTAGTGATGCAAGTCATTACTAGCTTTATGAATGAATTAGGGAATTGAAAGGCTTGTAGCATTTCTTCTAAAAAGCTCCACTCCATTGTATCATAGGCCTTCTGTAGATCAAGTTTAATCATACAGTTTGCCTTAGCATTTTTCCTCCCATAGTGCCTTATTAAATCTTGGCAAACCATGATATTATGAGCAATGAATCGCCCTTTAACGAACCCTCCTTGATTTTGAGCTATAATATCTGGCAAGATAAGCTTCAACCTGCTACAAATCATTTTAGTTGCAACCTTGTAGAGTACATTACAACAGGCTATTGGTCTATAATCACTTACAACATTCGGGCATTTACTTTTTGGCACAAGATTGATTATCGTCGAATTCAGCTCCTTAAGTAAGTGGCCCGAGTGAAGAAATGAGGTTACTACTTCAAAGACATCCTGTTTGACTAAGTCCCAATTGTCTTGATAAAACGAGTTGTTGCACCCATCTGGCCCCAGGGCCTTTACTGCTAGTATGCCAAAAATAGCTTCTTTTAATTCTTCCATTGTGTAGGCAGCATTTAGAATCCGACTATGGTGTTCAGTTACACATACTCCTTTTCTGACTAAGTTGATGTTCACAGGCAATCTATTCACCATCTTAGATCCCAATAATTCTTTGTAGAAATCTAAGAAAGCTTTAGTAATGTTCTCCGGATCTTCATGCCTTGTTCCATTCGCATCTACTATAGATAGAATACTATTGTGCTGCCTTCTCTCTCTGATGCTTGAATGAAAAAGTGCTAAATTTTCATCACCCTCTTTGAGCCAATGTAATCTAGACTTCTGTTGCACAAAAGAACAGTAATCTTTATGAATCTTGACAAACCGTTCTCTTACTTCTTGTTCTTGAATTTGCAACTGCTCATTCAAAGGCTGCTGGTGTAACAGGCTTTGCACCTTCTCAAGTTCTTGCCTTGCCTTTTTCTCTACTACATGAATGTCCGAGTAGTGTTCTTTATTCAGATTTCTAAAGAAAACCTTCAAAGCTTTAAGCTTTGATACTACCTGAAACATACTTGTGCCTGCCATTTTTTGATCCCAGATCTTCTTAACTTCCACATGATAACTTGGATGAGAAGTCCACAGTATTTAAACGGTTTTTTGCCACTTGGGAAATTAGGATAAGTATTCAATACTGCTGGAGTATGATCAAAATCTCCTTCTGTGAGAAACACAGCTTCAGCCTTCTCAAATAGATCCATCCAAGATTGATTAGCCATGACCCTATCAATCTTGAAATAGATTCTATCTTTTGATTGTTGTTTATTATTCCAAGTGAAGAAGCAACCACTACTATTGATATCTGTTAGTTGACAATCACTCAAAATGTCAAGAAAAGCCGTGGAGTTTCCTATCTTAGCTCTATCTCCAATTCTTTCTTCTTTAAAGATAATATCATTAAAATCACCAAAAACTATCCATGGATCCTGAATAGAAATACTACGCAAATTATTCCAAAGAATCTTCCTCCCATTTTACTCATTGAAACCATAAACAAACGTGGTAAAGAACTTATACCTTTTATTTACCGTTTCAATATGAAGATGTATCAATTGACTAGTACATTTGATAATACTAGTATTGCAAGGAAGTGGATTCCATGCAATGATTATTCTCCCTCCTTTATGCCAAGCTGAATTTGTTGTAAAACACCACCCTAAAAACATTCTTTGGTATAAGTCTCCAAGTTTTGGAGGCTTAACCCTCGTCTCGAGGAGACCAACAAGACCAGCCTTTTGAATTGCAATAAATTGCTTAACATTTATTTGCTTTTTTTGGTTGTTGATCCCTCGAACGTTCTAACAGATGATTCTATCCATTGGCAAGAGAGGGTTCTCCCCCCTCTCTTGTATTACACTCTTGTAGTCCATCTGCTATACTTCCATCTGCTACCATATCCTCTTTCCCTTCTCCTTCTTGCTCAAGAACATTGAAAGAATTTGCAGTCACTATCTGCTTTGGTGGCTCTTTCCCCTTGACTTTCCAACCTTTAGTAACTGGTTGGAAGTCATCCTTTTTCCCTTGATCAATAACAGTAGATTCAGTTGGCTTCCTTGCATCGTTTTTTATCACCCATTGTTGCTGAACCTTGTCTTTCTTCCTACAATCAATTGTCTCATGGCCCATTCCCTTACAATTCTTGCAAAGAATTGGTTTCCATTCAAAAGATATTGCAACTGGAACATTCACTCCATGCTCATTCTCAAAATAAATGGTGTGTGGAAACTCCTGGTGTATGGACACCTCAATGAGCACTCTAGGGTAGCTAAGTTTATCCCGTTCCTTTGTCACCGCATCCACCATTATCGGGTCTCCAATCTGCCCAATAATTTTGAAAAGGGATTTTTCACCCCAATACTTCAATTCTAGATCATCCAGTGTAACCCAAATTGGTACCCTGCTCACATCCTCCTTCTTGGAATTCACATTTGGATCCCAAGCTTTCATTATGACTAGACGTTTATTGAAAAAAAATATATCCACCTTTAAGAACAGAGTCTCTATCAACTGCCTCATGGAATCTAATCAAGAAAATGCCATAGGAAAGTAATCCTACCTTATCAATCTTATCCTTCCATAATCTCCTCACAAAACCATCTAGCACATTCAATGGTGGATTTTCTCCAAGAATATAGCAGACCAACGACGAGTTCCAAAAGGATATCTCCTCTGCTATATCATCAAGAATAACTTTAACCTGAGCTAGTTTTTTTGAATTCTCAAATGAATTTGATAGGTTTCTTACTGCACTTCCAGACCTTAGTACTGGAGGAGTAGCATGACTACCATTTGCTACATCTTTCGAACATTCATGATTAGCTGCTAGGAAAAAATTGAAATCACGTTGTACCTCCTCTTGTTGCAGAATCGCATTTAGTGAAGATCTGGGAGTTAACGGGTTTGGAAAAAAATCATTCAGTGTGGCTCCCTGATGTGCGATTTGACGATCCCCTTCTTCATCAGTAAGTTCGAAAGGCTCCACTCGTAGCACCTCTTCCATCGATTTTGTTTTCTTCACCTCAGAGGAGGAATGGCCTCGTTTCTTCTTCTTCACAATCACCTTTTCAATTAATTTTAGCTTACCCTGGTGCTTAGATCTTGTCTTAGCCATGGCACCAGCTCAGAGAGAGCTGCAAGGTCGAAGAGAGAGAAAGCTTTATTTTTTCTAGTTATCCATTGTTATAATCCCAACAAGCAATGATCCTCTATAGATGATTTACATTGAGTATGGATAAAATTACCGTTACACCCTTCAATGTATTTTACCCTTAAAATACTTAGCAACCTATAAATGATATTTCAGTAAACTAATATAATCACTAAAATGAGCGCTCTATCATTTATCTCTATTTAGCTAAGCTCGAAGGAAATTATCATTTCACTTCTATGTCCGGATAGAAGCTATAGATTCCGTATCTATGATTAGCGCTCCCACTCAATTGAACTACCATGTCCTTAATCTATATGTCACGAGAAGATCCATTGGTCGACTTTAACAAATAGATTGAAGAACACAAATAATACAATTGAACTAAAACCTAACCATCTCAGGATTGAGATCATTTGATCTAAGATCAACTAGGTGATATTGAATTGAATAGATATTACGGTAAGTTTATCATATCTAATCCAAGTTCAATATCAGTCCCTTCCGAGCATACTCCATACATCCAACCCAAGCTTACTTTAACCAATGCCCTGGAAAAGACATAGCACGTATCCAAGGTGCAAGTAAACTACGTTGTAGGTTATCATATCAGTTAAACCCTGTGTACTGATAAATCATAGGAATACATTTAATCACACAATCTTGATTAACTTCCACTGTGTTTGACAACACAATAAACAACAATATCAATTGTCATAAGGATTTGGATGAATTTATAAATCAAATAAATGAATAAATGATCACATGAACTAAATAACACATTAAACAAGTAATGAAATTAAATCTGTTTCTTTATTGATAATTGAATAGAAAAGATTACATTGAAAGAGAGTTTTATTTAGGGCACAAAGCCCTACATTTAAGTGTATAATTTGAAACATTAAGTATTTATGTCATAATTTACTCTATTTTTAACAAATAAGTATTTAGTATTTAAATTATTTTGGAAGTCACTAAAATGTAGTTTTTAGAACCTTACAACAAGGGAAGAAATTATCATCCAAACTTTCTTCAAAATTGAGACTATTCTATTATAAGGTAATACTATTTTTTTTTTTTTTTTTGAAAAATAAAGTTTAAACAATTCTTTCAATTTTAATACAATGGAACCAAATGCAGAAGTTGTTGTTGTTTAAATTTTGTCGCTCTTGTTGTTGAAACGTGAAAGCTATTATTTCAATGTAGATTACACATTCTTTCAATTCTGTCGCTCTTGTTGTTTTGAGGAAGTAATTGCTCCAGGTGTAGCTGAAGCTATTGGAATTTAGGAGGCGTTAAATTGGATCAAAACGAGACCATGGCCTTCGGTGGTCCTCGAATTTGATTACCTACTTACTGTACATGCAATTCATAATAGTTTTTATATACTCTCTGATGACTGTAAAAAACTTTTTGATTTTTATTTTATTGTTTGGCTGGTAAGGTAGCTCATTGTATTGTTAGAGTTTCTTGTTCTTTTTCATATTGTTGTTTCGGTGGGAGTGATGTTCCTGTCGAGTTTTCGCTGGAGACAATATTTTTAATGAATTTTCAAAAAAAATAAAAAAAAAATACAATGGAAGTATGGAGCCTAGCAATATTTTTAATTATTATTCTATTTTTACAGTAATATCAAATTATGTATTCAATTAACAATAATCCAATTTCTTGAATCTTGACCATCATATTCACTATTTTAATGAAGAGAAATTGGTGTGAAAGATACTCTGGAAACCTAAGATGCATCCCCGACCGACAACACTGATCTGGAGAATTTTGACTGGCTGTCTTCCTCTCAAAAATTGTCTGAGGTTCCTTCAGAGAAATGAGAGATTATGTGGGCTGTGTGAGGAAGAAGTAGAGACTGATATTCATCTATATCATGACTGCCCTTTCGCTAGATGTTTGTGGTTTCCTAGCCCTTGGGGTATCTTTAGCAGCAGCCTGTCAAACTTATCCTTTGAGAATCTATTTTTGTGGCTTAGTAATGCAGAAAATGACTCAGTGCTGTTATATGTGGCCTACATTTTTGAACAAATATGGAAATGTAGGAACAATCTCCTGTTTCTTGGTGCTTTCCCGGATCTGCAAAGCTCAATCAGAACTATTAAGCACAGAGCCAGTGAGTTTGGTGCTGTTTTGATTGATAACTACTAGCCTAGGGACTTTGAGCCTTGTGTTTCCATGCCTCTTGACCCTGGATGGGAACTCAAGGTGCGAGTAGATGCGTCTTTTAAGAATGGCTTTGCTAGTTTGGGTTTGGTCCAAGGTGATGTGGTTGATGAGGCTGCGATGGTGATACTGCAATACATCAAAGTCAACAATGCCCTGGAAGCTGAGCTACTGGCTATTCTTAATGCGCGACAATGGGCTAAGGGGAATAAGGTCAATACGGTGTTGGTGGAATTTTATTCATCGATTGTTGTCAAGGCCCTATCTTCGGGTGTTCTACCATTTGCTTGGAGTACTTTCCCTGTGTTCCATGAATGTCGTGCTTTGATACCTTTGTTTTCCAATTGTGTTGTGTTATTCATTCCTCGTGCGGACAACTCTCTAGCGAATAGGCTATCCTATTATGCTAGAGTTTCGCGTGTTTGTTTGAGGTGCATGTTAAGGGAGGTAGCCTCCTTTGTGGCTACCATATGACTTATTTTCAGTTTGCTTCAATAAATCTTCTAAATTACCAAATAAAAAATACACTATTTTAATATTATTATTTTCAATGTAAGTTACACTTTATGCAATGAGTTTTTTTTCTTTTTTCTTGACCATTCATTTCTCTTTTACATTATTTTCCAATAACATTTGAATTCTCGTTTACATATGAATACTCCATAAAGTTAATCTTAAAGCTTTATTAGTGCTTAAATTGCAGCAATTTATATATTTGGCTTTCAAAAATTTTAATTTCCTCAAATTATGCTTTGAAAACTCACTTAAAAATGATCTTAATCGGGAAAAAAAAAAATAACCTTTAAACAGTAAACTATAACCAATAGTACAACAAAAGACTGCAGCGTCATATTCCTAAAAATGATCCAATTCCTTCCGAAAAGAAAAGAAACAAAATTATCATATCAAACTGAAATAACAGAAAAAAAAAATAGTTAAAATACAATAACTAATCAAATAAACCCTCTAACATCTAACACTTGAGTAATCCAATCCCAGACGCACATATTATGGGATTTTATCAAGTATATAAAATAGTTAAACAGCATTCTGATATCCAAACAAGAATGACTATGGTACAATCTTTACTACCAGAGAAACTACATGGAGAAAATAAGGGTTCGACTCTAATTCCGGCGATACCCATGTGCAGGAGGCGGCTCTCTCTTATTTGCTCTCCGATCCAATGCAGAGTATGGATTACCTGATTGGTGTGGCTGACTGTAGCCCCTCGCAATGTACGGGCCAGCCTGTGGTGGTGCATTCCAACCACTGCCACCATCAGCCGGCCATTGCTGTTGACGGCCTATTGCTCCAGCTGATTGGTAGTTTTGATATTGGTTGTGACCACCGGGATACGGGTTGGCACCAACAAACCCAGGTGGAGTTTGTGCGATAGGTCCATTTGGGTAAATGGGATCAACGTTATGCGGACCAACAAACCCATGCGGAGGAGCCATGCGGTTATTTCTATCATAATATAGGGATTGAGACCCATTGTGTGGATGGCGACTACCTGACGATATGTGTCCGTCACTATTCCAGCGTCGATCATTGTAATGATGATGACTACTTCGGTTTGATGATTGGTATTGACCTTCAGGAGGGTGAATGTCTGAATGTTCCCGATCATGGAACCTGAGATGAGTCCCATAGGAATTTTGTCGTGTATGGTTACCAGAATAAGATGGTGAACGGCCATGATTGCCATATCCATTGTAGTCTGCCTTCACTTGTAGGCTATTAGAAACCAGCCGATGAGCTGCTTCTCCAAGTTGTCGTCCAGAAGTGGTTCCAGGATGATTATTATACCTGAAATAATATAGTAATTCCAAGGTTGATATCGTTCAAAACAAAAAGAGATGATCAACATAAAATAGAAGATCCAAAAGGGGACAGGACTAGAATTTCTCAAAAGATGTACATAAATAGCATTTACCTTCCATTATCAGGACCTCTTCGCCCAGTATCTTCATGCCATAACACAGGTTCAGGTTTGAGATCTCCCAATGAAACAATCTGAGAACAAAACATCTTGGTAAGCCATGACATAGTAGCCATGCCACATGACATTAAGCCATTCAAAATAGCATAAAATAATGTTAATACAAACTAGAAAAACTGAGATAAAAGATATGTATTAAGCTCTGCAATCCCCTGACATTTACCATTTTCCGAGACATTAAAATACTGTATAAAATAATAGAAAGAACTGAACAAAAACAGCATATTTCTTGTTGTAGAAAAATAAGTTCATATTCCCTAATAACTCATTCCCAATTGAATATTTTTATCCGAAAATAAAAAACAAAAGAAACAATAGAGCCTGTTAGAAAAGCAAACACAATACATGAACCAAAGTTGTGATCTTGCTCAAAGGGAGAGGGAGAGACAGAAGATGGTGTCTGTCTTAACATTACTTTGTCTCAGAGACAAAGGTGATAAGATAACAGTAGAAGCAAGTAAACTTTACCGCCTCCCACTGCAGTGGAAGTCTTACTGGTGTAAAATCATACGTCAATAGCTTGAAAGCAAAATGCAAATACGTATTACCAAATTTCAGTAATCTCTATCAGATCTGTCTAGTAATTAAAATATTTCTAAGAAAATATTAAATTGTATGACAAAAAGCAATAAAGGTCTATAACATGCACTGGTGGAGCATTTGTATGTGAAATATAGATTGGGTTTGGGAAAAAAAGACATGTTTCATCCACCTACAGTGAACTTATGTGAAGAGCAATGTACCTTCTTTGGAAATGTAACACCTGCAGGTGGTCGAGTTATATGCTTATGAGGGTCGGGAAGTCTGTATATCGCACATCTGCAAAAGAGAAAAAAAAAAGGTTTAAGTAAACAAGCAACTTGTAGAGCTTCAAAACTTCACAATGCGAGACCCTAATAGTCATTGCTTAACAGCTTACATGACTTGGTTATCCATGATATCTTCCAAGCCCAATACAGGAGACCGGAAAACAGGTGGACAGGGTTCTCCACCGCATGGAGATAGATATCCATTCATCCCTTCACTGCATGCAGCCCTAAACCAAGTTAGAAGATAACCCATATTTTACAGAGAACATAAATTATTGGCATATGTTAGTGAGCAAGGATGAAAATATATATTGTTTAAATCAACAGATATCTGAACAAACATTAGAAATTAAAATTCCGTCTGAGTCCCTATATTGATGAAATTATTATATCATCAAAGATTTCGTACAAAATAGAAATAACTGATAGCAACTATGAATTACATTACCAACCTAATTTCTGGATCAATTTTTTCTTTAAATTCAGCTCTTTCCCTGTTTGACAATTGCTTACAGCGGTTGTCGAGAGAGTAAATAGACACAGAAAGAGGATGAGATGATGCCACAAAGAGCATGTCAAACATGGTACTGTTTCTCCGGACTTCCTCTGCCTATAGCCAGAGACAAAAGAAGAGAAAAATGCAGGCAAGTCAACTAACTAAACTGCTTTGAATACTTTTAGAGGAAAACAGATGATCAGTACAGCCAATGTGGGATTCATTAGAGTCAAGTAGAAACCATACCGTCAATGTATGTTCAATTTTTTCAACCTCGGAAAGAAGTCGTGATTCGTCAATGAAAGGCAATTTTGCAATACCCTTCATGATAGAAATAAGATGTTAGAATTTATGCACACTACACCCAAAAGATTTATGACATATCAAATAAAAAAAATAAAGTATCCACCTGCCACGAAAATCTCTTCCCATTCATATCCACTTCAAAATCTGTAAGAAACATGATTTAGAGAAAAGGTTTGTTTTAAATGTAAAGGCAATCAGTATTCGGATAGAGGTATACCAGAGGATAAAAATCAATGAGAGAAAAGGTTTGTTTTAAATGTAAAGAATCAGTTCGGATAGAGGTATACCAGTAGGATAAAAATCAATGATAGGTGAGTTTGGATCAGTCATCAATTTCCTGTACTGCTCTGGAAGAGCATGAGAGCTGCAATTGGTGTAGTTAGTATTTAGTAGCTAAAAAATTACAATGGAAAAAAAGGTAAGAAAATTCTATAGAATACCTAGCAGCTGGGAAAACCCCCAGAAGCTGATTAAATGGTTTGAAGGGAGAACCCAACTCAAACTTTATGCTCAGCTGACTAAGATCCTTAAGATCAGAAGCAAATGGTGCGTAGTGGTATGGATAAAACCTGAAATTAGAAATGTTCCACGGCAAGAAAGTCAACAATTTGCCTTGATCCACTATTGATCATAAAGGAGTCAATGAATGAAAAACTCACCAATGCCAAGAACTAACCCCTTCATAGTAGTACTGCATAACCCAACATAGGCCTTCTGTGTATTTCAAAACCTAGTAAAACATAAGCACAAAAGGTAAGACGTACAACAAATATGATTGAACTCTACATCAATATAACTTATACGGATAACTTACAACATCTTTCCGTATTTCCTCCCGTTCCTCGGGAGTTTTGGCAGAAAACTTTTCTTCGTAATATCTTTCTTTCCAACCTGGTACCCCCAATTTAACCTAATGATATAAGATAGAGATAAACAATACACAAAATAAATAACCCATGTGGCAATACATTGCTTATATTTCTGGGGTGGTAACTTCAAACTTTTGCATTTTGAAAGAAAATGTCACATTGTACCAAAAGGAAGAAACATAAAATGTTGTGTCATGGGCACATTCACTGAAAAACAGTATGAAATTAAAGTGACGTTGTATGCACAAAAGAAAATTTGCCATGAAAATATAGGGTACGTTACTTTGGCATTGTTTTTTGTCCTCTAATTCTAATGTTGTGTTTTGAAAAATAGAAAAAGAAAATATTTTTTGATATTTTCAAAACACGGGCAGATAATAATTTCTAAAATAATTTTTAGAATTCTTTTTTAAGTTAAAGAGGAAAAAGAATACAATTACAAACTGAAAGTTAATGCCAAAAAGGAAATGATGAGAGAAATTAAATGGAGAGATTTATACATGAAGGAAAAGGAAAAGAGAAAAAATGACCCGAGAAATTGACAAGAATTAGCAAGTAGAGAAGGTATCCAGAGAAATGCAATGTTAAACGATGAGTGAGGAAAAATAAGGAGACAAAGTAATGAGATAAATGACTACGGAGAAAACAAGGAGAAGGAGATGATACAAAATTAGGACAGAAAAAGTGGTGAAAAGTTTTGATGCGAGGAACAAATAAAGGAAAAAAAATTATATTGTCATCAGAAATCTGTCTTTTTTAACTCTGGTTTTAAAAAATATTTCTAAGAACAATGCCAAACACCCTTGCTCAGAAAATATTTTCTTATTCTTAGAAAATGGAAAATAGTTTTTTAGTATCAACACCAGACGCAATTATATAGCTTTCAACAAATAATTACTAAGAAACTGAAAAACCTTGCCCAGTTATATATCATATCAATAACAGTAAAAAACTAAATAGACCTTATCTTCTTCAGGATTTTCAGAATTAAAAGCATCGGACTTCCCACGAATTATCTCCTTCAGCTTTGCTTTTAAGTCTTCTTTGTTTTCTTTCTCCTGAAAAACAAAAGATTGCAACATAAGTTATTGCCTTTTTTTTAACAAACATACTATTCTTTTACTTTCTGAGATTAAATTGTGGTTTATGGACTAACTCATTGCCCCAGTAAAGAAAACTATCAAAAGATAGCAAATCATCAAGCCCTCTAATTTAAAAAGATTCATAATTGCATCATGCAAGATACAAGTTACTCCAACTCCAGCTTAAAGCTTTCACTATCATCTAAACAATACCAAAAAACTTAAGGCAACTTTTAAAATAGCCATGACAAAAAGGTGCATAAAGCTCCTGTGTTAGAAAAACTACATACGTCTTCTTCCAGATTGTTCTCAGCTTCAACGATGGCAGCACCAATACTAGCAGCAGAAGATGTACGAGCAACTTTGCCTGCATGTGAATTTCCTTTTCCACTTGATTCCATGGCCTGTCTGTTCCTAGAATTGTAGCCAGATCCTGATTGTTGATATGGAGAAGGTGAAGAACCTGAAGCAAGACGAGAACCGTGAAACCGAGAAACTGGAACAAGAGATTCTGGCTGAACCTGAGGTTGTGCATCATCTCCTCTTCTAAGTTGTCCCTTTTCACGCTTTATTCTATCTGCTTGCCGCTAGAAGAAATAAAAAATTCAGCTGCAGTTAGAAGGTATATTTTCCTACAGGTTCAAAAAATAGAAGTGACAAACCAATATTTGACTAGTAAAAAGAGAGGGCTACGATACTTTGACAATGGTAATGTACACATTTCTCCTTCCCTAGCAAGACTCTAAACTAGTAAGAAACGCATGGCCAGTAGACAAAATGAATGATATTAGACAACAAACCTGATGCAATCGAGCACGTTTCTGGAATATTTTATCTTCAAAAGATCCAATTGCCTGAATGAAATGCTCCACGCGATCTAAATTAGGCTGAGAAACAAAAGAAATCAGTAATTAACATCCAAAAAAAACAATTAAGCCCTGGCCTCAATATCCGGAAATCTTACACACCAAATAAATGAAATACACATGCAACTATTACCTTACATGAGTCAGTCAAATATCCACCCATTGCCCTAAATTCCTTCTTGTAAACTGCCAAAAGCAGGTTGATTGCTCCCTGAATGAAAAATAAAGAACAGAAATTGCAAAAACATTATCAAATTTTGTAAACTACAAAGTCTTAGATAAATAGATTTACTTCAAAAGAAATAACAAACCTCGCGAATCTCGAGTGTGGGCATATGTGGTAAAAAATCATTCCCCACAAAGAAACATATAAATATAAAATCATCCACAATGCGCTCCAAATCAATCTCAAATGGAGGATTAGGAATTCTCAGCTCATAGTCCAAATATTCTCTAAGAGTCCAGATATTGAGAAACTGTGTATAAAAGAAAACAAAGTAAACACAAAAATAAATATAACTAGAGGGGGGAAAAGATATATCATATTGGAATATGCTGCCTATGACTTCAAATTAAGTGAAATGTAAACTAACCTGATATGGTTTTTTGACAATGCTTTTATCACCTTTTTCATCAAACTCTCCAGCCTTTCTTTTTGCCTTTCCCTCACAATCTGCTGCTAAATGACCCATCTGACCACACATGAAGCATTTGTCTTGCTGTCCAGGGGTGAAAACAATCTGAATAGTAGCAATGAAAAGTATACAGTCGCCTATCAGTAAATAAGACAGATCAAACAACATTGCAATTATTCTGGTGTGGGGATGAGATGTGTAAACCCTAAATGTAAGACTTTTTATTTCTACATCTGAAAACAGAAACATAGGAAATGGAAACCTCTCGCAGTATTGAAAAATGGATTTCATGAGTAGCCAAACCCAGCATAATTAGATCAGCATCCTGCAAATAGACACACATTAATAAAACAGTAAAAATTAGTTAACATTCCAAATATGTGATGTTTAAAAAAATAATAAAAAAAATTGCAATAAAAATGGAAGAGATAAATATACCAAACCATACAGGCAATGACGTGTATTTGGATCATGCCCAGGAAGATTTCTTTGAAGACGAATGTACGACATTATCTTATGTTCTCCCTCGCCCGGGACATTTGCATCAGAAAGAATAACCTTTCAGCCAATTGAAATGCATATATAAGTGCTCTTGCAAAGGTTAGATACACAACATCACTGAGAACCACCAAAGCACAACAGTGCAAGTAGAGAATCCCAGCTGCAAAACACTTAAAACAAAATTAAATGATCAAAAAGCTTGATAAAATAGGTACCTTAACATTTTTCCATCCATGGTCA
The DNA here is from genome assembly GCF_029168945.1 of Cannabis sativa. Taxonomy (NCBI): domain Eukaryota; kingdom Viridiplantae; phylum Streptophyta; class Magnoliopsida; order Rosales; family Cannabaceae; genus Cannabis; species Cannabis sativa. Next base: position 50,189,744 of record NC_083607.1, on the reverse strand, counting down.
TTGTTTAATCTAAGATGGACATAGTACTGCAATGCAATTGACAATACAGCCATAAATTCAGTTCCAGGAGTGATAACATTAGAATCAAAAACTTGTGATTCTGATTTAGGAGGAAGCTTTCTCCCCTCCCTTTCAAACTCTTCACGCAGGCGTTCTTCTTCAGCTGCCTACAGAAATAACAGTCATGTATTTTATGTGCGTACATATAATATACATAAGTAACATCAGCCAAAATTAAAATAATTTGATATGTATTGTACATTAAGAAATGCCAAAGTAAATAGAATGCTAGCACTGTCAACAAAATTAATTGATCACAAGTACATTAAAAAAAAGAAAACAGAAGAACATAGTTATCTTGATTAGACAAAAGGTATCAAAAGCCCCTTATGTGCAAACACATGAAGGACCCACCTAGCATCCACAAGAGCACATACCGCATCGGTTGCATCTTTTGCAGCTCTGAAACGTCTGCTTCTTTGTTGATTCATTTTTGCCCTCGGGGCAACACCATCTACCAGTTGTTTCCACGTAATTAGTACATAACAAATGCAACGGATATATGGGTATTGCAAATAAAGTCAATTTAAATTCCTCAGGCACTCACCAATAGCCATGAACAGAAGCTTTCGAGGACGCACCATTACAAAAAGCCTGTCAATGTAGTCAAACATGCATTGAAAGACCTCATCAAAGGTTGTTGGGGAAGGCTGCATAGCAAAACAATATGGTGAAGGAAAACATTGCATAACAAACACATATTAAATAGAATAAAAAGACTCACTGGGCATACATAAATTTGTAGACGGGAAAAATGACAAAAAGAATGAAATGTAAACTTGCCGTAGTACAATGCATAAAACAAAAGTGTCTTGCAATTTATTTAATATGACCTAAATCACCAAAGATTAGATGCAGATATCTCATCCCAGGTAGGGATTAGACACATGGGAATCTTAGGGTTGTTAGTAACTTGTGGGACACAAAATGGGTAAAACTAATCATTTTCAATTCTAAAATTGTTAAGCCTTCTGGCTAGACTTTGCACTCGAAAAGGAACACTTTTTATAGATTTCACTTAGAGGGAAAGTTGTCTCATTTATGCTAGTTTTTAAAAACTCCTTCACTGTTGTTTAATATTTCTCAATATCCCAAGTATCTAACTAATTAAACTAAGAGAATTACTCGAATAGACTAACCCCAATATGACGCTAGAGACAAACAAACCTCCTTATCTACTCTATGCTGTATGTCCATTGACATAATAACTGATCCAAAAACAGGAGTTTTGAATTCCAAATTACATACTAAACTAATCTAGTGAAACATCAATCAAAAGCATAATGTAAATTAAGAATTAGCCCTGAAAAGGAGCATCAAAACCTAAGTCTCCCCAATTCTGAGTGCACATTCATCAATACCAACTCAGCTCCTCCGCCAGATAATTAATTAACAATTAAGCAAGGCTTTCAACTATAAGAAATCACTGCCAGCATCTTTCATTACATAAATATATTTAGCGTAATTGAACCAACACCGTTAATTCAAAGCCTCACTACCAAAAACCCTAATATAACACAATATGAAATCCAAAAAGCAAGACTAAGATAATAAGAACGTACCCTATCTTCGGGGTGAAAACAAGGGTGAATAATTCCATTCATGTCGAGATACAGATTATCGAATTCAAGGCCATTAGGATTAGGCTTACTGGTGTCAACCGGAATGGAAATCCCATCGATTACGACTGGTTCTTCTTCAATGACATCGACCACAACTAGCGGAAACTTCTCCGCTAACCACCGATAAAAAGCTGGAACTCCCATTGCTGCAAATAATCGGTAGCTCCCAGTGGAAAACAATCTGTGGTCTTCGTTTTCTCTTTCAGAAAAACACGATGTGCGTAAGGGTTCTATTCAGGTTTCTAGATTGAATAGAAAGGAAACTCTTTTTCACCGACTAGGGTTTACAAAAATTGAGTTTGTAAAAACAAAAAAATAGAAAAGTTCTTGTTATTTATGAAACGGGAATATACCATTTTGATCCCTAATTTAATGTAAATACCAAAATTATCTCTGGGATCCTAAAAACATTCCAACTAACCCTGTGTTTTGTAATCTAATTCAAAATAGTACCTCTCCAAGTTTCAATAAAGGTGTATATGAGAAAATGTAAAATAGTTTACTTTTATATGGTATAAATAAATAATGTAATATGAACGCTTTTTTTTAAAAAAAAAAATAATAATAATGTAAAAAAATATAGAATTAAAAAATAATTAAAGTTTAAAATATGAAAAAAAAAAAATAATAATAAATAAATTTAATAAAAAAAATTTAAAAAGAAGAATCTTTATTCAAAAACAAGCAAGCCACAAACAATCAAGGCAAAAGCCACACACAGCCCACGGCAGCAGCCACTACCACCACCACTACCAGTTTTTAATTACATTTAGTAAATATAAACTTTTTGGACAAGCTTTTAAAGGACCCTTACTCGAGACTCTAAGTTGAACAATTCTCCTAACTTCCAAACTTATACTTTTAGGAGAAGAACAAGTCAACTCAAATATACACGTATTTCTATTTTTCGAAAGTTCATACAAGGTTGCTTCCATAACAACGTTTACAACTCTATGTTGGAGATCATGATTCACGTTACAACACATGCTAATCACCTCAGCTATAGATCCAGGCCATCTATAATTCCCCAGCCAATTGTTGATTTCTTCACAAACCTGCTTAGTGAAAATGTAGCAATAAAATAAATGGTCGTGAGTTTCAATCTCGAAATCACAGACCGGACAAAGCACATTCTGCATATTAATAATTCTGCTCAAGTAGTCTCTAGTAAGGAGTTGTTTATTTACAATTTGCTAGTATATAAACATGTGCTTAGGTACTATTAAATTGTCTCAAACAGCACCTGCATATTCTGCTTTTGTCTCCTCCACCTGCAAGGTATAAAACTTTTTTTCATGAAAATTTCCACCTGTCACAGCAAGATTCAATCTGGTTTTATCCATGTTATCACGAAGGCACAACAATTTCTTGAAAAACCAGCTAACATCCAGCTTTTATGGTAGCTCCAAATATCCCGGTTCTTCAAATAAATGGAATTGATCCATTTGACCCACAAGCAACCTTGTTTGTTAGCAAGGGTCCGCAGGAACTTCGCCATTAGAGCCTTGTTCCACTTTTTACCTTCTCGGAACCTAACTCCACCAAGCTTTTTGGGAAGGCAAACCTTTTTCCAAGAGGCTCGGTGAAGCTTACTTCTATTCCCGTTAATTCTCCAAAGGAAATCACGACAACTCTTATCTATGGCAGCCGATATTTTTTTGAGGGTATAGTGAATATACTCATCCAAAAATTTCTGATTCTAAGCAAAACCGAGTAAATTAATTGCACACGACCAACTAAGGAAAGATTCCTACTAGCCCAACAGTTGAGATTCTTGTTAAGCTTGTCCAAAATCACTCCACAATCTGAAGCTTTCCATTTGGTAGGACGCAGGTTGACTCCCAAGTATTTAAGAGGAAAACAGCCTTCTTCAATTTTAACTAAGTCAAGAATCTTTAACTTGTTCTCTTCACTAACACCTCTAAAGTATATTTGAGACTTTTGAAGTGTTAGCAGACAATTCTGTGGCTTTGCAGAATAACATGAAGGCTTCATTAACAAGTTTCACCGAGTTGATGTTGCCTTTGCAGAATATAACTAAGTCATCTCCAATACACAAATTAGTTAAGCGTAGGTGTTTGCATAGAGGATGGAAACCAAATCCTTTTTTTCCCAGCATAGTAACTGAGGAGCCTAGTGAGATACTCCATAATCAAGACAAAGAGTAACGAGGACATTGGATCCCATTGACGGAGACCTTTTTCCCTTTGAATTTGCCTTGAATTCTTCCATTTATAAGCAGGTTGTAGCTGGTTCCCTTCAGACAAGTCATGATCCACATGATAAAACGAGAAGGAAAATAAAGTAACTTGAGCAAATCCTCCGCAAACTGCCAACCAACCGTATCATACGCCTTGCTAAGGTCAATTTTCATGATGCACCTTACTGAAATATTCTTCCTAGTATACCCCTTAAGGAGGTCTTAAAAATCATAATATTATGAGCAAGCAACCTATTTTTGATAAATGTGCCTTGGTTATTCTAGACAATGTTGGGGAGCACTTCAGAAAATCTTGAACATATCATCTTCGAGATGCACTTGTAAACAGTGTTACAACAAGCTATCGGTCTGTAGTCCTTAGCAGTAGAAGGTTTAGCAACCTTAGGGATAAATGAAATAACCGTTTCGTTCAAGTTCTGAGGCAACCTGCCACTTGCAAAGAAACTCAAAACCGCATTAGAAACCTCATCTCTAATTTTGCTCCACAGATCTTTGTAAAAACCAGACCCAAACCCATCTAATCCTGCACTCTTCGATGAGTGAATGCTGAGTAAAGCTTTCTTTACATCTCCCTTAGTAAAAGGTCTGATCATATTGACTTGTTGTTCCACATTGAGACAATTCTCCTGGCTCATACAACTGACATCTATTATTGCCCATGAAGCTCTCAAAATGCTCAACAAAGTGCTTAACCACTTCCTCAAAGTTATCAACAATTACATCCCCCTTCATATAAGTGGTAATTCTATTTTTCAATCTTCTTTTCCTCATGGAAGCATGAAAATAGCTAGAGTTTTCATCACAAAATTTGATCCAATTTATCTTGCTTTGTTGTCTAAGAACCTGTGAGTACCTGTTCTTAGCAGCTATGAACTCATGCTGCATTTTTGAAACAGCTCCTTGCAACAAAGTATCAGTCAGACAATTAGCAGCCTTTTCTTGATAAATTTAATAAAACTTGTAATAATAAGTTTTGTCGGAAAAGTCGTTAGTGCCGGAAAAGTCGCCGAAAAAGTCATTGTCACCGAAAAAATTACTAGAAAAGTAACCAGTGTTGGAAATTATTTTACCAGGATCTTAGATCTACTCACAAGTATGTTGTTTAAACATCCTAAATAAGAACTTTCTAAAACGATAAATTAAACACATATAAAGTTAAGAAAACCTTACATTGATGCAGCGGAATTAATGTCTCCTTCCACTCAGATCTCTAACCCTTGATTCCTTTCTGTAGCAGAGTATAATCAAGATCTGAGCTCGAATGTCCTTCTTCTTCAAGTTTTGATCCTTCACAGTCTTCCAATCTATGATTGAGTTACTGCTTGCTGTGTGTGGGCACTTACTCTTTCACTAGGGTCGAAAAAGATGAAGGAGAAAAGAGAATAAAGGGTTTTGGCCAAGGTATAGAAAGTGGGGAAGGCTCAGTTTTTCTGAAGAGAGAAATTTCTGTCAGAAAGGCTTATTCAAAGATGTGTATTTGACTGAGCCATCACTTTCTATTTATAGGCAACTACTAGGTTTAGGTTTAGAATTATTTGGCATTAAAATAATGAAAATATTAATTTGAAAAACCAACTTAAGTGGCCGGCCATGGTGTGTTATTGGGCCTCACTTAATTTTGCAGTTTTATCAAATTTTATCTTTATTTTCTCAAAAACGCCAATTTTCCAATTCTAACCTTTTAAATGCCAAAACTAATTATTTAATAACTAAAATAGATTATTAAATAATATTGTCATTTAATTTAATTATTAATTAGACATATAAAGTCCATTAATAAATAAATAAACCTAGAAACTCTTTTCTTTACAATTTCACCCCTGCTTAGTGAAAATTCATAAAATTAGACATAGTCTAACTTTAGAATTATAATTGATCAATCACGAATCAATTAATGAGTCTTACAAGAAGAATGTTCTCAACTAGAATGGGGACCATGGATCTATATGCTGAGCTTCCAATAAGTGAACCAAATTTACCAAGTAAATTCCTACTTATTAATTCTTCGTTGAATCCACTCTTAGAACTTAGAATTGCACTCTCAGACTTATATAGAGCATATTGTATGTTCCACGATATCAATATACTATCTCATTTAACCATTGTTATAATCTTATTGTGATTTAAAGATCCTCTATATAGATGATTTACATCGAGATGGGATTTCTTTACCGTTCTCACCCCTCAATGTATTTTGCCCCTTAAAACACTTAGCTACCTGTAAATGGTGTTTAGTGATCTAATGATTAGTCAGTTAAACAAGAGCTCATCCATTTACTTCTATTTGCTAAGCTCGAAGGGAATCATCACTTGACTTCTATACACCAGTAGAAGCTATAGATTCCATATTTATGTTCAGCACTCCCACTCAATCATACTATCATGTTCCCAAAATATACGTATCACCCTGACCCGAAAGTAGGCTTTACTAATAAATCAAAGAACATGAATAGCACTCCTGAGTTGAGCCTAAGCATATCAGGATTTAGATTCTTTTAATCTTAAGATCAACTACTGATATTGACTTGGAAAGATATGTATAACGGTAAGTGTGTAATATCTTAACTTAGTTGCAATATCGGTCCAGTCCAATGTATACTCCATACATTCGAAACTAGTATACTTTACTAATGTCCTGGAAAGAACATAACACTTACTCCAAGTGTAAGTACACATCATCGCTGATTATCACATTAGTGTAAATCCAATAACACTGATGAAACAGGGACCAAAACTTTTGATTCATATGATCACAATCACATTCCACTGTGTTGACGATACTGTAATTGTGAATAAACATATGATCTGGATTTAACTGATTCTGTGTGTATGAATGTAATAAACATGTCAAACATATTAAACCATTTAGCATGTAAAATTCATGCAAACATCAATCACTTCAAATTTCTTATGTTGATAACTAATCAGACTGTAAAGAGTTTTATTTAGGGCATAAAATGTAAAGCCCGCTTAGTTAATTTGGAAATTAGCAGTTGTTTATGATTAATTATGAAATTATTTATAGCTATTTAAATAATTTATTATACTGTTATTTATGGAATTCAGAAATGCATGGTTATGTTATTCAGTAGTTTTCATATTTTGCATTTCCGGTGCCCGGTATTTTGGAACTCGGCGTTTGGCTCAGTAGAAATCACAACTTAGTATGTTAGTAGTTTGGGGACGGGTTTTAAACATTGGGAATGTCGGGAATGGCGGGGAATTTAGGATTTCCTAAAAATACCCCTTTAGTGATTTTTATGTGATTTTAGTATGGAGGGGCAAAATGGTCTTTTTGCCCCAATGACTTTTTGTCTTTTAGTAACTTGTTTATTTGAAAAATAAATGTTATTTTATTTAAAACTTGGCTGAAATGAATAATGCATGTTAGTTTATTTCATTTTCCCTTTTTATCAAAAAATCACAAACTTAGAAAATAGGAAAAACCTCTCTCTTTTCCTTCTCATTTTCGGCTGGGTGCATGTGGTTCAAAGGCTGGGTTTTTCATCAAAATTCAAGCTAGATTCATCAAAACTTTGGAACTCTTGTTTGTGGTAGGTGTTTCTTAATTTTCCTCCTTTATTTTCTTGAAGAAAATGGTGAAAAGTTGAGTAAATGCATGCTTTTTGTGGCTGTTGTTATTGCTGTGTTTGATTGTAGATTTCTGAGGTTTAAATCATGTTTAATTGATGTTAATTGAGCTGTTTTGAAGCATGTTAGTTAGGTTGTTTAAAGCTTTGAGTTTTCTATGCAAAAATGTGATTTTTGGAAGAAAATGTTGTGAATCTGTTTCTGAGTTATTGTTGTTGTTGTTAATTGTTTTCAGAGGCTTAGATAAGCTTGATTAAGTAGAATTAAGCTAGGGGAATGCATGATTAGGTGGTTTTGCTCAAGTTTGAGTTTAGAACTCAAAGCTTGAGCTCCAATGGCATTTTTCGTGTTTGAGGTTTCTGGGTTGTTTTGATGCCTTGGATATGTTCTAGGGAAGGTATAGAACAGGTCTGGAAAGTTTGAGGTGATTTGGGGTTGATTTGAGCAAGATATGAATATTTGATGTTGCTGCCTGCGAGGAACCGGAATTCCGGTTGTGCATCCGGAATTCCGAACAGTGTTATAATTAATAAAAACAAATAACACGGAATAACTTAAACCAGTTATAACTAAAATAGAACCAGTTCTAACTAAAATATAACATAATGAATATAAACAAGTAACACGCAATAACTCAAACTGATTACAATTAAAAAAACAAAGAGGAAATCAGTTCCCAAAACACTGAAACATAAATTAAAATAAAATTAGTTCCACAACAAAATACATCATAACACATAATACCTCATAAAACCGATTATAATTTTTTTTTAAAAAAATGGGGATCAATTCTAAAAAATATTGAAGCATAAATATGAAAAGAAATGTTTCTATGACAAAATAAATAAACACAAAGAATAACACACAATAACTCATATACAATATAAGGAAACATGTTCTATTTATCAACCAGTTACAAATTTGAGACAAAAATACTGGTTCCGTAAAGCAACTAAGATAAAAACTTGTTGGAATATATTTTACCAGGATCTAGATTTACTAACAAGTATGTTTTTAACATTCTAAACATGAACTTCTACAACGATATAAAATAAACACATAAAAGGTATGAGAAACCTTACAGTGGTTGCAGCGGAATTAAATGACTCCTTCCGCTCAAATCTCTAACCCTTGTATCCTTTCTGTAGCAGAGTATCACCAAGATCTGAGCCCGAAACTCCTTCCTTGTGTTTGGATTCTTTACAGTCTTACATACTATGATTGAGGACTTGCTTGATATGTGTGGGCATGCACTCAATCACTAAGGCTTGAAATTATTTGTGAAGAGAGGCTATAGTATTTCGAAAATTGAAAAGGAAGAAGAAGGAAGAGATCTCATCAAACCTACAGAGAAAACTAGATTTTTAGCTTTGGAGGCATTAGTTGGATAATGAGACCATAGCCTTCCTTTTATACTATTTTCCAATAGGGCTAGGGTTGAATTATTAGGAATAAAAAATTGATAAAAATAGGGTGAAAAAGCCATCTAGTGGCCGGCCACATAGTGGGCCCTACACTAGTTTGGGCTTTGTCACTTTTCTCAACTATTTTATCTAATTTTCACAAATACCAATTTTTGCACTTTCAACCCTATAAATGCCAAAACTATTTATTTAATAATTAAAATAATTATCAAATAAAATTGTCATTTATAATATTTATTAATTAGACTCCATAAAGTCTCTTAATTAACAAATAAACCCTAAAATATTATTTCTTCACAATCAAACCATATTTTGGTGAAAAATTTATAAACTAGACATAGTCTAATTTTAGAATTATAATTGATTAAATAAAATCAATTAACTGAGTCTTACAAGCAGTTTATCTCAACTAGTATGGGGACCAAGGGCCTATATAACCGAGCTTCCAATAAGTTGATCTAGAATTTACCAAGTAAATCCACTAACTTATTAATTCCTCATTGCATCCACCATAGAACTTGGAATTGCACTCTCAGTTACATAGAACGCTCTATATGTTCCACGATATAGATACGCTATTAATTATCTATTGTTATAATCCCAATAATCAATGATCCTCTATAGATGATCCACATTGCATAGGAATTAATTTACCGTTACACTCTTCAATGTATTTTATCCTTAAAATACTTAGCCACCTATAAATGATATGTCAATGAACTAATATTGTAATACCCTGGAATTAAGAAATGGATTAGCAAAACCCTAATTAGATAATTATGAATAATTGAGGAATTATATTATTATATAGTTCAATATATGTGAATTAATATGAATTTTAATATATTACGACCCTGTTGGTGAGCCAGGGGCATTTTAGTAATTGTGACTCGAGAAGGGTAAAATGATGAAATTAATTTTATAACGTGCTTAATGAAACTCTACTATTATATAGTATGTCTGTGTTGTCTTTTCAGGTGTGTTCTGACAGGTTGGCGCGGTATAGTCACAACCGGGTATTTCGGGCCGAACCGGGTTCGGGCCTGAAATGCAATTTGGATTAAGTGTTGGCATATTATTTTATATTTGATAATTTGAAATTAGTTTGGATATTAATTGAGTGTGAAATGTCAGTATTGCCCTTGAAAGTGTTTATGCATGTTATTAGCCCTAGGGGCAAAATGGTCATTAGACCTTTATTTTCTAAGTTTATTAAAAATTGATTTTGGGGGAAATAGATTAATTTTTCTGGTTGTTTCTCCCTCTCACCCGAACCCTATTTCTCTCCCTAACCCTCTCAATATTTTCAAAGCTAAATTGTGTGAATTGCTTGACTTTTAAAGCTTGGAATTGGAAGGATTTTAAGCTTGGAATTGAGGTATTTTCTAACTGAGATTATTTGGAAATTTTTGTTGTAATCCTTGCTGGTATTAATTGTTGAAAAGCATGTTTGGGATTGTGGAGTTGCATGTTCTTGTTGATGATGATGATAGGTTGCATGATAATGGTTTCTTTGATTAGTTTGAGCATGTTATGCTTAGATTTTTTGATGTTGTGCTTGGTTGAGCTCTAGATGGAATTTTAGGGCAATTCTCTTGTGTTTAATTCAGGTTATTTCTAGTGTTTGATTGCTGGAAATTATTTAAGGAGCTTGGCTTTGAAGTTCTTGAGTTTGAGCTTGGGTTTTGATAATCTTGAACTTGATCTTTAGCTTTTTGAGCAATCTGAATTTGGGGTTATTATTGAAATGTTGATGCATGAGTATGTGTTTTAAATCCCTAGTGATTGCTAGTAACGTTGATTTATGATTTGGAAGTTTTGGTTAGGAATTTGAGTGAGTTTGGTTGGGGTTTTTGCTGAAAATTCGAAGGTTTGCTTGCTGGTTTCTGGGTTCTGCACCCAGATGCCGCGACATGCTCTGGAGCATGTCGCAGCCTGCCCCTTTTGGTGGAACCTGGGTTTTGTCCCAGGTGTCGCGGCATGGTTTGGGCATGCCCGCGGCCCGCCCTCGTGTTTTTGGGCAGTTTCAAGTTGAATTTTGAAAAATACATAACTTTTGATTCTGAGCTCCGATTTGGGAGTTCTTTATATCGTTGGAAAGCTCGTTCCAAGCTCTTACGATTATCTGAATTTTAAATGCCATGATTGAATTTTATGAGTTTGGAATCAGGGGTTAACCCTAAGTGTGAAATATCCCAGATTTGTGTGACTAGGATTACTGGCACCTGATCTGGAGCACCCGGGGATTCAGAATCTCTATCTATTACTGGAAAATAGGTAAGACAGTGATTAGCACGTAGAGTATGCGCAGTAGCGCTTATATTGGGAATGTTATGCATGAATGTTTAGTGACCGGGATTAGGGTTATTACCCTAATAGGAACGGTTTAATAGCCTAGGGTTATTACCCTAGTGATATATGTGTATAGATGCCATGCCATGTTAACTGAAATAAAATTTAGGGGTTATGCGCTCAAGGCATAATCAGGTTGGACTCGGTAGCCATAACCGAGATGAACCAATTCTAAGGCCTTAATGTATTTAGACGTGTGAGAGCAACACGTGGGTCTACGCCATGTAGATTTAAATAGATGTGTGAGCGCAACACATGGGTTTACGCCACGTAGACATTAATGGGCATGTCAATGTGATATGCAGGTCTGTATCATACAGACATATGTGAATGGAATATTTGCTTAAATAGTATGATGAGCATATTATATTTATTATGATTTATACTGTCTTGCTGGGCTTGGCTCACAGGTGCTCTACTGTGCAGGAATGGGTAAGGCTTTAGCTGATCAGCCATGAGTTTTAGGAGCTGAGCGAAGAATGTACATGTTCGAGCCATATCAGACCAAGCGGGTTAAGGGTCTACCAGTGTTTAACTTTTGAAATTCTATTTTGTCGCTTAGGTCGGCTAGAAAGAAAAGACTTGTAATAAAGTTTGTAAATATTTTTGGGATCCCAACTGTTTAAAAGTTTAAATGTATTGCAAGTTTATTTTCATTCTGTTTAATATAAAAGTTCAAATTATGCGCTATTTTGATTAGTAATCTCGATTAGGGGATTAGGGTTTCATAAACATTTTGGGTAACGTGCCAAATTATTTAGGGCGTTACAAATATAATCACTGAAATGAGTACTCAACCATTTATCTCTGTTTAGCCAAGCTCAAAGGAAACCATCGTTTCACTTCTATGTCTAGATAGAAGCTATAGATTTTATATCTTTGATTAGCGCTCCCACTCAAGTGTACTACCATGTTCCCAAAATGTACGTATCACCCAGACCAAAAGGTAGGCTTAACTAACAAATCAAAGAACACAAATAACACTCTTGAGATTGAACCTAACCATGTTAAGATTAAGATCATTTGATCTAGGATCAACTAGGTGATATTGAATTGAATAGATATTACGGTAAATTTATCATATCTAATCCAAGTTCAATATCGGTCCCTTCCAATGCATACTCCATGCATCCAACCCAAGCTTTACTTTAACCAATGCCCTGGAAAGGACATAGCACTTATCCAAGGTGTAAGTAAACTATGTTGTAGATTATCATATCAGTTAAATCCTGTGTACTGATAAATCTAGGAATACATTTAATCACATAATCTTGATTACTTTCCACTGTGTTGACAGCACAATAAACAAGAATATCAATGTGATAAGGATTTGGATGAATTTATAAATCAAATAAACATATAAATGATCACATGAACTAAATGACATACTAAATAAGTGATGAAAATATTTCTATTTCTTTATTGATAATTGAATGACAAAGATTATGTAAAGTCTTTTTTTGGCAAGTTAGGTGACAAAATAATTTTTCCTTTTTATGGTAAGATTGCTATGCATTCATTTTCGAAATCTTACCTCTTTTATTCGGTTTTAGTTGCCATTTTCCTTGTTTGGAAAGTTGCACTTTCAGCTGAACTTTCCTTTGTTGAAAACTTCTCAAAAGAGAAGGAATTCTCTTTTGGAAAGTTGTCTTTTTTAGGGAAACCTTGTTTATTGCCTTTTCCTTATTGATTTCGATTGTATCTTGATACAATCAGAATATCTAATCTGTTTTTGGCAGGAATCAAGCATTGAAAGAAGATCGGACCCGATTTTAGTAAGTTTCCCGTTTCTGGGCAGATTGCTTCGTCAGCAACCGAATCTGATGTAGCAGATCGTGTTTCTTTTGGAAAGTTTTTGTACAGCTGCTAATTCGAACTTGTGGTTGCCTCTTTGGTTTCTATGATCTATAAATAGAGCCTAGTGAGCAACCATTCGGATTACCTCTTCCATTGTTCATTTTTTGCATTTATCTTTTGTGAGAAGAGAGTGTTTCTTTGTTTTGTGAAAGCCTAGTTGTTCACCTAGGTTCTAGTTGTTCTATTTCTGTTCTTACTCTATCCTAGAGGTTGTGAAGAACTACTTGACTGAACAAGAGATTGGTCTTCGGGAGAAGACTTGATAAAGCCTTACTTTGGGAGGAAGTAAGCACTTGGTCTTCGGGAGAAGACTTGCTAAAGCCTTACTTCGGGAGGAAGTAAGCACTCACACTTCAAAGACGAAGGGAGTTCGGGCTTGAAGGTGTTTCAAGAAGTCAGATTCATAAAGTGGATTACAAAGGATTGCGGCAATACTTTAGAGGGAGTCTAAACTTGTTTAAGTCAATTGTCTTTGTAATTTTGATACTTTATTAATTGATTTCATTCTCTGGGCGTGGCCCCGTGGACTAGGAGTGTTCGTGAGAACACTGATACCACGTATAAATCTCTTGTGTCAAGTTATTTATTTTTCTGCAAATATTTTATATTCTCGCTTTGTTCGGTTTCTTTGTAGCAGAATTATTTTCTGCTGCTGCAAACGCTTACAGTGTTTATATTTTCTTATATACATCTGACATTTGCAAAAACACGGTTTTTCAATTGGTATCAGAGCGGGACACTAAACTCTTAGTGTGGTCCTATAACGTTTTTGTTAGAATGTCATTTTTTGCAGAAGGAAGTTCTATTTCTAGACCACCATTGCTTAATGACTCTAACTATCCTTACTGGAAAGTTAGAATGAGAGCCTTCATCAAATCTCAAGATGAGAAGGCGTTGAGAATGGTTCTATCAGGTTGGTCTCCTCCAGTTGAGACAGATTCTTCAGGTAATACTATTATAAAATCTGAACTGGAATGGTCTATTGAAGATGATAAAGTATCTGCCTACAATAGCAAAGCCTTGCATGCTATCTTTAATGGTGTAGGTGAGGGTTACATTAAACTTATATCATCTTGTGTTTCTGCTAAGGAAGCTTGGGAGATTCTTCAAACTCAGTTTGAAGGAACTTCTAATGTGAAAAGATCTAGATTTATCATGCTTCAAACTAAATTTGATGAGCTTAGAATGTCTGATAATGAAACTTTAACTGAATTCTATGAAAAATTATCTGACATTGCTAATGAATATTTTGCTCTTGGAGAAAAGCTTGATGATTCTGTTCTTGTGAGAAAAATTGTTAGAGTCCTTCCAGAAAGGTTTGATACTAAACTTTTGGCAATGGAGGAAGCTAAAGATTTTAGCACTATGAAAGTGGAAGAATTGATGGGTTCCTTACGTACTTTTGAATTAAATCAACAGATTAAACAAAAGGACAAACCCAAATCCATTGCTGATAAAGATAAAAGTATTGCTTTGAAAGTTGCTGATAATGAAAATTCTGATAGTGAATGTGATGATGAGATTGCTTTATTAACAAAGAATTTCCAGAAATATATGAAAAAGATGGGAAATAAAAAGAATATTTCGAAAAGGTTCAAAAGGTAATACTTTCATTAAACCATCTGTCTCTAACAAAAAGGGAATTCAGTGCAGGGAATGTGAAGGTTTTGGGCATATTCAATCTGAGTGTGCAAACACTTTGAAAAAGAATAAGAAAAGTTTCAATGTCACTTGGAGTGATGATGAAACCGAAAGTGATGAAGATATTACTGAAAATGTTGCCCTAACCTCTGTTATGACTAATGTGTTGTGTGATTCACAGGTGAAAGATAGATTGGTATGTCTGAATAATACCACCAAACAAGAGGAATCAGATTCTGATGAGTCTGAAATCTGTGAAGAATCTCTTGCTGAATCATACAAAGTCATGTATGAAAAATGGATTCAGGTTGCTTCTGAAAATAGAGAGTTGAATAAATTGAATAAAAAATTGTCTCATCAGATTGAAATGTGTGAGTTGAAAATAAAAGAATATGAGACAAGTGTTTGTGATAAAGATGAAAAAATCTCTCTATTGAAGAAGGAACTTGAAAACTTTAAGAAAAATGTTCAAATGCTTAATCCTGGATCTTCTATTTTTGAAAAAGCTCAGAATGCAGGTCAGAGAGGTTTTGCAGGCCTTGGTTCTAATGGAATGAAAAGTTCTGGAGTCACGAAGTTTGTAAAATCTAGTGTTCCAACGAATCACCGTGAGGCTACAAACTCTGCCATAACAGTTTCACAGCCTGTGGCAGCAAGAACAGCTTCTGATGCTGCAAAATCTCCAGGATTTTCGAAAAAGGTAAGATCTCAGGTAAAAAGATTTGTTCCCATTTGTCATTTTTGTGGTAGAAAAGGACATATCAGACCTAAATGTTTCACATTGAACAACCTGTTTAAAACAAATTATTTTGATAATTTGAAAAAATCTCAAAAGAAACATAAAGGTTTGAAACAAATATGGGTGAAAAAGAAGTGTCTAGCTGGTTTTTCTGATAAAACTGCTGCATCTCAAATGTGGTATTTTGACAGTGGTTGCTCTAGACATATGACAGGTGACAAGGATTTTTTGACTAACATTCGGCCTATGCAATGTGGAGAAGTCACTTTTGGTAATGGCTTATCAGGAAAAGTTGTTGGTATGGGAACTCTAAATTTTGAAGGGTTACCTGGGCGAAAAATGTGATGTTAGTTGAAGGACTGATGGCTAATTTACTTAGCATCAGTCAAATCTGTGATCAAGGGTTTACTGTTTCCTTTGATAGTGATCATTGTTATGTTATGAATGATGACAATGAATGTATCTTGCAAGGATTTCGATCCAATGATAACTGTTACACTCTAACCCCTGTGTTCACTTGTCACTCAGCTATCAACAACACTACAGATCTGTGGCATGCCAAGCTTGGGCATATTAATTTTAAAAACCTGAAAAAACTGTCAAATGCAGGTATTGTTCGAGGTCTTCCCAAGCTTGGTAAGGAAAGTGAAGGTAAGTGTGAACCGTGTCAACTTGGGAAGCAATTAAAAATCACTCACAAGCTCGTGTACGATATCAATACCTCAAAGGTATTGGAATTGCTTCACATGGATCTTATGGGTCCAATCCAAGTTGAAAGTTTGAATGGTAAACGATATATCTTTGTGTGTGTTGATGATTTCTCTCGTTTTACTTGGGTAGATTTCTTAAGAGAAAAATCTGACACTTTTGATGCCTTTAAAACTCTTTGTCTGAGATTAAGAGTTGAGAAAGGTTGTAATATTGGGAAAATTGTTCGAATTCGAAGTGATCATGGTAAGGAGTTTGAAAATTCTGTGTATGATGATTTTTGCAAGTCTACAGGTATAACTCATGAATTTTCAGCTCCCAAAACTCCTCAACAAAATGGAGTTGTTGAGAGGAAGAATCGAACTTTGCAGGAAATGGCAAGAGTGATGTTAAATAGCAAGAAGTTGACAAAGCGATTATGGGTGAAGCTATTAACACGGCTTGCTACATAATAAACGAGTGTTTATTCGTCCGAGTACCTCAAAAACATCTTATGAAATCTGGAAAGGTAAGCGCCCCAATGTAAGTCATTTTCATGTTTTTGGATGTGTGTGTTATGTCTATAGAGATCGTGAGCATATTGGTAAATTTGATGCTAAAAGTGATGTTGGTGTATTTATTGGATATTCCTTAAACAGTAGAGCTTATCGTGTTTATAACATGAGGACTCAAACTGTTTTGGAATCAGCTAATGTGGTTGTTGATGATTTTAGAGATTTTTCAAAATTTTCCACAGAAGCCAAGATAGATAGTCTCATGGATACTCCTCCAAAAGGCCGTAACGACGGATCCCGATGCGGCGGAACCCATTGCCGATGCCGCAAATGACGAATCCGTCGCTGGCAACCGAAACCGGAGAACCGTAACCGTCTATCTTGACTCATCCAAACATCATCACGGACTCTATCCGTAAAGAACCAAGCACCGAGTCAAACCGAATCATCCAAAAGATCTCATTCTTGGAAATCCCGAAGAAAGCATGGTAACTCGCGAAGGTATATTAATTTAATCGGCTTTCTTTGCTTTGTTTCTCAATATGAACCGAAAAATGTGAAGGAAGCCATGACCTTTGAGGAATGGCTCAATGCAATGCAAGAGGAACTCAACCAATTTGTTCGCAACAAGGTATGGATTTTGGTCCGAAGACCAAAAGGTATAAATGTTATTGGAACAAAGTGGTTGTTTAAAAATAAAAGTGATGAGTTCGGTACAATTGTAAGAAACAAGGCTCGTTTGGTGGCACAAGGGTACACTCAGGTAGAAGGTATTGATTTTGATGAAACTTTTGCTCCTGTTGCAAGATTAGAATCAATACGTTTACTTTTATGTATTGCTTGTATTCTCAATATTAAATTGTTTCAAATGGATGTGAAATCTGCCTTCCTAAATGGTATTTTGAATGAGGAAGTTTATGTTGAGCAACCAAAAGGATTCGAAGATCCTCAATTTCCAGACCATGTATACAAACTTGAAAAAGCTTTGTATGGTCTGAAACAAGCTCCTCGAGCTTGGTATGAAAGGTTGACTCAATTTTTACTTTCTCATGGCTATCACAGAGGTAGTGTGGATAAAACTCTTTTCATCAAACATATAAAATCTGATTTTATCATTGCTCAAATTTATGTTGATGATATAGTTTTTGGTTCTACATCTAACCATGAAGTGCAGGTATTTGTTGATCAAATGAAAAGTGAATTTGAAATGAGCATGGTTGGTGAGCTTAATTTCTTTCTGGGTCTTCAAGTGAGACAAATGGAAGGAGGTACATTTGTATCTCAAAGCAAGTATGCTAAGAACCTTGTCAAGAAATTTGGCCTTGAATCGGCTAAGCAGGTAAGTACTCCTATGAGCACCACTCTGAAATTAACAAAAGATGAGAATGGAGTAAAGGTAGACACTACACTCTATCGTAGCATGATTGGAAGTCTCTTGTATTTAACTGCTAGTCGTCCTGATATATGTTACAGTGTGGGAGTGTGTGCTAGATATCAAAGTAATCCTATGGAATCTCATGTATCAGCTGTAAAAAGGATTATTAGATATGTTAATAGCACTCCTGATTATGGAATTTGGTACTCGAAAGATACCAATTCAAATCTTGCTTGTTTTAGTGATGCAGATTGGGCAGGAAATGCTGATGATCGAAAGAGCACAAGTGGAGGGTGTTTCTTTCTTGGGAATAATCTAGTATCTTGGCATAGCAAGAAACAGAATTCCATCTCCTTATCCACTGCCGAAGCTGAGTACATAGCTGCTGGCAGTTGTTGCACTCAACTATTGTGGTTGAAACAAATGTTGATTGATTATGGGTTTGATTTGGGTGTTTTGACTATCTTTTGTGACAATACTAGTGCCATAAATATTTCCAAAAATCATGTTCAACACTCTAGAACAAAGCACATTGATATAAGACACCACTTTATTAGGGAACTTGTTGAAAATAAATCATTGCAATTAGAATATGTTGATACTGAAAAACAATTAGCTGATATTTTCACAAAGGCCCTAGATGCAAGTCGCTTTGACTCCCTCAGAAAGTCTTTGGGAGTTTGCATTGTTTAATTTTATCTGTTCATCATTCGTGTACAATAGTGTTGTGTGATTCTTCTCTAGCTCTTAATCTTCTATCATTGTTTTTGACAAATCATGTTTATGCTTTTGGAATATAATTAGTTAGGATCTCAGTCTGATCATACTTTGTGATGTTGTGTTAAAAGATTCATGTTACTCTTTATTTGTGTCTGGGATTAAATAATGTTCTTATACAGAGTTGAGCAATTTTTGTTTCATGCTTGTCAGGCCCCTTGCTGGAATAGAGCTACCCATACTGAAGTGTGAAAGCCATCTGATGAGTAAGCTGGAACATTGTAATTAGCAACTATGATGAGGATGCACTACCATAGAAAAGGGCTACCTTCAGTATGGTGTGAAAGCATCCAGTTGCGGGATCAATATGAAAAAGGCGAAAATGAAAAATCTTGCCAAGGACAATGATCCTATTTACACTGCACACACTTATGCCTGACAAGTGTGTTCAAATCTGTAAGTCTCCTCTATTAAAATTAAATTGATAAATCCTGGTTCACAACTTTCAGTAACATGCATATCTTTTTCATCAACATCAATTAAGTATGATTATTCCATGAGATACTAATTGGTTATTTTCCTTAAAAGCATAACATGTATTTTATTTTGTCAATTGTCAATGATATTTGATTTACTTGCTTAATTCGAATCACATATAGTTATTGTACACTTTGTCTTTATTTTTGGTTTTTATTTTAAAAAAAAAAATAAATAAAATAAAATAAAAAAAAATAATAAAATGAGGGAGGCGTGTGACTTGCTTCATGGGTTAAGGAAAATCTTGTGCATAAATGGTAAGTATCAACATTCATTCTTTCTTTGATTTATTATGATATTTTTCCAAGTAAAGATTAATCTTTATATGGTAATGTGTCTTTATTCTTGACAGATTGATTTATTTTTGGAAAAATCTGTTGGCATTTCTAGTTTCCTTTTATTTTTGTTAAAAAAAAAGGGAAAGGATTTGAGAAGTGGGCGGTTTCCTTTTTTGGTTCTTGGGCTGGCGGTTACCATTTGAATTTTCAAAATTGGTTTCCTCTTTCTTGTTTTGATTCCAAGGTTATATAAAACAAATTTTGTCACTTATTTCACCACCTACCCGAACCCTCTTTCTTGTTTCTCTGTCAGACATTATTCATCTTCTCTTTCAGTTTCAAAATGGTGAGAACCAAGAATCTAGGGCACTCTAAAAAATTAGAAGAAACCGTTCCAACTCCTTCTAGTGCTCCCCCTGCTGCCTCTGTTCCTCCTCCTGCTGTTGCAAAGCCTGGAGATTCATCGCTTCCCCAGCGTGAATCTCAAGCCGTGAAGCCAAAACGTCCACCCAAGCAAGTAGCTCGCAAATCGGTAAGGCCCTATCGCACCTGGACTTCCTCTTCTGAATCCTCGAAGGAATCTCCTCCTCCATTGGCTGTTCCTCCTCCTGCTGCATCAATGGCTGGCACCACTCCAACAGGCCCATCCACTCGAACTCGAGCCCAGCAAGCCTCGGCTGAGAAAGAACTTCAAGCCTCTCAATCTCGAGAGAAGACTGCTCCTCCAGCCAAGAAGAAACTCAAGACTAATCCTCCCTCGGCTTCCTCGAGTTCCAGTTCAGAAGAAGAGGATCCAATGGAAGTCTCTTCAGACAAATCAGTATCTCTGCATGCGAGAAGGACGATGAAGACACGTAACTCGAGCCGAGCCTCCTCGTTCAAAAGCGCACGCAAAGCAAAGGCCTCTGCTGCTGCCAAGGCAAGCAGCCCATGGAAGATCCTCCATCTGGTAATATCCCTTCCTCTATCTCTGGCTGTCCAACTTTTTACTATCGAGACAATGAGCGTGACTGGAATCTTTATGCAACTCGTAAGTTTGAAAGTGAGAGGAATTATGATTTGCATGCCCATCGTGTTTATGGTATTGTAAAGTTCATTCAATTTCATCAATGGGAACACACTCTTACTGGTTTTATTGGATTCATTGCTAACATTATTAAAGAGTTTTATGCTAATCTTACTGATGATTTCCTTGATGAGAACTCTAGACTGTATAGAAGAGTGTATGTTAGGGGTCACTGGTTCTCATTTTCTGAAAAGGACATTGCTCAGGCTCTGCAATTGCCTGAGAATGTATCCAATGCTGTGATGTCCATGGATCGTGACTTGATGCACTCTGAACTCACTGGTGCTCGTTCAGAATTGAAACCAGGGGAGAGTCTTCAAATTACTCACCTCACTTTTGCTCATGCTTCCCTTATGCGGTTTGCACTAAGCAATTGGGTTCCAAATTCGAACAAGACCGTGGTGTCTCAAGAAGTGGCTACACTCCTATACCGCATCACCTCTGGAACTTCCATTGATCTAGCCTCTCATATTCTCAACCAGATTGTCTCCTTTCGAAGAGGTAAAAAGCCAACCTTCAAACTTGTATTTCCAAATCTCATCTATAAGGTTTTATCCTCTCAGAAGAATGTGGCCCAAGCACATGAAACTCTTGAGCCTCCCATCACTGGCCCTACATTCCAACCTTCTGAATATTTTGATGGTGTGTTCCAAAAACGGCCAAAGGCTGGTCTTCTTCTTTGCTTCTGGGTGCAAGTTCGAGCTCTGTTCTTTGCAGCTCCTGGAAGTCAAGTCTGAACTTCAGAATGTGTACACTCGTCTTGAAGCAATGGCTGATGTCCAGCATGACATGTCCAGGCAACTGTCCACCTTGATTAAACTCTACAAAAATTAAAGTGCTATAGTTTGTTTCTTTTTAATTAAACTTTGGTCTATTTTTGTTCTTTGTTTACTTTGGCACTCCGATAAACAAAAAGGGGGAGAGATATTTATTTTTTGGTTTTTGTTGCCCAACTCTGGACCCTTTTTTCAGGGGGAGTTGTGGTTTGTTAGTACTTGTGAACTTAATGTTTAAAGTTAGCATGTTCTTTGTTTTTATTGTGATATTCAATTGTGTTACTCAGGGGGAGTAGTATCGTTTGCTCTTGCTAACTTTGCATTGCAGGTACTTTATGGTAAAAATTATTTTGTTCATCTAAAGTGCCAAAGGGGGAGATTGTAAAGTCTTTTTTTGGCAAGTTAGGTGACAAAATAATTTTTCCTTTTTATGGTAAGATTGCTATGCATTCATTTTCGAAATCTTACCTCTTTTATTCGGTTTTAGTTGCCATTTTCCTTGTTTGGAAAGTTGCACTTTCAGCTGAACTTTCCTTTGTTGAAAACTTCTCAAAAGAGAAGGAATTCTCTTTTGGAAAGTTGTCTTTTTTAGGGAAACCTTGTTTATTGCCTTTTCCTTATTGATTTCGATTGTATCTTGATACAATCAGAATATCTAATCTGCTTTTTGGCGGGGAATCAAGCATTGAAAGAAGATCGGACCCGATTTTAGTAAGTTTCCGTTTCGGCGGATCTGCTTCGTCAGCAACCGAATCTGATGTAGCAGATCGTGTTTCTTTTGGAAAGTTTTTGTACAGCTGCTAATTCGAACTTGTGGTTGCCTCTTTGGTTTCTATGATCTATAAATAGAGCCTAGTGAGCAACCATTCGGATTACCTCTTCCATTGTTCATTTTTTGCATTTATCTTTTGTGAGAAGAGAGTGTTTCTTTGTTTTGTGAAAGCCTAGTTGTTCACCTAGGTTCTAGTTGTTCTATTTCTGTTCTTACTCTATCCTAGAGGTTGTGAAGAACTACTTGACTGAACAAGAGATTGGTCTTCGGGAGAAGACTTGATAAAGCCTTACTTTGGGAGGAAGTAAGCACTTGGTCTTCGGGAGAAGACTTGCTAAAGCCTTACTTCGGGAGGAAGTAAGCACTCACACTTCAAAGACGAAGGGAGTTCGGGCTTGAAGGTGTTTCAAGAAGTCAGATTCATAAAGTGGATTACAAAGGATTGCGGCAATACTTTAGAGGGAGTCTAAACTTGTTTAAGTCAATTGTCTTTGTAATTTTGATACTTTATTAATTGATTTCATTCTCTGGGCGTGGCCCCGTGGACTAGGAGTGTTCGTGAGAACACTGATACCACGTATAAATCTCTTGTGTCAAGTTATTTATTTTTCTGCAAATATTTTATATTCTGCCTGTTCAGTTTTGCTGTAGCAGAATTATTTTCTGCTGCTGCAAACGCTTACAGTGTTTATATTTTCTTATATACATCTGACATTTGCAAAAACACGGTTTTTCAGATTACATTGAAATAGAGTTTTATATAGGGCACAAAGCCTAACAAAACTCACATACAAAAACCAGTTAAATAAAATAACTCAAACAAAAATATCCATTCAGTATTCTCCAACCCACCAAATACTCATCCACTATGTTATATAACTGGTTCTATTTTAGTTATAATCGATTTGAGTTATTTCGTGTAATTGTTTTTATTCATTGTAACACTGTTATAGAATCGGTTATATTTTAATTATAACTAGTTTGAGTTATTTTGTGTAATTTAAGAATCGATTTTATTTAAATTATAACAGGTTTGAGTTATTTTGTGTTATTTGTTTTTATTCATTATGTTATAGAACCGGTTCTATTTTTGTTTATGTCTAAGACATCTACTTCTAGTGACTTTTTCAGTAACTTTTTCCGGTGACGATGATTTTACTGGCAACTTTTCTGGCGACACTAACATTTCAAGCGAATTTTCCAGTACCATCGACTTTTCAAACGACTTTTTCGGCACCGGTGATTTTTCCGGCGAAACTAATTATTATTTTACAAATATGGGATTTCTATTTATTTTTGTAAAAATATGGCATAAAAAATCCCATATAAATGTAAAAAAAAAATATAAAAAAAAACTCATAACCCCATAGTATTATTGGGATTATAACAATAGATAATTAATAGCGTATCTATATCGTGGAACATATAGAGTGTTCTATGTAACTGAGAGTGCAATTCCAAGTTCTATGGTAGATGAAATGAGGAATTAATAAGTTAGTGGATTTACTTTGTAAATTCTAGATCTGCTTATTGGAAGCTCAGTTATATAAGCCCATGATCCCCATACTAGTTGAGACAATACTGCTTGTAAGACTCAGTTAATTGATTTTAATTAATCAATTATAATTCTGAAATTAGACTATGTCTAGTTTATGAATTTTCACTAAGATAGGGCTTAATTGTGAAGAAAAGAGATTGTAGGGTTTATTTGTTAAATAAAAGACTTTATTAAGTCTAATTAATAAATATATTAAATGACAATTTTATTTGATAATTAATTTTAATTATTAAATGAATAGTTTTGGCATTTAAGTGGTTGAATTGGAAAAATTGCATTTTTGAGAAAATAAGATAAATTGTTGAAAAATGGCAAAATTGCAAAGTGGGGGCCCACATCCTATGGCCGGCCACTTAAAGGGATTTTACCATTTATTTTTTTCATTATTTTAATGCCAAATAATTCTAACCTAATCCTAGGTGAATTCCTATAAATAGGTAGTGATGGCCTCAAAGGAAAAGATGATGAACACACTTGCCTTCAGTCAAAAATTTGAGCCTTCTTCCCTATGCTATTCGAACCTCTCTTCATAATTTCGAACCCTATAGTGATAGAGTAAATGCCCACACACATCAAGTGGTCCTCAATCATAGTGTGTAAGATTGTGAAGAATCCAAATTCAAGAGAAGGAGAATCGGGCTCAGATCTTGGTGATACTCTACTACAGTTTGGATACAAGGGTTAGAGATCTGAGTGGAAGGAGTCATTTAATTCCGCTGCAACCACTGTAAGGTTTCTCAAACTTTATATGTGTTTAATTTATATTGTTTTAGAAATTCATATTTAGGATGTTAAATAACATACATGGTAGTAAATCTAGGTCCTGGTAAAATATAATCCAACATATTATTTCTCCTACTCAGAGTGCCTTTCTGTCTGATCAACTCATTTTCGACAATATTTTCATTGCTCAGGAAATGATCCACGCCATTAGTCATAGAAAACTGGGTAAAATTGGGTGGGTGGGTCTTAAGTTGGATATGGAAAAAGCTTTAGACTGAGTTGAATGAAACTTTCTCTTGGCCATTCTCAAACAAATCAACTTTCCTGAGAAAATCATTAACCTTATCCATAAATGTTTATCCTCAGTATCTATTCAGTTCAATATCAATGGTAACATTTCTAAGGAAATCTTTCCTTCTCAAGGACTAAGGCAAGGGGATCCCTTGTCTCCCTATTTATTTCTTCTTTGTTCTGAAGGGCTTTCTGCTGCTCTTTGCATTCAGCAAAGACTTGGAAATTTTAAGGGTATTTCAATTGCCCGCTCTACTCCTGTCATCTCTCATTTACTCTTTGCGGATGACACACTTTTGTTTTCTAAGGCTACTCAACTCTCCTATAACGCTCTTAAGGCAGCTCTCCAACTCTATAATCAAGCCATTGGCCAACAGGTCAATTTTGGCAAATCATCCATCCTTTTTTCCCCTAACACTCCTTCTCATGTTTCTGATTATTTTTATAATAACATAGGCCTTGCCAATAAACCCTTTATGTCCAAGTACCTTGGGGTTCCACAATGCTTTGGTAGATCTAAGAAAAGTAGTTTTAATTTTATTCTTAATCGTGTCAGTTCTCACCTTAATGTTTGGAACAATAAATTTTTCTCTAAAGCGGGTAAAGAAGTTGTCTTAAAGGCTGTCATTCAGGCTATCCCCTCCTATGTTATGTCCTGTTATAAAATTCCTGCCTCTATTTGTCAAAAAATTGAGAAGCTCATGGCTCAATTCTGGTGGGGTTCTTTTGGGAAAAAATCTAAAACTCATTGGAAATCTTGGTCCTTACTTTGCAACTCTAAATTCTTTGGGGGACTGGGTTTTCGTTCCTTGATCCACCACAACCAAGCTTTGCTGGCCAAACAAGCTTGGAGAGTTTTCACCACGCCTGACTCTCTTGCTACTCGTGTTCTTAAAGCTAGATACTTTAAAAACTCTTCTTTTTTGGACGCCACCAAAGGTCATTCCCCCTCCTTCTCTTGGACTAGTCTACTTTGGGTAGGGATCTTCTTAAGGATGGCTTAATTGGAAAGTTGGTGATGGAAACTCCATCCGTACTCTTGAGGACTCTTGGGTTCCAAATCTCAAATTTCTTAGGTACGAAGATAATCAACTTCCTCCTTCTGATAAAGTTAATTTTTTTCATCAGTCCCAATGGTCACTGGAACTAGCTCACCTTTCTAATTATTTTGATAGTGATGCAGTTGCTAACATTCTCAGGTTCCTATAGGGGGAATAATAAAACTGACTGTCTTATTTGGAAAGGAGATCCTTCTGGGCTCCTTACTGTCAAGTCTGCTTACCATTTTGTTAATACTGTTTCTTTGCCCCCTTCATCCTCTAACATTGGATTTTATAATAGTTGGTGGAAGAAGTTTTGGAATTTATGTATTCCTCCTAAAATTAAAAACTTCGGTTGGAGAACCTTTTATCACATTCTTCCTACTGCTTACAATCTTTATGCAAAAAAAAAAAAAAAAAAAAAATAGTCCCCTCTCCTTCTTGCTCTTCTTGTAGTTGTCCTTTAGAAACTGTAACTCAGGCACCACTAGATTGTTCCAGGGCGAGACAGGTTTGAAAACTTTCTCCTTTATATCACTTTTATCTTATGCGTAGAAATAAAGATGTTAGAGAATTTATTTTGTCTGGTTTTACTACTTTAAATAATGATAACTTTTCACTTCTGTTGTGTACTTTGTGGACTATTTGAGAATATAGAAATAAAAAACTTTTTCAAGAATGTTCATTTAGATGCAGAGGAATTAGTGCAATGGACCAGCAGTTACTTGTTAGAGTACAAGACCTCACAGTCCAAGAGAATTGATGTTGCTTCAACTTGCCACTCGCATGCCACGGCAAAGCAAAACCAATCTAGTGAAGGATCTTACCAATTGTACACAGATGCTGCCATTAACATAAGAAACAGTAAGATTGGGCTTGGAGCAGTGGTTAAGGACTGGAATGAAAAGGTAATAGCTGGTTTTTCATTGCCTATACTAGCACAAGCTACGCCCATTATGGCAGAGGCTATGGCTCTAGAATCGGCTTTAATTTGGTGCTACAACATTAGAATTCCACTTGCTAATATATACACTGATTCCAAGCAGCTAGCCAGCAAAATTAATAGCCCAAAGAAGGAGCTTTCCGCTCTTGCTGATGTTATTGAGGATATCAAAAGTTTCTTGTCTTATATCCCTAATGTTTCTGTACACTTTCTTCCAAGAGATTGTAACACTCATGCACATCATATGGCAAAGGAAGCTTTAGGGCTAGATGAGGAATTAGTTTGGAACGATATTCATCCAAACTTAAGCATTGTAACTTGAACTTCTCAGTGTTATCTGTAGGTTACAATCGTAAAAAAAATATATATATTTTTTTCAGCACTCTTACATATACTTTATTTATCCCTTTTCTTCCCAACACTAATTAATTAATCAATTTATTTATTTTATTTTGATTATTTTAATCTCCTAATTTTGTCTATAAATATGGTGTTATAAGACCATTTCAAAACACATTTCTTCATCTCAAACACCCTTCACTCTTCATTCCATAACTTACTTTTCACACATTTTCACTCATATTTCTACCATTTCCTTCTTACCATTTTTTTCTACCATTTTTACATTTTGAAGAGCATGTCAAGTATGTCATTTTGTATATTTTTCTTTAATCTAGTTATGAGCTTCTAATCTTTTTTTTAAGATTATTAAGATGATATGAAGCAAAATGTAACTAGATAGGATTTATTTTTGTATGTTGATTTTCCAATTGTGCTACAAAGTTCATGGATTTTTCTATCAAAAATATATCTTTTTCATCTTTAATATCATGTATTTTTTATTGTTAAAGCATGTTACACTTAGGTTTTTATTGTGCAAAAATATAATATTCTTTGATTAAATGTCTTAGTAAATTGTTTACATCTAATTCTTAGAACATAAGTATCATATTTTGCCTAAACATAGTTTCTTTGATTTTGTGTAGTTTTATTAAATTGCAACACATTTAATGCTTAAAAATTATATCTTATTTATGTGAAAAAAAAATCTTGTCTCTTTCAAAATAACTTGCTTAAATAGAAAATATATTTTAGAAAATATAGTGTGATTTATTTCAGGTATATCTAAACTTGGGAATCAATATACTTATAAATACTATTGAACTTGCATTTTGTGGATTTTAATATCTTTATAATCTTATTTGAAAATCATTTTCATACTCACTCATCTTTAATCTTAAGTCTTTTTATTACTTATCTTTTATTTAAGGTGTCATCCGATTAATTACCACCATGGACTGCTTATGTGTATACTCTTGTATACGTGACACGTTTATATTGGTACACATAATATTATTATTTAAAAATTATTTCGAAATTTATTTTAAAATTAAATAAATTATAAAAATAAAAATAAAATATTTAAAAAATAAAAAATATTATAATTTTCAAATAATAATATTACGTGTATCAATATAAACGTGTCACATGTACAAGAGTTTACACGTAAGCAATCCAAGTTGGCAGTTAATTGTGAAAAATAGATGACACCTTAAATTTAATAACGGTTCTTTAGTTTTGAGAGTTTTACCACTAAAATTTGAGTTTGAAGGGTTAAGTACAAGTGAAATGATAATTGAAAGGGTTTAGCCGCAAAAAACTCTTTTAAATAATAATAGGTGTACCAATATAAATGTATCACATGTATAAATGTGTACACATCAATAATTTATGTTGGCAGTTAACTATGTAAATAGATAACACCTTAAATTTGCTAACAATTTTATAGTTTGGAAGGTTTTACCGCCAAAGTCTGAGTATAGAGGGCTAAGTGCAAATGGAATTATAGTTAAGAGGCTTTAGTCGCCAAAAACTCTAAAATATAATATCCCAATAGATAATTGCACAAAACATAGTAGCCGTATTTTCATTTCTTAAAATGTATTTTATTCTGAACTCCGTGTTTTGTAAAACTTATCGATCAGACTTTCTATTTTGTTAAATGAGAAAAGACGTAATTTTTAAAATAGTACAAAATAATATCTTGAACTTAATTTGCATCAAAATAAAACTTTACAATAATCTCGCCTGGAGGTGCCTATGACCAAACTGATTAGATTTTTTTTTTTGCATCTGTTCGTACTAGAAACTCGTTTCGTTGGTTATGATAAAAAAAATGACGAAAATTGAGCTCAGATTTTATTTTATACTATTTTAGAATAGAAAATACAAACTTTGATTTGTTATTTAACAAAATAGAAAATGTGATTAATTATTTTCCAGTCTAAAATTTTAATTCCTACATTTAAAAAAAAAAAAATTAGCCCCCTAAAAAATACTTATATTTTGGCTCCTAAATCAAACTTCTCCCTCCATCCCGAACTATTCTAGAAAGAAAGAGAAAGAAAGAAAAAGCTCTCAGAACCAATAGTACTTCACATAACAGACCAAGTTGTAAGAAAACAGTTCTAAACAAAACAGAAAACTAATAACACAAAAAAGTGAATATATATATATATATATATATATATATATATATATATATATTACATAAAAGACTCAATATATATCCAGCTTTTACGTACATTTTGTCATCAAAATTAACATAATCGAAGAAGTTGAATTCAGTGGAAGCAGAAGACGACCCCTATGGAAATGGCTGAACATTTGGACCATACCACTCCTAATGGTAATAATGGACAAGTCTCCGATGCCACTACTCCCCAGAATGAAGATCTTAATGAGTCGCACTCCCAATCCTTGATTTCTGAGTCTTTTGACCATGAACAAACTCTTGCCCACGATGAATCTTTGAAGAATCTTCAAGTGATACATTTGGAGGCAAATGCTAATGAAGATCAGATTCTTCAAGGTAACATTTTCTTTCTTTCTTTCTTTCTTTCTTTCTTGGGTCATGTATATAGAAACTAAAGATGGTCTACATCTTCACCAACTCAAATCTCATAGGTCAAAAGATTGATCAAGAAATAAAAGAAGGTGAAGATAAAAACGATGATCTTGACAACAGAGCCCCACAGCCTATTGAAGATGTTCAAAAGGTAAATCATTGCTCCAAATAAATGCAAAACTTACATTTTCATGATCTTCTTCGGTTAATGAATTAATGTATTTTTGGGGATTGTAATTAATTTCGAGAAAAAGGATGATGAGCTATATATATTCCAAGAATTACACCAAGAGTTGGAACGTATGGAACAACAAGCAAGTGAAACATTAAAAGCCATGGATGCAGAGAGCCAACACTTAACAAGAGTAAATAATAAGTAAATACATATCTAGTACTTATAATATTAATTACTTGTTTTAATTTCAAAGTAATTATTAATTCTAATATTGGGACACTATTTAATTCTATTGCCATGATCAAGACTCTCTGACATTCTTGGAGAATTGTCGCGTTTATTACAAGATCGT
Organism: Cannabis sativa; assembly: GCF_029168945.1. NCBI lineage: Eukaryota > Viridiplantae > Streptophyta > Magnoliopsida > Rosales > Cannabaceae > Cannabis > Cannabis sativa. Next base: position 50,159,524 of record NC_083607.1, on the reverse strand, counting down.
AATTCAGATATTAATGTTGTTGACGAGGCATTGCAACAAACACTTCTAGCTCTAGATATGGACAAGGTATATGAATATATTAATGTTGTTATTTTTGCTCTATTATTAGTAACATAATTATTAAACTGCATATTGTTGATCTCAGTTTGACGAAAATATGATTGACAAACGACAAGATTTAACATGTGAAATCTATGATAAATATGACAAGGTAATGTATATATCCACTTTTTCTTAAAACAACTTTCTTCATTAATTATTAAATTATAGCTAGCAATAGCAACATCTATTTTCTTATGTATATTGGTGACATTTAACTTCAGATGTTGGAATATGTTGAAGTCCTATTTGCTGTCTATTCGACCACTGAGCATGACAATGACACTAATATTAATTATCCTAGTAATCATCACATGAATGATGATCAAGATCAACCATTGCCACCCAATGATAATCTTGATCAGATTAATCAACATGATGTTACTATTCATGATTTGGAGAAGAGCAGCAGCAGTAGGATGGCAGCGCCACCACCGCAGAGTATGGCGGTACTGACAGGGAAGGAGAAGAGGCAGGTAAGGGCTAAGGAGATGCAGAATAACATGCTTAGGCTTCGGGAAATCATTCCTGATATGAATAGTACTAAGATGACCAAATCTCAAGTGCTCCAAGCTGCTTATAACTACATCATATTTTTGAAGACACAGCTTGGCCTTGATCATATTTCCAGGTAATTATATTTAATTGTTCTAATTTTCTTTCTTTGAAAAACATTTATAATTATTCAGTTGTTTTTGCAGCTTGCTTATGTTGAATAGTTTTGCAGATCATATTTATTAATTAATGAATTTGTATGTGAAAACAGAAACTGAAGATGGGTAATAAAGAGGTGTTAGCATCTCCAATTGTTCAGGAGAAATTGTACTGATCAGAACAGAACTGTGGCTTCAAAACAATTTGTTGATCGATTTACTTATTGTATACAAAAGAGAGATTTTAGTTTTCATAATAATAGTATAATTGTGTCCATACATTTATTCATGCTTTTTTTCATTGTTTTCTCTGTTCTTTGATTATTGGTCCTTTAGATTGTTGAGCCATGGCTGTTAAAAAACAAAAAATTTTACATTCTATTAAAATATTAATTTTCATGAACGTGAACAGTGTCTTAGACTAAGAATATTACATGAATTAATATTAATAGTGAATGTTTACAAAATTAACCTATTGACCGAAAAAGCAACCACAACAAATAAAGCCTTGGACCCAATAATTTATACAAAAAGGGATAGAAATAGAACATAAATTGTGTTTTCTAAAAGAATGATTTTGAAACAAAAATTTAAATTTTGCATGTTAAATATTATTCTAAGAATGTGATTGGTTGTGGCATTATTTAATATTTTTAAATTTTAAAAAATTGAATTTGTTAGTGGTTGGAAATCTAAGATTAATAAAAAGAAATAGTTAATTAGTCATTAACCAAATCGTGGCTTTTGAATAATTGCTACATTAGTGAAATTGAACGAAATTAGACAGAAATTCTTGAATTTAGGAATTTCAAAAATTCTATATTTTTAATAACTTGGAAAATTTGGAGGATATAATTTATTACATATCAAAATTCAAAGGATAAAAATTTTAATTAGCGTAATAAAATCTTTAGAGAATCAATAATTTAAAATACAGAAAACATAAAAATATTTCATTTATAAAAAATTATTAAGGTTAGTTATTAGATAATAAGAAAGCACCTTGAGATCCAATTTTCCTAATTAATTTGAATTCGATCATCTATTACATCAACCATCAGTGAAAATGTATGAAATATACATTTTCTTCCATTATTATTATTTAAGCATTATATTAAAAAATAAAAAAGGCGTAATATTGTTAATTTTTTATTATAATTTTTTCATCAATTTTTGTATTTGAAAATACAAAATGCCCCAAATAATTAACACATTTACTAAGGAGAGTCTCACGAAATCTTCCTTTTTTGCCTACAATTACATTTAAAAACGACTAGTAAATCTTATTATGACCATCTCTTATTGGTTGTCCGTAAATTCTAATATCAAGAAGGGTATTTATAACTTCTTGTGCTAATTTCTCTTGATACATTTTTAATTCCCCTGTAGATCTTGTTATTAATAAATTGATAGGAGGATTGTTTTGATAAATAACTCTTCTATAGAGTTCATTAATATTAAATTTATTAGTTTACTATCATCTATTTGAATGATTGGTCTTAACTCTGGAGCAAGAACGAGTAATATAAAATTATCTATTCTAGCTCTATATTTGTTCGAATAAAATGTTTAGTTAATTTTGTGCATCTAACCGAAAAAATTATTTCTTCTTCAAACTTTTTAATTTTTCCATTCATTATTCGTAGGCCTTCTTTCTCCTAATTATTTCTATTCTATTAACCAATAATCTATAATAATTCCTAAATCCCTAATTGTTCTCGAATAGTACTTGTTCTAATAGAAATTTCTCAATTTTGAAACTTGTCGTAGCCATTAATAAAAAAAAAAAAAAAATACTATGAGCATGTTTGGTATTATTTTTTGTTTTTTGTTTTCAAAAAATTGTTTTTAGAAATGAGAACAAAAAATAGTTTTTGAAGTTTTTAAAAACAAGTCATGTTTGGTTAGTGTTTTTTAAAAACAATATTGACAAAAAGTGAATTGGTTTTTAAAACAGAAAACAACATTTTGTTGTTTTCAAAATTCTTGTTTTTTGTAACTTGTTTTCTGAAAACTGTTTTCAAAAAATAAGGCCAAACAAGCCAAATTATTTTCAAAAAATAATTTTCTGTTTTTAAAAACAAAAATAATAGTTTTTTAGTTATGATGCCAAACATGCACTATATTTTTAGAATTGGATTTCATATTCGAATGAGTCTCGTAATCATAAAAAATTAAATATTTTTTTATAGTAGTGTTCATTATATTTATAACATCATTAAAAAGTGTTTAAAAAATTTTCACGATAATATTGTAACTATAAATAAAGATGGTAATTAATTGAAAAAAAAAATAAAAATTGAAAAGGAGAAAGGAAAAACCAGTAAAGCTTGGTGGTGAGCTGTTTGGAAGACGAAGAGTGGTCTTTGCGGATTTTGAATTTTCCAATCCAATCCAATCCGCACAAGTGCGGATATCCGCACTTTGCGGATTGGATTGTAAGGTTATTTTATGAACACCCTTACATTAGAGTAAATATAGTGTGAAACTACACTATATTTAGTGTTTTAGTGTCCCATTGGAGATGACCTAATATTGTTAATTTTTTATTATAATTTTTTCATGAATTTTTGTATTTGAAAATACAAAACGCCCCAAATAATTAATACGTTTACATTTAAAATCGACTTGTAAATCTTATTATGACCGTCTCTCATTGGTTGTCCGTGAATTTCAATATCAAGAAGGGTATCTACAACTTCTTGTACCAATTTCTCCTAATACATTTTTAATTCTCCTGACGTAGATCTTGTTGTTAATAAATGGATAAGAAGATTGTTCTGATAAATAACTCTTCTATAGAGTTCATTAATATTAAATTTATTAGTTTACTATCATCTAATGATTCGGGAGCAAGAACGAATAATAGACATTTGTTTGAATAAAATGTTTATTTTGCGTCTAACTAAAAAAATTATTTTTTTTTTTAAAATTTTTCGATTTTTCCATTCATTATTCGTGGGCTCTCCTTCTCCTAATTCTTTCCATTCTGTTAACGAATAATCTATAATAATTCCTAAATCCCTAATTGTTCTCGAATAGCACTTGTTCTAATAGAAATTTCCCCATTTCGAAACTTGTTGTAGCCATTAGTAAAAAAAATACTATATTTTTAAAATTGGATTTTATATACGAATGAGCCTCGTAATCCTAAAAATTACATGTTTTTTTAGGGAAATTTAATTTTCTATACTTAATATTTTTTCCTTAAACTAATATTTTTCTACATTGAAAATATATGACCACTTTTCCAAAACCCCAAAAATACCCCTCTTAAAAACTCTCTTTTTTTTTTCCAATTTTTCTGGGCTTTTAAGGGGTCGGGTCCGATGGGGCCCGATGCCCGTCCGATGCCTGCCCAATGGGGCATGTTTTTGGGTTTTTAAAATCGAGTCTGATGGGCCCGATGCCCGTCTGATGGGCCTGATGCCAAATTTTTGGGGTCCGATGGGTTTTTTTGAGTTTTTGAAGTCGGGGGCCTAATGGGCCCGATGCCCTGTCCGATGGGGTCCGATGGGCCCATCGGACCCGACCTTAAAAACCTAAAAAAATTGAAATTTTTGCGCGACATCGGACCTTCTTCTTCTCCGGTGGTGTTCGGCCGGCGTGCGTGCGTGGGTTCGGTCGAGATGGGTTCGGTCGAGATGGCGTGCGTGCGTGCGTGGGTTCGATCGAGTGGGCGTGGGTTCGGTTCGTGGATGGTGCTTTGGGTCTCCGTCGGTGCGTGTTTACGGTGTTGTGGACGGTGGGGGCGGCATTTTGGGCGGTGGTGAAGGGCCGGCGCTTTAGGTGGTGGTGAGGGAGATTGGGGGTTATGGTTCGGTCGGTTGAGAGAGAGAGATAGACGAAGAGAGAGATGGGGAAGAGAGAGAGAGATGGGGTTGAATTATGAGAGGGATAGTATTGGGTTTAGATAAAATTGTCACATATTTTCAATTTTCATATGTATTCAATGCAAAAAAAAATTATCGCCAAGCAATGCATAGATAATCAAATTTCCCCTTTTTTTTGGCACTGTTCAATTTGACTTTTTATGCTTACATTTGGTTAAATTTTTTTTTCTAAACAAATAATAACTAATATTTGTAAAATATGATAATTTTTATGATATCCCTAAAATATCCCTATTTACATCATCCCATTTACACCATCGGACCACCCCCATCGGACCACCCATCGGGCCACCCATCGGACCCATCGGACCACCCATCGGACTACCATCGGACCAAATCTGCTACCAATTTTTTTTTATGTTTTTGTACATACAAAAGTAGCATCAGGTGACTATCGGACCACCATCGGACTACTATCGGACCACCATCGGACTACTAATTTTTTTTTATTTTTTATTTTTTTTTTTATGTTTTTGCACTAAAAAAAAGTATGCAAAATTTGAGAAGGGTATTTTTGGGTTTTAGATAAAGTGGTCATATATTTTCAATGATGATATGTATTAGTTTAGAAATAAAATATTAGATATATGTAAGTATAAAAAATCAAATTTCCCTTATAATATCATTAAAAATTTTAACAAAGAATTTAGACGATAATGTTGTAACTGAGATTGTAATTAATTGGAAAAAAAAAAAAAACTGAAAAGGAGAAAGGAAAAGCCAGTAAAGGTTGGTGGTGAGCTCTTTGGAAGACGAGGAGTGGTCGATGGCCCAGTCTCATGACGACAGCAGTAGTCGCGAACTGCAGCGTATTTCAGGCTCAAGACGAACACGTTCCCAGGGGGCGCCGGACTGGTCTTTGATGGACTCGCTTATCCTTGTCAATGAGATCGCCGCCGTCGAAGCCGATTGCTCCAAAGCCCTATCTTCCTATCAGAAATGGGTGATTATAGCTGAGAATTGCACCGGTTTGAACGTCCCCAGGAAATTGAACCAGTGCCGGCGGAAATGGGACTCTCTTCTTCTCGACTATAATAACATCAAGAAATGGGAGTCCAACTCCGGAGATAGTGTTTCGTTTTGGTCCATTGGAAGCGATAGGCGAGAATCTCTAGGACTTCCGGGAGACTTCCACCACGATCTGTTTTTAGCTATTGAGAGTCTCATAATGGCGCGAGAGAATCAACCGGATACGGACCCTGAGGATGGCGATGATGAAGCTAAAGACGATATGGTTGATCTCGTAAAAGAGCTAGGTAATTCTTCTCATATATGCTCTGAAATGTATATTTTTGCTATAAACTATAAATATGGAAATGGAATCTAGTTGTTAGGCATTCACAACAACTATGAAAAGGCTTTATCTGTAATTATTCTCGTGTGAGGTTTGAGAACCCATTCATAGCTTGTCTTCTGTAGTAAAAGATTTATAACAACGCATTTTCATTAAATTTGGCTGCCAATTTTTACATTTTTGCTTCGATAATTTGGAGCTTGAGCTTGTTGCTCTTAAAAGGCTTCAATAGATTTAATGAATTTTTCGAGCCTAGAAAAGCGACAAAATGATAGTGAAGAAAGATCACACCTCTTTAGGGTAGAGCCACACAAATGTTAAATGAATTTTGAATACCCTTTTGCCATATCATGCAAGTTAAGTTTAAGTACATTCATATTCGAGCTTGATTTTGTTCCATTTGTTAGAGGTCTAGCATTAGAGTAAGTTTCCTCTACAAGTTCTGGAATTAAAATGGAGAGAGTTGACGACCTTTATTTCATTATCTGAATTTGACAGCGGTCCTCTTTTTGTTTTACTTTTGTATGACTAGTTGTGTCATGTCTCTATTGTTTGTTCCTTCATTAAAGGAAGCTTATTATTAGAGTACGCTCAACCAAGTTTTCAGTCATTTAATTTGTCTCTAATATTTTACCACATTTTAAATATTCAATCACGGTGTCTGCGATTCGTTCAAGGAAGCTAAATTTCCATTTATGCTGAGTAATGTGCAGGTGCAGACACCGATTTATACAAGCAAGCCAAAGGTGCGGTTGCTCTTTAATTATTTATCATTTTAAGAAATTTTTTCTTTATAGTCACTTGACCAAAGAAAAATGGTTCTTACACCAAAATTCCTTATAACAGCAGCAAAAACTTTAAGAATATCAACAATTTCGGAAGTAAAAGAAAAAACTGAACGCTATGTAATATATGTATGCTCACCACTTCTCCTCCATAATGATCTGCTATCTGTCCCTAAAGTTGTAAATTACTCAATTTGCTTTGTTTGATGTTCTTGGATGCAGAAATGGAAAAACTATTTGTGTAAATCATCTCATGAGACAATCAATGAAACAATCAGACTTCAGACAGATTTAGCCTTTATCTTAATCATATTGTATACCAATCATACAGAGTTTCTACAATTTTGAAAAATGTAGAAAGGTTGTAAATAGCCACCCACAGTTGGAGTTACAACTCTGTTTACAATAACTTATTAGCATATAGAATCAAAAATTCAGCCGCCAATATTCTTAATTGAATTTTGGTTTGAGAACATTACAAGTTTTACTGATTTTGAGTGATGTGATGGCATATTAATAATCTTTTTGCTTTGGTGTATATGTCATGAAGAGGGATGATTCATGTTCATTATTGAAGTTTTTGGTTCTGTTTCTCCATCAATACATGTAGTACTAAATTTTCTTGCCTTTGCATTGTTAGGGTCTAAGAGGCAAAGGAGGAGGTCAACATCTCAAGAGAACTCTGCATGGAAAAGCCTTTCAGAAGAAGTATCTATAAAGAGCCAGGCAGAAACAAAAGCTCCTGGATTTCACGTTGAAGATAATCCTGCCATGAATTCCATAGAAAAAACTCCTGTTAGAAGCTCTTCAGATTTAAAGCCACTTGATCAGACGAGTACGAAGAGAAAGTCTCGAAAAGGTAATGTGGTTGAAAATGAGAATCATGAGACAGCTGAAACAGAAGATGAGAAAGAACAAAGATTTGCACAAATGTTGCGTGAAAATGCAGAAATGATTAGCTCCATTGTTTCTGAGAATGGAATGTATGGAGTTGGTAAGGCGGAGAATGGTGAAGTTGGCCAAACCAAATCAGCTGAATATGTTAGGCGTCAAGGAGATAAGCTGATTGCCTGCCTTGGAGACATTGTAAAATCCCTTGACCATCTCTGTGTTCTTGTCCAAGAATGTGAATAATTTAACTGTGGTAGTCCTCAAAATTAACATGAGAACAATATTCTTTTTTGTTACATTAATTAATGTTATTGTAGTGTAAATATTGCATCTGGGTTCTCTTACCATGCTCATTATCATTTTGGTCTGAAATTGAGATTCTATTGCTGCTTGCATTTTTTTTTTTTATTTATTTAAGCGTTTATATATTACATAATAAATAATTTGGGATTCGAATCCAAGACCTCTAACACACACGCACCCTTTTATACATTTGAAGTTAAAGTAAAATTTGCTTATGATAAGTGTAAGGTACCGCATTTTTAAGTACTACTTAGACAAATTTTTCAGGATCTTTTCCATTATCAGTGTGTTGATATTATAAGCTATATATTTAGGATTTTTATCTTTTCAACTACTAAATTTTCCTTTGAATTATTCAGTGTGTTGAAATATAGGACTTTTTTTTTTTTTTTCGAGGGTATGAAATATAGGACTTTCACGTGGTTAACAAAATATTGATACAGTTGATGTGTCATTATATCAGTAATATTTCTTATTAATAGTTAATTAGAAAATGAATTTCTTAAATTTTAAAAAAATTTTACTTAGGTAACGTTTGGTAACACTTTTTTAATCAATTTTCTATTTTTAAAATTGAAAAAGTAAAAAATTTTTTCAAAAACATGTTCTATAAAACTGTTTTTACCTTTCAATTTTTTAATTGAGAATCAAAATTTTAAAAACAAAAAAAAATTACTTTCAATATTTTTTAAACAGTTTTTTTTTTTCTTAATCAATATCTTGGACTTCGATCAGACCTGGACCCAAATCCCCCCACGACCCTGACGCTGAACCCGACCTCTGATTTGAACCCAAATCCGACCCCGGACCTAGAACCGACGTAAATAAAATCAAAAAATGAAAATGAAAATGAACTTTACAGAACACACTTTTATTTTCTGTTTTTAAAATTGAAAAAACAAAAGTAGTTACAGAACGCATTTTTGTTTTTCAAAAGCAAAATTTTTAAAAAACAAAGGTGCCGTTTGGTAACACTTTTTTAATCAGTTTTTTGTTTTTAAAAGTAGAAAAGTGAAAATATTTTTCAAAAATATGTTCTATAAAACTGTTTTTACTTTTCAATTTTATAATTAGAAATCAAAATTTTAAAAACAAAAAAAAAAAAATCAATTTCAATATTTTTTTAAACAGTTTTTTTTTCTTAATCAATCTTTTGGATTACGACCAGGCCCGGACCCAAATCCCCTCCCAACGGCCCTGGCGTTGAACCCGACTTTTGACTTGAACCTGAATCCGACCCCGGACCTAGACCTGACTTAAATAAAATCAAAAAATAAAAATAAAAATGAACTTTACAGAACACACTTTTGTTTTCTGTTTTTAAAAATTGAAAAACAAAAGTGGTTACAGAACGCATTTTTATTTTTCAAAAAAAAAAATTAAAAACAAACGTTTTACTTTCATTTTGTGATTAAAAAATTAAAAAACAAAAATATTACCAAACGACACCAAAATTTTTAAAAACAAAAATTTTACTTTCATTTTGTGATCAAAAAATTAGAAAATAAAAGTGTTACTAAACGGCACCTTAATTATCCACGTGGTGCTTATCACCACTTTATTAACTATACACCACAAAACTTACCAAAAGCTCTATATTTTAGCATTTGGAGGAAATTTTTATCGGGAAAACAATTAGAGACTTAAACTTAATGAGGTGCATTTTGGACAAAAACTATGAACAAAATTATTGAGAATTGGTTAACTCAATAAATTCTTATTGGCAAAAGAGGTGCATTTTATTATTTTTTTTTTACAATGCTTACGGTAAACAAGAGGGTTTTAGGGCCAATTTAGCATAATTGTACGGTAGGGAAAATCAATTATAGTTGTATTGTGTAAAAAAATAACTGTAGCTGTGTTGTAAGAAAAAAAAAATAACTGTATAAGAATTGTAAAAAAATAGCTGAATTGAATGTTTGATAATTACAAATTTAAAAGTGTTGTGAGTAGTTAAGATTATATTATATTAATAATGATAATAATATTATCTAGTTCATTAGAATCACAAATATATAAAAAAAAATTATATAATAAAAAAAAATTATTTTCTATATAGTTTTAATTATTTTTTCTCATAGCATAAATTTACATGTATTTGATCAAAATAATTTATAATATTTTTAAATTGTATTTTTATCACTTGTAAAAGAAATTGTAATTTATAAAAAACTCTAGGTTGATGTAGTTTGTTAATAATAAAAATATTTAATATAAATATAAAATAATTTTTTAAACAAAATAAAAAAGTTTAAATATTATTTATTTTAAATATTTTTTCCTTCAAAACAAATATTTTATTTTTTATAATATATAATAAATAGGATTTTTTCATTATTGCACTTCAAAATAGTTTTTTTTTTTTTTTTTTTTTTTTTGTATTTTTACAAAATTCTACATAGAAACCCCAATTACAACTAGCGAGACAACCTAAATCGCAACAAAAAATTGTATAGCAACCCACATCGAAACCACTTTAGAAACCCAAACCGTAAATTTGAAAAAAAAATTAAAAAAATAATATATGGGGTAATTTATATATTTTTAGTACAAAATATTTATTATAATCTTTTAATCAAAACAGTTTTTCCTTAAAGTTAGGTTGTACCAAATTTAATTTTTAGCTGTAGCTTCTCTATAAATTCTTCAATAAGTTATTTTTTGTAAAAATTACACAAAATATGTGAAAATTTTAAGAGTTAACTTTTTTATGGCATAAATAAATAAAGCTAAGTGGTTATGGGTTTTTTTTTTGTTTTTTTTACATTTATATGGGTTTTTTTTATGCTATATTTTTGTAAAAAAAGTTAGAAATTCCATATTTGTAAAACAACAATAAGTTTTGCCTAAAAAGTCACCGGCACCGGAAAAGTCACCGAAAAAATCATGGTCACCGGAAAAGTCATCGTGGTCGGAAAGTCAACGGAAAAGTCAACATCGCCGGAAAAGTCAACGAAAAAATCAACGTCGCTAGAAAAGTCACCAAAGTAAATATCTCATATATAACTAAAAATATATCCGGTTATATGAATAAAAACTAATAACTCAAACCGGTTATAATTGAAATATAACCGGTTCTGTAACATAATAAATAAATATAAATAACATAAAATAACTCAAACTAGTTATAATTAAAATAGAACTGGTTCTATAAGAGTGTTATAATGAATAAAAACAAATAACGCGAAAGAACTCAAACCGGTTATAACTAAAATAGAATCGGTTATATAACATAATGAATACAAACAAGTAACACGCAATAACTCAAACTAATTACAATTAAAAACAAAGAAGAAATCAGTTCCTAAAACACTGAAATATAAATTAAAGACAAAACTAGTTTCACAATAAAATACTTCATAACACATAATACCTCATAAAACCGGTTATAATTTTTTTTTAAAAAAAAGTGGGGAAATTTTGGGAACCCTAGTTCTTCCCATTTTTATGTTGCTTAGGGTATTGCCATGCTTTTTATCGATAGGGAAACTTCTAGTTTCTAGTTTAAGTCCTCGGGAAGTGATTTAGCGTATCACTTATCAGTGTTGTGATTGTTATGGTTTAGGAGCCTGTAAATCGCCGTGCAGTTCGTTCCACTCAGGTTGACCGGCACACCTGAATTCGGAATTGAGGTAAGATTAGTATAATAGTATGCATATGTATTACATGTTTAGCGTGCATGTTAAGAAGCCTGTTAGATTACATTAGATATGTATGTTGGCTTCGTACCATCTGAAAGTATCACATCGGTACCGCTAGAGTATGACTAGCAACTGGAGTATGACCAGTGTACCGAGTATAGGCTGATAATATGGTCGGTGGTACTGTACTGTTTGACCGTATCATATCGGTAAGGCTAGAGTATGACTAGCAGCTGGAGTATGACCAGTGTACCGAGTATAGGCTGATACTGTAACACATCGGTAAGGCTAGAGTATGACTAGCAGCTGGAGTATGACCAGTGTACCGAGTATAGGCTGTTACTTTGTCAAAAGTATCGTCGTACGAACGTTCGGGACTCAGTATCGTGTGGGACACGACAGTTAGGGTTGTGGTCAGGGGTATGGGCGTCTGATCATAACCCGGGGTTTATGTATGTTTTATGATTTATGCTTTTCTTACTGAGTCTGTTGACTCACAGTGCTATGTTTATGTGTAGGTAAAGGCAAGGCCAAGGCTGAGGAACCGTGAGGACGAGCCGATGAAGATTGTACATGTCGGGGCGGTTAGGCCTGGAGCGTATGATCCTCAGGACAACAGCGCTTTTGTAGTTAGTAGCTGGGCGACAAGTATTTTGTAATAGATAGTAAACTTTTTGTAAAGTATTTTGTAAAGGGGATCCCAAAGTATTTTGTATGAAATATTATATAAGTTTAATTAAAAGCAAAAATTTTAATTAATCATGATTTTCATAAACCTCGTTGATTAGCAACGAGCTGCACAGTACGTTTAAAAATCACGTAACACGCCTATGCTAGTTAGGGTGTTACATATGTGTTATGAAGTCTTTTATTGTGAAACTAATTTTGTTTTTAATTTATATTTCAGTGTTTAAGGAACTGATTTCTTTTTTTTTTTTTTAATTGTAATCGGTTTGAGTTATTGCGTGTTACTTGTTTGTATTCATTATGTTATATAACCGGTTCTATTTTAGTTATAACCAGTTTGAGTTCTTTCGTGTTATTTGTTTTTATTCATTATAACACTGTTATAGAACCGGTTCTATTTTAATTATAACTGGTTTGAGTTATTTTATGGTATTTATATTTATTTATTATGTTATAGAACCGGTTATATATATTTCAATTATAACCGGTTTGAGTTATTGGTTTTTATTCATATAACCGGTTATATTTTTAGTTTGTATGAGACATTTACTTTGGTGACTTTTCTAGTGACTTTTCGAGTGACGTTGACTATTCCGGTGACGTTGACTTTTCCGTTGACTTTCCGGCGACTTTTCCGGCAAAACTTATTGTTGTTTTACAAATATGAGATTTCCATTTTTTTTTACAAAAATATGGCATAAAAAAACCCATATAAATGTAAAAAAAAACTCATAACCCTATATTGTTATTTATTTATGCCATAAAAAAAGTAAATTATACCCTTAATTCCCATATTTATGAAAATTCCTCTTATTTTTTAACTGCTTATCAAACACCTTTTTATCACAATTTTTTTAAAAAGCAGCTTTTGACTTTTTCTAAAGTGGTGCAAAACTGATCTTTAGTATTAAAATGAGCAATTCATGGTTTAGATCAAAGAGAAAAGGGTGGTATAGATCAGCTAACAATCCAAAACCAAAAGCACGAACTATAAAATTATTTTAGATGAGGTGAATATTTACTACAAATTGACCAAAAAAAAAAAAGTATTTATTTTGAAGTATAAATAATTTTTTAATAATTTTTTTTTTTAATTATTACTGTTTTCATTTAAGAAATACTAAAACACTTTTACAAGCATATTAATACTTTATTAAATTAAATTAAATTCTCACAATTTTTAATAAAATTATTAATTCAAGAATGAGTGCCAAAACAAAATTGAAGAAACAAAAGTTTAAGAAATTTTCTTTTTTATTGTTTAATATTGTTGAAATAGTAACAGACATTAATATAATATTACTTGAAAATCCAACACACATGATTCTATTTATAAATAATAATTTTTTTAATATTATAATAAAAAGATAACTATTTATTAATATAATAAATAATTATATATAAAAATAATTTTAATATATAATAATAATAAAATTATATTATCTAATTTCTTATTATTTCCGTTTTAAAAAATCTATATTAATTTTAAATTGCTTTATAAAAAAATTATTATTATAAAAAGAGTAATTTGCGGCATAAATACCTAAGTTTAACTCCTACTTGTAAATAAATACTTAAGTTTAATTTTTAGCGATAATAAAACCTAAGTTATATTTTTGGAACTCTGTAGGTACTTGATCGTTAAATTTTAAGTCATTATACACGTGTCATTTTCTTATTGGTATATTTAAATTATTTAAAAAAAATAAAAATTTGAAGAATTGCACCAATTAGTTATTGACACGTGGTAATTTACTTAATACTTAACAGCTGGGTACCTATAAAAGTTCCAGAATTATAACTTAAGTATTATTACCGCCAAAAATTAAATTTAGGTATTTATTTGCAACTGGGAGTTAAACTTAAGTATTTATGCCGCAAATTACTCTTATAAAAATAAATAAATAGAGTGGTGTAGAAAGAACTTAGAATATTTCCCGTAATGTAATTATTTTTATATCGATCCTTCAAAGTCGTTGTCATTGTTGAATCTCTCCTATTGCCTCACTGTATCTTACTGGATGTCATCAGTGTATCTCACATTTGGGATCACCATAACTCACTTGTAGTCATCACTATTGTCCTTTCCAAATCTCAATCTTAATCTTAGATTTTATTTTGAATTTCAAATATTTTCTTTAACATAGTTTTAAGATACAAAAACAGCTATAATCATTTCATAATCACATATCATTAAAACAAAAATTCCAACTTATGATTTGATGTATTTACTAATTAGTCTTGATCATCTAATAATTTTATAATTTTACATCATCAAATATAAGTATGTTGATCTTTCTTTTTAAATATAGAGCTAACTCTAACATTAATTTAAACCTCGTCTCTCTTAATTTGAGTCTAGACTCTATTGGACATTCATTCATTTTCTTAATACCTCTTCTGGAATTGAAGACTTGAGCTAACTAAAAATATTTAATACATACAAATCATCTTGTTTGGCTATCAAATTTAAATTATATAAATACTACAAAAACTTACTATTGTTATAAATATTAATAATTATGTAGATGTCCAAATCTTTTATTTATTACCATTAATTGTAATCAATATTTCTCTTTTTCTTAGTTTCCCTTTTTCTTAGTTTCTTAATATCTTACTCTTGTATTTGTATAAATAGGGGTTCGCCCCATTGGAATAAACAACTCAGAAATTCTCATTCACTTTCTCTTTCTCTCTTCATCTTCTTCTTCTTTCTTCTCATCTACTTTATATTATTTTATATTATTTTATAACACGTTATCAGCACGAGTCTCTGCCCAAGCTTCAAGCATGAGTCTCTGCCTAAGACCCAATGTAAGTATTTTGTTAAAATTCTTGAATTGTTTCAAAGTCACGATACACTAAATATATATTCATATATATATACTTATCTGACTGAAACAATTTCAAGAATCCTTTGGTTTTCTTTTTTCTTTTTATCTATATATATCTATATATTATATATATATATGTATATGTTTTTATATATTTATTATTGATTCATATATATATATATACATATTATGTTCTTATCATTCATAATATTTACAATATATGTTTGCCTATGATATGATAAAGAAAATCTATATAAATTATACATATATCCTGAAGATTATGTATCCTCGATAAAATATTGCATATATCTTAAAGATTATGCATCATCGATAAAATATTGCATATATCCTGAAGATTATGCATCCTCGATAAAATATTGCATATATCCTGATAATTATGCGTCCTCAATAAAATCTTGCATATATCCTGAAGATTATGCAAACGTAATATCCATTATATAGTTGATGGATATATAATGAAAGAGATGAATACATATTTATATATATGTTCTTGTATTCTTTGAGGACAATGAAAAGTAATTTAATATCGATATAGATTTTGACAAACATTTCCAGAAGTAAATGTTTTATATTTGTCAAAAAAAAAAAATGATTGTATTTATGTGAATACAACTAAAGAATCATTAAAAATGATTATTATTGATACAATTTTATAGTGGGTTTTGAATACCTAAAAAGAATATTAAGAAAATTGCATTGAAACATCAAAGTATAAGAATAACAGTGAGCATGACTAATGTTATTTAAATACATGAGACATGTATTTATTGTTCATCATTCCCTGCAGAGAATGATACGAATTGAAGTCAACTACTTTTAAAGATTGTTTGTATTAGTCATGTTATTATACATTGTTATTACTTGCAATGTTGGAAATTATTGAATCTGACATATATTAAAGATTAAATTTTGCATACATCTTGGAGACTATGCAAAAATTGCATTCATATATTCTTTGAAATATCGTAAAAGAAATTGTTGAATAATTTCTTATATTTTTATGGATGAACAAGTAATAAATTTTTAAGAAATTTATAATAATGTTCTACTTGTTCAACGTCATTCCCCGAAGTGAATGTAATGATTTTAAATAATCAATGACATTATTTACTACTCAAATATTTCCAGAAAAAAGTGGAAACAACCAAAAGATGAGATACCACACACAATCAAAGTGCATGAAATCTATATATCATGTGTGGAATTGAATAATAGTGGTCGCGTACTTGTAGTACGGACACACTTATAATCAAGATAAAAGTATACTTGATTATTTAATAGAATGTGAATTGTACAAACTTATTGTACATTTAGAATATTTAAATATCATTACCTAAAGAGAATGAATAGGCATGAAATTCTATTTCAAAGAATATAGATTTCACATATATTGGTAATGCCAGAAGCAAATTAATATATACATATTTTATTATTTCTTGAAATCAATAGTTTCAAACTATTGTTGGTACATGATATGTAAATATATAGTTACCATATAATTCAGTTTGCATATTCCCAAAAGTGGATATATAATTTACTAATATTTGTTAGTGATCCAATATAATCAAAGTGATAAAGAATCACAAAATGATTAGTTGAAAAGCTTCCTGAAGAAGTCTTACATACAATTGCTACTTTGAGTAGTAAAATGTCTTTGTATGTACCTAGATGTGTAACTTTTATCTAGTTATGAAAGTGATAATAAATAACTTATTATATGTACTTGTTGTACATTTAAATATATAATATATCAAGTCATGATAATTAGACTGATGAATAGTCTATTAATAAATTAGACGACTTGTTAAAAAGATATTAGGAAAAATGAATGATATGTTATGGTTATATATATTTGACCATTACAATAACATGATGAAGCTGTCATGTATCTTTTAAATTATACACATCATTGAATTGATGATAGTGATTCCTGAAGAGTGTATATGTTTTGGAGAATAATATAATTATATTATTCGTGTATATAAAAATGAAACTTGTAATGATTATGTTGTAATGAATTTACATTACATTTTGAAAGTTTCATTGAAATACAAATTATAGTGAACCTGAAGTTCATGAATTGAATTATTTTGACATGATCAATCATATGCAATAAATTGTCAAAGAATTTGACTAAATTTTGTTGAAGAACCAGAAGATTCTTCTCATTGTTATTTATAAGGCTCAAAAGAAGAATGTGCATATATTTGCACATAGAAAATATTTAAATTATATTTTCTTAACAATCTTGAGCCATTGTTAGATTTTTATTGCATAGTTTCTTATCGATGTGATAAGATTATATGATCATGCATTTACAAAATGTGTAAATTTATGTATTTCTAATTATACACGTATGACTCATTCTTAGAAATAAATTAAGTTCATAAGTATTGAACTTGAAACTGAAGTTATTGAACCTGAAGTTCAATGTCATATAATACATATGAGTTTAAATAGATATTGATTCATTGTGATATATTGAAATCCCTACAGGTGTATTAATATTATTAGATATCACAATTTCTTAAAATTCTCTCGATCAGGGGGAGAGAAGCAGTTGGGATCGATGATAATTTTTGAAAAATGATCCTTGCACAAAGTATATAAGAACGATATAGTTCAAAATGATATATACCAACTGCAAATCAATATTACTCAAAGTTGAGATAGAATGAGTTGAAAACGCCTGAAGCGTAAATGAACAATATAGAAATTATTAGTAAATGTTCATTTGATTTGCCCTGAAGTTGTTAAATCTAGAGGTACTCATGGAGATACCTTAATGTTATAAAGTATTAAAATGATAACCGTGATGAAAACGGTACTCAAAGAGACTCCCAAGAGAAGTTAGACATAACACATTTAATCATAATTGAATCCCTGAAGTGATTCGTTATAGGTACCTATAAATGATAAACATATTTGAAAATATGTAATTTAAAGAGATCTCTATAAGTTATGTCAATATGGGAGGAAATTATCATTTATTGAAATTTTTGTCGACAATAAATATTGAATGTGTGCATATGCAATAAACTAACATGAGATAGCAAGGATCATTGTATTAGATTTGTCGAGAATTATCGACATACATTTTGATTTTTGGCCAAAATATTATGACGCAAATTGTGCAAATTTACTCACATAAAGTGAAGTAAGACCTGTAGGGTGTGCAAATAAATATTTCTAATGAGAAATTTGCATATATGTATTTGTACATAATGAATTGTTGTACAAAGTTTGCATAGACATGAGATTGATTGAAGTAAGGCTTAAATATTGAGAAAATATAATCATGATTTGATTATAGCCTGGAATATATTTTATGAGGATTTATAAGCGTCACATAAATGTTGCAACAAAAGGTTATTTATTTGGAGCTCCTAATATAGTGAGAATTTGAAATAAGCCTTATCTAAAAATTCTAGAAGAATTTAATACATGTCTTAAGTGATATAAATTCAAAGTCGCGCGCACTATATGACAAAGATCTTTGTATGAAATAAAGACATGTAAGTAAATTATTATTTGAAAAATACATATGGTTGTCTATGCAATATAAATACGTAAATTATACGTTGTGATAGACTCTTGAAGAGTTTTTGATTAATTGCAAAACAAACTTTTATTTCTTTTGTATATCGAGAAATATTAAATGTATAAAGTTTGTTCATTAATATTGAAGTCCTGAAGTACTTCATATGTATTAAGAATTATAGATATATAATCATTTATGAAAATTAAGATCATACAACAAGATGGAACAAATATATGGTCTTGGAGTACCATCATTGTCACAAACGAAAATTTATATTATCATTAATGTGTTATGTTCATATCTACTTGAAATGTTAATTTTTAGTATGAACAAGATTGTATATACACATGAATGATACAATTAGTTGGATAAAGATTAATGTTCCACGAACCCCTCATCTATAATTTAGAAGTCCATACATACTCTGGAAGAGTTATAGAATATATGATCAAAGATTATATATGGTGATATTTTAAAAGTGATAACAATAATCTTATGAGATTTATTATCACCAAAAGAATTATGGATCATATGTGCATGAGGGGGAGACATATTCATGTTGCACTCTTTTTCCCTTAGCTCAGGTTTTGTCCCACTGGGTTTTCCTGGCAAGGTTTTTAACGAGGCAACTTGCAAATAATTATGAATATGAAATATATATTGTACTCTTTTCCCTAGCTCAGATTTTGTCCCACTGGGTTTTTCTGGCAAGGTTTTTAACGAGGCAACTATAAATCATGTTAACATACTTGCATTTTATGAAGCAAGTAGAGAATGTGTGTGAGTGAGATCATTGACATAGCATATTTGAGAAACATATGAATTGCACTCAATAAAGAAGTATCAACCAAAGAAATTCTCTATGGATAATACTGCTTGCATCGCTCAACTAAAAGGATGGTACATTGAAGGAGATAGAGTTAGAACACATTTCACGAAATTCTTCTTTATACGCTTCAAGAAAATACATATTGGTGTTCAACATATTCAATCAAGTGTCAATCTTACAAACTTATTCACAAAGTTATTACCAACATCAACATTTGAGAAGACGGCAGACAAGATCGAAATTCGTCGATTAGAAGATCTCCACAAATGCCTAAATGAGGGGGAGGGAGTTAGTTTACACTACACTCTTTTTCCTTTGACCAAGTTTTCAGCAAGATTTTTAATAAGGCAGTTATTATGGACATCCAAGGGGGAGTGTTATAAATATTAATAATTATGTGGATGTCCAAATCTTTTATTTATTACCATTAATTGTAATCAATATTTCTCTTTTTCTTAGTTTTCCTTTTTCTTAGTTTCTTAATATCTCACTCTTGTATTTGTATAAATAGGGGTTCACCCCATTGGAATAAACAACTCAGAAATTCTCATTCACTTTCTCTTTCTCTCTTCATCTTCTTCTTCTTTCTTCTCATCTACTTTATATTATTTTATATTATTTTATAACAACTATAAATATATAAAGATGTAATATTATACTTAATTAGCCTAATAATTTCGTAAGATTTAATTTTGCGTTAATAAAAATAATAAATTTGAGCTATAATTAATTTGAATTAATTATTTAAAATTAAGTAATTAATGAAATAATTGAAATAAACTTAATTAGTATGTGATATACAAATATAAATATATTGATTTAATTAGTTACTTATATAACAGTATAAAACTAACTTTTTTTTAAAAAAAAAAAACAATAATAATTTATTGTTTTCCACGTGCTTTTTATTTTCTTATTTAAATAGGCTAATTATGATTTTTGCCCCCTGAAATTTAACATGTACCAAATCATGCCCCTTGAACTTTGAAGGTCATTAAAAATGCCCCCTAAACTATTGAAATTGTTGGATTTAGGAATTTTTTACCAATTTTAGTAAAAAGTCTAACATGGATGAAAATTCAGAGGCCATAACTTAGTACATGTCATAGTTCGAGTTGTTGGAAATTATTTTACCAGGATCTTAGATCTACTCACAAGTATGTTGATTAACACCGTAAATATGAACTTCTAAAACAATGAGATAAACACATATAAAGTTTAGGAAACCTTACATTGGGTGCAGCGGAATTAAATGACTCCTTCCGTTCAGATCTCTAACCTTGTATCCTTTCTGTCGCAGAGTATTATCAAGATCTGAACCTGGATCTCTTTCTCTGATTCTTTGGTGCTGAAACTCCTTCTTGCTGATAGTCTTTCTTCACGATCTTCCTCACTATGATTGAGGTATCACTTGCTGTGTGTGGGCACTACTCTAATCACTAAGTGTTTTGAAATCTTAAGGAAGAAGAGAGAGAAGGAGTGGTCGGCCAAGGTAGAGAGAGAGAGGCTCAGGTTTTTCTGAATGAAAAGTGTAATTTTCCTGAAGCCTTCACTATCTATTTATAGCATTCCACTAGGGTTAGGTTTGAATTATTTGGCATTAAAATAATGAAAATATCAGAGGATAAATCTGTTAGGTTTTATGCCCTAAATAAAACTCCATTTCAATGTAATCTATTTTATTCAACATCAATAAAGAAACAGAAGTATTTTTCATTCATTTGTGTATGTTTTGGCTCACTTTATCAATTGCTTGTCTAATTGATTTATAAATTCATCTTAAACCCTTTTCACATACTTGATCATGTTTATTGTGCTGTCATCACATTGGAAAGTAGACATGACTATGTGAATAAAGTTTCCTAGATTTATCAGACACAGGGTTTTACTGATATGATAATCTACAACAAGAGTTTACTTGTATTTGGAGAAATACTATGTTCTTTCCAGAACATTGGTTAAAGTAAAGCTCAGGTTGGATGCATGAAGTATGCATCGGAAGGGACCGATATTGAACTTTGACTTAGATTTAATTAAACTTACCGTAAAATCTATTCAAGTCAATATTGCCAAGTTGATCCTAGATCAAATGATCTTAATCCTGTTATGATTAGGCTCAATCTTGAAAGGCTATTCGTGTTCCTCGAATTGTTAGTGAAGCCTACTTTTAGGTCAGGGTGATACATACTTTTTGGGAACACGGTAGTGCAATTGAGTGGGAGCGTTAGCATAAACATGGAATCTATAGCTTCTACCTGGCGAATAGTAAGCAAAGGATGATCTCCTTCGAGCTTGACCAAACGAAAATAAATGGTGGAGATCTCATTTCACATAAGCTGAAATATCATTTATACGGGGTCAAGTGTTTTAAGGATAAAATACATAGTAGGGTGTTACGGTAATTTAATCCCTTTACTGTGTAGATCATTCACATAGAGGACCATTGATCACATTAGGATTATAACAATGGATAACTAATGATGTGTCTATATGGTGGAACATATAGAGCATTCTATATACTGAGAGTGCAATTCTAAGTTCTATGCGTGGATTCAACGAAGAATTAATAAGTTAGTGAATTTTAGTGCTAAATTCTTGATCTACTTATTGGAAGCTCGGTTATATAGACCCATGGTCCCCCCACTAGTTGAGATAATATTGTTTGTAAGACTCATGTAATTGGTTTTGATTAATCAATTATAATTCACGAATTAGACTATGTCTATTTGTGAAATTTTCACTAAGTAAGGGCGAAATTGTAAAGAAAGAGTTAATAGGGGCATATTTGTTAATTATGATACTTTGTATGGTTCAATTAATAAATATGATAAATGACAATATTATTTAATAATTATTTATAGTTATTAAATAGTTAGAATTGGCATTTAAATGGTTGAATTAGGAAATTGGCATTTTTGAGAAAATCAGATACAAAAGGTGTTAAAATTGCAAAATTGCAAAAAGCAAGGCCCAATCCATTAAAGTCATGGCCGGCCACCTATTGTAGTTTTTTAAGTTGATTTTTTCATTATTTTAATGCCATATAATTCAAATCTAACCCTAGTGGAATGCTATAAATAGATAGTGAAGGCTTCAGGAAAAACACACTTTCTGAATCAGAAAAACCTAGCCTCCACTCTCTCTTCTCTAGCCGCCACTCTCTCTCTTGCTTCTTCCTTTGAATTTCGAAATTACCTTAGTGATTAGAGTAGTGCCCACACACATCAAGCAATACCTCAATCATAGTGAGGAATATCGTGAAGAAAGATCATCAGCAAAGGAGATTCAGCATCAAGGATTCAGAGAAAGAGATCCAGGTTCAGATCTTGATAATACTCTGCTACAGAAAGGATTCAAGGGTTAGAGATCTGAACGGAAGGAGTCATTTAATTCCGCTGCACCCAATGTAAGGTTTCTTAAACTTTATATGTGTTTAATTTATCGTTTTAGAAAGTTCTTATTTAGGATGTTAATAAACATACTTGTGAGTAGATCTAAGATCCTGGTAAAATAATTTCCAACACCTTACTGTTAGCTATCACTCCATTATTATCACAAAGTAGGACCAGAGGCTTTTCCATTCCAGGGACGACACCGATGCTGGTGAAGAACTTTCTTAGCCAGACAAGTTCTTTAGCAGCTTCGGCTCCAGCTATGTATTCAGCTTCCATAGTCGAGTCTGATATAGCGGTTTGTTTTGCACTTCTCCAAACCACTTCTCCACCCCCAAGAGTAAACACCATCCCAGATGTAGATTTCCTGTCTTCAAGACTTGCCTGGAAATCTGAATCAGTGTAGCCTATGGGATTTAAAGCACCACCCTTGTAGACTAACACAAGATTCCTTGTACTCTTTAAGTATTTCAGAATATACTTAACTGCATTCCAATGTTCCTGTCCTGGATTAGACTGATACCTGCTCACGATTCCCACTGCATAGCAGATGTCAGGTCTAGTGCATAACATTGCATACATTAGACTTCCAGCTGCAGAAGCATAGGGAATTTTTGCCATGTCCTCTATCTCTTGAGGATCAGTAGGAGACTGTTCCTTAGATAGACGAATACCATATCTAGAAGGCATGTTTGCCCCATTGGTGTTGTTCATGGAGAATCTCTCTAAAACTTTGTCAATGTAGGTTGTTAGAGACAGAGCAAGAGATCTGTTCTTCCGGTTTCTGATAATCTGAATACCAAGAACATAGGTTGCTTCACCCAAATCTTTCATATCGAATTGAGTGTTGAGTCATTCCTTGATGTGAGTCATTTTCTTGATATTGTTTCTAATAATCAAAATGTCATCAACATAAAGGACCAGGAATACTACTACTTGGTCTTCTTTGAGTTGGTAAACACAAGGTTCATCTTCATTCTGAAGAAAGCCGTAGGTCTTGATGATTTCATCAAACCTTTTGTTCCATGAGCGAGAAGCTTGCTTAAGTCCATAGATAGACCTATTTAATTTGCAAACTTTCTTTTCCTGTCCAGGAAGAACATAGCCTTCTGGTTGCTCCATATAGATGGTTTCTTCAAGTACCCCATTGTTAGGTTATAATTAACCTGTATTTCGGGTCTTTAAAGTTAGCATTATCTCGTCTATTGGTGTCTTTTGGAGCAGTTTTACGCTTGATTTTCATTATTTCAGGTTCCCGGGGTGTTAAAGTTCTAATTCAGTCAAATGGCGAAAAACTGGGACAAACTTGGAAAAAATTGGAAAATTCGGTTCCTGAAGCATCAGTAGTCGCGACCTCTGATGAGCCTGGTCGCGACCCTTTTTCCTGGTCGCGACCCTGGTCGCGACTTCGTAAGATAGGCAGAAACTCGGTTTTTCGAGTTTTGCCTGTAGTCGCGACCAGCTTAAATGCTAGTCGCGACTATGTACGGAAATCGCAGATTTGACCTAATTTTGATTTTTCACTCAATTGGAGGCTCACCACTTATCCCTATATAAGGAATACGACATTGAAGGTCAAAGGCAAGCAAAAACAGACCTAATAGTGGAGGCAAAGTGGAGAGGAAGCTATCTTGAAGACCCGGAGCAATACCACCTTCTAGTTTCTTTCTTTTACCCTTTTTATTCTTCTTTATGTTTGTTTTTATTTCTGAATTAATCATGGATGTTTTTAGAGTTATTATGAACTAAATTTCCCAATAAGGGAGGATGATGAATGTTGTTTAAGTTTATGCCTAGTTAATAAATAATTGCCATTCCTTCATCTTATGTGTGAATACTATCTTTGTTTGCGTTTAATTTCATGTGTAAGCTTGATCACCTTTTACATGCTCTATGATCCTAATTCGAAATCTGAAAAGTGAGAATTAGGAATGCTAAAATTTGGATAGTCTAGGTTTTGATGTAAAACGAGAGTATTTACATAGCCTAGTGACTAATAGATTATTGCTTAATGCTGATTTTGTGTTGATCTAATTAAGAAGTTAATTAGAGAACATATTATTTAGAACCTAAAAGATCTGAAAAGA
Source organism: Cannabis sativa (assembly GCF_029168945.1). Lineage (NCBI taxonomy): Eukaryota > Viridiplantae > Streptophyta > Magnoliopsida > Rosales > Cannabaceae > Cannabis > Cannabis sativa. The sequence continues at coordinate 50,134,574 of NC_083607.1, read as the reverse complement.
GTTAGGTTAATTTATAATCTGTCTTTCACATTGAGATAAGGATAGCAATTAGGCATTAACATAGGTAACTTATCAACAAGATTCACCTCCCTAATCTCTCATCTTGATTAATCTTCGTTAATTTTCTCTTTAATTTTCAGAGTTATTTACTTTTAAAATTGCAACTTAATATTTTACCAAATAGAATCATAATTATAATTTAGTAGTACTCAATCCAATTCCCTGTGGTTCGACCTCACTTGCGTGAGATACTACTTGATACGTTCACTTGCGTAATAAACAGAATTTTCGTAACAAGTTTTTGGCGCCGTTGCCGGGGAATTGTTTAAAGATTGATATTACACAAAATTATACTAACTTCTACTTTGGTATATTTTCTCTTGCTGATTTTTCTAACCTTTTTCTTGCAATATTTTCTTGATCTATTTCAGGAATCATAAGTGTATGCGCCGTCAAGGACAAGCAGTGATATTACCAGTTGATCCCGAAATCGAGAAAACTTGTAGGAGAAACCGAAAGAACAAGAGGCAAGAGGGAGTTTCAAGAATCGCCGAAACTTCAGACATCATGGCTGCCAATGCTGCAAACAATGGAGGCAACAATGGTAACAATGGTGGCGCAGTAGAAGATCAAGCTAATGGCCGCAGCTTGAGAGATTACATTCTCCCTACTCTGACGGGAGTGCAGTCATGTATCAGGCCACCGGCAGTGGATGCAAACAACTTTGAGATCAAACCTGCCATACTTCAGATGGTGCAGTCTTCAGTTCAGTTTGGTGGCCTCCCTTCTGAAGATCCTAATCTGCATCTCTCTAATTTCATGGAACTTTGTGAAACCTTTAAAGTTAATGGAGTTAGTGATGATGCTATTCGACTGAGACTGTTCCCATTCTCTCTTAGAGAGCGAGCCAAGAGTTGGCTAAACTCCTTGCCACCCAACTCTATTGCCACCTGGAATGATCTGGCAACGAAATTCTTGTCAAAGTTCTTTTCTCCAGCCAAGTCTGCAAAGCTGAGAGGAGAAATTAATAACTTCTGCCAACAAGATAATGAATCTCTCCATGAGGCTTGGGAGAGGTTTAAAGATCTGATCAGAAAGTGCCCTCACCATGGTATAGAGAAGTGGATGCTGGTCCACAACTTCTACAATGGGTTGGTAGGAAATACAAGAACTTTAATAGATGCTGCAGCTGGAGGAGCCTTTATGAGGAAGAGTGCTAATGAGGCTTATGATCTATTAGAGGAGATGGCTCTAAACAATCAACAGTGGCCAACTGAGAGGAGTCAATCAAAGAAGGTAGCTGGTGTGTTAGAGGTAGATGCCATCACAAAGTTGACAGCACAGGTTGAGGCATTGACAAAGATAATTGCAGGGCAAGCTAAACAAGCCCAAGTTGTGTGTGAGTTATGTGGGGGAAGCCATCACTTTTCAGAATGCCAAGCTGATGTGGATGATTTGCCAATGGATGAAGCTAAAGCCATTGGAAACTATTCACAGAACAATAACAACAATTATGGGTTCAACCAGGGTAACAACCGAAGAAACAGTGGGTTCTATCAGCAACGAAATCAGAACCAGAATCAGAACCAACAGTTTAATCAGCAACAAACCTCTGGTGGAAATTCTGGTTTGCAGACAGATTTCTTGCTACAATTCATGACTGAAACTAGATCTTCCATTAAAGACCTGCAGACTCAGATGGGCCAATTAGCAACTCAGGTAGCAACCCGTCCTCAAGGAAATTTGCCTAGTACAACTGAAATTAATCCTAAGGAAAACTGCAATTCAATTACCCTGAGGAGCGGTAAGAAGTATGATGGGCCTGAATTGACACAACCAATTGATGTAAATAAGGAGATTAAAGTTCAATCAGTGCCAACCCCAACACCAACAGTAGAGAAGGCTACTGATAGCTCAACACAACCACAACAGTCCCCACCAATCAATATTGATCATCATGAAAAGATACCTTATCCTCAGAGACTCCGTAAGACCAATCTAGACAAGCAGTTCACAAAATTTCTAGAGGTCTTCAAAAGACTACACATCAACATTCCTTTTGCTGAAGCCTTGGAACAAATGCCCCGTTATGTGAAGTTCATGAAGGAGATATTGTCTAAGAAGAGAAAATTGGAGGACTATGAAACAGTGGCATTAACTGAGGAGTGTAGCGCCATTCTGCAAAAGAAACTACCGCCCAAGCTTAAAGATCCGGGTAGTTTCAATATTCCATGCTCTATAGGGGGTTCGGTGGAAACCAAAGCTCTGTGTGATTTGGGAGCAAGCATTAATCTAATGCCATTGTCTGTCTTCAAAAGGCTAGGATTGGGAAAAGCAAAGCCTACAACAGTGACTTTACAACTGGCAGATCGTTCTTTGACTCATCCTCGTGGGATAATTGAAGATGTACAGGTGAAGGTTGGTAAGTTTATCTTCCCTGCTGATTTCCTAATTCTTGATATGGAAGAAGATTCAACTATTCCCATTATTTTGGGAAGACCATTCTTAGCCACGGGCCGAGCAGTAATAGATGTTCAAAAGGGAGAGTTAAAGTTGAGAGTGCAAGATGAAGAGGTCAATTTTAATGTTTTTGCCCCAACTGACATTCCTACCTGTTGTAAGATTGAGATGGTGAAGGGTTCTTTTGTTAAAGCTGATAAGAAGAAAGCAAAGCCTAAAGAACGACTTCGAACGATTCAGCGTCGTTGGAAAAGATTGATGTGGGGTAGTTCTGAAGGTGAGCTTACTCTTGTGCAAAAATCTGAAATCAACACTATTGGTGGTCAATTTTCTTCATTTAGTACGAGGGCTCTTTTGGATGAAAAGGGTCCACCCAACCCTTTCTGAAAGGGTCTCAGGTAAGTTTCTTCTCTCTGCATTTTACTGTATACATTGGGGGACAATGTAATATTTAGTTTGGGGGAGAGGCTTAAGAGAAAAATTTTAATTCTGCACTTTAAATTTTGCACTTTAATTTCTGCATGTTAATTTTCTGTTTTAGTTGTTTGTTTTAGTTAAGGAATGGCAATAAGCTTGATGATAGTTGTATACTGCTGATTAGTGTGATGTGATCTGAAACTGCAAAATAACTGTGTGCTTGATTCTGTTAACTCTTTGGATTAGTTTGGATGCTTAGAAACCTGTGTTTTTCTGCAAATATTCAAGTTGTGAAAATTGTTATAACTGTTTTACTATGGTTTGTGGTAAGATTGACAGGATAGCTTAGAACTTGCATGTTTATTCTTTTGAGGCGAAATCCTTGATAGTGTTCAATTGGAATATGACTTAGGCATTTGTTGGTTAGTTTGAGCCTTTCAAGCCTACCATAATGTGTATCCCTAGTTACCCTTTTGAGCCTTAACCTGTTGAGTTTTCACCCACTGATTTGAAATTTTGCAACCACACTATTAATCTTTGTTCTCACCATGATTATCCATGATATCATAAGCTATATGATTAGTTTGGGGGAAAAGAAACATTTAGTGTGACAAAATAGTGAGAGGGAGAAAATTTTTTGTAAGATTGAGAAGAAAGAAGAAAAAAAACAAAAAAAAATTGTGTAATTCAATGTCACTGAAAAAAAATACTTGAAAAAAAAAAGAGAAAAATAAACAAATAAAGTATATGATTTCAGTGATGTTGGAAAATAGTAAATATATCCTCTCTCAATCTTGGTAGATGTGGGAACTCTATGGGGTATTGAAAAAAGTAAGAAGCTTGTGGGTTCTGTTTGTGTGCTTATGATATCTTGAGCCAAAATTATCTTTTGCCTATCCCTGAATATCTGAGCCATATTACCTAAACCTTGAAAAGACCTAATGATTCCAAAGAATACTGTCAACATTAGTGGAGAAAGGTAAGCATGCAAGCTTATGAGTTATCGGGTTGTGGAACTAATGGAAATAGTAAAACTTTTATAACAATGTTTCATATTTGAGTAGATTGTTGCAGTTGTACATAGTGTTATTAATTGAGCATCCGAGTTAATTGTTAGAGTTAGTAAGAACAAAATTCTAGTTTATGCAAGGAAGGAAACAGAGCATGAGTCAGCAGTGTAGTGATTATCTGATAGAGTAGTTAGTTTTTTTATCTTACTCGGGGGCGAGTAAGAATCTAGTTTGGGGGAATTTGTTAGGTTATAATTAACCTGTATTTCGGGTCTTTAAAGTTAGCATTATCTCGTCTATTGGTGTCTTTTGGAGCAGTTTTACGCTTGATTTTCATTATTTCAGGTTCCCGGGGTGTTAAAGTTCTAATTCAGTCAAATGGCGAAAAACTGGGACAAACTTGGAAAAAATTGGAAAATTCGGTTCCTGAAGCATCAGTAGTCGCGACCTCTGTTGAGCCTGGTCGCGACCCTTTTTCCTGGTCGCGACCCTGGTCGCGACTTCGTAAGATAGGCAGAAACTCGGTTTTTCGAGTTTTGCCTGTAGTCGCGACCAGCTTAAATGCTAGTCGCGACTATGTACGGAAATCGCAGATTTGACCTAATTTTGATTTTTCACTCAATTGGAGGCTCACCACTTATCCCTATATAAGGAATACGACATTGAAGGTCAAAGGCAAGCAAAAACAGACCTAATAGTGGAGGCAAAGTGGAGAGGAAGCTATCTTGAAGACCCGGAGCAATACCACCTTCTAGTTTCTTTCTTTTACCCTTTTTATTCTTCTTTATGTTTGTTTTTATTTCTGAATTAATCATGGATGTTTTTAGAGTTATTATGAACTAAATTTCCCAATAAGGGAGGATGATGAATGTTGTTTAAGTTTATGCCTAGTTAATAAATAATTGCCATTCCTTCATCTTATGTGTGAATACTATCTTTGTTTGCGTTTAATTTCATGTGTAAGCTTGATCACCTTTTACATGCTCTATGATCCTAATTCGAAATCTGAAAAGTGAGAATTAGGAATGCTAAAATTTGGATAGTCTAGGTTTTGATGTAAAACGAGAGTATTTACATAGCCTAGTGACTAATAGATTATTGCTTAATGCTGATTTTGTGTTGATCTAATTAAGAAGTTAATTAGAGAACATATTATTTAGAACCTAAAAGATCTGAAAAGAGTTAGGTTAATTTATAATCTGTCTTTCACATTGAGATAAGGATAGCAATTAGGCATTAACATAGGTAACTTATCAACAGGATTCACCTCCCTAATCTCTCATCTTGATTAATCTTCGTTAATTTTCTCTTTAATTTTCTGAGTTATTTACTTTTAAAATTGCAACTTAATATTTTACCAAATAGAATCATAATTATAATTTAGTAGTACTCAATCCAATTCCCTGTGGTTCGACCTCACTTGCGTGAGATACTACTTGATACGTTCACTTGCGTAATAAACAGAATTTTCGTAACACCCATTAAGGAAGGCAGTCTTGACATCCATTTGCCAGATTTCATAATCGAAAGCAGCAGCTATGGAGAGAAGAATTCGGATGGATTTGAGCATGGCAACAGGACTAAAAGTTTCCTCATAGTCCACGCCTTCTCTTTGGGTATAACCCTTGGCTACAAGTCTAGCTTTAAAAGTTTCGACTTCGCCTCCAGCTCCTCTTTTCTTCTTGTAAACCCACTTGCATCCTATCGGATGATAGTCGCTAGGTGCGTCTACATATTCCCAGAATTCGTTCTTTTTCATGAAATCCATTTCTAAATCCATGCCGACCGACCATCATTTCCGTTGCAGACTAGCCATTGCTTGTTTATAGGTCAATGGATCGTCTTCAATACCGTCACCAACGACCATATTGATTTCACCATCCAAGCCATAACGAGCTGATTTTGTTGAAACCCTCCCACTACGACGAGGAGTGGTGATCTTCTGAACATAAACTTTAGTAGTAGATTTCTCAGTTGGTTCGACTGAGTGAGTGGGATTGTCCTCTTCTTGAGTGGAAGAGGACGGAACATTGGAATGAGTTATATCTGAAAGCAATTCCTCTAGAACAACTTTACTTTTCGGTTTGTTGTCTTTAATATAGTTCTCTTCAAGAAAAGTAGCATTTGTAGAGACAAACACTTTATTATCCTTGTGACTATAAAATAGTCCACCCCTAGTCTCTTTAGAATTTTCGACAAACATGCATACTTCGGTACGTGATTCAAGTTTGCCTTCTTTCTTTCTTAAGACATGAGCAGGGCACCCCCAAATTCTGTAGTGGCGTAAACTAGGTGTACGACCCTTCTAAAGTTCGACGGGTGTCTTAGGGACTGCTTTAGATGGAACAACATTTAAAATGTCATTAGCCATCTGTATACCATATCCCCAGAAGGACGTAGACAGAGTTGAATAACTCAGCATAGACCTAACCATTTCCAAAAGAGTGCGATTTCTTCTTTCTGCAACTCCATTTTGTTGTAGAGTGCCTGGGGCAGTGTATTGGGATTCAATTCCAAGTTCAATTAAATGATCTTTGAACTGAATATCCATATATTCTCCACCCCTATCAGTTTTCAAGATCTTTAATGATTTACCTAATTGGTTTTGAGCCAAAGCATGAAACTCCTGAAACTTTTCAAACGTTTCGGATTTCTTTTGCACTAGGTAAAGAAAACTATATCTAGAGTAATCGTCAATGAAAGTGACAAAATACTCATAACCACCTCGGGCTTTTACATTCAAAGGTCCGCAGACATCAGAATGCACTAACCCTAGGGGGATTTTGGCACGCTCTCCTTTTGCAGAGAAAGAACGTTTAGTCATTTTTCCTTCTAGGCAGGACTCGCATACTGGCAGTTCACCTAAGACGATATTTTTCAATGGACCGCCTTTGGCTAGCCTATTGAGTCTATCAAAGTCTATATGACCTAAACGTAAATGCCATAGATAAGTTTGATCATCATTATCAATCTCTTTTCTTTTGAGGTTTCTAGGTTTAGCTACATTGAAAAGTTCACTGTTTAGTGAGATTTGTGTATTCGGTCTTAAAACATAAAGCCCTTGTTCCATAGTAGCAACACATATTTGAAATCCATTACGAGAAATTGAACAATTTGTACTCGAAAAATTCAATATATAAGATTGTGTTTGCAAACATGAGACACTAATCAAGTTTCTACTAAAGTTTGGAATAAATAAAACATTTTCTAAAATTAAAAATCTTTGTTGAAACTTGATGCGGCTTTTCCTCTAGCTTTGACCGACACTAACTTGCCATTGCCAACTTTAAGCTTTAACTCTCCTGGAAGCAGATTTTCCCAAGTTTCAAGTAGCTGCAGTGAAGAACATACATGGTTAGTAGACCCAGAATCAACAATCCAGACGGATTTGTCGTTCTCTAAAACACATGATTCAAAGACAAAAGCATTACCTTCGTTTGAATTGTTTAGAAGCCTGGGACATCGTTCTTCTTGATGTCCCTTTTCATTACAATTCGAACATAGAAGATTATGTCTGATAATTGTACTTGAAGAAGCAGCTTTGCTAGAGCCTTCATGCTTAATCCTTTTCCTCTGATTATGAATTGTAAACCCAGGGGGACCTATTGCAATCAGATTCCGTTCATGGGCTCGTAATTCTGCTTCGAGCTTGTCCATGTCGGAGGAGTTGAAATTGTTGATCATGTATGAAATAACAAATTCATTATACTTCGGAGGAAGACTATTAAGATTGAGTTGGACCCATTGTTCTCTTGATAAATCAATTCCTAGTAGATTTGCCTTTTGGAACTTCAGATTCATCATCAACAGGTGCGAGTTTATGCAACTACCAGGATGCATTTTCACACTATAGAGTTCTTTTGCTAAGATATTAACTAGGAGAAGATCGGGGTGAGGGTTATTCATAATGGCACTACAACACATCAATAAAACAGAAGTAAGGTTTTGGTTCATAAATTCATACACATGTTTAGAAAATAACAAATAATCACATATGTTATAAAAATACTAAATCTAACATAGTTTATTTTCTAAGGTTTTTCAACAAACTGATACAGTGTCCCGTTTAGGCTAGAGTCAAAGCATCATCCATTGAATAGAGTTGTCAACTCATCTAAAATGATAATCATTCTAGCAACCTTTTATTCGATCAAGATTGGAATTCAGCGTTGTCCCGTTTAGGCGAGAGTCCAGGCAATTCTATCTTATGAGCTTCCACCATTGTTTCATAATTTGCAAGTCAAATATGGTCGCCACCATTAGGGTGATCCATACCATATAAAACACTTACAAACTACTTATCTTTCGAGATTAAACGATGCGAAATTGCTAATGAACGTTCCTCCATTAGGGAGGATTACTCACTAAAACAAACGCGATGTAAAACCAACAATGGAGATCGAATGTCTCTTGATTAAAAGCTCATTATTTTAAAATATGTATTTTGTATAATCATTTATTCCATATTATAATAATGAAAAATTACAAATTAAAGTGGTTTAAATAAAAAATCAACTTTAATTAATTTTCAATTATTATTTAAATTCGAAAAAAAATTCGAATAAATATCGAACAAATTTGAAAATATCTTGTTTAAGTTGTTTTAGAAGAATCTAAAAAAATCAACTTAAATATTTTTCAAATTAGACTTAATTAAATTAAAATTAAGTTGTAACCACTTAATTTGAAAATATTCCATTTTAAGTTAATATTTGAAAAAATATCAACTTAAAAAATATCTAAAGAATCTTAATAACAATTGCCTAAAATTCCTCAACTTAATTTGAAATTTTAAATCCAAAAGATATTCAGATTTAAGTTGGTTAGTTATAGATAACTAAATGTCAACTTAAATAGGAATATTAAATGAAAAATTTAAATTAAGCTTTAGAAAGAATCTAGATGGTTATAATTCTATATTTAATTAAATACAAGAAAATACATATAGTTTAGCTTAGAATATAAAATTCTTTAAACTATGGTTTTCTTAAATTAATTTCAAAATAAATGAAATTAATTATGTTGCTAATCAATTTTATTAGGTTAAACTAATTTAATTAACCTAGTACAGTTATTCAAATCAGGCAAATGGGCCTTCACAATTGGGGTGGTTCATGTGAGGGAGTGCTGAGTTCAGTATGTCGTACCCACTTCTATGGCTCCCAACTCTCACACAAGGCCCCAAAGAGAGGAATTTAACCTTAAAATGAACAACTGTTATTAATTGAATAGGCCCAAAAACTAAATGGGCCTAAATAAAATCTATCAAGAACTATGATATTTTATTTAGCAACAACAACCTATATGCATCTATAAGGAAATTAAACACATAGGCTCACACAGGCACACAATTTGATGGATCCTATCATGTTGCTAGGTCATACACAGATGAAAGAAGATTGTAAATATACCTGTTACAAATTATTTACTTGACCAAGGGAGCCATGAGTTAAAATCAGATCATAGGATCTGTCAACAAGTTAACCATGGCTATTTGCAATCAAGCAATAATAGGTTTTAAAAACTTACAAACAAGCTAAAACATATACTCCTGTAACAAGGTTAACTGGATAGTTGGATGTAGGATTTATTTAATTTTAAATAAATAATTTCAAAAAATTAATTAAATAAAAAAATTATTTTCAAAAATAATAAAATAAAATAAAATTTAAAAAAATTCAAAATTAATAAAAAAATATTTAAAATTAAACCTAAAATTTTGAAAAATTAGGTTTCAACCAACCTAAATATCATTTCAAAATTTGCTAACTACTTTTGGAAATTTAATGTTATTTTATAAATAAAAATTAAATAAAAAATTAAAAAAGATAAATCAATATCTTTTTCAGATTTTAAATGTAATTTAAATAAATAAAATAACAAAATTTAAAAGTTAGCAAAATATCTTACATCTATTTAAAATTACATGATTATAGTTATCTTATTTTAAATTTAAATAAGGTCAAATTATTTTAAAAAAATTAATTTAAAAAATTTAATATCTGACCTTAAATTTAAAAATAAGATAAGATATAATCAAATTTAAAAATAAGATAGATAATTAAGCAAAATGATAGATATTTACTATTTTTCAAATTCAAATTACACTAATATCATGAATTAAATTTAAAAAATATTAATTAATTTAATTATGATAATTAGAATTGAATTAGGAATAGTAAATGTATAAATACAGAACTACACAAAAAATCGAAAGTTAAATCCATGAAATAGCATGAAAAATCGAAGAAAAACGAAAAAAATGCGAGCTGTACGGACGGTATGTTGTGCATACCCGTCCGCGCGCGCATAGGAGTGCACTGCCAAGGTTTCTCGGCGCAGGAGGGTCACCAGCATGATTTCCGCGCGCGGATGCTGGTTGCCCGATTCCTGATTTTTTCGAAACTTCAAAAAATCATAACTAATTCAAATTAAATCGAAATTGAGTTCTGTAAAAAAGTAACTTGCTTAATGTTTTCCATACTATCCAATAAAAATAATTCCAGAAACAGATATTCAATTATTTTTCACGAAAATTCACAAACATCAATCAATCATCATATAACACTCAATACAACATGATACCATCCAAAACATCAAACAATCGTTTTAAAGTCCAAATTTATTGCAAGCAAATCAATTACCATGGCTCTGATACCACTTGTTGGAAATTATTTTACCAGGATCTTAGATCTACTCACAAGTATGTTGATTAACACCTTAAATATGAACTTTCTAAAACGATGAAATAAACACATATAAAGTTTAGGAAACCTTACATTGGGTGCAGCGGAATTAAATGACTCCTTCCGTTCAGATCTCTAACCCTTGTATCCTTTATGTCGCAGAGTATTATCAAGATCTGAACCTGGATCTCTTTCTCTGATTCTTTGGTGCTGAAACTCCTTCTTGCTGATAGTCTTTCTTCACGATCTTCCTCACTATGATTGAGGTATCACTTGCTGTGTGTGGGCACTACTCTAATCACTAAGTGTTTCGAAATCTTAAGGAAGAAGAGAGAGAAGGAGTGGTCGGCCAAGGTAGAGAGAGAGAGGCTCAGGTTTTTCTGAATGAAAAGTGTAATTTTCCTAAAGTCTTCACTATCTATTTATAGCATTCCACTAGGGTTAGGTTTGAATTATTTGGCATTAAAATAATGAAAATATCTGAGGATAAATCCTATAAAAGTGGCCGGCCATGGCAGTATGGATTTGGGCCTCACTTTTTACAATTTTGCAGTTTTATCACTTTTGTATCTGATTTTCTCAAAAACGCCAATTTTCTAATTCAACCATTTAAATTCCAATTCTAACTATTTAATAACTATAAATAATTATTAAATAATATTGTCATTTATCATATTTATTAGTTGAACCATACAAAGTATCATAATTAACAAATATGCCCCTAATAACTCTTTCTTTACAATTTCGCCCTTACTTAATGAAAATTTCACAAATAGACATAGTCTAATTTGAGAATTATAATTGATTAATCAAAACCAATTATATGAGTCTTACAAGCAATATTATCTCAACTAGTGAGGGGACCATGGGTCTATATCACCGAGCTTCCAATAAGCAGATCAAGAATTTATTACTTAAATTCACTAACTTATTAATTCTTCGTTGAATCCACGCATAGAACTTAGAATTGCACTTTCAGTATATAGAATGCTCTATATGTTCCACCATATAGACACATCATTAGTTATCCATTATTATAATCCTAATTTGATCAATGATCCTCTATATGAATGATCTACACTGTAAAGGGATTAGATTACCGTTACACCCTACTATGTATTTTATCCTTAAAACACTTGACCCCGTATAAATGATATTTCAGCTTATGTGAAATGAGTACTCCACCATTTATTTTCGTTTGGTCAAGCTCGAAGGAGATCATCCTTTGCTTACTATTTCCCAGATAGAAGCTATAGATTCCATGTTTATGTTAGCGCTCCCACTCAATTGCACTACCGTGTTCCCAAAATATACGTATCACCCTGACCTAAAAGTAGGCTTAACTAACAAATCAAAGAACACGAATAGCCTCCTGAGATTGAGCCTAATCATAACAGGATTAAGATCATTTGATCTAGGATCAACTAGGCGATATTGACTTGAATAGATTTTACGGTAAGTTTAATAAATCTAAGTCAAAGTTCAATATCGGTCCCTTCCGATGCATACTCCATGCATCCAACCTGAGCTTTACTTTAACCAATATTCTGGAAAGAACATAACATTTCTCCAAATGCAAGTAAACTCTTGTTGTAGATTATCATATCAGTAAAACCCTGTGTCTGATAAATCTAGTAAACTTTATTCACATAGTCATGTTTACTTTCCAATGTGTTGACAACACAATAAACAGGATCAAATATGTGAAAAGGGTTTCAGATGAATTTATAAATCAAATAGACAAGCAATTGATAAGGTGAACCAAAACATACACAAATGAATGAAAAATACTTCTGTTTCTTTATTGATGTTGAATAAAATAGATTACATTGAAATGGAGTTTTATTTAGGGCATAAAACCCAACACGAGTGACATGATTTGGTAGATATCAAAGTTTGGGGAGCATGGTTTAGTACATAAACAATCACTGAAATAGTAAAAGTGAATGAAATTAAATAAAAGTCCTTAAATCCAACAATCTAAATAGTTCAGGGGGCATTTTAAATGACCTTAAAAGTTCAGGGGGCATGATTTGGTACATGTCGAAGTTCAGAGGGAAAAAATCCTAACTAGCGTTTTAAATAAATAAAAAAATTATCTCTTTTTAATTATTTTACCAAAACCCAATATTAAATCTTTTTTGTTTCTCCTTTTTTGTGTTTCCATAAAATAATTAAAAAATAATAATTTATTTATTTCAATTTTTGATAAAATTAAAATATCATAAGAAATATATGTAATTAGCTTAAAATTAATAATTTTTTAAGATTTAATCTTGTATAAATAAAATGATAAATTTTAGCTATAATTAATTTGAATTCAATTTGTACTGTTTAGTTGCCTGTGTTTTGGCACAAAATTGTTGGCGGGTAGCGGGTTTGGTTATGATTCCAGTTGATGTAGGGTCGTTTGGGGACTAATTTCTTCATTTGTTCTCACGAGTCACGACTGGGTGAGGAACAAAATATTCAAGCAGTGATATTGGTTTGGGCAATTTAGTTAGCACAAAATCAACTTGATGAGTTGGACAATGGCTCACAAAAAATAGACTTATACTAGTCACCAGCTCGATACTAGTAGTGTTTGACGAGTTGGACAATGAGCTTGAAAAACTCTTACTCTTAAAGGTTTTAACTTCAGCTTTAGTAATTGTATTTGTCGTAGTTAAACTTAATGATATATGAACAGAAACTTCTTTTTTAGGACAAACAAAACAACATCATATTTTTCTTTCTTCAACACTTGATGCTCATCTTTAGTTGATTCTTCTTCAATTTTTATTTAACATCAGCACTTTCACTTGTTGATTCTTGCAAATCTATATTTGACGAGATGATTTCCAATGACCTCAAATCCTTTTCTCACTCTGTAGCACCACATATTTCACTTGTAAATTCTTAGACTTACAATGCTTGCGAATCTGTATTCGAACTAAATTCTTACGCTCTCAAATCCTTTTCTCCCTCTGTTACAGCTCTTTCACTTGCTGGGACTTGCAATAGTTGTGAATCTGTACTTGAAGAGCTACATTCCAACGCGCTCAAAATCCTTTACTTCATCTGCAATACCAGCTCTTTCACTTGGTGATTCTTGCACTTGCAAATCTGTATTCGATGAGCTACATTCTAATACGCTTAAAATCTTTTTCTTCCTCTTAAACACCAGCACTTGTACTTGTTGACTCTTGGGATCAAATATGTGAAGAACTACCATCTTACGACTCAGCCTCTTGTTCAATTTCCTACCATTTTGTATCTAAATTCCTCAACTTGTTTCAGACACTCATCAATACTTTTCTCAACATTTACTAGCTTTGTAAATCAAAATGAAATATAAGTTTTATTATTGGAAATCAGAACATTTACTTTATTTTCTTAAAGAATACTTTCTTTCTCTATAGTTTATAACATACATTCAAATAGTACATCTTATTATCTGTTGAATTGTTGGTGTATATATAGGTGTACATTTTTGTTGTAGTAACCATTTTTTTTATCGCTGTTGTTGGCAGGACAAAAGGGACATATAAGTTTTGTTTGATTGCATAGGTTAGGTGGTGTTTACAAGACTCAAAAAGTGTGGGAGAATAACAACTGCTGCTGCAGCAAGCAAGTTTGGCCAAATATTGCCGAAAACAATTTCAAAGATAGATAAAATTTATCCCTAAGCTTTTGGAACTCAAGAGTTGCACCCTTAATGCAATTGTTTGTGTCACGGACTAAACTTTTGGGGCCTCTAATATTTATTAATCTAAGTAAAGTACTACTGTTATTATTTATTGATTTTGAATCAAAACGAGATAACCCCTTATCAAATTGCACAAATAGTAGAATAGTATCTTTATATATAAATATATATATATATATATATATTTATTGATTTGAAAGTGCATGAATTAGGTGATTATGTATTGATTTGGAATCCTACATTTGGGTAAATTTGAAATTCAATATAACAGTGGACATAAGAAATAAATAAAGTTGGAATCTAGTCTATCATTTTCTATTAATTATTTCAATTGAGTTTTTAAACCTCAAAATTACAAATGATTAAAAAAGATACATTCTTAATCTTCTTTCATTTTATAGTTATGGATCTAATTTAATCCAATGACACCCAAATCTTTATTTTGAAAAATAATTTGATGTGTTGTAATTGTATGCCCATACTCACATCTATAATTTTAGAGTGATTTTAGAATGTCATGTCATCTCTTCATACTTCTCCTTTATATATAGATATTGATATGTATATATTAAGACATAATTAAAGCCAACCTTATAAATCAGAATAGGAGGATTCAATCTGAAACAGAATATATATATGTTCATGAAAAATACACAAAAACAATCATATATATGAAAACACACGACAGCGCCCACACAAAACAGAGTTAAGACTCAAATAAATCGATCAGTTTGCCACAACACATAGGGTTGAAGAATACCAATACCATATATCATATCATATACCAGACAGGGAGTAGAGAAGGGGAATAAATTAAATAAGAGATGTTGAGGGTGAAGTAGTAGTACAGGATAACTTCATATTTAGCTTCATCCTTACCTTCTCTAAAAACAGGAAGGTAATGTAACTCCATGGCAGACAAAAGCCAATACCACATAAACAATCACTAGCAAAAGGATTATAAGAGCAATCCTGCAAGAATGCATAATAAAGAATTCAGTTAGTACATTACACTCCAAACTAGTGAACAAGAATAAACATTATGAAACTGAGCTGAATTTCACATCTTTATTCAATTTTGAAGAGCTTGAGTTGATGGGCATTGCATTAGTTGTCATTAAATTAGTTACACATTCAAGAAATACGTTCCAACACAATTTCTTATTGTACTTCTTATTCAAATAAATAAAGAAGTAAAAGTAAATTAGAGAAAGAAAAAAAAAGGGCTTTAGATTAGAAACATACGTGAGCTTCACATTTCTCCACCATACTGTGCTTCTAAAACGACGAGCTTGTTTTCTGAATCTGAAGGTGTTTCCTTGCATATTAGCAGTTTTATCAACTAGCAACTCTAACCGATCGCCTCTTTCTAATACCTTGTCAATATTCTCTATCATGACATTTCGAACCTACGTTTATACAAACCAGAAATTTAAAAACATATCAATAATAAAACAGGTAAATTTATTTACCCATCAACAGTTGGTAATAAGCTCAATACATAAAACATAATTACTTGTTTTATTAGAATTCAGCAAAATCAAAGATTCAAAACGATGTTATTATTCATCTTTTATAAACATAGGTAACCAAAACTAAATGGTCCCAACCAACGAAGTTTGTATCAAAATCTCAACATGAGCTGTTGGATTCACCATTAAGAAAAAAAACATTCAACTATACCTGGCTCATTTCACCTTTAAGGCGGTTTATCCTATCGGCATTTGGATCACTTGAGTAGTATTCTATCTGTTGGCTCAAAACCCTCGAAAACTCATCATTCATGCCATAAGCCTGGGCTGAATGAACTGCACGGCCATAAGTCCTCACAAATCTTTGATGAATATCCTCTAGAAAGGCAAAGGGTATTCTTCCTGCACAAATTCAAAGCCGTACAATTTAAATTCTTTTGATATTATTAGATTGTTCGTACTGTTTTCTTATTTAATTTGATCAAGTAGAGTGATATTCCGTACAAATTACCAGACCACACGAACAATTTTTAAACTAGAGAAAAAAAAAAAAAAAAAAGAAAGAAACTCAATCAAATTGGAATACATACAAAATAACACTACGCAACAAAATCACATGCTCAGAAGTCAGAACCTGAAATTCGACTGTATAAAAACAAAGAAAGCCACCAAAAAAATACAATTTGGAAGAGTGTAGCATATCCCAGAAACATAATTTAAAACCAATAAAATACTAAAAAACTATAAATTTAAATTTCAAAATTGCTAAGACGAATAAACCAATAAACCATAGACAAAGGAAATTACAGCAATCAAATCATCGAAAGAAGCCGAAAACGAAAAAAACAAAAAAAGAAAAAACTTAAGTTGAGTAGGGATTAGGGACTTACGACCGGCGCCTTCGTCGGCCATACAGAGGACGGTGAGGCCATCGGTTCTCCTAATGTGGAATATGTATCGATCCTGAGAGTAAGAGACATTGGAATCATTATTACCAGGGATTTTCTCAAGGATTTGCCTGGCGATGGCGCCAGCGTTGGTCGATGTGGCACTGAACTCCGCCAGCACCACCGATCCCCTAGCCACCAATGCGAACAGTATCGCCATATTTAATCTCTTTCTCTGTTTTCTGTAGATTTTTTCCTGAGCTTAGAGAATCAGAAAGAAAACTCTCTTTACTTTTTCAAACCTTTACTTTTCCTTGACGAATCATTTAAAATACAGCAGCGTTGTAACACAATATAATCTGAAATATATAGAAAATTTATCAATTCAAAATATTTGAGCGAGAAAAAAAAAACAAATAAATTTGAAGAGGACATGAAAACACATACATAAATACAAACATACATCTTTCATAAACAATGGAATAGTTATAACAAATTAGTAATTAGAATTCCACTGATATCAATCGTTAACAAATAAATATAATTAGTCGCCAAGTTCTATATTTTAACAATCGCATTCCATAGCAATCTTTCAACTTAAACAGGCTACTCTCTAGAGTTAATTTTCGGTTAATTTTTTAGCTTGGATGTGATCATGGACTACCTGGAATCTTTACATGCCTTGAGGTGAATTTTCATTCGTGGCTTCTAATTCAGTGTCCTAGATCAGATGTTTAATATGTTGCCACTTATCGAATTATATCATGAATTTGGACTTGACCAAACAGTCTATTAGAGTGTCCTGGTACTTTCAAACCCATTGTGGGACTCAATTCTCCAATGCTTACAAGAACATCCACATTAAAAGAATCAAACAAGATTGAATTGATAACCAAATAAAAAACTTTGTCCACTTTTTATACGATTTTTTTACCAAAGAGAATGAAATGAAAAGAAGACTAACTAAACATTATCATAATGTCCATTCCTGTACTGCAAAAGTAAACATGAAACTATATAAATGCATATAATGGATCAAAATGAATATCATATATGCATACACTTGAATATACAGATATATGTAATAACTAAAAAATGCATCAAACCCAAATATTTCACATAACAACTTCAAGGGTGAGAAGAGTAAAATATACATTCCAAGTACAATATCATGCATGTGACCATTGGCAATGCCATACTAGAGACCCGTCAGCTAATTTGGCAATACATAGCTGTCTGTCTTCACATGAAGCAAGTTTAAAAAGGGCAGAGAAAGCAGATGAAGCTTAACCGGGCTAACTTACCACAAAATACAGGCTTTGGGACTGAAAATGCAGAGCAACATTACCCTTGAATTATAGGCGAAGAAACAAACAAAATGCTACATATTGACAAACAAAAAGACTCCATGGATGAATAAGTTCCCGTACAAAAAGACAGAAATATGGGAAACAACCCATGAAGATGCACCACATGTATCAACCAAAAGGACCTCATATAAACTTAATTTGCAATAAATGAACCAAGCAGAAAAAAACAACTCAAAATCTTTTGAGAACATAAGAATAATAGAAAAATCAAAGGCGCACTGAATTCATATACGAAAATTCCTCTGGTGTGCAATAAAAAAAGGCAAGATATGGAAAGCCTGTAATGATCCATCATAATAGGAGGAAACGCATTCAAATAAATGTCAGATGTTTTGAGCAGTAAACATACAAAGTACACAAATTAATCGCCTGAATCAATTGGTCCTAAAATCGTTTGAAATTTAGGGTTTTAAACTTTGAAATCCTAAAACTAAACATACAAATTTTATTTTCATAACTCAAAATTGGAAAAATTAATTGAAATTACCTTTGTTAGAGGATCTCACGCTTGCGCCTGAAGCAATCGATCTCAGAGAAAGAATGACACTGTCGCCTTAATCATGGACGGAGCTGAAGGAAGTCTCAACTGAATTTTTGGTTGAAGAATGGAAGGGAGGAAGATGATGGAGTAGGCGTGAGATCCTTCCTAATTCGTTGTCCTAATTTCTTTCTTTTTTTTTTTTTTGATCGTGTAACAATTATTTGATTGGGGAAAGAAGGCTCTATTATTTTATTGGACAATGCTGAGTTGCAGAGTATCTGAAATAGACTGTACAGTCTGTACTTAACATTCTTTCAAATTTTGTATACGTGTTAAAAGTTTTGTGGTCTCTCATTTTAACATATTTTAATAATACAATAATTATTTTTATTTTTAATTTTGGATATTATTTCATATTCTCATTTTTATTATTTTTTTATTTTACTGTCATAACAGATCACTAACAGGTAAATATTTTTTTTAGGAAGAAAATAATTAATTAAATATTTCTTTTGGAGGTTAATTAATTAAATATTTAACAAGACTTCTTTTAGCAATTAATATTTATAAATATTTTTTTTATTTATATTTAAATCTTTACTCTAATTATTTTTAACAATTAAGCCATTAAATTACAATATTTACATAAAATTTATTTTTTTTACAAAAATTAAATTTCTTTTACACAGATTAAAATTCTCTTCTTATAATAAATTTTTAAATAATTAATTATTTTTAAATGATATTTAATTATTTTGTTACAATTAGATGGACTAAGAATGAAGCCTCGAGCTAGTCAATCGATAACAAGTGTAGCCATTTTTTTTCTAAAAAAATCTTCAACTTATTTCACTTTTTAATTTTTAAATATTTAAATAAAAAAATTAAATAATTAAGTGTAATAATTTAAAATTAAGATTACAAGTATAATAAAATTTAAATTATGAAATTATATATATGTGTATAATTTTAAATTATAAAAAAATTTCCTATAAAATTTTAAATAATTAATGCAAAAAAATAAATTGCTAAAAGATCCTTATATAGTAATAAATTACAAAAAATTAATTAATAATTATAATTAATTTAATTTTAAAATATTATTAATCTTAATTAAAGTTTTATAAGGAAATAAATTATTAGGTTACTTTCAGGTTACAAGTTATTTATTATTTATTTTTATTTAATTTCCAAATTAATCATAATCATTTAATAGTAATCTAACGGCTTAAAAAAAAAATGTAACCATGATGGTTACATTAAAAATGTAACCATTAAAACTTGGGTTAATTTCACAAATGCACAAAAATAACAAAAAAATAACAAAAATACGGTTTCACGGAATTTTAAACATTTTTACGATTTTTTTGATTTTATTTGCATAAAATACGGTCTTTTTATGTTGAAATTTTGTTCATTTGTTGTTAATTTTTTGTTATATGTATGTTATTTTTTGTTGTTTCTTTGTTGTTATTTTGATGTTATTTTCATGTTACTTTTATGTTGTTTTCTTGTTGATTTTATGTTGTTTTCGTGTTATTTTTTGGAAAACCGTAAAAATGTAAAAAAATATTTTTTGAACGTAAAAATGTAAATATTTTACAAAAAATGGTGCTTTATGTAATTATTCCTTAAAACTTCTTCCTTATATAATTATGGGTGCGTTTGGGATAGCTTTTAAGAAAGCTAGAAACACTTTTTTAAAAATCTATCATTCAAAATGTGTTTGGTAAAATTAGAAAACTAGCTTTTTTAAGAATTTAAGAAAAAATTTCAGCTTTTTGCAAAAGTTGGCCAACACCAACTTTGGGAAATTAGCTTATACGGAAAGCTATTTTGTTGGTTTAATGAATATTTCACTTGACAAAATTACACTCCTTCTAATTATAAAATTCCTTTTTTACCATTTTATTTTAAGATTCTCTTCTCCCCAATATATCTTTCTCTATCATTTTTATGTAATCGATGATATTTATGTAATTTATTTTATTATTATTATTATTATTAGTACAAGTCTAACTAATTATTTTATTATATATATATTTTTTAAAAAAATATTATAAGAAAAAAAATTATTGTAATTTGTAATAAAATAAAAAATAATTATAAATATATATTAATATGTATGAATTTATTTAAATAAATTAGATAACAAATATCATACTTATTTTTACTTATTTTGGTAATTGTATATTTAATAGTTATTCAATCATCTAGCTTATTAAATACTTATATACAATTTTTTCAACTTACATCTATTTTAAAATTATATTTACTAAACACTCAGCAGCTTTTTTTCTACAACAACTTTTTCTCACAGCACAGCTACAGCTGCTTTTTCTCACAGCACAGCTGTGCCAAACTGGCCCTATGTCCATTTTGTTAAGTTTTATTTTTTTTAACGTTAAAAATTACTATTTTTACCTTTGAACTTTGATCAATACAAAATTTGCTTCCTTTTATTAAAAAAATAATTTTGATAAAAAGTTAGAAATTAAACTAAAACAATATTATGTTTATTTAAATAAAATTTAAATTTTTGAAGAAAAAAGAGAGACTCAAACTTGTTCTCGTAAAATTTAGTTTTTATAAAAATTGAATTTTTAATATTTTTTTTTACATTTAAATAGATTTTTTAATAAGAAAATAAATAATTTTTTAAATCGCTTAATTAGTTTTAAATTTTTTTTTTAATTTTCTTAATCATTCAAAATGACTTTTTTTAAGATCTAAATAATTTGACTTGACTGTTGTAATTTTCATTCTCTCAATTGAAAGATTTTCTTAATTTATTTATGTTAAAATTTGAACAACTAATTAAATTAATTTTTTTAAAGAGTTGATCGGGTCAACCCGCCAACCCGGTCAATCCGGCCAACCCGTGACCCGTCAACCCGCCAACCCGGTCCAGGTTCGGTTTCATTTTTTTGAACCCGAAACCCGCCAATCCGAAATCCGGTAAACCCGCTCGATGTTTAGAACTACAACAAAACTTTTTTAAAAAACGAGACTTGTTGCGCGAGTCAACTTAGAGAGCTTGTTCGGAAAATTTGTTCCATTACTTATTTTCGGTATTATCGACCATTAATATTTTACATTTTAGGAATACTTGACAATATGAGAAGAGACAATATATTAGAGTAGATAATATGAAATTAAAAGGATGACTACATTATGGAACAAGCATGAGGGTTATCATCACTGAACATGGAGGTGGCCTGGTCATCAACGATACTATTACTACTGTTGTGCTCTTGATAATAATTAGCATGATAGCCAAAATCATGAACATTCTGAAAGAATTGATCGGATGGGACAATGGGAAATATTGAATCATATAAGGTTATTGATTCATCATTGTTAGGCTGATGCTGATGTTGATTCTGATAGTACTGTTGGACTACTGTTGAGTTGTGTTGATACTCTCGGCTGTAAGGCCACATCTCAGCCTTTCTTCCACTTCTTCTTACTGTCTTTAAAATCCTCTCTTGGTCAGCCCATCCCATTACTGTCACCTTTTGCAAGTTCATATCCACGTCAACTTTATCCACTCCTGAAATCATCATAATATAATTATCTATAATTAAGAAATAACTCAACCTATATTTATATAAAAATAAACATTAAATTAACTGTTATGACAATATACCAATACCTTCTAAGTTTAGAAGAGCTCTCTTTATCTTGCTTTCGCAACCACCACAATCCATATGAACTATCAATTCCATCTGTACAGTACGTGTGTAATAAAACCATAATCATCATAATTGATCAATTTGATTAATATGTACCTAGTCTTTGCTACGTACATTTTTTAATGACATGCACCTATCTATAGCTAGCTACATATACAAATTTAGTGTCATGACACATTTTAAAGACATGCAATACATTTGAGAAAATAATACAAAATATGAGACAAAACATACCCTAAACAAGTTACAATAATAATTAGTAATTAAACTGAATATATTAAGCTCCTGATGATATAAGTGGCTTGCATAAATATACATATGATTGAGGAGTGAGATAATATATTAATATGTGATAATTACCGTAGAGTTGGAAGAATTGATAATCTTAGGTTTCCTTTGCCAAATATACCCCATAATTGTATGTCTTTAGTCTTCTAATTAATATATTGAGAAAGATATATTAGATACATATATTTGCTGTTATATTGGCCCCGTTATATATAGACAACATAACATGCATGCATGAGTGAAGAGAGAAGCATCTTTTTCTTTTTCCTAAGGGTATATACCAATATTTTGCAAAGGTAACCGGGATAAGAAAGAATATTTTTTTACCCATTTATGTCCCCACACACCACTATAAATATATATAGATGTAAACACACACACACACACATATAATATCGCGCCAAATCCCAGTGATCAACTTGGTTGCTCAGAGAGATTTTGGGAATAAAGGGCATGGCAAGTGCTGCAAGCTGGGGACCTAATAAGGAATATCTCATAGAGTATCTGCGGGTACATACCTTTACAAGAAAAGGAAAAAGATACACACCACTCATGAAAAGAGAATCTCTGGGTCAAATATACTAGCTATACTAGTGTGATATTGCAATTAGTTTTACATAGGATAGAATTACTTATTCATAAGTGTATAAAAAGTGCAAATATGAGATTTGAGTTTGGACTCAAAGGGTTACCCAGTTTTGTGCGACGGTGTTAAGTCGAGCCGAATTGGCAGGCGGATTAGTGTAGTGTCACTTTAGAAATTATTTAATTAAATAAATATTTTTATTTATTTATTAATTATTTTTTAATACGTTTTTTCGGAACCAGGTGATGATTACAAAAAACGTGCTTTACATTTAATTAGGTGGAATAGAAAAATTACAGACTTTCTCTTCGTTTTCTTTTCCAATGAAAAACATAAAAAATAATGAAAAAGCCTTCAAATTGTTATAAATATTATTAATTATGTGGATGTCCAAATCTTTTATTTATTACCATTAATTGTAATCAACATTCATCTTTTTCTTAGTTTCTCTTTTTCTTAGTTTCTTAATATCTCACTCTTGTATTTGTATAAATAGGGGTTCACCCCATTGGAATAAACAACTCAGAAATTCTCACACTTTCTCTTTCTCTCTTCATCTTCTTCTTTCTTCTCATCTACTTTATATTATTTTATATTATTTTATAACACGTTATCAGCACGAGTCTCTGCCCAAGCTTCAAGCATGAGTCTCTGCCCAAGCTTCAAGCATGAGTCTCTACCCAAGTCCCAATGTAAGTATCTTGTTAAAGTTCTTGAATTGTTTCAAAGTCAAAATACACTAAATATATATTTATATATATACTCCTCTGACTGAAACAATTTCAAGAATCATTTGGTTTCTTTTTTCTTTTTATCTATATATCTATATATTATATATGTGTATATATTTTTATATATTTATTATTGATTTCATATATATAATGGTCTTATCATTCATAATATTTACAATATATGTGTGCCTATGATATGATAGAGAAAATCTATATAAATTATACATATATCCAGAAGATTATGTATCATCGATAAAATATTGCATATATCCTAAAGATTATGCATCGTCGATAAAATATTGCATATATCCTAAAGATTATGCATCATCGATAAAATATTGCATATATCCTGAAGATTATGCATCATCGATAAAATATTGCATATATCCTGAAGATTATGCATCATCGATAAAAAATTGTATATATCCCGAAGATTATGCATCCTCGATAAAATATTGCATATATCCTGATGATTATGCGTCCTCAATAAAATCTTGCATATATCCTGAAGATTATGCAAACGTAATATTCATTATATAGTTGATGGATATATAATGAAAGAGATGAATACATATTTATATATATGTTCTTGTATTCTTTGAGGGCAATGAAAAGTAATCTAATATCGATATAGATTTTGACAAACATTTCCTGAAGTAAATATTTTATATTTGTCAAAAAAAATGATTGTATTTATGTGAATACAACTAAAGAATCATTAAAAATGATTATTATTGATGCAATTTTATAGTGGGTTTTGAATATCCAAAAAGAATATTAAGAAAATTGCATTGAAACATCAAAGTATAAGAATAACAATGAGCATGACTAATGTTATTTAAATACATGAGGCATGTATTTATTGTTCATCATTCCCTGCAGAGAATGATACGAATTGAAGTCAATTACTTTTAAAGATTCCTCGTATTAGTCATGTTATTATACATTGTTATTACTTGCAATGTTGGAAATTATTGAATCTGACATATATTAAAAATTAAATTTTGCATACATCTTGGAGACTATGCAAAAATTGCATTCATATATTCTTTGAAATATCGTAAAAGAAATTGTTGAATAATTTCTTATATTTTTATGGATGAACAAGTAATAAATTTTTAAGAAATTTATAATAATGTTCTACTTGTTCAACGTCATTCCCCGAAGTGAATGTAATGATTTTAAATAATCAATGACATTATTTACTACTCAAATATTTCCAGAAAAAGTGGAAACAACTAAAAGATGAGATACCACACATAATCAAAGTGCATGAAATTTATATATCATGTGTGGAATTTAATAATAGTGGTCGCGTACCTGTAGTACGGACATACTTATAATCAAGATAAAAGTATACTTGATTATTGAATAGAATGTGAATTGTACAAATTTATTGTACATTTAGAATATATAAATATCATTCCCTAAAGAGAATGAATAGACATGAAATTCTATTTCAAAGAATATAGATTTCACATATATTGGCAATGCCAAAAGCAAATTAATATATACATATTTTATTATTTCTTGAAATCAATAGTTTCAAACTATTGTTAGTACAGGATATGTAAATATATAGTTACCATATAATTCAGTTTGCATATTCCCAAAAGTGGATATATAATTTACTAATATTTGTTTGTGATCCAATATAATCAAAGTGATAAAGAATCACAAAATGATTAGTTGAAAAGCTTCCTGAAGAAGTCTTACATACAATTGCTACTTTGAGTATTAAAATGTCTTTGTATGTACCTAGATGTGTAACTTTTATCTAGTTATGAAAGTGATAATAAATAACTTATTATATGTACTTGTTGTACATTTAAATATATAATATATCAAGTCATGATAATTAGACTGATGAATAGTCTATTAATAAATTAGACGACTTGTTAAAAAGATACCAGGAAAAATGAATGATATATTATGGTTATATCTATTTGACCATTACAATAACATGATGAAGTTGTCATGTATCTTTTAAATTATACACATCATTGAATTGATGATAGTGATTCCTGAAGAAATATAAAGTTTGATAAACATAATAGTGACTCCTAAAGAGTGTATATGTTTTGGAGAATAATATAATTATATTATTCGTGTATATAAAATGAAACTTGTAATGAGTATGTTGTAATGAATTTACATTACCTTTTGAAAGTTTCATTGAAATACAAATTATAGTGAACCTGAAGTTCATGAATTGAATTATTTTGACATGATCAATCATATGCAATAAATTGTCAAAGAATTTGACTAAATTTTGTTGAAGAACCAGAAGATTCTTCTCATTGTTAATTTATAAGGCTCAAAAGAAGAATGTGCATATATTTGCACATAGAAAATATTTAAATTATATTTCTTTAACAGTCTTGAGCCATTATTAGATTTTTATTGCATAGTTTCTTATCGATGTGATAAGATTATATAATCATGCATTTACAAAATGTGTAAATTTATGTATTTCTAATTATACACGTATGACTCATTCTTAGAAATGAATTAAGTTCATAAGGATTGAACTTGAAACTGAAGTTTATTGAACCTGAAGTTCAATGTCATATAGTATATATGAGTTTAAACAAATATTGATTCATTGTGATATACTGAAATCCCTACAGGTATATTAATATTATTAGATATCACAATTTTTAAAATTTCTCTCGATCAGGGGGAGAGAAGCAGTTGGGATCGATGATAATTTTTGAAAAATGATCCTTGCACAAAGTATATAAGAACAATATAGTTCAAAATGATATATACCAACTACAAATCAATATTATTCAAAGTTGAGATAGAATGAGTTGAAAACGCCTGAAGCGTAAATGAACAATGTAGAAATTATTAATAAATGTTCATTTGATTTGCCCTGAAGTTGTTAAATCTAGAGGTACTCATGGAGATACCTTAATGTTATAAAGTATTAAAATGATAACCGTGATGAAAACGGTACTCGAAAAGACTCCCAAGAGAAGTTAGACATAACACATTTGATCATAATTGAATCCCTGAAGTGATTCTATATAGGTACCTATAAATGATAAACATATTTGAAAAATATGTAATTTAAAGAGATCTCTATAAGTTATGTCAATATGGGAGGAAATTATCATTTATTGAAATTTTTGTCGACAATAAATATTGAATGTTTGCATATGCAATAAACTAACATGAGATAGCAAGGATCATGGTATTAGATTTGTCGAGAATCATCGACATACATTTTGATTTTTGGCCAAAATATTATGACGCAATCCAGGCAAATTTACTCACATAAAGTGAAGTAAGACCTGTAGGGTGTGCAAATAAATATTTCTAATGAGAAATTTGCATATATGTATTTGTACATAATGAATTGTTGTACAAAATTTGCATAGACATGAGATTGATTGAAGTAAGGCTTAAATATTGAGAAAATATAATCATGATTTGATTATAGCCTGGAATATATTTTATGAGGATTTATAAGCGTCACATAAATGTTGCAACAAAAGGTTATTTATTTGGAGCTCCTAATATAGTGAGAATGTGAAATAAGCCTTATCTAAAAATTCTAGAAGAATTTAATACATGTCTTAAGTGATATAAATTCAAAGTCGCGCGCACTATATGACAAAGATCTTTGTATGAAATAAAGACATGTAAGTAAATTATTATTTGAAAAATACCTATGGTTGTCTATGCAATATAAATACATAAATTATACGTTGTGATAGACTCTTGAAGAGTTTTTGATTAATTGAAGAACAAACTTTTATTTCTTTTGTATTTCGAGAAATACTATTGTATAAAGTTTGTTCATTAGTATTGAAGTCCTGAAGTACTTCATATGTATCAAGAATTATAGATATATGATCATTTGATATGGAAATTAAGATCATAAAACAAGATGGAATAAATATATGGTATTGGAGTACCATCATTGTCACAAATGAAATTTATATTATCATTAATGTGTTATGTTCATATCTACTTGAAATTTTAAATTTTCGTATGAACAAACTTGTGTACACACATGAATGATACAATTAGTTGGATAAAGACTATTGTTCCACGAACCCCTCATCTATAATTTAGAAAGTCCATACATACTCTGGAAGAGTTATAGAAAATATATGATCAAAGATTATATATGGTGATAACAATAATCTTATGAGATATATTATCACCAAAAGAATTATGGATCATATGTGCATGAGGGGGAGACATATTCATGTTGCACTCTTTTTTTCCTTAGTTCAGGTTTTGTCCCTATGGGTTTTCCTGGCAAGGTTTTTAACGAGGCAACTTGCAAATAATTATGAATATGAAATATATATTGTACTCTTTTCCTTAGCTCAGATTTTGTCCCACTGGGTTTTTCTGGCAAGGTTTTTAACGAGGCAACTATAAATCATGTTAACATACTTGCATTTTATGAAGCAAGTAGAAAATGTGTGTGAGTGAGATCATTGGCATAGCATATTCGGGAAACATATGGATTACACTCAATAAAGAAGTATCAACCCAAGCAATTCTCTATGGATAATACTGCTTGCATCGTTCAACTAAAAGGAGGTACATTGAAGGAGATAGAGTTAGAACACATTCCACGAAATTCTTCTTTATACGCTTCAAGAAAATAGATATTGGTGTTCAACATATTTAATCAAGTGTCAATCTTGTAAACTTATTCACAAAGTTATTACCAACATCAACATTTGAGAAGACGGCAGATAAGATCGAAATTCGTCGATTAGAAGATCTCCACAAATGCTTAAATGAGGGGAAGTTAGTTTACACTATACTCTTTTTCCTTTGATCAAGTTTTCAGCAAGATTTTTAATAAGGCAGTTATTATGGACATCCAAGGGGGAGTGTTATAAATATTATTAATTATGTGGATGTCCAAATCTTTTATTTATTACCATTAATTGTAATCAACATTCATCTTTTTCTTAGTTTCCCTTTTTCTTAGTTTCTTAATATCTCACTCTTGTATTTGTATAAATAGGGGTTCACCCCATTGGAATAAACAACTCAGAAATTCTCACACTTTCTCTTTCTCTCTTCATCTTCTTCTTTCTTCTCATCTACTTTATATTATTTTATATTATTTTATAACACAAATAACTTTTATCTTCACATGCTTTTAAGTTTGATACTCAATGGAAAGCTATAAAAATAAACAAATAAAGTAAAAACCTCTAATATATAATTAGAAAAAACAGGACAGAATTTTTCGAAGAGAAAGTCCTTCGCGATAAAATTATTATTATGTCACAACCGAAGTTAAAGGCTCCTACTTTTGACTTCTTGTTATAAAACTTTTAATGATACTTCCATATATGTGAAAACCAAAGACTATCTTTCCAAAACAATATCCATGATAAATGGTTATTTTCCTAGTATAGTATTGGACATTTAATGATCGAGTTGTAGGCAAATTTCAAATGGATCAGACGAACTTTATTCTTTTCTTTTTCTTTTTTTGAGAAAAACAATCTCATTAAAATATGGCCACCTAAGAAGAGAGCTCAAAGAGGATATCATGATCAATATCCAAGTCACCAAATTGTATTTGCAGTTGTATGTGCTACTATATTAGCAATTCTGCTCCACAATGATAAAAACTAACAAATATCATGGAAAGAGACCGTGTATTGTTTCCAAATTGTATTTGGAAATTCATATTGTGAAATTGGAATTAAGAGTATAATTTTGAGTAATTATAAGATTTGAGGTGTTTGTTCAACTAAATAATTACACTTTAATTATGTAATTGAGGGTCATATATATTTTATAATTGACCTTATGAGTATAAGTACACTATGTAATTACTTAATATTACTATTTTTAAATAATTAATATTATTAAACTATATAATTACTAACTTCCCCAATTTTTTTTTTTTTTGAAAAATATGTACTAACTTCACCAATTATGAAATTAAGAATTCATATGTAATTACTAAACATCTAAACACACAATATATAATTACTACTTTAATAATTACACTACCTATGAAGTTTTGGAGTTAACAAAGACACAAATTTTACAAGGAATTACAAGTTTATTTTTTTTTTAATAAAAACTATATTAGGTGGATTTATTTTAAAAATAACAACAAATTTTATTTTAGAAATACCTTGTTACGTCATTCAATATTTAACAGTGGAAAAAATGGCTGTCAACCCAACAATCAAGTTTTATAGCATAATAAGTAACGTGTATTTTGCTGGATTTATCGTCTTGTAACTGGTAGATTCCTATGTGTGACAATAGGGAAAAAAAATATAGATATTTAATATTTATGATTATAGAATATTGAGCAATTGCTAATTAAATACAATTAAATTGCAATAAAAATGAAAAATGGCCGGTTTCAGTGTCAAGAACCCCAATACCAACATAAATAAATAAAGTTGTTCAAAATAAATAAAGAATATTGCTTTTAAAAGAAACAACAAACACTATTCCTACTTTATAATTTTTATTACATTTTTGGAAATAATTAAAATTAGACTTTATATATATTGAATAAATTAATGGTTTTTTAAATTGTTTCTTTTTTTTTTTTTAACATTTTTGTATTTTTTTTAAAGAAAGAAAGAAAATTGTCTAATCTTGCTGATTGGATGCTGTTTTGCTCAAAGTTGTTGGCATAAATCTTCTTTGAGTTCAGTTGCTTTCTTGGGAGGGAAGTTCTCAAACTGGTTTGACTTGTGTGTTATGCCTACTAATGTAGAAGTTAGAGAGGAAGCCGTCATGATTTGTTGGGCCATTTGGAATGCCCGTAACGCGTTCATCTGGAAAGGTAAGAGCACTTCAACTTCGGATGTAATTTTATCTGCTAGAGTCAACCTTAATCAATGACAAAATACTCAATTGAAAAAGAAATCCTTTGTTTTTGGCTTCGGGTGAGAATGAAGGAAGGGAGCAATGGTCTAAACCGGTTAATAATATGATTAAGGTCAATGTGGATTGAGCTATATTTTTGAATCAGAAGGCTGGTACGGAGCTGATGGAGTGGCTCGCGATTGTCATGGCCATCTTGTCGAAGCTTTTTCTTGTAGCAAACCGGGCTTTCTAGAGGCTGCTGTGGTGGAGGCGATAGGCATTAAGGAGGCTCTTAGTTGGATTAAAGACAAGAAGTGGAATGAAGTGCAACTGGAAACCGATTGCCTTCTTGCTGTACATTCTTCGATTCTGTTGCGTTCTCCTTTTGGAAGGGTGATTCAAGAGTGTAAGGAGTTGTTTGATTCTTTAAAATTTGTTTAGATTCAATTTGTTAAACGTTCTGCTAACAAGGCTGCATATTATATGGCTCATAACTCTTGTTTTCATTCAGTTCGTATATTCACCGAGAGAAATGCTCCGGCGGATATTTCGAATATTGTATTGGTTGATGCAATTTGCTAATAAAATATCACCATTTTTTCTAAAAAAAAAAAAAAACTCCAAAAGTATGTCAATATAGAGAAATTTTATTTTTTACGAATTGATTTTTTTTATTTAAAAACATACGTTCTTCAGTAAAAATAGTAAATTGTTCGATATTTTTTTTTTGTTGTTTTATATCTTATTTATTATCAATTTATAGTTATCATAATGTTGGTTTTTTTAAATTTTTTTTTTGTTATTTTATAATTTATTCATATTTGTTGTGAGATTAAATGTTTTTTTGTTATTTTTTAGGTTTTTTTTTTTTTTTTTTTTTTTTTTTTTTTTATGAATTGTAATTCCATTCAACTTAAAACAACTTTACAATCTAATGTCTATCCCAATCTGTTAAACTTGGTCAAGACAGCTTCTAAATACAAAAATTAAAGGCTATCAAACCAATCTCTATCTTCACTATTTATCTTTTTACAATTCAAACTTGTAACTCTATATTTAATGCTATGTTTAATAATCTGTATACAATTCTCCGCCATGGCATTCCAGTAACTATCATTTCATTCTTCCAGATCTGGTATACCAGACCAGCCACCATAGTTGTTATGACTTGCTTCCTTAATTTTGATATTTTAGCTCGAGATATCCAGCGAAGCAGTTATACTATATGCTTAATATTATTAACTCTCCATCCCAGCCATTCTTTCAATTTTTCAAGGCATTTCACACTATACACACATTCAAAGAATAATTGTCCAGTTGATTCTGCAGTTGCCCATAAAGAAGACATTGTGTTTTTTGGCAGATATAATGGGCAACTAACATGTCTCTTATTTGAAGTCGGTTTTGAATCCCCAACCATAAAATAAAGATGTGTTTTGGCACATTACATCGACTCCATACTTCTCTATGCCAAGTCACTTTTTGATGGTCTGAACATAGTGCCTTGTACCCTAAAGATATACTATACTTCTCTGTTATGAGAGATTGGAGGATAATTTTTTTTTTAAAAAATTTCTCTTTAATGCCCACAATGTGCCGCCAATAACAATAATTTTTAGTTGTTTTCTTTCATTTCTTATTTTTGCTGATAAAAAATTATTTTTATAAGTTTAAAACTTTAAAATTGTATTTTAAAAAAATTAAATTTATAAAATTGTAAAAAAGAAACAACGTGGCCATAAAAATGTAATAATTAATATATATATCTTTATATATTAAAAGTGTCTATCTAACGACATTTCTTGGTTTAACAGAATATACTTTAAAAATAAAAGAATATTGTGTTAAATTTAACATTGTTTGTAACACCCTAACTAGCATAGGCGTATTACGTGATTTTTAAACATACTGTGGAGCTCGTTGCTAATCAACGAGGTTTATGGAAATCGTGATTAATTAAAATTTTTGCTTTTTAATTAAACTTATGTAATATTTTATACAAAAATACTCGGGATCCCGATTACAAAGTACTTTACAAAAGTTTACTGTCTAATACAAAATACTTGTCGCCTAGCGACTAATTACAAAAGCGCTGCTGTCCCGAGGATCGTACGCTCCAGGCCTAACCGCCCCGACATGTACAATCTTCATCGGCTCATTCTCACGGTTCCTCAGCTCGTTCGGCTCGGATAAACACTATGTCAAGTAACCCTTGAAGTTGAATCTTTAATTCTTTAAGCTCACCTGGAGCCATTCTATACGGAGCCTTGGAAACCGGTTCCACTCCAGGTGCCAAATCTATAACAAAATCAATCTCCCGCTGAGGTGGTAAACCTGGAAGTTCTTCGGGAAAAACATCTAGAAATTCCCGAACCACCTTGATGTCCTCTGGCCGAGTGGTGTCCATCACCACGGCCAGAAACCCTAAACAACCGCCATGTAGTAATTCCCTAGCTGACATGGCCGAAATCACCGGGATCCGAGATCCCCGAACCGAACCAACATGGTTCTTCACTTTCCGGTTGGAAGATCACCATCTTCCTCTTGCAGTCAATACTGGCTGAGTATTTAGATAGGAAATCCATTCCTAAAATAATATCGAAATCTATTAGGATCTCTATCAAGTCAGCACTTAACTCTCTACCATCTATTCTGATCGGCATAAACCTAATCCACCTTTTGGAGATAACTAACTCTCCGCCAGGTAAAAGGGTTCCAAACCCTGATTCATAACTATCATATGGTCTATCCAACTTACTAAAGATTCTGACTGCCACATAAGAATATGTGGCCCCAGAATCAAACAATACTGAGTAAAATGAGTTATTAACTGAGAGCTGACCTGTCACCATTGAAGGGCTGGCTTCTGCATCAGCCAACGTAATGGCGAACACCCTAGCTGGAGTAGGTCTCGCCGGAGCCCTTGGTGCCTCTGGTCTGAGCTGGGGAAAATCCCTCTTGTAGTGTTCCGGCATGCCACACTGAAAGCATCCCTGACCTCTGCACTCACCCGTATGATGCCTTTTACAAATGGGACACTCCGAGTAAGAATAATGGGTCTCAGCACTACCCTGACGACTGCCTCGACTCTGGTTCCCCCGGAACCTCTTGTTCTGCCCCGAGCCACCGGATGCTGTGGATGCTTTCCTCTTCTGGTCCATAGCCGCACCACTACCTCCCTTGCTAAAGCCTGATGCAGGAGGGGTAGGAGTCCCGCCACTCACTGGAGTCCTAACTGACTCCGATATACATCCAACTGCGCCCTCAGCTCGCAGTGCTTTCTCCACCATCTCAGCATAGGTAGTATTATCGTCGGTAGTGATCATTAGGTCATGCTTGATCTTCGCATTAAGTCCATCAAGATATTTTTCCTTTTTACTGAAATCGGTTGGCACAATTCCTGAGGCCAACCTCGCCAACTGATCAAACTGGGTAGTGTACTCTGTCACACTCATATTTTCCTTCTGGGTCAGGTGTGCGAACTCTTTCCTCTTGGCACTTCTAACGGCCTCATTGTAGTATTTTGCATTAAAGAGTTCCTGGAACCTTTCCTAGGTCATAGCTGTGACGTCGTGAATCTAGGACACCATGTCCCACCAGACTAACGCGTCCTCTTGAAACTGAAAGGTGGCACACACCACCCTGTCATTCCCGGTGACACCCATAAAGTTCAAAATTCTAATAATCACCGCCAGCCACACTGGAGGTGCCTGCTTCCGGAACCTTTCATACAGGGGTTCCATTCTGTTCGCCGCTACCACTATCTCGGCCTGAGCAACAGGGGCAGGTGCCACAGGAGCTTCTGGCACCGGCACTGCAGGAGCACCTTGCTGGCTCAATCTCTGAATCTCATGATCTTGCTCCTCTATTCTTGCTTGCATTTCAACAAACCTAGTTTCCCAATTCTGGGCTTCCTGATTGGCTTGGGCAGCCTGTGGCGGATTATCTTCACCCCGACCACGAGCCCTGCCCCTGGGACCTCTTCCACGGCCCCTAACATGCGGGGGAAACTGAGCTCCTTGACCCTGACTTGACCCGACTGAGTTGCCCTGACTCCTGGTCTTTCGCCTGGCGTCCATCTAGTCTGAACAGCCTGCGAAACCAAGAGTAGGCACATCAGGTCATGATCAACGAGAGCTTACTAATGCTGCTTAATTTGGAAATTAAAAACATGCGCTTATTCTACTATCAGGCTACTAACATGCTTCTTATAAGGCTTTTCTTATTTCATAATAATTAAATAAACTGCTAAAGCAATAAAAGCTTACTGAACCGTAGAACGAGCTAACTGCTGATGATGATTTTGTTGGGTTTTATGCCCTAAATAAAACTCATGTCAATATAATCAGATTTACTTATTAATATAGATCAGAAATAACATTTAATGTTGCATGGTTCACATGATTTATTTCATGATTATATGTACATAATGTATAAATTCATCTGAAACCCTTTTCACATACTTGATCCTGTTTATTGTGCCGTCAACACATTGGAAAGTAAACATGACTATGTGAATAAAGTTTCCTAGATTTATCAGACACAGGGTTTTACTGATATGATAATCTACAACAAGAGTTTACTTGTATTTGGAGAAATACTATGTTCTTTCCAGAACATTGGTTAAAGTAAAGCTCAGGTTGGATGCATGGAGTATGCATCAGAAGGGACCGATATTGAACTTTGACTTAGATTTAATTAAACTTACCGTAGAATCTATTCAAGTCAATATCGCCAAGTTGATCCTAGATCAAATGATCTTAATCCTGTTATGATTAGGCTCAATCTTGAAAGGCTATTCGTGTTCTTTGATTTGTTAGTTAAGCCTACTTTTAGGTCAGGGTGATACGTACTTTTTGGGAACACGGTAGTGCAATTGAGTGGGAGCGCTAGCATAAACATGGAATCTATAGCTTCTATCTGGCAAATAGTAAGCAAAGGATGATCTCCTTCGAGCTTGACCAAACGAAAATAAATGGTGGAGATCTCATTTCACATAAGCTGCAATATCATTTATACGGGGTCAAGTGTTTTAAGGATAAAATACATAGTAGGGTGTTACGGTAATTTAATCCCTTTACTGTGTAGATCATTCATATAGAGGATCATTGATCACATTAGGATTATAACAATGGATAACTAATGATGTGTCTATATGGTGGAACATATAGAGCATTCTATATACTGAGAGTGCAATTCTAAGTTCTATGCGTGGATTCAACGAAGAATTAATAAGTTAGTGAATTTTAATGCTAAATTCTTGATCTACTTATTGGAAGCTTGGTTATATAGACCCATGGTCCCCCCACTAGTTGAGATAATATTGCTTGTAAGACTCATGTAATTGGTTTTGATTAATCAATTATAATTCTCAAATTAGACTATGTCTATTTGTGAAATTTTCACTAAGTAAGGGCGAAATTGTAAAGAAAGAGTTTATAGGGGCATATTTGTTAATTATGATACTTTGTATGGTTCAATTAATAAATATGATAAATGACAATATTATTTAATAATTATTTATAGTTATTAAATAGTTAGAATTGACATTTAAATGGTTGAATTAGGAGATTGGCATTTTTGAGAAAATCAGATACAAAAGGTGTTAAAATTGCAAAATTGCAAAAAGCAAGGCCCAATCCATTAGTGTATGGCCGGCCACCTATTGTAGGTTTTTAAGTTGATTTTTTCATTATTTTAATGCCATATAATTCAAATCTAACCCTAGTGGAATGCTATAAATAGATAGTGAAGGCTTCAGAAAAATAAGACTTTTTCCTGACACTTTCTGAATCAGAAAAACTGAGCCTCTCTCTCTCCCTATCTTTAGCTGCCACTTCTTCTTTCTCTTCCCTCTTGAATTTCGAAATCCTTAGTGTAAGAGTAGTGCCCACACACAGCAAGTGATACCTCAATCATAGTGAGGAAGATCGTGAAGAAAGATCATCAACAAAGGAGTCTCAGCATCAAAGATTCAGAGAAAGAGATCCAGGTTCAGATATTGATAATGCTCTGCTACAGAAAGGAATCAAGGGCTAGATATCTGAACGGAAGGAGTCATTATATTCTGCTGCACCCAATGTAAGGTTTCTTAAACTTTATATGTGTTTAATTTATCGTTTTAGAAAGTTCTTATTTAGGATGTTAATAAACATACTTGTGAGTAGATCTAAGATCCTGGTAAAATAATTTCCAAACATGTCGTGACGATCTTTGGAAGATAACTTGGCAGCTCTGATACCAAATTGTAACACCCTAACTAGCATAGGCGTATTACGTGATTTTTAAACATACTGTGCAACTCAGTTCTAATCAACGAGGTTTATGGAAATCGTGATTAGTTAAAAATTTTGTTTTTTAATTAAACTTATATAATATTTTATAAAAAAATACTCGGGATCCCGATTACAAAGTCCTTTACAAAAGTTTACTGTCTAATACAAAATACTTGTCGCCTAGCCACTAATTACAAAAGCGCTGCTGTCCCGAGGATCTCAAGGCCTAACCGCCCCGACATGTACAATCTTCATCGGCTCGTTCTCACGGTTCCTCAGCTCTGGCCTTGCCCTTACCTACACATGAACATAGCACTGTGAGTCAACAGACTCAGTAAGAAAAGCATAAACATAATCATACATAAATCCCGAGTTATGATCAGACGCCCATACCCCTGACCATAACCCTAACTGTCGTGTCCCACACGATACTAAGTCCCGAACGTTCATAAGACGGTACTATTGACAAGTAACAGCCTATACTCGGTACACTGGTCATACTCCAACTGCTAGTCATACTCTAGCCTGTACCGATGTGTGACAGTATCAGCCTATACTCGGTACACTGGTCATACTCCAGCTGCTAGTCATACTCTAGCCTGTACCGATGTGATACGGTCAAATAGTACAGTACCACCAACCCTAGTATCAGCCTATACTCGGTTCACTGGTCATACTCCAGCTGCTAGTCATACTCTAGCCTAACCGATGTGATACAGTGTCATCCTATACTCGGTACACTGGTCATACTCCAGCTGCTAGTCATACTCTAGCCTGTACCGATGTGACATAGTCGGAGGGTACGAAGCCAACATACATATCTAATGTAATCTAACAGGCTTCCTAACATGCACGCTAAACATGTAATACATATGCATACTGTTATACTAATCTTACCTCGATTCCGAATTCAGGTGTGCCGGTCAACCTGAGTGGAACGAACTGCACGGCGGTTTACATGCTCCTAAACTATAACAATCACAACACTAATAAGTGATACGCTAAATCACTTCCCGAGGACTTAAACTAGAAACTAAAAGTTTCCCTATCGATAAAAAGCATGGCAATACCCTAAACAACATAAAAACGAGAAATTCTAGGGTTCCTGAAAATCCCCCAACGGGTAGACCGGTTCTGCAACCGGAATTCCAGTTCTGGGAATTCCTGAACCCCATCCGGAATTCCGGTTCCTCGTAGGAATCAATCAAAAATTCATAACTCATTCCAATCAACCCTAAAACACACCAAAACTTCCAGACCTGTTCTAAATACCCCTCTAAACATTTCTAAAGCATCAACACAGCCCAGAAAGCACAGAATCAAAAATCACCATGTGAGCTCCAAGCTTTGAGTTCAAAACTCCAAACTTGGCTAAAGCTCACCAACAAGCCTCAAAACTAGATTTAAACTACATAATCATGCATAATAAAACTGCAGAAATCATTCTCAAACTCATGCAACAAACACAGCAACTAATTTCACATTTTCTCTTTGAAAACTATAGCTTTTGAACCAAAATTCCATATATTGATAAAACCAACTAATCACCAACACATTCATGCTTGAACCAACATTTTAAATCATGTTCTAACTTCAGAATTCAACAACAACATACAGCAGCAAGAACACCAAAAACATACATGCAACCATCATCTTTTCATAATTTTTCAACAAACTTAAAGAGGAAAGGATTAGGAGCTAACCTAGCTTGATTAGAACACCAAAAAGAGTTTGAATTCACAAGAAAATTCCAAGGATCCTTGATACTCAAGGAGGGCCGAAAAGAGAGAGAGAGAGAGAGAGAGAGAGAGAGAGAGAGAGAGAGAGAGAGAATGCCTGAAAATAATTTGGTTTTTCCTTACTTTAGATTTTTGATAAAATGAAAATAATGAATAGATTACAAACTATATTCAGCCTATTATCACATAAAATTGAGCTTATTAATTTAAAATAAAGTCCACTAAAGGACAAAATATCAATGGGGCAAAATGACCATTTTTTTTGCCCCTCCACACTAAAATAACATAAAGGGCACTAAAGGGTATTTTGGGAAATTCTAAATTCCCGACTACTCCTGATATTCCCAATGTCTAAATAACCGTCCCACAATACTAACATGCTAAGTTGTGATTTTACTGAGCCAAACACCGAGTTCCATGTTGCCGGGCACCGGAAATACAAAATTATGAAATTCTCTATATGACATAAAATGCATTTCTGAATTCAATAATAACAGCATAAATAATTATTTAAATATCTATAAATAATTTTCCATAATTAAACATAATTAACTGCTAATTTCCAAATTAAACTAAGCGGTCTTTACAATGTTAGTAGGTTTGATCCTCCCGTTAACTTTTAAAATTATATAAATAATTAAACCCAAAAAATTAAACAATCTTTTTTTAAACGTTTAAACCTAATAATTAAACCCAAAAAATATTAATATTAATATTGTTACACGATTAACTTAACAGATTAGGCTTACACGATTTTTTTTTTTAAACCTAAAAAATTAAATAATCTTTTTTTAAACGTTTAAACCCAATAATTAAACCCAAAAAAATATATAAATTATTAAACCTAAAAAATTAATCAATCTTACCTTTAAACCCAATAATTAAACCCAAAAAATATTAATATTAATATTGTTACACTTAACAGATTAGACTTACACGATTTTTTTTTAAAACCCAAAAAATTAAATAGTCTTTATTAAATAACAATCATCAATATAAAATTTAAATTCTATACAAAAAAAATCGTTTATAACATAAAACATTTGAATAACAATGTGTATATTATAGGTTTATATACACAATTATGACATTCTTAACAATTAGTTTTATAAAACATATATTGTTTATAACATAATTTACCATTAGTCACTAAATTCTTAAACAAAAACTACAAGAACTTAAAATAGAAGTAATATTTACGTGGCTTGCCACGTAACTCTCATCTAGTAAATAAATAAAAACATATTTAATTATTTTAATTATTTTGGCCAATTCCCCTTAATAAGGAACCTTTTTTTAAAGGTTGAAATTATTAATAAGATACTGTTATAAGAAAACAATAGTATTTACCATCTAAATGTAGCGTCTTATAAATCATTAGTCATATTTGTATAATAATTATTTAATTAATGTGAGACATAATTATTTCAACACTACTACAATAGGCAGAATTCGCGACAGTCCCAAAAACGCTTTTTTTAAGGGACTGTCGCTAAAAAAATTATCAGAGTGTTAAAAACCGTCGCTTATAATATACTATAGGCCACAGTTTTTAACCCTCGTATAAATTAGGCGACGGTTAATAAATGTAGGGAAAAAATTTTAAAAAAAATTAATGCATTATTCTCGACAGTTTAGAACTATTGGTGAAAGTATTAGCCACAGTTTAAACTTGTGGCCCATACTTTGACTGACGGTTCAAAACTGTCGGGGAAGGGGATCCTAAAATAAAAAAACTCCTCTCTCATCAACACATTCAGACACGCTAACCCTCCATCTTCGCCCTTAACCCTCCATCTCTATCAGCTCCTATCTCTATCGATCCACCTTCCACCATCTTTAACCCAAAACACAGCCGGAGGCGGAGCCACCACCACCATT
This sequence comes from Cannabis sativa, assembly GCF_029168945.1. Taxonomy (NCBI): domain Eukaryota; kingdom Viridiplantae; phylum Streptophyta; class Magnoliopsida; order Rosales; family Cannabaceae; genus Cannabis; species Cannabis sativa. The sequence goes on along the minus strand of NC_083607.1, from coordinate 50,094,080 downwards.
GGCACTCCTTCCAATTCCAGCTAGAGGCAGAGTCGTAAGTTTTTTGAATATGTAAATTATTGTATATGTTTGAATATGTATTTATTGTATTTTTCATTTGATTTCAGATGTAATTGTGTGTTCATCATCGACGAGATCCAACCGCGAGCAGAAAGCTGCCTTTGTCGTTGCCCTAACCGCGAGCCCCCTATCTCTAGTTTCCCTCTCAACTACTTGGCGTCACTGCTCCATCCATCCAGGCCAGCTCTGGTCCTCGACGGTCCGATCGACATGCACCACGGGATTTCCCAGCCTCAGAATCCCAAAACCCCCATCTTATCAGGTTCTCTCTGCCTGTATATCCTCAGTGTATATATATATTTCTTTTCTGTCTGGCAGTGTGAGCATACTTAGTTGTTAGTTGTTCGTTTGAAAGATGGTAATTAATATTATTGTAAATGTTTTGTAAGAAAATGAAGTTGAGATAACGAAGGGCCAGTAGCTGTTTTTTCCTTGTTAATAGCTTACAATGTCATTTTTCTACTCTTCTCTTTGCCATTCTTTATAAGACCATCAATACATTCAATAATGATTTTTAGGTCATTCTGAAACTTCCAAAATAAAATTATGATTCAATATAAGTTTAAAAGCTAGCCTAGAGTTGGTCTTCCTAAACTTAGGAATTTTACATGTTCACTTGCTCACCTCTTCTCCTCAGCTTCCATGTGGTTAGGTGAGTAGTTATAAGTCAATTTCCCATTACAGGTTCTATTATTTAAGGAAGAACTCCCTACTGAAAACATTAAAGATATCAACATGTGATCAACACTAGCCCTTCGTTATCTCACAGAAGTGGTGTCTAAAGTCGTTGATAAAGATATCTATGGTGATATGGTGGTGGTGTTTTTGATAGCTAATAGCTTGTATTTGTAAGTAAATTGAAGAATCCATAGTGATATGTTCTGATACACCAACACAGTAGCTCTTTTACTATATATCCCAACTTTAAGCTAACACCTAATTGCGCTTATTTTGTTGGAACTGAGAATATATAATATTCATTTTATTTGATTATGGGGATTACAATTGTAGATAAGTTTTTGCAATTGTTCACAAAACCCATCTCACTTACATTTATATATCCTTGTTATATATTCTGATCCCATGTAATAGGCGTTTTAAGTGTATAGTATATTTAATGACTTTATGATTTTCGTTCCCATTGTTTCTTTTTTCTTGCCTGCCTATAAGTTTCTGCAATTGTATTTGTTGTGCTCCTAGCTATCATTTTCTTTTAATGGTAACCCATAAAGTAAAGATCAATAAACATTGTGCTTGTGTGAACATGAGAAAGAGATGTTCTGAAATTGTGTTTGTGGTTCTATCATTTATTTATGCGGTGTCTTGTCAACAGTATCTTTTGATATAGGAAACTCATTATTATTTGTAATATATATTGTAACTTCATCACCTCGTATTCTTTGCTAAAATCATTAAAAATTTTAATTTTCATCATTGCATTCAAATTTCCAATAGCTAGCTCCAGGCACTCTGCAGTTATATACACACATATATGTAAGATTATTTCAAACAAGCCATATATAAAAGTAGTTACTAACCTTCAAATACTTAATATATTTTATACCTTCAAATACTTCCTCTCACAATGTTTCTTTAAGTTTCTGCACAATCCAACAAAACCAAACCCCTTCCAAGTGATTAGAAGTTAGGTTTTTGTTTTCGGTTATTTGTTTTTGATTTTATGATGATTATTATGTTTGGTTTAGTATTTGAGAGTTGTCTTTAAAAAGGATTCTTAGTAATGACCCTTTTTTTATAAGAGTTTTGTTTTTGCTTACATTTTTAATATTTTCTTAGCTAGTGAACTAGTGTACCTATTTCTGGTTGTTCTTTTGATTAAGTTAATTCTTGTTTATTTTCTTTATTTACTTGCTTTGAAGAATACTAATAATAATTCCCTCTCTTAAAAGAAAAAGAATAATATATTTAAGAATCAACATGCATGTATATATACGATTGCATATGGTTTTGTAACTTGTGTATATGTGGATTACTTGTAGGTACGAATGCATTGAAAATGATTTGTTGAGCTCTCTTTTGAAAGCTTCTAGTATTGCTTCTTACAAGTCAACAGGCGTGGACAAAGCTTTAGAACTAGCTTGTTAATTCATGGTATGTGTCCATCTTTTTGGAAGAGACTTAAAGAATCTTTTTGGTACTCTCTTGTGGATCTAAACATTAACCCTTTCAAGAGGATTGACAAGAACTGAGTTCACTCCTAAACTTAGTGATTATAACTTCAGGGTGCCTTTGACCTAGTTTTTTAGTTACTGTCTTCTTAATATATATATATGTGTGTGTGTTATTTTGAACCTTTTATGTTGATGATGAACATTAATGCATTGACTTTTTTCAATTTCATTAATTTGACAAGCTCCTGTAATATTCACACGGATCTTTTCTGTAAATCCAATATTCATATGTGTATTGTTTATTAAAATTGTAAACTCAAATAAAAAATCCAATATAGCTAATGACTTTGCAAAGCCTAAATAATTTTTGAGTGTGACTGGGTAAACTTTCAAGAGTGTTCGTCATAAATATTTTGTTGTAGATTTGTTACTGCCCATCTTGTTGTATATATGGCCAAGTCCTATTGGAGAATCAGCATGTACTAATTAATTATTTATTTAATTAATTAAGTTTAAACTCACTAAATCACATGCATGCATTCATTCTTGCCTAAAAGTTGTATTTGAGTACAATATTATAGGCTACGGTTTAAAACCGTGGCCTATAGTATAGGCTACGGTTTAACACTGTGCCTAAAACACTATAGGTGACAGTTTTAAACTGTGGCCTATACTATAGGCTACGGTTTTAAAATGTAGCCTATACTATAGTCCACGGTTGAAAACCGTCGCCTATAGTGAACACTATAGGCGACGGTTTTAAACTGTGGCCCATACTATTTTCTCGACAGTTTTCGACCATCGTCTATTCTACCCAGTATCCGCGACGCTCGTATAGGCGACGGTTTTATGGACTGTCGGGAATTCTTTGGCCAACAGTGTAAAACCGACGGGAATTTGGGGTTTTTTAGTAGTGCAATATCAATAAAATATCTATATAGGTAATGCTAGGCATCAAATGTGCCTTTTAACTTATTTTATATGACTTTGCTTAATAATTTTTGGAATGATATATTTATTGGCAAAATTAGTTATTTCTTTGAATGATCTTATGTATAATGATCTGGCGACCCTAATTATATTTGTGTGACATTAGAAATTGATAGTGATTTTTTTTTAAAGAAGAAATTGATAGTGATTGATTGTCACTTTTTTTCCTTTTAAGATTTTACTCATGAGATTTTAACTAATGAGATTATTTTTTCTCAAAATAAATAAATAACACAACAAATTTTGTATTGGATATTGATCCACGTGTAATTTTGACAAAAATTACTTATGATCAAGATTAATGTGAAACAACTTTGAAATAAAGTTTTATTATAGAACAAATTAAATAGTTTTATTATTTACTTATCACACTCTAAACAAATTAAATAAATTAATGGTATATATTCAGACAATGAAATAAAGGTAATAAGTAAATGACAAGACTAAAACACAATTACAATGAAAAAAAATGGTGGTATTTTCAATGTTAATTTCCTTCGGTTTCTCCACTTTAGTTGTCTCTTTCAAGTAATGGAAGTATCAATAAATAGCACCTTCTAATTAGTAAGAAGAACATATTATATATCACTAGTAATTTATTAAAGCAAAAAGAGAATTTCAAGAAAAAATCTTAGTGTGATCATCATGGCAGATCCAAAGCAAGGAGGAGTAGTGAAGAAAGGTCATGAAGAAGGGTTGAAATTGGCAGTTTCTCTATTGGAAGAGTTTGGATTACCAATGGGGCTTTTGCCTCTTGCTGATGTAATTGAAGTAGGGTTTGTGAGAAGCACTGGGTACATGTGGATTCAACAGAAGAAGAAAGTAGAGCACAACTTCAAAATCATTAGCAAACTTGTGAGCTATGACACTGAGATCAATGGCTTTGTTGGACCAAAGAAAATTAAGAAGCTCAAGGGTGTTAAGGCAAAAGAGCTCATGTTATGGCCACCGGTTAGTGAGATCGTCGTCGATGATCCCGCCACAGGCAAAATTCACTTTAAGAGCTTTGCTGGGATCACCAAAACCTTCCCAGTTGAGGCTTTTGCTGCTGGACAGTAAATTATGCATGCATGCATCTATATATATGAGTATAATAAGTTCTAGTACTCATATTATATAACCAACACATGATGCATTCATTTGTCTTATTTTTAGTTTATTTGCATTATCAGTTTTCTATTTCTTTTTTCTTTTCTTTCTTTAAAACATTGTAAGGGGGTTGGAAATTCTCATGGTGGTATATGTTTCAAAATAAATCAAGAGCTTTCTATTTAAACTTTAACACTAGCGTTTGGTTTTGTGGAAACGTGAGATCAAAGAATACATAACTATATATATACACGGATTGTTTCTCAATAGTTTATCCATAAATGAGTATTGTTAAGAAAATTTAAATTTTTATGTTTAATTTTGTTATCTAATAAATAATTAAAATCTTTTATTTTTGTATTACATAATTGAGGTTGTTCCATCAAATCAAAAGAGAGATAAAAAAAGATTGAATGTGAGTTAGAAAAAATAATAAAAAGTTATGCAAATTATAAATATATTATGTATATAGTGTGAATAGAGAAATATATTTTTTTGATTAAATAGTAAAATTAAGTACATAAACGATTTAATTTTTCCTTTATATTATCGGTCATTGAATTAAAATTATACTTTTAAAATTAACATTTAATCATAGTTATTAATTTTTAAAAGTTCTCAAATATTGAGAAATAATTTATATATATTATATAAATATATAAAGCTAATTAGGATTTTGTGTCCCCGAACTTTGACATGTACCAAATCATAAATCTTAAACTTTTAAGATCATTAAAAATCTCATCTGGACTATTGAGATTGTTGGATTTAAAGACTTTTATCTAATTTTAGTAAAAAAAGTCTGACATGGATGAAAGTTTAAGAAACATGATTTGGTACATGTCAAAGTTCGAGGGACGTAATTTGGCATATATCAAAGTCTGGAGAGCATAATTTAGTACATACAATCACTGAATTAGTAAAATTGAATGTAATTAGAAAAAAGTCATTATATTCAACAATTTTAATAGTTTAGGAGAAATTTTTAACGGCTAAAAAAATTTAGGGAGCATAATTTGATACATGTCAAAGTTTAGGGAATAAAAATCCTAATTAGTACATATAATATATATGGTAAGGTGAGAGCAAAGAAAAATTTAATGAAAAAAGTAGGAAAAAAATAAAGTGAGTATTAATAATTTGATAGGGAAGGAATCTGAAAAACCCAACTGTGTCAATTTTTTCTTAGTTGATTTTAAACACTTATTCTTATCTTGGATTGCAAGAAACTAATAAGAAAACACACAGGTTTACAAGCTTCATCTGACCCTAGAAACTCATTCCAGACGACTATTACTTGGGTTCCCTTGAACCAGGGTAATAACCTTCATTATGAATTAATCATAATACAGTATCCAGTTTTGATTAAAATTTATCAAAAGTAATCTAACATCAATTCATACAAGAATCACCCTACTGATTTTATCACGATCAAATCACAAAACAGTCTAAGACTCCTCAGACTTCGGAAGACAAGATCCCCTTGCTTCCTTGTAGCTGAAATCCCTTCAGCAACGTGATCTGAACTCCCTTCAGACAAATAATAGATCACTGATTCTCCTTCAATCCTTGAAGATCCAATTAGCAATAACTTGCAAAACAACCAAGAAAGACAAAGAAAAGATTTTCTATAGCAGAGAAAAATTATCCAATCAAAGAAGAAGAGTTAGTTAGAAAATCAGTAATCCCTAATTATATACTAACAACTCAATAACAACGAACTTAACAACTCAGCACAGAAAAAGGACAGTTGTCCAATGTTTTGTTAAACCCACTAAGCTGACTTGTCAAGATGAAACTAGCCAACAAATAGATGACCAGAGCAACACAATTTATCACACAGAACAGCTGGATCTTACAGAATTGATGAAAGGAAAATGTGAAGGGTACTAAAAAAATAGAAGTGGAATTTGAAATGTACTTTTGTAAATAAAATAATAACTTCTCATAAATGTACTTATGTTTAGTTTTTTATATTATACATATATGTCATAATAAATAATATTGTTATATATAATTTAATTAAGTAGAAATATTTAAAATAGAATTTAAATACGAATTTAAATCTAGAATTAGTAAAATATATTAAAAATAGGAGTTTTTTTATTTTTACATTTTAAAACAAGTTTTTTTTTTTTTTTTTTTTTTTTACATTTTTACAAAATTCCACACAGAAACTCTTATAGCAACTAACGGAGCAACCTAAATCACAACTAAATTCCTTATAGCAACCCACATAGAAACCACCGGCCCCAACCATAAATTTTTAAAAAAAAATAAAAAAAATAATATATGAGATAATTTCTCTTAAAAATAGGGTTAACATCTATCATATTTTACAAATAAATATTATTTAAAGTAATGGAAATTAAGAAAATTAACTATATACACTTAGCAACATTATATCATTTTAATAAATTAATTTAATATATATGTAAAAAGAGTAATAAAATTTTTTATCTCGCTTTTTTCTTCTTTGTCTCTTATAAAAAAGTGACAGTATGTGTTTGAAGTTTGTTTGTTGGAGCGTCGTTATTTTTTTGACATGGATCATAACGGATGAGCAGCTCTGTATGAGTCTTTTGATGGATACGATATTGAAGATGAGATTATTGAAGCAAATTTAGAAGGAGCTTTCAACGACGTGGGCATAGATAGTGTGGCTCGGACTCTTGTCGACAAAATGATCTCATCTAGAATTATTTCGAGGAAACAAATGACTGAAAAATTTGATTTTATTTGGAAGCTTAATGGATCTATTACCATAGAAGAGGTGGGTAGAAATAAATTTATGTTTCACTTTTTCGATCCCGTTGATAAACGGATAGTGTTCGGTGGAGGCCCTTGGATCCTTGAACACCAATTGTTGGCGTTGGAGGTGCCCACGAGAGTGGACGATTATTCTAAACTTCTTTTTGATCGTTTGAAATTTTGGGTGCAACTACACCTTATTCCTATCTCTTGTATGACAGAGGATATGGGAAAATAACTTGGTGGTTTTCTTAGTCCCGTGACCGAAATGGACTTGAATTATTTAGGTGATTGTCTTGGAAAGTTTCTTCGGGTCCATGTTGGTATTGACATTTCACCAAACAAAATCCACCTTACATTAATTTTTTTTTTTAAATAATCTCAAAAAAATTAATTAATTAATTAAAACATCGATTACTCAGATAAGCTTGCTAGCGAATTTGTCAATGGTAATTCCATTAGCAGGGGATAAAGCAGAGTTTGCAACAAGCACATCCAATTGCAACAAGCTTCTTCTCAATTTCAAAGCTAATTTTATTTTAAATAACTCCCCATTTTCTCTTTTCTCAAACTCTTGTTCTGCAATAGTAGCCTCAATCTCATCTTCCATAAGCTTAGAAAGCACCACCACAGTTTCGATACATTTCAAACACCATCCAACTTATCCACCGTGTTGAAATCTGCTAACGGCCATAGCTAATGCCCTGTTAGTTACTGCCAAAACACTAGCCCAAGATCTGTGTCCAACAAATGGAAATGGTTGACACTTGAAGAAGTCGAACTTAGGGTTCTCGCAGTTTGGGGTCTCGGGGTTGATGACGGGGCTGGTAGCTTGGGGTCCCACCGTCTAGTGTCTTGCCTAAGGTCGGCGGTAGGGTTGATTGCATGTGGTCTCAGTCGTCTTAAGGTTTTGGGATTCTAATGGTGGTAATGGAAGAAGAAGAAGAAGAAGAAGAAGGGGGGATGGTTTCTGGAAAAAGAGAAAGAATAAAAAAGATTGAGAAAAAAAAACAAAAAAAAGAATATATTTTAAAATTATATTTAAAAAGTTTAATTAATTTTTAAATTATTACGTGGATCACTAAAAATATGTCGTACGTACACTTTTGTACACATATGGAGTTTACGGTGGCACTTAATTGAAGTTTTTAGACGAAAGTGTAAAAAGCAAAATAGAATAAGAGTTCAATAGATTTTGCCATCAAAAATTAAATTTACGTAGTTAAATATTAAAAAAATATAAAATTCAAATAATTTTACCACCAATATTCTTTGAAATTTTTTTACTTTGAAACAAGCCAACAAAGAGACACATACCATGCTTCAAAATGAACAATAATATCTCTATCTCAATACCAATGTGTATACATACAATAAGTTTCATTTACAAGATTAAACAGAGAACGTCATTCAATTTAACAAATTAACCCACTTACTAATCAAAATCCACAAATTGAATTTGAGATGAACATTCGTAGAAACAACCTCTAAATTGAAAAATTACAAATAAGTAGTATAAATCCAAATGTCTAAATTCCAAATCAAGCACATATTGAGGTGTTGCCCAAAGCTAGGGCAAGAAACACTCCACTATATTCTATAATATATCTCATAACTCCTATTTACAGTCTCATTCTTATAATCAGGAAAACAATTCACTAAGAAGCAATTAATTGAGGAACAAAAATAGGCAAACTAATAATAAAAAAAGGGTAATTTGCTGTATAAATATTTAAGTTTAACTCCCAATCGTAAAAAAATTCCTAAGTTTAATTTTTGATAGTAATAATACCTAAATTATATTTTTGGAACTCTGTAGTTACCTAGCTGTTAAATGTTAAGTTATTATATCTACGTGTCATTTTCTTATTGATATATTTAAACTAATTTTTTTAAAATATTAAAAATTTAATGATTTAGACCAATCAAGGATTGTTACGTGACAATTTACTTAACACTTAACAGTTAGGTACTTAGAGAAGTTCCAGAATTATAACTTAAGTATTATTACCGCCAAAAATTAAACATAGGTATTTATTTGCAACTGAGAGTTAAACTTAGGTATTTATACCGCAAATTAGTCTAAAAAAATCATATATGTAACTAAGAAGTACTGTAACAATTTTATAAAAACGACATTGTTATCGATCTGTAATGAAGCAAAACTAAATGAATATGAAAATATAAGTTTATGGCGAAATTTGTGAGTGAGAGCAATGACATGTTCACTAATAATGAGAATTAATGATAAGATTTTTGGGTTTTGTACCCTAAATAAAACTCATTTCAATATAATCAGATTTACTAATTAATAAAGATCAGAAATCGTATTTTATGTTGCATGGTACACATGATTTATTTTATGATTATATTTAATGTATAAATTCTATTAAGTCCAGAACATATGTATTTGTTCATGATTATAGCGTTGTCAGCACAGTGGAATATAATCATATTATATGTTCAAAAGTTTAATTCCCTGATTTGTCAGTTCACTGGATTTAGACTGGCATGATAATCAGCGATTGGTATACTTACACCTTGGATAATTGTTATGTCCTTTCCAGGGCATTGACAAAGTTTACCAGTATCGGATGTATGGAGTATACATTGGACTGGGACCGATATTGATCTTGGTAAAGATATTATAATCTTACCGTTGTATCTTTCTAAGTCAATATCATTGGTTGATCTTAGATCAAAAGATCTTAATCCTGACATGCTTAGGTTCAATCTCAGGAGTGTTATTCATGTTCTTTGATTTGTTACTTAAGCCTACTTTCTAGTCAGGGTGATACGTACATTTTGGGAACATGATAGTACAATTGAGTGGGAGGGCTAAACATAGATATGGAATCTATAGCTTCTATCTGGACATAGAAGTGAAACGATGATTTCCTTTGAGCTTGGCTTAATAGAGATAAATGGAAGAGCTCTTGTTTCAGTGATTATATTAGCTCACTGAAATATCATTTATAGGAAGCTAAGTGTTTTAAGGATAAAATACATTGAGGGGTGAAACGGTATATTTATCCCCACTCGGTGTAAATCATCTATAGAGGATCTTTGATTATTGAGATTAGAACGATGGTTAAATGTTTATAGCGTATCTATTTCGTGGAACATATAGAGCGTTCTATATGACTGAGACTGCAATTCCAAGTTCTATGGTGGATGCAATAAGGAATTAATAAGTTAGGGAATTTACTTGGTAAATTCTAGTTCTGCTTATTGGAAGCTCGGTTGTATAGGCCCATGGTCCCCATACTAGTTGAGACCATACTGCTTGTAAGACTCAGTTAATTGATTTTAATTAATAAATTATAATTCTAAAATTAGACTATGTCTAGTATATGAATTTTCACTAAGCAAGGGCTTAAATGTAATACAAAAAATTCTAGGTCTTATTTATTAATTAAGAGACTTTATTAAGTCTAATTAATAAATATATTAAATGGTAATTTTATTTGATAATTAATTTTAATTATTAAATAAATAGTTTTGGCATTTAAGTGGTTGAATTGGAAAAATAGCGTTTTTGAGAAAAATGGCAAAATTGTAAAGTGGGGCCCACATATCCATAGTCGGCCACTTACCCCTATTTTACCATTTAATTTTTTCAATATTTTAATGTCAAATAATTCTAACCTAAACCTAGGTGGTTGCCTATAAATAGATAGTGATGGCTCACACTAAAAGATGATGAAATTCAAGCCTTCAGTCAAAATTTCCTGAGCCATCTCTCTACCTATTTCGAACCACTCTTCCTCTCTTTCTCTCTTCATATTTTCATACCTTCAGTGATAGAGTAAGTACCCACACACATCAAGTGGTACTCAATCATAGTGTGTAAGGCTGTGAAGAATCCAATTTCAAGAGAAGGAGATTCGGGCTCAGATCTTGGTGATATCCTGCTACAGACAAGATATAAGGGTTAGATATCTGAGTGGAAGGAGCCATTAATATTCCGCTGCTCCTACTGTAAAGTTTCTTAAAATTTATATGTGTTTATTTATATTGTTTTAGAAATTAATATTTAGGATGTTAAATAACGTACATGGTAGTAAATCTAGATCTTGGTAAAACATATTCCAACAAAGATAATCATTTTTTTTTATATTTGTTTACTTATATTATTAAAATTAGGAAATGAAAAACTTGATTAAATAAGGAAGGTGAATACTTTCCCACTAATTTTGTAAGGAATGCCATCAAAGGTAATGGATTTTATTTATTTTTATTTTACTTTTTAATATTAAATATATACAGTGACAATTTTGTCTTTTAAAATAGGGAAATTTGCGGCAAAAGTCCCCAAAAAGTTCACGTTGATGCAGATTAGTCCCCAAGCTCCAAAAATAGCGGCAATAGTCCTCAAGGTCACACTTTTTATTTGTCCGTTGGTCTCCAAGTTAACAGATCTATTAAACCCAATTCAAATGCCACGTGTCGAAATATTATTGGTGGGTATTATTATTTTAATTTAAAAAAATAAAAATAAAAATAAATAAATAATTTTTAAAAAAAATTCTTTTTCTTTTTCTTTTTCTTTTTTTCTTTTTCTTTCTTTTCTTCTTCGTCTTCTTCATTTTCTTCTTCTTCAACCCAACCCCAACCATCCACCGGAGTACCACCACGACCCCACGGCCAGCCCTTCATTCCTCATCCGCCACATTACTCCATCCCAAAACCACCGTCGTCGTCGTCACATCCCAATCCCAACCCTTCTCCTTCAACAAGAACTACTCCATCTCCGACAAAGACCTCAACTCCCGAGGGTTCATCCTCCGCTGTACACCGTCAGATCTCAACCTCGACAACCTCAACAAAGTCTTCGTCGCTGTCGGATTCCCCAAACGCAACCCATGGGTTTTGTTGCAGATCTGGATGGGATTCATGGAATGCTATTGTTTTGGTTTTGATTATAGTTTCTGATATTGAAAATTAGGTTTTTTTTTTTTGTTTTCCTTTACAGAGTGAATCTCAATTCGTTGAAATCTCTCGATGGGTCGGAAGAAGGCCAATGCTCGGGACGATGAGAACCTTGCACAAGGTGGTGCTAAGTCGAAGAAGAAGGGTTTGCTTATTGATGACGACGAGTACGCTATTGGAACTGAGGTTTCTGAGGAGCCTGAAATTCAGGAAGAGAAGGTTGTGATTACTGGGAAGAAGAAGGTTAAGAAGGGTGGCTCGAAGACTTCTGAGCCCAAAGGCAATGATGAACAAAAGGCGCTGGATGAGGTTGATAATGATGATGAAGATGATCATCGTGAAGTTGTTTTTGCTGGTAAGAAGAAGGGCAAGTCAAAAAAGGGTAAAGGGAATAGTAGTGTGCTTAGTGGTTCGAGTTTTGGGTTGCTGGAGTGGGGTTAGGGCTGGCCGTGGGGTCGTGGTGGTGCTCCGGTGGCTGGTTGGGGTTGGGTTGAAGAAGAAGAAAACGAAGAAGACGAAGAAGAAAAGAAAGAAAAGAAAAAAAAAAGAAGAAAAAAAGAATTTTTTTTAAAATTATTTATTTATTTTTATTTTTATTTTTTTAAATTAAAATAATAATACCCACCAATAATATTTCGACACGTGGCATTTGAATTGGGTTTAACAGATCTGTTAACTTGGAGACCAACGGACAAATAGAAAGTGTGACCTTGAGGACTATTGCCGCTATTTTTGGAGCTTGGGGACTAATCTGCATCAACGTGAACTTTTTGGGGACTTTTGCCGCAAATTTCCCTTTATAATATGTCTTACAAAATAACTATATACTATAGTAGTTCAACTTAAAAGAGTAATTTAGTCAATTTAAACATTTTGATTATATTTTCTAATAAAGTATACATGATACATTACTATTATTCTATTTCTAAAACAAATTAGTAAATAATATATTACAAGTATTAATTTTGATTATTTCTTATTTATTTTTTTACATTTATCTATTAATTTTTTTCAATTCTAAATACTATATAGTAAGCGTCCGTTAAGTAGAACGATGAATATGAAATTACGTGAGGAAATTATTTTGTATATCTATTTTATTTTATTTATTTTGATTTTTACCTCTATTTTTATTTTCTTTAAGATATACCCACTTTTATAGATTATAGGGAAAAATACAGGAAAATTCTAAAAAGGGTAAAATATTACAATATTACTATGGGTCGGCCCAATCAACATTTATACAGCCCACATTGAAAATATTACAAAAATACCACCTGGCCTATACCTTCAGCCGCACGTCACGAACGGAGACGATGAAGAAACTGTTGGAATTTATTTTACCAGGATCTTAGATCTACTCACAAGTATGTTTATTAACATCCTAAATAAGAACTTTCTAAAACGATGAAATTAAACACATATAAAGTTAAGAAACCTTACATTGGGTGCAGCGGAATTAAATGACTCCTTCCGTTCAGATCTCTAACCCTTGTATCCTTTCTGTAGCAGAGTATTATCAAGATCTGAACCTGGATCTCTTTCTCTGAATCCTTGATGCTGAAACTCCTTTGTTGATGATCTTTCTTCACGATCTTCCTCACTATGATTGAGGTATTGCTTGCTGTGTGTGGGCACTACTCTAATCACTAAGGTAATTTCGAAATTCAGAGGAAGAAGAGAGAGATAGAGAGTGGCGGCCAAGGAAGAGAGAGAAGGCTCAGGTTTTTCTGATTCAGAAGTGTTATTTTCCTGAAGCCTTCACTATCTATTTATAGCATTCCACTAGGGTTAGGTTTGAATTATTTGGCATTAAAATAATGAAAATATCAGCTTAAAAAACCTACAAAAGTGGCCGGCCATGGCTTGGTGGATTTGGGCCTTGCTTTTTGCAATTTTGCAATTTTAACACTTTTGTATCTGATTTTCTCAAAAATACCAATTTCTTAATTCAACCATTTAAATGCCAATTCTAACTATTTAATAACTATAAATAATTATTAAATAATATTATCATTTATCATATTTATTAATTGAACCATACAAAGTATCATAATTAACAAATATGCCCCTACTAACTCTTTCTTTACAATTTCGCCCTTACTTAGTGAAAATTTCACAAATAGACATAGTCTAATTTGTGAATTATAATTGATTAATCAAAACCAATTACATGAGTCTTACAAACAATATTATCTCAACTAGTGCGGGGACCATGGGTCTATATAACCGAGCTTCCAATAAGTAGATCAAGAATTTAGCACTAAAATTCACTAACTTATTAATTCTTCGTTGAATCCACGCATAGAACTTAGAATTGCACTCTCAGTATATAGAATGCTCTATATGTTCCACCATATAGACGCATCATTAGTTATCCATTGTTATAATCCTAATTTGATCAATGATCCTCTATATGAATGATCTACACTGTAAAGGGATTAGATTACCGTAACACCCTACTATGTATTTTATCCTTAAAACACTTGACCCCGTATAAATTATATTTCAGCTTATGTGAAATGAGTACTCCACGATTTATGTTCGTTTGGTCAAGCTCGAAGGAGATCATCCTTTGCTTACTATTCGCCAGATAGAAGCTATAGATTCCATGTTTATGCTAGCGATCCCACTCAATTGCACTACCGTGTTCCCAAAATGTACGTATCACCCTGACCTAAAAGTAGGCTTAACTAACAAATCAAAGAACACGAATAGCCTTTCAAGATTGAGCCTAATCATAACAGTATTAAGAACATTTGATCTAGAATCAACTAGGCGATATTGACTTGAATAGATATTACGGTAAGTTTAATAAATCTAAGTCAAAGTTCAATATCGGTCCCTTCCGATGCATACTCCATGCATCCAACCTGAGCTTTACTTTAACCAATGTTCTGGAAAGAACATAGTATTTCTCCAAATACAAGTAAACTCTTGTTGTAGATTATCATATCAGTAAAACCCTGTGTCTGATAAATCTAGGAAACTTTATTCACATAGTCATGTTTACTTTCCAATGTGATGACAGCACAATAAACATGATCAAGTATGTGAAAAGGGTTTAAGATGAATTTATAAATCAAATAGACAAGCAATTGATAAAGTGAACCAAAACATACACAAATGAATGAAAAATACTTCTGTTTCTTTATTGATGTTGAATAAAATAGATTACATTGAAATGGAGTTTTATTTAGGGCATAAAACCTAACAGAAACCTCCATTGATCCAGTCTGCTACGCAACCAGAATGAAACCAGATCGAGCGTAGAACAACCATAAATTCCGGCAAAATTTGATTGGAAAAGAAGAACTCCAAGGATCTAAACAGAAAATTACAAAAATAAACCAGAAAACCCGTGAAGAAACTGAAATTAAACATTTGATTTCGGTTTTTATCGTTCAAAATCACTCAATCGAGCCTCAAAAATTCAGATTGAAGCAATGTAAATCAATATTAAACAGATATGGAGCTCCCCCTCGAATCCAAAAAAAGGTATGATATGAATTTTTTTTTCAACAATGAATATACTTCATATACAGTTGCATTCTGGTTGATTCACTGGTGTACAACAGGCAATTCAGATTCTTAAAAACAAAAAACAAGATCTGATTCTAATTAATGAACCACATGTTACGAATAAGGCTGTTTTTAATTTTTTGCGTTGCCTTACAATTGCAATATCGTTTACAAATTATGAAGGAGTGTCACTTGACGTGTAGCAAAAACTAGCAGATATACAAGGTACGATTTATGTAAATGGTGGCAAATATGTTTTATAATAGTTGGAAATTGATCTGATTCAAATAAACATGATGAAAAGTCACAATGAAAACAACTATGTTAATTTGAGTAAAGAGTTGTGGTTTTTAAGTTGATTTACAGTTGCATAATCATTTTATAATAGTTTAATTATATTTTTTGCAGGAATTTATTTGGGAAAAGAGAAAGGAGAAAACACTTTGGGAAATGGTTAGTTTCTGAAATATTTTTTGACGTTTCTTAATAGTTTTATTTTAGTTTCCTAATAGTTTATTAACAGCAATAAAATAAAATAAAAATGGCAAAAGCAGGAATCAGGACAGGAAATACAATGCTTGAACAAAGGGACAGAAATAGAAGTAAGTTTGTACTCTATTTCATAACAGAATCAAACCAGTTTTAAAATCATTGCCTTGCACTGATAACAATTTCAAAATCACAGGAAAAGAAAGACATTCCATTCCTAGTTTTCTGCAATGGACAATTTGATGATCGAATGAATTATGAAAATTATGAAGCTAGTGGACATTACATTTCAGCCAATTGTAACTATGAAGAATTACAACAGAAGCTGAAAGATGTCCTGGAATGCAACCAAGAAAAACACTGTTTTGCAACTGAAATATCGAGTGAAGGAAGGATACCAACCATTGAGGATAAAGGATGATCAAAGCCTGCATTTCTACATACAACTCAAACTGAAGGACCTCGACTTCACAACATACCCATTATGTGTGAATGTCATCAACAACCCAACAACAACCATCAATGCATCATTCTTGGGAAATGTCAATTAATTAATTACACATACAAGCGCCTTCGAACCAATCGAATACAATGCAGCAACAACAGAAGACTCAACAAATCAACGACATACAATTGAAGCTACAGAACCGGAAGATGGGGGAGAAAATTTTGACTTCATGGACTATGCAAAACTTGTGGCAGAGGAGATGGTTGAGCAACTGGAAAACAACAAAACCAGGGAACCAGAAATCACAGATTATGACGAACTACTAATCACAAATCTGCAAAATCCTGAAATAGAAGAAGCACAAATATACAAAGACAAAGAAACACTCCAGAGTGTGCTTGGTTTCTATGCAATTAGGAACATTTTCCAATTCAGAGTGAAAAAATCATGTGCAAGAACATACAAAATTTGTTGTTTGGACCCAAAATGCAAGTGGGCATTAACAGCATCCAGAAACGGGCCAACAAAGTCATTCATCATTCAAAAGTATGACAGGAAGGTGATACACACTTGTGATCTGAACATAAGATTTGCCGACTAAAGACAAGCTACAACGAAATTGATTGGAAACTACATCAAGCCACAGTTTACCAACATAAAAACAACTCAAACGCCACAAGACATCAGAGGAGAAATGAAACACAAGTATGGGGTGAGAATGAACTACATGAAAGCATGGAGAAGCAAAGAGCACACGCAAGAAGAATTACGAGGAAAAGCCAACGAATCATACAAGCTGTTGCCAAGTTTTTTACACATGCTGCAAAAAACTAATCCCGGAACAATAGTGACATGCAAACAGAGGAAGACAACAACTTCAAGTACTTGTTTGTCGCACTAGATGCTTGAATAAAAGGATGGAAGAAGTGCAAACCTATAATAGTTGTTGACGGAACTTTCCTTAAATCAACATATGGAGGTACATTGCTCTCTGCTTGTACACAAGACGCAAATGGGCACATTTTTCCACTAGCTTTTTCTGTTGTGGATTCAGAAAACAAAAACTCATGGCAATGGTTTTTCACAAAAGTAAGAGAAACATATGGGATTAGAGAGGAACAATGCTTGATCTCAGATAGACTTGAGAGCATAATTAAGGCAGTTGCTCATGTATTTCCAGAAATCATGCATTGCTATTGTGTATACCACCTGTTAAGCAACCTAAAAGCAACCTTCAAGAAGAATGCAAGCAAGCTTGATAAACCATTCTTCGCTGCAGCCAGAGCATACACAAAGAGGAAATTTGAATACCATATGAGCGAGTTGGACAGCTTGGACATCCGTGTCAAACCATATTTACAAAAAGTTGGATACCATAAATGGTCAAGATACCACTGCAAAAACAACAGGTATTCAACTATGACTACAAACATTGTTGAATCTCTAAATGCAGCAAACTTAGCAGCTAGAGAGCTACCAATCACAACACTGATGGAGTCATTGAGAGCTTTGATACAACAATGGGCATACACAAACAGGAAAAAGGCACAGAAAACAACAACATTTTTAACACCTACAGCAGAGAAGAAATTAGTCAACAACTTTGTGGACTCATTGACAGAAAATGTAAAATCTCTTAAATTTTTAAGTTACATTACGGTTTCTTAATAGTTTATTTTCTGTTTTATATACATAATAACAATTTTATAAATTGACTTAATTCGCTGGTAAAGCCAATACACGAGACCATGTTCGAAGTCGTAGAAATAACCAGATCATGGGTCATCAACCTCAAGGAGAAAGCATGCAGTTGCAACCGATTCCAACTTGACGAGTTACTGTGAACTCATGCGCTTGCTGTTATAAAAGCGATGAGCTTGAATGTTTACAACTACTGTTCAGGTTATTACACGACAAGAACATGGCTTGAAACATACAGCGGCTCAACATATCCGGTACACAATCACACAACATGGGATGTACCACAAAACATATAAGATATCATTGTTCTGCCACCAAACCAGAAATTAAGATCTGGAAGACCAAGGAAACGAAGGTTTTTCTCTGAGGGATACAAAAAAACATAACAGGTGCAACAAATGTGGTCAACACGGGCACAACCGAAAGACATGCAACAATCAAGCAATAAAATAGATACATATGAATTATTTGAATTGTTTAATTCTGTGTGAAAATTCAAACAGGTTGATATGTTATATTCTATACACATGGGATTTTATTTGTTCAAAATTCTAAACAGTTTGGTAATAGTTGCAAAATCGTTTTGTTACAGTTTTGACACTTCTTAAATATTTATTACAAAAATAACTTCTTTATTAAAGTTTCAAAAAAAGTCCGATAAGAATTGATAAAACATAAGTAATTAAAGGAAAAAGGAGCAATGGAAAAATAGTGAATAAAATACATTGATAGTCAATTTTAAAATACAAGTACATTGTTTGTATATAGTTGGAAAATAGTTTCTATATATTTGTGCGACTGTATATAAAAACTTGAACAATTAGAAAAACATACAACTTCTGCTGATACAAACATATAGAATAAACATATTATAAGGATTAATGTCAAATATCCTAAAAGTTTAAAACCAGATCCAAAGTATAAAACCAAATATAATACCTAGATTCAACCAATAACACTAACTATTGTCTGATAATAGATTCAACCAATAACACCAAATAGTCACCAAATGAAAAGACCCTACTTTTTCAATTTAGAAGCCTTAGAAGACTTGCGTTGCTTCTCATCCTCGCTATCAATGCTTTCATCAATTTTCCTTTGGCCATATGAGAAGAAAAGGGCAGCAAGTCGAGTACGATAAACTTCGATGTCGAAATCCGCAGGAACATCTTTTCCATGAATGAAGAACTCGGCAAATGCAGCCACATATGCTCCGCAATCACTATAAAAATAGAAAGGAAAAATAGTTTAGCAACTAAAAAACAACATAAAATAAACTTAAAAGAAACAACTCACTTTTTCTGCTGAGACGACAGACCACTAATCTCCACAATTCTTAGAGGAGCTGTAGGGTCAGAACCTAAAGCAGGAGCACGTGACCTATTCTTCCAGAAACCAAGGAGATCAAAAACACAAAGGGAGCAGCACAGAATAAGCCTTCATGGCATTCCTAGCTGCAACATTCATTTTCACAGTCCTCAAAGAATTATACAGAAACAGAATCCCTTCATTCAAGTCAAGACGACCAAACACCCAATGACTTTCCCTCCTTAGATTGATGATGAATAACACATGATCGACTTCATACCAAGGCTTAGAACACGGAATGCGCAAACCTCGAATGTAATGCGCTATTGGGTGGGCAGCATGAATGTGCGACATCTTAGTCTTCATTGACTTGGCTTTGTTAAATTTGTGGTACAAAGCTTGGATGGAATCATCAAAGAGACAATCAGTTGTCGCAAAATTCAATGTCACATTGGAAGAATATTTACCTTTTTTCCTAAGGTAATAAAATATGGTGCTCATATGCTGAAACAAAAACATCACAGAAACACAAATCAAAAGGTTGAACAACTGTTTAAAAACTTTAATACAGTATCTAAACTTAAAAACATTTAAAAAGCAACTGAAAACCAACTATCATAAACTATAATGGAAAATGGAAACTTTACCGAGTAATTTATAAACATGTCGCAGGTAGCCAAATGATAAAACCATGTTTTATCCTCCACATAATCAACACCTAACCTAAAACCCGGGGAAAATTTCTTTGCACCATCAACATAACAATTGTAATGCCTAAAAGAACAAACAAACAACAAAAAAACAATATTAAAACCAGAATAAAACTGAAAAAAAAAACAGAATACAAATACAGATTTAATAAAAATAGTCACCTAGGATGTTTAAGCAAGCCTTGACCAATCCACGCGTTAAACTTTGCCTCAATCTCAGGAGATACGGGATCAACAAATAAATCATTAAGAGCATAAAGGCCCTTCACATAAGTAACCATTTTAAAATCCCTATCATCCCCAGCTGATTGAGAACCTGAGGACATTATCTCCATTGGAGTGCTCCCCACATCAGCCGACCCAAAATCAACAAAAGGAGATTTCAAGGCCGGAGCACGCTTCCTCTTATCCAACAGAGGTGTATCAGATACAGTGTCCTCAGTTTTTTCATCGGTACGAAGAGCAGCTGACTTTTGACCAACAACATCTGGATTGGGTTAGGGAACCTAAAAAACAAAGACTGAAATTAAACAGTTGCAAAACAAACAGAAAACTATTAAGCAACTAAAATGAAACATAATTTTCTTGCAAACAAATTAAGATGCACTTACATGGATTTTACGAACAGCCTCCAAGCCAGCCAACACAACTTGATCATCATCTATTTCAAGCTGGCTTAACCCATCAAAGAAATCGTCCCCCTTTAATCCAGACTCATTGCCCTTTGGCTTCTCAACATCCTTAGCCCTCTCATCACTGCCTCCAACAGCCTCAGATGGACTCAAATCAGAAGGAGGAACATCATTAACAACCTTATCAGCATCATCAGCATCACCACCATCTTTAGCCAACTCATCACCATCATCGGAGTTGAAATCAATATTTTCAGGATCAGGCAGTTCCTTCTCATCATCCTCAGCATCATCATCATCATCATCATCATCATCATCAGAATCTTGAGTTACTAATTCATCAGATGACTTTCCCTGATTCAAACAACACAAATGCAACTTAAATGAAATAGTAAAGAAACTAAAAACAAAGTATGAAAAAATAGAAACAATAAACTATGATTAAATACCTCATCAGAAGGACGACGATGAATGACATTAACCTTATCCTGAATATCCTTAATTACAGTCATTACAGACTTGAAATTAAGATCAAAAAAATACCTCAAGGATATGAAGTCTTCAGCCAATGATGCTTGATTCGAAATGACCATCTCCAACTTAGATTTCATCAAATCAATATCCTCTTAATCAGATTTCTTTGAAGATGACCCACTCTCAAATGTTTGCTTCGATATACCACGGTCATCAATAGACTCATCAAGAAATAAACCTTCAAGTTGAAGCTTCTGCCTCTCTTCATCAGTAGGACATATGTTTTTGATCTTTAACTGAACAACATAATCAAACAGAATATAAAAATGAAAAAAAAAACAATTAAAAAATCAAAATATTAACAACAGCATAAATGTAATGACCGCTCTAGTAATGTGGATTTGTAAAGGCAATTAGCACTCATTTTTATTATTTTATTATTATTTGTGAATTAATTTTAATGTGGACCCCAATATTTTAGAAATAAATATTAGAGTTATAATTTCTCAATTTCGGAGATTTTATTAAACTCTAGGGGTATTATTTAGCTTATATGTGAAATATGTTAATTTTGTAATTTTTGCTTGGCGACAACGGAAAATGCGATGGATGACTAGATTGATCACATGAATAAGTTTAGAACCCTATTTCATAGAAGGAAATAGTTTAGAGAAAATAATTTATTGGGATTGAGCGGGGTTATGGAAATTGACCATTTTACCCCTAGCTTTAGAAATACCCTAGTTTTAAGTCTAAAGGGCATTTTAGTCTTTTGTTTATGGGTGAGTGAGGTGGTTGCCCAAGTAGTTGACACCTAGCAATTTAATTTTCAGCAAGGGATTAATTCAATCTTTTTTTTCCAAATTTAGAAAATCAAAGAAAAGAAAAGAAATTAGAAGAAATACCTTTCCTCTTGAACTCTCTCTCTCTCTTTCCTTCGGCTGAGGCAAATCAAGGACCAAAACCAGATTTTTCCTTTCATTTCTTTGAATTGAAACAAGGATTCAAAACTATTGCAGTGAGGTAAAACCCTAGACCTTTGATTGTTGTGTTTTTAAGCTTTTTATTTAGGTTGAATATGTGAAATTGTAAATTAGGGGCTGTTAAGGTTTGAAGTGCCTAGGGTTCGAATTTTAGGGTTTAGTTGAGTTGATTCTAAGTCCTAGCTGCTGGTTTTAATGGGTGTAGATGGTTTTATGCAATTTTAGGTTTAAAGTTCAAAGCTTTGAGCTTTAATGACATAATTTGATTTGTTGGTTTGTTCTCTGATTTATTGGTTGGAAATGGATGTTTATGCATTGTATAGGTATACTGGAGAGTTTGGTAAGGTTTGGGATTGAATTGAATTAAGGGGGATGATTTTTGGTTCCCAGCAGCAGAACCGGAATTCGGTTACGGGAGACCGATACCAATCGGTCGACCGGTTGGTGACACGAACCGGATTGCGGTTGGGAACCTGCACTTCGTTGGGGGAATTTCCAGAACCCTAGTTTTGGCCAATTTTGAGATATTTAGGGTATTGCCATGAGGTTTATCGATAGGGAAACTTTTAGTTTCAAGTTTAAGTCCCAGAAAGTGATTTAGCGAGTCACTCATCTGTGTTGCAATTATTGTGATTAGGGCATCCATCTAGCACGTGAATTCCGTTCGTGCCTGGCCAAAGACACTTGAATTCGGAAAAGAGGTAAGAACTGTGTATAATGTATGATGTGATTATCTGAATGTGTGTATATGTGTTTATATATGCATGCTTGAATTATGTTAAGCAATGCCAACACTTGTATGAATAAGTTATAGAGTGCATTGGTATAGTGATTATTGTGATTATGAGTACGATACAGTGATAGCAACACAAGCATGGGAAAATGCTAAGGTGTGTGGTACATCACTCAGTGTTACTCAGTAATCGGGTTAAACCCTACCAACACTCGTACAGTAAGGTACGATGTATATGTGGTATAGTGGTTGTACCCTGGTATTGAACGTTCATACTCATCTGTTAAGCTGTGTAAATAGGTGTATGGGCGCCTATTTACATGTCGGAAATTATATGGTAGGTTATATGCATTTCTTACTGAGTCTGTTGACTCACAGTTTCTGCTTCTATGTGTAGGTAAAGGAAAGGCGAAGGCTGAACAGGAGTGAACCTGAGCTCGGGTGAGATTGTACATGTCAAGCGGCGCGACCTGGAGTGTTCGGTCTCGGGACATCTGGGAGTTGTATTTTGAAAGTCGCTGTGCGACCTGAAAATTATGTATTTTGAAATGTAAAGTTTAAACAGTAAATTTTACAAAGTTTGAAATCGGGATCCCGGAATTTGTAAATATTATATTATATTACAAAGTTTAATATTTAAAGCAAAAGTTTTAATTTAACACGTTTTTCGAGAAATTTCTTTGATTAGCAAAGATTGCACAATAATTTAAAAAGCACTGTAGCGTGCCTTAGCATTAGGGCGTTACAATAAAACTGGAAAAAAAAACAGTAAAAAACTGTAATTTACCTTGTTCAACGGCAAATCAAAAATCTTGCCCTTCAAGTCTCGAAGAGTTGGATTTTTGGTCACAATGGTGTTGCTCCAATTCAGAATCCTTGGAATCGTAGATGAAACTCTTTTACAGAAAGAGTTGACCATAGCATGACAACATTCATAAAACCAAACAGTAAAAACCCACGGACCTCCCAAAGCCCTATAGCAAACATCATACTGGCCTCCCTTCTCTGCCTTCTTATTTTTCATTATAATCCCATGCTGAATTCTACCTTTGAATGAATCAATAGTCAATTCAAAGGATTCCCTACCCCAACAATACTCGTCCCACCGACCGCTATCCACAACATCTAGATCAAACCTAGATACTTCTTTATCAGGAGTGTTACTAAGAAGAAAACACTGAATAAAATACAACACAACCATTTTCAATCTAAGGGAGTCATCCAAACCCCTCCTACTACCCAAAAAAGCATCCTCAATAGCTTTGTGGTCAATGGTTTTTACACCACGAAAACAGATTTCTACCAACTGATTTGATTCCTGTGAAAACAACAACTTATTGCAATCACCGAAACAATCAATTCCAATAATCAAATAAAATTCCTCAACAATAAACCGTATGCAACGGCCAGCAACCTTAGCCCAAAACTCTTTAGGATTGGGCTGGAAAACTTCCCTCAATAATAAACTATGAACAACTTGGGGATGAAAAAACTCAGGCATATCTAGAAAATGGCTAATTGAGTCTCACGAAACATGGACAGTAAATTAACAGATAATGTTTTCTTAATATTATCAATGACAGAAAGACTAGTGCAAACACATTTAGATCTGTAATAATCAGATGGACTAAATTTGTAGTCCCAGACCTGCAACATAACCAAAATGGTCTCAGTAAATTATTAATTGTGAATAATGCAGTATGGCAACTAAAATAAAACTATAACAAAACCAAAAAAAAAAAAAACTACCAAACAGATACAACTATACAAATATACACTGCAAACATCTGAAATCATATTGATACCTAAAAACTAACAGCAAACAACTATACCTAATAAAAATCCAAAAACACATCAAACATAACAATGTTAAATTATAAACAAACTAATAGGAAACTACAACCAACTGATTACACACACTAAAACGAAAACAAAAGTTTCAAAAATATTTAACAATAAATGACAAACACATACAGAACCTAAAACACAAACGAACACTGTAAAGAAAGAAAACACAATCAAATTAAAAAGCCAAACCCAGAAATGAACAAAATAAATTGCTCAAAACAAAAATAAATACCTAAAAAATTAAACAACATCAAACGAAATTTTAAAAAGGAAACCCTAAAATTTCACAAAGTAGAATGAAAAAAAAACGCAAAATCTGGAAATACACTAAAATGTTCAAAAAAGGGGGAAACGAAAATGAAACTGAAAACCAACCTCTGTTCGAACTTCGGCAGCAACACTAGCTTTTTTACCAGAAATTTCTTCAACCATTTGCTCCTCCACACTGAGCTTCGATTTCTTCTTAGCATGTGGCCTCCCACGCTTGGTTAAAGGAGGAGCAAAATCAGAATCCTCCTCTTCAACAATTGGACGTTTACCCTTTGCTTTGTTAGCTAGAGATTTCAAGCCCATTTTTCGATTTTTTTTTCTCAATTGGGGAAGGAGATGAGGATGAACGGGTGATAGCCATTTTAAAAAGAAATTGGAAACGAATATAAACTGAGAGGGAAAAAACGTGAGGAATCGTGGGTTGAGTGGGAGTTGAAAATTTTTGGAAGAACAAAAAATGAGAGGAAAAAAACCGTGATGAATAGTGGGTAGTTATGCTTCAACAATGGAGGTTATTGATCTTCCAAACAAAAAAAAACTGAAAGAAAATCAAAAATCTAATGAAAAGAAAAGGAAAAAAGAGAGGGAAGAGATTGGAAGTTGATTGATGGATGATGGGGATGGCACACGTGTCTGTGCATGGAAATGATGTGTAAGTGGTATAATTGTAATAAAAGAAAGAGGATAGGTAAAAATGATGATGTAGGCGTGTAGGGGTAAATTTGTAATAAATTGTGCAAATCAGATTTTTGGTGTAAAAATTTCTAGATTTTATCTCTATTAGACTCCTTAGGTTAATGTAAATTATATGCTAGACTTAAGTAAAGAGTGAGGGTATATTGGGCAACCCACCCAAAAGAAAGGGCTATTTACAAAAATATGGAAAAATAAAAATAAGTTTTGATATGTATATATATGGCATAAAAACTTAATTACACTAAATATGACATTTTCTCAAAAAAACTTACAAATATGGGAAAATGTCATGAGGAATGTCATAAAAAACTTTAAATTTGTGTTTCTTTTTATTATTATTTTTTTAAAAAAATAAAACACTAAAATAAATAAAAATTGATCTATTTTTTTTTTACAGGAATTAAACTTGTTTTTTATTTAAACTACTTTTTGTTTGTTTTTTTATTTATTTTTTTTTTAAAAAATTAATTATTTCATTAAAAGTAGCAAGAAAAAAAAAACCAGTTTCATCAATATCATCCTGGAAAAAAAAAACAATATAAAAAATTATAATCTAAAAATAATACAAACTTTAAAAATCAGTTTCATCAACATTGAAAGAAACTAATAATTTCATTAAAAGAATAAAAAATAGTTTCATTATATTATTACAAATTTTTTATTTTAAGTTACTTTTTTATTATTTTGTTTCTAGGTTCGAAACTTACACTTATATTTTGTTTTTAAATTATTAATATGCATTGTGTGTTGTTTTGATTATCTTTGTGATTAGTATTTTTTTTTTGTATTTGTGTGTGTGTGTTTTTTTTATTTGATTCTCTGATGAAACTGGTTTCAGTTAACTTTATTATTAACATTTATATTTTGTTATGATTTTTTATAGCATTAAAACTGGTTTCACAGGGCGAAACT
Organism: Cannabis sativa; assembly: GCF_029168945.1. Taxonomy (NCBI): domain Eukaryota; kingdom Viridiplantae; phylum Streptophyta; class Magnoliopsida; order Rosales; family Cannabaceae; genus Cannabis; species Cannabis sativa. The sequence continues at coordinate 50,067,400 of NC_083607.1, read as the reverse complement.
GATTTCACATGTTTTAACTGTTCTGTAATGGGGTTGCTCTATTTTTATGATATTATTATTTATTTTTTAGTTTGTATAAAACCAGTTTTATTATTGTATGATATTATTGAACAACAATTTTTATTTAATTTTAAATAATCAGTTTCTGACACACATATTATTTTATTATTTTTGTTGACCGAGGTTTTTGGCAACCAATAAAATAATAAGAGTTTAGAAAGCTGTAAGAAATTAAGAGAGAGACTTTTACGTGGTTGGGGTGTTAATGAGCCTTAGTCCACGAGTCTGTATATTTATGATTGTATTTAATACAGAGAATGTTCTTGGTGAGTATTTACTCTTCTACACTTATGCAACCCAGCTTTGAGGGAGTATTTATAGTGTTTTTGTGGGGTGATCCCCAGAATTATAGTACATGTATTTCTGTAACTATCAATAAAGTTGTGTATTCCCAATGAATATACCATGGGTAATGCATGGTCAAATCCCTAGGTGCTGTAGGGATTTTATGAGGGCTATCCTTATTCTCTTTTGACTGATGTGATTTTTCACAGAGTAGCCGTCATTAGACTTTATTGGTCATCGTCTTGTAGGTGCAGATCGGGGGTTGTGTCGTCAGACTTTATTGCGTGTGGCAGTCCCAACACGCCTCCTCCCATGTGGCATTAAATGCGAGATGACTGCTCAGAGGAAGCCTAACACCTCCCGGAGATGCTTTGATGCCATCTTGATCTCCGGGAGCATATAAAACCTTGCATGCCTTCTCCGGGAGGCATATCCAAGATAATGCCTTTCTTAGAAAAGACTTAGCTATTAATTTAAGTGCTAAAACCTTTGTGTCCACGTGTCCTTGTCTGGTTGGTCACGTACATTGGGCAAAATCAGGGGCAACATTTACCCCCCAAGCCTTGTTTAATTGTGAAATGAACAAGGCTTGCTTAGATGCCTCCGGTTGGCTCCTCGATTTCCAGGCACGTGCTTCGGGCGCGTGAAGGTGTATTTAATGATCACCATTACTGCAGCGATTCACTTTTTGCAGGCGTCGATTCGTTTCTTGTCCATTAATTGATACGGCGCATTAATGGGTGTCAAACGGACACTCAAGCGTTTCCACCGCCTCGATGACAAACCAATTTAGCCGTTGGATCCTGGGAATTCGAATCGTGTGCCTTCCCAACCGCAATTGGTAGATGATCGCGCCTGTTCCACATGCACTTTGGCCTATAAAAGCCACTATTCTCACTTCATTTGGCTACTTTCAGACTTTCACCAAATTTTTCCAAGTTTTCCAGAGAGAAAGAAACCCTCAAACACCATAGATTTCTTACTGACCTTCCTTCGCCATTGTCAGTCAACTTTTTACCGTCGATGAACAACAACACCCAGTTCTCAAGCTTTATGTAAGTTCTTCGTATCTCGTACTTTATTGTTTGTGCTCATTGCATGCTTCACTATTCATCTGCTTTTTCTGGGTTTGATGTTTGAATTTTCTGGGAAATTCCGTCTTGAGTTTCTGTGTAATACGTTAGATTCCTCTTTTCTGGTGTTCGAGTTACTTTTATTCTACGTATTTTTTTTCAAGGACCCATCTTTTCCTTACGTAATGACCTTCAAGGGTTCAGAGAGGACTTTGTCTTTCTCGATTTTTACCCTTTTTTCCTTTTCTTTGCTTATTTGTAATGTCGCCATCTGTGGGATTCTTGCACCCAACTTTTGTCAAGGAAAACCTTCTAAGGCTTTCTTGTTGACAACCGTCCGGAGGGGGCCTCTTTCTAGCGGTTAGGGGACCCCCATTCCCTTTTTTGACTTAGGGTTTGGTTTGGGGCCTGACTGCTGGAATTTTCAATCTTTTTCAGAACCAAAATGTCTGCATCCGGCTCCAAATCTTCACAAAAAGGAAGGAAACGTCTGGCCACCCTGGTGGAGGTGATGAAGGGTCCATTGGCCCAGGAAGGGTATAAGCCCCGTGCTAAGGGGTGGGAAGCGGCCGAGCTTCACTCTACCCTTACTTGCCCCCACCACCTGGAGCACATTGTGGTGGTGGCAGGCATCAAGCCCGCGACTTCCGGGACTTACCACCGGCCGCCCCGGGACGCGGAGACGCCTAATCACAATTACGGAGGCTTCGGAGCTTAGAGCCAAACACACTTGATGACCGGGGCCATGCTTCCCCTCCAGGACTACTTTATTAATTTTCTTGTATTTGTCGGCCTTGCGCCATACCAACTCATTCCTCAAGCTTACCGCCTGCTTTCAGGCTTATTTATTTTTTACTCTGCCCGGGGCTGGGGCTCTCCCAGTCCGGCAGAGATTTTGTATTTTTATGAGCTTGTTTCCATCCCTAAAAGGGAGACAAACTTAAGGACGACTTTTACGGTTTCTGGGCCCATCCTTTGAATGAGGGCCCGGTCCCTTTCAACCAGCAAAAAAATGTGAAGGAGTACCGTCACCTCTTCTTCTTCTCCTCCGGGTTCCAGGCTGTGGAACATCTGGAGCTTCTCACGGAGTGGGTTAGGATCCCTCCTTACGCGCGGACTGAACCTACTCAGCTTTTCCTTCAACGGGCCAAGACCTTCGCCACATATGACAAGAAGGCCCTTAACGTCGGGGAGTTGGTCACGACGGAGAACTCCCGGAAGGCCAAGCTGATCCAGGGGCATCAGTTGGTGGATGACTCCAACCTTTCCAAGGTCATCTGCCCGAACGTAAGGGTTCCGGCCGCGGAGAAGGTACTCCGGGATGACATCATCGCCACGGCGGAAGATAAGTACCAGAAGTACCTCTTCCAGAAGGCCCAGGAGCGGGCTTATAACAAGGCCCAGGCGGCCGCCGGAAGGCCCCTTCGTATCGAGAGCCTGGTGGAGAGAAGTGTTGGGTTTTATGCCCTAAATAAAACTCATTTCAATATAATCAGATTTACTTATTAATATAGATCAGAAATAACATTTAATGTTGCATGGTTCACGTGATTTATTTCATGATTATATATACATAATGTATAAATTCATCTGAAACCCTTTTCACATACTTGATCCTGTTTATTGTGCTGTTAACACATTGGAAAGTAAACATGACTATGTGAATAAAGTTTCCTAGATTTATCAGACATAGGGTTTTACTGATATGATAATCTACAACAGAGTTTACTTGCATTTGGAGAAGAGCTATGTTCTTTCCAGAGCATTGGTTAAAGTAAAGCTCAGGTTGGATGCATGGAGTATGCATCGGAAGGGACCGATATTGAACTTTGACTTAGATTTATTAAACTTACCGTAATATCTATTCAAGTCAATATCACCTAGTTGATCCTACATCAAATGATCTTAATCCTGATATGATTAGGCTCAATCTCGAAAGGCTATTCGTGTTCTTTGATTTGTTAGTTAAGCCTACTTTTAGGTCAGGGTGATACGTACATTTTGGGAACACGGTAGTGCAATTGAGTGGGAGCGCTAGCATAAACATGGAATCTATAGCTTCTATCTGGTGAATAGTAAGCAAAGGATGATCTCCTTCGAGCTTGACCAAACGAACATAAATGGTGGAGTACTCATTTCACATAATCTGAAATATCATTTATACGGGGTCAAGTGTTTTAAGGAATAAATACATTGTAGGGTGTAACGGTAATTTAATCCCTTTACAGTGTAGATCATTCATATAGAGGATCATTGATCACATTAGGATTATAACAATGGATAACTAATGATGTGTCTATATGGTGGAACATATAGAGCATTCTATATACTGAGAGTGCAATTCTAAGTTCTATGCGTGGATTCAACGAAGAATTAATAAGTTAGTGAATTTTAGTGCTAAATTCTTGATTTACTTATTGGAAGCTCGGTTATATAGACCCATGGTCCCCGCACTAGTTGAGATAATATTGCTTGTAAGACTCATATAATTGGTTTTGATTAATCAATTATAATTCTCAAATTAGACTATGTTTATTTGTGAATTTTTCACTAAGTAAGGGCGAAATTGTAAAGAAAGAGTTTTAGGGGCATATTTGTTAATTATGATACTTTGTATGGTTCAATTAATAAATATGATAAATGACAATATTATTTTATAATTATTTATAGTTATTAAATAGTTAGAATTGGCATTTAAATGGTTGAATTAAAAAATTGGCGTTTTTGAGAAAATCAGATGCAGAAAAGATAAAACTGCAAAATTGCAAAAAGTGAGGCCCAAATCAACTATGTAGGGCCGGCCACTTTTTTAGGGTTTTTCCCTCTGGTATTTTTATTATTTTAATGCCAAATAATTCAAACCTAACCCTAGTGGAATGCTATAAATAGATAGTGAAGGCTTCAGAAAAAACACACTAAATTTTCTACTTTTTCATTCAGAAAAAATTGAGCCTTCTCTCTCCCTATCTTTGGCCGAACCCACTATCTCTCTCTTCCTCATTGAGATTTCGAAATTCTTAGTGTATGAGTAGTGCCCACACACAGCAAGTGATACCTCAATCATAGTGAGGAAGATCGTGAAGAAAAACTTTCAGCAAGAAGGAGTTTCAGCATCAAAGATTCAGAGAACGAGATCCAGGTTCAGATATTGATAATGCTCTGCTACAGAAAGGAATCAAGGGCTAGATATCTGAACGGAAGGAGTCATATTATTCCGCTGCACCCAATGTAAGGTTTCCTAAACTTTATATGTGTTTATTTCATCGTTTTAGAAAGTTCATATTTAGGGTGTTAATCAACATACTTGTGAGTAGATCTAAGATCCTAGTAAAATAATTTCCGACAACTGGCCTCAGAGCCATGGTAATTGATTTACTTGCAAGAAATTTGGACTTTAAAACGATTGTTTGTTTGTTTTTGGATAGTATCATGTTGTATTGAGTGTTATTTGATGATTGATTGATGTTTGTAAATTTTTGTGAAAAATAATTGCGATTCTGTTTCTGGAATTATTTTTATTGGATATTATGGAAAAAATTAAGCAAGTTACTTTTTTACAGAACTCAATTTCGATTTAATTTGAATTAGTTATGATTTTTTGAAGATTCGAAAAAAATTGGAGCTGTGCTGAAATTTTCCTGCGATCGCGAAAACTGTCCGTACAGCTCACAATTTTTTCGTTTTTCTTCAATTTTTCAAGCTTTTTCATGGAATTAACTTCCGATTTTTTGTGTAGTTCTATATTTATACTATTACTATTCCTAATTCAATTCTAATTATCATTATGAATTAATTTAATATTTTTAAATTTAATTCAAGATATTAGTGTAATTTGAATTTAAAAATAGTTAGTATCTATCTTATTTGCTTAATAATCTATCTTATTTTTAAATTTGATTATATCTTATCTTATTTTTAAATTTAAGGTCAGATTTTAAATATTTTTAAATTTTATTTAAAATAATTTGACCTTATTTAAATTTAAAATAAGATAACTATAATCATGTAATTTTAAAAAGATGTAAGATATTTTGCTAACTTTTAAAGTTTGTTATTTTATTTATTTAAATTACATTTAAAATCTGAAAAAGATATTCATTTATCTTTTTTTAATTTTTATTTATAAAATAACATTTAAATTTTAAAAGTAGTTAGCAAATTTTTGAAATGATATTTAGGTTGGTTGAAACCTAATTTTTCAAAATTGTAGGTTTAATTTTAAATTTAAATTTTTTTTAAAATTTCGAATTATTCAAATTTTTTTTAAATTTTCGAAAATTATTTTTTATTTAATTAATTATTTCGAAATTAATAATTTAATTTAAAATTAAATAAATCCTACATCCAACTATCCAGCTAACCTTGTTGCAGGAGTATGTGTTTTAGCTTGTGTGTAAGTTTTCAAAACCTATTATTACTTGATTGCAAATAGCCATGGTTACCTTTTGCCAGATCTATTGATCTGATGGCTCCCTTGGTCAAGATAATAATTTGTAACAGGTATATTTACAATCTTCTTTCATCTGTGTATGACCTAGCAACATGATAGGATCCATCCAAAGTGTGCCTGTGTGAGCCTATGTGTTTAATATCATTATAGATGCATATAGGTTGCTGTTGCTAAATAAAATGTCATAGTTCTTGATAAATTTTATTTAGGCCCATTTAGTTTTTGGGCCTATTCAATTCATAACAGTTGTTCATTTTAAGGTTAAATTCCTCTCTTTTGGGCCTTGTGTGAGAGTTGGGAGCCATAGTAGTGGGTACGACATACTGAACCCAGCACCCCCTCACATGAACCACCCCAATTGTGAAGGCCTATTTGCCTGATTTGAATAACTGTACTAGGTTAATTAAACTAGTTTAACCTAATAAAATTGATTAGCAACATAATTAATTTTATTTATTTTGAAATTAATTTAAGAAAATTATAGTTTAAAGAATTTTTTATTCTAAGCTAAACTATATGTATTTTCTTGTATTTAATTAAATATAGAATTATAACCATCTAGATTCTTTCTGAAGCTTAATTTAAATTTTTCATTAAATATTCCTATTTAAGTTGATATTTAGTTATCTACAACTAACCAACTTAAATCTGAATATCTTTTGGATTTAAAATTTCAAAAATAAGTTGAGGAATTTTAGGCATTGGTTATTAAGATTCTTTAGATATTTTTTAAGTTAATATCTTTTCGAATATTAACTTAAAATGGAATATTTTTGAATTAAGTGGTTACAACTTAATTTTTTTTTTTTTGATATTTAATTAAATTTAAATTTGAAAATATTTAAGTTCTAGATTTTTTCTAATACAACTTAAATTTAGATATTTTTTCAAATTTTGTGGAAAAGATACTTAGTCAAATAAGATATTTTCTAGATAGTTATTTCTAGACTACTTATTATTTCTTATATTAAATAGGAAAATATTATACATTGTGAAATTAATTATTTAAATAATTAATTTTGGTACAATTTATTTTAAGTATATTTTTCCTAATATTAAACTAGAGATTAATAATTAAGCCTTCTCTACACTTAATTATTTATTTCTTGAATTTAATACATTTAATTAATTTGAAAATTAAATATTTAAGTTTATTTTCATCATGATACTTAAATATTTCTTTTTCATGACACTTAATTAAATAGAAAATTATTTTCTTTATTTTATTAATCAAATTTCGAAATTGCATTTCTTAAATGCTGGAATTTCGAATTTTATTTGAAAAATAGATTAAAGTTGTAAATTATTTATTTTAATTTTGGACCAACTTAAATCAATAATTTTTTCATTTAATAATTAATTAAAATAAATTGAATTAAAGTATATTATTAGAAATTGAATTAATTAGTCAAAGGAAAATCTAGATAGATGATATTTTTGCTTGAAGTATTTTTCTAGTGTATTTAATTAAATAAAAAATTAATATTTAAGTTGATTTTCATCATCATACTTAAATATTTGAAATTTTTCTTATATATTTAATTAAATAGGAAAATTATATTTTTTGTTGTAAATTAATTTTATTAATTAATTTTGGGCCAACATTAAATTAGAATAATTTTTCCAGGATTAATTTTTTTTTTTATTTTAACATGCATTTTTGAAAATTGTGTCTTAGAATACTTTAATTTTTCGAAATGCAATATATATTTATAGAAAATTAAATTTGAATTGTAAATTAATTTAAATTAATTTTGTAACAACTTAAATTGAATATTTTTCTAAATATTTATTAGAAATTATTACTAAGATGGAAATAATTCATGTTATTTTCATATCCATCTAAGTAAAATTTATAAATATTAAATTAAAATTTATATTTAGAATTTTTCATTCTAAATTGAAAATTTTAAATAAATATATATTTAAAATAAATAAATTAAATAAAGAGAATCAAAGAAAATACAACTCACTTTAAATAATGAGCTTGATTATTATTAAGATATTCGATCTCCATTGTTGGTCTTACACAAGTTAAATGTTTTCAACCTCGAGACGCTAGACTTCGTCCCCCTATGGATGGTTATTCGTTGAACGCATTTAACACCGTAAGATTTCATTTGATAAGTGTTTTGTGAGTTTTCGTCTCTATTTAGACTCTCCCCTACGGTGACTACTTAGAGATAAACTCATAAAACATGAAACAATGGTGGAAGCTCATAAAATAAGAATAACATTGACTCTCGCCTACTGAGACAACGTTGGATTCTTATTTTGATCGAATAAAAGGTTGCTAGAATGGTTTCTATTTTAGATGAGCTGAGAACTCTATTTAATAAATGATACTTTGACTCTCGCCTACGGGACCTTTGTATCGGTTGTTGAAAACCTTGGAAATTATTTAGGATTGTATGTTTTAGTATTTTCACTAGTCATTCCTACTTGCTATATGTTTATAATTTCTGAATTGTGTATGAATTTATATTGAACCATGTTATTTTCTGTTATTAAGTTGTAGTTTAATTTCGAATCTTCATTGTTGGTCTAACATGTTTGTTTTTCTAATGAGATAAATCCCTAATGGATTCTCACCATTAGACATACATAATAGTGTAAGATCTCGAAAGATAAATATTGTATATGCAACATCTAGCTGTTCATCAATTGATGACACGTTAGACTAGTATTTTCACAATATGAAACAAGAAGATTACATAAATAAGATTACTTTGTCTTTCGCTAATCGAAGCATCGTTGGATTCTTATTTATAAACGAAATTATCCTAATTCCTCTTAGCTTATTCATTTTGAATTAGCTTCAAAACATATCATTGGATGAATGGTCTATAAACCATTTCATGTCATTCTATATTTTCTCTTAAGAAATTAAATGACGCATATGATTATAATCCCGAAATTCTATTCCCAATTGATATAAATCCTCAATCTTAGAAATCTCCTGCTTGTATGGGCAAATCAGACTTAGAGTTAAATTATTAGTGGTGGTCCAAATAGAATTACTCATTATATTTGGTATAAATTTAAGTCTTTGACTTTAATTTTAGATTCCAAATAGAAATTTTCTTATATTTCTAATCCAGAATACAATACAGTTACACTTTCTCAAGTGTTTAATATCCATCTTCTATTAATGGATTAAAACTGTATGGAATATGAGTTAGATATTCTGTGACCAGGATCCACTTGCAGTATTCTAAGAACTCTTTGATGTAACTAAACCTATGTCATCAAAAGACACTACCATTTTTTTAATCTATGGCATTTGTATCTTGTTCATAGTGGATTTGACGAGATCAATCTCTGCAAAGAGTAAATATGCCTATATCCAGTGAAAGTAAGTTCATCTCATTCGCAGATGGATGCACATTCAGGGGTGGATATGAGTTTTTCGTTGTATTCTTAAAACAATAACTCTAGATTATATCTTAAGCAAAGAAATTTGACATGTTTAAAATTTCATTAATTTCTAGCAATGGTTAAAACCATTAAGGTAGGTGGTTAAAGATCTTGCGAACTGGTAGGGATGGAGAAATAGTTAGTTGATATGCAGTTCAAAGATCATTAAATTGATTTTTGAATTATATCCAAACTTACCTCCCCAGAAATTTCGAGTTGCATGTTGATGATTAGTTACTAGTCGTTGCCTAATTCCTTCTATGGTAATACAATTTCATAATGATGTAATGGTTGTATACTTAATGTAAATCATTACTAGATTCATGGATGACCTAATCAAAATCTTAAGAAAAGCTAGAACTGTTAACCATGGTTTGTTAGCTATTCTAAGTGATTAGGGGTGGACCATCCCATTGTCAATAGATAAGAAAGTGTTTGTTCAAACAAATAGTACTTTTCTAAGATAATGACTAAGTCTGAAAACAAGTAGCAAATAAAGGAGATATTTAATTCTTGATTCCAAAAGTGTTCTATCATCTTATTTGATATATGATGATCCCACTGCCTCTGCTGTCTTGTCACAACCGAAGAGATCAATACCATTTAGTTTTCTTCGACATAATTCACGGTACCTTGTCGTAGTGGGAGAGTTTCTAAGAACTCACCTTCTTATGACTTGGGAGACACTAGTGATTAAAATCCATTGTGAGTTTAAAAAAGTAATGGATTGTCAAGATAAGAAACTAAGAAGAAAAGCCAATAGAACTATGGTTTAATCCATTCACATAGAATAACCTAAAGTTTTCTATTACAAGGACATAAAAGGAAATTTTAAATTAATAAGTCTATTCTATGGACTTAACAAACTTCCTGTTCCTATTATTATAGGTTTGAGTTTATCTAAACCTATGGCTTGTGGTATACCTGGTAATTACTTACTCTAATGCAAGCAACTTACTTTAGTAAGATGCTGAAGCATTTTCTTTCTAATGGCAATCTATAGAGGCTTCACAACTTCTTAGGTATAGATTTTATTTATCTAAGGAAAAGTCTTAAGTATTCCAGAAAAGATAAAGCCATGAAAGAATTTCTTATATCAACAGTGAGAGGTCTTAGATATGCTTTTGTATGCCTTAGACCGTACACTGCCGTTGAGTGGGAGTAATGAGTAGGTATCAGATTAATCCAGGAGAAGAACATTGGAACACAATCAAGTAAATCCTAAGATTAAGAAGAGGAACTATATGTTAGTCTATAAGGGTGTGTTTAAAACTCTTAGACTACACCATATCAGATTTCGAAATTTGCCTTTGTGCTAGTAAATCTTTCTGATAAGATGGTGGTTACTCTGGGGGTGGAATAGTAATTTTGGAGAAGTGTAAAAACCTATCTGAAGTCTCTAGGTCTACCAGAGAGGGACTGAATGTTAAGGTTGCAGGAAAGGTACTTATTCAGTCTAAGGAAAGTTCTATACATTTTTGGCACCATTCCAAATTGCCTTAAATTACTAGTGTTAATTTCCTGATTAACCAAAAGTAGTTGTCAAAGGTATAGAATCCAGTATCCCAAGAGAGTAGACATATAGAGAGGAATCTCACATTATCAATGATTTTGTGATTAAAGGAAGAGTAATGGTGGAGAAAAGGTTGTGTTTAATTCAACCTTTCAGATCCTATTACGAGGAGTTTACTACTACTACACTTGATTTGTATATCAAGGTGTTGAGATTATTTGAAATGCACTTTTTGTTATATATTAGTGCAAGTGGGAGTTTGTTGGGTTTTATGCCCTAAATAAAACTTATTTCAATATAATCAGATTTACTTATTAATATAGATCAGAAATAACATTTAATGTTGCATGGTTCACATGATTTATTTCATGATTATATGTACATAATGTATAAATTCATCTCAAACCCTTTTCACATACTTGATCCTGTTTATTGTGCTGTCAACACATTGGAAAGTAAACATGACTATGTGAATAAAGTTTCCTAGATTTATCAGACATAGGGTTTTACTGATATGATAATCTACAACAGAGTTTACTTGCATTTGGAGAAGAGCTATGTTCTTTCCAGAGCATTGGTTAAAGTAAAGCTCAGGTTGGATGCATGGAGTATGCATCGGAAGGGACCGATATTGAACTTTGACTTAGATTTATTAAACTTACCGTAATATCTATTCAAGTCAATATCACCTAGTTGATCCTACATCAAATGATCTTAATCCTGATATGATTAGGCTCAATCTCGAAAGGCTATTCGTGTTCTTTGATTTGTTAGTTAAGCCTACTTTTAGGTCAGGGTGATACGTACATTTTGGGAACACGGTAGTGCAATTGAGTGGGAGCGCTAGCATAAACATGGAATCTATAGCTTCTATCTGGCGAATAGTAAGCAAAGGATGATCTCCTTCGAGCTTGACCAAACGAACATAAATGGTGGAGTACTCATTTCACATAATCTGAAATATCATTTATACGGGGTCAAGTGTTTTAAGGAATAAATACATTATAGGGTGTAACGGTAATTTAATCCCTTTACAGTGTAGATCATTCATATAGAGGATCATTGATCACATTTGGATTATAACAATGGATAACTAATGATGTGTCTATATGGTGGAACATATAGAGCATTCTATATACTGAGAGTGCAATTCTAAGTTCTATGCGTGGATTCAACGAAGAATTAATAAGTTAGTGAATTTTAGTGCTAAATTCTTGATCTACTTATTGAAGCTCGGTTATATAGACCCATGGTCCCCCCACTAGTTGAGATAATATTGCCTGTAAGACTCATATAAATTGTTTTGATTAATCAATTATAATTCTCAAATTAGACTATGTTTATTTGTGAATTTTTCACTAAGTAAGGGCGAAATCGTAAAGAAAGAGTTTTAGGGGCATATTTGTTAATTATGATACTTTGTATGGTTCAATTAATAAATATGATAAATGACAATATTATTTAATAATTATTTATTGTTATTAAATAGTTAGAATTGGCATTTAAATGGTTAAATTAGAAAATTGGCGTTTTTGAAAAAATCAGATGCAAAAAAGATAAAACTGCAAAATTGCAAAAAGTGAGGCCCAAATCCATACTGTATAGGGCCGACCACTTTTGTAGGGTTTTACCTTTGATATTTTCATTATTTTAATGCCAAATAATTCAAACCTAACCCTAGTGGAATGCTATAAATAGATAGTGAAGGCTTCAGGAAATTTACACTAAAATTTTCTACTTTTTCATTCACAAAAAACTGAGCCTCTCTCTCTCCCTATCTTTGGCCGAACCCACTCTCTCTCTCTCTTCCTCATTGAGATTTCGAAATTCTTAGTGTATGAGTAGTGCCCACACACAGCAAGTGATACCTCAATCATAGTGAGGAAGATCGTGAAGAAAGACTTTCAGCAAGAAGGAGTTTCAGCATCAAAGATTCAGAGAACGAGATCCAGGTTCAGATATTGATAATGCTCTGCTACAGAAAGGAATCAAGGGCTAGATATCTGAACGGAAGGAGTCATATTATTCCGCTGCACCCAATGTAAGGTTTCCTAAACTTTATATGTGTTTATTTCATCGTTTTAGAAAGTTCATATTTAGGGTGTTAATCAACATACTTGTGAGTAGATCTAAGATCCTGGTAAAATAATTTCCAACAAGAAGGACCCCCAGGCCAAGGCCTACGGTCCAGGTGCTGAATACAGGGGCTCCCGATGCCAACACTTCTGGTTCTGGTAAGTCCCCTTTAATGATACATTACGCCCCTTCTGTCCGTGAGTACGCTAGCCTTAGGCCTATAGGGTTCGATGAACGTCTCCATAGGTTTAGGATGCCCTCCACTAAGTGGGGGGATCATGCAAAGGAGTATTACTTCTCTCACTTAGGCCGGTTCCGGATGGGTTCTGGACTTCCGGTGCCTATTCCCTTGGATTCTTCGGCCTATCTGTCTTCTAGCTGGTTCCGTCCCTCGAACAGCTATCTTGGGGATGATGCAACCATTGTTAAGATTCGGGACTTTCCTAAGGCCGAATTAGAGAGTCAGGGTAGGGCTAGCTTGATTGCTTTTTAAGTGTATGCTGCTTTCACAGATATTCTAACACTTGACTCTTTTCTCTTATCGCAGCAGCCGATCCCATGGATGCGATCTTGGCCACCCTTGCTGGAGCCCACAGTCCTGATGTTTCCCCTCCTCCTACTTCTTCCCAGTTGGTCACCCCCAGGAAAGCTTCTTCCAGTGCCCCTCCGAACACTATTGACTTAGTGGACAAGGAGGAGGTACTTCTTGAGGAAGCTGAAGAAGGTGAAGAAGAGCAAGGGGTACTTCCTGAGGAAGTTGAAGAAGGTGAAGAAGAGCAAGAGGTTGCTCTCGTGCGCTAGCGCAAAGGCAAGATGGTAGCTGAGGAGTCTTCTAAACGCCCGCGGAGGGTGGACACTCCGGCCCCGAGTCATGACTCCGGGATCCCCTCCGAGGCGGAGGAGTATACAGTGCCTCATGGCATTGTGTTGACTCCGATCCCCAGAGATGAGGAGAGGCAAAATCTTCGGATAGCCAAATATAATTATGCCCTTGACGAGTACACCCGGGGGCATGCTGAGGTGGAGGCCTTGAGGAGGGTCTTACAGGAGGAGTTGCAAAACTCTCTTAACAAGGAGAACTTCCGGAATCCGTGGGATCTGAACATGGACCCTCTGACGGACTGGTTCGACCGTTTCCTTGGGCCCACCTTGGCCCCTTTTGCTTCCGAGATGACCAGCGAGTACGTCTCCCATCTGACTCGATTCCCGCCTAAACGATACGCTGCTTGTGCATCCTTGAACCTCGTCTACCAGGTTCCAGACATCAGCAATGCTCTGGCTGCGGTAAGTACTTTGTGATTTATTTCTTTCCTCAATATTTTACTTAAGGCCTTCATTCTCACTTTTACTTCCTTTTCCAGATTACTGCAGAGACCAGCCGCCTTTTCAAGACCATAGTTAATCATGGCTTTGTCTTGTCTTAATTTGGGGGCATAGATGAGGTCGTGAAGATCCTGCAGGACTTGTCTGCTGAAAGGCGGGCGATCCAGGAGGAGGCTGAGCGAAAGGAGGCTCTTGCTAAGGCGAAGCTCGAGGAGGAGGCTAAACAGAGGGAAGCTCAGGCGGAGGCGATGCTCCAAGAGGAGGTCCTTTAGAGGGATAGGCTGGAGGCGAGGCACCGGGAGGCGCTGAGGGCGGAGGGCGAGGCTACTGCCAAGGCCAAACGCGAGCTTCGGGAGGCCAGGGAGGCCCTAGACGAGATGGCCGCCAAGGTGAGGTCCTTAGAGGAATTGCACCAGGCGGACTTGGAGTCCAGGGCTAACTTAGCCGTGGAGATGAAGGAGCTCAAGGACTTTAGAGATCAAGCCTTAAAGAAGGCTAAGAGAGATGAGCTCCTCTCCCCTGTCTCCTGCAAGCATTGTATCAAGCGTTTTGATGATGGCGTCTACATGGCCTGGTCGGTAAATGGCCAGAGCATCAAGCTTGACTTCTACCCCAAACCTGAGGAGATGATTGCCAAATTTTGGGAGAAGAAGAAGAAACTTGACGCCATGCTTGAGGCGCGTATTGGTCCTCGCCTTCCTCCTCGCATTGTATGGCCGTTTGAATCCATCTCACTTCACCAAGCTTTTTCTTATTACTCTTTTTTATCTTTACAGCTATTTTTCTTTTATTTAAGACAATCTTTATCTTAATAGCTGCCTTATTTTCTAAGGGGAGACAACGATTAAGGCCTGTCCCCGGGCCCTTTGTATGTATATATTTTTTTTTAGACCTGTCCTTGGGGCCAGGATTTTTATATACATGATCTTTTTTTTATCGATGCATATTCTTTCTTTCGGACCTGCCCTTAGGGTCATGATATTTATACATATGATCTTTTTTTGATACATAATTTTTCTTTTTGGACCTGCCCTTTGGGTCAGGATATTTTACTTTCGGCTTGTTTTTCATCTGTCCGTGTGGTATGCTTTAGTACCCCCCCTGAGTGGCATGAAAATTTTATTTTTAAGGCACTCAGTTTTATTTAAAATTCGGAGGTTGCATACACTTAGACGATATAAATCCTTTAAACAAGGCCTAAGTTACACATTTGGACTATTGGTAATATTTTCGGAGGTGATTGGCGTTCCAAGCCCTTGGCACAATGGTTCCATCCATCTTTTTTAGCTTATAAGTTTCGGAGCCGATTTCGTCCTCGATTTCATATGGCCCTTCCCAATTTGGCCCAAGTACCCCCACTCCGGGTTCTTGGGTGGCTGGGAAGACTCTTCTTAAGACCATATCCCCAATAGTGAATTTACTGTTTTTAACTTTGGAGTTAAAATATTTGGTCACCTTCTTTTGATAAGCTGCCATTCGTATTTGCGACTCGTCCCGGAGTTCTTCAACTTGATCCAGGGCTTCCTGTAATAAAGCTTGGTTTGTAGCTAGATCGTAAGTCGTTCTCCTGTGGGACGGGAATAACGTTTCTACCGGGACCATTGCTTCACAACCGTACGCCATTGAGAAAGGCGAGTGGCCGGTCGTGGTTCTGGGGGTCGTCCGGTAGGCCCATAACACTCTTGGCAACTCTTCGGGCCAATTGTTTTTACAGGCCAGCAGCTTTTTCTTCAGGGTGACCTTTAGAATTTTGTTGACTGCTTCTGCTTGTCCATTTGTTTGCGTCCTTGCCACCGCGGAGAAGCTTTTTACGACTCCATGTTGGTTGCAAAAGTCAGTGAATTCTTCGCAATCAAATTGCTTTCCATTGTCAGAGACTATTTTGTGAGGCAAGCCATATCAACACACTATGTTTATAATAACAAAGTCTAGTTCTTTTTTAGCAGTTATAGTCTTCATTGGCTCAGCCTCCGTCCATTTGGTGAAGTAGTCTACTGCTACTATTGCATACTTTACTCCTCCCTTTCCTGTTGGCAGGGACCCAATAAGATCTATCCCCCAAACCGCGAAGGGCCAGGGGCTAGTCATCAGGGTAATCTCATTGGGAGGAGCTCTCGGTATGTTCACGAACCTTTGGCACGAATCACATTTTTGGACGTAGTCTATGCAATCTTTTTTCATTGTTGGCCAAAAGTATCCTTGTCTCAATATTTTCTTTGAGAGACTTCGTCCTCCTGTATGATCCCCACAGAACCCTTCATGGACCTCTAGCATAATTTGGCTAGCTTCAAGGTCTGATACACACCTTAAATAAGGCATGTTGAGTCCTCTTCGGTAGAGAATTTTATCCATCATTACATAACGGTGAGCTTGATACTGAATCTTTCTGGACAGTGCCCTTTCTTGGGGCAACTCACCTTTCGTTATGTATTCTTGCCCAACCGTTGCTATGGCCTCTTTTATTTTGATGCTTGGCTCTGCCAAGCGTTCCACGGGTACTACCCCCAGTCCTTCAATCTCACTGTCCGAGGCTAACTTAGCCAGGCAGTCCGCGTGAGCGTTCTTTTCCCTGGGGATTCTTTCTACTTTATAATTGTGAACTCGTGGAGCAGTTCTCGGACTATTGTTACATATGCGGCCATTCTTTCGCTGCGCGTCTGATACTCTCCTGATATCTGGTTCACGACCAGTCTGTAGATCTCTACTCTTTTGGCCCCCACAGCCTTTGCTAATCTCAACCCTGCTATCAAGGCTTCATACTCGGCTTCATTGTTTGAAGCTGAGAAGTCGAACCGTAGGGCTACTTGGAGTCGAAGTCCACTCGGGGATATCATTATAACCCCCCGCTCCAAATCCATTTTCGTTGGAGGCTCCGTCCACAAAGACTTTCCATGTTCGGACCAATGGTACCGGTGCGTTCGCGGTGGCCTCGGCTTCATTACATTCGGTGATGAATTCTGCCAACGCTTGTCCCTTTATGAAGATACGGGGTATGTAGTGTAAGTCAAATTGACTTAACTCCATTGCCCATTTGAGGAGCTTTCCGGACGCTTCTGGCTTTTGCAGAACTTGCCGGAGTGGGTGATTGGTCAACACCATGATTGGGTGCGCTTGGAAATAAGGCCTCAACCTTCTTGAGGCCATTAGGAGGCAAAAAACTAGCTTTTCGATGACGGGGTATCGCGTCTCCGCCCCTATCACGCGCTTGCTGACGTAGTACACGGGATGTTGAGTTTTCTCTTCTTCCTGGACTAAGGTCGCGCTGACCGCATGCTCGGAGACGGCCAAGTACAGGAACAGGTCCTCTCCGAGAACGGGTTTTGACAGGATTGGAGGCTTGGCCATGTGCTCTTTGTTGGGTTTTATGCCCTAAATAAAACTCTATTTCAATGTAATCCAGATTATTCAATATCAATAAAGTAACAGAAGTATTTTTCATTCATTTGTGTATGTTTTGGTTCACTTAATCAATTGTTTGTCTATTTGATTTATAAATTCATCCAAACCCCTTTCACATACTTGATCATGTTTATTGTGTTGTTAACACAGTGGAAAGTAAACATGACTATGTGAATAAAGTATTCCTAGATTTATCAGAACACTGGGTTTTACTGATATGACAATCTACAACAGAGTTTACTTGCATTTGGAGAAATGTTATGTTCTTTCCAGAACATAGGTTAAAGTAAAGCTCAGGTTGGATGCATGGAGTATGCATTGGAATGGACCGATATTGAACTTTGAAATAGATTTATGAAACTTTCTGTAAATATCTATTCAATTCAATATCATAAGTTGATCCTAGATCACATGATCGAAATCCTGATATGGTTAGGCTCAATCTCAAGAGTGTTATTCGTGTTCTTTGATTTGTTAGTTAAGCCTAATTTTTGGTCAGGGCAATACATACATTTTGGGAACACGGTAGTACGATTGAGTGGGAGCGCTAACATAAATATGGAATCTATAGCTTCTATCTGGCGAATAGTAAGCAAAGGGTGATTTCCTTCGAGCTTAACCAAACGAGATAAATGATTGAGTACTCATTTCACTTAGTTGAAATATCATTTATACAGGGTTAAGTGTTTTAAGGATAAAATACATTGTAGGATGTTACGGTAATTTAGTCCCTTTACAATGTAAATCATCCATATAGAGGATCATTGATCACATTAGGATTATAACAATGGATAACTAATGATGTGTCTATATGGTGGAATATATAGAGCATTCTATATACTGAGAGTGCAATTCTGAGTTCTATGTGTGGATTCAACGAAGAATTAATAAGTCAGTGAATTTAAATGGTAAATTCTAGATCTGCTAATTAGAAGCTCGGATATAAAGACCCATGGTCCCCCACTAGTTGAGATAATATTACTTGTAAGACTCATTTAATTGATTTTAATTAATCAATTATAATTCTCAAGATAGACTGTGTCTCTTTGAGAATTTATCACTTATTAAGGGCAAAACAGTAAATAGAGATTTTGAAGGGCATATTTATTAATTAGGAAACTTTAATTAGTTTTATTATTAATAAAATAAATGACAATATATTATTTGATAATTAATTTTAATTATTAAATAATTAGATTTGACATTTATGTGGTTGAACAAAGGAATTGGCAGTTTTTGATAAAACATGAAACTATCAGTGTAGGAAAAGGAAAGTTGGAAAAGTGACAAGCCTTGTTTCCACAATGCCTAGGCCGACCACTTAAGCTTCCTTTTCTCTTTGATTTTTTCAATTTTAAATGTCAATTAATTCAATCATAGCCCTGGGTGGTCTTCTATAAATAGAAGGCAAAGGCTTCAGTTTTCAATACAACTGATACACAACATTATTCTGACAGAATTTTCTCTCTGAAAATTCTCTCTGAGCCGCCACCCTCTCTCTCTCTATTCCTTCACTGTTTCGAAATCTATAGGTGTTAGATTAGTGCCCACACACATCAAGTAATACCTCAATCATAGTGAGGAAGGCTGTGTAGAATTCAGAAACAACAAAGAAGGACTATCGGGCTCAGATCTTGATTATACTATGCTACAGAAAGGAATCAAGGGTTAGAGATCTGAGTGGGAGGAGACATATATTCCGCTTCACCCAATGTAAGATTTCTGATACTTTTATGTGTTTAATTTTCCATCGTTTTAGAAGTTCATATTTAGGTTGTTAAATCAACATACTTGTGAGTAGATCTAAGTTCCTGGTAAAATAACTTCCAACACTCTTTAAATCTTTTGAATACCTCCTCGCACTCGTCAGACCATTCAAACTTTTGGCACTTGTCTGTAGATTGGGAGATAAAACGGCTCAGGGCAGCAACCTTTCCGATTAGGCTCTGCACGTCTTTGTGCTTCTTAGGGGATGGCATGCTCAGGAGAGCTTGAATTTTCTCTGGGTTTGCCTCAATCCCTCTCTGGCTGACGATGAAGCCCAGGAACTTTCCTGATTTGACCCCAAAGGTGCATTTCTTTGGGTTGAGCTTCATTCCGTATCTCCGGACTACCTCGAAACATTCTTCTAAGTCGTCCGCGTGGCTATTGCACGCTTTAGACTTGACCAACATGCCGTCTACTTACACCTCCATGTTTCGCCCCAGGAGGCCTTTGAACATCCGTTTGACCATTCTTTGATAGGTTGCACCAGCATTCTTCAATCTGAAAGGCATGACTAGGTAGCAGTATACCCCCTTATCGGTCCTGAAGCTAGTGCACTCTTGATCTGTCGTGTGCATCTTTATTTGGTTGTAACCGGCGTACGCGTCCATGAAGGACAGTAGCTTGAATTCGAAGGTGGCGTCTACCATTTGGTCGATCCTGGGCAGAGGGAAACAGTCCTTTCGACAAGCCTTGTTTAGATCAGTGAAGTCTATACCAACTCGCCAGGTTCCGTTAGGCTTCGGCACCAGGATCAGATTGGGTAGCCACTCCGGGTAGTAAACGTCGCGGATCATGCTGTTTGTTAAGAGCTTATCCACCTCCTTCTCTAAGGCTTCGGCCTTCACTGAGTCGAGGGGACGTCGCTTTTGTTGGACCGGCGGCATGCCCGGGTTGACGTTGAGGACATGGGTGATGACGTGGGGACTTATGCCAGTCATGTCCTCCTGGCACCACGCTAAAACGTCAATGGCACCCTTCAATATCTTTATTATTTTTTCCTTCTCCTTTGGGTCTAGGCTCTTTCCTAGCCGGAGTACTTTGGTGGAGTCGAGGTCACACACTGATATCTCCTCGACGTCCTCCATTGGTTCTACGATTTTTTCGGACCCCACGCGGGGATCAAACTCGTCTTCTTCAGCCATTTCTGGCTCAATAGTTTCCCGGACCATCAGCACGGTGTTGGGTTTTATGCCCTAAATAAAACTCATTTCAATATAATCAGATTTACTTATTAATATAGATCAGAAATAACATTTAATGTTGCATGGTTTACATGATTTATTTCATGATTATATGTACATAATGTTTGAATTCATCTGAAACCCTTTTCACATACTTGATCCTGTTTACTGTGTCGTCAACATATTGGAAAGTAAACATGACTATGTGAATAAAGTTTCCTAGATTTATCAGACATAGGGTTTTACTGATATGATAATCTACAACAGAGTTTACTTACATTTGGAGAAATGCTATGTTCTTTCCAGAGCATTGGTTAAAGTAAAGCTCAGGTTGGATGCATGGAGTATGCATCGGAAGGGACCGATATTGAACTTTGACTTAGATTTATTAAACTTACCGTAATATCTATTCAAGTCAATATCGCCTAGTTGATCCTAGATCAAATGATCTTCATCCTGTTATGATTAGGCTCGATCTCGAGCGGCTTTTCGTGTTCTTTGATTTGTTAGTTAAGCCTACTTTTGAGTCAGGGTGATACGTACATTTTGGGAACACGGTAGTGCATTTGAGTGGGAGCGCTAACATAAACATGGAATCGATAGCTTCTATCTGGCGAATAGTAAGTAAAGGATGATCTCCTTCGAGCTTGACCAAACAAAAATAAATGGTAGAGATCTCATTTCACATAAGCTGAAATATCATTTATACGGGGTTAAGTGTTTTAAGGATTAAATACATTGTAGGGTGTAACGGTAATCTAATCCCTTTACAGTGTAGATCATTCATATAGAGGATCATTGATCAAATTAGGATTATAACAATGGATAACTAATGATGTGTCTATATGGTGGAACATATAGAGCATTCTATATACTGAGAGTGCAATTCTAAGTTCTATGCGTGGATTCAACGAAGAATTAATAAGTTAGTGAATTTAGGTAATAAATTCTTCATCTGCTTATTGGAAGCTCGGTTATATAGACCCATGGTCCCCCCACTAGTTGAGATAATATTGCTTGTAAGACTCATATAATTGGTTTTGATTAATCAATTATAATTCTCAAATTAGACTATGTCTATTTGTGAATTTTTCACTAAGTAAGGGCGAAATCGTAAAGAAAGAGTTTTAGGGGCATATTTGTTAATTATGATACTTTGTATGGTTCAATTAATAAATATGATAAATGACAATATTATTTAATAATTATTTATTGTTATTAAATAGTTAGAATTGGCATTTAAATGGTTAAATTAGAAAATTGGCGTTTTTGAGAAAATCAGATGCAGAAAAGATAAAACTGCAAAATTGCAAAAAGTGAGGCCCAAATCAATACTGTATAGGGCCGACCACTTTTGTAGGGTCTTACCTTTGATATTTTTATTATTTGAATGCCAAATAATTCAAACCTAACCCTAGTGGAATGCTATAAATAGCTAGTGAAGGCTTCAGGAAATTTACACTAAAATTTTCTACTTTTTCATTCAGAAAAAACTGAGCCTCTCTCTCTCCCTATCTTTGGCCGACCACTCCCTCTCTCTCTTCCTCCTAAAGATTCCGAAATTCTTAGTGTTAGAGTAGTGCCCACACACAGGAAGTGATACCTCAATCATAGTGAGGAAGATCGTGAAGAAAGACTTTCAGCAAGAAGGAGTTTCAGCACTAAAGAATCAGAGAAAGAGATCCAGGTTAAGATATTGATAATGCTCTGCTACAGAAAGGAATCAAGGGCTAGATATCTGAACGGAAGGACTCATATTATTCTGCTGCACCCAATGTAAGGTTTACTAAACTTTATATGTGTTTATTTCATCGTTTTAGAAAGTTCATATTTAGGGTGTTAATCAACATACTTGTGTGTAGATCTAAGATCCTGGTAAAATAATTTCCAACACACGGGTAGGTGGGTGGCAACGTTGTAGCATTGCCTCGCCTCCCCTTGATTTCCTCTCACCGTCCCTCTCCCAGCTTCCTGGGTTGTGAACTTCAGGCACAAGTGCCGTATTGATGGGACTGCGCCAAAGTCTACCAAGGCCGGTCGGTTGAGGATTGCGTTGTATGCTGTCGGGCAGTCCACCACCATGAAAGTACAGTACTTGAAAGTGCTCTGGGGTGTGTCCGGGCACAAGGTGACCGGAAGTCTCACCTTCCCCATTGGGATAAGTGTTGTTCCGTTAAACCCCGTGAGTTGAGAACCACTCGGTGAGAGGTCTCGGTCCGTCAGGCCTATTGCAGTAAAGGCCTCTTTGAAAAGAGAATTCACGAAACTCCCGTTGTCGATCGGGACTCTGGCCACCACTTTATCGGCAATGGGGATCTCTATGACCAACGGGTCATGGTGGGGAAAATGCACCGTCTTAGCGTCTTCTTCCGTGAATGTGATGGGTTGATCCATCAGCCGGGGCCTTTGAGCTGGGAGTTGAGTAACTTCCCAAACCTCGTTGTGTTTCATGGCCCCTACGTACCGCTTCAGTTCCTTGCGGGTAGTTCCTCTGATATGGGGTCCTCCCGAGATCATGGTCACTCTCCTGTTAGGTCTGGGTGGCAGACCGGGGATATGCTGGTTATTGGAATTATTTTACCAGGATCTTAGATCTACTCACAAGTATGTTGATTTAACAACCTAAATATGAACTTCTAAAACGATGGAAAATTAAACACATAAAAGTAAGAGAAATCTTACATTGGGTGCAGCGGAATATATGTCTCCTCCCACTCAGATCTCTAACCCTTGATTCCTTTTTGTCGCAGAGTATAATCAAGATCTGAGCCCGAATGTCCTTCTTTGTTGAATCTGAGTTCTACACAGCCTTCCCCACTATGATTGAGGTATTACTTGATGTGTGTGGGCACTACTCAATCACTCATAAAATTTCGAAAACAGAGAAGGTAGAGAGAGAGAGGGTGGCGGCTTGAGAGAGTTTTTGTGTGAGAGAAAATTCTGTCAAAAGTGTTATAAAAACTGAAGCCTTTACCTTCTATTTATAGAAGACCACATAGGGCGATGGTTGAATTACTTGGCATTAAAAAATTGAAAAACCAATGGGAAAAGGGAAGCAAAGTGGCCGGCCTAGGCATTGTGGAAACAAGGCTTTCCACTTTTCCAACTTTCTTTTTCCTACATTGCTAGTTTCCTATTTTGTCAAAAACTGCCAATTCCTTTACTCAACCACATAAATGTCAAATTTAATTATTTAATAATTAAAATTAATTATCAAATAATATATTGTCATTTATTTATTAATAATAAAACTAATTAAAGTTTCCCAATTAATAAATATGCCCTTCAAATTCTCTATTTACTATTTTGCCCTTAATAAGTGATAAATTCTCAAATAGACATAGTCTAACTTGAGAATTATAATTGATTAATTAAAATCAATTAATTGATTAATTAAAATCAATTAAATGAGTCTTACAAGTAATATTGTCTCAACTAGTGAGGGGACCATGGGTCTATATATCCGAGCTTCCAATAAGCAGATCAAGAATTTACTTCTTAAATTACCTGACTTATTAATTCTTCGTTGAATCCACGCATCGCATAGAACTTAGAATTGCACTCTCAGTTATATAGAATGCTCTATATGTTCCACCATATAGACACATCATTAGTTATCCATTGTTATAATCCTAATTTGATCAATGATCCTCTATATGGATGATTTACATCGTAAAGGGACTTAATTACCGTAACACCCTACATTGTATTTTATCCTTAAAACACTTAACCCTGTATAAATGATATTTCAGCTAAGTGAAATGAGTACTCCGCAATTTATCTTCGTTTGGTTAAGCTCGAAGGAAATCATCCTTTGCTTACTATTCGCCAGATAGAAGCTATAGATTCCATGTTTATGTTAGCGCTCCCACTCAATTGTACTACCGTGTTCCCAAAATGTACGTATCACCCTGACCCAAAAGTAGGCTTAACTAACAAATCAAAGAACACGAATAATACTCTTGAGATTGAACCTAACCATATCAGGATTTAGATCATTTGATCTAAGATCTGTTGGGTTTTATGCCCTAAATAAAACTCTTTACAATCTGATTAGTTATCAACATAAGAAATTTGAAGTGATTGATGTTTGCATGAATTTTACATGCTAATGGTTTAATATGTTTGATATGTCTATTACATTCATACACACAAAATCAGTTAAATCCAGATCATATGTTTATTCACAATTACAGTATCGTCAACACAGTGGAATGTGATTGTGATCATATGAATCAAAAGACTTGGTCCCTGTTTCATCAGTGTTATTGAATTTACACTAATGTGATAATCAGCGATGATGTGTACTTACACTTGGAGTAAGTGTTATGTTCTTTCCAGGACATTAGTAAAGTATACTAGTTTCGAATGTATGGAGTATACATTGGACTGGACCGATATTGCAACTAAGTTAAGATATTACAAACTTACCGTTATACATATCTTTCCAAGTCAATATCAGTAGTTGATCTTAAGATTAAAAGAATCTAAATCCTGATATGCTTAGGCTCAACTCAGGAGTGCTATTCATGTTCTTAGATTTATTAGTTAAGCCTACTTTTGGGTCAGGGTGATACGTATATTTTGGGAACATGATAGTATGATTGAGTGGGAGTGCTGAACATAAATATGGAATCTATAGCTTCTACTGGTGTATAGAAGTCAAGTGATGATTCCCTTCGAGCTTAGCAAATAGAAGTAAATGGATGAGCTCTTGTTTAACTGACTAATTATTAGATCACTAAACACCATTTACAGGTAGCTAAGTGTTTTAAGGGGCAAAATACATTGAGGGGTGAGAACGGTAAAGAAATCCCATCTCGATGTAGATCATCTATATAGAGGATCTTTAAATCACCATAAGATTATAACAATGGTTAAATGGGATAGCATATTGATATCGTGGAACATACAATATGCTCTATATAAGTCTGAGAGTACAATTCTAAGTTCTAAGAGTGGATTCAACGAAGAATTAATAAGTAGGAATTTACTTGGTAAATTTGGTTCACTTATTGGAAGCTCAGCATTTAGATCCATGGTCCCCATTCTAGTTGAGAACATTCTGCTTGTAAGACACATTAATTGATTCGTGATTGGTCAATTATAATTCTAAAGTTAGACTATGTCTAATTTTATGAATTTTCACTAAGTAGGGGTGAAATTGTAAGGAAAAGAGTTTCTAGGTTTATTTATTTACTAATAGACTTTATATGTCTAATTAATAATTAAAATAAATGACAATATTATTTAATAATGTATTTTAGTTATTAAATAATTAGTTTTGGCATTTAAAAGGTTAGAATTGGAAAATTGGCGTTTTTGAGAAAATAGAGATAAAATTTGATAAAACTACAAAATCAAGTGAGGCCCACTAACACACCATGGCCGGCCACTTAAATAGGTTTTTCAAATTAATATTTTCATTATTTTAATACCAAATAATTCCTAACCTAAACCTAGTAGTTGGCTATAAATAGAAAGTGATGGCTCAGTCAAATCATAAGTTTTCAGATCATCTTTCTGACAGAAATTTCTCTCTTCAGAAAAACTGAGCCTTCCCCACTTTCTATACCTGGCCAAAACCCTCTCTCCTCTTTTCTCCTTCATCTATTTCGACCCTAGTGAAAGAGTAAGTGCCCACACACAGCAAGCAGTAACTCAATCATAGATTGGAAGACTGTGAAGGATCAAACTTGAAGAAGAAGGACATTCGGGCTCAGATCTTGATTATACTCTGCTACTGAAAGGATACAAGGGTTAGAGATCTGAGTGGAAGGAGACATTAATTCCGCTGCATCAATGTAAGGTTTTCTTAACTTTATATGTGTTTAATTTATCGTTTTAGAAAGTTCATATTTAGGGTGTTTAAACAACATACTTGTGAGTAGATCTAAGATCCTGGTAAAATAAATATTCCAACAACTGGCCTCAAAGCCATGGTAATTGATTTACTTGCAAGAAATTTGGACTTTAAAACGATTGTTTGTTTGTTTTTGGATGGTATCATTTTGTATTGAGTGTTATTTGATGAATGATTGATGTTTGTGAATTTTCGTAAAAATAATTGTGATTCTGTTTCTGGAATTATTTTTATTGGATAGTATGGAAAAAATTAAGCAAGTTACCTTTTTACAGAACTCAATTTCGATTTAATTTGAATTAGTTATGATTTTTTGAAGATTCGAAAAAAACGGAGCTGTGCTTAAATTTTCCTGCGATCGCGAAAACTGTCCGTACAGCTCACAATTTTTTCATTTTTTCATGCTTTTTCATGGAATTAACTTCCGATTTTTTGTATAGTTTTGTATATATAGATTTGCTATTCCTAATTCAATTCTAATTATCATTATGAATTAATTTAATATTTTTTAAATTTAATTCAAGATATTAGTGTAATTTTAATTTTAAAATAGTAAATATCTATCTTATTGCTTAATTATCTATCTTATTTTTAAATTTGATTATATCTTATCTTATTTTTAAATTTAAGGTCAGATTTTATATATATTTTTTAAATTAAATTTTTTTTAAGATATTTTGACCTTATTTAAATTTAAAATAAGATAATTATAATCATGTAATTTTAAATAGATGTAAGATATTTTGCTAACTTTTAAATTTTGTTATTTTATTTATTTAAATTAAATTTAAAATCTGAAAAGATATTTCATTTATCTTTTCTAATTTTTATTTTTTAAAATAACATTTAATTTTTAAAAGTAGTTAGCAAATTTTGAAATGATATTTAGGTTGGTTGAAACCTAATTTTTCAAAATTATAGGTTTAATTTTAAATATTTTTTTTTAAACAATTTCGAAATTTATATTAATATTTTTTTCTTCGAAAAATAAATATTTATTTTTTTTTTATTTTATTTATTTTCGAATTTTTTTTAAATTATTATTTTTTTAACTAATTAATTATAATTTTCGATATTTATTTATTTAAAATTAAATAAATCCTACTTCCAACTATCCAGCTAACCTTGTTGCAGGAGTATGTGGTTTTAACTTGTGTGTAAGTTTTCAAAACCTATTATTACTTGATTGCAAATAGCCATGATTACTTTTTGCCAGATCTAAATGATCTGATGGCTCCCTTGGTCAAGTTAATAATTTGTAACAGGTAAATTTTACAATCTTCTTTCATCTGTGTATGACCTATCAACATGATAGGATCCATCCAAAGTGTGCCTGTGTGAGCCTATATGTTTATTTTGTTTTAATATAGATACATATAGGTTGTTGCTAAATAAAATGTCACACCATGATAGATTTTATTTAGGCCCATTTAGTTATTGGACCTATTCAATTAATAACATTTATTTACTTTAAGGTTAAATTCCTCTCTTTTGGGCCTTGTGTGAGAGTTGGGAGCCATAGAAGTGGGTACGACATACTGAACCCAACACCACCTCACATGAACTACCCCAATTGTGAAGGCCCATTTGCCTGATTTGAATAACTGTACTAGGTTAATTATATTAGTTTGACCTAATAAAATTGAATTAGCAACATAATTAACTTTTAAAATATATGAAAATTTATTTTTCATTTTAATATTTTAAAGTTAATTTTAAGAAAAACACTTTTAGTTTAGATATTATTTCTAGACAAACTATTTGTAGTTTTCTTGTATTTAATTAAATATAGAATTTTAACTAACTAGATTCTTTCTGGAGCTTATTTAATTAAATATTCCTATTTAAGTTATAAATTAGTTGTATCAACTGATTTTTCTTATCTAACTTAAATTTGAATATTTTATTTAAATTTTAAATCAAGTTGAGGAATCCTAGGCATTAGTTATTAAAGATTCTTAAAGATATTTTTTAAGTTAATATCTTTTCAAATATTAACTTAAAATGGAATATTTTAGATATTTTTTAGGTTAATATCTTTTCGAATATTAACTTAAAAAGATATCTTCAAATTAAGTGGTTACAACTTAATTTTTGATATTTAATTAAATCTAAATTTGAAATTATTTAAGTTTTAGATTTTTTCTATCTAACTTAAATTAGATATTTTTCAAATTTTTGAAAAGATACTTAGTCAAATAAGATACTTTCTAGATAGTAATTTCTAGACTACTTATTATTTCTAATATTTAAATAGGAAAATATTATACTTTGTGAAATTAATTATTTAAATAATTAATTTTGGTACAATTTTATTAAGTATATTTTTCCTAGTATTAAACTAGAAATAAATAATTAAGCCTTCTCTACACTTAATTATTATTTCTTGAATTTAATACATTTAATTAACTTGAAGAATCTAAAAATCTAAGTTGATTTTCATCATGATACTTAAATATTTATTGATTTTTCATGACACTTAATTAAATAAAAAATTATTTTTAGGTTGAAATTTAATTTTTCAACTTAAATAATTTTCAATATATGTTATAGTGAGATTTCTCTCACCTAGAAACTCGAGACCAGATTCCTCTTTAAAGGACACGTGTATTCAGATTTCCAATGAAAGCTGAATGTCCGTGAGAGACTTCTCGAAGTTTAGACCTCGCCCAGGATAAAACCAGCGAGATACTGCGAGTGCGACTTAAGTCGAACCACGTAACCGTAATTCTCATCATGCAGGGTAGATCCAACTCGCATGTGTCAGAACATGTGCGAGTGTCCCCTCTATATTTCCGCGACACGTATAGAGACCAACTCTCTATGATGCAGTTTGGTCCCAACGACCCAATAGCCCTGACCGACCGATATAAATTTGCATGTCCAGATTTTACCAGCTCCAACATGCGATGTCTACAAGGGGCGATTACCTAAGGGCGCAGACGTTCCAAACGTACTGGCGACCCTGCGAGCTCAACAAACGGAACATGAACAGTCAACTCGCAGATGCGGAAGACGCATACGTTGATGAACTTAGTAACTGTCACGCATTTATTAATGTTAACGTTGTTTGGGTTTAATTATTGCAAATTCAATGTGTAAATAATGGATTAACAATGAATGTGATCCTTACATAACCGATTGGACACCTACTTTGTATATAAAGGGGTGATCCGCCATGAAAATGCAGCTACGAATCCTTTGCTACAGTGGACTAAGCAGATCACAATCTGACTGAACCACTATAATTCTTTGTCTTATTTGCATTTTCCAGCCTTGTTATTTGTTCTTGCATTCCCAGTCGAGTACTCGCCATTCTAGGTCGAATACTCGCACTTGTCATTTCCCTGAAAATTCTCTTTTATATTAATTAAATAATACTTTTTGGTGTTGCGAAATTCACTCGACAACATTTGGCGCCGTCTGTGGGAAATTCGACTGAAAGATTTCATTCACCTTAAAGAACACCATTCATCATGGCTGGAAATCACACTAACAGAGCTAACAACGGATCCATCAATATTGGGATGATGAGTGTACCACTGCCTGGAGCTGGAGTGCCGCCTGTAGACGTCATCAACGGCGGAGTAGGGAGGAGCAACATCACACCTCTCAACCTATTCCCAGAAACGACTGGACCTCAAGTCGGAGACACGTCCACACCACCAGCGACCATGCATTTTCCCCCCGTCACCCCGGCGGTAGTATCCGAGGAAATGGTCTAGCTCACCACCGATCAATATGCTGCAATTCAAGATCAACTGCGGGCTCTGCAAGCCGAGGTAGACGGACAGAGTCGAGCTCGACGCCCTCCTCGAGTTCCTGCCATTCGCAGTGAAAACCCTCAGGTAACAGTTTCCAGACGTCATACTAACCGTGTACGCAGGGAACGAAGATCTGACCCTGAAGCTCTGGACTTGAATCACCCGATGTCAAGAGATCAATCTGCAAGGTTTCCTAACCAGAGAGCGCAAATCGACGAGGACCCTGAGCGCCGCAATCCTCGCAGTGGTCCATCGCGTGACAACGACGCAGAATCGGCCTCTTCGTCCTCGCATGGCCGCACTCCGAGCAGGTATACGAGGTCCGGCTCTGTACAGACACAACAGGGAGGACGATATCAAGTACACCGAGGTGATCTGCGTGATCATCTCAACGCAGTTTTCAGGGCACGCTCCCGCGGCCCACATAACACTGAGACGCTCCGTGATCCCCATGCGGGCGATCAGGGTGTCAACGCAGGTAATAACCCGCCTATCGCGCCGATCGCGACTACTGGGATTAATATCCCAGCAAACCTTGCCGCAGTGGTTGCGAGCCCCGCAGTCGCAGCGACTCCAACCCCTGCGACAGGAGGAATTGACCAAGGCATGCTTCTGCAAGCTCTGAAGATGCTCGAGCAGCAGCGCAAGCCTATATACAAGCTGCATGGCACTTCGCCTTTTACTGTAGAAGTGCGGCAGGCCCAACTTCCAAAAGGGTTTCGTTTATCCGAATCCCTCAAATATAAAGGTACTTCTAACCCGTTAGATTACTTAGAAAAGTTCAATACTATAATGGAAGTGGACCAGGTACCGCAACTTGCGAAGTGCCGCATTCTTGCGGCAACCCTCGAGGAAAATGCTCATGATTAGTTTACCCAATTACCTGAGGCATCGATATCGACGTGGGAAAACTTCGTCGACTTATTCCTCACACACTTCCAGGCCACAATGACGTATATGCCACCCTATACGACTTTGGCCAACATCAAACAAGAACCTGGTGAGTCTTTACAAGACTATTTCAAGCGTTTAAACGCAGAAGTAACAAAGGTCGAGAAGGCCCCCGAGTCTTTGCTTGTTTGTATGTTGATTATAGGTATCTTGCCAAGGACCGACTTCTGGAAGGAACTACAAGCTCGAAGGTCGGAGTCCTTAGTAGAGTTCTTCGCCATGGCCGAACCTCACAAGAGAATCGAGAACTCTCTAGCAGAGTTAGAGAAGGGGAAGAACAAACGACGATCACCCATACTGCGGTCACGGTCTCACAGTCCGCGAGGGAAGAATTCCAGGGGCCGAAGCCCAAGAAGACGTAGCCCGCGCAGACAGCGAAGCCCGAAGTTGGCTAAGTCACCCCCAAAAAAGGAGTCCTCGCCAAAAAGGAAGGGAGGACCTCGCTTCGTCAACTATACTGAACTTGTCGTACCTCGAGACCATATCTATGCGATTGAGGAAAGGAACGGGGTCTTCAAAAAGCCGCCCCCCATCAGGGGAAATCGCGACCGGAGAGACCCTAAAAAATTCTGTAAGTACCACAAGGACATTGGTCATACTACTCTTGAATGTTGGGTCTTGCAGGATGAAATAGAGGAACTGATCCGAAGAGGGAAGTTCGACAAGTATAAAAGAAGCGAGGAGGGACATCCCCAAGCGGATGGCAAAGGAGATAGCCAGAACGCGAGTGGCTCGAGAACACCTCGCAATATCTTAACCATAATCGGAGGACCACACATTGCAGGCGACTCTCGCAAATCGCAAGAAAGGTATGCCAGAGAAGCCAAGGAGAGGCCGTTAACCAACGTGAACAATCTTGGTGAACGGCCAGAGAAGCTCTTTAAGAAAGAATGCGACGACATCGTCTTTATGGAGAGCGACGCGAGATGGGTCCACCACCCGCACTCTGATGCACTGGTGATAGTCGCCAATATTGGTGGAGACAATGTCCATCGTATACTGGTAGACAATGGGAGTTCAGTGAATTTGCTGAATTTCCAAGCCTTCAAGCAAATGGGGTTGCAAGAGAAGGATTTACGACCTATGACATCAAGCATCTATGGCTTTTCGGGAGATGTCATAGCAATTAAAGGAATGATCAAGCTCCCAATCACTTTGGGAACTGCCCCAATAACAGCCAAGTCAATGGCCGACTTCGCAGTAATCGACCAGTACTCAGCATATAACGTCGTAATTGGTCGACCAATTCTGAAGGAGATGAAGATCATAACCTCGATCTATCATCTGACGATGAAGTTCCCTACTCCCGCTGGAATAGGTTCAGTGCGGGGAGTCCAATCCGACTCTCGAGAATGTTATAATGCAGCTGTCAAACTCGCAGAAAAAAGGACGGTAAATGTTATCCACCTGTTGGATGCACCACCACCTCGCCAGGAGATCCTCAGGATCGAGGAGGTACCGCACATAGACGAACCAGACTTGGATCCAAGAATCCTCGATCACACCGCCGCAGCCCAAGCCGCAGAAGACACAATCGAGGTACCTATAGATCCTATAGATAATAACAAGGTTTTAAAAATTGGTTCTAGATTAAACATACAGTTGCGAGAACATCTAACGACCTTTCTAAAGCGAAATCTTGATATTTTTGCCTGGAAACATTCAGATATGGTCGGGATATCTCCACAGGTCATGTGTCATCGCTTGAACATTGACCCAGAAGTGCGAGGTGTCCGACAAAAGCGCCGCAAAATGGACCCCGCGAGGTACCAAGCGCTGAAAGAAGAAGTCGACCGCC
The DNA here is from genome assembly GCF_029168945.1 of Cannabis sativa. Lineage (NCBI taxonomy): Eukaryota > Viridiplantae > Streptophyta > Magnoliopsida > Rosales > Cannabaceae > Cannabis > Cannabis sativa. Next base: position 50,034,480 of record NC_083607.1, on the reverse strand, counting down.
TCCTTGCCTGCGGCTTTATACGGGAGTCATTTTACCCCAACTGGTTAGCTAACTCCAAAGACTTGTGCCAAAGCCTAATGGCTCATGGCGTACATGCGTTGACTTTACCGATCTAAACAAAGCCTGTCCCAAAGACAGCTTTCCTCTTCCTAGCATTGACCAGCTTGTCGATGCCACTGCAGGTCACGCGCTTTTGAGCTTCATGGATGCGTACTTGGGATACAATCAAATCCCGATGTATGAACCAGACCAAGAACATACCTCGTTCATTACTGATCGAGGATTATACTGTTATAAAGTAATGCCTTTTGGTTTAGTAAACGCAGGTGCGACTTATCAAAGGCTAGTGAATATGATGTTCGCAGATCTTATTGGAAAGACGATGGAGGTATATGTTGACGATATGCTCGTAAAATCGCAACATGCGGAGGATCATATTGCCCACTTACAGGCCATGTTCGACATATTGCGGCGATACAAGATGCGTCTAAATCCGTTGAAATGCGTCTTCGGGGTAGGTTCTGGGAAATTCCTTGGTTTTATGGTAAATCAGCGAGGAATAGAAGCCAATCCTGCGAAGATCAGGGCATTGGTATAGATGCCATCACCGACTAAGCCAAAGGAGGTTCAAAGCCTCACAGGTAAAGTCGCAGCTTTAAACCACTTCATATCCAGATCCTCTGACAAGTGTAAAGAGTTTTTCCAGACTATGAAAGGCAACAAAAGGTTTCAATGGAACGAAAAATGCGAGCAGGCTTTCCAAGCTTTAAAAACGCATTTGGGGCAACCTCCAATTTTATCAAAACCGTTGTCTGGAGAAATTTTGTCTATCTATTTGGCCGTCTCCGAATATGCGATTAGTTCAGTGCTAATCCGCGTGGACCAAGGACGCCAATACCCGGTATACTACGTTAGTAAGCGATTACTAGACGCCGAGACGCGTTATCCTCAAATGGAGAAACTGGCTTTCGCCTTGATAATATCCTCAAGGAAATTGCGACCTTATTTCCAGGCTCACAGCATTGAAGTTTTGACAAACTTCCCCTTAAGACAGGTTTTGGCGAAACCAGAAGCATCGGGGAGATTGTTAAAATGGGCAATGGAGTTGAGTCAGTTCGATATCAAGTATAAACCGAGAACTGCGATCAAGGGGCAAGCCTTGGCAGATTTTATACTTGAATTCCCAAGCACCGAGGTGGCAGTTATAGAGGGTGGAAATGACATTGTCAAAGAAGCATGGACATTGTATGTTGATGGAGCCTCAAATAACGAAGGTTCCGGCAGCGGGATCTTGTTAATCAGTCCCAATAATTTCAAGGTACACGCTGCTTTACGTTTTGAATTCTCTGCATCTAACAATGAAGCCGAGTATGAGGCTTTAATCGCAGGTTTGAAACTGGCCCTCGAGATGAAAGTTGAGTATCTACAAGCTTTTAGCGACTCTCAAATCGTGGTATGCCAAGTGAATGGAGAATACCTAGCAAGAGGCGGAAGATTGGTTAGATACTTAGCCATCGTTCATGAAATAATGCAGAAGTTCAAAAATGTAGTTGTGTCTCGAGTACCGCGTGCTCTAAATGCCCACGCAGACGCATTGACCCGATTGGCCTCAACCAGAGAAGCCGAATTACTCGATGTGATTCCGGTAGATGTATTGGCTCACCCAACCATAGATCGAGAAACAATCATGGAGATCGATGATGTTCAGGAGATTACCTGGATGACTCCTATCCTCGCATACCTTGAAAAGGGGCTCCTACCTGATGATAAAATAGAAGCAAGGAAATTGCGACAGCGAGTAGCCCGTTATGTGATATATGATCAAAGGTTGTATCGCAGGAGTTTTAGCCATCCACTTCTCAAATGTATCAGTGGAGAAGACTGCGGTTATATACTGCGTGAAGTACACGAGGGGATTTGTGGCAATCATACCGGAGGTAATTCCTTTGCCTTAAAAATTATGCGGCAAGGGTATTACTGGCCAACATTGCGACAAGATGCCCTCGCATTTGCAAAAAGGTGTGATAGATGTCAGCGAATAGCCACTTACACACACCAGCCCCCGAGTAACCTCCATTCTATCACAAGTCCCTGGCCCTTTGCAATATGGGGAATCGATTTAATCGGCGAGTTACCCAAGGGAAAAGGCGGAGTCAAATATGTTGTAGTCGCAGTTGATTACTTCACAAAGTGGGCTGAAGCAAAAGCACTCGCAACCATCACTGCAACAAAATTACGCGAGTTTGTCTACACCTCCATCATTTGTCGTTTTGGCATTCCGCATAAACTCACTTCAGACAATGGAAAACAGTTTGACTGTAAAGAGATGCGACAGCTATGCGACGATTTGGGGATTAAAAAAGCCTTTTCCGCAGTTGCTTACCCGCAGAGTAATGGACAGACTGAAGCCGTTAATAAGATAATTAAACACACCATAAAGGGAAAATTAGAAGATCGCAAAGGGGCTTTGCCAGACGAGTTATCGCAAGTCCTATGGTCCTATAATACGACCCCTCGATCTACAACTGGCGAAACACCCTTCTCACTTTCTTACGGGTGCGAGGCCATGTTGCCAGTTGAAGTTGGGGCAGGTTCCCTACGCAGGGATATTTTCAACATCTCGCAGAACAACGAGAATCAGCTGTTCTGCCTTGATCTTTTGGAGGAAAAGTGTGATAAAGCGCACCTACAAAATGCGGCTTACCAACAGCGAACCGCAAGATACTTTAACTCCAAGGTGAGGGTAAAAGCCCTGCGAGCAGGAGACTTGGTCCTTAGAAGAGTAATGCCAAACACCAAAATCCCGTCGCACGGGGTTTTCGGGGATAATTGGGAAGGACCATACCTCATCGCAGATCAAATTGGTGATGCAACTTATCGACTCGCAACACTCGATGGAACTGCGATTCCACGAGCATGGAATAGCGAGAGCTTAAAATTTTATTATCAATAGTATTCGCATTATTCGATTATGTTCATTCTTGTACTTATACTTAGATATTTTTAATTCAACAAGAAAAAATCCTAAGTATAGGGGGATATATGCCCGAATGTACTATTGATTATATGAATAAAATTACTTGCCAAATTTTCAAATATTTGGTTTACCAGCTTTGCAAATTTTCCTACTTATTACACCAAGCTGTAATCAAAGTCGCAAATATATGTAAAATCGCGATTACACCGAGCTGTAATCAAAGTCGCAAATATATATAAAATCGCGAGTACCCGTGTACTGCGAAAATGTTAAAAGATAGCTATCCCCGCGAGGATAGAAATTTGTCCAAAACAAAAAGTAAATTCGTCTAAGTACATAAGTGCGAGTACCCTTGTACCGCATATATATATATATAAAAAAAAAAGGAGTGAAATTAAAAAACAACATAAGGGTAATTAAGTATCTGGAGCAGCAGGAGTAGTCTCATCCGGAGCAGTCTCGTCCGCGACTTTGCTGATGACCTCATTCTCGAATTCTTCAGCTTGTGCGCCGTCAACCTCGTCCAGAAGGTTGCCTCCCCCACCTTGAGTCTGAGTAGGCGACATGGCGCGAAAGGCCTCAGCCATCTCAGCAGCTTCAGCTCCAAGAAGAGAGAAGTCGAAGTCTGGGACTTTGGAAAGAGTGGTATAGATATAATCAGACACTGCCTGATCATACTGCCTCTTCCCATTCTCTTTCTCAGCCTCCAAATCGCGAGCCATCTCCGCGATCGTTGTCTGCGACTTCTTGACCTCGAGCTCCGCCTATTCTTTCGCCCTGCTGAGTTCCTCGAGCTCCTTCTCCTTGGCCTTGTTGAGCTCCTCAAGCTCTTTCTCCATCCTCGCCACATCCTGCTTCAGCTTTTTTATATTCTCCTGAAAATGAGCGTTCTGCCTCTTCAGCGAGTCGGCTTCCTTCGAAGGAGTAGCCGCAGCTTTTATGAACAAAGCCATGGACTGCGCGGCCAGTTCAGTGGATCGAGTAACAAGATCCTCGTAAGGGATCTCAGCCAGGAACTTTTCCTGCATGGCCAGGAAGTCGCGAGCGCGAACAGGAGGGTCAATGACGACTTTCTTTCCCTTGTCCTGAGTGGTCTTGGCCAGCTTCTTGGAAGAGTCTGCGACAAGCGAAGCCATCACATCGCTCTTCCTCTTCTGGGCAACGACCGGCGAAGTCGTCGCTGTTCCACCCTTTGGTTTGATCTTCAGGACAGGGGCAGACTTCAGAAAAGTCATATCTGTGAACATGAATGAAAGATAAGTATAAATCACAATTCTACCCGTTAGTTTATAACAAAAGACGAGCTACCTGAAATTTGTTGAGGAGTTTGCTTAGAAAGGCGCTTATCTATTCGCTCTTGCTGCTTCTCGGATGGTTCTTTGTATACTGGCTCCCGTTGAAGACTTGCGTTCTCGGGAATCAGCTGATGTTCTCGCAACTTCGCAGTTGTACACAATAATCGCCAGTCGCGATCTTGTACCGGAAGGCTCCCGAGAATTTCAGCTGTCTCCTTGCTAGTCGCGTCAAGAGTCGGTCGAGCTGGTCTATCTGCGAAGACAACAAAAAGCGAGTAAGCAAAAGATTTCAAAAGCAATGCAAAAAATGTCTAAGTCAAAAAATACGCGACATACTGGGTCTGCGATTAAAGTCGGTTCTAATCCCAGGAACCTTAAAGACGTAAAACCACTTCGACTTCCAATCACCCATGTTCGACACCATTCCCTCAACACCGTTTATTTCAGAAGTCGCCCATTTGCTAAAGCAGTAGAAGCCGTTATGGAGACCTACGCTCTTTATGTCGTAGAAGTAACTGAACTCTTCTACTGAGGGAGCCCTATGAACGTACTCCATGTACATCGCATAAAAAGCCAGGACAGTGCGATAACTGTTGGGAGTTAACTGAAAGGGTGATACGTCATATCGCCTGAGGATGGCTGCGACGAAGGGGTGAAAGGGGACTGATACACCACACCGAAGGATGGGTATTGAGACTACCACATCCTCTGTGGGGATGATCGCAGGGTTAGTGAATGGAAGGTGCGCTCTCTGAGATGGTTTAGGACGTTGAAACGCGAGTCGCAGCAAATTCAACCTCACAAAGGTGGTGAAGTCTGATTTGGCAACCCTCGAGATTAAATCCTCGCACACGAAGGGCTCGTTCAGTTGGGAGTCGTCGACCGAATCTGTCCCACTCCCTTCCGCCTCCTCCTCTTCCCCACTTGACTCGCGGGCTAAAGTCGTCCATTCCTCGTCCATCTCCTCGACCTCGATGTCGGGAGCATGCCTCGTATGAATGAGATAGTCGCGCGCCGACACTGTGGACTCGCTGTCCCGGATATCGATGGTCCCAGGTTCTGCGAGTTCCTGCACCATCCTCTCGATGTCTACAGAAGACATCGGACCTAATTCTATTTGAGCGGCCTCCACTTTAGAAATATCCGTGGGGAGAAAACTATCTCTCTCCTGGTCCGACTCACCGTCAAATGCGTGGCCTCCTGAGCCGAGCTGCTAGCTATCCGATAAATCGCTCATCTGAAAGATAGAAGATCTTTTCAGCGTGATGGATGTGTGAAAAATAAAGTAAGTGATCTCACCCGCAGTAGATTATAAAGTCGGATTCGACAGAATGGTCAGCCTCCATGCGAATACTGACCATCCCGTCAATGTGCGAGAAGAGATACAACTATCTTGGGCAAGTAATTCACGCATCCTCGGTTAAATGGTATACCTCCAGAAACGGCTGGGAGTTTCCCAGTGACTCAAGAGGTATGCATTTTCGAGCATAACCCTGAAGTTACTGGGAGACCCCCACCGTTCCGAGACTACCTATCAACCAAAGAGTGCGATCATTCGAGTATTAACGCACGTCAACAAATGGCTGGGTGTATCTCAGTATCTCAAGGGGCATATAATCGCATATATGGCCATTAGAATACTGTGACACACCCACCATTTGGAATGGTAATTAATACTCTCACAACTCGGCCCACGACATATACAAATCCTAAAAGATCTAGCTAATAGTCAAATGGAAATAAGTCTTGGAAATATGCGAGTATTCAAGCTTTTCATCTGAACACTCGCGAACATTCAAATTGTTCATCTGAATATCCGCGAGTATTCAAGACATGAAACAGTGCCTACGAATTGTGTGCGGTTATGACAGTTTACAGGTCATATTCTATGAATTTTACCCAGGTTTTCTTACCTAAAACACATAACCTCATCAACACCCACTAGCATACATTCCTAAAAAAAAAAAAAAAAAAAAAAAAAAAAAAAAAAAGCCTTTAAAACACCCAAACCCAGAAAATAAAGCATATTTTCTCCAAAACAGAAAACGAAAGTGCAGTGATTTGGAAACTAACCTTTAGTTCTGATTTCTGCGATTGCTCTCGATCACTTCTGAGATTGAAGATGTTGTGGAAAAATAGTAGAAAATCTGGGAATGGATTTTTCAAAGTGTATGCAACGGAGGGAGGTTAAGAGTAAGAGGGAAAAATGGGAAATTTGATTCGTATCAAAGCGTTTAAATACCCATATCCCTTATTTATTGGGATTGTGACACGTGGCAGCCAGAATGCTTAAGGTCGCCCAATCTAACGGCCAACTATGGCCACGCCTGCACGAAAACCGAAGAGTTTTGTGACGTGGCACCCTAAAGATAATAAAAACTAATAATTACAGCCGTCATTTTTCGAAACCCTCGATGGGACAACCAAAAGGTCACCTCCTCGTGACAACCTTTCACCTGTCTCTCGAGTAATAGTTTCCCACAGTGACCGCTCTTGTCACATCGCGAAACTAGGGGCATGTGTTATAGTGAGATTTCTCTCACCTAGAAACTCGAGACCAGATTCCTCTTTAAAGGACACGTGTATTCAGATTTCCAATGAAAGTTGAATGTCCGTGAGAGACTTCTCGAAGTTTAGACCTCACCCAGGATAAAACCAGCGAGATACTGCGAGTGCGACTTAAGTCGAACCACGTAACCGTAATTCTCATCATGCAGGGTAGATCCAACTCGCATGTGTCAGAACATGTGCGAGTGTCCCCTCTATATTTCCGCGACACGTATAGAGACCAACTCTCTATGATGCAGTTTGGTCCCAACGACCCAATAGCCCTGACCGACCGATATAAATTCGCATGTCCAGATTTTACCAGCTCCAACATGCGATGTCTACAAGGGGCGATTACCTAAGGGCGCAGACATTCCAAACGTACTGGCGACCCTGCGAGCTCAACAAACGGAACATGAACAGTCAACTCGCAGATGCGGAAGACGCATACGTTGATGAACTTAGTAACTGTCACGCATTTATTAATGTTAACGTTGTTTGGGTTTAATTATTGCAAATTCAATGTGTAAATAATGGATTAACAATGAATGTGATCCTTACATAACCGATTGGACACCTACTTTGTATATAAAGGGGTGATCCACCATGAAAATGCAGCTACGAATCCTTTGCTACAGTGTACTAAGCAGATCACAATCTGACTGAACCACTATAATTCTTTGTCTTATTTGCATTTTCCAGCCTTGTTATTTGTTCTTGCATTCCCAGTTGAGTACTCGCCATTCTAGGTCGAATACTCGCACTTGTCATTTCCCTGAAAATTCTCTTTTATATTAATTAAATAATACTTTTTGGTGTTGCGAAATTCACTCGACAACAATATATATATTTTTCTTAATCAATTTCGAAAATTGCATTTTATTTATGCTATATTTTCGAATTTTTATCTTGAAAAATAGATTGAGTTGTAAATTAATTATTTATTTTAATTAATTCTTGGACCAACTCAAGTCAATGATTTTTTCATTTAATTGATTAATTTAAAATAAATGAATTTAAAATATATATATTATTAGAATTGAATTAATTAGTCAAAAGAAAATCTAGATAGGTGATATTTTTGCTTGAAGTATTTCTTTTCTATTTTTTATTATTTTTTCGAAAATTGTATATTTTATATACTTTAAATTTTTGAATTCAATAAATATATTCTCAAAGGAAATTTTTAAGTTGCTAATTATTTAATTTAATTCAACTTAAATTAATTTCCTTAATATTTATTTTTAAAATTATTACTAAGATGGAAATAATTAATTTTATTTCAATCACCATCTAAGTATAATTTTATAAATATTATATTAAATTCTTATTTTTGAATTTCAATTCTAAATTTCGAATTTAATGAGAATTTATTTATTAGAATAATAAAGAAAATACATGTTAAAGAATGAGCTTTATTATTATTAAGATATTCGATCTCCATTGTGGGTTTTACACCGCGTTTGTTTTAGTGAGTAATCCTCCCTAATGGAGGAACGTTCATTAGCAATTTCGCACCGTTTAATCTCGCATGATAAGTGGTTTGTAAGTGTTTTATATGGTATAGATCACCGTAATGGTGGCGACCATATTTGACTTGCCAATTGCAAAACAATGGTAGAAGCTCATGAGATAGAATAGCCTTGACTCTCGCCTAAACGGGACAACGCTGGATTCCAATCTTGATCGAATAAAAGGTTGCTAGAATGTTAACATTTTAGATGAGCTGACAACTCTATTCAATGGATGGTAGCTTTGACTCTCGCCTAAATGGGACACTGATATCAGTTTGTTGAAAAACCTTGGAAATTATTTAGGATTGAATTTTTTTTAAGTATTTTCTTATATCATTCATACTTGTTATGTGCTTATAATTTCTGAATTGATTTTGTGTTAAACCATTATTTAATTTCTATTTGTTGATTTCTATTATTTTGTAGTATCCTATTTTGTCAAAATGAATCCCATGTTATCACTGTTGACTGAAAACAAGCTGGATGGATCTAACTTTAATAAGTGGAATGAGAACATTAATATTGCTCTCATAGGAGAAAGTGCCTTGTTTGTTTTAACTGAGCCGTCACCTGAAGTGCCTGGGGACAATGCTTCCAAAGCTGTGAAAGAAAAGTATGAGCGTTGGCAGAAAGCAAATGACAAAGCACTATACTTTATGCTTTCTAGCATGGTTGACACCCTCAAAACTCGGTTTTCTAAAACCGAGAAGGCTGCTGAAGTGATGACAAAGTTAAATGAGCTATTCGGTAAGGCATCACTTCAGTCACGCTTTGACGCGACTAAGAAGTACATTAATGCACGGATGGAACCTCATCAAAACGTGCGTGACCATGTTCTCCTCATGTCAAGTTATTTCCAAGAAGCCCAGGATCATGGTGCTGAAATGGACAGTGCTACTCAAGTAAGTCTTATCTTGAATAGCCTGACTCCAGCATTTCTACCATACACATCAAATTATGTCATGAATAAGAAGGAAATTGACTTTCATGAATTAGTCAATGACCTTCAAACTTATGAAAATTTGATTGGAGGACCCAAGAAGAAAGGGAGTAAACCTCACAATCCTGGTAATGGTAATGGGACGATGAAACCTGAAGCAAATGTTGCCTTTGCTTCGAAGCCCAAATCGAAGAAGAAGTGGAAGAACACCAAGAAGCGAACAAAAGCCATGAAGAATAAAAAGGCTGCTCCTTCTGGTGATGCTACACTTAAAGGAAAGTGTTTCTACTGCAATGAGAAAGGTCATTGGAAACCCCAGTGTCCTAAACTTCTTGCAAAGAAACAAGGTATTTCCATTTATAAACTTTAAGAGTTTTAGTGAATTATTATCCAATTGGATTTATGATTCTGGACTAACTTTGTTTATTTGTTTTCTTCTTCTTATAGGCCAAGCTACTTGAACTCAGATGAGTTGGATCAGCAAGCTGGACCAAGGGTGAAATCGTCCAGATGAAGATGAAGCTCTTCAATTTATTTTGAATTAATTTTTTTAGTTTAAAGACAATTTGGATTTCAAATTTTAGTTAGGGATATTTATCCCTGTTTCTCTCATATTGTTACAATACATTTTTTTTTATTAATAAAGTTTATAATTTTCAAAATTTACTATTGCAAATTATGAGATTGAGCTTCATTTAATTTATCTTCATCAATTATTACCACATTATATTTGTATGTTTGTATATGTAAGTGTTTTTATTATTGATGCAAATTCTATAATATTTACAACTCTTCGTAGAGTTATATTAAATAAACACTAGAAACTATTTCTATGTTTATTGATAATTGTTAATTCTAATACAATTATTAAGAATTTGTTTAATAAAAGGATCTTATGATCTGATAGGGGTGGAGAAAAGTTAAGAAAAATATGCAGTTCAACGATCTTTTATATCTAATGAACTCTGGATAGTATTCAACTCCACATAAACTCTATCACACTATGAGAACCATGATCTTTACAACCTTTAGGGGTGGATCATAATCTTTATATACTTAGGGGTGGAGGTTATCCACAAGTACCCTATATGTATATTCTTAGGGGTGGATTCTATTCCACAATTCCCTATATAACACATATCTTCTTTAAACATCGAAGTAATATAATGAGTCAGCTATTGTCTATATAAATTCTTGATCTTGATTGTATGTTCCATTTCGATTTTACTGTTGTAAGTAAAAGTATGATACCTTTTAAAAGTTCTTTGTTAAAGTTTCACACTACCTTAATTGAGTGGGAGAATTTTAAAATTCTATACCCATCTTCATTAGGTTGACACTTGTGATAGGTACTTAAGAACACTACTGAAAAGCAAATCTAACCATTCACATGGATAGGAATAGCTTATCAGAATTATGAGAATAAGATAAAGAACTCTAGTTCAGTCCATTCGAATGACTTGAACATAGAATTCTTAATCCTCATAAAATTTGATGGTATCTTAAAATTTTGATTACTTTAACTCTGGCATGTATTTTTCACTTCAAATACTAGTCTGCTATGTTGATGACTTAGTCTTAACTTAAAGTTTTAGACTAATACAAAAGTTACAACTAGGTAACTCTCTAAACAATCAGAGGTTAAAAGTATTATTTAACCAGACATCTGCTATTGAGTGGGAGCTATCTGAGATGTAATCAAATAGGGAACATTAGAAGATATTCAAGAAAGATTTATGAAAGTGATCTATATGTCAGATATTAAGGAACTGTGTATCAGTTGTCTTTGTATCACACCATCTAATTTCGAAATTCTTAAGATGGTGCTTACTTTGGGGTGGAGGAATTATTGTATAATAATTCAAGCTCTACCAGAGAAGAACTGTAACTTGGTCTATTCGAAAATACCAGAAAGTTATATCACTGAAGAAAAGTCTACACTATATTATCTCAATTACATATTTTAAAATATGAGAGATATGTCTTCTGTTAATTCAGATGTACTTTTAAAACAGTAAAGATTTCAATATCCCTTGATGAGTAAAGCATATAGTAAAGGATGTTTCATAAGTGTATTTATGAACTAGTTTCCAGAAGTTTGGATGGATTCAAATATACTACACTTGATCTGAAGATCAAGACATCAGATTGACCTATTTGCACAGTTTGTTTTATATTAGTGCAAGTGGGAGTTTGTTGGGTTTTATGCCCTAAATAAAACTCTTTACAATCTGATTAGTTATCAACATAAGAAATTTGAAGTGATTGATGTTTGCATGAATTTTACATGCTAATGGTTTAATATGTTTGATATGTCTATTACATTCATACACACAAAATCAGTTAAATCCAGATCATATGTTTATTCACAATTACAGTATTGTCAACACAATGGAATGTGATTGTGATCATATGAATCAAAAGACTTGGTCCCTGTTTCATCAGTGTTATTGAATTTACACTAATGTGATAATCAGCGATGATGTGTACTTACACTTGGAGTAAGTGTTATGTTCTTTCCAGGACATTAGTAAAGTATACTAGTTTCGAATGTATGGAGTATACATTGGACTGGACCGATATTGCAACTAAGTTAAGATATTACAAACTTATTGTTATACATATCTTTCCAAGTCAATATCAGTAGTTGATCTTAAGATTAAAAGAATCTAAATCCTGATATGCTTAGGCTCAACTCAAGAGTGCTATTCATGTTCTTAGATTTATTAGTTAAGCCTACTTTTGGGTCAGGGTGATACGTATATTTTGGGAACATGATAGTATGATTGAGTGGGAGTGCTGAACATAAATATGGAATCTATAGCTTCTACTGGTGTATAGAAGTCAAGTGATGATTCCCTTCGAGCTTAGCAAATAGAAGTAAATGGATGAGCTCTTGTTTAACTGACTAATTATTAGATCACTAAACACCATTTACAGGTAGCTAAGTATTTTAAGGGGCAAAATACATTGAGGGGTGAGAACGGTAAAGAAATCCCATCTCGATGTAGATCATCTATATAGAGGATCTTTAAATCACAATAAGATTATAACAATGGTTAAACGAGATAGCATATTGATATCGTGGAACATACAATATGCTCTATATAAGTCTGAGAGTGCAATTCTAAGTTCTAAGAGTGGATTCAACGAAGAATTAATAAGTAGGAATTTACTTGGTAAATTTGGTTCACTTATTGGAAGCTCAGCATACAGATCCATGGTCCCCATTCTAGTTGAGAACATTCTGCTTGTAAGACACATTAATTGATTCGCGATTGGTCAATTATAATTCCAAAGTTAGACTATGTCTAATTTTATGAATTTTCACTAAGCAGGGGTGAAATTGTAAAGAAAAGAGTTTCTAGGTTTATTTATTTATTAATAGACTTTATATGTCTAATTAATAATTAAAATAAATGACAATATTATTTAATAATGTATTTTAGTTATTAAATAATTAGTTTTGGCATTTAAAAGGTTAGAATTGGAAAATTGGCATTTTTGAGAAAGTAGAGATAAAATTTGATAAAACTGCAAAATCAAGTGAGGCCCACTAACACACCATGGCTGGCCACTTAAATAGGTTTTTCAAATTAATATTTTCATTATTTTAATGCCAAATAATTCCTAACCTAAACCTAGTAGTTGGCTATAAATAGAAAGTGATGGCTCAGTCAAATCATAAGTTTTCAGATCATCTTTCTGACAGAAATTTCTCTCTTCAGAAAAACTGAGCCTTCCCCACTTTCTATACCTGGCCGAAACCCTCTCTCCTCTTTTCTCCTTCTTCTATTTCGACCCTAGTGAAAGAGTAAGTGCCCACACACAGCAAGCAGTAACTCAATCATAGATTGGAAGACTGTGAAGGATCAAACTTGAAGAAGAAGGACATTCGGGCTCAGATCTTGATTATACTCTGCTACAGAAAGGATACAAGGGTTAGAGATCTGAGTGGAAGGAGACATTAATTCCGCTGCATCAATGTAAGGTTTTCTTAACTTTATATGTGTTTAATTTATCGTTTTAGAAAGTTCATATTTAGGGTATTTAAACAACATACTTTTGAGTAGATCTAAGATCCTGGTAAAATAAATATTCCAACAAACTTAGTGATATTGAATTGAATAGATATTACGGTAAGTTTTATAAATCTATTTCAAAGTTCAATATCGGTCCATTCCAATGCATACTCCATGCATCCAACCTGAGCTTTACTTTAACCAATGTTCTGGAAAGAACATAGCATTTCTCCAAATGCAAGTAAACTCTGTTGTAGATTGTCATATCGCAAAACCCGGTTCGATAAATCTAGGAATCCTTTATTCACATAGTCATGTTTACTTTCCACTGTGTTGACAACACAATAAACATGATCAAGTATGTGAAAGGGGTTTGAATGAATTTATAAATCAAATAGACAAACAATTGATAAGGTGAACCAAAACATACACAAATGAATGAAAAATACTTCTATTACTTTATTGATATTGAATAATCTGGATTACATTGAAATAGAGTTTTATTTAGGGCATAAAACCCAACAATCCTGGGCATCTCCGGGGGGAACAACTTGAGCCAATACTCCTGTCGCACCCTCTGGTGTTCCCTGTGGCAAGGCTCCAGCCGCTTGACCCGGGTTGAGATGAGGCAACCGATTCTTGATCCACTCGTAGAGGTGTCCCAATCGGATTAAGTTTTCGATCTCGCCTTTGAGATTTTTGCATTCATTGGTGCTGTGCCCAATGTCGTTATGGTACTCGCATCTCTTGTTGGGGTCCCTCCGGGAACTATCCTTGTACAGAGGAGGTGGTATTCGGTAGTGTGTATTTTGCCTAGTAGCAAAGTACACACGTTCTTGGGAGTCCGTTAACTCTGTGTACAGGGTGTATTGGGGAGTGTACCCCCTTTTCTGTCGCTTTTCCTCCGTCCAGGTGCTGCCTTTGGAGGACCTTTTACTCCTCGAGCCCTGGGAAGGACTATCTAGGCTGGCATTCGGAGCGGAGTGCGAGGGGGCTTGTCCATTTATCCCTAAGGGATTTCCAAAATGGGACGATGCGGGGGCCAAGGCCTGGCCCTGGCTATATCCTGGAGTAGCGGAAAACTGTATGCCGCTCATCTAAGTGGAGCCGTCGCCGGCACAAAGGCTCCGAGGGCTGGGCTCCGGGCACATATCCCGCTATCCCGGTGGGATAATATCCTCCATAGGCCACTATTTGGGCCTCTTCAAGATTGATGTATTTTTGGACTCTCTTCTGAAAATCCTGAAGGTTTGCAGTTCCTTCCTATTGTAGTTCGTTCCAGAATGGAGTCCCGGTACGGATGCCTGCCTGGAGAAGGGCAAGCTGTTGTCCGTCATCAACTTTCTTGGTTTTCGAGGCTTCCTCCCGGAACCTCTTTATATAATTCTTTAGGGTCTCCGTAGGCAGCTACTTGATGTTAGTCAAGGCGCTGACCTCCAGATTGACCTTTCTCGCGGCGACAAACTGTCTCCAGAAGTTGGTCTGTAGTTTATTCCAGCAGCCCACGGATCCTGGCTCCAATTTCTTGAACCACTCCTCCGCGGACCCGCTTAGAGTAAGCGGAAAGCACAGAAATTTAGCGTCATTGCTGACTCTCATGACTGTCATGACCCGGTTGAACCGTGACAGATGGTCGCTTGGATCAGAGTTCCTGGTATAAGCTGCCATTTCGGGCATTTTAAAGTTCTTGGGGAGCTCTGCTTCCAGGATGTGCTTGGCACATGGCTCCCGGTCCTCACAGTCTGAGTCGGAGTCGTCGCCCTTCTGTCTCCGGGAGACTTGGGCGATATCTTTTCGGAGTATGGCGAACTCTGCCATGATTCCTTCGTTTAATGTTCCCGTGGAGACCGCGGGTCCATATTTCTTCTGGTCAAGGTGATCCCGGAGGTCACCTTGATTCCCATTGATTTGATTCCTCAAATCAATGGGAGGACATTTCTGTCCTCTTCTTCCTCTCCCTCCGGGCTCCTGGTGCACGGAAATGCTTTTTCGATCCTCTCGATCCTGAGGGCCAAGACTCCCTTTTTGGAGTTTGCCCCTCTGCGGACCTTTCCCTTTCGGGAAATCTGAGCGGACCTTTCGCGGATCCTGCACCTTTTTCTTTTTCCTGGGGGTAGAAGTACGGTTTTTCTTTTGGTTCTCCTCAGCGGGATACCTTATAGGGCTTGGTTCCCTAGATTTTTGCCTTTGGGTACTTGGCGAGGATTCCTCTGGTTCCTTTCCAAGTCCAACTGACATGGCTTTAGGATGCATGTGGATTCCAGTTGCCTCCATGGCTTTTTGCATGGCCAGCATTACCTCTTGCATCTTTTTATTTTGTGCTTTTTGGGCTGCGATCTCAGCTTCACGATCAACAGCCTTTTGTCTTAAGAGCACCAATTCTGAGTAGCTACTTTCATCGTAGGCGTACTCATCGAGGTTTCCCTCGTAATCATCATTAGGAATTCCTTCTTCTTCCTCGGAACCCTCAGTTGCCCTTGAGGCCACGTCTTCCTCATTTTGGTCTTGAGCATCTTCAAGAGGGCGAGGTTGGCGAGTGCTTCGAGTCTCCACCATTGTTGTAATGCATTGTGTGTTTACAGAAGCTTTCTTCAGCTCTCAATGAAAGCACCAAAATGTTGACCGAGGTTTTCGGCAATCAATAAAATAATAAGAGTTTAAAGAGCTGTAAGAAATTAAGAGAGAGATTTTTACGTGGTTGGGGCGTTAATGAGCCTTAGTCCACGAGTCTGTATATTTATGATTGTATTTAATATAGAGAATGTTCTTGGTGAGTATTTACTCTTCTGCACTTATGCAACCCAGAATTCTCGACCCCCATTAATGAGCTTTGAGGGGGTATTTATAGTGTTTTTGTGGGGTGAATCCCCAGAATTATAGTACATGTATTTCTGTAACTATCAATAAAGTTGTGTATTCCCATTGAATATACCATGGGTAATGCATGGTCAAAACCCTAGGTGCTGTAGGGATTTAATGAGGGTTGTCCTTATTCTCTTTTGACTGATGTGATTCTTCACAGAGTAGCTGTCATTAGACTTTATTGGTCATCGTCTTGTAGGTGCAGATCGGGGGTTGTGTCGTCAGACTTTATTGCGTGTGGCAGTCCCAACACGCCTCCTCCCATGCGGCATTAAATGCGAGATGATTGCTCAGAGGAAGCCTGACACCTCCCGGAGATGCTTTGATGCCATCTTGATCTCCGGGAGCATATAAAACCTTGCATGCCTTCTCTGGGAGGCATATCCAAGATAATGCCTTTCTTAGCAAAGACTTAGCTATTAATTTAAGTGCTAAAACCTTTGTGTCCACGTGTCCTTGTCTGGTTGGTCCACGTACATTGGGCAAAATCAGGGGCAACAATTTTCATGACTGTTTTTTTTTTAAGTAACTAGTTTTCATAACTGGTTTTTTTTATTGTTGTTCATAATTGAGTTTTAAGTTTCAATTTTTTATTTGATTATTTCAAGAAACTGGTTTTTATTTTGGTTGTTTTACTAACTGGTTTCTCACATTTCACAATTTTTTTGTTATTCTTTTATGGTTTTTATTGCATTTTTGTCTCTTTAATTTTCTTTGTTTCTTTTTATCTCTTTGATTTTAATTTCTGATTCTCTTTGTTATATTTGTTGCGTATTGTATGTTTAAATCAACTCTAATTTTTGAGCAAGCAAATAAAAAATTAAATGCCAAAATAAAGAATAAAGTTAGAAGTTTGGTTATTAGGTATTGATATAAAATTTATATGTTCAAAACTGGTTTTTAAATTTAGTATCGTTTGTAAAAAAATTTACTTATTAGACATTGTGTATTTTTCATTATGTTATTGATGAAACTATTTTTTTTTTGCCTCTTTTAATGAAATAATTAGTTTCTTTTAATATTGATGAAACTGGTTTTTAAAGTTAGTATCGTTTTTAGATTGTAATTTTCTTATTATCTTGTTGATGAAATTTGTAAAGTCCTTTTTTGGCAAGTTAGGTGACAAAATAATTTTTCCATTTATGGTAAGATTGCTATGCATTCATTTTCGATTTCTTGCCTTATAAATTCGGTTTATAGTTGCCCTTTTCCTTGTTAGGAAAGTTACACTTTCAGCTGAACTTTCCTTTGTTGAAAACTTCTCAAAAGAGAAGGAATTCTCTTTTGGAAAGTTGTCTTTTTTTTAGGGAAACTTTGTTTATTGCCTTTTCCTTATTGATTTCGATTGTATCTTGATACAATCAGAATATCTAATCTATTTTTGGCAGGAATCAAGCATTGAAAGAAGATCGGACCCGGTTTTAGTAAGTTTCCCGTTTCTGGGCAGATCTGTTGCGTCAGCATCCGAATCTGATGTAGTAGATCGTGTTTCTTTTGGAAAGTTTTTGTACAGCTGCTAATTCGAACTTGTGGTTGCCTCTTTGGTTTCTATGATCTATAAATAGAGCCTAGAGAGCAACCATTCGAATTACCTCTTCCATTATTCATTTTCTACATTTATCTTTTGAGAGAAGAGAGTCTTTCTTTGTTTTGTGAGAGCCTAGTTGTTCATCTAGGTTCTAGTTGTTCTATTTCTATTCTTACTCTATCCTAGAGGTTGTGAAGAACTACTTGACTGAACAAGAGATTGGTCTTCGGGAGAAGACTTGATAAAGCCTTACTTCGGGAGGAAGTAAGCACTTGGTCTTCGGGAGAAGACTTGTTAAAGCCTTACTTCGGGAGGAAGTAAGCACTCACACTTCAAAGACGAAGGGAGTTCGGGCTTGAAGGGTTTCAAGAAGTCAGATTCATAAAGTGGATTACAAAGGATTGCGGCAATACTTTAGAGGGAGTCTAAACTTGTTTAAGTCAATTGTCTTTGTAATTTTGATACTTTATTAATTGATTTCATTCTCTGGGCGTGGCCCCGTGGACTAGGAGTGTTCGGGAGAACACTGATACCACGTATAAATCTCTTGTGTCAAGTTATTTATTTTTCTGCAAATATTTTATATTCTGCCTGTTCAGTTTTGTTGTAGCAGAATTACTTTCTGCTGCAGCAAACGCTTACAGTTTTTATATTTTCTTATATACAACTGACATTTGCAAAATCACAATTTTTCAATTGGTATCAGAGCGGGACACTAAACTCTTAGTGTGGTCCTATAACGTTTTTGTGTTAAAATGTCATTTTTTGCAGAAGGAAGTTCTATTTCTAGACCACCGTTGCTTAATGACTCTAACTATCCTTATTGGAAAGTTAGAATGAGGGCCTTCATCAAATCTCAAGATGAGAAGGCTTGGAGAATGGTTCTATCAGGTTGGTCTCTTCCAGTTGAGACAGATTCTTCAGGTAATACTACTATAAAATCTGAACTGGAATGGTCTATTGAAGATGATAAACTATCTGCCTACAATAGCAAAGCCTTGCATGCTATCTTTAATGGTGTAGGTGAGGGTTACATTAAACTTATATCATCTTGTGTTTCTGCTAAGGAAGCTTGGGAGATTCTTCAAACTCAGTTTGAAGGAACTTTTGATGTGAAAAGATCTAGATTTATCATGCTTCAAACTAAATTTGATGAGCTTAGAATGTCTGATAATGAAACTTTAACTGAATTTTATGAAAAATTATCTGACATTGCTAATGAATATTTTGCTCTTGGAGAAAAGCTTGATGATTCTGTTCTTGTGAGAAAAATTGTTAGAGTTCTTCCAGAAAGGTTTGATACTAAACTTTTGGCAATGGAGGAAGCTAAAGATTTTAGCACTATGAAAGTGGAAGAATTGATGGGTTCCTTACGTACTTTTGAATTAAATCAACAGATTAAACAAAAGGACAAACCCAAATCCATTGCTGATAAAGGTAAAAGTATTGCTTTGAAAGTTGCTGATAATGAAAATTCTGATAGTGAATGTGATGATGAGATTGCTTTATTAACTAAGAATTTTCAGAAATATATGAAAAAGATGGGAAATAAAAAGAATATTTCGAAAGGTTCAAAAGGTAATACTTTCATTAAACCATCTGTCTCTAACAAAAAGAGAATTCAGTGCAGGGAATGTGAAGGTTTTGGGCATATTCAAGCTGAGTGTGCAAACACTTTGAAAAAGAATAAGAAAAGTTTCAATGTCACTTGGAGTGATGATGAAACCGAAAGTGATGAAGATATTGCTGAAAATGTTGCCCTAACCTCTGTTATGACTAATGTGTTGTGTGATTCACAGGTGAAAGCTAGATTGGTATGTCTGAATAATACCACCAAACAAGAGGAATCGCATTCGGATGAGTCCGAAATCCGTGAAGAATCTCTTGCCGAATCATACAAAGTCATGTATGAAAAATGGATTCAAAGTTGCTTCGAAAATAGAGAGTTGAATAAATTGAATAAAAAATTGTCTCATCAGATTGAAATGTGTAATTTGAAAATAAAAGAATATGAGACAAGTTTTTGTGATAAAGATGAAAAAATCTCTCTATTAAAGAAGGAACTTGAAAATTTTAAGAAAAATGTTCAAATGCTTAACCCTGGATCTTCTATTTTTGAAAAAGCTCAGAATGCAGTCGAGAGGTTTCGCAGGCCTTGGTTCTAATGGAATGGAAAGTTCTGAGTCACGAAGTTTGTAAAATCTAGTGTTCCAACGAATCACCTTGAGGCTACAAACTCGCCGTAACGATTTCACGACTGTTGCAGCAAGAACAGCTTCTGATGCTGCAAAATCTCCAGGATTTTCAAAAAGGGTAAGATCTCAGGTAAAAAGATTTGTTCCCATTTGTCATTTTTGTGGTAGAAAAGGTCATATCAGACCTAAATGTTTCACATTGAACAATCTCTTTAAAACAAATTATTTTGATAATTTGAAAAAATCTCAAAAGAAACATAAAGGTTTGAAACAAATATGGGTGAAAAAGAAGTGTCTAGCTGGTTTTTCTGATAAAACTGTTGCATCACAAATGTGGTATTTTGACAGTGGTTGCTCTAGACATATGACAGGTGACAAGGATTTTTTGACTAACATTCGGCCTATGCAATGTGGAGAAGTCACCTTTGGTAATGGCCTATCTGGAAAAGTTGTTGGTATGGGAACTCTAAATTTTGAAGGGTTACCTAGACTGAAAAATGTGATGTTAGTTGAAGGACTGATGGCTAATTTACTTAGCATCAGTCAAATCTGTGATCAAGGGTTTACTGTTTCTTTTGATAGTGATCATTGTTATGTTCTGAATGATGACAATGAATGTATCTTGCAAGGATTTCGATCCAATGATAACTGTTACACTCTAACCCCTGTGTTTACTTGTCACTCAGCTATCAACAACACCACAGATTTGTGGCATGCCAAGCTTGGGCATATTAATTTTAAAAACCTGAAAAAATTGTCAAATGCAGGTATTGTTCGAGGTCTTCCCAAGCTTGGTAAGGAAAGTGAAGGTAAGTGTGAACCGTGTCAACTTGGGAAGCAATTAAAAATCACTCACAAGCCAGTGTTTGATATCAATACCTCAAAGGTATTGGAATTGCTTCACATGGATCTTATGGGTCCAATCCAAGTTGAAAGTTTGAATGGTAAACGATATATCTTTGTGTGTGTTGATGATTTCTTTCGTTTTACTTGGGTAGATTTCTTAAGAGAAAAATCTGACACTTTTGATGCCTTTAAAACTCTTTGTCTGAGATTAAGAGTTGAGAAAGGTTGTAATATTGGGAAAATTGTTCGAATTCGAAGTGATCATGGTAAGGAGTTTGAAAATTCTGTATATGATGATTTTTGCAAGTCTACAGGTATAACTCATGAATTTTCAGCTCCCAAAACTCCTCAACAAAATGGAGTTGTTGAGAGGAAGAATCGAACTTTGCAGGAAATGGCAAGAGTGATGTTAAATAGCAAGAAGTTGACAAAGCGCTTATGGGCTGAAGCTATTAACACAAATTTTGCTACATAATAAACAGAGTGTTTATTCGTCCAGGTACCTCAAAAACATCTTATGAAATCTGGAAAGGTAAGCGCCCCAATGTAAGTCATTTTCATGTTTTTGGATGTGTGTGTTATGTCTATAGAGATCGTGAGCATATTGGTAAATTTGATGCTAAAAGTGATGTTGGTGTATTTATTGGATATTCCTTAAACAGTAGAGCTTATCGTGTTTATAACATGAGAACTCAAACTGTTTTGGAATCAGCTAATGTGATTGTTGATGATTTTAGAGATTTTTCAGAGTTTTCCACAGAAGCCAAGATAGATAGTCTCATGGATACTCCTCCAGAAGTTGTAACAGCAGATCCTGATGCAGCAGAACTCATTGTTGATGCTGCAAATGACGAATCTACTGTTGCAACTGAAACTGGAGAACCAGAACCGTCTATCTTGACTCATCCAAACATCATCACTGACTCTATTCAGAAAGAACCAAGCACCAAAATCAAACTGAATCATCCAAAAGATCTCATCCTTGGAAATCCTGAAGAAAGCATGGTAACTCACAGAAGGTATATTAATTTAATCAGCTTTCTTTGCTTTGTTTCTCAATATGAACCGAAAAATGTGAAGGAAGCCATGACCTTTGAGGAATGGCTCAATGCAATGCAAGAGGAACTCAACCAATTTGTTCGCAACAAGGTATGGATTTTGGTCCGAATACCAAAAGGTATAAATGTTATTGGAACAAAGTGGTTGTTTAAAAATAAAAGTGATGAGTTCGGTACAATTGTGAGAAACAAGGCTCGTTTGGTGGCACAAGGATACACACAGGTAGAAGGTATTGATTTTGATGAAACTTTTGCTCCTGTTGCAAGATTAGAATCAATTCGTTTACTTCTGTGTATTGCTTGTATTATGAATATTAAATTGTTTCAAATGGATGTGAAATCTGCCTTCCTAAATGGTATTTTGAATGAGGAAGTTTATGTTGAGCAACCAAAAGGATTCGAAGATCCTCAATTTCCAGACCATGTATACAAACTTGAAAAAGCTTTGTATGGTCTGAAACAAGCTCCTCGAGCTTGGTATGAAAGGTTGACTCAATTTTTACTTTCTCATGGCTATCACAGAGGAAGTGTGGATAAAACTCTTTTCATCAAACGTATAAAATCTGATTTTATCATTGCTCAAATTTATGTTGATGATATAGTTTTTGGTTCTACATCTAACCATGAAGTGCAGGTATTTGTTGATCAAATGAAAAGTGAATTTGAAATGAGCATGGTTGGTGAGCTTAATTTCTTTCTGGGTCTTCAAGTGAGACAAATGGAAGGAGGTACATTTGTATCTCAAAGCAAGTATGCTAAGAACCTTGTCAAGAAATTTGGCCTTGAATCGGCTAAGGTGTAAGTACTCCTATGAGCACCACACTGAAATTAACAAAAGATGAGAATGGAGTAAAGGTAGACACTACACTCTATCGTAGCATGATTGGAAGTCTTTTGTATTTAACTGCTAGTCGTCCTGATATCTGTTACAATGTGGGAGTGTGTGCTAGATATCAAAGTAATCCTATGGAATCTCATGTATCAACTGTAAAAAGGATTATTAGATATGTTAATAGCACTCCTGATTATGGAATTTGGTACTCGAAAGATACCAATTCAAATCTTGCTTGTTTTAGTGATGCAGATTGGGCAGGAAATGCTGATGATCGAAAGAGCACAAGTGGAGGGTGTTTCTTTCTTGGGAATAATCTAGTATCTTGGCATAGCAAGAAACAGAATTTCATCTCCTTATCCACTGCCGAAGCTGAGTACATCGTCAGCGCTGTTGTACTCAACTATTGTGGTTGAAACAAATGCTGATTGATTATGGGTTTGAATTGGGTGTTTTGACTATTTTTTGTGACAATACTAGTGCCATAAATATTTCCAAAAATCCTGTTCAACATTCTAGAACAAAGCACATTGACATAAGACACCACTTTATCAGGGAACTTGTTGAAAATAAATCATTGCAATTAGAATATGTTGATACTGAAAAACAATTAGCTGATATTTTCACAAAGGCCCTAGATGCAAGTCGCTTTGACTCCCTCAGAAAGTCTTTGGGAGTTTGCATTGTTTAATTTTATCTGTTCATAATTCGTGTACAATAGTGTTATGTGATTCATCTCTAGCTCTTAATCGTCTATCATTGTATTTTGACAAATCATGTTTATGCTTTTGGTTTATAATTAGTTAGGATCTCAGTCTGATCATACTTTGTGATGTTGTGCTAAAAGGTTCATGTTACTCTTTATGTGTGTCTAGGATTAAATAATGTTCTTATACAGAGTTGAGCAATTTTTGTTTTAGTCTTGTCAGGCCCCTTGCTGAAATAGAGCTACCCATACTGAGGTGTGAAAGCCATCTGATGAGTAAGCTGGAACATTGTAATTAGCAACTATGATGAGGATGCACTACCATAGAAAAGGGCTACCTTCAGTATGGTGTGAAAGCATCCAGTTGCGGGATCAAATTGAAAAAGGCGAAAATGAAAAATCTTGCCAAGGACAATGATCCTATTTTCACTGCACACACTTATGTTTGACAAGTGTGTTCAAATCTGTAAGTCTCCTCTATTAAAATTAAATTGATAATCCTGGTTCACAATTTTCAGTAACATGCATATCTTTTTCCTCAACATCAATTAAGTATGATTATTTCATGAGATACTAATTAGTTATTTTCCTTAGAAGCATAACATGTAATTTATTTTGTCAATTGTCAATGATATTTGATTTCTTTTGCTTGGTTCGAATCACATATATTTATTGTACACATTATATTTTCTTTTCAGTTTTAATTTAAATAAAAAAAAAAAAAAAAAGAGGGAGGCGTGTGACTTGCTTCATGGGTTAAGAAAATCTTGTGCATAAATGGTAAGTATCAACATTCATTCTTTCTTTGATTTATTATGATATTTTTCCAAGTAAAGATTAATCTTTATATGGTAATGTGCCTTTATTCTTGAAAGATTGATTTATTTTTGGAAAAATTTGTTGGCTTTTCTAGTTTCCTTTTATTTATTTTTTTTTAAAAAAAAGGAAAGGAGTTGAGAAGTGGGCGGTTTCCTCTTTTGGTTCATGGGCTGGCGGTTACCATTTGAATTTTCAAAATTGGTTTCTTTTTTCTTGTTTTGATTCCAAGGTTATATAAACCAAATTTTGACACTTATTTCACCACCTACCCGAACCTTCTTTCTTGTTCTTTGTCTGTCACTATTCATCTTCTCCTTCAGTTCCAAAATGGTGAGAACCAAGAATCTAGGGCACACTAAAAAATTAGAAGAAACCGTTCCAACTCCTTCTAGTGCACCCCCCGCCGCCTCGCTCCTCCTCCTGCTGTTGCAAAGCCTGGAGATTCATCGCTTCCCCAGCGTGAATCTCAAGCCGTGAAGCCAAAACGTCCACCCAAGCAAGTTTCTCACAAATCGGTAAGGCCCTATCGCACCTGGACTTCCTCATCTGAATCCTCTAAGGAATCTCCTCCTCCATTGGCTGTTCCTCCTCCTGCTGCATCAATGGCTGGCACCACTCCAACAGGCCCTTCCACTCGAACTCGAGCCCAAAGAAGCCTCTACCGAGAAAGAACTTCAAGCCTCTCAATCTCGAGAGAAGACTGTTCCTCCAGCCAAGAAGAAACTCAAGTCTAATCCTCCCTCGGCTTCCTCGAGTTCCAGTTCAGAAGAAGAGGATCCAATAGAAGTCTCTTCAGACAAATCAGTATCTCTGCATACTGAGAAGGACAGTGAGGACACAGAACTCGAGCCAGAGCCTCCTCGTTCAAAAACTGCTTCTGCAGCAAAGGCCTCTGCTGCTGCCAAAGGCAAGCAGCCCATGGAAGATCCTACATCTGACTTTATCGGAGAGTTTATGTTAGGGGTCATTGGTTCTCATTTTCTGAAAAAGACATTGCTCAGGCTCTGCAATTGCCTGAGAATGTATCCAATGCCGTGATGTCCATGGATCGTGAGTTGATGCACTCTGAACTCACTGGTGCTCGTTCAGAATTGAAACCAGGGGAGAGTCTTCGAATCACTCACCTCACTTTTGCTCATGCTTCCCTTATGCGGTTTGCACTAAGCAATTGGGTTCCAAATTCTAACAAGACCGTGGTGTCTCAAGAAGTGGCTACACTCCTATACCGCATCACTTCTGGAACTTCCATTGATCTAGCCTCACATATTCTAAACCAGATTGTCTCCTTCCGAAGAGGTAAAAAGCCAACCTTCAAACTTGTATTTCCAAATCTAATTTATAAGGTTTTATCCTCTCAGAAGAATGTGGCCCAAGCACATGAAACACTTGAGCCTCCCATCACTGGTCCTACATTCCAACCCTCTGAATACTTTGAGGGTGTGTTTCACAAACGGCCAAAGGCTGGTGCCGCCGTCGCTTCGCAGTGCAAGTTCGTGCTCGCCGCAGCAGAACTCCTGGAGGTCAAGTCTGAACTTCAGAATGTGTATAGTCGTCTTGAAGCAATGGCAGATGTCCAGCATAGCATGTCCAGGCAACTGTCCACTTTGGTTAAACTCTACAAAGATTAAAGTGTTTTTCGTTTGTCCCTTTTTAATTAAACTTTAGTCTATTTTTTGTTCTTTGTTTACTATGGCACTCCGATAAACAAAAAGGGGGAGAGATATTTATTTTTTGGTTTGTTGCCCAACTCTGGACCCTTTTTCCAGGGGGAGTTGTGGTTTGTTAGTACTTGTGAACTTAATGTTTAAAGTTAGCATGTTTCTGTTTTTATTGTGATATTCGATTGTGTTACTCAGGGGGAGTAGTATCTTTTGCTCTTGCTAACTTTGCATTGCAGGTACTTTATGGTAAAAATTATTTTGTTCATCTAAAGTGCCAAAGGGGGAGATTGTAAAGTCCTTTTTTGGCAAGTTAGGTGACAAAATAATTTTTCCATTTATGGTAAGATTGTATGCATTCATTTTCGACTTCTTGCCTTATAAATTCGGTTTATAGTTGCCCTTTTCCTTGTTAGGAAAGTTACACTTTCAGCTGAACTTTCCTTTGTTGAAAACTTCTCAAAAGAGAAGGAATTCTCTTTTGGAAAGTTGTCTTTTTTTTAGGGAAACTTTGTTTATTGCCTTTTCCTTATTGATTTCGATTGTATCTTGATACAATCAGAATATCTAATCTGTTTTTGGCAGGAATCAAGCATTGAAAGAAGATCGGACCCGATTTTAGTAAGTTTCCCGTTTCGGCGTATCCGTCGCGTCAGCATCCGAATCTGATGTAGCAGATCGTGTTTCTTTTGGAAAGTTTTTGTACAGCTGCTAATTCGAACTTGTGGTTGCCTCTTTGGTTTCTATGATCTATAAATAGAGCATAGAGAGCAACCATTCGAATTACCTCTTCCATTATTCATTTTCTACATTTATCTTTTGAGAGAAGAGAGTCTTTCTTTGTTTTGTGAGAGCCTAGTTGTTCATCTAGGTTCTAGTTGTTCTATTTCTGTTCTTACTCTATCCTAGAGGCTGTGAAGAACTACTTGACTGAACAAGAGATTGGTCTTCGGGAGAAGACTTGATAAAGCCTTACTTCGGGAGGAAGTAAGCACTTGGTCTTCGGGAGAAGACTTGTTAAAGCCTTACTTCGAGAGGAAGTAAGCACTCACACTTCAAAGACGAAGGGAGTTCGGGCTTGAAGGTGTTTCAAGAAGTCAGATTCATAAAGTGGATTACAAAGGATTGCGGCAATACTTTAGAGGGAGTCTAAACTTGTTTAAGTCAATTGTCTTTGTAATTTTGATACTTTATTAATTGATTTCATTCTCTGGGCGTGGCCCCGTGGACTAGGAGTGTTCGGGAGAACACTGATACCACGTATAAATCTCTTGTGTCAAGTTATTTATTTTTCTGCAAATATTTTATATTCTGCCTGTTCAGTTTTGTTGTAGCAGAATTACTTTCTGCTGCTGCAAACGCTTACAGTTTTTATATTTTCTTATATACAACTGACATTTGCAAAATCACGATTTTTCAAAATTATTATTTTTTTATTCTTTTAATGAAATTATTAGTTTCTTTCAATGTTGATGAAACTAGTTTTTAAAGTTTGTATTCTTTTTAGATTATGAATTTTTATGTTGTTTTTTTTTTTTTCAGGATGATGTTGATGAAACTGGTTTTTTTTTTTTTTTTTTTCTGTTTTTAATGAAATAACTAGTTTTTAACCAAAAAAAAAAAACAAGTTTAAATTCTGTAAAAAAAAATGATATAAAAATGTACACTTATTATCTATATTTATATGCATAAAAAGAGAAAAAAAAATAGTTTTAGAAAAAAAAATTAAAAAAAAAAGAGAGACAAAGAAAAATTAGAAAAAAAAAAATAAAACAGAAAAATAGAGAGAGAGAAGAGAAAGAAAGAAAAAAAAACATAAAATAGAGCTAAAATTGACTAAAAAATATATAGAAAAGACAAAAAAAAAAGCTTTTTTGAAGCTTTAATAAGTAAAAAATAGTAAAAAAGAAAAAAAAAATAACAAAAGTATAATTGTAAAAATTTCTTTTTCAAATTATAAATGTGTGCCGTTTGGTAACACTTTTGTTTTTTAATTTTTTAATCATAAAATGAAAGTAAAATTTTTGTTTTTAAAAAAATTATTTTTAAAAAACAAAAATGCGTTCTGTAACCACTTTTGTTTTTCAATTTTAAAAACAGAAAACAAAAGTGTGTTCTGTAAAGTTCATTTTCGTTTTTATTTTTTGATTTTATTTAAGTCGGGTCAAGATCCGGGGTTGGATTCGGGTTCGGGTCGAAAGCCGGGTTCAGCGCCAAGGCCGTGAGGAGAGGATTTTAGTCCGGGTCTGATTGTAATCCAAAAGATTGATTAAGAAAAAAAACTGTTTAAAAAAATATTAAAAGTGATTTTTTTTTTTTGTTTTTAAAATTTTAATTTCTAATTATAAAATTAAAAAGTAAAAACAGTTTTATAGAACATGTTTTTCAAAAGTATTTTCACTTTTTCACTTTTAAAAACAGAAAACTGATTAAAAAAGTGTTACCAAACGCCACCGTAATGTTTGAAAAAAAGTTTGTATTTTATGTAAATTTTTTAAATAGAAAGAAACTCTAAAATGTAAATGTAAACTATGACACATATCAAATATCATAAAAAATCTTAAATGTGAAAAATACCATAGAAGAGTGGCAAACTTAAAATGACATATATTTGTAATTTTTTTTATAAAACTCCATATTTCATATAATTTTTCCAAGGTGACTGAGTGAGCGAGCTGGGGTTTCGTTTCGACCCTCGGAATCGGGCTGGGCCTTATGTGGCCAGTGTAACCCATTCCGGCCCGGTTTCCTATTAATTAGAAAAAAGAAAAAATTAGAATTCTCTATCTGACTAACACTCAGTACTCACCCATTCTGAAATGAAACCCTTGAGAAATAACGGCACTCTCTCCCACTCCCTCACTTTTCTCTCTCTCTAAAACTCAAGAATCAAGATCCAGACCAGCACAGCACCAAGCAAGCCGTCGATCAACCCATCCCGTCGCACCGTCGGACCGTCCCAGTCGCACCACGATTCGCCGCCAGCCACCGCAGTCGGAGCCATTCTTCCACCGCACTCCCGCACCAGTCGCACGCCCTCCTTCCAGTCGCACCACCAGTCTTCGCCAGCCGGAGCCATTCGCAGGTAGTTTCTCACTCTCTCTTGTCTCTTTTCTTTCATTTTCTAATATGTATATATTATTATTTTGATTATAGTATTGTATTGACTGTTAGGATGAATATAACAAATTTTTGTTAATATTTTTTCAGATTCTTTTATGTCATTGTTGTAGTTTTTTCTTTTACAATTTTTTGTTGTCTTGATTTTGTGTGTGATGAGTGAAAATTTTTACTATCGAGCTGATAATTTTTTTGAAAGTTCTATAACCAATCTGTTTGAATTGCTTCTATATTTATATTTAAACTTAACTAAGACAGAAATAGCTACCCTCTCTTAACAGAGGAGGTTAGCTGTTACAAAATTCCTAGTGAGTTATGTAAAAAGATTTCTTCGAAACTTTCATAATTTCATGTATTATAGAATTATTTAGTCTGGTCATTGGATTTTTGGATTGTTCTTTTGTGAATTATATATATATATATATATATCAAGATTAGTTAGTTAGGTGTAGTGTTAATTAGAAGTTCGTTGAAAGTTGGTTAGTTTGTTTTAGCTCTTAGAACTCTGTATAAATACAGATTGTATTCATTCATTTTCATTAATGAAATTTAGAATATACATTTCATTCTCTCTTGGTCCTTAAACTAAAATGGTATCAGAGCCACACGATTGGTGAGCTCTTAGCTTCCACCACTCTTCGTTCTAGCTTTGTTTCCTCTTTCTTCTACTCGAGCTACTTTATTCTTTCATGGCGTTAACTCGCAACAGCAACAATGGAGGTGCTGGATACTCCAATCAATTTGCAGCTCTCAATGAAAACAATAGATCTTCTACCATTGATCCACGCATGCCATATTTTCTTTCCAATGGAGATAATCCATCGTATCTCTGGTTTTAAAGATCCTCACTGGTGTAGACAACTACAGTTCTTTGCGAAGATCAGTGGTGGTTGCATTATTGGCGAGGAACAAGATCAAGTTCATCAATGACAAACTTCCAGCTCCCGACGAAGATGATGAAGATTTTGTTGCGTGGATCAGATGCAATAGTTTTGTAATTTCATGGATCTTACATTCTGTTTCTCCTACTATAGCTGATAGTATCATGCATGTAGAAGATGCATCACACATCTGGTCAGAATTGGAGGAAAGATTTCACCAAAAGAATGCTCCAAGGGTGTTTGAGGTGAAAAGATCAATGCAGACATTAACTCAGGGATCCAATGATGTCACTTCATACTACACTTGACTCAAAGGACTATGGGATTTGCTGCGCGAATACAGGCCACAACCTGTTTGTACCTGTGGCGCAATGAAGATCATACAAGAGTACAAAGATGAAGGCAAGGTTCTTAAGTTCCTGATTGGGCTCAATGACTCTTATCTCAAAGCCAAATCTCAGATTTTACTCCAATATCCACTTTTGAATGTTAACAAGGCTTATGCCTATATAATCCAAGAAGAAAAACAGAGAGGATTATCATTTCTCAACCTGAAACTCCCAAGCCTACAAGTGACAATTTAGGGAAATTTGCAAGGAGTACACAAGCTAATCGAGGCAACAATCGATCTAATAATCGACATGTTTGTTCTCATTGTGGAATTATTGGACATATTATTGCAAAATGCTACAGAGTTCATGGATATCCACCTAGTCATCAATTGTATGGCAGATTTCCAAGGAAAATTCTTAACAAACCAGGAAATCAACAAAATCAACCAATTTCAAATAATGATATGAACGAAGATTAGGATTTGTCCATACAATTTCCAAAGCTCATGGCAATGCTAGCACAGAAAATGCAAGAAACTTGTTCACAATCTCAACCATCTGATCAACCTGTTGTATCAAACATCTATGGTAATGTCTTTTTTGTCCTTAAATCTAGTTGGATTATTGACATTGGTGCTACACACCATGTGTGTTTTAACTGTTCTTGGTTCTCTTCCATTCAGAAAGACATTGTTTAGTGATTGAGTTATTATATTATATTTTATTTTTAACCCTATGCCCTTCGACCCTCCTCCGCCACTACCACTAGTTTTTCTTTACCTTTCTCTCTTTCCTTTAGCCTTTTCTTCTTGGAGTGTTAAACCACACATCATATCTGTTAAGGTATGTGATTTGGGGGTTTTGATTTATGTTTTGAATTTATGGTTTATGGCTTCGATGTAATGCATCTCCTCAACTGATTCGTTCTTGAACTCAGTCAACCTTTTTGTGGAGAATCCTTCCTTTGGCTCTTTTTCTCCACTGTGTCATGATTTTGTGTATTAGAGCAATATTTAGTTTTTTCCTTTTTATATGTTTCTGCATCTTTTTCTGTTTAGTTCATTTGTCTTATGGTGAATATTTTTCTTTAATTCATTGCATTATTGTAGGAATTGAATGTTGCTTACAAGCACAAATGTTCTTACTAAATGTTTTGAGATAGAAAATTCAAATGTTTGCTTAGAAAATATGTGCATAGCTATTGCTTCTTGTTATTGATATTCAAATCCTATAATCTTCCTTGGGCAAACATGTCATTGTATCTTCTTTAAATCTGATAAGTTTTTCCATCACATATGGAACACTCACCAACTATGTTAATAATATCTTCATCACCGGCTTGGCCATACTACAAGATTGTGTCTGTACTATAGATTTCTAGGTGGTCTTGAATTATTGTTGGAAACTTATTTGTTTGGGTCGCTTCTTGCATTCTTGTTTTTTTCCTTTATGTGAATTGTACCCTTTTTAAGTCTATTTTTTTACAACAGGTTTGGTTCATTGGGAAGCTCTAGAAATGGAGGACATTGAAGATTTGTTAGTTGGAAGCATTAGCGGAGCTCCTCCTGGATTTCGGTTGCCACTGACTTCAGTTGGATTGAACCCAAAGAAGGCAAAGAAGAAACCTCCTCTCAATTATGCTAACACCAATGGTTTTGCCCCTAAAATTCCTGGCACTCAGACAATTTACATCAAAACCTTCGGGTGCTCTCACAACCAGAGTGACAGTGAGTATATGGCTGGTCAGCTTTCAGCATTTGGTTATTCATTGAGTGAAAATCCCGATGAAGCCGATCTATGGCTTATAAACACTTGTACAGTTAAATCTCCTAGTCAATCTGCAATGGACACTATAATAACTAAGGGAAGAAGTTCCAAAAAACCGCTTGTGGTGGCTGGCTGTGTTCCTCAAGGAAGCAGAGATCTAAAAGAATTGGAAGGAGTCAGTGTAGTAGGAGTCCAGCAAATTGACAGGGTGGTTGAAGTTGTTGAAGAGACACTGAAAGGTCATGAGGTGCGACTTTTGAACCGCAAAACTTTGCCTGCACTTGACCTTCCAAAGGTAAGAAAGAACTCATTTGTTGAGATTCTTCCAATTAATGTTGGTTGTTTAGGGGCCTGCACTTACTGCAAAACAAAGCATGCTCGTGGTCACTTGGGTAGTTATACTGTTGATAGCCTTGTAGGACGTGTAAAATCTGTTGTAGCTGATGGTGTTAAAGAGATTTGGTTGAGCAGTGAAGATACTGGAGCTTATGGTCGAGACATTGGGGTCAATCTCCCAGTTTTGTTGAAGGCAATTGTTGCTGAACTTCCTTTTGATGCAAGCACAATGCTTCGCATTGGGATGACAAATCCTCCTTTTATTCTAGAGCACTTGAAAGAGATAGCAGATGTTTTGTGCCACCCATGTGTCTACTCCTTCTTGCATGTACCTGTTCAATCTGGTAGTGATGCAGTCTTGAGTGCTATGAATCGAGAATATACTTCGAGTGAGTTCAGGATTGTGGTTGATACCTTGACTGAGCTTGTGCCTGGGATGCATATTGCAACTGATATCATATGTGGATTTCCTGGTGAAACAGATGAAGATTTTGCTGAAACTGTTAGCCTTATTAATCAATACAAGTTCCCTCAAGTTCATATATCACAATTCTATCCTCGACCAGGGACGCCTGCTGCAAAGATGAAAAAGGTTCCTAGTACTGTAGTGAAGAAACGGAGCCGTGAGTTGACTACACTCTTTGAATCCTTCACACCTTATAGTGGAATGGAAGGGAGAGTGGAAAGGATATGGATAACAGATATTGCGACCGATAGAGTTCACTTGGTTGGCCATACCAAGGGATACATCCAGGTGCTTGTAGTTGCCCCACAGAGTATGCTAGGAACTTCAGCCATTGTGAAAATAACATCTGTAGGAAGGTGGTCTGTTTTCGGTGAAGTGATTGAGACTATCAAGGGTAGGAGTTCCAAAACATCTTCAAACATGGGGACTTTGTCTATTGATGACAAATGTAGCCCTTGCTCCAATGCTTGCGGTGATGGTTGTGAGTCAAGAGTGCAAGAAGAAGCATGTGATTGTGGAGCAGGAGGCTGCTGTACTGGAACTACAATCAAACATAGTGTTGCCTCAAACAATTCCATTTCGCGCAAGGATGGAAGCAGCATAAATCTCGTCGGATGGTTGCTTAGGAAACGGAAAAACCATGTGCAGAAGCAGATGGAGTCTGAAATTACAACTGAATTTGATAACAAACAAGAACAGGCTGAACAAAGTATTGCTTCGTGGAACGCAATGGATAAAGTTCTTCTCGGTGGAATGCTTGTGAGCTTCCTGACAATCTTAGTTCTACTGATTCATCTTGGATTTAGGACTTCGTCTAACTAATAAACAATTTTGTTTGAAGGCTGCTTTTGTTGTTATTTCCATTTGGATCCGCTTTTCTAATATGGTTGTTATTCAATTTGTAAACACTTGAAAGTCATTTCACTTTTCTATAAAAAGCAATATGCAAGACCTACCGAATCTTTTTCTATCATAAACATGTCAATACTCATTTGTAATAGATATAGAGTTAGTAGTATAAAATGCATTAGTATATCAGATTTGATCTTTCTCGTAGACCTTTGGCAGATATAGAATTAATTGGAGCTTGAAGCGTTTGTTGAAAAACAAAGATTATAAGGAAGCTTAGCTAAATCACCAAGTTAAAACCCAAATGAAGGTTATTTCCCCAAAAGTTGTCAGGATATTGAAACAAGTCTTGATATTAAGAACTAACGTCTATTTTAATCTTGTCTTAAGCTTGAAACAACAAACACTTTATTTCCATATTAAAAGCTTGAGTGGTATAATTGTTCTGCTTAAGCTTGAAATGACAAACATTTTTTTTCAATATTAAAAGCTTGAGTGGCATAATTGTTTTGCTTTTTTCCATAGAAATTTGCATGAGGATGTGTTTATGATTCTACCTCAAGGGTATAGTCTTAAAGGGAAGTTGCTCTCTAATGCTGTATGCAAGTTAAAAAAATCTCTATATGGCCTTAAGCAAACCTCTAGATAGTGGTTTGAAAAATTCTGTACAGCTTTGATTGAAGAAGGATTTCAACATTCAGCTTCTGATTATCATCAAACAGAATGGATGAAGCATCATAATCCTCCTTGTTTACGTAGATGATGTTATTGTAGCAAGCAATAACATGTCAGCATTGGAGAGTTTAAAAGTCAATCTGAATAACAGATTTAAACTGAAAGACCTTGGTGATCTGATATACTCCCTTGGCCTTGAAGTTGCTAGAACAAGTAAGGGCATTTTTCTATCTCAGAGACACCTCCAATCATTAGAAGACCTGGGACAATTGGGGTGTAAATCTGCTAGCAGTCCAATGGAAGTAAAGCTAAAACTAAGTCAAGAAGTAGAACGACTAGCTGATCCAAAACTGTATAGGAAAGTCATTGATAAGCTGCAATATTTAACTATAAACAAAACTGATTTAGCCTATACAATTAGCTATAACCAGACCCGATTTAGCCTATACAGTTAACAAACTTAGTCAGTTTTTGGTTACTCCCAAAGCTACTAATATGAATGCTGCACAAAGGCACTCCTGGACAGTACTCTGCAGATTCTGAAATCAGACTTGAGGCATATACATGCTGACTGGGCAGCATGTGTAGACACAAGAAGGTCCAAAACAGGTTTTTGTGTTTTCCTTGGGAGATCTTTAGTGTCCTGGAAAAGTAAGAAACAACACACAATACCGAGGTCCTCAGCTGAAGCTGATTGTAGGGCTATGTGAAACACTAGTGAATTGGTATGGCTGCTATCATTACTAAAGGAAGGAACTGAAAATTGAGCACAAAGGCCCTACTGTCTTGCATTGTGACAACAAAGCAGCCCAACAAATTGCTGCTAATCCTCTCTTTCAGGAGAGGAAAAAGCACATAGAAATAGATTGTCACTTAGTAAGGCAGGAAGTTCAAGAGAGAATCATAAAGACAACTTACACTTTGAGCAAAGAACAAACTAACATTTACATTCCACCTTAAGGGGGAGTATCAAGATTAGTTAGTAAGGTGTAGTGTTAATTAGAAGTTAGTTGGAAGTTGGTTAGTTTGTGTTTGCTCTTGAACTGTGTATTAATACTGATTGTACTCATTCATTTTCATAAATGAAATTTAGAATATATATTTCATTCTCTCTCTCTCTCTCTCTCCTAAAACTAAAAATATATATTTATGGGAAATATGGATATGGATATTGCATATGCTCTAGCTTATAGGAAAAACAGCCATTACTGAACAGGGATATCCCTCTCTCACTCAGTCACTCTCATTGAAAATATTAGGTACGGCAGCATTGTGATTGATTTCTTCTTTATTATTCATAAATCTTATACTCTGTGTTATTGTGTTTCTTGAGTTTATGTCTTGTTGAATCTGTTATTACTAATAGTATATTATCCGTTTAACATATTTTATGGTCTTTTATTAACAGTTCTTTGGACAAATAAAGGGATACATAGTAATGTACAAATTTAATGTTAGTGTTGTGAAATGTATGTTTTTTCTGGTTTGTGCTATATTGAAATTATATAATATGTTTTGTGATATTGTGTATGCCATGTGTTTACTTGTGCTATTGTTTATGTTATTTATTTTTCTTAAACCATATGAATTGTAGACAGTAAACCTAAAGTCAAGGAAGTACGAAATATGAAGACCAAGACAACTATTGCCCCTATTGAAGATCATTAAAGATTGGAGCTTTTCAATTTATTTTAATGTCTAGATTTATATTTGTGATTATTGATGATTGTGAAAACTTATTTTGGATGACCCTTATAATAAGGGTGGTTAATTACTAGTCATACAAGACATTAATTTTTCTTTGTTTTAGTCTTAAAATTGATCTAACTTATTTTTCTAATACTATGATATGATATGAATGGCTTAGAATTTTCTAGGCCAAAGTGATTGGGTTAGCTCATTAAAATACCCTCAACCCGTCCAACCCAACCCAACCTATCTCAC
Organism: Cannabis sativa; assembly: GCF_029168945.1. NCBI lineage: Eukaryota > Viridiplantae > Streptophyta > Magnoliopsida > Rosales > Cannabaceae > Cannabis > Cannabis sativa. The sequence continues at coordinate 49,998,311 of NC_083607.1, read as the reverse complement.
CCCGTGTGCAGCCCTAAATATGATAATGGTTCAGATTTGCAGACAAGCATTGACTTATAGGTACAAAACTTATATTGACGTTGGACTTTTGTGTGTTAGGACAGAGATGAGGAAAATACCCTGTGTTAGCATATTTCATGCTTTGTTTGCTTTAGTTCCCATACTAGATTGAGTTTGGATGCATGGTTCTCATATGCATATAAATTTATTAGTATCTTTATCCACAATTGGGTCAATTTTGTAATAAGTATTTTGCAATTGTATGAATTGTTTTATATATACCGCTAAGGTAAAGCTTACTTTGCCTCTCTAAGTCGGAAATATATGTTAGTTGATATTAACACTGTCATGTTATTCAAATTGTAGGACTAAGAAAGTAGATCCCTTTACCTCAATATATTTCTACAAATTCAATTTTAAGGCGCATCAGATCAACAAAAAATAGGTAAAGTTGTATTTATTATAAAATTGATTAAATCTTAAATACATCTAAAAGTTGTTGAGAATTTAGTTTATTGTATTTGAGTTTCATATTCGTTTTTTTTTAGTCTCAGTGCAATTTTCTTGTTCTAGTTTCAGGTAGTTACAATTACTCTAAGGTTGTGTGATGGAATTGATCACAGAATTTATTGTCCAGAACTGTTATTTTTTTTTTTTTGTAATCTCAGGTTCCTTACGTGGTTCATCAGTTAAACATAAAATTTTTATAATTTTATTCACTGCTTACATCAATCAGAACAAAATAGAGCTATATATATATATATATACATATAGCTGAGTATAACAATTATAAATCTTCTTTTTTGGAGCACAGTGCGTTGCACTGCCTAGTATGTACATATATGTATATAACATCTTTGTTATCTATTATTATCAGTAATGTCACGTATTGATATTTTTTCTTTGATTTAAAAAGGCTAATTCTTAAAGATATGTTTTTAGTTATTAATTTACTTGAAATGCAGCTTTACATGCTAACTGAGTGATGCTCAATTGCTCAAATTTGTGAAAGAAAAGTCTCAAATCCCATTTGTGTTTGTGCAAAGGGTATTGATTTTTACTGTTTGTAATTTGTATCTTTTTCGCTACACAGGAAATGAGTCGATTTCAAGGTCCTTCGTCTTTGAAACGTAAACAGCAAGAGTCTAGTTCACCATTAGATTCTCTGTCAGAGCAAGAGCGAACCGTTTATAATGTAATCAAAAGCAAACAAGATATGGGAATATGGTCAAGAGATTTGAAGAGAGAGACTAATCTTCTTGACAATATAGTCAACAAATGTATGAAAATCCTTTTAGCCAAAAAGCTAATCAAAGAAGTTGTCACCAAAAACAAGGGGAAAAAACACTTCATGGCAGCTGAGTTTGAGCCCTCTAAAGAAATCACTGGTGGGAATTGGTATGTCGATGGGAGTTTGGATACAGAGTTCATTAACTTGTTGAAAGATCAGTGTTTTAAGTGGATTTACAAGATGAGAGTTGCTACATCGGAGGGACTTTCAGATGCGATTCGAAGGAGTGGGATCTTTAAGGTTGAGTTCACTAGCCAACAGATTGAGGAGATTGTTAGAGCATTGGTTTTGGATAACAAGATTGAGGAGGTGAATAGTAATGGAATGGGAGAGTTTGATTATATTCCAGTTGGGAAAGTTTGCTACAAATGTATAAGCAGTGAAGGTAAAGGAGAGCCCAAGTTAGGAGCCATGGCTTCTATCCCATGTGGAGTTTGTACCAGGATCAGTGAGTGTGCTCCTGATGGTGTCATCTCTCCCAAAACCTGCATTTACTATGAAAAATGGTTGGACTTTTGAGTTGATTATATATAAAATCTCAGGGATAGAAACCTTAGCCAAAGGTATACATTCAAACCTTTTTATATATAATAAGAGTGATGTTCACCTCCGGCTTAATAGTCATTTATAATCTAGTTTTTGAGTTGCTTCATAAGGAGTGAATTGTAATTTTACAAAGTAATGTTCACCTCCCACTTAAGTCATTTATAACTTTATTTTTGAGCTACTTATGTTCATAAGGAGTGCTTTATTTTTACAATTAAAATTTATTATCAGTTGTCACTACAAAAAGTTGATAGGCATAATCAAATTTAAACATGTCAAGAGTATTCTCTAAATTTCTCTAAATTGTAATTTAGTTTTTATTTTCTTTTTATGACCTCTCAGTTTTTTCTTTTTTCATTTTTCATTTATACCTTTATTAATTTCTAAAAAATAATTTTATATTTTATTTGTTAGCAGAAAAAATTCATACAAAATCATCAATTTTAGTCCACGTCCAATTCCTTTTTATGCTCATTTATACCATATTTTTAAATGGGTTTTCTTAGTTTTTTTAGAATGTCTTTAATTACTTCAGGCAACTCTATCATAAATTAGTTAATTATTTATTATTTATTATTTATTTTTCTTTTCCATCCACAAGAATTCTTTTTATTGTTCAAGTGCAAGTTTGAATGATTTTGTAGAATAAAGAAATACTAATTGTACTGTACTGAAATTCAAATGTCAAACTGCATACCATGTTAAATGTATTGAGATAGTTGGCTAAGCGGAATATATAATAGGTTCAATTGCACAGAAATAAAGTCTTGACAAAAGAAAATAAGTGTAGATATCATTCATGCTAGGTGATTTTCTATTACTTTTGAGATTTCAATTTAAATCATTGTTCGACGTATACGATTTTTATTTTAAATTTGTTTAATTTTTTGTCTTTCAAGGACAAATTAGTCTATTGTATGTAGTGATTATTAAATTGTAAAATGAGAATGAGTTGATTTAACAAGTTGGATGAAATAATTGTACATAAGAGACAATATTGTCCTATGATTTTTTTTTTTTAACATTATATATCAATTGTTTTTTTTAATAAACATAAGGGGATCACGTGGTGCAGATCCCTTCCCCACTCCATCAGTTATTTAGATAATTTTGAGAATCATGTGTCAGCTATAAGAATTTTATATCTCAGCTTACTTTAATTGGATCATCAATAGTGCTGAAATAGGTTTCGAACTCTTGACCCAAATAAAGAAGGATGTCAGTAAAAGCAATTCTTACCACTACACCACACAACACGTGGTTATTGTATATCAATGGTTGTTTCTACTAACTTGCACTTAACATATTGTATAGAGCACGTGCAACACACACTCCCTTATACTAGTTTAAATATTGTATTTTTATAATTTTCATTTTTTTTCATTTTGTTATTTATGTATTATGATTTTAGATTAAAGATTTTCCCCCAAAAAAAATTGCACCCATATAAAAACTAATATAATTTAAGATATATTTTTTGTAAATTAAAAATTATTAAAATGAAATATATTTATAAATTTTTAAAGTGTAAATAAAATTATATATCCATACAAAATTGTTAATGAGTATTCTCATTTTTCAGCAGTATCAAAAACCTTGACCTACGCATAATCTTCTCTATAAAATGCATATTAAAGTCATTGAAAAGTAAACTATACTACTAAATAACAAATTTATATATGATTTTCATAGTTTTAGAATTGACATCATTCCAAAAAAACATACGTGGAGTATTTTACTTTAATAACTCCCACAGTCATAAAATATTTGCTTTGATACATATTATTATATATCTTTAAGATGATCATGAGAAGTCTTTGGATCTTGGTAATACATTGTTTGGCTTGAAGTTGCTTAGTGCAGCATTCCATCACTCAATGTAAGACCTACTTACGGCAAATAATACAATTAATTAATTAGCTTTTCAATTATCAAAAAAAAAAAAAAATTAATTAGCTTTTCAATTCTATATTTAAATATATACAAGGAAAATAAAATGAAAGTAATACATATGATAAAGTAATTACTTTGAGTTATATAAAGAGGTTCCAAAAATTTGGTCTAAAATAATAAGATTCTAAATACTGCAAGTAAGATCCATCCAAATATTTGAAATCTGTTAGCTCACTTGGAAGTGATATATAAAGTCACTGTTTCCATATGTTGTTCCTAAAATCTAAATTTTAGTGCAAATATATTTTTATAAAAACATAAATTCAAAATAAAATTTTTAAATAGTTGTTTACCTTTAAGATCATTTTTTCTTGTAAATCATGGGTAACACATTGGGTTGAAATTGTGGATACATCTTTCCCTTTTGTAGCAATATCATCTACAATACTTTCTTCATTTGAAACCTTTAAGAAAAGAAAAAAAAAGTACTTTAGTATAAGAAAATATAAAGAGAAAGTCAAAAAATATATTTAAATTAATATTACCTTAATTCTTTTTCATAGGTGTCGACTTTCTTATTATCTCGTACATTTTTCTTCATAGAAGCAACTTTCTCTAATTTAGAAATTTTATGCTTTTTTGGTGGTCATTCATGTCTTTGTACAACCATCATTCTGAAAATACGGGTATCGCTATTTAGTTATTACCTCTCAATTAGAATATAATGTATTCTTAGATAGAAGTTCCACTGTATTCACTACAAATTTTTTTACTTTTAGTCACAATAAAATTTGTGACTAAAAGTAAAAAAATTGTGACAAATTATAAATCATTATTTTTTATATTATGATTAAAAATTTGTAGTCACAAAAATTACAATTTGTTTTGACTAAATGTATTTTTAGTCACAATATTTGTTCGGTCTAAAACTAATTTTATGATAAATTTTATGTAAATATTATGTTTTAATACAAGTAACTTTTTTATTGTAACTAAAAATCACATTTTTTTTTAATATTAATGTTAAGTAACTATTTGTTGTTGTGATTGATAAGAAATATATTTAGTGATTTAAATTAGTTAAAAAAAAATAGTAATCTAATTAGTATCATCCTCCCCTTCTATGTGGCCAATTAATTTGAAACGAAATTGACAATTGTAAATTATTGATTCCTTTTTGGCTTTCTATTTTTCCTTTTGTCAAAACATTACTTCCTATTTGAAATTTGCTAATAAGGTGCTCTTGTCCGTGGATATTATTTTGGTGATCGCCATTGTTCAATTCAATGTGTTTTCATTTTATTTTGTCCGTTTATTCAGTTTGACTTTTCTTCCAAATTTCATTATTTTACAGTTCTCTATATGCAATACATTTTTTTTAATCTTTTAACAGATTAATTATTAATATGACCATACCTTTTCTAATGGAGATTAAATACTGGAACTACAAATAAATTATTAAAAATTAGTGATAAAAAGAAAATAGACTAAATACTCCTCACAAATTTAATTCTCAAATACAATATAAAATAAATACAGGGAAAAAATTAATACAACAACAAAAAAAAAAAATTAGTGCGGACATGTTATCTAGCTAGCATTAGATTAATTTGTTTGAAAGCTAACCTCTCATTAAGATTTGATAATATTAATTTGATTATGGGTAGTTTGACCAACAAATTCTTTTAGAACCAAACACTTCTCTTCTGAGTACAACCTCTCTTGAACAATGGGAGATGTTAACACCTCAAGCTCTTTCACGTTCAACACTTCTTCTTTACCCATCTTCTGTTTCAGTATACAAATATTCCATTAATTAATCAAACTTTCATTCATAGAAAAGAAAAAGTTATTATAGTGAGAAATAGTAATGTTAAGCAGCATTTAATTAATTAACCACTTGAGGCCACAAATTGCCATAGGTGGGTGTGTTGGAGTTCCTAGGTTCGAGTTCCAAGTAAAACATATAAATGCTTAAATTAAAAAAAAAAAAAAAGCAGCAATTAATTAATTACCTGAAGAACTGAAATTTGTGCCTTCAAAAAGTGGACATACTTAGAAGCAGCTTGGAACATTTCAGCAGTGGTCATCTTATTCCCACCAGGAATGAGTTTACCCAATTCTTGTGTCTTCTCTGCTATTTTCCTCCTCCTCTCTCGAGCCGCCATACTCTGCGGCGACACCACCTTACTACTGCTGCTGCTCCTCCTCTTCAACTCACTGACATGATCAGCACCAGTGATTACCATCTCGCTATAAGGGTTGTTGTTATTAATCATCATTACTTGTTGATTCTGATCAAGATAATTTTCAGGTACGGCTACTTGTTCGGGCAATAAGGGAGCCAGTAGTAGTTGATCATCAATGTGTTGATTAGGATCAATGAAGAATTCCATTTCTGGGTGATGAGATGAAAAGGCAGGTTCAGAATAATCGAGATTAGTGTTGGTAATGGGATCGTAGTAATAATCATATTGGAAAGAGGAATAGAGGGGTGGTGATGAGAAGAAAGGGTTTTGATTTGTTGGGTTAGAGAGGAACAATAATGGTTGAGGAGGATCCACATTATGATTAGTGGTGAAAGAGTAGGTGTTTGATGAAAAGGACAATGTGGATGATGATGATGATGATGATGATGATCTTTGTTTCTTTGTTTGTGGAAAAAGGACAGTATCTGTGTTTATGAGATTTTGTGGGAAGTTATTAGAGCAAAAGGTTAACGCCATAGGAGCTATATAGTATATTATACTTACTAAGTGAGAAGAGTAGAAGAATATTAAATATATAGAGAGTAATGATTTTACAAACAAATGATGAGTGTGAGATGTATATAATATAAAGAAGAGAAAGATAGCGAGAGACGTGGGAAGTGGGTAGTTGTGAGTTGTGAGTTGTAACATGAGAAATTATAGGGATTAGAATAACCGTAAACCATTTTCTCCTCCCCCACCAAAAAAAACCTCACGTTGAAAGTTGTATAAGAACATACATTTAGATTTATATATACAGAAAAAGAAGAGTTGTATACGTATATTATTAAGCAAAATGATATATGCAAGTGTTTGAGAAAAATGAAAAACTTCAAGTGTAGCAAAATAATAAAGAAATAAAGTAAAATAATTTATTTTATCTCCTAAAATTACTTGTAATACTCTACTAATTTAGTGTTTTAGTGATTTAAAGTTAACCGTGTAATTCGCCGCTAATTAATGGGTTTATTAGAAATTGTGTTTAATTAAAATTTTACTTAATTAAATTTTAATTAAAATAAAATAAACTTTACATAAATTGAAATTACGTATTTTAAAAGTTATACCTAAATTAAGATTGACGGTTTGACAAAAATACAAACCGCAACTGCAACACAAAGAATTTCAAACTGCATTTTTTGTGCGTTAGTGCGAGCAGTTTGTGCGATGTGGTGGTTTGATGAGCATGATTGATTTAGTGTAATTGAAATTGTATGGAATCATTATTACCATTACATTTGTTTGCTTTCATTTTTAAAGCTTTGTAATGACTTTACATTGTAATGGTCATTAGCTTTGTAATCCACACTATATTATAAAACTAATGTAACGATGCTTACATTGTTAAAAAATATATCTTTTGCCCTTTTATGTTACTTTTATTTAAATTTTAAATATTAAAAATAATAAAATTAAAGGTATTTTTGTCAATATACAAATTATTTTATTTAATTAGAGTGTTTAATCAAAGATCATAATACATTTATATTAAAATTCTTATTCCATTATATTTCTATTTATATTATGGGATGTTTATTATTAAGTAATGAGAATAAATGATAATAGAATCATTGCTTACATTTGTTTATTTAATTTATCAAATTTAGAAAATGAAGAATTTGATTAAATAAAAGAGAAAAAAATGGAGAACTTTCCCCACTAATTTTTTAAAAAATACCATAAAAGTAATGACTTTTATTTTATTTTTTTAATACTAAATTTATAATAACAATTTTATTCTTTAAAACATGTCTTACAAAATAACTACTGTATATTAAAAAGTTTAACTCAAAAACGTAATTTAATCAATTTAAATACTCAAATTACGTTTTCTGATAAAGTAAAAAAGATAAATTAATATTATTCTATTTCTAAACAATTTTAGTAAACAACATATTATAAATATTGATTCTGATTATTCTTTATTTGTTCTCTTACATTTCTCCGTTAATTTATTGCATTCTAAATACTTTAGGGAAATTTGATCTTTCATGCTAAAAAATAACACATGGTGTTATTTTGAACCAAAAAATTACACATTGTGTAAATATGCCTATTTTGTCAATAGTAACACCAAAATGCCCTCCCCTACCACACAGCCTCCCCTTTCTCTCTCTTTCCCTCTCGTTTGATCTCTCTCTCTCTCTCTCTCTCTCTCTCTCTCTCTCTCTCTCTCTCTCTCTCTCTCTCTCTCTCTCTCTCTCTCTCTCTCTCTCTCTCTCTCTCTCTCTCTCTCTCTCTCTCTCTCTCTCTCTCTCTCTCTCTCTCTCTCTCTCTCTCTCTTCTCGCACTCTCTCTCTTTTACTTTCTTTCTCTTTCTCATTTGCTCTCTCTCTATCACTGCCTACTGCCGCCGACTGCCACCACCACCAACTCAACGTCTCAGCCAACTGTCGCCTACACCTTCACCATTTTCAACCTCAAGGTCCACCACACTCAACAAAGCAATGGGTAAGTGTTTTTCTTAGTAAATAGTGTTGTTTTTTGTTATATTGTATGGATCTGAACGTTGTTAGTTGTAATTTGTGGCTTTTGTGTCCTTAAAATGGAGGTAGAGTTTGTTCCGAACAGTCTGTGTTTTTCTGGGTTTTTACATTTTTTTGCGATTTTATGTGACTTTATACGATTCTTTGTGCGATTTCATGAGAAATCTGAGGTTAGGGGTGACATGATTAATTTTGGCGACATTGTACGATGGTTATGCGATTATGTGCGATTTTGATGTTAGGCGATTTGTGTGCGACATTTTGTGCAGCATTATGCGATTTTGTCATGTATGTGTTCTTGTGCGACTTTATGCGATATTTTCCCTTTTCTGTGCGATTATTGTGCGACTTTATACTTCACCATATTATTGTTGTATTAGGCGACGTTGTGCGACCTCTGTAGTACCTTGTGCGATTTATGTGCGATATTGTATGCTGATTTTTTCTGTTTATTTCTTTGTATTTTTCTTTGGGACAGATTCAATTGTATTTGTGCCTGTGCTGTATGATGGCGTTTGGACTGTGGAGGGTTTCAACTGGGTATTTGATTCCTCAAAAAGTAAGACATTGATGTTTGACATTGACTCTACACTGGAAAAGGTGCGTGAAGTTTTGCATGAGGAGTTGGATGTGGACCCATTGGTGTATGAATTGAAGTTAAAAGTGCTTTACATGTACATGAAAGGCACTAAGTTTTCGCCTGAGGTTTTAGTGAAAGATAGTCAACTACGAGTATTCTTGAGCATGAAGGCAAAAATGAGTGTCGACAACTTGTTGCCACTATTTGTGACTAAGGTGAAGAAGAATGTGAATTCGGAGCCTACTCCCAGAAATGTAACCCCTAGAAGTGTTGTTGGGACGTTTTTCCCAGAAACTGATCTGGTGGTTGGTTTGAATGAGCAAGTTGGCACTAATATAGATGATGAGAGAGTGGGTATCGCATTTGATCATTCAGATGAGTTCGATGCTCCCTTTTACAACAATGATCCTGTGGTTGATTTGGGTGTGAATGATGATGTGGCTACAGATGTACCTCCCCTGAGGATGGAACTAACTCCAAGCAACCAAGTAGAGCGACAAAGAAGACCCCCCGTAGTGAGAATCACCAAACACCAGGAACTAGTAGCAGTCGGCCAGGTCCTTCTAATAGTGCTCCTGTATTTGAATTTGAAGTTTCTACTAAATTCAAACCTCTTGTGTGGACAAGGGAAGACATAGAGGAAAATAATGTGTGTACAACATCTCTTAGTGGTACGCCTTCAGGGGAGATATATCTTGGCAAGTTGTACAAAAACAAGGAAGAATTGAAGAATGTAGTGGGAAGGTATGCACTGAAAAATAATTTTGAGTGGATGGTAAGTAAGTCTGGCACTGATGTGTTTTACGTTACTTGTAAGGATGAAAATTGTAAATGGAGATTAAGGGGGAAGAAGAAGGCACTTTGTTACATGTTTGAGGTTACTGTGTTTCACAACGAACACACATGTAACTTGGATTCTAGACATTCTGATCACCGACAAGCAGCACCGTGGGTTATTGGTCACATTATTAAGAACAAGTACACATCATATGGATCTAACTACAAGGCAAAAGACATACAGAGGGATATGTTTGATGAATATGGCATCAAGATGAGTTATGAGAATGCTTGGAGATGCAGAGAGAAGGCAGTTATGTACAAGAGGGGTACTCCAGCAGAATCTTATAAGAAGTTATATGGTTACTTCTACATGCTAGAACAGAAGAATCCAGGTACTATTACTGACATTGTCAGCGAGGATAACCGGTTCAAGTACTGTTTCTGGTCACTCGATGCTTGTAGGAAGGGATTTAAGTTTTTTCGTCCTGTGATTAGTATCGACGGAACATTCTTGAAGACGAAGTATGGAGGAACACTGTTAGTTGCTGTTGCGTACAACGCAAACAACCAATTGTTTCCGGTAGCCTTTGCAATTGTTGACAGTGAGAATCATGACTCTTGGAAGTATTTCTTGCGGAAGTTAAAGGAAGCCATTGGTGAGGTTGAAAATCTTATGTTCATATCGGATAGGCATCAAAGCATTGAACATGCTGTTGAGGTTGTTTTCCCAGAAGCATGCCACTGTGCATGCTTCAAGCATATTACTATGAATGTCGTTCACAAGTTTAAGACTGATGTATGCAACCAGCAAATATGGCTTGCCGCTTACGCATGGAACAAGACGGAATGTGATAGACATTTTGAGGTGCTGAAACAGATGGACCCTGCCATTGCTACATACGTCGAGCAAATAGGGTTTGAAAAGTGGGCTCGTCCTTATTGTTCAGGCGATCGGTACAACATAATGACAAGCAACGCTGCCGAAAGCTTCAACAAGGTGACAGAAGAATTTAGAAAATATCCAGTAACTATTTTAGTTGACTTCATCAGGTTCACACTTCAAAATTGGTTTGCTTCTCGTCTCGAAAAGGCAAGTAAGTGCACTACTCCTTTGGCTACTACTTTTGAAAATGATTTAAAGGATCTAGACAAAGATGGTATGTTCAGGATTGTCCTTCGTAATGGTGCCCAATTGTTCAACGTTGGTACGAGTCCTCAAGGTGAGAGAGGTGGTGATGTGAACTTAGTGGAGAGAACATGCACTTGCAGACTTTTCCAAACGCTCACAATCCCTTGTCCCCATGCATGTGCCGCAGCAGTTAGTCAGAATGTGAGCGTGTACACACTTTGCTCTCTATATTACACAAAAGAAACATGGAAGAAGATCTACGATGCCACAATTAATATTGTTGGGGAGGAGGATGAGTGGGTACTACCGGAACACATAAGGAACATAAGAATCGGGGTACCAGTGGAGAAAAAACCAGTAGGTCGGCCTAGGAAGAGCAATGCAGGTAGAAGATCGACGAAGCGTCGACCGTCCAATGGTCAGGTGGTAGTGCAACCTCGTCACTGCTCGCTATGTCACGGTACAGGGCATAATAGAGCTACATGCAAAGCTCGAGTTTGAACCATTTCTCTAATATTTAAATGAATATGTGTTGTATTGCTGGTTGTTGGATATTGTGCGATTTTCTCCTAGATTAATACTTTTTTGGTTTGTTTACCGACTTTTAGGCGACATTATGCGATTACTGTGCGATTTTAGTGTGATGTTAACTGACAGGATCTTGATTTTTCAGTTTGTTTGGTTCTGTATTTTTTGGCGATATTATGCGATTACTGTGCGATTTTAGTGTGATTTTAACTGACAGGATCTTGATTTTTTAGTTTGTTTGGTTCTGTATTTCTTGGCGATATTATGCGATTACTGTGCGATGTTAGTGCGATGTTAACTGACAGGATCTTTATTTTTTAGTTTGCTTGGTTCTGTATTTTTTGCCGATTTTATGCGTTTACTGTGCGATTTTAGTGCGATCTTAACTAACAAGATCTTGATTTTTTAGTTTGTTTGGTTTTGTTTTTTTGGGGATATTATGCGATTAATGTGCGATTTTAATGCGATTCTTACCAGAATCATTTTTCAAGATGTCATCATTTCCCTTAGTTACCGTCATAACAATAAAATAGGTATTTATCAAAAATTAAAAAAAATAAAGAAATTGATACAAGCAACAATTTAAATAGCTTTAAATTTACTTGTTATATATAATTTTGGCGAGATTATAATACAATTACAAAAGGGGAGTTTATGTGTAAAAGAATAACATTACAAAAACCTACAAAAAACTACCATGTTAAGTTCTGGTAAAATAAGTCCACACACCACCTATGTCTAAAGGTGAGCATGTTACCATCATTAACTAGCTCTAACGACCGGTCCAGCATGCAGTGCTCAATGTACTCCATGGCATACACTCCACAATTGGCACTACAAATAAAAAAATTACTAAATATTAGCAACAATTAAGTTAAGTAATTCATAATGGAGTGCAAAATTAAATAAATCACTTAAAAAAAAAAAAGAGATTCACCTGCTCTCTGTTTGTGGTGCAACCTTAGAGGTAGCTCGTCTATAATGTAGGGGTAGGAGTTGACTGAGATCGCCAAACTCCATCGGATGTACATAATTGTTGTATGGAAAATAACCGCTAGCTTGAATTAGATTCGCAAATAGCTCGCTGTAAGGCTTCAAATATGACTTCATGGCTTCCTCAACGGTGGCACCGATATCAGAATCATATACAATGATCTCCCAGTTGTCAATATCCACCTCAACTGCCACCCAGTGGCGCTCTTTAGGAAGGTGCAAGACAAAGTATATGTAATCCTGGTTCTCCCAACATGGCAAGTATCTGTGCGGTATCCCCTGTACGTAATTCATAACGGCCTCATCCCATTTCATCTTGCTCTTGTCACCCTCATAGAAATTCCAATACATGGCAAATATCTGTGGAGCAGATGTGTCCAAAACTACACCTTTTCGAGTGTAGACTTCTGGGTACAGGGTCCGTCTTCTTCTCAATAAGTGTGCCATGGCATCAAGTTGCTGTGTTCCAAAAGAAAACAGTAAGACAGATATCGCATAAATGTCGCACAAATATTGCAGGAAATCGCACAAGAAATTACCAAAATATAAATCGCACATAAGTCGCAAAAATAATACATAAATTAATGAATAATCGCACAAACATCGCACCATCATCGCATAAAATTCGCATATAAAGATTTAACAGAAAGTGCAAACATCGCATATAAATCGCATATAAGTCGCACAAACATTTAAAAACACAATAAATTAATTATGTTAAGAAATAACTTACAGCATCATCGAGCCATTCTTTCAGCACCATCAATTTCATGATTATATGTACATAATGTATAAATTCATCTGAAACCCTTTTCACATACTTGATCCTGTTTATTGTGCTGTCAGCACATTGGAAAGTAAACATGACTATGTGAATAAAGTTTCCTAGATTTATCAGACATAGGGTTTTACTGATATGATAATCTACAACAGAGTTTACTTGCATTTGGAGAAATGCTATGTTCTTTCCAGAGCATTGGTTAACGTAAAGCTCAGGTTGGATGCATGGAGTATGCATCGGAAGGGACCGATATTGAACTTTGACTTAGATTTATTAAACTTACCGTAATATCTATTCAAGTCAATATAGCCTAGTTGATCCTAGATCAAATGATCTTAATCCTGTTATGATTAGGCTCAATCTTGAAAGGCTATTCGTCTTCTTTGATTTGTTAGTTAAGCCTACTTTTAGGTCAGGGTGATACGTACATTTTGGGAACACGGTAGTGCAATTGAGTGGGAGCGCTAGCGTAAACATGGAATCTATAGCTTCTATCTGGCGAATAGTAAGCAAAGGATGATCTCCTTCGAGCTTGACCAAACGAACATAAATGGTGGAGTACTCATTTCACATAAGCTGAAATATCATTTATACGGGGTCAAGTGCTTTAAGGATAAAATACATTGTAGGGTGTAACGGTAATTGTTGGAAATTATTTTACCAGGATCTAGATTTACTAACAAGTATGTTGGATTAACAACCTAATATGAATTCTAAAACAATGAAAATAAACACATATAAAGTTAGAAAACCTTACAGTGGGTGCAGCGGAATAATATGACTCCTTCCGTTCAGATCTGTAGCCCTTGATTCCTTTCTGTAGCAGAGCATCACCAAGATCTGAACCTGGATCTTCTTTTCTCCTTCTTTGATGCAGAAATTCCATAGTCTTCCATACTATGATTGAGATACCACTTGATGTGTGTGGGCACTACTCATTCACTCAAAGTTTCGAAATTACAAAGAAGAAAAGAGAGAGAGAAGGTGGCGTGAGAGGCTTTTTCTGAGAGAAACAAAGTGATCAAAGATGTGTGTCTTAGTTTCCTCAAGCCAACACTTTCTATTTATAGAAAACCCTCTAGGTTTAGGTTAGAATTGCATGGCATTAAAATAATGGAAACTACAAATGGAATTTCCTATGCAAGGGCCGGCCATACTAAGGGTATTGGGCCTCACTTTGCAACTTTCCCATTTTGTTATTTTCCATTCCCATTTTCTCAAAAATGCCAATTTTCCAATTTAGCCTTTTAAATGCCAATTCTAATTATTTAATAACTTGGAAATAATTATCAAATAATATTGCCATTTAATATATTTATTAATTTAGACATATAAAATATCTTAATTAATAAATAAACCTAAAATCTCTTTTCTTTACAATTTCGCCCTTGCTTAGTGAAAATTCATAAAGTAGACATACTCTAACTTTTAGAATTATAATTGATTAATTAAAATCAATTAACTGAGTCTTACAAGCAGTATGGCCTCAACTAGTATGGGGACCATGGGTCTATATAACCGAGCTTCCAATAAGTCGAACCGAATTTACCAAGTAAATTCCCTAACTTATTAATTCCTCATTGAATCCACACTTAGAACTTGGAATTGCAATCTAGGTCATATAGAAACGCTCTATATGTTTCACGATATAGACACGTCATTAGTTATCCATTGTTATAACCCTAATGTGATCAATGATCCTCTATATAGATGATTTACACTGTACAGGGATTAAATTACCGTAACACCCTACAATGTATTTTATCCTTAAAACACTTAACCCTGTATAAATGATATTTCACCTAAGTGAAATGAGATCTCCACCATTTATCTTCGTTTGGTTAAGCTCGAAGGAAATCATCCTTTACTTCTATTTGCCAAATAGAAGCTATAGATTCCATATTTATGTTAGCGCTCCCACTCAATTGCACTACCGTGTTCCCAAAATGTACGTATCACCCTGATACAAAACTAGGCTTAACTAACAAATCAAAGAACACGAGTAACACTCTTGAAATTGAGCCTAACCATATCAGGATTTCGATCATGTGATCTAGGATCAACTTATGATATTGAATTGAATAGATGTTTACGGTAAGTTTCAAAATCTAATTCAAAGTTCAATATCGGTCCATTCCAATGCATACTCCATGCATCCGATACTGGTAAACTTTGCCAATGTCCTGGAAAGGACATAACACTTTTCCAAGGTGTAAGAATACCTATCGCTGATTATACCATGTCAGTCTAAATCCAGTGTTCTGACAAATCAGGGAATCAACTTTTGAACATATAATAAAGATTATATTCCACTGTGCTGACAACACTATAATCTTTAACAAACTCATATGTTCTGGACTTAAAAAGAATTCATACATTATATACATATAATCATGAAATAAATCATGTGAACCATGCAACATAAAATGTTATTTCTGATCTTTATTAATAAGTAAATCTGATTATATGAAATGAGTTTTATTTAGGGCATAAAACCCAACAAACTCCCACTTGCACTAATATAAAACAAAAAGTGCATTTCAAATAATCATTAACACTTTGATATACCAATCAAGTGTAATAGTAGTAAACTCCTCGTAATAGGATCTGATAGGTTGAATTAAACACAACCTCTTCTCCACCATTACTCTTCCTTAATCACAAAATCCTTGATAATGTGAAATTCCTCTCTATATGTCTACTCTTTTGGGATACTGGATTCTATACTTTTGGGCAACTACTCTTTCGTTATTCAAGAAGTAACCCTAGTAGTTAAGGCAAGTTGGAACACTGCCACAAATGTATAGAACTTTCCTTAGACTGAAAAAGTATCTTTCCTGCAACTATTAACATTCAGTCTCTTTCTGGTAGACCAAGAGATTTCAGATAGGTTTTTACACTTCTCCAAAATCGCTACTCCACCCCCAAAGTAATCACCATCTCATCAGCAGACTTTCTAGCACAAAGGCAAGTCTTGAAATCTGATGTGGTGTAGTCTAAGAGTTTTAAAACCACCCTTATTGACTAACATATAGTTCCTCTTCTTAATCTTAAGATTTACTTGATTGTCTTCCAATGTTCCTCTCCTGGATTAATCTGATACCTACTCATTACTCCCACTCAACAGCAGGTGTCTGGTCTAAGGCATACAAAAGCATATCTTAGACCTCTCACTGTTGACTTAAGAATTCTTTCATGGCTTTATCTTCTCTGGAATAGTTGAAACTTTTCCTTAGATAAATAAAATCTATGTCTAAGAAGTTGTGAAGCTTCTATAGATTTCCATTGGAAAGAAAATGCATCAGCATCTCATGCTTGCATTAGAGTAAGTAATTACCAGGTATACCACAAGCCATAGGTTTAGATAAACTCAAACCTATAATACTAGGAACAGGAAGTTTTGTTAAGTCCATTGAATAGATTTATTAACGAAAATTTCCTTTCATGTCCTTGTAACAGAAAACTTTAGGTTACTCCATGTGAATGGATCAAACTATAGTTCTCTTGGCTTTCTTCTTAGTTTCTTATCTTGACAATCCATTACTTGTTTAAACTCACAATGGATTTTTAATCACTAGTGTCTTCCAAGTCATAAGAAGGTGAGTTCCTAGAAACTCTCCCACTACAACAAGGTACCGTGAACTATGTCAAAGAAAACTCAATGGTATTGACCTCTTCAGTTGTGTTAAGACAACAGAGGCAGTGGGATCATCTTGTAACGAATAAGATGATAGAACACTTATGGAATCAAGAAAAAATATCTCCTTTATTTGCTACTTTACTTTCAGACTTAGTCATTTTCTTAGAAAAAGTGGTATTTGTTTAAACAAACACTTTCTTATCTAATGACTATGGGATGCTCCACCCCTAATCACTTAGAATAGCTAACAAACATGCAAACCAGGGTTAGCAGTTCTAGCTTTTCTTAAGATTTCGATTAGGTCATCCATGAATCTAGTAATGATTTACATTAAGTATACAACCATTGCATCATTCTGAAATTTTATTTCCATAGAAGGATTTAGGCAACGACTAGTAACTAATCATCAATATGCAACTCGAATTTCTGGGGAGGTAAGTTTGGATATTATTCAAAATCAAATTAATGATCTTTGAACTGCATATCTACTAACTTTTTCTCCACCCCTATCAGTTCGCAAGATCTTTAACCACTTACCTTCACCATTGCTAGAAATTCATGAAATTTTTCAAACATTTCAAATTTCTTTTGCGTAAGGTAAAATCTAGAGTGATCGTTTTAAGAATACAACGAAAACTCATATCCACCCCTGAATGTACATCCATCTGCGAATGAGATGAAATTACTTTCAGTGGATATAGGCATATTAACTCTTTGCAGAGAATGATCTTGTCAAAACCACTATGAACAAGATACAAATGCCATAGATTTATAAAATATGTGGTTGAATCTTTTGATGACTTAAGTTACATCAAAGAGTTCATAGAATAGTTTAAGTGGATTCTGGTCACAGAATACTAAACTCATACAGTTTAAATCCATTGAAAGAAAATGGTCATGAAACACTTGTGAAAGTGTAACTGTATAATTAGTAATTCTTTCTTGGATCACCACTACTAATCTAACTCTATGATTTTCCTATACAAGTAGGAGATATCTAAGATTGAGGATTTATATCATTTAGGGATAGAATTCCGGGAATATAATCATATGAGTCATCTAATTTCTTAAGAGAAAATATGACTTTATATGATTTATAGACCATTCATCCAATGATATGTCATTAATCTAATTCGAAATGAATAAGCTAAGAGGAATTAGGATAATTTCGTTTTAAATAAGAATCCAACAATGCTCCGATTAGCGAGAGTCAAAGTAATCTTATTTATACAATCTTCTTGTTTCATATTGTAAAATACTAGTCTAGGGTGTCATCAATTGATGAACAACTAGATGTTGCATTTACAATATTTATCTTTCGAGATCTAACACTACTATGTTAGTCTAATGGTGAAAATCCATTAGGGATTTATCTCATTAGAAAAAACAAATCAAGTTAGACCAACAATGAAGATTCGAAATTAAACTACAATTTAATAACAGAAAATAACATGGTTCAATACAAATTCATACACAATTCAGAAATTATGAAGCACATAGCAAGTAGGAATGACATGTGAAAATACTAAAACATACAATCCTAAATAATTTCCAAGGTTTTCAACAAACTGATATCAGTGTCCCGTTTAGGCGAGAGTCAAAGCTATCATTCATTGAACAGAGTTGTCAGCTCATCTAAAATGTCAAACATTCTAGCAACCTTTTATTCGATCAAGATGTGAATCCGCGTTGTCCCGTTTAGGCGAGAGTCAAGGCTATTCTATCTTATGAGCTTCCACCATTGTTTCATATTCTTGCAAGTCTTATATAGTCGCCACCATTAGGGTGATCATAAACTATATAAAAAACTTACAAGATTACTTATCTTTCGAGATTAAACGGTGCTAACTTGCTAATGAACGTTCCTCCATTGGGGAGGATTACTCACTAAAACAATAGCTATGTAAAACCAACAATGGAGATCGAATATCCTTATAATAATAAAGCTCATTATTTTCTGAAGGGTTGTATTTTCTTCTAATATTTATTTTAATCCATTTATTTTAAATATATATTTATTTAATTAAAATTTCCAATTTAGAATGAAAAATTCCAAATATAAATTTTAATTTAATATTTATAAATTATACTTAGATAGATAAATAACGTGAATTATTTCCATCTTAGTAATAATTTCCATAAATATTTAGAAAATCATTCAATTTAAGTTGTTTCAAAATTAATTTAAATTAATTTACAACTCAAATTTAATTTTCTATAAATATATATTGCATTTTCGAAAATGCTTTAAAATAAAATAAAATAAATCCTCGAAAATTACTCTAATTTTATGTTGGCCCAAAATTAATAAAATTAATTTTCAACAAAAAATATAATTTCCCTATTTAATTAAATATCTAAGAAAAATTTCAAATATTTAAGTATCATGATTAAAAAATCAACTTAAATATTAATTTTCTATTTAATTAAATACACTAGAAAAATACTTCAAGCAAAACAGATAATATCTATCTAGACTTTCATAGACTAATTAATCCAATTTCTAATTATAATATATTTTAGTTCATTTATTTTAATTAACCATCAAATGAAAAAGTCACTGATTTAAGTTGGTCCAAAATTAAATAAATAATTTTCAACTTTAATCTATTTTTCAAATAAAATTCGAAATTTCTACATTAAAGAAATGTAATTTCGAAATTTTGGGAAATGATTAATAAAATAAAATAAAATATATTCTGAAAATTATTTAAACTTAAGTTATTCTGAAATAAAATTCCAAACTTAAAATAATTTTCAACTTTAATTAAATAACATGAAAATAACAATATTAAAGTATCATGATGAAAATCAACTTAGATATTGAAATTTTCAATTTAATTAAATGTATTAAATTCAAGAAATAAATAATTAAGTAAAGAGGAAACTTAATTATTAATTCTAGTTTAATACTAGGAAAATATGCTAAACTTAGATTGTACCAAAATTAATTATGAGACAATTAATTTCACAATCAATGATATTTTCCTATTTAATATTAGAAATAATAACTAGTACTAGAAATAACTATCTAGAATATATCACTGACTAAGTGTTTTTCTAAAATTAACTTTAAAATATTACATGAAAAATAAATTTCATATATTTTAAAAGTTAATTATGTTGCTAATTCAATTTTAATTAAGTTAGACTAATATAATTAACCTAATACAATTATTTAAATAAGGCAAATGAGCCTTCACAATTGGGGTAGTTCATGTGAGGGGGAGCTGGGTTCAGTATGTCGTACCCACATCTATGGCCCCCAACTCTCACACAAGGCCAAAAAGAGAGGAATTTAACCTTAAAATAAACAATTGTTATTCATTGAATAAGCCCAAATCTAATTGGGCCTAAATAAATTTCCTTATGTCAAAATTTATTTTAGCAACCTAGTCCATTTACTTAGTAAAAACTTAAATGGGCTCCCTATATGTATCTAAGCCCAAAAGCAAACATATAGGCTCACACAGGTCAAATGATTTGGATGGACCCTATCATGTTACTAGGTTTACACAGATAAAAGAAGTACAAAATTTACCTATTACAAATTATTTATAAGATCTATCGTCAATTGGACTATGATTAAAATCAGATCATTGGATCATGATCTGTCAACAAGTTAATCATAGCAATTTAGATCAGATAAATAATAGGTTTGTTAAAAAAAAAGTTTTTGAATAAACAATATAAATAAACAAACATTGTCCATGTAACAGATGTGAAATAAGATATTAATATAATTAAATTATTATTCTTAAACTAACCAAATAAAGGAAACTAATTTTAAAATATCTAGGTTTATTTGAATCAAATTAAATATCTAATAAGATCAATGATTTGAAAGGAAAGAATCTCCAATATCACTTTCAGATCTTATAATTTAATAAAATAAACCAATTTTAAAATAGATTTGGTTAGATAATTATTATTTTAGGAATAAAATAATAAATAAATAATAATTACCATAATTATATGTCAAAATATCTCAAATTAAGCAATATTCAAATCTCTACAAAAATATCTATGTTATTTAAATATTTAAGATATGATTTATAAATTTCTAATAAGGAAAAAATGATATATATAGAAAAAATATCATTTTTATACTTATAATTTATAAATAATTAAATATTTAACAAAATAACAAATTTTCGAATTTGAAAAACATTATGGTAAGTATATCTATAAAAATATCTATGTTAATTTCAAATTTATTAATTATTTAATTTGTCATATAAGATAATTTTAATATAATATTTTAAATAAAAAGACAAAGTTATCTTTTAATTCAAAATATCTTTAATATCAAAATATCCAATCTTATAATTAAATAATAAATAAATTTTAAAGAAGTTAACAAATTTTTAAATCTGACCATAATAGGAAATATTTAAAAATTGGAAACAATCCAAAATAGAAATATTTAAAATTGGAAAAAATTCCAAATTGAAAATATTTAAAATTGGAAACATTTCAATCTAGAAATATTTAAAAAAGGAAAAATGAATTTTGGGAAACAATCCCTTCGAAAAATTGGATTTTTGGGAAAAAAATCCCAAAAATCGCAACTTTTTGGGAAACTGCCCAGGAGGCTGCACGTGCAGCCCAGGAAGGCTGCACGCAGCCTCCTACGCGCGCGGACACAAGGCACCCAGCCGAGGTTTCTCGGCATCAGCAGGGTGCATGAGCGTGAAACATGGCTCTGGCAAGATTTTCACGGGCGGACAGCAGGGTGCTCGCGCGCGCGTGATGCGTGCGATTGAGCATCCATGCATACCCGAAATCCCGATTTTCCAAAATTCATAAGTTTTTCAATTTTTATCGGAATCGAGTTCCGTACAAAACAAAATTGCTTAATTTTTCACAAGGAATCCAAATAAAATATTTTCAAAAATTGAAAAAATATTTTTCATGGAAAACGAAACTGTACAACATCAACATTCATCAAACAACACATAAACCAACATGAAACCATCCAAATCAACACAGAAACATGCAATCATCGTTTTAATTCATATTACATGAAAGTAAATCATTACCATGGCTCTGGTGCCAGTTGTTGGAAATTATTTTACCAGGATCTAGATTTACTAACAAGTATGTTGGATTAACAACCTAATATGAATTCTAAAACAATGAAAATAAACACATATAAAGTTAGAAAACCTTACAGTGGGTGCAGCGGAATAATATGACTCCTTCCGTTCAGATCTCTAGCCCTTGATTCCTTTCTGTAGCAGAGCATCACCAAGATCTGAACCTGGATCTTCTTTTCTCCTTCTTTGATGCAGAAATTCCATAGTCTTCCATACTATGATTGAGATACCACTTGATGTGTGTGGGCACTACTCATTCACTCAAAGTTTCGAAATTACAAAGAAGAAAAGAGAGAGAGAAGGTGGCGTGAGAGGCTTTTTCTGAGAGAAACAAAGTGATCAAAGATGTGTGTCTTAGTTTCCTCAAGCCAACACTTTCTATTTATAGAAAACCCTCTAGGTTTAGGTTAGAATTGCATGGCATTAAAATAATGGAAACTACAAATGGAATTTCCTATGCAAGGGCCGGCCATACTAAGGGTATTGGGCCTCACTTTGCAACTTTCCCATTTTGTTATTTTCCATTCCCATTTTCTCAATAATGCCAATTTTCCAATTTAACCTTTTAAATGCCAATTCTAATTATTTAATAACTTGGAAATAATTATCAAATAATATTGCCATTTAATATATTTATTAATTTAGACATATAAAATATCTTAATTAATAAATAAACCTAACCGTAATGTGATCAATGATCCACGATATAGACACGTCATTAGTTATCCATTGTTATAACCGTAATGTGATCAATGATCCTCTATATAGATGATTTACACTGTACAGGGATTAAATTACCGTAACACCCTACAATGTATTTTATCCTTAAAACACTTAACCCTGTATAAATGATATTTCACCTAAGTGAAATGAGATCTCCACCATTTATCTTCGTTTGGTTAAGCTCGAAGGAAATCATCCTTTACTTCTATTTGCCAAATAGAAGCTATAGATTCCATATTTATGTTAGCGCTCCCACTCAATTGCACTACCGTGTTCCCAAAATGTACGTATCACCCTGATACAAAACTAGGCTTAACTAACAAATCAAAGAACACGAGTAACACTCTCGAAATTGAGCCTAACCATTTCAGGATTTCGATCATGTGATCTAGGATCAACTTATGATATTGAATTGAATAGATGTTTACGGTAAGTTTCAAAATCTAATTCAAAGTTCAATATCGGTCCATTCCAATGCATACTCCATGCATCCGATACTGGTAAACTTTGCCAATGTCCTGGAAAGGACATAACACTTTTCCAAGGTGTAAGAATACCTATCGCTGATTATACCATGTCAGTCTAAATCCAGTGTTCTGACAAATCAGGGAATCAACTTTTGAACATATAATAAAGATTATATTCCACTGTGCTGACAACACTATAATCTTTAACAAACTCATATGTTCTGGACTTAAAAAGAATTCATACATTATATACATATAATCATGAAATAAATCATGTGAACCATGCAACATAAAATGTTATTTCTGATCTTTATTAATAAGTAAATCTGATTATATGAAATGAGTTTTATTTAGGGCATAAAACCCAACAGTAATTTAATCCCTTTACAGTGTAGATCATTCATATAGAGGATCATTGATCAAATTAGGATTATAACAATGGATAACTAATGATGCGTCTATATGGTGGAACATATAGAGCATTCTATATACTGAGAGTGTAATTCTAAGTTCTATGCGTGGATTCAACGAAGAATTAATAAGTTAGTGAATTTTAGTGCTAAATTCTTGATCTACTTATTGGAAGCTCGGTTATATAGACCCATGGTCCACGCACTAGTTGAGATAATATTGCTTGTAAGACTCATATAATTGGTTTTGATTAATCAATTATAATTCTCAATTTAGACTATGTTTATTTGTGAATTTTTCACTAAGTAAGAGCGAAGTTGTAAAGAAAGAGTTTTAGGGGCATATTTGTTAATTATGATACTTTGTATGGTTCAATTAATAAATATGATAAATGACAATATTATTTAATAATTATTTATAGTTATTAAATAGTTATAATTGGCATTTAAATGGTTGAATTAGAAAATTGGCGTTTTTGAGAATATCAGATGCAGAAAAGATAAAACTGCAAAATTGCAAAAAAGTGAGGCCCAAATCCACTTGTATAGGGCCGACCACTTTTGTAGGGAATTTAAACTGATATTTTCATTATTTTAATGCCAAATAATTCAAACCTAACCCTAGTGGAATGCTATAAATAGATAGTGAAGACTTCAGGAAAATTACACTTCTCTCTCCCTATCTGGCCGACCACTCCCTCTCTCTTTCTTTTCTCTTAAATTTTGAAATTCTTAGTGTATGAGTAGTGCCCACACACAGAAAGTGATACCTCAACCATAGTGAGGAAGATCGTGAAGAAAGACTTTCAGCAAGAAGGAGTTTCAGCATCAAAGACTCAGAGAAAGAGATCCAGGTTCAGATATTGATAATGCTCTGCTACAGAAAGGAATCAAGGGCTAGATATCTGAACGGAAGGAGTCATATTATTCCGCTGCACCCAATGTAAGGTTTACTAAACTTTATACGTGTTTATTTCATCGTTTTAGAAAGTTCATATTTAGGGTGTTAATCAACATACTTGTGAGTAGATCTAAGATCCTGGTAAAATAATTTCCAACAACTGGTATCAGAGCCATGGTAATTGATTTTCTTGCAAGAATTTGAACTTTAAAACGATTGTTTGATGTTTTGGATGGTATCATGTTGTATTGAGTGTTATTTGATGATTAATTGATGTTTGTGAATTTTTCGTGAAAAATCATTCAATATCTGTTTCTGGAATTATTTTTATTGGATATTATGGAAAAAATTAAGCAAGTTACTTTTTTACAGAACTCAATTTCGATTTAATTTGAATTAGTTATGATTTTTTGAAGTTTCGAAAAAATCGGGCTGTGTCGCTGCACCACCTGCGCGCGCGGAAATCATGCTGATTTCCTCTGCGCCGAGTTTGCACGCCCAAACAGCACCAGCACCCGCGCGGACGGGTATGCACAACATCCCGTTCGTACCGCTTGCAATTTTTTCGTTTTTCTTCGTTTTTTCATGCTTTTTCATGAAATTAACTTCCGATTTTTTGTGTAGTTCTGTATTTATACTATTACTATTCCTAATTCAACTCTAATTATCATAATGAATTAATTTAATATTTTTTTTTTAAAATTTAATTCATGATATTAGTGTAATTTGAATTTAAAAATAGTTAGTATCTATCTTTTTTGCTTAATAATCCATCTTATTTTTAAATTTGATTATATCTTATCTTATTTTTAAATTTAAAGTCAGATTTTAATATTTTAAATTAAATCTTTTTTTAAATGATTTGACCTTATTTAAATTTAAAATAAGATAACTATAATCATGTAATTTTAAATAGACGTAAGATATTTTGCTAACTTTTAAATTTTGTTATTTTATTTATTTAAATTACATTTAAAATCTAAAAAAGATATTCATTTATCTTTTTTAATTTTTATTTAATTTTTATTTATAAAATAACATTTAATTTTTAAAAGTAGTTAGCAAATTTTGAAATGATATTTAGGTTGGTTGAAACCTAATTTTTTAAAATTGTAGGTTTAATTTTAAATTTAAATTTTTTTTTCGAATTTTTCAATTTTTTTTAAATTTTCGAAAAATATTTTTTTATTTGATTAATTATTTCGAAATTAATTTTTTAATTTAAAATTAAATAAATCCTACATCTAACTATCCAACTAACCTTGTTGCAGGATTATGTGTTTTAGCTTGTATGTAAGTTTTCAAAATCTATTATTACTTGATTGCAAATAGCCATGGTTACTTTTTGCCAGATCTAATGATCTGACGGCTCCCTTGGTCAAGTAAATAATTTGTAACAGGTATATTTACAATCTTCTTTCATCTGTGTATGACCTAGCAACATGATAGGACCCATCCAAAGTGTGCCTGTGTGAGCCTATGTGTTTAATTCCATAATAGATGCATATAGGTTGTTGTTGCTAAAATAAATTATCATAGTTCTTGATAGATTTTATTTAGGCCCATTTAGTTTTTGGGCTTATTCAATTAATAACAGTTTTTCATTTTAAGGTTAAATTCCTCTCTTTTGGGCCTTGTGTGAGAGTTGGAAGCCATAGAAGTGGGTACTACATACTGAACCCAGCACTCCCTCACATGAACCACCCCAATTGTGAAGGCCCATTTGCCTGATTTGAATAACTGTACTAGGTTAATTACACTAGTTTAACCTAATAAAATTGATTAGCAACATAATTAATTTCATTTATTTTGAAATTAATTTAAGAAAATTATAGTTTAAAGAATTTTTTATTCTAAGCTAAACTATATGTATTTTCTTGTATCTAATTAAATATAGAATTATAACCATCTAGATTCTTTCTGAAGCTTAATTTAAATTTTTCATTAAATATTCCTATTTAAGTCGATATTTAGTTATCTCTAGCTAATCAACTTAAATCTGAATATCTTTTGGATTTAAAATTTCAAAATTAAGTTGAGGAATTTTAGGCATTGGTTTGTAAGATTCTTTAGATATTTTTTAAGTTAATATCTTTTCGAATATTAACTTAAAATAGAATATTTTAGATATTTTTTTTAAGATAATATCTTTTCGAATATTAACTTAAAATGGAATATTTTCAAATTAAGTGGTTACAACTTAATTTTTGATATTTAATTAAATTTAAATTTGAAAAATATTTAGGTTCTAGATTTTTTCTAATACAACCTAAATTAGATATTTTTTCAAATTTTGTGAAAAAGATACTCAGTCAAATAAGATATTTTCTAGATAGTTATTTCTAGACTACTTATTATTTCTAATATTAAATAGGAAAATATTATACATTGTGAAATTAATTATTTAAATAATTTATTTTGGTACAATTTATTTTAAGTATATTTTTCCTAGTATTAAACTAGAGATTAATAATTAAGCCTTCTCTACACTTAATTATTTATTTCTTGAATTTAATACATTTAATTAATTTGAAAATTAAATATCTAAGTTGATTTTCATCATGATACTTAAATATTTCTTTTTCATGACACTTAATTAAATAGAAAATTATTTTTAGTTGAAATTTATTTTTTCAACTAAATTTAAATAATTTTCAAAATATATTTTTTCTTTATTTTATTAATCAAATTTTGAAATTGCATTTCTTAAATGCTGGAATTTCGAATTTTATTTGAAAAATAGATTAAAGTTATAAATTATTTATTTTAATTTTGGACCAACTTAAATCAATGATTTTTTCATTAATTGATTAATTTAAAATAAAGGAATTAAAATATATTATTAGAAATTGAATTAATTAGTCAAAGGAAAATCTAGATAGGTGATATTTTTGCTTGAAGTATTTTTCTAGTGTATTTAATTAAATAGAAAATTAATATTTAAGTTGATTTTCATCATCATACTTAAATATTTGAAATTTTTCTTATGTATATTTAATTAAATAGGAAAATTATATTTTTTTGTTGTAAATTAATTTTATTAATTAATTTTGGGCCAACATTAAATTAGAATAATTTTTCTAGGATTTATTTTTTATTTTAACATGCATTTTCGAAAATTGTATCCTTGAATACTTTAATTTTTCGAAATGCAATATATATTTATAGAAAATTAAATTTGAGTTGTAAATTAATTTAAATTAATTTTGTAACAACTTAAATTGAATATTTTTCTAAATATTTATTGGAAATTATTACTAAGATGGAAGTAATTCATGTTATTTTCATATCCATCTAAGTAAAATTTATAAATATTAAATTAAAATTTATATTTATAATTTTTCATTCTAAATTGGAAATTTTAATTAAATAAATATATATTTAAAATAAATAGATTAAATAAAGAGAATCAAAGAAAATACAACTCTCTTTAAATAATGAGCTTTATTATTATTAGGACATTCGATCTCCATTGTTGGTCTTACAATAGTTAAATGTTTTCAATATAACCTCGAGACGCTAGACTTCGTCCCCCTATGGATGGTTATTCGTTGAACGCATTTAACATCGTAAGATCTCATTCGATAAGTGTTTTGTAAGTTTTCGTCTCTATTAGACTCTCCCCTACGGTGACTACTTAGAGATAAACTTATAAAACATGAAACAATGGTGGAAGCTCATAAAATGAGAATAACCTTGACTCTCGCCTACCGGGACAACGTTGGATTCTTATTTTGATCGAATAAAAGGTTGCTAGAATGGTTTCTATTTTAGATGAGCTGACAACTCTATTCAATGAATGATACTTTGACTCTCGCCTCTTAGGGACCTTTGTATCAGTTTGTTGGAAACCTTGGAAATTATGTAGGATTGTATGTTTTAGTATTTTCACTTGTCATTCCTACTTGCTATATGTTTAATAATTTCTGAATTGTGTATGAATTTATATTGAACCATGTTATTTTCTGTTATTAAATTGTAGTTTAATTTCAAATCTTCATTGTTGGTCTAACATGTTTGTTTTTCTAATGAGATAAATCCCTAATGGATTTTCACCATTAGATATACATAATAGTGTAAGATCTCGAAAGATAAATATTGTATATGCAACATCTAGCTGTTCATCAATTGATGACACTTTAGACTAGCATTTTTACAATATGAAACAAGAAGATTATATAAATAAGATTACTTTGACTTTCGCTAATCGGAGCATCGTTGGATTCTTATTTAAACAACGAAATTATCCTAATTCCTCTTAGCTTATTCATTTCGAATTAGCTCAATAACATATCATTGGATGAATGGTCTATAAATCATTGCATGTCATTCTATATTTTCTCTTAAGAAATTAAATGACACATATGATTATAATCCCGAAACTCTATTCCCAATTGATATAAATCCTCAATCTTAGAAATCTCCTACTTGTATGGGCAAATCAGACTTAGAATTAAATTAGTAGTGGTGGTCCAAGATAGAATTACTCATAATATTTGGTATAAATTTAAGTCTTTGACTTTAATTTTAGATTCCAAACAGAAATTTTATTATATTTCTAATTCCAAGAATACAATACAGTTACACTTTCTCAAGTGTTTAATATCCATCTTCTATTAATGGATTCAAACTGTATGGAATATGAGTTAGGTATTTTGTGACCAGGATCCACTTGCACTACTCTAAGAATTCTTTGATGTAACTAAACCTAAGTCATCAAAAGACACTACCACATTTTTTTTTTAATCTATGGCATTTGTATCTTGTTCATAGTGGATTTGACAAGATCAATCTCTGCAAAGAGTTAATATGCCTATATCCACTGAAAGTAGTTCATCTCATTCGCAGATGGATGTACATTCAGGGGTGGATATGAGTTTTTCGTTGTATTCTTAAAACGATAACTCTAGATTATACCTTTTAGCAAAGAATTTGAAATGTTTGAAAAATTTCATTAATTTCTAGCAATGGTTCAAACCATTAAGGTAAGTGGTTAAAGATCTTGCGAACTGATAGGGGTGGAGAAATAGTTAGTAGATATGCAGTTCAAAGATCATTAAATTGATTTTTGAATTATATCCAAACTTACCTTCCCAAAAATTTCGAGTTGCATGTTGATGATTAGTTACTAGTCATTGCCTAAATCCTTCCATGGTAATACAATTTCAGAATGATGTAATGGTTGTATACTTAATGTAAATCATTACTAGATTCATGGATGACCTAATCAAAATCTTAAGAAAAGCTAGAACTGTTAACCATGGTTTGTTAGCTATTCTAAGTGATTAGGGGTGGACCATCCCATAGTCAATAGATCAGAAAGTGTTTGTTCAAACAAATACTACTTTTCTAAGAAAATGACTAAGTCTGAAAATAAAGTAGCAAATAAAGGAGATATTTTTCTTGATTCCAAAAGTGTTCTATCATCTTATATGACATATGATGATCCCACTGCCTCTGTTGTCTTGTCACAACCAAAGAGGTTAATACCATTTAGTTTTCTTAGACATAATTCACGGTACCTTGTCGTAGTGGGAGAGTTTCTTGGAATTCACCTTCTTATGACTTGGGAGACACTAGTGATTAAAATCCATTGTGAGTTTAAACAAGTAATGGATTGTCAAGATAAGAAACTAAGAAGAAAGCTAATAGAACTATGGTTTAATCCATTCACATGGAATAACCTAAAGTTTTCTAATACAAGGACATAAAAGGAAATTTTAGTTAATAAGTCTATTCTATGGACTTAACAAACTTCCTGTTCCTAGTATTATAGGTTTGAGTTTATCTAAACCTATGGCTTGTGGTATACCTGGTAATTACTTACTCTAATGCAAGCAACTTACTTTAGTAAGATGCTGAAGCATTTTCTTTCTAATGGCAATCTATAGAAGCTTCTCGACTTCTAGGCATAGATTTTATTTATCTAAGGAAAAGTCTCAACTATTCCAGAAAAGATAAAGCCATGAAAGAATTTCTTAAATCAACAGTGAGAGGTCTTAGATATGCTTCTGTTTGCCTTAGACCAGACACCTGCTGTTGAGTGGGAGTAATGAGTAGGTATCAGATTAATCCAGGAGAAGAACATTGGAAGACAATCAAGTAAATCTTAAGATTAAGAAGAGGAACTATATGTTAGTCTATAAGGGTGTGTTTAAAACTCTTAGACTACACCACATCAGATTTTGAAATTTGCCTTTGTGCTAGAAATTTTTTTTGATAAGATGGTGATTACTCTGGGGGTGGAATAGTGATTTTCGAGAAGTGTAAAAACCTATCTGAAGTCTCTAGGTCTACCAGAAACGGGCTGAATGTTAAAGTTGCAGGAAAGGTACTTATTCAGTCTAAGGAAAGTTCTATACATTTTTGGCACCATTCCAAATTGCCTAAACTACTAGTGTTAATTTCCCGATTAACCAAAAGTAGTTGCCAAAGGTATGTATAGAATCCAGTATCCCAAGAGAGTAGACATATAGAGAGGAATTTCACATTATCAATGATTTTGTGATTAAGAGAGAGTAATAGTGGAGGAAAGGTTGTGGTTAAGTCAACCTTTCAGGTCCTATTACGAGGAGTTTACTACTACTACACTTGATTTGTATATCGAGGTGTTGAGATTATTTGAAACGCATTTTTTGTTTTATATTAGTGCAAGTGGGAGTTTGTTGGGTTTTATGCTCTAAATAAAACTCATTTCAATATAATCAGATTTACTTATTAATATAGATCAGAAATAACATTTAATGTTGCATGGTTCACATGATTTATTTCATGATTATATGTACATAATGTATAAATTCATCTGAAACCCTTTTCACATACTTGATCCTGTTTATTGTGCTGTCAACACATTGGAAAGTAAACATGACTATGTGAATAAAGTTTCCTAGATTTATCAGACATAGGGTTTTACTGATATGATAATCTACAACAGAGTTTACTTGCATTTGGAGAAATGCTATGTTCTTTCCAGAGCATTACTTAAAGTAAAGCTCAGGTTGGATGCATGGAGTATGCATCGGAAGGGACCGATATTGAACTTTGACTTAGATTTATTAAACTTACCGTAATATCTATTCAAGTCAATATCGCCTAGTTGATCCTAGATCAAATGATCTTAATCCTGTTATGATTAGGCTCAATCTTGAAAGGCTATTCGTGTTCTTTGATTTGTTAGTTAAGCCTACTTTTAGGTCAGGGTGATACGTACATTTTGGGAACACGGTAGTGCAATTGAGTAGGAGCGCTAGCATAAACATGGAATCTATAGCTTCTATCTGGCGAATAGTAAGCAAAGGATGATCTCCTTCGAGCTTGACCAAACGAACATAAATGGTGGAGTACTCATTTCACATAAGCTGAAATATCATTTATACGGGGTCAAGTGTTTTAAGGATAAAATACATTGTAGGGTGTAACGGTAATCTAATCCTTTTACAGTGTAGATCATTCATATAGGGGATCATTGACCAAATTAGGATTATAACAATGGATAACTAATGATGCGTCTATATGGTGAAACATATAGAGCATTCTATATACTTACAGTGCAATTCTAAGTTCTATGCGGGGATTCAACGAAGAATTAATAAGTTAGTGAATTTTAGTGCTAAATTCTTGATCTACTTACTGGAAGCTCGGTTATATAGACCCATGGTCCCCGTACTAGTTGAGATAATATTGTTGGGTTTTATGCCCTAAATAAAACTCATTTCAATATAATCAGATTTACTTATTAGTATAGATCAGAAATAACATTTAATGTTGCATGATTCACATGATTTATTTCATGATTATATGTACATAATGTATGAATTCATCTGAAACCCTTTTCACATACTTGATCCTGTTTATTGTGCTGTCAACACATTGGAAAGTGAACATGACTATGTGAATAAAGTTTCCTAGATTTATCAGACATAGGGTTTTACTGATATGATAATCTACAACAGAGTTTACTTGCATTTGGAGAAATGCTATGTTCTTTCCAGAACATTGGTTAAAGTAAAGCTCAGGTTGGATGCATGGAGTATGCATCGGAAGGGACCGATATTGAACTTTGACTTAGATTTATTAAACTTACCGTAATATCTATTCAAGTCAATATCGCCTAGTTGATCCTAGATCAAATGTTCTTAATCCTGTTATGATTAGGCTCAATCTTGAAAGGCTATTCGTGTTCTTTGATTTGTTAGTTAAGCCTACTTTTAGGTCAGGGTGATACGTACATTTTGGGAACACGGTAGTGCAATTGAGTGGGAGCGCTAACATTAACATGGAATCTATAGCTTCTATCTGGCGAATAGTAAGCAAAGGATGATCTCCTTTGAGCTTGACCAAACGAACATAAATGGTGGAGTACTCATTTCACATAAGCTGAAAAATCATTTATACGGGGTCAATTGTTTTAAGGATAACATACATTGTAGGGTGTAACGGTAATCTAATCCCTTTACAGTGTAGATCATTCATATAGAGGATCATTGATCACATTAGGATTATAACAATGGATAACTAATGATTCATCTATATGGTGGAACATATAGAGCATTCTATATACTGAGAGTGCAATTCTAAGTTCTATGCGTGGATTCAACGAAGAATTAATAAGTTAGTGAATTTTAGTGCTAAATTCTTGATCTACTTATTGGAAGCTCGGTTATATAGACCCATGGTCCCCGCACTAGTTGAGATAATATTTCTTGTAAGACTCATGTAATTGGTTTTGATTAATCAATTATAATTCTCAAATTAGACTATGTCTATTTGTGAATTTTTCACTAAGTAAGGGCGAAATTTTAAAGAAAGAGTTTTAGGGACATATTTATTAATTATGATACTTTGTATGGTTCAATTAATAAATATGATAAATGACAATATTATTTAATAATTATTTATAGTTATTAAATAGTTAGAATTGGCATTTAAATGGTTGAATTAGAAAATTGGCATTTTTGAGAAATCAGATGCAGAAAAGGTAAAACTGCAAAATTGCAAAAAGTGAGGCCCAAATCCACTAAGCATGGCCGGCCACTTTTGTAGGCAATTTAAACTGATATTTTCATTATTTTAATGCCAAATAATTGAAACCTAACCCTAGTGGAATGCTATAAATAGATAATTAAGGCTTTAGGAAAATTACACTTTTCTTTTGACACTTCTGATTCAGAAAAACCTGAGCCTTCTCTCTCCCTATCTGGCCGACCACTCCCTCTCTCTTCCTTCCCTCTTGAATTTCGAAATCCTTAGTGTATGAGTAGTGCCCACACACAGCAAGTGATACCTCAACCATAGTGAGGAAGATTGTGAAGAAAGACTTTTAGCAAGAAGGAGTTTCAGCATCAAAGATTCAGAGAAAAAGATCCAGGTTCAGATATTGATAATGCTCTGCTACAGAAAGGAATCAAGGGCTAGATATCTGAACGGAAGGAGTCATATTATTCCGCTGCACCCAATGTAAGGTTTCCTAAACTTTATACGTGTTTATTTCATCGTTTTAGAAAGTTCATATTTAGGGTGTTAATCTACATACTTGTGAGTAGATCTAAGATCCTGGTAAAATAATTTCCAACAACTGGTATCAGAGCCATGGTAATTGATTTACTTGCAAGAAATTCGGACTTTAAAACGATTGTTTGATGTTTTTGGATGGTATCATGTTGTATTGAGTGTTATTTAATGATTGATTGGTGTTTGTGAATTTTTGTGAAAAATAATTGAATATCTGTTTCTGGAATTATTTTTATTGGATAGTATGGAAAAAATTAAGCAAGTTACTTTTTTACAGAACTCAATTTCGATTTAATTTGAATTAGTTATGATTTTTTGAAGATTCAAAAAAAATCGGGGTTGTGCT
The DNA here is from genome assembly GCF_029168945.1 of Cannabis sativa. NCBI lineage: Eukaryota > Viridiplantae > Streptophyta > Magnoliopsida > Rosales > Cannabaceae > Cannabis > Cannabis sativa. Next base: position 49,963,959 of record NC_083607.1, on the reverse strand, counting down.
GAAACCCACCTGCGCGCGCGGAAATCATGCACGACATGATTCTGCCGAGCAAACTCGGCCCAACACCTAGCATACGCGCGCGGACGGGTATGCACTGCATCCCGTCCGTACAGCTTGCAATTTTTTCGTTTTTCTTCGTTTTTTCATGCTTTTTCATTGAATTAACTTCCGATTTTTTGTGTAGTTCTGTATTTATACTATTACTATTCCTAATTCAACTCTAATTATCATAATCAATTAATTTAATATTTTTTAAATTTAATTCAAGATATTAGTGTAATTTGAATTTAAAAATAGTTAGTATCTATCTTATTTGCTTAATAATCTATCTTAGTTTTAAAATTTGATTATATCTTCTCTTATTTTTAAATTTAAGGTGAGATTTTAAAATTTTTTTAAAATTAATTTTTTTTTAAATAATTTGACCTTATTTAAATTTAAAATAAGATAACTATAATCATGTAATTTTTAAATGAAGTAAGATATTTTGCTAACTTTTAAATTTTGTTATTTTATTTATTTAAATTACATTTAACATCTGAAAAAGATATTCATTTATCTTTTTTAATTTTTTATTTAATTTTTATTTATAAAATAACATTTAATTTTTAAAAGTAGTGAGCAGATTTTGAAATGATATTTAGGTTGGTTGAAACCATATTTTTTAAAAATTGTAGGTTTAATTTTTTTTTTTAATTTCGAATTTTTCAATTTTTTTTAAATTTTCGAAAAATATTTTTTAATTAATTATTTAATTTCGAAATTAATTATTTAATTTAAAATTAAATAAATCCTGCATCCAACTATCCAGCTAACCTTGTTGCAGGAGTATGTGTTTTAGCTTGTGTGTAAGTTTTCAAAACCTATTATTACTTGATTGCAAATAGCCATGGTTACTTTTTGCCAGATCTAATGATCTAATGGCTCCCTTGGTCAAGTTAATAATTTGTAACAGGTATATTTACAATCTTCTTTCATCTGTGTATGACCTAGCAACATGATAGGACCCATCCAAAGTGTGCCTGTGTGAGCCTATGTGTTTATTTTTCATTATAGATGCATATAGGTTGATGTTGCTAAATAAATTACCATAGTTCTTGATAGATTTTATTTAGGCCCATTTAGTTTTGGGCTTATTCAATTAATAACAGTTGTTCATTTTAAAAATTAAATTCCTCTATTTTGGGCCTTGTGTGAGAGTTGGGAGCCATAGAAGTGGGTACGACATACTGAACCCAGCACCCCCTCACATGAACCACCCCAATTGTGAAGGCCCATTTGCCTGATTTGAACAACTGTACTAGGTTAATTACACTAGTTTAACCTAATAAAATTGATTAGCAACATAATTAATTTCATTTATTTTGAAATTAATTTAAGAAAATCATAGTTTAAAGAATTTTATTCTAAGCTAAACTATGTGTATTTTCTTGTATTTAATTAAATATAGAATTATAACCATCTAGATTCTTTCTGAAGCTTAATTTAAATTTTTCATTAAATATTCCTATTTAAGTTGATATTTAGTTATCTCTAACTAATCAACTTAAATCTGAATATCTTTTGAATTTCAAATTTCAAAATTAAGTTGAGGAATTTTAGGCATTGGTTATTAAGATTCTTTAAGATATTTTTTTTAAGTTAATATCTTTTCGAATATTAACTTAAAATGGAATATTTTAGATATTTTTTAAGTTAATATCTTTTTGAATAATAACTTAAAATGGAATATTTTCAAATTAAGTGTGTTGCCCCTGATTTTTCCCAATATAAGTGGACCAACCAGACAAGGACACGTGGATCAAGCAATTCGCAATATTTGCTATCTCTTTATGCCATAAGGTAACGTCCAGGACGTAGCCCCCGGAGAAGGCACATGGAACTCTATATGCTCCCGGAAGCTTATATAACGCTAAGGCATCTCCGCGAGGTGTCAGGCCTCTCCTGAGCAATCAAGTCGCATTAAATGCCGCATGGGAGGAAGCGTGTTGGGACTGCTACACGCAATAAAGTCTGACGGCACAACCTCCAACCAAGAAATGCAGACAAGAATGATCATTTAAGTCTAGCGACGGCTACACTGTGAAGAGTCACGTCAATCAAAAGACAAAAAGGACATTCCACATAAAAACCCTACGGCACCTAGGGATTTGACCATGCATTACCCATGGTATATTCATTGGGAATACCCAACTTTATGGATACTTACAGATACACTTGTAAGGACAATTCTAGGGATCACCCCACCAAAAACACTATAAATACCCCCCTCAAAGCTCATTAAATGGGATCGAGAATCTTGGGCTGCATATGAGCAAGTAGAGTAAATACTCACCAAGAACATTCTCTGTATTTATAAGGGTGAAACTCTCCCAAATATATTCTTTGTATTAAAGACATCCATAAATAACAAAGACTCGTGGACTAAGGCTCATTAACGCCCCAACCACGTAAAAATCCTTCTCTCACTTTCTTACAGCTCAATAATTTTATAATATTTTATTAGTTGCCGAAAATCTCGGTCAACATTTTGGTGCTTTCATTGAGAGCTGAAGAAAGCCATTGTAAACAAACACTTGACTTCACAAACATGGTGGAGATTAGAAGTACTCGTCAGCCTCGCCCTCTTGAAGACGCTCAAGACCCGAATGAGGAAGATGTAGCCTCAAGAGCAGCAGAGGGGTCCGAGGAAGAGGAAATAATCCCCGATGATGACTACGAGGGAAACCTCGATGAGTATGCCTACGACGAAGGTAGTTACTCGGAACTGGTGCTTCTCAGACAAAAAACTATCGATCACGAAGCCGAGATCGAAGCTCAGAAAACGCAAAACCAGAAAATGCAAGAAGTGATGCTGGCCATGCAAAAAGCCATGGAGGCAGCTGGCATTCACGTGCACCCCAAGGCAATGACCGCTGGCCTTAGCAAGGACCCAGCGACGTCTTTGCCTAGTTCCCAACAGTAGAAATCTAGGGAGCCTAGCCTTATAAGGTACCCTGCTGAAGGGAACCAAACAAAAAACCCTACCTCTACCCCAGGGCGAAAGAAAAAGGCGCAGGATCCGCGAAAGGTCCGCTCAGATTTCCTTAAAGGGAAAGGTCCGCAGAGGGGCAAGCCCCAAAAAGGGAGCTTTGGCCCTCAGGATTGAGGGGACCGAAAAAGCGTTTCCGTGCACCAAGAACCCGGGGGTAGAGGGAGAAGAGGACAGAGGTGTCCTCCCGTTGATCTGAGAAATCAAATCAATGGGAACCAAGGTGATCTCCGAGATCACCTTGACCAAAAAAGATACGGACCCGCGGTCTCCACGGGTACGTTAAATGAAGGAATTATGGCGGAACTCGCCATACTTCGAAAAGACATCGCCCGAGTCTCCCGGAGACAGAAAGGAGATGACTCCGACTCAGACAGCGAGGATTGGGAGCCCTGTGCTAAGCACATCTTAGAGGCGGAGCTCCCTAAGAACTTCAAGATGCCCGAAATGGCAGCTTATACCGGGAACTCCGATCCTAGCGACCACTTGTCACGGTTCAACAGTGTCATGACGGTCATGAGGGTCAGCAATGACGCCAAATGTCTGTGCTTCCCACTTACCCTAAGTGGGTCCGCGGAGGAATGGTTCAAAAAACTGGAACCAGGATCCTTGGGCTGTTGGAACAAACTACAGACCAACTTCCGGAGACAGTTTGTCGCCGCAAGAAAGGTCAATCTGGAGGTCAGTACCTTGACTAATATCAAGCAACTGCCCATCGAGACCTTGAAGAATTATATAAAGAGGTTCCGAGAGGAAGCCTCGAAAACCAAGAAAGTTGACGACGGACAACAGCTTGCACTTCTCCAAGCAGGCATCCGTACTGGGACTCCTTTCTGGAATGAATTGCAGCAAGAAGGAGCTGCCAGCCTTCAGGACTTCCAGAAGAGAGTCCAAAAATATATCAACCTCAAAGAAGCCCAAATCGTGGCTTACGGAGGATACTATCCCACCGGGATAACAGGGTACATGCCCGGAGTATCGCCCTCGGGTACTACCCCGACGCAACTCCACAAGCAAGTGGCATACAATTCTCTGCTACCCTCGGATATAGCCAGGGCCAGGCCTTGGCACCAGCATCATCCCACTACGGCACCCTGTCCGGAGCCAATGGACAAGCTCCTTCGCACTCTGCTCCGGCTGCTAGCCTGGGAGGCCCTTCCCAGGGCTCGAGGAGTAAAAGGTCCTCCAAGGGTAGCACCCGGACGGGGGAGAAGCGCCAGAAAAGGGGGTACACCCCCCCAGTATACTCAATACACGGAGTTGTCGGACACCCAAGAGCGTGTGTACTTTGCTACTAGGAAAAATACACACTACCGGAGACCACAACCGTTGTACAAAGATAGCTCCCGGAGAGATCCGAGCAAGAGATGCGAGTACCACAACGACATCGGTCATAACACCAATGAATGTAAGAATCTCAAGGACGAGATCGAAAATCTAATCCGATTAGGCCACCTCTACCAGTGGATCAAAAATAGGTTGCCCCACCTCAATCCGGGCCAGGCGACTGTGGGTGTGCCTCAGGGAACACCGGGGGGTACAGCAGGGGCATTGGCTCCATCTGCTCCCACGGGCGACGCCCAGCACATCCCCGGTTTGCCACCCCGACCTAATGGGAGGGTAGCCATGATCTTCGGAGGTCCCCATATTGGAGGAACTACTCGCAAAGAGCTTAAGCGATATGCAGGGGCCGCGAAACACAATGAGGTTTGGGAAGTTACTCAACTCCCAGCTCAAAGGCCCCGGTTGATGGACCAACCCATCACGTTCACGAAAGAAGACGCTAAGACAGTGCGCTTCCCTCATCATGACCCATTGGTCATAGAGACCCCCATCGCGAATAAAGTGGTGGCCAGAGTCTTAATTGACAATGGAAGTTCCGTGAACCTACTCTTCAAGGAAGCCTTCACCGCGATAGGCTTGACGGACCGGGACCTCTCACCTAGTGGGTCCCAGCTCACAGGGTTTAACAGGACGACACTTATCCCAATGGGAAAAGTAAGGCTCCCAGTCACCCTGTGCCCGGACACCCCCCAGAGCACATTTAAATACTGCACTTTCGTAGTGGTGGACTGTCTGACAGCCTACAACGCGATCCTCGGTCGACCGGCCTTGGTAGACTTTGGCGCAGTCACATCGATTCGGCACCTGTGCCTGAAGTTCCCTACCTGGGAGGCCGGAATCGGAACTGTGAGGGGAAACCAGGGGGAAGCAAGACAATGTTACAATGTCGCAACCCACCTGCCCGTGCTAATGGTCCGGGAGTCAGCTGAGCCAGAAGTGGCTGAAGAGGATGAGTTAGACCCCCGTGTGGGGTCCGAAAGAATTGTGGAACCAATGGAGGCTGTCGAGGAATTATCAGTGTGCGACCTTGACTCCACCAAAGTACTCCGGCTAGGGAAAAACCTAGAACCGGAGGAAAAAGAAAAAATAATAAAAAACATTGAAGGGCGCCATCGACATCTTTGCATGGCGCCAAGAAGACATGACTGGCATAAGCCCTCATGTCATCACCCACGTACTCAACGTCAATCCGGACACGCCCCCCGTCCAGCAAAAGCAACGCCCGCTCGACTCGATGAAAGCCGAAGCTCTGGAGAAAGAGGTGGACAAACTTTTGACTAACGGCATGATCCGCGACGTATACTTTCCGGAGTGGCTGGCCAATCCGGTCCTGGTGCCCAAGCCGAACGGAACTTGGCGAGTTTGTATAGATTTCACCGATCTAAACAAAGCTTGTCCGAAGGGCTGCTTCCCGCTGCCCAGGATCGACCAGATGGTAGATGCCACTTCTGGATTCAAACTACTATCCTTCATGGACGCCTATGCTGGGTACAATCAAATAAAAATGTATACGGCAGACCAGGAGTGCACTAGCTTCAGGACCGATAAGGGGGTATACTGTTACTTAGTCATGCCCTTCGGACTGAAAAACGCCGGAGCAACCTATCAGAGAATGGTTAACCGGATGTTTAAAGGCCTCCTGGGGCGAAATGTGGAGGTTTATGTAGACGACATGCTCGTCAAATCCAAAGCATGCAACAGCCATGCAAGCGACTTAGAAGAATGCTTCGAAGTGGTCCGGAGATACGACATGAAGCTCAACCCAAAGAAATGCACCTTTGGGGTCAAATCAGGAAAGTTCCTGGGCTTCATCGTCAGTCAAAGAGAGATTGAGGCAAATCCGGAAAAAATCCAGGCTCTCCTGAGCATGCCATCCCCCAAAAAGCATAAAGATGTGCAGAGCCTAACTGGAAAGGTAGCTGCTTTAAGCCACTTCATCTCTCGGTCCACGGACAAGTGCATACCCTTCTTCAACGTATTAAAGAAGTGCCAGAAGTTCGAATGGTCGGACGAGTGCGAGGAGGCATTCAAAAAGCTAAAAGAGCACATGGCCAAGCCTCCTATCTTATCAAAACCCGTTCTCGGAGAAGACCTATTTCTTTATTTGGCTGTCTCCGAGCACGTGGTCAGCGCTGCCCTAGTCCGGGAAGAAGAGAAAACTCAGCATCCCGTGTACTATGTCAGCAAGCGCATGATAGGGGCCGAAACAAGATACCCAGTCATTGAAAAGCTGGTTTTTTGTCTCCTGATGGCATCAAGGAAATTGAGGCCATACTTCCAAGCACATCCGATCAAGATTCTGACCAATCACCCGCTCCGGCAAGTCCTCCAAAAACCTGAAGCATCCGGAAGGCTCCTCAAGTGGGCAATGGAGCTAAGTCAATTCGACTTGCACTACATGCCCCGAATTTCTATAAAAGGCCAAGCCTTGGCGAACTTCATTACTGAATGCAACGAAGCCGAGGCTACCGCGAATATGCCGGTACCACCAATCCCCACATGGAGAGTATTTGTAGACGGAGCCTCCAATGAAAACGGTTCCGGAGCCGGAGTGGCGATGATATCACCAACCGGACTACGACTCCAGGCGGCCCTACGGTTTGACTTCGCAGCTTCAAACAATGAGGCCGAATATGAAGCCCTGATAGCGGGACTGAAATTAGCAAGAGCTGTAGGAGCCAAAAGAGTGGAAGTCTATAGTGATTCCCAACTGGTCGTAAACTAGGTATCCGGAGAATACCAAACACGCGGCGAGCGAATGGCCGCGTATGTAACAATAGTCCGGGAACTACTCCACGAGTTCACGGACTACAAAATAGAAAGAATCCCCCGGGAAAAGAACGCTCACGCGGACTGTCTGGCTAAGTTAGCCTCAGATAGCGAAATCGAAGAGCTGGGGGTAGTACCAGTGGAACGCTTGGCAGAGCCAAGCATCAAAATAAAAGAGACCACGATAACGGTTGGGCAAGAACCCAGCTGGATGGTCCCCATCATAAAATACATAACAAAAGGTGAGTTGCCCCAAGAAAGGGCACTGTCTCGAAAGATTCAGTATCAGGCTCATCGTTATGTAATGATGGATCAAATTCTCTACCGAAGACGACTCAGCATGCCTTATTTAAGGTGTGTATCGGACCCTGAAGCTAGACAAATCATGCTAGAGGTCCACGAAGGGTTCTGTGGAGATCATACGGGAGGACCCAGTCTCTCAAAGAAAATATTGAGACAGGGATACTTCTGGCCAACAATGAAAAAAGATTGCATAGACTACGTCCAAAAGTGTGATTCGTGTCAAAGGTTCGCGAACATACCGAGAGCTCCTCCAAATGAAATCACCCTGATGACTAGTCCCTGGCCCTTCGCGGTATGGGGAATAGATCTTATTGGGTCCCTGCCAACAGGAAAAGGAGGAGTAAAGTATGCAATAGTAGCAGTAGACTACTTCACCAAATGGACGGAGGCTGAGCCCATGAAGACAATAACTGCTAAAAAAGCACTGGACTTTGTTATTAAAAACATAGTGTGTCGATATGGCTTGCCTCACAAAATAGTCTCTGACAATGGAAAGCAATTCGATTGCGAGGAATTTACTGACTTCTGCAACCAACACGGAGTAGTGAAAAGCTTCTGCAACCAATTCGATTGCCATTGGGGATATGGTCCTAAGAAAAGTCTTCCCAGCCACTCAGGAACCCGGAGTGGGGGTACTTGGGCCAAATTGGGAAGGACCATATGAAATCGAGGACGAAGTCAGCTCAGGCACTTACAAGCTAAAAAGAATGGATGGAACCATTGTGCCTAGAGCCTGGAATGCCGATCACCTCAGAAAATCTTACCAATAGCCAAAAATGTAACTTAGACTTTGTTTAAAGAGTTTGTACCGTCTAAATGTATACCTCCTCCACATGTTGAATAAAAGTGAGTGCCTTAAAAACAAAGTTTCTATGCCACTCAAGGGGGTACTAGGGTATACCGCACGGACAGACAGAAAACAAACTAAGTAAAATATCCTGACCCAAAGGGCAGGTCAAAAAGAGTATGCACAAAAATAAAAAGCATAAGTATAAAAATCCTGATCCAAAGGACAGGTCAAAAAAGAGAAATATGTGCGTAAAAAGAGATCACATATAAATATCCTAGCCCCAAAGGGCAGGTCAAAATATATACAAGTGGCCCGGGGACAGGCCTTAGAAATTGTCTCCCCTTTAAAAAACAGCTACGTAAATGTATTGTCTCAAAGTAGTTGTATATATAAACAAATATATATACATATAAAATAATAATAAGAGAAGTGGGGTGAAATCCTGGTTGTACTGGGTTAATCTCGAAGCGGCCTAGTCAATGGCATCAAGTTTCTTCTTCTTCTCTTGAAATTTGGCGATCATCTCCTCAGGTTTGGGGTAGAAGGTAAGCTTGATATTTTGGTCATTGGTAGACCAAGCCATGAAGACTCCATCATCGAAGCGCTTAGGGCACCGGCCACAGGAAACGGGAGAAAGAAGCTCAGCTCTTTTTGCCTTCTTTGAGGCTTGTTCCTTGAAGTCCCTGAGCTCCTTCAGCTCCGCGGCTAGAGCGGCCCTGGACTCTAAGTTTGCTTGGTGAGTTTCCTCTAAGGATCTCACCTTGGCAACCATCTCGTCCAAGGCTTCCCTGGCCTCCTGGAGCTCCCGCTTGGCCTTTGAAGTGGCCTCACCTTCCGCCCTCAGCTCTTTTGGTGCTTGGCCTCCAGCCTGTCTCTCCGCATGGCCTCATCCCGGATCATCGCCTCCGCCTGGGCTTCCCTCTGCTTAGCCTCCTCCTCATTGGCTTTGGCAGCAGCCTCCCGGCGTTCAGCAGCTTCCTGGTAAAGCTGCCTCTCCGCAGTAAGATCCTGAAGGACCTTCCTGACTTCGTTCATGTCCCCAAAATCAGACAGAACGAAGCCATGGTTGATTATGTTCTTGGAGAGGCGGCCAGCTTCAGCAGCAAGCTAAACAACAATACAAGTATAAGAAAGAATCTCCAAAAAAAGAATAAGGGGAAAAACAAAATTACAAAACACTTACCACAATAAGGGAGTGGCTGAGATCCTGGACTTGGAAGATGGAGTTCAGGGAGGCACAAGTAGCGAACCGCTTAGGCGCGCACCGGGTAAGCTGAGACGCAAACTCGCCAGTCATCTCCGCAGCAAAGGGAGCCAAGGTGGGCCCAAGGAAGCGACGGAACCAGTCCGATAGGGGGTCCAAATTTAGGTCCCACGGATCCTGGTACTCCGGGTTGTTGATGGTGTCTTGCACCTCAACCCGCAGAACCCTCCTAAGGGCTTCCACCTCAGCAAACCCCCGGGAGTATTCATCCATGGCGTAGTTGTGCTTAGCTATCCGGAGCTCCTGTCTCGCCTCGTCTCCAGGAGCCGGAGTCAGCACAATGTTGGGAGGGGCAGTATGCTCTTCCATGGGAGAGACCCCACCATCAAGGTCGTGGGCCGGAGTATCAGCTCTCCGAGGCCGCTTGGGCTCCTCCTGGGCAATCATTTTTCCTTTACGCTTGCGAATCAAAGCAATTTCTTGCTCTTCTTCACCTTCTTCAACTTCCTCAGGAAGAGCCCGGAGCCCTCCTGCACCTTCTTTAACTTCCTCAGAAAAGCCCCATTGCTTTTCTTGACTTTCTCCCGGCAGCACCTCCTCGTCATCCACTAAATCAATAGTGTCGGGAGGAGCGCTGGAAGAAATCTCTAGAGCAAGGGCCATCGGGGAAGAAGTAAAGGCAGGAGGAGCCTCAGGAGTGTGAACCCCAGCGAGTTCGGCCAGAATGGCGTCCATGGAAATACCTGCAACAACAAAAGAACGCAAGTGTTAGAACATCTGTGGGAAACCACCAACACAAGATATGGCAAGCAAGCTAGTCCTACCCTGACTCTCTAATTCGGCCCTAGCAAAGTTCCGAATTTTTATGCTGGCAGCATCATCTCCGAGATAGCTGTCCGAAGGCCAGAACCAGCTGGATGTAATGTAAGCTGAAGAACCTAAGGGAACGGGCTCCGGAGGACCAGAACCCATCCGGGACCAACCTAGGAAATCTCCTAAGTTTGAAAAATAAAATTCCTTCAAATGATCTCCCCATCGGGTCGAGGGCATCCTAAACCTATAGAGACGCTCGTCGAACCCTACGGGCCTAAGACTGGCATACTCGCCAACAGAAGGAACATAATGTACTACCAAAGGAGAATTACCGTCGGCGCCGGAAGTGTTGGCACCAGGAGCCCCAGTGTTCGGCTCTTGAACCAAAGGCTGTGGCCTGGGAGCCCTTCTCTCCGTTGAATCCCCAATATGAAGGGGCTTCCCGACAATCGCCTGACTCCTTCTCTCCACTGGGCTCCCCACGCGAAGTGTCTTCCCGGAAGCCGCCTGGGCCTTAGAGTACGCCTTCTCCTGGGCCTTCCGGTAGAGATACTCCTGGTACTTCTTCTCTGCCGTGGCGATGATCTCGTCCCGGAAGGTCTTCTCCGCGACCGGCGCCCTCACATTGGGACAGATAACCCGGGAAAGGTTAGAGTCCTCCACGGATTGATGCGGAAGGATGAGTTTTGCCTTCCTATAGTTCTCCGTAGTGACCAGACCCCCGACGTCAAGATCGGCCCAGTCGTAAGAGGCGAAGGCCTGGGCTCTCCGAAGAAAGGCCTGAGTAGGTGCAGTCCGTTCATAGGGGGGAATCCTCACCCACTCAGTAAGGAGCTCCGGATGGTCCACTGCCCGGAATCCGGAGGAGAAGAAAAAACGATGGCGATACTCCTTAACGTGAGTTTGCCTGTTATACGGGACCACCCCTTCGTTAGCAGGGTGGCCCCGGAACCCATAAAAACCGTCCTTAAGTTTGTCCCCCTTCTTAGGGACGAAAACAAGTTCATAAAAATACAAAATTTCCGCCGGGCGAGGAGATCCCCATCCCCGGGCGGAATAAAAAATAAATAAGCCTGAAAGCAGGCGATATGCTTGGGGAATAAGTTGGTATGGCGCAAGGCCGACAAAAACTAGAAAATTAACAAAATAATCTTGAAGAGGAAGCATGGCCCCAGCCATCAGATGCGTTTGGCTCCAGGCCCCGAAGCCGCCATAGTTGTGGTTGGGCGTCTCCGCGTCGCGGGGTGGCCGATGGTAGGTCCCTGAGGTGGAAGACTTGATTCCAGCAACCTCCACAATGTTCTCCAACTGGTGGGGACAGGTCAGAGTGGAGTAAGGCTCGACCGCTTCCCATCCGGTCGCCCGGGACTTATACCCCTCCTGGGCAACGGGTCCCAGGGAGACCTCCTCAAGGGTAGCCATGCGCTTACCACTTTTCTTTGATGACTTTGAGCCAGAAGCAGACATTTTTCTATTCTGTAAAAAGAGTAAGATTCCAGCAGTTAGGCCCCATACCAAACCCTAAATTAAGAAAAAGGGAATGGGGGTCCCCTAACCGCTGGAAAGAGGCCCCCTCCGGACACGCGTCACACAGGAAACCCTGGAAGGATTCCCTGGACAAGAGCCGGGTGCAATAAATTCACAGAAGACGGCTCTACGCGTTAAAGAAAATAGAAAGAAAAAAAGTCTGTCCTATGCCCTAAGCAACCATTATACGAAGAACGTATGGCCTTCTACGAAGAAAATAATAACAACAAAGGCGTGAAAATAGCAATCCTATCACTAGAGCAGTAAACTCAAACCGACTGCATGAAGGATTTAAACACTTGCATACCCAGAAACTTCGAATGCAAACCCAGAAAAGAACAAACAGATAAGTAATAGCATGCCATTCAATAATAAAGCAAAGGATGCAAAGAGCTTACGATGAAGTGTTGAAACTGGGGGTCCTGCCGTGAGTCGAATAGAGACAAGAAGGACTGGTAGCAACGAGCGAAGAAGAACTGGGAAAATCGCAAAGTGTTTAAAGGCCTTGTTTTAGGTCTGAGAATTTTCTCTCTAGGAAATTTGAGCAAATTTGGCAAGAAATGGGAAGTAACCGAAATGAAGAAAAGGTGGTGGCTTTTATAGGCAAAAATGCATGAGGAACAGGCGTCATCACCTACCAATCGAACGGTGGGGGAAGCGCACGATTCAAATGCTCAAAGATCAACGGACCAGATTGATTTACAATAAAGGCGGTGGAAACGCTTGAGTATCCGTCTGACACCATTAATGCGCTGTATCAATCAATGGGCGCGAAACGAATCGACCCCTGCAAAAAGTGAATCGCTGCATTAAAAGCCATCATTAAATACACCTTCACGCGCTCAAAGCTCGTGCCAGGAAACCGAGGAGTCAACCGGAGGCACTTGAGCAAGCCTTGTTTCATTTTTCAAATAAACAAGGCTTGGGGGGTAAATGTTGCCCCTGATTTTGCCCAATATACGTGGACCAACCAGACAAGGACACGTGGATCAAGCAATTCGCAATATTTGCTAAGTCTTTATGCCATAAGGTAACGTCCAGGATGTAGCCCCCGGAGAAGGCACATGGAACTCTATATGCTCCCGAAAGCTTATATAACGCTAAGGCATCTCCGCGAGGTGTCAGGCCTCTCCTGAGCAATCAAGTCGCATTAAATGCCGCATGGGAGGAAGCGTGTTGGGACTGCTACACGCAATAAAGTCTGACGGCACAACCTCCAACCAGCAGCGGCACAGTAATGATCATTTAAGTCTAGCGACGGCTACACTGTGAAGAGTCACGTCAATCAAAAGACAAAAAGGACATTCCACATAAAAACCCTACGGCACCTAGGGATTTGACCATGCATTACCCATGGTATATTCATTGGGAATACCCAACTTTATGGATACTTACAGATACACTTGTAAGGACAATTCTAGGGATCACCCCACCAAAAACACTATAAATACCCCCTCAAAGCTCATTAAATGGGATCGAGAATCTTGGGCTGCATATGAGCAAGTAGAGTAAATACTCACCAAGAACATTCTCTGTATTTATAAGGGTGAAACTCTCCCAAATATATTCTTTGTATTAAAGACATCCATAAATAACAAAGACTCGTGGACTAAGGCTCATTAACGCCCCAACCACGTAAAAATCCTTCTCTCACTTTCTTACAGCTCAATAATTTTATAATATTTTATTAGTTGCAGAAAATCTCGGTCAACAAAGTGGTTTCAACTTAATTTTTGATATTTAATTAAATTGAAATTTGAAAATATTTAAGTTCTAGATTTTTTCTAATACAACCTAAATTAGATATTTTTTCAAATTTTGTGGAAAAGATACTTAGTCAAATAAGATATTTTCTAGATAGTTATTTCTAGATTACTTATTATTTCTAATATTAAATAGGAAAATATTATACATTGTGAAATTAATTATTTAAATAATTAATTTTGGTACAATTTATTTTAAGTATATTTTTTCCTAGTATTAAACTAGAGATTAATAATTAAGTCTTCTCTACACTTAATTATTTATTTCTTGAATTTAATACATTTAATTAATTTGTAAATTAAATATCTAAGTTGATTTTCATCATGATACTTAAATATTTCTTTTTCATGACACTTAATTCAATAGAAAATTATTTTTAGTTGGAATTTATTTTTTCAACTAAATTTAAATAATTTTCAAAATATATTTTTTCTTTATTTTATTATTCAAATTTCAAAATCGCATTTCTTAAATGCTGAAATTTCGAATTTTATTTGAAAAATAGATTAAAGTTGTAAATTATTTATTTTAATTTTGGACCAACTTAAATCAATGATTTTTTCATTTCATGATTAATTAAAATAAATGAAGTAAAATATATTTTTCTTTATTTTATTAATCAATTTTCGAAATTGCATTTCATAATGCAAGATGATTTTGAATTTATCTTGAAAAATAGATTAAGTTGTAAATTAATTATTTATTTTAATTAATTCTTGGATCAACTTAAATCAATGATTTTTTCATTTATTGATTAATTTAAAATAAATTGAATTAAAGTATATTATTAGAAATTGAATTAATTAGTCAAAGGAAAATCTAGATAGATGATATTTTTGCTTGAAGTATTTTTCTAGTGTATTTAATTAAATAGAAAATTAATATTTAAGTTGATTTTCATTATTATACTTAAATATTTGAAATTTTTCTTATATATTTAATTAAATAGGAAAATTATATTTTTTGTTGTAAATTATTTTTATTAATTAATTTTGGGCCAACATTAAATTAGAATAATTTTTCGAGGATTAATTTTTTATTTTAACATACATTTCGAAAATTGTGTCCTTGAATACTTTAATTTTTCGAAATGCAATATATATTTATAGAAAATTAAATTTGAGTTGTAAATTAATTTAAATTAATTTTGTAACAACTTAAATTGAATATTTTTCTAAATATTTATTGGAAATTATTACTAAGATGGAAATAATTCATGTTATTTTCATAGCCATCTAAGTAAAATTTATAAATATTAAATTAAAATTTATATTTAGAATTTTTCATTCTAAATTTGAAATTTTAATAAATATATATTTAAAATAAATAGATTAAATAAAGAGAATCAAAGAAAATACAACTCTCTTTAAATAATGAGCTTTATTATTAAGATATTCGATCTCCATTGTTGGTTTTACATCGCGTTTATTTTAGTGAGTAATCCTCCCTAATGGAGGAACGTTCATTAGCAATTTCGCACCGTTTAATCTCGAAAGATAAGTAGTTTGTAAGTGTTTTATATGGTATGGATCACCCTAATTGTGGCGACCATATTTGACTTGCAAATTGCGAAACAATGGTGGAAGCTCATAAGATAGAATTGCCTTGACTCTCGCCTAAACGGGACAACGCTGAATTCCAATCTTGATCGAATAAAAGGTTGTTAGAATGTTTAACATTTTAGATGAGCTGATAACTCTATTCAATGGATGGTAGCTTTGACTCTCGCCTAAACGGGACACTGATATCAGTTTGTTGAAAACCTTGGAAATTATTTAGGATTGTATGTTTTAGTATTTTCACTTGTCATTCCTACTTGCTATATGCTTATAATTTCTAAATTGTGTATGAATTTATATTGAACCATGTTATTTTCTGTTATTAAGTTGTAGTTTAATTTCGAATCTTCATTGTTGGTCTAACTTGGCTTGTTTATCTAATGAATAAATCCCTAGTGGATTTTCACCATTAGACATACATAATAGTGTTAGATCTCGAAAGATAAATATTGTATATGCGACATCTAGCTGTTCATCAATTGATGACACCTTAGACTAGTATTTTTACGATATGAAACAAGAAGATTGTATAAATAAGATTACTTTGACATTCGCTAATCGAAGCATCGTTGGATTCTTATTTATAAACGAAATTATCCTAATTCCTCTTAGCTTATTCATTTCGAATTAGCTTCAAAACATATCATTGGATGAATGGTCCATAAATCATTTCATGTCATTCTATATTTTCTCTTAAGAAATTAAATGACGCATATGATTATAATCCCGAAATTCTATAAATTTTAGAAATCTCCTACTTGTATGGGCAAATCAGACTTAGAATTAAATTAGTAGTGGTGGTCCAAGATAGAATTACTCATTATATTTGGTATAAATTTAAGTCTTTGACTTTAATTTTAGATTCCAAACAGAAATTTTCTTATATTTCTAATTCCAGGATGCAATACAGTTACACCTCCACAAGGGTTTAATATCCATCTTCTATTAATGGATTCAAACTGTATGGAATATGAGTTTGGTATTCTGTGACCAGGATCCACTTGCACTGTTCTAAGAACTCTTTGATGTAACTATACCTAAGTCATCAAAAGACTCAACCACTTTTTTCATTAATCTATGGCATTTGTATCTTGTTCATAGTGGATTTGACAAGATCAATCTCTGCAAAGAGTTAATATGCCTATATCCACTGAAAGTAGTTCATCTCATTCGCAGATGGATATACATTCAGGGGTGGATATGAGTTTTTCGTTGTATTCTTAAAACGATAACTCTAGATATACCTTTTAGCAAGAAATTTGAAATGTTTGAAAGATTTCATTAATTTCTAGCAATGGTTAAAACCATTAAGGTAAGTGGTTAAACATCTTGCGAACTGATAGGTGTGGAGAAATAGTTAGTAGATACGCAGTTCAAAGATCATTAAATTGATTTTTGAATTATATCCAAACTTACCTCCCCAAAAATTTCGAGTTACATGTTGATGATTAGTTACTAGTCGTTGCCTAAATCATTCTATGGTAATACAATTTCAGAATGATGTAATGGTTGTATACTTAATGTAAATCATTACTAGATTCATGGATGACCTAATCAAAATCTTAAGAAAGGCTAGAACTGTTAACCATGGTTTGTTAGCTATTCTAAGTGATTAGGGGTGGACCATCCCATTGTCAATAGATGAGAAAGTGTTTGTTCAAACAAATACTACTTTTCTAAGAAAATGACTAAGTCTAAAAATAAAGTAGCAAATAAAGGAGATATTTTTCTTGATTCCAAAAGTGTTCTATCATCTTATATGACATATGATGATCCCACTGCCTCTGTTGTCTTGTCACAACCAAAGAGGTTAATACCATTTAGTTTTCTTCGACATAATTCACGGTACCTTGTCGTAGTGGGAGAGTTTTTAGGAACTCACCTTCTTATGACTTGGGAGACACTAGTGATTAAAATCCATTGTGAGTTTAAACAAGTAATGGATTGTCAAGATAAGAAACTAAGAAGAAAGCCAAAAGAACTATGGTTTAATCCAGTCACATGGAATAACCTAAAGTTTTCTATTACAAGGACATAAAAGGAAATTTTCGTTTATAAGTCCATTCAATGGACTTAACAAAACTTCATGTTCCTAGTATTATAGGTTTGAGTTTATCTAAACCTATGGCTTGTGGTATACCTGGTAATTACTTACTCTAATGCAAGTAGCTTACTTTAGTAAGATGCTGAAGCATTTTCTTTCTAATGGAAATCTATAGAAGCTTCACAACTTCTTAGGCATAGATTTTATTTATCTAAGGAAAAGTCTAAACTATTCAAAAAGATAAAGCCATGAAAGAATTTCTTATATCAACAGTGAGAGGTCTTAGATATGCTTTTGTATGCCTTAGACCAGACACCTTCTGTTGAGTGGGAGTAATGAGTAGGTATCAGATTAATCCCGGAGAAGAACATTGGAAGACAATCAAGTAAATCTTAAGATTAAGAAGAGGAACTATATGTTAGTCTATAAGGGTGTGTTTAAAACTCTTAGACTACACCATATCAGATTTCGAAATTTGCCTTTGTGCTAGAAAATCTTTCTGATAAGATGGTGATTACTTTGGGGGTGGAATAGTGATTTTGGAGAAGTGTAAAAACCTATCTGAAGTCTCTAGGTCTACTAGAAAGGGACTGAATGTTAAAGTTACAGGAAAGGTACTTATTCAGTCTAAGGAAAGTTCTATACATTTTTGGCACCATTCCAAATTGCCTAAACTACTAGTGTTATTTCCCTATTAACCAAAAGTCGTTGCCAAAAGTATAGAATCCAGTATCCCAAGAGAGTAGACATATAGAGAGGAATTTCACATTATCAATCATTTTGTGATTAAGGAAAAGTAATGGTGGAGAAAAGGTTGTGGTTAATTCAACCTTTCAGATCCTATTACGAGGAGTTTACTACTACTACACTTGATTTGTATATCAAGGTGTAGAGATTATTTGAAATGCACATTTTGTTTTATATTAGTGCAAGTGGGAGTTTGTTGGGTTTTATGCCCTAAATAAAACTCATTTCAATATAATTAGATTTACTTATTAATATAGATCAGAAATAACATTTAATGTTGCATGGTTCACATGATTTATTTCATGATTATATGTACATAATGTATGAATTCATCTGAAACCCTTTTCACATACTTGATCCTGTTTATTGTGCTGTCAAAACATTGGAAAGTAAACATGACTATGTGAATAAAGTTTCCTAGATTTATCAGACATAGGGTTTTACTGATATGATAATCTACAACAGAGTTTACTTGCATTTGGAGAAATGCTATGTTCTTTCCAGAACATTGGTTAAAGTAAAGCTCAGGTTGGATGCATGGAGTATGCATCGAAAGGGACCGATATTGAACTTTGACTTAGATTTATTAAACTTACCGTAATATCTATTCAAGTCAATATCGCCTAGTTGATCCTAGATCAAATGTTCTTAATCCTGTTATGATTAGGCGCAATCTTGAAAGGCTATTCGTGTTCTTTGATTTGTTAGTTAAGCCTACTTTTAGGTCAGGGTGATACGTACATTTTGGGAACACGGTAGTGCAATTGAGTGGGAGCGCTAACATAAACATGGAATCTATAGCTTCTATCTAGAGAATAGTAAGCAAAGGATGACCTCCTTCAAGCTTGACCAAACGAACATAAATGGTGGAGTGCTCATTTCACATAAGTTGAAATATCATTTATACGGGGTCAAGTGTTTGAAGGATAAAATACATTGTAGGGTGTAACGGTAATCTAATCCCTTTACAGTGTAGATCATTCATATAGAGGATCATTGATCACATTAGGATTATAACAATGGATAACTAATGATGCATCTATATGGTGGAACATATAGAGCATTCTATATACTGAGAGTGCAATTCTAACTTTTATGCGTGGATTCAACGAAGAATTAATAAGTTAGTGAATTTTAGTGTTAAATTCTTGATCTACTTATTGGAAGCTCGGTTATATAGACCCATGGTCCCCGCACTAGTTGAGATAATATTTCTTGTAAGACTCATGTAATTGGTTTTGATTAATCAATTATAATTCTCAAATTAGACTATGTCTATTTGTGAATTTTTCACTAAGTAAGGCGAAATTGTAAAGAAAGAGTTTTAGGGGCATATTTGTTAATTATGATACTTTGTATGGTTCAATTAATAAATATGATAAATGACAATATTATTTAACAAATATTTATAGTTATTAAATAGTTAGAATTGGCATTTAAATGGTTGAATTAGAAAATTGGCGTTTTTGAGAAAATCAGATGCAGAAAAGGTAAAACTGTAAAATTGCAAAAAGTGAGGCCCAAATCAACTAAGCATGGCCGGCCACTTTTGTAGGCAATTTAAACTGATATTTTCATTATTTTAATGCCAAATAATTTAAACCTAACCCTAGTGGAATGCTATAAATAGATAGTGAAGGCTTTAGGAAAATTATACTTTTCTTCTGACACTTCTGATTCAGAAAAACCTGAGCCTTCTCTCTCCCTATCTGGCTGACCACTCCCTCTCTATTTCTTCCCTCTTGAATTTCGAAATCCTAAGTGTATGAGTAGTGCCCACACACAGCAAGTGATACCTCAACCATAGTGAGGAAGATCGTGAAGAAAGACTTTCAGCAAGAAGGAGTTTCAGCATCAAAGATTCAGAGAAAGAGATTCAGGTTCAGATATTGATAATGCTCTGCTACAGAAAGGAATCAAGGGCTAGATATCTGAACGGAAGGAGTCATATTATTCCGCTGCACCCAATGTAAGGTTTCCTAAACTTTATACGTGTTTATTTCATCGTTTTAGAAAGTTCATATTTAGGGTGTTAATCAACATACTTGTGAGTAGATCTAAGATCCTGGTAAAATAATTTCCAACAAATATTTCTTGTAAGACTCATATAATTGGTTTTGATTAATCAATTATAATTCTTAATTTAGACTATGTCTATTTGTGAATTTTTCACTAAGTAAGGGCGAAATTGTAAAGAAAGAGTTTTAGGGGCATATTTGTTAATTATGATACTTTGTATGGTTCAATTAATAAATATGATAAATGACAATATTATTTAACAATTATTTATAGTTATTAAATAGTTAGAATTGGCATTTAAATGGTTGAATTAGAAAATTAGCGTTTTTGAGAAAATCAGATGTAGAAAAGGTAAAACTGCAAAATTGCAAAAAGTGAGGCCCAAATCCACTAAGTATGGCCGGCCACTTTTGTAGGCAATTTAAACAGATATTTACATTATTTTAATGCCAAATAATTGAAACCTAACCCTAGTGGAATGCTATAAATAGATAGTGAAGGCTTTAGGAAAATTACACTTTTCTTCTGACACTTCTGATTCAGAAAAACCTGGGCCTTCTCTCTCCCTATCTGGCTGACCACTCCCTCTCTCTTTCTTCCCTCTCGAATTTTGAAATCCTTAGTGTATGAGTAGTGCCCACACACAGTAAGTGATACCTCAACCATAGGGAGGAAGATCGTGAAGAAAGACTTTCAGCAAGAAGGAGTTTCAGCATCAAAGATTCAGAGAAAGAGATTCAGGTTCAGATATTGATAATGCTCTGCTACAGAAAGGAATCAAGGGCTAGATATCTGAACGGAAGGAGTCATATTATTCCGCTGCACCCAATGTAAGGTTTCCTAAACTTTATACGTGTTTATTTCATCGTTTTAGAAAGTTCATATTTAGGGTGTTAATCAACATACTTGTGAGTAGATCTAAGATCCTGGTAAAATAATTTCCAACAAATATTTCTTGTAAGACTCATATAATTGGTTTTGATTAATCAATTATAATTCTTAATTTAGACTATGTCTATTTGTGAATTTTTCACTAAGTAAGGGCGAAATTGTAAAGAAAGAGTTTTAGGGGCATATTTGTTAATTATGATACTTTGTATGGTTCAATTAATAAATATGATAAATGACAATATTATTTAATAATTATTTATAGTTATTAAATAGTTAGAATTGGCATTTAAATGGTTGAATTAGAAAATTAGCGTTTTTGAGAAAATCAGATGCAGAAAAGATAAAACTGCAAAATTGCAAAAAGTGAGGCCCAAATCCACTTGTATAGGGCCGACCACTTTTGTAAGGAATTTAAACTGATATTTTCATTATTTTAATGCCAAATAATTCAAACCTAACCCTAGTGGAATGATATAAATAGATAGTGAAGGCTTCAGGAAAGTTACACTTCTGATTCAGAGAAAAACCTGAGCCTTCTCTCTCCCTATCTGGCCGACCACTGCCTCTCTCTTTCTTTTCTCTTAAATTTTGAAATTCTTAGTATATGAGTAGTGCCCACACACAGCAAGTGATACCTCAACCATAGTGAGGAAGATCGTGAAGAAAGACTTTCAGCATCAAAGATTTAGAGAAAGAGATCCAGGTTCAGATATTGATAATGCTCTGCTATAGAAAGGAATCAAGGGCTAGATATCTGAACGGAAGGAGTCATGTTATTCCGCTGCACCCAATGTAAGGTTTACTAAACTTTATACGTGTTTATTTCATCGTTTTAGAAAGTTCATATTTAGGGTGTTAATCAACATACTTGTGAGTAGATCTAAGATCCTGGTAAAATAATTTCCAACAACATCATCATCATCATCATCATATGTCGGCGGTGATGGATGTACCGTCTATAATGGCTCTGCCGTGTCTGATGGATGTGTCGGGTCTGATTGATGTGCCGGCCCTGATGGTTGTCTCAGCTCCGAAGGCTGCTTCTGTAACAAACTTATCACGGTCGCAATTTGATCCATGATAAGATTCTTCATCTCTTTCTGACTTCTCTTGAAGTCAGCCTTCATCTAAGTCTGGGCAGTGAGAATCGCAAGTTGTTGCGCTTCTACCTTCTCCAATCTCTTAGCCAACAAGAGGTAGTCGAAGTCATTGGCTAGAGCAGAGCTTGGGGGCACAGTGGCAAGCGTTGGGGGCATAGTGGCATATGTGGAGGCGTCTGGTGTTTCTTTGGGTGGGGATGGTGGAATAATTTTGGACCTTTTCATATAATCTGCCACCCGTTCAACTTGGGTCTGGAATGCTATCGAATCTTGCGCCCCAACTTGCATTTCTTCGACCTCATCCAACCCCATTTCCACCGTGGGGACCTCACCCTCACAATTTCTCTTCCAATAGTCCACCTCCCAATTCCGAGGATACAAATTTGAAGAACAACCATCTGAAAAAAAAAAACGAAAAAAATATTAATTATCGCACAAACATCGCATACACGTCGCATAAAATCGTAGAAAAGATCAGGTTGGTATACAGCATAGTAAAGTCGCACAAATATCGCATATATGTCGCATAAAATTGCAGAAAATAGCTGAGCCGTATTCAGCATAGTAAAATCGCACAAAAATTGCACGAAAATCGCATAAACTCGCAAAATAAAACAGAGGCAAATGAAAAACATGTCTAAATCGCACAAAAATCGCATAAACTCGTAAAATGTAACAGAGGCAAATGAAAAAACATGTTTAAATCGCACAAAAATTGCATTGAAATCGCATAAAATTGTTAAAAATCACAGTTTAGCAAAACAAATACCAAAACAACAAAGAAAGTCAGATTGACATACCCTTTTCTCAAATAGTGTAGCGACATCAGGTTGCTTCACATCAGGTTTCGTAACCGTGTTAGGGGTGCTCCAATTCAACATTCGAGGGAATCTAGTCCCTCTGCACTGCCCGTAGTTCTTCCCCAAATCCTGCATCACCTCAAACGCCCAGTATTGTAGCGGCGGTGAATATTCGTAGACATTGTACTTCGCCTCAGGTTGAGTAATTTTTTGCTCCTTCTTCCCTTTCTTCTTATCCTTAGTAGATTTATCAATGTAGTTCTTCCTCAAGTCAGTCATACTTTTGGCTGTGGATGACAACATTTTGATAAGAAAGAAGGCCCCACGGATATTCAAAGAACTTCTCCTCGTTTTCTACTAACTTCAGCATATCCGACCATATATAAACACCCTCAGCCCTTGACAGTAGCACACCTTCAACAAATGCACACAGCCCCAGCTTGTACACATCGTCGGCCACATCGCACGCCTCAAAAGCTAGCCAAAGGGTTTTGAAAGTGACCTGTTTGGCATTATTGAGGTAGTCCCGCAATATCCGATCTGACTCACATAGTGTAGTCAATTCTTCAGTCGAGGGGCCACCGCTCATCTTCAGGCCAGTGATCAATCCAAACTCAGACCTTCCAAATCTGGCCTCAGTTTTACCCACGTAAAACCACACTTCATCATTCTTTACTTCAGTCACTTTCATTTTCCTCAACAACAGTTGATGTACAATCACCCCGGAGAATTTTAGATCATTCGCATTCCAAAAAACTCCAAAAGGAGTTTCCTTCACCCTCTCGGTCAGGTTAAAGGCTTCAAACTTTGCTTTAATTGAAGCAAAGTACCCATTTCCTCGGTAAGTGATACGCCCAGGAAAATGCTCAGCCAATGGGAGAATGAGTTCTGGAGCCATCTGCAAATACAAACAGAAAGATTATAAATCGCATATATGTCGCATAGAAATCGCACAGAAATCGCATAATAGCCACTGCATAACATTCTATATCGCACAAACTCGCACATAAATCGCACATAAATTGCACTACTAGAAATAATTTAATTCTGTTTGCTGGCTGGCAACATATTTGAATATAAATCGCACAAAATCGCACAAGACATCGACCAAAATCGCACAAATTTAACAATTGCAGACACAGTAGTCATAAATCGCACAAACTCCCACAAGACATCGAACAAAATCGCACAAATTCAACAATTACAGATACAGTAGTCATTAATTGCACATAATCGCACAAAAATCGCACACACAATCCCACAACGAAACAGACCTTAAATTGTATCACTAATCGCACAAATATCGCATACACATCGCACAATGTCGCACAAAATCAAAAAACCCCCCAAAATCTATCTCCCTAAACTCAGTTTCTTCCCCAAACTCTAAAATTCATAAATCCAAACAAATACAGGTTTTTCGCAGATTGTGAATTTAAAGTTAAAAAAAATAAAGAACAAACCTGGGTATTGGGTTCGACATCTGTGTAGGTTTTTCTAGTCGTGGGTTCGCGGGTCTCCTCGGTCGTCGTGGGTTCGACTGGTCGTCTGGGTCGTCAGGGTCGTGCGGGTGGCTGTGGGTTCGAGGGGTCGTCTAGGTTAGAATGCGTATGGCCGTGGGTTCGACGTTTGGGTTCGTGGGTGGCGCCGATTGGTTGGGGCGTTCGTTTGGGTGGCCGTGGGTTCGAAGGGTGGTCTGGGTTCGTGGGTTTTGGTGGAGCTTTGCTCCTGAGTCCGTCCGTTCGTTGGTTTGGGTGTGGGTTGTCGTGTGGGTTCGTGAGTTTGGGAGAGGGAAAGAAGAGAGAGAATGTAGTTAGAGGGAATGTGGGAAGTTTGAAATGAGAAGGGTATTTTTGGAAGAAAAGTGAAAGGTTGGTATATTTTTTTTATGTGTTATAATTAGGTATGATTAAACACCATGTTCCCTTTTTTAGCATGGAATGTCAAATTTCCCTAATGTAATTGGGAATGGCAATTGGTTAGGGAAATTGGATCTTTCATGCTAAAAAATAACACATGGTGTTATTTTGAACCAAAAAATTACACATTGTGTAAATATGCCTATTTTGTCATTAGTAACCCCAAAATACCCTCCCTTACCATACAGCCTCCCCTTTCTCTCTCTTTCCCTCTCGTTTGATCTCTCTCTCTCTCTTCTCGCACTCTCTCTCTTTCTCATTTGCTCTCTCTATCACTGCCTACTGCCGCCGACTGCCACCACCACCACCACCAACTCAACGTCTCGGCCAACTGCCGCCTACACCTTCACCATTTTCAACCTCAAGCTCCACCATACTCAACAAAGCAATGGGTAAGTGTTTTTCTTAGTAAATAGTGTTGTTTTTTGTTATATTGTATGGATCTGAACATTGTTAGTTGTAATTTGTGGCTTTTGTGTCCTTAAAATGGAGGTAGAGTTTGTTCCGAACAGTCTGTGGATTTCTGGGTTTTTACATTTTTGTGCGATTTTCTGCGACTTTATACGATTCTTTGTGCGATTTCATGAGAAATCTGAGGTTAAGGATGACATGATTAATTTTGGCGACATTGTACGATGGTTATGCGATTATGTGCGATTTTGATGTTAGGAGATTTGTGTGCGACATGTTGTGCAGCATTATGCGATTTTGTCATGTATGTGTTCTTGTGCGACTTTATGCGATATTGTCCCTTTTCTGTGCGATTATTGTGCGACTTTATACTTCACCATATTATTGTTGTATTAGGCGACGTTGTGCGACCTTTGTAGTACCTTGTGCGATTTATGTGCGATATTGTATGCTGATTTTTTCTGTTTATTTCTTTGTATTTTTCTTTGGGACAGATTCAATTGTATTTGTGCCTGTGCTGTATGATGGCGTTTGGACTGTGGAGGGTTTCAACTGGGTATTTGATTCCTCAAAAAGTAAGACATTGATGTTTGACATTGACTGTACCCTGGAAAAGGTGCGTGAAGTTTTGCATGAGGAGTTGGATGTGGACCCATTGGTGTATGAATTGAAGTTAGAAGTTCTTTACATGTACATGAAAGGCACTAAGTTTCCGCCTGAGGTTTTAGTGAAAGATAGTCAACTACGAGTATTCTTGAGCATGAAGGCAAAAATGAGTGTCGACAACTTGTTGCCACTATTTGTGACTAAGGTGAAGAAGAATGTGAATTCGGAGCCTACTCCCAGAAATGTAACCCCTAGAAGTGTTGTTGGGACGTTTGTCCCAGAAACTGATCTGGTGGTTGGTTTGGATGAGCAAGTTGGCACTAATATAGATGATGAGAGAGTGGGTATCGCATTTGATCATTCAGATGAGTTCGATGCTCCCTTTTACAACAATGATCTTGTGGTTGATTTGGGTGTGGATGATGATGTGGCTACAGATGTACCTCCCCTGAGGATGGAACTAACTCCAAGCAACCAAGTAGAGCGACAAAGAAGACCCCCCGTAGTGAGAATCACCAAACACCAGGAACTAGTAGCAGTCGGCCAGGTCCTTCTAATAGTGCTCCTGTATCTGAATTTGAAGTTTCTACTAAATTCAAACCTCTTGTGTGGACAAGGGAAGACATAGAGGAAAATAATGTGTGTACAACATCTCTTAGTGGTACGCCTTCAGGGGAGATATATCTTGGCAAGTTGTACAAAAACAAGGAAGAATTGAAGAATGTAGTGGGAAGGTATGCACTGAAAAATAATTTTGAGTGGATGGTAAGTAAGTCTGGCACTGATGTGTTTTACGTTACTTGTAAGGATGAAAATTGTAAATGGAGATTAAGGGGGAAGAAGAAGGCACTTTGTGACATGTTTGAGGTTACTGTGTTTCACAACGAACACACATGTAACTTGGATTCTAGACATTCTGATCACCGACAAGCAGCACCGTGGGTTATTGGTCACATTATTAAGAACAAGTACACATCAGATGGATCTAACTACAAGGCAAAAGACATACAGAGGGATATGTTTGATGAATATGGAATCAAGATGAGTTATGAGAATGCTTGGAGATGCAGAGAGAAGGCAGTTATGTACAAGAGGGGTACTCCAGCAGAATCTTATAAGAAGTTATATGGTTACTTCTACATGCTGGAACAGAAGAATCCAGGTACTATTACTGACATTGTCAGCGAGCATAACCGGTTCAAGTACTGTTTCTGGTCACTCGATGCTTGTAGGAAGGGATTTAAGTTTTGTCGTCCTGTGATTAGTATCGACGGAACATTCTTGAAGACGAAGTATGGAAGAACACTGTTAGTTGCTGTTGCGTACAATGCAAACAACCAATTGTTTACGGTAGCCTTTGCAATTGTTGACAGTGAGAATCATGACTCTTGGAAGTATTTCTTGCGGAAGTTAAAGGAAGCCATTGGTGAGGTTGAAAATCTTATGTTCATATCGGATAGGCATCAAAGCATTGAACATGCTGTTGAGATTGTTTTCCCAGAAGCATGCCACTGTGCATGCTTCAAGCATATTACTATGAATGTCGTTCACAAGTTTAAGACTGATGTATGCAACCAGCAAATATGGCTTGCAGCTTACGCATGGAACAAGACGGAATGTGATAGACATTTTGAGGTCCTGAAACAGATGGACCCTGCCATTGCTACATACGTCGAGCAAATAGGGTTTGAAAAGTGGGCTCGTCCTTATTGTGCAGGCGATCGGTACAACATAATGACAAGCAACGCTGCCGAAAGCTTCAACAAGGTGACAGAAGAATTCAGAAAATATCCAGTAACTATTTTGGTTGACTTCATCAGGTTCACACTTCAAAATTGGTTTGCTTCTCGTCTCGAAAAGGCAAGTAAGTGCGCTACTCCTTTGGCTACTACTTTTGAAAATAATTTAAAGGATCTAGACAAAGATGGTATGTTCAGGAGTGTCCTTCGTAATGGTGCCCAATTGTTCAACGTTGGTATGAGTCCTGAAGGTGAGAGAGGTGGTGATGTGAACTTAGTGGAGAGAACATGCACTTGCGGACTTTTCCAAACGCTCACAATCCCTTGTCCCCATGCATGTGCCGCAGCAGTTAGTCAGAATGTGAGCGTGTATACACTTTGCTCTCCATATTACACAAAAGAAACGTGGAAGAAGATCTACGATGCCACAATTAATATTGTTGGGGAGGAGGATGAGTGGGTACTACCGGAACACATCAAGAACATAAGAATCGGGGTACCAGTGGAGAAAAAACCAGTAGGTCGGCCTAGGAAGAGCAATGCAGGTAGAAGACCGACGAAGCGTCGACCGTCCAATGGTCAGGTGGTAGTGGAACCTCGTCACTGCTCGCTATGTCACGGTACACGACACAACAGAGCTACATGCAAAGCTCGAGTTTGAACCATTTCTCTAATATTTAAATGAATATGTGTTGTATTGCTGGTTGTTGGATATTGTGCGATTTTCTCCTAGATTAATAATTTTTTGGTTTGTTTACCGACTTTTAGGCGACATTATGCGATTACTGTGCGATTTTAGTGTGATGTTAACTGACAGGATCTTGAATTTTCAGTTTGTTTGGTTCTGTATTTTTTGGCAATATTATGCGATTACTGTGCGATGTTAGTGCGATGTTAACTGACAGGATCTTGATTTTTTAGTTTGCTTGGTTCTGTATTTTTTGGCGATTTTATGCGATTTTAGTGCGATCTTAATTGACAGGATCTTGATGTTTTAGTTTGTTTGATTTTGTATTTTTTGGCGATATTATGCGATTAATGTGCGATTTTAATGCGATTCTTACCAGAATCATTTTTCAAGATGTCATCATTTCCCATAGTTACCGTTATAACAATAAGACAGGTATTTATCAAAAATTAAAAAAATAAAGAAATTGATACAAGCAACAATTTAAATAGCTTTAAATTTACTTGTTATATCTAATTTTTGTGAGATTATAATACAATTACAAAAGGAGAGTTTATGTGTATAAGAATAACATTACAAGAACCTATAGAAAACTACCATGTTAAGTTCTGGTAAAATAAGTCCACACACCACCTATGTCTAAAGGTGAGCATGTTACCATCATTAACATGCTCCAACGACCGGTCCAGCATCAAGTGCTCAATGTGCTCCATGGCATACACTCCACAATTGCCACTAAAAATAAAAAAATTACTAAATATTAGCAACAATTAAGTTAAGTAATTCATAATGGAGTGCAAAATTAAATAAATTACTCAAAATATAAAAAAAAAAAAAGAGAGAGAGAGAGAGATTCACATGCTCTTCGTTTGTGGTGCAACCTCAGAGGTAACTCATCTATAATGTAGGGGTAGGAGCTGATTGAGATCGCCCAACTCCACCGGATGTACATAATTGTTGTATGGGAAATAACCGCTAGCTCGAATTAGATTCGCAAATAGCTCGCTGTAAGGCTTCAAATATGACTTCATGGCTTCCTCACCGGTGCCACCGATATCAGAATCATATACAATGATCTCCCAGTTGTCAATATCCACCTCAACTGCCACCCAGTGGCACTCTTTGGGAAGGTGCAACACAAAGTATATGTAATCCTGGTTCTCCCAACATGGCAAGTATCTGTGCGGTATCCCCTGCATGTAATTCATAACGCCCTCATCCCATTTCATCTTGCTCTTGTCACCCTCATAGTAATTCCAATACATGGAAAATATCTGTGGAGCAGATGTGTCCAAAACAACACCTTTTCGAGTGTAGACTTCTGGGTACAGGGTCCGTCTTCTTCTCAATAAGTGCGCCATGGCATCAAGTTGTTGTGTTCCAAAAGAAAACAGTAAGACAGATATTGCTTAAAAGTCGCACAAATATCGCAGGAAATCGCACAAAGAAATTACCAAAATTGTTTCAAAAATCGCACAAAAATCGCAAGTTTATCGCACATAAGTTGCAAAAAAATACATAAATCAGTGAATAATCGCACAAACATCGCATAAAAGTCGCATACACAGATTAAACATAAAGTGCAAACATCGCATATAAATCGCATATAAGTCGCACAAACATTTAAAAACACAAAAAATTAATTCTGTTAAGAAATAACTTACAGCATCGTCGAGCCATTCGTTCAGCACCATCAATTTCATGAACCAGGATCTAGTGGCTTCGCCAGTGTGAACATCCCTAGGACGGCCGTTGTGCCTAGCATAAGTGATCCACTTTTGGAAAAATTTTAACAGCCGAGAGTCCGCCGGTTTCAGTGTGTCTACTACCACGGGCCCATGTCGTTGTTTCTTCTTCCCAGCTGTGTAGTCATTCAAGAAAACCGGCTTCCGCTTTCGCCTAACCCTGCAGAAGTCCACCCCAGCTGGTGGCCCCTGCAACTCTTCCACATCCTGAGATTCTGTATCACCCAGGGAAATCACAATGGCGTTTGCAGGAGTAGAAGGAACGTCACATACGTCAGGTTGCCAATCTTCTGGGTAGACATCATCATCATCATCATATGTCAGCGGTGATGGATGTACCGTCTGTAATGGCTCTGCCTTGTCTGATGGATGTGTTGGTGATGATTCATGTGCCGGCGCTGATGGTTGTGTCGGGTCAGAAGGCTGCTTCTGTAACAAACTTATCACGGTCGCAATTTGATCCATGATAAGATTCTTCATCTCTTTGTGACTTCTCTTGAAGTCAGCCTTCATCTCACTCTGGGCAGTGAGAATCGCAAGTTGTTGCGCTTCTACCTTGTCCAATCTCTTAGCCAACAAGAGGTACTCAGACTCACTGGCTGCAGCAGCGGTTGGCGGCACAGAGGTAGGGGTTGGGGGCACAGTTGTAGATGTGGAGGGGTCTGGTGCAGTTTTGGGTGAGGATGGTGGAATAATATTTGCACTTTCCACATACTCCGCCACCCGTCTTGCTTGGGTCTTGAATGCAGTCGAATCTTGCTCCCCAGCTTGTGTTTCTTTGACTTCATCCAAGCCCATTTCCACTGTGGGGACCTCACCCTCACAGTTTGTCTTCCAATAATCAACCTCCCAATTCTGAGGATATAAAATTTGAAGAACAACCATCTGCAAAAAGTTAATATCACGTCAAATCGCAAATATGTTGCACAAAAATTGCAAATTAATCGCATAATAATAAAACGAATCGCAGACAAATCGCACAATAATCGCACTATATCGCCAAAAATTTATTACATAAACGTAGAAAAGTATATAAGCTACTGTCATCGCAAATCGCACAAAATTACACAGTAATCGCATACAATTGCCAAAAAATATAAAACAATACAAGTGAAAAATAATGAGACTTCCAACAAAATCGCACAACAATCGCATAAAGTCGCAAAACAAATAAAACAATACAAGTGAAAATTTATAAAGAGAGTGCAAGTAAAACCGCACAAAATCGCTCAATGATCGCATAAAGTCGCCAAAAAAACATATTAAACACTGAACATTTATAATGCACTGTAAAGTAAATCGCACAAATATCGCACAATGTCGCATCAAATATCGCATATAACACAGATTACACTTAAAGCAAAAAATAATTGCGCTAAAATAGAGAAAGATTCACATACCCTTTTCTCAAACAGTGCAGCCACATCAGCTTGCTTCACATCGTGTTTTGTGACTGTGTCGGGGGTGCTCCAGTTCAACATTCGAGGGAATCGAGTCCCTTTGCACTGGCCATACTTCTTCCCCAAAACTTGCATGGCCTCAAATGCCCAATATTGCAGCGCAGGAGCATATCCGTACACGTTGTACTTCGCTTCAGGTTGAGTAACCTTTTTCTCCTTCTTGTGTTTCTTCTTGGTCTTATCGTTCTTATCCATGTAGTTTTGCCTAAGTTGTTGCATATTCTTAGTTGTGGAAGACAACAACTTCAGATAAGAAAGAAGACCCCAAGGATACTCGAAAAACTTGTCTTCATTTTCTACCAACTTTAGCATATCTGTCCAGATATACACACCCTCGGCCCGTGACAGCAGAACACCTTCGACAAATGCACACAACCCCAGCTTGTATACATCGTCAGCCACATCGCATGCCTCAAACGCTAGCCAAAGGGTTTTAAAGGTCACCCTTTTTGAGTTGTTGAGATAGTCTCGCAAAATCCGATCAGAATCAAATTGTGCAGTCAATTCTTCTGACGAAGGACCACCGCTCATCTTTAAGCCCGTGATCAAACCGAACTCAGACCGCCCAAATCTAGCTTCGGTTTTACCCACGTAAAAGCACACTTCATCGTTTTTGGCTTCACTCACTTTCTTCTTCCTTAGTAACAGTTGATGCACAATAACCCCACTGAATTTCAATTCACTGGCATTCCAAAAAACACCAAAGGGCGTCTCCTTCACCTTCTGAGTCAAGTTAAAAGCTTCAAATTTAGCCTTTATTGAAGCAAAGTATCCGTTCCCTCTGTATGTTATACGCCCTGGAAAGTGCTTTGACAATGGGAGAATAAGTTCAGGAGCCATCTGCATTTACAAAGATTAATTAGACTTTATCGCATAATAATCGCACAAATATCGCCTAAAAATTGCATAAATTTTACCATTGTGACATAAAATCGCAGAAAAATCGCACATAAATCGCACAATATCGCTAAAAAATACAGAACAAAACAACCAAAAAAATAAGATCCTGTCAGTTACAATCGCACAAAAATCGCACCTTAATCGCATAATATTGTTAAAATCGCACAACCTACCCAATATATCATACATCACACACACATCGCATAATGTCGCCTAAAGTCGCTAAACATACCAAAAAGTAATAATCTATGTAAAAATCGCACAAAATCGCATATAAATCGCACAATGTCGCACAATAAAGACCGGTACAGACTCCAGCTACGTCGCACAAAATCGCACATAGAATCGCATAAAATCGCACAATAACCTAAAAACCCAGAAAAAGCTATTGTTCAAAACCCATATTCATCCCACAGTTTTATTGCACAATTTATCCCCAAAAAACATACAAAATAACAACTTTCAATTCACTACCAGATTCAACCACAAATGTATGCATTTTAAAGGAGAAATTCAAGAAAAATTCCACAAAAACTTACTTGGATTGCTGCGATTGGGGTTCGTGGGATTCGACTAGGTCTCCTTGTTCGCTCGGGCGTTCGTCGATGGGGTCGATTGGAGTGGGTTCGAGGGTTCGTCTGGGTTGTCGTGGGTTCAAGGGTTCAGTTCGTGGTCTGGTCGTCTGGTTGTTGTGGGTTCGTGGGTTCGTCGTCGTCGTGGGTTCGTGGTCGTCTGGTGGTCGTCTGCGATTGGGGTTCGTGGGTTTCGTGGTCTGGGTTTGTGCGTCCGTCCGTTGGTCTGGGTGTGGGTTGTCGTGTGTTTGGGAGAGGGAAAGAAGAGAGAGAATGTAAGTAGAGGGAATGTGGGAAGTTTGAAATGAGAAGAGTATTTTTGGAAGAAAAGTGAAAGATTGGTATATTTTTACCATGTGTTATAATTAGGTATAATTAAACACCATGTTTCCTTTTTTAGCATGGAATGTCAAATTTCCCTTACATTACATCATATCAGCAAACATGTCTTATTTCTAGTCTTTCAGTGTCCTCTTCTTCTCTAGGGTTTTCTGCAGGGGACTACTAGAGCTTCGAGAGTTCAAACCTTAGCTTCCTCACTTAGTCACTCTCACTTTTCTAGCTTGGAAAACATGGTAAGGGAATATGTTTTGAATCACGTAATTTCATTCGTTCTCACTTATTTCTCCCACGCACGGATTTTGTCATAAACTTCAATTTTCAGCTTGAAATTGATTTGAGTGTTTGTACGAACCTAGATTTTCAGTTTAGTTTTGCTTCACTTCAGATCGAGAACAATGTCGTTGTATAAAATTGTTACGACATTTCCCATATATATAAATGATTGAATTTTTAAAATTATTAGTTTTTGTATTTTTGTTACATAATTTGTTGTTGCTTAGTGAATCATTTTTCTAATTATAATAAGGAATGGAACTGTAACAGGGGTTATGGGATATATTTTAGAATAAAGTGTTTAGAGTGTTTCTTGCCCCTTCCTTGGGCAACACCTTAGAATGTGTTTGATTTGGAATTTAGACATTTGGATTTATACTGCTTATTTGTAATTTTTCTGTTTAATGGAGGTTGTTTCTGTTAATGTTCATCTGAAACTCAATTTGTGGATTTAGGTTAGTGGGTTAATTTTTTAAACTGAATAATGTTCTCAAGTCTTGTAAATGAAACATATTATATATACAGACATTGGTATTGAGAGATAGAGATATTATTGTTCAGTTTGAAGCTTGGTCTGGTACATAAATTTTGATTTGTGTGTTTCTTTGGTGGCTCGTTTCAAAGCATGTTTTTTTAATGGATTTTGGTGTTTGCTTTACTATTATTATTATTTAAACAAACTTGTTATATTTACTTTTATTTTGTATCTTCCATGTCAATAGCCTATATTGATTAAATCATAATAATGATGAGGTATTGAATGACATTCTTTATGACTTAAAGTGATCTGTTCTTGGATATGCTTTTCTTTATAAAAATTCTCAGAGAGTAATCCAAATTAGTGTGATTTCAATTAATAAGGCATCAAGAACTTTTCTTTTCTTAGTTTATTTTGGTCTTTTGTTTTTAAATGACAATAAAATTTGATTTCTCATGTTATTTTGTTTGAGTTTTAATAATATAAGCATATATCTTGACTTTTTTGCAGAGCATACCAGTTAACCCAAAACCTTTCTTGAACAATTTGACCGGAAAGACTGTTTTTGTAAAGCTAAAATGGGGAATGGAGTACAAAGGTATGTTGCTTTTGGCTCTAGCTATTTTTTTTCCTTCCCATTTAATAAGGTTGGCATTATATTCATGTTTCATTTGTGCTATTTTCAGGTTTTCTGGTCTCCGTGGATTCGTACATGAATTTGCAGGTATTCTTTTTCTTAATCATTTGTGTATTAAAATATATGTTTGTATCTCATTATAATATTTGTATGTTGTATTCTTCATGAACTATATTGGATTTTCTTTTTCAAGTCTTAAGTGATATTGTTGTATGTTGTCTTCACTAACTTTTGTATATTTTTCTACTTTATATGTCATTGTTAATTATAGATGAAAAATTTATTTTCATTGAACTATTGCAATTCTTATTCTTCTGTAATTTTAAATACAATTTTATACTATTTACCTTGTTAGCTCACAAATACGTTTGTACAGTTTTCAATAAATTTCAATATATGATGATTGGAATTTACGTGCAGTTGGCCAATACTGAAGAGTACATTGATGGACAATTCACTGGAAATCTTGGTGAAATTTTGATCCGGTAGCTCTCTCTCATTTCATTTCTTCTAAATTTTCAACTATAATTATTCGATCTGTTCATAAATACCCAGGTTTTACTTATAAGGTCCCTAATGGCATTTCCTTGTTACTTTGTACTACAGATGTAACAATGTTCTTTATCTTCGTGGAGTACCGGAGGATGAAGAAATTGAAGATGCTGAGCGAGAATGAATAGCAGCTCGTTTAGCTCTGTGGTTTATGTCGAAGGTCAGTTCTTAACTATTTCTTTTCATTAATCTCTACTGGTTGTTCTGGAATTGTGCTAGACTTTACAACAAAGCTGGATTCCTGTAGACCAATGAAAATATGCATGTTTTAATTTAATAAACGTTGTGGTTTAGTCCCTTTCTAAATGACTTCCAAAAGTTTGTATTAGTTCTATTGAAGTATAAATAGGCCATTTACTATAGCTAAAAAACCATCAAACTAGAGAAGCTAATCGTTCTAATATGTGCTATTATATAGTGAGTGATCAATATCATATGAATACTGTGTGAATGTTAAATATTGTAATTAATATATTTTTGTGAAATAAAGTGGCGTTTATGTTGGCATAAATTTCCATTTGCCATATGAAATTCTAGAACTTGTTAACCTAATCAGGGCTGTCTGTTCATTAGGTATCTTGTCTTTTATCAAAATATAATTTTTGTACTCTTTCGTACTCAATATTAATGCTTATATGGTATTCTGTATTTTTTAATTGGTATATTTGTTATTCTGAACTCAAACTTGATCAATAAAATTGTTTTCAATTATGAGTTTCAAATTCAAATTTAATTGTTTATTTAATTACATATATGTAGTTTGGTTAAATTGATTAAATTTGAGTTTAGTGTACTAAACATCTATAATTTCAAAATATAAGTACCAAATAAGCATTATTGAAAGTACAAAATTCTAATTTTTTGTTTTTTGCTTCTATGAAACATAAGGTACCAAATCTTTTAAATTATAAAATAGAGAGTATTAATTAAGTATATTATAATCCTCATATTGAATGTAAAACATAATAAATTCATACAGATACCATCATATGAGGCAAGTTCGTCATTTATAGTAAGAGCCACTGAAGATAATCATGCTGAAAGTGGCTAATGCACTAGTCGTAGTCAGGCAATTGCAAGGTACACACATCTCACAATCCAAAATGGCCAAAGTAGTCCCAAAAGAAGACCCAACACTCTTTCTAGACACCTAAATTCACACCCCACGTTATAATGATAATTAAAAATTTAAAACCAATGCGTAAGATTAAGAACCGGATGTCATATCTACTATCTCTTTTCTACCGCCATCTTTCCTCTCAAAGCCGGTGACTAGCACCACCATGAAGTGTCATCCTATAATTGTTTAACGATTTTCTATAATATTTATTAAAGTAAAACAAATGGGACTCGATATTGAGTTGCACCGATAGCGGTATTACACCTTATAGGGGTGCTAGGCACCATGGTGCTTAGTATTTTTCTTTAGCATGTCATTTACTAGGCTTCTAAGAAAACCTACTTAGATATGAGTATTCTAAAGAAAAAGAAGATTTGAGATATTATGAAGGATATTAAGATTTTTTAAGTCAAAATCTTCAAAATCCCCACAGAAGCAAAGTCTAATTCTTTTAATTAATTATTGCAGGGAAAAAGATGAGCATGGTAACTAGAGAGAAAGGTTTTGTAAATCAACACTTGTATTCAAACGATGCACCATAAATTTGTCAATGGTATTTCGTTACTTTTCTGCTCTGTAAAGAGTGTTGGGGCTGGATTGAGGTGTTTGAAGTTCTATTTGTTGATTTTGTTTATTTTCCCATCTGATGTTAACGTTCAATATATAAATGTGTTCAGCTGGAGAAAGGAAAAAAATGGTTCATGGGATACACAGATAAGTCAATGTCAATTTGTAATATGAAACTTTCACTCTCAAAGTCATAACCCCTTTCGTGAAATGCAACTCTCGAAGCTAAAACACAAGTAAAGGAACGACTCTCTTTAGTCTATTTTTTCTCTAGATGATATACTTGCGCAAGTTAGGTCATCTCCAATTGGCTTAAAACACCAAAAGTAGTGTGATTTCACACTATATAATTCAATGCACACTATAAATAATTAAACGTATAAATGAGTTTGTCTATATTGTTCCACCAAATTTAGTGGTTATTGTAGATCACACTATTTTTTTTTTAAGTTTTTAATAATTAAATACTACTTTAAAGAATTTTTTTTTAAATAATTATATATATTTAGTATTAAAACACGGGTTTTTTTTTTTTCATGTATATACAAAAGAGATAATTAAATTATAAAAATACTTGAGGCTGGTTCTATGAATATTAATACAATTCATAAACTAAATATTATTAAAATATCATTTCTTCTACTATTTGAGCCGCATGGAACGAAACACACTTCATGCATGTAAGGGTCGATCGACTAACTCAGTA
Organism: Cannabis sativa; assembly: GCF_029168945.1. NCBI lineage: Eukaryota > Viridiplantae > Streptophyta > Magnoliopsida > Rosales > Cannabaceae > Cannabis > Cannabis sativa. The sequence goes on along the minus strand of NC_083607.1, from coordinate 49,926,539 downwards.
ACTCAACACAACAATACGAAATTCAACCAGAAAGAGAACTACCATTAATTTTGGTGACTTCACCTGAAAAGATCAAAATCAATCAAAATAGGAGCTGTTTCAAATTTATGAAAAAAAAAGTGCAAAAAATTACTACAAAACTAAAATTTAACAAGAAATTTGGTTTAATTCGCATAAAACTAATGTTTTAACTTCAATTTTCAAATCCTTGAAATACAGATCTCAAAAAAGTTGATCTGGATTTCCCAAACAATCCAACTCAAGTATAATCCAAAAAAAAAAAAATTACATCAATACTATAATGTTTATCTTGATGTATTTTCGTTGTTTTTCAAATTTCTAATGATGAATTTGTTCGTATTAAATCACGAATAGACATGTAGATATAGTTACATACGAAAAAAAAACTATTCTAATTTTTATTGTCTCATAACAGTTGCATAAGCATTTTGCTAACTCTCTGAAACTTGACATATCAATTATTACAAATTGATAACGATTCGATGAATTTTATCATATTTACAAGTGCTTCATATCGTCAATACAATACAAAACTCTTTAAAAAAAATTTTATAACATATTTAGTTTTATTAATATACTAAATTAGTTGATATAAAGTTGGTTTATTGAGGTCTAACTGTTGTTTCTCCACATATTACTATCAAGGTACAATAAATTTTCAATCAATGACAAAAAAATGTAATGCCCTAATGCTAAGACACGCTACAGTGATTTTTCAATTACAGTGCTATCTTTGCTAATCAAAGAACTTTTCGAAAATAGTGTCAAATTAAAACTTTTATATTAATTATTAAACTTTATAAACTTTACATAATCTTTTACAAGTTTCGAGATCCTGTTTCTAAACTTTTGCAAAATATACAAAGTACATAAACCAGGTCGCACAACGACTACAAAATAACAACCCCAGATGTCCCGAGACCGAACACTCTAGGTCGCGTCGCTATGACATGTACAATCTCATCCTAACCCAGGCTCACTTCTGTTTAGCTTTCGCATTTCCTTTACCTACACATGAAAGCAAAATTGTGAGTCGACAAACTTAGTAAGAAAAGTATATAACATATCATATAATACCGACTTGTATCTAGGTGCCCATACACCTATTTACAAGGCTTAACAGATGAGTAAGAACGTTCCATACTAAGGTACAACCACTGTACCACATACACTACGTACCTCATGGTACGAGCATTGGTAGGGTTTGTTTCGTACCCTGAGTACCACTGAGTGATATACCACACACACCCTGTACTTTCCCGTACTTGTGCTGGTATCATCGTAATGTACTCCTTAATAATATACACTATACCAATGCACTGTACCATAATCGTACAAGTGTTGGTAGTGCTGCAAACATATAAACATGCATATACACTTAATAAATACATACATTTGCATATTCATATTACACATTATACATAGTTCTTACCTCCTTTCCAGATTCAAGTGAGTTGGCCGACCTGAACGGAAAGTCTCGTGCTGGATGGATGCCCTAATCACATATTAAAACCGGGTAAATCACATGTCCAAAACCCTAATCCGGAAAACTGAACCTACAACCCAAGGTTTTGTTATAATCACTAGAGACTACACTATCTTAGGTAACAGGGAAACACCCAACTAAGGCACTGAAATGGACTAGAATTGAGAAAATGGGTTGTTTGGGGAACCTGCCAAAACCGGTTAACCGGTTTTACAAATACTGGTAAACCGGTTAACTGGTTTGTACCAGTCTCCCCCAAAAACCCAAATATTGCTCAAAACTTAACCAAATGCTACCAAACTTTCCAGAGTACCTAAATAGGGTATATACAATATATTCTACCCAATAAATCTCAGAAAAACTCACTGAATCCAAACATGTCATTAGAGACCTAAGTTTGAGTTTCAAAGCTCAAACTTGCTCAATCTCAACATAATACACTAAAACCAACATTCAGAACTTAGAATAAACTCAAAATTAGCTTAGAAATCAAACTACACAACCTTCAAACCCTAACAACTCCTAATGTTCAAAATTACATAACCAAACCAAGTAGAACTTAAAGAATTCAATAAACAAAAGCTTCTAGGGTTTACCTTTGCTTCAAACTCACAAAGATCTTGTTGAATTTCTAAAAAAAAGGTTGAAGCTTGATAATTTCCCCCTAGTTTTTAGGTTGGCTGAACACACACAGAGAGAGAGAGAGAGAGAGAGAGAGAGAGAGAGAGAGAGAGAGAGAGAGAGAGAGAGAGAGAGAGAGAGAGAGAGAGAGAGAGAGAGAGAACTCTCTAATTTTAGCTTTTTATCTTAATTTCTGATTTTTCTTTAATTATTTCTAAAATGAGAATAATGGTTTAACTAAGTTAATCCTTGGCTGAAAATAAAGGCTAGGTGTCATCATCCTAGGCAACCACCAAATCACACATTTGGCTAATTACTAAAATGCCCTTTAACTTAAAACTTAGGCATTTTCAAGACTACGGGTAAAATGGTCAAAATCCATAATACTGGTCAACCCCGGTACTCTATTTCATCCAACATAAGAAATAAGGTTCTAGACCTACCCATGTGATCAAACTAGCCATCCATCGCATTTTCCGTTGTTGCCGAGCAAAAATTATAAAAATTGCATAATTCACATATAATTCAAATAATACTCCTAGAGTTTAATAAAATCTCCAGAATTGAGAAATTATAACTCTAATGCTCATTTCTAACAATAGGACCCACAAGTAAATAAATTTACAAATAACTACTAAAATATTAATAATTAGTGTTAATTATCTTTTCTAATCCATATTATGAAATGCGGTCATTACAGACAAATAGTTTCTTATAGATACGCATTCACATTTAATATTTCTAGTTGCAATTAAGTTGCACGTTAGTTGAATAATGATTTTGCTACTATAATATCATAGTATTATAAAAACAAGGTTCGAAATTGTCAAATACGCGACTTGAATAGATAAAACACGATTGTTGTAATATTCGTTTGTATTAAATGTGAAATTATTAGTTGTTTTGTAATTTTATGTTACTTGGCTTGTAACAGATATAACTGTTGCACTACAATTTCATCACAGTTATCTTGAAGTTGACTTCTTCTTTCCCTTCTAGTCGTCGAAGTTAGAATTTTTTTAGGGCCAAGAAACCTTCGACTTCTTCACTGGACGACGACCACCTTAAGCCACTGGGGGAGCAAAATTAGAGTCATTATCGTTGATGACTGGACGTTTCTCTTTAGCCTTGTTACCAACTGATTTATGACATATTTTGAAGCTTTTTTTTTTGCAATAGAGATGGAGAAGCAGAGCCACAGAAAATAGTCATTATATATACGAAATGAAAGATATATAAAAAAACTGATAAAGGAGGCAGTTGTAAGAAGAAGATGGCGAATGTTATAGGTGGGAGGTGGTTTTCGTGGGTTTCGAAATGGTAATGACTGGAAGGTAGTTTTGAAATGAAAAACTGAGAAACAAAAAGAAAAAGAAATTGAATTCTAAATTTAAAAATGAAAAATGAATGAAAAAAGAGAGAAAATAAGGAAAAATTGATATTTGGGCTGAAATGAATGGATGTGTAAATGGTATTTCGGTAAATAAAAAATCATTAAAGATAAAATTATTGTTCACACCTTATGAAAGTATTTTTGTAAATAAAGTGTCAATTTGTATTTTTTATGTAAAAATTTCTTAAAATATTCTTATTATATTAATAAAATAATAGAATGATAAAAAGTATAAAATTTGGTGTAATTTTTAGCATTGTGATTAGAATTGAAAAAAAAAATAGTGCTAAAATAATAGTTTTTTGGTATTACCAAATTTTAATTTTAGCATTGAAGATGGCCTTACAAATGAAAAATAAACACAAGACACCTTTTTATGATATTGTTATGATTATGGTTGGGTGTATGGACACCTAATTATAATTCGAGTTATAGTTATGTTATTGTTATATTTTTCTTACTGAGTTTGTCGACTTACAAATATTATTTGCATGTATAGGTAAGGGCAAAGGTAAGGTTGAGCAGCCGTGAGAGCGAACAGATGAAGATTGTACATGTTAGGGCAGTTTGGCATGGAGCGTACGGTCTTTGGGACAGCTGGACATATTTTGTACAGTCGCTAGGCGATAACTTTTGTACTATACACTGTGAAACTTTTGTAAATATTTTGTAAACAGGATCCCGATTCTATATATTTATGTTATTTTGGTATTTATAAATAATTAAATAAGATTTTAACTTATCACGATTTTCAATAAACTCGTTGATTAGCAATAAGCTGTACAATTAAGTTAAAAAATACGTTAACACTCTTAAACTAGTAGGGTGTTACAATGATGAACATGAAGAGAGAATAATGGGGAAGTGAGATTAAACTAAAAGGAATGGATATTTAATATTTAGAGTATCACTTTTTTCATCATCAATTTTAATTAAATGAAAATTAAAAAAAAAGAAAGAAAATAAACATTAAAGTGACAACACAAATTAAATCACACCTTTACAACACTTAAAAAATAATATAAATAGATATGATAATAACTTGAGATGTCACATGTTACAAAAATAGGACAATTTTTTTTTTATACAAAATATAGTACACGACAATATACGAAATAAAAAAAAAAGACAGTATAAAAGTAAATATTATCGTATAATAGTAAAAAAGAAAGAAAATAGGAAAAAACAGTAAAAAATGTAACTTTTCCTATAATGAACGACCTTTAAGAGACCACAACGAATCATACAAGGCCAAATTGAGAAATTGAAGACACCAACATTAAAAACTAGCACACATCAGTCAAACGGTCCCAAATAGAGGTTAAAGGTTGAGAAGCAGAAGTTTTTAGTTGCTCTGATACCATGTTAGAATTTAAGATTAAAGTGCATCGTTTCCATCTTCAAACCAATTGACAATAAGAGAAATAGCTCATTCATCATATATATAATTTTTCTATGCATTAATAATATGGGACTATTTTTAATAATATTTTGAAAACACCAAACCTTTAATTAACTCAATGATACTAAACAATAATTATCAAAGGTAAAAAAATTGTCTGAATATTTATTCTCATTCTTGAGTGCTTTTGTGGATATGCTTTGTCAGTGCTTTTTAGAATATATAGTGTCGGTAAAAGTGACTTTTGTCAACACTATTCGGATTGACATAAGCCAAAGTAGGGGCGTTCATTGGATAACATCTAATGTTTTTAGGGCTATCTAGATCCGATCTAATTATATATTGGATGATAAATTTTACCATCCGATCCGATTCAATTAATTTTAGTCATCCAATCGATCCAATATCTATTGGATGTTGGATTGGATCGGTTCTATCTATTGGATGTATTTCAAATATATTAATTATTGGTTTAATTTGAGTTTATCTAATATTTTAGACCTAGTATTTTTTATATCGGATCAGATCCATTCAATATTTTAGGTCCAAAAATTAGTAAAATTTTAATGTTAATTTTCATATATAAATATATATTTTACGTATAACAATATAAAATCTAATTAGTCATCTAAACTAAATAAAAAATAATAATTAGTTTGATTAGATGTTGGAAGTATTAGAGTTTTAGACACCTCATCTAATATCAGTCCAATTCAATTGGATACTTAAAAATAACACCCAATCTGATTCGATTATAATTAGAAATCTAATGTTTGACGGTCGGTTGTAATATGGTCAGTCAATTATTATTGGATTGGATCAATTTATGGACACTCCTAAGCAAAGCAAAAGTGTACTTTAGTGGCATCTTTCACCAAAAACGTTGGCAAAATTCATTTTTACCTTTAAAAATCAAGATTTTTCCCAGGTATATATTTGTAAAAAGTGCCGTTAAAAGTTACTTTTGTTGATGCACTTCTCTAAAGTATGAGGAAAAGTTTTGTTTCTTGTAGTCTTGGTTGGAATTTTAAAGTTTTGTAATAATAATGGTCATTTCATTGTATTGTAATCCTAAGCAGGAATAATAAAGCCAGTTGTAATTGTTAGAAACTAATAAAATATAATTAAAAATATTTTTTTTACTTTTTTATTTTTATTAAATTTTTAATATTTAAAATAATTAAACTAATGACATTTTTGTCATCTTAAATCAAATATGGTGCTATTGCTATTCCCATTACAATACAATAAAACAAAGATCACCGTAATGTTTTGGGAAGACAACAAATAATGTTTCTGTGCATATGATTTGAAGTTTATTGGGCTGAAAAAACAAAAAAAGTAAAATCGCTGGAATTTTGTGATACTATCGAATTTCAGAAATATCCCCTCAACTTTTTACGCAGTAGGTCTAATCACTTTTTTTCGTCAGTTATGTGAGAGAATTCATGCTTTAATTAATTTTTTTTAAAAAAACTAATCATGAAAAATACTAGTAAACTTTTTAAGGTAAGAGTTTGTGTAGTTTGAGAAATATTTTTAAGAGGGTCTTGCTTAATACCACCTAAAAAAATGTCATTTTGGATTGATTAGCTATACCTTATTAAAATTAGGAAAATTTACATGGTATACTAACTTTTGCTATTTTTTTACAAAAATACTGTCAGGCGGTATTTTTTACTTTTTTACTGTGTTTTTTTATAAGTTTCATACTGCAGTATACGGTTTTAAGTTTTCACTGGTATTCTACTAGTGTTTTACTGGTGTTCTACTATTGTTTTGAGTTGTTATGCTTTGTGTTTTACTAGTGTTTTATAAAAACACAGTATTTTTAAAAAGATTTTCGTGTAACAGTATTTTTGTAAAAGTTAATTCAAATTCCAATATTTTTGTAAGTTTCCCTTAAAATTATTACATTGGCATGTTCAGGGCCGAGCTAGGATTATATAATAGGGGGCAACATCAAATAACACAAATAAAATTAATTGGAGATTTTGGTGACTAAAACTCATTTTTAAGGAGTGCATGTCCATAAAAAATAGAGTAAATACTATTTTAGACTCTGTGTTTTGCAAAAATTACTAATTGGACCTTTTGTTTTGTTAAATGATAAAATAGACCCTGAACTGATTTTTTGTCAAAATAAAATTTAATAATAATCTGATCTAAATGTATTATGAAAAAACTATTTACATTTTCTGTATCTGTTCGCGTTAGGAATTGTCTTCAAGTTGGTTATATCAAAAAAAGAAGTTATCGAAAATTAAGCTCAGGGTCCTATTTTTACTATTTTGGAAAATACAGGGTCCATTTTGTCATTTAATATAACAGAAAGTCCAATCGCGATAATTTTTACAAAATACAGCGTCCAAAATAATGTTTACTCAAAAAAAGTATTATATTTTTAATTTTTGAAAATATTTTATACAATAAACTATAAAATATGAATCAAGAAATTAAAATAAAAATACACTGATAATAAGGTTAAAAAACTAAAGTATCATTATATCAAAATTTACTTGTAATTTTTAAAATGGAAAAGAATAAGAGATGTGTCCATTAGTATAAAGAATGTTATATTTTGTATATTCGATTGATATTATACAAATTTATATATATTTGTAATTAAGATATGTAGACATATTATTGAAAAATTTTATAGTACACTGATGCATTCTTGGAGAATTTTTTATTTAATTTTTTTTACGGTCGTGTATATTGTCATTATTTAAGACATTCTGTAAAATTTTGATAAATTCAGGAAAAATTAAAATACTGAAAACATGGTTCAAAGAGTTTGTTGCACTCGCACGTATCTCTTTTATTTTATACGCGTATGAAATAGACTGTTTGAACACTGTTTTCTACATTGTAAATTATTCTAAATTTATCAAAATTTTACTGAATATCTCAAATAACTATAATATACAGAACTATAAAAAATAAGGAGCTTTTTCATTTTGACACTTTATAATAATTTTTTTTTTTGTATTTTTACGGAATTCTACATAGAAACTCTTATTGCAACTAGTGCTGCAATCTAAATTACAACAAAACATCGTATAGAAACCCCTACTGCAACTAGCGCTGCAATCACTTTAGAAACCCAAACCGTAAATTTGAAAAAAAAATAAAAAAAATAATATATAAAGTAATTCCCCAAAAAATAATTAAATTAAAATATTCTCCTGAATACCAAAAGGGAAATTTGAATTTATATGCTTAAATAATTAAAAAAATTTATTATTATACCAAAAATTTACACCATAAAAAAACTATACTTTTTTTTTAAAACCCCAAAAATACCCCCCTCACAATTCTCTCTCTCTGCATCATCTCTCTCTCTCTATCTCTCTCAGCCAACTCTCTCTCTCTCTCTCTCTCTCTCTCTCTCTCTCTCTCTCTCTCTCTCTCTCTCTCTCTCTCTCTCTCTCAACTCACAGTCGACCCCAACGCCACCCGAACCCAAACCCCATCCCCATCGGACCCAAACGCCACCCACTCTCGGACCCAAACGCCACCCACTCTCGGACCGAAACCCACTCTTTCTTCCTCTCTCTCTCTCAAATCGCAGAAAAAAAAAAAGTTTCAGAGCCGATGGTCGGACCTTGGGGTCCGATGGGGTCCGACCAATCGGACCCATCGGACCCCAAGGTCCGACCATTGGACCTTTCTCTTCCTCTCTCTCTCAAATCGAAGAAAGAAAAAAAAAATTTCACAGCCTGGTCGGACCTTGGGGTCCGATGGGGTCCGACCAATCGGACCCATCGGACCTCTTTCATCCTCTCTCTGAAATCTGAAGGAAAAAAAAAAGAAAAAAAGAAAAGTCCCACAGCCGAAGGTTTCGTGGGTGGCGTTTGGGTCCGAGAGTGGGTGGCGTTTGGGTCCGATGGGGATGGGGTTTGGGTTCGGGTGGCGTTGGGGTCGACTGTGAGTTGAGAGAGAGAGAGAGAGTTGGCTGAGAGAGATAGAGAGAGAGATGATGCAGAGAGAGAGAGAGAATTGTGAGGGGGGTATTTTTAGGGTTTTGAAAAAAAAAAGTATAGTTTTTTTATAGTGTAAATTTTTGGTATAATAATAAATTTTTTTAATTATTTAAGCATATAAATTCAAATTTCCCTACCAAAATAGATAAGTGATACATTTATGCACTCCTTTTAGAATGTATTATAAAAGCACTTTTTATTTTATATTTAATTTAAATAAAAAGAATAAAAAAGACACAATTATACAATATTGAATTTTCATTTTAAAAAAATATTATAATTTTACACCTAGATATACATATAATATTTTTTTGAATAGCCCCTTTAGCCTTATATATACCTTGGCCTCAATTTCATGAAAGTAAGTTTGCTATGTATAATGAAATTTTGAAAATAGAGGGGGGCATGGCCCTATAGCCTTATATATTCACTCGTTCTTTTTATTATACAAGATTGGATTAGACATCTTAATTTATTTAATATTTAAATATGTTGGGATAACTAATCCAACTAATTCTATCTATCTGGCATTACTTATCCCATACAAGTGAGAGTTTTCTTTTATCATTTTTGTAATTTTAATAAAAGAATTATTACAAATTTATTTATATTGTTTTATCAAAAACTTATTCATTAGAATTAGTGAAAATATATAATTTTAAATTATCATATGTTAACGCAGATTTTTGTTAACTAATAATAAGCCTTTTTCGTAATAAATTTAACACATAAATAATAAGGAATAAATAGAGTACAAATAGTATATCAATAACATTAGATATTTCTACGTGGTTTTGCAGTTAAATCTGTTGGGAATATTTTACTAGGATCTAGATTTACTAACAAGTATGTTTCATTAACATCCTAAATATGAATTCTCTAAAACAATGAAATAAACACATAAGGGTTTAATAAAACCTTACATTGATTGCAGCAGAATAATATGACTCCTTCCGTTCAAGATCGCTAGCCCTTGATTGCTTTCTGTAGCAGAACATTATCAAGATTTGAAACTGGATCTCTTTCTCTCCTTCAGGTTTGGTTACCACCGTCTTACTCACTATGATTGACTACTTGACTTGCTACGTGTGGGCATGGCACTCATTCACTATGGGTTCGAATAGGTGAAGAACAATGAAGGAGGTTTGAATCACTAAGGAAGGAACTCTCTCATCTAGATTTGGTTGAATAGTCAAGTTGACAAAAGTTGGATGAGTGAGAGTATCATGTTCCTTTTATAGTGTTTCAACTAGTGCTTAGGGTTGAATTATATGGATTAAAACAGAATAAAATATTAGGCAAAAATAACTTATTGGCCGTACACTTCAAAGGGCCAAACTCTAGTTAGATTTTTGCCACTTTATTTTAACCACTTATTCTTCTTTTCTGTAAAGACCGCCTATGAATAGTACTTTATATATTATTAATTATTTAAGGTTTATGTATTAATAATTATGATGTGCATATTTTAGAAATATATTTTATATAACATATGTGTTTTTATGCTATTTTATATTTAATTACCTAGTTTCTCTGATTGTGTTCGGAAGCTGTGGAAAGCGACGTTGGGCCTAGAAAGTTGCATTTTATAATTTAGAATATTATCGGGGTATTATAGTTAGGTTTTAGAGGTGTTGATAATTGGTCGGGAATAGTAATGTCTTAAATGCCCTTGGTAGTATTTAACCTTTAGTTTGAGAAAAAGGGCAAATTAGTAAATTGCCAAGGAAGGTTTGTTTTTGTCTTATTTGCCTTTATTTAAATCTGAAATTTAAACTTTTCCTTTAAGAAGAAAAAGAAGAAAAAGTCAAAGTCAAGTGTTCTTGGTGTGAAAAGAAAAACCTAGAAAAATTCACTTCTCTCTTTCCTCTCTCTCTCTCGAATTGGTAGGAACCAGCACTAAGCTGGGATTTTTCTTGTTCAATTCACCTAGTTGATGTTGTAATTGAAGCTCTAATCCAAGGTAACCCTTGTTGCTTGCTTCCTTTGTTATTCTCTAATTTTGTTTTAAGTTATGTTGGTAGTCTTGGGTTTTAAAGGGGCTGTGGGGGTGCTTTTGGTTTATTCTCTTTTCTGGAGTTAGGTAGTGATGGTTTTTAGTGTTTAGAGCTTAGTTAGTTAGTTATTTTGAAGTTGGTTTGGAGATTTAGTTAAAGAGCTCAAGTTGGAGCTCTAATGGTGATTTGAGAAATTGTGTGAATTGTGGTGTTTTGCTGCTTGGATTTGGTTTAAAATATTGTATACAGGTATTCTGGAAAGTATTGGAAAATTTGGGGATGAATTGAGATTGTAGGGTTGGAATTTTGGTTCCCCATTAACCGAATTCGGTTCTGGAGCTCGTGTCAACCTGGCCGACCGGTTGGTCCCAGGAACCGGACTTCCGGTTGGGGAACCGGCCTGCCGGTTGGGGTTTTTTCCCGAACCCTAGTTTTTCCTGTTTTTAAGTATTTTAGGGTATTGGCACCCTTTTCATCGATAGGGTTAAGCTTAGTTTGTATTTTAATTCCCCGATAAGTATTTAGCGAGTCTCTCATCGAATTTTGAATATTATGGTTTAGGGCCCTGTAAAACGTCGAGCTGCACTTCCACTCAGGCTGACCGGCACACTTGAGCAAGGAACGAGGTAAGATAGCGTAAGAATATATATATGAATGTTTATGCTTGTTTTGGATATTAATGTAATTACGGTGTTACCAACACGAGCACTTTGGGTACGTCGTGTTCGTGGTACAACACTTAGTAATTCTTGGGAGTACAGTTAGGGCTCTACCAACACAAGTACAGAGTTGGTACTTTAGTGCATTTGGTATAGTAGTCGTACTACCTTTAAGAACGTTCTTAATCATTTGGTGAGCTTCGTTGTTAGGCTCAGGGCAGCTTGATCATAAAGCTGGCATCGTGCTACTTTTATTCTTTCTTGCATATCTTACTGAGTCTGTTGACTCATCAGTTTGCTACCTTGTGTAGGTAAAGGAAAAGCAAAGCTGGAGGAACAGTGAGGTGGAACTCGGCATGATTGTACATATTGCGGCAGTGCAACCTGGAGGGTTTCGATTTATATATATATTTTGGAGTCTGTATTTTGAATATGCATGTCCGCAAAACTTTTAAAAAAAAAAATATATAGTAAAGTACTTTTAACCTAAATTTTGATATTCGGGATCCCGATCCATATGGTTATTGATATATAAATTATTAAAAATTAATTTCCAAGTTTGTTTTTATTAAAATACGGGCGTTACAGTTTGGTATCAGAGCCACCGGGTTGTTCACTGAAGACCGTCAAGATATGTACAATCAAGGCCAGTGTCGAGTTCAACTCACGGTTCCGTAAGCTTTATTTCTTTTTGCAAACTGTTTTAAGATATGTGGTGTTGTATATATGATTAAATAAATATTAATTGCGGTCCTGAAATATTTGACCACTGTCTAACCTACGTGCCTTGTGGGTTCGCAGGCTAAGTCCTAAGTAATGGACGACCAGCGAAACGTTAGAAGGCAGGGTGAATTGGTTGAGACCGGAGGTGGTCGGGGTGGTAGAAATCCCCAAAACCCCCGTGGACGCGGTAGAGGCCGCGGTCGAGTCCCGAGAGGTGGACAAGAGAATCCACCTCAGGCCCCTGTTGATTGGGAGCAAAGGTTTGCTGAGATGCAAACTAGAATTGAGCAACAAGAAGAAGAGATCCGGCGACTCAGGCAACGGGATGCCCCTGTTGAGCCTCCCCTGCAACCGCCGCATTGCAGTTCCTGCAGCCCCTGCGGTGCCAGCTGAGCAACATGTTGCTGGTAACCGCATGGAACCTTTGTATGAGAGATTTAGAAAGCAAGCGCCTCCAGTATTTTTGGGAGGCCCTGATGTGTTAAAAGCTGAGCAGTGGTTGACTGTTATTGAGAAAATATTGAACTTTATGGGAGTTGCTGGAAATGATAGGGTGGCATGTGCCACGTTCCAATTTCAGGAGGATGCCCTGATTTGGTGGGAAATGGTATCCCTTACTAGGGATGTAACTAGAATGACCTGGGAAGAGTTCCGAGAATTGTTTAATGCCAAGTATTACAACGAGGCAGTCCGCAGTGCAAAGCGGAAGGAATTTATAGAGTTGGTACAAGGTGAGGGAATGTCAGTGACCGAGTATACCACCAAGTTTGACCGCTTGGCCAAGTTGGCCTCCGGAATTGTACCAACAGATTTCAGCAAGAAAGAAAAATATTTGGTCAAGCCGAATGCCAAAATCAGACATGACTTGGTTATTACAACAAGTGATACCACAACCTATGCAGAAATGGTTGATAAGGCTCTTCGAGCTGAAGGAGCAGTTAAATTTTTACAAGAAACCCGAGAGTCTTCTGGTGTTGGTAGGGCTACTACTCTCCCTATATCGGGTCCTGAGAAAGAGAGTGGGGGTTCCACTTTTGAACAGAAGAAAAGAACTTTTCCATCTTCGGGGAGTTCAGGGCAAGATAAAAGGTTTCGAGGAAACCAGAATAGAGGAGGACGTCAGACTTATTCTTATCCTGAGTGTCCGCGTTGCAAGAAGCATCATCCCGGGGTTTGTAACCGGAGAGCCTGTTTTCAGTGTGGTTCGGTGGGACATCTCAGGAAAGACTGCCCTCAGTTGAAGAAAGAGGAACCAAAGCCCGAGGTCAAACCTGTGCCTGCACCCGCTCGTGTTTTTGCTATAACTCAGGCAGATGCTGCTGCCAGTCCTTCAGTAGTTACAGGTCAGCTTCTAATCAATGGTTTTGTTTATACTGTTTTATTTGATTCGGGTGCTACTCGGTCTTATGTATCATCAAGACTTCTTGATCAATTTGATAGACCTAGTGAGATTCTCGAGACGGGGTTTGGAACCCTGTTGCCTAATGGGGAAGTAATTATTTCAAGAAAGTGGATTAGATCAGTAATAATTAGAGTTGAGGATAGAGAATTGAGTGCTGATCTCGTAGAGTTACCACTGGCCGAATTTGATATTATACTTGGTATGGACTTTTTGTCCAAATACTCTGCTAGTATTGATTGTAAACGAAAAATGGTGACTTTTGAACCGGAAAATGAGGAACCTTTTGTTTTTGTTGGCTCGGTCCAAGGTTCTCGTGTCCCTAGAATCTCAGCACTGAAAGCTAGGGATTTATTACGAGATGGATGTGTTGGATTTCTCGCAGTGGTAGTGGATTCCAGTAAACCTGTGTTACTTGGGCCAGAAGAAGTTAATGTGGTTAAGGAATTCCTGGATGTATTTCCAGAGGAATTGCCGGGATTACCACCTCAGCGTGAGATAGATTTCATCATTGATTTAATCCCTGAGGCAGAACCTGTTTCAAAGGCACCCTACCGAATGGCACCTGCTGAATTAAAAGAACTAAAGATACAACTCCAAGGGATGCTGGATCTAGGGTTTACTCGGCCTAGTGTGTCACCTTGGGGAGCCCCTGTGCTATTTGTGAAGAAGAAAGATGGAACTCTTCGAATGTGTATCGATTACCGGGAGCTGAATAAGTTAACCATTAAGAATAAATATCCTCTGCCCAGAATTGACGATTTGTTTGACCAACTTCAGGGCAAGACTGTATTCTCAAAAATTGACTTGAGGTCTGGGTATCATCAATTGAGAATTCGAGAAGAGGATATCCCGAAGACAGCTTTTCGAACCAGGTATGGTCACTATGAATTCCTGGTTATGTCTTTTGGGTTAACAAATGCTCCGGCAGCTTTTATGGATCTCATGAATAGGGTATTCAAGGACTTCCTCGATAATTTTGTAATTGTATTTATCGATGATATTCTTGTATACTCTCGGTCAGAAGCAGAGCATGAGCAACATCTTCGAATGGTTCTGCAGCGACTTAGAGATCATAAACTCTATGCAAAGTTCAAAAAGTGTGAGTTTTGGCTGTCACAAGTGTCTTTTCTGGGGCATATTGTTGGAAAAGATGGAATCATGGTTGATCCAGGAAAGATCGAAGCGGTGAAGAATTGGCCTAGACCTAAAACAGTCACTGAAATTCGAAGTTTTCTCGGTTTAGCGGGTTATTATCGGCGTTTTGTGGAAGGATTTTCCAAAATTGCCATGCCGTTATCTGAGTTAACCAGGAAGAATCAGCGATTTATATGGTCAGATAAGTGTGAAAAGAGTTTTCAAGAGCTGAAGCAACGATTGATTACAGCTCCTGTTCTAGCCTTGCCTTCTGATCAAGAAAAGTTTGTGGTGTATTGTGATGCTTCTAGGCAGGGTTTAGGCTGTGTGTTGATGCAAGCAGATAAAGTCATAGCTTATGCTTCTCGGCAACTGAAAGATTATGAGCAGCGTTACCCAACTCACGACCTAGAACTTGCAGCAGTGGTGTTCGCCCTGAAAATTTGGCGACATTACTTGTATGGTGAAAGGTGTGAGATCTATACTGACCACAAGAGTCTCAAGTATTTCTTCACTCAGAAGGATTTGAATATGAGACAGAGAAGGTGGTTAGAATTGGTGAAAGACTATGACTGTGAAATCCTATATCATCCTGGAAAGGCAAATGTTGTGGCTGATGCCTTAAGCAGAAAAGGACCTGATCAGATATCTAACATGGTTATGATTTCCTCTCAGCTAGCCTCGGAAATGACTAGAGCAAGCATTGAGTTGGTGACTGAGGAATTATTTAATCTGACACTTCAGTCAGATTTGTTGGAAAGAATCAGAATGGCTCAGTTAGAAGATTCAGAATTGACTAAGATTCGAGAAGATGTCTTAGCAGGCAAAGCCAAGGAATTTTCCATTGCTGACAATGGGATGCTGTTATTTAAGGCACGAGTGTGTGTCCCTGATTTTAATGAACTTAAGAAGGAAATTTTAGAAGAAGCTCATACTACCCCTTATTCGCTACATCCCGGAACCACCAAAATGTATCAAGATTTGAAGCCCTATTTCTGGTGGTATGGGATGAAGAAGGATGTAGTGGACTATGTCACTAAATGCCTAACCTGTCAGCAAGTCAAAGCCGAGCATCAACGACCGGCAGGGTTACTTCAACCATTACCACTTCCGGAATGGAAGTGGGAAGACATTGCAATGGACTTTGTGGTTGGATTGCCTAGAACCACAGGGATGTACGACTCAGTTTGGGTCGTGGTGGATCGTTTTACAAAGTCAGCACATTTCTTACCTGTTAAGGTAACCTATTCAGTGGATCAGTATGCTGATTTGTATGTGAAAGAAATTGTTCGTCTTCATGGGGTACCGAAATCAATCGTTTCAGATAGGGATCCTAAATTTACCTCAAAGTTTTGGATGAGTTTGCAAAAGGCTATGGGAACTAATTTGAAGTTCAGCACAGCCTTTCATCCTCAAACAGATGGTCAATCTGAACGAACCATCCAGATACTTGAGGACTTGTTACGAGCTTGTGTTATGGACTTTGGAGGGTCATGGAGTAAGTATTTGCCTCTGATTGAATTCTCCTATAATAATAGCTATCAAAGTACCATAGGAATGGTTCCCTATGAGCTGCTCTATGGAAGAAAGTGTCGTTCCCCAATTCATTGGGACGAAACAGGAGAACGAAAATACTTAGGCCCTGAATTAGTCCAGAAAACGAATGAAGCAATAGACAAGATCAAAGCTCGAATGCTTGCTTCTCAAAGCAGGCAGAAAAGTTATGCAGACCCCAAGCGACGGGATGTTACATTCCAACCTGGTGATCATGTCTTTTTGCGTGTATCCCCGATGAAGGGAGTCAGACGTTTTGGAAAGAAAGGTAAACTGAGCCCTAGGTTTATTGGACCTTTTGAAATTCTGGAAAAAGTTGGACAAGTTGCTTATAGGTTGGCTTTACCTCCTTCCTTATCAGCAGTGCATAGCGTGTTTCATGTTTCCATGCTGAGGAAGTATGTGTCTGATCCAATGCATGTTCTGAGTTACGAAGCACTAGAATTGCAACCTGATTTATCATATGACGAACAACCAGTGCGAATTCTAGATAAAAAAGGAAAAGGTTCTCCGAACCAAAACCATATCATTGGTCAAGGTACTTTGGAGGAACAGTAAAGTGGAAGAGGCCACTTGGGAATTGGAAGCTGATATGAGGAGCCAGTATCCTGAGTTATTCAGGTAGATTTTGGGGGCGAAATCCTTTTAACGGGGGGATAATTGTAAAGACCGCCTATGAATAGTACTTTATATATTATTAATTATTTAAGGTTTATGTATTAATAATTATGATGTGCATATTTTAGAAATATATTTTATATAACATATGTGTTTTTATGCTATTTTATATTTAATTACCTAGTTTCTCTGATTGTGTTCGGAAGCTGTGGAAAGCGACGTTGGGCCTAGAAAGTTGCATTTTATAATTTAGAATATTATCGGGGTATTATAGTTAGGTTTTAGAGGTGTTGATAATTGGTCGGGAATAGTAATGTCTTAAATGCCCTTGGTAGTATTTAACCTTTAGTTTGAGAAAAAGGGCAAATTAGTAAATTGCCAAGGAAGGTTTGTTTTTGTCTTATTTGCCTTTATTTAAATCTGAAATTTAAACTTGTCCTTTAAGAAGAAAAAGAAGAAAAAGTCAAAGTCAAGTGTTCTTGGTGTGAAAAGAAAAACCTAGAAAAATTCACTTCTCTCTTTCCTCTCTCTCTCTCTCGAATTGGTAGGAACCAGCACTAAGCTGGGATTTTTCTTGTTCAATTCACCTAGTTGATGTTGTAATTGAAGCTCTAATCCAAGGTAACCCTTCTTGCTTGCTTCCTTTGTTATTCTCTAATTTTATTTTAAGTTATGTTGGTAGTCTTGGGTTTTAAAGGGGCTGTGGGGGTGCTTTTGGTTTATTCTCTTTTCTGGAGTTAGGTAGTGATGGTTTTTAGTGTTTAGAGCTTAGTTAGTTAGTTATTTTGAAGTTGGTTTGGAGATTTAGTTAAAGAGCTCAAGTTGGAGCTCTAATGGTGATTTGAGAAATTGTGTGAATTGTGGTGTTTTGCTGCTTGGATTTGGTTTAAAATATTGTATACAGGTATTCTGGAAAGTATTGGAAAATTTGGGGATGAATTGAGATTGTAGGGTTGGAATTTTGGTTCCCAGACCAGAACCGGAATTCCGGTTCCTGGGAGCCTGTGTCAACCGGTCGACCGGTTGGTCCCAGGAACCGGACTTCCGGTTGGGGAACCGGCCTGCCGGTTGGGGTTTTTCCCGAACCCTAGTTTTTCCTGTTTTTAAGTATTTTAGGGTATTGGCACCCTTTTCATCGATAGGGTTAAGCTTAGTTTGTATTTTAAATCCCCGATAAGTATTTAGCGAGTCTCTCATCGAATTTTGAATATTATGGTTTAGGGCCCTGTAAAACGTCGAGCTGCACTTCCACTCAGGCTGACCGGCACACTTGAGCAAGGAACGAGGTAAGATAGCGTAAGAATATATATATGAATGTTTATGCTTGTTTTGGATATTAATGTA
Organism: Cannabis sativa; assembly: GCF_029168945.1. Classification (NCBI taxonomy): domain Eukaryota; kingdom Viridiplantae; phylum Streptophyta; class Magnoliopsida; order Rosales; family Cannabaceae; genus Cannabis; species Cannabis sativa. The sequence goes on along the minus strand of NC_083607.1, from coordinate 49,908,199 downwards.
ATTACGGTGTTACCAACACGAGCACTTTGGGTACGTCGTGTTCGTGGTACAACACTTAGTAATTCTTGGGAGTACAGTTAGGGCTCTACCAACACAAGTACAGAGTTGGTACTTTAGTGCATTTGGTATAGTAGTCGTACTACCTTTAAGAACGTTCTTAATCATTTGGTGAGCTTCGTTGTTAGGCTCAGGGCAGCTTGATCATAAAGCTGGCATCGTGCTACTTTTATTCTTTCTTGCATATCTTACTGAGTCTGTTGACTCATCAGTTTGCTACCTTGTGTAGGTAAAGGAAAAGCAAAGCTGGAGGAACAGTGAGGTGGAACTCGGCATGATTGTACATATTGCGGCAGTGCAACCTGGAGGGTTTCGATTTATATATATATTTTGGAGTCTGTATTTTGAATATGCATGTCCGCAAAACTTTTAAAAAAAAAAATATATAGTAAAGTACTTTTAACCTAAATTTTGATATTCGGGATCCCGATCCATATGGTTATTGATATATAAATTATTAAAAATTAATTTCCAAGTTTGTTTTTATTAAAATACGGGCGTTACATTTTCAATAATACCATATTTTCCAATTCAACCTTATAAATGCCAAAACTATTTATTTAATAATTATAATTAATTACTAAATAAAATTTCCATTTATGTAATTTATTAATTAGACCATACAAAGTCTTTTAATTAACAAATTGACCCTAAAACCTATTTTCTTCACAATTAAGCCCTTGCTTAGTGAAAATTCTTAAATAAGACATAGTCTAATTTTAGAATTATAATTGATTAATTAAAATCAATTAACTGAGTCTGCAAGCAGTATTATCTCAACTAGTGAGTGGACCATGGGCTTATATAACCGGACTTCCAATAAGCAGATCTAGAATTTACCAAGTAAATTCCCTAACTTATTAATTCCTCATTGAACCACTATAGAACTTGTAATTGCATTCTCAGTTATATAGAACGCTCTATATAAACCACGATATAGATACGTTATAATTATCCATTGTTATAATCCTAATAGTCAAGGATCCTCCATAGATGATCTACACTGAATAGGGATAAATTTACCGTTCTACCCTTCAATGTATTTATCCTTAAAACACTTAGCTACCTATAAATGATATTTCAGTAAACTAATATAATTACTGAAATGAGATCTCAATCATTTATCTCTATTTAGCCAAGCTCGAAGGAAATTATCATTTCACTTTTATGTCCAGATAGAAGCTATATATTCCATATCTATGATTAGCGCTCCCACTTAATTGTACAATCATGTTCCCAAAATGTACGTATCACCCAGACCAAAAGGTAGGCTTAACTAACAAATCAAAGAACACAAATAACACTCTTGAGATCGAACCTAACCATGTTAGGATTAAGATCCATAGACCTAAGGTCAACTATTGATATTGACTTAGAAAGATATAACGGTAAGTTTATGATATCTTATCTAAGATCAATATCGGTCCCTTCCAATGTATAATCCATACATCCGATACTGGTAAACTATGCCAATACCCTGGAAAGGACATAACACTTATCCAAGGTGTAAGTATACCCACCGCTGATTATCATAACAGTATAAATCTAGTGAACTGATAAATCAGGGAATTAAACTTTTGAACATATAATCATGATTATATTTCACTGTGCTCACGACACTATAATCATGAACAAATACATATGTTCTGGACTTAATAGAATTTATACATTAAACATAATCATGAAATAAATCATGTGAACCATGCATGTAACGCCCTAATGCTAAGGCACGCTACAGTGCTTTTTCAATTATAGTGCAATCTTTGCTAATCAAAGAATTTTCTCGAAAAACGTGTCAAATTAAAACGTTTGTATTAAATATAAAACTTTGTAATATAGTAAAATATTTACAAGTGCCGGGATCCCGTTTTTCAAACTTTGTAAAATTTACTTTCTAAAATATACATTCCAAAATACACAAATTTACAGGTCGCACAACGACTTTCAAAATACATATCCCAGATGTCCCGAGACCGAACACTCCAGGTCGCGCTGCTTGACATGTACAATCTCACCCGAGCTCAGGTTCACTCCTGTTCAGCCTTCGCCTTTCCTTTACCTACACAAGGAAGCAGAAACTGTGAGTCAACAGACTCAGTAAGAAATGCATATAACATATCATATAATTTCCGACCTGTAAATAGGCGCCCATACACCTATTTACAGAGCTTAACAGATGAAAATGAACGTTCTAACTAGGATACGACCATGTACCATGTACCACATGCACTCAGTATACCTTCGTACTAGTGTAGGTAGGGTATGACCGCACCTTGAGTACTATCAAGTGTTGTACCACAAACACCTTGTACCTTCCCGTACAAGTGCTGGTAACACCATGACGTACTTCCAAACATCATACACCTTACCAATGCACTCCGTACCGCAACCGCACCGGTATTGGTAGTGTATGAATCACAACAAATAAGCATGTATACATATTAACACATACATACATTCAGATAATCACATCATACATTATACACAGTTCTTACCTGTTTTCCGAATTGAAGTGTGTTGGCCGACCTGAACGGAATTCTCGTGCTAGATGGATGTCCTAATCACATTTTGAAACCGGGTAAGTCACATGATTAAAAACCTATTCCCGAGAAACCCAAAACCAAAACCCTAGGTTCTGCTATGCTCTTAAATGGTTATTCTAACTCTGGAAATGGGGAAACACCCAACCGAGACATGGAAATGGCAAAAATTGAGAAAATGAAAGGCCCGGGAAACCCTGCCAAAACCGGCTAGCCGGTTTTTGTGGCCTTGCAAACCGGCTAGCCGGTTTGCACCAGTTTCCCCAAAGCATTTCATTCAATGCTCAATCTACCACCAAATGCCAAGAAACCTTCAAGAGTACCTAATTAGGGCATAAACAACATATTCCAGCCAGCAATTCACAGAACAAACCATTATAATTCAATTTGCCATTAAAGCTCAAAGCTTTGAACTCTAAACCTAGAATTGCACAAAACTTAAATGAACCATTAAAACCAGCAGCTAGGACTTAAAATCAACTCATCAAGACCCTAAAATTCGAACCCTAGGAAATTCAAACCTTAACAGCCCCTAATTTACAATTCCACATATTCAACCTAAACTTAAAACTTGAAAACTAAAGAAGGGTTTCATTAGAGCTTACCTTAGGTTGATTCCCCTTAATCTATGGCTGAAAACACAAGAAAAAGGGTAACTTGGCTGGGTTTCCTTCTGGTTTGAGAGGGGCCGAACACCAAGAGAGAGAAGAGAAATGATATTTTTCTTCAATTTCAATTTCTTTTCTTAATTTGCTTCCTTTCAAAGAGTATTTCCCTTTTACATTAATTAGGCTGAAATAATATAGGTGTCACCACCCAAGGCTGCCACCTAACACTCATTTAATCAATTTACTAAATGTCCAAAATGCCCTTAACCCAAAAACTAAGGCTTTTCTAAAGCTAGGGGTAAAATGGTCAAAATCCATAACCCCGCTCAATTCCGATAATTTATTTTCTCTAAAATATTTCCCACTAAGAAATAAGGTTCTAAACTTACCCATGTGATCAATCTAGCCATCCATCGCATTTTCCGTTGTCGCCGAGCAAAAATTACAAAAATAACATATTTCACATATAAGCTAAATAATACCCCTAGAGTTTAATAAAATCTCCGGAATTGAGAAATTATAACTCTAATACTTATTTCTAAATATTGAGGTCCACAATTAAATTAATTCACATATAATAATAAAATAATAAAAATTAGTGCTAATTTCCCTTACTAATCCAAATTACTAAAGCGGTCATTACAATTATCCTCCCGTTAATAGGATTTTGTCCTCGAAATCTAACCTGAATAGCTCTGGATGTTGAGTCCTCATATCCGAATCCAATTCCCAGGTGGCTTCTTCCACCTTACTGTTTCTCCAGAGCACCTTAACCAGTGCAATAGTCTTGTTCCGAAGAACTTTTTCCTTTCTATCCAAAATCTGTACAGGTTGTTCTTCATAGGTTAAATCTGGCTGCAGTTCAAGGGCTTCATAACTCAAGACATGAGTCGGGTCTGACACGTATTTTCTTAACATGGAAATGTGAAATACGTCATGAACAGCCGATAATGCTGGTGGTAAGGCTAGCTGATACGCTACCTGCCCGACCTTCTCAAGTATCTGAAATGGCCCAATGAACCTAGGGCTTAACTTACCCTTCTTCCCGAAGCGCCTAATACCCTTCATTGGTGAAACCCGCAGGAAAACATGTTCCCCTGCCTGAAATGTAACATCTCTGCGCTTCGGATCAACATAACTTTTCTGCCTGTTTTGAGAAGCAAGCATCCAAGCCTTGATCTTATCAATAGCTTCATTGGTCCTCTGCACTAACTCTGGACCCAAGTACTTCCTTTCTCCCGTCTTGTCCCAATGAATAGGAGAACGACATTTTCTACCATATAACATCTCATAGGGAGCCATTCCTATTGTACTCTGGTAGCTATTGTTGTAGGAGAATTCAATTAAAGGCAAGTACTTACTCCAAGAACCCTCAAAGTCCATGACACAGGCTCGCCGTAAGTCTTCCAAAATCTGAATAGTTCTTTCTGACTGACCATCAGTCTGAGGGTGAAAGGCTGTGCTAAACTTTAACTTGGTACCCATAGCCTTCTGAAGACTCACCCAAAACTTTGATGTAAACTTTGGATCCCTATCTGACACAATAGATTTAGGGGCTCCATGGAGACGAACTATCTCCTTCACATACAATTCAGCGTACTGATCCACTGAATATGTAACTTTCACTGGTAGAAAGTGAGCTGACTTTGTGAATCTATCCACGATGACCCATACTGAATCATACATCCCCGTAGTTTTAGGTAAACCAGTTACGAAATCCATTGCAATGTCCTCCCACTTCCATTCAGGAAGGATTAAAGGTTGCAGTAACCCTGCCGGCCTCTGATGTTCAGCTTTAATCTGCTGGCAGGTTAAACATTTGGACACGTAGTCCACCACATCTCTTTTCATCCCATACCACCAGAAGTAGGGTTTCAAATCCTGATACATTTTGGTGGTTCCCGGATGCAATGAATAAGGCGTGGTATGAGCTTCATCTAGTATCTCTCTCTTAAGCTCATCAACATTAGGAACACAAACTCGAGCTTTGTATAACAACATTCCACTGTTCGAGACTGAAAAGCCTCTAGGCCGACCAGCCATTACTTCGTCTCGAACCTTAATTAGCTCGGGATCTTCCAGTTGTGCCCTTCTAATTCTCTCCAACAGATCAGACTGAAGTGTTAAATTATGTAATTTTCCGACCACGAACTCAATCCTTGCACTAACCATTTCAGAGGCTAGTTGAGGGGTTATCATAATCGTGGTATAAAGTTGCCCGAGACCTTTTCTGCTCAAAGCATCGGCCACAACATTGGCTTTCCCAGGGTGAAACAGTATTTCACAATCGTAGTCCTTAACCAACTCCAACCACCTTCTTTGTCTCATATTCAAATCTTTCTGGGTGAAAAAGTATTTGAGACTCTTATGATCAGTATAAATCTCACACTTTTCACCGTAAAGATAATGTCGCCATATCTTTAAAGCAAAAACCACAGCAGCGAGCTCTAAATCATGAGTTGGATAACGCTGCTCATAATCTTTCAGTTGACGAGAGGCATAGGCTATGACTCTGTCAGCTTGCATCAGAACACATCCCAGACCCTGTCTGGACGCATCACAATAAACCACAAATTTCTCTTGATCTGATGGCAAAGCTAACACCGGAGCTGTTATCAAACGTTGCTTCAAATCCTGAAAGCTTGTTTCACACTTATCTGACCACACAAACCTCTGATTTTTCTTGGTCAATTCGGTTAGGGGCATAGAAAGTTTAGAAAATCCTTCGACGAAACGCCGATAATACCCTGCTAAACCGAGAAAACTTCGAACTTCCGTCACAGACTTGGGCCTCGGCCAGTTCTTCACTGATTCTACCTTGTTTGGGTCAACCATAATTCCATTCTTTCCAACAACATGACCCAGAAAGGACACCTCAGACAACCAGAATTCGCACATTTTGAACTTTGCATACAACTTGTGATTTCTAAGTCGCTGCAATACCATTCGAAGATGATGCTCGTGCTCCTCTTCCGACTAAGAGTATACAAGAATGTCATCGATAAACACTATAATGCAGTTATCGAGGAAATCCTTGAATACCCTATTCATAAGATCCATAAAAGCCGCAGGAGCATTAGTCAATCCGAATGACATTACCAGAAACTCATAGTGCCCATATCTGGTTCTAAAAGCAGTCTTCGGTATGTCCTCCTCTTGAATCCTCAATTGATGATAACCAGATCGCAAATCAATTTTCGAAAACACTGTTTTTTCCCTGAAGCTGATCGAACAGATCATCGATCCTGGGCAATGGGTACTTGTTCTTAATCGTTAGCTTGTTTAGTTCCGGATAATCGATACACATTCTGAGGGAACCATCCTTCTTTTTCACAAACAGAACCGGAGCTCCCCAGGGCGATACACTGGGTCGGATAAACCCAATGTCAAGCATCTCCTGAAGTTGCAACTTAAGCTCCTTGAGTTCTGCTGGAGCCATCCTATATGGAGCTTTAGACACAGGTTCGACTCCAGGTGCCAGATCAATTACAAAATCAATCTCTCGCTGTGGCGGCAATCCCGGCAACTCCTCGGGAAACACGTCAAGAAAATCTTTCACCACCTTGACTACTTCAGGCCCAAATGTTTCAGGTCTGCTGGAATCAAATACCACCGCTAGAAATCCTACACAACCATTGCATAGTAAATCCCTAGCCCTTAATACAGAAATAACCGGGATCCGAGACCCCTGAACTGATCCAACATAAACAAATGGATCTTCACCTTCTAGCTGAAAAAATCACCATTTTCCACCTACAATCTATACTTGCCGAATATTTGGATAGAAAATCCATTCCCAGTATAATGTCAAACTCAGTTAATTTCAATTCTATGAGGTCAGTACTCAATTCCCTATCTTCGATCCTAATTGGCATAGACCTAATACGCCTATTAGAGATAACCAATTCCCCGCTAGGCATTGGGGTTCCAAACCCTCTTTCAAAAATATCACAAGGCCTACCCAAAAGATCAATTATTCTTGTAGCTACATATGAGCGTGTAGCTCCCAAATCAAATAATACTGTAAACATTAAGTTGTTGACGGGAAGCTGACCTGTCACAACAGAAGGACTGGTTGCAGCATCAGCTTGGGTGATGGCAAACACTCGAGCAGAAACCGATTTCACCTCAGCTTTCAGCTCCTCTTTCTTTGCCTGGGGGCAATCTTTCTTGAAATGCCCCACCATGCCACACAGGAAGCATGTTTTCCGGTCACACTCTCCCGGATGATGTTTCTTGCACCGTGGACACTCAGGGTAAGAGTAACCCTGGCGTCCACCTCTGCCTTGGTTCCCATGGAACCGCTTATTTTGCCCCGAGCCACCAGAAGCTGGAACAACTTTTCTTTTCTGCTCAGTGGTGGAGTCACCACCATCCCTACCATAAACAGGAGTAGGAACAGTGGGGGTTCCACCAACACTCGGAGTCACCCGGGGCTCCTGAAGGAATTTCACTGCACCCTCGGCTCTCAAAGCCTTTTCAACCATCTCCGCATATGTAGTTGCCTCAGTAGTAGTAATAACCAGATCATGCCGAATCTTCGCATTCAAACCAGCCAGATATTTCTCTTTCTTACTGAAGTCAGTTGGCACAATTCCCGCTGCAAGCTTGGCCAGATGGTCAAACTTTGTCGTATACTCAGTAACCGACATTCCCTCAGTTTGAGTCAACTCAGTGAACTCTTTCCGCTTTGCACTATGGACTGCTTCGTTGTAATACTTGGAGTTAAACAACTCCTTGAATTCTTCCCAGGTCATCACTGTGACGTCTCGAGTGAGGGTTATCAACTCCCACCACACAAGAGCGTCCACCTGAAACTGGAAAGTGGCGCAGGTCACCCGGTCATTACCAACCACTCCCATAAAGTTGAGGATACGATCAATCACCGAAAGCCACTGCTCGGCCTTCATCACATCAAGACCTCCCAGAAACACTGGAGGTGCCTGCTTCCGGAACCTTTCGTACAACAGCTCCATACGGTTGCCAACAACAGGTTGTTCTGCTGGCACCGCAGGAACTGCAACGACCTGAACCACTTGAGGAGGCACGGCAGGAGGACCCTGCTGCCTCAATCTTTGAATCTCTTCATCTTGTTGGCGGATTCTATCTTGCATCTCCGCAAATCTTTGCTCCCAGTCAGGAGGAGCTTGAGGTGGATTTACAAGGCGACCACCCTGACCTCTGCCACGGCCACGGCTGTGACCACGAGGATTTTGGGGATTCCTCTGACCGCCTCCGGTCTCAACCATATCACCCTGACTTCTTGCATTTTGCAGGGCGTCCATTTAATAGGACTTAGCCTGCGAATCCATAAGCCAGGCAGGTTAGACAGCGATCAAAACTTAACACCGCTCTTAATAACTTAAGGGCAACACACTTTTTTTTAAAATAATTAATTAAAATCTAATATGCTTCCTAACATGCTTTCACATTCACATTTATTTAAAGTACTAAACAAGTACGGGCTTACTGAACCGTGAACCGAGCTTTCTCTGATGAAGATTGTACATGTCTTAGCAAGTTTCGGTAGACAAACCTGGCGGCACTGATACCAAAATTGTAACGCCCTAATGCTAAGGCACGCTACAGTGCTTTTTCAATTATACTGCAATCTTTGCTAATCAAAGAATTTTCTCGAAAAACGTGTCAAATTAAAACTTTTGCATTAAATATTAAACTTTGTAATATAGTAAAATATTTACAAGTACCGGGATCCCGTTTTTCAAACTTTGTAAAATTTACTTTCTAAAATATACATTCCAAAATACACAAATTTATAGGTCGCACAACAACTTTCAAAATACATATCCCAGATGTCTTGAGACCGAACATTCCAGGTCGCGCTGCTTGACATGTACAATCTCACCCGAGCTCAGGTTCACTCCTGTTCAGCCTTCGCCTTTCCTTTACCTACACAAGGAAGGAGAAATTGTGAGTCAACAGACTCAGTAAGAAATGCATATAACATATCATATAATTTCCGACCTATAAATAGGCGCCCATACACCTATTTACAGAGCTTAACAGATGAAAATGAACGTTCTAACTAGGATACGACCATGTACCATGTACCACATGCACACAGTATACCTTCGTACTAGTGTAGGTAGGGTATGACCGCACCTTAAGTACTATCAAGTGTTGTACCACAAACACCTTGTACCTTCCCGTACAAGTGCTGGTAACACCATGACCTACTTCCAAACATCATACACCTTACCAATGCACTCCGTACTGCAACCGTACAAGTGTTGGTAGTGTATGAATCACAACAAATAAGCATGTATACATATTAACACATACATACATTCAGATAATCACATCATACATTATACACAGTTTTAACTGTTTTCCGAATTGAAGTGTGTTGGCCGACCTGAACGGAATTCTCGTGCTAGATGGATGCCCTAATCACATTTTGAAACCGGGTAAGTCACATGATTAAAAACCTATTCCCGGGAAACCCAAAACCAAAACCCTAGGTTCTGCTATGCTCTTAAAGGGTTATTCTAACTCTGGAAATGGGGAAACACCCAACCGAGGCATCGAAATGGCAAAAATTGAGAAAATGAAAGGCCCGGGGAACCCTGTCAAAACCGGCTAGCCGGTTTTTGTGGCCCTGCAAACCGGCTGCAAACCGGCTAGCCGGTTTGCACCAGTTTCCCCAAAGCATTTCATTCAATGCTCAATCTTCCACCAAATGCCAAGAAATCTTTCTGAGTACCTAATTAGGGCATAAACAACATATTCCAGCCAGCAATTCACAGAACAAACCATTATAATTCAATTTGCCATTAAAGCTCAAAGCTTTGAACTCTAAACCTAGAATTGCACAAAACTTAAATCAACCATTAAAACAAGCAGGTAGGACTTAAAATCAAATCATCAAGACCCTAAAATTCGAACCCTAGGCAATTCAAACCTTAACAGCCCCTAATTTACAATTCCACATATTTAACCTAAACTTAAAACTTGAAAACTAAAGAAGAGTTTCATTAGAGCTTACCTTAGGTTGATTCCCCTTGAATCTATGGTTGAAAACACAAGAAAAATGGTAACTTGGTTGGGTTTCCTTCTGGTTTGAGAGGGGCCGAACACCAAGAGAGAGAAGTGAAATGATATTTTTCTTCAATTTCAATTTCTTTTCTTAATTTGCTTCCTTTCAAAGAGTATTTCCCTTTTACATTAATTAGGCTGAAATAATATAGGTGTCACCACCCAAGGCTGCCACCTAACACTCATTTAATCAATTTACTAAATGTCCAAAATGCCCTTAACCCAAAAACTAAGGCTTTTCTAAAGCTAGGGGTAAAATGGTCAAAATCCATAACCCCGCTCAATCCCGATAATTTATTTTCTCTAAAATATTTCCCACTAAGAAATAAGGTTCTAAACTTACCCATGTGATCAATCTAGCCATCCATCGCATTTTCCGTTGTCGCCGAGCAAAAATTACAAAAATAACATATTTAACATATAAGCTAAATAATACCCCTAGAGTTTAATAAAATCTCCAGAATTGAGAAATTATAACTCTAATACTTATTTCTAAATATTGGGTTCCACAATTAAATTAATTCACATATAATAATAAAATAATAAAAATTAGTGCTAATTGCCCTTACTAATCCAAATTACTAAAGCGGTCATTACAATGCAACATAAAATGCAGTTTCTGATCTTTATTAATTAGTAAATCTGATTATATTGAAATGGATTTTATTTATGGCACAAAACCCAACAAACTCCCACTTGCACTAATATAAAACAAAAAATACATTTCAAATAATCTCAACACCTTGATATCCAGATCTAGTGTAGTATGTAGTATTCTCTTTGTAATAGGATCTGATAGGTTGTATACAATACAACCTTTCCTCCACCATTACATTTCCTTAATCACAAAATCCTTGATATTGTGAAATTCCTCTCTATATGTCTACTCCTCTAGAGATACTGGATTCTTTACTTTTTGGCAACTACTTTTGTGTTAGTCAGGAAGTAACACTTGTAGTTAATAAATGTTGGTACAATGCCAAAAATGTATAGAACTTTTCTTAGACTGAATAAGTATCTTTCCTGCAACTTTAACATTCAGTCTCTCTGGTAGACTTAGAGACTTTAGATAGGTTTTTACACTTCTCCAAAATCACTACTCCACCCCCAGAGTAATCACCATCTTATCAGTAGACTTTCTAGCACTAAGGCAAGTCTAGAAACCTGATTTGGTGTAGTCTAAGAGTATTAAATACCACCCTTATCGACTAACATATAGTTCCTCTTCTTGATCTTAGATTTACTTAAATGTCATTCAATGTTCCTTTCCTGGATTAATCTGATACCAACTCATTACTCCCACTCAACAGTAGGTGTCTGGTCTAATGCATAACAAAGCATATCTGAGACCTCTCACGGTCGATTCAAGGAATTCTTTCACAGGTGTCTGGTCTAATGCATAACAAACCATTGATATTGTATTTTTTATTTATTTTAGAAATTCATATATTAAGTATTTTTTTTTATTAAATGAGTAGATAAATATATTACATAAATATATATAGTTGATTTGAGAACTCAAAATATTTTAAAAAAAATTATAACTAATTGGGCAATATCTAGTGATAAATTAGTCATGTACAAATTAAAATGAATGTAACTTTATTTATAATTTAGAAGTATACTAATTATGTATTTTTTAAACTATGTGGGATTTTAATTACAAAGAAGAAAAAAGTTACTGAGAATCCATATTTCTCAATATTTACAAAATAAAATATAATGATACACTGAATCTAATTGTAATCAAATATTTTACTCTAATCTTAAAACTTTTTCTTTCTAACCCTCATTAACAATTGTTACCCGACTTTTAATCTATCTTAATTGTAATTGTTTTCACTAACATTAAGCTTATGATATTATTATATTTCATGTTATAAAACATAGGGTCTAAATTATTATTTAACAGTGGTCATAGACATAAGTGAGTACTACTACACTCACACAGAAAAAGAAGATGCATCTTAAGTTTAAATTCATATTTGGGGATAAATTAAAAGGGGTTTTTTCATTAGTATACAATAAAAACAATTTTATTACAAAAAATGTGAAAAAAAATACAATTTTAAAAATGTACCGATTTAAAAACATATTTACATAGATTCATACAAATTCTTAATTTAATTATAATAGATATATTAATGAGTCAACTTACTATAATTAGATTTATGTAACTATAATATACAATAATCATGATTTTTTTTTTGTTTAACTATGTCCAATATCATTATTAATAGATTTTTAAAAATTAATATTTCCACTAGTCTATGTATTTGCACTAGGAATAGCAAAATGATCCATATTAATTTAGAGCCATTTTAATAACATATCATTATAGGGTAGATTTTAAAATCAACATATGATCAATATATTTATGTTTAAATAAAATTAATATATGATATATTTTTAAAATACACACATAAAAAAACCAAAAAATAAACAAAACAATAACATCAATGAGAAGATGGTTTATTAAAAATATACAGATGTAATATTTTAAATATAAAACATAATAAAAAAATAATTAACGATTGAAAATAATAAACAGTTTTAAATTAATAATAAAGAGCGAAAAAAATAAACAAAAACAACCCACTAAGTTTAACAAAATCATATATAATTTTTTTTTTTAAAAAAAAAAACACTAAAAACAAATAAATAATATTAAAAAATATTACAATACGATACACAACAAAACATAATAAGAAATACCACAAAAAAAAAAAAACAAAACAAAAACAACAGTCTTAATATAAATAAACACATGAAAATAAACACGATGAATAAATTTATATGAAAAGTACTTAAAATACACACATGAAAAAAAAAACCAAAAAATAAACAAAACAATAACATCGATGAAAAGATGGTTTATTAAAAATATACAGATGTAATATTTTAAATATAAAACATAAAAAAATAATTAACGATTGAAAATAATAAACAATTTTAAATTAATAATAAAGAGCGAAAAAATACATTAAAAAAATAAACAAAAACAACCCATTAAATTTAACAAAAACATATATAAATTTTAAAAAAATACTAAAAAACAAATAAATAATATTAAAAAATATTACAATACGATACACAACAAAAAAAAAAAACAAAAAAAAAACAACAGTCCTAATATAAATAAACACGATAAATAAATTTGATAATATCATTTCAAATTTGATAATGATCTCTTTAATTAAAATATGATCAAAATTTAAAATTTTAAAAAATCGACATACCTATTAATTTGTCCATAAAATAGAAAAAGGATAAAATTAATATAAATGAATTTTAAAAATATTTCATTTATGTTGTTGACGTGATTTGTATGATAAATACAAAATTTATTGTTTATTATTAGTATCTTATTATGTTTTGTAATTATTAATATACAAATTTTGTTAATTAGTAAGCTTACTCATTAATACCACATAAATTAGTCATAAAAATAGTTATACAAATCTAAATATAGTAAGTTCACTCATCAATATAACTATTATAATTTAATTAAGAATTTGTATGAATTTTTGTAAATATGTTTTCAAATGTGTACATTTTTAAAATTGTATTTTTTTGCACATTTTTTGTAATGATTTAAGAAAATGTATACATTTATGTAAAATGCCCAAATTAAAATAGCATGAGAAAAAAATTATTTATAGTGTATATGCAATGTCTCACTATACTTTCTAAATAATGTGAGATTATTACAAAAAAGTAAATTGAATAATCATACCATCAGTACTAATATTGACATGTTTGGAATGATGAAAGAAATAACGGATTAGTCCTTCTACTGCAAGGATTATTTTTTTTTTGTTTGAAAGAAAAAAAAGAATTAAGAAATATTCATGGTAACCATCCGAGCCGATGAAATTAGTAATATTATCCGTGAACGTATTGAACAATATAATAGAGAAGTAAAGATTTTAAATACCGGTACCGTACTTCAAGTAGGCGATGGTATTGCTCGTATTTATGGTACATTAACATGGTACTCTCAAAATTTTTTTAAAAAAAAATATGAAGAAAAAATTATAGAAACTCACCTACACTCTTGCGTGCTTTCCTTTATATTAATATATAGAAATTATGTGAAAAATAAGATAAAATTCTCACAAAATTAAAAAATAAGATGAAAAATATATTTTATTTTTATATAAAATATAAAATGTATATTATTGTAATAGACTATAGAATATATAATTTAATCAATAAATGAATAAAAACTAATTTAATCAATTAGCCAAAGGAGAAAAATAGATATTTTAGGACAAATTAAAAAAAATTATAATTAATTATTAAATATGACTAATTTAATGAATTAGTTAAGGAAAATAAATAAATACATATTTTGGGACAAATTAAAATGCTATGAGAATAAATTTTATTCATAGTGTATATGTAATGTCCCACTATACTTTCTAAACAATGTGAGATTATTACAAAAAGTAAACTTAGTTGAATAATCATATTTTCTTAGTACATTAATATGGCACTCTCAAAAAATTAAAAAAATACGAAAAAAAATTATAGAAAGATCTTTGTGTGCTTTCTTTTATATTAATATACTAGGGAATAGATCCGCGCTTCGTGCGGTTTTAATAATTTTTAAAATTTTTACATACAAGAAATTAATTTTTAGTTACAAATAAACTCTCAAGTCTACTACTATAATATATTTTTTTATGAATAATATAAAATTATATAATATATTTATGTAAAATTTCTTTTATTTGTGATTAGCACAAATATTAATCATAATACAATAAAAATAAAAGCACATTTTGGATAAAGTTATTTATAATAATTAAAAGCTATTAAAAATATAATTTTTTTAGATGAATCAAATATTATAATGGTATAAATTTTTCTGTTATTAAAAAAATTAGCATTTTTTTATTTATTCATTTATAACAAAACTTAATTTTTTCTTCATATATATTTAAATTAAATATTTTATAATTCTTTTTATTTATAGAAAAATATTAATTTAAGTATTAATAATTTAAACATTGTAAATTTTTAACGTTTTTATTGAATGAGAGGTAGATATTTTAAAATATTATTTATTAATTTTTTGTTGCAAGTATTCATTAAATTAATGAATCATGATTTGTTATCTTTTTTATTACTATTATTAATTATAATATTAATTGTTTGTATCAGTTTTTTAAGTTTGACTAACATTATTATTTTAATTGATGAATATTTTTGTCTTTTCTCTTTCATAGTGCCACACTTTTTAAACTCAATTAAGATGTATATACATAAACTAATTAAGATGTAAATTCAAAGTAATTATGATATAAAAAAATAATCAAATGTATAGAAAAAAAATATTAATTTTTGGATATTTATATAAAGTTGATCAATTGAATATATATTTATATATAAATATATAAAATTAATTGGGTAAGGTATTCAATTGTCCCTACAAAGAGTAATAATATTAATTTTTAGACAAATCGGTGTGAATGAAGAAATATTTTACTTGTAGTATTGTTTTAATGAAATATAATATATATTTTGTTTACTTGTATTAATAAGTATAATACTCACATAGTTTATAAACAATGTGAGACTCTTACAAAATATGTATATTACTTAGAAGACATATTATAAAATAGATAAATAATAAAAAAATGTTCATAAGATGACATTGTTGGGTTTTATGCCCTAAATAAAACTCTTTACAATCTGATTAGTTATCAATATAAGAAATTTGAAGTGATTTATGTTTGCATGAATTTTACATGCTAATGGTTTAATATGTTTATTACTTTTATACACAAAATCAGTTAAATCCAGATCATATGTTTATTCACAATTACAGTATCGTCAACACAGTGGAATGTGATTGTGATCATATGAATCAAAAGACTTGGTCCCTGTTTCATCAGTGTTATTGGATTTACACTAATGTGATAATCAGCGATGATGTGTACTTACACTTGGAGTAAGTGTTATGTTCTTTCCAGGACATTAGTAAAGTATACTAGTTTTCGAATGTATGGAGTATATATTGGACTGGACCGATATTGCAACTAAGTTAAGATATTACAAACTTACCGTTATATATATATATCTTTCCAAGTCAATATCAGTAGTTGATCTTAAGATTAAAAGAATCTAAATCCTGATATACTTAGGCTCAACTCAGGAGTGCTATTCATGTTCTTTGATTTATTAGTTAAGCCTACTTTTAGGTCAGGGTGATACGTATATTTTGGGAACATGATAGTATGATTGAGTGTGAGTGCTGAACATAAATATGGAATCTATAGCTTCTACTGGTGTATAGAAGTCAAGTGATGATTCCCTTCGAGCTTAGCAAATAGAAGTAAATGGATGAGCTCTTGTTTAACTGACTAATTATTAGATCACTAAACAACATTTACAGGAAGCTAAGTGTTTTAAGGGGCAAAATACATTGAGGGGTGAGAACGGTAAAATTATCCCATCTCGATGTAGATCATCTATATAGAGGATCTTTAAATCAAAATAAGATTATAACAATGGTTAAATGAGATAGCATATTGATATCGTGAAACATATAATATGCTCTATATAAGTCTGAGAGTGCAATTCTAAGTTCTAAGAGTGGATTCAACGAAGAATTAATAAGTAGGAATTTACTTGGTAAATTTGGTTCACTTATTGGAAGCTCGGCATATAGATCCATGGTCCCCATTCTAGTTGAGAACATTCTGCTTGTAAGACTCATTAATTGATTCGAGATTGATCAATTATAATTCTAAAGTTAGACTATGTCTAATTTGTGAATTTTCACTAAGCAGGGGTGAAATTGTAAAGAAAAGAGATTCTAGGTTTATTTATTTATTAATGGACTTTATATGTCTAGTTAATAATTAAATTAAATGACAATATTATTTAATAATCTATTTTAGTTATTAAATAATTAGTTTTGGCATTTAAAAGGTTGGAATTGGAAAATTGGCGTTTTTGAGAAAATAGAAATAAAATTTAATAAAACTTTAAAATCAAGTGGGGCCCATTATCACACCATGGCCGACCACTATTTGTGGAAATTCAAATTTATATTTTCATTATTTTAATGCCAAATAATTCCTAACCTAAACCTAGTAGTTGCCTATAAATAGAAAGTGATGGCTCAGTCAAATAACAAGTTTTCAATAACATCTTCTGACAGAAATTTCTCTCTTCAGAAAAACTGAGCCTTCCCTATTTTCTATACCTTGGCCGAAATCCCTTTCTCTATTTTCTCTTCCTAAATTTCGAACCGTAGTGAAAGAGTAAGTGCCCAGACACAGCAAGCAGTAACTCAATCATAGATTGGAAGACTGTGAAGGATCAAACTTAAAGAAGAAGGACATTCGGGCTCAGATCTTGATTATACTCTGCGACAGAAAGGATATAAGGGTTAGAGATCTGAGCAGAAGGAGACATTAATTCTGCTGCATCAATGTAAGGTTTTCTTAACTTTATATGTGTTTATTTCATCGTTTTAGAAAGTTCATATTTAGGGTGTTAAACAACATACTTGTGAGTAGATCTAAGATCCTGGTAAAATAAATTCCAACAACTGGCCTCAGAGCCATGGTAATTGATTTGCTTGCAAGAAATTTGGACTTTAAAATGATTATTTGTTATTTAGATGGTTTCATGTTGTATTGAGTGTTATATGATGATTGATTGATGTTTGTGAATTTTTCGTGAAAAATAATTGAAATTTTGTTTCTGGAATTATTTTTATTGGATAGTATGGAAAAAATTAAGCAAGTTACTTTTTACAGAACTCAATTTTGATTTAATTTGAATTAGTTATGATTTTTTGAAGATTCGAAAAAAGATAAGGTTGCTGTGCGTTCTCACGCGCGCGCGCACGAGGCTTGTCCCTCGGACAGCACACGTGCAGACAACCTGGTTGTCTGAATTTCTGGGCTCCGCGTGCGGAGCAGGCTGCTTGCAGCCTTCTACGCCGCACAATCTCGCCCATGCAGCCTCCATGTGCGCGCGGACAGTATGCTTGGCATACTGTCCGTACAACTCACAAATTTTTTGTTTTTCTTCGTTTTTTCATGCTTTTTCATGGATTTAAGTTCCGATTTTTTGTGTAGTTTTGTATTTATATATTTACTATTCCTAATTCAATTCTAATTATCATAATTAATTTATTTAATATTTTTTTTTATTTTAATTAATGATATTAGTGTAATTTGAATTTGAAATTAGTAAATATCTATCTTTTTGCTTAATTATCTATCTTATTTTTAAATTTGATTATATCTTATCATATTTTTAAATTTAAGGTCAGATATTAAATTTTTAAAATTAATTTTTTTTTTAAATATTTTGACCTTATTTAAATTTAAAATAAGGTAACTATAATCATGTAATTTTAAATAGATGTAAGATATTTTGCTAACTTTTAAATTTTGTTATTTTATGTATTTAAATTAAATTTAAAATCTGAAAAAGATATTTCATTTATTTTTTTTTAATTTTTTATTTATAAGATGACATTTAATTTTTTTAAAAAGTAGTTAGCAAATTTTGAAATGATATTTAGGTTAGTTGAAACCTAATTTTTCAAAATTGTAGGTTTAATTTTAAATATTTTTTTTAAATAATTTCGAAATTAATTTTATTTTATTTTATTTTTATTTTTCGAAAAATAAATTAATATTATTATTTATTTTTTTTTCAAAATTAAATATTTATTTCATTTATTTATTTAATTTAATTAGTTTCGAAATTTATTTATTTAAAAATAAATAAATCCTACTTCCAACTATCCAGCAAACCTTGTTGCAGGAGTATATGGTTTTAGCTTGTGTGTAAGTTTTTCAAAACCTATTATTACTTGATTGCAAATAGCCATGGTTAACTTGTTGGCAGATCCAATGATCTGATTTTAACTCATAGCTCCCTTGGTCAAGTTCATAATTTGTAACAGGCAAATTTTACAATCTTCTTTCATCTTTGTATGACCTAGCAACATGATAGGACCCATCCAAAGTGTGCCTGTGTGAGCCTATATGTTTATTTTATTATATAGATGCATATAGGTTGTTGCTAAATAAAATGTCACACCATGATAGATTTTATTCAGGTCCATTTAGTTTTTGGACCTATTCAATTAATAACAGTAATTTATTTTAAGGTTAAATTCCTCTCTTTTGGGCCTTGTGTGAGAGTTGGGAGCCATAGAAGTGGGTACGACATACTGAACCCAGCACCCCCTCACATGAACTACCCCAATTGTGAAGGCCCATTTGCCTGATTTGAATAACTGTACTAGGTTAATTATTTTAGTTTGACCTAATAAAATTGAATTAGCAACATAATTAACTTTTAAAATATGTGAAAATTTATTTTCATTTTAATATTTTAAAGTTAATTTTAAGAAAAACACCTTTAGTTTTAGATATTATTTCTTGACAAACTATTTGTATTTTTCTTGTATTTAATTAAATAAAGAATTTTAACTAACTAGATTTTTTGTGGAGCTTATTTAATTAAATATTCATATTTAAGTTAGAAATTAGTTATATCAACTGATTTTTCATATCTAACTTAAATTTGAATATTTTATTTTAAATTAAGTTGAGGAATTCTAGGCATTAGTTATTAAAGATTCTTAAGATATTTTTTAAGTTAGTTTTAAACTTAAAATGGAATATTCTTTAAATTAAGTGGTTATAACTTAATTTTGATTAATTAAATCTAAATTTAAAATTATTTAAGTTCTAGATTTTTTTTCTACACAACTTAAATTAGATATTTTTTCAAATTTTTGTTGAAAAGATACTTAGTCAAATAAGATATTTTCTAGATAGTTATTTCTAGACTACTTATTATTTCTAATATTTAAATAGAAAAATTTTATACATTGTGAAATTAATTATTTAAATAATTAATTTTGGTACAATTTTATTTAAGTATATTTTTCCTAGTATTAAACTAGAAATTAATAATTAAGCCTTCTCTACACTTAATTATTTACTTCTTGAATTTAATACGTTTAATTAAATTGAAAAATTTAAATATCTAAGTTGATTTTCATCATGATACTTAAATATTTATTTTTCATGAAACTTAATTAAATAGAATTTTTTTTTAGGTTGAAATTTAATTTTTCAACTTAAATTTAAATAATATTCAAAATATATATTTTTCTTTATTTTATTAATCAATTTCGAAAAATTGCATTTTAATTATGCAATAATTTTGAATTTTTTCTTGAAAAATAGATTGAGTTGTAAATTAATTATTTATTTTAATTAATTCTTGGGCCAACTTAAATCAATGATTTTTTCATATATTGAGTAATTTAAAATAAAAGAAATTAAAAATATATATTATTATTAGAAATTGAATTAACTAGTCAAAAGAAAATCTAGATAGGTGATATTTTTGCTTGAAGTATTTCTTTTCTAAGTTTTATTATTTTTTCGAAATTTGTATAATTTTTATACTTTATTTTTCGAATACAATAAATATATTCTTATGGAAATTTTTAAGTTGCTAATTAATTTAAATTAATACAACTTAAATTAATTTTCTTAATATTTATATTTAAGATTACCACTAAGATGGAAATAATTAATTTTATTTCAAATCACCATCTAAGTATAATTTTATGAATATTATATTAAATTTTTATTTTGAATTCTAATTCTAAAATTCGAATTTAATGAATATATTTATTAGAATAATAAAGAAAATACATTTTTAAAGAATGAGCTTTATTATTATTAAGATATTCGATCTCCATTGTTGGTTTTACATCGCGTTTGTTTTAGTAAGTAATCCTCCCTAATGGAGGAACGTTCATTAGCAATTTCGCACCGTTTAATCTCGAAAGATAAGTAGTTTGTAAGTGTTTTATATGGTATGGATCACCCTAATGGTGGCCACCATATTTGACTTGCAAATTGCGAAACAATGGTAGTAGCTCATAAGATAGAATAGCCTTGACTCTCGCCTAAACGGGACAATGCTGGATTCCAATCTTGATCGAATAAAAGGTTGCTAGAATGTTTAACATTTTAGATGAGCTGACAACTCTATTCAATAGATGGTAACTTTGACTCTCGCCTAAACGGGACACTGATATCAGTTTGTTGAAAAACCTTGGAAATTATTTAGGATTGAATTTTTTAAGTATTTTCTCATATCATACCTACTTGCTATGTGCTTATAATTTTTGAATTGATTTTGTGTTAAACTATTATTAATTTCTGTTTGTTGATTTCTATTATCTTGTAGTATCCTGTATTATCATAATGAATCCAATGTTATCACTGTTGACTGAAAATAAGCTGAATGGATCTAACTTTCCTAAATGGAATGAGAACATTAATATTGCTCTCATAGGAGAAAGTGCCTTGTTTGTTCTAACTGAGCCGTCACCTGAAGTGCTGGGGACAATGCATCCAAAGCCGTGAAAGAAAAGTATGAGCGTTGGCAGAAAGCAAATCACAAAGCTCTATACTTTATGCTTTCTAGCATGGTTGACACCCTCAAAACTCGATTTTCTAAAACCGAGAAGGCTGTTGAAGTTATGACGAAGTTAAATGAGCTATTCGGCAAGGCATCACTTCAGTCACGCTTTGACGCGACTAAGAAGTACATTAATGCACGGATGGAACCTCATCAAAACGTGCGTGACCATGTTCTCCTCATGGCAAGTTATTTCCAAGAAGCCCAGGATCATGATGCTGAAATGGATAGTGCTACTCAAGTAAGCCTTATCTTGAATAGTCTGACTCCAGCATTTCTGCCCTATACATCAAATTATGTCATGAATAAGAAGGACATAGACTTTCATGAGTTAGTCAATGACCTTCAGACTTATAAAAATTTGATTGGAGGACCCAAGAAGAAAGGGAGTAAGCCTCAAAATTCTGGGAATGGTAATGGGACGGTCAAACCTGAAGCAAATGTTGCCTCTGCTTCTAAACCCAAATCGAAGAAGAAGTGGAAAAACACCAAGAAGCGTGCAAAAGCCATGAAAAACAAAAAGGCTGCTGCTTCTGGTGATGCTACACTCAAAGGAAAGTGTTTCTACTGCAATGAGAAAGGTCATTGGAAACCCCAGTGTCCTAAACTTCTTGTAAAGAAACAAGGTATTTCTTTTTATAAACTTTAAAAGTTTTAGTGAATTATTATCCAATTGGATTTATGATTCTGGACTAATTTTGTTTATTTGTTTCTTCTTCTTATAGGCCAAGCTACTTGAACTCAGATGTTATCTTCATGAGTTGGATCGGAAAGCTGGACCAAGGGTGAAGTCGTCCAAGATGAAGATGAAGCTCTTTTATCTATTTTTTGAATTAATTGTTTTATTTTAAAGACAATTTGGATTTCAAATTTTAGTTTGAGATTTTTATCCCTGTTTTTCTCATATTGTTGCAATATTTTTTATTATTAATAAAGTTTATTTTATTTTTCTATTCAAACAAATTGCAATTTATGAGATTGAGCTTCATTTACTTAATCTTTCAACACAATTACCACATTATATTTATATGTTTGTATGTGTAAGTGTTTTTATTATTGATGCAAATTCTATAATATTTACAACTCTTCATAGAGTTATATTAAATAAACACTAGAATTTATTTCTATGTTTATTAATAATTGTTAATTCTAATACAATTATTAAGAATTTGTTTAATAAAAGGATCTTTTGATCTGATAGGGGTGGAGAAAAGTTAAAAAAACTATGCAGTTCAACGATCTTTTATATCTAATGAACTCTAGATAGTATTCAACTCCACATAAACTCTATCACACTTAGAGAATCATGATCTTTACAACCTTTAGGGGTAGATCATAATCTCTATATACTTAGGGGTGGAGTTTAACCACAATACCCTATATGTATATACTTAGGGGTGGAGTCTATTCCACAATTCCCTATGTAACACATATCTTCTTTAAACATGGAAGTAATATATGAGTTAGCTATTATCAATATAAATGCTTGATCTTGATTGTATGTTCCATTTCGTTTTACTATTGTAAGTAAAAGTTTGGTACCTATAAAAGTTCTTTGATAAAGTTTCACACTACCTTAATTGAGTGGGAGAATTTTAAAGTTCTATGCCCATCTTCATCAGGTTGATACTTGTGATAGGTACTTAAGAACACTACTGAAAAGCAAATCTAACCATACACATGGATAGGTATAACTTATCAGAATTATGAGAATAAGATAGAGAACTCTAGTTCAGTCTATTCGAATGACTTGAACCTAGAATTCTTAATCCTCATAAAATTTTAAGGTATCTTAATTTTGATTACTTTATCTCTGGCATGTATTTTTTACTTCAAATACTTGTCTGCTGTGTTGTTGACTTAGTCATAACTTAAAGTTTCAGACTAACACAAAAGTCACAACTAGGTAACTCTCCAAACAATAAGAGGTTAAGAGTATTATTTAACCAGACATCTGCTATTGAGTGGGAGCTATCTGAGATATAATCAAATAGGGAACATTAGAAGATATTCAAAGAAAGATTTATGAAAGTGATCTATATGTTAGATATTAAAGAACTGTGTATCAGTTGTCCTTGTATCTCACCAACTCATTTCAAGATCCTTGAGATGGTGCTTACTTTGGGGGTGGAGGAATTATTCTATAATAATTCAAGCTCTACCAGAGAAGAATTATAACTTTGTAAATTCGAAAATACCAAGAAAGTTACATTACTGAAGAAGAGTCTACACTATATTATCTCAAGTCCATATTTTAAAATATGAGAGATATGTCTTCTGTTAATTCAGATGTACTTTTAAAACAGTAAAAATTTCAGTATCCCTTGATGAGTAAAGCATATAGTAAAGGATGTTTCATAAGAGTATTTATGAACTAGTTTCCAGAAGTTTGGGTGGATTAAAATATACTACACTTGATCTGAAGATCAAGACATTAGATTGACCTATTTGCACAGTTTGTTTTATGTTAGTGCAAGTGGGAGTTTGTTGGATTTTATGCCCTAAATAAAACTCTTTACAATCTGATTAGTTATCAATATAAGAAAATTGAAGTGATTTATGTTTGCATGAATTTTACATGCTAATGGTTTAATATGTTTATTACTTTTATACACAAAATCAGTTAAATCCAGATCATATGTTTATTCACAATTACAGTATCGTCAACCCAGTGGAATGTGATTGTGATCATATGAATCAAAAGACTTGGTCCTTATTTCATAAGTGTTATTGGATTTACACTAATGTGATAATCAGCGATGATGTGTACTTACACTTGGAGTAAGTGTTATGTTCTTTCCAGGACATTAGTAAAGTATACTAGTTTCCGAATGTATGGAGTATACATTGGACTGGACCGATATTGCAACTAAGTTAAGATATTACAAACTTATCGTTATATATATCTTTCCAAGTCAATATAAGTAGTTGATCTTAAGATTAAAAGAATCTAAATCCTGATATGCTTAGGCTGAACTCAGGAGTGTTATTCATGTTCTTTGATTTATTAGTTAAGCCTACTTTTAGGTCAGGGTGATACGTATATTTTGGGAACATGAGAGTATGATTGAGTGGGAGTGCTGAACATAAATATGGAATCTATAGCTTCTACTGGTGTATAGAAGTCAAGTGATGATTCCCTTCGAGCTTAGCAAATAGAAGTAAATGGATGAGCTCTTGTTTAACTGACTATTTATTAGATCACTAAACACCATTTACAGGTAGCTAAGTGTTTTAAGGGGCAAAATACATTGAGGTATGAGAACGGTAAAATTATCCCATCTCGATGTAGATCATCTATATAGAGGATCTTTAAATCACAATAAGATTATAACAATGGTTAAATGAGATAGCATATTGATATCGTGAAACATATAATATGCTCTATATAAGTCTGAGAGTGCAATTCTAAGTTCTAAGAGTGGATTCAACGAAGAATTAATAAGTAAGAATTTACTTGGTAAATTTGGTTCACTTATTGGAAGCTCAGCATATAGATCCATGGTCCCCATTCTAGTTGAGAACATTCTACTTGTAAGACTCATTAATTGATTCGCGATTGATCAATTATAATTCTAAAGTTAGACTATGTCTAATTTGTGAATTTTCACTAAGCATGGGTAAATTTTTAAAGAAAAGAGATTCTAGGTTTATTTATTTATTAATGGACTTTATATGTCTAGTTAATAATTAAATTAAATGACAATATTATTTAATAATCTATTTTAGTTATTAAATAATTAGTTTTGACATTTAAAAGGTTGGAATTGGAAAATTGGCGTTTTTGAGAAAATAGAAATAAAATTTGATAAAACTGCAAAATCAAGCGGGGCCCATCATCACACCATGGCCGACTACTATTTGTGGAAATTCAAATTGATATTTTCATTATTTTAATGCCAAATAATTCCTAACCTAAACCTAGTAGTTGCCTATAAATAGAAAGTGATGGCTCAGTCAAATAACAAGTTTTCAATAACATCTTCTGACAGAAATTTCTCTCTTTAGAAAAACTGAGCCTTCCCTATTTTGTATACCTTGCCCAAAATCCCTCTGTCTCTTTTCTCTTCCTAAATTTCGAACCCTAGTGAAAGAGTAAGTGCCCACACACAGCAAGCAGTAACTCAATCATAGATTGGAAAACTGTGAAGGATCAAACTTAAAGAAGAAGGACATTCGGGCTCAGATCTTGATTATACTCTGCGACAGAAAGGATACAAGGGTTAGAGATCTGAGCGGAAGGAGACATTAATTCCGCTGCATCAATGTAAGGTTTTCTTAACTTTATATGTGTTTATTTCATCGTTTTAGAAAGTTCATATTTAGGGTGTTAAACAACATACTTGTGAGTAGATCTAAGATCCCGGTAAAATAAATTCCAACAGACATCTCATTTGATTTATATTTTTTTTTATATATTGAGAAAAAAAATAATGTTTAGTTTCATTTAAAATAATTTAGTTTGAATATTTTTTTGGGTTAATAAAAATATAGAATTATATATATAAAATCTTAAAATAAAATTAATTCATAATAAATTATATATTATTATTATTATATATTACATCAAATATAAAAAACTTATAAAAAAAATATTTATTAAATAATTACTTTTAAAAATATAAATAATGAAATGTATATTAGATAAAAGATAAAAAACTATAAGACATTAAAAATAAAATAATAACAACTCATAAGGTAAGAAATTAATCAACCACCCATAAACAAAAATACTTTTGGATGAATTAATATAGCATAAAAGGAATAATATTTATAACCTACATGGATGATGCCTACATCATTTATAAATAATGTGGGACATTTAGTTCCATGTATTTTTGTAGTTATTTTCTAAATAAAACAAAAAAATTCACAAAATTTTAAAAATAAAATAAAAAAAAAAATTAAGATACCACCTAAACTTATTTTGTGCTTTCCTTTATATTATATATAGATATAGATATTGATGATTGATTGATTTTTTAGTATTTAATATAAACATTGAATTATTCACAAAATTATACATATTGTGTTATATTTTTCGTGTGTTTTTTCAAATAAAATATTTTATTTCAAACTTAAAGATACTATTTGAATTAAATATTTAACTTCAAATTGTGTGACATTAAATTAAAATTATTAAAGAATATATTATTTGAATAAAAAATATATAATATTAAAATGAAACTAAAAATATATATCTAATTGGATAAGACTAATTTTATTAATTAGCCAAAAAAAAAAAAAAATAACATACTAAGAAAATATTTATTTGCTATAATACTTTCTACATTATAGGAAATAATAATAATAATGATTGGATTAATGAAAGTGACAAAGTATAGCTTATTTATAGTTTGAATATAGAAAACTATACTACTTTCTAAACAATGTGGGATTTTTTTACAAAGTTAGTAGATTTTTTTCATTAGACAATACTTGAAGCTCTCACAAATTGGTAAAAATACTATAAAAAAAAATACGAGATGCCACCTCACCACTTTTAAACTCTCTTTTATATAAATATATTGATATTGATTATATATAGGGAAATTTGATATTATATGCTTAAAATTAATTTATCCACTAAAAATATGCTAGCATATTTTGCATCATGTAAAATATACTTACACAATTTTTCTCATCCAATTTTACCCCTAAACAAATAAAAACCAAACATCCATCTCTCTCTCTAGGATACTCACACCACACACACGCACACACTCTACCAGTGGGACGACCCATCACCGGAGCTAGTGTTCTTTGGCCGCCTTACATTTCAAAAAAACTTCTCACGTTTTTTGCGTTTTTTTCTTCTAGTTTACCAGGTTTTTGCGATATTTAACGATGTATTTGCAATGATAGAACAAATCTGAGGTCAGGGATGAAGTTTAGTGATGATTTGCGATATTTAGCGATGTTTAGCGATGTTTCGCGATGATGTTCGCGATGTTGTGAATTGGAAACATTTAGAGATGTTTTCATGATTTCGCGATGTTTCGCGACATCTAGCGATGTTTCGCGACATCGTCAAAAATCAGAAAAAAAATACAGAAAACAAGCATTGTTGTGAATTGGAGACATTTAGAGATGTTTCAAGATTTCGCGACATCTAGCGATGTTTTGCGACATCGTCAAAAACTAGAAAAAAATGCAGAAAACAAGCGCTAGATGGGTCAGAAACCAGAAAAAAAAAAATGCGGTGGTCGTGGGTTGTCTTGGGTGCTTCTCGTGGGTCGTCGCGAGTCGTCATGGGTCTTCTTGGTCGTGGGTCGTCTTGGTCGGTCAGAGCTCGTGACAGTCGTGGCTTGAAAGGTTTGGGGCTGGATGGGAATAACATAGAGAGAGAGGGGGGGAAGTTAGACAGAGAGAGTGGGTGAAGAGAGCTTTTGAATTATAAGGGTAATTTTGGGGTTTTAGGGTGTTTGGAGAATATTTAGAGTATTTATTTAAATGTGGTATATTAAAAGAATAGTCTAAATTTTTAAGTATATTTTAACAAATTTCCCTATATATTGTGTTATATTGTTCGTTTGTTTTTTTTTTTAAAATATTTTATTTGAAAATTAAACACACTATTTGAATTAAATATTTAACTTTAAATTACGTGACATTAAAATAAAATTATTATATGACTAAAAAATATATAAATAATAAATATATATAATATTAAAACAAAACTAAAAATATATAGCTAATTGAATAAGACTAATCTTATTAATTAGTAAAAAAAAAGGGATATTGGCGGCTAAACTACCTGAACTTTACGGTTTGTAACATTTAACCATAAAACCTGAATTTTTGGCGGCTAAACTACCTAAACCCTGGTTCCGTTTTGCTTTGCACACCTCCGTCCAAAAATCACCGTTAAGTGTCACGGTGGACTGTCCATGTGTACACACTTGTACACGTGGTAAATTTTTAGAGGTCCACGTAATTTTAATTTTAAATATACTAAAAATAATTTAAAAATTAAAAAAAAAAAGCAATTTATAAAAATAAAAAAAAATATATTTTTTTCTCTTTTTCTTTTTCTTTTTCTCTTTGTCTTTTTCTTTTTCTTTCCCTTTCTCTTTCTCTTTCTCCTTCTCAACCTTCTTACGCATTTCTCTCCAAAAATGGCAGAAACTTCTCCTTCACTTCTTCAAACCGACAAAACATTCCGTCAAAACGATGCCAGAGCAGCCTTCGTTCTTCAATCCAAAGGTGAGATTTTTATTTCTCTTTTTATTAATATTAAAAAAGTTTAGATTTTGATTTTGAAATTTGTGAACAGGGGAGTGGTGGCACGCCAGGTTTCATCTTACGACGACGATTGTTGGACCGACGATTCTGACTTTGCTGTACGCTTTCAGAGGGTTGGGTTGGGGACTTGGGTTTCTTTGCTTGACGGTAATGGGGATGGTCACTTTCTACGCTTATTACCTTATGTCTAAGGTTCTTGATCACTGCGAGAAAATCTTTTTCTCTTTCTCTTTTTCACCCTCTTGATTCGTTGAGGTTGGGTTGGGGTTATGAGCTGGGTTAAGTCGAAGGTGGTGATGGAGTTGCTGGTGCGATTTGGGTGCTGACAAGGTGAACGGAGGTAATGGTGGTGTTGAAGGTGGAGGGAGGTGGTTCGGTTGCTGTTGGTGACTCGCGTGATGACCGACGTTTTGTTGATCTGGGGCTGGGCGGAGATGGAGGGTCGGGTTAGGGGGTTCTGTCGAGAAGAAAGAGAAGGAGAAAGAGAAAGAAAAAGAAAAAGAGAAAAAGAAAAAGAGAAAAAAAAGTTTTTTTTTTTTTTTTAAAATTTTTAAAAAATGTTTTTTTTAGATTTTTAAATTATTTTTAGTATATTTAAAATTAAAATTACGTGGACCACTAAAAATTTGCCACGTGTACAAGTGTGTACACGTGGACAAGTCCACCGTGACACTTAACGGTGATTTTTTGGTTGGAGCTGTGCAAACACTACTACAATGTTAGCCTTTAGAGGCAGTTTTTTCAACCCCATTTATAAAAAGGGAAGCTAAAGGGTGTGAAAATACCCGCTATGTTCGAAATTGACATTTAGAGGCGGTTTTTTGATAAAAACCGTAGGTATAAAATTGCATTATACCATTTAGAGGCGGTTGGAAATTAATTTTTATTTTTTTTTTCTGAAATACCCTATGCCGTCGGTTCCTTCATAGGAACCGACGGCATAGGGTACACGAAAACCTGACACGTGTACCCTATGCCGTCGGTTCCTATGAAGGAACCGACGCCATAGGGTCGATCTCTGAATAAACCCTATGGCTCGTCTTCCTCCTTCATTTCACTCAGCCATTTCCCCACCCAGCAAAAACCAGAGAGAAAAAAACCCAGCAAAAACCCTCGCCGAACAATCTTCTCTCAACCATATCTCCCCCATTTCTCAACCATTTCAGCCCATTTTTTTTTTAAAATCCTCCATTTTCGATACTTAATAACATACACCTAAAAAGTTTTGATTTTTTAGCCTCTAAAAGTGTCATCCGAACCCAAATAGTAAATTTTGGGTGTGAAATCCGGCCACCCATTTTTGTTGAGCAATTGTTCAATCTCAACCTCGTTTAAGGTATAAATATTGCTTCTATTCTTATTGTATTATGTATATTGTTTTATTTTTTGTTTTTGTAAATTATTATTTGAGTTTTTTTATTTTATTAGTAATATTATTGTGTTTTATGTGTATAGTGTTGGGATTTTTTACGGTGGTCGTCGGATTGCGGTTATTAGGTAATAATTTATACCACAATGTATAGTATATATATGTATTTGTATATTTTATTGAATATTTGTATATAATGTGTGTATATATTGTGTGTGTGTATATAGTGTGTGTATATTTTTTATGAAAATAAATTTTGTAATTGTATTTTATATATATTTTGCAATATATATTTATTCTGAATAAAATGACATTGGAGGGATTTCATTAGTTTAGAAATAAAAATTTTAAAATTGAATTAGTGTGTGATATAATTTTATTTTTTTGAGATAATAGTGTGAGATATAATTGATTATATATATGTATGTATAATTTAGTAACTAAGTAACTTGTTACAATTTTTTATAACTAGTTATAAGTTATGAAATAATGAATTTTGTAATTTCGTTGTATTTCTTTATATTATAGGGGTTCGGCATACTTTTGTGTGTAGCGTATTTGGGCTTGCAATTATAGGTATATACTTTTACTAACTTTTTCTTAATATATAATTAATTATCAATGCATGTTAGTTGAGTTTGAATATCTTAAATATTCATCCGTAGTGAAGTAGGTTCTGCGAATACATGTACTGCGGTCAGATGGGTGGATTAATTTTGTATTGTTTATCTGTTTTGTTTGTTATTTTAGGCACTTGTAAAATTTTTGGGAACGTCCAATTACAGCCGTTATGCTGCCGAAATTTCTGTAGAATTAGGATAAATCTTACTAAAACCATTCATAATATAGTTAATTATAACATAGTAATAAGAAGTTAGGTCACATAAAAAATAATAATATTCACATTTATGTAAACTTTTTAATTTTACCAACATTCTAATCAACTAAACAACCTAATAACATGAACTAATGTAAAACGAAAATTTGAGTAATTTTTAGATTAATATGAATAAATTGTGTGAGAAACTTAGTTAGTTACATTGTGTAATTAGTAACTAGATATAATTAGTTACTAAATAAATTAACAAAATAAACATATAAAATCCTTCTTTTTTTATTTTTTTTTTCTTTCATTTGAGAGGTTCAATGTGGATTTTTATTTTTCAAAGAAAATAAAGAGCAAAAGTTAATTAAAAGAGGAAAATATTAGTTAATACCTTTATTGCTTTACCAAAAATTTTTCCCCTCAATTTTATTTATTAAAAATATTTAACATTTTAATAACATTCTAATCAACAAAACAACCTAATAATATGAACTAATCTAAAACGAGGATTTGAGTAATTTATAAATTAATATGAATAAATTGTGAGAAACTTAGTTAGTTACATTGTGTAATTAGTAACTAGCTATAAGTAGTTACTAAATACTGAATTTTTTTGGATAGGATTTTTGTTATGGATAAATCATGGATGCGTGAGGAGAGAGACACACTGCGATTTCAAGTAGGGTTCGATGCATTTTTAGAGTTTGCCTTAAAGAATTCTACAAATCACGATCGTATTCATTGTCCGTGTGTAGATTGTTGTAATGTATCTAAAGGGAATATTACAATGATTAAGGACCATGTGTATTTACGAGGTTTCAATAGAAGTTATACTAATTGGTATTACCATGGCGAACATTTACCTAATGATCCATATCCATTAGGAAAGCGGGGGGTAGATGATATCGAGGGTAATGATTTCGATGATTATCCATTGGACTTGCTTAACGAAGCACAGGAGGAATTTCTTAATGATCCTGAGAAATTCGATAATTTTCTTAGTGATGCTGATAAACCTCTGTTCGATGGTTGTAAAAAACTAAGATTACCAACAATGGTAAAGTTTTACAACATAAAAGCAGAAAATGGAGTGAGCGATAAATGTTTTACTCAATTTTTAGCTGTTTTTAAAGATATCTTACCATTTGCCAACTGCTTTCCGGAATCTACTTATGAAGTGAAAAAAACGTTAAATTCTATAGGATTGAAGTATGAAAAAATTCATGCATGTCCGAACGATTGCATTTTATATCGTAAGGAATATGCAGACATGAATTATTGCCCGACTTGCGGTTTATCCCGCCATAAAGTAAACAAGAGTAAGGAGAATAGGAAACTTATCCCCCAAAAAGTGATGTGGTACATGCCTTTGATTCCGTGACTGAAACGATTATATCGTAGTGCAGAACATTCTGAGGCGTATGTTCCACAACCATACGCTCCTCAGGATGAGGTACAACCACAAATTTATGCTGAGGAGTTCATTTCCCTCAACGACCAAGGTATCCTATACAATTTTGATGACCATGCGGCCCTTAATCAGCAAGTACATCTCTGCTCTGACAACATCGACAATATTGTGGCCCGAGGGTATTTGTACGAGCATGTGGGTACGATCAAAGTTCACTGCCAGGATTACGATGATTCACATGCTCGGATCATGGTTTCGGAAATCCTGCAAGAGGACGCTGAAATCCCAGTCCCAATTGAAGAGTTCAGATATGTTAGGGACGTGTACCAGATGTTCCTTCCTTGGCCTAAACACTTAATTTTAACAACCGAGGTAACTTCTCAACTGAAATTAATTATTAATGATTAGTGGAGTTTGAATATCTTCAATATTCATCCGTAGTGAAGTAGGTTCTGCGAATATATGTGCTGCGGTGGGATGGATGAACAAACTACTGTTATATATGTGTTATTTGTCGTTATACAGCCATGTTCAAAATTTTTGGGGTCATTCAATTACAACCGTTATGCTGCCGAAATTTCGGTAGAATTTAGATAAAATTTGATATATATATATATATATATTATGTTCTGTTTTGTTTAGGGTCCACTCGCTCAACCGCCCTCAAGACGTGATGCGTCAAAGGGGAAAGCTCCAATGCTTTCTCCACAAAGCCGTGGTGCACGGGAAGATGACTTGTTCACGGAAGAGAAGATGGCGTTGATCCCTAATTCGCTAAAATGGATGATTCATGAATTCCTAAGGCTCAAAGATAAACGTGATATAATCACAATTTCTGTCCCCCGAGGATTCATTGCACCGCGTACCCAGATCATTTTATCTGGAGAGGATTTGCGACGAGTTGCTACGTGTAACTACATCGGCAACCAGGGAATGCTGTTTGGAATGATGTATACTCTTCTTTAATCTAATTAACCTTATATCAAATTATAGTTAAATTATTATAAGGCACTAACACTTTTTTTGGCAGGCACATATGGGAGAGCATCAACGGTACGAGAAAAATTTTCAAGTTTTACGACCCGCAGCTTCTCACAAAGGTATGGGATCAACGATGAAGAACGTAGTCGGC
Organism: Cannabis sativa; assembly: GCF_029168945.1. Lineage (NCBI taxonomy): Eukaryota > Viridiplantae > Streptophyta > Magnoliopsida > Rosales > Cannabaceae > Cannabis > Cannabis sativa. The sequence goes on along the minus strand of NC_083607.1, from coordinate 49,874,465 downwards.
CTTTTGACGATGCGGCAAGACGATTGGCTAATTGGTTATCATTAATGAACAACAACCACCAAATGTTCTTTATTCCTTGGAATATCGGGTAAACTTTATTAAATTCTTTAGTGCTAATTGTTCATTTCTATATTATGTCTTCAAATTATTTTTATACTATCTTACTTATATTCCAATATAATTTTCTAGGATGCATTGGACGCTAGTGGTGGTTGCGCCAAGAAAAATTATCCATTTAAACCCTGTAAAAGGCTGCCCAATTCCCGAAGAAATAGAACAAATGATCGGAAGGTAATAATTTAATGACTTCTTATGTAACGAATTTAAATTAACTAACGAATTGAAATGCTAATATAATTTTCCCAAACAGGGCATTCATGTATATAGGGGACGCACATGAGTATCTTGGCCCGTGGCAAGGAATTTCACAAGCAAACTGTCCAAGACAACCTAAAAGCCAAGAATGCGGTTTTTATGTTTTGAAATATATCACTGACATCGTCGCACGTGCCAACCCCAACCGTTACATACAAGATCAAAAAGCTGTAAGTTTTAATTATTGATTATAGTATATAAATTCTATAATAACAAATATATAATATACATATACATAAACTAATATAAATTTTTAATTTTTTTAACAGTTTGGGGGTAAGAAGCAATACGATCCAAAAACAGAATTGTTACCACTACAGCGAAAGTGGATCGAACAATTGATGGCGGTGATTCACGGTGACGATTGAGGTTCAAAGGTCGAAGAATTTTTCTTCATTATGTAATTTTTATAGATTAACTTGTAGTTAGATTTATTAACTTATTAATATTTTTAACTAATTTTACATGTTTGTGTAATATTTAATTACTTTTATGAAATCAAATTATGTTTTTACCCAAATTTAATTACTATTTAATTTAAAATGTAATTAATATATAATTAAATTAAATAAATATGTAATTTAAAATTTAAATAAATATGTAATTTAAATTAAATTAAATAATATATAAATTAATAAATATAAAATTAAAATAATATAATTAAATTAAAAAAAATGAAAAAAAACTGAAATCTGAGGAGTTTTGGCGTCGGTTGCTACGCCACATATGGCGTCGGTTATTGGCTAGGAACCGACGCCATATATACCCCTATGGCGTCGGTTCCTAGCTAATAACCGACGCCATAGGGGTATATATGGCGTCGGTTCATATAAACCCTTTAGCGTCGCCCTGATCAGCGTCGGTAGCGAATTTCGCGAAAACCGACGCTGAAAGGGCTTAAAAACCGCCTCTAAAGGGTGTTTTTGTAGTAGTGAAAGCAAAACGGAACCAATGTTTAGGTAGTTTAGCCACCAAAAATTCAGTTTTTGTGGTTAAGTGTTACAAACCGTAAAGTACAGGTGGTTTAGCTGCCAATATAAAAAAAAAAAACAATAACATACTAAGAAAATATTTATTTGCTATAATACTTTCTACACTATAGCAAATAATAATGATTGGATTAATGAAAGTGGCAAAGTATAAATTATTTATAGTTTAGATATAGAAAACCACACTACTTCTAACACAATGTGGGGTTTTTTTTTTAACAAAGTTAGTAGATTTTTTTCATTAGACAAAACTTAAAGCTCTCACAAAATAGTAAAAATACTATGAAAAAAATATGACATGCCACATCATCACTTTTAAACTCTCCTTTATATAAATATATATTGATGTGAGATTATTACAAAAGTGAGATTAGTGTCTAATAATATTTTTTTAGCATATTAACATGAAATCTTACTAAATTAAAAAAATAGAAAGAAAAAATTATAAAGAGCTACTTATACTGCACTTGTGTATGTTTTTTTGTTATATATATTTTATATAAAGTGGGGCTATGTAGCAGAATTCTTAGTTTAACGATATTTTCTTGGTTTTTATGTTAACTTTAACAAAATATCCTATTACTTCACAAAATATTCTTTATTAATTGTATAATATTATTATATATATATTTTTTAAAAAATTATATAAATAAATTTTTATTTTAATTTAAGATACTTAAAATATTATTGATATTTTTAATCTTATTTTTAAATTTATCGGTTTAACTTTAAATTAAAATAAATATGTAAATATTTTATAAAAAAAATTAAATTTAAAATATTATAAATATTTTTAATCATTTTTTTTAACTTTATTATTATTTATTTTATATTTTAAATTGAATTCACACACAATATTTTTCGTAAAGTTTGTAAATAAAAAACTCTTATATTAAATTTATGAATCTAATTTATATATAGACACACTCAAATTTGGTTATGTGAGTTTTGGTTAAAAATAAGTAAATTATAATATATGCATTATCAGATACGTTACCTAATTAAAAAAAATTAAAAATTAAAAATATATATATAATCACATTCAAATGACACACCAATGTAGCAATAGCTAAAATATTTCTTAAAGATCAAAATCTCAAACTCTAGTTCAAAAGTTAAATAAAAAAATATAGTACCTAATTAAAAAAAAATAAACATACATGTGTATGTATTGCACTTAATATCACCTTATTGAACTTAATTAAAAAGAAAACTAATTATACGTGCATCAACCTAGTAAATATTGTTATATGACCTACTGATGTTTAGTGTTACCTTGATGTTTATTCTCATAATCGTTTATGATATTTTATAAAAATTATTGTATTAAATAATGTGACTTAATACTAAGTAATTATACTATACGATGCTAAATACACTAATACTTTAGTTTATTTTTTTTTAATAAATAAGATTTATTTTCTAGAACTACAAATTGTCGACTTTTACCTTTCAAATTTTTTTATTGTAAAAATTTATTATCAACTATAAAAATTATTTCAAATATTCTCCTATATATAATTACAATTTATTAATATAACACTAATGTAGTGTTAATTTAGCCCAGATTAAAAATCTAAATAAAAAATAAATATATAAACAACACTAATGATAAATTATGGAAATATTTATGTGCATTCTTATAAAACTAATGTTTATACATTTAATGTGAATAAACAAAATTTCAGATTAAAATTGTTAAATAAATCTGTAATTATAAATATAACTCATTAGAAACAAATTTTTTAAAAAAATAATCATAATACAATTTGCGACGATTTATATAGCTTCGGAGAAAATTTTGGCCAAAAAAAAAAGTTGACACAATAAATCTCTATAATTATTTATTTTTGAGTGTGGAATCAATTATAAAGTCACATTTCTATCTTTTCAAAATGATGACCACATACAGTCACTCCCATAATCCCAATTGCTTTAAAGATCTCTCTTCAAATGAAAATAATGGCTTTGTTGCCCCATCATCAATGAGGATGAGAAAATCATTTGATGACAAGTTTTGGAATACTGTTCTTTTCTCCCACCTAGCTCCACATTGAAGTGACTTGGGGTTCAATAAATAAATATATTCAACAATGTTATTAAAAGTTTGAAAAGAATTTAAAAAAAAAAACAATTTTATTAAAGTTGATGGATTTGACAGAACTTAATGTCACTATTTCCCAATAAATTGAATGAAAGACTGCTTCCATTACCAGTGGAGCCATAAAGTTTTTAGAAAGAAGTGAATTTTTTTTACATGTGTTTGTAACTATATGTATGTATATGTACTAGAACTACTACTTGGTTTTATACAGCAGCTTCGTTTAAATTTACCAAAAGAGCCAGTAGCGAACTAGTAGTATTAATGTGAGAGCTATAGCTTTCACTAATAAAAATATTGTCTTCTAAAAAAATTAAATGTAATTTTTTTAATTCGACAATAATAGACTAATGTTATACCCAAAATTCGACTACGTACACTTTAGAGAATGGCACGTGTCTTACAATAAAAAATGAATCACCTGATATAATGAAATTATATTATTTAATGCGAGAAAAAAAGAATATCTCGGAGGAAATATTCATAACTCGCTGACTATATAGTCTTAAAGCGAGACAAGGATAGAAGACTATTAAAACCCATATTGACGAGACACATATCTGCCTCGGAGTACACAAGCCCAAGAAGATAATTCAGTTATTTAAAGGAGTGAATACAGTTATGCAAAGCAATCTCGGGTTATGAATAGCGAGACAACCACCTTGCAATTCTAAAGAAACTTGACGAGGCGAATGATCTGCTAACACTTAGCGTTCTTTCCACATTATAATAGACAAGGATAAGCAATTAGAAAATAAGCGAGATACAATTGTCCGAATCAGCATTAACCATCTATAAAGATAAGAATAACAAGCATTTACCCGGTTAGCTAGTATTATCCAATATACGATTTAAATGAAATGTGGGAATTAATCACGTTTCATTAACGATTATATTTTGAATTAAATGTAAATAACTGCCAACTTATATTCCTATAAATAGGAGCAAATTCCACAGAATAATGGACGGAAGATATATACGATCAATTGTATATTGTATCTTGTATTCAGAAAATATCTTAAATAAGATAGACTCGTGGAGTATGCAGATTTAACTGCAAAACCACGTAAAAATATTTTGTGTTACTAATACATTATTTATTTTTTATTATTTCTGTGTTATATTTATTACGAAAAAACTTATTATTGGTTAACGAAATCCTGCATTAACAGTTTGGTGCTTTCATTGAGAGCCTACGTGATAAAACTCAGAAAAATCTCTCCTTACAAACAAAAAATCTATCCATGGCCGATCACAATCGAAACGATGGAAGTCGACCTGAAAAAACTACACATCGCCCTGGGAAAGAACCAATGGGTTCTCAAAGACCCCATACTTCTGAAACAACACGTTCAAGAAGAACTATAGTGGTGATAATCAAAACTCAGAAAGAAGGTGTAATGACCGCCTAAATTTAATATGTTGGAAGAATCAGGGTTTAATTATGAGATTGAATTATTAATTATGATTTACACATTTGTGGAGACTTATTACAATTCAATATGTATTAATTATGCTATGTGTGAGTTTCGTATTTTTTATATTTGTGCTTGGTAGCTGTGGTACACGACGTTGTGCCATTAGAGAGTCGCGTTTCATATGCTTTAGAATATTATTAGCGGGGCATCATTGTTAGGCATTGGAAGTATCGGGAAATTTTCAGGGTTTGGAAAATGACCAAACTACCTTTAGAGGCCATTTGGTATACAGGTTTCATTTCATGTGAATAGGTTTAACATTGCTTGGAGAGTGTATGAAGGGAATGATAAACCTTAGAAAGCAATATTACTGTGTTTAGTTTACATTGGAATGGAATGTGACAATTTTTTTTTACAATAATAATAATTTTTTTTGTAAAATACTAATAATTTAATATTTTTTTTCTTTCTAAGTTTTCAAAATAATTTTTTATTTATTATTTTTCATATAATTTTATAAAAAAAATTAACAATAATAAATAATTATAAAGAGTAAATTTATATATAAATTGATAATATATTTTATAAAATAAAATATATAAAAAAATAAGAAAAGTACTTTATATATTATTTTTTAATTTGAAAAAATTACTTCATATTTTAAATATTTTTATATACATTAGTATTCATATATTAAAAAATAATAATTTTAAAATGCAAAAGTTTTTGTCGGCCAATAGTATTGGAAAGTGAAAACTACATTTTTATTAGGTTTTCCTTGCCAGCCAAGCTAAAGCCTACCACTTTCACTTAGCAAATATTAAAATATTAAAACCTAACCAAACATAGTAAACTTTCATATTCCCATTCTCACTTCCCCCATTACCACATACCAAACAGCCCATTAGATGTTACTAAGCTTTTTATATTATGTTAAGGGGCATAATGATCTTTTACTAGAGGAGTTTTGTGTTTAGTGGACATTATTATTCAGATTTTATAAGTTAATCAGTTAATTGATTCTTTTTATTTATTAGATAAACAAAAGTTTAGAAAAACCTAGATTTCTCTACAAGTCTCTCTCTCTTTTGAACACCAAAGAAACCAGCTGAGAGTTTGGAGTTTTCAACTCAATTTTGTGTAGTTCTAGCAGATTTGAGCACATCAATCCAAGGTAAATGATTCTAGCCTCTTTCTCCTTGATTTTCCTAAGCTCAAGTTAACTTTTAGTGCAAGAATAGTTAATAGGGTGTTGTGTTGATGAAGCTTGTTTAATTTTGAATTCTTGAGTTATTTTAGGTTTCTAAGGGTTGTTTTAAGCTGAATTGGTAGGCTTTAGGTATAGTTTGTGTAAATTGGAGTTTAGAGTGCTCATCCTAAGTCTTTAATGGTGTTTTTATTTTCTGAACTTATTGTTGAATTCTATTACTTGGATTGGGTCTATTATGGCATAAACAGGTATTCTAGAGGTTTTCAATTGTTCGGGGGTTGATTTGTGGTGTGGGGAGCATTTTTGGTGGTTCTTGCACTGAACCGATCAACCGGGTCAGGGGAACCTGTAGCAACCGGTCGACCGGTTGGTCCCCAGGAAACCCCATTGAACCAGAATTCCGGTTGGGGAACCGGTCTACCAGTTGGGACTTTTTGGTGAACAATACTTTTTCCGGTTTTTGTGATATTTGGGGTGTTAGCTTGTTATCCATCGATAGGGATATTTCTAGTTTTGATTCTAAGTCCCCGAAAAGTGTATTAGCATCTCTCTCATCAAAATTTTATATATTGTGACTTAAGGCCCTGTAAAGCGTCAAGCTATTGTTCCACTCAGGCTGACCGACACACTTGAACACGGAAACAAGGTAAGATTAGCATAGAACATATTATATATGCATACTGTGTTTATGATTGTGTATGTGTTTGGGTGATATCATAGCGACACAACCATTGTGTCAGTTCGGCAATACAAGCATCGTACTGGTTAAGAGTGATATTCACCCCAGAGAGTATTAATTTCCGCTATCATAGCGGCACAACCATTGTGTCAATTCGGCAGTACGGGCATAGTACTGGATAACAGCGATATCATGGCAAATTATACTCTTGGGTGCTATTGATGCTATCATAGCGGTACAAACATAGTGTCGGTCCCGCAGTGCGATCATAGTGCTGGTAGTGGGTGATTTTATGGTCAATAGCACTAACCATTAAAAACGTTCTTAATCAGTTGGTTAGTCTTGTGAATAGGTGTATGGGCGCCTAGACTCAAGTTAATTACATATGATTTGTTGTATGCTTATCTTATTGAGTCTGTCGACTCATCAGTTTGCTACCTTGTGTAGGTAAGGATAAAGCTTGGCTGGAGGAGCAGTGAGTTGGGGCTCGGCAAGGATTATACATATCGCGGCAGTGCATCTTGAAAGGAATCTGCCTTACCGTATTTTGAGTCATATTATTATTATCGCCCCGTGGATTGTAAAAAAATAAATATGTATATATAACTATATTATGATATATGTGTTTTTCAAGAGTGGTTTTAAACTCGGGATTCTGACTATGAAGTTTTATGAATATAATAAAATATGATTAAATTTCAAATTAGTAAATTTTCAAGTACGGGCGTTACAATTTGGTATCTGAGCCATCAGGTTGTTCACTAAAGACCGTCAAGATATGTACAATCAAGGCAAGTGTCGAGCTCAACTCACAATTCCGTAATCTTTTTATCTTTTAGCAAACTGTATAAATTGTGTTGTATGTATGTGTGACATGTTGTTTAAACCCTAAATGCAGTCTTGGAAATATATTGACCACTATTTAACCTATATGCCTTGTGGGTTCGCTAGGCTAAGTCCTAGGTTATGGATGCCCAATAAAACGTTAGAGGACAAGGCAAAACGGTTGACACCGGAGGTGGTCGGGGTGGTAGAAATTCCCAAAACCCCCGTGGATGCAGCAAAAGTAGCGGTCGTGCTCAAGGAAATGGCCAAGAGAATTCACCATAGGCTCCATTAGATTTGGAGTAGAGGATCACAGAGATGGAAGCTATAATTCAGCGACATAATGAGGAAATTCAGATGTTGAAACAACAAAGGTCGCCCGTGGTACCTTTACCCCATATGCCAATTGTTTCCGTTCGGGAGTTACCAGCGGAGCGGAGTATGGCTAGCGATCAAGTGGAACCATTGTATAGGGGAAATTGGATCCAAGAATCCCCAATCTTTCAAGGAAATTCTGATGTGATGAGCGCCTTCCAGACTAGGGACCCTAAGGAATTTACTCTAAAACCTCAAGAGATTATGATGGAAGGTCGGGTCACCACTCCCCTTATTTTCAATTATGGTGGAGGTGGTAGTGGCTCTTTGGTTGGGCAAAAAAAGGAACATACATTGACATTGGTGGGTTCAAGACGAAATAAGAGACTTCGGGAGATTTGGGGACCGAAGTGGTTATAGAAGAAGTTATACTTATCCAGAGTGTCCATGTTGTAGGAAGTATCACCTTGCAACGTGTAATCGGAGGGCTTGTAATCAATGTGGATCAGTTGGGCACCTCAAGAAAGATTGTGTTGGAATCTGTTTTACCAGGATCTAGATTTACTAACAAGTATGTTTCATTAACATCCTAACATGAATTTCTAAAACGATAAAATTAAACACATATAAAGTTTTAGAAAACCTTACATTGGGTGCAGCGGAATAATATGTCTCCTTCCACTCAGATCTCTAACCCTTGTATCCTATGTGTCGCAGAGTATCACCAAGATCTGAGCCCGAATGTCCTTTTCTTCAGTTTGGATTCTTCACAATCTTCCAGACTATGATTGAGATACCACTTGATGTGTGTGGGCACTGACTCTATCACTCAAGGTTTCGAAAAATTGAAGAAGAAAAGAGGGAGAGAGAGAGGTTCGGCTATAGACAATAGGATAGGAGGCTCAATTTTTCTGAAGGCAAAAATTCATCTGATTTCATTCTCTTTAAGTGTGAGCCCTCACTATCTATTTATAGGTAACCACTAGGTTTAGGTTAGGAATTACTAGCCATTAAAATAATGAAAATATTAATTGGAAAAACCTCATTAAGTGGCTGGCCATGGATTAATGGGCTCCACTTGGGTATTTTGCAATTTTGACAATTTTCATTTCCATTTTCTCAAAACGCCAATTTTCCAATTCTAACTATTTGAATGCCAAAACTAATTATTTAATAACTTAAATTAATTATTAAATGATATTGCCATTTAATATATTTATTAATTAGACATAATAAAGTTTTCCAATTAATAAATAAAACCTAGAATCTCTTTTCTTCATAATTTAGCCATTGCTTAGTGAAAATTCATAAACTAGACATAGTCTAATTTTAGAGTTATAATTGATTAATTTAAATCAATTATTTGAGTCTTACAAGCAGTATGGTCTCAACTAGAATGGGGACCATGGGCCTATATAACTGAGCTTCCAATAAGTTGAACTAGAATTTACCAGGTAAATTCCCTAACTTATTAATTCCTTGTTGCATCCACTCATAGAACTTGGAATTGCACTCTCAGTCATATAGAACGCTCTATATGTTCCACCATATAGATACGCTATCAACATTTAACCATCGTTATAATCTCAATAATCAAAGATCCTCTATAGATGATTTACACCAAGTAGGAATAAATTTACTGTTTCACTCCTCAATGTATTTTATCCTTAAAACACTTAACTTCCTGTAAATGATATTTGAGTGAAATATAATCACTGAAATAAGAGCTCTTCCCTTTACATCTATTAAGCCAAGCTCGAAGAAAATCATCGTTTCACTTCTAATTACCTATAGAAGCTATAGATTCCATATCTATGTTTAGCACTCCCACTCAATCATACTACCATGTTCCCAAAATATACGTATCACCCTAACCAAAAAGCAGGTTTAACTAACAAATCAAAGAACATGAATAACACTCCTGAGATTGAACATAAGCATATCAAGATTAAGATCTTTTGATCTAAGATCAACTAGTGATACTGACTTAGAAAGATAGAACGGTAAGATTATAATATCTTAACCAAGATCAATATTGGTCCAGTCCAATGTATACTCCATACATTTGAAACTAGTATACTTTGCCAATGTTCTGGAAAAATATAAGCAAAGTGTATGTAACGCCCGTATTTGAAATTTACAAAACTCAAAAGATAACTTTATAATATTATAATTTTATAATTATATGGGTTGGGATCGCGAATTTTAAAAACATTCATAAAAGTATTTTTCTAATACAAAGTCTACTAGTGATATATATATATATTTTTATAAACAACAGGCAACTAAATTATAACTCAAAATATTGAAAGACCGAAACCCTCCAGGTTGCACTGCCGTGATATGTACAATCACTGTCGAGCTCCATCTCACTGTTCCTCCAGCTTCGCTTTTCCTTTACCTACACAAGGTAGCAAATTGATGAGTCAACAGACTCAGTAAGATATACGAAACATATATAAAATCAATGCTAGATCGGCTTTATGCTTAAGCCGCCCTAAGCTCAACAACCGAGCTCATCAAATGGTTAAGTTTAAGGGAAGTATGACCCCTGTGCCAAATGCACTAAAGTACCAACCCTATACTCGTGTTGGTAGAGCCATTATTGTACTCTCGGGAATTACTAAGTGTTGTACCACATGCATGACGTACTCCCTGGTACTCGTGTTGGTAACATCGTAACCACATCAATATCCTACACTATACTAACACTCTTAAAATCACATAAACAATTAGTGTTAGTAGTGTAAATAGTTAAAACAAGCATATATTCATATATACGTTATTATGCTATCTTACCTTGTTTCGTGCTCAAGTGTGCCGGTCAGCCTGAGTGGAAGTGCAGCTCGACGTTTTACAGGGCCCTTGAAATCACACACCAATTTTAGTTAATACCCACTGGTTTGAGCTAAGAAAATTCCAGCTTGGTGCTGGTTCTTGACAACTCGAGAGGAAGAGGGAGAGAGAGGTAGCTTTCTAGGTTTTTTTTTTAAAATTTTTTCTAACTTAGGATAAGAGGATTTTTTTTTAAAATTATAAAACTTATGTTCAGCATTAATACAACTCAAGTAAGACAAAATAAAGTCTTACCCAAAGACCTTTTTGCCCCTCTACCTAATTAAAATGGTTACAAACTCCCAAGGGTAAATTGGTCATTTCCAAACCCTGATAATTCCAACACCTCCAATACCCAACAATGATATCCCGATAATAATATTTTAAACATATAAAATGCGACTCTCTAAAGGCCCAACATCGTTTTCCACTGCTTTCAAACACAACAGAGCAATGAGGAATATTTACAAAATCGCATAATTAATTATATCAAACTCAATTAAATTTTCACAATATGCTTAATACAAATAATATTTAAATCTTATAATGAAACCCTAATTATTTAATAATCCATACTGTTAATCTTAGGCGGTCTTTACAATGTAAGTACACTTCATCGCTGATTATCACATCAGTGTAAATCCAATGCACTGATGAAACAGGGACTTTGTCTTTCGAAGCATATAATCACAATCACATTCCACTGTGTTGACATCACTGTAATTGTAAATAACTATATGTTCTGGACTTAACAGATTTTGTACATATATTAAACCACAAACATGAAAATAACATGCAAACATAAATGACTCCTAATCTTTTATTGATAACAAATCAGATTAGATTGTAATAGGTTTTATTTAGGGCATAAAATCCCAACAGATTGTCCCTAGCTGAAGAAAGAGGAACCCAAGCTAGAAGCTAAACCTGCACTAGCACGTGTGTATACTATCACTCAGCCGGATGCTGCCGCCAGTCCTTCAGTAGTTACAGGTCAGCTTCTTATTAATGGCTTCACTTATACTATTTTATTTGATTCAGGAGCTACACGCTCATATGTAGCAATGAGAGTACTTAATCAGCTTGGTAGGCCTAGTTATGTTTTTGAAATGGGGTTTGGAACCCTATTGCCTAATGAGAAATTGATTATTCGAGAAAGCGGATTAAATCTGTGCTAATCAGAATTAAACGTAGAGAACTAAGTGTCGATTTAGTAGAGTTACCTTTGGCCGAGTTGGATATCATACTCGGAAAGGACTTTTTGTCCAAATACTCTGCCAGTATTAATTACGAACGGGAAATGGTAACTTTTCATCCGGAGAATGAGGAACCATTTATTTTTGTTGGATCGGTACAAGCTTCTCGTGTCCTAAGAATTTTAGCGCTGTAGGCTAGGGATTGTATACGCAGTGGATGTGTTGGATTTCTAGCAATTGTAATTGATTTTGGTAAACCTAAGTTACTCGGACTTGAGGAGATCAAGGTGGTTAAGGAATTCATGGATATGTTTCTCGAGGAATTACCAGGACTACCACCATAACGAGAGATAGATTTCATTATTGACCTAGTACCTGAGGCAGACCTGTTTCAAAGGCACCCTACCGTATGGCTCCTGCAGAATTGAAAAAGATGAAGATACAACTTCAAGGGATGCTTGATCTAGGGTTTACTCGACCTAGTGCGTCGCTCTGGGGAGCTCTGGTTTTGTTTATAAAGTAGAAGGATGGGACTCTTTAAATGTATATTGACTGTCGGGAGCAAATTAAGTTAACTATTAAAAACAAATACCCCTTTACCTAGAATTGATGATCTGTTTGATCAACTTCAGGGTAAGATGACTTTCTCTAAGATTGACTTGCAGTCTAGCTATTATCAACTAGGAATCCGAGAAGAAGACATTCCAAAAATGGCTTTTTGATCTAGGCATGGCTATTATGACATCCTAGTTATGTCGTCCGGGTTGACGAACGCTCCAACAGCATTTATAGATCTAATGAGTAGGGTATTCAATGATTTCCTCGATAACTTTGTAATTATATTTATTGATGATATCCTTGTGTACTCTCGGTTTGAACCAGAACATGAACAACATCTTCATATGGTTCTGCAATGGCTCTGAGATCATAAACTCTATGCAAAAATTCAAAAGTGTGAGTTCTGGCTGTCACAGGTGTCTTTTTTGGGACATGTTATCAGAAAAGACGGAATTATGATAGAACCAGGGAAGATTAAGGCAATAAAAAATTTGGCCTAGGCCGAAAGCAGTCACCGAGGTTTGTAGTTTTCTCGACTTAGCGGGTTATTATCGACATTTTGTGGAAGGACTCTCTAAGATTGCAACACCCTTGTCTGAGTTAACCAAAAAGAATCAACGGTCACTGTGGTCAAATAAATGTGAGAAAAGCTTCCAAGAGTTGAAACGACGGTTGATTACAGCTTCAGTTTTAGCCCTACCATCTGATCAAGAGAAGTTTGTGGTATATTGTGATGCATCCAAACAGGGTTTGGGCTGTGTGTTAATGCAAGGAGACAAGGTCATAGCTTATGACTCACGGCAACTGAAAGATTATGAGTAGTGTTATCCAACATTCAACACATGACTTGGAACTTGCAGCGGTGGTGTTTGCTTTAAAGATTTGGCCACACTACTTATATAGTGGATGGTGTGAAAGTTATACTGATTACAAAAGTCTCAAGTATTTCTTCACTCAAAAAGATATAAACATGAAACAAAAGCGGTGGTTGGAGTTAGTGAAAAACTATGGCTATAAAATGGAGGGATAGGTCATCTTTTCTAGATTTGGTCTTTAAAATTGTCTCATCTTTGTCTTTTTTTTCTAATGTTTCCCTTTATCATGTATCTAGAAACTAAAATATTTTAGCTCAAACGGCTTTAAAAACCGATAAAGAGATTGTTTGGAACAGATGTATTTCAAAACGTTTATTTCTGTGATTCTCGTAAATTGAATTCTATTATATAAGTTTAATTATTACAGATCATTTTTCAAGAAAAAAAGCTTTTTTATTAAAAACACCATATAACTATTTTTAATGGGTCATATGTAATTATATTTGTCATAAAAATTAATATATGATATATTTGGTACAATATTTATCATAATGTACTCCAATACAAAATTTGAAAATTTGATACGAAAAAAAATTTTCATTAGTATTAATTTAATATTTATTGAAAACAATATTAAAAAAAGTCACGATTTATCCATATTTTATTGGTGGTACTACCGAGTTTGACATAACATTTGCACACACTATTAGATTTGGAGCAATGTAAATTTTTCTAAAAATGAGATATATTTTAAGAATGCATCACTAATTCAAAACACAATTGATCGAAGATGCTCTAAATTTTTTATATCATATCTATTCAGTGTAATTAATGCTCTAATAATAATATTTGTTCCTATAATTGTATGTAAATATAAGAGAAATATTAAAAGGCAACTGTAATGCCTAGCACCTTACTACGTGTCAATATCATTATTGATCAAACTAAGTATCTCCCATATAATTTAATATAATAGCTTTTAGAGAGTATCGCTAGCTAATCGTAATGCGACATATCGAGAAAGTGCTAGGCACCACTAATATCTAATAGCAATGCTATAAATATAAATATGCATATATCGTGCTACAATACAATGTGATATGCCACCATGTTATTCATGCGGGAAATTGGATGATAAATTGACTGATCTAACGTCTAATATTTAAAGTCACACCAGCCAATCAAGTTAATTTTGTTTCACATCCCAAATATAAAAGCCAACCAGCTTCAACTATCAACATCTCCAAACTAAATAAATGGGATTATTTTACAAATACATAAAAATAACAAAATTTACAAAAACGGTTGTATGAAATTTTAAATATTTTTAAAATTTTTATGATTTTATTTACAGAAAATACAATTTTTTGTATTGTACTATTATTAATTTATTGATTTTTTGTAACTGTTATTTTTTGTTGTTGTTTTGATGTTATTTTCTTGTTGTTTTTATGAAAAATCATAAAAAAATAAAAAAAAAAACACTTTTATAAACGTAAAAATATAATTTTCTACAAAAAAATGTTTTATGTAATTATCCTATTGCGTTGAAAAACCCAGCAACCTGTAGTATACCACTCAGGGCCAACCCAAGCATATGGCAGTTTGAGTCATTGCACAAGACCTTCTATATTTTGAGAACTTGAAATTTGATGTTGTTTCTATTGATTATTGGGATTAAGAGTTTGATTTTTCATACGGGAACTAAAGTGTTGTCAAGTGAATTTCGCAACACCAAATTATATTATTTTATAAATATGAAGTAGAATTTTAAGGGAAATGACAAGTGCGAGTATTCAACCTAGAATGGCGAGTACTCGACTAGGAATGGAAAAACAATCAACAAAACTGGAAAATATCAGTAAGACAGAGAATTATAGTGGTTCAGTCAGATTATGATCTGCTTAGTCCACTGTAGCAAAGGATTCGTAGGTGCCATTTCATGGTGGATCACCTCTTTATATACGAAGCAGGTGTCCAATCGGTTACACAAGGATTACATTCATTGTTAATCCATTATTTACATATTGAATTGCAATAATTAATCTAAGCAACGTTAACATTAATAAATGAATGACAGTTACTAAGTTCATCAACGCATGCGTCTTCCTTACCAGCGAGTTGACTGTTCATATTCCGATATACAACTCGCAGGGTTATCATTGTGTTTAGGATGTCTGCGTCTTTAGATAGTCGCTTCTTGTAGACATCGTGTGTTAAGCTGATAGAACCTAGACATGCAAGTCTATATTGCATTATAAAGGCTACAGGGTTCCTAAGATCAACTCGTACTTACAGAGAATCGTTCTCTTGGTTCATACAAGGACAAAGGAGAGGATGATCGCATATATTCGATATATGCGATCTACTCTCTTGTCTCGGATGCGATTAGACTTCGGTCATGCTCGCCACCTCTCGCTGGTTATATCTTAAGCGAGGTTTAAAACTTCGAGGAGTCCCTCAGGGACATCTCAGCTTTCTGTGGAAAATCTGAGTATATGTGTCCTTTAAGTGGGGGTCTGGTCTCGAGTTTCTAGGTGAGAGAAATCTCACTATAACACATGCCCCTAGTTTCGCGACGTGACAGGTGCGGTCACAAGGGAAACTACATTCGAGAGACAGGTGAAAGGTTGTCACAAGGAGGTGACCTTTGGTTGTCCCTTCGAGGGTTTCGAAAAATGACGGCTATAATCATTACTTTTATTGCATTTATGGTGCCACGTCACAAAACTCTTCGGTTTCTGTGTAGGCGTGGCCATCTCTGGCCGTTGGATTGGGCGACTCTAGGCATTCCAACTGCCACGTGTCATGATCCCAATGAATGAGGGATTTGGGTATTTAAACCCCCTGATTCGAACCGAAAATCCCCATTTTCCCTCATTTTCATTCAACTCCCTTAACTTCTTTGTTCCTTCACTCTCAGAGAAAACACTAAGAAAAATCTTCGTAAATTGTCCAGATTTTCGCCTTTATTCGTGGACTCTTCTTGATTCTACATTACTGTCAAGGGCGATTCGTGGAAACAAATTTATCAAAGTAAAAGGTTAGTTTTCAAATCTTCACCATGCTTCGTTTTCTGTTTGAATGGGGATTATATTTTCTGGGTTTTTAGTGTGCATGAGGGTTGTTTAAGGATGAATGTTTATAGATGATATTCATGAGGCTATGTTTTTTAGGTAAAAACCTGGGTAATTTCATAGAATATGACCTGTAAGTTGACATAACCGCATACGATATACTTGAATAGGCACTGGTTCACGCCTTGAATACTCGCGGGTATTCAGATGAACAACTCGAATACTCGCGGGTATTCAGATGAACAACTCGAATACTCGTGTATTGACAAGATTTACTTACTTTTGATTGTTGGCTAGATCTTTTAGGATTTTTATATGCTGTGGGTTGGATTGCGAGGGTATCAATCGCTATTCCAAATGGTGGGTGTGTCTCAGTATTCTAATGGTCATATATGCGATTATATGCCCCTTGAGATACTGAGATACACCCAGCCATTTGCAACATGCGGTGATACTCAAATGAGCGTACTCCTTGGCTGATAGGTATTCTCGGAACGGTGGGAGTACCCCAGTAACTTCAGGGTCATGCTTGAAAACGCATGCTCCTTGAGTCACTGGGTTTCTCCCAGCCGTTTCTGGAGGTATATCGCTTGGCCCAGGATGCGTGACTTATTCGCATTTTTATTACTATCTCTACTCGCATACTGAGGGGGCGACCAGCATTCGCAAGGATGCTGACCATTCTATCAAGTGCGACTTTATAGTTTAATGCGGGTGAGATCACTTATTTTTCTTTTCACACATTCATCACGCTGAAAAGATCTGCTATCTTTCAGATGAGCGACTTGTCGGATAGCTAACAGCTCGGCTTTGGAGGCCGTGCATTCGATGGCGAAGTTGACCAGGAGGAAGACAGCTTTCTCCCAACCTCGATTTCAGAAGAGGAGGCCGCACCAATAGAGCTAGGCCCGATGTCTTCTGCAGACATCGAAAGGATGGTGCGGGAACTTGCCGAGCCTGGGTCCATTGACATTCGAGATAGCGAGTCCATGGTGTCGGCCCGCGACTACCTTATTCACTCGAGGCATGCTCCTGACGTCGAGGTCAAGGAGATGGACGATGATTGGACGGCCCCTGCTCGCGAGTCAGGCGAGGATGAAGAGGAGGCGGAAGGGAGCGGGACAGACTCGGTTGACGATACTCAGCTGAATGAGCCCTTCGCGTGTGAAGATCTGATTTCGAGGGTTTCCAAGTCAGATTTCACTACCTTCGTGAGGTTAAATTTGCTGCGACTTGCGTTTCAGCGACCTAAACCGTCCCAGAGGGCGCATCTTCCGTTTACCAACACTGCGATAATTCCCACAGAGGATGTGGTAGTCTCAATACCCATTCTCCGATGTGGGGTGTCGGTCCCCTTCCATCCTTTCGTCGCAGCCATTCTCAGGCGATACGATGTATCACCTTTTCAGCTAACTCCAAACAGTTATCGCACTGCCCTAGCCTTCTATGCGATGTACATGGAATATGTTCATAGGGCTCCCTCAGTAGAAGAGTTCAGCTATTTCTACGACATAAAAAGCGTAGGTCTTCATAACGGCTTCTACTGTTTTAGCAAATGGGCGACTTCTGAGATCAATGGAGTAGAAGGGATGGTATCGAACATGGGGGACTAGAAATCGAAGTGGTTTTATGTCTTTAAAGTCCCTAGGATTAGAACTGACTTTAATCGCAGACCTAGTATGTCGCGTGTTTTTTAACTTAGACATTTTCTGAATTACTTTTGAGACCCTTTACTTACTCGCTCTTTCTTGCTCTCGCAGATAGACCAGTTCGACCGGCACTTGACGCGACTCGCAGAGAGACAGCTGAAATCCTCGGGAGCCTTCCGGTACAAGATCGCGACTGGTGATTACTATGTACAACTACGAAGTTGCGAGAACACCAGCTGATTCCTGAGAACGCAAGTCTTCAAAGGGAGCCAGTATACAAAGAACCATCCGAGAGGCAACAAGAGCGGATAGACAAACGCCTCTCCAAGCAAACTTCTCGACCAATCTCAGGTAATTTATCTCTTGTTATAAACTAATATCTTGAGTTTTATTTATACTTATCTTTCATTTATCCTCGCAGATATGACTTTTTTGAAGTCTGCGCCTGTCCTTAAGATCAAGCCGAAGGGTGGAGCAACGACGACCTCGCCTGTTGTCGCCCAAAAGAGGAAGAGCAATGTGATGGCTACCCTTGCCACAGACTCTTCCAAGAAGCTGGCCAAGACCGCGCAGGACAAGGGGAAGAAAGTCCAGATCGATCCAACTGTTCGAGCTCGCGACTTCTTGGCCATGCAGGAGAAGTTCCTGGCCGAGATCCCTTCTGAGGAGCTTGTTACGCGCTCTGTGGAGTTGGCCTCGCAGTCGATGACTCTGTTCATAAAAGCTGCTGCCGCAGGTTCGAAGGAAGCCGACTCACTGAAGAGGCACAATGCCCAGCTTCAGGAGAACATGAAGAGGCTGAAGCAAGAGGCGGCTAGGAAGGATAAAGAGCTTGAAGAACTTTGCAAAGCTAAGGAGCAGGTGGAGCTCGAGGTCAGGAACTCGCGGGCGAAGATCGAGGAGATGACTCGCGATTTGGAGGCTGAGAAAGAGAATGGGAAGAAACAATATGATCAGGCAGTGTCTGATTACATTTACACCACTCTTTCCAAAGTTCCAGACTTCGACTTCTCTCTCCTCGGAGCAGAAGCCGCTGAGATGGCCGAGGCTTTTCGTGCTATGTCGCCTACTCAGACCCAAGGTGGTGGAGGGGACCTTCCTGAAGAGGTCGAGGGTGCGGATGCTGAAGAAGTCGAGAACGAGGTCATCAGCAAAGTTGCGGATGTGACTGCTCCTGTTGTTCCAGATGCTTGATTTGCCTCTATGTTATGCTTTTTAATTTTACTTCTCTTTTTTTTTTATATATGCGGTACAGGGGTACTCGCGCTTTGTACTTAGACAAATTTCCTTTTATTTTGGACAAATTTATATCCTCGCGGGGATAATTATCCTTTAACATTTTCGCAGTACACGAGTACTAGCGTTTTCAATATATATATCTGCGACTTTAATTACAGCTCGGTGTAACCAGTAGAAATATTTTCAAGTTTAATAAAATTTAACAATCATGAATCAATTTCCTTTATATAATCAATAGTACATTCTGGCATATATATATCCCCCTATACTTAGGATTTTTTTTTTTGTATGAAAAATATCTAAGTATAAGTACAAGAGTGAACATAGTTGAATAATGCGAGTACTATTGATAATATAATTTTAAACTCTCGCCATTCCAAGCTCGTGGAATCGCAGTTCCATCGAGTGTTGCGAGTCGGTATGTGGCATGACCAATTTTTTCTGCGGTGAGATATGGTCCCTCCCAATTATCCCCAAATACCCCATGCGACGGGTTTTAGTATTTGGCATTACTCTTCTAAGGACCAAGTCTCCTGCTTGCAGGGCTCTTACTTTCACCTTGGAGTTTAAGTATCTTGCAGTTCGCTGCTGGTAAGCCACATTTTTTAAGTGCGCTTGGTCGCGCTTTTCCTCCAAAAGATCAAGGCAGAATAGCTGTTTCTCGTTATTCTGCGAGATGTTGAAAATATCTCTGCGTAGGGAACCTGCCCCAATCTCAACTGGCAACATGGCCTCGCACCCGTAAGAAAGTGAGAAGGGTGTTTCGCCAGTTGTAGATCGAGGAGTTGTATTATAAGACCATAGGACTTGCAGTAACTCGTCTGGCCAAGCCCCTTTGCGATCTTCTAGTTTCCCTTTAATGGTGTGCTTGATTATCTTATTAACAGCTTCAGTTTGTCCATTACTCTGCGGGTAAGCAACCGCGGAGAATGCCTTCTTGATTCCCAAATCGTCGCATAATTGTCGCATCTCTTTGCAGTCGAACTGTTTTCCATTGTCTGAGATGAGTTTCTGCGGAATGCCAAAGCGACAAATGATGGAGGTATAGACAAACTCGCGCAATTTTGTTGTTGTGATGGTTGCGAGTGCTTTGGCTTCGGCCCACTTCGTGAAGTAATCAACTGCGACTACAGCATATTTGACTCCACCTTTCCCTTTGGGTAACTCGCCGATTAGATCAATTCCCCATATTGCAAAGGGCCATGGACTTGTGATAGAATGGAGGTTACTCGGAGGTTGGTGGGTATATGTGGCTATTCACTGACACCTGTCACACTTCTTCGCAAACGCGAGAGCATCTTGCCGCAAGGTGGGCCAGTAATACCCTTGCCGCATGATTTTTAATGCAAGGGAGTTACCTCCGGCATGATTGCCTCAAATACCCTCGTGTACCTCACGAAGTATGTAACCACAATCCTCTCCGCTGATACATTTTAGAAGAGGTTGACTAAAACTCCTGCGATACAACTTTTGGTCATATATTACATAACGGGCGGCTCGCTGTCGCAACTTTCTTGCTTCTATTTTATCATCGGGCAAGAGCCTTTTTTCCAGATATGCGAGGATAGGTGTCATCCAAGTTATCTTCTGAACGGTATCTATTTCCATGATCACTTCTTGATTTATAGTTGGGTGAGCCAATACGTCTACCGGAATTACATCGAGCAATTCGGCTTCCCTAGTTGAGGCCAAACGGGCCAATGCGTCTGCGTGTGAATTTTGAGCACGTGGTACTCGAGACACGACTATATTTTTGAACTTCTGCATCATTTCGCGGACAATGGCTAAGTATTTAACCAATCTCCCGCCTCTTGCTAGGTATTCTCCATTGACCTGGCACACCACGATTTGGGAGTCGCTAAAAGCCTAAAGATAATCGACTTTCATCTCAAGAGCAAGTTTCAATCCTGCGATTAAAGCCTCATACTCGGCTTCATTGTTAGATGCAGAAAATTCAAAACGTAAAGCAGCGTGTACCTTGAAATTATTGGGACTGATTAACAAGATCCCACTACCAGAACCTTCGCTATTTGAGGCTCCATCGACGTACAATGTCCACGTCTCTCTGTTCGCTATAGCAATGTCGCTTCTGTCCTATATGAGTGCCACCTCGGTGCTGGGGAATTGAAGTATAAAATCTGCCAAGGCTTGCCCCTTGATCGCAGTTCTTGGTTTATACTTGATGTCAAACTGACTCAACTCCATCGCCCATTTTAACAATCTCCCCGATGCTTCTGGTTTCGCTAGAACTTGTCTTAAGGGGTAGTTCGTCAAAACTTCAATGCTGTGAGCCTGGAAATAAGGTCGCAATTTTCTTGAGGATATTATCAAGGCGAAAGCCAATTTCTCCATTTGGAGATAACGCATCTCGGCATCCAGTAGTCGCTTACTGACATAATACACTGGGTATTGGTGTCCCTGGTCCTCGCGTATTAGTACCGAACTAATCGCATATTCTGAGACGACCAAATAGATGGACAAGACTTCTCCGGACAATGGCTTTGACAAGATCGGAGGCTGCCCCAAGTGTGTTTTTAAAGCTTGAAAGGCCTGCTCGCACTTTTCGTTTCAATGGAACTTTTTGTTGCCTTTCAAAATCTGAAAAAACTCCTTGCACTTATCAGAAGATCGGGATATGAAGCGGTTTAAAGCTGCGACTTTACCTGTGAGGCTTTGAACCTCCTTTGGTTGGTCGGTGATGGCATTTCCACCAATGCCCTGATCTTCGCAGGATTGGCTTCTATTCCTCGCTGATTAACCATGAACCCAAGGAATTTCCCAGAGCCAACTCCAAAGACGCATTTCAGTGGATTTAGACGCATCTTATACCGTCGTAATATATCGAACATGGCCTGTAAGTGGGCAATATGATTGGAAAATATTAGTAGAAAGTTTATAGAATGTGAATTTTGAATATATGAAAATATAATTGAAAGATAGCATTTGAATCGAGAATCAAAATTTATTATTAATCTCCTTAAAAAAAAAAGTCTATTATTAATCTGGAAAGATAACATGGCTTGAAGAAGATGGAAAATAATAAATAATTGATTTTATTTCATTTGATATGTATATAATATTTTTTCTTTTTTGAATAATATAACTTTATTTTAATTATTTTTTATTTTTTAAAATTATTTTATTTTTATGGAAAAATTATTAAAATAATAGCAAAATATTAATTTGTAAATTTATGTTCTAATAAAATATTAAAAATAAGAGAATTAAGGGAAAAAAAAAATAAGAAAAATAACTTTGAAGAGATTTTAGAGTGTCATGTCACCACTTCATTCCTCTCCTTTATATTGATATATTGATCTATAAAGTATATTTTTTTAAAAAAAAAATTGAATTTATAAAGTATTGATTCATAATTATTTTTTAATAAAATGCTTAATTTTAATTTTTCGCCCAAAGTTCACAAACCGCTTAGACCAACTCTAATGCCACTACGTAACACTGGTCCGAAAATATTTATATAAAAACAAAAAAATTAAATAAAAATTAATATATGCTCGATCTATTCCTTTATGTTTGCTTCATCCTTCCTTCTTCGTTTTCTTTTTTTTTTTAGACTTAAGTGAAATACCCTTCATATAAATAGTTAAAACAATAAGAAATTTACATAAAATTATTTTTTTTACACGTTATATTTATACTGTGATAAAATATTCTTTTTATATTTATATTAATCGTAGCTTTTTTTTTTTCATTTACTTATACTATTTATTTTTCATCTATAAAACATACATATTTTTCTTTCTTGTCTCTTCTTGATTTCTTTACGACCGGTTAATTTTTTTCTTTTCTTTCTTTATCTTCAGCCAATTGGAGTACTATTTTCTATTATATATAGGGACCTGATTTTGTCCCGTTATGGTAAATAAGGGAATACAATCCGTGATTGTACTGTAGCCGTATGATTGTATTGTTGCATGATCTGAGGGCTTAGATTAAAGTAAGAGTAGTTAGGCTTTATAAATTGGTAGCCGGTTGGTATTGTATTTAAAATTCATTATTTTTAAAAAGTTGATACTGATTGATGTACTGACAGTTACTATTTTTAAATATTAATTGTTCGGTATTTTTTTTTTTAAAAAAAAAGTGACATGACATGACATGATTGATGTCTGATAATACATGTACTTTTTAATAAATTTTCAAATTATATTGATTATATTGTACTTTTTTTAAAAAACAATGCTATAAATCTTAGGCTAATTAGGATTTTTGCCTCCTGAACTTTGACATATACCAAATCATGCCCCCTGAACTTTTAAGGTCGTTAAAAATGCCCCCTGAACTATTAAGAGATTTAAGGATTTTTTTTTCTAATTTTAGTAAAAAAGTCTAATATGGATGAAAGTTCATAGGACATAATTTAGTACATGTCAAAGTTCGAGTGTCATGATTTAGTAGATATCAAAGTTTGGAAGCATGATTTAATACATAAACAATCTTTGAAATAGTAAAATTGAAGGAAATTTGACAAAAGTTCTTAAATCCAGCAATTTCAATAGTTCAGGGGGCATTTTTAACGATCTTAAAAGTTCAAGAGGCATGATTTGGTACATGTCAAAGTTCAGGGAGCAAAAATCCTAATTAGCCTAAATCTTAATTTCAACACTTATTCATTAAATTCTTCAATATAGTTTCTTACAAATGTTAAAATACTAAAGTTGATAATAAAAAGATTATTAGTGCTATAACAAAAAAAAAAATATTATAGCGTAAAATAATTTGTTATGTAAATAAATAAATAATAATTCAAAATCTACTTTTTTAATTATGTATTTTCGTAATAATTAATTAAATTATTATAAATAAAGTATATCTCAAATATTTTCAATTCCTATTGATTTACTTAATTTCAAATTCTATATTTTAATTTTATGTTATAGTTATACTTTAGTTTATATACAACTTTACTTAAGGGTGATTTAAAATATTAGGGTGATTTCAGAGAACGTGGGATTAATTTTAATAACAAGTACTACTATATTGATAAAAAATAAATTAATAAGTAATATAAATAAATTAACAAAGAAAAAATAATATTAAATATCCAAAAGTAGATTTTTATATCATAAGAATACAACTTAAAATAAGTGCAGCAAATATATTTACATTTGCATGTCTTAAGCATTTTTGATAGGTGAATAAAATTTTTAATGTACTAAAACATCTATCTGATATACAATACACTAAACCACATTCTACATATGCCATATTTTGTACTATGAAATTATTTCACAAAGTTCGCCAAAAACCACGTTTGAGAAGACAATTTTACCCTTTGAACTGACAAAAGAGGACCATCAACTGTTGTACTTCTGTCCTTGCTCTTGTCAACTTTACCAAAGAATTGTATCTTAAATAAATAAATTATTATTACAAAAATATAATAAAATAAATCAAAAACAAATTTATTTATTAGTCGGTCTTATAAACTTTGAACAACCGGTTACAAAAACTATTAAAAAAATAATAAAGTACGTAGGATCCACTATACAGTACAACGAAATACAATCTGTGATTTTACAAGAGGGGCATAAAATCGGCTGCCTATATATATAATCCTTCCCTCACTCTATATCTCTTTCAAACTCTCTTTCTTTCTGAAATCTTTTATCCTTTATTTTTTCTTTTTGACACTCTATCATTCTTTCACATTTGTTTTTTTAAATAGAAGCACTCATTTTATCTTTTTGTCCCTCTTACATTATCTTACTACTCACATTCAAACTTCTACATACTATTTTTTTTAATTAATAAAATTTCCTAAAAATTTTTTAATTAATTTCTTTATCCAAAAAATTACCTTGATGATGTGGCACAGAGCAAGGTGACACATGGAAGATTATAAAAAATCTAGACGGTGTGCAAGCGAGCCATAGGATCATCCGGAGGATATTGGGTGAAATACCTGATATGTAGAGTCATTCAACATCAAGTGTAGGAAGGATGGATGGATTAGACAGACCTATCACTATGAGAAGTTAGAAGATGCTTCCTGGACGGATGGCCGACCAACAACCTCGCAGAGGTAATGTCCAGATTCATCTCAACTGCCCAGTTCTTGAACAATAGGCCAACTTTGATGCCTAAAAGAATAGGATTGTGAGAATCGGGGAGATTGAAAAAATCGTTGGATTGACTCATCAAATCCCTAATTATTTATTTTGTAATTAATGTAAATGTTTCACATCTTCATCTCTATAAATAATGGATTATTATCACTATGAATGGATGGAAATCTGATTTCTTGAGAGAGTCGTTACGTTGTCAAAATACTTGTAATCTTTACAGATGAGATATCAAGAAACTCACTTGACTAGGTTCTTATTATCCTGGTATTTCTGAGAGAAATACAACAAAAAAGGTAGTAAGCTATTACCAAATTCGGGACCGAACCTCTATACAACTTTGCGTCATTTATTGTTCTTCATATTTGTTACTATTCAAACACCTCAATGGTTGTTTTATTGACTCCGGGACGTTGACTAGAAATGATATCAATATTTTGGGGCTTTCATTGAGAGCTTATACTTCATTGCTCTCTACACAATATTTGTGCTTCATTTCCTTTAACAGATCATCTTCAATCAAATAAAAATAGTTCAAATAAGGAGGGCTTCATCCACTACACCACGTGACCTGATGGGCACTAATCTGAATGTATAGATACCTGTTGACGTCGAAAATGATAACGCCAATGCTTGTTTGCCACCACGCAATAACACCTCGGTAGGGACTAGAGCTGGAGACTCAATTTTCATAGGAGTTAGGGGTACGATAGGCATCACTACTGAGATCCCTGTAGTCACTCCTGGGTTGCAGGAATTCAGAAATACCAGCTGGCGATACACTAGAGAAACTGGAGCTGGAACAGGCCAGCCATATGAAGGAGAACCTTGCGTCGACTTGAGAGATAACTCTGAGATAGAAAGTCTCAAAGAATTTTCGGGGCAAGTCCAAAACCACACTAACACCCTCCACCACAACCAGGAGGAAACTCGTGCAATGGTGAACCAAGCATTCGACCAACACAAGAGTAAAATAGAAAAAGT
This sequence comes from Cannabis sativa, assembly GCF_029168945.1. Classification (NCBI taxonomy): domain Eukaryota; kingdom Viridiplantae; phylum Streptophyta; class Magnoliopsida; order Rosales; family Cannabaceae; genus Cannabis; species Cannabis sativa. The sequence goes on along the minus strand of NC_083607.1, from coordinate 49,848,114 downwards.
GTTCTTGTTTGTTTGACGTTTCCTATTGCAATTACCAAATAAAAAAAAAATCTTTTTTTTTTTTTGAACAAGAAGAAGATCTTTATTCAAACAGACAAAACAAAACAAGCAAACAACACCAGCTGCAGACCGAAAACTGCCATCAAAACCAGCTGGAAATTACATTAAAAATGTGATTATCTAGCTTCCCTTTTCCCCCATTACAACCAATTAAACATCTATATTTTACACAAGCTTTGATCTCTCTACTTAAGGTGCTAGCTGTCTTACAACTCAACTCAAAAATGCAACTATTTCTGTTTGTCCAAACCATGTAAAGGGTAGCCAAAATGACAGCATTGGTGATTCTTCCCTGCAAGTTGACAGCAGCCTTTGAGAACCCACAGCTGAAGTCGATTGGCCAATCAATATGGCCAAACCATTTGGTAATCTCATCAACCAGATTGCGAGTAAAGCAGCAGGTTACAAATAGATGCTGGTGCGATTCATTTTCCCTACAGCAAACCGGGCACAGAGGAGGAGAGATTGGCATAAATCGGCTTAGATTGTCCCTGGTTAGCAGCTGATTATTCACTATTTGCCATCCAATGAACCTATGCTTTGGAACAATCATTCTATTCCAAATGTTCCTTGCATAATCAATCTTTTGAGCTTGAATAAAAGAGAGATAAAAGAGTTTAGCACTAAACTTACCTCTTTTAATAGCAGCAGTGACTACTGTTTCCTTGACAGTTGAACGAAGACGAAGTAATTTTTTGAAGTACCAGCTCGCATCTTGCTTGAATTCAACTGTCCAAAAGCTCAGCCCTCTCAGATAGATGGCATCAATCCATCTAACCCAAAGGTTATCCTGTTTACTAGATATAGCCCAGATATACTTTGCCATAAGCGCTATATTCCAAGCCTTACCTTCTCTAAAGCCAAGGCCTCCTGCATTCTTGGGGAGACAAACTTTTTCCCAAGAAGGAATATGAAGTTTGCTTCTGTTTCCCACAGAACCCCAGAGAAAATCTCTGCAACATTTGTCAATGGCCGCCGTAATTTTCTGAGGAAGCAAAAATAAGCCCATCCAATAATTCCTGATCCCCAACAAAATCGAATGAATCAATTGAGCCCTTCCAGCAAACGAGAGATTCCTACTAGCCCAAGTGTGTAAATTCTTGGGCAGTTTGTCTAAAATGATACCACAATCAGCAGATCGCCATTTGGTTGGTCTAAGATTCACCCCGAGGTACTTCATAGGGAAAGAACCCTCTTCCATTTGTAAGATGTTGGCAAGTCTCTGTTTGCTGGCATTTGGAATACCCCCAAAAAACACCGTTGACTTGGCTTTGTTAGCAACCAGGCCCGTTGCTTCACTAAACCGATTGAAGGCATTTTTCACCATCTAAACAGACTTGTCATTGCCCTTGCAGAAAATAATCAGATCGTCTGCAAAACACAGGTTGACAAGGCCTAAGGATTTGCACAACGGGTGAAAACCAAAACCTTTCTTCTTAGAACATTGAATAAGAAGTCTGGTTAAGTATTCCATTATAATAACAAAGAGAAGCGGGGACATCGGGTCCCCTTGACGAAGGCCTTTCTCACCTTTAAACGACCCTTGGATTCTTCCATTAAGTAGAAGGGCATAAGAAGCTCCGTGAAGGCAGCTTAAGATCCAGGTGATAAATTTAGAAGGGAAGCGAAGAGCTTTTAACATATCAGCCACAAAGCACCAGTCTACCGTATCATAAGCCTTGCTCAAATCAATCTTCATAAGACATCTAGAAGAAATGGTCTTCCTAGTGTATCCTTTTAGGAGATCCTGCAAAATCAAGACGTTATGAGCTAAAAGTATCTTCTTGACAAAAGCACCTTGGTTTTCATGAATAAGGAACGGGAGAACTTCCGAGAGTCTGGTACAAATCATTTTTGAAATGCATTTGTAAGTAGTGGTGCAGCAGGCTATTGGTCTGTAGTCAGTAGCTCCTTGAGGGTTATCAATCTTCGGTATAAGAGATATGGTTGTTGCACTCACTTCCTGAGGAAGTTTACCAGTTTGAAAAAATCCCAACACCGCACAAGAGAAGTCATCCCCAATATCATTCCAAAGCTCTCTGAAAAAACCCGAACCAAACCCATCCGGCCCCGGACTTTTGGTCGAGTGAATCCCAAACAAGGCTTCTTTCACATCCTTTTTGCTGAAAGGACGAATTAGACTCACTTGATGTTCAAGAGTAAGCTTTTGCCCAAACTCGAGGCATTCCTCATCCATTCGTCTTGAAGCCGAGCTTTGCCTCCCCATGAAGTTGCGAAAGTGGTTTAAGAAATGCTCAACCACTTTGTCATACTCATCAACAACAACTCCATTGGCAGTAAACGAGCACACTTTATTCTCAACTCTCCTCTTTTTCATGATAGCATGGAAATAACTAGTGTTTTCATCTCCAAGCTTTAACCAACAAGCTTTCGAGTGCTGATGCAAATAGCTGAAATACTGTTTTCGGGCAGCTATGTAGTGAGCATGATTCACCTTTTCAGTAGTAATAGCTGTAGGACACAGAGGGTTGATGGCCAAGGCTTCTTGCGCTGCTATAAACTTGTCCCGAGCTTCATTGTACAGACCAGTAACATCCTCACTCTTCTTAACATAGTGGGTTTTTAGGATATGCTTCACTCTGAACAGTTGCTGGTGCAGAGTGCTCAAATCAGTAACCTTGTGCTTCTTCCAAGAAGAAAGGACAGTCTCTCTGTAACCCTCTTTAAACATCCAGTGATTGCTAAAACGAAAAGACTTAGTCCCACGGATACCAGTCTTAATGTGTTTAATGAGGCAATAACTGTGATCTGAGAGGGCCCCCCATCTGAAACTAGCTTCTGTATTCGGGAACTTATCTAACCAACTTTCATTCGTAAGAACTCTATCCAACTTTGAGTAAACACGGCTACCTTCCTCATGGTTATTAGACCAAGTAAAAAAGGATCCAGCAGTCTTCAACTCTTCAACTTGACCCCAAGCAAGCCAGTTTTGACTGTCCTGGATTTCTGAACTTCGAACTTTCCTACCCCCACTACGATCTTTGTACGCAAACATGGCATTGAAGTCACCTAGAATTATCCAAGGAGCGTTTAAATGCCCAATGTTAGTCAGTTTATTCCAAAGATCTTTCCTCTCGTTCAACGAATTACTACCATAGACCGCAGTGAGAAAAAACTCCTCCTTGTAACCCACCATTTTGAGTTTACAGTGAATGAGCTGCCTGTCTATCAACAAAATATCCACCTTAACTAGCTTGTCAATCCAAATCAACAAAATTCTATACGAAGTCTCCTGACTAGAATAAATCTTCCAGTTCGGATTATTTTCCAAGAGCTTACTAACTCTATCATGATGAATTTTAGTCTCAAAAAGAGCCCCAAAACCCACCTTATTTATCTTACAAAGATCAAACACCTCTCGCTGCTTCTCAACATTATTCAGCCCCCTAACATTCCAACCTAGAAGATTGAGACTATCCATTAGAAAGGAGTCTGAGATCAGTAACCAACACTCCCTCTGCATCCTCTAAAGCCTTATATTCGTTGCTGGTCATAGCTTCTCGTTGCGGCCTAGTGACATGCTTTGGACCTTTCCTCTTAGGTGTTAACCATTGTTCATTACTTGCAGGTAAAGAAGCATTTTTAACAGCCCCTGTACCCTCAGCAATGGTCCCCCGATCCTCTAAATTACTAACATCAGCAGACTCGTTCCTGGCCTGTAGAACAGTATTTTGAGTTTCGGTATTGTTCTCTGCTGGTTTTGTAACATCATTCCCTTTCTCAGAGACAGTCTCCAGTTTTCCAGCAACGTTCTCGACAGCAGGTCGCGTATCCCCTTGCTTGTTTTTCTTCCACACAACAGGCTTCCCTTTGTTACAGTTAGCGATTGAGTGTCCAAGCATATCGCAAGCCGTACACTTGGTTGGAAGCCACTCAAATTCAATAGGCTGTTCTATTAATTGTTTCTTCTCATTGACAAAGGCTATAGTTCTCGGAAGTTCTTCTTTAATCTCAACATCCACCAACACTCTGGCGTACTTGATCATAGACCTCTCAAGAGTTACCTTATCCGCCATAATCGGTTTCCCTATAGTACTAACAAGGGCACTCAAACTCTTCTTCCCCCAATATTGTAACCCCAGGCCATTTAACCTCACCCAAACAGGGACCAATTTGACCATCCGAGCTGTGTCCATATCCTCCGTCCAAGGCCTCAAAATCACAGGTTTCCTATCAAATTGGATAACCCCAGTCTCAAGAATAACATTCCTAGTAGCTTCATCCTTGAAACTAACTAGAGTGAACCCTGAATGCATTCTCACTATCCTTTCCACTCCCAAGTTCCCCCATATTCTCTTGATAAAACCCTCAAACACTCTAAAAGGTGGGTTGGCCCCTAAGACAATACATATAATCGAAGATTTCCAGAATGAGGCTTCTACCGCTACTTCATCCAAATCAATTTTTGCAACTACCTGATCCCCAATTTTAATCGATTCAGTAAAAGAGAGTTGAGAGGATGGAGATTTCACCTGATTCAAATTGAATTTACTCCAAGTAAATTGAGCCGAAGCTTGATAATCCATCTCCGCCGTATCGTCCGCCCATGTAAAGCCCGCTTAGTTAATTTGGAAATTAGCAGTTATTTATGTTAATCAGGAAATTATTTATAGCCATTTAAATAATTTATCATTGTTATTTACGGAATTCAGATATGCATAATTATGTCATCAGCAGTTTTTATATTTCGCATTTCCGGTGTCCGGTATTTGGAACGCGGCGTTTGGCTCAGTAGAAATCACAACTTAGTATGTTAGTATTTTGGGGACGGGTTTTAGACATTGGGAATGTCGGGAATGGCCGGGAATTTAGAATGTCCCAAAAATACCCCCTTTAGTATGATTTTAGTGATTTTATGGTGGAGGGGCAAAATGGTCTTTTTGCCCCATTAGTGTTTTGTTTTATGTGATTTATTAAATGGAAAAATAAGTATTTATTTTATTAAATGTTGGCTGAAATGAGTTTAATTAGATGGCTTTATTAATTTCAAGTTCCTTCATTTTTAACACTTAGAAAGAAAAAAATAGAAATTTCAAAAAAATCACACATTCAAGCTCTCTTTTCCTTCTCTCCATTTCGGCTTGGTCTTGGCTGCTAGGGCAGAGGTTTTTCTCTTCAATTCTTGTGATTTTCTTCTCATCTAAGTGTAATCCAATTGTAGGTAAGATCCTTGAACTTATTCTTCTATGTTTTCTTGAAATTAAATGAAAATAGTTGAGTAAATGCATGTGATTTTGAGAGATGTTACTGCTGTGTTATTGTTGTTGATTTATGAGGATTAAAGCATGATTATTGTTGTTGTTTAAGCTATGTTAGAAGCATGTAGGTTAGATTGTTAAAGCCTTGAGTTTTCTTTGCAAAAGTTATGAATTTTGAGAGAAAATGCCATGCTTTGTTTCTGTGAATTGCTAGATGTTGTTGTTTGTTTTCAGAGCTTATATTATGCTAGTTTAGGTTGATTTTAGTTGGTTTGCATGCTTGTTTTGGTGGTTGGCTCAAGCTTGAGTTTGGAACTCAAAGCTTGAGCTCCAATGGTGAATTTTGCATGTGGGGTTTCTGGGTAGGTTTGATGCTCTAGAATTGTTATTTGGGACCTATGGAGGAGGTCTGGAAAGTTTGAGATCAATTGGGTTCGAATTGGTCAAGATATGGGAATTTTTGGTTGCTGCCTGCGAGGAACCGGAATTCCGGTTGAGCATCCGGAATTCCGGATGGGGGTTCAGATTTTCCCAGAACCGGAATTCCGGTTGGGCAACCGGACTTCCGGATGGGGGATTTTTCAGAACCCTAGTTTTCCTCGTTTTTGGGTTTTTAGGGGTATTGCCATGCTTTTTATCGATAGGGAAACTTTTAGTTTCGAGTTTTAGTCCCCGGGAAGTGATTTAGCGTGTCACTTATAGCGTTGTGATTTTTATGGTTTAGGAGCCGCAATCCGCCGTTCGGCTTCGGCGTAGTGTTGACCTAAGCACACCCGAAATCGAATCCGTGTAAGATTAGTATAACGATGCATATGTAGATTACATGTTTAGCGTGCATGTAGGAAGCCTGTTAGATTACATTAGATATGTATTTAGGCTTCGAACCATCCAACCCTGTCACGTCGGTACAGCCGGAGTATGACCAAGAATGAGTATGACCGGCTTGACCGATCAGCCGACACTTGGTTGGTGGTTCCGTGCTATTGACGTATCCCGTCGGTACAGCCGGAGTATGACCAAGAATGGAGTATGACCGGCTCGACCGATCGTGAGGATATAGTAACACGTCGAGACAGCCGGAGTATGACCAAGAATGAGTATGACCGGCTCGACCGATCAGTTGTTACGTGTCAATAGTACCGTCCCCCGAACGTTCAAAACCCGCACCATGTTGGACATGGCAAGAGTGCTCGGCACCATGTTGGACATGGCGATGGCGGGACTCGGTATCGTGTTGGACACGGCGGTCGGTTTATGTATGATATTATTATGCTTTTCTTACCGAGTCCGTCGACTCACGCTTACGTTCATGTGTAGGTAAAGGCAAGGCGCTTGCCGATGGACCGTGAGCGAGCTTATGGGATTGTACATGCTCGGGGCGGTTAGGCTCCGGAGCGTACGATCCTCGGGACAAAGACGACTGAGATTTTGTAAATGTCGTTAGACGACTTTATTTTGATGTAAAAGTTAAACAGTAAAAACGTTTGTAAATATTTTTATAAATCGGGATCCCGAGACTTTTTATAATATGGTTTATAAGTTTAATTAAAAAGCAAAATTTTAATTAATCACGTTTTTCCATAAACCTCGTTGATTAGCAACGAGCTGCACAGTACGTTTAAAAATCACGTAATACGCCTAAGATAGTTAGGGTGTTACAATTTGGTATCGTAGCCGCTGTGTTGTCTTCCGAAGATCGTCACGACATGTACAATCATCATCGCCAGCTAGCTCGGTTCACGGTTCAGTAAGCCTTTATTGCTTTAGTAGTTTATTTTATTCAGTTATGAAAAAGAAAAGCCTGTTAGGAAGCATGTTAGTAGCCTGATAGTAGAATAGGCGCATGTTTCATTTCTAATTTCCAAATTAAGCGGCATTAGTAAGCTCGCCTTGAATACGACCTGATATGCCAACTCTTGGTTTCGCAGGCGGTTCTAGTTAGATGGACGCCAGGCGGACTACCAGGATTCGAGGCAACTCAGTGGGGTCGAATCAAGGAGAGGGAGCTCGGTTTCCCCCACCTGCTAGGGGCCGAGGTAGAGGTCCCCGAGGCAGGGCTCGTGGTCGGGGTGATGAGAACCCGCCACAGGCTGCCCCGAGCTCCCCCGGCCGATCGGGGAGCCCCGAATCGGGAGTTGCGGTTTGCGGAGATGCAAGCCAGATCGAAGAACAAGACCTCGAGATTCGGAGGTTGAGACGGCGGGGTGCTCCCTGCGGTTCCGGTGCCGTAGTTCCAAAGTGGCACCGCCCTCGCCGCCTGTGCCGAGATGGTAGTGGCGGCCCACGTATTGGAACCTTTATATGAGCGGTTCGGAAGCTGGGCACCTCCGTATTCTGGGAGGTCCGGATGTGTCGAAAGCCGAGCGGTGGCTTACGGTGATCACCAGAATTTTGAACTTTATGGGTGTCACCGGCAACGACAGAGTGGTGTGCGCCACATTTCAGTTCCAGGAGGATGCCCTGGTATGGTGGGACATGGTGTCTCAGATTCACGATGTCGCCACCATGACCTGGGAAAGGTTCCAGGAACTTTTCAACGCGAAGTACTACAATGAGGCGGTTAGAAGCGCCAAGAGAAAGGAATTCGTTCACCTGACCCAGCGGGAGAACATGAGTGTCACTGAGTATACAACTCAGTTTGACCGGTTGGCGAGGTTAGCCTCGGGTATTGTGCCGACCGACTTCGGCGAAAGGAGAAGTATGCGGACGGGTTGAATCCCAAGATCAGGCATGACCTGATGATTACCACCGACGACAGCACCACCTACGCTCAGATGGTGGAGAAGGCACTGCGAGCTGAGGGCGCAGTGGGATGTATGTCAGATTCAGCCCGGTACTCGGTTGGTGGCGGAGCTCCTACCCCTCCCGCATCGGGCTTTAGCGGGGGAGTAGTGGTTCGGCCATTGATCGGAGGAAGAGGGCACCCACCGGCTCCGGCGGCTCGAGTCAAAACAAGAGGTTCGGGGGAACCGCAACGGAGGGAGTCGTCCTGGTGGTAATGAGACTCGCTTCTCCTATCCCGAGTGCCCTATCTGCAAGAGGCATCATCGGGGAGAGTGCAAGGGGCAGGGATGCTTCCATTGTGGCATGCCCGGGCACTTCAAGAGGGAATGTCCCCAGCTCCGGCCAGAGGCACCGAGAGCTCCAGCGATGCCCACTCCAGCCAGGGTATTCGCGATCACGCAGGCTGATGCAGATGCCAGCCCATCAGTTGTTACAGTCGATTCTTATTAACGACTCGTTTTATTCAATCTTTGTTTGATTACGGGGCTACACGTTCTTATGTGGCGGCCGCAGTCTTTAGTAAATTGGGTAGACCCTTTGATAGATATGAGTCGTGGTTTGGAACCCCGTTACACAGCGGAGAATTGGTTATCTCCAATAGGTGGATTAGGTCTATGCCGATCGGGATAGATGGTAGAGAGTTAAGCGCCGATCCGATAGAGATGAGCTTAGTCGAATTTGATATTATTTTAGGAATGGATTTCCTATCTAAATATTCGGCGAGCATTGATTGCAAGAGGAAGATGGTGGTCTTCCAACCGTAAAGTGAAGAACCGTTCGTATTTGTGGGTTCGGTTCAGGGATCTCGGATCCCGGTGATCTCGGCTATGTCGGGCCGAGAGAATTATTGCACGGTGGGTGCTTAGGGTTTACGGCCGTGGTGGTGGACACCACTCGGCCAGACACCATTCGGCCAGAGGACATCAGTGTGGTTCGGGAATTTTTGGACGTGTTTCCCGAAGAACTTCCAGGGTTACCACCTCAACGGGAGATTGACTTCGTGATTGACTTGGCACCAGGGGTGGATCCGGTTTCTAAAGCCCCGTATAGGATGGCTCCGGCTCGAACTTAAGGAGTTAAAGATTCAGCTCCAAGGGTTGCTTGACATAGGGTTCATTCGGCCCGGTGTGTCACCACAGGGGGCCCGGTTTTGTTCGTGAAGAAGAAGGATGGATCTATGAGGATGTGCATCGACTACAGAGAGTTGAACAAGCTGACGGTGAAGAATAAATATCCATTACCTAGGATCGATGACTTGTTCGATCAGCTTCAGGGGAAGACGGTCTTTTCTAAGATTGATCTCCGTTCGGGTTATCATCAGTTGAGGATCCGAGAGGAGGACATTCCAAAGACGGCTTTCCGCACTAGGTATGGACACTACGAGTTCCTGGTTATGTCATTCGGACTAACCAATGCTCCTGCAGCATTCATGGACCTGATGAATAGAGTATTCAAGGATTTCCTCGATATCTGTGTGATTGTGTTTATCGACGACATCCTCGTGTACTCTCAGTCAGAAGAGGAGCATGAGTTACATCTTCAGATGGTACTGCAACGCCTTCGAGAACATAGACTCTACGCCAAGTTCAAGAAATGTGAGTTCTGGTTGTCTCAGGTGTCCTTCCTAGGACACATTGTGGGTAAGGACGGGATCAAGGTGGATCCCGGGAAGATCGAATCCGTCAGGGATTGGCCGAGACCGAAGACAGTGACAGAAATCAGAAGCTTCTTGGGATTAGCTGGGTACTATCGTAGGTTCGTGGAGGGGTTCTCCAAAATTTCAATGCCCCTAACCGAGCTTACAAAGAAGAATCAGCGATTTATCTGGACAGATAAATGCGAAGCTAGTTTTCGTGAGCCGAAACAGAGATTGATTACCGCTCCGTGCTAGCTTTGCCTTCGGACAAGGAGAAGTTCGTGGTCTATTGTGACGCATCCAAACAGGGTTTGGGGTGCGTATTGATGCAAGCCGATCGGGTTATCGCTTACGCCTCCCGTCAGTTAAAGGATTATGAACAGCGATACCCGACTCATGATTTAGAATTGGCCGCAGTGGTATTTGCACTGAAGATTTGGCGGCATTACTTGTATGGTGAGAAGTGCGAGATCTACACCGACCATAAGAGTCTCAAGTATTTCTTTACTCAGAAAGATTTGAACATGAGACAGAGGCGTTGGTTGGAATTAGTGAAGGACTACGATTGTGAGATCCTTTACCATCCCGGGAAAGCCAATGTAGTGGCCGATGCCCTGAGCGTAAAGGGTCCCGGGCAAGTGGCTAGCATGGTTCAGATCTCACCTCAGCTAGCAGAGGATATGGTTAGATCCAGCATTGAGTTTGTGGTAGGTCAGCTTCACAACTTAACGCTGCAATCTGATCTGTTGGAAAGAATAAAGGTTGCTCAGACGTCAGATCCGGAGTTAGTGAAGATCCGAGATGAGGTATTGGCTGGTCAGGCCAAAGACTTTACAGTGTCAGACAGTGGAATGCTTTTGTATAAAGCCAGGGTTTGTGTCCCGAACAGTGTGGACTTGAGGAACGAGATCTTTGAGGAGGCTCATTCTACCCCGTATTCTCTGCATCCCGGCACCACCAAGATGTACCAAGACTTGAAACCGTACTTCTGGTGGAACGGTATGAAGAAGAATTTGGTAGAATTCGTATCGAGATGCCTCACTTGTCAGCAGATCAAGGCTGAACATCGTAGACCCGACGGGGTTGTTGCAGCCTCTAACCCTACCAGAGTGGAAATGGGAGGATATTACGATGGATTTTGTGGTCGGGTTACCAAGGACCACGGGTATGTATGACTCCATCTGGGTAGTGGTGGATCGATTTACGAAATCTGCTCATTTTCTGCCGGTTAGAACAACGTTTACAGTGGATCAGTTGGCAGAGTTATATGTCAGGGAGATAGTGAGACTTCACGGGGTACCGAAGTCTATAGTTTCGGACAGGGATCCGAAATTCACCTCCAAATTTTGGCAGAGTTTGCAACGGGCAATGGGTACGAAGCTAAAATTCAGTACAGCATTTCATCCTCAGACAGATGGTCAGTCCGAGAGGACAATTCAGATATTGGAGGATATGCTGAGAGCCTGTGTTATGGACTTTGAAGGTTCATGGAATAAGTATCTACCGTTGATAGAGTTCTCTTACAACAACAGTTACCAGAGTACGATAGGGATGGCACCCTACGAACTGTTGTACGGTAGAAAGTGTAGATCCCCTATCCACTGGGATGAGACAGGGGAGAAGAAATACCTAGGTCCGGAATCAGTTCAGCGGACCAACGAGGCAATAGAAAAGATTAAAGCTAGAATGCTTGCCTCCCAGAGCAGACAGAAGAGTTACGCAGATCCGAAACGTAGGGATGTTGAGTTCCGAGTAGGGGACCATGTGTTTTTGCGAGTATCTCCGATGAAGGGGATTAAACGTTTCGGGAAAAGAGGCAAGTTATGCCCTAGATTTACAGGACCTTTCGAGATTCTCGAGAAGATAGGTCAAGTGGCATATCGGTTAGCATTGCCTCCAGCTTTATCAGCAGTGCACAACGTATTTCATGTCTCAATGTTGAGAAAATATGTTTCAGACCCCTCTCATATACTCAGTTATGAGGGCCTTCAGCTTCAGTCAGATATGTCTTACGAGGAACAGCCAGTGTAGATCCTGGATAGAAAGGATAAAGTCCTTCGGAATAAGACCATAGCATTGGTCAAGGTTCTCTGGAGAAACTGTAAGGTGGAAGAAGCCACCTGGGAGCTAGAATCAGATATGCGAGCTCAATATCCAGAGTTATTCAGGTTAGATTTCGAGGACGAAATCCTTTTAAGGGGGGAATAGTTGTAAAGCCCGCTTAGTTAATTTGGAAATTAGCAGTTATTTATGTTAATCAGGAAATTATTTATAGCCATTTAAATAATTTATCATTGTTATTTACGGAATTCAGATATGCATAATTATGTCATCAGCAGTTTTTATATTTCGCATTTCCGGTGTCCGGTATTTGGAACGCGGCGTTTGGCTCAGTAGAAATCACAACTTAGTATGTTAGTATTTTGGGGACGGGTTTTAGACATTGGGAATGTCGGGAATGGCCGGGAATTTAGAATGTCCCAAAAATACCCCCTTTAGTATGATTTTAGTGATTTTATGGTGGAGGGGCAAAATGGTCTTTTTGCCCCATTAGTGTTTTGTTTTATGTGATTTATTAAATGGAAAAATAAGTATTTATTTTATTAAATGTTGGCTGAAATGAGTTTAATTAGATGGCTTTATTAATTTCAAGTTCCTTCATTTTTAACACTTAGAAAGAAAAAAATAGAAATTTCAAAAAAATCACACATTCAAGCTCTCTTTTCCTTCTCTCCATTTCGGCTTGGTCTTGGCTGCTAGGGCAGAGGTTTTTCTCTTCAATTCTTGTGATTTTCTTCTCATCTAAGTGTAATCCAATTGTAGGTAAGATCCTTGAACTTATTCTTCTATGTTTTCTTGAAATTAAATGAAAATAGTTGAGTAAATGCATGTGATTTTGAGAGATGTTACTGCTGTGTTATTGTTGTTGATTTATGAGGATTAAAGCATGATTATTGTTGTTGTTTAAGCTATGTTAGAAGCATGTAGGTTAGATTGTTAAAGCCTTGAGTTTTCTTTGCAAAAGTTATGAATTTTGAGAGAAAATGCCATGCTTTGTTTCTGTGAATTGCTGGATGTTGTTGTTTGTTTTCAGAGCTTATATTATGCTAGTTTAGGTTGATTTTAGTTGGTTTGCATGCTTGTTTTGGTGGTTGGCTCAAGCTTGAGTTTGGAACTCAAAGCTTGAGCTCCAATGGTGAATTTTGCATGTGGGGTTTCTGGGTAGGTTTGATGCTCTAGAATTGTTATTTGGGACCTATGGAGGAGGTCTGGAAAGTTTGAGATCAATTGGGTTCGAATTGGTCAAGATATGGGAATTTTTGGTTGCTGCCTGCGAGGAACCGGAATTCCGGTTGAGCATCCGGAATTCCGGATGGGGGTTCGTATTTTCCCGAACCGGAATTCGGTTGGGCAACCGGACTTCCGGATGGGGGATTTTTCAGAACCCTAGTTTTCCTCGTTTTTGGGTTTTTAGGGGTATTGCCATGCTTTTTATCGATAGGGAAACTTTTAGTTTCGAGTTTTAGTCCCCGGGAAGTGATTTAGCGTGTCACTTATAGCGTTGTGATTTTTATGGTTTAGGAGCCAGTAATCCGCCGTTCAGCTTCAGTTCCAGTCGAGTTGACCGCACACCCGAAATCGGAATCCGTAAGATTAGTATAACAAAGATGCATATGTAGATTACATGTTTCGCGTGCATGTAGGAAGCCTGTTAGATTACATTAGATATGTATTTAGGCTTCGAACCATCCAACCCCGTCACGTCGGTACGGTGGAGTATGACCAAGGCCGGAGTATGACCGGCTTGACCGATCAGTCGACACTTGGTTGGTGGTTCCGTGCTATTGACGTATCCCGTCGGTACAGCTGGAGTATGACCAAGCCGGAGTATGACCGGCTCGACCGATCGGAGGATATAGTAACACGTCGGTACAGCCGGAGTATGACCAAGAACGGAGTATGACCGGCTCGACCGATCGTGTTGTTACGTGTCAATAGTACCGTCCCCCGAACGTTCAAAACTCGGTACCATGTTGGACATGGCGGTAGTGCTCGGCACCATGTTGGACATGGCGATGGCGGGACTCGCATCGTGTTGGACACGGCGGTCGGTTTTATGTATGATATTATTATGCTTTTCTTGCGAGTCCGTCGACTCACGGCTTACGTTCATGTGTAGGTAAAGGCAAGGCGATTCTTGATGGACCGTGAGCGAGCTTATGGGATTGTACATGTCGGGGCGGTTAGGCCTGGAGCGTACGATCCTCGGGACAGCACGGCTGAGATTTTGTAAATGTCGTTAGACGACTTTATTTTGATGTAAAAGTTAAACAGTAAAAACGTTTGTAAATATTTTTATAAATCGGGATCCCGAGACTTTTTATAATATGGTTTATAAGTTTAATTAAAAAGCAAAATTTTAATTAATCACGTTTTTCCATAAACCTCGTTGATTAGCAACGAGCTGCACAGTACGTTTAAAAATCACGTAATACGCCTAAGATAGTTAGGGTGTTACAGCCCAAGTCGATTTAGGAGTCGACTTAATCTCTTCTGCAACGATCTCCTTCTCCGGTTCCAGTACATCGCACGGGTCCAAGAAAACCTCCGAAGCATCATCTTGGATTGAGGGCAGCTCCGAAGCTTGATAATAGTAAAAAAAAATATTTTTACTATTATTTCTTTAAAAAATAAAAAAGTATAATATTTTTAACTATTATTATGTTTTCTTAACTATTATTATCTTTTTTATATAATTATCATTTTGTTATAAAATAATATAGAATAATATAAAATAAGTAAGAAGAAAAGAAGAAGAAGAGAGAAAAAGAAAGTGAATGAGAATTTCTCAGTTGTTTATTCCAATGGGGTGAACCCCTATTTATACAAATACATGAGTCAAATATTAAGAAACTAAGAAAAAAGAAAACTAAGAAAAAGAGGAATGTTGATTACAATTAATGGTAATAAATAAAAGATTTGGACATCCACATATTATTAATATTTATAACACTCTCCCTTGGATGTCCATAATAACTGTCTTATTAAAAATCTTGCTGAAATACTCGATCAAAAGAAAAAGAGTATAGTGTAAACTAACTCCCCCTCATTTAGGCATTCATAGAGAGATCTTCTAATCAATGAATTTCGATCTTGACTGCAGTCTTCTCAAATATTGATGTTGGTAATAACTTTGTGAATAAGTTTGCAAGATTGACACTTGATTGAATTTGTTGAACACCAATATGCATTTTCTTGAAATGTATAAAGAAAAATTTGGTGAAATGTGTTCTAATTCTATCTCCTTCAATCTATCCTCCTTTTAGTTGAGCGATGTAAGCAATATTATCTTCATAGAGAACTGCTTGTGTGCTTTATAGAGTGCAATCCATATGTTTCCCAAATATGCTATGTCAATGATCTCACTCCCACACATTCTCTACTTGCTTCATAAAATACAAGTATGTTAACATGATTTATAGTTGCCTCGTTAAAAACCTTGCCAGAAAAACCCAGTGGGACAAAATTTGAGCTAGGGAAAAGAGTACAATATATATTTCATATTCATAATTATTTGCAAGTTGTCTCATTAAAAACCTTGCCAGGAAAATCCAGTGGGACAAAACCTAAGCTAAGGTAAAAAGAGTGTAACATGAATATGTCTCCCCCTAATGCACATGTGATCCATAATTCTTTTGGTGATAATAGATCTCATAAGATTATTGTTATCACTTTTAAAATATCACCATATACAATCTTTGATCATATATATTCTATAACTCTTCCAGAGTATGTATGGACTTCTAAATTATAGATGAGGGGTTCGTGGAACATTAATCTTTATCCAACTAATTGTATCATTCATGTGTGTATACAAACTTGTTCATACTAAAATTTAACATTTCAAATAGATATGAGCATAACACATTAATGATAATATAAATTTTCATTTGTGACAATGATAGTACTCCAAGACCATATATTTGTTCCATCTTGTTGTATGATCTTAATTTCCATATCAAATGATCATATATCTATAATTCTTGATGCATATGAAGTACTTCAGGACTTCAATATTAATGAACAAACTTTATACATTTAATATTTCTCGATATACAAAAGAAATAAAAGTTGTTCTTCAATAATCAAAAACTCTTCAAGAGTCTATCACAACGTATAATTTACGAATTTATACTGCATAGACAACCATACGTATTTTTTAAACAATAATTTACTTACATGTCTTTATTTCATATAAAGATCTTTGTCATATAGTGCTCGCGACTTTGAATTTATATCACTTAAGACATGTATTAAATTCTTCTAGAATTTTTAGATAAGGCTTATTTCAAATTCTCACTATATTAGGAGCTTCAAATAAATAATTTTTTGTTACAACATTTATGTGACGCTTATAAATTCTCATAAAATATATTCCAGGCTATAATTAAATCATGATTATATTTTCTCAATATTTAAGCCTTATTTTAATCAATCTCATGTCTATGCAAACTTTGTACAACAATTCATTGTGTACAAATACATATATGCAAATTTCTCATTAGAAATATTTATTTGCACACCCTATAGGTCTTACTTCACTTTATGCGACTAAACTTGCCTGGACTGTGTCATAATATGTTGGCCAAAAATCAAAATGTATGTCGATAATTCTCGGATAATTCTCGACAAATCCAATACCATGATCCTTGCTATCTCATGTTAGTTTATTGCACATGCAAACATTCAACTTCTATTGTCGACAAAAATTTCAGTATATGATAATTTCCTCCCGTATTGACATAACTTATAGAGATCTCTTTAAATTACATATTTTCAAATATGTTTATCATTTATAAGTACCTATATGGAATCACTTCAGGGATTCAATTATGATCAAATGTGTTATGTCTAACTTCTTTTGGGAGTCACTTCTAGAGTACCGCTTTCATCACGGTTATCATTTTTAAATCATCAATACTTTATAACATTAAGGTATCTCCATGAGTACCTCTAGATTTAACACCTTCAGGATAAATCAAATGAACATTTATTAATAATTTCTACATTGTTCATTTACGCTTCAGGCATTTTTAACTCATTCTATCTCAACTTTGAATAATATTGATTTGCAGTTGGTATATATCATTTTGAACTATATCGTTCTTATATACTTCGTGCAAGGATCATTTTTCAAAAATTATCATCGATCCCAACTACTTCTCTCCCCCTGATCAAGAGAATTTTTAAAAATTGTGATATCTAATATTATTAATACACCTGTAGGGATTTTAATATATCACAATGAATCAATATTTATTTAAACTCATATATACTATATGACATTGAACTTCAGGTTCAATAAACTTCAGTTTCAAGTTCAATCCTTATGAACTTAATTCATTTCTAAGAATGAGTCATACGTGTATAATTAGAAATACATAAATTTACACATTTTGTAAATGCATGATCATATAATCTTATCACATCAATAAGAAACTATGTAATAAAAATCTAACAATGGCTCAAGATTGTTAAAGAGATATAATTTAAATATTTTCTATGTGCAAATATATGCACATTCTTCTTTTGAGCCTTATAAATTAATAATGGGAAGAATCTTCTGGTTCTTCAACAAACTTTAGTCAAATCCTTTGGTAATTTATTGCATATGATTGATCATGTCAAAATAACTTAATTAATGAACTTTAGGTTCACTATAATTTGTATTTCAATAAAACTTTCATAAGGTAATGTAAAATCACTACAATATAATCATTACAAGTTTCATTTTTATATAAACGAATAATATAATTATATTATTCTCCAAAATATATGCACTCTTCAGGAGTCACTATTATGTTTATCAAACTTTATATTTCTTCAAGAATCACTATCATCAATTCAATGATGTGTATAATTTAAAAGATACAGGGCAACTTCATCATGTTATTGTAATGGTCAAATAGATATAACCATAATATATCATTCATTTTTCCTTGTATCTTTCTAACAAGTTATCTAATTTATTAATAGACTATTTATCAGTCTAATTATCATGACTTGATATATTATATATTTAAATGTACAACCAGTACATATAATAAGTTATTTCTTATATATTACTTTCATAGCTAGCTAAATGTTATACATCTAGGTACATACAAAAATATTTTACTACTCCAAGTAGCAATTGTATGTAAGACTTCTTCAGGAAGCTTTTCAAATAATCATTTTGTGATTCTTTATCACTTTGATTACATTAGATCACTAACAAATATTAGTAAGTTATATATTCACTTCTGGGAATATGCAAACTGAATTAAATAGTAATTGCATATATACATATCTTGTACCAACAATAGTTTGAAACTATTGATTTCAAGAAATAATAAAATATGTATATATTAATTTGCTTATGGCATTACCAATATATGTAAAATCTATATTCTTTGAAATAGAATTTCATGTCTATTCATTCTCTTCGAGGAATGATATTTAAATATTCTAAATGTACAATAAATTTGTACAATTCACATTCTATTAAATAATCAAATATACTTTTATCTTGATTATAAGTGTGTCCGTACTACAGGTACGCGACCACTATTATTCAATTCCACACGTGATATATAGATTTCATGCACTTTGATTGTGTGTGGTATCTCATCTTTTGGTTGTTTCCACTTTCTTCTGGAAATATTTGAGTAGTAAATAATGCCATCGATTATTTAAATCATTACATTCACTTCGGGGAATGACGTTGAATAAGTAGAACATTATTATAAATTTCTTAAAAATTTATTACTTGTTCATCTATAAAAATATAAGAAATTATTCAACAATTTCTTTTACGATATTTCAAAGAATATATGAATGCAATTTTTGCATAGTCTCCAAGATGTATGCAAAATTTAATCTTTAATATATGTCAGATTCAATACTTTCCAATATTGCAAGTAATAACAATGTATAATAATATGACTAATACGAACAATCTTTAAAAATAATTGACTTCAATTCGTATCATTCTCTGGAGGGAATGATGAACAATAAATACATGCCTAATGTATTTAAATAACATTAGTCATGCTCATTGTTATTCTTATACTTTGATATTTCAATAGAATTTTCTTAACATTTTCTTTTCTTGGTATTCAAAACCCTCTATAAAATTGTATCAATAATAATCATTTTTGATGATTCTTTAGTTGTATTCACATAAATACAATTATTTTTTTTTCGACAAATATAAAACATTTACATCAGGAAATGTTTGTCAAAATCTATATCGATATTAGATTACTTTTCATTGTCCTCAAAGAATACAAGAATATATATATATAAATATGTATTCATCTCTTTCATTATATATCCATCAACTATATAATGAATATTACGTTTGCATAATCTTCAGGATATATGCAAGATTTTATTGAGGATGCACTACAAAAAAACCTATTTTCACCGACTAAATTTTTAGTCATTAAAACTCGTTAATTAGTCACCAAAGATTTTTTACGACTAATTATTTTTAGTCGCCATTTAGTCGCTGAAAGTCGGTCGTAGAAAATATTCAACGACTAAATATTTTTAGTCACAAAATAGTGTTATTTTCTGTGACTAAAATTTAGTCATAAATGATTTTAAATTTAGTCGTAATAAAATTGATATATTGGTTACATGAGTACCAATGTGCACTTTCAACGACCAAAAAATTAAACTTCACCAACTAAAATTTAGTCATTAAAAGATTAATATTTGGTGACTAAATAGTTTAGTTGCCAGTAATAAATAAATAATTATATAAATTAAGCATTCAGTGACCAACATTTAGTCTTAAAAACTAATTTATAATATTTTTTTAATTTAGAATTTATATTCAATAAATTATTTATCAAAAACAAATTATATTCAAAGCTATATTTAAATAATATGAAACACATTTATTCTTGGTTTCAAAGAAAAATACATTTATTCTTTACATAAAAAATTACAATTACAATGAAATCCTTCCTTGAACCGTACTTTGTCAGATAAAAATCACCTATCCCCAAATTTACTGTGCCATTCCTGTCCCTTCAATAAATAGTTGCCATGTATTTTATCTTTTCCACCTCATTTACTAATTTTTTGATTCATTTCACTCTGTTATATTTAGTTCCGTTTCGTTTTAATACCCTCACATCATTAATTATTTCTCTCTCTTTCTTTTGTTTTTTCTTGGAAAAACCATATTATTAATTATTTCACTCTCTCTTTATTTACAAAGGGAAATTTGACATTTTATGCTTAAAAGTTAGAAGTGGTGTTTAATTATACCACCCTCCTAAAAATTTTGTAACTATCCTAATCTTTAAGTGGTAACCCCAAAATACCCCTCTCCTCAAACCCAAAGCCAGCCTCCTCTTTCTCCCTCTTTCCCTCTTCACGCTCTCTCTCTCTCTCTCTCTCTCTCTCTCTCTCTCTCTCTCTCTCTCTCTCTCTCTCTCTCTCTCTCTCTCTCTCTCTCTCTCTCTCTCTCTCTCTCACTTTCTCTCTGTTTCTCATTTGCTCTCTCTCTCCATCACTGCCGCCGACTGCCACCGTGAACTCTCCCTGTCCCGGCCGACTGCAACCTCCACCATTTTCACCCTCAACCTCCACCTCACTCAACAAAGCAATGGGTAAGTGTTTTTCTTAGTAAATAGTGTAGTTTTTTGTTGAATTGCATGGATCTGAACGTTGTTAGTTGTAATATGTGACTTTTGTGTCCTTGAAATAGAGGTAGAGTTTGTGGCTAACAGTCTGTGTTTTTTTGGGTTTTTTTGTTTTTTGCGATTTTATGCGACATCATGCGATGTTTTGTGCGATGTCATGAGAAATCTGAGGTTAGGGATGACATGAATAATTTTGGCGACTTTGTACGATTATTGTACGATTTTATATGCGATAGTGATGTTTGGCGATTTGTGTGCGATATGTTGTGCGTCGTTATGCGATTTTGTTGGTTTCCAGATATTGTGCGACTTTTTGCGATTTCTTTCCTTTGTTGTGCGATTATTGTGCGACATCATAACTGGTTTATATTATGTTAGCTTAAGGCGATATTGTGCGATATTGTGCGATATTGTGTGCGATATAGTATGGTGATTTTTAAATGTAAGTTTGTTTGTATTTCTTTGGGACAGATTCATCTGTATTTGTGCCTGTACTGTATGATGGCGTTTGGACTTTGGAGGGTTTCAACTGGGTATTTGATTCCTCAAAAAGTAAGACATTGATATTGGACATTGATTGTACACTGAAAAAGTTGCATGAAGTTTTGCATGAGGAGTTGGAGGTGGACCCCTTGGTGTATGAATTGAAGTTAGAAGTTCTTTACATGTACATGAAAGGCACTAAGTTTCCACCTGAGGTTTTAGTGAAAGATAGTCAACTACGAGTGTTCTTGAGCATGAAGGCAAAAATTAGTGTGGACAACTTGTTGCCACTATTTGTGACTAAGGTGAAGAAGAATGTGAATTTGGAGCAGACTCCCCGAAATGTAACCCCTAGAAGTGTTGTTGGGACCTTTGTCCCAGAAACTGATTTGGGGGTTGGTTTGGACGAGCAAGTTGGCACTAATGTAGATGATGAGAGAGTGGGTATCGAATTTCATCATTCAGATAAGTTCGATGCTCCCTTTTACAACAATGATCATGTGGTTGATTTGGGTGTGGATGATGATGTGGCTGCTGATGTACCTCCCCTGAGGATGGAACTAACTCCAAGCAACCAAGTAGAGCGACAAAGAAGACCCCCCCGTAGTGAGAATCGCCAAACACCAGGAACTAGTAGCAGTCGGCCAGGTCCTTCTGATAGTGCTTCTGTATCTGAATTTGAAGTTTCTACTAAATTCAAACCTCTTGTGTGGACAAGGGAAGACATAGAGGAAAATAATGTGTATACAACATCTCTTAGTGGTACGCCTTCAGGGGAGATATATCTTGGCAAGTTGTACAAAAACAAGGAAGAATTGAAGAATGTAGTGGGAAGGTATGCACTGAAAAATAATTTTGAGTGGATGGTAAGTAAGTCTGCCACTGATGTGTTTTACGTTACTTGTAAGGATGAAAATTGTAAATGGAGATTAAGGGGGAAGAAGAAGGCACTTTGTGACATGTTTGAGGTTACTGTGTTTCACAACGAACACACATGTAACTTAGATTCTAAACATTCTGATCACCGGCAAGCAGCACTGTGGGTCATTGGTCACATTATTAAGAACAAGTACACATCAGATGGATCTAACTACAAGGCAAAAGACATACAGAGGGATATGTTTGATGAATATGGCATCAAGATGAGTTATGAGAAAGCTTGGAGATGTAGAGAGAAGGCAGTTATGTACAAGAGGGGTACTCCAGCAGAATCTTATACGAAATTATATGGTTACTTCTACATGCTGGAACAGAAGAATCCAGGCACTATTACTGACATTGTCAGCGAGGATAACCGGTTCAAGTACTGTTTCTGGTCACTCGATGCTTGTAGGAAGGGATTTAAGTTTTGTCGTCCTGTGATTAGTATCGACGGAACATTCTTGAAGACGAAGTATGGAGGAAGACTGTTAGTTGATGTTGCGTACGATGCAAACAACCAATTGTTTCCGGTAGCCTTTGCAATTGTTGACAGTGAGAATCATGACTCTTGGAAGTATTTCTTGCGGAAGTTGAAGGAAGCCATTGGTGAGGTTGAAAATCTTATGTTCATATCGGATAGGCATCAAAGTATTGAACATGTTGTTGATGTTGTTTTCCCAGAAGCATGCCACTGTGCATGCTTCAAGCATATTACTATGAATGTCAATCACAAGTTTAAGACTGATGTATGCAACAAGCAAATATGGCTTGCAGCTTACGCATGGAACAAGACGGAATGTGATAGGCATTTTGAGGTGCTGAAACAGATGGACCCTGCCATTGCTACATACGTTGAGCAAACAGGGTTTGAAAAGTGGGCTCGTCCTTATTGTCCAGGCGATCGGTACAACATAATGACAAGCAACGCTGCCGAAAGCTTCAACAAGGTGACAGAAGAATTCAGAAAATATCCAGTAACTATTTTGGTTGACTTCATCAGGTTCACACTTCAAAATTGGTTTCTTCTCGTCTCGAAAAGGCTAGTAAGTGCGCTACTCCTTTGGCTACTACTTTTGAAAATGATTTAAAGGATCAACATAAAGATGGTATGTTCAGGAGTGTCCTTCGTAATGGTGCCCAATTGTTCAACGTTGGTACGAGTCCTCATGGTGAGAGAGGTGGTGATGTGAACTTAGTGGAGAGAACATGCACTTGCGGACTTTTCCAAACGCTCAAAATCCCTTGTCCCCATGCATGTGCCGCAACAGTTAGTCAGTATGTGAGCGTGTACACACTTTGCTCTCCATATTACACTAAAGAAACGTGGAAGAAGACCTACGATGCCACAATTAATATTGTTGGCGAGGAGGATGAGTGGGTACTACCGGAACATATCAAGAACATAAGAATCGGGGTACCAGTGGAGAAAAAACCAGTAGGTCGGCCTAGGAAGAGCAATGCAGGTAGAAGACCGACGAAGCGTCGACCGTCTAGTGGTCAGGTGGTAGTGGAACCTCGTCATTGTTCGCTATGTCACGGTTCAGGGCACAACAGAGCTACATGCAAAGCTCGAGTTTGAACCATTTCTCTAATATTTAAATGAATATGTGTTGTATTGGTGGTAGTTGGATATTGTGCGATTTTCTCCTAGATTAATACTTTTTCGGTTTGTTTACCGACTTTTAGGCGACATTATGCGATTACTGTGCGATTTTTAACTGACAGAAACTTGTTTTTTAGTTTGTTTTGTTCTGTAATTTCTGGCGATATTATGCAATTATTGTGCGATTTTGTGCGATGTTAACTGCACAGGATCTTGTTTTTTAGTTTGCTTGGTTCTCTATTTTTTTGGCAATATTATGCGATTAGTGTGCGATTTTTTTGCGATGTCAAAATAATCATGATTGTTTAGTTTGTTTGGTTCTGTGTTTTTTGGCGATATTATGCGATTAATGTGCGATTTTAATGCGATTCTTACCAAAATAATTTTTCAAGATGTCATGATTTGACAGGTATTTATCAAAAATTAAAAAAATAAAAAAATTGATACAAGCAACAATTTAAATAGCTTTAAATTTACTTGTTATATATAATTTTGCTGAGATTATAATACAATTACAAAAGGGGAGTTTATGTGTATAAGAATAACATTAGAAAAACCTACAAAAAACTACCATGTCAAGTTCTGGTAAAATAGGTCCACACACCACCTATGTCTAAAGGTGAGCATGTTATCATCATGAACATGCTCCAACGACCGTTCCAGCATCAAGTGCTCAATGTGCTCCATGACATACATTCCACAATTGCCACTAAAAAAAATACTAAATATTAGCAACAATTAAGTTAAGTAATTATAATAGAGTGCAAAATTAAATTACTCAAATTATACAAAAAAAAAAAAGAGATTCACCTGCTGTTCGTTTGTGGTGCAACCTCAGATGTAACTCGTCTATAATGCAGGAGTAGGAGCTGACTGAGATCACCCAACTCCACCGGATGTACATAATTGTTGTATGGGAAATAACCGCTAGCTCGGATTAGATTCGCAAATAGCTCGCTGTAAGGCTTCAAATATGACTCCATGCGTGCCTCAACGGTGCCACCGATATCAGAATCATATACAATGATCTCCCAGTTCTCGATATCCACCTCAACTGCCACCCAGTGGCGCTCTTTGGGAAGGTACAACACAAAGTATATGTACTCCTGGTTCTCCCAACATGGCAAGTATCTGTGCGGTATCCCCTGCACGTAATTCATAACGCCCTCATCCCATTTCATCTTGCTCTTGTCACCCTCATACATATTCCAAAACATGGAAAAGAACTGTGGAGCAGATGTGTCCAAAACTACACCTTTTCGAGTGTAGACTTCTGGGTACAGGGTCCGTCTTCTTCTCAATAAGTGCGCCATGGCATCAATTTACTGTATTCCAAAAGAAAACAGTAAGACAGAAATCACATAAAAGTCGCACAAATATCGCATGAAATCTCACAAAGCAATTACCAAAATTATTTCGAAAGTCGCACAAACATCGCACAGTAATCGCACATAAGTCGCAACAAATACACAAATCACTGAATAATAATCGCACACACATCGCATATAAATCGCATAAACAGATTAAACATTAAGTGCAAATATAGCATATAAATCGCATATAATTGCATGTAAGTCGCACAGAAAATGAAAAACACAATAAATTAATTCTTTTAAGAAATAACTTACAGCATCGTCGAGCCATTCGTTCAGCACCATCAATTTCACGAACCAGGATCTAGTGACTTCGCCAGTGTGAACATCCCTAGGACGGCCATTGTCCCTAGCATAAGTAATCCACTTCTGGAAAAAATTTAACAGCCGGGGGTCCGCCGGTTTCAGTGTGTCTACTACCACGGGCCCATGTCGTTGTTTCTTCTTCCCAGCTGTGTAGTCATTCAAGAAAATTGGCTTCCGCTTTTGCCTAAGCCTACCGAACTCCACCCCATCTGGTGGCCCCTGCAACTCTTCCACATCCTGAGATTCTGTATCACCCAGCGAAATGACAATGGCGTTTGCAGGAGTAGAAGGAACGTCACATACGTCAGGTTGCCAATCTTCTGGGTAGACATCATCATCATCATCATATGTCGGCGGTGATGGATGTACCGTCTGTAATGGCTCTACCGTGTCTGATGGATGTGTGGGGTCTGATTGATGTGTCGGCCCTGATGGTTGTGTCGGCTCCGAAGGCTGCTTCTGTAACAAACTTATCACGGTCGCAATTTGATCCATGGTAAGATTCTTCATCTCTTTCTGACTTCTCTTGAAGTCAGCCTTCATCTCAGTCTGGGCAGTGAGAATCGCAAGTTGTTGCGCTTCTACCTTCTCTAACCTCTTAGCCAACAAGAGGTAGTCGGAGTCATTGGGTGGAGCAGAGCTTGGGGGCACAGTGGCAGATGTGGAGGCGTCTGCTGTTTCCTTGGGTGGGGATGGTGGAATAATTTTGGACCTTTTAACATATTCTGCCACCCGTTGGGCTTGGGTCTCGAATGCGGTCGAATCTTGCGCCCGGGCTTGTGTTTCTTCGACCTCATCTAACCCCATTTCCACTGTGGGGACCTCACCCTCACAATTGTTCTTCCAGTAGTCGACCTCCCAATTCCGAGGATACAAAATTTGAAGCACAACCATCTGAAAGAAAGCCAAATTAACATTTAACATTCAAAATCGCACAGTAATCGCAAATACATCGCATAAAATCGCAGACACTGACAAATTAACAAGTACCGATTATCGCACATAACTCGCACAAACTCGCATACATATCGCCAAAAAAATCAAAAAAGCAACAAGGTCAAATCGCACACATATCGCATAAAACTCGCATAACATCGCATAAAATAACTGTTCTAACACTAACATAATAAATCGCACAAAAGTCGCCAAAACATCGTATATGAAAACAGATTGACAAACAGAAACATGCAGAAATCGCATACATATCGCATTAAAATCGCTTAAAATCGTATAAAATCACAGTTTTACAATTTAAATACCAAAAAAACAAAGAAACTAAGATTGACATATCCTTTTCTCAAATAGTGCAGCCACGTCAGGTTGCTTCACATCATGTCTCGTAACAGAATCGGGAGTACTTCAATTCAACATTCAAGGGAATCTAGTCCCTCTGCACTGCCCATACTTTTTCCCCAAATCTTGCATCACCTCGAAGGCCCAGTATTGCAGCACCGGGGCATATCCATAGACATTGTACTTTGCCTCCGGTTGAGTAATTTTTTTCTCCGTCTTCCCTTTCTTCTTCATCTTATCTTTAGTAGAGACCTTATCAATGTAATTCTTCCTCAGGTCACTCATACTCTTAGTTGTGGATGACAATAACTTCTGATAAGAAAGGAGGCCCCACGGATACTCGAAGAAGTTTTCTACGTTTTCTACCAGCTTCAGCATATCCGTCCAGATATAAACACCCTCAGCCCTTGATAGAAGAACACCCTCAACAAATGCGCACAGCCCCAACTTGTACACATCGTCCGCCACATCGCAGGACTCAAAAGCTAGCCAAAGGGTTTTGAAAGTGACCCGTTTGGCATTATTGAGGTAGTCCCGCAGTATCCGATCAGACTCACACAGTGTACTCAAATCTTCTGTTGAGGGGCCACCGCTCATCTTTAGTCCGGTGATCAAACCAAACTCAGATCGCCCAAATCTGGCTTCAGTTTTACCCACGTAAAACCATACTTCATGATTTTTCACCTCAGTCACTTTCGTTTTCCTCAATAGCAGTTGATGCACAATCACCCCAGAGAATTTCAAATCACTGGCATTCCAAAAAACTCCAAAGGGAGTTTCCTTCACCCTCTCAGTCAAGTTGAAGGCTTCAAACTTAGCCTTTATTGAAGCAAAGTACCCATTTCCTCTGTACGTGATACGGCCTGGAAAATGCTCAGCCAAGGGTAGAATAAGTTCAGGAGCCATCTGCATTTACAAGATTAATTAGACTACATCGCATAAAAATCGCACCAACATCGCTAAAAATCGCATAAGCCATCAACAAAAATTAAAAAGCCACTGTCAACATAAATCGCACAAAAATCGCATAATAATCGCATACAAATCGCCAAAAAAACAGCGTAACACTTGGAAATTTCTGATGTCAGTAAAATCGCACAATAAGTCGCATATAAATCGCATAATGTCGCTAAAAAATGCAAAACCTTAACCACATTCTATAAATCGCTCAAAATCGCACAACATCGCATAATATCGCTTAACATACCCAACACAGAAAGTCTACAACTTAATCGCACAAGATCGCACATAAATCGCACAAAGTCGCAAAAACACAAAAACACATGAACAGATCAATCAGCACGAAACCCATATTTTTCCTACATTTTTCTTGCACAATTTATCACAAAAACACATACTAACTCAAAATTAACCACATATTCATCCACAAATTAGGTCACACTTTAAAGATAAATAAAAATAAAAATTTGAAAAAAATACCTCTTTAATCCGATTGGGTTCGTGGGATTCGAGTGGGTGTAGTTGGTCGCTGGGATCGATTTGGTCGAGAGGGTCAGTGTTCGTTGGGTCGAGAGGGTCGTTGTTCGTTCGTGAGTTCGTTGGGTCGTCGTTCGTTCGGAGGGGTGGGTTCGTTGGGTCGTCGGAGGGGTGGGTTCGTTGGGTAGTCGGAGTCGTCGGAGGTTGGCGTCGATGGTCTGGTTCGAATGGAGGGGTGGGTGGGTTCGGGGTTTTGCGTTCGAATGGAAAGGGAAGGAAGAGAGAGAGAACGCTGATAGAGAGGAGGGGGGAAACTGAAAAGCTAGGGGTATTTTTGGAACCCAATTGAAAAATGAGCATATTTACACAATGTGTAATTTTTTTGTTCAAAATATCACCATGTGTTATTTTTTAGCATGAAAGATCAAATTTCCCTTTACAAAATAATAATATATACATGTGCACTATATCAAAGTTTCTTTTTCTCCTAAAAATTAAAAATCTTTTAAACAACCTGAATATTTTCTTTTTTTTTACCAAACTGAATACTTTATACTCAAAAAATTCAACTAATGTATTATAACGTCAAATTTTATGTCAAATTAAAATATATGCAATATATAAAATTACTATATTATTTCTATAGCTACAAATATATATTATATTATATTAGTGTATGTTTTCCTAAAAATAAATAATTAGTGCAATGTGGGAATAATATAACTTATTATTTCATTTTATTTTTCTTTTACGTTTTTTTAATTATTTGTTTCGTTATTGATTCTTCTTTGTTCTTTGATAGCTCGCTATCAATTCACTATTAGTAGTTGGGAATAATAAGTTATCTGGGACTGAAGGGTTGTTCGTAGTGCAATTACTTACTTTGTATAATAGTTGAATACTCAAGCTATGGGGTTAAATGAACTTGTTGCAACAATTTTTACTGTTGTCCTTTTTAAGTGGTAGATGAAACTGAATATAGCTTTTCTTGAGGTCAGTGGCAGAGGGAAAATATGTAAATTGAGGGGCAGGGGGACAAATATAAAACAATTAATTTTTAGGCGGGAAAATTGATAAACTTGTATATAATTTTTTTTACATAATTAATATATTTATATATATATATATGAAAATCCATAAAAACCAAACATTTAGTGAGGGCTACAGCTCCCCAAGTGGCTCTGTCACTGTGTGAGGTTAACTGTGATGGTACAATCTTTTTGTTCTAGTTTTATTATTTTTAGTTTTTTATCAAACGATCAAAGAATTAGGCGGTAGATTATTTGATTCATTTTTCTAATTCTAATTAATCTTGGTCGGGTCTCCAAGTGATATTTTAATTAGATTGTAGACTATTATTTTAAATTTTAATCGATTGCTATTAATAAAATTTTATAATTTATTAAAAATAAAAAATAAAACACAATTTATGTATATTTTTTTAAAATATCACCATTAATATTCCAATTTTACACGTGTAGAATAATTATTTATAATATATATTTTTTTTAAAAAAAAGTAATATTTTTTTTCTGCTAAACTAAAAAAAAATAAAAAACTGCGAAGATATTAAAAATAAACATAGAGACTTAAGAGTGAAGGATATGATTTATTTGTAATTAATGATGTTGTAATATATATGTTTTCAAAAAAAAAAAAATGATGTGGCAATATTTAAAAAGAAATGGAAGAAAATTAACAGAGTGAAGTTCATTAAAGAATTAGTAAATTACGTGGAAAAATCAGAATAGGTGGGAACCATTTATTGGAGGGACAGGGATGGCACAACAAATTTGGGACAGTTGATTTTTTTCCTACTTTGTCCATGCTGAATTACATAAATTCTAAACTAGAGACTACAATAGCAGACTCCACCAATCAAAGCTGCCAACAAGGAACACAGAAAAAGCTAAGAGAGAGAGAGAATGAAAAGCCCACTGATTTGGCTCCTACCAAGAAGCTAAACACACACACCTCTCCAACTCTTAGAGCACTCTCTGAAAATCGATAGGCATGATCTCACCTGTAATGCCAGTAGAGTTTGACCATTTAGTAAGTGCGTGAGCTGCCCAATTGCTCCCCTCTTCGCACCCAAGCTAAGTCTCACGAACCAAAAGCTACAATGTTTTGAGAGAACCATTGAAGCAGCCACCTCTAAGGAAGAAAGATCAATGATTAAAAGAGCTTGAATATCTGTTGGAAAAGTATACCATCAATCAATTGTGCTAAGAAAATCAAGCATTCTAGGATATGCTATTATTGTCCAAAATGACAATATTTGAGAAACTGAAAGCCCCAACAAAAGAAGTGGAAAGAAAATATGCCGAAATAAATTTTCAAGTTACTGATATAATCATTAAAGCACGCACATTACAAAGGTTCAATAAAGCAATACTATCACAGCTCACCTTAAGAGAAGGTGTTGAAGAGTCCTTCCACCAAGAATTCATGAGTTGTCATGAAAAATTCTTGAGTTGTCATCTTAATTAGTACTATGGTACAATTATGGTGCTATTATTTCACAATTGTTAAGTGTTTCAATACTTGTGTGCATTTATTGTAGATTATCCATGGTGTATGCATAATCACCTTGAAATTGTCCCTCATATTTGCTCCTACAGTTTATTACTCTTCAGTGTTTTTTTTCACACGACTATGCACCACAAATTAAAAAAAAAACACATACACATGTACATAGATGCATCAAATAGAGAGGCCAAGCACACACATCAGACAAATGTCTCAATATCACACCAAAACACATTTCAAATGTTCAATTGTAGTCTCTTAGTATGAATGTTTAATCTCAAGCTGCTCTTTACCTTAGGGCCCACCTGAGTACAAAGTAAGGATGAACATGAACTATCCTTATTTTCATTAACACCATGACCCTACAGCTTGTAACTTATATTGATTTGGTACATAACATAGAACAAAAATATCCAAAGGGATAAGTGCTATCTACAGTACCAAAGTAGACAAGGCCATTAGTATTAAAAATAACTTTTCCAACGTTTTCCAGATATAACTGTAAAATATCTATCTACTACTTAAATAATTGAAATTTCAATTATAATCTTACAACTTCAATCTAATGCTGGAAAGATAACTTTTGTCCCTTACAATCTTCGCATAAAATCCTTCCCAGTCTGTCAAAAAAAATGCAAAATGTCATGGAAAAACATAGCTTTGAAACAGAGCAATAAAAAGAAGACTAAAAAGATGTATATTAATTTCTAATTGCAAAAGTTAGTAACATGCATTTGAAGCAATTAAGCTTACCCATGAGAGAGAGAGAGAGAGAGAGAGAGAGAGAGAGAGAGAGAGAGAGAGAGAGAGAGAGAGAGAGAGAGAGAGAGAGAGAGAGAGAGAGAGAGAGAGAGAGAGAGAGAGAGAGAGAGAGAGAGAGAGAGAGAGAGAGAGAGAGAGAGAGAGAGAGAGAGAGAGAGAGAGAGTACACAATTAACCAATCAATGTTTTTTTTTCCTTTATCATTAAGGGTCAAAATATGTCCTGCAAAAAGCTTCTTATGTTAAGATTTATAAATCACATACACAACTGGTTTTGCTGGGATCTAAAGAGAACATGTTACTCCTATCTACATGGTCCTTAGCTTGCTCCTAACCGAGACAGTGTAGTGCCAATCCCAGAAGCCAAGTATGCAGAACAGGTTGCTGAATTTGCTGGTGCACTTGGATGGAAGTTGACTGATGAAGTAATAATCGAGTTGAGGTCTTTATCTTTAGAAATCCAACCTGTTATTACTCCCTAGTTGAGAAACTATAGATATCCCTATAAAATAATTTACCACCACACACATTCTTCTACATACATGATTTAAAACATCAGTACAAAATGAAGGAGCTACTCTTATATATAAAAAATACATATATGTAATTTTCTTCTTTATTTTGTTTCCAAACTCGCCTATACACCTCATCATTATTTTCTTGTATGGTTTTTCAAAGCAGAGTTGATTCATTGATATACTCTTGTGATATGAAAATGAAAGTAGAAGTTTTGATGAAAAATTTTTAGTGAGAAAATCAAAATTAATCATTCAAATCCATATTTTAGTCTCCACAAGTAAATACACAAAACATTTAACATTAACATTAAAATATTATTACGAACAGATAGTAAGCAACATCATTATTCTCCTTAAAAAAGAGTACAAAACATGCCTAAACTAAATAAAAATTAGAAGAAGCCCAAGAGTTTGAGATTCAAAACAAAATAATAAATAACTATATGCAATTTACACTATGTCAATTATGCTAAACTTACTGCAAAGTTGTTCTCCTCGTTACAGCTTCACGTGCAAGATCCTCATCTCCTTTCTCGAAGATAAATTGTGCCTTGCAGTACCTATTATCCAACCGCTTTTGGGATGCCAATAACTTAAAATGATCAAAGGGAGGAAGAAACAAGATCAATTATAAATGGAGATAACTTGAAAGAACTCATCGGAGCTGTCCAGAGCTGTCGGAGGCGGAGAACGATGAATGGTGCCAAA
Organism: Cannabis sativa; assembly: GCF_029168945.1. Classification (NCBI taxonomy): domain Eukaryota; kingdom Viridiplantae; phylum Streptophyta; class Magnoliopsida; order Rosales; family Cannabaceae; genus Cannabis; species Cannabis sativa. The sequence goes on along the minus strand of NC_083607.1, from coordinate 49,815,783 downwards.
TTTGGGGATGAGCATCAAAAATCTCAAAAAACTTTTGGAGTTTGCCGCGAATAGTGAAAATGTTAGGATGTGACTTGGGGATGAGGGTTTGAGAGAATAACATGCATATAGGAACTGCAAATATAGCAGGAAAATTTTCGGGTTTGCCGCGAATAGTGAAACTTTTAAAAATGAGCATTGAGCAATGTATTGTTTAATATTGTTTAATGTAAGATTTTGGTTATGGAATAATTACCTCACTTACATTATTTATATATTATTTAATATTTTAATAAAAATACTTTCATAATATATTATCATTGTATTAAAAAGAATATATCAAATAAATACTAATATATCTTTTTCAAAAAAAAAAAAAACATAAGTAAATACTAATATATTACCCACACATATACATAAATATTACGAATAAAAAATTATTTAATGATACACAAAAATGTACCAACTTATTTTGGATTGTCTAGTTAAAACCTTATTACAAAAATGTATTAATAAAAGAAAAAAATAGAACCAAATAAAATAAACATAATAATAAATAAGAATTTAATATTAACTTCATTGATAAACAAGTGTGCATCAATGGGCAGCTATAACGAGTTCCAATTAATCTTTGTAATTTTATAATTTGAAGGTCGATTAGTTAGTGAATCCTTTCCTTCTTTGACAATTAAATAAAAAAGCATAAAAATAGCTAACTAATTATTAGGCAAATTTAAATTTAAGTTTTGAAATTAAAAATAATCTAAATATATCCTAGTTATAACCGATTAGCGTGATAAAATATCTATACATAATATATTAATTCATTTTATCATTTTAAATTTAAATTAAATTTTACAGAAATAAAAAAGTTTTCTTATGCTTCAATACGATCAGTTCAAAATAGAGTAATTTAATATATATATATATAAACTTTTTAAATAAAATGATTCAAATAGTAATTTTTTTTGGGTAATATATATCATAAAATTATAAATTTACTATTATATTTGTATTTGTACAAGTGGGTATATGTATCTTTGTACAAATATGTATATTCATTTAAAAAAAATATTTACATGCCACAAATATTATCTTTTTTAGGGATTAAAATTGTAGTCACATAATATAATATAGTAATTTAATTTTATGATTTATCGTGACTAAATAATTAGTTGGTATATATAAACTATTAGTAATTGCAAGTATATAGATTTTTCTATGACTAATATAGATTTCACCCACTAAATATTTTGTCACAAATTTCAATTTTTAGTGACTAAATAATTTTAGTCACCAAAACTTAGTGCTCCCGCCACAACTATTATTTTGGCGCCGAAGTTTCAGTGAATAAGTACAAATTTAGTCACTAAAAATAACAAACAGTGACTAAAAATTAGTGGTTAATTCTTTTGGTTTCAATTAAACAATGTCTCATGACTAAAAATGTCTACGACTAAATATTAGTCGTAAAAGCTAACTATTAGTGACTAAATTGATTTAGTCACAAAAACTCTAGTCGCTGAAAACCTATTTTCTTGTATGCATAATCTTCAGGATATATGCAATATTTTATCAATGATGCATAATCTTCAGGATATATGCAATATTTTATCGATGATACATAATATTCTGGATATATGTATAATTTATATAGATTTTCTCTATCATATCATAGGCACACATATATTGTAAATATTATGAATGATAAGAACATAATATATATATGAAATTAATAATAAATATATAAAAATATATACATATATACACATATAATATATAGATATATAGATAAAAATAAAAGGAAAACAAAGGATTCTTGAAATTGTTTCAGTCATATGAGTTTATATATAAATATATATTTAGTGTATCTTGATTTTGAAACAATTCAAGAACTTTAATAAGATACTTATATTAGGACTTGGACAGAGACTCATGCTTGAAGCTTGGGCAGAGATTCGTGCTGATAACGTGTTATAAAATAATATAGAATAATATAAAATAAGTAAGAAGTAAATAAGAAGAAGAAGAAGAAGAGAGAAAGAGAAAGTGAATGAGAATTTCTCAGTTGTTTATTCCAATGGGGTGAACCCCTATTTATACAAATACAATAGTCAAAATGTTGATTACAATTAATGGTAATAAATAAAAGATTTGGACATCTACATATTATAATATTTATAACACATTTCAATTAAATTTCTTTTAATAAAGAATTATATTGTTTATTGAATAACATAAAAAAAAATTAATTATAATTAAATATATCCTTAATTAAAATAAAAATAAAAAATATAAATAAGGATAAGTATATTCCATGTAATATTAATTTAGTATCTATGACAGATTAAGTTTTATATCAATTGGCTAAGATGTAATTAATAGCCAGTGAGATCTCACATGGAGGAAAATAAAGAATTAAAGTAAAAGGGAATTCAAGGTGGATTTAAGAGTCGATGTACTCTATGTATTTATAGCTAAAATAATTTTTATCTATTAACAATTACAAAATGAGGTACAGTATGATATTAATTAATGATCATGTCGAATTAAGTATGAACAAGTTACATCTATGTTGATTAAGCCAATAAATATCTTATATGAAACATTAACCACACATATATGTATAAATTCACATATAACAAAAACATTTATATCTGCGAACATGACAGTAGATAGGATATTTGTATTGTCATCAAGTTCAACATATACTATATCACTGTAAAATGCATAATAAGATTGTTAGTATTTTTTTTTTTTTTTAAACTTAATTTCTATAACATCATATATTTTTGTAATATACCATGGTGTGGGAAATCCTTCCTGGCCGCATGTTGGCTTGTCACGTATAATTTTTTCATTGCGATGTATAAATCTATTTTTTTTATGACATGCGTTACATGACATGTGGGTATATATAGTGTTTGAACGAATTTTTCGGATAATGAATATGCACTAAATTGTCCAATTTATTCTGTAATTTTTTTTTTCTCTATTCACAAACAAAATTCCATTGTTAAAAAATCAAAATATTTCAATCATGACATGCAGAATTTTCAGTCACATTTAATTACTACGTGGTCAAATATTGTAGAACAAGATCAAAGGGTACGGTTAATGAAGTTTTTTATTCAATTAAAATTAAAAGACAACTTTTAGAACAGTTGTATCAGAGTGCATGCATTATATAATGCAAATCCATCTATAAGCTGAAAACGATAAAGAAAGCAAACTAATATTAAATTGTTGAAATTGGACAAATTATTCACTATTATTTTAAAGGGAAAAGTTGTTATTTAACCCTAACTTTCTTATGATATAATCATCTAGATAATTATTTAGAATTCATAATATGACAAAACTCTCAAGTTGAGTAGTGTAATGTTTTTTTTTTTCTCTTAAACAAATCTATGTACAAACCACATCCTTCGTGCAAAATGATTAAAATGACAACCTTGATTGGCTGGAACATTATATTATATAAATACATATATACATATATAGTACAATTAAGTAAAGTACAGTATTTTATCAAAAGAAAAATTAAAGTACACTATAAAAATAAATTAAATTAAAATACAAGGGGGAGCTTCTCATAAACAATATTAACCATATTTAATTAGGAAAAAATATGTATACATAGTAAGGAGAGCTTAGAGTCGCATGGATATATTATTAAAAACTTTATTAAGAAATTAAAAGTTAAAATAATAATAAAAAACAGAAAGCTGAGGAACCCAAAGCATGTATTATGTGATCATCTCTATCTCTACAATACACATCCCTAGACAAGACTGATTAGAAAAGTCAAGCTATTTTTAGTAATCTTTTACTATATTCTTTTGTCATCTTTCTTTCTTACAGTTTTTTTTTTTTTTTGGAGAGTGCTTAATTAGAAACACCAACCAAAACAAACCAAAGAAAAAGATTATTGGGGTCCTTCCTTCCTGAAAACTCGAATAATTTTTCCCACTTCTTCATCAAAAAGAAAAAAAAAAAGAAAATTGAAAGGGAAGTCCCATCTCTTCTATAAAAATATTGAAAATATTATATATCGATCAATCTCACTCTGAGCTTTCTAGTCATGTCTGTGATGGATGTACTTCTTTTCACTGTTGCAACCTTCTGTTCCTCAGCTTTCTGTCCCATCCACCAATATTCCAAAAGGAATGTAGGGACTACTCTCATTGCCCTCTCTCTCTCTTTTTCCAATCAAATCACCACTCTTTTCTTTCTTTCTCTCATTTTTTTTATCTCATTTTTTTACTGACTCTTCTTCTGACCCATAACAAGAAAGTAAGGAACAAAAAAAAAAAAAACATAAATTAAGAAAAGGGGTAGAAAGAAATAAAAAATCTCTAACTTCCTAAGATATTCCAAAAGAAAGAAAAAAGAAAAAGCTCAATCCAAATGACCTTGCTATATTAATATAAGAGAAAATAAAAAAAAAAGACTCCACAAACTAGCTCAAGAGAGACAAGAGTAGTAAAGTGTAGTATATATTATTTTTATGATCACTACTCTTTCTTCTTGTTGTTTTATTTGTTGTTGTTATTGTTATTATCAGCACCAATATTATTATGATCATCACCACCGCCACCAGTACTACCTGCTGACCAGTCAAACAGGTTAAAAGGGTCCAAACCCTTGCTTATTAACATGCCCTTATGTGTATGATCATGATGATCAGCCGAGTTAAAGCTTTGACTAAACAAAAGGTTTAAAGGGTCAGCTTCAATCTCTCCTAAATCAGCAAAGAAATCCTGATCAACAGCCGACGATGTAAGGTTTGGTCCAGGCATGGTTGGCCTATAAGGAAATAGCCCACCCACAGCTTCTACACCGTTATCATGATCATGATCACATGAACTATCATCCACTTGATCATGATCATTATTCTTCTCATCAATATTCTCATCATGATCAACATTCTCTTCTACTTTCACTGAAGCACTTGTCGTCGAACTAGTACTTCCACCACCTGCACCACAACTGATGCTGTTGTCGTTTTGGCTATGAATCATCATCATAGTAGAATCTTCCTTTGGACTAGTGGTACCACTCTTTTGAAGCTGATGATGAGATGAGCTCATTAATAATGGGCTCGAGCTAGAAGTAGTCTTAATAGAATTTGGGGTGTTCTTTGATGGTTGAGAACGTGTTGACCCTGCTAGAGCATTTCTTTGAGTTGGCCATGGATGGTTGTGTTCGGAAGTGTAGGTTATCACTAACATGTTTGGATCAGTTCTACTCCTCTCTACTTGTTTCCTTGCCGAACAACCCTTTGAACTGCTGCATCTATAGTAGCCCCTACAAATGTATATGTACAAACAAAAGTATTATATAAAGAACAAAGAGAGAGAGAAATGATCATATGTTTGAAGTAAATAAATACATATAGCAATATTGAGAGCTCTCATGGGAGTACTTCTAAACAACTTTTCTACTCTATCTTTTAAAATATTTTACTAAATTATTTTTATTTTATTTTACAAATTTAAATTACACTATATATCAACTTCTTTATATTTTTCTATAAAAACAAAGAAAAGCACACAAATGAGTAAAAAGAAAAAAAAAATTAATCAAAGAAAGAAAAAAGAAAAAGAAAAAATGTAAAATATTTTATCACTTTTTTATTCATTGAGCTATATGTAGAGAAAAGTTTCTTAGAATTTGGAATGAGGTATAGCTAAACTTTAAAGCATTTAATGGAACTCAATTTTAATCTCTTAACTATTTTATTTTACATTTTAGCTATTATAAATTGTTGTTGTGAGTACTTCTGTGTGTTTATATAACTTAGGTATGTTAACTCATCCATCCATCAAGTATCAAGTGCTTTATAACTTAGCTATATTTGCTGATACGCTATGGAGAAAACAAGCTATATATAGAGAAAGTAAATTTTTGAGGAGATATTTTGAAAAATAGAAGAGAGAGCTCATGTAATGTTTTGTTGGGTAGCAATTTAATTCGGACTTTTCACTACGTGTGATTACTTACTATCTATAATTATGTTTTCTCTCTCTAGCTATATATATAATATTATATATATTTAATAGGTTTGAATGAGATGTGAAAATGGCATGAATTATAAACTTAAGATCAATGCAATTTAAGAAAGTTGTTTTTATTATTATTATTAATAAGTAGTAAAAAAAATGAATTGCAGAAGGGTTTGTTGTTGTCAGAAAAGCGAGAAGCAAAATGGCAGCCTTAGGAAGTTTTTATTAGTTTCTTTTATATCTTAGGAATAATTTTCTGTTACCGAGAATGATGAATGATATGAATGATATGATAACATAAATGATATATATAAATAAATATTAAATTATGGTTATTTATATTAATTATACCTTGGATAAGGAGAACCTTTAATGGGTTTTTGACCGTACTTTCTCCATGCCCAAAGATCAGAAGGAACTACTTCTCCAGTGGCTCTGCTGTTTGCAGCTGCTGGTGCTGGAATACACACAACCTTCTTTGCTTGACTCTTTCTACAAAATTATAAATACAATTATAAATATATAATCATAATATATGCCCAGTCATACATACATATTAGTTTGTATTATTTAGAAAGTCTCTTCCACATTAATATGTAACTTACAAAATATTTTTGTACACTTCCTAGAAAGAGTTTGGTTCTAAGATTGTTTTGAGATCAATTCCAGTTGTAGTAGTAGTTGTAGTACTACTGCTACTATTATATACTGTTTATACTTTATGAAAGCAAAAAAGAAAAATGACCAAACAGATCCTAATCACATACATATAATTTATACACAGTTTGGCCTTTTCAGGTGCGTTTTTGCGTGGTGAAAGAAAAGTACTTCAAGTTAAACAATATGTGTATATATATATATCAATGAAAGCTATGTCTATGAATATAATTGTTGCACAACTACACGTTACACCCCCCTTTTATAGCTTTGGATCGACCTATTGATTAAAACCCATCAAAGAAATCATAGTTATTTGCTAGTACTGCTAACATTAATGCTATTACACCGTACTCAAAAATCTAACCTGAAACAATAATAATAGTATATTCAAAGCAGACTCAAAAACCCTTATAATTTACCCAAAAATAAAAACAAAAAACCAATCTTATATTTTGTGAATTTATGAAACCATAAAACTTGGTAATATTAAAATAAATAAATATAATTAAATAAACTCAATTAAGACTACTTGTCCTCCGAATCAACTTGTCCAAAAATAATAATTAAAATTAAATAAATTATTATTATTTTTTTTGGTTCTCTCTAACTAACCTTCTCTTGATGCCCGGGTTCCGTGGAGATGAGATCTGAAGGCCACCGGTAGTAGCAGTAGTACTGTTGTCAAGCAAGCAACTACCACCAGCTTGCAACTGTGAGCTGTTCACATTAATTAATCCCCTCGGCGAACCCACAGCCATAGATGGCGGAGAAGGCGAATCTCCAACACCCTGAGAAGACGACGTCGTATTATTACTATTTGTAGCCGTTGTTGTATTATTAGTACAAGCCAACTTTGATGTACTAATATTAACAGCACCAGTAATATTGTTTGTTGTAGTAGAAGTAGTATTAGTACAACTATTTGGAGTAGTTGGATTAATCTGAAGAATTCTAGAGAAGATATTGCAACTAGGCCTAGCAGTACTAACACCAGTTGTACTACTACTCATCATCATGTTCATCTCCTCTTCGCTAGGCCCAATAAGCCCATTACTTACTCCTCTGCAAAACCCACCGTTGACCAAATTGTTAGCCGTTGTGGGAGATAAATCCGGGTTTCGGAAAAGCCCCGTTGGTACCGGGGCGGTGACGGTGTGGTGGAGAAGTGGATCCGGGCGTAAGTTTGAAAATGGATCGCCGAAGCAATTCATCATTAGGGGATCGGCGGAGGAGAATAGCTGCCAGCCTACGACTCCGCCGCTGGCACCGTTGTCGTTTGCCATGTTGTGGAGAATTAAGTCTTCTTCGTAACCAGAAACGACATCGATATGAGGATTATTATTAAGGTGAGAATTTGAAGAAGATGGTGAAGAAGAAGCAGCTCCCCCAACAGGTGGTCTGGCTCGAACTATATCTGTTAAATCGCCTTGAAAATTGTTGATGATGTTATTGATATTATTAGTACTGCTAGTACTTGTACTCTCGTCCATAATAATATTCTTATTATTAATATTATTGCTTGGCTGATCGAACAAGAAGCTGCACATGATTTTCTTAAGGATTTTCACACCTAATACCAAAATTAGCAGTAGTGCTAGACATGGGTAATAGCAAGGATAAGAACATGTATAGGAGTAGAATTTTCATTCTCGTGTAATCAAAATACAGACTGAAAGAATATAAATGTAGGGAAGAAATAATATTAACCCTAGCTAGCTGCTATAATAAAGAGAGTTTTGGTTGTTGACGTGAAAAAGGGCATGCAGATTTTCTTGGGTTTGTGGAGATTTTGAGAAGAAGACTTTGGATGGATGATGATATATATTTTGTTTTGGGAGAAAATATTGGGTTTTGGGGTTAATTATGAGGAGAAAATTAAAAGAGATTATGGGATGAGGATTTTTTTTTTTTTTTTTTTCGGGTTCTGAAGATGATGTTTTTTGTGCTAATATTGTTTCTTGTCAAAAGAACAAAAGAGATTTTTGAGATTAGAAGGAAAAGGAATGATGTTTAGAAAATGAAGAGAAGGAGAGAGAGAGAGAGAGAGAGAGAGAGAGAGAGAGAGAGAGAGAGAGAGAGAGAGAGAGAGAGAGAGAGAGAGAGAGAGAGAAACGCTGACTTTTCACACAAAACAGCTATCTTCTTCTCTATACGCAACAAGAAGAAGAAGATAGAGAGAGAGAGATATTTGATTAGATTTATTTATTTATTTTATTTATCTTTGAATAAAGTAATTGGCCTTGACCTGGGTGATTTATCAGTAGAGCACCAAAGTCTCAAATTTTATTTATTGTTTTTTGATGTGAATTCTACTTTTTTTAATAATAATAATAATAATAATGGCATATTATAATTGCTGTATGTTTCTTTTAGTGAAGAGTTTTAGAGATTAAAAAAAACTTTATGAAAGTCATTTTTGAAAAACAAGTGATGGGAAAGTAAAGAGGCGGCAAGTAGCCGCATTTCTCGGCGAAACGTTTCGAACACATAGCATTTCTCGTTTCTTATATAAAAGTTTCGGATTCAGTAAAATTGTTGAATTTTTAAATCGAGAAAAACAATTTAAGTTTACACCCTTAAACAGTAACCACTGTAACACTGTTCTTCTAGTATCTTACAATTCCAAATAATCGATAATCTTTTTACTTTTAAACTTTTATGTATGTATATTTTTTTTAAAAAACTTATTGTACAATCTCAAAAGCCTCATTTTTATATATCTTTATATGTCATTTATATATTATTTATTTAAATAAATGTACATTTTATAATTATTTAAAACCACTTATTATAAAAAATTTACTAAATAATTTATTATATGTCACACATATAAAAATAATAATCATATTTACAACAAAATATTTAAACTTTATTTTTTTATACTATAAAGCTGTTAAAAAAAATTACAAATTTACAAGTGATCTAAATAATTATAATATAAATTATTATATATATAATTACACTAAAATGTTTTCTCCAATGTTCAAGTGATTATGGTTCCATTTTAGTAATTATTATACCTATTTCATATGTGTTTACCATATATTGATAGTAGTTTTGATAATTAAGGCATTCGATTTTGAATTGGTGCTTTGGGTTATGTTTTATCTTCTTGAGATTTGTGTATTGTTTTTGAGTTTTTGGAATGTTGCTTCTAGTCAAAGGGTATCACCTTTGGCTAGATTTCTTAAATTTTAATTGGAATTTTATTTTCTTTACTTTTGTTGAGTTTGAGTTTACTTAATTTGTGTGTTTAAATCTATTTTTAGTTTATTAATTTTTAGTTACAAGATTACTTTTTTAATACTAGTTCGTGTTGTTTTTCTCATATTTTAAATTTGTTTTATGTGGTAACAACTATCAATAAGGAAAGAGTGTTTTTTAATGAGTTGGGGAGTTATTTAGGGATGTTATAATATTATTGTCTAAATTTTTTAAAACAATTTTGTCTCTGTGACTCGCGATAAAAATTCTACAGCGATAAAAACACGCCTATAACTGATGAACTATCCTAATTCAAAAAAGTTCGATCAACAATTATAGATATCTGAATCGTTAATTCATGAATACCACTACAATAAAAAAAAATGATATACTAAAATATTCTTTTAAGGGGTGTACTATAAAATTACCCTATATATTTTGGTGAGTATGGTTTATTTATTTAATTTGTAGAAGAGGATAAGTACATAAAAGAAATAAAGAAAATAATATTGGAACGTGACCACTCAAAGTGAAATGAGATCAAGTTACAACATTTTTAATTTTTTTGAAATAAAGTTACAACATTTTTAATTTGTTAGATGAGATGAGAAATATTACAATGTACATGAGATAAGAATATAATAATAAAGAAAAGTTATCACATGAGATCATGAGAGCCAAAATCACAGTGGTATAGTTAGTTAATTTACAAAAACAAATATATCTGTAACTGTAAATATATATATATACCAAAGGTTTTATACTTCCATTGCTTTCAGAGCCTGACTAGTAAAGTAGGTTTTTTGGCTTTTTCATACATTAATTTATTTGCACTTAAAGTCAATATTAATTACGTCTCTTCTTAGATATCAATATCTATTTACATAATCATATATAACTTCATTATTCTATTATACAATAACAAAATCCTATATATACATGTAATTAAATTCGTGAATCAGCTAAGAATTATTATCAAACTTACGAATGTTTAAAAGGTTAACTAAAGGAAATGGTAAGAATTATATCATGCTGGAAAATAAAAAATGTAAAAATTGCTCTATCATATATGTTTTTTTTTTTTTTAATTCTGTAACTGTCATTAAAAGAACTAAGATTACAGAATTACAAGATTTAAGAAACTCTGGAATATTACCATTTCACAAAACTTTATTGTCTATCCCTAGCGCTAACTTAGCCAAATTATGAGCTAATGTATTATCATTTCTATTCACATGACAAATTTTAACACTAGGGAACAACCAAACCCAGCAACCACACCTCCTAAACTATTAGTCACCACTGTTCTTTGTCCGATTTTATAATAAGATTGATTGAGAGTCGCATCAGTGTTCAATTTAAAAGCGTTGGAGACAACCTGCTGCCTTTTAGTATGACTTCCTAACAGGTCATTAGGATGAGCCTTTATTCTCTTATGTTATGCTTACTTTTAATCCGGTAAGAAATCCCTAACCTAGCTAGCCATATATTTTATCCTTTACAATTACAAGCCTTCTTTTCCCAAAAATAAATGCATTCCAAATCCCCCAAAGTAATCCAAGGCATTCTTCAAATAAATCTGCAGTAAGAACTTTGAACTTTGAACTTTGTGTTTTGTAAAAATTATCGATTGGACTCACTGTTTTGTTATATGACAAAATGGATCCTATATTTTTAAAAATGGTAAAAATAAGATCCTGATGAGCTCAATTTTCAACAATTTTATTTTTTTAATAAAATCAACTTTAAGACAATTTCTAACACGAACAAATACAAAAAATTTAACTAGTTTTGTCATAATATCTCTATATTATTATTAAGTTTTATATTTTGACTAAAAATCAGTTCAGGATCTTATTTGTACATGTAACACCCTACTAGTTTAGGCTTGTTATCGTGATTTTATACTAATTGTCCAGCTCGTTGCTAATCAACGGGTTTATTAAAAATCTTGATTAATTAAAACTTTGTTGAAATACTTATAAATACCAAAATAACATATATATATATATATATAACTGGGATCACGTGTACAAAGTATTTACAATTGTTACAAAGTATGTAATACAAAAGTTGTCGCCTAGCGACTATACAAAATATGTCCATCTGTCCCAAAGACCGTATGCTCCAGGCCTAACCGTCCCAACATGTATAATCTTCATCCGCTCTCTCTCACTACTGCTTAACCTTTGCCTTGGCCTTACCTACACATGCAAACAATGAGTCGACAGACTCAGTAAGAAAAGCATAATTAATAACATAACTATAACCCGGATTATAATTAGGCGGCCATACACCAAACCATAACCCTATCCCCGTGTCCAACACGGTACCTAGTCTAGAACGTTCATACGACAGTACTATCGACCATAATATCAGCCTATAGTCGGTACTCTAGTCATACTCTAGTTGTACCGATGTAATAGCGTCGATCTCGTACTTGAGCCAAACATACATCTATCGGTATCCAGTATAACTCTACGTATACTGATACAATCTAACAGGCTCCATAAATAAGCACGCTAAACATGTAAATACATATGCATATAATTATACTAATCTTACCTCGTTTTTGAATTCAGGTGTGCCGGTCAACCTGAGTGGAACTGCTTCTCGACGATTTACAGGCCCCTAAATCACATTATTCGTAAAACTGATGAGTGACATGCTTAACTTTTTGGACACTTAAAATTGAAACTAAAAGTTTCCCTATCGATGGATAACATGGCAATACCCTAAATATCGCAAAAATGGGAAAAACTGGGGTTCCCAAAATTGCCCCAACCTGTAGACCGATTCCCCAAAAGGAAGACCTATTCTGTGGGGTTTCCTAGGGACCAACTAAAATTTCGATTCCTACAGGTCCCATTGAACCGGTCGACCGGTTCAGTGTAAGATACACCCAAAACCTTCTAAACACTTCAATTCGATTCCAAACTTCACAAATAACTCCAATACACCTATTTAGGTTACAACAAACATAAACCAAGCAACAAAACCAACAAAAACATCCAGAACACAAAATCAAATAACTCTTAAGACCACAGAACCCTAATTCATAAAAATATGCAATAGAACCTAACTTGAACTTAGAAAATCAAAGGAAGGAGAGCTAAGGGGTTTACCTGTTGGGTTTTGTGCCCTAAATAAAACCCATTTCAATACAATTTATTCTAAGAAAATGACTAAGTCAAATAAAGTAGCAAATAGAGGAGATATTTTTTTTGATTCCATAAGTGTTCTATCATCTTTTTTCTATATAAGATGATCCCACTGCCTCTGTTGTGTTAATACAACCGAAGAGGTTAATACCATTTAGTAGTCTTAGACAATATTCACGGTACTTTGTCGTAGTGGGAGGGTTTCTTGGAACTCACCCTGTTATGACTTGGAAGACACCAGTGATAAAAATCCATTGTTAGTTTAAACGAGTAATGGATTGTGAGAATAAGAAACTAAGAAGAAAAGCCAAGAGAACTATGGTTAAAACTATTCATGTGGAACAATCAAAAGTTTTCTTTTACAAGGATATGAAAGGAAATTTTGTTAATAAGTCTATTCAATGGACTTAACAAAACTTCCTGTTCCTAGTATTATAGGTTTGAGTTTATCGAAACCTATGGCGTGTGGTATACCTGTAAATTACTTACTTTAGTGCAAGCAACTTACTTTAGTAAGATGCTGAAGCATTTTCTTTTCTAATGGAAATCTATAGAAGCTTCTCGACTTCTAGACATAGATTTTATTTATCTAAGGAAAAGTCTCAACTATTCCAGAAAAGATAAAGCCATGAAAGAATTCCTTAAATTAACAGTGAGAGGTCTCAGATATGCTTTAGTATGCCTTAGACCAGACACCTGCTGTTGAGTGGGAGTAATGAGTAGGTGTCAGATTAATCCAGGAAAGGAACATTGGAAGACAATCAAGTAAATCTTAAGATCAAGAACTATATGTTAGTCAATAAAGGGTATATTTAATACTCTTAGACTACACCAAATCAGAATTCTAGACTTGCCTTAGTGCTAGAAGGTCTGCTGATGAGATGGTGATTACTCTAGGGGTGGAGTAGTGATTTTGGAGAAGTGTAAAAACCTATCTGAAGTCTCTAAGTCTACCAGAGAGAGACTGAATGTTGAAGTTGCAAGAAAGGTACTTATTCAGTCTAAGGAAAGTTCTATACATTTTTGGCACTGTTCCAACATTTCTTAATTACTAGTGTTACTTCCTGACTAACACAAAAGTAGTTGCCGATAGTAAAGAATCCAGTATCCCAAGAGAGTAGACATATAGAGAGTAATTTCACAATATCAAGGATTTTACGATTAAGGAAATGTAATGGTGGAGGAAAGGTCATGTTCAATACAACCTCTCAGATCCTATTACGGAAAGTATACTACATACTACACTTGGTTTGTATATCAAGGTGTTGAGATTATTTGAAATGCACTTTTTGTTTTATATTAGTGCAAGTGGGAGTTTGTTGGGTTTTGTGCCCTAGATAAAACTCATTTCAATATAATCAGATTTATTAGTTAATAAAGATCAGAAATAACATTTTATGTTGCATGGTTCATATGATTTATTTCATGAATATATATATAATGTATAAATTCTATTAAGTCAATATGTGTATTTGTTAATGATTATAGTGTTGTCAGCACAGTGGAATATAATCTTGATTATATGTTCGAAAGTTTCATTCCCTGATTTGTCAGTTCACGGGATTTAGACTGGCATGATAATCAGCGATAGGTATACTTACACCTTGGATAAGTGCTATGTCCTTTCTAGGGCATTGGCAAAGTTTACCAGTATTGGATGTATGGAGTATACATCGGAAGGGACCGATATTGAACTTTGATTAGATATGTTAAATTTACCGCAATATCTATTCAATTCAGTATCACCTAGTTGATCCTAGATCAAATGATCTTAATCCTGACATGATTAGGGTCGATCTTGTAACACCCTAACTAGCATAGGCGTGTTAACGTGATTTTAAACATACTGTGCAGCTCGTTGCTAATCAACGAGGTTAATGAAAATCGTGATTAATTAAAATTTGTTTATTTAAATAAATACTTATAGTATTACATACAAAATATTTTGGGATCCCGTTTGCAAAACACTTTACAAAAGATTGCTTTTCATTTATAAAATATTTGTCGCCTAGCGACTAACAAAAGCCCTGATGTCCCGAGAATCGTACGCTCCAGGCCTAACCGCCCCGACATGTACAATCTTCATCTGCTCGTCCTCACGGTTCCTCAACTTTAGCCTTGCCCTTACCTACACATAAACATAGCACTGTGAGTCGACAGACTCAGTAAGAAAAGCATAAATCATATAACATACATATATCCCGGATTATGATCAGACGCCCATACCCCTGACCATAACCCTAATCCCTGTGTCCTACATGGTACTGAGTCTAGAATGTTCATACTACGGTACTTCTGACCATAATATCAGCCTATACTCGGTACGCTAGTCATACGCTAGCCGTACCGATGTGATACTGTATCAGCCTATACTCGGTACGCTAGTCATACTCTAGTCGTACCGATGTGATACTGTCAAATAGTACGGTGCTATCGACCATAATATCAGCCTATACTCGGTACGCTAGTCATACTCTAGTCGTACCGATGTGATACTGTCAAATAGCACGAAAGCCAACATACATATCTAATGTAATCTAACAGGCTTACTAACATGCACGCTAAACATGTAAATACATATGCATATTGTTATACTAATCTTACCTCGATTCCAAATTCAGGTGTGCCGGTCAACCTGAGTGGAACAATCTGCTCGGTGAATTACAGGCTCCTAAATCACATCAATCACAACACTGATAAGAGACACGCTAAATCACTTCCCGGGGACTTAAACTTGAAACTAAAAGTTCCCTATCGATGAATAACATGGCAATACCCTAAATATCACGAAAATGGGAAAAACTAGGGTTCCCAAAACTTCCTCAACCGGTAGACTGGTTCCCCACCAGAATTCCAATTCTGGGAAAAAAATCCTGGAAGCCAATCGAAATTCCGGTTCCTACAGGCCTCTCTAAACTGGAATTTCGGTTCAGTGCAGGAAACACTAAAAAATTCACAACTCAACCAAATCAACCCCAATCCACATAAAACTCTCCAGACCTGCTCCAAACATCCTAAAGAACATTTCAAAAGAAACAAAACATCACAACATGATAAGTAACAAAAACCACCATGGAAGCTCCAAGTTTGAGCTTCAAAGCTCAAAGCTTGGCTAACACAACAACCAACCACTACTACTATCTTAAATCAACATTAAACAACATATCTAACATCCAGAAAACCTCCTCAAACCCTATCAGTAACTACATCAATCAAAATCACAAGATGCATAAATTCACTTCCATAAACTTCAAAAACTAAAGAGAGGGTTGATGGAAGCTTACCAACAACTAGAAATCACTAAACTTTGCTAAGAAGTTACTTGAATTGTTGAAGAAATGCAGAACCCTAGCTGCCTCTAGGAATTTTCGAGAGAGAGAGCTTTGAGAGAAATACAATTTTTGCTTCTTTTCCGTATTTTTGTAAAATGATTAACAAAATGATTTTACTTGGATTATTATCAGCCAAAGATAGTTAATAAAAGCTGATTATAAAATGCAACTAAGTCCACTAAAGGACAAAATACATATGGGGCAAAATGACCATTTTGCCCCTTCCACACTAACACAACATAAAAAGGTACTAAGGGTATTTTGGGAAATTCTAAATTCCCGTCTAATCTCGACATTCCCAATGTCTAACTATACCGCCCCGCTATACTAAAATACCATGATGTGATTCTACTGAGCCATACACCACGTTCCAATATTGTCGGGCACTGAACATGCAAAAATATAAAATTTCTATATATGACATATAAAATGCATTCTGAATTCAAATAAATCATCATAAATTAATAATTGAGAATTAATAACTAATTTCATAATTAAACCCTAATTATCTGCTAAATTCCAAATTAAAGCTAAGCGGTCTTTACAGATCTCAAGAGTATTATTCATGTTTTTTGATTTGTTAGTTAAGCCTACTTTTGGGTCAGGGTGTTACGTACATTTTGGGAACACGGTAGCATAATTGAGTGGCAGCGCTAATCATAGATATGAAATCTATAGCTTCTATAGGTATTTAGAAGTGAAACGATGATTTCCTTCGAGCTTGGCTAAATAGAGATAAATGGTTGAGTACTCATTTCACTTCGCTGAAATATCATTTATACGGAGCTAAGTGCTTTAAGGATAAAATACATTGAAGGGTATAACAGTAATTTAATCCCTATACAATGTAGATCATCTCTTAGAGGATCATTGATCAAATTAGGATTATAACAATAGATAATTAATAGCGTATCTATATCGTGGAACATATAGAGCGTTCTATATGACTGAGAGTGCAATTCTAAGTTCTATGCGTGAATGCAACAAGGAATTAATAAGTCAGTGAATTTACTTGGTAAATTCTTGGTCTGCTTATTGGAAGCTCGGTTATATAGGTCCATGGTCCCCATACTAGTTGAGACCATACTACTTGTAAGACTCAGTTAATTGATTTTAATTAATCAATTATAATTCTAAAGTTAGACCATGTCTAGTTTATGAATTTTCACTAAGCAAGGGCAAAATTGTGAAGAAAAGAGATTCTAGGTTTTATTTATTAATTAAGAGACTTTATATGTCTAGTTAATAAATATATTAAATGATAATATTATTTAATAATTAATTTTTAGTTATTAAATAATTGGAATTGGCATTTAAGTGGTTAAATTGGAAAATTAGCGTTTTTAAGAAAATGGGATGGAAAAATGACAAAATGGCAAAATTGCAAAGTGGGGCCCAATAACATCCTATGGCCGGCCTGTTATTGAATTTATAATCACTACGCAAGTATACGCAATGAAGTAGTACACTCACACAGGTGAGGTCGAACCACAGGGAATTGGACTAATTACTACTAAATTATACTATTGATTCTATCTGGTAAAAGAATACTTTTTATGAATTAAATAAAACAATTCAGAAAATTAAAACTAACTAAAGGAAGATTAATCAAGATAAGAAAATAGGGAGACGAATCCTGTTGTTAAGTTACCAAGGTTAATGTTTAAATGCTATCCTTCTCTTGAAGTGAATGACAGATTATGAATTAACCTAGCTCTTTTCAGATCTTCTAGGTTCTAAATCTCATGCTCTCTAATTAATTTCTTAATTAAACTAACATGAAATCAGCATTAAGCAATAATCTAAATGTCACAAAGGCTATGTAAATACTTTCGTTTCACATCAAAACCTCGACTATCCAATTTTAGCATTCTCAATTCTCACTTTTCAGATTTTAAATTAAGATCATAAAACATGTAAAAGGTGATCAATCTTGCACATGGAAATTAAACACAAATATGAATAGTATTCACAATCAAGATGGAGGAATGACAATTAATCATTAACTAGGAAAAACTTAAACAACATTCATCATTCTCCCTAAATAGGAGTTTTAGTTCAAAGCATCCATAATCAAATCCATAATTAACATTGAAATAGAAAAGAACATAGAAAAATTAAAGAGAAGAGAAAGAACTAGTTGAAGCAATTGATCCGGGTCGCCACAAGCCGCTCTTCTAGCCTCCTCCTTTGTTTCTAGGGTTCCACTTCTGAATACTCCCTATTTTTCACGAACCCTTGCTATTTAAACCAATTCTCATCTTCAAAATTCGTGAAATTACAAAATTGCCCAAAAATCCCGTCATAAGGGTCCCCGTCGCGACTGGCAAAGCCCCCGTCGCGACGGGAGTTCAGCATCGAATTTTTGAAACTTTCTGTCAGTTCCCGTCGCGACTGGCAAATTCCCCGTCGCGACGGGAATAGGCAGCAACACCAATTTTGGTTTTTCTTCTCGATTCTTTCACCGTTTTTCCTCAATTCTTGTACATACTTTCTTTAAATGCCCGAGGACCTGAAACAAAAGAATCAAGCGTAAAATAGCCCTAAAACTAGAAACAAAGAGTGAAAACTAACCGAAATATGACCCGAATCTTAGACTAATTTTAGCCTAACAAATTCCCCCAAACTAGATTCTTACTCGCCCTCGAGTAAGATAAATACTACTAACTACTAATCTACTAACTACGCTATCAGATAATCATACTACTACTGCCTCATGTGTTGTTCTCTTCTATTGCGCAAACTAGAATTTCAATTCTACCAACTCTAACAATTAATTTAGATGCTCAGTTTATAACACTATGTACAACTGCAAAAATTTATTCAAATGTGAAACATTGTTATAAAAACTTTACTCTTTCCAACAGTTCCACAGCCCGATAACTCATAAGCTTGCATGCTTACCTTTCTCCACTAATGTTGACAGTATTCTTTGGAATCATTAGGTCTTTTCAAGGCTTAGGTAATATGACTCAGATATTCAGGGATAGGTAAAAGACAATTTTGGCTCAAGATATCATAAGCACACAAACAGAACCCACAAGCTTCTTACTTTTCTTTTTTTTTTTCTAAGATCCCATAATGTTCCCAAATTTACCAAGATTGATAGCAGACGTCTCTATTATTTTTCAACATCACTGAATTTTTTTTTTTTCACACATAATTTTTACTTTTTATTGTGTTTTTTTTTCATCATATTTCATTTTTTTTCAGTGACATTGAATTACACAATTTTCCTCTTCTCAATCTTACAAGTTTTTTCTCCCTCTCACTATTTCCTCACACTAAATGTTTCTCCTCCCCCAAACTAATTATGTCGCTTATGATATCATGGATAACAGGGTGAAGAAAAATTAATAGTGTGGTTGCAATTTTTTTTCAAATCGATGGGTGAAAAACATAACAGGTTCAGGCTCAAAAGGTCAACTAGGGATACATCTTATTACGGTAGGCTTGAAAGGCTCAAACTATCCAACAAATGCCTAAATCATATTCCAATTGAACACTATCAAGGATTTCGTCTCAAAAGAATAAACAAGCAAGTTCTAAACTATCCTGTCAATCTTACCACAAACCATAGTAAAACAATTATAACAATTTTCACAGATTGAATATTTGCAGGTAAACACAGGTTTCTAAGCATCCAAACTAATCCAAAGAGTTAACAGAATCAAGCACACAGTTATTTTACAATTTCAGAACACATCACACTAATCAGCAGTATACAACTATCGTCAAGCTTATTGCCATTCCTTAACTAAAACAGAAAAACTAAAACAGAAAATTAAAATGCAGAAATTAAAGTGCAGAATTTAAAAAGTCTCTCCCCCCAAACTAATTATGACATTGTCCCCAATGTACTATTATACTCAAGGTGAGAAGGACTTACCTGAACCCCCATCAGAAGGGGTTTGGTGGTGGTGGCTTATCATAAGGCTGAAAACGCGGAGGATATGCCAAGTAATTCGGGTCCTCGACCCCAAGACTCCACGAATCAATCAAATGATTGAACTGCCTCACTTGATTTTCATCAAATTCACTTCTTCGCACCATGTAACTCTGGATATGATTGTTTTGCTGAATAATGTAGTTGAGTTGATCATGAATATGTTGCATCCCCGCATCAAGGGGAGTGGAAGTGGGAACCGCTTGAGGCATTTCTTCATTTGGAATGTTCTCTTCCTCGGGGACATGAATTTCTTGCTGCGGAGTACGACGTGGAGGAGGCGGTTGGCCATAGGGATGCGGGGGTTTAAGGTTTCGCACCATTGTCCAATCAATATTCCGTTGTGGCTGCACTAGATTATCATAAGGATATTGTGGCACCTTATGAGCTTCACATAATTCAGTTATAATTCCCGCTAGGCCAATCCCTGCATGTGTTGATCCTGCAACCATGTTATCTAAACTATTCAGAATGATACCCCCAGCCGGCACCATAATCCCTTTCATTATTGCATAAACAACTTTGAGTCTTTCCAATGGAAAATCTGATAAATGCTTACTAGGCATAAGCCTAGCACTCACAAAAAACATCCAAGCGCGAGCAACTTGATTCAATTCACAGCGATAAAGCATTTGGTTCCCATCATCCACCTCATGCAATCTTAAACCCGGAAAACCAACTGTTTCTGCCAAGTCCACAGGATCAAACGTTTCCTTCATAAACGTTTTGTAGTAGTGGCTATTCACCATTTCCATGTTAAACAGTTTATGGATAGAAGCATAAGTTGCAAGCACATTTGTTTTGCGGACCCGTACCCTATCGTTCTCTGCTTTCGGCCAATTGGCTAAAAATTCAAGAGCCAGAGTCTGATTGATTCTTTCTGGAATCTTCACTAATTGCTCCCATTGGCGGGTCTGAATTTGTTGCCTCATGGTCTCGAATAATGGGCTATTCGGAGTGGGATTTCCATCATATTCGATACCTCGATCCACGATGAAAGCTCTCTTTTGCAATTCGAAGTATCTTTCTTGCGCTTTCAAACTCACAAATCTATCTTTTTCATAATTAGACTTTGACGCCGGTGTTGGCGGTTTTGACGATGACGCACCCGCTTGCCCCGTTCTAGTACGCTTAGAACCCATTGCACACTTCAAAATGACCACACAAAAATTTTGGGAAAAATTCGGCAGCACTTCCCCTTAATTTCTTCACTTCCCAAAAATCACAAAAGTTCCACAATAATCCCACAATAACAATATTTCACAAATATTCAACAAATTCTCCAAAATAAATCCACAATCCCAAATACTCTAGATAATTAATCAAACTTTCTAAAAACTCACTTAACTAAGCAAAGTTTTGACAAGAAAGAGACTTACTAAGCGAGAATGCCGTTCATCCACCACCATTGTTGCACATCCATGGAAAACTCAAGGTTGAAGATGATGAATAGTGGAAAATTCGGATTTGGGTGAAAAAGGGTGATTTGTGGTGTGATTTTTGAAGAAAAGAGAAGATTTATGAGAGAAATTTGTGTTTTTGGTGATTTGGATGGAAGATTGGAAGAGAATGAGAAGAAATTTGAGGTTTAATGGTGGAATGAGGTTTTGAGGCTGAGAAAAGGGGAAGAACTCGGGTTGTATGGTGTTTGATTGAATTTTAGGGTTATGTGCGATTTGGGATTTAAAAGGCTGAAAAATCGTGTCCCGTCGCGACGGGCAATGTGCCCCGTCGCGACGGGAGTTGGCAGAAACTTTTCAACTTTTATTCACGCCATCCCAGTCGCGACGGGCAAAGGCCCGCCGCGACTTCGGGGTTTTTTTTTTTTTTTTTTTTTTTTTTTTTTTACTGAAGAAGGCCCAGTCGCGACTGGGAATTCCCTAGTCGCGACTTCTGTAGCATTGGCCTTCTTTTGCCATTTTTTTTTTTTTACTGTAAAATTACAAATGCAAATCTAACCTAAGTGCAATGAAACGAATTAAAATGCCACAAAACACTTGTAAATGTCTTCTACAAATTTAAAAGAAAAATAAAGTAAAACTAAATTAAAAGATTGGGTTGCCTCCCAATAGCGCTGCTTTATCGTCACTCAGCTAGACGTTGACCGAGATCTTCATAGTGGCGCCAGAATCATGGCGGACTTGGCTTGGTCGAATTGACCTCCCAAGTAGAGCTTTAACCGCTGCCCGTTAACTTTGAAAGTATTAGGGCCTTCACCTTTTAATTCCACCGCTCCATAAGGAAACACTTTGACCACTGTAAATGGCCCTGACCACCTTGACTTCAATTTACCTGGAAACAACTTCAGCCTTGAATTGAAAAGTAGAACTTGTTGCCCAGGTTGAAACTCCTTCCTAACTAAATTTCGGTCATGCCACCTTTTAGTTCTCTCTTTATAGATCTTAGCGTTCTCATAAGCCTCATTCCGGAATTCTTCCAACTCATCCAACTGTAGTAATCTTTTCTGACCAGCAGCCCTTAAATCCATGTTCAAAGTTTTCATTGCCCAATACGCCTTGTGTTCTAGCTCCACCGGTAGATGACAAGCCTTTCCAAACACCAACCGATATGGTGACATTCCGATTGGCGTCTTGAACGCTGTTCTATAAGCCCACAATGCGTCATCCAACTTTCTTGACCAATCTTTCCTTGATCTCTGCACCGTTTTCTCCAGAATCATCTTTATTTCACGGTTAGAAATCTCAGCTTGGCCATTACTTTGCGGATGATAAGGTAGAGCGGTTCTATGACGAACACCATATCTCGAAAGGAGTGCTTCGAACTGTTTGTTGCAAAAGTGACTCCCTTCATCGCTTATGATTGCTCGGGGAGTTCCAAACCGAGTGAATATGTTCTTTTGAAGGAACCGAAGAACTGCTTTACCGTCATTAGCTGGTGTGGCTGCAGCTTCCACCCATTTTGACACATAATCCACAGCTAATAGGATGTATAGATTGCTAAATGATGAAGGAAAAGGACCCATGAAGTCTATCCCCCATACATCAAACAATTCTACTTCCAAGATTCCTGTCAAAGGCATTTCGTTTCTCCTTGAGATGTTTCCTGTACGCTGACACCGATCACATGCCTTCACAAAAGTACTAGCGTCCTTGAAAAGTGTTGGCCAAAAGAATCCGCTCTGCAACACCTTGGCAGCTGTTCTAGTTCCACTAAAGTGTCCCCCACATGGTAGAGCATGACAGTGATTAAGAATAGAGTACATCTCCTCTTCAGGCACACACCTTCTTATTATCTGATCTGCACAGTGCTTGTAGAGGATTGGCTCTTCCCAGTAGTAGTGTTTCACCTCAGAAAAGAATTTCTTTAGTTGTTGTCGAGATAACTCAGGAGGAGTAATATTGGCAGCCAAGAAGTTAACATAATCAGAATACCATGGTACCATCAAACTTTCCCTCACACTAAAGAGTTGTTCATCGGGAAATTGTTCATTTATTTGCACCTCTTTCATATTCTGACTTTCTTCCAGCTCTAGTCTTGACAAGTGATCTGCTACCAGGTTCTCTGTACCCTTCTTATCTTTTATTTCTAGATCAAATTCTTGCAAAAGAAGAACCCATCGAATTAGTCTTGGTTTGGCATCCTTCTTAGTCATCAAGTACTTGATTGCAGAATGATCTGTATACACTATCACTTTATTGCAAATCAAGTAGGGTCGAAATTTGTCACATGCGAACACTATAGCCAGCATCTCTTTTTCTGTAGTAGCGTAATTCAGTTGGGCATCATTCAAGGTTTTGCTTGCATAGTAAATAGTTCTGAATACCTTGTCAACCCGTTGTCCCAACACTGCTCCAATCGCATAATCACTTGCATCGCACATGATTTCAAAAGGTAATTTCCAGTTTGGCGTAGTCACGATCGGTGCTGAGATTAACTTATCCTTGAGAATCTGGAATGCTTTAAGACAATCTTTCCCAAATTCAAAAGGTACGCCACTAGCGAGAAGATTAGATAGCGGTTTGGCAACTTTGGAGAAGTCTTTGATAAATCTTCTGTAGAACCCGGCATGACCCAAGAAGCTTCGAACTCCCTTAACTGAAATTGGAGGAGGCAAGTTCTCAATTGTAGATACTTTGGCTCTATCAACCTCAATACCTTCTTTCGAGATTTTGTGTCCCAGCACTATTCCTTCCGTAACCATGAAATGGCATTTTTCCCAGTTCAACACCAAATTAGAATCTTCACACCTTGTTAAGACCAATTCCAAGTTGCTTAAACATTGGTCAAACGATGAACCAAACACTGAAAAATCATCCATGAACACCTCGATGCATTTTTCTATTAGATCTGAAAATATGGCCATCATACACCTCTGAAATGTTGCTGGAGCATTACACAGCCCAAATGGCATTCGTCGAAAAGCAAAAGTACCGTATGGACATGTGAATGTTGTTTTCTCTTGATCCTCTGGTGCTATAGCTATTTGGTGATACCCTGAGTACCCATCAAGGAAACAATAGTACTCTTGACCTGCCAACTTGTCTAACATCTGATCAATGAATGGGAGTGGAAAGTGATCTTTTCTTGTGGCCTTGTTGAGTTTCCGGTAGTCAATGCAAATTCTCCATCCCGTGACAGTTCTGGTTGGGATGAGTTCATTCTTTTCATTCTTCACCACCGTCATCCCTCCTTTCTTTGGAACAACCTGGACTGGACTTACCCATTTACTATCTGAAATAGGATACGCTACCCCGGCATCTAACCACTTTAAGACTTCTTTTCTGACAACCTCCTTCATCGGTGGATTTAATCTTCGTTGTGCATCAATGGTAGGCTTCACTCCTTCCTCCATTAAGATTCTGTGCATTACAGTTGAGGGGCTGATCCCTTTAATATCTGCTAGAGTCCATCCAATGGCTTTCTTATGCTTCCTTAGAACCCGTAATAGCTTGTCTGTCTCTACAGAAGATAGGGAAGATGCCACAATGACAGGAAGTGTCTTACTTTCTCCCAAATATTCATACCTGAGATGCTCCGGTAGGACTTTTAACTCTAGTTGAGGAGGTTTTTCAGTAGATGGGGTAGGCTTTGTTGGTATGACTCCTAACTCTTCATAGTATCTTCTATTCAACGGTCCATAAGAGTCGAGCCACATAGCATACTCATAAGCTTCCTTACCGTCTTGTTCCACCACCTCCTCTTGTACCAAAGTCAGATTAAGAGGGTCTTCAATATGCGTCTTTGTCTCCACCAACTGATCCACCACATCAATTGCAAAACAATTGTCACTAGCCGTAGGGTAGGTCATTGCCTTGAGCACATTAAATACAACTTCATCTCCTTGCACCCTAAGCTTTAACTCTCCTTTCTGAACATCAATCAGTGCTTTCCCTGTTGCCAAGAAAGGTCTCCCCAGGATGATAGGAACATTGCTGTCTTCTTCCATATCCAGAACAATGAAGTCAGCTGGAAAGATGAACTTGTCAACTTTTACTAACACATCCTCAATGACTCCTCTAGGATGAGCTAGTGATCGATCCGCCAATTGAAGAGTTACCGTGGTTGGCTTTGCTTCACCCAGCTGCAGTCTTTTAAACACTGACAAAGGCATTAAGTTTATACTGGCTCCCAAATCACATAGTGCATTTATTCCTTCAATTTTTCCAATAGTACAAGGAATAGTGAAGCTCCCTGGATCTCTGAGCTTTGGAGGGAGTTTCTTCTGTAGAATAGCGCTACACTCTTCAGTTAGAGCCACTGTCTCATAATCTTCCATCTTCCTCTTCTTTGACAAAATTTCCTTCATAAACTTCACATAACTTGGCATCTGCTCTAGAGCTTCAGCAAAAGGAATGTTAATGTGAAGTCTTTTGAAGACTTCAAGAAACTTGGTGAACTGCTTGTCTAAGCTTGACTTTCTGAGCCTCTGAGGATAGGGTATTTTCACATGATGATCAATTCTAATAGGTGGAGACTGTTGTGGTAGTGCTGAGCTTTCAGTAGCTTTCTCTGCTGTTGGTGTTGGTGTTTGCACTGGTTGAACAGTTATTTCTTCATCTACCTCAACTGGTTGTGGAAACTCAGGCCCATCATACTTCTTACCGCTCCTCAGGGTAATTGCCTTGCAGTTTTCTTTAGGATTAACTTCAGTTGTGCTAGGCAAATTTCCTTGAGGGCGGGTTGCTACCTGAGTTGCTAGCTGGCCCATCTGAGTCTGCAGGTCTTTAATTGAAGATCTAGTTTCAGTCATAAACTGGAGCAGTAAATCTGTTTGCAAACTAGAATTTCCACCAGAGGCTTGTTGCTGATTAAACTGTTGGTTCTGATTGCGTTGCTGATAGAACCCACTGTTTCTTCGGTTGTTATTCTGGTTGAACCCATAATTGTTGTTGTTGTTGTTCTGTGAAAAATTCCCAATGGCCTTAGCTTCATCCATTGGCAAATCATCCACATCTGCTTGACACTCCGAAAAGTGATGACTTCCTCCACATAACTCACAAACAATTTGGGCTTGTTTAGCTTGCCCTGCAATTAGCTTTGTCAATGCCTCAACCTGAGCTGTTAACTTTGTGATGGCATCAACTTCTAACACACCAGCTACCTTCTTAGATTGACTCCTTTCAGTTGGCCACTGCTGGTTGTTTAGAGCCATCTCCTCCAATAGATCATACGCCTCATTAGCACTCTTTCTCATAAAAGCTCCGCCCGCTGCTGCATCTATTAGAGTTCTAGTATTACCAACCAACCCGTTGTAGAAGTTGTGAACCAGCATCCACTTCTCTATACCATGATGAGGACACCTCCTGATCAGATCTTTAAACCTCTCCCAAGCCTCATGGAGAGATTCATTATCTTGTTGGCGGAAGTTATTGATTTCTCCTCTCAGCTTTGCAGACTTCGCTGGAGGAAAGAACTTTGACAAGAATTTTGTTGCCAGATCATTCCAGGTGGCAATAGAGTTGGGTGGCAAAGAGTTCAACCAACTCTTGGCTCGTTCTCTGAGTGAGAATGGAAACAATCTCAGTCGAATGGCATCATCGCTAACTCCATTAACTTTAAAAGTTTCACAGAGTTCCATGAAGTTAGAGAGATGCAAATTAGGATCTTCAGAAGGTAGGCCACCAAACTGAACTGAAGACTGCACCATTTGAAGGATGGCAGGTTTAATCTCGAAGTTGTTTGCATCCACTGCCGGTGGCCTAATACATGACTGCACTCCCGTCAGAGTAGGGAGAATGTAATCTCTCAAGCTACGACCATTAGCTTGATCTTCCACAGCGCCTCCATTATTACCGTTATTACCCCCATTGTTTCCAACATTATTGTTCACATTGGCAGCCATGATTTCTGATGTTTCAGCAGTTGCTGAAACTCTTTCTTGCCTTTTGTTCTTTCGATTCCTCCTGCAAGTTTTCTCGATTTCAGGATCAACTGGTAATATGACTGTTTGTCCTTGACGGCGCATACACTTAGGATTCCTGAAATAGATCAAGAAAATATTGCAAGAAAAAGGTTAGAAAATCAGCAAGAGAAAATATACCAAAGTAGAAGTTAGTATAATTTTATGTAATATTAATCTTTAAACAATTCCCCGGCAACGGCGCCAAAAACTTGTTATTGAATTTATAATCACTACGCAAGTATACGCAATCAAGTAGTACACTCACACAGGTGAGGTCAAACCACAGGGAATTGGACTAATTACTACTAAATTATACTATTGATTCTATCTGGTAAAAGAATACTTTTTATGAATTAAATAAAACAATTCAGAAAATTAAAACTAACTAAAGGAAGATTAATCAAGATAAGAAAATAGGGAGACGAATCCTGTTGTTAAGTTACCAAGGTTAATGTTTAAATGCTATCCTTCTCTTGAAGTGAATGACAGATTATGAATTAACCTAGCTCTTTTCAGATCTTCTAGGTTCTAAATCTCATGCTCTCTAATTAATTTCTTAATTAAACTAACATGAAATCAGCATTAAGCAATAATCTAAATGTCACAAAGGCTATGTAAATACTTTCGTTTCACATCAAAACCTCGACTATCCAATTTTAGCATTCTCAATTCTCACTTTTCAGATTTTAAATTAAAATCATAAAACATGTAAAAGGTGATCAATCTTGCACATGGAAATTAAACACAAATATGAATAATATTCACAATCAAGATGGAGGAATGGCAATTAATCATTAACTAGGAAAAACTTAAACAACATTCATCATTCTCCCTAAATAGGAGTTTTAGTTCAAAGCATCCATAATCAAATCCATAATTAACATTGAAATAGAAAAGAACATAGAAAAATTAAAGAGAAGAGAAAGAACTAGTTGAAGCAATTGATCCGGGTCGCCACAAGCCGCTCTTCTAGCCTCCTCCTTTGTTTCTAGGGTTCCACTTCTGAATACTCCCTATTTTTCACGAACCCTTGCTATTTAAACCAATTCTCATCTTCAAAATTCGTGAAATTACAAAATTGCCCAAAAATCCCGTCATAAGGGTCCCCGTCGCGACTGGCAAAGCCCCCGTCGCGACGGGAGTTCAGCATCGAATTTTTGAAACTTTCTGTCAGTTCCCGTCGCGACTGGCAAATTCCCCGTCGCGACGGGAATAGGCAGCAACACCAATTTTGGTTTTTCTTCTCGATTCTTTCACCGTTTTTCCTCAATTCTTGTACATACTTTCTTTAAATGCCCGAGGACCTGAAACAAAAGAATCAAGCGTAAAATAGCCCTAAAACTAGAAACAAAGAGTGAAAACTAACCGAAATATGACCCGAATCTTAGACTAATTTTAGCCTAACACGGCCACACTAAGAATTTACCATTTATTTTTCTATTATTTTAATGCCAAATAATTCTAACCTAAAACCTAGGTGGTAACCTATAAATAGATAGTGATGGCTTAAGAGAAAGAGATTGATGATGCTTCTCATTCATTCAGAGAAAATTCTAAGTCGCCACTTCCCTTCTATTTTCTTCTTCAATAATTTCGAACCTTGAGTGATAGAGTGAATGCCCACACACATCGGGCTCAAGAAGGAGAGAAATAGATCCAGGTTCAGATCTTGATAATGCTCTCCTACAGAAAGGAATCAAGGGCTAGAGATCTGAACGGAAGGAGTCATTATATTCCGCTGCACCCAATGTAAGGTTTTCTAAAACTTTATATGTGTTTATTTCATTGTTTTAGAAATTCATATTAGGATGTTAATGAAACATACTTGTTAGTAAATCTAGATCCTGGTAAAATATTTCCAACATTACCTTGAGTTGACACACTAAAAATTTAGCTAGAAAGCTCTGAATTAAAGCTGAAAAACTAGAACTCTTGCAACCTTCTTAAGGGTGAGAGAGAGAGAGAGAGAGAGAGAAAGCTAAAGAGAGAGAAGGTGATTTATGTGATTTCTTAATTTTTCTAATTGAGATAAATGAAATAAATTTTATCTAATCCCTTTTTACTAAAATCAGATTATAACATCTAACTAAAGCTCACTAAATGACAAAAGAAATCCCACGGCAAAACACTATTTTGCCCCCACATACACCATAAATTACACTGTCACCTAGGAGTAAATTGGTCATTTCCAAAACCTCAAAAATTCCCGACATTCTCA
This sequence comes from Cannabis sativa, assembly GCF_029168945.1. Lineage (NCBI taxonomy): Eukaryota > Viridiplantae > Streptophyta > Magnoliopsida > Rosales > Cannabaceae > Cannabis > Cannabis sativa. The sequence continues at coordinate 49,785,912 of NC_083607.1, read as the reverse complement.
ATGTCTAACTATATTTCTCTGCTGAAACTAAAATACTAAAATGTGATTCTAGTGGCCAAACGCCGCGTTCTAATGTTGCCGGGCACAAAACATGAAAAATATAAAATTTCATATACATCATGCATAACACACCCTGCATTCAAATAAATATCCATAAATTCATAAATCATAATTAATAATATTGTTTCATAATTAAGCCCTAATTATTTGCTAATTCTCATATAAAAATTAAGCGGTCTTTACAATTATTCCCCTGCTAAAAGGATTTCGTCCTCAAAATCTAACTTGAACAACTTTATATATTGAGCCCTCATGTTGGACTCCAACTCCCAGGTGTCTTCTTCCACCTTAATGTTTCTCCAAAGTACCTTGACCAAAGTTATGGTCTTATTTCGAAGGACTTTATCTTTCCTGTCTAAGATCTGAATTGGTTGTTCTTCGTACGATAGATCTGGCTGAAGTTCAAGGTTCTCATAACTCAGTACATGAGTGGAATCTGAAACGTATTTTCATAACATAGAAACATGAAATACGTTGTGAACTGCTGAAAGTGCTGGAGGTAAGGCTAGACGATATGCCATCGATCTAACCTTCTCAAGAATCTTGAATGGATTAGATACCCGTAGGAATACATGATCTCCTACCTGAAACTCTAAATGTCAGCGTTTTGGATCTGTATAACTATTTTGCCTACTCCGAGAGGCAAGCATTCTTGCCTTGATCTTTTCTGTAGCTTCATTAGTCTGTTGCACTGATTCTGGACCTAGGTATTTCTTTTCTCCCGTTTCATCCCAGTGAGTTGGAGATCTGCACTTCCTGTCATAAAATATCTTGTAGGTAGCCATCCCTATTGCTATCCCAATTTTGGCACTTTGACGTGGCATCACACGTTGGTGACACGTGGAACCGATTCTCCATAAGGTGTTTTGAGCAGAGCACCACATATACCTGCACAGATGAGGTCCTCCTAGTCGAGCAGTGGACAGTCCGAACAACATATCAACACTTAGCATCTTCAGCATTTACATTGTGAAGGATAAGAACAATCCCTATAAGTTTGGGATTGTATCATAGAGATATGGGAAGCTGTAAAAATCCCTCAATAAGTGTATTCTATACATTTAATGTGTAATCTTACCGTTTATAGACATTGTAAACAAAAGGGAAACAATCCCTCAAGCACAAAGCTCTATAAATAGTGATCTATTCTCACTCAACAAAAGGTGGAAAAAAGTTATCTAAGAAAGCATATTCAGAGATATTATTGTAAAAGCTCTAAGAGAAGAATCACTATATTCTTTGTTCTTAAGTCAATACAAATCAAGGGGAGTAGGCTATTACCATATTCAGAGATATTATTGACAGAGTTTATGTGGAGTTGAAAACAATCTAGAGTTCATTAGATATAAAAGATCGTTGAACTGCATAGTTTTCTTAACTTTTCTCCACCCCTATCAGATCAAAAGATCCTTTTATTAAACAAATTCTTAATAATTGTATTAGAATTAACAATTATTAATAAACATAGAAATAATTTCTAGTGTTTATTTAATATAACTCTATGAAGAGTTGTAAATATTATAGAATTTGCATCAATAATAAAAACACTTACACATACAAACATATAAATATAATGTGGTAATTGTTGTTTAAGATAAAGTAAATGAAGCTCAATCTCATAAATTGCAATTGGTTTGAATTCGAGAAAAAAAAAATAAACTTTATTAATAAAAAAAATATTGCAACGATATGAGAAAAACAGGGATAAAAATCCCTAACTAAAATTCAAAATCCAAATTGTCTTTAAACTAAAACAATTAATTAAAAAAAATAGATTAATGAGCTTCATCTCCAACTTGGACGATCTTCACCCTTTATCCAGCTTTCCGATCCAACTCATCTGAGTTCAAGTAGCTTGGCCTATAAGAAGAAGAAACAAATAAACAAAGTTAGTCCAGAATCAATAATCCAATTGGATAATAATTCACTAAAACTCTTAAAGTTTATAAAAAGAAATCCTTGTTTCTTTGCAAGAAGTTTAGGACACTGGGGTTTCCAATGACCTTTCTCATTGCAGTAGAAACACTTTCCTTTAAGTGTATCACCAGAAGCAGCAACCTTTTTGTTTTTCATGGATTTTGCACGCTTCTTGGTGTTTTTCCACTTCTTCTTCGATTTAGGCTTAGAAGCAGAGGCAACGTTTGCTTCAGGTTTGACCGTCCCATTACCATTCCCAGAATTTTGAGGCTTACTCCCTTTCTTCTTGGGTCCTCCAATCAAATTTTCATATGTCTGAAGGTCATTGACTAATTCATGAAAGTCTATGTCCTTTTTATTCATGACATAATTTGATGTGTAGGGCAGAAATTCTGGAGTCAGACTATTCAAGATAAGGCTTACTTGAGTAGTATGATCCATTTCAGCACCATGATCTTGGGCTTCTTGGAAATAACTTGCCATGAGGAGAACATGATCACGCACGTTTTGATGGGGTTCCATCCGTGCATTGATGTATTTCTTAGTCGCGTCAAAGCGAGACTGAAGAGATGCCCTACCGAATAGCTCAGTTAACTTCGTCATTACTTCAGCAGCCTTTTCGACTTTAGAAAATCGAGTTTTAAGGGTGTCAACCATGCTGGAAAACATAAAGTATAGAGCTTTGTCATTTGCTTTCTGCCAACGCTCATACTTTTCTTTCACAGCTTTGGATGCATTATCCCCCGGCACTTCTGGAGACGGCTCAGTTAACACAAACAAGGCACTTTCTCCTATGAGAGCAATATTTGTTCTCATTCCATTTTGGAAAGTTAGATCCATTTAGCTTATTTTTAGTCAACAGTGATAACATGGAATTCATCATGGTTATACAGGATACTACAAAATAATAAATAGAAATCAATAATGGTTTAACACAAAATCAATTCAGAAATTATAAGCACATAGCATGTAGGAATGATAAGAGAAAATACTAAAAAAAAAATACAACCCCAAATAATTTCCAAGGTTTTCAACAAACTGATATCAGTGTCCCGTTTAGGCGAGAGTCAAAGCTACCATCCATTGAATAGAGTTGTCAGCTCATCTAAAATGTTAAACATTCTAGCAACCTTTTATTCGATCAAGATTGGAATCCAGCGTTGTCCCGTTTAGGCGAGAGTCAAGGCTATTCTATCTTATGAGCTTCTACCATTGTTTCGTATTTTGCAAGTCAAATATGGTCGACACCATTAGGGTGATCCATACCATATAAAATACTTACAAAGCTACTTATCTTTCGAGATTAAACGGTGTGAAATTGTTAATGAACGTTCCTCCATTAGGGAGGATTACTCACAAAAACAAATGCGATGTAAAACCAACAATGGAGATCGAATATCTTAATAATAATAAAGCTCATTCTTTAAAATGTATTTTCTTTATTATTTTAATAAAATATATTCATTAAATACGAATTTAGAATTAAAATTCTAAATAAGAATTTAATTTAATATTTATAAAATTATACTTAGATGGTGATTGAAATAATGTGAATTATTTCCATCTTAGTAGTAATTTTGATATATAAATATTAAGAAAATTAATTTCAGTTGTATTAATTTAAATTAATTTGCAACTTAAAAATAAATTTCATGAGAATATACTTATTGTATTTTGAAAAAGAAAGTATGAAACTTTATTTTCGAAATACTTTAAATAATAAATACTTAGAAAAAAAAATACTTCAAGAAAAAATATCACCTATCTAGATTTTTCTTTTGACTAATTAATTTAATTTCTAATAATATATTTTAATTCATTTATTTTAAATTAATCAATAGATGAAAAAATCATTGATTTAAGTTGTTCCAAGAATTAATTAAAATAAATAATTAATTTACAACTTAATCTATTTTTCAAGATAAATTCAAAATCATCTTGCATAATTAAAATGCAATTTCGAAATTGATTAATAAAACAAAGAAAAAAATACATTTTGATAATTATTTAAATTTAAGTTGAAAAAATTAAATTTCAACTTAAAATAATTTTCTATTTAATTAAGTATCATGAAAAATAAATATTTAAGTATCATGATGAGAATCAACTTAGATATTTAATTTTTCAATTTAATTAAATGTATTAAATTCAAGAAATAAATAATTAAGTGTAGAGAAAGCTTAATTATTAATTTCTAGTTTAATACTAGGAAAAAATATACTAAAATTAAATTGTACCAAAATTAATTATTTAAATAATTAATTTCACAATGTATAATATTTTCCTATTTAAATATTAGAAATAATAAGTAGTCTAGAAATAACTATCTAGAAAATATCTTATTTGACTAAGTATCTTTTCAACAAAAATTTGAAAGAAATATCTTATTTAAGTTGTTATAGAAAAAATCTAGAACTTAAATATTTTCAAATTTAAATTTAATTAAATATCAAAAATTAAGTTGTAACCACTTAATTTGAAAAATATTCCATTTTAAGTTTAAAACTAACTTAAAAAATATCTTAAGAATCTTTAATAACTAATGCCTAGAATTCCTCAACTGAATTTTAAATTTAAATAAAATATTCAAATTTAAGTTAGATAAGAAAAATCAGTTAATATAACTAATTTATAACTTAAATAGGAATATTTAATTAAATAAGCTCCAGAAAGAATCTAGTTAGTTAAAATTCTTTATTTAATTAAATACAAGAAAAATACAAATAGTTTGTCTAGAAATAATATCTAAAACTAAAAGTGTTTTTTCTTAACATTAACTTTAAAATATTAAAATGAAAATAAATTTCATATATTTTAAAAGTTAATTATGTTGCTAATTCAATTTTATTAGGTTAAACTAATTTAATTAACCTAGCGCAGTTATTCAAATCAAGCAAATGGGCCTTCACAATTGGGGTAGTTCATGTGAGGGGGAGCTGGGTTCAGTATGCCGTACCCACTTCTATTGGCCCCCAACTCTCACACAAGGCCCAAAAGAGAGGAATTTAACCTTAAAATGAATAACTGTTATTAATTGAATAGGTCCAAAAACTAAAAGGACCTAAATAAAATCTATCATGGTGTGACATTTTATTTAGCAACAAACTATATGCATCTATATAATAAAATAAATATATAGGCTCACACAGGCACACATTTGGATGGATCTTATCATGTTGCTAGGTCATACACAGATGAAAGAAGATTGTAAAAATTACATGTTACAAGTTATTTACTTGACCAAGGGAGCCATGAGTTAAAATCAGATCATTGGATCTGTCAACAAGTTAACCATGGCTATTTGCAATCAAGTAATAATAGGTTTTAAAAACTTACAAACAAGCTAAAACACATACTCCTGCAACAAGGTTAGCTGGATAGTTGGATGTAGGATTTATTTAATTTTAAACAATTAAATTTCGAAAAATTAAATAAATAATAAAAAAAATATTTATTTCGAAATTAAAAATAAATATATATATCGAAATTAAATTAAAATAAATATTTAAAATTAAACCTACAATTTTGAAAAATTAGATTTCAACTAACCTAAATATCATTTCAAAATTTGCTAACTACTTTTAAAAAATTAAATGTTATTTTATAAATAAAAATTAAATAAAAATTAAAAGAAGATAAATTAATATCTTTTTCAGATTTTATGATTTAATTTAAATAAATAAAATAACTAAATTTAAAAGTTAGCAAAATATCTTACATCTATTTAAAATATCATGATTATAGTTATCTTATTTTAAATTTAAATAAGGACAAATTATTTAAAAAAATATTAATTAAAAAAAATATTAATATCTGACCTTAAATTTAAAAAATAAGATAAGATATAATCAAATTTAAAAATAAGATAGATAATTAAGCAAAAAGATAGATATTTACTATTTTCAAATTCAAATTACACTAATATCATGAATTAAATTTTAAAAAATATTAATTAATTTAATTATGATATTTAGAATTGAAATAGGAATAGTAAATGTCTAAATACAAAACTACACAAAAAATCGGAAGTTAAATCCATGAAATAGCATGAAAAATCGAAGAAAAATGAAAAAAATGTGAGCTGTACGGACAGTATGCTATGCATTCATGTCCGTGCCCGCATGGGGAGTGCTTGGCCGAAATCTCGGCGCAGGGGAGGGATTGCAGCATTTCTGCGCGCGGATGAGCGGTTCAGACAGGCGCTCGTCGAGCAGCTTGTCTGAATGCGTGCTGTCCGCGCGCGTGGCCCTGTTGCACGATCCTGATTTTTTTCGAAACTTCAAAAAATCATAACTAATTGAAATTAAATCGAAATTGAGTTCTGTAAAAAAGTAAATTGCTTAATGTTTTCCATACTATCCAATAAAAATAATTCCAGAAACGAAATTTCAATTATTTTTTGCGAAAATTCACAAACATCAATCAATCATCATATAACACTAAACAACATGAAACCATCCAAATAACAAACAATCGTTTTAAAGTCTAAATTTCTTGCAAGCAAATCAACTACCATGGCTTTGAAGCAAGTTGTTGGAAATTATTTTACCAGGATCTTAGATCTACTCACAAGTATGTTGTTTAACACCCTAAATATGAACTTTCTAAAACGATAAAATAAACAAATATAAAGTTAAGAAAACCTTACATTGATGCAGCGGAATTAATGTCTCCTTCCACTCAGATCTCTAACCCTTGTATCCTTTCTCTCGCATAGTATTATCAAAATCTGAGCCCGAATGTCCTTCTCTTTGTGTGTGATCCTTCACAGTCTTCCAATCTATGATTGAGTTACCACTTGCTGTGTGTGGGCACTAACTCTATCACTAAGGTTCGAAATTTATGAAGAAGAAAAGAGAGAGAGAGATTTCGGCTATAGAGAGAAAGGGAAGGCTCAATTTTTCTGAAGAGAGAATTTTCTGACAGAAAAGGTTATTCAAAGTTATGATTTTGACTGAGCCATCACTTTCTATTTATAGGCAACTACTAGGTTTAGGTTAGGAATTATTTAGCATTAAAATAATGAAAATATTAATTTGAAAAACCACTATAAGTGGCCGGCCATGGTGTTTAATGGGCCCCACTTGGTTTTTGCAGTTTTCACAAATTTTATTTCTATTTTCTCAAAAATGCCAATTTTCCAATTCTAACCTTTTAAATGCCAAAACTAATTATTTAATATCTAAAATAGATTATTAAATAATATTGTCATTTAATTTAATTATTAATTAGACATATAAAGTCCATTAATAAATAAATAAACCTAGAATCTCTTTTCTTTACAATTTCGCCCCTGCTTAGTGAAAATTCACAAATTAGACATAGTCTAACTTTAGAATTATAATTGATTAATCACAAATCAATTATTGAGTCTTACAAGCAGTATATTCTCAACTAGAATGGGGACCATGGATCTATATGCTGAGCTTCCAATAAGTGAACCGAATTTACTAGGTAAATCCCTACTTATTAATTCTTCGTTGAATCCACTCTTAGAACTTAGAATTGCACTCTCAAACTTATATAGAGCATATTATATGTTCCACGATATAGATATGCTATCTCATTTAACCATTGTTATAATCTTATTGTGATTAAAGATCCTCTATATAGATGATTTACATCGAGATGAGATAATTTTACCGTTCTCACCCCTCAATGTATTTTGCCCCTTAAAACACTTAGCTACCTGTAAATGATGTTTATTGATCTAAGAATTAGTCACTTAAACAAGAGCTCATCCATTTACTTCTATTTGCTATGCTCGAAGGGAATCATCACTTGACTTCTATACACCAGTAGAAGCTATAGATTCCATATTTATGTTCAGCACTCCCACTCAATCATACTATCATGTTTCCAAAATATACGTATCACCCTGACCCAAAAGTAGGCTTAACTTATAAATCAAAGAACATGAATAGTCCTCCTGAGTTGAGCCTAAGCATATCAGGATTAGATTCTTTTAATCTTAAGATCAACTACTGATATTGACTTGGAAAGATATAATGGTAAGTTTATAATATCTTAACTAAGTTGCAATATCGGTCCAGTCCAATGTATACTCCATACATTCGAAACTCGTATACTTTACTAATGTCCTGGAAAGAACATTACACTTACTCCAAGTGTAAGTACACATCATCGCTGATTATCACATTAGTGTAAATCCAAAACACTGATGAAACAGGGACTTAGTCTTTTGATTCATATGATCACAATCACATTCCACTGTGTTGACGATACTGTAATTGTGAATAAACATATGATCTGGATTTAACTGATTTTGTGTATAAATGTAATAAACATATTAAACCATTAGCATGTAAAATTCATGCAAACATAAATCACTTCAAATTTCTTATATTGAAAACTAATCAGATTGTAAAAGGTTTTATTTAGGCACAAAACCCAATAATAAGGTCATGCCATTTGGTCTCAAGAATGCCGGAGCTACATACCAAAGATTGGTAAACAAGATTTTCAAAGACCAGATCGGACGAAATATGGAAGGGTATGATGATGACATGCTCGTCAAATCCAGGAAGGCTGGGAGGCATATAGATGGCCTGGACTAATGCTTCAAAGTCCTCAGGAAATACAACATGAAACTCAATCCCCTAAAGTGCTCCTTTGGAGTCAGCTTGGGTAAGTTTCTGGGCTTTATCGTCAAGACCCGAGGAATTGAAGCCAATCCAGAGAAAATTCAAGCCCTCCTGGATATGAAATCACCAACAAAAACCAAGGAAATTCAAAGTTTGACTGGTCCGATCGCCGCACTTAGTAGATTTGTTTCAAAGTCAACAGACAAGTGTGTCCCATTCTTCAACATCCTGTGAGGAAACAAGCAATTTGAATGGACAGAAGAATGTGAAAAATCCTTTCAAGACCTACTTCTGACCAGCTCGGGTCCACCTTTCGCCTGCTCAGATCCATCGGAACTCCCTCCTCGGGAACTTTTGGACTTCATGATTTTCAAGGTAGGAGGGTCCACAACAGTTTGTTCTTCAGAAAGGTTAATGACAACTTCAGTTGGTGCCTTCTCTTTAGACAGAGTCTCACCACCTTTGGACTTCTCGGCTGGAGGGGACAAGCCCGAGCTTGCCCCCACTCTCTTCTTCAAAGCTTCAATCATCTTCTGAGATATTTCTGCACGAAATAAAATAACATAGTTAGAAGAAAGTATAAGATAAATGAAGGCATGAGAATCAAAGAAAATAAATGCAAGATGAAGTACTCTGCACGCTGGCAGGAGCATTTGCCCGAACAAGTACAGATGGGGCATCATCATTCGAAGAGTCTTCTCGCTCCTCCTAGACGGCCTTTCCTTTTCCTTCTATAGGGGTCGATGGCCGAGCTGGTAGATCAGGATCTCTAATCAATATAGTATGTTCGATGGGCCTCTACCCGTTCGGGAGGCTTTTCTTCCTCTTGAGTGGCCTGTCCTGCTCAGAATATTCTTGAGCCTCCTTCTCTTGCTCAGAATATTCCTGAGCATACTGGTTTGCTCCTGCATCACCCTTCAACTTACCCTTATGCTTAAGTTGAATGAGCTCCTTCTCTTGCTCAGCTCCCTCGGCCTGGCCAGCCTTGGACTTCTTCTTCATCCCCTTTGTGGCCTGGGGTATAAAGTCTGCCGGATAAAGCTTGTACTCCACAAAGTTGTCCTCTGAGGTTAACAAAGTGATATTTCGAGTAGCATCCGGCAATTGGACAATCCTCTGGGCCTTGTTCCTAAGTGCCAATGTGAGGGGTGGACGGTAATATATCGGGATCTGTTAAATCTGAGTATAGTAGGTGTCCATGACTTCCACGAAGTAATACTCATCAACAAAACCCCCGATCTTCCTAACATCATTGTCCATAGTGCCCGTTAGCCATTTGAAGTCTGGCTGAATGAAATAGAAGTACCCCGACCTGCTCTACTTAAAGGTAGACTTCAAGTCAAAAAAACATTTGACCTCGTGTGGGGACGGCACACCCCATCCTTGAATGGCATAGAGGACGAACAAGACAGATAAGTACTAAATGACCTTGGGAGTGAACTGGGTCGGACAAAGGCAAAAATAGTCCGCAACCCTCCTGAAGTACGGGTGCAAAAGCACCATCGCCCCTTGCTTAGTGTGGGCACCGGACAAAGCACACATTCCTTTCTGCGGGTTCGTTGCTCGGTGATTTGAAGAAGGAATGTAACACTCAGTTCGCCCAAATACCAAGCCTTATCCAAGGCCTTCATACGTGCCTCACTTATTTTGGACGAAAGGCTCACCCATCTGGCTCCTAAGGCACTTTGCCTCTTGTGGGGAACGACTTCAGTAACCTCCTCGGTGACGTAGTCCTCCCTTTCGACCGAGACTTCACCCTCCGCAGACATCGGTTCCCCAGCCGCATTATACCCTCCAAAGTTTGGAGGTTCAGCCTCTCCTTCCTCCTCAGCCTCGAAAGGGCTGCCAGAATGGACATCGTCCTGCTCCTCAATCTCCTGGACCTCAATCTCCCCCTCATGATCTCCCTCCTCCATGGTTGGCGAATCTTGCTCGGCACATGGTAGCGTGGCGAGCTGGGCCACGTGAGGATTAGATGCGTTGACTTTCTGCATTGTTTGTTTTATGTGGGCTATCATTCTTCTCCTGGACGGAAACTGATGTGTATGCCGAGCAACAGTGGGCAGCGACAGCAATTGGGATGCCAAAGTTACCCGAACTTGGACGGCCAACAGGAAGGGTAACAATAACACCTAGCCGGAAAATGTATGTCCAGTTGGATGGAAGATAACGCCTCCAACCTTTCTTCGACTCCCATGAAGCGGCTGTACCACTCTCCTGGGATTTGCTCGGGGTAATAATGGCGTTGCACTACGGGTACTGGAGTAGGAGAACGATCACTACTCACCTCCCAATCTTCAAAGCTCGAGTTAGAATGTCCATCACTCGAAGATGACGGACTGGCACGAAGATGAGGCTGATCCTCGTACAGAAGTTGAAGCAAGTCTTGGTCAATTCGGTGTTTGCCTTCCCAAAACTCACCAGGGTTCATCTAAAAAGACAACACACGAGATGAGTGTTTGGCCGGGATATCGAACAATAAACAGGCAAATATGCTGACCAGGAGTACTCAATAGATTAAAAGGACAAAAAATGTACAAAAATCAAGTCGAAACCAAGAAGTTTGAAATTTTTGGGTTATGGGTTAAATTTCACGAGGCTTCGAATGAGCAAGGTGAAAGACGAACAATGTGAGATTAAAGGCAAATGTCGTAAACTATGAAGCCATATGGACTATTACAGGGAAAATTTACAAAGTTTCAAGCCTAGATTTTCTATGAATCTTCTAAAGCAAGTCAGGAACAAATGCATTTTCTACAATGGAAACCCAAAAATTAAACATGCAAAGTTAAAAGAAGAGAAGATTGAAAACTTACTCACTTCTTGAAGCCAAAACAAAGTCCAGACGAAGCTGCTCGAGTTTTTTTGGTGGTAATCTCACGACAGACTTGGAGTAAAAATCCTTTTTTGCTCTGAGTTTGTTTAGTAGAGAAATCAATAAAATTAAATTATGAAAAAATTCCAGCCTTATTTATAGGCAATTTGGTGAAAAGGGGTAATCATTTTGAAATATCCTCAAAAGCTTCGATTTCCCCCCGAAAATAAATATTGGGAAATTAAAAACCATCAATGGTAACCGTCAAAGCATGCAAAAGAAACTGGGTTTCGAGGCACTAATTAAGACTGAGCATTAATTAGCTGAAAACCGAAGAGACACCTGGTCAGACTCACATCGAATCATGAACAGACACCCCTAACACATGTCACCCATTCAAAAGCAAAGGCAGCTCGGATGAAGTCTACACGCAGCTTCAGAAGTCCCGTACAAACTTTGAGGGCAAATGTTATCCCAATTTTGGCACTCTAATGTGGCATCACACGCTGGTGACTCGTGGAACCGATTCTCCATATCTGCCCAAAAAAGGTGTTCCGAGCAGAGCACCACATATACCTGCACGAACAAGGTCCTCCTAACTGAGCAGTGGACAGTCCGAACAGCATATCAACACTTAGCATCTTCATCATTTACATCGTGAAGGATAAGAACAATCCCTATAAGTCTGGGATTGCATCATAGAGATATGGCAAGCTATCCAAATCCCTCAATCAGTGTATTCTATACATTTAATGTGTAATCTTACCGTTTATAGACATTGTAAATAAATGGGAAACAATCCCTCAAGCATAAAGCCCTATAAATAGTGATCTATTCTCACTCGGCAAAGGGTGGAAAAAAGTTATCTAAGAAAGCATATTTAGAGATATTATTGTAAAAGCTCTAAGAGAAGAATAACTATGTTCTTTGTTCTTAAGTCAATCGCAGTATATTGGTCGGTGGTGAGTTGGACGATTCCCTCGGATACTACCGTCGGAGTGACAGGTGGAAAGTGCCCCATTGTCGCTGGTGGTGTGGAGGTTTCAGGGAATAGATTGAGATGTCTAATATTACCTCTCCCTACTCCGCCGTTAACGACATCCACAGGTGGCGTCCTAACTCCAGATAACGGCACGTTCATCATTCCGATGTTGATGGACTCGTTGTTAGCACCTCCATTTGTTTGGTTTCCAGCCATGATGATTTTCTTTCTTGAATAAAACTGTAATTCTCGATTACCCTCAGACGGCGCCAAATGTTGTTGAGCAAAATTTGGAACACCAAATGTATCTAATAATATTAATGACAAGAAGAGATTGCTTGAGGAACAGTTGCGAGTATTCAACCTATAATGGTGAGTACTCAAGTTGGGAATATGAATGCTTAACAGAAAACTGGAAACAACAGTAAGACAGAGGATTATAGTGGTTCAGTCAGATCACAGTTTGCTTAGTCCACTGTAGCAAGAGTTTTTTGTAGGTCTTATTTCACGGTGGATCACCCCTTTATATACAAAGCAAGTGTCCAATTAGTTATACAAAGATTGCATTCATTGTCAATCCGTTTACACATTGAATTACAATAACTAAACTAATTAACGTAAACATCAATAAATGAGTAGCAGTTTCGATTCACTAAATGCAACAACGTATGCGTCTTCTAACGTGAAAGGTGACTGTTCATATTCTAATGTTAAGCTCGCGGGCCTAACACTTAATTAAGTTTAGGATGTTTGCATTCTTATATAGTCCCCTCTTTGGACATCGTATGACGAGCTGATAGAACCTAGACACGCGAGTCTATATCGGTTTATCAAGGCTGTTGGGTCATCGGGACCAACTCGCACCATAAAGAGTCGATCTCTATGCTTATGCAGGAATATAGAGAGGATACTCGCACATATCCTGATACATGCGAGTTAGATCCATTCTCTCATCCCGCATAGTACAAGTTATAGTTATGCGATCAAACTTTGGTCATACTCGCAGTATCTCGCTGACTCTATCTTGGGCGAGGTGTAAACTTCGAGGAGTCTCTCATGGACGTCTCATCTTTCCTTAGAAATCTGAGTACACGTGTCCTCTAAACAGGAGTCTGGTCTCGAGTTTCTAAGTGAGAGAAATCTCACTATCACAACAACTATAGTGATGTCAACACAGTGGAAGCTAATTGTGATTATATGCTTCAAAAGATAATGTCCCGTGATTTATCAGTGCACTGGATTTACACTGATGCGATAGTCAGCAATAAAGCTTACTTACACCTTTGATAAGTGTTATGTTCTTTCCAGGACATTGGCAAAGTATGCTAGTATCGGATGTATGAAGTATACATTGGACTGGGACCCATATTGATCTTAGTAAAGATATTATAATCTTACTGTTGTATCTTTCTAAATCAATATCACTGGTTGATCTTAGATCAAAAGATCTTAATCCTAACATGGTTAGGTTCGATCTCAAGAGTGTTATTTGTGTTCTTTTAATGAAAAGATTGAAGAACATAAATAATACAATTGAACTAGAACCTAACCATCTCAAGATTGAGATCATTTGATCTAAGATCAACTAGGTGCTATTTAATTGAATAGATATTACGATAAGTTTATTATATTTAATCCAAGTTCAATATCTGTCCCTTCCAATGCATACTCCATACATCCAACCCAAGCTAACTTTAACCAATGCCCTGGAAAGGATATAACACTTATCCAAGGTGCAAGTAAACTACATTGTAGATTATCCTATCAGTTAAACCCTGTGTATTGATAAATCATAGGAATACATTTAATAAAACAATCTTGATTACTCTCCACTATGTTAACAACACAATAAACAAGAATATCAGTGTGATAAGGATTTTGATGAATTTATAAATCAAATAAATAAATAAATGATCACATCAACCAAATAACATATTAAATAAGTAATTAAATTAAATTTATTTCTTTATTGATAATTGAATAGAAAAGATTACATTGAACTAGAGTTTTATTTAGGGCACAAAGCCCAACAAACTCCCACTTACACTAACATAAAACTATCAGTACATTTCAATTAATCCTAAATTCAGTCTGTGCTTTTCAAATGTAGTAACAGTCAAAACTTTGGTGAATGGATCAGTTAAGTTGTCTTCAGTATCCACTTTCTCCACCAGTACATCCCCTCTTTCCATATATTCCCTAATGATGTGGCATTTCCTCTCTATGTGTTTGCTTCTCTTGTGGCTTCGATGCTTTTTACTGTTGCCTATTGCATCAATGTTGTCACAAAGTAAAACCAGTGGTTTTTCCATCATAGGAACAACACCAAGTACTGAGAAGAACTTTCTTAGCCAGACTAGTTACTTAGAAGCCTCAATGGCAGCTATGTACTCGGCCTCCATGGTAGAGTTTGATATTGCGATTTGCTTAGCTGAGTAAACACCATCCCAAATGTAGACTCCCTATCATCAAGATAAGCCTAGAAATCTGAGTCGGTATAGCCTACGGGATTTAAAGCACCACCCTAGTAGACTAACACATAATGCCTAGTACTTTTCAAATATTTCAAAATATGCTTAACTGTAGTCCAATGTTCCTCTCCTGCGTTTATCTGATACCTGCTCACAATTCCTACCTCGTACCATATGTCAGGTATAGTGCATAACATTACATACATTAAACTTCCAACTGCTGAAGCATAAGGAACCCTTCTCATGTCCTCTATCTTTTGAGGATCAGTGAGACACCGTTCCTTAGATAGACGGATACCAGGTCTAGAAGGCATCACTGCCCCTTTGGTATTTGTCAAGGTGAATCTCTCTAACACATTATCGATGTAAGTTGTTGGAGAGAGAGCAATGGATCTCTTCTTCCAGTTTCTAATAATCTGAATACCAAGAACATAAGCAGCTTTACAAAAATCTTTAATTTTGAATTGAGTGTCAAGCCATTTCTTGATGTCAGTCATTTTCTTGATCTTGTTGCCAATAATTAAACTGTCATCAACATAAAGGACCAGGAATACTACCACTTGATTATCCTTGAGTTGGTAAACACAAGGTTCATCATCGCTCTGGTGAAAGCCGTAGGTTTTTATTATTTCAACAAACCTTTTGTTCCAAGAGTGAGAAGCATTCTTAAGTCCATAAATGGACCTATTAAGTTTGCAAACTTTCTATTCCTGCTCGAGAAGCTTATAACCTTCTAGTTGCTCCATATAGATGGTTTCTTCAAGAATTCCATTAAGGAAAGCTGTCTTGACATCCATTTGCCAAATTTCATAATCGAAAGCGACAACTACGGAGAGAATAATTCTGATGGACTTGAGCATGGCGACCACACTAAAAGTATCCTCATAGTCCACACCTTCACTTTGGATATATCCCTTTGCACCAGTCTAGCTTTAAAAGTTTTGACTTTGCCACCAACACCTGTTTTCTTTTTGTAGACCCACTTACATCCAATTGGATGATAATCATAAGGTCCATCTACATATTCCTAGACTTTGTTATTTTTTCATGGAATCTTATTCTGAATCCACGCCGACTGATCATTGTTTCTATTCTGGACTTGCCATTGCCTATTTATAGGTTAATGGATCATCATCAATACCGTCACCAACGACCATATTGATTTCACCATCCAAGCAATAACGAGCTGGTTTTGTGGAAACCCTCCCACTACGATGAGGAACCGTGATCTTCTGAATAGGAACATTAGTTGTAGATTTCTTAGTTGTATCAACTTGCGAAGGTCCAACCGAGTGAGTGGGATTATCCTCTACTTGAGTAGAAGACGATGGAACATTATTTGGAGTAACATCTCAAAGCATTTCCTTCAACTACTTTGCTTTACGGCTTGAAATTGTTAATATAGTCATCCTCAAGGAAAGTGGCGTTTGCGGAAACGAACACTTTATCATCCTTGCGACTATAAAATAGTCCACCCTTAGTCTCCTTAGAACTTCCAACAAATATGCAAACTTCAGTTTGCTTTTCTAATTTGCCATCTTTCTTTCTTAAGACATGAGCAGGGCACCCCCAGATTCTGTAATGGCGTAAACTTGGTATGCGACCATTCCATAATTCTATAGGTGTCTTAGGGACTGATTTAGATGGAACAACATTAAAAATGTTAGTTGCCATCGGAATAACATATCCCGAGAAGGACGTAGGTAGAGTTGAGTAGCTAAGCATGGACCTAACCATTTCCAAAAGCGTGTGATTTCTTCTTTGTACAACTCCAATTCAATTCCAAGTTCAATTAAATGATCTTTAAACTGCATATTCATATATTCTCCACCCCTATCGGTTTGCAAGATCTTTAAAGTTTTACCCAATTAGTTTTGACCCAATGCTAGAAATTCCTGAAACTTCTCAACCGGTTAAGATTTCTTATGCATAAGGTAAATATGATCATATCTAGAGTAATAAATAATGAAAGTGACAAAGTACTCATAACCACATCTAGCTTTGACATTCAGTGGTCCACACTGATTTGAATGCACTATTCGTAGTGGTTCCTTGGCACGCTCTCCCTTTGCAGAGAAAGAACATTTTGTCATTTTGCCTTCTAGGCAAGATTCACAAACTGGTAATTCACCTAAGGTGAAATTTTTAAATGGACCACCTTTGGTTAACCTGTGAAGTCTATCATATCCTATATGACCAAGACAAAAGTGCCATAGATATGTTTCATCTTCTTTATCGATGTGTTGCCTTTTGTGGTTCCTAGGTTTAGCTACCTTAAACAGTTCATTATTAAGCGCAAATGGTTCATCTGGTCTAAGAACATAAAGCCCCTTTTCCATAGATGCAACACAAATTTGAATGTCATTTCGAGAAATGATAGAACCCGAACTCGAAAAATTCAATTTGTATTGTTGGTACTATAAACATGAAACAGAATCAAGTTTCTATTGAAATTTGGAATAAACAAAACATTTTCTAAATTCAAAATTTTGTTCTAACTGATACCATTTCGCCATTACCAACTTTAAGTTTCAGCTCACCGAATTTTAAGTAATTCTAGTTTTCAAGCAATTGCAATGAATAACAGACATGGTTAGTAGATCGAGAATCAAAAATCCAGATGGATTTTTCATTCTACAAAACGCATGATTCAAAAACTAAAGCATTACCATTGTTATTAGTGTTGAGATGTCTGGGACAATTTGATTTAAAGTGTCCCTTCTGTTCACAATTAGAACATTGAATAATATGTCTGCTTCTGTTCTTGGAATGTTCGTATTGCTGGTTCAATTTGTTGTGAAAGATAATCTGAGGAAGTGGAATCACTTCCTCTATCCTTTTCAACTAAGCCTGAAGTAGTAGGATTGTCGGAGGAATCATTCTCAATATCTTCTACTTTCTTTTTGCCCTTATCTGCATTACTGGAGAAGGATCTCCATGCAAGTGACAATGTCCGCTCCTAAGCACGCAATTCAGAGTCTAGCTTGTCTATGTCGGATGAGTTCCAGTTGTTAACAACAAATTAGTTAAACTTATGTGATAAGCTATTAAGAACAAAATGAACTCTTTGCTCTCTAGATAATACAATTCCCACCATAGTTGTTTTTTGGAATTTCATGTTCATCATGAGCAAGTGTGAAGTGATACTCTGACCAGGAGTCATCTTCACACTTTGGAGTTCATTCCTAAAGGCATATACTAGATGAGGATTGGGGTGTGGGTTGTATATTTTGACACTACAAATATCAATAAACAGAAATAAATTATTGGTTCCATTAAATTCATGCACAAGTTAAGAAAATAACAATTAAAGCGAATATGTTTGCAAAAATACAAAAAAATTAAACATATAAATTATGTTCTAAGGTTTCTAACATAATGAAATACAATTTCCTGGTCGGTGAGTCTCAAAGATAACATCAGTTGAATAGAGTAGTCAGCTCATCTAAAATAGATACCATTCTAGCAACCTTTTATTCGACCAAAATAAGAATCCAACGTTGTCCTGGTAGGCGAGAATCAAGGTTATTCTCATTTTACGAGCTTCCACCATTGTTTCATACTCTGTAATTTAATTTCTAAGTAGTCACCGTAGGGGAGAGTCTAATAGAAACAAAAACTTACAAAAAACTTATCATACGAGATCTTACGGTGTTAAGTGCTTTCAACAAATAACTATCCATAAGGGGGACGAAGTCTAGCATTTCGAGGTTATATTGAAAACAATTAACCACTTTAAGACCAACAATGGAGATTGAATATCTCTTTCATTAAAGCTCATTATTTAAAATAATATATTTTTAACAGATCATTTATTTTAATCTTAATATTTTGAAAATGAAATTACTTAATTTAAGCTGGTCCAAAATTAATTAAAATTAATTTTAAACTTTAATTTAATTTCCAAAAAATAATTTTTAAATCTATTTATAATTAAATATAAATTTTTTAAATTATATTAAAATATAATAAAATAAATTCCTGAAAAATATCTAATTTAAGTAGTTTTAAAATAACAAAATTTCAACTTAAATAATTTTCCAAAATTTAATTAAATATGAAATTAGGTGTCTTGAACTAATCACTTTAATTTGAAAAAATATCCCTATTTAAGTTGATCTAAAATTAAGAGTATTGAATAGCTAATTTTCTAGAAAATTCTACTTAATTATTAATTTCAAAATATTCTAATTTAAGTTGATCCAAAATTAATTTAAATATATGTTCTATGAAAATTCAAATAATTAAGTATCTAGAAAAATCTAATTAGTTATAACTTCTTTATTTAATTAAACACAAAAAAATACATATAGTTTATCTTGAATATTTTCATTAAACTAAGCGTGTTTTTCTTAAATTAATTTCAAAATAATCTGATGAAAAATAAATTTCATGTATTTTGAAATTAATTATGTTGCTAATCAATTTTATTAGGTTAAACTAGTGTAATTAATCTATTACAGTTATTCAAATAAGGTAAAATGGGCCTTCACAATTGGAGTTGTTCATGTGAGGGAGGGTTGAGTTCATTATATCGCACCCACTACTAATGACCCCCTAACTCTCTCACAAGGCCGAAATGAGAGGAATTTAACCTTAATTAAACAACTATTATTAGTATTGGGCCTAAATAAAATCCATCAAAAGTGAAAAAATGAAAAAAAAAAAAAATTGCATTTGGTGCGGATGGTATGCAAGTATGCATTGCATACCATCTGCGTGTGTAGGAGGGATACACACTCGGGGTTTCACGCACACGCATCTTGCATTGCAAGATTTCTGCACGCGCTGGGCTGTTCAGACAGGGGGCCGCCGTGGTTCTTCAGACAAACCCTTTCCTAATGCGCGTGCAAGTGATCACTCGTTTTCACGCGCACACGTGGGAGATGCCACCCTAATTTTTTTTTTTTATTTTTCAAAAAATCATAACTAATTAAAATAAAATCAAAATTAAGTTCTGTAAAAAAAATAAATTGTTTAATTTCTTCAATACTATCCAAGAAAAATAATTCCAGAATGAAATTTTAATTATTTTACGTAAAAAATTTGCAAACATCAATCAATCATCAATAAACACATAGATCAACATGAATCACATTAAAATCACACATACATTGTTTTAAATCCATATTTCTTGAAAGTAAATAATTACCCTGGCTCTGAGGCCAGTTGTTGAAATATATTTTATCAGGACCTAGATTTACTAACAAGTATGTTTTTAAACATCCGAAATATAAATTTCTAAAACGATAAAAATTAAACACATATAAAGTATAATCAAGATCTGACACTATGATTGAAGACTAACTTGCTACGGGTGGAATTGCACTCAATCACTAAAGGCTTGAATTTGTTTGTGAATAAGACTATAGGATTCGAAAATTAGGAGGAAGAAGAAGAAGAAGAAGTAGTCTCAAACTCTTTAGTTGTCTGACAAGATGAAAACTAGGTTAAGAGTCATTAGTTGGATTATGAGACCATTCTTTTCTTTTTATACTAATTCACTTAGGGTTACAATTAAATTATTTGGAATGAAAAATGATAAAATAATAGAAAAAATATGACCTAATGGCCGACCACATGTGGGCCCAATACTAGTTAGATTTTTGATATTTTTCTCAACCATTTATTTATTTTTCACAAGTACCACATTTTCCAACTTCCATCCGATAAATGTCAAAACTATTTATTTAATAATTAAAATTAATTATAAAAAAAGTTGTCATTTATAATATTCATTAATTAGACTCCACAAAGTCTCTTGATTAACAAATAAACCCTAAACTCCTATTTCTTCACAATCAAGTCATATCTTAGAGAAAATTTAAAAACTAGACATAGTCTAATTTTAGAATTATAATTGATTAATTAAAAACAATTAACTGATTCTAACAAGCTGTTTGTCTCAACTAGTATGGGGACCATGGGCCTATATAACCGAGCTTCTAAAAAGTAGATCTAGAATTTACCAAGTAAATTCCCTAACTTATTAATTCCTCCTTGCACCAATATAGATTTGGAATCGCACTCTTAATTTTATAGAACGCTCTATATGTTCCACGATATAGATACGCTATGAGTTATCCATTTGTTATTTTCCTAATAACCAATGATCATCTATAGATGATTTACATTGAGTAGGGACAAATTTACCGTTACACCTTTCAATGTATTTTATCCTTAAAACACTTAGCTTCCTATATATGATATTTCAGTGAACTAATATAATCACTAAAATGAGTGCTCTATTATTTATCTCTATTAAGCCAAGCTCGAAAGAAATCATCGTTTCACTTCTATGTCCAAATAGAAGCTATAGATTCCGTATCTCTGATTACCGGTCCCACCTAATTGAACTACCAAGTCCTTAATCTATATGTCACGAGAAGATCTATTTGGCCGACTTTAACGAATAAATTGAAGAACACAAATTGAACTAGAATCTAACCATCTCAGCATTGAGATCATTTGATCTATTATCAACTAGGTGCTATTTAATTGAATAGATATTACGGTAAGTTTATTATATCTAATCCAAGTTCAATATCGGTCCCATTTGATGCATACTCCATACATCCAACCCAGGCTTACTTTAACCAATACCCTGGAAAGGACATAACACTTATCCAAGGTGCAAGTAAACTACATTGTAGATTATCCTATCACTTAAACCCTGCGTACTGATAAATCATAGGAATACATTTAATCACACAATCTTGATTACTTTCCACTGTGTTGATAGCACAATAAACAAGAATATCAATGTGATAAGGATTTGGATGAATTTATAAATCAAATAAATCAATAAATGATCACATGAACTAAATAACACATTAAACAAGTAATGAAATTAAATCTGTTTCTTTATTGATAATTGAATATAAAAGATTACATTGAAATAGTGTTTTATTTAGGGCACAAAGCCTAACAAAAGGGTCACAGGCTTCGAATGAATTTTTAAACATAAGGAAGGTCTACCAGGAGAAGAAGTGATGTACAAAGCATGATTGGTGGCAAAAAGGTTTAATCAGAGAGAAGGTATTGACTACAATGATATTTTCTCTCCTATTGTAAAACAGACTTCCATTACGATCATGATGGAAAAAGTGGCAATGTTTGATCTTAAAATGGATCAAATGAATGTAAAGATTGCATTCTTACATATAAAACTTGAAGAAAAGATCTACATTGAAGAACTAGATGACTATAATAGCAAGAAGCCTTATCAGGTTTGCTTGCTTCAAAATTCCCTTTATGGCCTTAAGCAGGCACCAAGATAGTGGAACCTAAGGTTCCATGAGCTCATGCTACTAACAGGTTACTTAAGGAGTGAGTATGACCCTTGTGTACACTACAATGGGACACCTATTTGGTTGTTACTATATGTTGATGACATATTAATCATTGGAAAGGATAGAAAAGCCATCAACATGTTGAAGGACCAACTCAATTCTGAATTTGAAATGAAAAATCTACGTGAAACTAAGAGAATACTGGGAATATATATCAAAAGACAAAGACCAGATTTAATTATTTTGTCTCAAGAAGGATACATTCAGAAGATCCTAAACAAATTTTGCATGAGTGGGGCCAAGACAGTCACCACACCTCTTGCCTCGCACTTTAAGCTAACTCAAGATCAAGCACGAAACAATGAGGAGGATAGAATCTACATGGACACAGTACCATATGGTTCATGTGTAGGGAGTTTAATGTATTGCATAGTATGCACAAGACTAGACCTGGCCTATGCATTGAGTATGGTAAGTAGATTCATTTTTGATCCAGGGAGATGATATTGGGATTCTATAAAATTGAAATTAAGATACCTTAGAAGGACAATAAGGGTAGAAAATGTATAAGAACAATGCAGTTTTTGACAATAAGATAGAAGGGTATGCGACTATGATTATGCTGGGAGTATAGACACAAGAAAGTCTATAACAGGTTATATTCACAACATTTGGTGGATGCATAAGCTGGAAGTCAAATTTGCAAACTGTGGTGGCTCTATCCACCACAAAAGAAAAATACATGGCTGCAACGTAAGCCATTACGAAAGCAATTTGGCTAAGGGGTTTCTCAGAAGAACTTGGTTTCAAAACAAAAGATATCACAATACACTGTGATAATCGAAGTGCTCTTCACTTAATGAAGAACCCCATGTACCATAAAAGGTCAAAACACATAAACATCAAGCTACATTTCATCAGAGAGGTCATACCTAGAAAAAAAATCTATTTTAAGAAGATTGGTACCAAGGAAAATCTAACAGACATGTTGACAAAGTATGTCACTCAAGTTAAGTTTAGAATTTGTCTTACTCAACATTCTCACTAGCTGAGAATGGTGAGAATGGTAAGTCCAAAATAGCTACAACTTATAAAGTTTCAGTTCATGATATATCGCCAAGGTTAATAATTGTTCTGTTTTGGCCAAATATCACTCTCTTTTTAAATTGCCCCTACTGCAACTAACTTAACCAACTTTTGTTATGACAGCTAGTAATCGAGTCTACACCAATGCCTATATAAGGCATTCATTCTAGTGAACTGGGTAACACATCAAGAAAATCATATAGAGTTAATGAGAGATTTAAAGGGAGCTATTTAGAGAGAAAAGAAAGAGGAGTGAGTTCTTGAGAGCTATAATGGTGTGATGCATTTCTAAGCATCATCACCACTAGTGAGATTATTTGTAACAGAAGCAAAGCTTCTCAAGTTGTGCAATTGAACAACTTTTAATCCTTTTTTGTTCATCAGCTAATAAAGACTCTCATAGTCCTCTTTTGGTTGTATCTAGCTAGGGATGTAGGCAAGGTGAATCATCATTACCTTGTTAGACACTACAACAAATTTCCTAATTAGCGGTAGAATTATTAACGCCGGATTAATCCACTGCTAATAATGGTAGTATTAGCGGCGGATCCCAATGTCTGCCGCTAATTGGGGGTTTAATTTTTTAAAAAAATATTATTAGCAGCATCCTGTCTGCCGCTATTGCCCGCCACTAATACCCCACTGCTAATAAGTGGGCGGGAAAAATTCTGCCCATTCAGTTCGAATGCTATTAGTGGCGAGGTATTAGTGGCGGACCCCGCCGCTAATAATAATTAAAAAATAAAAAAATAAAAAACATTTATTGACTATTAGCAAAAGACTCTCCGCCGCTAATAGTTTGTCGCTAATTGCATTATATATACCCCATCGGACCCTCTTCCCCCATTTTCCGCTTTTCCTCTACAAATCTCAAACCATAATCCTCCTTCTTCATTTCTTCATTTTCGACCATCAGACCCCCTTTTCCTTCTTCTTCATTTCTTCATTTCATTTTCCACTTTCTCTTTGCGTGCGGCTACTTTAAACAGGTGTGGACCCAAACTCTTCTTCCCCTATTCCTCTAATTTTCGATGAACTTTTCTGTGCGACTTTTTATTTGTTTTTTATTTATTTTTTTGCTTGTTTTTGATTTGGTAGCGAGTTTATTTGTTTCTAATATATATTGTATTAATTTTTTATGATTATTGAGTAGGCGGTTGGGTGAGTTACGTTCATCACGATTATAATTTTTTATGGTTTCTTTAGATCTAGTTTGTTTAGGCTTTATAATTTTTTTTTTCAAACATATATAACTATTTGTTAATGGATTGGATTTCGATTTGTTGATTGCCGAGAAAATTTGTAGGAAAAAAATTAAATGACAATAGTAAGTATTAACTTTTATTTTCAGTAAAAAAAAAAGAGTCTATACATATTAATCTCATTTACATTATTTTCACATCTTTGATCTGTATATATATATATATATATATTTTTTTATCTGCGTACATGTATATTTTTGAAGTGCAACATATTTTCTGTATATTATATATATAGATTATTTAAATGTATATATAAAATATATATATTTTTTTATTTATATATGTGTATATATATGATGTATATAGTTTTGGTAGATGTATATATATACCAAATATATGTTGTTGTATGTTTTTTAATTTATTTTTGTAATTAAAAGTATTTATTTTTGTCACTTTCTGATTAAATAAAAAGATCTTTAGCAGCTTCAAGAAGGTGTACACAAAATTTCTTATGTGAAAGGTATGTTTTTGATAATGTGGATTTTTTTTTTGTTTAATTTTTATTTTTATTTGATTTAATTAACTTTATTGGGTATGTTAAAGATGTAATATTATCATAAAAAAGTGAGAATAATGAAAAAATTAAAAAACGTATAATCTATTATAAATTTGTTTTATAAAGATAAATTTTTAATTTTAGGAATTAAATAAAAAATAGTTTATATTTCAATAAATAATATAAATTTTTAAATAATAATATTTTTTTAAAAAAATAATTAATTTATATGTATATAATCCTAGAAAGTAAGTTTAGTAATTTATTATTTTTTAAATAAATTAATAAATTACTTAAATATTAAAAATCAAAAAGTTAAATAAGAGGAATTTTTTTATTTTTTTAATTTTAATATAAATTGTAATTAAATGAATAAAACTTTTATTTAAGTTTTTAAGAAATAATTTGTTAATATAATTTTATGTTGGAATAATTTTATTATCATAAAAAATTGAGAATAATGAAAAAAAATAAAAAAAAAGTATAATTTAATATATTTTTTTTTATAAAGATAAACTTTTAATTTTAGGAATTAAATAAAAATTATTTTAAATTTTAATAAATAATATAAATTTTTTAATAATAAAAATAATTTGTTTATAAAATAATTAATTTATATTTATTTTATTTTAGAAAATAAGCTTAGTACTTTTTAATTTTTTAAATAAATTAATAAATAACTTAAATATTAAATGAGTAAAACTTTTATTTAAGTTTTTAAAAAATAAATTGTTAATATTATTGTTATACTTAAAAGATGAAATAATATGTGTGTAATTCAAAAAATATTCATAATATTTTACAAATATAGTTGATAAGAAATGGTTGAAAAGCATATATCATAGCTTTGGTATACTTATAAATATACACCATAGTTTTGTTTTATTTAAAAATATACCATAGCTTTTGTATATTTACAAATAAAGTCTAGAACAAAATTGTTCTGCACTTTATTTGTAATATACAAGAGCGATGGATATACATGCCAATAAAAAATTTCATAAAACTTTCTTAACACTTTATCATTCAAACTTTTAATACTACATTTATTACCTACATTGTAGATGGCGACTGTTATACCAAAAATTCGGCTAGCACATCAGAGGAAGACACGTGTCAAGCTGGGAAAAATATGAACCCAGACACATAATTATAATTACATTTGAAGAGGAATAACTTGTTAAAAGCATAATTGACAGAGTATATTTACAACTCGGGATGACTGAATAGTCTTCTGCGAGATAAAGATATACAAACTGTTGCCTTGTACATCAACAAGAAACCATGTAACTTCAGGTGTGCAAGACGAAGCACTAACTGTTGGGTTTTGTGCCCTAAATAAAACTCATTTCAATATAATCAGATTTACTAATTAATAAAGATCAGAAATCATTCTTTGTTGCATGGTTCACATGATTTATTTCATGATTATAAATTCTATTAGGTCCAGAACATATGTATTTGTTCATGATTATAGTGTTGTCAGCACAGTGGAATATAATCATGATTATATTTCAAAAGTTTAATTTCCTGATTTGTCAGATCACTGGATTTAAACTAGCATGATAATCAGCGATAGATATGCTTACACCTTGGATAAGTGTTATGTCCTTTCCAGGGTATTGGCAAAGTTTACCAGTATCGAATGTATAGAGTATACATAGGAAGGGACCGATATTGAACTTTGATTAGATATGATAAATTTACCGTAATATCTATTCAATTCAATATCACCTAGTTGATCCTAGATCAAATGATCTTAATCCTGACATGGTTAGGTTTGATCTCAAGAGTGTTATTCGTGTTCTTTGATTTGTTAGTTAAGCCTAATTTTTGGTCAGGGTGATACGTACATTTTGGGAACATGATAGTATAATTGAGTGGGAGCGCTAATCATAGATATGGAATCTATAGCTTCTATAGGTATTTAGAAGTGAAACGATGATTTCCTTCGAGCTTGGCTGAATAGAGATAAATGGTTGAGATCTCATTTTAGTGATTATATTAATTCACTAAAATATCATTTATAGGTGGCGAAGTGTTTTAAGGATAAAATACATTGAAAGGGTGTAACGGTAATTTTATCCCTATGCAATGTAGATCATCTATAGAGGATCATTGATTACTGGATTATAACAATGGATAGTTGATAGCGTATCTATATCGTGGAACATATAGAGCGTTTTATTTAACTGAGAGTGAAATTCCAAGTTCTATGGTGGATGCAATGAGGAATTAATATGTTAGTGAATTTACTTGGTGAATTCTAGGTCATCTTATTGGAAGCTCGGTTCTATAGGCCCATGATCCCCATACTAGCTGAGACAAACTTCTTGTAAGACTCAGTTAATTGATTTTAATTAATCAATTATAATTCTAAAATTAGACTATGTCTAGTTTATGAATTTTTCACTATGTTATGGCTTGATTGTGAAGAAATAGTATTTTGGGGTTTATTTGTTAATTAAGAGACTTTATGGAGTCTAATTAATAAATATTATAAATGATAATTTTATTTGATAATTATTTTAATTATTAAATAAATAGTTTTGGCATTTATAGGTTTGAATTGGAAAATATGGTATTATTGAAAAGAAGAATAAGTGGTTGAAATAAAGTGGCAAAACTGTAACTAGAGATTCGCCCTTTGAAGTGTACGGCCAACAAGTTATTTTTGGCCAATATTTTATTCTTTTTTAATCCATATAATTCAATCCTAACCCTATTGAAGAATAGTATAAAAGGAAGGATATGGTCTGTCGGAAATATTTTACCAGGATCTAGATTTACTAACAAGTATGTTTCATTAACATCATAATAAGAATTCTAAAACAATGAAATAAACACATAAGGGTTTAAGAAAACCTTACATTGGGTGCAGCGAAATATAATGACTCTTCCCATTCAGATCTCTAGCCCTTAATTCCCTTCTGTAGCAGAGCATTATCAAGATCTGAACCTAGATCTCTTTCTCTCCTTCTTGTTGATTGGATTCTTCACAGACTTACACACTATGATTGAGATACCACTTGATGTGTGTGGGCACTCACTCTATTTCTTAAGGTATGAAAATTTCAAAAAGAAAAGAGATGAATGATGGTTTCGGCCTATCGAGAAAGAAGCTTAAAATTTTACTGAAGGAATGTGATGTATCATCAATCTCTCTCTCTTAAGCCATCACTATCTATTTATAGGTAACCACCTAGGTTTATGTTAGAATTAATTAGCATTAAAATAATAGAAAAATAAATAGTAAAATTCACACTAAGTGGCCGGCCATAGGATGTGGATTGGGCCCCACTTTGCAATTTTGCCATTTTGTCATTTTTCCATCTCATTTTCTCAAAAACGCTAATTTTCCAATTTAACCACTTAAATGCCAATTCCAATTATTTAATAACTAAAAATTAAATATTAAATAATATTTTCATTTAATATATTTATTAATTGGACATATAAAGAATTAACAAATAAAACCTAGAATCTCTTTTCTTCACAATTTTGCCTTTGCTTAGTGAAAATTCATAAACTATACATAGTCTAATTTTAGAATTATAATTGATTAATTAAAATCAATTAACTGAGCCTTACAAGCAGTATGGTCTCAACTAGTATGGGGACCATGGGCCTATATAATCGAGCTTCCAATAAGCAGATCAAGAATTTACCAAGTAAATCCACTAACTTATTAATTCCTTGTTGCATCCACGCATAGAACTTGGAATTGCACTCTCAGTCATATAGAACGCTCTATATGTTCCACGATATAGATACGCTATAAATTATCCATTGTTATAATCCCAATAATCAATGATCCTCTATAGATGATCTACATTACATAGGGATAAAATTACTGTTACACCCCTACAATGTATTTTATCCTTAAAACACTTGCCACCTATAAATGATATTTTAGTGAATTAATATAGTCACTAAAATGAACGTTCTATCATTTATCTCTATTTAGCAAGCTCGATGGAAATCATCGTTTCACTTCTAAATACCTATAGAAGCTATAGATTCCATATCTATGATTAGCGCTCCCACTCAATTGGACTATCATGTTCCCAAAATGTACGTATCACCCTGACCCAAAAGTAGACTTAACTAACAAATCAAAGAACATGTATAATACTCTTGAGATCGAACCTAACCATAATAGGATTATGATCATTTGATCTAGGAATCAACTAGGTGATATTAAATTGAATAGATATTACGGTAAATTTATCATCTCTAATCAAAGTTCAATATCGGTCCCTTCCAATGTATACTCCATACATCCGATATTGGTAAACTTTGTCAATGTCCTGGAAAGGACATAACACTTATCCAAGGTGTAAGCGTACCTATCGCTGATTATCATGCCAGTCTAAATCCAGTGAACTAACAAATCAGGGAATTAAACTTTCGAACATATAATCAAGATTATATTCCAATTTGCTGACAACACTATAATCATTAACAAATACATATGTTCTGGACCTAATAGAATTTATACATTAAATATAATCATGAAATAAATCATGTGAACCATGCAACATAAAATGTTATTTCTGTTCTTTATTAAGTAGTAAATCTGGTTATATTGAAATGGGTTTTATTTAGGGCACGAAACCCAACATGGTCTCATTATCCAACTAATGCCACTAATGCCTCCAAAGCTAAAAAACTACATGAGACCTCTTCCTTCCTCTTTCTTCTTCAATTCGAAATACTTAGCCTTTCTTCACTAAAATAATTTCAGCCATTAGTGATTGAGTAAGCGCCCACACACATCAAGTTGGTCCTCAATCATAGTATGTAAGACTGTGAAGAATCCAATCAACAAGAAGGAGAGAAAGAGATCCAGGTTCAGATCTTGATAAGGCTCTGCTACAGAAAGGAATCAAGGGCTAGAGATCTAAACTGAAGGAGTCATTATATTCCGCTGCAATCAATGTAAGGTTTCTTAAACTTAATATGTGTTTATTTCATTGTTTTAGAAATTCATATTAGGATGTTAAACAACATACATGGTAGTAAATCTAGATCCTGGTAAAATAATTCTAACAACTAGCCTGAGAGCCATGGTAATCATTTACTTTCATGAAATATGAACTAAAACGATGTTTTGTGTTGATTTGGATGGTTTCATGATGATTTATGTGCTTATTTGATGATAGTTTAGAAATCGCAATGTATGTTGTAAAACTATTTTTATTTCGTCTGGAAATATTTTCACTGGAAAGTAGACGAAAAAATAATAAATTTAGGCTTTTACAAAACTCAATTTGAATTTTTTATGAATTAGTTATGATTTTTTGAATTTGGATGAAAATATCTGAAACCGAGCACACACGTGCGCGCGCGGATGGGATGCTCGCTGGGACAAGAGGCCTTCAGACAAGGCACAGTCTGGATTTTTCCCCTCCCTCGCCCATGTGCAGCCTCTTGTGCGCACGGGAATACTCCTCTAGTGCAATCTTGTTTCTGTGATATCTTTTGATTCAAAAAATCATTTTTCATTGAAACAAAATTCAAATTTTGGTAGAATTTTGTGTAGAAGCTGAATTTTCAATTAAAAATCTAATTATGAGAAAAAAAAAACTAATTTTATTAATTTTTTAATAAATTAAAATTAGTTTTAGATATTAGTAGCCTTTGATTTAGAAAAAGGGAGTTATATTTACACCCCAAATAATTATAAGTACACCCCAATAAATTAAATACATTTTTATCCTTTTATAAAATGACTAAAATAGACAATTCTAAAATTAAGTTTCTTATAAAATTTATTCTTAATAAATACACCCCAACCTATTAAAATTCAACTATTTTATTCAACCTTAAACAAATCATCAATTCAACATTACAATTACAAAAATTTTATATGGATTTTGAAACATTAATATAATGATATGTATGATTTTTTTTTAGACCGATATGTATGATATTAATTTAGTTGTATAAAAGTTTCGATTTTGGAGATGGGTTCCCAATGACTTCCTCTTATGTTAATGGAGATTTATCTCTCCTTGATGTGGTTTATGTTGGAATATGTTTTACGAGGATCTAGATTTACTAACAAGTATGTTTCATTAACATCCTAACATAAATTTCTAAAACAATGAAATTAAACACATATAAAGTTTCAGAAAACCTTACATTGGGTGCAGCGGAATAATATGTCTCCTTCCACTCAGATCTCTAACCCTTGTATCATGTCTGTCGCAGAGTATCACCAAGATCTGAGCCCAAATGTCTTTCTCTTCAATTTGGATTCTACACAATCTTCCAGACTATGATTGAGATACCACTTGATGTGTGTGGGCACTCACTCTATCACTCAAGGTTTCAAAAATTTGAAGAAGAAAAGAGGGAGAAGAGGTTTCGGCTATAGAAGAATAGTTGATGGCTCAATTTTTCTGAAGCCAAAAATTTTCTGATTTTCGATCTCTTTTAAGTGTGAGCCATCACTATCTATTTATAGGTAACCACTAGGTTTAGGTTAGGAATTATTGGGCATTAAAATAATGAAAATATCAATTGGAAAATTACCATTAAGTGGCCGACCATGGGTTAATGGGCCCCACTTTGGTATTTTGCAATTTTGACAATTTTCATTTCTATTTTCTCAAAAACGCCAATTTTCCAATTCTAACAATCTAAATGCCAAAACTAATTATTAATAACTAAAAGAAATTATTAAATAATATTGCTATTTAATATATTTATTAATTAGACATAATAAAGTCTTCTAAATAATAAATAAAACCTAGAATCTCTTTTCTTCACAAGTTAGCCCTTGCTTAGTGAAAATTCATAAACTAGACATAGTCTAATTTTAGAATTATAATTGATTAATTAAAATCAATTATCCAAGTCTTACAAGCAGTATGGTCTCAACTAGAATGGGGACCATGGGCCTATATCACTGAGCTTCCAATAAGCTGAACTAGAATTTACCAGGTCAATTCCCTAACTTATTAATTCCTTGTTGCATCCACTCTTAGAACTTGGAATTGCACTCTCAGTCATATAGAACGCTCTATATGTTCCACCATATAGATACGCTATCACATTTAACCATCGTTATAATCTCAATAATCAAAGATCCTTTATATAGATGATTTACACCGAGTAGGGATAAATTTACTGTTTCACCCCTCAATGTATTTCGATCCTTAAAACACTTAGCTACCTGTAAATGATATTTCAGTGAACTAAAATATAATCACTGAAACAAGATCTCTTCCATTTACATCTATTTAGCTAAGCTCGAAGGAAATCATCATTTTACTTCTAAATACCTATGAAAGCTATAGATTCTATATCTATGTTTAGCGCTCCCACTCAATCATACTACCATGTTCCCAAAAAGTACGTATCCCCCTTACCAGAAAGTAGGCTTAACTAACAAATCAAAGAACATGAATAGCACTCCTGAGATTGAACCTAAGCATATCAGGATTAAGATCTTTTCATCTAAGATCAATTAGTGATATTGACTTGGAAAGATACAACGGTAAATATTATAATATCTTAACCAAGATCAATATCGGTCCAGTCCAATGTATACTCCATACATTCGAAGCTAGTATACTTTACCAATGTTCTGAAAAGAACATAACACTTATGCAAAGTGTAAGTACACTTCATCGCTGATTATCACATCAATGTAAATCCAATGCACTGATGAAACAGGAACTTGGTCTTTCGAAGCATATAATCACAATCACATTCCACTGTGTTGACATCACTGTAATTGTAAATGACTATATGTTCTGGACTTAACAGATTTTGTATATATTAAACCACAAACATGAAAATAACATGCAAACATAAATGACTTCTAATCTTTTATTGATAACAAATTAGATTAGATTGTAATGGGTTTTATTTAGGACATAGAATCCCAACAGTTTATGTTACTGTAAATTTCCTTAAAAAATAACTAATTCTTTTAATTTTATGTTACTGTAACTTTGTAATTAATTTGTTTTTTCTTAAAAGATTTTTTTTTTGGTTGAAAATAGTTAAAGACTCGTAGGCTTTATATTCTTTATATTCAAATGATAACAGTTCATATAACAAAATTGATACTATGTTTAATAGTAAGAGAGATGGAGATTAAGGAAAAAAATTGATGAAAGAGAAGGGGAATAAAAATCCTAAAGGTGGGTGGAGTGGGGTGTACTTTTGATTCAAAGCCTATAATTGTAAATAGATGGGGTATTTTTATCAAAAAATAATATTATAATTTATTAAATGGGGTGAACTTAAACATGGGGTGTACTTATAATTATTTGGGGTGCAAATATAATTACCCTTTTGAAAATTTAATTTTCACAAAAATAGCATTATGGTTAATTTTGAAATTTTAGATTATTTTATTTATTTTAATTATAAGATCAGATATTACATTTTTATTATTAAAATTTGAATGATCTTATTTTGATATTAAAATATATTTTTTTTAATAATCTTGTTTAAATTTCAAAAATTTGTTAACCATATCATTTTTTTTTCAAATTTGTTATTTTTGAAATATATTTTATTAATTAAAATTATAAGATTTGATAAATGTTAGTTTTAACATTTTATCTTATTAGATATTTTTTTTAATTAAAATTAATTTTGGCAAAAATAACATGAAATTTGAAAAATTGGTTTGTTTAGGTTTGAATAGAAATTTTAGGGTTTCAAACCATAAAATTTTTCAAACTTATTTTATTTTATTATTTTTAATAAAATTGAAAAATATTCTAACCATAAAATATCTTATTTTTCAAATAGTTTATTTTGTAATATTTAAATTTATTAAATTATAAGACTAAAAATATAATATTAGGATTATCTAATTTTTTTTTAAATTCAAGATATTATAATATCTTATTAGAAATTTAAATAATTTAAATTTTGAATAAACTTGAAATTTAAAAAATTGGTTAGATATTTGATTTTAAGTTAGAATTTAGGATATTTAGGTGATTTATTAGTTTTTTTTTTTTTTTTGAATTTTTTTAAATATTCTCTAACAACCTAAATATTAAATTCTAGTTAAGATATTTTTTAAAAATTTTAATTTTAAAATAGAGAAATCTTAGCCTACTTTCCAGATTTCCAAATTATTTGTTACTTGGTTTGTATTGTTTGATTATTTAATTAATTATTCAAATTTTTTATACAAACCTATTATTTATTTGATCTAAATTGCTATGATTAACTTGTTGACAGACCAATGATCTGATTTTAATCATAGTCCAATTGTCAATAGATCCTATAAATAATTTGTAACAGGTAAATTTTGTACTTCTTTCATCTATGTAAACCTAGTCACATGATAGGGCCCATCCAAATCATTTGACCTTTGTGAGCCTATATGTTTGCTTTTGGGCTTAGATGCATATAAGAAGCCCATTTAAGTTTTACTAAGTAAATGGATTAGGTTGCTATAATAAAATTTTGACTTAGGTAATTTTATTTAGGCCAAATTAGAATAGGACTTATTCAATGAATAACAATTATTTATTTAATAGTTAAATTCCTCCCCTTTGGGCCTTGTGTGAGAGTTAGGGGGCCAATAGCAGTGGGTACGACATACTGAACCCAGCCCTCCCTCACATGAACTACCCCAATTGTGAAGGTCCATTTGCCTTATTCAAATAAATGTATTAGGTTAACTATATTAGTCTAACCTAATTAAAATTGAATTAGCAACATAATTAACTTTTAAAATATATGAAATTTATTTTTTTCATTGACTATTTTAAAGTTAATTTTAGAAAAACACTTAGTTAATGAGATATATTCTAGATAGTAATTTCTAGTGAATAGTTATATTTTCTAATATTTAATTAGGAAAATATTTTTAGTTAAAAATTAATTATTTATTTTAATTAATTTTGGACCAACTTAATTTAAAATATTTTTCCTAGTATTAAATTAGAATCAATAATTAAGTTTCTTTTATGCTTGAATATTTAATTCTTGTATTTAATACATTAATTAAATTAAAAATTAAATATTTAAGTTGATTTCATTCTTGATACTTAAATATTATTATTTTAAGAATATTTAATTAAATAGAAAATTAATTTATGTTGGAAATTTTAATTTCAGAACAACTTAAATTTGAAAAAAATTCAATATATATTTTAATTTTATTTTATTTTATAGCATTTTCAAAAATTGTATTTATTTTTAAATACATTAATTTTTGAAACGCAATATATATTTATAGAAAATTAAATTTGAGTTGTAAATTAATTTAAATTAATTTTGGATCAACTTAAATTGAATAATTTTTGTAATATTTATTGGAAAATTAATACTAAGGATGGAAAATAATTTATTTTTATTTTTCCAAATCTTCCTTACGTATAATTTTATAAATGTTAAATTAAAATTTATATTTAGAATTTTATTCTAAATTGGTAATTTTAATTAAATAAATATATATTAAAATAAATATATATTAAAATAAGTATCAAAGAAAATACAACTCTTTAAAATAATGAGCTTTAGTTATTAGGATATTCGATCTCCATTGTTGGTCCTACATGGTTAATATGTTTTCAATATAATCTCGAGACGCTAGACTTCGTCCCCCTAATGGATGGTTATTCGTTGAAGCATTTAACACCGTAACGATCTCTTATGCTAAGTATTTTGTAAGTTTTCGTCTCTATTAGACTCTCCCCTACGGTGACTACTTACAAATAAATTTACAAAGTATGAAACAATAGTGGAAGCTCATAAAATGAGATAACCTTGACTCTCGCCTACCGGGACAACGTTAAATACTTATTTTGATCGAATAAAAGGTTGCTAGAATGGTATCCATTTTAGATGAGCTGACAACTCTATTCAATGAATGATACTTTCACTTTCGCCTACCGGGACACTGTATCAGTTTGTTGGAAACCTTCGAAATTATTTAAGATGTGCCTGTTTTGTATTTTCACATGTATTTGTTATTTGCTAAATGCTTGATAATTTCTGAATTGTGTATGAATATATATTGAACCATGTTGTTTTCTGTTATTAATTGTAGTTTAATTTCGAATCTTCATTGTTGGTCTAACTTGGCTTGTTATTTTTTAATGGGACAAATCCTAATGAATTGTCATCCATTAGACAAACATAATAGTGTTAGATCTCGATAGATAAATATTTGTAAATGCAACATCTAGCTGTCATCAATAGATGACACCTTAGACTAGTGTTTACAATATGAAACAATGAAGTTTATAAAGTAAGAATAACTTTGACTAGTGTTCAATACATGTTTACTTTGATCCAGTAAAAGCAGTTTAATCACAGCTGTGTGATATTCAAATATTAACCGCATTTATATTACGTGATATGTAATCAAATCCCGCGATTTTAGGGGATAATTGTTGTAAAGATTATAGTCAACTCTGTAATTAACTGTCTGACTATGTACTTATAAATAGAGGCAAGTTATACTGAAAAATGAACAAAAAATTCATAAGAGAAAAAACCCAACAACAGTATCAAAAATCTAATAAGATTAACTCATGGACTATGTAGAATTTTAACAGCAAAACCACGTAAAAAACATTTGTGTTCATCATTTTCGTTTTATCTCTTTACTGTTTTTATTTTTCTGTGCAAGTTTATCACTATTCAGGCTCAAATTTGGTTAACAAAAATCTTCGTTAACAGGGACAATCGATAAGTCTTGTATCAAAATCAGAAATTGTGATTGTCATGAATTTTGGAATGGTCTACAAGCTTTTTTAGCAATGGCATCATAATATAAGGATAGGGTTAGAGCACACATACTTGATCGAGATTTTATGAAAGGATATGAGAAGTGGACCTATCACGAGGAGCAAGAGGATGTTGTTGATGATGTAGCGGTTGGCGATAATGAATTAGAGGATGAAATGATCCCTATTCTAGAAGACTTCTTTCCTTCGACAATAGAGGATGTACAAGGAGAAGAAGAACAATCAACCACAAACCAATATTTTGATGACTTATTTGAGGAAATTGAAGCTGAATTGTATGCTGGTTGTGATTGGATTTTGTCTCTCAACTTTTTAGCAAAGATATTGCATTTAAAAGTTAGAGGAAAAATCCCTAACAACATCTTTGATGAATTGTTGAAGTTGTTAAATTTTTTATTTCCGAAGGAAAGAGGCGAAAAAGAGATTGAAGAAATTAGAGTTGGGTTATGAGTCTATCCATGTCTGTGAATATAATTGTTGCTTATTTTATAAGGAGAATGCATCTAAGGAGGCTTGTCTAGTCTGTAGAAGTAGTCATTGGGTTACTTCCGAGAATGGAAAAGGAAAAAAGGTTCCTTGCAAAGTCATACTTGCTAACCAAGCCAAGCAAGTATTTTATCTTGAAGATCCACACAGAGGTCGCGATTGGAATGTTGTTGAAGATGTTAACCATCAACAAATTTGGGACATTAATGACAATCAAGATGAGACAAATGTTGATGTTGTAAATGCTTCTAACTCTTCAAATTTTATGTTGACGCTTGATCTTGGAGAGTTGATTTTTCAATCGGATGAATGTCCAGTAATTGTTGAATCGACCAATCAGTCAGTGGATCCTGAGATGGAAAATAATGAACTTGATGAAAATAATGTTGCTGAACAAATAGATGATTTACTAGTTGAACTTGTTGAGGATGAAAATGAAAACTTGGTGAATGATGGAAATGATAGTGATTTTTCGTTGTAACTTTAATCTTACAATTGTTTGTAAGAAAAATTCTAATGATTAAATGATATTTTATTTTTCCTTCGTATTAATATTTGTGTAAACTTTGATTTATCTGCTTCACATTTTGTGAATTTTTACATTTTTTATATTTTTCATCTTCAAAGTTAAGTACAATGTCAGCTAGTCTAGTGACATACCACGGTGGGGATGGTGATGGTAGGGATCCCCCTGATCCTTCTAGGGTACCCTCATCCCGCGAATCAGGTTTCATGTTTTCTAAATCTAACATTATTCTTAATATAAGTACATCATAAATGTTCAATGTACTAATAGAATAATTTTTCTCTCGAATAAATAAAATTGAACCAACGGTCAAAAAAAGTCGTGGCCTTGCATCAAACACTAAACTTGAACAACGAAAGAGGGACGCTGGTAAGCCATTAGAGCTTGAGGTGGATCTTGAAACTGGCAAAGTAGTTGGGACTGAAGCTAGTGCTTACGTTCGATTTATGGGCCAGCAAGTATCCATTTTGTCTCCAGGTCATCATTATAACTTTTCTGATGTACCCCAACAATATAAGGATCAAGTACCTAATCAAATAAGGGTGAGTGATTTTCAATTATCTATGCTTATAATTATTTTATATCCTTATTTATAAATTAATATAAATTTTAAATTATTTTATTACATAGTGTTATTTTAATATTAACGGGAATCCCCATCGAGACCTACTTATGGGGACTTTATATACGGAGATGGTGGAGAGGTATAGTGAGCAAAAGACCAATAAACACAGGTATTTTAAACAACATTACACTAAACCAGAAGTTTGAGAGAAAGATCTTCAATTTCCCCTGACGACCTGTGTAATGACCGCATTTCATAATATGGATTAGAAAAGTTAATTAGCACTAATTATTAGTACTTTTATAATTATTTATGAATTAAATTATTTATGGGCCCCATTGTTAGAAATGGGCATTGGAGTTATAATTTCTCAATTCCGGAGATTTTATTAAACTCTAGGAGTATTATTTGAATCATATGTGAATTATGGAATTTTATAATTTTTACTCGGCAACAACAGAAAATACAATGGATGGCTAGTTTGATCACATGGGTAAGTCTAGAACATTATTTTTTAGTGGGATATATATTGTAGAAAATAAAATACCGAGGTTGAGCGAGATTATGGGTTCAAAATGCTTAAGTTATGAGAATAAGGGCATTTTAGTAATTTGGTTTATGGGTAGTTGGGTGGCTGTCCTAGATTTTGACACCTACCAAAATATTACTTCAGCCAAGGTTAATGTATTAACCTTTATTTTCATTTGAGGAAATTAAAGAAAAATAAGAAAAAAAGACCAAAATAGGAAGAACCTCTCCTTTTCCCTGCTCTCTCTTCTAACCAGCCAAAAGCCTAGGAATTTGTTGCTATTCTTTGGGTTTTCAGCAAGGATGTGAGGAGATTTTAATCAAGGTAAACCCTAGACACACTTTGGTTATGTGTTTCTCATGGTTGTAACTAGTTTTAACTTGTGATTTCGAGCTTTAGGGGATGTTAGGGTTTGGTTCTTGCATAATTTGAATTATAAGGTTAATTTGAGTTAGTTTTAGCTTCTTGCAGCTGGTTTTAGTGTATCGTGTTGAGTTTGAGCAAGTTTGAGCTTTGAATACCAAACTTTGATCTTTAATGGCATGTTTTAAATCATTGTGTGTTTCTGAGATTTATGGGTTAGAATATATTGTATATACCCTGTTTAGGTACTCTGGAAAGTTTGGTGGCAATTGGACAAGTTTTGAGAAAGTTTTAGAGTTGTTGGGGAAACCTGGTGCAAAACCAGTTAACCAGTTTGTCAGGTCCTGTAAAACCGGTTAACCAGTTATGACAGATTACCCAAACAACTCATTTTCTCAATTCTGGTCCATTTCAGTGCCTTTGTTGGGTATATCACTGTTTCCTAGGTTAATGTAACCCCTAGTGAATATAATAGAGCCTAGAGTTGTAGATTCGGGTTTCCCAGATTAGGTTTTGGACATGTGATTTACCCTGTTTTAATATGTGATTAGGACATCCATCCAGCACGAGACTTTCCGTTCAGGTCTGCCAACTCACTTAAATCTTTAAAGGAGGTAAGAACTGTATATAATGTGTAATATGAATATGCAAGTGTATGTATATGTTAAGTGTATATGCATGCTTATATTTTGCTACACTACCAACACTTGTACGATTATGGTACATAGTGTATTGGTATAGTGTATATTGTTAAGGAGTACAGTACGGTGATACCAGCACAAGTATGGGAAAGTACAGGGTGTGTGGTATATCACTTAGTGGTATTCAGGGTATGAAACAAACCCTACCAACACTTGTACAGTGAGGTACGTAGTGTATGTGGTATAGTGGATGTACCCTAGTATGGTTCATTCTTACTCATCTGTTAAGCCTTGTAAATAGGTGTATGGGCGCCTAGATATAAGTCGGTATTATATGATATGTTATATACTTTTCTTACTGAGTCTATCTACTCACATTTCGGCTTCCATGTGTAGGTAAAGGAAAGGCGAAAGCTAAACAAGAGTGAGGCTGAGATGGGATGAGGTTGTACATGTCATGGCGGCGGGACCTGGAGTACTGTTCAGTCTCGAGACATCTTGGGTTGTTATTTTGTAGTCCCTGTGCGACCTGGATATTGTATTTTGAATATTTTGTATAAAAGTTTAGAAACGGGATCCCGATACTTGTAAATGATTATGTCAATTATAAAGTTTAATATTTAATATAAAAGTTTTAATTTGACACATTTTTGAAGACAATTCTTTGATTAGCAAATATAGCACTGTAATTGAAAAATTAATGTAGCGTGCCTTAGCATTAAGACGTTACAACTTGAATATGGAGAGTTGGAAGCCTATTTGCAAAATGTTCATCAGCGAATGTTTTTTGAACCGCTCAAGTAAAACAAAGCAAATAGGAAACAGATGAAATATCCAACGACGTAAGGCACAAGATCGTTGGCTTCGATACGACAAGAATTTGTAGTATTAATCCTTTAATTGTAACATATAATTTTGTTTTAAAATGTATTATAAATTGATTTATTTGTTTATGTTCGTATAGGGGGTCCTCCCGGAGAGCATGCAGTTGATGCATGGAAGGTGGTTCATACGAAACTGCCGTCTGACAATTTCGTTAATGAAGTTGCTGCAAAAGATTATGTAAGTGAATAAAATATTTTATTATTAAAATTTAAATTTTATATTAATTGTATATTTTAATAATTTTTATTTAAATAGGAGGAACTGGTAAAGGAGCTTGATAGGAAACAACTTGAACGACAATCCCAGAGCGATACATCTGGTACTAAATCTGATGTTAATTATCTGTACAACGTTCTGGGAACAGTTCTTGGCGAAACATCTGACTATCAAAGAGGCGTAGGTAAAAGGGTCAAAGGTAAAGGAAAGAAGTCATTTACTCAATGTCAGTCGACAGTGCCTCCTCCGCCATCTGCTGAAATGATGAGCACTATGGCAGAAATATTCTCACCTATGCGTGACACATGGGGGGTGCTTTGACGCCTGAACAACGTGCTAATTTATATAACCCACATTTTGAGAACTTTATTCAAATGTATAGTCAATCTCAGTTACCTGGTGGTTCGTCTTCTCAGAGTTATGCCGCTCCTCCACAACATCAACAACAACCTCCTTCACAACAATAATTTCGGCCTTTTTCGTAGCAGCGATTCCAAAAATTTTCCTAGTAGCAACCCCAATCTTTTCTCAACAGCAACAACAGTCTGGTCCGCAATTGGGAAATCATTTTTTATATAGAATTCCATCACAGTCTCCTCCGCTCGACTCAAAGTTTGTTGATTTTGGATTATTTGGGAGTTCGTCGCAGGAGCAACAATTTCTTTCAACTCCTATTCTCAATCAAGCTGAGTTGGGGAATCTAACACTGGGTTTATCATCAGATCAACCATATGTTCTTTCTCTGCCATGGCCATCGGGAACTCGTAATGATAATTATGCAAATAAAGACATTATAACTCGAGACCTTAATGAAGATTTTATGGAATAATTTGTTTATGTTTTTTAATAATTAAGTTTAATTTTTAGACAATATTGTAATAGAATTAACGTTAAAGTAATTTATTTTGAGACATTTTTAAATTATTAATAAATTTTATTGGAGTTAAATTATAATATTTGTAATTTGATTAATTAAGTTATCATTTATATACTATGTAATCACTAATATAATATTGTATAATTATTTGTATAGTATTATTATTAATATTATATAATTATTAATATTATTATATTATATAATATTATTTTTAAATTAATATTTTTTTTAATTTTTAAATAGTATTAGCGGTGGGGTCTGCTCTCTGCCAATTGCTAAGTTCAAAACTGGCAGAGGGCATTAGCGGCAGGATTCTGCCGTTAATACTATTATTAGCGGCGGACACTAATTCCGCCACTAATAATAGTATTAGCAGCTATTTATTAGCAGCGGACTTTTAGCGGGGGATTTCCACCGTCAATAGCCTATTGCGACCGAATCAAGGGTTATTAGCGGCGGAGTGGTCCGCCGTAA
Organism: Cannabis sativa; assembly: GCF_029168945.1. Taxonomy (NCBI): domain Eukaryota; kingdom Viridiplantae; phylum Streptophyta; class Magnoliopsida; order Rosales; family Cannabaceae; genus Cannabis; species Cannabis sativa. The sequence goes on along the minus strand of NC_083607.1, from coordinate 49,743,623 downwards.
AATTCATGTGTTTTTTGTGTTTGGTTAATTCTATTTTGCTATTGACTATTTGTTGCTGTCACATCCCTTGCGTAATTCTAACTGGTTTCGTTGTGAAATTCTTGTGTTGAATGTTCTTGCTGAGGTGTTGTTTTCACTACATGGCTCTTGGGTCATGAGTAAGTGAGACAAACAAAGAGCTAGCAAAAACTAATTTAACTAGTTAAATCCATTTGTTTATTCCAATCTAAGCATAATACTATACATGTGTTTGCTTCTATGGGTTTGAGGGTTCCAAGAAGGAGATGATTTCATCTATTTCCCCAAAAGAGATTAACCGTAGAATTAAATCAATTAAATAAAGTAATTAAAGTGAAAGTAATGAAAAAATCTCCCACACTTGTTTCACAAAAAAATTCAGAATACTCTATTTTCTTAAAGATGTGAGTGGTTCAATTTATTTTCCTAGTACAGGGACCAAACAAACACTGCTACACTAGAATTCCCTATATATATATATATATCTATAACTATATAAAAGTGTCAATAATTTTTAGGCTTTACATATTAAATTACTATTTTAACCTTCTATTTTATGTTTTCATTAAATTTTTTTATATTTTAATATAAATTACATTATATTTTGCTATTTTTTTTTTGTTTTCAATTAATTCCTACTGATAATTATATATTAGCCAATAATCATCCAACAAATCAATATATAAATAACATATAATATGATATACATATATTATAATTAATTAATCATAAACATTACCATTAATTATAAAAATTAGTAGAATATTCTAATTTTCTTATATAATTATAAAAATATATTTTTAATCATTTCTTATGAATAATTATTATATTAGCTAATAATTATATAATAAATCAATATAAATAATTATATTTATATTTTTTTTTTTGAATAAATAACTATATTTGTATTAATTATAGATATAATATACATATATTATATTTTGTGTATAAATATTATCAATAATTACAAAAAATTAGTAAAATAATGATTTTTTCGTATAATTATTAAAATAATATAATTATTTATAATACATAGCTTAATATAATAATTATTTATAAATTATATAATATAAAAATATTGTATTTTATAATTTTTTTGGATAAATACCATTTTAGACCCTCTATTTTGCAAAAGTTACCAATTGGACCCTCTGTTTTGTTAAATGATAAAATGGACCTTGTAATTTTCAAAATGATAAAAATAAAATCCTGAACTCAATTTTCAACAATTTTTTTTTAATATTTTTTTTTTAATATAACAAATTTAAGACAATTTTTATTACGAATACACATAGAAAATGTAACCAGTTTTGTTATAAATCTCTAGATTAAATTATTATTAAATTTTATTTTAACAAAAAATTAATTCAGGGTCCTATTTGTATAATTTTGGAAAATACAGGGTCTATTTTATCATTTAATAAAACAGAATGTCCAATTAATAATTTTTACAAAACACAAGGTCCAAAATAATATTTACTTATTTGTGAGTAGTTCACGTGCAGAGCACGTATTATTTCACTAGTATATTTAAATAACAAAATAAGTAAAGAGCCGTCTCGTAGCTAGTTCCATTAAGATAAAAAGTCAACAAGGGTTGACCACACTATCAATTGATTTTGGTATATATATATTATTTTTCTTAATCTTTTCCCCCTTGGGAGCAAGTGAGAAAAATATAAACACGGATGATATTGAGTTGAGTGTAGCAACCATTTTCAGGAGGAGCTAGCCATTCTAAATCCACAAAAAGTGCATAACACTCTTCACGATGTATAAAAATATTAATATTATAAATATATAGATTTCTGTTCTTAAGTACATTTGATTTAGACGTACAATATTAAAACCGTCTCGCTCGGAGGTGACAAAATCTTAATTAAGAAACAAATGTTTAAGTAGGGAGCTAGAGCCCTAGCTAAAGAGACAAATATAATTACGAGAGAAATTAATGAACTTATTATTATCATCATCTATATATATATATGTATGTAAATATAATTAAGCTTTTCCAAAAAGGTGATTACGATATAGAAACTAGGGGTCTTATGTGTATTATGTCGGGATTATGAAGGACAATCCTAATGAAATAGGATTAAATTTTTAATTACATAATATTAAGGTTTTATTAACATAGATAAAAACGTGTCTTTTATGTTGTTCCCACTCAAAAGTTAAAAAAGTATATATATATATATATATATTTTTTTTTATTTTATATATTATATATTATTGCTGGGGTACGTTTAAGAAGAATGGTGCTCAAGTGTTCAACTTCAACATTGTATGTGCACTTTAATTAATCATAATCATATATGTTTTGATTAGACAGCTAATAAACGAGTGGTGGTTGAAACGTTTTCTTTGCATATATATAAGTTTCGAAACGTTGTCATCTATTCATTTTATTAGAATGTATAATTGAGTTGCTGAAAGAATTAAAGAGCAAGGGTAACAAAGCTAACCTAAAAAAATATAGGAGGAAAGCAAGATATATAGTACTACATATGAAATCATGTTACTTTGTTTTTCAATAAAAAAAATGTTTGAAATGTTATTATTGTTACTAATGAAGAATTTTATGAGAAATATAAATGATAATGTGACAAAATACTATGAGCAAAATATATTATTATTAATAAAAATTTGTTTTAATATATAATGTTTTTTCTTGGTGTGGTCGACTGTCATGCTATCATATCATGCATACTCGCACTAAATTTATTAAAAGAATAGATAGAGAAAAAAATAATAATAGGGCCATCTATTCAAAATCATGTTTGTTACCTACTAAAAAAATAGGTGGCCAAATTTGAGGCAAGTCATGTTCATTGATATTATTATATGTTTACTAGGAATATAGTAATTTTCTATGCCGTTAACCCCATCATGGAATTTGATTTAATAATTTATGTATACATAATGCAACATAATAAAATAAAAGAAATAAGCAATATTTTGTGTGGGATGTTGTGGATAATAGGAAGTGGGCGTTTTAGATTAATTAGTATAGTTGGTGGAAGTTTTCAATGGAGCCAAACGATGATCATTGAGGGAATCACACAACCGGCCTCGGCCTCTCATTCACATATGCATGATTGATTAGATGTTTTGAGAATCTATATATATAATGACCCATACATGTATAATTGTATTTTGGATGTGTATTTTGTTAAAATGATAGATTGGACATATATTTTGTTAAGTGATAAAATGGATCTTATATTTTTCAAAATAGTAAAAATAAGACTCTGGGATTAACTTTCGACAAACAGATATAAAAAATTTAAACAGTTATGTCATAATACATTTAAATTAAATTTTTATTAAATTTGATTTAAACAAAAAATCAGTTCATAGTCGTATATATTTGTAATATTTTAAAAAATACAAGATTCATTTTATCATTTAATAAAAGAGAAGATTCAATAAATAATTTCTGCAAAACAGAGCGTCTCACACAATAGTATTTACCCTATAAATATTTATATATATATATGTATGTCATAGGCCTAATCACCTCTCTCTCTCCTCTCCACAACATTCTAAGGCCACCTTGTTAAGGGTATTTTATTTTTATTATTTTGGCTGTGGAATTTTTCAAAAGACCATTAATTGTAGATAGCTTAACCATATCCATTTACTATTTTCTTGTGTTCTTTTCACCCATATTTCCTTTCTTACACACTGTTTTAGTCCTCGTATATCATTGTGTCTCGATCTCTCTCTCTCTCTCTCTCTCTCTCTCTCTCTCTCTCTCTCTCTCTCTCTCTCTCTCTCTCTCTTATAATCTAACCAATTATAATTCAAAACCATTATAATTAACTGAAAAAATTCTACACATGAGGTATGAGTGGAATTGAAAATGATGCATGTATCATCAAGGGCTACTACTAAAACCTAAAATATATGACATTAATGAGAACTCCCAAATTAATGTTTTTCTTTCAAGTTGATCATGTTATTATAATAACTTTCTATATGTCCAAAGAAACCTGACCATCACCCCCAAAATTAAATTTAAATGCCCCCGCTTCTATAGGATAAAAGAACCTCTCTCTCCTTTTTTTTTTTCTCTCTTTTTTCAAATACCAAATATCTAAGATTAAAGTGTGGTCCATAGCATATTATATATATGTATATATTAATATAAAGTTTTGTTAGTTTAGTACACAAACTGATTCCTGAATCTTCACTTTGATTGGGGGCATTAAGAGACAAAACACTTGCCCCACGTTCTTGCATGACAAACGAAGAAACTACTTATTTATAATATTATATACTTCTGTTAATAGGAATACTACTATAGTTTTTGGGCTCAAATCTCTCTTTCTTCATTAAACTCACTCTCTTTCACAAAACAACAAAACTTAACTGGGATTCTCTGACCACTTCCTCTCTTTTACAAAAAGAGAATCCTTCCTTCCCCATGTGAAAGCAACCCATTCATTTATTATATATCCCCTTATTAAAACACAGCTATTAATTTAATTTATTTAAAATTTCATATAAGAGCATGACCCATTAGAAAACCACCCATTAGGCCATGATAAGATTAAACTAAATATTCAGTATGTATTATATTATATCCTTTCGTGAACGCTTACGAATGCCCATTTGGTTAAATTAATCCAAAAATGAGGTGTCTCATCAATATTTATATAGTTACAATTATATATTTGTATATAAATATATGTAATATCACCAAAAAGAAAACCTGTCTGTGAAGTGGTGATCATGATACATAATTGATCTTGGCTGTGTGTGTGTATGTGTTTGTTAATTGTTATCATATTTGGCCAGCATGACACTTGCATAAGCATATATTTTACCTCTTAACGTCACTGGTTGCTTGTAGCGGAAAACTCACCCATTCAAAACTATCACAGCAGTCCATTACATTACACATGAACGGCTCTGATTCAAATTGCTTATCTGTTTGTATTTGTTTTATTTTAATTTTGTAATTGTTTGTCCTTAACTATCGCATTATAAATAATATATGGTGGCCCCAAAGTTTACAAGTCAAATAGGGGTCGACTTGAGGGAAGGCTAGCTAGTAGTATTATAATTCTATGGTTAATTATTGTATAGATGTATTAATTAATGTAATTGTTAAATACACATATAGCAGTACTGGTGGGATATATATTTTTAATAACAAATAAGTTATATATAATATGCAACTATAAGACCATCTTGAACGGTTAAATTTTGAAGAATGCTTAAAATGTTTATTTAGCAAAATATAAGAATACTATATAATTGATGATAAATTGGTGCTATAATAAAATATTATGTTGATGCTATTATATAGCATTAATGTTATCTCTTTTTTTTTTAAAAAACAAATAAAAAATTAAAAGTAAATAAATAGTGTGAAAATATTTATAATTAAAATAAATGATATATTAAACAATAATATTTGAAATTATAATTATTTTTAAAAGGTACTATATATTTTTCAAAATAAAAGTATAAAAATAATTATAAGAGAAATAAAATAAAATAGGAAAATTCTACCGTGTACTCCCTTAAAATGGATATATTGATGCACCCCTATCTGTTTCAGCATCCGAAATAATTTTCTAGTGAAATTTTTTCTCATGGTTATGTACGCTATAGTTATTTAAGACATCCTACAAAATTTTAAGAAATTTGAAAAAGCTTAACACGCCGAAAATTATGTTCAAACAGTGTGTTGCACGCGTGACTATTTTATTTTATACGCGTGTAAAATAGACTGTTTGAACGTTGTTTTCTATATTGTAAATTATTCTGAATTTTTCAAAATTTTGTAGGATATCTTAAATAGCTATAACGTACATGAATATGAAAAAAATTTAGACTAAAAATTTTTTCTGCATGCCGAAACAAGTTAAGGGTGCATCAATACATCCCTTTTAAGAGGGTGCATTGTAGAATCACCCAATAAAATATTATATTTTAAATAATGTAAAATTTATAACGGGCCTTTTAAAAATTACTACCATTTCTAAGTCACGAAAATAATCCAATTAATTATTAATATTATAACATGCATATGTTTCTTCGTCATGATCTTTTTATAACACATTTGTTTGTTTACTTCTTGCCTTTCCAAAAAGAAAAGGCATTAATTACACACAAACGCTTTAAAACATTAATAAATATATTATTGTTATTAGGCACCAGTGGTGTTTAGTATTTTTTCGACATGTCGCGTTGCGATTGCTTAATGATATTCCTTAAAGTATTATATTAAATTATATGTGATATGATACTTAATTAGACCAATAACGATATTGACACGTAGGAGAGTGCTAAATATCGCTGGTGCCCTTTAACATTTCTCATAATGAATATGTAGAAAGTTTTATTTATTTATTCATTTATTTTGAGGGAAAATACTTTTGATAATTAATTAAAAGATACAAATGTTCTTAATATAGAATTTAATTTATTGATAATAACACATATACCTACCCAAATGTCTACACTCGTGCGCAGTACTGAGCTATATATATTACATCTTCATTTAAAATCACTCAAGTACATAAATATAAAAACCTTGTGATTTTCAGTCAATATTTGTAAAATATATTCATTTATAGTTTAACCACTATTATGTAAATTTCTTTGATAGATATTACCCAATAAGATATCTAGGTATTCTATTTTCTTTTATTGTTAAATTGAACGCATAGTATGAAATTTATTGTTAAATTGAATTCATAGTATGAAATAATAAACAAACACCTTCGTTTTGCCTCTAGATGTGTGCGATATTTTTATTTTGAGCATTGCTATTACGTACCAGTAGTGTCTAGTACCTTCTCGACATGTCACGTTGCGAGTGGTTAGCGATACTCCCTAAAAGCTATTATATTAAATTATATGGGACTCGATACTTAGTTGGACCAATAACAATATTGACACATAGGAAGGTACTACGCACCACTGATGCCCTTTAACAATTCTCTTTTATTATTTTTTGGAAAACTCTTCTAGATTTGTGTGGATTTCACAAAACACTTCCATAGAAGTTCTTGCTAAAAATTACTACTATAAAATGGGTTTTTAGCTTTCTTTTTTTCAATCTATTTTATAAAATAAGAAGCAAAAGGGTCTAAAAATACCCGCCTATTAAAAATTTACCTTTAGAGGCGATTTTTTTATAAAAACCGTAAGTATAAAATTAGATACTATTTACCGTCGGTGTGGAATCAAACGCCATAGGGTTAGTTTATGTAACCCTATGCCGCCGGTTGTTATAGAATAACCGACGGCATAGGGTACACGTGAAATTTGATACGTGTACCCTATGCCGTCGGTTATTCAATAACAACCGACGACACAGGGTTATATATACAATTCCTAGCTATGTCGTCTTCATCTTCTTCCTCACGACCAAACCAGAGCCCAGCAGCAGCCAAAGAGAACCCAAAATCCTCACCAAGAGTCGAAAACTTGTCACTTATTACGACAAGGAAATTGAAGAGAAGACAGTAAGTATATATTAATCCTTAATTGAGTTCTACTAATGAGTTAGTATATATAATTCACATACTAATTGCTTGAATATATGCGTGCATTAGGCTCAATTAGAGGAGAAGCTTACTCAGGGACAAATTGAGGTCCAGGGCCAAAACGATATACTGAAGTATTAGGCTAAAGTTTTCAACAGTCTTTGGTTGATAGTGGACTTCAAGACATGCATGGAGTTACGTGGTTATCCGCTTACTTGGGAGTGTGGGAGGGGTACTTATCATTGGATCGAAGTGCGTTTGGATAGGGGGCTAGCTAATCTTGCTTGGTTGAACATGTTGACTTCTGCTAAGCTCCATAATCTTGAAATTTCAACTTCAGACCATGCTCCGATTCTTATGGTCATGGTTCCTGCTGCTGGCCATAATTTTGTGAAGCGCTTTCGGTTCGAAAATGCGTGGTTTAGGGAACCTCTTTGTTATCAGATTGTTAAAGATAATTGGGAGATTTGTGGGGCTGATGATGTATAAAATTCAGTTTTGTTGGGAAAAGCTGGCTGATTGGGGTAAGAAGGTTACTAGGAACTTGAAAGAAAGATTAAAAAAATGTAAAAATGAGATGCAAAGGTGGAAATTGGGTCGAGATGAAGTCTCCGTTGCCAATTACAAACAAGCAAAGAGAAATTTAGTCGAAGTGTAACGCCCTAATCTATAGAGACGCCACGTGTGTGATTTTATAAACTAGTTTAATACTATTAGAATAATTATTTATTAAAAAATCATGATAACATTAAAAACTTGACTAAAATAAAACACTAAAAACAGATATTATAACGGCATAAAAAGCGTGTTCCGGGAATCCGTGTTATAAAAAGCTTTGCTAAAGAAATATATACGACAACCATTTAAACACAAAATCAAAATACACAACAGATAGAGCCAGCCCAAAATAACTCCTGGCAACTCAGTACGCAGGCCGGTGAGGTCAATATGTACATTGCTGGAGAAGACTATCACATCATGGTTGATCTAGCTTTTTTTTACCTTTACCTGCACTACATAGCACCCGTGAGTCATAAGGACTCAGCAAGAATAGTAATAATAACAATCATATAGTTTCTTATTTGAATATTGTCATTTATACACAATAAGAATCAAACCATCGCACATTGTTAATAAGATAAAATCCAAATCACTACTAGCATCAGTCACGAATAAGCATTAGTGTACAAATATTTGGTAATAGAAAACTATTATACTAATAATAGAATTCATATTCATTTAATCATATAAATAATACATATATGTTACCTCATAAAGTAACTATCTTCATAACATCACGTTGCATAATCAGGCAAGTCGATGCTTTAATTTGATAATCCTGTATTGCATTGCCTAATCAGGTAAGCCTGTGCCATAGCCTATAGCAACCATATATCGCATAACTGCATCACCTAATTAGGTGAGGTTGTGCCAAAAACCTGCACCTATATATCATATAATTGCATAACCTAATCAGGTGAGCCCATGCCATAATCTGTCACCAATATCGCATTGTCTAATCAGACGAGCCCGTACCTACGCTCGGTACTTATTATATGTCAATGATGCCCGTACCTATGACCGATACGTTGCCAGGAAAATTGCATCACCTAATCAGGTGAGCTCGTACCTACGCTCGGTACTCATCATATATCATTGATGCCCGTACTTAAACCCAGTATATCGCCAGAAAAATTGCATCACCTAATCAAGTGAGCTCGTACCTACGCTCGGTACTCATCATAAATCACTGACGCCCGTACTTATGCCCAGTACATCGCTAGGAAAATCGCATCACCTAATTAGGTGAGCTCGTACCTACGCACGGTACTCATCATATATCACTGACGCCCGTGCTTATGCGAGTACGTCGCTAGGAAAATCGCATCACCTAATCAGGTGAGCTCGTACCTACGCTCGGTACTCATCATATGTCACTGACGCTCGTACCTACGCCCAATACGTAGCCAGGAAAATCGCATCACCTAATCAGGTGAGCCCATATATCACATGCATAATAACATCACATTATCAATATTTAACCAATCAGTCTTTTCATTATATAATATTAACTATATCTCAATATTAATCAATTCATAACAATACTGATTATATTACATACAACATACTATGCAGTACAATATACTTTTCTTACCTTTAATCCTGATTCATACATTTTAGCCAACCCAAGTGGAGAACTATCCCCGATGATCTCGACCCTATGTCACAATAACGATAAACCACTAAGTGTTTATCTCAATACACTGCTTAAGTTTCACATAAGACAATCTAAGATTTTCTACTGATCCCCGTGGTGTAAATACAATAAAATAAAATTTATATTTTGGATCTAAAATATACAACATATCGTAGAGCGTCGTTGCAAGCTTCGAAAAGGTATATAGCGCCTCCAAAATAGACACCGGAGACAAAAGTTATGACAAAAATACGATTTCTGATCTCTTAGGAATTTTTAAAAATTATGAAATGCGAAGATCCCAACTTTTGCACTCACAAAAACACTACCAAAACTTATCCAAATCACCCCAAACTTTACATGGCGCATATATGCCATAAATATTACCATCCTTGCATAACAGAAATTAAAATCGAGTCCTTAAATGAAAAACGCCATTAATGTTCGGACTAAGCCTTGAAAAGTTTAAAACTCAATTTCTAACTCAAAATTACCTCAAATTCAACAAGTAAACATCGATACTAGGCCCATAGGTACCGAAAAAAAATTCTACGAAGTCAGAATATCCATAACTGAACCATACCTTAAGCTTTCCCTCTTCAAGGATTTGCTATCCCGCTACTACCAGAGCTTAGATCGCTAGGTTTTGGGTTGAAAATTGAAAAAAAAAATAAATATAGGGGGAGAAAGTTTTGTTGAAGGAGGGAGAACGAGGGTTTGTTCGTACTATTTCGTTTATGTTTACTGTATAACATATATATCTATATATTATAACTTATATATATTAAGTTACGATAACTTTTTATATATATAAAATAATATTATAATTATAATAATATAATATAATAATATAATAATATAATAATATTATTAATAAAAACTTTATTATTAATAGTTATCTTATTATTTCTTAGCCACTAAGAAATCTCTACTTCTAAGGTATTTGGCCAACTTCGAGTATCTTAAAATACTCTGGTATTTCTAAAATCAACTTATCCCAATAATCCCATCAATATTTCTAACTAAAACTATTGTGACAGTTTTGGCCTCTAATTGAGTTTCCAAGGTCGCCAAACATGAAAATATTTTTATTTCACAAATAACTCATATTATATCCACGTATTTTAAATAAATCTCTACAATTTATAACTTACGCTTATTTACTCACTTATAGTAAAATTTAAATTTTATGCTGAAATAAATTAGTAGGATCATAATCTCACTTATTACCTAATTAACTCATAATGTAAATATAAACCCTAATTATTTACCATTAGACTTATCGGGATATTACAACCATCCCCTCCTTATAAAAATTTTGTCCTCGAAATTTATTTAAACAATTCGGGATTACCCCCATATTTATGATATTAACTCTCAAATTGTTGTTTCTATCTTGCTGTTTTTCTACAAAACTTTGTTAACTAGTGGAATTGTCTCATTTCATAGTATTTCCTTTTCTAGTCCTAAAACCTGGATAATATGTTTTTTTTTTCCATATAATAAATTTGTCTAAACTTTAACATCGTCACAGCTCAGAATATGGATCGAGTCTGATACATATTTTTTCAGCATGGAGACATGAAACACATTATATACTCTGGACAACGCAGGAGTTAAGGCTAGCTGATAGGCTGCCTAGCCTATTTATCTTAGTAAACAAGTATCTAATATTTCTCTTGTAACACATTTAACTAATAGTACATTTAATTATCACTTTTAGACAAACACTTTATCAAAGGAAGAGATTATTCTAATATAATCTAACCTTTATCAAATATACCAATGACATGTTTCTAATATTCCATTGATCTTCTAAGGTTACCCACCTTTCAAGAATAAAACATCATACTATTTTTGCTTTAATCTCCATGGTTCTCAATAACCTTCTTTAATTCTTAACATCATAGCCAAAGATATCAATCTTGGAATTTTACAAGATTAGATTATTCCTTCGTATGAATTCCATATCCTTATTTATTGTATAAATTATCTATACTGATAGACAACATATTAACTCAGTGCTTCCTGAGGCCAGGAAAGGCAAGGAGATGCTCGCCCACACATGAACCGATTTGTTCCTAAGGTTAGTGAGCAACTGGCCAGTGCCGACAATGACTCTTCTTTGGAGCTGCTGATGGGAGGAGTCTTGAAGGAATTCACAAGGGTAAGTCTTTCTTGACAGTTTCCTTTAATCCTCTCTATTTGGTTCGGATTTTAAAGTTTTTTCTCTACACAGGCTGGTCTGAAGTTGGCTTACACATACTCCCAAACTAAGTCTGCTACTTCCAAGAATGTGGCTTTGTCCAACACCATGAGGGCGGAGGTGGACTTCGCCAAGAAGGACGCCAATGTCGCCAATGATGCCAGGGTGGAACTTGGAGCTATTCGGATGGAGCTGGGTGAAGTCAACAAGAAGCCTTTTGCTGCTCAGAAGAAAATAACTCAGTTGACTAAGGATCTCGAGGCTTCTGACCAACTTGAGGAGACCATCGAAACCTTATCCACAGAAGTGAACAACCTAAAAGATGAAAGGACGTCTCTTCGAGCTGTCCTTCGTCAGGTGGAAGAGGAAAAGAAGTCTAAGGAGGAGGAGCTTACAGCCGAGGTGGAGAGGCTGGGAGAAAAGGTCCATGCCTTAGAGCCAGCCGACATCGAGCTCTTTTATGACTTTTGGAAGGCTAACCCTCAGGCAAACTTTGATTACTTGGGTTAAGCCAAAGGCATGTATCTCGAGTTTTTCGCTTCCCAAGTGGCTTATGGTGAGCCTGATGCGACTGCTTCTTCCATCGGCCAAAATGTTGATGTACCTCCCATTCAAACAACAGATCCTCCAGCTCTTACCGGCCCAGAAGACCCGAACAGAGAGCTTGGGACTCCAGCTATTTAAGTACTTCTTCTTTTATACTTCCCTTTTTTATATATATCTTATTCGGCCATAAGGCCTTTTTTTAAGACATCATGTTTGACCAAGCGGTCTTTAAACTTGGAGTTATTTTTCATTTTACAGACAACAGGTTGACTGGGCAGCTTTTAATCCCGATATTACGTGCTTTTGTTATCTTTAATGGATTTCATTCTCTGTTTATCATCATCATGCAATTGTGGCTGTTTTATCTTTACCAAATGCCTTGTACAGGTATAGGTGCCCCCCAAGTGACCGAGCATACTTATGACTGGTCACTTGTGTATCACAAGTATACTTTTTATCTGTACGGGGTTTTGGGCTCGACCAAACTTTTTGTACGCACTGGATGGTAAATTAACAACATGTCAATAATTTCGACTCAATTTGAATTTTGAAATAAACATCTTTATTCATTTATTGATCGAAAATGTGTTTGTTACCGCAGTAACTTACATCGGAGCTATTTGATCTAATCTGATCTTTTAGGTTAACATGAAATAAAAAAAATTGCAGAAATAAGAAATGGTACTTTAAATAGTGGTCATCCGACCTGAGTACTTTTTTGCTTTTGTCGAAACCTTTGAGCGTAGTCCGCCCAGCAGGCCATTCACTTAAAAATGAATGTTCTTTCAGTACTTAGTGTGGTCGTCTGACCTGGTACTTTATTGGTAGTACTTTCTTAAATGTTCCCCATTCCAATACCGTTGTACTAGAACGAGTTGCATTTTTCATCATACTTACCTAATTTTTATGCTCCAGATTCGAGAACTTTGACCACTTGATATATTCCCTCCCAGTTAGGTCCGAGTACACCTGTCGTGCTGTCTTTGATGTTTAAAAATACCCTTCTTAGTACCATATCTCCCACGAAGCATTTTCGAGCCTTCACTTGTTTGTTGAAATATCGAGCTACTTTTTGTTGATGGGCTATCAACTTTAGGTTTGCTGTGGCTCGTTTCTCTTCGATTTCCTCAAGTGATTCGGCCAGGAGTACGTGATTGGTATCTTGGTTGTACGTCAATCTTCTGTGGGATGGTGGCTTGATTTCTACAGGCAACATAGCTTCATATCCATACGCCATAGCAAATGGAGTTCTTTTGTCCGATATGACCATAGAACTTCAGGAAGTTCTTCTGGCCAATTTCCTTTGGCATCTTCGAGTTTTTTCTTCAGTGTATCCTTCAAGGTCTTGTTGACTGCTTCAACTTGACCATTTTCTTGAGGATGTGCCACTGCGGAGAAACTTTTGATGATACTGTGGTTCGCACAAAAGTTAGTGAAGGATTGGCTGTCGAACTTCTTGCCATTGTCTGAAAGTATTTTGTACGGCAATCCAAACCGGCAGATTATGTTCTTCACAATGAAGTCTTGAACTTTCTTTGATGTAATGGTTGCGAGTGGTTCGGCTTCTGTCCACTTAGTGAAGTAATCAACCGCTACCACTACATACTGCACTCCTCCTTTGCCCTTGGGTAATTGTCCGATCAGGTCAATTCCCCAAATGGCAAAGGGCCACGGACTCTGCATCTGAGTTAACTCATTAGGTGGAGCTTGAGGTATCTTTGAAAATCTCTGGCATTTGTCACGTTTCTTAACATAGTCCTTTGAATCTTCAATCATCGTAGGCCAAAAATAACCTTGCCTTAGAATTTTCTTAGATAGACTTTGCCCAGCGGCATGATTTTCACAGAATCTATCGTGCACCTCAGATAGGAGTCGTGCAGCTTCTTCTTGAGTAACACATCTGAGCAATGGCATTGAGAATCCTCTTCTGTACATAATTCCCTCTACTATTATATACCATACAGCCTACCTTCTCATTTTTCGAGCTTCATTCCGATTATCTCGGAGTTTCCGAGTGTTGAGGTAGGCGGCTATTGGTGCCATCTAGTTTGGGGAAGTATCAATCATTTCGAGGAACTGGATAGGAACCAAGTTTGCCTTGTCACTTACATTACTGCTTGCCAATCGAGCTAACACGTCTGCAGTTGTGTCTTCTTCCCTTGGAATTTGTCTGAGACCGTAGCTTTTGAATTGTGCGAGCAAATCATGAATTTTGCTCAAATATGCTATCATATTTTCTCCCTGAGCCTCGTATTCTTCGGATACATGATTTACCACCAGCTGTGAATCACTGCAGATTTCAATGTGTTCGGCTTTCATCTCCCGGGCTAGTTTTAGGCCAGCAATTAGAGCTTCATACTCGGCTTCGTTATCAGATGCTTTGAACCCAAACTTGACTGCAGCGTGTAGGTGTTGCCCCCCAAAGCGTGACAAGGGCAATTCTTGCACCAGATAGGTGATCTGTAGCTGACCCGTCTACATGTAGTTTCCAGGTCGGCTTATCTTCACTATTACTTGGCTGAGGTGTTTGTACCAGCTCGGGGTAGCTTTTTGGTATGCTTTCTTCCTTGCCTGTGCATTCTACCACAAAGTCTGCTAAGGCTTGACCTTTGATTGCTGTTTGAGGTTGGAAAGTAATTTCATATTGGCCCAACTCCACCGCCCACTTGAGTAGCCGTCCAGAAGCATTTGGATTTTGCAATATTTGGCGTAATGGTTGGTCAGTGTACACCCAAACAGGATGATCTTGAAAATAAGGCCTTAAGTTTCTTGTTGCTAGAATAAGGCAGTAAGCGAGTTTCTCTATCAATGGGTATCGGCCTTTGGTCTCAATGAGTCATTTACTGATGTAATAGGTTGGGTGCTATATGTTGTTCTCTTCTCTGATTAGCATGACACTCACAGCATGCTCCGTGACAGCTAAGTATATTCCAAGTTCTTTCTCCGTTTAGACGTTTTGAAAGCATAGGAGGTTTTGCAAGCTGTGCTTTTAGCTCTTGGAAAGCTTTTTCACATTCTTTCGTCCACTCGAATTGCTTGTTTCCTCGCAGGATATTAAAGAATTGGACACACTTGTCTGTTTAATTTGAAACAAATCTGCTGAGTGCAGCAATCCGACCAATCAAACTTTGCACTTCCTTGGTTTTAGTTGGCGACTTCATATCCGGGAGGGCTTGAATCTTCTCTGGATTGGCTTCAATTCCTCGGGATTGACAATGAAGCCCAGAAACTTTCCCGAGCTGACTCCAAAGGAACACTTTAAGGGATTTAGTTTCATATTGTACTTTCTGGGGACCTTGAAGCATTCGTCCAGGTCATCTATGTGCCCCTAGCCTTCCTGGATTTGACGAGCATGTCATCCACGTATACTTCCATATTTCGCTCGATCTAGTCTTTAAACATTTTGTTTACCAATCTTTGGTATGTTGCTCCAGCATCTTTTAAACCAAACGACATTACTTTGTAACAATATAGACCCATATCTGTCCGGAAACTTGTATGTTCTTGGTCGGGTGGATGCACTTTGATTAGATTATACCCCGAATAAGCATCCATGAAGCTTAGTATTTCATGCCCTGCTGTTGCATCCACGAGTTGATCGATTCTTTGAAGTGGAAAACAGTCCTTGGGGCATGCTTTGTTGAGGTCTGTGAAATCAATACACACTCACCATTTCTTGTTCGGCTTGGGCACCAATACGGGATTTGCGACCCAAGTTGGGTAGAAAGCTTCAATTATGAAATTGTTGTTGCGTAGCTTTTCTACTTCTTCCTTTAGGGCTAATGCTCGGTCTTTGTCCAATAGCCTTCGCTTTTGTTGAACTGGCCAAAAATTAGGATCAATATTCAGAATGTGAGAAATGATAGAAGGATCAATTCCGACCATATCCGCATGTGACCAGGAAAAAACGTCTAGGTTTGCTCTCATAAATTTTACCAATTTTGATTTTACTTCGAGCAACAAATCCTTTCCGATCTTTAGCTTTCTGGCCGGGATATTTGGATCAATTTCGATCTCTTTTAACTCTTCCACAGGTCCAACATTCCTGCTTGGGTCCCCAAGTCGAGGATCCACATCTTCATCCCCACCTTGGGAAGTTCCCTACTTGGAATGGTTTTTTCCCTTGTCTGTGCACTGGCTGGAGGATACTTCCTTCTTAGCCTTGGCCACTGCGAGGTTATAACATTCTCGAGCAGTCTGCTGGTTTCCTCTTAGACATCCTACCCCATTCTTTGTTGGAAACTTCAGGCACAAATGGAATATCGATGTGAGAGCCTTTAAGTCATACAAGGCTAGTCGGCCTAGCATTACGTTAAAGGCTGAAGGAACATCTAACACCAAGAATTGCGCCATGATAGTCATGCTCGTCGGAGCTTGTCCAACAGTGAGGGGTAGATGAATTTATCCTAGAGGTGCCACTCCTTGGCCGGAGAAACCATAGACAGGTAGGAGACACAGGGCTAGATCCTAGAGCTGGACTCCCATCTTTTCATAAGAGGTTTTGAACAAGATATTGGAAGAGGCTCCGTTATCAATCATGGTTCTGGCCACCATCTTATTAGCTATCTGGACCTCTACGACCAACGGGTCGTTGTGTGGAAATCTGATTTTGACAACATCTTCATCGCTAAAGGTTATGGTAGGCTCTACTGCTCGTGGAATTTTGGGCTTCCTTTCTTCTACAGCTAGGATAACTTCCTCTTGCTCGTGCTGCGCCATTTGGGCATACCTCTCCCGAGCTTTGCCCGAATCTCCAGCTATGTGCGGGCCCCCAATAATGACTTGCAGATGTCCGTCTACCGGTGGAGGTAACAAGTCTTGGGTATTGTCGTTCCTCTCATTCTGATCGTTCTTGACATACTTCTGTAAATGCGGGTTGTTTTTCCTTATCAAGAATACGTTTTTGCGCTTCAGGTTGTTGCATTCATTAGTGTTGTGGCCGTAGTCTCCGTGGAAATGACAAAACTTTGTCATGTCTCTCTTGCTGACATCTTTCTTCATGGGCGCGGGCTTCTTGTACTGGGCTAGTGACTGAGTGGCCATGTAAACACTCTCTACATCTTCAATCAAGATGGTAAATGCAGTGTACTTTGCTTGATTCTTCCAGGGAGCTTGCTCGCTTTTGTTGGTGAACTTTCCCTTCTTCCCATTCCCTTGCCTGTTGTTGTTGGAACGTTTACCATTTGAGCTTGAATTATTTGGGTAATGGGGGAGTGTTGGAAATTATTTTATCAGGATCTTAGATCTACTGACAAGTATGTTGATTAACACCCTAAATATGAACTTTCTAAAACGATGAAATAAACACATATAAAGTTTAGGAAACCTTACATTGGGTGGAGCGGAATTAAATGTGACTCGTTCCATTCAGATATCTAGCCCATGGTTCCTTTCTGTAGCAGAGCATTATCAATATCTGAACCTGGATCTCTTTCTCTGAATCTTTAGTGCTGAAACTCCTTGCTGAAAGTCTTTCTTCACGATCTTCCTCACTATGATTGAGGTATCACTTGCTGTGTGTGGGCACTACTCTTACACTAAGAATTTCGAAATTCAAGAGAGAAGAAAGAGAGAAGGAGTGGTCGGCCAGATAAGGAGAGAAAAGGCTCACGTTTTTCTCTGAAGGAAAAATAGAAAATTTAAGTGTTGAAATTTAGTGTAAATTTCCTGAAGCCTTCACTATCTATTTATAGCATTCCACTAGGGTTAGGTTTGAATTATTTGGCATTAAAATAATGAAAATATCAGTTTAAATTCCCTACAAAAGTGGCCGACCAAGCTTACTGGATTTGGGCCTCACTTTTTGCAATTTTGCAGTTTTATCTTTTCTACATCTGATTTTCTCAAAAACGCCAATTTTCAAATTCAACCATTTAAATGCCAATTCTAACTATTTAATAACTATAAATAATTATTAAATAATATTATCATTTATCATATTTATTAATTGAACCATACAAAGTATCATAATTAACAAATATGCCCCTAAAACTCTTTCTTTACAATTTCGCCCTTACTTAGTGAAAAATTCACAAATAGACATAGTCTAATTTGAGAATTATAATTGATTAATCAAAACCAATTATATGAGTCTTACAAGCAATATTATCTCAACTAGTGCGGGGACCATGGGTCTATATAACCTAGCTTCCAATAAGCAGATCAAGAATTTATTACTAAAATTCACTTATTTATTAATTCTTCGTTGAATCCACGCATAGAACTTAGAATTGCACTCTCAGTATATAGAATGCTCTATATGTTCCACCATATAGACACATCATTAGTTATCCATTGTTATAATCCTAATTTGATCAATGATCCTCTATATGAATGATCTACACTGTAAAGGGATTAGATTACCGTTACACCCTACAATGTATTTAATCCTTAAAACACTTAACCCCGTATAAATGATATTTCAGCTTATGTAAAATGTGATCTCCACCATTTATTTTCATTTGGTCAAGCTCGATGGAGATCATCCTTTACTTACTATTCGCCAGATAGAAGCTATAGATTCCATGTTTATGTTAGCGTTCCCACTCAATTGCACTACCGTGTTCTCAAAATGTACGTATCACCCTGACCTAAAAGTAGGCTTAACTAACAAATCAAAGAACACGAATAGCCTCCTGAGATTGAGCCTAATCATAACAGGATTAAGATCATTTGCTCTAGGATCAACTAGGCGATATTGACTTGAATAGATATTACAGTAAGTTTAATAAATCTAAGTCAAAGTTCAATATTGGTCCCTTCCGATGCATACTCCATGCATCCAACTTGAGCTTTACTTTAACAATGCTCTGGAAAGAACATAACACTTCTCCAAATGCAAGTAAACTCTGTTGTAGATTATCATATCAGTAAAACCCTGTGTCTGATAAATCTAGGAAACTTTATTCATATAGTCATGTTTACTTTCCAATGTGTTGACAGCACAATAAACAGGATCAAGTATGTGAAAAAGGGTTTCAGACGAATTCATACATTATGTACATATAATCATGAAATAAATCATGTGAACCATGCAACATTAAATGTTATTTCTGATCTATATTATTAAGTAAATCTGATTATATTGAAATGAGTTTTATTTAGGGCATAAAACCCAACAAACTCCCACTTGCACTAATATAAAACAAAATGTGCATTTCAAATAATCTAAACACTTTGATATACAAATCAAGTGTAGTAGTATTAAACTCCTCGTAATAGGATCTGAAAAGTTGAATTAAACACAACCTTTTCTCCACCATTACTCTTCCTTAATCACAAAATCATTGATAATGTGAAATTCCTCTCTATATGTCTACTCTCTTGGGATACTGGATTCTATACCTTTGGCAACTACTTTATGGTTAATCAGGAAATTAACGCTAGTAGTTAAGGCAATTCGGAATGGTGCCAAAAATGTATAGAACTTTCCTTAGACTGAATAAGTACCTTTCCTGCAACTTTAACATTCAGTCCCTTCCTGGTAGACCTAGAGACTTCAGATAGGTTTTTACACTTCTCCAAAATCACTATTCCACCCCTAGAGTAATCACCATTTTATCAGAAAGATTTACTAGCACAAAGGCAAATTTCGAAATCTGATGTGGTGTAGTCTAAGAGTTTTAAACACACCCTTATAGACTAACATATAGTTCCTCTTCTTTATCTTAATATTTACTTGATTGTCTTCCAATGTTCTTCTCCTAGATTAATCTGATACCTACTTATTACTCCCACTCAACAGCAGGTGTCTGGTCTAAGGCATACAAAAGCATATTTAAGACCTCTCACTGTTGATTTAAGAAATTCTTTCATGGCTTTATCTTTTCTGGAATAGTTGAGACTTTTCCTTAGATAAATAAAATCTATACCTAGAAGTCGAGAAGCTTCTATAGATTTCCATTAGAAAGAAAATGCTTCAGCATCTTACTAAAGTAAGTTGCTTGCATTAGAGTAAGTAATTACCAGGTATACCACAAGCCATAAGTTTAGATAAACTCAAACCTATAATACTAGGAACAGGAAGTTTTGTTAAGTCCATAGAATAGACTTATTAACTAAAATTTCCTTTTATGTCCTTGTAATAGAAAACTTTAGGTCATTCCATGTGAATGGATTAAACCATAGTTCTATTAGCTTTTCTTCTTAGTTTCTTATCTTGACAATCCATTACTTGTTTAAACTTACAATGGATTTTAATCACTAGTGTCTTCCAAGTCATAAGAAGGTGAGTTCCTAGAAACTCTCCCACTACGACAAGGTACCGTGAATTACGTCTAAGAAAACTAAATGGTATTAACCTCTTTGGTTGTGACAAGACAACAGAGGCAGTGGGATCATCATTTGTCATATAAGATGATAGAACACTTTTGGAATCAAGAAAAAATATCTCCTTTATTTGCTACTTTAATTTCAGACTTAGTCATTTTCTTAGAAAAGTAGTATTTGTTTGAACAAACACTTTCTTATCTATTGACAATGGGATGGTCCACCCCTAATCACTTAGAATAGCTAACAAACCATGGTTAACAGTTCTAGCTTTTCTTAAGATTTTGATTAGGTCATCCATGAATCTAGTAATGATTTACATTAAGTATACAGCCATTACATCATTCTGAAATTGTATTACCATAGAAGGATTTAGGCAACGACTAGTAACTAATCATCAATATGCAACTCGAAATTTCTGGGGAGGTAAGTTTGGATATAATTCAAAAATCAATTTAATGATCTTCGAACTGCATATCTATTAACTATTTCTCCACCCCTATCAGTTCGCAAGATCTTTAACCACTTACCTTAATGGTGTTTAACCATTGCTAGAAATTTATGAAATTTTTCAAACATTTCAAATTTCTTTGCATAAGGTATAATCTAGAGTTACGTATTAAGAATACAACGAAAAACTCATATCCACCCCTGAATGTACATCCATCTACGAATGAGATGAACTACTTTCAGTGGATATAGGCATATTAACTCTTTGTAGAGATTGATCTTGTCAAATCCACTATGAACAAGATACAAATGTCATAGATTAATGAAAAATGTGGTTGATTCTTTTGATGACTTAGGTATAGTTACATCAAAGAGTTCTTAGAATAGTGCAAGTGGATCCTGGTCACAGAATACCAAACTCATATTCCATACAGTTTGAATCCATTGATAGAAAATGGTTATTAAACACTTGGAAAGTGTAACTGTATTGCTTCCTGGAAATAGAAATATAAGAAAATTTCTGTTTGGATTTTAAAATTAAAGTCAAAGACTTAAATTCAACCAAATATAATGAGTAATTCTTTCTTGGACCACCACTACTAATTTAACTCTAAGTCAAATTTGCCCATACAAGTAGGAGATTTCTAAGATTGAGGATTTATATCAATTGGGAATAGAATTTCGGGATTATAATCATATGGGTCATTTAATTTCTTAAGAGAAAATATCGAATGACATGAAATGATTTATAGACCATTCATCCAATGATATGTTATTGAGCTAATTCGCAATGAATAGGCTAAGAGGAATTAGGATAATTTCGTTGTTTAAATAAGAATCCAACGATGCTTCGATTAGCGAAAGTCAAAGTAGTCTTATTTATATAATCTTCTTGTTTCATATCGTAAAAATACTAGTCTAAGGTGTCATCAATTGATGAACAGCTAGATGTTGCATATACAATATTTATCTTTCGAGATCTAACACTATTATGAATGTCTAATGGTGAAAAGCCATTAGGGATTTATCTCATTAGATAAACAAACCAAGTTAGACCAACAATGAAGATTCGAAATTAAACTACAACTTAATAACAGAAAATAACATGGTTCAATATAAATTCATACACAATTCGGAAATTATTAAACATACAGCAAGTAGGAATGACCATTGAAAATACTAAAACATACAATCCTAAATAATTTCCAAGGTTTCCAACAAACTGATACAGTGTCCCGGTAGGTGAGAGTCAAAGTATCATTCATTGAATACAGTTGTCAGCTCATCTAAAATTCAAACCATTCTAGCAACCTTTTATTCGATCAAAATAAGAATCCAACGTTGTCCCGGTAGGCGAGAGTCAAGGTTATTCTCATTTTATGAGCTTCCACCATTTTTTCATGTTTTATAAGTTTATCTCTAAGTAGTCACCGTAAGGGAGAGTCTAATAGAGACGAAAACTTACAAAACACTTATCAAATGAGATCTTACGGTGTTAAATGCGTTCAACGAATAACCATCCATAGGGGGACGAAGTCTAGCGTCTCGAGGATACATTGAACAAATTTAACTATTGTAAGACCAGCAATGGAGATCGAATATCTTAATTATAATAAAGCTCATTATTTAAAGAGAGTTGTATTTTCTTTGAAACTTATTTTAATCTATTTATTTTAAATATATATTTATTAATTAAAATTTCCAATTTAGAATGAAGAATTCTAAATATAAATTTTAATTTAATATTTATAAATTTTACTTAGATGGATATGAAAATAACATGAATTTCTTCCATCTTAGTAATAATTTCCAATAAATATTTAGAAAAATATTCAATTTAAGTTGTTACAAAATTAATTTAAATTAATTTACAACTCAAATCTAATTTTCTATAAATATATATTGCATTTCGAAAAATTAAAGTATTTAAGAATACTATTTTCGAAAATGCATGTTAAAATAAAATATAAATCCTGGAAAAATTATTCTAATTTAATGTTGGCCCAAAATTAATTAATAAAATTAATTTACAACAAAAAATATAATTTTCCTATTTAATTAAATATATAAGAAAATTTTCAAATATTTAAGTATGATGATGAAAATTAACTTAAATATTAATTTTCTATTTAATTAAATACTCTAGAAAAATACTTCAAGCAAAAACAGATAATATCTATCTAGATTTTCATTTGACTAATTAATTCAATTTTTAATAATATACTTTAATTCAATTTATTTTAAATTAATCAATAAATGAAAAAAAATATTGATTTAAGTTGGTCCAAAATTAAAATAAATAATTTACAACTTTAATCTATTTTTCAAATAAAATTCGAAATTCCAGCATTTAAGAAATGCAATTTCGAAATTTGATTAATAAAATAAAAGATATATTTTGAAAATTATTTAAATTTAATTGAAAAAATAAATTTCAACTAAAAATAATTTTCTATTTAATTAAGTATCAAGAAAAAGAAACATTTAAGTATCATGATGAAAATCAATTTAGATATTTAATTTTCAATTTAATTAAATGTATTAAATTTAAGAAATAAATAATTAAGTGTAGAGAAGGCTTAATTATTAATCTCTAGTTTAATATTAGGAAAAAATATACTTAAAATAAATTGTACCAAAATTAATTATTTAAATAATTAATTTCACAATGTATAATATTTTCCTATTTAATATTAGAAATAATAAGTAGTCTAGAAATAACTATCTAGAAAATATCTTATTTGACTAAGTATCTTTTCCACAAAATTTGAAAAAATATCTAATTTAAGTTGTATTAGAAAAAATCTAGAACTTAAATATTTTTAAAAATAAATTTAATTAAATATCAAAAATTAAGTTGTAACCACTTAATTTGAAAATATTCTATTTTAGGTTAATATTCGAAAAAATATTAACTTAAAAAATATCTAAAATATTCCATTTTAAGTTAATATTCGAAAAGATATTAACTTAAAAAAATTTCTAAAGAATCTTAATAACCAATGCCTAAAATTCCTCAACTTAATTTTGAAATTTTAAATCCAAAAGATATTCAGATTTAAGTTGGTTAGTTAGAGATAACTAAATATCAACTTAAATAGGAATATTTAATGAAAAATTTAAATTAAGCTTCAGAAAGAATCTAGATGGTTATAATTCTATATTTAATTAAATACAAGAAAATACATATAGTTTAGCTTAGAATAAAATTCTTTAAACTATGATTTTCTTAAATTAATTTCAAAATAAATGAAATTAATTATGTTGCTAATCAATTTTATTAGGTTAAACTAGTTTAATTAACCTAGTACAGTTATTCAAATCAGGCAAATGGGCTAGGGCCTTCACAATTGGGGTGGTTCATGTGAGGGGGTGCTGGGTTCAGTATGTCGTACCCACTACTATGGCTCCCAACTCTCACATAAGGCCCAAAAGAGAGGAATTTAACCTTAAAATGAATAACTGTTATTAATTGAATAGGCCCAAAAACTAAATGGGCCTAAATAAAATCTATCAAGAACTATGATATTTTATTTAGCAACAACAACCTACATGCATTTATAATAAAATTAAACACATAGGCTCATACAGACACACTTTGGATGGGTCCTATCATGTTGCTAGGTCATACACAGATGAAAGAAGATTGTAAATATACCTGTTACAAATTATTTACTTGACCAAGGGAGCCATGAGTTAAAATCAGATCATTGGATCTGTCAACAAGTTAACCATGGCTATTTGCAATCAAGCAATAATAGGTTTTGAAAACTTACAAACAAGCTAAAACACATACTCATGCAACATGGTTAGTTGGATAGTTGGATGTAGGATTTATTTATTTAATTTTAATTTTAAATTTTTCGAAAATATTTTTAAAAAATTTAAAATTAAACCTACAATTTTGAAAAATTAGGTTTCAACCAACCTAAATATCATTTCAAAATTTGCTAACTACTTTTAAAAATTAAATGTTATTTTATAAATAAAAATTAAATAAAAAATTAAAAAAGATAAATGAATATCTTTTTCAGATTTTAAATGTAATTTAAATAAATAAAATAACAAAATTTAAGAGTTAGCAAAATATCTTACATCTATTTCAAATTACATGATTATAGTGATCTTATTTTAAATTTAAATAAGGTCAAATTATTTTTAAAAAATTTAATATTTGACCTTAAATTTAAAAATAAGATAAGATATAATCAAATTTAAAAATAAGATAGATAATTAAGCAAAAAAAGATAGATATTTACCATTTTTCAAATTAAATTACACTAATATCATGAATTAAATTTAAAAAATATTAATAAATTTAATTATGATAATTAGAATTGAATTAGGAATAGTAAATGTATAAATACAAAACTACACAAAAAATCGGAAGTTAAATCTATGAAAAAGCATTAAAAATCGAAGAAAAACGAAAAAAAAAAAAAGCGAGCTGTACAGACAGAATGCATGGGCGCGCTAGGGGTTGCATGGGAGATCTTGCATGATTTCCGTGCGCGCAGGTTCTGATGCTTAATCCCGATTTTTTTCGAAACTTCAAAAAATCATAACTAATTCAAATTAAATCAAAATTGAGTTCTGTAAAAAAGTAACTTGCTTAATTTTTTCCATACTATCCAATAAAAATAATTCCAGAAACAGATATTCAATTATTTTTCACGAAAATTCACAAACATCAATCAATCATCAAATAACACTCAATACAACATGATACCACCCAAAATATCAAACAAATCGTTTTAAAGTCCAAATTTCTTGCAAGCAAATCAATTACCATGGCTCTGATACCAGTTGTTGGAAATTATTTTACCAGGATGTTAGATCTACTCACAAGTATGTTGATTAACACCCTAAATATGAACTTTCTAAAACGATGACATAAATACATATAAAGTTTAGGAAACCTTACATTGGGTGCATCGGAATTAAATGTGACTCCTTCCGTTAAGATATCTAGCCCTTGATTCCTTTCTGTAGCAGAGCATTATCAATATCTGAACCTGGATCTCTTTCTCTAAATCTTTAGTGCTGAAACTCCTTCTTGCTGAAAATCTTTCTTCACGATCTTCCTCACTATGATTGAGGTATCACTTGCTGTGTGTGGGCACTACTCTTAGACTAAGAATTTCGAAATTCAAGAGGGAAGAAAGAGAGAAGGAGTGGTCGGCCAGATAGGGAGAGAGAAGGCTCACGTTTTTCTCTGAAGGAAAAATAAAAAATTTAAGTTTTTTGAAATTCACTATCTATTTATAGCATTCCACTAGGGTTAGGTTTGAATTATTTGGCATTAAAATAATGAAAATATCAGTTTAAATTCCCTACAAAAGTGGCCGGCCATGCTTAGAGGATTTGGGCCTCACTTTTTGCAATTTTGCAGTTTTATCTTTTTTGCATCTGATTTTCTCAAAAACGCCAATTTTCAAATTCAACCATTTAAATCCCAATTCTAACTATTTAATAACTTTAAATAATTATTAAATAATATTGTCATTTATCATATTTATTAATTGAACCATACAAAGTATCATAATTAACAAATATGCCCCTAAAACTCTTTCTTTACAATTTCACCCTTAGTGAAAAATTCACAAATAGACATAGTCTAATTTGAGAATTATAATTGATTAACCAAAACCAATTATATGAGTCTTACAAGCAATATTATCTCAACTAGTGTGGGGACCATGGGTCTATATAACCGAGCTTCCAATAAGTAGATCAAGAATTTATTACTAAAATTCACTGACTTATTAATTCTTCGTTGAATCCACACATAGAACTTAGAATTGCACTCTCAGTATATAGAATGCTCTATATGTTCCACCATATAGACACATCATTAGTTATCCATTGTTATAATCCTAATTTGATCAATGATCCTCTATATGAATGATCTACACTGTAAAGGGATTAGATTACCGTTACACCCTACAATGTATTTAATCCGTAAAACACTTAACCTCGTATAAATGATATTTCAGCTTATGTGAAATGAGATCTCCACCATTTATTTTCGTTTGGTCAAGCTCGAAGGAGATCATCCTTGACTTACTATTCGCCAGATAGAAGCTATAGATTCTATGTTTATGTTAGCGTTCCCACTCAATTGCACTACCGTGTTCCCAAAATTTACGTATCACCCTGACCTAAAAGTAGGCTTAACTAACAAATCAAAGAACACGAATAGCCTCCTGAGATTGAGCCTAATCATAACAGGATTAAGATCATTTGCTGTAGGATCAACTAGGCGATATTGACTTGAATAGATATTACGGTAAGTTTAATAAATCTAAGTCAAAGTTCAATATCGGTCCATTCCGATGCATACTCCATGCATCCAACCTGAGCTTTACTTTAACCAATGCTCTGGAAAGAACATAGCACTTCTCCAAATGCAAGTAAACCCTGTTGTAGATTATCATATCAGTAAAACCCTGTGTCTAATAAATATAGGAAACTTTCTTCACATAGTCATGTTATTTCTGATCTATATTAATAAGTAAATCTGATTATATTGAAATGAGTTTTATTTAGGTCATAAAACCCAACAGGGAGTTGGGCGAAAGTTCCAGTGGAAGGAGCCTTTGACTGGCCAAGCTTTTTCTCACCTTTCGCTCGTTGAATAGCTTCTTTGAGCTTGATGAAGCCTTTAGCACGGTCAAGAAAATCACTCATTGAGTCTACCAGGCCGTTCTTCCTTATGTCCTTCCAAAGTTCACCGAGGACTTCAATGCCCCCGAGTATCGCAGACAACTTTCCGTCTTCAGTTACCCGTGAAACTTTGGTTGCCTCCGTCATGAATCTGCTGATGTATGCTCAGAGAGACTCGCCTGGTCTTTGCTTGACTTCGACCAGATCTCCCAGATGCAAGGGAAGTTGGCGAGAGGAGGAGAATTGTGCATGGATTTCTGAAGAGAAGGCTTTCCATGAGTTGAACTTTCCAGGGGCCAACTTGAAATACCATTGTTGGGCGGCTTCCAAAAGGGTAGCAGGAAAGATTTTACAACACACATCCCCTCGTATCTTCTCTTCCTCTGTACATTTTCCATGTTGGCATTTTAAACTTGTGAGGCAACGCCAGAAGATTGATCTCGGGAGAGAACGGAGTTCCACGTGCTCGGTCCAGCTCGAGATCATTGTTTCTCTGTTGGGCCTTAGAACATATTTTTCAGCTCGTCTAGCTGTGCCTGCACAGCTGGACTAACCTGCTCAGAATTTCGGTTGATTTTGATCACATCAGTATCTTTCTGAGCGGGAATTTGAGCACGGGCTCCGGGCTGTACGACCGTCGTGACAATCTGATCGTCTACTCCTCTCCTTCTGCTCAGATCGCTCCTTAGGTCATGATTTGTCCCCAACCTATCGAGTAGGGAAGTGCCTGGCTGTCTCAGCGATTGATTTGCTTGGTTGACAGGTCGAATGGCACGTTAACCTGGTTGGAACTATCAGGTATGACCTCTCCTGATGAATTACTAGACAATGTCTGCCCGCCTACTGCTAGGCCCACAAGCGAACTTGTGACTGGGGATTTGGCGGCTGACCATTTATAGTCTGGGAAGTATTCATCGCTGGATCTTCGTCCGTCTCACCCAGGGGGACGACATTTGGAGGTTGCTGTCTGACAGTTTGCTAAGCTTTTCATATCAGCACAGTGGCTTGCCGACTACGATTTTCAATCTCAGTATGATGAGCCCTTAACGCTTCCATCTCTTTGTCTCTCCACTCAGCAAACATACGTCTTTGTTCTTCGAACGCGAGATTTACCGCAGGGTAGAGTTCTTCCTGGTCATGATGTAGGGTGTTGGTATGACCTTGCATGAGTCCAAGAGCAGCGCGAAGGTTTTGGATCTCAGTATCATCTCCAATGATCGTTCGAACGTTGGTAGTAGGCGGAACGGCTATGTTAAGAATGCCCTGGCAGGGTGCTAAACTGGTATTCCCAGTCTCTTGCACACCAGGCGTGGTTTCATCTGCAGGAGTCGTCACACCATGACCTACGTTCGACGGCTGTTCAAGATTAACAGTTGGCAGAACCCTTGCGTTTCTTGGGTTCTGCAATGCAGGATCCACTGCCTGTGGATTTTACGGATCAACCAGGCCCCTATGAGTCTGTACCACCATCGTACTTGTGGTTAGATTTTGAATGAAGAGCGATTCTTAATTTGCTCTCAATGAAAAGACCAAAATATTGACCTCGCTTTTAGCCAACGACAGTGAGTCTTATTTAGTAAGCGACAAGTAGTTTATAGCGATTGATTTATAGTAAAACAATATAAAGACACAGGAATTTTATAGAGGTTCATCCCCGAGCAGTTCGGTAATAGCCTAATCCTCGTTATTTGTATTAACTCAAGAACAAGGAGAAAGATTCCTTTTCTTATAGCTCTTACAACAATATCTTTGAATATGAATTCTTAGATAATATCTCTCTACAAGAATGTTTTCGACCGACCCTTTGCCCAGTGAACATGCATCACTATTTATAGGGCTATGAGCTTGGAGAAGAAGTATTTCCCTTCTCGTTACAATGGATATAAGCAAAAAGATTGCATAATAAATACAGAATACACTGATAGTGGGATTTGGACAGCTTGCCATATCTCTGCAATCTGATCCCCAAGTTATAGGGATTTCTTTGATGACTCACGATGCGAAAGTTGAATTCGCTAACTGTTGGTCACTCTGCGCGGATTGCTAATCGCTTTGCTTCAGGCATGCATATGAGGCATTGTGTTCGGACTGTATTCTCCGAGCATATACTCGAAGTCGGTTCCATGTGTCACCATCATGTGATGCCACGTTAGAGTACAAAAATTGGGATAACAAATTGAATCACTAAAACTTGCTGTAAATCCTCAGAATTAGGCAGAAAAATACCAACCCATGTTGGGTTCTATGGTGTTCGAAAAAGAGAGAGAGAGAGAGAGAGAGAGAGAGAGAGAGAGAGAGAGAGAGAGAGAGAGAGAGAGAGAGAGAGAGAGAGAGAGAGAGAGAGAGAGTGTGTCTTTTCTTTTATTTCTAATTTGATTGATTTTTTTTTTTTTGATAAAATGAAATGGCTTAACTAATATAATCAACATATAACAAATAATTAAAATCAGATTTAATATCTAAAATCAATACGCTAAAGACAAAAACTAAATTGGGCAAAAAGACCATTTTGCCCCTCACATAACCAAAAAGAAATAAAATCACATAGGGGTATTTCGGAAAATTCTAAAATCCTGACAATTATCGACATTTCCAATGTCTAATTTTATTATCCCGCTATACTAAAAATACTAAGATGTGATTCTAATAGCCAAACACTGCATTCCAATGTTGTCGGACACAAAACATCCAAAATTATGAAATTTCTATATATGACATATAAAATGCATTTTGAATTCAAATAAATCATCATAAATAAATAATTCAATACTAATAAATAATTTTCATAATTAAGCCCTAATTATCTGCTAATTTCCAAATTAAAGCTAAGCAGTCTTTACAATTATCCCCCCTTAAAAGGATTTCGTCCTTGAAATCTAACCTGAAAAACTCTGGATATTGAGCTCTCATGTCTGATTCTAACTCCTAGGCGGCTTCCTCCACCTTGCTATTTCTCTAGAGTACTTTGACCAAAGCTATGGTCTTGTTCCGAAGAACCTTATCCTTTCTATCAAGGACCTGAACTGGCTGTTCTTCATATGACATATCCGGATGCAGCTCAAGATTTTCATACATGAGCAGGGTCTGAAACATACTTCCTTAACATAGAAACAAGGAATACGTTGTGAACTGCTGAAAGAGCTGGAGGCAAAGCTAATCGATATGCCACTTGTCCATCCTTCTCGAGAATCTCAAAAGGTCCTGTAAATCTAGGGCATAAATTGCCTCTTTTCCCGAAACGCTTGATCCCCTTCATTGGAGACACTCATAGGAACACATGATCCCCTACTTGAAACTCCACATTTTTGCGTTTCGGATCTGCAGAACTCTTTCGCCTGCTCTGAGAGGCAAGCATTCCGGCTTTAATCTTCTCAATTGCTTCATTAATCCGTTGTACTGATTCTGGACCCAAGTATTTCTTTTCCCTTATTTCATTCCAATGAATGGGAGATCAACACTTTCTGCCATATAACAGTTCTAGGGAGCCATCCTTATCGTACTTTGATAACTGTTATTGTAAGAGAACTCTATCAAGGTACTTACTCCGAGAGCCCTCGAAATCCATAACACAGGCTCGTAACATATCTTCCAGTATCTGAATCATCCTTTCGAATTGTCCATCGGTCTGAGGATGGAAGGCTGTACTGAACTTCAATTTGGTACACATAGCCCGTTGCAAACTCTGCCATAATTTAGAGGTAAACTTCGGATCTCTATCTGAAACTATGGACTTTGGCACACCATGCGGTCTTACTATCTCTTTAACGTACAAATCTGCATACTGATCCACTAAAAAGGTTGTCTTAACTGGTAGAAAATGTGCAGACTTCGTGAATCGGTCTACCACAGCCCATATAGAATAAAAAAAACCCGTGGTTCTAGGTAATCCAACCACAAAGTCCATCGTGTTGTCTTCCCACTTCCACTCAAGTAGTGTTAAAGGCTGCAACAACCCTGCCGGTCTCTGATGTTCAGCCTTGATCTACTGACAGGTTAGGCATCTCGATACGAATTCTACTACATTCTTCTTCATTCTGCTCCACCAAAAGTAGGGTTTAAGATCTTGATACATCTGGTGGTGCCAGGATGCAGGGAATATGGAGTGGTATGAGCCTCTTTGAGAATTTCATTTCTAAGTTCCGCACTACTTGGAACACAAACCCTGGTCTTGAACAACAGCATCCCACTATCTGACACTGTAAAATCTTTGGCTTGACCAGTCGAAACCTCATCTCTGATCTTTACTAACTCTGGATCAGTTAACTGAGCAACTTTAATTCGATCTAACAGATCAGATTGCAGCGTCAAGTTATGAAGTTTGCCTACAACAAGCTCGATGCTTGATCTAACCATGTCCTTTGTTAAATGAGGTAAAATTTGAACCATACTAGTTACTTGCCTGGGACCCTTCCTGCTCAAGGAATCAGCCACTACATTGGCTTTCCCAGGATGGTAAAGGATCTCACAATCGTAATCCTTAACCAATTCTAACCAACGCCTCTGTCTCATATTCAAATCTTTCTAAGTAAAGAAATATTTTAGACTTTTATGGTTAGTATAAATTTCACATCTCTCTCCATAGAGATAATGCCGCCATATCTTCAAAGCAAACACTACTGCGGCAAGTTCTAGGTCATGAATCGGGTACCGCTGCTTATAATCTTTCAATTGACAAGAGGCATAGGCAATAACCCGATGAGCTTGCATCAGTACACACCCCAGACACTGTCTGGAGGCATCACAATAAACCTCGAACTTCTCTTTATAAGAAGGTAGGGCTAACACTGGAGTTGTGATTAGTCTCTGGCCGAACCCACTCTCTCTCTCTTCCTCATTGAGATTTCGAAATTCTTAGTGTATGAGTAGTGCCCACACACGGCAAGTGATACCTCAATCATAGTGAGGAAGATCGTGAAGAAAGACTTTCAGCAAGAAGGAGGTTTCAGCATCAAAGATTCAGAGAAAGAGATCCAGGTTCAGATATTGATAATGCTCTGCTACAGAAAGGAATCAAGGGCTAGAAGGAGTCATTATATTCCGCTGCACCCAATGTAAGGTTTCCTAAACTTTATATATGTTTATTTCATCATTTTAGAAAGTTCATATTTAGGGTGTTAATCAACATACTTGTGAGTAGATCTAAGATCCTGGTAAAACAATTTCCAACAACTGGCCTCAGAGCCATGGTAATTGATTTACTTGCAAGAAATTTGGACTTTAAAACGATTGTTTGTTTGTTTTTTGGATGGTATCATGTTGTATTGAGTGTTATTTGATGATTGATTGGTGTTTGTGAATTTTCGATAAAAATAATTGAATATCTGTTTTTGGAATTATTTTTATTGGATAGTATGGAAAAAATTAAGCAAGCTACTTTTTTACAGAACTCAATTTTGATTTAATTTTAATTAGTTATGATTTTTTGAAGATTCGAAAAAATCGGAGTTGTGCTGAAATTTTCCTACGATCGCGAAAACTGTCCGTACAGCTCGCAATTTTTTCGTTTTTCTTCGATTTTTCATGCTTTTTCATGGATTTAACTTCCGATTTTTTGTGTAGTTCTGTATTTATACTATTACTATTCCTAATTCAATTCTAATTATCATTATGAATTAATTTAATATTTTTTAAATTTAATTCAAGATATTAGTGTAATTTGAATTTAAAAATAGTTAGTATTTATCTTTTTTGCTTAATAATCTATCTTATTTTTAAATTTGATTATATCTTATCTTATTTTTAAATTTAAGGTCAGATTTTAAATTTTTAAATTAATTTTTTTTTAAATAATTTGACCTTATTTAAATTTAAAATAAGATAACTATAATCATGTAATTTTAAATAGATGTACGATATTTTGCTAACTTTTAAATTTTGTTATTTTATTTATTTAAATTACATTTAAAATCTGAAAAAGATATTCATTTATCTTTTTTTAATTTTTTATTTAATTTTTATTTGTAAAATAACATTTAAATTTTAAAAGTAGTTAGCAAATTTTGAAATGATATTTAGGTTGGTTGAAACCTAATTTTTCAAAATTGTAGGTTTAATTTTAAATTTAAATTATTTTTAAATTTTCGAATTTTTCAAATATTTTTTTTTTAAATTTTCGAAAATTATTTTTTTATTTAATTAATTTTTCGAAATTAATTATTTAATTTAAAATTAAATAAATCCTACATCCAACTATCCAGCTAACCTTGTTGCAGGAGTATGTGTTTTAGCTTGTGTGTAAGTTTTCAAAACCTATTATTACTTGATTGCAAATAGTCATGGTTACTTTTTGCCAGATCTAATGATCTGATGGCTCCCTTGGTCAAGTAAATAATTTGTAACAGGTATATTTATAATCTTCTTTCATCTGTGTATGACCTAGCAACATGATAGGACCCATCCAAAGTGTGCCTGTGTGAGCCTATGTGTTTAATTTCATTATAGATGCATATAGGTTGTTGTTGCTAAATAAATTGTCATAGTTCTTGATAGATTTTATTTAGGCCCATTTAGTTTTTGGGCCTATTCAATTAATAACAGTTGTTCATTTTAAGGTTAAATTCCTCTCTTTTGGGCCTTGTGTGAGAGTTGGGAGCCATAGTAGTGGGTACGACATACTGAACCCAGCACCCCCTCACATGAACCACCCCAATTGTGAAGTCCCATTTGCCTGATTTAAATAACTGTACTAGGTTAATTAAATTAGTTTAACCTAATAAAATTGATTAGCAACATAATTAATTTCATTTATTTTGAAATTAATTTAAGAAAATTATAGTTTAAAGAATTTTTTTTTCTAAGCTAAACTATATGTATTTTTTTGTATTTAATTAAATATAGAATTATAACCATCTAGATTCTTTCTGAAGCTTAATTTAAAATTTTCATTAAATATTCCTATTTAAGTTGATATTTAGTTATCTACAACTAATCAACTTAAATCTGAATATCTTTTGGATTTAAAATTTCAAAATTAAGTTGAGGAATTTTAGGCATTGGTTATTAAGATTCTTTAGATATTTTTTTTTAAGTTAATATCTTTTCGAATATTAACTTAAAATGGAATATTTTAGATATTTTTTAAGTTAATATCTTTTCGAATATTAACTTAAAATGGAATATTTTTAAATTAAGTGGTTACAACTTAATTTTTTGATATTTAATTAAATTTAAATTTGAAAATATTTAAGTTCTAGATTTTTTCTAATACAACTTAAATTAGATATTTTTTTCAAATTTTGTGGAAAAGATACTTAGTCAAATAAGATATTTTCTAGATAGTTATTTCTAGACTACTTATTATTTCTAATATTAAATAGGAAAATATTATACATTGTGAAATTAATTATTTAAATAATTAATTTTGGTATAATTTATTTTAAGTATATTTTTTCCTACTATTAAACTAGAGATTAATAATTAAGCCTTCTCTACACTTAATTATTTATTTCTTGAATTTAATAGATTTAATTAATTTGAAAATTAAATATCTAAGTTGATTTTCATCATGATACTTAAATATTTCTTTTTCATGACACTTAATTAAATAGAAAATTATTTTTAGCTGAAATTTATTTTTTCAACTAAATTTAAATAATTTTTAAAATATATATTTTTTTCTTTATTTTATTAATCAAATTTCAAAATTGCATTTCTTAAATGCTGGAATTTCAAATTTTATTTGAAAAATAGATTAAGTTGTAAATTAATTATTTATTTTAATTAATTCTTGGATCAACTTAAATCAATGATTTTTTCATTTATTGATTAATTTAAAATAAATTGAATTAAAGTATATTATTAAAAATTGAATTAATTAGTCAAAGGAAAATCTAGATAGATGATATTTTTGCTTGAAGTATTTTTCTAGTGTATTTAATTAAATAGAAAATTAATATTTAAGTTGATTTTCATCATCATACTTAAATATTTGAAATTTTTCTTATATATTTAATTAAATAGGAAAATTATATTTTTTTGTTGTAAATTAATTTTATTAATTAATTTTGGGCCGACATTAAATTAGAATAATTTTTCCAGGATTAATTTTTTATTTTAACATGCATTTTCGAAAATTGTGTCCTTGAATACTTTAATTTTTCGAAATGCAATATATATTTATATAAAAATTAAATTTGAGTTGTAAATTAATTTAAATTAATTTTGTAACAACTTAAATTGAATATTTTTCTAAATATTTATTGGAAATTATTACTAAGATGGAAATAATTCATGTTATTTTCATATCCATCTAAGTAAAATTTATAAATATTAAATTAAAATTTATATTTAGAATTTTTCATTCTAAATTGGAAATTTTAAATAAATATATATTTAAAATAAATAGATTAAATAAAGAAAATCAAAGAAAATACAACTCACTTTAAATAATGAGCTTGATTATTATTAAGATATTCGATCTCCATTGTTGGTCTTACAAAAGTTAAATGTTTTCAATATAACCTCGAGACGCTAGACTTCGTCCCCCTAAGGATGGTTATTCGTTGAACGCATTTAACACCATAAGATCTCATTTGATAAGTGTTTTGTAAGTTTTCGTCTCTATTAGACTCTCCCCTACGGTGACTACTTAGAGATAAACTTATGAAACATGAAACAATGGTGGAAGCTCATAAAATGAGAATAACCTTGACTCTCGCCTATCGGGACAACGTTGGATTCTTATTTTGATCGAATAAAAGGTTGCTAAATGGTTACTATTTTAGATGAGCTGAGAACTCTATCCAATGAATGATACTTTGACTCTCGCCTACCGGGACACTGTATCAGTTTGTTGGAAACCTTAGAAATTATTTAAGATTGTATGTTTTAGTATTTTCACTGGTCATTCCTACTTGCTATATGTTTAATAATTTCTGAATTGTGTATGAATTTATATTGAACCATGTTATTTTCTGTTATTAAATTGTAGTTTAATTTCGAATCTTCATTGTTGGTCTAACATGTTTGTTTTTCTAATGAGATAAATCCCTAATGGATTTTCACCATTAGACATACATAATAGTGTAAGATCTCGAAAGATAAATATTGTATATGCAACATCTAGTTGTTCATCAATTGATGACACCTTAGACTAGTATTTTTACATTATGAAACAAGAAGATTACATAAATAAGATTACTTTGTCTTTCGCTAATCGAAGCATCGTTGGATTCTTATTTATAAATGAAATTATCCTAATTCCTCTTAGCTTATTCATTTCGAATTAGCTTCAAAACATATCATTGGATGAATGGTCTATAAATCATTTCATGTCATTCTATATTTTCTCTTAAGAAATTAAATGACCCATATGATTATAATCCCGAAATTATATTCCCAATTGATATAAATCCTCAATCTTAGAAATCTCCTACTTGTATGGGCAAATCTGACTTAGAGTTTGTATTAGTAGTGCTGGTCCAAGATAGAATTACTCTTTCCAGGAAGCAATACAGTTACACTTTCCAAGTGTTCAATATCCATCTTCTATTAATGGATTCAAACTGTATGGAATATGAGTTTGGTATTCTGTGACCAAGATCCACTTGCACTATTCTAAGAAATCTTTGATGTAACTATACGTAAATCATCAAAAGACTCAACCACATTTTTCATTAATCTATGGCATTTGTATCTTGTTCATAGTGGATTTGACAAGATCAATCTCTGCAAAGAGTTAATATGCCTATATCCACTGAAAGCAGTTCATCTCATTCGCAGATGGATGTACATTCAGGGGTGGATATGAGTTTTTCGTTGTATTTTTAAAACAATAACTCTAGATTATACCTTTTAGCAAGAAATTTGAAATGTTTGAAAAATTTCATTAATTTCTAGCAATGGTTAAAACCATTAAGGTAAGTGGTTAAAGATCTTGCGAACTGATAGGGGTGGAGAAATAGTTAGTAGATATGCAGTTCAAAGATCATTAAATTGATTTTTGAATTATATCCAAACTTACTCTCCAGAAATTTCAAGTTGCATGTTGATGATTAGTTACTAGTCATTGCCTAATTCCTTCTATGGTAATACAATTTCAGAATGATGTAATGGTTGTATACTTAATGTAAATCATTACTAGATTCATGGATGACCTAATCAAAATCTTAAGAAAAGCTAGAACTGTTAACCATGGTTTATTAGCTGTTCTAAGTGATTAGGGGTGGACCATCCCATTGTCAATAGATAAGAAAGTGTTTGTTCAAACAAATACTACTTTTCTAAGATAATGACTAAGTCTGAAAATAAAGTAGCAAATAAAGGAGATATTTTTCTTGATTCCAAAAGTGTTCTATCATCTTATATAACATATGATGATCCCACTGCCTCTGTTGTCTTGTCACAAACGAAGAGATCAATACCATTTAGTTTTCTTCGACATAGTTCACGGTACCTTGTTGTAGTGGGAGAGTTTCTAGGAACTCACCTTCTTATGACTTGGGAGACACTAGTGATTAAAATCCATTGTGAGTTTAAATAAGTAATGGATTTGTCAAGATAAGAAACTAAGAAGAAAAGCCAATAGAACTATGGTTTAATCCATTGACGTGGAATAACCTAAAGTTTTCTATTACAAGGACATAAAAAGAAATTTTAGTTAATAAGTCTATTCAATGGACTTAACAAACTTCTTGTTCCTAATATTATAGGTTTGAGTTTATCTAAACCTATAGCTTGTGGTATACCTGGTAATTACTTACTCTAATGCAAGCAACTTACTTTAGTAAGATGCTTAAGCATTTTCTTTCTAATGGCAATCTATAGAAGCTTCACAACTTCTTAGGTATAGATTTTCTTTATCTAAGGAAAAGTCTTAACTATTCCAGAAAAGATAAAGCCATGAAAGAATTTCTTAAATCAACAGTGAGAGGTCTTAGATATGCTTTTGTATGCCTTAGACCAGACATCTGCTGTTGAGTGGGAGTAATAAGTAGGTATCAGATTAATCTAGGAGAAGAACATTGGAAGACAATCAAGTAAATATTAAGATAAAGAAGAGGAACTATATGTTAGTCTATAAGGGTGTGTTTAAAACTCTTAGACTACGCCACATCAGATTTCGAAATTTGCCTTTGTGCTAGAAAATCTTTCTGATAAGATGGTGATTACTCTAGGGGTGGAATAGTGATTTTGGAGAAGTGTAAAAACCTATCTGAAATCTCTAGGTCTACCAGAAAGGGACTGAATGTTAAAGTTGCAGGAAAGGTACTTATTCAGTCAAAGGAAAGTTCTATACATTTTTGGCACCATTCCAAATTGCCTAAACTACTAGTGTTAATTTTCGGATTAACCAAAAGTAGTTGCCAAAGGTATAGAATCCAGTATCACAAGAGAGTAGACATATAGAGAGGAATTTCACATTATCAATAATTTTGTGATTAAGGAAGAGTAATGGTGGAGAAAAGATTGTGGTCAATTCAATCTTTCAGATCCTATTACGAGGAGTTTACTACTACTACACTTGATTTGTATATCAAGGTGTTGAGATTATTTGAAACGCACTTTTTGTTTTACATTAGTGCAAGTGGGAGTTTGTTGGGTTTTATGCCCTAAATAAAACTCATTTCAATATAATCAGATTTACTTATTAATATAGATCAGAAATAACATTTAATGTTGCATGGTTCACATGATTTATTTCATGATTATATGTACATAATGTATAAATTCATCTGAAACCCTTTTCACATACTTGATCCTGTTTATTGTGTCGTCAACACATTGGAAAGTAAACATGACTATGTGAATAAAGTTTCCTAGATTTATCAGACATAGGGTTTTACTGATATGATAATCTACAACAGAGTTTACTTGCATTTGGAGAAGTGCTATGTTCTTTCCAGAGCATTGGTTAAAGTAAAGCTCAGGTTGGATGCATGGAGTATGCATCGGAAGGGACCGATATTGAACTTTGACTTAGATTTATTAAACTTACCGTAATATCTATTCAAGTGAATATCGCCTAGTTGATCCTAGATCAAATGTTCTTCATCCTGTTATGATTAGGCTCAATCTTGAAAGGTTATTCGTGTTCTTTGATTTGTTAGTTAAGCCTACTTTTAGGTCAGGGTGATACGTACATTTTGGGAACACGGTAGTGCAATTGAGTGGGAGCGCTAGCATAAACATGGAATCTATAGCTTCTATCTGGCGAATAGTAAGCAAAGGATGATCTCCTTCGAGCTTGACCAAACGAACATAAATGGTGGAGTACTCATTTCACATAAGCTGAAATATCATTTATACGGGGTCAAGTGTTTTAAGGATAAAATACATAGTAGGGTGTTACGGTAATCTAATCCCTTTACAGTGTAGATCATTCATATAGAGGATCATTGATCACATTAGGATTATAACAATGGATAACTAATGATGCGTCTATATGGTGGAACATATAGAGCATTCTATATACTGAGAGTGAAATTCTAAGTTCTATGCGTGGATTCAACGAAGAATTAATAAGTTAGTGAATTTTAGTGCTAAATTCTTGATCTACTCATTGGAAGCTCGGTTATATAGACCCATGGTCCCCGCACTAGTTGAGATAATATTGCTTGTAAGACTCATATAATTGGTTTTGATTAATCAATTGTAATTCTCAAATTAGACTATGTCTATTTGTGAAATTTTCACTAAGTAAGGGCGAAATTGTAAAGAAAGAGTTTTAGGGGCATATTTGTTAATTATGATACTTTGTATGGTTCAATTAATAAATATGATAAATGACAATATTATTTAATAATTATTTATAGTTATTAAATGGTTAGAATTGGCATTTAAATAGTTGAATTTGAAAATTGGCATTTTTGAGAAAATCAGATGCAGAACTGATAAAACTGCAAAATTGCAAAAAGTGAGGCCCAAATCCACTAGTATAGGGCCGACCACTTTTGTAGGCATTTTAAACTGATATTTTCATTATTTTAATGCCAAATAATTCAAACCTAACCCTAGTGGAATGCTATAAATAGATAGTGAAGGCTTCAGGAAAATTACACTTAAATTTTCTATTTTTCCTTCAGAGAAAAACCTGAGCCTTCTCTCTCCCTATCTTTGGCCGAACCCACTCTCTCTCTCTTCCTCATTGAGATTTCGAAATTCTTAGTGTATGAGTAGTGCCCACACACAGCAAGTGATACCTCAATCATAGTGAGGAAGATCGTGAAGAAAGACTTTCAGCAAGAAGGAGGTTTCAGCATCAAAGATTCAGAGAAAGAGATCCAGGTTCAGATATTGATAATGCTCTGCTACAGAAAGGAATCAAGGGCTAGATATCTGAACGGAAGGAGTCATTATATTCCGCTGCACCCAATGTAAGGTTTCCTA
Source organism: Cannabis sativa (assembly GCF_029168945.1). Taxonomy (NCBI): domain Eukaryota; kingdom Viridiplantae; phylum Streptophyta; class Magnoliopsida; order Rosales; family Cannabaceae; genus Cannabis; species Cannabis sativa. Next base: position 49,702,438 of record NC_083607.1, on the reverse strand, counting down.
AACTTTATATATGTTTATTTCATCATTTTAGAAAGTTCATATTTAGGGTGTTAATCAACATACTTGTGAGTAGATCTAAGATCCTGGTAAAACAATTTCCAACAACAATCTCAAAATTTATACACAATCGCCACCTTCAATTCACTTAGGATTTTAGACAGTACTCATAAATTGTCCCACCTTTGCTAACGCTGGATCACTTTTAAACAAAAGATTTTGTTATTTGAATTAATTAGATCGATGCCTCCATTAACTACTCATGTCCTATATTCTACTTGGGATTACTAGGAAATTTAACTCATATTATCATTTTTTCTACCATGTCAGATGAACTACCACTAAATAACATATATGCACAGTCCATTAGATCTTCGATGTCCTCCCATTGAGAGTACAATATTTAATACCAATATAAATTGCAATTATAATGTTGCCAATAAATTCTAACTTGAGTCAGCCGAAAGACCGATACCCGAGTCCCCTTGATTCATAACTGACACTTGGACAAGACCCGTATACTTTTCTTCTTTAACATCAGTCTTTCTTAACTGTGAGAAGGTTCTTTTCAGGTAACTCACTACCCTATAGTAAAATAGGATCTGGATCTACATGGGTTCAAATGGCACCTTTTTGCATCTTAAACACTCACGATAAGGCCACCATTTCTTATTCTCACCTTGACTGCTATCCTGACCACCCTAGAACCTTTTTGTCCTATCCCATAATTGGTGGTTCATTTTAGTTTTCACTTCCTGATCTACTATTAAGTTGGCTTCATATATTCCACCACATCTAGTGGTACAACAAGAAGTGTCGGTAATACAAGGATAGACACAAGATGAGCCTATTGTTCTTTCAAATCTCGGATCTGTTTTCCCTTGTTGTCTAATCATATCTTGCATAGAAAAATTTACACGTTGCCAACATTATGGCAATAAAGAATTATCTTCCTTATTATTTGCCTCGAGCCCAGATAGCTCGCTAATCAGACTATTTCATTGCCCTTGATGCATAACTTACCACACATTTAGTCCACATCTTCTAGCTATTTAAAACTCAGACAAATATCAATATCAATATGCATATACCATACACATTTTCTTATCAAAATTATCACTATGCTACTTTTCTCAACATACTTTATAATAGCCTAAGCAGGTAATCTAATAGCAAATAATATAAATACTTACTATAACATGAGTTGATATGTCCTCGCAGCAAATCTATATATTCGACCTGTAAAGCCCGCTTAGTTAATTTGGAAATTAGCAGTTATTTATGTTAATCATGAAATTATTTATAGCTATTTAAATAATTTATTATGGATATTTATGGAATTCAGATATGCATGAGTATGTTATTAGTAGCTTTTATGTTTCGCATTTCCGGTGTCCGGTATTTTGGAACGCGGCGTTTGGCTCAGTAGAAATCACAACTTAGTATGTTAGTATTTTGGGGACGGGTTTTAGACATTGGGAATGTCGGGAATGGCCGGGAATTTTGAATGTCCCAAAAATACCCCTTTAGTGATTTTTATGTGATTTTAGATTGGAGGGGCAAAATGGTCTTTTTGCCCCAATGACTTTTTATCTTTAGTAACTTTTTATTTGAAAAAAATTAAATGTTTATGTTTATATTACTTGGCTGAAATGAGGTGTGATAAATGAAATAAAATATGATTTAAATTCTTTTTCTTTTCAAGCATTTCACACTTAGAAAAAATTCCAAAAAAAAAAACTTCAAACTCTCTCTTTCTTTCCCTTCCATTTTCGGCCAGCTTTGAGCAGCTAGGAGGGGGTGTGTTTCCTTTGATTTTGGCTGGTTTTCATCATCCTTTAAGGTCTATTGCAAGCTAGGTTGGTTCATGTCTCTTTCCTTCTTTAATTTCTTGAAAAATATGTGATTTTTGGATGAAAATGCATGTGATTTTTGAGAGATGTTACTGCTGTGTTTTGTTGTTGATTTAGGTTGTTTTAAAGCATGATTATTGTTGTTGAATGAGCTGTGTTGAAAGCATGTTAGATTGATTGTTTAAAGTTTGAGTTTTATATGCAAAAATGTGATTTTTTGAGAGAAAATGCTATGATATGTTTCTGTGTTATTGCTGGATGTTCTTGTTAGTTTGCAGAGGTATTTTTATGCTTAGTTAAGTAGAATTAACTAGGCTAGGGTGCATGTTAGTGGATTTAACCAAGTTTGAGTTCTTGAACTCAAAGCTTGGTCTTTAATGGTGAATTTTGCTTATGTGTTTTCTGGGTGAATTTGATGCCTTGGAATTGTTATTTGGGGCATATAGAACAGGTCTGGAAAGTTTGGGACCAATTGGGTTTGAATTGGTCAAGTTAGGAGATTTTTAGTTTGCTGCCTGCGAGGAACCGGAATTCGGTTGAGCATCCGGAATTCCGGATGGGGTCCTGAATTTTCCCGAGCCGGAATTCCGGTTGGGCAACCGGTCTGCCGGTTGGGGATTTTTCAGAACCCTAGTTTTCCTCGTTTTTGGGTTTTTAGGGGTATTACCATGCTTTTTATCGATAGGGAAACTTTTAGTTTCAAGTTTTAGTCCCCGGGAAGTGATTTAGCGTGTCACTTATAGCGTTGTGATTTTTATGGTTTAGGAGCCGATGTCCGTAGTTCGGCTTCGGTTCCGGTCGGGTTGGCCGGCACACACGAAATCGGAATCCGTAAGATTAGTATAACGGTATGCATATGTAGATTACATGTTTAGCGTGCATGTAGGAAGCCTGCTAGATTACATTAGATATGTATTTAGGCTTCGAACCACCCAACCCTGTCACGTCGGTACGAGTGGAGTATGACCGACGGCGGAGTATGGCCGGTTCGGCCGATCAGTGACAACCGGTTGGTGGTTCGGTGCTATTGACCTATCCCGTCGGTACGGTGGAGTATGACCGGCGGCGGAGTATGGCCGGTTCGGCCGATCGGGAGGATACTTGTCAATAGTACCGTCCCCCGAACGTTCAAAACTCGGTACCATGTTGGACATGGCGGTAGTGCTCGGTACCATGTTGGACATGGCGGATGGCGGGACTCGGTATCGTGTTGGACACGGCGATCGGTTTTATGTATGTTATTATTATGCTTTTCTTGCGAGTACGTCGACTCACGGTTTACGTTCATGTGTAGGTAAAGGCAAGGCATGGGCGATGGACCGTGACCGAGCATATGAGATTGTACATGTCGGGGCGGTTAGGCTGGAGCGTACGATCCTCGGGACAGCAGGGCTGAGATTTTGTAACTGTCGTTAGACGACTTTATTTTGATGTAAAAGTTGAATAGTTAAAACGTTTGTAAATATTTTTATAAATCGGGATCCCGAGACTTTTTGCAAAATGGTTTATAAGTTAAATGAAAAAGCAAAATTTTAATTAATCACGTTTTTCCATAAACCTCGTTGATTAGCAACGAGCTACACAGTACGTTTAAAAATCACGTAATACGCCTAAGATAGTTAGGGTGTTACAATTTGGTATCGAGCCGCGGGTTGTCTTAGAAGATCGTCACGACATGTACAATCATCATCAGCAATTAGCTCGGTTCACGGTTCAGTAAGCCTTTATTGCTTTAGTAGTTTATTTTATTCAGTTATGAAAAAGAAAAGCCTGTTAGGAAGCATGTTAGTAGCCTGATAGTAGAATAGGCGCATGTTTCATTTCTAATTTCCAAATTAAGCGGCATTAGTAAGCTCGCCTTGAATACGACCTGATATGCCAACTCTTGGTTTCGCAGGCGGTTCTAATCAGATGGACGCCAGGCGGACTACCAGGAGTCGGGGCAACTCCGTGGGGTCGAATCAGGGAGAGGGAGCTCGGTTTCCCCCACCTCCTAGGGGCCGAGGTAGAGGTCCCCGAGGGAGGGCTCGTGGTCGGGGTGTTGAGGACCCGCCACGGGCTGCCGAGCTCCCCCGGCCGATCGGGGAGCCCGGGCGGGAGTTGCGGTTTGCGGAGATGCAAGCCCGGATCGAAGAACAAGACCTCGAGATTCGAGAGGTTGAGACGGCGGGGTGCTCCTGCGGTTCCGGTGCCGGTAGTTCCGGTGGCACACCTGCTTGCCCGTGGCGAGATGGTAGTGGCGGCCCATAGATTGGAACCTTTGTATGAGCGGTTCGGAAGCAAGCACCTCCGGTATTCCTGGGAGGTCCAGATGTATCGAAAGCCGAGCGGTGGCTTACGGTGATCACGGAATTCGAACTTCATGGGTGTCACCGTGTAACGACGAGTGGTGTGCGCCACATTCCGGTTCCGGGAGGATGCCACAGTATGGTGGGACATGGTGTCTCGGATTCACGATGTCACCACCATGACACAGGAAAGGTTCCGGGAACTCTTCAACGCGAAGTACTATAATGAGGCGGTCGAAGCGCCAAGAGGAAAGAGTTCGTTCACACGACCCGGCGGGAGAACATGAGTGTCACCGAGTATACCACTCGGTTGTGGGTTGGCGAGGTTAGCCTCGGGAATTGTGCCGACCGACTTCGGCGGGGAAGGAGAAGTATACGGACGGGTTGAATCCCAAGATCGGGCATGACACGATGATGACCACGGACGACGGCACCACCTATGCTCGGATGGTGGAGAAGGCACTTTGCGAGGCGAGGGCGCGGTGGGGTGCATGTCGGAATCGGCCCGGTACTCGGTTAGTGGCGGAGCTCCTACCCCTCTGCATCGGGCTTCGGCGGGGGAGTAGTGGTTCGGCCATTGATCGGAGGAAGAGGGCACCCACTTTGCTTCCGGCGGCTCGAGCCGAACAAGAGGTTCGGGGGAACCGAACGAGAGGAGTCGTCCCGGTGGTAATGAGACCCGATTCTCCTACCCCGAGTGCCCTAGTTGCAGAGGCATCATCGGGGAGAGTGCAAGGGGCGGGGATGCTTTCATTGTGGCATGCCCGGGCACTTCAAGAGGGAATGTCCCCGGCTCGGCCGGAGGCACCGAGAGCTCCGGCGATACCCACTCCGGCCGGGGTGTTCGCTATCACGCGGGCGATGCGGATGCCGGCCCATCGGTTGTTACGGGTCGGATTTTTATTAACGACTCGCTTTATTCAGTCTTTGTTTGATTACGGGGCTACACGTTCTTATGTGGCGGCCGAGTCTTTAGTAAGTTGGGTAGACCCTTTGATAGATATGAATCGGGGTTTGGAACCACATTGTTACACAGCGGAGAATTGGTTATCTCCAATAGGTGGATTAGGTCTATGCCGATCAGGATAGATGGTAGAGAGTTAAGCGCTGATCTGATAGAGATGAGCTTAGTCGAATTTGATATTATTTTAGGAATGGATTTCCTATCTAAATATTCGGCGAGCATTGACTGCAAGAGGAAGATGGTGGTCTTCCAACCGGAAAGTGAAGAACCGTTCGTATTTGTGGGTTCGGTTCAGGGATCTCGGATCCCGGTGATCTCGGCTATGTCAGCGAGAGAATTATTGCACGGTGGATGCTTAGGGTTTCTGGCCGTGGTGGTGGACACCACTCGGCCAGACACCATTCGGCCAGAGGACATCAGAGTGGTTCGGGAATTTTTGGACGTTTTTCCCGAAGAACTTCCAGGGTTACCACCTCATCGGGAGATTGACTTCGTGATTGACTTGGCACCAGGGGTGGATCCGGTTTCTAAAGCCCCGTATAGGATGGCTCCAAATTTGAACTTAAGGAATTAAAGATTCAGCTCCAAGGGTTGCTTGACATAGGGTTCATTCGGCCCAGTGTGTCACCTTGGGGAGCCCCGGTTTTGTTCGTGAAGAAGAAGGATGGATCTATGAGGATGTGCATCGACTACAGAGAGTTGAACAAGCTGACGGTGAAGAATAAATATCCATTACCTAGGATCGATGACTTGTTCGATCAGCTTCAGGGGAAGACGGTCTTTTCTAAGATTGATCTCCGTTCGGGTTATCATCAGTTGAGGATCCGAGAGGAGGACATTCCAAAGACGGCTTTCCGCACTAGGTATGGACACTACGAGTTCCTGGTTATGTCATTCGGACTAACCAACGCTCCTGCCGCATTCATGGACCTGATGAATAGAGTATTCAAGGATTTCCTCGATATCTGTGTGATTGTGTTTATGGACGACATCCTCGTGTACTCTCAGTCAGAAGAGGAGCATGAGTTACATCTTTAGATGGTACTGCAACGACTTCGAGAACATAGACTCTACGCCAAGTTCAAGAAATGTGAGTTCTGGTTGTCTCAGGTGTCCTTCCTAGGACACATTGTGGGTAAGGACGGGATCAAGGTGGATCCCGGGAAGATCGAATCCGTCAGGGATTGGCCGAGACCGAAGACAGTGACAGAGATTAGAAGCTTCTTGGGATTAGCTGGGTACTACCGTAGGTTCGTGGAGGGGTTCTCCAAAATTTCAATGCCCCTAACCGAGCTTACAAAGAAGAATCAGCGATTTATCTGGTCAGATAAATGCGAAGCTAGTTTTCAGGAGCTGAAACAGAGGTTGATTACTGCTCCGGTGCTAGCTTTGCCTTCGGACAAGGAGAAATTCGTGGTCTATTGTGACGCATCCAAACAGGGTTTGGGGTGCGTATTGATGCAAGCCGATCGGGTTATCGCTTACGCCTCCCGTCAGTTAAAGGACTATGAACAGCGATACCCGACTCATGATTTAGAATTGGCCGCAGTGGTTTTTGCACTGAAGATTTGGCGGCATTACTTGTATGGTGAGAAGTGCGAGATCTATACCGACCATAAAAGTCTCAAGTATTTCTTTACTCAGAAAGATTTGAACATGAGACAAAGACGTTGGTTGGAATTAGTGAAGGACTATGATTGTGAGATCCTTTACCATCCCGGAAAAGCCAATGTAGTGGCCGATGCCCTGAGCAGAAAGGGTCCCGGGCAAGTGGCTAGCATGGTTCAGATCTCACCTCAGCTAGCAGAGGATATGGTTAGGTCCAGCATTGAGTTTGTGGTAGGTCAGCTTCACAACTTAACGCTGCAATACGATACGTTAGAAAGAATAAAGGTTGCTCGGACAACGGTCCGGAGTTAGTGAAGATCCGAGATGAGGTATTGGCTGGTCAAGCCAAAGACTTTTCAGTGTCAGATAGTGGGATGCTTTTGTATAAAGCCAGGGTTTGTGTCCCGAACAGTGTGGACTTGAGGAACGAGATCTTTGAGGAGGCTCATTCTACCCCGTATTCTCTGCATCCCGGCACCACCAAGATGTACCAAGATTTGAAACCGTACTTCTGGTGGAGCGGTATGAAGAAGAATTTGGTAGAATTCGTTTCGAGATGCCTCACGTGTCAGCAGATCAAGGCTGAACATCAGAGACCAGCAGGGTTGTTGCAGCCTCTAACCCTACCAGAATGGAAATGGGAGGATATTACGATGGATTTTGTGGTCGGGTTACCTAGGACCACGGGTATGTATGACTCCATCTGGGTAGTGGTGGATCGATTTACGAAATCTGCTCATTTTCTGCCGGTTAGAACAACGTTTACAGTGGATCAGTTGGCAGAGTTATATGTCAGGGAGATAGTGAGACTTCACGGGGTACCGAAATCTATAGTTTCGGACAGGGATCCGAAATTCACCTCCAAATTTTGGCAGAGTTTGCAACGGGCAATGGGTACGAAGCTAAAGTTCAGTACAGCATTCCATCCTCAGACAGATGGTCAGTCCGAAAGGACAATTCAGATATTGGAGGATATGTTGAGAGCCTGTGTTATGGACTTTGAGGGTTCATGGAGTAAATACCTACCGTTAGTGGAATTTTCATACAACAACAGTTACCAGAGTACGATAGGGATGGCACCCTACGAACTGTTGTACGGTAGGAAATGTAGATCCCCTATCCACTGGGATGAGACAGGGGAGAGGAAATACCTAGGTCCAGAATCAGTTCAACGGACCAATGAGGCAATAGAGAAGATTAAAGCTAGAATGCTTGCCTCCCAGAGCAGACAGAAGAGTTACGCAGATCCGAAACGTAGGGATGTTGAGTTCCGAGTAGGGGACCATGTGTTTTTGCGAGTATCTCCGATGAAGGGGATTAAACGTTTCGGGAAAAGAGGCAAGTTATGCCCTAGATTTACAGGACCTTTCGAGATTCTCGAGAAGATAGGTCAAGTGGCATATCGGTTAGCATTGCCTCCAGCTTTATCAGCAGTGCACAACGTATTTCATGTCTCAATGTTGAGAAAATACGTTTCAGACCCCTCTCATATTTAATACCAATATAAATTGCAATTATAATGTTGCCAATAAATTCTAACTTGAGTCAGCCGAAAGACCGATACCCGAGTCCCCTTGATTCATAACTGACACTTGGACAAGACCCGTATACTTTTCTTCTTTAACATCAGTCTTTCTTAACTGTGAGAAGGTTCTTTTCAGGTAACTCACTACCCTATAGTAAAATAGGATCTGGATCTACATGGGTTCAAATGGCACCTTTTTGCATCTTAAACACTCACGATAAGGCCACCATTTCTTATTCTCACCTTGACTGCTATCCTGACCACCCTAGAACCTTTTTGTCCTATCCCATAATTGGTGGTTCATTTTAGTTTTCACTTCCTGATCTACTATTAAGTTGGCTTCATATATTCCACCACATCTAGTGGTACAACAAGAAGTGTCGGTAATACAAGGATAGACACAAGATGAGCCTATTGTTCTTTCAAATCTCGGATCTGTTTTCCCTTGTTGTCTAATCATATCTTGCATAGAAAAATTTACACGTTGCCAACATTATGGCAATAAAGAATTATCTTCCTTATTATTTGCCTCGAGCCCAGATAGCTCGCTAATCAGACTATTTCATTGCCCTTGATGCATAACTTACCACACATTTAGTCCACATCTTCTAGCTATTTAAAACTCAGACAAATATCAATATCAATATGCATATACCATACACATTTTCTTATCAAAATTATCACTATGCTACTTTTCTCAACATACTTTATAATAGCCTAAGCAGGTAATCTAATAGCAAATAATATAAATACTTACTATAACATGAGTTGATATGTCCTCGCAGCAAATCTATATATTCGACCTGTAAAGCCCGCTTAGTTAATTTGGAAATTAGCAGTTATTTATGTTAATCATGAAATTATTTATAGCTATTTAAATAATTTATTATGGATATTTATGGAATTCAGATATGCATGAGTATGTTATTAGTAGCTTTTATGTTTCGCATTTCCGGTGTCCGGTATTTTGGAACGCGGCGTTTGGCTCAGTAGAAATCACAACTTAGTATGTTAGTATTTTGGGGACGGGTTTTAGACATTGGGAATGTCGGGAATGGCCGGGAATTTTGAATGTCCCAAAAATACCCCTTTAGTGATTTTTATGTGATTTTAGATTGGAGGGGCAAAATGGTCTTTTTGCCCCAATGACTTTTTATCTTTAGTAACTTTTTATTTGAAAAAAATTAAATGTTTATGTTTATATTACTTGGCTGAAATGAGGTGTGATAAATGAAATAAAATATGATTTAAATTCTTTTTCTTTTCAAGCATTTCACACTTAGAAAAAATTCCAAAAAAAAAAACTTCAAACTCTCTCTTTCTTTCCCTTCCATTTTCGGCCAGCTTTGAGCAGCTAGGAGGGGGTGTGTTTCCTTTGATTTTGGCTGGTTTTCATCATCCTTTAAGGTCTATTGCAAGCTAGGTTGGTTCATGTCTCTTTCCTTCTTTAATTTCTTGAAAAATATGTGATTTTTGGATGAAAATGCATGTGATTTTTGAGAGATGTTCTTCTTGTGTTTTGTTGTTGATTTAGGTTGTTTTAAAGCATGATTATTGTTGTTGAATGAGCTGTGTTGAAAGCATGTTAGATTGATTGTTTAAAGTTTGAGTTTTATATGCAAAAATGTGATTTTTTGAGAGAAAATGCTATGATATGTTTCTGTGTTATTCTTTGGATGTTCTTGTTAGTTTGCAGAGGTATTTTTATGCTTAGTTAAGTAGAATTAACTAGGCTAGGGTGCATGTTAGTGGATTTAACCAAGTTTGAGTTCTTGAACTCAAAGCTTGGTCTTTAATGGTGAATTTTGCTTATGTGTTTTCTGGGTGAATTTGATGCCTTGGAATTGTTATTTGGGGCATATAGAACAGGTCTGGAAAGTTTGGGACCAATTGGGTTTGAATTGGTCAAGTTAGGAGATTTTTAGTTTGCTGCCTGCGAGGAACCGGAATTCCAGTTGAGCATCCGGAATTCCGGATGGGGTCCTGAATTTTCCCAGAACCGGAATTCCGGTTGGGCAACCGGTCTGGGTTGGGGATTTTTCGAGAACCTAGTTTTCCTCGTTTTTGGGTTTTTAGGGGTATTACCATGCTTTTTATCGATAGGGAAACTTTTAGTTTCAAGTTTTAGTCCGGGAAGTGATTTAGCGTGTCAACTTATAGCGTTGTGATTTTTATGGTTTAGGAGCCGATGTAATCCGCCGTTCGGCTTCGGTTCCGGTCGGGTTGACGGCACACACGAAATCGGAATCCGAGTAAGATTAGTATAACAGTATGCATATGTAGATTACAGGTTTAGCGTGCCTGTAGGAAGCCTGCTAGATTACATTAGATATGTATTTAGGCTTCGAACCACCCAACCCCGTCACGTCGGTACGGTGGAGTATGACCGACGGCGGAGTATGACCGGTTCGACCGATCAGCCGACACCGGTTGGTGGTTCGGTGCTATTGACCTATCCCGTCGGTACGAGCTGGAGTATGACCGGCGGCGGAGTATGACCGGTTCGACCGATCAGGAGGATACTTGTCAATAGTACCGTCCCCTGAACGTTCAAAACTCAGTACCATGTTGGACATGGCAGTAGTGCTCAGTACCATGTTGGACATGGCAGTAGCGGGACTCAGTATCGTGTTGGACACGGCAGTCAGTTTTATGTATGTTATTATTATGCTTTTCTTGCGGGTACGTCGACTCACGGTTTACGTTCATGTGTAGGTAAAGGCAAGGTCATGGGCGATGGACCGTGACCGAGCATATGAGATTGTACATGTCGGGGCGGTTAGGCACAGGAGCGTACGATCCTCGGGACGACGGGGCGAGATTTTGTAACTGTCGTTAGACGACTTTATTTTGATGTAAAAGTTGAATAGTTAAAACGTTTGTAAATATTTTTATAAATCGGGATCCCGAGACTTTTTGCAAAATGGTTTATAAGTTTAATGAAAAAGCAAAATTTTAATTAATCACGTTTTTCCATAAACCTCGTTGATTAGCAACGAGCTGCACAGTACGTTTAAAAATCACGTAATACGCCTAAGATAGTTAGGGTGTTACACGACCAGTCTTCAGGACCTTTAAAACCATGGCTGCTCTGATACCAAGTTTTAACGCCCTAATCTATAGGGACGCCACGTGTGTGATTTTATAAACTAGTTTAATACTAATAGAATAATTAATTATTAAAAATAGTGATAATATTAAAAACCTGACTAAAATAAAACTGTAACGACCGCATACTTAAAATATAGAATTAGTAATCAATTAATATTAATTATTTGTATTATTTGATTATGTGCGTGTATCATGTCATATGGGACCTATTCTCAAGAAATAGGCATTTGATTTATAATTTATCAATTTCAGAGATTTTATTGAATTCTAGGTGTATCATAGAGGATATACATGAATTTTAGTATTTTCATGGTTTTATTTCCGATAACAGTGGAAATACGACAGACGGTCATTTTAGTCACATGGATACAATTTGTATCAATTATTTGACAAGGCATTGTTATTGAGTGTTTTAGAATATCGGGATTTATTAGGTAATGCAATTGGACTATTTTACTCTTAGAGTTTTAGAGCTTACTTAGAAAGGGCAATAGGGTAAATTTCCACCATTGATTAAGTTTGTTATTATCTTTCCTTTAGTTAGTTAATTAGAATGTTAGAGATTTGTGTTAGAAAGGGTTAAAAGAATGAGGAAGTTACTTAATTGGTGATAGGAATAGAGAGACAAACAAAAAATACAAAAAAAATCAAACTCATCTCTCTTAAACCTTCTCTCTCTCGTCTTCCATTGGAACCCAATGAACCAGACCTAATTTGTCTACCTTCTCAAGGGTTTCACAACTAGGATTTGAAAGGGATTGGATAGCAAGACAAGGTAAGCATGGTTCTTCTTCTCCTTTAGTTTAATAAAAAAAACTTAAGTTGAATATGTGAATTTGAGATGTAGGTGTTGTCTGAGTTTGAAATGATTAGGGATTAATTTTTAGGATATTTTATGGTTATTTATGACTTGTGGGATAACTTTTAGGTGGATGAGTTGAGTGTTGAGCAAGTTTGAGTTCATGAACTCGAACTTTACTTAACAATGGCAATTTGTGATTTCTTGGGTAATGCTTGTTGTTGCTTGATGAAATATGTTCATTATAGTCTATTTAGATGTTCTGGAAAGTTTTGTAGCATTTGAGTTTGATTGGAGCAAGTTGTGGGGGTTGGAAGATTGAGAATTTTCGAGCATTTCTACAGAGACAACCGGAATTCCGGTTGGTTCAGGGCTGTTCCAACCGGAATTCTGGTTGGATAGTATCGAGAAAGGCCAATTTTCATGTTTTGGCCATAACTTCTCGCTCGAATGTCCGTTTTAGACATTCTATATACCGTTTCGAAGCTTCTGACGAGCTCTACAGTATGGTATATATTTTACAGCAAAAGTATTAGTTTTTTAAAGGGTATTTCCAGTATGTAGTTTGGTAGAAAACCATAGATTCTTTTCGGGAATTAGGAAGTGTTCTGGAGAAAACACTTACCTATTTTTTTATGGAAATGTGACATAGGGCCTTCGATCAGTAGATGGTATTTCCACTCAGATTAATTGGCATTCATGAACCCAAAATTGAGGTAACATTAGCATAGAACATATTATATATGCATGTTGTGTTTGTGATTGTATATGTTTTGGGTGATATAATAGCGACACAACCATTGTGTCGGTTCGACAGTACAAGCATCATACTGGTTAAGAGTGATATTCACCCAGTGAGTATTAATTGACGCTATCATAGCGGCACAACCATTGTATCGGTTCAGCAGTACGGGCACAGTACTAGTTAAGAGTGATATCATGGCCAATTATACTCTTAGGTGCTATTGATGCTATCATGGCGGTACGAGCATAGTGTCAGTCCCGCAGTGTGATCATAGTGTTGGTAGTGGGTGATATCATGGTCAATAGCACCAACCATTAAGAATGTTCTTAATCATTTGGTAAGCCTTGTGGATAGATGTATGGGCACCTAAATACTAGTCGATATTATGTTATATGTTTCGTGCTTTTCTTACTGAGTCTGTTGACTCACAGTTGCTGCATTTTGATGTGCAGATAAAGGCTTGTCTTAAACTGATTATTAGTAGTCTGGAGCTTAGTGAAGATTGTACATATCTCAACGGTTAGACCTGGAGTGTTCTGATCTTCGGGACAACATGGGCTCATAAGCTATTATGTATTTATCTATAAAATGTAAAATAGGATCCTAGATTTTTGTAAACATGTTGTACAATTTATATTATTTTAAAAAAAAATTATTCAAATCATGATTTTTATTAAATCCTTTGATTAGCAAAGGTTGCACAGTAATTAAGAAAGCACTGTAGCAAGCCTAAATAAATAGGGTGTTACAAAAATAATAAAAACGGATATTATAACGGCATAAGAAGCGTATTCCGGGGATCCCTGTTATAAAAAGTTTTTCTAAAGAAAAATATACGATAACCATTTAAACACAAAATCAAAATACACAACAGATACAACCAGCCCAAAACAATTCCTGGCAACTCGGCACACAGGCCAGTGAGGTTAATATGTACATTGCTAGAGAAGACTGTCACCTCATGGTTGATCTAGCTTTTCTTTGCCTTTACCTGCACCACATAGCACTCGTGAGTCACAAGGACTCAGCAAGAAAAGTAATAATAACAATCATATAGCTTATTATTCTAATATTGTCATTTATACACAATAAAAACCAAACCATCACACATTGTTCATAAGATGAAATCCAAATCACTACTGGTATCTGCCATGAATAAGCATCAATGTACAGATATGTACAGATATTTGGTAATACAAAACTATTATACCAATAATAGAATTCATATTCCTTTAAACATATAAAGAATATATATATATATATGTTACCTCATAAAGTATCTTGTTAACATCACATTGCCTATTCAGGCAAGTCGATGCTTTAATCTGATAATCCTGTATTACATTGCCTAATCAGGTAAGCCCGTGCCATAGCCTGTCACACATATATCGCAAACTCCATCACCTAATCAGGTGAGCTTGTGCCAAAAACTTGTACCCATATATCATATAATTGCATCACCTAATCAAGTGAACCCATGCTATAATCTGGCACCAATATCGCATCGTCTAATCAGACGAGCCCATACCTACGCCCGGTACTTATCATATGTCACTGACGCCCGTACCTACGACAGATACACTGCCAGGAAAATTTCATCGCCTAATCAGGTGAGCTCATACCTACGCTCGGTACTCATCATATATCACTGACGCCCGTACTTACGCCTAGTACGTCGCCAGAAAAATCGCATCACCTAATCAGGCAAGCCCATATATCACATACATAATAACATCACATTATCAATATTCAACCAATCAGTCTTTTTATTATATAACAATATTAACTATATCTCAATATTAATCAATTCATAACAATACTGATTATATTACATACATCGTACTAAGCAGTACAATATACTTTTCTTACCTTTAATCCTGGTTCATACCTTTCAGCCAACCCAAGTGGAGAACATTCCCTGATGATCTCGGCTCTATGTCACAATAACGATAAACCAATAAGTGTTTATCCCAATACACTGTTTAATATTCACATAAGACAATCTAGGGTTTTCTACAGAGCCCCATGGTATAAATACAATAAAATAAATTTTATATTTTGGATCTAAAACATACAACATATCGTAGATCTCGTTGCAAGCTTTGAAACGGTATATAGAACATCCAAAATAGACACCCGCGTCAAAAGTTATGACAAAAATACGATTTCTGATCTTTTAGGAATTTCTAAAAACTAAGAAACTCGAAAATCTCAATTTTTCGCACTCACCGAAACACTACCAAAACTTATCCAAATCACTCTAAGCTTCACAGGGCGCATATATACCATAAATATTACCATCCTTGTGTAATAGAAATTAAAATCAAGCCTTTAAATGAAAAACGCTATTAACATTCAGACTAAGCTTTAAAATGTTCAAAACTCAATTTCTAACTCAAAATCACCTTAAATTCAACAAGTAAACATCGATACTAGTCCCATATGTACCAAAGAACAATTCTACGAAGTTAGAATCTCCATAACTATTCTAATTCACGAAATCTTTATATAAAACTAATTGTTTTTAGCTTAAAACGTAATTAAACCATACCTTAAGCTTTTTGTCTTCAAGGATTTGCTATCCCGCTACTACCAGAGCTTAGATCGCTAGGTTTCAGGTTGAAAATCGATGAAAATAGATATAGGGAGAGAAGGTTTTGTTGAAGGAGGGAGAATGAGGATTCGTTCGTACTGTTTCGTTTATGTTTACTATAACATATATATATTATCACTTATATATATATATTAAGTTACGTTAACTTTTTATATATAAAAAATAATATTATAATAATAATATGACAGTAATAATATAATATTAATAAAAACTTTATTATTAATAATTATCTTATTATTTCTTAGCCACTAAGAAATCTTTATTTCTAAGGTATTTGGCCAACTTCGAGTATCCTAAAATACCTCAGTATTTCTAAAATCAACTTATCCCAATAATCCCATCAATATTTCTAACTAAAACCGCCGTGACATTTTTGGCCTTCAATCGAGTCTCCAGGGTCGCCAAACATGAAAATATTTTTATTTCACAAATAACTCATATTATATCCACGTATTTCTAATAAATTTTCGTAATTTATAAATTACGCTTATTTACTCACTTATAGCAAACTTTAAATTTTATGCTGAAATAGATTAGTAGGATCATAATCCCACTTATTACCTAATTAACTCATAATGTAAGTATAAACTCTAATTATTTACCATTAGACTTATCGGGATATTACACGAAGGTTATGTGCAAAGGGAAATTTTATGGCGTCAAAGATTGAAGCAATTATGGTTGCAAGAAGGAGACAATAATAGCAAATATTTTCATGCTTCCGCAACTACAAGATGAAGAAATAATTTTGTGGCCAAACTTAAAGACCATTCTGGTGCGTGGGTTGACTGGGATAGTGGTTTGGATCAACTTATAGTTTCTTATTTCAATGAACTTTTTTTATCTTCTCAAACAGATTGGAGAGAAGTCACAAGCAGTGTGCAAACTCGTGTATCGTCACAGCAGAATGTCAAGTTATTGCTACCGGTTTCAAATGAGGAGGTTTGCAATGCTTTGTTCCAAATGCATCCGAATAAATTCCCAGGGCCCGACGGTATGACCCCTGGCTTTTTTCAGAAGTGTTGGCCGGTTGTTAAAGATGATATCATCAATACGGTCAAGACATTTTTTCATAATGGGTTTCTTCCTATAGATCTTAACAAAACCATTTTGGTCTTAATTCCTAGAAGAAGAAGCCTATGGATATGGGAGATTTAAGACCAATTACTTTATGCAATGTTGTTTACAAGATTGTGTCCAAAGTGGTTGCTAATAGACTCAAGAGTGTTATGCCGTCCATCATATCCGATACTCAAAGTGCATTTTTATAAGGCTGCTTAATTTCAGATAACATCATGATTGCCTATGATATTATGTATCATTTAAAGAGAAAACAAAGAGGGAGGGATGGTTATATGGCACTTAAACTTGATGTTAGCAAAGCGTATGATAAGCTTGAGTGGGGTTACCTCCGTGCTATGATGGTAAGGATGGGTTTTGATGGTCGTTGGATTAACTTAGTTATGCAATGTGTTTCTTCTGTTTTCTATACCATTTCACACGGGGGGAAGGAGTTGGGGCCCATTGTTGCTCAAAGAGAATTACGTCAAGGTGATCCTTTATCACCATATCTATTTATTCTTTGTGCTGAAGGTTTCTCTAGTTTGTTGCGTAGTTATGAACAAAGTGGTTTACTCACGGGATGTAAAATTGCTCGAGGTGCGCTGGTAATCTCTCATATGCTCTTTGTTGATGATAGCTATATTTACTGTAAGGCCACTGAGGAGGAAGTGTACAATGTAAAGGAGTTGTTGCGTACTTATAAGGTGGCTATGCCCACACATTTTAAGTTAATAATGAATCATAGTGTAGAAGATTGTGAAGAATTCCATCATCTGAAGGAGATCCAAGTTTAGATCTTGGCAATACTCTACGATAGAAAGGAACAAGAGTTAGAGATCTGAACGAAATGAGCCATTATATTCTGCTACCACCACTATAAGGTTTTCTACAACTTTATATGTGTTTATTTTATTGTTTTAGGAAATTCATATTTAGGATGTTAGAATCTAGTCCTATAATCAACATGATGTTAGTAAATTCTGGTAAAATAAGTTCCAACACCACATTGGTTCTTGGCCAATTGGTTAAGAGAGCACTGCCATCTTTTTGGCTAAAAAGATGGCAATGTTCACTTGTGAGGGTTATGGACCCTTGGGTGACTCTTCTCACTTGTATTTGATATATGGATGTTGGAAATACACTACACTTTGGCCAAACAAACTCCTCATTCTATGTTGTGGCCGACCACTACTACCATTTGTGCCAAAAAGGTGGCAGTGGTCGGCCAAGTGGTTTCTGCACCACTTGGTGGATTTTCTCACATGGTTTGACATGTTGTGATGAAAAAGTACTTTTGGTAAAAAATCTCACCCCCATTTGATGTGGCCGACAACTGCCACTCTTTGTGCCACAAAGATGGCAGTAGTTGGCTAGGCTTGTTCCTTGGTGAGAAATAGTCTCTTTCACTTGTGTTTCACTTCTGGGTGTTGAAGAAAAACATTTTGACAAATTTCCTTTGGTATTTAGTGAGTGGCGAGAGCTGCCATCTTCTTGTGGCAGTGCTCTCCGAAAAATTGGAGAGCACTGCCATCTTCATGTGGCAGTGGTCGCATAGGCCATGTTGCACGAGATTGTTCTACAATTTTGATTTTATGTTCAAGTCTAAGCCTTTTATGCCTAAATGAGTTAAGTCCTTATT
The DNA here is from genome assembly GCF_029168945.1 of Cannabis sativa. NCBI lineage: Eukaryota > Viridiplantae > Streptophyta > Magnoliopsida > Rosales > Cannabaceae > Cannabis > Cannabis sativa. The sequence continues at coordinate 49,684,233 of NC_083607.1, read as the reverse complement.
AGTCTCCTTGTCAGATTGAGGTCTCTAGGGTGAAAATACTCGCGCAGGCCCATAAACCCTAGTTTGGGCACACTTTGGTGTGTGAGTCCCAACACCAAATAGTTGGTCAATTTTTTTGAGTCTCCTAGGGATGCCATGGGATCCTCAAGTATGATATCTTAACTCATTTGATATTTGTAAGTCTTGGTCAAAGTTGCAAGGTTGACTTTTTTATTTTTAAAAATTCGGTATAACATATATAGGTATATATACTAGGTTGATGTTATGTGCAATGCATGTATAGTTATTATTTTTCTTTTTTTTAATTAGGTTTAATTAAGTGATTTAAGTGCAATACATGTATGTTTAATTATTTTAAATTAGGTAATGTATTTTTTTTTTCATTTTTAAAATGTGGTTTGAGATTATAATCTTTGAAGATTTTTTTAGCTATTGTGGTTATATTGGTGTGCCTTTTGGATGTAATTATATATATGTATTTTATATGTAGAATAAAACCCAAGTAAGATATTGTGGTGAATCATTATGTGCCCTATTGATTATATATATATATATATATATATGTAACACCCTAACTACCTTAGGCGTATTACGTGATTTTTAAACGTACTGTGCAGCTCGTTGCTAATCAACGAGGTTTATGGAAAAACGTGATTAATTAAAATTTTGCTTTTTAATCAAACTTATAAACCATTTTACAAAAGGCTCGGGATCCCGATTTATAAAATCATTTACAAAAGTTTTCACTGTATAACTATTACATAAAATTAAAAGTCGTCTAACGACCAGTTACAAAATTCAGCCTTGCTGTCCCGAGGATCGTACGCTCCAGGCCTAACCGCCCCGACATGTACAATCTCATAAGCTCGCTCACGGTCCATCAGCTATAGCCTTGCCTTTACCTACACATGAACATAAACTGTGAGTCGACAGACTCAGTAAGAAAAGCATAATAATATCATACATAAAACTAACTGCCGTGTCCAACACGATACTGAGTCCCGCTACTGCCATGTCCAACATGGTACTGAGCCACTACTGCCATGTCCAACATGGTATTGAGTTCTGAACGTTCATAGGGACGGTACTATTGACACGTAACAACCTGATCGGTCGAACCGGTCATACTCCGCCGGGTCATACTCCGGCTGTACCGACGTGTTACTATATCCTCCCGATCGGTCGAACCGGTCATACTCATTGCTGGTCATACTCCGGCTGTACCGACGGGATACGTCAATAGCACGGAACCACCCACCAAATGTCAGCCTGATCGGTCAAACCGGTCATACTCCGGCTGCTGGTCATACTCCAGCCTGTACCGACGTGACAGGGTTGGATGGTTCGAAGCCTAAATACATAACTAATGTAATCTAGCAGGCTTCCTACATGCACGCTAAACATGTAGTCTACATATGCATACTGTTATACTAATCTTACCTGGATTCCGATTTCAGGTGTGCCGGTCAACCTGACTGGAACTGAAGCTGAGCGGCGGACATCGGCTCCTAAACCATAAAAATCACAACGCTATAAGTGACACGCTAAATCACTTCCCGGGGACTAAAACTTGGAACTAAAAGTTTCCCTATCGATAAAAAGCATGGCAATACCCCTAAAAACATAAAAACGAGGAAAACTAGGGTCCCTGAATTTTCCCCAACCGGTAGACCGGTTGCCCAACCGGAATTCCGGTTCTGGAAAATTCAGAACCCTCATCCGGAATTCCGGATGCACAACCGGAATTCCGGTTCCTCGCAGGCAGCCAACTAAAATTCTCATAACTCGACCAATTCAACCCCAATTGGTACCAAACTTTCCAGATCTGTTCTAAACACCCCAAAGAACAAATCTAAGGCCTCAAAACCACCCAGAAAACACATAGAAAATCACTAAAGGGGTATTTTTGGGAAATTCTAAATTCCCGGCCATTCCCGACATTCCCAATGTCTAAAACCCGTCCCCAAAATACTAACATACTAAGTTGTGATTTCTACTGAGCCAAACGCCGAGTTCCAAAATACCGGGCACCGGAAATGCAAAATATGAAAAACTACTGATAACATAATCATGCATTTCTGAATTCCATAAATAACAGTAATAAATTATTTAAATAGCTATAAATAATTTCATAATTAAACATAAACAACTGCTAATTTCCAAATTAACTAAGCGGGCTTTACAATATATATACACACACGTATTTTATATGTAGAATAAAACTCAAGTAAAATATCATGGTGAATTGTTATATTCTCAATTGAGTAGAATTAAACCAATAAAAGTAAAAATGTAGTTAAAAATATCTATATTATTTTAAGTATTTTAAATTTAAATTTAAATTTTCTTATTCAAATTATCTATATAATATTTTAAGTATTTTAAATTTAAATTAAAAATTATTTATATAAAATATCTACATAATTTTTATTTTTATATATATATAATAAAATCATAAAATTAATAATAATAAAAAGAATAATTAACAATTTTGCCCCCTGAACTTTTGACAATACTAATTATGCCCCCTAAAATATAAGGCTTATTAAGAATCCTCCCTGAACTTTTACATTTATAAAAATTTAATCTCTCTGTTAGGTTCCGTCTCATTAAACTGTTTAAATGCTAACGTGTCTTTGTAAATTAGTAATTTTGTCCCCTAAACTTTAACAATATCAAATCCTACCCCCTCACAATAAATGTGAGAGATTAATTTTTTCTTGTAAATCTTAAAAAAAAAAAAAATTAGATCTTAAGAAAAATCATTTTGAATGATTGAGAAAATTAAAAAAGAAATTCAATTTTTTAAACTAATTAAGCGATTTAAAAAATTATTTATGTTTTATTAAAAAATCCATTTAGATAAAAGAAATATATTAAAAATTCAATTTTTGTAAACTAAATTTTATGGGAATAAGTTTGAGTCTATTTTTTCTCTAAAAATTTAGATTTGTTTAAGTAAACATAATATTTTTTTTTAGTTTAAAATTTAGTTCAAAAAAGCTTAGCTTGATTAAATTATTTATTGGTTTTTTAATAATTTTAGTTTGATTTGTTAAGATACTTGTTCATAAATAATATAAATTTAAAAATATTTTTTAGGAATAATTTAGATTTTTTTTTATGTAAACTTAATATTTTTATAGGGTTTTTTTTAACAATTTAATAATTTTTTCAGAAATAATAGAACATTATAAATTTTAAAATTTTTTTTTTTTTTATAAAAATGAGCAAAATTTTTTATTGGTCAAAGTATAGGGAGTAAAGATACTAACTTTTAACGGTAAAAGAAATAGAATTAACAGAATGGATATAATTACGTAAATATTATATTTGATAGAGAAATTTTAATAATCCATATATTTTAGAGGGCAAGATTAAGATGGTAAAAATGTTATTTACTCAAACATTTTGTTAAATAATAGTATATTATATTAAAGTTAATATAGAAAATTAAAAAAAAAATATTTTATTATATATATTGATTGATAATAATAATAATAATAATAATAATAATAATAATAATAATAACGAAAAACACAATCCTTGGGTTTATGAGTGATTTGCATGAAAAATGGCATACTACAATACGTCTTGGGGATGGAGATTTGCAGGGATTTGGTTGCTTACAAAAACTAACCACAGTACCTAATGTCAAGCCTCAATTATGGGAATGTTCATAATTGGGTCCGGACCATATATAATATAATATAATAACATAAATGCAAAATATGTACTAACTGAATATATTTATAAGCTTCTTTTCTTTTCTAGGTAATCCAATCTTCTACTTTTCCTTTAAAAGTTTAGGGTAAAAATGAAAGTTGTCACTAAACTAAACTAACATTACAATAATAATGTTAAAACCAAATCAAAATTAAAAGATTGTTGGCCGTACCGAACGTAACGTGTAAAGATCACAACAAAAAAGGTTATCATTTAGTATAAATTTTTCTAAAAACATAATCCTTTTTTGAGTAAAGTTCATCTCTAATTACAACAACAAAAATTTACTAAATAAAAAGTAATTACTTTGAGTTTTGATTAAAAAAAAAAAAAAGTAACATATTTTAATTTTATCACTGCTATAGTTTTAGTTTACTATTACTAATACTAATAATATATCTGGTCAAATACAAAAGATATTTTTATTAAGGTACTTCCTAAATGTGCAAACAAAATATAATTTTTTTGTAGCGTCTCATTAATACTATTAGTTACAAATCTTTTTAAAAGTAATACACACAAATCTTTTTAAAAGTAATACATGCATAATTAAGTTTTTTGATAGTAAATTTTTTTTTACTAAAAAATTTTATTAGATATTTGTGTAATAGTACTGCCTGATAATTAAATTAAGATGAACACAAAATTAACTAGTAACACAGTCTAATTTGATAATTATAATAAAACCCCCCGTAAGTAAAGTAGAGATATATATATATATATATGATAAATTATGTAGACAGTATATAATTATTTAATAGCTGCAAAATTATCGCATGTTTACACATGGGCAATTAATTAGATGAAGAGAGAAGACAAGAAAAGGAAAGAGATATATATATATATTTTTGAAATGGAGGGATATATAATTAAAATGAAGGGAGTTGTATTGGGTTTTGTGCTGGGCTGAGCTTAAAATCACATGCCATATGACTTTACTTTGAATGAGAATTAAAGAAGTTGCTAAGGTTTAGGCCATCTTTATTTAGAGATCCTATGCTTGCCTGCCTTTAAGTGCATTTCAAGTTCAAGAAAACCGTAGTCTTTGCATAATTATTATTGCATTTTGCATTTGCATAGTAATACATATCCCCATTTGTATGCATATATATATATATACTAGCAAAAAGCTATCTGTATATTAAATTTATGCTAGTTTTTTTTTATGTTAGTTGAAAGTGATACAATTAAAAATTAAAGAAAAATATTATTAATTAATAAGTGAGATTATTATTATATGTATCTAAATATTATAGTTTATAATATTGTCAATTAAAAATGAATACCGAATGCAATATATTAGTATTTAAGAAAGCTTGAATATGTTCTTAAGTTAATCTAAAAGTAAATTAAAAATTGATGTTCCCATACTTAAAGAAACATTACTTAAATGAGTGTAAAATAAAAAGAAAATTAAAAATCAATCTAAATTATTGATACTTGAAGATATCATTTGTCTAAAAATTGTAAATAAGAAAACTAATGATATAGTCATTGATAGATTTCAATCTTCATTTGCTTCGATAGAGACAATAGTGTAATTTTTGTATTTTGCACTTTTCATTCTAGCCGGGTCCGTATATATCTGGATTGTCTATTTTTTCGTTGATAAATTAAATATGGTATTGTCGACAAAGCGGCGGTGTTCCTGCAAACTGTGATGTATTTTCATTTAAAATGATTAGACATGGTCTGTATAGCTTATTTAATTAAAAAAATCAACTTATGAAAGGCATGTAAAACTATTTTATTTTTTAAAAATTACACCTCTGCAGTATATTTCATTAGTTGGGCAGCAGTACACGAAAATATTTTTTCCACAATATCTGCGAACATGACAGCAGATAGGCTCATTGTATTGTCATCAAGTTCAACATATGCTATAGCACTGTAAAATGCATAATAAGATTGTTAGTATCTTTTTTTTATTTTAACTTAATTTCAATAACATCATATGTTTTTTGTAATATACCGTGGTGTAGGAAATCCTTCCTGGTCGCATGTTGACTTGTCACATATAATTTTTTCATTGCGATTGTATAAATCTATTTTTTTTATGACATGCGTCACATGACATGTAATAAAAACTTTGGACAGTATCAGTTATTTTTATTGCCGCCTCAATCCAAAAATATTTTTTCTACATCCAAATCAAATGGTATTAATAATAGTAAGATATTGAAACAAAAGTTTTATAAAGTAAATATTGTAGTAGTCTTTACCTCATTCAGTTGCAGATTTTTTGTTAACTCTGAAATTTGAATGTTAGTCACTATTTCGCTAATATATTTAATTTTGCTTCTAATTTATGAGCACGTGATCAAAAATAATGTTGTAATGTACTCTCTGATTTGTTTTTTTTTTTTTTTTTTTTGCATCTAATGCCTCAGGTTTAATTATGATAAGTTTTGGTGGGTTTTAGTAAATGTTTTTCTTTTTCTGGTTTGCATTAATAGCTAGAACATGAAGAAATTAATAAGATTGACATTCCTTTTGGTCGCAGCATGTACAAAGTAGCATAAATATAATAATGTTTCAAGTTGCTTTTATTTTTATTTAACAGAAGACGAAATTATAAATTTTATGGCTTCTTAATTATACTGTATGTGCTAAAATATAACTTTTTCTTTTAATGAGTGTTTTTATAGGAAAATGGTAATTTTAGAAGAGAAGAAGAGAAGAAGAAGAGAAAAATCGGATGTACAACAGCAAAAATCCAATCGTATTTTTTTGGATTTAATGAGATTTATTTTATTTATTTTATTATATATAAATAAAAAGTGACTCATGAATTTCTCATAAATCATTTTATTTTTAATAATAAATTATTTTATTTTTAATATAAATAAAAAATCACCCATAAATTTCTCAAAAATCAAAAATTCTGTTCTATAAGCACACTTTATATAGAATATATATATATATATATATATATATATATGAAAATTGTTTAGTGAGCTCTCACAACATTTTTTATTACTTTTTTTCATTATATAATAGATTGGTTGTATGGTAACACCAGCAAAAAAAAAAAACCTCATAAATATTTATTTCCTCCCATCTTTCACTCAATAAGATTTGGTTTTCTTTAGGTTACGTTTGGAAAACCACAATGTAATTAGATTTGTGTGTAACTGGAGGTAATTACACAATTTGGCATATTTGTCTGATCATGAAATTATACTATATATGTAATTGGAAGTCATTGAGGGGTTTTAATTACACTCTCCAATTCTCATGCCCCCATGAGAATTGAATGTAATTACACTGTGTAATTACTAAAAACTTTCCATATTAAACATTAGTCACTAAAATATTATTTTCCCATGTAATTACTAACTATTTTGCCAAATAAGATATTAGGAATTCATAGGTAATTACCACCTCATATCCAAACACACCTTGCATTTTAAATTATAGTGTAATTACTAAACTGCATAAATACCACCCTACTAATTACCCTACCTAGTAATTACACAATTACTTCTAAATAACTATCACTCTATTAGTATGTTCTTCTCTCTCCCTTCGTGAATGACTTAATAAAATAAAAGTTGCAAATTTCTACCATTGCTATTAAAATAGGGAAGAAAATATAATAGAAAAATTTGAAAATCTTGCCTATAAATCATGTACTTAGGTTGACATTTATAAGAGAAAGATAAATAAACCAATCCTAAGAAAGATTTTAAAATCTGGTGAGATAAATAAAAAATTATAAAAAAAAAAATATATTTTAAGTTAATTAGTGATGGTTATTTTGGTTTATTTTTATTGCAGATGATGATTGAGGTATGGTCAATAAAAAAAAAAAAAAAAAAAAAAAAAAAAACAGTCATAACAAAAAAAAAAATTGTGACTAAAAAAAAATTACTTGTGACTAAATATAGTATTTAGATACATACGTTACATTGTCTAATTAGGCAAGCTCAGCCTATGTCATAGCTTGGCACTATATCACCTAATCATGTGTATTTATATATCATATTGCCTAATCAGGCAAACTAATTTCACAATTTAAAATCCATTCATCATATCACCTAATCAGGTGAAGTACGTTGTATGTCACATTCATATTATTACTGTCTAATCAAACAGACGGTGATCACAAAACCTGTCATGCTATGTGGTTCATTATACTTTTCTTACCTCAAGTTCTAGTTCAGGTATGTTAGCCGACCTGCTTGGAATACGATCGATGATCCCAGGCCCTATGTCATAACAATAATAAACTAATAAGTTTTTATATCAAAGCACTACTTAACAGTTGTAAAGGACAACTTAGGGTTTTCTACCGAATCCTTAGCTCAAATATACTAAAATAAAACTTATGTTTGAGCTTTAAAACATGCAGCATATGGTAGAGCTCGTTTCAAGCTTCAAAACAGTATATAAAACGTCTAAATTGGACAACCGAGTGCAAAGTTATGGCAAGAATACGATTCCCTAGTTCTCATGACTGTCCAAAACCGGTTAACCACTTCTACCAGAACCGTTGACCGGTTGGTCAGGGGCAAAAAGTGTAATTTTTTAATTTTATGCACTCACTAAAATGCTACTGAAATCTGTTCAAACCACCCCAAACTTTATAGGGCATATATGTACTATACATACTACCATACTTACGAAATAGAATTAAAAATCGAGCCCTTAATTGGCAAACGCCACTAGTATTCGAAGTTAAGATATAAAAAGTTCCAAACTCAATTTCTAACCTAAAATCACCTTAATTTTAGCAAGAAAATATCGAAACTAGTCTCATGACTACCCGAGAACAATCCTATAAGGTTAGAACCTTCATAACTATCCTAATTCACAAAATCCCGATACAAAACCAATACTTTATAACTTAAAACGAAATTAAATCTTATCTTAAGCTTTCCCGCTCTATGAAGTTGCTGTATCGCTACTACCAGAACTTAGATTACTAGGTTTCAGGTTAAAAATTGAAGAAAATATATAAAGGGAGGGTTTCGTCGAAAGAGGTGGAAGGTTTCGTTTTGTTTTCATTTTACTACTGATAACTTATAACATATAATATATATTAAACTTATCGATTGATAAGTTTATAAAAATAATATTATGATAATAATATAATAATTAATAATATATTAATAAAAATTTCATTATTCATAATTATCTTATCATTTCTTAGCTATTAAGAAATCTTTACTTCTAGGGCGCTAAGTCAAATCTCACATACTCATAATTATCCCAATGCATATATTATCAACTTATCATAATATTCTCATCAATTCTATCAATTAAACCTCTTATGACATATCTAGCCCTCGATCGAGTCTTCAAGGTCGCTAAACCTGAAAATATTTTTAATTTATTCCACATATAGCTCATATTACTTTCACACATGCTATATAAATCTCCATAATTTATCAATTACGCTTATTTACTCACTTATAGCAAATTTAAAATTTATGTTGAACTAGATTAGTAAGATTATAATTTCACTTATTACTTAATTAACCCAAAATATAAAGATAAATCCTAATTATTTACCATTAGACTTATTAAGATATTGCACTAAATATTCACAAAATATGAAAAACTAGGGTCTTAAAACTACTAAAACTGGTAAACTAGATTCCAAAATGGTAAACCATTTTTCTAGGTTCTACTTGGGAAACCAGTTAACCATTTCTCGTAAACCCAAAGAATCTCGAATCTAGCTCAAGACTTCCCCAAATCGTACCAAGTTCTCCAAAACAGCTAATTCAACATCCATAGATATATTCCAACCAACATCAGTAATAAAAGCACATAAAAATGAAATCTACCATTAAAGAGCAAAATTTGAGCTTAAAGGCTCAAACAATGTCTAAGCTCATCAACAACCACACAACCACCTTAGAATCAGCTAAAATAATCCAAAAGTGACCACAAAATCAAGTTATAACTCAATTCAAAACTAATAGCAGCAAAAACTCAAACTTGCATGCAAACCTAGCTTTAGAACTTGGAAAGTCAATGAGAAAGAAGAAGAACAAGCTTACATTTGATCTCTAATCTTCCAAAATTCTAAGAATTCTCATCTAAAACCCCTCTATATTGCTGATAGAAATGATGAAGAAAGTTGACTTCTTTGGTTGTAGGTGGTGGCCGTACAAGGAAAGAGAAAGAGAAAGACTTAGGTTTTTCTCCAAATTTTCATTTTGAGCTTAAAGGAAATTAAACTTAAAGTAATTAACTAATATCATTAAAATCAGATATAATTATCTAAAGATAATCCCAAATAATTTCACTAAAAGAAAAAATTAAGGTAAAATTATTAATTTAACCTCTTTCTTCACCATGATGTAATCAACACACTTAGGGGTGAAAATGGTCTTAATCAATAACCTTGGATACTCCTAACATTTCAACTGTATAACTATATTGCCCTGCTATTTCTAAAGTACCAAACCATATATAAGTGACTATACAGGCCATATTGATCTGGAACTGGACCGGTTAGATGTAACACTATATTTTTACATGGAAACCTAGATAAATAGATTATGATGCACCAACTACAGGATTTTGTATAGAAAGGAGAAGAAGAAAAAAATTCCTTAGTAAAAAAGTCTCTCTATGGCTTGAAATAGTCTCCTAGAAAGTGATATTTCAAGTTTGATAAATTCATGTTGAAACAAAGGTTTACAAGGTCAAAACATGACATTGTGTCTACTATAAGGTTTTAGAAGATAATAATTTCATATGCTTGTTAATTTAAATGATATGTTAATCTCTTACAAGCACAAACATGAGGTAGACAAACTAAGGGAAATGTTGAGTATTGAATTTGATATGAAGTATCTTGAGGAAGCATTAAAGATTTAGGGCATGGAAATCAAAAGAGACAAAAAGAATTTCACTCTGAAATTGACACAAGCTTCATATGTCAAAAAGGTGGTGGAGTTATTTGAGAAGAAATAAGCCAAAGATGTGAATGCTCCCATTGGTGCACACTTCAAGCTGAGATCATTGACTAAAGAAAAAGCTAAACTAGAAGAGAAGAAAATGATTGGTGCTCCCCTACTCTAATGTTGTAGACAACATCATGTATGCCATGATTTGAACAAGGCCAAATTTTGCCTATGGTTTGACTTGAGCATTGGAAAATTGTCAATTGGCAGCTAAGGTACATGAAGGGATCTACAAACCTGCTTATTAGCTACAAAAGACAAGAGCAGGGAAATTGTGATTCGAATTTTGGTGGAGATCTTTACAAGAGAAGATCTCTAACTAGTTATATTTTTACAATTGGAGGAAATGTGGTTAGTTGAAAATCAAACTTCCAACATGTTGTTAAACTTTCAACCACTAAAGATGAATACATTGCTCTTACTGAAGTTGTTAAAGAAGCTATATGGCTAAAATGAATCATGATAGAGCTGTGTTTTGAACAAAATGAAGTGAATGTGCATTGTGATTCCGAAAGTGCAATTCGCTTATCTAAGAATTTTGTGTTTTATGAAAGGACAAAACACATCGACAAGCTTCATTTCCTAAGGTCCATTGTCAACAAAGGACTATTCAAGGTGGTGAAAATCCACATTGATATAAACTCTGGTGATCTATTGACTAAGGTGATACCAGTTAGTAAGTTTATGCTCTATTGGACTTACTTGGTATCAAGACATGATTCCTAGAGCCTCTAAGTCAAGTTCCTAAATACATCAAGGGCTACAATTGAAAAAATTAGGAACCAAGGTGGAGAATTGTGAAGTCTGGTTCTTATTTTTCAGCCTATCAAAGACATTCCCTTGGATTGCTGACATGGCATCAAGAAGTTAAAATAGTAACATGGCATTAAGCCAACTGTTTTAACTGTCCAAGACTTAAGCTAATATAATTAGTTAATTCTATTGTCCTTCTCTTCTCTCTCCCCCGCTACCAAATTAGGAGCCTATATAAACTTACCTAGAATGATCAATTACTAAGTTAAACAAATTGATGTACAAAGCTAGTTATGAAACCAGGCTGAGAGCTGGTGAATTGAGAGAATTTGTAGGTTTGTTGCTCGAATGAGATGAAACCAGATAGTGTAATCTTTGTTTGAGTGTGTAACTGTTAGGTGTGTGTCCTAAAAGTATGTAAAGATATTTATTAGTTTCACTTGAACAAATAAATACAATGGTTTATTATTATACTTAAATTGTTAAATTACTAATTGAATAATTTATGTAAATATTAAAAAATTCCATATTCATTATTGAGAATGTGATCTTGTATTACTATGAGAGAATGAAGATCACATGAATGAATAAAATAGTCAAAAATTAATTAATATTTTGAAATTCTTAAATTGGGATTGTAAGTGCATTTACTAAGTATCATGTTGGTACAAATAATCTAGATTTAAATTATCAATGTGGTTAAACATCTCGATAAAAGTATTTTATATAATACTATTATATTTGACAAGGACCGATGTGAATCAAAGTCTTTATACAAAATCCATTTACTAATAAAGGCTAGTATTCATATCTTAACAGGTGATTATTTATAGATCAGCTTAAATTCTGAGTGTTCATGAACTCCTGTTCAAGTTAATTGAATTTTTAATTTATTTGTTAAGGTCTCTCTCAAGAATAAGGCTAATGACTTTTGTTTTAGGGATTTAAGGGCAAATACCATTTTGGACCCTCTATTTTACAAAAGTTACCAATTGGACCTTGTGTTTTGTTAAATGACAAAATGGACCCTGTATTTTCTAAAATAGTACAAATAGGACCCTGAATTAATTTTTTGTCAAAATAACGTTTAATTATAATCCGATCTAAAAGTGTTATGACAAAACTGTTTACATTTTTTTGTATCTGTTCGTATTAAGCATTGTCTTCAAGTTGGTTGTATTAAAAAAAAAAAGTTGTTAAAAATTAAGCTCAGGGTCCTATTTTTACTATTTTAGAAAATACAGGGTCCATTTTGTCATTTAACAAAACACAGGGTTCAATCTGTAACTTTTGCAAAACACAGGGTCCAAAATAGTATTTACCTGAGATTTAATTACATGGATGAGTGAAAACATGAATTAACAAAAAGGAATCCAATCCTTCTTAACATATTATGTATTTTCTCTCTTAAGGGTTAATCTTAGTACTGAATGATTTTGAGCTTAAATATATAATAAGATTATAGATCAATTATTCACAGGTGAAGTAATAGTACTTGAGGAATAAAAAGTAAAGGGAAATTTCAATTTTTGCCCTTAATAATACAAGCCATATCAAAATTTATACCCTTCCTTAATTTGTACAAATTTAGTCCATTAATTACATGAACTTCCCATTTTACCCCTTTTTTTTTAAGAAAAAAAAAAAAAACTAAAATCTGAAATTGATATTTCTCTCTTTCTTCCCTCTTCCCTCTCTCTCATGCACCACTCTCTCTCTCTAGAAAAAAACTGAAAAATTTATCAAAAAATTTCCCTCTATCCGTCCCACTCTCTTTATTCCCTGTTGAATGGTTGTTTTCTCGGTGGGTGTTGGTGGAAAACCGAAGCACAACTCAATATCACTCAAGAATCTTACACCATTATAATGGGTAAGTTGTATTTTAAGCATTTTGTTTGACTTTATGTAGTTTAAAATTGTTATATGTGTGTTTATTGTTGGAACTGCTGTTTTTTGGTCTGAAATTGTTGAGATCTGGCATCCGGTTTTCGCCGAATGCAGGTTTTCCAGAGTTATCGATGATATATCGATACTATGTCGATAGTTTGTCGATGATTACAAAAGGAAAGGTCAGTGACGACCATTATCGACGTTATGTCGACATAATGTCGACATGTTGTCGACATCATGCAACCAACATGGTATTTACTATTTGTCGATATTTTGTCGACAGTTGTCGACAGAATGTCGACAACAAGCATTTTTCTTTTTTTTTTAGAAGTTGTCGATGTTTTGTCGACATGATGTCGACAAAATATCGATGCAAATAAAAAAAACCGTGAATAAAACATAAACATAACATAACATTAACATTAAATAAAGTTCATTAAAAACATAAAATAACATAAAAAAAAACATAAAAAAAAAAACAGAAAATAAAGTTCATAAAAAAAAACAAACATTAAATAAAACTCACCACAAGCCATAACATAAGAAATTATTTTTTTTTTAAATTCTTTGGCTTGTGGGTGAGCCTTGCAATACTTGCATAATGTTCCAGGCTTCACCGGTTTACCGTTAAAGATGCCTAGTTTGCAACGATGGCATCCTTCGGGGAACCCTGGTGGTGGAGCCGGCCATACACCAGTTTTGCAAAAATGAGCTTCAAGTTGCCTGAACCTGAACTCGTTCCCACATCATTCTCTTTCGAAAGCTCTTTGGGCGTCAAAAACTTTCTGCATTTCAGGAGTAACTATGCCAACATCAGGCTCCTGCTTCAGCTCTTCAGGAGCTAAGATGGGAAATTTGCCGTTCTTTCTTGGGGCCATATTTAGAACTTAAGAATAAGAGAAATTTTTAAGAGTAAGAAAGAAGTAGAAGACAAGAGCACTTATGAATAAGAAAGGGATTTGCTTTTATAGAGCAGTAAACATGTTGGGAATGTATGAAAATTTAATGGTCATTAAATGTGTAACTGTACAGGGAAAACGCATGAAATGGTGTATTTGTCGACTGAATGTCGATACTATGTCGACATGATGTCGACAACATGCCAATTTAGTGTCACTGCTAACACATTTGTCGATGCCATGTCGACGTCATGTCGACATGTTGTCGATAGGACACGTGTCTGACATGAAACGTATCAGTTGGGAAGGGTTGTTGGGAACGTAGGTAAAATTTATTAACATTAAATGTGGAACCGTTGTTAATTGTCGATTGAATGTCGATGGTATGTCGATATTATGTCGATGGCGAGCATGCTTGGTGTGGTTGTCGACTGTATGTCGATAGTATGTCGACACAATGTCGACAATCAGTGCCCTTATTTCTGCTGTTGTGATTATCGACATTATGTCTATTGATATCGATGGGATGTCGATTTTTATTTTTTTTTTGGGTGTTTTTTCCTTTACTCACCTTGTTTTTTTTGGTTTGCAATTGCAGGAGACAAAGTGTTCCTTGTTGTATCGTACGATGGTGTTTGGTTATGTGAGAATTATAATTGGATCTACAAAGCAAATAGCAGCTTGACGTTGACAGTTACAACCTAGACAACCCTACAAGAACTGCGACAAATTTTATATGAAGAGTTGGAAGTTGATCCGGTAGCGTATGATTTAAAGTTGGAGATTTGTTCCTTGTACATGAAGGGAAAAATGGTTGCGCCAGAGGTTATTAAGAGAGAACGCCAACTGAGAACGTTTTTAGAGATGAGGGCAACAATGTCAAATACAGAGTTTATGCCATTATTCGTGACCAAGGTGAGAAAAGTTGGGAATTCGGAGCCTACGCCGCCTACTAATCCTCTCTCGGAGTGTGGTAGGGTCTTACGTTCCCGAAACAGATGTTGGGATTGGTGTGAATGAGGAGGTTCCGGCCAATTTAGAGGTTCCGACCAATTTAGAGGTTCCGACCAATGTAGGGCAAGAACAAGAAGCGACAGGATTTCATCAGTTTGAAGAGTTCGATACACCCTTCTACAATAACGATCCTATTGTAGATTTGAATATGGACGATGAACATGATTTAGCAGTCGATGAACCCGTAGCGGGACCATTGTTGAGGTTAGAGTGTGTACCGAGTAACCAAGGTACACAGCGAGAACGACAACCTCGTAGTGAAAATCGCACTACACCTGGAACTAGCGATAGTCGACCGGGCGGGCGAAGAACATGCTCGTCATGCAACGTTCTCAACGTTCTCCTCTTTTGAAGTTTGTACCAAGTTCAAAGCTCCCATGTGGACAAAGGAAGATATAATGGAAAATCATGAGCTAACTACTTGTTTACAAAGTAAGGAAGCAGGGGTGATAGAGCTTGGTAATTTTTATGAAAACAAGGAAGAACTGAGACAAGTAGTGGGTAGGTTTGCACTTAATAACAATTTCGAGTGGATGGTGAAGAAGTCATCCCCTGATGTGTTGTACGTTACATGCAAGGCTCCAGATTGTAAATGGAGATTGAGGGGGAGGAAGAAGATGCATTCTGACAACTTTGAGGTCACTGTATTTCACAATGAACACACATGTAACTTGAATGCGAGACGTTCAGATCACCGTCAAGCAGCACCATGGGTAGTTGGCCACCTTATTAAGGGGAAGTACACCCAAGACGGAACTAAGTACAAGGCTAAAGACATACAGAGGGACATGTTTGACAACTACGGTATCAGTATGAGTTATGTGAAGGCGTGGAGGTGCAGGGAGATGGGACTTACGTATGCTAGGGGTACGCCTGAGTTTTCATACATGAAGCTTCCTGGGTACTTGTACATGCCGGGAACGAAGAATCCAGGTACCATTACTGACTTGTACTTAGAGGATGAGCGGTTCAAGTACTGTTTTATATCACTCGGTGCATGTAGAAGGGGCTTTTCTTTTTGTCGTCCTGTTTTGAGTATCGATGGCACCTTCTTGAAGACGAAGTACGGCGGTATAATGTTAGTTGCTGTGGCATACGATGCAAACAACCAATTGTTGCCGGTTGCTTATGGTATCGTTGACAGTGAGAATAACGACTCCTGGACGTATTTCTTACAGAAGTTGAGGGTAGCAATTGGCGTGGTTGAGAACTTAGTGTTTGTGTCATATACGCATCAAAGCATTGATCATGCTGTTGAACTCGTTTTTCCCGAAGCAGTCCACTGTGCATGCTATCACCACATTGTTATGAACGTGAACGCAAAATTCAAGACTGATGCTTTTCACAACCAAATATATAATGTTGCTTACGCATGGTCGAAGACTGAATGCGATAGAGAGTTCGAGAAGCTTAGAAAGATGAATCCGGCCATTGCTGCATATGTGGAGAGTATAGGGTTTAAGAAGTGGGCTCACCCTTATTGTTTGGGCGATAGATACAACATCATGACGAGCAACGCTGCTGAAAGCTTCAATAGTGTCACAGAAGAGTTCAGGAAATATCCAATAACTACTTTGGTTGAATTTATCAGGTTCACACTCCAATCGTGGTTCGCTGATCGCCTCGAAAATGCTGACAAATGTGCGACCCCTTTGGCCACGCTCTTCGAAAAAAACTTGGCAAAAATTCATGAAAATGCAAGGTACAGGCGCGTCCAACGAAATGGAGCCAATTTGTATAACATTGGTAGGGGACCTAACGGTGAAAGAGGTGGTGATGTGAATCTAGTTGAAAGAACATGCACCTGCGGCGTGTTCACGTTATTGAAACTCCCTTGCCTTCATGCATGTGCCGCGGCATTTAAAACGAACACAAGTATGTACACGCTTTGCTCACCTTATTATTCAAAAGAAACGTGGAGGAAGATTTACGATGATACCATCAATCTTGCTGGTGACGAGGATGATTGAGTTCTCCCAGAACACATCAAGAATATGAAAGTTGGGGTACCTGTGGAAAAGAAGCCTGTAGGTCGTCCAAGAAAAAGCAACGCTGGAAGAAGACGGGAGAACCGTTTCCCGTCTGGTGATAAAAAAGGTTCTGTACCACGAAACCGCAACGCCGTGGCGATTCGAGGCCACAACAGAGCAACATGCAAAGCCCGCATCTGAGGCGTCTTGTACGTATTCGTTGGGAAATTTGATATATTGTAATGATGCATATTTTGTCATAGTTATTTTTGTTGAGGTTGAATATTTTTCAAATATTTTAATTATTTTTAGGTTTAATAGTTATTTTTGTTGAATAATATTGACAATTTATATTTGAAACCACGAATAATTATCAAAATTTGAACGAAAAGAAAATCTATATATACATAACTGTAATGTTAATTACACAAAATATACAATGTCCCAATAATTACACATATAATCAGCCGACATTTTGGTAAAATAAATCGACACACCACCGTTGACGAAACATATGTTGGGTTTTATGCCCTAAATAAAACTCATTTCATATAATCAGATTTACTCATTAATAAAGATCAGAAATAACATTTTATGTTGCATGGTTCACATGATTTATTTCATGATTATATGTATATAATGTATGAATTCTTTTTAAGTCCAGAACATATGAGTTGGTTAAAGATTATAGTGTTGTCAGCACAGTGGAATATAATCTTTATTATATGTTCAAAAGTAGATTCCCTGATTTGTCAGAACACTGGATTTAGACTGACATGGTATAATCAGCGATAGGTATTCTTACACCTTGGAAAAGTGTTATGTCCTTTCCAGGACATTGGCAAAGTTTACCAGTATCGGATGCATGGAGTATGCATTGGAATGGACCGATATTGAACTTTGAATTAGATTTTGAAACTTACCGTAAATATCTATTCAATTCAATATCATAAGTTGATCCTAGATCACATGATCGAAATCCTGATATGGTTAGGCTCAATTTCAAGAGTATTATTCGTGTTCTTTGATTTGTTAGTTAAGCCTAATCTTTAGTCTGGGCAATACGTACATTTTGGGAACACGGTAGTACAATTGAGTGGGGGAGCGCTAACATAAATATGGAATCTATAGCTTCTATTTGGCAAATAGAAGTAAAGGATGATTTCCTTCGAGCTTAACCAAACGAAGATAAATGGTGGAGATCTCATTTCACTTAGGTGAAATATCATTTATACAGGGTTAAGTGTTTTAAGGATAAAATACATTGTAGGGTGTTACGGTAATTTAATCCCTATACAGTGTAAATCATCTATATAGAGGATCATTGATCACATTAGGGTTATAACAATGGATAACTAATGACGTGTCTATATCGTGGAACATATAGAGCGTTTCTATATGACTGAGAGTGCAATTCCAAGTTCTAAGTGTGGATTCAATGAGGAATTAATAAGTTAGGGAATTTACTTGGTAAATTCGGTTCGACTTATTGGAAGCTCGGTTATATAGACCCATGGTCCCCATACTAGTTGAGGCCATACTGCTTGTAAGACTCAGTTAATTGATTTTAATTAATCAATTATAATTCTAAAAGTTAGATTATGTCTACTTTATGAATTCTCACAGTTTTAAGGATGAAATCGTAGAGAAAAGGGTTTCTAGGTTTAATTATTAATTAAGAGACTTTGCATGTCTAATTAATAATTATTTTAAATGACAATATTATTTAATAATCTATTTTAGTTATTAAATAATTAGTTTTGGCATTTAAATGATTAGAATTGGAAAAATGGCATTTTTGGAGAAATAGAAATAAAATTGAGGAAACTGCAAAATCCAAGTGAGGCCCATTTCCCTCTATGGCCGAGCACTCCCTTTGTGTTTCCCAATTATTATTTTTATTTTTTAATTTCCATGTAATTGCTAATCAAAGCCTAGCTATAATAGGAAAGTGGTGGATCACACTAAATAAGGCAGTTAATTGATTACACAGTAATTAAGGAAACTGTTTTATTTGGAAAGTTGTGCTCTCCCTTTTCCCTATATAAAGCAACCTTGCTCTCTTCTCTTGTATGGATGAAAAGCCACGAAATTAAGAGAGAAAAATAGAGAGAAATTTCGAAATCCTTGTGAGATGAGTAGTGCCCACACACATCAAGTGGTATCTCAATCATAGTATGGAAGACTATGGAATTTCTGCATCAAAGAAGGAGAAAAGAAGATCCAGGTTCAGATCTTGGTGATGCTCTGCTACAGAAAGGAATCAAGGGCTAGAGATCTGAACGGAAGGAGTCATATTATTCCGCTGCACCCACTGTAAGGTTTTCTAACTTTATATGTGTTTATTTTCATTGTTTTAGAATTCATATTAGGTTGTTAATCCAACATACTTGTTAGTAAATCTAGATCCTGGTAAAATAATTTCCAACAACTGGCACCAGAGCCATGGTAATGATTTACTTTCATGTAATATGAATTAAAACGATGATTGCATGTTTCTGTGTTGATTTGGATGGCTTCATGTTGGTTTATGTGTTGTATGATGAATGTTGATGTTGTACAGTTTCGTTTTCCATGAAAAATATTTTTTCAATTTTTGAAAATATTTTATTTGGATTCCTTGTGAAAAATTAAGCAATTTTGTTTTTTACGGAACTCGATTCCGATAAAAATTGAGAAAGATATGAATTTTGGAAGTTTGGAAATCATGGTTGCTGCATGCAGCCTATCCTGGCAGTTCCCTACACATTGCGAATTTTTGAGGTTTTTTCCCCAAAAATCCAATTTTTCCATGGGATTGTTTCCCAAAATTCATTTTTCCAATTTTAAATATTTCTAAATTGAAATGTTTCCAATTTTAAATATTTTCAATTTGGAATTTTTCCAATTTTAAATATTTCTATTTTGGATTGTTTCCAATTTTTAAATATTTCCTATTATGGTCAGATTTAAAAATTTGTTAACTTCTACCTCAGATCACCGACCGTTGTGTCTGTTCTCTGATGGTCTGGGGGAGAAGACCCGAAGAAGCTTTAAGTTTGAAGAAGCCTGGACTAGGGATGATCGCAGCAAACTGGTGGTTGATTCTGCGTGGAATTCGGTTATCTTCCCTTGGGCTCCTGCTAGGATCTTCAAGAAAATTGGGGCGACTCGAGTAGCCCTTATGCATTGGAATAGATCCCAGTTTGGTAAACTGGACACCCTCATTCGGGACCTGGAACGTAAACTTGACCTTATTCAGAGTTCGCCCGTGGGTTCTAGGCAGTGGGAAACTGAAAGAAATTTGCGCGCTTCCCTTAACGAAGCCCGTATGAGGAAGGAGGTGTATTGGAAGCAGCGAGCCAGGGTCTCTTGGCTAAAGGAAGGGGATAAGTGTTCAAAATTTTTCTTCCTATCCGCTTCCATAAAAGGGCGAAGGAATGCCATTGACAGCATCCTGAATAAAGACAATGTGTGGATTTCGAAAAGGGAGCTTGTTGGGGCTGAATTTTTGGAGTTCTTCCAAGGCATCTTCTCCGGATCGGACACTGGAATGGCGCCTAATTGCAACAAATTAGTCCGAGAAGGTTTGTCTTCGGAAGACCAGGCTGATCTTATTAGAAGACCCTCTCTTCAGGAAGTTAGAACTACTTTGTTTGCTATGAGTAGTAACAAAGCCCCGGGCCCGGATGGGATGTCTGTTCTTTTCTTTAAACACTACTGGGATTCTGTTGGGGCTGACTTCTGCGAAGCGGTTGCCGACTTTTTCCAAACAGGTCGTATGCATAAAGGTGTTAATACTACAAATATTATCCTGATTCCTAAGGTTCAAAATCCGAAGAGACCTAACCACTTTCGCCCTATATCTCTCTGTAATGTGGTGTATAAGGTTATATCCAAGATCATTGCCAATCGGATCAAACCACTTTTACCTAAGTTTATCTGCCCCACCCAAGCTGCTTTCGTTCCTGGAAGGAATATTCAAGATAATAACGTGATAGCCCAGGAAATTATCCATTCCTTCAATAGGAAGAAAGGTAGAAAGGGTTTTTTGCCATAAAGATTGACCTAATGAAGGCGTATGATAGATTGAGTTGGGGATTCATAGATCATGTCTTGTCCTGCTTTAACGTCTCCCTTGAGTTTCGGCATTGGGTCTCCCAGTGCATTACTACTACCTCTCTCAACATTTGTCTTAATGGGGGCCCTGTTGGCAAGATTACCCCCTCATGCGGCCTCCGGCAAGGTGACCCCTTATCTCCCTATCTCTTTATCTGGGCGGCTGAAATTCTATCTCGGATTCTGGAAAATGCCCAAAATTTGGGGATTATTAAGGGGATCAGGCTGAGTAGGGGGGGCCCTCTTCTTTCTCACATCTTTTTTGCTGATGATCTCATTCTAGTTGGAAAAGCCAATGTGGAGGAGGCCAAGGGGTTCTGGGACTGTTTGGAGAAATTCTGCTCTTGGTCAGGACAAAAAGTGAATAAATTGAAGTCCTCTATTTTCTTTAGTAAGAATACTCCTAATAATATGAAACAGAGGATAAGGGAGCTGTTGGGGTTAAGTTCGCCAGAGGGTAATGTTAATTATTTAGGGCTTCCTCTCTTCAGAGCAAAACACAAGGATGCAGATTTCAACTTTATTCTGGATAACCTGACCACCACTGCATGGTTGGAAAGCCAAAACTCTTTCAAAAGCGGGGCGTGCAACTCTTATCAAATCGGTGGGTTTAGCTCTTCCTTTGTATGCTATGCAAACTACCAAACTTTCTAATCGACTGGCCAGGAAGATTGACGGAATGGTGCGTGACTTCTGGTGGGGTTCTGAAAAGGGTAATAGAGGAATTCACCTTAAAGCTTGGGACAAACTCTGTATCCCCAAGTCTCTGGGGGGTCTGGGCTTCCGTAAATCCAAAGAAATGAACCAAGCCTTCCTCGCTAAGTGGGGGTGGCAGCTTCTGACTGGGAACCAGTCTTTATGTTGTCGTATCCTTGAGGCCAAATATCTTAAAGGAAGGTCTTTTCTAGATTGTGCTCCGAAAGCCTCGGACTCCTGGTTCTGGAAGAATGTTACTAAGTCAAGAGACGTCATTCGTAAGGGGGCTTGTAAACGTGTGGGTGATGGCCAGGATACAAACATTTGGTTGGATCCTTGGATTGCGCATCTAAAGGGGTTCACCCCCCATCCAAGTGGGCGGGACATGATTAGAGAGACTAAGGTAGCTGAGCTCTTGTTACAAAATGGTGGATGGAACTTCCAGCTGCTCCACCAGTTGTTTAATCGAGAAACGATCTCTGGTATCCTCAGTGAAGGTGTCCCTATTGGCCGGGGTAAGGATAGCTGGGTCTGGACCTTAGAAAATAATGGTAGGTTCACCTGCAAATCTGCCTATTTGGCCCAAACCATGGATAATTCCGTCCTTCCAGAGGTTGCTCCCTCTTTGTGGAACAAGCTTTGGAATAGTAAAATCCCAGAAAGACTCAAAGTCCTTTGGTGGTGCATTCTGTCTAAGGCTCTCCCAGTTCGTTCTGTGTTAGGTAGAACGTTCCCTGTTGAGGACGAGAGCTGCCCCCTGTGCGGAGCAGAAAGTGAAACTTTGGAGCATTTATTTCTCTCTTGTAATGTTGCCTTCCACCTATGGCGATCTTCTCCTTGGGGTATTTTCCCCATCTGTGATACGGGTATAAGAATGTGGGATTGGGTTAAGTTCTTATGGGAGCTCAAAAACAAAGGCATTAATGAACAGAAAATCTTTTTATATGCTTCGCTCACCATTGACACCATCTGGCGGACAAGAAATGAAAAGGTACATAATAATAGTCCGGTAGATATCTTTAAATGTATTGACGCTGTTCGTTTTTCTTTTGCAGATCATCATGCTTACTTGCTCCCTTGTCCAACCCGATGCCTGACGGATTCATGGAGTCCACCCCCACAGGATTGGTTGAAGCTCAACTGTGACGTTAGGGTGGGGATGGATAGCATGTGCGCTGCAGTGGTTGCAAGGGATCACGTCGGCAAGGTGATCTGGGTATCTACAAAAAGGCTTGATTTTTCTAGTGCTCTCTGTGGAGAAGCGGCGGCCTGCTGTTTGGCCTTAGAGGAGGCAAAAGCTCGCGGTATTCAGTACCTTATAGTGGAGAGTGATTCGAGGGTGGTAATCGACGTCCTTAATGGGAAGGAGTCCCGTTGGGAGATTGATAACTACGCCTCATTTTGTAAAACCATCTCCACCTCTTTTATTGATTGTAATTTTCATTTCGTTCGTAGACAGTGTAATTTTATGGCCCATAATGTGGCTAACTGGGCTTTTTCCAATCAGAGGTTTGGCTCTGTGCCGATTTCCTCTTTGCCTGAAATTATATGTTGTAATGACCGGGAGGTCTAACTTTTCCTAATCTAATATAAGTACGCTTTTCTTCAAAAAAAAAAAAAAGTTCTTTAATATTTATTTATTATTTAATTATAAGATTAGATATTTTGATATTTAAGATATTTTAAATTAAAAGATAACTTTGTCTTTTTATTTAAAATATTATATTAAAATTATCTTATATGGCAAATTAAATAATTAATAAATTTGAAATTAACATAGATATTTTTATAGATATACTTATCATAATGTTTTCAAATTCAAATATTTGTTATTTTGTTAAATATTTAATTATTTATAAATTATAAGTATAAAAATGATATTTTTTCTATATATCATTTTTTTCCTTATTAGAAATTTATAAATCATATCTTAAATATTTAAATAACATATATATTTTTGTAGAGATTTGAATATTGCTTAATTTGAGATATTTTGACATATAATTATGGTAATTATTATTTAACCAAATCTATTTTAAAATTGGTTTATTTTATTAAATTATAAGATCTGAAAGTGATATTGGAGATTCTTTCCTTTTATATCATTGATCTTATTAGATATTTAATTTAATTTGATTCAAATAAACCTAGATATTTTAAAATTAGTTTCCTTCATTTGGTTAGTTTAAGAATAATAATTTAATTATATTAATATCTTGATTCACATCTGTTACATGGACAATGTTTGTTTATTTATATTGTTTATTCAAAACTTTTTAACAAACCTATTATTTATCTGATCTAAATTGCTATGATTAACTTGGTGACAGATCCAATGATCTGATTTTAATCATAGTCCAATTGACGATAGATCTTATAAATAATTTGTAACAGGTAAATTTTGTACTTCTTTCATCTGTGTAAACCTAGTAACATGATAGGGTCCATCCAAATCATTTGACCTGTGTGAGCCTATATGTTTGCTTTTGGGCTTAGATGCATATAGGGAGCCCATTTAAGTTTTTACTAAGTAAATGGACTAGGTTGCTAAAATAAATTTTGACATAAGGAAATTTATTTAGGCCCAATTAGATTTGGGCTTATTCAATGAATAACAATTGTTTATTTTAAGGTTAAATTCCTCTCTTTTGGGCCTTGTGTGAGAGTTGGGGGCCATAGAAGTGGGTACGACATACTGAACCCAGCTCCCCCTCACATGAACTACCCCAATTGTGAAGGCCCATTTGCCTTATTTAAATAATTGTATTAGGTTAATTATATTAGTCTAACCTAATTAAAATTGAATTAGCAACATAATTAACTTTTAAAATATATGAAATTTATTTTTCATTGTAATATTTTAAAGTTAATTTTAGAAAAACACTTAGTCAATGATATATTCTAGATAGTTATTTCTAGTACTAGTTATTATTTCTAATATTAAATAGGAAAATATCATTGATTGTGAAATTAATTGTCTCATAATTAATTTTGGTACAATCTAAGTTTAGAATATTTTCCTAGTATTAAACTAGAATTAATAATTAAGTTTCCTCTTTACTTAATTATTTATTTCTTAAATTTAATACATTTAATTAAATTGAAAATTTCAATATCTAAGTTGATTTTCATCATGATACTTTAATATTGTTATTTTCATGTTATTTAATTAAAGTTGAAAATTATTTTAAGTTTGGAATCTTATTTCAGGATAACTTAAGTTTGAATAATTTTCAGAATATATTTTATTTTATTTTATTAATCATTTCCCAAAATTTCGAAATTACATTTCTTTAATGTAGAAATTTCGAATTTTATTTGAAAAATAGATTAAAGTTGAAAATTATTTATTTAATTTTGGACCAACTTAAATCAGTGACTTTTTCATTTGATGGTTAATTAAAATAAATGAACTAAAATATATTATAATTAGAAATTGGATTAATTAGTCTATGAAAAGTCTAGATAGATATTATCTGTTTTGCTTGAAGTATTTTTCTAGTGTATTTAATTAAATAGAAAATTAATATTTAAGTTGATTTTTTAATCATGATACTTAAATATTTGAAATTTTTCTTAGATATTTAATTAAATAGGAAAATTATAATTTTTGTTGAAAATTAATTTTTAATTAATTTTGCGACAACATAAAATTAGAGTAATTTTCGAGGATTTATTTTATTTTATTTTAAAGCATTTTCGAAAATGCAATATATATTTATAGAAAATTAAATTTGAGTTGTAAATTAATCCAAATTAATTTTGAAACAACTTAAATTGAATAATTTTCTAAATATTTATGGAAATTATTACTAAGATGGAAATAATTCACGTTATTTATCTATCTAAGTATAATTTATAAATATTAAATTAAAATTTATATTTAGAATTTTTCATTCTAAATTGGAAATTTTAATTAAATAAATATATATTTAAAATAAATAGATTAAAATAAATATTAGAAGAAAATACAACCCTTCATTAAATAATGAGCTTTATTGTAAGGATATTCGATCTCCATTGTTGGTTTTACATAGCTATTGTTTTAGTGAGTAATCCTCCCTAATGGAGGAACGTTCATTAGCAAGTTAGCACCGTTTAATCTCGAAAGATAAGTAATCTTGTAAGTTTTTTATATAGCTTATGATCACCCTAATGGTGGCGACTATATAAGATAGAATAGCCTTGACTCTCGCCTAAACGGGACAACGCGGATTCACATCTTGATCGAATAAAAGGTTGCTAGAATGTTGATCATTTTAGATGAGCTGACAACTCTATTCAATGAATGGTAGCTTTGACTCTCGCCTAAACGGGACACTGATATCAGTTTGTTGAAAACCTTGGAAATTATTTAGGATTGTATGTTTTAGTATTTTCACTTGTCATTCCTACTTGCTATGTGCTTCATAATTTCTGAATTGTGTATGAATTTGTATTGAACCATGTTATTTTCTGTTATTAAATTGTAGTTTAATTTCGAATCTTCATTGTTGGTCTAACTTGATTTGTTTTTCTAATGAGATAAATCCCTAATGGATTTTCACCATTAGACTAACATAATAGTGTTAGATATCGAAAGATAAATATTGTAAATGCAACATCTAGTTGTTCATCAATTGATGACACTTTAGACTAGTGTTTTACAATATGAAACAAGAAGATTGTATAAATAAGATTACTTTGACTCTCGCTAATCGGAGCATCGTTGGATTCTTATTTAAAACGAAATTATCCTAATTCCTCTTAGCTTATTCATTTCGAATTAGCTTAATGACATATCATTGGATGAATGGTCTATAAATCATATAAAGTCTTATTTTCTCTTAAGAAATTAGATGACGCATATGCTTATATTCCCAGAATTCTATCCCTAAATGATATAAATCCTCAATCTTAGATATCTCCTACTTGTATAGGCAAATCATAGAGTTAGATTAGTAGTGGTGGTCCAAGAGAGAATTACTAATTATACAGTTACACTTTCACAAGTGTTTCATAACCATTTTCTATCAATGGATTCAAACTGTATGAGTTCAGTATTTTGTGACCAGAATCCACTTGCACTATTCTAAGAACTCTTTGATGTAACTAAAGTAAGTCATAAAAAGATACAACCACATTTTATAAATCTATGGAATTTGTATCTTGTTCATAGTGGTTTTGACAAGATCATTCTCTGCAAAGAGTTAATATGCCTATATCCACTGAAAGTAATTTCATCTCATTCTTAGATGGATGTATATTCAGGGGTGGATATGAGTTTTCGTTGTATTCTTAAAACGATCACTCTAGATTTTACCTTACGCAAAAGAAATTTGAAATGTTTGAAAAATTTCATGAATTTCTAGCAATGGTAAGTGGTTAAAGATCTTGCGAACTGATAGGGGTGGAGAAAAAGTTAGTAGATATGCAGTTCAAAGATCATTAATTTGATTTTGAATAATATCCAAACTTACCTCCCTAGAAATTCGAGTTGCAGATTGATGATTAGTTACTAGTCGTTGCCTAAATCCTTCTATGGAAATAAAATTTCAGAATGATGCAATGGTTGTATACTTAATGTAAATCATTACTAGATTCATGGATGACCTAATCAATATCTTAAGAAAAGCTAGAACTGTTAACCATGGTTTATTAGTTGTTCTAAGTGATTAGGGTTGGACCATCCCATTGTCAATAGATAAGAAAGTGTTTGTTCAAACAAATACTACTTTTCTAAGATAATGACTAAGTCTGAAAATAAAGTAGCAAATAAAGGAGATATTTTTTTCTTGATTCCATAAGTGTTCTATCATCTTATTCGTTACAAGATGATCCCACTACCTCTGTTGTCTTAACACAACTGAAGAGGTCTATATCATTTAGTTTTCTTAGACATAGTTCACGGTACCTTGTCGTAGTGGGAGAGTTTCTAGGAACTCACTCTTCTTATGACTTGGAAGACAATAGTGATTAAAATCCATTGTGAGTTTAAACAAGTAATGGATTGTCAAGATAAGAAACTAAAAAGAAAGCCAAGAGAACTATGGTTTGATCCATTCACATGGAGTAACCTAAAGTTTTCTATTACAAGGACATGAAAGGAAATTTTCGTTCATAAGTCTATTCAATGGACTTAACAAAACTTCCTGTTCCTAGTATTGTAGGTTTGAGTTTATCTAAACCTATGGCTTGTGGTATACCTGGTAATTACTTACTCTAATGCAAGCAACTTACTTTAGTAAGATGCTGAAGCATTTTCTTTCCAATGGCAATCTATAGAAGCTTCACAACTTCTTAGATATAGATTTTATTTATCTAAGGAAAAGTCTCAACTATTCCAGAGAAGATAAAGCCATGAAAGAATTTCTTAAAACAGTGAGAGGTCTCAGATATGTTTTTGTATGTCTTAGACCAGACACCTGCTGTTGAGTGGGAGTAATGAGTAAGTATCAGATTAATCCAGGAGAAGAACATTGGAAGACAATCAAGTAAATTTTAAGATTAAGAAGAGGAACTATATGTTAGTCAATAAGGGTGGTTTTGAAACTCTTAGACTACACCACATCAGATTTCAAGACTTGCCTTTGTGCTAGAAAGTCTGCTGATGAGATGGTGATTACTTTGGGGGTGGAGTAGTGGTTTTGGAGAAGTGTAAAAACCTATATGAAATCTCTTGGTCTACCAGAAAGGGACTGAATGTTGAAAGTTGCAGGAAAGATACTTTTTCAGTCTAAGGAAAGTTCTATACATTTGTGGCAGTGTTCCAACTTGCCTTAACTACTAGGGTTACTTCCTGTATAACAAAAGAGTAGTTGCCCAAAAGTATAGAATCCAGTATCCCAAATGAGTAGACATATAGAGAGGAATTTCACATTATCAAGGATTTTGTGATTAAGGAAGAGTAATGGTGGAGAAGAGGTTGTGTTTAATTCAACCTGTCAGATCCCATTACGAGGAGTATACTACTATTACACTTGATTGGTATATCAAGGTGTTAATGATTATTTGAAATGCACTTTTTGTTTTATATTAGTGCAAGTGGGAGTTTGTTGGGTTTTATGCCCTAAATAAAACTCATTTCATATAATCAGATTTACTCATTAATAAAGATCAGAAATAACATTTTATGTTGCATGGTTCACATGATTTATTTCATGATTATATGTATATAATGTATGAATTCTTTTTAAGTCCAGAACATATGAGTTGGTTAAAGATTATAGTGTTGTCAGCACAGTGGAATATAATCTTTATTATATGTTCAAAAGTAGATTCCCTGATTTGTCGAACAACCGGATTTAGACTGACATGGTATAATCAGCGATAGGTATTCTTACACCTTGGAAAAGTGTTATGTCCTTTCCAGGACATTGGCAAAGTTTACCAGTATCGGATGCATGGAGTATGCATTGGAATGGACCGATATTGAACTTTGAATTAGATTTTGAAACTTACCGTAAATATCTATTCAATTCAATATCATAAGTTGATCCTAGATCACATGATCGAAATCCTGATATGGTTAGGCTCAATTTCAAGAGTATTATTCGTGTTCTTTGATTTGTTAGTTAAGCCTAATCTTTAGTCTGGGCAATACGTACATTTTGGGAACACGGTAGTACAATTGAGTGGGGGAGCGCTAACATAAATATGGAATCTATAGCTTCTATTTGGCAAATAGAAGTAAAGGATGATTTCCTTCGAGCTTAACCAAACGAAGATAAATGGTGGAGATCTCATTTCACTTAGGTGAAATATCATTTATACAGGGTTAAGTGTTTTAAGGATAAAATACATTGTAGGGTGTTACGGTAATTTAATCCCTGTACAGTGTAAATCATCTATATAGAGGATCATTGATCACATTAGGGTTATAACAATGGATAACTAATAACGTGTCTATATCGTGGAACATATAGAGCGTTTCTATATGACTGAGAGTGCAATTCCAAGTTCTAAGTGTGGATTCAATGAGGAATTAATAAGTTAGGGAATTTACTTAGTAAATTCGGTTCGACTTATTGGAAGCTCGGTTATATAGACCCATGGTCCCCATACTAGTTGAGACCATACTGCTTGTAAGACTCAGTTAATTGATTTTAATTAATCAATTATAATTCTAAAAGTTAGATTATGTCTACTTTATGAATTCTCACAGTTTTAAGGATGAAATCGTAGAGAAAAGGGTTTCTAGGTTTAATTATTAATTAAGAGACTTTGCATGTCTAATTAATAATTATTTTAAATGACAATATTATTTAATAATCTATTTTAGTTATTAAATAATTAGTTTTGGCATTTAAATGATTAGAATTGGAAAAATGGCATTTTTGGAGAAATAGAAATAAAATTGAGGAAACTGCAAAATCCAAGTGAGGCCCATTTCCCTCTATGGCCGAGCACTCCCTTTGTGTTTCCCAATTATTATTTTTATTTTTTAATTTCCATGTAATTGCTAATCAAAGCCTAGCTATAATAGGAAAGTGGTGGATCACACTAAATAAGGCAGTTAATTGATTACACAGTAATTAAGGAAACTGTTTTATTTGGAAAGTTGTGCTCTCCCTTTTCCCTATATAAAGCAACCTTGCTCTCTTCTCTTGTATGGATGAAAAGCCACGAAATTAAGAGAGAAAAATAGAGAGAAATTTCGAAATCCTTGTGAGATGAGTAGTGCCCACACACATCAAGTGGTATCTCAATCATAGTATGGAAGACTATGGAATTTCTGCATCAAAGAAGGAGAAAAGAAGATCCAGGTTCAGATCTTGGTGATGCTCTGCTACAGAAAGGAATCAAGGGCTAGAGATCTGAACGGAAGGAGTCATATTATTCCGCTGCACCCACTGTAAGGTTTTCTAACTTTATATGTGTTTATTTTCATTGTTTTAGAATTCATATTAGGTTGTTAATCCAACATACTTGTTAGTAAATCTAGATCCTGGTAAAATAATTTCCAACAACATAGCTATCCGGTCTGGCATCACATCGGTCAATCCACGCTGCATCATGAGATGCTCCACATACTCAATGCAATAGACGCCACAATCACCACTAAATGCAAAATAAAATGTAAAGTCAGTCTAACGTAAAACATATTTTAATACTATAGTACTTTTTTATCGCTATGTACCTGGTTGCTGACTTCGGAACTAAGTCGTGAGTGGCTCGAGTCGCGTGCATTTTTGGAAGCACCGTGATGTCACAGTTAGCTAACGCCATGATCTGGTTGTTATGTGGAAATTCCCCGGTTGCAAGGATTAGCGAGGGCAGCAGTTCTGCCCAAACCTTCAGGATGGGTTCCAAGGCGGTCCAATGACAGACGCTGGAATCACAGTCGTAGACATTAATTTTCCACAGCTCTATGTCGACTTCAACTGTGACCCAGTGCCTTGCCTCGGGAAGGTTCAGAACGAAGTAAATAAACTCGTTACCCCTCCATCTCTCAAAGACTTGGGACTGTAATTACAGAGAACAACGAAACAATTAAGAAACCATAATAATCTTCCCAAACAATTAACATTTAAAATCTTACTAAAACAATACCTTATGAGCCCCTCTGCAGTAGTCCAGGATATAATCCTCCCATCTAAAGTTTTTCCTCGGACCCTTGTGGCTCGTCCATGCACTGCTCATCATGGCGGTCACGAATGTGGAGAGAATGATACCCTTCTGAGAAAATGTCAGTGGATAGTCGGTGTGTCGCCTCCTCAGCATATGCATTGCTGCATCTATATGTTGCATATAAAGGGAAATGTCAGTTAGACAAAAAAATATATTAATTGCACATAAAGTTGTAAAGTGAAGTAATATTATAAAATACTTTACTTACGTCATCTGTAAGCCATTCCTTTGGTGTGAGCATTATCCAAAAGAATCCTGGACCGTAATCACCACTTCTCAAATCCCGAAGTCGGTGGTTCGGAATGAGTCCAACACACCACTTTCGGAAAGTGGTTAACAATTTCTCATCCAGTGGCTCCAGGGGATCAAAAGTCGAAGATGGCCTATGTCTCCTCTTCATCTCCGTATAGTCACCGAACCATACAGGAGGCTTTCTCTTCCTCTTCCGACTCTTAACCACTGCAGGTTGTGCCTCTATGGACAGAATCTCACCCTGCGACTCGGTGTCATGTACATGGATAAGAGGTTGTGCCTCGATCGGAGTCTCTGGAGCTCCCTCATAAGGGTCGTAATCGTCGGGGAAGACCTCATCCTCTTCTACTGGGGGTGAAGCAGCTGGTGGTGGGGTAGATGGATCTGCTGGGGCCTCCGGTGCTGAAGCCGTCGTTGGCGGACGATTCAACATGGCCAATATGTGTCTGAGCTGCTCCATAATTACGTTCTGACCACCCTTCAGCTCTACATGGCTGGTCTCGTATGCCTTCTTCAGCTCGACATGAGCAGCATACAGACCCTGAGTGTCAGCCTCGATCCTATCCAACCGAGCCACTAAATCAGTGTACTCGGCACCCCAAACGCCTGATGAAGATGGTGCACTGGGCTGAGGTTCTGAACCAGTGGCCTGAAAAAATATATATCAAAAAAATACGGTAAGCATACGATAATTCCACAATGTAACAAATATCACAAAACAAAAACAATAAAAAATAAAGACATAAAAAAAAGTTCCAAAAATTGGTACACGAGTGTACGTTTCTGAGTGTCCGGGACCCGAGTCTACGGTACGACTACCTGCCTCAGCCTCTGTGTCATCCACAACATCATCAACCAGGTTCTCCACACCATCGTAAGATATGGTCCTCACAAATGCCTCCTCCTCTGTCCGTGGAAGTAGCCCCTTGACCACTTCAAGATTCTGTGTATGGTTCAAAAAATATCAAAATAAAACCATTTAGCATTTATTACAAGCATTTATGTTAAATAATTATTCTGAACATAAGTGAAAATCATACCCGTCTAGAAAATAATGCGCTGACGTCTTTCTTCCCAATATCGCCTTTGCTCGTCCAGCTAAGCATCCTGGGGAACCGAATCCCGTGGTTCGTGCCATACCTCTTCCCAACCTCCAAAATGGCCTCGTACGTCCAATATTGTACTGCAGGTGCGAAGCCATATGCTGTGTATTTGCACTCGTGCTGAACATCCGAACTCAGCTTCTTCTCGTAGTTGGCCTTCTGTTTCAACATGTCTTTCTGAAGCGAGTGCATGAGTCTGGCGAATGAGTGCTTCCCCCAAGGAATCCGGAAGAAGAACTCGAGGTCTTCCACATATCTAAGTATGTGAGGCATAATCAGCGCGTTTGCCTCGCGGCCCAGAAGCACTGACTCCACAAACAAGCACAAGCCGAGCTTGTACAAGTCTTCCGGGTTCTGGCAGTTTGTGAACTGAAGTTGGAGTGCTTCTGTCTTCACACTATCAGACCGGTTGAAATATCTGTTGATCAATCGGTCTAACCCCGAGCGCGCGACCTGCGCAGCCTTCTCCTCTTCTGTTGGCCCCGAGGAGAAGTCCAAACCCGTAATGAGTACAAACTCCAGCACCCCGAATCGGACCTCCTTCCGACCAACATAAAACCTCATCCTCAACTCCTCCTGAGCATCCACTTTCATTTTGTGGAGCATCAGCTGGTGAAATAACACCGAGGAGAATGTCAGTGGTACGGCATTCCAGAAGCTCCTGAAACGGCTTTCCTTCTTCGTGTTATTAAGGTTGAACTCCTCAAACCGAGCTTTGATTTTTGCAAAAATTCCAGTGCCCCTATATGTGACGCGGCCAGTAAAATGCTCGGGTGCTGGAATAATGAGTCTGGGAGCCATCTGAAAAATCAAAGACCAAACAATTAAATGTCAAAAAAGTTAAGAAATGTCGACATAACATTGACATCATGTCGACATTGTCAAACATTCAACACTGGTCGACAAATTGTCGACATACAATCGACATGCTATCGACATTATTATAAAAGCAGTGACAAACGATCAACATCGACAACTTATCGACATACAGTCGACAAATTGTCGACATTCTAACAGTAAACTACCAACAGAATCAACTGGAATTTATAATCGACAACTTATCGACATACAGTCGACAAATTGTCGACATTCTAACAGTAAACTACCAACAGAATCAACTGGGATTTATAATCGACAAACTATCGACATACAGTCGACAAATTGTCGACATTCTAACAGTAAACTACCAAAAGAATGAACTGCAACTTATTATCGACAAACTATCGACATACAGTCGACAAATTGTCGACATTATAGGGCAAAACTACATAACATCAAACAAAGGTAAACCATCGACAAGTTGTCGACATTACGTCGACAACCTGTCGACAACAATGTTCAAACACATAACCAGATACCTATACATATCGACATCCTACCGACATCCTATCGACATTTCATCGATAACTATGTAAAAACACAGAAAACACCATTGAAACATATCCAACACATACAACATGCAAGTATTGACATCTAAATTCACATATACAATCTAAAACACACAAAATCTGAAGCACATACACAAATTCGCATTGAAATTTCTAAAATTTAAACAGAAAAAAACTTACCTTTTCGTGGTTCAGTGGTTCAGTTCAGTTCAGTTCAGTGCTTCGTCGTCGTCGTGGTCCTGGATCGTCGTCGTCGTGGTTCGTGAGGGGTTGTGGGTTCGTGCTCGTGAGGAGAACAGAGAGAGAGAGAGAGAGAGAGAGAGAGAGAGAGAGGGAACGTCTGGTTTGTGGGTTCGTGAGTCTGGGAGCGGGTTGTGGGTTCGTGAGGGGTTGTGGGTTGTGGGTTCGTGCTCGTGAGGAGAACAGAGAGAGAGAGAGAGAGAGAGAGAGAGAGAGAGAGAGAGAGAGAGAGAGAGAGGGAACGTCTGAGAGAGGGAAATGTGGGGGGGGGGGTTCGTGATCGTGAAGAGAGAGAGAGAGAGGGAGCGTCAGAAAGAGAGAGGGAACGTCTGAGAGAGGGAAAGTTTAATTTAGGGGGTATTTTAGGAATCTTTTAAAATTAGAGGAATAAATTTGTACAAATTATAAAGGGGTATAAATTTTGATATAGGTTATATTATTAAGGGCAAATAATGAAATTTAGAAGGGTACAATGGTAAATTCTTCCATTCTAATTTATGACCAATTTATTGGAGGATTGAACTATTGTAAGATGATTATATCGATGGAAAACATAAAAAATATTTCTGTAAAAGTATATCTATAACATAAAGAGATCAAATTTGAATTCATAGTAGAGGAATATCATAATTATAAATTAACTAATATAATTAAAGAGTTTAACTATTTAGTTTAAATTTATTGGAGCTTAATGTTATAGCTTCGTATAATCCTTGAGACATCTCAATCAGAATCTGACAAAGATTAATACAAGTAGTAGGCGAAAGGGATTTATATGATTAGTAAAATATATTACTATGCAGTATGCATAATTATTGGACAATTATAAGTATTTAATTAATTGAAATACATAAATATAATGAATTATAAATTAATTTATTTTTGATATGTTTAGTATTTAATTTATTGAAAAATTGAGAAATCAGAAGACACATATGTCTTCCTAATCCTAGGTATATACATATGCATGTAATACACTGCACAAACACGGTGTGTTACAGAAATATAACTCCTTAAAAAGGAAAATTTAATTTAACAATTTAATTATTAAATATGAAGTTAAATAATGGCTTATTGTAATATACGATTAAAATATTATTTAATATATAAATATATTCTCTCATTTTAAGGTTTAATTAATATATTAATTTACTTATATCTATTTTATATAAAGTGTACTTATATAACAGAATTCTTACTTTATGAGAAATTCATAGTTCACTTTTTATTTATATATAATAAAATAAATTCCATTAAATTCAAAAAAAAATACGATTAGGTTCCATTAAATCTAAAATAAATACGATTAGGTTTTTGCTGTTGTACATCTACGATTAGGTTTTTTAAATATACTTATGTTATTTAGTTGAATTTTATTCTAAATAAGAATTTACTACTATTTATATATATATATTATATTATATATATACTGCTAAAAAAAATTTCTATTTGTTTTTTTTTTTTAGCTCGATCAGGTTATAATTGTTTCTCTCCACATTTATTCAGAATTTTGGATTTATGGGAAATTATTGGGTGACTTTTTTTTTAAATAAAAAAAATAACAAATTATTAGATTTGCCACGTAAAAGGTCAGCATCCTACATTTAGAATTAGTTAAATTTTAAATATTATTTTAATTTAAATTTGAATATTTTGATAGCATTTTCATTAGTTCCGAAGATAAATTTAGGACGAATAATAATTTTTTTTAATTACTATTACAAATATAATAGTAATTTTTATTTTTATTTAAATCACTACTATTTCAATGATTATCACTACATTGAATATTATTAATTTTAAAATTATGATATTAAAAAAAACTAAAAACTAAAATAAAATTAGCATACGTGACTTGACACGTAACATCTATCTAGTATAAGTATATATATAAATAAAATAAGATCAATGAAAAACATACGATATTTTTTCACACCCTAAAATCCTATTTGCATAGTATTTTTTTAGAGCAAATATTAGATTTCCAAATTTATCAAATCTCTTGTGTTGAACATATTTGATAAATAAAAATTCTTGTTGCCTTCTATTACGAGCCCACACTCGTCTTCGGGTTGTGAAACTATCGAGGAAGATCTTGGTGTGAGATCTCAAAGATTGCCATATGAAAAGATAGCATAGGAGCAAGGAAGGACTTCAAGTTTAATTTCTTTCCTTCTGTCTTCTTGTTCAATTTATACACATGTGTAGAAGTAGATCTGATCTATTAGGTATTTTTCTACTGCGTATTTCTATGATTTGATCATTAAAAAAACCAACAGTAACCTTGTTCAAAAACTTAGTGGATTGATTCTCAGGCCTTGCCAACCCTTGGAGTAAGACTATCTAACATTGAGATCTGATCTGAACTAAGTAATTTTGGTCTTCATTGTTTTATTTTTTTCCTTTGCTTTTGATCATTAACTGTTTGTGTTTTTGTTTATCTTTGAATCTTTGTTTTGTATTGCTTGATTTTTCTTTGTTTGAAGCCCTCACGGATTAATTCTTGGGTACTTTCTCAAAAAATCTCATACCAATAAAAATATTGTTTATTCTTATATACCCATGATCTTTTTTATGTCTAAACAATATAAAACTTTGGTTACTCACCCAACACTATCTAATCCATCGATCACGACTCCTTATATGAGGGTACATAATACTACTTTATTTTTAGCAAAATGATTAAATTAAATGTAGATTTTGATATGTATTCGTTAAGAAAATAGAACTTGATATGTATTCGTTATGAAAATTGGTACTAGTACAAACTAAAACTAAGTAAATGGGAGAATATGTCGTGTAAAAAAATGTGAACAAAAAAAAAAAAAACAGAGAGATAATGTCCTCAAAATGAAGTGGGGGTGTGACGATAGAGTTTTCTTTCTTAAATAGTTAGGATTGGTTAATTTTCGGCCCATGTACTTGAGTTTTCCTACATTTCAGGCCCAACACTGTCTTTGGTGTTATTCATTATAGTGAGAGGACGCAAGAGATTTGGTGCATGTATATACATGTTTTGTGTTAGTCTCTTTCCTTCTCTATTTCTTTCTTATTATTTTAATTGATTTGATACATTTGGATTCTTCAACATGTCTATACCTAAATTTATCAATTTATATGCAATAACAAAAAGGAATTTCAAATTATTTCACCAAATATATTTTGCACGAGTTACTTATGTAGTACTCTTTTTTTTTTTTTTTGTAATCGGTGTATTACTATTGACTTTGTTCCTCATTTTTCATGTTTCTTAATGGAATATTCTCCAATTTCTTTGTATAAATGTAGTAAACACAAAAAGGGCATTATTTTGATTATGAATCCATGAGCCAATAAGGACCAAAGGCAAGCAGAGACATATATTATGAAGCTAATGTTTGGTGCACTTCTAACCCCACCACCACCCATGAAATCCAAAACTTACAGATTCTCTTGTGCTCCCCTCCAAAATGACTATTCCAATTTCCATGCAAGTGGAAAAATAACTTGCAAAATACATACAAGATTCTTGTATTAATTAGGGACTAAGTTTGAATGAATTATATATAAATGCTATCTTACGTTTTATAAATTTAGCTACGAATAAAGTGTAGTAGAGAAAGAGAAAGAGAAAGAGACTATTGGAAGTGGCATTTGGCGTCATTGTGCAATGAGATTTTGTATGTGGTGTTTATTTTTTATTTTTCTTTCCAAGGATAGTTAATTATAGAGTCCTTTTCTGTCTCCTACTATGGATCTCTATCTCTGCATCCCCACACAAAGTGGCTCTAATTCAATCTCTACTCTTAGCTGTCTTTTAGTTATACATAGGCATAACCCAACAAAAGCAATGCACACCCCAATATTTTTCACTCCCACTACAAAACAAACCTTCCATATTTTTTTTTCTTTCTAAAAAGCCCTACTGCCTTGCATTATACAATCAATATCATTGTTCTTAGAAACACTTTTCATTTTTCATTCCTAATTAATATAATTATTACATCAGTAAATTATACAAATAATATTATGTATTCATAATGAGACTTGATTTCAAACATAAATTAATCCAGAATTCTGTAACATGACATGTTCAGATTATTTTAAAAAAAAAATCCACTAATTTTATTGTCTTATATTGTCATTTTAGACATTCTTTTCACTTTTGGGGTCTTTTAATTTAGAATGAACTAAAAGATCTTATGAATGTTTTTTTCATCGAAATAAATATTAAGGCTTTTGCTCGGAGTTGAGATTTTAGTAGGAAAAAAAAAAGAGGAAAGAATGAAAGAAAAGGCATAGAAAATTCATGTTTGCCGAGGAGTGGAAAAAGTGAGTTATTTTTTGTTCTGAACAATTACTGTAGTAGCTAATTCTCTTGCTAAATTTACATTTATAACTACTGTTAATACAACCTGGTGGCTTGGATATCGAATTTGTATCATGATAGGGGTGGCAAAAAAAAGTTTCGACACGACATACGAATATGAACACGACACGAATGTTACAGACTAAGATCAAAAAAATCAAACACGGGTCGACACGATTTGATATGAAATAAAAACAAATCAAATACAACACGATTCACTTACCACGAATTTGGAGAACAATAAAGAAAGAAAAACTTTGGAGAGAACAATAAAGAGAAGCAGAAAAAGTTGTATGTTTGTTAGGAAAGAAAATAGTGTGGAAGAGAAAAATGAGTGAACTCTACCAAATTTCTTCCTTCTAAACTTCGAGGAAAAAATGAGAAGAAAAATTCCATAACATAATAAAAATTCAAATTACTTATTTAACCTTACTTTTGATAAAAAAAAATAATTTATATAATTTTATTAAATTGTAATTTTACTGTTATCATTCTTTCCTTCCATAACTTATTTTCTTTTC
Source organism: Cannabis sativa (assembly GCF_029168945.1). Taxonomy (NCBI): domain Eukaryota; kingdom Viridiplantae; phylum Streptophyta; class Magnoliopsida; order Rosales; family Cannabaceae; genus Cannabis; species Cannabis sativa. The sequence goes on along the minus strand of NC_083607.1, from coordinate 49,644,803 downwards.
ATTCTTCTCTATCTTCTATGCTTCACTACTTTCCTTCTACTTTTCTTTCCATTCAACCAAACATTCAAAAAATCTCCAAACGCAAAAAAGTGATCTCCTTACCACTTTCAAATTGTAGGAGTTCATTAGTTTGTGGCTAACAAAAGGCTCATGTAGCACATTGTGCTACCTTATGATAGAATTGAATCTTTAGAATTGGAAAAATCTTTTGTTTGACATGTTTCGAATATAGTTTTTTTTAGTTAAGTGTTAAGAGTTTATATAATTTCAATTCAAACTCAGTCAAATCAGTTTAAAATTTTCAATTTAACTCGTTAAAGGGAGAATCCAGTTGATAAACTGGAAATTATAACAATAAACATATTAGAAAGAAAAAAAAAACAAACAGCTTGAGAGTTTATACACTTTCTCATCAATAACATATGAAAAAGAGGATTTTTAAACTCATCACAATATGTTTCAAAACACCAACCAACCCCACCCCTACCCCCCAAAAAAGAAAATGTTACTTCATATGATTATAAACAAAACTTTACATGTCACTATTAAGGAGAATTAATGTGAGTTACTTCTAAATTCTAACCAAATGCCTAAATATCCACATAGTGTGACTTGCGGCCACTTCGATTTTTCGACAACACTGATGTAAATCAATTTATACTGATTGATTCCAAAGCCCCACCAAGCATATCTGCTATAACTTACAAGAGACTAAGAACAAGGAGCTTCAACTACTGGGGTTTAGGGTGCTAGTATATGAAAAATACCTTCTATAATTCCTGCAACTGTATAAGCTTCCCTAAAGACCAGACTGTGTTTGATGAACATGACGACTGTCATCTTTGGTGAGGTATCAGTTGGTGCTGTTTGGATCTCATTGGTATAGAATGGTGTGATGGCTCAGAGCTACCTGAAACTCCTATTTGTGTTGTAGGTATATGATTGGAGAAGGTTCCCTGAACATGCTGGTCAGGAGGATCTGGTGTCTCTGACAAAATCATATAGTAAAAGGAAGTTATCAGAATGCAAACAGACTATTAAGTTCGAAATCTATCTAAGCCCCCTAAAATGGGTGCATACCAAACAATGTCTTGATAGATGGTCTCTTTGGTTTGTTGCTCTTTTTCTTCAGTTCAGCTGCAGAGATCAATAATTATGGAATCAAAAAGGGAATACATTTCAAGCAGAATAACCAATCACTCCCGTGCGTGAGAAATAGATCTGTTAGAGCTTAAGGAACGGGAATGCATAGATCAAATATTCAAACAAACAGAACTATCAGTGGAGGGTGTCACAAGGAAGTGGTTGTAAAAAGTACCAAGGCTATATTTCTTTTTATAAGCCATTTATCTTAACCATAATATTATCACTAATTGGTACGTACCTACGCCAGGTATATGGTTCTCATTGACAATCTCAAAATTCTTGTATGTGTAGCCAACAAAATTGGTATCCTTAGAAGGAAGCATCTGAAAGAAACAATAACGATATAATCCATTAATTCTGAGACATTAAAATTTTTCAGTTTCAACACACCATAAAAGAGAACCTATATATACATGTGTGTATGTCTGGTATGTCTAAAAACAGCAAATTTAGGACATATCCAGATATAAGCACACTCACACAAATAGTTGTAAGCCAGAAATATATAACAAAGGTGGCTAGACAGAGGAGAACCCTGACACCGAAAGAGACATTCAGGCTGAAAAGCTAACATTTTTCTGACAAGGAGTATCAATAGAGCATATTAAAACTAAAAGACTTGCCTTTCTCCATGGACCTGATTTTGATGGAGGTTGTGCGGGATTGCCCGACTGCATATGGTTAAGATCAAAGATAACATTAACAGCAGAAAAGAGCAATAAATATAAAGATGGTATCTAACTCGCATGTTAAGAAATTTCAGTATAAAGAAACCATTATTTCCAAACCTCTTCAAACTTCTCAAAGTTTTGAGTATCTAACTCGCCTTTGACCTCTGGTATAAAAGCAGCTTCCATCTGATACACTCTATCCCACTGCAATCCTTCAAACCATGGGTGTGCCTATAACATAAAGAGATTCTTCTCAGCTTTGTTCAGATGAATAAACCAATGCTTACATGAATATAAGAAAACAATGATAGTCCATGGTGGCCAACTTTAATTTCATGAGCTCCTTTGGTCCCCAGCCTATGCTCAACGTTGCAAAGGAGCTTGCAAATTAAATCTTTAGCCTCTGCAGACAGCTTTACTTCTTCTGGGAATTTCAAATGAGTTCTCCAGTTTACAATCTGCATAGCACGAACTGACCATTTGTTTGATAAGAATATACAAAGCAGATGTTAGCATGAGAGACCCCATGATAGTGCTTAAGGTGATGAAAAACAAAACTCTTTACATGTATATTATGGAACTTTTTTGCAGTACTTATATACCACATTTTATATATAAAAAACAGTAAACATTCATGTTTACCTTCCTGCATGTTGACATCGGTTCTTCAGAATAAAAAGGTGGGAATCCTACAAGCATCTCATACATGATTGCTCCAAGAGACCACCTGAGATACATATCTTTTTACATATATGTAACACAAGACAAAACTATATTCCATAAAAAGGAAAAAGAAATAACTACCAGTCGCACTCCATCCCATATCCTCTCTTTAGTAGTACTTCTGGGGCAATGTAATCAGGAGTTCCAACAGTCGAGTAGGCCTACATAAGCATATGGGAGTCTATTATTAACAGCTGAATAATCACAATGAATTTTGGAAATAGAATAAACAGATAATTACATTGATAAAAGTAAACTCCTTACTAAATTATCCAAGATTATAAAAGCAAAAAAACGACAGAGGCTTTGTCTCTTTAATAGTAAACCAACACTGCTGCAGAAAGATCCATTTTAAATACAAGTAGAAGTATCTATACTAGCTTTAAAATAGCTTTATTGTAAATCTATTGTGGAACTTTTAATCTAACAAAACCTGAGTCAAAAATTATGTATTCACAATAAAAATGTATAACTGAATCAAATACACATTTTTTCAAAAAATCCAAAATCTATGGAGTTTGTACAGTTGGGTACTAAAGCCTGGGGAAGACGTAAAATTTTAAAAAGCATTAAACTCAAAATTATTGAGCAGTGTGCTGGTACTAAACGATTCAACATCAGATCAAGTAAGAGCATATCAGTAAGTTAGCAACTCCTTCATAGAACCACCATATATCTTTATTCAATTCTGAGATTATACAATAGAAATTGGAAGAAGTGTATGCTCGATTCCTTAAATAATAGACTGAGAATCTACTCGAAAATTTCGAGCATGAAGATAAATATGGGGCAAAAGTGTTAATCATCTAGGTAGTAATCTTGATGAGTATCATTACAGTCTGGAAAATTTGTTTGGATGTTTCAGTGGAGAGTTGGCCCATAAAATATTGGGGCTTGGCTCCACTAGAAAGTAACCTACATTGATCACACTTCTAGGATCCAATGTTAGATTCCTTGATTCTGAAACTGGAAAGATAGAAGACGGCATATGTTTCTTATTGTCAGCAATTAACCCTAATACAATTGATTTAGTCAGCCCTTCCAACATATTTCCTTTCCCATTTTTGGATTCTTAAGAATGTAGAGAAGGAGATGAAGAGTATGAGGAACCTTTTTGGAGAAGGAAGTGATCGTAATGGTAAATGGGAGGTTGTTTGTAAGCCTAAAATGTTTGGTGGGCTCCATAAGGAGTTTGGAGGGGTAACGTAAATATTATGAATCAAAACAAAGCTTTACTCATGAAATGATTATGCCGTTTTTACTCAAAGAAATTCTTTCATGCATAAAGTTATTAAAAAGAAACTATAACCTCTCTAAGAATAGATGATTTACTTGCCTGTTCTCATAATGCTATTATAGCTGATTTGCAAGAAATAATTACGAGGGAGAAATGGTTGTCTTTCTTAGATAATACCTTATCATCTTCTATCAATATTCAGTCTATCATTTCTGAATTAAAAAAATCTAGTTAAGTTGAAAAAACAAACATACCAGCATACGCCTGTTTTTTTGCCAGTGTAATAACTGTTCTTGCTGAGTTCGTTTTGGTGTTGTAGGCATCTTAGAATAATTATCATTGTTCGATACAGATTTTCCCCTCCCAACTCCTTGATCATGCTCACTGAGATTTGGAAAACTACTACAATGCAATGGCTTACACAATCCAAAATCTGAAAGCTTCATGTGGCCGTAACGGTCAAGAAGCAAATTGTCAGGTTTTATATCCCTATAAAGGAGAAAAATCAAATTGTGGTTTCTCAAATAAGTCCATGCAAATATTTCTAGTTTAAAACACAAGACACGGTAAAGAAGAAAAAATTATGAACGCAAAGTGAAAGCCCACTCATAAAAAAGAATACCAGATAAGACTACAAAATGGATGAACTTAGTGAAATTTAAGTTGAAAGACTAATGTTACAAAAGATATTAATGATATCTGGAACACTAGATCATAAGTTAACTAGATGGCGATTCATTACAGCCTAAAGATATTGATAAGATGTGTTCTACTACACTGTTATGCCATAGGATGTTATGTTCGCAAACAAGTTTGGTAATCCAGAGCTGGGTAAGAAGATATTATTAAACAATGCAAAATTAAATAAAACCTGTGAATGTAGCTGTGCTTGTGAATGGACTCAATGGCAAGAACTGTCTCCCCTACATAAAACCTTGCTTCATCTTCATTCAAAGTATCTTTACGCATTAATAATGTCATCATGTCACCCCCAGAAAGGTATTCCATTATAAGATATAAAAATTCATCATCTTGAAAGGAGCAGTAGAGCTTGACAATGTATGCACTATCAACCTCGGCGAGAAGATTTCTTTCAGCTTTGACATGTTCCACCTTTCATATGCAATAGAAGGGAAAAAATAGTAAAAATAAGAACTGTATGTATTACCTTATAAACAAAGGTTGATAGAAAACTGCAATAATTGAAGGATATTCCAAAACATAAATTTACCAAAGACAAGTGAGTCTTTTCTGAAAGGAATTCTAATGGCATGAGATGGTAAGTCAGGTGAAAAAACAAGTATGATAATAAATAATTACTTACATCATTTTCTTTAAATTTGAAAATCAACTGAATGTGGCTTTTGATAAAATTATATAGAAATGGCTAACCAACAGTAATCGAGACTAAAAGCTATAAAAAGTACCTGACCTCTCCGTAGCATCTCAGATTTCTTGAGCTTTTTCATGGCATAGACATGGCCAGTAGATTTTTCTCTGCAAAGTCTCACCTATATTTTTGCAGAAAGTATGTTTAGACTATGTATGACAAGCATTGGCGACTTAAAGGACAAGAGAGTGTTTGCAAAGTGTTCTAATTTCCTAACTAGGTAAAAGAAATTAGAGACAACACTGAAGCTCCAACATAACATATCCCTTCAGGTTGAGTTTCATTTGATCTTGGCAACAGAATTCAGAATAATCAATGGGAGAATGTAAATTAAAAAAATTTATCACAACAAAAATTATCTACAGATGCAGAAATTAACCTCCCCAAATGCTCCCCGTCCAATGATTGTCAAGAGTTGAAAGTCATCAACACCCATTTTATGTCTTTGAAGGCGCATGTACTCAGTCTCCTTCTTTTCTAGATATTTGAGAATATTCATTTGCTCTTCCTCAGAAACATCAGCATCGGCAAGTCGCCTCTCCAAGACCCACCGTCTATATTTGATAGAAGTTAAAATGAAAACCAATAATATGGGAGAACTTCAATAAGCAATGTTGTAAGAAAACACAGCAAATTCTAGGGAATATGCAGTACATTAGGCAACAAAAGAAAAATAAATTGATAGCATGTACACTATTAAACAACATAGCCAAGGCAGCATATAAGCTCTTGTAAAATGTAAGAAAATCACAGTTTTAGACACAACAAAATTACAGCAACAAAATTACAGCAACAGCCTCTCCAAAAGTGTTAGTTGAAGTTAATAGTGGGCTCATTACATACTCTTTTTTAAAATGATCTCTCGTGCATGTAAATACTTGATGCAAGATTCAGGTGCACATCGAAAAGTAACAAACAACAGCTTTAATAAGAAAAATTTTCACAAGCACCTATTGTACTATTTTAATGATAGATTTATGCTAATTAAATGTACGCTTGTCAACAATTTAAGAAAAATGAGGAGGCATCTAGAAAGTAGTAATATTTTTACTTTAGGCATGTCCAAAAGCCATGAAAAAGAGTATCGTTGTATCTTAATTCCTTTAATAATTTTTAGAAAACACCAGGATATCAGAAATTTTTAGTAGTGCTGCACAATATCTTTTTTATCAGTATCTCATAACCGGAGTCATCAAAACTTACGAAAAAACTAGGAAAAAAACTAAATACATCTTGCAGTTAGTAACAATACAATCTTAAAAAAATATTACAATCCAAACTGTAGTTACCACAAAACAGCATGAGTTTTTATAGTCACACATAAAACACAAAAAGAATGTTATATGAAGAGAAACCCATGGAACAGCTCCAGCAGCCAACACAATACTTGCATATACATCACAATCATCTCCAAGCCAGATAATTTGCATATATGAATGGTTAAAAAAAATGAGAAAAATAGTGCTTTAATTTGACACACCTACCTCTCTTTCCTATCTTGCAAACACTTCATTTGAGATTTGTAATGATTCTCTATATACTGCTTAGCTGCTTCAACTTTTTGTTTTGTTACATTTGAAGGTGCATCATCAATAGGAGGCTTGTTCGCATCTTTTAAATTATCTGCACCCTTCTTTTTTGTTGGCACAGGCTTTGATCTAGGCTGAAATTTCTGAAACCAACTTCGTGCTGAATCCATGACTATGATTTAAGCCCTTAAACACAAATGAGCATATTCTTCGTGACTCTATCTAAAAAGATTCATTGATTAATGTACATCCAAAATCCAGACACTAACAAGTAAATGCCAATATAAAACACTAGAGAAAAAATAAAAATTTACATCATGAAATAGTATAATTCACAATAAAATTGCCAACTAACTCAATCCCATAAACCTCGGAAACAAAATCACTTCAAATGACCCAATTTATGAAGGGGAAACAAAATTAAAAGTCACCATGAAAGATTAATTCTCTCTTGTGAACATAATTCATAATTATCCACAGAGCAAGATTATGAAAATAAATAATAACATTCTTTTTTCCAAACTATTGTATCCGATTATAGAATATACCTGCAACCATTATACAGCTCTAACACACAAAAATCTGATGAAACTTTGCTTTTAGACCAAAATTGTTCATATGAAAGCTAACAAAACCTCAAAAACTAAATCTTCCATTAAACCCAAGCTCTTAACTTAAAGTACATGAAAAATCCAAATAAATAAATAAGAACTTGAAAATCACATAATTCATGGCACTACAAGAATTTGAAGCTTTTGACTTCTGAAAAAAATTCACTGTACAATCCAATCAATTTACAAACTAAAAGAAATTGTAAATGGTGATGATCAGTAACACTATACAATCAAATTAAATAAGAATATTGAAAAAGAAAAAGAAGAGTAATTGCGAGAGATCGAATCAGTACCTAAGTCTCTTGTTGGTGATTAACCAGAGCACTTTCTCTGCAACTTCCTTTTACTACTCTCAAACCAAAAAAATAATAATAATAATATATTTTTCTTATTAGGTGGGAATCTAAATTACGTAAGTATCCTTATACTTCACTGATTTGCAGTAGACTAATGAAGGGTATTTTGGGTATAAACAGAATTCTTCTTTTATCATTAAGCATCGTGCATGTCACGACGATGTTGACGTGGAAGTTGCCGTCCCGTTAAGGCGTCCTTACCGGTTAGTTGACGGGTATTGGAGGTTTCCTCTAGTAGTGGTTACTTTACCATTTTATTTCTTTTTATTTTTATTTTGAAAGGAGTTACTTACAATAGTTGCAAGAAATAAAAAAAAATGTTCATAATAGAATACATACCATATTCATTTAATAAAAAAAATTTTAATGCCTCGTTTAGATTTTGAATTTTAAGATAGAAAAAATTGAAATCCAAAATTTTATTTCCAATTCATACTCACCCTTCCATACCACTTCTCGGTAGGGGTCCACATCGGGTGGGTTTTAACGAGTTTTGGATTTTTTGGTTCGGATTGGGACGAGCTCGGGTGGGCTTGGGTCGGGTTTTGTGTTAAGCTAAGTATTTTTTTAAATAAAAATATATCTTTTTTTTAACAAAAAACTACAAAATAATACAATTATACAATATATTATTATTATATATGCAAATTACATAAACTAACACATTAACAATTCAACACACACTCATAAATTCACAATTAAAAAAAAGACATATATATAATATAATTATATAATATATACATAAAAAAATAATTAATAAATAAATAAATAAAATACTAGCCGGGTTACTGGTAAATTTTAGGTTTTGAGTTTTCAAAAATTTTAAACCCAAACCAAGCTCGATAAAGAACTGGGTTACACCTAAACTCAATCTACTGAAATTGAAACCCATTTTTTTGAGGTGTTGAGCCAGGTGGATTTTGGGTTTCGAGTATAAATGTGCACCCCTACTCGTAGGTAAAGATTTTATTTTCTTATGTTTGAATTGAATAAATTAAGAAGTCTACGTTAAAAAATTTAAAATTTGATTTCTAAAAAAAAAAAAAATTGAGAATTGTTATAAATAATATATGTACTAAATATAACCTATTAATTGTTATTAATTACAATAAATATTCTTTCTTTTAGTTTTTGAATATATGACTCATACATTAATTGTATAGATAAAAAATTGAAAAAATTTCATTCACTTTTTATTTTTTTTTTCTTTTTTTTATTGTCTATGTTAGATTATTTATAATAGTTTTATAACGTTCTTGAGTTGTTTCAAGGTCACGATGCACTATATATAAAAAAAAATATTCATCTGATTGAAATAATTTCATGAACTCTTTTAATTTTTTTTCTTTGTTATCTATATGTATTATGTGTGTATATATTTTTATTCTCACAAATATATTCTTGAATCATATATTGTAGGGGTGTTCATCAAACCGCTCACACCGCACAAACCACCTACACTGCACCACACTGCATAAAAAATGCAGTTTGAAATTCTTTGAGGTGTGGTTGTAGTTTGAATTTTCACCAATACAGTGCGGTTTTGAATTTAATAATTACGATTTAAATTGCACTGCAATATATATTATAAAATTACCGATTTTCATAATATGATTTTTATTCTTTTTTACAAAAGAATAAAGATATGTAATATATGTGTATATTACATTATTTTTTAGAAACAAATCAATATAACGACTTGATGATTAGTATACATGTTATGATGTTAAAATTTTAATAAGACATATTTTTTTTGTATTATTAAAACTTTATTAGATTGATTTTAAATTTTATTATAATGTTTGATGATGATAGTGTAAATAACTCAAACCGCACCGCACCACATCGTATTTTTGTGGTGTGGTTTTTGCGGTCTTAAAATCTCGCAGTGTAGTTGCAGTTTGAGAAATTACAAAAATCGCATATGAAGTTTGGTTTGAACCCAAAAAAAAAAATACATGCCCACACCACTGCACAGGGAACACCCCTAATATATTGTTGACGCTAAAAAATGGCCAATGCTCGTGTTATACCCGAAATTTGGCTGCCATCTCAATGGAGGACACGTGTCAAGATAAAAGGAATGTGAATCAATGCAATTGCTTCTTATGGAATAACTCATTAATTACGTAAGTATCAGAGTATATTTGTAACCTGCTGACTATAAGGTCTTAGGCAAGGAATCAATGTACAAACTAACACTTAGTATATTAGCGAGAAACCATATGTCGTTGAATGCGAATAGCGAGGCACCAAAGAAAGCGACACGTATCAATCGTGAAAGTCCTTAGCGTACAATGTACAGTGTAAAAGTCGGATCGGCTCAAGAATAAGTAAGTGAGGTGCCAGTCTCGTTATGGGAAGAATTCGTATAACTTCATCCTGTTAGCATTAGCGAGGCTTACAATCTTGGCGAGCCAGAAGATAACATTCAAATGAGCCTCGAAGAATTCTTTGTAAATAAGAACCGCGATCGACACCAGACATACATCGTCGACCTCGGAAGGAAGAATGGCCCCAGCTCGCTATTGAGATCACTAGAACCAAGTTTCTATCGAGACATCTCCAGATATAACAACTAAAGACGTGTTTAATACACGATTGTTTTGACCCAGTAAAAGCGGGAAAATCACAAATATATGATTTTCAAATCATAAACCGCATTTACACTACGTGATATGTAATCAAATCCTACAATTTTAGGTATGATTGCTGTAAACATATTACAGTCAACTTTGTAATTAATTGTCCACTATGTAATTATAAATAGTGGCAGACAAGATCAAAAAATAGACAAAAAAACTTAGACAGAGGGGCCCTGAGAAAAACAATCAAAAATCTGAATAAGATTGACTCGTGCACTATGCAGAATTTTAACTGCAAAACCACGTAAAAAACCCTGTGTTCATATGTTTATTCTTACAGCTTTTATTTTTTCTGTGTGGAATCACTACCGTGTTGGCTTTTATGCCCTAAATAAAACTCATTTCAATATAATCAGATTTACTTATTAATAAAGATCAGAAATAACATTTAATGTTGCATGGTTCACATGATTTATTTCATGATTATATATACATAATGTATGAATTCTATTTAAGTCCAGAACATATGAATTTGTTAATGATTATAGTGTTGTCAGCACAGTGGAATATAATCTTAATTATGTGTTCGAAAGTTTATTCCCTGATTTGTCAGAACACTGGTATTAGACTAGCATGGTATAATCAGCGATAGGTATTCTTACACCTTGGATAAGTGTTATGTCCTTTCCAGGGCATTGGCAAAGTTTACCAGTATCGGATGTATGGAGTATACATCGGAAGGGACCGATATTGAAATTTTAGTAGATATATTAAAATTTACCGTAATATCTATTCAATTCAATATCACTCGTGGATCCTAGATCAAATGATCTTATTCCTGATATGGTTAGGTTCAATCTCAAGAGTATTATACATGTTCTTTTGATTCGTTAGTTAAGCCTACATTTGGGTCAGGGTGATACATACATTTTGGGAACATCATAATATAATTGAGTGGGAGCGCTAACATAAATATGGAGTCTATAACTTTTATAGGAATTTAGAAGTGAAACGATGATATCCTTCGAGCTTGGCTAAACAGAGATAAATGGTTGAGATCTCATTTCACTTCGCTGAAATATCATTTATACGGAGCTAAGTGTTTTAAGGATAAAATACATGGAAGGTGTAACGATAACTTAGTGCCTATTCAATGTAGATCATCTATTAAAGGGTCATTGATCAAATTAGGATTATAACAATGGATAACTAATGACGTATCTATATCGTGGAACATATAGAGCGTTCTATATGACTGAGAGTGCAATTCCAAGTTCTACGTCTGGATTCAATAAGGAATTAATAAGTTAGGGAATTTACTTGGTAAATTCGGTTCGACTTATTGGAAGCTCGGTTTATATAGGCCCATGGTCCCCATACTAGCTGAGACCATACTGCTTGTAAGACTCAGTTAATTGATTTTAATTAATCAATTATAATTCTAAAGTTAGACTATGTCTACTTTATGAATTTTCACTAAGCAAGGGCGAAATTGTACAGAAAAGAGATTCTAGGTTTATTTATTAATTAAGAGACTTTATATGTCTAATTAATAAATATATTAACTGACAATATTATTTGATAATTAATTTTTAGTTATTAAATAATTAGAATTGACATTTAAATGTTTGAATTTGAAAATTGGCATTTTTGAGAAAATGAGATGCAGAAATGATAAAACAGCAAAATTGCAAAAGTGAGGCCCATTATCCACTAATATGGCCGACCACTCTTATAGGCTTTTATCATTTATTTTTTTTATTATTTTAATGCCAAATAATTCTAACTTAAACCTAGGTAGTGATGGCTTCAGGAAAATGATAATGCATCTCATTCCTTCAAAGAAAATCTTCTAGCTGCCACCTTCTCTCTTCTTTTCTTCTTCAATTTCAAAATCCTTGAGTGATAGAGTAGTGCCCACACACATCAAGTGGTATCTCAATCATAGTGTGTAAGACTGTAGGAGATTCCAAATAACAAGAAGGAGAATCAACATCAAAGGAAGGAGAGAAAGAGATCCAGGTTCAAATCTTGATTATGTTCTGCTACAGAAAGGAATCAAGGGCTAGAGATCTGAACGAAAGGAGTCATTATATTCCGCTGCACCAAATGAAAGGTTTCCTAAACTTTATATGTGTTTATTTCATTGTTTTAGAATTCATATTAGGATGTTAATGAAACATTCATGGTAGTAAATCTAGATCCTAGTGTGACAGTCAGTAGTCCCGTGATCCGTAAGGGGAAATACCGGGTAAGCTGTGCAATCCCACACCGCCTGGGGAAGGTCAAGTGGGATGATTCTGAGACTGTGTAGGTATGGGACTACACAGTTGAAGAGAACTTAAATGGATTGATTTGTACTACCTATATCAACAAGGTGCATCTTGTTTTTCGGTAGCCCATCACGAAAGAACTCCACAGTTAAGCGTGCTTGGCTTGGAGCAATTTTAGGATGGGTGACCTCCTGGGAAGTTTTCCCAGGATGCGTGTGAGTGAGGACAAAGCACGCTGAAAACACTCGTGTTGGTCTGTAGGGTCAGTCGTCAGTCCATGAGGTAGCCAGAGTGACATACTCGTGTATAAGAGCCATTCAGTCCGTGGGTGTAAGGACCCAATGGAGGCTTGAAGCGGGGACGTTACAAATGGTATCAGAGCCTTGACGTGTGGTCGACGAGGACGTCGGACCCCGTAAGGGGGGATGATTGTGACAGTCAGTAGTCCCGTGATCCGTAAGGGGAAATACCAGGTAAGCTGTGCAATCCCACACCGCTTGGGGAAGGTCAAGTGGGATGATTATGAGACTGTGTAGGTATGGGACTACACAGTTGAAGAGAACTTAAATGGATTGATTGGTACTACCTATATCAACAAGGTGCATCTTGTTTTTCGGTAGCCCATCACGAAAGAACTCCACAGTTAAGCGTGCTTGGCTTGGAGCAATTTTAGGATGGGTGACCTCCTGGGAAGTTTTCCCAGGATGCGTGTGAGTGAGGACAAAGCACGCTGAAAACACTCGTGTTGGTCTGTAGGGTCAGTCGTCAGTCCATGAGGTAGCCAGAGTGACATACTCGTGTATAAGAGCCATTCAGTCCGTGGGTGTAAGGACCCAATGGAGGCTTGAAGCGGGGACGTTACACCTAGTAAAATATTTCCAACATACCGTGAGGCTCAAATTTGGTTAACGAAAATCTGGGTTTACATTTTGGTGCTTTCATTGAGAGCCTCTGTGAAAAAGCTCAGAAAAAAAACCCTCTCTTCTTTTGAAGAAAAACCACCTCCTTCATGGCTAAAAATCCAGAAAATATTAACACCCCACATGAGGAAACTAATCATCATTCTGGGAAAGAGCCCGTGGGCTCTAGAAGGACCACCCGTTCCAAAAGGGCTCAACCGAGGTGTAACGTCCCCGCTTCAAGCGTCATTGGGCCCTTACACCCACGGAATTATGACTCTTATACACGAGTTCGTCACTCTGGCTGCTTCATGGACTGACGACTGGCCCTACAGACCAACACGAGTGTTTCCAGCGTGCTTTGTCCTCACTCGCACACTTCCTGGGAAAACTTCCCGAGAGGTCACCCATCCTGAAATCGCCCCAGGTCAAGCACGCTTAACTATGGAGTTCTGTCGAGATGGGTTACCGAAAAACAAGATGCACCTTGTTGATATAGGTAGTACCAATCAATCCCTTTAAGCTCTTTTCAACTGTGTAGTCCCATACCTACACAGTCTCAGAATCATTACACTTGACCTTCCCCAGGCGATGTGGGATTGCACAGCTTACCCGGTGTTTCCCCTTACAGATCACGGGACTACTGACTGTCACAATCACCCCCCTTACGGGGTCCGACGTCCTCGTCGACCACACTTCCGGATGGGTCAAGGCTCTGATACTATCTGTAACATCCCTGCTTCAAGCCTCCATTGGGCCCTTACACCCACAGAATTATGGCTCTTATACACGAGTTTGTCACTCTAGCTGCTTCATGGACTGACGACTGGCCCTACAGACCAACACGAGTGTTTCCAGCGTGCTTTGTCCTCACTCACACACTTCCTGGGAAAACTTCCCAGGAGGTCACTGTTGGAAATATTTTACCAGGATCTAGATTTACTACCATGTATGTTTCATTAACATCCTAATATGAATTCTAAAATAATGAAATAAATACATAGAAGGTTTAGGAAACCTTACCTTGGGTGCAGCGGAATATAATAACTCCTTCCGTTCAGATCTCTAGCCATTGATTCCTTTTTGTAGCAGAGCATTATCAAGATCTGAACCTGGATCTCTTTCTCTCCTTCCTTTGATGCTGATTCTCCTTCTTGTTGGTTGGATTCTTCACAATCTTCCACACTATGATTGAGATACCACTTGATGTGTGTGGGCACTCACTCATTCACTCAAGGTTCAAAAATTTAAAGAAGAAAAGAGAAGAAGAGGGTGGCGGCTATAGTATAGAATAGGAAGCTCAACTTTCATCTAACAGAGTTAAGTGTGAATGTGAGCCATCACTATCTATTTATAGGTAACCACCTAGGTTTAGGTTAGAATTATTTGGCATTAAAATAATGAAAAAATAAATGATAAAAGCCATTAAGTGTGGCCGGCCATGGGCTTTGGATATTGGGCCTCACTTATGCAATTTGGCTGTTTTATCATATCTGCATCTCATTTTCTGAAAAACGTCAATTTTCCAATTCAACCATTTAAATGCCAATTCTAATTATTAAATAACTAAAAATTAATTATTAAATAATATTCTCATTTAATATATTTATTAATTAGACATATAAAGTCTCTTAATTAACAAATAAAACCTAGAATCTCTTTTCTTCACAATTTTGCCCTTGCTTAGTGAAAATTCATAATCTAGACATAGTCTAACTTTAGAATTATAATTGATTAATTAAGATCAATTCACTGAGTCTTACAAGCAGTATAGTCTCAACTAGTATGGGGACCATGGACCTATATAACCGAGCTTCCAATAAGACGAACCGAATTTACCAAGTAAATTCCCTAACTTATTAATTCCTTATTGAATCCACACTTAGAACTTTGAATTGCACTCTCAGTCATATAGAACGCTCTATATGTTCCACGCTATAGATACGCTATTAATTATCCATTGTTATAATCCTAATTTGATCAATGACCCTCTAATAGATGATCTACATTGAATAGGAACTAAATTACCGTTACACCTTCAATGTATTTTATCCTTAAAACACTTAGCTCCGTATAAATGATATTTCAGCGAAGTGAAATGAGATCTCAACCATTTATCTCTGTTTAGCCAAGCTCGAAGAATATCATCGTTTCACTTCTAAATTCCTATAGAAGTTATAGACTCCATATTTATGTTAGCGCTCTCACTCAATCTATCATGTTCCCAAAATGTACGTATCATCCTGACCCAAAAGTAGACTTAACTAAAAAATCAAAGAGCATGTATAATACTCTTGAGATCGAACCTAACCATATCAGGATTAAGATCATTTGATCTAGGATCAACGGGTGATATTGAATTGAATAGATATTACGGTAAATTTTAATATATCTAATCAAAGTTCAATATCGGTCCCTTCCGATGTATACTCCATACATCCGATACTGGTAAACTTTGCCAATGCCCTGGAAAGGACATAACACTTATCCAAGGTGTAAGAATACCTATCGCTGATTATCATGCCAGTCTAAATCCAGTGAATTGACAAGGTAAACTTTCGAACATATAATCAAGATTATATTCCACTGTGCTGACAACACTATAATCATTAACAAATTCATATGTTCTGGACTTAAATAGAATTCATGCATTATATATATAATCATGAAATAAATCATGTGCACCATGCAACATAAAATGTTATTTGTGATCTTTATTAGTAAATCTGATTATGGGTTTTTATTTAGGGCACAAAACCCAACAAACTCCCACTTGCACTAATATAAAACGAATAAGGCATTTCAGATAATCTCAACACCTTGATATACAAATCAAGTGTAGTAGTAGTATACTCCTCGTAATAGGAACTGACAGGTTGAATTAAACACAACCTTTTCTCCCCCATTACTCTTCCTTAATCACAAAATCCTTGATATTGTGAAATTCCTCTCTATATGTCTACTCTCTTGGGATACTGGATTCTATACTTTTAGAAACTACTTTTCAGTTAATCAGGAAATAACACTAGTAGTTAAGAAATGTTGGAATGGTGCCAAAAATGTATAGAACTTTCCTTAGACTGAATAAGTACCTTTCCTGCAACTTTAACATTCAGTCTCTCTCTGGTAGACCTAGAGACTTCAGATAGGTTTTTACACTTCTCCAAAATCACTACTCCACCCCAAGAGTAATCACCATCTTATCAACAGACTTTCTAGCACAAAGGCAAGTCTAGAAATCTGATGTGGTGTAGTCTAAGAGTATTAAATACACCCTTATCGACTAACATATAGTTCCTCTTCTTAATCTTAAGATTTACTTGATTGTCTTCCAATGTTCCTTTCCTGGATTAATCTGATACCTACTCATTACTCCCACTCAACAGCAGGTGTCTGGTCTAAGGCATACTAAAGCATATCTGAGACCTCTCACTGTTGATTCAAGGAATTCTTTCATGGCTTTATCTTTTCTGGAATAGTTGAGACTTTTCCTTAGATAAATAAAATCATGTCTAGAAGTCGAGAAGCTTCTATAGATTGCCATTAAAAGGAAATGCTTCAGCATCTTACTAAAGTAAGCTACTTGCACTAGAGTAAGTAATTAACCAGGTATACCATAAGCCATAGGTTTAGATAAACTCAAACCTATAATACTAGGAACATGAAGTTTTGTTAAGTCCATTGAATAGACCTACAAACGAAAATTTCCTTTCTTGTCCTTGTAACAGAAAACTTTAGGTTACTCCATGTGAATGGATTAAACCATAGTTCTCTTGGCTTTTCCTCTTAGTTTCTTATTTTGAAAATCCATTAGTTGTTTAAACTCACAATGGATTTTAATCACTAGTGTCTTCCAAGTCATATCAGAGTGAGTTCCTTGAAACCCTCCCACTACGACAAGGTACCTTGAATTATGTCTAAGAAAACTAAATGGTATTGACCTCTTCGGTTGTGTCAAGACAACAGAGGCAGTGGGATCATCATATGTAGAATAAGATGAAATAACACTTTTGGAATCAAGAAAAAAAAATCTCCTTTATTTACTACTTTATTTTCAAACTTAGTCATTTTCTTAGAAAAGTAGTATTTGTATAAACAAACACTTTCTTATCTAATGACTATGGGATGGTCCACCCATAATCACTTAGAATAACTAACAAACATGCAAACCATGGTTAACAGTTCTAGCTTTTCTTAAGATTTCGATTAGGTCATCCATGAATCTAGTAATGGTTTACTCTAAGTACACAACCATTCCATCATTCTTAAATTTTCCTTTCACTAGTAACTAATCATTAATATGCAAATCGAATTTCTGGGGAGGTAAGTTTGGATATAATTCAACAATCAATTTAATGATCTTTGAACTGCATATCTACTAACTATTTCTCCACCCCTATCAGTTCGCAAGATCTTTAACCACTTACCTTAATGGTTTATCACCATTGCTAGAAATTCATGAAATTTTTTAAACATTTCAAATTTCTTTTGCATAAGGTAAAATCTAGAGTGATCGTTTTAAGAATATAACGAAAAACTCATATCCACCCCTGAATGTACATCCATCTACGAATGAGATGAACTTACTTTCAGTGGATATAGGCATATTAACTCTTTGCATAGATTGATCTTGTCAAAACTACTATGAACAAGATACAAATGCCATAGATTTAAAAAATGTGGTTGTAGTCTTTTGATGACTTAGGTTTAGTTACATTAACGAGTTCTTAGAATAGTGCAAGTGGATCCTGGTCACAGAATACTAAACTCATATTCCCATACAGTTTGAATCCATTGATAGAAAATGGTTATTAAACACTTGTAAAAGTGAAACTGTATTGTATTAAAAAAAAATTATTTGGAATCTAAAATTTAAAGTCAAAGACTTAAATTTATACCAAATATAATGAGTAATTCTTTCTTGGACCACCACTACTAATTTAACTCTAAGTCTGATTTGCCCATACAAGTAGGAGATTTTTAAGATTGAGGATTTATATCATTTTAGGATAGAATTTCGGGAATATAATCATATGCGTCATTTAATTTTTTTTTTTTAAGAGAAAATATAGAATGACATGAAATGATTTATAGACCATTCATCCAATGATATGTTATTGAGCTAATTCGAAATGAATAAGCTAAGAGGAATTAGGATAATTTCGTATTTAAATAAGAATCAAACGATGCACCGATTAGCGAGAGTCAAAGTAATCTTATTTATACAATCTTCTTGTTTCATATTGTAAATACTAGTCTAAGGTGTCATCAATTGATGAACAACTAGATGTTACATTTACAATATTTATCTTTCGAGATCTAACACTATTATGTTTGTCTAATGTTGACAATCCATTAGAGATTTATCCCATTAGAACAACAAACCAAGTTAGACCAACAATGAAGATTTGAAATTAAACTACAATTTAATAACAGAAAATAACATGGTTCAATATAAATTCATACACAATTCAGAGATTATTAAACACATATCAAGTAGGAATGACAAGTGAAAATACTAAAACATACAATCCTAAATAATTTCTAAGGTCTTCAACAAACTGATATCAGTGTCCCGTTTAGGCGAGAGTCAGTGATACCATCCATTGAATAGAGTTGTCAGCTCATCTAAAATGATAAACATTCTAGCAACCTTTTATTCGATCAAGATCAGAATCAAGCGTTGTCCCGTTTAGGCGAGAGTCAAGGCTATTCTATCTTATGAGCTTCCACCATTGTTTCATACTTTTGTAAGTCTTATATTATCGCCACCATTAGGGTGATCAATACAAATATAAAACACTTACAAATAATACTTATCTTTCAAGATTCTACGGCGCTAACTTGCTAATGAATGTTCCTCCATTAGGGAGGATTACTCACTAAAACAATACCTATGTAAAACCTACAATGGAGATCGAGTGTCCTAATAATAATAAAGCTCATTATTTAAAGTGTATTTTCTTCTAATATTTATTTTAATCAATTTATTTTAAATATATATTTATTTAATTAAAATTTCCAATTTAGAATGAAAAATTCTAAATATAAATTTCAATTTAATAT
The DNA here is from genome assembly GCF_029168945.1 of Cannabis sativa. Lineage (NCBI taxonomy): Eukaryota > Viridiplantae > Streptophyta > Magnoliopsida > Rosales > Cannabaceae > Cannabis > Cannabis sativa. The sequence continues at coordinate 49,625,314 of NC_083607.1, read as the reverse complement.
TTATAAAATTATACTTAGATAGATATGAAAATAAAATGAATTATTTCCATCTTAGTGATAATTTCCAATAAATATTTAGAAAATTATTCAATTTAAGTTGTTTCAAAATCAATTTAAATTAATTTACAACTCAAATTCAATTTTCTATAAATATATATTGCATTTCGAAAAATTAAAGTATTTAAGAATACAATTTTCGAAAAAAAATGCTTTTAAAATAAAATAAAAATAATTCCTGGAAAAATTATCCTAATTTTATGTTGGCCCAAAATTAATTAAAAAAATTAATTTTCATCAAAAAATATAATTTTCCTATTTAATTAAATATTAAAGAAAAATATCAAATATTTAAGTATCATGATGAAAATCAACTTAAATATTAATTTTCTATTTAATTAAATACACTAGAAAAATACTTCAAGCAAAAACAGATAATATCTATCTAGACTTTCATTGACTAATTAATTCATTTTCTAATTATAATATATTTTAGTTCATTTATTTTAATTAATCATTAAATAAAAAAAATCATTGATTTAAGTTGGTCTAAAAATAAATACTTTTCAACTTTAATCTATTTTTCAAATAAAATTCAAAATTTCTGCATTAAAGAAATGCAATTTCAAAATTGTGGGAAAAAGATTAATAAAATAAAATAAAATATATTTTAAAAATTATTCAAATTTAAGCTGTTATGAAATTTTAGAGAAAATTTCCAACTTAAAATAATTCTCTATTTTAATTAAATAACATGAAAATAATAATATTTAAGTATCATGATGAAAATCAACTTAGATATTGAAATTTTCAATTTAATTAAATGTATTAAATTCAAAAAATAAATAATTAAGTATAGAGGAGACTTAATTATTAATTCTAGTTTAATACTAGGAAAATATACTTAACTTAGATTGTACCAAAATTAATTATTAAACAATTAATTTCACAATCTATGATATTTTCCTAATTAAATATTAAAAAATATAATTAGTACTAGAAATAACTATCTAGAGTATATTTCAATAACTAAGTGTTTTTCTAAAATTTGAAAAAGTATCTAATTTAAGTTGTTATAGAAAAAAAAATCCAAAATATCCAACTTAAATATTTTTCAAATAAAATTTAATTAAATATCAAAATTAAGTTGTAACCACTTAATTTAAAAAATATTCCATTTTAAGTTGATCAACTTAAAAAAATATCTTAAGAATCTTCAATAACCAATTCTTAGAATTCCTCAACTTAATTTTGAAATTCAAAAGATATTCAAATTTAAGTTGATATATAAAATTAGTTAGAAATAACTAATTTGCAACTTAAATAGGAATATTTAATGAAATAAGTTTCAGAAAGAATCTAGTTAGTTATAATTCTATATTTAATTAAATACAAGAAAAATACAATAGTTTATCTAGAAATTAATTCATTAAACTAAGTGTGTTTTTCTTAAATTAATTTTTTAAAAAAATTGAAATTAATGATGTTGCTAATCAATTTTTATTAGGTTAAACTAATTTAATTAACCTAGTATAGTTGTCCAAATCAGGCAAATGGGCCTTCACAGTTGGGGTTGTTCATGTGAGGGGGAGCTGACTACAGTATGTCGTACCCACTTCTATTGGCCCCCAACTCTCACACAAGGCCCAAAAGAGAGGAATTTAACCTTAAAATGAACAACTGTTATTAATTGAATAGGCCCAAAAACTAAATGGGCCTAAATAAAATCTATCATGGTGTGAAATTTTATTTAGCAACAACCTATATGCATCTAAACATAAAGTAAACATATAGGCTCACACAGGCACACAGATTTGGATGGATCCTATCATGTTCCTAGGTCATACACAGATGAAAGAAGAATGTAAAATTTACCTGTTACAAATTATTTACTTGACCTATTGACAATTGAACCATGGGTTAAAATCAGATCATTGGATCTGTCAACAAGTTAACCATGGCAATTTAGATCAAGCAATAATAGGTTTTAGAAAACTTACAAACAAGCTAAAACACATACTCCTGCAACAAGTTGACTTTGGATAGTTGGATGTAGGATTTATTTAATTTTAAATTAATTAATTTATTTAAATAAAATTTTGAAAAATATATAAATAATTAAAAAAATATTTTTTCGGTTTTAAAAAAATTTAAAATTAAAACCTACAATTTTGAAAAACTAGGTTTCAACTAACCTAAATATCATTTCAAAAAAAAAAAAAAATTTGCTAGCCATCTTTTAAATTTTCATGTTATTTTATAAATTAAATATTCAATAAAATAGAATGATAATAAATATCTTTTCTGATTTTATAATTTAAAATAAAAAATAACAAAATTTAAAAGTTAGCAAAATATCTTATTTCTATTCAAAATATCTTGATTATAGTAATCTTATTTTAAATTTAAATAAGGTCAAATAATTTTAAAAAATATTAATATCTGACCTTAAATTTAAAAATAAGATAAAATAATCAAATTTAAAAATAAGATAGATAATTAAGCAAAAAAAAAAAAATAGATATTTACCTAATTTCAAGTTCAAATTACACTAATATCATAAATTAATTTTAAAAAATCCAATTAATTTAATTCTGATAATTAGAATTGAAATAGGAATAGTAAATATCTAAATACAAAACTACACAAAAAATCAGAAGTTAATTCCATGAAAAAGCATGAAAAAAAATGAAAAATTGGAAAAAATTGCATGTGGTACGGACAGTATGCAATCACGCACGAAGAGGGGGGCTTGACCGAGTGGACATGGCGCATCAATCAATTCATATAACACACAGATCAGGTGGTCTTCAGACATCTCAACATGTCCAGACCGAGATTTCTCGGTCATGTGCTTGTCTGAGCGCGTGCAGCCGAGAAAAATAGGGCCATTCGCACGCGTGAATGGGGTGATGACACCCTGATTTTTTCCGATTTTAAAAAATTCATAACTAATTCAAATAAAATCGAAATTGAGTTCTGTAAAAAAAGAAATTGCTTAATTTTTTCCAAATTATCCAATAAAATTAATTCCAGAAACGAAAATTTAATTATTTTGCATAAAATTTCACAAGCATCAATCAATTCATATAACACACAGATCAACATGAAACCATCCAAATCAATACATATCATCGTTTTAATTCATATTTCATGAAAGTAAATCATTACCATGGCTCTGAGGCCAGTTGTTGGAAATATTTTACTAGTATCTAAATTTACTACCATGTATGTTTCATTAATATCCTAATATGAATTCTAAAACAATGAAATAAACACATATAAATTTTAGGAAACCTTACATTGGGTGCAGCGGAAATATAATGACTCTTTCCGTTCAGATCTCTAGCCCTTGATTCCTTTCTGTAGCAGAGCATTATCAAGATCTGAACCTGGATCTCTTTCTCTCCTTCCTTTGATGCTGATTCTCCTTCTTGTTGGTTGGATTCTTCACAATCTTCCACACTATGATTGAGATACAACTTGATGTGTGTGGACACTCACTCATTCACTCAAGGTTCGAAAATTTAGAGAAGAAAAGAGAAGAAGAGGGTGCGGCTATAGTATAGAATAGGAGGCTCAACTTTCATCTGGCAGAGTTAAGTGTGAATGTGAGTCATCACTATCTATTTATAGGTAACCACCTAGGTTTAGGTTAGAATTATTTGGCATTAAAATAATGAAAACATAAATGATAAAAGCCATTAAGTGTGGCCGGCCATGGGCTTTGGATATTGGGCCTTACTTATGCAATTTTGCTGTTTTATCATTTCTGCATCTCATTTTCTCAAAAATGCCAATTTTCCAATTCAACCATTTAAATGCCAATTCTAATTATTTAATAACTAAAAATTAATTATTAAATAATATTGTCATTTAATATATTTATTAATTAGACATATAAAGTCTCTTAATTAACAAATAAAACCTAGAATCTCTTTTCTTCACAATTTTGCCCTTGCTTAGTGAAAATTCATAATCTAGACATAGTCTAACTTTAGAATTATAATTGATTAATTAAGATCAATTCACTGAGTCTTACAAGCAGTATAGTCTCAACTAGTATGGGGACCATGGACCTATATAACCGAGCTTCCAATAAGACGAACCGAATTTACCAAGTAAATTCCCTAACTTATTAATTCCTTATTGAATCCACACTTAGAACTTTGAATTGCACTCTCAGTCATATAGAACGCTCTATATGTTCCACGATATAGATACGTCATTAGTTATCCATTGTTATAATCCTAATTTGATCAATGACCCTTTAATAGATGATCTACATTGAATAGGCACTAAGTTATCGTTACACCTTCCATGTATTTTATCCTTAAAACACTTAGCTCCGTATAAATGATATTTCAGCGAAGTGAAATGAGATCTCAACCATTTATCTCTGTTTAGCCAAGCTCGAAGGATATCATCGTGTCACTTATAAATTCTTATAGAAGTTATAGACTCCATATTTATGTTAGCGCTCCCACTCAATTATACTATTATGTTTCCAAAATGTACGTATCACCCTGACCCAAAAGTAGGCTTAACTAACAAATCAAAGAACATGTATAATACTCTTGAGATCGAACCTAACCATATCAGAGTTAAGATCATTTGATCTAGGATCAACGGGTGATATTGAATTGAATAGATATTACGGTAAATTTTAATATATCTAATCAAAGTTCAATATCGGTCCCTTCCGATGTATACTCCATACATCCAATACTGGTAAACTTTGCCAATGCCCTGGAAAGGTCATAACACTTATCCAAGGTGTAAGAATACCTATCGCTGATTATCATGCCGGTCTAAATCCAGTGAACTGACAAATCAGGAAATAAACTTTCGAACATATAATCAAGATTATATTCCACTGTGCTGACAACACTACAATCATTAACAAATTCATATGTTCTGGACTTAAATAGAATTCATACATTATATATTTATAATCATGAAATAAATCATGTGAACCATGCAACATAAAATATTATTTCTGATCTTTATTAGTAAATCTGATTATGGGTTTTATTTAGGGCACAAAACCCAATAGTCACCCATCCTGAAATTGCCCCAGATCAAGCACGCTTAACTGTGGAATTCTTTCGAGATGGGTTACCAAAAAATAAGATGCACCTTGTTGATATAGGTAGTACCAATCAATCCATTTGAGCTCTTTTCAACTATGTAGTCCCACACCTACACAGTCTCAAAATCATTACACTTGACCTTCCCCAGGCGATGTGGGATTGCACAGCTTACCCGGTGTTTCCCCTTACGGATCACGGGACTACTGACTGTCACACTGGGGGTGGCCCCAGTGCATGGGCCACACGTTCCCGGAGAACCCAACCTGACGTTGGTCCTAGTACGCGAACAACACGCTCGAGGAGAACTCGGCGTTGGAGTGGTCAGAACCCTGGGACGAGGGATGAAGAGCTCGATCGTGGAGGTGCCCAATTTGTGGGAGAAGGAACTTATGAAACAGAAAACTGCCGTTTGGAGGAGGCGCAGCGTTGAAATGCTGAGTTAGATCGTGATGCAGCCTCGGCCAGGGCAGCACAGGGGAAGAATGCTCAAAATCAATCTGAAGACCACGGGGCAGACCTCGTGGCTCACAAACCAGGAGACGGGAAAATGCCTGGGAAGAATAACCCAGGGAAAATGAGACACCCCTTGAAAATCAAAACGAACAACCAGATGGGAGACAACCGGAAACTGATGAACGAGAAATCCTTCATGAGAATGAGGAGAATCTTGGGACTCAACCGGGAGAATGGAGGTCACCTACTAGAAATCACCAGCGTCCTTCCCAAATCCATAAAGCGAGGACTCGTACAGACCCTAATGGGAGAAATACAACAAACCACTCTAAGGAGGAAAGACAGTACGGCAGGTGTGCTCGGACCAAACTAGGAAGGACCATATCAAGTGGTCAAAGTTCTAGAATCAGGGGCATAAAAATTGGGTAAGTATGATGAAAGATGCAACTCGTTCTGGTACCAAGGTATTGGAACGGGGAACATTTAAGAAAATGCTACTAGTAAAAGTACCATGTCGGATGACCATATCAAGTACGAAATAAAAGAACATTTTCTCTTAAGTGAATGGCCTTTTGGGCGGACCATGCCCAAAGGTTCGGATAAAATTTTCAAGTACTCAGGTAGGATGACCACCTTTGAAAGTACAATTTTTATTTTCTGCAATTTGTTTTGTTTATGTTAAGCTAAAGATCAGATCAGATCAGCATAATAGCTTTGATGTAAGTTACTACGGTAACAGACATATTTCCGACCAATAAATGAGTAAAGATGTTTATTTAAATTCAAATTGAGTCGAGTTCATTAGCATGTTATTAATTTAACATCCAGTGCGTACAAAAGGTTTGGTCGTACCCAAAACCCTGAACAGAAAAAAAAGAGCATACTTATAAAAAAAAGTGATCCAGAGTCATAAGTCTACTCGGTCACTTAGGGGGCACCTATACCTGTACAAAGAATTTGGTAAAAAACAAAACAAACACAACTGCACGATGATTATAAACAAGGAACGAAATTCATTGAATAGCAAAAGCATTAAAGTTCAAGATTAAAGGCTGCCCGGTCAGCCAGTTATTCAAAAAATGAAAAATATATTCGAAGTGTAAAGACCGCTTGGCCGGTCACTTTGTCATAAAAGAAGGCATATTGGCCGAATAGATAAAAAAAGATAATAAAAAGAAGGCACTTAAACAGCAGGAGTCCCAGGCTTCTTGTACGAGTCGGCTGAATTTGAAGGAGCCGAGGGATCGTCATTCTGAGTGGAAGGAGCCTCAACATTCTGATCGGCAGGAGAAGTGGAAGTGCATTCCTCGGACTCCCCGTAGGCCACCTGAGTAGCGCAGTAGTCGAGAAACATGCCTTTGGAAGCGCCCAGATAGTCAAATTTTTCTTTGGGATTGGCCTTCCAAAAGTCATAAAATATCTCGAGACCAGCTGTCTCTAAGGCATTCACCTTCTCTCCGAGCCTTACCCCCTCGGACTTCTGGTTATTAACCTCAGCTTTGAGTTCCTTCTCCATGGCCTTCTTTTCATCCTCCAGCCTGCAAAGAAGGCTCCGGAGACCCTCTCTTTTTTCTTGGAGACTGGTCACTTCCTGATATAAAGAAGCAATATCGACCTTAAGCTGTTCGGTTGAAGGCGTATTCTGCAGCTCCTTGGTCAGCTTGGCAACTTTGATCTCAGCTGCTAGGAGTTTCTTGTTGACTTCTCCCAACTCTATCCGCACAGCTCCAAGCTGAACCTAGGCATCCTCGGCATCCTTTTTGGCCAAGTCCACTTCCGTTCGCATTGTGTTGGAAATGGCAAGGTTCTTAGTAGCAGTCGACTTAGCTCAAGAATAGACATAAGCCATTTTCACACTAGTTAGTGCAGGAAAAAGGCATTAAAATAAAAACTAGTCAAAGAGAAGTGAAAGGGAAAAGTTAGAAAATACTTACCCGTGAAAGCTATTTCAAGACTCTTCCCATGACCAGCTCGAAAGACAAGTCATTGTCCTCCCCAACCAACTGTTCGTTTACCTCGGGGACTGACTGACTCACATAGTGGGTGAGCATATCTCTTCCTCTTTTAGTCTCCTGGTGCAATACTTGAGGTGGGGCAGGGGCCTTAACCTGTTCAGACCCGCTTCTGATCAGTTTGGATCCACCTTTCGCCTGCTCGAATCCATCCGAACTCCCTCCTCGGGAACTCTTGGACTTAGTAATTTTTGAGGTAGGATGGTCCACAACAGTTTGTTCTTTAGAAAGGCCAATGACCACTTCAGCTGGTGCCTTCTCTTTGGACGGAGTCTCACCGCTTTTGGACTTCTTGGCTGGAGGGGAAAAGCCCGAGCTTCCCCCCACTCTCTTCTTCAAAGCCTCAATCATCTTCTGAGACATTTCTACATGAAATAAAAATAACATAGTCAGAAGAAAGCATAAGATATATGAAGGCATGAAAATCAAGAAAGTTAAATGCAAGATGAAGTACTCTGCACGCTGGCAAGAGCATTGGCCCGAACAAGCACAGACGGGGCATCATCATCCGAGGAATCTTCCTGCTCCTCCAGGACGGCTTTCCCCTTTCCTTCTACAGGGGTGGATGGTCGAGCAGGTAAATTAGGCTCTCTGATCCAGATAGTATGTTCAATGGGCCTCGGCCCGGTCGGGAGGGTTTTCTTCTTCTTGAGGAGCCTCTCCTGCTCTGAATATTCTTGAGCCTTTTTCTCCTGCCCAGAATATTCTTGAGCATACTGCTTGGCTCCTGCCCCACCCTTCAACTTAGCCTCACGCTTAAGTTGAATGAGCTCCTTCTCTTGCTCAGCTCCTTTAGCCCGGTCAACACTGGACTTCTTCTTTCTCCCCTTCACAGGCTGGGGTATAAAGTCTACCGAATAAAGCTTGTACTCCACAAAGTTGTCCTCCGAGGTCAACAAAGTGATGTTCCGAGCAGCATCCGACAGATGGACAATCCTCTAAGTCCTGTCTCTAAGTGCCAATGTGAGGGGTGGACGGTAATATATCGGGATCTATTAAAATCGAGTATAGGTGGAATCCATGCCTTCCACGAAGTAGTACTCATCAACAAAACCCTCAATCTTGCTGACATCCCTGTCCACGGTGCTCGTTACCCACTTGAAGTCTGGATAAGAGAAGTAAAAGTATGCCGACCTGCTTTGCTTGGGGGTAGACTTAAAGTTAAAGAACCAATTGACCTCGTGCGGAGACGACACACCCCATCCTTGAATGGCGTAGAGGACGATAGGGCAGACAAGTACTTAATGGCCTTGGGAGTGAACTGGGTCGGACAAAGGCAAAAATAATCTGCCACCCTCCTGAAGTACGGGTGCAAGGGCACCATTGCCCCCTATTTTATGTGAGCACTCGACCAAGCACACATCTCTTTCTGTGGGTTCATTGCCCAGTGATTCGGAGAAGGAATGTAACACTCTAGTCCGCCCAAATATCTAGCCTTATCCAAGGCCTTCATGCGTGCCTCACTTATTTTGGACGGAGGGCTCACCCATTTGGCACCTAAGGCACCTTGCCTCTTGTGAGGAACTGCTTCAGTAAGCTCCTCGGTGACGTAGTCCTCCCCTTCGACCAAGACTTCCCCCTCCGCAGACACCGGCTCCCCGACCTCATTATACCCTCCAAAGTTTGGAGGCTCAGCCACTCCTTCCTCCTCGGCCTCGGAAGGGCTGCCAGGACGGACGTCGTCGTGCTCCTCAATCTCTTGTACCTCAACGTCCCCCTCATGATCTGCCTCCTCCATGGCGGGCAGATCTTGTTCGACACTTGGCAATGTGGCGAGTTGGGCCACATGAGGATCAGATGCGTTGACCTTTCGCATCGTCTGCTTTGTGCGGGCCATCATCCTCCTCCTGGACAGGTACTGATGTGTATGTCGTGCAACCGTAACAGTAGGGACAATAATTGGGATGCCAAAGTTACCCAAACTTGGATGGCCAACAGGAAGAGTATCAGCAACACCTAGCCGGAAAATGTATGTCCAGTTGGACGGAAGATAACGCCTCCAACCTTTTTGCACTTCCCAAATGAAGCGGTCGTACCCCTCTCCGCCGATCTGCTCGGGGTAATAATGGTGTTGCACTACGGGTTCTGGAGTAGGAGAACGATCAATACTCACCTCTCAATCTTCAAAGCTCGAGTTAGAAATTCCGTCACTCGAAGAGGAAGGACTGGCGCGAAGACGAGGCTGGTCCTCGTACAGAAGTTGAAGCAAGTCCTGATCAATTTGGCGTTCGCCTCCTCGAAACACACTAGGGTTCATCTACAAAAGACAACACACGAGATGAGTGTTTGGCTGGGATATCGAACAATAAACAGGAAAATATGCCGAGCTGGAGTACTCAATAGATTAAAAGGACGAAAAATGTACAAAAATCAAGTCACAACCCAGAAGTTTGAAATTTTTAGGTTTTGAGTTAAATTTCACGAAGCTTTGAATGAGCAAGGTGAAAGACAAACAATGTGAGATTAAAGGCAAATGTCGTAAACTATGAAGCTGTACAGACTATTACAGAGAAAACCACAAAGTTTTGAGCCTAGATTTTCTATCTATCTTCTACAACAAGTCAGGAATAATGGCATTTTCTACAATAGAAACTCAGAAATTTAACATGCAAAGTTAAAAGAGGAGAAGATTGAAAACTTACTCACTGCTTGAAGCCTAAATGAAGTCCAGACGAAGCTGTTCGGATGCCTTTGGTGGGAATCTCACGACAGACTTGAAGTAAAAATCCTTTTTTGTTCTGAGTTTGTTTAGTAGAGAAATCAGTAAAAGTAAATTATGAAAAAAAGCCAGCCTTTTTTATAGGCACTTTGGTGAAAAGGGGTAATCATTTCGAAATACCTCGCACGCTTCGATTTCCCCCCAAAAGCAAATATTGGGAAATTAAAAACCATCAAGTGTAACCGTCAAAGCTTGAGGAGGAAACCGGGTTTCGAGGCACTAATTAAGTCAGAGCATTAATTAGTCGAAAACCGAAAAGACGCCTGGTCAGCCTCACATCGAATCACGAATAGACGCGCCTAACACATGTCACCCATTCAAATGCAAAGGCAGCTCGGATGAAGTCTACACGCAACTTTGAAAGTCCCGTACAGACTTGGGGGGCAAATGTTATTCCAAATTTGGCACTCTGACGTGGCATCACATGCTAGTGACACGTGGAATCGACTTCACATATCTGCTCGAAAGAGATATGCCGAACAATACACCGTACATATCTGCACGGATGAACCCTTCCTAGTTGGGCAGTGGACGGTCCGAACAACATGCTAACACTTAGCAACTTCAACACTTGCATCGTGAATCATAGAAGCAATCCCTATAACTTTGGGATCATATAACAGAGATATGACAAGCTGTCCAAATCCTTTAATTAGTGTATTCTGTATTTAATGTGTAATCTTACCAATTATAGACATTGTAAACAGAGGGGAAACTTTCCCCCAAGCTTATAGCCCTATAAATAGTGAGCTATTCTCACTGGGCAAAGGGTCGAAAGAATGATCTAAGAGAGTATACTCAGAGATATCATTGTAAGAGCTTTAAGAAAAGAATCAATGCGTTCTTCATTCTTAAGTCAATACAAATCAAGGGGAGTAGGCTATTACCGAACTGATCGAGGCCGAACCTCTTTAAAAACTCTGTGTTCTTTATTTATTTTACTATATTACATCTATATTATATCACTTATCGCTTACGATTAAGACTCATTGTCGTTGGCTAAAAGCGAGGTCAACAAATGAGATTGTGTAAATATTTAAGCATGTTCATATATATGAGATTGAATATATGACTGTTATATTGATTATTATTTTGTTCACTTTTCTTGCTGAGTCTCTGTGAGTCATGGGTGCTATATGGTGCAGGTAAAGGGAAGGCCAAAGTTGAGCAGCCATGAGTTTGAGGTCGTAGCAGCAATGCACATATCAGCCACGGTGTCACGTCCCAGTGAACATGATGTTTCTTTTTGATTGTATTTTGAAATGTAAAGTTATGTTGTAAGATCACTTTTAAACCAGATTATAAATATTTTAGAAACAGGGGGACCCTGAGATTAATAGTATTTATCTTTTATAAAAAGAAGCTTTATATGTTTGTCTTAAATTAGCAAATTTTTAATTAACCACACTTTTGGTATAATCTTAAGAATTAAATGGAAGAAATTTTATAAAAGCACACACACGTAGCGTCCCTGTTGGACAGGGCGTTACAAGATCAGTAGGATCAATACCCTTAGTTTCATCTTCTTCATCGATAGGATCTTCATGAACACATTTGTCATGTTGATTGTCATTCACATGACGATTGGTCGCCTCAATAGGATCTCCATTGATCCATGTTCTTGATTGAGTGTTGGGATCAGCTTCGTCCATCGGAGGGTCCTTGTAGTGAAGACAAGATTTGGTTTGGGTGAGTACCATGATTACCGTATGTAATCGTCAGAGGTATCACCACTTTCTTTAACTCTCACCAAAAGCACCCAAATATTTATGAGTTTTTTAGAAATAAATAATTTAAATGTAAGAGCCAATGAATAATAATTTAGAAATAAAAGAATAGCTACACTCAAGGTTTTTATGTGATTGGGACGTTAACAAGCCTTAGTCACAATTCAATATTATTAAGTTTAGACTAGAAAAGCCTATGAGATTACAAGAAGGTATGAGCACTCTATGTTTTTCCTAACAACTGAGTAAAGAATTTCTAACCCTTTTGTAGGGTTCATTGTACATTTATAGTACATAAAGGTCATACTAGTTACCATCTTTTCTCTAATGGGATGTTTACAAATAATATATTAACTTTGAATTTATCTCGTGAAGCCTAATCCATGAGGTGCCTTGTATACTGACGTAGATGCCACATCACGATGCCAATTGTTAATATTGTACGTGTCATATCATCGTGGGAACTAATGACATGTTAATTACTTGATTGCCAATTATCATCTTTCCTTAATTTGAGAGATATGATCTTCTATCCGAGAATATTGGAAGGCAATCTCTGATCTCGCGCGATTTGGCAAAAAAAAGGAAACTATGTTGGGCTTCTAGATACTCGCTAGAGGTTTCTTTCGGTTACATGATTTCATGTCTTTCGGATAAGGACCATGCTGGATGGGATCTTTCCTGGATAAGTTGCTCATTCTTCACCATGAAGGACTGATGATCTATGGATCCAACCCAGTTATTAATGGAATATATTTTACCAGGATCTAGAATAACTAACAAGTATGTTTTTAATATCCTAATATGAATTTCTAAAATGATGAAAATAAACACATAAAAGGTATGAGAAACCTTACAGTGGTTACAGAAAAATTAAATGACTCCTTTCGCTCAGATCTCTAACCCTTGTATCCTTTCTGTAGCAGGGTATCACCAAGATTTGAGCCCGATTCTCCTTCTTGTTGTTTGGATTCTTCATAGTCTTACATATTATGATTGAGGACTCACTTGTTATGTGTGGGCATGCACTCAATCACTAATGGCTGAATTTTATTTTGTGAAGACTATGGTATTTTCGAATTAGAGGAAGAAGAAGGAAGAGGTCTCGTAATCCTAGAGAGAAAATAGGTTTTTAGCTTTGGAGGCATTAGTTGGATAATGAGACCATAGCCTTCCATTTATACTAATTTCCACTAGGGTTAAGGTTCAATTATTTGGAATAAAAAATTGATAAAAATAGAGTAAAATTGGCACCTAGTGGCCGGCAACATAGTGGGCCCTACACTAGTTTGGTTTTTGCCATTTTTCTCAATTATTTTATCTATTTTTCACAAATACCACTTTTTTCAACTTCAACCCTATAAATGCCAAAACTATTTATTTAATAATTAAAATAATTATCAAATAAAATTTTCATTTATAATATTTATTAATTATATTCCACAAAGTCTCTTAGTTAATAAATTAACCCTAAAATACCATTTTTTTCACAATCAAGCCATATCTTAGTGAAAAATTCATAAACTAGACATAGTCTAGTTTTAAAATTATAATTGATTAATTAAAATCAATTAACTGAGTCTTACAAGCAGTTTGTCTCAACTAGTATGGGACCATAGGCCTATATAATCGAGCTTCAATAAGCAGATCTAGAATTTACCAAGTAAATTCTCTAACTTATTAATTCCTCGTTGAACCACTATAGAACTTAGAATTGCACTCTCAGTTACATAGAACGCTCTATATGTTCCACGATATAGATACGCTATTAATTATCCATTGTTATAATCCCAAGAATCAATGATCCTCTATAGATGATTTACATTGCATAGGGACAAAATTATCATTACACCCTTTCAATGTATTTTATCCTTAAAACACTTAGCCACCTATAAATGATATTTCAATGAACTAATATAATCACTAAAATGAGCACTCTATCATTTATCTCTATTTAGCCAAGCTCAAAGGAAATCATCGTTTCACTTCTATGTCCAAATAGAAGCTATAGATTCCATATCTATGATTAGCGCTCCCACTCAATTGTACTATCATGTTTCCAAAATGTACGTATCACCCAGACCAAAAGGTAGGCTTAACTAACAAATCAAAGAACACAAATAACACTCTTGAGATCGAACCTAACCATGTCAGGATTAAGATCATTTGATCTAGGATCAACTAGGTGATATTGAATTGAATAAATATTATGGTAAATTTATCAAATCTAATTCAAGTTCAATATCGGTCCCTTCCGATGCATACTCCATACATCAAACCCAAGCTTACTTTAACCAATGCCCTGGAAAGGACATATATAACACTTATCCAAGGTGCAAGTAAACTATGTTGTACACTATCATATCAGTTAAACCATGTGTACTGATAAATCTAGGAATACATTTAATCACACAATCTTGTTTACTTTCCATTGTGTTGACAACACTATAAACAAGAATATCAGTGTGATAAGGGTTTGGATGAATTTATTAATCAAATAAGTAAATAAATGATCACATGAACCAAATAACACATTAAACAAGTAATGAAATTAAATTTGTTTCTTTATTGATAATTGAATAGAAAAGATTACATTGAAACAGAGTTTTATTTAAGGCACAAAGCCCAACAGTTATCGCATTTGGCTTGCTATTGGGCTTGGAACATTTAAGTCGTATTTGTTATGGGAACTCCACGTGTCCTTATCCGAAAACACGAATAATATTAACCATTTCATAAATAATAAAAAATGATAATAATAAAATATCAATTTTAAATATATCTTCAAACTACCTTTTAATTTTAACAACCTTGCTTACATATAGGCAACTTAGGATTTTTACCCGCCGAACTATGACCTATGTATTATTGTATCCCTTGAACTTTTTTAATCATTAAAAATAGTCTTTAAACTATTCATAGTGTTGTAAAAGTATCTTTTTCTCAAATTTCGTCACATGTGATAAATAAAATAATGACATGGCTGCTTAGTCAATTACCACGTCCGTATCATGTCAACGCCATTTGTAATTAATTTGAAAAAATAATTTTTTTAATTTAGTTTTACGTATTTTTCTTAACCATTAATTGATTTTTAGTTTAATAAATTTTAAAAATGTATAATTTATATTTTCTTAAATATTAAATTATACATGTAGCGCTAATGTAAAAACTGGCTAAACAGTCATGTCATTATTTTCTTTGCTACGTATGACAAAATTTGACAGAAAAGCCAATTTACAAAACTATAAATAGTTTAAGGACCATTTGTAACAAGCCACAAAATTTTGAGATACAATATATATGTCATACAAAAATTCTAAATAGCATAATATTTAAATATTGATATATATCAACCATACACATAGATTTTTTTTTAGTTACTAATCATAAACTAATTAACAATTGACCTCATATCCTTAACTAACTCCATTAAAAAAAAAATAAAAAAATTGTACAATCTGTAGCTATATATAAATATAAAGAAAAACACAAAAGGACTTTAGCATCCTAAGAGTTTTTTTATTATATTTTTAAAATTTTGTGAATTTTTTCATAATTTGTTTAGAAAGAAACTACTATACATACAATCTTAAAGTTCTACATGATTTAGAAACTATTAAGGTGTTGTCCATGTAGGTTATAAATAACACTTTTGTTATACTACTTTCCTTTATTTAAGAAACATTTATCTTTAAAGGGTGATTGATTTATATCTTACTCAATTACTTTAAGTTTTTATTTAATATATAAAAATAAATAATTTATCATTCATATTTTGATAAATAATTATATGAGTGCACTCTTAATGGGTGTTACTCATTCATGGGTAACATTATAAAAATTTGAGTTTTTATGCTTAGTTTTTTTTATCTTATTAAAAAAATCTCTCATTTTTACATTGTATGAGTTGGACATTGTTCCATCGGCTGAAAAAAAAAATTAAGAAAAAAAGTTTTTTGACAAAAAAAAAAAATTGAGTTTGACTAAGTATTTTGTATATAGACATAATGTTGATATAATGTCAAAAGTGATATTTTTTGATTTTTTTTTTTTAATTAAGTAGCTAAATTAAACATAAAAATTAAAAATTTTCTTTTATTTTTTGTTATTGGATTAGTTTAATATTTTAAAAATTAATATTTATAGTTAAATTGTTTAGTGGATTATACCTGTTACTAATACATATATGTATAGATATAGAAATTCCAAAAATATACAAAATAGAAAGTATGTTTAAGAATTGATGTTATTAGAAAATAATCAGATAATTAAAACTATTTTGTAATAAATATGAGTGAATTTAAAATTTATGTTAATTATATCTATTAGTTAAATAGTGTACTATTGGTTAAGATCCGAGGAAATAAAATGTAAAAGACCTAAAACTTTCAACATTCCTATTAAATTTAATAAATTATTACCATAATATATAAAATAATAATGAGATATGACCCATGCTATACAACACCACCTCCTGGTAATTAGAACTTAGAAAGGACATATTCCTTTTCATTATCCCAAACATTCATGTATCCAAATGAGGAAATTAATTGATTTGAAATTTAGAAAACAACTTAAATTGAACACAATAGTATACAGGTCAAGTATAGCCAAAAACTAATAAGTACCCCGTACTAATTCTGTCAATAATAATAATAATAATAATAATAATAATAATAATAATAATAATAATCTAATTAACCATTAAGCCAATATATATATGCATATGAAATTAAGCTAATTATAAAGAGAGATTGAAAGCATCATCTTATACAACCCTACAACCTTAATTGGGAAATATATATTAACCATTATTTAAGCCTAACGAACTTGTCATTTCTAGGTAAGCGGATCAAGAAACACAAAATAACACTGAGGGCAAAGATACCCAAATATTGCTTAAAATAATATGATCATAACATTTAAGGCAGACAGTGTTCAAATCACATCATCCCATCTAGACCCAAATGGTAAAAAAAAAAAAAACACTGCCCAAAATTATACATCTCTATCTATCTAAAGATCTTACTATATAGCTACCCATTTAATTAAACACTACTAATATAACTCCCAAAATAACAACAAAAAAAAAGTGCATATATGATTATATAGATAGATATAGATCATATGAAAGCTAAAGCGAGCTAATAACAAGCATATGTGTATTATACTTGTTATAATTATATATATAATAAGCTAGTTTAACACTGAGAGAGGTATCATTGAGCTCAAAGAGGTTCTACCATTTGAAGAAGAACTACCCGATCCAACCATGCCATTATTGGCCTGAGATTGGTCAACAACAAGATTAGGATGATACGTGTTGGTGAACGCTGAGGGCATTGACTGATGAAACGGTGTCGTACTGATCATACCTTGGTGTTGTTGTTGTTGTAGTAGTTGTTGCACTGGCTTCTTTCTCTTTTTTTTCTCATAAGCTATTCCTCTAGCTTTGGCTTGAGAGTCCCTCACCTCACGCAAGTACAGTCTTACAGCGCGTGCACCGAATGGGTTTGTTTCGGGCTGCCCACCGTTCTCCTCGAAGGCTGCCCGGAGCCTTCCAATGAGCGCGTCGAGGCTGCCCCAGGCTTGCTTGAGTGGGCAGGAGCAAGGAGCCGGCGGGTGTGGCTGGCCGTAGAAAGGACACGTGTCGGCGTGAACCTTAGTCTTCCCAAACTGGTCGAGGTAGCGAAGGAACTCAAGCACGTGTGCTCCACTGCACCGTGAGAGCGTGAGCGGAGGACGGTGGTTCTTCAGGTACTGCCCGAACGTGTTCCAGTCACGCCGCTTCTGCGACTCGTAGCGGCTAAGCGAAGCGGAAGCCGGTAGTTGTTGTTGTTGATTGGTGTTGTTGTTATTGATTAGTAAAACGACGTCGGAATTGGAGGTGGCGGTGACAATAGCAGAAGCTGACATGGCGGAGTGTTGAGATTTTTTGGAGTGAAAATTGAAAAACCAGGAAAATGGTAGTGAAAGAGAGAGAGAAAGTGAGATAGGAGAATGAGAATGAGGAGAGATGTGTGTGTATATATATATATATAAAAGAAAAGGATGAGAGAGAAGGGAAGGGAGACAAAGGAGGGACCCAAGCAGAGAAAACCCACGTCGGGAGAGTGATGACACTTTGAATAACTCTCTCGCAACGTCACCTCTTCTATCACTGGTTTAAAATTAGGCACCATTCTCCATTATATAAACTTATATCTTAATTAATTTTTTCTTCTTTTCTTATAATTTCTTGTACTGTTTCGAATTATAAGTCTGAGTACTGTTACACGTCGGAGGATTTTGATTCATGTTATGATTTAGTTCGGTGTTACTAAGTTTATTACCTTATAATCTCCGATAACACATGTGAGTTGTTAGAATTCTAATGATTAAATTATACTCATATTTGCCATATGTATTTTATACTAATCGTGTTGTCTATAATTAATCACAAACAAAAATTGTAACTTCTACTATTCATATATAATAATAATCGGGATCATTTAAAAAAAAGATTTACAAATAGGGTTGTACAAAAATTTTAACATTTTTTTACAAGATTTTATTTATATTAACAGTATTTTAATGTATTTTTATTTTATTGTTAATGTATATTATTTTTCTTTTGTTTTAATATTGTTTTTATGTTACAATCATTTATTTTTTTATATATATATATAAAATACCATAAAAAAAAATTGTACGTGTCAATTTTTTACATAAAATAACTGTTTATGTAATTTTTTTCATTTAATATTAACTTATTTTAGAGAAAATTTTAAAATATTATAAAAAAAAATTATCAATAAATAAATGATTTTGTTTCTTCCACTAAATGTCGAAGAACACAAGTACAATAATGTATGGAGGAATTTCTAAATTATGTTTTCTATTATAGGATGTGTATATTATACATTGTGGTACATGAGCCAAATATATACATTTCGAATGACAGATCACAAAAATCTAATTTTCCTAATAATAAATTCCAATAAAATAAAAAAACCTTGGTGGCACGTATTTCTTTTTCTACAGTTTTTTTTTTTTTTTTTTGTAAAATCTTTTTTCGGCAAGTTAGATGTCAAAATATTTTTTTTTTTATGGTAAGATTTATTTACATTCATAACCGATTTTCTTACCTTGTTTATTCGGTTTTTATTGCTCATTTCTATGTTAGGAAAGATGCATTCACTACAAGAAAACCCGCTTTTGCCGGCGCATTGTTGCACCGGCAAAAGTACCCTAATTGCGCCGGCAAAGCTTTATTGGCGCAGTTGTGCGCAGGCAAAGCTTATCTGGGAAGCTTGGTCGGTAAAAGACTTTTTACCGGCGCATAGACTAACTGCGCCGGTAAAACTTCTTTTTACCGGCGAGAAATCACGCCAGTAAAAAATAAGCGCCGGTGTTAAAAAAATACTCTATATCCGCTTTGAACCTGCTTTGATAAGCTTTTGCCGGCGCAATAGGGCGCCGGTAAAACTATTGGCGCCAACTGTCAGATTGGCGCCAATAGTTTTAGCCACTTTTTACCGGCACCCTATTGCGCCGGTAAAAGTATTAATTTTTATTTTTTAAAAAAATTAATTAATTATATTTAATTAATTATAATATTAATTAATTATATTTAATTAATTATATTTAATTAATTATAATATTAATTAATTAAATATAATTAATTAAATTTTTTTAAATAATTATAATATTATATTAACAAAAAAAAAAAAACCAACATAATTTACATTAAAAGATAAACCAACATTAATTATATTATGTTCTACTAAAATCATTTATAAACAAAATGTTAAATGTTCGAACCGTATAATGAAAAAAAGTACAGTTCTATAGGCGGGTAATGTCGTCATCGTTGTTTCTCTCAGTCTCGGGAGGCTACGATGACGATCCAACACCAGGAGCAGCCGACGATCTAGCACCATGAGTGGGCAATGGTGGAAGATCCATGGGAGGTAAGTTGAAACCCGGCACAGCTCGAGAAAGATACTCAAGCTGATCTTGGAATCGTCTGAGGTAGAGTTGTTGTGTCTAATACTGCTGCCTCGTATGTTGAGTTGTCTGCTCCGCTTCCTCCACTTTTTTCTGTAAAGCCTCAACTGTTCCATTGTAACAGTCGGTGGGGCTGAAGGATGCGTGGCAGGTGCTCTTTTGGCCCTAACTCCCTTCAGTCTGGGGAGATGGCCAAAGCCTCTAAGATGCCGAGATCGTTCCCCGAGTACTTGCGTCATAACAGGTAAGTCTCGGGGGTACTGTGTAGGATCGACAGCAGGCTCTTCGGGCTCATCTTCAGTGGGCGCTGGTTGAGTTGCCGCTATTTCAACCATTTGCTCCTAAAACAAACAAATAAGTTAAATGGTTAATTTTAATACAAAATAAATTGAAATAAATAAATAAAAATTGAATTAAAACGTAAAATTACGTAAGCTTGTTGCGCGAACTCGTTGCGCTAATTGTTTCCTTTATGGTGAAACTTTTGAAAAGTTTCCACCGCAGTGGCAGTTCTCCTGTGTCGGGGTTAGCCTATTTTCAAGAGAAAATATATTAGTATTGTTATTTTACTAGAAAAATTTAAATAAATGATAGTTAAATATAAACTTACCCCCTCGACAACATGTGAAACAATAGGCTTGGAGCCCCAGCCTCCTAGAAATTTCATCTTACCCCGACTTTCTTTATTTTTCGCTGCTCTCGCCTGAAATTAATAATCTTTCTAACAATTAATTATTTATTATTGACTATATAAATTAAACATTACTAAAATTAGAAATTTTAAAAAATGTACCTTTTGTTTGTCTGTGCTCCAATAAGCGATGCAGTCACTCCACACCTCTTGAGTTACTCCCTCAGGAGGTGACATGTCGGCCCTCTCCTGTCCAAGCTCCTCAATGTTTTGTATCCACTTTTTCTTGCAGTCTGCCCTCCAGTCACGTAAACCCTTTGACATCTCGTACTCACCGTAGTCTACGAATGTAGGGTTATCTCGTGGGAGGACAAACTTGGTTTGCAAAAAGTTACAAATTAATACATTAATTACAATTTAGTAAGAGTATAGTAATTTAGAAATTAAAAAAATTATTAAGACATACCTCAAGTCTATCCCAGAGTGCATCAGCTCTATTGACATCTTCCCATTTGAATTTATTAATGGGGATAGACATCCGAGTCATCCATTTCGCCATATTGTTGATTTTTTTTTTCATTTTTGCCGACGGGGGTGCCAGTCTCTGCGTGCACCTCAATCTGTAACTTGGCAGATTGTGTTTTGGAGAGCTCCTCCTCAACATTCTTGCCCTTGTATTTACCTCTGACCCCTTTCTTTTTCGAACTGCTGCCACCTGGTGTAGACATACTACATATACAACACATATTTTTTTAAATAAAATAAACTAACATATTGCAAACATATTAAAGAAGAAGGGTTGTAATTTTATTTTATTTAAAACACTATTTCAATTACAATTCATCATCCTCATCATCAGTTACATATACAGCATTATCATCACTGTCACTCTCTAATTCTAAGGAGTTGTCTTCTTCGGTATTTAGACCCTCGTTGTCATCATCCACAATGAAATCATCTAATTGTTGAGGCTGTGAATTCACACGATGAATGTTTGCAACTTCAGTTGGGTCGACATCATGGCGAACATAGTCAACATCATCCAACTGTGGAAGCTGAACAACGAACTCGGTTTCAGCTGAATTGTTTTCCTGTACAAAGGGTGTCTCCCCATCCATTTCCGGGAAGTCCCAAACATTTCGCGGTATGTACTCATTTACAATCAGCCAGTCTTTACCGTTCTTCAAATCAGGAATGTAGTAGATCAATTTTGCTTGCGATGCAAGTATGAACAGTTCATTTTGGTACCACTGTCGGTTGACGCAAATGCTAGTAATAACACCGTCACTATCCAGTCTACTCCCGTTAGTGTCAAACCACTTACACAAAAATAAGAGAACACTGTAGTCTTTTAAATAAGTGAACTCCATAGTTTTTTCAAGTGTGCCGTAAAAATTTTGTCCATCTTCACCGGGAACCATAACACCGCTATTTTGTGTTTTGATGTTATCATCCCTTTCCTTGACCAAAAATTTAATACCGTTCACTATGCACCTTGGATAAAAATAAATTGTTGCATTCGCTGGGTTAGCGATAGCATACAACTCATCTGACACTGCACCCTGGTCGCTCAACCGTAGTTCATTAATCTACATATCAGGAAAAATATTAAATTAAGAAAAGTCGAACAGTTATTGAGAACAAGATTAAGAGTTTTGAGAGGCAACAAGACTTACTCGAGTTTTGAACCATTCAGGGAACTCAGTCTCTTGCACTTTTTCAATATTGCCTACACCCCTTGCTTGAAGCAACTCGTTGTGCTCACTATATAATATAATGCACTTAGTAAGTTAAGAATTTTTTAGATGAAGTCGACTATTGTGTGTTTGTGTTTTTGGAATTTATACTTACTTGATATACGACTCAACCTCCGTGCAATTGTTCAAAATGTACCACTCCGCCTTACGCTTGCTTTGCATGGGTAAGGTGTCGACTGTCCTCATACCGAGGGGTCGGCCAACATGCTTGAATACAGAAAATTGTCGAGTTGGCATGTTTTGGACAATGTCATTGTTCTGGTCAGGACGGTTGAATCGAGTTTCCACTTCTGAAAGTACATTGAGCAAAAGGTTAATGCCTCATTAACCAAAAAAGATTCAGCAGTAGAGCCTTCCGGACGGGCACGATTCCTGACAATTAGATTAAATTCTTACTATAATTACTTTAAAATTTTATTTTATTTTATTTTTAAATTATAAGTATAAATATTTAAAATTTATAAATATCACTTCATTACATTTTAAATTTTATAATAAATATTAATTTATAATTTTTTATTTTATTTATTTAAATTACAAATTACAAACTTTTTAATCTTTAAAATATCATTTGCTTACATTTTTAATTTTGTAATAAATATTCATTTATAATTTTCTATTTTATTTATTAAACTTAAAAATTACAGCCTTTTTAGAGTTCATAATACCACTTACTTACTTTTTAAAATTAAACAATAATTAGTAATTTATAATTTTAACATTTATTCAATTAAATTAAAGATTACAAATTTTTAAAAATAAAAAAAAAATTGATTACCTATTATATTTTATAATATATACTAATTTTCTAATATTATTTATTTAAATTAAAGATTACAAATTTTTTAAAATAAAAAAGAAATTTTGATTACCTATTATATTTTATAATATATATTAATTTAAATTAAAGATTACTAAAACAAATATTTTGATTACTTATTATATTTTTTAATATATACTAATTTATATTTTTCTATTTTATTTATTTAAATTAAATATTATAAAGTTTAAAAATTTAAAATATTTTTTGTTGCATACTTTTGACATTTTATGATATACATTATTTAACAAATTTTTATTTAATTTATTTAAATTAAAAATTACATTACATAACTATCTACCAAAATTTGGACAGCATAACGGCTTAAAAAGCGTAAACCCAAAATTTTCAAAACCTATGAATATAGCACAAACAAACTTTCCATAACAACATATGAAAAACAATAAATCACACTACCGATCAGACTGCAGTATTTTATCACAGAACCTACTTCACTAACATGTATAGGCATACTAACTTATAACAAAACTATTAAATTTATTACTAATATAAAGAAAAAAAAAAACAAACCTGAAGCAGTCCAAAAATGACAACAACAAGCAGGAAGCGGTGCTTCGGGCCGGTAAACAGGACCTAATTTCATAAAAATAATACCCAATTAAAATATCAACATACATATACACACGTAAATATATATACATACACTTACACTTAAACTTACATATATATACACATACACACATACACACACACACACATAAACACATACACATGCATATACACACATAAACACATATATACTCTCACATATTTACATATACTCTCACATAAACATATATACACATATACATATATATACATACACCCACATACACATACACATATACATATATGTACATACACCCACATACACATATACATATATATACATACACCCACATACACATACATACATACACATATATACATCCACATCCACATACACATACATACATACACATACAGAAATACATATATATACACATATATACACTAATCAACACATACACATACACATTTACACTAATCCATACCTATATATAAACTTTTCAAAAAAAAAATTAAAATTAAAAAATTAAAAAATACCTTCCACAAATAACAGGAGGTGGGGCTTCGGGTGGTGTGCGGTGGAGGCTATTGGCGGCCGGTGGTGGTGCTCGACGGACGGTGGTGAGTGGCTGCCGGCGGTGGGGAATTTTTTTCCAGAAAAAAACAAAATTTTTGAGAGTAATGAGTGAGATTGATAGAGATTAGTGAGATTGAGTGAGAATGAGTGAGATTGAAAGAGAGGGATGAAGGAGGGATTTGAGAGAAAAAAAAATTCAGAAAAAAAAAAAAAACGAAAATGGGGTCTGCTCGTCGAAGGGGATATATGAACACTTTTACCGGCGCAATTCAGTGGTCATATAACCCTAAACCCAAATGCACCATTTCGCTTAATACTTTTACCGGCGCATTAATGCGCAGGTAAAAGTAATCCCACCTACCACCAATTTCCACGCGGATTATTTCCCCCCAAATTTTCACGAGCCCGGTAAAGATTCCCACCAAAATTTGGGAAACTTTTACTGGCGCAATTTTGCGCCGGTAAAAGCCTTACAGAAGAGGACATGTGTTCACACCATTTGGCGGTTCATTGCTCATCTTTTACCGGTGCATTTCATTGCGCCGGTAAAAGTTATAGCTGAATCCAATCCCAAAATCAGCATCTCATTTATGCTGACAACTTTTGCCGGCGCAATTGGTCAACTGCGCCGGTAAAACTAGGCTTTCTTGTAGTGAATAGCTGAACTTTTCTTGTATGGAAATTTATTGTAAGAGAAGCAATTCCCTTATAGAAATTTAGTTTTTAAAGGAAACTTAGATTACTGCCTTTTTCCTTATTAAATTCGATTGTGTCTTGATACATTCAGAATATACAAACTGTTGATGGCAGGTATCAAGACTCAATACAAGATCGGACTCGTTTATGGCAAGTTTCCTTTTTTGGTCTGATTTGTTGCGTCAGAATCCGTTTCTGATGCAGCAGATCGAGTTTTTCTTAAGAAAGTTTTGTACAGCTGTAGATTCGATCTTGTGTCTGTCTCTAGGGTTTCTATGTTCTATAAAAAGAACCTAGAGAGCAACCATTCGAATTAACTATTCTAGTATTCATTTTTTTTTTTGCATTTTTCTTATTTGTGAGAAGAGAGTTTCTTTGTTTTGTGAGAACCTAGTTGTTCATCTAGGTTCTAGTATGTTTCATATCTGTTCTTACTCTGTCTTAAGAGTTTGTTAGAACGACTTGACTGAACAAGAGAAGTGGTCTTCAGGAGAAGACTTTTTCAAGCCTTACTTCGGGAGGAAGTAAGCACTCACGCTTCGATGAAGGGAGTTCGCTATTTGGAGGTGTTTCAGAAGTCAGATTCATAAAGTGGATTATAAAGGATTGCGAAAATAATTTAGAGGGAGTCTAAACTTGTTTAAGTCAATTGTCTTTGTAATTGTTGATACTTTATTAATTGATTTCATTCTCTGGGCGTGGCCCCGTGTACTAGGAGTGTTCGAAAGAACACTGATACCACATACAAATCTCTTGTGTCAAGTTATTTAATATTCTGCAATTATTTTTATATTTTGTCTGTTCTGTTTTGTCACTGCAAAATTGGTCTCTGCATTAACAGAATTACATTCTGCTTCTACAGACTTATACAGTTTTATATTTTCGTATATATTATTGACATTTGCAAAAACTCGGTTTTTGATTTAGTATCAGAGCGGGACACTAAACTCTTAGTGTGGTCCTTTTAACGTTTTTGTGTAAAATGTCATTTTTTGCAGAAGGAAGTTTAATTTCCAGACCACCTTTGCCTAATGATTCTAATTATCCTTATTGGAAAGTTAGAATGAGGGCCTTCATCAAATCTCAAGATGAGAAGGCTTGGAGGATGGTTCTATCAGGTTGGTCTTCTCAAGTTGAGACAGATTCCGCAGGTAATTCTACATTAAAATTTGAACTGGAATGCTCTATTGAAGATGATAAACTTTCTGCCTATAATAGCAAAGCATTGCATGCTATATCTTATGGTGTATGTGAAGGTTATATTAAACTTATATCATGTGAATCTGCCAAGGAAGCTTGGGAGATCCTTCAAACTCAGTTTGAAGGAACATTTGGTGTTAAGCGCTCTAGATTTATTACGCTTCAAACTAAATTTGATGAGCATAGGATGTCTGATAATGAAACCCTAACTGAATTCTATGAAAGACTATTTGATATAGCTAATGAATATTTTGCTCTTGGTGAAAAGCTTGATGATTCTATTCTTGTGAGAAAAATTGTTAGAGTTCTTCTAGAGAGGTTCGATACTAAACTTTTGGCAATAGAGGAAGCTAAAGACTTTAGCATAATGAAGGTGGAAGAATTAATGGGTTCCTTGCGTACTTTTGAATTGAATCAGCAAATTAAACAAAATGACAAACCCAAATCCATTGCTGATAAAGGTAAAAGTATCGCTTTAAAAGTTGCTGACAATGAAATTTCTGATAGTGAATGTGATGATAAAATTGCTTTATTAACCAAGAATTTTCAAAAATATATGAGAAAAATGGGTAATAAAAAGAATAACTTAAAATTTTTGAAAGGAAAATGCTTCTTTTAAACCATCTGTGTCTAACAAAAAGGGAATTCAGTGTAGGGAATGTGAATGTTTTGGGCATATTCAATCCGAGTGTGCAAACACTTTAAAAAAGAATATGAAAAGCTTCAATGTCACGTGGAGTAATGATGAAACCAAAAGTGATGAAGAAAATTCTGAGAATATTGCCTTAACTTCTTTATAATTAATGTGTTGTGTAATTCACAGGAAAAAGCCAGATTGGTATGTTTGAATAATACCACTAAACAAGTAGAATCTGATTCTGATGATTTTGAAATCTATGAAGAGTCTCTTGCTGAATCATACAAAGTCATGTATGAAAAGTGGATTCAGCTTACTACTAAAAATAGATAGTTGATTAAAATAAATAAAAAACTATCTCATCAAATTGAAATATTTGAGTTAAAAATAAAAGAATATGAGACAGAATTTTGTGTTAAAGATGAAAAAATCACTCTTTTAAAGAAGGAACTTGAAAATTTTAAGAAAAATGTTCAAATGCTTAATCTTGGATCTTCTATTTTTGAAAAAGCTCAGAATGCAGGTCAAAGAGGTTTTGTAGGCATATGATCAGATGGTATGGAAAGTTGTGGAATCACAAAGTTTGTAAAATCTAGTGTTCCGACGAATCTTCCCGATGCTAAAAATGTGAAGTCTGCTACAACAGATTTTAAACCTGTCGTTGCAGAAGCTGTTTCTGCTGACGCAAAATCTCTAGGATTTACAAAAAGAGTAAGATTTGAGGTAAAAAGATTTATTAAGATTTGAGGTAAAAAGATTTATTCCTTTGTGTCATTTTTGTGGTAGAAAAGGACATATCAGACATAAATGTTTCACGTTGCAAAATATGTTTAAAACAAATTATTTTGGTAATTTGAAAAAATCTCAAAAGAAACATAAAGGTTTGAAACTAAAATGGATTAAGAAAAAGTGTCTAGTTGGTTTTTCTGATAAAAGTGCTACATCTCAAATGTGGTATTTTGATAGTGGTTGCTCTAGACATATGACAGGTGACAAGAACTTTTTGATTAACATTCGGCCTATGCAGTGTGGGGAAGTCACTTTTGGCAATGGCTTAGCTGGAAAAGTCATTGGTATGGGAACTCTCAATTTTGAAGGGTTACCCAAATTGAAAAATGTGATGTTAGTTGAAGGACTAAGGGCTAACTTACTTAGCATTAGTCAAATTTGTGATCAAGGGTATTCTGTCTCATTTGACAGTGATCATTGTTATGTACTTAATGATGATAATCAATGTATTTTGCAAGTATTTCGATCCAATGATAATTGTTATACCCTAACTCCTGTGTTTACTTGTCATTCAGCCATCAATAACACCACAAATTTGTGGCATGCCAAGCTCGGACAAATTAATTATAAAAATCTGAAAAAATTGTCAAATGCAGGTATTGTTCAAGCTCTACCCAAGCTTGGTAATGAAAGTGTTGGTAAGTGTGAACCATGTCAACTTGGTAAACAATTAAAAATCACTCACAAACGTGTGTTTGATATCAATACCTCAAAACTATTGGAATTGCTTCACCATGATCTTATGGGTCCAATTCAAGTTGAAAGTCTAAATCGTAAGCGATATATTTTTGTGTGTGTTGATGATTTCTCTCGTTTTACTTGGGTAGTTTTAAGAGAAAAGTCTGACACTTTTGATGCTTTTAAAACTCTTTGTTTGAGATTAAGAGTTGAAAAATGATGTAATATTGGGGAAATTGTTCGAATTCGGAGTGATCATGGTAAGGAGTTTGAGAACTCAGTTTATAATGATTTTTGTAAGTCTACAAGTATAACTCATGAACTCTCTGCTCCCAAAACTCCTCAACAAAATGGAGTTGTTGAGAGGAAGAATCGAACATTCCAGGAGATGGCAGGAGTGATGTTAAATAGCAAGAAGCTGAAAAAGCGATTATGGGCAGAAGCTATCAACACAACTTACTATATAATAAACAGAGTGTTTATTCGTCCAGGTACCTCAAAAAACATCCTATGAAATTTGGAAAGGTAAACGTCCCAATGTAAGTCATTTTTATGTTTTTGGATGTGTTTGTTATGTTTCTAGAGATCGTTAGCATATTCGTAAATTTGATGCTAAAAGTGATGTTGGTGTTTTCATTGGATATTCCTTAAACAGTAGAGCTTATCGTGTTTACAACATGAGAACTCAAACTATTTTGGAATCAGTTAATGTGGTTGTTGATGATTTTAAAGATTTTTTAGAATTTTCCACAGAAGCCGAGATAGATAGCTTTATAGATACTCCACTAGAAGGAGCAAAAGTAGATTGTGATGCAGCATAACTCAATTCTGACGATGCAAATGACGAATCTGTCGCTGCAATTGAGTTAGGAGAACCAAAATAGCCTATCTTGACTCATCCAAACATCACCACTGATTCTATCCAGAAGGAACCAAGTACCAGAGTTAAACTGAACCATCCCAAAGAACTCATTCTTGGAAATCTTGAAGAAAGCATGGTAACCCGAAGAAGGTATGTTAATTTGATTAGCTTTCTTTGTTTTGTCTCACAATTTGAACCGAAAAATGTGAAGGAAGCCATGATTTTTGAAGAATGGCTCAATGCAATGCAAGAAGAACTCAATCAATTTGTTCGCAACAAAGTTTGGATTTTGGTTCAAAGACCAAAAGGTATCAATGTGATTGGAACAAAATGGATTTTTAAAAATAAAAGTGATGAATTCGGTACAATTGTGAGGAACAAGGCTCGATTGGTGGCACAAGGGTACACACAGGTAGAAGGTATTGATTTTGATGAAACTTTTGTTCCTCCAGCAAAATTAGAATCTATTCGTTTACTCTTGTGCATTGCTTGTATTCTTGATATTAAACTGTTCCAAATGGATGTGAAATCTACCTTCTTGAATGGCATTTTGAGTGAGGAAGTTTATGTTGAGCAACCAAAAGGATTTGAAGATCGTCAGTTTCCAGACCATGTGTACAAACTTGAAAAAGCCTTGTATGGTCTGAAACAAGCTCCTCGTGCATGGTATGAAAGGTTAACTCATTTTTAATTTCTCATGATTATCAAAGAGGTAGTGTCGATAAAACTCTTTTCATCAGGCATATAAAATCTGATTTTATCATTGCTCAAATCTATGTTGATGATATAGTTTTTGGTTCTACATCTAACCATGAAGTGCAAGTGTTTATTGATAAAATGAAAAATGAGTTTGAAATGAGCATGGCTGGTGAGCTTACTTTCTTTTTGGGTCTTCAAGTCAGACAAATGGAAGGAGGTACATTTGTATCACAAAGTAAGTATGCTAAAAACCTTGTCAAAAAGTTTGGCCTTGAGTCGGCTAAACAGGTAAGTACTCCTATGAGCACCACTTTGAAATTAACAAAAGATGATAATGGAGTGAAAGTTGACACTACTCTTTATCGTAATATGATCGGTAGTTTATTGTATTTGACTGCTAGTCATCCTGATATTAGTTATAGTGTGGGAGTTTGTGCTAGATATCAAAGTAATCCTATGTAATCTCATGTATCTACTGTAAAAAGGATTATTCGATATGTTAATAGTACTCTCAATTTTGGAATCTGGTATTCTAAAGATACTAATTCTGACTTAGCTTGTTTTAGTGATGCAGATTGCGCAGGCAATGCTGATGATCGAAAAAGTACAAGTGGAGGTTGTTTCTTTCTAGGAAACAATTTGGTTTCTTGGCACAGTAAGAAACAAAATTCTATTTCCTTGTCCGTAGTCAAGGCTGAGTACATTGCTGCTAGTAGTTGTTGTACTCAATGTTCTGGTTGAAACAAATGTTGATTGACTATGGATTTTAGTGACACTATTTAGTGACACGCATAAATATGTGTGCCACTAAAGAGTTGGGGGTTATTTTTAGTGACATGCACAATTAGACTCTAAATATTCAGTGTTAGTCTCTTATAATGTGTGTTACTAAAAATATGGAGAGTCACTAAAGAGTAAAATCTAAATTTTTTTAATTTTTATTAATTTAAAAAATACTGATCTATAGTGACGCGCTAGGTGCGATTGGATAAATATATCCTGACACACTTAGCGTGTCACTATATCACAATCCTATTTTTTTTTTTAAAAAAAAAGTATGTATAATTAATTAATAAGTAAATAAAAAAATAAAATATATCTATGTTAATATTAGATAACCAATACGTTTTGAAAAAAAAAAAAAAATTTATTAATTATACATATTTATTTAAATAAAAAAGTTATCTCAGCAAAAAAATAAAAAATAAAAAAAATATGATTAACTAAATATATAAATGTGATAAAGAAAACCCTAATTTCTTCCCTATCTATCTCTCTGCCGCCTCTCTCTCTCCTCCCCTTTTCTCTCTACTGTACGCGTTCTGCACAATGTGCACATTACCATCACAGCTACCCTCTCAACCTTCGAATGGGTTCATCGCCAGACAAAGAAAATCTCAAAACCTCTAAGTCCCAAAATCCCGACTCCTCCGTTCTCTCTCTTGTCTCCGATGTTTGCTCCGTCGACCAAAGAGTTTGGATGAGCTTCTCTAGCATGGAAATAAGATAAGCTTCTTCACCATCCATTTCTTTAATCCTCTTTCTACATGTCTCCATTTCTTTATCATATATATATATATATATTTTTTATTTCTGGGTTTTTATTGTTGGATTTCAGATTGATATTATTAATGTAAGGAGTCAGATTAGAAGATGGGTGGCGATTGGTGTTTGATATTGATGTTCTGGGTTTGACGAGCTGGGTATTGTTCGACTGGCTTTGGGTTAGACGGGATTGGTGCTAAAATTTGGCCACTAAGGGGTTTTATCAAGAAACAATTTGAAAATGGTAGAATTAATATTCTTATTATTTGAAGTAATTGATGTGCTCATTTTATCGTAAGCTAAACGACTTGTTTACTTGATCGATAGGTGCGGGTGAGTGAATCATATGGATTAAAATTTCCAAGGGAATTTGCACTTCTCTTGAAGCAGTTGCTGTATTTTGACCGGTACACCCGATTACTGGCACCAAACTTAAACATGCTCCAGGACCAGAGGATCTCTATCGCTTCAAGAATATGATTTTTTTTGTTTAGGTTTTATTTTTGGGGCGTGAAGTTCGTGGTTCGACGGGCTTGAAGTTCGTAGTACAAGAATCTGATTTTTTTTGTTTAGGTTTTATTTTTCAAAATGTGTTCTATTTATTTTTAGGTTTTGTATACATTTTTTATGTGTTTCAAATTGTCCTGAGTATTATGTTTGTGTAATATACATTTCAGTTTAATTTTTTTATTGTGTTTGTTGATTCATTTGAACATGTAATTCAGATTATTGTATTAGTAATTTTAATTCCGAAAAAAAAAGTAATTTATATATTATTGTATTAGAGTCACTCAACATGGGTCACTGAAACCCATTTTTCTAATAGTGATGGCAAGAAGAAAAACACTCGCAAATTAAATTGCCCTAAGTGATAGACAACAACTCTACGAAATGGTCCCTAACATTGTGCCCAAGTTGACTTTGTAACCTTCTGAATGGGTTTTTGGATCCTCCAAAGTTATTTCCAACTCACCATCCTTTAGTATTACGAACCAAAAATTCAAGAAGAATCCAAGTCTAAAGCCTATGAACTAAAAAGTGTCAAAGCAACCTCCTAGAAGTCAACCTGGGAGCCTACGATTTTACCCGAGGCCAGGTTGACATCACAGGCTAGGGTTTCAATTTTTGGATCTTTCTTAGTACAAATGGCTTAAACTTTGTACTTAGACATGAATAAGATCTGTTATAAGCATGCAAAGGCATTTGAATCAAAATTGAAACATTTCGCGTTTGAGGCACCTAGGCATCTAGCACCCAAGTCAACCCTAGTGTTCACCCAACGCCCAGGTTGACATATTTTCAACCTGGGCATTTCCAAGAACCATTCTAAATTTTTATGTCTATTAAGTTAAAAACTTAAAAAATTTAAACTATGAAATATATATTTTTTAATGAATCTCTAGTATAACATAATATTGAATATTATTTTTTTACTTTTAAAATATAAGCTTTTCATAATATTTTTTCTTATTTTTATTAGTAGTAATAAATTTAATAATTAAAATAGAATGATAAAGTAGAAGAGAAATTAAACAATTAATGGTATTATATTAAGAGCATCCTAATGATAGGCTAGCTTTAGGTGAATTTTATAAAGTATCTTAGAAGTATGTTTCAATTGATTATATTCATTTTGTGCAAAATTACAATTATTTTTTATTTGTTTTAGATGTAAATGGTAAAATTCATAATGTGAATTGAAAATAAGAAAAAATATGTTAAATGAGATGAATATGATTAATTATCATGGAATTTAGAGTTCTAGAATATAATTGGTAAAAAATTCTATGTTTTGGATGTTCAACACGCTTCGTTTGTGATCAAAAATAAAGTCTGAAGCTTCAAGCAAATATTTGACTTTGATGCGTTCACTTTGAGGAAAAATATTGTGAATAAAAGTTCTAGATTTCTTTTTCGTCTTTGCAAAACATCTTTAATCGTTAACTTCCGAATAATATTGAAACATTTATGGAAAAAATATCATCAGTCCTCTTACTAAGGAGCTTGCTGTCAAAAATTAAGCTTCACGCTCTGTGACACTACAAATTAGTGTCGAGGCCTGCATATTCTAAACTGCAAAAGTAAGATTTTTATCTCTTTTTAGCTATAAAAAAACTATTTTTCAACACGTTTCACAAGAAAATTATTTGGGACAAAAATTGAAGCAAAAAGCAGCTCTGGAGACTTTTATCAATATTTTGTAGCGAGTTTTTTTCTTCTACTTTTTTTTTTTTTTATTTTCTTAATTAATTGTTGCCAGTTATTTATAATGAATATGAGTAGCTAGACTTCATTAGGGTGTTCATGGAGATTGTTTGACACTTTATTTTGGTTTTAATATGATTTTGTTCTTCTCCCAATTTTCTATGTAAATTTATTTCATTCGTACTTAATTACTTTTATTTGCTTGATCCCCAATTAAATATGTCCTAACTCGAATACAAGTTTCTTTAGTAGATTTTCTTTCACATGAAAATTGAAATTGAGAATTAAATTATATTAAACCATATAAAGTAGATGCAATTAAAATTAATCACCCTAAGTTTTATTCAATGTTAATTTCACCTTAATTATTTATTTTCTTTTTTAGTGGAAATTAAACATCTGTTCTTATTTTTATTGTCAACAAATAGAATTGGGAAATTAATTGTTTGGTAATTAACTATAGTCCTTGTGGGAACGACCTCACTCTTTTGAGTACTTGTAAACGATACGTATACTTATGTGTTGGAAAATCCAAAACAAATTTTTGACGCCGTTGTTAGGGATTATTTTAGTTAATATCAATATAGTTGAATTTGATTCTAATTTGGTTTTTTTTTTTTTTTATTTTACTAATGTTTAACTGAATGTGTTTGACCTCTAAGGTAAATCAATATGCTATATTAAGATCAGTACATTGTGAAGTTTTTCCAACAACACAATGAGTCATTCTATTCTGCTTGGGAGAGATTTAAGGAGCTTTGAAGAGAGATGTTATCCCAATTTCTTAAGTGGGTGTTTTACTATGTTCTTTTATAACAGACTTGATGATAAAACAATAAGGTGGGTCAATTATGGAGTAGAGCTAACTGGAGAGCCTTTGTTAAGGAGAAGCAATGATTTAATAAATCTGTTGAATGATATGGCAGATTTTGATTACGACTGGCATTAGGATCCATCACTTCAGGATTGGAGTCAATGATACCTTCCTTATTGCCCAAATTCACCCCAACCATTTGAGGAAGAGGTGAATACACTATCACTTGCAGAAGAAATTTATCACTTGGCAGACATGGTTAGATCGTTGTGTGATAATTTAAGAGTGTATAATTCGGAGTGTTCTAAGGACAATAACTCAAATAAAAAAAGTTATGAGAGTTATTTGAATAATATAGAAGCACAATTAGTTGAATACATAGAAGAAATTGAGCCTATAGTTAAAGAGCAAGATCCTATTGATGTTATTTTAACTAAAAGTTTGGGTACATTGGATGCTTGCTCGACAAGTGATGATTTTGATTTGGTGATTGAAGCAGCACCAATCCTCAGTGATGAAGTTATTAAAGATCAAATCACAGTCAAGGTTGTGGATTTTCATGAGAAAATTTGGAAAAGGGTGTTATTGGAGGCTGAATCACTTGTAGTTGTTGATTTGAGTTGGTCAACGCTATTATATTATCAACCGCCAATGGATCCTTATTTTCCTTTAATGCCACCTTCACCATATTACATTCTCTATGAGTTGCCGAAGGTTTCTCCCCAAGGATATCATCCAAAGTCTAGTATTGTTTGTGCTACTGTTGGAATAAACTCATGTCATGCCAAGCTTGAGGGTATTTACTGTTGGGTTTTATGCCCTAAATAAAACTCATTTCAATATAATCAGATTTACTTATTAATATAGATCAGAAATAACATTTAATGTTGCATGGTTCACATGATTTATTTCATGATTATATGGACATAATGTATAAATTCATCTGAAACCATTTTCACATACTTGATCCTGTTTATTGTGCCGTCAACACATTGGAAAGTAAACATGACTATGTGAATAAAGTTTCCTAGATTTATCAGACACAGGGTTTTACTGATATGATAATCTACAACAGAGTTTACTTGCATTTGGAGAAGTGCTATGTTCTTTCCAGAGCATTGGTTAAAGTAAAGCTTAGGTTGGATGCATGGAGTATGCATCGGAAGGGACCGATATTGAACTTTGACTTAGATTTATTAAACTTACCGTAATATCTATTCAAGTCAATATCGCCTAGTTGATCCTAGATCAAATGATCTTAATCCTGATATGATTAGGCTCAATCTCGAGAGGCTATTCGTGCTCTTTGATTTGTTAGTTAAGCCTACTTTTAGGTCAGGGTGATACGTACTTTTTGAGAACACGGTAGTGCAATTGAGTGGGAGCGCTAGCATAAACATGGAATCTATAGCTTCTATCTGGCGAATAGTAAGCAAAGGATGATCTCCTTCGAGCTTGACCAAACGAACATAAATGGTGGAGTACTCATTTCACATAAGCTGAAATATCATTTATACGGGGTCAAGTGTTTTAAGGAATAAATACATTGTAGGGTGTAACAGTAATTTAATCCCTTTACAGTGTAGATCATTCATATAGAGGATCATTGATCAAATTAGGATTATAACAATGGATAACTAATGATGTGTCTATATGGTGGAACATATAGAGCATTCTATATACTGAGAGTGCAATTCTAAGTTCTATGCGTGGATTCAACGAAGAATTAATAAGTTAGTGAATTTTAGTGCTAAATTCTTGATCTACTTATTGGAAGCTCGGTTATATAGACCCATGGTCCCCCCACTAGTTGAGATAATATTGCTTGTAAGACTCATGTAATTGGTTTTGATTAATCAATTATAATTCTCAAATTAGACTATGTCTTTTTGTGAATTTTTCACTAAGTAAGGGCGAAATTGTAAAGAAAGAGTTTATAGGGGCATATTTATTAATTATGATACTTTGTATGGTTCAATTAATGAATATGATAAATGACAATATTATTTAATAATTATTTATAGTTATTAAATAGTTAGAATTGACATTTAAATGGTTGAATTAGGAAATTGGCATTTTTGAGAAAATCAGATACAAAAGGTGTTAAAATAGCAAAATTGCAAAAAACAAGGCCCAATCCACTAAGTGTATGGCCTGCCACTTTTGTAGGAAATTTAAACTGATATTTTCATTATTTTAATGCCAAATAATTCAAACCTAACCCTACTGGAATGCTATAAATAGATAGTGAAGGCTTCAGGAAAATTACACTAAAATTTTCTATTTTTCCTGCAGAGAAAAACCTGAGCCTTTCTCTCTCCCTATCTTTAGCTGCCACTTCTTCTTTCTCTTCCCTCTTGAAATTTCGAAATTTCTTAGTGTCTGAGTAGTGCCCACACACAGCAAGTGATACCTCAATCATAGTGAGGAAGATCGTGAAGAAAGATCATCAGCAAAGGAGTTTCAGCATCAAAGATTCAGAGAAAGAGATCCAGGTTCAGATATTGATAATGCTCTGCTACAGAAAGGAATCAAGGGCTACATATCTGAACGGAAGGAGTCATTTAATTCCGCTGCACCCAATGTAAGGTTTCCTAAACTTTATATGTGTTTATTTCATCGTTTTAGAAAGTTCATATTTAGGGTGTTAATCAACATACTTGTGAGTAGATCTAAGATCCTGGTAAAATAATTTCCAACATTTACAATGACAACTTTCAAGTTGTCCTGTATGACGCTTATTATGGGAATCAACCACTTGTTGATGTGGATAATGAATCCTGAGGTGCTTGACCATTTTTCGGTCCCACCACAATGGTCTCCGTATAAACCACCACCTCCCCCCACAATCATACAAATGTGGCACCCCAGGTAAGTTTTCTTCTCTTATTTTTTTGTGTCACATTAGGGACAATATGATATTTAAGTTTGGGGGGTGAATTGAACTTTTTCTTGCTTAGTATTTTTTTTTCTTTAATAGTTTTATGTTATTTTTTTTTCTTGATTAAGTAAGCTTTAGTGAATTGAAACACCATCTGTCGTTTCTTATTTGATTTAACTTGTTAGTACCATGTGCTTGATTTGATTATTTTTTGTGCTTAACTTTGGCTCTTTGTGGGAAAAGTTGAATATGATTTGTAAATGTGACTAGTTCAATTTTACTATACATGTTTGATTGGTTAGAGAATTGATAAGTTGGATTGGGTAGAAGTTGAATTACTTAGCTTTTGAGGCAAAATCCTTAATGTTGAGTTCTTTGAAAAAAGATTTAGGCAATTTTTTTCGGAATGTTTGTGTCTTTCAAGCCACCCTTGTAGCCTTTATCCTAGTTTACCCTTTTCAGCTTTGACTTGTTATTCTTTATTTCTACACATATTTTGAGCTAAAAAATAATTGCATTATTAATTATCTTTGTCCCTAACTATACCATAAGTGAATCTTAAGTTTGGGATATTATAATGGGGAAAGTTTATGCATGTTATGTGGGAAATAAGAGTAATATTGAGAGAATTTCAAGACAAAAAAATATTTTCAACAACTTGAAAAGAAAAAAATGAAAATATAGTGTCATATTGAAAGAGAAAAAAGAGACTTGTTGCAAGGTTATCAAATAAAATGTTCTCTCATGTAATTAGTAAAAAGAAATAGAGATATTGGGATCATTTGTAAAAATTGTGGAGTGATTAATTGGAGAAGCTTATGGTATAAGTGAGCCTAAATGATATTTTTCATCTACCCTTACCTAAGCCTATAACCCAATCAAGTCCTTTTGACTTTAGAGCACATGTTATTAACATTAGTGGATAAGATTAATTATTGCAAGCTTATTGATAATTGGATTGTGAATATGTTGGATTGATTTTGAGCATGTATATTAAATTCCAATGGTTTTGGCCATTTGCGAGTTATATTTTCCTTTTTTAGTTTGAATGCTAAAGTTGATTATTGGGAGCCATTAGATTGAAAATCTTATTTTATAACAGTTGAATCTTGTGAGCAGCAGTGGTGTAGTGTGAAATGAAGTAAGGCTTGCTTTTTGTTCATTTGTGTTTAGTTTAGCGTTAATTTTTACTCGAGGGCGAGTAAATGTTAAGTTTGGGGGAGTGTGATAGGCTAGTTTTAGGCGCATTTGATAAAGTGTTTTAGAGGTATGTTTCAATTGATTTAAATGAGATGAATATGATTAATTATCATTGAATTTGGAGTTGTAGTATATAATTGGTGAAAAATTCTTGGATTCTTAACACGCTTCCTTTGTGATTGAAAATCAAGTCTAAAGCTTCAAGTGGATTTTTGAGTATGATACATTTTGTTTGAGGAAAAATGTTGTAAATAAAACTGCTAGATCCCTCTTTCATGTTTCTAAAAAAATATTGAATCGTCCAATTCTGAACAATATTGAACGAGTTATGGTCAAAATATTATTAGTCATTGCACCAAAAAACTTGCTGCCAAAAATCAAGCTTCAAACGCCATGACACTTTCTTTTAGTGTCACAGCCCGCAAATTTTAAACTGTCAAAAATTAGGTTTTTTTTTTAATCTTTTTTAGCTATATAAATGCCATTTTTCAACACTTTTCACCGGACAATCATTTGGGACGAAAACAGAAGTAGAAAGCAGCTCTGGAGACTTTTATTAATATTTTTTTATGAGTACTTTTCTTCTACTCTTTTTTTATATCCTTAATTAATTTTTGTCAGTTATTTACAATGAATATGAGTAGCTAGAATTTTTATTAGGGTGTTAATGGAGATTATTTGGCACTTTATTTTGGTTTTAATATGATATAGTTTTCCCCTAATTTTCTATGTGCATCTATTTCATTCGTACTTAATTATTTTATTGCTTGATCACCAATTAAATATTTTATGATTTCAATACAAAATTTGAGTGTTGCCCTGGTTTTCTCCCAATATACGTGGCAATCCTGCGATGTGACATGTGGCAGATTAAGCTCGAGGACTGGGAGATAATTAAAGAAAAGTCATTACATAGGTAAAATTCCCTCAGGACAACCCAACAACTACTTCAGAAGCCATGACTAGGTCCAGAGGGATCCGTCCTGAATTTGCCTTCGTGAGGTTGATAGCGTTCAACTCCTCTAGATTTAGGGTACCGGAGATGTACTTTCAACTAGCATTTAATGCAGTATGGAGGAAGTGTTGGAAATTATTTTACCAGGAACTTAGATCTACTCACAAGTATAAAATAAATAATTCCATCTCAGTAGTAATTTTGATATATAAATATTAAGAAAATTATTTAAGTTGTATTAATTTAAATTAATTTGCAACTCAAAATAAATTTTCATGAGAATATATTTATTGTATTTTGAAAAAGAAAGTATAAAAACTTTAATATTTTCGAAATACTTAAATAATAATTACTTAGAAAAATACTTCAAGCAAAAATATCACCTATCTAGATTTTCCTTTGACTAATTAATTCAATTTCTAATAATATACTTTAATTCATTTATTTTAAATTAATCAATAAATGAAAAAATCATTGATTTAAGTTGGTCCAAAGAATTAATTAAAATAAATAATTAATTTACAACTTAATCTATTTTTCAAGATAAATTCAAAATCATCCTGCATTATGAAATGCAATTTCGAAAATTGATTAATAAAATAAAGAAAAAAATATATATTTTGAAAATTATTTAAATTTAGTTGAAAAATAAATTTCAACTAAAAATAATTTTCTATTTAATTAAGTGTCATGAAAAAGAAATATTTAAGTATCATGATGAAAATCAACTTAGATATTTAATTTTCAATTTAATTAAATGTATTAAATTCAAGAAATAAATAATTAAGTGTAGAGAAGGCTTAATTATTAATCCATAGTTTAATACCAGGAAAAAATATACTTAAAATAAATTGTACCAAAATTAATTATTTAAATAATTAATTTCACAATGTATAATATTTTCCTATTTAATATTAGAAATAATAAGTAGTCTAGAAATAACTATTTAGAAAATATCTTATTTGACTAAGTATCTTTTCCACAAAATTTGAAAAAAATATCTAATTTAAGTTGTATTAGAAAAAATCTAGAACTTAAATATTTTTCAAATTTAAATTTAATTAAATATCAAAAATTAAGTTGTAACCACTTAATTTGAAAATATTCCATTTTACGTTAATATTCGAAAAGATATCAGCTTAAAAAAAATATCTAAAGAATCTTAATAACCAATACCTAAAATTCCTCAACTTAATTTTGAAATTTTAAATCCAAAAGATATTCAAATTTAAGTTGATTAGTTAGAGATAACTAAATATCAACTTAAATAGGAATATTTAATGAAAAATTTAAATTAAGCTTCAGAAAGAATCTAGATGGTTATAATTCTATATTTAATTAAATACAAGAAAATACATATAGCTTAGCTTAGAATAAAATTCTTTAAACTATGATTTTCTTAAATTAATTTCAAAATAAATGAAATTAATTATGTTGCTAATCAATTTTATTAGGTTAAACTAATTTAATTAACCTAGTACAGTTATTCAAATCAGGCAAATGGGCCTTCACAATTTGGGTGGTTCATGTGAGGGGGTGCTGGGTTCAGTATGTCGTACCCACTTCTATGGCTCCCAACTCTCACACAAGGCCCAAAAGAGAGGAATTTAACTTTAAAATGAACAACTGTTATTAATTGAATAGGCCCAAAAATAAATGGGCCTAAATAAAATCTATCAAGAACTATGATATTTTATTTAGCAACAACAACCTATATGCATCTATGATAAAATTAAACATATAAGCTCACACAGGCACACAATTTGGATGGATCCTATCATGTTGCTAGGTCATACACAGATGAAAGAAGATTGTGAAAATTACCTGTTACAAATTATTTACTTGACCAAGGGAGGCATGAGTTAAAATCAGATCATTGGATCTGTCAACAAGTTAACCATGGCTATTTGCAATGAAGCAATAATAGGTTTCAAAAACTTACAAACAAGCTAAAACACATACTCCTGTAACAAGGTTAGCTGGATAGTTGGAAGTAGGAATTATTTAATTTTAAATAATTAAATTTCGAAAAAAAAATTAAATAATAAAAATATTTAATTTTCGAAAAAATTTAAAAAAATATATATTTTTTAAATTCATTAAAATAATATTTAAAATTAAACCTACAATTTTGAAAAATTAGGTTTCAACCAACCTAAATATCATTTCAAAATTTGCTAACTACTTTTAAAATTTAATGTTATTT
Source organism: Cannabis sativa (assembly GCF_029168945.1). Lineage (NCBI taxonomy): Eukaryota > Viridiplantae > Streptophyta > Magnoliopsida > Rosales > Cannabaceae > Cannabis > Cannabis sativa. The sequence continues at coordinate 49,583,620 of NC_083607.1, read as the reverse complement.
TATAAATAAAAATTAAATAAAAAATTAAAAAAGATAAATAAATATCTTTTTCAGATTTTATAATTTAATTTAAATAAATAAAATAACAAAATTTACAAGTTAGCAAAATATCTTACATCTATTTAAAATTACATGATTATAGTTATCTTATTTTAAATTTAAATAAGGTCAAATTATTTAAAAAAAATAATTTTAAAAAATTTAATATCTGACCTTATATTTAAAAATAAGATAAGATATAATCAAATTTAAAAATAAGATAGATAATTAAGCAAAACATATAGATATTTACTATTTTCAAATTCAAATTACACTAATATCATGAATTAAATTAAAAAAAAATATTAATTAATTTAATTATGATAATTAGAATTGAATTAGGAATATTAAATGTATAAATACAGAACTACACAAAAAATCGGAAGTTAAATCCATGAAATAGCATGAAAAATCAAAGAAAAACGAAAAAAATGCGAGCTGAACGGACGGTATGCTGTGCATACACGTCGGCGCGCGCAGAGGAGTGCACAGCCGAGATTTCTCGGCGCAGGGGTGTCACCAGCATGATTTCCGCGCGCGGAAGGTGGTTGCCCGATTCCTAATTTTTTTCGAAATTTCAAAAAATCATAACTAATTCAAATTAAATCGAAATTTATTTCTGTAAAAAAGTAAATTGCTTAATTTTTTCCATACTATGCAATAAAAATAATTCCAGAAACAGATATTCAATTATTTTTCACGAAAATTCACAAACATCAATCAATCATCATATAACACTCAATACAACACGATACCATCCAAAACATCAAACAATCGTTTTAAAGTCCAAATTTCGTGCAAGCAAATCAATTACCATGGCTCTGAGGCCAGTTGTTAGAAATTATTTTACCAGGAACTTAGATCTACTCACAAGTATGTTGATTAACACCCTAAATATGAACTTTCTAAAACGATGAAATAAACACATATAAAGTTTAGTAAACCTTACATTGGGTGCAGCGGAATATAATGACTCTTTCCGTTCAAATATCTAGCCCTTGATTCCTTTTTGTAGCAGAGCATTATCAATATCTGAACCTGGATCTCTTTCTCTCCTTCTTTAGTGCTGAAACTCCTTCTTGCTGAAAGTCTTTCTTCATGATCTTCCTCACTATGATTGAGGTATCACTTGCTGTGTGTGGGCACTACTCCAATCACTAAGTATTTCGAAATTTTAAGGAAGAAGAGAGAGAGAGAGAGAGTGGGCGGCCAAGGTAGAGAGAGAAGGCTCAGTTTTTTCTGAATGAGAAGTGTGTAAGTTAAGTGCGAATTTCCTGAAGCCTTCACTATCTATTTATAGCATTCCACTAGGGTTAGGTTTGAATTATTTAACATTAAAATAATGAAAATATTAGTTTGAAAAACCATCCCAAGTGGCCGGCCATAGAGTGTAATGGGCCGTACTTGGATTTTGCAGTTTTCACAAATTTTATTTCTATTTTCTCAAAAACGCCAAATTTCAAATTCAACCATTTAAATACCAATTCTAATTATTTAATAACTATAAATAATTATTAAATAATATTGTCATTTATCATATTTATTAATTGAACCATACATAGTATCATAATTAACAAATATGCCCCTAAAACTCTTTCTTTACAATTTCGCCCTTACTTAGTAAAAAATTCACAAATAGACATAGTCTAATTTGAGAATTATAATTGATTAATCAAAACCAATTATATGAGTCTTACAAGCAATATTATCTCAACTAGTGGGGGGACCATGGGTCTATATAACCGAGCTTCCAATAAGCAGATCAAGAATTTATAACCTAAACTCACTGACTTATTAATTCTTCGTTGAATCCACGCATAGAACGTATAATTGCCCTCTCAGTATATAGAATGCTCTATATGTTCCACCATATAGACACATCATTAGTTATCCATTGTTATAATCCTAATATGATCAATGATCCTCTATATGAATGATCTACACTGTAAAGGGATTAGATTACCGTTACACCCTTCAATGTATTTATCCTTAAATTTCGTGTGGGCACTACTCTAATCACTAAGGTAATTTCGAAATTCTAAGGAAGAAGAGAGAGAGAGAGAGTGGCGGCCAAGGTAGAGAGAGAAAGGCTCAGGTTTTCTGATTCAGAAGTGTTATTTTCATGTAGCCTTCACTATCTATTTATAGCATTCCACTAGGGTTAGGTTTGAATTATTTGGCATTAAAATAATTAAAATATCAGTTTAAAATGCCTACAAAAGTGGACGGCCATGGCTTGTTGGATTTGGGCCTTGCTTTTTGCAATTTTGCAATTTTAACACTTTTGTATCTGATTTTCTCAAAAATGCCAATTTTCTAATTCAACCATTTAAATGCAAATTCTAACTATTTAATAACTATAAATACTTATTAAATAATATTGTCATTTATCATATTTATTAATTGAACCATACAAAGTATCATAATTAACAAATATGCCCCTAACAACTCTTTCTTTACAATTTCGCCCTTACTTAGTGAAAATTTCACAAATACACATAGTCTAATTTGTGAATTATAATGGATTAATCAAAACCAATTACATGAGTCTTACAAACAATATTATCTCAACTAGTGCGGGGACCATGGGTCTATATAACAAAGCTTCCAATAAGTAGATCAAGAATTTAGCACTAAAATTCACTAACTTATTAATTCTTCGTTGAATCCACGCATAGAACTTAGAATTGCACTCTCAGTATATAGAATCCTCTATATGTTCCACCATATAGACGCATCATTAGTTATCCATTGTTATAATCCTAATGTGATCAATGATCCTCTATATGAATGATCTACATTTTAAAGGGATTAGATTACCGTAACACCCTACTATGTATTTTATCCTTAAAACACTTGACCCCGTATAAATGATATTTCAGCTTATGTGAAATGAGTACTCCACCATTTAGGTTCGTTTGGTCAAGCTCGAAGGAGATCATCCTTTGCTTACTATTCGCCAGACAGAAGCTATAGATTCCATGTTTATGCTAGCGCTCCCACTCAATTGCACTACCGTGTTCCCAAAATGTACGTATCACCCTGACCTAAAAGTAGGCTTAACTAACAAATCAAAGAACATGAATAGCCTTTCAAGATTGAGCCTAATCATAACAGGATTAAGAACATTTGATCTAGGATCAACTTGGCGATATTAACTTGAATAGATTTTACGGTAAGTTTAATTAAATCTAAGTCAAAGTTCAATATCGGTCCCTTCCGATGCATACTCCATGCATCCAACCTAAGCTTTACTTTAACCAATGCTCTGGAAAGAACATAGCACTTCTCCAAATGCAAGTAAACTCTGTTGTAGATTATCATATCAGTAAAACCTTGTGTCTGATAAATCTAGGAAACTTTATTCACATAGTCATGTTTACTTTCCAATGTGATGACAACACAATAAACAAGATCAAGTATGTGAAAAGGGTTTAAGATGAATTTATGAATCAAATAGACAAGCAATTGATAAAGTGAACCAAAACATACACAAATGAATGAAAAATACTTCTGTTTCTTTATTGATGTTGAATAAAATAGATTACATTGAAATGGAGTTTTATTTAGGTCATAAAACCTTACAAACTCCCAGTTGCACTAATATAAAACTAATTAGTACATATCAATTAATCCTAAATTTTGACGGTGCTTTTCAAAGGCTGTCACGGCCAGGACTTTGGTAAATGGATCAGCTAGGTTGTCCTCTGTGTCAACTTTCTCAACTAGTACATCCCCTCTTGCCACGTATTCTCTGATAATGTGATACTTCCTTTCAATGTGTTTGCTTCTCTTGTGGCTTCGAGGTTCCTTACTGTTTGCTATTGCTCCATTGTTATCACAAAGTAAGACCAGAGGCTTTTCCATTCCAGGAACGACACCTATACTGGTGAAGAACTTTCTTAGCCAAACAAGTTCTTTAGCAGCTTCGGGTGCTGCTATGTATTCAGCTTCCATAGTTGAGTCCGATATCGCAGTTTGTTTAGCACTTCTCCAAACCACTGCTCCACCCCCAAGAGTAAACACCATCCCAGATGTAGATTTCCTGTCTTCAAGACTTGCCTGGAAATCTGAATCAGTGTAGCCTATGGGATTTAAAGCACCACCCTTGTAGACTAACACAAGATTCCTTGTACTCTTCAAGTATTTCAGAATATACTTAATCGCATTCCAATGTTCATGTCCCGGATTAGATCGATACTGCTCACGATTCCAACAGCATAACAGATGTCAGGTCTTGTGCATAACATTGCATACATTAGACTTCCAACTGCAGAGGCATAGGGAATTTTTGCCATGTCCTCTATCTCTTGAGGATCAGTCGGAGACTGTTCCTTAGATAGACGAATACCATATCTAGAAGACATGTTTGCCCCATTGGTGTTGTTCATGGAGAATCTCTCTAAGACTTTGTCTATGTAAGTTGTTTGAGAGATAGCAAGAGATCTGTTCTTTCGGTTTCTAATAATCTGAATACCAAAAACATAGGCTGCTTCACCCAAATCTTTCATATCGAATTGAGTGTTGAGCCATTCCTTGATGTGAGTCATTTTCTTGACATTGTTTCCAATAATCAAAATGTCATCAACATAAAGGACCAGGAATACTACTATGTGGTCTTCCTTGAGTTGGTAAACACAAGGTTCATCTTCATTCTGAAGAAAGCCGTAGGTCTTGATGATTTCATCAAACCTTTTGTTCCATGAGCGAGAAGCTTGCTTAAGTCCATAGATAGACCTGTTTAATTTGCAAACCTTCTTTTCCTGCCCAGGAAGAACATAACCTTCTGGTTGCTCCATATAGATGGTTTCTTCAAGTACCCCATTAAGGAAGGCAGTCTTGACATCCATTTGCCAGATTTCATAATCGAAAGCAGCAGCTATCGAGAGAAGAATTCGGATGGATTTGAGCATGGCAATAGGACTAAAAGTTTCCTCATAGTCCACGCCTTCTCTTTGTGTATAACCCTTGGCTACAAGTCTAGCTTTAAAAGTTTCGACTTCGCCTCCAGCTCCTCTTTTCTTGTAAACCCACTTGCATCCTATCGGATGATAGTCGTCAGGTGCGTCTACATATTCCTAGACTTTGTTCTTTTTCATGGAATCCATTTCTGAATCCATGCCGGCTGACCATCGTTTCCGTTGTGGACTAGCCATTGCCTGTTTATAGGTTAATGGATCGTCTTCAATACCGTCACCTACGACCATATTGATTTCACCATCCAAGCCATAACGAGCAGGTTTTGTTGAAACCCTCCCACTACGACGAGGTGCGTTGATCTTCTGAACAGAAACTTTAGTAGTAGATTTCTCAGTTTGTTCAACTGAGGCAGTGGCATTGTAACACCCTAACTAACTTAGGCGTATTACGTGATTTTTAAACGTACTGTGCAGCTCGTTGCTAATCAACGAGGTTTATGGAAAAACGTGATTAATTAAAATTTTGCTTTTTAATTAAACTTATAAAACCATATTACAAAAGACTCGGGATCCCGATTATAAAAATATTTACAAAAAGTTTAACTGATTAACTGTTACATAAAAATAAAAGTCGTCTAACGACCAGTTACAAAAATTCAGCCTTGCTGTCCCGAGGATCGTACGCTCCAGGCCTAACCGCCCCGACATGTACAATCTCATAAGCTCGCTCACGGTCCGTCAGCTATAGCCTTGCCTTTACCTACACATGAACGTAAACTGTGAGTCGACAGACTCAGTAAGAAAAGCATAATAATATCATACATAATTCTAACTGCCGTGTCCAACACGATACTGAGTCCCGCTACTGCCATGTCCAACATGGTACTGAGCCACTACTGCCATGTCCAACATGGTACTGAGTTCTGAACGTTCACAGGGACGGTACTATTGACAAGTATCCTCCTGATCGGTCGAACCGGTCATACTCCGCCCGCTGGTCATACTCCACCGTACCGACGGGATAGGTCAATAGCCTTTGAACCACCAACCAAATGTCGGCTGATCGGTCGAACCGGTCATACTCCGCCGCCGGTCATACTCCGGCACTGTACCGACGTGACGGGGTTGGATGGTTCGAAGCCTATATACATAACTACTGTAATCTAGCAGGCTTCCTATATGCACGCTAAACATGTAATCTACATATGCATACTGTTATACTAATCTTACTCCGGATTCCGATTTCAGTGTGCGGTCAACCCGACCGGAACCGAAGCCGAGCGGCGGACATCGGCTCCTAAACCATAAAAATCACAACGCTATAAGTGACACGCTAAATCACTTCCCGAGGACTAAAACTAGGAACTAAAAGTTTCCCTATCGATAAAAAGCATGGCAATACCCCTAAAAACATAAAAACGAGGAAAACTAGGGTTTCGGAAAATTCCCCAACCGGAATTCCGGTTCTGGGAATTACTGGACACCCATCCGGAATTCCGGTTGCACAACCGGAATTCCGGTTCCTTGCAGGAATTTTTCAAAAATTCCTAACTCAACCAAATCAAACCCAATTGGTTCCAAACCTTCCAGACCTGCTCTAATTACCCCAAAGAACAAATCTAAGGCATCAAACTAACCCAGAATTCACAGATACACAACTTGCCATTAAAGCTCAAGCTTTGAGTTCTAAACTCAAGCTTGAGCAATTCCCACAAACATGCATTCCAACCTAGTTAATTCTACTCAAATATGCATGAATAAGCCTCTGAAATCAAATAAAAACATACACAACAACCCAGCAACAGATTCACAATATTTTCACCAAAAATCATAACTTTTGCATAGAAACTTAAAGCTTTGCACAACCTATCTAACATGCTTTCAAAATCACTTAATTAACTTCAATTAGACATGCTTTAAACTTCAGAATTCAACAACAAAACACAGCAATAACCACAGCCACAAGAAGCATGCATATACTCAAAATTTCACCATTTTTCATAATTTCAAAGAAGAAAAAAAAAAAAAACAAGAGAAGCTAACCTAGCTTGAAGAATGCTTAGAAAGGATGAGAGTTTGCTTGGAAATCAAAGAGAAAATCAGCTTCATGCACCCTAATGCCTCAGCCGAAATAGAGAGAAGAGTTGAGAGAATTTTCTTTTTCAAAGCTTTTTTCTAATTTTTGCCAAGTGTGAAATGAGAGAAAATAAAAGAATAAAGCCACTTAAACTATTTTATTTCAGCCACTAAAATAAACAAATAACATTTATTTTTCAAATAAACAATTCACTAAAAGACAAAAAGTCATTGGGGCAAAAAGACCATTTTGCCCCTCCACCATAAATCACATAAGAATCACTAAAGGGGTATTTTTGGGACATTCTAAATTCCCGGCCATTCCCGACATTCCCAATGTCTAAAACCCGTCCCCAAATTACTAACATACTAAGTTGTGATTTCTACTGAGCCAAACGCCGAGTTCCAAAATACTGGGACACGGAAATGCAAAATATGCAAGATACTGAATAACATAAATAACAGTATAATAAATTATTTAAATAGCTATAAATAATTTCATAATTAATCACAATTAACTGATAATTTCCAAATTAACTAAGCGGGCTTTACAACTGTCCCCCCCTTAAAAGGATTTCGTCCCCGAAATCTAACCTGAATAACTCTGGATATTGAGCTCTCATATCTAACTCTAGCTCCCAGGTGGCTTCCTCCACCTTGCTGTTTCTCCAGAGTACCTTGACCAATGCTATGGTCTTATTCCCAAGGACTTTATCCTTTCTATCCAGGATCTGCACTGGCTGTTCCTCATAAGTCATGTCTGGCTGAAGCTGAAGACTCTCATAACTGAGTATATGAGAGGGGTCTGAAACGTATTTTCTCAACATCGAGACATGGAATACGTTGTGAACTGCTGATAAGGCTGGAGGCAATGCTAACCGATATGCCACTTGACCTATCTTCTCGAGAATCTCGAAAGGTCCTGTAAATCTAGGGCATAACTTGCCTCTTTTCCCGAAACGTTTAATCCCCTTCATCGGAGATACCCGTAAAAACACATGTTCCCCTACTTGGAACTCAACATCTCTGCGTTTCGGATCTGCGTAACTCTTACTCGTCCGCTCCGTGAGGCAAGCATTCTAGCTTTTATCTTTTCTATCGCCTCATTGGTCCGCCGTATCTTGACTCGGGACCTAGGTATTTCCTCTCCCTGTCTCATCCCGGTGGATAGGGGATCTACATTTCCTACCGTACAACTTCATAGGGAGCCATCCCTATCGTACTCTGATAACTGTTGTTGTAAGAGAATTCTATCAACGGTAGATACTTACTCCATGAGCCTTCAAAGTCCATAACACAGGCTCTCAACATATCCTCCAATATCTGAATTGTCCTTTCGGACTGACCATCTGTCTGAGGATGGAATGCTGTACTGAATTTTAGCTTTGTACCCATTGCCCGTTGCAAACTTTGCCAAAATTTGGAGGTGAATTTCGGATCCCTGTCCGAAACTATAGATTTCGGTACCCCGTGAAGTCTCACTATCTCTCTGACGTACAGTTCTGCCAACTGATCAACTGAAAATGTTGTTCTGACCGGCAGAAAATGAGCAGATTTCGTAAATCGATCCACCACTACCCAGATGGAATCAAATAAACCCGTGGTCCTAGGTAACCCGACCACAAAATCCATCGTAATATCCTCCCATTTCCATTCTGGTAGGGTTAGAGGCTGCAACAACCCTGCTGGTCTCTGATGTTCAGCCTTAATCTGCTGACAAGTGAGGCATCTCGATACGAATTCTACCAAATTCTTCTTCATACCGCTCCACCAGAAGTACGGTTTCAAATCTTGGTACATCTTGGTGGTGCCGGGATGCAGAGAATACGGGGTAGAATGAGCCTCCTCAAAGATCTCATTTCTCAGTTCCACACTGTTTGGAACACAAACCCTGGCTTTATACAAAAGCATCCCACTATCTGACACTGAAAAGTCCTTGGCTTGACCAGCCAACACCTCATCTCGGATCTTCACTAACTCCGGATCTGTCATCTGAGCGACTTTTATTCTTTCCAACAGATCAGATTGCAGCGTCAAGTTGTGAAGCTGACCTACCACAAACTCAATGCTGGATCTAACCATATCCTCTGCTAGCTGAGGTGAGATCTGAATCATACTAGCTACTTGCCCGGGACCCTTTCTGCTCAGGGCATCGGCCACTACATTGGCTTTTCCGGGATGATAGAGGATCTCGCAATCGTAATCCTTCACTAATTCCAGCCAACGCCTTTGTCTCATGTTCAAATCTTTCTGAGTAAAGAAATACTTGAGACTTTTATGGTCGGTATAGATCTCACACTTCTCCCCATAAAGGTAATGCCGCCAAATCTTCAGTGCAAAAACCACTGCGGCCAATTCCAGATCATGAGTCGGGTATCGCTGTTCATAATCCTTTAACTGACGGGAGGCATAAGCGATGACCCGATCGGCTTGCATCAATACACACCCCAAACCCTGTTTGGATGCGTCACAATAGACTACGAACTTTTCCTTGTCCGAAGGCAAAGCTAGCACTGGAGCAGTAATCAACCTCTGCTTTAGCTCCTTAAAACTAGCTTCACATTTATCTGACCAGATAAACCGCTGATTCTTCTTTGAAAGCTCGGTTAGGGGCATTGAAATTTTGGAAAACCCCTCCACGAACCTACGGTAGTACCCAGCTAATCCCAAGAAGCTTCGGATCTCAGTCACTGTCTTCGGTCTCGGCCAATCCCTGACGGATTCAATCTTCCCGGGATCCACCTTGATCCCATCTTTACTCACAATGTGCCCTAGGAAGGACACCTGAGACAACCAGAACTCACATTTCTTGAACTTGGCGTAAAGCTTATGTTCTCGAAGTCGTTGCAGTACCATCTGGAGATGTAACTCATGCTCCTCTTCTGATTGAGAGTACACGAGGATGTCGTCGATAAACACAATCACACAAATATCGAGGAAATCCTTGAATACTCTATTCATCAGGTCCATGAATGCTGTAGGAGCATTGGTTAGTCCGAATGACATAACCAGAAACTCGTAATGTCCATACCTAGTGCGGAAAGCCGTCTTTGGAATGTCCTCCTCTCGGATTCTCAACTGATGATAACCCGAGCGGAGATCAATCTTAGAAAAGACCGTCTTCCCCTGAAGCTGATCGAACAAGTCATCGATCCTAGGTAATGGATATTTATTCTTCACCGTCAGCTTGTTCAACTCCCTGTAGTCGATGCACATCCTCATAGATCCATCCTTCTTCTTGACGAACAAAACCGGGGCTCTCCAGGGTGACACACTGGGCCGAATGAACCCTATGTCAAGCAACCCTTGGAGCTGAATCTTTAATTCCTTAAGTTCAGCTGGAGCCATCCTATACGGGGCTTTGGAAACCGGTTCCACCCCTGGTGCCAAGTCAATCACGAAATCAATCTCCCGCTGAGGTGGTAACCCTGGAAGTTCTTCGGGAAAAACGTCCAAAAATTCCCGAACCACTCTGATGTCCTCTGGCCGAATGGTGTCTGGCCGAGTGGTGTCCACCACCACGGCCAGAAACCCTAAGCACCCGCCGTGCAACAATTCTCTCGCTGACATAGCCGAGATCACCGGGATCCGAGATCCCTGAACTGAACCCACAAATACAAACGGTTCTTCACTTTCCGGTTGGAAGACCACCATCTTCCTTTTACAGTCAATGCTCGCCGAATATTTAGATAGGAAATCCATTCCTAAAATAATATCAAATTCGACTAAGCTCATCTCTATCAGATCAGCGCTTAACTCTCTACCATCTATCCTGATCGGCATAGACCTAATCCACCTATTGGAGATAACCAATTCTCCGCCAGGTAACAGGGTTCCAAACCCTGATTCATATCTATCAAAGGGTCTACCCAATTTACTAAAGACTCTGGCCGCCACATAAGAATGTGTAGCCCCAGAATCAAACAGCACTGAATATAGCGAGTTGTTAATAGAAAGCTGACCTGTGACTACTGATGGGCTGGCATCTGCGTCAGCCTGCGTGATAGCGAATACCCTGGCTGGAGTGGGTATCGCTGGAGCTCTCGGTGCCTCTGGTCGGAGCTGGGGACATTCCCTCTTGAAGTGTCCGGGCATGCCACAATGAAAGCATCCCTGACCTTTGCACTCACCCCGATGGTGCCTCTTGTAGATAGGGCACTCGGGATAGGAGAATCGGGTCTCAGTACCACCAGGACGACTCCCTCTGTTCTGGTTCCCCCGGAACCTCTTGTTCTGACTCGAGCCCCCGGAAGCAGTGGGTGCCCTCTTCCTCTGATCAATGGCCGAACCACTACTCCCCCTACTATAGCCTGATGCAGGAGGGGTAGGAGCTCCGCCACTCACTGGAGTACTGGCTAATTCTGACATACACCCCACTGCGCCCTCAGCTCGCAGTGCCTTCTCCACCATCTGAGCATAGGTGGTGCTGTCGTCGGTGGTAATCATCAGATCATGCCTGATCTTGGGATTCAACCCGTTCAGATACTTCTCCTTCTTGCTGAAGTCGGTCGGCACAATTCCCGAGGCTAACCTCGCCAACCGATCAAACTGAGTAGTATACTCAGTGACGCTCATGTTCTCCCGCTGGGTCAGGTGAACGAACTCTTTCCTCTTGGCGCTTCTGACCGCCTCATTGTAGTATTTCGCATTAAAGAGTTCCTGGAACCTTTCCCAGGTCATGGTGGTGACGTCATGGATCTGAGACACCATGTCCCACCATACCAACGCGTCCTCCTGGAACTGAAACGTGGCGCACACCACTCTGTCGTTACCGGTGACACCCATGAAATTTAGTATTTTGGTGATCACCGTCAGCCATTGCTCGACTTTCATTACATCCGGACCTCCCAGGAAAACCGGAGGTGCTTGCTTCCGGAACCGCTCATACAGAGGTTCCAATCTATGGGCCGCCACCACTATCTTGGCACAGGCGGCGAGGGCGGGTGCCACTGGAACTATGGGCACAGGAACTGCATGAGCACCCTGCTGTCTCAACCTCTGAATCTCGAGGTCTTGTTCTTCGATCCGGGCTTGCATCTCTGCAAACCGTAACTCCCAGTTCGGGGCTCCACGATCGGCCGGGGAGCCTGGGCAGCCTGTGGCGGGTTCTCATCACCCCGGCCACGAGCCCTGCCTCGGGGACCTCTACCTCGGCCCCTAGCAGGTGGGGGAAACTGAGCTCCCTGTCCTTGGTTCGACCCTACGGAGTTGCCCTGACTCCTGGTAGTCCGCCTGGCGTCCATCTAGTTAGAACTGCCTGCGAAACCAAGAGTTGGCATATCAGGTCGTATTCAAGGCGAGCTTACTAATGCAGCTTAATTTGGAAATTAAAAACGAAACATGCGCCTATTCTACTATCAGGCTACTAACATGCTTCCTAACAGGCTTTTCTTTTTCATAACTGAATAAAATAAACTACTAAAGCAATAAAGGCTTACTGAACCGTGAACCGAGCTAACTGCTGATGATGATTGTACATGTCGTGACGATCTTCGGAAGACAACCTGGCGGCTCTGATACCAAATTGTAACACCCTAACTAACTTAGGCGTATTACGTGATTTTTAAACGTACTGTGCAGCTCGTTTCTAATCAACGAGGTTTATGGAAAAACGTGATTAATTAAAATTTTGCTTTTTAATTAAACTTATAAAACCATATTACAAAAGACTCGGGATCCCGATTATAAAAATATTTACAAAAAGTTTAACTGATTAACTCTTACATAAAAATAAAAGTCGTCTAACGACCAGTTACAAAAATTCAGCCTTGCTGTCCCGAGGATCGTACGCTCCAGGCCTAACCGCCCCGACATGTACAATCTCATAAGCTCGCTCACGGTCTGTCAGCTATAGCCTTGCCTTTACCTACACATGAACGTAAACTGTGAGTCGACAGACTCAGTAAGAAAAGCATAATAATATCATACATAATTCTAACTGCCGTGTCCAACACGATACTGAGTCCCGCTACTGCCATGTCCAACATGGTGCGAGCCACTACCGCCATGTCCAACATGGTAGTGAGTTACGAACGTTCACGGGGACGGTACTATTGACAAGTATCCTCCCGATCGGTCGAACCGGTCATACTCCGCCGCCGGTCATACTTCGGCTGTACCGACGGGATAGGTCAATAGCACCGAACCACCAACCAAATATCACTGATCGGTCGAACCGGTCATACTCCGCCGCCGGTCATACTCCGGCACATGCAGACGTGACGGGGTTGGATGGTTCGAAGCCTATATACATAACTAATGTAATCTAGCAGGCTTCCTACATGCACGCTAAACATGTAATCTACATATGCATACCGTTATACTAATCTTACACGGATTCCGATTTCAGTGTGCTTGGTCAACTTGACCGGAATCGAAGCCGAGCGGCGGACATCGGCTCCTAAACCATAAAAATCACAACGCTATAAGTGACACGCTAAATCACTTCCCGGGGACTAAAACTAGGAACTAAAAGTTTTCCTATCGATAAAAAGCATGGCAATACCCCTAAAAAACATAAAAACGAGGAAAACTAGGGTTTTGGAAAATTCCCCAACCGGTAGACCGGTTGCCCAACCGGAATTCCGGTTCTGGGAATTACTGGACACCCATCCGGAATTCCGGTTACAACCGAATTCCGGTTCCTCGCAGAATTTTTCAAAAATTCCTAACTCAACCAAATTAAACCCAATTGGTTCCAAACCTTCCGTACACCGCTCTAATTACCCCAAAGAACAAATCTAAGGCATCAAACTAACCCAGAATTCACAGATACACAACTTGCCATTAAAGCTCAAGCTTTGAGTTCTAAACTCAAGCTTGAGCAATTCCCACAAACATGCATTCCAAACTAGTTAATTCTACTCAAATATGCATGAATAAGCCTCTGAAATCAAATAAAAACATACACAACAACCCAGCAACAGATTCACAATATTTTCACCAAAAATCATAACTTTTGCATAGAAACTTAAAGCTTTGCACAACCTATCTAACATGCTTTCAAAATCACTTAATTAACTTCAATTAGACATGCTTTAAACTTCAGAATTCAACAACAAAACACAGCAATAACCACAGCCACAAGAAGCATGCATATACTCAAAATTTCACCATTTTTCATAATTTCAAAGAAGAAAAAAAAAAAACAAGAGAAGCTAACCTAGCTTGAAGAATGCTTAGAAAGGATGAGAGTTTGCTTGGAAATCAAAGAGAAAATCAGCTTCATGCACCCTAATGCCTCAGCCGAAATAGAGAGAAGAGTTGAGAGAATTTTCTTTTTCAAAGCTTTTTTCTAATTTTTGCCAAGTGTGAAATGAGAGAAAATAAAAGAATAAAGCCACTTAAACTATTTTATTTCAGCCACTAAAATAAACAAATAACATTTATTTTTCAAATAAACAATTCACTAAAAGACAAAAAGTCATTGGGGCAAAAAGACCATTTTGCCCCTCCACCATAAATCACATAAGAATCACTAAAGGGGTATTTTTGGGACATTCTAAATTCCCGGCCATTCCCGACATTCCCAATGTCTAAAACCCGTCCCCAAATTACTAACATACTAAGTTGTGATTTCTACTGAGCCAAACGCCGAGTTCCAAAATACCGGACACCGGAAATGCAAAATATGCAAGATACTGAATAACATAAATAACAGTATAATAAATTATTTAAATAGCTATAAATAATTTCATAATTAATCACAATTAACTGATAATTTCCAAATTAACTAAGCGGGCTTTACAGGCATTGTCTTCTTCACGAGTGGAAGAGGACGGAACATTGGAAGGACTTATATCTGATAGCGATTCCTCTAGAACAACTTTACTTTTCGGTTTGTAGTCTTTAATATAGTTCTCTTCAAGGAAAGTAGCATTTGTAGAAACAAACACTTTGTTATCCTTGTGACTACAAAATAGTCCACCCCTAGTGTCTTTAGAATTTCCGACAAACATGCATACTTCGGTACGTGATTCAAGTTTGCCTTCTTTCTTTCTTAAGACATGAGCAGGGCACCCCCAAATTCTGTAATGGCGTAAACTAGGTGTACGACCATTCCAAAGTTCGACGGGTGTCTTAGGGACTGCTTTAGATGGAACAACATTTAAAATGTCATTTGCCATTTGTATAGCATATCCCCAGAAGGACGTAGATAGAGTTGAATAACTCAGCATAGACCTAACCATTTCCAAAAGAGTGCGATTTCTTCTTTCTGCAACTCCATTTTGTTGTGGAGTGCTTGGGGCAGTGTATTGGGATTCAATTCCAAGTTTAATTAAATGATCTTTGAACTGCATATCCATATATTCTCCACCCCTATCAGTTCGCAAGATCTTTAATGATTTACCTAATTGGTTTTGGGCCAAAGCATGAAACTCCTGAAACTTTTCAAACGTTTCAGATTTCTTTTGCATTAGGTAAAGGAAACTATATCTACAGAAATCGTCAATGAAAGTGACAAAATACTCATAACCACCTCGAGCTTTGACATTCAAAGGCCCGCAGACATCGGAATGCACTAACCCTAGAGGGATTTCGGCACGCTCTCCCTTTGAAGAGAAAGAACGTTTAGTCATTTTTCCTTCTAGGCAGGACTCGCATACTGGCAGTTCACCTAAGACGACATTTTTCAATGGACCTGGTGAGCCTATTGAGTCTATCAAAGCCTATATGACCTAAACGTAAATGACATAGATATGTTTGATCATCATTATCAATCTCTTTTCTTTTGAGGTTTCTAGGTCTAGCTACACTGAAAAAGTTCACTATTAAGTGAGATTTGAGTACTCGGTCTTAAAAAATAAAGCCCTTGTTCCATTATAGCAACACATATTTGAAATCCATTACGAGAAATTTTACAATTTGTACTCGAAAAATTCAATATATAAGATTGTGTTTGCAAACATGAGACACTAATCAAGTTTCTACTAAAGTTTGGAATAAGTAAAACATTTTCTAAAATTAAAAATCTTTGTTGAAACTTGATGCGGGCTTTTCCTCTAGCTTTGACCGACACTAATTCGCCATTGCCAACTTTAAGCTTTAACTCTCCTGGAAGCAGATTTTCCCAAGTTTCAAGCAACTGCAGTGAAGAACATACATGGTTAGTAGACCCAGAATCAACAATCCAGATGGATTTGTCGTTCTCTAAAACACATGATTCAAAGACAAAAGCATTACCTTCGTTTGAATTGTTTAGAAGCCTGGGACATCGTTCTTCATGATGTCCCTTTTCATTACAATTCGAACATAGAAGACCATGTCTGATAATTGTATTTAAAGAAGCAGCTTTGCTAGATCCTTCATACCTAGTCCTTTTCCTTCGATTTTGGATTGCAAACCCAGGGGGACCCATTGCAATCAAATTCCGTTCATGGGCTCGTAATTCTGCTTCGAGCTTGTCCATGTCGGAGGAGTTAGAATTGTTGATCATGTAAGAGATAACAAATTCATTATACTCCGGAGGAAGACTATTAAGGATGAGTTGGAGCCATTGTTCTCTTGATAAATCAATTCCTAGTAGATTTGCCTTTTGGAACTTCAGATTCATCATCAACAGGTGCGAGTTTATGCAACTACCAGGATGCATTTTCACACTATAGAGTTCTTTTGCTAAGATAGTAACTAGGAGAGATCGGGGTGAGGGTTATTCATAATGACACTACAACACATCAATAAAACAAAAGTAAGGTTTTGGCTCATAAATTCATACACAGTTCAGAAAATAACAAGTAATGACATATGTTATAGAAATACTAAATCTAACATAGTTTATTTTCCAAGGTATTTCAACAAATTGATACAGTGTCCCGTTTAGGCGAGAGTCAAAGCATCATCCATTGAATAGAGTTGTCAGCTCATCTAAAATGATAACCATTCTAGCAACCTTTTATTCGATCAAGATTGGAATTCAGCGTTGTCCCGTTTAGGCGAGAGTCAAGGCAATTCTATCTTATGAGCTTCCACCATTGTTTCATAATTTACAAGTCAAGTATGGTCGCCACCATTAGGGTGATCCATACCATACAAAACACTTACAAACTACTTATCATGCGAGGTTAAACGGTGTGAAATTGCTAATGAACGTTCCTCCATTAGGGAGGATTACTCACTAAAACAAACGCGGTGTAAAACCCACAATGGAGATCGAATATCTCTTGATTAAAAGCTCATTATTTAAAAAATATTATATGTATTTTGTATAATCAATTTAATTCGATATTATAATAATGAAAAATTACAAACTAAAGTTGGTTTAAATAAAAAATCAACTTTAATTAATTTTCAATTATTATTTAATTTGAAAAATAAATTCAAATAAATATCGAACAAGTTCAATAATATAATAATGAAAAATTACAAATCAAAGTTGGTTTAAATAAAAAATCAACTTTAATTAATTTTCAATTATTAATTAAATTCGAAAAATAAATTCGAATGGAACAAATTTGAAAATATCTTGTTTAAGTTGTTTTAGAAGAATCTAAAAAATCAACTTAAATATCTTTCAAATCAGATTTAATTAAATTAAAATTAAGTTGTAACCACTTAATTTGAAGATATTCCATTTTAAGTTAATATTCGAAAAGATATTAACCTAAAAAATATCTAAAATATTCCATTTTAAGTTAATATTCGAAAAGATATTAACTTAAAAAATATCTTAAGAATCTTAATAACCAATGCCTAAAATTCCTCAACTTAATTTTGAAATTTTAAATCCAAAAGATATTCAGATTTAAGTTGGTTAGTTGTAGATAACTAAATATCAACTTAAATAAGAATATTTAATGAAAAATTTAAATTAAGCTTCAGAAAGAATCTAGATGGTTATAATTCTATATTTAACTAAATACAAGAAAATACATATAGTTTAGCTTAGAATATAAAATTCTTTAAACTATGGTTTTCTTAAATTAATTTCAAAAATAAATGAAATTAATTATGTTGCTAATCAATTTTATTAGGTTAAACTATTGTAATTAACCTAGTATAGTTATTCAAATCAGGCAAATGGGCCTTCACAATTGGGTGGTTCATGTGAGGGGGTGCTGGGTTCAGTATGTCGTACCCACTACTATGGCTCCCAACTCTCACACAAGCCCCAAAAGAGAGGAATTAAACCTTAAAATGAACAACTGTTATTAATTGACTAAGCCAAAAAACTAAATGGGCCTTAATAAAATCTATTAAGAACTATGAAATTTTATTTAGCAATAGCAACCTATATGCATCTATAATGAAATTAAACACATAGGCTCATACAGGCACACTTTGGATGGGTCCTATCATGTTGCTAGGTCATACACAGATGAAAGAAGATTGTAAATATACCTGTTACAAATTATTAACTTGACCAAGGGAGCCATGAGTTAAAATCAAATCATTGGATCTGTCAACAAGTTAACAATGGCTATTTGCAATCAATGAATAATAGGTTTTGAAAGCTTACACACAAGCTAAAACACATACTCCTGCAACAAGGTTAGCTGGATAGTTGGATGTAGGATTTATTTAATTTTAAATTAAATTATTAATTTCGAAATAATTAATTAAATAAAAAAGTAATTTTCGAAAATTTAAAAAAATTTGAAAAAAAAAAATCAAAATTTTTTTTAAAAAAATTAAATTTTAAATTAAACCTACAATTTTGAAAAATTAGGTTTCAACCAACCTAAATATCATTTCAAAATTTGCTAACTACTTTTAAAATTTAAATGTTATTTTATAAATAAAAATTAAATAAAAAATTTAAAAAAGATAAATGAATATCTTTTTCAGATTTTAAATGTAATTTAAATAAATAAATAACAAAATTTAAAAGTTAGCAAAATATCTTACATCTTTTTAAAATTACATGATTATAGTTATCTTATTTTAAATTTAAATAAGGTCAAATTATTTAAAAAAAATAATTTAAAATATTTAAAATCTGACCTTAAATTTATAAATAAGATAAGATATAATCAAATTTAAAAATAAGATAGATTATTAAGCAAAAAAAGATAGATACTAACTATTTTTAAATTCAAATTACACTAATATCTTGAATTAAATTTAAAAAATATTAAATTAATTCATAATGATAATTAGAATTGAATTAGGAATAGTAATAGTATAAATACAGAACTACACAAAAAATCGGAAGTAAATTCCATGAAAAAGCATGAAAAAACGAAGAAAAACGAAAAAATTGCGAGCTGTACGGACGGGATGTTATGCATACCCGTCCGCGCACGCAGGAGGGTTGCTTGGGCGAGTTTGTGCGGCGAAACAGATATTCAATTATTTTAACGAAAATTCACAAACACCAATCAATCATCAAATAACACTCAATACAACATGATACCATCCAAAAACAAACAAACAATCGTTTTAAAGTCCAAATTTCTTGCAAGTAAATCAATTACCATGGCTCTGTGGCCAGTTTTTGGAATTTATTTTACCAGGATCTTAGATCTACTCACAAGTATGTTTATTAACACCCTAAATATGAACTTTCTAAAACGATGAAATAAACACGTATAAAGTTTAAGAAACCTTACATTGGGTGCAGCAGAATTAAATGACTCCTTCCGTTCAGATCTCTAACCCTTATATCCTTTCTGTAGCAGAGTATTATCAAGATCTGAACCTGGATCTCTTTCTCTGAATCCTTGATGCTGAAACTCCTTTGCTGATGATCTTTCTTCACGATCTTCCTCACTATGATTGAGGTATTGCTTGCTGTGTGTGGGCACTACTCTAATCACTAAGGTAATTTCGAAATTCTAAGGAAGAAGAGAGAGAGAGAGTGGCGGCCAAGGTAGAGAGAGAAAGGCTCAGGTTTTCTGATTCAGAAGTGTTATTTTCTTGAAGCCTTCACTATCTATTTATAGCATTCCACTAGGGTTAGGTTTGAATTATTTGGCATTAAAATAATAAAAATATCAGTTTAAAATGCCTACAAAAGTGGTCGGCCATGGCTTGTTGGATTTGGGCCTTGCTTTTTGCAATTTTGCAATTTTAACACTTTTGTATCTGATTTTCTCAAAAATGCCAATTTTCTTTTTTAACCATTTAAATGCCAATTCTAACTATTTAATAACTATAAATAATTATTAAATAATATTGTCATTTATCATATTTATTAATTGAACCATACAAAGTATCATAATTAACAAATATGCCCCTAACAACTCTTTCTTTACAATTTCGCCCTTACTTAGTGAAAATTTCACAAATAGACATAGTCTAATTTGTGAATTATAATGGATTAACCAAAACCAATTACACGAGTCTTACAAACAATATTATCTCAACTAGTGCGGGGACCATGGGTCTATATAACCGAGCTTCCAATAAGTAGATCAAGAATTTAGCACTAAAATTCACTAACTTATTAATTCTTCGTTGAATCCACGCATAGAACTTAGAATTGCACTCTCAGTATATAGAATGCTCTATATGCTCCACCATATAGACGCATCATTAGTTATCCATTGTTATAATCCTAATGTGATCAATGATCCTTTATATGAATGATCTACACTGTAAAGGGATTAGATTACCGTAACACCCTACTATGTATTTTATCCTTAAAACACTTGACCCCGTATACATGATATTTCAGCTTATGTGAAATGAGTACTCCACCATTTATGTTCATTTGGTCAAGCTCGAAGGAGGTCATCCTTTGCTTACTATTCGCCAGATAGAAGCTATATATTCCATGTTTATGCTAGCGCTCCCACTCAATTGCATTACCGTGTTCCCAAAATGTACGTATCACCCTGACCGAAAAGTAGGCTTAACTAACAAATCAAAGAACACGAATAGCCTTCCAAGATTGAGCCTAATCATAACAGGATTAAGAACATTTGATCTAGGATCAACTTGGCGATATTGACTTGAATAGATTTTACGGTAAGTTTAATTAAATCTAAGTCAAAGTTCAATATCGGTCCCTTCCGATGCATACTCCATGCATCCAACCTGAGCTTTACTTTAACCAATGTTCTGGAAAGAACATAGCATTTCTCCAAATGCAAGTAAACTCTTGTTGTAGATTATCATATCAGTAAAACCCTGTGTCTGATAAATCTAGGAAACTTTATTCACATAGTCATGTTTACTTTCCAATGTGATGACAACACAATAAACGGGATCTAGTATGTGAAAAGGGTTTAAGTTGAATTTATGAATCAAATAGACAAGCAATTGATAAAGTGAACCAAAACATACACAAATGAATGAAAAATACTTCTGTTTCTTTATTGATGTTGAATAAAATAGATTACATTGAAATGGAGTTTTATTTAGGGCATAAAACCTAACACGAAGACCCTAAAAAACTTCATAAAAAGATTCAAAGAAGTGGTCTGAAAAACAAAAAAAAGGCAATGATGGACAACAGCTAGCGCTACTCCAGGCTGGGATACGAACTGGAACTCCTTTTTGAATGAGAATTCAGTAGGAATGAGTTGCCAGCCTTCAAGATTTCCAAAAGAGGGTCCAAAAATTCATCAACTTAGAGGAGGCGCACATAACGGCCTACGGTGGGTATTATCCAACTGGTGGGCCAGGGTACATGCCAGGAACACAACTTCCTAGAGCTATCCTCCCGACTATACCACAGACAAGCCGAGTGACCCCACAGTATACTCAAAACCTCCCTCTTGCTCTGGCTCAATATAGTTTTGGGGCACTAGGTCCATGCTCAATCTTCTCCACCAACCAAAAGTGTTGCGGGAGCCCCCCAAAACTCCTAGAGCAAGAGATCCTCAAAAGGAAGCACCCAACCTAAGGATAAGAGACAAAGGAGAGGTTATACCCCCCAGTATACATAATACACGTGGATACTCAAAAACGAGTGTACTTCTCAATCCAACACAACACTCATTATTGGAAGCATCTTCCTTTGTATTGAGATAGCTTCCGGAGAGACCCCAACAAAAGGTGCGACTACCATAACGATATTGGTCACACCACTAACGAGTGCAAAAACTTGAAAGATCAAAGATAGGTTACCACACTTGAATCTTGGGCAAGTCAGAGTCCCAGCACCTCAGGGGGGACCTACAACAGTACTGGAAGGGCAGATACCTCCCGGGGGTGTTACCCATCAGGAAGTACCCAGAAAACCTCCCCGAACTAATGGAAGGGTCGCCATGATCTCAGGATGTCCCCACATAGGAGGAACCACAAGGAACAAATTGAAACATTATGCGAAGGCCTTGGACTACGACGGGGAGATATCGAAAGTCAATCAACACATAGCCCAAAGACCGAGACTCATGGATCAACCCATCACCTTCACAGAAGAGGATGCTAAGCTGGTGTGCTTCCCACATCACGAATTGTTAGTCATAGAAACCCCAATTACAAACAAAATTATGGCCCAAATATTAGTAGACAACAGAAGTTCAATAAACGTATTATTTAAGGAAGCTTTTACGACCATCAGACTCGCCGATCGAGAACTCTCCCCAAGCAGTTCACAACTCACAGGATTTAATGGGACTACACTTGTTCCAATGGGAAAGGTAAGACTCCCTATTACCCTGTGTCCGGACACCCCACAAAGTACGTTCAAATATTGCAACTTTGTGGTGGTAGATTGCCCCATAGCTTACAATGCCATCTTGGGTCGTCCGGCATTGGTCGACTTTGGAGCAATAACTTCCATCAAGAACTTGTGCCTCAAATTTCCCACTCGGACGGCTGAGATAGGAATGGTCTGAGGAAATCAAGGAGAGGAAGACAGTGTTATAATGTTGTTTTACACTTGTCCATTTTCACAATCCAAGGGGTTACAACGGCATCCTCATCAAGCCAAGATGAGTTGGATCCTCGCATCGGCTCCAAGACTACATTGGAACCCATGGAGGATATTGAAGAGGTAAGAATTTGTGATGAAGACCCAACTAAGGTCAAAGGCTTAGGAAAGGGTTTAGATCTAGAGGAATGAAGCAAATCATCGATACCATCAAAGAATCAAAAGACGTATTCGCATGGTGTCATGGAGACATGACTGAGATAAGTCCCCATGTTATTACTCATGTTCTGAACGTCAACCCAAGCATGCTTCTGGTACAATAAAAAAGGCGTCCATTAGATCAGGTAAAGTTAGACGCCCTGGAAAAAGAGGTAGATAAAATGCTCTCAAACATTTTCATTTGAAATGTATAATACCCAGAGTGGTTGACAAACCCTGTCCTGGTACCCAAGCCAAATGGAATGTGGAGGATATGTATAAACTTCACTGATCTTTACAAAGCTTGCCCAAAAGATTGATTCCCATTACCAAGGATAGACCAGATGGTGGATGCCACTTCAGGTTTTGAATTACTGTCTTTTATGGATGCATATTCACGATATAACAAGATCAAAATGCATGTTACGGACCAAGAGTGCGCTAGCTTCAGAACCAACAAGGGGGTATAATGTTATCTGGTCATGCCCTTTGGATTGAAGAATGGAGGAGCTACATATCAATCCATGGTCAACTGAATGTTCAAAAGCCTTCTGGGGCAAAACATGGAGGTTTACTTGGATGATATGCTAGTCAAATCTAAGATACATATGGGCCATGCAGATGATCTCATGGAATGCTTTGAAGTAGTCAGAAAGTATGGGATGAAACTCAATCCACGAAGTGTGCTTTTGGTGTCAAATTAGGAAAGTTTCTAGGGCTCATAGTAAGCCAGTGCGGAATAGAGGCAAACCCAGAAAAATCTATTAGATATGCCTTCCCCAAAAATACATAAAGACGTGCAAAGCTTGATTGGGAAGGTAGCTACTCTGTGTCGCTTCATCTCTCGTTCCACCGATAAGTGCATCCCAATCTTCAGCATCTTGAAAAAATGCCAAAAGTTTGAGTGGACGAAAGACTGTTAGGAAGTGCTTAAGAAGTTAAAAGAACACATGGCCAAGCCACCGGTATTGTCCAAACCTGTTCACTGGGAAGACCTGTACCTATACCTCGTTGTCTCTGATAATGCGGTTAGTGCAGAATTGGTCAGGGAAGAGGAAAAGGTTCAACATCTGGTATACTACATCAACAAACGTGTAATAGGGGCAGAAATTCAGTATCCTATGATTGAAAAGTAAGCTTTCTGTCTCCTTATTGCATCGAGAAAACTAAGGCCATACTTTTAGGCCCACTTCATCAAAGTATTCACAAACCATCCTCTCTAACAGGTCTTACAAAAACTCGAAGCTTTTGGGAGACTCCTCAAGTGGGCAATGGAACTAAGCCAATTCCGCATACAATACATATCCCATATCTCGATCTAAGGTTAGGCGCTCACAATATTTATTGTTGAGTGCAATGAAACCGAGGCTAACGCTAGTATGCCATATCTATATATGCCTACATGGAAAGTGTATGTCAATGGGGCATGAAATGAGAATGGATTAGGGGTTAGGGTAGGAATGATATCTCCTGATGGACTGAGACTCCAAGTAGCCCTGAGGTTTACATTTTTGGCTTCCAATAATGAGGTTGAATATGAAGCCCTGCTAGTAGGACTAAGTCTGGCAAACGCAGTAGGAGCCAACAGGGTGGAGGTGTACAACGAATCTCAACTCGTTGTTAACCAGGTGTGAGGAGAATACCAAAAACGTGGAGAAAAGATGGTCGCTTACGTCTTAGGTGTCAGAGAATTACTGCAAGAATTTAAAAATTACAAGATCGAACAGATTCCCCAAGAAAGGAACGTTCATGTAGATTGCCTAGCTAAGTTAGCATCGGATAGTGAGTTAGAAAATTTGGGGGTAGTGCCAGTTGAGTATCTCACGGAGCCAAGCATTAGGCGAAAAGCAGAAGTAGCAACAAATGAACGAATGCCAAGGTGGATGGACCAAATTGTCAAGTACATAACAAAAGGAGAAATGCCTCAGAAGAGGACAATGTCCATAAGGGTACAATATCAAGCTCACCGATACTTGATAATCGATGGTATTCTTTATCCAAGGGGCCTCAAGATCCCATATCTAAGGTGTGTATCGGATCCTGAAGCTAGACAGATTATACAAGGGTTCCATTAAGGATTTTGTGAAGATCACACGGAGGCCCAAATCTCTCCAAGAAAATCCTAAGGCAAGGATACTTTTGGCCTAGCATGAAGAAAGATTTTGTAGACGACGTCCTTAAGTGCGATCCATGCTAAAGATTTCCAAACATCCCAAGAGCCTCGCCAAATGAAATCACCTTAATAACAAGCCCGTGGCCCTTTGCGGTATGGGGAATAGACCTTATAGGGTCTCTACCCAAAGGAAAGGGTGGGATAAAATATGCAATAGTAGATGTGGATTACTTCACGATATGGATAGAGGCAGAACCTATGAAGTCTATAACAGCTAAGAAATCTTTGGACTTTGTCGTCAAAAATATTGTTCGTCGATATGGTTTGTTGCATAAAATAGTCTTAGACAATGGTAAGCAATTCGATTGTGATGAGTTCATGGATTTCTGCAACAAACACAGAGTCATCAAGAGTTTCTCCATTGTGGCTCGACCACAAGCAAATGGAGAGGCGGAAGCCGTCAACAAGATACTAAAGGTCACCCTTAAGAAAAAACTGTGGCATGCAAACACAATTGGTCTAAAGAGTTGCCAAGCGTATTATGGGCATACAGGACCACTAAAAGAACTACCACTGGACATTCCCCATTCTCAATGGTGTATGGGTGTGAGGCCATGGTCCCAGTAGAAGCTGTCATCCCCTACCATAGAAGAACTACTTATGATCCAACAACAAATCAAGCCTTGTTACAAGAAGCACTTGATTTAGTAGATGAACTCATGGAAGAATTACAAATACGCATGGCAGCATACCAAAAGAAATTGGCAAAGTATTTTAACTCCAAAGTCAAGAAGGAAATTTTCCATTGGTTATCTGAACCTAAGAAGGGTCTTCCTAGCTTCCCAAGAATCAGGAGTGGAGGTACTCCAACCAAATTAAGAAGGCCCGTAAAAAGTTGAAGATGAAATAGGCTCTGGGACTTATAAATTGAAGCGAATGGAGTGATCCATAATACCCAGAGCTTGGAATGCTGATCATCTCCGAAAATACTATCAGTAGTTAAGAATTAAGTATTTAATTTCATCTTTGCACTTTGTAAGTTAGCATGTAGCGAACAAAGATATATGCATTATCCCAGGTAAATCTAAGCTAAGTGACCCGAAAATTCCTTTTTAAGTCACTTAGGAGGGTACTAAGGCATAACTATACGCAGAGACAGGCAAAAAATTAAAAACAAAAAGAGGCGACAAATAGATAAATAAAAGAACTTTCTTAAAATATAAGTAGTCCAAAAAAGATAGGCCTGGGGAAAGGCTATAAAAATGTCTCCCCTAATAAAAAGTAAAGATAGTATAAACTAAAAATTAAAAGTATTGTCTTAAGGGGGAGAGTAGTAAAAGGAAGTAAGAGAGAAGGGTTTAATTAATCAGCTCTTGGAGGAAGTCGAGGGCCCATCCGCTTAGCCAAGGCCTCCTCCAGCTTCTTGTTCTTTCCCAAAAGCGAACCACTGTATCCTCAGGATCAGGCATGAAGTGGAGGCGAGGTTCAAATTTGTTCAATTTCCAACACATAAAAACTCCATCCTCGAAGTGCTTCACACAATGCTTATATGTCACCGGAGTTAATAAAGCTTCCCCTGCACCTTTTGTAGCCTCCCTCTGGGTTTGTTCCCAGAACTTGCGCAACTCTTTAAGCTCAGCCGACATACTTACGACAGTCTCCAAGTCAGTCTTATGTAGCTCTTCAAGAGTCTTGAGTTTCACCATGAGTCCCTGAATCTCCTCTTGAGCATTTAGAAGGTCCTTCTAGTTTGAGGCAATAGTGTCATCTTTGGCCTTCAAAGCCTCCTGGTCTCGATCCCTGAGAGCCTTCTCCACCAGAGTGTCATTGTGAAGAGTCTCCATCTGGTTCTCAGACTCCCCGAGCTTCCTCAGAACGCCATCCATGCCACCTAGCTCCAAAACAATAAACCCTTGGTCAATTAATGTCTTAGAGATATGACCAGCCTCCATAGCAATTTGACAGCAATCAATAAAATTGGGTCAGGTCTTCAAAAATAATAATGAAAAAGGAAAACAAACCTGGAAAGTATATACTCATGGAAGTAAGAACCACGCTCATGTTCTCAATTTGGTAGACAGGTTTAGTGGAGGCGTAGGATGCATACCTTTTTGTTGGAAGTTGGGTTAGGTCAGCAGCAAAATGACTTACCATCTCAGAGGAAAAAAGTGTCAGGGTTGGGCCCAGGTAGTACTTGAACCAGTCGATCATGGGATCAAGATTTAGGTCTTAGACCACCCTAGTATACTCACCTCAAAAAGGCCCATCATGGACCTCCCTTAGCCATTTTTTCAGAGCCTCTACCTTTGCGTCGCCTTTGGACAACTCATCCACCGCATAGTTGTGTTTGGCAATGTGGAGCTAGACCCGATCTTCATCAGGATAGGCCGAGGTTAGGAGAATGGCTTGAGTGGCGAGGAAGTCTTTAGCTTCGGTTGGGATATTGAAGTCAGACCTAGGATCAGGGGTTATTGACCGTCTAGGATTTTTTGAAGGCTCAGGAAGGGAAACCACACCTTTCCGTTTACGGTCAAGTGGGGGTATCTCTTCCTCCTCTTCCTAGATCAGTACCACCCCCTGGTTCCCAAGTACCTCTTCAGTCATGGCCCCAGGAGTCACCGTCACCTAGGGAGGATTAGGCATCTCCGACTCAGGGCTATGAGTGGTGGCTAACATGGCCAGTAGGTTGTCCATGGGTTTTGCTATTCAAAATAAACAAAAAGAGTTAAAAAAAAAAAAGCACTAAGGAATCACAAATGCAAGTATAGCACATCAAGGAAGGCTAATTCTACCTTGACGCTCTAATTGTGCCCTAGGAAATTCATAAATTAAAGAGCTGGTGTTGTCATCCCATAGAAAGCTATCTGAAGGAAGGAACAACCTCAAGGTCATGTAAGAGGAATGATCCAAAAGGATAGGAACAGGAGGACTAGAGTCCATTTGAGACCGACCCAAGAAATTACACAAGTTGGAAAAGTAAAAACCTTTTGCATTATTGCCCCACCGAGTATGGGGCATCCAAAATTTATACAGCCTCATGTCAAAACCCACTGGCCTTAAGTAAGAAGAATCTTGGACGGAAGGAATGAAATGAAGGTTCAAAGGGGACTTATGGGCTCTAGAGGTACTGGCATTAGGGGTCCCGGAGTTCAAAACAGGAAAAGAAAATTCAGGCCTAGCTGGCGTCTTTTCTGTTCTTCCTTTCTCCTGGACGAGCCTCGCGGAAGCATCTTGGAGGCGAGCGTAATAGAGTTCCTATTCCTTCTTGTATCTATACTTGTTGTATTTATCCTCGACGGTTGAAATAATGTCAGCCTTGAGTGCCTTTTCGCTCCTAGGATTACGGGCATTGGGGCAAATTACCTTGGACAAGTTAAAATCTTCAACCGATTGACCCTCCAAAATTAGTTTAGCCCTCTGACAATTGGAGATTGTCACCAAATCTCCCACATTCAAGTATTCTTTCTTATAGCCAGAAAACACATGGGCATGGTTCAAGAAAAGTTGAGTGGGAGCAGTGCGATGCATTGGGGATATCCTGACCCAGTCCGTCAATAGATCCGAGTGTTGAGAGGCTTTAAACCTAGAAGAAAAGGAAAACCTATGACGGTATTACTTCACGTTCTTTTGAAAATTGAAGGATAACAGGGTTTCATTGGCTGGATGACCATGTAACTTGTAAAAATTTTCTTTAAATTTTTTACCCTTCTCGAGGACAGAAAGAAGTTCGTAAAAATATAAAATTTTAGTGGGCCTGGGACCGGCCCAAGCCCTAAAAGCATAAAAAATAAAAATGCCTAATAATAGGTTGTAGGCTTGAGGAATTAGTAGGTATGGCACAAGTCCCAAAAATACAAGGAAATCAATGAAATAGTCATGCAGAGGTAGCATGGCTTCAGACATAAGATGGGTTTGGGTCTAGGCTCCAAAACCGCTGTAATTGTGGTTCAGTGTCTCTTCATCTTTGGGAAGACGATGATAAACTCTAGAGCCGGAAGATTTGATCCCATTTACAACCACTATCTTCTCTAGCTGATGGGCATAGGTCAAA
This sequence comes from Cannabis sativa, assembly GCF_029168945.1. NCBI lineage: Eukaryota > Viridiplantae > Streptophyta > Magnoliopsida > Rosales > Cannabaceae > Cannabis > Cannabis sativa. The sequence continues at coordinate 49,554,464 of NC_083607.1, read as the reverse complement.
GTAGAATGGAGTTCATCGGCCTCCCAACCGTTGGAACGACAAGAGTATTTCTTGTAAGCAACTAGGCCTTGCATAACCTCTTCCAGGGTGGCAAGCTTCTTTGGCCCTTTCTTGGAGGATTTGGCGCTAGACACATTAGGATTCAACATGGAGTTTGTGTGATGGAGCTCAAGAATTTCTTTGTCAAACCCAAAGAAACCGTGTTTGTGAAGGTCTTAAAGAACTTCACTCATCTGAAAGATAAGAAACCCATCAGTTAGCCCCCACATAAAACCCTAGGTTAAAAGGGGAAATGGGGGTCCCCTAACCGCTGGGAAGAAGCCCTCTCCGGATCAATGTTAAAAGGAATCTAACGATTCACAGTGGCAAACATCGAGTTTAAAGAATCCAAGCAATATAGAGAAATCAAGAGAAAATAATAGGAATGTGCAGAGATGGTTTAAATCGCTAAATATTTACAGAGAAAACGTGGGTCGGAGGGCCTCTGGCCCTTTGCTCCACCCAAAGGAAAAATAAATATATAATAATAAAGGAAGATAAAAGAATCGTCAGACATTCCAAGAAAGGGTATCCCACGAATAACCGCCATGGCTGTTATCCAGGGTTAACATGCATACGATTTCCTTTAAAAAGAGTGAATCACTATCTATCACCTCATGCTCTACTATATGAAAAAGTGAAAAGAAAGAAGAGCTTACACGATGAAGGCAGAGTAGAGGTAGCAGCTGCCGTACAACGGTAGTAACTCACCTGGCAACGGTGGAGGAAGAGTAAAAGGAAGTCGGAAAGGTTTGGAATTTTGTCGAGAGAGTTTGTACGACTGAAAATCAAAATACACTGCGTAAGTAAGCCAGTGACAAGAGGTACAAGTTTTTATAGGCCCCTCAAGGAATGAGCCAGCATCAATCGAGTACCATTGAGCGGTGGGGGTTCACAATGATTCAAATTCTAGTGATCCAACGGTTAGGGTAAATGCATGAGATGAAGAGAAAAGGGCAGTTTAGACGTTTGAGTACCTTTTTGACATCGACATTAATGAAGGGTCTGTCAACAGGTGGGAATCGAATCGTTGCCTGCCAAAAATAAGACAGAATGATTATGAACATTAAAATGGACCACATGCATGCGAGGTACGTGCCATGTCACTTCCTAAGAACAGAAGCAATACACAAGTCTCATTTACAAAGTACTAAATAAGACTTGGGAGGTAAATGTTGCCCTGGTTTTCTCCCAATGTACGTGGCAATCTCGCAATGTGACATGTGACAGATTAAGCTCGAGGACTCGGAGATAATTAAAAGAAAGTCATTACATAGGCGAAATCTCCGTAGCAAAACCCAATAGCTACTCCAGGAGCAATGACTTGGTCTAGAGGATTCGTCTTGAATTTGCCTTCAAGAGCTAGATAGCGTCCAGCTCCTCCGAATTTAGGGTACCGGAGATGTAGTGTCAACAAGCATTTAATGCAGCATGGAGGAAGCGTCTATCAATGTATATGAAAGGACGTGTCAGACGTATTAAACCCATCCTTAGGCAATTATGTGCTAATCAAGGATATAAGTGACGACTCCATAATGTCCAATCACATCAATCAAAAATGGGTTAAGAGCTAGTCTCACCTAAACCCTACGCACCCTACTAAGTAGGGAGTGCATGCCCTACTTCATAGATTTGGAAAGTTGTGTACAACTAAGGTAGAAGCTTAAGACAATTGTGACCTTTCTTCTCTTTTACAACTACTATAAATAACCCCAACCAAATTAATGAGGGGGAGAGAGGGTAAAAAAACAAAAAGAGCATAACATTCCCTGTAAGAAATACCCACATATTAATATCAAGGACTCGTGGACTAAGGCTCATTAATGCCCCAACCACGTAAAAATATTTGCATTTACTCTCCTTAAACCGTCTTTACTACATTAATGATTTAGTTGCCAAAAATCTCGATCAACACTGGGAAATGAGTATTGATTATTATCTAGACATAGATTTTGATATAGGACGAGAGTACCTATATGGTTATGTAGCATTTAGGATTTTTATGCTTAATGGCTCATATGTGTTTAAATTTATCACGAGAGTAGAAAGTTGCATATAGGTTAAGATTTGTATGTCCTAGCCCGAATATAAGTTTCTTTAATAAATTTGCTATCACATGAAAATTAAAATTGAGAATTAAATTATATTAAATCATATAAAGTAGATGTAATTGAAATTAATCACCCTAAGTTTTATTCATTCTTAATTTCACCTTAATTATTAATTTTCTTTGTTTTTTAGTAGAAATTTATCATCTTTTCTTATTCTATTATCACCAAATAGAATTAAGAATTTAATTATTTGGTAATTAACTATAGTCCTTGTGGGATCGACTCACACTTGTAAGTCTATTACTTGTAAACGATACGTATACTTGTGTGTTGGAAAATTCATAACACCCAATGCATTTACAACTGAAGTAGCTAGTTGGACCTCACTTTTACTTTTAAGTTAATAAAATTAAAAGTAAATAAATAAAATAGAACGACACGATTACTTGGCAGTGACAATGCTACAAAAATTATCACTCAAAAAACACGTTCTCTCAACTTCATCACTGTTAGATTTTGTGCAATAAATAAAAGTCATTTCAATATAATCATATTTACTAATTAATAAAATATCAAAAATCATTTTATGTTGCATGGTTCACATGATTTATTTCATGATTATATGTTTAATGTATAAATTCTATTAAATCCAAAACATATAGTTATTCGTGATTATAATGTTATCAACAGAGTGGAATATAATCATGATTATATGTTTCAAAGTTTTATGTCTCATGATTTGTCAATACACTAGATTTAGATTGACATGATAATCAGCGATAAAGTATACTTACACCTTAGATAAGGTTCATGTCCTTTCTAGGATATTGGCAAAGTATGCTAGTATCAAATGTATAGATAATGCATCGGATTGGACCAATATTAAACTTGGATAAGATACCATAAACTTAGCGTTATATCTATCTAAGTCAATATCAATTAGTTGATCTTAGGTCAATAGATCTTAATCTTGACATGGTTAGGTTCTGGTTAATTTTATTATTTATTGTCTTAGAGTTGTTCGTTAAGACTAGGTCAGCCGAATACTTGCATCTTGGGAATATGATATATAATTGAGTGGGAGCGCTAATCATAGATATGGAATTTATGGCTTTTATAAGTATTTAGAAGTGAAACGTTGATTTCCTTCGAGCATGGGTTAATAGAGATAAATAATTGAGATCGCACTTCAGTAATTATATTAGTTTACTGAAATATATTTATAGGTAGCTAAGTATTTTAAGGATAATATACATTGAAGGGTATAACGATAAATTTGTCTCTATTAGATGTAGACCATCTAGAGAGGATCTTTGACTATTTGGATTAGAACGATAGATAATTCATAGTGTGTCTATATCTTGGTACATATAGAGTATTCTATATAATTAAGAGTGTAATTTTGAATCTATAGTGGCACAAGAAGAAATTAATAAGGTAGAGAATTTACTTGGTAAATTCTAGATCTACTTTTTGGAAGCTTGATTATATAGGCTCATGGTCCCCACACCAGTTGAGATAATACTTCTTGCAGAATCAGTTAATTGGTTTTAATTATTCAATTATAATTCTAAAATTAGTTTATGTCTTATTTATGAATTTTCACTACGCAAGGGCTTAATTGTGAAGAAAAGAGGTTTTGGGGTTTGTTTGTTAATTAAGAGACTATGTTAAGTCTAATTAATAAATAAAATAAATGGCAATTTTATGTGATAATTAATTATAATTATTAAATAAATAGTTTTAAAATTTATAGGATTGAAATTGGAAAATATGGTATTATTGAAAGAAATATAAATGGGTAAAATAAAGTAGCAAAATTGTAACTAGTGAGGCACATTAAGTGACTAGCCACTAGAATTTTTTTTTACCCATTATTTTATCTTTTTTAATCCATATAATTAAATCCTAAACCCTAGTTGAAATACTATAAAAGTGTAATATCCAGTTTATATACATATATTGGTATTTAGTATATTAAGTGTGATACAATTATATTGTTATTATTATTACTATTATTATTATTATTATTATTATTATTATTATTATTATTATTATTAATATCTTTTTTTTGTTGTTGTGCGTGTGAGTGGGTAGAAAAAAAATTGATATATATGTATATATTAAATAGTGAGATAGATAGATAGTGAAGCATTAGATTAGTTAGTTTAAAATTTAAAATTTTAATTATATCAGCATAATTTTATCTGATTAGTTAGATTTTTTTTTTTTTTTTAATTTAAACCTATTATACGATATGTTATATACGTATATACTCTAGAACCCTAGCAGCCAGATAGTATCGTATTCCTTTATTCTCACCATCTCTCAATTTTTTTTATCCTCTCTATTGCACCAAATCAATTGTTTTAATCTTAAGAGCTTCGGGGTCAGCAATCAACCGATCATCGTTCCGTGTCTTCGGAATCTTCAGGTAAAAATTCGTAGTGTGTTTTATTTTCGTTTTAAGAGAAATAGGCTTTCATAAAATTACCATATCTCTCTTCTCGTATATCCGTTTTAAGAGATCTAGGTACCATTTTAAAGATAATTTAATGTTCTACATTTTTTATACAGACACTCTTTCCTAATTCTGATTATTTCGATGTCAAAAAATTCATGTTTTACACTGACTGTCGAATTATAGTTTTTTTAAATTTCTTTCCGACATTACCTTAGTAAAACTGTGATATCTCTCTCGATATCTATTATTTTCTAGCAATTCTTATACTGTTAGAAATATAATTCAATAATTTATATTTTCTTTGAAGAAACCTTTCCCTAATTCGGAGTTCTTACCAGTCAAAAGTTAGTATCTTTACTCGATTAGGATATTTCGTTTTAAGTTTTGTTTCAGAAAAAATGTCTTCAGTAAAAATTCAATATCTCTCTCACTTTTGATCCATTTTAAAAGATCTTTATCTCGTTTTAAAGCGTAGGAAGATAGCTACATTTTTTATGAAGGAATTATTGTCTAGATCTGGGTGTAACTATTTTTAAAACTTTTATTTTTAGGCTGTATTCAGAAATCGGCATGATCCAGGATTTTAAAGAAACTGTTTTACGAAAACATGCATAACTCCTAGGTTATAGATCCCATTTTGATGATCTTTATACCGTTAGAAAGGTCTTTCGATTAACTAAAAACTTTGTGGACAGTAGGACTTCTAATTCAAACGTTTTATGAGTCAAATTCTAGGCTAAACTTGTTGTACAGTAAGAGTAATAAATATATTGAGTTTATCGGTGGACTAAGGGTTTCACTAATTGTTATAGGGCCTAGAAGGTATCGTAGGAGTTAATTACAGCGGAGTTCAGGTAAGGAAAAATAATTATACTTTATACTTGCTTTTTATATGGTTTGAGTACCTAGTATGACTGCTTGAATAAATTGTATTGAAACTGTGGAATGTGATGGTTTCGGTGAAATAATGTTTTGTCGATGGATTGTTATTTTTTTTAATAAAGGCAATATTTGTATCTTAATGCCAGTTTATTTATGCATCTTATTTTACGTAAGTAAGCGCGTTACAAATGGTACCAGAACCACAGTTACATTGATCCTGAATTCACGCGACATACACACCATCGCTGCAAAGGATCAACTTGTCATCAAGTATGTATGCTTTATATATGTTATGTCTTATATGTTAAATTTGGTTTAGTCTTTATCTTTTGATTTTCCTTTAGTTAGCTAGAAGTTTAGGGTATGGTTAATCGAAACAATTAACTGATTCTTCGGAGTTAGAATTTTAGTATAACTCAAACAATTTTCTTATTAGTGTAATTTTTTTTTATATGAGTGAAGATTATTTATTTATTTATTTATTTTACATGGTGAATTGTTGCTTGATGATTTACGTTTTTTTTTTAAGTTTATATAATTTAGTGTATAGATATTTCCTTTTTGAGCGAGATACATCTTTGGTTATTTTTCTTACCCCTACCATCTCCTTTCTTTAGAAGAACAAGTTAAGGGATTTGATGGAAAACGGTGAACCCAGAAGATCAACCCGGTTGAATGAAAGAGCGGCTGTAAGAGACCGAGCTAGAGGTCGAGGGCGAGGAGGTGCTCGCGGTCGAGGTCGCGGTCGAGGCAGGGGAAACCAGCATGTCCCTGCCGAGGCGGTGATCCAGGAGAATCAAAATGCCCCTGTAAATGGACAACAACCAAGTCAAGGTGGGGGCAACCACGAAGTTCCTGCTGGGGTAGTTGGTCAAGAACACCAAAATGCCCCTGTAGTGATGCCACCACAACAAGAAGATTTGGCGCAAGAAGTTGCTCGTCCCAGAGAAGAAATTAGGAAGCGAGATGAAGAGCCTCACAACCGTCAGGAACAACCCAATCAAGGACAACATCAATTTTTGCTGGGGCAATACATGCCTGTGCCGGAGGGTCGATGGGAACCAATATATGAAAGGTTCCGCAAGCAACACCCACCAAATTTTGAAGGGGGCTCAGATCCAATGGAAGCTGAGGAATGGTTAAGAATAGTGGAAGGTATTGTTGAGTACATGCGGCTCGGTAACGGAGATAGTGTAGCTTGTGCTGCTAGTTTATTGAAAAAGGATGCCCACATCTGGTGGGATGTTATTAAACAAACACGGGATGTGGCCGCAATGACCTGGGCTGACTTTGTACAAGTTTTTAACAAAAAATACTATAGTGAAGCAATACGCTCAGCTAGAGTTAATGAGTTCACAAACCTGAGGCAGGGTAAGTCTACAGTTACAGAGTATGCTTGCCAATTTGAAAGATTAGCAAAGTTTGCCACATATCTTGTTCCTACTGAGTTTCTGAGGATTGATCATTTTCCTGAAGGGCTCGACTCCCGAATAAGTCGGGACATAGCGATGTCAGGAGTAAGGGCAACCACATATGCTGAGGTACTGGAAAAAGCCCTAGAAGCTGAGTTGTGTGAAAGTCGTATACAGAAAGACAATACAGCTAGGTGGGAGGCCAGAAACGCCAGTAATGGAGGTGGTGATAACAAAAGGAAACTGCCAAGTAACCAACACAACGAAGCCGACAAGAGAAACAAGATAGGGTCCAATAACTACAAAGGGAAGAAGCCATATGTGGAGTACCCCCTATGCCCAACATGTGGTCGTAAGCATCCGGGAGAATGTCGACTGAAAGGCAAGACTTGTTACAAGTGTGGGCAACCAGGCCACTATAAGAAGGACTGTCCGCAAAAGGGTGATCAACTCAAGGATGACAAACTTGTCCCAGCTCAAGTATTTGCACTAACCAGAGGGGAGGCTGAGACTAGTAACACTGTGGTTGCAGGTCAGATTTCTATCTCTGGAAAACTATGCACTGTTTTATTTGATTCTGGAGCTACGCACTCATTTATTGCTTTAAAGATGATAGATAAGTTAGAACTACCGTATGTAAACTTTAGTTAAAAGTTCATGACAGAGTTGCCCTCGGGCGAGGTTATGATATCATCAAGAGGAGTGCGGGATGCGCCAATAAGGATTGCAGACAAGGAACTTAGTGGAGATCTGATAGAGCTGGAGATGAGGGATTACGATCTTATCTTGGGTATGGATTGGCTATCACGACATGGAGCAACAATAGACTGCCGAAAGAGGACAGTGACTTTCACCCCTGAATCTGGAGAGGCATTCATATTTGAAGGAATCAAAGTCAAGTCAAGCTTACCGCTAGTTACAGCCCTGAAGGCACAAAGGATGATACGTGCGGGATGTCAAGCATACTTGGCCAGCATAGTAGACAAGTCAAGAGAAACCACCCTCAAGCCAGAGAATGTCCACATAGTATGTGAATTCCAAGAAGTTTTTTCGGAAGACCTACCAGGGCTACCCCCAAATAGAGAGATATAATTTGTGATTGAGTTAGCGCCAGGGACAGCACCAATCTCGAGGGCTCCATACCGCATGGCTCCCAATAAATTGAAGGAATTGAAGGCTTAACTACAAGATCTTTTAGACAAGGGGTTCATTAGACCAAGTTACTCACCTTGGGGTGCGCCAGTGTTGTTCGTCAAGAAGAAGGACGGTAGTATGCGGATGTGTATAGACTATCGAGAGTTGAACAAAGTGACTATAAAGAACAAGTATCCCTTGCCTCGCATCGATGATTTGTTTGATCAGTTACAAGGGGCGATCGTCTTCTTAAAGATCGACTTGAGATATGGGTACCACCAATTGAAAGTCCGAGAGGAAGATATATCAAAGACGGCATTTCGAACACGGTATGGGCATTATGAATTTCTAGTGATGTCATTTGGGTTAACCAATGCCCCAGCAGCCTTTATGGATTTAGTGAATAGAGTATTCAAGGAATATCTTGACAAGTTTGTGGTGGTATTCATTGATGACATACTCATTTATTCAAGGACAATGGAAGAGCACGAGGAGCACTTAAGGCTAACTCTAAGCAGACTCAAAGAGCACCAATTGGACGCCAAATTCAAAAAGTGTGAGTTTTGGTTGGAGAAAGTGGCGTTTCTAGGCCATATAGTGTCCAAAGATGGGGTAGAGGTGGACCCTGTGAAAATTGAAGCAGTGAAGAGCTGGCCAAAACCAAAAACCGCAAGTGAGGTTCGGAGTTTCCTCGGACTAGCTGGATATTATAGGAGATTCGTTGAAGGGTTCTCAAAAATAGCCACACCGTTGACGAATCTGACTCGAAAGCAACAAAAATTTGCATGGACAGATAAATGTGATGAAAGCTTTCAGACATTAGAAAATAAACTCATAACAGCACCCATCCTGTGTGTTCCAACTAACAAAGACAAATTTGTAGTATATTGCGATGCATCAAAGCAAGGGCTCGGCTGTGTGTTGATGCAGAATGAGAAGGTGGTAGCCTATGCCTCTAGGCAGCTAAAGGAGTATGAGACAAGGTACCCAACTCATGACTTAGAGTTGGCAGCAGTGGTCTTTGCATTGAAAATCTGGAGGCACTACCTCTATGGAGAGAAGTGTGAAATATACACAGATCACAAAAGCCTAAAATACTTCTTTACACAGAAAGAGCTCAACATGAGACAGAGGCGGTGGTTGGAACTGGTAAAAGATTACGATTGTGAGATACTGTACCATCCTGAAAAGGCTAATGTAGTGGCGGATGCACTTAGCAGACGCAACTATGCAAGCTTATTAATGTTAAGGGCATTAAAAGTGTCGTTGCAACAGGAAATCGAGAGATCTGGAATAGAGTTAGTAACAGGAAAGCTAGCTAACCTCACAATTGAATCATATTTATTAGAGAATATCAAAGAAGAACAAGCCCAAGATGAGTTTTTAATCAAGAAGCGGGTCGAACTACAAAATGGGAAAGTCGGGGACTTCTCAGTTAATGAAGATGATATTCTACTATACAAGGCAAGGGTGTGTATACCTAATAAAGCGAAGTTGCAATCAAAAATCTTACAAGAGGCGCACACTACACCCTCTTCTTTACACCCAGGATCAACCAAAATGTACAATGATCTTAAAGGTAGGTATTGGTGGCCGGGTATGAAAAATGATATAGCAGAATTTGTAGCAAAATGCCTTACCTGCCAGCAAGTTAAGGCCGAACACCAGAGACCTGCAGGGTTGTTGCAATCTCTTGATATTCCTGAGTGGAAATGGGAAGATATTGCTATGGATTTTGTGACGGGGTTACCGAAGAACAGCAAACAACAGGATTCTATCTGGGTGATTATCGACAGACTCACTAAATCAGCACATTTTCTGCCTGTGCACACTAATTACAACGCAGAGCAATATGCTGAACTGTATGTAAAAGAAATTTTAAGGCTACATGGAGTCCCAAAGACCATTGTATCTGATAGAGGTTCAGTTTTTACCTCTAAGTTTTGGGAAAGTGTGCAAAGTGCTTTGGGCACAAAACTGAAGTTGAGTACAGCATTCCATCCTCAAACCGATGGACAATCGGAATGAACTATTCAAATACTAGAAGACATGCTACGAGCTTGTGCGTTGGATTTCCCAGGTAACTGGAGTAACTATTTGCCACTAATGGAGTTCTCGTACAATAATAGCTATCAATCTACAATAGTGATGGCACCCTATGAAATGTTGTATGGGAGGAAGTGTCGATCACCACTACACTGGGATGAGGTTGGCGAAAAGCGATACTTAGGCCCAGACCTAGTAAGAGAGGCCACTGAAGCAGTAGAAAAGATTTGAAATAGAATGGCAACAGCACAAAGCCGCCAGAAAAGTTATGCCGACGCAAACAGACGGAATGTGGAATTTGCAGTGGGTGATAAAGTGTTCCTTCGAGTGTCACCTATGAAAGGGGTTATGCGTTTTGGAAAGCGAGGAAAGTTAAGTCCAAGATTTATAGGTCCTTTTGAGATATTGGACAGAATGGGACAGGTAGCTTATCGACTGGCATTGCCACCAGTATTAGCAGAGACGCATAATGTGTTCCATATTTCTATGCTACGAAAATACGTGTCGAATCCATCACACGTGCTGAACTATGAAAGAATGGAGCTAAAGCAGGACTTGAGTTATGAAGTGCGACTAGTTCGCATTATAGAGAGAGGAACGAAGGAGTTAAGGTCCAAAAGTATTCCTCTAGTAAAAGTTCTGTGGAGAACCGTTCAGAAAGGGAGGCAACGTGGGAAATGGAGGGAGACATGAAAGAACAAAACCCCGAACTTTTTGGTAAGTCTAATTTCGAGGACGAAATTTCCTTTAAGGAGAGTAGAATGTAATATCCAGTTTATATACATATATTGGTATTTAGTATATTAAGTGTGATACAACTATATTGTTATTATTATTACTATTATTATTATTATTGTTATTATTATTATTATTATTATTATCATCATCATTATTATTAATATCTTTTTTTTGTTGTTGTGCGTGTGAGTGGGTAGAAAAAAAAATTTGATATATATGTATATACTAAATAGTGAGATAGATAGATAGTGAAGCATTAGATTAGTTAGTTTAAAATTTGAAATTTAAATTATATCAGCATAATTTTATCTGATTAGTTATATTTTTATTTTTTTTTAAATTTAAACCTATTATAGGATATGTTGTATACGTATATACTCTAGAACCCTAGCAGCCAGATAGTATCGTATTTCTTTATTCTCACCATCTCTCATTTTTTTTTATCCTCTCTATTGCACCAAATCAATTGTTTTAATCTTAAGAGCTTCGGGGTCAGCAATCAACCGATCATTGTTCCGTGTCTTCGGAATCTTCAGGTAAAAATTCGTAGTGTGTTTTATTTTCGTTTTGAGAGAAATAGGCTTTCGTAAAACTACCATATCTCTCTCCTCGTATATTCGTTTTTAGTGATCTAGGTACCGTTTTAAAGATAATTTAATGTTCTACATTTTTTATGCAGAAACTCTTCCGTAATTCTGAATATTTCGATGTCAAAAAATTCATGTTTTACACTGACTGTCGAATTACAGTTTTTTTAAATTTCTTTCCGACATTACCTTAGTAAAACTGTGATATCTCTCTCCATATCTATTATTTTCTAGCGATTCTTATACTGTTAGAAAGATAATTCAATAATCCATATTTTCTTTGAAGAAACCTTTCCCTAATTCGGAGTTCTTGTCAGTCAAAAATTAGTATCTTTACTCGGTTAGGATATTTCATTTTAAGTTTTGTTTCAGAAAAAGTGTCTTCAGTAAAAATTCAATATCTCTCTCACTTTTGATCTATTTTAAACGATCTTTATCTCGTTTTAAAGCTTAGGAAAATAGATACATTTTTTATGAAGGAAGTATTGTCTAGATTGGGGTGTAACTATTTTTAAAACTTTTATTTTTGGGCTGTATTCAGAAATCGGCATGATCCAGGATTTTAAAGAAACTGTTTTACGAAAACATGCATAACTCCTAGGTTATAGCTCCAATTTTGATGATCTTTATACCGTTAGAAAGGTCTTTCGATTAACTAAAAACTTTGTGGACAGTAGGACTTCTAATTCAAACGTTTTATGAGTCAAATTTTAGGCTAAACTTGCTGTATAGTAAGAGTAATAAATATATTGAGTTTATCGGTGGACTAAGGGTTTCACTAATTGTTATAGGGCCTAGAAGGTATCGTAGGAGTTAATTACAACAGAATTGAGGTAATGAAAAATAATTATACTTTATACTTGCTTTTTATATGGTTTGAGTACCTAATATGACTGCTTGAATAAATTGTATTAAAACTGTGGAATGTGATGGTTTCGGTGAAATAGTGTTTTGTCGATGGATTGTATATGGTTGTTTAATTATGTTCCAGTTACTTTTAAGTGGTTGGAAACCACACATGTATGGTGATGTGGTAAGTGAGGCAGTGTACGTAAGGGTGCACTGGTTATTGGTACTGCGTTCTGGTTAAGAACGTAAGACACTCCAGATTCGTATGGAAGCTGGAGTGTGAGTGTGTGGTATTTCAGTATTTGTGTGGCTGCCTCTATTTATACTTATGATTAGTTTGTTGTATGTTGTATGTTTGATGTATATGTTTGTGCTATGATGTGTGAATGCTGGTACATAGTATTTTGTTTTTCCTTACCGGGCTTTGCAGCTCACCCCTTATTTATCCCCTATGTGCAGATAAGTAAGCCTGTAAGCTTTCGGTGACAAGTTGAGTCTGGGCAGCGTGGGGTGTATCTCGTGTGATCATGTAACTGCGTGTGGTCTTGGCCATCTTCCGGTGAAAGTTTTTTTTTTAATTTATTAAACTTATCGAGGATGTTGTCGTTTAAATTTTCTATTATTTTTCCCTAAGTGGTAATACTTTATTTTCAACTGGGTACCCATGTTTTGAAAATTGTTATTTTTTTTTAATAAAGGTAATATTAGTATCTTAACGCCAGTTTATTTATGGCATCTTATTTTACGTAAGTAAGGGCATTACAAAAAGGAACATGATGCTCTCATTCTCATCCAACTCAACCAATCTCAATCAAACTAAACCTAGTTTTCAACTCTATCAGACAACTAGTAGATGAGAGACTCCTTTCATAGTGATTTTTAACTCCTCTAGCTGTTCTTCCATCAAATTCAATCATTTAGTGATAGAGTACCATGCCCATACATAGCAAGTCAAGTACTCAATCATAGTGCGGAGTATGTTGGTTAACCAATCCGAAGGAGAGAATGAGATCTAGGCTCAGATCTTTTTATTACTCTGCGACAGAAAGGAACAAGGGTTAGATATCTGAGTGGAATGAGTCATATTATTCTGCTTCCATCATGTAAGGTTTCTAAACATTATATGTGTTTATTTTATTATTTTAGGGAATTCATATTTAGGGTGTCAATCAAATATCAATGTTAGTAAATCTAGATCCTGGTAAAATAAATTCCAACAACTGGCTTCAGAGCCATGGTAATGATTTACTTTCATGACAAAAGGATTTAAAGTGATGATTGTGATGATTTGGATGTGCTCATGTTAGTTTATGTGTTTAATTGATGATTGTATGTTCATTATAAATTTTCGACAAAAAAATATTTTTAGTTTCATACTGTAAGTATTTTTTCTGGAAAGTAGATGAAAAATTAATCAATTTAGGCTTATATGCATCTCCAATTCGATTAAAATTGACTGAGATATGATTTTTTAAAAAAAATTAGTTGCAAGGTTGGCCGAGATACCCTACTTGCACATGCGGATTAGACAAGTTTTTTTTGAAAAACTCGGCCAGGACACGCTCGGACAACCCCTTGCGCATGCGCACACCCCTTTTTGGCCCCATTCTCTCGGTTAGGTCCAAACTTGCATCCAAACAGGATTTTATCATATCTTGAGTTTTAAAAATCATTTTTTAATGATTCAAAAGACAAAATTTATTAATTTTTTTTATGTAGAATTCAAATTTCAATTTAAAAATTGAAATATCATAAGAAAAATTATTTTTATTTATTTTTTTAAATAATAAAAGTTATTATTAGATATTAGGAGGTTTACAAATTTGAAAATTGATTTTTTCACATAAATTATTATAGTTATTTTTGAAATTTGATTATTTTATTTAGATTTATTAATTTTAATTATAAGATCAAATATTTACATAATTTATTAATAAATTATGAAATGATCTTGTTTTGACTTTAAAATATTAATAAAACTTGAAGATAATCTAGAGAAATTTTAAATTGCTAACTATATCATATTTTCAAAAATTTATCTTTTTTAAAAGGGTAAATACCATTTTGGACTCTGTGTTTTGCAAAAGTTACAGATTGGACCTTGTGTTTTGTTAAATGACAAAATGAACCCTGTATTTTCTAAAATAGTAAAAATAGGACCCTGAGCTTAATTTTTGACAACTTTTTTTTTTAATACAACCAACTTGAAGACGATGCTTAATACGAACAGATACAAAAAATGTAAACAGTTTTGTCATAACACTTTTAGATCGGATTATAATTAAACTTTATTTTGACAAAAAATCAATTCAGGGTCCTATTTGTACTATTTTAGAAAATACAGGGTCCATTTTGTCATTTAACAAAACACAGGGTCCAATTGGTAACTTTTGCAAAACAGAGGGTCCAAAATGGTATTTACCCTTTTTAAAATATATTTTATTAATTTAAATGATAAGATTAGAGAAATGTTAATTATTTGACATTTTATCTTATAATGACATTTATCCTAATAAAATTTAAATTTTTTGTTAAAATTACATGCAATGTTTTGAATAATTCATTAATTTTGTTTGAATAGATATTTTAGGATTTTCTAACCATAAATTATTTTTTAAATTTAGGATATTTTATTTTATTTATTTTTCAAATAAAATTTGTAATAACATAACGATAAAAAATATCCTATTTTCAAATTTTTTTATTTTGTTAATTTTAATATATTAAATTATAAAATTTGAAATATAACATTAGAATTATCTCTATTTTTAAATTAAGATATTATGTTACATTCTCTTATTAGTTATTTAATTAATTTATATTAATTAAATAAGTTATATTTAAAAATTAGTTGGATATTTAAATTTCAAATTTGAATTTAAGATATTTTAGGGTTTGTTAGATTTTAATATTTTTCATTATTTTTAATAACCTAATTTTAATTAAAATTAAGATATTTTTTAATAATATTTTATTTATTAAAATGAAATATCTTAACCAACTTTTCAGATCTTTATTTTATTGTCTAATTCAAAACTTTTTTAAACAAACTTATTATTTATTTGATCTAAATTACTATGATTAACTTATTGACAGATCCAATGACCTAATTTTAATAATAGTCCAGTTGTTTATATATCAAATAAATAATTTATAACTGGTAAATTTTGTAATTTCTTTCATCTGTGATAAACCTAATAACATGATAGGGCTCATCCAAATAAGTTTGTCTGTGTGAGCCTATATGTTTGCTATTAGGCTTAGATGCATATAAGAAGCCCATTTATTTCTAGATATATAAATATACTAGGTCCCTAAAATAAAGTATCACATGTGATAGTTTTATTTAGGCCTAATTAGTATTGGACTTATTCAATTAATAATAATTATTTAATGAAAGGTTAAATTCCTCTCTTTTGGGTCTTGTGTGAGAGTTAGGGAGCCAATAGTAGTGAGAACGACATACTGGACCCAACCCTCTCTCACATGAACAACGCTAATTGTAAAAACTCATTTTCCTTAATTATTTAAATAATTGTATTAGGATAGTTATATTAGGTTAACCTAACTAAAATTTAAATAGCAACATAATTAATTTTGAAATAAATGAAATTAATTTTACATTAGATTATTTTAGAATCAATTTAGAAAAAAATACATTTAGTTTAAAGAAAAGTAACTAGATAGTAATTTCTAGTAACTAATTTATATTTTCTAATATTTAATTAAGTAGAAAAATATATTTAAGTTGAAAATTAATTCTAATTAATTATAGACCAACTTAAATTAGGACATTTTTCTTAGAACTTAAATTGGAATTAATAATTAAGTTGGTTTTATTCAAGATACTTAATTTTTAACTTCTATTTCAAGAAATTAAATTAATTAGAAAATATATTTAAGTTAAAAATTGATTTATTTATTAATTTTAGACCAATTTAAATTAGAATATCTTTCGTAGGTATTAAACTAGATTTAATAATTAAGTTGATTTTAGATACTTAATTATTTTTTTTATTTTAATAAGTTTAATTAAATAGAAAATTATATTTAAGGTGGAAATTTTTAAATTTCAGATCAATTTAAATTAGGATAATTTTCATAATATATTTTATTTTATTTTAATTATTATTTTTTTATGTAAATTTTGAGATACATTTATTTCAATTGTAGATATTTTGAAATTTTCAATTTTGAAAATTTGATTGAAGTTGAAAATTAATTTGTTAGTTAATTTTAGATCAACTTAAATCAAGTAAAATTTATTAATTAAAATAGATAGACTAAAATATTTTTTTTTTAATTAGAAAATAAATAATTAGTTCATGAAATATCTAGATAGTTATTTTTTAAGTAGATTTTTTGGTATTTTTCTAGATGTATTTAGTTAAATAGAAAATTAATATTTAAGTTGATTTGTTCAAGGCACTTAAATATTTGATAATTTTCTTAAGAAATTTAATTAAATAGGAAAATTATATTTATGTTGAAAATTAATTTATTTATTAATTTTTTATCAATATAAATTAGAATAATTTTTCCAAGTTTATTTTATTTTATATTAATGGGTAATTCGAAAATATATTTTTAAATGCATTAGATTTCGAATTATGATTAGATATATATATATATATATATATATATATTAAAAATTAGCTTTAAGTTAAAAATTATTCTTAATTAATTTTAGATCAACTTAAATTAAGTAATTTTCATAAAATTTATTAAAAAATTAATACTAAGGATGGAAAATAAATTTTTATTTTCAGATCTATCCGGGTATGTGTAATTTTATTAATAAATTAAAATTTATATTTAGAGTTATGTAAATTAGTAATTTTAATTAAATAAATATATTAATATTAAAATAAATATATTAAAATACATATCAAATGAAAATACAATCCTTTAAAATAACGAGCTTTAGTTTAAGGATATTCGATGTCCATTGTTGGTTCTACATAGTTCTTGGTTTAATGAGATTCATTCCTAATAGATGTTCATTCATTAGCAATTTAACACCGTAGAATCTCAAAAGATAAGTATTATTGTAAGTTTTTTATTCTTAGTAACGATCACCCCAATAGTTACTGCTAAGAGTAGGGCTTACAAAGTATGAAATAATATTGAAAGCTCATAAGATAGAATGGCCTTGACTCTCGCCTAAACGGGACAACGCCAGATTCTTGTCTTGATCAAATAAAAGGTTGCTAGAATGGTGTCCATTTTAAATGAGTTGACTACTCTATTCAGTGAATGATATCTTTCACTCTTGCCTAAATGGGACACTGTATCAGTTTGTTGGAAACCTTAGAATTGATTTAAGATGTGTTTATTTTGTATTTTCACATGTCTTTATTATGTTCTAAATTTATAATAATTTCAGATTTGTATATGAATTTATATTGAACCTTCATTATATTTTCTATTATTAATTATTGTAGTACCGATTTCGAGTCTTCACTATTGGTCTAACATAATTTGTTGTTTTTAATGGGACAAATCCCAAAGGATTGTCATCCGTTAGACAAACATGATAGTGTTAGATCTTGACAGATTAATATTTTTAAATGCAACATCTAGTTAACTCATCAAAATATTACAACTTAGACTAGTGCTTACAATATGAAACAATGAAGAAATTTATAAAATAAGAATAACTTTGACGCTCGCCTAAACAGGACATCATTAGATTCTTATTTTAATTGAAATTATCCTTTAGTTTTTCCTCTTAGCTTATTCATTAAGAAATTGCTTAGGTAGTATGTCATTGGACAAAAGGATTATAAGTCATTTGCTTATGATGTCATTCTATTTTCTTTTATGAAATTGAATGGCGTAGATAACTATATTCTAGAATTCTATCCCGAAATGATATAATCCTTGATCTTGGAGAATCTCCTACTTGTATAAGCTTAATAAAGAAATCTACTGTTGGAAATATTTTACCAGGATCTAGATTTACTACCATGTATGTTTCATTAACATCCTAATATGAATTATAAAACAATGAAATAAACACATATAAAGTTTAGAAAACCTTACATTGGGTGCAGCGGAATATGATGACTCATTCCGTTCAGATCTCTAACCTTTGATTCCTTTCTGTAGCAGAGCATCACCAAGATCTGAACCTGGATCTCTTTCTCTCCTTCTTTGATGGTTGGATTCTACATAATCTTCCACACTATGATTGAGATACCACTTGATGTGTGTGGGCACTACTTTATCACTAGGGTATTTCAAAATTGAAGAGAAGAAAAGAGAAGAGAGGGTGGCAGCTTGGTTCAGGTTTTTCTCTAAGAGAAAATAAGATGCAAGTCATAGTTTCCTAAAGCCATCACTTTCTATTTATAGAATGCCATCTAGGTTTAGGTTAGAATTGTATGGCATTAAAATAATGAAAAATATAAATGGTAAACCCTATACAAAGTGGTCGGCCATATTAGTGGATAATGGGCCTCACTTTGCAATTTTGAAATTTTGTCATTTCTCAATCCCATTTTCTCAAAAATGTCAATTTTCTAATTTAACCATTTAAATGCCAATTCTAATTATTTAATAACTAAAATTTAATTATTAAATAATATTGTCATTTAATATATTTATTAATTTAGACATATATAGTCTCTTAATTAATAAATAAACCTAAAATCTCTTTTCTTTACAATTTCGCTCTTGCTTAGTGAAAATTCATAAACTAAACATAGTCTAACTTTAGAATTATAATTCATTAATTAAAATCAATTAACTGAGTCTTACAAGCAGTATGGTCTCAACTAGTATGGGGACCATGGGCCTATATAACTGAGCTTCCAATAAGTCGAACCGAATTTACCAAGTAAATTCCCTAACTTATTAATTCCTTATTGAATCCACACTTAGAACTTGGAATTGCACTCTGAGTCATATAGAACGCTCTATATGTTCCACGATATAGATACGCTATTAAATATCCATTGTTATAATCCTAATTTGATCAATGATCATATAATAAATGATCTACATTGAATAGGCACTAAATTACCGTTACACCTTCAATGTATTTTATCCTTAAAACACTTAGCTCCATATAAATGATATTTCAGCGAAGTGAAATGAGATCTCAACTATTTATCTTTGTTTAGCCAAGCTCAAAGGATATCATCGTTTCACTTCTAAATTCCTATAGAAGTTATAGACTCCATATTTATGTTAGCGCTCCCACTCAATTATACTATCATGTTCCCAAAATGTACGTATCACCCTGACTGTTCAAAAGTAGGCTTAACTGACAAATCAAAGAACATGTATAATACTCTTGAGATCGAACCTAACCATATCAGGATTAAGATCATTTGATCTAGGATCAACAGGTGATATTGAATTGAATAGATATTACGGCAAATTTAATATATCTAATCAAAGTTAAATATCGGTCCCTTCCGATGTATACTCCATACACCCGATACTGGTAAACTTTGCCAATGCCCTGGAAAGGACATCACACTTATCCAAGGTGTAAGAATACATATCGCTAATTATATCATGCCAGTCTAAATCCAGTGAACTGACAAATTAGGGAATAAACTTTCGAACATATAATTAAGATTATATTCTACTGTGCTGACAACACTATAATCATTAACAAATTCATATGTTCTGGACTTAAAGAGAATTCATACATTATATACATATAATCATGAAATAAATCATGTGAACCATGCAACATTAAATGTTATTTCTGATCTTTATTAATAAGTAAATCTGATTATATTGAAATGGGTTTTATTTAGGGCACAAAATCTAACATCTACACCTAGAGTTAGATTAGTAGTGGTGGTCCAAGCTAGCATAAAATTCAAGATATATTTGGTATAAATTAAAGTCTTTGACTTTAAATTTTAGATACTACATAGAAATTTTAAATTTCAGTTTCTAGAATACATTGAACAATATAGTCTAACTTTCAACAATAGATCCAAATTGTATGTAAATGTATAGATCATGAGTTTTGTATTCTGTGACTAGAATCTACTTGGACTATTCTAAGAACTCTTTGTTGAAACTAGACCTATGTCATAAAAAACACAGCCACATAATATATATCTATGGCATTTGCATCTTATTCATAGTAGTTTTGACAAGATTATTCTCTGAAAAGAGTCAAATATGCCAATATCCACTTGAAAGTAGGGTCATCTGTATTTGAACAAATGGATGTACATTCACGGGGTGGATATGAGTTATCGTTAAATTCTTACGACGATTACTTTAGATATTTACCTTATGGAAAGAAATTTAAAATGTTTGAGAAATTTCATGAATTTCTAGCTGTTATACCCAAAATTCGGCAGGCAGACACGTGTCAAGATAAAGAGAATGTGAATCGGTGTCGTATCTTTTTATGGAATAACTCATTAATTGAGTAAGTACTAGAGTATATTTACAACCCGTTGACTGTAAAGTCTTATGCGAGGAATCAATGTACGAACTAGTACTTAGAGTATTAACGAGAAACCATATGCGGCCGAAAAAGAATAGCGAGGCACCAGAGAAGAATAACTTTGAGAATAATCTTCCAAGTCATAACAGGGTGGGTTCTTTGAAACCCTCCCACTACGACAAGGTACTGTGACTTTCTATTTAGGAACACTAATGGTATTATCCCCATCGATTGTATCAAGACAATAAAGGCAATGGGACCATCTTATATAGATTAAGATGATAGAGCATTTTGGAATAAAAAAAATATCTCCTCTACTTTGCTACTTTGTTCTAAGATTTAGTCATATTCTTAGAAAAATAGTATTTGTTGAAATAAACACTTTCTTATCTTAATGACCATAGGATGGTCCACCCCTAATCATTTTAGAATAACTATCAAACTTGTAAACCTTAGTTGACAGTTCTAGCCTTTTTTAAGTTCATGATCAGGACATCCCTGAATCTAGTATTGGTGTATACTAAGTACATAATCATTCTATCATTCTGAAGTTTTCATATCACTAGGGTATTTCCCTAGAAGGACTCAAGCAGCTGCTAGTAACTAATCATAGACCTTATACTTTCATCAATATGCAATCAAAGTTTTTGGGAAGGTAAGTTTGAATACAATTCAAAGTTCAACTTAATGATCTTTGAACTGCATAACCAAATATTTCTCCACCCCTATCAGTTCGCAAGATCTTTAACCACTTACCTTAATGGTTTTTCACCATTGATAGTGTTAACGCAGATTTTCGTTAACCAAATTTGAGCCTCACGAATATGATTCAACGACACAGAAAATATAAAAACAATAGAAAAATAACATATGGACACAGGGTTTTTTACGTGGTTTTGCAATTAAAAATCTACATAGTCCACGAGTCAATCTTATTCAGATTTCTAAGTATATTTTTTCAGGGCCTCTCGCGTAAGAGTTTTCTTTTTGTCCCCCCTTTTTGATCTTATCTGCCACTATTTGTAATTGCATAGTGGTAGTTAATTACAAAGCTGACCAAAATGTTATTACAGTCATTATGCCTTAAATCATGAGATTTGATTACATATTACAAAATGTAAACGCGGTTAATGATTTTGAAAGTCATACAGCTGTGATTTTCCTGGTTTTATTAGGTCAGAAATATTGTGTATTAAACACGTCTTTAATTGTTGATTCTGAATGTGTTTCGACAGAAACTTGATTATAGTGATCCCAATGGCGAGCTGGAACCATTATTCTATCCGAGATTGACAATAAACGGTGATCGCGGATATAAGGAAATCAGCTGACTTGCCAGGGTTGTGAGTCTCACTTCCGTTAGTTGGATGTAACTATAGGAAGTTTTCTCCTGGCGAGATGGTCTTCTCGTATTATGGTACTCCGAGGTGGTTTGACTTTTATAGTTAGTCTGCTTATTTGTGAGCCGAGGTATGTGTTATTCTTCTCTGGTGCCTCGCTATTCTTTTTCGGCCACATATGGTTTCTCGTTAATACTAAGTACTAGTTCATACATTGATTCCTCGCATAAGACTTTACAGGCAACGGGTTGCAAATATACTCTAGTACTTACTCAATTAATGAGTTATTCCATAAAAAGATACGACACCGATTCACATTCTCTTTATCTCGACACGTGTCTGCCAGCCGAATTTTGGGTATAACAGCTAGAAATTCATGAAATTTCTCAAACATTTTAAATTTCTTTCCATAAGGTAAATATCTAAAGTAATCGTTCCACCCGTGAATGTACATCTATTTGTTCAAATACAGATGACCCTACTTTCAAGTGGATATTGGCATATGTTCTCAAGAAGTAACATTGAGAAAGCGGGTAGTAAAGGGAAGTTTCAAGTGAGTAAAGCTTATGACTATTTGATTAAAGATGATGCTCGGGTGGCGTTTAAGAAGGTTGTATGCTGTTCTTTATCAGCTCCAAGTCATAGATTTATTTCGTGGTAGGTAATTCATGCAAATCTTCCTATTCGAGATAATTTAGATAAGAAGCATGTGTATGTTGATGTTGCTAATTGCTCAATAGTGAGGTGAAACTTAAAAGTCATGAACATTTAGTTGCCTTTTCTCGTAGAGGGTATTGCTCAAAATCAGTAAGTAGCTTGGTTTCCATCTTTGGTCAGATCAATTTGAGGATTTATCCCATTGGTTGAATACTAAGAGACCTAATCGGTTGATAATGGATATATTTTATGCAGTTCTTGCAGGAGTTGTATATGGCATTTTTGGATCAATCGAAATTTATATATTTTTGAAAAGAAATGTTTAGGTTCTCATTGTATAGATGAAATAGTGAAAGAGAATCTTAATGTTAGATTATGTCTTGTAAATGAAAGGAAGTTAAACCAAAATGATAGAATTATTTTGGCTTTATAAAAAGTTTGGTACCTATACATAGGCTTGGCTGGTATGCGTGTTTGTTGAGTGTAAATTGCTTGTTTGGAGGAGGATTAGGATAAACTCAATCGTTATTTATTTTTATTATTATTATCTTTTTCAAATAACCACTACAAAAAATCTTACTTTTAGTCACAACAAAACTTGTGACTAAAAGTAAAAATATTATCACTAATTATAAATTATCATTCTTATGCTGTGACTAAAAAGTTCGTGGCTAACAGTATTAGTCACAAAAATTACAATTTGTTGTGACTAAATGTATATTTTTAGTCACAATACTTGTTCTGACTAAAGGTGACAACTTGTAACTAAAGACTATATTTTAGTCACAAGTAATATTTTGTTGTGACTAAAAGTCACATTTAGTCACAAAAAAATTATGTTGTGGCTAAAAAATTATCACTAAAAGTAGCAGTTTTTTGAGTGAACTAAATTTGGAATAGGGCTACATCTTTGATGTTGTAGAACTTTTTTTGGATAGAATTTGACATATATATATATATAAATATATATATGGAACACTTCTTAATGGGTAATACCCATTGATGGGAACTAAAAAAATTAATAAGGTAACAATCTAATAACCTTTTATGGCAAGTTTCTAACAATTATTTTTTTTTAAAAAAAATTATATTTATTTTTTATAAAATTGGAAATAATAATTACAACTAATAGTTTAAAAAAAATTATAAATTATTTTTTAAAATTAAGTAAAATTACTAATTTATTATTTTATGAAATAATTGTGAGTTTATTAATAATTTATTATTGTAAAACTAAAAATCATTTACATGTATATTAATGTGTTTTTTTTATTAGGAGAATAAGAGCTTGATTGTGGAATCCAATTGTCTTAATATTATTCATACTCTTAAAAATAAAACGCTACAATATAATACTTCTTAGTTCTTACTTAGGGTATCATTGTTAGAGAAATATTATTATCATCCAATAAATTTTTTGACATTACCATGCATCATTCTCCTAGAATAACTAATGATGTGTTGTTTATTATTTATATTTTTAGGATTGGAAGATGATAATCTTGTCTAGGGGTCAAGTATAATTTTTTGTGCTGAAATTCTTGTGTTCGCAATTGCCATTATTCAATAATGTTTATGATACTTTTTTCTTCGTTCATTTTTTTTTTTGTTAAAATTTTCTTTATTGGTTTTGTTCTTATAGATTTTGGTAAGCTCAAGTATTTAAAAAAAAAATATAAATAATTGTTAATTATTATGAAATTAAAGATTTTAGGTTTAAAAAAAATCTTATACATTTTATATGTATTACAACTTAAATTTTAAAGTTATTATTTTTTTTGTTCTCAGTAATGCAATTTAGAATTTTAGTTTGAAGAAATTTTATAAAAAGATAAATATATACTTTTTTTCTTTTTAATCTTTAAAATGATTTTTATTAAAAAAAATAGTTTGTTAGTTTTTTTAGTGTGTTTTATTTTTTAAATAACAATTCCATTTATAAATTTTTTATTTCTATTAATAGTTTTATCTATTTTAGGAATATAGAGAATAACAAAATTAAAGAAGAAGTGACAAAATAGGAAATATTAATTTTTTAATATTTAATTAATGATAATAAATATCAACCATTAGATATTTGATGCAATGGTAAAGAATGAAATACCCATACATGGGTAATACTCATTAAGAGCATACCCATATATATATATACTAGAAAAAAATTACGTGCGCGAGGCACGTATACTTAGTTTTATGTTAGGTGTTAACTATTTCATTTAAAAATAATACAATAAGTAATTGAAGAAAAATTATTATTAGTTATTATTTGATTTTGAGATTATTTTTAGAGGTACATTTATATTGAGTAGTCAACCTCTGATTAAATGAAATGAACGATGCAAAGATGTATACTAAATAATGCCCAAAAACAATGTTAAAGTGCTTCCTTTATCACATTCACACAAGTAGTTTCACTTTCTTTGTTGACTTTGTTAATAATATATCTATACATATTTAGAACAATAACTATTTAGATTTTCCAAGACAAAATGAGTTCTCCAAAGCTCATTTTCTTCTTCTTCATCATCATCATCATTATTAGTTAATAATAATTGAAGAAAAATTATTATTAGTTATTGTTTGAGATTAAATGAGTTCTCCAAAGCTCATTTTCTTCTTCTTCATCATCATCATCATTATTAGTTGTAGCTTCTCTTCAATTTTTGCTCAACAACCATATGTGAGAGAAGACACAACCGAATGTGACAAAAAGGATAACTCAAACTCTTCTCTTGGCTACTTCTGCAATGGTCTAAACAGAACATGTCAAGCTTTCATTACTTTCAGAGGTGTGCCTCCTTACACAACCTTAGCAGCAATCTCAAATCTTTTGGCTGCAGACCCTTCTCAGATTTCTGCAATAAACTCCAATAAGACAACCTTTGATACGAACAAATTGGTCATAATTTCAGTAACCTGTTCCTGTTATGGCGGCTACTACCAATCATACACCAATTGGCCCAACAATAGCAATAATAGTAGTTATTGAAACTATTCTCTTTTCCGGCTCCACAATATATATGAATTGCTAATAGATTGTTGTTGAGCATAGTTTTTCCTTTATAGAAAAATAAAAGTGATTACCTAAATCAAGTGGCCAAGTCGATATTAGCCTCATTCGGAACCGTCATGTTCTTATGAAATAGACGATCCTCCCATAGCAACTTCTTCGCCTCCTTCAACAATTTCAAACCCAACCATTAAAAATTCCTTTGAAAACAACAATAAGAAAAGAAAAAAAAATGGAGACCACCAAAATCAATAAATACAAAAAATTGCAAAGTAACCCATATCAAAATAAAAACAATAGCATACCTAGTTCTGGTCAAAATTTGTTCTTACACAATGCTAGAGTTCAAATTGTATTCGATGAAATTAAATAACTAAAGTAAAAGAGAACAAACATATTAGTGAAATTTAAGAATATAATAGAAATACAAAAAAAAACAATCTCATATTCTCGAATAAAAAAAAAACCCTAGGTAAATATATGATGTTAAATATATAATAAGATTCATTTCATTTAATACATAATATATAATTATACATATATAGAGAGAAGAATTGTTACTGTAATTTACTGTCGCAATGAGAGAGAGAGGTTTTAGTTCTTACCCAGAAAATTGAACACCTCCGTTCGTAATTGTCATCACTCTCAAAAGCTTGCTCAACTCTTCATCGTTTCTCACAGCCAATTGAATGTGGATCGCAATGATTTTGATCTTCTTGAATGAGGACGCACGGTAGGGAAGGGCTTGAATGATTTTGCAATAACTCTGAATTCGTATTTCAGAATCTGTAATTAAGAAAATAATTTTTATTTTAAAAAAAAAAAATTGAACGGAATAAGAGAAAAGACAATTAAGATTTTTCCTGTCTCGTTTCCTACTCTTTCTCAAAGATGAGCGTGGGATCTCCGAAGGGGAGGAGCGAAAGAAGAAGAATTAAAATGCGAACTTATTGTAAAACTCTGGCCTGCGATTGGAAAAATCAATAGCTGCGAAGACTACGAAGAAGAAGAAAGACTTACGGAGTGCAAAGCCATAGCTGCATTTGGTTGATCGTAAACGAAAGCTAGAGAATTGGATTTGATAATTTGGGGATATACAGTTTGTTGGAGAGATGTGTGACTAATATGATTTTTTTAATTTAAAAAAAAAATTGTTTAATTTTTTGAGTTTAATTATTGGGTTTATTTGTTAACGTGAAATTAACATCGTTAAATTTAACAGAATATTCTTTGGATTTATTGGGTATATTCTGTTAAACCAAGAAATGCCGTTAGATAGGCACTTTTAATATATAAAGATATATATATATATATATATATATATATATATAAATTGAAGGCTCTAATAAAAAAAAAGTTAAAAGTCTTTTCCTTTAATAAGATTTTGTGACTAAATGTTACTTTAATTGATAAATATTCAGAATTCCAATATCTCTATATATATATATTTTAGGTTGGACCAAAAATATATGAATATATTTTGGTTTTGTCCCAAGAAGATCATCAACAATCAACAACTTATGCTTGATTTCAAGCTGTTTTAAGAAGCAAGAAACTTTGCTAAACTTGAGTTCAAATGTCTACAATACCTCCTTGATGATGTCTAACAATATATACCCACAATATATTCTCTAATCTAATGTAACAATATCCACTATATTTTTTTTTAGTAAATTAGAAGATTTATTCAAAACACAAAGCACTATTTTGGCATAACACATTGTACTATATTTTTTACACTACTACAAATATTATTATTTACAATTAAATATATTCTTCACACTTTAAATAGCTAAAATGTTTTATTTCGAACCTTCCAAACATAATACACTACTGCTGCCACAAAAGCCACATAGATCAACTTTTGAAACTTATATATAACTCATATATGAGCTCGAGAAATCTACCCCAATAGAGTGTTTAATGATTCTAATTTGTAAACAATTCATTTCATGAGCATACCAAAAATATAGAAATGAATTAATGTCACTTCATCAAAATCTAGAAAGTTCACATTCGGCTCAATCGTATATGGTCGAAAAATTAAGGAAAAACTTCTCACAATTGATGTGTTCACTAAGACTCTTCCTTCAACAATATTATAACTTTCATTTCCAAACTATGTGAAGGGGGGAGTAGGATTGTTTTTATCTAGATTTTCAATTTAAATTAATTCAGTTAATTATCGTTGTGTACTTGATAGTTGTATTGTTACTATAGTTTCCTTAACTAATAACTTCTCCTTTTCAAAAAAAAAAAATTAAAAAAATAAATAATAAATAACGTTAACCCTGATACTGTATATATATATATATACATAGCTAGCTACTTCTTGAAACTACTTTTTTGATCATTCAATTCAATGCAATATACTTTCATTCGTTCATTACTTCATTTACGCAATATAATTAAATGAATTATTCTTAAAAATATTTTCACCAGAAATCCTGGTTGTGCTAAAAGTTTTATAACAATATTTGGAAAAATGAATATAGCTGTGTTTTTTCTGATCAGTATATATTAGACAGATATCACTTTCGTTGGCATAAAGCATGCATGCATGTACATATAATTTATTTTGATATTTATGGAGTTTTTGTTGTACAAGTATAAGATACTAATTTGACAATTTTCAAACTCAACATGAATTGACATTTGTATATAATTTGACAGAACTAACACACGTACGAAGAAAAATGAAAGTTAGACCGACAAGATCTAATCCCAAATATTCCAGTTACGACTTCTCTTACTATATACTACTGTCCATTTTCTGTTGATTAATATTTGGATTCCAAAAATTCTTCAACACTATATATTAATTTTATGCAATTTAGTAATTAGTATTTAAAGGTAAATATAGAGAAAGAAATTATTTACTAGCTATATCAATTAAATTAAGTAATAAATAATTATTGTGTTTTAAGAGAGTCTAGATCTAGCCTACTATATTATTAAATTGTGTAATTTGTGATGTATATATAATCTAAAATGAATGATACCATATCACATTTCGATCTATAAACGTACAATAATTATTTCTCCGTACATACAAATGATCAAATTAATATTCAATGCATGTCTCTGTTGATTGATGTCTAGTCTATATATATATATATCAAGTTATCAACTAACCGAATTTATTTGTAGATAGTTAAAATGTTAAATCTATGATTTGTATAGTGAATGTCTAATAAATAATTAAAATATATGCTAATAATCATTCCTTTTACTGTATAATAATAATCTTCAAATAACTCCAGAATTATATAGAGGGGTAGAAATAGAATAGTAGTCAGCAATACTGTTCATCAAGTCGAAGGTAAGCTATAGATAGGGTTTAATAACTTGTTGCTTTTTCAAATTTTCATTTGCCAAATCAAAATAAGTAAGTAACCTACAAAATATTGAATATTGATTATTGATTATTGAATTGAAGAAGAAGAAGAAATTGTTGGAGATGGATTTCGGGTTAAGGGGGGAGGCACGTGCAAGTTGGGAATGGGGGCAATCAATTTGTTCTGCTAAATCTGGCAAAGAATAAAAACAGTAGTAATAATAATAATCACTATCCTCACTCTTTTATATATTTCACTACTCTTTCTATCTTTCTTTTTCTCATTTCTGTCTGTCTGTTGAGTTGTGTATGTGATGGATTGATTTAAATCTCAAACCAGTGGACAAAAAATGAAATGAAAAGACCAAATTGATTTGACATCTTTGACAAGATGTAACATTGCTGCCTACCCCAACTCTATTTCCTTTTCAATACAGCCAAAATCATCAATTTTACAATAAAACAAACTACTTTATTATCATCATCATCATATTCATACTCTCTCCATTTGTTTTTTATTCTTTATATAAATAATATTTAAAAACTAAAAAACACTTCATTTTCTGGCACAGTACTATTACTACCATACTATATCTACTACTTCTTTACTTCAAATCCATGTTTCGTGTACTCTTTTCATGTTAGATTTCCCTGCATGCATTAATTTACTCCTCTTTTCAAGGGGTGCATGTTGTTTTCTCAATATCTCTCTATTTTATTTATTTTTTAAAAAAATGTTTTTCATTTCTCAAATAATTGTAACACACTACAGTGCAGTACAGGCTCTTTGGAAATGCCATTATTGGAAGGATTCGGGGGCATGTCTTCTGAAAGTGAGGCCATGATTCTCTCTTTTGTTTAATTTTCTTTTGGTTTTGTTAGAAATGAGTTGGGATATTATTGGTCTCATAAAATATATATAAAATAATTATAATAATGGTTTTGGAATTAGACTACACATATTGATTGAATAAGATAATTAATAGAAGGTAGCAGCAACAGTTTAACACACCAGAATTAGGTCACCAAGGTTTACCAATGAGTCACGTCGGTACTTTTTTATATCCATTATTTATTATAATTATTTTACTGCCTAGGCTTGTCACACTCAGTAGTACCATCTAGTTCTATCATTTACTGTTTTCTTTTCTCTTTAATTCTATGTGTATAACGCAATCAAAGATAGGAGTCTATTCTATTGTCGATCCATGCATTCCATAGTACGATCTGTATTTAATAAATACGTACCTATTTACAACTAACTAATGTTAACCCACTAAAGCTATACCTCACTCGTGAGGGAGGAAGGGTGGAAAAAGATGGAGGACATGATGAGTACCCGCGTTTGAATCTAAGGGTGTTTGCAAATTATTAAATTATATATATTTAATAAATTATAACTTTTATTTAATGATAGAAAAATAATAAAGTTATATGGGTTGAGAATTATGGGGTTCCATCTCAAAAGAAATTGGCAATGAGTTGAGTAGTCCATGTTCTTTATATATGGTTCAATACTTTTATATTTAATCCATGTGAGACAATCTTCTCCAATATCCCCCTGAAGATGGTGGCTATTTTCGCTCACCAATCTTGAATCACCTTATCACAGGCCAGTGCGGCTGGCTAACCATCTGAATAGGTGTGGATCAAAAGTTCGCTACGGATATGCCTCTAATACCATGTTGAGAATCATGGGGTTCCATCTCAAAACCAATTGGCAATGAGTGGAGTAGCCCATGTTCTTTACATATGGTTCAACACTTTTACATTTAATTCATGTGAGACAATGTTCTCCAATAATATCAAATTTCAATTTTTTTTTTGTAAGTAAGAATGTTATTGCAAACTATTAATTTTTTTAAAAAATAACAAAACACAATTAATGTCTTGTACTTAAACTATCTAATATTCATTAAATATTATATAGTAGCTTTCTCTTTTTTGAATTAAGAAAACCTAAAATAAATTTTCTTTTAATTCTATTTATAAGAAAATTAGAAGTAAAAACTGGAGCAATCCACAAAGTATTATTTCTTGCATCCCAAATATTTTAGACCAAGGTATTTATCAAAGCAATAAACATTTCTCTTCTTAACTTGGACCCCCAACACTTCTTGATTAATTTTTGACTATAGGCCAACTCACTTTTATGAAGCTTTATGCCAATCCAATCACACAACTCATAAAAGATCATTTTACTATAATCACAATCGAAGAAGAAGAGATGTTGGTGAGTTTCTATATTCCCTTCACAAAAAAGACAATTATCCCAGTCAATGACACCAAATTTACAAAGCTAAATGTCTACTTTGGAGTCTACCCCAACATGCCACCCAAGTAATGAGTATATGCTTTGGAGTACTTTTTCTATTCTAAATGATATTAACCCATTTCATTTCATAATTCTCTTTAGGCCAGATTTTAGAGCAAATAGTGGAAATATTGGTCATATTCTTGAACTCTATAGCCCATCAAATTTCAATCTTACTATTTTTTTCACAACATAACTGCACTTTACGTGGTTATTATACTAATCAATAAATTTTTTTAGGTTAATTTATGATTTTTTTTTATTTTTATCATTTACAGCCACCACATTAAGTTGTGCTGCAAATATTTCTTTATTGTATCATAAAAAATGTATCAACTTTTGTGTTTATTTTAAAATAATAACGAACAATAATTAGCTTCGGATTTACCAATTTAAAATTTTATATTTTTGTGATAAATTTTCTATGTGAAAATATATAGATAAACTAATCTCCAAAGTAAAAAAAAATACTTTCATTCCCCAATTTTAACTATTTAAAAAATTGAGACTAAATTTATGAAAAACTAAAATAATAACAAAACATTTAGATAGACGAATAAATCTATAAAAATGGTTATATAATATTTTTTTAAAAGAATGCTCAAATATTAGTATGTTATATGATAACCTATAAATTTATAACTTCATACATATATATACTAGGTTATTGTTACGTGCATTGCACGAATAATTAATTATATTTTTAGTTTTTATTTTAGTTATGTGTATTTTTAAAATTTTATAAATTAAAGAAAGTCACTTAATTTTATAAATATTTAGAGTTTTAATAGTTTGAAGAAAATAAATAAAAAATTTAAAATATTAAAATTAAACGTACTCTCAATATTAAAAATAAAAATAAAAAATAATAACATTATAAATAATATATTAATATTTGTATATATTTATATTAATCTAAAATTGGTATTTTTAAATTTAACAGAATATTCTTATAATCTTATAATATTTTCTTAAACTAACAAAAACTGTTAGATACCCACATTTTATATATAAAGATTTTGGTTTTTATTTTTGTTGTGTGTATTTTTTAAAATTTTATAAATTAAAAGAAACCACTTATTAATTTTTTTAAGAAGAAACATTATTTCAAGCTTTAAAAATTTTAGGAAAATAATATAAAGTTTAAAAATAGTAAAATTGAGCATACTCCCAATTAAAAATCACAATATAAAAATAATATTACAAGTAATATATTAATATTTGTATATATTTATAAAACTAACATCGTTAAATTTAAAAGAATATTCTTATATTCGTAAAATATTCTGTTAACTAACAAAAATCTTAGATAGCCACATTTTATATATCAAGATACATTCATATATGTTGGGTTTTATGCCCTAAGTAAAACTCATTTCAATATAATCAGATTTACTTATTAATATAGATCAGAAATAACATTTAATGTTGCATGGTTCACATGATTTATTTCATGATTATATGTACATAATGTATGAATTCATCTGAAACCCTTTTCACATACTTGATCCTGTTTATTGTGCCGTCAACACATTGGAAAGTAAACATGACTATGTGAATAAAGTTTCCTAGATTTATCAGACATAGGGTTTTACTGATATGATAATCTACAACAAGAGTTTACTTGCATTTGGAGAAATGTTATGTTCTTTCCAGAGCATTGGTTAAAGTAAAGCTCAGGTTGGATGCATGGAGTATGCATCGGAAGGGACCGATATTGAACTTTGACTTAGATTTATTAAACTTACCGTAATATCTATTCAAGTCAATATCGCCAAGTTGATCCTAGATCAAATGTTCTTAATCCTGTTATGATTAGGCTCAATCTTGAAAGGCTATTCGTGTTCTTTGATTTGTTAGTTAAGCCTACTTTTAGGTCAGGGTGATACGTACATTTTGGGAACACGGTAGTGCAATTGAGTGGGAGCGCTATCATAAACATGGAATCTATAGCTTCTACCTGGCGAATAGTAAGCAAAGGATGATCTCCTTCGAGCTTGACCAAACGAACATAAATGGTGGAGTACTCATTTCACATAAGCTGAAATATCATTTATACGGGGTCAAGTGTTTTAAGGATAAAATACATAGTAGTGTTACGGTAATCTAATCCCTTTACAGTGTAGATCATTCATATAGAGGATCATTGATCAAATTAGGATTATAACAATGGATAACAAATGATGTGTCTATATGGTGGAACATATAGAGCATTCTATATAACTGAGAGTGCAATTCTAAGTTCTATGCGTGGATTCAACGAAGAATTAATAAGTTAGTGAATTTTAGTAATAAATTCTTGATCTACTTATTGGAAGCTTGGTTATATAGACCCATGGTCCCCGCACTAGTTGAGATAATATTGCTTGTAAGACTCATATAATTGGTTTTGATTAATCAATTATAATTCTCAAATTAGACTATGTCTATTTGTGAATTTTTCACTAAGTAAGGGCGAAATTATAAAGAAAGAGTTTTAGGAGCATATTTGTTAATTATGATACTTTGTATGGTTCAATTAATAAATATGATAAATGACAACATTATTTAATAATTATTTATAGTTATTAAATAGTTAGAATTGGCATTTAAATGGTTGAATTAGAAAATTGGCGTTTTTGAGGAACTCAGATGCAGAAAAGATAAAACTGCAAAATTGCAAAAAGTGAGGCCCAAATCCACTAGTATAGGGCCGGCCACTTTTATAGGAATTTACCTATGATATTTTCATTATTTTAATGCCAAATAATTCAAACCTAACCCTAGTGGAATGCTATAAATAGATAGTGAAGGCTTCAGAAAAATTACACTTTTTTCTGACACTTTCTGAATCAGAAAAACCTGAGCCTTCTCTCTCCCTATCTTTGGCCGAACCCACTCTCTCTCTCTTCCTCTTGAATTTCGAAATCCTTAGTGTATGAGTAGTGCCCACACACAGCAAGTGATACCTCAATCATAGTGAGGAAGATCGTGAAGAAAGACTTTCAGCAAGGAGTTTCAGCATCAAAGATTCAGAGAAAGAGATCCAGGTTCAGATATTGATAATGCTCTGCTACAGAAAGGAATCAAGGGCTAGATATCTGAACGGAAGGAGTCATTTAATTCCGCTGCACCCAATGTAAGGTTTCTTTAACTTTATATGTGTTTATTTCATCGTTTTAGAAAGTTCATATTTAGGGTGTTAATAAACATACTTGTGAGTAGATCTAAGATCCTAGTAAAATAATTCCAACAACTGGCCTCAGAGCCATGGTAATTGATTTACTTGCAAGAAATTTGGACTTTAAAACGATTGTTTGTTTGTTTTTGGATGATATCATGTTGTATTGAGTGTTATTTGATGATTGATTGGTGTTTGTGAATTTTCTTTAAAAATAATTAAATATCTGTTTCTGGAATTATTTTTATTGGATAGTATGGAAAAAAATTAAGCAAGTTACTTTTTTACAGAACTTAATTTCGATTTAATTTGAATTAGTTATGATTTTTTGAAGATTCGAAAAAATCGGAGTTGTGCTGAAATTTTCCTGCGATCGCGAAAACTGTTCGTACAGCTCACAATTTTTTTGTTTTTCTTCGTTTTTTCATGCTTTTTCATGGAATTAACTTCCGATTTTTTGTGTAGTTCTGTATTTATACTATTACTATTCCTAATTCAATTCTAATTATCATATTGAATTAATTTAATATTTTTTAAATTTAATTCAAGATATTAGTGTAATTTGAATTTAAAAATAGTTAGTACCTATCTTATTTGCTTAATAATCTATCTTATTTTTAAATTTGATTATATCTTATCTTATTTTTAAATTTAAGGTCAGATTTTAGATATTTTAAATTAATTTTTTTTAAATAATTTGACCTTATTTAAATTTAAAATAAGATAACTATAATCATGTAATTTTAAAAAGATGTAAGATATTTTGCTAACTTTTAAATTTTGTTATTTTATTTATTTAAATTACATTTAAAATCTGTAAAAGATATTCTTATATCTTTTTTAATTTTTTATTTAATTTTTATTTATAAAATAACATTTAAATTTTAAAAGTAGTTAGCAAACTTTGAATTGATATTTAGGTTGGTTGAAACCTAATTTTTCAAAATTTTAGGTTTAATTTTAAATTTAAATTTTTTAAAAAAATTTCGAATTTTTCAAATTTTTTTTAAATTTTTCGAAAATTATTTTTTATTTAATTAATTATTTCGAAATTAATAATTTAATTTAAAATTAAATAAATCCTACATCCAACTATCCAGCTAACTAGGTTTAGTCCTCCTCCTACACATCATCTAGCTAGTTTGATTTTTCGTAACAAACACGCTCCTGCTGATGTGGATAGCTAAATTTCGTGTTCCCACGTCACTGCCAGAATGCTGAATTCGTTTCAGCATTGCTTCAGCAATTTGCCCCAATTTAAGCTTTTATTCCCACTTCATCCTTGCTTCCTTTTCTTTTTCCTAACAACTTAATTCTTCTTTTTCAACAACAAACAACCACGTTTAATTAGAAAAAACACAACTAACATTAACAATTTTTACTAGACTTAAAAGCTAGCTTACAAAATAGAGAACGAAGCTAAAACTAATTAAAATTAAGCAAACAAACACATTTTCACTACTCTTCTCACAATAATTCCAATTTAAAAGCATAAAAAATAACTCTATACCATAGAGTTGTCAGAGGTCGTGGCAGGTTTTAGGGTGGTTGACATGTGAACCCACCTCAAGCTCCACCAGATTGGGAGCAGAGATTCGCAGAAATGCAAGATCATATCCGCCAGCAAGATGAAGAAATTCTGAGATTAAGGCAGTATGGTCCTTCTGCAGTGGCTCCACCGCAAGCTCAGGTCGTTGTTATTCCTAGGTGCCAACAGAACAACCTGTTACTGGCAACCGTATGGAGCTGTTATACGAGAGGTTTCACAAGCAAGCACCTCCAGTATTTTTGGAAGGTCCAAATGTGATGAAAGCTGAGTAGTGGCTCATAGTAATAGAAATACCATATTTTCTAATTTCAATCCTATAAATGCCAAAACTATTTATTTAATAATTATAATTAATTACTAAATAAAATTGTCATTTATGTAATTTATTAATTAGACCACACAAAGTCTCTTAATTAACAAATTCACCCCAAAACCTCTTTTCTTCATAATTAAGCCCTTGCTTAGTGAAAATTCTTAAGTAAGATATAGTCTAATTTTAGAATTTTAATTGATTAATTAAAATAAATTGACTGAGTCTGCAAGCAGTATTATCTCAACTAGTGAGAGGACCATGGGCCTATTTAACCGAGCTTTCAATAAGTAGATCTAGAATTCACCAAGTAAATTCTCAATTTATAATTCTGCCTTGCGCCACTATAGATTTGGAATTGAATAACACTCTCAGTTGTATAGAACACTCTATATGTACCACGATATAAATACGTTATGATTATCCATTATTACAATCCTAATAGTCAAGGATCCTTTATAGATGATTTACACTGAATAGGGACAAATTTACCGTTCCACCCTTCAATGTATTTTATCCTTAAAACACTGAGCAACCTATAAATGATATTTAAGTAAACTAATATAATTATTGAAATGAGATCTCAATTATTTATCTCTATTCAACCAAGCTAGAAGGAAATCATCGTTTCACTTATAAATACTTATAGAAGCTATAGATTCCATATCTATGATCAGCGCTCCCACTCAATTGAACTACCATGTTCCCAAGATGTAAGTATCCGCCAGAACCAAAAATTAGCTTCCACAAATAACTCAAAGAACATAAATAATACAACTAAGATGAACCTAGCCATATCAGGATTAAGATCCATAGACCTAAGATCAACCATTAATATTGACTTAGAAAGATATAATAGTAAGTTTATGATATCTTATCCAAGATCAATATCGGTTCCTTCCAATGTATACTCCAAACATCCGATACTGGTAAACTTTGTCAATGCCTTGGAAATTACATAACACTTATCCAAGGTGTAAGTATACCTTATCGCTGATTATCATGCCAGTCTAAATCCACTGAACTGAAAAATCATGGGAATTAAACTTTTGAACATATAATCATGATTATATTCCACTGTGCTGACGACACTATAATCATGAACAAGTATATACATATTTATATATGCTCTAAACTTAATAGAATTTATACAATAAGCATAATCATGAAATAAATCATGTGAACCATGCAACATAAAACGATTTCTGATCTTTATTTATTAGTAAATCTGATTATATTAATATGAGTTTTATTTAGGGCACAAAACCTAACAATAGTAAGTATAGTTAGGGTTAAGGCAATAAGTGCGTAAGTGTGGGTTTGGTTCCTGACTCACTGGGGTTGTTGATTTCAGGACTATTTGAAAAAGAATGGACCCTCCACAATAATTTAGACCACATGGCAAGCACGTAGAGCCTGGTAATGACCAACCCATTCCACCGGCACTGCTTGCACCTCCATAGAATCCAAGGGATAATGCGGGGGTGAATAATGCTAATCCACCTGGCGACTGGTAGCAAATGTTTCTTGAAATGTGAAGTATCATACTTCATCAAGAAGATAAATTACGTCGGCTTAGGTAACCCGCACCGGCAGCTCCAGCAGAACAAGTGTTACCACCAGCTCCTATTCCAGTGGTGGGTAACTCAGGATTTATTCTACCACATCGAGACTTTGTGTTCGAATGTTTCGTGAAGCTGCAACCTCCAATGTTTTTGGGAGGTACTAATATTATTAAGACTGAACAGTGGATGAGTACTATTACTAGCATCCTAGATAACATGGGGGTGACGGGGATATAACGAGTTAATTGTGCAGCATTCATGTTACAAGATTATGCCCGCATCTAGTGGGATATTGTGGGTCAGACCCGAGATGTTAGCACCATGTCTTGGGAAGAGTTTAAAACCCAGTTCGAAGAAATTTTTTATAACATTTCTGTAAGAACTTCACATATTCATGAAGTTGACTCAAGGAAAGATGTCAACGGCCAAGTATACCCTAGAATTTGACCGTCTATCTAAGTTCGTTGGTGACCAGGTACCAACAAACTTCACCCATAAACAAAAATATGTAAGGGGACTGAATGCCACTATTAGTCAGGACTTGAAAATTACCACCAATCATGACACTTATACAAGAAAGTGGTTAAGTTAGCCTTACAATCAAAATGTTATATATTATTATTATTATTAACATTTCTTGTAACTATAGCATTACAATCAAAATGTTATATATTAATATATAAATTATTATTATTTATATGTTATATTTAGTAGCAATTATGAGTTAATGGAGAAATGAGAAGACAAAGCTAAAGAGAATAACTCCACACATTTATAAATCAAAACTGAAAAATAATTATTAGTCATACTTTTTGAAAAAAAAAAAATTTTAAACTATTTGAATGATAGAAAAATTGAAAAATTAAGAAAGTTAGGAATAGGAGTAGAAGCTCATCCATAATGCCACATCACCTTGATTAGTAAGAAAATTATATATAGATAAATAAATAGAAAGATTTTGATTCTTTCATTTAATAATATTACAAAGAAAACTATTTATATTCTTTGAATGCTATAAATTAATGTAATAAATTTTAAATTTAGTTCATGGGTTTAAATGTTACTAATTAAAAGAAAGGAATAGACTAAATATATAATTAAATCGTTGAAAATATGAGTAAATCTAAAAAATTAAGAGAAGAGAGATTGGACAAAAATGACATAGAAGTTGCCACATCAACTTCCCTAAAATTCTCCTATATATATATATTAATTATCAGAATATTTTAACAATCAATTAAAAAATTGAATTTGTAATTAACATAATAATAAACATCAATGAGAATATTAATTTGATATCTTAAATCAATCAATTATAATTAATTGATTATACATAGTGTGAAGAAAAGTATTCTAATATTTTTAACTTAAAAATTGAATGAAAAGGTGGAATGGACTACTAATACTAATTTTTTAAAGAGGTTCTGGATTTATATATTCAACAAATTTGAGATTGGAGATCACCAACCAATTTAAAAGGTGCGTTAAATTGGAGATCATTTCCTACAAACAAGCCAGCTTAATGCTTGTCCATATTAATATATTTAATTCTCACCATAAAAATTAATATTATGAGTGATGAGAAACAAGAATTTTGCATGGAAAGCATGCAATCTTTTGTACTAGTAGTGTTGCTTTACATATACATCTTTTCATAGCTTGAACACAAAAAGTGGCATATTAGGGTCACAATATATTTGTGGAAACATAACCACCAAATAATCATATTTTATATATTATTGTGGGGTTTGCTCTTAATAAAGCTATCTAAAAGAAGCATAACAATTAATAACCTATATCCTTACTTCTTTGAAGACATGACATGATTTTTCATACCTAAACAGATCTATTATGATCCATACATATATATTTATATGATATAATATATATAAATATATATATATATATATATTATATAATAGGGGCGCCCAGGCGGCCAGCAGACCATCACTATCTAATGCCTCTTTGCTTCAGAGTGAGAGTGGGTTGATTTTAATATACTTGAAATCTGATTCTGATTAGGACTGAAAGGTACAAAAAATTCTGTAAAGATAAGAAGATTAGATCCATGAAATATGGCTCTTGTCTTTACTTTAACCAACATTCTTAGTTGGGTTTAAATTGCCATATACCTATTCTATTCAAATTATATGGCTACTTATTACATGCCATTATATATATAATTAGTACCAGCTTAACCATAAGACAACTTAAGAAATTACCTAAGTCTCACGAAATATATGGCTTACATTTAAGGGTAATATACATTGTTTTTATTTATAATGTGGGTGATGTATTAAAAAATATAAATATAATTTTAGAAAAAAAAATCTTCATTCAATTAATTTAATTATAAATATTCATGACTACTAATTTTCAACATTACAATTCAATTAATTTTAAATTTAAACTTTTGGAACTATTAATTAATCTTTAATGATTTTTAAATAAAAGATTATATATATAAAACAAATTAAAACAACATAAGAATATTTTCTTATAATTATACTTATTTTATTGTGATCATTTTTATATGATAATGAACTTATTTTTTATGAGAGAATTTTATAAATGAATTAAAGTTCATTTATGAAGAAAAAAAAATTAGTCATAATACATGTGATGATTATTAATAAAATATGAAATTAATATAAAAGTAAAAATCTTAATAATATGAATTTAAAATTAATTTGTCTGAAAAATAAAATTTCAATAAATTTTAATAAAATTATCTAATTTAATTTTTATCTTAAACTTTATTTAAAATTTCGCCTAAAACATTGTACAAGCTTGAGACCGCCCTATATATGATCATCCTCATTTTTAATACAAAAATTAAATAAAACTCTTTAAAAATTAGCTTTATTGAACCTATAATACATAATACATATTATATATGTCTGTTTTTTTTTTCTCGAAGAAATATATATGTTTGCTTCTTAATTATGCATGGACATCATTAAAGTAATAAAGAGATTTTTTTCAAAGCAAGTAATAAAGAGATTATTGACATTGAAAATACTATATAATAAAAGTTGGCATATTATTTTTATTTGGCCTTTTTCAAGAGCTTTACGTCTCACTTCGGTTGTTCCAAATCAAATTTTGTTTGTTGTATTCTATAGCTTGTCTTATTAATTGGAGTTGACAATTGAAACATAAAATATTAGGATATGCATGAGAAAAAGAAAAAAAAAAACCAAAAATCTCAATTTATAAAATAACTGAACAGAATAAAAATTTGACAGTTTTCTTAACATGTTCGTACAATCAAATAAAGGAATCCGAAGTTCCCATACTCAATTTTAGTCACTGAATATATGTTTGGTTACCACTGAATATATCATGGAATGTGATTGAAAACTAGAGTGGAAATTAAATATTTTATACAAAATTCGCAAAAAAATGATTGTTTCTCAAAATAATTATTTTATGAAAAAAAAAAATAGTTTAATGTAATAACTTATTATGAGTGGCGGAACCCGATCACAAAACAAGGAGGGGCCCACTACTACAAAAACACCCTTTAGAGGCGGTTTTTAAGCCCTTTAGGCATCGGTTTTCGCGAAATTCGCTACCAACGCCTATCAGGGCGACGCTAAAGGGTTTATATGAACCGACGCCATATATACCCCTATGGCGTCGGTTATTAGCTAGGAACCAACGCCATAGGGGTATATATGGCGTCGGTTCCTAGCCAATAACCGACGCCATAGGGGTTGTAGGAACCGACGCCAAAAGTGAGCAGATTTCAGTTTTTTTCATTTTTTTTAATTTAATTATATAATTTTAATTTTATATTTATTAATTTATATATTATTATATTTAATTTAAATTACATATTTATTTAAATTTTAAATTACATATTTATTTAATTTAATTATATATTAATTACATTTTAAATTAAATAGTAATTAAATTTGGGTAAAAATATAATTTGATTTCATAAAAATAATTAAATATTACACAAACATGTAAAATTAGTTAAAAATATTAATAAGTTAATAAATCTAATTACAAGTTAATCTATAAAAATTACATAATGAAGAAAAATTCTTCGACCTTTGAACCTCAATCGTCACCGTGAATCACCGCCATCAATTGTTCGATCCACTTTCGCTGTAGTGGTAACAATTCTGTTTTTGGATCGTATTGCTTCTTACCCCCAAACTGTTAAAAAAATTAAAAATTTATATTAGTTTATGTATATGTATATTATATATTTGTTATTATAAAATTTATATACTATGATCAATAATTAAAACTTACAGCTTTTTGATCTTCTATGTAACGGTTGGGGTTGGCACGTGCGACGATGTCAGTGATATATTTCAAAACATAAAAACCGCATTCTTGGCTTTTAGGTTGTCTTGGACGATTGCTTGTGAAATTCCTTGCCACGGCCAAGATACCGATGTGCGTCCTATATACATGAATGCCCTGTTTGGGAAAATTATATTAGCATTTCAATTCGTTAGTTAATTTAAATTCGTTACATAAGAAGTCATTAAATAATTACCTTCCGATCATTTGTTCTATTTCTTCGGGAATTGGGCGGCCTTTTACAGGGTTTAAATGGATAATTTTCCTTGGCGCAACCACCACTAGCGTCCAATGCATCCTAGAAAATTATATTGGAATATAAGTAAGATAGTATAAAAATAATTTGAAGACATAATATAGAAATGAACAATTAGCACTAAAGAATTTAATAAATTTACCCGATATTCCAAGGAATAAAGAACATTTGGTGGTTGTTGTTCATTAATGATAACCAATTAGCCAATCGTCTTGCCGCATCGTCAAAAGATCGACTACGTTCTTCATCGGCGATCCCATGCACCGTGAGAAGCTGCGGGTCGTAAAACTTGAAAATTTTTCTCGGACCGTTGATGCTCT
Source organism: Cannabis sativa (assembly GCF_029168945.1). NCBI lineage: Eukaryota > Viridiplantae > Streptophyta > Magnoliopsida > Rosales > Cannabaceae > Cannabis > Cannabis sativa. The sequence goes on along the minus strand of NC_083607.1, from coordinate 49,511,696 downwards.
CCCATATGTGCCTCGCCAAAAAAAGTGTTAGTGCCTTATAATAATTTAACTATAATTTGATATAAGGTTAATTAGATTAAAGAAGAGTATACATCATTCCAAACGGCATTCCCCGGTTGCCGATGTAGTTACACGTAGCAACTGTCGCAAATCCTCTCCAGATAAAATGATCTGGGTACGCGGTGCAATGAATCCTCGGGGGACAGAAATTGTGATTATATCACGTTTATCTTTGAGCCTTAGGAATTCATGAATCATCCATTTTAGCGAATTAGGGATCAACGCCATCTTCTCTTCCGTGAACAACTCATCTTCCCGTGCACCACGGCTTTGTGGAGAAAGCATCGGAGCTTTCCCCTTTGACGCATCACGTCTTGAGGGCGGTTGAGCGAGTGGACCCTAAACAAAACGAGAACATAATATATATATATATATATATCAAATTTTATCTAAATTCTACCGAAATTTCGGCAGCATAACGGTTGTAATTGAATGACCCCAAAAATTTTGAACATGGCTGTATAACGACAAATAACACATATATAACAGTAGTTTGTTCATCCATCCCACCGCATCACATATATTCGCAGAACCTACTTCACTACGGATGAATATTGAAGATATTCAAACTCCACTAATCATTAATAATTAATTTCAGTTGAGAAGTTACCTCGGTTGTTAAAATTAAGTGTTTAGGCCAAGGAAGGAACATCTGGTACACGTCCCTAACATATCTGAACTCTTCAATTGGGACTGGGATTTCAGCGTCCTCTTGCAGGATTTCCGAAACCATGATCCGAGCATGTGAATCATCGTAATCCTGGCAGTGAACTTTGATCTTACCCACATGCTCGTACAAATACCCTCGGGCCACAATATTGTCGATGTTGTCAGAGCAGAGATGTACTTGCTGATTAAGGGCCGCATGGTCATCAAAATTGTATAGGATACCTTGGTCGTTGAGGGAAATGAACTCCTCAGCATAAATTTGTGGTTGTACCTCATCCTGAGGAGCGTATGGTTGTGGAACATACGCCTCACCAGCCACCTCTCCTTCTTCCTCTTGTTCGGCAGCGTTCCTCTGCTGCTTAAGGGATTGGACTTCGGCTTTTAATTGTTCAATCTCCTTCGCTTGCCGAGCCACAACATCAGACACTTCCCTTTTTTCCACAGTATTGACCTTTATCATTAACTTCGAGGGCCACTCTTTTGCCCTGATCCATTAGTTTGGATATTTCATTCATTTGCGTCGGCCCTCGTGTAGGTATTGTGGTTGGACACTCATTTTCTGCTCCCGAATCAGATCCTGATTCCGAGTTCGCCATGTCTACACCATTAACAACCAAACTTCAAAGTTAGCTATATATATAACAAGTAGTGTATATGAAATATTAAAAGCATAAACAATATGTTAATGATTTAGGAGCATTCACAACCACAATATAAAGTAAGCTATATATCAAGTCATTCCCGAGTTGGAGTATGTTAATGGAAGTAAGTCTCGTTCGATTTCTTTGGGTTTCTATTTTAGGTTAACAGAACAATGAATCAATGATTTAAGCATAAGAAATGTGTTTTTTGCTTTAATTTACTTTTATTATTTTTATCTGTTATTGCATTTGTATTCTTCTTCCATAATTAAGTAACTTTTTTTTTTATTACTATTATTATGTGTAATGATGAATGACTTTTAGCTTAAGGATTGTGATTTTAGTAAAGTGTTAAACATGTTGTGGACCATGTAGCTAATCATTACAATGGTCATCAATTATACCCAAAAAGAAGATGATTGAAATGATATTGGGATTTATTTTTATTTTTTTTATTAGTTATGGCAAAGATGAATTTTTGGGCATGTTTGATTCCAATTTTGAAAGAAATTTTAAAATTAAGGTCACCATTTTCACTAGATTAGTAAGCTAACATAACAAATGGTTAGATTATTTTTTAGTGACCTAACATCTTATTACTATGTTATAGCTAATTAGTTCTTTGGGTGATGTAAATATTAATATTTTTTTAGTAAGATTTATCCTAATTCTACCGAAATTTCGGCAGCACAACTACCGTAATTGGACGTTCCCAAAAATTTTAAAAGTGCCTAAAATAACAAACAAAACAGATAACCAATACAAAATTTATCCACCCATCCGACCGCAGTACATGTATTCGCAGAACCTACTTCACTACGGATGAATATTTAAGATATTCAAACTCAACTAACATGCATTGATAATTAATTATATAATAAGAAAAAGTTAGTTAAAGTATATACCTATCAATGCAAGCTCAAATACACTACACACAAAATTATACCGAACCTACAATATAAACAAATACAACGAAATTGCAAAAATAATTATTTCATTACTTATAACTAGTTATTAAAAATAGTAACAAGTTACTTAGTTACTAAATTATACATACATATATATATAATCAATTATATCTCACACTATTATCTCAAAAAAATATTATTTCCCACACTAATTTAATTTTAAAATTTTTATTTCTAAACTATACACACACTAATATACACACATTATATACACACATATTCAATAAAATATAAAATTACATATATATACTATATGTTGAGCTTTAAATTTTTACCTAATAACCGCAATCCGACGAGCAATTCCGTAAAAAATCCGGGCACTACACATACAACACAACAATATTACCATTAAAATTAAAAAACCCAAAAAATATTTTACAAAAACTAAAAATAAAACAATGTACATTATAAAAATGAATAGAAACTATATTTATACCTTAAAAGAGGTTGAGATTCAATGTTTTCTCAACAAAAAATGGTGGCCGGAGTTATACCCACTATTTTTGTATAGGTTCGGATGACAGTGAAATAGGGAAAAAAATTAAAACTTTTTGGGTGTATAGGATTAAGTATCGAAAATAGAAGATTTTGCAACAAAAATGGGCTCAAATGGTTGAGAAATGGGGGAGAAATGGGTGGTGGAGGCGGTGGTCGGCGAGGGTTTTTCGTCTGCGGTGGGTCTTGGTTTGGCTTTGGCTGGGTTTGGTCGAGTGAGGAAGAAAGCTGAGTCGAAGGGGTAGTTTTATAGCCCTATGCCGTCGGTTCCTTTATAGGAACCGACGGCATAGGGTACACGTGTCAGCAAACACGTGTACCCTATGCCGTCGGTTCCTATAAAGGAACCGACGGCATAGGGCTAAACCTAAAAAAAAAAAAAAATTATTTCCCAACCGCCTCTAAATGGTATAATGCAATTTTATACCTACGGTTTTTATCAAAAAACCGCCTCTAAATGTCAATTTCGAAAAAAACGGGTATTTTCACACCCTTTAGCTTCCCTTTTTATAAGTGGGAGTGAAAAAACAGCCTCTAAAGGCCAAGATTGTAGTAGTGGCCAAACAAAGTGTATTTTTACCTATTTTGTTTTTAGTATATAGTATTATATAAATTAATATAAGAATTTAAATAAGGAGCTTTATCCAACACATATAAAATAATATAACATATGCAAATATATATCATTGATTGAGAAAATATAAAAACACATATAAATATATATCATGCAAAGTAATACATTGTCTAAAACTGAAACCTACGTTCTTTTAAAGAAACAAAATCATCAAGTATTGAATCTAAATCAAAAGTCTCAACTATCTCTCTTTCAATATAAACAACTAAATTGTTTGCTGGAAAATCATCTTCCATTTTATTCCGAAGCCTTGTTTTAATAATCTTCATAGCTGAAAATGCTCGTTCACTAGTCGCTGTAGATACTGGAAGAGTTAAAACAAGGCGAATTAGTCTATCAATAAGATAGTATATCTTTGATTTCTCTCTCTGTTAATCTTCGACATAATTCTGCGATGGATGACAAATTTTGGAACTTCGAATTAGTAAGCACGTCAAGTTCAAAATGCTTCAATTGAAACCTTAAATTAATTCTCTCATTCTTAGAAAAATCAAGAGGATAATACTCTTCTGCAAGACAACATATATCATCAATATTGAAAGATTTAAAAGCATCCTTTGGATCCAAAGCTGAGGTAAGAGTTAAAAGCTTTGTTGCTCCTTCACCAAACCTGCTATCAAGCTCTTGTATCTGAAAGTCAATGTTAACATTAAATATATCAAAATGATAATGATGCTCTATTGTAATGTGATCACGTTGATGACGACCACGTCCTTGGACATAACGAGAGCCAAAATTTGGAATGTCAATGTCAAATTTCTTGGAGAAAGAGACAACATTTTTAAGCAAATTTTTCCAACCTTTATTTCTTAGTTCTTGGATAAGATTTTTTGTAGTAGATACCATATTCATGGCATTCAATATGTCTTAAGATTTTTGCTACAAAACTTGACAAAAAATATCAGTAATACCCATGATTTCCTTCATTAAGTGCAATATAAATATAAATTCAAATGATGTAATCATTTTATAAGCAGCATTTGCATCTCAGCGTTGATGGTAATTAGATCCTTCCTTTATTATGTTTTCAAGCACTGAGCAAGTGGCTCCAAACATATTTTGCAGACTACAAATAGAAGAAAAATGAGAGCCCCAATGAGTATCACTAGCTTGTTTGATTGTACCAATTTGATTTGCTCCTCTTCCACTTTCGAGTTCATCAATAACTATCATATGTGCAATTTGTGTTGCTTGAGCAGCTTGTAGTTCATCATGACGTTTACATGAAGCCCCCACGACATTGATAACAAAATTCAAATTTGAAAAGAATTCATGCACATAAAGTACCTCTCTAGATGCAGCAACTAATGCTAATTGTAATCGGTGAGCAAAGCAATGAACATAGTATCCATATGGGCAATCTTTAAGAAATAATGCTTGCAAACCTTTCCATTCACCACGCATATTACTAGCACAATCATATCCTTGTCCACGAATATTTTGAATATCAAGACAATGGTGAGAAATAACTCTAGTTATTTCATTCTTTAAAGTCAATCCAGTTGTATCTCTAACATGTACAAGATCAAAAAATCGTTCTTGTATAAAACCATCATCATCAACAAACCTTAAGATTATAGCCATTTGCTCCCTCTTAGACTCATCTCGTGCCTCATCAACAATAATACAAAATTTAGAATTCCCAACATCTTCACGAATTTTGTTTTGTACTTTATTTGCAAGAACTTCTAAAATCTCTTTTTGAATTTTGGGTGAAGTATACTTCGCAGATTTAGGGGCATTTTCCAAAACAACTTGTTTAACATTTTCATCATATGAAGCTAGTAATTTAACCATTTCAAGAAAATTATCTCGATTTTTTCACTCAAGAGTCTCATCATGACCTCTGAAAGCACATCCTTGAAATGCAAGCCAACGAACAACATCAATTGATGTTCTCACTTGTAGCCGATTCTTGAGAATTTGCTTAGAACTTTGTGCATTCATTACTTTATCAATATGTTGTGACTGCTTTAATAAATCCTCACATGACTTCAAGGCATTATTATGAGTAGAGCAAGAATCTTGTCCAACATGATTCAAAAAGGCACAATTTTTTCCATCATTAACCTTCTTCCAATTTTTAAATCCTGTGACAGTAACTGCATCCCATCCAAAACGTCCAGAGGCTTTCATTGTAAAAAGATAACAAGGTAAACAATATGCAGCATCCTTCGACGGAGAGTACTCTAGCCAAGATGCAAATTGCACAAACCAAGAAGGTTGAAAGCGATGAGGATGATTTTCAGGACAAGATGGTGGATACTTTAAGAGATTTATTTGATAAGAACCCATTTTTAAGTAAGCTCTTCTTATTTCATCACGTTGATTGACATGATAGCTCCACATAGGTGGACGTAATCCTAGATCTCGTTGTAGTGTAGACAAATCAACTTCTTTATAACCAAATGTTGGAGATGTAAAAGGAATATCATCATGATTTTCCTCTAGTTCAACCCTTAGAATTTTAGAAGAATTTTCTGTAAAGTCCTTTTTTGGCAAGTTAGTTGACAAAATATTTTTTCTTTTATGGTAAGATTCTTTTGCATACATACCCGATTTCTTACCTTGTATTTTCAATTATAGTTGCTCTTTTCTTTCTTAGGAAAGTTGCACTTTTCAGCTGAACTTTCCTTTATTTGGAAACTTCTTGTAAGAAAAGCAATTCTCTTATGGAAAGTTGGTTTTTTAAGGAAAGTTTGACTATTGCCTTTTCCTTATTGAATTCGATTGTATCTTGATACAATCAGAATATCTAATCTGTTTTTGGCAGGAATCAAGCATTAACAGAGGATCGGACCCGATTATAGCAAGTTTCCCGTTTAAATTCGATTTCTTTGCGTCAGCATCCGAATCTGATGCTGCAGATCGTGTTTTCTTAGGAAAGTTTTTGTACAGCTGTAGATTCGATCTTGTGACTGTCTCTAAGGTTTCTATGTTCTATAAATAGAGCCTAGAGAGCAGCCATTTGAATTAGCTCTTCCATTATTCATTTTTTGCACTTATCTTATTTGAGAGAAGAGAGTTTTCTTTGTTTTATGAGAGCCTAGTTGTTCATCTAGGTTCTAGTTGTTTATTTCTGTTCTTACTCTGTCCTAGAGGTTGTGAAGAACTACTTGACTGAACAAGAGATTGGTCTTCGGGAGAAGACTTGATAAAGCCTTACTTCGGGAGGAAGTAAGCACTTGGTCTTCGGGAGAAGACTTGTTGAAGTCTTACTTCGGGAGGAAGTAAGCACTCACACTTCAAAGGCGAAGGGAGTTCGTGCTTGAAGGTGTTTCAAGAAGTCAGATTCATAAAGTGGATTACAAAGGATTGCGGCAATATTTTAGGGGGAGTCTAAACTTGTTTAAGTCAATTGTCTTTGTGATTTTGATACTTTATTAATTGATTTCATTCTTTGGGCGTGGCCTCGTGGACTAGGAGTGTTCGGGAGAACACTGATACCACGTATAAATCTCTTGTGTCAATTTATTGATTTTTCAGCAAATATTTTTATATTCTGCCTGTTCTGTTTTGTCACTGCAAAACTGGTTTCTGCAGTAACAGAATTACTTTCTTCTGCAGACGCATACAGTTTTATATTTTCATATATATAATTGACATTTGTAAAAACACGGTTTTTCATTTTCTAAAATAGCACCTTCTTTTCTTTTGAAAAATGAGTCAATAGTTTTAAATTTAGACATACCTCATAGACCTATAATTAAAATACAACATATAAATAAAGTTAGATCATGATATTATAAATTAAAAAAATTCAAGAAAGTTACAAATAAAGAAAATAAGAGATACCCCCAATAAAAGTCATGTAAGAAATTAACAATCCCTAAAAAATTACAAATAAAGAAATGAAGAAAACTTCTTATTCAATAAAAGTCATATTCATATATATATGTAAGAAATTAACAACCCTTAATTAAATGATATAATAAATTAGAATGATCAAATTATAAAATTAAAAGATTTCAAATACACACATGATATGTCAAAAAAAAAAAAAAATTACACACATGAGATATAATATTAGAGCACATGATTAAAGTTATGAGATTTAATTTAGGGTTTATCACACAAGATTAAAGGTTGATTAAAATATCAAATAGAAAAAATGTAAACTCTAAAATAAAAATAAAAATAAAAAGGATGAGAAGAGTACCTTTTCTTAGTCTTCTTCTTTATCCTCCCCCTTCTTCTTTCTATTTTTTGGTTTTTTTAATCAATGACCTCCCTTTCAATTTTTTTCCCAAGCTGAGAAATAATTTGGAAACTTGGGGAGGAGAACTATTACAAAACTTGTAGAATACTCTTTGAAAAATAAATCACATTATTATATTCTTAATGGACTATTGGGTTTTTGGGTTTCTTAATGGCTATTGAATTTTGGGCTTCTTAATGGATTATTGGGTTTTTGGCTTTTTTTAATTTAAATTTGATAATTTATTAGTGGATTGGACTTATTATAAGAGAATGATCTCTTTCTTCTATTAACTTAATTTTGGGCCTCTTTGTTTGTTATATATATATATATGTATATATTTTTTTTAGAAAAATCTAGGAGGGGCCATGGCCACCCCACAAATAGACATAATTTATTATTATCTTATATTGTTTATCATATATATATATATATATATATATATATATATATACTAGAAAAAAAATCTAATGCATATAATATGTTGTTTGCCAAGTAATAATTTTTTTACTCTAGTGTAGTAATGTCTTAAATGTTCTGTTTAGAAAGAAACACACAGTATTTCATAATTTGTGCATATACATATATACATATATAAATATATCTTCCTTTCAAAAAGAAATATACATGTATTTTTAATAAAATGTATGGTAAAAGATACCTAGGTTGATGTTACGTGCAATACACGTATAATTAGTTTTTTTTTTTTTTTTATTTAGGCTCTAGACTTAATAGAATTTATACATTAAACATAATCATGAAATAAATCATGTGAACCATGCAACATAAAAGTTATTTCTGGTCTTTCATTAATTAGTAAATCTGATTATATTGACATGGATTTTATTAAGGACACAAAACCCAACAAACTTCCACTTGCACTAGTATAAAACAAAAAGTGCATTTCAAATAATCTTAACACCTTGATATACAGATCAAGTGTAGTTTTTAGTATTCTCTCCGTAATAGGATCTCACAGATTGTATTCAATACAACCTTTCCTCCACCATTACAGTTCCTTAATCACAAAATCTTTGATATTGTGAAATTCCTCTATATATGTCTACTCCTCTAGGGATACTGGATTCTTTACTTTTTGGCAACTACTTCTGTGTTAGTCAGGAAGTAACAGTAGTAGTTAATAAATTGTTGGTACTATGCAAAAAAATGTATAGAACTTTCCATAGACTGAATAAGTATCTTTCATGCAACTTTAAAATTCTGTCTCACTAGTAGACTTAAAGACTTCAGATAGGTTTTTGCACTTCTCCAAAATCACTACGAGTAATCACCATCTTATCAGCAGACTTTCTAGCACTAAGGCAAGTCTAGAAACTTGATTTGGTGTAGTCTAAGAGTATTAAAATACCACCCTTATCGACTAACATATAGTTCCTTTTCTTGATCTTAAGATTTACTTGATTGTCTTCCAATGTTCCTTTCCTGGATTAATCTGATACCTACTCATTACTCTCATTCAACAGCAAGTGTCCGGTCTAATGCTTAACAATGCATATCTGAGACCTCTCACTGTTGATGTAACACCCTAACTACCTTAGGCGTATTACGTGATTTTTAAACGTACTGTGCAGCTCGTTGCTAATCAACGAGGTTTATGGAAAAACGTGATTAATTAAAATTTTGCTTTTTGATTAAACTTGTAAAACATATTACAAAAGACTCGGGATCCCGATTATAAAAATATTTACAAAAAGTTTAACTGTTTAACTATTACATCAAAATAAAAGTCGTCTAACGACAGTTACAAAAATCTCAGCCTTGCTGTCCCGAGGATCGTACGCTCCAGGCCTAACCGCCCCGACATGTACAATCTCATAAGCTCGCTCACGGTCCATCAGCTACAGCCTTGCCTTTACCTACACATGAACATAAACTGTGAGTCGACAGACTCAGTAAGAAAAGGATAATAATATCATACATAACTAACTGTCGTGTCCAACACGATACTGAGTCCCGCTACTGCCATGTCCAACATGGTACTGAGCCACTACTGCCATGTCCAACATGGTACTGAGTTTTGAACGTTCAGGGGACGGTACTATTGACAAGTATCCTCCTGATCGGTCGAACCGGTCATACTCCTGCTGCTGGTCATACTCCGGCTGTACCGACGGGATAGGTCAATAGCACCGAACCACCAACCAAGTGTCGGCTGATCGGTCGAGCCGGTCATACTCCGCCGCTGGTCATACTCCACTGTACCGACGTGACGGGGGTTGGATGGTTCGAAGCCTAAATACATAACTAATGTAATCTAGCGGGCTTCCTACATGCACGCTAAACATGTAATCTACATATGCATACCGTTATACTAATCTTACCCGGATTCGATTTCGGGTGTGCGGTCAACTCCGACCGGAATCGAAGCCGAGCGACGGCGGATTGCGGCTCCTAAACCATAAAAATCACAACGCTATAAGTGACACGCTAAATCACTTCCCGGGGACTAAAACTTGGAACTAAAAGTTTCCCTATCGATAAAAAGCATGGCAATACCCCTAAAAACCTAAAAACGAGGAAAACTAGGGTTCGGAAAAATTCCCCAACCGGCAGACCGGTTGCCCAACCGGAATTCCGGTCCGGGAATTATCGAACCCTCATCCGAATTCGGATGCACAACCGAATTCGGTTCCTCCCGAGCGACCAACTAAAATTCTCATAACTCGACCAATTCAACCCCAATTGGTCCCAAACTTTCCAGACCTATTCTAAACTATCCCTAGAACAAATCCAAGGCATCAAAACCACCCAGAAAACACATATACAAAAATCACCATTAAAGACCAAGCTTTGAGTTCCAAAACTCAAACTTGGTTAAATCCACTAACATGCATCCAAACCTATTTAATTCTACTCAAATAAGCATAGTATCACCTCTGCAAACTAATAGAAACAACAGCAACATCACAGAACAGATTCACAATATTTTCCTTCCAAAAACCACATTTTTACATAGAAAACTCAAAGCTTGAACAACCTAACTAATCTTGCTTCAAACAACTCATTTAACATCAATTAAACATGCTTTGAACCTCAGAAAATAACAACTAAACACAGCCATAATAACAGCCACAAAAGCATGCATGCATCAACAATATATCAAACTTTTCCTAAAATAAAAGAGGAGAAAGCTAGAAGACACCTACCACAAACAAGAATTCACTAGAGTTTTGCAAATCAAGCTTGAATCACCACAAAAATCCAGCTCCAAGCACCCCAAGTTTCAGCCGAAAAAGAGAGAGAGAAAAGAGAGTGTTTGCTTGAAATTTTCTTTCTTTTTTTTTTCTAAACTTAGAATTTTGTGAAAATGAAAAAGGATTAAACTAACTAAGCACTATTCATTTCAGCCAAATAAACCATGAAATAAACATTTAATTTTTCAAATAAAAAGTCACTAAAGACAAAAAGTCATTGGGGCAAAAAGACCATTTTGCCCCTCCACCATAAAATCATGAAAATCATACTAAAGGGGTATTTTTGGGAAATTCTAAATTCCCGGCCATTCCCGACATTCCCAATGTCTAAAACCCGTCCCCAAATTACTAACATACTAAGTTGTGATTTCTACTGAGCCAAACGCCGAGTTCCAAAATACCGGACACCGGAAATGCAAAATATAAAAGCTACTGATGACATAATCATGCATTTCTAAATTCCATAAATAACAGTAATAAATTATTTAAATAGCTATAAATAATTTCATAATTTAAACATAAACAACTGCTAATTTCCAAATTAACTAAGCGGGCTTTACAGTTGATCCTAAGGAATTCTTTCTTTGGCCTTTATCTTTTCTGGAATAGTTGAAACTTTTCCTTAGATAAATCAAATCTATGTCTAGAAGTCGAGAAGCTTCTATAGATGTAGCTATTAGAAAAATGCTCCTGCATCTTACTAAAGTATGTTGCTTGCACTAGAGTAAGTAAATCACCAGGCATACCATAAGCCATTAGTTTAGATAAACTCAAACATATAATACTAGGAACAAGAAGTTTTGTTAAGTCCATTGAATAGACTTACTAACAAAATTTCCGATCTTGTCCTTGTAATAGAAAACTTTTAGGCTATTCCATGTGAATGGTTTTAACCATAGTTCTCTTGGCTTTACTTCTTAGTTTCTTATTGTGACTATCCATTACTTGTTTAAACTAACAATGGATTTTAATCACAAGTGTCGTCCAAGTCATAATAGGGTAATTTTCTTGAAACCCTCCCACTACAACAAGGTATCGTGACTATCTGTCTAGGAAAATAAGTGGTATTGGCCTCATCGGTTATATCAAGACAACAGAGGTAGTGGGGTCATCTTATATCGAATAAGATGATAGAACATTATGGAATTAAAAGAAAAAAAATCTCTTCTACTTTGCTACTTTGTTTTCAGACTTAGTCATATTCTTAGAAAAGTAGTATTTGTTGAAACAAACACTTTCTTATCTAATGACCATGAGATGGTCCACCCTTAATCACTTAGAATAGTTATCAAACATGCAAACCTTAGTTAACAGTTCTAACTTTTTCTTATAGTCATGATCAGGACATCCATGAATCTAGTAATGGTTTACACTAAGTACACAACAATTCCATCATTTTGAAATTTTTCTATCATTAGGGTATTTCCCTAGAAGGACTTAGGGAACTGCTAGTAACTAATCCCAACCTTAGACTGTCATCAATATGCAAATCGAATTTCTGGGAAGGTAAGTTTGGATACAATTCAAAATTCAACTTAATGATCTTTGAACTGCATATTCAAATATTTCTCCACCCCTATCAGTTCACAAGATCTTTAACCACTTACCTTATTGGTTTTTCACCATTGCTAGAAATTCATGAAATTTGTTAAACATTTCAAATTTCTTTGCATAAGGTAAAATCTAGAGTGATCATTTTAAAGAACTTAATGATAACTCATATCCACCCCTGAATGTACATCCATATTTTTGATTATAGATGATCTTACTTTCAAGTGGATATTGGTATATTTACTCTTTGCACAGAATGATCTTGTCAAAACCACTATGAACAAGATGCAAATGCCATATATATATAAGAATGTGGTTGTAATCTTTTGATGACTTAGGTCTTGTTACAATAAAGAGTTCTTAGAATAATCCAAGTGGATCTTAGTCACAGAATACTAAACTCATATTCCATACATTAACATACAGTTTGGATCCATTGACATAAAATGGATATTGAAACTTGTGAAAGTCATACTGTAATGTATAATGTATTCTAGGAAACTAAAATTTCTATTTGGAATCAAAAATTTAAAGTCAAAGACTTAAATTGATACTAAATATACAATGAGTTTTATTCTTGCTTGGACCACCACTAACAATCTAACTCTAATTTTAATTTTCCGATAGTAAGCATATACAAGTAGGAGATTTCTAAGATCGAGAATTTATATCATTTTGGGATAGAATGTTGGGAATATAGTCATTTGCGCCATTCAATTTCATAAGAGAAATTAGAGTCATGACATCATAAGCAAATGATTTATAAGCCATTCATCCAATGATATACTATGTAAGCAAATTCAAAATGAATAAGCTAAGAGGAAAAATAAAAGATAATTTCGATTAAAATAAGAATCCAACGATGTCCCGGTAGGCGAGAGTCAAAGTTATTATTATTTTACACGAAATTTACAACTACAATTAATAACAGAAAATAACATGGTTCAATATAAATTCATACACAATTCAAAAATTATCATAGCATTTAGCAAATAACAAAGACATGTTAAAATACAAAACTATCATATCTTAAATAATTTCTAAGGTTTCCAACAAACTGATATAGTATCCTGGTAGGCGAGAGTCAAAGTAATCATTCATTAAATAGAGTTGTCAGCTCATCTAAAGTGAACACCATTCTAGCAACCTTTTATTCGATGAAAAGAAGAATCCAACATTGTCCCGGTAGGCGAGAGTCAAGGTTATTCTTATTTTATGAGCTTCCATTATTGTTTCATACTTCGTAAATTTATCTCTAAGTAGTCACCGTAGGGGAGAGTCTAATAGAGACAAAAGCTTACAATATACTTATCATAACAGATCGTTACTGTTGGGTTTTGTGCCCTAAATAAAACCCATTTCAATATAATAAGATTTACTAATTAATAAAGATTAGAAATCGCATTTTATGTTGCATGGTACACATGATTTATTTCATGATTATATTTAATGTATAAATTGTAATAAGTCCAGAACATATGTATTTGTTCATGATTATAGTGTTGTCAGCACAGTAGAATATAATCATGATTATATGTTCAAAAGTTTAATTTCCTGATTTGTCAGTTCACTGGATTTAGACTTGCATGATAATCAGCGATAGGTATACTTACACCTTGGATAAGTGTTATGTCCTTCCCAGGACATTGGTAAAGTTTACCAGTATCAGATGTATGGAGTATACATTGGAAGGGACCGATATTGAACTTGGATTAGATATGATAAATTTACCGTAATATCTATTCAATTCAATATCACCTAGTTGATCCTAGATCAAATGATCTTAATCCTAACATGGTTAGGTTCGATCTCAAGAGTGTTATTTGTGTTCTTTGATTTGTTAGTTAAGTCTACTTTTTTGTCTGTGTGATACGTACATTTTGGGAGCATGGTAGTACAATTGAGTGGGAGCGCTAATCATAGATATGAAATCTATAGCTTCTATCCGGACATAGAAGTGAAACGATGATTTTCTTCGAGCTAGGCTAAATAGAGATAAATGATAGAGCGTTCATTTTAGTGATTATATTAGTTCACTAAAATATCATTTATAGGTGGAAAAGTATTTTAAGGATAAAATACATTCAAGGGGTGTAACGGTAATTTTGCCCCTATGCAGTTAATGTAGATCATCTATAGAGGATCATTGATTATTAGGATTATAACAATAGATAATTAATAGCGTATCTATATCGTGGAACATATAAAGCGTTCTATGTAACTGAGAGTGCAATTCCAAGTTCTATCGTGGATGCAATGAGGAATTAATAAGTTAGTGAATTTACTTGGTAAATTCTAAATCTGCTTACTGGAAGCTCAGTTATATAGGCCCATGGTCCCCATACTAGTTGAGACAAAATACTTGTAAGACTCAGTTAATTGATTTTTGTTAATCAATTATAATTCTAAAATTAGTCTATGTCTAATTTATGAATTTTTCACTGTGATATGGCTTGATCGTGAAGTGTTTTGGGGTTTATTTGTTAATTAAGAGACTTTATAGAGTCTAATTAATAAATATTATAAATGATAATTTTATTTTATAGTTATTTTAATTATTAAATAAATAGTTTTGGCGTTTATAGGGTTGAAGTTGCAAAAAGTAGTATTTGTGAAAAATAGATAAAATATTTGAAAAAAATGGCGAAAACCAAATTTGTATGGGGCCCATTAAGTGGCCGGCCATATGTGCTAATTTTCACTCTATTTTTATCAATTTTTTATTCTTAATAATTCAACTCTAACCCTATTGGAGAATAGTATAAAAGGAAGGCTATGATCTCATTATCCAACTAATGATTCCAAAACTAAAAACCTAGTTTTCTCTCTAGGTTGATGAGACCTTTTCCTTTTCTTCCTCTTCAATTCGAAACACCATAGCCTCTTCTTCACAAACAAAAATTCAGCCATTAGTGATTGAGTACATGCCCACACATAACAAGTTGGTCCTCAATCATAGTGTGTAAGACTGTGAAGAATCCAAATTCAAGAGAAGAAGAATCAGGCTCAGATCTTGGTGATACTCTGCTACAGAAAGGATACAAGGGTTAGAGATCTGAGCGGAAGGAGTTATTTAATTCCGCTGCAATCACTGTAAGGTTTCTCAAACTTTATATGTATTCAAATTATATTATTTTTAGAAATTCATATTTAGGATGTTAAATAACATACATGGTAGTAAATCTAGATACTAGTTAAATATATTCTAGTAGTTATGGTGTTAAATGCTTCAATGAATAACCATCCATAAGCGGGACGAAGTCTAGCATCTCGAGCTTATATTGAAAACAATTAACTATGTAGGACCAACAATGGAGATTGAATATCCTTACACT
Organism: Cannabis sativa; assembly: GCF_029168945.1. Lineage (NCBI taxonomy): Eukaryota > Viridiplantae > Streptophyta > Magnoliopsida > Rosales > Cannabaceae > Cannabis > Cannabis sativa. The sequence continues at coordinate 49,495,930 of NC_083607.1, read as the reverse complement.
AAAGCTCAATATTTTAAAGAGTTGTATTTTCTTTTTATACTTATTTTAATCTATTTATTTTAATATATATATTTATTTAATTAAAATTACTAGTTTAGATAAGTCTAAATATAAATTTTAATTTAATATTTATAAAATTATACCTTAGGAAGATCTGAAAAATAAAAAATATTTTCTATGCTTAGTATTAATTTTCCAATAAATATTATGAAAATTACTTAATTTAAGTTGGTCCAAAATTAATTAAATTAATTTTCAACTCAAATTTAATTTTCTATAAATATATATGACGAAATTCGAAATCCAATGTATAAAGATACACTTTCAAAATTCTCTAAAATAGAATACAATAAAAAATAGAAAAATTATTCTAATTTATGTTGCTCTAAAATTAAATAAATTAATTTTCAACATAAATATAATTTTTCTATTTAATTAAATCTCTTAAGAAAAATATCAAATATTTAAGTGTCTAGAACAAATCAACTTAAATATTAATTCTCTAATTTAATTAAATATATCTAAAAAATACCAAAAAGTCTACATAGAAAATATCTATCTAGATAATTCATAAACTAATTACTAATTTTCTAATTAAAATATATTTTAGTCTATTTATTTTAATAAATCATTAATGAAAATTACGTGAATTAAGTTGATCTAAAATTAATTTCCAACTTAATCTAATTTTTAAAATAAAAAAAAAATTTGAAATGTCTGCATATAAAATAAAGGGAAATTATAGTAAATGGCCCCAAATTATAGGGCTATGTTAGTGTTGCCCCTGATTTTGCCTAATATACGTGGACCAACCACACAGGGACACGTGGACACGAAGACCTTAACATTCAAATTAATGGCTAAGTCTTTGTAAAGAAAGGCGTTATCCAGGACCTACTTTTCGGAGAAGGCATACAAAGTACTCCATACTCCCGGAGACCTAAGCGATATCAAAGCACCTCCGGGAGATGTCAGGCTTCCACTAAGCAGTCACCTTGCATTTAATGCCGCATGGGAGGAAGCGTGTTGGAACTGCCACATGCAATAAAGTCTGACGACACAACCCCCGATCTACACCTACAAGGCTATCACCACTTAAGTCTAATGACGGCTACACTGTGAAGAATCACATCAGTCAAAAGGCAATAAGGACAATCCACATAAAATCCCTACAGCACCTAGGGATTTGACCATGCATTACCCATGGTATATTCATTGGGAATACCCAACTTTATTGATAGTTACAGAAATACATGTACTATAATTCTGGGAATCACCCCACAAAAACACTATAAATACCCCCTCAAAGCTCATTAATGGGGCCGAGAATTTTGGGTTGCATAAGTGCAAGAAGAGTAAATACTCACCAAGAACATTCTCTCTGTATTAAATACACTCATAAATATACAGACTCGTGGACTAAGGTGTTGGGAATTATTTTACCAGGATCTTAGATCTACTCACAAGTATGTTGTTTAAACACCCTAAATATGAACTTTCTAAAACGATAAAATAAACACATATAAAGTTAAGAAAACCTTACATTGATGCAGCGGAATAAATGTCTCCTTCCACTCAGATCTCTAACCCTTGATTCCTTTCTGTAGCAAAGTATAATCAAGATCTGAGCCCGAATGTCCTTCTTCTTCAAGTTTTGATCCTTCACAGTCTTCCAATCTATGATTGAGTTACTGCTTGCTGTGTGTGGGCAGTTACTCTTTCACTAGGGTCACGAAAAAGATGAAGGGAAAAGAGAGAGAGGTATTTCGGCCAAGGTTAGAAAGTGGGAAGGCTCAGTTTTCTGAAGAGAGAAATTTCTGTCAGATTACTAATGAAAGCATGTGTTGTGACTGAGCCATCACTTTCTATTTATAGGCAACTACTAGGTTTAGGTTAGGATTTATTTGGCATTAAAATAATGAAAATATTAATTTAAAAAATCTATTTAAGTGGCCGGCCATATGGTGTTATTGGGCCTCACTTAATTTTGCAATTTTATCAAATTTTATCTCTATTTTCTCAAAAACGCCAATTTTCCAATTCTAACCTTTTAAATGCCAAAACTAATTATTTAATAACTAAAATAGATTATTAAATAATATTGTCATTTAGTTTAATTATTAATTAGACATATAAAGTCCATTAATAAATAAATAAACCTAGAAACTCTTTTCTTTACAATTTCACCCCTGCTTAGTGAAAATTCATAAAATTAGACATAGTCTAACTTTAGAATTATAATTGATCAATCACGAATCAATTAATGAGTCTTACAAGCAGAATGTTCTCAACTAGAATGGGGACCATGGATCTATATGCTGAGCTTCCAATAAGTGAACCAAATTTACCAAGTAAATTCCTACTTATTAATTCTTCGTTGAATCCATTCTTAGAACTTAGAATTGCACTCTCAGACTTATATAGAGCATATTGTATGTTTCACGATACCAATATACTATCTCATTTAACCATTGTTATAATCTTATTGTGATTTAAAGATCCTCTATATAGATGATTTACATCGAGATGGGATTTTTTTACCGTTCTCACCCCTCAATGTATTTTGCCCCTTAAAACACTTAGCTACCTGTAAATGGTGTTTAGTGATCTAATGATTAGTCAGTTAAACAAGAGCTCATCCATTTACTTCTATTTGCTAAGCTCGAAGGGAATCATCACTTAACTTCTATTCACCAGTAGAAGCTATAGATTCCATATTTATGTTCAGCACTGTAAAGCCCGCTTAGTTAATTTGGAAATTAGCAGTTATTTATGATAATCAGGAAATTATTTATAGCTATTTAAATAATTTATCATTGTTATTTATGGAATTCAGATATGCATAATTATGTCATCAGCAGTTTTTATATTTCGCATTTCCGGTGTCCGGTATTTTGGAACGCGGCGTTTGGCTCAGTAGAAATCACAACTTAGTATGTTAGTATTTTGGGGACGGGTTTTAGACATTGGGAATGTCGGGAATGGCCGGGAATTTAGAATGTCCCAAAAATACCCCTTTAGTATGATTTTTGTGATTTTATGGTGGAGGGGCAAAATGGTCTTTTTGCCCCATTAGTGTTTTGTCTTTTAGTGATTTTATTTATTTGAAAAGGATTTGTTAAATGCTTATTACTTTGCTGAAATAAAGTTAATATATGTTAAATGATTTATTAGTTTATTTTTCAAAATTTCAAAGTTTGGAAAAAATAGAAAAATTGGAAGCTTTTTCTCTCTTTTCTCTCTCTCTTTTTCGGCTGAGAACTTTGGGGTTCAAGAGCTGGATTTTGTGGTGATTCAAGCTTTGGTTTGCAAACTTTATTGATCTCTTGTGTGGTATGTGTTTCCTAGTCCCTTTCTCCTTAAATTCTTGAAGAAAAATGATGAAATTGGATGATAATGCATGTGATTTTTGAGAGATGTTTCTGCTGTGTTTTGTTGTTGATTTAAGTTGTTTAAAGCATGATTTTTGATGTTAAATGAGCTGTGTTGAAAGCTTATTAGTTAGATTGTTCAAGCTTTTAAATTATATGTGAAAATAGGTGATTTTGTGAGAAAAATGCTTTGTTTAGTTTCTGTGTTATTGCTGGATGTTATTGTTAGTTTGCAGAGGTGTTTTAATGCTTAGTTAAGTAGAATTAACTAGGCTAGGGTGCATGCTAGTGGGTTTAACCAAGTTTGAGTTCTTGAACTCAAAGCTTGGTCTTCAATGGTGAATTTTGCATGTGGGATTTCTGGGTAGGTTTGATGCTCTAGAATTGTTATTTGGGATCTATAGAGGAGGTCTGGAAAGTTTGGGATCAATTGGGTTCGAATTGGTCAAGTTATGAATTTTTGATGTTGCTGCCTGCGAGGAACCGGAATTCCGGTTGAGCATCCGGAATTCCGGATGGGGGTTCAGATTTTCCCAGAACCGGAATTCCGGTTGGGCAACCGGTCTTCCGGATGGGGGATTTTTCCGAACCCTAGTTTTCCTCGTTTTTGGGTTTTTAGGGGTATTGCCATGCTTTTTATCGATAGGGAAACTTTTAGTTTCAAGTTTTAGTCCCCGGGAAGTGATTTAGCGTGTCACTTATAGCGTTGTGATTTTTATGGTTTAGGAGCCGATGTCCGCCGTTCGGCTTCGGTTCCGGTCGGGTTGGCCGGCACACTGAAATCGGAATCCGAGTAAGATTAGTATAACGGTATGCATATGTAGATTACATGTTTAGCGTGCATGTAGGAAGCCTGTTAGATTACATTAGATATGTATTTAGGCTTCGAACCACCCAACCTGTCACGTCGGTACGGGCTGGAGTATGACCAAGGCGGAGTATGACCGGTTCGACCGATCAGTGACACCGGTTGGTGGTTCGGTGCTATTGACCTATCCCGTCGGTACAGCCGGAGTATGACCAGCGGCGGAGTATGGCCGGTTCGGCCGATCGGAGGATACTTGTCAATAGTACCGTCCCCCGAACGTTCAAAACTCGGTACCATGTTGGACATGGCGGTAGTGCTCGGTACCATGTTGGACATGGCGATGGCGGGACTCGGTATCGTGTTGGACACGGCGATCGGTTTTATGTATGATATTATTATGCTTTTCTTCTTGAGTCCGTCGACTCACGAGTTTACGTTCATGTGTAGGTAAAGGCAAGGCGATTCTTGATGGACCGTGAGCGAGCTTATGGGATTGTACATGTCGGGGCGGTTAGGCACTGGAGCGTACGATCCTCGGGACGACAGGCCGAGATTTTTGTAATCGTCGTTAGACGACTTTCATTTTGATGTAAAAGTTTAACGATTAAAAAGTTTGTAAATATTTTTATAAATCGGGATCCCGAGACCTTTTGGTAAAATGGTTTATAAGTTTAATGAAAAAGCAAAATTTTAATTTATCACGTTTTTCCATAAACCTCGTTGATTAGCAACGAGCTGCACAGTACGTTTAAAAATCACGTAATACGCCTAAGATAGTTAGGGTGTTACAATTTGGTATCAGAGCCGCCAGGTTGTCTTCCGAAGATCGTCACGACATGTACAATCATCATCGGCGGTTAGCTCGGTTCACGGTTCGGTAAGCCTTTATTGCTTTAGTAGTTTATTTTATTCGGTTATGAAAAAGAAAAGCTGTTAGGAAGCATGTTAGTAGCTTTGATAGTAGAATAGGCGCATGTTTCATTTCTAATTTCCAAATTAAGCGGCATTAGTAAGCTCGCCTTGAATACGACCTGATATGCCAACTCTTGGTTTCGCAGGCGGTTCTAACTAGATGGACGCCAGGCGGACTACCAGGAGTCGAGGCAACTCAGTGGGGTCGAATCAGGGAGAGGGAGCTCGGTTTCCCCCACCTGCTAGGGGCCGAGGTAGAGGTCCCCGAGGCAGGGCTCGTGGCCGGGGTGATGAAAACCCGCCACAGGCTGCCCGAGCTCCCCGGCCGATCGGGGAGCCCGGGCGGGAGTTGCGGTTTGCGGAGATGCAAGCCCGGATCGAAGAGCAAGACCTCGAGATTCGGAGGTTGAGACGGCGGGGTGCTCCTGCGGTTCCGGTGCCGATAGTTCCGGTGGCACCGCCCTCGCCCTGTGCCGAGATGGTAGTGGCGGCCCATAGATTGGAACCTTTGTATGAGCGGTTCGGAAGCAAGCACCTCCGTATTCCCGGGAGGTCCGGATGTGTCGAAAGCCGAGCGGTGGCTTACGGTGATCACCGAGTCGAACTTTATGGGTGTCACCGGCAACGACAGAGTGGTGTGCGCCACATTTCAGTTCCAGGAGGATGCCCTGGTATGGTGGGACATGGTGTCTCAGATTCACGATGTCACCACCATGACTTGGGAGAGGTTCCAAGAACTCTTCAACGCGAAGTACTACAATGAGGCAGTTAGAAGCGCCAAGAGGAAAGAGTTCGTTCACCTGACCCAGCGGGAGAACATGAGTGTCACTGAGTATACTACTCAGTTGTGGGTTGGCGAGGTTAGCCTCGGGAATCGTGCCGACCGACTTCGGCGGGGAAGGAGAAGTATCCGGACGGGTTGAATCCCAAGATCGTGCATGACCCGATGATTACCACCGACGACGGCACCACCTACGCTCGGATGGTGGAGAAGGCACCGCGAGCCGAGGGCGCGGTGGGGTGTATGTCGGATTCGGCCCGGTACTCGGTTGGTGGCGGAGCTCCTACCCCTCCCGCATCGGGCTTTAGCGGGGGAGTAGTGGTTCGGCCATTGATCGGAGGAAGAGGGCACCCACGCTTCGGCGGCTCGAGTCGAACAAGAGGTTCGGGGGAACCGGAACGAGAGGGAGTCGTCCTGGTGGTAATGAGACTCGCTTCTCCTATCCCGAGTGCCCTAGCTAAGAGGCACCATCGGGGAGAGTGCAAGGGGCAGGATGCTTTCATTGTGGCATGCCCGGGCACTTCAAGAAGGAATGTCCCCGGCTCGGTCGGAGGCACCGAGAGCTCCGGCGATACCCACTCCGGCCCGGGGTATTCGCCATCACGCAGCCGATGCGGATGCCGGCCCATCGGTTGTTACAGTCGGATTCTTATTAACGACTCGTTTTATTCGGTCTTTGTTTGATTACGGGGCTACACGTTCTTATGTGGCGGCCGAGTCTTTAGTAAGTTGGGTAGACCCTTTGATAGATATGAGTCGGGGTTTGGAACCCCGTTACAGCGGAGAATTGGTTATCTCCAATAGGTGGATTAGGTCTATGCCGATCGGGATAGATGGTAGAGAGTTGAGCGCCGATCTGATAGAGATGAGCTTAGTCGAATTTGATATTATTTTAGGAATGGATTTCCTATCTAAATATTCGGCGAGCATTGATTGCAAGAGGAAGATGGTGGTCTTCCAACCGGAAAGTGAAGAACCGTTCGTATTTGTGGGTTCGGTTCAGGGATCTCGGATCCCGGTGATCTCGGCTATGTCAGCGAGAGAATTATTGCACGGTGGGTGCTTAGGGTTTCTGGCCGTGGTGGTGGACACCACTCGGCCAGACACCATTCGGCCAGAGGACATCAGTGTGGTTCGGGAATTTTTGGACGTGTTTCCCGAAGAACTTCCAGGGTTACCACCTCAACGGGAGATTGACTTCGTGATTGACTTGGCACCAGGGGTGGATCCGGTTTCTAAAGCCCCGTATATGATGGCTCCAGCTGAACTTAAGGAGTTAAAGATTCAGCTCCAAGGGTTGCTTGACATAGGGTTCATTCGGCCCGGTGTCACCACTGGGAGCCCCGGTTTTGTTCGTGAAGAAGAAGGATGGATCTATGAGGATGTGCATCGACTACGAGAGAGTTGAACAAGCCGACGGTGAAGAATAAATATCCATTACCTAGGATCGATGACTTGTTCGATCGGCTTCGGGGGAAGACGGTCTTTTCTAAGATTGATCTCCGTTCGGGTTATCATCGATTGAGGATCCGAGAGGAGGACATTCCAAAGACGGCTTTCCGCACTAGGTATGGACACTACGAGTTCCTGGTTATGTCATTCGGACTAACCAACGCTCCCGCTGACATTCATGGACACGATGAATAGAGTATTTAAGGATTTCCTCGATATCCGTGTGATTGTGTTTATCGACGACATCCTCGTGTACTCTCGGTCGAAGAGGAGCATGAGTTACATCTTCGGATGGTACCGCAACGACTTCGAGAACATAGACTCTACGCCAAGTTCAAGAAATGTGAGTTACGGTTGTCTCGGGTGTCCTTCCTAGGGCACATAGTGAGTAAAGATGGGATCAAGGTGGATTCGGGAAGATCGAATCCGTCGGGGATTGGCGAGACCGAAGACGGTGACGGAGATCGAAGCTTCTTGGGATTAGCCGGGTACTACCGTAGGTTCGTGGAGGGGTTCTCCAAAATTTCAATGCCCCTAACCGAGCTTACAAAGAAGAATCGGCGATTTATCCGGACGGATAAATGCGAAGCTAGTTTTCGGGAGTGAAACGAGATTGATTACTGCTCCGGTACTAGCTTTGCCTTCGGACGAGGAGAAGTTCGTGGTCTATTGTGACGCATCCAAACAGGGTTTGGGGTGCGTATTGATGCAAGCCGATCGGGTTATCGCTTATGCCTCCCGTCAGTTAAAGGATTATGAGCAGCGATACCCGACTCATGATTTAGAATTGGCCGCAGTGGTTTTTGCACTGAAGATTTGGCGGCATTACTTGTATGGTGAGAAGTGCGAGATCTATACCGACCATAAAAGTCTCAAGTATTTCTTTACTCAGAAAGATTTGAACATGAGACAAAGGCGTTGGTTGGAATTAGTGAAGGACTATGATTGTGAGATCCTTTACCATCCCGGGAAAGCCAATGTAGTGGCCGATGCCCTGAGCAGAAAGGGTCCCGGGCAAGTGGCTAGCATGGTTCAGATCTCACCTCAGCTAGCAGAGGATATGGTTAGATCCAGCATTGAGTTTGTGGTAGGTCAGCTTCACAACTTAACGCTACAATCTGATCTGTTAGAAAGAATAAAGGTTGCTCAGACGTCAGATCCGGAGTTAGTGAAGATCCGAGATGAGGTATTGGCTGGTCAAGCCAAAGACTTTTCAGTGTCAGACAGTGGGATGCTTTTGTATAAAGCCAGGGTTTGTGTCCCGAACAGTGTGGACTTGAGAAACGAGATCTTTGAGGAGGCTCATTCTACTCCATATTCTCTACATCCCGGCACCACCAAGATGTACCAAGACTTGAAACCGTACTTCTGGTGGAACGGTATGAAGAAGAATTTGGTAGAATTCGTTTCGAGATGCCTCACGTGTCAGCAGATCAAGGCTGAACATCAGAGACCAGCAGGGTTGTTGCAGCCTCTAACCCTACCAGAGTGGAAATGGGAGGATATTACGATGGATTTTGTGGTCGGGTTACCTAGGACCACGGGTATGTATGATTCCATCTGGGTAGTGGTGGACCGATTTACGAAATCTGCTCATTTTCTGCCGGTCAGAACAACATTTACAGTGGATCAGTTGGCAGAGTTATATGTCAGGGAGATAGTGAGACTTCACGGGGTACCGAAGTCTATAGTTTCGGACAGGGATCCGAAATTCACCTCCAAATTTTGGCAAAGTTTGCAACGGGCAATGGGTACGAAGCTAAAATTCAGTACAACATTCCATCCTCAGACAGATGGTCAGTCCGAAAGGACAATTCAGATATTGGAGGATATGCTGAGAGCCTGTGTTATGGACTTTGAGGGTTCATGGAGTAAATACCTACCGTTAGTGGAGTTCTCGTACAACAACAGTTACCAGAGTACGATAGGGATGGCACCCTACGAACTGTTGTACGGTAGGAAATGTAGATCCCCTATCCACTGGGATGAGACAGGGGAGAGGAAATACCTAGGTCCGGAGTCGGTTCGGCGGACCAATGAGGCAATAGAAAAGATTAAAGCTAGAATGCTTGCCTCCCGGAGCGGACGAAGAGTTACGCAGATCCGAAACGTAGAGATGTTGAGTTCCGAGTAGGGGACCATGTGTTTTTGCGAGTATCTCCGATGAAGGGGATTAAACGTTTCGGGAAAAGAGGCAAGTTATGCCCTAGATTTACAGGACCTTTCGAGATTCTCGAGAAGATAGGTCAAGTGGCATATCGGTTAGCATTGCCTCCAGCGTTATCAGCAGTGCACAACGTATTTCATGTCTCAATGTTGAGAAAATACGTTTCAGACCCCTCTCATATACTCAGTTATGAGGGCCTTCAGCTTCAGTCAGATATGTCTTATGAGGAACAGCCAGTGCAGATCCTGGATAGAAAGGATAAAGTCCTTCGGAATAAGACCATAGCATTGGTCAAGGTTCTCTGGAGAAACAGTAAGGTGGAAGAAGCCACCTGGGAGCTAGAATCAGATATGCGAGCTCAATATCCAGAGTTATTCAGGTTAGATTTCGGGGACGAAATCCTTTTAAGGGGGGAATAGTTGTAAAGCCCGCTTAGTTAATTTGGAAATTAGCAGTTATTTATGATAATCAGGAAATTATTTATAGCTATTTAAATAATTTATCATTGTTATTTATGGAATTCAGATATGCATAATTATGTCATCAGCAGTTTTTATATTTCGCATTTCCGGTGTCCGGTATTTTGGAACGCGGCGTTTGGCTCAGTAGAAATCACAACTTAGTATGTTAGTATTTTGGGGACGGGTTTTAGACATTGGGAATGTCGGGAATGGCCGGGAATTTAGAATGTCCCAAAAATACCCCTTTAGTATGATTTTTGTGATTTTATGGTGGAGGGGCAAAATGGTCTTTTTGCCCCATTAGTGTTTTGTCTTTTAGTGATTTTATTTATTTGAAAAGGATTTGTTAAATGCTTATTACTTTGCTGAAATAAAGTTAATATATGTTAAATGATTTATTAGTTTATTTTTCAAAATTTCAAAGTTTGGAAAAAATAGAAAAATTGGAAGCTTTTTCTCTCTTTTCTCTCTCTCTTTTTCGGCTGAGAACTTTGGGGTTCAAGAGCTGGATTTTGTGGTGATTCAAGCTTTGGTTTGCAAACTTTATTGATCTCTTGTGTGGTATGTGTTTCCTAGTCCCTTTCTCCTTAAATTCTTGAAGAAAAATGATGAAATTGGATGATAATGCATGTGATTTTTGAGAGATGTTTCTGCTGTGTTTTGTTGTTGATTTAAGTTGTTTAAAGCATGATTTTTGATGTTAAATGAGCTGTGTTGAAAGCTTATTAGTTAGATTGTTCAAGCTTTTAAATTATATGTGAAAATAGGTGATTTTGTGAGAAAAATGCTTTGTTTAGTTTCTGTGTTATTGCTGGATGTTATTGTTAGTTTGCAGAGGTGTTTTAATGCTTAGTTAAGTAGAATTAACTAGGCTAGGGTGCATGCTAGTGGGTTTAACCAAGTTTGAGTTCTTGAACTCAAAGCTTGGTCTTCAATGGTGAATTTTGCATGTGGGATTTCTGGGTAGGTTTGATGCTCTAGAATTGTTATTTGGGATCTATAGAGGAGGTACGGGAAAGTTTGGGATCAATTGGGTTCGAATTGGTCAAGTTATGAATTTTTGATGTTCTTGCTGCGAGGAACCGGAATTCGGTTGAGCATCCGGAATTCCGGATGGGGGTTCAGATTTTCCCAGAACCGGAATTCCGGTTGGGCAACCGGTCTTCCGGATGGGGGATTTTTCCGAACCCTAGTTTTCCTCGTTTTTGGGTTTTTAGGGGTATTGCCATGCTTTTTATCGATAGGGAAACTTTTAGTTTCAAGTTTTAGTCCCCGGGAAGTGATTTAGCGTGTCACTTATAGCGTTGTGATTTTTATGGTTTAGGAGCCGATAATCCGCCGTTCGGCTTCGGTTCCGGTCGGGTTGGCCAAGCACACGAAATCGGAATCCAGGTAAGATTAGTATAACGGTATGCATATGTAGATTACATGTTTAGCGTGCATGTAGGAAGCCTGTTAGATTACATTAGATATGTATTTAGGCTTCGAACCACCCAACCCTGTCACGTCGGTACAGGCTGGAGTATGACCGGCGGCGGAGTATGGCCGGTTCGACCGATCAGTGACACGGTTGGTGGTTCGGTGCTATTGACCTATCCCGTCGGTACGAGCTGGAGTATGACCGGCGGCGGAGTATGACCGGTTCGACCGATCAGGAGGATACTTGTCAATAGTACCGTCCCCTGAACGTTCAAAACTCAGTACCATGTTGGACATGGCAGTAGTGCTCAGTACCATGTTGGACATGGCAGTAGCGGGACTCAGTATCGTGTTGGACACGGCAGTCAGTTTTATGTATGATATTATTATGCTTTTCTTGCGAGTACGTCGACTCACGGTTTACGTTCATGTGTAGGTAAAGGCAAGGCGATTCTTGATGGACCGTGAGCGAGCTTATGGGATTGTACATGTCGGGGCGGTTAGGCCTGGAGCGTACGATCCTCGGGACAGCAGGGCTGAGATTTTTGTAACTGTCGTTAGACGACTTTCATTTTGATGTAAAAGTTTAACAGTTAAAAAGTTTGTAAATATTTTTATAAATCGGGATCCCGAGACTTTTGGTAAAATGGTTTATAAGTTTAATGAAAAAGCAAAATTTTAATTAATCACGTTTTTCCATAAACCTCGTTGATTAGCAACGAGCTGCACAGTACGTTTAAAAATCACGTAATACGCCTAAGATAGTTAGGGTGTTACAAGCACTCCCACTCAATCATACTATCATGCTCCCAAAATATGCGTATCACCCTGACCCAAAAGTAGGCTTAACTAATAAATCAAAGAACATGAATAGCACTCCTGAGTTGAGCCCAAGCATATCAGGATTTAGATTCTTTTAATCTTAAGATCAACTACTGATATTGACTTGGAAAGATATGTATAACGGTAACTTTGTAATATCTTAACTTAGTTGCAATATCGGTCCAGTCCAATGTATACTCCATACATTCGAAACTAGTATACTTTACTAATGTCGTGGAAAGAACATAACACTTACTCCAAGTGTAAGTCCACATCATCGCTGATTATCACATTAGTGTAAATCCAATAACATTGATGAAACAGGGACCAAAACTTTTGATTCATATGATCACAATCACATTCCACTGTGTTGACGATACTGTAATTGTGAATAAACATATGATCTGGATTTAACTGATTTTGTGTGTATGAATGTAATAAACATATTAAACATATTAAACCATTAGCATGTAAAATTCATGCAAACATCAATCACTTCAAATTTCTTATATTGATAACTAATCAGATTGTAAAGAGTTTTATTTAGGGCATAAAACCCAACATAAGGCTCATTAACGCCCCAACCACGTAAAAATCCTTCTCTTAATTTCTTACAGCTCTTTAATCTTTTATTATTTTATTTGTTGCCGAAAACCTCGGTCAACAGTTAGTTTATGTCCTCATTTCAAAAAAATATAGCAAATGACCCTAAATCATAAGACTATGTTAGTAAATGTCCTCATTCCAAAATCATTATTTTTTTTTTATTTTTTTTAGAATTAGTAGCAAATTATTTAAACATTATGGTACACCTATATTCGTTTTGTTAAAATCTTTTTTATTTTAAAGTTATGTCAATTTTTTTTTTAATTTTTTATGAGTTGTTTTGGGTTGATGGTATATAGATTTTGTTGTACGGTATATTTCTATTTTGTTATATGGTATATTATTATTCTTAGATGATATTTATTTTTTATTATGACATGTATAATAGTGGTATATAATTTTATTAGCATAATAAAAATATTTTAATGTATGTATATAATTTTATTGCCATGCTACATATATTTAATTATTATTTTTATATTTTTTGATTGTATGATTATTTATTTTAAATAATATTTAATTTGTTTTTATTTTATTATATACAATGGTCATGGTATATATATTTTAATTGTGGTATATAATTTAGTTAGTATAGTATACATACATATATATATTAGTAATCTATATTTTTATTATTATTATTTTTTGTATGTATGTTTTGGTGTATGGTATATGTATTTTTTGTCATACGGTATATAATTTCTTTAAATAATATTTGAGTTTTATTTTCTATTGTACTTTTGTTGACATGATATATCATTTTATTAGCATTCTATATATTTTATTTTTATTTGTTATTATTATTATATATATTTCTATTGTAAGCTATATATTTTATGTTATATGGTATATAAGTTTTATTGTACAGTATATCATTTTATTTTAGACAATGCATATTTAGTTTTTATTTTAGTATACATAGAGGTGATATATAATTTTGTTAATATGATATATATTATTTTTTTAATAATATTATATTATTTTGTTTTATTTTATTTTTTATTGTAGGTATATACGTTTTATTGTACGGTATATGGTTTTTGTTGTCTATAATATATTATTTATTTAATATGATATTTAGTTTCTATTTTATTATATATAAATTTTTTGGTATGTATTCATATTTTATTAATGGTGGTATATATAATTTTGTTAGCATGATATATATATATATATATATATTTTGAGTATTAATTTAGTATTGTTATAATTTCTTTGTGTTATATAATTTTATTACTACGGTATATTAATTTTCAGTACTACGATATATCTAATACTGTTGTATATATTTAAATGATATAATATATTTATTTATTTTTGTTACAATATAATAATATGCAATACTAAAAAAATTATGTAACTTAATTTTATTATTATATATATTTTTTTTTAAAAAAAATATGTAATAAATGATTTTTATAATTTTTATTAACTAATTTATTAGATTTGGCAATTTTCTTAATTTTTTTTAAAAAGTGGACATATACTGACTTAGTTACCAAATTAAAGGCCATTTTGCATCTCAACCCTAAAATAAATCAATACAATTCAAAATTACGTGGGAAAAAGATTATTAAAATAAAATAAACTATATTTTGAAAATTATTCTAATTTTAGTTGATCGGAAATTGAAAAATTTTCAACTTAAATATAATTTTCTATTAAATTAAATTCCTTAAAATAAAAATAATTAAGTATCTTGAATAAAATCAACTTAATTATTAATTCTAATTTAATATCTAAAAAATATCCTAATTTAAGTTGATCTAAAATTAATTAAAAAATTAATTTTCAACTTAAATTTATTTTCTAATTAATTAAATTTCATGAAATAGAAACAAATAAATAAGTATCTTGAACAAAAGCAACTTAATTATTAATTCTATTTAAGTTCTAAGAAAATATTCTAATTTAAGTTGGTCTAAAATTTAAAAAAAATATTTTTCAACTTAAATATATTTTTCTACTTAATTAAATATTAATAAAAAAAATTAGTCACTAGAAATCACTATCTAAAATATTTTATTAAACTAAGTGTATTTATTCTAACTTAATTTTAAAATAGTCTAATGAAAAATTAATTTTATTTATTTCAAAATTAGTTATGTTGCTAATTCAATTTTAATTAGGTTAAACTAGTATAATTAGCCTTATACAATTATTTAAATAAGACAAATGAGCCTTCATAATTGGGGTTGTTCATGTGAGGAAGGGTTGGATTCAGTATGTCGTACCCACTATTAATGGCCCCCTCACTCTCACACAAGGCCCAAAGGAGAGGAATTTAACCTTTCATTAAATAATTGTTAATCATTGAATAAGTCAAATACTAATTGAGCCTAAATAAAACTATCAAAAGTGATATTTCATTTTAGCAACCTAGTCCGTTTAAATGTCTAGAAATAAATGGGCTTCCTACATGCATCTAAGCCCAATAGCAAACATATAGGCTCACACATGTCAAATTGATTTGGATGGGCCCTATCATGTTTCTAGGTTTACACAGATGAAAGAAATATAAAATTTACCTATTACAAATTATTTATAGGATCTATTGACAATTGGAGTATGATTAAAATCAGATCATTCGATCTGTCAACAAGTTAAGCATAACAATTTAGACCTAATAAATAATAGGTTTGTTAAAAAAAAATTGAACAAACAATTAAATAAAACAAACACAATATCCATGTAACAAATTCAAAATAAGATATTAATATATTTAAATTATTATTTAACTAACCAACTAAATTTTGAAAAATTTAGTGTTAAAAACAACCTTAAATATCTTTTAAAAATTTAAAGTTAAAAAATGAAACTAATTTTAAAATATCTAGGTTTATTTGAATTATTTTTATCAAATTAAATTAAATATCTAATAAGATAAATTATTTGAAAATAACTAAAAAATATATTTTCAATATCATTTTTTAATCTTATAATTTAATAAAATTAAAATAATAAAATAAAAAAATTTTAAAATAGATACGGTTAGGCAATTATTATTTTAAAAATAAAAAACTAAATAATAATTATCCTAACTATATGTCAAAATATCTCAAATTAAGTCTTTTTCAAATTTCAACAAAAATATCTAGGTTATTTAAATATTTAATATGCTATTTAATTATAAATATCTCATAAGTAAATGATATAAAATATCATTTTTCTAACTTATAATTTATAAAAAAAAAAACAAATATTTAACAAAATAACCAATTTTGAATTTGAAAACATTATTGTTAGAATATAAAATATCTAAGTTAATTTTAAATTTATTAACTATTTAATTTATCTTATAAGATCATTTTAATATAATATTTCAAATTAAAAGGATAAAGTTATCTTTTAATTTAAAATATGACTAATATTAAAATATCTGATCTTATAATTAAATAATATATATATATTAAAGAAATTAAAAAAATTTTAAATTTGGCCATAATTTTAAAAAAATAAAATAATCAAATTTGAAATTTAAACCTCAAAATATCATAAAATTAATAATAATCTATTAAAAATTAAATATTATTAATTTGAAATTGATATTTAAGTTTAAATATATTAAAAATAATATTTTATTTTGAAATTAGTGTTGGAAAATTGAAAAAATTTGAAATTTGGGGAAAAATCCAACAAAAATCGCAGTTTTGGGTGTGCTGCCTAGGAGGGCTGCACTTGTAGCCAAAAGAGGATGCAAATGGCCCAAGACGCGCGCGGAACAAGAGGACTGTAGGGTGACCCGTCGAGAAACCTCAGCGGGTGCAGCATGCACACAGACGGGATTGCAGCCTTGCGTGTCTGAAGGCGCGCATCCCTTGTCTTCAGACACAATGCGCCCCTGACATGCGTGCACCAAGCTTCGACGCCCATGGCACCCGATATGCAAATCTTCATAACTTTTTCAATTTTTATCGGAATTGACGTCTGTAAAAACCAAAATTGCTTAATTTTTCACAAGGAATTCAAATAAAATACATTCAGAACGAAAATAAAATTATTTTCATGGAAAAATTTCGTAAAACACATTCAATCATCAAATTACACATAAACCAACATGAACACATCCAAATAAACATACAAAAAATATTCATCGTTTTAAATCCATATTTCATGAAAGTAAATCACTACCATGGCTCTGAGGCGAGTTGTTGGGAATATTTTACAAGGATCTAGATTTACTAACAAGTATGTTGATTAACATCCTAAATATGAATTCTCTAAAACAATGAAATAAACACATAAGGGTTTAAGAAAACCTTACATTGATTACAGCAAAATAATATGACTCCTTCCATTCAAGATCTGTAGCCCTTGATTCGTTTCTGTAGCAGAGCATTATCAAGATTTGAACCTGAATCTCTTTCTCTCCTTCGGGTTTGGTTACCACCGTCTTACTCACTATGATTGAGTACTTGACTTGCTATGTGTGGGCACGACACTCATTCACTCAAGCTTTCGAATGTGAAGAATAATGAAGGAGGTTAGAAATCACAAAGGAAGGAACTCTCTCATCGAGTTTGGTTGAATAGTCAAGTTGACATTAATTGGATGAGTGAGAGTATCATGTTCCTTTTATAGTATTTCAACTAGGGCTTAGGATTGAATTATATGGATTAAAAAAGAATAAAATATTGGGCGAAATTCAACTATGGCCGTACACTTTAAATGGACCAATCTCTAGTTACAATTTCGCCACTTTATTTCACCCACTTATTCTTCTTTTCAATAATACCATATTTTTCAATTCAATCATATAAATGCCAAAACTATTTATTTAATAATTATAATTAATTACTAAATAAAATTATCATTTATGTAATTTATTAATTAGACCACCCAAAGTCTCTTAATTAACAAATTGACCCAAAAACTTCTTTTCTTCACAATTAAGCCCTTGCTTAGTGAAAATTCATAAATACGACATAGTCTAATTTTAGAATTATAATTGATTAATAAGAATTAATTAACTGAGTCTGGAAGCAGTATTATCTCAACTAGTGAGCGGACCATGGGCCTATATAACTGAACTTTCCATAAGTAGATCTAAAATTCACCAAGTAAATTTTAACCTTATTAATTCTGCCTTGCACCACTATAGATTTGGAATTGAATAGCACTCTCTGTGATATAGAACGCTCTATATGTACCACAATATAGATACGTTATGATTATCCCTTGTTACAATCCTAATAGTCAAGGATCGTCTACAGATGATCTACACTGAATAGGGACAAATTTACCATTCTACCCTTCAATGTATTTTATCCTTAAAACACTTAGCAACCTATAAATGATACTTCAGTAAACTAATATAATTACTAAATAAGGCCTTAATCATTTATCTCTATTCAGCCAACCTAGAAGGAAATCATCATTTCACTTCTAAATACCTATAGAAGGTATAGATTCCATATCTATGATCAGTGCTCCCACTCAATTGAACTACCATATTCCCAAGATGTAAGTATCCACCATAACCAAAAGTTAGCTTCCACGAACAACTCAAAGAACATAAATAATACAACTAAGCTGAACCTAACCATACCAGGATTAACATCCATAGACCTAAGATTAACCATTGATATTGACTTAGAAAGATATAATGGTAAGTTTATGATATCTTATCCAAGATCAATATCGGTCCCTTCCAATGTATACTCCATACCTTCGATACTGCTAAACTTTGCTAATGCCCTAAAAAGGACATAACACTTATCCAATGTGTAAGTATACCTTATCGTTGATTATCATGCCAGTCTAAATTAAGTGAACTGACAAATCATGAGAATTAAACTTTTGAACATATAGTCATGATTATATTCCATTGTGCTGACGACACTATAATCATGAACAAATATATATGCTCTAGACTTAATAGAATTTATACATTAAACATAATCATGAAATAAATCATGTGAACCATGAAATATAAAAGCGATTTCTGGTCTTTTATTAATTAGTAAATTTGATTACATTGAAATGGATTTTATTTAGGGCACAAAACCCAACAGTGTGGACGTTACTGGGGTAACGTATAAAAGAACGTTAGGAAGAGTAGTGGTATCACTAAAATAAAGAAGATTACCTAAATTACTTAAGGTGATAAGGTAATGATGGAGAGTACTTTATAATTGATTGGATAGTCAGTATGGTATATAAGGAGACCATTGACATTCTGGGAAAGGATTACTTTATTATGCAATTATGGAAAGGCATACTCACCAAGAATGGGAAAAAGCTTATGAATTGAGATGCAATTTAATAGACACATAATTGAGTAATTGGTAGATGTTGGATCACAAAGTAGGTTGTTTATTAAACAACGAGCAATATAATTGAGTGTAGAATAAGTTTTAAAGTGGTTAACCAAGTATGAAGATAGTGATGATTGCAAGGAAGCATTGGTAGCATATGAACCAGGGACTGAAACCTTAGTGGTAATGATGGAAAAAAGAACATGAGAGTCTCAGATATTGATGAATTAGCATCATCAATGGTAGACTCACTATAAGTTAGTATGGTAATTTTTACCAAGGGATTATCAATAAAACAAAAAATATACTTGAGGTATGTATTTTTCTGGATGCGCTTGAAAAACTTATCAAGATTTCTACCAAACATAGAAAGAATCTTTAGGATCAAGGAATGACCTTTAATTAATTGTTATTAGTTGAGATGTAACACCCTAACTATTTTAGGAATGTTAACGTGATTTTAAACTTAACTGCACAGCTCGTTGCTAATCAACAAGTTTATTGAAAATCGTGATTAATTAAATTTTGCTTATTTAATTAAAACATAAAATATCATACATATAAAAATCTGGGATCCCGTTTACAAAAGTTTAACTGTGCATATACAAAAGTTTGTCGCCTAGCGACTATATAAAATAAGACTTGATGTCCCAAAGATAGTACGCTCCAGGCCTAACTGCCCCGACATGTACAATCTTCATCTACTCGCTCTCACGGCTACTCAGCTTTAGCCTTGCCCTTACCTACACATGGAAATAGCAATTGTGAGTCAACAGACTCAGTAAGAAAAGCATAAATAATATCATAGCAATAATCTGAATTATAATCAGGCACCCATAAACCCAACCATAACCCTAACCGAGTTAGGAACGTTCTCAACAAAGTATAACTAACTACGAATCTAGCCTATACTCAGTACTCTAGTCGTACTGATGTGGTAGCAGATAACTCATACTATCTGATAGCCTAGAATATATCTGTTGGCATATCGGTGCAACTCTATGTACACCTCACTGATGCCCTAATATGCTAATCTAATGGCTATAGATTTGCCTAACATATATCTGTTGGTATCTCGGTGCAACTCTATGTACACCTCACTGATGCCCTGATATGTTATTCTGATGGCAACTAACATGTACGCTAAACATGTATAAACATATGTATATCATTATACTAATCTTACCTCGTTTCTGAATTCAGGTGTGTCGGACACCCTGAGTGGAACAACAGCTCGGTGAATTATAGGCCCGTAAATCACATCGTTCATAACATGGATCAGTGACACGCTAAATCACAAAAGCTCTGAAACTAACACGATTCGAAAACACAAAAAAGTGCAGGAAACCGGTTTTTGATCCAGTTCACAGGTTTTACACCAACTAACCTAAAATTTTTGAAAACCTAACCAATTCAACTCCAAACCTTACCAAACCTTCCAGACCTGCATATAATACCCCAATAGACATATTCCAAGTAATAACACAACCACACAAGCTCATAATCAAAAATTGCCATTAAAGACCAAAGTTTGAGTTCTAAACTCAAACTTTGTCTAACAACCCCAAATCAAGCTACCAATTAACTTCAAATCAACTCAACCAACCATAAAATAACATCGGGAAACCCAAACAAACAACTCTAAAAACTTTAGAACCGTAATTCACAATTTCAAGTAAAACTCTTTAATTTAAGCTTAAATAAACTAAGAGAAAAGGTACTAAAGGGGGTAACCTTCAAAAGATCCACCAAGAACAAACTTTAATCCACAAAAAGCAGTTGAAGAACTCCAAATGTTGCTGGTTCTCTAAGGAACGAGAGAGAGAGAGAGAGAGAGAGAGAGAGAGAGAGAGAGAGAGAGAGAGAGAGAGAGAGAGAGAGAGAGAGAGAGAGAGAGAGAGAGAGAGAGAGAGAGAGAGAGAGAGAGAGAGAGAAGGCTTTTTCTTGAATTTTCAAACTTTAGGTTAAATGAGATAAAACTAATGTTTATCTAACCAAAGTAAATTATATAATCTGAATATTTAATCAAATATAAGCCCACTAAAGACAAATTAATCTTAGGGCAAAAAAGACTATTTTACCCTTTGCTAACCAAAAAGCTTTTAAGCCACTTAGGGGTATTTTGGTCATTTTGAAATCTAAACTATTTCTGACATTTCTAATGTCTAACTATATTGCCCCGCTATACTAAAAATACTAAGATGTGATTCTAATAGCCAAACACCACGTTCCAATGTTACCAGGCACAAAACATCCAAAATTATGAAATTCCATATATGACACATAAAATGCATTCTGAATTTAAATAAATCTCCGTAAATTAATAATTCATAACTAATATGCAAGTTTCACAATTAAACCCTAATTATCTACTAATTTCCAAATTAAAATTTAGCGGTCTTTACAATTATCTCCCCCTTAAAAGGATTTCGTCCCCGTAATCCAACCTGAACAACTCTGGATATTGAGCCTTCATGTTGAAGTATAACTCCCAAGTGGCTTCCTCCACCTTGTGGTTTCTCTAAAGTACTTTGACCAAAGCTATGGTCTTGTTCCGAAGGACCTTATCCTTTTTGTCTAGGATTTGAACTAGCTGTTCTTCATAAGATAAGTCTGATTGTAGCTTGAGGTTTTCATAACTCAACACATGAGCAGGATCTGAAACATACTTTCGTAGCATGGAAACGTGAAATACTTTGTGAACTGATGAAAGAGCTGGAGGCAAAGCTAAACGATATGCCACTTGTCCAACCTTCTCGAGAATCTCAAAAAGTCTTGTAAACCTAGGGCATAATTGCCTCTTTTCCCGAAATGTTTGATCCCCTTCATTAGAGACACCAGTAGGAACACATGATCTCCTACCTGAAGCTCTACATTTCTGCGTTTCGGATCTGCATAACTCTTTTGCCTACTCTGAGAGGCAAGCGTTCTGGCCTTAATCTTCTTTATGGCCTTATGAGTCTGTTGCACTGATTCCGAACCTAAGTATTACCTTTCTCTTGAATCATCTCAGTGAATGGGAGATTTATACTTTTTTCCATACAACTACTCATAGGGAGTCATCCCTATATTGTACTCTGATAATTGTTATTATACGAAAACTCTATCAGTGGTAGATACTTATTCTAGGAGCCCTTGAAATCCATAACATAGGCTCGTTACATATCTTCTAGTATCTGAATTGTCCTTTCAGACTGTCCATCAATCCATGAAGCAGCGAGAGTGACATACTCGTGTATAAGAGCCATCATTCCGTGGGTGTAAGGGCCCAGTGGAGGCTTAAAGCGGGGACGTTACAAATGGTATCAATTGTAAAGACTGCTTAATTTTAATTTATAAATTAGCAGATAATTAGGGTTTAATTATGAAACTTGCATATTACTTAAGAATTATTAATTTACGGAGATTTATTTGAATTCAGAATGTATTTTATATGTCATATATAGAATTTCATAATTTTGCATGTTTTGTGTCTGGCAACATTGGAACGCAGTGTTTGGCTATTAGAATAACATCTTAGTATTTTTAGTATAGCGAAGCAATATAGTTAGACATTGGGAATGTCAGGAATAGTCGAGATTTGAAAATGACCAAAATACCCCTAAGTGGTTTAAAAGCTTTTTGGCCCTAAGATTAATTTGTCTTTAGTAGGCTTATATTTGATTAAATATTGAGATTATATCATTTGCTTTAGATAGATAAAAATTAGTTTTATCTCATTTAACGTAAAGTTAGAAAATTCAAGAAAAAACCTTCTCTCTCTCTCTCTCTCTCTCTCTCTCTCTCTCTCTCTCTCTCTCTCTCTCTCTCTCTCTCTCTCTCTCTCTCTCTCTCTCTCTCTCGTTCCTTAGAGAACCAGCAACATTTGGAGTTCTTCAGCTGGTTTTTGTGGATTATATCTTGTTCTTGGTGGATCTTTTGAAGGTAACCCACCTTAGTACCTTTTCTCTTACTTTTTTATACTTAAAGTAAAAGTGTTTTACTTGAAATTTTGAATTAGGGTTCTAAAGTTTTTAGAGTTGTTTGTTTGGGTTTTTTGATGTTATTTTATGATTGGTTGAGCTCATTTGAAGTTAATTGGTGGCTTGAAATGGTTGTTAGACAAAGTTTGAGATTCGAACTCAAACTTTGGTCCTTAATGGAAATTTTTAATCTGAGCTTGTGTGGTTGTGTTATTGCTTGAAATATGTTTATTGGGGTATAATATATAGGTCTAGAGGGTTTGGTAAGGTTTGGAGTCGAATTGGTTAGGTTTTCAAAATTTTTAGGTTACCTAGTGTAAAACTGGTTAACCAGTTTTACAGGCCTGGTAAAACCGGTTAATCAGATCAAAAACCAGTTTCGTGCACTTTTCGTGTTTTCAATTCGTGTTAGTTTTAGAGCTTTGGTTGGTTAATTCCCTCTTAGTTTAGGGTATTGCCATGTTAACTTTCAGTAGGTAAACTTTTGGTTTAAAACCTAAGTCCCCGGCAGTTATTTAGCGTGTCACTTATCCATGTTATGAACGATGTGATTTAGGGGCCTGTAATTCGCCGAGCAGTTGTTCCACTAAGGTTGGGTGCCACACCTAAATTTGGAAACGAGATAAGATTAGTATAATGATATGCATATGTTTATACATGTTTAGCGTACATGTTAGTTGCCGTCAGAATAACATATCAGGGCATTAGTGAGGTGTACATAGAGTTGCACCGGGATACCAACAGATATATGTTAGGCAAATCTATAGCCATCAGATTAGCATATCAAGGAATTGGTGAGGTGTACATAGAGTTGCACCGATATGCATACAAATATATGCTAGGCTATCAGATAGTATGAGTTATCTGCTGCCACATCAGTACGACTAGAGTACTGAGTATAGGCTGGATTCGCAGTTAGTCATACTTTGTTGAGAACGTTCCTGACTCAGCTAGGGTTATGGTTGGGTGTATGGGTGCTTGATTATAATCTGAATTATTGTTATGATATTATTTATGCTTTTCTTACTGAGTCTGTTGACGCACAATTGCTATTTCCATGTGTAGGTAAGAGCAAGGCTAAAGCTGAGCAGCCGTGAGAGCGAGCAGATGAAGATTGTACATGTCGGGGCGGTTAGGCCTGGAGCGTATGATCTTTGGGACATCATGGCTTATTTTATATAGTCTCTAGGTGACAAAATTTTGTATATGCACAGTTAAACTTTTGTAAATACTTTGTAAACAGGATTCTAGATTTTTATATGTATGATATTTTATGTTTTAATTAAATAAGCAAAATTTTGATTAATCACGATTTTTAATAAACTTGTTGATTAGCAACGAGCTACATAGTTAAGTTTAAAATCATGTTAACATCCCTAAAATAGTTAGGGTGTTACAATTTGGTATCACAACCTTGACCCAGCTGGAAGTGTTGTCGACGAGGACGTCGAACCCCGTAAGGGGGTGATTGTGACAGTCAGTAGATGGTGTAGGTAAGCTGTGCAATCCCACATCGCCTGGGGAAGGTCAAGTGGGATGATTCAGAGACTGTGTAGGTATGGGACTACACAATGGATTGATTGGTACTGCCTATATCAATAAGGTGCATGTTGTTTTTCGGTAGCCCATCACGAAAGAACTCTAGGGTTAAGCGTGCTTGACCTGAAGTAATTTCAGGATGGGTGACCTCCTGGGAAGTTTTCCTAGGAAGCATGTGAGTGAGGACGAAGCACGCTAGAAACATTCGTGTTGGTTTGTAGGGTTAGTCATCAGTCCATGAAGTAGCCAGAGTGACGAACTCGTGTATAAGATCCATCATTCCGTGGGTGTAAGGGCCCAATGGAGGCTTGAAGCGGGGACGTTATATGAGAATTCCAGAAATGGGTATTTCCAGTTTAGTTGTGGGTACCTGGTATGAGCAGTGTTGCCTCTACCGTATAAGTTTAATCAATTTACTTTATAATGGTGGTTAACCGTAAATGATTGGAAAAAAAGCAATTAAAAGTTGTGTCAATTCAAGGGAAATTGATACAAGTTAAAATAAGTTGAGATGGACATGATTTAAGTTGACAATGAGATGGGAATTCCTCAAGTTTAAGTGAACAAACCCGATGAGGAATCGCAAGAGGTTAATGAAGGGAGTGATGGGAATTGATTTTTTTTTTCTTTTTACAAAAGAATGAAAGCAAGAAATAAAATTTAGAACGACAAAAAAAGCATCTTTTTTCTGATAACCCACCATGAGCTTATCTTGGAGTTAAGCATACTTAACTTGGGTAATCTCAAGATGGGAAATCTTTCGGGGATTCATCCTGGAAAGCGTAGGTGTGAGGACAAAGTACGCTAGAAAGATTCATATTATGATGCAAAATTGATAGTCTTTCTAGAGATTTCTAAGAGGAAAGAATGTGTTAACAAGTAAAGATTTACACAACTTTTAAATTGTTATTAAGCTAGGTCAGTAGGTCAACTTAAGAGGTCTCATATAAGGAATGGAAAGACATAATTATGAATTATGTATTGTTGGGTCTTATGATTTCAGCTGAATAGTAACAATTGGACATACCGAGTTGATATGCTGTCTATTAGTATAGAGAATTTATACAATAAATGAGGATATGGAATTCATACGAAGGAATAGTCTAATCTTGTGAAATTCCAAGGTTGATATCTTTGGCAATGATGTTAAGAATTAAAGAAGGTTATTGAGAACCATGGAGATTAACAAAAAAATAGTGTGATTCTTTATTCTTGAAAGGTGGGTAACCTGAGAAGAATAATGGAATATTAGAAACATGCTGTGAGCATATTTCATAAAGGTTATCTTAGAATAATCTCTTCCCCTGACAAAGTGTTTGACTAAAAGTGATAAATAAATGTACCACTGGTTAGGTACCTTAATAAGTGTGGTACGAGAAAAATATTAGATACTTGTTTATTGGAGTAAATAAGCCAGGTAGCCTATTAACTAGCCTTAACTTCTGTGTTGTCCGGAGCATATAATGTGTTTCATGTCTCCATGCTAAGAAAATATGCTTCAGACTTGACCCATATTCTGAACTGTGACGATGTTAAACTTCAGATATATTTATTATATGGGAAAAACATCTTGTCCAAGTTTTGGACTAGAAAAAGGAAATACTATGAAATGAGACAATTCTACTAGTTGAGAAAGTGCTATAGAAAAACAGCACAATAGAAACAATAATTTGAGAGTTAGAACCATAAATATTGGGTAATATCTTGAATTATTTAAATGAATTTCGAGGATGAAATTTCTATAAGGAGGGGATGATTGTAATATCCTAATAAGCCTAATGGTAAATAATTACGGTTTATATTTGTACTATGGGTTAATGAGGTAATTAGTGGGATTATGATCTTACTAATCTATTTTAGTATAAAATTTAAATTTGCTAGTGAGTAAATAAGCGTAATTTATAAATTACGGAGATTTATATAGCATGTGTGAAAGTAATATGCGTTATATGTGGAATAAAAATATTTTCAGGTTCGGCGACTCTAAAAACCTGATAAGTGGATAAATAAGCGTAATTTGTTAATTACGGAGATTTATTTCAAATACGTGGATATAATATGAGTTATTTGTGAAATAAAAATATTTTCAAGTTCGGCAACCCAGGAGACCCGATTGGAGGCCAAAATGTCGCAACATTTTTAGTTAGAAATATTGATGATATTAGTGGGATAAGTTGATTTTAGAAATATTGAGGTAGTTTAGGGTACTTGAAGTTGGCCAAATACCCTAGAGATAGAGATTTCTTAGTGGCTATGAAATAATAAGATAACTATTAATAATAAAGTGTTATCAAGTTCTCAACATTGGCCCTCCTGCCTTACCGCACACCCACGACTTCATACAAAAGGCCCCACTGACCCACTGCATACTTGCTCCTCTGAGCTACTTTCACGAAGTCAATGATCTAAAAATCACCGACAAATTTTCCCTCTAGCTCCTGCTTTTGTCGGCTCTCAAAACTGTGTCACAAGTCCATCTCCCAAAATCAACCCTGCATCCTCTAATTACTCACTAACTTTTGACAGACTTCATAACACGAAGTCTTACTCTTAAGACTTGAAGTCATCCCAATCCTCTATCTCCCATCATCATATGCTCTCTGAACCATTCGGCTTACAGTGTCCCATACAACACCAGTGTCCCCATAAACACAAAACATGGCCATACATGCCGCAAACTACCTTAGTCTTGATCTCAACCTACGCCCCTGCATATTGTCTATCTGCAGCTTGCAACAATCATGCAAGTCTTCGCACTGAACAACCCATCTGTTGTAGTGTTTCCCTCTAGATTCACACACCAAAACTGAACAAGTACCCTTAAGATATATCTCGCAAGCTAATCGCATACTCGCATACGGTCCCCCTATTCCAAATGCCACTTTGATGAAGATGTTCAACTAATGCCTCAGTCTTTCTGACTCTTCGCCCCTGGACATTTCTATGTTGCTGTAGTACCTTAGTCCTTTTGACTTTAACCTTAGGCCAACATTGCCATGGTGTTATCTTAGTACCTGAGTCCTATAGACTTTCACCCTAGATAACGGGCACTGCCTGTGTCCTGAGTCTTCTTGACTTTACATACTGAACAATAATCCATGTCCATGATACCTATCTTGAAGCTTGTAATGAATAACGAGTTTGTTAAGTGAACCGTGAGGTCTCTCCCCCACTTCATCTGTTGGTGTCCTCGACAACATGCCCACACACGAATGCGTGACCACCAAACTATTCATGGGAACCATGTCTTCTAAAAGTGCATCCCGTAGGATGTGACTCTCGAGTCAACTATCTCATATAGCACCCCTGTCGATTTCCATATGCATGCAATGTTCGCTCAACATCCTACTTATTCACACTTGCATCACTCCTTTCTAGCTCCCACGATGTACTAAGTTCCAATGATGCAGCCCTCTGGCCTCCATGAAAACTCAAGCACCCTTCTTGATCTTCGCAGACAAACATGACTTCAAAATCTCACTAGCATGGCTCTCTGGCCTCCACACAAACTCTAGCACCATCTCAATGCGTGCGCTCGGTCTTCTTAGCCCTGCTGGCTTCTTAGATGCATTCATTCCACAACTCCACATCTATATCGATGCCTTTGTGTGACTTACGCCCACTGGCACTTTTACAAGCCAACACATTCCACTCAACTGTCTCGGCACTACCATCTGGATCAAATAAAAGTCACATGCGAATACCTCTAAGTACAATCATTCTCTAGCGATTGCGGCCTCTGCCCCCTTGGTCTCCATGCGCGTCCCACTTGACACACACACGTAGCAACTGAAGCATTCCATTTTTTTAAAAAAATTAACCATCTCGTTCATCTACTCTCGACCGCTGTCGTGACTAACAAGAATCTTGCGGCCCCTGCACTACTTCCACACCCATGTCAACAAGCTTCCTTTGTTGGGTTTTATGCCCTAAATAAAACTCATTTCAATATAATCAGATTTACTTATTATTATAGATCAGAAATAACATTTAATGTTGCATGGTTCACATGATTTATTTCATGATTATATGTACATAATGTATGAATTCATCTGAAACCCTTTTCACATACTTGATCCTGTTTATTGTGATGTCAACACATTGGAAAGTAAACATGACTATGTGAATAAAGTTTCCTAGATTTATCAGACACAGTGTTTTACTGATATGATAATCTACAACAGAGTTTACTTGCATTTGGAGAAATGCTATGTTCTTTCCAGAGCATTGGTTAAAGTAAAGCTCAGGTTGGATGCATGGAGTATGCATCGGAAGGGACCGATATTGAACTTTGACTTAGATTTATTAAACTTACCGTAATATCTATTCAAGTCAATATCGCCTAGTTGATCCTAGATCTAATGATCTTAATCCTGTTATGATTAGGCTCAATCTCGAGAGGCTATTCGTGTTCTTTGATTTGTTAGTTAAGCCTACTTTTGGGTCAGGGTGAAACGTACATTTTGGGAACAAGGTAGCGCAATTGAGTGGGAGCGCTAACATGAACATGGAATCTATAGCTTCTATCTGGCGAATAGTAAGTAAAGGATGATCTCCTTCGAGCTTGACCAAACGAAAATAAATGGTGTAGATCTCATTTCACATAAGCTGAAATATCATTTATACGGGGTTAAGTGTTTTAAGGATTAAATACACTGTAGGGTGTAACAGTAATCTAATCCCTTTACAGTGTAGATCATTCATATAGAGGATCATTGATCAAATTAGGATTATAACAATGGATAACTTATGATGTGTCTATACGGTGGAACATATAGGGCATTCTATATACTGAGAGTGGAATTCTAAGTTCTATGCGTGGATTCAACGAAGAATTAATAAGTCAGTGAATTAAGGTTATAAATTCTTGATCTACTTATTGTAAGCTCGGTTATATAGACCCATGGTCCCCCCACTAGTTGAGATAATATTTCTTGTAAGACTCATATAATTGGTTTTGATTAATCAATTATAATTCTCAAATTAGACTACGTCTATTTGTGAATTTTTCACTAAGTAAGGGCGAAATTGTAAAGAAAGAGTTTTAGCTTGTATGTAAGTTTTCAAAACCTATTATTACTTGATTGCAAATAGCCATGGTTACTTTTTGCCAGATCTAATGATCTGACGGCTCCCTTGGTCAAGTAAATAATTTGTAACAGGTATATTTACAATCTTCTTTCATCTGTGTATGACCTAGCAACATGATAGGACCCATCCAAAGTGTGCCTGTGTGAGCCTATGTGTTTAATTTCATAATAGATGCATATAGGTTGTTGTTGCTAAATAAATTATCATAGTTCTTGATAGATTTTATTTAGGTCCATTTAGTTTTTGGGCTTATTCAATTAATAACAGTTTTTCATTTTAAGGTTAAATTCCTCTCTTTTGGGCCTTGTGTGAGAGTTGGGAGCCATAGAAGTGGGTACGACATACTGAACCCAGCACCCCCTCACATGAGCCACCCCAATTGTGAAGGCCCATTTGCCTGATTTGAATAACTGTACTAGGTTAATTAAACTAGTTTAACATAATAAAATTAATTAGCAACATAATTAATTTCATTTAATTTTGAAATTAATTTAAGAAAATCATAGTTTAAAGAATTTTATTCTAAGCTAAACTATTTGTATTTTCTTGTATTTAATTAAATATAGAATTATAACCATCTAGATTCTTTCTGAAGCTTAATTTAAATTTTTCATTAAATATTCCTATTTAAGTTGATATTTAATTATCCATAACTAATCAACTTAAATCTGAATATCTTTTGGATTTAAAATTTCAAAATTAAGTTGAGGAATTTTAGGAATTGGTTATTAAGATTCTCTAGATATTTTTTTTAAGTTGATATCTTTTCGAATATTAACTTAAAAGGGAATATTTTCAAATTTAGTGGTTACAACTTAATTTTTGATACTTAATTAAATTTAAATTTGAAAATATTTAAGTTCTATTTTTTTAATACAACTTAAATTAGATATTTTTTCAAATTTTGTGGAAAAGATACTTAGTCAAATAAGATATTTACTAGATAGTTATTTCTAGACTACTTATTATTTTTAATATCAAATCGGAAAATATTATAAAGTGTGAAATTAATTATTTAAATAATTAATTTTGGTACAATTTATTTTAAGTATATTTTTCCTAGTATTAAACTAGAGATTAATAATTAAGCCTTCTCTACACTTAATAAATTTATTTCTTGAATTTAATACATTTAATTAATTTGAAAATTAAATATCTAAGTTGATTTTCATCATGATACTTAAATATTTCTTTTTCATGACACTTAATTAAATAAAAAATTATTTTTAGTTGAAATTTATTTTTTCAACTAAATTTAAATAATTTTCAAGATATATATTTTTTTTCTTATTTTATTAATCAAATTTCGAAATTGCATTTCTTAAATGCTGGAATTTAGAATTTTATTTGAAGAATAGATTAAAGTTGTAAATTATTTATTTTAATTTTGAACCAACTTAAATCAATATTTTTTTCATTTAATGATTAATTAAAATAAATGAAGTAAAATATATTTTATTAGAAATTTAATTAATTAGTCAAAGGAAAATCTAGATAGGTGATATTTTTACTTGAAGTATTTTTCTAGTGAATTTAATTAAATAAGAAACTAATATTTAAGTTAATTTTCATCATCATACTTAAATATTTGAAATTTTTCTTATATATATTTAATTAAATAGGAAAATTATATTTTTTGTCGTAAATTAATTTTATTAATTATTTTTGGGCCAACATTAAATTAGACTAATTTTTCCAGGATTTATTTTTTTTTTAACATGCATTTTCGAAAATTGTATCCTTAAATACTTTTATTTTTCGAAATGCAATATGTATACTTATAGAAAATAAAATTTGAGTTGTAAATTAATTTAAATTAATTTTGTAACAACTTAAATTGAATATTTTTCTAAATATTTATTGGAAATTATTACTAAGATGGAAATAATTCATGTTATTTTCATATCCATCTAAGGAAAATTTATATTTAGAATTTTTCATTCTAAATTGGAAATTTTAATTAAATAAATATATATTTAAAATAAATAGATTAAATAAAGAGAATCAAAGAAAATACAACTCTCTTTAAATAATGAGCTTTATTATTAAGATATTCGATCTCCATTGTTGGTTTTACATCGCGTTTGTTTTAGTGAGTAATCCTCCCTAATGGAGGAACGTTCATTAGCAATTTCGCACCGTTTAATCTCGCATGATAAGTGGTTTGTAAGTGTTTTATATGGTATAGATCACCCTAATGGTGGCGACCATATTTGACTTGCAAATTGCGAAACAATGGTAGAAGCTCATGAGATAGAATAGCCTTGACTCTCGCCTAAACGGGACAACGCTGGATTCTGATCTTGATCGAATAAAAGGTTGCTAGAATGTTTAACATTTTAGATGAGCTGACAACTCTATTCAATGAATGGTAGCTTTGACTCTCGCCTAAACGGGACACTGATATTAGTTTGTTCAAAACCTTGGAAATTATTTAGGATTGTATGTTTTAGTATTTTCACTTGTCATTCCTACTTGCTATATGTTTAATAAGTTATGAATTGTGTATGAATTTATATTAAACCATATTATTTTCTGTTATTAAATTGTAGTTTAATTTCGAATCTTCATTGTTGGTCTAACTTGGTTTGTTTATCTAATGAGATAAATCCCTAATGGATTTTCACCATTAGACATATATAATAGTGTTAGATCTCGAAAGATAAATATTGTATATGCGACATCTAGTTGTTCATCAATTGATGACACCTTAGACTATTATTTTTACGATATGAAACAAGAAGATTATATATAAATAAGATTACTTTGACTTTCGCTAATCGAAGCATCGTTGGATTCTTATTTAAACAACGAAATTATCCTAATTCCTCTTAGCTTATTCATTGCGAATTAGCTCAATAACATATCATTGGATGAATGGTCTATATATCATTTCATGTCATTCTATATTTTCTCTTAAGAAATTAAATGACGCATATGATTATAATCTCGAAATTCTATTCCCAATTGATATAAATCATCAATCTTAGAAATCTCCTACTTTATGGGCAAATCTAACTTAGAGTTAAATTAGTAGTGGTGGTCTAAGATAGGATTACTCATTATATTTGGTATAAATTTAAGTCTTTGACTTTAATTTTAGATTCCAAACAGAAATTTTCTTATATTTCTAATTCCAGGATACAATACAGCTACACTTTCACAAGTGTTTAATATCCATCTTCTATTAATGGATTCAAACTGTATGGAATATGAGTTTGGTATTCTGTGACCAGGATCCACTTGCACTATTCTAAGAACTCTTTGATGTAACTAAACCTAAGTAATAAAAAGACACTACCATATTTTTTTATTAATCTATGGCATTTGTATCTTGTTCATAGTGGTTTTGACAAGATCAATCTCTGCAAAGAGTTAATATGCCTATATCCACTGAAAGTAGTTCGTCTCATTCGCAGATGGATGTACATTCAGGGGTGGATATGAGTTTTTCATTGTATTCTTAAAACGATCACTCTAGATTATACCTTATGCAAAGAAATTTGAAATGTTTCAAAAATTTCATAGATTTCTAGCAATGGTTAAAACCATTAAGGTAAATGGTTAAAGATCTTGCGAACTGATAGGGGTGGAGAAATAGTTAGTAGATATGCAGTTCAAAGATCATTAATTTGTTTTTTGAATTATATCCAAACTTACCTCCCCAGAAATTTCGATTTGCATATTGATGATTAGTTACTAGTCGTTGCCTAATTCCTTCTATGGTAATACAATTTCAGAATGATATAATGGTTGTATACTTAATGTAAATCATTACTAGATTCATAGATGACCTAATCAAAATCTTAAGAAAAGCTAGAACTGTTAACCATGGTTTGTTAGCTATTCTAAGTGATTAGGGGTGGAGCATCCCATACTCAATAGATAAGAAAGTGTTTGTTCAAACAAATACTACTTTTCTAAGATAATGACTAAGTCTAAAAATAAAGTAGCAAATAAAGGAGATATTTATTTCTTGATTCCAAAAGTGTTCTATCATCTTATTTGACATATGATGATCCATTTGCCTCTGTTGTCTTGTCACAACCAAAGAGGTTAATACCATTTACTTTTCTTAGACACAATTCACGGTACCTTTGTTGGGTTTTATGCCCTAAATAAAACTCTTTACAATCTGATTAGTTATCAATATAAGAAATTTGAAGTGATTGATGTTTGCATGAATTTTACATGCTAATGGTTTAACATGTTTAATATGTTTATTACATTCATACACACAAAATCAGTTAAATCCAGATCATATGTTTATTCACAATTACAGTATCGTCAACACAGTGGAATGTGATTGTGATCATATGAATCAAAAGTTTCGGTCCCTGTTTCATCAGTGTTATTGGATTTACACTAATGTGATAATCAGCGATGATGTGTACTTACACTTGGAGTAAGTGTTATGTTCTTTCCAGGACATTAGTAAAGTATACTAGTTTCGAATGTATGGAGTATACATTGGACTGGACCGATATTGGAACTAAGTTAAGATATTACAAACTTACCGTTATACATATCTTTCCAAGTCAATATCAGTAGTTGATCTTAAGATTAAAAGAATCTAAATCCTGATATGCTTAGGCTCAACTCAGGAGTGCTATTCATGTTCTTAGATTTATTAGTTAAGCCTACTTTCGGGTCAGGGTGATACGTATATTTCGAGAACATGATAGTATGATTGAGTGGGAGTGCTGAACATAAATATGGAATCTATAGCTTCTACTGGTGCATGGAAGTTAAGTGATGATTCCCTTCGAGCTTAGCAAATAGAAGTAAATGGATGAGCTCTTGTTTAACTGACTAATTATTAGATCACTAAACACCATTTACAGGTAGCTAAGTGTTTTAAGGGGAAAAATACATTGAGGGGTGAGAACGGTAAAGAAATCCCATCTCGATGTAAATCATCTATATAGAGGATCTTTAAATCACAATAAGATTATAACAATGGTTAAATGAGATAGTATATTGGTATCGTGAAACATACAATATGCTCTATATAAGTCTGAGAGTGCAATTCTAAGTTCTAAGAGTGGATTCAACGAAGAATTAATAAGTAGGAATTTACTTGGTAAATTTGGTTCACTTATTGGAAGCTCAGCATATAGATCCATGGTCCCCATTCTAGTTGAGAACATTCTGCTTGTAAGACTCATTAATTGATTCGTGATTGATCAATTATAATTCTAAAGTTAGACTATGTCTAATTTTATGAATTTTCACTAAGCAGGGGTGAAATTGTAAGGAAAAGAGTTTTCTAGGTTTATTTATTTATAAATAGACTTTATATGTCTAATTAATAATTAAATTAAATGACAATATTATTTAATAATCTATTTTAGTTATTAAATAATTAGTTTTGGCATTTAAAAGGTTAGAATTGGGAAAGTGGCATTTTTGAGAAAATAGAGATAAAATTTGATAAAATTGCAAAATTAAGTGAGGCCCATTAACACCATATGGCCGGCCACTTAATGATGATTTTTCAAATTATTATTTTCATTATTTTAATGCCAAATAATTCTAAACCTAAACCTAGTAGTTGCCTATAAATAGAAAGTGATGACTCATTCACAACACATGCTTTTCATTAGCTTTCTGACAGAAATTTCTCTCTTCAGAAAACTGAGCCTTCCTCACTCTCTACCTTGGCCGAAATCTCTCTCTCTCTTTTCCCTTCATCTTTTTCGTGACCCTAGTGAAAGAGTAAGTGCCCACACACAGCAAGCAGTAACGCAATCATAGATTGGAAGACTGTGAAGGATCAAAGCTTGAAGAAGAAGGAGATTCGGGCTCAGATCTTGATTATACTCTGCTACAGAAAGGAATCAAGGGTTAGAGATCTGAGTCGAAGGAGACATTTATTCCGCTGCATCAATGTAAGGTTTTCTTAACTTTATATGTGTTTATTTTATCGTTTTAGAAAGTTCATATTTAGGATGTTAATAAACATACTTGTGAGTAGATCTAAGATCCTGGTAAAATAATTCCCAACAACTGGCCTCAGAGCCATGGTAATTGATTTACTTACATGTAATTTGGACTTTAAAACGATTGTTTGTATGTTCTTTGGATGGTATCATGTTGTATTGAGTGTTATTTGATGATTGATTGATGTTTGTGAAATTTTCGTGAAAAATAATTGTGATTTCGTTTCTGGAATTATTTTTATTGGATAGTATGGAAAAAATTAAGCAAGTTAGCCTTTTACAGAACTCAATTTGGATTTTATTTGAATTAGTTATGATTTTTTGAAGATTTGACAAAATCGGGGATGTGCTGATATTTTCCTGCGATCGCAGAACTGTCCGTACAGTTTCGAATTTTTTCTTATTTCTTCAATTTTTCATACTTTTTCATGGAATAAACTTCCAATTTTTTGTATGGTTTTGTATATATACTATTACTATTCCTAATTCAATTCTAATTATCATTTTGAATTAATTTAATATTTTTTTTTTAATTTAATTTAAGATATTAGTGTAATTTGAATTTGAATAGAATTAGTATTTATCTTTTTGCTTAAAAATCTATCTTATTTTTAAATTTGATTATATTTTTTTTTAAATTTAAGGTCAGATTTTTTAAGATATTTATAATATCTTTTAAGATATTTAAAAATATCTTATCTTTTAAGATATTTATAATATCTTTTAAAGATATTTAAAAATATCTTATCTTTTAAGATATTTTAAAAATATCTTATCTTTTAAGATTTTTTAATTAAATCTTTTTAGATATTTTGACCATATTTAAATTTAAAATAAGATATTTATAATCATGTAATTTTAAATAGATATAAGATATTTTGCTAACTTTTAAATTTTGTTATTTTATTTATTTAAATTAAATTTAAAATCTGAAAAGATATTTTATTTATCTTTTCTAATTTTTTATTTAATTTTTATTTTTAAAATAACATTTAATTTTTAAAAGTAGTTAGCAAATTTTTGAAATGATATTTAGGTTGGTTGAAACCTAATTTTTCAAAATGTAGGTTTAATTTTAAATATTTATTTTTTAAATAATTTCGAAATTTATATTTTTTTTATTTTCGAAAATTAATTAAATTTTTTTAATTTTTTTTTATTTTTTCGAAATTAATTAAAAATTTTTTTATTTATTTTTTCGAAATTATTTATTTAAAATTAAATAAATCCTACTTCCAACTATCCAGCTAACCTTGTTGCAGGAGTATATGTTTTTAGCTTGTGTGTAAGTTTTAAAAACCTATTATTACTTGATTGCAAATAGCCATGGTTACTTTTTGCCAGATCTAATGATCTGATGGCTCCCTTGGTCAAGTTAATAATTTGTAACAGGTAAATTTTACAATCTTCTTTCATCTGTGTATGACCTAGCAACATGATAGGATCCATCCAAAGTGTGCCTATGTGAGCCTATATGTTTATTTTGTTTTTATATAGATACATATAGGTTGTTGCTAAATAAAATGTCACACCATGATAGATTTTATTTAGGTCCATTTAGTTATTGGACCTATTCAATTAATAACAGTTATTTATTTTAAGGTTAAATTCCTCTCTTTTGGGCCTTGTGTGAGAGTTGGGTGCCATAGAAGTGGGTACGACATACTGAACCCAGCACCCCCTCACATGAACTACCCCAATTGTGAAGGTCCATTTGCCTGATTTAAATAACTGTACTAGGTTAATTATATTAGTTTGACCTAATAAAATTGAATTAGCAACATAATTAACTTTTAAAATATATGAAATTTTTTTTTTCATTTTAATATTTTAAAGTTAGTTTTAAGAAAAACACTTTTAGTTTTAGATATTATTTTTAGACAAACTATTTGTATTTTTCTTGTATTTAATTAAATATAGAATTTTAACTAACTAAGATTCTTTCTGGAGCTTATTTAATTAAATGTTCCTATTTAAGTTATAAATTAGTTGTATCAACTGATTTTTCTTAACTAACTTAAATTTGAATATTTGATTTAAATTTTAAATCAAGTTGAGGAATCTTAGGCATTAGTTATTAAAGATTCTTAAGATATTTTTTAAGTTAATATCTTTTCAAATATTAACTTGAAATGAAATATCTTAGATATTTTTTGGTTAATATCTTTTCAAATATTAACTTCAAAAGATATCTTCAAATTAAGTGGTTACAACTTAACTTGTGATATTTAATTAAATCTAGATTTGAAATTATTTAAGTTTTAGATTTTTTCTATATAACTTAAATTAGATATTTTTCAAATTTTGAAAAGATACTTAGTCAAATAAGATATTTTCTAGATAGTAATTTCTAGACTACTTATTATTTCTAATATTTAAATGGGAAAATCATACTTTGTGAAATTAATTATTTAAATAATTAATTTTGGTACAATTTTATTAAGTATATTTTTCCTAGTATTAAATAGAAATTAATAATTAAGCCTTCTCTACACTTAATTATTATTTCTTGAATTTAATACATTTAATTAAGTTGAAAAATCTAAATATCTAAGTTGATTTTCATCATGATACTTAAATATTTATTGATTTTTCATGACACTTAATTAAATAGAAAATTATTTTTAGGTTGAAATTTAATTTTTCAACTTAAATTTAAATAATTTTCAATATATATATATTTTTCTTCATTTTATTAATCAATTTCGAAATTTGCATTTTATTATGCAATATTTTCGAATTTTTTTTTTGAAAAATAGATTGAGTTGTAAATTAATTATTTATTAATTCTTGGACCAACTCAAGTCAATGATTTTTTCATTTAATTGATTAATTTAAAATATATATATTATTAGAAATTGAATTAACCAGTCAAAAGAATATCTAGATAGGTGATATTTTTGCTTGAAGTATTTCTTTTCTATTTTTATTATTTTCGAAAATTGTATAGTTTTTATACTTAATTTTCGAACTCAATAAATGTATTCTCAAAGGAAATTTTTAAGTTGCTAATTATTTATTTTAATTCAACTTAAATTAATTTCCTTAATATTTATATTTAAGATTATTACTAAGATGGAAATAATTAATTTTATTTCAATCACCATCTAAGTATAATTTTATAAATATTATATTAAATTTTTATTTTTGAATTTTAATTCTTAAATAAATTTTAATGAGATTTATTTATTAGAATAATAAAGAAAATACATTTTAAACAATGAGCTTTATTATTATTAAGATATTCGATCTCCATTGTGGGTTTTACACCGCGTTTGTTTTAGTGAGTAATCGTCCCTAATGGAGGAACGTTCATTAGAAATTTCGCACCGTTTAATCTCGCATGATAAGTGGTTTGTAAGTGTTTTATATGGTATAGATCACCCTAATGGTGGCGACCATATTTGACTTGCAAATTGCGAAACAATGGTAGAAGCTCATGAGATAGAATAGCCTTGACTCTCGCCTAAACGGGACAACGCTGGATTCTGATCTTGATCGAATAAAAGGTTGCTAGAATGTTTAACATTTTAGATGAGCTGACAACTCTATTCAATGAATGGTAGCTTTGACTCTCGCCTAAACGGGACACTGATATCAGTTTGTTGAAAACCTTGGAAATTATTTAGGATTGAATTTTTAAGTATTTTCTCATATCATTCCTACTTGCTATGTGCTTATAATTTCTGAATTGATTTTGTGTGTTAAACCATTATTAATTTCTATTTGTTGATTTCTATTATTTTGTAGTATCCTGTTTTGTCAAAATGAATCCCATGTTATCACTGTTGACTGAAAATAAGCTGAATGGATCTAACTTTAATAAATGGAATGAGAACATTAATATTGCTCTCATAGGAGAAAGTGCCTTGTTTGTTTTAACTGAGCCGTCACCTGAAATGCATGGGGACAATGCATCCAAAGCTGTGAAAGAAAAGTATGAGCGTTGGCAGAAAGCAAATGACAAAGCTCTATACTTTATGCTTTCTAGCATGGTTTACACCCTCAAAACTCGGTTTTCTAAAACTGAGAAGGCTGCTGAAGTTATGACGAAGTTAAATGAGCTATTCGGTAAGGCATCACTTCAGTCACGCTTTGACGCGACTAAGAAGTACATTAACGCACGGATGGAACCTCATCAAAACGTGCGTGATCATGTTCTCCTCATGTCCAGTTATTTCCAAGAAGCCCAGGATCATGGTGCTGAAATGGACAGTGCTACTCAAGTTAGTCTTATCTTGAATAGCCTGACTCCAGCATTTCTACCATATACATCAAATTATGTCATGAATAAGAAGGAAATTGACTTTCATGAATTAGTCAATGACCTTCAAACTTATGAAAATTTGATTGGAGGACCCAAGAAGAAAGGGAGTAAACCTCATCCTGGTAATGGTAATGGGATGATAAAACCTGAAGCAAATGTTGCCTCTGCTTCAAAACCCAAATCGAAGAAGAAGTGGAAGAACACCAAGAAGCGAACAAAAGCCATGAAAAAGGCTGTTCCTTCTAGTGATGCTACACTTAAAGGAAAGTGTTTCTACTGCAATGAGAAAGGTCATTGGAAACCCCAGTGTCCTAAACTTCTTGCAAAGAAACAAGGTATTTCCATTTATAAACTTTAAGAGTTTAGTGAATTGTTATCCAATTGGATTTACGATTCTGGACTAAACTTTGTTTATTTGTTTTCTTCTTCTGATAGGCCAAGCTACTTGAACTCAATTGAATTGATCAGAAAGCTAGACCAAGGGTGAAATCGTCCAGATGAAGATGAAGCTCTTCATTTTTGAATTAATTGTTTTAGTTTAAAGACAATTTGGATTTCAAATTTTAGTCAGGGATATTTATCCCTGTTTTTCTCATATTGTTGCAATACATTTTTTTTAATAAAGTTTTTTTTTCGAAATTCACTATTGCAATTTATGAGATTGAGCTTCATTTTATCTTCATCAATTATTACCACATTATATTTGTATGTTTGTATGTGTAAGTGATTTTATTATTGATGCAAATTCTATAATATTTACAACTCTTCATAGAGTTATATTATGTAAACATTAGAAATTATTTCTATGTTTATCAATAATTGTTAATTCTCATACAATTATTAAGAATTTGTTTAATAAAAGGATCTTATGATCTGATAGGGGTGGAGAAAAGTTAAGAAAACTATGCAGTTCAACGATCTTTTATATCTAATGAACTCTGGATAGTATTCAACTCCACATAAACTCTATCACACTAAGAGAATCATGATCTATACAACCTTTAGGGGTGGATCATAGTCTCTATATACTTAGGGGTGGAGGTTTTCCATAGTACCCTATATGTATATTCTTAGGGGTGGAGTCTATTCCACAATTCCCTATGAAACACATATCTTGTTTAAACATAGAAGTAATATAATGAGTCAGCTATTGTCAATATAAATTCTTGATCTTGATTGTATGTTCCATTTCGATTTTACTGTTGTAAGTAAAAGTTTGATACCTTTGAAAGTTCTTTGTTAAAGTTTCACACTACCTTAATTGAGTGGGAGAATTTTAAAGTTCTATACCCATCTTCATTAGGTTGATACTTGTGATAGGTACTTAAGAACACTACTGAAAAGCAAATCTAACCATTCACATGGATAGGTATAGCTTATCAGAATTATGAGAATAAGATAAAGAACTCTAGTTCAGTCCATTCGAATGACTTGAACCAAGAATTCTTAATCCTCATAAAAATTTGATGGTATCTTAATTTTGATTACTTTAATCTCTGGCATGTATTTTTCACTTCAAATACTAGTCTGCTATGTTGATGACTTAGTCTTGACTTAAAGTTTCAAGACTAATACAAAAGTCACAACTAGGTAACTCTCTAAACAATCAGAGGTTAAAAGTATTATTTAACCAGACATCTGCTATTGAGTGGGAGCTATCTGAGATGTAATCAAATAGGGAACATTAGAAGATATTCAAGAAAGATTTATGAAAGTGATCTATATGTCAGATATTAAGGAACTGTGTATCAGTTGTCCTTGTATCTCACCATCTAATTTCGATTTATATCAGATGGTGCTTACTTTGGGGGTGGAGGAATTATTGTATAATAATTCAAGCTCTACCAGAGAAGAATTATAACTTTGTGTATTCGAAATCCAAGAAAGTTATATCACTGAAGAAAAGTCTACACTGTATTATCTCAATTACATATTTTAAAATATGAGAGATATGTCTTCTGTTAATTCAGATGTACTTTTAAAACAGTAAAGATTTCAGTATCCCTTGATAAGTAAAGCATATAGTAAAGGATGTTTCATAAGTGTATTTATGAACTAGTTTCCAGAACTTTGGGTGGATTCAAATATACTACACTTGATCTGAAGATCAAGACATCAGATTGACCTATTTGCACAGTTTGTTTTATATTAGTGCAAGTTGGAGTTTGTTGGGTTTTATGCCCTAAATAAAACTCTTTACAATCTGATTAGTTATCAATATTAGAAATTTGAAGTGATTGATGTTTGCATGAATTTTACATGCTAATGGTTTAACATGTTTAATATGTTTATTACATTCATACACACAAAATCAGTTAAATCCAGATCATATGTTTATTCACAATTACAGTATCGTCAACACAGTGGAATGTGATTGTGATCATATGAATCAAAAGTTTTGGTCCCTGTTTCATCAGTGTTATTGGATTTACACTAATGTGATAATCAGCGATGATGTGTACTTACACTTGGAGTAAGTGTTATGTTCTTTCCAGGACATTAGTAAAGTATACTAGTTTCGAATGTATGGAGTATACATTGGACTGGACCGATATTGCAACTAAGTTAAGATATTACAAACTTACCGTTATACATATCTTTCCAAGTCAATATCAGTAGTTGATCTTAAGATTAAAAGAATCTAAATCCTGATATGCTTAGGCTCAACTCAGGAGTGCTATTCATGTTCTTAGATTTATTAGTTAAGCCTACTTTCGGGTCAGGGTGATACGTATATTTCGAGAACATGATAGTATGATTGAGTGGGAGTGCTGAACATAAATATGGAATCTATAGCTTCTACTGGTGTATGGAAGTTAAGTGATGATTCCCTTCGAGCTTAGTAAATAGAAGTAAATGGATGAGCTCTTGTTTAACTGACTAATTATTAGATCACTAAACACCATTTACAGGTAGCTAAGTGTTTTAAGGGGCAAAATACATTGAGGGGTGAGAACGGTAAAGAAATCCCATCTCGATGTAAATCATCTATAGAGAGGATCTTTAAATCACAATAAGATTATAACAATGGTTAAATGAGATAGTATATTGGTATCGTGAAACATACAATATGCTCTATATAAGTCTGAGAGTGCAATTCTAAAAACTAAGAGTTGATTCAACGAAGAATTAATAAGTAGGAATTTACTTGGTAAATTTGGTTCACTTATTGGAAGCTCAGCATA
The DNA here is from genome assembly GCF_029168945.1 of Cannabis sativa. Lineage (NCBI taxonomy): Eukaryota > Viridiplantae > Streptophyta > Magnoliopsida > Rosales > Cannabaceae > Cannabis > Cannabis sativa. Next base: position 49,452,888 of record NC_083607.1, on the reverse strand, counting down.
TAGATCCATGGTCCCCATTCTAGTTGAGAACATTCTGCTTGTAAGACTCATTAATTGATTCGTGATTGATCAATTATAATTCTAAAGTTAGACTATGTCTAATTTTATGAATTTTCAGTAAGCAGGGGTGAAATTGTAAGGAAAAGAGTTTTCTAGGTTTATTTATTTATTAATAGACTTTATATGTCTAATTAATAATTAAATTAAATGACAATATTATTTAATAATCTATTTTAGTTATTAAATAATTAGTTTTGGCATTTAAAAGGTTAGAATTGGAAAAGTGGCATTTTTGAGAAAATAGAGATAAAATTTGATAAAATTGCAAAATTAAGTGAGGCCCATTAACACCATATGGCCGGCCACTTAATGATGATTTTTCAAATTATTATTTTCATTATTTTAATGCCAAATAATTATAAACCTAAACCTAGTAGTTGCCTATAAATAGAAAGTGATGGCTCATTCACAACACATGCTTTTCATTAGCTTTCTCACAGAAATTTCTCTCTTCAGAAAACTGAGCCTTCCTCACTCTCTACCTTGGCCGAAATCTCTCTCTCTCTTTTCCCTTCATCTTTTTCGTGACCCTAGTGAAAGAGTAAGTGCCCACACACAGCAAGCAGTAACTCAATCATAGATTGGAAGACTGTGAAGGATCAAAGCTTGAAGAAGAAGGAGATTCGGGCTCAGATCTTGATTATACTCTGCTACAGAAAGGAATCAAGGGTTAGAGATCTGAGTGGAAGGAGACATTTATTCCGCTGCATCAATGTAAGGTTTTCTTAACTTTATATGTGTTTATTTTATCGTTTTAGAAAGTTCATATTTAGGATGTTAATAAACATACTTGTGAGTAGATCTAAGATCCTGGTAAAATAATTCCCAACAACCTTGTCGTAGTGGGAGAGGTTCTAGGAACTCACCTTCTTATGACTTGGAAGACACTAGTGATTAAAATCCACTGTGAGTTTAAACAAGTAATGGTTTGTCAAGATAAGAAACTAAAAAGAAAAGTCAATAGAACTATGGTTTAATCCATTCACATGGAGTAACCTAAATTTTTCTATTACAAGGACATAAAAGGAAATTTTGTTAATAAGTCTATTCAATGGACTTAACAAAACTACCTGTTCCTAGTATTATAGGTTTGAGTTTATCTAAACCTATGGCTTATGGTATACCTTGTAATTACTTACTCTAATGCAAGCAACTTACTTTAGTAAGATGCTGAAGCATTTTCTTTCTAATGGCAATCTATAGAAGGTTCTCGACTTCTAGGCATAGATTTTATTTATCTAAGGAAAAGTCTCAACTATTCCAGAAAAGATAAAACCATGAAAGAATTTCTTCAATCAACAGTGAGAGGTCTTAGATATGCTTTTGTATGCCTTAGACAAGACACATGCTGTTGAGTGGGAGTAATGAGTAGGTATCAGATTAATCTAGGAGAAGAACATTGGAAGACAATCAAGTAAATCTTAAGATAAAGAAGAGGAACTATATGTTAGTCTATAAGGGTGTGTTTAAAACTCTTAGACTACACCACATCAGATTTTGAAATTTGCCTTTGTGATAGAAAATCTTTCTGATAAGATGGTGATTACTTTGGGGGTGGAATAGTGATTTTGGAGAAGTGTAAAAACCTATCTGAAGTCTCTAGGTCTACCAGAAAGGGACTGAATGTTAAAGTTGCAGGAAAGGTACTTATTCAGTCTAGGGAAAGTTCTATACAACTTTGGCACCATTCCAAATTGCCTTAACTACTAGTGTTAATTTCCTGATTAACCAAAAGTAGTTGCCAAAGGTATAGAATCCAGTATCCCAAGAGAGTAGACATATAGAGAGGAATTTCACATTATGAAGGATTTTGTGATTAAGGAAGAGTAATGGTGGAGAAAAGGTTGTGTTTAATTCAACCTTTCAGATCCTATTAAGAGGAGTTTACTACTACTACACTTGATTTGTATATCAAGGTGTTGAGATTAATTGAAATGTACTTTTTGTTTTATATTAGTGCAAGTGGGAGTTTGTTGGATTTTATGTCCTAAATAAAACTCATTTCAATATAATCAGATTTACTTATTAATATAGATCAGAAATAACATTTAATGTTGCATGGTTCACATCATTTATTTCATGATTATATGTACATAATGTATGAATTCATCTGAAACCCTTTTCACATACTTGATCCTGTTTATTGTGCTATCAACATATTGGAAAGTAAACATGACTATGTGAATAAAGTTTCCTAGATTTATCAGACACAGGGTTTTACTGATATGATAATCTACAACAAAGTTTACTTGCATTTGGAGAAATGCTATGTTCTTTCCAGAGCATTGGTTAAAGTAAAGCTCAGGTTGGATGCATGGAGTATGCATCGGAAGGGACCGATATTGAACTTTGACTTAGATTTATTAAACTTACTGTAATATCTATTCAAGTCAATATCGCCTAGTTGATCCTAGATCTAATGATCTTAATCATGTTATGATTAGGCTCAATCTCAAGAGGCTATTCGTGTTCTTTGATTTGTTAGTTAAGCCTACTTTTGGGTCAGGGTGATACGTACATTTTGGGAACACGGTAGCGCAATTGAGTGGGAGCGCTAACATAAACATGGAATCTATAGCTTCTATCTGGCGAATAGTAAGTAAAGGATGATCTCCTTTGAGCTTGACCAAACGACGAATAGTAAGTAAAGGATGATCTCCTTCGAGCTTGACCAAACGAAAATAAATGGTGGAGATCTCATTTCACATAAGCTGAAATATCATTTATACGGGGTTAAGTGTTTTAAGGATTAAATACACTGTAGGGTGTAACAGTAATCTAATCCCTTTACAGTGTAGATCATTCATATAGAGGATCACTGATCAAATTAGGATTATAACAATGGATAACTTATGATGTGTCTATACGGTGGAACATATAGAGCTTTCTATATACTGAGAGTGCAATTCTAAGTTCTATGCGTGGATTCAACGAAGAATTAATAAGTCAGTGAATTTAGGTTATAAATTCTTGATCTACTTATTGGAAGCTCGGTTATATAGACCCATGGTCCCCCCACTAGTTGAGATAATATTGCTTGTAAGACTCATATAATTGGTTTTGATTAATCAATTATAATTCTCAAATTAGACTACGTCTATTTGTGAATTTTTCACTAAGTAAGGGCGAAATTGTAAAGAAAGAGTTTTAGGGGCATATTTGGTAATTATGATACTTTGTATGGTTCAATTAATAAATATGATAAATGATAATATTATTTAATAATTATTTATAGTTATTAAATAGTTAGAATTGGCATTTAAATGGTTGAATTTGAAAATTGGCGTTTTTGAGAAAATTAGATGCAGAAAAGATAAAACTGCAAAATTGCAAAAAGTGAGGCCCATATCCACATTGCATGGCCGGCCACTTTTGTAGGGTTTTCCCTCTGATATTTTCATTATTTTAATGCCAAATAATTCAAACCTAACCCTAGTGGAATGCTTTAAATAGATAGTGAAGGCTTCAGGAAAAACACACTTTTCTTCTGACTTTTCATTCAGAAAAAACTGAGCCTCTCTCTCTCCCTATCTTTGGCCGACCACTCCCTCTCTCTCTTCTTCCTAAAGATTTCGAAATTCTTAGTGTTAGAGTAGCGCCCACACACAGCAAGTGATACCTCAATCATAGTGAGGAAGATCGTGAAGAAAGACTTTCAGCAAGAAAGAGTTTCAACATTAAAGAAGGAGAGAAAAAGATCCAGGTTCAGGTATTGATAATGCTCTGCTACAGAAAGGAATCAAGGGCTAGATATCTGAACGGAAGGAGACATTTAATTCCGCTGCACCCAATGTAAGGTTTCTAATACTTTATATGTATTTATTTCATCATTTTAGAAAGTTCATATTTGGGGTGTTAATCAACATACTTGTGAGTAGATTTAAGATCCTGGTAAAATAATTTCCAACATCCTTTTCAACAAAAGCGCCTCCTGCGGCTTACGATGTCAGTTAGGCAAACTTGGCCTAGTGTACCAAGCATATAGTATGGACTATCCAATCACTCTTGTACTATACCAACGAGTTTCGAACATTCTGTTTCACCTCTCTACAATTGCACGTGGTAGTTGCCTTTCTAGCATCTTTGAACTTAACTCGAAGCAACAATCATTGTCTCCTCTCTAGGATGTCCAGTATTCCCATGAAGAAAAGCAACCCAGTCTCAACTCCATCTCAGTCTACTAATCCCCTTTAAAAGACTAACTGGCTCAACGACATCTTGTTCCAACATTCGTACCATCTCGATCTGTCCACACGCCTACATCCTCTCTAGGGTAGGCCAACTAGGTTCACCTCCCACTGAGATGAGCTTGGCTCTAATACCAACTGCCACGGGCTCACTTTTTCAAGAAGTGGAACACCCGTGCGGGACCTTGACTTCTCTAAGCCAAGGTCAGCCTTCCAACAATCCGAGTAGCAACGAGCTCATTTTTTGCTTGACTGTGTGCCTCATGCACACTTCCGTCTCTCGAACAACTCCCGCCAAGTCATGCTCGCAAGCATCCATGAGTGCATCCATGCATCGAGGTTCTCTAGCCAAGATACTTGCACTGTCCTTAGGTTCCCACTCTGATAAGGCAAATCCCAACACCAACGCTCACCTTGTCACTCGTGACCAAGGTAGCATGTGTGGCAAGATGCCAACACCAAGTCAACGTGCCAACGCTTCTATCATGTCCCATTCGATGCTGTCTGTACAGTCTCCCTCGTCGTCCAAGGACTCCCATACGTCGATGGAAAAATCCTCAAGGTGTCATGCCTCCACGCATATTGGCAGGCCCTCCAGACAAGCCACCGAACTAGTAGCATACGTTAGACCACTGTCTCTTTCCAACATGGTGCATTCGTCCCATGCGCGTATGCAAACTAGCCCCGAAATGACTACTCGTGTCATCTCATGTTGAGACTCGTGGCCAAGGTGCACCATAATGTCTCTTAGAAGTTTAAGCCACATCCCGTGCAAGCGTCATACCGGCAAGTCAATGAAAACAGACCCATTAACCTTTGGCAGCTTCTTAAATGCACTACCGGGTCAACCCGATAATGTCCATGAGTACTCCAACTCATGGAGACATATGAGTCCCCTCGTGGTCCTCATATGGCTGTCGTACTAGCCCTTCTAACTAGTAGTAGCTCACTTAGCACCAAGGTGCCAGGGGGTGGTGGAGAGCTGACACCAGGGTACCCCCTTAAAGAGAATCTGAGCTTTTGCCCTTTTACCAAGAACATACATGATTTTTGGCTCTCTAGACATATGGCCGAACCATATACCAAATCACATAGTTTCGCCAATCCGATTGCACCATCGTATTGGTAGACCCAAATAAATGGCGAATACCAAGTCCCGTCCCAATCCGGACAATATTGAAGATATTTATGAAAATGCCATTGCCGTGCAAACTAAGAATCAACATGCCACCCGCATGCACCTCAACATGCGCCACCACTTGACCACTACTTGGACAACTTGTGGGCATAACTTAGCTTGTAATTAACATGCTATCATGGCATGCACGTTACACCCAGCTTTCAGACAAGAATTTTCTGAGCTCAGCGCACGTACAAGTCTTCTTGTCCAAGCACCTGCGCGCGCATGGTGTCACTCGATGACACCCTATGGACCCGAATATTCAAACTACCATAACTCTCTCATTTTTTATCGAAATTGAGTTCCGTAAAAACAAAAGTTGCTTAAATTTTCATAAGGAATCCAAATAGAATGTTTTCATGGAAAATTTTCGTAAATCATATACATTCATCAAATAACACATAAATTAATATGAACACATCCAAATCAACATAATAAACAATATTCATCGTTTTATATTTATATTACATGAAAGTAAATCATTACTATTAACGCATATTTTTGTTAACTATATTTGAGTCTAAGTAGTGATAAACTTGCATAGAAATTACGAACGACAAAGAAAAGATAAGAACACAAAGGTTTTTACGTGGTTTTTCCGTTAAAATTTTGCATAGTCCATGAGTCAATCTTATTAGATTTCTGATATAGCTCTTAGGCCTTTTCTCTAGTGATTTTATTTTGTCCTTTTTTCAGTATAACTTGCTCCTATTTATAATTACATCATAAGGCAGTTAATTACATAGTTGACTGATAACTTACAACAATTATCCCCTGAAATCATGGGGTTTGATTACATACCATGTAAAATAAATGTGGTTAATATTTTAAAATCACACAACTGTGATGGGTCCACTTTTACTGGGTCAATATAAATGTGTATTAAATATGTTGTAAATCGTAATGTTTAGAGATGTCTCGATGGGAACACAACAACAATAACCTTTGTAGCGAGCTGGAGCTTTTCCCATGTCTTTTCAAGGTTGATAATGTAAGCCTCGTCGTTCATGCGCTTGAAGATATTATGCTCCATCTAAAAATTGCAGTTCTTGGTCACATGGTGTACCTCAGCAGTCAACATCATTTGCGTGCCAACTTCAATTTGAGAGAGAGCTGACTCGATGGGGCCACAAACCCCACTGAAAGGTGTCTGGAGCTTGTTGGTGAAGGTATCATGGGCGCGCCTTCCTATAGCGAGATGGGTGCCTCGCTATTTGTTGTTTGGATTTACCCGATTGTTATACTTAGTTTGTATAATATGTATTATACACTAAGTGTCTTTCCAGTTATCATGTCTCATCTCCTAATGCGTAATAAGGTTGATGCCTCGCCTTGTACATCTAACGATGTATAGTTTCTCGTTAATGTACGAGGCAACAATTGGTATATCTTTATCTCTAATATGACCTTACGGTCAGTAAGTTGTAAAAAAACTCTGTCAATTCTACATTAATGAGTTATTTCATTTCAAATATAATTATCATTACATTTGTTGGTTCGTATTCTTTCCAGTTTGACACGTGTCCTCCTTTAAAACGACAATTGAATTTCAGGTATAACAATTGCCTGTTAAAAAGTTCTTTTTAATAAAAAAGTATTTTTTAAATGATTATAAAGAGTATTTTTGTCATAACCTCTTTTTTCAAAATTACACATGTCCTTGATTTTGACGGCTTCATGGTTTTGAGGGTCATTATTAGCATTAATGACCCACCCTTTCCACTTCTTCTCACTCCCAGCCGTTAGATCTTCCATCTTGTGACCTTACTGTGACTGGGCTCAAAGTATAAAATGGTAAGAACCTATTTTCCTCCATTTTCATCTTTGATATTCTTCTTGTGACTTTTTTCAAACCCGCCTTTTAATTTCACACAGTAAGTACCTCATTCTTCGTTTGATTTTACTCGAGTGATGATCTGCCTTAGGCTTCATTACTTCATTTAATTCAACATCTAAGGTTCATATACATTTTTTTTTGTTTGGCATAGTTTATGCTAGCTATATTTCATAAACCCCTAGTTTGGTAAACTTCATCTAGAAATTGGGATTGTCCTTCTTCCGTGGAGATGTCCCATTCTGGTTCAGAAATTTATCGTCCAAAATTTATAGCACCAAAATATACCAAACATCTGTTATTCCCATACAAATCCAAAAATTCAAAACCTTAGTCCAAATTAGAAGTGAATAATTCCAGGATTGAAGATCATCTGATTAAATCAAGCCAAGAAGAAACTTCTAGTCGTTATAGGCGATTCTTACAAGAGATTTTTGAAGGCAAGCATTATTCTTTGCGAATAGTGGCCTGGTCTAAACCCACTTTTTTAATTTCTACTCCATTTGCAAATCCAATGTCACTGTTGCTCACTGATTTTTTTACTTTTGTCTCCGTAAGAATGGACGTAGATTTTAAGAGCATGTTCAAAAGTTTATCCAAGAAAAGGCCTTTAATCCAAGTTTTTAAGGCTTTTTATCTCGGTTTTCGCTAAAATAAAAATCGGAATATATGCTAATGGGATAAAAGGTATTTAAGAAAATGGAATAAAAAGTACCCCTTTTATCCTGATTTTTTGAAAAAAGTGGGAGAAAATGGTACTTTTTATGAAAAAACTAGGATAAATATATCCTTTTATCCCACTTTTTCTACAAAAACCGCTATAAAAACTCTTATTTTTTAATACATACATATTCTGCCTATATTATATGTATATTAATACTGCCTATATAATATGTATATTTCACATATATATACAGTTTTTTTTTTTTGAAAGCAAATAAAATTTATTGCTCCAACGAAATTCTTTATAAATGGTAATTAAAATATTTTTCATATACATTCATACCACTATAATTTTATATATACAAACATCAACACATAATTAATACTATAAATCTTCCAAGTTACAAAAATAAAGAAAATGCACAATATTCCTCCCATGAGCTATCTTTTTTTCCTCACTTTCCTATACTTGTTACTTTATCCTGAAAAATTGAAAGTTATTAATATATTGTAAGTGACAACATGAAAAGAAATAATTTCAATAATAACACATTCAAACAATAGTGTGTAAGGAATAAAATCAATAAACTAACATGAGAAGATTTAATATCAATTGTTGTTCTTACTTCATAATCCTTATAACACAAACAGAAAAGAAAAAAAAAAAGAAAAAATGTCATTGGTAATTTAGTTTATAAAAAACTTTTGTTATTACAAAATAATCTATTGAACCTAATTTCTCTTCTAAAAACCAAAACTTCTAGGTAAATAACTAAAGAAAAATAACAATACAATAAGCAATGTGCACAATATATGTAAATTAACAACCACCTAAGAATGATTATAATTGACTTATGCAAATGAACAACCACAACTAATTCATGTAATAACAATTCAAAGAAAACATCAAACTAGTATTAACTATATAGAGCCTTTCTCAAACATGATTTATTGAGGATTAATAAAACTATATGAAGATTATAAACAGAGATGATTACTCTTCGGGAATTGAAGACTAAAAAGAAAAAGCAATACAAAGATTAATAAAACTAGCAGTGGTACTTCACTATTTTTTTCTTCTATTTTTTTAGGTGAACTAAAGAGAATATAAATATTTTTATTCAATTAAAACTAAGTAAAGACCATACACTAATATAGAAAATTATGGACAAGAAAATATGCAAATGTGATTCTTTAGAAAAATAGGCATGTTGTGCCACAAGAGAGGCATATAAAGATTAATGAAACTAGTATTGGGATTGTAATATTTATTTTATTTGTTTGTCTTCCCTTGAGGAAAAATAAAGACAATATTAACATATTTGTTCATGAGACATGTAAAGACAAACCCTTTCAATATGTTAAAGAAGTTATAAAATCTCTCTGTCTAACATTTCAAGTTCAAACTTGTTTTTTTTTCTTTTGTTGAAATGTCAAGTTCAAACTTGTTGTTTTTGGGGATTCGAAAATTTTTTTGACACTGATTTAATGATAGAAGTTTTCACCTTATTTAGCACCCCCATACACTATTTTCACACACAAAACAAATAACGAAAAAACAGTCGCTCAACTTGCACAAGCAACATCACAGAAAAAAAATATAAAAATCAAATAAAAACTATGTTGAACATCGGAATCGACATAGAAAAAACTTGGAACCAAGATATAATCCCTAACTTTCAGCAAAAAATAAAAAAAAATGATATAATCTCAAATTAGTAACTATATTAGGCTTCAAAATTCAAAAATTGAGAGTAGTATGTATGAATGAACACTAAAGCACAATCATGAATCAACAACCTTGATGGTTCTTAAACTCCTCTTTTTTTTCACACAAAAAACAACAATGTTGATTAACATTATAAATGTGAACCAAACCCAAGAAAATAAAACATATTACTACTTTTAATGAATTCAATAACCATACTTTATTTCAAATCATTTAATACTCTAAAATCATGCTCACTTGTCAATAAAAATCCAAAAACCTATACATATGCAACTAAAGGGAAAAAGGTTGTTATTGAGCTAACCTTGTGGCTTGCCCTTGACACCAACCACTCCGCAACAAAAAAGAGAAAGACAATGGTTGCAGCTTATATAGTCCCTAATAGCAATTGTTCCAATTACTGTCAATTATATATATATATATATTGAGTTCTAGTTAAGGAATATATATAACACTTTAAACTTAATTATTTTACAATAACCTTAATTATATATTTACTTATCTATATGTATATATAGGTACCTTCAAGAATAGCAAGAATATTGATATTGAGCCTAAGATTCCAAAAGGAAATAATAGCTTTGAGACAAATAGGGAAATTTTCAATGGCAACATCCCCAAAGATCCACAACAAAAGGAATATGGCCATAATATAGTTCAATCAGCCCATTTCTTGTCCTTGCTCTTATTTAAAAAACCATAACCTTCCAATCATCAATCCGAAAAAAAAAAAATAGAATTTCTGTAGTGAACAATAAAAGGAACTTTCAAGGTAAAGGAAACAAAACAAGTAGGCAAACACCAAGCATGCATGAATTACTCCTACTACATTTTATATAAATCCACACCTCACCACTAAAAGTTTCAATTAAAATTTCCCATATCAGAATGGCTTACCATAGTTCCAAGAAGAGTCTCGCTGAATCTTCGAATTTTAAGGTTTTTTGGTAACTATGTAATGATCACTTTCACCATTGATCATTGGAATTGAATATGCGATCCTATGATTATCATTCACTCTCTTTCCTTCTATTCTATTTCTTCTACAATAATTACAGAAAAAAAATAACCTGAGAAGAAAATAATAAAAAATCTTAAAATGGATTAAACATGACCTTAAACATTATTAACTTTGAAAATTAATCAACGTAAACTGTAGCCCAACTAGTAAAGAAAGACCATAAGCAATCTACTCTTTCTCTATATGTATAAAGCCAATAATTTTAAAAACTAGTAATGTAATATCCCAGAAAATAAATAATATTTAAATGGACATATTTTATTAAATATGTAATTACTTGGAAAATGAAGTAGGATTATGATCTTACTTAGGTAAATTGTTGAGAAATTATTTAATGAAATACGTTATTTTTGGACCCGGCAATTGTGGAAATTTAGCTATGTGGTTAGTAATGTCACGACATTAAATGAAAGAATTATTTTGAGGATATCCCGGATTAAGTTAGAATTTTATTAGAATGTCGGATTGGGGAATTAGTAAAATTACAAAAATGCCCCTAAGGTTTTTTTTTAAAAAAAAATTATGCAAGGGGGGTAGATTAGCAAATTCAATGGAACCCTTTTTTTCTTTTTGACTTTTCTTTCATTTTTTTTAAGCTGCCTATTATTTTTTTTTTTTTAAAAAAAAAAAGAAAGAAAACCCTTATTTAAAGAGTTTCCTTCCAAGGCAAGAAAATATTTTCAAAAAAATCAACACCAAGCTTCTCTTCTTCTTCTCCTTCTGCCGAGCCCTAGGAGCAGCTTGGAACCAGGTGAAACTCATTTTATTTCATCCACTCTTGAGCTAATCTAAGCCCTAGAAGCTAGCTAAGTGAAGGTATGATTTTCTACTCTTCTCTTGATTGGTTTTCTTGAGTTTAGTATAGGTTTTGGTGAAGGTTTTCAATGAATTCTGAGCTGGGGTATAAACTGAGGGTAAGGTAGGTTCTTAGGGTTGAATTTGAACTTGTTTGAATGAAAATTGAGTGAGGTTAATGGCTGGTTGAAATTGGATATGGTTGTTGAGAGAAAATTTAGTTTTTCTTAACTTTGAAGTGTGATTTTGAGCTAATTGATATATTGTATTGAAATGGTTGTTTGGTTATGTTATAATTGCCATAATATACTATTCTGGAAAGTTTGGTTAGGTTTGGTGGAGCTTTGATTGGTTTTTGGGGTGAAAAACCAGAAATCACCATGGCTGCCAGGAAAAAAAGGCAGGCCGTTTTTCTGGGTGTCTGAAAAACGGCCGACCGTTTTTCCTAGGAAAGGGGGGATTTTGGGTTTTTCTCCTCAAGTCCGATCTGTTTCGGGGTGTCTTTCGGAGTGGAATTCAGGGTGTTTTAGAGATGGTTAAGCTAGTTGATCTGGGGGAAAGTATGGTGTGTTCGATTGTGAGAATAGTTGATTATCAGAAATTTGATTAAGGTTTTCATTTGAGTTTTAATTGTTGTGACATAGGACCGGAATTGCTTAGCTTGTTTTCCACTCAAGTCGGCCCGTACTCTTGATTTCTGAACCAAGGTAAGAAAAGTGGTAAGCACCGTATGTGGTTAAAGATTAATGTTTGAATGGAAGTGGCCTTGATTATTATCAAGACTTTGATTAAATATTTAGTAAGCCTAGGTTATGACCTAGGGTTGGAAACGGTTATTACCGTTACGAGTAATTACTCTTGAAACCGCGGTTAGATTTCTTACTTATCGTTTGCTTTATCGGGCAACGATAGTGACATATTCAGCTCGTGGTTAACGAGTGGTAAAAAGGGGTACTTTATAAAGTACCAAGATTGTGTAATGTGAATGCGTAATGTGTAAAGGAATACTTTATGATATTGTATAATGAGTAAACATATTGGTATGAGATTAAATTGATAATCATTTTCAGTTAACGTTTTGGTTACTTTTCTTACTGAGTCTCTGTGACTCACGGGTGCTTTGTGTTGCATGTAAAGGAAAGGCAAAAGTTGAGCAACCATGAGTTTGTTGTCGCAGCAGCAATGTACATACCAGCCGCAGTGTCACGGCCCAGTAAACAGGATGCTCTATTTTGATTGTATTTTGGAAGTATAAAGTTTATGTTGTAAAATACTTTGAAACCAGTTTGTGAATATTTTGAAAACAGGGGAACCCCGTAGTCCATATTACTTATCTTTTGTTAAACAGTTTAAAAGTTGAATTTTAATTATCAAAATTTAATTACCCACACTTTTAGTATAATTACATATTATATAAATATCAGTATTTTATTAAATTGCACACACGTGGCGTCCCTATTGGACAGGGCGTTACAGCATGGTATCAGAGCGCCAAGGTTTTTAGATCCTGAAGACTGGTTTGATATGTACATTGGCTGCAAGGACCTGATCGACTCATGGTTTAGTAAGCTTTAAGTTAAAAGATAGTTTGTTAATTTTCTGATTACCTGATTATTTGAATTATGTTGATATCGTAATGGTGTGGGTAGAATAATACATGGAAATACTTATCAGTATTGCTATTACATGGAATGTGATCGCAAGTGTATAGTTATGCACCCGAGGCGGACTGGTAGGGGTACCCGCGAGCTAGCTGGGCTCGGGGCTGCCGGTGAGGGTGAGAACCCTTTACCACCACCTAACTGGGAAGAGTTATATGCTGCAATGCAAGAAACTATTCGGCGGCAGGATGAGAAAATCAGAGAACTAAGAGAGCAGCGAGCTCAGCCTGCTCTAAACCTTAATCCTAATCCTCTGGCACCTCTGGTAGTGCCACCGGATGCAGGGAATCGTTTGGAACCATTATATGAGCGGTTCAGGAAGCAGAACCCGCCAGTGTTTGAGGGTGGTGCTGATCCACTCAAGGCGGAGCAATGGATGAGTATGATAACATCCATTTTTGATTTTATGCGAGTTGAAGATAATGACCGGGTCAGGTGTGCTACTTATATGCTACGAGATGATGCCCGTATTTGGTGGGAGATTGTATCTCAGGGCCATGATCTGAATAACATGACCTGGGAAGCCTTCCAGGCCTTATTTTATGAGAAGTATTATAATGAGTCTATTCGGGCAGCAAAGGCAGAAGAGTTTATACGGTTAACTCAGGGTAGTATGACTGTGACGGAGTATGCCACTAAGTTTGATCGACTGCCAAAGTTTGCCTCAGATGAGGTGGCTACTGAAGCTGCTAGGAAAGCAAAGTTCATTCGAGGGCTGGATGAACACATCGCCCGGGATGTGATTGTTGCTTCTAAACAACCGGGGGTTGCCCGTACTTATGCTCAAATAGTTGAGTTGGCCTTAGTTTCTGAGGGTGCAGAAGCTCAGATACGAAAGAAAAATATTGCCAGAAGAGATTCATGGAAGCAAACATTAGGTGCTGGTTCGGGTAGGGGTACTGATCCCGGTGACCGCAAGAAAAGACCTAGTGAATCATCAGCAGCAGGCCCAAATAAAAGATTCCAGGGTAACCAAGGTTTCCGTCATGGTGGAAACGAAAACTGGCGGACTTTTCCTGAATGTTCGAGATGTAAAAGGCATCACCTGGGCGAGTGTCAGGCCAGGGCCTGTTTCCACTGTGGAATGGTGGGTCACATGAAGAGAAATTGTCCACAATTTCTACGACTAGAGCAAAAGAAGGATGATACACCCACTCCTGCCCGAGTGTTTGCCCTGACTCAAGCTGAGGCTGATGCTGGTCCTTCCACTGTGACAGTCGCCGCTTCGTTGCCGGTACTTTATTGACTGTTCTAATTGATTCTGGTGCGACGCATTCTTATATTTCAAGTAGAATAATTGAGAAGTTGAATAGACCTAGTGATGTGCTTTCTAGAGGTTTTGGAACCTTGTTGCCTACTGGGGAGTTGGTTATCTCCAGCAGGTGGGTTCGATCCCTTCCAGTATTGGTGGAAGGAAGAGAGTTATCAGTTGATCTGATAGAATTGAGTCTGGGGGATTTTGATGTTATTTTGGTGATGGATTGGCTTGCTAAATACAACGCCACCATTGATTGTAAAAGAAAGATGGTAACTTTTCAGCCTGAGGGCGAGGACCCCTTTGTATTTGTGGGTAAGATGCAGGGATCTCGGATTCCCTTAATTTCAGCCCTTAAGGCAAGAGATTTGTTGTGTGAGGGGTGCATTGGTTTCTTAGCAAGTGTTGTGGATATTACCAGGGAACCACTAGCGGGACCTGAGCATGTCCCAGTGGTTCGAGAATTTCTGGATGTTTTTCCAGAAGAGTTACCGGGGTTACCGCCAAAACGTGAAATTGATTTTGAGATTGATCTAATACTGTGTGCCGAACTCCGTATCGAAAGCTCCCTACAGGATGGCACCTGCGGAGCTGAAAGAGTTAAAAGTTCAATTACAGGGGATGATGGATTTAAAATTTACTAGACCTAGCACTTCACCTTGGGGTGCACCAGTTTTGTTCGTGAAAAAGAAAGATGGAACTTTACGAATGTGCATAGATTATCGGGAGTTAAACAAGTTGACAGTGAAGAATAAGTATCCTTTGCCAAGAATAGATGATTTATTTGATCACCAAGTAGGAAAGACTGTCTTTTCCAAGATTGATCTTCGGTCTGGTTATTACCAACTGAGGATTCGGGAGGAGGATATTCCCAAGACAGCTTTCCGGACCCGGTATGGCCATTACGAATTCCTGGTAATGTCCTTCGGATTAACAAATGCCCCAGCAGCATTTATGGACCTGATGAACCGAGTGTTCAAAGACTTTCTGGATGATTTTGTTATTGTCTTTATTGATGACATTCTAATTTATTCAGACTCAGAAGAGACTCACGAAAGACATCTTCGAATGGTATTACAACGTGTCAGGGAACATAAGTTGTATGCCAAGTTTAAGAAATGTGAATTTTGGTTACCTCAGGTGAGTTTCTTGGGCCATGTGGTGAGTAAAGATGGTATTTTAGTAGACCCAGTAAAGATCGAAGCAGTACGTGACTGGCCTCGACCTAAGTCAGCAACCGAAGTTAGAAGTTTCCTACGGTTAGCAGGGTATTATCGAAGATTTGTTGAAGGCTTTGCAAAGATTTCTACGCCTTTAACTGAATTGACCCGAAAGAATTGTAAGTTTGTTTGGACTGACAAGTGTGAAGGTAGTTTCCAGGAATTGAAGCAAAGGTTGATTACCGCTCCTGTGTTAACTTTACCAAAAAGTGATGAAAAGTTTGTGATTTATTGTGATGCATCCAAACAAGGGTTAGGTTGTGTTCTTATGCAGTCATGGAAAGTGATTGCTTATGCATCCAGGCAATTGAAGGAATATGAATAACGGTATCCTACCCATGATATTGAATTGGCAGCAGTTGTCTTTGCACTAAAAGTTTGGCGTCACTATCTGTACGGTGAGAAGTGTGAAATTTATACAGATCACAAAAGCCTCAAGTACTTTTTCACTCAGAAGGATTTAAATATGAGGCAACGACGATGGTTAGAACTGGTCAAAGATTATGACTGCGAGATTCTCTACCACCCTGGTAAAGCAAATGTGGTAGCGGATGCTCTAAGTCGGAAAGGACCAGGGCAAGTTTGTGAACTAAAGGAAATCTCAGCAAAGTTGGCTAAGGATATGACGAGAGCGGGAATTGAATTGGTAATTAGAAAACTTGCTAATATCACCATACAGTCTGATCTATTGGAAAGAATTAGAGTAGCCCACTACTACAAAATTCACTATTCACGTCAGTTTTTAAGTGTCACTTAAAGAATTTACGTCGGTTTATAAAACCGACGTATATACCGTAGACGCAAATAGTTTTTTATTAGCGTCATTTTCAAAACGACGCAAAAAAACATTTTCGACATTTATAAACCGACGCTAAATACTTAGTTTTCTGTTTTATTTTTAGCGTCGGTTAAAAAATGACGCTAAATGTTTCATGGCATTTTAAAACTGTCACAAAAAATTTATTCCGTCTGTTTTAAAATGCCATATCGATTCTATTAACTAATCACATAATACCAAAATTGCATTCTACATCTTGAAAACCTTAAAATCAAAGATAATGAGCTAATAAAAAATTAGATTAAGCAAATTATTTAGTTTATATTCAGTTATTTCTGTTTCTTTTTTGTTTGAGCTCTTTTCACAATCATAATTCTCATATTCAAAAAATTTACATGTATCAAGGGATCCAAAAGGATATGGAAAAGTATCACCAAGGTTATGATCAAAATACTTTAGCTATTAGACAAAGCAACAATTGACTTTTCTCTTTGTCAAGACTCGTGGTTGTAGTTAAAGATGGCTAATTCAATTTTATATGTATATACCATGGTTTGATTAATACAAGAAGCTCTAAATCTTTTGTGGAGGGATATCAAACAAACCTCTAAGGCTTCATCTAGTAATTGCTTAAAACTCTCTATTGCAGCCTTCTGAGCATCTCTTTTTTCCTTGCGTTCCTCCTCCACACGTGTTTTACAAAGTGCTTAAACAAGGATCTCCTAGTGGAGTAGCTTGGAATAGCCTGCAATGAGACCCAAAATCAGTCTCCCTCATTTTATAAATTATAAGATGTCAATTTTAAAATAAAACTTAGAAACACTATCAGGAAGAAAATAAAGAATGGAAAAATATTCACTTGGTGGGTGGGAGCTAATAAGTAATAATTAACTATATACTAGACTAACAAACATCAAAGTTGAAAAACAGTTATGACTTCATGTTATTTTAGTTCCTCTTAATTATCAGACAGTGCATTATATATTTTAGTCTATGGGCACCTAAAGTGCAAAAGCTGCTAGTACTGCCTTCTAGTTTTTTTTAACTAATATCGCCTAAGCTACAACATTTTGAGACCAAGAAGGAATAACAATTACTACATGATTGACTATTTGAGCAATTCAGAAAGCACATTGTAATATTTTAGTTCAGCAAACCTTAAATCGCGGATCAAAAACAATCTTCGGAAGTTCCTTCTCCCATTTTGAGAATGGTACCACGTCTCGTAACCTCGTTTGGAATCTGCCAGCTACTTACCTGATTGTGGAAAAAACATCAAACAAATTAGTATTGAGGCTTACCAACAAATTATCTCTACAGTGATACTATAACAAAAGTAAACACTTTACACTGTTAAAGGTTTAGCAAGAAGAAAACTGTGACAAACCATCCACCATTTTTCTGTAACCAAAAAATAAAATCTATTGTTACCCAATGCTTCTTCCTAATATAAATTTCTCATTTATCATCAGACTTACTAGACAAAGTAGTGAAACTCTAATTCCCCATGACAAAGAGCATAGTACTTCGCAAAATGCAAAATTTTGGTCAATTGATCTTGTTTTTAGTAATGGCATCAAAGACAACAGATGAAGTAGTAGTAGATTTATGAAAAGAATGACAAAAGACAGTCTTCAAAGGTTTAACAAAATAAGACAAAAATTACCTATAGAAACTAATGCTGAGACCCGAATAAAAAGACTAAAACTATCACCAACTAACAATAAACCTAAAACAATCCTAGTTAACTAGATAATATGAATCATATTCATAAATATTAATTACCCAAACATCTTATTCCACTGTCCACATAACCAAGTGCTATAATTTCCAAAATGCATCTCTCATTATGCTTTCTTTCTTTCCTTTTTTTTTATGCTTTCTTTCAGTTGGAAATTCAGTATTTTTTTGGCACAACTTTTGTTTTCATAACTCTCTATGGCTTCTTTTCTTTAATTTGTTTATGAAGATGTCAAATCTCATTTCTCTCTCTCTTTTTTTTTTCCAGTACTGAATTAAAAAATAGTGAACCAAAGAAATTGAAAGGAGAAGAATATATAAAAAAGGAAGACCATAATAATTAATAAAAACTTTAAGCGACCCCTCTGGGCTACCTTAGTTTTATTGTTGTAATGGTATTGCTCACTCCCCAAGCTTGTTGCTGGCTTTTAACAAAGCAATATTGTCAATCTCAATCTCAAATAGACTACATTCTTAAAATTGAGCTATATATGGAACATTAGAATATTGGAGTAAATCATGTCAAAACCGATTGTACAAAATCTGTGGAAATAAGACACAAGCCCTATTCACTAAAATGGTTATAAATAATAAAAAATCCAAATCTAAAATATGCACCTTACTGCTTCTTCTGCAGAGTATGACTCGGCCAATACATCATCAACCACTTCTAGTCTTCTGCTTTCATTCCACAATTGCCATGCCTACCAAACAAACATGTCTAACCAATCAAGAAGAACATTTGAAAAATGAACTGATAAAATAGTAAATTAGGAGTTGCGACTATAAACTCACATAATCGACAAGGCTTAGCTCCTTCTCATAATAGTAGAAGCTAGAGTTCTTCTTCCCACTGATTATCTCTAATAGCAGCATCCCATAGCTAATATTTATTTCAGTATTTCAATGAGACAGCAATGACATTGCAAGTCCACTTAAGTTGGTAATATTTAACTTCCATCCATCCTGAGAATAATCTTATAAATCCTATACGATTGGAATAAGGCCTGTAATGGTTCCACAATTTCATGAACACTTCTTTAAACTTACATTTCCAAAGACAAAGATGATAAGAATCAAAGCTTACCCAAATACTTGTAGAATCTATTCATTGTACAATTACTTTGTAAATAAATAAAATAAAAATGAAGATGGCTCTAATTTCATTTAATCATCTCATCACTTGTAAAGCAACAAAAAACCTTCTCTGGACATCACCTTCCACCCACCTTCAAAGCAATGCTTAACAAAATTATCAATACCAATGTCTAGTGATCATTGAATTACAATATAAAATACTAAGTTGAGAAAAACATATTGAAATGAAATGTTTGTTATCATATAACTGAAGAAGAACCACAAATATTGAGTTGATGTTTTGAACAGCCACAAATGACAAGATTTACCAGTGCTCACTCAATATTCTTGTAGCAGAGTTTAGAGGCCAACTGCTGCCTCGATGCAGCAACTGATAATTGTTCCTTTGAAAAATCAAGACCAGTCACCTTCATATTATATTGTGACACAATCAAACATGATCAGTTCACATTATAATAATAATAATATGAATTCATAACACTAACCACATAGAGAACGGATAGAGAACCTACATTACATTTTTATGTTAATTAATTTATATTTAACAAATTAAAATTATAAAAATTAATTAAAATAATTAATCTTCACAAAGTCTAAATTAAATTTTAGTAAAGCAGAGACACTATTCTGTTGTTGTAAGAGAAAGAAGCAACCTTGCCACTGAACCCAACTTTCTCAGACAATAGGAAAGCCAAGTCTCCACTCCCACAACACAAATCTAAAACACAATCTTCCAGTTTTGCTCTGTTCCATAAATCAATACATTAAATTAAACATAAATTTATTATAATTAAAAAGTAATAATAATAATAATAATTGTGAGCTTGTACAGTTGCATACCCACACCAGGAAACAACCATTCTTTTCCAAATTCGATGCGATTAAATAGATCTCGATGACGTTCTGTAGTACATCGAATAGGGTGGTGGATGAGAGTGAAAAGAAGAGGACGAAAATGGAGAAGGTGAAGGTGTTACTGAGACATCAAACCTGTACCAACAAGATGAGAGAGTCGAAGATGGTCGTGGTTGTTTGTTGGCAGCAGTGGCAAGAACAAGATGAGAGAGAGAGAGAGAGAGGAACACAAGACTAGATTAGGTGAGTCTCGAGTGGACGGTTTCGAAGAGGACGAAGGTTTAAGTAGACGATTTTGAAGAAGACGAAGGGGCCATTTTCAGTGAACCGTTTTCAAAAACCCTAGATACTTCACGAAATCTAAAACACATATGAACTAATCACAACCGCAAAGACAGACCCACAAAATTTCTTTTTTGATTTTCAAGTTACGATTCCATCGGAAGTCTTCAAACATACAAGACATACACACAGATAAACATATATGCATACTTATGTATACCCATAATCAGAAACAGAGAAAGAGAGGAGGAATGCTCATGAAGTTGCAATGAAACCCTAAAATACATACCTCTTGAGTGCGAACTGCAGAGTGTGGAATGGAGACGAGGACAATAGAGAGGAGGAAGAAGAGCAAAGGGTCTAGGGGCTAGTTGCGTTGGTTTCTCTCTCTCTCTCTCTCTCTCTCTCTCTCTCTCTCAATGGTATTTAGCGTCATTTTTTAAATCTCGCATATACATTAGGCGAGTGTTAGCAACAGACGCAAATTGTAAAATAGATTTTTAAATTTTTTTGCTTTATTGCGTCAGTTTGTTTTTTTACCGTCGTTTATAAATAGACGCAAATCATATATTATTAGTGTCGGTTATAAATAGACAGTTTTAATTATTGGGTACTATTCACGTCGGTCAACGCTATGAATAGTAGCGTTGACCGACGTAAATAGTGTAATTTGTAGTAGTGGCCCAACAAGGTGATCTTGAGCTACAAGGACATAAGGAGAAGTTAGAGGCTGGATTGGCAAGAGATTTTTCGTGTTTATCTGATGGGTTGTTGCGATACAAAAACAGAATCTGTGTACCGGTTGATAAAGAAATCAGACAGGAGATTCTTGATGAATCTCATACTACACCGTACTCCTTACACCCGGGAACAACCAAGATGTATCATGATGTGAAAGCTTTATACTGGTGACCGGGTATGAAGAGGGATATTGTTGAATATGTGTCAAAATGCTTAACCTGTCAACAAGTTAAAGCAGAACACCAAAGGCCGGCAGGTTTGCTTCAACCTCTAAAGATTCCTGTATGGAAATGGGAAGACATCACCATGGATTTTGTGGTGGGATTGCCCAGAACAGTAGGGTATTATGATTCTATTTGGGTGATAGTGGATCGATATACGAAGTCCGCTCACTTTCTCCCGGTGAGGACAACGTATAGAGTGGATAAATATGCTGATTTGTATATCAAGGAGATAGTTCGACTTCATGGTGCCCCAAAGTCGATAGTTTCGGATCGAGATCCAAAATTTACATCCAAATTTTGGGAAAGTTTACAGCAAGCAATGGGTACTAAGTTGAAATTCAATACAACTTTTCATCCTCGAACCGATGGTCAATCTGAAAGGACTATCCAGATACTTGAGGATATGTTGAGGGCATGTGTAATGGATTTTGAAGGTTCTTGGAACAAGTACCTACCTCTGATTGAGTTTTCTTATAACAATAGTTATCAGAGTACCATTGGCATGGGTCCGTATGAGATGCTTTATGGAAGGAAATGTCAATCACCTATTCACTGGGATGAGGCTGGTGAACGTAGGTACCTTGGACCTGAAGCTGTCCAAAGAACGAGCGAGGCTATTGAAAAGATTCGAGCTCGTATGCTTGCTTCCCAGAGTAGACAGAAAAGCTACGCAGATCCAAAGCGTAGAGATGTTGAATTCCAAGTTGGGGATTTTGTTTTTATTCGGGTATCCCCAATGAAAGGAATTCGAAGGTTCGGGAAGAAAGGAAAGTTGAGTCCCAGATTTATTGGTCCATTTGAGATTCTTGAGAAAGTAGGTCAGGTAGCTTATCGGTTGGCTCTACCTCCTGCTTTATCTGGGGTTCATAACGTGTTTCATGTCTCGATGCTTCGGAAATATGTATCTGATACAACTCATATCTTAAGTTATGAAGACATTGAGCTTCAAACCGACCTGTCATATGAAGAACAACCAATACAGATCTTAGACAGGAAAGAAAAGGTGCTGCGGAACAAGACTATTCCGCTAGTTAAAGTGCTGTGGCGGAACAGCAAAGTTGAAGAAGCGACTTGGGAGTTAGAGTCGCAGATGCGGGAGTTGTATCCCGAGCTTTTCAGGTAAATTTTGAGGACAAAATTCCTATAAGTGGGGGATAGTTGTAATATCCCAGAAAATAAATAATATTTAAATGGACATATTTTATTTAATATGTAATTACTTGGGAAATGAAGTAGGATTATGATCTTACTTAGGTAAATTGTTGAGAAATTATTTAATGAAATACGTTATTTTTGGACCCGGCAATTGTGGAAATTTAGCTATGTGGTTAGTAATGTCACGACATTAAATGAAAGAATTATTTTGAGGATATCCCGGATTAAGTTAGAATTTTATTAGAATGTCGGATTGGGGAATTAGTAAAATTACAAAAAATGCCCCTAAGGTTTTTTTTTAAACAAAAATTATGTGAGGGGGGTAGATTAGCAAATTCAATTGAACCCTTTTTTTCTTTTTGACTTTTCTTTCATTTTTTTAAGCTGCCTATTATTTTTTTTTTTAAAAAAAGAAAGAAAACCCTTATTTAAAGAGTTTCCTTCCAAGGCAAGAAAATATTTTCAAAAAAATCAACACCAAGCTTCTCTTCTTCTTCTCCTTCTGCCGAGCCCTAGGAGCAGCTTGGAACCAGGTGAAACTCATTTTATTTCATCCACTCTTGAGCTAATCTAAGCCCTAGAAGCTAGCTAAGTGAAGGTATGATTTTCTACTCTTCTCTTGATTGGTTTTCTTGAGTTTAGTATAGGTTTTGGTGAAGGTTTTCAATGAATTCTGAGCTGGGGTATAAACTGAGGGTAAGGTAGGTCCTTAGGGTTGAATTGGAACTTGTTTGAATGAAAATTGAGTGAGGTTAATAGCTGGTTGAAATTGGATATGGTTGTTGAGAGAAAATTTAGTTTTTCTTCACTTTGAAGTGTGATTTTGAGCTAATTGATATATTGTATTGAAATGGTTGTTTGGTTATGTTATAATTGCCATAATATACTGTTCTGGAAAGTTTGGTTAGGTTTGGTGGAGGTTTGATTGGTTTTTGGGGTGAAAAACCAGAAATCACCATGGCTGCCAGGAAAAAAAGGCAGGCCATTTTTCTGGGTGTCTGAAAAACGGCCGACCGTTTTTCCCAGGAAAGGGGGGATTTTGGGTTTTTCTCCTCAAGTCCGATCTGTTTCGGGGTGTCTTTCGGAGTGGAATTCAGGGTGTTTTAGAGATGGTTAAGCTAGTTTGATCTGGGGGAAAGTAGGGTGTGTTCGATTGTGAGAATAGTTGATTATCAGAAATTTGATTAAGGTTTTCATTTGAGTTTTAATTGTTGTGACATAGGACCAGAATTGCTTAGCTTGTTTTCCAGTCAAGTTGGCCCGTACTCTTGATTTCTGAACCAAGGTAAGAAAAGTGGTAAGCACCGTATGTGGTTAAAGATTAATGTTTGAATGGAAGTGGCCTTGATTATTATCAAGACTTTGATTAAATATTTAGTAAGCCTAGGTTATGACCTAGGGTTGGAAACGGTTATTACCGTTACGAGTAATTACTCTTGAAACCGCGGTTAGGTTTCTTACTTATCGTTTGCTTTATCGGGCAACGATAGTGACATATTCAGCTCGTGGTTAACGAGTGGTAAAAAGGGGTACTTTATAAAGTACCAAGATTGTGTAATGTGAATGTGTAGTGTGTAAAGGAATACTTTATGATATTGTATAATGAGTAAACATATTGGTATGAGATTAAATTGATAATCATTTTCAGTTAACGTTTTGGTTACTTTTCTTGCTGAGTCTCTGTGACTCACGGGTGCTTTGTGGTGCAGGTAAAGGAAAGGCAAAAGTTGAGCAACCATGAGTTTGTTGTCGCAGCAGCAATGTACTTACCAGCCGCAGTGTCACGGCCCATTAAACAGGATGCTCTATTTTGATTGTATTTTGGAAGTATAAAGTTTATGTTGTAAAATACTTTGAAACCAGTTTGTGAATATTTTGAAAACAGGGGAACCCCGTAGTCCATATTACTTATCTTTTGTTAAACAGTTTAAAAGTTGAATTTTAATTATCAAAATTTAATTACCCACACTTTTAGTATAATTACATATTATATAAATATCAGTATTTTATTAAATTGCACACACGTGGCGTCCCTATTGTACAGGGCGTTACAAGTAACACCTACTAGTTCAATAGATAATTGATTTATTGGCAATTGAAAATCACCTCATTATCTTGAAATATTTCCAATGCTTGATTGCGTGCCTCGTATACATGATTGCAACCTAATGATGGTCATTTCAAAATATTGTTCCTAATCAAATATAATCTTAGTGGAAACTAGTTTTGCTTATTTATATATACACATCAGTTCATTCAACAAAATTCATCTACACATTTTAAATTAAAAAGAAAAACAGTCACCTTATATTGTGGTCATTTCAAGAGATTTTTATAGATAAGGTATGAGTACAATATTTTTTTCAGCTCATATTTTGAATAGAATTAGAAAATTAAATAAAGAAAAATTAAAGCTCACCTTCCTGCGATTTGTTGTTATGTACTGATAAAACACATTTTATAAAGCTTGTAGAAAGGACATCATGTTCTTTTATGAATATCTCACATTACATTGTAATTATTCTGTGACAATTTACATTCATATTAAAACTAGTCATAAGTATATATCAAATTAAAATAGCATAGCAAATTAAGTTTTGAATAGCAATACTTTCAAATTAAATACACGAATTCTATGAGTACCTTTACAAAAGTCATAAAATGGCAATCACTCTTATGCATAAAGTAGAGTCCATAATTATGTTATAAGTAAATAAACAAAATTATTTTATCTTTTAGATAACAATTTTAGGCTACTTCAAATAGTAATAAAAATAATACACAAACTTAATAATCTTGTTAGTTTAACTATCTCTTGAAATAAAATTACAATAAATTAGAGCAATAAGTATAGCAGTATTCTACTAGTCACTAGTAAGCATTCAAAATTTCATTCCTTCTTTTCTCAAGTTTCTATTGTTTCTAGTTCACAAAATTTGAAACAACATTATTCAATCTTACTTGTTGTCAATACATCCCCCTGAGCACAAGCTACTGCTGCTTTAACTTCTTCCTAGAGACCCTTCGGTTGACAAAATTATATGGAATATAATAAAGAAACAGCCATGAAAGTAGCAACAAGAAAACAAAAATTATTATTGCAGAGACAAGTCACACTAATCTGTTTTTGCATTTATTTTCTTGTCTGAATTTCGATGGTAAATGTTGTGTGTTTTGGATTCCTCGTAAGGACAATTTGTTGGCTCACAATGTGGCTGCTTGGGCTGCGTCCCATAACATTGTTGGGTCTCTTTGTGTTGGGGATGTAGCACCCCTTGTTGCTGTACTTGTCTGACTTTCTGGCTTTTTTCTCTGATTTAATGAAGTTTTCGGTTCAGCAAAAAAAGTCACACTCGCCTAAGATGTATAAAAATTGGCAAAGGGAGCTCATAAAAAATTCTATCAATAACTCATTCAAATATTATAAAAATCAAATCTTTAAGAACTAAAAAAGTAAAAAATGATACATAATAAATAATCCCTAAACTAGAAGACATTATTAACAAAAAAAAAAAAAAGTCAGGTTTTATATTTTCTTGAACCCAGAAAAAAAAATGGTGGAAAAAATACAAAATAGGGAAAAATAATAATGAAACAAAGTTTACCTTTAATCGTTTCAGCAGCTGAGTTTGGGCGAGATTGAGGCTAACATGGGTTTACTGGGCGAGGGTTTCTATTGAGGTTATTGTTGGAAATTATTTTACCAGGATCTTAGATCTACTCACAAGTATGTTGATTAACACCCTAAATATGAACTTTCTAAAACGATGAAATAAACACATATAAAGTTTAGTAAACCTTACATTGGTTGCAGCGAAATAATATGACTCCTTCCGTTCAGATATCTAGCCCTTGATTCCTTTCTGTAGCAAAGCATTATCAATATATGAACCTGGATCTCTTTCTCTGATTCTTTGGTGCTGAAACTCCTTCTTGCTGAAAGTCTTTCTTCACGATCTTCCTCACTATGATTGAGGTATCACTTGCTGTGTGTGGGCACTATTCTCACACTAAGAATTTCGAAATTTCAAGGAAGAAGAGAGAGAACAAGTGGCAGCTAAAGATAGGGAGAGAGAGAGGCTCAGTTTTTTCTGAATCAGAAGTGTGAAATTTTAGTGTAAATTTCCTGAAGACTTCACTATCTATTTATAGCATTCTACTAGGGTTAGGTTTGAATTATTTGGCATTAAAATAATGAAAATATCAGTTTAAATTCCCTAAAAAAGTGGCCGGCCATGCATAGTGGATTTGGGCCTCACTTTTTGCAATTTTGCAGTTTTATCTTTTCTGCATCTGATTTTCTCGAAAACGCCAATTTTCTAATTCAACCATTTAAATGTCAATTCTAACTATTTAATAACTGTAAATAATTATTAAATAATATTGTCATTTATCATATTTATTAATTGAACCATACAAAGTATCGTAATTAACAAATATGCCCCTAAAACTATTTCTTTACAATTTCGCCCTTACTTAGTGAAAAATTCACAAATAGACATAGTCTAATTTGAGAATTATAATTGATTAATCAAAACCAATTACATGAGTCTTACAAGCAATATTATCTAAACTAGTGCAGGGACCATGGGTCTATATAACCGAGCTTCCAATAAGTAGATCAAGAATTTATTACTAAAATTCACTAACTTATTAATTCTTCGTTGAATCCACGCATAGAACTTAGAATTGCACACTCAGTTATATAGAATGCTCTATATGTTCCACCATATAGACACATCATTAGATCCTTAAAACACCCAACCCCGTATAAATGATATTTCAGCTTATGTGAAATGAGATCTCCACCATTTATTTTCGTTTGGTCAAGCTCGAAGGAGATCATCCTTTACTTACTATTCGCCAAGTAGAAGCTATATATTCCATGTTTATGTTAGCACTCCCACTCAATTGCACTACCGTGTTCCCAAAATGTACGTATCACCCTGACCTAAAAGTAGGCTTAACTAACAAATCAAAGAACACGAATAGCCTTTCGAGATTGAGCCTAATCATAACAGGATTAAGATCATTTGATCTAGGATCAACTAGGCGATATTGACTTGAATAGATATTACGGTAAGTTTAATAAATCTAAGTCAAAGTTCAATATCGGTCCCTTCCGATGAATACTCCATGCATCCAACCTGAGCTTTAATTTAACTAATGCTCTGGAAAGAACATAGCACTTCTCCAAATGCAAGTGAACTCTGTTGTAGATTATCATATCAGTAAAACCCTATAAAGCCCGCTTAGTTTAATTTGGAAATTAGCAGTTAATTATGATTAATTATGAAAATTATTTATAGCTATTTAAATAATTTATTATGCTGTTATTTATGGAATTCATAAATGCATTTTTATGTCGCGTAGTAGTTTGCATAATTTTGCATTCTGGTGCCCGGTATTTTGGAACTCGGTGTTTGGCTCAGTAGAAATCACAACTTAGCATGTTAGTAGTTTGGGACGGGTTAGTAGACATTGGGAATGTCGGGAATGGCCGGGAATTTAGAATTTCCCAAAAATACCCCTTTAGTGTTATTTATGTGGTTTTAGTGTGGAGGGGCAAAATGGTCTTTTTGCCCCATTAGTATTTTGTCTTTAGTGATTTTAGTAATTGAAAATAAATGTTTATTTTATTGTTTATTTGGCTGAAATGAGTTATATGCTAGGTGGCTTTTATTCTTTTTACAAAATCAACACTTAGAAAAAAAATTAGAGAAAAATTTCAAAGAAACACTCTCTCTTTTTCCTCTCTTTTTTGGGTTTGCTGCCTGCGAGGAACCGGAATTCTGGTTGTGCATCCGGAATTCCGGATGGGGGTCCTGAATTTTCCAGAACCGGAATTCTGGTTGGGCAACCGGTCTACCGGTTGGGGAATTTTCAGAAACCCTAGATTTCCTCGATTTTATGTTTTAGGGGGTATTGCCATGCTTTTTATCGATAGGGAAACTTTTAGTTCCTAGTTTAAGTCCCCGGGAAGTGATTTAGCGTGTCACTTATAGTGTTGTGATTTTTATGGTTTAGGAGCCTGTAATCCGCCGCGATTAAAGTTCCAAAAGTTGACCGGCACACCTGAATTCGGAATCCAAGTAAGATTAGTATAACAGTATGCATATGTAGATTACATGTTTAGCGTGCATGTAGGAAGCCTGTTAGATTACATTGTTATGTATGTTGGCTTCGAACCATCCAACCATGTCACGTCGGTACGACAGCCGGAGTATGACCAAGCAGGAGTATGACCGGCTCGACCGATCAGTGACACTTGGTTGGTGGTTCCGTACTATTGACGTATCTCGTCGGTACAGCCGGAGTATGACCAGCGCCGGAGTATGACCCGTTCGACCGATCGAGTGGATATAGTAACACGTCGGTACAGCCGGAGTATGACCAAGACGGCGGAGTATGACCGGTTTGACCGATCAGTTGTTACGTGTCAATAGTACCGTCCCTATGAACGTTCGAACTCGATGCACCGTGTTGGACACGGCAGTAGTGGCTCAGTACCGTGTTGGACACGGCAGTAGCGGGACTCAGTATCGTGTTGGACACGGCAGTTAGGGTTGTGATCAGGGGTATGGGCGTCTGATCATGACCGGGATTCATGTACGAGTATTATTATGCTTTTCTTACTGAGTCTGTCGACTCACAGTTCTGCGTTTATGTGTAGGTAAAGGCAAGGCTAAAGCTGATGGACCGTGAGCGAGCTTATGAAGGTTGTACATGTCGGGGCGGTTAGGCCTGGAGAGTACGATCATCGGGACAGCGAGGCTGATTTTGTAACTAGTCGCTAGGCGACAATTATTTTGTATAAACAGTTAAATCTTTTTGTAAATGATTTTGTAATCGGGATCCCGAGTCTTTTGTAATATTATTTTATAAGTTTAATTAAAAAGCAAAAATTTTAATTAGTCACGTTTTCCATAAACCTCGTTGGTTAGCAATGAGCTGCACAGCATGTTTAAAAATCACGTAATACGCCTGAGTTAGTTAGGGTGTTACAATTTAGTATCAGAGCCGCCAGGTTGTCTTCCGAAGATCGTCACGACATGTACAATCATCATCAACAGTTAGCTCGTTTCACGGTTCAGTAAGCCTTTATTGCTTTAGTAGTTTATTTATTTATTTATGAAAAAGAAAAGCCTATTAGGAAGCATGTTAGTAGCCTGATAGTAGAATAGGCGCATGTTTCGTTTTTAATTTCCAAATTAAGCGGCATTAGTAAGCTCTCCTTGAATACGACCTGATATGCCAACTCTTGGTTTCGCAGGCGATTCTAATCAGATGGACGCCAGGCGGACTACCAGGAGTTAGGGCAACTCAGTGGGGTCGAATCAAGGTCAGGGAGCTCAGTTTCCCCCACCTGTTAGGGGCGAGGTAGAGGTCCCCGAGGCAGGGCTCGTGGTCGGGGTGATGAGAACCCGCCACAGGCTGCCCAGGCTCCCCCAGTCGATCAGGGAGCCCAGAATTGGGAGGTACGGTTTGCGGAAATGCAAGCCCGGATTGAAGAGCAAGACCTCGAGATTCAGAGGTTGAGCAGCAGGGTGCTCCTGCAGTTCCAGTGCCCGTAGTTCCAGTGGCACCTGCCCCTGCTGCCCAGGCCGAGATAGTGGTGGTGACCAATAGATTGGAACCTCTGTATGAACGGTTCCGGAAGCAAGCACCTCCGGTTTTCCTGGGAGGTCCGGACGTGATGAAAGCCGAGCAGTGGCTGACGGTGATTACCAAGATCCTGAACTTCATGGGTGTCACCGGTAACGACAGAGTGGTGTGTGCCACATTCCAGTTCCAGGAGGACGCTCTGGTCTGGTGGGACATGGTGTCTCAGATTCACGACGTCACCACCATGACCTGGGAAAGGTTGCAGAAACTCTTCAACGCAAAGTATTACAATGAGGCGGTCAGAAGCGCCAAGAGGAAAGAGTTCGCTCACCTGACCCAGCGTGAGAATATGAGCGTCACTGAGTATACTACTCAGTTTGATTGGTTGGCGAGGTTAGCCTCGGGAATTGTGCCGACCGACTTCAACAAGAAAGAGAAGGTTCTTGATGGTTTGAATGCCAAGATCAAGCATGATTTGATGATCACCACGGACGACAACACCACCTATGCTCAGATGGTGGAGAAGGCACTGCGAGCTGAGGGCGCAGTTGGGTGTATGTCGGAGTCAGCTAGCACTCCGGCGAGTGGCGGGGCTCCTACCCCTCCTGCATCAGGCTTTAGCAGGGGGAGTATTGGTTCGGCCATTGACCAGAGGAAGAGAGCACCCACTACTTCCGGTGGCTCGAGTCAGAACAAGAGGTTCAGGGGGAACCAGAACAGAGGGAGTCGTCCTGGTGGTATAGAGACCCGATTCTCCTATCCCGAGTGCCCTAGCTGCAAAAGGCACCATCGGGGAGAGTGCAAAGGTCAGGGATGCTTTCACTGTGGCATGCCCGGACACTTCAAGAGGGACTGTCCCCAGCTCCGATCAGAGGCACCGAGAGCTTCGGCGATACCCACTCCAGCCAGGGTGTTCGCCATCACTCAGGCTGATGCAGATGCCAGCCCATCAGTTGTCACAGGTCAGCTTTCTATTAATAACTCGCTATATTCAGTGCTGTTTGATTCTGGGGCTACACATTCTTATTTGGCGGCCGAAGTCTTTAGTAAATTGGATAGACCGTACGATAGATATGAATCAGGGTTTGGAACCCTATTACCTGGCGGAGAGTTGGTTATCTCCAACAGATGGATTAGGTCTATGTCGATCAGGATAAATGGTAGAGAGTTAAGTGCTGACTTGATAGAGATGAGTTTAGTAGAGTTCGACATTATTTTAGGAATGGATTTCCTATCTAAATATTCGGCGAGTATAGATTGTAAAAGGAA
Organism: Cannabis sativa; assembly: GCF_029168945.1. Taxonomy (NCBI): domain Eukaryota; kingdom Viridiplantae; phylum Streptophyta; class Magnoliopsida; order Rosales; family Cannabaceae; genus Cannabis; species Cannabis sativa. The sequence continues at coordinate 49,421,536 of NC_083607.1, read as the reverse complement.
GATGGTGATCTTCCAACCGGAAAGTGAAGAACCATTTGTGTTTGTTGGTTCAGTTCAGGGATCCCGGATCCCGGTGATTTCGGCCATGTCAGCTAGAGATTTATTACATGGCGGATGCTTAGGGTTTCTGGCCGTGGTGGTGGACACCACTCGGCCAGATACCATTCGGCCAGAGGACATTAAGGTGGTTCGGGAATTTTTTGGATGTTTTTCCCGAAGAACTTCCAGGGTTACCACCTCAGCGGGAGATTGACTTTGTGATAGATTTGGCACCAGGGGTGGAACCGGTTTCCAAAGCCCCGTATAGAATGGCTCCAGCTGAAGTTAAGGAATTAAAGATTCAGCTCCAAGGGTTGCTTGACCTAGGGTTTATTCGGCCCAGTGTGTCACCCTGGGGAGCCCCGGTTTTATTCGTCAAGAAGAAGGATGGATCTATGAGGATGTGCATCGACTACAGGGAATTGAACAAGCTGACGGTGAAGAATAAATATCCATTACCTAGGATCGATGATTTGTTCGATCAACTTCAGGGGAAGACGGTCTTTTCTAAGATTGATCTCCGTTCGGGTTATCATCAGTTGAGAATCTGAGAGGAGGACATTCCGAAGACGACTTTCCGCACTAGGTATGGACATTACGAATTTCTGGTTATGTCATTCGGACTAACCAATGCTCCTACAGCATTCATGGACTTGATGAATAGATTATTCAAGGATTTCCTCGATATCTGTGTGATTGTGTTTATCGACGACATCCTCGTGTACTCTCAATCAGAAGAGGAGCATGAATTACATCTTCAGATGGTACTGCAACGGCTTCGAGAACACAAGCTTTATGCCAAGTTCAAGAAATGTGAGTTCTGGCTATCTCAGGTGTCCTTCCTAGGGCACATTGTAAGCAAAGATGGGATCAAGGTGGATCCCGAGAAGATCGAATCCGTCAGGGATTGGCCGAGACCGAAGACAGTGACAGAGATCAGAAGCTTCTTGGGTTTAGCTGGGTACTACCGTAGGTTCGTGGAAGGGTTTTCAAAAATTTCAATGCCCCTAACCGAACTTACAAAGAAAAATCAGCGATTTATTTGGTCAGACAAGTGCGAAGCTAGTTTTCAAGAGCTAAAGCGGAGGTTGATTACTGCTCCAGTGCTAGCTTTGCCTTCAGACAAGGAGAAGTTCGTAGTTTACTGTGACGCATCCAAACAGGGTTTGGGGTGTGTATTGATGCAAGCCGATCGGGTTATCGCTTATGCCTCCCGTCAGTTAAAGGATTATGAACAGCGATACCCGACTCATGACCTAGAGTTGGCCGCGGTGGTTTTCGCATTGAAGATTTGGCGGCATTACCTTTACGGGGAAAAATGTGAAATCTATACCGACCATAAAAGTCTCAAGTATTTCTTTACTCAGAAGGATTTGAATATGAGACAAAGGCGTTGGTTGGAATTAGTGAAAGATTATGACTGTGAGATCCTCTATCACCCCGGAAAGGCCAATGTAGTGGCCGATGCCCTGAGCAGAAAGGGTCCCGGGCAAGTAGCTAGTATGGTTCAGATCTCACCTCAGCTAGCAGAGGATATGGTTAGATCCAGCATTGAGTTTGTGGTAGGTCAGCTTCACAACTTGACGCTGCAATCTGATCTGTTGGAAAGAATAAAAGTCGCTTAGATGACGGATCCAGAATTAGTGAAGATCAGAGATGAGGTGTTGGCTGGTCAAGCCAAAGACTTTTCAGTGTTAGACAGCGGGATGCTTTTGTATAAAGCTAGGGTTTGTGTTCCGAATAGTGTGGAACTTAGGAATGAGATCTTTGAGGAGGCTCATTCTACCCCGTATTCTCTGCATCCCGGCACCATTAAGATGTACCAAGATCTTAAACCGTACTTCTGGTGGAGCGGTATGAAGAAGAATTTGGTAGAATTCGTATCGAGATGCCTCACTTGTCAGCAGATTAAGGCTGAACATCAGAGACCAGCAGGGTTGTTGCAGCCTCTAACCCTACCAGAATGGAAGTGGGAGGATATCACGATGGATTTTGTGGTCGGGTTACCTAGGACCACGGGTTTGTATGATTCCATCTGGGTTGTGGTGGATCGATTTACAAAATCTGGTCATTTTTTGCCTTAGAACAACATTTACAGTGGATCAGTTGGCAGAGCTGTACGTCAGAGAGATAGTAAGACTTCACGGGGTACCGAAGTCTATAGTTTCGGACAGGGATCCGAAGTTCACCTCCAAATTTTGGCAAAGTTTGCAACGAGCAATGGGTACCAAGCTGAAATTCAGTACAGCATTCCATCCTCAGACAGATGGTCAGTCTGAAAGGACAATTCAGATATTGGAGGACATGTTGAGAGCCTGTGTTATGGACTTTGAAGGCTCATGGAATAAGTATCTACCGTTGATAGAATTTTCTTACAACAACAGTTATCAGAGTACGATAGGGATGGCTCCCTATGAACTGTTATATGGTAGGAAGTGTAGATCTCCCATCCACTGAGATGAGACAGGGGAGAGGAAATACCTAGGTCCAGAGTCAGTGCAGCGGACCAATGAGGCAATAGAGAAGATAAAAGCTAGAATGCTTGCCTCAGAAAGCAGACAGAAGAGTTACGCAGATCCGAAACGCAGAGATGTTGAGTTCCAAGTAGGGGACCATGTGTTTTTACGGGTATCTCCGATGAAGGGGATCAAACGTTTCGGGAAAAGAGGCAAGTTATGCCCTAGATTTGTAGGACCTTTCGAGATTCTCGAGAAAATAGGTCAAGTGGCATATCGGTTAGCATTACCTCCAGCCTTATCAGCAGTTCACAACGTATTCCATGTCTCGATGTTGAGAAAATACGTTTCAGATCTCTCTCATATACTCAGTTATGAGACCCTTGAGCTGCAGCCAGACATGACTTATGAGGAACAGCCAGTGCAAATCCTGGATAGAAAGGATAAAGTCCTTCTGAATAAGACCATAGCATTGGTCAAAGTTCTCTGGAGAAACAGCACGGTGGAGGAAGCCACCTGGGAGTTAGAGTCAGATATGAGAGCTCAATATCCGGAGTTATTCAGGTTAGATTTCGGGGACGAAATCCTTTTAAGGGGGGGATAGTTGTAAAGCCCGCTTAGTTTAATTTGGAAATTAGCAGTTAATTATGATTAATTATGAAAATTATTTATAGCTATTTAAATAATTTATTATGCTGTTATTTATGGAATTCATAAATGCATTTTTATGTCGCGTAGTAGTTTGCATAATTTTGCATTCCGGTGCCCGGTATTTTGGAACTCGGCGTTTGGCTCAGTAGAAATCACAACTTAGCATGTTAGTAGTTTGGGACGGGTTAGTAGACATTGGGAATGTCGGGAATGGCCGGGAATTTAGAATTTCCCAAAAATACCCCTTTAGTGTTATTTATGTGGTTTTAGTGTGGAGGGGCAAAATGGTCTTTTTGCCCCATTAGTATTTTGTCTTTAGTGATTTTAGTAATTGAAAATAAATGTTTATTTTATTGTTTATTTGGCTGAAATGAGTTATATGCTAGGTGGCTTATATTCTTTTTACAAAATCAACACTTAGAAAAAAAATTAGAGAAAAATTTCAAAGAAACACTCTCTCTTTTTCCTCTCTTTTTCGGCCCTAGGAGCAGTTGGATTCTTGCTCTTCTTTTCTTGTGGATTCAAGGATTTTGTGTGTTTAATCCAAGCTAGGTTAGCTTCTCTTGTTTCTTTCTTTAAATTGTTGAATTTTGATGAAAAGATGATGATGCATGCATGAATTCTTAGTTGTTGTTACTGCTGTGTTTTATTGATAATTTCTGAGATGTAAGCATGTTAATTTGAAGTTAATTAAGTTGTTAGAAATGCATGTAAATTACTTTGTTTCAAGTTTGGAATTTCTAGCTCAAAAAATATGATTTTTGAAGGAAATGTTGTGAATCTGTTGCTGTGTTGTTGTTAATGTTTTTAATTGTTTTCAGAGGTTATAATATGCTTATTTAAGAAGATTTATGTTGGTTTGATTGCATGTTAGCTAGGTTTACTCAAGTTTGAGTTTAGAACTCAAAGCTTGAGCTTTAATGGCACTTTTTGCTATGGTGCAATCTGGGTGGTTTTGGTGCCTTAGAAATGTTCTTTGGGTCATATGGAATAGGTCTGGAAGGTTTGAATTGATTTGGAGTCGATTTGTGCAAGTTATGAATTTTTGGGTTTGCTGCCTGCGAGGAACCGGAATTCCGGTTGTGCATCCGGAATTCCGGATGGGGGTCCTGAATTTTCCAGAACCGGAATTCCGGTTGGGCAACCGGTCTACCGGTTGGGGAATTTTCAGAAACCCTAGATTTCCTCGATTTTATGTTTTAGGGGGTATTGCCATGCTTTTTATCAATAGGGAAACTTTTAGTTCCTAGTTTAAGTCCCCGGGAAGTGATTTAGCGTGTCACTTATAGTGTTGTGATTTTTATGGTTTAGGAGCCTGTAATCCGCCGCGCAGTTAAAGTTCCATTCAAGTTGACCAGCACACCTGAATTCGGAATCCAGGTAAGATTAGTATAACAGTATGCATATGTAGATTACATGTTTAGCGTGCATGTAGGAAGCCTGTTAGATTGCATTGTTATGTATGTTGGCTTCGAACCATCCAATCCTGTCACGTCGGTACAGGCTGGAGTATGACCAAGAATGAGTATGACCGGCTCGACCGATCAGCCGACACTTGGTTGGTGGTTCTGTACTATTGACGTATCCCGTCGCACAGCTGGAGTATGACCAGCGGCGGAGTATGACCGGTTCGACCGATCGTGGATATAGTAATACGTCGGTACGACAGCCGGAGTATGACCAAGAAATGAGTATGACTGGTTCGACCGATCAGGCTATTACGTGTCAATAGTACCGTCCCTATGAACGTTCAGAACTCAGTATTGTGTTGGACACGGCAGTAGTGGCTCAGTACCGTGTTGGACACGGCAGTAGCGGGACTCAGTATCGTGTTGGACACGGCAGTTAGGGTTGTGATCAGGGGTATGGGCGTCTGATCATGACCGGGATTTATGTATGAGTATTATTATGCTTTTCTTACTGAGTCTGTCGACTCACAGTTCTGCGTTTATGTGTAGGTAAAGGCAAGGCTAAAGCTGATGGACCGTGAGCGAGCTTATGAAGGTTGTACATGTCGGGGCGGTTAGGCCTGGAGAGTACGATCATCGGGACAGCGAGGCTGATTTTGTAACTAGTCGCTAGGCGACAATTATTTTGTATAAACAGTTAAATCTTTTTGTAAATGATTTTGTAATCGGGATCCCGAGTCTTTTGTAATATTATTTTATAAGTTTAATTAAAAAGCAAAAATTTTAATTAGTCACGTTTTCCATAAACCTCGTTGGTTAGCAATGAGCTGCACAGCATGTTTAAAAATCACGTAATACGCCTGAGTTAGTTAGGGTGTTACAAACCCTATGTCTGATAAATCTAGGAAACTTTATTCACATAGACATGTTTACTTTCCAATGTGTTGACAGCACAATAAACAGAATCAAGTATGTGAAAAGGGTTTCAGATGAATTTATACATTATGTACATATAATCATGAAATAAATCATGTGAACCATGCAACATTAAATGTTATTTCAGAACTATATTAATAAGTAAATCTTATTATATTGAAATGAGTTTTATTTAGGGCATAAAACCCAACAGTTATAGCAGAGATATATATGTTGTCGCGAGATGAAAGTGTTTTAGGGAAAAACTTTTTATCCCGGGTTTTAGTTAAGAACCGGGATAAAAGGGTTTCACACTAAATCCTTTTATCCCAGTTTTTAACTAATAACCAAGATAAAAGGTTTCCCTAAAAATCTTAATCCCCGTTTTGCTAAGCCATAAAAATCGAATCTTGAACTTACTTTTTTACCTTTGATATTTTTTTTCAACGTTCTACCAAATATGGCCCTTGTCTAAAAAATTTTTTGCTCCATATTTGAGGCTCCAAATCTAAAAGTGGAATAAAAAGTCTTAATATATCTTTTATCCCATTTATTATTTTTGTTAACTAAACAAGTGGGATAAAAGGTCCCCTTTCTTGTAGTGGATTGTCAAGGTGCATCCTACCAGGTCAATACACCAGGTAGAGTTCTCTAGTTCTTGTCCAGAGATGGTTCTCCTCGAGCCCTACTGTCCCCTACCCCTTGAAGTTGGGACTGAGGAGTCACAATTGAGCTCGCAACACGCTACCAACAATTGGCGCAACCTCTTGACACTCGGGTGTCGCGATTGGGATCTTGCTATTCGCAGCAATACCGAGGATCTGACTAAAAGAAGTAAGGAGCTTCTGCATCAGGTCAGTCTTCGTACTCCTTTGTTCTTACTCGTCCCTACTCTGCCTTTCTCACTAACTTTTCTCCTCAGACATCTTTTTTGGTTTACGCTACACATTATTGGTCGTCTCAAAGGGTCAAGGTGCTAAAGACTGAATTTTGACAGATTAAGGAACATGAGGATGTCGTAGCCAAGAAGTGGAGCAATGTTGAAGTTGAGGTTTCTCGCACTAAGGATGAAGCAAAAAAGCAACGCCAAGCTGACCAATAAAAAATTAAAGCACTCGAGAATTATGTCAAATTTCTCCAAGGTAATCTTGTTAAAAAACAAGTTGATTATGATCAAAAGCTCAAGGAGTTGGAGGCTTGAACCAAAGAGAGGATCAACAACATTGGTAAAAGGACCATCTATCAGATTTGGTCAGCCAACCTCGAGTTGGACTTTAGTTTTTTGGGTGATAGGGCCGAAACTATGCTTGCTTATTGCGAGAAGACTCGAGAGGAAGAATTTAGCGAGGAAGAAGAGGTTGACGCAGAACAAGAAAAGCCCGCCAAGTCCCCTATAATAATGTAGACTTGTATTTAAATTTATTTATTTTTTGTTTAGGAAAATGGCCTAATGGTTTGCCCTTTATGGCATTTTCGTAAAGACAAGTTTGCGAAGTTGGTTGGCCAACTTAGCTTTTAATTATCTTAAATGCCTCGTATTTTTTCATTTGAACTTAATATATTTACGTTTGCTTGCGTTTTCATTCACAATGTAAACAACTATATTTTGATAAAATGCAGAATACTCTTGGCCTTTCCATTGCTCGTATTTTTCCCATTTAAGTAGTTAGTAATCTACTATGTGCGCGAGCAGTTTATTATCTGCCAGGCTTTTGATTTGCGAGCAGTTAAAATACTTAGCTACCTATAAATGATATTTCAGTAAACTAATATAATTACTAAAATGAGATCTCAATCATTTATCACTATTCAGCCAAGCTCGAAGTAAATCATCGTTTTACTTCTCAATACTTATAGAAGTTATAAATTTCATATCTATGATCAACGCTCCCACTCAATTGAACTACCATGTTTCCAAGATGTAAATATCTACTAGAATCATAGGTTAGCTTCCACAAACAACTTGAAGAACATAAATAATACAATTAAGCTGAGCCTAACCATATCAGGATTAAGATCCATAGACTTAAGATCAACCATTGATATTGGCTTAGAATGATATAACGGTAAGTTTAAGATATCTTATCTAAGATCAATATCGGTCCCTTCCAATGTATACTCCATACATGTGATACTTGTAAACTTTTCCAATGCCCTGGAAAGGACATAACACTTATCCAAGGTGTAAGTATACTTGATCACCAATTCTCATGCAAGTCTAAATCTAGTGAACTGACAAATCATGGGAATTCAAATTTTGAATATATAATCATGATTATATTCCACTGTGCTGGCGACACTTTAATTATGAACAAATATATATATATATTTATATATGTTCTGCACTTAATAAAATTTATGCATTAAACATAATCATGAAATAAATTATGTGAACCATGACACATAAAATGATTTTTGATCTTATATTAATTAGTAAATCTGATTATATTAAAAAGGGTTTTATTTAGGACACAAAATCTAACACAGCGTTACCCGACCCACGATTTAGAACTTGCAGCGGTGGTGTTTGCTTTAAAGATTTGGCGGCATTATCTATATGGAGAACTGTGTAAGATTTATACTGACCATAAAAGTCTCAAGTACTTCTTCACTCATAAAGATCTAAATATGAGACATAAGAGGTGGTTAAAATTAGTCAAACACTGTGATTTCGAAATTTTGTACCATCTTGGAAAGGCCAATGTAGTGGCAGATGCTTTAAGTCGAAAGGGTCCTGACCAAATTTTTAGTACTGTAATGATTTCTCCTTAGTTAGCCTCAGATATGGTTAGAGCGAATATTGAGTTTGTGGTTGGAAAATCCTGGGTTAATTAAGGTTCGAGAGGAAGCATTAGCGGGTAAAGTTAAGGACTTTTTGATTTTGAGCAATGGAATATTGCTATTTAAGATGCGGGTATGTGTTCGGAATAATGTTGAGCTTAGAAAAAAGATATTGGATGAGGCCCATACTACACCTTATTCATTGCACCCAAGTACCACCAAAATGTATCAAGATTTGAAGCCTCATTTTGGGTGGTACTGGATGAAGAGGGATGTAGTTGAATATGTAACTAAATGTTTAACCTGCCAGCAAATTAAAGTAGAAAAACTAAGACTGTCGGGCTTACTTCAACCATTGACACTTTGTGAATGGAAGTGGGAAGATATTGTGATGGACTTCGTGGTTGGGTTGCCTAGAACCACAGGAATGTATGACTCAGTATGGGTCATAGTACACCGTTTCATGAAGTCATCATAGTTTTTGCCTATGAAAATGACCTATGTCGTGGATCAGTATGGAGAGTTATATGTGAAGGAAATAGTTCGCCTCCATGAGGTTCCAAAATCCATTATTTCAGACAGGGATCCAAAGTTCACATAAAATTTTTAGGAGAGTCTGCAGAAAGCCATGGGTACAAACCTAAAGTATTGTATAGCCTTCCATCCTCAAACAGACGGACAGTCTGAACAAAACATCCATAGACTTGAGGATTTATTACGAGCTTATATCATGGACTTTGAGGGTTCATAGAGTGAATACTTACCTCTAATTGAGTTCTCCTACAACAATAGTTACAAGAGTACTATAGAGATGGCTACCGATGAGATAATATATGGGAGAAAATATCATTCCCCAATTTTATTGGGACAAAACTGGAGAACGAAAGTATCTAGGCCTTGAATTAGTTCAGAGGACAAATGAGGCAATAGATAACATCAATGTTTGAATGCTTGCTTTACAAAGTAGGCAGAAAAGTTATGCAGATCTGAAGCACAAAGACATTGCATTTCAGGCAGGAGGGCATGTTTTCCTACGAGTTTCACCAATGAAAGGTATTAGATGCTTTGGAAAAAAGGGCAACCTAAGCCCTAGGTTCATAGGGTCTTTCAAAATACCCGAGAAGGTCAGGCAAGTCACATAGCGGTTAGCCTTGCCACAAACATTATCAGATGTGCATAATGTATTTCATATTTCAATGTTTAGGAAATATGTATCAGACCCGACTCATATCCTAAGTTATGAAGCCTTAGAATTACAGTCTAGTCTATCTTATGAAGAATAGCCCGTGAAAATCCTAGATAGAAAGGAAAAAGTTCTTCGAAACAAAACCATACTGTTGGTCAAAGTGCTCTAGAAGAATAGTAAGGTGGAAGAAGCTACCTGGGAGTTGGAGTTCGACATGAGGACTCAATATCTAATATTATTCAGGTTAAATTTTGAGTACAAAATCCTTTTAACAGGGGATAATTGTATTAGCTGTATGATTTAGATATGGAATAGTGGGGCTACATATATTATTTCCTTAATTATTAATAATTATATGTGAATATTTATGTTAAGTGCAATGTATGTTATTTTTGTGATTCTAGCTTAATGGCGATAAAAAATGCAACGGAGGGTTATTTAAGTTTCATGGGTAAACATAGAACCTTTTATTATAGAGAATTATAGTATGTTAAGTTCAAATTTTGAGTTTAGGCGAGTTATGATATTGGACCATTTTACTCCTAAGCCATATATTGATTATGCATTAATCCAAGGGTAGTTAGGTCATTTATTCCGAAGGATAGGTGTCCTCTCTTTTAGAAGACAGTTGGCGCTCTTTGGATGAAATAATAATAATTATAGTTTACAAGTTAGAAAATGGAATATCAAACCTAGAGTTTGTTGGAAATATTTTAACAGGATCTAGATTTACTACAACGTATGTTTCATTAACATCCTAATATGAATTCTAAAACAATGAAATAAACACATATAAAGTTTAGGAAACCTTACATTGGGTGCAGCAGAATATAATGACTCCTTCCATTCAGATCTCTAGCCCTTGATTCCTTTCTGTAGCAGAGCATCACCAAGATCTGAACCTGGATCTCTTTCTCTCCTTCTTTGATGGTTGGATTCTACACAATCTTCCACACTATGATTGAGATACCACTTGATGTGTGTGGGCACTACTCTATCACTGGGGTATTTCGAAATTGAAGAGAAGAAAAGAGAAGAACAGTGGCGGCTTGGAGGCTAAGGTTTTCTCTGAAAAGGAATAAGATGCAAGTCTATAGTTTCCTGAAGCCATCACTTTCTATTTATAGAATGCCATCTAGGCTTAGGTTAGAATTAAATGGCATTAAAATAATGAAAATATAAATGGTAAAATACTTGCATAGTGGCTGGCCATGATATGGATAATGGGCCTCACTTTGCAATTTTGCCATTTTGTCATTTTTCAATCCCATTTTCTCAAAAATGCCAATTTTCCAACTTAACCATTTAAATGCCAATTCTAATTATTTAATAACTAAAAATTAATTATTAAATAATATTGTCATTTAATATATTTATTAATTTAGACATATAAAGTCTCTTAATTAATAAATAAACCTAGAATCTCTTTTCTTTACAATTTCTCCCTTGCTTAGTGAAAATTCATAAACTAGACATAGTCTAACTTTAGAATTATAATTGATTAATTAAAATCAATTAACAGAGTCTTACAAGCAGTATGATCTCAACTAGTATGGAGACCATGGGCCTATATAACCGAGCTTCCAATAAGACGAACCTTACCAAGTAAATTCCCTAAGTTATTAATTCCTTATTGAATCCACACTTAGAACTTGGAATTGCACTCTCAGTCATATAGAACGCTCTATCTGTTCCACGATATAGATTCGCTATTAGTTATCCATTGTTATAATCCTAATTTGATCAATGACCCTCTAATAGATGATCTACATTGAATAGGAACTAAATTATCGTTAGACCTTCAATGTATTTTATCCTTAAAACACTTAGCTCCGTATAAATGATATTTTAGCGAAGTGAAATGAGATCTCCACCATTTATCTCTGTTTATCCAAGCTCGAAGGATATCATCGTTTCACTTCTAAATTCCTATAGAAGTTATAGACTCCATATTTATATTAGCGCTCCCACTCAATTATACTATCCTGTTCCCAAAATGTACGTATCACCCTGACTGTTCAAAAGTAGGCTTAACTAACAAATCAAAGAACATGTATAATACTCTTGAGATCGAACCTAACCATATCAGGATTAAGATCATTTGATCTAGGATCAACAGGTGATATTGAATTGAATAGATATTACGGTAAATTTTAACAAATATAATCAAAGTTCAATATCGGTCCCTTTCGATGTATACTCCTTACATCCGATACTGGTAAACTTTGCCGATGCCCTGGAACGGACATAACACTTATCCAAGTTGTAAGAATACCTATCGCTGATTATCATGCCAGTCTAAATCCAGTGTACTGACAAATGAGGGAATAAACTTTCGAACATATAATTAAGATTATATTCCACTATGCTGACAACACTATAATCATTAATATATTCATATGTTCTGGACTTAAATAGAATTCATACATTATATGCATATAATCATGAAATAAATCATGTGAACCATGCAACATAAAATGTTATTTCTGATCTTTATTAATAAGTAAATCTGATTATATTGAAATGGGTTTTATTTAGGGCACAAAACCCAACAAACTCCCACTTGCTCTAATATAAAACAAAATGTGCATTTCAAATAATCTCAACACCTTGATATACAAATCAAGTGTAGTAGTAGTATACTCCTCGTAATAGGATTTGACAGGTTGAATTAACCACAACCTTTTCTCCACCATTACTCTTCCTTAATCACAAAATCCTTGATATTGTAAAATTTCTCTCTATATGTCTACTCTCTTGGGATACTGGATTCTATACTTTTGGCAACTACTTTTTGATTAATTAGGAAATAACACTAGCAATTAAGATAAGTTGGAATGGTGCCACAAATGTATAGAACTTTCCTTAGACTGAATAAGTACCTTTCCTGCAACTTTAACATTCAGTCTCTCTCTTGTAGACTAAGAGACTTCAGAGAGGTTTTTACACATCTCCAAAATCACTACTCCACCACCAGAGTAATCACCATCTTATGAGCAGACTTTCTAGCACAAAGGCAAGTCTCGAAATCTGATGTGGTGTAGTTTAAGAGTTTTAAACACACCCTTATCGACTAACATATAGTTCCTCTTCTTAATCTTAAGATTTACTTGATTGTCTTTCAATGTTCCTCTCCTGGATTAATCTGATACCTACTCATTACTCCCACTCAACAGTAGGTGTCTGGTCTAAGGCATACTAAAGCATATCTTGTTGGAAATATTTTACCAGGATCTAGATTTACTAACAAGTATGTTTCATTAACATCCAAATATGAATTCTAAAACAATGAAATAAACACATATAAAGTTTAGGAAGCCTTATATTGGGTGCAGTGGAATATAATGACTCCTTCCGTTCAGATATCTAGCCCTTGATTCCTTTATGTAGCAGAGCATTATCAATATCTGAACCTGGATCTCTTTCTCTCTTTCCTTTGATGCTGATTCTCCTTCTTGTTGGATGGTTTTCCACAGTCTTACACACTATGAATGAGATACCACTTGATGTGTGTGGGCACTCACTCATTCACTCAAGGATTTCGAAAATAAAGAAGAAAAGAAGAGGGAAGTGGCGGCTAGAAAAATTTCTGTGAAGGAATGAGATGTCTCATCTTTTCTTGAAGCCATCACTACCTATTTATAGGTAACCACCTAGGTTTAAGTTAGAATTATTTGGCATTAAAATAATGAAAAAATAAATGATAAAAGCCTATAAGTGTTGCCGGCCATGGGCCTTGGATAATGGGCCTCACTTATGCAATTTTGCTGTTTTATCATTTCTGCATCTCATTTTCTCAAAAACGCCAATTTTCAAATTCAACCATTTAAATGCCAATTCTAATTATTTAATAACTAAAAATTAATTATTAAATAATATTTTCATTTAATATATTTATTAATTAGAGATATAAAGTCTCTTAATTAATAAATAAACCTAGAATCTCTTTTCTTTACAATTTCGCTCTTGCTTAGTGAAAATTCATAAAGTAGACATAGTCTAACTTTTAGAATTATAATTGATTAATCAAAATCAATTAACTGAGTCTTACAGTATGGTCTCAACTAGTATGACGACCATGGGTCTATATATCCGAGCTTCCAATAAGTAGATCAAGAATTTATATCTTAAATTCACTGACTTATTAATTCTTCGTTGAATCCACGCATAGAACTTAGAATTGCACTCTCAGTATATAGAACGCTCTATATGTTCCACGGTATAGACACGACATTAGTTATCCATTGTTATAACCCTAATGTGATTAATGATCCTCTATATAGATAATTTACATTGTAAAGGGATTAAATTACCGTAACACCCTACAATGTATTTTATCCTTAAAACACTTAACCCTGTATAAATGATATTTCAGCTAAGTGAAATGAGATCTCCACCATTTATTTTCGTTTGGTTAAGCTCGAAGGAAATCATCCTTTACTTTCTATTCGCCAGATAGAAGCTATAGATTCCATATTTATGTTAGCGCTCCCACTCAATTGCACTACCGTGTTCCCAAAATGTACGTATCACCCTGACCCAAAAGTAGGCTTAACTAACAAATCAAAGAACACAAATAACACTCTTGAGATTGAACCTAATCATATCAGGATTAAGATCATTTGATCTAGGATCAACAAGTGATATTGAATTGAATAGATATTACGGTAAATTCTAATATATCTAATCAAAGTTCAATATCGGTCCCTTCCGATGTATACTCCATACATCCGATGCTGGTAAACTTTGCCAATGTCCTGAAAAGGACATAACACTTATGCAAGGTGTAAGAATACCTATCGCTGATTATACTATCTCAGTCTAAATCCAGTGTTCTGACAAATCAGGGAATAAACTTTCGAACATATAATTAAGATTATATTCCACTGTATTGACAACACTATAATCATTAACAAATTGATATGTTCTGGACTTAAATAGAATTCATACATTATGTACATATAATCATGAAATAAATCATGTGAACCATGCAACATTAAATGTTATTTCTGATCTATATTAATAAGTAAATATGATTATATTGAAATGAGTTTTATTTAGGGCATAAAACCCAACATATCTGAGACCTCTCATTGTTGATTTAAGAAATTCTTTCATGGCTTTATCTGTTTAGGAATAGTTGAGATTTTTCCTTAGATTAATAAAATCTATGCCTAGAATTCGAGAAGTTTCTATAGATTTCCATTAGAAAGAAAATGCGTCAGCATCTTACTAAAGTAAGTTGCTTGCATTAGAGTAAGTAATTACCAGGTATACCACAAGCCATAGGTTTAGATAAACTCAAACCTATGATACTAGGAACATGAAGTTTTGTTAAGTCCATTGAATAGACTTATTAACGAAAAAATTTCCTTTTTTGTCTTTGTAAAGAAAACTTTAGGTTACTCCATGTGAATGGATCAAACCATAGTTCTATTGGCTTTTCTTCTTAGTTTCTTATCTTGACAATCCGTTACTTGTTTAAACTCACTATGGATTTTAATCACTAGTGTCTTCCAAGTCATAATAAGGTGAGTTCCTAGAAACCCTCCCACTATGACAAGGTACCGTGAATTATGTCTCAGAAAACTAAATGGTATTGACCTCTTCGGTTGTGTCAAAACAACAGAGGCAGTGGGATCATCTTGTAAAGAATAAGATGATAGAACACTTTTGGAATCAAGAAAAGAAAAAAAATATCTCATTTATTTGCTACTTTATTTTCAGACTTAGTCATTTTCTTAGAAAAGTAGTATTTGTTTAAACAAACACTTTCTTATCTAATGACTATGGGATGATCCACCCATAATCATTTAGAATAGCTAACAAACATGCAAACCATGGTTAACAGTTCTAGCTTTTCTTAAGATTTTGATTAGGTCATCCATGAATCTAGTAATGGTTTACACTAAGTACCCAACCATTGCATCATTCTAAAATTGTATTACCATAGAAGGATTTAGGCAACGACTAGTAACTAATCATCAATATGCAACTCGAATTTCTGGGGAGGTAAGTTTGGATATAATTCAAAAATCAATTTAATGATCTTTGAACTGCATATCTACTAACTATTTCTCCGCCCCTATTAGTTTGCAAGATCTTTAGCCATTTACCTTGATGGTTTTTCATCATTGCTAGAAATTCATGAAATTTTTCAAACATTTCAAATTTGTTTTGCATAAGGTAAAATCTAGAGTGATTGTTTTAAGAATACAACGAAAACTCATACACACCCCTGAATGTACATCCATCTGCAAATGAGATGAACTACTCGTTGGAAATTATTTTACAAGGATCTTAGATCTACTCACAAGTATGTTGATTAACATCCTAAATATGAACTTCTAAAACGATTATAAAATAAACACATATAAAGTATGAGAAACCTTACATTGGGTGCAGTGAAATATTATGTCTCCTTCCGTTCAGATCTCTAACCCTTGTATCCTTTCTGTCGCAGAGTATTATCAAGATCTGAACCTGGATCTCTTTCTCTCCTTTCTTTAATGTTGAAACTCCTTCTTGTTGAATGTCTTTCTTCACGATCTTCCTCACTATGATTGAGGTATCACGTGCTGTGTGTGGGCACTACTCTAACACTAAGAGGTTCGAAATTATTCAAGGAAGAAGAAGAGTATGAAGGTGGCGGCTAGGGTTTAGAAAGAGAAGGCTCAGGTTTTTCTCTGAAGGAAATCAGATGTAAAAGTGTAAATTTGCTGAAGCCTTCACTATCTATTTATAGCATTCCACATAGGGTTAGGTTTGAATTATTTGGCATTAAAATAATGAAAATATCAGATGATACAGCCTATAAAAGTGGCCGGCCATGGCTATGTGGATTTGGGCCTCACTTTTTGCAATTTTGCAGTTTTATCATTTCTGCATCTCATTTTCTCAAAAACACTAATTTTCAAATTCAACCACTTAAATGCCAATTCTAACTATTTAATAACTATAAATAATTATTAAATAATATTGTCATTTATCATATTTATTAATTGAACCATACAAAGTATCATAATTAACAAATATGCCCTAAAAACTCTTTCTTTACAATTTCACCCTTACTTAGTGAGAAATTCACAAATAGACATAGTCTAATTTGAGAATTATAATTGATTAATCAAAACCAATTAAATGAGTCTTACAAGTAATATTGTCTCAACTAGTGGGGGGACCATGGGTCTATATAACCGAGCTTCCAATAAGCAGATCAAGAATTTATAACCTAAATTCACTGACTTATTAATTCTTCGTTGAATCCACGCATAGAACTTAGAATTGCACTCTCAGTGTATAGAACGCTCTATATGTTCCACCATATAGACACGTCATTAGTTATCCATTGTTATAATCCTAATTTGATCAATGATCCTCTATATGAATGATCTACACTGTAAAGGGATTAGATTACCGTAACACCCTACAATGTATTTTATCCTTAAAACACTTAACCCCGTATAAATGATATTTCAGCTATATGAAATGAGTACTCCACCATTTATTTTTCGTTTGGTCAAGGTCAAGAAGAACATCCTTTACTTACTATTCGCCAGATAGAAGCTATAGATTCCATATTTATGTTAGCGCTCCCACTGAATTGCACTACCATGTTCCCAAAATGTACGTGTCACCCTGACCTAAAAGTAGGCTTAACAAACAAATCAAAGAACACGAATAACACTCTTGAGATTGAGCCTAATCATATCAGGATTTAGATCATTTGATCTAGGATCAACTAGGCGATATTGACTTGAATAGATATTACGGTAAGTTTGATAAATCTATGTCAAAGTTCAATATCGGTCCCTTCCGATGCATACTCCATGCACCCAACCTGAGCTTTACTTTAACCAATGCTCTGGAAAGAACATAGCATTTCTCCAAATGCAAGTAAACTCTGTTGTAGATTATCATATCAGTAAAACCCTGTGTTTGATAAATCTAGGAATCTTTATTCACATAGTTATGTTTACTTTCCAATGTGTTGACAACATAATAAACAGGATCAAGTATGTGAAAAGGGTTTCAGATGAATTTATAAATCAAATAGACAAGCAATTGATAAGATGAACCAAAACATACACAAATGAATGAAAAATACTTCTGTTTCTTTATTGATGTTGAATAAAATGGATTACATTGAAATGAAGTTTTATTTAGGGCATAAAACCCAACACTACTTTCAGGGGATATAGGCATAGTAACTCTTTGCAGAGAATGATCTTGTCAAAACCACTATGAACAAGATACAAATGCCATAGATTTACAAAATATGGTTGTGTCTTTTCAGTTATAGTTATATCAAAGAGTTCTTAGAATAGTGCAAGTGGATTCTGGTCACAGAATACTAAACTCATATTTCTTACTAACATACAGTTTGAATCCATTGATAGAAAATGGTTATTAAACACTTGTGAAAGTGTAACTGTATAATGAGTAATTCTTTCTTGGACCACCACTACTAATTTAACTCTAAGTTGATTTGCCCATACAAGTAGGAGATTTCTAAGATTGAGGATTTATATCATTTTGGGATAGAATTTCGGGAATATAATCATATGCGTCATTTAATTTCTTAAGAGAAAATATAGAATGACATGAAATGATTTATAGACCATTCATCCAATGATATGTTATTGAGCTAATTCGAAATGAATAAGCTAAGAGGAATTAGGATAATTTCGTATTTAAATAAGAATCCAACGATGCTTCGATTAGCGAGAGTCAAAGTAATCTTATTTATACAATCTTCTTGTTTCATATTGTAAATACTAGTCTAAGGTGTCATCAATTGATAAACAGCTAGATGTTGCATTTACAATATTTATCTTTCGAGATCTAACACTATTATGTTTGTCTAATGTTGACAATCCATTAGGGATTTATCTCATTAGAACAACAAACCAAGTTAGACCAACAATGAAGATTCGAAATTAAACTACAATTTAATAACAGAAAATAACATGGTTCAATATAAATTCATACACAATTCAGAAATTATTAAACGCATAGCAAGTAGGAATGATAAGTGAAAATACTAAAACATACAATCCTAAATAATTTCTAAGGTCTTCAACAAACTGATATAAGTGTGCCATTTAGGCGAGAGTCAGTGATACCATCCATTGAATAGAGTTGTCAGCTCATCTAAAATGATAAACATTCTAGCAACATTTTATTCGATCCAGATTGGAATCTAGCGTTGTTCCATTTAGGTGAGAGTCAAGGCTATTCTATCTTATGAGCTTCCACCATTGTTTCATACCCTTACAAGTCTTATACAGTTGCCACCATTAGGGTGATCAATACTATATAAAAAAAACTTACAAGAATACTTATCTTTCGAGATTAAACGGCGCTAACTTGCTAATGAACGTTCCTTCATTAGGGAGGATTACTCACTAAAACAATAGCTATGTAAAACCAACAATGGAGATCGAATATCCTAATAATAATAAAGCTCATTATTTAAAGTGAATTTTGTTCTAATATTTATTTTAATCAATTTATTTTAAATATATATTTATTTAATTAAAATTTCTAATTTAGAATGAAAAATTCTAAATATAAATTTTAATTTAATATTTATAAATTATACTTAGATGGATATGAAAATAACATGAATTATTTCCACCTTAGTAATAATTTCCAATAAATATTTAGAAAAATTATTTAATTTAAGTTGTTTCAAAATTAATTTAAATTAATTTACAACTCAAATTTAATTTTCTATAAATATATATTGCATTTCGAAAAAAAAAGAAGTATATAAGAATACAATTTTCGAAAATGCTTGTTAAAATAAAATAAAAATAAAATATGGAAAAATTATCTTAATTTTATGTTGGCCCAAAATTAATAAAAATTAATTTATAACAAAAATATAATTTTCCTATTTAATTAAATATTTAAGAAAAATTTCAAATAGTTAAGTATCATGATGAATATCAACTTAAATATTAATTTTCTATTTAATTAAATATCACTAGAAAAATACTACAAGCAAAAATAATATCTATCTAGACTTTCATTGACTAATTAATTCATTTTCTAATTATAATATATTTTATTTCATTCATTTTAATTAATCATTAAATGAAAAAATCATTGATTTAAGTTGGTTCAAAATTAATTAAAATAAATAATTAATTTACAACTTTAATCTATTTTTCAAGATAATTTCAAAATTATCTTGCATAATTAAATGAAATTTCGAAAAATTGATTAATAAAATAAAAAAAAATATTTGAAAATTATTCAAAATTTAAGTTATTCAGAAATAAGATTCCAAACTTAAAATAATTTTCATTTTTTTAATTAAAAAACATGTAAATAATAATATTTAAGTATCATGATGAAAATCAACTTAAAAATTTAAATTTCAATTTAATTAAATGTATTAAATTCAAGAAATAAATAATTAAGTATAGAGAAGGCTTAATTATTAATTTCTAGTTTAATACTAGGAAAAATATTCTTAACTTTGAATTGTACCAACATTAATTATTAAACAATTAATTTCACAATCAATGATATTTTCCTATTTTAATGTTAGAAATAATAACTAGTATAGAACTAACTATCTAGAAAATATCTCAATTTAACTAAATATCTTTTCAAAAATTTGGAAAATATCTAATTTAAGTTGTTATAGAAAGAATCTAAAATAACCAACTTAAAAATTTCCAAATTAAATTTAATTAAATATCAAAATTAAGTTGTAACTACCTAATTTAAGAATATTCCATTTTAAGTTTAACAACTTAAAAAAAATCTCTAGAATCTTCAATCACCAACTCCTAGAATTCCTCAACTTAATTTTAAATTCAAATTTAAGTTAATATGAAAAATTAGTTAGTAATAACTAATTTATAACTTAAATATGAATATTTAATGAAATAATTAAAATAAGCTTCAGAAAGAATCTAGTTAGTTAAAATTCTTTATTTAATTAAATACAAGAAAAATACAATAGTTCATCTAGAAATTACTAATTCATTAAACTAAGTGTGTTTTTCTTAAATTAATTTTTTTAAAAAAAACTTTGAAATTAATTATGTTGATAATCAATTTTATTAGGTTAAACTAATTTAATTAACCTAGTACAGTTATCCAAATCAGGCAAATGGACCTTCACACTTGGGGTAGTTCATGTGAGGGGGAGCTAGGTTCAGTATGTCGTACCCACTTCTATTGGCCCCCAACTCTCACACAAGGCCCAAAAGAGAGGAATTTAACCTTAAAATAAATAACTGTTATTAATTAAATAGGTCCAAAAACTAAATGGGACTAAATAAAATCTATCATGGTGTGACATTTTATTTAGCAACAACCTATATGCATCTAAACATAAAGTAAACATATAGGCTCACACAGTCATACAGATTTGGATGGATCCTATCATGTTACTAGGTCATACACAGATTAAAGAAGAATCTAAAATTTACCTGTTACAAATTATTTACTTGACCTATTGACAATTGAACCATGGGTTAAAATCAGATCATTGGATCTGTCAACAAGTTAACCATGGCAATTTAGATCAAGTAATAATAGGTTTTAGAAAACTTACAAACAAGCTAAAACACATACTCCTGCAACCAGTGACAGACCAAGAATTTTTATTTTGTGGGGGCTTATTTATCATTAAAAAATATTTATACCTATATTATAATCACTCTTATTAGATTTATTTAATTTTGTGGGGGCTTTTTTTACTATTTTAGCCTATAATTATCAAATTAAAAAAAATTACATTTAATTTTTTAAAAAGTAATATTTTTGTTAGTGGGGGCTATAGCCCCCACACTAATACAAGTGAGTCCGTCACTGCCTGCAACAAGTTGAATTTGGATAGTTGGATGTATGATTTATTTAATTTTAAATTAATTAATAAAAAAAAATTCGAAACTAATATTTAAATAAAAAAAAAATCGGTTTAAAAAAAATTAAAAAATAAACCTACAATTTTGAAAAATTAGGTTTCAACTAACCAAAATATCATTTCAAAAAAAAAAGAATTTGCTAACCACCTTTTAAATTTCATGTTATTTTATAAATTAAATATTCAATAAAATAAAATGATAAATACATACCCTTTTCTGATTTTATAATTTAATTTAAGTAAAAATACCAAAATTTAAAAGTTAGCAAAAATATCTTATTTCTATTTCAAATACCATGATTATAGTAATCTTATTTTAAATTTAAATAAGGTCAAATTACTTAAAATATAATATTCTATAAAAAGAATTTAATATCTTACCTTAGATTTAAAAGTAAGATAAAATAATCAAATTTTAAAAAAATAAGAAAAGAAGTAAGCAAAAATAGATTTTTACCTATTTTCAAATTCAAATTACACTAATATCTAAAATTAATTTATTTTTGATAATTAGAATTGAAATATGAAAAGTAAAAATCAAAATACAAAACTACACAAAAAGTCGGAAGTTAATTCCATGAAATAGCATGAAAAATCGAAAAAAAACGAAAAAAATTTTGAGCTGTACGGATTGTATGCAAAACACACCATCCAGGTGCACATCCTTGGGCACAAGGGGCTGCTTGTACACACAAAGGGTGCTGCCAACAACCAGCCACGCACACAAGGGTGTGTCACCACCCCCAATTTTTTTTCAAAACTTTAAAATATCATAACTAATTCAAATAAAATTGAAATTGAGTTCTGTAAAAAAATGAATTGCTTAATTTTTTCTAAACTATCCAATAAAAATAATTCCAAGAACAAAAATTCAATTATTTTTCATAAAATTTCACAAGCATCAATCAATCATCATATAACACACAAATCAACATGAAACCATCCAAATCAACACATATCATCGTTTTAATTCATATTTCATGAAAGTAAATCATTACCATGGCTCTGATACCAGTTGTTGGAAATATTTTACCAGGATCTAGATTTACTACCATGTATGTTTCATTAACATCCTAATATGAATTCTAAAACAATGAAATAAACACATATAAAGTTTAGGAAACCTTATATTGGGTGCAGCGGAATATAATGACCCCTTCCATTCAGATCTCTAGCCCTTGATTCCTTTCTGTACAAGAGCATCACCAAGATCTGAACCTAGATCTCTTTCTTTCCTTCTTTGATGGTTGGATTCTACACTATCTTCCACACTATGATTGAGATACCACTTGATATGTGTGGGCACTACTCTATCACTAGGGTATTTCGAAATTGAAGAGAAGAAAAGAGAAGAAGAGTGGCGGCTTGGAGGCTCAGGTTTTCTCTGAAAAAGAATAAGATGCAAGTCTATAGTTTCTTGAAGCCATCACTTTTCTATTTATAGAATGCCATCTAGCCTTAGCTTAGAATTAAATGACATTAAAACTAATGAAAATATAAATGGTAAAATACTTGCATAGTGGCTGGCCATGATATGGATAATGGGCCTCACTTTACAATTTTGTCATTTTGTCATTTTTCAATCCCACTTTCTCAAAAATGCCAATTTTCTAATTTAACCATTTAAATGCCAATTCTAATTATTTAATAACTAAAAATTAATTATTAAATAATATTGTCATTTAATATATTTATTAATTTATACATATAAAGTCTCTTAATTAATAAATAAACTTAGAATCTCTTTTCTTTACCATTTCGCCCTTGCTTAGTGAAAATTCATAAACTAGACATAGTCTAACTTTAGAATTATAATTGATTAATAAAAATCAATTAACTGAGTCTTACAAGCCGTATGGTCTCAACTAGTATGGGGACCATGGGCCTATATAATTGAGCTTCCAATAAGTCGAACCGAATTTACCAAGTAAATTCCCTAACTTATTAATTCCTTATTGAATTCACACTTAGAACTTGGAATTGCACTCTCAGTCATATAGAACGCTCTATATGTTCCACGATATAGATACGCTATTAGTTATCTATTGTTATAATCCTAATTTGATCAATGACCCTCTATTAGATGATCTACATTGAATAGGCTCTAAATTACCGTTACACCTTCAATGTATTTTATCCTTAAAACACTTAGCTCCGTATAAATTATATTTCAGCAAAGTGAAATGAGATCTCCACCATTTATATCTGTTTAGCCAAGCTCGAAGGATATCATCGTTTCACTTCTAAATTCCTATAGAAGTTATAGACTCCATATTTATGTTAGCGGTCTCACTCAATTATACTATCGTGTTCCCAAAATGTACGTATCACCTTGACTGTTCAAAAGTAGGCTTAACTAACAAATCAAAGAACATGTATAATACTCTTGAGATCGAACCTAACCATATCAGGATTAAGATCATTTGATCTGGGATCAACAGGTGATATTGAATTGAATAGATATTACGGTAAATTTTAACAAATCTAATCAAAGTTCAATATCGGTCCCTTCCGATGTATACTCCATACATCCGATACTGGTAAACTTTGCCAATGCCCTGGAAAGGACATAACACTTACACAAGGTGTAAGAATACCTATCGCTGATTATCATGCCAGTCTAAATCCAGTGTACTGACAAATCAGGGCATAAACTTTCGAACATATAATTAAGATTATATTCCACTGTGCTGACAACACTATAATCATTAACAAATTCATATTTTCAAGACTTAAATAGAATTCATACATTATATGCATAGAATCATGAAATATATCATGTGAACCATGCAACATAAAATGTTATGTCTAATCTTTATTAATAAGTAAATCTGATTATATTGAAATGAGTTTTATTCAGGGCACAAAATCCAACAGAGTCTTCTCTTTCTTTCCTCCTCTTCTTTTGGTTCTAGGGACACTAGTAGGAAACCAACTTCAATCATTCAACTTTTTGAAGTTTTATCTTGAATCTAAAGTGATTCAAGTAAAGGAACTCCGCTTAGCTAGTGAATTACCATTCAAGTCGACCAACACGCTTGAATCTAGAAACGAGGTAAGATTAGCATAAAGTATATATAAACATGTATGGGTGTATGTATGTGAATGTATTGGGGTTATGTTATCATACACTACCAACACTAGTATAACTGTAAAATTGAGTATACTGGTACAGAGTATATAATTTAAGGGTATGTCACAGTGTTACCAATACTATACGAGGTGAGTACGTGGTGCATGTGGTAGAACACCTAGGGATACACGGCTGTATGGTTCATCCCTACCAGCACTAGTACAGGAACAATACTTTAGTGCATGTGGTATAGAGGTCATACTTCCGTTAAGAACGTTCTTGACCATTTGGTGAGCCTTGTAAGTAGGCACAAGAGGGCCTAAGTACAAGTCGATACTACATTGTATATTTTATGCATATCTTACTGAGTATGTTGACTCATTAGTGTGCTACCATGTGTAAATAAAGGAAAAGCTAAGGCAGAGGAACAGTGAGTTTGGAGCTTGGTAATGATTGTGCATATCGTGATAGTACAGCCTCGAGAGTTTCGGTATTAAAGTATTTTGGGATTAACTTCTCTAAACTCTATGTGACGTATTATAAAAATATATTGTGTTTCCAAAAATAATTTTGAATACGGGATCCCGATTTCCAAATTTATTTATGTATATATATATATATGTTTATCCTTGATTTAAATGATTAAAGTTTTATTCCAAGTGGTTTTCAAATTGGGCATTACAATCAACAAGCTTCATACACTTAAAATAATATAAACCTAATATATTGTAAAAATACATATGTAACGCCCTAATGCTAAGGCACGCTACAGTGCTTTTTTTTTTTAATTATTGTGCAATCTTTGCTAATCAAAGAAATTTCTCGAAAAACGTGTCAAATTAAAACTTTTGCTTTAAATATTAAACTTTGTAATATAATATAATATTTACAAATCCCGGGATCCCGATTTCAAACTTCGTAAAATTTACTTTTTAACCTTTACATTTCAAAATACATAATTCACAGGTCGCACAGCGACTTTCAAAACATAACACCCAGATGTCCCGAGACCGAACTCTCCAGGTCGCGCTGCTTGACATGTACAATCTCACCCGAGCTCAGGTTCATTCCTGTTCAGCCTTCGCCTTTCCTTTACCTACACATGGAAGCAGAAACTGTGAGTCAACAGACTCAGTAAGAAATGCATATAACATACCATATAATTTCCGACCTGTAAATAGGCGCCCATACACCTATTTACAGAGCTTAACAGATGAGTATGAACGTTCAATACCAGGGTACAACCACTATACCACATACACATCGTACCTCACTGTACGAGTGTTGGTAGGGTTTATCCCGATCACGGAGTAACACTGAGTGATGTACCACACACCTTAGCATTTTCCCGTACTTGTGTTGGTATCACTGTATCGTACTCACAATCACAACAATCACTATACCAATACACTCTATAACTTATTCATACAAGTGTTGGTAGTGTTTAACATAATTCAAGCATGCATATATAAACACATATACACACATTCAGATAATCACATCATACATTATACACAGTTCTTACCTGTTTTCCGAATTCAAGTGTGCTGGCCGACCTGAACGGAATTCACGTGCTAGATGGATGCCCTAATCACAATAATGGTAATACAGATGAGTGACTCGCTAAATCACTTTCCGGGACTTAAAACTTGAAACTAAAAGTTTCCCTATCGATAAACCTCATGGCAATACCCTAAATATCTCAAAATTGGCCAAAACTAGGGTTCTGGAAAATCCTCCAACAGGTAAACCGGTTCCCATCCGGCATCCCGGTTCTGGGTCACCAACCGGTCGACCGGTTGGTACAGACCACCCAGAACCGAATTCTCTTCTGCTGGGAACCAAAAATCTTCCCCCTTAATTCAAATCAAGCCCAAACTTTACCAAACTCTCCAGTAAACCTATACAATGCATACACAATGATTTCCAGGCAGTAATTCACAGAATAAACCATTACAACTCAAGTTGCCATTAATGAACAAAGCTTTGCTCTTAGAACTTAAACTTGAATAAAATCAATAACACACTGCAAAACCAGCTACTAGGAGCTAAAATCAACTCAAAAGAGCCCTAAAATTCGAATCCTAAACCTACCTAAACCTAACAGCCACTTACTCCCAAAATCACATGTTCAAACTAAGTAAAAAGCTCAAAAATTACATAAGCAAGAGTTCTAGGGTTTACCTTAGTTAAATCCTCCTTGATTCCTTGCTAAATCCCAGAAAAACAAGATGAAAAATTCTGGTTTAGGTCCTTAGTTGTCCCAGCCGAAAGCAAGAGGGAGAGAATTCAAGAGATAATCCAATTTTCCAATTTTTTCTTCTTTATCTCTTAATTTCTCAAAGGGTTTTAATTAAATCATGCTGAAAACAAATGTGCTAGGTGTCACACACTCATGGCAGCCACCTAATCTACCATTAACAAAAGACTAAAATGCCCTTAGACTTAAACTAGGGTATTTCTTTGAAACTAGGGCAAAATGGTCAATTCCATAACCCCGCTCAATCCCGATAAAATATTTTCTCTAAAATATTTCCCACTATGAAAAAAGGTTCTAAACTTACCCATGTGATCAATCTAGCCATCCATCGCATTTTCCGTTGTCGCCGAGCAAAAATTACAAAATTAATATATTTCACATATAAGCTAAATAATACCCCTAGAGTTTAATAAAATCTCCGAAATTGAGAAATTATAACTCTAATATTTATTTCTAAATATTGGGGTCCACATTAAAAATTAATTCACAAATATTAATAAAATAATAAAAATTAGTGTTAATTGCCTTTTCTAATCCACATTACAAGAGCGGTCATTACAACATATATGACAGTAACAAAAGAGGCTCAAAGATCACATTCTTACAAACAATTCATTATTCAAAGAAAAATATTACAAAAATAGAGATGCCAATAAAGTAATAGAATTAAATTTAATTAACAAACTTCTAGAACTCCTATCTTGCTAAATAGGGAAGAGTCAAAAAATCCAATCGAAAGAAAAATCATAAGAAATTCTATATAAGAAAAATAAATTTTTTTTAAAAAAATAAATAAATCTCTACCTTGAGGCTAGGATACATGAGGTCAAAGAAGCTCGTGACATCAGTTGGAATCAAGACTAAAGAGCTTAATGGTGACATGAGAGTTGTGACCCTTTTGAAACAAATCATAGTATGGAACACTATAGTCATTTGTATGCTTATGAATGAGAATTCCAAGCAAAAAAGCATATCTTAAAAACTCAATAACACTAAACACAAAAGTCAAATTGATTAGTTTGAATTCAAATCAAACAAATCGAATTGAATAAACTCAATAAAGTAATAAAACTATATTTCACAACTTCATACCCAATTTACACTAGAAACACAATAAATAATTTAAAATGCAATACTAAAGTAGAATCATACCAAAATAACAAAAAATAAAAAATGGGGAATCACACATACTCAAATCGACAGAGAGGACACAACCCTCATTGAGGAAGCCATGAAATAACAAGAAGACCAAGAGAATGCAGGCCAATAACAATATGGGTTTGGATTTAAGGTTGAGGAATGACAATGATCGGAAGTCATTTTATTCCTAGAATTTGAATATAGGCCAATAGTAATAGTAAATAGGGTTTTGGGCTAAAATTGAGAGAGAAAAGAATGGCGATTATTTATGAGAATTTTACAAAATTATTAGATTTTGAATAAATGTTTACATTTATACCGCCACACAGTAAAATTTACATTTTACTGCCTTGGCCATATTTTATTTTCTTTTATACTATAAACGCCGAAATTAAAAAATGAGGCCACTATCTTCTACACTCACAGACAGAACCACCACAGCAACACTACAACAGCTAGAAAATAGTCATTAATTTCGGCAAGATAAAGCAGAAACATTAAAACTATTAATATTGGAATTGTCATAGTTTTTCAATGTTGTTTTTGGGTTATTTCACTGTTGTCTTGTATGTTTAACAAATGTTAGTTTTAAATTACACAAGTTAAACCAACCACTGAATATTTGTTTGAGGTAACCGGAATCAAAGAATAATGGACAGTAGACCTCAGAGAGAGAACACACACGTGCAACATGTTATTGTTAGACATTTATATGTATAAACTGAAATATATATGTTTATGTATAAAATGCGAAATTAAATCAAACATATATACACTATGAATAAGGATCGAAATACCTCCAGCCATTGATTCTTGAGCTTTAGTCCCACATAAGCTTTGATCTGCAAAGAAAACTGGTTGATGTGGGTAATCGGGCTTCCTCGCTCTCTCAACTCTCTTTAGATGGATTTTGCTGTTATGAACAGAATGAGTGAGGAGCTCGGGGACCGAGACCCTATATTTATAGGTGAGATACTCCATCAGTATCTGTGCCACATTAATTGTCAGAATATTTTGACAATTAATTCAGGAAATCAAATCAGGTAATGAATATAGAAATCTGACCATATATAGAATATTACGTAATTGATTCTGTCCAGATTCAATGAATATAAAATATTCATTTATCAGAATCAATAATATTATTTTATTTCCTTAATTAGAAATATTCTAATATTCTCCCACTTGGTCAGCATTTAAACTAAAACATTCAAACCCAAACGTTCCTCATTATATAATAAGCATACGAATCATAGCGACATGTCCTCATTATAAGTCGAGTATTATCTTCCATGTATTACGATATATTTATTATATAACAATGTACTTTATGTGGCAATGTACTTAAGTGAATAAACCCTAACCCTTATGTTTATTCAGGTCCTCTTACGATAATTTTCTCAGATGAAATTAAGGTGCACATAAATATGAGAAAATATCGAAATTAGAGTTTCATTAAATAATTTTTGGTTGTACAAATAAAAAAACTGCATATGGGTTAACTGAATCCCATATTTACTTTATAATCCTTGAATTTGTGTTGCGGCATGCCTTTAGTCAAGGATCTATGCGATCACCCAATTCAGTTTGCGTGATCAATGACCACTTATCACGCCTTTTTATGGCTAAATACTTAATGTCGATATGCTAGCTTCGACCAGTACTCTTAGAGTTATTAGCCATAAATATTGTAGCTGAATTTATCGCAAAATTTTCTTAATGGCCTAATGAAACTGTAATTCTGAACTCTAGGCCTACTATGAAACTCTATAATACATCATACGAGATGTATTCTCAAAACAATAAATGAATCTGACTTCTATAGTGGAAATAACAATCAAGATTCTCTACAATATAACTTACTGGTAATCTTAAGGACGTAATAAAATATTGATTTACGTGAATAAATACAACCAGTGAAGTATGTTAGAATCTAATTGGTTAACTATATTTCCAGATGGTCAATTCATCTTAAAATATGTATGAATATAATTTTTAGTATCTTAAAGATACCTCATCACTTTGTATGAAAAATAAAGTGGTCTTAACTTTAGTTATTCTGATACTACTTAACGATCCTGAAACAAATGTAATGCAAAGTCTTATTCAGACTCTTAGGCATACATTAGGCTTCTAAAATAGAAGCAAATGAATGTTCTTAATTTATTCTCACTCCAGATCATTTTTCAGATGCTGGTTCGAGTTGAATTTATCACACTTAAAGATAAAAGTTATATCAGATGAATAATACATAATTTTATTTAATCAGAGATGCTGTGGCTACTCTCTAATTAATTAAAAATATATATATTATTTATATTCCTTATCTCAAAATAATAATTTGAGATATGAATTATTTCAACTTATATAGAAAACTTTTATCATCATTTGCAAGTAACATATTGTCTACGTATAAAACAAATATTACTCCCACTAACCTTCTGGTATATAATTATTTCCATAATTCTCTTTTCAAACCTAAAGGAAAAGATGATATAATACCAATTTGTGAGATGTTTGTTTTAATCTATAGGTAGACATCTTAAGCTTGCATATGTTCACCACTATTAGAGAAAAA
This sequence comes from Cannabis sativa, assembly GCF_029168945.1. Taxonomy (NCBI): domain Eukaryota; kingdom Viridiplantae; phylum Streptophyta; class Magnoliopsida; order Rosales; family Cannabaceae; genus Cannabis; species Cannabis sativa. The sequence continues at coordinate 49,391,158 of NC_083607.1, read as the reverse complement.
TCTTTATGGCAGTTGTATACCTTCTTCTCTAGTTCACTGTTTGGAATTGATTAATGAATTGAAACAAGCAACAAATGCCAAGGTCTATAATAGAATCTTTTATAAAAACAAGTGAGAATGTAAATCTCATTTGTTATTGATTCTTAGTTCAAAATGAACTTCTTAGCAACGAATATTCTTTTATATCTTTATGTTTCTCAATGTTGCCTAATGAATATTATTGGTGAAAAAACCTATGCTTAATTAATGTTCTCCACCCCATTAGGCAATTTTACTAAAGATAAACTTTATTGCTATTTAAGATATTCATTTCTTCATTCATGGCATATTGTACTACAACTTCAATTCTTTATCATTCTATAATTTAATTTGTGTCTCAAATTAATATTGTAGTTGAACTCTTATTGTACAAAATGTGATCACTAGAATACATTGATCTTACTGTTCTAATAAGTCATCTTAAGGATGGACCAACAAACTCTTAAAAGAGCAAATGGTTCAATAGCATGTTATTTTAGAAATTGTAAGCAATTACTAAATAACATAACTTATTAGAATTTTACCAATGACTTGTATATTATTAATGATTAGTTATGAATTCTCAATAACCAGTAATCTTAATGGTTGTTGTGAATCATAATTAATCTAACACTTGAGGTGGAAGTTTGAGAAAATATGAATGATCTTTCTCGGAAACTAGGTTCCTAGATTGATCACTCCCACTGATCAAGTCAATTCTTAATTCCACAATTCTAGTGTTGTGAGATGGATAATAAAATATGTAACCCTTAAACCTTATAGCTTTTCAAATGAAATATGCTCATTTATGGTTTAGGGCCCAGATCTTTTCTTTGACAATTGTACTCTAACTATATATGGGTATTTATAAAATGTGTACATGTCATCAAGTCGGTTTTCAACCTTATCACAACTCAAAATATGTTTGAGAAACAACTTTAGTTAGAACACGATTCGATATGTACACCCCATTGTTGAGTATCAATAGACAAAGATTTAGGAAAGATTGGAGTTTGCTATGTAGGCTCCACCCCATGTCCAAAAAATGCTTAGTTTCTTAAATCTGTTACACACTATAATTTGGGTGTACCAAGCATATGTATCGGGCAATGAACCCATGTTTTTAAAGAAACTTTACAAATACACTGGGAGTTTATCCATACTCACGAATTTTGATGTAGTATTCTCCATTTTATATTTGATCTCACTATCTTAATATGCAAAATGCACCATTTCTCTACTTAAGATTTAAATGTCTTTGAAACATATAAATCCATACTTTTGTAGAAAAATTATTTATGTGAGTAATCGTTAAAAAAGAGATGCAAAATTTGAGTCCATGTCTTCAAAATTAATTGACTTGTATGATTTCTAATATGATAGAATTCTAGTATGCACCGATTTTGACTTGTTGGAATACATATTCTTAATGAAATTCACACAAGTTCTAAATAAAGTTAGTAAAATCAAGTGTAATGAAGATCCCCACCATTTACTAACATTTATTCTATTTATGGAGATATGTTCCATAATTTTTGGTGCTATAATGTAGAAGAATTCTTATTAATAACACATTTCTTATTGTCAGATTGAACTTGCATATCTTTATGAGTGACATCATTTGTAGTAAAGACCTCTAAATGTGTCTAAATCAAGTTTCAATAGAATCTTGGAACATAAAGATCTTTGCCAATTTTAAAACAAAATCACTACTATATTGCTTGTTCCTTAAACTTCTAAATGTGAGAAGTTATCTTGTCTGTGGATAAGATTTGCTCACAGTTACTGACTTTCTTAGGTTTATTTGTAAACCTTGCAAGAAATTATGAATGTGGAATAACAATCTAAAATAATCCACTATGTGTTAATAATCACATTAACTATATTAGAATGAATTCATACACAATAAATTAAAATTTATTGGTGATAATAAAGTGTGATTTATTTTTCTTAATTATACAAAGAAAAAGCTGTATATGCTAGATGAAATTATCGAATAAATTTTGAAAATTTCTACTGTTATGGAAGAAATTTTCTACTAGTATGGAAGAAATTTATGAATAGTGATGTAATAAAATTACATATATAGTTTTGAGGTTTAAATGAATCATGTTTTTACCAATGAATAAACATGCTTAAATATGAAATCTTATTAAACAAAAATTGCCTGTGGGCTAAATTTTTAATTTAATAAGATTAGATTTAGATGTAGATTATGATAGATTTACACAATTTATGAAAAACTTAAAGTTTAATATTTCTATCTTAATGAAAGGTATGAAACACTTAATTATTTATAAATGTTTCAAAATTTTATACTTTATGATAAAATTATTAAATTAAATCTACATAATTTCCTGTGGGATAAATTAAGAGAATTTAATTTAACATATTAATCATGTGAATATAATAAAATCCCTGTAGGGTAAGATTATTATGTTCACATAATTCATGTCCATTATGTGATCTTAATCCACTTAATATATATAATTTTATATAATTAAGGATGCTGTGGCTACTCCCTAATTATTTAAAATTATGTGGTTCACTAGACACCAAAGTATAAACTGAAGATTAAAATTTTACTAAATCCAAAATTGCCTGTGGGCTAAATTTTAAATTTAATAAAATTAGATGAACTTTATGATAGATTTAATTAAACAATTAGTTTTGGAAAATGAAGGTTTATTATCTATCTTTAATTAAATTTGTGATAACACTATTAAATTAAATCCCCATAACTCCCTGTGGGGTAAATTAAGAGAATTTAATTTAACATATTATCCTAATTAATTATACAAATATAATAAAATCCCTGTGGGGTAAAATTATTATACCTATATAATTAATTACAAGTTATGTCCATTAAGGTGAATTTTAATTTATATATAATTTTATATAATTAAGGATGCTGTGGCTACTCCCTAATTATTTAAAATTATATTTTCACTTAGACATTATGTATTGGGCTCTACCTAAAAGTAATTTCGTTATTAACATAATAGACAATCACTGAGATTAGTGCTCCTAGTGTGGTCGTCCGAAGATCATTAAAAACCGTTCTAGATATGAGCATTTGTCCCAGGTTCATATTTTCTTATGTCAAACCACAAAATTACTTACGTTTTATTCATATTTTATTCATTTTATAAAGTTTTATGAATAATTTTATGAAGCTTTAAGAAACTTAATGTGCTATATAAAATATTCAACCTATCTTAATGTTTGAATATTTCTAAATATATCTAGCACTATAAAAGAAATTTATGTATAGCATTTAAATCATACAAATATAAATTAATTGTATTAAAAATAAATTTACTAAATAAATACAAATTAATACAATTATTGTATGATAATAAATTAAATGCTTAATTCCATAATATATGTAATTAATTATGCATTTATAACCATATAATATCTTAAATATTTGCACTAATAATTAATTTGTATAAATAAGGTAAATATACAAATTAGTACAATTAATTATATGAAATGAATTAAATGCAAATTAAAGAATGTACTTAATGGCAGATTATCAATTAATTCAATCAATAAATTACTTAATTGGTAAATATAATAATTGCCCACTTAATTGTAGAATATTAAAATATTCACATTCTTAAAATATCACAATTATTATAATTACATGTAAAAATAAATCATGTAATTACCAAATTAAAAATTTTCCATAATTATTTTTTTTTTTTTACTTAATAACATATATGAAAATATGTGTAAAATAAAAATGGAAAATTTTAAACAAATGTAATAAATTGACTAAATTAACAAAATTAAGAAATAAAATAAAATTCCAAAATGAATCAAAACAAAGAATATTCGGATATTTTTTTTTTTTTTTGAAAATCTACCACCCAAAAACGACACGTCGTTTTTCCACATAGGTGTAAAATGACACGTCGTATGGAGTCGGGCTCAAGGCTTCATGCTGAAAAACGACATGTCGTTTTTCACATAAGAGAAAACAACACGTCGTACGACCTCCTGTTCAAAAACTTTATACTGAAAACGACACGTCGTACGGAGTCGTCTCCAACCTCCAGCCGGGTCACATTTGACCCGTTTTCTGCACGCGGGTCACGGTAGACCCGACCCAAACCCGACCATAAAACTGTTTTTAGACGTCCAAAATTCATGAAACCAATTCCAAAGTGATCTAAATGAATAAATTAAGAGATCCAAGTTGATTTCAAACATCAAAAACATGTAAAATGTAGACTCCATTATCAATGAAAAAACGGGTCCGAACGAGGATTTCGAAAAATAAATTCCAGTCAAAAAATGTTATCATGCTCGAATTCATTATATACCAGTATATGAACGTGATGAAACGATTCATGAACAAATTATATCAAATTTTTTGAAACTGGAAAAATTTTTTTCGCACGGTTCCGACAATGATAATTGGTACATATATATACACACCTATAATATAACTTTACCGTATGAAATTATGAAAAACATATAAATTAGATTATTCTAATTCATAGTAAATAATAAAATCATGTAATCATACAAAGTTATATATATCTATAAAGGCGTAGCTATATGTATATATATGTACTGAAGAGTATGAATTTTGTGTGTATATATATACTCGAATAAAGTGAGTATAGCTTACAAAACATGATAAATAGATTAGAATGGGATATTCTAATCAATGTTATGCAATAAAATAAAAAATTAGTTGAGTATTATATATAAACATATATACAGATACCGTATATATATAAATATATATATGAATGAATATGTATATGTATATGTATATATAAAAATAAATTGAGTATGAATATATATATAATCGGGATTATATAATATGAAAGTGTATATATAAAATATATATAATTTATATTATAAATGAAGAACCCCGTAAAAGTATATATATATATATAAAACTCAAAATAAATCAAGGCAGAGATATATAATCCGCTCTGATACCAACTGTTAGACATTTATATGTATAAACTGAAATATATATGTTTATGTATAAAATGCGAAATTAAATCAAACATATATACACTATGAATAAGGATCGAAATACCTCCAGCCATTGATTCTTGAGCTTTAGTCCCACATAAGCTTTGATCTGCAAAGAAAACTGGTTGATGTGGGTAATCGGGCTTCCTCGCTCTCTCAACTCTCTTTAGATGGATTTTGCTGTTATGAACAGAATGAGTGAGGAGCTCGGGGACCGAGACCCTATATTTATAGGTGAGATACTCCATCGATATACGTGCCACATTAATTGTCAGAATATTTTGACAATTAATTCAGGAAATCAAATCAGGTAATGAATATAGAAATCTGACCATATATAGAATATTACGTAATTGATTCTGTCCAGATTCAATGAATATAAAATATTCATTTATCAGAATCAATAATATTATTTTATTTCCTTAATTAGAAATATTCTAATAGTTATTATATTTGTTCAAATTACTACACTAAGAAAATTTAGCTAGCAACTAATTAAGGAACAGTGTATCCAATAGGACACCAAAATGAGTGGGATGTAGCACAAAATATGAAAGATGTAATAGTCTTACCTCCCATTGAAAGGGTAAAATTTGGAAGACAGAAAAGAGAGGATGGAAGTTGGCTGAAAAAAGAAACAACATAACAAATACAACAAATGTGAGGAGCTAGGGAATAACAAGAGAGCATGCAGGAGAAGGCATCAAAAATGAAAAGAATCAGAACAACTAAAAAATAATAATGGAACAACAGAGGAAAATTGAACATATATTTGAGAATAGGATATTGAAGTAAATACCTTACATACAAATTTTATTATTTTTCTATTGCTATTAAAAATAAAGTTGTAGAATAACATTTAAAAAATGTGATAATTACATGAAATAAAATAATAATAAAACAACCTTAAAACAATAACAAAATAAACCAGTAACAGAAATATGTATTCAATTCTAAATAATCCACTAGAAACATGTTTAACATGAAGAACTAAAAAACATGAATATAGGAAAACTACTTATTTCCCAGAATGATGAGAGGGAGAAGAGAGAGAGAGGGAGAGAGAAGAGGAAAAAAAAGGAAAGATTAAGAGAAAGATAATAGAGAAAAGGGTATTGTGAGAGAATAGTAGAAAGAGCTGGAATTATTAAATTTTAGAGAGTAAGTTGGAGAGAGAACAAAACTCTTATCTTTCTCAATTCTTCTTCTTCTTCATCATTCACATACTTTTTTTTATACCTACTACAAAAGGAGATGAGTAATGAGAGGGAAGAGAGCATTTATTTAGAAAGAGTTTATAGGAGAAGATTTTGTAAGAATTTTATCATTAGTTTTAATTTAAAAAAATTATCACAAGTGACAAGACCACCCATCACTTTCACAATTAATTTTTATAAAAAAATTGTCATAAGTGACAAGACAACCTATCACTTTTATTATTAGATTTTATATATATAAAAAAAAAATTATGTAGCATCTCACTATATTTTAAGTATGATGAAAAAGATAAATAAATTTGGTATTTGGTAACATGTAGCATAGAGGAAAAATAACTCAATGTTACTCACGTGACAATTGAAGATAATTAAAAATTAAAGTTAAAATAAATACAGTAAAAATGTAAAACTTACTCAGTATAAAAGTTAATTGTACCATGTAGCCTCTCCGTTAAAACTAACAAATAAAAAAAAATCTCTCTATTAAACCAACAAATGTCGTTTTATATCCATATTTTATATATAAAATTGGAACGATTCTCAATGGATAATATACATTGATGGTTATTAAATAAATTTAATTATAAATATTAATTTTAAAAATATTTTACCATTATATTTTTATCGAATGGTGAATAATAAAAGGGAAATTTAAATATTTATGTTTAATTTAGCTATTTATTTAAACAAAATATATAAAAAAAAATATCTTCCTACACTATATCAAAAATATTATCATATAAAAAGTGCACCAACTTATATAAATGAATGAAAATTATTAACAAAATTTGAGTTTTTATATTAATTTTGCAAAATATCTCACATTTTCATATTAAATGGGCTATGAAATAAGTTGAGATTGTTCAATCGATTGAGATAAATAAGGAAAGTTTAGTTTGAATTAATTATTTTTAATATAAATGTATTTTTGATGTGGTATAAAAAGAGATATTTTTTATAAACCACATAATGATTAAAAATTTGTTTAAATAAATTTTAAAAGTACTTAATTTTTTTTTTCAAAATTTTAATTCTTATATTTCTTTTTAAAGCAAAGGTGAAAAATAAAAATAGTTTATAAGAAAATTATTAATTTTTTTTTTTTTTTAAAAAAAGTTGCTTAAATAATTGTCACAATGTTTCTGACTGTGTGATCAATATTGTTTATAAAATTCAATAACAATAATACACTATACATTTTTAACCAAAAAAAAAAACATTCCTTAATTAACATAAATAATTACTCTGCAAGAGGACGGAAATGATCAATTATTTTTTATTTTATTTTCTATTTTTCTTTTCCTTTATCGAGCTGCAAAAATATAGCAAATCTATTTATTTTAAAAATACCTTACAAAAAAAGGAAAAAAAAAACCTTCTAGAAGAATGAATAGTAAAAATAAGTCCAAGAGATAATTAACATCTCACCAATCAATTTAAAGTGGCCATAAAAAAAAAAAAATAACATTTAATCTAACATATTTACCTAATATTTTTTTGAGGCAATACTGACCTAATATTTTGATCAATAAAGAATATGGAATTTCATATGTTTATATAATAAAAATTAGATGCGAAGAGAGATGTTGTATGGACCCTTAACTTTAATTATTGAAATGTTGTATACCAATATAGGATATGTGGCACTTATAAGAGTATGATTACAAAAGAGCTTAAATACGTGGAAAGTGGTAGAGAAATAGACTGATCGAATGCATGCATATAAGTAATGTTGGCCACTAAATCCGCATGGAAAATTTGATAAAATATCCATCGATTTTAGTTTAATTTTTTCCCATAATTAATGCTAATTAATATTGGCCAACTAGGCCGATTTTTATCTATTTCTTATATTATCTTTCTCATTTTTCAACACACTCCCGTCTCTCTCTTTCTCTACTTTCTCTCCCTCTCTTCTGTAACCAAAGCACTACCACCGACACAACCCCTAACATCAAACATCTCAAACTTTCTTACCAACCCACGACCATCACAAAATCTCATACTCTCTCTACAATCCACGACCACCATGGACACACCATCGCAATTTCGAAGGTAAGATTTTGGGCACTCTCTTTTTCATTTCATTGTATTTTTGAGTTAAAATGTATGAGTTTATTGATTTAGGATTAAAATGTATGATGAATCTCTATGATCTGTGAGTTTATGCTAGATTTAGGATTGAATTTGGTCAAATCTATGTTTTGACCAAAAAAACAAATTTTTACACCATGTCCGATACAATCCTGATGTCTTTCTGTTGTTGAAATGAGTAAAGGTTGAAGACGTGGGTCAGATGTTGGTCCGATAGCGGCCTAATGCTACCCTTTTTTATGTTATTGTACATTAAATATGGGTGCATCAGGCTACCATTGGACCTACGCCTTGACTTTTACTCATTTCAAAAACAGAAAGGCATCAGACCACCATCAAACTATATCCTACATTTATGGGTAGCATTGGACCACCATCGAACCACCTCTAACCTACATCTTCAACTTTTACACATTTCAATAGCAGATTGGCATTGGGCCTGCATCAGACCACCATCAGGCCTTCATCCCTAACATCCAAATTACAGGACTATCGTACCCAGGGGCGGAGCCAGGATTTTATAATTGGGAGGGCCAATATCAAACAACATACAATAAATACAAATTTTTGTAACCAAACATTTTTAGGATGTGTGTCAATTGAGAAAAATATATTATAATTCTTTTTTTTCTTATTATTATTATAATACTTTAAAAAATAAATAATTTTTTAAACTAATATTAAAATGTAACCGGTGTTTAAGGTGTTTGGAGTTCAATTTAATTTTATCAATAATTAATATTTATTGCAAATTCAAGTAAAAAAAACGAAAAATATATTAATTAAAAAATAGTGTAATTTATTAATTCCACTAATATTAATTAAAGAATTCAATTAATATATATACTTTGAAAAAAAATATATTTTTAAATTAACACTAGTCTAAATAAAAATAAGTATACTACAACTATAATACAATTATACTATTATTAAATTTTATTATATTTATGGGACCTACATAATATATATAAGTAAAATTATATATAATCATAAATCAATATCAATTCTTTACCCTTTTTTTTTTTTTTTTTTTTTTATGTATAGCATAATCTTATATATAATTATCTATATATAACACATAATAAGTTTTAAAATTTCAGGGGGGCCACAGCCACTGTTAGGCCATATGTCGCTCCGCCCCTGATCGTACCCACCATTTGACAACTATCGTATCCTATCGTACCATATAAAAAAAATCACAGAAAATACATATTTCACCAAAACTCAATTTTTACCAAGCAATAAACAATAAATATAAAGAAATCATATTGTTTGTCTATCCGTTCAACGGTGGTGGTTGTGGGCTATGGGTCGCGGGTCATCGACCACGCACTAGATAGAACCAGAGAGAGAAGGAGGTTCGTGGGTCCTGGTCACGCAACAGAGAGAACTAGAGAGAGAAGGAAGGTCATGGTTGGTTGTCACGGAAGTTCGATAGTGGTTTCTGTGATGGAGTTTGGTGAGAACCAAAGAAAGGGGCAGAGAGAGCGAGAGGAAAAGAGAGAGAAATCACTACAAGAAATATCAACATCACCGGCGGAGACGTTCGCCAGTAAAGAAGTCGAAATCCGCTGGTATAGGTCATTACCGGTGGGGTCGTACCCCTACCGATCTGTGGGTAATCCTTGGTCGGTATTGCACAGCAATAGCAACAAACTGACACATCCACCGATATTAATTATTAATACCAGCAGACCAATGGCAAAGGGTCCCACCACTATTCAGCCCGTCACCGTTAGTATTATGTTTTTAAAATTAGTACAATAATTAATTATAAAATTTATAAAATATATAATTTATATTACTGCTAATAATATATATATAAAAACAATAAAAATTTTAATAACAATAATAATTTAATTTTAAATTAAAAATAAATTGACATTAAACTAATTATTACACACATAATTAATTAATAATTATTCAACATACTACATTAATTAAATAAAAAATTTTTATCCACACATAATTAAAAATTTAAACAAATAATTATTTTCCACACATAATTAAAAATTAAACTAATAATTATTATGTACACATAATTACAGATTAAACTAATAATTATTGTCCACACATAATTAAAAACTAAAACTAATTATTATTGTCTTCATCAAGTACATTATCTAAAAATTATGAACCGGCAGTGTTCAAATTTAAATAAGTTGTTTGTGCATTGTCCTGAGCTTGCGATATTGGCGGTCAAAGGTAATATGGCTGTTGCAAAGATAACATCTCAACAAATTGTCGAGTTTGTGGTTCTTGTTGTAGAGTCGGAGATTGTTGTTGTTGTGAAAAATTCAGAGATTGTTGTTGAAACTTACTAGGAAAAATATACGGATTTTTTGGACGAAAAATTTGATCCGGAGAATGTTGCTACATTGAACCCCCAAATATCATCGGCTGCTGAGATGAGCTCCCATATTGATCAAACATCGGCTGCTGTGACTGTGATCCTTTAAACAAATCAGAGTAGAAAAATTGAGGAGACTAGGAGGAGCATCCAAACATGTTCAGAATAAGAGAAAATTGGGAGGAACTTCCCTGTATGTTAGGATAGAACTGTTGAGTCTGTTGAAACGGTTGTTGTTGCGGCTTTTGATAAGTTGCACTACTTTCAAGTTGTGTTGGTAAATATTGCTGGAGGAAACTCTCAAATTGCGTGTCATACAAATCAGAAGTGTTGAGTCCCGGTGGAAAGTGCACGCAATCTTTTAAATATCTCTGCCATAATACCAACATCTTGGGAAAGAGTAGACCCTACTTGAGATTGACTTTGACTTTGACTAGAACAGTCAAATGTTAATTTTTCCCCCTTCTTTCCTAAGTTGTAACCAACTCCGCGTACATAGTCACCTATTTTTCTTTAGCAGCGTCATTGACCCAAGCTTTGTCCTTTTATCTAGTATGACTATCTCTCCAAGTATGGAAGAAATATTAATCTGGCTCCTTTTGTATTGTTATTAGTGTTAGTTTTCTTAAAAATTATAATTTCATTAATTAAATTGATAATTAACTTACAAATTCATGACGCTGAGGTGTCATTGATTTTTTTGCCTTGATTTGTTTTCTGTTATTCTTATTTTGATTTGAACACTATAAATTTTGGGCTAAAAAATATATCAATAATTTCTCTCCAATGCTCTCTTATTACATACTCAGGCTTAGCATTGATAGCCACCTCCATATTAGCAGGGTTACCTTCGTAATATTTTTAAAAGTAAGTATGCCTAATTTTTTTTCTTTCTGAATATCTTTTTCACATCTCATGATAAAGAGTCCTCATCACTTTTTGGAATTTTGGGTGGCCATCAAAATCATAATAATACTACATCTAAAGAAATTGATTATTAGTTGGTTGTTCGATTATATATAAATAAAAATTATTTTGATCATCAATTGTTTACCTTCATTCTCTAAACAACTTGTTCCTTAAAATGTTAAAGTATATCACCATAATATAAGTAGTTCCTTGAAAATAATGTACTCACTTCGACACCCAACTAACGGATAAGAGCTTGGTTCTCCAAGCCAACAATATTTTCTGTTGCAGGATCAAGCGTAAGTGGCAATGGTCCCTGATTTCCCCGCCTTCGAGTTTCTAATGGTATATTAATAGCAACAACACGACCTTTTCTTTTGGGCGATGGAGCTGCCTCGCAAGTTGAGAGTACCTTACTAGAATCTGATGGATCTAAATCACCACCATCTCCGCCGTGATAAGAAGCTATATCGGCTGACATTATGACTCTTTAAATGTAAAATTCTATGACTAAATTAGTACGGATGTAAATTAACAAAAACATATAATTAGTTTGAATTAAAATTAACATCATCAAATTCACCATTTACAAAATTATTATAGAATGTTTAAAACATATGTAAACTAATAGTCACTGTCAAACTTATCTTTTTTAGAAATAATATCGTCTTGACATCGATCAACTAGCAGCTCGTCACCTTCATCATCTATTACATCGTCAACGTCGTCATCTACAACATTTTAGTAATATCCCAATAAGTCTAATGGTCAGTAATTATGATTTATAATTATATTATGAATTAATCAGGCAATAAGTGGGATTATGATCCTACTAATCTAGTCCAACATAAATTTCAATCCCCAATAAGTGAGTAAATAAGCGTAATTTATAAATTACGGAGATTTATGTAGCATGTGTGAATAAAAATATTTTCAGGTTTGGCGACCTTGGAGACTCGATCGGGGGCCAAAAATGTCATAACGAGTTTAATTATTACTTTTGATGGGAATATTGTGATAAATTGATAGTGTAAGTATTGGTGTAATTAGGAGTATGTAGAATCTAACTTAGCGTCCTAAAGTATAGATTTTTTAATGGCTAAGAAATAATAAGATAATTATGAATAATAACATTTTTATTAATATTATTAATAATATTATATTATTATTATTAATAATAGTATATTATTATTATTAATATATTATTATATTATGTATAAAACCACGTTAATAGTTAACAGTATTGTTGACCGAGGTTTTCGGCAACCAATAAAATATTATAAGATTAGAGAGCTGTAAGAAAATTAGAGAAGGATTTTTACGTGGTTGGGGCGTTAATGAGCCTTAGTCCACGAGTCTTTGTTATTTATGGATGTATTTAATACAGAGAATGTATTTGGTGAGTGTTTACTCTTTATAAATACAGAGAATGTTCTTGGTGAGTATTTACTCTTCTTGCTCTTATGCAACCCAAGATTCTCGACCGCATTTAATGAGCTTTGAGGGGGTATTTATAGTATTTTTGGTGGGGTCATCCCCAGAATTATTGTACATGTGTATCTGTAAGTATCCATAAAGTTGGGCATTCCCAATGAATATACCATGAGTAATGCATGGTCAAATCCCTAGGTGCTGTAGGGCTTTTATGTGGAATGTCATTATTGTCTTTTGACTGATGTGACTCTTCACAGTGTAGCCGTCAATAGACTTAAATGATCATTACTTCGTAGCTGCAGATTGGGGGTTGTGTCATCAGACTTTATTGCGTGTAGCAGTCCCAACACGTTTCCTCCCATGCATCATTAAATGCGACTTGATTGCTTAGGGGAAGTCTGACACCTCGCGGAGATGCCTTAGTATTACTTGGGCTTCCGGGAGCGTATGGGGCTCCCTATCTCTTCTCCGGGAGGCATGTTCCGGATGCTGCCTTATTACATAAAGACTTAACAAATAATTCAAATGTTAAGCTGTTTGATCCACGTGTCCTTGTCCGGTTGGTCCACGTATATTGGGCAAAATCAGGGGCCACATTTACCCCCCAAGACTTGTTTATTTGAAAAATAAAACAAGGCTTGTTCAAGTGCCTCCGGTCGACTCCTCGATTTCCTGGCACGAGCTTTGAGCGCGTGAAGGTGTATTTAATGATGACCTTTAATGCAACGATTCACTTTTTGCAGAGGTCGATTCGTTTCACGCCCATTGATTGATACAGCGCGTTAATGGTGTCAGACGGATACTCAGACGTTTCCACCGCCTTAATTATGAATCAATCCAACCGTTGATCTTTGGGAATTCGAATCGTGCGCCTCCCCAACCGTTCGATTGGTAGGTGATAGAGCCTGTTCCTCATGCATTTTTGTCTATAAAAGCCACCACCTTTCCTTCATTTCGGTTACTTCCCATTTTCTTGCCAACTTTGCTCGAGTTTCCCAGAGAGAAAAAATCCTCAGACTAAGAGAACACCTTCGAACACTTTACAAATTTCCCTGTTAACCTTCATTCACCACTGTCAATCTACCTTTCTTTTGTTTGATCGACAACAAAACCCCCAGTTTCAACACTTCACTGTAAGTTTCTCGCATCCCTTGCTTTACTGTTTGTGTACATGGCAAGCTTTACTTATCTGTTTGTTTTTTCTGGGTTTGGTATCTGAAGTTTCTGGGAATGTATTCTTTTGAATTTTTCATGTAACAATTCTAGATTCATCTTCTCTGGTGTTAGGGTTACTCTTGTCACGTACTTGTTGTTATTTTTGCAAAGGACCATACGCTCTTTGTGTACTGGTCTTCTAGGGCATAGAGAAGACTTTGTTTTTCTCGATTTTCTGCCCTTTCTTTTTCTTTTACGCGCAATGTTGCCTTCTGTGAGTTCTTTGCACCTAACTTTTGTCCAGGAAATCCTTCTAGGGTTTTCTGGTTGACAGATGTCCGGAGGGGGCCTCTTTCCAGTGGTTAGGGGACCCCCATTCCCTTATTTTTGACTTAGGGTTTGGTATGGGGCCTAACTGCTGGAATCTTAACTCTTTTTTCAGAATCAAAACATGTCTGCGTCCGGTTCAAAGTCGTCCAAGAAGAGCGGTAAGCGTCTGGCTACCCTCGAAGACGTCTCAATAGGTCTCGTTGCCCAGGAGGGATATAAATCTCGGGCCACAGGATGGGAGGCGGCTGAGCTTCATTCCACCCTAACCTGCCCCCACCAGCTGGAGAACATCGTGGAGGTGGCTGGAATCAAACCCTCGACATCTGAAACGTATCACCGGCCGCTCTGAGATGCGGAGACGCCTAACCATAATTATGGCAGCTTCGGGGCTTGGAGCGAGACTCACCTGATGGCCGGGGCCATGCTTCCTCTCCAAGACTATTTTATTAATTTCTTAGTTTTTGTCGGCCTTGCGCCATACCAACTGATTCCTCAAGCATACCGCCTGCTTTCAGGCTTGTTTATTTTTTACTCCGCCCGGGGATGGGGCTCTCCAGTCCGGCGGAGATTTTGTATTTTTATGAACTGGTTTCTGTCCCCAAGAAGGGGGACAAATTTAAAGATGATTTTTACGGATTCTGGGCCCACCCTTCCAATGATGGGGTGGTCCCTTATAATAGGCAAACTCATGTTAAGGAGTATAGCCACTGCTTCTTCTTCTCCTCCGGGTTCGGAGCAGCGGAGCATCCGGAGCTTCTCACAGAGTGGGTCAGGATTCCGCCCTATGAGCGAACCGCGCCTACTCAGGTCTTTCTTCGGAGGCCCAGCTCTTTGCGACTTACGACCGGGCAGAACTTGACGTCGGGGGCCTAGTCACGACGGAGAATTGCCGGAAGGCCAAACTTATCCTGCCGCACTAATCAGTGGAGGACTCTAACCTTTCTAAGGTTATTTGTCCGAATGTAAGGGTGCCTGCCGCGGAGAAGACCTTCCGGGATGAACTCATCGCCACCGCCGAGAAGAAGTACCAGGACTATATCTTTCGGAAGGCCCAGGAGAAGGCTTATTCTAAGGCCCAGGCAGCTTCTGGGAGGCCACTTCGCGTGGGGAGCCCGGTCGAGAGGAGAAGCCAGGCAATCGGTGGGAAGCCCCTTCGCATTGGGAGCCCGGCTGAGAGGAGGGCTCCTAGGCCAAAGCCTTCGGTTCAGGTGCCGAACACTGGGGCCCCTGGCGTCAGTACTTCCGGCTCTGGTAAGTCTCCTTTAGCAGTACATTACGTTCCTTCCGTTGGCGAATATGCTAGTCTTAGGTCTGTAGGGTTCAATGAGCGCCTCCATAGGTTTAGGATGCCCTCGACCCGATGGGGAGACCATATGAAGGATTATTATTTTTCCAACTTAGGAGATTTCCTAGGTCGGTCCCGGATGGGTTTTGGTCCTCCAGAGCCCGTTCCCTTAGACCCTTCGGCTTATATTTCTTCTAGCTGGTTCCGGCCTTCGGACAGCTATCTCGGAGACGATGTTGCCAGCGTTAAGATTCGGAACTTTGCTATGGCCGAATTAGAGAGTCAGGGTAGGACTAGCTTGATTACTTTATTTGAGCGTTTACTGTTTCCATGGATATTCTAAAACTTTCCTTTTTTCTTTTGTTGTAGCAGGTAGTTCCATGGACGCCATTTTGGCCGAACTTGCCAGAGCTCACACTCCTGACGCTCCCCTTCCTTTAACTTCTTCCCAGGTGGCCACTCCCTTGAAAGCTTCTTCCAGTGCCCCTCTAGACAATATTGACTTAGTGGATGAGGAGGAGGCGCTTCCGGAGGAAGCTAAAGAAGGTCAAGAAAAGCAATGGGGCCTTTCGGAGGAAGTTGAAGAAGGTAAAGAAGAGCAATGGGCTCTTCCTGAGGAAGCTGAAGAAAGTGAAGAAGAGCAAGAAGTTGCTCTGATTCGCAAGCGCAAGGGCAAGATGGTTGCCGAGCAAGTACCCAAACGACAGCAGAGAGCTGATACTCCGGCCCCCGCACTTGATTTCGGGATCTCTCCCGAGGTGGAGGAACACACTGCGCCTCCCAACATAGTGTTGACTCTGGTTCCTGGAGATGAGGCGAGACAGGAACTCCAGATAGCTAAACACAACTACGCCATGGACGAGTACTCCCAGGGGCATGCTGACGTGGAGGCTTTGAGGAGGGTTTTGCGGGTTGAAATGCAAAATACCCTTAATGATCCGAACTACCAGAATCCGTGGGATTTAAACTTGGACCCCCTGTCGAATTGGTTCGGTCGTTTCCTCGGGCCCACTCTAGCTCCCTTTGCCGCGGAGATGACCGACGAGTTTGCGTCTCAGCTTACCCGGTGTGCACCCAAGCGGTTCGCTGCTTGTGCATCCTTGAACTCCATCTTCCAAGTCCAAGATCTAAGCCACTCCCTCACCGTGGTAAGTATTTTGTAGTTTACTTTTTTCCTCATTATTTTCTCTTAAGGACTTTTACTCATACTTGTATCTTTTTCCAGCTTGCTGCCGAGGCCGGCCTCCTTTCCAAGAACCTAATTAACCATGGCTTCGTCTTGCCCGACTTTGGGGGCATGGACGAAGTCATGAAGATCTAAGAGGACGCCCTTCGGAGGGATAGGCTGGAGGCCAAGCACCAGAAGGAGCTGAGGGCGGAGGGCGAGGCTACTTCCAAGGCTAAGCGTGAGCTTCGGGAGGCTAGAGAAGCCTTGGATGAAATGGCTGCCAAGGTGAAGTCCTTAGTGGAAGTTCACCAGGCAGACTTGGAGTCTAGGGCCAACTTGGTCGTGGAGCTGAAGGAGCTCAAGGACTTCAAAGAGCAAGCCTTGAAGAAGGCTAAGAAAGATGAGCTTCTTTCTCCCGTCTCCTGCAGCCGGTGCGTCAAGCGTTTCGACGATGGCGTCTACATGGCCTGGTCTAGAAATGACCAGAATATCAAGCTTAACTTCTACCCCAAACTCGCGGAGATGATTGCAAAATTCCGAGAGAAGAAGAAGAAGCTCGATGCCATGCTGGAGGCGCGTATTTGTCCTCGCCTTCCTCCTCCCATTGACTAGGCCGCTCTAAGTTCAACCCATTACAACCAGGATTTCACTCTCTTTTTTTTTTATTATTTACAGCAAATTATCTTGTATTTAAGACAATTTTCATTTACATAGCTGTTTTTATTCAAGGGGAAACATTTGTTAAGGCCTGTCCGCGGGCCCTTTGTATATGTTTTTTGACCTGCCCTTAGGGCTAGGATTTTTATATATTTATATATAATCTTATTTGATGCACATATCTTTCTTTTGGACCTGCCCTTTGGGTCAGGATGTTTATACATAAGCTTTTTTTTTCTTTTTTGTGCATACTTCTTTTTTTTGCACCTGCCCTTTGGGTCAGCATATTTTACTTAGCCTGTTTTTTGTCTATCCTTGTGATATACCTTAGTAACCCCCTGAGTGGCATAGAAACTTTATTTTTAAGGCACTCAGTTTTATTTAACATGCGGAGCCTGTATACACGTAGACGGTACAAACTCTTTTAACAAAGTCTAAGTTACATTTTTGGCTATTGGTAATATTTTCTGAGGTGATCGGCGTTCCAGGCCCTTGGCATAATGGTTCCGTCCATCCTTTTTAGCTTGTAAGTGCCTGAACCGATGTCGTTCTCGATTTCATATGGTCCTTCCCAATTTGGCCCAAGTACCCCCACTCCGGGTTCTTGGGTGGCTGGGAAGACTCTTCTTAAGACCATATCCCCAATAGAAAATTTTTTGTTTTTAACTTTAGAGTTAAAATATTTGGTCACCTTCTTTTGATAAGCTGCCATCCGTATTTGAGACTCGTCCCGGAGTTCTTCAACTTGATCCAGAGCTTCTTGAAGTAAAGCTTGATTCGTGGTTGGATCGTAAGTCGTTCTCCTGTGGGACGGGAATAACGTTTCTACCGGGACCATTGCTTCACAACCGTACGCCATTGAAAAAGGCGAGTGGCCGGTCGTGGTTCTAGGGGTCGTGCAGTAGGCCCATAACACTCTTGGCAACTCTTCGGGCCAGTTATTTTTGCAGGCCAGCAACCTTTTCTTTTAGGGTAACCGTTAGGATTTTATTGACTGCTTTTGCTTGTCCGTTTGTTTGCGGCCTTGCCACCGCGGAGAAGCTTTTCACTACTCCATGTTGGTTGCAGAAGTCAGTAAATTCTTCGCAATCAAATTGCTTTCCATTGTCAGAGACTATTTTGTGAGGCAGGCCATATCGACATACTATGTTTTTGATAACAAATTCTAGTGCTTTTTTAGTAGTTATAGTCTTCATGGGCTCAGCCTCCGTCCATTTGGTGAAGTAGTGTACTGCTACTATTGCATACTTTACTCCTCCCTTTCCTCTTGGCAGGGACCCAATAAGATCTATTCCCCAAACTGCGAAGGGCCAGGGACTAGTCATCAGGGTAATTTCATTGGGAGGAGCTCTCGGTATGTTCGCGAACCTTTGGCACAAATCACAGTTTTGGACGTAGTCTATACAATCTTTTTTCATTGTTGGCCAGAAGTATCCCTGTCTCAATATTTTCTTTGAGAGACTGGGTCCTCCTGTATGATCTCCACAGAACCCTTCGTGGACCTCTAGCATGATTTGTCTAGCTTCAGGGTCCGATACACACCTTAAATAAGGCATGCTGAGTCCTCTTCGGTAGAGAATTTGATCCATCATTACATAACGATGAGCCTGATACTGAATCTTTCGAGACAGTGCCCTTTCTTGGGGCAACTCACCTTTTGTTATGTATTTTATGATGGGGACCATCCAGCTGGGTTCTTGCCCAACAGTTGTTATGACCTCTTTTACTTTGATGCTTGGCTCTGCCAAGCGTTCTACTGCTACTACCCCCAGCCCTTCGATTTCACTATCTGAAGCTAACTTAGCCAAACAGTCCACGTGAGCGTTCTTTTCTCGGGGGATTCTTTCGACTTTGTAGTCCGTGAACTCGTGGAGCAGCTCCCGGACTATTTTTACATACGCGACCATTCGCTCGCTGCGTGTTTGGTACTCTCTCGATATTTGATTTATGACCAGCTGGGAGTCACTGTAGACTTCCACTCTTTTGGCCCCTACAGCGTTCGCTAGCCTCAGCCCTGCTATCAAGGCCTCGTATTCGGCCTCGTTGTTCGAAGCTGAGAAGTCGAACCGTAGGGCTGCCTGGAGTTGCAGTCCGGTCGGGGATATCATCGCCACCCCTGCTCCGGATCCATTTTCATTGGAGGCTCCGTCCACAAATACTTTCCATGTGGGGACCGATGGTGTCGGTGCGTTTGCGGTTGCCTCGGCTTCATTGCATTCGATAATGAAGTCTGCCAAGGCTTGGCCTTTTATGGAGATTCGGGGAACGTAGTGTAAGTCAACCTGACTTAACTCCATTGCCCACTTGAGGAGCCTACCGGATGGTTCTGGTTTTTGTAGAACTTGCCAGAGTGGGTGGTTGGTCAGTACCTTGATCGGATGTGCTTGGAAATATGGCCTTAATTTTCTTGAGGCCATTAGGAGGCAGAAAACTAGTTTCTCGATGATGGGGTACCTTGTCTCCGCTCCTATCATGCGCTTGCTAACATAGTACAAAGGATGTTGAGTTTTCTCTTCTTCGCAGACTAGAGCAGCGCTGACCGCGTGCTCGGAGACGGCCAAATATAGGAATAGGTCCTCTCGGAGAACGAGTTTTGATAGGATAGGAGGGTTGACCATATGTTCTTTCAACTTTTTGAATGCCTCCTCGCACTCGTCCGACCACTCAAACTTTTGGCACTTCTTCAGTATGTTGAAGAAGGGGATGCACTTGTCTGTAAACCGGAAGATAAAACGGCTCAGGGCAGTAACCTTTCCAGTTAGGCTCTGCACGTCTTTATGCTTTTTGGGGGATGGCATGCTCAGGAGAGCTCAAATTTTTTCTGGGTTTGCCTCAACCCCCTCTGGCTGACGATGAAGCCTAGGAACTTCCCCGATTTGACCCCAAAGGTGCATTTCTTTGGGTTGAGCTTCATGTCGTATCTCTGGACTACCTCAAAACATTCCTCTAAGTCGTCTGCATGGCTATTGCTTGCTTTGGACTTGACGAGCATATCATCCACGTATACCTCCATGTTTCGCCCCAGGAGGCCCTTGAACATCTGGTTGACCATTCTTTGGTAGGTTGCTCCGGCGTTCTTCAGTCCGAAAGGCATGACCAGGTAGCAGTATACCCCCTTATCGGTCCTGAAGCTAGTGCACTCTTGGTCCGCCGTGTGCATCTTTATTTAGTTATACCCGGCGTAGGCGTCCATGAAGGATAGTAATTTGAATCCAGAAGTGGCATCTACCATCTGGTCGATCCTGGGCAGCAGGAAGCAGTCCTTCGGACAAGCTTTGTTTAGATCGGTGAAATCTATACAAACTCGCCAAGTTCCATTCGGCTTGGGCACCAGGACAGGATTGGCCAGCCATTCCGGGTAGTATACGTCGCAGATCATGTTGTTCGTCAGAAGCTTGTCCACCTCTTTCTCTAGGGCCTCGACCTTTACCGAGTCGAGAGGGCGTCGCTTTTGTTAGACTGGTGGCATGTCCGGGTTGACGTTGAGGACGTGGGTGATGACATGGGGGCTTATGCCGGTCATGTCCTCTTGGCGCCATGCAAAAATGTCGATGGCGCCCTTCAATGTTTTTATTATTTTTTCTTTTTCCTCCGGATCTAGGCTCTTTCCCAGCCGGAGTACTTTGGTGGAGTTGAGGTCGCACACTGATATTTCCTCGACATCCTCCATTGGTTCCACAATTTTTTCGGACCCCACTCGGGGATCCAACTCATCTTCTTCAACCATTTCTGGCTCAATGGTTTCCCGGACCATCAGTACGGGCAGGTGGGTTGCAACATTGTAACATTGCCTTGCCTCCCCCTGATTTCCTCTCACCATCCCTATTCCAGCTTCCTGGGTAGGGAATTTTAAGCACAGGTGCCGAAGGGATGTGACAGCGCCAAAGTCTACCAGGGCCGGTCGGCCGAGGATCGCATTATAAGCGGTCGGGCAGTCCACCACCACAAAAGTGTAGTATTTGAACGTGCTTTGGGGGGTGTCCGGGCACAAGGTGACGGGAAGCCTCACTTTTCCCATTGGGATAAGCGTTATTCCGTTAAATCTTGTGAGTTGGGAACCACTGGGTGAGAGGTCTCGGTCCGTCAGGCCTATTGCAGTGAAGGCCTCCTTGAAAAGTAAGTTCACGGAACTTCCATTGTCAATCAAGACTCTGGCCACCACTTTATTGGCAATGGGGGTCTCAATGACCAATGGATCATGGTGAGGGAAGCGCACCGTCTTGGCGTCTTCTTCCGTGAACGTGATGGGTTGATCCATCAGCCGGGGCCTTTGAGCTGGGAGTTGAGTAACCTCCCAAACCTCATTGTGCTTCACGGCCCCCGCATACCGCTTTAGTTCTTTGCAGGTGGTTCCTCCAATATGGGGTCCTCCAGAGATCATGGCTACCCTCCCGTTGGGTCTGGGCGGCAGACCGGCGATGTGCTGGGCATCGCCCGCGGGAGCAACTGGAGCCAATACTCCTGCTGCACCCCCCGGTGTTCCCTGTGGCACAACCCCTGTCGCCTGGCCTGGATTGAGGTGAGGTAGCCGATTCTTGATCCACTCATAGAGGTGGCCCAATCGGATCAGGTTTTTAATCTCGTCTTTGAGATTCTTGCTTTCGTTGGTGCTATGCCCAATGTCGTTGTGGTACTCGCATCTTTTGTTTGGGTCCCTCCGGGAACTGTCCTTGTACAAGGGAGGCAGTCTCCCGTAGTGCGTATTTTGCCTAGTAGCAAAGTACACACGCTCTTGGGAGTCCGTCAGCTCCGTGTACTGGGTGTACTGGGGAGTGTACCCCCTTTTTTGGCGTTTCTCCTCCGTCCGGGTGCTGCCTTTGGAGGATCGTTTACTCCTTGAGCCTTGGGAAGGGCTTGCCAGGCTAGCGGTTGGAGCAGAGTGTGAGGGAGCTTGTCCATTTATCCCTGAGGGATTTCCAAAATGGGATGATGCGGGCGCTAAGGCCTGCCCCTGACTATATCCGGGGGTAGCAGAGAACTGTATGCGGCTCATCGGTGGAGCCGCAGTCGGGACATTACCCGAGGGCTGTGCTCCAGGCATGTACCCTGCTATCCCGGTGGGATAGTATCCTCCATAGGCCACTATTTGGGCCTCTTCAAGGTTTATATATTTTTGGACTCTCTTCTGGAAAACCTGAAGGCTAGCGGCCCCCTCTTGTTGTAGTTCGTTCCAGAAAGGAGTCCCTGTACGGATGCCTGCCTGGAGAAGGACAAGTTGTTGTCCGTCATCAACTTTCTTGGTCTTCGAGGCTTCCTCTCGAAACCTCTTTATGTAGTTTTTCAAGGTCTCGGTGGGTAGTTGCTTGATGTTAGTAAAGGCACTGACCTCCAGGTTGACCTTTCTTGCGGCGACAAACTGTCTCCGGAAGTTGGTCTATAACTTGTTCCAACAGCCCACGGATCCTGGTTCCAGCTTCTTGAACCATTCCTCCACAGACCCACTTAGAGTAAGTGGGAAGCACAGACATTTTGTGTCATTGCTGACTCTCATGACCGTCATGACACGGTTAAACCGCGACAAGTGGTCGCTTGGATCGGAGTTCCCGGTATAAGCTGCCATTTCGGGAATCTTAAAGTTCTTGGGGAGCTCGGCCTCCAGGATGTGCTTAGCACATGGCTCCCGGTCCTCACAGTCTGAGTCGGAGTCATCCCCTTTTTGTCTCCGGGAGACTCGGGCGATATCATTTTAGAGTATGGCGAGTTCCGCCATGATTCCTTCATTTAACGTACCTGTGGAGACTGCGGGCCCGTATTTCTTTTGGTCAAGGTGATCCCGGAGATCACCTTGATTCCCATTGATTTGATTTCTCAAATCAACGAGAGGACATCTCTGTCCTCTTCTTCCTCTACCTCTGGGCTCCTGGTGCACGGAAACGCTTTTTCGGTCCTCTCGATCCTGAGGGCAAAGACTCGCTTTTTGGAGCTTGCCCCTCTGCGGACCTTTCCCTTTCGGGAAATCTGAGCGGACCTTTCGGGGATCCTGCGCCTTTTTCTTTCGCCCAAGGGTAGAGGTAGGGTTTTTCTTTTGGTTCCCTTCAGCGGGATACCTTATGGGGCTAGGTTCCCAAGACTTTTGCTATTGGGTGCTAGGCGAGGATTCTTCTGGTTCCTTGCCGAGTCCAGCAGTCATTGCCTTGGGATGCATGTGGATGCCAGCCGCCTCCATGGCTTTTTGCATGGCCAACATCACTTCTTGCATTTTTTGGTTTTGTGCTTTTTGGGCTTCGATCTTACCTTCGTGATCGATAGCTTTTTTCCTTAGAAGCACCAACTCTGAGTAGCTACCTTCATCGTAGGCATACTCATCGAGGTTTCCCTCGTAGTCATCATCAGGAATTCCTTCTTCTTCCTCGGAAACCACAGCTGCTCTTAAGGCTACGTCTTCCTCATTTGGATCTTGAGCATCCTCTAGAGGGAGAGGTTGACGAGTACTTCTAGTCTCCACCATTTTTGTAACGTGAAGTGTATTTTTGCAGAAGCTTTCTTCAGCTCTCAATGAAAGCACCAAAATGTTGACCGAGATTTTCGGCAACCAATAAAATATTATAAGATTAAAGAGCTGTAAGAAAATTAGAGAAGGATTTTTACGTGGTTGGGGCGTTAATGAGCCTTAGTCCACGAGTCTTTGTTATTTATGGATGTATTTAATACAAAGAATGTATTTGGTGAGTGTTTACTCTTTATAAATACAGAGAATGTTCTTAGTGAGTATTTACTCTTCTTGCTCTTATGCAACCCAAGATTCTCGACCCCATTTAATGAGCTTTGAGGGGGTATTTATAGTGTTTTTGGTGGGGTCATCCCCAGAATTATTGTACATGTGTATCTGTAAGTATCCATAAAGTTGGGCATTCCCAATGAATATACCATGAGTAACGCATGGTCAAATCCCTAGGTGCTGTAGGGCTTTTATGTGGAATGTCCTTATTGTCTTTTGACTGATGTGATTCTTCACAGTGTAGCCGTCAATAGACTTAAATGATCATTACTTCGTAGCTGCAGATTGGGGGTTGTGCCGTCAGACTTTATTGCGTGTAGCAGTCCCAACACGTTTCCTCTCATGCATCATTAAATGCGACTTGATTGCTTAGGGGAAGCCTGACACCTCGCGGAGATGCCTTAGTATTACTTGGGCTTCCGGGAGCGTATGGGGCTCCCTATCTCTTCTCCGGGAGGCATGTTCCGGATGCTGCCTTATTACATAAAGACTTAACAAATAATTCAAATGTTAAGCTGTTTGATCCACGTGTCCTTGTCCGGTTGGTCCACGTATATTGGGAAAAATCAGGGGCAACAAGTATATATATATAAGTTACAAGTTTATAAACTACGAATAAGAAACGAACCCTCGTCCTCTTCTTTCGACGAAACTCTCTCCCTCCTATATTCATTTTCTTTGATTTTTAACTCAAAACCTAGCGATCTAAGCTATGGTAGTAGTGGGATAGTAAATTCTCGGAGCGAGAAAGCTTATGGTAAGGTTTAATTTTATTTTAAGTTTAAAACAGTTGGATTTGTATAGGGATTTTGTGAATTAGAATAGTTATGAAGGTTTCGACCTTATAAAATTCTTCTTGGGTAGTCATGGGACAAGTTTCGATATTTACTTGTTCAATTTAATGTAGTTTTGAGTTAGATAGAGTTTGGAACTTTTTAAAGCTTATGGCCAAACTGTAATGGCATTTTCCGTTTAATGGCTCTATTTAAATTTCTGTTATGTGAGTAAATAAGCGTAATTTATAAATTACGGAGATTTATGTAGATGTGTGAATGAATATGAGATATATGTGGAATTAAAAATATTTTCAGATTTGGTGACCTTGGAGACTCGATTGGGGGCCAAAAGTATCATAACCGGTTTAATTATTTGTTTTGATGGGAATATTGTGACAAGTTGATAGTGTAAGTATTGGGGTAATTAGGAGTATGTAGAATTTAACTTAGCGCCCTAAAGTATAGATTTTTTAATGGCTAAGAAATAATAAGATAATTATGAATAATAAAGTTTTTATTAATATTATTATATTATATATATAAAAACACGTTAATAGTTAACAGAACCCCCGTCCTCTTCTTTCGATGAAACTCTCTCCCTCTTATATTCATTTTTTTTTTTATTTTTAACCCAAAACCTAGCGATCTAAGCTCCGGTAGTAGTGGGATAGTAAATTTTTGGAGCAAGAAAGCTTAATGTAAGTTTTAATTCGGTTTTAAGTTTAAAACAATTGATTTTATGTAGGGATTTTGTGAATTAGAATAGTTATGAAAGTTCTGACCTTATAAAATTGTTCTCGGGTAGTCATGGGACTAGTTTCGATATTTACTTGTTGAATTTGAGGTAGATTTGAGTTAGATCTAGTTTAGAACGTTTTAAAGCGTAGGACCGAACTTTAATGGCATTTTTTGTTTGAGGGCTTGATTTTAATTTTTGTTATGTGAGTAAATAAGTGTAATTTATAAATTACGGAGATTTATGTAGCATGTCTAAACGTAGTATGAGATATATGTGGAATAAAATTGTTTTCAGGTTTAGCGACCATGGAGACTCGATCGGGGGCCAAAAATGTCATAACAGATTTAATTATTAGTTTTGATGGGAATATTGTGATAAGTTGATAGTGTAAGTAGGGGTAATTAGGAGTATGTGATATTTAGCACCCTAAAGTATAAATTTTTTAAATGGCTAAGAAATAATAAAATAATTATGAATAATAAATTTTTTTATTAATAATATTATATTATATATGTAAAAACACGTTAATAGTTAACAGTATATATATAAAAGTTATAAGTTTATAAACTACGAAACGAACCCTCATTCTCTTCTTTCGAAGAAACCATCTCCCTCCTATATTCATTTACTTTGATTTTTAACCCAAAATCTAGCGATCTAAGTTTTAGTAGTAATGTGATAGTAAATTCTCTGAGCGAGAAAGGTTTAGGTAAGGTTTAATTCGGTTTTAAGTTTAAAACATTTTGTTTTGTATAGGGATTTTGTGAATTAGAATAGTTATGAAGGTTATGACCTTATAAAATTGTTCTAAGGTAGTCATGGGACTAGTTTTGATATTTACTTGTTGAATTTGAGGTAGATTTGAGTTAGATCGAGTTTGAAACTTTTTAAAGCTTAGGGCTGAACTTTAATGGCGTTTTCCATTTAAGGGCTCAATTTTAATTTTTGTTACGTAAGGATTGTTGTATATATGGTATTTATGTGTCATGTGAAGTTTGGAATGATTTGGTTAGGTTTGGAGCTAATTTGGAGGGTCTACAATTGAGGAAAATCGTATTCTTGGCTCTTCAGAACCGAAATTCTGGATGTACCAACCAAAATTCTGTTTGGTCTTCTTTTGGAAAAGTTGAATTTCGTATTTTGACCATAACTTTTTACTTGGGTGTCCGTTTTGGACGTTCTATATACCGTTTCGAAGCTTGCAATGAGCTCTATTATATGGTGTATATTTTAGAGCCAAAATAGATGTTACATTTTAGGGAACTTTTACTTCGAGATTTGGTAAGAAATCCTAGGTGTTCCTTTACAGTTATTAAGCAGTGTTTTGGGATAAATACTTATTGGTTTATCATCGTTATGACATAGGGCATGGGATGATCGATCATTCTCCAAGCAGGTCAACCAACATACCTAAACTAGAAATTGAGGTAAGAAAAGTATATTATACTGCATAGTACGTTATATTGTAATACAAATAATATTGTTATACAATAAAAGATTGATTGGTTAAGCAAATATAATGTGATGATACTATGGATGTGATATATGGGCTCACTTAATTAGGTGATGTGATATACCTGGTGGCATACCGGGCGTAGGTACGGGCGTCAGCGACATATGATGAGTACCGAGCGTAGGTACGGGCTCACCTGATTAGGTGATGCAATTCTCCTGGAAACGTGTATATACGACGTCAGTGACATATGATGAGTACCGAGCATAGGTACGGACTCACCTGATTAGGTAATGTGATTCTCTTGGCGACGTGTAGATATGGTGTCAGTAAGATGAAAATTTCGAGGTTATGGCATAGAATGAAACCATTGTAGGATTTCCTCCTGGCGACATGTAGATACGGCGTCAGTGATATGAACATTTCCAAGTTAAGGTATAGAATGAAACTATTGTATGGTTTCCTCCTAACGACGTGTAGATACGGGCATCAGTGACATATGATAAGTACTGGGCGTAGGTACGGGCTCATCTAATTAGATGATGCGATACATTGGTGCCAAATTGTGGAGCGGGCTCACCTGATTAGGTAATGCAATTATGTATCGGGTGTAGGTACGGGCTCGTCTGATTAGGCAATGCATTATATTGGTGCCACGTTGTGGCACAGGCTCACTTAATTAGGTGATGTAATTATATGATATATGGGTGCAGTTTTTTTTTGGCACAGGCTCATTTGATTAGCTGATACATTTATGCTATATATGGGTGCCATGCTATTGTTGGAATTAATTTTACCAGAATCTTAGATCTACTCACAAGTATGTTGATTTAACAACCTAAATATGAACTTCTAAAACAATGAATAAAACACATAAAATTTAAGAATAACTTACAGTGATGGCAGCGGAATTAAGTGTCTCCTTCCACTCAGATCTCTAACCCTTGATTCCTGTCTGTAGCAGAGTATAATCAAGATCTGAGCCTGAATGTCCTTCAGTTGGATGTGATCCTTCACAGTCTTCCAAACTATGATTGAGGTACTGAATGATGTGTGTGGGCACTTCTCTCTCACAAGAATTTCAAAAATTTCTCTCTCTTTTTCTCTTTTGAATTCGTGGGTTATTGTGCATATCAAAGCATTCAAAAACTTGTTATGAGAAGGGAAGAGCTCAACTTTCCAAATAAGCAGTTTCCTCTTTTACTGTGTAATTGATTAACTGTCTTATTTAGTGTGATCCACCACTTTCCTATTATTGCAAGGCTTTGATTAGCAATTACATGGCAATTAAAATTGAAAATAATAATTGGGAAACATGCAAAGGGAGTGGCCGGCCATGGTGTGTTATGGGCCTCACTTGGATTTTGCAGTTTCCTCAATTTTATTTCTATTTCTCCAAAAATGTTATTTTTTCAATTCTAACCATTTAAATGCCAAAACTAATTATTTAATAACTAAAATAGATTATTAAATAATATTGTCATTTAAAATAATTATTAATTAGACATACAAAGTCTCTCAATTAATAATTAAACTTAGAAACCCTTTTATTAACAATTTCATCCTTGAACTGTGAGAATTCACAAATTAGACATAGTCTAACTTTTAGAATTATAATTGATTAATCATAAATTAATTATAGAGTCTTACAAATAGTATAGTCTCAACTAGAATGGGGACCATGGATCTATATGCTGAGCTTCCAATAAGTTGAACCGATTTACCAAGTAAATCCCTAACTTATTAATTCCTTGTTGAATCCACTCTTAGAACTTAGAATTGCACTCTCAGACTTATATAGAGCATATTATATGTTTCACAATATCCGTATGCTATCTCATTTAACCATTGTTATAATCTTAATGTGATTAAAAGATCCTCTATATAGATGATTTACATCTAGACGGGACAAATTTACCGTTTACACCCCTCAATGTATTTTGCCGCTTTGAACACTTAGTTACCTGTAAATGATGTTTTAGTGATCTAATATATAGTCACTGAAACAAGAGCTCATCCATTTACTTCTATTTAACTAAGGTCGAAGGGAATTATCACTTGACTTCTATACACCAGTAGAAGCTATAGATTTCCATATTTATGTTTAGCACTCCCATTCAGTTATGCTATCATGTTCCCAAAATATACGTATCACCTTGAGCCAAAAGTAGGCTTAACTAATAAATCAAAGAACATGAATAGCACTCCTAAGATTGAGCCTAAGCATATCAGGATTTAGATTCTGTTAATCTAAGATCATCTTCTGATATTGACTTGGAAAGATACAACGGTAAGTTTATAATATCTTATCTAAGTTCAATATCGGTCCAGTCCAATGTATAATCCATACATTCGAAACTAGTATACTTTACCAATGTCCTGGAAAGAACATAACACTTACTCCAAGTGTAAGTATACTTTATCGTTGATTATCACATCAATGTAAATCCAAAACACTGATGAACAGGGACTAAGTCTTTTGAATCATATAATCACAATCACATTCCACTGTATTGACAATACTGTAATTGTGAATGAACATATGTTCTGGATTTAACTGATTTTGTGCATATATCAAATATGTATATTAAACCATAAACATGTAACATACATGTAAACATAAATCACTTCAAAATTCTATATTGATAACTAATCAAATTGTAATGGGTTTTATTTAGGGCACAAAACCCAACAGCTATGGCACGGGCTTGCCTGATTAGGCAACACAATACCGAATTATTAAATTAAAGTATCGACTTGCTTGATTAGGCAATGTGATGTAATGAAGATGATTACCTTATGAGGTAACATATATATACAATTTATATTATTAAATGAATATGATTCCTATTATTGGTATAATGGTTTTGTATTACAAAATATTTATATGTTGATGCTTATTCATGGTAGATGCCAATAGTAATTTGGATTTCATCTTATGAAAATGAGTAATGGTTTGATTCTAATTGTGTATAAATGATAATATTCAAATAATAAACTATATGATTATTATCATTTCTTTTCTTGCTGAGTCCTTATGACTCATGGGTGCATTGTGGTGCAGGTAAGGGCAAGAAAAAGTTAGAGCTGCCATGAGGTGACTACCTTCTCTAGTAATGTACATATTGACCCCACTGGCCTGCGTGTTGAGTTGTCAGGAGTTATTTTGGACTGGTTGTATCTACTGTATTTTGAATAACTATTGTCTATAGTCTTTTGGGTAAATCTTTTATAATAGGGATTCCCGGAATTCCTTTTTACTGTCGTTATAATGTCCGTTTTTAGTCTTTTATTTTAGTCAAGTTTTAATATTCTCAAAATTTTTAATTATTAATTTATATATAAGTATTAATTTAGTTTATAAATCACACACGTGGCGTTTCTATGGAATAGGGCGTTACAATTTTCATCAACTTGATTAACCTTCAAATTTTGTGTAGAATCAATCATTGTCGCCACTTCAGAAGGTTGTAAAATTAACTCTTCTTGATCCATAGTCGATCGAGAATTTGACGAGCTTGAATCATGTACAACATCTTCATCAACTTCATCCTCCTCAATTTCCCAAATTTATCGATGGTTTACAACCTCGATTATTTTCCAATTTTTACCTCTAAGCAGATCATTGAGATAAAATACTTGCTTAGCTTGGGTAGCAAGTATAAATGGGTCATCTTTGTACCATTCACCACTGACTTTGATACTAGTGACATTATTCTCAGTGATTGTTTCTTCCTATGGGGATCGATATTAAATCGTTTACACCAAAATAATGTCACTGAATACACACCAGTAAAAGTTAACATCAATACATCTTCCAGCATCCCATAACAATTAAATCCTTCTGATCCTGCCACAGACACTCTGCTATTTTGTGTGATATGCTTCATATCACGTTCAACTACCATAAAACGAACACCATTCACTACAACACCTTCGTGATATGTTACTAAATGATTTGACCCAGATGCTAAAGCTAGAAACTCTTCACTATTCTCTAACGATCCAAGCTTGTGTAAATGATATATCTAAATGAATAAAATTATATTAGAATGACTATCAAGTAATCATGATGATTTTGAAAGCTTAAGAGTATCATATCACCTTCTTATGAAACCATCGCTGGAAAAAAAAATTGTGTAGAACGTTATGATCTCCATCTAGGCACTTAAGCTTTATCTCTTCTAAGTGTTCAATGTAATTCATATAACATCACTATGTTAAATATAACTATTTAGAATGAGAACAAATTTTAATTGATAAAGGAAGGAACTTTCTCTCAAAATATGGTCTAAATTCAGGTGAATTATCAAATATGAACCACCAGCCTTTTCACGAGTCTTTCGGTCGAGAGGTGTGATATTTGCCTTTGTGAGGGGACTATATTGTGATTGAATGACGATAAGAATTCTAGGAATCACATCATCATCATTGTGATCAAGTTAGTAAAATCTGGTTTCTACCCCTTTAAAATACATAGAACAAAATATCAATGCCTCATCTGCAACATATCTTTCACCTATCGACCCTTCAAGGCGAGCTTTATTTCTAACATAGTTCTTTAATTTTTTTATGTATCTCTCAAAAGGGCACATCCATCTCATAAATACACGTCCACCCAAAATTGCTTCTTCAGAAAAATGTAAGACCAAATGAATCATGATATCAGAAAAAGATACAGGAAAAATTAAGTCTAACTTACACATTATTAAAACAAGGTCTTTCTGTGCTTCCTCCATA
The DNA here is from genome assembly GCF_029168945.1 of Cannabis sativa. Lineage (NCBI taxonomy): Eukaryota > Viridiplantae > Streptophyta > Magnoliopsida > Rosales > Cannabaceae > Cannabis > Cannabis sativa. The sequence continues at coordinate 49,359,114 of NC_083607.1, read as the reverse complement.
TCTTTAAAATTTATAGTTCTTGAACATACTTGCTTGAAAAAGTTGCACAATTTAGAAATAGTTGTTGATATATCTTTTGGGAGAAATTTGCAAACACGGACTGACAATAGTCGTTACATTATTACACGACAGTCATGAGACTTCAACTCAAGAATATTTGTAAAATCATTGTTCACTTTCTTCTTCAAATTTGAGCAAATCCATCATGAAACTTCACATCCTTGATAAATTGACAAAATTTAAGTTTTTATCAGGTTTGAGAACGTAAGCGGCGTGCGGCTTCATCAACTTACCATTGTCATTTTCATATATCCATAGCCATTACTTTACTCTCAACTTCTTCAAATCATGTCTTGCGTTAGTTGTGTCTTTTGATTTATCGTTATGTAGGATTGTGCCCAAGAGACTATCACACATATTCTTCTCAATATGCATAACATAAATATTGTGTTTCAAAGTGTTTGTACACCAATAATCAAGCTCATAGAAGATACTTTTTTTCCTCCAATTTTGATCTTCTACAACCCGTCTACGTTACACGCCTCCAAACGGCTCATGTTTTCTAGGAACTTGCAGTACAAGTTTGTTTACTCGTTCTAATATTTTCTCACAAGGAAAATGTCTTGGTGGATGTCTTCTTTCAATATCTCCATCAAAGGTGGTGTCCCTTCTAAATCGATGGGTACTAGGCAAGAATCTTCTATGACCTACATAAGTTGTCTTGCCAATAACTCGTACCGAAGAAGTGCCTTCGTCACATGTTGGACAAGCTTTGTATCCCTAACCACTCCATCCGGATAAACTACTTCGAGCAAGAAAATCATTAACTGTCTATAAAAGGGCTGCACGAAACTTGAATATAGAGTTTGTCCTACAATCTCTTGTATTAACCCCATTAACCCACAACTCTTTTAGCTCATCCACCAATGATCTAAGAAATACATCAATGTCCTTACCTGGTGATTTTGGTCCAGCAATAAGTAGGGTCAACATGAAATTATTTTCTTTCATATACAACCAAGGTGGAAGATTATAGTTTGCTAACACGATAGGCCACATACTATATTTTAGGCTCATGTTTCCAAATGCATTAAAACTATCAGCAGCTGAACATAAGCAAACATTTGTGGGTTCACTAGAAAAATCGAGATGTTTGGCATCAAACTCCTTCCAAGCTAACCCATCCACTGGGTGAGACATCACCCGTTCATCGTTTGATTTTCTAGTATGCTATCATACCATGTGTTTTGTTGTATGTCTTCAAATATACAATCTTTTCAACCGAGGTGTCAATGAAAAATAACGCAACACCTTATGGGGCACCCTTCTTCCATCAGATTTCTCTAAAGTTAACCATCGACTACTTCCACAAATTGAACAAACATCTTCGGTTGCATGCTCTTTATAAAATAAGTTGCAATCATGCTCACACACATGAATCAACTCATAGCTCAACCCTAGTTTCCTTAGTCTCTTTTTGCCTCGTAGTACATTGATAAAATTTTATTTTCCTGTGGAAAAGTACGATTCAACAATTTTGATATATCATCAAATACATTATTTGGATTCTTTCCTCATACTTTCAAATGCAGTAACTTTGTTAGAAAGTTAAGGAAAGAAATCCAATGGAAACCAGGATACAATTCAGCTGCAATCTCTTCAAATAACTAATCGTAATACTGAAATGAGTCAAGGTTGTTTTTGTTGGGAATTATTTTACCAGGATGTAGATTTACTAACATGTATATTGATTAACACCCTAAATATGAATTTTCTAAAACAATGGAGTTTAACACAAATAAAGTTAAGAAACCTTACATTGATTGCAGCAGAATAATATGTCTTCTTCCACTCAGATCTCCAACCCTTGTTCCTTTCTGTCGCATAGTATTATCAATATTTGAGTCCAATTCTCCTTTAGGTATTGGATTCTTCACAATCTTACATACTATGATTGAGTACTATAATTGTTATGGGTGGGCATGCACTCTTTCACTATAAGGCTCAAAATGATGAAGGGGAAGAGGGGAAATTCAAATTCTATAGAAGTAGGTTCTCAAGCTTTCTAGTTGTCTGACAGATAATGAAAACTAGGTAAACTTACATTGGATAGAATAAGAACCATCTTATTCCTATTATAAGATTTCTCCTAGGGTTAGATTTAAATTATATGGCATTAAAAATGATAAATAAATGGCTAAATATACCATTAAGTGGCTCGCCATAAGATGGGCCCCACTAGTTAAAATTTTACCATTTTATTCAACAATTTATCCTTTCTTTCACAAATGCCCTATTTCATAATTTTAATCCTTTAAATGTAAAAAATATTTATTTAATAATTAAAATTAATCATCAAATAAAATTTCTATTTGACTTATTTATTAATTAGACTTAATAAAGTCTCTAGATAAACAAATAAACATTAAAATTTCTTTTCTTCACAATTAAGCCCTTGCTCAATGAAATCATAAATAAGACATAGTTTAGTTTTAGAATTGTAATTGATTAATTAAAACCAATTAACTGAGTCTTACAAGAAGTATTGTCTCAACTAGTGTGGGGACCATGGACCTATATAATCAAGCTTCCAATAAGTAGATGTAAAATTTACCAAGTAAATTCCCTAACTTATTAATTCCTCCTTGTGCCGCTATAGATTCAGAACTGCACTCTTAATTATATAGAACGCTCCATATGTTCCACGATATAGACATGCTATGAATTATCCATCGTTCTAATCCAAATAATCAAATATTCTCTATAGATTATTTACATCAAGTAGGGATAAATTTACTGTTTCACCCCTCAATGTATTTTTCCTTAAAACACTTAATTTCATATAAATGATATTTTAGTAAACAAATATAATTGTTAAAATAAGAGCTCTTCCATTTATCTCTATTAAACCAAGCTCGAAGGAAATTATCATTTCACTTCTATGTCCAGATAGAAGCTATAGATTCCATATCTATGAGTAGCGCTCCCACTCAATTATACTATCATGTTCCCAAGACGTATGTGTTACTTGTACCAATCGGTAGGCTTTAACGAACAATACTAAGAACATATTTAACACTCTTGAGATAAAACTTAACCATCTTAGGATTAAGATCTTTTGATCTAAGATCAACCAATGATATTGACTTAGAAAGATGCAACGGTAAGATTATAATATCTTTACCAAGATCAATATCAGTCTCAGACCAATGTATATTCCATACATCCAATACTAGCATATTTTGCCAATGTCTTGGAAAGGACATAATACTTATCCAAGGTTTAAGTAATCTTTATCGCTGACTATCACATAAATCCAGTGCACTGATGAATCATGGGACGTAAACTTATGAAGCATATAATCACAATTACCTTCCACTGTGTTGACATCACTGTAATTCTGAAGAACTATATGTTCTGGATTTAACAAAAATTGTATATTAAACCATAAACATGAATAACTACATGCAAACAAAAACAACTTCTACTCTTCCATTGATAACAAATAAGATTATATTGAATTGGGTTTTATTTAGGGCATAAAATCCCAACAAACTCCCACTTGCACTAACATAAAACAAGAAGTGCATTTCAATCAATCCATTATTTTGATATCCATATCAAGTGTAGTGTGTTTAACTAAATCCAAATTACAGGAACTGTAACGCTTGTGGTAAGCAACTGCTTTCTCCACCATTACTTCCTTAGTGTTCATAAAACATTATGCAACATCATTTTTCTATATGTATTACTCCTCTAGGGATAATAAATTCTTTCATGTATGATAAGTGCATCTGAATATACATAAGACATGTAACACCCTAATAATTATGCACGATACCATTTTTTTATAAACATAACCTATTCCCGCTAAACCGGGATTACTAGAAATAAGATCAGAATTTAAACTTTAAATTATTTACAGAATGAAAATATAACTTGTAACTATTTAAACTTTACAAACCATTCTAAAATGATTTCTCACGTTTTGGGATCCCATAAAAATTTTCACAAAATATTAAAAGACATGTTTACATGTCAACCTAAGCAGTAAAACCGAGAATACAAAATACATCAACTGGTAGACCCAACCCATGTCGTCTAGTATGGCCCGAACATGTACAATCTACCCCCAAGCCCTCGAACTCATGGCTGATCACAAATTGATTTACCTTTTCCTTCACAGTAGCGCACCCGTCAGCCAAGCCCAGCAAGACAAAATAATAATACAGCATGATAATTATAATAATAATTACACTTTATACCGCACGCCACTGCGCATATATTGTGCCACTGCACTTTGTATCACATTATTTCATATGTAATGTTGTCACTGTAATTAATGTCTATACAGCATAGACCCACGTGTTATGCTCACATGTCTATTAATGCCTATATAGCTGTAACGCCCGTACTTGAAATTTTACTAATTTGAAATCTAAATAAAATATATTATATTTATAAAACTTTATAGTCGGGATCCCGAGTTTTAAACCACTATTGAAGAATACATATATCATAATATAGTTACATAATTTTTTTTTACAATCCACAGGGCGGTAATAAAATATGATTCAAAATATGGTTAGACCGAAACCTTCCAAGATGCATTGTCGCGATACGTACAATCGTTGCCGAGCCCCAACTCACTGCTCTTCCAGCCAAGCTTTATCCTTGCCTACATAAGGTAGCAAACTGATGAGTCGATAGACTTAGTAAGATAAGCATGTAACAAACCATACATAATGGACTTGTGTATAGGCGCCCATACACCTATTCACAAGACTAACCAAATGATTAAGAACGTTCTTAAAGGTTGGTGCTATTTACCATGATATCATCCACTACCAGCACTATGATCGCAATGCGCGACCGGCACTATGTTCATACCGCTATGATAGCATCAATAGCACCCAAGATTACAATTGGCCATGATTTCACTCTTAACCAGTACTATGCCCATATTGCCGAACCAACACAATGATTATGTTTCTATGATAGCGTCAATTAATACTCTCTGGGGTGAATATCACTCTTAACCAGTACGATGCATGTACTGGCGAACCATCATAATGGTTGTGTCGCTATGATATCACCCAAAGCATAAACAATCACAAACACAACATGCATATATAATATTATACGCTAATCTTACCTTATTTTCGTTCTCAGGTGTGCCGGTCAGCCTAAGTGGAACAACAACTCGACGTATTACAGAGCCCTATATCACAACATTCGTAAATTTGATGAGAGACACGCTAAAATAATTTCTGGGGACTTAAAACTAAAACTAGAATTATCCCTATCGATGGATAACATGATAATACCCTAAATATCACAAATACTGGAAAAACTAGGGTTTCCAAAATTTTCCCAACCTGTAGATGTTAGGTTTTATGCCGTAAATAAAACTCTATTTCAATGTAATCTATTTTATTCAACATCAATAAAGAAACAGAAGTATTTTTCATTCATTTGTGTATGTTTTGGTTCACTTTATCAATTGCTTGTCTCTTTGATTTATAAATTCATCTCAAACCCTTTTCACATACTTGGTCATGTTTATTGTGCTGTCATTACATTGGAAAGTAAACATGACTATGTGAATAAAGTTTCCTAGATTTATCAGACACAGAGTTTTACTGATATGATAATCTACAACAAGAGTTTACTTGTATTTGGAGAAATACTATGTTCTTTTCAGAATATTGGTTAAAGTAAAGCTCAGGTTGGATGCATGGAGTATGCATCGGAAGGGACCGATATTGAACTTTGACTTAGATTTAATTAAACTTACCATAAAATCTATTCAAGTCAATATCGCCAAGTTGATCCTAGATCAAATGTTCTTAATCCTGTTATAATTAGGCTCAATCTTGAAAGGCTATTCGTGTTCTTTGATTTGTTAGTTAAGCCTACTTTTTGGTCAGGGTGATACGTACATTTTGGGAACACGGTAGTACAATTGAGTGGGAGCGCTAGCATAAACATGGAATCTATAGCTTCTATCTGGCGAATAGTAAGCAAAGGATGATCTCCTTCGAGCTTGACCAAACAAACATAAATGGTGGAGTACTCATTTCACATAAGCTGAAATATCATTTATACGGGGTCAAGTATTTTAAGGATAAAATACATAGTAGGGTGTTACGGTAATCTAATCCCTTTACAATGTAGATCATTCATATAGAGGATCATTGATCACATTAGGATTATAACAATGGATAACTAATGATGCGTCTATATGGTGGAACATACAGAGCATTCTATATACTGAGAGTGAAATTCTAAGTTCTATGCGTGGATTCAACGAAGAATTAATAAGCTAGTGAATTTTAGTGCTAAATTCTTGATCTACTTATTGGAAGCTCCATTATATAGACCTATGGTCCCCGCACTAGTTGAGATAATATTGTTTGTAAGACTCATGTAATTGGTTTTGATTAATCAATTATAATTCACAAATTAGACTATGTCTATTTGTGAAATTTTCACTAAGTAAGGGCGAAATTGTAAAGAAAGAGTTAATAGGGGCATATTTGTTAATTATGATACTTTGTATGGTTCAATTAATAAATATGATAAATGACAATATTATTTAATAATTATTTATAGTTATTAAATAGTTAGAATTGGCATTTAAATGGTTGAATTAGGAAATTGGCATTTTTGAGAAAATCACATACAAAAGTGTTAAAATTGCAAAATTGCAAAAAGCAAGGCCCAAATCCACCAAGCCATGGCCGACCACTTTTGTAGGTTTTTTAAACTAATATTTTCATTATTTTAATGCCAAATAATTCAAACCTAACCCTAGTGGAATGCTATAAATAGATAGTGAAGGCTTCAGGAAAATTACACTTTCTGAATCAGAAAAACCTGAGCCTTCTCTCTCTTCCTTGGTCGCCACCCTCTCTCTCTCTTCTTCCTTAGAATTTCAAAATTACCTTAGTGATTAGAGTAGTGCCCACACACAGCAAGCAATACCTCAATCATAGTGAGGAAGATCGTGAAGAAAGATCATCAGCAAAGGAGATTCGGCATCAAGGATTCAGAGAAAGAGATCCAGGTTCAGATCTTGATAATACTCTGCTACAAAAAGGATACAAGAGTTAGAGATCTGAACGGAAGGAGTCATTTAATTTCGCTGCACCCAATGTAAGGTTTCTTAAACTTTATATGTGTTTAATTTATCGTTTTAGAAAGTTCTTATTTAGGATGTTAATAAACATACTTGTGAGTAGATCTAAGATCCTGGTAAAATAAATTCCAACAGTAGACTGGATCCCCAACCAGAATTTCGGTTTGGTAGGGTTCCTGGGGACCAACCGGTCTACCGGTTCCTACAGGGCCCACTGAACCGGTCGACTAGTTCAGTGCAGGAACCACCAAAATTGCCGCTAACTTCTCAATTCAAGTCCAAATTTCCCAAAAACTTCCAGAATACTTGTACATACTATAATGAACCAAATTCAAGCAATAAATCTCAGTTTTAAACACGGAGACTCAATTCGCCATTGGATGTCAAACTTTGCCAAATCATCACCACAACCTACCAATTCAACTTAAATCAACCATCATAAACCTAATTTAACACCAGGACAAGAAATCAAGCAGGTTACACATGCACAACTCCTAAAGTCTCAAAATCATTCAACAACTTAACTAAAGCTTAAGAAAAGAAGGAATAGCTAGATTTGAAGGATATACCTTAGATTGAAACACCTAGATACTGCTGTAATTCCTTGAATCAAAACTAAAAGTCCTTCCCTTTCTTGCTGGTTCTTGACAATTTGAAAGAGAGAGAGGTTCTACGTTTTTCTGTTTCTATGATTATGTTTCTCTAATAAAAGGATCCATTAACTAAATAATTTATTAAACCTGAATAATAATGCTCACAAAAGACAAAAACCTCCCCTTGCAAAAAGATCCTTTTGCCCCCAGTCAAAAATTCAAAGATTAAATGACAACCAAGGGTAGTTTGGTCATTTTTCCAACCCCGACAACTTCCGATACCTCCAATGCCTAACGATAATGCCCTGTTAATAATATTCCTAACCATATAAAATGTCACTCTCTAATGGCCCGACGTCTCATTCCACTGCTACCGAACACAAACCGAGAAAATACAAAATTGACATATATAACATAATTGGTACATTCTGAAATTAAAATAAATCTCCACAAATGCGTAAATCATAATTAATAATTCAATCTCATAATCCCCCGATTAATTTATAATCCAACATATTAAATTTAGGCAGTCATTACAATTATCCTCCTGTTAAAAGGATTTTTTCCTCGAAATCTAACCTAAATAGCTCTGAATATAGAGTCCTCATGTCAGACTCCAGCTCCCAAGTGGCTTCTTCAACTTTATCATTCCTCAAGAGAACCTCAAACAATGCTATGGTTATGTTTTGAAGGACTTTCTCCTTTCTATCCAGGATTTGCATTCGCTGCTCATCATAGGACAGGTTCGATTGTAACTCCAATGCCTCATAACTCAGGATATGCATTAGATCAGATACATACTTTCTCAACATTGAGACATGAAATACATTGTCCACAGCTGACAATATTGTAGGCAAGGCTAGTCGGTATGCAACCAGTCCAACCCTCTCAAGTATTCAAAAGGTCCAATAAACCTTGGACTCAGCTTGCCTTTCTTTCTAAACCGCCTAATACCCTTCATTGATGATATACGTAGGAAAACATGATCTTTTGTGTGGAATGTAATGTCCTAACGCTTTGGATCTGCATAACTTTTCTGCCTACTCCGCGAAGCAAGCATCCAAGTTTTAATCTTATTTATTGCCCCATTTGTCCTCGAAACTAACTCATGGCCTAAATACCTCGTTCTCCCGCTTCATCCCAATGAATTGGGGAGCGACATTTCTACCATAGAGCAGCTTGTAGGGAACCATTTCTATAGTACCTTAACAACTATATTATGGAGAATTCAAACAGAGACAAATACTTACTCCATGAACCTCCGAAGTCGATGACACAAGCTTGTAACAAATTCTCAAGTATTTGAATGGTTCGTTTAGACTGCCCATCCGTGAGAGGATGATAGGCCGTACTAAACCTCAAGTAAGTACTCATGGCCTTCTGCAGGCTCACCCAGAACTTCGATGTAAGATTGAGGTCCCTATCAAAAATAATGGACTTTGGAACTTCGTGAAGACAAACAATTTCCTTCACGTACAAGTCAGGATATTGCTCCACCGTATCGGTTACTTTTACAAACAAGAAATGTGCTAATTTTGTAAAACGACCACTATAATCCAAATTAAGTCGTACCCTCTTGTGGTTCTTGGCAGGCCAACCACAAAATCCATTATAATGCCAATATACTTCCATTCTGGAAATGTTAAAAGCTAAAGTAGTCCTGCTGGTCACTGATGCTCTGCTTTGACTTACTGGCAGGTTAAATATTTAGTCACACAATCCACTACATTCCTTTTCATTCTGTACCACCAGTAATAGGGCTTCAGATCTTGATACATCTTGGTGGTACCTGGATGCAATGAGTAGGGGGTAGTGTGCGCTTCATTCAAAATTTCCTTCTTAAGCTCAAGATTACTCGGTACACGCACCCGAGCCTTAAACAACAACGTCTCATTGCTCGAAATTGAGAAGTCCTTAGCTTTGCCTTCTAAGACACCTTCTCGAGCCTTAACTAGCTCAGAATCTTCTAATTGTGCCATTTTGATCCTCTCCAACAAATTTGACTGAAGTGTCAGGTTATGCAATTCTCCAATTACAAATTCAATGTTTACCCTAGACATATCTGAGGCTAACTGAGGAGAAATCATTGCTGGATTGGAAGTTTGGTCAGGACCCTTTCGGTTCAAGGCATCCACTACAACATTTTCCTTCTCGGGGTGATACAAAATTTCACAATCATAGTCTTTAACTAATTCCAACCACTGCCTTTGTCTCATATTTAGATCTTTTTGAATGAAAAAATATTTGAGACTTTTGTGATCAATATAAACTTTACATCGCTCACCAAACAAGTTTTGTCGCCAAATCTTTAAAGCAAACACAACTGCTGCAAGTTACAAGCCATGGGCTAGATAATGTTACTCATAATCCTTTAGTTGCTGTGAGGCATAAGCTATGACTTTATCTGCTTGCATCAACACACAGCCCATACCCCATCTAGATGTATCACAATACACCACAAACTTCTCTTGGTCAGTTGGCAAGGCTAAGACTGGAGCTGTAATTAACTATTATTTCAACTCTTGGAAGCCTTTCTCACACTCATCTGATGCTGATTTTTTCTAGTCAACTAAAGCGTGTTGCAATCTTAGAGAGCCCTTCAATAAAACGTCTATAATAACTCGCTAAGCCAAAAAAACTACGTACCTTTGTGACTATTTTCGGCCTAGGCCAATTCTTCACAATCTTCCTTGGATCAACCGTAACCCCATCTTTCCTGACAATATATACCAAAAAAGATACCTGTGACAACCAAAACTCACACTTTTAAATTTTGCATAGAGTTTATGATCTCTGAACCGTTGCATAACCATACAAAGATGTTGTTCATGTTCTGCTTCTGACCAAGAGTACACAAGGATATCATCGATTAATAGAATTACAAAGTTATCGAGGAAATCCTTGAATACCTGATTCATGAGAGTTATAAAAGTTGCTGGAGCATCCGTTAATCCAAATGACATAACCAAGAACTCATAATGACCGCACCTAGTTCTGAAGGTTGTCTTTGGAATGTCTTCTTCTCGAATTCTCAGTTGATGATAACTAGACCGCAAATCAATCTTAGAGAAAACCATCTTACTCTAAAGTTGATCAAAAATATCATCATTTCTATATAAAGAGGTATTTGTTTTTAATGGTTAACTTGATCAACTCCCAGTAGTCAATAGACATTAGGAGAGTCCCATCCTTCTTCTTTACAAACAAAATTGGAGCTCCCTAGAATGACGCACTAGGTCGAAAAAATGCTAGATCCAGCATCCCCTGAAGTTGTATCTTTAACTTTTTCAATCATGCAGGAGCCATAAAGTAGGGTGCCCTTGAAACAGGTTTTGCCCTAGGTACCAGATCAAAAAAGAAATCTATCTCTCGTTGTGGTAGTAGTCCTGGTAATTCCTTGGGAAACACATCCAGGAATTCTTTAACCACCTTGATCTCCTCGGGTCTGGGTAACTCAGGTTTACCAGAATCTATTACAACCGCTAGAAATCCTACACATCCACTTCGTAGTAAATCCCTAGCCTTCATCACTAAAATTCTTGGGACATGAGAACCTTGAACTGATCTAATAAAAACAAATGGTTCTTCATTCTCTGGTTGAAAAGTTACAATTTTTCGTTTGCAATCAATGCTGGCAGAGTATTTGGAAAAAAAATCCATGAGTATAATATCAAACTTGGCCAAAGGTAACTCCACTAGATCGACACTTAGTTCCCTACCCCCAATTCTAATTAGCACGGATCTAATCCACTTTCTCGATATAATCAATAACCCATTAGGCAACAGGGTTCCGAACCCATCTCAAAAACATCACTAGGCCTACCAAGCTAACTAAGTACTCTCGTTGATACATATGAATGTGTAGCTCCAAAGTCAAATAATATAATATAAGTAAAACTATTGATAAAGAGCTAACTTGTGACCACTAAAGGACTGGCAGATGCATCTGCCTGAGTTTAGCATATACCAACGTTGGAGCAGGCTCATCTTCGGGCTTAGGTTCCCCTTTCTTCAGCTGGGGATAATCTTTCCTGAGGTGCCCAACAGATCCACACTGAAAACAAACCCTCCGGTTACACGCCCAGGATGATGTTTCTTACAACGTAGACACTCTGGATAAGTATAACACCTTCCATAACCACTTCAGCTCTGTATCACCCGACGTGTCTTATTTCGTCTTGAACCCACTAATATCTACGTAGGTTCCCTTTTTTGCCTAACCAAAGAGCCTCTACCACCCCCACAATAATTGAAAATAAGGGGAGTGGCGACCTGACCTTCCATCATAACCTCTTGAGGTTTTAGATTAAATGCCTTACGGTACCTAGTTTGGAAGGCACTCATCACATCAAATTTTCCTTGAAAGATTGGGGATTCTTGGATCCAATTTCCCCCATACAATAGTTCCACTTGATCTCCAGCCATACTCCGCTCCGCTGGTAATTCTGGATCAGAAGTGATTGGCATATAGGGTAAGGGTACCACAGGAGACCTTTGTTGTATCGACATCTAAATTTGCTCATCATGTCGCTAAATTATAGCTTCCATCTCTGCGATCCTCTACTCCAAATCTAATGGAGCCTTTGGTGAATTCTCTTGGCCATCTCCTTGAGCACCACCGCGACCTCTGCCGCGTCCACGGGGGTTTTGGGGATTTCTACCGCCTCGACAACCTCCGGTTTCAACCATTTTGCCTTGTCCTCTAACATTTTGCTAGGCATCCATAACCTAGGACTTAACCTACCAAACCCACAAGGCATATAGGTTAGATAGTGGTCATTATATTTCTAATACCGCATTTAGGGTTTAAACAACATTTCACGCATAAATACAATACAACTTATACAGTTTGCTAAAATGTAAAACCTTACAGAACTGTGAGTTGAGCTCGACACTGGCCTTGATTGTACATATCTTGACGGTCTTCAGTGAACAATATTGTGGATCTTATACCATAATTGTAACGCCCGTACTTGAAATTTTATTAATTTGAAATCTAAACATATTTTATTATATTTATAAAACTTTATAGTCGTAATCTCGAGTTTTAAACCATTGTTGAAGAATGCATATATCATAATATACTTACATAATTTTTCTTTTACAATCCACAGGACGGTAATAAAATATGACTCAAAATATGGTTAGACCTGAACCCTCCAGGATGCACTGCCACAATATGTACAATCCTTGTCGAGCCCCAACTCACTGCTCCTCTAGCCAAGCTTTATCCTTACCTACACAAGGTAGCAAACTGCTGAGTCGACAGACTCAGTAAGATAAGCATGCAACAAACCATATATAATCAACTTGTGTCTAGGCGCCCATACACCTATTCACAAGACTAACTAAATGATTAAGAACATTCTTAAAGGTTGGTGCTATTGACAATGATATCATCCACTACCAACACTATGATTGCACTGTAAGACCGCCACTATGTTCGTACCGCTATGATAGCATCAATAGCACCTAAGAGTAAAATTGGCAATCATATCACTCTTAACCAGTACTATGCCCATACTATTGGACCGACACAATGGTTATGCCTCTATGATAGCGTCAATTAATACTCTCTGAGGTGAATATCACTCTTAACCAGTACAATGTATGTACTGCTGAACCTACAAAATGGTTGTGCCACTATGATATCACCCAAAGCATAAACAATTGCAAACACACCATGCATATATAATATATTCTATGCTAATCTTACCTCATTTTGGTGCTTAGGTGTGGCGATCAGCCTAATTAGAACAGCAACTTGACGTATTACAGGGCCCTATATCACAACCTTCGTAAATTTGATGAGAGACACGATAAAACACTTTCCAAGGACTTCAAACCAAAACTAAAATTATCCCTATCGATGGATAACATGATAATACCCTAAATATCACAAATACAGGAAAAACTAGGTTTTCCAAAATTTTCCCAACCGAAAGACCAGTTCCCCAACCAAAATTTCGATTTTGTAGGGTTCCTGGGGACCGATCGATCGATCGATTCCTACATGTCCCACTGAACCAGTCGCCCTGTTCAGTGCAAGAACCACCGAAATTGCCGCCAACTTCTCAATTAAACTCCAAATTTCCCAAAAACTTCTAGAATACATGTACAAACTCTAACGAACCAAATTCAAGCAATAAACCTCAGTTTTAAACACTGAACCTCAATTCACCATTGGAGGTCAAAGTTTGAGTTCTTAAACTCAAACTTTGCCAAATCATCACCATAACCTACCAATTCAACTTAAATCAACCATCATAAACCTCATTTAACTCAAGGACGTGAAATCTAGCAGGTTACACATCCACAACTCCTAAATTCTCAAAATCATTCAACAACTTAACTAAAGCTTAAGAAAACAAGGAATAGCTAGGTTAGAATGATATACCTTAGATTGAAACACCTAGATACTGCTGTAATTCCTTTAATCACAACTAAAAGTCCTTCCCTTTCTTGCTAGTTCTTGACAATTCGAAATAGAGAGAGAGGTTCTAGGTTTTTCTTTTTCTATGCTTATGTTTATCTAATAAAAGGATCCATTAACTAAATAGTTTATTAAACTTGAATAATAATGTTCACAAAAGACAAAAATCTCCCCTAGCAAAAAGACCCTTTTGCCCCTAATCAAAAATTCAAAGATTAAATGACAACTAAGGGTAGTTTGGTCATTTTTTCAACCCCGACCACTTCTGATACTTCCAATGCCTAACAATAATGCAACATTAATAATATTCCTAACCATATAAAATGGGACTCTCTAATGGCAAAACATCTCGTTCCACTGCTACTGAACACAAACCGAGAAAATAAAAATTCACATATATAACGTAATTGTACATTCTGAATTTAAAAAAATCTCCACAAATGTGTAAATCATAATTAATAATTCAATCTCATAACCTCTTGATTAATTAATAATCCAACATATTAAATTCAGGCTCTCATTACAACAGCACCCACATGTTACGCTCACACGTCTATTTTACATTTAAGGCCTTACTAGGGTTTGTCTCGATTATTGTTACCAAGTCTAACCTGATTATGCCTTACCTACATAAAACTACTCATATATACATAATCCATACATTATGTTCTTACAGTGGTTTATCCTGATGATGTTTACCAGGTCTAAACCAATTATGTCTTATACACACAACTCTTGACATACACGCATACATTCAATACCTTCAATATATACTCCAATATATGAAGTTTTAGGCTAATAACCCTAACTTTCATAACTAATCATTTACTCATACAACACATTATAGCACGCTCAAAATAATACATATTGACGGTAATAACCTTAATTCACCCTAATCCTCAACAACATAATTGCTTAGGACAATATCCCTAATTCACAACTTAAACGCTTAGGGTAATGACCATAATTCATGACACATATAGTAATAACCCTAATTCACGCTTTCCTTTGATTAGCAATATTATATATTACTGCACATTATTGCTTTCTTACCATCATATATTCTAGGGTAATAAACCTAGACCACATTATTACAAAACTTACGTTAATAACCCTAATCTCGATTTCTCGCGTAACGTATACAAATACAACATACATGTGGCCACTGCGATATTCTCAATGTGTTAGTTTACTGTCTTACCTCGTAATCCAAGTATGTGGAGATTCTAAATCCTCGAGTATTCATGAGCAAGCGCTGCTCACCCTAGTCACACGATCCCAGGATTTCATAAATAGGGTTAATCCCAAATCCAATTACACATAATTACATAATTTGCATTCTAATTACATATTAACATGTAGAGCTCAAAACAAGCTTTCCAACAGTACCAAGAACGTCCCAAATGGAGTCCCGAGTCAAAAGTTATTGTCAAAACAAGTTTTAACACATTTTGCCCTTAAAAACCTCTAGTGGACCATGGCACTCAAAGACCATGCCTCGGCTCGTAGGTTAAAAACCCAAAAAAACTCACTTTTAGGTGCCAAAGAATGCACCAAACTCAACCCAAAATACCACAACTTACCAACTAGCTTCTCAATCAAATTGAGGTGTTTTTTCAAGCATCATATACCAGAAATTCATTCATAAACTCAAGCTGAAAAACTAAATTAAGCATATCCAATATTAACAATGAATTTTAAGCATAAAACCAAGCTTTACATCAAGTACAAGAACAAGAGATTCAAGTTTAAAGCACCCATACCATAGTTAGACTTTAATTCAAAGCTTGAAACCTCGAGCACACATGCTTCAATGAAAAACATAGAATTTCATGATCAAAACCCAGAAATTCAAACTCTATTCTCATCTCTAAAATCATACAAAAATAACTTAATAGAAAACAACATACACCATAAGCTCAAAGACACCCAAATCATCACATCTTCCCTCAATTCATATCGACATGCATATATAAACACAAAGAACATCATGAACAAGATTCAAAGCTTCAAAAAATAGAATCAACATAAGCAAAAAAAAATGAGATTAGAAAGCTTACCACAAATTCCTCAAGCTTCAACCAAAAGAATCACATAAAACCCATACCAATTCAAGGCTTTTTCTCATTTAAATTGTGTTGAAATAAATCATAGAGAGAGAGAGAGAGAGAAAAAAAAAGGGTGGTTGGAAGAGAATAACCCAGAAAATAAAATTTATATTTGCGGCAAATTACATTTTATTGAAAATTAATTAATTGGTCGAAAGACCAAAATGCTCCTAGGACCAAATATAATCATAACTATATAATCAAGGGTAGAGTTGTCATCTCAATCACACATATATAACACAAAAATTCAAAATTTTCAATTCATCACATAAATGCCATAAATAAATCCCAAAAATATATTTTGGGTCCCGAACCCAGTTCTGCCCAAAATACTCGATTGTGACTATACCGCGCTGGCTTGTTAGAAAATACCTGCAGATAGATAGAATAAACATACTATATAATAATATATTCGATAAGCACAATATATCATTAAATTACAATTTTTCCCATCTCAGGTCAAAATTACGAAAATACTCCTGGTACACCAACAGGGTAATAAAATGCAATTTATTAGTACAGTTTCACATATTGATTTATATAATAATATAATTCCTTATTAATATATAAACAAACTAGTATGGGTTGCTAATCTGATTTCATAAACCTTAGGGTATTACAATTATCCCCTCCTTATAGAAATTTCGTCTTGAAATTTACTTGAACAATTCTGTATATTTCTGCTCTATATCTATCTCAAGTTCCCAGGTTGCCTCTTTTACTTCACTTTTCCTCTATAACACATTGATCAGTGCAATTGTCTTGTTTCGCAAGACTTTTTCTCTTTTGTCTAATAATTGCACCGGTTGCTCTTCGTATGAAAGATATGGCTAAAGTTCTAATGCCTCATATCTCAGAATATGGGACAGATCTGACACATATTTCTAAAGCATCGAAACATGAAACACATCCTGTACAGCTTCCAGCGCTAGAGGCATAGCCAACCTGTATGCTATTTGCCCTATCCTCTCAAGGATTTCAAAAGGTCCAATGAACCTTGGGCGAAGCTTTACTTTCTTACCAAGCGTTTAATACCTTTCATAGGAGATATTTGAAGAAACACCATATCTCCAATCTGGATATCAATATCCTGCCGCTTTGGATCAGCATCACTCTTTTTTTTATTATGAGCGGCGAACATTCACGCTCTTATCATATCAAATGCCTCACTTGTCCTATGAACAGCTTTGGGATCAAAGAATATTTCTCTCACCTACTTCATCCCAGTGAATAGGTAATCCACATCTTCTTCCATAAAGTATTTCATAAGGAGCCATCACGATTGTTGCCTAATAGTTGTTGTTGTACGAGAACTTGATTAGGGCAAGGTACTTTACCCACGATCCCTCAAAGTTTAACACACATGCCCATAGCATGTATTCTAAGATCTGAATGGTCCTTTTAGACTGTCCATCTATCTGAGGATGAAATGTTGTGCTGAATTTCAGTTGAGTACCCATGGCTCGATGTAAGCTCTCCTAGAATCGTGATATGAACTTCGAATCCCTATCAGAAATAATCGATTTTTACACACTGTGAACACGAACTATTTCTCTAACATGCAGTCCTGCATACTAATCAATGGAGAAATTTCTCCAAACAGGTAAAAAGTGCACTGACTTTGTAAACTTGTCAACTATGACCCACACAGAGTCATATTGTCCTGTAGTCCTACGCAATCCTGCTACAAAGTCCATGGCAATGTCTTCCCATCCATTCAGGAAGGTTCAGTGGTTGTAGCAAACCTGCAAGCCTTTGATTAGCTTTCACTTGCTAACATGTTAAACATGTACTCTACTATATCATTCTTCATTCCAGGGCACCAGAACATGACCTTAAGATCGGGATACATCTTCGTTGTCCCCGGATGAACAGAATAAGGAGTCATGAGACTCATTCAGAATTTATCTCTTAATATCTTCACCAATAGGAACACAGACACAGTTCATAAATCATAACATCCCATTACTATCCACTATAAAATCACTAGTCTTGTCAGCCGAAACCCTGTCTCAGGATTTCATTAAGTTTGGATCTTGTGATTGTGCTTCTTTAATACTTTCCCAAAGAGTAAATTGGAGGGTAATGTTAGCCAACTATCCCACAACAAACTCAATGCTAGCTCGGGTCATTTCATCTGCCAGTTACTTGGAGATCTGCCTCATTGTATTAATTTGGTTCTGACCTTTCCTACTTAGGGCATCAGCTACAACATTAGCCTTTCCATGATGATCAAGAATTTCACAGTCATAATCCTTTACCAGCTCAAGCAAACGCCTTTGTCTCATGTTTAGGTCTTTCTGGGTAAAGAAATATTTCAGACTTTTATGATCACTGTATATCTCACATTTCTCGCCATATAAGTAATGCCGCCAAATCTTTAGCGCAAATACTATAGTTGCGAGTTCGATCGTGAGTAGGGTACCGCTACTCGTACTCTTTTAACTGCCGAGAAGCCTAAGCTATTACCTTTCCATTTTGCATAAGAACATAGCCTAGACCTAGTCTTGAGGGATCACAGTAAACAACAAATTTTTTCCTTATCAGAAGGAAGAGTTAGTACTGGAGCGGTAATCAAGCGCTACTTTAACTCCTGAAAACTTTTCTCACACAGATCAGTCCAAACAAACTTTAGATTCTTCTGGGTCAATTCCATTAAAAGTGTCGCTATCTTTGAGAAACCTTCAACAAACTGACAATAATGTCCTCGATTTTAATTGTCGTTCTTCTTTCTTCTTCATTCTTGGATTGTAGACAATATCTAATAAATGGCCCAGCATACCACACTGGAAACATATTTTGGTTTGGCACTCACCTTGATGGTGCTTTTTGTATTTGGGACACTCTAGGTATGATCTGAATGTAGACCAGCAACCTTGACAACCACCTCTGATTCCCTGAAACTTTCTATTACTTCCCAATGTTTCAAAAGCTTCAGCCTTCCGTTTGTAATCTCGGTTGCCACTGTCGGTCCCCTTACTGACATTACCAACCACACTAGGATTCGATGTCGTGACGGCATCCTTAGCAGCTTGCTCTTTAATTACATGTTGCTCAACCTCTTTAGCAATCAAGGCTAACTCAACCACAATCTTATATAATGTGTCATGATCGGTAGTAATCTTCAAGTCCCAGCTTGTAGTGGCATTCAGCCCCTTACATGTTTTTGTTTCCGAGTGAAGTCCGTTAGCACTAGGTCACCAGCGAACTTGGATAGGCAATCGAATTCCAGGGTATACTTGGCCACTGTCATCTTCCTTTGAGTCAATTTCACGAATTCTTCCATATGCAAAATTCTTATGGTGATGTTATAAAATTTCTCTACAAACAGGCTCTTGAACTCTTCCCAAGACATGGTGCTAATGTCTCGGGTCTGCCCCATAATATCCCACCAGACGTGGGCATGATCTTGTAGCCTAAATGTTCTAAAATTAACGAGAGTTCCCGTCACTCCCATGTTATCAAGAATGCAAGTTATAGTTCTCATCCACTACTCTACCTTAATAATATAAGTACCTCCCAAAAATGCTAGAGGTTGCAGCTTGACAAAACGCTCAAATACCGAATCTCAATGTGGCAAAATAAATCCTGAGTTACCCACCACTAGAACAAGAGCTGGTGGTAACACTTGTTCTGCTAGAGCTACATGAGCCGGTTGCCTAAGCCGATGCAACTCATCTCCTTGACAAGTATGATACTTCGCATTTTGAGGAACATTTACTGCTAATCGGCAAGTGGATTAGCATTATTAACACCTGCATTATCCCCTAGATTCTACGGAGGCACACATGGTGTTGGTGGATTGGTTTTGTTATTACAAGGCTCCACAAGCTCGCCCTATGGTCTAGTTGATTGATTAGGGTCTATTTTCTCTCAAATAGCCCTAAAATCAACAACCCGACGAGTCAGGCACCAAATCCACACTTACACACTTATTGCGTTAACCCTAACTCATACATTCTATGTTTCTTTATTAAAATAAACATTTATCAATTTAAACATTAATGATGCTTTTTATATCACATTCATTCTAAATGTTCATATACTGCCTAAAAATGAAAGCGGTAAACAAATAATTACATAAGAAGTTAAGCATTTACTCTCAACACTTACTGCACCACGAGTCGAGCTTGTCTCTGACGATGATTGTACATGTTCAGCCAGTCTACAAGAAGTTTAAAAACCTTAGCGCTCTGATACCAAATTATAACGCCCTAATAATTAGGCCAAAATTTTTTTTGATAAACATAACCTAATCCCGCTGAACCAGGATTACTAAAAATAAGAGCAGAATTTAAACTTTAAATTATTTACAAAATGAAAGCATAACATGTAACTATTTAAACTTTACAAAATATTCCAAAAAGATTTCTCACATTTGGGATCCCATAAAAATTTTCACAAAATATTACAAGTTATTTTTACATGTTAAGCGACAAAACTGAGATTACAAAATACATCAACTAGTAGAGCACAAACATGTACAATCAAGTGCCAAGCCCTCAAACTCATGGCTGATAACAAAATGATAAACCCTTTCCTGCACAATAGAGCACTCGTGAGCCAAGCCCAGGAAGACAGAATAATAATACAACATGATAATTATAATAATAATTACATTTTATCCCACACGCCACTGCGTATATATTGTGCCACTGCACTTTTTATCACATTATACCTATGTAATGATGTCACTATAATTAATTTCTATATGGCATAGACCCACGTGTTACGCTCACACATCTATTAATGTCTATATAGCATAGACACAAGTGCTACGCTCACACATCTATTAATGTCTATATAGCATAGACCCACGTGTTACTCTCACACATCTATTTTACATTTAAGGCCTTACCAAGATTTGTCTTTGTTATAGTTACCGAGTCTAACCTGATTATGCCTTACCGGCATAACTCAACTCATATATACATAATCCATACATTATGTTCTTATAGTGGTTTATCCTGATGATGTCTACCAGGTCTAACCCAGTTATGTCTTATACCCATAACTCTTGAAATATATGCATACATTCAATACCTTCAATATATACTCTAATATATGAAGTTTTAGGGTAATAACCCTAACTTGCATAACTAATCGTTTACTCATACAACACATTATAGCATGCTCAAAATAATACATATTGAGGGTAATAACCCTAATTCAACGTATATATATATATCTTTAGGGTGGTAACCCTAATTCTCAACAACTTAACTACTTAGGAAAATATGCCTAATTCACAACACAAGTGCTTAGGGTAATGACCCTAATTCACAACACATATTATTTTAGAGTAATAACCCTAATTCATGCTTTCCTTTGATTAATAATATTATATATTACTGGACATTATTGCTTTCTTATCCTCATATATTCTAGGGTAATAACCCTAGACCACATTATTAGTAAACTTAGGGTAATAACCCTAATCTCGATTTCTCGCATAACATATACAAATACAACATACATGAGCGCCACTGCGCTATTCTCTATGTGCTAGTTTACTATCTTACCTGGTAATCCAAGTATATGGAGATTCCAAATCCTCGTGTGTTCCTAAGCAAGCACTGGTAATCCTAGTCACACGATCTCGAGATTTCACAAATAGGGTTAATCCTAAATCCAATTTCACATAAACACATAAATTGCATTCTAATTACAGATTAACATGTAGAGCTTAAAACGAGCTTTCCAATAGTACTAAGAGCGTTCCGAATGGAGTCCTGAGTCAAAATTTATGGTCGAGATTTCACAAATATGGTTAATGCCAAATCCAATTTCCCATAAACACATAATTTGCATTCTAATTACATATTAACATGTAGAGCTCAAAACGAGCTTTCTAATGGAACTAACAATGTCCCAAATGGATCCCGAGTCAAAAGTTATGGTCAAAATAAGTCTTAACACATTCTGCCCTAAAAAAACCTCTAGCGGGCTGCGGCACTCAAAGACCATGTCGCGGCTCTTGGGTTAAAAACTCAAAAAAAAAATAACTTTTAGGTGCCCAAAAATGCACCAAACTCAACCCAAAAATACTACTACTTACCAACAAGCTTCTCAATCAAATTGAGGTGTTTTTCCAAGCATCATACACCAGATTTTCATTCATAAACTCAAGCTCAAAATTAAATTACGCATGTCCAATATTAACAATGAATTTTAAGCATAAAATAAAGCTTTATATCAAGTACAAGAACAAGAGATTCAAGTTTAAAGCACCCATACCATAGTTATACTTTAATTCAAAGCTTGAAACCTCAAGCATACCTGCTTCAATGAAAAACCTAGAATTTCATGATTAAAACCCAGAAATTCAAACTCTATTATACTCCCTAAAATAATACAAAAATAACCTAGGAGCAAACAACATACACCATAAGCTCAAATACACAAAAATCATCACATCTCACCTCATTTCATATCAACATGCATATATAAACTCAAAGAACGTCATGAATAAGGTTCAAAGCTTCAAAAAATGAGAATAAACATAAGCAAAAAAAGGAGATTAGAAAGCTTACCAAAAATTCCTCAAGCTTCAACCAAAAGAATCACATAAAACCCATACCAATTCAAGCCTTTTTCTCATTAAAATAGTGTTGAACTAAATCATAGCGAGAGAGAGAGAGAAAGAGGGCGGTTGGGAGAGAATAACCCAAAAAATAAAATCTATTTTTGCTAAAAATTACATTTTATTGAAAATCAATTAATTGGTCAAAAGACTAAAATGCCCCTAGTGCCAAATATAATCATAACCATATAATAAGGGTAGAGTTGTCATTTCAACAACACATATATAAAAAAATAATTTAGATTTTTCCAATCATCACATAAATGCCATACATAAGTCCCAAAAATGTATTTTTAGCCCTGAACCCAGTTTGGTCCAAAATACTCGGTTGTGACTGTATCGCGTGTGGTTGTCAGAAAACACCTGCAGTTAGACAGAATAAACATACTATATAATAATATTGTAACACCTTGATACTTAGGCGCTACAGTGACTTTTCAATTATAGTGCAATCTTTGCTAATCAAAGAAATTTTCTTGAAAATCGTGTCAAATTAAAAATTTATATTTAATTACTAAACTTTATAAACTTTTACACATTTATTTACAAAAGTTGGGATCCCTTATTTACTTTTACAAAATATTAAAAACATAATTAATTAGGTCGCACAGCAACTACAAAATAAAACCCCAAATGTCCTGAGACCGAACACTCCAGGTCGCGCCGCCATGACATGTACAACATCATCCTAGCTCGAAGCTCACTCCTATTCACCCTTCGCCTTTCCTTTACCTACACATGAAAGTACAACTGTGAGTCACAGACTCATTAGGAAAAGCATATAACAACTAATATAATACTGACTTGTATCCAAGCGCCCATACACCTATTTAATAGGCTTAACAAATAAGCAAGAACGTTCTTTACTAGGGTACAGCCACTATACCACATACACTTCGTACTGACATTGTACGAGTGTTGGTAGAGTTTGTTTCGTACCCTGAGTACCACTAAGTGTTATACCACACACACCTTGTACATTCTCCTACTTATGCTGGTAACACCGTAACGTACTCTTAAACATTTTACACTGTACCACTTCCGTACAAGTGTTGGTAGTGTACTAAGAATAATAAGCATGCATATATATTTTACACATACATACATTCGCATATATATCATATGTTTTACGCTATTCTTGTCTCATTTCTAAATTTAAGTGAGTTGGCCGACCTGAACGAAAAACCTCATGCCGGATGGATGCCCTAATCACATAACATAATCGGGTAAATAAAAAGCCAAAACACTAATCCGGGAAACCCAAACCTCCAACTTAAGGTTATGCTATTGATAACTTAAGCTACAATACCCTCAGCAACAAGGAATCACCCAACCAAGGCTCTGAAATGGACACGAATTGACGAAATGGATTGTTTGGGAAACCTATCGCAGAACCGGTTAACCGATTTTATAGGACCTGGCAAACTGGTTAACTGGTTTGCACCAGGATTCCCCAAACAATCCAAAACCTGCACAAAATGTGTCCAAACCTCACTAAACTTTCCATAACACCTATAATAACATCAACCAACATAATCCAAGCAATAGAACCCAGAGTCACACAAAATCAAAAAGTGCCATGGATAAACCAAGCTTGAGTTTTCTAACTCAAACTTGTGCATCCACCACACCACAACCCTAAACCAGCTGCAAGAATTCAATTCTAACTTAAATTGAACTTAGAAACTGAATCATGAACAAATCTAACCCTAATAGCCCCAAATTCACAAATTTGCATATTCAAACCAAAATCAAAGCTTCAATAACATAAGGATAAGAGTTCTAGGGTTACCTTTGCTTAAAACCACTAAAATTTAGATAACACTTCTTCAATTTACACCAGAAATATCCCAGGTCTTGGCTGGTTCTTATGGTTGTCGAGCAAGGACGAAAGAGAAAGGGAAATTCTTGATTTTTTTTCTATTTTCTTCCAAAATGAATAAAGCTTAATTGATTAATCTCGTATTGAAATAAAATTGGCTAGGTGTCAAGCCCTAAAACAGCCACCTATCCCCTTTACCAAATTACTAAAATACCCTTGGTGCAAAAGCATAAGCCAAATTAAGCCTAGGGGTAAAATGGTCAAAAACCATAACCCGCTCAAACCCGGTATTCTAACTATCTTAAATATTTATCCCACTAAGAAAAAGGTTCTAGACTTACCCATGTTACTTAAATGGCCATCCATCGCATTTTCTGTTGTCGCTAAGCAAAAATTATAAAAATAGCATAATTCATATATAACTCAAATAATACCTCTAGACTTTAATAAAATCTCCAAAATTGAGAAATTATAATTCTAGTACACACTTTTAATAATGGGATCCACAATTATATAAATTCATAAATTATTATAAAAATAAATTAATAATTAACGCTAATTTACTTTACTAATCCATATTCTAAAATGCGGTCATTAAAATTATCCCTTCGTTAAAAGAATTTTGTCCTCAAAATCTAACTTGAATAGCTCTGGATATTGAGTCTTCATGTCAGACTCTAACTCTCAGGTGGCTACCTCCACCTTGTTGTTCCTCCAAAATACTTTGACCAAGGCTATGGTCTTGTTTCGAAGAACCTTCTCCTTCCTATCGAGGATCTAAACTAGTTGTTCCTGGTAGGACAAGTTTGACTGCAGTTCAAGGGCTTCATAACTCAAGACATGAGTCCGATCTAAAACATATTTCCTCAACATTGAAATATGAAATACATCATAAACAGCTGATAATGCTGGTGGTAAGGCTAGCTGATACGCTTTCTCGAGTTTCTGAAATGGCCCAATGAACCTAGGGCTTAACTTGCACCTCTTTCCAAAGCACCTAATACACTTTACCAAAGAAGCCCGTAGGAAAACATTTTTCCCTAGCTGAAATGTAATGTCTCTAAGCTTTGGATTAGTATAACTCTTTTGCCTACATGGTGAAGCAAACATCCGAGCCTTGATCTTGTCTATAGCTTCATTGATCTTTTTGAACTAATTCTGGACCCAAATACTTCCTTTGTCTAGCTTTGTCCCAGTGGATTGGGGAGCAACATTTTCTACCATACAACACTTCATAAGGAGCCATCCCTATTGTACTTTGGTAGCTGTTGTTATGGGAGAATTCAATCAAAGGCAAGTACTTACTCCATGAACCGTCAAAGTCCATGACACCAGCTCGTAATAATCTTTTAGTATCTAAATTGTTCTCTCTGACTTCCCATCAGTCTGAGGGTGAAAATTTTTACCGAACATTAGCTTTGTGCCCATAGCTATCTGAAGACTTATCCAGAATTTTGATGTAAACTTTGGATCTCTGTCTGAAACAATGGATTTAGGAGCTCCATCGAGACGAACTATCTCCTTCACATATAGTTTAGTGTACTGATCCACTATATAGGTAATCTTTACTGGTAGAAAATGAGCTGACTTCGTGAAACGGTCCACTATGACCCATATTTAATCAAACATTCTCGTGGTTCTAGGCAAACCAACCACGAAGTCCATCGCAATATCCTCCCACTTCCATTTAGGATGGGCTAATGGTTGCAATAACCCTACGGTCTCTGATAGCTTTACTTTGTTGGCAGGTTAAACACTTTGATACGTACTCTACCACATCTCTTTACATCCCATACCACCCAAAATAGGGTTTCAAATCCTGATACATTTTGGTGGTTCCCGAATGCAACGAATAAGGTGTAGTGTGGGCTTCATCAAGGATTTTCTTCTTAAGCTCACCATTTTGAGGAACACAAACTCGAGCTTTATATAGTAACATTCCATTATTCGAGATTGAAAAGTCCTTAGGTCGACCGGCCAATGCCTCATCTCGAATTTTGACTAGCTCAGGATCTTCCAACTGCGCCCTTTTGATTCTTTCTAATAAATCTGACTGAAGTGTCAGATCGTGTAACTTTTCCACTACAAACTCAATTTCTGCAGTAACCCTTTCTGAGGCTACTTGAGGAGCTATCATCACGATGTTGAAAACCTGCCCGGGACCTCTTCTACTTAAAGCATGTTCCACATCATTGGCTTTCTCGGGGTGATATAAAATCTCGCAGTCGTAATCTTTGACCGATTCCACCCACCGTCTCTGCCTCATATTTAAAACTTTCTAGGTGAAGAAGTACTTGAGACTCTTATGATCTGTGTAAATCTCGCATTTTTCACCATAAAGGTAATGTCGCCATATTTATAGAGAAAATACTACAGCAGCAAGCTATAAATCATGTGTTGGATAGCGTTGCTCAGAATCCTTCAGTTGACGGGAGGCATAGGCTATCACTCTATCAGCTTGCATCAGAACACATCCCTGACACTGTCTGGATGCATCACAGTAAACAAAAAACTTTTCGCGATCTGATGGCAAAGCTAGCATTGGTGCTGTTATCAATTGTTATTTCAACTCTTGAAAAACTTGCCTCACACTTGGCTGACTATATGAATCATTGATTCTTCTTAGTTAACTCGGTTATCGGCATAGAAATCTTAGAGATCTTCGACAAAATGTCGATAATATCCTGCTAAACTGAGAAAACTTCGCACTTCCATCATAAATTTTGGCCTTGGCAAATTTTTCATTGATTCAATCTTTCCCAGGTCAACCATGATTCCATCTTTTCCAATAATGTGCCCTAGAAAAGACACCTCTGACAACCAAAATTCACACTTTTTGAATTTTGCATACAACTTATGATCTTTGAGTCATTGTAATACCATTTGGAGATGTTGCTCATGCTCCTCTTCTGGTTGAGAGTACACAAGGATGTCATCGATAAACATTATAACACAGTTATCGAGGAAATCCTTGAATACTCTGTTCATGAGATCCATAAAGGCTGGAAGAGCATTTGTCAATCCGAATGACATTACTGAAAACTCATAGTGCCTATATCTAGTTCAAAACGCAGTCTTTCGTATATCCTCTTCCTGAATTCTCAGCTGATGATAACCCAATCGTAGATCAATCTTTGAAAACATAGTCTTCCCCTAAAGCTGATCAACAAATCATCAATTCTGAGCAATGGGTACCTGCTCTTGATCGTCAGCTTATTCAATTTCCGATAATCAATACACATTCTGAGGGAACCTTCCTTCTTTTTCACAAATAGAACTGAAGCTCCCCAGGGCAATACACTGGGTCGGATAAACCCTAAATCAAGCATTCCTTGAAGTTGTATTTTTAGCTCCTTGAGTTCTGATGGAGCCATTCTACATGGTGCTTTCGAAACAGGTTCTACTTCAGGTGCCAAATCAATCCTAAAATCTATTTCTCATTATGGCGGTAATCTTGGCAACTCCTCGAGAAAAACGTCGAGAAATTCTTTAACAACTGACTACTTTAGGCCCAAATGTTTCAGGTCTACTGGAGTCAATCATAACCGCTAAAAATCCTACACATCCACTGTGTAGTAAATCTCTAGCCCTTAAGACTGAAATAATCGGGATTTGAGACCCTTGAACAAATCCAACATAGACAATGGATCTTCGCCCTCCGATTAAAAAGTTACCATTTTCTGCTTACAATCAATGCAAGGAGAATACTTGGACATGAAATCCAGCACAAATATGATATCAAATTTTGCTAATTCCAACTCTACTAGGTCAACACTTAACTCCCTATCTTTGACCCTAACTGGCATAGACCTAATTCACCTTTTAGAGATAACCAAGTGCCCGCTAGCCAATAGGGTTCCAAACCCTCTTTCAATAAAATCACAAGGCCTACCAAATGAATTAATTACCCGTGTTGCCACATATGAGTGTGTAGCCCTAGAGTCAAATAACACAGTAAAATAGGAGTTGTTGATAAGAAGCTGACCTCTCACCACAGAAGGACTTGAGTGATAGCAAACACCTGAGTAGGTACGGGTTTTGCCTCTGGCTTCTACTATTCTTTCTTTTCTTGAGGGCAATCCTTCTTGAAATGCCCAACCATGCCACACTGAAATCATGTCTTCCGGTTGCACTCACCTGGATGATGTTTCTGTTGGGTTTTATGCCCTAAATAAAACTCATTTCAATATAATCAGATTTACCTATTAATATAGATCAGAAATAACATTTAATGTTGCATGGTTCACATGATTTATTTCATGATTACATGTACATAATGTATAAATTCATCTGAAACCCTTTTCACATACTTGATCCTGTTTATTGTGCCGTCAACACATTGGAAAGTAAGCATGACTATGTGAATAAAGTTTCCTAGATTTATCAGACATAGGGTTTTACTGATATGATAATCTACAACAGAGTTTACTTGCATTTGGAGAAGTGCTATGTTCTTTCCAGAGCATTGGTTAAAGTAAAGCTCAGGTTGGATGCATGGAGTATGCATCGGAAGGGTCCGATATTGAACTTTGACTTAGATTCATTAAACTTACCGTAAAATCTATTCAAGTCAATATCGCCTAGTTGATCCTAGATCAAATGTTCTTAATCCTGTTATGATTAGGCTCAATCTTGAAAGGCTATTCGTGTTCTTTGATTTGTTAGTTAAGCCTACTTTTAGGTCAGGGTGATACGTACATTTTGGGAACACGGTAGTGCAATTGAGTGGGAGCGCTAGCATAAACATGGAATCTATAGCTTCTATCTGGCGAATAGTAAGCAAAGGATGATCTTCTTCGAGCTTGACCAAATGAACATAAATGGTGGAGTACTCATTTCACATAAGTTGAAATATCATTTACACGGGGTCAAGTGTTTTAAGGAATAAATACATTGTAGGGTGTAACGGTAATTTAATCCCTTTACAGTGTAGATCATTCCTATAGAGGATCATTGATCACATTAGGATTATAACAATGGATAACTAATGATGTGTCTATATTGTGGAACATACAGAGCATTCTATATACTGAGAGTGCAATTCTAAGTTCTATGCGTGGATTCAACGAAGAATTAATAAGTTAGTGAATTTTAGTGTTAAATTCTTGATCTACTTATTGGAAGCTCGGTTATATAGACCCATGGTCCCCCCACTAGTTGAGATAATATTGCTTGTAAGACTCATGTAATTGGTTTTGATTAATCAATTATAATTCACAAATTAGACTATGTCTATTTGTGAAATTTTCACTAAGTAAGGGCAAAATTGTAAAGAAAGAGTTTATAGGGGCATATTTGTTAATTATGATACTTTGTATGGTTCAATTAATAAATATGATAAATGACAATATTATTTAATAATTATTTATAGTTATTAAATAGTTAGAATTGGCATTTAAATGATTGAATTAGGAAATTGGCATTTTTAAGAAAATCAGATACAAAAGGTGTTAAAATTGTAAAATTGCAAAAAGCAAGGCCCAATCCATTAGTGTATGGCCGGCCACCTTTGTAGCTATTTTAAGTTGATTTTTTCATTATTTTAATGCCATATAATTCAAATCTAACCCTAGTGGAATGCTATAAATAGATAGTGAAGGTTTTAGGAAAATTACACTTTTCTTCAGACTTTCTGAATCAGAAAAAACTGAGCCTTCTCTCTCCCTAACTTTAGCTGACCACTCTCTCTCTTCTTCAATATATATTTCGAAATCCTTAGTGATTAGATTAGTGCCCACACACATCAAGCAATACCTCAATCATAGTGAGGAAGATCGTGAAGAAAGATCATCAGCAAAGGAGTTTCAGCATCAATGATTCAGAGAAAGAGATCCAGGTTCAGATATTGATAATGCTCTGCTACAGAAAGGAATCAAGGGCTAGATATCTGAACGGAAGGAGTCATTATATTCCGCTGCACCCAATGTAAGGTTTCTTAAACTTTATATGTGTTTAATTTCATCGTTTTAGAAAGTTCATATTTAGGATGTTAATAAACATACTTGTGAGTAGATCTAAGATCCTAGTAAAATAATTTCCAACAACTGGCCTCAGAGTCATGGTAATTGATTTACTTGCAAGAAATTTGGACTTTAAAACGATAGTTTGTATGTTCGTATCATGTTGTATTGAGTGTTATTTGATGATTGATTGATGTTTGTGAAATTTTCGTGCAAAATAATTGCGATTTAATCTCTGGAATTATTTTAATTGGATCGTATGGAAAAAATTAAGCAAGTTAGCCTTTTACAGAACTTAATTTGGATTTTATTTGAATTAGTTATGATTTTTTGAAGATTTGAAAAAATCGGGGCTGTGCTGATTTTTTCCTGCGATCGCAAATCTGTCCGTACAGTTTCGAATTTTTTTATTTTTCTTCGATTTTTCATGCTTTTTCATGGAATTAACTTCCAATTTTTTGTATAGTTTTGTATTTATACTATTACTATTCCTAATTCAATTCTAATTATCATTTTGAATTAATTTAATATTTTTTAAATTTAATTCAAGATATTAGTGTAATTTGAATTTGAATAGAATTAGTATCTATCTTCTTGCTTAAACATCTATCTTATTTTTAAATTTGATTATATCTTATTTTTTTTAAATTTAAGGTCAGATTTTATAAGATATTTATAAAATCTTTTAAGATATTTTTAAGATATCTTATTTTTTAAGATATTTTAATTATATCTTATCTTTTAAGATATTTTTTTTAAAAATTAAATCTTTTTAGATATTTTGACCTTATTTAAATTTAAAATAAGATATTTATAATTATGTAATTTTAAATAGATGTAAGATATTTTGCTAACTTTTAAATTTTGTTATTTTATTTATTTAAATTAAATTTAAAATCTGAAAAGATATTTATTTATCTTTTCTAATTTTTTATTTAATTTTTATTTATAAAATAACATTTAAAATTTAAAAGTAGTTAGCAAATTTTTGAAATGATATTTAGGTTGGTTGAAACCTAATTTTTCAAAAATTGTAGGTTTAATTTTAAATTTAAATTTTTTTTAAAATTTCGAATTTTTCAATTTTTTTTTTTTAAATTTTCGAATTTTTTTTTATTATTTAATTAATTATTTTCGAAATTAAATATTTAATTTAAAATTAAATAAATCCTACATCCAACTATCCAGCTAACCTTGTTGCAGGAGTATGTGTTTTAACTTGTTTGTAAGTTTTAAAAACCAATTATTACTTGATTGCAAATAGCCATGGTTACTTTTTGCCAGATCTAATGATCTGATGGCTCCCTTGGTCAAGATAATAATTTGTAACAGGTATAATTTACAATCTTCTTTCATCTGTGTATGACCTAGCAACATGATAGGACCCATCCAAAGTGTGCCTGTGTGAGCCTATGTGTTTAATTTTATTATAGATGCATATAGGTCGATGTTGCTAAAATAAATTATCATAGTTATTGATAGAATTTATTTAGGCTCATTTAGTTTTTGGGCCTATTCAATTAATAACAGTTGTTCTTATTAAGGTTAAATTCCTCTCTTTTGGGCCTTGTGTGAGAGTTGGGAGCCATAGAAGTGGGTACGACATACTGAACCCAGCACCCCCTCACACAAACTACCCCAATTGTGAAGGCCCATTTGCCTGATTTGAACAACTGTACTAGGTTAATTACACTAGTTTAACCTAATAAAATTGATTAGCAACATAATTAATTTCATTTATTTTGAAATTAATTTAAGAAAATTATAGTTTAAAGAATTCTTTATTCTAAGCTAAACTATATGTATTTTCTTGTATTTAATTAAATATAGAATTATAACCATCTAGATTCTTTCTGGAACTTAATTTAAATTTTTCATTAAATATTCCTATTTAAGTTGATATTTAGTTATCTACAACTAACCAACTTAAATCTGAATATCTTTTGAATTTCAAATTTCAAAATTAAGTTGATGAATTTTAGGCATTGGTTATTAAGATTCTTTAGATATTTTTTAAGTTAATATCTTTTCGAATATTAACTTAAAATGGAATATTTTCAAATTAAGTGGTTACAACTTAATTTTTGATATTTAATTAAATTTAAATTTGAAAAATATTTAAGTTCTAGATTTTTTCTAATAAAACTTAAATTAGATATTTTTTCAAATTTTGTGGAAAAGATACTTAGTCAAATAAGATATTTTCTAGATAGTTATTTCTAGACTACTAATTATTTCTAATATTAAATAGGAAAATATTATAAATTGTGAAATTAATTATTTAATTAATTTTGGTACAATTTATTTTAAGTATATTTTTCCTAGTATTAAACTAGAGATTAATAATTAAGCCTTCTCTACATTTAATTATTTATTTCTTGAATTTAATACATTTAATTAATTTGAAAATTAAATATCTAAGTTGATTTTTATCATCACACTTAAATATTTCTTTTTTCATGACATTTAATTAAATAGAAAATTATTTTTAGTTGAAATTTATTTTTTCAACTAAATTTAAATAATTTTCAAAATATTTTTTTTTGTTTTATTAATCAATTTTCAAAATTGCATTTCTTAAATGCTAGAATTTCGAATTTTATCTTGAAAAATAGATTAAGTTGTAAATTAATTATTTATTTTAATTAATTCTTGGATCAACTTAAATCAATGATTTTTTCATTTATTGATTAATTTAAAATAAATTAAATTAAAGTATATTATTAGAAATTGAATTAATTAGTCAAAGGAAAATCTAGATATA
This sequence comes from Cannabis sativa, assembly GCF_029168945.1. Classification (NCBI taxonomy): domain Eukaryota; kingdom Viridiplantae; phylum Streptophyta; class Magnoliopsida; order Rosales; family Cannabaceae; genus Cannabis; species Cannabis sativa. The sequence continues at coordinate 49,325,710 of NC_083607.1, read as the reverse complement.
TGATATTTTTGCTTGAAGTATTTTTCTAATGTATTTAATTAAATAGAAAATTAATATTTAAGTTGACTTTCATCATCATACTTAAATATTTGAAATTTTTCTTATATATTTAATTAAATAGGAAAATTATATTTTTTGTTGTAAATTAATTTTATTAATTAATTTTAGGCTAACATTAAATTAGAATAATTTTTCGAGGATTAATTTTTTATTTTAACATGCATTTTCGAAAATTGTATTCTTAAATACTTTAATTTTTCAAAATGCAATATATATTTATAGAAAATTAAATTTGAGTTGTAAATTAATTTATATTAATTTTGTAACAACTTAAATTGAATATTTTTCTAAATATTTATTGGAAATTATTACTAAGATGGAAATAATTCATGTTATTTTTATATCCATCTAAGTAAAATTTATAAATATTAAATTAAAATTTATATTTAGAATTTTCCATTCTAAATTGGAAATTTTAAATAAATATATATTTAAAATAAATAAATTAAATAAAGAGAATCAAAGAAAATACAACTCACTTTAAATAATGAGCTTGATTATTATTAAGATATTCGATCTCCATTGTTGGTCTTACAAAAGTTAAATGTTTTCAATATAACCTCGAGACGCTAGACTTCGTCCCCCTATGGATGGTTATTCGTTGAACGCATTTAACACCGTAAGATTTCATTTGATAAGTGTTTTGTAAGTTTTCGTCTCTATTAGACTCTCCCCTATGGTAACTACTTAGAGATAAACTTATGAAACATGAAACAATGGTAGAGGCTCATGAAATGAGAATAACCTTGACTCTCGCCTACCGGGACAACGTTGGATTCTTATTTTGATCGAATAAAAGGTTGCTAGAATGGTTTCTATTTTAGATGAGCTGACAACTCTATTCAATAAATGATGCTTTGACTCTCGCCTACCGGGACACTGTATCAGTTTGTTGAAAACCTTGGAAATTATTTAGGATTGTATGTTTTAGTATTTTCACTAGTCATTCCTACTTTCTATATGTTTATAATTTCAAAATTGTGTATGAATTTATATTGAACCATGTTATTTTCTGTTATTAAGTTGTAGTTTAATTTCGAATCTTCATTGTTGGTCTAACATGTTTGTTTTTCTAATGAGATAAATCCCTAATGGATTTTCACCATTAGAAATACATAATAGTGTAAGATCTCGAAAGATAAATATTGTATATGCAACATCTAGCTGTTCATCAATTGATGACACCTTAGACTAGTATTTTTACAATATGAAACAAGAAGATTACATAAATAAGATTACTTTGTCTTTCGCTAATCGAAGCATCGTTGGATTCTTATTTATAAACGAAATTATCCTAATTCCTCTTAGCTTATTCATTTCGAATTAGCTTCAAAACATATCATTGGATGAATGGTCTATAAATCATTTCATGTCATTCTATATTTTCTCTTAAGAAATTAAATGACGCATATGATTATAATCCCGAAATTCTATTCCCAATTGATATAAATCCTCAATCTTAGAAATCTCCTACTTGTATGGGCAAATCTGACTTAGAGTTTAAATAGTAGTGGTGGTCCAAGAAAGAATTACTCATTATATTTGGTTGAATTTAAGTCTTTGACTTTAATTTTAGAATCCAAACAGAAATTTTCTTATATTTCTAATTCCAGAATACAATACAGTTACACTTTCTCAAGTGTTTAATATCCATCTTCTATTATTGGATTAAAACTGTATGGAATATGAGTTAGGTATTCTGTGACCAGGATCCACTTGCAGTATTCTAAGAACTCTTTGATGTAACTAAACCTATGTCATCAATAGACACTACCATTTTTTTTTTAATCTATGGCATTTGTATCTTGTTCATAGTTGATTTGACAAGATCAATCTCTGCAAAGAGTTAATATGCCTATATCCACTGAAAGTAGTTCATCTCATTCGCAGATGGATGTACATTCAGGGGTGGATATGAGTTTTTCGTTGTATTCTTAAAACGATAACTCTAAATTATACCTTTTAGCCAGAAATTTGAAATGTTTGAAAAATTTCATTAATTTCTAGCAATGGTTAAAACCATTAAGGTAAGTGGTTAAAGATCTTGCGAACTGATAGGGGTGGAGAAATAGTTAGTAGATATGCAGTTCAAAGATCATTAAATTGATTTTTGAATTATATCCAAACTTACCTCCCCAGAAATTTCGAATTGCATGTTGATGATTAGTTACTAGTCGTTGCCTAAATCCTTCTATGGTAATACAATTTCAGAATGATGTAATGGTTGTATACTTAATGTAAATCATTACTAGATTCATGGATGACCTAATCAAAATCTTAAGAAAAGCTAGAACTGTTAACCATGGTTTGTTAGCTATTCTAAGTGATTAGGGGTGGACCATCCCATTGTCAATAGATAAGAAAGTGTTTGTTCAAACAAATACTACTTTTCTAAGAAAATGACTAAGTCTGAAAAACAAGTAGCAAATAAAAGAGATATTTAATTCTTGATTCCAAAAGTGTTCTATCATCTTATATAACATATGATGATCCCACTGCCTCTGTTGTCTTGTCACAACCGAAGAGATCAATACCATTTAGTTTTCTTAGACATAATTCACGGTGCCTTGTCGTAGTGGGAGAGTTCCTAGGAACTCACCTTCTTATGACTTGGGAGACACTAGTGATTAAAATCCATTGTGAGTTTAAACAAGTAATGGATTGTCAAGATAAGAAACTAAGAAGAAAGCCAATAGAACTATGGTTTAATCCATTCACATGGAGTAACCTAAAGTTTTCTATTACAAGGACATAAAAGGAAATTTTCGTTTATAAGTCCATTCAATGGACTTAACAAAACTTCCTGTTCCTAGTATTATAGGTTTGAGTTTATCTAAACCTATGGCTTGTGGTATACCTGGTAATTACTTACTCTAATGCAAGCAACTTACTTTAGTAAGATGCTGAAGCATTTTTGTAATATCCCGAAAAATATATTGATATTTTAATTAGACATATTTTATTAAATATGTGATTAAGTGGATATTAGAGTAGGTTTATAATACTACTTAAACTAATTACGAGTTGATTAGGAAAATATGAGTAAATGAATAATAAAGCGTAATTTATTAATTACGGAGATTGTATTGAAATATGTGAGTATCGTAGATACCATAATTCGAATAAAATATTTTATCGGGCCCGGCTACTGTTGAAATTTAGCATTATGGTCAGAAATGTCACGACATTAATGGAAGAATTATTTTGAGGGTATTCCAGACTAGGTTAGAATTTTTAGAATGTCGGTTTAATGGATTAGTAAAATTACCAAAATGCCCCTAGGTTATTCTTTTAGAATTTAAGTTTCTTTGGAGGGTAAATTAATCATTTTGTTAAATGGGAATTTTGACTTTTAATTTTATGGGCTGATTGTATATATATTTTTTTTTTTTTAAAAAAAAAAAGAAGAAAGAAAAGAAAACCATTACTATATATTACTTAGAAACCAAGTAACCATAAAAAACACAACCTCTTCTCCATCTCTCTCTCGTGTAAGCTTGAACCAGGCAACCCTAGGGGATTTTCTTCAACAAGTTTTCTTTTTCCAAGCAGAATTTCAATTCCAAATCAGCCTAGAAGTGAATTGAGGTAGGTTTCCTACTTTTTGGGTTGAGAACACTAGTTTTTGAGTTGGTTTTGAGGTAGGGTTTTGCTTTTCTATTGCCGTAGGAATCAAACTGAGTTTGGGGTGTGTTTAGGGTAGGTTTTTGAGTATGTTGGGAGTGGTGTTAAGTGGTCTTTATGGCTGTTTGAATTGAGTTTCGTTTGATGAAGCCAGAGTTGAATTTCTTGAACATGTGATTTTGAGTTAGGGATTGAATTTTTGTGTTTTGAAGCTTGAGATATGTTATATTTATGTTATTATACTGTTCTGTAAAGTTTGGGAACAATTGGTTAGGTTTGGAGCAAGTTTTGGGACTTTGAAGAGCTGAAATTTTCGAGTTTCTGCTGTTGTGAACCGAAATTCCGGATGGAACAGGGCTGCACCAACTGGAATACCCGATGGTCAATTTTCAAGAATCGCCGATTTTCGTATTTTAGCCATAATTTTTCACTCGGGTGTCCGTTTTAGACATTCTATGTACCGTTTCGAAGCTTATGTCGAGCTCTACAGTATGAGACATAGATTAGAGCCAAAAGATATATTTTATTTTAGGGTGTTTTTACCATAAGATTTGGTAGAAAATCCTAGGTTATTTTATGCGGGTTTTAGACAGTGTTTTGGAATAGACCCTTATTGATTTACCTTTGTCGTGACATAGGACTCGAAAGTGTCAGGCATCGTTCCACTCAGGTCGGCCCACATACTTGACTTTGGACTTGAGGTAAGAAAAGTATTAAGCACTGTTTATGGTTAATGATATGATTATTATGGTCTCGATTATGATTGAGATCTTAATATATATTTGTTGTGACTCGATTATGATCGAGGGAAATGATAGGAAACGATTATCATCGTTGTGACTCGATTATGATCGAGGGAAATAATGGGAAACGATTATTATCGTTTGACTCGATTATGATCGAGGGAAATATTATGAAACGATTATTATCGTTTGACTCGATTATGATCGAGGGATATATTATGAAACGATTATTATCATTTGACTCGATTATGATCGAGGGAAGTATTATGAAACGATTATTATCGTTGTGGCTCGATTATGATCGAGTAAAAGAAATGGTTATTACCGTTATGAGTAATTACTCCTGAAACCGCGGATAGGTTTCTTACTTATCGTTTGTTGTATCGGACAACGATAGTGACATATGCAGCTCGTGGTTAACGAGTGGTAGGGGTACTTTATGAAGTACCTAAATTGTGTGGTTATGAAGTTGTGGAACGATCAAGCGTGTTATTATGTGATGAGTTGTAACTAAATATATTGTGTTATGGTATGATTGAATGAACGTTATATTACTTATGAAATTAGTCTCTGTAACTGACAGGGGGTAAAAATACATGTTGTAGGGATGTAAGAATTGAGTGATATATGAAGCACTAAGATTATGTGTTTGAGTGCTTTATGAAGCACTGAGATTATGTGGTTACTGTAATATATGAGTTAGAGTGATTTATGAAGTACTGAAAGTGAGTGTTTATAATGATGTATGATTAGGGTACTTTATGAACCACTGAGATGGTTGATTATGAATAGCTATAAATATTCTTTATTATGTATTAAGTGTGCTTACATAAGCGTTATGCTATTTTTGTATATGTAGATTGACATATATAAGACCTACCGGTATGTATATTATATTATTATGAAATCTGCCTGCACTTTCCATAATGTCTAATTAGTAACTTTTCTAGCTGAGTCATTGTGACTCACGAATGCTTCATGGTGTAGGTAAGGAGATTAAGAGCTGTGTTTGGCCATGAGTCAGAGGTCTTCCAGTAATGTACATATCAGTCGTGGTGTCTTGGCTTCTGGGAAGCAGGATCGAATTCTTTTCTTTGTGTTTGGAAATGTAACTTTATTTTGGTAATAATGGTTTTGAAATTTATTATAAGGAAATTTTATAAACAAGGGATCCCCATACTTTAGTAGTATTTTTTAAAAAAAATTTATATGTATATTTTAAATTATCAAACTTTATTTAAACTACACTTTTCCTATGCTAGTAGGTTATTGATAATAAAATTGTAAAAGCACACACGTGGCGTTCCTGAGAGTCAGGGCGTTACAACATGGTATCAGAGCGACCAAGGTTTAAAGATCCTGAAGACTGATTTGATATGTACTTTGGCTGCGAAGACTCGTTCGACTCATGGTTTAGTAAGTGCTAATTATTAGCTGATTAGTGAATTATTTACTGATTATTTGAATTGTCTGCTTATTTGAAATGTGTAAGTTGTTAGAGAAGCATGATAAGTTTAGATATAAAGTTCCTGAGTATATTTATGCATGTGTGGTAATGCTTATTAGCATTAGTCCTAGTTAGAAAGATTCTAACTATGAGCCAGGAATGGTCACGAGTATACTAGGAGGTGTACCTGAGGTGATCTAGTAAGTAAAATTGAGAGCCTACTAGGCTCGGGGTAGGTGGTGGGTATTAATCTTCCACTACCACAGGGCTGAGAGCAAATGAATGCTATGAGGCAAGAAATTACCTGAGTGGCCAGGTAGTAGAATTTACATAGTTGGTCTCGGGCAGCGCGGTGATGGAAACTGACACTAAGCTTGACCGATTGACAAAGTTTTGTTTTGGTGGAGTAGTTGCTAAGGCTGCTAGAAGGGTTAAATCTAATTGAAGGTGGAAAGAGTATATCATTCAGAATGTAGATATAATGGCTAAGCAACTAGAAGTTGTCTGGTTCTATGCTCAGATGATTGAGTTAACCCTTACTGTTGGGGGTGCAAGAACTAGATCACAAAAGACATAATATGAAAGGAGATTCATGAAAGTAAATGTCTAGTGTTGGAACGGGTAAAAAGTGTTAACCCTAACGATCTTAAAAAAAAAAAAGTTACCAACCCACCAGTTATGGGTCCTAGTGGGAGAATTTAAGGTAACCAAAGTTTCCGACACGGTGGGAACAAAAGATTTGTAAACCCATTCAGAAGGTCGAGATGCAAGGGACACTATTAAAATGAACGCTACATGAGAGCGTGTATTCAACGTGGGGTAGTAGGCCATTTAAAAAAGAAACTGCCCATGGTTACAGTAGTGGGAATGGAAGAATGATTAAGAGTTTGTGTAAACTTAATGATGTGTTACTGAGTAGTTTTGGTACCTTTTAGTCTACTGGAGAACTGGTTATTTTCCAGTATGTGGTCTAAACCCTTCCCAGATTGTGAGGGCAAGGAAATAGTTGGTTGTTTCAGTTGTGCTGAATTTAGAGAAATCTAATATTATACTAGGGTTGAATTAATTTGCAAGGTATAATGAAACTATCGATTGAAAAAAAAGGTGGCAACTCTTGAATCAAAAAGTGAGCACCCATTTGTGTTGTTGAGCAACGTTCAAAGGTCCCAAAATCCATTGATCCCGGCGTTTAAGGCTGAAGGGATTATTATGGGAGGGATGTATCAACTTTTCAGTTATTGTGGCCAATATTATAAAGGGAACATTAGTGAGATTGGGACACAATCTTGTGGCTCAAGGTTTCTAGATACTTTTAGAGGAACCACTAGGGTTATTGGTTAAGCGAGAAATTGATTCTGAATTGAAGTGGTAATGGGAGTAAAACCTGTATCCAAAATTCTGAATTGGATGGTAACTGTAGAATTGAAAAGAGTGAAGATTCAGTTGCAGGAAAGGTTGGGCTTGAAATTACCAGTTCAAGTATTTCATTCTGGAGTACACCAGTTTTATTTGTGAAAAAAATAAGTATCCTTTGATAAGGACAAATGTTACATTGAATAATTTTAGGGAATGATCATTTTCTCTAGGTTTGGTCTTCGATCTGGTTATTACCAGTTGAAGACTTGAAAAGAGGATATTCTTAAAACAGTTTTCGTACCGATGACTTCATAATTGTCTTCAGTAAGGGTATTGTGATTCCTATGGATGATGTTGTAACGTCTCTAGAAGCATAAGTTTTATGCTAAATATGAGAAATGCAAATTTCGCTGATCCTAAATTTACAATAAAGGTTAGAAGTTTTCTGGAATTAACAGGATGCTACAGATCATTGTTGGGGGTTGTTAACACCCTTAGTGATTAGATCGAAAGAATTGAAAATAGAGGTTAACTATTGTACCAATGATAACATTGTTAGCCAGTGAGGAGAAAATGTGATTCAAGGTGATACTTCTAAACAAGGAATAGATTGTATTCTGACACAGTTTAGAAGAGTTATTGCCTAACTATCTAGGCTACTGAAGGAATATGAGAAGTGGTATTTAAGCCATGATATTGGATTAAAGTTGGGCATTATTTTTCTGTGTGGATTTTCTATATGGTGAAAATATGAAGTCTATACGGATGACGAAAGTATCAAATACTTTTCTTTTGAAAGACTTTAGATGGGAGGCAGTGGTGACGGTTAAAGTTGATTGAAAATTTTTAACTGTTTGATTTATTACCACTTGGGGAAGTAAATTAGTAGTAAATACTTTAAACTGAGGAGGTTTAGGACAAGTTTGTAAAGCGAAAAGATCTTACTATCGGTTGTTGGGAATGTAACCCAAATAGGGATTGAGTTCATGATTGGAGAACTTGTTAATATTACGTGGTAGTTTAATTTGTTGGAAAGAAATAAAATGGCTCAATAGAGTAACTCCGAACTTTAGAAGCACGAGAAGAGGTTTGGCACCGGCTTGACAAAGGACTTTTGATTTTGCTTGAAGGAAATTTTATGATATAAACCAGATGGTTATATCAATCCGATAAGGATACTGAGTGGAAGGTTCTGAATGAGTCTTTATATAATAACAGTTATTAGAGTACTGTGAATGTGGCACTGATGCGATTTAAAGTTTCAAGTTCGTACGTTGCTTTATATAATGGATGAAAAAGCTATACTGATCTAAAGTGTATAAGTATTAAATTTCAAGTGGGGAAATTTATCTTTCTTCAGGTTGTTCCAATGAGGGAATTCAGAAAATGGGAAGAAAGGAAAGTTAAGTCTCCGGTTAACCGGTCCGTCTGAATTTCTGGAAAGGGTAGGTCGAGTAGCTTATTAGCTAACCATACTCCCTGCTTTATCTAGGGTTTCCAATATGCACTTCAATGTTTCAAGAGTATGAGGTAGAAGCGATCTTTATATGGAGTTATGAAAATATTGAAATTCAAACAGACTTGTCATATGAGGAACAGTCGGTATAGATTTTCTGAATTGAAAGAGAAAGTGTTGCGAAGTAAAGACTATACTGTTAGTTTTAGTGCCCTGAGAGAATAACAAGACTGAAAGGCGATTTGAGAGTTCAATTCGTAGTTGCGGGAGCTGTATCATGAGTTATTTCAATAATTTCGAGGACAAAATTTCTATAAAGAGGGGATAGTTGTAATATCCCGAAAAATATATTGATATTTTAATTAGACATATTTTATTAAATATGTGATTAAGTGGGTATTAGAGTAGGTTTATAATCCTACTTAAACTAATTACGAGTTGATTAGGAAAATATGAGTAAATGAATAATAAAGCGTAATTTATTAATTACGGAGATTGTATTGAAATATGTGAGTATCGTAGATACCTTAATTCGAATAAAATATTTTATCGGGCCCAGCTACTGTGGAAATTTAGCATTATGGTCAGAAATGTCACGACATTAATGGAAGAATTATTTTGAGGGTATTCCAGACTAGGTTAGAATTTTTAGAATGTCGGTTTAATGGATTAGTAAAATTACCAAAATGCCCCTAGGTTATTCTTTTAGAATTTAAGTTTCTTTGGAGGGTAAATTAGTCATTTTGTTAAATGGGAATTTTGACTTTTAATTTTATGGGCTGATTGTATATTTTTTTTATTTTTTAAAAAAAAAAAGAAGAAAGAAAAGAAAACCATTACTATATATTACTTAGAAACCAAGTAACCATAAAAAACACAACCTCTTCTCCTTCTCTCTCTCGTGTAAGCTTGAACCAGGCAACCCTAGGGGATTTTCTTCAACAAGTTTTCTTTTTCCAAGCAGAATTTCAATTCCAAATCAGCCTAGAAGTGAATTGAGGTAGGTTTCCTACTTTTTGGGTTGAGAACACTAGTTTTTGAGTTGGTTTTGAGGTAGGGTTTTGCTTTTCTATTGCCGTAGGAATCAAACTGAGTTTGGGGTGTGTTTAGGGTAGGTTTTTGAGTATGTTGGGAGTGGTGTTAAGTGGTCTTTATGGCTGTTTGAATTGAGTTTCGTTTGATGAAGCCAAAGTTGAATTTCTTGAACATGTGATTTTGAGTTAGGGATTGAATTTTTGTGTTTTGAAGCTTGAGATATGTTATATTTATGTTATTATACTGTTCTATAAAGTTTGGGAACAATTGGTTAGGTTTGCAGCAAGTTTTGGGACTTTGAAGAGCTGAAATTTTCGAGTTTTTGCTGTTGTGAACCGGAATTCCGGATGGAACAGGGCTGCACCAACTGGAATACCCGATGGTCAATTTTCAAGAATCGCCGATTTTCGTATTTTAGCCATAATTTTTCACTCGGGTGTCCGTTTTAGACATTCTATGTACCGTTTCGAAGCTTATGTCGAGCTCTACAGTATGAGACATAGATTAGAGCCAAAAGATATATTTTATTTTAGGGTGTTTTTACCATAAGATTTGGTAGAAAATCCTAGGTTATTTTATGCGGGTTTTAGACAGTGTTTTGGAATAGACCCTTATTGATTTACCTTTGTCGTGACATAGGACTCGAAAGTGTCGGGCATCGTTCCACTCAGGTCGGCCCACATACTTGACTTTGGACTTGAGGTAAGAAAAGTATTAAGCACTGTTTATGGTTAATGATATGATTATTATGGTCTCGATTATGATTGAGATCTTAATATATATTTGTTGTGACTCGATTATGATCGAGGGAAATGATAGGAAATGATTATCATCGTTGTGACTCGATTATGATCGAGGGAAATAATGGGAAACGATTATTATCGTTTGACTCGATTATGATCGAGGGAAATATTATGAAACGATTATTATCGTTTGACTCGATTATGATCGAGGGATATATTATGAAACGATTATTATCATTTGACTCGATTATGATCGAGGGAAGTATTATGAAACGATTATTATCGTTGTGGCTCGATTATGATCGAGTAAAAGAAATGGTTATTACCGTTATGAGTAATTACTCCTGAAACCGCGGATAGGTTTCTTACTTATCGTTTGTTGTATCGGACAACGATAGTGACATATGCAGCTCGTGGTTAACGAGTGGTAGGGGTACTTTATGAAGTACCTAAATTGTGTGGTTTTGAAGTTGTGGAACGATCAAGCGTGTTATTATGTGATGAGTTGTAACTTAATATATTGTGTTATGGTATGATTGAATGAACGTTATATTACTTATGAAATTAGTCTCTGTAACTGACAGGTGGTAAAAATACATGTTGTAGGGATGTAAGAATTTAGTGATATATGAAGCACTAAGATTATGTGTTTGAGTGCTTTATGAAGCACTGAGATTATGTGGTTACTGTAATATATGAGTTAGAGTGATTTATGAAGTACTGAAAGTGAGTGTTTATAATGATGTATGATTAGGGTACTTTATGAACCACCAAGATGGTTGATTATGAATAGCTATAAATATTCTTTATTATGTATTAAGTGTGCTTACATAAGCGTTATGCTATTTTTGTATATGTAGATTGACATATATAAGACCTACCGGTATGTATATTATATTATTATGAAATCTGCCTGCACTTTCCATAATGTCTAATTAGTAGCTTTTCTTGCTGAGTCATTGTGACTCACGAATGCTTCATGGTGCAGGTAAGGAGATTAAGAGCTGTGTTTGGCCATGAGTCAGAGGTCTTCCAGTAATGTACATATCAGCCGTGGTGTCTTGGCTTCTGGGAAGCAGGATCGAATTCTTTTCTTTGTGTTTGGAAATGTAACTTTATTTTGGTAATAATGGTTTTGAAATTTATTATAAGGAAATTTTATAAACAAGGGATCCCCATACTTTAGTAGTATTTTTTTAAAAAAATTTATATGTATATTTTAAATTATCAAACTTTATTTAAACTACACTTTTCCTATGCTAGTAGGTTATTGATAATAAAATTGTAAAAGCACACACGTGGTGTTCCTGAGAGTCAGGGCGTTACAATTTTATTTCTAATGGCAATCTATAGAAGCTTCACAACTTCTTAGGTATAGATTTTATTTATCTAAGGAAAAGTCTTAACTATTCCAGAAAAGATAAAGCCATGAAAGAATTTCTTATATCAACAGTGAGAGGTCTTAGATATGCTTTTGTATGCCTTAGACCAGACACTTGCTGTTGAGTGGGAGTAATCAGTAGGTATCAGATTGATCCAGGAGAAGAACATTGGAAGACAATCAAGTAAATCTTAAGATTAAGAAGAGGAACTATATGTTAGTCTATAAGAGTGTGTTTAAAACTCTTAGACTACACCACATCAGATTTCGAAATTTGCCTTTGTGCTAGTAACTCTTTCTGATAAGATGGCGGTTACTCTGGGGGTGGAATAGTGACTTTGGAAAAGTGTAAAAACCTATCTGAAGTCTCTAGGTCTACCAGAGAGGGACTGAATGTTAAGGTTGCAGGAAAGGTACTTATTCAGTCTAAGGAAAGTTCTATACATCTTTGGCACCATTCCAAATTGCCTTAAACTACTAGTGTTAATTTCCTTATTAACCAAAAGTAGTTGCCAAAGGTATAGAATCCAGTATCCCAAGAGAGTAGACATATAGAGAGGAATTTCACATTATCAATGATTTTGTGATTAAAGGAATAGTAATGGTGGAGAAAAGGTTGTGGTTAATTAAACCTTTCAGATCCTATTACGAGGAGTTTACTACTACTACACTTGATTTGTATATCAAGGCGTTGAGATTATTTGAAACGCACTTTTTGTTTTATATTAGTGCAAGTGGGAGTTTATTGGGTTTTATGCCCTAAATAAAACTCATTTCAATATAATCAGATTTACCTATTAATATAGATCAGACATAACATTTAATGTTGCATGGTTCACATGATTTATTTCATGATTATATGTACATAATGTATAAATTCATCTGAAACCCTTTTCACATACTTGATCCTGTTTATTGTGCCGTCAACACATTGGAAAGTAACCATGACTATGTGAATAAAGTTTCCTAGATTTATCAGACATAGGGTTTTACTGATATGATAATCTACAACAGAGTTTACTTGCATTTGTTGAAGTGCTATGTTCTTTCCAGAGCATTGGTTAAAGTAAAGCTCAGGTTGGATGCATGGAGTATGCATCGGAAGGGACCGATATTGAACTTTGACTTAGATTCATTAACCTTACCGTAAAATTTATTCAAGTCAATATCGCCTAGTTGATCCTAGATCAAATGTTCTTAATCCTGTTATGATTAGGCTCAATCTTGAAAGGCTATTCGTGTTCTTTGATTTGTTAGTTAAGCCTACTTTTAGGTCAGGGTGATACGTACATTTTGAAAACACGGTAGTGCAATTGAGTGGGAGCGCTAGCATAAACATGGAATCTATAGCTTCTATCTGGCGAATAGTAAGCAAAGGATGATCTCCTTCGAGCTTGACCAAACAAACATAAATGGTGGAGTACTCATTTCACATAAGCTGAAATATCATTTATACGGGGTCAAGTGTTTGAAGGAATAAATACATTGTAGGGTGTAACGGTAATTTAATCCCTTTACAGTGTAGATCATTCATATAGAGGATCATTGATCACATTAGGATTATAACAATGGATAACTAATTATGTGTCTATATGGTGGAACATATAGAGCATTCTATATACTGAGAGTGCAATTCTAAGTTCTATGCGTGGATTCAACGAAGAATTAATAAGTTAGTGAATTTTAGTGCTAAATTCTTGATCTACTTATTGGAAGCTCGGTTATATAGACCCATGGTCCCCCCACTAGTTGAGATAATATTGCTTGTAAGACTCATGTAATTGGTTTTGATTAATCAATTATAATTCACAAATTAGACTATGTCTATTTGTGATATTTTCACTAAGTAAGGGCGAAATTGTAAAGAAAGAGTTTATAGGGGCATATTTGTTAATTATGATACTTTGTATGGTTCAATTAATAAATATGATAAATGACAATATTATTTAATAATTATTTATAGTTATTAAATAGTTAGAATTGGCATTTAAATGATTGAATTAGGAAATTGGCATTTTTGAGAAAATCAGATACAAAAGGTGTTAAAATTGCAAAATTTCAAAAAGCAAGGCCCAATCCATTAGTGTATGGCCGGCCACCTTTGTAGCTATTTTAAGTTGATTTTTTCATTATTTTAATGCCATATCATTCAAATCTAACCCTAGTGGAATGCTATAAATAGATAGTGAAGGCTTCAGGAAAATTACACTTTTCATCAGACTTTCTGAATCAGAAAAAACTGAGCCTTCTCTCTCCCTATCTTTAGCTGACCACTCTCTCTCTTCTTCAATATATATTTCGAAATCCTTAGTGATTAGAGTAGTGCCCACACACACATCAAACAATACCTCAATCATAGTGAGGAAGATCGTGAAGAAAGATCATCAGCAAAGGAGTTTCAGCATCAAAGATTCAGAGAAAGAGATCCACCTCTCCCTTGGTTCCCACGAAACCACTTGCTCTGTCCTAAACCACTAGATGTCGGGGTATCCTTTCTTTTTTGATTAGTGGTGGAATCACCACTATCCCTACCATATACATGAGTAGGAAGAGTGGGGGTCTCACCAACACTTGGAATCACTCAGGGCTCCTGAAGAAATTTTACCGCACCCTCGCAGAGCTTTATCAACCATCTATGCATATGATGTCACTTCATTCGTAGTAATCATCAAGTCATGTCTAATTTTTGCATTTAGACCTCCTCGATATTTCTCTTTTTTATTGAAGTCTGTAGACATAATACCTGAAGCCAACTTGGCCAGACGATCAAATTTTGTTGTGTACTCTGTTACTGACATACTCACTCTGCACCAGCTCGGTAAATTCTTTCTGCTTAGCACTATGGATTGCCATGTTGTAATACTTGGCATTGAACAAATCTCAGAACTCTTCCCAGGTCATAATAGTGACGTCACGAGTGAGGGACACTGATTCCCTTCACACGAGTGCGTCTTCCTGGAACTGAAAAGTAGCACAGGTCACTCTGTCATTTCCAACGACCCCCATGAAATTCAAAATTCTCTCTATCACTGTGAGCCAATGATCAACCTTCATTACAACCGAAAGTATATACATTTTTGGCACCGTTCCAACATTTCTTAACTACTAATGTTACTTCCTGATTAACCAAAAAGTAGTTACCGAAAGTATAGAATCCAGTATCCCAAGAGAGTAGACATATAGAGAGGAATTTCACAATATCAAGGATTTTGTGATTAAGGAAGAGTAATGGTGGAGAAAAGGTTGTGTTTAATACAATCTGTCAGATCCTATTACGAGGAGTATACTACTACTACACTTGATTTGTATATCATGGTGTTGAGATTATCTGAAATGCACCTTTTGTTTTATATTAGTGCAAGTGGGAGTTTGTTGGGTTTTGTGCCCTAAATAAAACCCATTTCAATATAATCAAATTTACTTATTGATAAATATCAGAAATAACATTTTATGTTGCATGGTTCACATGATTTATTTCATGATTATATATATAATGTATAAGTTCTATTTAAGTCCAGAACATATGAATTTGTTAATGATTATAGTGTTGTCATCACAGTGGAATATAATCTTGATTATATGTTTGAAAGTTTATTCCCTGATTTGTTAATTCACTGGATTTAGATTGGCATGATAATCAGCGATAGGTATTCTTACACCTTGGATAAGTGGTATGTCCTTTCTAGGGCATTGGCAAAGTTTACCAGTATCGGATGTATGGAGTATACATCCGAAGGGACCGATATTGAACTTTGATTAGATATGTAAATTTACCGTAATATCTATTCAATTCAATATCACCTATTGATCCTAGATTAAATGATCTTAATCCTGATATGGTTAGGTTCGATCTCAAGAGTATTATACATGTTCTTTGATTTGTTCGTTAAGCCTAGTTTTGGGTCAGGGTGATACGTACATTTTGGGAACATGATAGTATAATTGAGTGGAAGCGCTAACATAAATATGGAATCTATATCTTCTATAGGAATTTAGAAGTGAAACGATGATATCCTTCGAGCTTGGCTAAATAGAGATAAATGGTTGAGATCTCATTTCACTTCGCTGAAATATCATTTATAAATCTATGGCATTTGTATCTTGTTCATAGTGGTTTTGACAAGATCATTCTCTGCAAAGAGTTAATATGCCTATATCCACTGAAAATATAATCATCTCATTCGCAGATGGATGTACATTTAGGGGTGGATATGAGTTTTTCGTTACATTCTTAAAAACGATCACTCTAGATTTTACCTTATGCAAAAGAAATTTGAAATGTTTGAAAAATTTTATAAATTTCTAGCAATGGTGAAACACCATTAAGGTAAGTGGTTCAAGATCTTGAGAACTGATAGGGGTGGAGAAATAGTTAGTAGATATGCAGCTCAAAGATCATTAAGTTTATTTTTAAATTATATCCAAACTTACCTCCCTAGAAATTCAATTTGCATATTGATGATTAGTTACTAGTCGTTGCCTAAGTCCTTCTATGGTAATACAATTTTAGAATGATGCAATGGTTGGATACTTAGTGTAAGCCATTACTAGATTCACGGATGACCTAATCGAAAAGCTAGAACTGTTAACCATGGTTTGCATGCTTGTTAGCAATTCTAAATGATTAGGGGTGGACCATCCCATAGTCATTAGATTAGAAAGTGTTTGTTTAAACAAATACTACTTTTCTAAGAAAATTGTTGTCGAGTGAATTTCGACAACACCAAAAAGTACTATTTAACTGATATAAAAGAGAATTTTTAGAGAAATGACAAGTGCGAGTATTCAACCTAGAATGGTGAGTACTCAACTGGGAATGCAAGAACAAACAACAAAGCTGGAAAAAGTAAACAAGACAAAGAATTATAATGGTTCAGTCAGATTTCGATCTGCTTAGTCCACTGTAGCAAAGGATTCGTAGGTGCATTTTCATGGTGGATCACCCCTTTATATACAAAGTAGGTGTCCAATCGGTTACATAAGGATCACATTCATTGTTAATCCATTATTTACACATTGAATTGCAATAACTAAACTCAAACAACGTTAACATTAATAAATGTGTGACAGTTACTAAGTTCATCAACGTATGCGTCTTCCGCATCTGCGAGTTGACTGTTCATGTTCCGTTTGTTGAGCTCGCAGGATCGCCAGTACGTTTGGAACGTCTGCGTCATTAGGTAATTGCCCATTGTAGGTATCGCATGTTTGGAGCTAGTAAAATCTGGACATGCGAATTTATATTGGTCTGTCAGGGCTATTGGGTCGTTGGGACCAGACTGTATCATAGGGAATTGGTCTCTATACTTGTCGCGGGAATATAGAGGGGACACTCGCACATGTTCTGACACATGCGAGTTGGATCTACCCTGCATGATGAGAATCACGGTTACGCGATGCGACTTAAATCGCACTTGCAGTATCTCGCTGGTTTTATCCTGAGCGAGGTCAAAACTTCGAGACGTCTCTTGCGGACATTCAGCCTTCATTGGAAATCTGAATACACGTGTCCTTTAAAGAGGAGTCTGGTCTCGAGTATCTAGGTGAGAGAGAAATCTCACTATAACACATGCCCCTAGTTTCGCGATGTGACAAGAGCGGTCACTGAGGGAAACTATTACTCGAGAGACAGGTGAAAGGTTGTCACGAGGAGGTGACCTTTTGGTTGTCCCATCGAGGGTTTCGAAAAATGACGGCTGTAATTATTAATTTTTATTACCCCTAGGGTGCCACGTCACAAAACTCTTCGGTTTTCGTGTAGGCGTGGTCGTAGTGGGCCGTTAGATTGGGCGACCTTAGGCATTCTGGTTGCCACGTGTCACAATCCCAATTAATAAGGGATATGGGTATTTAAGCGCTTTGATACGAATCAAATTTCCCATTTTTTCCCTCTTTTCTCTTAACTTCCCTCCAGTGCATATACTTCAGAAAAAATCCATTCCCAGATTTTTTGCCACTTTCCACAACATTTCCAATCTCAGAAGTGATCGAGAGCAATCGCAGGAATCAAAACTAAAGGTTAGTTTCTAAATCACTGCATTTTCGTTTTCTGTTTTTGGAGAAAATATGCTTTATTTTCTGGGTTTGGATGCTTTTAAAGGCTTTTTAGGAATGTATGCTAGTGGGTATTACGTGTTTTGGGTAAATGCAACTGGGTAACATTCACAGAATAGGACCTGTAAACTGACATAACCGCACACAATTCATAGGCACTGTTTCACGTCTCGAATACTCGCGGATATTCGGATGAACAATTTGAATGTTCGCGAGTGTTCGGATGAACAGCTTGAATAATCGCATATTTCCAAGACTTATTTTCGCTTAACTGCTAGCTAGATCTTTTAGGGTCTTTATATGTCGCGGGCTGAGTGGTGAGAGTATTAATTGCCATTCCAAATGGTGGGTGTGTCACAGTATTCTAATGGCCATATATGCGATTATATGCCCCTTGAGATACTGTGATACACCCAGCCATTTGTTGACGTGCGTTAATACTCGAATGATCGCACTCTTTGGTTGATAGGTAGTCTCGGAACGGTGGGGGTCTCCCAGTAACTTCAGGGTTATGCTCGAAAATGCATACCTCTTGAGTCACTGGGAAACTCCCAGCCGTTTCTGGAGGTATACCGTTTAACCGAGGATGCGTGAATTGCTCGCCCAAGATAGTTGTATCTCTTCTCCCATATTGACGGGATGGTCAGTATTCGCATGGAGGCTGACCTTTCTGTCGAATGCGACTTTTATAATCTACTGCGGGTGAGATCACTTACTTTATTTTTCACACATCCATCACGCTGAAAAGATCTTCTATCTTTCAGATGAGCGATCTATCGGATAGCCAGCTGCTCGGCTCAGGAGGCCACGCATTTGACGGAGAGTCGGACCAGGAGAGAGACAGTTTTCTTCCTACAGACATCTCCGAAATGGAGGCTGCGCAAATAGAGTTAGGTCTGATGTCTTCTGTAGACATCGAGAGGATGGTACAGGAGCTCGCTGAACCTGGGACAATCGACATCCGGGACAGCGAGTCCACAGTGTCAGCACGCGACTATCTCATACATATGAGGCATGCTCCCGACATCGAGGTCGAGGAGATGGAGGAGGAATGGACGACTCCAGTCCGCGAGTCAGGTGGGGAAGAGGAGGAAGCGGAGGGGAGTGGGACAGATTCGGTCGACGACTCCCAATTGAACGAGCCCTTCGCGTGCGAGGATTTAGTCTCGAGGGTTGCCAAATCAGACTTCACCACCTTTGTGAGGTTGAATTTGTTGCGACTTGCGTTTCAACGTCCTAAACCATCTCAGAGAGCGCACCTTCCATTCACCAATCCTGCGATCATCCCTACAGAGGATGTGGTAATCTCAATACCCATCCTTCGATGTGGTGTATCGGTTCCCTTTCATCCCTTCGTCGCAGCCATTCTTAGGCGATACGACGTATCGCCCTTTCAGCTGACTCCCAACAGTTATCGCACTGTATTGGCTTTCTATGCGATGTACATGGAGTATGTCCATAGGGCTCCGTCAGTAGAAGAGTTTAGTTACTTCTACGATATAAAGAGCGTGGGCCTCCATAACGGCTTCTACTGCTTTAGCAAATGGGCGACTTCTGAAATAAACGGTGTTGAGGGGATGGTATCGAACATGGGTGACTGGAAGTCGAAATGGTTTTACGTCTTTAAGGTTCCTGGGATTAGGACTGACTTTAATCGCAGACCCAGTATGTCGCGTACTTGTTGACTTAGAAATTTTTTACTTTACTTTTGAAATCTTTTGCTAACTCGCTTTTTGTTGTTATCGCAGATAGACCAGCTCGACCAACTCTTGACGCGACTAGAAAGGAGACAGCTGAAATTCTCGGGAGCCTTCCGGTACAAGATCGCGACTGGCGATTATTGTGCACAACTGCGAAGTTGCGAGAACATCAGCTGATTCCCGAGAACGCAAGTCTTCAACGGGAGCCAGTATACAAAGAACCATCCGAGAAGCAGCAAGAGCGAATAGACAAGCGTCTTTCTAAGCAAACTCCTCGACAAATTTCAGGTAACTCGTCTTTTGTTATAAACTGACGGGTAGAATTGTGATTTTTTTTTTTTACTTATCTTTCATTTATGTTCGCAGATATGACTTTTCTGAAGTCTGCCCCTGTCCTGAAGATCAAGCCAAAGGGTGGAACAGTGACGACTTCGCTGGTCGTTGCCCAGAAGAGGAAGAGCAATGTGATGGCTTCGCTTGTCGCAGACTCTTCCAAGAAGCTGGCCAAGACCACTCAGGATAAGGGGAAGAAAGTTGTCATTGACCCTCCTGTTCGCGCTCGCGACTTCTTGGCCATGCAGGAAAAGTTCCTGGCTGAGATCCCTTACGAGGATCTCGTTACTCGATCCACTGAACTGGCCGCGCAGTCTATGGCTTTGTTCATAAAAGCTGCGGCTACTCCTTCGAAGGAAGCCGACTCGCTGAAGAGGTAGAACGCTCATTTTCAGGAAAATATAAAAAAGCTGAAGCAGGATGTGGCGAGGATGGAGAAAGAGCTTGAGGAACTCAACAAGGCCAAGGAGAAGGAGCTCGAGGAACTCAGCAGGGCGAAAGAACAGGAGGAGCTCGAGGCTAGGAAGTCGCAGACAACGATCGCTGAGATGGCTCGCGATTTGGAGGCTGAGAAAGAGAATGGGAGGAAGCAGTACGATCAGGCTGTGTCTGATTATATCTACACCACTCTTTCCAAAGTCCCCGACTTCGACTTCTCTCTTCTTGGAGCTGAAGCTGCTGAGATGGCTGAGGCCTTTCGTGCCATGTTGCCTACCCAGACTCAAGGTGGGGGAGGCAACCTTCTGGACGAGGTCGAAGGTGTACAGGCTGAAGAAGTCGAGAATGAGGTCGTCAGCAAAGTCGCGGACGAGACTGCTCCTGACGCGAGTACTCCTGCTGCTCCAGACGCTTGATTATCTTCTGATTTATGTTGTTTTTTAATTTCACTTCTTTTTTTTTTTATATGCGGTACAAGGGTACTCGCACCTCTGTACTTAGACAAATTTACCTTCTCTTTTGGACAAATTTCTATCCTCGCGGGGATAGCTTATCCTTTAATATTTACGCAGTACACGGGTACTCGCGATTTTATATATATTTTTAACTTTGATTACAGCTCGGTGTAATCGCAATTTTATATACATTTGCGACTTTAATTACAGCTTGGTGTAATAAGTAGGAAAATTAATTTGCAAAGTTGGTAAACTAAATTTAAAATCACTTGAAAATTTAGCAAGTAATTTCATTCATATAATCAATAGTACATTCGGGCATATATCCCCCTATACTTAGGATTTTTTCTTGTTGAACAAAAAATATCTAAGTATAAGTACACGAATTAATATAATCGAATAATGCGATTACTACTGATAATAAAATTTCAAGCTCTCGCTATTCCATGCTCGTGGAATCGCGGTTCCATCGAGTGTTGCGAGTCGATAAGTTGCCTCACCAATTTGATCTGCGATGAGGTATGGTCCTTCCCAATTATCCCCAAAAACCCCATGCGACGGGATTTTGGTGTTTGGCATTACTCTTCTAAGGAACAAGTCTCCTGCTCGTAGGGTTTTTACCTTCACTTTGGAGTTAAAGTACCTTGCGGTTCGCTGTTGATAAGCCACATTTTGTAGGTGCGCTTTATCACGCTTTTCCTCCAAAAGGTCAAGGCAGAATAGCTGGTTCTCGTTGTTCTGCGAGATATTGAAAATATCCCTGCGTAGGGAACCTGCCCCAACTTCAACTGGCAACATGGCCTCGCACCCGTAAGAAAGTGAGAAGGGTGTTTCGCCAGTTGTAGATCGAGGGGTCGTATTATAGGACCATAGGACTTGCGATAATTCATCTGGCCAAGCCCCTTTGAGACCTTCTAATTTTCCCTTTATGGTGTGCTTAATTATCTTATTAACTGCTTCAGTCTGTCCATTACTCTACGGGTAAGCAACTTCGGAAAAAGCTTTTTCAATCCCCAGATCGTCGCATAGCTGTCGCATCTCTTTACAGTCAAATTGTTTTCCATTGTCCGAAATGAGTTTATGCGGAATACCAAAACGACAAATGATGGAGGTGTAGACGAACTCGCGTAATTTCGTTGCAGTGATGGTTGCGAGTGCTTTTGCTTCAGCCCACTTTGTGAAGCAATCAACTGCGACCACAGCATATTTGACTCCGCCTTTTCCCTTGGGTAACTCGCCGATTAAATCGATCCCCCATATTGCAAAGGGCCAGGGACTCGTGATAGAATGGAGGTTACTCGGGGGCTAATGTGTGTAAGTGGCTATTCGCTGGCATCTATCACACCTTTTTGCAAATGCGAGGGCATCTTGTCACAGTGTTGGCCAGTAATACCCTTGCCACATAATTTTTAAGGCAATGGAATTACCTCCAGTATGATTGCCACAAATTCCCTCGTGTACTTCACGCAGTATGTAACCGCAGTCTTCTCCACTGATACATTTGAGAAGTGGTTGACTAAAACTTCTGCGATACAAACTCTGGTCATATATCACATAACGGGCTGCTCGCTGTCGCAATTTCCGTGCTTCTATTTTATCATCAGGTAGGAGCCCCTTGTCAAGGTATGCGAGGATAGGAGTCATCCAGGTAATCTTCTGGACATCAACGATTTCCATGACCACTTCTCGATCTATTGTTGGGTGAGCCAATACATCTACCGGAATTACATCGAGTAATTCGGCTTCTCTGGTGGAGGCCAGTCGGGCCAATGCGTCTGCGTGGGCATTTTGAGCACGCGGTACTCGAGACACCACTACATGTTTGAACTTCTGCATTATTTCACGAATGATGGCTAAGTATTTAACCAATCTTCTGCCTCTTGCTAGGTATTCTCCATTCACTTGGCATACCACGATTTGAGAGTCGCTAAAAGCTTGTAGATACTCGACTTTCATCTCGAGGGCCAATTTCAGACCTGCGATTAAAGCCTCATACTCGGCTTCATTGTTAGATGCAGAGAATTCAAAACGTAAAGCAGCGTGTACCTTGAAATTATTGGGACTGATTAGCAAGATCCCGCTGCCAGAACCTTCATTATTTGAGGCTCCATCGACATATAATGTCCATACTTCTTTGCTTGCCACGACAATGTCATTTCCACCCTCTACAACTGCCACCTCGGTGCTTGGGAATTCAAGTATAAAATCTGCCAAGGCTTGCCCCTTGATCGCAGTTCTCGGTTTATACTTGATGTCGAACTGACTTAACTCCATTGCCCACTTTAACAATCTCCCCGATGCTTCTGGTTTCGCCAAAACCTGTCTTAAGGGGAAGTTTGTCAAAACTTCAATGCTGTGAGCCTGGAAATAAGGTCGCAATTTTCTTGAGGATATTATCAAGGCGAAGGCTAGTTTCTCCATTTGTGGATAACGCGCCTCGGCGTCTAATAATCGCTTACTGACGTAATACACCGGATGTTGGCGTCCTTGGTCCTCGCGGATTAGTACTGAACTAATCGCGTATTCGGAGACGGCCAAATAAATAGACAAAACTTCTCCGGACAACGGTTTTGATAAAACTGGAGGTTGTCCTAAATGCGTTTTTAAAGCTTGAAAAGCCTGCTCGCATTTTTCGTTAAATTGAAACCTTTTGTTTCCTTTCAAAGTCTGGAAAAACTCTTTACACTTGTCAGAGGATCTGGATATGAAGCGGTTTAAAGCCGCGACTTTACCCGTGAGGCTTTGAACCTCCTTTGCCTTAGTTGGTGACGGCATTTCTATTAATGCCCTGATCTTCGCAGGATTGGCTTCTATTCCTCGCTAATTTACCATAAAACCAAGGAACTTTCCGGAACCCACTCCAAAGACGCATTTCAACGGATTTAGACGCATCTTGTATCGCCGCAATATGTCGAACATGGCCTGCAAGTGCGTAATATGATCTTCCGCATGCTGCGACTTTACGAGCATATCGTCAACATATACCTCCATTGTCTTTCCAATAAGATCTGCGAACATCATATTCACTAGCCTTTGATAAGTCGCACCTGCGTTTATTAAACCAAAAGGCATTACTTTGTAACAGTATAATCCTCGATCAGTAATGAACGAGGTGTTAGGTTTTATGCCCTAAATAAAAATCTTTACAATCTGATTAGTTATCAATAAAAGAAATTAGAAGTGATTGATGTTTGCATGAATTCTACATGCTAATGGTTTAATATGTTTAATATGTTTATGACATTCATACACACAAAATCAGTTAAATCCAGATCATATGTTTATTCACAATTACAGTATCGTCAACACAGTGGAATGTGATTGTGATCATATGAATCAAAAGTTTTGGTCCCTGTTTCATCAGTGTTATTGGATTTACACTGATGTGATAATCAGCGATGATGTGTACTTACACTTGGAGTAAGTGTTATGTTCTTTCCAGGACATTAGTAAAGTATACTAGTTTCGAATGTATGGAGTATACATTGGACTGGACCGATATTGCAACTAAGTTAAGATATTACAAACTTAGCGTTATACATATCTTTCCAAGTCAATATCAGTAGTTGATCTTAAGATTAAAAAGAATCTAAATCCTGATATGCTTGGGCTCAACTCAGGAGTGCTATTCATGTTCTTTGATTTATTAGTTAAGCCTACTTTTGGGTCAGGATGATACGTATATTTTGGGAACATGATAGTATGATTGAGTGGGAGTGCTGAACATAAATATGGAATCTATAGCTTCTACTGGTGTATAGAAGTTAAGTGATGATTCCCTTCGAGCTTAGCAAATAGAAGTAAATGGATGAGCTCTTGTTTAACTGACTAATTATTAGATCATTAAACACCATTTACAGGTAGCTAAGTGTTTTAAGGGGCAAAATACATTGAGGGGTGAGAACGGTAAAAGAAATCCCATCTCGATGTAAATCATCTATATAGAGGATCTTTAAATCACAATAAGATTATAACAATGGTTAAATGAGATAGTATATTGGTATCGTGAAACATACAATATGCTCTATATAAGTCTGAGAGTGCAATTCTAAGTTCTAAGAGTGGATTCAACGAAGAATTAATAAGTAGGAATTTACTTGGTAAATTTGGTTCACTTATTGGAAGCTCAGCATATAGATCCATGGTCCCCATTCTAGTTGAGAACATTTTGCTTGTAAGACTCATTAATTGATTCGTGATTGATCAATTATAATTCTAAAGTTAGACTATGTCTGATTTTATGAATTTTCACTAAGCAGGGGTGAAATTGTAAGGAAAAGAGTTTTCTAGGTTTATTTATTTATTAATAGACTTTATATGTCTAATTAATAATTAAATTAAATGACAATATTATTTAATAATGTATTTTAGTTATTAAATAATTAGTTTTGGCATTTAAAAGGTTAGAATTGGAAAATTGACATTTTTGAAAAAATAGAGATAAAATTTGATAAAATTGCAAAATTAAGTGAGGCCCATTACAACACCTAGGCCGGCCACTTAATTAGATTTTTCAAATTATTATTTTCATTATTTTAATGCCAAATAATTCTAAACCTAGACCTAGTAGTTGCCTATAAATAGAAAGTGATGGCTCAGTCAAATCACAAGTTTTCAACAAGCCTTTCTGACAGAAATTTCTCTCTTCAGAAAACTGAGCCTTCCTCACTCTCTAACTTGGCCGAAATCTCTCTCTCTCTTTTCCCTTCATCCTTTTCGTGACCCTAGTGAAAGAGTAAGTGCCCACACACAGCAAGCAGTAACTCAATCATAGATTGGAAGACTGTGAAGGATCAAAGCTTGAAGAAGAAGGAGATTCGGGCTCAGATCTTGAGTATAATCTGCTACAGAATGGAATCAAGGGTTAGAGATCTGAGTGGAAGGAGACATTTATTCCGCTGCATCAATGTAAGGTTTTCTTAACTTTATATGTGTTTATTTTATCGTTTTAGAAAGTTCATATTTAGGATGTTAATAAACATACTTGTGAGTAGATCTAAGATCCTGGTAAAATAATTCCCAACAACTGGCCTCAGAGCCATGGTAATTGATTTACTTACATGTAATTTGGACTTTAAAACGATTGTTTGTATGTTCTTTGGATGGTATCATGTTGTATTGAGTGTTATTTGATGATTGATTGATGTTTGTGAAATTTTCGTGAAAAATAATTGTGATTTCGTTTCTGGAATTATTTTTATTGGATAGTATGGAAAAAATTAAGCAAGTTAGCCTTTTACAGAACTCAATTTGGATTTTATTTGAATTAGTTATGATTTTTTGAAGATTTGACAAAATCGAAATTTGTCTTGATATTTTCCTGCGATCGCAGAACTGTCCGTACAGTTTCGAATTTTTTCTTATTTCTTCAATTTTTCATACTTTTTCATGGAATTAACTTCCAATTTTTTGTATGCTTTTGTATATATACTATTACTATTCCTAATTCAATTCTAATTATCATTTTGAATTAATTTAATTTTTTTTTATTAATTTAATTCAAGATATTAGTGTAATTTGAATTTGAATAGAATTAGTATTTATCTTTTTGCTTAAAAATCTATCTTATTTTTAAATTTGATTATATTTTTTTTAAATTTAAGGTCAGATTTTTTAAGATATTTATAATATCTTTTAAGATATTTAAAAATATCTTATCTTTTAAAATATTTATAATATCTTTTAAGATATTTATAAATATCTTATCTTTTAAGATATTTTAAAAATATCTTATCTTTTAAGATTTTTTAATTAAATCTTTTTAGATATTTTGACCATATTTAAATTTAAAATAAGATATTTATGATCATGTAATTTTAAATAGATATAAGATATTTTGCTAATTTTTAAATTTTGTTATTTTATTTATTTGAATTAAATTTAAAAAATGTGAAAAGATATTTCATTTATCTTTTCTATTTTTTATTTAATTTTTATTTATAAAATAACATTTAATTTTTAAAAGTAGTTAGCAAATTTTGAAATGATATTTAGGTTGGTTGAAACCTAATTTTTCAAAATGTAGGTTTAATTTTAAATATTTATTTTTTAAATAATTTCGAAATTTATTTTTATTTTTTTTCGAAAATTAATTAATTTTTTTATTTTTTTTAATTTTTTTCGAAATTAATTAAAATATTTTTTTTAATTATTTATTTTTTGAAATTATTTATTTAAAATTAAATAAATCCTACATCCAACTATCCAGCTAACCTTGTTGCAGGAGTATGTGTTTTTAGCTTGTGTGTAAGTTTTTAAAAACCTATTATTACTTGATTGCAAATAGCCATGGTTACTTTTTGCCAGATCTAATGATCTGATGGCTCCCTTGGTCAAGTTAATAATTTGTAACAGGTAAATTTTACAATCTTCTTTCATCTGTGTATGACCTAGCACCATGATAGGATCCATCCAAAGTGTGGCTGTGTGAGCCTATGTGTTTATTTTATTATATATAGATGCATATAGGTTGTTGCTAAATAAAATTTCACACCATGATAGATTTTATTTAGGTCCATTTAGTTATTGGACCTATTCAATTAATAACAGTTATTCATTTTAAGGTGAAATTCCTCTCTTTTGGGCCTTGTGTGAGAGTTGGGAGCCATAGAAGTGGGTACGACATACTGAACCCAGCACCCCCTCACATGAACTACCCCAATTGTGAAGGCCCATTTGCCTGATTTGAATAACTGTACTAGGTTAATTATATTAGTTTGACCTAATAAAATTGAATTAGCAACATAATTAACTTTTAAAATATATGAAATTTATTTTCATTTTAATATTTTAAAGTTAATTTTAAGAAAAACACTTTTAGTTTAGATATTAATTCTAGACAAACTATTTGTATTTTTCTTGTATTTAATTAAATATAGAATTTTAACTAACTAAGATTCTTTCTGGAGCTTATTTAATTAAATATTCCTATTTAAGTTATAAATTAGTTGTATCAACTGATTTTTCTTATCTAACTTAAATTTGAATATTTGATTTAAATTTTAAATCAAGTTGAGGAATCTTAGGCATTAGTTATTAAAGATTCTTAAGATATTTTTTAAGTTAATATCTTTTCAAATATTAACTTGAAATAGAATATCTTAGATATTTTTTTTTTGTTAATATCTTTTCAAATATTAACTTCAAAAGATATCTTCAGATTAAGTGGTTACAACTTAATTTGTGATATTTAATTAAATCTAGATTTGAAATTATTTAAGTTTTAGATTTTTTCTATATAACTTAAATTAGATATTTTTCAAATTTTGAAAATATACTTAGTCAAATAAGATATTTTCTAGATAGTAATTTCTAGACTACGTATTATTTCTAATATTTAAATAGGAAAATCATACTTTGTGAAATTAATTATTTAAATAATTAATTTTGGTACAATTTTATTAAGTATATTTTTCCTAGTATTAAATAGAAATTAATAATTAAGCCTTCTCTACACTTAATTATTATTTCTTGAATTTAATACATTTAATTAAGTTGAAAAATCTAAATATCTAAGTTGATTTTCATCATGATACTTAAATATTTATTGATTTTTCATGACACTTAATTAAATAGAAAATTATTTTTAGGTTGAAATTTAATTTTTCAACTTAAATTTAAATAATTTTCAAAATATATATTTTTTCTTTATTTTATTAATCAATTTCGAAAATTGCATTTTATTTATGCATTATTTTCGAATTTTTTTTTGAAAAATAGATTGAGTTGTAAATTAATTATTTATTTTAATTAATTCTTGGACCAACTACAATCAATGATTTTTTCATCTAATTGATTAATTTAAAATAAATGAATTTAAAATATATATATATATATTATTAGAAATTGAATTAACTAGTCAAAAGAAAATCTAGATAGATGATATTTTTGCTTGAAGTATTTCTTTTCTATTTTTTATTATAATCGAAAATTGTATTTTTATATACTTTAAATTTTCGAACCCAATAAATATATTCTCAAAGGAAATTTTTAAGTTGCTAATTATTTATTTAATTCAACTTAAATTAATTTCCTTAATATTTATATTTAAGATTATTACTAAGATGGAAATAATTAATTTTATTTCAATCACCATCTAAGTATAATTTTATAAATATTATATTAAATTCTTATTTTGAATTTTAATTCTTAAATAGAATTTAATGAGATTTATTTATTAGAATAATAAAGAAAATACATTTTAAACAATGAGCTTTATTATTATTAAGATATTCGATCTCCATTGTGGGTTTTACACCGCGTTTGTTTTAGTGAGTAATCCTCCCTAATGGAGGAACGTTCATTAGCAATTTCGCACCGTTTAATCTCGCATGATAAGTGGTTTGTAAGTGTTTTATATGGTATAGATCACCCTAATGGTGGCGACCATATTTGACTTACAAATTGCGAAACAATGGTAGAAGCTCATGAGATAGAATAGCCTTGACTCTCACCTAAACGGGACAACGCTGGATTCTGATCTTGATCGAATAAAAGGTTGCTAGAATGTTTAACATTTTAGTTGAGCTGACAACTCTATTCAATGGATGGTAGCTTTGACTCTCGCCTAAACGGGACACTGATATCAGTTTGTTGAAAACCTTGGAAATTATTTAGGATTGAATTTTTAAGTATTTTCTCATATCATTCCTACTTGCTATGTGCTTTTAATTTCTGAATTGATTTTGTGTGTAAAACAATTATTTAATTTCTATTTGTTAATTTCTATTATTTTGTAGTATCCTGTTTTGTCAAAATGAATCCCATGTTATCACTGTTGACTGAAAATAAGCTGAATGGATCTAACTTTAATAAATGGAATGAGAACATTAATATTGCTCTCATAGGAGAAAGTGCCTTGTTTGTTTTAACTGAGCCGTCACCTGAAGTGCCTGGGGATAATGCATCCAAAGTTGTGAAAGAAAAGTATGAGCGTTGGCAGAAGGCAAATGACAAAGCTCTATACTTTATGCTTTCTAGCATAGTTGACACCCTCAAAACTCGGTTTTCTAAAACTGAGAAGGCTGCTGAAGTTATGACGAAGTTAAATGAGCTATTCGCTAAGGCATCACTTCAGTCACGCTTTGACGCGACTAAGAAGTACATTAACGCACGGATGGAACCTCATCAAAACGTGCGTGATCATGTCCTCCTCATGTCCAGTTATTTCCAAGAAGCCCAGGATCATGGTGCTGAAATGGACAGTGCTACTCAAGTTAGTCTTATCTTGAATAGCCTCGACTCAAAGATTTCTACCATATACATCAAATTATGTCATGAATAAGAAGGAAATTGACTTTCATGAATTAGTCAATGACCTTCAAACTTATGAAAATTTGATTGGAGGACCCAAGAAGAAAGTGAGTAAACCTCACAATCCTGGTAATGGTAATGGGACGATGAAACCTGAAGCAAATGTCGCCTCTGCTTCAAAGCCCAAATCGAAGAAGAAGTGGAAGAACACCAAGAAGCGAGCCAAAGCCATGAAAAAGGCTGCTCCTTCTGGTGATGCTACACTTAAAGGAAAGTGTTTCCACTGCAATGAAAAAGGTCATTGGAAACCCCAGTGTCCTAAACTTCTTGCAAAGAAACAAGGTATTTCCATTTTTAAACTTTAAGAGTTTTAGTGAATTATTATCCAATTGGATTTATGATTCTGGACTAACTTTGTTTATTTGTTTTCTTCTTCTTATAGGCCAAGCTACTTAAACTCAATTGAGTTAGATCAGCAAGCTGGACCAAGGGTGAAATCGTCCAGATGAAGATGAAGCTCTTCAATTTTTTTTGAATTAATTGTTTTAGTTTAAAGACAATTTGGATTTCAAATTTTTAGTCAGGGATATTTATCCCTGTTTATCTCATATTGTTGCAATACATTTTTTTTATTAATAAAGTTTTTTTTCGAAATTCCCTATTGCAATTTATAAGATTGAGCTTCATTTAATTTATCTTCATCAATTATTACCACATTATATTTGTATGTTTGTATGTGTAAGTGTTTTTATTATTGATGCAAATTCTATAATATTTACAACTCTTCATAGAGTTATATTATATAAACACTAGAAATTATTTCTATGTTTATCAATAATTGTTAATTCTCATACAATTATTAAGAATTTGTTTAATAAAAGGATCTTATGATCTGATAGGGGTGGAGAAAAGTTAAGAAAACTATGCAGTTCAACGATCTTTTATATCTAATGAACTCTGGATAGTATTCAACTCCACATAAACTCTATCACACTTAGAGAATCATGATCTTTACAACCTTTAGGGGTGGATCATAATCTCTATATACTTAGGGGTGGAGGTTATCCACAAGTACCCTATATGTATATTCTTAGGGGTGGAGTCTATTCCACAATTCCCTATGAAACACATATCTTGTTTAAACATAGAAGTAATATAATGAGTCCGCTATTGTCAATATAAATTCTTGATCTTGATTGTATGTTCCATTTCGATTTTACTGTTGTAAGTAAAAGTTTGATACCTTTGAAAGTTCTTTGTTAAAGTTTCACACTACCTTAATTGAGTGGGAGAATTTTAAAGTTCTACACCCATCTTCATTAGGTTGACAATTTTGATAGGTACTTAAGAACACTACTGAAAAGAAAATCTAACCATTCACATGGATAGGTATAGCTTATCAGAATTATGAGAATAAGATAAAGAACTCTAGTTCAGTCCATTTGAATGACTTGAACATAGAATTCTTAATCCTCATAAAATTTGATGGTATCTTAATTTTGATTACTTTAATCTCTGGCATGTATTTTTCACTTCAAATACTAGTCTGCTATGTTGATGACTTAGTCTTAACTTAATGTTTCAGACTAACACAAAAGTCACAACTAGGTAACTCTCTAAACAATCAGAGGTAAAAAGTATTATTTAACCAGACATCTGCTATTGAGTGGGAGCTATCTGAGATGTAATCAAATAGGGAACATTAGAAGATATTCAAGAAGGATTTATGAAAGTGATCTATATGTCAGATATTAAGGAACTGTGTATCAGTTGTCTTTGTATCTCACCATCTAATTTCGATTTATATAAGATGGTGCTTACTTTGGGGGTGGAGGAATTATTGTATAATAATTCAAGCTCTACCAGAGAAGAACTATAACTTGGTATATTCGAAAATACCAGAAAGTTATATCACTGAAGAAAAGTCTACACTGTATTATCTCAATTACATATTTTAAAATATGAGAGATATGTCTTCTGTTAATTCAGATGTACATTTAAAACAGTAAAGATTTCAGTATCCCTTGATGAGTAAAGCATATAGTAAAGGATGTTTCATAAGTGTATTTATGAACTAGTTTCCAGAAGTTTGGGTGGATTCAAATATACTACACTTGATCTGAAGATCAAGACATCAGATTGACCTATTTGCGCAGTTTGTTTTATATTAGTGCAAGTGGGAGTTTGTTAGGTTTTATGCCCTAAATAAAACTCTTTACAATCTGATTAGTTATCAATAAAAGAAATTAGAAGTGATTGATGTTTGCATGAATTTTACATGCTAATGGTTTAATATGTTTAATATGTTTATGACATTCATACACACAAAATCAGTTAAATCCAGATCATATGTTTATTCACAATTACAGTATCGTCAACACAGTGGAATGTGATTGTGATCATATGAATCAAAAGTTTTGGTCCCTGTTTCATCAGTGTTATTGGATTTACACAACGATGTGATAATCGACGATGATGTGTACTTACACTTGGAGTAAGTGTTATGTTCTTTCCAGGACATTAGTAAAGTATACTAGTTTCGAATGTATGGAGTATACATTGGACTGGACCGATATTGCAACTAAGTTAAGATATTACAAACTTACCGTTATACATATCTTTCCAAGTCAATATCGGATAGTTGATCTTAAGATTAAAAAGAATCTAAATCCTGATATGCTTGGGCTCAACTCAGGAGTGCTATTCATGTTCTTTGATTTATTAGTTAAGCCTACTTTTGGGTCAGGGTGATACGTATATTTTGGGAACATGATAGTATGATTGAGTGGGAGTGCTGAACATAAATATGGAATCTATAGCTTCTACTGGTGTATAGAAGTTAAGTGATGATTCCCTTCGAGCTTAGCAAATAGAAGTAAATGGATGAGCTCTTGTTTAACTGACTAATTATTAGATCATTAAACACCATTTACAGGTAGCTAAGTGTTTTAAGGGGCAAAATACATTGAGGGGTGAGAACGGTAAAAGAAATCCCATCTCGATGTAAATCATCTATATAGAGGATCTTTAAATCACAATAAGATTATAACAATGGTTAAATGAGATAGTATATTGGTATCGTGAAACATACAATATGCTCTATATAAGTCTGAGAGTGCAATTCTAAGTTCTAAGAGTGGATTCAACGAAGAATTAATAAGTAGGAATTTACTTGGTAAATTTTGTTCACTTATTGGAAGCTCAGCATATAGATCCATGGTCCCCATTCTAGTTGAGAACATTCTGCTTGTAAGACTCATTAATTGATTCGTGATTGATCAATTATAATTCTAAAGTTAGACTATGTCTGATTTTATGAATTTTCACTAAGCAGGGGTGAAATTGTAAGGAAAAGAGTTTTCTAGGTTTATTTATTTATTAATAGACTTTATATGTCTAATTAATAATTAAATTAAATGACAATATTATTTAATAATGTATTTTAGTTATTAAATAATTAGTTTTGGCATTTAAAAGGTTAGAATTGGAAAATTGACATTTTTGAAAAAATAGAGATAAAATTTGATAAAATTGCAAAATTAAGTGAGGCCCATTACAACACCTAGGCGGGCCACTTAATTAGATTTTTCAAATTATTATTTTCATTATTTTAATGCCAAATAATTCTAAACCTAGACCTAGTAGTTGCCTATAAATAGAAAGTGATGGCTCAGTCAAATCACAAGTTTTCAACAAGCCTTTCTGACAGAAATTTCTCTCTTCAGAAAACTGAGCCTTCCTCACTCTCTAACTTGGCCGAAATCTCTCTCTCTCTTTTCCCTTCATCTTTTTCGTGACCCTAGTGAAAGAGTAAGTGCCCACACACAACAAGCAGTAACTCAATCATAGATTGGAAGACTGTGAAGGATCAAAGCTTGAAGAAGAAGGAGATTCGGGCTCAGATCTTGATTATACTCTGCTACAGAAAGGAATCAAGGGTTAGAGATCTGAGTGGAAGGAGACATTTATTCCGCTGCATCAATGTAAGGTTTTCTTAACTTTATATGTGTTTATTTTATCGTTTTAGAAAGTTCATATTTAGGATGTTAATAAACATACTTGTGAGTAGATCTAAGATACTGGTAAAATAATTCCCAACAACTGGCCTCAGAGCCATGGTAATTGATTTACTTACATGTAATTTGGACTTTAAAACGATTGTTTGTATGTTCTTTGGATGGTATCATGTTGTATTGAGTGTTATTTGATGATTGATTGATGTTTGTGAAATTTTCGTGAAAAATAATTGTGATTTCGTTTCTGGAATTATTTTTATTGGATAGTATGGAAAAAATTAAGCAAGTTAGCCTTTTACAGAACTCAATTTGGATTTTATTTGAATTAGTTATTATTTTTTGAAGATTTGACAAAATCAGGGCTGTGCTGATATTTTCCTGCGATCGCAGAACTGTCCGTACAGTTTCGAATTTTTTCTTATTTCTTCAATTTTTCATACTTTTTCATGGAATTAACTTCCAATTTTTTGTATGGTTTTGTATATATACTATTACTATTCCTAATTCAATTCTAATTATCATTTTGAATTAATTTAATTTTTTTTATTAATTTAATTCAAGATATTAGTGTAATTTGAATTTGAATAGAATTAGTATTTATCTTTTTGCTTAAAAATCTATCTTATTTTTAAGTTTGATTATATTTTCTTTAAATTTAAGGTCAGATTTTTTAAGATATTTATAATATCTTTTAAGATATTTAAAAATATCTTATCTTTTAAGATATTTATAATATCTTTTAAGATATTTATAAATATCTTATCCTTTAAGATATTTTAAAAATATCTTATCTTTTAAGATTTTTTAATTAAATCTTTTTAGATATTTTGACCATATTTAAATTTAAAATAAGATATTTATAATCATGTAATTTTAAATAGATATAAGATATTTTGCTAATTTTTAAATTTTGTTATTTTATTTATTTGGGGTAAAATGACTCCCGTATAAAGCCACAGGCAAGGAGGCGGTCAACTTCTTCTTTCAGCGCTTGGTACCTCGCGGGGTCCATTTTGCGGCGCTTTTGTCGGACACCTCGCACTTCGGGGTCAATGTTCAAGCGATGACACATGACCTGTGGAGATATCCCGACCATATCTGAATGTTTCCAGGCAAAAATGTCAAGATTTTGTTTTAGAAAAGTCGTTAATTGTTCTCGCAACTGTATGTTTAATCTAGAACCAATTTTTAAAACCTTGTTATTATCTATAGGATCTTTAGGTACCTCGATTGTATCTTCCGCGGCTTGGGCTGCGGCGGTGTGATCAAGGATTCTTGGATCCAAGTCTGGTTTGTCCATGTGCGGTACCTCCTCGATCCTGAGGATCTCCTGGCGAGGTGGTGGTGCATCCAAAAGGTGGATAACATTCACCGTCCTTTTTTCTACGAGTTTGACAGCTGCATTATAACATTCTCGAGAGTCAGATTGGACTCCCCTCACCGATCCTACTCCAGAGGGAGTAGGGAACTTCATCGTTAGATGATAGATCGAGGTTATGATCTTCATCTCCTTCAGAATTGGTCGACCAATCACAGCGTTATACGCTGAGTATTGGTCGATTACTGCGAAGTCAGCCATCGACTTGGCAGTTATCGGGGCAGTTCCCAAAGTGATTGGGAGTTTGATCATTCCTTTGATTGCTATGACATCTCCCGAGAAGCCATAGATGCTTGATGTCATAGGTCGCAAATCCTTCTCTTGCAATCCCATTTGCTTGAAGGCTTGGAAATTCAGCAAATTCACCGAACTCCCATTGTCGACCAGTATACGATGGACATTGTCTCCACCAATATTGGCGACTATCACAAGTGCATCAGAGTGTGGGTGGTGGACCCATCTCGCATCGCTCTCCATAAAGACGATGTCCTCGCATTCTTTCTTGAAGAGCTTCTCTGGCCGTTCACCAAGATTGTTCACATTGGTTAATGGCCTCTCCTTGGCTTCTCTGGCATACCTTTCTTGCGATTTGCGAGAGTCGCCTGCGATGTGCGGTCCTCCGATTATGGTTAAGATATTGCGAGGTGTTTTCGAGCCACTCGCGTTTTGGCTATCTCCTTTGCCATCCGCTTGGGGATGTCCCTCCTCGCTTCTCTTATACTTGTCGAACTTCCCTCTTCTGATCAGTTCCTCTATCTCATCCTGCAAGACCCAACATTCAAGAGTAGTGTCACCAATGTCCTTGTGATACTTACAGAATTTTTTGGGATCTCTCCGGTCGCGATTTCCCCTGATGGGGGGTGGCTTCTTGAAGACGCCGTTCCTTTCCTCAATCGCATAGATATGGTCTCGAGGTACGGCAAGTTCAGTATAGTTGACGAAGCGAGGTCCTCCCTTCCTTTTCGGCGAGGACTCCTTCTTTGGGGGTGACTTAGCCAACTTCGGGCTTCGCGGTCTGCGCGGGCTGCGTCTTCTTGGGCTTCGGCCCCTGGAATTCTTCCCTCGCGGACTGCGAGAGCGCGACCGCGGTATGGGTGATCGTCGTTTGTTCTTGCCCTTCTCCAACTCTGCCAGAGAGTTCTCGATTCTCTTGTGAGGTTCGGCCATGGCGAAGAACTCTACTAAGGATTCCGGCCTTCGGGCTTGTAGTTCCTTCCAGAAGTCGGTTCTTGGCAAGATACCTGTAATTAACATGCAAACAAGCGAAGACTCGGGGGCCTTCTCGACTTTTGTTACTTCTGCGTTAAAACGCTTGAAATAATCTTGTAAAGACTCACCAGGCTCTTATTTGATGTTGGCCAAAGTCGTATAGGGTGTCCTATACGTCATTGTGGCCTGGAAATGTGTGAGGAATAAGTCGACGAAGTTTTCCCACTTCGATATCGATGCCTCAGGTAATTGGGTGAACCAATCATGGGCATTCTCCTCGAGTGTTGCCGCAAGAATGCGACACTTCGCAAGTTGCGGTACCTGGTCCACTTCCATTATAGTATTGAACTTTTCTAAGTAATCTAACGGGTTAGAAGTACCTTTATATTTGAGGGATTCGGATAAACGAAACCCTTTTGGAAGTTGGGCCTGCCGCACTTCTGCGGTAAAAGGCGAAGTGCCATGCAGCTTGTATATAGGCTTACGCTGCTGCTCGAGCATCTTCAAAGCTTGCAGCAGCATGCTTTGATCAATTCCTCCTGTCGCAGGAGTTGGAGTCGCTGCGACTGCGGGGCTCGCAACTACTGCGGCAAGGTTCGAGGGGATATTAATCCCAGTGGTCGCGATCGGCGCGATGGGCGGGTTGTTAACTGTGTTGACACCCTGATCGCCCGTATGGGGATCATGGAGCATCTCAGTGTTATGTGGGCCGCGGGAGCGTGCCCTAAAAACTGCGTTGAGGTGATCACGCAGATCACCTCGGTGTACACGATAACGTCCTCCCTGCTGTGTCTGTACAGAGCCAGACCTCGTATACCTGCTCAGAGTGCGGCCATGCGAGGATGAAGAGGCTGATTCTGCGTCGTTGTCTCGAGATGGACGACTGCGAGGATTGCGGCGCTCAGGATCCTCGTCGATTTGTGAGCTCTGGTTAAGAAACCTTGCAGATTGATCTCTTGACATCGGGTGATTCAGGTCCAGAGCTTCAGGGTCAGTTCTTCGTACCCTGCGTACACGGTTAGTTTGACGTCTGGAAACTGTTACCTGAGGGTTTTCGTTGCGAACGGCAGGAACTCGAGGAGGGCGTCGAGCTCGACTCTGTCCATCTACCTCGGCTTGTAGTGCTCGCAATTGGTCCTGAATTGCAGCATATTGATCGGTCGTGAGCTGGACCATTCCTTCGGACACTACCGCCGGGGTGACGGGGGGAAAATGCATGGTTGCTGGTGGTGTGGACGTGTCTCCGACTTGAGGGCCAGTCGTTTCTGGGAATAGGTTGAGAGGTCTGATGTTGCTCCTCCTTACTCCGCCATCGATGACGTCCACAGGTGGCACTCCAGCTCCAGGCAATGGTACGCTCATCATTCCAACATTGATAGATCCGTTGTTAGCTCCGTTAACGTGATTTCCAGCCATGATGAATGGTGTTCTTTGAAGTGAATGAAATCTTTCAGTCGAATTCCCACAGACGGCGCCAAATGTTGTCGAGTGAATTTCGACAACACCAAAAAGTACTATTTAACTGATATAAAAGAGAATTTTTAGAGAAATGACAAGTGCGAGTATTCAACCTAGAATGGCGAGTACTCAACTGGGAATGCAAGAACAAACAACAAAGCTGGAAAAAGTAAACAAGACAAAGAATTATAGTGGTTCAGTCAGATTTCGATCTGCTTAGTCCACTGTAGCAAAGGATTCGTAGGTGCATTTTCATGGTGGATCACCCCTTTATATACAAAGTAGGTGTCCAATCGGTTACATAAGGATCACATTCATTGTTAATCCATTATTTACACATTGAATTGCAATAACTAAACTCAAACAACGTTAACATTAATAAATGTGTGACAGTTACTAAGTTCATCAACGTATGCGTCTTCCGCATCTGCGAGTTGACTGTTCATGTTCCATTTGTTGAGCTCGCAGGATCGCCAGTACGTTTGGAACGTCTGCGTCATTAGGTAATCGCCCATTGTAGGTATCGCATGTTTGGAGCTAGTAAAATCTGGACATGCGAATTTATATTGGTCTGTCAGGGCTATTGGGTCGTTAGGACCAGACTGTATCATAGGGAATTGGTCTCTATACTTGTCGCGGGAATATAGAGGGGACACTCGCACATGTTCTGACACATGCGAGTTGGATCTACCCTGCATGATGAGAATCACGGTTACGCGGTGCGACTTAAATCGCACTTGCAGTATCTCGCTGGTTTTATCCTGAGCGAGGTCAAAACTTCGAGACGTCTCTCGCGGACATTCAGCCTTCATTGGAAATCTGAATACACGTGTCCTTTAAAGAGGAGTCCGGTCTCGAGTATCTAGGTGAGAGAGAAATCTCACTATAACAAAAATGACTAAGTCTGAAAATAAAGTAGCAAGTAAAGGAGATATTTTTTTTCTTGATTCCAAAAGTGTTCTATCATCTTAATCTACATATGATGATCCCACTGCCTCTGTTGTCTTCACACAACCGAAGAGGTCAATACCATTTAGTTTTTCTTAGACATAATTCACGGTACCTTGTCATAGTGGGAGGGTTTCTAGGAACTCGCCTTCTTATGACTTGGAAGAGACTAGTGATTAAAAATCTATTGTGAGTTAAAACAAGTAATGGATTGTCAAAATAAGAAACTAAGCCAAGAAAACTATGGTTTAATCCATTCACATGGAGTAACTTAAAAGTTTTCTATTACAAGGACATGAAAGGAAATTTTCGTTAATAAGTCTATTCAATGGACTTAACAAAATCTCATGTTCCTAGTATTATAGGTTTGAGTTTATCTAAACCTATGGCTTATGGTATACCTGGTTAATTACTTACTCTAGTGCAAGCAGCTTACTTTAGTAAGATGCTGAAGCATTTTCTTTTCTAATGGCAATCTATAAAAGCTTTTCGACTACTAGACATAGATTTTATTTATCTAAGGAAAAGTCTCAACTATTCCAGAAAAGATAAAGCCATGAAAGAATTCCTTAAATCAACAGTGAGAGGTCTCAAATATGCTTTAGTATGCCTTAGACCAGACACCTGCTGTTGAGTGGGAGTAATGAGTAGGTATCAGATTAATCCAGAAAAGGAACATTGGAAGACAATCAAGTAAATCTTAAGATTAAGAAGAGGAACTATATGTTAGTCGATAAGGGTGTATTTAATACTCTTAGACTACACGACATCAGATTTCTAGACTTGCCTTTGTGCTAGAAAGTCTGCTGATAACATGGTGATTACTCTGGGGGTGGAGCAATGATTTTGGAGAAGTGTAAAAACCTATCTGAAGTCTCTATGTCTACCAGAGAGAGACTGAATGTTAAAGTTGCAGGAAAGGTACTTATTCAGTCTAAGGAAAGTTCTATACATATTTGGCACTGTTCTAACATTTCTTAACTACTAGTGTTACTTCCTGATTAACCAAAAAGTAGTTGCCAAAAGTATAGAATCTAGTATCCCAAGAGATTAGACATATATAGAGGAATTTCACAATAACAAGGATTTTGTGATTAAGGAAGAGTAATGGTGGAGAAAAGGTTGTGTTTAATACAACCTATCAGATCCTATTACGAGGAGTATACTACTACTACACTTGATTTGTATATCATGGTGTTGAGATTATCTGAAATGCACCTTTTGTTTTATATTAGTGCAAGTGGGAGTTTGTTGGGTTTTGTGCCCTAAATAAAACCCATTTCAATATAATCAGATTTACTTATTAATAAAGATCATAAATAACATTTTATGTTGCATGGTTCGCATGATTTATTTCATGATTATATATATAATGTATAAATTCTATTTAAGTCCACAACATATGAATTTGTTAATGATTATAGTGTTGTCAGCACAGTGGAATATAATCTTGATTATATGTTTGAAAGTTTATTCCCTGATTTGTCAATTCACTGGATTTAGACTGGCATGATAATCAGCAATAGGTATTCTTACACCTTGGATAAGTGGTATGTCCTTTCCAGGGCATTGGCAAAGTTTACCAGTATCGAATGTATGGAGTATAAATCCGAAGGGACCGATATTGAACTTTGATTAGATATGTAAATTTACCGTAATATCTATTCAATTCAATATCACCTGTTGATCCAAGATTAAATTATCTTAATCCTGATATGGTTAGGTTCGATCTCAAGAGTATTATACATGTTCTTTGATTTGTTAGTTAAGCCTAGTTTTGGGTCAGGGTGATACGTACATTTTGGGAACATGATAGTATAATTGAGTGGGAGCGCTAACATAAATATGGAATCTATAACTTCTATAGGAATTTAGAAGTGAAACAATGATATCTTTCGAGCTTGTCTAAACAGAGATAAATGGTTGAGATCTCATTTCACTTCGCTGAAATATCGTTTATACCGAGCTAAGTGTTTTAAGGATAAAATACATTGAAGGTGTAACGATAATTTAGTCCCTATTCAATGTAGATCATCTATTAGAGGGTCATTGATCAAATTAGGATTATAACAATGGATAACTAATAGTGTATCTATATCGTGGAACATATAGAGCGTTCTATATGACTGAGAGTGCAATTCCAAGTTCTAAAAGTGGATTCAATAAGGAATTAATAAGTTAGGGAATTTACTTGCTAAATTCGGTTCGGCTTATTGGAAGCTCGGTTATATAGGCCCATGGTCCCCATACTAGTTGAAACCATACTGCTTGTAAGACTCAGTTAATTGATTTTAATTAATCAATTATAATTCTAAAGTTAGACTATGTCTAGTTTATGAATTTTCACTAAGCAAGGGCAAAATTATGAAGAAAAGAGATTCTACGTTTTATTTGTTAATTAAGAGACTTTATATGTCTAATTAATAAATATATTAAATGACAATATTATTTAATAATTAATTTTTAGTTATTAAATAATTGGAATTTGCATTTAAATGGTTGAATTTGAAAATTGGCGTTTTTGAGAAAATGAGATGCAGAAATGATAAAATAGCAAAATTGCAAAAGTGAGGCCCATTATCCACTAATATGGCCCGCCACTCTTATAGGCTTTTATCATTTATTTTTTCATTATTTTAATGCCAAATAATTATAACCTAAACCTAGATGGTTAACTATAAATAGATAGTGATGGCTCACACTTAAACTTGATGAAATTTCTTGTCTTCAGAAAGTTGAGCCTCCTATTCTTTTCTCTATAGGCCGAACCACTTCCCTTCTCTTTTCTTCTCTAAATTTTCGAACCTTGAGTGAATGAGTGAGTGCCCACACACATCAAGTGGTATCTCAATCATAGTATGGAAGATTGTGAAGAATCCAATCAACAAGAAGGAGAATCAGCATCAAAGGAAGGAGAGAAAGAGATCCAGGTTCAGATCTTGGTGATGCTCTGCTACAGAAAGGAATCAAGGGCTAGAGATCTGAACGGAAGGAGTCATTACATTCCGCTGCACCCAATGTAAGGTTTCCTAAACTTTATATGTGTTTATTTCATTGTTTTAGAATTCATACTAGGATGTTAATGAAACATACATGGTAGTAAATCTAGATCCTGGTAAAATATTTCCAACAATATGTTCTACGCTATTCTTACCTCATTTCTGAATTCAAGTGAGTTGGCCGACCTGAACAGAAAACCTCGTGTTGGATGGATGCCCTAACCACATAACATAATCGGGTAAATAACACGCCAAAACCTTAATCTGGGAAACCCAAACCTCCAACTTAAGGTTCTGCTATTGATAACTAAAGCTACAATACCCTAAGCAACAAGGAATCACCCAACCAAGGCTCTGAAATGGACATGAATTAATGAAATGGATTGTTCGGGAAACCTTTCCTAGAACCGGTTAACCAGTTTTACAAGGCCTAGCAAACAGGTTAACCAGTTTGCACCAGGTTTCCCCAAATAATCCAAAACCTGCACAAAATGTGTCCAAACCTCACCAAACTTTCCAAAACACCTATAATAACATCAACCACCATTATCCAAGCAATAGAACCAAGAAATTCACACAAAATCAAAAAGTGCCATGGATGAACCAAGCTCAAGTTTTCGAACTCAAACTTGTGCATCCACCACACCACAACTCTAAACCAGCTGCAGGAATTCAATTCTAACTTAAATTGAACTTAGAAACTGAATCATAAACAAATCTAACCGTAACAGCTCCAAATTCACAAATTTCCATATTCAAACCAAAATCAAAGCTTCAATAACACAAGGATTAGAGTTCTAGGGTTACCTTTTCTTAAAACCACTTAAATTCAGCTAACATTTCTTCAATTTACACCAAAAAAAATCCCAGGTCTTGCATGGTTCTTGTGGTGTTCGAGCAAGGAAGAAAGAGAAAGGGAATTTCTTGATTTTTTCTATTTTCTTCCAAAATGAATAAAGCTTAAATGACTAATCTCATGCTGAAATAAAATTGGCTAGGTGTCAAGCCCTAAAACAACCACCTATCCCCTTTACCAAATGACTAAATTACCCTTGGTGCAAAAGCATAAGCCAAATTAAGCCTAGGGGTAAAATGGTCAAAAACCATAACCCCGCTCAAACCTGGTATTCTAACTGTCTTAAATATTTATCCCACTAAAAAAAGGTTCTAGACTTACCCATGTGACTCAAATGGACATCCATCGCATTTCCCGTCGTCGTAGAGAAAAAATTATAAAAATAGCATAATTCATATATAACTCAAATAATATCTCGAGAGTTTGATAAAATCTCTGAAATTGAGAAATTATAACTCTAGTACCAACTTTTAATAATGGGATCTATAATTAAATAAATTCATAAATAATTATAAAATAATATCAATAATTAACGCTAATTGCTTTTACTTATCCATATTCTAAAATGCAGTCATTACAATTATCCTCCCGTTAAAAGGATTTCGTCCTCAAAATCTAACCTAAATAACCCTAGATATTGAGTCTTCATGTCAGACTCTAACTCCCATGTGACTTCCTCCACCTTGTTTTTCTTCCAGAGCACTTTCACCAAGGCTATGATCTTATTTCGAAGAACTTTCTCCTTCCTATCGAGGATTCGAACTAGCTGTTCCTCGTAGGACAAGTCTGACTGCAGTTCAAGAGCTTCCTAACTCAAGACATGAGTTGGATCTAAAACATATTTCCTCAACATTAAAATATGAAA
Source organism: Cannabis sativa (assembly GCF_029168945.1). NCBI lineage: Eukaryota > Viridiplantae > Streptophyta > Magnoliopsida > Rosales > Cannabaceae > Cannabis > Cannabis sativa. The sequence goes on along the minus strand of NC_083607.1, from coordinate 49,281,904 downwards.
TATCGCGATAGTGCAACCTAGAGGGTTTCGGTCTTTCAGCATTTTGAGTTATATTTTGATGTTCCCTGTAGTTTGTAAAAAAAATATTATGTAAATTTATATTTCCTCAGAATGAAATTTTAAAATGGAAAACCTAGAATATCACAAACTAGAAATAGAAAATTGATAAAATGAAAAATACAAGAAAATCTAGAAAAAAGGGGGACACGAAAAAGAAACTGTAAACAACCCTCAGTTTGAATAACAACACCAACATTATCGTTATTTCCAGCAACATCTTCAGCCATTTATTTTGGGCACCCACCTTCGATTTCTTCTTAGGAGGAGCTCGCTTACGCTTAGATAATGGAGGAGTAAAATCAGAGTCATCCTCAGTTAAATTATACACGAAAAAGGATTGAAAACAATTCTCAGCTCAAAGAGGCTGAGGTCCGTCATTTTCTATTTATATTCTGAAAAGAGAATACAAGGGCAAATTACAGAGTGACATGTGGCCCTAGTGTTGGAGCCAAATGAAGTATACATAACAAAATTCGTACAACCTTTTACAATTAATAAACCAGTCATTAGAGGCCAGTAAAACAGAGGATTAACAGAAAGTAATAACTAATCAATTCTCTTAACACCACCCCTCAAATGAGAGGGTGACTTTTTTACTCCGAGTTTGCCAATCAAGTAGAGAAATCTTGAGTGTGAAAGAGGTTTGGTCATGCAATCTGCTATTTGATCAGCTGAAGGAACATATCTAACTTCAAGTTCTTTGTTCAACACTTTGTCCATCACAAAATTTATGTCGATTTCAATGTGTTTGGTGCGAGCATGGTATACAGGATTTGAGGCTAATGCACTTGCACTCATGTTGTCGCACCAAGTTATGGGAGGAGCAGGAAGAGGAAATCTGATTTCATTGAGTAAGGACTCAATCCAGGTTATTTCAGCACTTACATGCGCAAGAGCTCTGTATTCAGACTCTGTGCTTCATCTTGACACAACTAACTGCTTCTTTGAAGACCAAAAAACGAGTGACTCTCCAAGATAGACACAGTACCCACTAACTAACCTTCAGTCATCAACATTTCTTGCCCAGTTAGCATCAGAAAAACCCATTAGATTCAACTTGTCACAGCTACTGAGGTGTAGGCCTTGTGTGCTGGTTCCTTTGAGATATCTTAGAATTCTCTTGGCTGCATTCCAGTGTGAGACTGTGGGTGCTTTGAGGAATTGACTTAAAGAATTCACAGCATAGCTAATATTGGGTCTGGTGTGATTCAGGTAATGTAATGCTCTAATGAGGCTTCAGTAGTTAGTTGGGTTCTCCATCAGTTTGCCATCTGTGAGAGATAAAGATTTTCCAGTTGCTATAGGAGTAGGAAAGGGTTTCAAGTGCTGCATTTTGTTCTTTTATACCAAATCCTCAATGTACTTTGTCTAAGTGAGGTAAAGACCTGTTTCATCTCTGGCAACTTCAATGCCAAGGAAGAAGTGCAATGCCCCAAGATCCTTGAGGGTGAACAGTTTGTTGAGTTTCCCAATGAAACTGTTCAAGTTGACATTGTTGTTGCCAATCACGATAATGTCATCAACATAGATCACAAAAGAACAATACTCCCATTACTGATGTAAGAGAACAAAGAAGTATCTGCCTTGGAGTTTCTGAAGTTCCAAGTCAGCAATGTGTCTTTCAACTTGTCAAACCAAGCTCTTAGAGCCTGTTTGAGCCCATATAGAGACTTAAGCAATTTGCATACATGATCAGGCCTTGTAGGGTCTACAAAACCTTCTGGTTGACACATGTACACATCTTCTTCAAGGTTCCCATTCAGAGAAGCATTGTTTATGTCAAGTTGTCTAATATCCTAACCTTTTAAGTGTGTCAAGTCTAACTTCTAATAATGGTGTGTTTGTTGAATTTCACCCTGATTATTGTTTTGTGAAGGACAACATCACAAAGAAGGTGTTGCTGGAAAGAGTTCTTAGAGATGGTCTCTACCAGTTTCCCAACAAACCAGCTTCAAATCAGAGTCAGTCACTGTTGTTTTCTGGTGTGTCAAGTCTGTCCAAATCAAGTGTTGTTAACACAGCTAGTTTTCATCTTTCCAAGAAGGATTTATGGCATAGACGTCTAGGCCATCCATCCACTAGAGTCCTTAAACTTGTATGTGAGTCAAATAATGTAAAAATTTCAAAGAATGAAATGGAAAATTTCCGTGAAGCATGTCGATTTGGCAAGTCACATGCATTACCATTTAAACTGTCTTCATATAAAGCCTCTAAGGTGCTTGAGTTGATACACACTGATTTGTGGGGACTAGCCCCAATTGCTTCGAACACAAATTTTAAATTTTACATACACTTTATGGATGATTTTAGTAGATGCACCTGGCTATATCCATTAAAACTAAAATCTGATGCATTGAATGCTTTAATAGATTTTAAAGACTTTGTTGAAAACCAGTTTGATACTAAAATCAAAAGCATAAAGTGTGATTAGGGTGGAGAGTATCAAGTGTTTGAGCAATTAGTGAGAGCAAATGGAATTCACTTTCAGCACTCAAGTCCTCACACCTCTGCCCAAAATGGGAGAGCTAAAAGGAAGCATAGGCATATAGTTGAGATGGGGTTAACACTCCTTACTTAAACAAGTATGCCACTCAAGTATTGGGTTGATGGTTTTCAAAATTCTGTGTATCTAATTAATCGACTTCCAACACCAGTTTTACACAACAAAACACCTTTCGAAACTCTGTTCTGTAGAAAACCAGACTACAAGCAGCTTAAAACTTTTGGAGCTGCTTGCTATCCCTGCATAAGACCTTACCAGAACCATAAGTTTCAATTCCATTCACTTAGGTGTGTTAATCTGGGATATAATGACTCATATAGAGGCTATAAATGCTTGAGTACAACTGGAAGAGTATATATCTCTCGAAATGTTGTATTCAATGAGAGCATGTTCCCTTTTCAATCTGGTTTCTTGAACACTCAAGCTCCAGAGAAGCAACTTGTCATACACAATGAGTCTTGGTCACAACTTCCTAACATTCATTTCAGACATTTCAGCTCTAATCCTCAAAATACAAATGCTCCTGTACCATCTCAAGCCTCCACAGATTCCACTCCTACACTAGCATCTTCACCAAATCAGGTAAATCCCTCAAACTCACCACTTTCAAGTTTTGACTCACTTGATCATGGATCTATGTCACCTGATGGTATCTGTGTAGGCATAAGCAGAGATAATTTTCACATACAGCAGGAACACCACAGTGAAGAATTAAGAAATTTAGATCAAGAAACTTTGAATCCTGTTGTTGAAGCTTCAACACATCAGAATCGAAATCTTACTGCAGTCCCCACACATCATATGATTACCAGGTCCAAAGCTGGTATTTTTAAACCCAAAACTTACCTCAGTCAAGCTAAGTGGGTGCCCACTTTTGAAGAGCCAAGAAATGTAACTGAAGCACTTCTGCACAAGGGTTGGAATGGAGCTATGAATGATGAAATCATAGCCCTCAAGCGAAACAAAACCTGGATTCTTGTTCCCAGGTCAGAGGCAAACAACCTGATTGGATGCAAGTGGGTTCACAGAATCCAAAGAAATGCAGATGGTTCATTCCAGAGGTACAAATCAAGACTTGTTGCTAAGGGTTTCCATCAGAGAGCTGGTTTGGACTATGGAGAAACATTTAGTCCTGTTTTGAATGCTTATACAGTTAGAATTGTTCTGAGTGTGTGAAATATGTAGTTTATTACCATTACCAATGGTGAGATGTTCCTTACCACCATAGTCCTGCTTGTGTAGCATGTTGTTCTCATCAACAGTTACTCTTGAGTTTTATGCCCTAAATAAAACTCATTTCAATATAATCAGATTTACTTATTAATATAGATCAGAAATAACATTTAATGTTGCATGGTTCACATGATTTATTTCATGATTATATGTACACAATGTATGAATTCATCTAAAACCCTTTTCACATACTTGATCCTGTTTATTATGTTGTCAACACGTTGGAAAGTAAACATGACTATGTGAATAAAGTTTCCTAGATTTATCAGACATAGGGTTTTACTGATATGATAATCTACAACAGAGTTTACTGGCATTTGGAGAAGTGCTATGTTCTTTCCAGAGCATTGGTTAAAGTAATGCTCAGGTTGGATGCATGGACTATGCATCGAAAGGGACCGATATTGAACTTTGACTTAGATTTATTAAACTTACCGTAAAATCTATTCAAGTCAATATCGCCTAGTTGATCCTAGATCAAATGATCTTAATCCTGTTATGATTAGGCTCAATCTCAAGAGGCTATTCGTGTTCTTTAATTTTTTAATTAAGCCTACTTTTAGGTCAGGGTGATACGTACATTTTGGGAACACAGTAGTGCAATTGAGTGGGAGCGCTAACATAAACATGGAATCTATAGTTTCTATCTGGCGAATAGTAAGTAAAGGATGATCTCCTTCGAGCTTGACCAAACGAAAATAAATGGTGGAGATCTCATTTCACATAAGCTGAAATATCATTTATACGGGGTTAAGTGTTTTAAGGATTAAATACATTGTAGGGTGTAACGGTAATCTAATCCCTTTACAGTGTAGATCATTCATATAGAGGATCATTGATCAAATTAGGATTATAACAATGGATAACTAATGATGTGTCTATATGGTGGAGCATATAGAGCATTCTATATACTGAGAGTGCAATTCTAAGTTTTATGCGTGGGTTCAACGAAGAAATAATAAGTTAGTGAATTTTAGTAATAAATTCTTGATCTACTTATTGGAAGCTCGGTTATATAGACCCATGGTCCCCGCACTAGTTGAGATAATATTGCTTGTAAGACTCATATAATTGGTTTTGATTAATCAATTATAATTCTCAAATTAGACTATGTCTATTTGTGAATTTTTCACTAAGTAAGGGCGAAATTGTAAAGAAAGAGTTTTAGGGGCATATTTGTTAATTATGATACTTTGTATGGTTCAATTAATAAATATGATAAATGACAATACTATTTAATAATTATTTATAGTTATTAAATAGTTAGAATTGGCATTTAAATGGTTGAATTAGAAAATTGGCGTTTTTGAAAAAATCAGATGCAGAAAAGATAAAATCCACTTGTATAGGGCCGGCCACTTTTGTAGGAAATTTAAACTGATATTTTTATTATTTTAATGTCAAATAATTCAAACCTAACCCTAGTGGAATGCTATAAATAGATAGCGAAGGCTTCAGGAAATTTACACTTAAATTTCACACTTCTGATTCAGAAAAAAAAAAAAAAAAACTGAGCCTCTCTCTCTCTCCCTATCTTTGGCCGACCCTTCTCTTTCTCCTTCCCTCTTCAATTTCGAAATTCTTAGTGTGACAGTAGTGCCCACACACAGCAAGTGATACCTCAATCATAGTGAGGAAGATCGTGAAGAAAGACTTTCAGCAAAAGGAGTTCCAGCATCAAAGATTCAGAGAAAGAGATCCAGGTTCAGATATTGATAATGCTCTGCTATAGAAAGGAATCAAGGGCTAGATATATGAACGGAAGAGTCATTATATTCCGCTGCACCCAATGTAAGGTTTCCTAAACTTTATATGTGTTTATTTGATCGTTTTAGAAAGTTCATATTTAGGGTGTTAATCAACATACTTGTGAGTAGATCTAAGATCCTGGTAAAATAATTTCCAACAACTGGCCTTAGAGCCATGGTAATTGATTTGCTTGCAAGAAATTTGGACTTTAAAACGATTATTTGATGTTTTGGACGGTATCATGTTGTATTGAGTGTTATTTGATGATTGATTGATGTTTGTGAATTTTCGTAAAAATTAATTGAATATCTGTTTCTGGAATTATTTTTATTGAATAGTATGGAAAAAATTAAGCAAGTTACTTTTTTACAGAACTCAATTTCAATTTAATTTGAATTAGTTATGATTTTTTGAAGTTTCGAAAAAATCGAGGTTGAGCAACAGGGCACGTGCGCGCGCGGAGAGGCTCCTAGCAGCCCCCTGCGCCGAGGTTACATGCCCATGCAGCCCCTTGCGCGCCCATGCAGCCCCTTGGCATACTGTCCGTACAGCTCGCATTTTTTTTCGTTTTTCTTCGATTTTTCATGCTTTTTCATAGATTTAACTTCCGATTTTTTGTGTAGTTCTGTATTTATACATTTACTATTCCTAATTCAATTGTAATTATCATTATTAAATTAATTAATATTTTTTAAATTTAATTCATGATATTAGTGTAATTTGAATTTGAAAATAATAAATATCTATCTTTTTGCTTAATTATCTATCTTATTTTTAAGTTTGATTATATCTTATCTTATTTTTAAATTTAAGGTCAGATATTAAATTTTTTAAATTATTTTTTTAAAATAATTTGACCATCTTTAAATTTAAAATAAGATAACTATAATCATGTAATTTTAAAAAGATGTAAGATATTTTGCTAACTTTTAAATTTTGTTATTTTATTTATTTAAATTACATTTAAAATCTGAAAAAGATATTTATTTATCTTTTTTAATTTTTTATTTAATTTTTATTTATAAAATAAAATTAAATTTTAAAAGTAGTTAGCAAATTTTGAAATGATATTTAGGTTGGTTGAAACCTAATTTTTCAAAATTGTAGGTTTAATTTTAAATATTTTTTTAAAATTTTGAAATTTTTTAAATTTTTTTTGAAATTTATGAAAATAAATTTTTTTTATTTAATTAATTTTTCGTAATTATTTATTTAAAATTAAATAAATCCTACATCCAACTATCCAGCTAACCTTGTTGCAGGAGTATATGTTTTAGCTTGTTTGTAAGTTTTTTAAAACCTATTATTGCTTGATTGCAAATAGTCATGGTTAACTTGTTGACAGATTCAATGATCTGATTTTAACTCATGGCTCCCTTGGTCAAGTAAATAATTTGTAACAGGTATATTTACAATCTTCTTTCATCTGTGTATGACCTAGCAACATGATAGGATCCATCCAAATTGTGTGCCTGTGTGAGCCTATGTGTTTAATTTTATTATAGATGCATGTAGGTTGTTGTTGCTAAATAAAATGTCATAGTTCTTGATAGATTTTATTTAGGCCCATTTAGTTTTTGGGCCTATTCAATTAATAACAGTTGTTCATTTTAAGGTTAAATTCCTCTCTTTTGGGCCTTGTGTGAGAGTTGGGAGCCATAGTAGTGGGTACGACATACTGAACACAGCACCCCCTCACATGAACCACCCCAATTGTGAAGGCCCATTTGCCTGATTTGAATAACTGTGCTAGGTTAATTAAACTAGTTTAACCTAATAAAATTGATTAGCAACATAATTAATTTCATTTATTTTGAAATTAATTTAAGAAAACAATAGTTTAAAGAATTTTATATTCTAAGTTAAACTATATGTATTTTCTTATGTTTAATTAAATATAGAATTATAACCATCTAGATTCTTTCTGAAGCTTAATTTAAATTTTTCATTAAATATTCCTATTTAAGTTGATATTTAGTTATCTACAGCTAACCAACTTAAATCTGAATATCTTTTGGATTTAAAATTTCAAAATTAAGTTGAGGAATTTTAGGCATTGGTTATTAAAATTCCTTAGATATTTTTTAAGTTAATATCTTTTCGAATATTAACTTAAAATGGAATATTTTAGATATTTTTTAAGTTAATATCTTTTCGAATATTAACTTAAAATGGAATATTTTTAAATTAAGTGGTTACAACTTAATTTTTGATATTTAATTAAATTTAAATTTAAAAATATTTAAGTTCTAGATTTTTTCTAATACAACTTAAATTAGATATTTTTTCAAATTTTGTGGAAAAGATACTTAGTCAAATAAGATATTTTCTAGATAGTTATTTCTAGACTACTTATTATTTCTAATATTAAATAGGAAAAATAGTATACATTGTGAAATTAATTATTTAATAATTAATTTTGGTACAATTTATTTTAAGTATATTTTTCCTAGTATTAAACTAGAGATTAATAATTAAGCCTTCTCTGCACTTAATTATTTATTTCTTGAATTTAATACATTTAATTAATTTGAAAATTAAATATCTAAGTTGATTTTCATCATGATACTTAAATATTTCTTTTTCATGACACTAAATTAAATAGAAAATTATTTTTAGTTGAAATTTATTTTTTCAACTAAATTTAAATAATTTTGGAAATATATTTTTTCTTTATTTTATTAATCAAATTTCGAAATTGCATTTCTTAAATGCTGGAATTTCGAATTTTATTTGAAAAATAAATTAAAGTTGTAAATTATTTATTTTAATTTTGGATCAACTTAAATCAATCATTTTTTTCATTTATTGATTAATTTAAAATAAATTAAATTAAAGTATATTATTAGAAATTGAATTAATTAGTCAAAGGAAAATCTAGATAGGTGATATTTTTGCTTGAAGTATTTTTCTAGTGTATTTAATTAAATAGAAAATTAATATTTAAGTTGATTTTCATCATCATAATTAAATATTTGAAATTTTTCTTATATATATTTAATTAAATAGGAAAATTATATTTTTTGTTGTAAATTAATTTTATTAATTAATTTTGGGCCAACATTAAATTAGAATAATTTTTCCAGGATTTATTTTTTATTTTAACATGCATTTTCGAAAATCGTATTCTTAAATACTTTAATTTTTCGAAATGCAATATATATTTATAGAAAATTAAATTTGAGTTGTAAATTAATTTAAATTAATTTTGTAACAACTTAAATTGAATATTTCTCAAATTGCAAAAAGTGAGGCCCAAATCTACTTGTATAGGGCCGGCCACTTTTGTAGGAAATTTAAACTGCTATTTTCATTATTTTGATGCCAAATAATTCAAACCTAACCCTAGTGGAATGCTATAAATAGATAGTGCAGGCTTCAGGAAATTTACACTTAAATTTCACACTTCTGATTCAGAAAAAAAAAAAAAAAAAAAAAAAACTGAGCCTCTCTCTCTCCCTATCTTTGGCGGCCCTTCTCTTTCTCCTTCCCTCTTCAATTTCGAAATTCTTAGTGTGACAGTAGTGCCACACACAGCAAGTGATACCTCAATCATAGTGAGGAAGATCGTGAAGAAAGACTTTCAGCAAAAGGAGTTTCAGCATCAAAGATTCAGAGAAAGAGATCAAGGTTCAGATATTGATAATGCTCTGCTACAAAAAGGAATCAAGGGCTAGATATCTGAACGGAAGGAGTAATTATATTCCGCTGCACACAATGTAAGGTTTCCTAAACTTTATATGTGTTTATTTCATCGTTTTAGAAAGTTCATATTTAGGGTGTTAATCAACATACTTGTGAGTAGATCTAAGATCCTGGTAAAATAATCTCCAACAGTTACATGATTGCTTGCCCCACTGTCCACGAACCATGCATCATTGTCAACCACTTCTGGTGTTGCTGTGTAAGCTGTTGGAGGTTGATTGGATTTCTGGCTTGTTTTCCCACCAAGCTTCGGATCTGAACCCATATAGGCTTCATCATATCTGTTATAGCAGATTACAACAGAGTGACCATAGCGCCCACAGACTTGAAAAGTTGGCTTGGGTCCATTTGTTCGTCCACCACGACCTCTTCCACTGTTGATGTTGTTGGGTTTTATGCCCTAAATAAAACTCATTTCAATATAATCATATTTACTTATTAATATAGATCAGAAATAACATTTATTGTTGCATGGTTCACATGATTTATTTCATGATTATATGTACATAATGTATAAATTCATCTGAAACCCTTTTCACATACTTGATCCTGTTTATTGTGCTGTCAACACATTGGAAAGTAAACATGACTATGTGAATAAAGTTTCCTAGATTTATCAGACATAGGGTTTTACTGATATGATAATCTACAATAGAGTTTACTTGCATTTGGAGAAGTGTTATGTTCTTTCCAGAGCATTGGTTAAAGTAAAGCTCAGGTTGGATGCATGGAGTATGCATCGGAAGGGACCGATATTGAACTTTGACTTAGATTTATTAAACTTACCGTAATATCTATTCAAGTCAATATCGCCTAGTTGATCCTAGATCAAATGATCTTAATCCTGTTATGATTAGGCTCAATCTCAAGAGGCTATTCGTGTTCTTTAATTTTTTAATTAAGCCTACTTTTAGGTCAGGGTGATACGTACATTTTGGGAACACAGTAGTGCAATTGAGTGGGAGCGCTAACATAAACATGGAATCTATAGTTTCTATCTGGCGAATAGTAAGTAAAGGATGATCTCCTTCGAGCTTGACCAAACGAAAATAAATGGTGGAGATCTCATTTCACATAAGCTGAAATATCATTTATATGGGGTTAAGTGTTTTAAGGATTAAATACATTGTAGGGTGTAACAGTAATCTAATCCCTTTACAGTGTAGATCATTCATATAGAGGATCATTGATCAAATTAGGATTATAACAATGGATAACTAATGATGTGTCTATATGGTGGAACATATAGAGCATTCTATATACTGAGAGTGCAATTCTAAGTTCTATGCGTGGATTCAACGAAGAATTAATAAGTTAGTGAATTTTAGTAATAAATTCTTGATCTACTTATTGGAAACTCGGTTATATAGACCCATGGTCCCCGCACTAGTTGAGATAATATTGCTTGTAAGACTCATATAATTGGTTTTGATTAATCAATTATAATTCTCAATTTAGACTATGTCTATTTGTGAATTTTTCACTAAGTAAGGGCGAAATTGTAAAGAAAGAGTTTTAGGGGCATATATGTTAATTATGATACTTTGTATGGTTCAATTAATAAATATGATAAATGACAATATTATTTAATAATTATTTATAGTTATTAAATAGTTAGAATTGGCATTTAAATGATTGAATTATAAAATTGGCATTTTTGAGAAAATCAGATGGAGAAAAGATAAAACTGCAAAATTGCAAAAAGTGAGGCCCAAATCCACTAAGCATGGCCGGCCACTTTTGTAGGAAATTTAAACTGATATTTTCATCATTTTAATGCGAAGTAATTCAAACCTAACCCTAGTGGAATGCTATAAATAGATAGTGAAGGCTTCAGGAAATAAACACTTAAATTTTCTATTTTTCCTTCAGAGAAAAACCTGAGCCTTCTCTCTCCCTATCTTTAGCCGCCACTTCGCTCTTCTTTTCTTCTTCAATATTTTGAAATTCTTAGTGTGAGAATAGTGCCCACACACAGCAAGTGATACCTCAATCATAGTGAGGAAGATCGTGAAGAAAGACTTTCAGCAAGAAGGAGTTTCAGCACTAAAGAATCAGAGAAAGAGATCCAGGTTCAGATATTGATAATGCTCTGCTACAGAAAGGAATCAAGGGCTAGATATCTGAACATAAGGAGTCATATTATTCCACTGCACCCAATGTAAGGTTTACTAAACTTTATATGTGTTTATTTCATCGTTTTAGAAAGTTCATATTTAGGGTGTTAATCAACATACTTGTGAGTAGATCTAAGATCCTGGTAAAATAATTTCCAATAGTTATTTCCTCCACGATTATAGTTGCCTTGACCTCCTCCTGTCTGGTTTTGATTTTGATGATGATTTCCTTGATTAGAGTAAGAGTTACTGCCTCGCCCTCTATTGTTCGGAAACGATCGATTTGCCAAATTAGCATTTGGTGTGTTGGTGGACTAAGCAGATTTGTTGCTGTTGTTGATGCTTAGGTTCTGAAGCCTTTCCATCTTGTTGTCGAAGGCAAGAAGAATTCCTTGCAGCTCTTGCCAGGTTGTTGAGGATCGGGCTTCAATCTGAAGCACAATGGGTAGATACTCGATATCAAAGCCAGAAGTAACTTTAGATATAAGTTGATTTTCTAGGTATGGCTCACCAGCTAAGGCGAGAGAATCAGACCAACCCTTCTTTTGCTTCCGATAATCTTCCATTGATGTTGAACCTTTTCTAGTTGTTTGAATCAGTGTACGAGTATCATCCATCTGAGATTTCGAGTGAGCTCCATAGAGATTTTCAGGAGCTTTCCACAGAGCAGCAGCAGAGTCGCATCCCATAACTTCAGTTGCTATCCCTTCAATCGTGGAGCTGTACAACCAGCCCATTAGCAACTGATCACTGACTATCCAGTTCTCGTACTCTGGATTAATGGTGAGACCAAAACCAGGTTCTCCTTTTGTGGTTGTTGGTGCAGCAATAAGTTCAACCGGGCATGGATGACTGCCATTAACAAACTCGTCGAGACGATGTCCCCTAATAACAGTGGAGACGATTGCTTTCCAAAGAACATAATTCTTTCAATCTAGTTTTAGAGGGAAAGTCTGGTTTAGAGTATTGAAGGGTTGGGTATAAGTTGACTGTGTGATGGGTACCGGTGAGCTTGCAGCACCTGCTGCAGCAGTGGTTGTTCACTGAGGAAACTGAGAATGAGCAGACATTGGCACGGGCCGATTGTGCTCTGATACCAAGTTAAATTATACACGAAAGAGGATTGAAAACAATTCTCAGCTCAAAGAGGCTGAAGTCCAACATTTTCTATTTATATTCTGAAAAAGAGAATACAAGGGCAAATTACAGAGTGACATGTGGCCCTAGTGTTGGAGCCAAAGGAAACATACATAACAGAATCCGTACAACCTTTTACAATTAATAAACCAGTCATTAGAGTGCAGTAAAACAGAGGATTAACACAAACTAATAACTAATCAATTCTTATAACATCCTCCTCAATAATAGGTCGTTTACCCTTGGCCTTATTAGCTAATGATTTCAAACCTATTTTAGAGCTTTTCTTTTGAATAGGGGAAGGAGATGATGAAGAACGGGTCACAGCCATGTTTATATACGGATTGCGAAACAAAAAGAAAGAGGGAAAACAGTTATGGGATTGGGTTAGTGGGAGTTGAAAAAATTTTGAAGAACAAAAATAGGAGGGAAAATGGATGTGGGATCGTGGATATGGAAGTTCAGCAGTGGAGGTTACTAGTTATTTAAAAAAAAAAAAAAACTGAAAAAAATGATAAATCAAAGGAAAAAAAAAAGAAAAAAAGAGAGGAAAGTGATTGATGGTTGATTGATGAGTGATAGGGGAGTTGCACGTGTCTGATGCATTGGGGAAGTGTGCATGTGGTATATGTGTAATAAAGTAAAGAGTAAATGTAAAAATGTTTCTTTAACCGTGTCGTAGTATATATGTAATAAAGTTGGCATTTTATATTTTTGGTGTAAAAATTTCTTATTTTTATATATAATTTAAAATATTTTATATATCTGTCGCGAAATGCGAAATGTTTACTAGTTTAATTATAATATAAACCTTTTGGAAAAAACTTTATATGTAATTAATTAACAAAAAGTTTAACAAAAAAAAACATAATTATTTAATAAATAAAGTTTATATTATTTAAAAAAAACTTTTAATTAATTAATTATAATCTAAACCTTTTGTTAATTTTATATTCTAAGTTATTTATGTAATTAAATTTCTAAAACAAAAATCGACTCATTCTATAAATAGAGTGCTATATATATCTTGGGAAAAAGGGAAACTCCAGTACTCTTCAGGAGTGGAAGTCGGAGCATGTATTGCAAGTTACATGGGGCAATCTCTTTAAAAACACAAGTGAATACTAATTTATTTTGTAATGACATTGTGATTATTAAATGTTTTGAAGACATAATAAAAATCAAAGACTTATAAAAATGTTGAAATAAAGACTCATAAAAAAGAAATAAACAATTAAAGATAGTTGTAATTTTTTATATATTAATTTGTTTATTATTCAATATATGTTGTGTGTGTACCTTCCGTCCTTTGTCAAAACTTCCAAACCTGTGTCGTGCTTTTTAGTTCATTTTCTTGTCTACTACGAAAACAAAAATGTTGAGATTTCTACGCGTAAAAGCTTTCCCTATTTGCAAGCTCATCAAAGCTGAGATCCACTAATTTTAGGTTAGGTTTTCTTTACAGTTCGATATCACACACACACATATTAAATATATTTTTACAGTTTGTCTATTCTACATATCAAAACAAAATAACATAGATATATCCCATTCGTTGCTCATCATAATCAATCACATTCACCAATAATTTAATGGATTTAACTAGTGTTTTTTTCTTTTTTATCACAACCACTAATAATTATAATTATTAAATAATAAGTGGCGAATTTAGGTCATTGTCTTTTCTATAATATTAAAAAATAAATAAAGAGATTAATGATGATATAAAGAAGACGTGACGTTTGAGACCTGGCTTTTTCTTACATGGGTCCCTCCTTTGTCTCTCTCCTCCATTTTGCTTTAATATCTCTTCACAGCTCGACACCTAGCTCTCATCTTCTTCTTCTCTCTTTCTTTTCCTCTCTTTCACTTGCCAAATCAGCCATGTCTGCCGCCGTAGCAGCCGCTGCCGCCGCCGTAGTAAGCCGGAATCGTAGCTCAAACAGTAACAGTAGCCGAGGCAACACTAAAAGCACCACCGCATATAGTAGCTCAAATAGCTTCGTTTCACAAAGCAACTACCACCACCAACAGCGACGCCGGAGACTCCAATACGATTTGCTGAAAGAAAGGGACTGGGATAATTTCGGGCAGTACTTGAGGAACCATAACGATCCACCGATCACGATCTCCCAATGCCGTGTATCCCACGTGCTGAAATTCCTCCGTTACCTCGATCAGTTCGGCGAGACCAAAATTCATGATGACACCTGTCAATTCTACGGGCAGCTTCATCCACCGGAGACCTGCCCCTGCCCGAATAAGGAATTTTGGGGCAACCTCGACGGCGTCGTGGGAAGGCTCCGTGCAGCTTTTAGTGAAAGAAATGGTAACGCCGAGATCAATCCGTTTGGTGCAATCGCCGTCGGGGACTACGTCACTATGGTGAGGCAGTCTCAGGCCAGAGCCAGAGGAATAGGCTAGCTTAAACGACAAAGAATTATCAATACGACGTCGTTTTTCTCAACGCCGCGCGGCCATGGAGCACCGCAAGTATTGTCCTTTACGGAATTGATGACTGTATCAATACGACGCCGTTTTCTCAACGCCGATCCACTAGCAGCCGCAAGTGTTGTCGTTTACGAATTGATGACTGTGTTATTATATGTATAATTATAATTAATTAATATGGGTGCTAACAAGATCTTTAGAAAGTGTGAATTAGGCATTTTTAATTTGTTTGCCAATTGGGGTCTAGCTATGCTGGGATGATGATTTAAATTTAAACAACTCCCTTAATTGATAAGATAAGTACTGTTAATTTGGATCTTGCTTTTCTTTTTTAAGCTTGGAGTTATGTGTTTGACTATAACTCTTTGGCTAAATTAGTATTAATGTAACTCGTTTATGTCACATTAATTAATTAATTAATTAGAGCTGTTTGGGTTGCTCTAAATGTGTAATTCATTATATTTAATTATAATATTTGATTAGCTTAATTGTTTTTCTATTTTTTTTTTGTTTGGTGTACTAATATAATTCGATATTCTTGTTTTGGTGTGTGGAAGATTTCAAATCTATTTCCCCATTTGGGATTGTGATCGTAAGTTTCAAATCAATAAGATCTCAATTGGATGTGTATTTTGATGAGGAGCTGAGACTTTATTTACTATATTTTTTTAAGGGAATGTTAGCAGGTTCTTAACAACTTCACTAATATTTAATTAATTATAAGAACAGTAGCTTATATGTAATCGTGCCCAATTTAAGAAGTCATTATAGTGACGATTAGTACTTATCTCTAATCATTAAGCCGTTAAGACTCTAGAGAAACACTATTAAAAGAATGGTTTACTTTAATTATTTTAAATTTAGTCATGTATGTATATATGTTCACACTTCACATTACTTGTAATTTGCCGCGTAAAAATTGGAAAAGTTCCTATATAAATTAACTAATTGGGAAAGGTACATATATAAACACATATATTAACGGAGGGCAACCCTATAATAATATATATTAACTATGGCAATGGGAAGTATTCAAATTTATTCTATTCGTTTCTCATTACCCTAATTTATTGTCTAATATGCAACTTGAATTTTATATGGTTAATTACGTAAGCTCAAACTTTTTCTAAATCTTTTTAATGGCTAAATCATTAAAAGCGCATCATATGTTACACAAATACTTACACAATTAATAATTTAATGCAAAGAGATTTTTTATTTTTAATTTTTGAGTGTTAATACAAAGATATTGTTTCCTATTGTGTAATTAATTTTTGGGGTTTTTACCTGGTATATTAATTTTTTTTACATTTTGTTACTTTCATACTGCTATATGGTATTTTTTATAGTTTTACCGTACACTTTTATAGTGTCTTTTTTCAAAAACTTCTATTTATCCTCATATTGACACTTGTATTATTTTATGTCATCTTTTATATTTTTTCAATTAAAAAATAAAAAAAAATTATTAATGTGTTGTCACTTGTTACATTCATGGCAGTTCCTCTTTTTTTTTCAAAAAAAAAAAAAGAAAATACAATTAAAATAAAAAAAAATAAAATAAAATTCATCATCTAATCACTTTGTAACCACTATAGTTGTACAGTTCTTCTTCATCCTATTTTTTTTTTTTTTTAAGTTTTTGAAATTTTAAGCTTGTTAGTCATGTGGTTGGTTTTGAGTAGTTTCTTAGTAGTTGGATGTGGATCAATTTTTCTATTTTGTTTTAAACTCATTTTTCTTCTAATTTTTTTCCCCTAACCGTTTTTTCCTTTTCTCCTATAAATTTTTATTTTATTTATCTTTACCATGGTCGTCACTCGATCTAAGTCTTCATCCCTTGTTGTTAAGAAACCCCCCAAAACACTCGTAAATCTAAGTTACCCCAATCTTCAATGTGAAAAAAAAAATTGAAAGATCATCCTCCAAGTCCTACTTCCCTTGCTACTTCCAAACGTAAGTTAGATCTTCATTCTCCTTCTAAGAGGGTTTCTAAACGTCATCGATCTATGGAGGAAGAGTCTGATTCTGATTTTGAACTTGACGATGAGTTCATTCAATTAGTTAAAGTTGACTAGGTCAATCGTTTATTTTTGTGTTTTTTTAGGGTTTTTGTGTTTAATTTTTAATTTTTTATATTATTGTGTTTTGATTTTTTTCAATTATAATTTATAGTGTTTTATATTTAATTTTTATTTGTATGTTTTGTTGTTTTGAGTGGATTTATACCTTCTATAACAGTTGTATTCTTTTCTTTTCCTTTTTTTCTTTTTTTTTCTGTAGGGGAAGGGAAAATCCCCTATTCTGAATGTTCTTACGGAATTTGGGTTGGAAGAGCCTTCTAATGATATTGTTGTTGAGGTTTGTAGACTTTTTTTTAATTATTCTTTTTTTGTTTTCTAGTTATTTTTGAGTTGGTTTAAAAAAAAATTGCATGTTTATTTTCCCACGACTAGACATGTAAATATAGGTGCTCACAACATTATCATTCTAAATTAATAACTTCTAGTTATTATTCATCCATTAATGATATTAAAACTATTCCAACCCCAACCCAGTTGAAAATCTTTTCTCAAACTATTTTGGGTCACTTCCTTCGAATTTCAGAATATATTATTCATTTTCAAGTATTGCATGGTCTGTTATTGAGGGAAGTTCAACAACCTAATGAGATGGAATTCTAGGTATCTGTTGCTAGGAAGTTTCTTAGATTTAGTGTAGAGGAATTTGCCTTACCCACAGGTCTAGATTACCACATTGAGTCGGATATATTTCAGTTCAAACATGATAAGAATATGCTAGTTGAACATTGTTTAAAGGGTAATAAAAGAAATTACCAGGAATTCGAATTAAGTTACCTTTACTGCTAACAACCTTAGGGATAATGTTGATCTTGCAGTCAAGTTGGTTGTTTTGTATTTTGTTCAGTGTTACTTTCTGGGAGGTCCTCTTCGAAAGGTTATTTCTATTAAAGAACTTGATATTATGAATAGTGGCCATTATAATGAGTGGGTAGGGAACGGAGTGTTTTGAGATGACTATTGAATCTCTTAAGGATAAGATTGATGTCAATATTATGACTGTTAGGAAGAAGGATAAGGATGGTAGGTTTTATAGGTTGTTAGTTTTTCCTTATGCATTGCAGGTTTAGTTTTTTGAGTATTATCCATACGTCATTGGAAAACTTTCTTTGTATTCAAACATTGGCATTTCTAGGCTTCTTAACTGGCCTAAAATGCCAAAGCTAAAAGTATTTCAGCTAAAAATGGATAATGTGAATAGCATCATCTTCAATCAACCTTTAAAGGAGGTATTTGTGTGTTGTTTTACTTTTGTTTTTTTTTTTTTGTTATTTTAGTGTTGTTTTTTAATTTATTTTATGAATTGTATTTTTATTCACTTTTATTCCTTTTTCCTTTGTTGGCTTTTTTTACAGTTTCAACTGAAATATTTTTCCAACTTCTGTTGAGATATTCAATTTAAATCTGACTGATTATTTTTCTGGTGACACGACTCCTTCCTTTATTAAGGTTAAAGGTAAAGGTAATCGTGAATTCAGTTCTAAATCTGTGCCCAATGCTTCTATAGAAGGTGATCAAGTTGGTCCACCATCGTCTAAGGCTCATGAGCATGTAACTCGTATTGAGTATGAGGATTTAAAAAAAATGTGTCTCTTGTTCTTAGCCAACAGCAAATTATTGTGTCTAATTTTGTTGATTTGAACAGAAAGATGGATACTCTTATTGAGGTATTATTTTTTGTTTCTTTTTTTAATGTACTAGTTGTGTTGTTTTTGTATTGTTTTTTATTTTGTTTAGGTTTTTATTCAAATTTCCTTTTCTTTTCATAGTCTTCGCGTGCTGCTTATAACCATCATTCAAGCCAAACAGAGAATGTGCTTCGCTCCTTAGAAAATGATGATGATGTTGTTGGTGATGGTAAAAATGAGGATGATGAAGAAATTGATTTCAGGGAAGACAATGAGCCTGGAGATGATGATTATAATGCCAATGACAACTCTGGTGATGGTGGTCCAAATACTGATGAGGATGG
The DNA here is from genome assembly GCF_029168945.1 of Cannabis sativa. NCBI lineage: Eukaryota > Viridiplantae > Streptophyta > Magnoliopsida > Rosales > Cannabaceae > Cannabis > Cannabis sativa. The sequence goes on along the minus strand of NC_083607.1, from coordinate 49,262,896 downwards.
TGGGGGTGGAGATGATTATGGACAGTCTGTGTCCGTTGCTGAAAAGGTAAAAACTGATGAGGTGCATGTTGTTGTCGATGGTGGTGCAAAGCTTAATGAACATGTAGTAGATGCATCTACTACACAAAAGTACACAAAAATTTATGATAAAATTGTGGTTGCTTCAGGAATTCTTTGTGATTTGAAAGAGGTTTGTTTTTTAGTTGTTTTCTTATTGTTTTACTATTTTTGTTGTCTCGCTTTGAATTTTTTTAGTTGTTTGTTTTATTTTACTTTTATTTAATTCTTTTTTGTTTTATTAAGCATGATTTATTTTCTAATGATGATGATGATTTTATTGATGCTAGTGCTTCTATGGCTTGTGGTGTTCAAGCTGCTGAGAAGATGGTATTTTATTTGTCTATTGTTGCTTTAAAGTTGTTTCTATTATGTTTTTTAATTTATCTCTTTTTATTGTTTTGTTGTTTTTGACATTAGTATTTTACTTTAGATGGACTCTTCCTCTATTGCTGTTGTTGCTGGTCACTCTTCTGTTTCTTCTAGTTTTCAAGGTTTGGTGCAAAATGATATCCGTGACATTGTTGTTTGAGACACCAATCTTAATTCCTGGAAAGAGGGACATGAAGAAAAGGACTATCTTGAAGTGTCCATTTATTGAACTAGGTTCTTTTGAAGCTAAATTGGATTCAATGTCTGATTCTTCTGATGATTTTGATTTCAAAATTGTGAAATATGTTCATAGATAAATTGAAGAGACAATGTGAGACCAAAGATAAAATTAAAATTAAAAGTAATAAATAATAGTGAAAATTTAAGAGAGCAAAGAATATAAAACAAAGTTCATATAAGAAGCCATGTCATCTTGCTTAACAAGAGGAATATATTAATATGTAGAAATAGATGTTTACAAAATAAAAGAATTAATTGCGACAAAACTCTTAATACTTTCATTTTTTTCGTACTTAACCTCCAAAACTTTTTTTTAGTGGTAGAATTTTCAAAACCACATTACCGTTAACAATTTGTAGTTTCCATCCAAATTTAATTGTTAAGTGCCATGTTGGATTGTCCATGTAGACACAGTATACACGTGACACAATATTATTGGTACACGTAAATATATATTTTTTAAAAAATAAATAAAAAAAATCATTGAAAAATAAAATTATTTTTTCCGTAACATATTATATTTTTCATACATTCTTTTTTTCAGTTTTCATTCTTCTTCTTCTTCCTTCTTCTTCTTTCAGTCACAAATTGTCACTACCACCACCATCCATAGCCACCAAAACCACCACCCACAACTTCTAAAATCACCACCATCTACCGCCACTAAAACCACCACCACAACCTATTTTCAAATCCAAATCACACAAAAAAAAGTCAAACCAAATTTAAACTAAATTTAAACAAATCCAAATCTAAAATCTAAATACACATATATATATACGAAAATTTATTCTTCTTCATCTTCTACTTTAGTCATACTCTCACCACCGCCACCATCCATATTTACGGTAAACACCACCCACCACTATCGAAATGACCACCACAAGTTATTTTTTAAATCTAAATCACAAAAAAAAAAAAAAAATAACAAAACAAAACTCAAACCAATTTGAATAAATTTAAATCCAACAAATAAATAAACACACACGTATACATATATATACACACGAAATTTCAGTCCCAAAACTCATATTTAAAAACCTTAAATTTATTTTCCCACAACTATTATCTTTTCACATATCTAAATCTAAAGAACACAAAAATATCTAAATAGGGATATGTTGTTGCAAATATTTTACCATGATCTAGATTTACTACCAAGTATGTTTCATTAACATCCTAATATGAATTCTAAAACAATGAAATAAACACATATAAAGTTTAGGAAACCTTACATTGGGTGTAGCGGAATATAATGACTCCTTCCGTTCAGATCTCTAGCCCTTGATTCCTTTCGGTAGCAGAGCATAATCAAGATCTGAACCTGGATCTCTTTCTCTCCTTCCTTTGATGCTGATTCTCCTCCTTGTTGTTTGGATTCTCCTACAGTCTTACACACTATGATTGAGATACCACTTGATGTGTGTGGGCACTATTCTATCACTCAAGGAATTTCGAAATTGAAGAGAGGAAAAGAGAGAGAGAGAGGGTGGCACATGGCTTTTTCTGAAAGGAACAGTATGCAAAGCCATGAGTTTCCTGAAGCCAATACTTTCTATTTATAGAATCTCATCTAGGTTTAGGTTAGAATTGTATGGCATTAAAATAATAAAAAAATAAATGGTAAAGGCTTTGCATAGTGGGCGACCATAAAAAGATATTGGGCCTCACTTTGCAACTTTTCCATTTTGTTATTTTTCATTCTCAATTTCTGAAAAATGCCAATTTTCCAATTTAACCATTTAAATGTCAATTCTAATTATTTAATAACTAAAAATTAATCATTAAATAATATTGTCATTTAATATATTTATTAATTTAGACATGTAAAGTATCTTAATTAATAAATAAACCTAGATTCTCTTTTCTTTACAATTTTGCCCTTGCTTAGTGAAAATTCATAAAGTAGACATAGTCTAACTTTAGAATTATAATTGATTAATCAAAATCAATTAACTGAGTCTTACAAGCAGTATGGTCTCAACTAGTATGGGGACCATGGGCCTATATTAACCGAGCTTCCAATAAGTCGAACCAAATTTACCAAGTAAATTCCTAACTTATTAATTCCTTATTGAATCCACACTTAGAACTTGGAATTGCTCTCTCAGTCATATAGAACGCTCTATATGTTCCACGATATAGATACGTCATTAGTTATCCATTGTTATAATCCTAATTTGATCAATGACTCTCTAATAGATGATCTACATTGAATAGGCACTAAGTTATCGTTACACCTTCACTGTATTTTATCCTTAAAACACTTAGCTTCGTATAAATGATATTTCGGCAAAGTGAAATGAGATCTCCACCATTTATCTCTGTTTAGCCAAGCTCGAAGGATATCATTGTTTCACTTCTAAATTCCTATAGAAGTTATAGATTCCATATTTATGTTAGCGCTCCCACTCAATTATACTATCATGTTCTCAAAATGTACGTATCACCCTGACCCAAAAGTAGGCTTAACTAACAAATCAAAGAACATGTATAGTACTCTTGAGATCGAACCTAATCATATCAGGATTAAGATCATTTAATCTAGGATCAACGGGTGATATTGAATTGAATAGATATTACGGTAAATTTTAATATATCTAATCAAGGTTCAATATCGGTCCCTTCCGATGTATACTCCATACATCCGATACCGGTAAACTTTGCCAATGTCCTGGAAAGGACATAACACTTTTCCAAGGTGTAAGAATACGTATCGCTGATTATACCATGTCAGTCTAAATCCAGTGAACTGACAAATCAGGGAATAAACTTTCGAACATATAATTAAGATTATATTCCACTGTGCTGACAACACTATAATCATTAACAAATTCATATATTTTGGACTTAAATAGAATTCATACATTATATATATAATCATGAAATAAATCATGTGAACCATGCAACATAAAATGTTATTTCTGATCTTTATTAATAAGTAAATCTGATTATATTAAAATGGGTTTTATTTAGGACACAAAACCCAACATATGTATACATAGAAATATCAACAAAAAAGATTGCAAAAAAAAAAATCTAGAAAATCCTAGATCGGGAGAGAAAGAAAAGTGATCGATATTGAGAGAAAGAAAGGAGATCGATCGTGGCTGAGATCGATCAGGGCTAAGAGAGAAAATTAGGAATAACCAACTAAGAGATCGATCGATTCTACGTGGTGGTTCTCGGTGGTTCTATGCGGTGATTGAGATTGATCACTTCTAAGAGGTAGTTCTTGGTGACTGCACAGGGTCGGTGGTCCTCAGCAACGGTGCTAGCTTTGTGGTCCTCGGTAATAGCGACGGCTCGGTGGTCCTCGACAATGGCGATCGCACCTAGTACTTGCATCCATTCCAGAGAGAGAGAGAGAGAGAAGAAGGGTATCGAGAAAATGAAAAAAAAAACAAAAAAAGAAAAAAAAGAATAGGAAAAAAATATTTTTTAAGATTTTGGTTATTTTAATTTTTTTAAATTAATTATTTAAAGAAATATTTTTTATTTTTTTAATATTTATTTATTTATTCATTTTAAAAATATATATATTTACATGGACCAATAAAATTATATTACGTGTAAACTGTGTCCACATGACAATCTTGTTGGGTTTTGTGCCCTAAATAAAACTTATTTCAATATAATCAGATTTACTAATTAATAAAGATCAAAAATTACTTTTATGTTGCATGGTTCACATGATTTATTTCATGATTATATTTAATGTATAAATTCTATTAAGTCCAGAACATATATAAATATATATTTATTCATGATTATAGTGTCGTCAACACAGTGGAATATGATCATGATTATATATTCAAAAGTTTAATTCCCATAATTTGTCAGTTTACTGGATTTAGACTGACATGATAATCGGCGATAAGGTATACTTACACCTTGGATAAGTGTTATGTCCTTTTCCAGGGTATTGGCAAAGTTTACCAGCATCAGATGTATGGAGTATACATTGAAAGGGACCGATATTGATCTTGGATAAGATATCATAAACTTACCGTTATATCTTTCTAAGTCAATATTAGTGGTTGATCTTAAGTCTATGGATCTTAATCCTGATATGGTTAGGTTCAACTTAGTTGTATTATTTATGTTCTTTGAGGTGTTCTTGGACGCTAACAAATGGTTCTGGCGCATATTTACATCTTGGGAACATGGTAATTCAATTGAGTGAGAGTGTTGATCATATATGGAATCTATAGCTTCTATAAGTATTTAGAAGTGAAACGATGATTTCCTTCAAGCTTGGCTGAATAGAAATAAATGATTGAGGCCTCATTTCAGTAATTATATTAGTTTACTGAAGTATCATTTATAGGTGGCTAAGTGTTTCAAGGATAAAATACATTGAAAGGTAGAACGGTAAATTTATCCCTATTCAGTGTAAATCATCTATAGAGGATCTTTGACTATTAGGATTGTAACAATGGATAATCATAACGTATCTATATCGTGGTACATATAGAGCGTTCTATATAATTGAGAGTGTTATTCAATTTTAAATCTATAGTAGCGTAAGGCAGAATTAATAAGTTAGGGAATTTACTTGGTAAATTCTAGATCTACTTATTGAAAACTCTGTTATATAGGCCCATGGTCCCTTCACTAGTTGAGATGATACTGCTTGCAGACTCAGTTAATTGATTTTAATTAATCAATTATATTTATAAAATTAGACTGTCTTATTTATGAATTTTCACCAAGCAAGGGTTTAATTATAAAAAAAAAAGAGGTTTTGGGGTTAATTTATTAATTAAGAGACTTTGTATGGCCTAATTAATAAATAATATAAATGGTAATTTTATTTGATAATTAATTATAATTATTAAATAAATAGTTTTAACATTTATAGGATTAAATTGGAAAATATAGTATTATTGAAAGAAGAATAAGTGGTTGAAATAAAGGGCAAAATTGTAACTATAAATTGGTCCATTATATGGCCGACCTTAGTGATGATTTTTGCTTAATATTTTATTCTTTTTTAATCCATATAATTCAGCCCTAAGCCATAGTTGAAACACTATAAAAGGAATATGATGCTCTCTCTCATCCAATTGATATTCAACCTGCCAAAAATTTAGTTTCTCTGTCAGACAACTAGTAGATGAGAGACACCTTCTATAGTGATTTCAAACCTCCTTCATTGTTCTTCATACTCAAACCCTTAGTGATAGAGTGTCATGCCCACACATAGCAAGTCAAGTACTCAATCATAGTGAGTAAGGCGGTGGTAACCAAACCCGAAGGAGAGAAAGAGATCCAGGCTCAAATCTTGATAATACACTGCGACAGAAAGGAACAAGGGTTAGAGATCTGAGCGGAAGGAGTCATTATATTCCGCTGCAACCAATGTAATATTTTTTAAACTCTTATGTGTTTAATTTCATTGTTTTAGAGATATTCATATTTAGGATGTTAATTCAACATACTTGTTAGTAAATCTAGATCCTGGTAAAATATTCCCAACAAATCTAATATGGCACTTAACAACTAAATTTGGATAAAATCGTATTGTGATTTTGAGAATTTTGCCGTCAAAAAATTAATTTTGAAGATTAAGTACAAACAAAATGAAAATATTAAAAATTTTATTGCAATTAACTCAAAACAATAATCTATAATTGTTTGGGTTTATTTATAAATATGGAAAATTGTAGTAGAGTTTACTTTTTTATGACAAAAATAAATAATGCAAAAAAAAAAAAAATGGGATTAAAAAATAATTAAAGTTTAAAATATGAGAAAAAAATAATTAATAAATTTGATAAAACTTGTAATAATAAGGTTCACCGGAAAAGTCACCAACACCAGAAAAGTCGTCGGTGCCAAAGAAGTCACTGGAAAAGTTAGTCTCACCGGAAAAGTTGTCGGAAAAGTCACGGCTGCCGAAAAAAATCACCAGAAGTAAATGTCTCAGATATAAACAAAAAAAATAGAACTGGTTCTATAACATAATTAATAAGAATAAATAATTTAAACTGGTTATAATTAAAATATAACCAGTTTTGTAACATAATGAATTAAAATAAATAACACAAAATAACTCAAATAAGTTATAATTAAAATAGAACTGATTTTATAATAGTGTTATAATGAATAAAAATAAATAACACGAAATAACTCAAACCGGTTATATAACATAATGAATACAAACAAGTAACACGTAATAACTCAAACCGATTATAATTAAAAAAAAAATAAAGAGGAAATCAGTTCCTAAAACACTGAAACATAAATTAAAAATAATAAAACTGATTATAATTTTTTTAAAAAAAAATGGGGATCGATTCCAAAAAATATTGAGACATAAATATGAAAAGAACCGGTTCCATAAAAAAATAAATAAACACAAATAATAACACATAATAACTCAAATAAAATATTAAAAAATTGGTTATATTTATCAGCTAGTTACAAATTTGTGACAATAAAATTGGTTCCGTAAAGTAACTAAGATAAAAACTGTAGTGTCCAAAAATTACACCAAGCATAAATGCCTCTTACAGCCCAAATCGAAATTACAACCCTTCAAACCAGGTCAGTAAATATAACCCACTCATCCAAAATACATTGGGCTTTGGCTAAAATACAAGGCCCAAACGAGCACAGCAGCTACAAGATCAATCTATCAAAGGATAGGAACGAGTCTATAGCTGAAGCATAAGAATCGATCCTTCCTCTTGGAAAAGGGGAAGACCACTTCCCACGTTCATTCTTCAGAATAGGAAAATTCAACCATCAGAGGCTCTATAAAAGGAGAGCCCAAGAGTCCTAAAGGATCATTGCATCTTCACTCACTGAACACTTATTCAAGCATTTACGAAATACATTACTATTATTATTACAAGTCCTTCTCCATCACTCTACAATGGAAGTATATGTTTTCTATCTTCTTTATTTACATTCAGATATTCTTTATTTGAATTGTTTACTTACTTGATCGTCAGAGTCCCTTCGGCTGGTACCATCCCGGTGTCCCAAGGTATCAACAATCCTTTTTCCTTTATTTTATAGGTTGTCAGTGCCCGCGATCCTTCCATTCCGATCATTGTAAATTTTGCCCTCTACAATTTGGCTCCCACTGTGGGGCCCTGACAAATTGAATCAAGAGCAAGGGACCGTTGGAAATTATTTTACCAGGATCTTAGATCTACTCACAAGTATATTGATTAACACCCTAAATATGAACTTTCTAAAACGATGAAATAAACACATATAAAGTTTAGGAAACCTTACATTGGGTGCAGCGGAATAATATGACTCCTTCCATTCAGATATCTAGCCCTTGATTCCTTTCTGTAGCAGAGCATTATCAATATCTGAACCTGGATCTCTTTCTCTGATTCTTTAGTGCTGAAACTCCTTCTTGCTGAAAGTCTTTCTTCACGATCTTCCTCACTATGATTGAGGTATCACTTGCTGTGTGTGGGCACTACTCTCACACTAAGAATTTTGAAATTGAAGAGGAAGAAGAAAGAGAAGGGTCGGCCAAAGATAGGGAGAGAGAAAGGCTCAGTTTTTTCTGAATTAGAAGTGTAATTTTCCTGAAGCCTTCACTATCTATTTATAGCATTCCACTAGGGTTAGGTTTGAATTATTTGGCATTAAATTAATGAAAATATCAGTTTAAATTCCCTAAAAAAGTGGTCGGCCCTATACAAGTGGATTTGGGCCTCACTTTTTGTAATTTTGCAGTTTTATCTTTTCTGCATCTGATTTTCTCAAAAACGCCAATTTTCTAATTCAACCATTTATATGCAAATTCTAACTATTTAATAACTATAAATAATTATTAAATAATATTGTCATTTATCATATTTATTAATTGAACCATACAAAGTATCATAATTAACAAACATGCCCCTAAAACTCTTTCTTTACAATCCTTACTTAGTGAAAAATTCACAAATAGACATAGTCTAATTTGAGAATTATAATTGATTAATCAAAACCAATTATATGAGTCTTACAAGCAATATTATCTCAACTAGTGCGGGGACTATGGGTCTATATAACCGAGCTTCCAATAAGTAGATCAAGAATTTATTACTAAATTCACTAACTTATTAATTCTAAGTTGAATCCACGCATAGAACTTAGAATTGCACTCTCAGTATATAGAATGCTCTATATGTTCCACCATATAGACACATCATTAGTTATCCTTGTTATACTCCTAATTTGATTAATGATCCTCTATATGAATGATCTACACTGTAAAGGGATTAGATTACCGTTACACCCTACAATGTATTTTATCCTTAAAACACTTAACCCCGTATAAATGATATTTCAACTTATGTGAAATGAGATCTCCACCATTTATTTTTGTTTGGTCAAGCTCGAAGGAGATCATCCTTTACTTACTATTCGCCAGATAGAACCTATAGATTTCATGTTTATGTTAGTGCTCCCACTCAATTGCACTACCGTGTTCCCAAAATGTACGTATCACCCTGACCTAAAAGTAGGCTTAACTAACAAATCAAAGAACACGAATAGCCTCTTGAGATTGAGCCTAATCATAACAGGATTAAGATCATTTGATCTAGGATCAACTAGGCGATATTGACTTGAATAGATTTTACGGTAAGTTTAATAAATCTAAGTCAAAGTTCAATATCGGTCCCTTCCGATGCATACTCCATGCATCCAACCTGAGCTTTACTTTAACCAATGCTCTGGAAAGAACATAGCACTTCTCCAAATGCAAGTAAACTCTGTTGTAGATTATCATATCAGTAAAACCCTGTGTCTGATAAATCTAGGAAACTTTATTCACATAGTCATGTTTACTTTCCAATGTGTTGACAGCATAATAAACAGGATCAAGTATGTGAAAAGGGTTTCAGACGAATTCATACATTATGTACATATAATCATGAAATAAATCACGTGAACCATGCAACATTAAATGTTATTTCTGATCAATATTAATAAGTAAATCTGATTATATTGAAATGAGTATTATTTAGGACATAAAACCCAACAAACTCCCACTTGCACTAATATAAAACAAAAAGTGCGTTTCAAATAATCTCAACACATTGATATACAAATCAAGTGTAGTAGTAGTAAACTCCTCGTAATAGGATCTGAAAGGTTGAATTAAACACAACCTTTTCTCCACCATTACTCTTCCTTAATCACAAAATCATTGATAATGTGAAATTCCTCTCTATATTTCTACTCTCTTGGGATACTGGATTCTATACCTTTGGCAACTACTTTTTGGTTAATGAGGAAATTAACACTAGTAGTTAAGGCAATTTGGAATGGTGCCAAAAATGTATAGAACTTTCCTTAGACTGAATAAGTACCTTTCCTGCATCTTTAACATTCAGTCCTTCTCTGGTAGACCTAGAGACTTCAGATAGGTTTTTACACTTCTCCAAAATCACTACTCTACCCCAAGAGTAATCACCATCTTATCAGAAAGATTTTCTAGCACAAAGGCAAATTTCGAAATCTGATATGGCGTAGTCTAAGAGTTTTAAACACACCCTTATAGACTAACATATAGTTCCTCTTCTTAATCTTAAGATTTACTTGATTGTCTTCCAATGTTCCTCTCCTGGATTAATCTGATACCTACTCATTACTCCCACTCAACAGCAGGTGTCTGGTCTAAGGCATACAAAAGCATGTCTAAGACCTCTCACTGTTGATTTAAGAAATTCTTTCATGGCTTTATCTTTTCTGGAATAGTTGAGATTTTTCCTTAGATAAATAAAATTTATGCCTAAGAAGTTGTGAAGCTTCTATAGATTGCCATTAGAAAAAAAAAATGCTTCAGCATCTTACTAAAGTAAGTTGCTTGCATTAGAGTAAGTAATTACCAGGTATACCACAAGCCATAGGTTTAGATAAACTCAAACCTATAATACTAGGAACAGGATGTTTTGTTAAGTCCATAGAATAGACTTATTCACGAAATTTCCTTTTATGTCCTTGTAATAGAAAAATTTAGGTTACTCCATGTGAATGGATTAAACCATAGTTCTTTTGGCTTTCTTCTTAGTTTCTTATCTTGACAATCCATTACTTGTTTAAACTCACAATGGATTTTAATCACTAGTGTCTCCCAAGTCATAAGAAGGTGAGTTCCTAGAAACTCTCCCACTACGACAAGGTACCGTGAATTATGTCTAAGAAAACTAAATGGTATTGACCTCTTCGGTTGTGACAAGACAACAAAGGCAGTGGGATCATCATATGTCAAATAAGATGATAGAACACTTTTGGAATCAAGAAATAAATATCTCCTTTATTTGCTACTTTATTTTCAGACTTAGTCATTATCTTAGAAAAGTAGTATTTGTTTGAACTAACACTTTCTTATCTATTGACAATGGGATGGTCCACCCCTAATCACTTAGAATAGCTAACAAACCATGGTTAACAGTTCTAGCTTTTCTTAAGATTTTGATTAGGTCATCCATGAATCTAGTAATGATTTACATTAAGTATACAACCATTACATCATTCTGAAATTGTATTACCATAGAAGTAATTAGGCAACGACTAGTAACTAATCATCAACATGCAACTCGAAATTTCTGGGGAGGTAAGTTTGGATATAATTCAAAAATTAATTTAATGATCTTTGAACTGCATATCAACTAACTATTTCTCCACCCTATCAGTTTGCAAGATCTTTAACCACTTACCTTAATGGTTTTCCATTGCTAGAAATTTAAGAAATTTTTTTAAACATTTCAAATTTCTTTGCATAAGGTATAATCTAGAGTGATCGTTTTAAGAATACAACGAAAAACTCATATCCACCCCTGAATGTACATCCATCTGCGAATGAGATGAACTACTTTCAGTGGATATAGACATATTAACTCTTTGCAGAGATTGATCTTGTTAAAACCACTATGAACAAGATACAAATGCCATAGATTAATAAAAAAAAATGTTTGAGTCTTTTGATGACTTAGGTTTAGTTACATCAAAGAGTTCTTAGAATACTGCAAGTGGATCCTGGTCACAGAATACTAAACTCATATTCCATACAGTTTGAATCCACTAATAGAAGATGGATATTTAACACTTGAGAAAGTGTAACTGTATTGTATTCTGGAATTAGAAATATAAGAAAATTTCAGTTTGGAATCTAAAATTAAAGTCAAAGACTTAATTTATACCAAATAAAATGAGTAATTCTATCTTGGACCACCACTACTAATATAACTCTAAGTCTGATTTGCCCATACAAGTAGGAGATTTCTAAGATTGAGGTTTTATATCAATTGGGAATAAAATTTCGGGATTATTATCATATGCGTCATTTAATTTCTTAAGAGAAAATATAGAATGACATGAAATGATTTATAGACCATTCATCCAATGATATTTTATTGAGCTAATTCGCAATGAATAAGCTAAGAGGAATTAGGATAATTTCGTTTACAAATAAGAATCCAACGATGCTTCGATTAGCGAAAGACAAAGTAATCTTATTTATGTAATCTTCTTGTTTCATATTGTAAAAATACTAGTCTAAGGTGTCATCAATTGATGAACAGCTAGATGTTGCATATACAATATTGATCTTTCGAGATCTTACACTATTATGTATGTCTAATGGTGAAAATCCATTAGGGATTTATCTCATTAGATAAACAAACATGTTAGACCAACAATGAAGATTCGAAATTAAACTACAATTTAATAACAAAAATTAACATGCTTCAAAGAGTTCTTAGAATAGTGCAAGTGGATCCTGGTCACAGAATCTTAAACTCATATTCCATACAGTATGAAACCAATGACAGAACATGGTTATTAGACACTTGTAAAAGTGTAACTGCATTGTATTCTGGAATTAGAAATATAAGAAAATTTCTGTTTTGAATCTAAAATTAAAGTCAAAGACTTAAATTTATACCAAATATAATGAGTAATTCTATCTTGGACCACCACTACTAATTTAACTCTAAGTCTTATTTGTCCATACAAGTAGGAGATTTCTAAGATTGAGGATTTATATCAATTGGGAATAGAATTTCAGGATTATAATCATATGCGTCATTTAATTTGTTAAGAGAAAATATAATGACATGAAATGATTTATAGACCATTCATCCAATGATATTTTAGTAAGCTAATTCGAAATGAATAAGCTAAGAGGAATTAGGATAATTTCGTTGTTTAAATAAGAATCCAACGATGCTTCGATTAGCGAAAGTCAAAGTAATCTTATTTATATAATCTTCTTGTTTCATATCGTAAAAATACAAGTCTAAGGTGTCATCAATTGATGAACAGCTAGATGTCGCATATATAATATTTATCTTTCGAGAACTAACACTATTATGTATGTCTAATGGTGAAAATCCACTAGGGATTTATCTCATTAGATGAACAAACCAAGTTAGACTAACAATGAAGATTCGAAATTAAACTATAACTTAATAACAGAAAATAACATGGTTCAATATAAATTCATACACAATTCAGAATTTATTAAACATATAGCAAGTAGGAATAACAAGTGAAAATACTAAAACATACAATCTTAAATAATTTCCAAGGTTTTCAACAAACTGATATCAGTGTCCCGTTTAGGCGAGAGTCAAAGCTACCATCCATTGAATAGAGTTGTCAGCTCATCTAAAATGTTAAACATTCTAGCAACCTTTTATTCGATCAAGATTGGAATTCAGCGTTGTCCCGTTTAGGCGAGAGTCAAGGCAATTCTATCTTATGAGCTTCCTGTTGGGTTTTATGCCCTAAATAAAACTCTATTTCAATGTAATCCAGATTATTCAATATCAATAAAGTAACAGAAGTATTTTTCATTCATTTGTGTATGTTTTGGTTCATTTAATAAATTGTTTGTCTATTTGATTTATAAATTCATCCAAACCCCTTTTCACATACTTGATCATGTTTATTGTGTTGTCAACACAGTGGAAAGTAAACATGACTATGTGAATAAAGTATTCCTAGATTTATCAGAACACTGGGTTTTTTACTGATATGACAATCTACAACAGAGTTTACTTGCATTTGGAGAAATGTTATGTTCTTTCCAGAACATAGGTTAAAGTAAAGCTCAGGTTGGATGCATGGAGTATGCATTGGAATGGACCGATATTGAACTTTGAAATAGATTTTTGAAACTTACCGTAAATATCTATTCAATTCAATATCATAAGTTGATCCTAGATCACATGATCGAAATCCTGATATGGTTAGGCTCAATTTCAAGAGTGTTATTCGTGTTCTTTGATTTGTTAGTTAAGCCTAATTTTTGGTCAGGGCAATACATACATTTTGGGAGCACGGTAGTGCGATTGAGTGGGAGCGCTAACATAAATATAGAATCTATAGCTTCTATCTGGCGAATAGTAAGCAAAGGGTGATTTCCTTCGAGCTTAACCAAACGAGATAAATGATTGAGTACTCATTTCACTTAGTTGAAATATCATTTATACAGGGTTAAGTGTTTTAAGGATAAAATACATTGTAGGGTGTTACGGTAATTTAGTCCCTTTACAGTGTAAATCATCCATATAGAGGATCATTGATCACATTAGGATTATAACAATGGATAACTAATGATGTGTCTATATGGTGGAACATATAGAGCATTCTATATACTGAGAGTGCAATTCTGAGTTCTATGTGTGGATTCTAGATCTGCTTATTGGAAGCTCGGATATATAGACCCATGGTCCCCCCACTAGTTGAGATAATATTACTTGTAAGACTCATTTAATTGATTTTAATTAATCAATTAAAATTCTCAAGATAGACTGTGTCTATTTAAGAATTTATCGCTTATTAAGGGCAAAACAGTAAATAGAGATTTTGAAGGGCATATTTATTAATTAGGAAACTTTAATTAGTTTCATTATTAATAAAATAAATGACAATATATTATTTGATAATTAATTTTAATTATTAAATAATTAGATTTGACATTTATGTGGTTGAACAAAGGAATTGGCAGTTTTTGACAAAACAGGAAACTATCAGTATAGGAATAGGAAAGTTGGAAAAGTGGCAAGCCTTGTTTCCACAATGCCTAGGCCGGCCACTTAAGTTCTCTTTTCCCTTTGATTTTTTCATTATTAAATGTCAATTAATTCAATCATAGCCCTGGGTGGTCTTCTATAAATAGAAGGCAAAGGCTTCAGTTCTCAACACAACTGATACACAACATTATTCTGACAGAATTTTCTCTCTGAAAATTCTCTCTGAGCCGCCACCCTCTCTCTCTCTCTATTCCTTCACTGTTTCGAAATCTATAAGTGCTAGAGTAGTGCCCACACACATCAAGTAATACCTCAATCATAGTGAGGAAGGTTATGTAGAATTCAGAAACAACAAAGAAGGACTATCGGGCTTAGATCTTGATTATACTCTGCTACAGAAAGGAATCAAGGGTTAGAGATCTGAGTGGGAGGAGACATATATTCCGCTGCACCCAATGTAAGATTTCTGATACTCTTATGTGTTTAATTTTCTATCGTTTTAGAAGTTCATATTTAGGTTGTTAAATCAACATACTTGTGAGTATATCTAAGTTCCTGGTAAAATAACTTCCAACACTTCCACCATTGTTTCATAATTTATAAGTCAAATATGGTCGCCACCATTAGGGTGATCCATACCATATAAAACACTTACAAACTACTTATCTTTCGAGATTAAACGGTGCGAAATTGCTAATGAACGTTCCTCCATTAGGGAGGATTACTCACTAAAACAAACGCGATGTAAAACCAACAATGGAGATCGAATATCTTAATAATAAAGCTCATTATTTAAACAGAGTTGTATTTTCTTTAATTCTCTTTATTTAATCTATTTATTTTAAATATATATTTATTAATTAAAATTTCCAATTTAGAATGAAAAATTCTAAATATAAATTTTAATTTAATATTTATAAATTTTACTTAGATGGATATAAAAATAACATGAATTATTTCCATCTTAGTAATAATTTCCAATAAATATTTAGAAAAATATTCAATTTAAGTTGTTACAAAATTAATTTAAATTAATTTACAACTCAAATTTAATTTTCTATAAATATATATATTGCATTCCGAAAAATTAAAGTATTTAAGAATACAATTTTCGAAAATGCATGTTAAAATAAAAAATAAATCCTGGAAAAATTATTCTAATTTAATGTTGGCCCAAAATTAATTAATAAAATTAATTTACAAAAAAAAATATCCTATTTGATTAAATATATAAGAAAAATTTCAAATATTTAAGTATGATGATGAAAATCAACTTAAATATTAATTTTCTATTTAATTAAATACACTAGAAAAATACTTCAAGCAAAAAAATATCACCTATCTAGATTTTCCTTTGACTAATTAATTCAATTTCTAATAATATACTTTAATTCATTTATTTTAAATTAATCAATAAATGAAAAAAATCATTGATCTAAGTTTGTCCAAAAATTAATTAAAATAAATAATTAATTTACAACTTAATCTATTTTTAAGATAAAATTCGAAATTCCAGCATTTAAGAAAGGCAATTTCAAAATTTGATTAATAAAATAAAAAAAATATTTTGAAATTTATTTAAAATTAGTTGAAAAAAAAATAAATTTCAACTAAAAATAATTTTCTATTTAATTAAGTGTCATGAAAAAAGAAATATTTAAGTATCATGACGAAAATCAACTTTGATATTTAATTTTCAAATTAATTAAATGTATTAAATTCAAGAAATAAATAATTAAGTGTAGAGAAGGCTTAATTATTAATCTCTAGTTTAATACTTGGAAAAATATACTTAAAATAAATTGTACCAAAATTAATTATTAAAATAATTAATTTCACAATGTATAATATTTTCCTATTTAATATTAGAAACAATAAGTAGTCTAGAAATAACTATCTAGAAAATATCTTATTTGACTAAGTATCTTTTCCACAAAATTTGAAAATAATTTAAGTTGTATTAGAAAAAATCTAGAACTTAAATATTTTCAAATTTAAATTTAATTAAATATCAAAAATTAAGTGAAAAATTAAGTTGTAACCACTTAATTTGAAAATATTCCATTTTAAGTTAATATTCGAAAAGATATTAACTTAAAAAATATCTAAAATATTCTATTTTAAGTTAATATTCGAAAAGATATTAACTTAAAAAATATCTAAAGAATCTTAATAACCAATGCCTAAAATTCCTCAACTTAATTTTGAAATTTTAAATCCAAAAGATATTCAGATTTAAGTTGGTTAGTTGTAGATAACTAAATATCAACCTAAATAGGAATATTTAATGAAAAATTTAAATTAAGCTTCAGAAAGAATCTAGAAGGTTATGATTCTATATTTAATTAAATATAAGAAAACACATATAGTTTAGCTTAGAATATAAAATTCTTTAAAATATGGTTTTCTTAAATTAATTTCAAAATAAATGAAATTAATTATGTTGCTAATCAATTTTATTAGGTTAAACTAGTTTAATTAACCTAGTACAGTTATTCAAATCAGGCAAATGGGCCTTCACAATTGGGATGGTTCATGTGAGGGGGTGCTGGGTTCAGTATGTCGTACCCACTACTATGGCTCCCAACTCTCACACGAGGCCCAAAAGAGAGGAATTTAACCTTAAAATGAACAACTGTTATTAATTGAATAGACCCAAAAACTAAATGGGCCTAAATAAAATCTATCAAGAACTATGATATTTTATTTAGCAACAACAACCTATATGCATCTATAATTAAACACATAGGCTCACACAGGCACACAATTTGTATTGATCCTATCATGTTGCTAGGTCATACACAAATGAAAGAAGATTGTGAAAATATACCTGTTACAGATTATTTACTTAGTCAAGGGAGCCATGAGTTAAAATCGGATCATTGGATCTGTCAACAAGTTAACCATGGCTATTTGCAATCAAGCAATAATAGGTTTTAAAAACTTACAAACATGCTAAAACACATACTCCTGCAACAAGATTAGCTGGATAGTTGGATGTAGGATTTATTTAATTTTAAATAATTAAATTTTGAAAAAATAATTAATTAAATAAAAAAAAATTATTTTTGAAAATTTAAAAAAAAAAATTTTAAAATTTCGAAATTTTAAAAAAAAATATTTAAAATTAAACCTACAATTTTGAAAAATTAGGTTTCAACCAACCTAAATGTAACACCCTAACTAGCATAGGCGTATTACGTGATTTTAAACATACTGTGCAGCTCGTTGCTAATCAACGAGGTTTATGGAAAAACGTGATTAATTAAAATTTTTGCTTTTTAATTAAACTTGTAAAATATTTATACAAAATACTCGGGATCCCGATTACAAAACCATTTACAAAAGTTTACTGTCTATACAAAATAATTGTCGCCTAGCGACTAGTTACAAAAATAGCCTCGCTGTCCCGATGATCGTACGCTCCAGGCCTAACCGCCCCGACATGTACAATCTTCATAGGCTCGTTCAAGGTCCATCAGCCCTAGCCTTGCCTTTACCTACACATAAACATAGCACTGTGAGTCGACAGACTCTGTAAGAAAAGCATAATAATACTCATACATAAATCCCGGTCATGATCAGACGCCCATACCCCTGACCATAACCCTAACTGCCGTGTCCAACACGATACTGAGTCCCCCAAACTGCCGTGTCCAACACGGTACTGAGTTCTGAACGTTCATAGGGACGGTACTATTGACAAGTAACAGCCTAATCGGTCGAACCGATCATACTCCGGCTGCTGGTCATACTCCAGCTTGTACCGACGTGTTACAGTATCAGTCTAATCGGTCGAACCTGTTGGAAATTATTTTACCAGGATCTTAGATCTACTCACAAGTATGTTTATTAACATCCTAAATATGAACTTTCTAAAACGATAAAATAAACACATGTAAAGTTTAAGAAACCTTACATTGGGTGCAGCGGAATATAATGACTCCTTCCGTTCAGATATCTAGCCCTTGATTCCTTTCTGTAGCAGAGCATTATCAATATATGAACCTGAATCTCTTTCTCTGAATCTTTGATGCTGAAACTCCTTTTGCTGAATGTCTTTCTTCACGATCTTCCTCACTATGATTGAGGTATCACTTGCTGTGTGTGGGCACTACTCATACACTAAGGATTTCGAAATTCAAGAGGAAAAGAGAGAGAGTGGGTTCAGCCAAAGATAGGGAGAGAGAAGGCTCAGGTTTTTCTCTGAAGGAAAAATAGAAAATTTAAGTGTAATTTTCCTGAAGCCTTCACTATCTATTTATAGCATTCCACTAGGGTTAGGTTTGAATTATTTGGCATTAAAATAATGAAAATATCAGTTTAAATTTCCTACAAAAGTGGCAGGCCCTATACTAGTGGATTTGGGCCTCACTTTTTGCAATTTTGCAGTTTTATCTTTTCTGCATCTGATTTTCTCAAAAATGCCAATTTTCTAATTCAACCATTTAAATGTCAATTCTAACTATTTAATAACTATAAATAATTATTAAATAATATTGTCATTTATCATATTTATTAATTGAACCATACAAAGTATCATAATTAACAAATATGCCCCTAAAAACTCTTTCTTTACAATTTCGCCCTTTACTTAGTGAAAAATTCACAAATAGACATAGTCTAATTTGAGAATTATAATTGATTAATCAAAACCAATTACATGAGTCTTACAAGCAATATTATCTCAACTAGTGGGGGGACCATGGGTCTATATAACCGAGCTTCCAATAAGTAGATCAAGAATTTAGCACTAAAATTCACTAACATATTAATTCTTCGTTGAATCCACGCATAGAACTTAGAATTGCACTCTCAGTTATATAGAATGCTCTATATGTTCCACCATATAGACACATCATTAGTTATCCATTGTTATAATCCTAATGTGATCAATGATCCTCTATATGAATGATCTACACTGTAAAGGGATTAAATTACCGTTACACCCTACAATGTATTTATTCCTTAAAACACTTCCGTATAAATGATATTTCAGCTTATGTGAAATGAGTACTCCACCATTTATGTTCGTTTGGTCAAGCTCGAAGGAGATCATCCTTTGCTTACTATTCGCCAGATAGAAGCTATAGATTCCATGTTTATGATAGCGCTCCCACTCAATTGCACTACCGTGTTCCTAAAATGTACGTATCACCCTGACCTAAAGGTAGGCTTAACTAACAATTCAAGGAACACGAATAGCCTTTCAAGATTGAGCCTAATCATAACAGGATTAAGATCATTTGATCTAGGATCAACTAGGCGATATTGACTTGAATAGATTTTACGGTAAGTTTAATTAAATCTAAGTCAAAGTTCAATATCGGTCCCTTCCGATGCATACTCCATGCATCCAACCTGAGCTTTACTTTAACCAATGCTCTGGAAAGAACATAGCACTTCTCCAAATGCAAGTAAACTCTGTTGTAGATTATCATATCAGTAAAACCCTGTGTCTGATAAATCTAGGAAACTTGATTCACAGAGTCATGTTTACTTTCCAATGTGTTGACGGCACAATAAACAGGATCAAGCATGTGAAAAGGGTTTCAGATGAATTTATACATTATGTACATATAATCATGAAATAAATCATGTGAACCATGCAACATTAAATGTTATTTCTGATCTATATTAATAAGTAAATCTGATTATATTGAAATGAGTTTTATTTAGGGCATAAAACCCAACAAACTCCCACTTGCACTAATATAAAACAAAAAGTGTGTTTCAAATAATCTCAACACCTTGATATACAAATCAAGTGTAGTAGTAGTAAACTCCTCGTAATAGGATCTGAAAGGTTGAATTAACCACAACCTTTTCTCCACCATTACTCTTCCTTAATCACAAAATCATTGATAATGTGAAATTCCTCTCTATATGTCTACTCTCTTGGGATACTAGATTCTATATCTTTAGCAACTACTTTTAGTTAATCAGGAAATTAACACTAGTAGTTTAAGGCAATTTGGAATGATGCCAAAGATGTATAGAACTTTCCTTAGACTGAATAAGTACCTTTCCTGCAGCTTTAACATTCAGTCCCTCTCTGGTAGACCTAGAGACTTCAGATAGGTTTTTACACTTCTCCAAAATCACTATTCCACCCCCAGAGTAACCACCATCTTATCAGAAATATTTACTAGCACATAGGCAAATTTCGAAATCTGATGTGGTGTAGTCTAAGAGTTTTAAACACACTCTTATAGACTAACATATAGTTCCTCTTCTTAATCTTAGGATTTACTTAATTGTCTTCCAATGTTCTTCTCCTGGATTAATCTGATACCTACTCATTACTCCCACTCAACAGCAGGTGTCTGGTCTAAGGCATACAAAATCATATCTAAGACCTCTCACTGTTGATATAAGAAATTCTTTCATGGCTTTATCTTTTCTGGAATAGTTGAGACTTTTCCTTAGATAAATAAAATCCATGCCTAAGAAGTTGTGAAGCTTCTATAGATTGCCATTAGAAAGAAAATGCTTCAGCATCTTACTAAAGTAAGTTGCTTGCATTAGAGTAAGTACTTACCAGGTATACCACAAGCCATGGGTTTAGATAAACTCAAACCTATAATACTAGGAACAGAAAGTTCGTTAAGTCCATTGAATAGACTTATTAACTAAAATTTCCTTTTATGTCCTTGTAATAGAAAACTTTAGGTTATTCCATGTGACTGGATTAAACCATAGTTCTTTTGGCTTTCTTCTTAGTTTCTTATCTTGACAATCCATTACTTGTTTAAACTCACAATGGATTTTAATCACTAGTGTCTCCCAAGTCATAAGAAGGTGAGTTCCTAGAAACTCTCCCACTACGACAAGGTACCGTGAATTATGTCGAAGAAAACTAAATGGTATTGATCTCTTCGGTTGTGACAAGACAACAGAGGCAGTGGGATCATCATATGTTATATAAGATGATAGAACACTTTTGGAATCAAGAAAAATATCTCCTTTATTTGCTACTTGTTTTCAGGCTTAGTCATTATCTTAGAAAAGTAGTATTTGTTTGAACAAACACTTTCTTATCTATTGACAATGGGATGGTCCACCCCTAATCACTTAGAATAGCTAACAAACCATGGTTAACAGTTCTAGCTTTTCTTAAGATTTTGATTAGGTCATCCATGAATCTAGTAATGATTTACATTAAGTATACAATCATTACATCATTCTGAAATTGTATTACCATAGAAGGAATTAGGCAACGACTAGTAACTAATCATCAACATGCAACTCGAAATTTCTGGGGAGGTAAGTTTGGATATAATTCAAAAATCAATTTAATGATCTTTGAACTGCATATCTACTAACTATTTCTCCACCCCTATCAGTTCGCAAGATCTTTAACCACATACCTTAATGGTGTTTAACCATTGCTAGAAATTAATGAAATTTTTCAAACATTTCAAATTTCTTGCTAAAAGGTATAATCTAGAGTTATCGTTTTATGAATACAACGAAAAACTCATATCCACCCCTGAATGTACATCCATCTGCGAATGAGATGAACTAATTTCAGTGGATATAGGCATATTAACTCTTTGCAGAGATTGATCTTGTCAAAACCACTATGAACAAGATACAAATGTCATAGATTAAAAAAAATGGTAGTGTCTTTTGATGACATAGGTTTAGTTACATCAAAGAGTTCTTAGAATACTTCAAGTGGATCCTGGTCACAGAATACCTAACTCATATTCCATACAGTTTTAATCCATTAATAGAAGATGGATATTAAACACTTGAGAAAGTGTAACTGTATTGTATTCTGGAATTAGAAATATAAGAAAATTTCTATTTGGAATCTAAAATTAAAGTCAAAGACTTAAATTTATACCAAATATAATGAGTAATTCTATCTTGGACCAGCACTACTAATTCAAACTCTAAGTGAGATTTGCCCATACAAGTAGGAGATTTCTAAGATTGAGGATTTATATCAATTAGGAATAGAATTTCGGGATTATAATCATATGCGTCATTTAATTTTTTTTTAAGAGAAAATATAATGACATGAAATGATTTATAGACCATTCATCCAATGATATGTTTTGAAGCTAATTCGAAATGAATAAGCTAAGAGGAATTAGGATAATTTCGTTTATAAATAAGAATCCAACGATGCTTCGATTAGCGAAAGACAAAGTAATCTTATTTATGTAATCTTCTTGTTTCATATTGTAAAAATACTAGTCTAAGGTGTCATCAATTGATGAACAGTTAGATGTCGCATATACAATACTTATCTTTCGAGATCTTACACTATTATGTATGTCTAATGGTGAAAATCCATTAGGGATTTATCTCATTAGAAAAACAAACATGTTAGACCAACAATGAAGATTCGAAATTAAACTACAACTTAATAACAGAAAATAACATGGTTCAATATAAATTCATACACAATTCAGAAATTATAAACATATAGCAAGTAGGAATGACTAGTGAAAATACTAAAACATATAATCCTAAATAATTTCCAAGGTTTTCAACAAACTGATACAGTGTCCCGGTAGGCGAGAGTCAAAGCATCATTTATTGAATAGAGTTGTCAGCTCATCTAAAATAGAAACCATTCTAGCAACCTTTTATTCGATCAAAATAAGAATCCAACGTTGTCCCGGTAGGCGAGAGTCAAGGTTATTCTCATTTCATGAGCCTCTACCATTGTTTCATGTTTCATAAGTTTATCTCTAAGTAGTCACCGTAGGGGAGAGTCTAATAGAGACGAAAACTTACAAAACACTTATCAAATGAAATCTTACGGTGTTAAATGCGTTCAACGAATAACCATCCATAGGGGGACGAAGTCTAGCGTCTCGAGGTTATATTGAAAACATTTAACTTTTGTAAGACCAACAATGGAGATCGAATATCTTAATAATAATCAAGCTCATTATTTAAAGTGAGTTGTATTTTCTTTGATTCTCTTTATTTATTCTATTTATTTTAAATATATATTTATTTAATTAAAATTTCCAATTTAGAATGAAAAATTCCAAATATAAATTTTAATTTAATATTTATAAATTTTACTTAGATGGATATGAAAATAACATGAATTGTTTCCATCTTAGTAATAATTTCCAATAAATATTTAGAAAAATATTCAATTTAAGTTGTTACAAAATTAATTTAAATTAATTTACAACTCAAATTTAATTTTCTATAAATATATATTGCATTTCGAAAAATTAAAGTATATAAGAATACAGTTTTCGAAAAATGCATATTAAAATAAAAAATAAATCCTGGAAAAATTATTCTAATTTAGTGTTGGCCCAAAATTAATTAATAAAATTAATTTACAACAAAAAATATAATTTTCCTATTTAATTAAATATATAAGAAAAATTTCAAATATTTAAGTATGATGATGAAAATCAACTTAAATATTAATTTTCTATTTAATTAAATACACTAGAAAAATACTTCAAGCAAAAATATCATCTATCTAGATTTTCCTTTGACTAATTAATTCAATTTTTAATAATATACTTAAATTCAATTTATTTTAAATTAATCAATAAATGAAAAAATCATTGATTTAAGTTGATCCAAGAATTAATTAAAATAATTAATTTACAACTTAATCTATTTTTCAAGATAAAATTCGAAATTCTAGCATTTAAGAAATGCAATTTCGAAAATTGATTAATAAAATAAAGAAAAAATATATTTTGAAAATTATTTAAATTTAGTTGAAAAATTAAATTTCAACTAAAAATAATTTTCTATTTAATTAAATGTCATGAAAAAGAAATATTTAAGTATGATGATAAAAATCAACTTAGATATTTAATTTTCAAATTAATTAAATGTATTAAATTCAAGAAATAAATAATTAAGTGTAGAGAAGGCTTAATTATTAATTTCTAGTTTAATACTAGGAAAAATATACTTAAAATAAATTGTACCAAAATTAATTAAATAATTAATTTCACAATTTATAATATTTTCCTATTTAATATTAGAAATAATAAGTAGTCTAGAAATAACTATCTAAAAAATATCTTATTTGACTAAGTATCTTTTCCACAAAATTTGAAAAAATATCTAATTTAGGTTGTATTAGAAAAAATCTAGAACCTAAATATTTTTCAAATTTAAATTTAATTAAATATCAAAAATTAAGTTGTAACCACTTAATTTGAAAATATTCCATTTTAAGTTAATATTTGAAAAGATATTAACTTAAAAAATATCTAAAGAATCTTAATAACCAATGCCTAAAATTCCTCAACTTAATTTTGAAATTTGAAATTCAAAAGATATTCAGATTTAAGTTGGTTAGTTGAAGATAACTAAATATCAACTTAAATAGGAATATTTAATGAAAAATTTAAATTAAGTTCCAGAAAGAATCTAGATGGTTATAATTCTATATTTAATTAAATACAAGAAAATACATATAGTTTAGCTTAGAATATAAAATTCCTTAAACTATATTTTTCTTGAATTAATTTCAAAATAAATGAAATTAATTATGTTGCTAATCAATTTTATTAGGTTAAACTAGTTTAATTAAAATTAGGCAAATGGGCCTTCACAATTGGGGTGGTTTGTGTGAGGGGGTGCTGGGTTCAGTATGTCGTACCCACTTCTATGGCTCCCAACTCTCACACAAGGCCCAAAAGAGAGGAATTTAACCTTAATAAGAACAACTGTTATTAATTGAATAGGCCCAAAAACTAAATGGGCCTAAATAAATTCTATCAATAACTATGATAATTTATTTTAGCAACATTAACCTATATGCATCTATAATAAAATTAAACACATAGGCTCACACAGGCACACTTTGGATGGGTCCTATCATATTGCTAGGTCATACACAGATGAAAGAAGATTGTAAATTATACCTGTTACAAATTATTATCTTGACCAAGGGAGCCATCAGATCATTAGATCTGGCAAAAAGTAACCATGGCTATTTGCAATCAAGTAATAATAGGTTCTAAAAACTTACAAACAAGCTAAAACACATACTCGTGCAACAGGGTTAGCTGGATAGTTGGATGTAGGATTTATTTAATTTTAAATTAAATAATTAATTTCGAAATATTATTAAAAAAGATTTTCGAAAAAAAATTAAAAAAAAAATTAAAAAAAATTTCGAAAATTAATTAAATATTTAAATTTAAAATTAAACCTACAATTTTGAAAAATTAGGTTTGAACCAACCTAAATATCATTTCAAAATTTGCTAACTACTTTTAAATTTTAAATGTTATTTTATAAATAAAAATTAAATAAAAAATTAGAAAAGATAAATGAAATATCTTTTTCAAATTTTAAATGTAATTTAAATAAATAAAATAACAAAATTTTAAAAATTAGCAAAATATCTTACATCTATTTAAAATTACATGATTATAAATATCTTATTTTAAATTTAAATAAGGTCAAAATATCTAAAAAGATTTAAAAAAAATCTTAAAAGATAAGATATTATTAAAAAAATATCTTAAAAGATAAGATATTTTAAAATATCTTAAAAGATATTATAAATATCTTATAAAATCTGACCTTAAATTTAAAAAAAAAATATAATCAAATTTAAAAATAAGATATATTTTTAAGCAAAAAGATAAATACTAATTCTATTCAAATTCAAATTACACTAATATCTTGAATTAAATTAAAAAAAAAATTAAATTAATTCAAAATGATAATTAGAATTGAATTAGGAATAGTAATAGTATATATACAAAACCATACAAAAAATTGGAAGTTAATTCCATGAAAAAGTATGAAAAATTGAAGAAAAAAGAAAAAAATTCGAAACTGTACGGACAGTTCTGCGATCGCAGGAAAATATCAAGACAAAATTTCCGATTTTGTCAAATCTTCAAAAAATCATAACTAATTCAAATAAAATCCAAATTGAGTTCTGTAAAAGGCTAACTTGCTTAATTTTTTCCATAATATCCAATAAAAATAATTCCAGAAACGAAATCACAATTATTTTTCACGAAAATTTCACAAACATCAATCAATCATCAAATAACACTCAATACAACATGATACCATCCAAAGAACATACAGACAATCGTTTTAAAGTCCAAATTTCTTGCATGTAAATCAATTACCATGGCTCTGAGGCCAGTTGTTGGAAATTATTTTACCAGGATCTTAGATCTACTCACAAGTATGTTTATTAACATCCTAAATATGAACTTTCTAAAACGATAAAATAAACACATATAAAGTTTAAGAAACCTTACATTGGGTGCAGCGGAATATAATGACTCCTTCCGTTCAGATATCTAGCCCTTGATTCCTTTCTGTAGCAGAGCATTATCAATATCTGAACCTGAATCTCTTTCTCTGAATCTTTGATGCTGAAACTCCTTTTGCTGAATGTCTTTCTTCACGATCTTCCTCACTATGATTGAGGTATCACTTGTTGTGTGTGGGCACTACTCATACACTAAGGATTTCGAAATTCAAGAGGAAGAGAGAGAGAGTGGGTTCAGCCAAAGATAGGGAGAGAGAAGGCTCAGGTTTTTCTCTGAAGGAAAAATAGAAAATTTAAGTGTAATTTTCCTGAAGCCTTCACTATCTATTTATAGCATTCCACTAGGGTTAGGTTTGAATTATTTGGCACTAAAATAATGAAAATATCAGTTTAAATTTCCTACAAAAGTGGCAGGCCCTATACTAGTGGATTTGGGCCTCACTTTTTGCAATTTTGCAGTTTTATCTTTTCTGCATCTGATTTTCTCAAAAATACCAATTTTCTAATTCAACCATTTAAATGTCAATTCTAACTATTTAATAACTATAAATAATTATTAAATAATATTGTCATTTATCATATTGATTAATTGAACCATACAAAGTATCATAATTAACAAATATGCCCCTAAAAACTCTTTCTTTACAATTTCGCCCTTTACTTAGTGAAAAATTCACAAATAGACATAGTCTAATTTGAGAATTATAATTGATTAATTAAAACCAATTACATGAGTCTTACAAGCAATATTATCTCAACTAGTGGGGGGACCATGGGTCTATATAACCGAGCTTCCAATAAGTAGATCAAGAATTTAGCACTAAAATTCACTAACTTATTAATTCTTCGTTGAATCCACGCATAGAACTTAGAATTGCACTCTCAGTTATATAGAATGCTCTATATGTTCCACCATATAGACACATCATTAGTTATCCATTGTTATAATCCTAATGTGATCAATGATCCTCTATATGAATGATCTACACTGTAAAGGGATTAAATTACCGTTACACCCTACAATGTATTTATTCCTTAAAACACTTGACCCCGTATAAATGATATTTCAGCTTATGTGAAATGAGTACTCCACCATTTATGTTCGTTTGGTCAAGCTCGAAGGAGATCATCCTTTGCTTACTATTCGCCAGATAGAAGCTATAGATTCCATGTTTATGATAGCGCTCCCACTCAATTGCACTACCGTGTTCCTAAAATGTACGTATCACCCTGACCTAAAGGTAGGCTTAACTAACAATTCAAGGAACACGAATAGCCTTTCAAGATTGAGCCTAATCATAACGGGATTAAGATCATTTGATCTAGGATCAACTAGGCGATATTGACTTGAATAGATTTTACGGTAAGTTTAATTAAATCTAAGTCAAAGTTCAATATCGGTCCCTTCCGATGCATACTCCATGCATCCAACCTGAGCTTTACTTTAACCAATGCTCTGGAAAGAACATAGCACTTCTCCAAATGCAAGTAAACTCTGTTGTAGATTATCATATCAGTAAAACCCTGTGTCTGATAAATCTAGGAAACTTGATTCACATAGTCATGTTTACTTTCCAATGTGTTGACGGCACAATAAACAGGATCAAGCATGTGAAAAGGGTTTCAGATGAATTTATACATTATGTACATATAATCATGAAATAAATCATGTGAACCATGCAACATTAAATGTTATTTCTGATCTATATTAATAAGTAAATCTGATTATATTGAAATGAGTTTTATTTAGGGCATAAAACCCAACAGAACCGGTCATACTCCGGCTGCTGGTCATACTCCAGCCTGTACCGACGTGATACGTCAAATAGTACGGAACCACCATCCTAAGTATCAGCCTAATCGGTCGAACCGGTCATACTCCGGCTGCTGGTCATACTCCAGCCTGTACCGACGTGATACAGTGTCAGCCTAATCGGTCGAACCAGTCATAGTCCGGCTGCTGGTCATACTCCAGCCTGTACCGACGTGACACAGTCGGATGGTTCGAAGCCAACATACATATCTAATGTAATCTAACAGGCTTCCTACATGCACGCTAAACATGTAATCTACATATGCATACTGTTATACTAATCTTACCTGGATTCCGAATTCAGGTGTGCCGGTCAACCTGACTGGAACTATCTGCGCGGCGGATTACAGGCTCCTAAACCATAAAAATCATAACACTATAAGTGATACGCTAAATCACTTCCCGGGGACTTAAACTAGGAACTAAAAGTTTCCGTATCGATAAAAAACATGACAATATCCCAAATAACATAAAATCAAGGAAAACTAGGGTTTCTGAAATTTCCCCAACCGGTAGACCGGTTGCCCAACCGGAATTCCGGTTTTGGGAATTTTCGAAACCCATCCGGAATTCCGGATGCACAACTGGAATTCCGGTTCCTCGCAGGCAGAACTTCAAAAAATCATAACTCAACCAAATCAAATCCAATTAACCTCAAACCTTCCAGACCTGTTCTAAACATCCTATAGGACAATTCTAAAGCATCAACACATCCCAGAAAGCACAGAAATGAAAATCACCATGTGAGCTCCAAGCTTTGAGTTCAAACTCAAACTTGGCTAAAGCTCACTTACAAGCCTCAAAACTAGCTTAGGACTACATAAACAAGCATAAAAACACTGCAGAAAACTAACCCTAATTCATGCAAACACTACAGCTACCAAAACCTCAATTTTCACTTTGAAAACCATAGCTTTTTAACAAGAAACTAACCAACTAAAGCAAGAACAACTAGCATGCATTTCAACCTAACTAAACATACTTAAATCAACATTTTAAACATTGAAACAACAACAACAATTAGCAGCAGCAACATCATCAAAATCATCCATGCATTACTCATCTTTTTAATCAAAATTTCAAGAAAAACTTAAAAGGGAAGTTAGAGAAAACATACCAACAACAAGAGGTTAAAATCTATCCAAAAACCAGCTTGAAATCCAAGAGGAAATCCTCTTTTCCCTGCTGCTCAAATGGCCGAATAGAGAGAGGAAAAGAGAGAGCTTTTCTCTTTTAAAAATTTATAATTTTTTTCTAAGTTTTGAAAAATGAGAGAAATGCCACCTAACCCACCTATTTCAGCCAAAACTTAATAAAATAAAACACATATTACTCAATTATTAAGCCACAAAAAGACAAACTAACAATGGGGCAAAATGACCATTTTGCCCCTTCACACTAAAATCACATAAATAACACTAAAGGGGTATTTTGGGAAATTCTAAATTCCCGGCCATTCCCGACATTCCCAATGTCTAATAAACCGTCCCAAACTACTAACATACTAAGTTGTGATTTTACTGAGCCAAACACCGAGTTCCATGATACCGGGCACCGAAATGCAAAATTATGAAAACTACTAACTGACATAAAATGCATCTTAGAATTAAATAATAACAGTATAAATAATTATTTAAATAGCTATAAATAATTTTCATAATTAAACGTGATTAACTGCTAATTTCCAAATTAAACTAAGCGGTCTTTACACTAAATATCATTTCAAAATTTGCTAACTACTTTAAAAAATTTAATGTTATTTTATAAATAAAAATTAAATAAAAAATTAAAAAAGATAAATGAATATCTTTTTTAGATTTTAAATGTAATTTAAATAAATAAAATAACAAAATTACAAAGTTAGCAAAATATCTTACATCTATTTAAAATTACATGATTATAGTTATCTTATTTTAAATTTAAATAAGGTCAAATTATTAAAAAAAAAATTAATTTAAAAAAATTTAATATCTGACCTTAAATTTAAAAATAAGATAAGATTTAATCAAATTAAAAATAAGATAGATAATTAAGCAAAAAGATAGATATTTACTATTTTTAAATTCAAATTACACTAATATCATGAATTAAATTTAAAAAATATTAATTAATTGAATTATGATAATTAGAATTGAATTAGGAATAGTAAATGTATAAATACAGAACTACACAAAAAAATTGGAAGTTAAATCCATGAAAAAGCATGAAAAATCGAAGAAAAACGAAAAAAATGCGAGTTGTACGGACAGTATGCATTGCATACTGCCCATGGGCGCGCATGGGGGAGGCTGCATGATTTTCCGCGCGCGAGCGTGGTGCAGCAACACGCCCCGATATTTTCGAAACTTCAAAAAATCATAACTAATTCAAATTAAATCGAAATTGAGTTCTGTAAAAAGGTAAATTGCTTAATTTTTTCCATACTATCCAATAAAATAATTCTAGAAACAGATATTCAATTAATTTTCACGAAAATTCACAAACATCAATCAATCATCAAACAACACTCAATACAACATGATACCATCCAAAACATCAAACAATCGTTTTAAAGTCCAAATTTCTTGCAAGCAAATCAATTACCATGGCTCTGAGGCCAATTGTTAGAAATTATTTTACCAGGATCTTAGATCTACTCACAAGTATGTTGATTAACACCCTAAATATGAGCTTTCTAAGACGATGAAATAAACACATATAAAGTTTAAGAAACCTTACATTGGGTGCAGCGGAATATAATGACTCCTTCCGTTCAGATTTCTAGCCCTTGATTCCTTTCTGTAGCAGATCATTATCAATATCTGAACCTGGATCTCTTTCTCTGATTCTTTAGTGCTGAAACTCCTTCTTGCTGAAAGTCTTTCTTCACGATCTTCCTCACTATGATTGAGGTATCACTTGCTGTGTGTGGGCACTACTCTCACACTAAGAATTTCGAAATTGAAGAGGAAGAAGAAAGAGAAGGGTCGGCCAAAGATAGGGAGAGAGAAAGGCTCAGTTTTTTCTGAATTAGAAGTGTAATTTTCCTGAAGCCTTCACTATCTAGTTATAGCATTCCACTAGGGTTAGGTTTGAATTATTTGGCATTAAAATAATGAAAATATCAGTTTAAATTCCCTAAAAAAAGTTGTTGGCCCTATACAAGTGGATTTGGGCCTCACTTTTTGCAATTTTGCAGTTTTATCTTTTCTCCATCTGATTTTCTCAAAAACGCCAATTTTCTAATTCAACCATTTAAATGCCAATTCTGACTATTTAATAACTATAAATAATTATTAAATAATATTGTCATTTATCATATTTATTAATTGAACCATACAAAGTATCATAATTAACAAACATGCCCCTAAAACTCTTTC
This sequence comes from Cannabis sativa, assembly GCF_029168945.1. Taxonomy (NCBI): domain Eukaryota; kingdom Viridiplantae; phylum Streptophyta; class Magnoliopsida; order Rosales; family Cannabaceae; genus Cannabis; species Cannabis sativa. Next base: position 49,230,793 of record NC_083607.1, on the reverse strand, counting down.
TTTACAATTTCGCCCTTACTTAGTGAAAAATTCACAAATAGACATAGTCTAATTTGAGAATTATAATTGATTAATCAAAACCAATTATATGAATCTTACAAGCAATATTATCTCAACTAGTGCGGGGACCATGGGTCTATATAACCGAGCTTCCAATAAGTAGATCAAGAATTTATTACTAAATTCACTAACTTATTAATTCTTAGTTGAATCCACGCATAGAACTTAGAATTGCACTCTCAGTATATAGAATGCTCTATATGTTCCACCATATAGACACATCATTAGTTATCCATTGTTATACTCCTAATTTGATCAATGATCCTCTATATGAATGATCTACACTGTAAAGGGATTAGATTACCGTTACACCCTACAATGTATTTTATCCTTAAAACACTTAACCCCGTATAAATGATATTTCAGCTTATGTGAAATGAGATCTCCACCATTTATTTTTGTTTGGTCAAGCTCGAAGGAGATCATCCTTTACTTACTATTCGCCAGATAGAAGCTATAGATCCCATGTTTATGTTAGCGCTCCCACTCAATTGCACTACCGTGTTCCCAAAATGTACGTATCACCCTGACCTAAAAGTAGGCTTAACTATCAAATCAAAGAACACGAATAGCCTCTTCAGATTGAGCCTAATCATAACAGGATTAAGATCATTTGATCTAGGATCAACTAGGCGATATTGACTTGAATAGATTTTACGGTAAGTTTAATAAATCTAAGTCAAAGTTCAATATCGGTCCCTTCCGATGCATACTCCATGCATCCAACCTGAGCTTTACTTTAACCAATGCTCTGGAAAGAACATAGCACTTCTCCAAATGCAAGTAAACTCTGTTGTAGATTATCATATCAGTAAAACCCTGTGTCTGATAAATCTAGGAAACTTTATTCATATAGTCATGTTTACTTTCCAATGTGTTGACAGCACAATAAACAGGATCAAGTATGTGAAAAAGGGTTTCAGACGAATTCATACATTATGTACATATAATCATGAAATAAATCATGTGAACCATGCAACATTAAATGTTATTTCTGATCTATATTAATAAGTAAATCTGATTATATTGAAATGAGTTTTATTTAGGGCATAAAACCCAAAAGGGACACATATCCAATACCATGGCCAATTTGGAAGAAGGAGAGATCGACGTTCAAGCCTAGATAGCTACTCTTATATCTTAGATGAGGGAAACTAAGGAAAGCCTCAGAACGGTACAAGAAGAGAATAAAGCATTCGGGAAGAGAATGCTCTGCTGAAATCAAATGTGGAGATATTGGAGTCCGTTCAACGTAGTATGACGGAGTCTCAGTCAAGGTTTCGCATTCCAATTCCTTCCATGCAACCCCTTGATTCCACTCCGGCTACAAACGTAGGCCAACATCCAGCGGTCATAGGAACACCACAAAACCAAACAACACACCAGCATTCAACCACAACGACTATTGGATCAGATGGATCGGTACCAGGGGATCTACTCTAACACATGGACCCTCTTTGGTAAGTGACGAGACTATGACCGACGCCTAGGTCACATTAGTTCCAAACGAAAGCGTTCCCGCACCAAGCACTCAAGAAGGACAACTCAAGACCTCTGACCCAATCACTCCAAGTATTTTGATATCTAATGTTCCTATTGTTCTATCTACAGGTCAAGTCGTTGCAATGACACCTGAGGAGATGATCGAACAAATGGTAGCAAGGAAGCTTGAAGGCATGGAGGCTATGATTCACAGAATCCCATGAGTCCCTGCACCTATCAAAAAGAGCTTACCAAGTAGCTTCGCAGACTCTTCATTCGTGGATGCTATAGCTCTCGTGGAGATGCCGAAAAAGTTTGTCTTCCCGTCAATGAAGATGTATGACGAAACAACAGACCCTAACGATCACATAGCGAGTTACAAGCAAAGAATGTTCACAGTCGCCATCCCTCGTGAATTGCGAGAGGCTTGTATGTGTAAGGGGTTTGGTTCTAGTCTGGTAGGGCCAGCCCTCCAGTGGTACACAAATCTACCCAATAATTCTATTTCTTCATTTTCTCAATTAACTGACATATTTTTGGAGCAATTTTCTAGTAGCAGGAAATTGGATAAATTATCTGGCGATCTTTACAGGATCAAACAAAGGATGGGTGAATCACTGAGAGATTATGTTGCTAGGTTTCAACATAGAGAAAGTATCCATAACCTCATGCAATGTGGACATAGTGATCGCGACCTTCCGAAAAGGCCTAATGGTACATTCTGACCTTTACAAGGAATTAACAAAATATCCTTGCAGGACTATGGAAGAAGTACTAGCCAAAGCTTGGGCCCAAATCAAATGGGAGGAGGACGAGTCCAACAGGCATACTCCCGGATCTTACTCATACTAAAGAGAAAATAGGAGCACAAGGAGAGTGGAACGCAAGTAGAATATGCATCATGAGCCATACCCAACTTCCAGGAACAATAGGAAAGGAAAAGGACCCATGCGTAGGTTTCCTTCACCAAGACCAAGAGAATAAGAAAAGGCACCCATCCTATAATACAACCTAGTTGTAGAACCAGCAGAGATCGTGGCTATCATGAAAGGAATGGGGAACAAGGTCAAGTGGCCCGAAAAGACCAAAAAGCCAGCGGATCAGAGAGACAAAACTAAATGGTGTGAATTCCACGACGATCATGGTCACACAGCGGCGGAATGCATAGCTCTGCGTTTTGAAGTTGCTGGGCTCCTTTGATGGGGACATCTTAAAGAATTCTTATCTAACAAGGAGAAGAGTATCATAGCTGGAGGGGACATCAGGACTGTTACACCAGCATAACCTCCACTACACACTAGAACTTGTAGTGTAATATCTGGAGGGTCCGAAGTTAGCGGGGTGACGTATTCACCAGCTAAGAGGCATGCAATAGAAGTTGTAGGAACGGACAGAAGGCCACGGAAGCCAGCAATGAGTTGCACTAGACAAACCATAAGCTTCGTGGATGATGAAGCCTAAGATTTGCTCAATCCCCATCACGATGCTTTAGTCATTTCTTTGCTTATTTCAAATTGTTTAACTAAACGTATATTAATAGACAATGGAAGTTCTGCTAACATATTGTTTTGGCATGCTCTCAGGGGAATGGGGATTGATGAATCTGTTGGGATTTTATGCCCTAAATAAAACCCATTTCAATTTAATTTGATTTGTTATCAATAAAAGATTAGAAGTCATTTATGTTTACATGTAGTTTTCATGTTTATGGTTTAATATATACAAAATCTGTTAAGTCCAGAATATATAGTCATTTGCAATTACAGTGATGTCAACACAGTGGAATGTGATTGTGATTATATGCTTCAAAAGACAAAGTCCTAGTTTCATCAGTGCACTGGATTTACACTGATGTGATAATCAGCGATGAAGTGTACTTACACTTTGAATAAGTGTTATGTTCTTTCTAGAACATTGGCAAAGTATACTAGTTTCGAATGTATGGAGTATACATTGGAATGGGACCGATATTGATCTTGGTTAAGATATTATAATCTTACCGTTGTATCTTTCTGAGTCAATATCACTAGTTGATCTTAGATCAAAAGATCTTAATCCTGATATGCTTAGGTTCAATCTCAGGAGTGCTATTCATGTTCTTTGATTTGTTAGTTAAGCCTACTTTCTAGTCAGGGTGATACATACATTTTGGGAACATGATAGTATGATTGAGTGGGAGCGCTAAATATGGGTATGGAATCTATAGGTTCTATCAAGACATAGAAGTGAAATGATGATTTTCTTCGAGCTTGGCTTAATAGAGGTAAATGGAAGAGCTCTTATTTCAGTGATTATATTTCATTGAAATATCATTTACAGGAAGCTAAGAGTTTTAAAGATAAAATACATTGAGGAGTGACACGGTAAATTTATTCCTACTCGGTGTAAATCATCTATAGAGGATCTTTGATTATTGAGATTAGAACGATGGTTAAATGTTTATAGCGTATCTATATCATGGAACATATAGAGCATTCTATATGACTGAGAGTGCAATTCCAAGTTCTATGAGTGGATGCAACAAGGAATTAATAAGTTAGGGAATTTACTTGGTAAATTCTAGTTCGGCTTATTGGAAGCTCGGTTGTATAGGCCCATGGTCCCCATACTAGTTAAGACTATACTGCTTGTAAGACTCAAATAATTGATTTTAATTAATCAATTATAATTCTAAAATTAGACTATGTCTAGTTTATGAATTTTCACTAAGCAAGGGCTAATTTGTAAAGAAAAGAGATTCTAAGTTTTATTTATTAATTGAAAGACTTTATTATGTCTAATTAATAAATATATTAAATGGCAATTTATTTGATAATTAGTTTTGGCATTTAAATTGTTAGAATTGAAAAAGTGACATTTTTGAGAAAATAAGGGAAAATTATCAAAATTGGAAAATACCCAAGTGGGGCCCATTAACCATGGCCGGCCACTTAAAGGGATTTTCCACTTAATATTTTCATTATTTTAATGCCTAATAATTCCTAACCTAAAACCTAGTGGTTACCTATAAATAGATAGTGATGGCTCACACTTAAAATATGATAAAATTTCTTGCCTTCAGGAAAAATTAAGCTATCCTTTCTACACCTATAGCCGAACCACCTTTCCTCTCTTTTCTTCTTAAAATTTTCATTCCCTTGAGTGATAGAGTGAGTGCCCACACACGTCAGGTGGTATCTCAATCATAGTGTGGAAAACTGTGAAGAATTCAGAATCAAGAGAAGGACATTCAGGCTCAGACCTTAGTGATACTCTGCGACAGATAGGATACAAGGGTTATAGATTTGAGCGGAAGGAGACATAATATTCTGCTGCACCCAATGTAAGGTTTTCTGAAACTTTATATGTGTTTACTTTCATTGTTTTAGAAATTCATATTTAGGATGTTAAACAACATACATGGTAGTAAATCTAGATCCTTGTAAAACATATTCCAACAACTGGCCTCAGAACCATGGTAATGATTTACTTTCATGAAATATAAATTAAAATGATGTTTTGTGATGATTTGGATGGTTTCATGATGGTTTATGTGCTTATTTGATGATAATTTAGAAATCGCAATGTATGTTATAGAAATATTTTTTATTTCGATCTGAAATTATTTTTACTGGAAAGTAGACAAAAAATTAATAAATTTAGGCTTTTACAGAACCTAATTTAGATTTTTTATGAATTAGTTATGATTTCTTGAATTTGAACAAAAATATCGGGTTTTGAATGCACACGCGCGCGCATGGGGACACTGTGTGGCTCGCTCGGACAAAAGTCCTTCAGACAGAGGCATTGTCCGAAGCTTGCCCCTGTCACGCCCTTTTTTCTCCGCCACAGAGGCTGCACGCAGCCTCGTTCCTCGGCCAGACAACACCTTCCGCGCGCGCAGGGATATGCAATGCATACCCCTGTGCCTCAAACTTGTTTTCTTCATATCTTTTGATTCAAAAATTGTTTTTCGTTGAAACAAAAGCCAATTTTTGGTAGAATTTTGTGTAGAATCTAAATTTTCAATTAAAAATCTAATTGTCAGAATAAAATTAATTTTTAATTAATTAAAATTAGTTTTAGATATTAGTAGGCTTTGAATTTTGAAAATTTGATTTCTCACAAAAATAGCCTTGTGGTTAATTTTGAAATTCTAGATTATTTATTTATTTTAATTATAAGATCAGATATTACATTTTTTTTTATTAAATTATGAATGATCTTAATTTGGTATTAAAATATTATCTTTTTAAATAATCTTGTTCAAATTTCAAAATTTGCTAACCATATCATATCTTTTTTTGCAAATTTGTTATTTTTGAAATATATTTTATTAATTAAGCCTCCAGGTTCACCTTGTACAATGATCGATTATACAAGAGATCATTCTCGGGGCCCCTCCTCAGATGTCTAAGTCCATCCGAAGTGAAGTACATACTGACAGAACTACACGAAGGTGAATGTGGAAACCACTCGGGACCAAAAAGCCTATGCAACAAGGCTCTTACAATCGGATACCACTGGCCGACAATGCGAAAAGATTCGAATAATTTTGTCAGAAGATGTGAAAAATCCCAGAGGTTCTCTCAAGTATCACACATGCCACATGAAAAGCTCCATTCAACATTAATTCCTTGGCTTTTCATGAAATGGGGAATGGACATCGTCGGGAAGATGCTTCCAACTCCAAGACTGAGAGTTTTCATGTTGGCAGTAACCGACTACTTCACCAAATGGGTAGAAGCAGAAGCCTACGCACAAGTCAGGGATCGAGAAGTCAAAAGCTTTATTTGGAAGAACGTCATATGCAGATTTGGTGTGCCAAAAGAAATAGTGACTGACAACGGCTCACAATTCATAAGCTTAGACTTTCAAAACTTTTGTAATAAATGGGGAATACAACTCTCATTCTCAACGCCTAGATATCCGCAATTGAATGGAAAAATTATATTAATTATATTAATATCTTATTTCACATTTGTTACATGGACAATGTTTGTTTAATTTTATATTGTTTATTCAAAAAAATTTTAACAAACCTATTATTTATTTGATCTAAATTGCTATGATTAACTTGTTGACAGATCCAATGATCTGATTTTAATCATAGTCCAATTGTCAATAGATCTTATAAATAATTTGTAACAGGTAAATTTTGTACTTCTTTCATCTGTGTAAATCTAGTAACATGGTAAGGCCCATCCAAATCATTTGACTTGTGTGAGCCTATATGTTTGCTATTGGGCTTAGATGCATATAGGAAGCCCATTTAAGTTTTACTAAGTAAATGGACTAGGTTGCTAAAATAAAATTTGACATAAGTAATTTATTTAGGCCAATTTAGATTTGGGCTTATTCAATGAATAACAATTGTTTATTTAAAGGTTAAATTCCTCTCTTTTTGGCCTTGTGTGAGAGTTGGGGACCAATAGAAGTGGGTACGACATACTGAACCCAGCTCCCCCTCACATGAACTACCCCAATTGTGAAGGCCCATATGCCTTATTTAAATAATTGTATTAGGTTAATTATATTAGTCTAACCTAATTAAAATTGAATTAGCAACGTAATTAATTTTTAAAATATATGAAATTTATTTTTCATTTAATATTTTAAAGTTAATTTTAGAAAAACACTTAGGTGTCGTTTGGTAACATTTTTGTTTTCTAATTTTTTAATCACAAAATGAAAGTAAAATTTTTGTTTTTAAAAATTTTGCTTTTGAAAAACAAAAATGCGTTCTGTAACCATTTTTGTTTTTTAATTTTAAAAACAGAAAACACAAGTGTGTTCTGTAAAGTTCATTTTCATTTTTATTTTTTGATTTTATTTACGTCGGGTCTAGGTTCGGGGTCGGATTCGGGTTCAAGTCAGAGGCTGGGTTCAGCGCCAAGACCGTGGGGGGATTTGGGTCCAGGTCATGATCGAAGTCCAAGATATTGATTAAGAAAAAAAAGTGTTTAAAAAAATATTGAAAGTGGTTTTTTTTTTGTTTTTAAAATTTTGATTCTCAATTAAAAAATTAAAAAGTAAAAACAGTTTTATAGAACATGTTTTTGAAAAATATTTTCACTTTTTCAATTTTAAAAACAGAAAACTGATTAAAAAAGTGTTACCAAACGGGACCTTAGTTAATGATATATATTCTAGATAGTTATTTCTAGTACTAATTATTTTCTAATATTTAATTAGGAAAATATCATAGATTGTGAATTAATTGTTTAATAATTAATTTTGGTACAATCTAAGTTAAGTATATTTTCCTAGTATTAAACTAAAATTAATAATTAAGTTTCCTCTATACTTAATTATTTATTTCTTAAATTTAATACATTTAATTAAATTGAAAATTTAAAATATCTAAATTGATTTTCATCATGATACTTATATATTAATATTTTCATGTTGTTTAATTAAATTGAAAATTATTTTAAATTTGAAATCTTATTTCAGAATAACTTAAATTTGAAATATTTTCAAAATATATTTTATTTTATTTTATTAATCTTTTTCCCACAATTTCGAAATTGCATTTCTTAAAAGCAGAAATTTCGAATTTTATTTGAAAAATAGATTAAAGTTGAAAATTATTTATTTTAATTTTGGACCAACTTAAATCAATAATTTTTTCATTTAATGATTAATTAAAATAAATGAACTAAAATATGTTATAATTAGAAAAAGAATTAATTAGTCAATGAAAGTCTAGATAGTTATTATCTGTTTTGCTTGAAGTATTTTTCTAGTGTATTTAATTAAATAGAAAATTAATATTTAAGTTGATATTCATCATGATACTTAAATATTTGAAATTTTTCTTAAATATTTAATTAAATAGAAAAATTATATTTTTGTTGTAAATTAATTTTATTAATTAATTTTGGGCCAACATAAAATTAGAATAATTTTTTCCAGGATTTATTTTTATTTTATTTTAACTAGCATTTTCGAAAATTGTTTTCTTATATATACTTCAATTTTTCGAAATGCAATATATATTTATAGAAAATTAAATTTAAGTTGTAAATTAATTTAAATTAATTTTGAAACAACTTAAATTGAATAATTTTCTAAATATTTATTGGAAATTATCACTAAGATGGAAATAATTCACGTTATTTTCATATCCATCTAAGTATAATTTATAAATATTAAATTAAAATTTATATTTAGAATTTTTCATTCTAAATTGGAAATTTTAATTAAATAAATATATATTTAAAATAAATTGATTTAAATAAATATTAGAAGAAAATACACTTTAAATAATGAGCTTTATTATTAGAACGTTCGATCTCCATTGTTGGTTCTACATAGTTCTTGTTTTAGTGAGTAATCCTCCCTAATGGAGGAACGTTCATTAGCAATTTAACGCCGTAGAATCTCAAAAGATAATATTATTTGTAAGTGTTTTCTATAGTATTGATCACCCTAATGGTGGCGGCTGTATTTGACTTACAAAAGTATGAAACAATGGTGAAAGCTCATAAGATAGAATAGCCTTGACTCTCGCCTAAATGGGACAACGCTGGATTCCAATCTTGATCGAATAAAAGGTTGCTAGAATGTTTATCATTTTAGATGAGCTGACAACTCTATTCAATGGATGGTATCACTGACTCTCGCCTAAACGGGACACTGATATCAGTTTGTTGAAGACCTTGGAAATTATTTAGGATTGTATGTTTTAGTATTTTCACTTGTCATTCCTACTTGCTATATGTTTAATAATTTTTGAATTGTGTATGAATTTATATTGAACCATGTTATTTTCTGTTATTAAATTGTAGTTTAATTTCGAATCTTCATTGTTGGTCTAACTTGGTTTGTTGTTCTAATGAGATAAATCCCTAATGGATTGTCAACATTAGACAAACATAATAGTGTTAGATCTCGAAAGATAAATATTTTAAATGCAACATCTAGCTGTTCATCAATTGATGACACCTTAGACTAGTATTTACAATATGAAACAATAAGACTGTATAAATAAGATTACTTTGACTCTCGCTAATCGAAGCATCGTTGGATTCTTATTTAAAAACAAAATTATCCTAATTCCTCTTAGCTTATTCATTTCGAATTAGCTCAATAACATATCATTGGATGAATGGTCTATAAATCATTTCATGTCATTCTATATTTTCTCTTAAGAAATTAAATGACACATATGATTATATTCCCGAAATTCTATCCCAAAATGATATAAATCCTCAATCTTAGAAATTTCCTACTTGTATGGGCAAATCAAACTTAGAGTTAAATTAGTAGTGGTGGTCCAAGAAAAAATTACTCATTATACAGTTACACTTTCACAAGTGTTTAATAACCATTTTCTATCAGTGGATTCAAACTGTATGTTAGTATGGGATATGAGTTTAGTATTCTGTGACCAGGATCCACTTGCGCTATTCTAAGAACTCTTTAATGTAACTAAAACAGAGTCCTCAAAAGACACAACCATATTTTATAAATCTATGGCATTTGTATCTTGTCCATAGTGGTTTTGACAAGATCAAATCTCTGCAAAGAGTTAATATGCCTATATCCACTGAAAGTAAGTTCATCTCATTCGCAGATGGATGTACATTCAGGGGTGGATATGAGTTTATCGTTATAAAACGATCACTCTAGATTTTACCTTATGCAAAAGAAATTTGAAATGTTTGAAAAATTTCGTGAATTTCTAGCAATGGTGAAAACCATTAAGGTAAGTGGTTAAAGATCTTGTGAACTGATAGGGGTGGGGAAATAGTTAGTAGATATGCAGTTCAAAGATCATTAAGTTGATTTTGAATTATATCCAAACTTACCTCCCCAGAAATTCGAGTTGCATATTGATGATTAGTTACTAGTCGTTGCCTAAGTCCTTCTATGGTAATACAATTTCAAAATGATGCAATGGTTGTATACTTAATGTAAACCATTACTAGATTCATGGATGACCTAATCGAAATCTCAAGAAAAGCTAGAACTGTTAACCATGGTTTGCATGTTTGTTAGCTATTCTAAGTGATTGGGGGTGGAACATCCCATAGTCAATAGATAAGAAAGTGTTTGTTTAAACAAATACTAATTTTCTAAGAAAATGACTAAGTCTGAAAATAAAGTAGCAAATAAAGGAGATAATTTTTTTCTTGATTCCAAAAGTGTTCTATCATCTTTACATGATGATCCCACTGCCTCTGTTGTCTTGACACAATCGAAGAGGTAATACCATTTAGTTTTCTTAGACATAATTCATGGTACCTTGTCGTAGTGGGAGGGTTTCTAGGAACTCACCTTCTTATGATTTGGAAGACACTAGTGATTAAAATCCATTGTGAGTTTAAACAAGTAATGGATTGTCAAGATAAGAAACTAAGAAGAAAAGCCAAGAGAACTATGGTTTGATCCATTCACATGGAGTAACCTAAAGTTTTCTATTACAAGGACATAAAAGGAAATTTTCGTTAATAAGTCTATTCAATGGACTTAACAAAACTTCTTGTTCCTAGTATTATAGGTTTGAGTTTATCTAAACCGATGGCTTGTGGTACACCTGGTAATTACTTACTCTAATCCAAGCAACTTACTTTAGTAAGATGATGAAGCATTTTCTTTTTTATATGGCGATCTATAAAAGCTTCACAACTTCTAGACATAGATTTTATTTATCCAAGGAAAAGTCTCAACTATTCCAGAAAAGGTAAAGCCATGAAAGGATTTCTTGAATCAACAGTGAGAGGTCTCAGATATGCTTTAGTATGCCTTAGACCAGACACCTACTGTTGAGTGGGAGTAATGAGTAGGTATTAGATTAATCCAGGAAAGGAACATTGGAAGACAATCAAGTAAATCTTAAGATTAAGAAGAGGAACTATATGTTAGTCGATAAGGGTGTGTTTAAAACTCTTAGACTACACAACATCAGATTTCAAGACTTTCCTTTGTGCTAGAAAATCTGCTGATAAGATGGTGATTACTCTGGGGTGGAGTAGTGATTTCGGAGAAGTGTAAAAACCTATCTGAAGTCTCTTAGTCTACCAGAGAGAGACTGAATGTTAAAGTTGCAGGAAAGGTACTTATTCAGTCTAAGGAAAGTTCTATACATTTGCGGCACCGTTCCAACCTGTCTTAACTACTAGTGTTATTTCCTGATTAACCAAAAAGTAGTTGCCAAAAGTATAGAATCCAGTATCCCAAGATAGTAGACATATAGAGAGGAATTTCACAATATCAAGGATTTTGTGATTAAGGAAGAGTAATGGTGGAGAAAAGGTTGTGGTTAATTCAACCTGTCAGATCCTATTACGAGGAGTATACTACTACTACACTTGATTTGTATATCAAGGTGTTGAGATTATTTCAAATGCACATTTTGTTTTATATTAGTGCAAGTGGGACTTTGTTGGGTTTTGTGCCCTAAATAAAACCCATTTCAATATTATCAGATTTACTTATTAATAAAGATAAGAACATTTTATGTTGCATGGTTCACATGATTTATTTCATGATTATATATATAATGTATGAATTCTATTTAAGTCCAGAACTTATGAATTTGTTAATGATTATAGTGTTGTCAGCACTGTGGAATATAATCTTAATTATATGTTCGAAAGTTTATTCCCTGATTGTCAGTTCACTGGATTTAGACTGGCATGATATAATCAACGATAGGTATTCTTACACCTTGGATAAGTGTTATGCCCTTTCCAGGGCATTGGCAAAGTTTACCAGTATCGGATGTATGGAGTATACATCGGAAGGGACCGATATTGAACTTTGATTAGATTTGTTAAAAGTTACCGTAATATCTATTCAATTCAGTATCACCTGTTGATCCTAGATCAAATGATCTTAATCCTGATATGGTTAGGTTCGATCTCAAGAGTATTATACATGTTCTTTGATTTGTTAGTTAAGCCTACTTTTGGGTCAGGGTGATACGTACATTTTGGGAACATGATAGTATAATTGAGTGGGAGCGCTAACATAAATATGAAGTCTATAACTTTATAGGAATTTAGAAGTGAAACGATAATATCCTTCGACCTTGGCTAAACAGAGATAAATGGTGGAGATCTCATTTCACTTCGCTGAAATATCATTTATACGGAGCTAAGTGTTTTAAGGATAAAATACATTGAAGGTGTAATGGTAATTTAGTTCCTATTCAATGTAGATCATCTATTAGAGGGTCATTGATCAAATTAGGATTATAACAATGGATAACTAATAGTGTATCTATATCGTGGAACATATAGAGCGTTCTATATGACTGAGAGTGCAATTCCAAGTTCTAAGTGTGGATTCAATAAGGAATTAATAAGTTAGGGAATTTACTTGGTAAATTCGGTTCGACTTATTGGAAGCTCGGTTATATAGGCCCATGGTCCCTATACTAGTTGAGACCATACTGCTTGTAAGACTCAGTTAATTGATTTTAATTAATCAATTATAATTCTAAAGTTAGACTATGTCTACTTTATGAATTTTCACTAAGCAAGGGCAAAATTGTAAAGAAAAGAGATTCTTGGTTTATTTATTAATTAAGAGACTTTATATGTCTAAATTAATAAGTATATTAAATGACAATATTATTTAATAATTAATTTTTAGTTATTAAATAACTAGAATTGGCATTTAAATGGTTAAATTGGAAATTTGGCATTTTTGAGAAAATTGGATTGAAAAATGACAAAATAGGAAAGTTGCAAAGTGAGGCCCATTTCCCTTATATGGCCGGCCACTATGCAAAGGGTTTACCATTTATATTTTTCATTATTTTAATGCCATACAATTCTAACCTAAACCTAGATGGCATTCTATAAATAGAAAGTGTTGGCTTCAGGAAACTATGACTTGCATATTGTTCCTTTCAGAGAAAAGCCATAGCCGCCCCTCTCTTCTTCTTCTTCTCTTGAATTTCGAAATACCTTGAGTGATAGAGTAGTGCCCACACACATCAAGTGGTATGTCAATCATAGTGTGTAAGACTGTGACGAATCCAAACAACAAGAAGGACAACCAGCATCAAAGGAAGGAGAGAAAGAGATCCAGGTTCAGATCTTGATTATGCTCTGCTACAGAAAGGAATCAAGGGCTAGAGATCTTAATGGAAGGAGTCATTATATTCCGCTACACCCAATGTAAGGTTTACTAAACTTTATATGTGTTTATTTCATTGTTTTAGAATTCATATTAGGTTGTTAATAAAACATACATGGTAGTAAATCTAGATCCTGGTAAAATATTTCCAACATGGACAAGCATAATCAACAAACAAGACAATGGTGGCATCTTTAAAGAAAAGTCTAGACAAGGCCAAAGGTAGATGGGCAGATGAACTCCCAGGGGTGTTATGGGCATATAGGACGACGACAAAGACTTCCATCGGGGAAACACATTTCTCCTTAACTTATGGAATAGAAGCAGTCATTCTCGTGGAGGCAGGGCTCCCAACCACAAGATTTGAACATACAATAGATGCTGAAAACTGGTAGAATATGGCTCAGACACTTGATACATTAGATGAACAAAGAGAACAAGCATTGATAAGGGTCGCATCGTATCAACATAAAGTAGCGCAACATTTTAACAAGAACATCAGAGTTCGTTAGTACAACGTTGGAGATTGGGTTCTAAGGAAAGTTTTCCAATATATGAGAGAAGCAAGAACTAGAAAATTAGGTCCGAAATGGGAAGGAACTTACAATATCTCAAGGATAGTCGGACAAGGAGCCTACAAACTCTAAGCATCAGATGGACGTGATAGAAGCAACAGTTGCAACGCTGTTCACCTAAGACAGTATCATTTCTAAACTTTCAAATTTATTTTCAATTTAAGCTTTAATTTTTATCATATTCTTTTCACCTTACTGACTTAAGCATCAGAGGGTCGACGGTAAAGTCGTCGACCACACCCCCTGAGATTTTAGGATCCAACTACAAACGTTACGAGACCTTGGTAATTGACTGTCAGGTAAAAAAGTTTCAATCAATTGAATTTTACAATAAGATCCCAATACTAACTTAAGCATCGACAATGATCCAGATACGACAAAAATCCAAGCATCGACATAGTACCATGCCCATACTTGGATTGGGGAATAAGATATGAGCATTTGAACAATATGAAGGAGTAATCGCACAACAATCTGAGGTTAGACAACTTTTATAATATTAACATTTAGCACTTATTTAGTACAATATAATCTTTATTTTTCAAATGCGTTATTTTGTAAGTTCTTCATATATAGTCAAATGGTACACCCTAAAATAACTTTAGGTGCGTAATCAATATCTATTACACCTTCAAGAATCCTCATTTTTTCCAAAGTTTAACCCTTTCAAGTCTAAGACGGATAAGAAGTCCTAGAGTGGCACTCTCTGCTACGTGACATCTCTAGGACGGATCTTTAAATACTATGAAGGATGATTGAATTCCATTACGGATGGAGAGTCCTAGAGTGGCACCCTTTGCTATGTGACATCTCTAGGACGAATACTTAAATCCTATGAAAGATGCTCGAATTCTTTTACGGATGGAATGTCCTAGAGTGGCACTCTTTGTTACGTGACAATACTTAAGTCATATCAAGGATGCTTGAATTCCATTACAGATGGAGAGTCCTAGAGTGGCACTCTTTGCTACGTGACATCTCTAGGACGGATACTTAAATCATATCAAGGATGCTTGAATTCCATTACAAATGGAGAGTCCTAGAGTGGCACTCTTTGCTACGTGACATCTCTAGGACGACTACTTAAATCCTATGAATAATGCTTGAATTCTATTACGGATAGAGAGTCCTAGAGTGGCACTCTTTGCTACGTGACATCTCTAGGACGGATCTTTAAATACTATGAAGGATGATTGAATTCCATTACGAATGGAGAGTCCTAGAGTGGCACTCTTTGCTATGTGACATCTCTAGGACGAATACTTAAATCCTATGAAGGATGCTCGAATTCTTTTACGGATGGAATGTCCTAGAGTGGCACTCTTTGCTACGTGACAATACTTAAGCCATATCAAGGATGATTGAATTCCATTACAGAAGGAGAGTCGTAGAGTGGCACTCTTTGCTACGTGACATCTCTAGGACAGATACTTAAATCATATAAAGGATGCTTGAATTCCATTACAAATGGAGAGTCCTAGAGTGGCACTCTTTGCTACGTGACATCTCTAGGACGACTACTTAAATCCTATGAAGAATGCTTGAATTCTATTACGGATAGAGAGTCCTAGAGTGGCACTCTTTGCTACGTGACATCTCTAGGAAGGATCTTTAAATACTATGAAGGATGCTTGAATGCTTTTACGGATGAAAAGTCCTAGAGTGGCACTCTTTGCTATGTGACATCTCTAGGACAGATACTTAAAACCTATGAAGGATGCTTAAATTCCATTACGGATGGAGAGTCCTAGAGTGGCATTCTTTGCTACGTGACATTTCTAGGACGAATACTTAAATCTTATGAAGGATGCTTGAATTCCTTTATGGATGGAAAGTCATAGAGTGGCACTCTTTGCTACGTCACATCTCTAGGACGGATACTGAAATCCTATGAAGGATGCTTGAATTCCTTTACGGATGGAAAGTCCTAGAGTGGCACTCTTTGCTACATAATATCTCTAGGATGGATACTTAAATCCTATGAAGGATGCTTAAATTCCATTACGGATGGAGATTCCTAGAGTGGCACTCTTTGCTACCTGACAATTCTAGGATGGATATAAGAATCCTAACTAGTACATGATGCTACATGACTACCTTATAGATACAAAAGTAAAATGAAAACCAAAAAAAAAATAAATCAAATCAAATCCTCCATTTGAATAAAACATCCCATCTAAAAAATTCAGTGAATGATACTCATAATCCTACATCAAGAAACAACGATACACAAGCTCAACATATAGAACAAAGTTGTGCATCAAAGAGGTCTAATACACATCAAGAAAGCTCAATACATAGAGCAAAGTCCTACATCGAGAAAGCTCAATCCACAGAGCATAAACCCACATCAAAAGAGCTTGACATAGAGCATTACACATCAAATACAAGTCCAAAAAAGGACAAGGTTCCCATCTTAAATAAGACAAGACATCGCTCAAATAAAATTAACATACAACAAGTAGAAATAACATACTAATGAGCCGCCTCAGAATCAACTGTGACTTCAATGGTACCTTTGTCGAACTCGACAACCTGATTGCCATCTTCTTCAGCCTCAGGAACACCAGTGTCAAACTCAGAAGCAGTAGATTCCTCGTCACCAGAGGCAACTGAATCAGGAAACATTTTCCTATAAACTTCTAACTCCTCATCTACCTTCCACGTAGCAGGCCTACCTTTTTTGAAATAGGTGAACAATTGCAGGCGAGCTTTATACATAGCTTTAAATGCAATGTCATCCAGCTGATTTCTCCTTTTCATTTACAAGCTCTTTATCAGTCTCTTCAATCTTCTTCTGTAAAGTGTAAAGCTTTTCAATGACCTTCTTGTTTTCTTCCTGAATAACTTTGTTAGATTTCTTAAGGACAATGTTCTCCTTGTCGAGTTGTTTGCGATCTCGACAAATAAAAATCGCATTAGAAAGAGCCTATCAAGAACAAACAAACATCAGAACAAATAAAAACCTCAATAAGAAAGAAGCTTTGAAAAGATACTTACTCAAAATATTGAAGAGACCAAGTCATAAGAAGAAGCAGCGCGTCCAAGCTCATGTAAACGCCTCTCATCTAGAGGACTCAAGAGAGCCTCAACATGTCCTTCAATCGTAGACACATTCGAGTGCACACAAACATTTCTTGGAATAATAGTGCCCTCTTCGTCGTCGCTCACCAAGTCCACTCTACATCTCGTATTTAGATCTTCCCTGGCATTAGTTTTTGAAGTGACAACATCCTTCAGAGACGCAAAAGCGCCTGAAGGTCTCGTAATTGATGATTGCCCCTTGGAACCAATTTTTTGAGTCGTAGCCTTCTTGGCTCTTGCCAAAATATTGGAAGAGGACGACATTATGAAAGACATCCTCTTAGTGTACTGGTCTGCTACAATCAGTTCTTCCTCTGTTAAATGAGTAAGAATAGAAAACTTTGCACCAGTCAACTCTAAAGCTCGCTTAAATAAGAAAATAGAAATTCAACCACTCGGTCGAATAAGGAAATTACCTTCTGTCCGCCCCTCGACTTTGCTCCAAAGAAAACTTGAAGCCAAATCCTTCTCATTTAACAATTTTTTCCACCACCTATCTGTTGGGTTTTATGCCCTAAATAAAACTCCATTTCAATGTAATCTATTTTATTCAACATCAATAAAGAAACAGAAGTATTTTTCATTCATTTGTGTATGTTTTGGTTCACCTTATCAATTGCTTGTCTATTTGATTTATAAATTCATCTGAAACCCTTTTCACATACTTGATCCTGTTTATTGTGTTGTCAACACTTTGGAAAGTAAACATGACTGTGTGAATAAAGTTTCCTAGATTTATCAGACACAGGGTTTTACTAATATGATAATCTACAACAAGGGTTTACTTGCATTTGGAGAGTAAAGCTCAGGTTGGATGCATGGAGTATGCATCGGAAGGGACCGATATTGAACTTTGACTTAGATTTATTAAACTTACCGTAAAATCTATTCAAGTCAATATCGCCTAGTTGATCCTAGATCAAATGATCTTAATCCTGTTATGATTAGGCTCAATCTCAGGAGGCTATTCGTGTTCTTTGATTTGTTAGTTAAGCCTACCTTTAGGTCAGGGTGATACGTACTTTTTGGGAACACGGTACGCAATTGAGTGGGAGCGCTAACATAAACATGGAATCTATAGCTTCTATCTGGCAAATAGTAAGCAAAGGATGATCTCCTTCGAGCTTGACCAAACGAAAATAAATGGTGGAGTACTCATTTCACATAAGCTGAAATATCATTTATACGGGGTCAAGTGTTTTAAGGATAAAATACATAGTAGGGTGTAACGGTAATCTAGTTCCTTTATAGTGTAGATCATTCATATAGAGGATCATTGATCAAATTAGGATTATAACAATGGATAACTAATGATGTGTCTATATGGTGGAACATATAGAGCATTCTATATACTGAGAGTGCAATTCTAAGTTCTATGCGTGGATTCAACGAAGAATTAATAAGTCAGTGAATTTAGGTAATAAATTCTTGATCTGCTTATTGGAAGCTCGGTTATATAGACCGATGGTCCCCCCACTAGTTGAGATAATATTGCTTGTAAGACTCATATAATTGGTTTTGATTAATCAATTATAATTCTCAAATTAGACTATGTCTGTTTGTGAATTTTTCACTAAGTAAGGGCAAAATTGTAAAGAAAGAGTTTTAGGGGCATATTTGTTAGTTATGATACTTTGTATGGTTCAATTAATAAATATGATAAATGACAATATTATTTAATAATTATTTATAGTTATTAAATAGTTAGAATTGGCATTTAAATGGTTGAATTTAAAAATTGGCGTTTTTGAGAAAATCAGATGCAAAAGTGATAAAACTACAAAATTGCAAAAAGTGAGGCCCAAATCCATACTGTCATGGCCGGCCACTTTATAGGAATTATCCTCTGATATTTTCATTATTTTAATGCCAAATAATTCAAACCTAACCCTAGTGGAATGCTATAAATAGATAGTGAAGGCTTCAAGAAAATCACACTTCTCATTCAGAAAAACCTGAGCCTTCTCTCTCTATACTTGGTCGCCCACTCTCTCTCTCTCTTCTTCCTTGAGATTTCGAAATACTTAGTGATTAGAGTAGTGCCCACACACAGCAAGTAATACCTCAATCATAGTGAGGAAGATCGTGAAGAAAGACTTTCAGCAAGAAGGAGTTTCAGCACTAAAGAATCAGAGAAAGAGATCCAGGTTCAGATCTTGATAATACTCTGCGACAGAAAGGATACCAGGATTAGAGATCTAAACGGAAGGAGTCATATTATTCCGCTGCACCCAATGTAAGGTTTACTAAACTTTATATGTGTTTATTTCATCGTTTTAGAACGTTCATATTTAGGGTGTTAATCAACATACTTGTGAGTAGATCTAAGATTCTGGTAAAATAATTTCCAAAAACTGGCCTCAGAGCCATGTAAATTGATTTGCTTGCAAGAAATTTGGACTTAAAACGATTGTTTGATGTTTTAGATGGTATCATGTTGTTTTGAGTGTTGTTTGATGATTGATTGATGTTTGTGAATTTTCGTGAAACATAATTGAATATGTGTTTCTGGAATTATTTTTATCGGATAGTATGAAAAAATTAAGCAATTTACTTTTTTACAGAACTCAATTTCGATTTAATTTGAATTAGTTATGATTTTTTGAAGTTTCAAAAAATATTGGAGTCGTGCATCTACACACGCGCGCAGACAAAAATTTTGTCTGAAAACCAGCTTCCGCGCGCGGACGAGAAACCTCGGCTGTGCACTCCCCTGCGCGCGCGGACGAGTATGCACAGCATACCGTCCGTACAGCTCGCATTTTTTTTCGTTTTTCTTCGATTTTTCATGCTTTTTCATGGATTTAACTTCCGATTTTTTGTGTAGTTTTGTATTTAGACATTTACTATTCCTATTTCAATTCTAATTATCATAATTAAATTAATTAATTTTTTTTTAATTTAATTCATGATATTAGTGTAATTTGAATTTAAAAATAGTAAATATCTATCTTTTTGCTTTATTATCTATCTTATTTTTAAATTTGATTATATCTTATCTTATTTTTAAATTTAAGGTCAGATATTAAATTTTTTAAATTAATTTTTTTTTTTAAATATTTTGACCTTATTTAAATTTAAAATAAGATAACTATAATCATGATATTTTAAATAGATGTAAGATATTTTGCTAACTTTTAAATTTTGTTATTTTATTTATTTAAATTAAATCTAAAATTTGAAAAAGATATTTATTTATCTTTTTTTTTAATTTTTATTTTATTTTTATTTATAAAATAAAATTTAATTTTAAAAGTAGTAAGCAAATTTTGAAATGATATTTAGGTTAGTTGAAACCTAATTTTTCAAAATTGTAGGTTTAATTTTAAATATTCTTTATTAATAATTTTGAAATTAAATATATATATAATTTTATTTAAATTTTTCGAAAAATTTTTATTATTATTATTTAATTTATTTTTCGAAATTATTTATTTAAAATTAAATAAATCCTACATCCAACTATCCAGCAAACCTTGTTGTAGGAGTATGTGTTTTAGCTTGTTTGTAAGTTTTTAAAAACCTATTATTGCTTGATTGCAAATAGCCATGGTTAACTTGTTGATAGATCCAATGATCTGATTTTAACTCATGGCTCCCTTGGTCAAGTAAATAATTTGTAACAGGTATATTTACAATCTTCTTTCATTTGTGTATGACCTAGCAACATGATAGGATCCATCCAAATTGTGTGCCTGTGTGAGCCTGTGTTTAATTTTATTATAGATGCATATAGGTTGTTGTTGCTAAATAAAATATCATAGTTCTTGATAGATTTTATTTTGGCCCATTTAGTCTTGGGCCTATTCAATTAATAACAGTTGTTCATTTTAAGGTTAAATTCTTCTCTTTTGGGCCTTGTGTGAGAGTTGGGAGCCATAGAAGTGGGTATGACATACTGAACCCAGCACCCCCTCACATGAACCACCCCAATTGTGAAGGCCCATTTGCCTGATTTGAATAACTATACTAGGTTAATTAAATTAGTTTAACCTAATAAAATTGATTAGCAACATAATTAATTTCATTTATTTTGAAATTAATTTAAGAAAACCATAGTTTAAAGAATTTTATATTCTAAGCTAAACTATATGTATTTTCTTGTATTTAATTAAATATAGAATTATAACCATCTAGATTCTTTCTGAAGCTTAATTTAAATTTTTCATAAAATATTCCTATTTAAGTTGATATTTAGTTATCTATAACTAACCAGCTTAAATCTGAATATCTTTTGGATTTAAAATTTCAAAATTAAGTTGAGGAATTTTAGGCATTGGTTATTAAGATTCTTTAGATATTTTTTAAGCTGATATTTTTTTTTAAATATCAACTTAAAATGGAATATTTTCAAATTAAGTGGTTACAACTTAATTTTAATTTAATTAAGTCTAATTTGAAAGATATTTAAGTTGATTTTTTAGATTCTTCTAAAACAACTTAAACAAGATATTTTCAAATTTGTTCGATATTTATTCGAATTTATTTTTCGACTTTAAATAATAATTGAAAATTAATTAAAGTTGATTTTTTATTTAAACCAACTTTAATTTGTAATTTTTCATTATTATAATATGGAATAAAAGATTATACAGAATACATATTTTAAATATATATTTAAAATAAATAGATTAAATAAAGAGAATCAAAGAAAATACAACTCTCTTTAAATAATGAGCTTTATTATTAAGATTTTCGATCTCCATTGTTGGTTTTACATCGCGTTTGTTTTAGTGAGTAATCCTCCCTAATGGAGGAACATTCATTAGCAATTTCGCGCCGTTTAATCTCGAAAGATAAGTAGTTTGTAAGTGTTTTATATGGTATGGATCACCCTAATGGTGGCGACCATATTTGACTTGCAAATTATGAAACAATGGTGGAAGCTCATAAGATAGAACTGCCTTGACTCTCGCCTAAACGGGACAACGCTGAATTCAAATCTTGATCGAATAAAAGGTTGCTAGAATGATTATCATTTTAGATGAGTTGACAACTCTATTCAATGGATGATGCTTTGACTCTCGCCTAAACGGGACAATGTATCAGTTTGTTGAAAGACCTTGGAAAATAAACTGTAACACCCTAACTAGCATAGGCGTATTACGTGATTTTTAAACATACTGTGCAGCTCGTTGCTAATCAACGAGGTTTATGGAAATCGTGATTAATTAAAATTTTTGCTTTTTCATTAAATTCATAAAATATTTATACAAAAATACTCGGGATCCCGATTACAAAACACTTTACAAAAGTTTACTGATTAAACAAAATACTTGTCGCCTAGCGACTAATTACAAAAAGCATTGTTGTCCCGAGGATCGTACGCTCCAGGCCTAACCGCCCCGACACGTACAATCTTCACCGGCTCGCTCTCACGGTTCTTCAGCTTTAGCCTTGCCCTTACCTACACATAAACATAGCACTGTGAGTCGACAGACTCAGTAAGAAAAGCATAATCAAATATCATACATAAATCCCGAGTTATGATCAGACGCCCATACCCCTGACCATAACCCTAACTGCCGTGTCCCACACGATACTGAGTCCTGAACGTTCATAA
This sequence comes from Cannabis sativa, assembly GCF_029168945.1. NCBI lineage: Eukaryota > Viridiplantae > Streptophyta > Magnoliopsida > Rosales > Cannabaceae > Cannabis > Cannabis sativa. The sequence goes on along the minus strand of NC_083607.1, from coordinate 49,207,954 downwards.
GACGGTACTATTGACAAGTAACAGCCTATACTCGGTACACTGGTCATACTCCAGCTGCTAGTCATACTCTAGCCTGTACCGATGTGTTACAGTATCAGCCTATACTCGGCACACTGGTCATACTCCAGTTGCTAGTCATACTCTAGCATGTGCCGATGTGATACGTCAAATAGTACAGAACCACCAACCCTAGTATCAGCCTATACTCGGTACACTGGTCATACTCCAGCTGCTAGTCATACTCTAGCCTGTACCGATGTGATACAGTGTCAGCCTATACTTGGTACACTGGTCATACTCCAGCTGCTAGTCATACTCTAGCCTGTACCGATGTGACACAGTCAGATGGTTCGAAGCCAACATACATATCTAATGTAATCTAACAGGCTTCCTAACATGCGCGCTAAACATGTAATATATATGCATACTGTTATACTAATCTTACCTCAATTCCGAATTCAGGTGTGCCGGTCAACCTGACTGGAACGAACTGCACGGCGGTTTACAGGCTCCTAAACCATAACAATCACAACACTAATAAGTGATACGCTAAATCACTTCCCGGGGACATAAACTAGAAACTAAACGTTTCCCTATCGATAAAAAGCATGGCAATACCCCAAATAACACAAAAACGAGAAAATCTAGGGTTCCTGAAAATTTCCCGACCGGCAGACCGGTTGCACAACGGGAATTCCAGTTCTGGAAATTCCTGAACCCCATCCGGAATTTCGGATGCACAACCGGAATTCCGGTTCCTCGCAGGAAACTTTCAAATATTCACACTTTGCTCAAATCAATTCCAAACCACACCAAAACTTCCAGACCTGTTCTAAATACCCCAAAGAACATTTCTAAAGCATCTATACAGCCCAGAAAACACAGAATCGAAAGTCACCATTAAAGCTCCAAGCTTTGAGTTCAAAACTCAAACTTGGTTAAATCTAACTAACATGCATACAAACTAGCTCAAATCTTCCTAAACATGCATATAATAACTTCAGAAAACAACAGCAAGCATCAACAACCACTGCAGCAACAGATTTCATTATTTCACTTTGAAAAGCATAGTTTTTGAACAAAAAATCTAAATTAGTTTCAAATCAACCCAACATGCATCAAAACAGTTTCATTCCACTCAATTAAGCAAGATTAAACCTCTGAAAATAACCCATAAACACAGCAGCAACAATGAACCAAAACTAGGCATGCAACCTATCCATTTTCCTCAAAAATTCAAGAAAACTTAAAAGAAAGCTAAAGGGAACATACCAACAACTTAAGATCACCAATTTAGATTGAAACTAGCTTGAAATCCCAAGAAAATGGCCAGCTTCTTGCTGCTCCAAGAGGGCCGAAATAGAGAGAGAGAGAGAGAGAGAGAGAGAGAGAGAGAGAGAGAGAGAGAGAGAGAGAGAGAGAGAGAGAGAAAGTATTGCTTTTCTTTTCAAACTTTCTAATTTTCTAAGTTTGTAAAAATGAAAATAACAAGGTTCATTTATTCATTTCAGCCAATATATCAAATAACATTTAAATTCCCAATTTCTAAATCCACTAAAGGACAAAACATAAATGGGGAAAAATGACCATTTTGCCCCTTCACACTAAAATAGCATAAAGAGCACTAACGGGGTATTTTGGGAAATTCTAAATTCCCGACCAATCCTGACATTCCCAATGTCTAATAAACCGTCCCAATCTACTAACATACTAAGTTGTGATATTACTGAGCCAAACACCGAGTTCCATGTTACCAGGCACCGGAAATGCAAAATTATGAAAATCACTAAATGACATATAATGCATTTCAGAATTCAATAATAACAGCATAATAATTATTTAAATAGCTATAAATAATTTTCCATAATTAAACATAATTAACTGCTAATTTATAAATTAAACTAAGCGGTCTTTACATAAACTATGTTAGATTTAGTATTTTTATAACATATGTGATTATTTGTTATTTTCTAAACATGTGTATGAATTTATGAACCAAAACCTTACTTCTGTTTTATTGATGTGTTGTAGTGCCATTATGAATAACCCTCACTCCGATCCTCTCCTAGTTAATATCTAAGCAAAAGAACTCTATAGTGTGAAAATGCATCCTGGTAGTTGCATAAACTCACACCTGTTGATGATGAATCTGAAGTTCCAAAAGGTAAATCTACTAGGAATTGATTTATCAAGAGAACAATGGGTCCAATTCATTCTTAATAGTCTTCCTCCGGAGTATAATGAATTTGTTGTTTCTTACATGATCAACAATTTCAACTCCTCCGACATGGACAAGCTCGAAGCAGAATTACGAGCCCATGAACGGAATCTGATTGCAATGGGTCCCCCTGGGTTTGCAATTCATAATCAGAGGAAAAGGATTAAGCATGAAGGGTCTAGCAAAGCTGCTTCTTCAAGTACAATTATCAAACATAATCTTCTATGTTCGAATTGTAATGAAAAGGGACATCAAGAAGAACGATGTCCCCGGCTTCTAAACAATTCAAACGAAGGTAATGCTTTTGTCTTTGAATCATGTGTTTTAGAGAACGACAAATCCATTTGGATTGTTGATTCTGGGTCTACTAACCATGTATGTTCTTCACTACAGCTGCTTGAAACTTGGGAAAATCTGCTTCCAGGAGAGTCAAAGCTTAAAGTTGGTAATGGCGAGTTAGTGTCGGTCAAAGCTAGAGGAAAAGCCCACATCAAGTTTCAACAAAGATTTTTAATTTTAGAAAATGTTTTATTTATTCCAAACTTTAGTAGAAACTTGATTAGTGTCTCATGTTTGCAAACACAATCTTATATATTGAATTTTTCGAGTTCTAATTGTTCAATTTCTCGTAATGGATTTTAAATATGTGTTGCTACCATGGAACAAGGGCTTTATGTTTTAAGACCGAATACACAAATCTCACTAAACAGTGAACTTTTCAATGTAGCTAAACCTAGAAACCTCAAAAGAAAAGAGATTGATAATGATGATCAAACTTATCTATGGCATTTACGTTTAGGTCATATAGGCTTTGATAGACTCAATAGGCTAACCAAAGGCGGTCCATTGAAAAATGTCGTCCTAGGTGAATTGCCAGTATGCGAGTCCTGCCTGGAAGAAAAAATGACTAAGCGTTCTTTCTCTGCAAAGGGAGAGCGTGCCACATACCCCCTAGGGTTAGTGCATTCTGATGTTTGCGGACCTCTGAATGTAAAAGTTCGAGGAGGTTATGAGTATTTTGTCACTTTCATTGACGATTACTCTAGATATAGTTTTCTTTACATAATGCAAAAGAAATCTAAAACGTTTGAAAAGTTTCAGGAGTTTCATGCTTTGGCTCAAAACCAATTAGGTAAAACATTAAAGATCTTGCGAACTGATAGGGGTGGAGAATATATGGATATGCAGTTCAAAGATCATTTAATTGAACTTGGAATTGAATCCCAATACACTGCCCCAGGCACTCCACAACAAAATGGAGTTGCAGAAAGAAGAAATCGCACTCTTTTGGAAATGGTTAGGTCTATGCTGAGTTATTTAACTCTGTCTACGTCCTTCTAGGGATATGCTATACAGATGGCTAATGACATTTTAAATGTTGTTCCATCTAAAGCAGTCCCTAAGACACCCGTCAAACTTTGGAATGGTCGTACACCTAGTTTACGCCACTACAGAATTTGGGGGTGCCCTGCTCATGTCTTAAGAAAGAAAGAAGGCAAACTTGAATCACGTACCGAAGTATGCATGTTTGTCGGAAATTCTAAAGAGACTAGGGGTGGACTATTTATAGTAACAAGGATAACAAAGTGTTTGTTTCTACAAATGTTACTTTTCTTGAAGAGAACTATATTAAAGACAACAAACCGAAAAGTAGAGTTGTTCTAGAGGAAATGCTTTCAGATATAACTCCTTCCAATGTTCCGTCCTCTTCCACTCAAGAAGAGGACAATCCCACTCCCTTAGTCGAACCAACTGAGAAATCTACTACCAAAGTTTCTGTTCAGAAGATCACCGCTCCTCGTCGTAGTGGGAGGGTTTCAACAAAACCAGCTTGTTATGGCTTGGATGGTGAAATCAATATGGTCGTTGGTGACGGTATTGAAGACAATCCATTAACCTATAAACAGGCAATGGCTAGTCCGCAACGGAAACGATGGTCGGCCGGCATGGATTCAGAAATGGATTCCATGAAAAAGAATAAAGTCTGGGAATATGTAGACACACCTGACGACTATCATCCGATATGATGCAAGTGGGTTTACAAGAAGAAAAGAGGAGCTGGAGGCAAAGTCGAAACTTTTAAAGCTAGACTTGTAGCCAAGGGTTATATCCAAAGAGAAGGCGTGGACTATGAGGAAACTTTTAGTCCTGTTGCCATGCTCAAATCCATCCGAATTCTTCTCTCCATAGCTGCTGCTTTCGATTATGAAATCTGGCAAATGGATGTCAAGACTGCCTTCCTTAATGGGGTACTTGAAGAAACCATCTATATGGAGCAACCAGAAGACTATGTTCTTCAAGGGCAGGAAAAGAAAGTTTGCAAATTAAATAGGTCCATCTATGGACTTAAGCAAGCTTCTCGCTCATGGAACAAAAGGTTTGATGAAATCATCAAGACCTACGGCTTTCTTCAGAATGAAGATGAACCTTGTGTTTACCAACTCAAGGAAGACCAAGTAGTAGTATTCCTGGTCCTTTATGTTGATGACATTTTGATTATTAGAAACAATGTCAAGAAAATGACTCACATCAAGGAATGGCTCAACACTCAATTCGATATGAAAGATTTGGGTGAAGCAGCCTATGTTCTTGGTATTCAGATTATCAGAAACTGGAAGAACAGATCTCTTGCTCTCTCTCTCAAACAACCTACATTGACAAAGTTTTAGAGAGATTCTCCATGAACAACACCAATGGGGCAAACATGCCTTCTAGATATGGTATTCGTCTATCTAAGGAATAGTCTCCTACTGATCCTCAAGAGATAGAGGACATGGCGAAAATTCCCTATGCTTCTGCAGTTGGAAGTCTAATGTATGCAATGTTATGCACTAGACCTGACATCTGCTATGCAGTGTGAATCGTGAGCAGGTATCAGTCTAATCCAGGACAGGAACATTGGAATGCAGTTAAGTATATTCTGAAATACTTAAAGAGTACAAGGAATCTTGTGTTAGTCTACAAGGGTGGTGCTTTAAATCCCATAGGCTATACTGATTCAGATTTCCAGGCATGTCTTGAAGACAGGAAATCTACATCTGGGATGGTGTTTACTCTTGGGGGTGGAGCAGTGGTTTGGAGAAGTGCAAAACAAACCGCGATATCGGACTCGACTATGGAAGCTGAATACATAGCTGCAGCCGAAGCTGCTAAATAACTTGTCTGGCTAAGAAAGTTCTTCACCAGTATCGGTGTCGTGCCTGGAATGGAAAAGCCTCTGGTCCTACTTTGTGATAATAATGGAGCGATAGCTAATAGTAAGGAACCTCGAAGCCACAAGAGAAGCAAACACATTGAAAGGAAGTATCACATCATTAGAGAATATGTGGCAAGAGGGGATGTACTAGTTGAGAAAGTGGACACAGAAGATAACTTAGCTGATCCATTCACCAAAGTCTTGGTCGTGACTGCATTTGAAAAGCACCGTCAGAATTTAGGATTAATTGTTATGTACTGATTAGTTTTATATTAGTGCAAGTGGGAGTTTGTTGGGTTTTATGCCCTAAATAAAACTCCATTTCAATGTAATCTATTTTATTCAACATCAATAAAGAAACAGAAGTATTTTTCATTCATTTATGTATGTTTTGGTTCACCTTATCAATTGCTTGTCTATTTGATTTATAAATTCATCTGAAACCCTTTTCACATACTTGATCCTGTTTATTGTGTTGTCAACACTTTGGAAAGTAAACATGACTGTGTGAATAAAGTTTCCTAGATTTATCAGACACAGGGTTTTACTGATATGATAATCTACAACAAGGGTTTACTTGCATTTGGAGAAATGCTATGTTCTTTCCAGAACATTGGTTAAACTAAAGCTCAGGTTGGATGCATGGAGTATGCATCGGAAGGGACCGATATTAAACTGTGACTTAGATTTCTTAAACTTACCGTAAAATCTATTCAAGTCAATATCGCCTAGTTGATCCTAGATCAAATGACCTTAATCCTGTTATGATTAGGCTCAATCTCAGGAGGCTATTTGTGTTCTTTGATTTGTTAGTTAAGCCTACTTTTAGGTCAGGGTGATACGTACTTTTTGGGAACACGGTAGTGCAATTGAGTGGGAGCGCTAACATAAACATGGAATCTATAGCTTCTTTCTGGCGAATAGTAAGCAAAGGATGATCTCCTTCGAGCTTGACCAAACGAAAATAAATGGTGGAGTACTCATTTCACATAAGCTGAAATATCATTTATACGGGGTCAAGTGTTTTAAGGATAAAATACATAGTAGGGTGTAACGGTAATCTAATCCCTTTACAATGTAGGTAATTCATATAGAGGATCATTGATCAAATTAGGATTATAACAATGGATAACTAATGATGTGTCTATATGGTGGAACATATAGAGCATTCTATATACTGAGAGTGCAATTCTAAGTTCTATGCGTGGATTCAACGAAGAATTAATAAGTCAGTGAATTTAGGTAATAAATTCTTGATCTGCTTATTGGAAGCTCGATTATATAGACCCATGGTCCCCCCACTATTTGAGATAATATTGCTTGTAAGACTCATATAATTGGTTTTGATTAATCAATTATAATTCTCAAATTAGACTAAGTCTGTTTGTGAATTTTGCACTAAGTAAGGGCGAAATTGTAAAGAAAGAGTTTTAGGGGCATATTTGTTAGTTATGATACTTTGTATGGTTCAATTAATAAATATGATAAATGACAATATTATTTAATAATTATTTATAGTTATTAAATAGTTAGAATTGGCATTTAAATGGTTGAATTTAAAAATTGGCGTTTTTGAGAAAATCAGATGCAAAAGTGATAAAACTGCAAAATTACAAAAAGTGAGGCCCAAATCCATACTGCCATGGCCGACCACTTTTATAGAAATTATCCTCTGGTATTTTCATTATTTTAATGCCAAATAATTCAAACCTAACCCTAGTGGAATGCTATAAATAGATAGTGAAGGCTTCAGGAAAATCACACTTCTCATTCAGAAAAACCTGAGCCTTCTCTCTCTATCCTTGGCCGCCCACTCTCTCTCTCTCTTCTTCCTTGAGATTTCGAAATACTTAGTGATTAGAGTAGTGCCCACACACAGTAAGTAATACCTCAATCATAGTGAGGAAGATCGTGAAGAAACACTATCAGCAAGAAGGAGTTTCAGCACTAAAGAATCAGAGAAAGAGATCCAGGTTAAGATCTTGATAATACTTTGCAACAGAAAGGATACAAGGGTTAGAGATCTGAACGGAAGGAGTTATATTATTCCGCTGCACCCAATGTAAGGTTTACTAAACTTTATATGTGTTTATTTCATCGTTTTAGAAAGTTCATATTTAGGGTGTTAATCAACATACTTGTGAGTAGATCTAAGATCCTGGTAAAATAATTTCCAACACTATCCTCCTGAGAGATTAAAAAAATCTCCCGCAGCTTTCGCTTGTTCTGAGATGACAAAGCAGGAACGATCCTTGATTCACCACCTACAACAAGGAAATGGAAATGAATTAGAAACACAAGAATCACATACAAAATGCAAGATACTAGAAAATACAGTGGCCTAATTGTTGGGTTTTATGCCCTAAATAAAACTCATTTCAATATAATCAGATTTACTTATTAATATAGATCAGAAATAACATTTAATGTTGCATGGTTCACATGATTTATTTCATGATTATATGTACATAATGTATAAATTCATCTGAAACCCTTTTCACATACTTGATCCTGTTTATTGTGCCGTCAACACATTGGAAAGTAAACATGACTATGTGAATAAAGTTTCCTAGATTTATCAGACATAGGTTTTTACTGATATGATAATCTACAACAGAGTTTACTTGCATTTGGAGAAGTGCTATGTTCTTTCCAGAACATTGGTTAAAGTAAAGCTCAGGTTGGATGCATGGAGTATGCATCGGAAGGGACCGATATTGAACTTTGACTTAGATTTAATTAAACTTACCGTAAAATCTATTCAAGTCAATATCGCCTAGTTGATCCTAGATAAAATGATCTTAATCCTGTTATGATTAGGCTCAATCTTGAAAGGCTATTCGTGTTCCTTGAATTGTTAGTTAAGCCTACCTTTTGGTCAGGGTGATACGTACTTTTTGGGAACACGGTAGTGCAATTGAGTGGGAGCACTATCATAAACATGGAATCTATAGCTTCTATCTGGCGAATAGTAAAGGATGATCTCCTTCGAGCTTGACCAAGTGGAACATAAATGTGTTGGAATTTATTTTACCAGGATCTTAGATCTACTCACAAGTATGTTTATTAACATCCTAAATATGAACTTTCTAAAACGATGAAATAAACACATATAAAGTTTAAGAAACCTTACATTGGGTGCAGCGGAACATAATGACTCCTTCCGTTCAGATATCTAGCCCTTGATTCCTTTCTGTAGCAGAGCATTATCAATATCTGAACCTGGATCTCTTTCTCTGAATCTTTGATGCTGAAACTCCTTTGCTGATGATCTTTCTTCACGATCTTCCTCACTATGATTGAGGTATTGCTTGATGTGTGTGGGCACTACTCTAATCACTAAGGATTTCTAAATTCAAAGGAAGAAGAAAGAAGAAGTGGTAGCTAAAGATAGGGAGAGAGAAGGCTCAGGTTTTTCTCTGAAGGAAAAATAGAAAATTTAAGTGTAATTTTTCTGAAGCCTTCACTATCTATTTATAGCATTCCACTAGGGTTAGGTTTGAATTATTTGGCATTAAAATAATGAAAATATCAGATTAAATTGCCTACAAAAGTGGCTGGGCCATGCTTAGTGGATTTGGGCCTCACTTTTTGCAATTTTGCAGTTTTATCTTTTCTGCATCTGATTTTCTCAAAAACGTCAATTTTCTAATTCAACCATTTAAATGCCAATTCTAACTATTTAATAACTATAAATAATTATTAAATAATATTGTCATTTATCATATTTATTACTTGAACCATACAAAGTATCATAATTAACAAATATGCCCCTATAAACTCTTTCTTTACAATTTCGCCCTTACTTAGTGAAAAATTCACAAATAGACATAGTCTAATTTGAGAATTATAATTGATTAATCAAAACCAATTACATGAGTCTTACAAGCAATATTATCTCAACTAGTGGGGGGACCATGGGTCTATATAATCGAGCTTCCAATAAGTAGATCAAGAATTTATTACTAAAATTCACTAACTTATTAATTCTTCGTTGAATCCACGCATAGAACTTAGAATTGCACTCTCAGTATATAGAATGCTCTATATGTTCCACCATATAGACACATCATTAGTTATCCATTGTTATAATCCTAATGTGATCAATGATCCTCTATATGAATGATCTACACAGTAAAGGGATTAGATTACCGTAACACCCTACTATGTATTTTATCCTTAAAACACTTGACCCCGTATAAATGATATTTCAGCTTATGTGAAATGAGTACTCCACCATTTATGTTCGTTTGGTCAAGCTCGAAGGAGATCATCCTTTGCTTACTATTCGCCAGATAGAAGCTATAGATTCCATGTTTATGCTAGCGCTCCCACTCAATTGCACTACCGTGTTCCCAAAATGTACGTATCACCCTGACCTAAAAGTAGGCTTAACTAACAAATCAAAGAACACGAATAGCCTTTCAAGATTGAGCCTAATCATAACAGGATTAAGAACATTTGATCTAGGATCAACTAGGCGATATTGACTTGAATAGATATTACGCTAAGTTTAATAAATCTAAGTCAAAGTTCAATATCGGTCCCTTCCGATGCATACTCCATGCATCCAACCTGAGCTTTACTTTAACCAATGCTCTGGAAAGAACATAGTATTTCTCCAAATACAAGTAAACTCTTGTTGTAGATTATCATATCAGTAAAACCCTGTGTCTGATAAATCTAGGAAACTTTATTCACATAGTCATGTTTACTTTCCAATGTGTTAACGGCACAATAAACAGGATCAAGTATGTGAAAAGGGTTTCAGATGAATTTATACATTATGTACATATAATCATGAAATAAATCATGTGAAACATGCAACATTAAATGTTATTTCTGATCTATATTAATAAGTAAATCTGATTATATTGAAATGAGTTTTATTTAGGGCATAAAACCCAACAAACTCCCACTTGCACTAATATAAAACAAAAAGTGCGTTTCAAATAATCTCAACACCTTGATATACAAATCAAGTGTAGTAGTAGTAAACTCCTCGTAATAGGATCTGAAAGGTTGAATTAACCACAACCTTTTCTCCACTATTACTCTTCCTTAATCACAAAATCATTGATAATGTGAAATTCCTCTCTATATGTCTACTCTCTTGGGATACTGGATTCTATATCTTTGGCAACTACTTTTGGTTAATCAGGAAATTAACACTAGTAGTTTAAGGCAATTTGGAATGATGCCAAAAATGTATAGAACTTTCCTTAGACTGAATAAGTACCTTTCCTGCAACCTTAACATTCAGTCCCTCTCTGGTAGACCTAGAGACTTCAGATAGGTTTTTACACTTCTCCAAAATCACTATTCCACCCCTAGAGTAACCACCATCTTATCAGAAATATTTACTAGCACATAGGCAAATTTCGAAATCTGATATGGTGTAGTCTAAGAGTTTTAAACACACTCTTATAGACTAACATATAGTTCCTCTTCTTAATCTTAGGATTTACTTGATTGTCTTCCAATGTTCTTCTCCTGGATTAAGCTGATACCTACTCATTACTCCCACTCAACAGCAGGTGTCTGGTCTAAGGCATACAAAAGCATATTTAAGACCTCTCCCTGTTGATATAAGAAATTCTTTCATGGTTTTATCTTTTCTGGAATAGTTAAGACTTTTCCTTAGATAAATAAAATCTATACCTAAGAAGTTGTGAAGCTTCTATAGATTGCCATTAGAAAGAAAATGCTTCAGCATCTTACTAAAGTAAGTTGCTTGCATTAGAGTAGGTAATTACCAGGTATACCACAAACTCAAACCTATAATACTAGGAGCAGGAAGTTTTGTTAAGTCCATAGAATAGACTTATAAACGAAAATTTCCTTTTATGTCCTTGTAATAGAAAACTTTAGGTTACTCCATGTGAATGGATTAAACCACAGTTCTATTGGCTTTCTTCTTAGTTTCTTATCTTGACAATCCATTACTTGTTTAAACTCACAATAGATTTTAATCACTAGTGTCTCCCAAGTCATAAGAAGGTGAGTTCCTAGAAACTCTCCCACTACGACAAGGTACCGTGAATTATGTCGAAGAAAACTAAATGGTATTAACCTCTTTGGTTGTGACAAGACAACAGAGGTAGTGGGATCATCATATGTTATATAAGATGATAGAACACTTTTGGAATCAAGAATTAAATATCTCCTTTATTTGCTACTTGTTTTTCAGACTTAGTCATTTTCTTAGAAAAGTAGTATTTGTTTGAACAAACACTTTCTTATCTATTGACAATGGGATGGTCCACCCCTAATCACTTAGAATAGCTAACAAACCATGGTTAACAGTTCTAGCTTTTCTTAAGATTTTGATTAGGTCATCCATGAATCTAGTAATGATTTACATTAAGTATACAACCATTACATCATTCTGAAATTGTATTACCATAGAAGGAATTAGGCAACGACTAGTAACTAATCATCAATATGCAACTCGAAATTTCTGGGGAGGTAAGTTTGGATATAATTCAAAAATCAAATTAATGATCTTTGAACTGCATATCTACTAACTATTTCTCCACCCCTATCAGTTCGCAAGATCTTTAACCACTTACCTTAATGGTTTTAACCATTGCTAGAAATTAATGAAATTTTTCAAACATTTCAAATTTCTTACTAAAAGGTATAATCTAGAGTTATCGTTTTAAGAATACAACAAAAAACTCATATCCACCCCTGAATGTACATCCATCTGCGAATGAGATGAACTACTTTCAGTGGATATAGGCATATTAACTCTTTGCAGAGATTGATCTTGTCAAATCCACTATGAACAAGATACAAATGCCATAGATTAAAAAAATGTGGTAGTGTCTTTTGATGACATAGGTTTAGTTACATCAAAGAGTTCTTAGAATAGTGCAAGTGGATCCTGGTCACAGAATACCTAACTCATATTCCATACAGTTTGAATCCATTAATAAAAGATGGATATTAAACACTTGAGAAAGTGTAACTGTATTGTATCTGGAATTAGAAATATAAGAAAATTTCTGTTTGGATTCTAAAATTAAAGTCAAAGACTTAAATTCAACCAAATATAGTGAGTAATTCTTTCTTGGACCACCACTACAAATACAAACTCTAAGTCAGATTTGCCCATACAAGTAGGAGATTTCTAAGATTGAGGATTTATATCAATTGGGAATAGAATTTCGGGATTATAATCATATGCGTCATTTAATTTCTTAAGAGAAAATATATAATGACATGAAATGATTTATAGACCATTCATCCAATGGTATGTTATAAAGCTAATTCGAAATGAATAAGCTAAGAGGAATTAGGATAATTTCGTTTAAAATAAGAATCCAACGATGCTTCGATTAGCGAAAGACAAAGTAATCTTATTTATGTAATCTTCTTGTTTCATATTGTAAAAATACTAGTCTAAGGTGTCATCAATTGATGAACAGTTAGATGTCGCATATACAATACTTATCTTTCGAGATCTAACACTATTATGAATGTCTAATGGTGAAAATCCACTAGGGATTTATCTCATTAGATAAACAAGCCAAGTTAGACCAACAATGAAGATTCAAAATTAAACTACAACTTAATAACAGAAAATAACATGGTTCAATATAAATTCATACACAATTCAGAAATTATAAACATATAGCAAGTAGGAATGACTAGTGAAAATACTAAAACATACAATCCTAAATAATTTCCAAGGTTTTCAACAAACTGATATCAGTGTCCCGTTTAGGCGAGAGTCAAAGGTACCATTCATTGAATAGAGTTGTCAGCTCGTCTAAAATGTTAAACATTCTAGCAACCTTTTATTCGATCAAGATTAGAATTCAGCGTTGTCCCGTTTAGGCGAGAGTCAAGGCAATTCTATCTTATGAGCTTCCACCATTGTTTCATAATTTGCAAGTCAAGTATGGTCGCCACCATTAGGGTGATCCATACCATACAAACTACTTATCATGCGAGGTTAAACGGTGCGAAATTGCTAATGAACGTTCCTCCATTAGGGAGGATTACTCACTAAAACAAACACGGTGTAAAACCCACAATGGAGATCGAATGTCTCTTGATAATAAAGCTCATTATTTAAAGAGAGTTGTATTTTCTTTGATTCTCTTTATTTATTCTATTTATTTTAAATATATATTTATTTAATTAAAATTTCGAATTTAGAATGAAAACTTCTAAATATAAATTTTAATTTAATATTTATAAATTTTACTTAGATGGTTATGAAAATAACATGAATTATTTCCATCTTAGTAATAATTTCTAATAAATATTTAGAAAAAATATTTAAGTTGTTACAAAATTAATTTAAATCAATTTACAACTCAAATTTAATTTTCTATAAATATATATTGCATTTCGAAAAATTAAAGTATTCAAGGATACAATTTTCAAAAATGCATGTTAAAATAAAAAATAAATCCTGGAAAAATTATTCTAATTTAATGTTGGCCCAAAATTAATTAATAAAATTAATTTAAAACAAAAAATATAATTTTTCCTATTTAATTAAATATATAAGAAAAATTTCAAATATTTAAGTATGATGATGAAAATCAACTTAAATATTAATTTTCTATTTAATTAAATACACTAGAAAAATACTTCAACCAAAAATATCATCTATCTAGATTTTCCTTTGACTAATTAATTCAATTTCTAATAATATACTTTAATTCAATTTATTTTAAATTAATCAATAAATGAAAAAATCATTGATTTAAGTTGATCCAAGAATTAATTAAAATAAATAATTAATTTACAACTTAATCTATTTTTCAAGATAAAATTCAAAATTCTAGCATTTAAGAAATGCAATTTCGAAAATTGATTAATAAAATAAAAAAAATATATTTTGAAAATTAGTTAAATTTAGTTGAAAAAATAAATTTCAACTAAAAATAATTTTCTATTTAATTAAATGTCATGAAAAAGAAATATTTAAGTATGATGATAAAAATCAACTTAGATATTTAATTTTCAAATTAATTAAATGTATTAAATTCAAGAAATAAATAATTAAGTGTAGAGAAGGCTTAATTATTAATTTCTAGTTTAATACTAGGAAAAATATACTTAAAATAAATTGTACCAAAATTAATTAAATAATTAATTTCACAATTTATAATATTTTCCTATTTAATATTAGAAATAATAAGTAGTCTAGAAATAACTATCTAGAAAATATCTTCTTTGACTAAGTATCTTTTCCACAAAATTTGAAAAAATATCTAATTTAAGTTGTATTAGAAAAAATCTAGAACTTAAATATTTTTCAAATTTAAATTTAATTAAATATCAAAAATTAAGTTGTAACCACTTAATTTGAAAATATTCCATTTTAAGTTAATATTCGAAAAGATATTAACTTAAAAAATATCTAAAGAATCTTAATAACCAATGCCTAAAATTCCTCAACTTAATTTTGAAATTTTGAATTCAAAAGATATTCAGATTTAAGTTGGTTAGTTGTAGATAACTAAATATCAACTTAAATAAGAATATTTAATGAAAAATTTAAATTAAGTTCCAGAAAGAATCTAGATGGTTATAATTCTATATTTAATTAAATACAAGAAAATACATATAGTTTAGCTTAGAATATAAAATTCCTTAAACTATATTTTTCTTAAATTAATTTCAAATAAATGAAATTAATTATGTTGCTAATCAATTTTATTAGGTTAAACTAGTTTAATTAACCTAGTACAGTTATTCAAATCAGGCAAATGGGCCTTCACAATTGGGGTAGTTTGTGTGAGGGGGTGCTGGGTTCAGTATGTCGTACCCACTTCTATGGCTCCCAACTCTCACACAAGGCCCAAAAGAGAGGAATTTAACCTTAATAAGAACAACTGTTATTAATTGAATAAGCCCAAAAACTAAATGGGCCTAAATAAATTCTATCAAGAACTATGATAATTTATTTTAGCAACAGCAACCTATATGCATCTATAATCAAATTAAACACATAGGCTCACACAGGCACACTTTGGATGGGTCCTATCATGTTGCTAGGTCATACACAGATGAAAGAAGATTGTAAATTATACCTGTTACAAATTATTATCTTGACCAAGGGAGCCATCAGATCATTAGATCTGGCAAAAGGTAACCATGGCTATTTGCAATCAAGTAATAATAGGTTTTGAAAACTTACACATAAACTAAAACACATACTCCTGCAACAAGGTTAGCTGGATAGTTGGATGTAGGATTTATTTAATTTTAAATTAAATAATTAATTTCGAAATAATTAATTAAATAAATTAAATATTTATTTTTCGAAAATTTAAAAAAATAAAATAAATTCGAAAATTTAAAAAAAAATTTAAATTTAAAATTAAACCTACAATTTTTGAAAAATTAGGTTTCAACCAACCTAAATTTCATTTCAAAAAAAAATTGCTAACTACTTTTAAATTTTAAATGTTATTTTATAAATAAAAATTAAATAAAAATTAGAAAAGATAAATGAAATATCTTTTCAGATTTTAAATTTAATTTAAATAAATAAAATAACAAAATTTAAAAGTTAGCAAAATATCTTACATCTATTTAAAATTACATGATTATAAATATCTTATTTTAAATTTAAATAAGGTCAAAATATCTAAAAAGATTTAATTTTAAAAAAAATCTTAAAAGATAAGATATAATTAAAAATATCTTAAAAGATAAAATATTTTAAAAATATCTTAAAAGATTTTATAAATATCTTATAAAATGTGACCTTAAATTTAAAAAAAAAATAAGATATAATCAAATTTAAAAATAAGATAGATTTTTAAGCAAGAACATAGATACTAATTCTATTCAAATTCAAATTACACTAATATCTTGAATTAAATTTAAAAAATATTTAATTAATTCAAAATGATAATTAGAATTGAATTGGGAATAGTAATAGTATAAATACAAAACTATACAAAAAAATTGGAAGTTAATTCCATGAAAAAGCATGAAAAATTGAAGAAAAACAAAAAAATTCGAAACTCTACGGACAGATTTGCGATCGCAGGAAAATATCAGCACAGCCCCGATTTTTTCAAATGTTCAAAAAATATAACTAATTCAAATAAAATCCAAATTGAGTTCTGTAAAAGGCTAACTTGCTTAATTTTTTCCATACTATCCAACAAAAATAATTCCAGAGATAAAATCACAATTATTTTTCACGAAACTTTCACAAACATCAATCAATCATCAAATAACACTCAATACAACATGATACCATCCAAAGAACATACAAACAATCGTTTTAAAGTCCAAATTTCTTGCAAGTAAATCAATTACCATGGCTCTGAGGCCAGTTGTTGGAATTTATTTTACCAGGATCTTAGATCTACTCACAAGTATGTTTATTAACATCCTAAATATGAACTTTCTAAAACGATGAAATAAACACATATAAAGTTTAAGAAACCTTACATTGGGTGCAGCGGAACATAATGACTCCTTCCGTTCAGATATCTAGCCCTTGATTCCTTTCTGTAGCAGAGCATTATCAATATCTGAACCTGGATCTCTTTCTCTGAATCTTTGATGCTGAAACTCCTTTGCTGATGATCTTTCTTCACGATCTTCCTCACTATGATTGAGGTATTGCTTGATGTGTGTGGGCACTACTCTAATCACTAAGGATTTCGAAATTCAAAGGAAGAAGAAAGAAGAAGTGGTAGCTAAAGATAGGGAGAGAGAAGGCTCAGGTTTTTCTCTGAAGGAAAAATAGAAAATTTAAGTGTAATTTTTCTGAAGCCTTCACTATCTATTTATAGCATTCCACTAGGGTTAGGTTTGAATTATTTGGCATTAAAATAATGAAAATATTAGATTAAATTGCCTACAAAAGTGGCTGGGCCATGCTTAGTGGATTTGGGCCTCACTTTTTGCAATTTTGCAGTTTTATCTTTTCTGCATCTGATTTTCTCAAAAACGTCAATTTTCTAATTCAACCATTTAAATGCCAATTCTAACTATTTAATAACTATAAATAATTATTAAATAATATTGTCATTTATCATATTTATTAATTGAACCATACAAAGTATCATAATTAACAAATATGCCCCTATAAACTCTTTCTTTACAATTTCGCCCTTACTTAGTGAAAAATTCACAAATAGACATAGTCTAATTTGAGAATTATAATTGATTAATCAAAACCAATTACATGAGTCTTACAAGCAATATTATCTCAACTAGTGGGGGGACCATGGGTCTATATAACCGAGCTTCCAATAAGTAGATCAAGAATTTATTACTAAAATTCACTAACTTATTAATTCTTCGTTGAATCCACGCATAGAACTTAGAATTGCACTCTCAGTATATAGAATGCTCTATATGTTCCACCATATAGACACATCATTAGTTATCCATTGTTATAATCCTAATGTGATCAATGATCCTCTATATGAATGATCTACACAGTAAAGGGATTAGATTACCGTAACACCCTACTATGTATTTTATCCTTAAAACACTTGACCCCGTATAAATGATATTTCAGCTTATGTGAAATGAGTACTCCACCATTTATGTTCGTTTGGTCAAGCTCGAAGGAGATCATCCTTTGCTTACTATTCGCCAGATAGAAGCTATAGATTCCATGTTTATGCTAGCGCTCCCACTCAATTGCACTACCGTGTTCCCAAAATGTACGTATCACCCTGACCTAAAAGTAGGCTTAACTAACAAATCAAAGAACACGAATAGCCTTTCAAGATTGAGCCTAATCATAACAGGATTAAGAACATTTGATCTAGGATCAACTAGGCGATATTGACTTGAATAGATATTACGCTAAGTTTAATAAATCTAAGTCAAAGTTCAATATCGGTCCCTTCCGATGCATACTCCATGCATCCAACCTGAGCTTTACTTTAACCAATGCTCTGGAAAGAACATAGTATTTCTCCAAATACAAGTAAACTCTTGTTGTAGATTATCATATCAGTAAAACCCTGTGTCTGATAAATCTAGGAAACTTTATTCACATAGTCATGTTTACTTTCCAATGTGTTAACGGCACAATAAACAGGATCAAGTATGTGAAAAGGGTTTCAGATGAATTTATACATTATGTACATATAATCATGAAATAAATCATGTGAACCATGCAACATTAAATGTTATTTCTGATCTATATTAATAAGTAAATCTGATTATATTGAAATGAGTTTTATTTAGGGCATAAAACCCAATAAAATGGTGGAGTACTCATTTCACATAAGCTGAAATATCATTTATACGGGGTCAAGTGTTTTAAGGAATAAATACATTGTAGGGTGTAACGGTAATTTAATCCCTTTACAGTGTAGATCATTCATATAGAGGATCATTGATCACATTAGGATTATAACAATGGATAACTAATGATGTGTCTATATGGTGGAACATATAGAGCATTCTATATAACTGAGAGTGCAATTCTAAGTTCTATGCGTGGATTCAACGAAGAATTAATAAGTTAGTGAATTTTAGTGCTAAATTCTTGATCTACTTATTGGAAGCTCGGTTATATAGACCCATGGTCCCCCCACTAGTTGAGATAATATTGCTTGTAAGACTCATGTAATTGGTTTTGATTAATCAATTATAATTCTCAAATTAGACTATGTCTATTTGTGAAATTTTTCACTAAGTAAGGGCGAAATTGTAAAGAAAGAGTTTATAGGGGCATATTTGTTAATTATGATACTTTGTATGGTTCAATTAATAAATATGATAAATGACAATATTATTTAATAATTATTTATAGTTATTAAATAGTTAGAATTGGCATTTAAATGTTTGAATTAGGAAATTGGCATTTTTGAGAAAATCATATACAAAAGGTGTTAAAATTACAAAATTGCAAAGCCCAAGGCCCAATCCACTAATGCTTGGCCGGCCACCTATTGTAGCTTTTTTAAATTGATTTTTTCATTATTTTAATGCCATATAATTCAAATCTAACCCTAGTGGAATGCTATAAATAGATAGTGAAGGCTTCAGGAAAATAACACTTCTCTTCAGACTTTCTGAATCAGAAAAACTGAGCCTTCTCTCTCCCTATCTTTAGCTGACCACTCTCTCTCTTTTCTTCTTCCTTTGAATTTCGAAATCCTTAGTGATTAGAGTAGTGCCCACACACATCAAGTGATACCTCAATCATAGTGAGGAAGATCGTGAAGAAAGATCATCAGCAAAGGAGATTCAGCATCAAGGATTCAGAGAAAGAGATCCGTGTTCGTATATTGATAATGCTCGCTACGTAAAGGAATCAAGGGCTAGATATCTGAACGGAAGGAGTCATTATATTCCGCTGCACCCAATGTAAGGTTTCTTTAACTTTATATGTGTTTATTTCATCGTTTTAGAAAGTTCATATTTAGGATGTTAATAAACATACTTGTGAGTAGATCTAAGATCCTGGTAAAATAATTTCCAACAACTGGCCTCAGAGCCATGGTAATTGATTTACTTGCAAGAAATTTGGACTTTAAAACGATTGTTTGTATGTTCTTTGGATGGTATCATGTTGTATTGAGTGTTATTTGATGATTGATTGATGTTTGTAAAATTTTCGTGAAAAATAATTGCGATTTTATCTCTGGAATTATTTTTATTGGATAGTATGGAAAAAATTAAGCAAGTTAGCCTTTTACAGAACTTAATTTGGATTTTATTTGAATTAGTTATGATTTTTTGAAGATTTGAAAAAATCGGGGTTGTGCTGATTTTTTCCTGCGATCGCAAATCTGTCCGTACAGTTTCGAATTTTTTTGTTTTTCTTCGATTTTTCATGCTTTTTCATGGAATTAACTTCCAATTTTTTTGTATAGTTTTGTATTTATACTATTACTATTCCTAATTCAATTCTAATTATCATTTTGAATTAATTTAATATTTTTTAAATTTAATTCAAGATATTAGTGTAATTTGAATTTGAATAGAATTAGTATCTATCTTCTTGCTTAAAAATCTATCTTATTTTTAAATTTGATTATATCTTATTTTTTTTAAATTTAAGGTCAGATTTTATAAGATATTTATAAAATCTTTTAAGATATTTTTAAGATCTTTTAAGATATTTTAATTATATCTTATCTTTTAAGATATTTTTTTTAAAAATTAAATCTTTTTAGATATTTTGACCTTATTTAAATTTAAAATAAGATATTTATAATCATGTAATTTTAAATAGATGTAAGATATTTTGCTAACTTTTAAATTTTGTTATTTTATTTATTTAAATTAAATTTAAAATCTGAAAAGATATTTCATTTATCTTTTCTAATTTTTATTTAATTTTTATTTTTAAAATAACATTTAAAATTTAAAAGTAGTTAGCAAATTTTTGAAATGATATTTAGGTTGGTTGAAACCTAATTTTTCAAAATTGTAGGTTTAATTTTAAATTTAATTTTCTTTAATTTTCGAATTTTTTCAAATTCTTTTAAAATTTTCGAAATTTTTTTTATTATTTAATTAATTATTTTCGAAATTAAATATTTAATTTAAAATTAAATAAATCCTACATCCAACTATCCAGCTAACCTTGTTGCAGGAGTATGTGTTTTAGCTTATGTGTAAGTTTTCAAAACCTATTATTACTTGATTGCAAATAGCCATGGTTACTTTTTGCCAAATCTAATGATCTGATGGCTCCCTTGGTCAAGATAATAATTTGTAACAGGTATAATTTACAATCTTCTTTCATCTGTGTATGACCTAGCAACATGATAGGACCCATCCAAAGTGTGCCTGTGTGAGCCTATGTGTTTAATTTGATTATAGATACATAGGTTGTTGTTGCTAAAATAAATTATCATAGTTCTTGATAGAATTTATTTAGGCCCATTTAGTTATTGGGCTTATTCAATTAATAACAGTTGTTCTTATTAAGGTTAAATTCCTCTCTTTTGGGCCTTGTGTGAGAGTTGGGAGCCATAGAAGTGGGTACGACATACTGAACCCAGCACCCCCTCACACAAACCACCCCAATTGTGAAGGCCCATTTGCCTGATTTGAATGACTGTACTAGGTTAATTACACTAGTTTAACCTAATTAAAATTGATTAGCAACATAATTAATTTCATTTATTTTGAAATTAATTTAGAAAATCATAGTTTAAAGAATTTTATATTCTAAGCTAAACTATATGTATTTTCTCGTATTTAATTAAATATAGAATTATAACCATCTAGATTCTTTCTGGAACTTAATTTAAATTTTTCATTAAATATTCCTATTTAAGTTGATATTTAGTTATCTTCAACTAACCAACTTAAATCTGAATATCTTTTGAATTCAAAATTTCAAAATTAAGTTGAGGAATTTTAGGCATTGGTTATTAAGATTCTTTAGATATTTTTTTTAAGTTAATATCTTTTCGAATATTAACTTAAAATGGAATATTTTCAAATTAAGTGGTTACAACTTAATTTTTGATATTTAATTAAATTTAAATTTGAAAAATATTTAAGTTCTAGAATTTTTTCTAATACAACTTAAATTAGATATTTTTTCAAATTTTGTGGAAAAGATACTTAGTCAAATAAGATATTTTCTAGATAGTTATTTCTAGACTACTTATTATTTCTAATATTAAATAGGAAAAATATTATAAATTGTGAAATTAATTAATTAATTTGGGTACAATTTATTTTAAGTATATTTTTCCTAGTATTAAACTAGAAATTAATAATTAAGCCTTCTCTACACTTAATTATTTATTTCTTGAATTTAATACATTTAATTAATTTGAAAATTAAATATCTAAGTTGATTTTTATCATTATACTTAAATATTTCTTTTTCATGACATTTAATTAAATAGAAAATTATTTTTAGTTGAAATTTAATTTTTCAACTAAATTTAAATAATTTTCAAAATATATTTTTTCTTTATTTTATTAATCAATTTTCGAAATTGCATTTCTTAAATGCTAGAATTTCGAATTTTATCTTGAAAAATAGATTAAGTTGTAAATTAATTATTTTAATTAATTCTTGGATCAACTTAAATCAATGATTTTTTCATTTATTGATTAATTTAAAATAAATTGAATTAAAGTATATTATTAGAAATTGAATTAATTAGTCAAAGGAAAATCTAGATAGGTGATATTTTTGCTTGAAGTATTTTTCTAGTGTATTTTATTAAATAAAAAATTAATATTTAAGTTGATTTTCATCATCATACTTAAATATTTGTAATTTTTCTTATATATTTAATTAAATAGGAAAATTATATTTTTTGTTGTAAATTAATTTTATTAATTAATTTTGGGCCAACATTAAATTAGAATAATTTTTCCAGGATTTATTTTTTATTTTAATATGCATTTTTCGAAAATTGTATTCTTATATACTTTAATTTTTCGAAATGCAATATATATTTATAGAAAATTAAATTTGAGTTGTAAATTAATTTAAATTAATTTTTTAACAACTTAAATTGAATATTTTTCTAAATATTTATTGGAAATTATTACTAAGATGGAAATAATTCATGTTATTTTCATATCCATCTAAGTAAAATTTATAAATATTAAATTAAAATTTATATTTAGAATTTTTCATTCTAAATTAGAAATTTTAATTAAATAAATATATATTTAAAATAAATAGAATAAATAAAGAGAATCAAAGAAAATACAACTCTCTTTAAATAATGAGCTTTATTATTAAGATATTCGATCTCCATTGTGGGTTTTACACCGCGTTTGTTTTAGTGAGTAATCCTCCCTAATGGAGGAACGTTCATTAGCAATTTCGCACCGTTTAACCTCGCATGATAAGTAGTTTGTAAGTGTTTTGTATGGTATAGATCACCCTAATGGTGGCGACCATACTTGACTTGCAAATTATGAAACAATGGTGGAAGCTCATAAGATAGAATTGCCTTGACTCTCGCCTAAACGGGACAACGCTGAATTCCAATCTTGATCGAATAAAAGGTTGCTAGAATGGTTATCATTTTAGATGAGCTGACAACTCTATTCAATGGATGATGCTTTGACTCTCGCCTAAACGGCACCGTATCGCCTTGTTGAAAAACCTTGGAAATTATTTAGGATTGTATGTTTTAGTATTTTCACTTGTCATTCCTACTTGCTATATGCTTATAATTTCTGAATTGTGTATGAATTTATATTGAACCATGTTATTTTCTGTTATTAAGTTGTAGTTTAATTTCGAATCTTCATTGTTGGTCTAACATGTTTGTTTTTCTAATGAGATAAATCCCTAATGGATTTTCACCATTAGACATACATAATAGTGTTAGATCTCGAAAGATAAATATTGTATATGCGACATCTAGCTGTTCATCAATTGATGACACCTAAGACTAGTATTTTTACGATATGAAACAAGAAGATTACATAAATAAGATTACTTTGTCTTTCGCTAATCGAAGCATCGTTGGATTCTTATTTATAAACGAAATTATCCTAATTCCTCTTAGCTTATTCATTTCGAAATAGCTCCATAATATATCATTGGATGAATGGTCTATAAATCATTTCATGTCATTATATTTTCTCTTAAGAAATTAAATGACGCATATGATTATAATCCCGAAATTCTATTCCCAATTGATATAAATCCTCAAACTTAGAAATCTCCTACTTGTATGGGCAAATCTGACTTAGAGTTTGTATTAGTAGTGGTGGTCCAAGATAGAATTACTCATAATATTTGGTATAAATTTAAGTCTTTGACTTTAATTTTAGATTCCAAATAGAAATTTTCTTATATTTCTAATTCCATAATACAATACAGTTACACTTTCTCAAGTGTTTAATATCCATCTCGAATTAATGGATTAAAACTGTATGGAATATGAGTTAGGTATTCTGTGACCAGGATCCACTTGAAGTATTCTAAGAACTCTTTGATGTAACTAAACCTATGTCATCAAAAGACACTACCATTTTTTTTTTAATGTATGGCATTTGTATCTTGTTCATAGTGGATTTGACAAGAACAATCTCTGCAAAGATTTAATATGTCTATATCCACTGAAAGTAGTTCATCTCATTCGCAGATGGATGTACATTCAGGGGTGGATATGAGTTTTTCGTTGTATCCTTAAAACGATAACTCTAGATTATACCTTTTAGCAAAGAAATTTGAAATGTTTGAAAAATTTCATTAATTTCTAGCAATGGTTAAAACCATTAAGGTAAGTGGTTAAAGATCTTGCAAACTGATAGGGGTGGAGAAATAGTTAGTAGATATGCAGTTCAAAGATCATTAATTTGATTTTTGAATTATATCCAAACTTACCTCCCCAGAAATTTCGAGTTGCATATTGATGATTAGTTACTAGTCGTTGCCTAATTCCTTCTATGGTAATACAATTTCAGAATGATGTAATGGTTGTATACTTAATGTAAATCATTACTAGATTCATGGATGACCTAATCAAAATCTTAAGAAAAGCTAGAACTGTTAACCATGGTTTGTTAGCTATTCTAAGTGATTAGGGGTGGACCATCCCATTGTCAATAGATAAGAAAGTGTTTGTTCAAACAAATACTACTTTTCTAAGAAAATGACTAAGTCTGAAAAACAAGTAGCAAATAAAGGAGATATTTAATTCTTGATTCCAAAAGTGTTCTATCATCTTATATAACATATGATGATCCCACTGCCTCTGTTGTCTTGTCACAACCGAAGAGATCAATACCATTTAGTTTTCTTAGACATAATTCACGGTACCTTGTCGTAGTGGGAGAGTTTCTAGGAACTCACCTTCTTATGACTTGGGAGACACTAGTGATTAAAATCCATTGTGAGTTCAAACAAGTAATGGATTGTCAAGATAAGAAACTAAGAAGAAAGCCAATAGAACTATGGTTTAATCCATTCACATGGAATAACCTAAAGTTTTTCTATTACAAAGACATAAAAGGAAATTTCGTTTATAAGTCCATTCAATGGACTTAACAAACTTCCTGTTCCTAGTATTATAGGTTTGAGTTTATCTAAACCTATGGCTTATGGTATACCTGGTAATTACTTACTCTAATGCAAGCAACTTACTTTAGTAAGATGCTGAAGCATTTTCTTTCTAATGGCAATCTATAGAAGCTTCACAACTTCTTAGGCATTGATTTTATTTATCTAAGGAAAAGTCTCAACTATTCCAGAAAAGATAAAGCCATGAAAGAATTTCTTATATCAACAGTGAGAGGTCTTAGATATGCTTTTGTATGCCTTAGGCCAGACACCTGCTGTTGAGTGGGAGTAATGAGTAGGTATCAGATTAATCCAGGAGAAGAACATTGGAAGACAATCAAGTAAATCCTAAGATTAAGAAGAGGAACTATATGTTAGTCTATAAGGGTGTGTTTAAAACTCTTAGACTACACCATATCAAATTTCGAAATTTGCCTTTGTGCTAGAAAATATTTCTGATAAGATGGTGGTTACTCTGGGGGTGGAATAGTGATTTTGGAGAAGTGTAAAAACCTATCTGAAGTCTCTAGATCTACCAGAGAGGGACTGAATGTTAAAGCTGCAAGAAAGGTACTTATTCAGTCTAAGGAAAGTTCTATACATCTTTGGCACCATTCCAAATTGCCTTAAACTACTAGTGTTAATTTCTTGATTAACCAAAAGTAGTTGCCAAAGGTATAGAATCCAGTATCCCAAGAGAGTAGACATATAGAGAGGAATTTCACATTATCAATGGTTTTGTGATTAAGGAAGAGTAATGGTGGAGAAAAGGTTGTGTATAATTCAACCTTTCAGATCCTATTACGAGGAGTTTACTACTACTACACTTGATTTGTATATCAAGGTATTGAGATTATTTGAAACACACTTTTTGTTTTATATTAGTGCAAGTGGGAGTTTGTTGGGTTTTATGCCCTAAATAAAACTCATTTCAATATAATCAGATTTACTTATTAATATAGATCAGAAATAACATTTAATGTTACATGGTTCACATGATTTATTTCATGATTATATGTACATAATGTATAAATTAATCTGAAACCCTTTTCACATACTTGATCCTGTTTATTGTGTCGTCAACACATTGGAAAGTAAACATGACTATGTGAATAAAGTTTCCTAGATTTATCAGACATAGGGTTTTACTGATATGATAATCTACAACAGAGTTTACTTGCATTTGGAGAAGTGCTATGTTCTTTCCAGAACATTGGTTAAAGTAAAGCTCAGGTTGGATGCATGGAGTATGCATCGGAAGGGACCGATATTGAACTTTGACTTAGATTTAATTAAACTTACCGTAAAATCTATTCAAGTCAATATCGCCTAGTTGATCCTAGATCAAATGATCTTAATCCTGTTATGATTAGGCTCAATCTTGAAAGGCTATTCGTGTTCCTTGAATTGTTAGTTAAGCCTACCTTTTGGTCAGGGTGATACGTACTTTTTGGGAACACGGTAGTGCAATTGAGTGGGAGCGCTATCATAAACATGGAATCTATAGCTTCTATCTGGCGAATAGTAAAGGATGATCTCCTTCGAGCATGACCAAACGAACATAAATGGTGGAGTACTCATTTCACATAAGCTGAAATATCATTTATACGGGGTCAAGTGTTTTAAGGAATAAATACATTGTAGGGTGTAACGGTAATTTAATCCCTTTACAGTGTAGATCATTCATATAGAGGATCATTGATCACATTAGGATTATAACAATGGATAACTAATGATGTGTCTATATGGTGGAACATATAGAACATTCTATATAACTGAGAGTGCAATTCTAAGTTCTATGCGTGGATTCAACGAAGAATTAATAAGTTAGTGAATTTTAGTGCTAAATTCTTGATCTACTTATTGGAAGCTCGGTTATATAGACCCATGGTCCCCCCACTAGTTGAGATAATATTGCTTGTAAGACTCATGTAATTGGTTTTGATTAATCAATTATAATTCTCAAATTAGACTATGTCTATTTGTGAAATTTTTCACTAAGTAAGGGCGAAATTGTAAAGAAAGAGTTTATAGGGGCATATTTGTTAATTATGATACTTTGTATGGTTCAATTAATAAATATGATAAATGACAATATTATTTAATAATTATTTATAGTTATTAAATAGTTAGAATTGGCATTTAAATGTTTGAATTAGGAAATTGGCATTTTTGAGAAAATCAGATACAAAAGGTGTTAAAATTACAAAATTGCAAAGCCCAAGGCCCAATCCACTAATGCTTGGCCGGCCACCTATTGTAGCTTTTTTAAATTGATTTTTTCATTATTTTAATGCCATATAATTCAAATCTAACCCTAGTGGAATGCTATAAATAGATAGTGAAGGCTTCAGGAAAATAACACTTCTCTTCAGACTTTCTGAATCAGAAAAACTGAGCCTTCTCTCTCCCTATCTTTAGCTGACCACTCTCTCTCTTTTCTTCTTCCTTTGAATTTCGAAATCCTTAGTGATTAGAGTAGTGCCCACACACATCAAGTGATACCTCAATCATAGTGAGGAAGATCGTGAAGAAAGATCATCAGCAAAGGAGATTCAGCATCAAGGATTCAGAGAAAGAGATCCAGGTTCAGATATTGATAATGCTCGCTACGTAAAGGAATCAAGGGCTAGATATCTGAACGGAAGGAGTCATTATATTCCGCTGCACCCAATGTAAGGTTTCTTTAACTTTATATGTGTTTATTTCATCGTTTTAGAAAGTTCATATTTAGGATGTTAATAAACATACTTGTGAGTAGATCTAAGATCCTGGTAAAATAATTTCCAACACTAATGTGTGGCACCCACCTAACACCCTCCAACTAGTAGGGAACCTATCAGCTCCAGGTGTGAACATTTATTCTCCATGGAAGAAACAATAAAATTCTTTCCAATCTCGGTCCGCGAATTTTGGTTTCCAAATCAAAAATTGGTCCTCATTTCGACTTACAAAACTATACCTCCCCTTTTCTTTATCATGTTCTTTTACGGTGTAGAGAGCACGAAATTCTACTAAGTCAACACTTATCTCAAATACCTCAGAGAACCTCTTAATACTTAAAAGCAATCTCTAAGAAATAGGCATCAGTTGGCTAGGAGCAATCTGAGACCAATTCAAGATCGACGAAACAAAAGGTGGAAAAGGAAACCTGAAGCCTCGGAAAAAGGTATACGAATACATGCCACACCAATCAGGAACATCCTAATCTATTCGTACCTCCCTCCTAGGTAGTCTCATTTTTATATTATGAGGAATGCCATAAGCCAATCTCATTTGAGCTAGGAGTGGAACCGTCAATTTAGAGCTGGGATTAATGCGTAAAATACTCTGTGATTTACCTAGGAAACTCGGTACATCATCCTCGTTCACTATTTGGGCTAAGGCATAATCTATTAATGGGACCTCCTCCCCGTCCACCGCTAACCCAATTGCATCATGGTCGTCTACATCCTGATCATAGTACTCTTCTACGACGGTGACAGGAACGAGAGACGAGGCATCCAGAACCTCTCGATCAAAATCACCATCCATGCCTGTAAGGACCACGACCTGTCAGCCACCACTATGAATATCGAAATGTGTTGATCTAACAACCATATTCTAGGGACAAAAATGAGGGATACCCCATTTTCCACTACTCAATGTAAGTAACAATACTATTGGGAAATATGGTATCCCCCTTCGGAATTCCATAATCTCGAGATAGGTACACAAATGAAGAACACAATAAACACATTCCTTGCTATTCAACAACCCAAGAATGGGCACAAGCATTCAAAAATACATTTCCCTATTCTTTAACATTTTACCAAATGCCCATCTAAAATTCCTAGTAAGAGCCCAAGCCCATTAACACAAATAAACTCTCTTTTCAATAGCAAATCCGGATAGAAAAGATAATTTGTTAGAACACATTAGCAAAATTCATCCCTCTTCAATAAATATATATATATATATATATATATAAATATGTCAATACCTCACATCACAAGCACAAGCTACATATCTTTTTAAATACTTTTAGAATTCTTGACAAAAATAAATGAATGTCAAGAGCAAATAAAAACAATGCTCAACCATTTCACATAAACCCTAGAAATATCATCCTAAATCTATTCAAGTAGTTGTCAAATAAATTTAGAAAAAAAAAATACCAAAGTAAGAGTAAATGTTCATCAAGAAATGATATTGTCAAGGAAGTACCAACCTAATGCTTGAGTTAATATCGTTGGAAGTCGATGTGGGTGAAAAAAAATTGAAGTGTCGCCTACACTGAAGCTTGTGCTACTGTAAGTGAAAAAGAAGAGAGTGAATACGATTTTTATTGACTCATGAAGCGTGTGCTACTGCCCAAGATTATTTGGGCTGAAGTAAAAGTCCAATGCATTGTAATCCATGCCAAGTAACATATGCATATACAAACATAATGTATATGTCAAACATATTAGTGAAAATTACATGAAATATGGGATTTCATAACAAAGTTAGAAAAATATGGCATTTTTAAGTTTGCCACTCTTCTATGGCATTTTTTTACATTTAAGATTTTTTATGGTATTTGATATGCCATATTTTTATAAACTTATTATCCAATCCCATATTTTATAGAGGAAATTACACTCTATACCCTTTTTATATTGTCCTCTTTTATTTTTACCTTCTTTTTTAAAATATATCATTTTTACCTCTTTTTTTAAACATTGTACCAATTTTGCCCCTGACACTTCAAGATACTCTCCATGTGATTCTCTTATGTAAGGGTATTTTGGGTACAATACATATAAAAAGAGGTATGTTTCAAATAAATATAAAATTAGAGGTAAATTTGATTAATTGATGAATAAAAGAGGCATTTTTCAACTTACCCCTATTTTATATTTTTGTTTTTAGCTTAATTAGTTTTATTTATTTTTTAATTTATTTTACACTTACATTTGAGGGTTTCTTTTTATTTGAAAAATTTACACCAAATATTGCATTTTTTTTCAAACATTACATTTTTAATTTGACAAGAACATTTTATTTTTATACTTTTATTATTTTTTTTTTCTTTTTTACTTATTGAAACTTCAAAAAGTTTTTTTTCTGTTTTGTTTTTTTATATATTTTTTAGTCAATTTTGGCTCTCTTTTTTCTTTTCAACTTTTAAGTCAGTTGCTACTTTTTTTTTCTTTCTTTCACTTATCTCTCTCTATTGTTTTTTTTTTAATTTCTTTTTGTGTCTCTCTTTTTTTTTTTTTAATTTTTTTTCTCAACCTAATTTTTTTTCTCTTAATATATATAATAAGTGTACATTTTTTTATTTCATTTTTTTTTACAAAAATTAAACTTGTTTTTTATTTAAACTACTATTTGTTTTTTTTTTTATTAAAAACTAATTATTCCATTAAAAACAGCAGAAAAAAAAAACCAGTTTCATCAACATCATCCTGAAAAAAAAAACAATATAAAAAATCATAATCTAAAAAGAATCACAACTTTAAAAACTAGTTTCATCAACATTGAAAGAAACTAATAATTTCATTTAAAGAATACAAAAAATAGTTTCATCAACAAGATAATGAAAAAAATTACAATCTAAAGACGATACTAACTTTAAAAACCAGTTTCATCAATATTAAAAGAAACGAATTATTTCATTAAAAGAGGCAAAAAAAAAAAAAATAGTTTCATCAATAACATAATAAAAAATACACAATGCCTAATAACTAAACTTTTACAAATTAACGATACTAAATTTAAAAACCAGTTTCGAACATATAAATTTTATATCAATACCTAATAATCAAACTTCTAACTTCATTCTTTATTTTAGCATTTAATTTTTTATTTGCTTGCTCAAAAATTAGAGTTAATTTAAACATACAATATGCAGCAAATATAACAAAGAGAATCATAAATTAAAATGAAAGAGAAAAAAAAAAGAAACAAAGAAAATTAAAGAGACAAAAGTGCAATAAAAACCATAAAAGAATAACAAAAAAAAAAACAGTGGAATGTGAGAAACCAGTTAGTAAAACAACCAAAATAAAAACAAACAAATAAAAACCAGTTTCTTGAAATAAATTAATAAAAAATTGAATAAAATTCAATTATGAACAACAATAAAAAAAAATAGTTATAAAAACTAGTTACTTAAAAAAACCAGTTATGAAAATAATAAAATAATATGTGTCAGAAACTGATTAATTAAAATAAAATAAAAATTGTTGTTCAAATATCATACAATAAGAAAACTGGTTTTATACAAACTAAAAAATATATAATAATATCATAAAAATTGAGCAACCCTATTAAAGAACAGTTAAAATCTGTGAAACCAGTTTCGACATGTGAAACCAGTTTTGACGTTACAAAAAATCATAACAAAACACAAATGTTAATAATAAAGTTAATTGAAACCAGTTTCATCGGACAATCAAATAAAACCATACACACACAAATATACAAAAAAAAAAATACTAATTACAAATATAATCAAAACAACACATAATGCCTACCAATAATTTAATAACAAAATATAAATGTAAGTTTCCAACCTAGAAAAAAAATAATAAAAAAGTAACTTGAAAAAAATTCTAATAACATAATGAAACTATTTTTTTTATTCTTTTAATGAAATTAATAGTTTCTTTCAATGTTGATGAAACTGATTTTTAAAGTTTATATTATCTTTAGATTATAATTTTTTATATTGTTTTTTCTTCAGGATGATGTTGATGAAACTGGTTTTTTTTTTTTTTCTGCTTTTAATGAAATAATTAGTTTTTAACAAAAAAAACAAAGAAAAAAAATAGTAGTTTAAATAAATAAAAAAAAAACAAGTTTAATTTCTGTAAAAAAAAATAATATCTATAGTTGAGATCATTTTTTATTTATTTTAGTATTTTATTTTTTTTAAAAAGAAATAATAAATAAAAAGAAACACAAATTTAAAGTTTTTTATGGCATTCCTCAAGACTTTTTCCCATATTTGTAAGTTTT
Source organism: Cannabis sativa (assembly GCF_029168945.1). Classification (NCBI taxonomy): domain Eukaryota; kingdom Viridiplantae; phylum Streptophyta; class Magnoliopsida; order Rosales; family Cannabaceae; genus Cannabis; species Cannabis sativa. The sequence continues at coordinate 49,175,591 of NC_083607.1, read as the reverse complement.
TTAAAAAAATGTCATATTTAGTGTAATTAAGTTTTTATGCCATATATATCAAAACTTATCTTTATTTTCCCATATTTTTGTAAATAGCCCAACATATTATTATTATTATTATTATTATTATTATTATTATTATTATTATTATTATTATTATTATTATTATTATTATTATTATTACCCCAACAACTATTGTCATTTTATACCATATATTATTTATTTCATATATATATATATATGTATTTATAGATATACTATTATTTTTAATACAAACTTAATATTTATACATTCTCAAAGCCAATTGATGCACTTAAAAATAATAATTATCGAAACATATATTTAAATTTTTTGTCAGTTAGCGCAACTACTATTCAAGTCAACCACACTTGACCCAAAGAGTAAGAGACAAATTGTAGTGGCCAAAAATTACACCAGGCCCAAATGCCTCTTACAGCCCAAATTGAAATCACAACCCTTCAAACCAGGTCAATAAATATAACCTACTCATCCAAAATACATTGGGCTTTGGCTAAAATACAAGGCCCAAATGAGCCCAACAGCTACAAGATCAATCTAATACAGAGGATAGGAACGAGTTGTTGGAAATTATTTTACCAATATCTTAGATCTACTCACAAGTATGTTGATTAACCCCTAAATATGAACTTTCTAAAACGATGAAATAAACACATATAAAGTATGAGAAATCTTACATTGGGTGCAGCGGAATATAATGACTCCTTCCGTTCAGATTTCTAGCCCTTGATTCCTTTCTGTAGCAGATCATTATCAATATCTGAACCTGGATCTCTTTCTCTGATTCTTTAGTGCTGAAACTCCTTCTTGTTGAATGTCTTTCTTCACGATCTTCCTCACTATGATTGAGGTATCACTTGCTGTGTGTGGGCACTACTATAATCACTAAGAAATTTCGAAATCTTTAGGAAGAAGAGAAAGAGGGAGTGGTCGGCCAAAGATAGGGAGAGAGAAGGCTCAGATTTTTCTGAATGAGAAGTGTGAAATTTTAGTGTAAATTTCCTGAAGCCTTCACTATCTATTTATAGCATTCCACTAGGGTTAGGTTTGAATTATTTGGCATTAAAATAATGAAAATATCATAGGATAATTCTTATAAAAGTGGCCGACCATGCTATGTAGATTTGGACCTCACTTTTTGCAATTTTGCAGTTTTATCTTTTCTGCATCTGATTTTCTCAAAAACGCCAATTTTCAAATTCAACCATTTAAATGTCAATTCTAACTATTTAATAACTATAAATAATTATTAAATAATATTGTCATTTATCATATTTATTAATTGAACCATACAAAGTATTATAATTAACAAATATCCCCCTAAAACTCTTTCTTTACAATTTCGCCCTTAGTGAAAAATTCACAAATAGACATAGTCTAATTTGAGAATTATAATTGTTTAATCAAAACAAATTATATGAGTCTTACAAGAAATATTATCCCAACTAGTGGGGGGACCATGGGTCTATATAACCGAGCTTCCAATAAGCAGATCAAGAATTTATAACCTAAATTCACTGACTTATTAATTCTTCGTTGAATCCACGCATAGAACTTAGAATTGCACTCTCAGTATATAGAATGCTCTACATGTTCTACCATATAGACACATCATTAGTTATCCATTGTTATAATCCTAATTTGATCAATGATCCTCTATATGAATGATCTACACTGTAAAGGGATTAGATTACCGTTACACCCTACAATGTATTTTATCCTTAAAACACTTAACCCCGTATAAATGATATTTCAGCTTATGTGAAATGAGATCTCCACCATTTATTTTTGTTTGGTCAAGCTCGAAGGAGATCATCCTTTACTTACTATTCGCCAGATAGAAGTTATAGATTCCATGTTTATGTTAGCGCTCCCACTCAATTGCACTACCGTGTTCCCAAAATGTACGTATCACCCTGACCCAAAAGTAGGCTTAACTAACAAATCAAAGAACACGAATAGCCTCTTGAGATTGAGCCTAATCATAACAGGATTAAGATCATTTGATCTAGGATCAACTAGGCGATATTGACTTGAATAGATATTACGGTAAGTTTAATAAATCTAAGTCAAAGTTCAATATCGGTCCCTTCCGATGCATACTCCATGCATCCAACCTGAGCTTTACTTTAACCAATGCTCTGGAAAGAACATAGCATTTCTCCATATGCATGTAAACTCTTTTTGTAGATTATCATATCAGTAAAACCATGTGTCTGATAAATCTAGGAAACTTTATTCACATAGTCATGTTTACTTTCCAATGTGTTGACAGCACAATAAACAGGATCAAGTATGTGAAAGGATTTCAGATGAATTCATACATTATGTACATATAATCATGAAATAAATCATGTGAATCATGCAACATTAAATGTTATTTCTGATCTATATTAATAAGCAAATCTGATTATATTGAAATGAATTTTATTTAGGGCGTAAAACCCAACACGAGTCTATAACTGAAGCATAAGAATCGATCCTTCTTCCTGGAAAAGGGACAGACCACTTCCCACGTTCGTTCTTCAGAATAGGGAAATTCAACCATCAGAGGCTCTATAAAAGGAGAACCCAGGAGTCTTGAAGGATCATTGCATCTTCACTCACTGAACACTTATTCAAGCATTTACGAAATACATTACTATTATTACTACCAGTCCTTCTACATCACTCTACAGTAGAAGTATATGTTTTCTATCTTCTTTATTTACATTCAGATATTCTTTATTTGAATTATTTACTGACTTGATCGTCGGAGTCCCTTCGGCTGGCACCATCCCAATGTCTCAAGTTCTCAATGATCCTTTTTCCTTTGTTCTACAGGTTGTCAGTGCCCGCGATCCTTCCATTCCGATCATTGTAGATTTTGCCCTCTACAAAAACTCACACACAAAAACCAGTTAAATAAAATAATTTAAACAAAAATATACATTCAACATGCTCCAACCCACCAAATAATTACACTCATACCATATCTATCCCAAAATGCTCATTCATTATGTTATATAACCGGTTCTATTTTAGTTATAACCGGTTTGAGTTATTTCGTATTATTTATTTTTATTCATTATAGCACTGTTATAGAACCAGTTTTATTTGAATTATAGGTGATTTAAGTTATTTTGTGTTATTTGTTTTTATTCATTATGTTACAGAATCGGTTATATTTCAATTATAACTAATTTGAGTTATTTTGTATTATTTATTTTTATTCATTATGTTATAGAATCGGTTCTATTTTTGTTTATATCTGATACATCTGTTTCTGGTGATTTTTCTTATGACTTTTCCGGTGACTTTTTCTTGCGACGGTGACTTTTCCGGTGACACTAACATTTTCAGAATTTTTTTTGGCAATAATGACTTTTCCAGCACCGATGATTTTTCCGGCGAAAATTATTATTGTTTTAAAAATATGGGATTTCTATTTTTTTTTACAAAAATATGACATAAAAAATCTCATATAAATGTAAAAAAAAAAAAAAGCTCATAACCTCATGGTACTATTTAGGGGTTTTTACATCACATACTGAAATTTCAATTTTTTTTTTCTTTTTTACTGTGGGGCGGAATTTTTTTCAAAAATACTGTATTTTTTGTTGTTCTACTGTTATTTTTAATTGTTTTGTTTGTTGTTTTATGGTTGTTTTATAAAAAGACTGTATTTTTGTAAAATTCCGCGTGGCAGTAAAAGTGTAAACTTTGACCCAAAATCTAATATTTTTGTAAAAATTCCATTATTTATTTATGCTATAAAAAAATAAACTCTTATAATTTTCCCATATGCATAATTTTTATTAAGGCTAATTAGAATTTTTCTCCCGAACTTTCACATGTACCAAATCATGACCCCTGAACTTTTTTGGCCGTTAAAAAATCTCCCTGAACTGTTGAAATTGTTAAATTTAAGGACTTTTGTCTAATTTTAGTAAAAAAAATTCTAACATGGATGAAAATTCAGAGGACATGATTTAGTATATATCAAAGTTTGAGGAGCATGATTTGGTAGATATCTAATATCACTGAAACAGTAAAATTGAATGAAATTAGATAAAAGTTCTTAAATCTAACCATCTCAATAATTCAGAAGGAATTATTAACGGCAAAAAAATTCAAAAATATAATTTTGTAAATATTAAAATTCGTGAAAAAAATGCTCATTAGCATTTTATTAATGGTTTTGATGAGCAAAATACTTATTTATTATTATATTAATATTTATCTAAAATATCATAGGGGATTCGGAAAAAGAAAATTAATATCAGAGGGCAAAGGGGCCGAAGGGCGCTATATTTAATATTGAAATCGCTGTGTGTTTGTTAGTCGACGATCGAGGTCTGAGTCGTGGCTCCTCCTTAACCTTTTCCTTCTGATCATCCTCTTCTTCAAGTAAATCTGCTCAAACCCTAATCTCTCTCTCTTTCCACATATATACATATATTTATGTTCTCCTGTATACTGTTATGTTTGCAGACATTTTTACAGTCTTTCTCTGAGGTGTTTATTTATTCTTGTTTCTTCTAAGGTTGAGTTGGGTTTTTCTTTTTTGTTTTGTTTTTGAATCTATATTTCAATCTCATTACCCAGATGTTGTTTTCTTTTTCATTGACTGGTGTGTCTGATATACTGAATAGTAAATACTGTTTCGAATTTTGCATGAACTGCTTATTGAGACTACTCTCCCTAATTTAAGACTCTTTATAACCCACACACAACAACTCCTATTTAGGGTTTTCTAACACTCTTTTCGTAACAACAAATTGGGATATTGGGTTTGGTAAGCCTAAGTTGTGAGTCAAGTAACTAGGCACAATAGGCTAGCCTAATGGGTGTGTTCATATGCCTCATGCTGGTTAGTATGTTAAGTCCATCCTCCAATGGCTATATGCAATACTATGCAACTCAAAATGGTTTAAACTTTTTTTTTTTTTTAAGAATAGCTAGCCTAAAGATTTCGTTAGTGTGTTCACTTGATTTAATTTTAAGTTTCTAACACCAAGGCAAGTTAAAAATGATTATGCAAGTCTATTTATAAAGGATGTGTACTTATTTGGTACTAAATTTAGTGCTGTGTGCTTTCAATAATGTATATATCTGGTACCTTCTATGTTTTGATACTCTGCATTTTGAATTGTACATGTTGGTATTTTGAATTCAATTTAATAAATAAAAAATTTGTTAATATGATCAATGGTCTTCAATTAGTTGAGTTTTAAAATTAAATTTAATTATTTAATTAGTTTTTCTAAAGCTAATTATTTAATTATGTTAGTAAGAGCAATTTGGTCAAAGTTAATAAAAAAAATTTTGAATTTAAAGTACCAGAATCTCAAAATATGATTTTAGCATTATTGAAAATACTGATTACAAACCTTTATATATATATTTCCCTAGTATAAATTCCAAAACTAAAAACTGTTGGTCCCATTCCGCATTTTCAAAAAGTTTTCAAATCAGAACTTAAAAGTTGAAAACCTCAGTTGAATCCCTAAATTCAGAAACCCTATTCTCTCCCACGTTTCACTTTTGTCTCCTCTTCATCTTTTCCTTCACAGTTTCTTCTCCTCTTTTTCTTCTTCTTCTGTAAAACTCCATCCTCCATGGAATTGATTTGAGGTATCCGATAATTGCTGCATTGGTGGGACAATTTTTTTTTTCTTTTCTGTTCTTTTTAATTACCTTCATCTGGTGGGTAGGCATTAAATGGTTTAAACTGAGTTTCCTTTTATCCTTTCCTTGTTCTGTTTATACTATTGTTTGTTCCCTGATGAATGATGACATGAACTAGAACAGTTTATTGTTAGTGTATGCATGATTAGAGTGAAATTCTTATTAAATTTTTATTGCAGTTATTAATAATTCAGGTTTTATTCTCTCTGTGATCAGTGTGTATGGTATGGCCTACTCTGACATCCTGAATTTGTTGTTTGCGGTTGGGGTTTGGTGTTTTGCCTATATTGCTGCTGCAGTTCTTGAATCTCTTCGAATCTTCAATTTTCTCTGCCCAACTTGATTTGGTTATTGAGGGCTGTTTGAAGGTGTCATGGGGTATGCTCAGCTTGTAATTGGTCCTGCAGGAAGTGGAAAGGTGATTTTCAGCGTTTAAAAACTGACCCAAAAACCATGTCCTTGTCTAGTATGCTGTGGTTTTCTTAAGTGAGTTGTTACTTTAATTGGTGTTGATTTTGATGTTATGTTTTTTTTTTGGTAATGGTGATCAGTCAACATATTGTTCTAGTCTTTACCGACATTGCGAAGCTGTTGGGAGGAGTATACATATTATAAATCTTGATCCTGCTGCAGAAAACTTTGATTACCCTGTGGCCTTTGGTAAGTACACCATTTTCTTTTCTTTACGGTTGTTCCAGGTTTTTTTTTTCACCTGGATTTGTATTTTTTTATTTATAAAATTGATTTTTGTTATCTTGCTTTGTGTTGCACTACCAGAAATTAAGTCTTTTTTCTTCTTCTTTTGCTTGCAGATATTAGAGAACTGATTTCATTGGAAGATGTTATGGAGGAACTTGGCTTAGGTCCCAATGGTGGCCTTATGTACTGCATGGAGTATCCTTGATTTACTTTCTAAATTTCATCTTTGATTTTTCCAAACATGTTTGTTCTCTTATATCATTTAAAATGCTATTTTCTGATTTCAATCTGTTTAAGGGGGAAATAGTTTTGGTGGAACTATTTTGTTGATAGGATTTTTAATGGAGAGCCTTAACTTTCATGTTTAGACATCTCGAAGAAAATTTGGATGATTGGTTAACAGAAGAATTGGAAAATTACTTGGATGATGAGTATCTAGTTTTTGACTGTCCAGGTATTCATTATTGTCCAAATTTTACTTTAAACTATATTTCTAGTTTCATAACTGTGAAAGTCCATGTGCTGCGGTGAAAAGTAGAATGGAAGGAAAAGAAAATAGGGTATTTTGTTGTCTTTCCGTACGTATATCAATGTATCATATTTGTTGTCTTGCCCTTTCAATTTTTGTGTTTTCTCTATAGTTGATTATAGCTTAAATTTATGACAATACATTTATATTTTATAAACTCTGTAGGTCAGATAGAACTTTTTTCGCATGTTCCTGTGCTTCGGAATTTTGTGGACCATTTGAAAAGTAGAAACTACAATGTTTGTGGAGTATATTTGCTTGATTCACAGGTAAATGTGATTCTTCTTGTTCTTCCTTTTCATTTTTATGCTACCCTTTTTTATGTTCCATTCATGGCAGCTATACCCTGCTTTCTTTTGTTTTTTAATCATACTGAGGAAGTATTTAATTCTTTCTGAAACGATCAGTAAATTGATGTCTGCACTTTTGTATATATCACACCGAGAAACTTTTCTATTCCTGCTGAAATGATTGTTAAGTTGATGTTCTAGCAGATTTTGAATTCCCCCGCCTTGGACCTCCATTACAGAAATAATCATCCCTCTAAATTTCCTAATTTTGATGCTGTTATCAGCATGACTAACTAGTTTCCTATTTCACAAAACATCATACAACTTATGTTTGATTGTAATCATAGTTCTAACTTTGCTATCAAATGCAACCCTATCACTTATCTTATTTATTTTACTACAGGATGCTTTTGCTTTTTGTTATTTTTTCTTCCCTTGGTTAGTTTTCCATGTGTTGTTTGTTTATTCATAGCTATGGTGCTCATTTTTCTCTCGTATCAGTTTATGACAGATGTGACTAAGTTCATTAGTGGGTGCATGGCATCTCTCTCTGCAATGGTCCAGCTTGAGTTACCCCATGTTAATATTCTCTCCAAAATGGATCTTGTCTCAAACAAAAAGGATATTGACGAGTAAATAATTTACCATCCCTTTCTTCAATTTCGACAATTTTATATACATAATTATTCCTATTAGGTAGTGTCCTAATATGTCTATTTTCTATTTGCTCTTAGTTTTTTGGAACCAGAGCCTCAGTTTTTGTTGTCAGAGTTAAATCAAAGGATGGGTCCTCAATTCGCAAAGCTGAATAAAGCTTTGATTGAACTGGTGAGTAGGTGGATTTGATGTACTTATGTTCCAAAAATGAAAGTGCAAATACAAATGTGTTTTCTGATTTCTCTCTAATAAGTTGTAGCTTAAATTCTTGTCAAACGTATGCAACTTAGTGTTGCAGTGGTAATCAAAGAATTTAATTATTTTTACACAAACTTAGTGACAGACTATCCTGATATTGCATTTGGCAGTTTCCTGGTTTTCCTTTTTCCATTTATTCCATTTTTGTAGTAGATTGTTTCCTTTGTAGAGAAATGCATATATCTAATTACTCATCAAAAGGGGCTCAGTGGAGTTTCCAATGAGAGTAGCTTATTCATTACTATCTTAATGGTTTCTCATGCTTGCATTTTGAGATGTATGGATTGATGTGGCCACTGGTACCATTTCCATTTGTTTAACATAACGATGCAAAGGCTGATCCTTGATACAATCAATATCTGCTGTTTAAAGGATTCTAAGACTTCACAAGCACTTGCACACTTATGAAGAGTATAAACCATTTTTCTGTGCATATATCTAACATTTGATCGTACAATGTCGTGGTATATTGGGATGTGGTGGCTTGTGTATAACTAACTATCCTACATTTGTGTTGGTTTTAGGTTGACGAGTATAGCATGGTGAGCTTTATACCACTGGATTTGAGGAAGGAGAGCAGGTGGTTTCTCTTTCTACATTAATGCATTTATTTCTGGTGATCAGTGGGTTATGTATAAGTATTTTCCACAGAAGCATGTAAGGTTTGGATTTGGATTGTTGAGAGACATCACTAGTCAATCAATCATAACAAGATCTACCCAGTACCCACTCTAATTATCTTAACAATGTCTACCAACTCCTTCTCCCAACGAGCGGTTTGTGCTGATACGTGTGCTTCTGTTAAGGGAATTAAGTTTTGTAGTTAGAAGTTATCGAGTGTCTCCTTTCGAACTGCATACTTTTTGGAATGCTTGCCTTATAACTAAACCGTGCAGCTTATGTGACATAGGAACTTTTAGGTTGCCTTTAAGTAATCGAACAACTAAACCATGAGTTGACCAATGCACCTCTCCGGGGCTTTGTACTATTAACTCAAAGAGTAAATGGTTTAGAAAATATTTGTCTATTTTCCCAGGAACACAATAAAGGCCACATTGTTTCTAACACAAGTTTATTTTTGTTTACAGTATAAAGTATGTGTTGGCTCAAATTGACACATGCATACAATTTGGAGAAGACGCAGATGTGAAGATCAAGGACTTTGATCCAGAAGATGATGACTAAGAAGGATGTGTTGTTGGGTTGAAAGCTTTTTGGTATTATGGAGTATAAGGAGAGATGTACTGATTTATGATGATTTTTAGAGGTTCTTTTATAACTTGGAAAGAATGCTCGAAACAGAGTTTGTGGATTTTGAGAAATGAAATGAAAATAGTTTCTCTTTGAAATCTTTCATTTGACAAGTACATTTATGTCGGATTTGTTACGTGGAAGAGTTGATATTTATTTTTTATATAGTGATGTGAGGTTATTATATATGTAGCTATTAATCATTAGCACTTTATATGGCTGATTTTTCAAAGGAATACTTCTTTTCTTAATTTTCCTCAATGTCTCTTAACCAATTTTTTTTTTCTTTCTATTGTTAATTACTTTTTTTTTTTATCAATTTAGGTTGTTTTTATCTCTTTTATTATTTTTCTTTGAATGGAAATAGAACTTTAAGAAGGCAAATCGCTATCAACTTGGACATGAATATAGTAGGAACAACAATCGTTTTGGAAATTAACAAGTTCATTTTGAGTCCAGTAAAACGATACACAAATAGACTACACTCATACAAGTAATCTAATGTCTAGTCATTAATAACTAAATCAAAAGGGGAGTTCATACGAGCTTGAAGATGATCACGAGCTACCAATTTATATCCAAACTGATGAGTGAACAATGCAACATAAAACATTTATTTTTATTTGATTCTCATGAGGCTTTACCCAAACCTTCGCACCATTTGGTGTCATACCACTCAGTAATGATGTAAAATCATCCTTTGTTTGAACATTCTTGTTTAACATACAATTTTATTGACGTAACTATATCATTCACGCTAGAAATTTTCTTATTCCAAACAAATTTATTTTGAGCTGCCAAATACCCCAACAAATCACTACTACTCCACCTTGCTTCTCCTTACCCACCCTAGCGCCCAACTGTTAGAACCAACTAGAAAAGTCATCCCCAATAGCATCATTCAAACCAACACTGACAGTACCATAGACAAAACATTTAGCACCAAATGGACAGAGCACTAGACTATGAATAATAGTCTCATCGGACCGCAAGCAAAGAGGACAATTCCTTTGTACTGGCACATGCTTCAAACTAAGTTGATACATCGTTGGAAGACACCAAGTACAAACACGACATATAAAATCCTTTACCTTTAGAGGAATTTTTAGTTGCCACAAATTACATCAAAACCCAGAATTTGGATCATCATTCCCACCCCTTTAAGCATTGTAGCAATTGATACACACTCTTCACTTTGTAGAAACCCGAAGCCTCCCTACTCCAATAAAAGCAATCATCCATGTCCTCCCCAATTAAAGGAATAGTAAAATAAGCTGCCTATATTGCTCATCAAACTTATCACCAATCACATCCTCATCCCACTGCTTAACATCAACTTGAAGTAAACTTTGCACCACCTTACGACCAATCTTGGATGGCGAGAAACAACATACGACACCACCTCATGAAGTAACCAAAAGGAGCCTCCAAAATAGAGGCATGTAACCCATCACCAATTCGTAGACGGGCCCAAATGTAACAAGAAACTTAGAGCATGTTTGGTATTATTTTCTGTTTTTTGTTTTCAAAAAATTATTTTAAAAAATGAGAACAAAAAATAATTTTTGAAGTTTTTAAAACACAAGTCATATTTAGTTAGTGTTTTTTAAAAACAATATTAACTAAAAATGAATTGGTTTTTAAAACATTTCAAAATTCTTGTTTTTTGTAACTTTGTTTTTTGAAAACTGGTTTTAAAAAAGGGAAATTTACAAAAGTTGACTAAAAAGTCTCTTGATTTACTTTTTTTATTTGGATACATTTTTTTTTTTATTATTTTACTCTTTTCTTCTTTTACTTTTATACGGTGTCAGGTACTTTAAGAGAGAGAATGGCTGATGTGTGTGGGCCCCACCTGCTGCTGATGGGAGAGGACGCGCCATTTGTCGCGTTAGGATGTCACTTAGTGAGCAATGTCAGAATTTTGTTTTAAAAAAGTAATTAGAGAAAGAAAAAAACATTCAAATTTTACTATTTTATTTTCTTAAAAAAAATCTTTACTTTTTTTTGGTACCGTAAGTCTTTATTTTAATTCTAAAAAAATATCTCATATCTTTTTTTTTCTTTTCTTTTTCTTTTGTTTTTCCAATGTTTCATAAATGTTATTGATTTTTTTTTTATATATAAAAATAACTAACACAAAAAATATTTTCAAATAAAAATATATCATATTAATTTATAAAAATATTAAATGAATTTAATTTAATTTTTTTTACGTATAGAAATATGTATTTTTAAACATTTAACATAACCTCCAACTAGATTATTACTAGTTTTGAGCAATTCAAACAAAAATAATAAAATATATATATATAAAGAAAATTTACACAAAAATTACTTAAAATTAGGTTTTTTTTATGATTTTTTTTTTTTTACATTTTATCAGATTCTATTTTTCACTTTTTTTTCAAGAAAAAAATATTGGTTCTCATAGCATCAACATAAAAACAACGCAAAAGCAATTTTTTCATTTTTTTTTAAAAAAAAATCTATAAATTTGTAAAATGTAAACTTTTATCATTTGTTAGTATTTATTAAATAATCCCAAAATATAACCAAAATAAAATATCAAATCAAATTATACTTAGTGTGAATTTTAGTTTTTCTTGGGTACATCCTTTTTTGAGTTGTTGTATAAGTGTTTTGTAGTTATTTTTAAGTTTGTTTTTATTTGTTAAGATTATTTGTTTGTGTGTGTGTGTTTTAAGTTAACACAATTTGTTAATTTCTAATAATTTTTCATATTAAATTAGGGTTGTTATCTCATTGTTATTTAGTTGTTCAACCAAAAGAAAATTAGTATATATTTAGTTTTCCATAGGTATGTAAGTTTTTGAGTTGGTGCTCAAGTGTTTTATAGTTGCTTTTTCATTTTTATTTTTGTGATTATTTGTGTCTTTTTTTTTTTTTATGAGTTTATGCATTGTGTTGATGTTTGTTTAATTTGCATATTTTTATTATTTTTACATTGCTTTTAGATTGTGGACAATATTTATTGATGTTTAGTTATTTTTCTTATTTAATTAGAAAAATTGTTATGTACGTAGTTGTATTTTTGTAGTTTTTTGGTTGACTAAAACATTCATTAGAAAAAAATTTTATTTTTCACAATTTTGATACAAAATAATAATATTAATAAATAAAATTATACTATTTAAAATTAAAGTAAATATTTTAAAATATAAATAATAATAAAAACACACCTCGTAACTAATGAAATAATAAATTATAATAATGCTTTTGAACTAGAAATAATAATAAATGAAAATTTTTATTCAAATATTTTTTGACCAGTACATAACACACCTAGTGACTAGCTTATTTATACCTTCTAGAAATTCAAACAAAATAATGTATTTTGAAAATGAAATATCAAATCAAATCATACTAAATGAGTTTGAGTAAAGCGACACACAAAAAAAAAAATATCAGACACTTTTTACACACAATAATGTGTATTAAATTTCAACTATAGATAATCATATATGGAAAACACGTCAATTTTAATAAACAGTGAGTGTGATTTGTGTGTGTCAGAATGCACAATTTGTTGATGTCCAATATTGATTTGTATATTTATGTAGTGTTGTCATTTAATTGTTTGTTAGTTGTTATTAAGTTGTTCAACAAATAAAAAAATGAGTATGTGTTTAGTTCTTTTATGGGCATTATTGAGTTGATACACACGTGTTTTGTAGTTGCTTGTCAATTTATTTTATACATCAGTGGTATTTTTCCTTTCTTTGGAGTTGATGTACTTTGTGAAATTGTTTACATGTCTATGTTATTTGCATATTGTAGTGGAGTTGTTATACAGTTGTTCATTTGTTGGTATTTAGTTGTTTATTCAATAGAATTGAATATATATACATATTTTTTTTTTATTTGTATGTTTTTTTTTTAATTTTTTTATGAGAAACTTTTAAAAATATTTTTTTTTTTTATATTTTATTAACAATTTTATGACCTAAAATTTTTATTTACAAAAATACACTTTTAAAGTTAAAAATTACACATGTTAAAAAAAAAAAGTTAAAAATTACACTTTTCTCAACAGAAAATAAGAAAAAAACTAAAAATAATGGGAAAACAACCTCACGACAGCTAAAAATCAACTAAATAAACTATAAAACAAAAAAAATTAACTAAAAAAAAGAACCTCATGACAACTATAATAAATACTATGTTCAGTAAAACAAAAAAAAGAACAACTAAAGCAACAACAAAACAATTATTCAACACCTAGACAACAACATGAAAATAACTGTAAAACAACAATAAAACAACTACAAAAAAGCAACAAAAAATTTTACGATTTTTTTTTATATATTTACGGATTTGTAATTTTTTAGAGGGAAAACAACGTTGTTTTCATGTTGCCGTAAAATTATGCTATATTTTCGCAATGTGTAAACAACGGTCTTTTCTAGAACAACCTAAAAACAATAGTTTGTAAGGGAAAAAAAGTCGATAAAATGTTAAAAAAAAAATTGTAAAAACGTAAAATTTTTGTTGTTTTTGGGTATTTCTAAAATAATCCTTTTAAATTATATATATATGACTATATTATGACTAATATTTTTTTATTCTATTTTAATTAATTTATTTAATTATAATCATCCTACAAAAATATTATCAAAATAATAATATAATAGTAATAATAGTATACATGAAAAGTAATTTCAATCCAATTTATCAAACAAAGATTGAATATAATATTATTTTTTGCATGTTATAAAATAAAAAGTATTTAATAAAATCTATGGTGAATAAAGTTCCTGACACCAATCTTCTAAAAACAAAAAAAAGTCCCTGACACTACATTTTATCTCAATTTAAATAAAATATATTTTTTATGTACAGTTTTATAAAATTAATTCTTTTTTATAGAAGTAGTCTCTAGTGTTTGTCAAAACCAATAAAATTAAATAATAGATCTTGTCAAATAATTTTACACGTGGCAGATTAATAACTTGCATGTATTAATTTGTTTGAGCACTTTTTCCAAGTCGAGCGTGTCTTTCACTTGCTCGCCTAATCACTATCAATTTTCTTTTTTTCTTTGTCTCTACTGTATTTTTGTAAATAAGAAATTTTAAAAATAGTATTTTAGTAAACATTAAATCCTATAAATGTTTATTTTTCATTATAGTACTATAAAAGTTTATTTTAAGTAATTTTAGCTTAAAATAGAAAAAATCCCTTTAAAAAATAAGGACAAACAAGCCAAATTGTTTTTTAAAAAATAATTTTTTTATTTTTAAAAATAAAAAACAATTTTTAGTTATAATGTCAAACATGCACTTAGCCTCCCAAATACTCATCCAAACAAGAATTAAAAAGAGCTTGTTTTATCTTATTTGTCTTTTTCATTACATTCATTTTTTTTTAGGAAAAATTATATTTTAACATGTTGCACACATTTCATCATATTTTATAACTTACATGCATTAAATACTAAGATAACTTCAAAAATAAAATTATTATATATATATAACTTAACCTTTAACTATATTTTAACCAAATAAATTAGATTTTCTCCTTTTATCAAGGTTTTTAGTATAATTATTTTAATTTATACTTAATTAATCAAGAGAAAATTTTAAATACTACGATGAGAGATATTTTATATAATAATAATTATTATTCATGTTTCTAGATAGCAAATAAGTGGGGCATGATAAAGGCCCACTCATTGGGTCCATATGGATCAGCAACTTGACCCGTCTATCAAGAATGGGCAAAGCTGGGCTTGACATCTGGCTTTGTCAATACTGACTCATATTGATGAATCCAAAGAGCCCAAACCCGGAGCAACCAACAAACGGTCGAAGAGCGAAGAAGTGTAGATCAAAGAAGGATGCCCTCAAGAGGCACCGTGAACAGAATATGAAACAGCATCTAGGAAAACTTAAGGCCACGGAAGCCGACCAATGCGGCACAATTCTGACACAATCCCAAGAAATCAGGCGGCTTGTCCCCATGTGTTAGACTGTAAAAAAGGCACACATAAAATATGAAATCACCTTTTCGGCCAACACCCATTGACATTCTCTTTCTTAAAACTAATGGGACATATGCGCCTATCATTGTCAATAGTATGTTCGTGTATGGATGAAGAATACCTACAATCTGGGCCTCACCTACCTAGTCTAACAACCAATATTATATTGTATTTACCTCATCAGTGGACTTTTAACACCAAACGGAATCATTATTCTAGGTCCAATCGATTCACTAGCCAAACGCCTATAATATGGCTTTATCCCTTCATGAAAAGGGTTGGAAAATTTGTGTATGTAAAAACTAGTATATACTCCATAGCCAAAGAGCTTAATAACATTGACTCGTGGACTAAGGCTCGTTAATTTCCTAACCACGCAAAAATCCCATCTTATTTATTTCCTAATCTTATTTTCTTCAGCGTAATCTTCTTTTAATTATGTTTATGGAAATCTCGGTAAATATTTTGATGCTTTCATTGAGCTGAAGAAAGATCTTACCATTTTTGTCATCTATAAAAATAGTTATAACAAGAACGACGACTGGAAAACAGTCACTCAAACTACTCACAACAATGCCAAAACCTCTACCACAGAGGATATGAACCCTCCTCCGGTGGACGCTTTGGAGGCTACCGTGGGGGAAGGTGAAGCATCAGTGGTAGCTGGTGGTCCTCTCCAAAATGGTCACCAACCGGAGGAACGTCATGATGAAAACCCCGTCAAAGAAGATAATTGAGAAGGACATTATGAAAACGAAGAAGGTGATTACGATAGGGAAGAGGATGAATACTATACAAAAGAAACTTTCAAAGATCTAAAAGTCACATGGTTAAGGAAACTAATCCAAGACAAGGAAGCGAAGTTGGCGTACAACCAAGTAAAGTTGGAAGAACGTTACATGCCAAATACAAGAGGCCCTCCTACAACTACAAAGCTAAGCAGTAATGAAAAGCCTCAATCATGAAGTTCCTCCTACGAACCAAGGTTTTGGAGTGGGGATCTAAATTAATGACGAAGTTCTTGTTGTATTTTTATGCCTTAAATAAAACCTATTTTTAATACAATTTTAATTTTATTTATCAATAAAAGAAAATAAATTATTTTACTACTGTTTAGTATATTACTTAGTTTACATGTTACTTTCATGATCATATGTTTGATATATATATTAATTTTATTAAATTATTATCATATTATTATTCATAATTATAGTATTGTCTACGTGGTGAAAAATAATTATGACTATATGATATAAACCATATTAGTCCTGTGATTAATTTGTGCAACAAATTTACACTGATATGATAATCAGCGATGTAGTTTACTTACACTTGTTTAAGTAGAATGTCTTTTCCATGACATTAGCAAAGAAAACTTGTATCGGGTGTATTTGCTATACATCGAATTGGATCGATATTGATAATAAAAAAAAAATATCATAAACTTACTGTAATATAATTTCTAAGTCAATATCACTTAGTTAATTTTAGATCAATGATCTCAATCTTGGGATGATTATGTTCTGGCCTAAATTGTACTATTCGGGTTCTTTGACTTGTTCGTTACCTGCTTACTCGTAGGACTAGTCCATACTTACATCTTGGGAACATGGTAGTACAATTAATTGGGAGTGCTAATCATAGATATGAAATCTATAACTTTTATAAATACTTAGAAGTGAAACAATAGTTTCCTTAGACCTTGGCTAAATGAGTTTAAATGGTGGAATACTCATTTCATTAATTATATTAGTTTACTAAAATATCATTTACAAGTAGCTAAATATTTTAAAGATAAAACACATTAAAGGGTAAAACAGTAAATTTCTCTCTACTCGATGTAAACTATCCATAGAGGATCATTGATTATTTAGATTGAAATAATGGATAATTCTTACATACCTATATTTGATATATAGAGAGTTCTATGTAATCGATAATGCAATTCTAAATCTATAGTGGAGTAGAGAGAAATTAATAAATTAGGAAATTTATTCATAAATTCTAGGAACTACTTATTAGGATCTTAGTTACATAGGCCCATCCTCACATTATCTGAGATAATATTGCCTTGTAGACTCAATTAGTTGGTTTGTTTAAATAACTAGAATTATAAATAAGACATATTTATGAATTTTACTAAGAAAATGCAAATTTGAGAAGAAAACTAAAGGGAAAAGTTTATTTATTAATTAAGATATTTTATGGGTGTAGTTAATAAATATATTTAAATATTAATTTTTTTTGATAATTATTAAATAGATAAAATTAGCATTTAAATATTAGAATAGAAGAATATTATTTTAAAAAAAGATAGAAAAGTTTCATTAAATGAAATAAAAATAGCAAAAATCAAACCCATTTGGCCAATGTTGATTGCGACCTTAGGATATTTTTTAGAGCCATTATCTTTCCTTGAAACCCCATTTTATTATTACCTTAAACTTAGAAGAGACACTATAAAAGAAAGGTTAATGCTTTGATTCAACACACAGTTTTTGTCTACCATAACAAAAAAAAAAATGAATTAGAAAAAAGCCTTCCTTATCTCTCTAACAATTTTGAATTCTCTCTCTCTCTCTCTCTCTCTCTCTCTCTCTCTCTCTCTCTCTCTCTCTCTCTCTCTCTCTCTCTCTCTCTCTCTCTCTCTCTCTCTCTCTCAAATATTTGTGACCTATATATTGAGTAAATGTCCACACAATTCAAGGCAATATTTAGATCTTTGTGGAAGAATGTGTAGAAGAAACTGTTCATGATATTAAAGAAGCAATCCAAGTTTAGTACTCGGTGATACTCTGGTACATAAAGGAATCAAGGATTAGGGGACTAAATGAAAGGACTCATATTAGTCCGCCATTTATGTAAGTGATCTCAAACTTATATGTGTTTAATTATCATTTTACAGTTTTTCATATTTAGGATGTTAGAATATATTATTTATAATCAACATACATGTTAGTAAATTAAGATCCTAGTAAAATAAGTCTCAACATCTGGCTTCAGAACGTTGGTAATTATCTACTTTCATAAAAAAAAAAAAAAATTAAAATGATATATATTGTTTTGTGTTTTTATTTAGATGATTCATATATGTTTTATAAGATTTTGATGTTTTTATGTGTATTGGTATATTTTCTATGGATAATAATTTTGTTTTGCAAATAAAATTATTTTATATTGATAAATGGTTGAAAAATATACAAGTTAGAATTTTATGGATTCAAAATTGGGCCAAAATTGACCCAAATTTTGAATTTTTGGGTTTGGAGGCATGGCTAGTCGTTCATGCCCCACTACAAAAAATTGTTACTTTTAGTGACAACCTTTTAGCCATAACATAATTTTTTTTGTGACTAAATGTGACTTTTAGTCACAACAAAAAGTTACTTGTGACTAAAACATATTATTTAGTTACAAGTTGTCACTAATTTAGTTTTAGTTACAATAAATTGTAATTTTTGTGACTAATACTTTTGGCCCACAATATTGCAAAGTGGGTTGCTACTTCAAACGTTGTTGGGTGCATAAAACCAGAGACCCTGGATGGCTCAGTGCTTTATGACCTCACGGAATGGGATCCTGGTGTGTTAAAGGAGTTAGTTAGTCTGTTATTTTTCCAACTGTTTGTTCTGTTATTTCCTTGCCAGCTGTCCAGGTTGTTAGTCGTTTCTCCTTTAGTTGTTAGTTGGTTATTGTGCTTGACTCATTGTATATATGCTGTAATCAACTCTTCAATCAATGAGATTTTTTCTTCTCCATTTTCTTTCTCTCTGTCTTTTCTCTTTCTCTGGCCTTTTGTTCTTGTTGTTCTTCCTTGCTGTTCTTTTTGTTCTGCTATGGATCGTAGGTTTAACATGGTATCAGAGCATTTTCCTCCGCTCAATGCCAACATGGCCACTGTTGGAGCTGCTGGTGTCAACAACAATGGATCGAGCTTCAATGGAGCTCAAACCAGATCTCATTCTTCTGCAGAACCAGTGTACTTTAATCATAGCATCTCTATTCGTCTAAACGATCACAATTTTCTCCTTTGGAAGCAACAAGTGCTTGCTGCCATTAGAGGAAATCGACTTTTGAAATTCATCAAGGAACCTCCACCAGCTGAATTTCTTACCGAGGATGATCGCGCACATAACAGAGTGAATCAGATCTTCACAGATTGGGAGGTGCAAGATCAATTACTGGTGTTGTGGCTCCTATCCTTCATGACCGAGAGTCTCCTCACAAGGATGGTAGGTTGCAACACAGCACAGCAG
This sequence comes from Cannabis sativa, assembly GCF_029168945.1. Classification (NCBI taxonomy): domain Eukaryota; kingdom Viridiplantae; phylum Streptophyta; class Magnoliopsida; order Rosales; family Cannabaceae; genus Cannabis; species Cannabis sativa. Next base: position 49,155,947 of record NC_083607.1, on the reverse strand, counting down.
ATCTGGACAACTTTGAAAAAGCATTTTACTCTGCAGGTTTCATCCAAGATTATGGAATTTCGAACGAAACTTCAAAATCTCAAGAAAGGAGCTTTGAGTCTTAATGATTACCTCTTAAAAGTCAAGTAGAATGTTGATTTGCTTGCATCCGTGGGTGAAACTTTAAGAGATCGTGACCATGTGGCTGCTATATTCAAGGGACTCCCGAGCGAGTACGACACGTTTGTCATTTCGACTAATACTCAAGTTGAAGAGTACACTGTAGGAGAAATTGAGGCTTTTCTGCTTGCATCTGAATCAAGAATCGAGAAATCAGGGAAAGAATTGGACCTTAGTGCCAATATAGTGACAGATGATCAAGACTCTATGATGGAAGCGAATCTTGCTTGGAGAAGATTCAAACAGCAATATGGTCGTGGTGTTGGGAATTTTGGAAATCAGTTTGCCAATCAGTTTGGAAACAGAGGAAATCGTGGAAATGAGCAGGGTTACATGGCTGGACAAGGTTCTGGTAGAGGCAATTTTCATCTGAATCGTGGTGGCAGATCTGGAGTTAATTTGAACAATAGAGTTCAATGTCAACTGTGTTTAAGGTTCGGTCATACAGCCCATGATTTTTTTATCGATTTGATAAGAACTTTACAAGCTCACAGGCAGGAGCCAACAATAGCAGCAGTGGTACTGGACAATCTCAGCAGCCACAGGCCAACTTAGCTAGCAACAACAACACAAGTGATGCTAATTGGTATCCCGACTCTGGAGCCACCAATCATTGCACGCCACAGGCTCAAAATCTTGCCAATTGCTATGACTATGAGGGCCAAGATTGAATGTATGTAGGAGATGGTACAGGTTTGTCTATAAAGCATGTTGGTCAATCTTTCTTTATTCCTCAGCATTCCTCTCATTCCTTAGTCTTGAATAACTTACTACATGTGCCTGAAATCACAAAAAACCTTATTAGTGTAGCAAAGTTTGCAAAAGATAACAATGTTTATTTTGAATTTCATGCTGATTTTTGCTATGTGAAGGAGGAAGTGAGTCATACTACTTTGCTGATGGGGATGCACAAGAATGGCCTATATACTTTTGATCCCTCTCAAATTGGCACAATTTATTCGAGCCCTATTCCCACCAATAGCAGCCAGTGTACTCAGCCAAATCAGTGTGAAACCACTAGCAGTCTCAACTCTCCAATCAACACTTCAGTTGCCACTTTAGATTCTCATCCCAAGTCAAAGTGTACATTTGTTGTCACCTTAAATAATGCCTCTGTAGTGATTTCAGATTGTTTCAGATGTAATACAAGTGTTCAAAACAATTTCACTTTGTGGCATAATCGGTTGGGACATCCTTCTGAGAAGGTTGTTCAAACCGTTCTTAGATCTTGTAATATCCCCTCTGTCAATAAAGATTCTCAATTTTCAATTTGTTCAGCATGTTGTCTTGGCAAAATCCACAAATTTCCCTTTCCTAAAGTCTCAAGCACTATTATTTCTGAACCACTTAAACTCGTTGTATCAGATTTATGGGGTCCTTCTCACACCCCATCTTTCAATGGATACAAGTATTACATTCACTTTGTGGATGCATATTCTAGGTTTACCTGGTTATACTTGTTGAAAAACAAATCTGATGCTCTTAAAACCTTTCAACACTTCAAATCTGAAGCTGAATTACAGTTAGGAAAGTCCATTAAAACTTTACAAACTGATTGGGGAGGTGAGTAATGGTCATTCACAAGTTTCTTAGCTGCTAATGGAATTCACCATAGACATCCTTGTCCTACCACTCACCAACAAAATGGCTTGGCTGAGAGAAAGCATAGACATATTGTTGAAAATGGTCTTGCTCTTCTTGCTCAAGCCTCATTGCCTCTCAAGTTTTGGGATGAGGCATTTCGGGCAGCTGTTTACATCCATAACAAACTCCCTACACCCTTATTACAAAACAAATCACCTTTGGAAACCTTGTTTAACACTAAACCCGATTACTCAACTTTTAGAACATTTGGTTGCAAATGCTATCCAAATATTAGACCTTACAACAAACACAAACTTGAGTTCAGGTCTGCCCCATGCACCTTTTTAGGGTATAGTCTCAATCATAAAGGATACAAATGCTTAGATTCCAAGGGTCGATTGTACATTTCTAGGGATGTTGTGTTTGATGAATTTTCTTTTCCCTATGAGAAGTTGCATGACACTATTGTCAACCATGTTACACCAGATATCCTACCCCCTCTCTCGGCTGTCATACCTATTTGTTCACACCTAAGGCAAAATTATACCATTACTGATTTAACTCAGCATGGTTCTGTTGGAAATTATTTTACCAGGATCTTAGATCTACTCACAAGTATGTTTATTAACACCCTAAATATGAACTTTCTAAAACGATGAAATAAACACATATAAAGTTTAGGAAACCTTACATTGGGTGCAACGGAATATAATGACTCCTTCCGTTCAGATATCTAGCCCTTGATTCCTTTCTGTAGCAGAGCATTATCAATATCTGAACCTGGATCTCTTTCTCTGAATCCTTGATGCTGAATCTCCTTTGCTGATGATCTTTCTTCACGATCTTCCTCACTATGATTGAGGTATCACTTGATGTGTGTGGGCACTACTCTAATCACTAAGGATTTCGAAATTCAAAGGAAGAAGAAAGAAGAAGTGGTAGCTAAAGATAGGGAGAGAGAAGGCTCAGTTTTTCTGATTCAGAAAGTGTCAGAAGAAAAGTCTAATTTTTCTGAAGCCTTCACTATCTATTTATAGCATTCCACTAGGGTTAGATTTGAATTATATGGCATTAAAATAATGAAAAAATCAACTTAAAATACCTACATAGGTGGCCGGCCATACACTTAGTGGATTGGGCCTTGCTTTTTGCAATTTTGCAATTTTAACACCTTTTGTATCTGATTTTCTCAAAAATGCCAATTTCCTAATTCAACCATTTAAATGCCAATTCTAACTATTTAATAACTATAAATAATTATTAAATAATATTGTCATTTATCATATTTATTAATTGAACCATACAAAGTATCATAATTAACAAATATGCCCCTATAAACTCTTTCTTTACAATTTCGCCCTTACTTAGTGAAAATTTCACAAATAGACATAGTCTAATTTGAGAATTATAATTGATTAATCAAAACCAATTACATGAGTCATACAAGCAATATTATCTCAACTAGTGGGGGGACCATGGGTCTATATAACCGAGCTTCCAATAAGTAGATCAAGAATTTAGCACTAAAATTCACTAACTTATTAATTCTTCGTTGAATCCACGCATAGAACTTAGAATTGCACTCTCAGTATATAGAATGCTCTATATGTTCCACCATATAGACACATCATTAGTTATCCATTGTTATAATCCTAATGTGATCAATGATCCTCTATATGAATGATCTACACTGTAAAGGGATTAAATTACCGTTACACCCTACAATGTATTTATTCCTTAAAACACTTGACCCCGTATAAATGATATTTCAACTTATGTGAAATGAGTACTCCACCATTTATGTTCGTTTGGTCAAGCTCGAAGGAGATCATCCTTTGCTTACTATTCGCCAGATAGAAGCTATAGATTCCATGTTTATGATAGCGCTCCCACTCAATTGCACTACCGTGTTCCCAAAATGTACGTATCACCCTGACCTAAAAGTAGGCTTAACTAACAAATCAAAGAACACGAATAGCCTTTCAAGATTGAGCTTAATCATAACAGGATTAAGATCATTTGATCTAGGATCAACTAGGCGATATTGACTTGAATAGATTTTACGGTAAGTTTAATTAAATCTAAGTCAAAGTTCAATATCGGTCCCTTCCGATGCATACTCCATGCATCCAACCTGAGCTTTACTTTAACCAATGCTCTGGAAAGAACATAGCACTTCTCCAAATGCAAGTAAACTCTTGTTGTAGATTATCATATCAGTAAAACCCTATGTCTGATAAATCTAGGAAACTTTATTCACATAGTCATGTTTACTTTCCAATGTGTTGACAGCACAATAAACAGGATCAAGTATGTGAAAAGGGTTTCAGATGAATTTATACATTATGTACATATAATCATGAAATAAATCATGTGAACCATGCAACATTAAATGTTATTTCTGATCTATATTAATAAGTAAATCTGATTATATTGAAATGAGTTTTATTTAGGGCATAAAACCCAACAAACTCCCACTTGCACTAATATAAAACAAAAAGTGCGTTTCAAATAATCTCAACACCTTGATATACAAATCAAGTGTAGTGGTAGTAAACTCCTCGTAATAGGATCTGAAAGGTTGAATTAACCACAACCTTTTCTCCACCATTACTCTTCCTTAATCACAAAATCATTGATAATGTGAAATTCCTCTCTATATGTCTACTCTCTTGGGATACTGGATTCTATATCTTTGGCAACTACTTTTGGTTAATCAGGAAATTAACACTAGTAGTTTAAGGCAATTTGGAATGATGCCAAAAATGTATAGAACTTTCCTTAGACTGAATAAGTACCTTTCCTGCAACCTTAACATTCAGTCCCTCTCTGGTAGACCTAGAGACTTCAGATAGGTTTTTACACTTCTCCAAAATCACTATTCCACCCCCAGAGTAATCACCATCTTATCAGAAATATTTACTAGCACATAGGCAAATTTCGAAATCTGATGTGGTGTAGTCTAAGAGTTTTAAACACACTCTTATAGACTAACATATAGTTCCTCTTCTTAATCTTAGGATTTACTTGATTGTCTTCCAATGTTCTTCTCCTGGATTAATCTGATACCTACTCATTACTCCCACTCAACAGCAGGTGTCTGGTCTAAGGCATACAAAAGCATATCTAAGACCTCTCACTGTTGATATAAGAAATTCTTTCATGGCTTTATCTTTTCTGGAATAGTTGAGACTTTTCCTTAGATAAAATCTATGTCTAAGAAGTTGTGAAGCTTCTATAGATTGCCTTTAGAAAGAAAATGCTTCAGCATCTTACTAAAGTAAGTTGCTTGCATTAGAGTAAGTAATTACCAGGTATACCACAAGCCATAGGTTTAGATAAACTCAAACCTATAATACTAGGGACAGGAAGTTTTGTTAAGTCCATTGAATAGACTTATAAATGAAAATTTCCTTTTATGTCCTTGTAATAGGAAACTTTAGGTTACTCCATGTGAATGGATTAAACCATAGTTCTTTTGGCTTTCTTCTTAGTTTCTTATCTTGACAATCCATTACTTGTTTAAACTCACAATGGATTTTAATCACTAGTGTCTCCCAAGTCATAAGAAGATGAGTTCCTAGAAACTCTCCCACTACGACAAGGTACCATGAATTATGTCTAAGAAAATGGTATTAATCTCTTCGGTTGTGACAAGACAACAGAGGTAGTGGGATCATCATATGTTATATAAGATGATTGAACACTTTTGGAATCAAGAAAAAAAATATCTCCTTTATTTGCTACTTGTTTTTCAGACTTAGTCATTTTCTTAGAAAAGTAGTATTTGTTTGAACAAACACTTTCTTATCTATTGACAATGGGATGGTCCACCCCTAATCACTTAGAATAGCTAACAAACCATGGTTAACAGTTCTAGATTTTCTTAAGATTTTGATTAGGTCATCCATAAATCTAGTAATGATTTACATTAAGTATACAACCATTACATCATTCTGAAATTGTATTACCATATAAGGAATTAGGCAACAACTAGTAACTAATCATCAATATGCAACTCGAAATTTCTGGGGAGGTAAGTTTGGATATAATTCAAAAATCAAATTAATGATCTTTGAACTGCATATCTACTAACTATTTCTCCACCCCTATCAGTTCGCAAGATCTTTAACCACTTACCTTAATGGTTTTAATCATTGCTAGAAATTAATGAAATTTTTCAAACATTTCAAATTTCTTGCTAAAAGGTATAATCTAGAGTTATCGTTTGAAGAATACAACGAAAAACTCATATCCACCCCTGAATGTACATCCATCTGCGAATGAGATGAACTACTTTCAGTGGATATAGGCATATTAACTCTTTGCAGAGATTGATCTTGTCAAATCCACTATGAACAAGATACAAATGCCATATATTAAAAAAAATGTGGTAGTGTCTTTTGATGACATAGGTTTAGTTACATCAAAGAGTTCTTAGAATAGTGCAAGTGGATCCTGGTCACAGAATACCTAACTCATATTCCATACAGTTTGAATCCATTAATAAAAGATGGATATTAAACACTTGAGAAAGTGTAACTGTATTGTATCTGGAATTAGAAATATAAGAAAATTTCTGTTTGGATTCTAAAATTAAAGTCAAAGACTTAAATTCAACCAAATATAATGAGTAATTCTTTCTTGGACCACCACTACTAATACAAACTCTAAGTCAGATTTGCCCATACAAGTAGGAGATTTCTAAGATTGAGGATTTATATCAATTGGGAATAGAATTTCGGGATTATAATCATATGCATCATTTAATTTCTTAAGAGAAAATATAGAATGACATGAAATGATTTATAGACCATTCATCCAATGATATGTTATAAAGCTAATTCGAAATGAATAAGCTAAGAGGAATTAGGATAATTTCGTTTAAAATAAGAATCCAACGATGCTTCGATTAGCGAAAGACAAAGTAATCTTATTTATGTAATCTTCTTGTTTCATATTGTAAAAATACTAGTCTAAGGTGTCATCAATTGATGAACAGTTAGATGTCGCATATACAATACTTATCTTTCGAGATCTTACACTATTATGTATGTCTAATGGTGAAAATCCATTAGGGATTTATCTCATTAGAAAAACAAACATGTTAGACCAACAATGAAGATTCGAAATTAAACTACAACTTAATAACAGAGAATAACATGGTTCAATATAAATTCATACACAATTCAGAAATTATAAACATATAGCAAGTAGGAATGACTAGTGAAAATACTAAAACATACAATCCTAAATAATTTCCAAGGTTTTCAATAAACTGATACAGTGTCCCGGTAGGCGAGAGTCAAAGCATCATTTATTGAATAGAGTTGTCAGCTCTTCTAAAATAGAAACCATTCTAGCAACCTTTTATTCGATCAAAATAAGAATCCAACGTTGTCCCGGTAGGCGAGAGTCAAGGTTATTCTCATTTTATGAGCTTTCACCATTGTTTCATGTTTTATGAGTTTATCTCTAAGTAGTCACCGTAGGGGAGAGTCTAAATAGAGACGAAAACTCACAAAACACTTATCAAATGAAATCTTACGGTGTTAAGTGCGTTCAACGAATAACCATCCATAGGGGGACGAAGTCTAGCGTCTCGAGGTTATATTGAAAACATTTAACTTTTGTAAGACCAACAATGGAGATCGAATATCTTAATAATAATCAAGCTCATTATTTAAAGTGAGTTGTATTTTCTTTGATTCTCTTTATTTAATCTATTTATTTTAAATATATATTTATTTAAAATTTCCAATTTAGAATGAAAAATTCTAAATATAAATTTTAATTTAATATTTATAAATTTTACTTAGATGGATATGAAAATAACATGAATTATTTCCATCTTAGTAATAATTTCCAATAAATATTTAGAAAAATATTCAATTTAAGTTGTTACAAAATTAATTTAAATTAATTTACAACTCAAATTTTATTTTCTATAAATATATATTGCATTTCGAAAAATTAAAGTATTTAAGAATACAATTTTCGAAAAATGCATATTAAAACAAAGAATAAATCCTGGAAAAATTATTCTAATTTAATGTTGGCCCAAAATTAATTAATAAAATTAATTTACAACAAAAAATATAATTTTCCTATTTAATTAAATATATAAGAAAAATTACAAATATTTAAGTATGATGATGAAAATCAACTTAAATATTAATTTTCTATTTAATTAAATACACTAGAAAAATACTTCAAGCAAAAATATCACCTATCTAGATTTTCCTTTGACTAATTAATTCAATTTCTAATAATATACTTTAATTCAATTTATTTTAAATTAATCAATAAATGAAAAAGTCATTGATTTAAGTTGATCCAAGAATTAATTAAAATAAATAATTAATTTACAACTTAATCTATTTTTCAAGATAAAATTCGAAATTCTAGCATTTAAGAAATGCAATTTCGAAAATTGATTAATAAAATATAGAAAAAATATATTTTGAAAATTATTTAAATTTAGTTGAAAAAATAAATTCAACTAAAAATAATTTTCTATTTAATTAAATGTCATGAAAAAGAAATATTTAAGTATGATGATAAAAATCAACTTAGATATTTAATTTTCAAATTAATTAAATGTATTAAATTCAAGAAATAAATAATTAAGTGTAGAGAAGGTTTAATTATTAATTTCTAGTTTAATACTAGGAAAAATATACTTAAAATAAATTGTACCAAAATTAATTAAATAATTAATTTCACAATTTATAATATTTTCCTATTTAATATTAGAAATAATAAGTAGTCTAGAAATAACTATCTAGAAAATATCTTATTTGACTAAGTATCTTTTCCACAAAATTTGAAAAAATATGTAATTTAAGTTGTATTAGAAAAAATCTAGAACTTAAATATTTTTCAAATTTAAATTTAATTAAAAATCAACAATTAAGTTGTAACCACTTAATTTGAAAATATTCCATTTTAAGTTAATATTTGAAAAGATATTAACTTAAAAAATATCTAAAGAATCTTAATAACCAATGCCTAAAATTCCTCAACTTAATTTTGAAATTTGAAATTCAAAAGATATTCAGATTTAAGTTGGTTAGTTGTAGATAACTAAATATCAACTTAAATAAGAATATTTAATGAAAAATTTAAATTAAGTTCCAAAAAGAATCTAGATGGTTATAATTCTGTATTTAATTAAATACAAGAAAATACATATAGTTTAGCTTAGAATAAAAAATTCTTTAAACTATATTTTTCTTAAATTAATTTCAAAATAAATGAAATTAATTATGTTGCTAATCAATTTTATTAGGTTAAACTAGTGTAATTAACCTAGTACAGTTGTTCAAATCAGGCAAATGGGCCTTCACAATTGGGGTGGTTCATGTGAGGGGGTGCTGGGTTCAGTATGTCGTACCCACTTCTATGGCTCCCAACTCTCACACAAGGCCCAAAAGAGAGGAATTTAACCTTAATAAGAACAACTGTTATTAATTGAATAAGCCCAATAACTAAATGGGCCTAAATAAATTCTATCAAGAACCATGATAATTTATTTTAGCAACAACAACCTATATGTATCTATAATAAAATTAAACACATAGGCTCACACAGGCACACTTTGGATGGGTCCTATCATGTTGCTAGGTCATACACAGATGAAAGAAGATTGTAAATATACCTGTTACAAATTATTATCTTGACCAAGGGAGCCATCAGATCATTAGATCTGGCAAAAGGTAACCATGGCTATTTGCAATCAAGTAATAATAGGTTTTAAAAAACTTACATACAAGCTAAAACCACATACTCCTGCAACAAGGTTAGCTGGATAGTTGGAAGTAGGATTTATTTAATTTTAAATAAATAATTTCGAAAAATAAATAATTAAAAAAAATATTTTAATATTCGAAAAATAAAATAAATTTTTTTTAAAAAAAAATTAATTTCGGAAATAAAATTTAAATTTCGAAATTTAAAAAAAAAATATTTAAAATTAAACCTACTTTTTGAAAAATTAGGTTTCAACCAACCTAAATATCATTTCAAAATTTGCTAACTACTTTTAAAAATTAAATGTTATTTTATAAATAAAAATTAAATAAAAATTAGAAAAGATAAATGAAATATCTTTTCAGATTTTAAATTTAATTTAAATAAATAAAATAACAAAATTTAAAAGTTAGCAAAATATCTTACATCTATTTAAAATTACATGATTATAAATATCTTATTTTAAATTTAAATAAGGTCAAAATATCTAAAAAGATTTAAAAAAAATCTTAAAAGATAAGATATAATTAAAAATATCTTAAAAGATAAGATATCTTAAAAATATCTTAAAAGATTTTATAAATATCTTATAAAATCTGACCTTAAATTTAAAAAAAAATAAGATATAATCAAATTTAAAAATAAGATAGATTTTTAAGCAAGAAGATAGATACTAATTCTATTCAAATTCAAATTACACTAATATCTTGAATTAAATTTAAAAAATTATTAAATTAATTCAAAATGATAATTAGAATTGAATTAGGAATAGTAATAGTATAAATACAAAACTATACCGAAAATCGGAAGTTAATTCCACGAAAAAGCATAAAAATCGAAGAAAAACAAAAAAATTCGAAACTGTACGGACAGATTTGCGATCGCAGGAAAATATCAGCACAGCCCCGATTTTTTTCAAATCTTCAAAAAATCATAACTAATTCAAATAAAATCCAAATTAAGTTCTGTAAAAGGCTAACTTGCTTAATTTTTTCCATACTATCCAATAAAAATAATTCCAGAGATAAAATCGCAATTATTTTTCACGAAAATTTCACAAACATCAATCAATCATCAAATAACACTCAATACAACATGATACCATCCAAAGAACATACAAACAATCGTTTTAAAGTCCAAATTTCTTGCAAGTAAATCAATTACCATGGCTCTGAGGCCAGTTGTTGGAAATTATTTTACCAGGATCTTAGATCTACTCACAAGTATGTTTATTAACACCCTAAATATGAACTTTCTAAAACGATGAAATAAACACATATAAAGTTTAGGAAACCTTACATTGGGTGCAGCGGAATATAATGACTCCTTCCGTTCAGATATCTAGCCCTTGATTCCTTTCTGTAGCAGAGCATTATCAATATCTGAACCTGGATCTCTTTCTCTGAATCCTTGATGCTGAATCTCCTTTGCTGATGATCTTTCTTCACGATCTTCCTCACTATGATTGAGGTATCACTTGATGTGTGTGGGCACTACTCTAATCACTAAGGATTTCGAAATTCAAAGGAAGAAGAAAGAAGAAGTGGTAGCTAAAGATAGGGAGAGAGAAGGCTCAGTTTTTCTGATTCAGAAAGTGTCAGAAGAAAAGTCTAATTTTTCTGAAGCCTTCACTATCTATTTATAGCATTCCACTAGGGTTAGATTTGAATTATATGGCATTAAAATAATGAAAAAATCAACTTAAAATACCTACATAGGTGGCCGGCCAAACACTTAGTGGATTGGGCCTTGCTTTTTGCAATTTTGCAATTTTAACACCTTTTGTATCTGATTTTCTCAAAAATGCCAATTTCCTAATTCAACCATTTAAATGCCAATTCTAACTATTTAATAACTATAAATAATTATTAAATAATATTGTCATTTATCATATTTATTAATTGAACCATACAAAGTATCATAATTAACAAATATGCCCCTATAAACTCTTTCTTTACAATTTCGCCCATACTTAGTGAAAATTTCACAAATAGACATAGTCTAATTTGAGAATTATAATTGATTAATCAAAACCAATTACATGAGTCTTACAAGCAATATTATCTCAACTAGTGGGGGGACCATGAGTCTATATAACCGAGCTTCCAATAAGTAGATCAAGAATTTAGCACTAAAATTCACTAACTTATTAATTCTTCGTTGAATCCACGCATAGAACTTAGAATTGCACTCTCAGTATATAGAATGCTCTATATGTTCCACCATATAGACACATCATTAGTTATCCATTGTTATAATCCTAATGTGATCAATGATCCTCTATATGAATGATCTACACTGTAAAGGGATTAAATTACCGTTACACCCTACAATGTATTTATTCCTTAAAACACTTGACCCCGTATAAATGATATTTCAACTTATGTGAAATGAGTACTCCACCATTTATGTTCGTTTGGTCAAGCTCGAAGGAGATCATCCTTTGCTTACTATTCGCCAGATAGAAGCTATAGATTCCATGTTTATGATAGCGCTCCCACTCAATTGCACTACCGTGTTCCCAAAATGTACGTATCACCCTGACCTAAAAGTAGGCTTAACTAACAAATCAAAGAACACGAATAGCCTTTCAAGATTGAGCCTAATCATAACAGGATTAAGATCATTTGATCTAGGATCAACTAGGCGATATTGACTTGAATAGATTTTACGGTAAGTTTAATTAAATCTAAGTCAAAGTTCAATATCGGTCCCTTCCGATGCATACTCCATGCATCCAACCTGAGCTTTACTTTAACCAATGCTCTGGAAAGAACATAGCACTTCTCCAAATGCAAGTAAACTCTTGTTGTAGATTATCATATCAGTAAAATCCTATGTCTGATAAATCTAGGAAACTTTATTCACATAGTCATGTTTACTTTCCAATGTGTTGACAGCACAATAAACAGGATCAAGTATGTGAAAAGGGTTTCAGATGAATTTATACATTATGTACATATAATCATGAAATAAATCATGTGAACCATGCAACATTAAATGTTATTTTTGATCTATATTAATAAGTAAATCTGATTATATTGAAATGAGTTTTATTTAGGGCATAAAACCCAACAGGTTCTCCAGGTGTTGATGTCCCTACTACTACTGATCCTATAGTAGATATTGACCATAATGCTTTATTTGACTCACCAACTTCTCCTAATACTCACTGTGATGATCACACTAATGATTGTTCTCTAGAAATTCCAGCTTCTGTTATTGCAGGTGATACTACACACACTTGTATTCCTCATGTTTCTGCTATAGACCTGCACCAGCAATCTGTTGAACATACTGCTGCTACTGAACTACACCAGCAGCCTGCAGAACACACTGATTGTGCTCAATCTTCATCTCCCCAGTTGAGAAACTCACCTGCAACTGACAGCAGACCTCCACCAGCTTGTTCTTCACCTGCTGCATTGCCTCTGCTGGCTGGTTGTCTTAATTAAAATGGCAAAAATAGTATACACCAGATGACTACAAGATCCAAGCTAGGTGTGTTCAAACCTAAAGCCTATTTGGCTTCTAGAGAACCCTCATCTCTCAAGGAGGCCCTTCAACAAGAGCATTGGAATAATGCCATGAGTGATGAGATTCTTGCTTTGGCCAGAAATAAAACGTGGATTCTTGTTAGACTTCCTGAAGGGAGACAAGCAATTGGTTGCAAATGGGTTTACAAGAAAAAGGAAAATCCTGATGGTAGTGTTCTCAAATATAAGGCTAGATTGGTTGCTAAAGGGTTTCATCAGCAAGCTGGTTTCGATTTTACAGAAACCTTTAGCCCGGTGGTCAAACCTGTCACAATCAGAGTTGTGTTAACTCTAGCTTTGTCTAATGGATGGGAGGTAAGACAACTGGATGTCAACAATGCCTTTTTGAATGGTAATTTACAAGAAGAGGTCTACATGACACAACCACCAGGTTTTGAGATTCCTGGACAAGAACATCTTGTGTGTAAGCTCAACAAAGCTCTCTATGGCCTTAAACAAGCTCCTCGAGCTTGGTTTGACAAGTTACAACATTGCTTGTGCTCTCTTGGATTTCTTTCTTCTAAATCTGATCACTCCCTGTTTATCAATCATTCCTCTCACTCAACAACACTTGTCTTAGTGTATGTTGATGACATATTGATTACAGGGAGTGACTCAGCCACGGTTACTGATCTCATCCACAAACTGAACACTCAATTCTCTCTCAAGGATCTTGGTCCACTCAATTATTTTCTGGGCATAGAAGTCAATTATACCGAAACTGGAATGCACCTTTGTCAAGCCAAGTATGCTCATGATCTTCTAGTTAAAGCTCAAATGCTAGGTGCTAAGCCATCACCTACACCTATGACAAGTGGACTTCGCTTATCAACTCACCAGGGGGAACCTCTTGAGGATGTTCAACAATATAGGTCAATTGTAGGTGCCTTGCAATATCTTACTATTACACGGCCAGAATTGTCCTATAGCGTGAACAAAGTTTGTCAATTCATGCAAAGACCTTTGTCTACACATTGGCAGGTAGTGAAGCGCATTCTTAGATATATCAGTGGTACCTTGAGCCACGGCCTTCACTTCACTAAACCTGAATCTCATGAACTTGTGGCCTTTTGTGATGCGGATTGGGTGTCTGATCCGGATGATAGAAAGTCCACCTCTGGCTATGTAATATTCTTTGGCTCAAATCTAGTAGCTTGGAAAAGTAAGAAGCAGCAGACCATTTCACGCTCGAGCACAGAGGCTGAATACAGGAGTGTTGCGAATGTCACTGTAGAAATCACATGGCTGCACTATCTGTTCTCTGAGCTTCACATCAAGCTTCCTCATCCACCTACTGTGTGGTGTGACAACCTAAGCACAATTATGCTCACTCAGAATCCTATTTTACACGCTCGAACAAAACACATCGAGTTGGATCTGTATTTTGTTCAAGAAAAGTTTCTGAACAAAATGATATATATCAAGCATGTTGCGGCTTTTGATCAGCTGGCAGACGGGCTAACAAAGGCTATTTCTAGCCAAAGGTTCTCTGTTTTTTGAAACAAGCTCAAAATTGAAGATCATTCAATTATGAACTTGAGGGGAGGTGTTAAAGGAGTTAGTTAGTCTGTTATTTTTCCAACTGTTTGTTCTGTTATTTCCTTGCCAGCTGTCCAGGTTGTTAGTCGTTTCTCCTTTAGTTGTTAGTTGGTTATTGTGCTTGACTCATTGTATATATGTTGTAATCAACTCTTCAATCAATGAGATTCTTTCTTCTTCATTTTCTTTCTCTCTGTCTTTTCTCTTTCTCTGGCCTTTCGTTCTTGTTGTTCTTCCTTGCTGTTCTTTCTGTTCTGCTATGGATCGTAGGTTTAACGCGGGCCAGAGGCTCTTGAGCTTCGTAGGAGATGATGTTTAGTTGTTTCTATTATTAGTGTTTAGTTGGTTCTTCATGTTTAGTTGGTTCTTTGTTTATGTTGTTCTTTCCCTTGTTTTATTGTCTGGTGTTTGTTTCTGCTGTTTAGTCGTTTTGTTCGTGTCTTTGTTTTGTGCTGTTGGCACTCCTCTTAATAAAAAAAAAACCTCAAAAATATTATTATATTCTGTGGTATATAATTTTATGGCTGTAGTATAATTATTTTAATGATGGTATTTAATTTTATTAGTATAGTATATATATTTTTTTGTTAATATTATTATATTTTTAATTATTGTGGGCATATATATTTTTATTGTACAGTATATATTTTTTGTTGTATATAGTATATTATTTACTTAAAATAATATTTAGTTTCTATTTTATTGTATATAATGACTATATAAATTTTTTTGGCATGATATATATATTTTAATAGTAATATATATAATTTTTGTTTAGTATGGTATATATTTTTTGAGTATTAATATACTACTTTATTTTTGTTAGTATTTTTTATGGTTATAATTTTTTGTGTTATGATAATATGATATATTAAATATTATTGCATATACAATATATATGATTAATGATATAATATAGTTATTCGTTGTCATTATAATAACTGTATATGAAGTACTAATAAATTTGTATGATGTAATTTTATCATTATATAAATATTAATAAAAAAAAATAAAAGTAATTTAATAATTTTTATTATTTAATTTATTTTGTTAAATTTTTTTAAAAAATTGACATTTACTATTTATCAATCTATTTGAGACCAATTTCCACCTTAGCCCTTGAAAAAATTCAAATAATTCTTTAACAGTATTCACAAAGTGATCTGTTATGTTGTTGAGCTCTAAATGCATCTTTGGGTTTTAAGGAAAACAGTACTCTTCATAAAACGATATGGACATCATCTCTAACTTCATGGATTTATCCTGAGACAGTCCCTATTTTTTTTGTATTATTGCATTATTCCCTACTTTGAGTTCCATTATATGTTCCAAAGTTATTACATCAAAGTTTGATCATTTATAAGAAATTCCAACATTAAATGGGCTCCTCATAATTTGCTGGTGTGTACTTTTTCCCTACCCAAAAATGCCTCATTCATTGTTGATCACAAAGTATCAATATGACTTGCTTCAATTGAACCATTCACCAAAGTACTATCTTCAATAAGTCAAACTATTATTAGCCCAAGAAAGCTAAAACTAGAAAAGAATAAAAAAGATTATTGGTTGTACATAAAAAAGCACCTAACACTCTTGCATTGATGTCAAAAACATGCTTCATTCACATCTTTTTCCTTTCCTACTTTTTACAGATGACAATTTTTTGTTTGGAAAACTCAGTATGAATTATAATAGTAACAAACAATCCACAATCTATCCTTTTTCCTTGTTGCCAAAACTTGGGTCTTCAATCCAAAAGATTTGCTTTGAGACCATATGGCAGAGTATGATTGTATACAACATGTTATACATATTTTCTTTCTTGAAAGGTCACTGAGATAGTGTGGTATTCGTCAAGCATTTACTTCTTATTAAGAAGATTAGCAAGGTTGCGAAGCTCCTCAAATGCATGCATTGTTTCTGCATCAAATCCTCCAGCAAACTGTAATAAACAAGAAACACATCTTAAATTCAGCAAAAAGAAGAGAAAAGCTTTCACAACTACCAAAAAGGGTAGGACAGAAATGTTAGTGAGAAGTTCTTTTTATTTATGAAACAGAAGGATATTTAAGTTAGTTACACGACTCATTTCTAATTGGTTTTGAGACGAAACTCATCATTCTTATCTAAAATGTATATCACATTGTCTAAACATTCATTTTCACTGTTTAAACTTACAAAATAAAACAATACCTGATGTATTCTGAAAGCGAATCTCACTCCCTGGAGTAGCATGTAGTCCATTGCAGGATCTTTATCCAGTGCTGCTTTTGACTGAAGTTCCATAGCAACCCTCTTCATGTACATTTTTGCCAACTTGACAGACCCAAATTTGATCTGCTAAATAGTATTTCATCAATTGCTTTGCCATTTATGTAATTCAGTAATGATACAAACTAATTTATGTCCATACAATGAGATTAAAAGATGTTACACCCCTATACTAATCATAACATTAACATTGCACTTGGGGAATGAAGGGCATGGAGGTTGGAGTGAAAGAGAAATTAAGTTATTTGAAACTGTGCATTGTCTTTCCCAGTGCAACAAAAATCTTGATAATCTTAATTTAGAATACATCTGTGATAATTTCAACAGTTTTTAGAATTATGAATAGCAAAGTAACCATCTAGAATTATCTTACCTTGCTTATAATGCCATTATCCAGCATCCAGTCTTCTGGTATTTGGAACTCCTTGCAGTTACGCATTAAAGACTCTCTCGTTCGTACAAGATTATAAACTGTACGTTCCATCCTGCCAGTGGTACCGAAACACTTACAACTTTACAACTACTGCATATTGGAATATTAGAAGAAAATATTATAAACTTCTAAAGAAATTGTAAAATTTTCAGGTCCTTACTTCTCAGACAGTGCCACCATTTTCTTCAAGGCAATGTCACAAGGTAATCGGTGATCGTCTTTGTAAGCAGACACTTCAGACTCTAATCTCTTGATATCTTTATACCCAAATGCTGCTTCTCTCAATGTGTCAGCTTTCCTTTCAGGCCAAGCGAAGTGCTTTAGAACTGCCCTTTCATCCACCTTAATAAACAATGCAAGTAATCACCAAATCAGGCTTATGAAAGCATAATAATCAATGCATGATATTGAGCATTAAGCAGCTCTTTGGTATAAATTGTTTATGAGACTCATTTCGATTTCTTATCAGAATATTCATATCCAGCCAAGTTTTGGGACTACTTTCAGACTGAAAAGAAATTCAGAAATAGCAAAATAGATTGTGGTGTAGGACAGAAATCAACTTACAAGAAAGCAAAGCTCATCATCAAGCCACTTCACAAATGCCACTACATCTTCAATGTTCTGAAAAGCTGCATCATTCACCTCTCTGATCAACGAATTCACAAACTCTCCTTGTGTCTCAATATCGGCCTTTATCTACATGACAATTAAGATGTATCAATAATAAGCAACTATGACTTTTTAAGCAGAACCTATTAAAGTTTTGAAGCTTCCCAAAAAAGTGTTTGAAATTCACAGTAAGTTGTGATATCATAGGCTAGCACTTACTGCAAGCAAATGTGATGACCTATTCTCAATTTCACCAATCATGCTGCTCCGAGCATTGGCAACATCTGGAACATCACATATCCCTCCATTTGAAGAATCCTTCCTCGAATCTCTCTTCATTAGTGAATGATAAAACTCAACTACTTGTGGAGCTCGCTGAAAGGTTCCTGTGGTACTCCTTGCAGCAAACTTTGGTGGAGGTGGTGGAGGGGGAGGAGGTGGGAGCGGAATTTGAGCTGAGCCAGTTTCCTCTTTGGTTCGGCTAGAAATGGAGCAAGAAGGCCTTGGAGGGGGATTCGGAATGCGCAAAGCTCTTTTCTCAACATCAAAGGATGTTGAAAACTTAACTACTTCATGGCAATTTCCATAGAAAGGTGATCTTTGAGTCATTTCCAAGTCATATTTCTGAGAAGCTGCTAGTGGTTCTGCCTCCTTTTCTATCTCTTTTGCACACATAAAGCCATCAGATTGCCTTCTCTTATTGAGCATTAACTCTTCTGCACCAAATTTGGATCCACTAATGGAATGTCTTCTCATTGGACTTCTTCTTTCTTCATCAACCCAATTTTTCTCCAACAATTCATCTTGGCTCTCCGAGCTAGACAAGTCCTCATCAGTCAGGGGCCATTTCTTTAGCTTCTTGATCAGATTTAATCTCTTTGCACTACTATATTCTAAGTACTCATTACTTTGACAAGACAATGAACCAAAAGAATCACCACCACCACCACCAACTGATTCTACTGAACTCGGGCTTGACAACTTATTAGAATTCATTGTTGAACATGAATTCCGCAGTTCATTTCTTAAACACGAATTCACCCACCTCAGATAGGCTAGCTCCTCAACCTCATTTAATCTGTTCAATTGTAAACCTTCAACTTGTTTACACAAATCTTCATTTGTGTGTCTTAATAAAGAAGCCTCAGCTTTGATATTTGCAACAATGTCACTCTGATAGAAAACAAGATACAATTCAGAAACTCAAATAGTCCAAACAACAAACCAATCACATTACATCAGAATTAAGTGAACAACATAAAAATAAAGCAAAATGGAAAAGGCTTATAAATAATACCTCAGATGATTTTGCTAGAGAAGCTAACTGGGATTCAACAGAAGAAAGCCTGCAAGCAAGACTTCTCTTCTGAAGCTGCAACTCCTTGTTCAGCCGCCGCAATTCAACAACTTCCATCTCCATGCTCTGAGATAATCCTTGTTCCCTCAAACTCGTATTCTCTTCTCTCTTATCCAAGTCTTCATTCCTTTCCCTCTCCGAAATGGAAGTCACCAAAATGGGTATTTGCTCAGAAAGGCTAGCCCTTTCTTCTTCCAGTAACTGAACTCTCCTAGAAAGATCATCAAGTTCACTCTTTTTCACCTCAACCTCTCTCTCCAGCTCCAAAACCCTCGGGTTTCTCTTCGACTCCGTCAACTCGGCCTGTAATTTAAACTCCCTCTCCTTAGATTCTTGGAGCAAGCTTCTGAGTTGGTCAAGCTCAGTAAACATGTCCCGGGACGACTGTCTCCGGTGGGTCTGAAAGGACTGAGGATGAACTTGACTGCCGTTGACCGAACAAGCCAAGTCTCCAATCAGCGACCTCTTCACCCTCGACTGAGCCGCCGGCACAACAGGGTTCTTCTGGCTTGGCGCGTCTGAGCCCGCCGGCGGGATTTTCTTCGTCCCAACATTGGTCGTCTGAAGCCTGCTCTTCCTTTCTCCGGCTAAATTTTTCACAATCTGAGAACCCCATGAGGAAGCAGACCTTAATTTCGAAGAATTACTATTGGTTTTGGTATTGTGAGGAATTTGATGATGACCCTTTGGTGGTGGCTGGTTTTGGTCACTGAATTTCGAAGATTTAGCTCTGGTCTCTGATGGGTTTTCTTCTCTCATCGTGAAAACAACTACTAAAGCTTATGATCAAGCTAACATGGAGGAAGAAGAAGAAGACACGGAGCGAGAAAGAACGAAAGAGAGCGTTAAAGTTTGAGTCTTTTTGAAGTGGAAGGATGGTGTAGTAGTAGTAGTACAAGTAGTGGAGAGTGTAGTAGCAGTGAAAGCTCAAAATCCAAGAAGAGCTGAGATTACGAGAAAAGTGGAGAGAAAGAAAGGGTGTTTCTTTATTATGGCAGTTTTTTGAATTTTTGAAATTTGAATGTTACTTGCCTTTGTTCTCTCAACAAGTGTCTCGGTCTGCAACGGTCGATTTATGTGTCGTCGTGGTCCCACATATTGTGCTTAAAAATATATATATAATTTCTTTGTATCTAAAACTTTGTATTATCTTTAATGAAAATACATTGCATATTCCAAAATTAACCCAAAAAAAAAAAAAAAAAAAAAACTTAAAAAAAATATTTTAAAATGGAGAAAATTTTACAAAAATAATGTGAGATGAAGAAAAGTTTTTTTTTTTACATTTTTATTGTATCAATTTTATTAAAATATTGTTTTTAAAAGGAAAATTTGCGGCAAAAGTCCCAAGGTTCAGTTTGATACAGATAAATCCCCAACCTCCAAAAATAGCGGCAATAATCCTCAAGGTCATGTTTTTTATTTGTCCGTTCTCTAAGTTAACAGATCCGTTAAATCCAATTCAAATGCCACGTGTCGAAATATTATTGGTCCAAATTATTATTTTAATTTAAAAAATTTTAAATAAAATAAAAAACTAAAAAATGTATATTTTAAAATCATTAATTTAATTTATTTTTATATTTTTTTTTCTTGTTCATCTTCTTCATGAACCCAACCAGCCCTAAAACGAATCTGAAGACATATTAGAGAAAGGACCACGAGACTTATCCGATGAGGAAGCAGAGGAAGATGAATCATCATCGGAGATAACGCAATCAACACGAACGACGACATTTTCAACCTGAGGAACAAGGTTATGAAAATGCGTGAAACAACACAGCACCGACCTAAAGCTTAACATCTATCAACAATGGCCGCCTCTCTCTCTCAATCTCAAGGCTCCTCACAGCTCCATCAACTACTTTCTGCCTCTCCACAACCGCAACTGCCTCTCTCTTCCCATCCAAAACACTACTCTCTTCTCGTCTCTCTTTCACTTCCTTCGCCCTCAACAACCACCACCTCCCAAACCCACTCCGTTTCTCCACCGCCAAATCAACCTCAAAAATCTTCGCCACAATCTCCGTCGGCGACAAGCTTCCGGAATTAACCTTCTCTTACTTAGACGTCGCTGGAGAAGTCCAGACCGTAACTGTCTCTAACCTTACCAAGGGCAAGAAAGCCATACTCTTCGCTGTTCTGGCGCTTTCACCCTGACCGGCTCGCAGAAACACCTCTCCGAATTCGTGGAGAAGTCAGCGGAGCTTAAATCGAAAGGCGTGGACACCATCGCCTGCATTTCGGTGAACGACGCCTTCGTGATGAAGGCTTGGAAGGAGGATTTAAAGGTGAACGATGAGGTTCTTCTGTTGTCCGATAGAAATGGGGTTGGAGTGGGGTTAGGGCTGGTTGGGTTCATGAAGAAGATGAACAAGAAAATAAAATATAAAATAAATAAATTAAATTAATAATTTTAAAATATATATTTTTTAGTTTTTTATTTTATTTAAAATTTTTTAAATTAAAATAATAATTTGGACCAATAATATTTCGACACGTGGCATTTGAATTGGGTTTAACTGATCTATTAACTTGGAGACCAACGGACAAATAAAAAACATGACGTTGAGGACTATTGCCACTATTTTTGGAGGTTGGGGACTTATCTGTATCAAACTGAACTTTTTAAGGACTTTTGCTACAAATTTCCCTTTTTAAAATTATAAAAGTACTATTATCTAGTAAAAAAAAACTCAAAAACAATTTAAAAACAACAGTAGAATAATTTAACAAACAACATGAAAACAACAAAAATATAAAGTAACTAAAAAATAACAAAATATTGACCTAATTACAATAAACAAAAGGGTAAATACCATTTTAGACCCTGTATTTTGCAAAAGTTACAGATTGGACCCTGTGTTTTGTTAAATGACAAAATGGACCCTGTATTTTCTAAAATAGTAAAAATAGGACCCTGAGCTTAATTTTTGATAATTTTTTTTAATACAACCAACTTGAAGACAATGCTTAATACGAACAGATACAAAAAATGTAAACAGTTTTGTCATATAGCACTTTTAAATCGGATTATAATTAAACTTTATTTTGACAAAAAATCAATTCAGGGTCCTATTTGTACTATTTTAGAAAATACAGGGTCTATTTTGTCATTTAACAAAACACAGGGTCCAATTGGTAACTTTTGTAAAACAGAGGGTCCAAAATGGTATTTACCCTAAACAAAATAATATAAGTTCATCAATATGTTTTTGTATTATGAATTTTTTTTTACTTAATTTTGAAAACTTAATTTATCTTTTTGTACTATTACATTGTTTTTTCATAGAATTTATTATTTTTTGCTTTAACATGGAATTTGTTGTTAAGTTTATTCTTTCAACTTTCTTTTTTTTTTTTTTCTCAATTAGTGATAGTTAAAAAAACAACTATAAACAGAAAAATAACAAAATAAATGCACATACATACAATAAAAATATTATCTAAAATAAACTAAAAATATACACAATAAAAAATGCACATAAACTAAATAATAATTGTATAAATAAAAACATAAAAATAACAGGAAAAATAACTATAAACCAACTACAGAACACCTAAACACAACATAAAAATAATTGTAAAATAATTATAAAATAACAAAGAGACAACTATATATCAACAGAAAAATAAAAAGGCATCAATCTTGTTAAAATATGCAAATTATTGATAAATTAACTCTGAATAAAGTACAACACATCCAAAATAAATATACTACTTTTATTAATCATGTAGAAGATAAAAAACATAAAAAGAGTGCTTCTTAATTATTTTGTAAGAGAGAGAGAGAGAGTGTGTGTGTTTTATATAATAATCTTGCTAAGCACAATGACATCCCATTCTATATGAATTTTCTTCTAATTTTCTTGCTCTCTCATATTTTTTTAATTTACTAATACTATAACATTGAAAACAAAACCCTAACTATTTAATTGAAAGAGAAAAGAGCGTCTCTTTTCATTTTATAACTCTCATAATATTAATTATAAAGTTTGTAATGAACATTAAATTATAATTTTGTAACTTCTAACATTGATAAAAATTAAGTTACAACTTAAATTTTTACATATATATAGCATGGTATTTTACTCTACTTTTGTATATATGTATCTAAATAAAAGATTCATTATTTTTTTACTAAAATGGAGTTTGATGGTTCCTCTTCTTTTTTATAATAAGTGTATTTAGCCATATTCAATCCACAATAAGTATGTTTTTTTTCTCTCTCTCTCTTAATATTATTAAATTGTTATTTTTTCTTCAAAAATCATATTTTTATAATAATATTATAATTATTGTACTAAGAAATTTATTACATTATCAATCTATTATGTATTATATTTCTCAAAACGAATGTAAAGATGAACTGAAGATGAAAAGTTGAACTCTTGCGTGTAGATGGTGATGTTGATATTACAAAATCAATCTTAGTTCTTACCATTCTAACCATTACAAAAATTATAGTATTTTTATGATCTAATGTATATACAAGACTTGAATATATATATATATATATATATATATTTATATATATATAGGAGACTACTTTTATATATGTTAGCAAAAACAAATATATTTCAAAGAATGTTAGAGTTTTTTTATTTCTTTATTTTAGTTAGTGTCATTTAAAACTATGAAATAGTTTTAAATTTATTCATTTTATCTTACATACTTTATTCATGGCTAATTTAAGAGGTGTTGTTGACTTCATTATTCATAATAATCAATAAAAATGTTAAAAAGTCATTATACTAGATATGATGATTGTGATCCTTACAAATATCTATACATATATGATGATGGTGATGATAATCGTAAGGTTAATTAGTAATTTTTCTCCGTGAACTTTGACATGTAGTAAATCGTGCCCTTTGAACTTTTTTGGCCGTTAAAAATTCCTCCCGAACTATTGAGATTGTTAAATTTAAGGACTTTTGTCTAATTTCATTCAATTTTACTATTTTAGTGATTGTTTATGTACTAAACCATGCTCCCCAGACTTTGATATCTACCAAATCATGCCCCTCAAACTTTGATATGTACTAAAACATGCCACTTGAACTTTTATCCATATTATAATTTTTTACTAAAATTAGACAAAAGTCCGTAATGAATATGTATAGAGTTTTTTTCTTCAGTTTTTATATAAAAGTTATTTTACAATTAATAATAATATCTATTTTTTAGTTTTAATTAAAAGAAAAATATTTAATAATGCATTAAGAAAATAAGAATTAATTAATGATAAAAAAAATGGAATAATACATGTGACTCAATTATAATAATGATTAACTTCTTAAAATATTAACTTCTTCACACATAATCGTAGTTTGTTTAGATTATTTATTGAATCTTTTTTAAAAAAAATTGATTTAATTTTGTAAGATAAAGTGTTAACGCAGATTTTCGTTAACCAAATTAATAGTATTTCGCAATAAATACACTACAGAAACAAATAAGTAATAAATGATAAATAACACCAGATATTTTACGTGGTTTTGTAGTTTAAATCTACATACTCCACGAGTCCTTAATATTAGGGATATTTTCTGGGATACAAAGTACAATATCAATATTTGAATAAAAAGATTTTCTCTCTCAAATTTATCGTCCATTTTCTCATGGATTTTGCCCCTATTTATAGGACTATAGGTTGTCAGTTATTCTTTTTGGGATTGATTCATTTACAACTGATCATGAAACGAGAACATTCTCCACGTTTCATTTATTCACACATGGGATAATATCTAATAACTACCCAGCTGCTCCTTATCTTTATCCTCTAGACGGTTATTGCTGACTTGGAGGTTACACCTTGTCAAACATGAGTTCTCCTTCTTATCCATCTAAATAGAAAAAATGCTAAGTGTTGGAAACACTTCATCTCGTTGTATCTCTTTATTTATATTAGTGATGCGAGGTGATCTCCACATTATGAGTAACGCGAGGTGGTTGAGTGTCACTACTTTTATTCTGCTCATGCGGGAGAATATTCTCTCTTTGTATATTTAACTGAGTTTATCCCGAGGCAGACATATGTCTCGTCAATACCAATTTAATAGATATTATTCTTGTCTCGCATGAGACTAAGCAATCAACGAGTTTGAACATTTCTATCAAACTTGTATTTAATTGAAACGAGTTATTTAATAATGCAACGTCATTATTATATACATTGAGTTGATTCACGTTCTTTCAGTAGGACACGTGTTAGCTTCTGGTACATAGTCAAATTTCAGGTAAAACAATTGCCCCCTAAAAAGTACTTTTTAATTAAAAAGAACTTTCTAAATGATTACAGAGATATAATCGTATTAATCCTTTTTGAAAAAATGCATGCTTTGAGTTTTGGCGATTCAAGACTTCGAGGTACACCATTAGCATTTAATGCTTTGGCCATTCTTATTTTCTAATATTTCCATCTGTTAGAACTTATTTCTTATGATCAAACGGTAATTAACAATTAGGTATAAATTGATGCACGACATCTATTTCGCCAATTTCGTTATTTCAAACCTCCAAGCTTTTTGAAAATCACGATTACTTCCTCTTCTAAATTTGCATGCCCTCGTTATCTTTCTCATACTTCCTACGTATTTCAGTCGATGTCATCCTTTAGAATTTCAATCGTAGGGTTTCTCTCTGCCCAGAAATCACAGTCAAAACAGTAAGTGATTCACTCTCTTCTTTTTACTGATTTTTCTTTTTGTACTCGTAATCTCTTTTTCTTGATTGATGTTTCCTTATCTACATTGTTTGGTCATTTTAGGTAATTTTGATTTTGTTTGTCTGGATAGTTCTAGCCCTAAGGAAAATTTTAGGTTATTTGATTCATAGATTTTTGGGTTAAGTCGAGTTTAGTTTTGTCAAAAATTAGGATAGTACTGTTCATAAAAGTATGACCCAATTTATTCTAGAAAACACAATCCCAGAATACCAAGAAACGAATTGTCCTAAAATTTTAGCATTTCCATTCAAACTCAAAACACATATACCTACAACCATTCTTAAGATAAATAATGCAAAAATTAGGGAACATCCTATTAAAACCAATCAAGACAAGATTTTTGGAAGTTATAGGTAATTTTTGCAAGAAATAACTGAGGGTAAACGTCGTTTTTGGCGAGAAGCGCTTGCCTGAAACCCAAAATTTAACTAATATTCCTTTAGCGAGACCTTTGTTTGTACCTCCAGTCACTGTTACTTTTTCACCAGGTGACTAAGATTTTGAAATCATGGCCTCGAAAGCTCAAAAATCCAAGACCCCACTATTACCTTCAAGGCAGAGCTCATTGAGTCTAAAGTTAGATCCATATGAGCTTATGTTGGGGAGGTATGAAGTCGCGTGGTATCAAGTATGAGTGAGGATGTCGAGTTAGGTCTGTCGCTCTAAGAGAATTCAGTTGTTTTCCTACTGAACGTGTGATTCGAGAAGAAAGTTATAGTACTAGCGAGCCGTCTAGAATAGGCGCTTGGAGCCTCGAACACATAAGAGATGGAGCAGTAGTCCCTCTTAAAGAATACTACAAAAAGTTCTGCAATTACCTCGAAATTTCTCCCGTTTAGCTGATTCCAAATTCTTACAGAATTTTGGCCAGCTTGAAAGTTTTATATTAAATTCTGAAGTGGGAGTGCCCAACCCCACTAGAAATTTTATATTTTTATTCTGTAAAAGCCTGTCCCGCGAGGAGGCAAGGAGCAGGGGGTTTCTACTTTCTCGGGACCCACACAAATGATCAAAGGATCATTGTGAGGTTGCCCAATAAGACCGAATTCAAGGATGACTTCTATTGGATGTCTGGCCTTGTCCATATCAATACAAATACGTTTCGCATTAGACGTAAGTATTACCTCATCTCAAAAGTTTGGTTTTGAGTTTTCAATTTAATAATTGTAGGCATTTACTTATTTTGTTTATGTTGTATTAACAACGATTACGAGGAGGCCCATTGTGACTCCAAAAATTGAAAGAAAACATAGGATTCTTCTTGGTCTTCCTTTCGATCTACGAGCTACTGATTTCTTATTACACGAGAACAACTTGAAGACCTCCAATCTTCTCGGCAGCGACTAGGATACCTACAACTTTAAAGTCTCAAAATACTCAAACTGGCAGTAGGTTACAGTTCCTGCTGACGAGGAAGAGAAGGATTATGTTGCTCACTCCCACTACTTAAAGAATGTAACCCCTCGGGAAGCCAGAGAAGTTGCCTCCCGAGGTAATAATTTTGGTATTTGTTGATGGTCTCCTATCGTACTTAGGGCTGAGCGCACTACCTTTATTAAATTTAAGGATAGCCAGTACAAATTTTACATCTGGAATTGTGTAGATCGTATTGTCCATAGGTTCGATAGTTGGTATCCCGAGCATCACGTACAATGAAGCTGTAATAGTTCTAATTTTGGGATTGTCGAACAATATTGAACTAACTTTGATAGGACGAGCCATCTAGATTGGGACTTGTCTCCCCTAAACATCTTTGATCTTTTCATGATCACTGGTTCTAGGGAGTTTAGTTGGTATTATAGTTTTTCTTCTTCATCAGATGATGATTATGGTAATTTTTCTTAGTGGGAGGCTATCTCTCCCTATTTTCTTTGTTTATTTTGAACAAGTGTTGATGTATATATATATATATATTTTGTCTCGCAGATATGAATTTGGATCTCGAAGACAGGTTGCGTAGTCCCACTCCCCTCGTCAAAAAATCCAAGAAGCGAGCAACTTCAACAAGAGATGCCTCAAGATCCACTACAGAGTCTTCAAAAAGAACCAAAACTACTGCCAATAAGAAACAAACCTCGACCCAACTTAGCATTGAGGCAGAAAAGTCTCCAGATTAGGGTTGCACATTTAGACCCGCAAACCCAAAAAACCCGACCACCCGCTGCCAAAAAAATCGATCACCTAAAAACCTGTGTAGTCGGGTCGGGTTGAACCCGAAAAAACCTCCAAACGGGTTTCGGGTTCGAGTGTGGATAGGTACTTTTTTTGTCGGGTTGTAACACGTAACTCGAACCTTTTTTTTTAAAAAAAAAGTTAATAATACTTAATTACTTATTAATCACATTCAGAAAAAAAAACTATTCATATTCTATAAAAAAAGACTATTGGTCGGGTTAACACTTGTCAATACTTAATTAATATTATTCTATTTTTTTAATCATATTCAAACAAAAGGACTTTTCATATTCATGAGAGACTCACGAGACAGTTTACAGTATACATTCATATCTATTAAGTTATTTGTTTATTACAATGATCAACATATGTATATGTGTAATCAATGCAAATATATTTCTATTTATGATATGTTATTATTATATATATTTATATATTATATATGTTGTTGCTTTTTTTATAGGATAGTATTGTATGTATGAGTTATGTTATACAGTAGAACCTCTATCTAAGAATACACTTGGGACCAAGTAAATTATATTCTAATTGGGAGGTTATAACTAAATAGAGTTACACTAGAAAAAAAAATTAAAAAACCAAAAAATATCAATGTAACAATAATAACAATAAATAATCATTAATACTATATCATAATAGAAATATTTTAGAGTAAATATAATTTCATACATGTATTATAATTTAAAATAAAATTATTAATTTTACATAAATAAATTTACAAAATACATGTATATATTTTACTAAGATGTAATTATTCTTATATAGAGGTATATTTTGTTGATACGGGACTTAGAAAATATATAACTAATTACAATTTAGAGGTTATTCTTATTTATAACTGGCCCAAATCGCGATTTGATTTTTTTATAACAAATTAGAGGTTATTCTTGAATAGAGTATTCTTAAATAGAGGTTATACTGTATATTGTATATATTATACATAGTTATATACTATTAGTTGATTATATTATAAAAATAAAAAAAATAGTATTTTTAAAAATTAAATATTCGGGCTCAGCCCAACAAGACCCGAATCTGACTACGCCTAAATTGAAAAAGCCCGACCCGATACTCGACGCACCCGGACACCCAAAAATCGGGTTCGTTTATGCATTTCCAATACCCGAAGCCTGAAAAATCCAAACCCAACCACCCGAAAACCCAAAAACTTGACCCGTGTGCACCCCTACTCCAGATAACTATACTGCTCCAGTTGTTGCGAGCGCTGGTGAACAGGCCCTAGGGTCCGTTCACCAAGTTAAGTTTCTGGTTCTCATCCCGAGATGGCATTGTTAGAGCCTTCCTGCCCCTACCTATCTATGTTGGCATAAAAGGCTCGCAGATCTGTTCGCTGCATGCTACCAACAACTGGCAGCACTACAAGACTTTCGAACAATGCGACTGGGAGTTAATTAATAAGGGTAGCTTCAAAAGTCTCGTGAAGAGGAGTTATGACCTCATGTTGTCGGTTAGTTTTTATTTCTCTTCTTATCTTTTCCCTTTTTTTTATACTTTCCCTTTTACATTTCCTCTTTTGGTTTTATTTCTCGCATGCATCTCTCTTATCTTTTGCGGGTCAACAGAGAGGTCTTCAAAGGGTAGAGATGCTTGACACCGAACTTTGAAAGTCTAGGGAACATCGTGAGGTTTTGGCCAAGCAATGGTCTGATTCACAATCGGAGATCTCTGGAATCATGAAAGAGGCTAAAGAGCAACAAAAGACTCTCCAGACAAACCTTGAGACTGCCCAAAAGAGGATCCAGGAGCTTGAAGAGGCAAACAAGACTACCCAGGCTGAGGTTGATAGAAATCTCGAGGAAGCCAAGGTCGATGCTGATAGAAAGCTTGAAGAGGCCAAAGCCGATGCCAAAACCAAGGTCAACACAATCGCTAGGCGATCCATTTATCGAGCTTGGTTTGCCAACTCAGGGATGGATCTGAGCTTTCTGGGAGACAAGGCTGGAGAGATGTTAGCATACTACGAGCAAACCAAGAAGGAAGAAACAGGCAATGCTGAGGATGAAGTCAAAGAAAAAGAACCAACTAAGTCTCCTAACTATGTAGACTTTATTATATATTTTTAGAAATATGGCCCTTATGCCGAGACAATAGTTTGCCCCTTGTGGCATTTTTTTTTATACATTTTGACTTTTGCTTTGTTGGATAGCCAACATTGCTGATCTATATATTTATTTTTATGCATTTTATCCTACTTTTTTCAAGTTATTTATGTTTATCTCATTGCGTTTAAATTTACAATCAAACATTCTTCTTACTCGATTTAGCTTAGAATATTCTTGGGTTACAAGCGTTCCATCGTTGCCATCATAATTTAGACTAGTAGTTAATAATCTATCACGTTTTTCGCGAGCAGTTTATAATTTGCTATATTATTTACGAGCAATTTTGTAATCTACTACACTTAACACAAACTTTAAATATTTTGAATAGTTCTTTTAAAAAACTAACTTGAATATTTTTTGATTTTTTTTATATGAAGAGTTAATCCTCTATTCATATTTTTAGCATAAGTATTATTTCTCAAGGCACATTTGTGTTTCGTTTACAATACATGCTACAATCATGCGAGCCGTTATTTACTCATATCACATATAGGTTTCTGTTATTTTATGAGAAAAAATCTCACTTACAACTGCTATTTTAGTCTTTTCTTTTAAAGAAAAAGTTTTTCAATTCTTGACTTTATACTGTCCAAAGACAATTTTAATCAATTATCTTTTCCTTTGTGAAAAAAATTTAATTTTTAGATTTTTGGCATTACAGTCTATATTTCTAGGTAGAATCTAGTTATTGTACGCATATATGCCCCCAAGTAATTTAAAAGGAAATAAACTTTGTAATTACTTGAACAGATTAATTTTATTCATAACAATGATCAGCCATTATAGAGATAAATACAATATTTACATAATAAAACTACTGGTAATAAGGTCGTAAATGTTCACTGTTCCAGTGATTATTTATTAGCGAGCTATTAAGCCAAGCTAATTTTTAAACCCTGATTTCTACGACAGCCTCAATAACATATGGAACTTTCCAGTTTGGGTTGAACACTCTTGCTGCTGGATCTCGCGTATTTACAAATACACGTCTTAATACTAAATCTCCTACTTTAAACAATCTTTTTCGAACTCTTTTGTTAAAGTATCCGTTATTCGGTATTGGTAAGCTACATTGGTTATTAGCGACTCATTGTATCTTTCTTCAAGTAGATCCAATGACATATTCAAAAGTTCTTGGTTTTGCTCTTGATTGTAGAAATCACGCCTGTGGGTTGCAATGTTAACCTCCATGGGTAACATTGCTTCTGAGCTGAATGCCAATGAGAGTGTGTCCTGTCGTTGTTTTCTCTATAGTTCTGTGGGCCCAGAGCACTTGGGGTAGCTCATCAACCCATCTTCCAGCATCTAACTTCTTCTTAATAATATCTTTTAAGGTTTTATTAACAGCTTCTACTTGCCAATTCGCCTGAGGCCTTGATACTGACGAGAAGCTCTTAATAATTTTATTCCTTTCACATAACTTAGTGAATAGCTCGCTATCGAACTGAGTTCCATGATCAGATACTATTTTGATTGGAATGCCAAACCTGCAAATGATGTTCTTGATAACTGAAATACCGTGTTTTTGCAAATGTCAGTTGTATATAAGAAAATATAAAAACAGTAAGTGTTTGCAGCAGCAGAAAGTAATTCTGCTACAAAGAACCGAACAAAAGCGTAATATAAAATATTTGTAGAAAAATAAATAACTTGACACAAGAGATTTATACGTGGTATCAGTGTTCTCACGAACACTCCTAGTCCACGGGGCCACGCCCAGAGAATGAAATCAATTAATAAAGTATCAAAATTACAAAGACAATTGACTTAAACAAGTTTAGACTCCCTCTAAAGTATTGCCGCAATCCTTTGTAATCCACTTTATGAATCTGACTTCTTGAAACACCTTCAAGCCCGAACTCCCTTCGTCTTTGAAGTGTGAGTGCTTACTTCCTCCTGAAGTAAGGCTTCAACAAGTCTTCTCCCGAAGACCAAGTGCTTACTTCCTCCCGAAGTAAGGCTTTATCAAGTCTTCTCCCGAAGACCAATCTCTTGTTCAGTCAAGTAGTTCTTCACAACCTCTAGGACAGAGTAAGAACAGAAATAGAACAACTAGAACCTAGATGAACAACTAGGCTCTCACAAAACAAAGAAACACTCTCTTCTCTCAAAAGATAAATGCAAAAAATGAATAATGGAAGAGGTAATTCGAATGGTTGCTCTCTAGGCTCTATTTATAGAACATAGAAACCAAAGAGGCAACCACAAGTTCGAATTAGCAGCTGTACAAAAACTTTCCAAAAGAAACACGATCTGCTACATCAGATTCGGATGCTGACGCAGCAGATCTGACCAGAAACGGGAAACTTACTAAAATCGGGTCCGATGTTCTATCAATGCTTGATTCCTGCCAAAAACAGACTAGCTATTCTGATTGTATCAAAATACAATCGAAATCAATAAGGAAAAGGCAATAAACAAAGTTTCCCTAAAAAAGACAACTTTCCAAAAGAGAATTCCTTCTCTTTTGGGAAGTTTTCAACAAAGGAAAGTTCAGCTGAAAGTGCAACTTTCCAAACAAGGAAAAGAGCAACTAAAAACCGAATTTATAAGGTAAGGATCCGAAAATGAATGCTCAACAATCTTACCATAAATGGAAAAATTATTTTGTCAACTAACTTGCCAAAAAGGACTTTACAATCTCCCCCTTTGGCACTTTAGATGAACAAAATAATTTTTAACATAAAGTACCTGCAAGGCAAAGTTAGCAAGAGCAAAAGAAACTACTGCCCCTGAGTAACACAATCGAATATCACAAAAACATGCTAACTTTAAACGTTATGTTCACAAGTACTAACCAACCACAGCTCCCCCTGGAAAAAGGGTCCAGAGTTGGGAACAAACAAATTAAAAATAAATATCTCTCCCCCTTTTTGTTTATTGGAGTGCCAAAGTAAACAAAGAAAGAAAAATAGATATAGGTTTAATCAAAAAACAAAGGAGAAACAACTTAGTCTCGGTAGAGTTTAATCAAAGAAGACAGTTGCTTGGACATCTCATGCTGGACTTCTTCCATTGCTCCAAGGCGAGTATG
The DNA here is from genome assembly GCF_029168945.1 of Cannabis sativa. Classification (NCBI taxonomy): domain Eukaryota; kingdom Viridiplantae; phylum Streptophyta; class Magnoliopsida; order Rosales; family Cannabaceae; genus Cannabis; species Cannabis sativa. The sequence continues at coordinate 49,122,624 of NC_083607.1, read as the reverse complement.
CACATTCTGAAGTTCAGACTTGACTTCCAGGAGTTCTGCTGCAGCAGAACCTGAACTTGCAGCAGCAGAAGCAGTAGCAGCACCAACCTTTGGCCGTTTTTGGAACACATCATCAAAGTATTCAGAGGGCTGTAATGTAGGTCCACTGATAGGAGGCTCAAGTGTTTCATGTGATTGGGCCACATTCTTCTGTGAAGATAAAACCTTAAAAATTAGATTTGGAAACACAAGTTTAAAGGTTGGCTTTTTACCTCTTCGGAAGGAGATAATCTATTCAGAATGTGGGAGGCCAAATCAATCGAAGTTCCAGAAGTGATGCGGTATAAGAGTGAAGCCACATCTTGAGACACTACGGTCTTGTTTGAATTTGGAACCCAATTGCTTCAGGCAAACCGCATAAGAGAAGCATGAGCAAAAGTGAAGTGAGTGATTCGAAGACTCTCCCCTGGTTTCAACTCTGAACGAGCACCCGTGAGTTCAGAGTGCATCAACTCACGATCCATGGACATCACTGCATTGGAAATATTCTCGGGCAATTGCAAAGCTTGAGCAATATCCTTCTCAGAAAAAGAGAACCAATGACCCCTTACATAAACTCTTCGATAAAGTCTAGAATTCTCATCAAGGAAATCATCAGTGAGATTAGCATAAAAATCCTTAACAATGTTTGCAATGTATCCGATGAAACCAGTAAGAGTATTTTCCCATTGATGAAATAGAATGAACTTTACAATACCTTAAACACGATGAGCACGCAAATCATAGTTCCTCTCACTTTCAAACGTACGATTTGCATATAAGTTCCAGTCACGCTCATTGTCTCGATAATAGAATCGAGGACAGCCAGAAAGAGAGGAAGGGACATTACCAGAAAAGGGATCTTCCATGGGCTGCTTGCCTTTGGCAGCAGCAGAGGCCTTTGCTGCAGAAGCAGATTTTGGTCGAGGAAGCTTTGGCTCGAGTTCTGTGTCCTCACTGTCCTTCTCAGAGTGAAGTGACACTGTTTTGTCTGAAGAAACTTCCATTGGATCCTCTTCTTCTGAACTGGAACTAGATGAGGCCGAGGGTGGATTAGTCTTGAGTTTCTTCTTGGTTGGAGGGACTGACTTCTCACGAGATTGAGAGGCTCGAAGTTCCTTCTCAGCAGAGGCTTGCTGGGCTCGAGTTCGAGTAGAAGGGCCTGTTGGAGTGGAGCCAGGCATTGATGCAGCAGGAGGTGGAACTGCCAATGGAGGAGGAGATTCCTTTGAAGATTCAGACGAGGAAGTCCAGGTGCGAATGGGTCTTACCGATTTGCGAGCAACTTGCTTGGGTGGACGTTTTGGCTTCTCAGTTTGAGATTCACGCTGGGGAAGTGATGAATCTCCAGGCTTTGCAACAGCAGGAGGATGAACTGAGGCAGCAGGGGGTGCATTGGAAGGAGTTTCAACGGTTTCTTCTAACTTTTTAGTGTGCCCTAGATTCTTGGTTCTCACCATTTTGGATCTGAAAGAGAAGATGAACAAAGACAATACAAGAAACAAGAAAAAGTGTTCGGGTAGGTGGTGAGTTAAATGACAAAGATTGGTTTATATAAACTTGGAAGCAAGACAAAAAAAGGAAACCAAATTTAAAATTTTAAATGGTAACCACCAGCCCATGAACACATAAAAGGAAACCGCCCACTCCTCAATTCCTTTCCCCTTTTTCTTAAAAAAAAAATAAAATAAAAGGAAACTAGAATTGCCAATAATATTTCCAAAAATAAATCAATCTTTCAAGAATAAAGGCACATTACCATAAAAAGATTAATCTTTACTTGGAAAAATATCAAAATAAATCAAAGAAGAATGAATGTTGATACTTACCATTTAAGCACAAGATTTCCTTAACCCATGAAGCAAGTCACACACCTCCCTCTTTTTTTTTATTATTATTTTTTTTAAAATTAAAACCGAAAATAAAATACAATGTGTACAATAAATATATGTGATTCGAATCAAGCAAGGAAATCAAATATCATTGACAATTGACAAAATAAAATACATGTTATGCTTTTAAGGAAAGTAACTAATTAGTATCTCAGGAATAATTCATACTTAATTGATGTTTAGAAAAAAGATATGCATGCTACTAAAAATTTTGAACCAAGATTCTCAATTTAATTTAATAGAGGAGACTTACAAATTTGAACACACTTGTCAGACATAAGTGTGTGCAGTGAAAATAGGATCATTGTCCTTGGCAAGATTTTTCATTTTCGCCTTTTTTTTTCAATTTGATCCCGCAACTGGATGCTATCACACCATACTGAAGGTAGCCCTTTTCTATGGTAGTGCATCCTCATCATAGTTGCTAATTACAATGTTCCAGCTTACTCAAAAGATGGCTTTCACACCTCAGTATGGGTAGCTCTATTCCAGCAAGGGGCCTGACAAGACTGAAACAAAAATTGCTCAACTCTGTAAGAACTTTATTTAATCCTAGACACAAATAAAGAGTAACATGAATCTTTTAACACAACATCACAAAGTATGATAAGAATGAGATCCTAACTAATTATAATCCAAAAGCATAAACATGATTTGTCAAAATACAATGAAATAAGATTAAACGCTAGAAAAGAATCACATAACAATATTGTACAAAAATATGAACAAGAGAGATTTAAACAATGCAAACTCCCAAAGACTTTCTGAGGGAGTCAAAGCGACTTGCATCAAGGGCCTTTGTGAAAATATCAGCTAATTGTTTTTCAGTATCAACATATTCTAATTGCAATGATTTATTTTCAACAAGTTCCCTGATAAAGTGATGCCTTATATCAATGTGCTTTGTTCTAGAATGTTGAACAGGATTTTTGGAAATATTTATGGCACTAGTGTTATCACAAAAAATAGTCAAAACACCCAATTCAAATCCATAATCAATCAACATTTGTTTCAACCATAAAAGTTGAGTACAACAACTGCCAGCAGCTATGTACTCAGCTTCGGCAGTGGACAAGGAGATGGAATTTTGTTTCTTGCTATGCCAAGATACTAGATCATTCCCAAGAAAGAAACACCCTCCACTTGTGCTCTTTCGATCATCAGCATTGCCTGCCCAATCTGCATCACTAAAATAGGCAAGATTAGAATTAGTATCTTTTGAGTACCAAATTCCATAATCAGGGGTGCTATTAACATATCTAATAATCCTTTTTACAGTTGATACATGAGATTCCATAGGATTACTTTGATATCTAGCACACACTCCCACACTGTAACAGATATCAGGACGACTAGCAGTTAAATACAAAAGACTTCCAATCATGCTACGATAGAGTGTAGTGTCTACCTTTACTCCATTCTCATCTTTTGTTAATTTCAGTGTGGTGCTCATTGGAGTACTTACCTGCTTAGCCGATTCAAGGCCAAATTTCTTGACAAGGTTCTTAGCATACTTACTTTGAGAGACAAATGTACCTCCTTCCATTTGTCTCACTTGAAGACCTAAAAAGAAATTAAGCTCACCAACCATGCTCATTTCAAATTCACTTTTCATTTGATCAACAAATACCTGCACTTCATGGTTAGATGTAGAACCAGAAACTATATCATCAACATAAATTTGAGCAATGATAAAATCAGATTTTATATGCTTGATGAAAAGAGTTTTATCCACACTACCTCTGTAGTAGTCATAAGAAAGTAGAAATTGAGTCAACCTTTCATACCAAGCTCGAGGAGCTTGTTTCAGACCATACAAAGCTTTTTCAAGCTTGTAAACATGGTCTGGAAATTGAGGATCTTCGAATCCTTTTGGTTGCTCAACATAAACTTCCTCATTCAAAATACCATTTAGGAAGGCAGATTTCACATCCATTTGAAACCATTTAATATTCAAAATACAAGCAATACACAAAAGTAAACGAATTGATTCTAATCTTGCAACAGAAGCAAAAGTTTCATCAAAATCAATACCTTCTACCTGTGTGTACCCTTGTGCCACCAAACGAGCCTTGTTTCTCACAATTGTACCGAACTCATCACTTTTATTTTTAAATAACCACTCTGTTCCAATTACATTTATACCTTTTGGTCTTCGGACCAAAATCCATACCTTGTTGCGAACAAATTGGTTGAGTTCCTCTTGCATTGCATTGAGCCATTCCTCAAAGGTCATGGCTTCCTTCACATTTTTCAGTTCACATTGAGAAACAAAACAAAGAAAGCTGATTAAATTAACATACCTTCTGCGAGTTACCATGCTTTCTTCAGGATTTCCAAGAATGAGATCTTTTGGATAATTCAATTTGACTCTGGTGCTTGGTTCTTTCTGAATAGAATCAGTGATGATGTTTGGATGAGTCAAGATAGACGGTTCTGGTTCTCCAGTCTCAGTTGCAGTAGCAGATTCGTCATTTGCAGCATCAGAATTGGGTTCTGCTGCATCAGGATCTGCTTTTGCTGCTTCTGGAGGAGCATCCATAAGACTATCTATCTTGGCTTCTGTGGAAAACTCTGAAAAATCTTTAAAATCATCAACAACCACATTAGCTGATTCCAAAACAGTTTGAGTTCTCATGTTATAAACACGATAAGCTCTACTGTTTAAGGAATATCCAATAAACACACCAACATCACTTTTAGCATCAAATTTACCAATATGCTCACGATCTCTATAGACATAACACACACATCCAAAAACATGAAAATGACTTACATTGGGGCGCTTACCTTTCCAGATTTCATAAGATGTTTTTGAGGTACCTGGACGAATAAACACTCTGTTTATTATATAGCAAGTTGTGTTAATAGCTTCAGCCCATAAGCGCTTTGTCAATTTCTTGCTATTTAACATCACTCTTGCCATTTCCTGCAATGTTCGATTCTTCCTCTCAACAACTCCATTTTGTTGAGGAGTTTTGGGAGCTGAAAATTCATGAGTTATACCTGTAGACTTGCAAAAATCATCAGACACAGAATTTTCAAACTCCTTACCATGATCACTTCGAATTCAAATAATTTTCCCAATATTACAACCTTTCTCAACTCTTAATCTCAAACAAAGAGTTTTAAAGGCATCAAAAGTGTCAGATTTTTCTCTTAAGAAATCTACCCAAGTAAAACGAGAGAAATCATCAACACACACAAAGATATATCGTTTACCATTCAAACTTTCAACTTGGATTGGACCCATAAGATCCATGTGAAGCAATTCCAATACTTTTGAGGTATTGATATCAGACACAGGCTTGTGAGTGATTTTTAATTGCTTCCCAAGTTGACACAGTTCACACTTACCAACACTTTCCTTACCAAGCTTGGGAAGTCCTCGAACAATACCTGCATTTGACAATTTTTTCAGGTTTTTAAAATTAATATGCCCAAGCGTGGCATGCCACAGATCTGTGGTGTTGTTGATAGCTGAATGACAAGTAAACACAGGGCTTAGAGTGTAACAGTTATCATTGGATCGAAATCCTTGCAAGATACATTCATTATCATCATTCAGAACATAGCAATGATCACTATCAAATGAAACAGTAAACCCTTGGTCACAAATTTGACTGATGCTAAGTAAATTAGCCCTCAGTCCTTCAACTAACATCACATTTTTCAGTCTAGGTAACCCTTCAAAATTTAGAGTTCCCATACCAACAACTTTTCCAGATAGACCATTACCAAAAGTGACTTCTCCACATTGCATAGGCCAAATGTTAGTCAAAAAGTCCTTGTCACCTGTCATATGTCTAGAACAACCACTGTCAAAATACCACATTTGAGATGCAGCAGTTTTATCAGAAAAACCAGCTAGACAATTCTTTTTCACCCATATTTGTTTCAAACCTTTATGTTTCTTTTAAGATTTTTCCAAGTTATCAAAATAATTTGTTTTAAACAGATTTTTCAACGTGAAACATTTAGGGCTGATATGTCCTTTTCTACCACAAAAATGACAAGTGGGAACAAATCTTTTTACTTGAGATCTTACTCTTTTCGAAAATCCTGGAGATTTTGCAGCATCAGAAACAGCTCTTCTTTGCCGACAGTAATGAAAGCTATTTACGGCGAATTTGTAGCCTCAGAGTGATTCGTTGGAACACTAGATTTTACAAACTTCGTGACTCCAGAACTTTCCATTCTATTTGAACCAAGGCCTGCGAAACCTCTTTGTCCTGCATTCTGAGCTTTTTCAAAAATAGAAGATCCAGGGTTAAGCATTTGAACATTTTTCTTAAAATTTTCAAGTTCCTTCTTTAAGAGAGTGATTTTTTCATCTTTATCACAAAAACTTGTCTCATACTCTTTTATTTTCAATTCACACATTTCAATCTGATGAGACAATTTTTTATTCAATTTATTCAACTCTCTATTTTCAGAAGCAACCTGAATCCATTTTTCATACATGACTTTGTATGATTCAGCAAGAGACTCTTCACAGAATTCAGACTCATCTGAATCTGATTCCGCTTGTTCGGTGGTATTATTCAGACATACCAATCTAGCTTTCACCTGTGAATCACACAACACATTAGACATAACAGAGGTTAGGGCAACATTTTCAGAATGATCTTCATCACTTTCGGTTTCATCATCACTCCAAGTGACATTGAAACTTTTCTTATTCTTTTTCAAAGTGTTTGCATACTCAGCTTGAATATGCCCAAAACCTTCACATTCCCTGCAATGAATACCCTTTTTGTTAGAAACAGATGGTTTAATAAAAGTATTACCTTTTGAACCTTTCGAAATATTCTTTTTATTTCCCATCTTTTTCATATATTTCTGAAAATTCTTAGTTAATAAAGCAATCTCATCATCACATTCACTATCCAAATTTTCATTATCAGCAACTTTCAAAGCAATACTTTTACCTTTATCAGCAATGGATTTGGGTTTGTCCTTTTGTTTAATCTGTTGATTTAATTCAAAAGTACGTAAGGAACCCATCAATTCTTCTACCTTCATTGTGCTGAAATCTTTAGCTTCCTCCATTGCTAAAAGTTTAGTATCGAACTTTTCTGGAAGTACTCTAACAATTTTTCTCACAAGAACAGAATCATCAAGCTTTTCACCAAGAGCAAAATATTCATTAGCAATATCAGATAATTTTTCATAGAATTCAGTTAAGGTTTCATTATCAGACATTCTAAGCTCATCAAATTTAGTTTGAAGCATGATAAATCTAGATCTTTTCACATCAGAATTTCCCTCAAACTGAGTTTGAAGAATCTCCCAAGCTTCCTTAGCAGAAACACATGATGATATAAGTTTAATGTAACCCTCACCTACACCATTAAAGATAGCATGCAATGCTTTGCTATTGTAGGCAGAAAGTTTATCATCTTCAATAGACCATTCCAATTCAGATTTTATAGTAGTATTACCTGAAGAATCTGTCTCAACTGGAAGAGACCAACCTGATAGAACCATTCTTCAAGCTTTCTCATCTTGAGATTTGATGAAGGCCCTCATTCTAACTTTCCAATAAGGATAGTGTAACACCCTAACTATCTTAGGCGTATTACGTGATTTTTAAACGTACTGTGCAGCTCGTTGCTAATCAACGAGGTTTATGGAAAAACGTGATTAATTAAAATTTTGCTTTTTCATTAAACTTATAAACCATTTTACAAAAAGTCTCGGGATCCCGATTTATAAAAAAATATTTACAACTTTTTAACTGTTCAACTTTTACATCAAAATGAAAGTCGTCTAACGACAGTTACAAAAATCTCATCCCTGCTGTCCCGAGGATCGTACGCTCCAGGTCTAACCGCCCCGACATGTACAATCTCAAATGCTCGGTCACGGTCCATCAGCTACAGCCTTGCCTTTACCTACACATGAACGTAAACTGTGAGTCGACAGACTCAGTAAGAAAAGCATAATAATATCATACATAAAACTGACTGCCGTGTCCAACACGATACTGAGTCCCGCTACTGCCATGTCCAACATGGTACTGAGCACTACTGCCATGTCCAACATGGTACTGAGTTTTGAACGTTCAGGGGACGGTACTATTGACAAGTATCCTCCTGATCGGTCGAACCGGTCATACTCCGCCGTTGGTCATACTCCGGCTGTACCGACGGGATAGGTCAATAGCACTGAACCACCAACCAGTGTCAGCCTGATCGGTCGAACCGGTCATACTCCGGCTGCTGGTCATACTCCAGCCTGTACCGACGTGACAGGGTTGGGTGGTTCGGAGCCTAAATACATATCTAATGTAATCTAACAGGCTTCCTACATGCACGCTAAACATGTAAACTACATATGCATACTGTTATACTAATCTTACCTGGATTCCGATTTCAGGTGTGCCGGTCAACCTGATTGGAACTGAAGCTGAACGGCGGACATCGGCTCCTAAACCATAAAAATCACAACGCTATAAGTGACACGCTAAATCACTTCCCGGGGACTAAAACTCGAAACTAAAAGTTTCCCTATCGATAAAAAGCATGGCAATACCCCTAAAAACCCAAAAACGAGGAAAACTAGGGTTCTGAAAAATCCCCCATCCGAAGTCCGGTTGCCCAACCGAATTCCGGTTCGGGAAAATTCGAACCCCCATCCGAATTCCGGATGCTCAACCGAATTAGGTTCCTCGCGAGCAACAACCAAAAATTCCCATATCTTGACCAATTCGAACCCAAATGGTCCCAAACTTTCCAGACCTCCTACATAGGTCCCAAATGACCATTCCAAGGCCTCAAACCTACCCAGAAACCACATACACAATTTTTGCCATTGGAGCTCAAGCTTTGAGTTCCAAACTCAAGCTTGAGCAAAACCACAAAACAAGCATGCAAACCAGCTAAAATCAACCTAAACTAGCATAATATAGCCTCTGAAAACAAACAACAACATCCAGCAATTCACAGAAACAATTCATGGCATTTTCTCTCAAAATTACATAATTTCACATATAACTCTCTAGCATGCTCAACCTAGCAATCAAGCATCATAACAACCCTAAACTAACATGCTTAAACTCAGAAAATAAGAACTAATTACGAAAGAACAACATTCCACAATCACATGCATTCATCATCTTTTTTCATCATTTTTCCTCAAGAATTTAAAGAGAAAGTGCCTAGGAAACACATACCACACAAGAGATCAAATAAGTTGCAAGTTAAGGCTTGAATCACCAAAGAAAATCCAGCTTTTTGAACCTCCAAGTCTCAGCCGAAAGAGAGGAAAAGAGAGAGAGAGAGAGTTTTCTATTTGATTTTCTAATTTCTTTAAAATTTGCCTAAGTGATGGAATTTGGGAAAAAAAAGATTTTATAACATATTATTCATTTAATTTCAGCCAAGAAAAGAATAATTAAAATCAACATATAATTCCATTTACAAGTCACAAAAGACAAAAAGTCATTGGGCAAAAAGACCATTTTGCCCCTCCTTTCTAAAATCACATAAGAAATCACTAAAGGGTATTTTTGGGACATTCTAAATTCCCGGCCATTCCCGACATTCCCAATGTCTAAAACCCGTCCCCAAAATACTAACATACTAAGTTGTGATTTCTACTGAGCCAAACGCCGCGTTCCAAAATACCGGACACCGGAAATGCGAAATATAAAAACTGCTGATAACATAATTGTGCATATCTGAATTCCATAAATAAAAATGATAAATTATTTAAATAGCTATAAATAATTTCCTGATTAACATAAATAACTGCTAATTTCCAAATTAACTAAGCGGGCTTTACAACTATTCCCCCCTTAAAAGGATTTCGTCCCCGAAATCTAACCTGAATAACTCTGGACAATGAGCTCGCATATCTGATTCTAGCTCCCAAGTGGCTTCTTCCACCTTACTGTTTCTCCAGAGAACCTTGACCAACGCTATGGTCTTATTCCGAAGGACTTTATCCTTTCTATCCAGGATCTGCACTGGCTGTTCCTCATAGGACATATCTGACTGAAGCTGAAGGCTCTCATAACTGAGTATATGAGAGGGGTCTGAAACGTATTTTCTCAACATTGAGACATGAAATACGTTGTGCACTGCTGATAAAGCTGGAGGCAATGCTAACCGATATGCCACTTGACCTATCTTCTCGAGAATCTCGAAAGGTCCTGTAAACCTAGGGCATAACTTGCCTCTTTTCCCGAAACGTTTAATCCCCTTCATCGGAGATACTCGCAAAAACACATGGTCCCCTACTCGGAACTCAACATCCCTACGTTTCGGATCTGCGTAACTCTTCTGTCTGCTCTGTGAGGCAAGCATTCTAGCTTTTATCTTTTCTATTGCCTCATTGGTCCGCTGAACTGACTCTGGACCTAGGTATTTCCTCTCCCCTGTCTCATCCCAGTGGATAGGGGATCTACACTTCCTACCGTACAACAGTTCGTAGGGTGCCATCCCTATCGTACTCTGGTAACTGTTGTTGTATGAAAATTCTATTAACGGTAGGTATTTATTCCATGAACCCTCAAAGTCCATAACACAGGCTCTCAGCATATCCTCCAATATCTGAATTGTCCTTTCGGACTGACCATCTGTCTGAGGATGGAATGCTGTACTGAACTTTAGCTTCGTACCCATTGCCCGTTGCAAACTTTGCCAAAACTTGGAGGTGAATTTCGGATCTCTGTCCGAAACTATAGACTTCGGTACCCCGTGAAGTCTCACTATCTCCCTGACATATAACTCTGCCAACTGATCCACTGTAAACGTTGTTCTAACCGGCAGAAAATGAGCAGATTTCGTAAATCGATCCACCACTACCCAAATGGAGTCATACATACCCGTGGTCCTAGGTAACCCGACCACAAAATCCATCGTAATATCCTCCCATTTCCATTCTGGTAGGGTTAGAGGCTGCAACAACCCCGTCGGTCTCGATGTTCGGCCTTGATCCGTCGACATGTGAGGCATCTCGATACGAATTCTACCAAATTCTTCTTCATACCGCTCCACCAGAAGTACGGTTTCAAATCTTGGTACATCTTGGTGGTGCCGGGATGCAGAGAATATGGAGTAGAATGAGCCTCTTCAAAGATCTCGTTTCTCAAGTCCACACTGTTCGGGACACAAACCCTGGCTTTATACAAAAGCATTCCATTAGCTGACACTGAAAAGTCTTTGGCCTGACCAGCCAATACCTCATCTCGGATCTTCACTAACTCCGGATCTGACGTCTGAGCAACCTTTATTCTTTCTAACAGATCAGATTGCAGCGTTAAGTTGTGAAGCTGACCTACCACAAACTCAATGCTGGATCTAACCATATCCTCTGCTAGCTGAGGTGAGATCTGAACCATGCTAGCCACCTGCCCGGGACCCTTTCTGCTTAGGGCATCGGCCACTACATTGGCTTTCCCGGGATGGTAAAGGATCTCACAATCATAGTCCTTCACTAATTCCAACCAACGCCTTTGTCTCATGTTCAAATCTTTCTGAGTAAAGAAATACTTGAGACTTTTATGATCGGTATAGATCTCGCACTTCTCCCCATACAGGTAATGCCGCCAAATCTTCAGTGCAAAAACCACCGCGGCCAATTCTAAATCATGAGTCGGGTATCGCTGTTCATAATCCTTTAACTGACGGGAGGCGTAAGCGATAACCCGATCGGCTTGCATCAATACGCACCCCAAACCCTGTTTGGATGCGTCACAATAGACCACGAACTTCTCCTCGTCCGAAGGCAAAGCTAGTACGGAGCGAGAATCAATCTCTGTTTCAGTTCCTGAAAACTAGCTTCGCATTTATCTGTCCAGATAAATCGCTGATTCTTCCTTGTAAGCTCGGTTAGGGGCATTGAAATTTTGGAGAACCCCTCCACAAACCTACGGTAGTACCCAGCTAATCCCAAAAAGCTTCTGATCTCCGTCATCCTTGTCTTCGGTCTCGGCCAATCCCTGACGGATTCGATCTTCCCGGGATCCACCTTGATCCCGTCCTTACCCACAATGTGTCCTAGGAAGGACACCTGAGACAACCAGAACTCACATTTCTTGAACTTGGCGTAGAGTCTATGTTCTCGAAGTCGTTGCAGTACCATCTGAAGGTGTAACTCATGCTCCTCTTCTGACTGAGAGTACACGAGGATGTCGTCGATAAACACAATCACACAGATATCGAGGAAATCCTTGAATACTCTATTCATCAGGTCCATGAATCTTTGCGGGAGCATTGGTTAGTCCGAATGACATAACCAGAACTCGTAAAGTGTCCATACCTAGTGCGGAAAGCCGTCTTTGGAATGTCCTCCTCTCGGATCCTCAACTGATGATAACCCGAACGGAGATCAATCTTAGAAAAGACCGTCTTCCCCTGAAGCTGATCGAACAAGTCATCGATCCTAGGTAATGGATATTTATTCTTCACCGTCAGCTTGTTCAACTCTCTGTAGTCGATGCACATCCTCATCGATCCATCCTTCTTCTTCACGAACAAAACCGGGCTCCCTGTGGTGACACACCGGGCCGAATGAACCCTATGTCAAGCAACCCCCGGAGCCGAATCTTTAACTCCTTAAGTTCAGCTGGAGCCATCCTATACGGGGCTTTAGAAACCGGATCCACCCCTGGTGCCAAGTCAATCACAAAGTCAATCTCCCGCTGAGGTGGTAACCCTGGAAGTTCTTCGGGAAAAACGTCCAAAAATTCCCGAACCACGCTGATGTCCTCTGGCCGAATGGTGTCTGGCCGAGTGGTGTCCACCACCACGGCCGTAAACCCTAAGCACCCACCGTGCAATAATTCTCTCGCCGACATAGCCGAGATCACCGGATCCGAGATCCCTGAACCGAACCCACAAATACGAACGGTTCTTCACTTTCGGGTTGGAAGACCACCATCTTCCTCTTGCAATCAATGCTCGCCGAATATTTAGATAGGAAATCCATTCCTAAAATAATATCAAATTCGACTAAGCTCATCTCTATCAGATCAGCGCTCAACTCTCTACCATCTATCCTGATCGGCATAGACCTAATCCACCTATTGGAGATAACCAATTCTCCGCTGTAACGGGGTTCCAAACCCCGACTCATATCTATCAAAGGGTCTACCCAACTTACTAAAGACTGCGGCCGCCACATAAGAACGTGTAGCCCCGTAATCAAACGACGCGAATAAAGCGAGTCGTTAATAAGAATCGACCGTAACAACCGATGGGCCGGCATCCGCATCGGCTGCGTGATCGCGAATACCCCGGCCGGAGTGGGCATCGCCGGAGCTCTCGGTGCCTCCGGCGGAGCCGGGGACATTCCCTCTTGAAGTGCCCGGGCATGCCACAATGAAAGCATCCCCGCCCCTTGCACTCTCCCCGATGGTGCCTCTTGCGGCTAGGGCACTCGGGATAGGAGAAGCGAGTCTCATTACCACCGGGACGACTCCCTCCGTTCGGTTCCCCCGAACCTTTTGTTCGACTCGAGCCGCCGGAAGCGATGGGTGCCCTCTTCCTCCGATCAATGGCCGAACCACTACTCCCCCTGCTAAATCCTGATGCAGGAGGGGTAGGAGCTCCGCCACCAACCGGAGTACTGGCTGAATCTGACATACATCCCACTGCGCCCTCAGCTCGCAATGCCTTCTCCACCATCTGAGCGTAGGTGGTGCCGTCGTCGGTGGTAATCATCGGGTCATGCCCGATCTTGGGATTCAACCCGTCCGGCATACTTCTCCTTTCTCGCCGAAGTCGGTCGGCACAATTCCCGAGGCTAACCTCGCCAACCGGTCGAACTGAGTAGTATACTCAGTGACACTCATGTTCTCCCGCTGGGTCAGGTGAACGAATTCCTTTCTCTTGGCGCTTCTAACCGCCTCGTTGTAGTACTTCGCGTTGAAGAGTTCCTGGAACCTCTCCCAAGTCATGGTGGTGACATCGTGAATCCGAGACACCATGTCCCACCATACCGGGGCATCCTCCCGGAACCGAAATGTGGCGCACACCACTCTCGTCGTTGCGGTGACACCCATAAAGTTCAAGATTCTGGTGATCACCGTAAGCCACCGCTCGGCTTTCGACACATCGGGACCTCCCAGAATACCGGAGGTGCTTGCTTCCGAACCTCTCATACAAAGGCTCCAATCTATGGGCCGCCACTACCATCTCGGCACGGGCGGCAGGGGCGGTGCCACCGGAATTGCGGCACCGGAACCGCAGGAGCACCCCGTCGTCTCAACCTCTCGAATCTCGAGGTCTTGTTCTTCGATCCCGGCTTGCATCTCCGCAAACCGCAACTCCCGGTTCGGGGCTCCACGATCGGGCCGGGGAGCTGGGCGCCCGTGGCGGGTTCTCATCACCCCGACCACGAGCCTGCCTCGGGGACCTCTACCTCGCCCCTAGCAGTGGGGGAAACCGAGCTCCCTCTCCCCGATTCGACCCCACGGAGTTGCCTCGACTCCCGGTAGTCCGCCCGGCGTCCATCTAGTTAGACCGCCCGCGAAACCAAGAGTTGGCATATCGGGTCGTATTCAAGGCGAGCTTACTAATGCCGCTTAATTTGGAAATTAGAAATGAAACATGCGCCTATTCTACTATCGGGCTACTAACATGCTTCCTAACGGGCTTTTCTTTTTTTTTTTTTTTTTTTATAACCGAATAAAATAAACTACTAAAGCAATAAAGGCTTACCGAACCGTGAACCGAGCTAATCGCCGATGATGATTGTACATGTCGTGACGATCTTCGGAAGACAACACAGCGGCTACGATACCAAATTGTAACACCCTAACTATCTTAGGCGTATTACGTGATTTTTAAACGTACTGTGCAGCTCGTTGCTAATCAACGAGGTTTATGGAAAAACGTGATTAATTAAAATTTTGCTTTTTCATTAAACTTATAAACCATTTTACAAAAAGTCTCGGGATCCCGATTTATAAAAAAATATTTACAACTTTTTAACTGTTCAACTTTTACATCAAAATGAAAGTCGTCTAACGACAGTTACAAAAATCTCATCCCTGCTGTCCCGAGGATCGTACGCTCCAGTCTAACCGCCCCGACATGTACAATCTCAAATGCTCGGTCACGGTCCATCGGCCCTGACCTTGCCTTTACCTACACATGAACGTAAACCGTGAGTCGACGGACTCGGTAAGAAAAGCATAATAATATCATACATAAAACCGATCGCCGTGTCCAACACGATGCGAGTCCCGCCATCGCCATGTCCAACATGGTGCGAGCACTACCGCCATGTCCAACATGGTGCGAGTTTTGAACGTTCGGGGGACGGTACTATTGACAAGTATCCTCCCGATCGGTCGAACCGGTCATACTGCGAGCTGTGGTCATACTCCGGCTGTACCGACGGATAGGTCAATAGCCGAACCACCAACCGGTGTCGGCTGATCGGTCGAGCCGGTCATACTCATTTCTTGGTCATACTCCGGCTGTACCGACGTGACGGGGTTGGGTGGTTCGGAGCCTAAATACATATCTAATGTAATCTAACGGGCTTCCTACATGCACGCTAAACATGTAAACTACATATGCATACCGTTATACTAATCTTACTCGGATTCCGATTTCGGGTGTGCGGCCAACCGATTGGAACCGAAGGCCCGAACGGCGGATTGCGGCTCCTAAACCATAAAAATCACAACGCTATAAGTGACACGCTAAATCACTTCCCGGACTAAAACTCGAAACTAAAAGTTTCCCTATCGATAAAAAGCATGGCAATACCCCTAAAAACCCAAAAACGAGGAAAACTAGGGTTCGAAAAATCCCCCATCCGAAGTCCGCTTGCCCAACCGAATTCCGGCTCGGGAAAATACGAACCCCCATCCGAATTCGGATGCTCAGCGAATTCCGGTTCCTCGCGAGCAAGAACCAAAAATTCCCATATCTTGACCAATTCGAACCCAAATGGTCCCAAACTTTCCAGACCTCCTACATAGGTCCCAAATGACCATTCCAAGGCCTCAAACCTACCCAGAAACCACATACACAATTTTTGCCATTGGAGCTCAAGCTTTGAGTTCCAAACTCAAGCTTGAGCAAAACCACAAAACAAGCATGCAAACCAGCTAAAATCAACCTAAACTAGCATAATATAGCCTCTGAAAACAAACAACAACATCCAGCAATTCACAGAAACAATTCATGGCATTTCCTCTCAAAATTACATAATTTCACATATAACTCTCTAGCATGCTCAACCTAGCAATCAAGCATCATAACAACCCTAAACTAACATGCTTAAACTCAGAAAATAAGAACTAATTACAGCAGCAACAACATTCCACAATCACATGCATTCATCATCTTTTTTCATCATTTTTCCTCAAGAATTTAAAGAGAAAGTGCCTAGGAAACACATACCACACAAGAGATCAAATAAGTTGCAAGTTAAGGCTTGAATCACCAAAGAAAATCCAGCTTTTTGAACCTCCAAGTCTCAGCCGAAAGAGAGGAAAAGAGAGAGAGAGAGAGAGTTTTCTATTTGATTTTCTAATTTCTTTAAAATTTGCCTAAGTGATGGAATTTGGGAAAAAAAAAAGATTTTATAACATATTATTCATTTAATTTCAGCCAAGAAAAGAATAATTAAAATCAACATATAATTCCATTTACAAGTCACAAAAGACAAAAAGTCATTGGGCAAAAAGACCATTTTGCCCCTCCTTTCTAAAATCACATAAGAAATCACTAAAGGGTATTTTTGGGACATTCTAAATTCCCGGCCATTCCCGACATTCCCAATGTCTAAAACCCGTCCCCAAAATACTAACATACTAAGTTGTGATTTCTACTGAGCCAAACGCCGCGTTCCAAAATACCGGACACCGGAAATGCGAAATATAAAAACTGCTGATAACATAATTGTGCATATCTGAATTCCATAAATAAAAATGATAAATTATTTAAATAGCTATAAATAATTTCCTGATTAACATAAATAACTGCTAATTTCCAAATTAACTAAGCGGGCTTTACAGATAGTTAGAGTCATTAAGCAATGGTGGTCTAGAAATCGAACTTCCTTCTGCAAAAAATGACATTTTAACACAAAAACGTTATAGGACCACACTAAGAGTTTAGTGTCCCGCTCTGATACCAATTGAAAAACCGTGTTTTAGCAAATGTCAGTTGTATATAAGAAAATATAAAAACAGTAAGTGTTTGCAGCAGCAGAAAGTAATTTCTACGGCAAAGCGAACGAGCGAGAATATAAAATATTTGCAGAAAAATAAATAACTTGACACAAGAGATTTATACGTGGTATCAGTGTTCTCACGAACACTCCTAGTCCACGGGGCCACGCCCAGAGAATGAAATCAATTGATAAAGTATCAAAATTACAAAGACAATTGACTTAAACAAGTTTAGACTCCCTCTAAAGTATTGTCACAATCCTTTGTAATCCACTTTATGAATCTGACTTCTTGAAACACCTTCAAGCCCGAACTCCCTTCGTCTTTGAAGTGTGAGTGCTTACTTCCTCCCGAAGTAAGGCTTTAACAAGTCTTCTCCCGAAGACCAAGTGCTTACTTCCTCCCGAAGTAAGGCTTTATCAAGTCTTCTCCCGAAGACCAATCTCTTGTTCAGTCAAGTAGTTCTTCACAAACTCTAGGACAGAGTAAGAACAGAAATAGAACAACTAGAACCTAGATGAACAACTAGGCTCTCACAAAACAAAGAAACACTCTCGTCTCTCAAAAGATAAATGCAAAAAATGAATAATGGAAGAGGTAATTCGAATGGTTGCTCTCTAGGCTCTATTTATAGAACATAGAAACCAAAGAGGCAACCACAAGTTCGAATTAGCAGCTGTACAAAAACTTTCCAAAAGAAACACGATCTGCTACATCAGATTCGGATGCTGACGCAGCAGATCTGACCAGAAATGGGAAACTTACTAAAATCGGATCCAATCTTCTATCAATGCTTGATTCCTGCCAAAAACAGATTAGCTATTCTGATTGTATCAAGATACAATCGAAATCTATAAGGAAAAGGCAATAAACAAAGTTTCCCTAAAAAAGACAACTTTCCAAAAGAGAATTCCTTCTCTTTTGAGAAGTTTTTAACAAAGGAAAGTTCAGCTGAAAGTGCAACTTTCCAAACAAGGAAAAGAGCAACTAAAAACCTAATTTATAAGGTAAGGATCCGAAAATGAATGCTCAACAATCTTACCATAAATGGAAAAATTATTTTGTCAACTAACTTGCCAAAAAGGACTTTACAATAACAAAATTGAAAACCTTTTTTCAAGTGATGGAAACCAGAGGTTCGACCTTTGTCCACTTTGTGAATAAGTCGACTGCCACAACTGCATACTTTGCTCCACCTCGCCCTGTGGGTAATGCCCCAATTAGGTCAATTCCCCATATTGCAAATGGGTATGGCGAGGTCATCATACTCAATTCAGTTGGTGGTACACGAGGTATGTGTGAAAACCTTTGGCATTTATCGTATTTCTTAACAAATTCATGTATGTCTTTATTAATTGTTGGCCAATAATATTCTTGACGGATAATCTTTTTGGATAGGCTCTACAAACTTGCATGATCTCCACAAAATCCTTCATGGATCTCTCTAATTATTTTATTTGCTTCTGATGGTAACACTGTTGGAAATTATTTTACCAGGATCTTAGATCTACTCACAAGTATGTTGATTAACACCCTAAATATGAACTTCTAAAACGATTATAAATAAACACATATAAAGTATGAGAAACCTTACATTGGGTGCAGCGGAATAATATGTCTCCTTCCACTCAGATCTCTAACCCTTGTATCCTTCTGTCGTAGAGTATTATCAAGATCTGAGCCCGAATGTCCTTCTTGTTGAATTTCTTTCTTCACGATCTTCCTCACTATGATTGAGGTACTACTTGCTGTGTTTGGGCACTACTCTATCACTAAGAGGGTTCGAAATATTCAATGAAGAAGAAGAAAGGAGAGTGGCGGCTAGGTTAGTGTTATGGCTCATGTTTTTCTCTGAAGGAAACAAGATGAAAAGTCATTTTTTCCTGAAGCCGTCACTATCTATTTATAGCATGCCGCATATGGTTAGATTTGAATTATTTGGCATTAAAATAATGAAAATATTAAATGATAAAACCTACAAAGGTGGTCGGCCATGACTTAGTGGACTTGGGCCTCACTTTTGCAATTTTGCTGTTTTATCATTTCTGCATCTCATTTTCTCAAAAACGCCAATTTTCAAATTCAACCATTTAAATGTCAATTTCAACTATTTAATAACTACAAATAATTATTAAATAATATTTTCATTTATCATATTTATTAATTAGAGCAAACAAATTATCTTAATTAATAAATATACCCTAAAAACTCTTTCTTTACAGTTTCGCCCTTGCTTAGTGAAAAATTCACAAATAGACATAGTATAATTTGAGAATTATAATTGATTAATCAAAACCAATTAAATGAGTCTTACAAGTAGTATTGTCTCAACTAGTTCGGCGACCATGGGTCTATATATCCGAGCTTCCAATAAGCTGATCAAGAATTTACATCCTAAATTCACTCACTTATTAATTTTTCGTTGAATCCACGCATAAAACTTAGAATTGCACTCTCAGTATATAGAACGCTCTATATGTTCCACCATATAGACACGTCATTAGTTATCCATTGTTATAATCCTAATTTGATCAATGATATAGATGATCTACACTGTAAAGGGATTAGATTACCGTAACACCCTACAATGTATTTTATCCTTAAAACACTTAACCCCGTATAAATGATATTTCAGCTAAGTGAAATGAGTACTCCACCATTTATTTTTGTTTGGTCAAGCTCAAAGGAAATCATCTTTTACTTTCTATTTGCCAGATAGAAGCTATAGGTTCGATATTTATGTTAGCGCTCCCACTCAATTGCACTACCGTGTTCCCAAAATGTACGTATCACCCTGACCCAAAAGTAGGCTTAACTTACAAATCAAAGAACACGAATAACACTCTTGAGATTGAACCTAATCATATCAGGATTAAGATCATTTAATCTAGGATCAACTAGGTGATATTAACTTGAATAGATATTACAGTAAGTTTAATTAATCTATGTCAAAGTTCAATATCGGTCCCTTCCGATGCATACTCCATGCATCCAACCCAAGCTTACTTTAACCAATGCTCTGGAAAGAACATAGCATTTCTCCAAATGCAAGTAAACTCTGTTGTAGATTGTCATATTAGTAAAACCCCAGTGTTCTGATAAATCTAAGAATCTTTAATCACATAATCATGTTTCCTTTCCACTGTGTTGACAACACAATAAACAGGATCAAGTATGTGAAAAGGGTTTGGATGAATTTATAAATCAAATAGACAAACAATTGATAAGATGAACCAAAACATACAAATGAATGAAAAATACTTCTGTTTCTTTATTGATATTTGAATAAAATGGATTACATTGAAATGGAGTTTTATTTAGGGCATAAAACCCAATAAACACTCATTGTAAGAGAGACATGGAATAACCTCTCATGTATAATTTCCCCTCAACCATCGTATAATAAGGTATTGAGTATAAGATTTTGCGTGCCTCAGTTTTGTCTGTAAGAAGTTCTCCACTTACTAGATACTTGACAATTGGTGTCATCCATGTTGGCAATGTATCTATCATCTCAATTTCTATTGGGTTTTATGCCCTAAATAAAACTCATTTCAATATAATCAGATTTACTTATTAATATAGATCAGAAATAACATTTAATGTTGCATGGTTCACATGATTTCTTTCATGATTATATGTACATAATGTATAAATTCATCTGAAACCCTTTTCACATACTTGATCCTGTTTATTGTGCCGTCAACACATTGGAAAGTAAACATGACTATGTGAATAAAGTTTCCTAGATTTATCAGACATAGGGTTTTACTGATATGATAATCTACAACAGAGTTTACTTGCATTTGGAGAAGTGCTATGTTCTTTCCAAACCATTGGTTAAAGTAAAGCTCAGGTTGGATGCATGGAGTATGCATCGGAAGGGACCGATATTGAACTTTGACTTAGATTTATTAAACTTACCGTAATATCTATTCAAGTCAATATCGCCTAGTTGATCCTAGATCAAATGTTCTTAATCCTGTTATCATTAGGCTCAATCTTGAAAGGCTATTCGTGTTCTTTGATTTGTTAGTTAAGCCTACTTTTAGGTCAGGGTGATACGTACATTTTGGGAACACGGTAGTGCAATTGAGTGGGAGCGCTAGCATAAACATGGAATCTATAGCTTCTATTTGGCGAATAGTAAGCAAAGGATGATCTCCTTCGAGCTTAACCAAACGAACATAAATGGTGGAGTACTCATTTCACATAAGCTAAAATATCATTTATACGGGGTCAAGTGTTTTAAGGATAAAATACATAGTAGGGTGTTACGGTAATCTAATCCCTTTACAATGTAGATCATTCATATAGAGGATCATTGATCACATTAGGATTATAACAATAGATAACTAATGATGTGTCTATATGGTGGAACATATAGAGCATTCTATATAACTGAGAGTGCAATTCTAAGTTCTATGCGTGGATTCAACGAAGAATTAATAAGTTAGTGAATTTTAGTAATAAATTCTTGATCTACTTATTGGAAGCTATGTTATATAGACCCATGGTCCCCGCACTAGTTGAGATAATATTGCTTGTAAGACTCATATAATTGGTTTTGATTAATCAATTATAATTCTCAAATTAGACTATGTCTATTTGTGAATTTTTCACTAAGTAAGGGCGAAATTGTAAAGAAAGAGTTTTAGGGGCATATTTGTTAATTATGATACTTTGTATGGTTCAATTAATAAATATGATAAATGACAATATTATTTAATAATTATTTATAGTTATTAAATAGTTAGAATTGGCATTTAAATGGTTGAATTTGAAAATTGGCGTTTTTGAGAAAATCAGATGCATAAAAGATAAAACTGCAAAATTGCAAAAAGTGAGGCCCAAATCCACTTGTATAGGGCCGGCCACTTTTGTAGGCAATTTAAACTGATATTTTCATTATTTTAATGCCAAATAATTCAAACCTAACCCTAGTGGAATGCTATAAATAGATAGTGAAGGCTTCAAGAAATTTACACTAAAATTTCTACACTTCTGATTCAAAAAAAACTGAGCCTTCTCTCTCCCTATCTTTGGCCGAACCCATTCTCTCTCTCGTCCTCATTGAGATTTTGAAATTCTTAGTGTATGAGTAGTGCCCACACACAGCAAGTGATACCTCAATCATAATGAGGAAGATCGTGAAGAAAGACTTTCAGCAAGAAGGAGGTTTCAGCATCAAAGATTCAGAGAAAGAGATCCAGGTTCAGATATTGATAATGCTCTGCTACAGAAAGGAATCAAGGGCTAGATATCTGAACGGAAGGAGTCATTATATTCTGCTGCACCCAATGTAAGGTTTCTTAAACTTTATATGTGTTTAATTTATCGTTTTAGAAAGTTCTTATTTAGGATGTTAATAAACATACTTGTGAGTAGATCTAAGATCCTGGTAAAATAATTTCTAACAACTGGCCTCAGAGCCATGGTAATTGATTTACTTGCAAGAAATTTGGACTTTAAAACGATTGTTTGTTTGTTTTTAGATGGTATCATGTTGTGTTGAGTGTTATTTAATGATTGATTGGTGTTATTGAATTTTCGTTAAAAATAATTGAATATCTGTTTCTGGAATTATTTTTATTGGATATTATGGAAAAAATTAAGCAAGTTACTTTTTTACAGAACTCAATTTCGATTTAATTTGAATTAGTTATGATTTTTCAAAAATTCGGAAAAATTGGAGTTGTGCTGAAATTTTCCTGCGATCGCGAAAACTATCCGTACAACTCACAAATTTTTTCGTTTTTCTTCGATTTTTCATGCTTTTTCATGGAATTAACTTCCGTTTTTTTGTGTAGTTCTATATTTATACTATTACTATTCCTAATTCAATTCTAATTATCATTATGAATTGATTTAATATTTTTTAAATTTAATTCAAGATATTAGTGTAATTTGAATTTAAAAATAGTTAGTATCTATCTTATTTGCTTAATAATCTATCTTATTTTTAAATTTGATTATATCTTATCTTATTTTTAAATTTAAGGTCAGATTTTAAATATTTTAAATTAATTTTTTTTTTAAATAATTTGACCTTATTTAAATTTAAAATAAGATAACTATAATCATGTAATTTTAAAAAGATGTAAAATATTTTGCTAACTTTTAAATTTTGTTATTTTATTTATTTAAATTACATTTAAAATCTGAAAAAGATATTCATTTATCTTTTTTAATTTTTATTTATAAAATAACATTTAAATTTTAAAAGTAGTTAGCAAATTTTGAAATGATATTTAGGTTGGTTGAAACCTAATTTTTTAAAATTTTAGGTTTAATTTTAAATTCATTTTTTTTTAAATTTCGAATTATTCAATTTTTTTTTAAAATTTTTGAATTTTTTTTATTTAATTAATTATTTCGAAATTAATTATTTAATTTAAAATTAAATAAATCTTACATCCAACTATCCAGCTAACCTTGTTGCAGGAGTATGTGTTTTAGCTTATGTGTAAGTTTTCAAAACCTATTATTACTTGATTGCAAATAGCCATGGTTACCTTTTGGCAGATCTAATGATCTGATGGCTCCCTTGGTCAAGTTAATAATTTGTAACAGGTATATTTACAATCTTCTTTCATCTGTGTATGACCTAGCAACATGATAGGACCCATCCAAAGTGTGCCTGTGTGAGCCTATGTGTTTAATTTTATTATAGATGCATATAGGTTGTTGTTGCTAAAATAAATTATCATAGTTCTTGATAGAATTTATTTAGGCCCATTTAGTTTTTGGACCTATTCAATTAATAACAAGTGTTCATTTTAAGGTTAAATTCCTCTCTTTTGGGCCTTGTGTGAGAGTTGGGAGCCATAGTAGTGGGTACGACATACTGAACCCAGTACTCCCTCACATGAACTACCCCAATTGTGAAGGCCCATTTGCCTGATTTGAATAACTGTACTAGGTTAATTAAACTAGTTTAACCTAATAAAATTGATTAGCAACATAATTAATTTCATTTTTTTTTTGAAATTAATTTAAGAAAATTATAGTTTAAAGAATTTTTTTATTCTAAGCTAAACTATATGTATTTTCTTGTATTTAATTAAATATAGAATTATAACCATCTAAATTCTTTCTGAAGCTTAATTTAATTTTTTCATTAAATATTCCTATTTAAGTTGATATTTAGTTATCTACAACTAACCAACTTAAATCTGAATATCTTTTGGATTTAAAATTTCAAAATTAAGTTGAGGAATTTTAGGCATTGGTTATTAAGATTCTTTAAGATATTTTTTAAGTTAATATCTTTTCGAATATTAACTTAAAATGGAATATTTTAGATATTTTTTAGGTTAATATCTTTTCAAATATTAACTTAAAATGGAATATTTTTGAATTAAGTGGTTACAACTTAATTTTTGATATTTAATTAAATTTAAATTTGAAAATATTTAAGTTCTAGATTTTTTCTAATACAACTTAAATTAAATATTTTTTCAAATTTTGTGGAAAAGATACTTAGTCAAATAAGATATTTTCTAGATAGTTATTTCTAGACTACTTATTATTTCTAATATTAAATAGGAAAATATTATACATTGTGAAATTAATTATTTTAAATAATTAATTTTGGTACAATTTATTTTTTCCTAGTATTAAACTAGAGATTAATAATTAAGCCTTCTATACACTTAATTATTTATTTCTTGAATTTAATACATTTAATAAATTTGAAAATTAAATATCTAAGTTGATTTTCATCATGATACTTAAATATTTCTTTTTCATGACACTTAATTAAATAGAAAATTATTTTTAGTTGAAATTTATTTTTTCAACTAAATTTAAATAATTTTCAAAATATATTTTTTGTTTATTTTATTAATCAAATTTCGAAATTGCATTTCTTAAATGCTGGAATTTCGAA
Source organism: Cannabis sativa (assembly GCF_029168945.1). NCBI lineage: Eukaryota > Viridiplantae > Streptophyta > Magnoliopsida > Rosales > Cannabaceae > Cannabis > Cannabis sativa. Next base: position 49,097,681 of record NC_083607.1, on the reverse strand, counting down.
TTTTATTTGAAAAATAGATTAAAGTTGTAAATTATTTATTTTAATTTTGGACCAACTTAAATCAATAATTTTTTTTCATTTAATGATTAATTAAAATAAATGAAGTAAAATATATTTTTCTTTATTTTATTAATCAATTTTCGAAATTGTATTTCTTAAATGCTGGAATTTCGAATTTTATCTTGAAAAATAGATTAAGTTATAAATTAATTATTTATTTTAATTAATTCTTGGATCAACTTAAATCAATGATTTTTTCATTTATTGATTAATTTAAAATAAATTGAATTAAAGTATATTATTAGAAATTGAATTAATTAGTCAAAGGAAAATCTAGATAGATGATATTTTTACTTGAAGTATTTTTCTAGTGTATTTAATTAAATAGAAAATTAATATTTAAGTTGATTTTCATCATCATACTTAAATATTTGAAATTTTTCTTGTATATTTAATTAAATAGGATCTTAATAATAATCAAGCTCATTATTTAAAGTGAGTTGTATTTTCTTTGATTCTCTTTATTTAATCTATTTATTTTAAATATATATTTATTTAAAATTTCCAATTTAGAATGAAAAATTCTAAATATAAATTTTAATTTAATATTTATAAATTTTACTTAGATGGATATGAAAATATAAATGAATTATTTCCATCTTAGTAATAATTTCCAATAAATATTTAGAAAAATATTCAATTTAAGTTGTTACAAAATTAATTTAAATTAATTTACAACTCAAATTTAATTTTTCTATAAATATATATTGCATTTCGAAAAATTAAAGTATTCAAGGACACAATTTTCGAAAATGCATGTTAAAATAAAAAATTAATCCTGGAAAAATTATTCTAATTTAATGTTGGCCCAAAATTAATTAATAAAATTAATTTACAACAAAAAATATAATTTTATGGTTATTCGTTGAACGCATTTAACACTGTAAAATCTCATTTGCTAAGTGTTTTGTAAGTTTTTGTCTCTATTAGACTCTCCCCTACGGTGACTACTTAGAGATAAACTTATGAAACATGAAACAATGGTGGAAGCTCATAAAATGAGAATAACCTTGACTCTCGCCTACCGGGACAACGTTGGATTCTTATTATGATCGAATAAAAGGTTGCTAGAATGGTTTCTATTTTAGATGAGCTGACAACTCTATTCAATGAATGATACTTTGACTCTCGCCTACCGGGACACTATATCAGTTTGTTGAAAACCTTGGAAATTATTTAGGATTGTATGTTGTAGTATTTTCACTTGTCTTTCCTACTTGCTATATGTTTATAATTTCTGAATTGTGTATGAATTTATATTGAACCATGTTATTTTCTGTTATTAAATTGTAGTTTAATTTCGAATCTTCATTGTTGGTCTAACATGTTTGTTTATCTAATGAGATAAATCCCTAATGGATTTTCACCATTAGACATACATAATAGTGTAAGATCTCGAAAGATAAATATTGTGTATGCAACATCTAGCTGTTCATCAATTGATGACACCTTAGACTTGTATTTTTACAATATGAAACAAGAAGATTACATAAATAAGATTACTTTGTCTTTCGCTAATCCAAGCATCGTTGGATTCTTATTTATAAACGAAATTATCCTAATTCCTCTTAGCTTATTCATTTCGAATTAGCTTCAAAACATATCATTGGATGAATGGTCTATAAATCATTTCATGTCATTCTGTATTTTCTCTTAAGAAATTAAATGACGCATATGATTATAATCCCGAAATTCTATTCCCAATTGATATAAAACCTCAATCTTAGAAATCTCCTACTTGTATGGGCAAATCAGACTTAGAGTTATATTAGTAGTGGTGGTCCAAGATAGAATTACTCATTATATTTGGTTGAATTTAAGTCTTTGACTTTAATTTTAGAATCCAAACAGAAATTTCTTATATTTCTATTTCCAGGAAGCAATACAGTTACACTTTCCAAGTGTTCAATATCCATCTTCTATTAATGGATTCAAACTGTATGGAATATGAGTTTGGTATTCTGTGACCAGGATCCACTTGCACTATTCTAAGAATTCTTTGATGTAACTAAACCTAAGTCATCAAAAGACACTACCACACTTTTTTAATCTATGGCATTTGTATCTTGTTCATAGTGGATTCGACAAGATCAATCTCTGCAAAGAGTTAATATGCCTATATCCACTGAAAGTAGTTCATCTCATTCGCAGATGGATGTACATTCAGGGGTGGATATGAGTTTTTCGTTGTATTCTTAAAACGATAACTCTAGATTATACCTTTTAGCAAGAAATTTGAAATGTTTTAAAAAAAAAATTCATTAATTTCTAGCAATGGTTAAAACCATTAAGGTAAGTGGGAGAGTTTGACATATGATGATCCCACTGCCTCTGTTGTCTTGTCACAACCGAAGAGATCAATACCATTTAGTTTTCTTAGACATAATTCACGGTACCTTGTCGTAGTGGGAGAGTTTCTAGGAACTCACCTTCTTATGACTTGGGAGACACTAGTGATTAAAATCCTTTGTGAGTTTAAACAAGTAGTGGATTGTCAAGATAAGAAACTAAGAAGAAAGCCAAAAGAACTATGGTTTAATCCATTCACATGGAATAACCTAAAGTTTTCTATTACAAGGACATAAAAGGAAATTTTCGTTTATAAGTCCATTCAATGGACTTAACAAAACTTCCTGTTCCTAGTATTATAGGTTTGAGTTTATCTAAACCTATGGCTTGTGGTATACCTGGTAATTACTTACTATAATGCAAGCAACTTACTTTAGTGAGATGCTGAAGCATTTTCTTTCTAATGGCAATCTATAGAAGCTTCACAACTTCTTAAACATAGAATATATTTATCTAAGGAAAAGTTTTAACTATTCCAGAAAAGATAAAGCCATGAAAGAATTTCTTAAATCAACAGTGAGAGGTCTTAGATATGCTTTTGTATGCCTTAGACCAGACACCTGCTGTTAAGTGGGAGTAATGAGTAGGTATCACATTAATCCAGGAGAAGAACATTGGAAGACAATCAAGTAAACCTTAAGATAAGGAAAAGGAACTATATGTTAGTCTATAAGAGTGTGTTTAAAACTCTTAGACTACACCACATCAGATTTCGAAATTTGCCTTTGTGCTAAAAAATCTTTCTGATAAGATGGTGATTACTCTGGGGGTGGAATAGTGATTTCGGAGAAGTGTAAAAACCTATCTGAAGTCTCTAGGTCTACCAGAAAGGGACTGAATGTTAAAGTTGGAGGAAAGGTACTTATTCAGTCTAAGGAAAGTTCTATACATTTTTGGCACCATTCCAAATTGCCTAAACTACTAGTGTTAATTTCCTGATTAACCAAAAGTAGTTGCCAAAGGTATGTATAGAATCCAGTATCCCAAGAGAGTAGACATATAAAGAGGAATTTCACATTATCAATAATTTTGTGATTAAGGAAGAGTAATGGTGGAGAAAAGGTTGTGGTTAATTCAACTTTTCAGATCCTATTACGAGGAGTTTACTACTACTACACTTGATTTGTATATCAAGGTGTTGAGATTATTTGAAACGCACTTTTTGTTTTATATTAGTGCAAGTGGGAGTTTGTTGGGTTTTATGCCCTAAACAAATCTCATTTCAATATAATCAGATTTACTTATTAATATAGATCAGAAATAACATTTAATGTTGTATGGTTCACATGATTCATTTCATGATTATATGTACATAATGTATGAATTCATCTGAAACCCTTTTCACATACTTGATCCTGTTTATTGTGTTGTCAACACATTGGAAAGTAAACATGACTATGTGAATAAAGTTTCCTAGATTTATCAGACATAGGGTTTTACTGATACGATAATCTACAACAGAGTTTACTTGCATTTGGAGAAGTGCTATGTTCTTTCCAGAGCATTGGTTAAAGTAAAGCTCAGGTTGGATGCATGGAGTATGCATCGGAAGGGACCGATATTGAACTTTGACTTAGATTTATTAAACTTACCGTAATATCTATTCAAGTCAATATCGCCTAGTTGATCCTAGATCAAATGTTCTTACTCCTGTTATGATTAGGCTCAATCTTGAAAGGCTATTCGTGTTCTTTGATTTGTTAGTTAAGCCTACTTTTAGGTCAGGGTGATACATACATTTTGAGAACACAGTAGTGCAATTGAGTGGGAGCGCTAACATAAACATGGAATCTATAGCTTCTATTTGGCGAATAGTAAGCAAAGGATGATCTCCTTCGAGCTTGACCAAACGAACATAAATGGTGGAGTACTCATTTCACATAAGCTGAAATATCATTTATAGGGGTCAAGTGTTTTAAGGATAAAATACATAGTAGGGTGTTACGGTAATCTAATCCCTTTACAGTGTAGATCATTCATATAGAGGATCATTGATCACATTAGGATTATAACAATGGATAACTAATGATGCATCTATATGGTGGAACATATAGAGCATTCTATATACTGAGAGTGCAATTCTAAGTTCTATGCGTGGATTCAACGAAGAATTAATAACTTAGTGAATTTTAGTGCTAAATTCTTGATCTACTTATTGGAAGCTCGATTATATAGACCCATGGTCCCCGCACTAGTTGAGATAATATTGCTTGTAAGACTCATATAATTGGTTTTGATTAATCAATTATAATTCTCAATTTAGACTATGTCTATTTGTGAAATTTTCACTAAGTAAGGGCGAAATTGTAAAGAAAGAGTTTTAGGGGCATATTTGTTAATTATGATACTTTGTATGGTTCAATTAATAAATATGATAAATGACAATATTATTTAATAATTATTTATAGTTATTAAATAGTTAGAATTGGCATTTAAATGGTTGAATTAGAAAATTGGGGTTGTTGAGAAAATCAGATGCAGAAAAGATAAAACTGCAAAATTGCAAAAAGTGAGGTCCAAATCTACTATGCATGGCCGGCCACTTTTGTAGGCAATTTAAACTGATATTTTCATTATTTTAATGCCAAATAATTCAAACCTAACCCTATTGGAATGCTATAAATAGATAGTGAAGGCTTCAGGAAAATTACACTTCTGATTCAGAAAAACCTGAGTCTTCTCTCTCCCTATCTGGCCGACCACTCCCTCTCTCGTTCTTCCTTCTCAAATTTCGAAATTCTTAGTGTATGAGTAGTGCCCACACACAGCAAGTGATACCTCAACCATAGTGAGGAAGATCGTGAAGAAAGACTTTCAGCAAGGAGTTTCAGCATCAAAGATTCAGAGAAAGAGATCCAGGTTCAGATATTGATAATGCTCTGCTACAGAAAGGAATCAAGGGCTAGATATCTGAACGGAAGGAGTCATTATATTCCACTGCACCCAATGTAAGGTTTCCTAAACTTTATACGTGTTTATTTCATCGTTTTAGAAAGTTCATATTTAGGGTGTTAATCAACATACTTGTGAGTAGATCTAAGATCCTGGTAAAATAAATTACAACAAATGGGCCTAAATAAAATCTATCAAGAACTATGATATTTTATTTAGCAACAACAACCTATATGCAACTATAATAAAATTAAACACATAGGCTCACACAGGCACACAATTTGGATGGATCCTATCATGTTGCTAGGTCATACACAGATGAAAGAAGATTGTAAATATACCTGTTACAAATTATTTACTTGACCAAGGGAGCCATGAGTTAAAATCAGATCATTGGATCTGTCAACAAGTTTACCATGGCTATTTGCAATCAAGCAATAATAGGTTTTAAAAACTTACAAACAAGCTAAAAACACATACTCCTACAACAAGGTTAGCTGGATAGTTGGATGTAGGATTTATTTAATTTTAAATAAATAGTTTCGAAAAATTAATTAAATAATAAAAAAAATTATTTTCGAAAAAAATAAAATAAAATTTATGTATTTTCGAAATTAATATAATAATATTTAAAATTAAACCTACAATTTTGAAAAATTAGGTTTCAACCAACCTAAATATCATTTCAAAATTTGCTAACTACTTTTAAAAATTTAATGTTATTTTATAAATAAAAATTAAAAAAGATAAATAAATATCTTTTTCAGATTTTATGATTTAATTTAAATAAATAAAATAACAAAATTTAAAAGTTAGCAAAATATCTTACATCTATTTAAAATTACATGATTATAGTTATCTTATTTAAATAAGGTCAAAAACTTTAAAAAAAATAATTTAAAAAATTTAAAATCTGACCTTAAATTTAAAAATAAGATAAGATATAATCAAATTTAAAAATAAGATAGATAATTAAGCAAAAAGATAGATATTTACTATTTTCAAATTCAAATTATACTAATATCATGAATTAAATTAAAAAAATATAAATTAATTTAATTATGATATTTAGAATTGAAATAGGAATAGTAAATGTCTAAATACAAAACTACACAAAAAATCGGAAGTTAAATCCATGAAATAGCATGAAAAATCGAAGAAAAACGAAAAAAAAAAATGTGAGCTGTACGGACGGTATGCTGTGCATACTAGTCCGCGCGCGCAGGGGAGTGCTCAGCCGAAGTTTCTCGGCGCAAGGGGGGTACCAGCATGATTTCCGCGAGCGAAAGCTGGTTTTCAGACACGAAACCGTGTCTGAACGCGTGCTGTCCGAAGGTTGCCTTTCGTCTGCGCGCGCGTGTGGTGATGCACGATTCCTGGTTTTTTTCGAAACTTTAAAAAATCATAACTAATTCAAATTAAATCGAAATTGAGTTCTGTAAAAAAGTAAATTGCTTAATTTTTTCCATACTATCCAATAAAAATAATTCTAGAAACAGATATTCAATTATTTTTTCATGAAAATTCACAAACATCAATCAATCATCATATAACACTCAATACAACATGATACCATCCAAAACATCAAACAATCGTTTTAAGTCCAAATTTCTTGCAAGCAAATCAATTACCATGGCTCTGAGGCCAGTTGTTGGAAATTATTTTACCAGGATCTTAGATCTACTCACAAGTATGTTGATTAACACCCTAAATATGAACTTCTAAAACGATTATGAAATAAACACATATAAAGTATGAGAAACCTTACATTGGGTGCAGCAGAATAATATGACTCCTTTCGTTCAGATCTCTAACCCTTGTATCCTTTGTGTCGTAGAGTATTATCAAGATCTGAACCTGGATCTCTTTCACTCCTTCTTTAGTGCTGAAACTCCTTCTTGTTGAATGTCTTTCTTCACGATCTTCCTCACTATGATTGAGGTATCACTTGCTGTATGTGGGCACTACTCTAATCACTAAGTGATTTCGAAATTCAAGGAAGAAGAGAGAGAAGAAGTGGCGGCTAGGAATAGAGAGAGAAGGCTCAGGTTTTTCTCTGAAGGAAAAAGTAGAAAGTTAAGTGTAAATTTCCTGAAGCCTTCACTATCTATTTATACCATTCCACTAGGGTTAGGTTTGAATTATTTGGCATTAAAATAATGAAAATATCAGTTTGAAAAAACCATCCCAAGTGGCCGGCCATGGTGTGTAATGGGCCTTATTTGAATTTTGCAGTTTTCACAAATTTAATTTCTATTTTCTCAAAAATGCCAATTTTTAAATTCAACCATTTAAATGCCAATTCTAACTATTTAATAACTATAAATAATTATTAAATAATATTTTCATTTATCATATTTATTAATTGAACCATACAAAGTATCATAATTAACAAATATGCCCCTAAAACTCTTTCTTTACAATTTCGCCCTTAATTAGTGAAAAATTCACAAATAGACATAGTCTAATTTGAGAATTACAATTGACTATTAAAAACCAATTATATGAGTCTTACAAGCAATATTATGTCAACTAGTGGGGGGACCATGGGTCTATATAACCGAGCTTCCAATAAGCAGATCAAGAATTTATAACCTAAATTCACTGACTTATTAATTCTTCGTTGAATCCACGCATAGAACTTAGAATTGCACTCTCTGTATATAGAATGCTCTATATGTTCCACCATATAGACACATCATTAGTTATCCATTGTTATAATCCTAATTTGATCAATGATCCTCTATATGAATGATCTACACTGTAAAAGGATTAGATTACCGTTACACCCTACAATGTATTTAATCCTTAAAACACTTAACCCCGTATAAATGATATTTCAGCTTATGTGAAATGAGTACTCCACCCTTTATTTTCGTTTGGTCAAGCTCGAAGGAGATCACCCTTTACTTATTATTCGCCAGATAGAAGCTATAGATTCCATGTTTATGTTAGCGCTCCCACTCAATTGCACTACCGTGTTCCCAAAATGTACGTATCACCCTGACCCAAAAGTAGGCTTAACTAACAAATCAATAAACACGAATAACCTCTTGAGATTGAGCCTAATCATAACAGGATTAAGATCATTTGATCTAGGATCAACTAGGCGATATTGACTTGAATAGATATTACGGTAAGTTTAATAAATCTAAGTCAAAGTTCAATATCGGTCCCTTCCGATGCATACTCCATGCATCCAACCTGAGCTTTACTTTAACCAATGCTCTAGAAAGAACATAGCATTTCTCCAAATGCAAGTAAACTCTGTTGTAGATTATCATATCAGTAAAACCCTATGTCTGATAAATCTAGGAAACTTTATTCACATAGTCATGTTTACTTTCCAATGTGTTGACAACACAATAAACAGGATCAAGTATGTGAAAAGGGTTTCAAATGAATTCATACATTATGTACATATAATCATGAAATAAATCATGTGAACCATGCAACATTAAATGTTATTTCTGATCTATATTAATAAGTAAATCTGATTATATTGAAATGAGTTTTATTTAGGGCATAAAACCCAACACAAATTTCTTATTGCCTCTCAAAACATTAAAAAATGGGAGGCACTTATCAATTGATTTTGAGACAATGTTGCTTTTCTTCCTGTTAGTGCCTGAACCTCTTTTGGCTTCGTTGGCGAAGGCATCTCAATTAAGGCCTTTATTTTCTTTGGATTGGCTTAATTCTTCTCGCATTGACTATGAAACCCAGATACTTTCCTAAGGAAACCCCAAAAGAATATTTTTTTAGGGTTAAGTTTCATGTTGTAATTCCTGAGTATATCAAAACATTCTGCAAGATCCTTTGTGTGATCCTCGCTTTTTACCGACTTCACCAGCATGTCGTCGACGTAGACCTTCATATTTCGTCCAATCTGGTTCTCAAACATACCATTTATGTGGCGTTAGTATGTCGCTCTAGCATTTTTTAACCTAAATGGCATGACTTTATAACAGTAAAGTCCCATGTTTGTCACAAAGCTAGTATGTTCTTTATCAGAGACATGCAGTTTAATCAGATTATACCTAGAGTATGCATCCATAAAAGTCATCAACTCGTGTCCTGTTGTTGCATCCACTAACTGGTCGATCCTAGGTAGCAAAAAACAATCTTTAAGACACGCTTTATTTAAATTTGAAAAGTCTATACAAGTTCTCCAGGTGCCGTTTGGTTTCAGAACAAAGACAGGATTTGAAATCCATGAGGGGTAAAAGGCCTCTCGTATGAAGTCATTAGTTAACAATTTGTCAACTTTTTCTTTGAAGTCATTCGTTATTTAATCCTACAATAATCAATATAATCATGGTGTAAGTGGTAAAATTATCGTTATCAAGTACAATGACATGAGTTTAATTCTTTCAAAAGACTTAATTTTTTTTTTAATTTAAGCTTTTAAATTAATTTAATAATTTGAATTTCTTTATTTTTTTAAACAATAATTTAATTTTCTTTAATATTTACTAATACAGAACAATTCTTATGCTATAAAAATTTAAAAGTTTGTTATTATTATGGTGGGAAGTCTTAAATTTTTATTTGCTAATATATAATGATGATTGTATTATATAAAGTATAATAGTGAACAATAAAATAACACATGCAATAATAATAATCATCAAATAAAAAGTTTGTCAAATAAAAAATTGAATAATAAATTTTGTTAAATAAAAATATCACATTATAAATGGATGAAAATTTTTGCACTAATACTGTGAATTGTATTGTAAATAAAATTAAATGTGTAACCTTTAATTTTTCAAGTGTAACCTTTCTATACAGGTGCTGTACAACATATTTCTGTGGTTGGGCATTGCTGGGTGGTCTTTGGACTACGATAGGTGGACAGTTTGGTTGGGTTGTTCAAGACCGAATTTGGTGGACAGGATAAGAGTGCTAATCCTTGCAGCTGTGATCTATCACTTATGGAGCAACTGAAACACTTGCATATTTTCTTTCTACTCTAATACTGTGAATTGTATTGTAAATAAAATTAAATATGAAGTGAAGTATAGACTCTTATTGATTAAAGATAGGAAGTGGTCTAGGGAGGAGAAGAATTTGATTCTTAAATTGATTTGTAAGTAGTTGACTTTGTGTTGGTTGCTTCTCTTGTAGAAGTGTTATTGGTTGTATTTGGTGAGTAGATTAATGAAGTTTTATTCTTCTTGATCAAAAAAAAATTTCCACTAAAAAAAATCTAAATGATTTCGATTTACCATCGATCTCATATAAATTTGATAGGCTATGACAACTTTGGATAATTATGAGGTGCTTCAAACATACTGTAAATGATCAAATTGCTACCCTTGTAAAGACATAATTTTTTTATTATTTATTATTAATTTAACTTTTAAATTAATTTAATAATTTAAAATTTATGTTTTAAACAATAATGTATGGAACAATTATACTATAAAAATTTCAAAGTTGTAATTATAATAGTGAACAATAAAATAATACATGCATTAATAAATAATATTCAAATGAAAAATTATGGCTTCACTATATTTTAAAGGTAAATTTGTGGCATAAATACCTATTTTGTTCAATTTGTTGCTATTATATACCCAAAATCTATAAATGGCAGCAAAAGTACTCAAATCCTCAATTTCTATTATTTCCGTTAGTACTTATTTTAACAGTTCTAGTAAGTCCTCCAAGAATGCCACGTGGCGATTTTCAATTGGTATATTATTATTAAAAATTATTAAAATAAATTTAAAATGAAAAATAAATAAAATAATTTTTTTTTTCTTTCTTCTCTCTCTTCTCCGTCTCTTCAATTTTCTCCTTCTCGACTTCCCTCTCGCCTAACTTCTTACCAGCCCAGGGCTCTTTTAGGCCACCGACAATCCAAACAGAGGCCATTTCCATCTTTTCTTCTTTTGATATATATATATATATAAATATTTATATATATATATATATATATTACTTTGGCTCTGCTTGCAACCACCTCCAATCTCTATCTAAAAGCTAACTATTTTTACCAGCTAACACATTTTGGAATCATCTCAAAAAAAACTGTAAAAAGAAATGGTAAAAAGAAATGGTAGATTTTCATCTCTATTTATCTCTTTGAAAGGAGGAAAAAAAAAAAGAAGAAGCTTTAGTTTATTCACTTGCTTATGTTGTTATTCAATATCTTTGCTTCGCTTTGCATGGTTTTTGGCATCTGGCTATTTTTCTTCTTCCGATTTGAAGCTTGCCCATTTCATTTTTTTTCTTAATAATTCCTGTAGTGGGTCGGATTTTTTCGATTGGAATGCTTGAGTTTTGTGTTTAAAGATTGAATGTGAAATGCGTTTGTTCTTCTTTGAGATTACAAAATTTGAGCAGGTGGGTTTTGTGTTTTGGGAAGTTTTAATCATTTTGATAGGATAGTTTTGGGGTTTAATAGTTATGGGATTGATAATACTGTTTGTGGAGAGATGCAAAGGTTTGAATCTTGATTTGGTATTATCATGCTCACTATGAATAGTTTAAAAAAACCTCGGTGGTGGTCAGGTCAATCGATGGGTGAATCCCATGGACGTCGACTAAGGTGATCGAGAGGGTGAGGCTCGGGGCTGGGACATTTGGGAGTCGAAAAAGCTGGAACTGGCCTCCGTTTGGGTTGTCGATGGCCTGAGAGAGCCTTGGGCTGATTAGAAGTTGGACGAGAGGGAAGTCGAGAAGGAGAAAATTGAAGAGACGGAGAAGAGAGAGAAGAAAGAAAAAAATATTTTATTTTATTTATTTTTCATTTTAAAATTATTTTAATAATTTTTAATAATAATATACCAATTGGAAATCAACATGTGCCATTCTTGGAGGACTTAACAGAACTGTTAAAATAGGTACTAACGAAAATAATAAAAATTGAGGATTTGAGTACTTTTGCCACTATTTTTAAATTTTGAGTATTTAATAGCAACAAATTGAACAAAATAGGTATTTATGCCACAAATTTCCCTATTTTAAACGAGTTTCTCCCATTTAAACCTAAAATAATCATGCTTAAAGAGAAAGACTTGAGAGATTGAGAACCTTTGAGCTATAAAGTGAAAGTGAAAAAAAATAAGGGGTTTTATATCAAATACTGAAATTTTTAATTTTTTTACTTTTTTTACTGTGAGGTATAATTTTTTTTTAAAATATAATGTGTTTTTTTTTTTTTCAAAAATACTGTATATTTTTATTAAAAAATACTGTGTAAGTTTTATACTGTGTACTGTGTTTAATTTTCACTGTTGTTACACGATTGTTTTTTAGTTGTTCCACTATTGTTTTAATTATTCTGTTTTGTTGTTTTACAGTTATTTTATAAAAAGACAGTATTTTTGTAAAAAAAATTCAGTGTAACAGTAAAATTATAAACTTTTGCTCAAAATCTAATATTTTTGTAAAAAACTCAAAAAAAAAAAAAAAAATTGAAAAACTGCCTAAGAAACGAACCCATTCCTCAGTGGTCCAGACCCAACAGCAGCCCATCTCATTGCAATTGGATATGTGTGGAGTTCTTAAGTATGTCCAGTTCTTCTTAACGAGACACAACGAACAACCTTTTACAGAAACCACCCACTGTTGTTACTCACTCTGCTCTCTTCACCGCTTCATCCCCACTCTCCCTCCACTTCACTATCTTTATCTGCGCCACAAAATTCACTTTCTCCATTCACATACAATTCTTCACCTTTGTTTTTCGCTTATGCTTGCTTATCAATGAATATCACAACTCAGCTCCAATTGAAACTTCCTCGGTCGGGTGGTGGCCTGTAATAGCGGTGAACTTTGTTATACTTCAAGTGACTTTGAGTCTTGCTTTGTTGTTTTAACTGCCTTTCATGTCTGTATTTTGAACTTATTTTTCATTTGTTTGACTTAGTTTTGTGCTTGCTGGTTTATCTGCTACTTCAGCTAGAATTTCTTTTGAGAGAGTTTGTAGAAATGTTCTTTGGAACTTAGGTGGTGAATTGAGAAAATGGTGGGGATGATTGTCACAAATGGGCAACTGGGTATCTCTAGGTTTGAAGGAAATGGCGCTTTTGCTTTTAATTCTCGGGGGAATTCGTTCTCTCCATCTGAGTCCCCTCTTCGTTGGGGACCCAGTTTGGGAGTTTATTTGAACGTTAATGATAGGAGGCTTAGCTTTGGAACAATTTGTAAAGCTCTGCCGAGAGGAGATTCTAATGGCCAATTGATTGGTGTATCGCTTCCAGGAAAGGAAGCTGAATTTAGGCCATCATTTAATGAGTACTTGAAGGTTATGGAGTCTGTGAAAACTGTTAGAGACAAGAGACAATCTAATAGTTTTCAAAAACAAAAATTTGTTGATAAGTCGATGGAAACAGGTTCATCTGAAGGGAATGAAGAGGGTGTGAAATTGGAGGAGTTGGAAGAGCATTCAAACCAAGAAAAGGATTATAAAAGATATGAGTCACTCAACAGAAGAGATTCTTTAACAAACAAAAATGGCATTAGGAAAAACATGACAGATCCCAAGAGCAGGATTGGCATAAAAGTAGGCAATGTGATTGGAAAGGAAACAAGGAAGTCAGGTGGCAGGGATTCAATGGACAGAAATTGGCCTAAATATCAGACTGGTAGAGAAGAGGTGGAGTTAGATGAGAACCACTTAGGAAGGAAATTTACTAAGCTAGAGGGATATAAGAGCACTGGGAAACGAATCCCATCTCAAGCTCATGACAATAGTATGGACATGGGAAGAGGATATAAAGACGAAGCAAGATTAGACTATAGATTAATGGGTAATGTTTGCGAGAGAGGGAGGAATGACATTGGTTTTAACAAGATAAATGAGAAAGTTGGGAGGAATTATGTAGATGACAGTAAGGAGATTATGCCAAAGCATGGTAAACAAACTAAGAGAACTAAGGATTTTGGTAAAAATGTAGATGACAATAATTTGAGTATGGAAAGAGCTGCGTTCAGGAATCTTGATGAATTTGGTGACATCATGGAAAATCCCCGACTTCCACGAAATGTAATGGAGGAGAGGATTCAGAAGCTGGCAAATTCGTAAGAAAATTTAAACCTTTGTTGCCCTTTAATGTAAATATTGGAACAATTGTTTTTTGATAGCTTATGTAGCTTTGCATGTCTTTCTAGTAACAGCCTAAAATAAAATGATAAACAATAAAAAAAGAGCATCCAAAAGCCTACTGTACTAGAAAATTGAAGTACTGATACGAAATGGTCTCTATTCAAATTTTATGGATTCAGTAGCAGTTTGATAGGTTATTTGGTCTTACTCTTCACTTGTAGAAAAAATCCCAAGACCAACCTTGTAGAAAAAATTTCTGCATTAAAAATGAGTGACATTGAGATTACAAAATTAGGATATCCTTTTAGTGTTCTAATAGAGAACATTAGTTCTTTTTATGTTTATTTGTAGCCACCCTTCTCTTCCTAGGAAAGCACCAATGATAACCCATTCAATAGGTACCCAGAAGGAAACACACGGTTTGTTATTTTGTGAATAAATTTTGCATCTACAAAGATGGTTGCAGAAGGATGTTATGAAATTTATACGGTATTTCCTCACTTAGAACTACTTGGGAATATTTGTTTGCATAAATGATTTGTCTAAGATATTTCTTGGCTAGCTTCTTGTCGTGATTTAATTCTTTTATCTTTATCATCTCTTCATTTTTAGCATTTTATTTTATCAGGCTGAATGGTGCAGACGTTGACATGCCCGAATGGATGTTTTCGAAGATGATGCGTAGTGCAAGGATTAGATTCACAGATCATTCTATCTTAAGGGTTATTCAGATCTTGGGAAAGTTTGGAAATTGGAGACGAGTGCTACAAGTCATTGAGTGGCTTCAAATTCGTGAACGCTTCAAATCTCATAAAACAAGGTAACTATTGGTCTCTGATTTTAATGAACTTCACAGCAAAATTAGAAATGTAACATTGGAAATTTTACAGATACAACCCCACTCTATAGTAAGGTCTTGGAAAGAAAGATCACCATAGCCTTTTGTTCTACACACCCATGAAGCTACCCAAAATTTGATCGTATCCCACAAGTCGTCTACTTTTTTTTTTGTTGTATTTTCTAAGATTCTACCATTCATCTCTAATCACACGACCCAAAAGATGGCGAAAACTGTTGCTGACCATAACTTGGAAGACCTCTTTCCACCTTTAATCTTGCAAGACAACAACTGTCTACAATTCTGTGGCATGCACCGTAGTATAATGCCAAACTCTCTCAGCATTCTACTTCATATGGACTACTCCATAGGGATTGACTAAATGGACATTTATGTAATAAATGCGAGATAGTGTCCTCACTATTTTTGCAACATTTACACCAACCGGGGATAGCGACTAGTAAGGTCTTCTTTTTTTAGAATCTCATTAACTTTCAAATTTTGTAATGCTATTGCTAATAACCACCCAAAAACCCTAACTTTGGATGGGACACAACTCTTTCGCACCACTTTAGCCCACCCTTCTTTTGTAACAAGCTGATTCGATACCAAGCACTGAAAGGTGAACTTACAAGAAAAATTCCATTAGGGTTCGGAATCCGAACTCTTGAGTCCTCCAACATACAAAAATTTGGGTTTTGCTCTAGTTTCTAGGGTAGAAATAATAAATTTGACACCTCCCCATCTCTCAAATTTCTTTTGAAATGGAGATTCCCGCCAAAGTTAGAAGCTGACAAGGCATCACCCTCGACCACCATCCCTTAAGACTTTTATTTCGAGTGTTAGAGATTAGTACCAAATTCGAAAATAAATTCTTCAGAGCCTCATCTCCCACCCAATGGCCTTCCAAAAATGAATTTTGTCACCATTTCTAAACCAAACCATTCTCAAGAAAACATCATAATATGTAGCTATACCCTTCCATGCTCCTTAAAAGACAATCTTCCCCCCCTTTTGGTATCCCATTAATTATCAGTAGTCCCATGTCTACTTTTGATCACTTTATGCCATAGAGCCTTATCTTTCAAAGGGAATCTCCACAACCATTTTATCAAGAAAGCAATGTTTGTTAATTCCAATTATCCTATACCCAGACCACCTAGGGAAATAGGCTTACACACTATCTCCAAAGCCACGAGATGTTTAGATTCCATCAAATCACCTCCTTCCCAAAAAAAAGTTCCTCATCATCTTCTCTAGTAAATTTATAACACTTTTGGGCGCTCTAAACAACGGAAGGAAGTGTGCGAGTAATGACAAAAGGACAGACGGAATTAGAGTCAATCAACCTCCACTGGACAGATAAGCACTCTTCCAACCGTCTAGTTTGCTGGCAAACTTAGCCACTACTGGTTCCTAAAATGCTTTCTTTTTACAATTTCCACCTAAATATTCCAAGGGTCATTGTCCCACTTCACAACCAATAACTTAAGCCATAGAATCGACGGTCTCCCCATCCATGTTCAAACCAAGCAACTGACTTTGTGCATGTTACTTTTCATCCAAGACATAGCACAAAAAACCTTTAAAATATCTAGCAGCTTATGATTGAATCATCATCTTTCATGAAAAAGACCAATCAACAAATTGTGAGTGACTCAGTGAAACCTTCTCTTTGCCAATGAGGAAACCATATAGAAGAGAAGACTCAATGGCCCTATCTACCAATCTTTCTAAAGCATCCACAACAAGTGTACACGGAAGGGGATAAAGGATCACCCTGCCTTAGACCCTGGTACCACAAAACTTCCCTCTCTGTCTCTCATTAATATAAATAGAATAGGACACAAAAGATAAACAACCTCTCCTTCAATCCCTCCACTGTTGTCTGAAGTTGTTCCTTGGTAGAACCAACCCTAGAAAGTCCCACTTGACATAATCACATGCTTTCTCAAAATCTATTTTGAAGACTAATCCACTCCTTCCCTTGCTTCTTTATTCCTCCACAGCCTCGTTAGCCACCAAGACAAGAGTCTAAAATCTGTCCTTCCACAAAGGCGGCTTGGGTTTCAGAAATAGTATTAGCAAGAACCCCCGAAGTTTTAGAGGTAATACCTTAGAAATAATCTTGTACGAACTTATAATTAAATTAATGGCTTGTAATCCTTCACCTTGCAGCCATTTGACTTTTTTGGGTATGAGACAATTATATGTCTCATTCATGCTTCCTTGAACGATTCCATCTTCTGAAATTTTTTTTAACACCCTCATCAAATCTTCCTTCAATATTTTCCAATTGGCTTGATAAACTCCCAATGAGAAACCGTGCATGTTTAATTTCCTTCTCTTCAAAAGGCCTCTCAAGGTGTGTTACTAGGTAATCTGGGATATTCTTCCATTAAATACCCTCAATATCAACCACTTCTCTTTTAGTGGCCTATAAAGTTATTGTTCAGTTCATCATGTTTATCTGTTTATCATAAGCATTATAATTTTTTTCATGTGTCTTAAGAGGAAACAGAACAACCAAAACCTTTTTCTACAACATTTGCAAACCCGAGGCACAATAAATTGCTGACCATAAAACACCAAAGCATATTTTTCATGCTAGGCTGCATTAAAAGCACTTTACTATTGTATTGCAAGTATTACACCAAATTAAATACCTTACCAGTCATTTTTAATATACATATATATAGGTATGTATGTATATGAAACTCTCCATGTTAGGATTGACTGGAACATGTAACATCTACTAAAGGAGGTAGTTATTGTATATGTATGCATATGAAGAAGATCATGGCTATTGTATTTTATAAAACTTTATTGTACTTTTATTTTTTTTTCTGACATATCATATTACTATCTAGATTTGTATACACAACTGCACTTCATGTTCTTGGAAAGGCAAGGAGACCTGTGGAGGCGCTCAATGTGTTTAACGCAATGCAGGTAACATGTTCATTGCTGGCTCTTGGCACTAGGAATATAGAAGAAAAAGCTTGACAGAACTCTAATACTCTTTTTCTTCTTTGTTTTTTTACAACAGCAACAAATATCCTCATATCCTGATTTAGTTGCTTATCATTCTATTGCTGTTACTCTTGGACAAGCGGGACATATGAAAGAACTTTTTGATGTCATTGATACCATGCGTTCTCCTCCCAAGAAGAAGTTCAAAACAGGGGCTCTTGGTGAGTGGGATCCACGGGTGGAACCAGATATTGTTGTCTACAATGCGGTGTGTAGAATTTAGTGTTAATTCTTCTAAGACTCAGTACATATCTTATATTCATTTTTAATCTATTTGCCTTAAAGAAGTATCTAAATTAGTTTAGAAAATGATCAAAATGTCTCCTGTTTGAATAACCTTAGAGCCTCATGAACTATTTATGGAATATATAATTGAAAATTTCTAATAATTCGTATGCAGTGTGTTTGCAGACTATATGTTAACATGCTATTTTTCTAAGTGCAGTTTGTCTTTAAGTTTCTTCTCTCTATTTACATCAATTGATACAATGATTTATTTACATGAATTATGAACCATTATCCATCTAGAATAAAAAATCATATATTTTGATAAAATGTTTAAATTCTCCATTTGCTTAATTAATTACATAATTTTACCTCTTCACCGGATTTGAGTATTGGTGTGCCAAAATATAAAACAACACATTATACTGATGATTCATGTTTCTTTTGATGTTCCTAGAATAATATGTTGATTGATCTAGATTCTCTCTGTAAGAGTGAAGCTTTGTCAATTTTTGACCCGTATATATGTTTATATTCACACGCACCTCGTACAACCTCACATATACATAAATAAATATATATTTATATATATATATATATATTAACATTTTTATACATGAATAAAAAAATATATTGCCTTTTCAGGTTTTAAATGCTTGTGTTAAGAGGACACAATGGGAGGGAGCATTTTGGGTTTTGCAGCAATTAAAGGAAAAAAGTGTACAACCTACCGCTACAACTTATGGACTCGTAATGGAGGTTATAGTTACCTCGAGTTTCTTCTTTCTGTCTTGTCTGTTTTTTTTTTTAGTTCATAACCAGTTCCAATAATTAGTAGTAGGTTCCTTAAGTAACTTATATGAACACAATTTTTATTCGGTACATGGTGCTTTTGTCTACTTTGTTGGTGCTTATCATACAAGTTTCTGTCTTGGTTTCATCGACATGATAAGCGTATAACCAAGCTTTCATTCTTTTTTTTCGCTGTTAACTCTGACATTCATTCATAATTTGGTGTAATTTCCATCAAAGGGGAAAGGTTTATCTTTTGAACTTCTTGATGAATGTAATGAAGTATTTCCTTAATTAGTATTGTCGAAAGCAAAGAAAGTAGCTATTATCTGTGGAGAGAAGTAGAGCTGTAGAAGTCCAAGGCTGTATGGGTTCTAAATAAAGTACTATTGAAAATTACGTACATACAAATATTATATTTATGTATCGATAATTGGCGGTGGAAAGGCCTTAACTTAAACTGTGGTTTTGCTGCATTATGCATTGCTTTTATACTACCATGTTGGTAAGCTGCTGTAGGTGTTGTTATTTATCTATTTTCAAATTAAACTAACATATATGTATTATCAAGAATAAGGAAATCAAAGAGTTTTTTTTTTTCTATATGTCTTCGTGTGGCTGGCTGCTGTGGCTGTAATAGTAATTTGTTTTCTGATGTATATGACAGTATTGCATTATATGGTTTTCTACTTTGCTGTAATTAATGCCTGGCATTTTATAATGTAATCTAGATGATTTCCTACCATCTTTAATCAATACATCCTAGTTTCTTATCAAAAAAAAATAAATAAACTTCTTTTTCTACACATTTTCTGTAGGTGATGTATGCATGTGGCAAGTACAACTTAGTTCACGACTTCTTCAGAAAAATACAAAAGTCTTCTACTCCAAACGCTTTAACTTATAGAGGTATTATACTTGGCCACCTTTATCTGCTGTATATCAATATTATGATCTCATTATAATAATGGCTTCTTAAACGTACAGTGCTTGTGAATACCCTATGGAAAGAAGGTAAGCTAGATGAGGCTGTATTAGCTGTTCAAAACATGGAGAATCGAGGAATAGTAGGTTCTGCTGCCCTTTATTATGATTTTGCTCGATGTCTTTGTAGCGCTGGAAGGTGTCAAGAGGCATTAGCTCAGGTACGGCCTTCTTACAATTTTGCACATTCAAGTTCTTATGTATTGCGGTCACTAAAAATTCGACCGATCCACAGATTGAGAAGATATGTAAGGTTGCAAATAAACCTCTGGTTGTAACTTACACGGGATTAATTCAAGCTTGTCTCGACTCTGGAAATGTTAAAGATGGGGCATATATGTTCAACCATATGAGGAAGTTTTGCTCCCCAAATCTTGTTACTTGTAACATAATGTTGAAAGCTTATCTAAACCATGGGATGTTCAAAGAGGGAAAAGAGCTGTTCAAGATGATGTTAGAAGATGGAAATGGGCTTAGGAGCAAAGCTGATCACAATGTTTTGGTGGAACCAGATATCTACACATTCAATACTCTGTTAGATGCGTGTGTGTCTGAGAAGAAGTGGGATGATTTTGAGTACTTTTACAAAAAGATGCTGCATCGTGGCTATCACTTCAATTCGAAGCGCCATCTTCAGATGATACTAGAGGCTTCTAGAGCGGGAAAGGTGACTTTTTATGTTTTTGCATACCCTTCGTAACTCCCACTAAATGGAACCTTGTAAAGCTTATGCATTGTTGGGTATTTGAACTTAGGGATATATGTGTGCATGTTGACATCTGCAATTGAATTCGATGTGTTCTTCTGTACTCCAATACCCTTAAAAAGCTGATAAATTATATATATTATATTTTAGTTAGAATTGCTGTGAACCATTTCATATTTTCAGGGAGAGTTGCTGGACATAACATGGAACTACTTGGTCGAGGCGGATCGAACTCCACCAGCATCCCTAATCAAAGAAAGACTCTGCGTGAAGTTGGAGAAAGAAGACTACGTCGCTGCCCTTTCTTGCATTCAGAATCAAGGTCTGTTAGCTGCGTTGCCAGAGTTCTCTGTGAAGGCTTGGTCGAGATTATTCAAGGTGAATTCCGAAAGATTTCAGGAAGGTACCCTTGTTAGGTTTGTCCAAGAGGTTAGTAATATTGTTGCCAGAAGTGATCAACCAAATCCCGCCCTAGACAATCTTTTGGAATCTTGCAAAGAACTTACTAGAAGCTCTGTTGGATTAACACAAATCTTTTCTGAACGTCAAACTGAACTAGTTTTGACAATTTAATGACCCAAAAACATGAACATTTTGCTAATCATTTTGTATATAAATAAATTGAATCGTAAAAAAAAAACATTACTAGGATGCTTGTTCGTTTGGGGTGATGAAAACAATACATTTCTTAAAAAAAATGAAAAAAAAACAATAAATTTGGATGTTTATTAGAATAAAAATGAGCAAAAGGAGCATTATTGATGCATGAATGGCATTTTGATAAATGGTGGAATTGTTTTGATGTCTTTTGGAAAATAGTCTCTGTAATATCGGACAAGGTCTCTGGAATTTTCGACCAAATGTCAAAAATTTCTGACCATCTTGGAAAATATCGATTGGGAGTGATGGCATTCAATAATAAATTAATAATAAGGCTAATAAAAATTAGTCTTTAAATTTTAACATGTACTAAATCATGCTGTCTAAATTTTGTTAGATGTTAAAAATTCTCTTTGAATTATTGAGATTGTTAAATTTAAGGATTTTTATTTAATTTTATTCAATTTTACTATTTCAGTGATTGTTTATGTACTAAACCATGCTTCCCATACTTTGATATCTACCAAATTATGCCCCTCAAATTTTAACATATACTAAATCATGCTCTTAAACTTTTATCCATGTTAATTTTTTTTTTTACTAAAATTAGACAAAAGTCCTTAAATCCAACAATCTCAATAGTTCATGAGGCATTTTTAACGATCTTAAAAGTTCAGGGGGCATGATTTGGTACATGTCAAAGCTCGGAGGGTAAAAATCCTAATTAGCTTAATAATAATAAGGGATATTAGCAGTTAAACTACTTGAACTTTATGGTTTGTAACACTTAACCACAAAAACTGAATTTTTGGTGGCTAAACTATCTAAATCCTGGTTCCGTTTTGCTCTGCACACCTTCATTCAAAAATCACAATTAAGTGTCACGGTGGACTGTCCACGTGTACACACTTGTACACGGGGCAAATTTTTAGTGGTCCACGTAATATTTGTTTTAAAAAATAATTATAAATATTTAAAAAAATTAAAAAATCAGATTTTTTTTTCTTTTTTCTTTTTTAATTTGAAAAAAATTAAAAAATTAAATTTTTTTTTTTTACTTTTTTTTTCTTTTCTTCTTCTTTCTTCTTCTTTCTTCTTCTTTTTCTGCCGACCCTCAGCTCCCCACCATCAAAACCCACATCAAAATAATTATCTCTCTCTCTTCTGTTTCTTCTTCTTCATTATCGATACTTTTCCAGCGAGCCGGATCTTGGCCTTCTGTGCTCTTGCTGATTCAGGCGACATTCGCTACGCCCACACTCTCTTTATCCAGATTGAGAAACCCAACACCTATATGTGGAATACAATGATTAGAGGCTATTTGAAAGCTCAATTTCCTGAAATGGGCTTTTTCGTTCTTCGGGCAGATGGTCCGGGAAGGCATCGAAATGGACGGGCTTAGCTTTGTTTGGGTGCTTAAGGCGTGTGGGAATTTTTCGGGAATTTCAGAGGGAAACTTGGTCCACTGTAAGATTTGGAAGATGGGTTTTGATATGGATTTGCTAGTATGGAGATAATTATTTTGATGTGGGTTTTGATGGTGGGGGAGCTGACGGTCGGAAGAAAAAGAAGAAGAAAGAAGAAAGAAGAAAGAAGAAAGAAGAAGACGAAAAAAAAGTAAAAAAAAAATTAATTTAAGAAAATAAAAATTCTGATTTTTTAATTTTTTTAAATATTTATAATTATTTTTTAAAACAAATATTACGTGGACCACTAAAAATTAACCACGTGTACAAGTGTGTACACGTGGACAGTCTACTGTCGCACTTAACTGCGATTTTTGGACGAAGGTGTGCAGAGCAAAACAGAACCAAGGTTTAGGTAGTTTAGCCGCTAAAAATTCGGTTTTTGTGGTTAAGTGTTACAAACCATAAAGTTCAAGTGGTTTAACCGCCAATATCCCTAATAATAATAACTAGGTCAAGTTTAATAATAATAAATAATAATAATAGACTAGGTGACGGTGAGAAAGACCTTAAAAAAATGTCATTTTTTGCGTACTAAAATACGAGAGGATTTTTTTCATAAGTGAATATGTAGGTAAAGTGGGGTAAACACGATAACACACGATTAGATCAAATCTGTATGAAATAAAATGTTTGAGAAAAATGGAATGTAAATCAGAAAAAATAGTCTATTATATAAATGAAGCATTGAGAACAGAATCAACAAAAATAGACTAACTACACCATTTACAATAATAAGGAAGAAAATCTTGATAGTACTTTAAGCTAAAGAACTAAGTATGTCGCCAAAGGTAAAGTATCACAGAAGTACAAAAAATGCTAGATTTCTAACTCGAGTGAATAATAACTATCAAGATTTTCTCATAAAAATGTGGTATCTAGCTGGTTTTTTATGCATGTCTTTATTTTTAATGATGGTGTTGCAGTACAAGTTTATTTTGTTTATGGTGAGGAGAAATAGTTTAGCCACCTTTTGGATCGTTCGTGTGCTCTCAAATAGCTCAAGTTGCTTTTGGGTGGGTGGTACAATTATTCTTTTCTTTTATCAGAAAAACCAGTTAGATATTTGTTTTTCAATCTATTTTTGTTATATAGCACTATGTTTCTTTTGAAAATTTTTCATATTACTAAAATAATTTGTTTTGTACATGTTCTGCATGGTGAAACATTTAGGCCTAATATGTCCCTTCCTACCAAAAAAATAAAAAATAGGGATAAATCTTTTTACTTGAGATCTTAAACTTTTTGTAATTACTAGAGACTTTGCTTCTACAGATACTGCCTTTGTAGTGACAGACTTTGAATTCGTAGCAGTAGGAAAATTCGTTTGAATACTAGATCTTACAAATTTTGTGATTCCATAACTTTCAGTACCATCTGATCCAATACCAACAAAGCCTCTTTGACCTGCATTCTGAACTTCCTCAAAAATAGAAAATCTAGGGTTAAGCATTTGGACATTTTTCTTGAGATTTTTAAGTTTCTTCTTTAATAGAGTAACCTTTCATCTTTATAATGCACAAATCAGTCTCACAATCTTTTATTTTTAATTGAAAAGTTTCAATTTGATGAGAGTTTTTTATTCATTTTAGATAAGACTCTATTTTTAGAAGCAACTGGTATCCACTTTTCATACATGACCTTATAAGATTCAGCGAGAGACTCTTCACAGATTCCAAAATCATCTGAATCAGAATCTTCTTTTTCAATGGTATTATTCAAACATACCAATCTTTCTTTCACATGTGAATCACACAACACACTAGAAATAACCGAGGTTAGAGCAACATTCTTAAAATTTTCTTCATCACTCTCAATTTCATCATCATTCCAAGTGACATTGAAACTTTTCTAATTCTTTTTCAGGGTGTTTGCACACTCAGATTGAATGTATCCAAAGCCTTCACATTCCCTGCACCGAATTCCCTTTCTATTAGTCATAAAAGGTTTAAAAGGTGTATTCTCTTTTGAAAATTTCAGGGTATTCTGTTTATTACCCATCTTTTTCATATATTTCTGAAAATTCTTGGTTAATAAAGTAATTTCATCATCACACTCATTATCAGAACTTTCTTTTTTAGCAACTTTTAAAGTGATGCCTTTACCTTTATCACCGATGGACTTGGGTTTGTCCTTTTGTTTGATATATTGATTCATTTCAAAAGTACGCAAAGAACCTATTAACTCTTCCACTTTCATTGTGCTAAAATCTTTAGCTTCCTCCATGGCCAAAAGTTTAGTATCAAACCTGTCTAAAAGAACTCTAACAAGAACAGATTCATCAAGAGTAAAATATTCATTAGTTATATCAGACAGTCTTTCATAAAACTCAGTCAAAGTTTCATTTTTAGACATCTTAAGTGTTGGAATTTATTTTACCAGGATCTAGATTTACTACTAAGTATGTTTTATTAACATCCTAATATGAATTCTAAAACAATGAAATAAACACATAAGAGTTTAAGAAAACCTTACATTGGGTGCAGCGGAATATAATGACTCCTTCCATTCACATCTCTAGCCCTTGATTCCTTTCAGTAGCAGAGCATTATCAAGATCTGAATCCGGATCTCTTTCTCTCCTTCTTTGATGATTGATTTTCCGTAGTCTTACATACTATGATTGAGGTACCACTTGATGTGTGTGGGCACTACTCATTCACTCAAGGATTTTGAAATATTGAAGAGAAGGAAAGAGAGAGGAAAGTGGTGGCTCAGGAATTCACACTAAAAAGAATGAGATGCAAATGTGTGTTGTTTCTTGAAGCCATTACTTTCTATTTATAGAATGCCCTCTAGGTTTAGGTTAGAATTGTGTAACATCCTAACTAGCATAGGCGTATTACGTGATTTTTAAACGTACTGTGCAGCTCGTTGCTAATCAACGAGGTTTATGGAAATCGTGATTAATAAAAATTTTTGCTTTTTAATTAAACTTATAAAATATTTATACAAAATACTCGAGATCCCGATTACAAAACACTTTACAAAAGTTTACTGACTAAACAAAATACTTGTCGCCTAGCGACTAATTACAAAAAAGCACTGCTGTCCCGAGGATCGTACGCTCAAGGCCTAACCGCCCTGACATGTACAATCTTCACCAGCTCGCTCTCACAGTTCCTCAGCCTTGGCCTTGCCCTTACCTACACATAAACATAGCACTGTGAGTCGACCGACTCAGTAAGAAAAGCATAAATCATAATCATATATAAATCCCGGGTTATGATCAGACGCCCATACCCCTGACCATAACCCTAACTGCCGTGTCCCACACGATACTGAGTCCCGAACGTTCATAAGACGGTACTATTGACAAGTAACAACCTATACTCAGTACGCTGGTCATACTCAAGCTGGTAGTCATACTCTAGCCCGTACCGATGTGTTACAGTATCAGCCTATACTCGGTTCACTGGTCATACTCCAGCTGCTAGTCATACTCTAGCCTAACCGATGTGATACGGTCACATAGCACTGTACCACCAACCCTAGTATCAGCCTATACTCGGTATACTGGTCATACTCTAGTTGCTAGTCATACTCTAGCCTAACCGATGTGATATGGTCGGATGGTACGAAGCCAACATACATATCTAATGTAATCTAACATGCTTCCTAACATGCACGCTAAACATGTAATATATATGCATAGTGTTATACTAATCTTACCTCAATTCCAAATTCAGGTGTGCCGGTCAACCTGACTGGAACGAACTGCGCGGCGGTTTACAGGCTCCTAAACCATAACAATCACAACACTAATAAGTGATACGCTAAATCACCTCCCGGGGACTTAAACTAGAAACTAAAAGTTTCCATATCGATAAAAAGCATGACAATACCCCAAATAACATAAAAACGAGAAAATCTAGGGTTCCTGAAAATCTCCCAACCGGCATACCGGTTGCCCAACCGAAATTCCGGTTCTGGAAATTTCAGAACCCCATCCGGAATTTCGGATGCACAACCGGAATTCCGGTTCCTCGCAGGGAACTTTCCCAAATTCATAACTCAATCAATTCGAACCTAAAGCATATCAAACCTTCCAAACCTATTCTAAATACCCCTAAGAACAAAACCAAAGCAAAAGAACCAAGCTTTAACCACAGAAACTCATTTCACCATTGGAGGTTCAAGATTGAGTTCAAAAACTCAAAACTTGACTAATCCTCCCAACAGCCACTAAATCAAGCATAAATCAACATGTTTCAACATAATTTAACACCAGGAAACACTACTCAACAATAGCAGCAACCACAGTAACGAAAATCAACATTTTGCTTTGAAAAACATAGCTTTTGTACTAAAAATTCACAAACTTAAACAAGGGTAACAAGCATGCATTACAACCTATCTAATCCATTCAATTCAAGCATTTTAAACATAGAAACAACAACAACAACTAACAACAACAACAACATCAAAAACCATACATGCATTACTCATTTTTTCATCATTTTCAACAAACTTAAAGAGGAAATGATTAGAAGCTAACCTAGCTTGATTAGAACACCAAAAAGAGTTGAATTCACAAGGAAAAATCCAAGAACCCTTGCTGCACAAGGAGGCCGAAAGAGAGAGAGAGGCTAGAGAGGAAGTTGTTTGATTTTCTTTTCTAAATTTTTTTCTAACTTTTGAAATAAAAGAAAATAGGCATAAATCCCTTATATTCAGCCAACATAATATCAATTAACATTTATTTTCCACATACTAAGTCCACTAAAGGACAAAACATAAATGGGGTAAAATGACCATTTTGCCCCTTCACGCTTAAATAACATAAAGAACACTAAAGGGGTATTTTGGGAAGTTCTAAATTCCCGACCAATCCCGACATTCCCAATGTCTAATAAACGTCCCAATATACTAACATACTAAGTTGTGATTTTACTGAGCCAAACACCGAGTTCCATGTTACCGGGCACCGGAAATGCAAAATTATGAAAATCACTATATGACATAAAATGCATTTCAGAATTCAATAATAACAGCATAAAAAATTATTTAAATATCTATAAATAATTTTCCATAATTAAACATAATTAACTACTAATTTCCAAATTAAACTAAGCGGTCTTTACAACTATTCCCCCCTTAAAAGGATTTCGTCCCGGAAATCTAACCTGAATAACTCTGGATATTGAGCTCTCATATCTGACTCTAGCTCCCAGGTGGCTTCCTCCACCTTGCTGTTTCTCCAGAGTACTTTGACCAATGTTATGGTCTTATTCCGAAGGACTTTATCCTTTCTATCCAGGATCTGCACTGGCTGTTCTTCGTAAGACATATCTGGTTGCAATTCAAGGCTCTCATAACTGAGTATATGAGAATGATCTCAAACATATTTTCTCAACATAGAGACACGGAATACGTTGTGAACTGCTGATAAAGCTGGAGGCAACGCTAACCAGTATGCCACTTGACCTATCTTCTCGAGAATCTCAAAAGGTCCTGTAAATCTAGGGCATAACTTGCCTCTTTTCCCGAAATGTTTGATCCCCTTCATCGGAGATACCCGTAAAAACACATGGTCCCCTACCCGAAACTCAACATCTCTGCATTTCGGATCTGCGTAACTTTTCTGTCTACTCTGTGAGGCAAGCATTCTAGCTTTTATTTTCTTAATTACCTTATTGGTCCGCTGCACTGACTCCCGACCTAGGTATTTCCTCTCCCCTGTCTCATCCCAGTGGATGGGAGATCTACACTTCCTACCGTATAACAGTTCATAGGGAGCCATCCCTATCGTACTCTGATAACTGTTGTTGTAAGAAAATTCTATCAACGGTAGATATTTATTCCAAGAGCCTTCAAAATCCATAACACAGGCTCGTAACATGTCCTCCAATATCTGAATTGTCCTTTCGGACTGTCCATCTGTCTGAGGATGGAATGCTATACTAAATTTCAGTTTTGTACCCATTTCTCGTTGCAAACTCTGCCGAAACTTGGAGGTGAACTTCGGATCTCTATCTGAAACTATAGACTTCGGTACCCCGTGAAGTCTTACAATCTCTCTAACATACAATTCTGCCAACTGATCCACTGAGTAGGTTGTTCTAACAGGCAGAAAATGAGCAGATTTCGTGAATCGATCCACCACTACCCAGATGGAATCGAATAAGCCCGTGGTTCTAGGTAATCCAACCACGAAATCCATCGTGATATCTTCCCACTTCCATTCAGGTAGGGTTAAAGGCTGCAACAACCCTGCTGGTCTCTGATGTTCAGCCTTAATCTGCTGACAGGTGAGGCATCTCGATACGAATTCTACCAAATTCTTCTTCATACCGCTCCACTAGAAGTACGGTTTAAGATCCTGGTACATCTTAGTGGTGCCGGGATGCAGATAATAAGGGGTAGAATGAGCCTCCTCAAAGATCTCATTCCTGAGTTCCACACTATTCGGAACACAAACCCTAGCTTTATACAAAAGCATCCCGTTGTCTGACACTGAAAAATCCTTGGCTTGACCAGCCGAAACCTCATCTCTGATTTTTACTAACTCTGGATCAGTCATATGAGCTACTTTAATTCTTTCCAACAGATCAGATTGCAGCGTCAAGTTGTGAAGCTGACCTACCACAAACTCGATGCTGGATCTAACCATGTCTTCGGCTAACTGAGGTGAGATCTGAATCATGCTAGCTACCTGCCCGGGACCCTTCCTGCTTAGGGCATCAGCCACTACATTGGCCTTCCCAAGGTGATAGAGAATCTCACAGTCGTAATCTTTCACTAATTCCAACCAACGCCTCTGTCTCATATTCAAATCTTTCTGAGTAAAAAAATATTTGAGACTTTTATGGTCGGTATAGATTTCACACCTTTCTCCGTAAAGGTAATGCCGCCAGATCTTCAATGCAAAAACCACCGTGACCAACTCTAGATCATGAGTCGGGTATCGGTGTTCATAATCCTTTAACTGACGGGAGGCATAAGCGATAACCCGATCGGCTTGCATCAGCACACACCCCAGACCCTGTGTGGATGCATCGCAATAAACTACAAATTTCTCTTTGTCTGAAGGCAAAGCTAGCACTGGAGCGGTAATCAACCTCTGTTTCAGCTTTTGAAAACTAGCTTCGCACTTATCTGACCAGAAAAACCGCGGATTCTTCTTTGTCATTTCGGTTAAGGGTATTGAAATCTTAGAAAACCCTTCCACGAATCTACGATAATACCCGGCTAAACCCAAGAAGCTTCTAATTTCTGTCACTGTCTTCGGTCTCGGCCAATCCCTGACGGATTCTATCTTCCCGGGATCCACCTTGACCCCATCTTTGCTTACAATGTGCCCTAAGAAGGACACCTGAGATAGCCATAATTCACATTTCTTGAATTTGGCGTAAAGCTTATGTTCCCGAAGCCGTTACAAACCCATCTGAAGATGTAACTCATTCTCCTCTTCTGATTGAGAGTACACAAGGATGTCGTCGATAAACACAATCACACAGATATCGAGGAAATCCTTGAATACTCTATTCATCAAATCCATAAATGCTGCAGGAGCATTGGTTAGTCCAAACGACATAACCAAGAATTCTTAATGTCCATACCTAGTACGGAAAGCAGTCTTCGGAATGTCCTCCTCTCGGATTTTCAACTGATGTTAACTCGATCGGAGATCAATCTTGGAAAAGACAGTCTTCCCCTGAAGTTGATCGAACAGATCATCGATCCTAGGTAATGGATATTTATTCTTCACAGTTAGCTTGTTTAATTCTCGATAATCGATGCACATCGTCATAGTTCCATCTTTCTTCTTGACGAACAAAACCGGAGCTCCCCAGGGTGACACACTAGGCCGAATAAACCCTATGTCAAGCAACCCCTAAAGTTGAATCTTTAATTCCTTAAGTTCAGCTGGAGCCATTCTATACGGAGCCTTGGAAATCGGTTCCACCCCTGGTGCCAAATCTATAACGAAATCAATCTCCTGCTGAGGTGGTAACCTTGGAAGTTCTTCGGGAAAAACATCTAGAAATTCCCGAACCACCCTGATATCCTCTGGCCGAATAGTATTTGGCCGAGTGGTGTCCATCACCACGGCCAGAAACCCTAAACAACCGCCATGCAATAACTCCCTAGCTGACATGGCCGAAATCACCGGGATTCGAGATCCCCGAACCAAACCAACAAACACAAATGGTTCTTCACTTTCCGATTGGAAGATCACCATCTTTCTCTTGCAATCAATACTTGCTGAGTATTTAGATAGGAAATCCATTCCTAAAATAATATCGAAATCTACTAGGCTCATCTCTATCAAGTCAGCACTTAACTCTCTACCATCTATTCCGATCGGCATAGACCTAATCCACCTTTTGGAGATAACTAACTCTCCGCCAGGTAATAGGGTTCCAAACCTTGATTCATAACTATCACACGGTCTATCCAATTTACTAAAGATTCTGGCTGCCACATAAGAATGTGTGGCCCAAAATCAAACAACACTGAGTAAAATGAGTTATTAACAGAGAGCTGACCTGTTACAACAGACTGGCATCTGCATCAGCCTGCGTGATGGCGAACACCCTAGCTGGAGTGGGTCTCGCCGGAGCCCTAGGTGCCTCTGGTCTAAGCTGGGGACAATCCCTCTTGTAATGTCCGGGCATGCCACAATGAAAGCATCCCTGACCTCTGCACTCACCCTGATGGTGCCTTTTACAACTAGGGCACTCAGGGTAAGAAAACCGGGTCTCAGCACCACCCTGACGGCTGCCTCTACTCTGGTTCCCCCGGAACCTCTTGTTCTGCCCCGAGCCACCGGATGCAGTGGATGTTCTCCTCTTCTGGTCCATGGCCGAACCACTACCTCCCTTGCTAAAGCCTGATGCAGGAGGGGTAGGAGCCCCGCCACTCACTAGAGTCCTAGCTGACTTCGACATACATCCAACTGCGCCCTCAGGTCGCAGTGCCTTCTCCACCATCTCAGCATAGGTGGTCTTGTCGTTGGTGGTGATCATAAGGTCATGTTTGATCTTCATATTTAATTCGTCCAGATACTTTTCCTTCTTGCTGAAATCGGTTGGCACTATTCCCGAGGCCAACCTCGCCAACCGATCGAACTGGGTAGTATACTCAGTCACGCTCATGTTTTCCTGCAAGGTCAGGTGTGCGAACTCTTTTCTCTTGGCACTTCTAACGGCCTCATTATAATACTTCTCGTTGAAGAGTTCCTGGAACCTTTCCCAGGTCATGGTGGTGACATCATGAATCTGAGACACCATGTCCCACCAAACTAGAGCATCTTCTTGGAACTGGAAGGTGGCACACACCACTCTATCATTTCCGATGACACCCATAAAGTTCAATATCTTGGTGATCACCGTCAGCCACTGCTCGGCCTTCATGACATCCGAACCTCCCAGAAAAACCAGAGGTGCTTGCTTCCGGAACCTTTCATACAGGGTTCCATTCTGTTTGCCGCTACTACTATCTCGGCCTGGGCAACAGGGGCGGGTGCCACTGGAACTTTCGGCACCAGCACTGTAGGAGCACCCTGCTGCCTCAATCTCTGAATCTCCTGATCCTGCTCCTCTATTCTGGCTTGCATTTCAGCAAACCTAGTTTCCCAATTCTGGGCTTCCTAATCGGCTTGGGCAGCCTGTGTCGGGTTATCATCACCCCGACCACGGGCCCTGCCCCTAGGACCTCTACCACGGCCCCTAGCATGCGGGGGAAACTGAGCTCCCTGACCCTGATTTGACCCTATTGAGTTGCCCTGACTCCTGGTGTTCCGCCTGGCTTCCATCTAGTCTAAACAGCCTGCGAAACCAAGAGTTGGCACATCAGGTCATGATCAAAGAGAGCTTACTAATGCCGCTTAATTTGGAAATTAAAAACATGCGCCTATTCTACTATCAGGCTACTAACATGCTTCCTATCAGGCTTTTCATATTTCATAATAATTAAATAAGCTACTAAAGCAATAAAAGCTTACTGAACCGTACAACGAGCTAACTGCTGATGATGATTGTACATGTCGTGACGATCTTCGGAAGACAACCTAGCGGCTCTGATACCAAATTGTAACACCCTAACTAGCATACGCGTATTACGTGATTTTTAAACGTACTGTGCAGCTCGTTGCTAATCAACGAGGTTTATGGAAATCGTGATTAATTAAAATTTTTGCTTTTGAATTCAACTTATAAAATATTTATACAAAATACTCGGGATCCCGATTACAAAACACTTTACAAAAGTTTACTGACTAAACAAAATACTTGTCGCCTAGCGAGTAATTATAAAAAGCACTGCTGTCCTGAGGATCGTACGCTCCACGCCTAACCGCCCCGACATGTACAATCTTTACCGGCTCGCTCTCACGGTTCCTCAGCCTTGGCCTTGCCCTTACCTACACATAAACATAGCACTGTGAGTCGACCGACTCAGTAAGAAAAGCATAAATCATAATCATATATAAATCCCGGGTTATGATCAGACGCCCATACCCCTGACCATAACCCTAACTGCCGTGTCCCACACGATACTGAGTCCCGAATGTTCATAAGACGGTATTATTGACAAGTAACAGCCTATACTCAGTACGGTGGTCATACTCCAGCTGCTAGTCATACTCTAGCCCGTACCGATGTGTTACAGTATCAGCCTATACTCGGTTCACTGGTCATACTCCAGCTGCTAGTCATACTCTAGCCTAACCGATGTGATACAGTCACATAGCACTGTACCACCAACCCTAGTATCAGCCTATACTCGGTATACTGGTCATACTCCAGTTGCTAGTCATACTCTAGCCTAACCGATGTGATATGGTCGGATGGTACGAAGCCAACATACATATCTAATGTAATCTAACAGGCTTCCTAACATGCACGCTAAACATGTAATATATATGCATACTGTTATACTAATCTTACATCAATTCCGAATTCAGGTGTGCCGGTGAACCTGACTAGAACGAACTGCGCGGCGGTTTACAGGCTCCTAAACCATAACAATCACAACAATAATAAGTGATACGCTAAATCACCTCCTGGGGACTTAAACTAGAAACTAAAAGTTTCCCTATCGATAAAAAGCATGGCAATACCCCAAATAACATAAAAACGAGAAAATCTCGGGTTCTTGAAAATCTCCCAACCGGCAGACCGGTTGCCCAACCGGAATTCCGGTTTTGGAAATTTCAGAACCCCATCCGGAATTCTGGATGCACAACCAGAATTCCGGTTCCTCGCAGGGAACTTTCAAAAATTCATAACTCAATCAATTCGAACCCAAAGCATATCAAACCTTCCAGACCTGTTCTAAATACCCCTAAGAACAAAACCAAAGCAAAAGAACCAAGCTTTAACCACAGAAACTCATTTCACCATTGGAGGTTCAAGATTGAGTTCAAAAACTCAAAACTTGACTAATCCTCCCAACAACCACTAAATCAAGCATAAATCAACATGTTTCAACATAATTTAACACCAAGAAACACTACTCAACAATAGCAGCAACCACGGTAACGAAAATCAACACTTTGCTTTGAAAAACATAGCTTTTGTACTAAAAATTCACAAACTTAAACAAGGGTAACAAGCATGCATTACAACCTATCTAATCCATTCAATACAAGCATTTTAACATCGAAACAACAACAACAACTAACAACAGCAACAACATCAAAAACCATACATGCATTACTCATTTTTTCATCATTTTCAACAAACTTAAAATAGGAAATGATTAGAAGCTAACCTAGCTTGATTAGAACCCCAAAAAGAGTTGAATTCACAAGGAAAAATCCAAGAACCCTTGCTGCACAAGGAGGCCGAAAGAGAGAGAGAGGCTAGAGAGGAAGTTGTTTGATTTTCTTTTCTAAATTTTTTTCTAACTTTTGAAATAAAAGAAAATAGGCATAAATCCCTTATATTCAGCCAACATAATATCAATTAACATTTATTTTCCACATACTAAGTCCACTAAAGGACAAAACATAAATGGGGCAAAATGACCATTTTGCCCCTTCACGCTAAAATAACATAAAGAACACTAAAGGGGTATTTTGGGAAGTTCTAAATTCCCGACCAATCCCGACATTTCCAATGTCTAATAAACCGTCCAAATATACTAACATACTAAGTTGTGATTTTACTGAGCCAAACACCGAGTTCCATGTTACCGGGCACCGGAAATGCAAAATTATGAAAATCACTATATGACATAAAATGCATTTCAGAATTCAATAATAACAGCATAAATAATTATTTAAATATCTATAAATAATTTTTTATAATTAAACATAATTAACTGCTAATTTCCAAATTAAACTAAGCGGTCTTTACAAATTGTGTGGCATTAAAATAATGGAAAAATAAAATGGTAAAGGGCTTTGCATAGTGGGCGACCAGAATAGGAAATTGGGCCTCACTTTGCAACTTTCCCATTTTGTTATTTTTCATTCCCATTTTCTCAAAAATTCCAATTTTCTAATTTAACCATTTAAATACTAATTCTAATTATTTAATAACTAAAAATAATTATTGAATAATATTGCCATTTAATATATTTATTAATTTAGACATATAATGTATCTTAATTAATAAATAAACCTAGAATCTCTTTTCTTTACAATTTCGCCCTTGCTTAGTGAAAATTCATAAAGTAGACATAGTCTAACTTTAGAATTATAATTGACTAATCAAAATCAATTAACTGAGTTTTACAAGCAGTATGGTCTCAACTAGTATGGGGACCATGGGTCTATATAACCGAGCTTCCAATAAGTCGAACTGAATTTACAAAGTAAATTCCCTAACTTATTAATTCCTTGTTGAATCCACACTTAGAACATGGAATTGCACTCTCAGTCATATAGAACGCTCTATATGTTCCACGATATAGATACATCATTAGTTATCCATTGTTATAATCCTAATTTGATCAATGATCCTCTATATAGATGATTTACACTGTAAAGGGATTAAATTACCGTAACACCCTACAATGTATTTTATCCTTAAAACACTTAACCCTGTATAAATGATATTTCAGCTAAGTAAAATGACTACTCCACCATTTATTTTTCGTTTGGTTAAGCTCGAAGGAAATCATCCTTTACTTTCTATTCGCCAGATAGAAGCTATAGATTCCATATTTATGTTAGCGCTCCCACTCAATTGCACTACCGTGTTTCCAAAATGTACGTATCACCCTGACCCAAAAGTAGGCTTAAGTAACAAATCAAAGAACACGAATAACACTCTTAAGATTGAACCTAATCATATCAGGATTAAGATCATTTGATCTAGGATCAACAGGTGATATTGAATTGAATAGATATTACGGTAAATTCTAATATATCTAATCAAAGTTCAATATTGGTCCCTTCCGATGTATACTCCATACATCCGATACTAGTAAACTTTGCCAATGTCTTGGAAAGGACATAACACTTTTTCTAGGTGTAAGAATACCTATCGCTGATTATATCATGTCAGTCTAAATCCAGTGTTTTGACAAATCAGGGAATAAACTTTCGAACATATAATTAAGATTATATTCCACTGTGCTGACAACACTATAATCTTTAACAAATTCATATGTTCTGGACTTAAATAGAATTCATACATTATATATATATAATCATGAAATAAATCATGTGAACCATGCAACATAAAATGTTATTTCTGATCTTTATTAATAAGTAAATCTGATTATATTGAAATGGATTTTATTTGGGGCACAAAACTCAACAAACTCCCACTTGCACTAATATAAAACAAAATGTGCATTTCAAATAATCTCAATACCTTGATATACAAATCAAGTGTAATAGTAGTAAACTCCTCGTAATAGGATCTGACAGGTTGAATTAAACACAACCTCTTCTCCACCATTACTCTTCCTTAATCACAAAATCCTTGATAATGTGAAATTCCTCTCTATATGTCTACTCTCTTGGGATACTAGATTCTATACTTTTGGCAACTACTTCTTGGTTATTCAGGAAGTAACACTAGTAGTTAAGGCAAGTTGGAACGGTGCCACAAATGTATAGAACTTTCCTTAGACTGAATAAGTACCTTTCCTGGAACTTTAACATTCAGTCTCTTTCTGGTAGACTAAGAGACTTCAGATAGGTTTTTACACTTCTCCAAAATCACTACTCCACCCTCAGAGTAATCACCATTTTATCAGTAGACTTTCTAGCACAATGGCAAGTCTTGAAATCTGATGTGGTGTAGTCTAAGAGTTTTAAACACACCCATATTGACTAACATATAGTTCCTCTTCTTAATCTTAAGATTTACTTGATTGTCTTCCAATGTTCCTCTCCTGGATTAATCTGATACCTACTCATTACTCCCACTCAACAGCAGGTGTCTAGTCTAAGGCATACTAAAGCATATCTGAGACCTCTCACTGTTGATTTAAGAAATTCTTTAATGGCTTTATCTTTTCTGGAATAGTTGAGACTTTTCCTTAGATAAATAAAATCTATGCTTAGAAGTTGTGAAGCTTCTATAGATTGCCATTGGAAAGAAAATGCTTCAGGATCTTACTAAAGTAAGTTGCTTGCATTAGAGTAAGTAATTACCAGGTATACCACAAGCCATAGGTTTAGATAAACTCAAACCTATAATACTAGGAACAGGAAGTTTTGTTAAATCCATTGAATAAACTTATTAACGAAAATTTCGTTTTATGTCCTTGTAATAGAAAACTTTAGGTTACTCCATGTGAATGGATTAAACCATAGTTTTCTTGGCTTTCTTCTTAGTTTCTTATCTTGACAATCCATTACTTATTTAAACTCACAATGGATTTTAATCACTAGTGTCTTCCAAGTCACAATAAGGTGGATTCCTAGAAACCCTCCCACTACGAAAAGGTACCGTGAATTATGTCTAAGAAAACTAAATGGTATTGACCTCTTCGGTTGTGTTAAGACAACAGAGGCAGTGGGATCATCTTGTAACGAATAAGATGATAGAACACTTATGGAATCAAGAAAAAATATATCTCCTTTATTTGCTACTTTGTTTTCAGACTTAGTCATTTTCTTAGAAAAGTAGTATTTGTTTAAACAAACACTTTCTTATCTAATGACTATAGGATGGTCCACCCCTAATCACTTAGAATAGCTAACAAACATGCAAACCAGGGTTAGCAGTTCTAGCTTTTCTTAAGATTTCGATTAGGTCATCCATGAATCTAGTAATGATATTAATATTAATATAGAAGGATTTAGGCAACGACTAGTAACTAATTATCAATATGCAAATTGAATTTCTGGGCAGGTAAGTTTGGATATAATTCAAAAATCAAATTTATGATCTTTGAACTGCATATCTACTAACTTTTTCTCCACCCCTATCAGTTCGCAAGATCTTTAACCACTTGCCTTGATGGTTTTCCACCATTGCTAGAAATTCATGAAAATTTTCAAACATTTCAAATTTCTTTTGCATAAGGTAAAATCTAGAGTGATCATTTTAAGAATACAACGAAAACTCATATCCACCCCTGAATGTACATCCATCTGCAAAAGAGATGAACTTACTTTCAGTGGATATAGGCATATTAACTCTTTGTAGAGATTGATCTTGTCAAAACCACTATGAACAAGATACAAAAGCCATAGATTTATTTAGTTGTGTCTCTTGATGACTTGATTTAGTTACATCAAAGAGTTCTTAGAATAGTGCAAGTGGATTCTGGTCACAGAATACTAAACTCATACAGTTTGAATCTATTGATAGAAAATGTTTATTAAACACTTGTGAAAGTGTAACTGTATGATGAGTAATTCTTTCTTGGACCACCATTACTAATTTAACTCTAAGTTGATTTGCCCATACAAGTAGGAGATTTCTAAGATTGAGGATTTATATCATTTTGAGATAGAATTTCGGGAATATAACCATATTCGTCATTTAATTTCTTAAGAGAAAACAATGACTTTATATGATTTATATACCATTCATCCAATGATATGTCATTGAGCTAATTCGAAATGAATAAGCTAAGAGGAATTAGGATAATTTCGTTTTAAATAAGAATCCAACAATGCTCCGATTAGGGTGAGTCAAAGTAATCTTATTTATACAATCTTCTTGTTTCATATTGTAAAATACTAGTCTAAGGTGTCATCAATTGATGAACAGCTAGATGTTGCATATACAATATTTATCTTTCGAGATCTAACACAATTATCTTTGTCTAATGGTAAAAATCCATTAGGGATTTATCTCATTAGAAAAACAAACCAAGTTAGACCAACAATGAAGATTCGAAATTAAACTACAGTTTAATAACAGAAAATAACATGGTTCAATATAAATTCATACACAATTGAGAAATTATTAAACATATAGCAAGTAGGAATGACAAGTGAAAATACTAAAACATACAATCCTAAATAATTTCCAAGGTCTTCAACAAACTGATATCAGTGTCCCGTTTAGGCGAGAGTCAGTGATACCATCCATTGAATAGAGTTGTCAGCTCATCTAAAATGATAAACATTCTAGCAACCTTTTATTCGATTAAGATTGGAATCCGCGTTGTCTGTTTAGGCGAGAGTCAAGGCTATTCTATCTTATGAGCTTCCACCATTGTTTCATATTTTGTAAGTCAATTACAGTCGCCACCATTAGGGGTGATCAATACCATATAAAACACTTACAAATATACTTATCTTTCGAGATTAAACGGTGCTAACTTGCTAATGAACGTTCCTCCATTAGGGAGGATTACTCACTAAAACAATAACTATGTAAAACCAATAATGGAGATCGAATATCTTAATAATAAAGCTCATTATTTAATGAAAGTTGTATTTTCTTCTGAAACTTATTTTAATTTATTTATTTTAAATATATATATTTATTTAATTAAAATTTCTAA
This sequence comes from Cannabis sativa, assembly GCF_029168945.1. Taxonomy (NCBI): domain Eukaryota; kingdom Viridiplantae; phylum Streptophyta; class Magnoliopsida; order Rosales; family Cannabaceae; genus Cannabis; species Cannabis sativa. Next base: position 49,057,804 of record NC_083607.1, on the reverse strand, counting down.
TTTAGAATGAAAAATTCTAAATATAAATTTTAATGTAATATTTATAAATTATACTTAGATGGATATGAAAATAACCTGAATTATTTCCATCTTAGTAATAATTTCCATAAATATTTAGAAAAATATGCAATTTAAGTTGTTTCAAAATTAATTTAAATTAATTTACAACTCAAATTTAATTTTCTATAAATATATATTGTATTTCGAAAAATGAATTGTATAAGAATAATACTTTCGAAAATGCTTTAAAATAAAAAAAAATAAATCCTGGAAAAATTATCTTAATTTTATGTTGGCCCAAAATTAATTTACAACAAAAATATAATTTTCCTATTTAATTAAATATTTTAAAAAAATTTCAAATATTTAAGTATCATGATTAAGAATCAACTTAAATATTAATTTTCTATTTAATTAAATACACTAGAAAAATACTTCAAGCAAAACAGATAATATCTATCTAGACTTTCATTGACTAATTAATTCAATTTCTAATTATAATATATTTCAGTTCATTTATTTTAATTAATCATTAAATGAAAAAATCATTGATTTAAGTTGGTCCAAAATTAGAATAAATAATTTTCAACTTTAATCTATTTTTTTAATTAAATTAAAAATTTCTGCATTAAAGAAATGCAATTTCGAAATTTTGGGAAAAAGATTGAAAATTATTCAAATTTAAGTTATTCTGAAATAAGATTCCAAACTTAAGATAATTTTCAACTTTAATTAAATAACATGAAATAACAATATTTAAGTATCATGATGAAAATCAACTTGGATATTGAAATTTTCAATTTAATTAAATGTATTGAATTCAAGAAATAAATAATTAAGTATAGAGGAAACTTAATTATTAATTCTAGTTTAATACTAGGAAAATATACTAAACTTAGATTGTACCAAAATTAATTATGAAACAATTAATTTCACAATCAATGATATTTTCCTATTTAATATTAGAAACAATAACTAGTACTAGAAATAACTATCTAGAATATATATCATTAACTAAGTATTTTTCTAAAATTAACTTTAAAATATTGAATGAATTTTTTTTTTCATATATTTTAAAAGTTAATTATGTTGCTAATTCAATTTTAATTAGGTTAGACTAATATAATTAACCTAATACAATTATTTAAATAAGGCAAATGAGCCTTCACAATTGGGGTAGTTCATGTGAGGGGGAGCTGGGTTCAGTATGTTGTACCCACTTCTATTGGCCACCAACTCTCACACAAGGCCCAAAAGAAAGGAATTTAACCTTTAAATAAAAAATTGTTATTCATTGAATAAGCCCAAATCTAATTGGGCCTAAATAAAATTACTTATGTCAAATTTTATTTTAGCAACCTAGTCCATTTACTTAGTAAAACTTAAATGGGCTTCCTATATGCATCTAAGCCCAATAGCAAACATATAGGCTCACACAGGTCAAATGATTTGGATGGGCCCTATCATGTTACTACGTTTACACAGATGAAAGAAGTACAAAATTCACCTGTTACAAATTATTCATAAGATCTATTGATAATTGGACTATGATTAAAATCAGATCATTGGATCTGTCAACAAGTTAATCATAGCAATTTAGATCAAATAAATAATAGGTTTGTTTAAAATTTTTTTGAATAAAAAATATAAATAAATAAACAAACATTGTCCATGTAACAGATGTGAAATAAGATATTAATATAATTAAATTATTATTCTTAAACTAACCAAATAAATTTTGAAAATTTAGGGTTGTTAAAACAAACCTTAAAAATCTCAAAAAAAGAAACTAATTTTAAAATCTAGGTTTATTTGAATCAAATTAAATTAAATATCAAATAAGATCAATGATTTGAAAGAAAGAATCTTCAATATCACTTTCAAATCTTATAATTTAATAAAACAAACCAATTTTAAAATAGATTTGGTTAGATAATTATTATTTTAGGAAAATAATAAATAAATAATAATTACCATAATTATATGTCAAAATATCTCGAATTAAGCAATATTCAAATTTCTACAAAATATCTAAGTTATTTAAATATTTAAGATATGATTTATAAATTTCTAATAAGAAAAAAAATGATATATAATAGAAAAATATCATTTTTAAACTTATAATTTATAAATAATTAAATATTTAACAAAATAACAAATTTTAAATTTGAAAATATTATGGTAAGTGTATCTATAAAAATATCTATGTTAATTTCAAATTTATTAATTATTTAATTTGTCATATAAGATAATTTTAATATAATATTTTAAATAAAAAGACAAAGTTATCTTTTAATTTAAAATATGTTAAATATAAAAATATCTAATCTTATAATTAAATAATATATAAATATTAAAGAAGTTAACAAATTTTTAAATCTTACCATGATTAGAAATATTTAAACTTGAAAATATTCCAAAATGGAAATATTTAAAAAATGGAAATATTTCAAATTTGGAAATATTTAAAATTGGAAAAATCTAAAATTGGAAAAATTGAATTTTGGGAAACAATCCATGAAAAAATTGGATTTTTAGGGAAAAAACCCAAAAAATCGCAATTTGTGGGGGACACTATTGAACCCCGATTTTCCAAAAATCATAACTCTTTCAATTTTTATCGGAATCGAGTTCCATAAAAACAAAAATTGCTTAATTTTTCACAAGGAATCCAAATAAAATATTTTCAAAAATATAAATTATTTTATATGAAAAAATTTCGTACAACACATATATTCATCACATAAGCACATAAACCAACATGAAACCATCCAAATCAACACAAAACATATAAAACATCGTTTTAATTCATATTACATGAAAGTAAATCATTACCATGGCTTTGATGCCAGTTGTTGGAATTTATTTTACCAGGATCTAGATTTACTACCAAGTATGTTTTATTAACATCCTAATATGAATTCTAAAATAATGAAATAAACACATAAGAGTTTAAGAAAACCTTACATTGGGTGCAGCGGAATATAATGACTCCTTCCATTAAGATCTCTAGCCCTTGATTCCTTTATGTAGCAGAGCTTTATTAAGATCTGAATCTGGATCTCTTTCTCTCCTTCTTTTATGATTGATTTTCCATAGTCTTACATACTATGATTGAGGTACCACTTGATGTGTGTGGGCACTACTCATTCACTCAAGGATTTCGAAATATTGAAGAGAAGAAAAGAGAGAGGAAAGTGGTGGCTCAGGAATTCATTCTAAAAAGAATGAGATGCAAATGTGTGTTGTTTCCTGAAGCCATTACTTTCTATTTATAGAATGCCCTCTAGGTTTAGGTTAGAATTGTGTGGCATTAAAATAATAGAAAAATAAAATGGTAAAGGGCTTTGCATAGTGGGCGGCCAGAATAGGAAATTGGGCCTCACTTTGCAACTTTCCCATTTTGTTATTTTTCATTCCCATTTTCTCAAAAATGCCAATTTTCTAATTTAACCATTTAAATGCCAATTATAATTATTTAATAACTAAAAATAATTATTGAATAATATTGTAATTTAATATATTTATTAATTTAGACATATAAAGTATCTTAACTAATAAATAAACCTAGAATCTCTTTTCATTACAATTTCGCCCTTGCTTAGTGAAAATTCATAAAATAGACATAGTCTAACTTTAGAATTATAATTGACTAATCAAAATCAATTAACTGAGTCTTACAAGCAGTATGGTCTCAACTAGTATGGGGACCATAGGTCTATATAACCGAGCTTCCAATAAGTCGAACTGAATTTACCAAGTAAATTCCCTAACTTATTAATTCCTTGTTGAATCCACACTTAGAACTTGGAATTGGACTCTCAGTCATATAGAACGCTCTATATATTCCACGATGTAGATACGTCATTAGTTATCCATTGTTATAATCCTAATTTGATCAATGATCCTCTATATAGGTTATTTACACTGTAAAGGGATTAAATTACCGTAACACCCTACAATGTATTTTATCCTTAAAACACTTAACCATGTATAAATGATATTTCAGCTAAGTGAAATGAGTACTCCACCATTTATTTTCGTTTGGTTAAGCTCAAAGGAAATCATCCTTTACTTTCTATTCGCCAGATAAAAGCTATAGATTCCATATTTATGTTAGCGCTCCCACTCAATTGCACTACCGTGTTCCCAAAATGTACGTATCACCTTGTCCCAAAAGTAGGCTTAACTAACAAATCAAAGAACACGAATAACACTCTTGAGATTGAACCTAATCATATCAGGATTAAGATCATTTGATCTAGGATCAACAAGTGATATTGAATTGAATAGATATCACGGTAAATTCTAATATATCTAATCAAAGTTCAATATCGGTCCCTTCCGATGTATACTCCATACATCCGATACTAGTAAACTTTGCCAATGTCCTGGAAAGGACATAACACTTTTCCAAGGTGTAAGAATACCAATCGCTGATTATACCATGTCAGTCTAAATCCAGTGTTCTGACAAATCAGGGAATAAACTTTCGAACATATAATTAAGATTATATTCCACTGTGCTGACAACACTATAATCTTTAACAAATTCATATGTTCTGAACTTAAATAGAATTCATACATTATATATATAATCATGAAATAAATCATGTGAACCATGCAACATAAACTGTTATTTCTGATCTTTATTAATAAGTAAATATGATTATATTGAAATGAGTTTTATTTGGGGCACAAAATGCAACACTAAGATCATCAAATTTGGTCTAAAGCATAAACCTAGAACGCTTAACATCAGATGTTCCTTCAAACTGAGTTTGAAGGATCTGCCAAACATCCTTAGTAGATTCACACAAAGATATAAGCTTAATATAACCTTCACCTACTCCATTAAATATAGCATGCAATGCTTTGCTATTGTAAGCAAATAATTTATCATCTTCAGTAGACCATTCTAGTTCAGATTTTAATTTAGAATTACCTTTGGAATCTACCATAATAGGAGGAGACCATCCTGAAAGAACCATCCTCCATGCTTTCTCATCTTGAGACTTGATAAAAGCTCTCATTCTAATTTTCTAATAAGGAAAATTAGAATCATTGAGCAACGGTGGATGAGAAATAGAACTTCCTTCTGCAAAAAATGACATATTGCACAAAAAACACAAAAATGTTTAAGGACCACACTAAGATTTTAGTATCCTGCTTTGATACCAATTGAAAAACTATATTTTTCCAAATGCTAATAATTTTTACAAAATAACAGTAAAAATATAACCGTCACAGTCTGCAGCAGCAGAATGTAATTCTGTCACTGCAGAACATAGTTTAACATAAACAAACCATAACCAGAACTATAAATTCAGCAGAAAATAAAATCACTTCACACAAGAGAATTATACGTGGTATCTGTTGGAAATTATTTTACCAGGATCTTAGATCTACTCACAAGTATGTTTATTAACATCCTAAATATGAACTTTCTAAAACGATAAATTAAACACATATAAAGTTTAAGAAACCTTACATTGGGTGCAGCGGAATATAATGACTCCTTCCGTTCAGATATCTAGCCCTTGATTCCTTTCTGTAGCAGAGCATTATCAATATCTGAACCTGGATCTCTTTCTCTGAATCTTTGATGCTGAAACTCCTTTGCTGATGATCTTTCTTCACGATCTTCCTCACTATGATTGAGGTATCACTTGATGTGTGTGGGCACTACTCATACACTAAGGATTTCAAAATTCTAAGGAAGAAGAGAGAGAGTGGTCAGCTAAAGATAGGGAGAGAGAAGGCTCAGTTTTTCTGAATAGAAAAAGTCAGAAGAAAAGTGTAATTTTTCTGAAGCCTTCACTATCTATTTATAGCATTCCACTAGGGTTAGATTTGAATTATATGACATTAAAATAATGAAAAAATCAATTTAAAATGCTACAATAGGTGGCCGGCCATGCCTTTAATGGATTGGGCCTTGGGCTTTGCAATTTTGCAATTTTAACACCTTTTGTATCTGATTTTCTCAAAAATGCCAATTTCCTAATTCAATCATTTAAATGCCAATTCTAAATATTTAATAACTATAAATAATTATTAAATAATATTGTCATTTATCATATTTATTAATTGAACCATACAAAGTATCATAATTAACAAATATGCCCCTATAAACTCTTTCTTTACAATTTCGCCCTTACTTAGTGAAAAATTCACAAATAGACATAGTCTAATTCGTGAATTATAATTGATTAATCAAAACCAATTACATGAGTCTTACAAGCAATATTATCTCAACTAGTGGGGGGACCATGGGTCTATATAACCGAGCTTCCAATAAGTAGATCAAGAATTTAGCACTAAAATTCACTAACTTATTAATTCTTCGTTGAATCCACGCATAGAACTTAGAATTGCACTCTCAGTTATATAGAATGCTCTATATGTTCCACCATATAGACACATCATTAGTTATCCATTGTTATAATCCTAATGTGATCAATGATCCTCTATATGAATGATCTACACTGTAAAGGGATTAAATTACCGTTACACCCTACAATGTATTTATTCCTTAAAACACTTGACCCCGTATAAATGATATTTCAGCTTATGTGAAATGAGTACTCCACCATTTATGTTCGTTTGGTCAAGCTCGAAGGAGATCATCCTTTGCTTACTATTCGCCAGATAGAAGCTATAGATTCCATGTTTATGATAGCGCTCCCACTCAATTGCACTACTGTGTTCCCAAAAAGTACGTATCACCCTGACCAAAAGGTAGGCTTAACTAACAATTCAAGGAACACGAATAGCCTTTCAAGATTGAGCCTAATCATAACAGGATTAAGATCATTTGATCTAGGATCAACTAGGCGATATTGACTTGAATAGATATTACGGTAAGTTTAATAAATCTAAGTCAAAGTTCAATATCGGTCCCTTCCGATGCATACTCCATGCATCCAACCTGAGCTTTACTTTAACCAATGTTCTGGAAAGAACATAGCACTTCTCCAAATGCAAGTAAACTCATGTTGTAGATTATCATATCAGTAAAACCCCGTGTCTGATAAATCTAGGAAACTTTATTCACATAGTCATGTTTACTTTCCAATGTGTTGACGGCACAATAAACAGGATCAAGTATGTGAAAAGGGTTTCAGATGAATTTATACATTATGTACATATAATCATGAAATAAATCATGTGAAGCATGCAACATTAAATATTATTTCTGATCTATATTAATAAGTAAATCTGATTATATTGAAATGAGTTTTATTTAGGGCATAAAACCCAACAAACTCCCACTTGCACTAATATAAAACAAAAAGTGCGTTTCAATTAATCTCAAAACCTTGATATACAAATCAAGTGTAGTAGTAGTAAACTCCTCGTAATAGGATCGGAAAGGTTAAATTAACCACAACCTTTTCTCCACTATTACTCTTCCTTTAATCACAAAATCATTGATAATGTGAAATTCCTCTCTATATGTCTACTCTCTTGGGATATTGGATTCTATACCTTTGGCAACTACTTTTGGTTAATCAGGAAATTAACACTAGTAGTTTAAGGCAATTTGGAATGGTGCCAAAGATGTATAGAACTTTCCTTAGACTGAATAAGTACCTTTCCTGCAGCTTTAACATTCAGTCCCTCTCTGGTAGACCTAGAGACTTCAGATAGGTTTTTACACTTCTCCAAAATCACTATTCCACCCCAGAGTAATCACCATCTTATCAGAAAGATTTTCTAGCACAAAGGCAAATTTCGAAATCTGATATGGTGTAGTCTTAAGAGTTTTAAACACACCCTTATAGACTAACATATAGTTCCTCTTCTTAATCTTAAAATTTACTTGATTGTCTTCCAATGTTCTTCTCCTGGATTAATCTGATACCTATTACTCCCACTCAACATCAGGTGTCTGGTCTAAGGCATACAAAAGCATATCTAAGACCTCTCACTGTTGATATAAGAAATTCTTTCATGGCTTTATCTTTTCTGGAATAGTTGAAACTTTTCCTTAGATAAATAAAATCTATACCTTAGAAGTTGTGAAGCTTCTATAGATTTCCATTAGAAAGAAAATGCTTCATCATTTTACTAAAGTAAGTTGCTTGCATTAGAGTAAGTAATTACCAGGTATACCACAAGCCATAGGTTTAGATAAACTCAAACCTATAATACTAGGAACAGGAAGTTTTGTTAAGTCCATTGAATAGACTTATAAACGAAATTTCCTTTTATGTCCTTGTAATAGAAAACTTTAGGTTAGTCCATGTGAGTGGATTAAACCATAGTTCTATTGGCTTTTCTTCTTAGTTTCTTATCTTGACAATCCATTACTTGTTTAAACTCACAATGGATTTTAATCACTAGCGTCTCCCAAGTCATAAGAAGGTGAATTCCTAGAAACTCTCCCACTACGACAAGGCACCGTGAATTATGTCTAAGAAAACTAAATGGTATTAACCTCTTTGGTTGTGACAAGACAACAGAGGCAGTGGGATCATCATACGTTATATAAGATGATAGAACACTTTTGGAATCAAGAATTAAATATCTCCTTTATTTGCTACTTGTTTTTCAGACTTAGTCATTTTCTTAGAAAAGTAGTATTTGTTTGAACAAACACTTTCTTATCTATTGACTATGGGATGGTCCACCCCTAATCACTTAGAATAGCTAACAAACCATGGTTAACAGTTCTAGCCTTTCTTAAGATTTTGATTAGGTCATCCATGAATCTAGTAATGATTTACACGAAGTATATAGCCATTACATCATTCTGAAATTGTATTACCATAGAAGGATTTAGGCAACGACTAGTAACTAATCATTAACATGCAACTCGAAATTTCTGGGGAGGTAAGTTTGGATATAATTCAAAAATCAATTTAATGATCTTTGAACTGCATATCTACTAACTATTTCTCCACCCCTATCAGTTCGCAAGATCTTTAACCACTTACCTTAATGGTTTTAACCATTGCTAGAAATTAATGAAATTTTTCAAACATTTCAAACTTCTTGCTAAAAGGTATAATCTAGAGTTATCGTTTTAAGAATTCAACGAAAAACTCATATCCACCCCTGAATGTACATCCATCTGCGAATGAGATGAACTACTTTCAGTGGATATAGGCATATTAACTCTTTGCAGAGATTGATCTTGTCAAATCCACTATGAACAAGATACAAATGCCATAGATTAAAAAAAAATGTGGTAGAGTTTTTTGATGACATAGGTTTAGTTACATCAAAGAGTTCTTAGAATAGTGCTAGTGGATCCTGGTCACAGAATACCTAACTCATATTCCATACAGTTTGAATCCATTAATAAAAGATAGATATTAAACACTTGAGAAAGTGTAACTGTATTGTATTCTGGAATTAGAAATATAAGAAAATTTCTGTTTGGATTCTAAAATTAAAGTCAAAGACTTAAATTCAACCAAATATAATGAGTAATTCTTTCTTGGACCAGCACTACTAATATAACTCTAAGTCTGATTTGCCCATACAAGTAGGAGATTTCTAAGATTGAGGATTTATATCAATTGGGAATAGAATTTCGGGATTATAATCATAAGCGTCATTTAATTTCTTAAGAGAAAATATAATGACATGAAATGATTTATAGACCATTCATCCAATGATATATTATGGAGCTAATTCGAAATGAATAAGCGAAGAGGAATTAGGATAATTTCGATTGTAAATAAGAATCCAACGATGCTTCGATTAGCGAAAGTCAAAGTAATCTTATTTATACAATCTTCTTGTTTATATCGTAAAATACTAGTCTAAGGTGTCATCAATTGATGAACAGCTAGATGTCGCATATACAATATTTATCTTTCGAGATCTTACAGTATTATGTATGTCTAATGGTGAAAATCCATTAGGGATTTATCTCATTAGAAAAACAAACATGTTAGACCAACAATGAAGATTCGAAATTAAACTACAACTTAATAACAGAAAATAACATGGTTCAATATAAATTCATACACAATTCAGAAATTATAAACATATAGCAAGTAGGAATGACTAGTGAAAATACTAAAACTTACAATCCTAAATAATTTCCAAGGTTTTTCAACAAACTGATACAGTGTCCTGTTTAGGCGAGAGTCAAAGCATCATCCATTGAATAGAGTTGTCAGCTCATCTAAAATGATAACCATTCTAGCAACCTTTTATTCGATCAAGATTGGAATTCAGCGTTGTCCCGTTTAGGCGAGAGTCAAGGCAATTCTATCTTATGAGCTTCCACCATTGTTTCATAATTTGCAAGTCAAGTATGGTCGCCACCATTAGGGTGATCCATACCATACAAAACACTTACAAACTACTTATCATGCGAGGTTAAACGGTGCGAAATTGCTAATGAACGTTCCTCCATTAGGGAGGATTACTCACTAAAACAAACGCGGTGTAAAACCCACAATGGAGATCGAATGTCTCTTGATAATAAAGCTCATTATTTAAAAAGAGTTGTATTTTCTTTTATTCTCTTTATTTATTCTATTTATTTTAAATATATATTTATTTAATTAAAATTTCCAATTTAGAATGAAAAATTCTAAATATAAATTTTAATTTAATATTTATAAATTTTACTTAGATGGATATGAAAATAACATGAATTATTTCCATCTTAGTAATAATTTCCAATAAATATTTAAAAAAAATATTTAAGTTGTTACAAAATTAATTTAAATTAATTTACAACTCAAATTCAATTTTCTATAAATATATATATTGCATTTCGAAAAATTAAAGTATATAAGAATACAATTTTCGAAAAAATGCATATTAAAATAAAAAATAAATCCTGGAAAAATTATTCTAATTTAATGTTGGCCCAAAATTAATTAATAAAATTAATTTACAACAAAAAATATAATTTTCCTATTTAATTAAATATATAAGAAAAATTTCAAATATTTAAGTATGATGATGAAAATCAACTTAAATATTAATTTTCTATTTAATTAAATACACTAGAAAAATACTTCAAGCAAAAATATCACCTATCTAGATTTTCCTTTGACTAATTAATTCAATTTCTAATAATATACTTTAATTCAATTTATTTTAAATTAATCAATAAATGAAAAAATCATTGATTTAAGTTGATCCAAGAATTAATTAAAATAAATAATTAATTTACAACTTAATCTATTTTTCAAGATAAAATTCGAAATTCTAGCATTTAAGAAATGCAATTTCGAAAATTGATTAATAAAATAAAGAAAAAATATATTTTGAAAATTATTTAAATTTAGTTGAAAAATTAAATTTCAACTAAAAATAATTTTCTATTTAATTAAATGTCATGAAAAAGAAATATTTAAGTATGATGATAAAAATCAACTTAGATATTTAATTTTCAAATTAATTAAATGTATTAAAATCAAGAAATAAATAATTAAGTGTAGAGAAGGCTTAATTATTAATCTCTAGTTTAATACTAGGAAAAATATACTTAAAATAAATTGTACCAAAATTAATTATTTAAATAATTAATTTCACAATGTATAATATTTTCCTATTTAATATTAGAAATAATAAGTAGTCTAGAAATAACTATCTAGAAAATATCTTATTTGACTAAGTATCTTTTCCACAAAATTTGAAAAAATATCTAATTTAAGTTGTATTAAAAAAAATCTAGAACTTAAATACTTTTCAAATTTAAATTTAATTAAATATCAAAATTAAGTTATAACCACTTAATTTGAAAATATTCCATTTTAAGTTAATATTTGAAAAGATATTAACTTAAAAAATATCTAAAGAATCTTAATAACCAATGCCTAAAATTCCTCAATTTAATTTTGAAATTTGAAATTCAAAAGATATTCAGATTTAAGTTGGTTAGTTGTAGATAACTAAATATCAACTTAAATAGGAATATTTAATGAAAAATTTAAATTTAAGTTCCAGAAAGAATCTAGATGGTTATAATTCTATATTTAATTAAATACAAGAAAATACATATAGTTTAGCTTAGAATAAAGAATTCTTTAAACTATAATTTTCTTAAATTAATTTCAAAATAAATGAAATTAATTATGTTGCTAATCAATTTTATTAGGTCAAACTAGTGTAATTAACCTAGTACAGTCATTCAAATCAGGCAAATGGGCCTTCACAATTGGGGTGGTTTGTGTGAGGGGGTGCTGGGTTCAGTATGTCGTACCCACTTCTATGGCTCCCAACTCTCACACAAGGCCCAAAAGAGAGGAATTTAACCTTAATAAGAACAACTGTTATTAATTGAATAAGCCCAATAACTAAATGGGCCTAAATAAATTCTATCAAGAACTATGAAAATTTATTTTAGCAACAACAACCTATATGTATCTATAATAAAATTAAACACATAGGCTCACACAGGCACACTTTGGATGGGTCCTATCATGTTGCTAGGTCATACACAGATGAAAGAAGATTCTAAATTATACCTGTTACAAATTATTATCTTGACCAAGGGAGCCATCAGATCATTAGATCTGGCAAAAGGTAACCATGGCTATTTGCAATCAAGTAATAATAGGTTTTAAAAACTTACACATAAGCTAAAACACATACTCCTGCAACAAGGTTAGTTGGATAGTTGGATGTAGGATTTACTTAATTTTAAATTAAATATTTAATTTCGAAAATAATTAATTAAATAAATAAATAATAAAAAAATTTCGAAAATTTTTAAAAAATTTTAAAAAAAATTCGAAATTTTAAATAAAAATTTAAAATTAAACCTAAAATTTTTGAAAAATTAGGTTTCAACCAACCTAAATATCATTTCAAAAATTTGCTAACTACTTTTAAATTTTAAATGTTATTTTATAAATAAAAATTAAATAAAAAATTAGAAAAGATAAATAAATATCTTTTTCAAATTTTAAATGTAATTTAAATAAATAAAATAACAAAATTTAAAAAATTAGCAAAATATCTTATATCTATTTAAAATTACATGATTACAAATATCTTATTTTAAATTTAAATATGGTCAAAATATCTAAAAAGATTTAATTAAAAAATCTTAAAAGATAAGATAGTTTTTAAAATATCTTAAAAGATAAGATATTTTTAAAATATCTTAAAAGATATTATAAATATCTTTAAAAGATATTATAAATATCTTAAAAGATATTATAAATATCTTAAAAAATCTGACCTTAAATTTAAAAAAATATAATCAAATTTAAAAATAAGATAGATTTTTAAGCAAAAAGATAAATACTAATTCTATTCAAATTCAAATTACACTAATATCTTGAATTAAATTAAAAAAAAAATTAAATTAATTCAAAATGATAATTAGAATTGAATTAGGAATAGTAATAGTATATATATAAAACCATACAAAAAATTGGAAGCTAATTCCATGAAAAAGTATGAAAAATTGAAGAAAAAATGAAAAATTCGAAACTGTACGGACAGTTCTGCGATCGCAAGAAACTATCAGCACAACCCCGATTTTGTCAAATCTTCAAAAAATCATAACTAATTCAAATAAAATCCAAATTGAGTTCTGTAAAAGGCTAACTTGCTTAATTTTTTCCATACTATCCAATAAAAATAATTCCAGAAACGAAATCACAATTATTTTTCACGAAAATTTCACAAACATCAATCAATCATCAAATAACACTCAATACAACATGATACCATCCAAAGAACATACAAACAATCGTTTTAAAGTCCAAATTTCTTGCAAGTAAATCAATTACCATGGCTCTGAGGCCAGTTGTTGGAAATTATTTTACCAGGATCTTAGATCTACTCACAAGTATGTTTATTAACATCCTAAATATGAACTTTCTAAAACGATAAATTAAACACATATAAAGTTTAAGAAACCTTACATTGGGTGCAGCGGAATATAATGACTCCTTCCGTTCAGATATCTAGCCCTTGATTCCTTTCTGTAGCAGAGCATTATCAATATCTGAACCTGGATCTCTTTCTCTGAATCTTTGATGCTGAAACTCCTTTGCTGATGATCTTTCTTCACGATCTTCCTCACTATGATTGAGGTATCACTTGATGTGTGTGGGCACTACTCATACACTAAGGATTTCAAAATTCTAAGGAAGAAGAGAGAGAGTGGTCAGCTAAAGATAGGGAGAGAGAAGGCTCAGTTTTTCTGAATAGAAAAAGTCAGAAGAAAAGTGTAATTTTTCTGAAGCCTTCACTATCTATTTATAGCATTCCACTAGGGTTAGATTTGAATTATATGACATTAAAATAATGAAAAAATCAATTTAAAATGCTACAATAGGTGGCCGGCCATGCCTTTAATGGATTGGGCCTTGGGCTTTGCAATTTTGCAATTTTAACACCTTTTGTATCTGATTTTCTCAAAAATGCCAATTTCCTAATTCAATCATTTAAATGCCAATTCTAACTATTTAATAACTATAAATAATTATTAAATAATATTATCATTTATCATATTTATTAATTGAACCATACAAAGTATCATAATTAACAAATATGCCCCTATAAACTCTTTCTTTACAATTTCGCCCTTACTTAGTGAAAAATTCACAAATAGACATAGTCTAATTTGTGAATTATAATTGATTAATCAAAACCAATTACATGAGTCTTACAAGCAATATTATCTCAACTAGTGGGGGGACCATGGGTCTATATAACCGAGCTTCCAATAAGTAGATCAAGAATTTAGCACTAAAATTCACTAACTTATTAATTCTTCGTTGAATCCACGCATAGAACTTAGAATTGCACTCTCAGTTATATAGAATGCTCTATATGTTCCACCATATAGACACATCATTAGTTATCCATTGTTATAATCCTAATGTGATCAATGATCCTCTATATGAATGATCTACACTGTAAAGGGATTAAATTACCGTTACACCCTACAATGTATTTATTCCTTAAAACACTTGACCCCGTATAAATGATATTTCAGCTTATGTGAAATGAGTACTCCACCATTTATGTTCGTTTGGTCAAGCTCGAAGGAGATCATCATTTGCTTATTATTCGCCAGATAGAAGCTATAGATTCCATGTTTATGATAGCGCTCCCACTCAATTGCACTACCGTGTTCCCAAAAAGTACGTATCACCCTGACCAAAAGGTAGGCTTAACTAACAATTCAAGGAACACGAATAGCCTTTCAAGATTGAGCCTAATCATAACAGGATTAAGATCATTTGATCTAGGATCAACTAGGCGATATTGACTTGAATAGATATTACGGTAAGTTTAATAAATCTAAGTCAAAGTTCAATATCGGTCCCTTCCGATGCATACTCCATGCATCCAACCTGAGCTTTACTTTAACCAATGTTCTGGAAAGAACATAGCACTTCTCCAAATGCAAGTAAACTCATGTTGTAGATTATTATATCAGTAAAACCCTGTGTCTGATAAATCTAGGAAACTTTATTCACATAGTCATGTTTACTTTCCAATGTGTTGACGGCACAATAAACAGGATCAAGTATGTGAAAAGGGTTTTAGATGAATTTATACATTATGTACATATAATCATGAAATAAATCATGTGAACCATGCAACATTAAATGTTATTTCTGATCTATATTAATAAGTAAATCTGATTATATTGAAATGAGTTTTATTTAGGGCATAAAACCCAACAGTATCGGTGTTCTTTCGAACACTCCTAGCCCACGGGGCCACGCTCAGAGAAAGACATCAATTAGTAAAGTCTCAAATAATTACAAAAACAATTGACTTAAACAAGTTTAGACTCCCTCTAAAACTTTGCCGCAATCCTTTGTAATTCACTTCATGAATCTGATTTTTGAACCACCATTAAACATTCAACTCCATTGGTCTTTGATGTGTGAGTGCTTACTTCCTCCGGAAGTAAGGCTTGAACAAGTCTTCTACCGAAGACCTTTCTCTTGTTCAATCAAGTTGTTTAGACCGACCATAAGACCAGTATAAGAACAAATACATAAGCACTAAAACCTAGTTGAACAACTGGGTTCTCACAAAAAGAACTCTCTCTTCATAAAAGAAAAATATGCAAAAATTGAAAGCTAAAAGAGTTGAATCAATTGGCTACTCTCTAGGTTTTATTTATAGAACATAGCAACCCTAGAGACAGCCACAAAATCAATTCCACAACAGTACATACTTTCCTAAAAAAATCCTGATTTGCAGCAATAGAGTCGAGTTTCTACAACAACAAATCAGACCAGAAAGGAAACTTGCCAAATAGGTGTCCGATCACGAACATGGACTTCATACCTGCCAAAAATAGTGTGCTTGATCTAATGTTATCAAGACACACTTGAAAATATTAAAGAGAAAGAGCAAGGTCAAAATTTCCAAATAAAACCAACTTTCATTAAGAGAATTCCTTCTCTTATAAGAAGTTTCCAAAACAAGAAAATGGACAACTAAAAACGAATTCTTTCATTTGATAGAAAAGAGGAATAAAGACACAAAATCAAAGTAAATAAAACAATTTAATTACACACGAAAATCACATATTAAATAAAAAATATTTTGACACCTAAATTTGCAAAAAAAAAAAAAAAACAGGACTCTACATAACCTCTCTCAAACATTGAGAGGCATTGATTTTGGCATCCCTTTACCTTAATAAGGCGTAGGAGACAGCGAGTCCTTGAACAATATTACATTTGCATCATTCATGCCTTTGGTGGGAAGATGTCATTCTCGCTTCGATATGCTTAAGGCCAGAATTCTTATTATTGGCCTCCCACTAATTTTCAAGTCAAGCTCTGTGTTGGTTTTATGATACTAAATCAGGTACACAGTGGAATAATTGTAATCTTATTATCATTGTACCATAGCTCCAAGGATCACCATATGTATAAATATTAAATCTGAAAAATAAATTACATGAAAGAATATAATACCTCTTGAGGACTATCAGGATATCCTCAAATTTTCTTATAATTTGGATCCAATAAATCTCACACCATAGTCTTCTAAATCTATCCACCATACACAATGAGTAGTGTGGGCTACTAAGATAAAGTGTATAATTTATTCTTGTTGAATTCTAAATACATGAGCAAGAACAGTTTGAGAGAGAAAAATAATTTTTCTTTTCTTCTTTGGTATTTCAAAAAAAACTGTGTAGAAAAAGCATCATTTAATTTCTCAAATCAGGCTTCTATTTATAGTAGTTAATTTCTAATTAATTAAGTCATATCTATAACCGAATTCAATTATAGGTATTTTTTTATTAGGGAATCGCTCAACCACTTGAGAGAATATGTCAACTAACTTGGAGAGAATATCTCAATTACTTTAAGAGAATATCTACCCCAACTTGGAAATATCTTTAACCACTTTTAAAATTTAAATATTTATCTAATTGAATGAATTATTTAACTCAAATGACAAAACTAATAGGGTCACCCTACTATAGGGTAGGCACATACCTTGTCTTAATTAAGATAAGGATGGTGTCTTTTGTCTTGATAACTTTTATCTTAACAATTTTTGTCTTGATAAATTTTATATTTTCCCTATTTTATTAATTTGAAAAATAATTTATCAAAAAAATAAATAATTACTATTTTGCCAATACAAAATAGATTTTTTAGAGCAATATTATACAACTCTTTATCCCTACCCTTGACAGTATTTTAAGGTGGCGATTTAGGGACCATAGACCTATAATTCTAAGCTCTAATGTAAAGACCGCTTAGCTTTAATTTAGAAATTAGCAGATAATTAGGGTTTAATTATTAAACTTGCATATTAGTCTTGAATTAGTAATTTATGATGATTTATTTGAATTCAGAATGCAATTTAAATGTCATATATAGAATTTCATAATTTTGCATGTTTTGTGCCCGACAACATTGAAATGTGGTGTTTGGCTATTAAAATCACATCCTAGAATTATAAGTATAGCGCGACAGTATAGTTAGATAATGGAAATGTCGAGAATAGTCGAAAATCTAGAAGTGACCAAAATACCCTTAAGTGATTTTTATGTTTTAAGTGTGGGCAAGGGCAAAATGGTCATTTTGCCTAAGTTTATATTTTGTCCTCTAGTAGACATTAGTAGAAGTAATATGCTGATTGTTAGATGGTATTATTTTATTAAAATCATTTTATTTAATTCATTTTTTAACAAAATACCAAAATTATCAAAAAATCACATTTTCTCTCAATTCTCTCTCTCTCTCTCTCTCTCTCTCGCTCTCTCTCTCTCTCTCACCTCTTGGAACAAGCTAGAGTTTTAGCTTTTCTCAACAATTCTTGTGAATTTCCAGCAGTTTTTAGAGTATCCAAGCTAAGGTAAAGTCTCTAGCAACTTCCTCTTTGGTTTTCTTGAATTTTAAATTATGGATTTTTCCATGAATTGGGTCTTTGAGTTCTGTAGTGGCTGCTATTGTTTGATAGTGTTTTCTGGAGTTTAGTTATGTTGTATTATGTTGAATTGAGCTAGTTTTGGTGGCTGTTAGTAGGTTTGAGCAAGCTTTGAGTTTTTGAACTCAAGCTTGGCTCTTTAATGGTAATTTTTGTTTTTGTGCATGTTGTAGTGTTTTGTTGCTTTGGATACGTTCTTTGTAGTCTAAATAACAAGTCTGGAAGGTTTGGTTTGATTTGGGGTTGATTTGAGAGACATATGAAATTTTGAAGTTTTCCTGCACTGAACCGGTCGACCGATTCAGTGAAACCTGTAGGAACCAGAATTCTGGTTGGTCTCCAAGAAACCCCACAGAATCGAAATTCTGGTTGGGGAACCGGTCTACCAGTTGGGGCAGTTTTGGGAACCCTGGGTTTTCCCATTTTTGCGATATTTAGATTATTGCCATGTTATTTATCGATAGGGAAACTTCTAATTTCAAGTTTAAGTCCCTAGAAAGTGAGTTAGCGTGTCACTTATCTATGTTGTGAATGATGGGATTTAGGGGCTTGTAATTCCCCGAGCAGTTGTTCCACTCAGGTTGGCCGGCATACCTAAATTCGGAAACAAGGTAAGTTTAGTATAATGATATGCATATGTAGTTACATGTATAGTGTGCATGTAGTTAAGCCTGTTAGATTACATTAGAAATGTATGTTGGCTTTTGTACTATCTGACTGTTGGGTTTTGTGCCCTAAATAAAACTCATTTCAATATAATCAGATTTACTTATTAATAAAGATCAGAAATAACATTTTATGTTGCATGGTTCACATGATTTATTTCATGATTATATGTATATAATGTATGAATTCTTTTTAAGTTCAGAACATATGAGTTTGTTAAAGATTATAGTGTTGTTAGCACAGTGGAATATAATCTTAATTATATGTTCAAAAGTTTATTCCCTGATTTGTCAGAACACTGAATTTAGACTAACATGGTATAATCAACGATAGGTATTCTTACACCTTGGAAAAGTGTTATGTCCTTTCCAGGACATTGGCAAAGTTTACCAGTATCGGATGTATGGAGTATACATCGGAAGGGACCGATATTGAACTTTGATTAGATATATTAAAACTTACCGTAATATCTATTCAATTCAATATTACCTGTTGATCCTAGATCAAACGATCTTAATCCTGATATGGTTAGGTTCAATCTCAAGAGTGTTATCCGTGTTCTTTGATTTGTTAGTTAAGCCTACTTTTGGGTCAGGGTGATACGTACATTTTGGGAACACGGTAATGCAATTGAGTGGGAGCGCTAACATAAATATGGAATCTATAGGTTCTATCTGGTGAATAGAAAGTAAATGATGATTTCCTTCGAGCTTAACCAAACGAAGATAAGTGGTGGAGATCTCATTTCACTTAGCTGAAATATCATTTATACAGGGTTAAGTGTTTTAAGGATAAAATACATTGTAGGGTGTTACGGTAATTTAATCCTTTTACAGTGTAAATCATCTATATAGAGGATCATTGATCACATTAGGGTTATAACAATGGATAACTAATGACGTGTCTATATCATGGAACATATAGAGCGTTCTATATGACTGAGAGTGCAATTCCAAGTTCTAAGTGTTGATTCAATGAGGAATTAATAAGTTAGGGAATTTACTTGGTAAATTCGGTTCGACTTATTGGAAGCTCGGTTATATAGACCCATGGTCCCATACTAGTTGAGACCATACTGCTTGTAAGACTCAGTTAATTGATTTTAATTAATCAATTAAAATTCTAAAAGTTGGACTATGTCTACTTTATGAATTTTCACTAAGCAAGGGCGAAATTGTAAAGAAAAGAGATTTTAGGTTTATTTATTGATTAAGAGACTTTACATGTCTAAATTAATAAATATATTAAATGGTAATATTATTTAATAATTGTTTTTTAAGTTATTAAATAATTAGAATTGGCATTTGAATGGTTAAATTGGAAAATTGGCATTTTTGAGAAAGTGGGAATAAAAAATAACAAAATGGGAAAGTTGCAAAGTGAGGCCCAATTTCCTATTCTGGCCGCCCACTATGCATAGGCCTTTACCATTTTATTTTTTCATTATTTTAATGTCATACAATTCTAACCTAAACCTAGAGGGAATTCTATAAATAGAAAGTGTTGGCTTGAGGAAACAGACACATCTTTGATGACATTAGTTTCCTTCAGAAAAGGCCACACGCCACCTTCTCTCTCTTTTCCTCTCTGTAATTTCGAATTCCTTGAGTGATGAGTAGTGCCCACACACATCAAGTGGTATCTTAATCATAGTATGTAAGACTATGGAAATTCTGCATCAAAGAAGGAGAAAAGAAGATCCAGATTCAGATCTTGATTATGCTCTGCTACAGAAAGGAATCAAGGGCTAGAGATCTGAATAGAAGGAGTCATATTATTCCGCTGCACCCACTCTAAAGTTTTCTTAACTTTATATGTGTTTATTTTCATTGTTTTAGAATTCATATTAGGTTGTTAATCTAACATACTTGTTAGTAAATCTAGACCCTGGTAAAATAATTTCCAACACTGACAGTATCACATCGGTACGCTTAGAGTATGACTAGCGTACCAAGTATAGGCTGATATTATGGTTGATAGTACCGTACTTCTTGACAGTATCACATCAGTACGGCTAGAGTATGACTAGCGTACTGAGTATAGGCTGATATTATTGTCAATGGTCAATAGTACTGTCGTACGAACATTCTAGACTCAACACCGTATGGGACACGAGGATAGGGTTATGATTGGGGGTATGGGCGTCCGATCATAATCCGGGTTATTGTTGTGTTATTATTTATGCTTTTCTTACTGAGTATGTTGACTCACAGTTACTATTTCCATGTGCGGGTAAGGGCAAGGCTAAGGCTGAGGAGCCGTGAGAGCGAGCAGATGAAGATTGTACATGTCAGGGTAGTTAGGCCTGGAGCGTACGATCTTTGGGACATCAGAGCTTTTGTTGTATAGTTGCGAGGCGACAAATTTTTGTATATGAATATTAAACTTTTGTAAATGTATTTTGTAAACGGGATCCTGGGATTTTATAAATATATTACTTGATTTTTCTAATTAAATAAGCAAATTTTAGTTAAGCACGTTTTTTTGTTAATCTCGTTGATTAGCAACGAGCTGCACAGTACGTTAAAAATCACGCTAACATGCTTAAATTAGTTAGGGTGTTACAATTTGGTGTCAGAGCCGCCAGATTATCTTGCGAAAATCGTCACGACATGTATAATCATCATCAGCGATCAGCTCGTCTCACGGTTCAATAAGCTTTTATTGCTTTAGTAGTTTATTTTAATATTATGATTTAAGAAAAGCCTGTTAGGAAGCATGTTAGTAGTCTGATAGTAGAATAGGTGCATGTTTTTAATTTTTAAATAAGCAGCAATTATTAAGTTTTTATTTAATCATGATCTAACCAGACTAGCTCTTGGTTACGCAGGCTGTTCTAAATAGTATGGACGCCAGGCGAAACACCAGAATGTTGGAAATTATTTTACCAGGATCTTAGATCTACTCACAAGTATGTTGACTAACACCCTAAATATGAACTTTCTAAAACGATGAAATAAACACATATAAAGTTTAGTAAACCTTACATTGGGTGCAGCGGAATATAATGACTCCCTCCGTTCAGATATCTAGCCCTTGATTCCTTTCTATAGCAGAGCATTATTAATATCTGAACCTGGATCTCTTTCTCTGATTCTTTAGTGCTGAAACTCCTTCTTGCTGAAAGTCTTTCTTCACGATCTTCCTCACTATGATTGAGGTATCACTTGCTGTGTGTGGGCACTATTCTCACACTAAGAACTTCGAAATTGAAGAGGGAAGGAAGAGAGCAAGGTGGTGGCTAAAGATAGGGAGAGAGAGAGGCTCAGTTTTTTCTGAATGAAAAGTCAGAAGAAAAGTGTAATTTTCCTGAAGCCTTCACTATCTATTTATAGCATTGCACTAGGGTTAGGTTTGAATTATTTGGCATTAAAATAATGAAAATATCAGAGGGAAAACCCTACAAAAGTGGTGGCCCTGCAATGTGGATTTGGGCCTCACTTTTTGCAATTTTGCAGTTTTATCTTTTCTGCATCTGATTTCTCAAAAACGCCAATTTTCAAATTCAACCATTTAAATGCCAATTCTAACTATTTAATAACTATAAATAATTATTAAATAATATTGTCATTTATCATATTTATTAATTGAACCATACAAAGTATCATAATTAACAAATATGCCCCTAAAACTCTTTCTTTACAATTTTTCCCTTACTTAGTGAAAAATTCACAAATAGACATAGTCTAAATTGAGAATTATAATTGATTAATCAAAACCAATTACATGAGTCTTACAAGCAATATTATCTCAACTAGTGCGGGGACAATGGGTCTATATAACCGAGCTTCCAATAAGCAGATCAAGAATTTATTAACCTAAATTCTTTGACTTATTAATTCTTCGTTGAATCCACGCATAGAACTTAGAATTGCACTCTCAGTATATAGAATGCTCTATATGTTCCACCATATAGACACATCATAAGTTATCCATTGTTATAATCCTAATTTGATCTATGATCCTCTATATGAATGATCTACACTGTAAAGGGATTAGATTACCGTTGCACCCTACAATGTATTTAATCCTTAAAACACTTAACCGCGTATAAATGATATTCCAGCTTATGTGAAATGAGATCTCCACCATTTACTTTTTGTTTGGTCAAGCTCGAAGGAGATCATCCTTTACTTACTATTCGCCAGATAGAAACTATAGATTCCATGTTTATGTTAGCTCTCCCACTCAATTGCACTACCGTGTTCCCAAAATGTACGTATCACCCTGACCTAAAAGTAGGCTTAACTAACAAATCAAAGAACACGAATAGCCTCTCGAGATCGAGCCTAATCATAACAGGATTAAGATCATTTGATCTAGGATCAACTAGGCGATATTGACTTGAATAGATATTACGGTAAGTTTAATAAATCTAAGTCAAAGTTCAATATCGGTCCCTTCCGATGCATACTCCATGAATCCAACCTGAGCTTTACTTTAACCAATGCTCTGGAAAGAACATAGCATTTCTCCAAATGCAAGTAAACTCTTGTTGTAGATTATCATATTAGTAAAACCCTGTGTTTGATAAATCTTGGAAACTTTATTCACATAGTCATGTTTACTTTCCAATGTGTTGACAGCACAATAAACAGGATCAAGTATGTGAAAAGGGTTTCAGATGAATTCATACATTATGTACATATAATCATGAAATAAATCATGTGAACCATGCAACATTAAATGTTATTTCTGATGTATATTAATAAGTAAATTTGATTATATTGAAATGAGTTTTATTTAGGGCATAAAATCCAACAAACTCCCACTTGCACTAATATAAAACAAAATGTGCATTTCAAATAATCTCAACACCTTGATATACAAATCAAGTGTAGTAGTAGTAAACTCCTCATAATAGGATCTGAAAGGTTGAATTAAACACAGCCTTTTCTCCACCATTACTCTTCCTTAATCACAAAATCATTGATAATGTGAAATTCCTCTCTATATGTCTACTCTCTTGGGATACTGGATTCTATACCTTTGGCAACTACTTTTGGTTAATCGGGAAATTAACACTAGTAGTTAAGGCAATTTGGAATGGTGCCAAAATTGTATAGAACTTTCCTTAGACTGAATAATTCTATAGGTCTCTCTCTGGTAGACCTAGAGACTTCAAATAGGTTTTTACACTTCTCTAAAATCACTATTCCACCCCCAGAGTAATCACCATCTTATCAGAAAGATTTTCTAGCACAAAGGCAAATTTCGAAATCTGATGTGGTGTAGTCTAAGAGTTTTAAACACACCCTTATAGACTAACATATAGTTCCTCTTCTTTATCTTAAGATTTACTTGATTGTCTTCCAATGTTCTTCTCCTGGATTAATCTGATACCTACTCATTATTCCCACTCAACAGCAGGTGTCTGGTCTAAGGCATACAAAAGCATATCTAAGACCTCTCACTGTTGATTTAAGAAATTCTTTCATGGCTTTATCTTTTCTGGAATAGTTGAGACTTTTCCTTAGATAAATAAAATCTATGCCTAAGAAGTTGTGAAGCTTCTATAGATTGTCATTAGAAAGAAAATGCTTCAGCATCTTACTAAAGTAAGTTGCTTGCAATAGAGTAATTAATTACCAGGTATACCACAAAGCACATGTTTAGATAAACTCAAACCTATAATACTAGGAACATGAAGTTTTGTTAAGTCCATTGAATAGACTTATTAACAAAAATTTCTTTTTATGTCCTTGTAATAGAAAATTTTAGGTTACTCCATGTGAATGGATTAAACCATAATTATTTTGGCTTTTCTTCTTAGTTTCTTATCTTGACAATCCATTACTTGTTTAGACTCACAATGGATTTTAATCACTAGTGTCTTCCAAGTCATAAGAAGGTGAGTTCCTAGAAACTCTCCCACTACGACAAGGTACCGTGAATTATGTCTAAGAAAACTAAATGGTATTAACCTCTTTGGATGTGACAAGACAACAGAGGCAGTGGGATCATCATATGTCATATAAGATGATAGAACACTTTTAGAATCAAGAAATAAATATCTCCTTTATTTGTTACTTTATTTTCACACTTAGTCATTTTCTTAGAAAAGTAGTATTTGTTTGAACAAACACTTTCTTATCTATTGTCTATGAGATGGTCCACCTCTAATCACTTAGAATAGCTAACAAACCATGGTTAACAGTTCTAGCTTTTCTTAAGATTTTGATTAGGACATCCATGAATCTAGTAATGATTTACATTAAGTATACAACCATTACATCATTCTGAAATTGTGTTACCATAGAAGGATTTAGGCAACGACTAGTAACTAATCATCTATATGCAAATCGAAATTTCTGGGGAGGTAAGTTTGGATATAATTCAAAAAATCAATTTAATGATCTTTGAACTGCATATCTACTAACTATTTCTCCACCCCTATCAGTTCGTAAGATCTTTAACCACTTACCTTAATGGATTTAACAATTGCTAGAAATTTTAAGAAACATTTCAAATTTATTTGCATAAGGTATAATCAAGAATTACGTTTTAAGAATACAACGAAAAACTCATATCCACCCCTGAATGTACATCCATCTGCGAATGAGATGAACTACTTTCAGTGGATATAGGCATATTAACTCTTTGCAGAGATTGATCTTGTCAAAACCACTATGAACAAGATACAAATGCCATAGATTAAAAATAATGTGGTAGTGTCTTTTTGATGACTTATGTTTAGTTACATCAAAGAGTTCTTAGAATAGTGCAAGTTGATCCTGGTCACAGAATACTAAACTCATATTCCATACTGTTTGAATCCATTAATAGAAGATGGATATTAAACACTTGGAAAGTGTAACTGTATTGTATCTTGGAATTAGAAATATAAGAAAATTTTTGTTTGGATTCTAAAATTAAAGTCAAAGACTTAAATTCAACCAAATATAATGAGTAATTCTATCTTGGACCACCACTACTAATTTAACTCTAAGTCTGTTTTGCCCATACAAGTAGGAGATTTCTAAGATTGAGGATTTATATCAATTGGGAATAGAATTTCGGGATTATAATCATATGCGTCATTTAATTTCTTAAGAGAAAATATAGAATGACATGAAATGATTTATAGACCATTCATCCAATGATATGTTATTGAGCTAATTCGCAATGAATAAGCTAAGAGGAATTAGGATAATTTCGTTGTTTAAATAAGAATCCAACGATGCTTCGATTAGCGAAAGTCAAAGTAATCTTATTTATATAATCTTCTTATTTCATATCGTAAATATACTAGTCTAAGGTGTCGTCAATTGATGAACAGCTAGATGTCACATATACAATATTTATCTTTCGAGATCTAACACTATTATGTATGTCTAATGGTGAGAATGTTGGAAGTTATTTTACCAGGATCTTAGATCTACTCACAAGTATGTTGATTTAACAACCTAAATATGAACTTCTAAAACGATAGGAAATTAAACACATAAGAGTATCAGAAATCTTACAGTGATTGCAGCGCAATATATGTCTCCTCCCACTCAGATCTCTAACCCTTGATTCCTTTCTATAGCAGAGTATAATCAAGATCTGAGCCCGATAGTCCTTCTTTGTTGTTTCTGAATTCTACACAGCCTTCCTCACTATAATTGAGGTATTACTTGATGTGTGTGGGCACTACTCTAGCACTTATACATTTCGAAACAGTGAAGGAAGAGAGAGAGAGAGGGTGGCGGCTCAGAGAGAATTTTCTGAGAGAAAATTCTTTCAGAATAATATTGTGAAAAGGTTGTACAGTTGTATGTAACTCTGAAGCCTTTGCCTTCTATTTATAGAAGACCACCAAGGGCTATGATTGACATTTGGAATTGAAAAAATCAAAGAGAAAAGGAAGCTAAGTGGCCGGCCTAGGCATTGTGGAAACAAGGCTTGCCACTTTTCCAACTTTCCTTTTCCTACACTGATAGTCTCCTGTTTTGTCAAAAACTGCCAATTCCATTGTTCAACCACATAAATGACAAATCTAATTATTTAATAATTAAATTTAATTATCAAATAATATATTATCATTTATTTTATTAGTAACGAAACTAATTAAAGTTTCCTAATTAATAAATATGCCCTTCAAAATCTCTATTTACTGTTTTGCCCTTAATAAGTGATAAATTCTCAAATAGACAAGTCTATCTTAAGAATTTTTAATTGATTAATTAAAATCAATTAAATGAGTCTTACAAGTAATATCATCTCAACTAGTGAGGGGACCATGGGTCTATATATCCGAGCTTCCAATAAGCAGATCTAGAATTTACCACTTAAATTCACTAACTTATTAATTCTTCGTTGAATCCACACATAGAACTCAGAATTGCACTCTCAGTATATAGAATGCTCTATATGTTCCACCATATAGACACATTATTAGTTATCCATTGTTATAATCCTAATGTGATCAATGATCCTCTATATGGATGATTTACACTGTAAAGGGACTAAATTACCGTAACACCCTACAATGTATTTTATCCTTAAAACACTTAACCCTGTATAAATGATATTTCAACTAAGTGAAATGAGTACTCAATCATTTATCTCGTTTGGTTAAGCTCGAAGGAAATCACCCTTTGCTTACTATTCGCCAGATAGAAGCTATAGATTCCATATTTATGTTAGCGCTCCCACTCAATCGCACTACCGTGTTCCCAAAATGTATGTATTGCCCAGACTAAAGATTAGGCTTAACTAACAAATCAAAGAACACGAATAATACTCTTGAAATTGAGCCTAACCATATCAGGATTTCGATCATGTGATCTAGGATCAACTTATGATATTGAATTGAATAGATATTTACGGTAAGTTTCAAAATCTAATTCAAAGTTCAATATCGGTCCATTCCAATGCATACTCCATGCATCCAACCTGAGCTTTAGTTTAACCTATGTTCTGGAAAGAACATAACATTTCTCCAAATGTAAGTAAACTCTGTTGTAGATTGTCATATCAGTGAAACCCAGTGTTCTGATAAATCTAGGAATACTTTATTCACATAGTCATGTTTATTTTCCACTGTGTTGACAACACAATAAACATGATCAAGTATGTGAAAAGGGGTTTGGATGGATTTATAAATCAAATAGACAAGCAATTGATTAAGTGAACCAAAACATACACAAGTGAATGAAAAATTACTTCTGTTATTTTATTGATATTGAATAATCTGGATTACATTGAAACAGAGTTTTATTTAGGGCATAAAACATCCCCTCTTGCCACATATTCTCTGATAATATGATACTTTCTTTCTATATGCTTACTTCTCTTGTGGCTTCGAGGTTCCTTACTGTTGGCTATAGCTCCAGTGTTATCACAAAGCAGGACTAGAGGCCTTTCCATTCCAGGAACTACACCGAGACTGGTGAAGAACTTCCTAAGCCAGACAACCTCTTTAGCTGCTTCAGCCGCAACTATGTATTCTGCCTCCATGGTAGAATCCGAAATCGCAGTTTTTTAGCACTTCTCCAAACCATTGCTCCACCCCCAAGAGTAAACACCATCCCAGATGTAGATTTCCTGTCTTCAAGACATCCCTGGAAATCTGAGTCTGTATAGCCTAAGGGATTTAAAGCACCACCCTTGTAGACTAATACATAATCTCTTGTACTCTTTAAGTATTTCAAAATATACTTAACAGCATTCCAATGTACCCGTCCTGGATTTGACTGATACCTGCTCACGATTCCAACTGCATAGCAGATGTCAGGTCTAGTGCATAGCATAGCATACATTAGACTTCCAACTGCAGAAGCATAAGGAATTTTTGCCATGTCTTTTATCTCTTGAGGATCAGTAGGACACTGTTCCTTAGATAGACGGATACCATGTCTAGAGGGCATGTTTGCCCCTTTGGTATTGGTCATGGAAAATCTCTCTAGAACTTTGTCAATGTAAGTTGTTTGAGAGAGAGCAAGGGATCTGTTCTTTCGGTTTCTGACAATCTGAATACCAGGAACATAGGCTGCCTCACCCAAGTCTTTCATGTCGAATTGAGTGTCAAGCCATTCCTTGATGTGAGTCATTTTCTTGACATTGTTTCCAATGATCAAAATGTCATCAACATAAAGGACCAGGAATATTACTACTTGGTTTTCCTTGAGTTGGTAAACACAAGGTTCATCTTCATTCTGATGAAAGCCGTAGGTTTTGATGATCTCATCAAACCTTTTATTCCATGAGCGAGAAGCTTGCTTAAGCCCATATATGGACCTATTTAATTTGCAAACTTTATTCTCCTGCCCAGGAAGAACATAACCTTCTGGTTGCTCCATATAGATGGTTTCTTCAAGAAGCCCATTAAGAAAAGCTGTCTTGACATCCATTTGCCAAATTTCATAATCTAAAGCGGCAGCTATGGAGAGAAGAATTCGGATGGATTTGAGCATGGCAACCGGACTAAAAGTTTTTTCATAGTCCACACCTTCTCTTTGGGTATAACCCTTGGCGACCAGTCTAGCTTTGAAAGTTTCGACTTCGCCTCCAGCACCTCTTTTCTTCTTGTAGACCCATTTACATCCAATTGGACGAAAATCATCAGGTGGTTCTACATATTCCCAGACTTTGTTCTTTTCCATGGAATCCATTTCTGAATCCATACCGGCTGACCATCACTTCCGTTGCAGACTTGCCATTGCCTGTTTATAGGTCAATGGGTCGTCATCAATACCGTCACCAACGACCATATTGATTTCACCATCCAAGCCATAACGAGATGGTTTTGTAGAAACCCTCCCACTACGACGAGGAGCGGTGACCTTCTGAACAGGAGCTTTAGTAGTATTTTTCTCAGTTGCTACAACTGAGGGAGTGGGATGTTCCTCTTCTTGAGTAGAAGAAGATGGTACATTTGAAGGAACAGTATCTATGAGCATTTCCTCTAATACAATTTCACTTTTCGGTTTGTTGTCTTTCATATAGTTATCTTCAAGGAAAGTAGCATTTGTAGAAACAAACACTTTGTTATCCTTGTGACTATAGAATAGTCCACCCCTAGTCTCTTTAGAATTTCCGACAAACATGCAAACTTCAGTTCGCGATTCCAGTTTGCCTTCTTTCTTTCTTAAGACGTGAGCAGGGCACCCCAAAATCCTATAATGGCGCAAACTAGGTGTGCGACCATTCCATAGTTCAACGGGTGTCTTAGGGACTGCTTTAGATGGAACAACATTTAAAATGTCGTTTGCCATTTGAATAGCATATCCCCAGAAGGACGTAGACAGAGTTGAATAACTCAGCATAGACCTAACCATTTCTAAGAGAGTGCGATTTCTTCTTTCTGCAACTCCATTTTGCTGTGGAGTGCTTGGGGCAGTATATTGGGATTCAATTCCAAGTTCAATTAAATGATCTTTGAACTGCATATCCATATATTCTCCACCCCTATCAGTTCGCAAGATCTTTAATGTTTTAGCTAATTGGTTTTGAGCCAAAGCATGAAATTCCTGAAACTTTTCAAACGTTTCAGATTTCTTTTGCATTAGGTAAAGAAAACTATATCTAGAGAAATCGTCAATGAAAGTGACGAAATACTCATAACCTCCTCTGGCTTTTACATTCAGCGGTCCGCAAACATCTGAATGTACTAACCCTAGGGGTTCATTGGCACGCTCTCCCTTTGCAGAGAAAGAACGTTTGGTCATTTTTCCTTCTAGGCAAGACTTGCAGACTGGCAGTTCTCCTAAGACGACATTTTTCAATGGACCGTCTTTGGTTAGCCTATTGAGTCTATCAAAACCTATATGACCTAAACGTAAATGCCATAGATAAGTTTGATCATCATTATCAATCTCTTTTCTCTTAAGGCTTCTAGGTTTAGCTACATTGAAAAATTCAGTATTTAGTGAGATTTGAGTATCAGGTCTTAAAACATAAAGCCCTCGTTCCATGTTAGCAACACATATATGAAATCCATTACGAGAAATTGAACAATTTGAACTCGAAAAATTCAATATATAAAATTTTGTCTGTAAACATGAAACGCTAATCAAGTTTCTACTAAAATTAGGAATATATAAAACATTCTCTAAAAGTAAAAATGTCTTAGAATTAAACTTGATTCGGGCTGTTCCTCTTGCTTTAACTGATACCAACTCGCCATTTCCAACTTTAAGCTTTAACTCATCTGGGTGAAGATTCTCCCAAGTTTCAAGTAGCTGCAATGAAGAACATACATGGTTAGTAGATCCAGAATCAACAATCCAGGAGGATTTGTCGTTCTGTAAAACACATGATTCAAAGACAAAAGCATCACCTTCGTTTGAATTGTCTAGAAGCCTGGGACATTGTTCTTCTTTATGTCCCTTTCCATTACAATTCGCACATAGAACATGATGTTCGATAATTGTACTTGAAGAAGCAGCTTTGTTAGAGCCCTCATACTTAATCTTCTTCCTCTGATTAAAGCTTGCAATGCTAGGAGGTCTCATTGCAATCAGATTCCGCTCATGGGCCCTTAACTCAGACTTGAGTTTGTCCATGTCGGAGGAGTTAGGATTGTTCAATAAATAATATAGAACAAAACTGTTATACTCCTGAGGAAGACTATAAAGTATGAGTTTTACCCATTGTTCCTTTGATAAATCAATTCCTAGTAGATTTGCCTTTTGGAATTTCAGATTCATCAACAATAGGTGCGAGTTAATGCAACTACCAGGATGCATCTTCACACTATTGAGTTCTTTTGCAAAGATACTAACTAGGAGTGGATCAGGATGAGGGTTATTCATATTGGCACTACAACATATCAATAAACAGAAGTAAGGTTTTGGTTCTATAAATTCATACACAGGTTCAGAAAACAAATAATCACTTATGTTATAAAAATACTAAATCTAACATAGTTTATTTTCCAAGGTTTCCAACGAACTGATACAGTGTCCCGTTTAGGCGAGAGTCAAAGCATCATCCATTGAATAGAGTTGTCAATTCATCTAAAATGTCAAACATTCTAGCAACCTTTTATTCGATCAAGATTGGAATTCAGCGTTGTCCCGTTTAGGCGAGAGTCAAGGCAATTCTATCTTATGAGCTTCTACCATTGTTTCGCATTCTTGTAAGTCTTATATAGTCGCCACCATTAGGGTGGTCATGAACCATATAAATAAACCTATAAGAATACTTATCTTTCGAGATTAAACGGCGCTAACTTGCTAATGAACGTTCCTCCATTAGGGAGGATTACTCACTAAAACAATAGCTATGTAAAACCAACAATGGAGATCGAATTTCTCTTGATTAAAGCTCATTATTTAAACATGTATTTTGTTTAATCATTTATATTCCATATCTCAATAATGAAATATTACAAATTAAAGTAAGAACTTGAATTAAATTTCAAAAATGGAATAATTTTGAAAAATATCTTATTTAAGTTGTTTAGAAAAATCTAAATACCCAACTTAAAAATATTCTTCAACCAATGACTTAATTAAATATTACCAATTAAGTAGTAACCACTTAATTTAGAAGATATTCCATTTTAAGTTCCCATATTTAGAAAATATCAACTTAAAAAATATCTAAAGAATCTTAATAACCAATTCCCGAAATTCCTCAACTTAATTTATAATAGGAAATTCAAAAATATTCAAATCTAAGTTGATTTGATAGATTTAACTAAATCTCAACTTAAATAGGAATACTTAATGAAATTATAAAATTAAGATTCAGAAAGAATTTATATGGTTATAATTCCATATTTAATTAAAAACAAGAAAAATACATATAGCTTTCCAGAATATAACTATTCAAACTATGTTTTTCTTAAATTAATTTCAAGGAAGAATGAAATTAATTATGTTGCTAATCAATTTTTTATTAGGTCAAACTAATATAATTAACCTAGCACAGTTATCCAAATCAGGCAAATGGGCCTTCACAATTGGGGTTGTTCATGTGAGGGGGGGCTGGGTCCAGTAAGTCGTACCCACTTCTAAGGCTCCCAACTCTCAAACAAGGCCCAAAAGAGAGGAATTTAACCTTAAAATGAATAACCGTTATTAATTGAATAGGCTCAGTACTAAATGAGCCTAAATAAAATCTATCAGTTATGATATTTTATTTAGCAACAACAACCTATATGTATCTATAATTGAAATTAAACATATAGGCTCACACAGGCATACACATTTGGATGGATCCTATCATGTTGCTAGGTCATACACAGATGAAAGAAGTTTGTAAAAATTACCTGTTACAAATTATTTACTTGATCTATCATCAATTGAACCTTTGGTTAAAATTAGATCATGGGATCTATCATCAAGTTAACCAAGGCAATTTAGATCAAGCAATAATAGGTTTTAGAAAACTTACAAACAATCTAAAACACATAATCCTGCAACAAGGTTAGATTTGGATAGTTGGATGTAGGATTTATTTAATTTTAAACATTTATTTCGAAAATAAAATTAAAATTAAACCTACCATTTTGAAAAAAAATTAGGTTTCGGGTAACCTAAATGTCATTTCAAAATTAAATTGCTAACTTTCCTTTTAAATTTTATGTTATTTAATAAATTAAATAATAAAATAGAAAATGGTGAATACATACCCTTTTCTTATTTTACAATTTCATTTAATTAAAAAATAACAAAATTTAAAAGTTAACAAAAATACCTTATTTCCTCTTTTAAAATTATCATGATTATCTTGATCTTATTTTAATTAAGGTCAAGTTACCAAAAAAAATTAATATCTGACCTTAAGAAAATAAAATAATCAAATTTTAAAGGAAATAAGAAAAGAGGTAAGCAAAACTTGATTTTTCCTATTTTCAAAATCAAATTACACTAATATCTAAAATTAATTTTAAAAATTAAAATTAATTTATTTCTGATAATTAGATTTGAAATTTGAAAAACAAAAATCAACATACAAAATTACACAAAAAATCGGAATTTAATTCCATGAAATAGCATGAAAAATCGAAAAAACTGAAAAATTGGATGAACTGTACGGATGGCATGCCATGCATGCCCATCCGCGCGCGTATCCTGGGTGATTGGCCGAGAAATCACGGCGCAGGAAGGCTGCAAGCAGCCATTCCGCGCGCGTGATGAGGTTGCTCGTCACCCCGATTTTTCCAATTTTCAAAAATTCATAACTAATTCAAATTAAATCGAAATCGAGTTCTGTAAAAAAGTAAATTGCATAGAATTTTCCAAACTATCCAACAAAAATAATTACAGAATAAGAACAGTAACCATTTTTCCCAGAATTCACAAACAACAATCAAACATCAATATGACACTCAAAGCAACATGATACCATCCAAAAAACAAGCAAATCGTTTTAAGTCCAAATTTCTTGCAAGCAAATCAATTACCATGGCTCTGGTGCCAGTTGTTGGAAGTTATTTTACCAGGATCTTAGATCTACTCACAAGTATGTTGATTTAACAACCTAAATATGAACTTCTAAAACGATAGGAAATTAAACACATAAGAGTATCAGAAATCTTACAGTGATTGCAGCGGAATATATGTCTCCTCCCACTCGGATCTCTAACCCTTGATTCCTTTTGGTAGCAGAGTATAATCAAGATCTGAGCCCGATAGTCCTTCTTTGTTGTTTCTGAATTCTACACAGCCTTCCTCACTATGATTGAGGTATTACTTGATGTGTGTGGGCACTACTCTAGCACTTATACATTTCGAAACAGTGAAGGAAGAGAGAGAGAGAGAGGGTGGCGGCTCAGAGAGAATTTTCTGAGAGAAAATTCTTTCAGAATAATATTGTGAAAAGGTTGTACAGTTGTATGTAACTCTGAAGCCTTTGCCTTCTATTTATAGAAGACCACCAAGGGCTATAATTGACATTTGGAATTGAAAAAATCAAAGAGAAAAGGAAGCTAAGTGGCCGGCCTAGGCATTGTGGAAACAAGGCTTGCCACTTTTCCAACTTTCCTTTTCCTACACTGATAGTTTCCTGTTTTGTCAAAAACTGCCAATTTCATTGTTCAACCACATAAATGACAAATCTAATTATTTAATAATTAAAATTAATTATCAAATAATATATTATAATTTATTTTATTAGTAATGAAACTAATTAAAGTTTCCGAATTAATAAATATGCCCTTCAAAATCTCTATTTACTGTTTTGCCCTTAAGAAGTGATAAATTCTCAAATAGACAAGTCTATCTTAAGAATTTTTAATTAATTAATTAAAATCAATTAAATGAGTCTTACAAGTAATATCATCTCAACTAGTGAGGGGACCATGGGTCTATATATCCGAGCTTCCAATAAGCAGATCTAGAATTTACCACTTAAATTCACTAACTTATTAATTCTTCGTTGATCCACACATAGAACTCAGAATTGCACTCTCAGTATATAGAATGCTATATATGTTCCACCATATAGACACATTATTAGTTATCCATTGTTATAATCCTAATGTGATCAATGATCCTCTATATGGATGATTTACACTGTAAAGGGACTAAATTACCGTAAAACCCTACAATGTATTTTATCCTTAAAACACTTAACCCTGTATAAATGATATTTCAACTAAGTGAAATGAGTACTCAATCATTTATCTCGTTTGGTTAAGCTCGAAGGAAATCACCCTTTGCTTACTATTCGCCAGATAGAAGCTATAGATTCCATATTTATGTTAGCGCTCCCACTCAATCGCACTACCGTGTTCCCAAAGTGTATGTATTGCCCAGACTAAAGATTAGGCTTAACTAACAAATCAATGAACACGAATAATACTCTTGAAATTGAGCCTAACCATATCAGGATTTCGATCATGTGATCTAGGATCAACTTATGATATTGAATTGAATAGATATTTACGGTAAGTTTCAAAATCTAATTCAAAGTTCAATATCGGTCCATTCCAATGCATACTCCATGCATCCAACCTGAGCTTTACTTGAACCTATGTTCTGGGAAGAACATAACATTTCTCCAAATGTAAGTAAACTCTGTTGTAGATTGTCATATCAGTGAAACCCAGTGTTCTGATAAATCTAGGAATTCTTTATTCACATAGTCATGTTTATTTTCCACTGTGTTGACAACACAATAAACATGATCAAGTATGTGAAAAGGGGTTTGGATGAATTTATAAATCAAATAGACAAGCAATTGATTAAGTGAACCAAAACATACACAAGTGAATGAAAAATTACTTCTGTTACTTTATTGATATTGAATAATCTGGATTACATTGAAACAGAGTTTTATTTAGGGCATAAAACCCAACAGAGAATCCATTAGGGATTTATCTCATTAGATAAACAAACCAAGTTAGACCAACAATGAAGATTCGAAATTAAACTACAACTTAATAACAGAAAATAACATGGTTCAATATAAATTCATTCACAATTCAGAAATTATTAAACATATAGCAAGTAGGAATGACCAGTGAAAATACTAAAACATAGAATCCTAAATAATTTCAAAGGTTTCTAACAAACTGATACAGTGTCCCGGTAGGCGAGAGTCAAAGTATCATTCATTGAATAGAGTTGTCAGCTCATCTAAAATGCAAACCATTCTAGCAACCTTTTATTCAATCAAAATAAGAATCCACCGTTGTCCCGGTAGGCGAGAGTCAAGGTTATTCTCATTTTATGAGCTTCCACCCTTGTTTCATGTTTTATAAGTTTATCTCTAAGTAGTCACCGTAGGGGAGAGTCTAATAGAGACGAAAATTTACAAAACACTTATCAAATGAGATCTTACGGTGTTAAATGCGTTCAACGAATAACCATCCATAAGGGAGACGAAGTCTAGCGTCTCGAGGTTATATTGAAAACATTTAACTATTGTAAGACCAACAATGGAGATCGAATGTCCTAATAATAATAAAGCTCATTATTTAAAGAGAGTTGTATTTTCTTTGATACTTATTTTAATCTATTTATTTTGAATATATATTTATTTAATTAAAATTTCCAATTTAGAATGAAAATTCTAAATATAAATTTTAATTTAATATTTATAAATTTTACTTAGATGGATATGAAAATAACATGAATTTCTTCCATCTTAGTAATAATTTCCAATAAATATTTAGAAAAATATTCAATTTAAGTTGTTACAAAATTAATTTAAATTAATTTACAACTCAAATTTAATTTTCTATAAATATATATTGCATTTCGAAAAATTAAAGTATTTAAGAATACAATTTTCGAAAATGCATGTTAAAATAAAAAATAAATTCTGGAAAAATTATTCTAATTTAATGTTGGCCCAAAATTAATTAATAAAATTAATTTACAACAAAAAATATAACTTTCCTATTTAATTTAATATATAAGAAAAATTTCAAATATTTAAGTATGATGATGAAAATCAACTTAAATATTAATTTTCTATTTAATTAAATACACTAGAAAAATACTTCAAGTAAAAAACAGATAATATCTATCTAGATTTTCATTGACTAATTAATTCATTTTTTAATTAAATATATTTTACTTCATTTATTTTAATTAGTCATTAAATGAAAAAATCATTGATTTAAGTTGGTTCAAAATTAAAATAAATAATTTACAACTTTAATCTATTTTTCAAATAAAATTCGAAATTCCAGCATTTAAGAAATGCAATTTCGAAATTTGATTAATAAAATAAAGAAAAAATATATTTTAAAAATTATTTAAATTTAGTTGAAAAAAAAAAATTAAACTAAAAATAATTTTCTATTTAATTAAGTGTCATGAAAAAGAAATATTTAAGTATCATGATGAAAATCAACTTAGATATTTAATTTTCAAATTAATTAAATGTATTAAATTCAAGAAATAAATAATTAAGTGTAGAGAAGGCTTAATTATTAATCTCTAGTTTACTACTAGGAAAAATATACTTAAAATAAATTGTACCAAAATTAATTATTTAACTAATTAATTTCACAATTTAAAATATTTTCCTATTTAATATTAGAAATAATAAATAGTCTGGAAATAACTATCTAGAAAATATCTTATTTGACTAAGTATCTTTTCCACAAAATTTGAAAAAAAAATATCTAATTTAAGTTGTATTAGAAAAAATCTAGAACTTAAATATTTTCAAATTTAAATTTAATTAAATATAAAAAATTAAGTTGTAACCACTTAATTTAAAAATATTTCATTTTAAGTTAATATTCGAAAAAATATTAACTTAAAAAATATCTAAAATATTCCATTTTAAGTTAATATTTGAAAAGATATTAACTTAAAAAATATCTAAAGAATCTTAATAACCAATGCCTAAAATTCCTCAACTTAATTTTGAAATTTTAAATCCAAAAGATATTCAAATTTAAGTTGGTTAGTTGTAGATAACTAAATATAAACTTAAATAGGAATGTTTAATGAAAAATTTAAATTAAGCTTCAGAAAGAATCTAGATGGTGATAATTCTATATTTAATTAAATACAAGAAAATACATATAGTTTAGCTTAGAATATAAAATTTTTTAAACTATGATTTTCTTAAATTAATTTCAAAATAAATGAAATTAATTATGTTGCTATTCAATTTTATTAGGTTAAACTAGTTTAATTAACCTCGTACAGTTATTCAAATAAGGCAAATGGGCCTTCACAATTGGGGTGGTTCATGGGAGGGGGTGCTGGGTTCAGTATGTCGTACCCACTACTATGGCTCCCAACTCTCACACAAGGCCCAAAAGAGAGGAATTTAACCTTAAAATGAACAACTGTTATTAATTGAATAGACCCAAAAACTAAATGTGTAACACCCTAACTAACATAGGCGTATTACGTGATTTTTAAACATGCTGTGCAGCTCGTTGCTAATCAACGAGGTTTATGGAAAAACGTGATTAATTAAAATTTTGCTTTTTTAATTAAATTTATAAAACAACATTACAAAAGACTCGGGATCCCGATTATAAAATCATTTACAAAAAGATTTAACTGTTTAACTGATAGATAAAATAAATGTCGTCTAACGACCAGTTACAAAATCAGCCTCGCTGTCCCGATGATCGTACGCTCCAGGCCTAACCGCCCCGACATGTACAACCTTCATAAGCTCGCTCACGGTCCATCAGCTCTAGCCTTGCCTTTACCTACACATCAACGTAGAACTGTGAGTCGACAGACTCAGTAAGAAAAGCATAATAATACTCATACATAATTCTAACTGCCGTGTCCAACACGATACTGAGTCCCGCTACTGCCATGTCCAACATGGTACTGAGCCACTACTGCCATGTCCAACATGGTGCGAGTTACGAACGTTCATAGGGACGGTACTATTGACACGTAACAACCTGATCGGTCGAACCGGTCATACTCCATTCTTGGTCATACTCCGGCTGTACCGACGTGTTACTATATCCTCTGATCGGTCGAGCCGGTCATACTCGAGTCTTGGTCATACTCCGGCTGTCTACCGACGGGATACGTCAATAGCACGGAACCACCAACCAAGTGTCGGCTGATCGGTCAAGCCGGTCATACTCATTCTTGGTCATACTCCGGCTGTACCGACGTGACAGGGTTGGATGGTTCGAAGCCAACATACAACTAATGTAATCTAACAGGCTTCCTACATGCTCGCTAAACATGTAATCTACATATGCATCTTGTTATACTAATCTTACCCGGATTCCGAATTCGGGTGTCTTAGGTCAACCTGACTGGAACTGAAGCTGAGCGGCGGATTACTGGCTCCTAAACCATAAAAATCACAACGCTATAAGTGACACGCTAAATCACTTTCCGGGGACTTCAACTAGGAACTAAAAGTTTCCCTATCGATAAAAAACATGGCAATACCCCTAAAAACATAAAAACGAGGAAAAACACGGGTTCTGAAAAATCCCCAACCGGTAGACCGGTTGCTTAAGCCGGAATTCCGGTTAAGGAAATTCGGGACCCTCATCCGAATTCGGATGCACAACCGAATTCGGTTCCTCGCGAGCGACAACACTCAAATTTTCATATCTTGCTCAAATCAACCCCAAATCACCTCAAACTTTCCAGACCTGTTCTATACCTTCCCTAGAACATATCCAAGGCATCAAAACAACCCAGAAACCTCAAACACGAAAAATGCCATTGGAGCTCAAGCTTTGAGTTCTAAACTCAAACTTGAGCAAAACCAACTAATCAGCAATCAAACCAACTTAATTCCACATAATCAAGCTCAGAATAACCTCTGGAAACTCAAGCAAACATCCTCAACATCAGAGCAACAAAATATAACCTTTTCTCTCAAAAATCACATATTTTTACATAGAAAACTTAAAGCTTTGCATAACCTATCTAACATGCTTCAACACAGCTCATTTTAACTTCAATTAACATGCTTTAAACCACATAAATTAACACAAAATCACAGCAGCAACAACAACTAAAAATCATGCAAGAATCATCATATTTTCATCAAAATTTCAATCAAATTCAAGAGAAAACAAAAGGAGCTAACCTAGCTTGAAGAATGCTTAGCTTTGGATGAGAATCCACTAGAAAATCAAAGCAAAATCCACCCCTTTGCACCCACATGCACAACCGAAAATAGAGAGGAAAGAAAGAGAGAGTTTTTTCTAATTTTTCTATTTTATTTTCTAAGTGTTGAAATGAGAAGAAAAAGAGTAAATGCCACATATACCATATTATTTCAGCCATCAAATAAACATTTAAACATTTATTTTTCAATTTAATAAAATCACAAAAGACAAAAAGTCATTGGGGCAAAAAGACCATTTTGCCCCTCCATAATAAATTCTCATAAAAAACACTAAAGGGGGTATTTTTGGGACATTCTTAATTCCCGGCCATTCCCGACATTCCCAATGTCTAAAACCCGTCCCCAAACTGTTAACATACTAAGTTGTGATTTCTACTGAGCCAAACGCCGAGTTCCAAAATACCGGGCACCGGAATTACAAAATATGAAAGCTACTAAATACATAACATGCATTTCTGAATTCCATAAATAACAGTATAATAAATTATTTAAGTAGCTATAAATAATTTTCATAAATAATCATGAACAACTGCTAATTTCCAAATTAACTAAGCGGGCTTTACAACTATCCCCCCCTTAAAAGGATTTCGTCCTCGAAATCTAACCTGAATAACTCTGGATATTGAGCTCTTATATCTGAGTCTAGCTCCCAGGTGGCTTCCTCCACCTTGTTGTTTCTCCAGAGAACCTTGACCAATGCTATGGTCTTATTCCGAAGGACTTTATCCTTTTGATCCAGGATCTGCACTGGCTGTTCCTCATAAGTCATGTCTGGCTGTAGCTCAAGACTCTCATAACTGAGTATATGAGAGGGATCTGAAACGTATTTTCTCAACATCGAGACATGGAATACGTTGTGAACTGCTGATAAGACTGGAGGCAATGCTAACCGATATGCCACTTGACCTATCTTCTCGAGAATCTCGAAAGGTCCTGTAAATCTAGGGCATAACTTGCCTCTTTTCCCGAAACGTTTAATCCACTTCATCAGAGATACCCGCAAAAACACATGGTCCCCTACTTGGAACTCAACATCTCGGCGTTTCGGATCTGCGTAACTCTTCTGTCTGCTCTGTGAGGCAAGCATTCTAGCTTTTATCTTCTCTATAGCCTCATTGGTCCGTTGCACTGACTCTGGACTTAGATATTTTCTCTCCCCTGTCTCATCCCAGTGGATAGGGGATCTACATTTCCTACCGTATAGCAGTTCATAGGGAGCCATCCCTATCGTACTCTGATAACTGTTGTTGTAAGAAAATTCTATCAACGGTAGATACTTATTCCATGAGCCTTCAAAGTCCATAACACAGGCTCTCAACATGTCCTCCAATATCTGAATTGTCCTTTCGGACTGACCATCTGTCTGAGGATGGAATGCTGTACTGAATTTCAGCTTTGTACCCATTGCCCGTTGCAAACTTTGCCAAAATTTGGAGGTAAATTTCGGATCCCTGTCCGAAACTATAGACTTCGGTACTCCGTGAAGTCTCACTATCTCTCTGACATATAACTCTGCCAACTGATCCACTGCAAATGTTGTTCTAACTGGCAGAAAATGAGCAGATTTCGTAAATCGATCCACCACTACCCAGATGGAATCAAATAAACCCGTGGTCCTAGGTAACCCGACCACAAAATCCATCGTAATATCCTCCCATTTCCATTCTGGTAGGGTTAGAGGCTGCAACAACCCTGCTGGTCTCTGATGTTCAGCCTTAATCTGCTGACAAGTGAGGCATCTCGATACGAATTCTACCAAATTCTTCTTCATACCGCTCCACCAGAAGTACGGTTTCAAATCTTGGTACATCTTAGTGGTGCCGGGATGCAAAGAATATGGGGTAGAATGAGCCTCCTCAAAGATCTCATTTCTAAGTTCCACACCATTTGGAACACAAACCCTGGCTTTATACAAAAGCATCCCACTGTCTGACACTGAAAAGTCCTTGGCTTGACCAGCCAATACCTCATCTCGGACCTTTACTAACTCTGGATCTGTCATCTGAGCGACTTTTATTCTTTCTAACAGATCAGATTGCAGCGTTAAGTTGTGTAGCTGACCTACCACAAACTCAATGCTGGATCTAACCATATCATCTGCTAGCTGAGGTGAGATCTGAACCATACTAGCTATTTGCCCGGGACCCTTTCTGCTCAGGGCATCGACCACTACATTGGCTTTTCCGGGATGATAGAGGATCTCACAATCGTAATCCTTCACTAATTCCAACCAACGCCTTTGTCTCATGTTCAAATCTTTCTGAGTAAAGAAATACTTGAGACTTTTATGGTCGGTATAGATCTCACACTTCTCCCCATAAAGGTAATGCCGCCAAATCTTCAGTGCAAAAACCACCGCGGCCAATTCTAAATCATGAGTCGGGTATCGCTGTTCATAATCCTTTAACTGACGGGAGGCATAAGCGATAACCCGGTCGGCTTGCATCAACACACACCCCAAACCCTGTTTGGATGCGTCACAGTAAACCACGAACTTCTCTTTATCCGAGGGCAAAGCTAGCACTGGAGCAGTAATCAACCTCTGCTTTAGCTCTTGAAAGCTAGCTTCGCACTTATCTGACCAAATAAATCTCTGATTCTTCTTTGTAAGTTCGGTTAGGGGCATTGAAATTTTGGAGAACCCTTCCACGAACCTACGGTAATACCCAGCTAAACCCAAGAAGCTTCTGATCTCTGTCACTGTCTTCGGTCTCGGCCAATCCCTGACGGATTCAATCTTCCCGGGATCCACCTTGATCCCATCTTTACTCACAATGTGCCCTAGGAAGGACACCTGAGATAGCCAAAACTCACATTCCTTGAACTTGGCATAAAGCTTATGTTCTCGAAGCCGTTGCAGTACCATCTGAAGATGTAACTCATGCTCCTCTTCTGATTGAGAGTACACGAGGATGTCGTCGATAAACACAATCACACAGATATCGAGAAAATCCTTGAATACTCTATTCATCAGGTCCATGAATGCTGCAGGAGCATTGGTTAGTCCGAATGACATAACCAGAAACTCGTAGTGTCCATACCTAGTGCGGAAGCCGTCTTCGGAATGTCCTCCTCTCGGATTCTCAACTGATGATAACCCGAACGGAGATCAATCTTAGAAAAGACCGTCTTCCCCTGAAGCTGATCGAACAAGTCATCGATCCTAGGTAATGGATATTTATTCTTCACCGTCAGCTTGTTCAGTTCCCTGTAGTCGATGCACATCCTCATAGATCCATCCTTCTTCTTGACGGACAAAACCGGGGCTCCCCAGGGTGACACACTGGGCCGAATGAACCCTATGTCAAGCAACCCTTGGAGCTGAATCTTTAATTCCTTAAGTTCAGCTGGAGCCATTCTATACGGGGCTTTGGAAACCGGTTCCACCCCTGGTGCCAAGTCAATCACAAAATCAATCTCCCGCTGAGGTGGTAACCCTGGAAGTTCTTCGGGAAAAACGTCCAAAAATTCCCGAACCACTCTGATGTCCTCTGGCCGAATGGTATCTGGCCGAGTGGTGCCCACCACCACGGCCAGAAACCCTAAGCAACCGCCGTGCAACAATTCTCTCGCTGACATAGCCGAGATCACTGGGATCCGAGATCCCTGAAGCGAACCAACAAATACAAACGGTTCTTCACTTTCCGGTTGGAAGACCACCATCTTCCTTTTACAGTCAATGCTCGCCGAATAATTAGA
The DNA here is from genome assembly GCF_029168945.1 of Cannabis sativa. Lineage (NCBI taxonomy): Eukaryota > Viridiplantae > Streptophyta > Magnoliopsida > Rosales > Cannabaceae > Cannabis > Cannabis sativa. The sequence continues at coordinate 49,013,609 of NC_083607.1, read as the reverse complement.
TAGGAAATCCATTCCTAAAATAATATCGAATTCGACTAAACTCATCTCTAACAGATCAGCGCTTAACTCTCTACCATCTATCCTGATCGGCATAGATCTAATCCACCTATTGGAGATAACCAATTCTCCGCCAGGTAACAGGGTTCCAAACCCTGATTCATATCTATCATAGGGTCTACCCAATTTACTAGAGATTCTAGCAGCCACACAAAAACAACCTTGACCCAAGCACTCACCCGGAGAATGCCTCTTACTAATAAGACACTCCAGTAGGAATAACGGGTCTTAACACTACCCTGACGATCGTCTTGATCTGGTTCCCTCGGAACCTCTTATTCTGCCTCGAGCCACCGGATGCAGTGGATGATTCCTCCTCCAGTCCATGGCCGAACCACTACCTCCCCTGCTGAAACCTGACGCAGAAGGGGTAAGAGCCCCGCCACATTCCGGAGTCCTAACTGATTCCACATACATCTAGCTGCGCCCTCAGCTCACCATGCTTTCTTCGCCATCTCAGCTTAGATGGTCTTATCGTCGGTAGTGATCATAAGGTCATACTTGATCTTCACATTAAGTCCATCGAGATATTTTCTTTCTTACTGAAATCGGTTGGCAAAAATCCTGAGGCCAACCTCGCCAACCAGCTGAACTGAGTAATATATTCCGTCATGCTCATATTCTCTCGCTGGGTCAGGTGGGCGAACTCTTTCCTCATGGCGCTTCTGACCGCCTCGTTATAACATTTAACGCTGAAGAGTTCCTAAAACCTTTCCCAGGTCATAGAGATGACGTCATGGATCTGAGACACCATGTCCCACCAGACCAGAGCGTCTTCTTAAAACTGAAAAGTGGCACTCACCACTTTGTCGTTCCCGGTGACACCCATAAAATTCAGAATCTTGGTGATCACCGTCAGCCATTGCTCGACTTTCATCACGTCCGGACCTCCCAGGAAAACCGGAGGTGCCTGCTTCCGGAACCGTTCGTACAAAGGTTCCAATCTATGGGCCGCCACCACTATCTCGGCCTGGGCAGCAGGGGCAGGTGCCACTGGAACTACGAGCACTGGAACTGCAGGAGCACCCTGCTGTCTCAACCTCTCAATCTCGAGATCTTGCTCCTCTATCCGGGCTTGCATTTCCGCAAACCGTAACTTCCCAATTCTGGGCTACCTGATTGACTTGGGCAGCCTGCGGCGAGTTAACATCACTCCAACCGCGAACCCTGCCCCTGGGACCTCTACCTCGGCCCAAAACACTTGAGGGGAACAGAGCTCCTCGACCTTGATCTGACCCGACTGAGATGCCCTGACTCCTAATATTTCGTCTGGCGTCCATCTAGTCTGAACCGCCTCGAAATCCCGAATTGGCACTTCAGGTCACGATCATCGAGAGCTTACTAATGCCGCTTAATTTGGAAATTATAAACGAAACATGCGCCTATTCTACTATCAGGCTACTAACATGCTTCCTAACAGGCTTTTCTTTTTCATAACTGAATAAAATAAACTACTAAAGCAATAAAGGCTTACTGAAGTGTGAAACGAGCTAACTGCTGATGATGATTGTACATGTCGTGACGATCTTCGGAAGACAACCTGGCGGCTCTGATACCAAATTGTAACACCCTAACTAACATAGGCGTATTACGTGATTTTTAAACATGCTGTGCAGCTCGTTGCTAATCAACGAGGTTTATGGAAAAACGTGATTAATTAAAATTTTGCTTTTTTAATTAAATTTATAAAACAACATTACAAAAGACTCGGGATCCCGATTATAAAATCATTTACAAAAAGATTTAACTGTTTAACTGATAGATAAAATAAATGTCGTCTAACGACCAGTTACAAAATCAGCCTCGCTGTCCCGATGATCGTACGCTCCAGGCCTAACCGCCCCGACATGTACAACCTTCATAAGCTCGCTCACGGTCCATCAGCTCTAGCCTTGCCTTTACCTACACATCAACGTAAAACTGTGAGTCGACAGACTCAGTAAGAAAAGCATAATAATACTCATACATAATTCTAACTGCCGTGTCCAACACGATACTGAGTCCCGCTACTGCCATGTCCAACATGGTACTGAGCCACTACTGCCATGTCCAACATGGTACTGAGTTCTGAACGTTCATAGGGACGGTACTATTGACACGTAACAACCTGATCGGTCGAACCGGTCATACTCCAGCCTGTACCGACGTGTTACTATATCCTCCTGATCGGTCGAACCGGTCATACTCCGGGTGCTGGTCATACTCCAGCCTGTACCGACGGGATACGTCAATAGCACGGAACCACCAACCAAGTGTCAGCCTGATCGGTCAAACCGGTCATACTCCATTGGTCATACTCCACTGTACCGACGTGACAGGGTTGGATGGTTCGAAGCCATCATACAACTAATGTAATCTAACAGGCTTCCTACATGCTCGCTAAACATGTAATCTACATATGCATACCGTTATACTAATCTTACTCGGATTCCGAATTCAGTGTGCCAACAACCCGACCGGAATCGAAGCCGAGCGGCGGACATCGGCTCCTAAACCATAAAAATCACAACGCTATAAGTGACACACTAAATCACTTTCCGGGGACTTAAACTAGGAACTAAAAGTTTCCCTATCGATAAAAAACATGGCAATACCCCTAAAAACATAAAAACGAGGAAAAACACGGGTTCTGAAAAATCCCCAACCGGTAGACCGGTTGCCCAACCGGAATTCCGGTTCTGGGAAATTCAGGACCCTCATCCGGAATTCCGGATGCACAACCGAATCGGTTCCTCGCGAGCAAGAACACTCAAATTTTCATATCTTGCTCAAATCAACCCCAAATCACCTCAAACTTTCCAGACCTGTTCTATACCTTCCCTAGAACATATCCAAGGCATCAAAACAACCCAGAAACCTAATCAGCAATCAAACCAACTTAATTCCACATAATCAAGCTCAGAATAACCTCTGGAAACTCAAGCAAACATCCTCAACATCACAGCAACAAAATATAACCTTTTCTCTCAAAAATCACATATTTTTACATAGAAAACTTAAAGCTTTGCATAACCTATCTAACATGCTTCAACACAGCTCATTTTAACTTCAATTAACATGCTTTAAACCACATAAATTAACACAAAATCACAGCAGCAACATCAACTATAAATCATGCAAGAATCATCATATTTTCATTAAAATTTCAATTAAATTCAAGAGAAAACAAAAGGAGCTAACCTAGCTTGAAGAATGCTTAGCTTTGGATGAGAATCCACTAGAAAATCAAAGCAAAATCCACCCCTTTGCACCCACATGCACAGCCGAAAATAGAGAGGAAAGAAAGAGAGAGTTTTTTCTAATTTTTCTATTTTATTTTCTAAGTGTTGAAATGAGAAGAAAAAGAGTAAATGTCACATATACCATATTATTTCAGCCATCAAATAAACATTTAAACATTTATTTTTCAATTTAATAAAATCACAAAAGACAAAAAGTCATTGGGGCAAAAAGACCATTTTGCCCCTCCATAATAAATTCTCATAAAAAACACTAAAGGGGGTATTTTTGGGACATTCTAAATTCCCGGCCATTCCCGACATTCCCAATGTCTAAAACCCGTCCCCAAACTGCTAACATACTAAGTTGTGATTTCTACTGAGCCAAACGCCGAGTTCCAAAATACCGGGCACCGGAATTACAAAATATGAAAGCTACTAAATACATAACATGCATTTCTGAATTCCATAAATAACAGTATAATAAATTATTTAAGTAGCTATAAATAATTTTCATAAATAATCATGAACAACTGCTAATTTCCAAATTAACTAAGCGGGCTTTACAAAATGGGCCTAAATAAAATCTATCAAGAACTATGATATTTTATTTAGCAACAACAACCTATATGCATCTATAATAAAATTAAACACATAGGCTCACACAGGCACACAATTTGGATGGATCCTATCATGTTGCTAGGTCATACACAGATGAAAGAAGATTGTAAATATAGCTGTTACAAATTATTTACTTGGCCAAGGGAGCCATGAGTTAAAATCAGATCATTGGATCTGTCAACAATTTAACCATGACTATTTGCAATCAAGCTATAATAGGTTTTAAAAACTTACAAACAAGCTAAAACATATACTCCTGCAACAAGGTTAGCTGGATAGTTGGATGTAGGATTTATTTAATTTTAAATAAATAAATTTCGAAAAATAATTAAATAAATAAAAAAAATTTATTTTCGAAAAAATTATAAAATAAAATAAAATTTAAATATTTCGAAATTAATAAAATAATATTTAAAATTAAACCTATAATTTTTGAAAAATTAGGTTTCAACCAACTTAAATATCATTTCAAAATTTGCTAACTACTTTTTAAAAAATTTAATGTTATTTTATAAATAAAAATTAAAAAAGATAAATAAATATCTTTTTATATTTTAAATTTAATTTAAATAAATAAAATAACAAAATTTAAAAGTTCGCAAAATATCTTACATCTATTTAAAATTACATGATTATAGTTATCTTATTTTAAATTTAAATAAGGTCAAATATTTTTTTTAAAAAATTAATTTAAAAAATCTAATATCTAACCTTAAATTTAAAAATAAGATAAGATATAATCAAATTTAAAAATAAGATAGATAATTAAGCAAAAAAGATAGATATTTACTATTTTTCAAATTTAAATTACACTAATATCATGAATTAAATTTAAAAAGTGTTAATTAATTTAATTATGATAATTAGAATTGAATTAGGAATAGTAAATGTATAAATACAGAACTACACAAAAAATCAGAAGTTAAATCCATGAAAAAGCATGAAAAATCGAAGAAAAACGAAAAAAATGCGAGCTGTACGGACAGTATGCTGAGCATGTCCGCGCGTGCATGGGGGGGTGTTTGGGCGTGAAAACTCGGCGCAGGGGGAGGTTGCATGATTTCCGCGCGCACACGAGGTGCAGCGACACCACCCCGATATTTTTGAAACTTCAAAAAATCATAACTAATTCAAATTAAATCGATATTGAGTTCTGTAAAAAAGTAACTCGCTTAATTTTTTCCATACTATCCAATAAAAATAATTCCAGAAACAAATATTCAATTATTTTTCACGAAAATTTACAAACATCAATCAATCATCAAATAACACTCAATACAACATGATACCATCCAAAACATCAAACAATCGTTTTAAAGTCCAAATTTCTTGCAAGAAAATCAATTACCATGGCTCTGATACAAGTTGTTGGAAATTATTTTACCAGGATCTTAGATCTACTCACAAGTATGTTGATTAACACCCTAAATATGAACTTTTTAAAACGATGAAATAAACATATAAAGTTTAGTAAACCTTACATTGGGTGCAGCAGAATATAATGACTCCTTCCGTTCAGATATCTAGCCCTTGATTCCTTTCTGTAACAGAGCATTATCAATATCTGAACCTGGATCTCTTTCTCTGATTCTTTAGTGCTGAAACTCCTTCTTGCTGAAAGTCTTTCTTCATGATCTTCCTCACTATGATTGAGGTATCACTTGCTGTGTGTGGGCACTATTCTCACACTAAGAATTTCGAAATTGAAGAGGGAAGGAAGAGAGCAAGGTGGCGGCTAAATATAGGGAGAGAGAGAGGCTGAGTTTTTTCTAAATGAAAAGTAAGAAGAAAAGTGTAATTTTCCTCAAGCCTTCACTATCTATTTATAGCATTCTACTAGGGTTAGGTTTGAATTATTTGGCATTAAAATAATGAAAATCTCAGAGGGAAAATCCTACAAAAGTGGCCGGCCCTACAATGTGGATTTGGGCCTCACTTTTTGCAATTTTGCAGTTTTATCTTTTCTGCATCTGATTTTCTCAAAAACGCCAATTTTCAAATTGAACCATTTAAATGCCAATTTTAACTATTTAATAACTATAAATAATTATTAAATAATATTGTCATTTATCATATTTATTAATTGAACCATACAAAGTATCATAATTAACAAATATGCCCCTAAAACTCTTTCTTTACAATTTCGCCCTTACTTAGTGAAAAATTCACAAGTAGACATAGTCTAAATTGAGAATTATAATTGATTAATCAAAACCAATTACATGAGTCTTACAAGCAATATTATCTCAACTAGTGCGGGGACCATGGGTCTATATAATCAAGCTTCCAGTAAGCAGATCAAGAATTTATTAACCTAAATTCACTGACTTATTAATTCTTCGTTGAATCCATGCATAGAACTTAGAATTGCACTCCCAGTATATAGAATGCTCTATATGTTCCACCATATAGACACATCATAAGTTATCCATTGTTATAATCCTAATTTGATCAATGATCCTCTATATGAATGATCTATACTGTAAAGGGATTAGATTACCGTAACACCCTACTATGTATTTTATCCTTAAAATACTTAACCCCTTATAAATGATATTTCTGCTTATGTGAAATGAGATCTCCACCATTTATTTTCGTTTGGTCAAGCTCGAAGGAGATCATCCTTTACTTACTATTCGCCAGATAGAAGCTATAGATTCCATGTTTATGTTAGCGCTCCCATTCAATTGCACTACCGTGTTCCCAAAATGTACGTATCACCCTGACCTAAAAGTAGGCTTAACTAACAAATCAAAGAACACGAATAGCCTCTTGAGATCGAGCCTAATCATAACAGGATTAAGATCATTTAATCTAGGATCAACTAGGCGATATTGACTTGAATAGATATTATGGTAAGTTTAATAAATCTAAGTCAAAGTTCAATATCGGTCCCTTCCGATGCATACTGCATGCATCCAACCTGAGCTTTACTTTAACCAATGCTCTGGAAAGAACATAGCATTTCTCCAAATGCAAGTAAACTCTTGTTGTAGATTATCATATCAGTAAAACCCTGTGTTTGATAAATCTAGGAAACTTTATTCACATAGTCATGTTTACTTTCCAATGTGTTGACAGCACAATAAAGAGGATCAAGTATGGGAAAAGGGTTTCAGATGAATTCATACATTATGCACATATAATCATGAAATAAATCATGTGAACCATGCAACATTAAATGTTATTTCTGATCTATATTAATAAGTAAATCTAATTATATTGAAATGAGTTTTATTTAGGGCATAAAACCCAACACAGAAGTCAGGGTAATTCGTTTGGATCCAGTGATGGTCAGGGAGTTCAGATCCTCCTTAATATTCGTGGCTGAGGTAGAGGTCTTAGAGGCAGGGCACGCGGTCGGGGTGATGCTAACCCGCCATAGGCTGCCCAAGCTACTCAGGCTGCCCAAGAGCGCGAAAACAGGTTTGCAGAAATGCAAGCCAGGATTAATGAACAAGATGAAGAGATCTGGCGTTTGAGACAACAGGGTGCTCCTGCAATCCCTGCTCTAGAAATACCAATAGCTCTTGCCCCTGCTGTGTAGGCAGGACCTATAGTTGCAGTGAACTGAATGGAACCCCTGTATGAAAGGTTCCGCAAGCAGGCACCTCCAGTTTTCCTGGGAGGTCCCGATGTCATGAAAGCTGAGCAGTGGCTAATAGTGATTACCAGAATCTTGAATTTAATGGGCATCACCGGTAATGATAGAGTGGCCTGTGCCACATTCCAATTTCAAGAAGACGCTCTGGTGTGGTGGGACATGGTGTCCTTAACACAGGATGTTACTACAATGACGTGGGAAAAGTTCTAGGAACTATTCAATGCAAAGTATTACAACGAGGTAGTCAGAAGCGCAAAAAGAAAAGAATTCACTCAGCTGACTCAGAAGGAAAACATGAGTGTTATTGAATACACATTTCAGTTTGGCCGTTTGGCAAGATTGGCCTCAGAAATCGGGCCAACTGATTTTAGCAAGAAAGAGAAATACCTGGACGGGTTGAATGCGAAGATCAGACATGTTTTAATGATCACTACTGATGATAACACCACCTATGCTGATATGGTGGGTAAGGCACTACGAGCTGAGGGCGCAGTGGAGTGCACCTTAGAGTTTCGGGGGACTCCGGTTGTTGGTGGGGCTCCTACTCCTCCTACATCAGGCTTTAGTAGGGGAGGTAGTGGCTCGAAAACTGATCTGAAAAGAAAGGCACCAACTGCATCTAGTGGCTCAAGTCAGAAGAAGAGGTTTTGAGGGAACCAGGGTCGAGGCAATTGTCAGGGTAGCTCTGAAACCCGATACACTTACCAAGAGTGTCCCAGCTGTAAGAAGCATCATCTAGGGGACTGTAAAGGGTAGGGGTGCTTTCAGTGTGGTATGTTGGGCATTATAAGAGGGATTGTCCCCAACTCAAGACTGAAGCACAGAAGACTGCCGCGAATCCCGCTCCAGCAAGGGTGTTCGCGATAACTCAGGCTGATGCAGAAGCTAGCCCCTCAGTGGTAACAGGTCAGCTCCCGGTCAACAAATCTTACTTCTCTGTGTTATTTGACTCTGGAGCCAGTCACTCTTATGTGGGAACCATAATTTTTAGTAAATTGGGTAGACCGTACGATATGTATGAATCAGGGTTTTGGAACCCTACTGCCTGGTGGAGAATTAGTTATCTCCAAAAGGTGGATTATGTCTATGCCGATCAGAATTGAGGATATGGAGTTGAGTGCTGACATAATAGAAATGGATTTAGCGAATTTCAAAATTATACTGGGAATAGATTTCTTATCCAAGTACTCAACCAGTATTGATTGTAAGAGGAAGATGGTAATCTTCCAACCAGAAGGAGAAAAACCGTTTGCTTTTGTTGGATCAGTTCAGGGATCTCGGATCCTAGTAATTTCAGTATTAACAGCCAGGGAATTGTTATGAGATGGATGTCTAGGGTTTCTGGTCGTGGTATTGGATACCACTCGGCCTGAGTTTGTTCAGCCAGAGGACATCAAGGTTGTTTGAGAATTCTTAGATGTTTTTCCTAATGAACTTTTGGGTTTACCAGCGCAGAGAAAAATTGATTTTGTCATTGATTTGGCACCTGGAGCAGAACCGTTTTCTAAGGCCCCTTACAGAATGGCTCTAGTAGAACTTTGTTACGAAAATTATGATCACTACGCAAGTATACGCAGTCAAGTAGTAGCTCACGCAAGTGAGGTCGAACCACAAAGAATTGGACTAAGTACTACTAAATTATACTTATGATTCTATCTGGTAAAACAATACTTCTTGCAAATTAAATAAAACAATTCAGAAAATTAAAAGAATAAATGAAGATTAATTAAGATGAGAGATTAGGGAGGTGAATCCTGTTGTTAAGTTACCAATGTTAATACCTAATTGCTATCCTTATTCGATGTGAATGACACATTATGAATTAACCTAACTCTTTTCAGATCTTTTAGGTTCTAAATCTCATGTTCTCTAATTAACTTCTTAATTAAACCAACATGAAATCACCATTAAGCAATAATCTTTTTATCACTAAGGCTATGTAAATACTTTCGTTTCACATCAAAACCTAGACTATCCAATTTTAGCATTCTCAATTCTTACTTTTCAGATTTCGAATTGAGATCATTAAACATGTAAAAGGTGATCAATCTTGCACATGGAATTAAACACAAATATAGATAGTATTCGCAATCAAGATTGAGGAATGGCAATTATTTATTAACTAGGCATAAACTTAAACAACATTCATCATCCTCCCTTAATGGGAAATTTAGCTCATAAAAATAATAAAATCATCCATGATTAAATCTGAAACAACAATAGACATAAAAGAAAGAAATAAGGGTAAAAGAAAGAAACTAGAAGGTGATATCGCTCCGAGTCTTCAAGATAGCTTCCTCTCCACTTTCATCCACTTTTCAGGTCTATTTTCGCTTGGTTTGACCTTCTGAATCGTGTTCCTTATATAGGAATGAAAGGTGTGCCTCCAATTGGAAAAAAAAATCTGAATTAGGTCAAAAACTGCGTTTTCCGTACCTGGTCGCGACCAACTTAAAGGCTGGTCGCGACTACAGGAAAATCTCGAAATACTGAGGTTCTGCCAAAACTCCAAGTCGCGACCATGGTCGCGACCATAGAAAAGGGTCGCGACCAGAGTCCTTGGTAGTCGTGACTACTGACACTCGAAGCACAGATTTTTCTGGTTTTTCACCAATTTGTCCCGTCTTTTCATCAATTGACTGATTTGAACTTTGATACCCCGGGAACCTAAAACAAGGAAAATCAGCATAAAACCGCTCCAAAAGACACCAATAGACGAGAAAATGCTTACTTTTCCGACCCGAAACATAGGCTAAATATAACTTAACAAAATTCCCCCAAACTAGATTCTTACTCGCCCTCGAGTAAGATAAAAAAAACTAACTACGCTATCAGTTAATCACTACACTGCTGACTCATGCTCTGCTGTCTTCCTTGCATAAACTAGAATTTCGATCCTACTAACTCTAACAATTAATTCAGATGCTCAATTCATAACACTATGTACAACCACAAAATTTATTTACACGTGAAACATTGTTATAAAAGTTTTACTCTTACCAACTATTCCACAGCCCGATAACTCATAAGCTTGCATGCTTACCTTTCTCCACTAATGTTGACAATATCTTCTGGAATCATTAGGTCTTTTCGAGGTTTAGGCATTATGGCTCAGATATTCAGAAATCGACAAAAGATAGTTTTGGCTCAAGATATCATAAGCACACAAACAGAACCCAAAAGCTTCTTACTTTTCTTTTTCAAAACCCTGTAGTGTCCCCACATTTACCAAGATTGAGAATAGATATCTTTATTATTTTTCCCCAACATCACTGAAATTTTTTTCTTCAAACACATCTTACTTTTCATTGTGTTTTTTTCTTCTCTTTTTTTTTCACAGTGACATTGAATTGCACATTTTTTCTTTTCTCAATCTTACAAGTTTTTCTCCCTCTAACTGTTTTCTCACACTAAATATTTCTTCTCCCCCAAACTAATTATGTAGCTTAGGATATCATGGGTAAAATGGCGAAGAAAAATTAATAGTATGGTTACAATTTTTCGGGTCAGTGGGTGAAAAACATAACGGGTTTAGGCTTTATAGGGTTAACTGGGGATAAACATTCTTATGGTAGGCTTGAAAGGCTCAAACTATCCAACAAATGCCTAATCATATTCCAATTGAACACTATCAAGAATTTCATCTCAAAAGAATAAACATGCAAGTTCTAAGCTATCCTGTCAATCTTACCACAAACCATAGTAAAAACAATTATAACAATTTTCACAGATTGAGTAGTTTCAATTATACACAGGTTTCTAAGCATCCAAACTAATCCAAAGAGTTAACAGAATCAAGCACACAGTTATTTTACAATTTCAGATCACATTACACTAATCAGCAGTATACAACTATCTTCTAACTTATTGCCATTCCTTAACTAAAACAAAAAAACTAAAACAGAAAATTAAAATGCAGAAAATAAAATTTTTAAATCTCTCCCCCCAAACTAAAGATGACATTGTCCCCAATGTATAAAATGAAATGCAGAGAGAAGAGACTTACCGGAGACCCTCTCAGAAAGGGTTTGACCTCAACACTGCTTCAAATTGGATCAAGTCCACCTCTTGCATCCAATAGGGTCCTTGTACCAAATGAAGAAAATTGACCTCCAATGTTGCTAATTTCATAGTTTTGCATAAGAGTAAGTTCACTTTCAGAATTACCACACATCAATATTTTCCAACGCCGCTGAATCGTTCGACGTCGCTGTTTAGGCTTTGCTTTCTTCTTATCAGCTTTAACAAAAGAACCCTTCACCATCTCAATCTTGCAACAAGTAGGAATGTCGGTTGGGGCAAAAACATTAAAACTGACCTCCTCATCTTGCATTCGCAACTTTAACTCCCCCTTTTGAACATCTATTAATGCTCGCCCCGTGGCTAAGAATGGTCTTCCCAAAATAATGGGAATAGTTGAATCTTCCTCCATATCAAGAATTAGGAAATCAGCAGGGAAGATAAACTTACCAACCTTCACCAGTACATCTTCAATTATCCCACGAGGATGAGTCAAAGAACGATCTGCCAGTTGTAAAGTCACTGTTGTAGCCTTTGCTTTTCCCAATCCTAACCTTTTGAAGACAGACAATGGCATTAGATTAATGCTTGCTCCCAGATCACATAGAGCTTTAGTTTCCACTGAACCCCCTATAGAGCATGGAATATTTAAACTACCCGGATCTTTAAGCTTGGGCGGTAGTTTCTTTTGAAAAATGGCGGTACACTCCTCAGTTAATGCCACTATTTCATAGTCCTCCATTTTTCTCTTCTTAGACAATATCTCCTTCATGAACTTCACATAACGGGGCATTTGTTCCAAGGCTTCAGCAAAAGGAATTTTGATGTGTAGTCTTTTGATGACCTCTAGAAATTTTGTTAAATGCTTGTCTAGATTGGTCTTTCGAAGTCTATGATGATAAGGTATCTTCACATGATGATCAATACTGATTGGTGGAGACTGTTGTGGTGGTGCAGGGCTATCAGTACCCTTCTCTACTGTTGAAGTTGGGATTGGCACTGGTTGAACTTTAATCTCCTCATCTACTGGTTATGTCAATTCAGGCCCATCATATTTCTTACCGCTCCTCAGGGTAATTGCCTTGCAGTTTTCTTTGGGATTAACTTCAGTTGTGCTAGGCAAATTTCCTTGAGGACGGGTTGCTACCTTAGTTGCAAGTTGCCCCATTTGAGTCTGCAAGTCTTTAATGGAAGATCTAGTTTCAGTCATGAATTGTAACAATAAATCTGTTTGCAAACTAGAATTTCCACCAGAGGCTTGTTGCTGAGTATACTGTTGGTTCTGATTTTGTTGCTGATAGAACCCACTGTTCCTTCAGTTACCTCCTTGGTTGAACCCATAGTTGTTATTGTTGTTCTGAGAATAATTTCCAATGGCTTTTGCTTCATCCATTGGCAAATCATCCACATCTGCTTGACACTCAGAAAAGTGATGGGGACCTCCACATATCTCACAAACCACTTGAGCTTGTTTGGCTTGCCCTGCGATCAGCTTTGTTAGGGCCTCAACCTGAGCTGTCAGCTTTGTAATGGCATCAACCTCTAGCACACCAGCTACCTTCTTAGTTTGACTCCTTTCAGTTGGCCACTGCTGATTGTTTAGAGCCATCTCCTCCAACAGATCATAAGCCTCATTTGCACTCTATCTCATAAATGCTCCACCAGCTGCTGCATCTATAAGAGTTCTATTGTTACCAACCAACCCATTGTAAAAGTTGTGAACCAGCATCCACTTCTCTATACCATGATGAGGGTACTTTCTGATCAGATCCTTAAACCTCTCCCAAGACTCATGGAGAGATTCATTATCTTGTTGATAGAAGTTGTTGATTTCTCCTCGTAGCTTTGCAAACTTTGCTGGAGGAAAAAACTTTGACAAAAATTTCGTTGCCAAATCATTCCAGGTGGCAATAGAGTTGGGTGACAGGGAATTCAACCAGCTATTGGCTCGTTCTCTGAGCGAGAATGGAAACAGTCTCAAACGAATGGCATCATCACTAACTCCATTAACTTTAAAAGTCTCACAAAGTTCCATGAAGTTCGAGAGATGCAGATTAGGATCTTCAGAAGGGAGGCCACCAAACTGAACTGAGGATTGCAACATTTGAAGTGTGGCAGGCTTGATCTCAAAGTTATTAGCATCCACTGCTGGTGGCCTGATACATGACTGCACTCCCGTAAGAGTAGGGAGAATGTAATCTCTCAAGCTACGGCCATTAGCTTGATCTTCAATGGCACCTCCATTATTACCGTTATTTGCAGCATTAGCATTCACATTAGCAGCCATGATTTCTGATGTTTCAGCAGTTGCTGAAACTCTTTCTTGCCTCTTGTTCCTTCGGTTTCTCCTACAAGTTTTCTCGATTTCAGGGTCAACGGGTAACACAACTGCTTGCCCTTTGCGGTGCATGCAATCAAAATACCTGAAATAGATAAGAACAATTTTGCAAGAGAAAGGTTAGAAATTCAGCAAGAGAAAATATACCAAAGTAGAAGTTAGTATAATTTTGTGTAATGATAGATTATGAATTAACCTAACGCTTTTCTGATCTTTTAGGTTCTAAATCTCATGTTCTCTAATTAATTTCTTAATTAAACCAACATGAAATCACCATTAAGCAATAATCTTTTTATCACTAAGGCTATGTAAATACTTTCGTTTCACATCAAAACCTAGACTATCCAATTTTAGCATTCTCAATTCTCACTTTTCAGATTTCGAATTGAGATCATTAAACATGTAAAAGGTGATCAATCTTGTACATGGAATTAAACACAAATATAGATAGTATTCGCAATCAAGATTGAGGAATGGCAATTATTTATTAACTAGGCATAAACTTAAACAACATTCATCATCCTCCCTTAATGGCAAATTTAGCTCATAAAAATAATAAAAACATCCATGATTAAATCTGAAACAACAATAGACATAAAAGAAAGAAATAAGGGTAAAAGAAAGAAACTAGAAGGTGATATCGCTCCGAGTCTTCAAGATAGCTTCCTCTCCACTTTCATCAACTTTTAAGGTGTATTTTTGCTTGGTTTAACCTTCTGAATCGTGTTCCTTATATAGGAATGAAAGGTGTGCCTCCAATTGGAAAAAAAATCTGAATTAGGTCAAAAACTGCATTTTCCGTACCTGGTCGCGACCACCTTAAAGGCTGGTCGCGACTACAGGCAAATCTCGAAATACTGAGGTTCTACCAAAACTCCAAGTCACGACTATGGTCGCGACCATAGAAAAGGGTCGCGACCAGCGTCCTTGGTAGTCGCGACTACTGACACTCGAAGCACAGATTTTTTCGCTTTTTCACCAATTTGTCCCGTCTTTTCATCAATTGACTGAATTTGAACTTTGATACCTCCGAAACCTGTAACAAGGAAAATCAAGGGTAAAACCGCTACAAAAGACACCAATAGACGAGAAAATGCTTACTTTTCAGACCCGAAACATAGGCTAAATATAACCTAACAAACTTAAAGAGCTAAAAGTTCAACTCTAGGGGTTGCTTGACATAGGGTTTTCTCGGCCTAGTGTCTCACCCTGGGGAGCTCTGGAACTGTTTGTTAAGAAGAAAGATGGGTCTTTGCGAATGTGCATTGACTACCAGGAATTGAATAAGCTAACAATCAAGAATATGTATCCTTTACCTATGATCGACGATCTCTTCGATCAACTTCAGGGGAAGGTGCTCTTTTCAAAAATTGATCTCCAATCGGGCTATTATCAATTGAGAATCCGAGAAGAGGACATTCCAAAGATGACTTTTCGTACTAGGTATGGGCATTATGAATTTTTGGTTATGTCTTTTGGACTAACCAATGCTCCCGCAACTTTTATGGACATGATGAATAGGGTATTCAAGGATTTCCTAGATATTTGTGTTATTGTATTTATTGATGACATCCTTGTGTACTCTCAATCAGAAGAGGAGCATGAGCAAAATCTTCATATGGTTCTACAACGGCTTCGATAACATAAGCTATACGCCAAATTCAAGAAGTGCAAATTTTGGCTATCTCAGGTGTCCTTCCTTGGGAACATTGTTAGCAAAGATGCGATCAAGGTGGATCCGGGAAAGATAGAATCCGTCAGGGATTGGCCAAGATCGAAAACAATTACAAAAGTTAGAAGTTTCTTGGGTCTAGCTGGTTATTATCGTCGGTTCATAGAAGGGTTTTCTAAAATTTCAACACCCTTAACCGAGCTTACTAAAAAGAATCAACATTTGTTGTGTACGGATAAATGTGAAGCAAGTTTTCAGGAGTTAAAATAGAGATTAATCACAGCTCCACTGTTAGCCCTACCTTCTGATAAAGAGAAGTTTGTGGTTTATTGTGACGCATCCAGACAGGGTCTGGGGTGTGTACTGATGCAGGCCGATCGGGTTATTGCCTATGCCTCTCGTCAGTTGAAAGAGTATGAGCAGCGATACCCAACTCATGATCTAGAACTTGCTGCGGTAGTATTTACTTTGAAGATTTGGCAGCATTATCTCTACGGAGAGAGATGTGAAATTTATACTGACCATAAGAGCCTCAAATATTTCTTTACTCAGAAAGACTTGAATGAGAGAGAGGCGTTGGTTAGAGTTGGTTAAGGATTACGACTGTAAGATCCTTTACCATCCTGGGAAAGCCAATGTAGTGGCCGATGACTTGAGCAGGAAGGGTCCTGGGCAGGTAACTAGTATGATTCAAATTTCACCTCAGTTAGCAGAGGACATGGTCAGATCAAGCATCGAGTTTGTTGTAGGAAAACTTCATAACTTGAGCTGCAATCTAATCTGTTAGAACGAATTAAAACTACTTAGTTAACTGATCTAGAACTAGTGAAGACCAGAGAAGAGATATCAGCTGGTCAAGCCAAATATTTTACAGTGTCAGAAAGTGGGATGCTATTATTTAAGACCAGGGTTTGTGTTCCAAATAGTGCAGAACTTAGAAATGAAATACTTAAAGATCCTCATACCACACCATACTCCTTGCATCCTGACACCACCAAGATGTACCAAGATCTTAAACCTTACTTCTGGTGGAGCGGGATGAAGAAGAATGTGGTAGAATTCGTATCGCGATGCCAAACCTGTCAACAAATCAAGGCTGAACATCAGAGACCGGCAGGTTTGTTACAGCCTTTGTCACTTCCTGAGTGGAAGTGGGAGGACATCACCATTGATTTTGTGGTTGGATTACCTAGAACCACGGGATTATTTGATTCAATTTGGATTGTGGTAGATCGATTCACGACGTCTGCACATTTTCTACTAGTTAAGACAACCTTTAAAGTGGATCAGTATGTTGATTTGTACGTCAAAGAGATAGTAAAATTACATGGTGTACCAAAGTCTATAGTTTCGAATAAAGATCCAAAGTTTACTTCTAAATTCTGGAAAAGTTTACAGCGGGCTATGGGTACCAAACTGAAATTCAGTATAGCTTTCCATCCTCAGACTGATGGACAGTCCGAAAGGACAACTCAGGTACTGAAAGATATGTTACGAGCCTATGTTATGGATTTCGAGGGCTCTTGGAGTAAGTATCTGCCAATGATAGAGTTCTCATTTAATAACAGTTATCAGAGTACTATAGGGATGGCTCCCTATGAATTGTTGTATGGCAGAAAGTGTAGATCTCCCATTCATTGGGATGAGATAGGGGAGAAGAAATACTTAGGTCCAAAATCAGTACAACAGACTAATGAAGCAATCGAGAAGATTAAAGCTAGAATGAGTGCCTCTCAGAGCAGGCAAAAGAGTTATGCAGATCCAAAACGCAGAAATGTAGAGTTTCAAGTGGGGGATCATGTGTTCCTACGAGTGTCTCCAATGAAGGGGATCAAGCATTTCGGGAAAAGAGGCAAGTTATGCCCTATATTTACAGGACCTTTTGAAATTCTCGAGAAGGTTGGACAAGTGGCATATCGTTTAGCTTCGCCTCCAGTTCTTTCAGCAATTCATAATGTATTCCATGTTTCTATGCTAAGGAAGTACGTTTCAGACCTTGCTCATGTACTAAGTTATGAAAATCTTGAGTTGCAACTGGACTTATCATACGAAGAACAACCAGTTCAGATCCTAGACAGGAAGGATATGGTCCTTCAGAACAAGACCATATCTTTGGTCAAAGTAATCTGGAGAAATAGCAAGGTGGAGGAAGCCACCTAGGAATTAGAATCGGACATGAAATCTCAATATCCAGAGTTGTTCAGGTTAGATTTCCAGGATGGAATTCTTTTAAGGGGAGGGATAATTGTAAAGACTGCTTAGCTTTAATTAGGAAATTAGCAGATAATTAGGGTATAATTATTAAACTTGCATATTAGTCTTGAATTAGTAATTTATGATGATTTATTTGAATTCAGAATGCAATTTGAATGTCATATATGGAATTTCATAATTTTGCATGTTTTGTGCCCAGCAACATTGAAATACGGTGTTTGGCTACTAAAATCACATCCTAAAATTATTAGTATAGCGCGGCAGTATAGTTAGATAATGGGAATGTCGAGAATAGTCGGAAATCTAGAAGTGACCAAAATACCCCTAAGTGATTTTTATGTTTTAAGTGTGGGCAAGGGTAAAATGGTCATTTTGCCTAAGTTTATATTTTGTCCTTTAGTGGTCATTAGTAGAAGTAATATACTAATTGTTAGATGGTATTAGTTTATTAAAATCGTTTTATTAAATTCATGTTTTTAACAAAATACTAAAATTATCAAAAAATCACATTTTCTCTCTCTCTCTCTCTCTCTCTCTCTCTCTCTCTCTCTCTCTCTCTCACCTCTTGGAACCAGCTAGGATTCTAGCTTTTCTCAACAATTCTTGTGAATTTCCAGTAGATTTTAGAGTATCAAAGCTAAGGTAAAGTCTCTAGCAACTTCCTCTTTGGTTTTCTTGAATTTTAAATTATGGATTTTTCCATGAATTGGGTCTTTGAGTTCTGTAGTGGCTGTTGTTGTTTGATAGTGTTTTCTAGAGTTTAGTTATGTTGTATTATGTTGAATTGAGCTAGTTTTGGTGGCTGTTAGTAGGTTTGAGCAAGCTTTGAGTTTTTAAACTCAAGTTTGGCTCTTTAATGGTAATTTTTGTTTATGTGCATGTTGTAGTGTTTTGTTGCTTTGGATACGTTATTTGTAGTGTAAATAACAGGTCTAGAAGGTTTGGTGTAATTTGGGGTTAATTTGAGTGACATTTGAAATTTTGAAGTTTTCCTACACTGAACCAGTCGACAGGTTGAGTGGGACTTGTAGGAACCAGAACTCCGGTTGGTCCCCAGGAAACCCCACAGAATCAGAATTCTAGTTGGGGAACCGGTCTACCGGTTGGGGAAGGTTTGGGAACCCTCGGTTTTCCCATTTTTGCGATATTTAGATTATTACCATGTTATTTATCGATAGGGAAACACTTCTAGTTTCAAGTTTAAGTCCCTGAAAAGTGATTTACCGTGTCACTTATCTATGTTGTGAATGATATGATTTAGGGGCCTATAATTCGCTAAGCAGTTGTTCCACTCAGGTTGGCCGGCACACCTGAATTCAGGAAACGAGGTAAGATTAGTATAATGATATAGATATGTAGTTACATGTATAGTGTGCATGTTAGCTAAGCCTTTTAGATTACATTAGAAATGTATGTTGGCTTTTATATTATCCGATAGTATCACATCGATACGCTTAGAGTATGACTAGCGTACCGAGTATAAGCTGATATTATGGTCGATAGTACCGTACTACTTGACAGTATTACATCGGTACGCCTAGATTATGACTAGCATATTGAGTATAGGATGATATTATGGTCAATAGTACTGTCGTACAAACATTCTAGACGGAACACCATGTGGGACACAGGGATAGGGTTATGATTGGGGGTATGGGCGTCCGATGATAATTCGAGTAATCGTTGTGTTATTGTTTATGCTTTTGTTACCGAGTATGTTGACTCACAATTGCTATTTCCATGTGTAGGTAAGGGCAAGGCTAAGGCTGAGGAGGCGTGAAAGCGAGCAGATGAAGATTGTACATGTCGGGGCGGTTAGGCTTGGAGCGTACGATCTTTGGGACATAAGGGCTTTTGTTGTATAGTCATTAGGCGACAAACTTTTGTATATGAATATTAAACTTTTGTAAATGTATTTTGTTAATGGGATCCCGGGATTTTATAAATATATTACTTTATGTTTTTAATTAAATAAGAAAATTTTAATTAAGCACGTTTTTCGTTAATCTCATTGATTAGGAACGAGTTGCACCGTACGTTAAAAATCACGCTAACATGCCTAAATTAGTTAGGGTGTTACATCCAATAAACTAAATTATTTATCGAGTCACATCAACCAAATAATCATGTTTATTAATTGTATGATTACTCTAGTATAAATATAGAATTAAACTCTTAGTAATTACAGAATTATATTTACTAGTTTCATTGCAGTACTCATTGATATAATTAATTCTATTGATTGGCCCTCCTTGTGTCAGTTCGTAATTAGTTTTAGTCAAATTATTGTTTTACCATTCTAATTACTTCTTTATCCTTTAGTATCATTAATTCACTAGTGGAAGAATAATTTAGATCCCATCTAAATTTGCATCCAACTTTCTAGTTCTAGAATTAACACATAAAGGGAACCAACATTAGATCCGTTAGGAAAGCTAAGATTCTATTATTATAGTGTTGGAAATTATTTTATGAGGATCTTAGATCTACTCACAAGTATGTTGATTAACACCCTAAATATGAAATTTCTAAAACCATGAAATAAACACATATAAAGTTTAGTAAACCTTACATTGGGTGCAGCGGAATAATATGACTCCTTCCATTCAGATCTCTAACCCTTGTATCCTTTGTGTCGCAGAGTATTATCAAGATCTGAACCTGGAGATCTTTCTCTGATTCTTTAGTGCTGAAACTCCTTCTTGCTGAAAGTGTAAAGCCCGCTTAGTTAATTTGGAAATTAGCAGCTGTTTATGTTTAATTATGAAATTATTTATAGCCATTTAAATAATTTATTACTGTTAATTATGGAATTCAGATATGCATGATTATGTCATCAGTAGTTTTTATATTTCGCATTTCCGGTGTCCGGTATTTTGGAACTCGGCGTTTGGCTCAGTAGAAATCACAACTTAGTATGTTAGTATTTGGGGACGGGTTTTAGACATTGGGAATGTCGGGTTTGGCCGGGAATTTAGAATGTCCCAAAAATACCCCTTTAGTATGTTTTTCATGGTTTTATGGTGGAGGGGCAAAATGGTCTTTTTGCCCCATTAGTGTTTTGTTTTATGTGATTTATTAAATGGAAAAATAAATGTTTATTTTATTATTACTTGGCTGAAATAAAATGAGTAATATGTTTTATATTCCTTTTTTTCCACAAATTTCAACACTTAGAGAAAAATTAGAAATTTCAAAACTCACACACAAAGCTCTCTCTTTTCCTCTCTTGTTCGGCCAAGCTTGGGGAGCAGCTAGGGCTGGATTTTCCTTGTTGATTCCAAGTTATTTTAGCAAGATCAAAGTGATTTTAATTGAGGTATTTCTTGGCTTTAGTTCTTACTTGTTTTTCTTGAAAAATATGATGAAAAATGATGATGCATGCATGAGTTTTTTAGTTGATTTTGCTGCTGTGCTTTTGTGGTTAATTTGTGTGATTCAAAGCATGATTATTGATGTTGATTGAGCTCTGTTGAAAGCATATTAGTTAGGTTGTTCAAGCTTGTAGTTTTTATGTGAAAAAGTTATGAATTTTGGAAAGAAATGTTATATTTTGTTTCTGTGAATTGCTGGATGTTCTTGTATGTTTTCAGAGGTGTTATTATGCTTAGTTAAGTAGAATTAACTAGGCTAGGATGCATGTTAGTGGATTTAACCAAGTTTGAGTTTTTGAACTCAAAGCTTGGTCTTTAATGGTGAATTTTGTATATGTGCTTTCTGGGTGATTTTGAGGCTTTGGATTTGTTCTAGGGATAGTTTAGAACAGGTCTGGAAAGTTTGGGACCAATTGGGGTTGAATTGGTCGAGTTATGGGATTTTTAGTTGGCTGCCTGCGAGGAACCGGAATTCCGGTTGTGCATCCGGAATTCCGGATGGGGGTCCTGAATTTCCCAGAACCGGAATTCCGGTTGGGCAACCGGTCTTCCGGTTGGGGGATTTTTCAGAACCCTAGTTTTCCTCGTTTTTAGGTTTTTAGGGGTATTGCCATGCTTTTTATCGATAGGGAAACTTTTAGTTCCTAGTTTTAGTCCCCGGGAAGTGATTTAGCGTGTCACTTATAGCGTTGTGATTTTTATGGTTTAGGAGCCGATGTCCGCCGCTCGGCTTCGGTTCCGGTCGGGTTGGCCAAGCACACACGAAATCGGAATCCGGGTAAGATTAGTATAACGGTATGCATATGTAGATTACATGTTTAGCGTGCATGTAGGAAGCCCGCTAGATTACATTAGATATGTATTTAGGCTTCGAACCATCCAACCCCGTCACGTCGGTACGACAGCCGGAGTATGACCAAGGCGGAGTATGACCGGTTCGACCGATCAGCCGACACTTGGTTGATGGTTCGGTGCTATTGACCTATCCCGTCGGTACAGCCGGAGTATGACCAAGGCGGAGTATGACCGGTTCGACCGATCAGGAGGATACTTGTCAATAGTACCGTCCCCTGAACGTTCAAAACTCAGTACCATGTTGGACATGGCAGTAGTAGCTCAGTACCATGTTGGACATGGCAGTAGCGGGACTCAGTATCGTGTTGGACACGGCAGTTAGTTATGTATGTTATTATTATGCTTTTCTTGCGAGTCCGTCGACTCACGGCTTATGTTCATGTGTAGGTAAAGGCAAGGCTATAGCCGATGGACCGTGAGCGAGCTTATGAGATTGTACATGTCGGGGCGGTTAGGCTGGAGCGTACGATCCTCGGGACGAGACGGCTGAGATTTTTGTAACTGTCGTTAGACGACTTTCTTTTTGATGTAAAAGTTAATCAGTTAAAACTTTTGTAAATATTTTATAAATCGGGATCCCGAGACTTTTGTTAAATGGTTTATAAGTTTAATGAAAAAGCAAAATTTTAATTAATCACGTTTTTCCATAAACCTCGTCGATTAGCAACGAGCTGCACAGTACGTTTAAAAATCACGTAATACGCCTAAGATAGTTAGGGTGTTACAATTTTGTATCGTAGCCGCTGGTTGTCTTCCGAAGATCGTCACGACATGTACAATCATCATCAGCAGTTAGCTCGGTTCACGGTTCAGTAAGCCTTTATTGCTTTAGTAGTTTATTTTATTCAGTTATGAAAAAGAAAAGCCTGTTAGGAAGCATGTTAGTAGCCTGATAGTAGAATAGGCGCATGTTTCATTTCTAATTTCCAAATTAAGCGGCATTAGTAAGCTCGCCTTGAATACGACCTGATATGCCAACTCTTGGTTTCGCAGGCGGTTCTAACTAGATGGACGCCAGGCGGACTACCAGGAGTCAGGGCAACTCCGTGGGGTCGAATCAGGGACAGGGAGCTCAGTTTCCCCCACCGCTAGGGGCCGAGGCGAGAGGTCCCCGAGGCGGCGGGCTCGTGGCCGGGGTGATGAGAACCCGCCACAGCTGCCCAGCTCCCCGGCCGATCGGGGAGCCCCGACTGGGAGTTGCGGTTTGCGGAGATGCAAGCCGGATCGAAGAGCAAGACCTCGAGATTCGCAGGTAGAGACGGCAGGTGCTCCCTGCAGCCCGGTGCCGTAGTTCCGGTGGCACCGCCCTCGCCGCCTGTGCCGAGATAGTGGTGGCGGCCCATAGATTGGAACCATTGTATGAGCGGTTCCGAAGCAAGCACCTCCGTATTCCCGGGAGGTCCGGATGTAACGAAAGCCGAGCGTGGGCGACGGTGATTACCGATTCTGAATTTCATGGGTGTCACCGGTAATGACAGAGTGGTGTGCGCCACATTTCAGTTCCAGGAGGACGCCCTGGTATGGTGGGACATGGTGTCTCAGATCCATGACGTCACCACCATGACTTGGGAGAGGTTCCAAGAACTCTTTAACGCGAAATACTATAATGAGGCGGTCAGAAGCGCCAAGAGGAAAGAGTTCGTTCACCTGACCCAGCGGGAGAACATGAGCGTCACTGAGTATACTACTCAGTTTGACCGGTTGGCGAGGTTAGCCTCGGGAATTGTGCCGACCGACTTCAGCAGGAAGGAGAAGTATCTGGACGGGTTGAATCCCAAGATCAGGCATGACCTGATGATTACCACCGACGACAGCACCACCTATGCTCAGATGGTGGAGAAGGCACTGCGAGCTGAGGGCGCAGTGGGGTGCATGTCAGATTCAGTCAGTACTCCGGTTGGTGGCGGGGCTCCTACCCCTCCTGCATCAGGCTATAGCAGGGGGAGTAGTGGTTCGGCCATTGATCAGAGGAAGAGGGCACCCACTGCTTCCGGCGGCTCGAGTCAGAACAAGAGGTTCCGGGGGAACCAGAACAGAGGGAGTCGTCCTGGTAGTAATGAGACCCGATTCTCCTATCCCGAGTGCCCTAGTTGCAAGAGGCACCATCGGGGTGAGTGCAAGGGTCAGGGATGCTTTCATTGTGGCATGCCCGGACACTTCAAGAGGGAATGTCCCCAGCTCCGGCCAGAGGCACCGAGAGCTCCAGCGATACCCACTCCAGCCAGGGTATTCGCTATCACGCAGGCTGATGCAGATGCCAGCCCATCAGTTGTTACAGGTCAGATTTTTATTAACAACTCGCTTTATTCAGTGCTGTTTGATTCCGGGGCTACACACTCTTATGTGGCGGCCAGAGTCTTTAGTAAGTTGGGTAGACCCTATGATAGATATGAATCAGGGTTTGGAACCCTGTTACCTGGCGGAGAGTTGGTTATCTCCAATAGTTGGATTAGGTCTATGCCGATCAGGATAGATGGTAGAGAGTTAAGCGCTGATCTGATAGAGGTGAGGTTAGTCGAATTCGATATTATTTTAGGAATGGATTTCCTATCTAAATATTCGGCGAGCATTGACTGTAAGAGGAAGATGGTGGTCTTCCAACCGGAAAGTGAAGAACCGTTCGTGTTTGTGGGTTCGGTTCAGGGATCTCGGATCCCGGTGATCTCGGCTATGTCAGCGAGAGAATTATTGCACGGCGGGTGCTTAGGGTTTCTGGCCGTGGTGGTGGACACCACTCGGCCAGACACCATTCGGCCAGAGGACATCAGAGTGGTTCGGGAATTTTTGGACGTTTTTCCCGAAGAACTTTCAGGGTTACCACCTCAGCGGGAGATTGATTTTGTGATTGACTTGGCACCAGGGGTGGATCCGGTTTCCAAAGCCCCGTATAGGATGGCTCCAGCTGAACTTAAGGAATTAAAGATTCAGCTCCAAGGGTTGCTTGACATAGGGTTCATTCGGCCCAGTGTGTCACCTTGGGGAGCCCCGGTTTTGTTCGTGAAGAAGAAGGATGGATCTATGAGGATGTGCATCGACTACAGAGAGTTGAACAAGCTGACGGTGAAGAATAAATATCCATTGCCTAGGATCGATGACTTATTCGATCAGCTTCAGGGGAAGACGGTCTTTTCTAAGATTGATCTCCGTTCGGGTTATCATCAGTTGAGAATCCGAGAGGAGGACATTCCAAAGACGGCTTTCCGCACTAGGTATGGACACTACGATTTTTTGGTTATGTCATTCGGACTAACCAATGCTCCTGCAGCATTCATGGACCTGATGAATAGAGTATTCAAGGATTTCCTCGATATCTGTGTGATTGTGTTTATCGACGACATCCTCGTGTACTCTCAGTCAGAAGAGGAGCATGAGTTACATCTTCAGATGGTACTGCAACGACTTCGAGAACATAAGCTCTACACCAAGTTCAAGAAATGTGAGTTCTGGTTGTCTCAGGTGTCCTTCCTAGGGCACATTGTGAGTAAAGACGGGATCAAGGTGGATCCCGGGAAGATCGAATCCGTCAGGGATTGGCCGAGACCGAAGACAGTGACAGAGATCAGAAGCTTCTTGGGATTAGCTGGGTACTACCGTAGGTTCGTGGAGGGGTTCTCCAAAATTTCAATGCCCCTAACCGAGCTTACAAAGAAGAATCAGCGATTTATCTGGTCAGATAAATGCGAAGCTAGTTTTCAGGAGCTGAAACAGAGGTTGATTACTGCTCCGGTACTAGCTTTGCCTTCGGACAAGGAGAAGTTCGTAGTCTACTGTGACGCATCCAAACAGGGTTTGGGGTGCGTATTGATGCAAGCCGATCAAGTTATCGCTTATGCCTCCCGTCAGTTAAAGGATTATGAACAGCGATACCCGACTCATGATTTAGAATTGGCCGCAGTGGTTTTTGCACTGAAGATTTGGCGGCATTACCTTTATGGGGAGAAGTGCGAGATCTATACCGACCATAAAAGTCTCAAGTATTTCTTTACTCAGAAAGATTTGAACATGAGACAAAGACGTTGGTTGGAATTAGTGAAGGATTATGATTGTGAGATCCTCTATCATCCCGGAAAAGCCAATGTAGTGGCCGATGCCCTGAGCAGAAAGGGTCCCGGGCAAGTAGCTAGCATGGTTCAGATCTCATCTCAGCTAGCAGAGGATATGGTTAGATCCAGCATTGAGTTTGTGGTAGGTCAGCTTCACAACTTAACGCTGCAATCTGATCTGTTAGAAAGAATAAAGGTTGCTCAGATGACAGATCCGGAGTTAGTGAAGATCCGAGATGAGGTATTGGCTGGTCAAGCCAAAGACTTTTTGATGTCAGATAGTGGAATGCTTTTGTATAAAGCCAGGGTTTGTGTTCCGAACAGTGTGGAACTTAGAAACGAGATTTTTGAGGAGGCTCATTCTACCCCGTATTCTCTGCATCCCGGCACCACCAAGATGTACCAAGATTTGAAACCGTACTTCTGGTGGAGCGGAATGAAGAAGAATTTGGTAGAATTTGTATCGAGATGCCTCACGTGTCAGCAGATCAAGGCTGAACATCAGAGACCAGCAGGGTTGTTGCAGCCTCTAACCCTACCAGAATGGAAATGGGAGGATATTACGATGGATTTTGTGGTCGGGTTACCTAGGACCACGGGTTTGCATGATTCCATCTGGGTAGTGGTGGACCGATTTACGAAATCTGCTCATTTTCTGCCGGTCAGAACAACATTTTCAGTGGATCAGTTGGCAGAACTGTACGTCAGGGAAATAGTGAGACTTCACGGGGTACCGAAGTCTATAGTTTCGGACAGGGATCCGAAATTCACCTCCAAATTTTGGCAAAGTTTGCAACGGGCAATGGGTACGAAGCTGAAATTCAGTACAGCATTTCATCCTCAGACAGATGGTCAGTCCGAAAGGACAATTCAGATATTGGAGGATATGTTGAGAGCCTGTGTTATGGACTTTGAGGGTTCATGGAGTAAATATCTACCGTTGATAGAATTCTCGTACAACAACAGTTATCAGAGTACGATAGGGATGGCACCCTATGAACTGTTGTACGGTAGAAAGTGTAGATCCCCTATCCACTGGGATGAGACAGGGGAGAGGAAATACCTAGGTCCAGAGTCAGTTCAGCGAACCAATGAGGCAATAGAAAAGATAAAAGCTAGAATGCTTGCCTCACAGAGCAGACAAAAGAGTTACGCAGATCCGAAGCGCAGAGATGTTGAGTTCCAAGTAGGGGAACATGTGTTTTTACGGGTATCTCCGATGAAGGGGATTAAACGTTTCGGGAAAAGAGGCAAGTTATGCCCTAGATTTACAGGACCTTTCGAGATTCTCGAAAAGATAGGTCAAGTGGCATATCGGTTAGCATTGCCTCCAGCCTTATCAGCAGTGCACAACGTATTCCATGTCTCAATGTTGAGAAAATACGTTTCAGACCCCTCTCATATACTCAGTTATGAGAGTCTTCAGCTTCGGCCAGACATGTCATATGAAGAACAACCAGTGCAGATCCTGGATAGAAAGGATAAAGTCCTTCGGAATAAGACCATAGCATTGGTCAAGGTTCTCTGGAGAAACAGTAAGGTGGAAGAAGCCACCTGGGAGCTAGAGTCAGATATGAGAGCTCAATTTCCAGAGTTATTCAGGTTAGATTTTGGGGGACGAAATCCTTTTAAGGGGGGAATAGTTGTAAAGCCCGCTTAGTTAATTTGGAAATTAGCAGCTGTTTATGTTTAATTATGAAATTATTTATAGCCATTTAAATAATTTATTACTGTTAATTATGGAATTCAGATATGCATGATTATGTCATCAGTAGTTTTTATATTTCGCATTTCCGGTGTCCGGTATTTTGGAACTCGGCGTTTGGCTCAGTAGAAATCACAACTTAGTATGTTAGTATTTGGGGACGGGTTTTAGACATTGGGAATGTCGGGTTTGGCCGGGAATTTAGAATGTCCCAAAAATACCCCTTTAGTATGTTTTTCATGGTTTTATGGTGGAGGGGCAAAATGGTCTTTTTGCCCCATTAGTGTTTTGTTTTATGTGATTTATTAAATGGAAAAATAAATGTTTATTTTATTATTACTTGGCTGAAATAAAATGAGTAATATGTTTTATATTCCTTTTTTTCCACAAATTTCAACACTTAGAGAAAAATTAGAAATTTCAAAACTCACACACAAAGCTCTCTCTTTTCCTCTCTTGTTCGGCCAAGCTTGGGGAGCAGCTAGGGCTGGATTTTCCTTGTTGATTCCAAGTTATTTTAGCAAGATCAAAGTGATTTTAATTGAGGTATTTCTTGGCTTTAGTTCTTACTTGTTTTTCTTGAAAAATATGATGAAAAATGATGATGCATGCATGAGTTTTTTAGTTGATTTTGCTGCTGTGTTTTTGTGGTTAATTTGTGTGATTCAAAGCATGATTATTGATGTTGATTGAGCTGTGTTGAAAGCATATTAGTTAGGTTGTTCAAGCTTGTAGTTTTTATGTGAAAAAGTTATGAATTTTGGAAAGAAATGTTATATTTTGTTTCTGTGAATTGCTGGATGTTCTTGTATGTTTTCAGAGGTGTTATTATGCTTAGTTAAGTAGAATTAACTAGGCTAGGATGCATGTTAGTGGATTTAACCAAGTTTGAGTTTTTGAACTCAAAGCTTGGTCTTTAATGGTGAATTTTGTATATGTGCTTTCTGGGTGATTTTGAGGCTTTGGATTTGTTCTAGGGATAGTTTAGAACAGTGGGAAAGTTTGGGACCAATTGGGGTTGAATTGGTCGAGTTATGGGATTTTTAGTTGGGCACTGCGAGGAACCGGAATTCCGGTTGTGCATCCGGAATTCCGGATGGGGGTCCTGAATTTCCCAGAACCGGAATTCCGGTTGGGCAACCGGTCTTCCGGTTGGGGGATTTTTCAGAACCCTAGTTTTCCTCGTTTTTAGGTTTTTAGGGGTATTGCCATGCTTTTTATCGATAGGGAAACTTTTAGTTCCTAGTTTTAGTCCCCGGGAAGTGATTTAGCGTGTCACTTATAGCGTTGTGATTTTTATGGTTTAGGAGCCGATCCGCCGTCAGCTCGGCTTCGGTTCCGGTCGGGTTGGCCACACCTGAAATCGGAATCCGTGTAAGATTAGTATAACAAGTATGCATATGTAGATTACATGTTTAGCGTGCATGTAGGAAGCCTGCTAGATTACATTAGATATGTATTTAGGCTTCGAACCATCCAACCCTGTCACGTCGGTACGGTGGAGTATGACCAACGGCGGAGTATGACCGGTTCGACCGATCAGGCTGACACTTGGTTGATGGTTCAGTGCTATTGACCTATCCCGTCGGTACAGGCTGGAGTATGACCAGCAGCCGGAGTATGACCGGTTCGACCGATCAGGAGGATACTTGTCAATAGTACCGTCCCCTGAACGTTCAAAACTCAGTACCATGTTGGACATGGCAGTAGTAGCTCAGTACCATGTTGGACATGGCAGTAGCGGGACTCAGTATCGTGTTGGACACGGCAGTTAGTTATGTATGTTATTATTATGCTTTTCTTACTGAGTCTGTCGACTCACAGTTTATGTTCATGTGTAGGTAAAGGCAAGGCTATAGCTGATGGACCGTGAGCGAGCTTATGAGATTGTACATGTCGGGGCGGTTAGGCCTGGAGCGTACGATCCTCGGGACAGCACGGCTGAGATTTTTGTAACTGTCGTTAGACGACTTTCTTTTTGATGTAAAAGTTAATCAGTTAAAACTTTTGTAAATATTTTATAAATCGGGATCCCGAGACTTTTGTAAAATGGTTTACAAGTTTAATGAAAAAGCAAAATTTTAATTAATCACGTTTTTCCATAAACCTCGTTGATTAGCAACGAGCTGCACAGTACGTTTAAAAATCACGTAATACGCCTAAGATAGTTAGGGTGTTACAGAAAGTCTTTCTTCACGATCTTCCTCACTATGATTGAGGTATCACTTGCTGTGTGTGGGCACTACTCTAATCACTAAGTGTTTCGAAATCTTTAGGAAGAAGAGAGAGAGGGAGTGGTCGGCCAAGGTAGAGAGAGAGAGGCTAAGGTTTTTCTGAATGAAAAGTGTAATTTTCTTGAAGCCTTCACTATCTATTTATAGCATTCCACTAGGGTTAGGTTTGAATTATTTGGCATTAAAATAATGAAAATATGAGAGGATAATTCCTATAAAAGTGGCCGGCCATGGCAGTATGGATTTGGGCCTCACTTTTTGCAATTTTACAGTTTTATCACTTTTTGCATCTGATTTTCTCAAAAACGCCAATTTTCTAATTCAACCATTTAAATTCATATTCTAACTATTTAATAACTATAAATAATTATTAAATAATATTGTCATTTATCATATTTATTAATTGAACCATACAAAGTATCATAATTAACAAATATGCCCCTAAAACTCTTTCTTTACAATTTCGTCCTTACTTAGTGAAAAATTCACAAATAGACATAGTCTAATTTGAGAATTATAATTGATTAATCAAAACCAATTACATGAGTCTTACAAGCAGTATTATCTCAACTAGTGGGGGGACCATGGGTCTATATAACCGAGCTTCCAATAAGTAGATCAAGAATTTATTACCTAAATTCACTGACTTATTAATTCTTCGTTGAATCCACACATAGAACTTAGAATTGCACTCTCAGTATATAGAATGCTCTATATGTTCCACCATATAGACACATCATTAGTTATCCATTGTTATAATCCTAATTCGATCAATGATCCTCTATATGAATGATCTACACTGTAAAGGGATTATATTACCGTTACACCCTACTATGTATTTTATCCTTAAAACACTTGACCCCATATAAATGATATTTCTGCTTATGTGAAATGAGTACTCCACCATTTATTTTTGTTTGGTCAAGCTCGAAGGAGATCATCCTTTGCTTACTATTCGCCAGATAGAAGCTATAGATTCCATGTTTATGTTAGCGCTCCCACTCAATTGCACTACCGTGTTCCCAAAATGTACGTATCACCCTGACCTAAAAGTAGGCTTAACTCACAAATCAAAGAACACGAATAGCCTCCTGCGATTGAGCCTAATCATAATAGGATTAGGATCATTTGATCTAGGATCAACTAGGCGATGACTTGAATAGATTTCACGGTAAGTTTAATAAATCTAAGTCAAAGTTCAATATCGGTTCCTTTTTGATGCACACTCCATGCATCCAACCTGAGCTTTACTTTAACCAATATTCTGGAAAGAACATAGCATTTCTCCAAACGCAAGTAAACTCTTGTTGTAGATTATCATATCAATAAAACCTTGTGTCTGATAAATCTAGGAAACTTTATTCACATAGTCATGTTTACTTTCCAAAGTGTTGACAACACAATAAAAAGGATCAAGTATGTAAAAAGGGTTTCAGATGAATTTATAAATCAAATAGACAAGCAATTGATAAGGTGAACCAAAACATACACAAATGAATGACAAATACTTCTGTTTCTTTATTGATGTTGAATAAAATAGATTACATTGAAATGGAGTTTTATTTAGGGCATAAAACCCAACATATAGATCATGTTCCCATCCATCCACATTGTTAGATTCCCAAAATAGAAGTTGTAAGAATCATCTTCTCTGAAAAACTTTAACGAGTGAATCAAAGAACCTAATAACATGAACAAGAGTTCATGATTACTCAAGATTTAGGCCGATCTACTATTGATCATCATTATGATATAAATAGGTCTTTATAGTAAGTGGTAAGTTTGATAAAGACAGCTTTATCCAAAATCAGTCCTTGTCATATATAATCTCTATTATATACAACACCCTCACTTAGATATCATGCTACATCAGTAATTCGAATCAAGATTACTTGCACCGAATAATGGGCATTACTGACCTGCACTAGCAACCATTGATTAAAGATTCTCAAACTTAACATGATGCTGACTATTTTATTCATGGCTAAGTGATCTTAATTCTCCGTATAAATACAAGTCACAACCTCATAAATGAATAAGAATTTTTTTAATATTTATATATAAATTATTCAATATTAAATATTAATAATATAATATTTATACATATATTAAAATATTTAACTCTTATTTATAATCAAAAATGTCTTTACAGGCTTTTCAAGAAATAGACCCTAACGCTTTCAAGATGAATCTTTCTTGAAAGATGATTATAAGAAGTTGCTAGTGGATTACATGGACACCTTTCCATCATTGGGATGATGAATTCCTTTATCTTCCTGTGTTTGGCCTTTGTGCTCATTAAGCTCTTGAGTCTTATGCAGGTATCACAGTGGGTAACTCATACGAGATTGTTGTCTTTATGGAAGTACTTGGTCATTTTTGTGAGTAGCCACCAACTCCATTACCTCATCTTGACCCCTAGTTGTGTTGTTGTATTTATAGCACTAAACACTTGAGATGTTCTTTGTTTTTAAGATACTGAGGCATGGCAAGATCTCCATGCGAGATGGGGAGCTTGGGACTTTCTCTTCTTGTTGAGATTCATCTATGTGCTACCGAGACGCATATGGTGACATGCCAAGTTGGGGGGCCTTTGAGGTTCCCCTTATCGAGATGCATTTAGATGTTACCAAGATGCCTTTGGCAAGATACGAATATGGGGGGCTTGCGAGGTTTTCCTTGCCAAGATGCATCTAGATGTCATCGAGACGCATCTACCAAGATGCTGAGTTGAGGGGCTTCCAAGGTGCCCCTTGTCGAGATGCATCAGAATGTTGCCAAGATTCATCTAGAAAGATACCGAGATAGGGGCCTCTCAAGGTGCCCCTTGCCAAGATGCATCTTAATATTTTTGAGAAAAATCTGGTTATATGCTAGTCTCACTTAATTCTTAATTGACATGCATAACATCATTAATATTTATTTCAAATGATACACAAAATTATATTTCACACTAAATGCTAAGAGGAACAATTGTGGTGATGTGTGTCTTGCTTGTACGATCCGTTATCGTGGTAATATTTGATCATTTCAAGTTGGATTATTGATGGGACTCCATAGATTTTGAATCTTACTCAAACTAATCTTGGAAACTAGCTTTGCTAATTTTAAGGATTAACACTTGCACTTTTCCCACTAGTCTACGAGAATTCCTTCATGTAGCCACTGACGTCGTGGGATGAACCATCATGGGTGACATTGGTATTTTCTCATGAGAATGAGACACTAAAGGTGGCGTTGAAGCCTATCTTAAGGAAGTGAACTTTCTCCTTCTCATTGACGTTAAATTCTTATGCCATGAATAGGGGCATTAAAGTTAATTTTATAGTTATTGCTTAAGTATTGACCACTATTTTTGGGTTTTTATTCTCCTGCGACAGTTTCGACATGAGATGCTTTGTCAAAGGTCATAGAATAGGAGGTTGCCTCTTACCTTTTACTACACTAGTCGCCTGGGGGGAATCACCTAGTTAGCGATACCAGAGGTTTCACTTTGATGGGACATTCGACGATTGATGCCTAGTTCATTCTGCAAGCTTCCTCCATTTGCATGGCTTAGGTTTTTCAACTGGGGTCTTTCTTGTGCACTTGAGGCAGAGTCTCCTGGGTGATAGACTTAGTTCCACTTAGTTGACCCTTTAACTACTCTGGGGGGCTACCCTTGTCTCTGATTCCATGGGGTGAGTGTTTTTTTAGTTTTACTTTGGACGTAGCATGATCTTTGGTCCCGATACACTTTCCCAACATGAGTCTTCAAATGTCTCCTGTGGGACATGTGGTCACTTGCTTGTTCAATCAGAAAGTAACTTTGTTACTTTTTGACACCATATTTTGGTTCCCCGTCACCAGGTGTTGTGCTAATTTGGCCACAGTTGCATTTCATAACCCCCTATTGGTCTTTCACCGTCGACTAAACGAGAACATAATGCCTTTTTTCATCATCATACGAGATTGGTCTAGCGGTCAGGTTTTTAGTATTTAGACAAGCTTTCTCTCGCATGGTCCAAGGTTCTCTTTTGTAGGACGATTTATGATGATGACTATGGGGATCTTCCTTGTTGCTAAAGCCCTGGCATTCCTCTCCACATATTTCACCGTAGTAGTTATTTAGACATAGTCTTTATCTCTTTAGCTTGTTTTGGCATGTTTAGGCTACTAGTTGAGTTAGAGAAGAGCGTAGTTGTAAGCTTATTCTTTTCACAAACGACGTCAAACTGTTAACAACCTATTCTCGCCAATGAAATCATGTTTATATGTTCGAAAGTTTAATTCCGTGATTTGTCAGTTCACTGGATTTAGACTGGCATGATAATCAGTGATAGGTATGCTTACACCTTGGATAAGTGTTATGTCCTTTCCAGGACATTGGCAAAGTTTACCAGTATTGGATGTATGGAGTATACATTAGAAGGGACCGATATTGAACTTTGATTAGATATGATAAACTTACCGTAATATCTAATCAATTCAATATCACTTAGTTGATCCTAGATCAAATGATCTTAATCCTGACATGATTAGGTTCGATCTCAAGAGTGCTATTTGTATTCTTTGATTTGTTAGTTAAGCCTACTTTTTGGTCAGGGTGATACGTACAATTTGGGAACACGATAGTACAATTGCGTGGGAGCGCTAAACATATAGATATGGAATCTATAGCTTCTATAGGTATTTAGAAGTGAAACGATGATTTCCTTCGATCTTGGCTGAATAGAGATAAATGATTGAGATCTCATTTTAGTGATTATATTATTTCACTAAAATATCATTTATGGGTGGCCAAGTGTTTTAAGGACAAAATACATTAAAAGGGTGTAACAGTAATTTTATCCCTATGCAATGTAGATCATCTATAGAGGATCATTGATTATTGGGATTATAACAATGGATAATTAATAGCGTATCTATATCATGGAACATATAGAACGTTCTATATGACTGAGAGTGCAATTCCAAGTTCTATGCGTGGATGCAACAAGGAATTAATAAGTTAGTGAATTTACTTTGTAAATTCTTGATCTGCTTATTGGAAGCTCGGTTATATAGGCCCATGGTCCCCATACTATTTGAGACCATACTGCTTGTAAGACTCAGTTAATTGATTTTAATTAATCAATTATAATTCTAAAATTAGACTATGTCTAGTTTATGAATTTTCACTAAGCAAGGGCTAAATTGTGAAGAAAAGAGATTCTAGGTCTTATTTATTAATTAAGAGACTTTATTAGTATTATTAATAAATATATTAAATGACAATATTATTTAATAATTAATATTTAGTTATTAAATAATTAGAATTGGCATTTATGTTGGATTTTGTGCCCTAAATAAAACTCATTTCAATATAATCAGATTTACTTATTAATAAAGATCAGAAATAACATTTTATGTTGCATGTTTCACATGATTTATTTCATGATGATATACATATAATGTATGAAATCTTTTTAAGTCCAGAACATATGAATTTGTTAAAGATTATAGTGTTGTCAGCACAGTGGAATATAATCTTAATTATATGTTCGAAAGTTTATTCCCTGATTTGTCAGAACACTAGATTTAGACTGACATGGTATAATCAGCGATAGGTATTCTTACACCTTGGAAAAGTGTTATGTCCTTTCCAGGACATTGGCAAAGTTTACCAGTATCGGATGTATGGAGTATACATTGGAAGGGACCGATATTGAACTTTGATTAGATATATTAAAACTTACCGTAATATCTATTCAATTCAATATCACCTGTTGATCCTAGATCAAATGACCTTAATCCTGATATGGTTAGGTTCGATCTCAAGAGTACTATACAGGTTCTTTGATTTGTTAGCTAAGCCTACTTTTGGGTCAGGGTGATAAGTACATTTTGGGAACATGATAGTATAATTGAGTGGGAGCGCTACCATAAATATGGAATTTATAACTTCTATAGGAATTTAGAAGTGAAACGATGGTATCCTTCAAGCTTGGCTAAATAGAGATAAATGGTGGAGATCTCATTTCACTTTTCTGAAATATCATTTATACGGAGCTAAGTGTTTTAAGGATAAAATACATTGAAGGTGTAATGGTAACTTAGTGCCTTTTCAATGTAGATCATCTATTAGAGGGTCATTTATCACATAAGGGTTATAACAATGGATAACTAATGACGTGTCTATATCATGGAACATATAGAGCGTTCTATACGACTCAGAGTGCAATTCCAAGTTCTAAGTGTGGATTCAACAAGGAATTAATAAGTTAGGGAATTTACTTCGTAATTCAGTTCGACTTATTGGAAGCTCGGTTATATAGACCCATGGTCCCCATACTAGTTGAGACCATACTGCTTGTAAGATTCGGTTAATTGATTTTAATTAATCAATTATAATACTAAAAGTTAGACTATGTCTACTTTGTGAATTTTGACTAAGCAAGGGTAAAACAGTAAATAGAGAGTTTAAAGGGTATATTTATTAATTGGGTAACTTTGATTAGGTTTTATTAATAAATAAAATAAATGAAAATATATTATTTAATAATTAATTATAGTATTTAAATAATTAGATAAGACATTTATGTAGTTGAAAGAGAGAGTTGGCAATCTTTGAGTAAATGGGAAACTAGAAATGATGAAATAGGTGTTGGGTTTTATGCCCAAAATAAAACTCATTTCAATATAATCAGATTTACTTATTAATATAGATCACAAATAACATTTAATGTTCCATGGTTCACATGATTTTTTCATGATTTTATGTATATAATGTATGAATTCATCTGAAACCCTTTTCACATACTTGATCCTATTTATTTTGCTGTCAACACATTGGAAAATAAACATGACTATGTGAATAAAGTTTCCTAGATTTATCAGAGATAGGGTTTTACTGATATGATAATCTACAACAGAGTTTACTTGCATTTGGAGAAGTGCTATGTTCTTTCCAGAGCATTGGTTAAAGTAAAGCTCAGGTCGGATGCATGGAGTATGCAACGGAAGGGACTGATATTGAACTTTGACTTAGATTTATTAAACTTACCGTAATATATATTCAACTCAATATCGCCTAGTTGATCCTAGATCAAATAATCTTAATCCTGTTATGATTAGGCTCGATCTCGAGAGGCTATTCGTGTTCTTTGATTTGTTAGTTAAGCCTACTTTTAGGTCAGGGTGATACGTACATTTTGGGAAAGCGGTAGTGCAATTGAGTTGGAGCGCTATCATAAACATGGAATCTATAGCTTCTATCTGGCGAATAGTAAGTAAAGGATGATCTCCTTCGAGCTTGACCAAACGAAAATAAATGGTGGAGATCTCATTTCACATAAGCTGTAATATCATTTATACAGGGTTAAGTGTTTTAAGGATTAAATACATTGTAGGGTGTAATGGTAATCTAATCCCTTTACAGTGTAGATCATTCATATGGAGGATCATTGATCAAATTAGAATTATAACAATGGATAACTAATGATGTGTCTATATGGTGGAACATATAGAGCATTCTATTTACTGAGAGTGTAATTCTAAGTTCTATGCGTGGATTCAACGAAGAATTAATAAGTTAGTGAATTTTAGTGATAAATTCTTGATCTACTTATTGGAAGCTCGGTTATATAGACCCATGGTCCCCACACTAGTTGAGATAATATTGCTTGTAAGACTCATATAATTGGTTTTGATTAATCAATTATAATTCTCAAGTTAGACTATGTCTATTTGTGAATTTTTCACTAAGTAAGGGCGAAATTGTAAAGAAAGAGTTTTAGGGGCATATTTGTTAATTATGATACTTTGTATGGTTCAATTAATAAATATGGTAAATGACAATATTATTTAATAATTATTTATAGTTATTATATAGTTAGAATTGGCATTTAAATGGTTGAATTAGAAAATTGGCGTTTTTGAGAAAATCAGATGCAGAAAAGATAAAACTGCAAAATTGCAAAAAGGGAGGCCCAAATCCACTATGCATGGTCGGCCACTTTTGTAGGGAATTTAAACTGATATTTTCATTATTTTAATGCCAAATAATTCAAACCTAACCCTAGTGGAATGCTATACATAGATAGTGAAGGCTTCAGGAAAAATAGACTTTTCTTCTGACTTTTCATTCAGAAAAAAAAGAAACTGAGCCTCTCTCTCTCCCTATCTTTGGCCGACCCCACTCTCTCTTTCTTCTTCATTGAAATTTCGAAATTCTTAGTGATTAGAGTAGTGCCCACACACAGCAAGTGATACCTCAATCATAGTGAGGAAGATCGTGAAGAAAGACTTTCAGTTAGAAGGAGTTTCAGCACTAAAGAATCAGAGAAAGAGATCCAGGTTCAGATATTGATAATGCTATGCTACAGAAAGGAATCAAGGGCTAGATATCTGAACGGAAGGAGTCATTATATTCCGCTGCACCCAATGTAAGGTTTCCGAAACTTTATATGTGTTTATTTTATAGTTTTAGAAAGTTCGTATTTTGGGTGTTAATCAACATACTTGTGAGTAGATCTAAGATCCTGGTAAAATAATTTCCAACAACTGGTATCAGAGCCATGGTAATTGATTTGCTTGCAAGAAATTTGGACTTTAAAACGATTGTTTGATGTTTTGGATGGTATCATGTTGTATTGAGTGTTATTTGATGATTGATTGATGTTTGTGAATTTTCGTGAAAAATAATTGAATATCTGTTTCTGTAATTATTTTTATTGGATAGTATGGAAAACATTAACCAAGTTACTTTTTTTTTACAGAACTCAACTTCGATTTAATTTGAATTAGTTATGATTTTTTGAAGTTTTGAAAAAATCGGGGTTGAGCTGAATCCCACCTGCGCGCGCGGAGAGGCTGCTAGCAGCCCCCTGCCAGCCCATGCGCGCCCATGGACATTATGCTTGGCATACTGTCCGTACAGCTCGCAATTTTTTCGTTTTTCTTCGTTTTTTCATGTTTGTTCATGGAATTAACTTTCGATTTTTTGTGTAGTTCTGTATTTATACCTTTACTATTCCTAATTCAATTCTAATTATCATAATTAATTTATTTAATATTTTCTAAATTTAATTCATGATATTAGTGTAATTTAAATTTGAAAAATAGTAAATATCTATCTTTTTTTGCTTAATTATCTATCTTATTTTTAAATTTGATTATATCTTATCATATGTTTAAATTTAAGGTCAGATTTTAAATTTTTAATTTAATTTTTTTTTTAAATAATTTAACCTTACTTAAATTTAAAATAAGATAACTATAATCATGTAATTTTAAATAGATGTAAGATATTTTGCTAACTTTTAAATTTTGTTATTTTATTTATTTAAATTACATTTAAAATCTGAAAAAGATATTCATTTATCTTTTTTAATTTTTAATTACTTAGCAAATTTTGAAATGATATTTAGGTTGGTTGAAACCTAATTTTTCAAAAATTGTAGGTTTAATTTTAAATTTTAAATTTTTTTTAAATTTCGAAATCTTTCAATTTAATTTTCGAAAATAAATTATTTATTTATGTAATTAATTATTTTTTTAAAATTATTTATTTAAAATTAAATAAATCCTACATCCAACTATCCAGCTAACCTTGTTGCAGGAGTATGTGTTTTAGCTTGTTTGTAAGTTTTCAAAACCTATTATTGCTTGATTGCAAATAGCCATGGTTAACTTTTTGCCAGATCTAATGATCTGATGGCTCCCTTGGTCAAGTCAATAATTTGTAACAGGTATATTTACAATCTTCTTTCATCTGTGTATGACCTAGCAACATGATAGGACCCATCAAAATTGTGCCTGTGTGAGCCTATGTGTTTAATTTCATTATAGATGCATATAGGTTGTTGTTGCTAAATAAAATGTCATAGTTCTTGATAGATTTTATTTAGGTCCATTTAGTTTTTGGGCCTATTCAATTAATAACAGTTGTTCATTTTAAGGTTAAATTCCTCTCTTTTAGGCCTTGTGTGAGAGTTGTGAGTCATAGTAGTGGGTACGACATACTGAACCCAGCACCCCCTCACATGAACCACCCCAATTGTGAAGGCCCATTTGCCTGATTTGAATAATTGTACTAGGTTAATTAAACTAGTTTAACCTAATTAAATTGATTAGCAACATAATTAATTTCATTTATTTTGAAATTAATTTAAGAAAATTATAGTTTAAAGAATTTTTTATTCTAAGCTATACTATATGTATTTTCTTGTATTTAATTAAATATAGAATTATAACCATCTAGATTCTTTCTGAAGCTTAATTTAAATTTTTCATTAAATATTCCTATTTAAGTTGATATTTAGTTATCTACAACTAACCAACTTAAATCTGAATATCTTTTGGATTTAAAATTTCAAAATTAAGTTGAGAAATTTTAGGCATTGGTTATTAAGATTCTTTAGATATTTTTTAAGTTAATATCTTTTCGAATATTAACTTAAAATGGAATATTTTAGATATTTGTTAAGTTAATATCTTTTCGAATATTAACTTAAAATTGAATATTTTTAAATTAAGTGGTTGCAACTTAATTTTTTATATTTAATTAAATTTAAATTTGAAAATATTTAAGTTCTAGATTTTTTCTAATACAACTTAAATTAGATATTTTTTTTTTCAAATTTTGAGGAAAAGATACTTAGTCAAATAAGATATTTTCTAGATAGTTATTTCTAGACTACTTATTATTTCTAATATTAAATAGGAAAATATTATACATTGTGAAATTAATTATTTAAATAATTAATTTTGGTACAATTTATTTTAAGTATATTTTTCCTAGTATTAAACTAGAGATTAATAATTAAGTCTTCTACACTTAATTATTTATTTCTTGAATTTAATACATTTAATTAATTTGAAAATTAAATATCTAAGGTAATTTTCATCATGATACTTAAATATTTCTTTTTCATGACACTTAATTAAATAGAAAATTATTTTTAGTTGAAATTTAATTTTTCAACTAAATTTAAAATTTTCAAAATGTATTTTTTCTTTATTTTATTAATCAAATTCGAAATTGCATTTCTTAAATGCTGGAATTTCGAATTTTATTTGAAAAATAGATTAAAGTTGTAAATTATTTATTTTAATTTTGGACCAACTTAAATCAATGATTTTTTCATTAATTGATTAATTTAAAATAAATGAATTAAAATATATTATTAGAAATTTAATTAATTAGTCAAAGGAAAATCTATATAGGTGATATTTTTGCTTGAAGTATTTTTCTAGTGTATTTAATTAAATAGAAAATTAATATTCAAGTTGATTTTCATCATCATACTTAAATATTTGAAAATTTTCTTATATATTTAATTAAATAGGAAAATTATATTTTTTGTTGTAAATTAATTTTATTAATTAATTTTGCGCCAACATTAAATTAGAATAATTTTTCCAGGATTTATTTTTTATTTTAACATGCATTTTCGAAAATTGTATTCTTAAATACTTTAATTTTTCGAAATGCAATATATATATTTATAGAAAATTAAATTTGAGTTGTAAATTAATTTAAATTAATTTTGTAACAACTTAAATTGAATATTTTTCTAAATATTTATTGGAAATTATT
Organism: Cannabis sativa; assembly: GCF_029168945.1. Lineage (NCBI taxonomy): Eukaryota > Viridiplantae > Streptophyta > Magnoliopsida > Rosales > Cannabaceae > Cannabis > Cannabis sativa. Next base: position 48,972,094 of record NC_083607.1, on the reverse strand, counting down.
ACTAAGATGGAAGAAATTCATGTTATTTTCATATCCATCTAAGTAAAATTTATAAATATTTAATTAAAATTTACATTTAGAATTTTTCATTCTAAATTGTAAATTTTAATTAAATATATATTTAAAATAAATAGATTAAATAAAGAGTATCAAAGAAAATACAACTCTCTTTAAATAATGAGCTTTATTATTATTAAGATATTTGATCTCCATTTTTGGTCTTACAATAGTTAAATGTTTTCAATATAACCTTGAGACGCTAGACTTCGTCCCCCTATGGATGGTTATTCGTTGAACGCATTTAACACCGTAAGATCTCATTTGATAAGTGTTTGTAAGTTTTCATCTCTATTAGACTCTCCCTTACGATGACTACTTAGAGATAAACTTATAAAACATGAAACAATGGTGGAAGCTCATAAAATGAAAATAACCTTGACTCTCGCCTACCGGGACAACGTTGGATTCTTATTTTGATTGAATAAAAGGTTGCTAGAATGGTTTCTATTTTAGATGAGCTGACAACTCTATTCAATGAATGATACTTTGACTCTCGCCTACCGGGACACTGTATCAGTTTGTTGGAAACCTTGGAAATTATTTAGGATTGTATGTTTTAGTATTTTCACTTGTCATTCCTACTTGCTATATGTTTAATAATTTCTGAATTGTGTATGAATTTATATTGAACCATGTTATTTTCTGTTATTAAATTGTAGTTTAATTTCGAATCTTCATTGTTGGTCTAACATGTTTGTTTTTCTAATGGGATAAATCCCTAATGGATTTTCACCATTAGATATACATAATAGTGTAAGATCTGGAAAGATAAATATTGTATATGCAACATCTAGCTGTTCATCAATTGATGACACCTTAAACTAGCATTTTTACAATATGAAACAAGAAGATTATATAAATAAGATTACTTTGACTCTCGCTAATCGGAGCATCGTTGGATTCTTATTTAAACAACGAAATTATCCTAATTCCTCTTATCTTATTCATTTCGAATTAGCTCAATAACATATCATTGGATGAATGGTCTATAAATCATTGCATGTCATTCTATATTTTCTCTTAAGAAATTAAATGACGCATATGATTATAATCCCGAAATTCTATTCCCAATTGATATAAATCCTCAATCTTAGAAATCTCCTACTTGTATGGGCAAATCAGACTTAGAATTAAATTAGTAGTGGTGGTCCAAGAAAGAATTACTCATAATATTTGGTATAAATTTAAGTCTTTGACTTTAATTTTAGATTCCAAACAGAAATTTTCTTATATTTCTAATTCCAGAATACAATACAGTTACACTTTCTCAAGTGTTTAATATCCATCTTCTATTAATGGATTCAAACTGTATGGAATATGAGTTAGGTATTCTGTGACCAGGATCCACTTGCACTATTCTAAGAATTCTTTGATGTAACTAAACCTAAGTCATCAAAAGACACTACCACATTTTTTTAATCTATGGCATTTGTATCGTGTTCATAGTGGATTTGACAAGATCAATCTCTGCAAAGAGTTAATATGCCTATATCCACTGAAAGTAGTTCATCTCATTCGCAGATGGATGTACATTCAGGGGTAAATATGAGATTTTCGTTGTATTCTTAAAACGATAACTCTAGATTATACCTTTTAGCAAAGAAATTTGAAATGTTTGAAAAATTTCATTAATTTCTAGCAACGGTTAAAACCATTAAGGTAAGTGGTTAAAGATCTTGCGAACTGATAGGGGTGGAGAAATAGTTAGTAGATATGCAGTTCAAAGATCATTATATTGATTTTTGAATTATATCCAAACTTACCTCCCCAGAAATTTCGATTTGCATATTGATGATTACTTACTAGTCGTTGCCTAAATCCTTCTATGGTAATACAATTTCAGAATGATGTAATGGTTGTATACTTAATGTAAATCATTACTAGATCCATGGATGACCTAATCAAAATCTTAAGAAAAGCTAGAACTGTTAACCATGGTTTGTTAGCTATTCTAAGTGATTAGGGGTGGACCATCCCATAGTCAATAGATAAGAAAGTGTTTGTTCAAACAAATACTACTTTTCTAAGAAAATGACTAAGTCTGAAAATAAAGTAGCAAATAAAGGAGATATTTTTCTTGATTCCAAAAGTGTTATATCATCTTATTTGACATATGATGATCCCACTGCCTATGTTGTCTTGTCACAACCAAAGAGTTCAATACCATTTAGTTTTCTTAGACATAATTCACGGTACCTTGTCGTAGTGGGAGAGTTTCTAGGAATTCACCTTCTTATGACTTGGGAGACACTAGTGATTAAAATCCATTGTGAGTTTAAACAAGTAATGGATTGTCAAGATAAGAAACTAAGAAGAAAGCCAAGAGAACTATAGTTTGATCCATTCACATGGAATAACCTAAAGTTTTCTATTACAAGGACATAAAAGGAAATTTTCGTTTATAAGTCTATTCAATGGACTTAACAAAACTTCCTGTTCCTAGTATTATATGTTTGAGTTTATCTAAACCTATGGCTTGTGGTATACCTGGAAATTACTTACTCTAATGCAATCAACTTATTTTAGTAAGATGCTGAAGCATTTTCTTTCTAATGGCAATCTATAGAAGCTTCACAACTTCTTAGGCATAGATTTTATTTATCTAAGGAAAAGTCTCAACTATTCCAGAAAAGATAAAGCCATGAAAGAATTTCTTAAATCAACAGTGAGAGGTCTTAGATATGCTTTTGTATGCCTTATACCTGCTGTTGAGTGGGAGCAATGAGTAGGTATCAGATTAATCCAGGAGAAGAACATTGGAAGACAATCAAGTAAATCTTAAGATAAAGAAGAGGAACTATATGTTAGTCTATAAGGGTGTGTTTAAAACTCTTAGACTACACCACATCAGATTTCGAAATTTGCCTTTGTGCTAGAAAATCTTTCTGATAAGATGGTTATTACTCTGGGGGTGGAATAGTGATTTTGGAGAAGTGTAAAAACCTATCTGAAGTCTCTAGGTCTACCAAGAAGGGACTTAATGTTAAAGTTGCAGGAAAGGTACTTATTCAGTCTAAGGAAAGTTCTATACATTTTTGGCACCATTCCAAATTGCCTAAACTACTAGTTTTAATTTCCTAATTAACCAAAAGTAGTTGCCAAAGATATAGAATCCAGTATCCCAAGAGAGTAGACATATAGAGAGGAATTTCACATTGTCAATGATTTTGTGTTTAAGGAAGAGTAATAGTGGAGAAAAGGTTGTGGTAAATTCAACCTTTCAGATCCTATTACGAGGAGTTTACTACTACTACACTTGATTTGTATATCAAGGTGTTGAGATTATTTGAAACGCACTTTTTGTTTTATATTAGTGCAAGTGGGAGTTTTTTGGGTTTTATGCCCTAAATAAAACTCATTTCAGTATAATCAGATTTACTTATTAATATAGATCAGAAATAACGTTTAATGTTCCATGGTTCACATGATTTATTTCATGATTATATGTTTATAATGTATGAATTCATCTGAAACCTTTTCACATACTTGATCCTGTTTATTGTGCTGTCAACACATTGGAAAATAAACATGACTATGTGAATAAAGTTTCCTAGATTTATCAGAGATAGGGTTTTACTGATATGATAATCTACAACAGAGTTTACTTGCATTTGGAGAAGTGCTATGTTCTTTCCAGAGCATTGGTTAAAGTAAAGCTCAAGTTGGATGCATTGAGTATGCATCGGAAGGGACCGATATAAAACTTTGACTTAGATTTATTAAACTTACCGTAATATCTATTCAAGTCAATATCGCCTAGTTGATCCTAGATCAAATAATCTTAATCCTATTATGATTAGGCTCGACCTGGAGAGGTTATTCGTGTTCTTTGATTTGTTAGTTAAGCCTACTTTTAGGTCAGGGTGATACATACATTTTGGGAACACGGTAGTGCAATTGAGTGGGAGCGCTATCATTAACATGGAATCTATAGCTTCTATCTGACGAATAGTAAGTAAAGGATGATCTCCTTCGAGCTTGACCAAACAAAAATAAATGGTGGAGATCTCATTTCACATAAGCTGAAATATCATTTATACAGGGTTAAGTGTTTTAAGGATTAAATACATTGTAGGGTGTAACGGTAATCTAATCCCTTTACAGTGTAGATCATTCATATGGAGGATCATTGATCAAATTAGGATTATAACAATGGATAACTAATGATGTGTCTATATGGTGGAACATATAGAGCATTCTATATACTGAGAGTGCAATTCTAAGTTCTATGCGTGGATTCAACGAAGAATTAATAAGTTAGTGAATTTTAGTGATAAATTCTTGATCTACTTATTGGAAGCTCGATTATATAGACCCATGGTCCCCGCACTAGTTGAGATAATATTGCTTGTAAGACTCATATAATTGGTTTTGATTAATCAATTATAATTCTCAAGTTAGACTATGTCTGTTTGTGAATTTTTCACTAAGTAAGGGCGAAATTGTAAAGAAAGAGTTTTAGGGGTATATTTGTTAATTATGATACTTTGTATGGTTCAAATAATAAATATGATAAATGAAAATATTATTTAACAATTATTTATAGTTATTAAATAGTTAGAATTGGCATTTAAATGGTTGAATTAGAAAATTGGCGTTTTTGAAAAAATCAGATGCAGAAAAGATAAAACTGCAAAATTACAAAAAGAGAGGCCCAAATCCACTATGTATGGCCGACCACTTTTGTAGGGAATTTAAACTGATATTTTCATTATTTTAATGCCAAATAATTCAAACCTAACCCTAGTGGAATGCTATAAATAGATAGTGAAGGCTTCAGGAAAAATAGACTTTTCTTCTGACTTTTCATTCAGAAGAAAAAAAAAACTGAGCCTCTCTCTCTCCCTATCTTTGACCGACCCCACTCTCTCTTTCTTCTTCATTGAAATTTCAAAATTCTTAGTGATTAGAGTAGTGCCCACACACAGCAAGTGATACCTCAATCATAGTGAGGAAGATCGTGAAGAAAGACTTTCAGCAAGAAGGAGTTTCAGCACTAAAGAATTAGAGAAAGAGATCCAGGTTCAGATATTGATAATGCTCTGCTACCAAAAGGAATCAAGGGCTAGATATCTGAATGGAAGGAGTCATTATATTCCGCTGCACCCAATGTAAGGTTTCCTAAACTTTATATGTGTTTATTTTATCGTTTTAGAAAGTTCATATTTAGGGTGTTAATCAACATACTTGTGAGTAGATCTAAGATCCTCGTAAAATAATTTCCAACAATAGGAAAGTTGGAAAAGTGGAAGGCTTGTTTCCTCAATGTATGGCCGACCACCTTTGCTTCTATTTCTCATTTTATTTTTCATTTTTAAATGCCAAATAATTCAACTTTAACCCTATGTGGTATTCTATAAATAGAATGTAAAGGCTTCAGGTTTGACACACACTTTACTGATTATTTTCTCAAACACTCTGAAGCCGCCACTCTCTCTCTCATTTCCTCTCTAAATTTCGAAATCCCTTGAGTGAATGAGTAGTGCCCACACACATCAAGTGGTACCTCAATCTTAGTATGTAAGACTATGGAAAATCAGCACCAACAAGAAGGGGAGAAAGAGATCCAGATTCAGATCTTGATTATGCTTTGCTACAGAAAGGAATCCAGGGCTAGAGTTCTAAATGGAAGGAGTCATAATATTCTGCTACACCCAATGTAAGGTTTCTTAAACTCTTATGTGTTTATTTCATTGTTTTAGAATTCATATTAGGATGTTAATCAAACATACTTGTTAGTAAATCTAGATCCTGGTAAAATATTTCCAACAACTGGCACTAGAGCCATGGTAATGATTTACTTTCATGTAATATGAATTAAAATGATGTTTTATATGTTCTGTGTTGATTTGGATGGTTTCATGTTGGTTTATGTGTTAGTTGATGATTTTATATGTTGTACAGTACCTTTTTCCATGAAAATTATTTTTTCTATTTTTAAAAATATTTTATTTGGATTCCTTGTGAAAAATTAAGCAATTTTGTTTTTTACGGAACTTGAGTCTGATAAAAATTGAGAACGTTATGATTTTTGGAAAAATTGGATTTCGGGTGTCCATGGGTGCTCAATCGCACGCATCAGGCTTCGGACAACGAAGCCCTGCGCGCGCGTGAGCCTCGCCCGTGTCACTACTGCATGCGCCGAGTGTTGCCGCACATGCACCCTGCAAATGCCGAGAAACCTCGGCTGGGTGCCATATGTCCGCGCGCGTAAGCCCCTGCATGTAGCCTATTTTGGGCTGCTCGTGCAGCCTTTCTGCCAGCAGTCCCAAATTGCGATTTTTTGGGGTTTTTTCCCAAAAATCCAATTTTTTATGGGATTGTTTCCCAAAATCTGATATTTCCAATTTTAGATTTTTCTAATTTGAAATGTTTTCAATTTGAAATATTTTCCTTTTTCAAATATTTTCAATTTGGAATATTTCCAATTTTACATATTTCCTATTATGGTCAGATTTAAAAATTTGTTAACTTCTTTAATATTTATATATTATTTAATTATAAGATTAGATATTTTGATATTTAACATATTTTAAATTAAAAGATAACTTTATCTTTTTATTTAAAATATTATATTAAAATTTTCTTATATGATAAATTAAATAATTAATAAATTTGAAATTAACATAGATATTTTTATAGATATACTTACCATAATATTTTCAAATTTAAAATTTATTATTTTGTTAAATATTTAATTATTTATAAACTATAAGTTTAAAAATGATATTTTTCTATTTATATCATTTTTTTCCTTATTGGAAATTTATAAATCATATCTTAAATATTCAAATAACTTAGATATTTTGTAAAAATTTGAATATTGCTTAATTTGAGATATTTTCACATATGATTATGGTAATTATTATTTATTTATTATTTTATTCCTAAAATAATAATAAACTAACCAAATCTACTTTAAAATTGGTTTATTTTGTTACTTTAATTTTATTAAATTATAAGATCTGAAAGTGATATTGAAGATTCTTTCTTTCAAATTATTGATCTTATTAGATATTTAATTTAATTTAATTCAAATAAACCTAGATATTTTGAAATTAGTTTCCTTTATTTTGAAATTCTTAGGGTTTGTTTTAACAACCCTAAATTTTTTCAGAATTTAGTTGGTTAGTTTAAGAATAATAATTTAATTATATTAATATCTTATTTTCACATCTGTTACATGGACAATGTTTGTTTAATTTTATATTGTTTATTCAAAACTTTTTTTTAACAAACCTATTATTTATTTGATCTAAATTGCTATGATTAACTTGTTGACAAATCCAATGATCTGATTTTAATCATAGTCCAATTGTCAATAGATCTTATAAATAATTTGTAACAGGTAAATTTTGTACTTCTTTCATCTGTGTAAACCTAGTAACATGATAGAACCCATCCAAATCATTTGACATGTGTCAGCCTATATGTTTGCTATTGAGCTTAGATGCATATAGGAAGCCCATTTAAGTTTTACTAAGTAAATGGACTAGGTTGCTAAAATAAAATTTGACATAAGTAATTTTATTTAGGCCCAATTAGATTTGGGCTTATTCAATGAATAACAATTGTTTATTTTAAGGTTAAATTCATCTCTTTTGGGCCTTGTGTGAGAGTTGGGGGCCAGTAGAAGTGCGTACGACATACTGAACCGAGCTCCCCCTCACATGAACTACCCCAATTGTGAAGACCCATTTGCCTTATTTAAATAATTGTATTAGGTTAATTATATTAGTCTAACCTAATTAAAATTGAATTAGCAACATAATTAACTTTTAAAATATATGAAATTTATTTTTCATTTAATATTTTAAAGTTAATTTTATAAAAACACTTAGTTAATGATATACATTCTAGATAGTTATTTCTAGTACTAGTTATTATTTCTAATATTAAATAGGAAAATATCAATGATTGTGAAATTAATTGTTTCATAATTAATTTTGGTACAATCTAAGTTTAGTATATTTCCCTAGCATTAAACTAGAATTAATAATTAAGTTTCCTCTATACTTAATTATTTATTTCTTGAATTTAATACATTTAATTAAATTGAAAATTCAATATCTAAGTTAATTTTCATCATGATACTTAAATATTGTTATTTTCATGTTATTTAATTAAAGTTGAAAATTATCTTAAGTTTGGAATCTTATTTCAGAATAACTTAAAGCTGAATAATTTTCAAAATATATTTTATTTTATTTTATTAATCATTTCCTAAAATTTCGAAATTACATTTCTTTAATGTAGAAATTTTGAATTTTATTTGAAAAATAGATTAATGTTGAAAATTATTTATTTTAATTTTGGACGAACTTAAATCAATGATTTTTTCATTTAATGATTAATTAAAATAAATGAACTAAAATATATTATAATTAGAAATTGAATTAATTAGTCAATAAAATTCTAGATAGTTATTATGTGTTTTGCTTGAAGTATTTTTCTAGTATATTTAATTAAATAGAAAATTAATATTTAAGTTAATTTTTAATCATGATACTTAAATATTTGAATTTTTTCTTAGATATTTAATTAAATAGGAAAATTTATTTTTTGTTGAAAATTAATTTTTATTAAATTTGGGACAGCATAAAATTAGAGTAATTTTCCAGGATTTATTTTTATTTTATTTTAAAGCATTTTCGAAAGTAGTATTCTTATACACTGTATTTTTTTTTTTTCAAAATGCAATATATATTTATAGAAAATTAAATTTGAGTTGTAAATTAATTTAAATTAATTTTGAAACAACTTAAATTGAATAATTTTCTAAATATTTATGGAAATTATTACTAAGATGGAAATAATTCACGTTATTTTGATATCCATCTAAGTATAATTTATAAATATTTAATTAAAATTTATATTTAGAATATTTTATTCTAAATTGGAAATTTTAATAAATATATATATTTAAAATAAATTGATTAAAATAAATATTAGAAGAAAATACAACCTTCATTAAATAATGAGTTTTATTATTAGGATATTCGATCTCCATTGTTGGTTTTACATAGCTATTGTTTTAGTGAGTAATCCTCCCTAATGGAGGAACGTTCATTAGCAAGTTAGCACCGTTTAATCTCGAAAGATAAGTAATCTTGTAAGTTTTTAATATAGTATTGATCACCCTAATGGTGGCGACTGTATAAGACTTGCAAGAATATGAAAGAATGGTGGAAGCTCATAAGATAGAATAGCCTTGACTCTCGCCTAAACGGGACAACGCCGATTCCAATCTTGATCGAATAAAAGGTTGCTAGAATGTTTATCATTTTAGATGAGCTGACAACTCTATTCAATAGATGGTAGCTTTGACTCTTGCCTAAACGGGACACTGATATCAGTTTGTTAAAGACCTTGGAAATTATTTAGGATAGTCTGTTGTAGTATTTTCACTTGTCATTCCTACTTGCTATATGCTTAATAATTTCTGAATTGTGTATGAATTTATATTGAACCATGTTATTTTCTGTTATTAAATTGTAGTTTAATTTCCAATCTCCATTGTTGCTCTAACTTGGTTTGTTTTTCTAATGAGATAAATCCCTAATGGATTTTCACCATTAGACTAACATTATAGTGTTAGATCTCGAAAGATAAATATTGTATATGCAACATCTAGTTGTTCATCAATTGATGACACCTTAGACTAGTATTTTACAATATGAAACAAGAAGATTGTATAAATAAGATCACTTTGACTCTCGCTAGTCGGAGCTTCGTTGGATTCTTATTTAAAACGAAATTATCCTAATTCCTCTTAGCTTATTCATTTCGAATTAGCTCAATAACATATCGTTGGATGAATGGTCTATAAATCATTTCATGTCATTTTATGTTTTCTCTTAAGAAATTAAATGACGAACTTGATTATATTCCCGAAATTCTATCCCAAAATGATATAAATCCTCAATCTTAGAAATCTCCTACTTGTATAGGAAAATCATAGAGTTAGATTAGTAGTGGTGGTCCAAAAAGTGTTTCATAACCATTTTCTTTCAATGGATTTAAACTATATGAATTTAGTATTATGTGACCAGAATCCACTTGCACTATTCTAAGAACTCTTTGTTGTACCTAAACTGAAGTCATCAAAAGATTCAACCACATATTTTATAAATCTATGACATTTGTATCTTGTTCATAGTGATTTTGACAAGATCATTCTCTGCAAAGAGTTAATATGCCTATATCCACTGAAAGTATAATCATCTCATTCGTAGATGGATGTACATTCAGGGGTGGATATGAGTTTTTGTTGTATTCTTAAAACGATCACTCTAGATTTTACCTTATGCAAAAGAAAATTGAAATGTTTGAAAAATTTCATGAATTTCTAGCAATGGTAAGTGGTTGAAGATCTTGCGAACTGATAGGGGTGGAGAAAAAGTTAGTAGATATGCAGTTCAAAGATCATTAATATTAGTTTTGAATTATATCCAAACTTACCTCCCCAGAATTTCAATTTGCATATTGATAATTAGTTACTAGTCGTTGCCTAAATCCTTCTATGGTAATACAATTTCAGAATGATCCAATGATTGTATACTTAATGTAAATCATTACTAGATTCATGGATGACCTAATCAAAATCTTAAGAAAAGCTAGAACTGCTAACCCTGGTTTGCATGTTTGTTAGCTATTCTAAGTGATTAGGAGTGGAACATCCCATAGTCAATAGATAAGAAAGTGTTTGTTTAAACAAATACTACTTTTCTAAGAAAATGACTAAGTCTGAAAAATAAAATAGCAAATAAAGGAGATATTTTTTATTGATTCCATAAGTGTTCTATCATCTTATTCGTTACAAGATGATCCCACTGCCCCTGTTGTCTTAACACAACCGAAGAGGTCAATACCATTTAGTTTTCTTAGACATAATTCACGGTACCTTGTCGTAATGGAAAAGTTTCAAGGAACTTTACCTTTTTATGACTTGGAAGATACTAGTGATTAAAATCCATTATGAGTTTAAACAAGTAATGGATTGTCAAGATAAGAAACTAAGAAGAAAGCCAAGAGAATTATGGTTTAATCCATTCACATGGAGTAACCAAAAGTTTTCTATTACAAGGACATAAAAGGAAATTTTCGTTAATAAGTCTATTCAATGGACTTAACAAAACTTCCTGTTCCTAGTATTATAGGTTTGAGTTTATCTAAACCTATGGCTTGTGGTATACCTAGTAATTACTTACTCTAATGCAAGTAACTTACTTTAGTAAGATGCTGAAGCATTTTCTTTCCAATGGAAATCTATAGAAGCTTCACAACTTCTAGACATAGATTTTATTTATCTAAGGAAAAGTCTCAACTATTCCAGAAAAGATAAAGCCATGAAAGAATTTCTTAAATCAACAGTGAGAGGTCTCAGATATGCTTTAGTATGCCGTAGACCAGACACCTGTTGTTGAGTGGGAGTAATGAGTAGGTATCAGATTAATCCAGGAGAAGAACATTGGAAGACAATCAAGTAAATTTTAAGATTAAGAAGAGGAACTATATGTTAGTCAATAAGGGTGGTTTTAAAACTCTTAGACTACACCACATCAGATTTCAAGGCTTGCCTTTGTACTAGAAAGTCTGCTGATAAAATGGTGATTACTCTTGGGGTGGAGTAGTGATTTTGGAGAAGTGTAAAAACCTATCTGAAATCTCTTAGTCTACCAGAGAGAGACTGAATGTTAAAGTTGTAGGAAAGATACTTATCCAGTCTAAGGAAAGTTATATACAATTGTGGCACCGTTCCAACTTGTCTTAACTACTAGTGTTATTTCCTGAATAACCAAAAGTAGTTGCCAAAGGTATATAATCTAGTATCCCAAAAGAGTAGACATATCGAGAGGAATTTCACAATATCAAGGATTTTGTGATTAAGGGAAAGTAATGGTGGAGAAAAGATTGTTGTTAATTCAACCTGTCAGATCCTATTACGAGGAGTTTACTACTAGTACACTTAATTTGTATATCAAGGTGTTAATGATTATTTGAAATGCACATTTTGTTTTATATTAGTGCAAGTGAGAGTTTGTTGGGTTTTGTACCCTAAATAAAACCCATTTCAATATAATCAGATTTACTTATTAATAAAGATCAGAAATAACATTTTATGTTGCATGGTTCACATGATTTATTTCATGATTATATACATATAATGTATGAATTCTATTTAAGTCCAGAACATATGAATTTGTTAAAGATTATATTGTTGTCAGCACAATGGAATATAATCTTAATTATATGTTCAAAAGTTTATTCCCTGATTTGTCAGAACACTGGATTTAGACTGACATGGTATAATCAGCGATAGGTATTCTTACACCTTGGAAAAGTGTTATGTCCTTTCCAGGACATTGGCAAAGTTTACCAGTATCGGATGTATGGAGTATACATCGGAAGGGACTGATATTGAACTTTGATTAGATATATTACAACTTACCGTAATATCTATTCAATTCAATATCACCTGTTGATCCTAGATCAAATGACCTTAATCCTGATATGGTTAGGTTCGATCTCAAGAGTATTATACATGTTCTTTGATTTGTTAGTTTAGCGTACTTTTGGGTCAGGGTGATACGTACATTTTGGGAACATGATAGTATAATTGAGTGGGAGCACTACCATAAATATGGAATCTATAACTTCTATAGGAATTTAGAAGTGAAACGATGATATCCTCAGAGCTTGGCTAAACAGAGATAAATGGTGGAGATCTCATTTCACTTTGCTGAAATATCATTTATACGGAGCTAAGTGTTTTAAGGATAAAATACATTGAAGGTGTAACGGTAACTTAGTGCCTTTTCAATGTAGATCATCTATTAGAGGGTCATTGATCACATTAGGGTTATAACAACGGATAAGTAATGACGTGTCTATATCATGGAACATATAGAGCGTTCTATATGACTGAGAGTGCAATTCCAAGTTCTAAGTGTGGATTCAACAAGGAATTAATAAGTTAGGGAATTTACTTGGTAAATTCAGTTTGACTTATTGGAAGCTCGGTTATATAGACCCATGGTCCCCATATTAGTTGAGACCATACTTCTTGTAAGACACAGTTAGTTGATTTTAATTAATCAATTATAATTCTAAAAGTTAGACTGTGTCTACTTTGTGAATTTTAACTAAGCAAGGGTAAAACAGTAAATAGAGAGTTTAAAGGGTATATTTATTAATTGGGAAACTTTGATTAGTTTTTATTAATAAATAAAATAAATGACAATATATTATTTAATAATTAATTATAATTATTAAATAATTAGATTTGACATTTATGTAGTTGAAAGAGAGAATTGGCAATCTTTGAGAAAATAGGAAAGTAGAAATGATGAAATAGGAAAGTTGGAAAAGTGGAAGGCTTGTTTTGTAGCGCCCTAATGCTAAGGCACGATACAGTGCTTTTTAAATTATTGTGCAATCTTTGCTAATCAAAGAAATTTCTCGAAAAACGTGTCAAATTAAAACTTTTGCATTAAATACTAAACTTTGTAATTTATTAAAATATTTACAAGTGCCGGGATCCCGTTTTTTTTTTAAAACTTTATAAAATTTACTTTTCAAGCATACATTCCAAAATATACAGATTTACAGGTCGCACGGCGACTTTCAAAATACAACTCCCAGATGTCCCGAGACCGAACACTCCAGGTCGCGCTGCTTTGACATGTACAATCTCACCCGAGCTCAGGTTCACTCCTGTTTAGCCTTCGCCTTTCCTTTACCTACACATGAAAGTAGAAACTGTGAGTCGGCAGACTCAGTAAGAAATGCATATAACATATCACATAAATTCCGACCTGTAAATAGGCGCCCATACACCTATCTACAGGGCTTAACAGATGAGCAAGAACGTTCTAACTGCCTGTGCTACTGACCATGATATCACTCCTACCAGCACTTTAATCGTGCTGTAGGACCTGCACTATGTTCGTGCCGCTATGATAGCATCAATAGCATCCAAAAGTATGATTGGCCATGATATCACTCTTAACCAGTACGATGCCTGTACTGCTGAACCGAAACAATGGTTGTGTCGCTATGATAGTACCAAAACATACTTTCCAGGGTGAATAACACTCTTAACCAGTACGATGCCTGTACTGCTGAACCGACACAATGGTTGTGTCGCTATGATATCACCCAAACATATACAAGGATACACACAGCATGCATATATATATCACACATATACATACACCCAGATATTTATATCACACGTTATATTCAGTTCTTACCTGTTTTCCGAATTCAAACGTGCTGGCCGACCTGAACGGAAATCTCGTGCTAGATGGATGCCCTAATCACATTTTGAAACCGGGTAAGTTACATGATTCAAAACCCTAATCCCGGGGAACCCAAAACCAAAACCCTAGGTTCTGCTATACTCTAAAGGGGTTATTCTAACTCTGGAAATGGGGAAACACCCAACCGAGGCACTGAAATGGACAAAAATTGAGAAAACGAAGTGTTCGGGAATCCTGCCAAAACCGGCTAGCCGGTTTTTGGGGCATTGCGAACCGGCTAGCCGGTTTGCACCAGTATTCCCAAAACACCTCCTCCATTGCTCAATTTTCCACCAAATGTTACCAAACTTTCCAGAGCTCCTAAACAATGCATATACAATAAAACTCATCCAGTATTTCACAGAAAAACACACCAAATCAATTTATGCCATTAAAGCTCAAAGCTTTGAACTCCAAGCTCAAAATTTCATAAAACCATCAACACCAATTAAAACCAGCTGCAAGGAGTTAAAATCAACTTAAAAGGACCCTAAAATTCGAACCCTAAACCTAACTAAACCTAACAGCCCATCAATTTCAAAATCACCATTTGAACCTAACTTAAAAGCTTGAAACTAAGAAGGGTTTCATTGAAACTTACCTTAGTTTGATTTTTTTCCTTTGGATTCCTTGCTGAAACTCAAAAATCAACAGCAAACCCCCTTGGTTTGTCCCAGCCGAAAGCAAGAGAGAGAGAGGTTCAAGAGAAAACACTAATTCCAATTTTTCTTTTCTTGATTTTTCTTCAAATGAGACAAAAGGATTTTTAATTAATCCTTTGCTGAAAACCAACTTGCAAGGTGTCATTCACTAAGGCAGCCACCTATCCTTCACCAAATAAAAAAATGACTAAAAGGCCCTTAAGGTTAAAACTTGGTTAATTCTAAAGATAGGGGTAAAATGGTCAATTCCATAACCCCGCTCAATCCCGATATTATAATTCCTCAAAAATATTTCCCACTATGAAATAAGGTTCTAAACTTACCCATGTGATCAATCTAGCCATCCATCGCATTTTCCGTTGTCGCCGAACAAAAATTACAAAAATAACGTATTACACATATAAGCTAGATAATACCCCTAGAGTTTAATAAAATCTTCAAAATTGAGAAATTATAACTCTAATATTTATTTCTAAATATTGGGGTCCACAATTAAATTAATTCACAAATAATAATAAAATAATAAAAATTAGTGCTAATTGCCTTTACTAATACATATACTAGAGCGGTCATTACAATTATCCCCCCGTTCATAGGATTTCGTCCCCGAAATCTAACCTGAATAGCTCTGGATGCTGAGTCCTCATATCTGACTCCAACTCCCAGGTGGCTTCTTCCACCTTACTGTTCCTCCAGAGCACCTTAACCAGTGCAATAATCTTGTTCCGAAGAACTTTTTCTTTTCTATCCAAAATCTGAACAGATTGCTCTTCATAGGATAAGTCTGGTTGAAGTTCAAGGGCTTCATAACTCAAGACATGAGTCGGGTCTGATACGTATTTCCTCAACATAGATATGTGAAATACGTCATGAACAGCCAATAACGCTGCTAGCCGATATGCTACCTGCCCGACCTTCTCGAGTATCTGAAATGGCCCAATGAACCTAGGGTTTAACTTACCCTTCTTCCCGAAGCGCCTAATACCCTTCATTGGTGAAACCCGCAGGAAAACATGTTCCCCTGCCTGAAATGTAACATCTCTGTGCTTCGGATCAGCATAACTTTTCTGCCTGCTTTGAGCAGCAAGCATCCGAGCCTTGATCTTATCAATAGCTTCATTGGTCCTCTGCACTAACTCTGGACCCAAGTACTTCCTTTCTCCTGTCTCGTCCCAATGAATAGGAGAACGACATTTTCTACCATATAACATCTCATAGGGAGCCATCCCTATTGTACTTTGGTAGCTGTTATTGTAGGCGAATTCAATTAAAGGCAAGTACTTACTCCATGAACCCTCAAAGTCCATGACACAGGCTCGCAGTAAGTCTTCTAAAATCTGGATAGTTCTTTCTGACTGGCCATCAGTCTGAGGGTGAAAGGCTGTACTAAACTTTAACTTGGTACCCATAGCCTTCTGAAGACTCACCCAAAACTTCGATGTGAACTTTGGATCCCTATCTGATACAATAGATTTTGGGGCTCCATGGAGACGAACTATCTCCTTCACATACAATTCAACATACTGATCCACTGAATAGGTAACTTTCACTGGTAGAAAGTGAGCCGACTTTGTGAATCTGTCCACGATGATCCATACTGAATCATACATCCCCGTAGTTCTAGGCAAACCAGTTACAAAGTCCATTGCAATGTCCTCCCACTTCCATTCTGGAAGGACTAAAGGTTGCAATAATCTTGCCGACCTCTGATGTTCAGCCTTAATCTGCTAGCAGGTTAAACACTTGGACACATAGTCCACCACATCTCTTTTCATCCCATACCACCAGAAGTAAGGTTTCAAATCCTGATACATCTTGGTGGTTCCCGGATGCAACGAATAAGGCGTGGTGTGAGCTTTATCGAGTATCTCTTTCTTAAGCTCATCAACACTAGGAACACAAACTCGAGCTTTATATAACAACATTCCACTGCTCGAGACTGAAAAGCCTCTAGGCCGACAAGCCACTACTTCGTCTCGAACTTTAACTAGCTCGGGATCTTCCAGTTGTGCCTTTCTGATTCTCTCCAACAGATCAGATTGGAGTGTTAAATTATGTAACTTCCCGACCACGAACTCAATTCCTGCACTAACCATTTCCGAGGCTAGTTGAGGGGCTATCATAACCGTAGTACACACTTGTCCGGGACCTTTTCTGCTTAGAGCATCAGCCACAACATAGGCTTTCCCGGGGTGATACAGTATTTCACAATCGTAATCTTTAACTAACTCCAACCACCTTCTCTGCCTCATATTCAGATCTTTCTGGGTGAAAAAGTATTTAAGACTCTTATGATCAGTATAAATCTCACACTTTTCACCGTAAAGATAATGTCGCCATATCTTTAAAGCAAAAAGCACAGCAGCGAGCTCTAAATCATGAGTTGGGTAACGCTGCTCATAATCCTTCAGTTGACGAGAGGCATAGGCTATGACTCTGTCAGCTTGCATCAGAACACATCCCAGACCCTGTCTGGAGGCATCACAATAAACCACAATTTTTTTCTTGATATGATGGCAAAGCTAACACCGGAGCTGTTATCAAACGTTGCTTCAGCTCCGGAAAACTTGTTTCACACTTATCTGACCACACAAATCTCTGATTTTTCTTAGTCAATTCGGTTAGGGGCATAGAAAGTTTAGAAAATCCTTCGAGGAAACGTCGATAATACCCTGCTAACCCGAGAAAACTTCGAATTTCTATCACAGACTTGGGCCTCAGCCAATTCTTCACTGATTCCACCTTGTTTGGATCGACCATAAGTCCATTCTTCCCAACATTATGACCCAGAAAGGACACCTCGGACAACCAGAATTCACACTTTTTGAACTTGGCATACAGCTTGTGATCCCTAAGTCGCTGTAACACCATTCGAAGATGATGCTCGTGCTCCTCTTCTGACTGAGAGTATACAAGAATGTCATCTATAAACACTATAACGCAGTTATCGAGGAAATCCTTGAATACCCTATTCATGAGATCCATAAAAGCCGCAGGAGCATTAGTCAATCCGAATGACATTACCAGAAACTCATAGTGCCCATATCTGGTTCTAAAAGCAGTCTTCGGTATGTCCTCCTCCCGAATTTTGAGTTGGTAATCAGATCGTAAATAAATCCTCGAAAACTCTGTTTTTCCCTGAAGCTGATCAAACAGATCGTCGATTCAGGGCAACGGGTACTTGTTCTTAATCATTAATTTGTTTAGTTCATGATTATTAATACATATTCTGAGGGAACCATCTTTCTTCTTTACAAACAGAACTGGAGCTCCCCAGGGCGATGCACTGGGTCGGATAAACCCAATGTCAAAGCATCCCCTGAAGTTGCAACTTAAACTCCTTGAGTTCGGCTGGAGCCATTCTATATGGAAACTTTAGAAATAGGTTCGACTCCAGGTGCCAGATCAATTACAAAATCAATCTCTCGCTGTGGCGGCAATCCCGGTAATTCCTCGGGAAACACATCAAGAAAAATCTTTCACCACCCTGACTGCCTCAGGCCCAAATGTTTCAGGTCTGCTGGAGTCAATTACCACTGCTAGACATCCTACACAGCCACTGCATAGTAAATCCCTAGCCCTTAGTACAGATATAACCGGGAACCGAAACCCCTGGATTGATCCAACATAACCAAATGGATCTTCACCTTCCGGATGAAAAATCACCTTTTTCCGCCTACAACCTATACTGGCCGAATACTTGGACAGAAAATCCACTTCCAGTATAATGGCAAACTCAGTTAATTTCAACTCTATAAGGTCAGTACTTAACTTCCAATCTTCGATCCTAACTGGCTTAGACCTAATGCGCCTATTAAAGATAATCAATTCCCCGCTAGGCATTAGGGTTCCAAACCCTCTTTCTAAAACGTCACAAGGCCTACCCTAAAAGATCAATCACTCTTATAATTACATATAAGCGTGTAGCTCCCAAATTAAACATCACAATGTAAAAGAAGTCGCTTACAGAGAACTGACCTGCCACTACAGAAGGGCTTGCTGCATCATCAGCTTGAGCATTAGCATTCACCGGGGTAGGAACGAATACCGCTTTTTGCTCTTGTTCTTCTTTCTCCACCTGTGGGCAATCCTTCTTAAAATGCCCAACCTTGCCACATTGAAAACATACTTTTCGGTTGCATTCTCCGGGATGGTGTTTCATGCAACGTGGGCACTCAGGGTAAGAATAACCCTGGCGTGCTCCCTTGCCTTGAAACCTTCGGAACCGCTTGTTCTGTCTTAAACCCACCACTGATGACGTAGGTTTCCTCTTTCGCTCAATCATGGAGCTCCTACCACTTCCACCATATTCTGGATTCAGGCAGGTAATATTCTGACCCCCTACCATAATCTCCTGAGGTCTCATAATAATTTCCTCAGGGCTTCCAACCCAAGAAGCATTCTTCACATTTGAACCTCCCTGAAGGTCTGAAGGTTCTTGGATCCAAATCTTTCCATCAATGGTTCCACTTGAGTACCAGCCATTCCATGCTTCGCTGGTAATACCGAATCAAAAATGATTTGCATATGTGGTAAAGATACTACAGGAGACCTTTGCTGTTTCAACCTCTGAATCTCTTCTTCATGTCGTTGAATCACAGCTTCCATTTTTGCAACCCTTTGCTCCAAATCCAACGGAGCCTGTGACGGATAACCATCACTCCCGTCGGAAGCCCTCCAAGGGATTTCACCTTGGTTACGGGGACAATTTGGACTCCATTCTCTCCAACCGTTACTAGCCCTGGCCACTTTACTCTGACTCTCCATATAGCACCAGGTGTCCATTTTATAAGACTAACTCCGTCGGCTAGTAAGTCGATGCTGGTCAGGCAACGGCCTATTTACATACTTACTACCGCACTTACGGATTTTAAGGCAATGCACTTAACATAAACAGTTATAATCTAATATGCTTCCTAACATGCTTTCACATTCGTAATTTTTTAAAAGAAAATACTAAACAAGTACGGGCTTACTGAACCATGAACCGAGCTTTCTCTGATGAAGATTGTACATATCTTAGCAAGCTTCGGTAGACAAACCTGGCGGCTCTGATACCAAAATTGTAACGCCCTAATGCTAAGGCACGCTACAGTGCTTTTTAAATTATTGTGCAATCTTTGCTAATCAAAGAAATTTCTCGAAAAACGTGTCAAATTAAAACTTTTGCATTAAATACAAAACTTTGTAATTTATTAAAATATTTACAAGTGCCGGGATCCCTTTTTTTTTTAAAACTTTATAAAATTTACTTTTCAAGCATACATTCCAAAATATACAGATTTACAGGTCGCACAACGACTTTCAAAATACAACTCCCAGATGTTCCGAGACCGAACACTCCAGGTCGCGCTGCTTTGACATGTACAATCTCACCCGAGCTCAGGTTCACTCCTGTTTAGCCTTCGCCTTTCCTTTACCTACACATGAAAGTAGAAACTGTGAGTCGACAGACTCAGTAAGAAATGCATATAACATATCACATAAATTCCGACCTGTAAATAGGCGCCCATACACCTATCTACAGAGCTTAACAGATGAGCAAGAACGTTCTAACTGCCTGTGCTACTGACCATGATATCACTCCTACCAGCACTATAATCGTGCTGTAGGACCGGCACTATGTTCGTGCCGCTATGATAGCATCAATAGCAGCCAAAAGTATGATTGGCCATGATATCACTCTTAACCAGTACGATGCCTGTACTGCTAAACCGACACAATGGTTGTGTCGCTATGATAGTACCAAAACATACTTTCCAGGGTGAATAACAGTCTTAACCAGTACGATGCCTGTACTGTTGAACCGACACAATGGTTGTGTCGCTATGATATCACCCAAACATATACAAGGATACATACAGCATGCATATATATATATCACACATATACATACACCCAGATATTTATATCACACGTTATATTCAGTTCTTACTTGTTTTCTGAATTCAAACGTGCTGGCCGACCTGAACGGAAATCTCGTGCTAGATGGATGCCCTAATCACATTTTGAAACCGGGTGAGTTACATGATTCAAAACCCTAATCCCGGGGAACCCAAAACCAAAACCCTAGGTTCTGCTATACTCTAAAGGGGTTATTCTAACTCTGGAAATGGGGAAACACCCAACCGAGGCACTGAAATGGACAAAAATTGAGAAAACGAAGTGTTCGGGAATCCTGCCAAAACCGGCTAGCCGGTTTTTGGGGCATTGCAAACCGGCTAGCCGGTTTGCACCAGTATTCCCAAAACACCTCCTCCATTGCTCAATTTTCCACCAAATGTTACCAAACTTTCCAGAGCTCCTAAACAATGCATATACAATAAAACTCAGCCAGTATTTCACAGAAAAACACACCAAATCAATTTATGCCATTAAAGCTCAAAGCTTTGAACTCCAAGCTCAAAATTTCATAAAACCATCAACACCAATTAAAACCAGCTGCAAGGAGTTAAAATCAACTTAAAAGGACCCTAAAATTCGAACCCTAAACCTAACTAAACCTAACAGCCCATCAATTTCAAAATCACCATTTGAACCTAACTTAAAAGCTTGAAACTAAGAAGGGTTTCATTGAAACTTACCTTAGTTTGATTTTTTTCCTTTGGATTCCTTGCTGAAACTCAAAAATCAACAGCAAACCCCCTTGGTTTGTCCCAGCCGAAAGCAAGAGAGAGAGAGGTTCAAGAGAAAACACTAATTCCAATTTTTCTTTTCTTGATTTTTCTTCAAATGAGACAAAAGGATTTTTAATTAATCCTTTGCTGAAAACCAACTTGCAAGGTGTCATTCACTAAGGCAGCCACCTATCCTTCACCAAATAAAAAAATGACTAAAAGGCCCTTAAGGTTAAAACTTGGTTAATTCTAAAGCTAGGGGTAAAATGGTCAATTCCATAACCCCGCTCAATCCCGATATTATAATTCCTCAAAAATATTTCCCACTATGAAATAAGGTTCTAAACTTACCCATGTGATCAATCTAGCCATCCATCGCATTTTCCGTTGTCGCCGAACAAAAATTACAAAAATAACGTATTACACATATAAGCTAGATAATACCCCTAGAGTTTAATAAAATCTCCGGAATTGAGAAATTATAACTCTAATATTTATTTCTAAATATTGGGGTCCACAATTAAATTAATTCACAAATAATAATAAAATAATAAAAATTAGTGCTAATTGCCTTGACTAATCCATATACTAGAGCGGTCATTACATGTTTCCTCAATGTACGGCCGACCACCTTTACTTCTATTTTTCATTTTATTTTTCATTTTTAAATGCCAAATAATTCAACTTTAACCCCATGTGGTATTCTATAAATTGAAGGTAAAGGCTTCAGGTTTGACACACACTTTACTGATTATTTTCTCAAACACTCTGAAGCCGCCACTCTCTTTCTCTTTTCCTCTCTAAATTTTGAAATCCCTTGAGTGAATGAGTAGTGCCCACACACATCAAGTGGTACCTATATCATAGTATGTAAGACTATGGAAAATCAGCACCAACAAGAAGAAGAGAAAGAGATCCAGATTCAGATCTTGATCATGCTCTGCTACAGAAAGGAATCAAGGGCTAGAGATCTGAATGGAAGGAGTCATAATATTTCGCTGCACCCAATGTAAGGTTTCTTAAACTCTTATGTGTTTATTTCATTATTTTAGAATTCATATTAGGATGTTAATCAAACATACTTGTTAGTAAATCTAGATCGTGGTAAAATATTTTCAACATGTTACGCGTACTCGTTGCGCCAATTGTTGCCTTTATGGTCAAACTTTTGAAAAGTTTCCACCGCAATTGGAAGTTCTCCTGTTTCAGGGTTAGCCTATTTTTAAGAAAAAAATATTATTATTGTTATTTTACAAAAAAAATTAAATCAATGATAATGTATTATATAAACTTACCCCCTCGACAACATGTGAAACAATAGGCTTTGATCCCCAGCCTCCTTGAAGTTTTATCTTACGTCGACTTTCTTTATTTTTTGTTACTCTCGCTTGAAATTAATAATTTTTCTAACAATTAATTATTTATTATTGACTATATAACATGAAACATTACTAAAATTAGAAAATTTATTAAATACCTTCTGTTTGTTTGTGCTCTAGTAAGCAATGCAATCACTCCACACCTCTTGAGTTACTCCGTCAGGAGGTAACATGTCAGCCCTCTCTTGTAACGCCCTGACTCTCAGGAACGTCACGTGTGTGCTTTTACAAACTTATTAATACTAATCATTTAGTTTAGTAAAAGTGTGGTTTAATTAAAAACCTTTAATTAAATATAGAATAAAACTTTACAAATCAAATATTATTGGAATATGAGGATCCCCTACTAATAAAATTCTTTTACAAATAATTTACAAAATGAATAATATAAGAGTAGGTTATACATTCAGTCATAGAAATGGGTTGATCCTGCTTCTCGAAAGCCAAGACAACAAGGTTGATATGTACACTGCTGGGAGACCTCTGGCTCATGGCTAAACAGAAATGCTAATCTTCTTACCTGCATCATGAAGCACCCGTGAGTCACAATGACTCATCAAGAAAAGCTACTAGACAAAAGTATAGTAAGTACTAGCGTACAACATAATATACGTTTCATTGATTCATTACATATCTAGCATGTATATACGTATCAGTACGTCTATGCGAACATATTCATAACACATGTAAGAACATTCATAGCAACTCATAATTAACAATTTTACTAAATAAACATTCATTCAATCCATAGCTCTATAATCTTAGTGCTTTGTAAAGCACTCTATTCATACATCATTGTAATCACATTATTTTAGTGTTATATTAAGCACTCTACTTACACAATACCATAATCACCTGAACTCGGTGCTTTATAAAGCACCCTTCCCACTCGTTATCAACGAGCTATATATGTCACTATCGTTGCTCGATAACGGGAACGATAAGTAATAAGAAACCTATCTTTGGTTTCAACAATTAATTACTCATAACGGTAATGACCGTATCTTTTACTTGATCATAATCGAGTCACAACGATATTAATCGTTTCATATCATTTCCCTCGATCATAATCGAGTCACAACGATGATAATCGTTTCATAAGATTTCCCCTCGATCATAATCGAGTCACAACAATGATAATTGTTTCATAACATCTTTCCTCGATCATAATCGAGTTACAATGTACACATATCGGAATCTTGATTATAATCGAGACTATCGCATTTATAATTGTTAACTACAAATGGTGTATAGTACTTTTCTTACCTCAGTCCAATAGTCAAGTATGTGGGACGGCCTGAGTGGAACTACCCTCGATGATCCCGGGTCCTATGTCACAACAACAATGCTCAATAAAAAACTTATTTTAAACTTTGAAATAACCCTAACTTTGCAACCAGACATATCTAACTCTCCACTGATTCGAAATAACTCAAACATCATTAAAATATCCTATTCTAAGCTCTGGAAAATACCCCGAAAAAAATCGGTTTCGAAACCTAAAACTAGGTTTTCCCCTGCTGCCAAAACCGGTGGACCAGTTTCACTATGCCTGTGAAACCGGTTAACCGATTTTCCCTGTTGCAGAAATAGGAAAACCCTGGTTTGCTGCTCCAAAACACGACATAATCTCTTCCAAACCTGTTCACACTCTTCACATCAGTTTAATATTACAAATATAACATTTTCAAAGCATTCATTCACATTAATTCATCCAATTACACAATTCACCATGCTGGAGGGAACCTTGAGTTCATAAGCTCAATTCTTTCAAATTCAAACCTAATAGCTCTAGAATCATCAAATTCAAACTTACACAACCTTGAATCTAACTTAGAAATCATGCTCTGAATTCAATTCAATCCCACAACCCCGAAATCGCAAAAAACCCTAACTTAAACTTGAAAATCACTACTCCATATAACAAGGAACTTACCTCATAGTTTCTAGGTTGAACATAGATGAAAATCTTCTAGAAATCAAGAAAAATTGTTGGATATATTTTACCAGGATCTAGATTTACTAACAAGTATGTTTCATTAACATCCTAATATGAATTCTAAAACAATGAAATAAACACATATAAAGTTTAGGAAACCTTACATTGGGTGCAGCGGAATATAATGACTCCTTCCGTTCAGATATCTAGCCCTTGATTCTTTTCTGTAGCAGAGCATTATCAATATCTGAACCTGGATCTCTTTCTCTCCTTCCTTTGATACTGAATCTCCTTCTTGTTAGATGGTTTTCCACAGTCTTACACACTATGATTGAGATACCACTTGATGTGTGTGGGCACTCACTCATTCACTCAAGGAATTCGAAATTTAGAGAAGAAAAGAAGAGGGAAGAGGTTCGGCCTATAGAGAAAAGATAGAGCCTCAGTTTTCATTTGACAGAAGTTCACAAAGTTAAGTGTGAATGAGAGCCATCACTATCTATTTATAGGTAACAACCTAGGTTTTGTTGGGTTTTATGCCCTAAATAAAACTCATTTCAATGTAATCAGATTTACTTATTAATAAAGATCAGAAATAACATTTTATGTTGCATGGTTCACATGATTTATTTCATGATTATAGGTATATAATGTATGAATTCTTTTTAAGTCCAGAACATATGAGTTGGTTAAAGATTATAGTGTTGTCAGCACAGTGGAATATAATCTTAGTTATATGTTCAAAAGTTTATTCCCTGATTTGTCAGAACACTGGATTTAGACTGACATGGTATAATCAGCGATAGGTATTCTTACACCTTGGAAAAGTGTTATGTCCTTTCCAGGACATTGGCAAAGTTTACCAGTATCGAATGTATGGAGTATACATTGGAAGGGACCGATATTGAACTTTGATTAGATATGTTAAAATTTACCGCAATATATATTCAATTCAATATCACCTGTTGATCCTAGATCACATGATCAAAATCTTGATATGGTTAGGCTCAATTTCAAGAGTGTTACTCGTGTTCTTTGATTTGTTAGTTAAGCCTAGTTTTGTATCAGGGTGTTACGTACATTTTGGGAACACGGTAATGCAATTGAGTGGGAGCGCTAACATAAATATGGAATCTATAGCTTCTATTTGGCAAATAGAAGTAAAGGATGATTTCCTTCGAGCTTAACCAAACGAAGATAAATGGTGGAGATCTCATTTCACTTAGGTGAAATATCATTTATACATGGTTAAGTGTTTTAAGGATAAAATACATTGTAGGGTGTTACGGTAATTTAATCCTGTACAGTGTAAATCATCTATATAAAGGATCATTGATCACATTAGGGTTATAACAATGGATAACTAATGACGTGTCTATATCGTGGAACATATAGAGCGTTTCTATATGATTGAGAGTGCAATTCCAAGTTCTAAGTGTGGATTCAATGAGGAATTAATAAGTTAGGGAATTTACTTGGTAAATTCGGTTCGAGTTATTGGAAGCTCGGTTATATAGACCCATGGTCCCCATACTAGTTGAGGCCATACTACTTGTAAGACTCAGTTAATTGATTTTAATTAATCAATTATAATTCTAAAAGTTAGACTATGTCTACTTTATGAATTCTCACAGTTTAAGGATGAAATTGTAAATAAAAGGGTTTCTAGGTTTAATTATTAATTGAGAGACTTTGCATGTCTAAATTAATAATTATTTTAAATGACAATATTATTTAATAATCTATTTTAGTTATTAAATAATTAGTTTTGGCATTTAAATGATTAGAATTGAAAAAATGGCATTTTTGGAGAGATAGAAATAAAATTGAGGAAACTGCAAAATCCAAGTGAGGCCCTTTTCCCTCTATGGCCGAGCACTCCCTTTGTGTTTCCCAATTATTATTTTTATTTTTAATTGCCATGTAATTGCTAATCAAAGCCTAGCAAAAATAGGAAAGTGGTGGATCACACTAAATAAGGCAGTTGATTGATTACACAGTAATTAAGGAAACTGTTTTATTTGGAAAGTTGTGCTCTCCCTTCTCCCTATATATAGCAGCCCTTGTTTTCTTCTCTTGCACATCATAGTAAGCCATAAGCCACGAAATTCAAGAGAGAAAAGAGAGAAAATTTCGAAATTCTTGTAAGATGAGTAGTGCCCACACACATCAAGTGGTATCTCAATCATAGTATGGAAGACTATGGAATTTCTGGATCAAAGAAGGAGAAAAGAAGATCCAGGTTCAGATCTTGGTGATGCTCTGCTACAGAAAGGAATCAAGGGCTAGAGATCTGAATGGAAGGAGTCATATTATTCCGCTGCACCCACTGTAAGGTTTTCTAACTTTATATGTGTTTATTTTCATTGTTTTAGAATTCATATTAGGTTGTTAATCCAACATACTTGTTAGTAAATCTAGATCCTGGTAAAATAATTTCCAACAACTGGCACCAGAGCCATGGTAATGATTTACTTTCATGTAATATGAATTAAAACGATGATTTGCATGTTTCTGTGTTGATTTGGATGGTTTCATGTTGGTTTATGTGTTAGTTGATGAATGTTTATGTTGTACAGTTTCGTTTTCCATTAAAAATATTTTTTCAATTTTTGAAAATATTTTATTTGGATTCCTTGTGAAAAATTGAGCAATTTTCATTTTTAGGGAACTCAATTCCGATGAAAAACGAAAAAGTTATGATTTTTGGGAAAATCAAATTTCGGGTATGCATGGGTGCTCAATCGCACGCGTGGGCTGTGCATCCAGCCCGTGTGCACCCTGCACCTCCGCCCGTGCGCACCCTGCAGCTGACCGAGTTTTCTCGGTCAGGCATGCTGCAGGCGCCGAAGATCCTCGGCGTGACCCCCTCCTCCGCGCGCGTAAGGGGCTGCTGGCAGCCTCCTGGGCTGCTGCATGCAGCCTCCTGGGCTGCTGCATGCAGCCTCCTGGGCAGCAGTTTCCCAAAATTGCGATTTTTGGGGTTTTTCCCCAAAAATCCATTTTTTTCATGGGATTGTTTCCCAAAATTTATTTTTCCAAGTTTAAATATTTCTAAATTGAAATGTTTCCAATTTTAAATATTTTCAATTTGGAATTTTTCCAATTTTTAAATATTTCTATTTTGGAATGTTTCCAATTTTAAATATTTCCTATTATGGTCAGATATAAAAATTTGTTAACTTCGTTAATATTTATTTGTTATTTAATTATAAGATTAGATATTTTGATATTTAAGATATTTTAAATTAAAAGATAACTTTGTCTTTTTAATTAAAATATTATATTAAAATTATCTTATATGACAAATTAAATAATTAATAAATTTGAAATTAACATAGATATTTTTATAGATATACTTACCATACAAATTAAATGATTTACTTTCATGTAATATGAATTAAAACGATGATTTGCATGTTTCTGTGTTGATTTGGATGGTTTCATGTTGGTTTATGTGTTAGTTGATGAATGTTTATGTTGTACAGTTTCGTTTTCCATTAAAAATATTTTTTCAATTTTTGAAAATATTTTATTTGGATTCCTTGTGAAAAATTGAGCAATTTTCATTTTTAGGGAACTCAATTCCGATGAAAAACGAAAAAGTTATGATTTTTGGAAAAATCGAATTTCGGGTATGCATGGGTGCTCAATCGCACGTGTGGGCTGTGCATCCAGCCCGTGTGCACCCTGCACCTCCGCCCGTGCGCACCCTACAGTTGACCGAGTTTTCTCGGTCAGGCATGCTGCAGGCGCCGAAGATCCTCGGCGTGACCCCCTCCTCCGCGCGCGTAAGGGGCTGCTGGCAGCGTCCTGGGCTGCTGCATGCAGCCTCCTGGGCAGCAGTTTCCCAAAATTGCGATTTTTGGGGTTTTTCCCCAAAAATCCATTTTTTTCATGGGATTGTTTCCCAAAATTTATTTTTCCAAGTTTAAATATTTCTAAATTGAAATGTTTCCAATTTTAAATATTTTCAATTTGGAATTTTTCCAATTTTTAAATATTTCTATTTTGGAATGTTTCCAATTTTAAATATTTTCTATTATGGTCAGATATAAAAATTTGTTAACTTCGTTAATATTTATTTGTTATTTAATTATAAGATTAGATATTTTGATATTTAAGATATTTTAAATTAAAAGATAACTTTGTCTTTTTAATTAAAATATTATATTAAAATTATCTTATATGACAAATTAAATAATTAATAAATTTGAAATTAACATAGATCTTTTTATAGATATACTTACCATAATGTTTTTCAAATTCAAAAATTTGTTATTTTGTTAAATATTTAATTATTTATAAATTATAAGTATAAAAATGATATTTTTTCTATATATATATATCATTTTTTCCTTGTTAGAAATTTATAAATCATATCTTAAATATTTAAATAACATAGATATTTTTGTAGAGATTTTAATATTGCTTAATTTGAGATATTTTGACATATAATTATGGTAATTATTATTTAACCAAATCTATTTTAAAATTGGTTTATTTTATTAAATTATAAGATCTGAAAGTGATATTGGAGATTCTTTCCTTCTAAATCATTGATCTTATTAGATATTTAATTTAATTTGATTCAAATAAACCTAGATATTTTAAAATTAGTTTTCTTTATTTGGTTAGTTTAAGAATAATAATTTAATTATATTAATATCTTGATTCACATCTGTTACATGGACAATGTTTGTTTATTTATATTGTTCATTCAAAACTTTTTAACAAACCTATTATTTATCTGATCTAAATTGCTATGATTAACTTGTTGACAGATCATGATCCAATGATCTGATTTTAATCATAGTCCAATTGACGATAGATCTTATAAATAATTTGTAACAGGTAATTTTGTACTTCTTTCATCTGTGTAAACCTAGTAACATGATAGGGTCCATCCAAATCATTTGACCTGTGTGAGCCTATATGTTTGCTTTTGGGCTTAGATGCATATAGGGAGCCCATTTAAGTTTTTACTAAGTAAATGGACTAGGTTGCTAAAATAAATTTTGACATAAGGAAATTTATTTAGGCCCAATTAGATTTGGGCTTATTCAATGAATAACAATTGTTTATTTTAAGGTTAAATTCCTCTCTTTTGGGCCTTGTGTGAGAGTTGGGGGCCATAGAAGTGGGTACGACATACTGAACCCAGCTCCCCCTCACATGAACTACCCCAATTGTGAAGGCCCATTTGCCTTATTTAAATAATTGTATTAGGTTAATTATATTAGTCTAACGTAATTAAAATTGAATTAGCAACATAATTAACTTTTAAAATATATGAAATTTATTTTTCATTGTAATATTTTAAAGTTAATTTTAGAAAAACACTTAGTCAATGATATATTCTAGATAGTTATTTCTAGTACTAGTTATTATTTCTAATATTAAATAGGAAAATATCATTGATTGTGAAATTAATTGTCTCATAATTAATTTTTGTACAATCTAAGTTTAGTATATTTTCCTAGTATTAAACTAGAATTAATAATTAAGTTTCCTCTTTACTTAATTATTTATTTCTTGAATTTAATACATTTAATTAAATTGAAAATTCAATATTTAAGTTGATTTAATTAAAGTTGAAAATTATTTTAAGTTTGGAATCTTATTTCAGAATAACTTAAGTTTGAATAATTTTTAGAATATATTTTATTTTATTTTATTAATCATTTCCCAAAATTTCGAAATTACATTTCTTTAATGTAGAAATTTCGAATTTTATTTGAAAAATAGATTAAAGTTGCAAATTATTTATTTAATTTTGGACCAACTTAAATCAGTGACTTTTTCATTTGATGGTTAATTAAAATAAATGAACTAAAATATATAATAATTAGAAATTGAATTAATTAGTCTATGAAAAGTCTAGATAGTTATTATCTGTTTTGCTTGAAGTATTTTTCTAGTGTATTTAATTAAATAGAAAATTAATATTTAAGTTGATTTTTTAATCATGATACTTAAATATTTGAAATTTTTCTTAGATATTTAATTAAATAGGAAAATTATATTTTTTGTTGAAAATTAATTTTTATTAATTAATTTTGGGCCAACATAAAATTAGAGTGATTTTCCAGGATTTATTTTTATTTTACTTTAAAGCATTTTTCGAAATGCAATATATATTTATAGAAAATTAAATTTGAGTTGTAAATTAATTTAAATTAATTTTGAAACAACTTAAATTGAAGAATTTTCTAAATATTTATGGAAATTATTACTAAGGTGGAAATAATTCACGTTATTTTCGTATCCATCTAAGTATAATTTATAAATATTAAATTAAAATTTATATTTAGAATTTTTCATTCTAAATTGGAAATTTTAATTAAATAAATATATATTTAAAATAAATGGATTAAAATAAATATTAGAAGAAAATACAACCCTTCATTAAATAATGAGCTTTATTATTATAAGGATATTCGATCTCCATTGTTTGTTTTACATAGCTATTGTTTTAGTGAGTAATCCTCCCTAATGGAGGAACGTTCATTAGCAAGTTAGCACCGTTTAATCTCGAAAGATAAGTAATCTTGTAAGTTTTTTATATAGTTTATGACCACCCTAATGGTGGCGACTGTATAAGACTTGCAAGAATATGAAACAATAGTGGAAGCTCATAAGATAGAATAGCCTTGACTCTCGCCTAAACGGGACAACGCGGATTCACATCTTGATCGAATAAAAGGTTGCTAGAATGTTTGACATTTTAGATGAGCTGACAACTCTATTCAATGAATGATAGCTTTGACTCTCGCCTAAACGGGACAACCGATATCGCCTTGTTGAAAACCTTGGAAATTATTTAGGATTGTATGTTTTAGTATTTTCACTTGTCATTCCTACTTGCTATGTGCTTCATAATTTCTGAATTGTGTATGAATTTGTATTGAACCATGTTATTTTCTGTTATTAAATTGTAGTTTAATTTCGAATCTTCATTGTTGGTCTAACTTGAATTGTTTTTCTAATGAGATAAATGCCTGATGGATTTTCACCATTAGACTAACATAATAGTGTTAGATCTCGAAAGATAAATATTGTATATGCAACATCTAGCTGTTCATCAATTGATGACACCCTAGACTAGTATTTTACAATATGAAACAAGAAGATTGTATAAATAAGATTACTTTGACTCTCGCTAATCGGAGCATCGTTGGATTCTTATTTAAAACGAAATTATCCTAATTCCTCTTAGCTTATTCATTTCGAATTAGCTTAATGACATATCATTGGATGAATGGTCTATAAATCATATAAAGTCTTATTTTCTCTTAAGAAATTAGATGACACATATGATTATATTCCCGGAATTCTATCCCTAAATGATATAAATCCTCAATCTTAGATATCTCCTACTTGTATAGGCAAATCATAGAGTTAGATTAGTAGTGGTGGTCCAAGAAAGAATCACTAATTATACAGTTACACTTTCACAAGTGTTTCATAACCATTTTCTTTCAATGGATTCAAACTGTATGAGTTTAGTATTCTGTGATCAGAATCCACTTGCACTATTCTAAGAACTCTTTGATGTAACTAAAGTAAGTCATCAAAAGATACAACCACATATTTTATAAATCTATGGCATTTGTACCTTGTTCATAGTGGTTTTGACAAGATCATTCTCTGCAAAGAGTTAATATGCCTATATCCACTGAAAGTAATTTCATCTCATTCGCAGATGGATGTACATTCAGGGGTGGATATGAGTTTTCGTTGTCTTCTTAAAACGATCACTCTAGATTTTACCTTATGCAAAAGAAATTTGAAATGTTTGAAAAATTTCATGAATTTCTAGCAATGGTGAAGGTAAGTGGTTAAAGATATGCAGTTCAAAGATCATTAATTTAATTTTTGAATTATATCCAAACTTACCTCCCCAGAAATTCGAGTTGCATATTGATGATTAGTTACTAGTCGTTGCCTAAATCCTTCTATGGAAATAAAATTTCAGAATGATGGAATGGTTGTATACTTAATGTAAATCATTACTAGATTAATGGATGACCTAATCAAAATTTTAATAAAAGCTAGAACTGCTAACCTTGGTTTGCATGTTTGTTAGCTATTCTAAGTGATTAGGGGTGGAGCATCCCATAGTCATTAGACAAGAAAGTGTTTGTTTAAACAAATACTACTTTCTAAGAAAATGACTAAGTCTGAAAATAAAGTAGCAAATAAAGGAGATATTTTTTTTTATTCCAAAAGTGTTCTATCATCTTTTTTTACAAGATGATCCCACTGCCTCTGTTGTCTTAACACAACTGAAGATGTCTATACCATTTAGTTTTCTTTGACATAGTTTACGGTACCTTGTTGTAGTGGGAGAGTTTCTAGGAACTCACCTTCTTATAACTTGGAAGACACTAGTGATTAAAATCCATTGTGAGTTTAAACAAGTAATGGATTGTCAAGATAAGAAACTAAGAAGAAAGCCAATAGAACTATTGTTTGATCCATTCACATGGAGTAACCTAAAGTTTTCTATTACAAGGACATGAAAGGAAATTTTCGTTCATAAGTCCATTCAATGGACTTAACAAAACTTCCTATTCCTAGTATTATAGGTTTGAGTTTATCTAAACCTATGGCTTGTGGTATACCTGGTAATTACTTACTCTAATGCAAGCAACTTACTTTAGTAAGATGCTGAAGCATTTTCTTTCCAATGGCAATCTATAGAAGCTTCACAACTTCTAGGCATAGATTTTATTTATCTAAGGAAAAGTTTCAACTATTCTAGAGAAGATAAATCCATGGAAGAATTTCTTAAATCGACAGTGAGAGGTCTCAGATATGCTTTAGTATGCCTTAGACCAGACACCTGCTGTTGAGTGAGAGTAATGAGTAAGTATAAGATTAATCCAGGAGAGGAACATTGGAAGACAATCAAGTAAATCTTAAGATTAAGAAGACGAACTATATGTTAGTCAATAAGGGTGTTTGTTTAAAACTCTTAGACTACACCACATCAGATTTCAAGACTTGCCTTTGTGCTAGAAAGTCTGCTGATGAGATGGTGATTACTTTGGGGGTGGAGTAGCGATTTTGGAAAAGTGTAAAAACCTATCTGAAATCTCTTGGTCTACAAGAGAGAGACTGAATGTTAAAAGTTGCAAGAAAGATACTTATTCAGTCTAAGGAAAGTTCTATACATTTGTGGCAGTGTTCCAACTTGCCTTAACTACTAGGGTTACTTCCTGAATAACGAAAGAGTAGTTGCCCAAAAGTATAGAATCCAGTATCCCAAAAGAGTAGACATATAGAGAGGAATTTTACATTATCAAGGATTTTGTGATTAAGGAAGAGTAATGGTGGAGAAGAGGTTGTGTTTAATTCAACCTGTCAGATCCCATTACGAGGAGTTTACTACTATTACACTTGATTGGTATATCAAGGTGTTAATGATTATTTGAAATGCACTTTTTGTTTTATATTAGTGCAAGTGGGAGTTTGTTGAGTTTTATGCCCTAAATAAAACTCATTTCAATATAATCAGATTTACTTATTAATAAAGATCAGAAATAACATTTTATGTTGCATGGTTCACATGATTTATTTCATGATTATAGGTATATAATGTATGAATTCTTTTTAAGTCCAGAACATATGAGTTGGTTAAAGATTATAGTGTTGTCAGCACAGTGGAATATAATCTTAGTTATATGTTCAAAAGTTTATTCCCTGATTTGTCAGAACACTGGATTTAGACTGACATGGTATAATCAGCGATAGGTATTCTTACACCTTGGAAAAGTGTTATGTCCTTTCCAGGACATTGGCAAAGTTTACCAGTATCGGATGTATGGAGTATACATTGGAAGGGACCGATATTGAACTTTGATTAGATATGTTAAAATTTACCGTAATATCTATTCAATTCAATATCACCTGTTGATCCTAGATCACATGATCGAAATCCTCATATGGTTAGGCTCAATTTCAAGAGTGTTACTCGTGTTCTTTGATTTGTTAGTTAAGCCTAGTTTTGTATCAGGGTGATACGTACATTTTGGGAACACGGTAATGCAATTGAGTGGGAGCGCTAACATAAATATGGAATCTATAGCTTCTATTTGGCAAATAGAAGTAAAGGATGATTTCCTTCGAGCTTAACCAAACGAAGATAAATGGTGGAGATCTCATTTCACTTAGGTGAAATATCATTTATACAGGGTTAAGTGTTTTAAGGATAAAATACATTGTAGGGTGTCACGGTAATTTAATCCTGTACAGTGTAAATCATCTATATAGAGGATCATTGATCACATTAGGGTTATAACAATGGATAACTAATGACGTGTCTATATCGTGGAACATATAGAGCGTTTCTATATGACTGAGAGTGCAATTCCAAGTCTAAGTGTGGATTCAATGAGGAATTAATAAGTTAGGGGATTTACTTGGTAAATTCGGTTCGATTTATTGGAAGCTCGGTTATATAGACCCATGGTCCCCATACTGGTTGAGACCATACTGCATGTAAGACTCTGTTAATTGATTTTAATTAATCAATTATAATTCTAAAAGTTAGACTATGTCTACTTTATGAATTCTCACAGTTTAAGGATGAAATCGTAAATAAAAGGGTTTCTAGGTTTAATTATTAATTGAGAGACTTTGCATGTCTAAATTAATAATTATTTTAAATGACAATATTATTTAATAATCTATTTTAGTTATTAAATAATTAGTTTTGGCATTTAAATGATTAGAATTGAAAAAGTGGCATTTTTGGACAGATAGAAATAAAATTGAGGAAACTGCAAAATCCAAGTGAGGCCCTTTTCCCTCTATGGCCGAGCACTCCCTTTGTGTTTCCCAATTATTATTTTTATTTTTAATTGCCATGTAATTGCTAATCAAAGCCTAGCAAAAATAGGAAAGTGGTGGATCACACTAAATTCAAGAGAGAAAAGAGAGAAAATTTCGACATCCTTGTGAGATGAGTAGTGCCCACACACATCAAGTGGTATCTCAATCAAAGTATGGAAGACTATGGAATTTCTGCATCAAAGAAGGAGAAAAGAAGATCCAGGTTCAGATCTTGGTGATGCTCTTCTACAGAAAGGAATCGAGGGCTAGAGATCTGAACGGAAGGAGTCATATTATTCCGCTGCACCCACTGTAAGAGTTTTCTAACTTTATATGTGTTTATTTTCATTGTTTTAGAATTCATATTAGGTTGTTAATCCAACATACTTGTTAGTAAATCTAGATCCTGGTAAAATAATTTCCAACAGGTTTAAGTTAGAATTATTTGGCATTAAAATAATAAAAAAGTAAATGATAAAACCATATAAGTGTGGCCGGCCATGGGCCTTGGATAATGGGCCTCACTTATGCAATTTTGCTGTTTTATCATTTCTGAATCTCATTTTCTCGAAAACGCCAATTTTCAAATTCAACCATTTAAATGCCAATTCTAATTATTTAATAACTAAAAATTAATTATTAAATAATATTGTCTTTTAATATATTTATTAATTAGACATATAAAGTCTCTTAATTAATAAATAAACCTAGAATCTCTTTTCTTCAAAATTTCGCCCTTGCTTAGTGAAAATTCATAAACTAGACATAGTCTAACTTTAGAATTAAATTGATTAATTAACATCAATTAACTGAGTCTTACAAGCAGTATGGTCTCAACTTGTATGGGGACCATGGGTCTATATATCTGAGCTTCCAATAAGTAGATCAAGAATTTATATCTTAAATGTTGGGTTTTATGCCCTAAATAAAACTCATTTTAATATAATCAGATTTACTTATTAATATAGGTCAGAAATAACATTTAATGTTGCATGGTTCACATGATTTATTTCATGATTATATGTACATAATGTATAAATTCATCTGAAACCCTTTTCACATACTTGATCCTGTTTATTGTGCCGTCAACACATTGGAAAGTAAACATGACTATGTGAATAAAGTTTCCTAGATTTATCAGACATAGGATTTTACTGATATGATAATCTACAACAGAGTTTACTTGCATTTCGAGAAGTGCTATGTTCTTTCCAGAGCATTGGTTAAAGTAAAGCTCAGGTTGGATGCATGGAGTATGCATCGGAAGGGACCGATATTGAACTTTGACTTAGATTTATTAAACTTACCGTAATATCTATTCAAGTCAATATCTCCTAGTTGATCCTAGATCAAATGTTCTTAATCCTGTTATGATTAGGCTCAATCTTGAAAGGCTATACGTGTTCTTTGATTTGTTAGTTCAGCCTACTTTTAGGTCAGGGTCATACGTACATTTTGGGAACACGGTAGTGCAATTGAGTGGGAGCGCTATCATAAACATGGAATCTATAGCTTCTATCTGGTGAATAGTAAGCAAAGGATGATCTCCTTCGAGCTTGACCAAACGAACATAAATGGTGAAGTACTCATTTCACATAAGCTGAAATATCATTTATACGGGGTCAAGTGTTTTAAGGATTAAATACATTGTAGGGTGTAACGGTAATTTAATCCCTTTACAGTGTAGATCATTCATATAGAGGATCATTGATCACATTAGGATTATAACAATGGATAACTAATGATGTGTCTATATGGTGGAACATATAGAGTATTCTATATACTGAGAGTGCAATTCTAAGTTCTATGCGTGGATTCAACGAAGAATTAATAAGTCAATGAATTTTAGTTCTAAATTCTTGATCTACTTATTGGAAGCTCGGTTATATAGACCAATGGTCCCCCCACTAGTTGAGATAATATTGCTTGTAAGACTCATGTAATTGGTTTTGATTAATCAATTATAATTCTCAAATTAGACTATGTCTTTTTGTGAATTTTTCACTAAGTAAGGGCGAAATTGTAAAGAAAGAGTTTATAGGGGCATATTTGTTAATTATGATACTTTGTATGGTTCAATTAATAAATATGATAAATAACAATATTATTTAATAATTATTTATAGTTATTAAATAGTTAGAATTGGCATTTAAATGGTTGAATTAGAAAATTGGCGTTTTTGAGAAAATCAGATGCAGAAAAGTTAAAACTGTAAAATTGCAAAAAGTGAGGCCCAAATCCACTAGTATAGGGCCAGCCACTTTTGTAGGAAATTTAAACTGATATTTTCATTATTTTAATGCCAAATAATTCAAACCTAACCCTAGTGGAATGCTATCAATAGATAGTGAAGGCTTCAGGAAAATTACACTTAAATTTTCTATTTTTCCTTCAGAGAAAAACCTGAGCCTTTCTCCCTCCCTATCTTTAGCTGCCACTTCTTCTTTCTCTTCCCTCTTTAATTTCGAAATCCTTAGTGTATGAGTAGTGCCCACACACAGCAAGTGATACCTCAATCATAGTGAGGAAGATCGTGAAGAAAGATCATCAGCAAAGGAGTTTCAGCATCAAAGATTCAGAGAAAGAGATCCAGGTTCAGATATTTATAATGCTCTGCTTCAGAAAGGAATCAAGGGCTAGATATTTGAACGGAAGGAGTCATATTATTCCGCTGCATCCAATGTAAGGTTTCCTAAACTTTATATGTGTTTATTTCATCGTTTTAGAAAGTTCATATTTAGGGTGTTAATAAACATACTTGTGAGTAGATCTAAGATCCTGGTAAAATAATTTCCAACAACTGACCTCAGAGCCATGGTAATTGATTTACTTGCAAGAAATTTGGACTTTAAAACGATTGTTTGTATGTTTTTGGATGGTATCATGTTGTATTGAGTGTTATTTGATGATTGATTGATGTTTGTAAATTTTCGTGAAAAATAATTGCGATTCTGTTTCTGGAATAATTTTTATTGGATAGTATGGAAAATATTAAGCAAGTTAGCCTTTTACAGAACTCAATTTCGATTTTATTTGAATTAGTTATGATTTTTTGAAGATTCGAAAAAATCGGAGCTGTGCTGAAATTTTCCTGCGATCGCGAAAAC
Source organism: Cannabis sativa (assembly GCF_029168945.1). Lineage (NCBI taxonomy): Eukaryota > Viridiplantae > Streptophyta > Magnoliopsida > Rosales > Cannabaceae > Cannabis > Cannabis sativa. Next base: position 48,933,188 of record NC_083607.1, on the reverse strand, counting down.
TGTCCGTACAGTTCACAATTTTTTCGTTTTTTCTTCGTTTTTTCATGCTTTTTCATGGAATTAACTTCCGATTTTTTGTATAGTTTTGTATTTATACTATTACTATTCCTAATTCAATTCTAATTATCATTTTGAATTAATTTAATATTTTTTAAATTTAATTCAAGATATTAGTGTAATTTGAATTTGAATAGAATTAGTATCTATCTTCTTGCTTAAAAATCTATCTTATTTTTAAATTTGATTATATCTTATCTTAATTTTAAATTTAAGGTCAGATTTTATATATATTTTTTAAATTAAATCTTTTTTAGATATTTTGACCTTATTTAAATTTAAAATAAGATAATTATAATCATGTAATTTTAAATAGATGTAAGATATTTTGCTAACTTTTAAATTTTGTTATTTTATTTATTTAAATTAAATTTAAAATCTGAAAAAGATATTTAACTTATCTTTTCTAATTTTTATTTTTAAAATAATATTTTATTTTTAAAAGTAGTTAGCAAATTTTGAAATGATATTTAGGTTGGTTGAAACCTAATTTTTCAAAAGTAGGTTTAATTTTAAATATTTTTTTTTGAATTTCGAAATTTAAATTTTATTTCCGAAATTAAAATTTTTTTTAAAAATTTATTTTATTTTTCGAATATTAAAATATTTTTTAATTATTTATTTTTCAAAATTATTTATTTAAAATTAAATAAATCCTACTTCCAACTATCCAGCTAACCTTGTTGCAGGAGTATGTGTTTTAACTTGTTTGTAAGTTTTAAAAACCTATTATTACTTGATTGCAAATAGCCATGGTTACCTTTTGCCAGATTTAATGATCTGATGGCTCCCTTGGTCAAGATAATAATTTGTAACAGGTATATTTACAATCTTCTTTCATCTGTGTATGACCTAGCAACATGATAGGACCCATCCAAAGTGTGCCTGTGTGAGCCTATGTGTTTAATTTTATTATAGATGCATATAGGTTAATGTTGCTGAAATAAATTATCATAGTTCTTGATAGAATTTATTTAGGCCCATTTAGTTTTTGGGCCTATTCAATTAATAACAGTTGTTCTTATTAAGGTTAAATTCCTCTCTTTTGGGCCTTGTGTGAGAGTTGGGAGACATAGAAGTGGGTACGACATACTGAACCCAGCACCCCCTCACACAAACCACCCCAATTGTGAAGGCCCATTCTTGTATTTAATTAAATATAGAATTATAACCATCTAGATTCTTTCTGGAGCTTAATTTAAATTTTTCATTAAATATTCCTATTTAAGTTGAAATTTAGTTATCTACAACTAACCAACTTAAATCTGAATATCTTTTGCATTTCAAATTTCAAAATTAAGTTGAGGAATTTTAGGCATTGGTTATTAAGATTCTTTAGATATTTTTTAAGTTAATATCTTTTCGAATATTAACTTAAAATGGAATATTTTCAAATTAAGTGGTTACAACTTAATTTTTGATATTTAATTAAATTTAAATTTGAAAATATTTAAGTTCTAGATTTTTTCTAGTACAACTTAAATTAGATATTTTTTTCAAATTTTGTGGAAAAGATACTTAGTCAAATAAGATATTTTCTAGATAGTTATTTCTAGACTACTTATTATTTCTAATATTAAATAGGAAATATTATACATTGTGAAATTAATTATTTATTAATTAATTTTGGTACAATTTATTTTAAGTATATTTTTCCTAGTATTAAACTAGAGATTAATAATTAACCCTTCTCTACACTTAATTATTTATTTCTTGAATTTAATACATTTAATTAATTTGAAAATTAAATATCTAAGTTGATTTTTATCATCATACTTAAATATTTCTTTTTCATGACATTTAATTAAATAGAAAATTATTTTTAGTTGAAATTTAATTTTTCAACTAAATTTAAATAATTTTCAAAATATATTTTTTCTTTATTTTATTAATCAATTTTCGAAATTGCATTTCTTAAATGCTAGAATTTCGAATTTTATCTTGAAAAATAGATTAAGTTGTAAATTAATTATTTTAATTAATTCTTGGATCAACTTAAATCAATGATTTTTTTCATTTATTGATTAATTTAAAATAAATTGAATTAAAGTATATTATTAGAAATTGAATTAATTAGTCAAAGAAAAATCTAGATAGCTGATATTTTTGCTTGAAGTATTTTTCTAGTGTATTTAATTAAATAGAAAATTAATATTTAAGTTGATTTTCATCATCATACTTAAATATTTGAAATTTTTCTTATATATTTAATTAAATAGGAAAATTATATTTTTTGTTGTAAATTAATTTTATTAATTAATTTTGGGCCAACATTAAATTAGAATAATTTTTCCAGGATTTATTTTTTATTTTAATATGCATTTTTCGAAAATTGTATTCTTATATACTTTAATTTTTCGAAATGCAATATATATTTATAGAAAAATAAATTTGAGTTGTAAATTAATTTAAATTAATTTTGCAACAACTTAAATTGAATATTTTTCTAAATATTTATTGGAAATTATTACTAAGATGGAAATAATTCATGTTATTTTCATATCCATCTAAGTAAAATTTATAAATATTAAATTAAAATTTATATTTAGAATTTTTCATTCTAAATTGGAAATTTAAATTAAATAAATATATATATTTAAAATAAATAGAATAAATAAAGAGAATCAAAGAAAATACAACTCTTTTTAAATAATGAGCTTTATTATCAAGAGACATTCGATCTCCATTGTGGGTTTTACACCGCGTTTGTTTTAGTGAGTAATCCTCCCTAATGGAGGAACGTTCATTAGCAATTTCGCACCGTTTAACCTCACATGATAAGTAGTTTGTAAGTGTTTTGTATGGTATGGATCACCCTAATGGTGGCGACCATACTTGACTTGCAAATTATGAAACAATGGTGGAAGCTCATAAGATAGAATTGCCTTGACTCTCGCCTAAACGGGACAACGCTGAATTCCAATCTTGATCAAATAAAAGGTTGCTAGAATGTTTAACATTTTAGAGGAGCTGACAACTCTATTCAATGAATGGTAGCTTTGACTCTCGCCTAAACGGGACACTGATATCAGTTTGTTGAAAACCTTGGAAATTATTTAGGATTGTAAGTTTTAGTGTTTTCACTTGTCATTCCTACTTGCTATATGTTTATAATTTCTGAATTGTGTATGAATTTATATTGAACCATGTTATTTTTTGTTATTAAGTTGTAGTTTAATTTCGAATCTTCATTGTTGGTCTAACTTGGCTTGTTTATCTAATGAGATAAATCCCTAGTGGATTTTCACCATTAGACATACATAATAGTGTTAGATCTCGAAAGATAAATATTGTATATGCGACATCTAGCTGTTCATCAATTGATGACACCATAGACTAGTATTTTTACGATATGAAACAAGAAGATTGTATAAATAAGATTACTTTGTCTTTCGCTAATCGAAGCATCGTTGGATTCTTATTTATAAACGAAATTATCCTAATTCCTCTTAGCTTATTCATTTCGAATTAGCTTCAAAACATATCATTGGATGAATGGTCTATAAATCATTTCATGTCATTCTATATTTTCTCTTAAGAAATTAAATGACGCATATGATTATAATCCCGAAATTCTATTCCCAATTGATATAAATCCTCAATCTTAGAAATCTCCTACTTGTATGGGCAAATCTGACTTAGAGTTTAACTAGTAGTGCTGGTCCAAGATAGAATTACTCATAATATTTGGTATAAATTTAAGTCTTTGACTTTAATTTTAGATTCCAAATAGAAATTTTCTTATATTTCTAATTCCAGAATACAATACAGTTACACTTTTTCAAGTGTTTAATATCCATCTTCTATTAATGGATTCAAACTGTATGCAATATGAGTTAGGTATTCTGTGACCAGGATCCACTTGAAGTATTCTAAGAACTCTTTCATGTAACTAAACCTATGTCATCAATAGACACTACCATTTTTTTTAATCTATGGCATTTGTATCTTGTTCATAGTGGATTTGACAAGATCAATCTCTGCAAAGAGTTAATATGCCTATATCCACTGAAAGTAGTTCATCTCATTCGCAGATGGATGTACATTCAGGGGTGGATATGAGTTTTTCGTTGTATTCTTAAAACAATAACTCTAGATTATACCTTTTAGCAAGAAATTTGAAATGTTTAAAAAATTTCATTAATTTCTAGCAATGGTTAAAACCATTAAGGTAAGTGGTTAAAGATCTTGCGAACTGATAGGGGTGGAGAAATAGTTAGTAGATATGCAGTTCAAAGATCATTAAATTGATTTTAGAATTATATCCAAACTTACCTCCCCAGAAATTTCGAGTTGCATGTTGATGATTAGTTACTAGTCGTTGCCTAATTCCTTCTATGGTAATACAATTTCAGAATGATTTAATGGTTGTATACTTAATGTAAATCATTACTAGATTCATGGATGACCTAATCAAAATCTTAAGAAAAGCTAGAACTGTTAACCATGGTTTCTTAGCTATTCTAAGTGATTAGGGGTGGACCATCCCATTGTCAATAGATAAGAAAGTGTTTGTTCAAACAAATACTACTTTTCTAAGAAAATGACTAAGTCTGAAAACAAGTAGCAAATAAAGGAGATATTTAATTCTTGATTCCAAAAGTGTTCTATCATCATATAACATATGATGATCCCACTGCCTCTGTTGTCTTGTCACAACCAAAGAGGTTAATACCATTTAGTTTTCTTCGACTAATTCACGGTACCTTGTCGTAGTGGGAGAGTTTCTAGGAACTCACCTTCTCATGACTTGGGAGACACTAGTGATTAAAATCCATTGTGAGTTTAAACAAGTAATGGATTGTCAAGATAAGAAACTAAGAAGAAAGCCAATAGAACTATGGTTTAATCCATTCACATGGAGTAACCTAAAGTTTTCTATTACAAGGACATAAAAGGAAATTTTCGTTTATAAGTCCATTCAATGGACTTAACAAAACTTCCTGTTCCTAGTATTATAGGTTTGAGTTTATCTAAACCTATGGCTTGTGGTATACCTGGTAATTACTTACTCTAATGCAAGCAACTTACTTTAGTAAGATGCTGAAGCATTTTCTTTCTAATGGCAATCTATAGAAGCTTCACAACTTCTTAGGTATAGATTTTATTTATCTAAGGAAAAGTCTCAACTATTCCAGAAAAGATAAAGCCATGAAAGAATTCCTTAAATCAACAGTGAGAGGTCTTAGATATGCTTTTGTATGCCTTAGACCAGACACCTGCTGTTGAGTGGGAGTAATGAGTAGGTATCAGATTAATCCAGGAGAAGAACATTGGAAGACAATCAAGTAAATCTTAAGATAAAGAAGAGGGACTATATGTTAGTCAATAAGGGCGTGTTTAAAACTCTTAGACTACACCATATCAGATTTCGAAATTTGCCTTTGTGCTAGTAAATCTTTCTGATAAGATGGTGATTACTCTAGGGGTGGAATAGTGATTTTGGAGAAGTGTAAAAACCTATCTGAAGTCTTTAGGTCTACCAGAGAGAGACTGAATGTTAAAGCTGCAGGAAAGGTACTTATTCAGTCTAAGGAAAGTTATATACATCTTTGGCACCATTCCAAATTGCCTTAAACTACTAGTGTTAATTTCCTGATTAACCAAAAGTAGTTGCCAAAGACATAGAATCCAGTATCCCAAGAGAGTAAACATATAGAGAGGAATTTCACATTATCAATGATTTTGTGATTAAAGGAAGAGTAATGGTGGAGAAAAGGTTGTGTTTAATTTAACCTTTCAGATCCTATTACGAGGAGTTTACTACTACTATACTTGATTTGTATATCAAGGTGTTGAGATTATTTGAAACGCACTTTTTGTTTTATATTAGTGCAAGTGGGAGTTTGTTGGGTTTTATGCCCTAAATAAAACTCATTTCAATATAATCAGATTTACTTATTAATATAGGTCAGAAATAACATTTAATGTTGCATGGTTCACATGTTTTATTTCATGATTATATGTACATAATGTATAAATTCATCTGAAACCCTTTTCACATACTTGATCCTGTTTATTGTGCCGTCAACACATTGGAAAGTAAACATGACTATGTGAATAAAGTTTCCTAGATTTATCAGACATAGGGTTTTACTGATATGATAATCTACAACAGAGTTTACTTGCATTTGGAGAAGTGCTATGTTCTATCCAGAGCATTGGTTAAAGTAAAGCTCAGGTTGGATGCATGGAGTATGCATCGGAAGGGACCGATATTGAACTTTGACTTAGATTTATTAAACTTACCGTAATATCTATTCAAGTCAACATCTCCTAGTTGATCCTAGATCAAATGTTCTTAATCCTATTATGATTAGGCTCAATCTAGAAAGGCTATACGTGTTCTTTGATTTGTTAGTTAAGCCTACTTTTAGGTCAGGGTGATACGTACATTTTGGGAACACGGTAGTGCAATTGAGTGGGAGCGCTATCATAAACATGGAATCTATAGCTTCTATCTGGCGAATAGTAAGCAAAGGATGATCTCCTTCGAGCTTGACCAAACGAACATAAATGGTGGAGTACTCATTTCACATAAGCTGAAATATCATTTATAGTGTTTTAAGGAATAAATACATTGCAGGGTGTAACGGTAATTTAATCCCTTTACAGTATAGATCATTCATATAGAGGATCATTAATCACATTAGGATTATAACAATGGATAACTAATGATGTGTCTATATGGTGGAACATATAGAGCATTCTATATACTGAGAGTGCAATTCTAAGTTCTATGCGTGGATTCAACGAAGAATTAATAAGTCAATGAATTTTAGTTCTAAATTCTTGATCTACTTATTGGAAGCTCGGTTATATAGACCCATGGTCCCCCCCACTAGTTGAGATAATATTGCTTGTAAGACTCATGTAATTGGTTTTGATTAATCAATTATAATTCTCAAATTAGACTTTGTCTTTTTGTGAATTTTTCACTAAGTAAGGGCGAAATTGTAAAGAAAGAGTTTATAGGGGCATATTTGTTAATTATGATACTTGTATGGTTCAATTAATAAATATGATAAATGATAATATTATTTAATAATTATTTATAGTTATTAAATAGTTAGAATTGGCATTTAAATGGTTGAATTAGAAAATTGGCGTTTTTGAGAAAATCAGATGCAGAAAAGGTAAAACTGCAAAATTGCAAAAAGTGAGGCCCAAATCCACTAGCATAGGGCTAGCCACTTTTGTAGGAAATTTAAACTGATATTTTCATTATTTTAATGCCAAATAATTCAAACCTAACCCTAGTGGAATGTTATAAATAGATAGTGAAGGCTTCAGGAAAATTCACTACTACAAAAATGGGTTTTCCCGACGCTTTTAAACAGTCGTTTAAAGTATTGTCGTCGGTTTCTATAACCGTCGCCTATTCGGGCGTCGTAAATTGGGCAAAATAGGCGACGGTTCAAAACCGTCGCTAATCTGGGATTCCCGACGGTTAAAAACCGTCGCCTATAACTGGGTATAGGCGACGGTTTTAAACCGTGCCTAATACTATAGGCGACGGTTTTGAACCGTCGCCTATAGTATTAGGCACGGTTCTAAACCGTCGCCTATACCCAGTTATAGGCGACGGTTTTAAACCGTGCCTTATATGCTGGTTTCGTTTTTGAATTTTTTTTAGCGACGGTTTTTTTCGGTCGGTACATTTGAAAAATAGGAAAAAAAAAACAAATTTTCTGCAATTTTTTTCCCTGCATTAATTTTTAAATTTTGTAAAAATCTGCATAGTCACAACAATTAAACTAACGTCTAAATATATTTAAAATGTTGTATAGTCACAATAATTGAACTAACGCTAATTAATATCATCTAAATATGTATATGTATACACACTGTCTAACACGGTAACTGTTGTCGCTCCGCTTCTGCTTTCACATAATGAATCCACCGATCACGCATAATATTTATCTCATCATTAGTGTACGGAGTGGAGAACCTATCTTGTCGGGTCAACAATTGTATTGGATCTTCTACGACCATGAAACTTTCAATGAATTTCATGACGTAGTATCCACACTATTTGTCATCGGGTTGTTGAGGACAAATAGGAGTCATCCACTGGGTAGGTCGATCAGGTCGTCATACCATTCGGTTATACATTGTGAACGATCTACACAAAAAGTGAATTTAATTAGCATATATAAATTTATAAATAAAGAACACGCTAACATATTGGGATGTTTGATATAGAACTTACGTGGATATAATAAAGTTCAATCGTTAGGACATGCATGTATTTTTTCATATTGCATGCCTAACGAAGAAAGTGTCTTCTTCGCCTCATAAAAAGATGAAGGCACCACATTACCTTCCGGTAATAACTCTACTAGGAAAGCTAGTAAATCTGAAAAACTCTTATCACTCCACCCGTGTTTGGCTTTTATGTTGTATAATCTAATAAGTGTCGACAACTTAGTAAACCTATTACAATTAGGGTAAATAGGCTTCTCGGCATCCTCTACAAAACTTTGAAATTTCAAAGGATCAACATTTAATTCATATTGTGCATCTCCAATCATTTCTGGAATGTGATCATCCTCATACTCCAAATTAACACCCTTAACCTTGTTAGACTTAGACGTTCCCTCGCCCGGAACTCTATTCTTTTCCCCATGGTAAACCCAAACCTTATAACTCTTGTCTATTCCGTTCCTAAATAAATGCTCCTTTATACTAGCAATGTCCACACGCTCCATGTTACCACATTTAAGACAAGGACAAAGAACCAATTTAGTATTTTTAGCATTCTTCTGACAAAAGTCCAAGAAATGGTCAACTCCTTCACTATACTCCGCTGATAATCTATTCGCACTCATCCAACTTCTATCCATTTCAAAACTTCAATATTTTATTCAGTTATTTGTTCAAATATTTGTATATATTTTATTGAATTTTATGCATTTTAGTGAAATTTATCCTAATTCTAGTAAAATTTCGGCAGCATAACGACTGGTTTCGGACATTCCCAAAAATTACAAACATGAAAAAAATAACTAATAAACACATAAAACAATACAATAATAACAAAATAACATTAACAATATAAAAATATCCACCCATCCGACCGCAGTACATGTATTCGCAGAACCTACTTCACTACGGATGAATATTTAAGATATTCAAACTCTTCTAACATGCATATATATTCCACCCATCCTACCGCAGTACAATTAATCGCAGAACCTACTTCACTACGGATGAATATCTAACATATTCAAACTCCACTAAACAAAGAATTATAAAGTTTTTAGAGATTACACCTTTCTCCAATAGATAGGGTTACAATTGCGCAATCTTCAATCAACACAAAGAACCCAAAACCTACAAATAAATACATAATCTGTTAACAAGTATCAACTCTCAAATGCAATATATTAATATAAATATGTATTGTATTGTACTAAGAGGAAATTGTATTGTATTATTAATTGTACTCACATATAGATCTATCACTCACTACATGATCATCAATTACCAATTCAATTAATTTCATTAAACAAATGGACTCTTATTTCATGTATGTATGCCACCAAAAATTGTATCAACTTCACCTCATTAATTTAATATATAGATAATACACATCTCTGTAGCTTTAACATATAAAAGTCTAAGCATAGTAACTTAATTTATTAGCTCAAGATGACATAGTGATGTCGTAGTAAATAACGATTCAAAAAATTAAACAAAAGTTAATAATCACCTTCATTATACCTTTATTTTTCACTCCCTATAATTGTGTGAAATGACTTCCACTACTCTCAAACATCATAATCATCATTAACCTAAGCTTATCCCTTTATTTTAAATATCCCTTTATTTTAAATATCTAAAATATAAAGTTTATTATGAAAGGAATTGAGATAAACAAGAGTGATAGAAGGAAGAGAAAATGTAATTAATGAGAGTGAGAGGCCCATAGATATTTATAGTTATATATACAAAATTTTACTTTGCTATATACAATATTTTCTTCAAATTGGCTAGGCTAATTCCTAATTGGCTTCAAAACAAACCAAGGTTTTGTGTAAGCTAAACTAAACTCTCCTTACTGACTCATCTTCAATCTTCATTTCTATTTCTATCACATAATTATTGTTCATTCTCTTTCAATGGAATGAAATTTTACAAAGCTACTATCACAGTTGTTTTAAAATGCATTCATCAATTGCTGTTATACTAAAAATTCAGCCACAAGAACCCACGAAAAAACACACAAAAAAAAGAAGAAACATAAATATGATATGTTTATGCTATTAATAATATTCTTCAAGATCGAATAATATAAAATCTATGATTAGTAATGAAATGGAATTTTAATATTCATCGAAAGGAGGTACCAATTCACTCTGTTAAAGAACATTTGTCGAAGGGAGGTATAGAAGTCAGAATCTAATTAATATTTAGAAAGCTTCACTACCGAGTAAGGTATACAATGTGAAGTAAATAATTTACCCCCAAGCGCGTACCATGTATTTATTTCTAGCAATTTTAATCCGTGGAACTCACCGCTGTAGTAATTTATTTAAATTTCTTGTATTTGAATAATATTCTGACAAGAACGAGTCATGAAATGACAAAAGAACACCTTAAAGACAAAAAAAATATTCATGAAATGACAAAAGAACCATAATGAAAAATATACATAAACATATATAAGTCTTTATGAGAGATGAAATTTAATACCTTAGAGACGTATTTACAGTCGGCAAATTTGAAAGCTAAGCCAAGATAACTAAAGAGAAAGGAAATAAGAGAACAAGGTTCAGAAAAGGTATCCAATCTCAGCCGAAAACAATATATTGCAAGAAAAAATAAAGAAAACTTACCAATGCGAGACCAACAGAAGGTTGTGGTGTCGTCGTCGTCGACAGAGAAGAAGAGAAGGGGCTGGGTCACGTCGTCTTCGACAGAGAAGAAGAGAAGGGGTTGGGTTGTGCTAGAGAGAGAGGGGGCTGCGAAGAGAGAGTGGGCTGAGCTAGGTTAGAATGAAAAATAGATTTGGGGTTAAATATAATTAAGTATATAAAAAAAAAAATTATAGGGGTATACCCGACGGTTTAAAACCGTCGGGTATAGTATAGCCGATGGTTTTAAAACGTCGGCTATACTATACCCGACGGTTTTAAACCGTCGGGTATACCCCTATAATTTTTTTTTCGTATTTATGTATTAATTAATAATAACCGTCGCCTATTGTTTTAGCTACTGTTTAAAACCGTCGGGAATACTCATTTTTCCCGACGGTTTTAAACAGTTACTTAATTTTTTTAGCGACGGTCCCTGAAAAAAATCGTTTTCAAAACCGTCGCGAATTCGAATAATTGTAGTAGTGATTACACTTAAATTTTCTATTTTTCCTTCAGAGAAAAACCTGAGCCTTTCTCTCTCCCTATCTTTAGCTGCCACTTCTTCTTTCTCTTCCCTCTTGAATTTCGAAATCCTTAGTGTATGAGTAGTGCCCACACACAGCAAGTGATACCTCAATCATAGTGAGGAAGATCGTGAAGAAAGATCATCAGCAAAGGAGTTTCAGCATCAAAGATTCAGAGAAAGAGATCCAGTTCGTATATTGATAATGCTCTGCTACAGAAAGGAATCAAGGGCTAGATATCTGAACGGAAGGAGTCATATTATTCCGCTGCACCCAATGTAAGGTTTCCTAAACTTTATATGTGTTTATTTCATCGTTTTAGAAAGTTCATATTTAGGGTGTTAATAAACATACTTGTGAGTAGATCTAAGATCCTGGTAAAATAAATTTCAATATTAAATTCACTGACTTATTAATTCTTCGTTGAATCCACGCATAGAACTTAGAATTGCACTCTCAGTATATAGAACGCTCTATATGTTCCACGATATAGACACGTCATTAGTTATCCATTGTTATAACCCTAATGTGATCAATGATCCTCTATATAGATGATTTACACTGTAAAGGGATTAAATTACCGTAACACCCTACAATGTATTTTATCCTTAAAACACTTAACCCTGTATAAATGATATTTCAGCTAAGTGAAAAGAGATCTCCACCGTTTATTTTCGTTTGGTTAAGCTCGAAGGAAATCATCCTTTACTTTCTATTCGCCAGATAGAAGCTATAGATTCCATATTTATGTTAGCGCTCCCACTCAATTGCACTACCGTGTTCCCAAAATGTACGTATCACCCTTACCCAAAAGTAGGCTTAACTAACAAATCAAAGAACACGAATAATACTCTTGAGATTGAACCTAATCATATCAGGATTAAGATCATTTGATCTAGGATCAACATGTGATATTGAATTGAATAGATATTACGGTAAATTCTAATATATCTAATCAAAGTTCAATATTGGTCCCTTCCGATGTATACTCCATACATCCGATGCTGGTAAACTTTTCCAATGTCCTGGAAAGGACATAACACTTATCCAAGGTGTAAGAATACCTATCGCTGATTATACCATGTCAGTCTAAATCCAGTGTTCTGACAAATCAGGGAATAAACTTTCGAACATATAATTAAGATCATATTCCACTGTGTTGACAACACTATAATCATTAACAAATTGATATGTTCTGGACTTAAATAGAATTCACACATTATGTAAATAATCATGAAATAAATCATGTGAATCATGCAACATTAAATGTTATTTCTGATCTATATTAATAAGTAAATCTGATTATATTGAAATGAGTTTTATTTAGGGCATAAAACCCAACAGAATCTCCCATGGTTTTGGCTGGCTTCTAGGTTGCTTGAAGGAGAGAGACAAAGCATCCATTTTTGGTGTTTTCTTAGTTTCTAAGATAATTGTTTGATATCTTCTAATTTTATTCAACAACTTACTATTATAAACCAAAAATTCAGACCAAATAAAACACTAAAAGACAAGATAAAAATCAATTTAGGAAAAAGACCATTCTACCCTCCTTTGCAAACTTAAACCATTTAAAATCTAGGGGCATTTTAGTAATTCTAGCTAATTCGCTAAACCGACAGCCCAAAACTCTAAACTAGTCTGGTGTAAAATCCAATTCAATTCATCTTTTATTATCGTGATATTTCTGACCTTCCCGTCAAGTTCCACAGTTGCCAAACCCGAAAATATTTTATTCAAATTATGGTACCTCGATACCCACATATTCTAATATAATCTTCGTAGTTAATAAATTACGCTTTATTTATTCATATTTTCCTAGTCAACTCGTAATTAGTTTAAGTAGGATTATAATCCTACTCTAATTCCCACTTAATCACATATTCAATAAAATATGTCCAATTAAAATATCAATATATTTTCTGGGATATTACATCTCCTGTCCAAGCTCCTCAATATTTTGTATCTACTTTTTCTTAGCGACACGATGCGTATTTGGGTTCAGGTACACAATATTCCTCATGAATTTTTTTCAATGGCTAACGGTTTATTACTAGGTGGTAAAGCAGGGAAAGTCATCTATGTGGATTTGAAAGAGAACAACCCTGCCTCTTGGGGGAAATACCTCAAGATTTTGATCGAAAAGGATTTCACTTCACCTCTGTTTTCGGGTTGTTTTTTCGACTTGGATTCGGGAGTCAAGAGATGGCTCCAGTTCAAATATGAACAAGTAGGCATCTTCTGCTATTTTTGTGGACGATTAGGACATCAAAGAAGAGGATGTACTCTTACTTCACCGGAGTTGGTGACCAGTGACAATGGGATCCCTTTCCCTCTGTTTGGGTCGTGGTTATCTACGTCGTCAACCTACAGGGACGTTTTCTCCAGTGCAAACTCTTTCTCTCCCTGTCCTGATCACTCTGGTTATGCTCTTTTTTCTCCATTCCGTCGTCCGTCCAAGGTGGTAGCTCTCGTCCATGGAGATGGTGGTTTCAGGCGAACAAGTTCCATCCTTTCTCGTGGCTCGAGACGTTCAGGGATGGTGACTAAGCGTGGCTTTCTGTCCGCTGGTACTTCTCATTGATCGGAGTGGGTCTCCAAATCGAGACCAGCTGGTGGTGTACCTCTTCTTTCCAAATCGGGTAGAGAAGGAGCTGTTGAATTTGCTCAAATGGAAAAGGAGTCTGAACTTTTTCCTGGATTAGAACCGCCTATCACTGAAGCTATAGAAGACCGTTCCTTGATGATTGTGCCTAATTTGAATTTGTGTGAAAAAGATGGTGTTATTTCTTTAGTGGATCGGGCCCAAGTGGAGCCCATTTCTGCAGGTGGGCCGAAAGTTGGTATTAAACCAATTTGAGTTAATAACTTGAACAAAGAAAATTTGAATATTACTTCTTTTGGAGATAAAAGAGGGGATGTTGGGCTTATTGATGTTGGGCCGTGCGTGAAGGACAGTGGGCTGGCCGCCCCTCATGTGGACAAAATTATTAGCCCAATGCTCCTTGATGTGAATATGGGTAATATTGTTAGTGGGCCTCCTCTCATTAATAATACTCCTATTTCATGTGGGCCTACTTTGGTGGAGTCTCAAGTCTTGTCTAATCCTAGCCATTGGTTAATGGGGCCGGGTTCTTTGGGTGTTAATGTTAATAGCATTGGGCCAAATAATCCATCTCAAGCTAATATTGGGCACGTGGAGGCTACTTCTATTTCGCCTAATGCTTCCCATGGTGCCGTGGAACAAGCTAATGAAGAAAAAGCATTAACTCAATTTTTTAATGCTCAAGAAAGCTTATTGCATGACCTCAAACACTTTCGGAATCTTGATTTGTATGAAATACGGAAAATCGGAGGGGACATCGGGGTCCCGGCTTCGTCTGAAGTTAATGAGAGAACAACTCCATTCAAGAAAAGGAAATTTGAAGCGTCTGCCTCTCTGTGTTCTCGGCCTCATAAAATTCCTCGCAAGTATCCAGAAGTTGTTCGTGATTTTCCTTGGGACACTAGGCACAAAGCTAATGATTCAAATTTGGTGATTGATGACCCGTCTGAGGATAGTTCTAGCTCCCCGAGCTGCTCCGGAATTCTGAAGAATGCCCTGGTTGGTTCATTTGTGATCGATGACTCTGTTTCGAGTGGGTCCTCTTACTCCCATAACCCTGTGGAGGAGAATGTCGAATCTCCTCCACAGGAGCCATGACAGGTATTGCCTGGAACTGTAGAGGGTTGGGGCAGACCTCTACGGTTCGGGAACTGAAGTCCCTGATCTTTTCCCGCTCTCCGGATTTTGTTTTTCTTTCCGAGCTCAAAGTGGACGCTGATCCTCTGGTACGTACTCTTAAGTCCTTACACTTTTATTTCAATATTTGTGTTCCTTCTATTGGTAATGCGGGAGGTATTATTCTGGCTTGGAAATCGGGTTCTAATTTTGAGTGCATATCTTGTTCGCGGAATCACATTTCGGGGATTGTTTATTCGGACCCCCCCTCATTCCCGTGGCTCCTTTCTTGTGTTTATGGCCCCCCTTACCTGCATGCAAAGAAAAAGTTCTGGTCCGAGTTTCTGAAAGTTAGAGATAGGTTTGGTGCGCCCTGGCTTATTTTGGGTGATACCAATTTTTTCCTTTCTGATTCTGAGCGTGAAGGCTCTTCCGGACGGGATCCTTTCATCCCAGTTATTTCTAATCTGATTGAGAATAAAGGTCTTATCAATATGCCTATCCAAGGGGACAACCTTACTTGGGATAATCATCGGTCGGGGAGGCACCATGTCAAGTCTGCTCTGGATAAAGGCATAGTAAATGGGGCTTGGATTAATCTATTTCCAAGGGCTATTCTCTGTTCTGCCCAAACTAGCAACTCGAACCATAGGCCTCTTTGCCTTCTCTCTGGAGGTGTGGAACCCAGATTTAAGAGATGCTTTAAATTCGAAGAAGGCTGGACCCGTGATGTTCGAAGTAAACTGGTAGTAGATCATGCTTGGAAATCGGTCTACCATGATTGGGCCCCGGCTCGCATTTTCAAGAAGGTTGGTGCCACCAGGGTGGCCCTCCTCAGTTGGAACAGATCCCAATACGGTAAGTTGGATGTGATTATAAAAGATCTTTAACTGAAGCTCAATGCTCTTCAGAGCCTCCTGGCTGGGTCTCGGGACTGGAACCAGGAATGTGACATCCGCCGTACTCTAAATGAGACGTTAGAAAGAAAAGCGATCTACTGGAAGCAAAGAGCTTGAGTGTTGTGGCTTAAGGATGGTGACAAATGCTCTAAGTTTTTCTTTCTTTCGGCGGCTATTAAAGGTAGAAGGAATGCCATTGAGAGTATCTTAAACAAAGATAATGTCTGGATCTCCGGTCGGGGAGCTATTGGGAGAGAATTTATTGATTTCTTTAAGGATATCTTTGCCGGATCGGATATTGGTGTGGAATACAATTGTGCCCAGCTTTTTCCTCAGAAACTTTCTCAGGACGACTCGGAGGTCCTTGTCAGTTGCCCTAGTAATGATGAAATTAAAAGAGTTCTTTTTGCCATGCATAACCATAAGGCCCCGGGTCTTGATGGGATGTCTGTCCTTTTTTACAAACATTATTGGGAATCAGTTGGAGCGGACTTTTGTGATGCGGTCTCAGACTTTTTCATTTCAGGAAACATGCATAGAGGGATAAGTGCCACCAATGTTGTTCTTATACCTAAAGTCAAAAATCCTACCCGTACCAACCACTTTAGGCCCATCTCTCTATGCAATGTGGTATATAAAGTAATCTCTAAAATTATAGCAAACAGGATAAAGCCTATTCTCCCTACTCTTATTTGCCCAACTCAAGCTGCTTTTGTTCCGGGTCGGAACATCCATGATAACAATGTGATAGTCCAAGAGATCATTCACTCGTTCAACAGGAAGAAAGGCAAGGAGGGTTTCTTTGCTATTAAAATTGACCTGGTCAAAGCTTATGATAAGTTGAGCTGGCGATTTATTGATCATGCATTAGATTGCTATGGAGTTCCCCAGAAATTCCGTCTGTGGATTTCTCAGTGTATCTCTACTACATCGCTAAACATCTGCCTTAATGGAGGTCAGGTTGGGAGGATCAATCCTTCTTGTGGCCTTCGGCAAGGTGATCCCCTATCCCCTTATCTCTTCATTTGGGCAGCTGAAATTCTCTCTAGATTATTCCACGATGCTCTTCATCAGGGGGCCATTAAGGGAATTCAACTAAGTAGGGGGGCCGGTTCTCTCTCACATTTTCTTTGCGGATGATCTAATTCTGGTTGGTCGAGCTAACTTACTTGAGGTGAATGGTTTCTGGAGATGTTTAGAGAACTTCTGTTTGTGGTCAGGTCAACAGGTGAATAAGCTCAAATCATCTATTTTCTTTAGTAATAATACCCCCTTAAGCTTGCGTGAAGAAATTAAAGAAGCCTTGGGAATTGATTATCCTGAAGGCTGCATCAAATATTTGGGATTGCCCCTGTTTAGATCTAGGCAGAAGGATGCTGACTTCAGTTTTATCCTTGACAACCTCACGGCAAAGCTTCAGGGATGGAAGGCAAAAACTTTATCAAAAGCAGGTCAAGCCACTCTGATAAAGTCAGTGGGCTTGTCTTTGCCAATGTATGCGATTCAAACTTCGAAAGTCTCTTCTCGAATGGTAAACAAAATAGATGGTCTGGTTAGAGATTTTTGGTGGGGATTTGAGAAAGGAAATCGGGGGCTTCATCTAAAGGCTTGGGACAAACTTTGTCTCCCTAAATTCCTGGGTGGGCTTGGGTTCCGGAAAACCAAGGAAATGAATCAGGCCTTTCTGGCTAAATGGGGATGGAATATTCTCAATGGCAGTCAATCTCTGTGTTGCAAAGTTCTAAGTGCTAAATACCTCAAAGGAAAAGATCTCTTTAGTTGCAGGTATAAAGATTCAGATTCTTAAAATGATCCACCCATCCAACCGCAATCAATTTTATCACAGAAACCTACTTCACTATCATGCATAGACATATTAACTAAAAACAAAACTACTAGTATGAGAAAGCAAAAAAATATACCTAAAGCGAGTGCAAAAATAACAACTGCAAGTAGCTAGCGGTACTCCAGAGCGGTCAAACAGGGACCTAATTCTATAAAATTGTAAAACCAAATTAAAAATTTAATACCTAAATACATATGTACACATACACACATATATACGTATATACACATACACATACATATACACTCACATACACATATCCATTCACCTACACTCACATATACTGTAACGTCCACGTTTCAAGCCTCCATTGGGTCCTTACACCCACAGAATAATGGCTCTCAAGACTATCTGAGAAAAATTGGGATCTCACAATCTCCCCATCTTATAAAAATTTCGTCATCGAAATTTAATTACTTACCTGAAGAACTCTAGATATCTAATTCTCATTTTCTCTTCTCGCTCCCATGTAGCTTCTTCCACTGTAAAGTTTCTCCACAAAACCTTTACTAGTGAAATCTTTTTGTTTCTAAGCTCTTTTGCTCTTTTATCAAGAATTTGTATCGGCCTTTCTTCATAAGTCAAGTCTTGTTCCAACTCTATTAATGGTTCATAACTGAGCACATGGGAAGAGTCTGAAACATATTTTCTTAACATAGAAATGTGAAATACGGTGTGTACCTTTGACAATGTTGGTGGTAATGCCAGTTTATATGCTACCTTTCCCACTTTCTCATTTGTAACGTCCCCGCTTCAAGCCTCCATTGGGTCCTTACACCCACGGAATGAATGACTCTTATACACGAGTACTCCACTCTAGCTGCTTCCTGGATTGATGACTGACCCTACAGACCAACATGAGTGTTTCTTGCGTGCTTGTCCTCACTCGCACGCTTCCTGAGAAAACTTCCCAAGAGATCACCCATCCTGAAATTTCTCCAGGTCAAGCACGCTTAACTGTGGAGTTCTTTCGTGATAGGCTACCGAAAAATAAGACGCACCTTGTTGATATAGGTAGTACCAATCAATCCATTTAAGCTATCTTCAATTGTATAGTCCCATATCTACACAGCCTCAGAATCATCCACTTGACCTTCCCCAGGTGATGTGGGATTGCACAGCTTACCCGGTATTTCCCCTTACGGACCACGGGAATACTGACTATCCCAAATAATCTCTATGGTTAGTGATCAATAGTCCTTTGCTAAAATAAAAAAAAATAAAAATTCGAAGTTAATTAGTGACCAATAATTTGTCTAATAAAAAAATAATAGAGAACAACTTAGGAAGCTATATATGTATTTTTAGAGACTTCACAAATAAACCATTGTCAATTTCTCCAATATTTGTCGGTAGGCAAGCTATTTGGGGAGCATATATAGTGCTATACCGAACCCTAGCTACATTGTAATTTTCTTTTCATTTCATTGAAATATGTCCACTTAATTTCCCTTTCAAACCTACTATTATTTCAAAATGTACTTTGGCTCATTTTCATAAATATATATAGACACACACCAAATATAATATGACTTGTACTTTTCTAATTAAAGGGCTGCATGAAAGCGAAATGCTAAGGCACATGTTACAAACCCTGTTATACTTCCTACATATTTTAATTTAATAATATATAAATTTGAAAATTCCTAACTAATTATAAGAGGTGTGATGTTGAGTATACTTCAAAGCACCAAATAACAATAATATTAATGCTTGCATGAAAATATAAATGTGGGCAACATAGTGGATTTGTAACAGCAGGGTGATCATCAATTGATCATAATAATATATATTCAGCTTTGTTGTAGTCAGAATTGAATTATATATATATATAATAATTATTATGTCAGAGAGTATGAGTATTTCTGTTAACGGCCAATCTCAAATTCCTCCTGGCTTCAGATTCAACCCAACTGAAGAAGAGCTTTTGCAGTACTACTTGAAGAAGAAGGTCTCCAACCAGAGTATCGATCTCGATGTCATCCGCGATGTTGATCTAAATAAACTTGAGCCATGGGATATCAAAGGTACGTATAATATTTATATAGGCCGTAATATTAAATTGAATATAATTATATCAATGCCCAAGAAAGTGGTGTAATATACAATACACGCTATTTATTAGTATATTATATTATATATATACTCGCTATGATATTAATTAATTAACCGTTTTGCAATTCATGTTATATATATATATATATATTTTATGGTAAAACTAAGTACGTACGTTCTTATTATAGATTTTTGTTACTTTGATCTAATTAATATTTTTGACCGAAATTTATTCATCCAGACAAATATCTTAAACGAAAATTTTTATTTTATCATTAGTTTATTGTATAATTATAATTTTATTTTTATACATGCAAATATGTGTGGTTGTACATTAAATCTTATTATATTATTCATGCAAAATTTTTTAAGCAAAAATTATATCAGAAGTAAATATCAATTATAATTTAAAGTTTTTACCCTACCTTATAAATTTTATTATATGCATATAATCGAAAAGGATAAAGGATAAAGTATTTTATTATATGCATATATATATATATATATATATATGGGTGACTATTCAATGGTTACATTTTTATTGTAACCATATGGTTACATTTTTCTTTAACTTTTTGTAATAGCGGAGTTACTAATAGGTAGACTTTCCTTTTTTAGATTTAATTAATTATAATTAACTATTTTCTTAAAATAATTAATTAAATAGTAGACATTCCTTTTTTAGAATTATTTAATTATAATTAACTATTTTCTTAAAATAATTAATTAAATATTTAACAAGACCTCTTTTAGCAATTAATATTTATATTTAAATCCTTACTTGAATTATTTTAATAATTAAGCCATTTAATTATAATATTTATAATAAAATTTATTTTTTTTTTACAAAAATTAAACTTCTTTTGACATAAATTAAAATTCTCTTCTTATAATAAATTTTCAAATAATTAATTATTTTTAAATGATATTTAATTATTTTGTTACAATTATATGAACTAAGTGTGAGGCCTCAAGCTAATCAATCGATAATAAGTGCAGCCATTTTTTTTCTAAAAAATCCTTCAACTTATTTCATTTTTAACTTTTTAAATATTTAAATAAAAAAAATTAAATAATTAAGTGTAATAATTTAAAATTAAGATTACAAGTATAATAAAATTTAAATTATGAAATTATACGTGTATAATTTTAAATTATAAAAAGTTTTGCTATAAAATTTTAAATAATTTAAGTATAAAAAAATAAATTGCTAAAAGATCCTTATATAGTAATAAATTGCAAAAAATTAATTAATAATTATAATTGATTTCATTTTAAAATATAATTAATCTTAATTAAAGTTTTATAAGGAAATAAATGATTAGGTCACTTTCAGGTTACAAGTTATTTATTATTTATTTTTATTTAATTTCCAAATTAATCACAACCATTTAATAGTAATCCAATGGTTTAAAAAAATGTAACCATGATGGTTACAATAAAAATGTAACCATTGAAACCTCTTTCATATATATATTTATGTTGTTGCAGAGATGTGTAAAATTGGAAGCAGTCCCCAAAATGATTGGTATTTCTTCAGCCACAAAGGGAAGAAGTATTCGAGTGGAAAGCGCACGAATCGAGCCACAAGCTTGGGATACTGGAAAGCCACTGGTCGTGACAAGGTGCTGTATAGCAACTCTGACTACTCCAAAAAGATTATTATTGGTATGAGAAAGACTCTTGTCTTCTACAAAGGCCGAGCTCCCCATGGCCTCAACTCTGATTGGATTATGTACGAATACAGACTTCATCATACCACAACAAACCACACCAATAATCATCATTATGTAAGCCCCCCTCCCCCCCTTACACCTTTTATTAATTAAATCATTAGTATATAAACTTGTTAAAGTAATTTTTTTATTGAAGAAAAAGTATTAATTTTAAAAAAATTTATTTAAGTTTTTGCTTTTAATAAAGCAATCTTGTTTGGGTTATAATTGTTCAAATCCCACTCCCACCATAACCTTTTATGAGAGGATTTATGTTTAGCCTTTTGGAGGCTAGTTTACTGTGGCGGCAGTACCATTCTTAATGAGTTATATATAACTATATAAATATATATTACAGTGGTCACCGGAGATTAATTCAGTAGAAGAAGGATGGGTGGTTTGTCGCATCTTCAAGAAGAAAAATCATCACAAAACCCTAGACAGCCCCGTAATGTCGCCCATGACGACGGTTAACAACAGCACAATCGAATCAAGGGACCAGATAATGACAAAGTATGATCTATCATCATCATCATCATCAATCGGTTATAATTACGAGGGAGGCTTAGAGGAAATATTTCAGTACATGGGAAATAAGAGTAATAGTACTACTACAACTCTTAATTACAAGGAAAGTGGTCACTTCAACAATATCATATTTAATGCTTCTGAAAACGACACCAAGGATGAGACAATCGACAACAAAAACAGCAACAGGTCAACATCATCTACATCCTTGATCAGCAACCCCAACTTGTTATACTCTAATAGTAGCCAAAATGGTTACTATTATCAACAACCGGCCATAATATACGATGTTAATCCAAATAACTTTGGGTCAACGAATTATCATCAGATCATGGAATCAAATACGGTTACCATGTCCAACTGGTTTTTAAATGAACAAACTGATCAGCTGGCTACTTCACTCGATTATTCTACTCATAATCAACAGCAACGAAATTGAGCGCCGGAGTACTTCATTTAAGACATAATAACAACCAAATAATTATATATGCATATATAATTTATATGTATATATATTATGTATGGTGTGTAGTTTTAATATTGAAGTGATAGAAAAACATGATATATAGTTACCCACCAGGCAGGTTATATATATATGTGTAAGGATGGCATTTATATTTAGTAAGGAAAACATAAGCGCAGTCGCTATTTTCCAGATTAAAGTGCGAGTACGTATGTATGTATAATTTACTACATAGTACTCTTTCTATTCATATAAAGTACGCACCGCGGTCTTTGTCAAATTTTATATGTAATTAATTGGCGACAAAGATTTATCATATATATTTATTTATTTATTTGTGTTGTTGAAAAAGTAATAGGAATCACTTAAGAATAGACATCAGTAATTAGCTCAGAACCTCTTCAAACAAAAATAACTCATCGTCTAACATCCAAAAATAAATGTAACAAAAACAAATAACCATGTGGAGCTCATTAATACGTGCAAAAGGTCCATAAAACGCATACATACATAACTAACATTAATAAAAGAATTACATAATTAAAAATAAAATTAATGAACTTCCATTTTTTTTTTTTTTTATATATTTAGAAGGAAAAAAAATGGCTCAATTTTTTTTTTATTTTACTGGAAATTAAACTTATCACACTACTACAAAATAGACTTTTGGTGTCGGTTCAAGTGACTATTTTTTTTAAAAAAAACTGACACTAAAGACTACTCCAACTCTTTGGTCTCAGTTTATAACTGACACTTATAATGACTTTAATTAACCGACACTAAAAGTATAACTAAGACCAATTTTTTTTTTTAAAAAAATATACATAGAAATTGAGTATAAGTGTCAGTTCATAACCGAGACTAAAAGATCATTTGGACTTTTAGTCTCGGTTATGAACCGACACTTACAGGAAAATTAAAAAAAAAGTTTCATAATAAAAAAATAATTAGAAAAAGGGTATAGAAACAACATTTGGAAACCCTAATTATGGATCCCTCTCTTCCCTTCTCACTCTCTCCGAATACCCTCTTTCTCTCATCTCGCTATGCTCCTTCGCGACAGCCATGGCCAGGCCTCACTGGCCTCGTCCCAGCCACGTGCTTCCGAAACGACCACCACCATGGTGGTCTGCGACCCTAGGAACCCCAAAAAATCCCACTCCCACTCCCAATCTCTCTTTTCTCCCTGACTCTCTCTCTCGTTTTCCTCTCTTCTCTGTCGAGCCGCAAAGCCAGGCCAGACGCTGGCCGTTCTTATTCGCTCGTCCTTGCTGAAGTCGATGTCTATGAAATTTGATGATTATTGGTTTGATTATGTTTGATTGGCGGCATTGTGTATTCAAACTAAATAAGAATTAGGTTTGTAGTAATTTCAGTTCAGCTAATGGAAGTTTTTCCATTTTCTTCTACTTTTAACAATCTTCATGAAGGATTTATTAGTCATGACCATGTGGTTTATATCCTCATTACTTTGAGGAGCTGTTTGATATAACTAATTCTGATTCAACTTCTACTTTTATATTGAATTCTCATTTACAGGTGAGGGATTAGTCTAAAGAGTTGGGAGCTGCCTTGCCAAAGGAGCCTTAAAAAATAGGTAATTAATCTCCTGCATTTCTTATTTATTTACTTATTTTTCATTAAATGTTAAGTACCTTTTTTTTTATAGTACTTAGTATACAGAAATGTAGGCTATAAATAAGTGCATAAATTTGAGAGTGAAGTGTAATTATGGGAGTTCAGGTGGAGGGCTAGGGGCAAGTTTTGTAAGGTAGAAGGAAAATGGAAAATGATAAGTAATTGTGTAAAGGGGATCGGCATTGACAAATACTATTATTTGGTCTTGGTCAAGATTAAGTTTAAACCAAGATTAAGATGATACTTTCCTTGACAGCTCAAAGTCGACTTAGATCTATATGGAACCGAAAACAGTGCTCCAGCTCACACCCTACTCATAGCTAATTAATTAACTAACTAACTCATACCTATTTTGTTACAAGTTAAGTAGTCTTTTGTATAGTGGATTGGATAATTTCTTTTGATTACTTAATTGTTGTATTTTTTCCAATATTTCAATTCAGTGAAGTTAACAAGAATGTTTCAATTCAGTGATATTTCATCAATGTTTTTACATGATTTTTACTTTCAGAATTCTTGTTCTCTGGTTTACTATAATTATTGTTAAACTTATTTGGACAAGTGATCTTGAGTGTTGATCATCTTGATATGAGTAAAGGAATTCAATAAATGAAGGAAAATATGTTCCTACTTAGCTTTGCAGTGATTAGTGTCTGTTATGCCAATTTTTTTTGAGGTCATTTGAACCCCTGTATATAGGTATATTTTGATAGATAATAGCACTAATAAGTGCCCCTTTTATGTGTAGTTTATTTGGTAATGTTTTTTTTTCGGATTGAGTTCATAGTTTGATTCATATTTTGATCCTTTATTTTTATTTTTGTGTGTTGAAAGAAGAGTAAGAGAACCCCTCAAGAATCACAACAATTCAAGAAAGATGTGGAGGAAGGAAGAAGCACAATGATTGCACCATTAAAAATCAAAATACGAATGAAGCTCATGGTAAATTCCACACTCATGCTACTGTTATTGGTGTACATTAAATTCAAGTATGCTAACTTTCAAGACTTGTTATTCTAACATATATATTATTCTTCTAATAGCACTAATATGGTGCCTTGTTAACTCCATATAGACCATCTATTCATGAGTGCTCAATTAAATTGGATGTGGCCACTATACCAATAAAGACATGAAAAGTCTAACTTAAATATCATCATCTATATAATTTTCTTAGAAATTTTAAGAATTAATTAATAAATGTATAGAGACAAACAGTTGAACATTGGACCATGACATACATATTCATTTATATTTTGAGATGAGTTATGCTGTGTACTGTTGCATATAGGATCAAGAGTACATTAGTAAACAACGAAACAATCATATCCTAGATTTATTTTATTTTACATACAAAGGTTTTGATCATGATATTTAATATATGATATAGGTTTTGGTAATATGCTACATGCAATTTACTAGACTTGAGTTCATGAAGAGGAAAAACACATCCTTCGAAATCTAGTTCCATTTAATAGCTTACTTGATTAATTGTGGTATTTCCTTTTTGTTGCTTGGGGGCTTCCTTTTGATCTACTACATTTTTAGAACTTAGTTTGTAACATTTCTTATTTTAATTTAGGATTATTGTTGTGTACTTACTCTTTTTTTTTTTGACAGTTTATTACATATTATTTAAGATTTGTAAATAATATATTTATTTTGTTATAGAACTTTATTAATGTTTGGTAAGGATTATATACACCCACTAATTATAAGCTAAGCCTATTGTTTGTTGGCTCTTGAAGTATTTTTCTATCTTGTATTATAAGCCAATCAATTTTTTATTCTAATCTGTATTTTTATTGAACAGGATATATATTAAAGATAATCAAGCAAGGAGTTTTCACTAGTTCTAGTCAAATGTCAACTAACTTCTTGGATTGGATGTTGGCAGTATTTTTGAAGTTACTAGTTGATTTAATTTGATTCTATAAGATTGTAATTTATGTTTGTAGTACTGAATAAATAAGTTTATAATTTTATGTAGAATGTTAGTAGTCTTTTTATTAAATGTAATTTATTGTAAATTATATTTTTATTATGTTTTAAAATTCTTTTTTTTTTCTTATTATTTTAGTTTTTTATTTTTTATTTTTTAATTCCTTTAAGTATATGTTTAGAACTGACACTAAAGGAAAAAAAATAAATTTGTATATTTTAAGTGTCGATTATAAAACGACACCAAAACTCAATGGTGTCGGTTTAAAACAGACACCAAAAATTGACTTTTTGTCACTGTAGAATAGGTGTCGGTTTTATGAACTGACACTAAAAGTATATGTGTCAGTTTAAAACCGACACCTAAAGTAGATTTTGTAGTAGTGTCATGTGAAGTGGGTAAATTAATTATCAAAGAAAAACAAAAGTAAACCAACACCCAGGCTAAAAAATTGACTATATATATATTCCCATACACATCACAAATAAAGTATTAATGATATAAAATTATGTTATAATTTTGTGAAAAAATATATAAATAATCAATAATAAAGCACAATTGTAGAAATTTGTAAAAGTTAAAAAATGGAAAATTAAAATGCTTTTTCTCTCTTTGAGCTTCACTCAACTCACTGAGTTGGCGCCATGGCAAGGTTCTGCAAGGTGAAAGAGAAAGCAACAAAATGTAATGACCGCATGTTAGAATATGAATTAGTAAAGGTACTTAGCATTAATTATTGATATTTTTATAATTATTTATGATTTTAATATGTTGTGGGTCCTATTTTTAGAAATGGGCATTAGAGTTATAATTTTTCAATTTCGGAAATTTTATTAAACTCTAGAGATATTATTTATGCTAAATATTAATTATACAATTTTTATAATTTTTGCTCGGCGACGATGGAAAATGTGATGGATGGCCGTTAGAGTCACATGGGTAATTTTAGAACCTATTAGTAGAACAAACATTTGAGATATTGTAAATATCGAGTTTAAGCGGAGTTATGAATTATGACCATTTTCCCCTAGGCATATTATTGCTTAAGTTACAAGTAAGAGGGGCATTTTTAGAATTTCACATTTAAGGATTAGGTGGTTGCTTAGAAGAGTGGTAGCTAGCCATCTTGATTTATTTCAACCTAAAATCCTAGGTATTATTTCATTAATCAAATAAGAAAAAACAAAAACTCATTTAGATAAACAAAAACCAAGTCTTGAACCCTCTCTCCCTCTCTCTTCGAACCTAGCTTGAACCAACAAGAATCTAAGCTGCTTGCCGTGTTTTGGAGGAGTTAGCTGAAATCAAGTGGACTTAATCAAAGGTAACCCTAGAAATTCTTGTTATTTGAAGATTTGAAGTTACTAGTTGAGTTGTTGAATGTGAAATGTTAAGTTTTGATCTGTTTGAATCCATGGTAGTTAGGTTTTATTTTCTGGGTTTATGTTAGGTTGTTTAGAGCTAATTTTAGGTGGTTTTGGTGCATAATTCTTGGGTTGATTTGTCAGTTCATGTTATTTTTAGAGCCTTTGATGGTTATTACCTCGATAATTAGGGTATTGTTATAATGATTATCGATAGCAGAATCCTTAGTAGTGAGTTTGGATTTTCGGATTAGGTTTTTGGTATGTTATTTACCTGTTTACATAAATGTAACTTAGGGCATCCATCCAGCACGAGATTTTTCGTTCAGGTTGGCCAACTCACTTGAATTCAGAAATGAGGTATATGAGACTAGCATAGAACATGTTATATATGTGATAGTGTGTATGTGTAATATATGCATGCCATTTATGTGAGTTGTAAAAGTTATGAATTGATATCATAGCGGCACAACCATCATGTTGGGTCAGCAGTACGAGCATAGTACTGGGCTTGACTGATATGCAATATTTCCGGAAAGTATTAATTGACGCTATCATAGCAGTATGAGCATAGTACCAGTTCGGCAGTACGTGCATAGTACTGGTTAAGAATGATATTATGGCTAATTGTACTTTTGGGTACTATTGATGCTATCATAGCAGTACGAACATAGTGTCGGGTCCGCAGTGCAATCATAGTACTGGTAGTTGATGATATCATGGTCAATAGTACCAAATGTTAAGAACGTTCTTACTTATCTGATAAACCTTGTGGACATGTGTATGGGTGCCTAGATACAAGTCGACAATATATTATTTGTTATATGCTTTTCTTACTGAGTCTGTTGACTCACAGTTGCTACTTTCATGTGTAGGTAAAGGAAAGGCGAATGCTAAACAAGAGTGAGCTCCGAGCTTGGATGGTGATTGTACATGTCGAGACGACCCGAATTGGAGTGTTTGGTCTTGGGACATCTAGGATTGTATTTTGTAGTCTTTGTGCGACAAGTTTGCAAATGTATTTTGAAAATATTTGTAAAAGTTAAAATACGGGATCCCAGTTTATGTACATAAATATATATAAAGTTTGAAGTTTATTAAAGTTTTAAAGCATGATTTTCGAGAAAAATCCTTTGATTAGCAAAGATGGTACGTTAATTGGAAAATCACTGTAGCACGCCTAGCAGGGCGTTACAAACAACGACGGTCAGGAGAAAGAAAAAGAAGGGTCCTACCTCATCTGATCCAATTAAGAAGACGAAATATATAGTAGAAATATTAGGGGTATAAACTTTAGAGCATTCAAAAGAAGATGAAATGTTTCATTTTGGAGATGAAATCGAGTTGGGCAAAATCAAACTAAGAAATATGAATTTTAGTCAATTTTGAGTGCCTTTCTACGGTGCGTTATTGGCTAAGATGATATTATGGTTTGTTCGGGAAAGAACTAATCCGATGGAGACTGGCTAAGGTTAAAAAGAGTCATTAAGGGTTAATAAATAAGAAACAATTGTTTTATGGCCAAACAATTGTGAAATTAGATTCGAAGGCTAAAGCAATGATTGATTACGATCTTAGTGTTAGTCTAGGCATCAGATCAAGAAAAGCTCGTGGTTCATTGTGAGTTATCCAAACAGGATTTGGAGTGCATTCTAATGCAAGATGTTAGGGTTATTACTTATTCTTCTTCTTATTTGAAGAAGCATAAGTAACCTTAACCAATTTATTATTTAAAACTTGTAGTAGTAATTTTGGCTTTTAGGTTTTGGCAGGCTATCTCTATGGTGAAAAGTGTGAAATAAATTTTTATCAGAAATGGTTGGGATATGAGACAAAGGAAATGGCCAGAGTTAACTAAAGATTACGACTGTGAAACTCTTTGTTACCATGGGAAGGCCAATGTGTTGGAAATTATTTTACCAGGATCTTAGATCTACTCACAAGTATGTTGATTAACACCCTAAATATGAACTTTCTAAAACGATGAAATAAACACGTATAAAGTTTAGGAAACCTTACATTGGGTGCAGCGGATTTAAATGACTCCTTCCGTTCAGATCTCTAACCCTTGTATCCTTTCTGTAGCAGAGTATTATCAAGATCTGAACCTGGATCTCTTTCTCTGAATCTTTGATGCTGAAACTCCTTTGCTGATGATCTTTCTTCACGATCTTCCTCACTATGATTGAGGTATTGCTTGCTGTGTGTGGGCACTACTCTAATCACTAAGGTGTTTTGAAATTATCAAGGAAGAAGAGAGAGAGAGGGTGGCGGCCAAGGTAGAGAGAGAGGCTCAGGTTTTCTGAATCAGAAGTGTATTTTTCCTAAAGCCTTCACTACCTATTTATAGCATTCCACTACGGTTAGGTTTGAATTATTTGAAACTAAATAATGAAAATATCAGTTTAAATTGCCTACAAAAGTGGCCGGCCATGGCTTATTGGGTTTGGGCCTTGCTTTTTGCAATTTTGCAGTTTTAACACTTTTGTATCTGATTTTCTCAAAAATGCCAATTTTCTAATTCAACCATTTAAATGCTAATTCTAACTATTTAATAACTATAAATAATTATTAAATAATATTGTCATTTATCATATTTATTAATTGAACCATACAAAGTATCATAATTAACAAATATGCCCCTAACAACTCTTTCTTTACAATTTCGCCCTTACTTAGTGAAAATTTCACAAATAGACATAGTCTAATTTGAGAATTATAATTGATTAATCAAAACCAATTACATGAGTCTTACAAACAATAGTATCTCAACTAGTGCGGGGACCATGGGTCTATATAACCGAGTTTCCAATAAGTAGATCAAGAATTTAGCACTAAAATTCACTAACTTATTAATTCTTCGTTGAATCCACGCATAGAACTTAGAATTGCACTCTCAGAATATAGAATGCTCTATATGTTCCACCATATAGATACATCATTAGTTATCCATTGTTATAATCCTAATTTGATCAATTATCCTCTATATGAATGATCTACACAGTAAAGGGATTAAATTACCGTAACACCCTACTATGTATTTTATCCTTAAAACACTTGACCCCGTATAAATGATATTTCAGCTTATGTGAAATGAGATCTCCACCATTTATTTTCGTTTGGTCAAGCTCGAAGGAGATCATCCTTTGCTTACTATTCGTCAGATAGAAGCTATAGATTCCATGTTTATGCTAGCGCTCCCACTCAATTGCACTACCGTGTTCCCAAAATGTACGTATCACCCTGACCTAAAAGTAGGCTTAACTAACAAATCAAAGAACACGAATAACCTTTCAAGATTGAGCCTAATCATAACAGGATGAAGAACATTTGATCTAGGATCAACTAGGCGATATTCACTTGAATAGATATTACGGTAAGTTTAATAAATCTAAGTCAAAGTTCAATATCGGTCCCTTCCGATGCATACTCCATGCATCCAACCTGAGCTTTACTTTAACTAATGTTCTGGAAAGAACATAGCATTTCTCCAAATGCAAGTAAACTCTTGTTGTAGATTATCATATCAGTAAAACCTTGTGTCTGATAAATCTAGGAAACTTTATTCACATAGTCATGTTTACTTTCCAATGTGATGACAACACAATAAATAGGATCAAGTATGTGAAAAGGGTTTAAGATGAATTTATAAATCAAATAAACAAGCAATTGATAAAGTGAACCAAAACATACACAAATGAATGAAAAATACTTCTGTTTCTTTATTGATGTTAAATAAAATAGATTACATTGAAATGGAGTTTTATTTAGGGCATAAAACCCAACACAATGTAGTGGCTAAAACACTAGGTAGGAAATGACCCGAGTTGATTCTCAGTATAACCATGATTTCTCCTCAGTTAGCGGTTGTCATGGTCAAGTTAAGCGTGGAGTTTGTAATAGGTAAACTCAATGAGCTATCACTTTAACGGGATTTATTAGACAAAAATAGAAGTGCTCAATTGGTGGATGCAAAGTTAATGAAAACTTGAAAAGACGTTTTAAGCTGGCTATGTCAGAGAATTATTAGTGTCAGATCATAGGATGTTACATTATTAAATTCGAGTTGGTGTCTCAGACAGTGTTGAGAACATAAGAGAAACATTAGGAAAACTTACACCACTCTTTAAATCGTTTCTAGGTTGGTACTATTAGGATGTACCAAGACTTAAAATTTTACTTACTGATAAGGTAGAATGCAAAATGATGTGGTAGATTATGTATTAAGAAGCTTAATTTGACATTAAATTGGGGTAAACCATCAAAAATAGAAAGAGGTTACTAGAACTTCTGTAATTGGAGTACTTTGAACTGTAAGCATGTTTGCTTTCGTGTGATTGAATATGAATTAAGGTACTATTTTAGTATAATGGTTAGTCAGGGAATTATTTAATGGAGATAGAATGACCTTATGTGACTCAAAAGTTTATTATTTCGGATAGAAAACTAAAATTACCTCTACATTTTGATAGAATTTACAAAGGGCCATAAGTACAAAACTAAAGTCTAGTATGGTTTCCTACCCTTAGATTGATTGTCAGTCTGAAGAGATAGTTCAGATAATAAAAGATATGTTGCAAGTTTACCTGATGAATTTCAAGAATTCATGAAACAAGTATATGCCTTCGAGTAAGTTTTCATACAACAAACAACTATCAAAGTATGATAGGAATGGTTTTTTCTAAGATGTTGAACAGTATGAAGTACCATTTTTGAAACCCAAAACAAAAAATATATAGATCCAAAGTTAGTTCAGCGAATCTGTAAGACTTTAAAGAAAATTATATATGGCCAAGGTGCTGCATTTCAAAGCAGATAGTGAAAGACATGTTAATATGAAGCTCATAAGTAGAGGAATTCCTAACTAGGGGAAAACATGTCAGTCCATGTATGTTATCAGTGAAAGAAGTAAATACTTTGGTGATAAGGGTAAGATATGCCCTAGGTTCTTAAAAATTTTAGAGTTTTTTAAGAAAATCATATTCATAATTTCTCCTTTAACCTTATGATCAGCATGGATAGCACACACGATGTTTCCATGTTGTTTGTATCAAGAAGTTTGACACATATTTCAAAGGTTATGGAACCTTAGAACTTAACCTAGACTTATCATATATGATGAAATAGTTGGAATTCTCAATAAGAAACATAATGTTCCTTGAAACAGAATTATAGTATTGGTGGTATTTGAAGAAACATTAAGGTGGAGAAAACAACTTGAGAGTTAGAATCCAACTTGAGGGCTTTATGTCCAGAGCTATTCAGATTTGATTTCGAGGATGAAATCCTTTTAAAAGGAGGATAATTGTAATGACCGCAGACTTAAATCAAGAAAATTAGTAAATAATTAAAGATTTAATTATTATTTTATGATTATATATCTCTTAGTAGAAATTAGGTCTTATTGCTAGAAATAGTCCTTAGGAAAATATTATCTCAATTATGGAGATATATTTGAATTCTAGATGCATTATATATGTTGTATATAAAATTTTATAATTTACATGTTTTGTGTTTGATAACAGTGGAATGTAACGATTTAGAAAATAGAATCATTTAGATACGCTGTAGTATCTTAGAATTAGCGGGGCTAGATAATTAGACATTTAAAATGTTAGGTTTTATTTGGGGTTATGGTGTTGGACCATTTTACCCCTAAGTGGTTAGGTTACTTCTTAGTGAAGTAAAGGGAAAAATGGTCTTTTGCTCATACATGTTTTAATTTTGGAATTATTAGGATTTCTAATAAATCCTTTAGTATTAGGTGAGTTATAATCTTAATTTTAATAATATAAATTAAGGATGAAGCTTAAGCACAAAAAAAAAAAAAACCACCTCATCACTCTCTTTCTATGCTTCGGCCAAGCATGAAACAAAACAAGAATTCTTAGCAAGGTTTTATCTAGGTTGGTAGAGAGGAAGATCAAAGGTAAGCCTAGTAAACTTACTGTTGAGTTTTATGCCCTAAATAAAACTCTAATTTCAATGTAATGTTTATCTTTTAAATATCAATAAAGAAACAGAAGTATTTTCATCACTTATTTGTATGTCATTTGGTTCATGTTATCATTTACTTGTTTATTTGATTTATAAATTCATCCAAACTCATGTCACATTTATATTCTTGTTTATTGTGTTGTCAGCACAGTGGAAAGTAATCAAGATTATGTGATTAAATATATATTCCTAGATTTATCAGTACACAAGGTTTAACTGATATGTGAATCTACAACATAGTTTACTTGCACCTTGGATAAGTGCTTTATTCTTTCCAGGACACTGGTTAAAGTAAAGCTTGGGTTGGATGTATGGAGTATGCATCGAAAGGGACCGAGATTGAACTTTGAATCAGATATGTTAAACTTACTGTAATATCTATTCAATTCAATATCACCTAGTTGATCCTAGATCAAATGATCTTAATCCTGATATGGTTAGGTTCGATCTCAGGAGTATTATACATGTTCTTTGATTTGTTAGTTAAGCCTACTTTTTGGTTAGGGTGATACGTACATTTTGGGAACATGGTAGTGTAATTGAGTGGGAGCGCTAAACATAGATATGGAATCTATAGCTTCTATTTAGTAAATATAAGTGAAATGATGATTTCCTTTGAGCTTGGCTAAATAGAGATAAATGGTTGAGTACTTATTTTAGTTCTCTGAAATATCATTTATAGGTGGCTAAGTGTTTTAAGGATAAAATATATTGAAGGGTGTAACGGTAATTTAATCCCTATACAATGTAGATCATCTATAGAGGATCATTGATTATTGGAATAATAGCAATTGGATAATTGATAGCGTATCTATATCGTGGAACATACAGAGCGTTCTATATAATTCAGAGTGCAATTCCAAGTTCTATGCGTGGATGCAACAAGGAATTAATAAGTCAGTGAATTTACCTGGTAAATTCTTTGTCTGCTTATTGGAAGCTCTGATATATAGGCTCATGGTCCCCATACTAGTTGAGATAACACTGCTTGTAAGACTCAGTTAATTGATTTTGATTAATCAATTATAATTCTTAAATTAGACTATGTCTAGTTTATGAATTTTCACTAAGCAAGGGCTAAATTGTGAAGAAAGAGTTTCTAGGGTTTGTTTGTTAATTAAGAGACTTTGGTTAGTCTAATTAATAAATATATTAAATGAAAATATTATTTAATAATTAATTTTTAGTTATTAAATAATTGGAATGGGCATTTAAGTGGTTAAATTGGAAATTGGCATTTTTGAGAAAATAAGATGTAGAAATGATAAAATGGCAAATTTGCAAAAGTGGGGCCCATTATCCTTTACATGGCCGACCACTTATGTAGCCTATTTATCATTTATTTTTTCATTATTTTAATGCCAAATAAATCTAACCTAACCCTAGGTGGTTTGCTATAAATAGGTAGTGATGGCTTTAGGAAAAAGATGATGGATCTCATTCCTTCAGAGAAAACTCAAAGCCTTCTTCCTAAACCTAGCCGCCACCTTCTCTCTCTCTCTCTCTCTCTCTTTCTCTCTTCTAAAAACCGAACCCTATAGTGAGTGAGTGAGTGCCCACACACATCAAGTGGTACCTCAATCATAGTGTGGAAGATTGTGAAGAATCCAGATTCAAGAGAAGGATATTCGGGCTCAGATCTTGGTGATACTCTGCGAAAGAAAGAATACAAGGGTTAGAGATCTGAGTGGAAGGAGACATTATATTCCGCTGCAACCACTGTAAGGTTTCTCATACTTTATATGTGTTTATTTCATATCATTTTAGAAGTTCATATTTAGGATGTTAAATAACATACTTGTTAGTAAATCTAAGATCCTAGTAAAATAATTCCAACACTTACTTCCTTCAATTTCATAGTTGAAAGTGTAGGTTTTCATGCATTTTGTGGGATTTTTAGTTATGCTCATTTTAGGATTTTAGAGAATGTTTTGTTGGATTGTTGTTAAGTTATATGTGTGGTTAGATGCTAGTTTGTATGGTTATGGTAGTGATTGATTTAGGTTTGGGCTTTTGAGTTCTAAATTAGCTCTTTCATTGTGATTTTTCTTCGAGGGGGTTATGAATGCTTTTAGTTGTTGAAATAGGTTTTCTTTAGCCTTATTTGAGGTTTTGGACAGTTAGGAAGGGATTGGATTTGATTTGGTTGAGTTTTGGAATTTTGGGAAAATCATGTTGAGAAAACGGTAGGCCGTTTCTGGTAAAACGGCTTGACGACCTACCTTTTTTCCAGGCAGAAAAACCCAGAAAAACAGCCTACTCTTTTCACAACGACATGCCATTTTTTGGGGTACTTTTCTCGAATTCTCATTTTCAGGGAATTTCTTGATATGTAGGGTTTTGTCATGCCATTTATCGATAGAGAAACCTTTAGTTACAAGGGTCAAAGTGTGACCTTTGACCACCCAAGTTATGGATATTACATATCTGCCACAGCCTAGGGCTTGGGTCGTGATAGAAAAATGGTATCAGAGCACCGGGTTTAATTACCTCAGAGTGTGTCACCAAATAGTTTAGATTTATTTTAAATAATAATAGTAATAAGTATCTTGGTATTTATATGTATAAGACATATTTATATTATTAGCATCCAATCCTCGCTAACTGGTTAGCTTTTGGTTCTCAGACCTAAGAAAATGCCTCCAAAAGGAAGGAAGACAAGGAGAACAGTGGGAGAAGACACCCCTCAAGCTAATGTCCAACCTCCACAAGCTGAATGCCCTATGAATGCCCTTCTCGAAGCCTTAAGAGCTATTCTCGCTCAACAGATGGATCCTGCCGCTCGACAAAGTCATCATTTTCAAATCTTTCATCGGATCCAAGTGCCTGAGTTTGAGGGTGGACAACATCCCATGGTAGCTAAAAGGTGGTTCAGGAAGATAAAGAAAAATTTCAACACAATAGGAACACCTGAGGAATATCAAGTTACTTTTGTTGTGCCCAAGTTAGAGGGTGGTGCAGCAGATTGGTGGGAGACCTTGTCCAGGACAATGGAAACTGATGTGATGACTTGGCGAGATTTTGAGGAAGTTTTCAGGGAACAATATTTTAGTCCATCTCAGAGGAGGACTCTGATTGGAGTATTTGATTGTTGGGTTTTATGCCCTAAATAAAACTCTATTTCAATGTAATCCAGATTATTCTATATCAATAAAGTAACAGAAGTAATTTTTCATTCACTTGTGTATGTTTTGGTTCACTTAATCAATTGCTTGTCTATTTGATTTATAAATTCATCCAAACCCTTTTCACATACTTGAACATGTTTATTGTGTTGTCAACACAGTGGAAAATAAACATGACTATGTGAATAAAGTATTCCTAGATTTATCAGAACACTGGGTTTCACTGATATGACAATCTACAACAGAGTTTACTTACATTTGGAGAAATGTTATGTTCTTTCCAGAACATAGGTTAAAGTAAAGCTCAGGTTGGATGCATGGAGTATGCATTGGAATGGACCGATATTGAACTTTGAATTAGATTTTGAAACTTACCGTAAACATCTATTCAATTCAATATCATAAGTTGATCCTAGATCACATGATCTAAATCCTGATATGGTTAGGCTTAATTTCAAGAGTGTTATTCGTGTTCTTTGATTTGTTAGTTAAGCCTAAAACTTTAGTCTGGGCAATACATACATTTTGGGAACACGGTAGTGCAATTGAGTGGGAGCGCTAACATAAATATGGAATCTATAGCTTCTATCTGGCGAATAGTAAGCAAAGGGTGATTTCCTTCGAGCTTAACCAAACGAGATAAATGATTGAGTACTCATTTCACTTAGTTGAAATATCATTTATACAGGGTTAAGTGTTTTAAGGATAAAATACATTGTAGGGTGTTACGGTAATTTAAGTCCCTTTACAGTGTAGATCATCCATATAGAGGATCATTGATCACATTAGGATTATAACAATGGATAACTAATAATGTGTCTATATGGTGGAACATATAGAGCATTCTATATACTGAGAGTGCAATTCTGAGTTCTATGTGTGGATTCAACGAAGAATTAATAAGTCAGTGAATTTAAGTGGTAAATTCTATATCTGCTTATTGGAAGCTCGGATATATAGACCCATGGTCCCCTCACTAGTTGACATGATATTACTTGTAGGACTCATTTAATTGATTTTAATTAATCAATTAAAAATTCACAAGATAGACTTGTCAGTTTGAGAATTTAGCACTTATTAAGGGCAAAACAGTAAATAGAGATTTTGAAGGGCATATTTATTAATTAGGAAACTTTAATTAGTTTCATTATTAATAAAATAAATGATAATATATTATTTGATAATTATTTTTAATTATTAAATAATTAGATTTATCATTAATATGGTTGAACAATGGAATTGGCAATTTTTCACAAAAAGGGAAACTATCAAGTGTAGGAAAAGGAAAGTTGGAAAAGAGGAAAGCCTTGTTTTCACATTGCCTAGGCCGGCCCCTTTACCTTCCTTTTCCCTTTGATTTTCTCCGTTCAAAATGTCAATCATAGCCCTTGGTGGTCTTCTATAAATAGAAGGCAAAGGCTTCAGAGTTTCACACATCTGTACAACCTTTTCACAGCATTATTCTGAAAGAATTTTCTCTCAGAAAATTCTCTCTGAGCCGCCACCCTCTCTCTCTCTATTCCTTCACTGTTTCGAAATGTATGAGTGCTAGAGTAGTGCCCACACACATCAAGTAATACCTCAATCATAGTGAGGAAGGCTGTGTAGATTTCAGAGACAACAAAGAAGGACTTTCGGGCTCAGATCTTGATTATACTCTGCTACAGAAAGGAATCAAGGGTTAGAGATCTGAGTGGGAGGAGACATATATATTCTGCTGTAATCACTGTAAGATTTCTAATACTCTTATGTGTTTAATTTCATATCGTTTTAGAAGTTCATATTTAGGTTGTTAAATCAACATACTTGTGAGTAGATCTAAGTTCCTGGTAAAATAACTTCCAACAACTGGCACCAGAGCCATGGTAATTGATTTGCTTGCAAGAAATTTGGACTTAAAACGATTTGCTTTTTTTTGGATGGTATCATGTTGCTTTGAGTGTCATATTGATGTTTGAATGTTGTTTGTGAATTCTGGGAAAAATGGTTACTGTTTTTATTCTGTAATTATTTTTGTTGGATAGTTTAGAAAATTCTAAGCAATTTACTTTTTTACAGAACTCGATTTCGATTTAATTTGAATTAGTTATGAATTTTTGAAAATTGGAAAAATTGGGGTGACGAGCAACATGATCACGCGCGCGGAATGGCTGCTTGCAGCCTCCCTGCGCCGTGATCTCTCGGTCATGCACCCAGATCCGCGCGCGGATGGCCATGCACAGCATGCCATCCGTACAGTTCATCCAATTTTTCAATTTTTTCGATTTTTCATGCTATTTCATGGAATTAAATTCCGATTTTTTGTGTAGTTTTGTATGTTGATTTTTGTTTTTCAAATTTCAAATCTAATTATCAGAAATAAATTAATTTTAATTTTTAAAATTAATTTTAGATATTAATGTAATTTGATTTTGAAAATAGGAAAAAAAATCAAGTTTTGCTTACCTTTTTCTTATTTCCTTTAAAATTTGATTATTTTTTTTTTTAAGGTCAGATATTAATTTTTTTTGGTAACTTAACCTTAATTAAAATAAGATCACAATAATCATGATAATTTTAAAAGAGGAAATAAGGTATTTTTGTTAACTTTTAAATTTTGTTATTTTTAATTAAATTAAATTGTAAAACAAGAAAATGGTATGTATTTACCATTTTCTATTTTATTATTTAATTTATTAAATAACATAAAATTTAAAAGGAAAGTTAGCAATTTATTTTGAAATGACATTTAGGTTACCCAAAACCTAATTTTTCAAAATGGTAGGTTTAATTTTATTTTTATTTTTCGAAATAAATGATTAAAATTAAATAAATCCTACATCCAACTATCCAAATCTAACCTTGTTGCAGGAGTATGTGTTTTAGATTGTTTGTAAGTTTTCTAAAACCTATTATTGCTTGATCTAAATTGCCTTGGTTAACTTGATGATAGATCAGTTGATCTAACTTTAACCAAAGGTTCAATTGACGATAGATCAAGTAAATAATTTGTAACAGGTAATTTTTACAAACTTCTTTCATCTGTGTATGACCTAGCAACATGATAGGATCCATCCAAATGTGTATGCCTGTGTGAGCCTATATGTTTAATTTCTATTATAGATACATATAGGTGGTTGTTGCTAAATAAAATATCATAACTGATAGATTTTATTTAGGCTCATTTAGTTGTGAGCCTATTCAATTAATAACAGTTATTCATTGTAAGGTTAAATTCCTCTCTTTTGGGCCTTGTGTGAGAGATGGGAGCCTTAGAAGTGGGTGCGACATACTGACCCAAACTCTCCCCTCACATGAACAACCCCAATTGTGAAGGCCCATTTGCCTGATTTGGATAACTGTGATAGGTTAATTATATTAGTTTGACCTAATAAAAGATTGATTAGCAACATAATTAATTTCATTGTTCGTTGAAATTAATTTAAGAAAAACATAGTTTGAATAGTCATATTCTGGAAAGCTATATGTATTTTTCTTGTTTTTAATTAAATATGGAATTATAACCATATAAATTCTTTCTGAATCTTAATTTTATAATTTCATTAAATATTCCTATTTAAGTTGAGATTTAGTTAAATCTATCAAATCAACTTAGATTTGAATATTTTTGAATTTCCTATTATAAATTAAGTTGAGGAATTTTGGCAATTGGTCATTAAGATTCTTTAGATATTTTTTAAGTTGATATTTTCTAAATATGGGAACTTAAAATGGAATATCTTCTAAATTAAGTGGTTACTACTTAATTGGTAATATTTAATTAAGTCATTGTTTGAAGAATATTTTAAGTTGGGTATCTAGATTTTCTAAACAACTTAAATAAGATATTTTTCAGAATTATTCCATTTTTGAAATTTAATTAAAGTTTTTACTTTAATTTGTAATATTTCATTATTGAGATATGGAATATAAATTATTAGACAAAATACATGTTTAAATAATGAGCTTTAATCAAAGAGAAATTCGATCTCCATTGTTGGTTTTACATAGCTATTGTTTTAGTGAGTAATCCTCCCTAATGGAGGAACGTTCATTAGCAAGTTAGCGCCGTTTAATCTCGAAAGATAAGTATTCTTATAGGTTTATTTATATGGTTCATGACCACCCTAATGGTGGCGACTATGTAAGACTTATAAGAATGCGAAACAATAGTAGAAGCTCATAAGATAGAATTGCCCTGACTCTCGCCTAAACGGGACAACGCTGAATTCCAATCTTGATCGAATAAAAGGTTGCTAGAATGTTTGACATTTTAGATGAATTGACAACTCTATTCAATGGATGATGCTTTGACTCTCGCCTAAACGGGACACTGTATCAGTTCGTTGGAAACCTTGGAAAATAAACTATGTTAGATTTAGTATTTTTATAACATAAGTGATTATTTGTTTTCTGAACCTGTGTATGAATTTATAGAACCAAAACCTTACTTCTGTTTATTGATATGTTGTAGTGCCAATATGAATAACCCTCATCCCGATCCACTCCTAGTCAGTATCTTTGCAAAAGAACTCAATAGTGTGAAAATGCATCCTGGTAGTTGCATTAACTCGCACCTATTGTTGATGAATCTGAAATTCCAAAAGGCAAATCTACTAGGAATTGATTTATCAAAGGAACAATGGGTAAAATTCATACTTTATAGTCTTCCTCAGGAGTATAACAGTTTTGTTCTATATTACTTATTGAACAATCCTAACTCCTCCGACATGGACAAACTCGAGTCTGAGTTGAGGGCCCATGAGCGGAATCTGATTGCAATGAGACCTCCTAGCATTGCAAGCTTTAATCAGAGGAAGAAGATTAAGCATAAGGGCTCCAACAAAGCTGCTTCTTCAAGTACAATTATCAGACATCATGTTCTATGTGCGAATTGTAATGGAAAGGGACATAAAGAAGAACAATGTCCCAGGCTTCTAGACAATTCAAACGAAGGTGATGCTTTTGTATTTGAATCATGTGTTTTAGAGAACGACAAATCCTCCTGGATTGTTGATTCTGGATCTACTAACCATGTGAGTTCTTCATTGCAGCTGCTTGAAACTTGGGAGAATCTTCACCCAGATGAGTTAAAGCTTAAAGTTGGAAATGGCGAGTTGGTATCAGTTAAAGCAAGAGGAACAACCCGAATCAAGTTTAATTCTAAGAAGTTTTTACTTTTAGAGAATGTTTTATATATTCCTAATTTTAGTAGAAACTTGATTAGTGTTTCATGTTTACAGACACAATTTTATATATTGAATTTTTCGAGTTCAAATTGTTCAATTTCTCGTAATGGATTTCATATATGTGTTGCAAACATGGAACGAGGGCTTTATGTTTTAAGACCTGATACTCAAATCTCACTAAATACTGAACTTTTCAATGCAGCTAAACTAGAAGCCTTAAGAGAAAAGAGATTGATAATGATGATCAAACTTATCTATGGCATTTACGTTTAGGTCATATAGGCTTTGATAGACTCAATAGGCTAACCAAAGACGGTCCATTGAAAAATGTCGTCTTAGGAGAACCGCCATCGCGAGTCTTGCCTAGAAGGAAAAATGACCAAACGTTCTTTCTCTGCAAAGGGAGAGCGTGCCAAAGAACCCCTAGGGTTAGTACATTCAGATGTTTGCGGACCGCTGAATGTAAAAGCCAGAGGAGGTTATGAGTATTTCGTCACTTTCATTGACGATTTCTCTAGATATAGTTTTCTTTACCTAATGCAAAAGAAATCTGAAACGTTTGAAAAGTTTCAGGAATTTCATGCTTTGGCTCAAAACCAATTAGGTAAAACATTAAAGATCTTGCGAACTGATAGGGGTGGAGAATATATGGATATGCAGTTCAAAGATCATTTAATTGAACTTGGAATTGAATCCCAATATACTGCCCCTAGCACTCCACATCAGAATGGAGTTGCAGAAAGAAGAAATCACACTCTCTTAGAAATGGTTAGGTCTATGCTGAGTTACTCAACTCTGTCTACGTCCTTCTGGGGATATGCTATTCAAATGGCAAACGATATTTTAAATGTTGTTCCATCTAATGCAGTCCCTAAGACACCCGTCGAACTATGGAATGGTCGCACACCTAGTTTACGCCATTATAGGATTTGGGGGTGCCCTGCTCACGTCTTAAGAAAGAAAGAAGGAAAACTGGAATCGCGAACTGAGGTTTGCATGTTTGTCGGAAATTCTAAAGAGACTAGGGGTGGACTATTCTATAGTCACAAGGATAACAAAGTGTTTGTTTCTACAAATGCTACTTTCCTTGAAGAGAACTATATGAAAGACAACAAACCGAAAAGTGAAATTGTATTAGAGGAAATGCTCACAGATACTGTTCCTTCAAATGTACCATCTTCTTCTACTCAAGAAGAGGAACATCCCACTCCCTCAGTTGTAGCAACTGAGAAAACTACTACTAAAGCTTCTGTTCAGAAAGTCACCCCTCCTCGTCGTAGTGGGAGGGTTTCTACGAAACCATCTCGTTATGGCTTGGATGGTGAAATCAATATGGTCGTTGGTGACGGTATTGATGACGACCCATTGACCTATAAACAGGCAATGGCAAGTCCGCAACGGAAGCGATGGTCAGCCGGTATGGATTCAGAAATGGATTCCATGAAAAAGAACAAAGTCTGGGAATATGTAGAACCACCTGAAGATTTTCGTCCAATTGGATGTAAATGGGTCTACAAGAAGAAAAGAGGTGCTGGAGGCGAAGTCGAAACTTTCAAAGCTAGACTGGTCGCCAAGGGTGTTAGGTTTTATGCCCTAAATAAAACTCTTTACAATCTTATTAGTTATCAATAAAAGAAATTAGAAGTGATTGATGTTTGCATGAATTCTACATGCTAGTGGTTTAACATGTTTAATATGTTTATTACATTCATACACACAAAATAAGTTAAATCCAGATCATATGTTTATTCACAATTACAGTATCGTCAACACAGTGGAATGTGATTGTGATCATATGAATCAAAAGTTTTGGTCCCTATTTCATCAGTGTTATTGGATTTACATTAATCTGATAATCAGCGATGATGTGTACTTACACTTGGAGTAAGTGTTATGTTCTTTCCAGGACATTAGTAAAGTATACTAGTTTCGAATGTATGGAGTATACATTGGACTGGACCGATATTGCAACTAAGTTAAGATATTACAAACTTACTGTTATACATATCTTTCCAAGTCAATATCAGTAGTTGATCTTAAGATTAAAAAGAATCTAAATCCTGATATGCTTGGGCTCAACTCAGGAGTGCTATTCATGTTCTTTGATTTATTAGTTAAGCCTACTTTTGGGTCAGGGTGACACGTATATTTTGGGAACATGATAGTATGATTGAGTGGGAGTGCTAAACATAAATATGGAATCTATAGCTTCTACTGGTGTATAGAAGTTAAGTGATGATTCCTTTCGAGCTTAGCAAATAGAAGTAAATGGATGAGCTCTTGTTTAACTGACTAATTATTAGATCACTAAGCACCATTTACAGGTAGCTAAGTGTTTTAAGGGGCAAAATACATTGAGGGGTGAGAACGGTAAAAGAAATCCCATCTCGATGTAAATCATCTATATAGAGGATCTTTAAATCACAATAAGATTATAA
The DNA here is from genome assembly GCF_029168945.1 of Cannabis sativa. Lineage (NCBI taxonomy): Eukaryota > Viridiplantae > Streptophyta > Magnoliopsida > Rosales > Cannabaceae > Cannabis > Cannabis sativa. The sequence goes on along the minus strand of NC_083607.1, from coordinate 48,888,846 downwards.
CAATGGTTAAATGAGATAGTATATTGGTATCGTGAAACATACAATATGCTCTATATAAGTCTGAGAGTGCAATTCTAAGTTCTAAGAGTGGATTCAACGAAGAATTAATAAGTAGGAATTTACTTGGTAAATTTGGTTCACTTATTGGAAGCTCAGCATATAGATCCATGGTCCCCATTCTAGTTGAGAACATTCTGCTTGTAAGACTCATTAATTGATTCGTGATTGATCAATTATAATTCTAAAGTTAGACTATGTCTAATTTTATGAATTTTCACTAAGCAGGGGTGAAATTGTAAGGAAAAGAGTTTTCTAGGTTTATTTATTTATTAATAGACTTTATATGTCTAATTAATAATTAAATTAAATGACAATATCATTTAATAATGTATTTTAGTTATTAAATAATTAGTTTTGGCATTTAAAAGGTTAGAATTGGAAAATTGGCGTTTTTGAGAAAATAGAGATAAAATTTGATAAAATTGCAAAATTAAGTAAGGCCCAATAACACCATGTGGCCGGCCACTTAATGTTGATTTTTCAAATTATTATTTTCATTATTTTAATGCCAAATAATTCTAAACCTAGACCTAGTAGTTGCCTATAAATAGAAAGTGATGGCTCAGTCAAAACACAAGTTTTCAGATTAGCTTTCTGACAGAAATTTCTCTCTTCAGAAAACTGAGCCTTCCTCACTCTCTACCTTGGCCGAAATCTCTCTCTCTCTTTTCCCTTCATCTTTTTCGTGACCCTAGTGAAAGAGTAAGTGCCCACACACAAGCGAGTAACTCAATCATAGATTGGAAGACTGTGAAGGATCAAAGCTTGAAGAAGAAGGAGATTCGGGCTCAGATCTTGATTATACTCTGCTACAGAAAGGAATCAAGGGTTAGAGATCTGAGTGGAAGGAGACATTTATTCCGCTGCATCAATGTAAGGTTTTCTTAACTTTATATGTGTTTATTTTATCGTTTTAGAAAGTTCATATTTAGGATGTTAATAAACATACTTGTGAGTAGATCTAAGATCCTGGTAAAATAATTCCCAACAACTGGTATCAGAGCCATGGTAATTGATTTACTTACATGTAATTTGGACTTTAAAACGATTGTTTGTATGTTCTTTGGATGGTATCATGTTGTATTGAGTGTTATTTGATGATTGATTGATGTTTGTGAAATTTTCGTGAAAAATAATTGTGATTTCGTTTCTGGAATTATTTTTATTGGATAGTATGGAAAAAATTAAGCAAGTTAGCCTTTTACAGAACTCAATTTGGATTTTATTTGAATTAGTTATGATTTTTTGAAGATTAGACAAAATCGGGGCTGTGCTGATATTTTCCTGCGATCGCAGGACTGTCCGTACAGTTTCGAATTTTTTCTTTTTTCTTCAATTTTTCATACTTTTTCATGAATTAACTTCCAATTTTTTGTATGGTTTTGTATATATACTATTACTATTCCTAATTCAATTCTAATTATCATTTTGAATTAATTTAATATATTTTTTTTAATTTAATTCAAGATATTAGTGTAATTTGAATTTGAATAGAATTAGTATTTATCTTTTTGCTTAAAAAATCTATCTTATTTTTAAATTTGATTATATTTTTTTTTAAATTTAAGGTCAGATTTTTTAAGATATTTATAATATCTTTTAAGATATTTAAAAATATCTTATCTTTTAAGATATTTATAATATCTTTTAAGATATTTAAAAATATCTTATCTTTTAAGATATTTTAAAAATATCTTATCTTTTAAGATTTTTTAATTAAATCTTTTCAGATATTTTGACCTTATTTAAATTTAAAATAAGATATTTATAATCATGTAATTTTAAATAGATATAAGATATTTTACTAACTTTTAAATTTTGTTATTTTATTTATTTAAATTAAATTTAAAATCTGAAAATATATTTTATTTATCTTTTCTAATTTTTTATTTAATTTTTATTTTTAAAATAACATTTAATTTTTAAAAGTAGTTAGCAAATTTTTGAAATGATATTTAGGTTGGTTGAAACCTAATTTTTCAAAAAGTAGGTTTAATTTTAAATATTTTTTTTAATTTCGAAATTTAAATTATTATTTCCGAAATTAAAATATTTTTTTTATTTTATTTTATTTTTCGAAAATTAAAATATATATATTTTTTTAATTATTTATTTTTTCGAAATTATTTATTTAAAATTAAATAAATCCTACTTCCAACTATCCAGCTAACCTTGTTGCAGGAGTATGTGTTTTTAGCTTGTGTGTAAGTTTTAAAAACCTATTATTACTTGATTGCAAATAGCCATGGTTACTTTTGCCAGATCTAATGATCTGATGGCTCCCTTGGTCAAGTTAATAATTTGTAACAGGTAAATTTTACAATCTTCTTTCATCTGTGTATGACCTAGCAACATGATAGGATCCATCCAAAGTGTGCCTGTGTGAGCCTATATGTTTATTTTGTTTTAATATAGATGCATATAGGTTGTTGCTAAATAAAATGTCACACCATGATAGATTTTATTTAGGTCCATTTAGTTATTGGACCTATTCAATTAATAACAGTTATTCATTTTAAGGTTAAATTCCTCTCTTTTGGGCCTTGTGTGAGAGTTGGGTGCCATAGAAGTGGGTACGACATACTAAACCCAGCACCCCTCACATGAAATACCCCAATTGTGAAGGCCCATTTGCCTGATTTAAATAACTGTACTAGGTTAATTATATTAGTTTGACCTAATAAAATTGAATTAGCAACATAATTAACTTTTAAAATATATGAAAATTTATTTTTCATTTTAATATTTTAAAGTTAATTTTAAGAAAAACACTTTTAGTTTTAGATATTATTTCTAGACAAACTATTTGTATTTTTCTTGTATTTAATTAAATATAGAATTTTAACTAACTAAGATTCTTTCTGGAGCTTATTTAATTAAATATTCCTATTTAAGTTATAAATTAGTTGTATCAACTGATTTTTCTTATTTAACTTAAATTTGAATATTTGATTTAAATTTTAAATCAAGTTGAGGAATCTTAGGCATTAGTTATTAAATATTCTTAAGATATTTTTTAAGTTAATATCTTTTCAAATATTAACTTGAAATGGAATATCTTAGATATTTTTTGGTTAATATCTTTTCAAATATTAACTTTAAAAGATATCTTCAAATTAAGTTGTTACAACTTAATTTGTGATATTTAATTAAATCTAGATTTGAAATTATTTAAGTTTTAGATTTTTTCTATATAACTTAAATTAGATATTTTTCAAATTTTGAAAAGATACTTAGTCAAATAAGATATTTTCTAGATAGTAATTTCTAGACTACTTATTATTTCTAATACTTAAATAGGAAAATCATACTTTGTGAAATTAATTATTTAAATAATTAATTTTGGTACAATTTTATTAAGTATATTTTTCCTAGTATTAAATAGAAATTAATAATTAAGCCTTCTCTACACTTAATTATTATTTCTTGAATTTAATACATTTAATTAACTTGAAGAATCTAAATATCTAAGTTGATTTTTATCATGATACTTAAATATTTATTGATTTTTCATGACACTTAATTAAATAGAAAATTATTTTTAGGTTGAAATTTAATTTTTCAACTTAAATTTAAATAATTTTCAAAATATATATTTTTTCTTTATTTTATTAATCAATTTCGAAATTTGCATTTTATTTATGCAATATTTTTGAATTTTTTATTTTGAAAAATAGATTGGGTTGTAAATTAATTATTTATTTTAATTAATTCTTGGACCAACTACAATCAATGATTTTTCCATTTAATTGATTAATTTAAAATAAATGAATTTAAAATATATATATATATTATTAGAAATTGAATTAACTAGTCAAAAGAAAATCTAGATAGGTGATATTTTTGCTTGAAGTATTTCTTTTCTATTTTTTATTATTTTCGAAAATTGTATTTTTATATACTTTAAATTTTCGAACCCAATAAATATATTCTGAAAGGAAATTTTTAAGTTGCTAATTATTTATTTAATTCAACTTAAATTAATTTCCTTAATATTTATATTTAAGATTATTACTAAGATGGAAATAATTAATTTTATTTCAATCACCATCTAAGTATAATTTTAAAAATATTATATTAAATTCTTATTTTTTGAATTTTAATTCTTAAATAGAATTTAATGAGATTTATTTATTAGAATAATAAAGAAAATACATTTTAAACAATGAGCTTTATTATTATTTAGATATTCGATCTCCATTGTGGGTTTTACACCGCGTTTGTTTTAGTGAGTAATCCTCCCTAATGGAGGAACGTTCATTAGCAATTTCGCACCGTTTAATCTCGCATGATAAGTGGTTTGTAAGTGTTTTATATGGTATAGATCACCCTAATGGTGGCGACCATATTTGACTTGCAAATTGCGAAACAATGGTAGAAGCTCATGAGATAGAATAGCCTTGACTCTCGCCTAAACGGGACAACGCTGGATTCTGATCTTGATCGAATAAAAGGTTGCTAGAATGTTTAACATTTTAGATGAGCTGACAACTCTATTCAATGGATGGTAGCTTTGACTCTCGCCTAAACGGGACACTGATATCAGTTTGTTGAAAACCTTGGAAATTATTTAGGATTGATTTTTTTTAAGTATTTTCTCATATCATTCCTACTTGCTATGTGCTTATAATTTATGAATTGATTTTGTGTGCTAAACCATTATTTAATTTCAATTTGTTGATTTCTATTATTTTGTAGTATCCTGTTTTGTCAAAATAAATCCCATGTTATCACTGTTGACTGAAAATAAGCTGAATGGATCTAACTTTAAGAAATGGAATGAGAACATTAATATTGCTCTCATAGGAGAAAGTACCTTGTTTGTTTTAACTGAGCCGTCACCTGAAGTGCCTGGGGATAATGCATCCAAAGCTGTGAAAGAAAAGTATGAGCGTTGGCAGAAGGCAAATGACAAAGCTCTATACTTTATGCTTTCTAGCATGGTTGACACCCTCAAAACTCGGTTTTCTAAAACCGAGAAGGCTGCTAAAGTTATGACGAAGTTAAATGAGCTATTCGGTAAGGCATCGCTTCAGTCACGCTTTGACGCGACTAAGAAGTACATTAACGCACGGATGGAACCTCATCAAAACGTGCGTGATCATGTCCTCCTCATGTCCAGTTATTTCCAAGAAGCCCAGGATCATGGTGCTGAAATGGACAGTGCTACTCAAGTTAGTCTTGTCTTGAATAGCCTGACTCCAGCATTTCTACCATATACATCAAATTATGTCATGAATAAGAAGGAAATTGACTTTCATGAATTAGTCAATGACCTTCAAACTTATGAAAATTTGATTGGAGGACCCAAGAAGAAAGGGAGTAAACCTCATAATCCTGGTAATGGTAATGGGACGATAAAACCTCAAGCAAATGTTGCCTCTGCTTCAAAGCCCAAATCGAAGAAGAAGTGGAAGAACACCAAGAAGCGAACAAAAGCCATGAAAAAGGCTGCTCCTTCTGGTGATGCTACACTTAAAGGAAAGTGTTTCCACTGCAATGAAAAAGGTCATTGGAAACCCCAATGTCCTAAACTTCTTGCAAAGAATCAAGGTATTTCCTTTTATAAACTTTAAGAGTTTTAGTGAATTATTATCCAATTGGATTTATGATTCTGGACTAACTTTGTTTATTTGTTTTCTTCTTCTTATAGGCCAAGCTACTTGAACTCAGATGAGTTGGATCAGAAAGCTGGACCAAGGGTGAAATCGTCCAGATGAAGATGAAGCTCTTCAATTTTTGAATTAATTGTTTTAGTTTCAAGACAATTTGGATTTCAAATTTTAGTTAGGGATATTTATCCCTGTTTTTCTCATATTGTTGCAATACATTTTTTTATTAATAAAGTTTTATTTTTTTCGAAATTCCCTATTGCAATTTATGAGATTGAGCTTCATTTAATTTTATCTTCATCAATTATTACCACATTATATTTGTATGTTTGTATGTGTAAGTGTTTTTATTATTGATGCAAATTCTATAATATTTACAACTCTTCATAGAGTCATATTATATAAACACTAGAAATTATTTCTATGTTTATCAATAATTGTTAATTCTCATACAATTATTAAGAATTTGTTTAATAAAAAGATCTTATGATCTGATAGGGGTGGAGAAAAGTTAAGAAAACTATGCAGTTCAACGATCTTTTATATCTAATGAACTCTGGATAGTATTCAACTCCACATAAACTCTATCACACTAAGAGAATCATGATCTTTACAACCTTTAGGGGTGGATCATAATCTCTATATACTTAGGGGTGGAGGTTATCCATAGTACCCTACATGTATATTCTTAGGGGTGGAGTCCATTCCACAATTCCCTATGAAACACATATCTTGTTTAAACATGGAAGTAATATAATGAGTCAGCTATTGTCAATATAAATTCTTGATCTTGATTATATGTTCCATTTCGATTTTACTGTTGTAAGTAAAAGTTTGATACCTTTGAAAGTTCTTTGTTAAAGTTTCACACTACCTTAATTGAGTGGGAGAATTTTAAAGTTCTATACCCATCTTCATTAGGTTGATAATTGTGATAGGTACTTAAGAACACTACTGAAAAGCAAATCTAACCATTCTCATGGATAGGTATAGCTTATCAGAATTATGAGAATAAGATAAAGAACTCTAGTTCAGTCCATTCGAATGACTTGAACCAAGAATTCTTAATCCTCATAAAATTTTATGGTATCTTAATTTTGATTACTTTATCTCTGGCATGTATTTTTCACTTCAAATACTAGTCTGCTAAGTTGATGACTTAGTCTTAACTTAAAGTTTTAAGACTAATACAAAAGTCACAACTAGGTAACTCTCTAAACAATCAGAGGTTAAAAGTATTATTTAACCAGACATATGCTATTGAGTGGGAGCTATCTGAGATGTAATCAAATAGGGAACATTAGAAGATATTCAAGATGGATTTATGAAAGTGATCTATATGTCAGCTATTAAGGAACTGTGTATCAGTTGTCTTTGTATCTCACCATCTAATTTCGATTTATATAAGATGGTGCTTACTTTGGGGGTGGAGGAATTATTGTATAATAATTCAAGCTCTACCAGAGAAGAACTATAACTTGGTCTATTCGAAAATACCAGAAAGTTATATCACTGAAGAAAAGTCTACACTGTATTATCTCAATTACATATTTTAAAATATGAGAGATATGTCTTCTGTTAATTCAGATGTACTTTTAAAACAGTAAAGATTTCAATATCCCTTGATGAGTAAAGCATATAGTAAAGGATGTTTCATAAGTGTTTTTATGAACTAGTTTCCAGAAGTTTGGGTGGATTCAAATATACTACACTTGATCTGAAGATCAAGACATCAGATTGACCTATTTGCGCAGTTTGTTTTATATTAGTGCAAGTGGGAGTTTGTTAGGTTTTATGCCCTAAATAAAACTCTTTACAATCTGATTAGTTATCAATAAAAGAAATTAGAAGTGATTGATGTTTGCATGAATTCTACATGCTAGTTGTTTAACATGTTTAATATGTTTATTACATTCATACACACAAAATCAGTTAAATCCAGATCATATGTTTATTCACAATTACAGTATCGTCAACACAGTGGAATGTGATTGTGATCATATGAATCAAAAGTTTTGGTCCCTGTTTCATCAGTGTTATTGGATTTACACTAATGTGATAATCAACGATGATGTGTACTTACACTTGGAGTAAGTGTTATGTTCTTTCCAGGACATTAGTAAAGTATACTAGTTTCGAATGTATGGAGTATACATTGGACTGGACCGATATTGCAACTAAGTTAAGATATTACAAACTTACCGTTATACATATCTTTCCAAGTCAATATCAGTAGTTGATCTTAAGATTAAAAAGAATCTAAATCCTGATATGCTTGGGCTCAACTCAGGAGTGCTATTCATGTTCTTTGATTTATTAGTTAAGCCTACTTTTGGGTCAGGGTGACACGTATATTTTGGGAACATGATAGTATGATTGAGTGGGAGTGCTAAACATAAATATGGAATCTATAGCTTCTACTGGTGTATAGAAGTTAAGTGATGATTCCCTTCGAGCTTAGCAAATAGAAGTAAATGGATGAGCTCTTGTTTAACTGACTAATTATTAGATCACTGAACACCATTTACAGGTAGCTAAGTGTTTTAAGGGGCAAAATACATTGAGGGGTGAGAACGGTAAAAGAAATCCCATCTCGATGTAAATCATCTATATAGAGGATCTTTAAATCACAATAAGATTATAACAATGGTTAGATGAGATAGTATATTGGTATCGTGAAACATACAATATGCTCTATATAAGTCTGAGAGTGCAATTCTAAGTTCTAAGAGTGGATTCAACGAAGAATTAATAAGTAGGAATTTACTTGGTAAATTTGGTTCACTTATTGGAAGCTCAACATATAGATCCATGGTCCCCATTCTAGTTGAGAACATTCTGCTTGTAAGACTCATTAATTGATTCGTGATTGATCAATTATAATTCTAAAGTTAGACTATGTCTAATTTTATGAATTTTCACTAAGCAGGGGTGAAATTGTAAGGAAAAGAGTTTTCTAGGTTTATTTATTTATTAATAGAATTTATATGTCTAATTAATAATTAAATTAAATGACAATATTATTTAATAATGTATTTTAGTTATTAAATAATTAGTTTTGGCATTTAAAAGGTTAGAATTGGAAAATTGGCGTTTTTGAGAAAATAGAGATAAAATTTGATAAAATTGCAAAATTAAGTAAGGCCCAATAACACCATGTGGCCGGCCACTTAATGTTGATTTTTCAAATTATTATTTTCATTATTTTAATGCCAAATAATTCTAAACCTAGACCTAGTAGTTGCCTATAAATAGAAAGTGATGGCTCAGTCAAAACACAAGTTTTCAGATTAGCTTTCTGACAGAAATTTCTCTCTTCAGAAAACTGAGCCTTCCTCACTCTCTACCTTGGCCGAAATCTCTCTCTCTCTTTTCCCTTCATCTTTTTCGTGACCCTAGTGAAAGAGTAAGTGCCCACACACAGCAAGCAGTAACTCAATCATAGATTGGAAGACTGTGAAGGATCAAAGCTTGAAGAAGAAGGAGATTCGGGCTCATATCTTGATTATACTCTGCTACAGAAAGGAATCAAGGGTTAGAGATCTGAGTGGAAGGAGACATTTATTCCGCTGCATCAATGTAAGGTTTTCTTAACTTTATATGTGTTTATTTTATCGTTTTAGAAAGTTCATATTTAGGATGTTAATAAACATACTTGTGAGTAGATCTAAGATCCTGGTAAAATAATTCCCAACAAAGGGTTATACCCAAAGAGAAGGTGTGGACTATGAGGAAACTTTTAGTCCTATTGCCATGCTCAAATCCATCCGAATTCTTCTCTCCATAGCTGCCGCTTTAGATTATGAAATTTGGCAAATGGATGTCAAGACAGCCTTTCTTAATGGGCTTCTTGAAGAAACCATCTATATGGAGCAACCAGAAGGTTATGTTCTTCCTGGGCAGGAGAATAAAGTTTGCAAATTAAATAGGTCCATATATGGGCTTAAGCAAGCTTCTCGATCATGGAACAAAAGGTTTGATGAGATCATCAAGACCTACGGCTTTCATTAGAATGAAGATGAACCCTGTGTTTACCAACTCAAGGAAAATCAAGTAGTAGTATTCCTGGTCCTTTATGTTGATGACATTTTGATCATTGGAAACAATGTCAAGAAAATGACTCACATCAAGGAATGGCTTGACACTCAATTTGACATGAAAGACTTGGGTGAGGCAGCCTATGTTCTTGGTATTCAGATTGTCAGAAACCGGAAGAACAGATCCCTTGCTCTCTCTCAAACAGCTTACATTGACAAAGTTCTTGAGAGATTTTCCATGACCAATACCAAAGGGGCAAACATGCCCTCTAGACATGGTATCTGTCTATCTAAGGAACAGTGTCCTACTGATCCTCAAGAGATAGAAGACATGGCAAAAATTCCTTATGCTTCATAGCTTGGAAGTCTAATGTATGCTATGCTATGCACTAGACACGACATCCGCTATGCGATTGGAATCGTGAGCAGGTATCAGTCAAATCCAGGAAGGGTACATTGGAACGCGGTTAAGTATATTTTGAAATACTTAAAGAGTACAAGAGATTATGTATTAGTCTACAAGGGTGGTGCTTTGAATCCCTTAGGCTATATAGACTCAGATTTCCAGGGATGTCTTGAAGACAGGAAATCTACATCTGCGATGGTGTTTACTCTTGGGGGTGGAGCAGTGGTTTGGAGAAGTGCTAAACAAACTGCAATTTCGGATTCTACCATGGAGGCAGAATACATAGCTGCGGCTGAAGCAGTTAGGTTGTCTGGCTTAGGAAGTTCTTCACCAGTCTTGGTGTAGTTCCTGGAATGGAAAGGCCTCTAGTCCTGCTTTGTGATAACACTGGAGCTATAGCCAACAGTAAGGAACCTCGGAGCCACAAGAGAAGTAAGCACATAGAAAGAAAGTATCATATTATCAGAGAATATGTGGCAAGAGGGGATGTACTGGTGGAGAAAGTGGATACGCAGGATAACTTGGCTGATCCATTCACCAAAGTCTTGGCAGTAACTTCATTCGAAAAGCACCGTCAGAATTTAGGATTAATTGAAATGTACTGATTTGTTTTATATTAGTGCAAGTGGGAGTTTGTTGGGTTTTATGCCCTAAATAAAACTCTGTTTCAATGTAATCCAGATTATTCTATATCAATAAAGTAACAGAAGTAATTTTTCATTCACTTGTGTATGTTTTGGTTCACTTAATCAATTGCTTGTCTATTTGATTTATAAATTCATCCAAACCCTTTTCACATACTTGAACATGTTTATTGTGTTGTCAACACAGTGGAAAATAAACATGACTATGTGAATAAAGTATTCCTAGATTTATCGAACAACTGGGTTTCACTGATATGACAATCTACAACAGAGTTTACTTACATTTGGAGAAATGTTATGTTTTTTCCAGAACATAGGTTAAAGTAAAGCTCAGGTTGGATGCATGGAGTATGCATTGGAATGGACCGATATTGAACTTTGAATTAGATTTTGAAACTTACCGTAAACATCTATTCAATTCAATATCATAAGTTGATCCTAGATCACATGATCTAAATCCTGATATGGTTAGGCTTAATTTCAAGAGTGTTATTCGTGTTCTTTGATTTGTTAGTTAAGCCTAAAACTTTAGTCTGGGCAATACATACATTTTGGGAACACGGTAGTGCAATTGAGTGGGAGCGCTAACATAAATATGGAATCTATAGCTTCTATCTGGCGAATAGTAAGCAAAGGGTGATTTCCTTCGAGCTTAACCAAACGAGATAAATGATTGAGTACTCATTTCACTTAGTTGAAATATCATTTATACAGGGTTAAGTGTTTTAAGGATAAAATACATTGTAGGGTGTTACGGTAATTTAAGTCCCTTTACAGTGTAGATCATCCATATAGAGGATCATTGATCACATTAGGATTATAACAATGGATAACTAATAATGTGTCTATATGGTGGAACATATAGAGCATTCTATATACTGAGAGTGCAATTCTGAGTTCTATGTGTGGATTCAACGAAGAATTAATAAGTCAGTGAATTTAAGTGGTAAATTCTATATCTGCTTATTGGAAGCTAGGATATATAGACCCATGGTCCCCTCACTAGTTGACATGATATTACTTGTAGGACTCATTTAATTGATTTTAATTAATCAATTAAAAATTCTCAAGATAGACTTGTCAGTTTGAGAATTTAGCACTTATTAAGGGCAAAACAGTAAATAGAGATTTTGAAGGGCATATTTATTAATTAGGAAACTTTAATTAGTTTCATTATTAATAAAATAAATAATAATATATTATTTGATAATTATTTTTAATTATTAAATAATTAGATTTATCATTAATATGGTTGAACAATGGAATTGGCAATTTTTCACAAAAAGGGAAACTATCAAGTGTAGGAAAAGGAAAGTTGGAAAAGAGGCAAGCCTTGTTTCCACATTGCCTAGGCCGGCCCCTTTACCTTCCTTTTCCCTTTGATTTTCTCAGTTCAAAATGTCAATCATAGCCCTTGGTGGTCTTCTATAAATAGAAGGCAAAGGCTTCAGAGTTTCACACATCTCTACAACCTTTTCACAGCATTATTCTGAAAGAATTTTCTCTCAAAAAATTCTCTGTGAGCCCCCACCCTCTCTCTCTCTATTCCTTCACTGTTTCGAAATGTATGAGTGCTAGAGTAGTGCCCACACACATCAAGTAATACCTCAATCATAGTGAGGAAGACTGTGTAGATTTCAGAGACAACAAAGAAGGACTTTTGGGCTCAGATCTTGATTATACTCTGCTACAGAAAGGAATCAAGGGTTAGAGATCTGAGTGGGAGGAGACATATATATTCCGCTGCAATCACTGTAAGATTTCTAATACTCTTATGTGTTTAATTTCATATCGTTTTAGAAGTTCATATTTAGGTTGTTAAATCAACATACTTGCGTTACATTTGAGTGTACCTATGGGGGGACACGGTGAGGTATCCACCATATGTAGGTCAGTTTGTATTGTATTCGAGGGACGCAAATTATCTGGGAACTTATTAGTGTTGCCTATGGGGCAATTTGATGTAATTCTCGATATGGATTGGTTGTCTAAATGCCAAGTTATTGTGGATTGTTCACGCAAGAGAGTGACTCTTTTAACCCCTAGTGGTGATTTCATTGTTTATCGAGCCAACATGAATGCAGTGAGATAAAATCCTATCTTAAGGGCATGCTTAGGTTGAAAGAGAAACTTAGAGTGTTATGGGAATCTGTTTGCGATCGATGATGAGTCTAGGAATTTAGACCAGTTCCCTGGATATTAGTGGTTAGTGGTTTTTCGGATGTGTTTCCAGAGGATTTACCATGGTTACCACCTAATAGGGAGATCGAGTTTTGCATTGATTTAATTCCCGGATCTCAATCAGTTTCTATTGTGCCTTATCGCATGGCACCTGTAGAGTTGGCTGAATTGAAAAAACAATTAGGGGAGTTAATGGATAAGGGTTACATCAGACATAGTACTTCTCCATGGGGAGCTCCAGTCTTGTTTGCCAAGAAAGCTAATGGGACTTTGCGACTTTGTGTCGACTATAGAAAGTTGAATCAGATGACAATGAAAAACAAATATCCTCTACGGAGGATTGATGATTCATTTGATCAACTTGGTGGTTCAAAGTTCTTTTCAAAGATTGATTTGATGTCAGGCTACCATCAATTGAGGATTAGGGAAGGAGATATCCCTAAGACTTCTTTCACGACACGTATGGACCCTTTGAGTTTTTGGTAATGCCATTTGGGTTAACGAATGCACCTGCTGCATTTATGGATCTTATGAATAGAGTCTTTAGACCTTTCTTGGATAAGTTTGTGGTGGTATTCATTGATGATATCTTGGTGTATTCTAAGACACGTGAGGATCATGCTGAACACTTGACAATAGTATTACATACATTGAGAGATCATCAATGATACGCTAAGAAAGAGAAGTGTGAATTTTGGATGACTGAAGTCAAATTCTTAGGCCATGTTATTTCTCAAGATGGTATCACTGTTGATCTTGCGAAGATAGACTCTATTCTACAGTGGGAAAGACCAAAGAATGTCACTGAAGTTCGAAGTTTTCTTGGGTTGGCAGGCTACTGTCGTCGCTTTGTAGAGAATTTCTCACGAATTGCTATGCCTTTGACAAAGTTAACAAGAAAAGAAGTAAAGCTTATGTGGGACGATAGTTGCGAAAAAGCTTTTAGAGAATTGAAGGAAAGATTAACTTCGACGCCTGCCCTCACTTTTCCTAATACCGATGAATCATATGTGGTATTCACTGATGCTTCAGGTACTGGGTTAGGAGGTGTCGTCATGCAAAATGGCAAGGTGGTTGCTTATGCTTCTCGACAATTGAAACCACATGAGAAGAATTACCCTACGCATGACCTAGAACTTGCTACGGTAATCTTTATCTTAAAAATTTGGAGATGTTATTCATATGGCATAAAGTTTGAGTTATACTCAGATCATTAGAGCTTGAAGTATCTTTTTACTCAAAGGGATTTGAACTTGAGGCAAAGAAGATGGGTTGAGTATATGGAGGACTATGATTTCACTTTGCAGTACCACCCCGGGAAAGCTAATGTAGTAGCTGATGCACTAAGTAGAAAGCCTCATGGTACTTTGGCATGTTTGGCTCTTGAGGACTGGAAAAAGACAATCACAATGGGTGATTATAACTTGCAATACTATGAAGGGGAAGAAGTAGCTTGTATCTCTAACATAGTGGCTACACGTGTACTACTTCAACAAGTTAAGCAATGTTAGTGGCAAGATGAAAAGCTAAGACTTATTTGGAACCGAATCTAGGATGGTGAGCAACTAGATGGGTGGACAGTTAATAGTGAAGGGTATCTATACGATATGGGAAGGCTAGTTATTGCAGATATCCCTGATCTTAGGGAGACCATTTTGATTGAGGCCCATAGATCCAAATTTGTTGTACATCCTGGAAGTACAAAGATGTACCAAGATTTAAAGAGACAATATTGGTGGGAAGGTATGAAAAGAGATGTGGCCAGCTTTGTAGCTAAGTGTATAGTATGTCAGCAAGTAAAGGCTGAGCGTCAGAGACCCTCAGGTTTACTTCAACCTTTGCCTATACTAGAATGGAAGTGGGACAAGATTACAATGGACTTTGTTACTGGATTGCCGCTGACATCTTTGAAGCATGACGCTGTTTAGGTGATTGTTGATCGTGTGACTAAGTCCGCTCATTTTATTCCAATCAGAAAGGATTATAAGATTACCAGTCTAGCTCGACTTTACGTAGACAATATAGTTCGACTACATGGAGTGCCTTCAAGCATTGTTTCTGATAGAGATCCTTGATTTACATCAAGGTTTTGGAAGGCCTTGCAACAAGCCTTAGGGACTGAACTTCACTTGAGTATTGCCCATCATCCACAAACAGATGGACGGTCTGAGAGGAACATACAGACTTTGGAAGACATGCTTCGCTCTTGTGTTTTGGATTTTGGAGGTAGTTGGGGAGAATATTTGTCACTAGTGGAATTCACATACAACAATAGCTACCAAGCTAGTATAGGCATGTCTCCTTATGAGGCCTTATATGGGAGACCATACAGATCGCCATTGTGTTGGGCAGAACCAGATGAGCATGTCACTATTGGACCCCAGATTATCACTAGTACCACTGAAAATATTAAGGGAATCTAAGAAAGACTTAAGGTTGTTCAAAGTCGTCAGAAAAGCTATGCCGATCTCCATCGACGGGAAGTTGAGTTTGATGTTGGTGATTATGCCTTCTTGAAAGTTACTCCTATGCGTGGCGTAACGAGATTTGGAGTGAAGGGTAAGCTAGCCCCGAGGTATATTGGACCTTTTGAGGTTATCGAGAGGATGAAAGTCGCTTACCGATTAAACTTACCAGGATAGTTGGGACATGTTCATAATTTATTCCATGTGTCTATGTTGAGGAAGTATACTCTAGATCGATCACATGTTATTGAGTATGAGGCTATCCCTCTTCAGGAAGATGTGACTTATGAAGAACAACCAGTCAAAATCTTGGCAAGAGAGCTGAAAATGTTAAGGAATAGAGAGATTCCAGTAGTCAACGTCTAATGGAAGAACTACAGGGAAGATGAGGCTACTTGGGAGTTAGAGTCTGAGATGTATATGAAGTATCCTCACTTGTTTAATTTTCAACTTGAGGTTGTACTTTGAAATTTCGGGATAAAATTTCTTTAAGGAGGGGAGAATGTGATACCTCGGTTTGACCGAGTCAAAGAAAAAAATATATATAATAATAATAATAATAAATAAATAAATAATATATGTACATTCAAAAAAATGAATCAGATTAACTTCTCCCCCCCCAATTCGTCCTCTCTCTCTCTCTCTCTCTCTCTCTCTCTCTCTCTCTCTCTCTCTCTCTCTCTCTCTCTCTCTCTCTCTCTCTCTCTCTCTCTCTCTCTCTCTCTCTTCAAACACAAAAGGGAAACCCACAAACCACCATCACCACCACACTTCGGCGACCCACCTCCAGCCATCGCCCGACCCCACGCGCCGGAGAAATCAAAAGCCCAAGTGCCAGCGACCTCACCCCCAAGCGCCCCCGCTCCTTTTGCCGTCGTTAGCTTGGGATCGCAAGTCAAAGTTTGGTGGTACAAACTTTGAACAGATTTTCCGGTCACCTCCGGCGTCCGTTTGACGAGACGTTTTCACCACTAGACTCATCTCGTCGAGGAGAATAAGCTACACTAAACCATTTTTCCCAGTTCGCTACTTTTTCTAATGACATTTTTGTAGCTCCGCCCCTTTCCGGCGACTTTTCGGTGACATCGTGTACTGTTCTGACAAACGGTTGGCATGGGTGTGATCTACTTATCGAGGTGGTCTTTTTGATATACACTACCACTATTTTTGGCGATGTTTCCGGTACACTAATTTTTACCGCCATCGATTATAAATGTGCACCGCTTAGGTGAGGCTTCGGAACCCCAAATTTTAAATATATTCATATTATATGTCGTTGGACTCGGTTTTGAATGTAAAATGTGACGATGATAATTATTTAACCATATGATGGTATAGGTGAGAGTAATATGTAAGATTGGACTAAACAATTGGACCTCGGGACTTAAGAGCTTAAGATCGTCTTTTGGAAAAAAATTAACGACTCGGGAGAGGTAGGGACTCAACTTGATTATTGGACTTGATTTTTATGTGTTGTATAACATTGGATATATTCCAATTTTTAGGATTTACAAATTGTTTGAAAAATTGGAAACATAATCTGCATATTTATCTGGACTGTTCTAGGGCACTGAGTGGCAAATATATTTTTGTACAAATATTTATGCAGGCTATTATTTTTGTGTTTATTCAAAATACAGCTGTTATGCTGCCGATTTTTTTTTAGAAAATAAAAAGGAATATGTTCTTTTGTTATTCTTATTACTTACCTGCTTTGGTTATACTGAGGAGAGCCATGTTGATCATGTTCGGTGCATATTGTTGTTTCACGACCTAGTCTCTGTGTCATCATAGGTAGATCAGGTGTGCACTCACCTGTAGGTGAAAGACCTAGAATCTGTACAGGGAGTGAATTAAATCCGAGCCCCGGTATTATGGTGTCTATAAGATGCGACTACCCGATTTTTGGATGTCATTTTCTATGATTGGTATTGAGAGCTAGGGGTCTAGTGGACGGTGTGATATGCATTAACGTTTGATTTGTGATTATTTGTGGTCTCTCTACTTTGTTTATACATTTTGATACTGGTGATGAGATATTTTATTTTTACAAAGCTAACCATGCAGGAATTTTATTAAACCAAGGGTCCTTTGATATTAGTTGTTTTCCTACTGGGTTTTATAAGCTCACCCCCTATTTTCTCCCATTCCAGGAACTCAGTTTGATGCTAGTGGATGAGGATGGTACCGTTGGGAAAGGAAGTCGTTATTAGTTTAGTCTTATTCTACTCTTAAATCTTTTAGTGAAACTGATTTTGTAATTAAGCTAAAAATGGATGGTCTGGGTGACTTAAATTAGCTATGTACTAATTAGAAATGAGGAATGATGGATTCTAGGTAGAGATGGAAATTGGGCGGTTCATGTACGGGGAATGCGATCCCCGCCCCCATCCCCGCTACCTATTTATACCCCCATCCCCCTCTAATAACCAACAGATTCGGGGTGGGAGAATACCTATTGGTTATGGGGAACCCATCGGGTATCTATTAAGGTAAAATAATAAAAAAAAAATAATTGAAAAAAATAAATTAAACCAATATTCTCACAAATATTTTTTGTGCATTTATAATTCATAGAAAATAAAAGATAAACGTACCTAAAAAAAGCATAACCTAGTAGAAAATAAAAACTAAATATGTCTTAAAATTTGAAAAAAAAAAAAAACAAAACAAAAAAATCATAACCCAAGTATAGGATCATAGTCTCATACCTCTCAAGCCTCCCAACAAATTAAAAAGTAAACAAAGATGAAATTAAGAATCGAGAAGAAAATATATTTACACATGTAATCCACAATAATCATCAGTTCACTATCGTCATTATATCTTCATAATTTAAGCATATGATATATAATTTTGATTATCAATGATATATATACTATATATATATTAAGAATAAAATGGAAATTATATATATATATATATATCTATATCGGGGTCGGATATGGTGCGGATAGTATTATCCCCGCCCTCGCCCCATCCCCGCTTCGAGTATTGAAATTGTCCCTCACCACCGCCCCATTAACCACCAAGACGGGGAATTCCCCACCCCATTAGGGGCGGGTCCCCGCGGTTATCCATCCCCGCGGTATAAATTTCCATCTCTAATTCTAGGTATTATTTTGGTGTTTTATTGACTTATTAAATCTATCAATTTGGTAATTACATAACTGTGGAGATATTATTGTTTTTTTTATATTGTGGTCTTGATTTTGTTACTAATATTTTTTTATTAATATAGGAGTTAATCCATTTGTCTTAAATTAGTATTTTGTGTTATAAATAAAACGATCATTTATAAGTTTTATCTTCGTGCAAGGGTCAAAGTGTGACCTTTGACCACCCAAGTTATGATTATTACATATCTGATACGGTTTAGGGCTCGGGTCGTGACACCAAATCTTTGGTTTGCCCATTAGCTTCGTGAAGCATACCCATGACTTTCGAAATTATTGGTTTTATACTATAGATTTCCTACTGAAGAGGGTTCTAACCCTCACTTTAGATTTGGATAGTGAAAGTAAGTGTAGCTGTTGATCCTTTTTTCTTCTTTTTTTTTTTTTCTTTTTTTCTTTCCATATAAGAAATTTGTCTATCTCTTTTTGTTCTTTTAGACACTATACCTGGTCCTGCTGAGATCCTTTTCTTGAAAGTTTGGGGAATTGTACAGGAGTTTTTCACCTTATGAAGCCTTGTTGTACAAGTTTGTAGGCAACTTTCATTAAAAAAATAAATAAATAAAATTATGGTACAAGACTTTCATTATCATTGACCAAGTTTTTAGGAGCACACGTTTATACCAACTATTTTCATTCATTAAATGATTTTAGTTTTCCTTCAAAAAAAAAATGATTTTAGTTTTGATTGCCTTTATTTTTTTTTTTTTTATTATTTACAGATAAAAAAATAAGTTGCAATCCCCTCACCAATATAAATATATTATTATTACTTATTATTAAAAGAATATAAATTAAAACTTTCATAATTAAGAAATAAATCAAAATAATGAAACTCCTAACTCCTAAGCTAGTCGAAAACATCGAAATGAAACTCTAGCCAAGGCGCTCACAAAATTAGACCTCAACCTGAGCGGACCCGATCCCCTTTTCTGCTCATCAAATACAACCGGCTTGTCTTCGCAGCTTAGGGGGGCGATCGTCGAGACTTTTCCGCTGCGACTCTGCCTTTTCCTCATCTCAGTCAGCTCCATCTTGGGCGGAATCTTAGTCAGTCCAAAGAAAACGTTCCTAGACCAACTTCTACCACTATTATTACTAACCAACTTATCAGACTGACAAGACCGGGATTTCTCGGTTCCCGGTAACCTAAGGGAGCTACAACGACGTGGACTAGTCTTAGTCGTTGTAGTAGAACGGACTTTATTGTTGAAGCGACAGGAATGAAACGACGTCGTTTTTTGAGGAAGGGGAATTATGGGTTTTGAAGATGATCTACAAGGAATAGATTTCCCACAAAAGAGAACAGACGCGTCGTCATCAGATGAAAATGTTTGATCAAGATCAAGAGAGTCTAATGAGGATTCAGTGGTGGTTCTAGAGAATTCGAAATCATCCTCCGAATCAGAAGAATTTTCTTTGTTTGATGAAACGATGTTAGCTTCGTCGTCGCTGTTGCCTAGTGAGAGGTTACAGAGAGAAAGAGCATCGTCGTCGTCTTCTAATGAATCTTCATCATTGTCGGAATAGTAATAATAATAATCAAAATGACCATCATTGACCAGAACCTCTCGTAGGGTTTTATCGATTTTCATGTTTATCCGTTTGTAAATTATAACTTAAATATACGACCAAAATATATATTAGATGAGTAGTATATGTTGGAGAATGAGATAGACAGTTCAAGATATATATACATTTATATCTATAATTGTGATTGTGAGATTATAATGAGACAATTTTTTCTAGAAACAAGATGGACAGGTTGTTCTGTTGGAAAAATTAAATGTGTTCTGGAAGAAAGTGGTTACGAAAAACGTATGTGAGATAATTTTTATTTGACTTTATAGTTCTAGGCTTGGTGTTCAGTCAAATTATGTCTAGAAGCAGACAAGGTAGCTTCTATGTGCATGGAATGAAAGTTTATTTAATAAAAAGAAAAAGGAAATAAAAGTCACAAAAAAATACTTTATAATCCGTGTGTGCCAAGCCATGTCTGATTAAAATATTATCTTCTAGAAACAAATTTTGAGAAACAGCATTTAAAGTTGTCCAACACTAACTAACTCTATATTTGGAAGGGAAGAAAAGTGAGAAAAATAAGAAAGGAGATAAAATTGAGTTATTTGGTAAGAAAGAAAAATAGAGAGGAGAAAAATAAAGTTTGGGATGTACTAAATTTTTTTTTGCCTCTAATAATTTGGAAAGTAAAACTCAGAGATCTCCAACAAATAAGTAAAATTATATAAGATTGTAAAAACTAGTATTTTTTATAGTGACACATTAGGTCCAGTTTTATCTAGAATTCGTGATGTTATGTGTGGAGTTTATATTTTTAGTGATAATCTACATCAGCAAGATATTTTGGGTGTGTATTTACCAAGCTGTCTACTTTGAATTTCTTTATTTAGTTGGGTATTGTAGAAAAAGAACAGCTAGAATAGCAAGAAAGAAAAACAGAGAAATGAAAAACAAGCCTTACTTAAGAGAGTAGGCAAAGGCCTTTATTTATATCACAAGTCTCTTACAATCAAGAACCAAGGAATGACTAAAACATAAATAGTACTACAACCAAAATAACAACTAACTAACCCAACAAAATAACTAACTGACAGGTAGTTTATGTGACATCACTATTGAGTTTGTATTACATCCCTCCTCAAATGAAATGGTGTGGGAGACATCTTGAGTTTGGCTGTCAAATAGTTGAACCTTTCAGTTGGGGCTTTGTTAAACCATCTGCAATTTGATCAAAGGCAGGGACATATCGAATAGATAATTCCTTGGAAACTATGAGATTCCGAACAAAGTGCAGATCTATTTCGATATGCTTAGATCTAGCATGAAATACGGGGTTAGCAGCAATTATTGCAACACTTTGGTTGTCTACCCATAAGATAGGACATTGAGTTTGTTGAATATGCAGCTCAGACAGTAGAGAAACAAGTCACTTTATCTCAGCAAGTGCATTAGCAAGGGCCCTGAACTCACTCTCTGAGCTAGATCGTGCCACAACATGTTGTTTCTTGGCTAACCAAGAGACAAGATTCCCTCCAAAGAACATGACATAACCCCTGTACTTTTTCTATCATCAATACATGATGCCCAATCTGCATCAGAATACCCTTGTATTGAAAATGAAGTAGCAGGAGTAAGATGGAGACCATGTAGAATTGTACCTTTAAAATACCTCATCAGTCATTTGCAAGCATCCCAGTGTGTGGTGGTGGGAGCATGAATGAACTGGCTAAGTTTGTTAATGATGTAAGCAACATCAGGTCTAGCTAGTGAGAGTGAGATACTACAATAATCCAATTGTACTTTTGTATAATGTTTTATCTTCAAGGGGGTCACCATGAGTAAGAAACAATTTTGTGTTGGTACTTGTGGTGTTCGGGCTTGGTTTAGCTCCATCCATTTTTAACTTGACAAGTAGGTCAACGATGTATTTTGTTTGGGACAAATACATTCCAATAGCATCATGAAATATCTCAACTCCCAAAAAGTAGTGAGAATTTCCAAGGTCCTTTAGGGAGAAAGATTGATTTATGTCAGAGATAAACATGTTGATGAAGGTGACATATGGGCATGTGACAAGAAAATCATCCACATATACAAGCAGTATGATTAATTGCCTGCATGATCCATAGGTAAAGAGAGAATTAACAGATTTGGATGAAGAGAATCCCCTTTGAATGAGAGTGTCTTTGAGAGTTTGTCTATGAGGTTGTCTCGTTAAAAACAACAAGTAAAGTTAGACCAACAATGAAGATTTGAAATTGATACTACAGATGAAACACAATGAATGTTCAATATAAATTCATACACATATTTAGAAATTATTAAGCATTTAGCAAGTAACAAAGACAAGTGAAAATACAAAACAAACACATCTTAAATCATTTCTAAGGTTTTTCAACTACATGATATATAGTGTCCCGGTAGGTGAGAGTCAAAGACATCATTAGTTGAAGAGGTCTTAGCTCATCTAAAATGGAGACCATTTTAACAACCTTTATTTGATCAAAATAAGAATCCAACATTGTCCCGGTAGGTGAGAGTCAAGGTTATTCTTATTTTATGAGCTTCTTCCATTGTTTTATACTTGTAAATTTATTTCTAAGTAGTCACCATAGAGGAGAGTCTAATAAAAAAGAAAACTTACAAAATACTTATCTTTCGAGATCTTTACGGTGTTAAATGTTCAGTGTAAGACCATTCATAAGGGGGCGAAGTCTAGCGTCTCGAGGTCTCATTGAAATATTAATCATGTAAGACCAACAATGGAGATTAAATACCATAAAATTTAAAGCTCATTATTTTAAAAGGTTGTATTTCAATTTGATGTATATTCATTCAATTAAAATTACTAATTTAGATAACTCTAAATAAAAAATTTAATTTAATATTTATAAAATTATATACATACTTGGATAGATCTGAAAAATAAAAATTCTATTTTTCATCCTTGCTATTAATTTTCTAATAAATATTATGAAAATTACTTGACTTGAGTTGGTCCAAAATTAATTAAAATTAAATTTTCAACTCAAATTAAATTTTCTATAAATACATGTATGATTAAATTTGAATTCATTGTATTAAAAATAAATAAAAGAAAATAAACATGAAAAATTATTCTAATTTATATTTGTCTAAAATTAATTAATTAATTTTCAACACAGATATAATTTTCCTATTTAATGAAATCTCCTATGAAAAATATTAAATATGTAAGTGTCTTGAACAAATCAACCTAAATATTAATTTTTAATTTAATTAAATACGTCTAGAAAAATATCAAAAAGTCTAGTTAGAAAATAACGATCTAGATGTTTCATAAATTAATTATTTATTTTCTAATTAAAATGTAATATATTTTAGCCTATTTATTTTTAAAAAATAATTTATAAAAAATTACTTGATTTAAGTTGATCTAAAAATAATTAACAAATTAATTTTGAACTTTAATTTAATTTGAAAAAATTTAAAAAGATCTACATTTAAAATAAAATGTAGTTCAAAAATTACAAAAAAAAAATATTTTTAAAATAAAATAAAATATATTCAAAAAATTATTTTAATTTAAGTTAATCTAAAATTAAAAATTTTCAACTTAAATATAATTTTCTATTTAATTAAGTTTATTAAAATACAAAATAAATAATTAAGTATCTTGAATAAAATAAACTTAATTATTAATTCTAATTTAATATCTAAGAAAAAATTATTTTAAGTTGGTCTAAAATTAATTAATAAATTAATTTTTAACTTATATATATTTTCTATTTAATTTTATTTATCAAAATAGAAACGAATAATTAAGTATTTTAAATAAAATTACCTTAATTGTTAATTCTAATTTAAGCTCTAAGAAAAATATTCTAATTTAAGTTGGTCTAAAATTAATTAAAATTAATTTTTAACTTAAATATATATTTCTACATAATTAATTATTAAAAAATATAAATTAGTTATTAGAAATTACTATCTAGAATCTTTTCTTTAAACTAAATGTGTTTTCCCAAATTAATTTTAAAACAATCTAATGAAAAATTAATTTTATTTATTTTAAAGTTAAGTATGCTTCTAATTCAATTTTAATTATATTAACTAACCTAATAAATTATTTAAAAAAGGCAAATGGGCATTCACAATTGGGGTTGTTCATGTAAGGGGGGTTGGATTCAGTATGTCGTACCCACTACTATTGGCCCCTAACTCTCACACAAGGCCCAAAAGAGAGAATTTTAGCCTTTTATTAAATAATTGTTATTATTAAATAAGCCCATTACTAATTTGGCCTAAATAAAACTATCAATGTGATATTTTATTTTAGCAAGCTAATCTATTTATATATCCATAAATAAATAGGCTTCCTATATGCATCTAAGTCCAAAAGCAAACATATAGGCTCAAACATACAAACTGATTTGGATGGGCCCTATGATGTTATTTAGTTTATCATAGATAAAAGAAATTACAAAATTTACCCGTTACTAATTATTTATTTGATCTATTGACAATTGGACTATGATTAAAGTGAAATCATTAGATCTGTCAACAAGTTAATTGGTATACCCAAAGTTCGGTAAGCACATCAGAGACGTGTCGAGCTGGGAAGAACTCAAACACACAAACGACAAGTACGCTTAATTAGCATTGAACAACTCGTTGGAAATATAATTCCCAGGGTAGGTTTATAACTCAGTTGGCTGAATAGCCCTCTTTGAGATAGAGACATACGATCTGCTAATTTATGTATTGACGAGAAACTATGTGAGTGCATACGCTCATGACGAGGCCTCAACCTCGCTGCGTGAAAGAGAAAGCGACGACACTAAAAATACTTAGCGTATATTATGCGATATACAAACTAAGTATAGATAGTATGGCGAGCCGAGATAACAGACAGTGAGGCGTTTATCTTGCTAAAAGATGTTTTGCAAGCGCGGAAGATCTTCTCGACCCCAAAGAGTGTAACCATCAGGGTTAAGACAATATTAGTCTCTAGAAGCTAAAATGACAAGCTACTGCTCGCTATCAAAGTGATCTTGGCTCCCGCCTCGGCGAGGCATCCCTATGAGATACGACTTACCGTATATCTTTAATTATGCTCTCATCTCGGTCCAATAAAGGCAGGATATTCATAGTTGTGTAAATACCTCATTTATTTGGCTTGATTTGTAATAAAATCCCACAATTTTAGGGATAATAGTCGTAAATGTATTTTGGTCAGCTTTGTAATTAACTGCCATTATGCAATTATAAATAGTGGCAGATAAGATCAAAAGAGGGGGGCCGAACAAAAAAGAGAAAAACATACTCAAAAAGTTGAATAAGATTGACTCGTGGACTATGCAGGCAAAACCACGTAAAAATCCGATGTTCATATTTTTCTATAGTTTTTTGTGTTGAATCATATTCGTGAGGCTCAAATTTGGTTAACAAAAATATGCGTTAACAGTTTGGTGCTTTCATTGAGAGCCTCTGTGCAAAAGCTCAGAAAAAAAGACTCCTGACATAAAAGTGATGGATGACACAACCGGTAAAAGTCCTCAAGAAGGAATCAATCGTCGTCCCGAGAAAGAATCATTGAGTCCTCGAGGATCTGCTGAATCATCACATGAAGAGAATGCAATCCCCAGTAAATACCCAATATTGGGGCCCTTGGCTTGACGGACCTTGGAACAGCAATCGGTCACTCCCTAATCAGGTTGATTAGGATGGCGCTTACGACCAAACTAGATACATACTGATCGTGGAATTAGAAAATTGTCGTCTAAGGCGTCAATTGAACGAAACAAACTGGCGTAATGCCGAGTTGGAGCGTGAAATAGCTGCCGTAAATGCAATGCTGGGAGATTGCACCCAAAAACAACCTAACCTTGAGAAAAGAGATTTACGAGGCAAACCTTGTGCCTCACAAGACAAGAGGCAGGAGATAACCCAGGGATATGCTCAGAGCTCTCAGAAGATGCAACCTGAGGAAACTGAGGACAGACTAGGGGCACAGCCTGGGATATGTGGAACATCGGACAAAAATTTCCAACCCACTATTCAGTCTCATAAGAATGAAACTCGTGCAAACCCTTGTAGGAAGAAAAAAGTGAGTCAAACCTTGAGAGGAAGGGCAGGGTCCAGCCACAATCATGACGAGACTGATCTACAAGAGCATTTGAACCTGAAAAAAGCTAACCTCCGTCAACAATTCGATTCAAGAAAAAAGGATTCATTCCATTTGCGAATGAGCGGGTTGGAAGTCCAGAGTACATCAAATCACAAAACCCAAGAGACAACTGGGGCACGATACTGTTAAAAAACTTGATTCGGAAGCCTCAGAATCAATGAAAAAGATGATTCCAAAAGGTTGCCTAACGACAAGAAACCCAACAAGTATATTCCTCTTTATACCGAATACACTGAGCTCAATGAAACTCGGGAAAAGATCTACCTCGCACACGTACAAGAAGTCTTTTTTGGCCAGCCAACACCTTTGAAACATGCGAGGCGCAAGAGGGATCCAAGTAAGCGGTGTGAATACCATGGTGATATTGGTCATACCACAAAAGAGTGTCGTCAGTTGAAAGATGAGATAAAAACTATCATATTGCAAGGACACCTTCATCGATATATAAAGGGGCAGGAAGATGCCCATAATCAGTTCGATTTGCCCAATAACTTGAGTGACTGAAGATTATAACCCTCTTCCATGAGAAGAAGGGACACTTTGGTTATCTCAAGAGGGAGAGGGTAACAAGAGTACAAAAGGCAGTTACTCTGGTAAAATCAAACTTGTAAAACAATTGCGACCTGAGTAGATACTGGATTGTTATGGTTACCATAACAGGACGTCAACCAGTAGCAGTCAAAGACAGAACTAAAACCAGGATTACTCCACCTAGAACCCCAGTATATGTCAGATCGACCCTGAATATTGAAACGATTGTGGGAGAATGTTTGGGATTGACCCTGGACATCAAAACTCGTTTTATCAAAACCAGATGTTCCTGGAAGATTGATAGAATAAATAATTGAATTGGGGAAGTTCTTTTGAGATTAATGATTGTAAATCACATTACTGATAAAATATTTCAAATCCCAGCTGTGAATGAAATAATCATTTCTTTCAAACAAGTAATTACAAAGCGTAAAATCTTTAAAATTACTTGAGGGGCATATATGTATGATTAACCGAAATTGATCTGGAAATACATAGTATAATGCAAACCCATAGTTTAAAATTTTGAAAACTTTATAAAAGGGCCTCAACCAAACCTTTTTGACGGAAGAGGGGTCGAACCGTTATAACTCCCTAACCAAACCTTTATGACGAAAAAAGGGGAAGAATCATTATAACACCTTAATCGAGCCTTTCAGACGAGAAAGGGATCAAACCATTGTAATTTTTGATTTATAACCTATCTGACGAGAAAGGAAAATCAAAAGTTATGACTAGCGCATAAAACTGAATACTAACGGTTCGTGCTAGGGGGAAGTATTAAACGAGACATACAAATGTCTTGAAAAAAATACTTAAACCCAACACGTGGGTAGAAATTTTAACTACTCATGTACACAATAAAAATATATATAAAATGACAAGTTCATTAAAAATATATTTGAATGTGCTTAAAATGGGATCATTTTCAATGATCGCGAGATGGAATCGATGACGGTTCGTAGATTGAGGAATGAGCAGATAAGTTGCTCGCACGTAAAGTAGGAAATTAACTACTTAGCGTTGAAAGAAAGGACAATCAACGGAAACCCCTAATAAACTTTATGCTTGTGATAGTTTATATTGTGACTAAAACGCAAGTAAACATCCGCATAATAAAGTTCATACTTGAAAGTGCGAGGCATTAAAAAAGCAAAGTTGGCTGTCCAACCTTGCAAATATGTCTTTACAAAAAATTGCCACTAGGGGCAAAACCATTGTCTCGGGCAAAGGGCCATTTCCTAAAAGAAAAGAAAAGGGAGATAAATAAACCAAGTCTACATGCTGGGAGACTTGGATCGAATTTCTTCTTCTTCCTCAACCTCGTTGTCTTCTTCTTCCATCTTGGTCTTCTCGCAGAGAGCTAAAGTTTCCTCTTCGTTCTCCTCCAAGAAGCTGGTATCCATGTTAGGGTTCCAAAGCCAGGCCCGGTATACAGCCGAAAGACCAACTTTATCGCACCATTCTTCGGTCTCCATTTCTTTCTCGGTAAGTTTCTCAGCAAGCTTCTCCTCAAACTCGTCAGCTTAGACTTTGAGGGCCTTTTTAGCCTCCTCTTTTGCCTTCTCGACTTCCTTCTTTGCTTCCTCCTTCTCTTTCTTGGCTTCTTGCTTGAGGCGGGTAATCTCCTGTTGGGCATTGTCTCATTTCTCACACACATCCTTGGACTGGGATATTAATTTGTGAGTCTCGTTCTTCAAATATTCAAGTCACTCAGAGAGTAGTCGATTGGAAGCAAAAGAAGCCAAGGAAGCCTAGAGAATTGCAAACAGATGAGTATAAAAGAGGTATAAAAAGATAGTATAATTATATTAACAAAGCTGACATACCATGAAGTGACAGTCCAAGGTCCTTGAAAGCATCTCCTCTGGACTCCTAAGATTGAGAAAATCCCAATCTGGGGGAAGGAGAGTTTTAAGTTTGCGCCAACAAGAGACGTCCCTGTATGCCTGGGCAAACTCAGAGCCAGCTTCTCCAGCTGCAATCTACAGGGTCTCAATGGCCTGACTCAGAGAAGCATTAACGAGAGTCACCTCGGATTGAGGGGCATTGGCATGAAGAAAATCTGGAGGAGGAACTTGCGGTGGTAACATCTTCTTTTGAGCGGTGGTTTTCCTTTACTTCTTGGGAGGAACCACCTTGGCAGCAACGGGGACTCCAGGGTTGGATGACCTTTTCTTCCCCTTACGGTTCAGGATGTCTTCATAACCCATGTCTGCAAAACGAGATGAGGCGTTACAATCATTATAAAAGACAATTAAAAAAGGAGGAGTATAAATTTCCACCTAAGGGATTTACCAAAATCACTAGGAGGTGAGCTATCACTAGATGAGAGGGTAGAAGGACCATAATATTCGCTAAAATCCCTACAACCTATAATTCGGAATATATCAAAAGGCTCAATTGGTTTTAAATCCCAGCTCGCATCTTTGTGACCTGCCCTATCTTCCATGGTGCCATATTACTCGGCTATACCATAAAATAACTCGTGATAGTTGATCTAGACATGAAATCAAGGGTACCAACTGTCAAACTTATGAGCAATACGGTCAACGAGAATAGAATTCCAAGTATAAAAATTAAGATGGGAGTCCTGGAAGGTAACTAATGTATTACGTTCAGCCCTGAGCACAGTAGGTGACCAACCACATTGATTACCTCGGGATGCTCCTTCACCGGATTCCCGAGGGGCAGTACTTTGAAGGTATTGTGCTTGGGCCAAGTGATCCCAAGCCTTGTCTTCGGATGGAACAATTATTTGCTGCCAAGAAGTATACTTAGGAACCTTGTAATCGCAAGTGGATTCTTTGTCAGTGAGAAGGCCCACCGATCTCAAGTTTACTTCATTCAAAAGGAATTTGCATGATTGAAGACCGTAAGGGAGAGTCATCAAGCGCCTGTGCCTACTAACCATCTCAGGGGTAGGGGTAGGTCTCATCAGAAGAGTTGTCAAAACAAACAACACATTAGTCAAGTACTTAAAAAAGGAAGATTGATGTAAATAAGAAAGAAGAGAACAATCACTTACGAAGTTTGCAAAATGTTGTTGTGCCAATGGGGGAGAAACCAGACGTCCAAAAGAAGCCCTCCTTGAAGGACACCTTATTTGGCAAGTCTACAATAATTTTTGGCTCTCTAGCATGAGTGCCAAGATAGTGAAAGCCCACTGCAGTGTTCTTCCTCGATGGAGCGACTTTAACTGAGTAAAGATACTCAATCTCTAAAGGTGTGGACAACCCCAATTAATAATTTTTTACAAGACTTTCAAACTAGCAAGAATCCTATAAGAGATGGGATTCAGCTGGAATGGGCCAACCCCGATGTGATTTATGTAATCCTTGAAGTAGTCCCGAAGAGGGAGGATGGCCTTTGCACAAATATGCTCAAGGCTCTAAGCGCCCATACTAGTTGAACCACTAGTACTGGTCTCATCACTGGTTCCTGGGTTACTGCTGGCAAAGCGTGCAGGGGGTAGCAACTAAATTCACCCTCTCGTACTGACCTAACTTGACATGATTGCCCAAGTGCAATTCCACAGGTCTTCAGCATGTTGCCTGGGTTTCCTGAGATAGATCGCACCTTTGATTCTATTAACTCAGCCTCAAAGGTGACGCTGGGGTCCTGAGGAGTTTTGGATGTACGTGGGAGGCATAATCTCAAAATCCAAGTCATTTGGTTCGAAAGTAATTGTGACGTTGGGTAAAAACAAAGGCTTTGCCACAGGAACAAAGGATATGTTGGGTGGTTCTGGCCAGGCTGCTTCTCGCAAGAACCGACATCTGCCTTCGAATATTTCTTGCAAGAAGCGCCTATGGCGACTAGAAATATCTTCTTGTTGGGTTCTCAGTATGTGTTCCCTAGCCGTAGCATCGTTTAACTCTAATTTTGAGGTGGGTTTTGAGGGATTGTGTTTGTATGGGATGGCCAATTCTGTAGGAAACTCAAACTCTAAAGCTTTCGGATGATAAACTCTTGAACCAGAGTCGGACATTGCTACCAGCAAAAAGCATTCCCAATCCCTGGAAGAGAATATTATCAAACCAGAAGGTAATGAGTTGGAGATCTTAAAACAACCTACATATTGCCTGAACCCTAATATGAATAGTTTTAACCCTAAAAAACTACCAAAACCAGATGAGATGACAACGAAAAAAGCGAATCAAGCAACTGATCCACACTATGTAATAAACACGAGGAAGAAGAAAACTACTTACTGTTTGAAGTTGGGGCTTAGGGAAACGCCTGGGAAATCTGTCTGAAAACCATCAAACAAAGCAAGGATCTCCTTGAAAAAATGAAGTTGGAGGAAACTTGTAAGAAAAAGGTAAAAGACAAGGATGGCATGCAAATCTTCAAACGGTTTTAATGGTGATCCTTAACGAAGAAGTTAAGGGTATTTCTCAAACTTTTTGAAATGGTGCAAAGGTGGTTCCTTTTCCTTATATTATACTCACGATAATGATTTCAAAAAAGATTTGATCCAATGGACGTGGTTCGAAGTGGAAGTTGAAAAGATGGTCATTTAATTCTGATGTACCTCAAAACCACACAACCACCAAAATCAGAGGGAATGCGTCTTTTCAAAAATAGAGGAGTGTGACAAAAATACCCTTGGTAATCATTAAAAAGCTCTTCTTAATTAAAAAGAACTTTTTAAGGGGCAATTGTTATACCTTAAGTTTGGTAAGCACATCAGAGGAGGACACGTGTCGAGCTGGGAAGAACTCAAACACACAAACGACAAGTACGCTTAGCATGGAACAACTCATTGGAAAGTTTAATTCGCAGGGTAGGTTTATAACTCAGTTGGCTGAATAGCCCTCTTTGAGATAGAGACATATGATCTGCTAATTTATGTATTGACGAGAAACCATGTGAGTGCATACGCTCATGACGAGGCCTCAACCTCGCTGCGTGAAAGAGAAAGCGACGACACTAAAAATACTTAGCGTATATTATGTGATATACAAACTGAGTATAGATAGTATAACGAGCCAAGATAACAGACAGCGAGGCATTTATCTTGCTAAAAGATGTTTTGCATGCACGGAAGATCTTCTCGACCCTAGAGAGTATAACCATCAGTGTTAAGACAATATTATCCTCGAGAAGCTAAAATCACAAGCAGCTGCTTGCTATCAAAGTGATCTTGGCTCTCTCCTTGGCGAGGCATCCCTATGAGATACAACTTACCGTATATCTTTAATTATGCGCTCATCTCAGCCCAATAAAGGCGGGCTATTCATAGCTGTGTAAATACCTCATTTATTTGGCTTGATTTGTAATCAAATCTCACAATTTTAGGTATAATAGCCGTAAACGTATTTTTGTCATCTTTGTAATTAACTGCCACTATGCAATTACAAATAGTGGCTGATAAGATCAAAAGAGGGGAGCCGAACATAAAAGAAAAAAACATACTCAGAAATCTGAATAAGATTAACTCGTGGACTACGTACAATTTTAACTGCAAAACCACGTAAAAATTCGGTGTTCATATTTTTCTATAGTTTTTTTTTGTGTTGAATCATATTCGTGAGGCTCAAATTTGGTTAACGAAAATTTGCGTTACCATTAATCCTAGCAATTTAAATCAAATAAGTAATAGGTTTGTTTAAAAAAAAAGTTTTGAATTAAACATTTAAAACAAACATTCAAGTAACAAACGTGAATTCACATATTTATTAATTATATAATTAAATTATCATTTAAATAATCAACTAATTTTAAAAATTTACGGTTGTTGAAACGACCTAAAATATCTTTTCAAAATTTCAAAATTTAAACTAGCTTTAAAATATCTAGGTTTATTTGAATTATTTTATCACAATAAATTAAATAGCTAATAAGATAAATGATATGAAATAACCAACGAGATATTTTTCATATTTTTTTTCTAATGTTATAATTTAAAAAAAAATTAAAATAATCAAAAAAACCGATTTTAAAATTGATATGATTAGGCAATTATTATTTTAAGAATAAAATAATAAATAAATGATAATTTTCTCAATTATATGTCAAAATATCTCATATCAAGCCTTTTTTTTTTAAATTTTAACAAAAATATCTAAGTTATTTAAATATATGTAATATTATTTATAAATATATGATAAGTAAAATGATATAATATTA
Source organism: Cannabis sativa (assembly GCF_029168945.1). Taxonomy (NCBI): domain Eukaryota; kingdom Viridiplantae; phylum Streptophyta; class Magnoliopsida; order Rosales; family Cannabaceae; genus Cannabis; species Cannabis sativa. Next base: position 48,855,909 of record NC_083607.1, on the reverse strand, counting down.
TAATAAATATTATTCTTTTAACTTATGATTTATAAATAATAAATAATATCACAAAATAACCAATTTATGAATTTAAAAATATTATGGTTAGAATATCTATGAAAATATCTAGGTTCATTTCAAATTTATTATTATTAATTTTATCATATAAGATAATTTTAATATAATATTTAAAATTAAAAAGATAATAATATCATTTAATTTAAAATATAACCAGTATTAAAATATCTAATCTTATAATTAAATAATCTGTAAGTTTTAAAAAATTAATAAAATTTTTAAATCTAACAATAATTTAAATATAAAATAACCAATGTTAATTTCAAAATTCAAAATATTAAAAATTAATAATAAACTATTAAAATAATTAAATATTATTAATTTCAAAATTTGATATTTAAGTTCAAATATTAAAAATAATATTTTATATTGATATTTATGGTTTTAAAAAATAATTCAAAATTTGGTGAAAAAATCACAAAAAATGAAATCTTTGGGTGCAAAGCCCTTGCTGCATGCACAGGGTGCGTGCAACCTCATCCGCGGGCAGAGGAGGTTGTTGGCAGCCTCGTCCGTGTGCTCAGGAGGATGTATTGCAGCCTTCGTGTGCGTGCAATAGGTGCTCGAGTAGGCTTCAGACATGGGCGATGGGCTTCAGACACGGGCGAACTAGACCATCTTGTCCGAATTTCTGCGCATGGTGCTCGAGTGACGACACTCAATGCAAAAAAATTTCAAAACACCATATCTCACTCGTTTTTCATCAAAATCGAGTTCCGTAAAAAACAAAATTGCTAAATTTTTCACAAGGAGTCTAAATAAATCATTTTTAAAACTAAAATAAAATTATTTTTTATGGAAAAATTGTAATTTACAAACATTTATCAATTAAGCACATAAACTAACATGAACACATCTAAATTAAAAAGATATTATTTTGAATCCTTATTTCATGAAAGTAAATCATTAACATGGCTCTGAGGCCAGTTGTTGGAAATTATTTTACCTGATCTAGATTTACTAACATGTATGTTGATTATAATTCTATAATCTAACACCGTAAATATAAATTTCCTAATACGATGAAATAAACACATAAGAGATTAAAAAATTCTTACATTGATCGCAGCAAAATATAATGACTCATTCCATTCAGATCACTAACCCTTGATTTCTTTCAGTAGCAGAGCATTATCAAGATCTGAACCTGGATCTTCTCTCCTTCAATTTGGTTAACCATAGTCTTCTACACTATGATTCAGTACTTGACTTACTATGAGTAGACATGGTACTCTATCACTAAAGGCTTAGAATTTAATGAAGAACAATAGAAGAGGATTCAAAATAACTAAGACGGAGGCTCTCAATTTCTAGTTGTCTCAAAAAATGGAAACTAAATTATTTGAGTTGGATGAGAACGAGAGCATCTTATTTCTTTTATAGTATTTCAACTAAGGTTAAGGATTTAATTATATGGATTAAAAATATAAAATAATAGGAAAAAATCACTAAGTGGCCAGCCCACACAAGGTGGATTCTACTAGTTATAATTTTTCCACTTTATTTCATAATTAATCTTTTCTTTCACTAATGTCATATTTTTTAATTTCAATCTTATAAATGTCAAAACTATTTATTTAATAATTATAATTAATTATCAAATAAAATTGTCATTTAACTTATTTATTAATTAGACCATATAAAGTCTCTTAATTAATAAATAAACCCCAAAATCTCTTTTCTTCACAATCAAGCCTTTGTTTATTGAAAATTCATAAATAAGACACAGTCTAATTTTAAAATTATAATTGATTAATTAAAACCAATTAACTGAGTCTACAAACAGTATTATCTCAACTAGTGTGGAGACCATGGACCTATGTATTCAAACTTACAATAAGTAGTTCTAAAATTTACCATGTAAATTTTCTAACTTATTCATTCCTCTTGAATCCACTGTAGATTTTAAATTGAACTCTTAATTACATAGAGCATACTTTACTAAAAATAGACACGATTTGAATTACCTATTGTTTCAATCCAAATAGTCAAAGATCCTCAATAGATGATCTACATCGAGTAGGGACAAATTTATCATTCTACCCTTCAATGTATTTTATTCTTAAAACACTTAGCTATCTATAAATAATATTTCAGTAAACTAATATAATTACTAAAATGAGGTCTCAATAAGTTATCTATATTAACCCAAGCTCAATGGAAATTATCATTTTACTTCTATGATTTATAGAAGCTATAGATTCCATATCTATGATTAGCGCTCCCACTCAATTATACTACTATGTTCTCAAGATGTAAGTATTGGGCCACTCTAATTGGTCAGCTTTAACGAACAACTCTAAGAACATAAATAACAAAGTTGAAATTAAACCTAACCATATCAGGATTAAGATCTATTGACCTAAGATCAACTAACTAATATTGACTTAGATAGATATAACAGTAAATTTATGATATCTTATCCAAATTCAATATCAATCCAGTCCGATGTATACTCCATACATTTGATGCTAGCATACTTTACCAATGTCTTAGAAAGGACATAAAACTTATTCAAGGTGTAAGTAAGCTTTATCGCTGATTATCATGTTAGTGTATGTGATACCCAAAATTTGACTATCATTTTAAAAAAGGACACATGTCAAATTAGGAAGAATATGAATCAATGAATGTAACAGTAATTATATTTGAAAATAGAAGAGCTCATTAATGCGGAATTGACAGAATATATTTACAACTTGCTGACTGAAAGGTCTTATGAAAGATAAAGATACGCCAACTGTTGCCTCGTATATTAACGAGAAACCATATATGGCTTCTGATGTACAAGGCGAGGCATCAACCTCACTATGCATTAGGAGACAAGACATGGAGACTGGTAAGACACTTAGTGTATAATACCCCTTATACATAATAAGTATAACAATCTGGTAAATCTAAACAACTAATAGTGAGGCACCTATCTCGCCATAGGAAGGTGCGCTCATGGTATCTTCATCAATCAGCTCCCAACACCTTTCAATAGGGTCTATAGTTTCGTCAAGTCAGCTCTCCCAGATAGAAGCTGACATACAATCGATGTTGACTGCTATGGTCCACTTTGTTACCAAGAACTGCGATTTTCAAATGGAGCGTTGTCTTCAAGCGCATGATGACGAGGCTTACATCATCAACCTCGGAAAACCATGGGAAAGGTGTCAGCTTGCTACCAAGGCCATTGTTACCGTGTTCCCAGCGAGACATCCAGAGCGTTACAGTTTACAACATGTTTAATACACTTTTACCTTCACCCGGTAAAAGCGGACCTATCACAACTGTATAATAATTAAATATTAACCACATTTATTTTACGTGGTATGTAATCAAATCCAACGATTTCAGGGGATAATTGTTGTAAAGATATCAGTCAACTGTGTAATTAACTGCCTGACTATGTAATTATAAATCGAGACAGGCTACACTGAAAAAGGGATGAAAAAATGATAAGAGAAAATAATCATAGAACTGTATCAGAAATCTAATAAGATTGACTCGTGGACTATGCTGAATTTTAACTGTAAAACCACATAAAAAACCTTTGTGTTCTTACTTTTTCTTTACGAGCTTTTAATTTCTGCGCAAGTTTATCACAATTTAGGCTCAAATATAGTTAACAAAAATCTACATTAACAGTGTAAATCCACTGTACTGACAAATCATGGGACATAAATTTTGAAACATATAATCATGATTATATTCCACTTTGGTGACAACACTATAATCATGAAAAACTATATGTTTTGGATTTAATAGAATTTATACATTTAAACATATAATCATGTGAACCATGCAACATAAAATGATTCACTACTACAAGGAAAGGCCTTTTATCCTGATTTTTAAGGTTTTCTTTCCTGATTTTTGCTAAAATGAAAAACGGAATGTATGCCAGTGGGATAAAAGGTATTTAAAAAACTTGGATAAAAAGTATCTATTTTATCCCGGTTTTTAGAGAAAAGTGGGATAAAAGAGTAATTTTTTTCCCACTTTTGATGAAAAAATTGGGATAAAATGTACCCTTTTGTCCCACCTTTTATGAAAAAACTGGGACAAAATGATATATTTTATCCCACTTTTTTTGAAAAAAAAGTGGGATAAAAAGTCACCTTAATTTTGATCCCATTTTGCAAATGTATAGGGTTTTTTTTTTCTTTTAATTTTATTACATTTCATTTCATTCATTTTTTTTCAATAATAATATATATAATTTTTATTTTTATAATTATATAGAGTTTGTATAAAAAAACTTAATTAAAAATGAATGATTAATATAATTTTTAATAACAATAATAATAATAATTTGTAAGTTCAATTCTAAATAACACTTTACATATTATGCATAAATCTCTAAAATACTACACAGTGTCTAAAAAAATACAATAAAAGACTACTAATTAATTTTTATATATCATGGGAAGCAATTGACTTAACCACTGTTGTCAAAGCAGTAAGAGATGATTGTCCTCAGAATATTGGGATAGGCCGCCAAACTGTCAAATTTAAAAAAATAAAACTAATTAAGAAAATAGTACTTTTATGTGTTTGTATTTATAGTAAAAACGAGTATATACTCACTTTTTCTTTCATGACTGTAATAGAAGTTGAATGTTAAAGCATATCACGAATGTAAGTTAGTACACAGTAACCACATTCGTAATTGTATGGTTGCTTTGGACAAGCAAAGGGAAATATCTACGGTCCCTTTGTGCCAAATACAACAGTATTTGAACTAATATTTGCATATACACTGTTAAAGACATTAAAAAAAATTACAAGTTAAGAATTTGGAATTTAATAATTGATGATTATATTAGAATGAATAACTGAAAGTTCTAAACTTACGTCTTTATCATCTCAGCAATGACTGACAGGATTTTAGATTTAAGCGGGTTTAAGAATACAACTCTTCCCGAAGTCATTGCTATAATCAACATCCAATGATTACTGAAAAAGTAACAATGTTATATTAATATAAACATATATATTATAGCGAAAGTGAAATAGATGTGTGATTCTTACCCTATGTTCCATGGTATAAAAAAATATTGCCCTACTTGAGTCATAGTGTTTAACCACATTGTGAATTGATTGATGGCTACCACCTTGTCCTGCTTATTGTTATAACTAAGAAGCTCGACATCATAAAACTTGTATAACTCTTTTTGTCTTTGATTTAAATTTTCCCAAATGCATCTATTTAAAAAAGAAAAAAAATCAAATAGAGTCCTAAAAAAATGGGCAGATTTCCGCTATTTCCATAACATTCTCGAAATTTGTTTAAGTGCATAGCAATACATCAAATGGGTAGAGTTTTTCCTTATATCTCCACACAGTCAATCAAACCTAGAACCTACTTCACTACGGATGAATATCTAAGATATTCAAACTCCACTAACATAATATATATATGATATATTAGTCTAAGTTAATGAGATACCTTAGTCCAAATAATATAGCTGAACCCGTAAGTTCATCTTGGGTGGCCACTTGTATGATATCTTCGGAAGTTATGTAGATGTGAAGTCGGTAGAATAAGGATTGGTTGATAGGAACCCTCACATACTCATTTTTACCTTATACTCTCATATATTCAAAGAACATGGCCTAAAGAGAAATATGAGTCTTGTTGAGTACCTTTGCAATGAATGACTCATAAGATTCAGTGGAATCAAGATGTTCCACTGTCTTTTCTTTTTGTTTACATTTCTCTTTCCCCTTCGAGCTTTTTGAACTATGAAGCTTCTTAATTAAAGGACCCTACATAATTAAAAGTAAAATTGTAATACAATTGATATATAATATAACATTAATGTAAATACAAGTAAATTATTGCACACCTCTTCAGTCAAAATAAATTCCCTAGGCCAAGGAACCAATGTGTTACATGCATCATAAACATACCGTATTGCACCTCTTGGATATGGGATTTCAGCGTCCCTTGAATAACTTGTGTGATTTGAACCCATACATAATCATTTGAAATTATGTCACCATGATATGAAAAGAAACCAACCGCCTCAATTATGACACCCTCAGCCACAACATTGTCAATATTATCTGAACATAATTTTACACAATAACTTACTGTTGGAATTTATTTTGCCAGGATCTTAGATCTACTCACAAGTATGTTGTTTAACACCCTGAATATGAACTTTTTAAAACGATAAATAAACACATATAAAGTTAAGAAAACCTTACATTGGTTGCAGCGGAATAATGTCTCCTTCCACTCAGATCTCTAACCCTTGTATCCTTTTTGTCGCAGAGTATTATCAAGATCTCAGCCCGAATGTCCTTCTCTTTGTGTGTGATCCTTCACAGTCTTCCAATCTATGATTGAGGTACCACTTGCTGTGCGTGGGCACTACTCTATCACTGAGGGTTTCGAAATTATGAAGAGGAAAAGAGAGAGAGGTTGGTTCGGCTATAGAGAGAGGGAAGGCTCAGTTTTTCTAAAAAATAATTTTCTGACAGAAAGCTTGTTGAAAACTTGTTATTTGACTGAGCTATCACTTTCTATTTATAGGCAATTACTAGGTTTAGGTTAGTAATTATTTGGCATTAAAATAATGAAAATATTAATTAGAAAATCATGCTTAAATGGCCGGCCATGGTGTGTAATGGGCCCCACTTGGTTTTTGCTGTTTTCACAATTTTTATTTCTATTTTCTCAAAAACGCCAATTTTCCAATTCTAACCATTTAAATGCCAAAACTAATTATTTAATAGCTACAATAGATTATTAAATAATATTGTCATTTAATTTAATTATTAATTAGACATATAAAGTCTATTAATTAATAAATAAACCTAGAATCTCTTTTCTTTACAATTTTGCCCCTGCTTAGTGAAAATTCACAAATTAGACATAGTCTAACTTTAGAATTATAATTGATTAATCACAAATCAATTATTGAGTCTTACAAGCAGTATAGTCTCAACTTGAATGGGGACCGTGGATCTATATGCTGAGCTTCCAATAAGTAAACCGAATTTACTAAGTAAATCCCTACTTATTAATTCTTCGTTGAATCCACTCTTAGAACTTAGAATTGCACTCTCAGACTTATATAGAGCATATTATATGTTCCACGATATAGATATGCTATCTCATTTAACCATTGTTATAATCTTATTGTGATCAAAGATCCTCTATATAGATGATTTACATCGAGATGGGATAATTTTACCGTTCTCACCCCTCAACGTATTTTGCCCCTTAAAACACTTAGCTACCTGTAAATGATGTTTAGTGATCTAAGAATTAGTCACTTAAACAAGAGCTCATCCATTTACTTCTATTTAGCTAAGCTCGAAGGGAACCATCACTTGACTTCTATACACCAGTAGAAGCTATAGATTCCATATTTATGTTCACCACTCCAACTCAATCATACTATCATGTTCCCAAAATATACGTATCACCCTGACCCAAAAGTAGGCTTAACTAATAAATCAAAGAACATGAATAGTACTCCTGAGTTGAGCCTAAGCATATCAGGATTTAGATTCTTTTAATCTTAAGATCAACTACTGATATTGACTTGGAAAGATATGACGGTAAGTTTATAATATCTTAACTAAGTTGCAATATCGGTCCAGTCCAATGTATACTCCATACATTCGAAACTAGTATACTTTACTAATGTCCTTGAAAGAACATAACACTTACTCCAAGTGTAAGTACACATCATCGCTGATTATCACATTAGTGTAAATCCAATACACTGATGAAACAGGGACTTAGTCTTTTGATTCATATTATCACAATCACATTCCACTGTGTTGACGATACTGTAATTGTGAATAAACATATGATCTGGACTTAACAGATATTGTGTGTAAATGTAATAAACATATTAAACCATTAGCATGTAAAATTCATGCAAACATAAATCACTTCAAAATTTCTTATATTGATAACTAATCAGATTGTAAAGGATTTTATTTAGGGCACAAAACCCAACAAACTCCCACTTGCACTAACATAAAACAAACTGTGCAAATAAATCAATCTGATGTCTTGATTATCAGATAGAGTGTAGTATATTTGAATCCACCCAAACTTCTGGAAACTAGTTCATAAAAACATTTATGAAACATCCTTTACTATATGCATTACTCATCAAGGGATACTGAAATCCTTACTGTTTTAAAGTACATCTAAATAAACAGAAGACATATCTCACATATTTTAAAATATGGAATTGAGATAATACAGTGTAGACTTTTCTTCAGTAAAATTACTTTCTGGTAATTTCGAATTTACAAAGTTATAAATCTTCTCTGGTAGAGCTTGAATTATTATAGAATAACTCCTCCACCCCCAAAGTAACCACCATCTCGTAATCTGAATGAGTTGGGGTAGATACAAGGATAACTGATATACAGTTCCTTAATATCTAACATATAGATCACTTTCACAAATCTTTGTTGAATATCTTCTAATGTTCCTTATTTGATTACATCTCAGATAGCTCCCACTCAATAGCAGATGTCTGGTTAAATAATACTTTTAACCTCTTTATTGTTTGGAGAGTTATCTAGTTGTGACTTATTGTATTAGTCTGAAACTTTAAGTTTCTTTTAAGACTAAATCATCAACATAGCAGACTAGTATTTGAAGTGAAAAGTACTTGCCAGAGATTAAGTAATCAAAATTAAGATACCATAAAATGTTATGAGGATTAAGAATTCTTGGCTCAAGTCATTCGAATTGACTGAACTAGAGTTCTTTTATCTTATTCTCATAATTCTGATAAGTTATATCTATCCACATGAATGGTTAGATTTGCTTTTCAGAAGTGTTCTTAAGTTCCTATCACAAGTGTCAACCTAATGAAGATGGGTAAAGAATTTTAAAATTCTCCCACTCAATTAAGATAGTGTGATACATTATCAAAGAACTTTTATAGGTATCATTATTTACTACAATAGTAAAGCTGAATTGGAACATACAATCAAGATCAAAGATTTATATTGATAATAGCTATTTCATTATATTACTTTCATGTTTAAAGAAAATATGTGTTACATAGGGTATTGTGGAAAAACTCCACCACTAAGAATATAGAGATTATGATCCACCCCTAAAGGTTGTAAAGATCATGATTCTCTAAGTGTTATAGAGATTATGTGGAGTTGAATACAATCCTGAGTTCATTAGATATAAAAGATCGTTGAACTGCATAGTTTTCGTAACTTTTCTCCACCCCTATCAGATCAAAAGATCCTTTTATTAAACAAATTCTCAATAATTGTATTAGAATTAACAATTATTAATAAACATAGAAATAATGTCTAGTGTTTATTTAATATAACTCTATGAAGAGTTGTAAATATTATAAAATTTGCATCAATAATAAAAACACTTACACATACAAACATATAAATATAATGTGGTAATTGTGGTTTAAGATAAAGTAAATGAAGCTCAATCTCATAAATTGCAATTTGTTTAAATAGAAAATAAAATAAAATATTATTAATAAAAAAATATTGCAACAATATGAGAAAAACAGGGATAAAAATCCCTACTAAAATTTGAAATCCAAATTGTCTTTAAACTAAACAATTAATTCAAAAAATAGATAAATGAGCTTCATCTTCATCTTGGACGATCTTCATCCTTTTGTCCGGCTTTCCGATCCAACTCATGAAGATAGCATCTGAGTTCAAGTAGCTTGGCCTATAAGAAGAAGAAACAAATAAACAAAGTTAGTCCAGAATCAATAATCCAATTGGATAATAATTCACTAAAACTCTTAAAGTTTATAGAAAGAAATACCTTGTTTCTTTGCAAGAAGTTTAGGACATTGGGGTTTCTAATGACCTTTCTCATTGTAGTAGAAACACTTTCCTTTGAGTGCATCACTAGAAGCAGCAGCCTTTTTGTTTTTCATGGCTTTGGCACGCTTCTTGGTGTTTCTGCACTTCTTCTTAGGTTTGGGTTTAGAAGCAGAGGCAACATTTGCCTCAGGTTTGACCGTCCCATTACCATTGCCAGAATTTTGAGGCTTACTCCCTTTCTTCTTGGGGCCTCCAATCAAATTTTCATATGTCTGAAGGTCATTGACTAACTCATGAAAGTCTATGTCCTTTTTATTCATGACATAATTTGATGTATAGGGCAGAAATGATGGAGTCAGACTATTCAAGATAAGGCTTACTTGAGTAGTGTGATCCATTTCAACACCATGATCCTGGGCTTCTTGGAAATAACTTGCCATGAGGAGAACATGATCACGCACGTTTTGATGGGTGTCCATCCGTGCATTGATGTATTTCTTAGTCGCGTCAAAGCGAGACTGAAGAGATGCCCTACCGAATAGCTCAGTTAACTTCGTCATAACTTCAGCAGCCTTTTCGGTTTTAGAAAACCGAGTTTTAAGGGTGTCAACCATGCTGGAAAGCATGAAGTATAGAGCTTTGTCGTTAGCTTTCTGCCAACGCTCATACTTTTCTTTCACAACTTTGGTTGCATTGTCCCCCGGCACTTCTGGAGACGACTTAGTTAACACAAGCAAGGCACTTTCTCCTATGAGAGCAATATTAATGTTCTCATTCCATTTTGGAAAGTTAGATCCGTTTAGCTTATTTTCGGTCAAGAGTGATAACATGGAATTCATCATGGTTATACAGGATACTACAAAATAATAAATAGAAATCAATAATGGTTTAACACAAAATCCAATTCAGAAATTATAAGCACATAGCATGTAGGAATGATAAGAGAAAATACTAAAAAAAAATACAATCCTAAATAATTTCCAAGGTCTTCAATAAACTGATATCAGTGTCCCGTTTAGGCGAGAGTCAAAGCTACCATTTATTGAATAGAGTTGTCAACTCATCTAAGATGTTAAACATTTTAGCAACCTTTTATTCGATCAAGATTGGAATCCAGCGTTGTCCCGTTTAGGCGAGAGTCAAGGCTATTCTATCTTATGAGCTTCTACCATTGTTTCATATTTTGTAAGTCAAATATAGTCGCCACCATTAGGGTGATCCTTACTATATAAAACACTTACAAAGCTACTTATCTTTCGAGATTAAACGGTGCAAACTTGCTAATGAACGTTCCTCCATTAGGGAGGATTACTCACTAAAACAAACGCTGTGTAAAACCTGTTGGAAAATATTTTACCAGGATCTATTTACTATCATGTATGTTGGATTAACAACCTAATATGAATTCTAAAACAATGAAAATAAACACATATAAAGTTAGAAAACCTTAAAGTGGGTGCAGCGGAATATTATGACTCCTTCCGTTCAGATCTCTAGCCCTTGATTCCTTTCTGTAGCAGAGCATCACCAAGATCTGAACTTGGATCTTCTTTTCTCCTTCTTTGATGCAGAATTTCCATAGTCTTACATACTATGATTGAGGTACCACTTGATGTGTGTGAGCACTACTCATCTCACAAGGATTTTCAAAATTTTCTCTCTTTTTCTCTCTTAATTTCGTGGTCTTATGCATACAAGAGAAGAGAACAAGGGTTGCTTTATATAGGGAAAAGGGAGAGCACAACTTTCCAAATAAACAGTTTCCTCTTTTACTGTGTAATTGATTAACTGCCTTATTTAGTGTGATCCACCACTTTCCTATTTTTGCTAGGCTTTGATTAGCAATTACATGGCAATTAAAATTGAAAATAATAATTGGGAAAATCACAAAGAGGTGGCCGGCCATAGGGTAATATAGGCCTCACTTGGATTTTGCAGTTTCCTCAATTTTATTTCTATTTCTCCAAAAATGCCATTTTTCTAATTCTAACCATTTAAATGCCAAAACTAATTATTTAATAACTAAAATAGACTATTAAATAATACTGTCATTTAAAATAATTATTAATTAGACATACAAAGTCTCTTAATTAATAATTAAACCTAGAAACCCTTTTATTTACGATTTCATCCTTACTTAGTGAGAATTCATAAAGTAGACATAGTCTAACTTTTAGAATTATAATTGATTAATCAAAATCAATTAACTGAGTCTTACAAGCAGTATGGTCTCAACTAGTATGGGGACCATGGGTCTATATAATCGAGCTTCCAATAAGTCGAACCGAATTTACCAAGTAAATTCCCTAACTTATTAATTCCTCATTGAATCCACACTTAGAACTTGGAATTGCACTCCCAGTCATATAGAACGCTCTATATGTTCCATGATATAGACACGTCATTAGTTATCCATTGTTATAACCCTAATGTGATCAATGATCCTCTATATAGATGATCTACATTGAAAAGGCACTACTATTACCGCTACACATTCAATGTATTTTATCCTTAAAACACTTAACCCTGTATAAATGATATTTCGGCTAAGTGAAATGAGATCTCCACCATTTATCTTCGTTTGGTTAAGCTCGAAGGAAATCATCCTTTACTTTCTATTTGCCAAATAGAAGCTATAGATTTCCTATTTATGTTAGCGCTCCCACTCAATTGCATTACCGTGTTCCAAAAATGTATGTATCACCCTGACCCAAAAGTAGGCTTAACTAACAAATCAAAGAACACGAATAACACTCTTGAGATTGAACATAACCATATCAGGATTAAGATCATTTGATCTAGGATTAACAGGTGATATTGAATTGAATAGATATTACGGTAAGTTTTAATATATCTAATCAAAGTTCAATATCGGTCCCTTCCGATGTATACTCCATACATCCGATATTGGTAAACTTTGCCAATGTCCTGGAAATGACATAACACTTTTCCAAGGTGTAAGAATACCTATCGCTGATTATACCATGTCAGTCTAAATCCAGTGTTCTGACAAATCAGGGAATAAACTTTTGAACATATAATTAAGATTATATTCCACTGTGCTGACAACACTATAATCTTTAACAAACTCGTATGTTCTGGACTTAAAAAGAATTCATACATTATATACATATAATCATGAAATAAATCATGTGAACCATGCAACATAAAATGTTATTTCTGATCTTTATTAATAAGTAAATCTGATTATATGAAATAAGTTTTATTTAGGGCATAAAACCCAACAAACTCCCACTTGCACTAATATAAAACAAAAAGTGCATTTCAAATAATCATTAACACCTTGATATACCAATCAAGTGTAATAGTAGTAAACTCCACGTAATAGGATCTGACAGGTTGAATTAAACACAACCTCTTCTCCACCATTACTCTTCCTTAATCACAAAATCCTTGATAATGTGAAATTCCTCTCTATATGTCTACTCTCTTGGGATACTGGATTCTATACTTTGGGGCAACTACTTCTTGGTTATTCAGGAAGTAACCCTAGTTGTTAAGGCAAGTTGGAACAGTGCCACAAATGTGTAGAACTTTCCTTAGACTGAATAAGTATCTTTCCTGCAACTTTTAACATTCAGTCTCTCTCTGGTAGTCCAAGAGATTTCAGATAGGTTTTTACACTTCTCCAAAATCACTACTCCACCCCCAGAGTAATCACCATCTTATCAACAGACTTTCTAGCACAAAGGCAAGTCTCGAAATCTGATGTGGTGTAGTCTAAGAGTTTCAAAACCACCCTTATTGACTAACATATAGTTCCTCTTCTTAATCTTAAAAATTTACTTGATTGTCTTCCAATGTTCCTCTCCTGGATTAATCTGATACCTACTCATTACTCCCACTCAACAGCAGGTGTCTGGTCTAAGGCATACTAAAGCATATCTGAGACCTCTCACTGTTGACTCAAGAGATTCTTTCATGGCTTTATCTTTTCTGTAATAGTTGAAACTTTTCCTTAGATAAATAAAATCTATATCTAAGAAGTTGTGAAGCTTCTATAGATTTCCATTGGAAAGAAAATGCATCAGCATTTCTTGCTTGCATTAGAGTAAGTAATTATAGGGTATACCACAAGCCATAGGTTTAGATAAACTCAAACCTACAATACTAGGAACAGGAAGTTTTGTTAAGTCCATTGAATAGACTTATGAACGAAAATTTCCTTTCATGTCCTTGTAACAGAAAACATTAGGTTACTCCATGTGAATGGATCAAACCATAGTCCTCTTGGCTTTCTTCTTAGTTTCTTATCTTGACAATCCATTACTTGTTTAAACTCACAATGGATTTTAATCACTAGTGTCTTCCAAGTTATAAGAAGGTGAGTTCCTAGAAACTCTCCCACTACAACAAGGTACCGTGAACTATGTCAAAGAAAACTAAATGGTATAGACCTCTTCAGTTGTGTTAAGACAACAGAGGCAGTGGGATCATCTTGTAAAATAAGATGATAGAACACTTTTGGAATCAAGAAAAAAAATATCTCCTTTATTTGCTACTTTATTTTCAGACTTAGTCATTTTCTTAGAAAAGTAGTATTTGTTTAAACAAACACTTTCTTATCTAATGACTACGGGATGCTCCACCCCTAATCACTTAGAATAGCTAACAAACATGCAAACCAAGGTTAGTAGTTCTAGCTTTTCTTAAGATTTCGGTTAGGTCATCCATGAATCTAGTAATGATTTACATAAAGTATACAACCATTGCATCATTCTGAAATTATATTACCATAGAAAATTTAGGCAACGACTAGTAACTAATCATCAATATGCAACTCGAATTTCTGGGGAGGTGAGTTTGGATATAATTCAAAATCAAATTAATGATATTTGAACTGCATATCTACTAACTTTTTCTCCACCCCTATCAGTTCACAAGATCTTTAACCACTTACCATTGCTAGAAATTCATGAAATTTTTCAAACATTTCAAATTTCTTTTGCGTAAGGTAAAATCTAGAGTGATCGTTTTAAGAATACAACGAAAACTCATATCCACCCCTGAATGTACATCCATCTGCGAATGAGATGAAATTACTTTCAGTGGATATAGGCATATTAACTCTTTGCAGAGAATGATCTTGTCAAAACCACTATGAACAAGATACAAATGCCATAGGTTTATAAAATATGTGGTTGTATCTTTTGATGACTTAAGTTTAGTTACATCAAAGAGTTCTTAGAATAGTGCAAGTGGATTCTGGTCACAGAATACTAAACTCATACAGTTTAAATCCATTGAAAGAAAATGGTCATGAAACACTTGTGAAAGTGTAACTGTATAATTAGTAATTCTTTCTTGGACCACTACTACTAATCTAACTCTATGATTTGCCAATACAAGTAGGAGATATCTAAGATTAAGGATTTATATCATTTTGGGATAGAATTTTGGGAATATAATCATATGCGTCATCTAATTTCTTAAGAGAAAATAAGACTTTCTATGATTTATAGACCATTCATCCAATGATATGTCTTTAAGCTGATTCGAAATGAATAAGCTAAGAGGAATTAGGATAATTTCGTTTTAAATAAGAATCCAACGATGCTCCGATTAGCGAGAGTCAAAGTAATCTTATTTATACAATCTTCTTGTTTCATATTGTAAAACACTAGTCTAAGGTGTCATCAATTGATGAACAACTAGATGTTGCATATACAATATTTATCTTTCGAGATCTAACACTATTATGTTAGTCTAATGGTGAAAATCCATTAGGGATTTATCTCATTAGAAAAACAAATCAAGTTAGACCAACAATGAAGATTCAAAATTAAACTACAATTTAATAATAGAAAATAACATGGTTCAATACAAATTCATACACAATTCATAAATTATGAAGTACATAGCAAGTAGGAATGACAAGTGAAAATACTAAAACATACAATCCTAAATAATTTCAAAGGTTTTCAACAAACTGATATCAGTGTCCCGTTTAGGCGAGAGTCAAAGCTACCATTCATTGAATAGAGTTGTCAGCTCATCTAAAATGTCAAACATTCTAGCAACCTTTTATTCGATCAAGATGTGAATCCGCGTTGTCCCGTTTAGGCGAGAGTCAACGCTATTCTATCTTATGAGCTTCCACCATTGTTTCATATTCTTGCAAGTCTTATACAGTCGCCACCATTAGGGTGATCATAAACTATATAAAAAACTTACAAGATTACTTATGTTTCGAGATTAAACGGTGCTAACTTGCTAATGAACGTTCCTCCATTAGGGAGGATTACTCACTAAAACAATAGCTGTGTAAAACCAACAATGGAGATCGAATATCCTTATAATAATAAAGCTCATTATTTAATGAAGGTTGTATTTTCTTCTAATATTTATTTTAATCAATTTATTTTAAATATATATTTATTTAATTAAAATTTCCAATTTAGAATAAAATATTCTAAATATAAATTTTAATGTAATATTTATAAATTATACTTCGATGGATATGAAAATAATATGAATTATTTCTATCTTAGTAATAATTTCCATAAATATTTAGAAAATTATTCAATTTAAGTTGTTTCAAAATTAATTTACAACTCAAATTTAATTTTCTATAAATATATATTGCATATCGAAAAATGAAGTGTATAAGAATACTACTTTCGAACATGCTTTAAAATAAAATAAAAACAAATCCTGGAAAATTACTCTAATTTTATGTTGGCCCAAAATTAATAAAAATTAATTTTCAACAAAAAATTATAATTCTCCTATTTAATTAAATATCTAAGAAAAAATTCAAATATTTGAGTATCATGATTAAAAATCAACTTAAATATGAATTTTCTATTTAAGTAAATACACTAAAAAAATACTTCAAGCAAAACAGATAATATCTATCTAGACTTTCATTGACCAATTAATCCAATTTCTAATTATAATATATTTTAGTTCATTTATTTTAATTATTCATTAAATGAAAAAATCAATGATTTAAGTTGGTCCAAAATTAAATAAATAATTTTCAACTTTAATCTATTTTCAAATAAAATTCGAAATTTCTGCATTAAAGAAATGCAATTTCGAAATTTTGGGAAATGATTAATAAAATAAAATAAAATATATTCTGAAAATTATTCAGCTTTAAGTATTCTGAAATAAGATTCCAAACTTAAGATAGTTTTCAACTTTAATTAAATAACATGAAAACAATCAATATTTAAGTATCATGATGAAAATCAACTTAGATATTGAATTTTCAATTTAATTAAATGTATTAAATTCAAGAAATAAATAATTAAGTAAAGAGAAAACTTAATTATTAATTCTAGTTTAATACTAGGTAAATATACTAAAATTAGATTGTACCAAAATTAATCATGAGACTACTAATTTCACAATCAATGATATTTTTCTATTTAATATTAGAAATAATAATTAGTACTAGAAATACCTATCTAGAATATATATCATTAACTAAGTATTTTTCTAAAATTAACTTTAAAATATTACAATGAAAAATAAATTTCATATATTTTAAAAGTTAATTATGTTGCTAATTCAATTTTAATTAGGTTAGACTAATATATTTAACCTAATACAATTATTTAAATAAGGCAAATGGGCCTTCACAATAGGGGTAGTTCATGTGAGGGGGAGCTGGGTTCAGTTTGTCGTACCCACTTCTATGGCCCCCAACTCTCACACACAAGGCCCAAAAGAGAGGAATTTAACCTTTAAATAAATAATTGTTATTAATTGAATAAGCCCAAATCTAATTGGACCTAAATAAATTTACTTATGTCAAAATTTATTTTAGCAACCTAGTCCATTTACTTAGTAAAAACTTAAATGGGCTTCCTATATGCATCTAAGCCCAAAAGCAAACATATAGGCTCACACAGGTCAAATGGTTTGGATGGGCCCTATCATGTTACTAGGTTTACACAGATGAAAGAAGTACAAAATTTACCTCTTACAAATTATTTATAAGATCTATCGTCAATTGGACTATGATTAAAATCAGATCATTGGATCATGATCTGTCAACAAGTTAATCATAGCAATTTAGATCAGATAAATAATAGGTTTGTAAAATAAAGTTTTGAATAAACAATATAAATAAACAAACATTGTCCATGTAACAGATGTGAAATAAGATATTAATATAATTAAATTATTATTCTTAAACTAACCAAATAAAGGAAACTAATTTTAAAATATCTAGGTTTATTTGAATCAAATTAAATTAAATATCTAATAAGATCAATGATTTGAAAGGAAAGAATCTTCAATATCACTTTCAGATCTTATAATTTAATAAAATAAACCAATTTTAAAATAGATTTGGTTAGATAATTATTATTTTAGGAATAAAATAATAAATAAATAATAATTACCATAATTATATGTCAAAATATCTCAAATTAAGCAACATTCAAATCTCTACAAAATATCTATGTTATTTAAATATTTAAGATATAATTTATAAATTTCTAATAAGGAAAAAAATGATATATATATAGAAAAAATATCATTTTAAACTTATAATTTATAAATAATTAAATATTTAACAAAATAACAAAATTTTGAATTTGAAAATATTATGGTAAGTATATCTATAAAAATATCTATGTTAATTTCAAATTTATTAATTATTTAATTTGTCATATAAGATAATTTTAATATAATATTTTAAATAAAAAGACAAAGTTATCTTTTAATTCAAAATATCTTAAATATCAAAATATGTAATCTTATAATTAAATAATAAATAAATATTAAAGAAGTTAACAAATTTTTAAATCTGACCATAATAGGAAATAGTTAAAATTGGAAACATTCCAAAATAGAAATATTTAAAATTGGAAAAATTCCAAATTGAAAATATTTAAAATTGGAAACAATTCAATTTAGAAATATTTAAAAAAGGAAAAATGAATTTTCGGAAACAATCCCATGAAAAAAATAGATTTTTGGGAAAAAATCCCAAAAATCGCAACTTTGGGGAAAATCAGCCCAGGAGGCTGCACGTGCAGCCCAGGAAGGTTGCACGCAGCCTCCTACGCGCGCGGACACAAGGCACCCAACCGAGGTTTCTCAGCGTCAGCAGGGTGCATGAGCGGCATTACTCGGCATCTGTAGGATTTTCTTGGGCGGACTCAACGTGCGTGCGGACAAGGGATTTCCCTTGTCACGCGAACGGATCCTGAGTGCACGAGCACCCATTCGACCCCATAAAATCCCAATTTTCCAAAATTCATAACTTTTACAATTTTTATCGCAATCAAGTTCCGTAAACAACAAAATTGCTTAATTTTTCACAAGAAATCCCAATAAAATATTTTCAAAAATTGAAAAAATATTTTTCATGAAAAAAATTTCGTACAACATTAATATTCATCACATAAGCACATAAACCAACATGAAACCATCCAAATCAACACAAAAACATATCAATCATCGTTTTAATTCATATTACATGAAAGTAAATCATTACCATGGCTCTGGTGCCAGTTGTTGGAGATTATTTTATCAGGATCTATTTACTATCATGTATGTTGGATTAACAACCTAATATGAATTCTAAAACAATGAAAATAATCACATATAAAGTTAAAAAAACCTTACAGTGGGTGCAGCGGAATATTATGACTCCTTCCGTTCAGATCTCTAGCCCTTGATTCCTTTCTGTAGCAGAGCATCACCAAGATCTGAACCTCGATCTTCTTTTCTCTTTCTTTGATGCAGAATTTCCATAGTCTTACATACTATGATTGAGGTACCACTTGATGTGTGTGAGCACTACTCATCTCACAAGGATTTTCAAAATTTTCTCTCTTTTTCTCTCTTAATTTCGTGGTCTTATGCATACAAGAGAAGAGAACAAGGGTTGCTTTATATAGGGAAAAGGGAGAGCACAACTTTCCAAATAAACAGTTTCCTCTTTTACTGTGTAATTGATTAACTGCCTTATTTAGTGTGATCCACCACTTTCCTATTTTTGCTAGGCTTTGATTAGCAATTACATGGCAATTAAAATTGAAAATAATAATTGGGAAAATCACAAAGAGGTGGCCGGCCATAGGGTAATATAGGCATCACTTGGATTTTGCAGTTTCCTCAATTTTATTTCTATTTCTCCAAAAATGACATTTTTCCAATTCTAACCATTTAAATGCCAAAACTAATTATTTAATAACTAAAATAGACTATTAAATAATATTGTCATTTAAAATAATTATTAATTAGATATACAAAGTCTCTTAATTAATAATTAAACCTAGAAACCCTTTTATTTACGATTTCATCCTTACTTAGTGAGAATTCATAAAGTAGACATAGTCTAACTTTTAGAATTATAATTGATTAATCAAAATCAATTAACTGAGTCTTACAAGTAGTATGGTCTCAACTAGTATGGGGACCATGGGTCTATATAACCGAGCTTCCAATAAGTCGAACCGAATTTACCAAGTAAATTTCCTAACTTATTAAATCCTCATTGAATCCACACTTAGAACTTGGAATTGCACTCTCAGTCATATAGAACGCTCTATATGTTCCATGATATAGACACGTCATTAGTTATCCATTGTTATAAACCTAATGTGATCAATGATCCTCTATATAGATGATCTACATTGAAAAGGCACTACTGTTACCGCTACACCTTCAATGTATTTATCCTTAAAACACTTAACCCTGTATAAATGATATTTCAGCTAAGTGAAATGAGATCTCCACCATTTATCTTCGTTTGGTTAAGCTCGAAGGAAATCATCCTTTACTTTCTATTTGCCAAATAGAAGCTATAGATTCCATATTTATGTTAGCGCTCCCACTCAATTGCATTACCGTGTTCCCAAAATGTACGTATCACCCTGACCCAAAAGTAGGCTTAACTAACAAATCAAAGAACACGAATAACACTCTTGAGATTGAAGCTATCCATATCAGGATTAAGATCATTTGATCTAGGATCAACAGGTGATATTGAATTGAATAGATATTACGGTAAGTTTTAATATATCTAATCAAAGTTCAATATCGGTCCCTTCCGATATATACTCCATACATCCGATACTGGTAAACTTTGCCAATGTCTTGGAAAGGATTTAACATTTTTCCAAGGTGTAAGAATACCTATCGCTGATTATACCATGTCAGTCTAAATCTAGTGTTCTGACAAATCAGGAAATAAACTTTTGAACATATAATTAAGATTATATTCCACTGTGCTGACAACACTATAATCTTTAACAAACTCATATGTTCTGGACTTAAAAAGAATTCATACATTATGTACATATAATCATGAAATAAATCATGTGAACCATGCAACATAAAATGTTATTTCTGATCTTTATTAATAACTAAATCTGATTATATGAAATAAGTTTTATTTAGGGCATAAAACCCAACAAAACCAACAATGGAGATCAAATATCTTAATAATAATAAAGCTCATTCTTTAAAATGTATTTTCTTTATTATTTTTAATAAAATATATTCATTAAATTTCGAATTTATAATTAAAATTATAAATTAGAATTTAATTTAATATTTATAAAATTATACTTAGATGGTGATTGAAATAAATTGAATTATTTCTGTTGCCCCTGATTTTGCTTAATATACGTGGACCAACCGAACAGGGACACGTGGATCAAAAATCTTAATACTTGAATTAATCGCTAAGTCTTTATGTAATAAGGCAGCAAAAATACTATAAATACCCCCTCAAAGCTTATTAAATGGGGTTGAAAAATCTTGGGTTGCATAAGTGCAAGAAGAGTAAATACTCACCAAGAACATTCTCTGTATTTAATACATTCATAAATACATAGACTCGTAGACTAAGGCTCATTAACGCCCCAACCACGTAAAAATCCATCTCTTAATTTCTTACAGTTCCCTTATCTTATAATATTTTATTGGTTGCCGAAAACCTCGGTCAACATTTTGATGCTTTCATTTAGAGCTGTAGAAAGATTCTGCAAATACACTTTACATTACAAAAATGGTGGAGACTAGAAGCACTCGTCAACCTCGCCCTCTAGAGGATGCTCAAGATCCAAATGTGGAAGACGTAGCCTCAAGAGCAGCTGAGGGCTCTGAGGAAGAAGAAGGAATTCCTGATTATGACTATGAGGGAAACCTCGATGAGTATGCCTACGATGAAGGTAGCTACTCAGAACTGGTGCTTCTAAGGCAAAGAGCTATCGATCACGAAGCTGAGATCGAAGCCCAAAAAGCACAAAACCAAAAATGCAAGAGGTAATGCTAGCCATGCAGAAAGCCATGGAGGCGGCTGGCATCCACGTGCATCCCAAGGCAATGACTGCTGGACTTGGCTAGGAACCAGAGGAATCCTCGCCTAGCACCCAACAGGAAAAGTCTAGGGAACCTAGCCCCATAAGGTATCCCGCTGAAGGGAACCAAAAGAAAAACCCTACCTCTACCCCTGGGAGAAAGAAAAAGGCGCAGGATCCGCGAAAGGTCCGCTCAGATTTCCCGAAAGGGAAAAGTCCGCAGAGGGGCAAGCTCCAAAAAGGGAGTCTTGGCCCTCAGGATCGAGAGGACCGAAAAAGTGTTTCCGTGCACCAGGAGCCAGGAGGTAGAGGAAGAAGAGGATAGAGATGTCCTCCCGTTGATTTGAGAAATTAAATCAATGGGAATCAAGGTGACCTCCGGGATCACCTTGACCAAAAGAAATACGGGCCCGCGGTCTCCACGGGAACGTTAAATGAAGGAATCATGGCGGAACTCGCCATACTCCGAAAAGATATCGCCCGAGTCTCCCGGAGACAAAAAGGGGACGACTCCGACTCAGACTGTGAGGACCGGGAGCCATGTGCTAAGCACATCGTGGAAACAAAGCTCCCCAAGAACTTTAAGATGCCCGAAATTGTAGCTTATACCGGGAACTCCGATCCAAGCGACCACTTGTCGCGGTTTAACCGTGTCATGACGGTCATGTGAGTCAGCAATGACGCAAAATGCCTGTGCTTCCCGCTTACTCTAAGTGGGTCTGCGGAAGAATGATTCAAAAAGTTGGAACCAGGATCCGTGGGCTTTTGGAACAAGCTACAGACCAACTTCCGGAGACAGTTTGTCGCCGCAAGAAAGGTCAACCTGGAGGTCAGTGCCTTGACAACATCAAGCAACTGCCCACAGAGACCTTGAAAACCTACATAAAGAGGTTCCGAGAGGAAGCCTCGAAGACTAAGAAAGTTGATGACGGACAACAACTTGCCCTTCTCCAGGCAGGCATCTGTACAGGGACTCCCTTCTGGAACGAACTACAACAGGAAGGCGCCGCAAGCCTTCAGGACTTCCAGAAGAGAGTCCAAAAGTATATCAACCTTGAAGAGGCCCAAATAGTGGCCTATAGAGGATATTATCCCACCGGGATAGCAGGGTACATGCCTGGAGCACCGCCCTCGGGTACTGTCCCGACCGCGGCTCCACCCATGAGGGGCATACAGTTCTCTGCTACTCCCGGATATAGTCTGGGCCAGGCCTTGGCACCCGCATCATCCCATTTTGGAAATCCCTCAGGGATAAATGGACAAACTCCCCCACACTCTGCTCCAACTGCTAGCCTGGCAGGCCCTTCCCAGGGTTCAAGGAGTAAACGATCCTCCAAAGGCAGCACCAGGACGGAGGAGAAACGCCAAAAGAGGGGGAACACTCCACAATACACCCAGTACACAGAGCTTACAGACTCCCAAGAGCGTGTGTACTTTACTACTAGGCAAAATACACACTACCGGAGACCACCACCCTTGTACAAGGATAGCTCCCGGAGGGATCCCAACAAAAGATGCGAATACCACAATGACATTGTGCACATCACCAATGAATGCAAAAATCTCAAGGATGAGATTGAAAACCTGATCCAATTGGGGCACCTCTACGAGTGGATCAAGAATAGGCTGCCTCACCTTAATCCGGGTCAGGTGACAGGGGGTGCAGCAGGAGTATTGGCTCCAGTTGCTCCGACCTGAGATGCCCAACACACCCCCGGTCTGCCACCCAGACCCAATGGGAGAGTGGCCATGATCTCAAGAGGACCCCATATTGGAGGAACCACCCGCAAAGAACTAAAGCGGTACGCGGGGGCCGTAAAACACAATGAGGTTTGGGAGGTTACTCAACTCCCAGCTCAAAGGCCCCGGCTGATGGATCAACCCATCACGTTCATGGAAGAAGACGCCAAGATGATGCGCTTCCCTCACCATGATCCGTTGGTCATTGAGACCCCCATCGCCAATAAAGTGGTGGCCAGAGTCTTGATTGACAATGGAAGTTCCGTGAACCTGCTCGTCAAGGAGGCCTTCACTGCAATAGGCTTGACAGACCGAGACCTCTCACCCAGCGGTTCCCAACTCACAGGGTTTAACAGAACGACGCTTATCCCAATGGGAAAAGTGAGGCTTCCCGTCACTTTGTGCGCGGACACCTCCTAAAGCACGTTCAAATACTGTACTTTTGTGGTGGTGGACTGCCCGACCGTTTATAACGCGACCCTCGGCCTACCGGCCCTGTAGATTTTGGCACAGTTACATCCATTCGGCACTTCTGCTTAAAGTTCCCTACCCAGAAAGCTGGAATAGGGACGGTGAGAGGAAATCAGGGGGAGGCAAGGCAATGTTACAATGTTGCAACCCACCTGCCCGTACTGATGGTCCAGAAAACCATCGAGCCAGAATTGGCTAAAGAAGATGAGTTGGATCCCGGAGTGGGGTCCGAAAAAATTGTGGAACTGATGGAGGATGTCAAGGAAATATCAGTGTGCGACCTCAACTCCACCAAAGTACTCCAGCTGGGAAAAAGCCTAGATCCGGAGGAAAAAGAAAAAATAATAAAAACATTGAAGGGCGCCATCGACATTTTTGCATGGCGCCAAGAGGACATGACCGGCATAAGTCCCCATGTCATCACCCACGTCCTCAACGTCAACCCGGACATGCCACCAGTCCAACAAAAGCGACGCCCCCTCGATTCAGTAAAGGCCGAGGCCCTAGAGAAAGAGGTGGACAAGCTTCTGACAAACAACATGATCCGCGACGTATACTATCCGGAATGGTTAGTCAATCCGGTCCTGGTGCCCAAGCCGAATGGGACTTGACGAGTTTGTATAGATTTCACCGATCTAAACAAAGCTTGTCCGAAGGACTGCTTCCTGCTGCCCAGGATCCACCAGATGGTAGATGTCACTTCCAAATTCAAATTACTATCCTTCATGGACGCCTACGCCGGGTATAACCAAATAAAGATGCACACGGCGGACCAACACCGGAGCGACCTACCAAAGAATGGTCAACTGGATGTTCAAAGGCCTCCTGGGGCGAAACATGGAGGTATACGTGGACGATATGCTCATCAAGTCTAAAGCATGCAATAGCCATGCGGACGACTTAGAAGAATGTTTTGAGGTAGTCCGGAGATACGGCATGAAGCTCAACCCAAAGAAATACACCTTTGGGGTCAAATCAGGAAAGTTCCTGGGCTTCATCGTCAGCCAGAGGGGGATTGAGGCAAACCCAGAAAATATCCAAGCTCTCCTAAGCATGTCGTCCCCCAAGAAGCATAAAGACGTGCAGAGCCTAACCGGGAAGGTTGCTGCCCTGAGTCGTTTCATCTCCCGGTCTACAGACAAGTGCATCCCCTGCGAAGAGGCATTCAAAAAGTTGAAAGAGCATATGGCCAAGCCTCCTATCCTATCAAAACCCGTTCTCGGAGAGGACCTATTCTTATATTTGGCCGTCTGCGTGCATGCGGTCAGCGCTGCCCTAGTCCGGGAAGAAGAGAAAACTCAACATCCCGTGTACTATGTTAGCAAGCGCATGATAGGAGCGGAGACGCGGTACCCCATCATCGAAAAACTGGTTTTTCTGCCTCCTGATGGCCTCAAGAAAATTAAGGCCGTATTTTCAAGCGCACCCGATCAAGGTATTGACCAACCACCCACTCCGGCAAGTCCTCCAAAAACCAGAAGCGTCCGGAAGGCTCCTCAAATGGGCAATGGAGTTAAGTCAGTTTGACTTACACTATGTTCCCTGCATCTCCATAAAAGGCCAAGCCTTGGCAGACTTCATCACCGAATGCAATGAAGCCGAGGCAACCGCGAATGCGCCAACACCATTGATCCCCACATGGAGAGTGTTTGTGGACGGAGCCTCTAATGAAAATGGATCCGGAGCGGGGGTGGCAATGATATCCCCGACCGGACTTCGACTCCAGGCAGCCCTACGGTTCGACTTCTTAGCTTCAAAAAACGAGGCCGAATATGAACCCTTGATAGCAGGGCTGAGACTAGCGAAGGCCGTAGGGGCAAAAAGAGTAGAAGTCTACAGCGACTCCCAGCTGGTCATAAATCAAATATCAGGAGAGTACCAAACACGTGGCGAGCGAATGGCCGCGTATGTAACAATAGTCCAGGAGCTGCTCCACGAGTTCACGGACTACAAAGTAGAAAGAATCCCCCGGGAAAAGCACACTCACGCGGACTGTCTGGCTAAGTTGGATTCAGATAGTGAAATCGAAGGGCTGGGGGTAGTATCAGTGGAACGCTTGGCAGAGCCAAGCATCAAAGTAAAAGAGGCCATAATAACGGTTGGGCAAGAACCCAGCTGGATGGTCCCCATCATAGAATACATAACGAAAGGTGAGTTGCCCCAAGAAAGGGCACTGTCTCAAAAGATTCAGTATCAGGCTCATCGTTATGTAATGATGGATCAAATTCTCTACTGAAGAGGACTCAGCATGCCTTATTTAAGGTGTGTATCGGACCATGAAGCTAGAAAAATCATGTTGGGTTTTATGCCCTATATAAAACTCATTTTAATATAATCAGATTTACTTATTAATATAGATCAGAAATAACATTTAATGTTGCATGGTTCACATGATTTATTTCATGATTATATGTACATAATGTATAAATTCATCTGAAACCCTTTTCACATACTTGATCCTGTTTATTGTGTCGTCAACACATTGGAAAGTAAACATGACTATGTGAATAAAGTTTCCTAGATTTATCAGACATAGGGTTTTACTGATATGATAATCTACAACAGAGTTTACTTGTATTTGGAGAAGTGCTATGTTCTTTCCAGAGCATTGGTTAAAGTAAAGCTCAGGTTGGATGCATGGAGTATGCATCGGAAGGGACCGATATTGAACTTTGACTTAGATTTATTAAATTTACCGTAATATCTATTCAAGTCAATATCGCCTAGTTGATCCTAGATCAAATGATCTCAATCCTGATATGATTAGGCTCAATCTCGAAAGGCTATTCGTGTTCTTTGATTTGTTAGTTAAGCCTACTTTTAGGTCAGGGTGATACGTACATTTTGGGAACACGGTAGTGCAATTGAGTGGGAGCGCTAGCATAAACATGGAATCTATAGCTTCTATCTGGCGAATAGTAAGCAAAGGATGATCTCCTTCGAGCTTGACCAAACGAACATAAATGGTGGAGTACTCATTTCACATAAGCTGAAATATCATTTATACGGGGTCAAGTGTTTTAAGGATAAAATACATTGTAGGGTGTAACGGTAATCTAATCCCTTTACAGTGTAGATCATTCATATAGAGGATCATTGATCACATTAGGATTATAACAATGGAAAACTAATGATGTGTCTATATGGTGGAACATATAGAGCATTCTATATACTGAGAGTGCAATTCTAAGTTCTATGCGTGGATTTAACGAAGAATTAATAAGTTAGTGAATTTTAGTGCTAAATTCTTGATCTACTTATTGGAAGCTCGGTTATATAGACCCATGGTCCCCACACTAGTTGAGATAATATTGCTTGTAAGACTCATATAATTGGTTTTGATTAATCAATTATAATTCTCAATTTAGACTATGTCTATTTGTGAATTTTTCACTAAGTAAGGGCGAAATTTAAAAGAAAGAGTTTTAGGGGCATATTTGTTAATTATGATACTTTGTATGGTTCAATTAATAAATATGATAAATGACAATATTATTTAATAATTATTTATAGTTATTAAATAGTTAGAATTGGCATTTAAATGGTTGAATTAGAAAATTGGCTTTTTTGAGAAAATCAGATGTAGAAAAGGTAAAACTGCAAAATTGCAAAAAGTGAGGCCCAAATCCACTAGTATAGGGCCGGCCACTTTTGTAGGAAATTTAAACTGATATTTTCATTATTTTAATGCCAAATAATTCAAACCTAACCCTAGTGGAATGCTATAAATAGATAGTGAAGGCTTCAGGAAATTTACACACTTAAATTTTCTACTTTTTCATTCAGAAAAAACTGAGCCTTCTCTCTCCCTATCTTTGGCCGAACCCACTCTCTCTCTCTTCCTCATTGAGATTTCAAAATTCTTAGTGTAAGAGTAGTGCCCACACACAGCAAGTGATACCTCAATCATAGTGAGGAAGATCGTGAAGAAAGACTATCAGCAAGAAGGAGTTTCAGCATCAAAGATTCAGAGAAAGAGATCCAGGTTCAAATATTGATAATGCTCTGCTATAGAAAGGAATCAAGGGCTAGATATCTGAACGGAAGGAGTCATTTAATTCCGCTGCACCCAATGTAAGGTTTCCTAAACTTTATATGTGTTTAATTTATCGTTTTAGAAAGTTCATATTTAGGGTGTTAAACAACATACTTGTGAGTAGATCTAAGATCCTGGTAAAATAATTTCCAACAACTGGTATCAGAGCCATGATAATTGATTTACTTGCAAGAAATTTGGACTTTAAAACGATTGTTTGTTTGTTTTTTGGATGGTATCATGTTGTATTGAGTGTTATTTGATGATTGATTCATGTTTGTGAATTTTTATTAAAAATAATTAAATATCTGCTTCTAGAATTATTTTTATTGGATATTATGGAAAAAATTAAGCAAGTTACTTTTTTACAGAACTCAATTTCGATTTAATTTGAATTAGTTATGATTTTTTGAAGATTCGAAAAAATCGGATTTGTGCTGAAATTTTTCCTACGATCGCGAAAACTGTCCGTACAGCTCGCAATTTTTTTTTGTTTTTCTTCGATTTTTCTTGCTTTTTCATGGAATTAACTTCCGATTTTTGTGTAGTTCTATATTTATACTATTACTATTCCTAATTCAATTCTAATTATCATTATGAATTAATTTAATATTTTTTAAATTTAATTCAAAATATTAGTGTAATTTGAATTTAAAAATAGTTAGTATCTATCTTATTTGCTTAATAATCTATCTTATTTTTAAATTTGATTATATCTTATCTTATTTTTAAATTTAAGGTCAGATTTGAAATATTTTAAATTTTTTTTAAATAATTTGACCTTATTTAAATTTAAAATAAGATAACTATAATCATGTAATTTTAAATAGATGTAAGATATTTTGCTAACTATTAAATTTTGTTATTTTATTTATTTAAATTACATTTAAAATCTGAAAAAGATATTCATTTATGTTTTTTTTTATTTAATTTTTATTTATAAAATAACATTTAAATTTTAAAAGTAGTTAGCAAATTTTGAAATGATATTTAGGTTGATTGAAACCTAATTTTTCAAAATTGTAGGTTTAATTTTAAATTTAATTTTTTTTTAAAATTTCGAATTATTCAAATTTTTTTAAAAAAATTTCGAAAAATTATTTTTTATTTAATTAATTATTTCGAAATTAATAATTTAATTTAAAATTAAATAAATCCTACATCCAACTATCCAGCTAACCTTGTTGCAGGAGTATGTGTTTTAGCTTGTGTGTAAGTTTTCAAAACCTATTATTACTTGACTGCAAATAGCCATGGTTACCTTTTGCCAGATCTATTGATCTGATGGCTCCCTTTGTCAAGATAATAATTTGTAACAGGTATATTTACAATCTTCTTTCATCTGTGTATGACCTAGCAACATGATAGGACCCATCCAAAGTGTGCCTGTGTGAGCCTATGTGTTTAATTTCATTATAGATGCATATAGGTTGTTGTTGCTAAATAAAATATCATAGTTCTTGATAGATTTTATTTAGGCCCATTTAGTTTTTGGGCCTATTCAATTAATAACAGTTGTTCATTTTAAGGTTAAATTCCTCTCTTTTGGGCCTTGTGTGAGAGTTGGGAGCCATAGAAGTGGGTACGACATACTGAACCCAGCACCCCCTCACATGAACCACCCCAATTGTGAAGGCCAATTTGCCTGATTTGAATAACTGTACTAGATTAATTAAACTAGTTTAACCTAATAAAATTGATTAGCAACATAATTAATTTCATTTATTTTGAAATTAATTTAAGAAAATTATAGTTTAAAGAATTCTTTATTCTAAGCTAAACTATATGTATTTTCTTATATTTAATTAAATATAGAATTATAACCATCTAGATTCTTTCTGGAGCTTAGTTTAAATTTTTCATTAAATATTCCTATTTAAGTTGATATTTAGTTATCTACAACTAACCAACTTAAATCTGAATATCTTTTGAATTTCAAATTTCAAAATTAAGTTGAGGAATTTTAGGCATTGGTTATTAAGATTCTTTAGATATTTTCTTAAGTTAATATCTTTTCGAATATTAACTTAAAATAGAATATTTTAGATATTTTTTTTAAGTTAATATCTTTTCGAATATTAACTTAAAATGGAATATTTTTAAATTAAGTGGTTACAACTTAATTTTTTATATTTAATTAAATTTAAATTTGAAAATATTTAAGTTCTAGATTTTTTTTTCTAATACAACTTAAATTAGATATTTTTTCACATTTTGTGGAAAAGATAGTTAGTCAAATAAGATATTTTCTAGATAGTTATTTCTAGACTACTTATTATTTCTAATATGAAATAGGAAAATATTATACATTGTGAAATTAATTATTTAAATAATTAATTTTGGTACAATTTATTTTAAGTATATTTTTTCTAGTATTAAACTAGAGATTAATAATTAAGCCTTCTCTACACTTAATTATTTATTTCTTGAATTTAATACATTTAATTAATTTGAAAATTAAATATCTAAGTTGATTTTCATCATGATACTTAAATATTTCTTTTTCATGACACTTAATTAAATAGAAAATTATTTTTAGTTGAAATTTATTTTTTTTTCAACTAAATTTAAATAATTTTCAAAATATATTTTTTCTTTATTTTATTAATCAAATTTCAAAATTGTATTTCTTAAATGCTGGAATTTCGAATTTTATTTGAAAAATAGATTAAAGTTGTAAATTATTTATTTTAATTTTGGACCAACTTAAATCAATGATTTTTTCATTTAATGATTAATTAAAATAAATGAAGTAAAATATATTTTTTTTTATTTTATTAATCAATTTTCGAAATTGTATTTCTTAAATGCTGGAATTTCGAATTTCATCTTGAAAAATAGATTAAGTTGTAAATTAATTATTTATTTTAATTAATTCTTGGATCAACTTAAATGAATGATTTTTTCATTTATTGATTAATTTAAAATAAATTAAATTAAATTATATTATTAGAAATTGAATTAATTAGTCAAAGAAAAATCTAGATAGATGATATTTTTGCTTGAAGTATTTTTCTAGTGTATTTAATTAGATAGAAAATTAATATTTAAGTTGATTTTCATACTTAAATATTTGAAATTTCTCTTATATATTTAATTAAATAGGAAAATTATATTTTTTCTTGTAAATTAATTTTATTAATTAATTTTGGGCCAACATTAAATTAGAATAATTTTTCCAGGATTAATTTTTTATTTTAACATGCATTTTCAAAAATTGTGTCCTTGAATACTTTAATTTTTCGAAATGCAATATATATTTATAGAAAATTAAATTTGAGTTGTAAATTAATTTTGTAACAACTTAAATTGAATATTTTTCTAAATATTTATTGGAAAGTATTACTAAGATGGAAATAATTCATGTTATTTTCATATCCATCTAAGTAAAATTTATAAATATTAAATTAAAATTTATATTTAGAATTTTTCATTCTAAATTGAAAATTTTAATTAATAAATTTATATATTTACAATAAATAGATTAAATAAAGAGAATCAAAGAAAATACAACTCTCTTTAAATAATGAGCTTTATTATTAAGATATTCGATCTCCATTGTGGGTTTTACACCGCGTTTGTTTTAGTGAGTAATCCTCCCTAATGGAGGAACGTTTATTAGCAATTTCGCACCGTTTAATCTCGAATGATAAGTAGTTTGTAAGTGTTTTGTATGGTATGGATCACCCTAATGGTGGCGACCATACTTGACTTGCAAATTATGAAACAATGGTGGAAGCTCATAAGATAGAATTGCCTTGACTCTCGCCTAAACGGGACAACGCTGAATTCCAATCTTGATCGAATAAAAGGTTGCTAGAATGTTTAACATTTTAGATGAGCTGACAACTCTATTCAATGGATGGTAGCTTTGACTCTCGCCTAAACGGGACACTGATATCAGTTTGTTGAAAACCTTGGAAATTATTTAGGATTGTAAGTTTTAGTATTTTCACTTGTCATTCCTACTTGCTATATGTTTATAATTTCTGAATTGTGTATGAATTTATATTGAACCATGTTATTTTCTGTTATTAAGTTGTAGTTTAATTTCGAATCTTCATTGTTGGTCTAACTTGGCTTGTTTATCTAATGAGATAAATCCCTAGTGGATTTTCACCATTAGACATACATAATAGTGTTAGATCTCGAAAGATAAATATTGTATATGCGACATCTAGCTGTTCATCAATTGATGACACCTTGGACTAGTATTTTTACAATATGAAACAAGAAGATTACATAAATAAGA
This sequence comes from Cannabis sativa, assembly GCF_029168945.1. Taxonomy (NCBI): domain Eukaryota; kingdom Viridiplantae; phylum Streptophyta; class Magnoliopsida; order Rosales; family Cannabaceae; genus Cannabis; species Cannabis sativa. The sequence goes on along the minus strand of NC_083607.1, from coordinate 48,823,265 downwards.
TTACTTTGTCTTTCGTTAATCGAAGCATCGTTGGATTCTTATTTGTAAACGAAATTATCCTAATTCCTCTTAGCTTATTCATTTCGAATTAGCTTCAAAACATATCATGGGATGAATGGTCTATAAATCATTTCATGTCATTCTATATTTTCTCTTAAGAAATTAAATGACGCATATGATTATAATCCCGAAATTCTATTCCCAATTGATATAAATCCTCAATCTTAGAAATCTCCTACTTGTATGGGCAAATCTGACTTAGAGTTTGTATTAGTAGTGCTGGTCCAAGATAGAATTACTCATTCCAGGAAGCAATACAGTTACACTTTCCAAGTGTTCAATATCCATCTTCTATTAATGGATTCAAACTGTATGGAATACGATTTTAGTATTCTGTGACCAGGATCCACTTGCACTATTCTAAGAACTCTTTGATGTAACTAAACCTAAGTCATCAAAACGACACAACCACATTTTTATTAATCTATGGCATTTGTATCTTGTTCATAGTGGATTTGACAAGATCAATCTCTGCAAAGAGTTAATATGCCTATATCCACTGAAAGTAGTTCATCTCATTCGCAGATGGATGTACATTCAGGGGTGGATATGAGTTTTTCGTTATATTCTTAAAACGATAACTCTAGATTATACCTTTTAGCAAAGAAATTTGAAATGTTTGAAAAATTTCATTAATTTCTAGCAATGGTTAAAACCATTAAGGTAAGTGGTTAAAGATCTTGCGAACTGATAGGGGTGGAGAAATAGTTAGTAGATATGCAGTTCAAAGATCATTAAATTGATTTTTGAATTATATCCAAACTTACCTCCCCAGAAATTTCGAGTTGCATATTGATGATTATTTACTAGTCGTTGCCTAAATCCTTCTATGGTAATACAATTTCAGAATGATGTAATGGTTCTATACTTAATGTAAATCATTACTAGATTCATGGATGACCTAATCAAAATCTTAAGAAAAGCTAGAACTATTAACCATGGTTTGTTAGCTATTCTAAGTGATTAGGGGTGGACCATCCCATTGTCAATAGATAAGAAAGTGTTTGTTCAAACAAATACTACTTTTCTAAGATAATGACTAAGTCTAAAAATAAAGTAGCAAACAAAGGAGATATTTAATTCTTGATTCCAAAAGTGTTCTATCATCTTATTTGACATATGATGATCCCACTGCCTCTGTTGTCTTGTCACAACTAAAGAGGTTAATACCATTTTCTTAGACATAATTCACGGTACCTTGTCGTAGTGGGAGAGTTTCTAGGAACTCACCTTCTTATGACTTGGAAGACACTAGTGATTAAAATCCATTGTGAGTTTAAACAAGTAATGGATTGTCAAGATAAGAAACTAAGAAGAAAGCCAATAGAACTATGGTTTAATCCATTCACATGGAATAACCTAAAGTTTTCTATTACAAGGACATAAAAGGAAATTTTCGTTTATAAGTCTGTTCAATGGACTTAACAAAACTTCCTGTTCCTAGTATTATAGGTTTAAGTTTATCTAAACCTATGGCTTGTGGTATACCTGGTAATTACTTACTCTAATGCAAGCAACTTACTTTAGTAAGATGCTGAAGCATTTTCTTTCTAATGGCAATCTATAGAAGCTTCACAACTTCTTAGGTATAGATTTTATTTATCTAAGGAAAAGTCTTAACTATTCCAGAAAAGATAAAGCCATGAAAGAATTTCTTATATCAACAGTGAGAGGTCTTAGATATGCTTTTGTATGACTTAGACCAGACACCTGCTGTTGAGTGGGAGAAATGAGTAGGTATCAGATTAATCCAGGAGAAGAACATTGGAAGACAATCAAGTAAATCCTAAGATTAAGAAGAGGAACTATATGTTAGTCTATAAGGGTGTGTTTAAAACTCTTAGACTACACCATATCAGATTTCAAAATTTGCCTTTGTGCTACTAAATCTTTCTGATAAGATGGTGGTTACTCTTGGGGTGGAATAGTGATTTTGGAGAAGTGTAAAAACCTATCTGAAGTCTCTAGGTCTACCAGAGAGGGACTGAATGTTAAAGTTGCAGGAAAGGTACTTATTCAGTCTAAGGAAAGTTCTATACATTTTTGGCATCATTCCAAATTGCCTTAACTACTAGTGTTAATTTCCTGATTAACCAAAAGTAGTTGCCAAAGATATAGAATCCAGTATCCCAAGAGAGTAGACATATAGAGAGGAATTTCACATTATCAATGATTTCGTGATTAAGGAAGAGTAATGGTGGAGAAAAGGTTGTGGTTAATTCAACCTTTCAGATCCTATTACAAGGAGTTTACTACTTCTACACTTGATTTGTATATCAAGGTGTTGAGATTATTTGAAATGCACTTTTTTGTTTTATATTAGTGCAAGTGGGAGTTTGTTGGGTTTTATGCCCTAAATAAAACTCATTTCAATATAATCAGATTTACTTATTAATATAGATCAGAAATAACATTTAATGTTGCATGGTTCACATGATTTATTTCATGATTATATGTACATAATGTATAAATTCATCTGAAACCCTTTTCACATACTTGATCCTGTTTATTGTGCCGTCAACACATTGGAAAGTAAACATGACTATGTGAATAAAGTTTCCTAGATTTATCAGACATAGGGTTTTACTGATATGATAATCTACAACAGAGCTTACTTGCATTTGGAGAAGTGCTATGTTCTTTCCAGAGCATTGGTTAAAGTAAAGCTCAGGTTGGATGCATGGAGTATGCATCGGAAGGGACCGATATTGAACTTTGACTTAGATTTATTAAATTTACCGTAATATCTATTCAAGTCAATATCGCCTAGTTGATCCTAGATCAAATGATCTTAATCCTGTTATGATTAGGCTCAATCTTGAAAGGCTATTCGTGTTCTTTGATTTGTTAGTTAAGCCTACTTTTAGGTCAGGGTGATACGTACATTTTGGGAACACGGTAGTGCAATTGAGTGGGAGCGCTATCATAAACATGGAATCTATAGCTGCTATCTGGCGAATAGTAAGCAAAGGATGATCTCCTTCGAGCTTGACCAAACGAACATAAATGGTGGAGTACTCATTTCACATAAGCTGAAATATCATTTATACGGGGTCAAGTGTTTTAAGGATAAAATACATTGTAGGGTGTAACGGTAATCTAATCCCTTTAAAGTGTAGATCATTCATATAGAGGATCATTGATCACATAAGGACTATAACAATGGATAACTAATGATGTGTCTATATGGTGGAACATATAGAGCATTCTATATACTGAGAGTGCAATTCTAATATCTATGCGTGGATTCAACGAAGAATTAATAAGTTAGTGAATTTTAGTGCTAAATTCTTGATCTACTTATAGGAAGCTCGGTTATATAGACCCATGGTCCCCACACTAGTTGAGATAATATTGCTTGTAAGACTCATATAATTGGTTTTGACTAATCAATTATAATTCTCAATTTAGACTATGTCTATTTGTGAATTTTTCACTAAGTAAGGGCGAAATTGTAAAGAAAGGGTTTTAGGGGCATATCTGTTAATTATGATACTTTGTATGGTTCAATTAATAAATATGATAAATGACAAGATTATTTAATAATTATTTATAGTTATTAAATAGTTAGAATTGGCATTTAAATGGTTGAATTAAAAAATTGGCGTTTTTGAGAAAATCAGATGTAGAAAAGGTAAAACTGCAAAATTGCAAAAAGTGAGGCCCAAATCCACTAGTATAGGGCCGGCCACTTTTGTAGGAAATTTAAACTGATATTTTCATTATTTTAATGCCAAATAATTCAAACCTAACCCTAGTGGAATGCTATAAATAGATAGTGAAGGCTTCAGGAAATTTACACACTTAAATTTTCTACTTTTTCATTCAGAAAAAACCGAGCCTTCTCTCTCCCTATCTTTGGCCGAACCCACTCTCTCTCTCTCTTCCTCATTGAGATTTCGAAATTCTTAGTGTAAGAGTAGTGCCCACACACAGCAAGTGATACCTCAATCATAGTGAGGAAGATCGTGAAGAAAGACTTTCAGCAAGAAGAAGGAGTTTCAGCATCAAAGATTCAGAGAAAGAGATCCAGGTTCAGATATTGATAATGCTCTGCTACAGAAAGGAATCAAGGGCTAGATATCTGAACGGAAGGATTCATTTAATTCCGCTGCACCCAATGTAAGGTTTCCTAAACTTTATATGTGTTTAATTTATCGTTTTAGAAAGTTCATATTTAGGGTGTTAAACAACATACTTGTGAGTAGATCTAAGACCCTGGTAAAATAATTTCCAAAAGTGTGATTCGTGCCAAAGGTTCGCGAACATACCGAGAGCTCCTCCCAATGAAATTACCCTGATGACTAGTCCCTGGCCCTTCGCGGTTTGGGGAATAGATCTTATTGGCTCCCTGCAAACAGGAAAGGGAGGAGTAAAGTATGCAATAGTAGCAGTAGACTATTTCACCAAATGGACGGAGGCTGAGCCCATGCAGACTATAACTGCTAAAAAAGCACTAGACTTTGTTATCAAAAATATAGTGTGTCGATATGGCTTGCCTCACAAAATAGTCTCTGACAATGGAAAGCAATTTGATTGCGAAGAATTTACTGACTTCTGCAACCAACACGGAGTAGTGAAAAGCTTCTCCACGGTGGCAAGGCCGCAAACAAACTGACAAGCAGAAGCAGTCAATAAAATCCTAAAGGTTAACCTAAAGAAAAAGTTGCTGGCCTGCAAAAACAACTCGCCCGAAGAGTTGCCAAGAGTGTTATGGGCCTACCGGACGACCCCGAGAACCACGACTGGCCACTCGCCTTTTTCAATGGCGTACGGTTGTGAAGCGATGGTCCCGGTAGAAACGTTATTCCCGTCCCACAGGAGAACGACTTACGATCCAGCTACAAATCAAGCTTTACTTCAAGAAGCTCTGGATCAAGTTGAAGAGCTCCGGGACGAGTCTCAAATACCGATGGCAGCTTATCAAAAGAAGATGACCAAATATTTTAACTCCAAAGTTAAAAACAGAAAATTTGCTATTGGGGATATGGTCTTAAGAAGAGTCTTCCAAGCCACCCTAGTGCCCGGAGTGGGGGTACTTGGGCCAAATTGGGAAGGACCATATGAAATCGAGGACGAAATCGGTTTAGACACCTATAAGCTAAAAAGGATGGACGGAACAATTGTGCCAAGGTCCTGGAACACCGATCACCTCAGAAAATATTACCAATAGTCCAAAAATGTAACTTAGGCTTTGTTTAAAGAGTTTGTACCGTCTAAGTGTATGCAGCCTCCGTATGTTAAATAAAACGGAGTGCCTTAAAAATAAAGTTTCTATGCCACTCAGGGGGTACTAAGGTATACCACACGGACAGACAAAAAACAAGCCAAGTAAAACATCCTGATCCAAAGGGCATGTCAAAAAAAAAAGTATGCACAAAAAAGAAAAAGCATATATATAAACATCCTGACCCAAAGGGCAGGTCCAAAAGAAAGATATGTGCATCGAATAAGATCATATATATATAAAAAATCCTAGCCCTAAGGGCAGGTCAAAAAATAATTGTAAATATATACAAAGGGCCCCGGGATAGGCCTTAACTATTGTTTCCCCTTAAATAAAACAACTATATGAATAAAAATTGTCTTAAATGTAAGAGAATTGGCTGTAAATAAAAAAAAAAGAGAAGAAAAATCTTGGTTGTAATGGGTTGAACTCAGAACGGCCTAGTCGATGCGAGGAGGAAGGAGAGGACCAATGCGCGCCTCCAGCATGGCGTCAAGCTTCTTCTTCTTCTCCCAGAATTTAGCAATCATCTCTGCGGGTTTGGGATAGAAGTCCAGCTTGATATTCTGGCCATTTGTAGACCAGGCAATGTACACACCATCGTCGAAGCGCTTGACGCACCACCTGCAAGAGACGGGAGAAAGGAGCTCATCTTTCTTAGCCTTCCTCAAGGCTTGGTCTTTGAAGTCCTTGAGCTCTTTCAGCTCCACGGCCAAGTTGGCCCTAGACTCCAAGTCTGCCTGGTGCACCTCCTCTAGGGCCTTCACCTTGGTGGCCATTTCATCTAGGGCTTCCCTCCGCGTGGCCTCTTCCTCGAACTTGGCCTTAGCAAGGGCCTCCCGTCGCTCAGCATCTTCTTGGTACGTCCGCCTTTCAACAGTCAAATCCTGAAGGATCTTCATGACTTCGTCCATACCCCCAAATTCGGACAAGACGAAGCCATGGTTGATTATGTTCTTGGAAAGGCGGCCGACCTCGGCAGCAAGCTGGAAAAGGATGCAAGAGTGAGTAAAGTCCTTAAGAAAAAATAATGAGAAAAAAAAAGTAAACTACGAGATGCTTACCACAGTCAGGGAGTGGCTGAGATCCTGGACTTGGAAGATGGAGTTCAAGGATGCACAAGCAGCGAACCGCTTGGGCGCACACCGGGTGAGCTGAGACACAAACTCGCCGGTCATCTCCGCAGCAAAGGGAGCCAAGGTGGGCCCGAGGAAATGATTGAACCAATCCGACGGGGGGTCCAAGTTTAGATCCCACAGATTTTGATAGTTCTGATCGTTAAGGGTATTTTGCATTTCAACTCGCAAAACCCTCCTCAAAGCCTCCACGTCAGCATGCCCCCGGGAGTACTCATCCATGGCGTAGATGTGTGTGGCTATCCGGAGCTCCTGCCTCGCCTCATCTCCAGGAACCAGAGTCAGCACAATGTTGGGAGGCACTGTGTATTCCTCCGCCTAGGAAGGGATCCCAGAATCAGGGCCAGGGGCCAGAGTATCAGCTCTCCGCTGCCGTTTGGGCACCTCCTCGGCAACCATCTTGCCCTTGCGCTTGCGAATCAGAGCAACTTCTTGCTCTTCTTCACTTTCTTCAACTTCCGCAGGAAGAGCCCATTGCTCTTCTTGACCTTCTTTAGCTTCCTCAGGAAGCGCCTCCTCCTCATCCACTAAGTCAACAGTGTCTGGAGGGGCACTGGAAGAAGCTTTCAAGGGAGTGTCCACTTGGTAAGAAGTTAAAGGAAGGGGAGCGTCAGGAGTGTGAGCTTCGGCAAGTGCGGCCAAAATGGCATCCATGGAGTTAGCTGCTACAACAAAAGAAAAGAGTCAAGTGTTAGAATATCTGTGAAAACAGTAAACACTCAAATAAAGCAATCAAGCTAGTCCTACCCTGACTCTCTAATTCGGCCCTAGCAAAGTTCCAAATCTTAACGCTGGCTGCATCATCCCCGAGATAGCTGTCCGAGGGCCAGAACAAGCTGGAAGAAATATAGGCTGAAGGGTCCAAGGGAATGGGTTCCGGAGGTCCAGAACCCATTCGGGACCGACCTAGGAAATCTCTTAAGTTGGAAAAATAATAATCCTTCATATGGTCTCCCCACCAGGTCGAGGGCATCCTAAACCTAACGAGACGCTCATCAAACCCTACAGGCCTAAGGCTGGCATATTCGCTAACACAAGGAACGTAATGTACTGCTAAAGGAGACTTACCGGAGCCGGAAGTACTGGCATCGGGGGCCCCTGTGTTCGGCACCTGAACCGAAGGCTTTGGCCTGGGAGCCCTCCTCTTAGCCGGGCTCCCAATGCGAAGGGACCTCCCAGTAATCGCCTGGCTTCTCCTCTCGACCGGGCTCCCAAGGCGAAGGGGCCTCCCGGAAGCCGCCTGGACCTTGGAATAAGCCTTCTCCTGGGCCTTCCGGTAGAGATACTCTTGGTACTTCTTCTCCGCAGTGGCAATAAGTTCATCCCGGAAGGTCTTCTCCGCGGCAGGCACCCTCACATTCGGACAGATAACCTTAGAAAGGTTAGAGTCGTCCACTGATTGGTGCGGCAGGATCAGCTTGGCCTTTCGGCAGTTCTCCGTCATGACTAAGCCCCAAACGTCGAGATCCGCCCAGTCGTAAGTCGCAAAGACCTGGGCCCGCCGAAGAAAGATCTCAGTAGGCGCAGTCCCCGCTCGTAGGGAGGAATCCTGACCCACTCCGTGAGAAGCTCCGGGTGCTCCACAGCTCGGAACTCGGAGGAGAAGAAGAAGCAATGGCGATACTCCTTGACGTGAGTTTGCCAATTGTAAGGGACCACCCCGTCATTTGAAGGGTGGGCCCGGAAACCATAAAAACCGTCTTTAAGTTTGTCCCCCTTTTTGGGGACGGAAACAAGTTCATAAAAATACAAAATCTCTGCCGGACTGGGAGAGCCCCATCCCCGGGCGGAGTAAAAAATAAACAAGCCTGAAAGCAGGCGGTAAGCTTGGGCAATCAGTTGGTATGGCGCAAGGCCGACAAATACGAGAAAATTAATAAAATAGTCTTGAAGGGGAAGCATGGCCCCGGACATCAGGTGCGTCTGGCTCCAAGCCCCGAAGTCGCCGTAGTTATGGTTGGGCGTCTCCGCATCTCGGGGCGGACGGTGGTACGTCCCGAATGTCGAGGGCTTAATTCCAGCGACCTTCACGATGTTCTCCAGCTGGTGAGGGCAAGTTAGAGTGGAGTGAAGCTCGGTCGCCTCCCATCCCGTAGCCCGAGGTTTGTACCCCTCCTGGGCAACGGGACCCATCATGACGTCCTCTAGGGTAGCCAAAAGCTTACCCCCCTTCTTGGAAGATTTTGAGCCAGATGCAGACATTTTTTATTCTGAAAAAAGAGGTAAAATTCCAGCAATTAGGCCCATACAAAACCCTAAATCAAAAAAGGGAATGGGGGTCCCCTAACCGCTGGAAAGAGGCCCCCTCCGGACATCTGTCAACAAGAAAGCCTTAGAAAGATTTCCTGGACAAAAGTCAGGTGCAAAGATCTCACAGATGGTGACTTCGCGCATGAAAGAAAAAGAAAGAAGGGCAGAAAATCGAGTAGAACGAAGTCTTCTCTGTGCCCTCGAAGGCCATCACACGAAGAGTGTACGGTCCTTTACAAAATGTAACAACAGTGCGTGAAAAGAGTAACCCTAACACAGAGAAGGTAAATCTAGACCTATTACGTGAAAAACTCAAAAGAATACATTCCAGAAACTTCAAATACCAAACCCAGAAAAACAAACAGATAGTAAAGCATGCCATAAACACAAACAGTAAAGTGAGGGATGCGAGATACTTACAATGAAGTGTTAGAACTGGGGGTTTGATGTTGATCAAACAAAGAAATGAAGGCTGACAGTAATGAGCAAAGGTTGGCAAAGAAAGTGGTAAAGTGTTTGAAGGTTTTTTGGTCTGAGGATTCTTTTCTCTATGGAAAACTCGAACAAAGTTGGCGAAAAATTGAAAGTAACAAAATGAAGGAAAGGTGGTGGCTTTTATAGGCCAAAGTGCATGAGGAACAGGCGCTATCACCTACCAATCGAACGACTGGGGAGGCGCACGATTCGAATTCCCAAGAATCAACGGTTGGATTGGTTCGTAATTAAGGCGGTGGAAACGTTTGAGTATCCGTCTAACACCATTAATGCGTCGTATCAATCAATGGGCATGAAACGAATCGACGCTTGCAAAAAGTGAATCGCTGCATTAATGGCGATCATTAAATGCACCTTCATGCGCTCAAAGCTCGTGCCAGGAAACCGAGGAGTCAACCGGAGACACCTAAACAAGCCTTGTTTTATTTTTCAAATAAACAAGGCTTGTGGGGTAAATGTTGCCCCTGATTTTGCCCAATATACGTGGACCAACCGAACAGGGATACGTGGATCAAACATCTTAATACTTGAATTAATCGCTAAGTCTTTATGTAATAAGGCAGCATCCGGGACATGCCTCCCAGAGAAGGCATACGGAGCCCCGTATGCTCCCGGAAGCCTAAGTAACATTAAAGCATCTCCGCGAGGTGTCAGGCTTCCCCTGAGTAGTCATTTCGCATTTAATGCCACATGGGAGGAAACGTGTTCGGACTGCTACACGCAATAAAGTCTGACGGCACAACTCCCCAATCTGCACCTGCGAAGTAATCATCATTTAAGTCTATCGATGGCTACACTGTGAAGAGTCACATCAGTCAAAAGACAATAAGGACATTCCACATAAAAGCCCTACAGCACCTAGGGATTTGACCATGCATTACTCATGGTATATTTATTGGGAATGCCCATCTTTATGGATATTTACAGATACACATGTACAATAATCCTGGGGATACCCCACCAAAAACACTCTAAATACCCCCTCAAAGCTCATTAAATGGGGTCGAAAAATCTTTGGTTGCATAAGTGCAAGAAGAGTAAATACTCACCAAGAACATTCTCTGTATTTAATACATTCATAAATACACAGACTCGTGGACTAAGGCTCATTAACGCCCCAACCACGTAAAAATCTTTTTGTTAATTTCTTACAGTTCCCTAATCTTATAATATTTTATTGGTTGCCGAAAACCTCGGTCAACAATTTCCATCTTTGTAATAATTTTGATACATAAATATTAAGAAAATTATTTAAGTTGTATTAATTTAAATTAATTTGCAACTTAAAATAAATTTCCATGAGAATATATTTATTGTATTTTGAAAAAGAAAGTATAAAACTTTACTATTTCGAAATACTAAATAATAAATACTTAGAAAAAATACTTCAAGCAAAAATATCACCTATCTAGATTTTCCTTTGACTAATTAATTCAATTTCTAATTATATACTTTAATTCATTTATTTTAAATTAATCAATAAATGAAAAAATCATTGATTTAAGTTGGTCCAAGAATTAATTATAAATAATTAATTTACAACTTAATCTATTTTTCAAGATAAATTCAAAAACATCTAGCATTATGAAATGCAATTTCGAAATTGATTAAAAATAAACAAAAAAAAATATTTTTTTAAAAAAAATTATTTAAATTTAAGTTGAAAAATTAAATTTCAACTAAAAATAATTTTCTATTTAATTAAGTGTCATGAAAAAGAAATATTTAAGTATCATGATGAAAATAAGCTTAGATATTTAATTTTCAATTTAATTAAATGTATTAAGTTCAAGAAATAAATAATTAAGTGTAGAGAAGGCTTAATTATTAATCTCTAGTTTAATACTAGGAAAAAATATACTTATAATAAATTGTACCAAAATTAATTATTTAAATAATTAATTTCACAATGTATAATATTTTTCTTTTTAATATTAGAAATAATAAGTAGTCTAGAAATAACTATCTAGAAAATATCTTATTTGACTAAGTATTTTTTCCACAAAATTTGAAAAAATATCTAATTTAAGTTGTATTAGAAAAAATCTAGAACTTAAATATTTTTAAATTTAAATTTAATTACATATCAAAAATTAAGTTATAACCACTTAATTTGAAAAATATTCTATTTTAAGTTTAAAACTAACTTAAAAAATATCTTAAGAATCTTTAATAACTAATGCCTAGAATTTCTCAACTTAATTTTAAATTTAAATAAAATATTCAAATTTAAGTTAGAAAGAAAAATCAGCTAATAGAACTAATTTATAACTTAAATAGGAATATTTAATTAAATAAGCTTCAGAAAGAATCTAGTTAGTTAAAATTCTTTATTTAATTATGTTGTCGAGTGAATTTCGCAACACCAAAATGTATTATTTAATTAATATAAAAGAGAATTTTCAAGGAAGTGACAAGTGCGAGTATTCGACCTAGAATGGCGAGTACTTGACTTGGAATGCAAGAACAAACAACAAGGCTGGAAAATGTAAATAAGACAAAGAATTATAGTGGTTCAGTCAGATTGTGATCTGCTTAGTCCACTGTAGCAAAGGATTTGTAGGTGCCATTTTCATGGTTGATCACCCCTTTATATACAAAGTAGGTGTCCAATCGGTTACACAAGGATCACATTCATTGTTAATCCATTATTTACATATTGAATTGCAATAATTAAACCCAAACAACGTTAACATCAATAAATGCGTAACAGCTACTAAGTTCATCAACGTATGCGTCTTCCGCATCTGTGAGTTGACTGTTCATGTTCCTTTTGTTGAGCTCGCAGGGTCATCAGTACGTTTAGAACGTGTGCACCCTTAGGTAATCGCCCCTTGTATACATCGCATGTTTAAGCTGGTAGAACTTGGACATGCGAATTTATATCGGCTTGTCAGGGCTATTGGATCATTGGGACCAAATTGCATCATAGAGAGTTGGTCTCTATGCTTTTCCCGGAAATATAGAGGGGACACTCGCACATGTTCTGACACGTGCGAGTTGGATCTACCCTGCATAACGAGAATTATGGTTACGTGGTTCGACTTAGGTCGCACTCGCAATATCTCGCTGGTTTTATCCTGAGCGAGGTCTAAACTTCGAGAAGTCTCTCACGGACATTTCAGCTTTCATTGGAAATCTGAACACACGTGTCCTTTAAAGAGGAGTCTGGTCTCGAGTTTCTAGGTGAGAGAAATCTCACTATAACACATGCCCCTAGTTTCGCGACGTGACAGGAGCGGTCACTGAGGGAAACTATTATTCGAGAGACAGGTGAAAGGTTGTCACGAGGAGGTGACCTTTTGGTTGTCCCATCGAGGGTTTCGAAAAATGACGGTTGTAATTATTAGTAATTATTACCTTTATGGTGCCACGTCACAAAACCCTTCGGTTTTCGTGTAGGCGTGGCCATCGTTGGCCGTTAGATTGGGCGACCTTAGGCATTCTGGCTGCCACGTGTCACAATCCCAATTAATAAGGGAAATGGGTATTTAAATACTTTGATACGAATCAAAATTACCATTTTTCCCTTTCACTCTTAACTTCTTCTTTCCCACCATTACATACACTTCAAAAATCCATCCCCGAATTTTCTACCATTTTTCCACAACATTCTCAATCTCAGAAGTGATCGAAAGCAATCGCAGAAATCAGAACTAAAGGTTAGTTTTCAAATCACTGCATTTTCGTTTTCTATTTTGGGGAAAATATGCTTTACTTTCTGGATTCGGGTATTTTAAAGGTTTTTTTTTTTAGGAATGGATGCTAGTGGGTGTTAATGAGGCTATGTGTTTTAGGTAAGAAAACCTGGGTAAATTCGTAGGATATGACCTGTAAACTGACATAACCGCACACAATTCATAGGCAGTGTTCCACGTCTTGAATACTCGCGGATATTCGGATGAACAACTTGAATGTTCGCGGGTGTTCAGATGAACAGCTTGAATACTCGCATGTTGCAAAAATTTATTTCCATTTGACTGTTAGCTAGATCTTTTAGGATTTTTATATGTCGCGGGCTGAGTTGCGAGGGTATTAATCGCTATTCCAAATGGTGGGTGTGTCACAGTATTCTAATGGCCATATACGCGGTTATATGCCCCTTGAGATACTGAGATACACCCAGCCATTTGCGACATGCGTTAATATTCGAATGAGCGTACTCTTTGGTTGATAGGTAGTCTCGGAACGGTGGGGGTCTCCCAGTAACTTCAGGATTATGCTCGAAAATGCATACCCCTTGAGTCACTGGGAAACTCCCAGCCGTTTCTGGAGGTATACCGCTTAGCCGAGGATGCGTGAATTACTTGCCCAAGATAGTTTTATCTCTTCTCGCACATTGATGGGATGGTCAGTATTCGCAAGGAGGCTGACCATTCTGTCGAGTGCGACTTTATAATCTACTGCGGGTGAGATCACTCACTTTGTTTTTCACACATCCATCACGCTGAAAAGATCTTCTATCTTTCAGATGAGCGATCTATCGGATAGCCAACAGCTCGGCTCGGGAGGCCATGCATTCGACGGTGAGACTGACCAGGAGAGGGACAGTTTTCTCCCCACGGACATTTCCGAAGTGGAGGCCGCTCAAATAGAATTAGGTCCGATGTCTTCTGTGGACATCGAGAGGATGGTGCAGGAACTCGCAGAACCTGGGACCATCGATATCCGGGACAGCGAGTCCACAGTGTCGGCACGCGACTACCTTATACATACGAGGCATACTCCTGACGTCGAGGTCGAGGAGATGGACGAGGAATGGACGACTCAAGCTCGCGAGTCAGGTGGGGAAGAGGAGGAGGCAGAAGGGAGTGGGACAGATTCGGTCGACGATTCCCAGCTGAACGAGCCCTTCGCGTGCGAGGATTTAATCTCGAGGGTTGCCAAATCAGACTTCACCACCTTCGTGAGGTTGAATTTGCTGCGACTCGCGTTTCAACGTCCTAAACCGTCTCAGAGAGCGCACCTTCCATTTACTAACCCTGCGATCATTCCCACAGAGGATGTGGTAGTCTCAATACCCATCCTTCGGTGTGGTGTATCGGTCCCCTTTCACCCCTTCGTCGCTGCCATTCTCAGGCGATATGATGTATCGCCCTTTCAGCTAACTCCCAACACTTATCGCACTGTCCTAGCCTTCTATGCGATGTACATGGAGTATGTCCATAGGGCTCCTTCAATAGAAGAATTCAGCTATTTCTACGACATAAAAAGCGTAGGTCTTCATAACGGCTTCTACTGCTTTAGCAAATGGGCGACTTCTGAAATCAACGGAGTTGAGGGAATGGTGTCGAACATGGGTGATTGGAAATCGAAGTGGTTTTATGTCTTTAAGGTTCCTGGGATTAGGACTGACTTTAATCGCAGACCTAGTATGTCGCGTATTTCTTGACTTAGACATTTTTTTTTTGCATTACTTTTGAAATCTTTTGCTCACTCGCACTTTGTTGTCATCGCAGATAGACCAGCTCGACCGACCCTTGACGTGACTAGCAAGGAGACAGCTGAAATTCTCGGGAGCCTTCCGGTACAAGATCGCGACTCGCGATTATTGTGTACAACTGCGAAGTTGTGAGAACATCAGCTGATTCCTGAGAACGCAAGTCTTCAAAGGGAACCAGTATACAAAGAACCATCCGAGAAGCAGCAAGAACGAATAGACAAGCGTCTTTCTAAGCAAACTCCTCGACAAATTTCAGGTAATTCGTCTCTTGTTATAAACTAACAGGTAGGATTTTGACTTATACTTATCTTTCATTTATGTTCGCAGATATGACTTTTCTGAAGTCTGCCCCTGTCCTGAAGATCAAACCAATGGGTGGAACAGCGACGACTTCGCCGGTTGTCGCTCAGAAGAGGAAGAGCGATGCGATAGCTACACTTGTCGCGGACTCTTCCAAGAAGCTGGCCAAGACCACACAAGACAAGGGGAAGAAAGTCATAATTGATCCACCTGTTCGAGCTCGCGACTTCCTGGCCATGCAAGAGAAGTTCCTGGCTAAGATTCCTTATAAGGATCTTGTTACGCGATCTGCAGAACTGGCCGCGCAGTCAATGGCTCTGTTCATAAAAGCTACGGCTACTCCTTCGAAGGAAGCCGACTCGCTGAAGAGGCAGAACGCTCATTTTCAGGAGAATATAAAAAAGATGAAGCAAGAAGTGGCGAGGATGGAGAAAGAGCTCGAGGAACTCAGCAAGGCCAAGGAGAAGGAGCTCGAAGAACTCAGCAGGGCGAAGGAACAGGCGGAGCTTGAAGTCAAGAAGTCGCAGGCAACGATTGTGGAGATAGCCCGCGATTTGGAGGCTGAGAAAGAGAATGGGAAGAAGCAGTATGATCAGGCAGTGTCTGATTATATCTATACCACTCTTTCCAAAGTCCCAGACTTCGACTTTTCTCTTCTTGGAGCAGAAGCCGCTGAGATGGCCGAGGCTTTTCGCGCCATGTCGCCTACTCAGACTCAAGGTGGGGGAGGTAACCTTCTTGACGAGGTCGAGGGCACACAAGCTGAAGAAGTCGAGAATGAGGTCATCAGCAAAGTCGCGGACGAGACTGCTCCGGATGAGACTACTCCTGCTGCTCCAGATGCTTAGTTATCCTTATGTTGTTTTTTAATTTTACTTCTATCTTTTTTTTTATATATGCGGTACAAGGGTACTCGCGCTTATGTACTTGGATGAATTTACTTTTTGTTTTGGACAAATTTCTATCCTCGCGGGGATAGCTATCCTTTAACATTTACGCAGTACACGGGTACTCGCGTTTTTATATATATATATTTGCGATTTCAATTACAGCTTGGTGTAATAAGTAGGAACATTTACAAAGCTGGTAAATTTTTTGAAATTTAACAAGTAATTTTATTCATATAATCAATAGTATATTCGGGCATATATCCCCCTATACTTAGGATTTTTCCTTGTTGAATGAAAAATATCTAAGTATAAGTACAAGAATGAACATAATCGAATAATGCGAATACTATTGATAATAAAATTTCAAGCTCTCGCTATTCCATTCTTGTGGAATCGCAGTTCCATCGAGTGTTGCGAGTCGATACGTTGCATCACCAATTTGATCTGCGATGAGGTATGGTCCCTCCCAATTATCTCCGAAGACCCCGTGCGACGGGTTTTTGGTGTTTGGCATTACTCTTCTAAGGACCAAGCCTCCTGCTCGCAGGGGTTTTCCTTTCACTTTGGAGTTAAAGTATCTTGCAGTTCGCTGTTGGTAAGCCGCATTTTTTAGGTGCGCTTTATCACGCTTTTCCTCCAAAAGATCAAGGCAGAATAGCTGATTCTCGTTGTTCTGCGAGATGTTGAAAATATCCCTGCGAAGGGAACCTGCCCCAACTTCAACTGGTGACATGGCCTCGCACCCATAAGAAAGTGAGAAGGGTGTTTCGCCAGTTGTAGATCGAGGGGTCGTATTATAGGACCATAGGACTTACGATAACTCGTCTGGCCAAGCCCCTTTGCGATCTTCTAATTTTCCCTTTATGGTGTGTTTAATTATTTTATTAACGGCTTCAGTTTGTCCGTTACTCTACGGGTAAGCAACTGCAGAGAAAGCCTTCTTAATCCCCAAATCGTCACATAGCTGTCGCATCTCTTTACAGTCAAACTGTTTTCCATTGTCTGAAATGAGTTTATGCGGAATGCCAAAACGACAAATGATGGAGGTATAGACAAACTCGCGTAATTTCGTTGCAGTGATGGTTGCGAGTGCTTTGGATTCAGCCCACTTCGTGAAGTAATCGACTGCGACTACCGCATATTTGACTCCGCCTTTTCCTTTGGGTAACTCGGCGATTAAATCGATTCCCCATATTGCAAAGGGCCATGGACTTGTGATAGAGTGGAGGTTACTCGGAGGTTGATGTGTGTAAGTGGCTATTCGCTGACATCTATCACACCTCTTTGCAAACGCGAGAGCATCTTGTCGCAATGTTGGCCAGTAATATCCTTGCCGCATAATTTTTAAGGCAAGGGAATTACCTCCGGTATGATTGCCACAAATCCCCTCGTGTACTTCACGTAGTATGTAACCGCAGTCTTCTCCACTGATACATTTGAGAAGTGGTTGGCTAAAACTTCTGCGATACAACCTTTGGTCATATATCACATAACGGGCTGCTCGCTGTCGCACTTTCCTCGCTTCTATTTTATCATCAGGTAGGAGCCCCTTTTCAAGGTATGCGAGGATAGGAGTCATCCAGGTAATCTCCTGAACATCATCTATCTCCATGATTACTTCTCGATCTATGGTTGGGTGAGCCAACACGTCTACCGGAATCACATCGAGTAATTCGGCTTCCCTAGTTGAGGCCAAACGGGCCAATGCGTCTGCGTGGGCATTTTGAGCACGCGGTACTCGAGATACAACTACATTTTTGAACTTCTGCATTATTTCACGAACGATGGCTAAGTATTTAACCAATCTTCCGCCTCTTGCTAGGTATTCTCCATTCACTTGGCATACCACGATTTGAGAGTCGCTAAAAGCCTGTAGATACTCGACTTTCATCTCGAGGGCCGCTCAATCCTGCGATTAAAGCCTCATACTCGGCTTCATTGTTAGATGCAGAAAATTCAAAACGTAAAGCAGCGTGTACCTTGAAATTATTGGGACTGATTAACAAGATCCCACTGCCAGAACCTTCGTTATTTGAGGCTCCATCGACGTACAATGTCCATACTTCTTTGCCTGCCATGACAATGTCATTTCTATTATCTACAACTGCCACCTCGGTGCTTGGGAATTCAAGTATAAAATTTGCCAAGGCTTGCCCCTTGATCGCAGTTCTCGATTTATACTTGATGTCGAACTGACTCAACTCCATCGCCCACTTTAACAATCTCCCCGATGCTTCTGGTTTCGCTAAAACCTGTCTTAAGGGGAAGTTTGTCAAAACTTCAATGCTGTGAGCCTGGAAGTAAGGTCGCAATTTTCTTGAGGATATTATCAAGGGGAAAGCCAATTTCTCCATTTGAGGATAACGCGTCTCGGCGTCTAGTAATCGCTTACTGACGTAATACACCGGGTATTGGCGTCCTTGGTCCTCGCGTATTAGTACTGAACTAATCGCATATTCGGAGACGGCCAAATAGATAGACAAAACTTCTCCGGACAACGGCTTCCATAAGATTGGAGGTTGCCCCAAATGCGTTTTTAAAGCTTGGAAGGCCTGCTCGCATTCTTCGTTCCAATGAAACCTTTTGTTGCCTTTCAAAGTCTGGAAAAACTCTTTACACTTATCAGAGGATCTGGATATAAAGCGGTTTAAAGCCGCGACTTTACCTGTGAGGCTTTGAACCTCCTTTGGCTTAGTCGGTGATGGCATCTCTACCAATGCCCTAATCTTCGCAGGATTGGCTTCTATTCCTCGCTGATTTACCATAAAACCAAGGAATTTCCCAGAGCCCACCCCAAAGACGCATTTCAACGGATTTAGACGCATCTTGTATCGCCGCAATATGTCGAACATGGCCTGCAAGTGTGTAATATGATCCTCCGCATGTTGCGATTTTACGAGCATATCGTCAACATATACCTCCATTGTCTTTCCAATAAGATCTGCGAACATCATATTCACTAGCCTTTGATAAGTCGCACCTGCGTTTATTAAACCAAAAGGCATTACTTTGTAACAGTATAATCCTCGATCAGTAATGAACGAGGTATGTTCTTGGTCTGGTTCATACATCGGGATTTGATTGTATCCCGAGTACGCATCCATGAAGCTCAAAAGCGCGTGACCTGCAGTGGCATCGACAAGCTGGTCAATGCTAGGAAGAGGAAAGCTGTCCTTGGGACAGGCTTTGTTTAGATCTGTAAAGTCAACGCCTGTGCGCCAAGAGCCATTAGGCTTTGGCACGAGTACTGGGTTAGCTAACCAGTTGGGGTAAAATGACTCCCGTATAAAGCCGCAGGCAAGGAGGCGGTCGACTTCTTCTTTCAGCGCTTGGTACCTCGCGGGGTCCATTTTACGGCGCTTTTGTCGGACACCTCGCACTTCGGGGTCAATGTTCAAGCGATGACACATGACCTGCGGGGATATCCCGACCATATCTGAATGTTTCCAGGCAAAAATATCAAGATTTTGCTTTAGAAAGGTCGTTAATTGTTCTCGCAACTGTATATTTAATTTAGAACCAATTTTTAAAACCTTGTTATTATCTATAGGATCTATAGGTACCTCGATTGTGTCTTCCGCGGCTTGGGCTGCGGCGGTGTGATCGAGGGTTCTCGGATCCAATTCTGGTTCGTCCATGTGCGGCACCTCCTCGATCCTGAGGATCTCCTGGCGAGGCGGTGGTGCATCCAAAAGGTAGATAACATTTACCGTCCTTTTTTCTGCAAGTTTAACAGCTGCGTTATAACATTCTCGTGAGTCGGATTGGACTCCCCGCACCGAACCTACTCCAGCGGGAGTAGGGAACTTCATCGTCAGATGATAGATCGAGGTTATGATCTTCATCTCCTTCAGAATTGGTCGACCAATTACGGCGTTATATGCTGAGTATTGGTCGATTACTGCGAAGTCGGCCATCGACTTGGCTGTTACTAGGGCAGTTCCCAAAGTGATTGGGAGCTTGATCATTCCTTTAATTGCTATGACATCTCCCGAAAAGCCATAGATGCTTGATGTCATAGGTCGCAAATCCTTCTCTTGCAACCCCATTTGCTTGAAGGCTTGGAAATTCAGCAAATTCACTGAACTCCCATTGTCAACCAGTATACGATGGACATTGTCTCCACCAATATTGGCGACTATCACCAGTGCATCAGAGTGCGGGTGATGGACCCATCTCGCGTCGCTCTCCATAAAGATGATGTCGTCGCATTCTTTCTTAAAGAGCTTCTCTGGCCGTTCACCAAGATTGTTCACATTGGTTAGCGGCCTCTCCTTGGCTTCTCTGGCATACCTTTCTTGCGATTTGCGAGAGTCGCTTGCGATGTGTGGTCCTCCGATAATAGTTAGGATATTGCGAGGTGTTCTGGAGCCACTCGCGTTCTGGGTGTCTCCTTTGCCATCCGCTTGGGGATGACTTTCCTCGCTTCTTTTATACTTGTCGAACTTCCCTCTTCGGATCAGTTCCTCTATTTCATCCTGCAAGACCCAACATTCAAGAGTAGTATGACCAATGTCTTTGTGGTACTTACAGAATTTTTTAGGATCCCTCCGGTCGCGATTCCCCCTGATGGGGGGCGGCTTCTTGAAGACCCCGTTCCTTTCCTTAATCGCATAGATATGGTCTCGAGGTACGGCAAGTTCAGTATAGTTGACGAAGCGAGGTCCTCCCTTCCTTTTCGGCGAGGACTCTTTCTTTGGGGGTGACTTAGCCAACTTTGGGCTTCGCTGTCTGCGCGGGCTACGTCTTCTCGGGCTTCGGCCCCTGGAATTCTTCCCTCGCGGACTGCGAGATCGTGACCGCGGTATGGGTGACTGACGTTTGTCCTTCCCCTTCTCTAACTCTGCTAGAGAGTTCTCGATTCTCTTGTGAGGTTCGGCCACGGCGAAGAACTCTACTAAGGACTCCGGCCTTCGAGCTTGTAGTTCCTTCCAGAAGTCGGTCCTCGGCAAGATACCTGTTATCAACATACAAACAAGCGAAGACTTGGGGGCCTTCTCGACCTTTGTTACTTCTGCGTTAAAACGCTTGAAATAGTCTTGTAAAGACTCATCAGGTTCTTGTTTGATGTTGGCCAAAGTCGTATAGGGTGGCCTATACGTCATTGTGGCCTGGAAATGCGTGAGGAATAAGTCGACGAAGGTTTCCCACGTCGATATCGATGCCTTAAGTAATTGGGTGAACCAATCATGAGCATTTTCCTCGAGTGTTGCCGCAAGAATGCGGCACTTCGCGAGTTGCGGTACCTGGTCTACTTCCATTATAGTATTGAATTTTTCTAAGTAATCTATTGGGTTAGAAGTACCTTTATACTTGAGGGATTCGGATAAACGAAACCCTTTCAGAAGTTGAGCCTGTCGCACCTCTGCAGTAAAAGGCGAGGTGCCATGCAGCTTGTATATAGGCTTGCGCTGCTGCTCGAGCATCTTTAAAGCTTCCAGAAGCATGCTTTGGTCAATTCCTCCTGTCGCAGGGGCTGGAGTTGCTGGGACTGCGGGGCTCGCAACCACTGCGGCAAGGTTTGCTGGGATATTAATCCTAGTGGTCGCGATCGACGCGATAGGCGGGTTATTACCTGCGTTGACACCCTGATCGCCCGCATGGGGATCACGAAGCGTCTCAGTATTATGTGGGCTGCGGGAGCGTGCCCTAAAAACTGCGTTGAGATGATCACGTAGATCACCTCGGTGTACTTGATAACGTCCTCCCTGTTGTGTTTGTACAGAGTCGGACCTTGTATATCTGCTCGGAGTGCGGCCATGCGATGACGAAGAGGCTGACTCTGCGTCATTGTCTCTCGATGGACGACTGCGAGGATTACGGCGCTCGGGATCTTCGTCAATTTGTGCGCTCTGGTTAGGAAACCTTGCGGATTGATCTCTTAACATCGGGTGATTCAAGTCCAGAGCTTCAGGGTCAGTTCGTCGTTCCCTGCGTACACGGTTAGTATGACGTCTAGAAGTTGTTACCTGAGGGTTATCGTTGCGAATGGCGGGAACTCGAGGAGGGCGTCGAGCTCGACTCTGTCCGTCTACCTCGGCTTGTAGTGCCCGCAGTTGATCCTGAATTGCAGCATATTGATCGGTGGTGAGCTGGACCATTCCCTCGGATACTACCGCCGGAGTGACGGGGGGAAAATGCATGGTTGCTGGTGGTGTGGACGTGTCCCCGACTTGAGGGTCAGTCGTTTCTGGGAATAGGTTGAGAGGTCTAATATTGCTCCTCCCTACTCCGCCGTTGATGACGTCCACAGGTGGCACTCCAGCTCCGGGCAGTGGTACACTCATCATTCCAATATTGATGGACCCGTTGTTAGCTCCGTTAACGTGATTTCCAGCCATGATGAAATAGTGTTCTTTGAAGTGAATGAAATCTCTTAGTCGAATTCCCACAGACGGCGCCAAATGTTGTCGAGTGAATTTCGCAACACCAAAATGTATTATTTAATTAATATAAAAGAGAATTTTCAGGGAAGTGACAAGTGCGAGTATTCGACCTAGAATGGCGAGTACTCGACTGGGAATGCAAGAACAAACAACAAGGCTGGAAAATGTAAATAAGACAAAGAATTATAGTGGTTCAATCAGATTGTGATCTGCTTAGTCCACTGTAGCAAAGGATTTGTAGGTGCCATTTTCATGGTGGATCACCCCTTTATATACAAAGTAGGTGTCCAATCGGTTACACAAGGATCACATTCATTGTTAATCCATTATTTACATATTGAATTGCAATAATTAAACCCAAACAACGTTAACATCAATAAATGCGTAACAGCTACTAAGTTCATCAACGTATGCGTCTTCCGCATCTGCGAGTGGACTGTTCATGTTCCGTTTGTTGAGCTCGCAGGGTCATCAGTACGTTTAGAACGTCTGCGCCCTTAGGTAATCGCCCCTTGTATACATCGCATGTTTGAGCTGGTAGAACTTGGACATGCGAATTTATATCGACTTGTCAGGGCTATTGGATCATTGGGACCAAATTGCATCATAGAGAGTTGGTCTCTATGCTTTTCGCGGAAATATAGAGGGGACACTCGGACATGTTCTGACACGTGCGAGTTGGATCTACCCTGCATAACGAGAATTATGGTTACGTGGTTTGACTTAGGTCGCACTCGCAATATCTCGCTGGTTTTATCCTGAGCGAGGTCTAAACTTCGAGAAGTCTCTCACGGACATTTCAGCTTTCATTGGAAATCTGAACACACGTGTCCTTTAAAGAGGAGTCTGGTCTCGAGTTTCTAGGTGAGAGAAATCTCACTATAACAAATTAAATACAAGAAAAATACAAATAGTTTGTCTAGAAATAATATCTAAAACTAAGAGTGTTTTTCTTAAAATTAACTTTAAAATATTAAAATGAAAATAAATTTCATATATTTTAAAAGTTAATTATGTTGCTAATCAATTTTATTAGGTTAAACTAATTTAATTAACCTAGCACAGTTATTCAAATCAGGCAAATGGGCCTTCACAATTGGGGTAGTTCATGTGAGGGGGAGCTGGGTTCAGTATGTCGTACCCACTTCTATTGGCCCCCAACTCTCACACAAGGCCCAAAAGAGAGGAATTGAACCTTAAAATAAATAACTGTTATTAATTGAATAGGTCCAAAAACTAAATGGACCTAAATAAAATCTATCATGGTGTGACATTTTATTTAGCAACAACCTATATACATCTATATAATAAAATAAACATATAGGCTCACACAGGAACACATTTGGATGGATCCTATCATGTTACTAGGTCATACACAGATGAAAGAAGATTGTAAAATTTACCTATTACAAATTATTTACTTGACCAATTGAACCATGGGTTAAAATCAGATCATTGGATCTGTCAACAAGTTAACCATGACTATTTGCAATCAAGCAATAATAAGCTTTATAAAACTTACAAACAAGCTAAAACACATACTCCTACAACAAGGTTAGTTGGATAGTTGGTTGTAGGATTTATTTAATTTTAAATAATTAAATTTCAAAAAATAATTAAATAATAATAAAAAATATTTACTTTCGAATTAAAAAAATATAAAATATACATTTTCGAAATTAATAAAATAATAAATAAAATAATATTTAAAATTAAACCTACAATTTTGAAAAATTAGGTTTCAACTAACCTAAATATCATTTCGAAATTTGCTAACTACTTTTAAAAAATTTAATGTTATTTTATAAATTAAATATTCAATAAAAATAAAAAAGATAAATAAATATCTTTTTAAAAAATTATGATTTAATTTAAATAAATAACAAAATTTAAAAGTTAGCACAATATCTTACTTCTATTTAAAATATCATGATTATAGTTATCTTATTTTAAATTTAAATAAGGTCAAATAATTTTAAAAAATAATATTTAATTTAAAAAAATTTAATATCTGACCTTAAATTTAAAAATAAGATAAGAATAATCAAATTTAAAAATAAGATAGATAATTAAGCAAAAAAGATAGATATTTACTATTTTCAAATTCAAATTACACTAATATCATGAATTAATTTAAAAAAAAATTAATTAATTTAATTATGATATTTAGAATTGAATAGGAATAGTAAATGTCTAAATGCAAAACTACACAAAAAATCGGAAGTTAAATCCATGAAATAGCATAAAAAATCGAAGAAAAACGAAAAAAATGCGAGCTGTACGGACAGTATGCTGTGCATACCGTCCGCGCGCGCAAGGGGAGTGCACGATCGAGAAAACTCGGCGCAGGAGGAGTGCTGCATGATTTTCGCGCGCGGAGAACAGGTTTCAGACACCCCTGCGCGTGTTGCTCAGACAAAACCTTGTCCGAACACGCGTCTGACCGAGGATCACCCGGTTCCGCGCGCGTGGGTAAGTGCATCATCCTTGATATTTTTCGAAACTTCAAAAAATCATAACTAATTCAAATTAAATCGAATTGAGTTCTGTAAAAAAGTAAATTGCTTAATTTTTTCCATACTATCGAATAAAAATAATTCTGAAAACAGAATTTCAATTATTTTTCACGAAAATTCACAAACATCTATCAATCATCATATAACACACAACACAACATGAAACCATCCAAATCACAAACAATCGTTTTAAAGTCCAAATTTCTTGCAAGCAAATCAATTTCCATGGCTCTGAGACCAGTTGTTGGAATTTATTTTACCAGGATCTTAGATCTACTCACAAGTATGTTGTTTAACAACCTAAATATTAACTTTCTAAAACGATAAATAAACACATATAAAGTTAAGAAAACCTTACATTGGTTGCAGCGGAATAATGTCTCCTTCCAATAAGATCTCTAACCCTTGTATCCTTTCTGTCGCTGAGTATTATCAAGATCTGAGCCCGAATGTCCTTCTCTTTGTGTGTGATCCTTCACAGTCTTCCAATCTATGATTGAGGTACCACTTGCTGTGTGTGGGCACTACTCTATCACTGAGGGTTTCGAAATTATGAAGAGGAAAAGAGAGACAGGTTGGTTCGGCTGTAGAGAGAGAGGGAAGGCTCAATTTTTCTAAAAAATAATTTTCTGACAGAAAGCTTGTTGAAAACTTGTTATTTGACTGAGCCATCACTTTCTATTTATAGGCAATTACTAGGTTTAGGTTAGTAATTATTTGGCATTAAAATAATGAAATTATTAATTTGAAAATCATGCTTAAGTGGCCGGCCATTGTGTGTAATGGGCCCCACTTGGTTTTTGCAGTTTTCACAATTTTTATTTTTATTTTCTCAAAAACGCCAATTTTCCAATTCTAACCATTTAAATGTCAAAACTAATTATTTAATAACTAAAATAGATTATTAAATAATATTGTCATTTAATTTAATTATTAATTAGACATATAAAGTCTATTAATTAATAAATAAACCTAGAATCTCTTTTCTTTACAATTTCGCCCCTACTTAGTGAAAATTCACAAATTAGACATAGTCTAACTTTAGAATTATAATTGATTCATCACAAATCAATTATTGAGTCTTACAAGCAGTATAGTCTCAACTAGAATGGGGACCATGGATCTATATGCTGAGCTTCCAATAAGTGAACCGAATTTACTAAGTAAATCCCTACTTATTAATTCTTCGTTGAATCAACTCTTAGAACTTAGAATTACACTCTCAGACTTATATAGAGCATATTATATGTTCCACGATATAGATATGCTATCTCATTTAACCATTGTTATAATCTTATTGTGATCAAAGATCCTCTATATAGATAATTTACATCGAGATGAGATAATTTTACCGTTCTCACCCCTCAACGTATTTTGCCCCTTAAAACACTTAGCTACCTGTAAATGATGTTTAGTGATCTAAGAATTAGTCACTTAAACAAGAGCTCATCCATTTACTTCTATTTAGCTAAGCTCGAAGGGAATCATCACTTGACTTCTATACACTAGTAGAAGCTATAGATTCCATATTTATGTTCGGCACTCCCACTCAATCACACTATCATGTTCCCAAAATATATGTATCACCTTGACCCAAAAGTAGGCTTAACTAATAAATGAAAGAACATGAATAGTACTCCTGAGTTGAGCCTAAGCATATCAGGATTTAGATTCTTTTAATCTTAAGATCAACTACTGATATTGACTTGGAAAGATATGACGGTAAGTTTATAATATCTTAACTAAGTTGCAATATCGGTCCAGTCCAATGTATACTCCATACATTCGAAACTAGTATACTTTACTAATGTCCTGGAAAGAACATAACACTTACTCCAAGTGTAAGTACACATCATCGCTGATTATCACATTAGTGTAAATCCAAAACACTGATGAAACAGGGACTTAGTCTTTTGATTTATATTATCACAATCACATTCCACTGTATTGACGATATTGTAATTGTGAATAAACATATGATCTGGACTTAACAGATTTTGTGTGTAAATGTAATAAACATATTAAACCATTAGCATGTAAAATTCATGCAAACATAAATCACTTCAAAATTTCTTATATTGATAACTAATCAGATTGTAAAGGGTTTTATTTAGGGCACAAAACCCAACACTTACATCGTCATAGTCCATTGGTTGTTCTTCGTGTTCGTAGTTGCCAATCGGTTCTTGTTCTTCATTTGCCAAGGGTTGTTCTTGTTCTTCATAGATGTCGGTCGGTTCTTGGTCCTACAAATAGTCTTCATGTCGATCTTCATCTCTATATTCATTGTCTAACTTTTGAATCTCTTCTGTTTGTGCATTTCTTTGTGCTTTTAGCCTCTCAATTTCAGCTTTTAATCTTTTGATTTCAGCGACATGTTCACTATCGACATTGACCTCAACTTTTTTTCTTTCTTTGCATTCTACCAAACACGATAGAAATTTTTGCAAATGACCTGTAACATAATGTGCCAACTTAGTTAGACTCTAAAATATATTAAAAAAAAAGAAGTAATATGACTCAATTAAAGAAACATCATACCCAACAGCTCTAACACGACCTGGATGCTCAGGAGTGCCTAAAGCTTGCGTTAAGATATCATTCTGACCCTTAGCTTCGATTTCACCAGTACTATAAATTTTTATCAGTTTCAAAATCAATAATATCTTTCTTTGAAGAAATACAAAAACAGTTACAAAATGATGTATTAGAAACTAAACAATAAACTCTAATCTCTAAATAACAAATAACACAAAAAAAATACAAAGACTAATACAATATAAACTACTTAGCATATCAACTATATCGCTAAACAAAAAAAAAAACTACTACATCATATATACAATAAAATGGTTAAAATATCCAAACTACTACAACAATCAACTACTAAAACCACATCCATTACAAAATAATAATAAAAAAAATACTAACATATCTACGATACATTATCAAACAAAAAATAAAACAAAAGAAAAATAAACTTATTCATTAATATAATCAAACAAGAAAATAATCTCAGTAATAAAAAACTACTAAAAAATAAAAAAACAACAAAAAAACTATAAAAGATATACCATTCATTATCAGAGAAAAATAAATAAAAAATAAAAAGAAACAGAACTACTTTTTCGATCAACAAAAAACAAAAATACAACTCAATAAATCCACATGTAAAATGAAACAAACAAATATACTAACCTTCATTTTCTTAGGCAACACAATAGGGGTTCATCACACTCCGAATCGAAATCATCTTCATCTCCTACAACACTCTTCATCTTCTTAGAGCACCGATCATCAGAAGAAGGCTCTGACACTCGACTCCTCTTCGAAATGCAAGCATTCTTACTGTTCTTCTCCTTATCAATATCGACATCCTTCAAAGAAGACCCATCAATTTTTTTTGAATTACTCTTCTCTGTTTTTTCCTTTTTTTTTCATCAAACCAGAAGCCTACGGTGACGACGACATCGATCTCTTTGTAAGCACCATCTCCTTCGAAGAACAATCCACACACAATGTAAACCCTAGCAAAGAAAATGAAGCCCTAACAATGCTAATAAAAGAGAAAAAAAAAGAGAGAATGAAATAAACTGAGAACAAAGAGAATATGAATCAAAACTGAAAAAGTTGAAAATGATATGTTGAAATAAAAGAGAGGAATAAATTTTGTATAACACGCCAAATACACCCCACGTATACACGTGTCCAAAATAATTGAAAAGTACCTCTACTTTTCATTAATAAAAGTATTAGCAGTAATCATGGAATTAAAATTTAAAAATGGTCTCTATGCCTAAAAATCTCTTTTATAAGGTAATGAACTTTATTAAGCTTATCATTAAGTTAAAGATAGCAGTAGTAGTGGCGTATATTTAGTAGAGTATGTTTCGGCACTTAACTTAATAAGGTAATTTGTAAGATTCATCAAATTATGAGTGGAAGTAGTAGTGGGGTCGTACAGTAGCATTAGCATGGGATTGGCTAAGTTTAAAAAATTGAACTGATACATTATATGTGGCATGAAGAACAAATTTAGACAAATAGAATTAGTTCAAGAGGTAAGATATATGTGTTCATGAGAACCATTAAGCTTATAAGTGGAGCAAGATTCCCCCACATATATTATGGAGTTAATTCAAATTCAAAACTTAAGCTAACTAGTCTACACGTGGAAGCCAAAGAGAATGGAGTGGAGGAGGTTGATAACTTGAATGAATTCAAATTTGAAATTAAAGCATTTTATACACGACTAGTATGGGATTGATTCACTTGACCAAGTATGAAGGAAGCTTTAAGGAGGTTATTACTTTGAAATGACTTTTAGCTCATTATTCAATTGATTTTATAATTTTAACCATGGTTAATAAAGGTAACTAAGAGACATAAGTGTAGTTAGCTAAACACTTATAATACCACTCCACTCAACTCAAAATGCATCAGTCACATAAGCTCTGTCTCTCCTCTTCACTCACTCAAAGAAGACAAGTCTCTCAATTCATTTTCATTATCTCTCGGCACAAAGTAACAATCTCCATTATCCTCTTGAATCTTCCCTTGTCTTGATGTTATCATCACCATGAACCACCATTATCATATCTAAATTATTTTATTCACCCTACGCCATTATCAAAATTACCATAACTACTTTCTGTTCTTCATTCATGTCAAGGCTACAACACTCAGGCTCTATCATCATTTTTGTCAACTTCATTTCAAGTTCCACGGTCTATATTAATGACTATATAAGGTTTATTTTGGAAGATTAAGGTGTGATATTTTAAGTCTACACATAAGATAGAATTGGGTCTAGATTACTTATCACTTAAGTGTTTTTTTAACGTTAGTATTTGGAAACTAGGATTTATGTGATACAAGGGCTTGGTTATCAAGGATCATTCTCACAATCAAGTTTTTTTTTTTTTTCATATTCGAGGTAAGGAAATTAAGTAGAAATTTTTAAATTTTTTTGTATAAAATAATATTCAAAAAAGAGTGGGAATGAGGTATAAAACGTACTTCAACCTATTTTAATTTGCTTATTATTTTATTATGTTATTTGAATAATGGACAATACAGTGAATTCGTATTATTTAAACAACAAATATGTGTATGTGGTTTGAATAATATACGGCACAATAGATTCACATTGTTCAAACTACAATAGATTCACGTTATTTAAACAAAGTTGTGATTATAATATGTTATGATATTTAAATAATGTATAGTACGTAGTTTAGCATTATTTAAATTAAGTATTAAATATAGTTTATGAGACATAGTTTGATCGAGAAGATACTAGTTGAATACGTGACTGTTGGGTCTATATGGTAGATAGAAGGTCATTTAGTAGTGGGTACAATTTAATCATTATTATGTGACTTAGCTGAGAAACTAGTTAATAGTTACTAATGTTAAAAATTAAGTTTATGTATTTCTATTTATCTAGATATGTGCATCTATGTTTTGGTTATATATTTTTTATTTTAGGTGACTACCTGACAAGTATTTCCTTACTGAGTTTAGTATATCACCCTTATCAAACTTACCATGCGCAAATTCAGGTTGTGAAAGTTAGAAAGTTGGTGGCGAGTGAGACCTTGGAGGCTTATGTGTGTACTCATTGAGGGTGATATAGCTGGGTGGTCTAGGACACACTCCATTTATTTTATTAAGTGTTATTAAATTAATATCGCATTTATTTTATTTATTAATTATTATGTCTTTTAAGTCCAAACTGAGCTCAATTATAAACTATTTTATGTATATAAATAAAAGCGACATTACAGTTTTACGCATTTTAACACTTGTAAATAATTTAGTACTTCTATAAAAAAAAAAAAAGTACGGGCATTTTAGTTGGTATTAGAGCCATAGTTATATCGGTCCCGAACGTTCTCACAAATTACACATATTGGCTAAAAAGGCTTCGCTCGTTACCAAGTAAGTATTATTTTTGCATGTTTGTATTTTATGTACATTTTAGTAATTTCAAAATTTCTTTTCATTTTTCAGAATCTTAGAATCAACTAAGCACCAACATCATGAGATCAGAGCAAGTAGAACACATTGTAGGCACATTAAAGTTTTAAAGAGAGTTCCTAAGACCCCACCCATGTAAGAAGAAAACAAAGTCTTTGATAGAATTAACAAAATACATGAGATAATGGATAAGATAAGATACTGTTGGAAGTGTTTATTGAAGTCACATGAGTAGTACATAGCCCTGATGCACGAACTCAATATGCCACATGTCCAACGTAATCTAAGAGCAAATTGTAAACATTTAGGGCATGTCGGCGTAAATAAGATCAAAAGATATGACCTACTCATGATCAACCTAGTGCATCAATACAACATTACTAACACTATATGTCACCTTAATGACACTAAAGAAGAAATACATCATCGACCCAATAATATTGTTAGGTCTAAATTCTTTCGAAAGTTACCAATCTCCTCAAACCTAGTGTATTTCGAACTCGACTATGTAGATTTGATAGAGAATATGTTAGAGGAAGGGTCAAACATAGAAGATTAGAATAGTCAAGCTACATTTGATTTCATATTTTTATTTGTTTATGTAATAAGGAGTTTTAGTACAGCTCCACTTTAGTTAGGAGATTTAGTGTAACTCCTTTAGCTTTTTATCCATTGGAATCCATAAATAAATAAAGAATTTTTATTCTATCTGGTTAATATTTATATATATTTATATATCTTCTTATGCTAAGTTCTACTAAATAGTTAAAGAATAAATTATTGCAGATATAAGAGGTATGTATCTTAGAATTAAGGCGTCAAACGAAACAGTACTTACGGAAATCAAAAGCATTCTATCGCTAAAGATCAAAAATATTCACCTCGAACAGGATAAGATACTTAGAGCTCTACGAGAAGTCATCACAATTAATGAAGAAATCAAAAGAGTAGTAGAGGAGAGGGGAGCCTTAATCAAATCACAAGAAAAGTTTTTAGTGTTAAGGGTTACATTGTCACATGTCCCCGAACTCCTCTACTATATCAATGACGTTTGGCACTGTTTCTTGGGTCTTGGTGACGCAATCAGATACACAGCCTTCATATGTGAACTAACACTTAACTTCCACAACTTTATTTTTGAAAATAATTATATTGTGAAAACAAACAACATGGAAGAAGAACGCGTCAAGAATATACGATTTAAACAAAGTGACAACAATAAGGAGGACTTAACTGAATCCGTGAACATAACAAATGAACGAGATTTGAAAGAGTTGGAAAAGCCAAACTATTTTGAGGTAAAAGGAGAAATGCTAGAACTTGAACTAAAAAGCCCACCTTAAATAGAAGCAGAGGAAATAATAGAAGTATTCGAGATTCCTTTGGATGAAGAACTCGAGGATGAGAAAAAGCTAGAAGGCTCCAATGAGCTAGATTACTCTCCAGTACCAAAAGCGGGGACTTAGATTCATCCATAGCAATAAGTATCGATGGACTAGAAGATGACGTACCTAATTATCATTTTAAAGTGGAAATTGATGAGTCAGACTCTGAATCCAAGAGCATGCCAACAACAATTCCAGCAAATGTAGAAATGGAAATGGACTTCGAGGAGGACCCAGAAGAAGACCCGAAAGAAGACCCTAAAGAATCCAAAGCTGAGTTATGTGTGGAGGACGAATAGTAGTCTCTTTTAGCTTGTCCAATTTTATCCAAGGAATAGACTTTTGTTTCTATTCCAATAATCAAGTGATTATGTAGCTAGAGATCTAGTATTCTTTTAAAAAAATAAAGATTTTCCTTCAATCAAATTTTCTTATGACCAAAGTAACTTACGTTCGTAAAGAGAACATATATATATTTATATAAATCTTTACTAGATAGAATAAAACCTCTTTATTTATTTTGAATTCCAAAGAATAACAAGCTAAAAAAGTTACACTAAAACGCCTATCAAAAGTGGACCCATACTAAAATCTCTTATTACATAAGCAAATAAACACATAAAATAAAATACAGCTTGACTATTCTAATCTTCTATGTCTGACCCATTCTCTAACATATCCTCAGTCAAATCTACATAGTCGAGTTCTAAATACACTAGGTTTGATAAGTTTGGTAAATTTTGAAAGAATTCAAACCTAATGACATTATTAGGTCGAGGATATATTTCTTCTTTAGTGCCATTACGGTGATATATGATATTAGTAGTCTTGTATTGATCAACTAGGTTGATCATGAGTAGGTCATATATTCTGGCCTCATCTACCCACACATGTCTTAGATGTTCCCAATTGTCTCTTAGACTACGTTAGAAATGTGGCATTTTGAGTGCGTGCATTAGGGCTATGTACTTCTCATGTGACTTTAATAAATAGTTCCAGCAGCATATTATCCTATCCATCGCGTCGTGTATTTTGTTAATTCATCAAAGATTTTGTTTTCTTCTCGCATGCGTGGGGTCTTGGGAACTCTCTTTAAGTCTTTAATGTGCCTAACAATGTGTTCTACTTGATCTAATCTCATAATGTTGGTGCTGAGTTATTAGTTTTAGGATTTTGAAAATAAAAAAAAAAAAATCTTCAAATTACTAAAATGCACATAAAATATAAACATACAAAAATAATACTTACTTGGTAGCGAGCGAAACATTTTTACCCGATATGTGTAACTCATGGGAATATTCAAGACCGATATAATTGTGGCTCTAATACCAAACTGTAAGGCCCACACTTATATAAAAATACTAGTATTATTTACAACCGTTTAACATGAAAAATTATCATGTCGTCTTTTATTTAATACTTGAAAAATATTCACAATTGGCCAATTTTCGTACCAAAAGACATAATAAATAATAAATAAAAATAATTAAAACATAAATTTAATAGCGTAAATAAATAAATAGAGTGTCCTAGATCGCACGTAGTTATATGGCCCTCAGCGAGTTCACACACACAAGCGTCCAAAGTTCCACTCGCCACCGACCAACTAGACTTTTAGTTACCTTGGTCGATCTGCACATAGTAATTTGATAAGGGAGAGCTACTAAACTTAGTAAGGAAATGTGTGTCAGGTAGTCACATAAATAAAAATAAATACAACTAATGCACATATTTAGGCAAATAGCAATATAGATAAGCTTAATTTTATCACTAGTAACTAATAGAACTTAGATTCCAAGCTAAATCACATTAAAAAAAAAATTACGCTCGAGTCCGTCTTTGGCAAATAAACCTGAACTATTAGACTAAATGACGGAGGGCTGGGTTTAGTAAAATTGTACCCACTACTAAATGACCTATTTACCATATAGACCCAATAGTCAAGTATTTAACTATTATCTTTTCGATCAAATCACATCACATAAGCTACAATCTTAATAATTTAAATAATGCCTAACTACTATACACTATTTAAATAAAATATCATAATCATATCATTGTTTAAATAATGTGAATCTATTGTACCATCCATTATCCAAACAACATAACTAGTTTAAATAATATAAATCTATTGTATCGATCATTATTCAAACTACTTATACATATCCATAGTTTAAATAATGTGATTTCATTGTATCACCATTATTCAAACAACATAACATAATAATGAACAAATAAAAATAGGTTAGAAGTCCCTCATTCCTACTCCTTTTGAATATTATTTCATACAAAAAATTTAAAAGTTTCTACTTAATTTCCTTACCTCAAATGTGACAAATCCAGCTTGATTACGAGAATGGTCCTTGAGAACCAATAATTATCTTATGAAAAACTTAAATTTCATACTTATTATTGAGAACACATTATAGGGTTATACAAACCTTAACTTTGAATCTACAAACTTCAAAATTATAAGATGATATACCTTAACACTTTCAATGAAATCTAGTTGAGCACTAAAACTGTAATGTAAAATGATGGAGATAGTGACGCCAATATAATAAAATATATCTATTCTATATAAAGTGTGCCTATATAACAGAATTCTTGGTTTATGAGAAATTAATGGTGACTTTTTTTTAAAGTTTTTCTATTAGAAAATAACAGTTTTTTTATTAATTTTTAAAATAAATTAATATTACTTTTAAATTTTTATCGTATAACCCTAACAAGAAAGCTAAGCCAAATTTAATTTTTTAAATATGAATTTCTCATCCCTAGAATCCATATGCGATTACAGCTCTAGAACGATCATCTCTTCGTTTGCAACAACGATGGCCTCTTCGTTTGTAATAATGATCATGAAACCCAAGGAAAAGAAGAAATCGCTAGATTTTATTGCAAAAGAAATCCAAATCAACGAAAAATTCCAGCAAATCCAATTCTCACAACAACAATTCAGATGTAGCTCCTTCTGTCCCCAACCAGTTGCCCTCATATGCCACATTAGATTATTTTTGAGGTCTCTCGTGTACTTTATCAGAGATCCTCAATTTCAAACCCATTCTTCAATCTTTCAATACAGACATCGCCCTTGCCGTCGATGATTGGCCTTCGAAGGTCTCCAAGTCCTCAAAGTCATCGATAACTCCCGCCATACTCTCTCATTCGCTAGCATTGCTAACAGGTAACTATATAGATATATATATTTTAATTATAAGGGATTTTTTGATTATTATCTTATGTATGTTTTTATTTGAGTCTCTGAACAGAGATGGCTTTATGGTGGAATGACAAAAGTAAGTTGTTTCTTGATAAACATTCGTCTTTTATTTTTGGGTATGGATGCTTTGTTAGGAATTATGTCGATGGGTAGTTTTAAGATTTAATTTAGTTTATTGATTCTGGGAACACTTATTTCATTTCTTTGATCTGATGATTGTGGGAACACTAATTTGGTCTGATAATTTCAATTCTTTCAGTTGAGTTGTGAAATAAATCAAAGGTAGAGTTTTGAAATTTACATAATGATAATGAGGCATTTGATAGATTGTTGTAATTCATATTTTAGTGCATTAATTCATGAGATATCAGATCTGAATTTGAGAGAAATATATATTTATATATTATATATTATATACGTGTTAAAAAATTTGTTTGCTCTCTGTATTTTAGGTCGCCTAACAATTTACTTTTCTTTCTCTCCACTTTTACTTTTGATAATCAATTTATTATTTACTTGGTTAATCAAAGGTTTTGTAGAGGAGTCGAGTAAAACAAGAAAAGTAGGAGACTTCAAGCAATATATACCGGGTAAAAGCAGTGAAGTGATATTTGGTGAGGCTTTTGAGAAACAAGGATGGTTTGATCTCACTGGTGTTGTATTAATTTCTTATTAATAGAATTTCTCGAATTTCATGTATTGTGATAATTTTGCAATTATATGGACCTTATGGTTGTACTAATTTTATTTACCATGATATTGATGTAGTCATATAGACCTTATGCTTTGTAGAATCTCCAACTTAGTCATAAGAAAGAGGTAGCAAAATTTTTCAATTGCACAATTACAAATGTTGAATGCGCCTCTAGCAAAGTTTACATGGACTAAATAAATACTAAGGGAAGATAGAAAGCTTATAGAAATTAGGAAAACCAATGCCAAAGAGTCTTGTTGAGGTATTATTATTCTTGATCTATGAAGTTTTGCTACTCTTTAGTTTTATTTATTACATTTTTTTTATGTTTTTGCACTTGATATATATGTGCATTGTAGTTGTGTTGCGGTAACTCTCTTATTATAGAATATATGATCGTGTGAGAATTTATGGTGAAGTTGTTACTTTTAGTTTCTTAATATTTATTTGGAAATAAAATGAACCAAACTTCTTCCCATGATCTTTATTAACTTCAGGTGTAAAAGCTCATAGGATCTACACCATTAGATATTGCCAAGTCTAATTTGGCGAAGAATGGTCAAATAACTGAATAAGTAAGAATGTGGTTTGCCCATGTGACTCTAAACAGAGATATAAAAGGTGCTTTACTGTGCTTATATGGATTTTTTTAAATCGAACAACTTACTAATCTTATGTGCTTGTTTCTATTAAAGTGATTGAAGGTGCTTTACATTTATTTGTTCTTATCGAAAGGTACTGCTGGGAGAATTAAAGTGATTGAAGATGTTTTTCGCTCTTCAAAAGTTCCCTAAATTAACAAGCATGAAATGGAGATTTTGATATATATTTGGAACTCTTGGAGTCAACTTTAAGATCTTAGATAGGTGTGAACTCATTTTTAGAATAAGAAAATTTGTGACCAGATTGTCAGAATTGTTGAACTAATTTTTAGCCGGATGTTCTGATTTTTTTAAGAAAACAGTTTGTTAGATTTGTTTTATTTTAAAAATCATTTATATTTAAAACAGTTTTTTTAAAGAGTAGAATGTACTGATTTTTTTTTAAAGGAATATTTTATAAATTATTTTTAAATTTTAATATTTGTTGGTTAAAATTTATGATTATAATTTTAGTATAGATATGAATAATTTCTCATAACTTTATAGTTATTAATAATAAAATATAACTAAAAAGATTCTACATAAACCACTTTAACTTCAATAGCGGCTTGATTAAATATTTGAATATTCTAAGTTCACAATATATTTTCATTCAATTATCCTTTTTTTCTTTTTCGTTTGCTTCTGTGCTCTATGATAGGTTGAATATTCAATTATTTTCCTCATCTTTTGCTCTCCATTTTCCAGCGATTTCTCAGCCATCATCTTTGATTGTCATGCTTAGTTATACATGTATAATTAGTTTTTATTATCTATTTTCTAAATGTTATAATATATGTTGACCTTGATGATACTATAAAGATTTTAGATGTTGTTATGTTCACAGATATCATGGAAAAAGTACTTTTATGTACTGCTGCCCAAATAATGCACTTTACTGCACATATATAGTTTTAAATAAACAAAATAAATGTACTTGACTATCATAAGTAGATTTTATTTATTAAATTAATTATTTACACTATATTTTACTATCTTATATGAAAAATAATAACTTTTCACAAGAACACTGCAACTTTGTACCATATATAAATTATCTACAGAAAAATGAATAATCCAACTATATGCACATCCAACTAAAAGGAAAAAGTGCAAAATACAAACATTACAACTTTTAACATGTGGTATCTTCACCTATCAACAATTTAACGATTAAATTTTAATATCTTTTTTATTTAATTGAAATAATTTAAATTGTGTATGCTTTATTTTTCGAACATTGACTTTAAATTTATTTTTGGATTAACTTAAGAATAAATTGGAGTTAGATTATCAAGATTTTTTAAACAATCATATATTGCATTCAATATTTACTTTCAATTATATTAATAACATTATTTACATTAATTGAATATGCATATTAATAATATCAAACAATAACTAATAATATTTTTAAATAAAGTAAGACACACTTAGCATAAAACTTAGTATACGTGCCTTGCACGTAGCATTCTACTAGTATATCTATATGTATATATATGTGTGAGAAAGATAGTGGTGTATGGTGATGGTTTGATCTAGGGAGAACACAAAGGACGAGAAAATTGGATTGATTATAAGAGAGAGCTTAAGTGAGCGAAGTATAAGTTGAGTGGTATTTATAACCCTTTAACTAACTACACTAATGTTCCCTAGATACCTGACTACTAACCATGGTTACATTTTTAAAATCAATTAACCAGTAATATGTTTAAGTTTAAGGCTCCTTTCATACTCGATCAAGACTAGAATAAAAAAGAGTTTGCCAAAATATGAGTAATAAGCATCTTTATATATATACTGTTAGCTATTTACTCCGCTCCAAGTGTGCCACCTTACGGCCACTTGACCAAGTCTTTATTGGCTTAATGACTAACCACAAGATACTATCCATCCATATTTTATTCTTTAATGCTACACGTAAACTACTTGTAAGTAGCTTCCATATACTTAATATCATTCAAAGAAAATCCACTAAAGTTCACACCAATGCTATAAGTCCAAACTAATCTCTAATTCCTCAACATAACTACATATCACAAAACTATACCTTAATCTTCAGTTTCGCCACTATAATTACTATTGATATCATTATTTAATTAAGTAATAGAACCTATATCATTTAAAGAAAAAAAATTACCACAATACCAAATTTATCTTTAACTAACCACAAAGCTAAAATAGACTCAAACAATGAGCCCCATAATTCCTAATAACTACAAAAGCTCATACAACATAATTCTATTAATTAAAAAGAATAACACTTTCTAATAATTACATTCTAGCAAATTGATATTTTCACATCGAGATATCTAGACTAACATAATAGAAAATAATAACTAAATATTTTAATTATTACACACATAATAACTCAAACAAGCTATAATTAATAATGCACCGATTCTATAATATAATGAATACAAAGAATAACACAGAATAACTCAAACTGGTTATAATTAAAAAAACAAAGAGAAAACCAGTTCCTGAAACACTAAAACAAAATTAAAAATAAAACTAATTGCACAACAAATTGAGTAAAAACAAATAATACATAATACATCATAAATCAATTAATTAAAAAAAAAAAAAAGTGAGGCAAAAATTTGAGGCGTAAATCTAAATTGTACGGTTCCATAATGAAATAAATAAAAACAAACAATATAATATAATATAAAGAAACTGATTATATTTATCAACTCATTAAAAATTTAAGAGAAAGAAACTAATTTCGTAAAGCAACAAAGATAATAAGAACTTACACACAAAAACCAGTTAAATAAAATAAATAAATCAAAAATTGCTTCCTTGAATTAACTAAATTAAAAATCAATTCCCAAAATAACTAAAATGAAAACCAGTTCCTTGAATTAATTAAATCAAAAATCTGTTTTTAAAATAAATAATTCAAGAACTATTTTCTAAAATGACTTAAATAAAAAATTAACTGCGACATAAATTAAAAACCAACTACGACATAAATTAAATTAGAACAAGTTTCACAACAAAATGACTAAAAACAAATAACACATAATAAATCAAAACTGATTATATATTTTTTTTAAAAAAAAAAGATCGAGTGAATCAGTTCTAAAAATATTGGTACATAAATTAAAACGGAAACGGTTCTACAATAAAATGAATAAAAAAACAAATAACAAATAGATATGAAAATATGAAAATATTGTAACATCAGCTTTAAATTTTGCAACATCAACTAGAAACATGCTCGATCAATACAAATTCGCTCAAGGAAGGAAGGATCTTTCGTTGTGTCCTTTAAATGATTGGGGGGCGAAATCGTGAGCGCTAGATTGCACCTTTTTAAACAAGATTAAAGTTAAGGTTGATGGGGCTTTATTTGAACAAGAGGGGCAGTTTGGGGTGGGTTGTGTAGCTCGAGATCATCATGGTACTATGTTAGAAGCTTTCAAGAAGGGAAAGATTTGTTGTGTCAAACCTGAAATTGTTGAGATCATAGGCATTAGAGAAGCTTTGAGATGGATTGCAACTCATTCTTGGGACAATGTCGTGCTGGAAACGGATAGTTTGGTGTGTGTACAAGCTATTCAAAGCAATGTTTTTATGTCTTCACAGTTTGGTCTTCTGGTTCAAGATGTTGGAAATTTGCTTTTTACTTTAACTTTTATTGATTTTGTGTTTTGTAAAATGATCTGCAAATAAGTTGGTTCATTGCTTGACAAGAGACTCTTCTTTCTCTACAGGCTGTGTGCTTCAGTTAGAGGATTGTTCCTCTGAAGTGCGTTCTATTATTTTGAACGAATTTATTAATTAATAAGTTTATGATTTTTATTCAAAAAAAATTATTTTAATGTTGATGAAACTGGTTTCTAATATTGGCATGGTTTTTATATTATATATTTTTCGCATTGTATTTTTTTTTCATTATGTTATTGATGAAACTAGTTTTTTTTTTTTTTTTTGCCTCTTATAATGAAATATATAGTTTCTTTTAATATTGATAAAACTAGTTTTTAAAGTTAGTATTATTTTTAGATTATAATTTCTCGCACTGTATTTTTTTTATTGTGTTGTTGATGAAACTAGTTTTATTTTTTGTTCAATTTTGATTATTTAATAGTCTAGAAACTGGTTTTTTTTTTAACTTGACTAATTATGTTTGTTATCATAGTTGTTATATTATTTGAGATTTATTTTTTATTTTGTATTTATTTTTTACTAATTCTAATTAGCAAGAGTTTGACAAAAAACCTAAACTAAAAGATTTATGTAATGTAACACCGTTTTTATTATGAGATAGCAACAAACAATTTAAATAAAAAAACCGTAAAGTAACTATGAAAAAATTAAATGTCTTCATTACAAAGAGAAAATAAGATGAAAGAAACAAATAAAGGACTAAATAATAACAAATAAACAACAAAATTGTTATACCCGAAATTAGGTTGCCATTTCAGTGGAGGATACGTGTCAAGATAAATAGAATATGGATCCACGTGATCACTTTTAATGGAATAACTCATTAATTGCATCGGTAACAAAGTGTACTTGCAACTCGCTGACTACAAGGTCTTATGCGAGAAAAAGATATGCAAACTGTTGTTTCGTGTATTAACGAGAAACCATATGTTATTGGATGCATAAAGCGAGACATCAACTTCGTTTCACCTAGGAAGATGAAAAACCGTGTTTTTGCAAATGTCAGTTGTATATAAGAAAATATAAAAACTGTACGCGTTTGCAACAGCAGAAAGTAATTCTGCTACAGCAAAACTGAACAGGCAGAATATAAAATATTTGCAGAAAAATAAATAACTTGACACAAGAGATTTATACGTGGTATCAGTGTTCTCCCGAACACTCCTAGTCCACGGGGCCACGCCCAGAGAATGAAATCAATTAATAAAGTATCAAAATTACAAAGACAATTGACTTAAACAA
The DNA here is from genome assembly GCF_029168945.1 of Cannabis sativa. Taxonomy (NCBI): domain Eukaryota; kingdom Viridiplantae; phylum Streptophyta; class Magnoliopsida; order Rosales; family Cannabaceae; genus Cannabis; species Cannabis sativa. The sequence continues at coordinate 48,781,717 of NC_083607.1, read as the reverse complement.
GTTTAGACTCCCTCTAAAGAATTGCCGCAATCCTTTGTAATCCACTTTATGAATCTGACTTCTTGAAACACCTTCAAGCCCGAACTCCCTTCGTCTTTGAAGTGTGAGTGCTTACTTCCTCCCGAAGTAAGGCTTCAACAAGTCTTCTCCCGAAGACCAAGTGCTTACTTCCTCCCGAAGTAAGGCTTCAACAAGTCTTCTCCCGAAGACCAAGTGCTTACTTCCTCCCGAAGTAAGGCTTTATCAAGTCTTCTCCCGAAGACCAATCTCTTGTTCAGTCAAGTAGTTCTTCACAACCTCTAGGATAGAGTAAGAACAGAAATAGAACGACTAGAACCTAGATGAACAACTAGGCTCTCACAAAACAAAGAAAGACTCTCTTCTCTCAAAAGATAAATGTAGAAAATGAATAATGGAAGAGGTAATTCGAATGGTTGCTCTCTAGGCTCTATTTATAGATCATAGAAACCAAAGAGGCAACCACAAGTTCGAATTAGCAGCTGTACAAAAACTTTCCAAAAGAAACACGATCTGCTACATCAGATTCGGATGCTGACGAAGCAGATCTGCCCAGAAACGGGAAACTTACTAAAATCGGGTCCGATCTTCTTTCAATGCTTGATTCCTGCCAAAAACAGATTAGATATTCTGATTGTATCAAGATACAATCGAAATCAATAAGGAAAAGGCAATAAACAAAGTTTCCCTAAAAAAAGACAACTTTCCAAAAGAGAATTCCTTCTCTTTTGAGAAGTTTTCAACAAAGGAAAGTTCAGCTGAAAGTGCAACTTTCCAAACAAGGAAAATGGCAACTAATAACCGAATAAAAGAGGTAAGATTTCGAAAATGAATGCAAAGCAATCTTACCATAAAAAGGAAAAATTATTTTGTCACCTAACTTGCCAAAAAAGGACTTTACAGAAGATAAAAGCGACGCATATAAACTGTGAAAATACTTAGCGTATAATGTACAAACTAAGTATATCTGTTGGGTGAACTCAAGACCTAATAGGCGAGGCGCCCATCTCGCTATAGGAAGGAGCACTCCAGTTATATTCACCACTCAACTTCAAACATCTTTCAGCAAGACTTAGAGTCTTGACGAGTTAGAAGCTGACATTCAATGGACTGCTGAGGTATTCTTTGTAAATAAGAACTGCGATTGTCACAACGAAGCGTTAAGATTTTAAACAAAGAAGCAATGAGGCATACATTGTCGACCTTGGAAAGATAGAAGAAAAAGCTCCAGCTCGCTATCAAGGTCATTGGAACCGAGTTCCCGTCGAGATGTTGGAATTTATTTTACCAGGATCTTAGATCTACTCACAAGTATGTTGTTTAACACCCTAAATATGAACTTTCTAAAACGATAAATAAACACATATAAAGTTAAGAAAACCTTACATTGGTTGCAGCGGAATAATGTCTCCTTCCACTCAGATCTCTAACCCTTGTATCCTTTCTGTCGCAGAGTATTATCAAGATCTGAGCCCGAATGTCCTTCTCTTTGTGTGTGATCCTTCACAGTCTTCCAATCTATTATTGAGGTACCACTTGTTGTGTGTGGTCACTTACTCTATCACTTAGGTTTGAAATTTAGAAGAGGAAAAGAGAGAGAGGTTGGTTCGGCTATAGAGAGAAAGGGAAGGCTCAGTTTTGTGAAAAAAATAATTTTCTGACAGAAAGCTTATTGAAAACTTGTTAAAACTTATGATTTGGCTGAGCCATCACTTTCTATTTATAGGCAACTACTAGGTTTAGGTTAGTAATTATTTGGCATTAAAATAATGAAAAATATCAATTTGAAAAACCATCCCAAGTGGCCGGCCATAGGTGTTAATGGGCCTTACTTGGATTTTGCAGTTTTTCACAATTTTTATTTCTATTTTCTCAAAAACGCCAATTTTTCAATTCTAACCTTTTAAATGCCAAAACTAATTATTTAATAACTAAAATAGATTATTAAATAATATTATCATTTAATTTAATTATTAATTAGACATATAAAGTCTATTAATAAATAAATAAACCTACAATCTCTTTTCTTTACAATTTCACCCCTGCTTAGAGAAAATTCACAAATTAGACATAATCTAACTTTAGAATTATAATTGATTAATCACAAATCAATTATTGAGTCTTACAAGCAGTATAGTCTCAACTAGAATGGGGACCATGGATCTATATGCTGAGCTTCCAATAAGTGAACCGAATTTACTAAGTAAATTCCTACTTATTAATTCTTCGTTGAATCCACCCTTAGAACTTAGAATTGCACTCTCAGACTTATATAGAGCCTATTATATGTTCCACGATATAGATATGCTATCTAATTTAACCATTGTTATAATCTTATTGTGACCAAAGATCCTCTATATAGATGATTTACATCGAGATGGGATAATTTTACCGCTCTCACCCCTCAACGTATTTTGCCCCTTAAAACACTTAGCTACCTGTAAATGATGTTTAGTGATCTAAGAATTAGTCACTTAAACAAGAGCTCATCCATTTACTTCTATTTAGCTAAGCTCGAAGGGAATCATTAGTTGACTTCTATACACCAGTAGAAGCTATAGATTCCATATTTATGTTCAGCACTCCCACTCAATCATACTATCATGTTCCCAAAATATACGTATCACCCTGACCCAAAAGTAGGCTTAACTAATAAATCAAAGAACATGAATAGTACTCCTGAGTTGAGCCTAAGCATATCAGGATTTAGATTCTTTTAATCTTAAGATAAACTACTGATATTGACTTGGAAAGATATGACGGTAAGTTTATAATATCTTAACTAAGTTGCAATATCGGTCCATTCCAATGTATACTCCATACATTCGAAACTAGTATACTTTACTAATGTTCTGGAAAGAACATAACACTTACTACAAGCGTAAGTACACATCATCGTTGATTATCACATTAGTGTAAATCCAAAACACTGATGAAACAGGGACATAGTCTTTTGATTCATATGATCACAATCACATTCCACTGTGTTGACGATACTGTAATTGTGAATTAAAATATGATCTGGACTTAACTGATTTTGTGTGTAAATGTAATAAACATATTAAACCATTAGCATGTAAAATTCATGCAAACATAAATCACTTCAAATTTCTTATATTGATAACTAATTAGATTGTAAAGGGTTTTATTTAGGGCACAAAACCCAACAAACTCCCACTTGCACTAACATAAAACATACTGTGCAAATAAATCAATCTGATGTCTTGATCTTCAGATCAAGTGTAGTATATTTGAATCCACCCAAACTTCTGGAAACTAGTTCATAAAATACATTTATGAAACATCCTTTGCTATATGCATTACTCATCAAGGGATACTGAAATCCTTACTGTTTTAAAGTACATCTGAATAAACAGAAGACATATCTCTCACATTTTAAAATATGAAATTGAGATAATACAGCGTAGACTTTTCTTCAGTAAAATAACTTTCTGGTAATTTTGAATTTACAAAGTTATAAATCTTCTCTGGTAGAGCTTGAATTATTATAGAATAACTCCTCCACCCCAAGAGTAACCACCATCTCAAGATTCGAATGAGTTGGGGAAGATACAAGGATAACTGATGTACAGTTCCTTAATATCTAACATATAGATCACTTTCATAAATCTTTCTTGAATATCTTCTAATGTTTCTTATTTGATTACATCTCAGATAGCTCCCACTCAATAGTAGATGTCTGGTTAAATAATACTTTTAACCTCTTTATTGTTTGGAGAGTTATCTAGTTGTGACTTTTTGTATTAGTCTGAAACTTTAAGTTTCTTTTTAAGACTAAATCATCAACATAGCAGACTAGTATTTGAAGTGAAAAATACTTGCCAGAGATTAAGTAATCAAAATTAAGATACCATAAAATATTATGAGAATTGAGAAATCTTAGCTCAAGTCATTCGAATAGACTGAACTAGAATTCTTTTATCTTATTCTCATAATTCTGATAAGTTATATCTATCCACATGAATGGTTAGATTTGCTTTTTCAGTATTGTTCTTAAGTTCCTATCACAAGTGTCAACCTAATGAAGATAGGTAAAGAATTTTAAAATTCTCCCACTCAATTAAGGTAGTGTGATTCATTATCAAAGAACTTTTATAGGCATCATTATTTACTACAACAGTAAAACTAAATTGGAACATACAATCAAGATCAAGGATTTATATTGATAATAGCTAATTCATTATATTACTTCCATGTTTAAAGAAAATATGTGTTACATAGGGTATTGTGGATAAACTCCACCCCTAAGTATATAGAGATTATGATCCACCCCTAAAAGTTCTAAAGATCATGATTCTTTAAGTGTTATAGAGATTATGTGGAGTTGAATACAATCCAGAGTTCATTAGATATAAAAGATCGTTGAACTGCATAATTTTCTTAACTTTTCTCCACCCCTATCAGATCAAAAGGTCCTTTTATTAAACAAATTCTCAATAATTGTATTAGAATTAACAATTATTTATAAACATAGAAATAATTTCTAGTGTTTATTTAATATAACTCTATGAAGAGTTGTAAATATTATAGAATTTGTATCAATAATAAAAACACTTACACATACAAACATATAAATATAATGTGGTAATTGTGGTTTAAGATAAATTAAATGAAGTTCAATCTCATAAATTGCAATTTGTTTGAAATAGAAAATAAAATATTTATTAATAAAAAATGTATTGGAACAATATGAGAAAAACAGGGATAAAATCCCTAAGTAAAATTCGAAATCCAAATTACCTTCAAACTAAAACAATTAATTCAAAAATAGATAAATGAGCTTCATCTTCATCTTGGACGATCTTCACCCTTTGTCCAGCTTTCCGATCCAACTCATGAAGATAGCATCTGAGTTCAAGTAGCTTGCCCTGTAAGAAGAAGAAACAAATAAATAAAGTTAGTCCAGGATCAATAATCCAATTGGATAATAATTTACTAAAACTCTTAAAGTTTATAGAAAGAAATACCTTGTTTTTTTTGCAAGAAGTTTAGGACATTGGGGTTTCCAATGACCTTTCTCATTGCAGTAGAAACACTTTCCTTTGAGTGCATCACCAGAAGCAGCAGCCTTTTTGTTTTTCATGGCTTTGGCACGCTTCTTGGTGTTTCTCCACTTCTTCTTAGATTTGGGTTTAAAAGCAGAGGCAATATTTGCCTCAGGTTTGACCGTCCCATTACCATTGCCAGAATTTTGAGGCTTACTCCCTTTCTTCTTGGGGCCTCCAATCAAATTTTCATATGTCTGAAGGTTATTGACTAACTCATGAAAGTCTATGTCCTTTTTATTCATGACATAATTTGTTGTATAGGGCAGAAATGCTGGAGTCAGACTATTCAAGATAAGACTTACTTGAGTAGTGTGATCCATTTCAGCACCATGATCCTGGGCTTCTTGAAAATAACTTGTCATGAGGAGAACATGATCATGCACGTTTTGATGGGGTTCCATCCGTGCATTGATATATTTCTTAGTCGCGTCAAAGCGAGACTGAAGAGATGCCCTACCGAATAGCTCAGTTAACTTCGTCATTACTTCAGCAGCCTTTTCGGTTTTAGAAAATCGAGTTTTAAGGGTGTCAACCATGCTGGAAAGCATGAAGTATAGAGCTTTGTCATTTGCTTTCTGCCAACGCTGATACTTTTCTTTCACAGCTTTGGATGCATTGTCCCTCGGCACTTCTGGAGACGGCTCTGTTTACACAAACAAGGCACTTTCTCCTATGAGAGCAATATTAATGTTATCATTCCATTTTGGAAAGTTAGATCCATTTAGCTTATATTCGGTCAAGAGTGATAACATGGAATTCATCATGGTTATACAGGATACTACAAAATAATAAATAGAAATCAATAATGGTTTAACACAAAATCCAATTCAGAAATTATAAGCACATAGCATGTAGGAATGATAGGAGAAAATACTAAAAAAAAAATACAATCCTAAATAATTTCCAAGGTTTTCAACAAACTGATATCAGTGCCCCGTTTAGGCGAGAGTCAAAGCTACCATTCATTGAATAGAGTTGTCAGCTCATCTAAAATGTTAAACATTCTAGCAACCTTTTATTCGATCAAGATTGGAATCTAGCATTGTCCCATTTAGGCGAGAGTCAAGGCTATTCTATCTTATGAGCTTCTACCATTGTTTCATATTTTGCAAGTCAAATACAGTCGCCACCATTCGGGTGATCCATACCATATAAAACACTTACAAAGCTACTTATCTTTCGAGATTAAACGGTGCGAACTTGCTAATGAACGTTCCTCCATTAGGGAGGATTACTCACTAAAACAAACGCTATGTAAAACCAACAATGGAGATCGAATATATTAATAATAATAAAGCTCATTCTTTAAAATTAATTTTCTTTATTATTTATAGTAAAATATATTCATTAAATACGAATTTAGAATTAAAATTCTAAATTAGAATTTAATTTAATATTTATAAAATTATACTTAGATGGTGATTGAAATAAATTGAATTATTTCCATCTTAGTAGTAATTTTGATATATAAATATTAAGAAAATTAATTTAAGTTGTATTAATTTAAATTAATTTACAACTCAAAATAAATTTTCATGAGAATATATTTATTGTATTTTGAAAAAGAAAGTATAAAAAACATTATTATTTCGAAATACTAAATAATAAATACTTAGAAAAAATACTTCAAGCAAAAATATCATCTATCTAGATTTTCCTTTGACTAATTAATTCAATTTCTAATAATATATTTTAATTCATTTAATTTAAATTAATCAATAAATAAAAAAATCATTGATTTAAGTTGGTCCAAGAATTAATTAAAATAAATAATTAATTTACAACTTAATCTATTTTTCAAGATAAATTCAAAAACATCTAGCATAATAAAATGCAATTCGAAATTGATTAATAAAATAAAGAAAAGATATATTTTGAAAATTATTTAAATTTAAGTTGAAAAAATAAATTTTAACTAAAAAATAATTTTCTATTTAATTAAGTGTCATGAAAAATAAATAGTATCATGATGAAAATCAACTTAGATATTTAATTTTTCAATTTAATTAAATGTATTAAATTCAAGAAATAAATAATTAAGTGTAGAGAATGCTTAATTATTAATTTCTAGTTTAATACTAGGAAAAATATACTTAAATAAATTGTACCAAAATTAATTATTTAAATAATTAATTTCACAATGTATAATATTTTCCAATTTAATATTAGAAATAATAAGTAGTCTAGAAATAACTATCTAGATAATATCTTATTTGACTAAGTATGTTTTCCACAAAATTTGAAAAAATATCAATTTAAGTTGTTATGGAAAAAATCTAGAACTTAAATATTTTCAAATTTAAATTTAATTAAATATCAAAAATTAAGTTGTAACCACTTAATTTGAAAAATATTCCATTTTAAGTTTAAAACTAACTTAAAAAATATCTTAAGAATCTTTAATAACTAATGCCTAGAATTCTTCAACTTAATTTTAAATTTAAATAAAATATTCATATTTAAGTTAGATAAGAAAAATCAGTTAATATAACTAATTTATAACTTAAATAGGAATATTTAATTAAATAAGCTTCAGAAAGAATCTAGTTAGTTAAAATTCTTTATTTAATTAAAAAAAACAAGAAAAATACAAATAGTTTCTCTAGAAATAATATCTAAAACTAAAAGTGTTTTTCTTAAAATTAACTTTAAAATATTAAAATGAAAATAAATTTCATATATTTTAAAAGTTAATTATGTTGCTAATCAATTTTATTAGGTTAAACTAATATAATTAACCTAGCACAGTTATTCAAATCAGGCAAATGAGCCTTCACAATTGGGGTAGTTCATGTGAGGGGGAGCTGGGTTCAGTATGTCGTACCCACTTTTATTGGCCCCCAACTCTCACACAAGGCCCAAAAGAGAGGAATTTAACCTACAAATAAATAACTGTTATTAATTGAATAGGTCCAAAAACTAAATGGACCTAAATAAAATCTATCATGGTGTGACATTTTATTTAGCAACAACTTATATGCATCTGTATAATAAAATAAACATAGAGGCTCACACAGGCACACATTTGGATGGATCCTATCATGTTGCTAGGTCATACACAGATGAAAGAAGATTGTAAAATTTACCTGTTACAAATTATATACTTAACCAATTGAACCATGGGTTAAAATCAGATCATTGGATCTGTCAACAAGTTAACCACGGCTATTTGCAATCAAGCAGTAATAGGTTTTATAAAACTTACAAACAAGCTAAAACGCATACTCCTGCAACAAGGTTAGCTGGATAGTTGGATGTAGGATTTATTTAATTTTAAATAATTAAATTTCGAAAAATAATAATAAAAAAATATTTATTTTCGAATTAAAAAAAATAAAATATATATTTTCGAAATTAAATAAAATAATATTTAAAATTAAACCTACAATTTTGAAAAATTAGGTTTCAACTAACCTAAATATCATTTCAAAATTTGCTAACTACTTTTTTTTAAAAAAATTAATGCTATTTTATAAATTAAATATTCAATAAAAATAAAAAAAAAAGATAAATAAATATCTTTTTCAGATTTTATGATTTAATTTAAATAAATAAAATAACAAAATTTAAAAGTTAGCAAAATATCTTACTTCTATTTAAAATTACATGATTATAGTTATCTTATTTTTAAATTTAATTAAGGTCAAATTATTTAAAAAAAATATTTAATTTAAAAAATTTAATATCTGACCTTAAATTTAAAAATAAGATAAGAATAATCAAATTTAAAAATAAGATAGATAATTAATAAAAAAAGATAGATATTTAATACTTTCAAATTCAAATTACACAAATATCATGAATTAATTTAAAAAAAAAAATAATTAATTTAATTATGATATTTAGAATTGAAATAGGAATAGTAAATGTCTAAATACAAAACTACACAAAAAATCGGAAGTTAAACCATGAAATAGCATGAAAAATCGAAGAGAAACGAAAAAAAATGCGAGGTGTATGGACAGTATGCTGAGCATACTGCCCGCGAGCGCGTATGGGAGTGCATGGCCGAGAAAACTCGGCGCAGCAGGAGTGCTGCAAGATTTCCACGCGCAGAGGTGCGAGATTCAGACAAGAAGCTCGGTCGAGCATTGTCTGAGCGCGTGCTGTCCGAGGGTGTGACCCTCGTCCGCGCGTGTGAGTGAGTGCATCATCACTGATGTTTTTCGAAACTTCAAAAAATCATAACTAATTCAAATTAAATCGAAATTTAGTTCTGTAAAAAAGTAAATTGCTTAGTTTTTTCCATAATATCCAATAAAAATAATTCCAGAAACATAATTTCAATTATGTTTCACAAAAATTCACAAACATCAATCAATCATCATATAACACACAACACAACATGAAACAATCCAAAACACAAACAATCGTTTTAAAGTCCAAATTTCTTGCAAGCAAATCAATTACCATGGCTCTGAGGCCAGTTGTTGGAATTTATTTTACCAGGATCTTAGATCTACTCACAAGTATGTTGTTTAACACCCTAAATATGAACTTTCTAAAACGATAAAGAAACACATATAAAGTTAAGAAAACCTTACATTGGTTGCAGCGGAATAATGTCTCCTTCCACTCAGATCTCTAACCCTTGTATCTTTTCTGTCGCAGAGTATTATCAAGATCTGAGCCCGAATGTCCTTCTCTTTGTGTGTGATCCTTTACAGTCTTCCAATCTATGATTGAGGTACCACTTGCTGTGTGTGGGCACTTACTCTATCACTAAAGTTCGAAATTTAGAAGAGGAAAAGAGAGAGAGGTTGGTTCGGCTATAGAGAATAAGGGAAGGCTCAGCTTTCTGAAAAAATAATTTTCTGACAGAAAGCTTATTGAATACTTGTTAAAACTTATGATTTGACTAAGCCATCACTTTCTATTTATAGACAACTACTAGGTTTAGGTTAGTAATTATTTTGCATTAAAATAATGAAAATATCAATTTGAAAAACCATCCCAAGTGGCCGGCCATAGGTGTTAATGGGTCTTACTTGGATTTTGCAGTTTTTCACAATTTTTATTTCTATTTTCTCAAAAATGCCAATTTTTCAATTCTAACCTTTTAAATACCAAAACTAATTATTTAATAACTAAAATAGATTATTAAATAATATTGTCATTTAATTTAATTATTAATTAGACATATAAAGTCTATTAATAAATAAATAAACCTACAATCTCTTTTCTTTACAATTTCCCCCCTACTTAGTGAAAATTCACAAATCAGACATAATCTAACTTTAGAATTATAATTGATTAATCACAAATCAATTATTGAGTCTTACAAGCAGTATAGACTCAACTAGAATGGGGACCATGGATCTATATGCTGAGCTTCCAATAAGTGAACCGAGTTTACTAAGTAAATTCCTACTTATTAATTATTCGTTGAATCCACTCTTAGAACTTAGAATTGCACTCTCAGACTTATATAGAGGATATTATATGTTCCACGATATAGATATGCTATCTCATTTAACCATTGTTATAATCTTATTGTGATCAAAGATCCTTTATATAGATGATTTACATCGAGATGGGATAATTTTACCGTTCTCACCCCTCAACGTATTTTGCCCCTTAAAACACTTAGCTACCTGTAAATGATGTTTAGTGATTTAAGTATTAGTCACTTAAACAAGAGCTCATCCATTTACTTCTATTTAGCTAAGCTCGAAGGGAATCATCAGTTGACTTCTATACACTAGTAGAAGCTATAGATTCCATATTTATGTTCAGCACTCCCACTCAATCATACTATCATGTTCCCAAAATATACGTATCACCCTGACCCAAAAATAGGCTTAACTAATAAATCAAAGAACTTAAATAGTACTCCTGAGTTGAGCCTAAGCATATAAGGATTTAGATTCTTTTAATCTTAAGATCAACTACTGATATTGATTTGAAAAGATATGACGGTAAGTTTATATTATCTTAACTAAGTTGCAATATCTGTCCAGTCCAATGTATACTCCATACATTCGAAACTAGTATACTTTACTAATGTCCTGGAAAGAACATAACACTTACTCCAAGTGTAAGTACACATCATCGATGATTGTCAAATTAGTGTAAATCCAAAACACTGATGAAACAGGGACTTAGTCTTTTGATTCATATGATCACAATCACATTCCACTGTGTTGACGATACTGTAATTGTGAATTAAAATATGATCTGGACTTAACTGATTTTGTGTGTAAATGTAATAAACATATTAAACCATTAGCATGTAAAATTCATGCAAACATAAATCACTTCAAATTTCTTATATTGATAACTAATCAGCTTGTAAAGGGTTTTATTTAGGGCACAAAACCCAACACGAGACATCCCAGAACGCTATGATTTAAGAAGTGTTTAAATGCACGATTATTTTGACCCAGTAAAAGCGGATAAATCGCACTTGTGTGATATTCCAATAATAACCGCATTTATACTACGTGATATGTAATCAAACCCAACGATTTCAGGGATAAACGCTGTGAAGATTACAGTCAACTCTGTAATTAACTGCCTACTATGTAATTATAAATAGTGGCAGGTTAGATCAAAAAAGGGACGAAAAAATCATACAAAGAAGGTCCTGAAAAGCTATCAGAAATCTAATAAGATAACTCGTGGACTATGTAGAATTTTAACTGCAAAACCACGTAAAAAATCCCTTGTGTTCATACCTCTTATTTTACTGCTTTTCATTTTTCTGCGTGAGATTATCACTATTAGGCTCCAATTCGGCTAACAAAAATCTGCGTTAATAGTTTGGTGCTTTCATTGAGAGCCTTTGTGAAAAAGCTCAGAAAAGACCCTCCTTTCTTTTGAAGAAAAACCATCTCCTTCATGGCTCCAAACCCAGAAGATGTTAATACACCACATGAAGAAACTCATCACTGTTCTGGGAAAGAGCCCATGGGATCCAGAAGGTCTTCCAATCAACAATCCAGACGGACCACCCGCTCCAAGAGGACTCAACCTGAGGGTGCCTCTAGCACTCGGACCTTACGTTCCCGGAGGACCCAACCTGACGTTGGTCCTAGTACGCAAACAACCCGCTCGAGGAGAACTCAGCGTGGGAATGGCCAGAATCCTTGAACTAAGGATGAGGAGCCCAATCGTGGAGGTACTCTGCCTATGGGAGAAGGAAACCGCCGCCTTAGACGCTGCTTGGAGGAGGCCCAGCGGCGGAACGCTGAGTTAGAGCGTGATGCAGTCGCAGTTAGGGCGGGGCATGGGACTAAAACTCAAAATCATCCTAAACCTGGAGTGAGAAGACCACGAGGCAGGCCTCGTGGCTCACGAACCAAGAGATAGGAAAATATCCAGGAAGAACAACCTATGGAGAATGAGATTCCCCCTAAAAATGAGAATCATCAGCCAGAACCCTCTCATAGAAATGAGGATGGGAGGCAACTAGAAATTGATGAACAAGAAATTCCTCATGAAAATGAGGAAGTTCTTAGGACTCAACCTAGAGAGCGAAGGTCACCTGTGAGTAATCACTAGCGTTCTTCCTGAACCCATGGAGAGAGGGCTCGTACAGACCCTAATGGGGGAAATACGACAAACCACACTCAGGGGGAAAGAACAGAGCGTGAAGAAGTAAGTGTGACCTCAGGGCGGTCAAGGACCCACAGTCGATCAACTTGGAGAGGAGAAAGTACCCGACGAGCTAATGATCGAGAAAGCATTGGAAACAGTAAATCCATGAGTCACTCGAGGACGAAGTCCATGAGCAAGACAAGGTCCGTGAGTAGGATGCTATCTTTGAGTAAAACGAGGTCTGCCAACAATTACTCCCAACCGGTTCTAAGAGAGCACTTGAATCGGAAGAAACTTGATCTTTGCCAACAACTCAGTCCAAAGCAAGAGGATCCTATCCAATTGCGAATAGACGAGTTGGAAGACAAGTTTAGGAGATATCAAGTGGGGGAATTAGGGAGACAATCTATATACGACTCAGATGAGGAGCTTTAGCCGTACCACCCAGATATCATGAATACCCGTTTTTCTTTAGGATTTAAAAACCTGCATGTCTCATCGTATGACGGAAACACCGATCCGGTCTTGTATTTGAACAACTTCAATACAATAATGCGAGCAAGTAATGTGACAAATAATTTACGTTGTATCTTGTTCCCCACCTCGCTTGTTGGAGCAGTAAGCAGCTGGTTTAACAAGTTTACTCACCATTCAATAACTTCTTGGGAAAAATTGTCCAGGGATTTCAAGAAACCATTCCAGGCTGCAAGGGATAGCAACCTGAAGCGGCCTCGCTAACCAATATAAAGCAACAGCCTGACGAGACACTTAAGGCATACTTAAGTCGTTTTAGCACGGCTGCTGCTAGGGATAGAAATTTGGATGACAATACACAACTTATAGTCCTTCAGGTGGGAATCTCTACTGATCCCTCAACCGGTGGGGGCGAGCTGTGTGATGACTTACAGGGTCTAGTAAGAAACATCACTGAGTTCAACGAAAGGGCTCAGCTGTTCGTTCAAAAAGAGGAAGCTCGAAAAGAATTGAATTTCTTGAAAATAGGCTCGGGAGGTAATCCCAGTAATGTTTTGACAAGTACTATCTTAACGAGAGTTGATAACTCGGGGGCTTCTAGCTCGAAGAGAAAGGACGATTCTAAGGAACTGTTAAAGGATAAAAAGAAGCAGAAGAAGCACCATAAGTATGTGCTAGTGTATACTAATTATACCGAGCTTAATGAAACTCGGGGGAATATTTACCTTGCACATGAGCAAAAGGTTGCCTTCGGCAAGCCCGAGCCCATGAGGCATGCAAGGAACAAAAGAGATCCTAACAAACATTGTAAATTCTATAAGGATATTGGGCACATGACCGACGAATGTCGCCAATTGAAGGATGAGATGGAAAGTCTCATCGCTCGAGGCCACTTTAAACAGTACGTGAAGAGACAGGGAAATGGACACAACCAGTGTTGGATATTATTTTACCAGGATCTTAGATCTACTCACAAGTATGTTTATTAACATCCTAAATATGAACTTTCTAAAACGATAAAATAAACACATATAAAGTTAAGAAAACCTTACATTAATGCAGCGGAATAAATGTCTCCTTCCACTCAGATCTCTAACCCTTGATTCCTTTCTGTAGGAGAGTATAATCAAGATCTGAGCCCGAATCTCCTTCTTCTTCAAGCTTTGATCCTTCACAGTCTTCCAATCTATGATTGAGTTACTGCTTGTTGTGTGTGGGCACTTACTCTTTCACTAGGGTCACGAAAAAGATGAAGGGAAAAGAGAGAGAGAGATTTCGGCCAAGGTAGAGAGTGAGGAAGGCTTAGTTTTCTGAAGAGAGAAATTTCTGTCAGAAAGGCTAATGAAAGCATGTGTTGTGAATGAGCCATCACTTTCTATTTATAGGCAACTACTAGGTTTAGGTTAGGATTTATTTGGCATTAAAATAACGAAAATATTAATTTGGAAAAGCCTCTTAAGTGGCCGGCCATATGGTGTTAATGGGCCTCACTTAATTTTGCAATTTTATCAAATTTTATCTCTATTTTCTCAAAAATGCCAATTTTCCAATTCTAACCTTTTAAATGCCAAAACTAATTATTTAATAATTAAAATACATTATTAAATAATATTGTCATTTAATTTAATTATTAATTAGACATAAAAAGTCCATTAATAAATAAATAAACCTAGAAAACTCTTTTCCTTACAATTTCACCCCTGCTTAGTGAAAATTCATAAAATTAGACATAGTCTAACTTTAGAATTATAATTGACCAATCACGAATCAATTAATGAGTCTTACAAGCAGAATGTTCTCAACTAGAATGGGGACCATGGATCTGTATACTGAGCTTCCAATAAGTGAACCAAATTTACCAAGTAAATTCCTACTTATTAATTCTTCGTTGAATCCACTCTTAGAACTTAGAATTGCACTCTCAGACTTATATAGAGCATATTGTATGTTTCACGATACCAATATACTATCTCATTTAACCATTGTTATAATCTTATTGTGATTTAAAGATCCTCTATATAGATGATTTACATCGAGATGGGATTTCTTTACCGTTCTCACCCCTCAATGTATTTTGCCCCTTAAAACACTTAGCTACCTGTAAATGGTGTTTAGTGATCTAATAATTAGTCAGTTAAACAAGAGCTCATCCATTTACTTCTATTTGCTAAGCTCGAAGGGAATCATCACTTGACTTCTATACACCAGTAGAAGCTATAGATTCCATATTTATGTTCAGCACTCCCACTCAATCATACTATCATGTTCCCAAAATATACGTATCACCCTGACCCAAAAGTAGGCTTAACTAATAAATCAAAGAACATGAATAGCACTCCACGAGTTGAGCCTAAGCATATCAGGATTTAGATTCTTTTAATCTTAAGATCAACTACTGATATTGACTTGGAAAGATATGTATAACGGTAAGTTTGTAATATCTTAACTTAGTTGCAATATCGGTCCAGTCCAATGTATACTCCATACATTCGAAACTAGCATACTTTACTAATGTCCTGGAAAGAACATAACACTTACTCCAAGTGTAAGTACACATCATCGCTGATTATCACATTAGTGTAAATCTAATAACACTGATGAAACAGGGACCAAAACTTTTGATTCATATGATCACAATCACATTCCACTGTGTTGACGATACTGTAATTGTGAATAAACATATGATCTGGATTTAACTGATTTTGTGTGTATGAATGTAATAAACATATTTAAACATGTTAAACATATTAAACCATTAGCATGTAAAATTCATGCAAACATCAATCACTTCAAATTTCTTATATTGATAACTAATCAGATTGTAAAGAGTTTTATTTAGGGCATAAAACCCAACAAACTCCCACTTGCACTAATATAAAACAAACTGTGCAAATAGGTCAATCTGATGTCTTGATCTTTAGATCAAGTGTAGTATATTTGAATCCACCCAAACTTCTGGAAACTAGTTCATAAAAACTCTTATGAAACATCCTTTACTATATGCTTTACTCATCAAGGGATACTGAAATCTTTACTGTTTTAAATGTACATCTGAATTAACAGAAGACATATCTCTCATATTTTAAAATATGTAATTGAGATAATACAGTGTAGACTTTTATTCAGTGATATAACTTTCTGGTATTTTCGAATAGACCAAGTTATAGTTCTTCTCTGGTAGAGCTTAAATTATTATACAATAATTCCTCCACCCCCAAAGTAAGCACCATCTCATACAAAGACAACTGATACACAGTTCCTTAATATCTGACATATAGATCACTTTCATAAATCCTTCTTGAATATCTTCTAATGTTCCCTATTTGATTACATCTCAGATAGCTCCCACTCAATAGCAGATGTCTGGTTAAATAATACTTTTAACCTCTGATTGTTTAGAGAGTTACCTAGTTGTGACTTTTGTATTAGTCTGAAACTTTAAGTCAAGACTAAGTCATCAACATAGCAGACTAGTATTTGAAGTGAAAAATACATGCCAGAGATTAAAGTAATTAAAATTAAGATACCATCAAATTTTATGAGGATTAAGAATTCTTGGTTCAAGTCATTCGAATGGACTGAACTAGAGTTCTTTATCTTATTCTCATAATTATGATAAGCTATACCTATCCATGTGAATGGTTAGATTTGCTTTTCAGTATTGTTCTTAAGTACCTATCACAATTATCAACCTAATGAAGATGGGTATAGAACTTTAAAATTCTCCCACTCAATTAAGGTAGTGTGAAACTTTAACAAAGAACTTTCAAAGGTATCATACTTTTACTTACAACAGTAAAAACGAAATGGAACATACAATCAAGATCAAGAATTTATATTGACAATAGCTGACTCATTATATTACTTCTCTGTTTAAACAAGATATGTGTTTCATAGGGAATTGTGGAATAGATTCCACCCCTAAGAATATACATATAGGGTACTATGGATAACCTCCACCCCTAAGTATATAGAGATTATGATCCACCCCTAAAGGTTGTAAAGATCATGATTCTCTTAGTGTGATAGAGTTTATGTGGAGTTGAATACTATCCAGAGTTCATTAGATATAAAAGATCGTTGAACTGCATAGTTTTCTTAATTTTTTTCCACCCCTATCAGATCATAAGATCCTTTTATTAAACAAATTCTTAATAATTGTATGAGAATTAACAATTATTGATAAACATAGAAATAATTTTTAGTGTTTATATAATATAACTCTATGAAGAGTTGTAAATATTTTAGAATTTGCATCAATAATAAAAACACTTACACATACAAACATACAAATATAATGTGGTAATTATTGATGAAGATAAATTAAATGAGGCTCAATCTCATAGTTTTGCAATGGGGAATTTCGAAAATAAAACTTTATTAATAAAAAAAATGTATTGCAACAATATGAGAGAAACAGGGATAAATATCCCTAACTAAAATTTGAAATCCAAATTGTCTTTAAACTAAAACAATTAATTCAAAAATTGAAGAGCTTCATCTTCATCTGGACGATTTCACCCTTGGTCCAGCTTTCTGATCAACTCAATTGAGTTCAAGTAGCTTGGCCTATAAGAAGAAGAAAACAAATAAACAAAGTTTAGTCCAGAATCATAAATCCAATTGGATAACAATTCACTAAAACTCTTAAAGTTTATTAATGGAAATACCTTGTTTCTTTGCAAGAAGTTTAGGACACTGGGGTTTCCAATGACCTTTTTCATTGCAGTAAAAACACTTTCCTTTAAGTGTAGCATCACCAGAAGGAGCAGCCTTTTTATTGGCTTTTGTTCGCTTCTTGGTGTTCTTCCACTTCTTCTTCGATTTGGGCTTTGAAGCAGAGGCAACATTTGCTTCAGGTTTTATCGTCCCATTACCATTACCAGGATGAGGTTTACTCCCTTTCTTCTTGGGTCCTCCAATCAAATTTTCATAAGTTTGAAGGTCATTGACTAATTCATGAAAGTCAATTTCCTTCTTATTCATGACATAATTTGATGTGTATGGTAGAAATGCTGGAGTCAGGCTATTCAAGATAAGACTAACTTGAGTAGCACTGTCCATTTCAGCACCATGATCCTGGGCTTCTTGGAAATAACTGGACATGAGGAGAACATGATCACGCACGTTTTGATGAGGTTCCATCCGTGCGTAAATGTACTTCTTAGTCGCGTCAAAGCGTGACTGAAGTGATGCCTTACCGAATAGCTCATTTAACTTCGTCATAACTTCAGCAGCCTTCTCAGTTTTAGAAAACCGAGTTTTGAGGGTGTCAACCATGCTAGAAAGCATAAAGTATAGAGCTTTGTCATTTGCCTTCTGCCAACGCTCATACTTTTCTTTCACAGCTTTGGATGCATTGTCCCCAGGCACTTCAGGTGACGGCTCAGTTAAAACAAACAAGGCACTTTCTCCTATGAGAGCAATATTAATGTTCTCATTCCATTTATTAAAGTTAGATCCATTCAGCTTGTTTTCAGTCAACAGTGATAACATGGGATTCATTTTGACAAAACAGGATACTACAAAATAATAGAAATCAACAAATAGAAATTAATAATGGTTTAACACACAAAATCAATTCAGAAATTATAAGCACATAGCAAGTAGGAATGATATGAGAAAATACTTAAAAAATTCAATCCTAAATAACTTCCAAGGTTTTCAACAAACTGATATCAGTGTCCCGTTTAGGCAAGAGTCAAAGCTACCATCCATTGAATAGAGTTGTCAGCTCATCTAAAATGTTAAACATTCTAGCAACCTTTTATTCGATCAAGATCAGAATCCAGCGTTGTCCCGTTTAGGCGAGAGTCAAGGCTATTCTATCTTATGAGCTTCTACCATTGTTTCGCAATCTGCAAGTCAAATATGGCCGCCACCATTAGGGTGATCTATACCATATAAAACACTTACAAACCACTTATCATGCGAGATTAAACGGTGCGAAATTGCTAATGAACATTCCTCCATTAGGGAGGATTACTCACTAAAACAAACGCGGTGTAAAACCCACAATGGAGATCGAATATCTAAATAATAATAAAGCTCATTGTTTAAAATGTATTTTCTTTATTATTCTAATAAATAAATCTCATTAAATTCAAAATTTAAGAATTAAAATTCAAAAATAAGAATTTAATATAATATTTATAAAATTATACTTAGATGGTGATTGAAATAAAATTAATTATTTCCATCTTAGTAATAATCTTAAATATAAATATTAAGGAAATTAATTTAAGTTGAATTAAATAAATAATTAGCAACTTAAAAATTTCCTTTGAGAATATATTTATTGGATTCGAAAATTTAAAGTATATAAAAATACAATTTTCGAAAATAATAAAATTAGAAAAGAAATACTTCAAGCAAAAATATCACCTATCTAGATATTCTTTTGACTAGTTAATTCAATTTCTAATAATATATATATTTTAAATTCACTTATTTTAAATTAATCAATTAAATGAAAAAATCATTGATTGTAGTTGGTCCAAGAATTAATTAAAATAAATAATTAATTTACAACTCAATCTATTTTTCAAAATAAAATTCGAAAATATTGCATAATTAAAATGCAAATTTCGAAATTGATTAATAAAATAAAGAAAAATATATATTTTGAAAATTATTTAAATTTAAGTTGAAAAAATTAAATTTCATCTAAAAATAATTTTCTATTTAATTAAGTGAAAATATATATAGATTGTCAAATATATATATTTATCTAAAAATATATATTGTGAAGTTATATAGATTGTCAGCTCATCTAAAATGTTAAACATTCTAGCAACCTTTTATTCGATCAAGATCAGAATCCAGCGTTGTCCCGTTTAGGCGAGAGTCAAGGCTATTCTATCTTATGAGCTTCTACCATTGTTTCGCAATCTGCAAGTCAAATATGGCCGCCACCATTAGGGTGATCTATACCATATAAAACACTTACAAACCACTTATCATGCGAGATTAAACGGTGCGAAATTGCTAATGAACATTCCTCCATTAGGGAGGATTACTCACTAAAACAAACGCGGTGTAAAACCCACAATGGAGATCGAATATCTAAATAATAATAAAGCTCATTGTTTAAAATGTATTTTCTTTATTATTCTAATAAATAAATCTCATTAAATTCAAAATTTAAGAATTAAAATTCAAAAATAAGAATTTAATATAATATTTATAAAATTATACTTAGATGGTGATTGAAATAAAATTAATTATTTCCATCTTAGTAATAATCTTAAATATAAATATTAAGGAAATTAATTTAAGTTGAATTAAATAAATAATTAGCAACTTAAAAATTTCCTTTGAGAATATATTTATTGGATTCGAAAATTTAAAGTATATAAAAATACAATTTTCGAAAATAATAAAATTAGAAAAGAAATACTTCAAGCAAAAATATCACCTATCTAGATATTCTTTTGACTAGTTAATTCAATTTCTAATAATATATATATTTTAAATTCACTTATTTTAAATTAATCAATTAAATGAAAAAATCATTGATTGTAGTTGGTCCAAGAATTAATTAAAATAAATAATTAATTTACAACTCAATCTATTTTTCAAAATAAAATTCGAAAATATTGCATAATTAAAATGCAAATTTCGAAATTGATTAATAAAATAAAGAAAAATATATATTTTGAAAATTATTTAAATTTAAGTTGAAAAAATTAAATTTCATCTAAAAATAATTTTCTATTTAATTAAGTGAAAATATATATAGATTGTCAAATATATATATTTATCTAAAAATATATATTGTGAAGTTATATAGATTGTCAGCTCATCTAAAATGTTAAACATTCTAGCAACCTTTTATTCGATCAAGATCAGAATCCAGCGTTGTCCCGTTTAGGCGAGAGTCAAGGCTATTCTATCTTATGAGCTTCTACCATTGTTTCGCAATCTGCAAGTCAAATATGGCCGCCACCATTAGGGTGATCTATACCATATAAAACACTTACAAACCACTTATCATGCGAGATTAAACGGTGCGAAATTGCTAATGAACATTCCTCCATTAGGGAGGATTACTCACTAAAACAAACGCGGTGTAAAACCCACAATGGAGATCGAATATCTAAATAATAATAAAGCTCATTGTTTAAAATGTATTTTCTTTATTATTCTAATAAATAAATCTCATTAAATTCAAAATTTAAGAATTAAAATTCAAAAATAAGAATTTAATATAATATTTATAAAATTATACTTAGATGGTGATTGAAATAAAATTAATTATTTCCATCTTAGTAATAATCTTAAATATAAATATTGAGGAAATTAATTTAAGTTGAATTAAATAAATAATTAGCAACTTAAAAATTTCCTTTGAGAATATATTTATTGGATTCGAAAATTTAAAGTATATAAAAATACAATTTTCGAAAATAATAAAATTAGAAAAGAAATACTTCAAGCAAAAATATCACCTATCTAGATATTCTTTTGACTAGTTAATTCAATTTCTAATAATATATATATTTTAAATTCACTTATTTTAAATTAATCAATTAAATGAAAAAATCATTGATTTTAGTTGGTCCAAGAATTAATTAAAATAAATAATTAATTTACAACTCAATCTATTTTTCAAAATAAAATTCGAAAATATTGCATAATTAAAATGCAAATTTCGAAATTGATTAATAAAATAAAGAAAAATATATATTTTGAAAATTATTTAAATTTAAGTTGAAAAAATTAAATTTCAATCTAAAAATAATTTTCTATTTAATTAAGTGAAAATATATATAGATTGTCAAATATATATATTTATCTAAAAATATATATTGTGAAGTTATATAGATTGTCAGCTCATCTAAAATGTTAAACATTCTAGCAACCTTTTATTCGATCAAGATCAGAATCCAGCGTTGTCCCGTTTAGGCGAGAGTCAAGGCTATTCTATCTTATGAGCTTCTACCATTGTTTCGCAATTTGCAAGTCAAATATGGTCGCCACCATTAGGGTGATCTATACCATATAAAACACTTACAAACCACTTATCATGCGAGATTAAACGGTGCGAAATTGCTAATGAACGTTCCTCCATTAGGGAGGATTACTCACTAAAACAAACGCGGTGTAAAACCCACAATGGAGATCGAATATCTTAATAATAATAAAGCTTATTATTTAAAATGTATTTTCTTTATTATTCTAATAAATAAATCTCATTAAATTCAAAATTTAAGAATTGAAATTCAAAATTAAGAATTTAATATAATATTTATAAAATTATACTAGATGGTGATTGAAATAAAATTAATTATTTCCATCTTAGTAATAATCTTAAATATAAATATTAAGGAAATTAATTTAAGTTGAATTAAATAAATAATTAGCAACTTAAAAATTTCCTTTGAGAATATATTTATTGGGTTCGAAAATTTAAAGTATATAAAATATACAATTTTCGAAAAATAATAAAAAATAGAAAAGAAATACTTCAAGCAAAAATATCACCTATCTAGATTTTCTTTTGACTAGTTAATTCAATTTCTAATAATATATATGTATATTTTAAATTCATTTATTTTAAATTAATCAATTAAATGAAAAAATCATTGACTTGAGTTGGTCCAAGAATTAATTAAAATAAATAATTAATTTACAACTCAATCTATTTTTCAAAATAAAAAAAAATTCGAAAATATTGCATAATTAAAATGCAAATTTCGAAATTGATTAATAAAATAAAGAAATATATATATTGAAAATTATTTAAATTTAGGTTGAAAAATTAAATTTCAACCTAAAAATAATTTTCTATTTAATTAAGTGTCATGAAAAATCAATAAATATTTAAGTATCATGATGAAAATCAACTTAGATATTTAGATTTTTCAAGTTAATTAAATGTATTAAATTCAAGAAATAAATAATTAAGTGTAGAGAAGGCTTAATTATTAATTTCTATTTAATACTAGGAAAAATATACTTAATAAAATTGTACCAAAATTAATTATTTAAATAATGAATTTCACAAAAGTATAATATTTTCCTATTTAAATATTAGAAATAATAAGTAGTCTAGAAATTACTATCTAGAAAATATCTTATTTGACTAAGTATCTTTTCAAAATTTGAAAAATATCTAATTTAAGTTATATAGAAAAAATCTAAAACTTAAATAATTTCAAATCTAAATTTAATTAAATATCACAAATTAAGTTGTAACCACTTAATTTGAAGATATCTTTTGAAGTTAATATTTGAAAAGATATTAACCAAAAAATATCTAAGATATTCCATTTCAAGTTAATATTTGAAAAGATATTAACTTAAAAAATATCTTAAGAATCTTTCATAACTAATGCCTAAGATTCCTCAACTTGATTTAAAATTTAAATCAAATATTCAAATTTAAGTTAGTTAAGAAAAATCAGTTGATACAACTAATTTATAACTTAAATAGGAATATTTAATTAAATAGGCTCCAGAAAGAATCTAGTTAGTTAAAATTCTATATTTAATTAAATACAAGAAAAATACAAATAGTTTGTCTAGAAATAATATCTAAACTAAAAGTGTTTTTCTTAAAATTAACTTTAAAATATTAAAATGAAAATAAATTTTCATATATTTTAAAAGTTAATTATGTTGCTAATTCAATTTTATTAGGTCAAACTAATATAATTAACCTAGTACAGTTATTCAAATCAGGCAAATGGGCCTTCACAATTGGGATAGTTCATGTGAGGGGGTGCTGGGTTCAGTATGTCGTACCCACTTCTATGGCACCCAACTCTCACACAAGGCCCAAAAGAGAGGAATTTAACCTTAAAATGAATAACTGTTATTAATTGAATAGGTCCAATAACTAAATGGACCTAAATAAAATCTATCATGGTGTGACATTTTATTTAGCAACAACCTATATGCATCTATATATAATAAACATATAGGCTCACACAGGCACACTTTGGATGGATCCTATCATGTTGCTAGGTCATACACAGATGAAAGAAGATTGTAAAATTTACCTGTTACAAATTATTAACTTGACCAAGGGAGCCATCAGATCATTAGATTTGGCAAAAAGTAACCATGGCTATTTGCAATCAAGTAATAATACGTTTTTAAAACTTACACACAAGCTAAAAACACATACTCCTGCAACAAGGTTAGCTGGATAGTTGGAAGTAGGATTTATTTAATTTTAAATAAATAATTTCGAAAAATAAATAATTAAAAAAAATTAATTTTCGAAAAATAAAATAAAATAAAAAAAATATTTTAATTTCGGAAATAATAATTTAAATTTCGAAATAAAAAAATATTTAAAAAATAAACCTACTTTTTGAAAAATTAGGTTTCAACCAACCTAAATATCATTTCAAAAATTTGCTAACTACTTTTAAAAATTAAATGTTATTTTAAAAATAAAAATTAAATAAAAAATTAGAAAAGATAAATAAAATATCTTTTCAGATTTTTAAATTTAATTTAAATAAATAAAATAACAAAATTTAAAAGTTAGCAAAATATCTTATATCTATTTAAAATTACATGATTATAAATATCTTATTTTAAATTTAAATATGGTCAAAATATCTAAAAAGATTTAAAAAATCTTAATAGATAAGATATTTTTAAAATATCTTAAAAGATAAGATATTTTTAAATATCTTAAAAGATATTATAAATATCTTTAAAAGATAAATACTAGTTCTATTCAAATTCAAATTACACTAATATCTTGAATTAAATTAAAAAAAAATTAAATTAATTCAAAATGATAATTAGAATTGAATTAGGAATAGTAATAGTATATATATAAATCCATACCAAAAATTGGAAGTTAATTCCATGAAAAAGTATGAAAAATTGAAGAAAAAAGGAAAAATTCGAAACTGTACGGACAGTTCTGCGATCGCAGGAAAATATCAGCACAGCCCCGATTTTGTCAAATCTTCAAAAAATCATAACTAATTCAAATAAAATCCAAATTGAGTTCTGTAAAAGGCTAACTTGCTTAATTTTTTCCATAATATCCAATAAAAATAATTCCAGAAACGAAATCACAATTATTTTCACGAAAATTTCACAAACATCAATCAATCATCATATAACACTCAATACAACATGATACCATCCAAAGAACATACAAACAATCGTTTTAAAGTCCAAATTACATGCAAGTAAATCAATTACCATGGCTCTGAGGCCAGTTGTTGGATATTATTTTACCAGGATCTTAGATCTACTCACAAGTATGTTTATTAACATCCTAAATATGAACTTTCTAAAACGATAAAATAAACACATATAAAGTTAAGAAAACCTTACATTGATGCAGCGGAATAAATGTCTCCTTCCACTCAGATCTCTAACCCTTGATTCCTTTACGTAGCGAGTATAATCAAGATCCGAGCCCGAATCTCCTTCTTCTTCAAGCTTTGATCCTTCACGGTCTTCCAATCTATGATTGAGTTGCGCTTCTTGTGTGTGGGCACTTACTCTTTCACTAGGGTCACGAAAAAGATGAAGGGAAAAGAGAGAGAGAGAGAGATTTCGGCCAAGGTAGAGAGTGAGGAAGGCTCAGTTTTCTGAAGAGAGAAATTTCTGTCAGAAAGGCTAATGAAAGCATGTGTTGTGAATGAGCCATCACTTTCTATTTATAGGCAACTACTAGGTTTAGGTTAGGATTTATTTGGCATTAAAATAATGAAATATTAATTTGAAAAAGCCTCTTAAGTGGCCGGCCATATGGTGTTAATGGGCCTCACTTAATTTTGCAATTTTATCAAATTTTATCTCTATTTTCTCAAAAATGCCAATTTTCCAATTCTAACCTTTTAAATGCCAAAACTAATTATTTAATAATTAAAATACATTATTAAATAATATTGTCATTTAATTTAATTATTAATTAGACATAAAAAGTCCATTAATAAATAAATAAACCTAGAAAACTCTTTTCCTTACAATTTCACCCCTGCTTAGTGAAAATTCATAAAATTAGACATAGTCTAACTTTAGAATTATAATTGACCAATCACGAATCAATTAATGAGTCTTACAAGCAGAATGTTCTCAACTAGAATGGGGACCATGGATCTATATGCTGAGCTTCCAATAAGTGAACCAAATTTACCAAGTAAATTCCTACTTATTAATTCTTCGTTGAATCCACTCTTAGAACTTAGAATTGCACTCTCAGACTTATATAGAGCATATTGTATGTTTCACGATACCAATATACTATCTCATTTAACCATTGTTATAATCTTAGTGTGATTTAAAGATCCTCTATATAGATGATTTACATCGAGATGGGATTTCTTTACCGTTCTCACCCCTCAATGTATTTTGCCCCTTAAAACACTTAGCTACCTGTAAATGGTGTTTAGTGATCTAATAATTAGTCAGTTAAACAAGAGCTCATCCATTTACTTCTATTTGCTAAGCTCGAAGGGAATCATCACTTGACTTCTATACACCAGTAGAAGCTATAGATTCCATATTTATGTTCAGCACTCCCACTCAATCATACTATCATGTTCCCAAAATATACGTATCACCCTGACCCAAAAGTAGGCTTAACTAATAAATCAAAGAACATGAATAGCACTCCTTAGTTGAGCCTAAGCATATCAGGATTTAGATTCTTTTAATCTTAAGATCAACTACTGATATTGACTTGGAAAGATATGTATAACGGTAAGTTTGTAATATCTTAACTTAGTTGCAATATCGGTCCAGTCCAATGTATACTCCATACATTCGAAACTAGCATACTTTACTAATGTCCTGGAAAGAACATAACACTTACTCCAAGTGTAAGTACACATCATCGCTGATTATCACATTAGTGTAAATCTAATAACAGTGATGAAACAGGGACCAAAACTTTTGATTCATATGATCACAATCACATTCCACTGTGTTGACGATACTGTAATTGTGAATAAACATATGATCTTGATTTAACTGATTTTGTGTGTATGAATGTAATAAACATATTTAAACATGTTAAACATATTAAACCATTAGCATGTAAAATTCATGCAAACATCAATCACTTCAAATTTCTTATATTGATAACTAATCAGATTGTAAAGAGTTTTATTTAGGGCATAAAACCCAACAACCAGCCCAGTCTGCCCAATATCCCAAACAACCAAGGGTTACAACCTCATCCTATTGAAGGAGAGGACATCCTAGTTATTTCGGGAGGGCCACATATCGTAGGGGAGAGCAATAACGCCCAAAAGAGATATGTGAAACAGATAAAGAACGGGCAGTCGGCATTCACCCCAAAACCTTCTAAGAAGGTGAAAATTGAGGAACCTCCAATCATATCCACAGAGGAAGACGAGAAAAAGCCATTGGTGATTACCAATCAACTCGCCAATAAAAGGATAAAGATGGTGTTAATAAACAACGGAAGCTCAGTAAACATCCTTTATAAGGAAACACTGAGGAAGATGGGGCTCGAAAAAGCCAAATTGAGGACTTGTATGGTAAATCTGTGCGGCTTCACTGGTGACAGCACTGCCAGTCTGGGCATAATCGAGCTCGCATTAACCTTGGGCGAGGCACCCCTATCCGCCACCATTATGCAAGACTTCCTAGTTGTCGACCTGCCATCGGCCTACAACATATTGTTGGGTCGTCCAGCATTGATCAGACTAGGGGCAGTTAGTTCGATCAAGCACCTATCCTTGAAGTTCTAAACACCAAAAGGTGTGGGAGTGGTGCAGGGCATAGAGTTACAACATAGGAAAGTCGGTCATCATTTAATGGCGATCTTGGTAGAAGAAAGTGGAAACAAGGATGAGGATCTTGACCCCGGGTTCAAGATTAAAGAAACTTATTAAAACCAATTGAAGAATTGAAAGAAGTTATTCTCGACCAAAGAAATCCCACAAAGTGTGTTTACATTTGGAAGAATCTGGAAGAGCAACTAAAATAGCAGCTAATAAGTTTCTTAAAGGCAAACCAGGATCAATTCGCCTGGAGCCATGGAGATATGATAGGGATCGACCCTAACATTATCTGCCATCATTTAAATGTTGATCCAAACTACCCAGAGAAGAGGCAGAAAAGGAGACCCCTGGATTCTGAGAGACAAAGGGCACTAAAACAAGAAGTGGACAAGTTATTAGTCAATGACTTTATATGCGAGGTGTTTTATCCCTTGTGGATAGCCTATCCAGTTCTCGTTCCAAATCCTAACAGAACTCGGAGAACTTGTATTGATTTTTCTGATTTGAATAAGGCGTGCCCAAGAGATTATTTTCCACTACCCGGGGTTGACCAGTTAGTGGATGCAACTGCTGGGCACGACCTTATGTCATTTATGGATGCTTATTCTGGATATAACCAGATAAAAATGCATGTCCCAGAACAAGAGCATACGAGCTTCGTAACCAACATGGGACTCTATTGCTACAAAGTCATGTCGTTTGGGCTGAAGAATGCTATGGCAACATATCAACAATTGGTGAACGAGATGTTGGCAAACTAGATCGGGCGGAACATGGAGGCTTATGTCAATGATATGTTGGTAAAATCAATAAAAAGTGGGAATCATACCCCAAACCTCGCGGAATGCTTCAAAATATTAAAGAAGTATAACATGAAGCTAAACCCGAAAAAATGTTCCTTTGGAGTTTTCTTAGGAAAATTTTTGGGATTCATAGTCAAAGCGAGGGGTATTGAAGCGAATCCCAAAAAAATCAAGGCATTGATAGACATGCCATCACTGAAAAGGCCTAAGGAAGTACAAGCCCTGACAAGAAGGATGGTTGCACTTAACAGATACATTTCAAAGTCAACTAATAAGTGTTTGTCGTTCTTCATTGTATCCCGAGGCAACAAGAAATTCGAGTGGACAAAAGAGTGTGAAGATGACTTTCAGAATATAAAAAGGCATCTAGCGACACCTCCAATTTTGTAAAACCAATAACTTACGAGATGTTACTTCTCTATTTGGCTATCTCGGAAGATGTGATTAGTGCAGCTATAGTGCGAGAAAAGGGTAAACACCAACAACCTATTTACTATGTAAGTAAAAGGTTATTAGGGGCAGAATCTAGATATCCCCTCTTGAGAAACTTGCTTTGTCCCTAGTCCACGCGTATCGCAAGCTCCGACCGAATTTTCAGGCACACCCCATAAAGGTAACCTTTTACTATGTAAGTAAAAGGTTATTAGGGGCAGAATCTAGATATCCCCTCTTGAGAAACTTGCTTTGTCCCTAGTCCACGCGTATCGCAAGCTCCGACTGAATTTTCAGGCACACCCCATAAAGGTGACCGACCAGCCCTTGAGACAAGTTTTATCAAAACCAGATGCTTCTGGAAGATTGATAAAATGGTCGATCGAACTGGGGCAGTTTGACATAACGTATCACCCTCGAACATCCATCAAAGTCCAAGCCTTGGTAGACTTCTTAATAGAAGGTATAACTTCAAAAGATATTCTGCCTATTCACTGAGATGCGGTGTAACGCCCTAATGCTAAGGCACACTACAGTGCTTTTTCAATTATTGTGCAATATTTGCTAATCAAAGAAATTTCTCAAAAAACGTGTCAAATTAAAACTTTTGTATTAAATACTAAACTTTGTAATATAATAAAATATTTACAAGTGTCGGGATCCCGTTATCAAACTTTGTAAAATTTACTTTTCAAAATATACATTCCAAAATACACAAATTTACAGGTCGCACAGCGACTTTCAAAATACAACTCCCAGATGTTCCGAGACCGAACACTCCAGGTCGCGCTGCTTGACATGTACAATCTCACCCGGGCTCTGGTACACTCTTGTTCAGCCTTCACCTTTCCTTTACCTACATATGGAAGCAGAAACTGTGAGTCAACAGACTCAGTAAGAAATGCATATAACGTATCATATAATTTTCGACCTGTAAATAGGCACCCATACACCTATTTACAGAGCTTAACAGATGAGTATGAACGTTCAACACTAGGGTACAACCACTATACTACATACACATCGTACCTCACTGTAGGAGTGTTGGTAGGGTTTATTTTGTACCCTGAGAACCACTGAGTGATATACCACACACCTTAGCACTTTCTTGTGCCCATGTTGGTATCACTGTATCGTATTTACAATAACATTAATCACTATACCAATGCACTCTGTAACATATTCATACAAGTGTTGGTAGTTGAAACCATAATTTAAGCATGCATATATAAATACATATACACACATTCAGATAATCACATCACACATTATACACAATTCTTACCTGTGTTTCCGAATTCAAGTGTGTTGGTCGACCTGAACGGAATTCTCGTGCTAGATGGATGCCCTAATCACATATTGAAACTGGGTAAGTCACACAATTAAAACCCTAATCTCGGGAAACTCAAAACCAAAACCCTAGGTTCTGTTATACTCTTAATGGGTTATTTTAACTCTAGAAATGGGGAAACACCCAACCGAGGCATCGAAATGGCAAAAATTGAGAAAATGAAAGGCCCGGGGAACCCTGCCAAAACCGGCTAGCCAGTTTTTGTGGCACTGCAAACCGGCTAGCCGGTTTGCACCACTTTTCCCCAAACTTTTCATTCAATGCTCAATTTTCCACCAAATACAATAAAACCTTCCAGAGTAACTAATTCGGGCATAAACAACATATTCCAGCCAGCAATTCACAGAACAAACCATTATAATTCAAATTGCCATTAAAGCTCAAAGCTTGAGTTTCAAAACTCAAGCTTACTTAGAACTAACACCAAGCATAAAAACCAGCTGCTGGGAACTTAATTTAACTCAAATAAACTATAAAATTTGAACCCTAATCATTTCTAACCCTAACAGCCCCTGAAACTCAATTTCATATACTCAACCTAAGCTTAAATTCAAGAATTAGGGCTAAGAGTTGCTAGAGCTTACCTTGGTTTGATTTCCCCTTGAATCTTTGGCTGAAAACACAAGAAAATCACAGCCCCTTCCCCTTGATCTTGCTGCCTTCGAAGAGAGAGAGAGAGGGAGACAAGAGTTGTTCTTCAATTTTTTTTTTGTTTTTTTCTTAATTTCACTAAATGAAATAAATGGTTGGGAAAACCTATTTCCCTTGCTGAAATCAACTTAGCTAGGTGTCAAAAACCTAGGGCAGCCACCTATCTCTCATTTTTTTCAAATGACAAAAATACCTTTAAAGTTATAACTTGCGTATTTCTAAAGCTAGGGGTAAAATGGTCAATTTCCATAACCCCGCTCAATCCCGATAATTTATTTTCTCTAAAATATTTCCCACTATGAAATAAGGTTCTAAACTTACCCATGTGATTAATCTAGCCATCCATCGCATTTTCCGTTGTCGCCGAACAAAAATTACAAAAATAACATATTTCACATATAAGCTAAATAATACCCCTAGAGTTTAATAAAATCTCCGGAATTGAGAAATTATAACTCTAATATTTATTTCTAAATATTGGGGTCCAAAATTAAATAAAGTCACATATAATAATAAAATAATAAAAATTAGTGCTAATTGCCCTTACTAATCTAAATTACTAGAGCGGTCATTACAATTATCCCCCCGTTAATAGGATTTCGTCCTCGAAATCTAACCTGAATAGCTCTGGACGTTGAGTCCTCATATCTGTGTCCAATTCCCAGGTGGCTTCTTCCACCTTACTGTTCCTCCAGAGCACCTTAACCAGTGCAATAGTCTTGTTACGAAGAACTTTTTCCTTTCTATCTAAAATCTGTACAGGTTGTTCTTCATAGGTTAAGTCTGGCTGCAGTTCAAGGGCTTCATAACTCAAGACATGAGTCGGGTCTGACACATATTTCCTTAACATGGAAATGTGAAATACGTCATGAACAGCTGATAATGCTGGTGGTAAGGCTAGCCGATATGCTACCTGCCCAACCTTCTCGAGTATCTGAAATGGCCCAATGAACCTAGGGCTTAACTTACCCTTCTTCCCGAAGCGCCTAATACCCTTCATCGGTGAAACCCGCAGGAAAACATGTTTCCCTGCTTGAAATGTAACATCTCTGGGCTTCGGATCAGCATAACTTTTCTGCCTGCTTTGAGCAACAAGCATCCGAGCCTTGATCTTATCAATAGCTTCATTGGTCCTCTGCACCAACTCTGGACCCAAGTACTTCCTTTCTCCCGTCTCGTCCCAATGAATAGGAGAACGACATTTTCTACCATATAACATCTCATAGGGAGCCATCCCTATTGTACTCTGGTAGCTATTGTTGTAGGAGAATTCAATTAAGGGCAAGTACTTACTCCATGAACCCTCAAAGTCCATGACACAGGCTCGCAGTAAGTCTTCTAAAATCTGAATAGTTCTTTCTGACTGACCATCAGTCTGAGGGTGAAAGACTGTGCTAAACTTTAACTTGGTACCCATAGCCTTCTGAAGACTCACCCAAAACATCGATGTAAACTTTGGATCCCTATCTGACACAATAGATTTAGGGGCTCCATGGAGACGAACTATCTCCTTCACATACAATTCAGCGTACTGATCCACTGAATATGTAACTTTCATTGGTAGAAAGTGAGCTGACTTTCTGAATCTGTCCACGATGATCCATACTAAATCATACATCCCCGTAGTTCTAGGCAAACCAGTTACGAAGTCCATTGCAATGTCCTCCCACTTCCATTCTGGAAGGACTAAAGGTTGCAATAACCCTGCCGGCCTCTGATGTTCAGCTTTAATCCGCTGGCAGGTTAAACACTTGGACACGTAGTCCACCACATCTCTTTTCATCCCATACCACAAGAAGTAGGGTTTCAAATCCTGATACATTTTGGTGGTTCCCGGATGCAACGAATAAGGTGTGGTATGAGCTTCATCCAGTATTTCTTTCTTAAGCTCATCAATACTAGGAACACAAACTCGAGCTTTATATAACAACATTCCACTGTTCGAGACTGAAAAGCCTCTAGGCCGACCAGCCATTACTTCGTCTCGAACCTTAACTAGCTCAGGATCTTCCAGTTGTGCCTTTCTGATTCTCTCCAACAGATCAGATTGGAGTGTTAAATTATGTAATTTCCCGGCCACGAACTCAATCCTTGCACTAACCATTTCCGAGGCTAGTTGAGGGGCTATCATAACTGTGGTACAAATTTGCTCGGGACCTTTTCTGCTTAGAGCATCGGCTACAACATTGGCTTTCCCGGGGTGATACAAAATTTCACAATCGTAGTCCTTAACCAACTCCAACCACCTTCTCTGCCTCATATTTAAATCTTTTTGGGTGAAAAAGTATTTTGAGACTTTTATGATCAGTATAAATCTCACACTTTTCACCGTAAACATAATGTCACCATATCTTTAAAGCAAAAACCACAGCAGCGAGCTCTAAATCATGAGTTGGATAGCGTTGCTCATAATCTTTCAGTTGACAAGAGGCATAGGCTATGACTCTGTCAGCTTGCATCAGAACACATCCCAGACCCTATCTGGAGGCATCACAATAAACTACAATTTTTTCTTGATCTGATGGCAAAGCTAACACCGGGGCTGTTATCAAACGTTGCTTCAACTCCTAAAAGCTTGTTTCACACTTATCTGACCACACAAACCTCTGATTTTTCTTGGTCAATTCGGTTAGGGGCATAGAAAGTTTAGAAACTCCTTCGACGAAACGTCGATAATACCCTGCTAACCCAAGAAAACTTCGAACTTCCGTCACAGACTTGGGCCTCGGCGAGTTCTTCACTGATTCTACCTTGTTTGGATCAACCATAATTCCATTCTTTCCAACAATATTACCTAGAAAGGACACCTCAGACAACCAGAACTCGCACTTTTTGAACTTTGCATACAACTTGTGATCCCTAAGTCGCTGCAATACCATTCGAAGATGATGCTCGTGCTCCTCTTCTGACTGAGAGTATACAAGAATGTCATCGATAAACACTATAACGTAGTTATCGAGGAAATCCTTGAATACCCTATTCATAAGATCCATAAAGGCCGCAGGAGCATTAGTCAATCCGAATGACATTACCAGAAACTCATAGTGCCCATATCTGGTTCTAAAAGCAGTCTTCGGTATGTCCTCCTCTCGAATTCTGAGTTGGTGATAACCAGACCGTAAATCAATCTTCGAAAACACTGTCTTTCCCTGAAGCTGATCGAACAAATCGTCGATTCTGGGCAACGGGTACTTGTTCTTAATCGTCAGCTTATTAACTTCCCGATACACAATTTGAGGGAACCATCCTTCTTTTTCACAAATAGAACCGGAGCTCCCCAGGGCGATACACTGGGTCGGATAAACCCAATGTCAAGCATCCCCTGAAGTTACAACTTAAGCTTCTTGAGTTCTGCTAGAGCCATCCTATATGGAGCTTTAGAAACAAGTTCGACTCCAGGTGCCAGATCAATTACAAAATCAATTTCTCACTGTGGCGGCAATCCCGGCAACTCCTCGGGAAACACGTCAAGAAAATCTTTCACCACTCTGACTGCCTCAGGCCCAAATGTTTCAGGTCTGCTGGAGTCAAAAACCACCGCTAGAAATCCTACACAACCACTGCATAGTAAATCCCTAGCCCTTAATACAGAAATAACCGGGATCCGAGACCCCTGAACTGATCCAACATAAACAAATGGATCTTCACCTTCTAGTTGAAAAGTCACCATTTTCCGCTTACAATCTATACTGGCCGAATACTTGGATAGAAAATCCATTCCCAGTATAATATCAAACTCAGTTAATTTCAATTCTATGAGGTCAGTACTCAATTCCCTATCTTCGATCCTAATCGGCATAGACCTAATTGGCCTATTAGAGATAACCAATTCCCCGCTAGGCATTAGGGTTCCAAACCCTCTTTCTAAAATATCACAAGGCCTACCCAAAAGATCAATTACTCTTGTAGCTACATATGAGCGTGTAGCTCCCGAGTCAAATAATACTGTAAACAATAAGTTGTTGACAGGAAGCTGACCTATCACGACATAAGGACTGGCTGCAGCATCAGCTTGGGTGATGGCAAACACTCGAGCAGGAACCGGTTTCACTTCTGCTTTCGGCTCCTCTTTCTTTGCCCGGGGGCAATCTTTCTTGAAATGCCCCACCATGCCACACAGGAAGCATGTCTTCCGGTTACACTCTCCCGGATGATGTTTCTTGCACCGCGGACACTCAGGGTAAGAGTAACCCTGGCGTCCTCCTCTGCCTTGGTTCCCACGGAACCGCTTACTTTGCCCCGAGCCACCAGAAGCTGGAACAACTTTTCTTTTCAGCTCGGTGGTGGAGTCACCACCATCCCTACCATAAACAGCAGTAGGAACAGTGGGGGTTCCACCAACACTCGGAGTCACCCGGGGCTCCTGAAGGAATTTCACTGCACCATCGGCTCTCAAAGCCTTTTCAACCATCTCTGCATATGTGGTTACCTCAGTGGTAGTAATCACCAAATCGTGCCGAATCTTCGCACTTAAACCAGCGAGATATTTTTTTTTCTTGCTAAAATCAGTTGGCACAATTCCCGCTGCCAGCTTGGCCAAACAGTCAAACTTTGTCGTATACTCAGTAACCGACATTCCCTCAGTTTGAACCAATTCGGTGAACTCTTTCCGCTTTGCACTGTGGACTGCTTCGTTATAATACTTGGAGTTAAACAACTCCTTGAATTCTTCCCAGGTCATCACTGTGACGTCCCGAGTGAGGGTTATCAACTCCCACCACACGAGAGCGTCCTCTTGAAACTGGAAAGTGGCGCAGGTCACCCGATCATTACCAACCACTCCCATAAAATTGAGGATACGATCAATCACTGAAAGCCACTGCTCGGCCTTCATCACATCAGGACCTCCCAGAAACACTGGAGGTGCCTGCTTACGGAACCTTTTGTACAATGGCTCCATACGGTTGCCAACAACAGGTTGTTCTGCTGGCACCGCAGGAACTGCCACGGCCTGAACCACTTGAGGAGGCACGGCAGGAGGACCCTGCTGCCTCAACCTTTGAATCTCTTCATCTTGTTGGCGGATTCTATCTTGCATTTCTGCAAATCTTTGCTCCCAGTCAGGAGGAGCTTGAGGTGGGTTTACAGGGCGACCACCCTGAGCTCTGCCACGGCCACGACCGCGACAACGAGGATTTAGGGGATTCCTCTGACCGCCTCCGGTCTCAACCATATCACCCTGACTTCTTGTATTTCGCGGGGCGTCCATTTAATAGGACTTAGCCTGCGAATCCATAAGCCAGGCAGGTTAGACAGCGATCAAAACTTCACACCGCTCTTAATAACTTAAAGGCAACACACTTTCTTTTCTTTTTTTTTTAAAGAAATATATTTAATTAAAATCTAATATGCTTCCTAACATGCTTTCACATTCACATTTATTTAAAGTACTAAACAAGTACGAGCTTACTGAACCGTGAACCGAGCTTTCTCTGATGAAGATTGTACATGTCTTAGCAAGCTTCAGTAGACAAACCTGGCGGCTCTGATACCAAAATTGTAACGCCCTAATGCTAAGGCACGCAACAGTGCTTTTTCAATTATTGTGCAATCTTTGCTAATCAAAGAAATTTCTCGAAAAACGTGTCAAATTAAAAATTTTGTATTAAATACTAAACTTTGTAATATAATAAAATATTTACAAGTGCCAGGATCCCGTTATCAAACTTTGTAAAATTTACTTTTCAAAATATACATTCCAAAATACACAAATTTACATGTCGCACAGCGACTTTCAAAATACAACTCCCAGATGTCCCGAGACCGAACACTCCAGGTCGCGCTGCTTGACATGTACAATCTCACCCGGGCTCAGGTTCACTCCTGTTCAGCCTTCGCCTTTCCTTTACCTACACATGGAAGCCGAAACTGTGAGTCAACAGACTCAGTAAGAAATGCATATAACGTATCATATAATTTTCGACTTGTAAATTGGCGCCCATACACCTATTTACAGAGCTTAACATATGAGTATGAACGTTCAACACTAGGGTACAACCACTATACTACATACACATCGTACCTCACTGTACGAGTGTTGGTAGGGTTTATTCTGTACCCTGAGAACCACTGAGTGATATACCACACACCTTAGCACTTTCTTGTGCCCGTGTTGGTATCACTGTATCGTATTTACAATAACATTAATCACTATACCAATGCACTCTGTAACATATTCATACAAGTGTTGGTAGTGCAAACCATAATTTAAGCATGCATATATAAATACATATACACACATTCAGATAATCACATCACACATTATACACAATTCTTACCTGTTTTCTGAATTCAAGTGTGTTGGCCGACCTGAACGGAATTCTCGTGCTAGATGGATGCCCTAATCACATATTGAAACGGGTAAGTCACACGATTAAAACCCTAATCCCGGGAAACTCAAAACCAAAACCCTAGGTTCTGTTATACTCTTAATGGGTTATTTTAACTCTGGAAATGGGGAAACAACCAACCGAGGCATCGAAATGGCAAAAATTGAGAAAATGAAAGGCCCGGGGAACCCTGCCAAAACCGGCTAGCCGGTTTTTGTGGCACTGCAAACCGGCTAGCCGGTTTTTACCAGTTTTCCCCAAACTTTTCATTCAATGCTCAATTCTCCACCAAATGCAATAAAACCTTCCAGAGTACCTAATTCGGGCATAAACAACATATTCCAGCCAGCAATTCACAGAACAAACCATTATAATTCAAATTGTCATTAAAGCTCAAAGCTTGAGTTTCAAAACTCAAGCTTGCTTAGAACTAACACCAAGCATCAAAACCAGCTGCTAGGAACTTAATTTAACTCAAATAAACTATAAAATTCGAACCCTAATCATTTCTAACCGTAACAACCCCTGAAACTCAATTTCACATACTCAACCTAAGCTTAAATTCAAGAATTAGGGCTAAGAGTTGCTAGAGCTTACCTTGGTTTGATTTCCCCTTGAATCTTTGGCTGAAAACACAAGAAAATCACAGCCCCTTCCCCTTGATCTTGCTGCCTTCGAAGAGAGAGAGAGAGGGAGACAAGAGTTGTTCTTCAATTTTTTTTTTGTTTTTTTCTTAATTTCACTAAATGAAATAAATGGTTGGGAAAACCTATTTCCCTTGCTGAAATCAACTTAGCTAGGTGTCAAAAACCTAGGGCAGCCACCTATCTCTCATTTTTTTCAAATGACAAAAATATCCTTAATGTTATAACTTGCGTATTTCTAAAGCTAGGGGTAAAATGGTCAATTTCCATAACCCCGCTCAATCCCGATAATTTATTTTCTCTAAAATATTTTCCACTATGAAATAAGGTTCTAAACTTACCCATGTGATCAATCTAGCCATCCATCGTATTTTCCGTTGTCGCCGAACAAAAATTACAAAAAATAACATATTTCACATATAAGCTAAATAATACCCCTAGAGTTTAATAAAATCTCCGGAATTGAGAAATTATAACTCTAATATTTATTTCTAAATATTGGGGTCTAAAATTAAATAAAGTCAGATATAATAATAAAATAATAAAAATTAGTGCTAATTGCCCTTACTAATCTAAATTACTAGAGCGGTCATTACATTCGTACACTTAAAAGTTATATGTAGATGGAGCATCCAATGAGCAAGGCTCGGGAGCAGGAGTAATATTAATTGCACATAAAGGCTTCAAGTTTCACTGTGCTTTGAGATTTCAATTTAACGTGTCCAACAACGAGGCCGAATATGAAGCCTTGATTGTTGGCTTAAAAATAGTCGAAGCATTGAAAGTCAAAAACCTCATCTACCATAGCGATTCGCAGTTGATTGTGAACCAGATCCTCGGGGAATACCAGGCCAAAGGCTTAAAAATTGCAAGTATTTAGAGAAGGTTCGGAAGAACTTGGAAAGATACGATTACTTTAAAATTGAGCAAATTCCGAGAGAACAAAACTCTAACACCGATGGCTTGGCAAAACTGACCTCGCAGAACGACTTGGATGAATTGAACTTAGTTCCGATGGAGGTGCTAAGCGAGCCAAGTATATGTGAAACGGAAGACGTAGAGATGATAGACAGCTCTCCTACATGGATGACTTCGATTATTAATTATTTACTCGACGGAAAACTTCCAGATGACAAAAACGAGGCACAAAAACTATTGTATTCAGTGCCTCATGACACCATAATTAAAGGAAAACTATATAGTAAAGGGTACTCGATGCCTCTACTTCAGTGTGTTCTCCCTACACAAGCGAACGAAATAATCAGAGAAATTCATGAAGGCTTTTGTGGGTGTTATGCTATTTTAAGCCTAATTTCCGGGTTGATTTCATAAGTGTTTTCTCATTTAATGTTGCCTTTTGGAATGGTTTTACGCTTGGTTTTCCTTGTTTCTGGTTCCCAATGCATTACAGTTCAAATTTCCAATTGGTGAAAAGACAGGACATTCTAGAGAAAAATCTACTAAAGCTGCCAATTTGAGCTTCAGTAGTCGCGACCAGGTGAAGCCAATGTCGCGACCCTTTTCTATGGTCGCCACCATGGTCGAGACTAGGGGATTAGGCAGAAACCGGTGTTTTTCCAATTGGCCTATGTGTTGTGAATTATTTTACCAGGATCTTAGATCTACTCACAAGTATGTTTATTAACATCCTAAATATGAACTTTCTAAAACGATAAAATAAACACATATAAAGTTAAGAAAACCTTACATTGATGCAGCGGAATAAATGTCTCCTTCCACTCAGATCTGTAACCCTTGATTCCTTTCTGTAGCAGAGTATAATCAAGATCTGAGCCCGAATCTCCTTCTTCTTCAAGCTTTGATCCTTCACAGTCTTCC
This sequence comes from Cannabis sativa, assembly GCF_029168945.1. Classification (NCBI taxonomy): domain Eukaryota; kingdom Viridiplantae; phylum Streptophyta; class Magnoliopsida; order Rosales; family Cannabaceae; genus Cannabis; species Cannabis sativa. Next base: position 48,741,833 of record NC_083607.1, on the reverse strand, counting down.
AATCTATGATTGAGTTACTGCTTGCTGTGTGTGGGCACTTACTCTTTCACTAGGGTCACGAAAAAGATGAAGGGAAAAGAGAGAGAGAGAGAGATTTCGGCCAAGGTAGAGAGTGAGGAAGGCTCAGTTTTCTGAAGAGAGAAATTTCTGTCAGAAAGCTAATGAAAACTTATGATTTGACTGAGCCATCACTTTCTATTTATAGGCAACTACTAGGTCTAGGTTTAGAATTATTTGGCATTAAAATAATGAAAATAATAATTTGAAAAATCATTATTAAGTGGCCGGCCATATGGTGTTATTGGGCCTTACTTAATTTTGCAATTTTATCAAATTTTATCTCTATTTTCTCAAAAATGCCAATTTTCCAATTCTAACCTTTTAAATGCCAAAACTAATTATTTAATAACTAAAATACATTATTAAATAATATTGTCATTTAATTTAATTATTAATTAGACATATAAAGTCTATTAATAAATAAATAAACCTAGAAAACTCTTTTCCTTACAATTTCACCCCTGCTTAGTCAAAATTCATAAAATCAGAGATAGTCTAACTTTAGAATTATAATTGATCAATCACGAATCAATTAATGAGTCTTACAAGCAGAATGGTCTCAACTAGAATGGGGATCATGGATCTATATGCTGAGCTTCCAATAAGTGAACCAAATTTACCAAGTAAATTCCTACTTATTAATTCTTCGTTGAATCCACTCTTAGAACTTAGAATTGCACTCTCAGACTTATATAGAGCATATTGTATGTTTCACGATACCAATATACTATCTCATTTAACCATTGTTATAATCTTATTGTGATTTAAAGATCCTCTATATAGATGATTTACATCGAGATGGGATTTCTTTTACCGTTCTCACCCCTCAATGTATTTTGCCCCTTAAAACACTTAGCTACCTGTAAATGGTGTTTAGTGATCTAATAATTAGTCAGTTAAACAAGAGCTCATCCATTTACTTCTATTTGCTAAGCTCGAAGGGAATCATCACTTAACTTCTATACACCAGTAGAAGCTATAGATTCCATATTTATGTTCAAAGACTCCCACTCAATCATACTATCATGTTCCCAAAATATACGTATCACCCTGACCCAAAAGTAGGCTTAACTAATAAATCAAAGAACATGAATAGCACTCCTGAGTTGAGCCCAAGCATATCAGGATTTAGATTCTTTTTAATCTTAAGATCAACTACTGATATTGACTTGGAAAGATATGTATAACGGTAAGTTTGTAATATCTTAACTTAGTTGCAATATCGGTCCAGTCCAATGTATACTCCATACATTCGAAACTAGTATACTTTACTAATGTCCTGGAAAGAACATAACACTTACTCCAAGTGTAAGTACACATCATCGCTGATTATCACATTAGTGTAAATCCAATAACACTGATGAAACAGGGACCAAAACTTTTGATTCATATGATCACAATCACATTCCACTGTGTTGACGATACTGTAATTGTGAATAAACATATGATCTGGATTTAACTGATTTTGTGTGTATGAATGTAATAAACATATTAAACATATTAAACCATTAGCATGTAGAATTCATGCAAACATCAATCACTTCAAATTTCTTATGTTGATTACTAATCAGATTGTAAAGAGTTTTATTTAGGGCATAAAACCTAACAAACTGCCACTTGCACTAATATAAAACAAACTGCGCAAATAGGTCAATCTGATGTCTTGATCTTCAGATCAAGTGTAGTATATTTGAATCCACCCAAACTTCTGGAAACTAGTTCATAAATACACTTATGAAACATCCTTTACTATATGCTTTACTCATCAAGCGATACTGAAATCTTTACTGTTTTAAATGTACATCTGAATTAACAGAGGACATATCTCTCATATTTTAAAATATGTAATTGAGATAATATAGTGTAGACTTTTCTTCAGTGATATAACTTTCTGGTATTTTCGAATAGACCAAGTTATAGTTCTTCTCTGGTAGAGCTTGAATTATTATACAATAATTCCTCCACCCCCAAAGTAAGCACCATCTTATAGAATTTCGAAATTAGATGGTGAGATACAAAGACAACTGATACACAGGTCCTTAATATCTGACATATAGATCACTTACATAAATCCTTCTTGAATATCTTCTAATGTTCCCTATTTGATTACATCTCAGATAGCTCCCACTCAATAGCAGATGTCTGGTTAAATAATACTTTTAACCTCTGATTGTTTAGAGAGTTACCTAGTTGTGACTTTTGTATTAGTCTGAAACTTTAAGTCAAGACTAAGTCATCAACATAGCAGACTAGTATTTGAAGTGAAAAATACATGCCAGAGATAAAGTAATCAAAATTAAGATACCATCAAAATTTTATGAGGATTAAGAATTCTTGGTTCAAGTCATTCGAATGGACTGAACTAGAGTTCTTTATCTTATTCTCATAATTCTGATAAGCTATACGTATCCATGTGAATGGTTAGATTTGCTTTCCAGTAGTGTTCTTAAGTACCTATCACAATTATCAACCTAATGAAGATGGGTATAGAACTTTAAAATTCTCCCACTCAATTAAGGTAGTGTGAAACTTTAACAAAGAACTTTCAAAGGTATCATACTTTTACTTACAATAGCAAAATTGAAATGGAACATACAATCAAGATCAAGAATTTATATTGACAATAGCTGACTCATTATATTACTTCTATGTTTAAACAAGATATGTGTTACATAGGGAATTGTGGAATATACTCCACCCCTAAGAATATACATATAGGGTACTATGGATAATCTCCACCCCTAAGTATATAGAGATTATGATCCACCCCTAAAGGTTGTAAAGATCATGATGCTCTTAGTGTGATAGAGTTTATGTGGAGTTGAATACTATCCAGAGTTCATTAGATATAAAAGATCGTTGAACTGCATAGTTTTCTTAACTTTTCTCCACCCCTATCAGATCATAAGATCCTTTTATTAAACAAATTCTTAATAATTGTATGGGAATGAACAATTATTGATAAACATAGAAATTATTTCTAGTGTTTATATAATATAACTCTATGAAGAGTTGTAAATATTATAGAATTTGCATCAATAATAAAAACACTTACACATACAAACATACAAATATAATGTGGTAATTATTGATGAAGATAAATTAAATGAAGCTCAATCTCATAAATTGCAATAGGGAATTTAGAAAAATAAAAGAAACTTTATTAATAAAAAAAATGTATTGCAACAATATGAGAAAAACAGGGATAAATATCCCTAACTAAAATTTGAAATCCAAATTGTCTTTAAACTAAAAACAATTAATTCAAAAATTGAAGAGCTTCATCTTCATCTGGACGATTTCACCCTTGGTCCAGCTTTCTGATCGAACTCAATTGAGTTCAAGTAGCTTGGCCTATAAGAAGAAGAAAACAAATAAACAAAGTTAGTCCAGAATCATAAATCCAATCGGATAATAATTCACTAAAACTCTTAAAGTTTATAAATGGAAATACCTTGTTTCTTTGCAAGAAGTTTAGGACACTGGGGTTTCCAATGACCTTTTTCATTGCAGTGGAAACACTTTCCTTTAAGTGTAGCATCACCAGAAGGAGCAGCCTTTTTCATGACTTTTGTTCGCTTCTTGGTGTTCTTCCACTTCTTCTTCGATTTGGGCTTTGAAGCAGAGGCAACATTTGCTTCAGGTTTTATCGTCCCATTACCATTACCAGGATGAGGTTTACTCCCTTTCTTCTTGGGTCCTCCAATCAAATTTTCATAAGTTTGAAGGTCATTGACTAATTCATGAAAGTCAATTTCCTTCTTATTCATGACATAATTTGATGTGTATGGTAGAAATGCTGGAGTCAGGCTATTCAAGATAAGACTAACTTGAGTAGCACTGTCCATTTCAGCACCATGATCCTGGGCTTCTTGGAAATAACTGGACATGAGGAGAACATGATCACGCACGTTTTGATGAGGTTCCATCCGTGCGTTAATGTACTTCTTAGTCGCGTCAAAGCGTGACTGAAGTGATGCCTTACCGAATAGCTCATTTAACTTCGTCATAACTTCAGCAGCCTTCCATGCTAGAAAGCATAAAGTATAGAGCTTTGTCATTTGCTTTCTGCCAACGCTCATACTTTTCCTTCACAGCTTTGGATGCATTATCCCCAGGCACTTCAGGTGACGGCTCAGTTAAAACAAACAAGGCACTTTCTCCTATGAGAGCAATATTAATGTTCTCATTCCATTTATTAAAGTTAGATCCATTCAGCTTATTTTCAGTCAACAGTGATAACATGGGATTCATTTTGACAAAACAGGATACTACAAAATAATAGAAATCAACAAATAGAAATTAATAATGGTTTAATACACAAAATCAATTCAAGAAATTATAAGCACATAGCAAGTAGGAATGATATGAGAAAATACTTAAAAATTCAATCCTAAATAATTTCCAAGGTTATCAACAAACTGATATCAGTGTCCCGTTTAGGCGAGAGTCAAAGCTACCATCCATTGAATAGAGTTGTCAGCTCATCTAAAATGTTAAACATTCTAGCAACCTTTTATTCGATCAAGATCAGAATCCAGCGTTGTCCCGTTTAGGCGAGAGTCAAGGCTATTCTATCTCATGACCTTCTACCATTGTTTCGCAATTTGCAAGTCAAATATGGTCGCCACCATTAGGGTGATCTATACCATATAAAACACTTACAAACCACTTATCATGCGAGATTAAACGGTGCGAAATTGCTAATGAACGTTCCTCCATTAGGGAGGATTACTCACTAAAACAAACGCGGTGTAAAACCCACAATGGAGATCGAATATCTAAATAATAATAAAGCTCATTGTTTAAAATGTATTTTCTTTATTATTCTAATAAATAAATCTCATTAAATTCTAAATTAAGAATTAAAATTCAAAAAATAAGAATTTAATATAATATTTATAAAATTATACTTAGATGGTGATTGAAATAAAATTAATTATTTCCATCTTAGTAATAATCTTAAATATAAATATTAAGGAAATTAATTTAAGTTGAATTAAATAAATAATTAGCAACTTAAAAATTTCCTTTGAGAATATATTTATTGGATTCGAAAATTTAAAGTATATAAAAATACAATTTTCGAAAATAATAAAAAATAGAAAAGAAATACTTCAAGCAAAAATATCATCTATCTAGATTTTCTTTTGACTAGTTAATTCAATTTCTAATAATATATATATATTTTTTAAATTCATTTATTTTAAATTAATCAATTAAATGAAAAAATCATTGACTTGAGTTGGTCCAAGAATTAATAAATAATTAATTTACAACTCAATCTATTTTTCAAAAAAAAATTCGAAAATATTGCATAAAATGCAAATTTCAAAATTGATTAATAAAATAAAGAAAAATATATATATTGAAAATTATTTAAATTTAAGTTGAAAAATTAAATTTCAACCTAAAAATAATTTTCTATTTTAATTAAGTGTCATGAAAAATCAATAAATATTCAAGTATCATGATGAAAATCAACTTAGATATTTAGATTTTTCAACTTAATTAAATGTATTAAATTCAAGAAATAATAATTAAGTGTAGAGAATGCTTAATTATTAATTTCTATTTAATACTAGGAAAAATATACTTAATGAAATTGTACCAAAATTAATTATTTAAATAATTAATTTCACAAAGTATGATTTTCCTATTTAAATATTAGAAATAATAAGTAGTCTAGAAATTACTATCTAGAAAATATCTTATTTGACTAAGTATCTTTTCAAAATTTGAAAAATATCTAATTTAAGTTATATAGAAAAAATCTAAAACTTAAATAATTTCAAATCTAGATTTAATTAAATATCACAAATTAAGTTGTAACCACTTAATTTGAAGATATCTTTTGAAGTTAATATTTGAAAAGATATTAACCAAAAAATATCTAAGATATTCCATTTCAAGTTAATATTTGAAAAGATATTAACTTAAAAAATATCTTAAGAATCTTTAATAACTAATGCCTAAGATTCCTCAACTTGATTTAAAATTTAAATCAAATATTCAAATTTAAGTTAGTTAAGAAAAATCAGTTGATACAACTAATTTATAACTTAAATAGGAATATTTAATTAAATAAGCTCCAGAAAGAATCTTAGTTAGTTAAAATTCTATATTTAATTAAATACAAGAAAAATACAAATAGTTTATCTAGAAATAATATCTAAACTAAAAGTGTTTTTCTTAAAATTAACTTTAAAATATTAAAATGAAAATAAATTTTCATATATTTTAAAAGTTAATTATGTTGCTAATTCAATTTTTATTAGGTCAAACTAATATAATTAACCTAGTACAGTTATTCAAATCAGGCAAATGGGCTTTCACAATTGGGGTAGTTCATGTGAGGGGGTGCTAGGTTCAGTATGTCGTACCCACTTCTATGGCTCCCAACTCTCACACAAGGCCCAAAAGAGAGGAATTTAACCTTAAAATGAATAACTGTTATTAATTGAATAGGTCCAATAACTAAATGGACCTAAATAAAATCTATCATGGTGTGACATTTTATTTAGCAACAACCTATATGCATCTATATAATAAAATAAACATATAGGCTCACACAGGCACACTTTGGATGGATCCTATCATGTTGCTAGGTCATACACAGATGAAAGAAGATTGTAAAATTTACCTGTTACAAATTATTAACTTGACCAAGGGAGCCATCAGATCATTAGATCTGGCAAAAGGTAACCATGGCTATTTGCAATCAAGTAATAATAGGTTTTTAAAACTTACACACAAGCTAAAAACACATACTCCTGCAACAAGGTTAGCTGGATAGTTGGAAGTAGGATTTATTTAATTTTAAATAAATAATTTCGAAAAAATAAATAATTAAAAAAAATATTTTAATTTTCGAAAAATAAAATAAAAAAAAATATTTTAATTTCGGAAATAATAATTTAAATTTCGAAATTAAAAAAATATTTAAAATTAAACCTACTTTTTGAAAAATTAGGTTTCAACCAACCTAAATATCATTTCAAAATTTGCTAACTACTTTTAAAAATTAAATGTTATTTTATAAATAAAAATTAAATAAAAAATAGAAAAGATAAATGAAATATCTTTTCAGATTTTTAAATTTAATTTAAATAAATAAAATAACAAAATTTAAAAGTTAGCAAAATATCTTATATCTATTTAAAATTATATGATTATAAATATCTTATTTTAAATTTAAATAAGGTCAAAATATCTAAAAAGATTTAATTAAAAAATCTTAAAAGATAAGATATTTTTAAAATATCTTAAAAGATATTATAAGATATTTTTTTAAATATCTTAAAAGATATTATAAATATCTTAAAAAATCTGACCTTAAATTTAAAAAAAATATATAATCAAATTTAAAAATAAGATAGATTTTTAAGCAAAAAGATAAATACTAATTCTATTCAAATTCAAATTACACTAATATCTTGAATTAAATTAAAAAAAAATTAAATTAATTCAAAATGATAATTAGAAGAAATTTTTACATGAAAAATCCATTTTACACAATTTATTACAAAATTACTCACACACGCCTATGACTACATTTTTACTTACAAAGTTACTTTTATTACACAAATACCACTTAGTCATCATTCCATCCATCATCAATCAAATCCTACTCTCTTCCCTCTCTTTTTTCATTTTCTATCAATCAATCCATCATTTCACTCTTTTTTTTTTCTTTTCTTTTTATTTTTAATTTTATTTCAGTTTTTAATTTTTTATTTTTAATTTTATTTCAGTTTTTAATTTTTTATTTTTAATTTTATTTTCAGTTTTTAATTTTTAATTTTTTTTCCATAACAATTCTTCTTTTCTTTTTAATTTTAATTTTTAATTGTAAAGCTAGTTTCTTATATATTGTTGCTTAGGTCTAGGATTGACTTCTATCAATCAATCCATCATTTCACTCTCTTTTTTTTCTTCTTTTCTTTTTATTTTTAATTTTATTTCAGTTTTTAATTTTTAATTTTTAATTTTATTTCAATTTTTAATTTTAAATTTTTTTACATAACAATTCTTCTTTTATTTTTATTTTTAATTTTTAATTGTAAAGCTAGTTTCTTATATATTCTTACGAAGAAACGGACCTTGATAACATATGGAGCGACTGTGTAGAGAATAAAGCCAGAAAGAGTATAGAAATCATTGTGCTTCTTATGTATGTTTGCTCAACAAATAATGCAGAGATTTCATTGTCAACGTTTCTGGGAAAAAAACTAATGTTGGTGCTGATGTTCGAACCGAGGTTTGTTTTCGGTTTCTTTTTGGTTTTTTCCCATATTTGAAATTTTACACCTTCTATATGTATTTTTTTAATAAGTTTTTTATCTAGTTGTTTCCTGTCCATTTTTATATCATCAATGGGTAACAATGAGATTTATCATGGATGTTGATGTTCAAAGAGTTTTTCCTGTATTTTAGTTTGTATACAGTTGTTTTGTAGTTTTATTATAGTTTTGCTACTTGCATATGTTATTTCACTATAAAATTAATATGCAACTATTTGCACAAAACTTACTATGTATAACTACTATTTTTTAGTCCCCATCAAATTAAATTCTTGCATAATATATAAACTATCATAAAACGATAATGCAACTATAAGGCAACTGTTTGCACTTGCATACAGTTGTTTTGTAGTTTTATTATAGTTTTGCTACTGGCATATGTTATTTCACTATAAAATTAATATGCAACTATTTGCACAAAACTTACTATGTATAACTACTATTTCTTAGTCCCCATCAAATTAAATTCTTGCATAATATATAAACTATCATAAAACGATAATGCAACTATAAGGAAACCAAAACAAAAAATAAATCAAAATGTAACTGTATATAACGTAGATGTATTATTCATGAGGTTTTTTTAAAAATTTTCACATCATACATTGTTTTGAATTTGGTGGGAGGTCCAGATCAGTTTGTTACAGATCTACATTTCATGAATCTAGATTTCGATATTAGGGAGAGTTGTTTTGATCGAATAAAACAGAAAATAAATGTGTAATTTCAGTTTTTCTGATTTTTTTTTTTCGTCATTTTCAGTTTAGATCATTGCAGGTATTTTTTTCCAGTTGTTTTTGCCAGAATTAATAGTTGTATTTTTCTCGTTTTGGTTTCATTTTGGTTGTTTTGCGGTTTTGAAACGAGCGCGTATTTTCATCTTCATGGTTCGCTCTGTACAGCTGAAGGCTTAGTGCATGTGGTATTTTTGTAAATATTTGTATGTGGACTGTATAAATGTTTAATGGGCCGGCCCAAAGTATTTTTGTAATTTTTTTTTCTTTTTTGTATTTTTTTGTTTTTTTCCCTAATTAGAATTGAATTAGGAATAGTAATAGTATATATACAAAACCATACAAAAAATTGGAAGTTAATTCCATGAAAAAGTATGAAAAATTGAAGAAAAAAGAAAAAATTCGAAACTGTACGGACAGTTCTGCGATCGCAGGAAAATATCGACAAATTTCCGATTTTGTCAAATCTTCAAAAAATCATAACTAATTCAAATAAAATCCAAATTGAGTTCTGTAAAAGGCTAACTTGCTTAATTGTTTCCATACTATCCAATAAAAATAATTCCAGAAACGAAATCACAATTATTTTTCACGAAAATTTCACAAACATCAATCAATCATCAAATAACACTCAATACAACATGATACCATCCAAAAAACATACAAACAATCGTTTTAAAGTCCAAATTACATGTAAGTAAATCAATTACCATGGCTCTGAGGCCAGTTGTTGTGAATTATTTTACCAGGATCTTAGATCTACTCACAAGTATGTTTATTAACATCCTAAATATGAACTTTCTAAAACGATAAAATAAACACATATAAAGTTAAGAAAACCTTACATTGATGCAGCGGAATAAATGTCTCCTTCCACTCAGATCTCTAACCCTTGATTCCTTTCTGTAGCAGAGTATAATCAAGATCTGAGCCCGAATCTCCTTCTTCTTCAAGCTTTGATCCTTCACAGTCTTCCAATCTATGATTGAGTTACTGCTTGCTGTGTGTGGGCACTTACTCTTTCACTAGGGTCACGAAAAAGATGAAGGGAAAAGAGAGAGAGAGATTTCGGCCAAGGTAGAGAGTGAGGAAGGCTCAGTTTTCTGAAGAGAGAAATTTCTGTCAGAAAGCTAATGAAAACTTATGATTTGACTGAGCCATCACTTTCTATTTATAGGCAACTACTAGGTCTAGATTTAGAATTATTTGGCATTAAAATAATGAAAATAATAATTTGAAAAATCATTATTAAGTGGCCGGCCATATGGTGTTATTGGGCCTTACTTAATTTTGCAATTTTATCAAATTTTATCTCTATTTTCTCAAAAATGCCAATTTTCTAATTCTAACCTTTTAAATGCCAAAACTAATTATTTAATAACTAAAATACATTATTAAATAATATTGTCATTTAATTTAATTATTAATTAGACATATAAAGTCTATTAATAAATAAATAAACCTAGAAAACTCTTTTCCTTACAATTTCACCCCTGCTTAGTCAAAATTCATAAAATCAGAGATAGTCTAACTTTAGAATTATAATTGATCAATCACGAATCAATTAATGAGTCTTACAAGCAGAATGGTCTCAACTAGAATGGGGACCATGGATCTATATGCTGAGCTTCCAATAAGTGAACCAAATTTACCAAGTAAATTCCTACTTATTAATTCTTCGTTGAATCCACTCTTAGAACTTAGAATTGCACTCTCAGACTTATATAGAGCATATTGTATGTTTCACGATACCAATATACTATCTCATTTAACCATTGTTATAATCTTATTGTGATTTAAAGATCCTCTATATAGATGATTTACATCGAGATGGGATTTCTTTTACCGTTCTCACCCCTCAATGTATTTTGCCCCTTAAAACACTTAGCTACCTGTAAATGGTGTTTAGTGATCTAATAATTAGTCAGTTAAACAAGAGCTCATCCATTTACTTCTATTTGCTAAGCTCGAAGGGAATCATCACTTAACTTCTATACACCAGTAGAAGCTATAGATTCCATATTTATGTTCAGCACTCCCACTCAATCATACTATCATGTTCCCAAAATATACGTATCACCCTGACCCAAAAGTAGGCTTAACTAATAAATCAAAGAACATGAATAGCACTCCTGAGTTAAGCCCAAGCATATCAGGATTTAGATTCTTTTTAATCTTAAGATCAACTACTGATATTGACTTGGAAAGATATGTATAACGGTAAGTTTGTAATATCTTAACTTAGTTGCAATATCGGTCCAGTCCAATGTATACTCCATACATTCGAAACTAGTATACTTTACTAATGTCCTGGAAAGAACATAACACTTACTCCAAGTGTAAGTACACATCATCGCTGATTATCACATTAGTGTAAATCCAATAACACTGATGAAACAGGGACCAAAACTTTTGATTCATATGATCACAATCACATTCCACTGTGTTGACGATACTGTAATTGTGAATAAACATATGATCTGGATTTAACTGATTTTGTGTGTATGAATGTAATAAACATATTAAACATATTAAACCATTAGCATGCATCAATCACTTCAAATTTCTTATGTTGATTACTAATCAGATTGTAAAGAGTTTTATTTAGGGCATAAAACCTAACACTATGGTCGCGACTAGCCCTTTATTTAGTCCCGACCAGGGGCGAAACACGGGATTTTTGACCAGTTTCGAAATTTTTCCATTCAGAGGTAGGAACCCAAATTCCTATATAAGGGACTCAACTTTTATGATGAAAATTATCAGAAATCAGCCCCGAAAAGTGAATGAAGGAGGAGAGGAAGCTATTGTGACGATCTGGAGCGAAATCACCAACTAGTTGTTTCTTAACTCTTGAATTTCCTTATGTTAATTTATGTTGTAGATTTAATTATGGATGTTAATATGGTTTTTATGAACTAAATTTCCAATTTGGGGAAGACGATGAATGTTGATTGAAGTTTTGCTTAGTTCATGGTAATTGCCATTCCTTTTATCTTGTTTGTGAAATTATCTATATTTGTGTATAATTCCATGTTTAAGATTGATTACCTTCTACATGCTCTATGATCTCAATTTAAAATCTGAAAAGTGAGAATTTAGAACGCTAAAATTGGATAATTTAGGTTTTATGTGAAACGAAAGTATTTGCGTAACCTGTCTGACATTTAGATTATTGCGTAAAGCTGATTACATGTTATTCTAATTCAGAGATTGATTAGAGAACATGCAATTTAGGACCTAAAAGATCTAAAAAGACTTAGGTTAATTTGTTTAATCTGTCATTCACTTGAAGAAAAAGGATAGCAATTAGCATTACCAATTGGGTAAATAAATCAACAGGATTTTCTTCCATATTTTATCATCTTGATTGAATCTTTTGTTGTTAATTTTAGTTTCTTGATACTCTTATTTTGTGTTTTAATCATAAAAACTATTGGTTTGCCAAATAGAATCATAAGTTTAATATAGTGGTATTCAGTCCAATTTCTTGTGGTTCGACCTCATCTGTGTGAGTTTACTACTTGATTACGTGCACTTGCGTATTGTTTATAATTTTCATAACAGTGGGGATCATGCAGGTTGGCAAAGTCTATCTAAAAAGATCATTAGACAAGGATATTATTGGCCAACAATCAATAAGGACACCCATGAGTTTTTCAAGAACTGTGATAAGTGTCAGAGGTTTTCAGATATACCTCGCGTGCCGCCAACAGAATTAAGGATGATGACCTTGCCCTACCCATTTACTATATGGGGGATTGACCTAATTGGGGCACTGCCCACGGGGCGAGGAGGAGCCAAGTACGCAGTAGTAGCAGTTGACTTCTTCACTAAATGGACTGAGGCCGAGCCCCTTGTTTCCATAACCAGCAAAAAAGTCCTCGACTTTGTGGTCAAGAACATTGTCTGTAGGTTTGGAATTCCCATGAAGATAGAATCCGATAATGAAACCCAATTTGATGGCGACTTGTTCACTGAGTTCTGCGAGAGGAACAAATAATCAAGAGCTTCTCGTCAGTATCTAGGCCTCAGGTGAATGGACAAGTGGAGGCTGTTAAGAAAACCTTAAAGGATACTATCAAGAATAAGGTAGATGCTGCCAAAGGCAAGTGGGTCGATGAGTTACCTCAAGTACTCTGGGCTCACAGAACTACTAAGAAAATGATAACGAGACACACTCCTTTCTCGCTAGTATTTTGTTCGGAAGCAATGCTACCTGATGAAGTGAACATATCGACTCACAGACAAGAGTTTTATAATCAAGAAGAAAACCAAGAACTTCTAAAATTTTCTTTGGATCTGCTTGATGAAAAACAAACTAAGTCGCAAATTATCAATGCAGCGTATTAACACCGAGTTACAAGATACTTCAACAAGAGAGTCAAGAAAAGACTATTCAATGTTGGAGACTTGGTGCTAAGGCGAGTATTTGAAAACACAAGGGATGCATCCGCAGGAGTGTTCAACCCGAATTGGGAGGGTCCATATGTAGTCAAAGCAGTAGTTAGAGTTGGAGTTTACAAATTAGCTCGACTCAATGACTCGCTATTAAAGAACTACTGGAACGTGGAACATTTGCTACCCTACTACCAATAAATAAATGATATAACTCACATTGCTGATGTAATATTTTAACTTCAGTCATGAATAAAGAGAATCATTTCTATTATTTAAGTAATTACAAAGTTTTACTCTTTAAAATTACTTAAGGGCATTTGTGTGTGATTAATCAGAATTTATCTGGAAATACATGATATAATGCAAAGCCACCACTTCAAAAAAAAATTAAAAATTTGAATTAAGGTTCTCGACTAAACCTTTTTGATGAAAGAGGGGTCGAACCGTCATAACTTCCTGACCAAACCTTTTTGACGAGAGAGGGGTCGAATTGTTATAACATCCTGATCAAATCTTTTTGACGAAGAAGGGATCAAACAACTATAATTTTTGATTAAAAACCAATTTGACGGGAAAGGAAAATTAAAAGTTATAAATGAGATATAACTCATAATTGGCGTATAAAGCTGAATATAAACGGTTCGCGCGAGCTAAGAAAGTACTAAACAAGACATCAAGACTTCTTGATAAAAGTACTTGAGCCTAGAAAATAGATAGATAATTTAACTATTCATACGAGCAATCAAAAATATACCAAGTGATAAAATCATTAAAAGTATATTCAAGTTTGCTTAAGACAGATTACAACTGCCATAGCGTGGCAGATTTGACAACTGCTCGAAAATCAAAAGTTTGGTAGATAACTAACTACTTAAACAGGAAGATTACGAGCAATGGAAAAACCCAAAAGTACTTTACATTTGATCAAAATATAGTTGCTTATATTGTGAATAAAAATGCAAGCAAACACAATTATATTAAGTTTGAACGAAAAAGTACAAGGCATTTAAGATAAGAGAAAACCCAAGTTGGTTTACAAACTTGTCTTTACTACCACTAGGGGCAAACCATTAAGCCATCTTCCTAAACAAAGAATGCAAGGGGGTGTTGATAAACTCCAGAAAGACCGTCTACATATATCTCAGAGAAAGACCGTCTACACATAGCTCGAGAAAGACCGTCTATACGTAGAAGGTCTCGACCCCTGCATAGACCTCATTCTTCACATCAGAGGATCCCATTTCCTGCAGTCGAGACCTCATTCCCAACCTCGGGAAATTTCTCAATACCAAAGAGAGGTTGGCACAAAGGTCTTCTTGTGCAAGCTTGGTTCTTGGGCTAGTTGGGTTCTTTAGTAGAATCCGAAACCACGGCAACCAGGACTACCTTCTTCCTGGATTCCTTGCCCGCCTAAGGAGGACTTGTAAGATCGCTCTCAAAATTTGTGTCCATTCTTGTGGAGACAGAGGTGAAGGATCAATGGAGCAACAAATAATAATAATAATAATATGCATGATCCGGCTCAAACCACCATTCACTAAGGATGATACTTACCCTCAAAAATCTCTTTTAAAAATTGCCCGTAACGATCAACAACATTTACTCGATTTGGATTGATCGGAAGCTCCTCAGTGTTGAAATCCTTCGTTTCCAATCCAAATTGAGGTTAGAAGTTCTTGAAAACGTACAGAGAAGAAAGGCGGTTGATGTATTCTGTTGTTATGAATTTGGAGGGATAAGTTTCTAAACTTAGATGGGACATCTTAGCGAAAGAATGACAATCCAATCTCAAGATGATATTCACCAAAGAAACCAAAAATATGTGGAATATGGCATGCTTAAGCCACCATTTTATACTCAAGATCCAGTAACAAGAAGGCCAAAGGTTGGGAAATCTAACGGTTAGAAGTGACGCAAAAGATGAAAAGAAGGTTCATAATGACCCTCAAAACCATACAACCGTCAAAACCAAAGGACGCATTTTTTCAAAAAGAGATTATGACAAAAATACCCTCTATAATTATTAAAAAGCACTTTTTATAAATAAAATAAAAAAAAAAGAACTTTTTAAGGGACAATTGTTATACCCAAAATTCAGCTACCATTTCAGTGGAGGACACGTGTCAAGATAAATGGAATAAGGATCTACGTGATCACTTTTAATAGAATAACTCATTAATTACGTAAATAGTAGAGTGTACTTGCAGCTCGTTGACTACAAGGTCTTATGCGAGGAAAAGATATGCAAACTGTTGTTTCGTGTATTAATTTGAAACCATATGTTATTGGATGCATAAAGCGAGACATCAACTTCGTTTCACCTAGGAAGACAAAAGCGATGCATATCAATTGTGAAAACACTTAGCGTATAATATACAAACTAAGTATATCAGTTGGGTGAACTCAAGACCTAATAGGCGAGGCTCCCATCTCGCTATAGGAAGGAGCACTCCTGTTATATTCACCACTCAACTTCAAACATCTTTCAGCAAGACTTAAAGTCTTGACGAGTCAGAAGCTAACATTCAATGGACTGCTAAGGTATTCTTTGTAAATAAGAACTGCAATTGTCACAATGAAGTGTTAAGCTTTCAAACAAAGAAGCAACGAGGTGTACATTGTCGACCTTATAAAGATAGGGGAAAAAGCTCCAGCTCGCTATCAAGGTCATTAGAATCGAGTTCCTATCGAGACATCCTAGAACGCGATGATTTAAGACATGTTTAAACACACGATCATTTTGACCCAGTAAAAGCAGATAAATCACAACTGTGTGATATTCAAATAATAACCGCATTTATACTTCGTGATATGTAATCAAACCCCACAATTTCAGGGGATAAACGTTGTAAAGATTACAGTTAAATCTGTAATTAACTGCCTACTATGTAATTATAAATGGTGGGAAGTTAGCTCAAAAAATGGACGAAAAAATCATACGAAAAGGGCCCTGAAAAGCTATTAGAAATCTAAAAAGATTGACTCGTGGACTATGCAAAATTTTAACTGCAAAACCACGTAAAAAAATTCCTTGTGTTCATCTCTCTTATTTTACTGCTTTCATTTTTCTACGTGAGATTATCACTATTCGGCTCAAATTTGGTTAACGAAAATGTGCGTTAAAAAATATAACAACCTCAATAAATAAATAAATAAACTTAAATAATGCAACACAAATCACTTGTTAATTAATTTAAAAATATATATACACAACAAAAAAAAAGTAAATATACATACTTATTTAGGATAAATTAATTTTATATTGTACTTTAGCAATATTTTTATTCTTTAAAACTAGTATGAAGTAGTAATAAGCTTGGGAATTATATAAAATACTTATAAATGTATATATAAAATCTAAAATAAAACTAGTTTTATATAATATATTTTTTTTTGAAGTAATAAAATATATCTTTATTTTAATTATTTTTATATTGAGATATTTTTTTTTTAATTGAGAAATAACTTTGTAATAAATTTAAAATAGAAAAAAAAAAAACAAATGACATTAAAAAAATAGTAAAATGTTAAACAAATAATTATGTCATTGGTTAATAAAGTGTTGTATTTTTTAATCAAACTAAATTTAATTTAATAGTATTTTATTTTTAATGATTTTTATGATATTTTTTATTTATATACTCATATATTTAGTTTGTTTGGATAAGAAATACGTGGGGTTAAGTTTAATACCATATTTATATAAACTTTCTGTTTTTTAACATAATTTTGTAAATAGCCTAACAATAAAAATAAATGGATGGGCTCAACATTATAAATAACCAATTTCGGTTTCTAGATCTCCAAGGGCCCATGATAGTGTCCATACATGAACTCTATGACAATTTGGACTTTCTTTCCAATTTCCTTACTATATAAATATATATATATATATATATATATATATGAGGGATAAGTTAGAAAATACTTTTTTTTATCTATTAATAAAAAATAATATAATATTATTTTTTATTAAAATATACCTATTTTTTTGAGTGGATTACCTAATATATTCTCACTCTCTACTTAAGTCTAGGATATAATTTAGATAATTTAAAGGGTCTAATGGAGACATAAGGTATATCTAAAAAATATAAAAATAGAGGTAAAAATTAAAACAAGTAAAGTAAAGTGGATATACAATGTAATTTTCTATATATGTGTCTTTAAATTGCCAACCTTGTCATTTCAAAAAAAAAAATTGCCAATCTTGTCTGACTTGGCACAAAAACCGGATTATTCTTCTAGTAAATTATTTCCTTTGGTATGATAAGTATGACATTATCACTATTAAGGAGTTTTCAACAGAAAGGGTCTCTTTCTCAAATTAGTCTTTTGACTATTTGTTTTTCTTTTTTCAAATGTGTCCTAAACTGTCAAAGTTTGGCAGTCACCATCCTAACTCCTAAGCTGATTTTCATGAGAAAGAGAATCGTAGTGCAAAAAAGAACTAACAGCCTACCAGTTTTCTTATTGATTCAGCTATTAATTTTTATATAATCAATATAAAAAATAATAATTAAAAAAAATATTATTTAAGAAATAAATAATATATATTATTTGAATTCAAGAAAAATTCTCTTACCTTTGAAAATTTAAAAAAAGCTAAATAGTTTGCATGTGAGCTTTCAAATGATTTATTGTGAATATATCATTTTCACTCTATTGGATGTATTATTTTAAAAAAAAAAGAAACTTACAAAAATATTGAAATTTGGGTTACCTTTTACAAAAATACTGTCACATAGAAATCTTTTTAAAAATACTGTGTTTTTATAAAGTAACAGTGGAACACAAAACAGAACAACTGAAAACAACAGTGGAACAACTAAAAAACAACAGTGAAAATTTAACACAGTACACAGTATAAAACTTACACAATATTTTTAAAAAAAAATTCTACCCACAATATAAAAGTAACAAAAAGTTGAAAAATTTCAGTATGTGGTGTAATTATGCCAAAAAATTATTGAAGAAAAAAGTGATGAATCTTTATAGCAATATGGTAAATTCAAAAAAAAAAAAAAGAAAATTTATAAATGTGGACAAAGAATATTGCTAATAAAATATGGTATTTTTCAGTTTTTCTTTTCACATTTTTATTCATATTTTTCTTTATTTATTTTTACGACTAATAATATTGAATTAGTTTTAAAAATTAAGGTGGCGTTTGGTAACACTTTTTTAATCAGTTTTCTGTTTTTAAAAGTAGAAAAGTGAAAATATTTTTCAAAAATATGTTCTATAAAACTGTTTTTACTTTTCAATTTTATAATTAGAAATCAAAATTTTAAAAACAAAAAAAAATTACTTTCAATATTTTTTTAAACAGTTTTTTTTCTTAATCAATCTTTTGGATTACAACCAAACCCAGACCCAAATCCCCTCCTCACGGCCTTGGCGCTGAACCCGGCTTCTGACCTGAACCCGAATCCAACCCCGAATCTTGACCCGACTTAAATAAAATCAAAAAATAAAAATGAAAATGAACTTTACAGAACACACTTTTGTTTTCTGTTTTTAAAATTAAAAAATAAAAGTTGTTACAGAACGCATTTTTGTTTTTTAAAATTAATTTTTTTAAAAATAAAAATTTTACTTTCATTTTGTGATTAAAAAATTAAAAAACAAAAGTGTTACCAAACGACACCTAAAGTAGTAGTAACTAGTTACTACTATTTCTTTTTTCACTTTATTAGTGGGATGACCATAACGGTTACCACCTCATCAATTTTGAAAATATTAATTCAATACTGATAACTTGTTATTTTAAATATTAATATGGTAGTTTGTCAAAAAAAAAAAAAGAAAAAATTAATATGATAGGAAATACAATTTTGAAAAACATCCCATAAATATATAAAATATATATAAAAATAACAAATCTCATACTTATAAAAATTAAGGGGAAAAAAACTATATTCAATGTAGTTTTCTCAAATTGGTATTATAATTGATATTAAAATGTCTTGGGACCAATCAAGTATTTTACATACAGAGCACTTTATCAGTGTCTCTATTTTATTTTTTAAAATACTTTGCTAAATTTTTATTTTTTATTATTTTACTTTACACATTTATACTACAATACTACACCATACATGAGTTACTCTATTTTTCCTCTACATAATTTAAATATTTATTTTTTAATATTTAATTTATTTTATGTATTTATTAATATAAAGAATGTGAAATAATTAAAAAAAAATAACAAATAATAATAATAATAAAATTTTAGCTAAGAGGTCAATTTTAGTTAAATGTAAAGATACACTATTTATGAACTAAAATATTAATGTATTATAGTTCATTTAAGTGTCATTTTAAAAGTTTTGAGCTATTTAGCTTGTAGCTATATATGTATCTATTATATTAAGAGTGCTCTAATTATTCTCCTTTTTATATTGAAAATTCTCACTTTTTTGTTTTTATAAGCAACAACTTGTGGCAACTATTTTTTGTTATAAACTTGTTTTGGGCTCATAAGAGGCTTTGAGTATTCTTGAAAAGTCAAACCATATTTTTGGTATACATATAATATATATATTAAGAAAAAAAACAAAAAGGTCAGTTGAATGTTTTTAAAGCTAAATATTGGATCATTGTCTACACACCAAAAGTCAACACCAAGTTAGGTAAAGCACATCTAGATTCTATACATGACCCCTTTTTTGGGGGGAGATCCAACAAAATTTGGCCATTTACTCAAGTAATCAAAGCTTCATAAATCATCATCTTCCTAGATTGAGACTTCCTGCCTTTCACAAACAATAATGGTTTCCTTTAATGCAGGCCAAAATGGTATTTTTCTTTTCTTTCTTTTTTTTTTTTTTAAAAAAAAAATAATAATTATAGAACAATGTAAACTAATATTTAGAGCATCCCAACAGTTCCTTTATTTTATCTTTAAAATATATCATAAAAATTTTAATTTTTTTATTTTACAATACACTTTTATATTACTATTTAGTGCATCTGTTTTTAGTACACATTTGTAAAAATTTTAAAATTTCTCTAAGAAGCTATTGTGACTGCTCTTAGATCTCATTGGAGGAAAATACATGTGTGCTCCTTTCTTCATGCTCATACTTAATTGTTTAATTACATTAATGTCCCCAATCCTCTTTTGTTTTTCCTCTAACACTCTTTCATTACTTTAATTCTTTCCAACCTTAGCAGCAAAAATTTATTGTTTCCAAATAAACCTTTGCTTTAAATTAATATAAATATTCCAAATAATTATTTAACAAATAAAATTGTAAAATATAATTCTTCACACAGTTTCATTAAGTAATAAATATAAAATAAATTATAAATGTTAACGTTTATTATTTTTTTATTTAGAAATGGTGTGAAAAGATTTTTTTTTTCTTTTAATTTTCAAAATTCTATGAATGTAATTAGAAAGGAGGTAAGAGAGGAAAACAAAGAGTGCCAATGCCAAGGCACCCAATAAATTATTCTTGGCTCACACTTGTTTGCATGGCTATTTAAACAAATTAACCCTTATATTAAGCGTAATATAGTCCTAATTACCTTGTCATGTGAAGTTTGTTTCAAACTCACCTTACAGTTTAGTAAGATAAATATTTCCCTCCATAATACAAGTAAGAGGACTCAAGCAAACAAAATCACGAAATAAGTAAGTTCATTAGCAATTATATATTATTCTTAATTTTCTTTTACATTACTTTACTTCACATATTTATATAAAAATATGAGTGTGTTTTTTATGATATTGTATGGTAGTATCATGAAAATTTAAGTTTTTATGTTTAATTTTTCTAATTAATTAATTTTTTTTTTATTTTTACATTATATAAACTTGAGTTGTTCTATTAGCTGAAAAATTTAAAAAAAAAATATTTAACTTAAATATTTCGGTAAAAAGAAAAGAAAAAGTTGAATTTAACTTAAATATTTTGTATATAAATATAGTGCAAAAAGATGTATTTTTTTAATTAAGTAGCTAAATTAAGCGTGAAAATTTAAATTTCTCTTTTATTATTCGCTATTGGATCAAAATTTAGTGATATAATATTTTTAAAATTAATATTTGTAGTTAAATTTATTTAGTAACCATCAATCAATGAGTAATATCCATTGAGAAGTGTTTCATATATTTTTATATATAAAATGTGTCTATGTAACGAAATTGTTAGTTTAACGATTTTTTTGACATTTCTTTTTTTTTTTTTAAAAAAAAAACTAACGAAGGGTTAAAGTTTGATGTTAGCATCCAAAAAAAATAAAATAAAATTGATAAAATAAATTCTTCATGGTGATATTCTCCTTCCTTGCGATTTAGGGGTTTAATTTTTTTTTTCAATTTTTGGAAAAAAGAGAAAAAAAACTTCCATGAATCTTCAGATTAACAAATTAAGTTTCAATTGCCACATTCTATACCGTCGATTTCAAATGAAGGATTTGATTTCCAATTGCCACATTCAAAATCTCACTATTGGCTAGTTTTAGATGCTATGCCTACGATTCAGAGTAACAATTTGGTTTCTAACTGCTACAATTGTTGAAAATCAAATCCACAAATTGATCAAGATATAACTCATGGGTCGATTAAGATAGTTCTCCTCCACTCTCCCATTCTCTCCCTTTCTTTCTCTAGTCTCTCTCTCTCTCTCTCTCTCTCTCTCTCTCTCTCTCTCTCTCTCTCTCTCTCTCTCTCTCTCTCTCTCTCTCTCCAGGAAGAATAGGAGGATTTCCAAGGGTAAGAAGGGGCGAAGAAGAGAAGGGGCGTATTTCGATTATTTTTAATAATTTGATATGTGGACTTATAAATTAAGACAATTTATTTAAACTAATTTTTTAAATTAGACTAAATAAATGATCTATTTAAATGATCACAATAAATTTTTTATTTTCTATGGTTTTGCAATGCATAATACTCAATAGTAAACCTAATTAGATTTATAGAGCTCTAATTAGTTTGTCATATAAAAAACATTAGGATTCGGTTCCCAAGATTAATCTCAATCACTTTTCTCTTCCATTCCCATCAATTGAGTAAAAATTCATAAAAAGAAGATTAGTTAGTGGAAGACCATCTACTCATAGTCTATTCTCATATATAACATCATCATTATCATGGAGTTAAGTATATTTTTCATTTTATTGATTCAGCATATAGAGTAACTTTGATAATTTGACATGAATTTAAACTTCATGTGTACTTTTAGATCTAATTCTTAGAAGGGTATCATGAGCATTGATTAGGATTATTAGGGTTGATCATATTGATTGTAATTATTAATTTTTATTTTTATACACATTATTTTTTTTTTTTTTAAAAAAGCAATATTATTTCATGGTTTTGATTTATATTTTGTATCTTTTCATTCATCATAGTTATATATGACTGTTGTATGGTATGATTAAGATTAAGAAATAAGACATATATATACATTTGTGAAATATGTTTCAATTTTCTTAATCGTTCATTTTCGGTATGAGAAGATATGTTTATGTGCTTCAAGTCTTATGGTTGATTTCTTTATAGAATCCTATTATTAACATTGTGTTGAAAGAGCTTGTTTGAATTGGTTTTTATGTTCTTTTATTTTTGGAACGTGTGAAATAACCGAAGGCAAAAATGGTTTGGATTAATGTGTTTTCGGATTATATCATATGCATATGAGATATGTAAAGCAATTATAACAAAGCCAAAACATGATTTTTTAAATAAAATTATACTAAAATTGATTTTATTTAGGACAGTAACTATCCTCTCTATCTCTTCTACTCTCTATCCTCTCTAACCTCTTTATCCTTCTTACCAAACATAACCTTAATAATGATCTTATGTTATTTATGCATGTTGATATTCAGCTATAGTTGTTGTTTTTGTTTAGCAAATGTATGTATTAAGCAGACTCATTTAAGAATTTAATATTGGGAATCATGAATTGACTTAATATAATATTTTGATAAACAATGAGTTTTTGTTAATTTTTCTTGTGACATTTAACACAAAAAATAAAAGTTATTTGAGAAATTTTTATTATTTAATGTTTGATTTATTAGTCTATCTATACTATATTTTGATCAGTGTACAAAAAAGGTGTACATAAGTTGGTTTAGTTGGGCTGTAGCATAATTTCGCCAACTCAATATAAATATAAGGTTGTAAATTTTATTTTTAGCTCACCTAATTAAAAATAAAAAATATGTTTTAACACATTCAATAATTTTGT
Source organism: Cannabis sativa (assembly GCF_029168945.1). Classification (NCBI taxonomy): domain Eukaryota; kingdom Viridiplantae; phylum Streptophyta; class Magnoliopsida; order Rosales; family Cannabaceae; genus Cannabis; species Cannabis sativa. The sequence continues at coordinate 48,718,127 of NC_083607.1, read as the reverse complement.
CAGTTTGACCGAGTTAACTTGTCCAAACCAATTTTCACTTTTTTTTTTTTATAATTATTATTGTAAGATCTTTTCGGTAATTTAATTCAAAAATATATTCTAATTTAATGTTTAGTTGTAAATATTCATTGTAAATATTTTATGCCTTGATTTGTTTTTATATGGTTGATCTTAATTGTATTAATTCTCAGAAAATAGGAAACATTCTTTTTTATGGAATAAAAGATGTAAAGTCCTTTTTTAGCAAGTTAGATGCGAAAATATTTTTTCTTTTATGGTAAGATATTTCTACATTTATACCCGATTGTCTTACCTTGTATATTCGGTTTTTATTGCTCTTTTCTATGTTAGGAAAGATGCATTTTACTGCTGATCTTTTCTTGTATGGAAACTTCTTGTAAGAGAAGCAATTCTCTTATGGGAAGTTGGTTTTTTAATGAAACTTTGATTATTGATGACTTTTCCTTATTGAATTCGATTGTGTCTTGATACAATCAGAATATATAAACTGTTTATGGCAAGAATCAAGACTTAATAGAAGATCGGACCCTTATAGCAAGTTTCCTTTTCTGGTCTGATTTGCTGCGTCAGATCCCAATTCTGATGCTGCAGATCGTGTTTATCTTAGGAAAGTTTTGTACAGCTGTAGATTCGATCTTGTGGCTGTCTCTAGGGTTTCTATGCTCTATAAATAGAACCTAGAGAGCAGCCATTCGAATCAACTCTTCTAGTATTCATTTTTTGCATTTTTCTTATTTGTGAGAAGAGAGTCTTTGTTATGTGAGAACCTAGTTGTTCATCTAGGTTCTAGTGTTTTATATATCAGTTCTTACTCTGTCCTAGAGTTTGTTAGAACAACTTGACTGAACAAGAGAGTGGTCTTTGGGAGAAGACTTGTTGAAGCCTTACTTCGGAAGGAAGTAAGCACTCACACTTCAAAGACGAAGGGAGTTCGGGCTTGAAGGTGTTTCAAAAGTCAGATTCATAAAGTGCATTACAAAGGATTGCGACAATAATCTAGATTTATTATGCTTCAAACAAAATTTGATGAGCTTAGGATGTCAGATAATGAAACCCTAACTGAATTCTATGAAAAACTATCTAATATTGCTAATGAATATTTTGCTCTAGGTGAAAAACTTGATGATTCTATTCTTGTGAGAAAAATTGTTAGAGTTCTTTCAGAGAGGTTCGATACTAAGCTTTTGGCAATGGAGGAAGCTAAAGACTTTAGCACAATGAAGGTGGAAGAATTAATGGGTTCCTTGCGTACTTTTGAATTGAATCAACAAATTAAACAAAAGGACAAACCCAAATCTGTTGCTGATAAAGGTAAAAGTATCGCTTTAAAAGTTACTGATAATGAAAATTCTGATAGTGAATGTGATAATGAAATTGCTTTATTAACCAAAGATTTTCAAAAAATATATAAAAAAGATGGGTAATAAAAAGAATAATTCGAAATTTTCAAAAGGGAATGCTTCTTTTAAACGTTCTGTTACTAACAAAAAGGGAATTCAGTGCAGGGAATGTGAAGGGTTTGGGCATATTCAATCTGAGTGTGCAAACACTTTGAAAATGAATAAGAAAAGTTTCAATGACGAAGGGAGTAAGCACTCACACTTCAAAGACGAAGGGAGTTCGGGCTTGAAGGTGTTTCAGAAGTCAGATTCATAAAGTGCATTACAAAGGATTGCGGCAATAATTTAGAGGGAGTATAAACTTGTTTAAGTCAATTATCTTTGTAATTGTTGATACTTTATTAATTGATTTTATTCTTTAGGCCACGTGGACTAGGAGCGTTCGAAAGAACACTGATACCACGTACAAATCTCTTGTGTCAAGTTATTTAATTTTATGCAAATATTTTTATATTCTGCCTATTCTGTTTTGTCGTTGCAAAACTGATTTTTGCAGTAACAGAATTACATTCTGCTTTTGCAGACGTATACAGTTTTATATTTTCATATAAATTATTGACATTTGCAAAAATTCGGTTTTTCAAAGGATATAAATTATGTTTTAATTGACATTAACTTTTCTTTGTTTTCTTAATAATCAAATTCAATTTTTCTCATTCTATCTCAGAATATTCATTCACTCGAAAAAACTACTAATGATATAGAATTCCAATATGTAAGGTCTATGATTCATTTTCATAAAGGAAAATGTAGTAAAGCATTACTACTGAACTGGTTTTGAGCTATTTTCGTGGTGTATGAACTCGAATGAAATCATGGAGAGATGCTCATTGAGTTGCCACATTAGATGGTGAATCTGCTGCTGCAGATCAATCAATATTTAAGTCTAAGAATATTTTCATTTAGGAAAGTCTTTATGCTGTAAAAATGTGTACAAGTTGTCTTAATGGTTTCTGTAATGTATAAATAGAACCTAGACATAAGCTTATTCCTTCATCTCTTCTAGTATTTTATTTTTATACATTAATTTTGTTAGAAAAATATCTTTTATAAAAACCTAGAGTGTTCAGGTAGGTTTTGATTTGTTTGTTGTTGACCAAGGTTTTCGGCAACCAATTAAATAATAGAATGAGAAGAGCTGTAGAAAGTTTAATGCAAGTGATTTTTACGTGGTTGGGGCATTAATGAGCCTTAGTCCACGAGTCTTTTTTTATTTATGAGAGTGTTTTTACAGAGAATGTTTTTGGTGAATCTCTCTCTCTCTTCTTTACTCTCTTTGATTCCTTAATTAATTGATCGACCCCTTTTCCATTCTCTCTATGGGGTATTTATAGTATTTTTCGAGGGGATCCCTAGAAAGGGATCACTTGTCTTTTTATGTTAGCCTCTTAGGGGCACAAATTCCTAACAGATACAAAATAGGAAATACATGACCCATACTGTAGGTATCTTAGGGGTTAGGTGGATATAATCCTTTATCTTTCATTGATTGATGTGAGTCCTCATAATGTAGTCGTCACTAAACTCGCCGATTGTTGTGCCATCGCCGTAAAAAGGGCTTACGCCATCTGTCAAATCCTTTTATGGAGGTTCTGATATGTTTCCCCCCATGCGGCATTAAATGCAAAGTGACTGTTCAAACAATCTCTTTCTTTCCTGGAGATGCCTTGTTACAGTTCTAGCCTCCTAGAGAGTAAAGACGTGTCTCCAGGAGGCTCACTCCATGAGATGTACTTACCTGCTCAAGACTTAATTGATTTAGGTCCACGTGTCACCCTCGGCCGCTGCCACGTATTTTGGGAAAAATCTGAGGCAACATTTACCCCTCAAGTCCCACTTAGTGAATGGTTAATGAGACTTGTACCAGGCCTCCGGTTAGCTTATTTATATAGCAGCACGTGCCCTAAGCGCGTGGGCTGCATTTATGACTGTAATCATCAATATTTATTTCTTTTTGCAGGCAACGATTTGCTTCCCGTCTGTTGATAGACCAACGCATTTAATCCTGGTGTCAGAGAGGTGCTCAAACGTTTCTAACCGCCCTTTCTCCTCGTTACCCCCACTCATCCCATCCGTTGGATCATAGAATGCGAATCGATTCCAATTCCCACCGTACGATGGTGTCTGATCTCAGCTTCCTTGCACCCTTTCTGGTCTATAGAAGCCTACATTTTCCCTTCATTGGGTTACTCTCGCTACTCTGCCATTTCAACCCAAATAACCCCTTTGAGAAAATTCCAGAAACCATAAATTTCTTACTGCTGTTTCTCTGTCGTTGCCAATCCAAGTTCTATCGTCAGACGACATCGAATTCTAGCTCATTACCATTGTGTAAGTTTTCTGGGTACATTTCGCTTTTATTATTCATTTGCATGTTTGGGCAAAGTTTAGGGCAGTGCCTTTAGTCGTATTTGATTTCTACAGTGAAACGGTCATGGTGATGACCATATGCGTCGTAGTTTCTTGTTTGTGTTTCGTTGTTTCCTTTCTTTTTTATTTTGCGAACAACTTCTTCACTTAGGGACTGTCGAGAGTATGAAATGATTTTCATACTTAGGTTTCTCCTTTTTTCTTGATTTTCTCTGCTTTCATTGCCTTTGGGATATTTGCACCCAATGTTTGCTTAGGAGAATCCTTGAATTTCTCATTTCTAGCAGACATCCAGAAGGGGCTTCCTTCCAGCGGTTAGGGGACCCCCATTCCCTCATTTTACATTAGGGTTTGGTTTGGGGGCTAACTGCTGGATTTCTCTTTTTCAGATGAGTGAGGTTCTCCGCGACCTTCATGAGCACGGCTTCTTTAGCTTTGATCAAGAAATTTCAACATTTTACCAATCCCCAGGCATGTCTGTCCCTGCAACCGGAGCGAAGTCTTCAGGCAAAGGTTCCGAGACCTTAACCACTCTGGAGGAGGTGGTGAAAGGACCCGTGGTCCAGGAGAATTACACCTGTCGATCCACTGGTTAGGAGGCAGACGAGTTACACTCAACTTTAACTTGGGCAAACCAACTGGAGAAGATAGTTACAGTTGCCGGGATCAAACCTTCTGCATCTGGAGTCTATCACCATCTTCCTAGAGACAAACAAACGCCCAACCGTAATTGCGACAGTTTTGGGGCCTAGAGTCAAACCCAGCTCATGTCCGGGGCCATGCTACCACACCAGGACTATTTCATTGATTTTTTAGTTTTTGTTGGCCTTGCGCCTTACTAACTCATTCCTCAAACTTATCGCCTACTTTCAGGCTTGTACATTTTTTATGCTGCCAAGAGCTGGGCCCCACCCAGTCCGGCTGAAATTCTTTATTTTTACGAACTTCTATCCATCCCCAAGAAAGGGGACAAACTTAAGGATGGTTTTTTCAAACTCCAGGCCCATCCAGCTAACGAGGGCCCGGTACCTTATAATTTTCAGAAGAATGTTAAGGAGTATCTTCATCAATTTTTCTTCTCCTCCAACTGCAAAGCCATTGAGCGTCTGGTACTGCTAATTGAGTGGGTTAGAGTCCCTCCCATGCACCGCACTGCCCCTACTAAACTCTTTCTTCAACAAGCCAAAGTCTTCTCCACCTACGATAAAGACGGATTAAACGTAGGGGACTTGGTCACGACCGTAAATTGTAGGAGGGCTAAGTTGATTTCAGAGAGCCAGTCGGTAGATGACTTCAATTATCCAAGGTTCTCTGCCCCAACATTGGCAATCCTGAGTCCGAGAAGGTGCTTTGAGAAGATATTGTTGTTGGAAATATTTTACCAGGATCTAGATTTACTAACAAGTATGTTTCATTAACATCCTAATATGAATTCTAAAACAATGAAATAAACACAAAAGGGTTTTAGAAAACCTTACATTGGGTGCAGCAAAATATAATGACTCCTTCCGTTTAGATCTCTAGCCCTTGATTCCTTTCTGTAGCAGAGAATCACCAAGATTTGAACATGGATCTCTTTCTCTCCTTCTTGAGCTTGATTCTCCTTCTTGTTGATTAAATTTTTCACAATCTTCCACACTATGATTGAGATACCACTTGATGTGTGTGGGCACTCACTCCTCACTCAAGGTTCAAAAATTTAGAAGAAGAAAAGAGAGAGAGAGAGAGAGAGAGAGAGAGAGAGAGAGAGAGAGAGAGAGAGAGAGAGGATCAGCTATAAAAGGATAGATGATGGCTCAAATTTTTCTGAAGTTCAATCTCTTGTTAAGTGTGAGCCATCACTATCTATTTATAGGTAACCACTAGGTTTAGGTTAGGAATTACTTGGCATTAAAATAATGAAAAAATTAATTGGAAAAGCCTCATAAGTGGCCGGCCATAGTGTTAATGTTAAGGGAAATGAATCTACTTAAGGCAACAACCTTTCCAGTCAAGCTTTACACATCTTTGTGCTTCTTGGGGGAACGCATATATAGTAAAGCTTAAATTTTTTTCGGGGTTTGCCTCTATTCCTCTGTGGCTGACGATAAATCTGAAATAATTTTCCTGATTTGATGCCAAAAGTGCACTTCTTTGGATTAAGCTTCATTCCATACCTCCAGACCAATTCTAAGCATTCTAGATATGAGGTCGTCTGCATGGTCCATGCATGTCTTGGAATTGACTAGCATGTCGTCCATGTATACCTCCATATTTCTTCCCAGGAGGCTTTTAAACATCCGGTTGACCATTCTTTGATAAGTTGCACCAGCGTTTTTGAATCCGAAGGGCATAACCAAGTAATAGTATACCCCCTTGTCGGTCTTGAAGCTAGTACACTCTTGATCTGCAACATGCATCTTAATCTGGGTGTATCCGGAGCAGGCGTCCATGAAGGATAGTATCTTAAATCCTGAGGTGGCGTCCACCATCTGGTCGATTCAAGGTAAAAGGAAGCAATCTTTCGGACAGGCCTTGTTAAGATCACTGAAATCTATACACACCCGCCATGTCCCATTCCGATCCGGTACCAGTATCGGACTACCCAGCCATTCCGGGTAGTACACATCCTGGATCAAGTCATTGGTTAGTAGCTTCTACCTCTTTTTCTAAGGCATCCACTTTTATCGGATCAAGGGGACGCCATTTCTGCTGTACCGACGGCATGTCTGGGTTAACATTTAGGACATGGGTAATCACATGGGGGCTTATGCCGGTCATATCCCCTTGGCACCACGCGAAAACATCTATGGCTGCCCTTAATGCTTCGACAATCTTGCTTCTTTCCTCCAGCTCTAGGTTTTTTCCTAGACGGAGGATCTTGGTAGAGTCGAGGTCGCACACTTGTACTTCCTCAGTGTTCTCCATAGGTTCTACAGTTTTTTCGGATCCCACGCGGGGATCCAACTCATCTTCTTCCATCAATCTTGGTTCGTTTCCCTCATGGACTACGAGTTTTAACAAGTGCGTTGCAACATTGTAGCATTGCCTTGCCTCTTCCTAGTTTCCCCTCACTGTCTCCACTCCGGCTTCCTGAGTAGGGAATATAAGGTATAAGTGCCGGATGGAGGTAATTGCTTCAAAATCGACCAAGGCCGGCCGACAAAGAATGGCATTGTATGCTGTTGGGTAATCCACCACCACGAAGGTGCAGTATTTAAAAGTGCTCTGTGGGGTATCTGGGCACAGGGTGACAGGGAGTCTTACTTTCCCCATTGGAATAAGCGTTGTCCCATTAAATCCTATGAGTTGGGAGCCGCTGGACGATAGATCCCTGTCCGTGAGGCCTATAGCCGTGAAGGCTTCTTTGAACAATAAGTTCACGGAACTCCCATTATCTACCAATATTCTCGCCACAATCTTATTGGCGATGGGAGTCTCTATGACCAGAGGGTCATGGTGAGGGGAACACACCAATTTGGTGTCTTCTTCCGTGAAGGTAATGGGCTGGTCCATGAGTTGGGGCCTTTGCGTTAGGAGTTGGGTGACTTCCCACACTTCATCGTGTTTTATGGCCCCAACATAACGCTTTAGCTCGCTTCTAACGGTTCCGCCAATATGGGGTCCACCGGAGATCATGGCGACTCTCCCATTTGGTCTTGGTGGCAATCCAGGGACTTGTTGGAGGATTGCTCCTCTGGGGGTACAACGGGTGCTGGTTCTCCGAGTATACCCATTGGTGTTCCTTGAGGTAACAGGCCTCCTACTGGAGCAGGGTTGAGATGGGGTAGTCGGTTCTTAATCCATTCATATAAATGACCTAGTTGGATTAGGTTCTCAATTTCATCTTTCAGGTTCTTGCATTCATTGGTACTATGGCCAATGTCATTGTGATACTCACACCTCTTCTTGGGATCCCTTTGGGAACTATCCCTATACAGGGGAGGAGGCTTTCGGTAATGTGTATTTTGCCTGGTGGCAAAGTATACCCGCTCCTGTGTGTGCGTAAGCTCCGTGTATTGAGTATACTGAGGGGTGTATCCCCTCCGTTGTCGGTTATCCTCTGTCTGATTGATACCCTTTGAGGACCTCTTGCTTCAGGAGCTCTGAGGAGGTCCTGTTAGGCTGGTGGCAGGCGCAGACTGAGATGGAGCTTGACCATTCATCCCCGAGGGGTTGCCCACGGGCGTCCCAAAGTGTGATGATGCGGTAGCCAAGGATAGGCTTTGATTATATCATCCTAGGGTAGCAGAGAATTGTATGCCGCTCATTTGAGGAGTGGCTGGAGGCATGGCTCCCAAGAGTTGAAGAACTCCGAGTGCGTATCTTGACACTCCGGTTGGGTAGTATCCTCCGTAAGCCACTATTTGGGCTTCTTCCAAATTGATGTACTTTTGGACCGTCTTCTGGAAATCTTGGAGATTGGGTGCTCCCTCCTATTGTAAATCGTTCCAGAAAGGAGTCCCCATACAGATCTCGGCTTGGAGGAGGGCAAGCTGTTGTCCGCCATCCACCTTCTAGGTCTTTGAAGCCTATTCTTTGAATCTTTTCATAAAGTTCTTTAAAGTTTCCGCAGGCAATTGCTTTATGGTAGTTAGGGCACTGACTTCAAGGTTAATCTTTCTCGCTGCCACAAACTGTCTCCAAAAGTTGACTTGTAATTTGTTCCAGCAGTCTACTAATCCGGGTTCTAACTTTTTGAACCATTCTTCAGCGGAACCACTCAGCGTTAACGGAAAGTATAAACACTTTGCATCATTGTTGACCCTCATAACAGTCATTACCCGATTGAAACATGATAAATGGTCACTGGGGTCCGAGTCTCCGGTGTATGCTTCCATCTCGAGCATCTTAAAATTCTTGAGGAGCTTTGCATCTAGTATGTGCCGGGCGCACGGTTCCCGATTCTCGCAATCAGAATCTAAGTCATCCCCTTTTTGCCTCTGGGAGACCCTAGCAATGTCTTTGCGTAGTAACGCTAACTCAACCATCATTCCTTCATTTAGCGTGCCCACAGAAGTCGTTGGTGCGTGTTTCTTTTTGTCTAGATGGTCTCGTAAGTCACCATGTTTTTGAATTTTAGCCTTAGGTCAACTGGAGGGCACCTCCGGTTTTTCCTCCTCTCTCTCCGAGTTCCTGGTGCACGGATACACTTTTTTGGTCCTCTCAGTCCTGAGGGCCAAGACTCGCTCGAGGGAGCTTTCCCCTCTGCAGACCTTTCCCTTTTGGGAAATCTGAGCGGACTTTCCGCGGATCCTGCACCTTTTTCATTTTTTTTTTTGGGATTGAAGTTGGATTTTTCCCAGGGTTTTCCTCAAAAGGGTACCGTATAGGGCTTGGTTCCCTGGTCTTGGATTTTTGAGAACTCGGTGAAGACTCTTCCGGTGTTTCCTCAGCTCTTGCTGGGATGGCCTTAGGATGTATGTGTATCCCTGCAGTCTTCATGGCTTTTTGCATGGCGACCATCACCTCTTGCATCCTACTATTATGTTCTTTTTGAGTTGCAAGCTCGGCTTCATGATCTGTCCCCTTTTGCCTTAAGACCAGTAGTTCCGTATAGCTACCTTCGTGTCGTACCCTTCGAAGTTTTCTTCGTAGTCTTCGTCGTTCACCTCATCTTGCTCCTCAGAGCCCACATTCACACTTGAGGCTACTTCTTCGCCCTCTGGGTTTTGAGCATCCTAAAGAGGACAGGGGTGACGTGTTTTGTTACGAGTTTCCACCATTGTTAATCTTACTTTTCTTCTGACTGTTTTCTATCTGACAACGCTTCCTTCAAGTCTCAATGAAAGCTCCAAAATGTTGACCGAGGTTTTCGGTAACCAATTAAATAGTAGAATGAGAAGAACTATAGAAAGTTTAATGCAAGTGATTTTTACGTGGTTGGGGCATTAATGAGCCTTAGTCCACGAGTCCTTTTTATTTATGAGAGTGTTTTTACAGAGAATGTTCTTGGTGAATCTCTCTCTCTCTCTCTCTTCTTTACTCTCTTTGATTCCTTAATTAATCGATCGACCCCTTTTCCATTCTCTCTATGGAGTATTTATAGTATTTTTCAGGGGGATCCCTAGAAAGGGATCACTTGTCTTTTTGTGTTAGCCTCATAGGGGCACAAATTCCTAACAGATACAAAATAGGAAATACATGACCCATACTGTAGGTATCTTAGGGGTTAGGTGGATATAATCCTTTATCCTTCCTTGATTGATGTGAGTCCTCATAATGTAGCCGTCACTAGACTCGTCGATTGTTGTGTAATCGCCGTAAAAAGGGCTTACGCCATCTGTCAAATCCTTTTATGGAGGTTCTGATACGTTTCCCCCCCATGCAGCATTAAATGCGTAGTGACTGTTCGAAGAATCTCTTTCCTTCCCAAAGATGCCCTATTACAGTTCTTGTAAAGACCGCTTAGTTTAATTTGGAAATTAGCAGCTAATCACGTTTAATTATGAAAATTATTTATAGCTATTTAAATAATTATTATACTGTTATTATTGAATTCTGAGATGCATTTTTATGTCATTTAGTAGTTTTCATAATTTTACATTTCCGGTGCCCGGTAACATGGAACTCGGTGTTTGGCTCAGTAAAATCACAACTTAGTATGTTAGTAGTTTGGGACGGTTTATTAGGCATTGGGAATGTCGGAAATGGCCGGGAATTCAGAATTTTCTAAAAATACCCCTTTAGTGTTATTTATGTGATTTTAGTGTGAAGGGGCAAAATGGTCATTTTGCCCCGTTGTTAGTTTGTCTTTTTGTGGCTTAATAAATGAGAAATATGTGTTTATTAATGCTAAGTGTTGGCTGAAATAGGTTATTGCTTAAGTATTTTCTTTTATTCCACTTTTTCCAAACTTAGAAAAAATAGAAAATTTCAAAACTCTCTCTCTTTTCGGCCTCTTGGTGCAGCAAGGGACTTGGGATTTTTCCTTGTGATTTCATTCTTCTTTGGTGTTCAATTCAAGCTAGGTTAGCTTCTTAGCTTTTCTTCTTTAAGTTTGGTGAATTTTGATGAAAATAGTGTAATGCATGCATGATAAATTGATGTTGTTGCTGCTGTGATTTTGTTGTTAATTTCTGAGATTTAAACATGTTCATTTGAGGTTAATTAAGCTACTTGTGGTGCTTGATAGTTAGGCTGTTTAAAATTATGAATTTTCTATGCAAAAGCTTGAGTTTTCAAAGAGAAATTGTGTGAATTGTTGCTGTAGTTGTTGCATGAGTTAGGTTTTAGTTTCTGCAGTTTTTATATGCTTGATTATGAGTTGGAATCATGGTTAGATACTTGTTGGAGAGCTTTAGCCAAGTTTGAGTTTGAAACTCAAAGCTTGGAGCTCACATGGCACTTTTTGTTTCTGTGCATTCTGGGTTGTGTTATTGCTTTAGATATGTTATTTGGGTCCTATAGAATAGGTCTGGAAGGTTTGAGGTTGTTTGGGTGTGATTTGGTTGATTTGTGAATTTTTGAAAAGTTCCTGCGAGGAACCGGAATTCCGGTTGTGCAACCGGAATTTCGGATGAGGGTTCAGGAATTCCCAGAACCGGAATTCCGGTTGCAGAAGCGGTCTACCGGTTGGGAAAAATTCAGGAACCCTAGTTTTCCTCGATTTTATGTTATTTGGGGTATTGCCATGCTTTTTATCGATAGGGAAACTTTTAGTTCCTAGTTTAAGTCCCCGGGAAGTGATTTAGCGTATCACTTATAGTGTTGTGATTTTTATGGTTTAGGAGCCTGTAATCCGCCGCGCAGATAGTTCCGGTCGGGTTGGCCGCACACCTGAATTCGGAATCCAGGTAAGATTAGTATAACAGTATGCATATGTAGATTACATGTTTAGCGTGCATGTAGGAAGCCTGTTAGATTACATTAGATATGTATGTTGGCTTCGAACCATCCAACTGTGTCACATCGGTACAGGCTGGAGTATGACCAGCAGCCGAAGTATGACCGGTTCGAACGATTAGGCTGACACTGTATCACGTCGGTACAGGCTGGAGTATGACCAGCAGCCGGAGTATGACCGGTTCGACCGATTAGGCTGATACTTAGGTTGGTGGTTCCGTACTATTTGACGTATCACGTCGGTACAGGCTGGAGTATGACCAGCAGCCAGAGTATGACCGGTTCGACTGATTAGGCTGATACTGTAACACGTCGGTACAGGCTGGAGCATGACCAGCAGTTGGAGTATGACCGGTTCGACCGATTAGGCTGTTACTTGTCAATAGTACCGTCCCTATGAACGTTCAGAACTCAGTACCGTGTTGGACACGGCAGTTAGGGGGACTCAGTATCGTGTTGGACACGGAAGTTAGGGTTATGGTCAGGGGTATGGGCGTCTGATCATGACCGGGATTTATGTATGAGTATTATTATGCTTTTCTTACTGAGTCTGTCGACTCACAGTGCTATGTTTATGTGTAGGTAAGGGCAAGGCTAGAGCTGATGGACCGTGAGCGAGCCGGTGAAGATTGTACATGTCGGGGCGGTTAGGCCTGGAGCGTACGATCATCGGGACAGCGAGGCTATTTTTTTGTAATTAGTCGATAGGCGACAAGTATTTTGTATAATCAGTAAACTTTTATAAATGGTTTTGTAATCGGGATCCCGAGTCTTTTGTATAAATATTTTACAAGTTTAATTAAAAAGCAAAAATTTTAATTAATCACGTTTTCCATAAACCTCGTTGATTAGCAACGAGCTGCACAATATGTTTAAAAAAAATCACGTAATACGCCTATGCTAGTTAGGGTGTTACAGTTCTAGCCTCCCGGAGAGTAAGGGCGTGTCTTATGCTCTCCCCCGGGAGGCTCACTCCATGAGATGCACTTTCCTGCTCAAGACTTAATTGATTTTCGTGAGTGGAACCTTTTTTAGGTCCACGTGTCACCCTCGGCCACTGCCACATATTTTGGGAAAAATCTGAGGCAACATTTATAATGCTCATGTACTGTTCATAGAATAGGTTCACGAGCAGCTTCGAACAAGAGGTTGTCTTTGAGAGAAGACTTGTAAAAGTCTCATTTTGAGAGAAAGTGAGCATACGTAGAGAGATTTTTTAAACTTTGTATAAGTCAATTGCATTTGTAATCTTTTATACTTTACTAATTGATTTTTCTCTGGGTGTGCCATGTTGTCTAATAGTATTCGAGAGAAAACTAATACCACCTATAATTCTCTTATGTGAATTTTTACTTTCTACATTATTTATTTATGCAATTGTTTGTGGTTGCAAAGTAGTGTTTTTGTGTGAGCAAGTAATTAACTTTTTACTGTTATTATAGTAATGTTTTAATAATTTTTATTCTAGAAATAAATTATTTTTGGTAAAACACCGAATTTTAACTATTATTAGTTTTTAGTATTCAAATAATTAAATTTTAAAAATATAAAAGTATATTATTCATAATTCACGTTTAAAAATTCTATAGTCTAAATTAATTTAAAGAACCTTAACATAAGATAAATATTAATTTAATAAACGTTCATTCAAAAATAGAAAAAAGTATAATTATATAGTATAAATTTAAAATTTGAAATTCAATATCTAAATATGATAAAAATTATTAACTATAAAATTTAAATTTTGACTTAAACACTAAATACAAAATAATTTAGGGGTTTTTTTCTTTAATTTTAACTAAAAAAAGTAACGATATTAAAAAAAATATACTTTCGACTGGCCAAACAAACAAATATACAACCCAAATAAAAAAAAAAAAAAATACACAAATAACACTTACACACACCTTTAACTCAGGATTCATGCTTCCTGGGAAACTATTGCGCAACCACGCAACAATCTAATGCAACTGAAACGAAAATTCAACCAGAAAGAGAATCACCATTAATTCCGGTGACTTCACCTAAGAAGACGATCAGAATCAATCAAAACAGGAGCTATCTTGAATTCATTAAAAGAAAGTGTAGAAAAACTTCTACAAAACTCAAATTCAACCGAAAAATCTAATTTAATTTGCATAAAACTAATGTCATGACTTCAATTTTCAAATCCATGCAATCTCAAAAAGTTGAACTGGAGTTCCTAAACAATCCAACTCAAGTGTTAACCAAAAAAATTACATCAATACTATAGTAAAATATTTATCCTGGTATATTTTTCGTTGTTTTCTAAATTTCTAATGGTAAATTTGTTCATATTTAATCATAAACAGACATGTAGATAGAGTTACGTACATGGACACACTGTTCTGATTTTTAATGTTTCATAACAGTTGCATTACAGTTGCATAAACATTTTGCTAACAGTTATTTCGTCTGATTGAAACCTTTTTCTGATGCAACCTTCGGCCAACCACCAGCAACCACCTAGAAACTTTCGTCTGATTAAAACTTTCGTCTGATGCAACCTTCAGTTAACCATTCAACAACCACTTTGCAAGCATCGTCTGATTGAAATATTCGTTTGATGCAACCACGCAGCAACAACTCTGCAACCATCGTCTGATTGTGTAAGTAATAGTGTAAGAGGTATTTTAGTAGTTAAAATCACATAAAAGGTATAAATATTGTCCACACCTTATGAAGGTATTTTTGTAATAAAGTGTCAATTTATATTTTTTATGTAATAATTCCAATAATTTAACAAATAAAGATAATTTATGTAATATATTATATATATTTAAAAATATATAAATATGTTTATTTATTTTGTTTGGGTTAACTAGACCGTTTAGAAAATTTTTAATTCTTTTAATATATTTATTGAGCAGTTTGAATTTTTATTAAATTATTTTGAATTATATTTTTCATCAATTTATTCAATTTAGTTTGAACATTTATTTAAGTTTGGCACTTAAAAAATATTTTAATTTACTTCCAATAATGTCTTGTTATATTAGCCCTCATAAAGCCGTATCCCTAGCAAGAATGTACTTGCTAAAATTGTATGATATAAATCACTCTATAAAATTTCTCAATACCACTTAACAGTTAACACAACATAATCTATAATTCATAATTTGTATTTTTTTAATTTTGGTCCAAATTCATTTGAATATGCATCAAATGATTTATAATCGTTACCAAGCAAGAAAAATATTCTCAAATCACATTAGAATTTTGGGATAAAATGAATAGGAGTCTATTTCAAAACCAATTGACAATGGGAGGAGTAGCCCATTCATTTTATATATCACAATTTATTTACACACATTATTAATGTGGGACTAACTCTAATACACCTTCCTCATGCACAAGGCCAAATATCGAGAAATTTGTGGGTGTACACGGGAAATTTGTGAAATTTAAAAAAGGTCAAAGATCCCAACACTTGAAATTGGCACACATTGGCCAAAAAGTCCCAAATAGAGGTTAAATGGGAGACAGCGGAAGTATCTTTTTGGACCGGTGGCACTTTTGCTCACAACGGATCAGAAACGAATTTTTAGACCGGTGACACTTTGAGCTCACAACGAATCACAAGTGACACCATGTTAGAATTTAGGGATAAGATGAATGAGATTCCATCTCAAAACCAATTGGCAACAGGAGGAGTAGCCCATTCATCTTATATATCACAACTTATTTACACATATTAGCAATATAGGACTAACTCTAATACACGCTATTCAGATGAGTTAGGATGGATGATAAACTCCGTATATACCCAAAAGGCTTAGAGTAATTTGCTGCATAACCTCTTTAAGTGGCCAGGCTTTTGCAACTAACCCTCAATTCTAAAATTTTGGTGGTAAAACCCCCTAAACTCGTATTCTGTTAGCAGTTTAACTTTTCCATCTATTTTTAGCTGTTAACTGCCATGGTGGAATGTCTACGTAGACACAGTGTACACGTGGTACAATTTTATTGGTCCACGTAAATAAACATTTTAAAAAATAAAAAATTACAAAATTATTTACAAAAATAAAATAAAATATTCCAAAAATTGTTTTAAAATTAAAAATAAATAAAATAAAATAATTTTTTTTTCTTTTTCTTTTTCTTCTTTTCTTCTTTTTCGATCTCTGGTTCATCCACCATCATCACCAAAACTATTATCTGCATCATCATCCACAATTGACCACCATCATCACTAAAATTGCCCATCTACATTACCATCCATGATCGACCAGCAATCAAAATTTATTCCTTTTATCCAAATCAACACTAAAATAAAATTAGAAAACAATTCTATTTTCATCTCTATCCTAAAAACTCAAATCAAATAAATAAAACTCCAATCCCTCATCTACCTTTCTCTTCCCCAGCCACCCGCACTGCTGCCTCCCATCACCAACGAGGCAACGATCAAAATGAAGGCCACCACTATCCCGCCTCTTTCCGTCAAAGCCTTCCAGCACCGGTAAAGCCCCCACCTTGCAATTAGATCTCTTTCTCTCTCGTAGTGTTTTTGGCCACGACCCAATCCCAACCCGATTCCTTTCTCTCTCTCTCTCTCTCTCTCTCTCTCTCTCTCTCTCTCTCTCTCGTTTTTCTTTCTTTCTCTCTCTGCATTTCTTTCTTTCTTTCTTTCTCTCTCTGCAAAGCCCCCACCTTTCTTTCTCTGCATTTAGCACGACCCAATCCCAACCAGATCTGAGTACGTCCTTCCCAGATCCAACAACCACCTGGAAGAAGAAGAAGAAAGACCGTGCTCCGAGTTCTCAACGCCCTCCCCCATCTCCTCCGTGCTTCGAGTTCTGAACGCCCTCCCCCTTCAGTACCGTCACTATGAGCTTGCCGTCAACAAAGACCTCCCCAGCGAGTTTTGGTCGTCGTCTCCGGCAACCTAAACCTCCACATGTCGAGTTCCAGCTCGTCCCCATTGTCTTAGCAGAGAAGAAGAAGAAGAAGAAAAAGAAGAAGAAGAAAAAGAAGAAGAAGAAAGAGATGACGGCTAGGGTAGGGCAATGAGAGAGAGAGAGAACGAGAAGAAGAGAAAAATGGAATTAGGGCATTAGGGTTCTTTTTAAATTTTATTTTTTAAGGAAAAAGATTTTTTTTTTCATTTTTAAAAGATTTTTTTTTTAAATATTTATTTATGTGAGCCTATAAAATTGTGTCATGTGTACATTGTGTCCACGTAGACATTCCACCATGACAGTTAACAGCTAAAAATAGATAGAAATGTTAAACTACTAACAGAGCATGAGTTAGGGTATTTTATTATTAAAATTTTAGAATTGAAGGTTAATTGCAAAAATTTGACCACCGAAGAAGATTATGGTACAAATTACTCAAAGGATTATATTAAGTTCGTTTAAATATAATAGATGTATCTCGTACCAAAGCTATTGATATATAATAAATAAAGTATGAACTCAATTACAAAATTTATTGTATTTACATGTTAGAGTTGTAATTTTATGTATATAATTTTGTACCATCTCGTTAGAGGACAAATCCAAGTCTATAGTTCTTCAATTATTCTGGAACTGATAGTATGTTGATCATTAGTAATTTACCAAATTGAAGTAAATAATTAAACTTATTTGTCACCCTTCCTATGCGAATTTATTAGAATGAGATTTAAGAAACTAACTAATGAAAAATTGTGATCGAAGAAAGGAGTGACAGCTGACAAGAGAATTTAGTTATCAACTTAAAATCAATTTGGTACTATTATTATTTGTTTGGTAAATTAAATGCTACATCAATTGGGCAACAACCTAATTAATTTGGACAGATGACCCACTTTATTGGAAGTTTTTTTTTTTTTTTTTTTGATTTATCACTTTATTTTTATTGGAAGTTTGATTTTCAATTATGGCACCTCACCCTCACCCCTTGGAGGAATCAGATCAAACCAATAGAAAGAGTTCATGTGTTGGAAAATCATTGGACACTTTCTTCTGGATTTCATTTGTTGACTTTGTCATTTAATTTATAGATATTATAGGCAGTGGCGGACCCAGAATTTAAAGTGAGGAGGGGCGTAAATAAATTTAAAAAGAAAATATAAAGTGTAGTTAGTGGGATTTGAACCTTTACCCTCTAATCTATTTACCAACTACCTTAACCATTACACCAAGGTTACTATTATGTCTATAAATATCATCTTTTAATACAAATATATGTTGTAACTAATTAAAATACATATACATTTTTTTCTCGATTTTTTTTTTCAGGGGGGCGACTGCCCCCCCTCGCTACAATGTGGGTCCGCCCCTTTATAGGGGTGCTAGTATCTCGTAGCAATGTTATTTTTTTAAATGGTCCATAATACATTAATGTATCTATATATGTATATGTAACGGCAAGTATTATTTTTTTTAAGCTAATTTAGATTTTTTTCTTCTTGAATTTTAACATATACTAAATCATCATGTCCTAAATTTTTTAAGTCGCTAAAAATTTCTCTCAAATTATTGATATTGATAGATTTAAGAGTTTTTATTCAATTTTACTGAAAAATTCTGACGTAGATAAAAATTTAAGAGACACAATTTGGTACATGTTAAAGTTTTACGATATGATATGGTACAATTGCTACATTAGCAAAATTGAATGAAATTAGACAAAAAATTTTAAATCTAACAATCTCACTAGTTGA
Source organism: Cannabis sativa (assembly GCF_029168945.1). Classification (NCBI taxonomy): domain Eukaryota; kingdom Viridiplantae; phylum Streptophyta; class Magnoliopsida; order Rosales; family Cannabaceae; genus Cannabis; species Cannabis sativa. The sequence goes on along the minus strand of NC_083607.1, from coordinate 48,699,839 downwards.
TGAGGAATTTTTAAGAAATAATTACATAAGACACCCTTTTTTGTAAAATAATTACAATTTTACGTTCAAAGAATGTTTTTTTTTATATTTTTACGGTTTTCCAAAAAATAATAGAAAACAACAAAAAATCAACAAGAAAACTACATAAAAGTAACATGAAAATAACATCAAAATAACAATAAAAAATAACATACAGATAACAAAAAATCAACAACAAATTAACAAGATTACAACATAAAAAGACCGTATATTCTGTAAATAAAATAAAAAAATTGTAAGATATTTAAAATTTCGTGAAACCTTATTTTTGTAAACTTTTTGTTGTTTTTATGTTTTTGTGAAATAATTCCAATTTTTAACGACTTTAAAAATTAAAAAAAATATATAATTTAATATATGTTAAAGTTCAAACATAAAATTTCTAACTAATTTTTTTTTCTTCCATAAGTGTCAAATATATATTTGAAATTTGAGTTCTCCATAAGTAATTGACTGAATATTATATATGGAATATCAATTTCTAATTAATTGCAATTTAATTTTGTTCACCTTATTATATATTCATTATAATTTCTATATATATATATGGGTGTACTCTTAATGGGTATTACCTATGAATGGGTATTTAATTATGGACCATTAGATTTAATTAAATGGATAATATTTAAAGTTATTAATAATTTTTTTAAAATTTATATTTTTTATTTTTACCTATTACCTGATGACATGGCAGTCATCTTATTTTTCAAACCTCATTTTTTGTATTCCCTTCTCATTCCTAAGTGAATATATTATAATTAAAAAAATATTAATTTATAATTATTTTTTATTAATTTGAACAATTATACAGGAGAAACAAGAAATCGAATGTTTCTGTTTTTGCAAAATGGTCATTAATCAGCAAACTATAGAGATCATCTCAACAAAAACAAAAAAATAATCGAAGATAAACCTTAAATTTCGATCCAATTTCAATTGTACTTTAATCCAAAGCTTAATTAAAATATATTTTAGTCAATCGAGAATAAAAATGAAGCTCCAAACATATATATCACCAATTATGATCAAAACTAATAAACCCTCTCTTTATAGAAACTCAAAAAAGATAGAAATCTCTGGGAAAGAAATTTCTTCTTTTTTCAGAGAGAAAATCAAATTGGGGATTTTTTGAAGAAATAAAAATGGGAAATGGGTTGGGTTGGATTTCGGTCTACATTAATTAGTTAAATAAAAGGTTAAAAAAGTTTGATTTAATTTCGTACGTAGAAAACGAGTGTCTTCTTCATACAAATCTCAATGTCTTCAATAGTGAAACAAAGAACAACATAAATTCATATCTCTAATAACCCTCATCTTATACATTTAAATATTTAATGTAAGAATAATATAATAATTTAAATAAAATAAATTAATTTCTAAAAATAATTTTTAAGAATCACCATTCTCTATAATTATAAAACAAAAATTAAAAAACTTCTTGGTAACCTGCTCTAGCAAGCTACCAAATTGCCACCTCATCAATTTTTTAGTACCCATTAATGGGTATTACCCATTAAAAAATTATCCATATATATATATATATATATGTTACTTTATGAACTTTGTAGGAGACAGAGGAGTATATTTTAATAAGAACCAATTAGGTTGAGCTTATGATTAAAAACAATAGTATCATATATTTTTACATATTGTTGTTCTCAATAATTAATGAGTAAACAATGACTATGACCATAGGCGGGTGGGTGTGTTGGAGGTCCTGGGTTCGAGTCCCAGATAAAACATGGTAGTAATATATAAACGCTTAAATAAAAAACAGATTATATTAAAATAATATTTTGAAATAGATATTACTCTCATCGTATTGGTCACGAGTTACATTTTTTATTTTTTTGAAAGGATAAAGTACATTCAAGAGAGAAATGGCACAACCCCAACAAGTCTTATGAAAACTAAGTTGTACAAAATCTCACAAAGACATAATTCAACAACAACAACCCACATTGACAGACAAATGAATACTCTACAAAAACGACAGAAGCCCAATATCTTAAAGTGTTAGAATTTAAGGATAAAATGAATGAGATTCCATCTCAAAACTACTATTATTACACAGAAAAAGAAAAAAACTAACAAAACTTGAACTCCACAACAAAACCCCAACAACCTAGATAAAAATACCGAGACAGAGAAAGCCATCCTAAGAGACCCACCCAAAAAGGAGACGATATGACTTGAGGTTGCATGGCCCCAAGGACAAGCCTGCATTCTCTTGTAGGAAATGTAAGCTAGAGGATCGATTTATTTTTCATGAAAACTAATAATTAACATAAATATTAATCACTATAACATATAATTCACATATAGAGTTTAGAATACACTTACAAAGTGTGACACAATGGAATATGTCTCCATATTCGTATTATTTTCTTGATTAGTAAATGTATTTTCACTGTCTCTTTTCATTTACTTGTTAATGGTCAATTTACTGAAACTTTTTCAACAACTAGAGGTATTATGTAGAGTGACCCTCTCTCTTCTTACACATTTCTTCTTGTTTCTAAGGGCTTGTGTGATGCTATTAGAATGAAGGAGCAGAATAAGTGTTTTAATGGTATTGCTATTTGTCTTTCTTCTCCTGTTATTTTCTATTTTCTCTTTGTTGATGATTTTATTCTTTTTTCTACTCTCTCTTCTTAGTCCTATGTAGTTATTAGGAATATTCTTGACATTATAGCAAAGCTACGGGCCAATTAGTTAATTTTTCTAAATCCTTTGTTTTATTTTCTTCTAATACTAATTCTAATAATTCCAAGTATGTTTACACCACTATAGGGCTTCAAAATAAGTCTTTTATTAGTAAGTACCTTAGTGTTTCTCAATGTTTTGAAGGTATAAGAAATCTAGATTTATTTATATCATTCAAAATGTGAGCTCTAAGATCAATTCTTAAAATGGTAAATTGTTTTCTATGGCTGGAAATGAAGTTCTTTTAAAAGCTCTGATCCAAACTATTCTTTCTTTTTCCATGTCTTGCTTTAGAGTTCCTATCTTTATTTGTAAAAATATTGAGTCTCTAATGGCTAAATTTTGATGGAGATCTATAGGTAAAATTCATTGGAAGGGTTGGGCTCGTTTGTGTGATTCTAAATTTTTTTGGTGGGATGAGGTTTCATTCTATGTCTTCATAATCAAGCTTTACTTGCTAAGCAAGCTTGGCTCATTTTATCCTTTCCTAATTATGTTATTGTTAAGTTGTTAAAAACTAAGTATTTCAACAATAACTCCTTTCTAAATGCTACCAAAGGTCATTGCCCTTGTTTCACTTGGCAGAGTCTTCTCTGGGGAAGGGGTCTGCTTAATAAGGGGCTTTGTTGGAAAGTAGGTAAAGTTAATCTATCTTAACTGTTAATTCTTTTTGGGTACTTGGTTGTAGGTTTATTTATTACAAGAATAATTTGTTGGATTAAAATTCTATTTGGGCACATATGTATAATGTATATGCTATTATAAAGTGTGATACAAAATTAAGTGACTAATTATGTTATGGGTATCAAAAGGGTATTAAATTGTCATGGAATTAATGTGTAGATACCATAAGTTAATTTATAATTTGTTGAGGGGCCGAATTATAAATACCCAAAACTCATTCTAACATGAGTCTATATAAATAGGTAGTGGTCCCCAAGAAACACTAGGGTTTCTGTATTCTCTTCTTCCCCATCAGAGAAAATACTTTAGAAAATAGTGTATTCTTGGAAGATCAAAACCTTCTCTGCAATCTCCAACAATGACTTCAGGTTAGTGATTCCGCTTATATTTTATCATCATCTTCTTCTTTAATTTAGCAAAGGTTATTTATGATTTAGGGTTTTCTATATTGAAGCACTTTAGGAATATGTTTAGATCTCTGATTTATATATTTCTTAAGTGTTTTATAAACCCTAACAAGTGGTATCAGAGCCACCTTTGTTGAATTAATTAAAGATCTGATGATTTGGTTTATGAAATTTGGGGATTTTGAAAATTAGGGTTTTATTTATTTATTTTACTGCTGCCGCAATTTTTTTTTTACTTCAGTCATATATATTTCGTTTTAATGGGTTGATGAGAATATACATATATGTATATACTAGCAAAAACTACGTGCGAGGCACGTATACTAAATTTTATGCTAGTTTTTTTTCTATGTTATTTGAAAGTGATACAATTAAAAATTAAAGAAAAAATATTATTAGTTATTAGGTGAGATTATTTGAATAAAGAACAATAAATAATCACGTAAAAATAAAAAATAATTATTTGAATAAAGAATTCAATATACACAGTTATATATATGAATCTCATTAATAAAAAATAATTATTAAATATATGAACAATAATTTATCACACTATATGTTTCCCAATAAAGAAATTCACCTCCTCATAGTCAAAAATAAATAATACATGTAATACAGATATTTGTAATGAAGTACCTAAAAAAAAATAAAACTTCAGTTAGCATAATCGGAAAAAGTTTAAGTGAACTAAATAATGACTAAGAAGATCTAAATTACAAAATGAAAATAACATGTCTATATGAGTATGATTCTATTGTTATATGAGCATAATTTATCTAAGAGAAAATAGATAAACCTATAAACATATAAATATACTTAATATTAATTTTGACAAAGAAACAATTTAATTATAAACAATTCTAAATATCAGCTTGACAATTTCAACATACTAATTACTCATTAAATAACCATAATGTATACATCATGATAATTTTATTGTAGAGATTATTGAGGTTTTCAGCCATGGAAAACACACTATGATCAAAAAGTAATGCTTATATTTCAAAGAAACCCTAATTTCCATGAATTTCCCTAATAATATATAAACAATAAAGTTGTAAATTAAAAAAAAAAAAGTAGCAAAATTTCATTTAATATAAGAAATAGAACAAATTGAAGATTTATACAATACTGAAATTTGAACTCTTAGAGGCCATTAGCGAAGGGGCGAAACTCGTTAGATCCCCTAGTAGAACACTACCTTAAAAAAAATTAAATGACATGGAGGTTTTTTTATGTGTTTCTGTTTCAGTATGTTCTTTTAAAACACCATAAATTGTAAAACAAGCCTAATAGTTGTTAATGTTTCCTTAGCTTTAACGTGGCACCCACTTCTTAGATTGGCCTTTTTATCTTGTATATTTATGTATCTTTGAGATTTAACGGAAAAGGCTCTATTGCCTTGAGATTTAAACCATGTTTGATTTTCTTATTATTTACAGGGCCGACATGCTTTGGTCTATGATATAAATACAGCAAATGAGACTTGGGAGTGGGTTGACCTTAAGGAGGTAACAATTGTATTTTAAAATCTTGGTTCCTGAACAATGTTTCAAGATACAAGTATGATGATTTGGCTTCAAACTTGGGTTTTTTTATATTATAGACGATTTGTTCCAAAACATAATAGAACTAACCAATTTAGGTTAATGATCTGGCTTTTGATACGTCCATATTAAAGATGATTGGGGGTGTGCGGTTAAATGCTATGAAATAATTTTGTAGTTAGTCTGTGAATATTGCAATGAAAGTGTTGGGTTGACTTGGCAATTTTGTGGTTACAACTTACAAGAATTCTTGACAAGGTTGTTGAATAGTAAACCAATATAAAACTTGTTTTACTCTGTTGAATAATATGAAAGATAATTCATTTTTTCACTATGTTTAAAAATAAATACAAATTTGATAAGAATATTACTTTGTTTTTTTTTTTTTAATTAAGAGTCTCAGAGTATCGAATCTCGGGTTGTTTTCTTTTTAAATGGGTTGTGATTCTCGAATATTTAGCATCAAATATCAGTTCAAATATTAATGGGATTTGTTTTATTATTATTTTGTTATATATAAATAATATTTTATTATTTTATTAAATAAAAATAAAAAGTCACCTATGAATTTCTCATAAATCAAGAATTTTAGTACACTTTATATAGAATAGATACTCTATTTTTTGGTGGACTTTGATTCGTGTTAATTGTTTCAGAGTTGATTTGTATTGATCAATATATAATATATATCGAATGTTTGTCTGTGCGACAGTTAATATATATATATACTGAAATTTTAGTTTGACTACTATTTTGTTTCTCTTTGTTATATATATATATATATATTGATTTAGGAATTTGGGTATACGGCTTCAATCTTATTTTTATGCTTTCTGTTGTGTATACCTTTTTTTTTTTCTGGTTTTATCTATATATATATATATATATATGTTTGATTACATCGATGGCTTCAGTGACTTCTGCCAATCGTATGTTTTTGTCATATATCCCTTTAGTTAATAAAATTGATTTTTGTATATGATGTTGTTTGTGACGTTCTATCAATCAGCGTGCATTAGGATAATAAATAAATTGTGTATGATTAAGGTTAAGTGTTTTATTGTATATACGGTACAATGTATATATACCAGATAACATATATTGTGGATTCATATATGGATATACATTTTGGTGCAAATAATTTAATTCAAATTTTAGTGTTGGTTTATGACTAATATTTTGGGTAAATTAGTTGAAATAATATGTTGCCAAAGTGACCTCTTTTGTGTAGATTAATTTATTTAAATATTAGGATGGTTGTATGTTTGTAATTAATGCTTATATTGACTAGCCCAAAGGTAAGTGAATATTTTGCTAGATTTCAAACATACTTGTGGTGATAAATGTGTGACAATTATAAGGTATTTTGTGTGAGCAATACGTTAGTCCAAAGATTAATCTATTGTTTGACACAGTTTTATTGTCAATATTTGATTGCTACACCAAGAGTATCGTTTACAGTTAATATTACTTTCCAAAGACTTGATATTAATGTGTGTTTGGTATCTTGAGATGGGACTAACCAATTTTTGAATTTATTGTTTAATTATGCATATTAATGTGAGCTTATTTTATTTGTTCTATATTCAGCTAGTTCATCTTTTGCTGCCTCAATATCTGCTAACATTAATTCTATTCCTATGCTTAATGGGACCAATTTCAAGGATTGGAAAAGGAACCTACTTATAGTTCTGGGATGTATGGATTTAGACCATGCACTAAGGAATGAACAACCTGCACCTCTCACTAAAGAAAGTTCCCATGATGATAAAAGGGAATTTGAGAGGTGGGATCGTTCAAATCGCATGAGTCTAATGATTATGAAACACAGCATTCCAAAAGCCTTTGGGGCACAAAATCCGAAGGGGTTACTATGGCTAAGAATTTCCTTGAACAAATTGAGGAACGTTTTGCTAAAAACGATAAGGTTGAAATGACAACACTTCTTGGCTCTTTAATGAACATGAAGTATAAGGGTCAAGGAATGTAAGGGAGTACATTATGGAAATGCATCATATTGTCTCAAGATTAAGGACACTTAAGATTGAGCTTTCGGATGATGTACTTGTACTCATGGTTTTGTTAACACTTTCCACAGTTTAACCAATTTAAAATTAGTTACAACTGTCAAAAAGAGAAATGGACTCTCAACGAGCTTATTTCTCATTGTGTGCAAGAGGAAGAAAGGTTAAAAAAGGACAAAACTGAAAGAGCTCACTTGGCCACTACCCCTAAGGATAAGGGCAAGAAAAGGAAATTTGAGAATGAAGCTGCTACGGGTCCATTTCAAAAGAAACAACAACAGGATTCTAAGGGTTGTTTCTTTTGTAACCAACCTGGACATGTGAAGAAAGATTGTGCCAAATAGCACGCATGGCGTGTAAAGAAAGGTATTAATCTTGCTTTGGTCTGTTCTGAGGTTAATTTAGTTTCAGTACCTAAAAACACTTGGTGGATAGATTCTGGTGCTACTACTCACATAAGTGTTTCTATGCAGGGTTGCCTGAGCTACCGAAAGCCAAGTGATGGTGAAAGATACATCTTTGTGGGCGATGGACAATCGGTAGAAGTGGAAGCAATTGGGCATTTTAGATTGTTATTAGGAACTGGTTTTTATTTGGATTTGAAAGACACTTTTGTTGTGCCGTCTTTTAGACGAAATTTAGTTTCTGTTTCTTTATTGGAAAAATTTGGATATTGTTGTTCATTTAGAAACAATCAGTTTACTTTGTCTTTAAATTCAAATGTTATTGGAACTGGTTATTTGAATACTTATGACAATCTTTATTTGCTAGAAACATTTGCATCCTATAATGAAACCTTGTTGTGGAATCACGAGGTACTAAACGCAAATTAAATAAAGAAAATTCAGCGTCATTATGGCATAAACGCTTAGGTCATATCTCAAGAGGTAGAATTGAGCGTCTTGTGTCTGATGACATTTTAGAGTCTCTAGACTTCATAGATTTCAATGTCTGTGTAGATTGTATCAAGGGAAAACAGACCAAAACTAAGAGATTAGGTGCCAATAGAGCTTCAGAAGTCTTAGAATTGATTCACACAGGTATTTGTGAGCCATTCCCTACGGCATCTTGGAATGGTCAACAATATTTTATATCATTCATAGAAGATTACTCACGTTATGGGTACCTATATCTCATTCATGAAAAATCTCAGTCTGTGGACGTGTTCAAAGCTTACAAAGTTGAAGTTGAAAATCAACACAACAAAAGGATTAAGAACGTCAAATCTGATCGTGGTGGTGAGTACTACGGTAGATATGATGACTCAGGTGAACAACGTCCAGGGCCTTTTGCTTAATTCCTAGAGGAATGTGGTATTGTCCCACAGTACACCATGCCAGGATCACCTAGCATGAATGGTGTTGCTGAGAGACGAAATAGGACTCTTAAGGATATGGTAAGGAGCATGATCGCTCATTCTACCTTACCTGAGTCCCTCTGGGGAGAAGCATTAAAGACAGCAGCTTACATTCTGAATAGATTACCAAGTAAAGCAGTTGCAAAAACACCTTATGAGCTTTGGACATGTCGAAAGCCTAGTTTAAAGCATTTCCACATTGGGGGATGTCCAGCTGAGGCAAGGCCTTATAGGCCACATGAAAATAAATTGGACTCCAAAATAGTTAGCAGCTACTTTATTGGTTATTCTGAGCGATCTAGGGGCTATAAGTTTTGTGATCCCACTGTCAGAAATATTTTTGAGACGGGAACTGCAACATTTTTTGAGGATGTTGAATTTGGGGGGAGAAATAAGGTTAGAGACATTACTTTTGAGGAGGAATTGAATTCAAACTCAGTTCCTACTATCATTTTAGACAATGTTTAGGCTTTCACACCTGTCATTGATCAAGAAATGAATTCAGAACCTCAACAAGACAATGTTGAACAACTCCCAAATCAGGATGAGGCTATTGTTCCAGAAGAACAAATTCAACACCCTCAAGAACAAGAGCCATTAAGGAGATCCACAAGAGAGAGAAGAAATGCTATTTCAGATGACTATTTTGTATTTCTTCAAGAACATGAGGATGAAAATGGAATGATGGAAGATGATCCAATCAACTTGCATCAGGCCATGAAAAGTTCTAACTCTCAAAAGTGGATTGATGCCATGGATGAAGAGAATAAGTCTATGCAAGACAATAAAGTTTGGGAAGTTGTCCCATTACCAGAAGGTGTAAAACCAATTGGTTGTAAGTGGATACTTAAAACCAAGAAGGATGAATATGGTAATGTGGTGAGATTTAAGGCACGTCTTGTAGCAAAAGGCTATACTCAGAAACAAGGCATTGATTATACAGAGACTTTCTCTCCGGTTTCATCGAAAGACTCTTTTAGGATAATATTGGCACTTGTTGCTCATTTTGACCTTGAGTTACATCAGATGGATGTTAAAACAGCATTTTTCAATGGCGACATTGATGAGACAATTTATACAGAGCAACCAAAAAACTTTGTGGTTGGTGACCCAAAGAATATGGTTTGCAAATTAAATAAATCTATCTATGGACTCAAGCAAGCTTCTCGTCAATGGTATCACAAGTTTCATCAAGTAATTATCTCATTTGGTTTTGAGATGAATATTATTGATGATTGTGTATATCACAAGTTCAGTGGGAGTAAATACATATTTCTGGTTCTACATGTCGATGACATATTGCTTGCCACTAATGATATAGGCTTATTGCACGAAACCAAGAGATTTTTATCTAAGCAATTTGAGATGAAAGATCTTGGTGACGCCTCGTTTGTATTAGGAATTCAAATACGTCGAGATCGTTCTCGGGGTATTCTTGGATTATCACAAAAGTGCTATATCGATAAAGTACTCAAAAGGTTTGGCATGCAAGATTGTAGACCAGGTGATACCCCTGTTGCTAAAGGAGACAAATTCAGTCTTAGACAATGCCCTAAAAGCAGCCTTGAAATTTAGGAAATGAAAAAGATTCCTTATGCATCAGTTGTAGGGAGTCTAATGTATGTTCAGGTATGTACGCGTCCAGATATTGCGTACATTGTTGGGATGTTAGGCAGATATTTAAGCAACCCTGGTATGGACCATTGGATAGCATCCAAGAGGGTTATGAGGTATCTTCAGAGAACAAAAGATTACATGCTCACATGCAGGAAGTCAGATCATTTGGAGGTTGTAGGGTATTCTGATTCTGATTTCGCTGGATGCCAAGATAGCAGAAGGTCTACATCAGGCTACATTTTCTTGTTAGCTGGAGGAGCTATATTCAGAAAAGTGTCAAACAGACACTTGTAGCTTCTTCCACTATGGCAGCTGAATTCGTAGCGTGTTATGAGGCATCAAATCAGGGAATATGGCTGTGAAACTTTGTCACTAGGCTGCGTATTTTGGAGAATGTTGAAAGACCACTTAAGATATTTTGTGACAATAAATCAGCAGTGCTGTATTCCAACAACAATAGGAGCTCATCCAAGTCAAAGCATATTGACATAAAGTTCCTAGTTGTGAAAGAAAGAGTTCAGAGTGGACAGATTTCCATAGAGCATATTGGGACAAACTCCATGATAGCGTATCCGCTCACAAAAAGATTACCACCCAAGGTCTTTCATGAGCACACTGCTCATATGGGTGTAGTATTACTTGAGGATATCATGATTTAGTGGGAGTTTGTATTTTCTTTGCTTTATGTTTGTTTAAGACATTTATGTATTTGGTTATTTTCTGATCAGAAATAGAGTTTTCAGTTTATTCACTCTATTTTGTTATGTTAAATTCTGACCTCACTTTGGTCTAAGGAGGACCAGTTGGAAATAGGCATGTTCGGTTCACATTGCATGTAATTTCCATGCTACACATCCATGATTGATCTATGTCATTTGACTATATTTGTATATGTGGCCATTGATGGGTTTAGTCATGATTGATATGACGAAAATCGCTTTGATCCTATATGGGTATAGTCGATAGACAAGATTGTTGAAATACCTTTACATAATATCAAATTTTGAGCTCATAAGGTTATACATTTATCAGGTAACATATGTTGCCCAAGTGGGAGATTGTTGGATTAAAATCCTATTTGGGCACATATGTATAATGTATATGCTATTATAAAGTGTGATACAAAATTAAGTGACCAATTATGTTACGGGTATCAAAAGGGTATTAAATTGTCATGGAATTAATGTGTAGATACCATAAGTTAATTTATAATTTGTTGAGGGGCCAGATTATAGATACCCAAAACTCATTCTAACATGAGTCTATATAAATAGGTAGTGGTCCCCAAGAAATACTAGGGTTTCTGTATGATGGAAATTATTTTACCAGGATCTTAGATCTACTAACAAGTATGTTTATTAACACCCTAAATATGAACTTTCTAAAACGATGAAATAAACACATATAAAGTTAAGGAAACCTTACATTGGGTGCAGCGGAATAATATGACTCATTCCGTTCATATATCTAGCCCTTGATTCCTTTCTGTAGCAGAGCATTATCAATATCTGAACCTGGATCTCTTTCTCTGAATCTTTGATGCTGAAACCTCCTTCTTGCTAAAAGTCTTTCTTCACGATCTTCCTCACTATGATTGAGGTATCACTTGCTGTGTGTGGGCACTACTCTTACACTAAGAATTTCAAAATCTCAATGAGGAAGAGAGAGAGAGTGGGTTCGGCCAAAGATAGGGAGAGAGAAGGCTCAGTTTTTTTTTGAATGAAAAAGTAGAAAATTTAAGTGTAATTTTCCTGAAGTCTTTACTATCTATTTATAGCATTCCACTAGGGTTAGGTTTGAATTATTTGGCATTAAAATAATGAAAATATCAGTTTAAATTGCCTACAAAAGTGGCCGGCCCTATACTAGTGGATTTGGGCCTCACTTTTTGCAATTTTGCAGTTTTACCTTTTCTGCATCTGATTTTCTCAAAAACGCCAATTTTCTAATTCAACCATTTAAATGCCAATTCTAACTATTTAATAACTATAAATAATTATTAAATAATATTGTCATTTATCATATTTATTAATTGAACCATACAAAGTATCATAATTAACAAATATGCCCCTAAAACTCTTTCTTTACAATTTCACCCTTACTTAGTGAAAAATTCACAAATAGACATAGTCTAATTTGAGAATTATAATTGATTAATCAAAACCAATTACATGAGTCTTACAAGCAATATTATCTCAACTAGTGCGGGGACCATGGGTCTATATAACCGAGCTTCCAATAAGTAGATCAAGAATTTATCACTAAAATTCACTAACTTATTAATTCTTCGTTGAATCCACGCATAGAACTTAGAATTGCACTCTCAGTTATATAGAATGCTCTATATGTTCCACCATATAGACACATCATTAGTTATCCATTGTTATAATCCTAATTTGATCAATGATCCTCTACATGAATGATCTACACTGTAAAGGGATTAGATTACCGTTACACCCTACAATGTATTTTATCCTTAAAACACTTGACCCCGTATAAATGATATTTCAGCTTATGTGAAATGAGTACTCCACCATTTATGTTCGTTTGGTCAAGCTCGAAGGAGATCATCCTTTGCTTACTATTCGCCAGATAGAAGCTATAGATTCCATGTTTATGTTAGCGCTCCCACTCAATTGCACTACCGTGTTCCCAAAATGTACGTATCACCCTGACCTAAAAGTAGGCTTAACTAACAAATCAAAGAAAACGAATAGCCTCCTGAGATTGAGCCTAATCATAACAGGATTAAGAACATTTGATCTAGGATCAACTAGGCGATATTGACTTGAATAGATATTACGGTAAGTTTAATAAATCTAAGTTAAAGTTCAATATCGGTCCCTTCCGATGCATACTCCATGCATCCAACCTGAGGTTTACTTTAACCAATGCTCTGGAAAGAACATAGCACTTCTCCAAATGCAAGTAAACTCTGCTGTAGATTATCATATCAGTAAAACCCTGTGTCTGATAAATCTAGGAAACTTTATTCACATAGTCATGTTTACTTTCCAATGTGATGACAACACAATAAACAGGATCAAGTATGTGAAAAGGGTTTCAGATGAATTTATACATTATGTACATATAATCATGAAATAAATCATGTGAACCATGCAACATTAAATGTTATTTCTGATCTATATTAATAAGTAAATCTGATTATATTGAAATGAGTTTTATTTAGGGCATAAAACCCAACAAACTCCCACTTGCACTAATATAAAACAAAAAGTGTGTTTCAAATAATCTCAACACCTTGATATACAAATCAAGTGTAGTAGTAGTAAACTCCTCGTAATAGGATCTGAAAGGTTGAATTAAACACAACCTTTTCTCCACCATTACTCTTCCTTTAATCACAAAATCATTGATAATGTGAAATTCCTCTCTCTATGTCTACTCTCTTGGGATACTGGATTCTATATCTTTGGCAACTACTTTTGGTTAATCAGGAAATTAACACTAGTAGTTTAGGCAATTTGGAATGGTGCCAAAAATGTATAGAACTTTCCTTAGACTGAATAAGTACCTTTCCTGCAGCTTTAACATTCAGTCCCTCTCTGGTAGACCTAGAGACTTCATATAGGTTTTTACACTCTCCAAAATCACTATTCCACCCCTAGAGTAATCCCCATCTTATCAGAAAGATTTACTATCACAAAGGCAAATTTCGAAATCTGATATGGTGTAGTCTAAGAGTTTTAAACACACCCTTATAGACTAACATATAGTTCCTCTTCTCAATCTTAGGATTTACTTGATTGTCTTCCAATGTTCTTCTCCTGGATGAATCTGATACCTACTCATTACTCCCACTCAACAGCAGGTGTCTGGTCTAAGGCATACAAAAGCATATCTAAAACCTCTCGCTGTTGATTTAAGAAATTCTTTCATGGCTTTACCTTTTCTGGAATAGTTAAGACTTTTCCTTAGATAAATAAAATCTATGTCTAAGAAGTTGTGAAGCTTCTATAGATTGCCATTAGAAAGAAAATGCTTCAGCATCTTACTAAAGTAAGTTGCTTGCATTAGAGTAAGTAATTACCAGGTATACCACAAGCCATAGGTTTAGATAAACTCAAACCTATAATACTAGGAACAGGAAGTTTGTTAAGTCCATTGAATAGACTTATAAACGAAAATTTTCTTTTATGTCCTTGTAATAGAAAAATTTAGGTTATTCCATGTGAATGGATTAAACCATAGTTTTATTGGCTTTTCTTCTTAGTTTCTTATCTTGACAATCCATTACTTGTTTAAACTCACAATGGATTTTAATCACTAGTGTTTCCCAAGTCGTAAGAAGGTGAGTTCCTAGAAACTCTCCCACTACGACAAGGTACCGTGAATTATGTCTAAGAAAACTAAATGGTATTGACCTCTTTGGTTGTGACAAGACAACAGAGGCAGTGGGATCATCATATGTCAAATAAGATGATAGAACACTTTTGGAATCAAGAATTAAATATCTCCTTTATTTGCTACTTTATTTTCAGACTTAGTCATTATCTTAGAAAAGTACTATTTGTTTGAACAAACACTTTCTTATCTATTGACTATGGGATGGTCCACCCCTAATCACTTAGAATGGCTAACAAACCATGGTTAATAGTTCTAGCTTTTCTTAAGATTTTGATTAGGTCATCCATGAATCTAGTAATGATTTACATTAAGTACCCAACCATTACATCATTCTGAAATTGTATTACCATAGAAGGAATTAGGCAACGACTAGTAACTAATCATCAACATGCAACTCGAAATTTCTGGGGAGGTAAGTTTGGATATAATTCAAAAATCAATTTAATGATCTTTGAACTGCATATCTACTAACTATTTCTCCACCCCTATCAGTTCGCAAGATCTTTAACCACTTACCTTAATGGTTTTAACCATTGCTAGAAATTAATGAAATTGTTCAAACATTTCAAATTTCTTTGTATAAGGTATAATCTAGAGTGATCGTTTTAAGAATACAACGAAAAACTAATATCCACCCCTGAATGTACATCCATCTGCGAATGAGATGAACTACTTTCAGTGGATATAGGCATATTAACTCTTTGCAGAGACTGATCTTGTCAACTCCACTATGAACAAGATACAAATGCCATAGATTAAAAAAAATGTGGTAGTGTCTTTTGATGACTTAGGTTTATAAAAGAATTCTTAGAATAGTGCAAGTGGATCCTGGTCACAGAATACCTAACTCATATTCCATACAGTTTGAATCCATTAACAAAAGATGGATATTAAACACTTGAGAAAGTGTAACTGTATTGTATCTGGAATTAGAAATATAAGAAAATTTCTATTTGGAATCTAAAATTAAAGTCAAAGACTTAAAATTTATACCGAATATAATGAGTAATTCTATCTTGGACCACCACTACTATTTAATTCTAAGTCTGATTTGCCCATACAAGTAGGAGATTTCTAAGATTGAGGTTTTATATCAATTGGGAATAGAATTTCGGGATTATAAGCATATGCGTCATTTAATTTCTTAAGAGAAAATATAGAATGACATGAAATGATTTATAGACCATTCATCCAATGATATGTTTTGAAGCTAATTCGAAATGAATAAGCTAAGAGGAATTAGGATAATTTCGTTTATAAATAAGAATCCAACGATGCTTCAATTAGCGAATGTCAAAGTAATCTTATTTATACAATCTTCTTGTTTCATATCGTAAAAATACTAGTCTAAGGTGTCATCAATTGATGAACAGCTAGATGTCGCATATACAATATTTATCTTTCGAGATCTAACACTATTATGTATGTCTAATGGTGAAAATCCACTAGGGATTTATCTCATTAGATAAACAAGCCAAGTTAGACCAACAATGAAGATTCGAAATTAAACTACAACTTAATAACAAAAAATAACATGGTTCAATATAAATTCATACACAATTCAGAAATTATAAGCATATAGCAAGTAGGAATGACAAGTGAAAATACTAAAACATACAATCCTAAATAATTTCTAAGGTTTTCAACAAACTGATATTAGTGTCCCGTTTAGCCGAGAGTCAAAGCTACCATCCATTGAATAGAGTTGTCAGCTCATCTAAAATGTTAAACATTCTAGCAACCTTTTATTCGATCAAGATTGGAATTCAACGTTGTCCCGTTTAGGCGAGAGTCAAGGCAATTCTATCTTATGAGCTTCCACCATTGTTTCGCAATTTGTAAGTCAAGTATGGTCGCCACCATTAGGGTCATCCATACCATACAAAACACTTACAAACTACTTATCATTCGAGATTATACGGTGCGAAATTTCTAATGAACGTTCCTCCATTAGGGAGGGTTACTCACTAAAACAAACGCGGTGTAAAACCCACAATGGAGATCGAATATCTTAATAATAATAAAGCTCATTATTTAAAGTGAGTTGTATTTTCTTTGATTCTCTTTGTTTAATCTATTTATTTTAAATATATATTTATTTAATTAAAATTTCCAATTTAGAATGAAAAATTCTAAATATAAATTTTAATTTAATATTTATAAATTTTACTTAGATGGATAAGAAAATAATATGAATTATTTCCATCTTAGTAATAATTTCCAATAAATATTTAAAAAAAAATATTCAATTTAAGTTGTTACAAAATTAATTTAAATTAATTTACAACTCAAATTTAATTTTCTATAAATATATATTGCATTTCGAAAAATTAAAGTATTCAAGGATACAGTTTTCGAAAATGCATGTTAAAATATAAAATTAATCCTGGAAAAATTATTCTAATTTAATGTTGGCCCAAAATTAATTAATAAAATTAATTTACAACAAAAAATATAATTTTCCTATTTAATTAAATATATAAGAAAAATTTCAAATATTTAAGTAGATGATGAAAATCAACTTAAATATTAATTTTATATTTAATTAAATACACTAGAAAAATACTTCAAGCAAAAATATCACCTATCTAGATTTTCCTTTGAATAATAATTCAATTTCTAATAATATATTTTAATTCATTTATTTGAAATTAATCAATTAATGAAAAAATCATTGATTTAAGTTGGTCCAAAATTAATTTACAACTTTAATCTATTTTTCAAATAAAATTCGAAATTCTAGCATTTAAGAAATGCAATTTTGAAATTTGATTAATAAAATAAAGGAAAAATATATTTTGAAAATTATTTAAATTTAGTTGAAAAATTAAATTTTAACTAAAAATAATTTTCTATTTAATTAAGTGTCATGAAAAAAAAATATTTAAGTATCATGATGAAAATCAACTTAGATATTTAATTTTCAAATTAAGTAAATGTATGAAATTCAAGAAATAAATAATTTAAGTGTAGAGAAGGCTTAATTATTAATCTCTAGTTTAATACTAGGAAAAATATACTTAAAATAAATAAATTAATTATATAAATAATTAATTTCACAATGTATAATATTTTCCTATGTAATATTAGAAATAATAAGTAGTCTAGAAATAACTATCTAGAAAATATCTTATTTGACTTAGTATCTTTTCCACAAAATTTGAAAAAATATCTAATTTAAGTTGTATTAGAAAAAATCTAGAACTTAAATATTTTCAAATTTAAATTTAATTAAATATCAAAAATTAAGTTGTAACCACTTAATTTTTTTTTTTAAAATATTCCATTTTAAGTTAATATTCGAAAAGATAT
This sequence comes from Cannabis sativa, assembly GCF_029168945.1. NCBI lineage: Eukaryota > Viridiplantae > Streptophyta > Magnoliopsida > Rosales > Cannabaceae > Cannabis > Cannabis sativa. The sequence goes on along the minus strand of NC_083607.1, from coordinate 48,681,778 downwards.
TAACTTAAAAAATATCTAAAATTTTCCATTTTAAGTTAATATTCGAAAAGATATTAACTTAAAAAATATCTAAAGAATCTTAATAACCAATGCCTAAAATTCCTCAACTTAATTTTTGAAATTTTAAATCCAAAAGATATTCAGATTTAAGTTGGTTAGTTGTAGATAACTAAATATCAACTTAAATAGGAATATTTAATGAAAAATTTAAATTAAGCTTCAGAAAGAATCTAGATGGTTATAATTCTATATTTAATTAAATACAAGAATATACATATAGTTTAGCTTAGAATAAAAAATTCTTTAAACTATAATTTTCTTAAATTAATTTCAAAATAAATGAAATTAATTATGTTGCTAATCAATTTTATTAGGTTAACTAGTTTAATTAACCTAGTACAGTTATTCAAATCAGGCAAATGGGTGAAGTACCCACTACTATGGCTCCCAACTCTCACACAAGGCCCAAAAGAGAGGAATTTAACCTTAAAATGAACAATTATTATTAATTGACTAAGCCCAAAAACTAAATGGGCCTAAATAAAATCCATCAAGAACTATGACATTTTATTTAGCAACAACAACCTATATGCATCTATAATGAAATTAAACACATAGGCTCACACATGCACACTTTGGATGGGTCCTATCATGTTGCTAGGTCATACACAGATGAAAGAAGATTGTAAATATACCTGTTACAAATTATTTACTTGACCAAGGGAGCCATCAGATCATTAGATCTGGAAAAAAGTAACCATGGCTATTTGCAATCAAGTAATAATAGGTTTTGAAAACTTACACACAAGCTAAAACACAAACTCCTGCAACAAGGTTAGCTGGATAGTTGGATGTAGGATTTATTTAATTTTAAATTAAATAATTAATTTCGATAAATAATTAATTAAATAAATAAAAAAAAAGTATTTTCGAAAATTTTATATAATTTAAAAAAAAAAATCAAAATTTAAAAAAAATTTAAATTTAAAATTAAACCTACAATTTTGAAAAATTAGGTTTCAACCAACCTAAATATCATTTCAAAATTTGCTAACTACTTTTAAAATTTAAATGTTATTTTATTAATAAAAATTTAATAAAAAATTAAAAAAAGATAAATGAATATCTTTTTCAGATTTTAAATGTAATTTAAATAAATAAAATAACAAAATTTAAAAGTTAGCAAAATATCTTACATCTTTTTAAAATTACATGATTATAGTTATCTTATTATAAATTTAAATAAGATCAAATTATTTAAAAAAAAATTAAATTTAAAATATTTAAAATCTGACCTTAAATTTAAAAATAAGATAAGATATAATCAAATTTAAAAATAAGATAGATTATTAAGCAAATAAGATAGATAGTAACTATTTTAATTTCAAATTACACTAATATCTTGAATTAAATTTAAAAAATATTAAATTAATTCATAATGATAATTAGAATTGAATTAGGAATAGTAATAGTATAAATATAGAACTACACAAAAAATCGGAAGTTAATTCCATGAAAAAGCATGAAAAATCGAAGAAAAACGAAAAAATTGTGAGCTGTACGGACAGTTTTCCCGATCGCAGGAAAATTTCAGCACAACTCCGATTTTTTCGAATCTTCAAAAAATCATAACTAATTCAAATTAAATCGAAATTGAGTTCTGTAAAAAAGTAACTAGCTTAATTTTTTCCATAATATCCAATAAAAATAATTTCAGAAATAGATATTCAATTATTTTTAACGAAAATTCACAAACACCAATCAATCATCAAATAACACTCAATACAATATGATACCATCCAAAAACAAACAAACAATCGTTTTGAAGTCCAAATTTCTTGCAAGTAAATCAATTACCATGGCTCTGAGGCCAGTTGTTGGAAATTATTTTACCAGGATCTTAGATCTACTAACAAGTATGTTTATTAACACCCTAAATATGAACTTTCTAAAACGATGAAATAAACACATATAAAGTTAAGGAAACCTTACATTGGGTGCAGCGGAATAATATGACTCCTTCCGTTCAGATATCTAGCCCTTGATTCCTTTCTGTAGCAGAGCATTATCAATATCTGAACCTGGATCTCTTTCTCTGAATCTTTGATGCTCAAACCTCCTTCTTGCTAAAAGTCTTTCTTCACTATCTTCCTCACTATGATTGAGGTATCACTTGCTGTGTGTGGGCACTACTCTTACACTAAGAATTTCGAAATCTCAATGAGGAAGAGAGAGAGAGTGGGTTCGGCCAAAGATAGGGAGAGAGAAGGCTCAGTTTTTTTCTGAATGAAAAAGTAGAAAATTTAAGTGTAATTTTCCTGAAGCCTTCACTATCTATTTATAGCATTCCACTAGGGTTAGGTTTGAATTATTTGGCATTAAAATAATGAAAATATCAGTTTAAATTGCCTACAAAAGTGGCCGGCCCTATACTAGTGGATTTGGCCCTCACTTTTTGCAATTTTGCAGTTTTACCTTTTCTGCATCTGATTTTCTCAAAAACGCTAATTTTCTAATTCAACCATTTAAATGCCAATTCTAACTATTTAATAACTATAAATAATTATTAAATAATATTGTCATTTATCATATTTATTAATTGAACCATACAAAGTATCATAATTAACAAATATGCCCCTAAAACTCTTTCTTTACAATTTCGCCCTTACTTAGTGAAAAATTCACAAATAGACATAGTCTAATTTGAGAATTATAATTGATTAATCAAAACCAATTACATGAGTCTTACAAGCAATATTATCTCAACTAGTGCGGGGACCATGGGTCTATATAACCGAGCTTCCAATAAGTAGATCAAGAATTTATCACTAAAATTCACTAACTTATTAATTCTTCGTTGAATCCACGCATAGAACTTAGAATTGCACTCTCAGTTATATAGAATGCTCTATATGTTCCACCATATAGACACATCATTAGTTATCCATTGTTATAATCCTAATTTGATCAATGATCCTCTACATGAATGATCTACACTGTAAAGGGATTAGATTACCGTTACACCCTACAATGTATTTTATCCTTAAAACACTTGACCCCGTATAAATGATATTTCAGCTTATGTGAAATGAGTACTCCACCATTTATGTTCGTTTGGTCAAGCTCGAAGGAGATCATCCTTTGCTTACTATTCGCCAGATAGAAGCTATAGATTCCAAGTTTATGTTAGCGCTCCCACTCAATTGCACTACCGTGTTCCCAAAATGTACGTATCACCCTGACCTAAAAGTAGGCTTAACTAACAAATCAAAGAACACGAATAGCCTCCTGAGATTGAGCCTAATCATAACAGGATTAAGAACATTTGATCTAGGATCAACTAGGCGATATTGACTTGAATAGATATTACGGTAAGTTTAATAAATCTAAGTCAAAGTTCAATATCGGTCCCTTCCGATGCATACTCCATGCATCCAACCTGAGGTTTACTTTAACCAATGCTCTGGAAAGAACATGGCACTTCTCCAAATGCAAGTAAACTCTGTTGTAGATTATCATATCAGTAAAACCCTGTGTCTGATAAATCTAGGAAACTTTATTCACATAGTCATGTTTACTTTCCAATGTGATGACAACACAATAAATAGGATCAAGTATGTGAAAAGGGTTTCAGATGAATTTATACATTATGTACATATAATCATGAAATAAATCATGTGAACCATGCAACATTAAATGTTATTTCTAATCTATATTAATAAGTAAATCTGATTATATTGAAATGAGTTTTATTTAGGGCATAAAACCCAACACTGTATTCTCTTCTTCCCCGTCAGAGAAAATACTTTAGAAAATAGTGTATTCTTGGAAGATCAAAACCTTCTCTGCAATCTCCAACAATGGATTCAGGTTAGTGCTTCCACTTATATTTTATCATCTTCTTCTTCTTTAATTTAGCAAAGGTTATTTATGATTTAGGGTTTTCTATATTGAAGCACTTTAGGAATATGTTTAGATCTGTGATTTATATATTTCTTAAGTGTTTTATAAACCCTAACATAATTTGGTTTCACATGTAATATTTTGTCTTATTTCATTAATGATAATTGTTATTGGGATACTGATAAGCTTAGTGCCTTTTTTTTATGATAATATTGTTAATGCTATTCTCAGTGTTCCTATTGGTGACTCTTCTAGTGATGACTGTCTCATACCATCCTTCGGGTAATGTCACTATTTAAATTTGCTTATTATTTAGCTAAGTCTTTCTATTTTCCTCCTTATTCGGATGCTTCTCATATTAATAACTGCTGGAAAGTTCTTTGGAATTTTAAATTTTCTCTTAAAATTAAACATTTTTTTGAACAAGAGGAAAAATTTATTCAAAAAACAAATCAATTACAAAAATGGTTGAGTAAAAAACCACAGCACAAAACGAGCAGTTGAACCTGCAACAAGCAGCAGCAGGCATGAACAGACTACCAATTCGTAATTACTTCAAGTAAATACATGTTCTTTTTACAATCTTTAAAGGAACCTTACTCAACATTCTTAGCCATTTTGAAGATGCAATAGTCCCTGTTCTTCTAGATCTGGTAAAAAGTTGTAGCAACCACAACATTAATCACCCGATTTTGGAGATCATGAGGCTTGGTTTTGAGCCTGTTATGCAAATCAGTTACTGAAGTTGGCCAAGCCAAGAATTTATGATTTCGAACACTTGCTTAGTGTAGATGCAATTAAAGAAAACATGAACATGCGATTCCTCCATTGAATCACACACAAGGCAATCGCCATTCTGTAAAGGTATAACCCTACACAAATTGTCACGAGTTGGCAGCTGGGAGTTGGCAATTTTCCGATAAGCATTTCGTTTGGAAGACTTTCCATCATATTTTACCTTGTTCCCTAAATCTTTTTAAGAAAAATGTTTTGCAAAGTCCTCTTTGTTCTCCTCGTGCTAATAGAACAGAATCTGTGTCACATACCTTTTAGAGTGTACCAGAGCTAAAAATATTTCGAGGGATAGTGTTTTTTGAGAATTCTATGCTAGAAATAAAAGATGTGATATTGAAGAGTATTTGTTAAGAGATTTTGAAAACTTGAACAAAAATAATTTGGGGCTATTTTTTGGTATTCTCTAGGGATATTTGGAATAAAGAAATTATGTCCTATTTAAAAATGGCAAGTACACTCAGTCTAATGTCAATTTGTAAGTCTCTTCATTTTTGCAGGATTATCCAAAAGCCCTTAAAATAGAAAATATTAAAGGTTGTTATAACAATGATTTAGCTAATTCAAGTGAAGTAATGGAAAATAACTCTAATTTAATGGAAGCTTTTCCGAGTCACAGTTCCTTCAAAATTAGTGTAAATACAGCTCTAGATGAAAAGAGGAGAAATATTGGTGTGGGAGTTATGGTTAAGGCTAGCTCATATAGGAAAAGTAGTTGTTACAAATTTATCTTCATCCTTTCATGCCAAATATTCCCCTTTGTTTGCTGAAGCTGAGACTATGATGTGTAATAGAGTTGCCTTTGGCTTTTGAGTGATAGTAAGGTCCTTGTTCATAAAAATAGCAATAGATGGAGTGTTCTGTTGTGCATATTATTATGGACTGTAATATATTATAGGAAAGTATTATGACAGAATGGAGAGGCTCTTTGAAATGGTTGTATTCCAAAAGAATACATATTGTAACCCCTACTGGCTACTGCTCGTTGCTTTTATTGAAGTTACTGTAAGTTTTTTCAAAAAAGATAAAAAAAAAATTGGCTGGATGCGAGACCAAGCCCTACTAGAATATTCCAAGACTACTGAAACCAAAAGAGGAAATTTTTTATGTATATATTTGTAGTAATTATCATTGTTATTGTGAACAATGTGGCTCTGGCACGTCACTATCAATAATAACATATTCTTAAATAATGGGATAGCTTATTTATGGGGAGAAAACAATAATAATTCTTATATGATTATGAGTCTTAAATAGTATTAATTGGGATGTGTTGCTTGCCTTTGGAATGACAAAAACTTAACATGGGATGTAGAAGTTTAGAAACCGATACATCTAGGATACAGATTAACCTAGGATTTCACACAAATAACATCTGTCTAACATTGAAAATTGCATCTACCAATAATATACGTCTTCGTATATTTGACTTAAAAACAAAAATATAAAAAATCGCATCTACCATAATATACGTATTCGTCTACTTGACTCAAAGCAAAATTATTATTAATACAATTAACGAACTAATCTTAGATTGCTTAAAGAACATTTTGTGTCAAATTAGTGATAGATTGTTTTTATATTTTATTATTTTTTTAAAAAAATTCACCAACTTTTTTTAAACCAAAAAACAACTACACCATTCTAGGGCTGCAAAGATTTTTTCTCTCCCTCTCCAACTGGGCATCACTAGCCCATTTTTGGGCTTGACTTGAGGCCATGGTCTGGGGGTAGGTTATGTGCCAGGATTCAGTTTCTCTTTGGATGGTTCGAGTTGTGGTTTAGAAGGTGGGTGGTCGCTGGGAGCCTTGTCGGGTTGCTGTTAGTGGTTTGGTCTGCTCGTTAAGGGGTTTTTCCATCGGTGGATGTTCTCAGATCTGACTTTTTCTCAATGGTGCGGTGGGGGCTTCTCCAGGTTTGACGGTGGTGGTGGATCTTGGGTTCGTGTCTATGGCTGGAACATTTAGGGCCATGGGTTGCTCTCAAGGTTCTCTCGAACTCTAACTAAAGAGTGTGTTGTCGTGTTCAGTGAGGGAGTGGGTGTGGAGGAAGATTCTTTGGTGATTAGGTCCATTGCATTTCGTTCTCATGTTTGTTTTGTTTTACGTTTCATTGTTATTTGTTTCATTTTAATAACGGTGGGCTTTCACCCCTGTTTGATCTCTAGTTCTTTTTGGATTTGGTTGCACAGGTTATTTCGGGATCTATCTCGGTGTTGTTTGACACCTTTTTTTATGATTCTTCGATGTTTAATATCAAAAATTTTAAACATGGTTTATCATATTCTTCTCCTTTATTCTGTTTTGAATAAATGAGGTGTTTCTACCTAATTTTTATTGGAAGATCTTTAATAATTGATTGTCATTAATAAATGCAATTTGACACATGTTCCTCAAGTTGGAAGTCTAGTTTCATTCACAATGTTTTGATGCTTTATTGTTGGCAGCTTATGGATCATTTAGTTGAAGGTGTTGTTAGGATTTTCGTCATTTCTAACGTAAATAGCTTGATTAGCTTAATTTTGTTAATTTCGTTCGGGGTGCAGTATTTTCATGTAATGGACTATGTCAGGTTTACCTATTAATGGAATTTTTATTTAACTTTCAAAAAAAAAAAAAAACAAATATACCAAGCTTAGCCAATCAGCTAAAAACACATAAACAACACTAGGTGAAAAATATGAAAACAAGCATAATCACCCTTTGGTTTGGAGGAATGAAATCATGTGATTAGGAATGAGAATAAAAATAGAAATAAAAATAAAATCGAATATAATTTAAACACACGAAGACAATTATCATAATAACTTTAGTTTTATTATGATATATATTTTGTATGACTATAAATGTCATGTTTATTTACTTTCATGCGATTTTTATTATTTATTTATTTTATGTTATCTTTTTTCTCAACAACTAGATGGAGTTGTTGTTTAAATTTTATTTTTATGGATTGAGCATTGACTGCATCCCTTTGATGCTCTTAGCAACAGTGTTACTTGGTCTACTATATAATTCTTTTTGTCTCATAATGAATTTGTGACTTTTATAAAAAAAAATATATATATTTAATATTACATTTGTTATCCTAATTTTTATCCACATGACGTGGTAATAGGTGAACCAAGTCATCAAGCACAACTTACCAATTGACAGAGGGATAGAATGCTCAAACAAAACGAGGACACAATAAACTAGCCAACTAGGAGGGTCTTGCCAGACCACCCTTGCCCAACAAAGGAAGATGATGTGTCGGCCACCCCTATACAAAGGGTGGATCGACCAGATTCTGCAATGATAGCCAGAAAGTAGCCCAAATGATTAGTGTTGTAGCCTTCACCCTGTATGCACCATGACTCATTCTCAGCTATGAAGCCACTACAACAACCCACGAAAATAGGGGTTCAATTTCAAATATCTACCTATCTTTTGGAACAATTAAGTGGTTATTTTTGTATACTTAAATATGTAAAAAAGAGGTAATATCTCCTTATTTTAAGGGATATTAGTCTATTTTGAACTAGATCTTTTGTAAGCTCTAACCTATATAAACATCATTAGGCCAAACCAAAAACCTAAGTTCCAAGTCCTGAGTTCTGAGTTCTAACTCTCGAAACCGTAGCTCTCTTTCTCTCCCACACGCCATTTGCACTATACAAGAAACCAAGACTATTTTTCATCTCAGTCATTCGAGATCTGCCTTACATTGCTCTCAGTATTGTAATATTCATAGAGAGCCACACTAGAAATTATAAGGGAAAAGCAAGTTTTCTGTGTGGTATTGTCTCTCAAATTAATACAACTAAAAAGGAGTAGGCCATTACTCGCTAATCAAGGGAGCCCAACCTTTATAAATTGATGTGTCTATTTATTTACTTACTTTTATTGTTCACACATGGTGATTCTAATCATACATAAGGCTCCGCTGTTAGTTGACCAAATTTGAGGTCAATATTTTGGTTCTTTTCATTAAGAACGTTATTTATCAGTTCAATCAATCATCATGGATGTAACAAGGAGAACTCTGGCTACAACTTCTACTTCTTTGCGTCTTCCTCAAGACCCCATTACTGTTGATCCTAATGTTCGTGTTCCAGCCACCACTGAATTTCCTCAAACCAAACAGATGTAGCCAACCCAGTTAACTTGACAAGCCCAACAAACTTGCGACCAACACAACTAGTCCTGTCGACTTTGCTAACCCGGTTGATCCTAATGAACGGCCATTACCACCCAGAGTAGATCCACCACTGGCACCTCTAATAGAAGGTTTTCTCAATGTGGAACAGCCCCACGCACCACAACTGACTCTGTTCCCAGGTACTATGCAAGGGAAATAAGGCCAAGAATCAGTAAACCAACTATTGGTGAGCCTCATGTAGACCTAGGAGAAGACATTGAATTTGCCAGGCTTAGAGAGATCGTAGGCCGAGTCGACCAAACTGAAGAATCACACGTTGTTGGTTGCGATTCTTTTGCCCAGAGACGTGAATTCTTGAGGTAGATGGATGAACATGAGCCAATCCTCTAGGCCCATCAGGCGGACTTGGACAACCGTAATAGGGAAGCTAGTAACCTAATAAGGAGGTTCAATGAGAGAACTACCGGGAGAGGACAAGATTTGATTAGAGATCCTCTGTAATGAAGGCTCATCGATAAATTGGGCAGAGTCTACAGCCAAGTAGACAACGGGCTAACAGTCCAACCAAGTTCCTCGAGAGCAAGGACAGACTTCCCCCTGCCTAAAGATATAAAATTCTACCGAACGAATCTTATGGTTGGAATAGCCAGTCGCTGGCACCTTGTGGTATAGGGGCCCAGCCAGATATTGCTAGCTTAATAACAACACCATTCGGCCAGCCTCTGGCCGCCCAACAAAATGATATTCCTCTCTGAAATATTTAAGAGCAAGTCGTTCTAAGGCCTATCTTTGACAGGCCCAGCCTGGGAACAAGTGGATCACCCAAAACAACATCAACTCAAGGAGTGAGAATTGAAGTGACTTTGTTCTACCACCGAACAATAACTTCAGACAGTTAGATCCATCAAACCCAAGCAATCGGTGTGATTAACCCCCTTTAAACACACGGGCCACATCGGCCAATTAGGGGTGAACAATCGGCAAGAACGGACCCAACATAGAGTTGGCTGACCATAGCCAATTGCCTGAATTAGGGCTAGTCGGCCATGGCTATAGTTACCTGATCTAGGGTTGGCTATCCATGGACAAACCCTCACCCAGAGTATGGGTGGCCAAGCTCTGGCCAACCTAGGGTTTTAGTCCAGCCGAGAAAGGCCACTCGGTCAAGTCCTTATTGCAGCAGATTCTTCTCTACAAGCATAGTTAGATCAAATAAGAGATATGATAAAGGGCCTAGCTGGCCAAAAACTATAAGACCTTGAACTATATAGGTTAAGGGGATCTCCATTCTCAGCATATATATTAATGCCTTGCCCTTGACTAAGTTCAAGATACCGGTATGGAAGTTGTATATCGGAAGAGCAGATCCTCTTGCACATATGAAGTATTTCGAGATGCAAACGGATCTCCAAAAAGTTACTGGTGATGTGCGGTGTCAGATCTTTTCAGCAACTTTGTCAGAAATAGCCTAACCATTGTATTTCAACCTGGCTCCAAGAAGATTCAATTCTTGGAATTAATTTTCTCAATAATTGTTTTCACAATTCACATCCTCAAGGCAGATAACATCACAACTGGAAGACCTTGTTGATGTAAAACAAAGCAAGGCAGACCTTTGAATGATTACATTCAAAGGCTTATGGCTGAGGCCACCAAGGTCAAATGCCTAACAAAAGAAGGTCATTATACATCCATACTAGAGGGCATGCTTTCGATGAGTAACTTTTGGAAAGATATCAGGAGGATCTCAGCCAACAATATGAAAGAGTTCCTTGAACGAGCAGACGAATTCATAAACTTAGAGGAAGCCATTTGACAAGCCCAGATAGGAGGGCATGTCAGTAGTAGACAATCTCAAGGTACTATGAAGCCTCAAGACCTGCCAAAAATGTAAGCATGTACAATCAGTGTCAGCCAGCCCTCTAGTAGCAAGAATACTGGAAGCAAGCGCAACAATAATAGTTCTAGCTGGAACGGTGGCAAGAAAGGGAAGTAGAATACTTCCCCTACGTCACGAAACCAAAAGCAGAAGGAGGAGAAGTACACATGCCTTACCCTCCTAACCAAAAAACCTGAGACAATTTATATGGCCACTTAGGCTACTATCCCATACTAGAAGCCTCCTCCTTTCAAGAAGGATATTAGCAAGAGGGACATGTCGATGTTCTGTTGATTTCACAATGATTTCAACCATGACACCAATGAGTGTCAACACTTAAAGAGGGAGATTGAATTCCTCATAAGGAAAAACAATCCCCACTTGCATCATTATATGAAAAATGACCAAGCTTAGGGACAAGCTACCCAGAACGGAGACCCTATGCCACAACCAGTGGCAGGTTATTAAGGGGTCATAATAGGCAGACCCCACATAACAGGCGAGACAAGAAGGGCTAGGGAGCGCTATTCTTGGACTCTCCATCACGAGCCAAAAAGTGACATCCTAGCCATCGAGGAAAAAGACTCCAAGCAACTCAGGCTTGGAGAGCCTAGCATCTCCTTCATAAAGGTTGATGCTGCCTATGTCAGGTTCACACACAATGACCATCTAGTCATAACTGCACAAATAGGGAACATGATAGTGGCTAGGTGCATGGTGGATAACAAAGCCTCCTCTAGCATTCTTTTCAAATAGACTTATGAAAAGATGTGGCTCCAACTAACAGACCTAGCACCATCAACTCAACTAATGTATGACTTCTTAGGCCAAGGCATTGCACCCTTGGGATACATCTGACTACCTTTGATAGTCAGAGAAAATCCCACAATAAGAACGTTGATAGCACAATTTGTAGTAATCTATGTGCCATTAGCCTTCAATTCAATGATAGGCCGACCTGCCCTATACAACCTGAAGACAGTAATGTCCATCTACCACCTATGCCTAAATTTTCTAATAAGGCATGGAGTGGGATGTTTAAGAAGAGACCCAAAGTCTGCCCAACACTGTTACAACCTGGCTTTGTCCAAGGCTAAAAAAGAGAAGATGCCTGTCAAGAGCTCTCACCAAGAGTCTAGTAGAAAGTAATGAAGTCTAGCCCAAAGTTGGGAAGCAGACATAGATCCTTGCTTTGGGGATCCTACAGATAGCTCTGGACCTGTGGAGAAATTGGAAGAAGTGGAGATTGATCCCACTCTTCCAACTAGAAAATTGAAGATTGGGAAAAGTTTAGTGCCGGAAATAAAATTAGCCTTGATAAAATTTCTACGGGCAAACCTAGACCTCTTTTCATGGTCACATGAAGACATGGTAGGAATACATCCATCCGTGATGTCCCATGCACTAAACATAGATCCAAACTTTCGACCTCTACAATAGATTAGTAGGTTGGTAGATAAAGAACGTGCACAAGCACTGAAAGATGAAGTCGAAAATGTAAGCTCCAATAACTTCATTACTGAAGCATTCTATCCGCTTTGGGTATCCAACCCCATGATTGTACCCAAACCGAACAACAAGTGGACGGTGTGCATAGATTTCACTAACATGAATAAGGCATGTCAAAAGGACTGCTTCCCACTTCCTAGGATCAACCAGCTAGTAGATGCTACAGCTGGTCACGAGATCCTAAGCTTCATGGATGCTTATTCAGGTTACAAACAAATCAAGATTCACCCACCGAACTAAGAACATACGAGTTTAATGACAGACCTAGGCCTATACTACTATAAAGTGATGCCCTTTGGGTTAAAAAATGTAGAGGCCACCAATCAGAGACTTGTGAATAAAATGTTCAAAGATCTCATTGGCCGAAAAATAGAGGTGTATGTGGATGACATGTTGGTCAAGTACAAAAGGGATGGGGGTGTGAAAGAGCATTCCAAGAGCTGAAAAACCAATTGGCTCAACCTCCTTTCCTATCAAAACCTATGGACAATGAGGAACTAGGCATATACTTGGCTATCACAGAATATGTTGTGAGTGCAGTTCTAATAAGAGAAGAAGATAGTACCCAACATCCAATTTATTACATTACTAAAAGACTTATTGACACTAAGAGTCGATACCACTCATTCAGAAGCTCACATTTTGCTTGCTCTTGGCATCAAGAAAGCTAAGGTCGTACTTCCAAGCTCACCCAATAAGGGTGTACACTGACCAGCCATTACAATAAGTTTTACAGAAACCTGAAGCATTTTGCTGATTACTCAAGTGAGCCATCGAGCTCGGCTAGTTTGAGATCACATACAAACTAAGAATGTCCATAAACGGCCAAGCTCTTACCGACTTTATGGTTGAATGTATAGACATATCTCTTGAAATATCTCAAGATTTGGGTAAAAAGTAATAGCCAGAGAAGAAGTGAGAGCATTATCAGCAGCAAGAGCACAAAGATTCAGCCTGGAAGTTACATGTTGACGGAAGTTGTACTGACCACTTGTCTGATGAAGACATTACCCTCATTACAACAGGGAAAAAAACTGCACAGGGTAATCAAATTTTGTTTCAAGGCCTCCAGCAATGAGGCTGAATATGAAGCTCTAATCGTTGACCTCAAGTTAGCACATGAAGTACGGGCCGACCACCAAGACATATACAATGACTCTCAACTAGTTATAAATCATGTCCTAGGTGAGTATACAGCGCCGGGTGAAAGAATGATAGCCTATTTGAGCAAAATCCAAGACTTATTAAGTCGACTCAAAGGCTACACAATAAGGCAAGTCCCCAAAGAAGACAGTGCAACAGCTGATGCATTTAATCGTCTAGCAAGTTGCACCATAGCCAACAAGGCAAATTTGGTGCCCATACATTTATTAAAAGAACCAAGCTTTACCATCCTGGATGAGGTTGAGATGTTGGATGACAGTCTAACCTGGATGACACTCAAAGCAGCATATCTCAAAATTGGAGCCTTGCCTGACAAAAACAAGGCAAGAAAAATGAGAAGAAGAGCTACTAGGTACCTAATCCTAGATGGAGTAATGTACAGACGAGGCTTTTCAATTCCACTCCTACCGTGTGTCACTAAGACCGAAGCAGAGTGGTTATTAATAGAAGTGCGTGAAGGCTTCTACGATAATCATGCTGGGGGAAAATCCTATTCAAAAAGATACTTTGACAAGGATATTTTAGTCTACCATGATTGAGGATTAAATGGACTATGTCAAAAAATGTCACAAATGCCAAATATTCTCAAAGATCCCGAGAGCTCCACCAAACAAACTCACACTGATGCAATCTCCTTAGCCCTTTGATGTGTCGGGAATAGACCTCATTGGTCAACTCTCAAAAGGAAAAGGAGGTGTACAATATGCCTAGTCAGAGTCGACTACTTCACTCAGTGGACAAAAGCTAAACCCCTAGTGATAATAACTTCTAAGAAAGATCTCAACTTTGTTGTCAAGAACGTCATATGTCAGTTTGGACTGTAATAGAAGATTATGTCAAACAACAGGTTACGGTTTGACAGTGACATGTTCAATGATTTTTGCAACAAACACGACATCATCAAAAGCTTCTCTACCGTTTATCGCCCTCAAATAAATGGGCAGGTGGAAGCTATGAATAAGAACCTCAAGGACACCTTGAAAAAGCATCTAGAAGAGGAAAAAGGCAATTGGCCTGAATTACTCCCAGAGGTACTGTGGTCATAAAGGACCTCTGAGAAGACAGCCACCTGACAAACACCATTTGCATTAGCCTATGGCTATGAAGCAATGTTGCCTGTAGAATTGGAGCCACCTTCTCACAGGAGGATAACCTTTGACCTTGAAGTAAACAACACCTTGTTGGTAGAATCCCTTGACAAAATAGAAGAAAGAAGAAACCAAGCCAACCTCAAGCTACATGCCTACCAACAGAAGATTGCCAGGTACTTCAACAAACATGTCAAGGAGAGGAAATTCTTTATAGGAGACTTAGTACTCTGAAGAGTGTTCCTAAATACCAAAGATCCCACAGTAGAAGTGTTCGTACCAAACTAGGAAGGCCCTTATCAAGTTACAAAAATAACGAGTATGGGTGCCTACAAGCTTGGCTAGTACAATGAGAACATGGAGTTAGTTCTCCTACCAAGATATTGGAATGGGGAACATCTCAAAAAGTACTATCAATGACCAACTTGTAAGAATGCTACTCTTGAGTATTAGTTTTGTCAGCTCATTTATAAGAGTAAATGTACAAAGAGCTAAGTATCCATCACACTTTATTGATGGGCCCTGCCTGGCATGTCAGGTAGGGGCAGCCATACGAGTTCTAGAAGCAGACTTTTTATTTTGTAAGCTTTTAGAATCAATAAAGGTACGTTGCACAACAAAAACACATATTCAAGACCAAATGATGAATAAAAATGGTGTTTCAATTTAATATTGTGTCAAACAACTTGCAAATAAGATAACTTTTTAAAATTATTCTTTATTTTTAGTTCCACATGCGTGCAATAGGTCCCCACAAGAAAAAACACAGGTAAGGTCTATAATACTAAATGAATTGTAAGTTCCCAAGAGACCATAAGTCTGCTTGATCACTTGGGGGGGCACCCACATCGTACAAGCATCGAACAAGCACAGCTAAACTTATACAAAATTTAAAGCTTTTTTTAAGAAAAAAAGTAAAAGCTAAGTATGTGCAAAATGCATACTTCAGATTATATATAAAAAGTAAATCTAGATACTTACATGTCTAACAAAAGAAGATAACAACTAGGATTAAAGACCGCTTGGCCTATCATATGTCCAAAATAAAAGCCCTTAAGGCCATATACAAGTATTGTTCAAAAGTAAAAGGCCCTTAGGCCACACAAGAACATGAAAGTAATGCGAAATAAAAGCATGAACAACTAACAAAAAGTGTCTAATCATCTGCAGGTGTAGGTGAGTTCAAAGTGTCTTGGCCATAGATGGTAGCCTCAGCTTGGACGAGCAGAGCGTGAGAGGAAGGCTCTATAGCTTGGTCTTTAAAAGGCTAGTCGACTATAGCCTCAGTAGGTTGGCCTGCCATTACCTCCATAGGCTGGCTGGCCACAACCTCCTTGAGTTTGCCAGACAGTGCTCCCTCAGCCTGGGCGGCTACCTAGTCTATCCCCTGGACAGCCTGATCTACCAACACCCTGCTCTCATAGAGTTCTTTCCGCCAACGAAGTGATCTCACGTGGAAGGGAGACCCTATGAACCTGAGATCGACGTTGGGGTTATGTAAATAAACCTCGTACATGACCATGACCTTAGAGGATAAGCCCAAATATTTATCTTTGATAGCTTGCTGGCCATCAAGAGCTAGTTACTTCTCCCGACCCTCCTTCTCCAACCTGGAGGTCTCAGCAGCAACCCTTATCAGCTCTTGATTCCAAAGACCAAGCAGCCAGTTTAGGCCATCATTCAGGTTCTGAGACTCTCTTAGGCGAGTTGACAACTCACCTGTATCTAGGCACACGCATCCTTCTCTACCTTAAGCTCGGCCTCCATGGCATCCAACTTCTTTCAGTGAACACCAAACGAAATCAAACGAAATCAAACGAAAAATTACGTTATAAGTGAAACCAACCTGGCTAGCCAAGCGAGTCTACTGGTCGGCCAACTTCTAATGGTGTTGCTCTGGTCGGCCAGAAGATTCTATAGGCCAGCCAGCCAGCCCCTGTCAATTCAACATTGCGTGTAAAATCAAATATACAACTTAAAAATGAAAAGTCCCTGATGGCATTGGATGTTAAGCACAATAACTCCTCGACCTCTAGCTCCTAGAGCTCCCCGTCAACGCTAGCAAAGTTCTACTAATGTAATTCTGAGCAACCTTAGTCATCCTCTCACTAGTGAATGAACCAGCTCCCCAGCTAAACCTCTGAACCCCTTGCCCGAATGCCTACGAGAGGGTGGAGTTCTCCTAGAAGGAGGGTCCATAATCACAGGCTGGTCAGCCAGAACAAGGCCTAGAAGAGGGGGAGACAGTATAGACTGGGTGGCATCGGAAGACCTAGCAGTCCGGGCCACCTTGGCCTGAGGATGGCCTAAGGAAGGGCCACCAAAAGGCTCTCCTACTAAATCACTCATCCTAAAAGCCATGTCTGCAAAAACTAAAGTAACAAAGTTAGAATACAAGTTATCAGTATTATATGCAAGACAAAGTAAAAAAGTATTGCTATCAACTACCATCTAGGGGACAATCATCCTCGGAAGATGAATCATCTGAACTACTATCACTAACGGTTCCCTTGCCTTTGTCTCTAGAGGGAGGCAGTGGACAAGCAGGCCTGGCAGAGCCTTGGCCTCATGTCCTAATCAGTAAGAAGGCATTGTCAGTAGTACCTCCATTTGCCAAATGTTGTTGGAGGGCCCGATCCCTCCTAGTCGTAGCCTTGGCAAGTCTGGCAAGAGGAACATCATCATCTGACTCAGGTGCAAGCCTTTCCCCCGGGCTAGCCTCCTCTATCATTAGAGTCTCATTTGGGCCTCTGGAAGGACCCTCAACTCCCTTAATTCCAAACACAAGTGGATATAAACCATACCTTTAAAAGTTAGCCTCACAAGCCAGCATGAGTATGTCCCTCCCCTCTATAAGGAGGGATAAGACGTGATTAGCTCGATCCCTCAATTTAATAATGGGAATAGAGCAAGAGTATGTCAGCACACTTTGAAAGCGGTGACTAACAGACCGAACGTTCTAGGAAATGAAGTAGTTTCGCGAGTACCGTCTAACCTTTAACATGACCTTACTATTGGTGTTACCTAACCACTAGTAGCCCAGCTGGCGAATATAGAAGTATCCAGATAGGCCTTTCTTTATAACGGACGTCAAGTTCAAGAAATACTCAATCTCATAGTGTGAAGGCTGAGGCCAGCCCAATTCTGTTTAAAGAGGAAAAAGTGTGGGTACTTGATTCCTTTCAGAGTTATCAAAATCAGACACAAGCTGAAGTATTTGGCAACGTCCCTAAAATACGGATGCAAGGGTAGTATAGCTCCTTGCTCCAAGTGTGGATTTGACAAGGCCATCCAATTGAATCCCAAGCATTGTGCCAACTTGTCCCTTGTGGGCCTCTCATAGCAAACTCCTCTCATGAGTCCCCAACTCATGATCTCATCAGAGTTCTCGAAAGATAAAGAGGATCGAGGGGTTATCCATCTCTGTTGCTCCCCTCGCTTAGGAATCCAATGCTCAGGAGCCTCTTCCAAGACATGGTCTATCCTGGCCTTTGACAGACGACCAAAGCCATTCAAAGGCCACTCGACCTCATCATAAGTACCCAAAGGGTTGCTTGAAAATACGATACAAGTCTTGTTCCTCCTCCCAGTAGGCACAATATCCTCGACTTTAGATGCACTGTCTATCCCAGTTGAAGCCTCTTAATCCTATGTAGCCACGGTTGTTAAGCCATAGGTTCTTTAACCTGGTTGGCCCCTAGCTTATCTGTTGGGTTTTATGCCCTAAATAAAACTCATTTCAATATAATCAGATTTACTTATTAATATAGATCATAAATAACATTTAATGTTGCATGGTTCACATGATTTATTTCATGATTATATGTACATAATGTATAAATTCATCTGAAACCCTTTTCACATACTTGATCCTGTTTATTGTGTTGTCATCACATTGGAAAGTAAACATGACTATGTGAATAAAGTTTCCTAGATTTATCAGACACAGGGTTTTAATGATATGATAATCTACAACAGAGTTTACTTACATTTGGAGAAGTGCTATGTTCTTTCCAGAGCATTGGTTAAAGTAAACCTCAGGTGGGATGCATGGAGTATGCATCGGAAGGGACCGATATTGAACTTTGACTTAGATTTATTAAACTTACCGTAATATCTATTCAAGTCAATATCGCCTAGTTGATCCTAGATCAAATGTTCTTAATCCTGTTATGATTAGGCTCAATCTGAGGAGGCTATTCGTTTTCTTTGATTTGTTAGTTAAGCCTACTTTTAGGTCAGGGTGATACGTACATTTTGGGAACACGGTAGTGCAATTGAGTGGGAGCGCTAACATAAACATGGAATCTATAGCTTCTATCTGGGGAATAGTAAGCAAAGGATGATCTCCTTCGAGCTTGACCAAACGAACATAAATGGTGGAGTACTCATTTCACATAAGCTGAAATATCATTTATACGGGGTCAAGTGTTTTAAGGATAAAATACATTGTAGGGTGTAACGGTAATCTAATCCCTTTACAGTGTAGATCATTCATATAGAGGATCATTGATCAAATTAGGATTATAACAATAAATAACTAATGATGTGTCTATATGGTGGAACATATAGAGCATTCTATATAACTGAGAGTGCAATTCTAAGTTCTATGCGTGGATTCAACGAAGAATTAATAAGTTAGTGAATTTTAGTGATAAATTCTTGATCTACTTATTGGAAGCTCGGTTATATAGACCCATGGTCCCCGCACTAGTTGAGATAATATTGCTTGTAAGACTCATGTAATTGGTTTTGATTAATCAATTATAATTCTCAAATTAGACTATGTCTATTTGTGAATTTTTCACTAAGTAAGGGTGAAATTGTAAAGAAAGAGTTTTAGGGGCATATTTGTTAATTATGATACTTTGTATGGTTCAATTAATAAATATGATAAATGACAATATTATTTAATAATTATTTATAGTTATTAAATAGTTAGAATTGGCATTTAAATGGTTGAATTAGAAAATTGGCGTTTTTGAGAAAATCAGATGCAGAAAAGGTAAAACTGCAAAATTGCAAAAAGTGAGGCCCAAATCCACTAGTATAGGGCCGGCCACTTTTGTAGGCAATTTAAACTGATATTTTCATTATTTTAATGCCAAATAATTCAAACCTAACCCTAGTGGAATGCTATAAATAGATAGTAAAGGCTTCAGGAAAATTACACTTAAATTTTCTACTTTTTCATTCAGAAAAAAACTGAGCCTTCTCTCTCCCTATCTTTGGCCGAACCCACTCTCTCTCTCTTCCTCATTGAGATTTTGAAATTCTTAGTGTAAGAGTAGTGCCCACACACAGCAAGTGATACCTCAATCATAGTGAGGAAGATCGTGAAGAAAGACTTTTAGCAAGAAGGAGGTTTCAGCATCAAAGATTCAGAGAAAGAGATCCAGGTTCAGATATTGATAATGCTCTGCTACAGAAAGGAATCAAGGGCTAGATATATGAACTGAATGAGTCATATTATTCCGCTGCACCCAATGTAAGGTTTCCTTAACTTTATATGTGTTTATTTCACCGTTTTAGAAAGTTCATATTTAGGGTGTTAATAAACATACTTGTTAGTAGATCTAAGATCCTGGTAAAATAATTTCCATCATACAGAAACCCTAGTATTTCTTGGGGACCACTACCTATTTATATAGACTCATGTTAGAATGAGTTTTGGGTATTTATAATCTTGCCCCTCAACAAATTATAAATTAACTTATGGTATCTACACATTAATTCCATGACAATTTAATACCCTTTTGATACCCATAACATAATTGGTCACTTAATTTTGTATCACACTTTATAATAGCATATACATTATACATATGTGCCCAAATAGGATTTTAATTCAACAATCTCCCACTTGGGCAACATATGTTACCTGATAAATGTATAACCTTATGAGCTCAAAATTTGCTATTATGTAAAGGTATTTCAATAATCTTGTCCATCGACTATACCCATATAGGATCAAAGCGATTTTCGTCATATCAATCATGACTAAACCCATCAATGGCCACATATACAAATATAGTCAAATGACATAGATCAATCATGGATGTGTAGCATGGAAATTACATGCAATGTGAACCGAACATGCCTATTTCCAACTGGTCCTCCTTAGACCAAAGTGAGGTCAGAATTTAACATAACAAAATAGAGTGAATAAACTGAAAACTCTATTTCTGATCAGAAAATAACCAAATACATAAATTTCTTAAATAAACATAAAGCAAAGAAAATACAAACTCCCACTAAATCATGATATCCTCAAGTAATACTACACCCATATGAGCAGTGTGCTCATGAAAGACCTTGGGTGGTAATCTTTTTGTGAGCGGATCCGCTATCATGGAGTTTGTCCTAATATGCTCTATGGAAATCTGTCCACTCTGAACTCTTTCTTTCACAACTAGGAACTTTATGTTAATATGCTTTGACTTGGATGAGCTCCTATTGTTGATGGAATACAGCACTGCTGATTTATTGTCACAAAATATCTTAAGTGGTCTTTCAACATTCTCCAAACTACGCAGCCTAGTGACAAAGTTTCTCAGCCATATTCCCTGATTTGATGCCTCATAACACGCTACGAATTCAGCTGCCATAGTGGAAGAAGCTACAAGTGTCTGTTTGACACTTTTCCGAATATAGCTCCTCCAGCTAACAAGAAAATGTAGCCTGATGTAGACCTTCTGCTATCTTGGCATCCAGCGAAATCAGAATCAGAATACCCTACGACCTCCAAATGATCTGACTTCCTGTATGTGAGCATGTAATCTTTTGTTCTCTGAAGATACCTCATAACCCTCTTGGCTGCTATCCAATGGTCCATACCAGGGTTGCTTAAATATCTGCCTAACATCCCAACAATGTACGCAATATCTGGACGCGTACATACCTGAAGATACATTAGACTCCCTACAACTGATGCATAGGGAATCTTTTTCATTTCCTAAATTTCAAGGCTACTTTTAGGGCATTGTCTAAGACTGAATTTGTCTCCTTTAGCAACAGGGGTATCACCTGGTCTACAATCTTGCATGCCAAACCTTTTGAGTACTTTATCGATATAGCACTTTTGTGATAATCCAAGAATACCCCGAGAACGATCTCGACGTATTTGAATTCCTAATACAAAAGAGGCGTCACCAAGATCTTTCATCTCAAATTGCTTAGATAAAAATCTCTTGGTTTCGTGCAATAAGGCTATATCATTAGTGGCAAGCAATATGTCATCGACATATAGAACCAGAAATATATTTACTCCCACTGAACTTGTGATATACACAATCATCAATAATATTCATCTCAAAACCAAATAAGATAATTACTTGATGAAACTTGTGATACCATTGACGAGAAGCTTGCTTGAGTCCATAGATAGATTTATTTAATTTGCAAACCATATTCTTTGGGTCACCAACCACAAAGTTTTTTGGTTGCTCTGTATAAATTGTCTCATCAATGTCGCCATTGAAAAATGCTGTTTTAACATCCATCTAATGTAACTCAAGGTCAAAATGAGCAACAAGTGCCAATATTATCCTAAAAGAGTCTTTCGATGAAACCGGAGAGAAAGTCTCTGTATAATCAATGCCTTGTTTCTGAGTATAGCCTTTTGCTACAAGACGTGCCTTAAATCTCACCACATTACCATATTCATCCTTCTTGGTTTTAAGTATCCACTTACAGGCCTTTCTTTATAACGGACGTCAAGTTGAAGAAATACTCAATCTCATAGTGTGAAGGCTGAGGCCAGCCCAATTCTGTTTAAAGAAGAAAAAGTGTGGGTACTTGATTCGTTTCAGAGTTATCAAAATCAGACACAAGCTGAAGTATTTGGCAACGTCCCTAAAATACGGATGCAAGGGTAGTATAGCTCCTTGCTCCAAGTGTGGATTTGACAAGGCCATCCAATTGAATCCCAAGCATTGTGCCAACTTGTCCCTTGTGGGCCTCTCATAGCAAACTCCTCTCATGAGTCCCCAACTCATGATCTCATCAGAGTTCTCGAAAGATAAAGAGGATCGAGGGGTTATCCATCTCTGTTGCTCCCCTCGCTTAGGAATCCAATGCTCAGGAGCCTCTTCCAAGACATGGTCTATCCTGGCCTTTGACAGACGACCAAAGCCATTCAAAGGCCACTCGACCTCATCATAAGTACCCAAAGGGTTGCTTGAAAATACGATACAAGTCTTGTTCCTCCTCCCAGTAGGCACAATATCCTCGACTTTAGATGCACTGTCTATCCCAGTTGAAGCCTCTTAATCCTATGTAGCCACAGTTGTTAAGCCATAGGTTCTTTAACCTGGTTGGCCCCTAGCTTATCTGTTGGGTTTTATGCCCTAAATAAAACTCATTTCAATATAATCAGATTTACTTATTAATATAGATCATAAATAACATTTAATGTTGCATGGTTCACATGATTTATTTCATGATTATATGTACATAATGTATAAATTCATCTGAAACCCTTTTCACATACTTGATCCTGTTTATTGTTGTCAACACATTGGAAAGTAAACATGACTATGTGAATAAAGTTTCCTAGATTTATCAGACACAGGGTTTTACTGATATGATAATCTACAACAAGAGTTTACTTGCATTTGGAGAAATGCTATGTTCTTTCCAGAGCATTGGTTAAAGTAAAGCTCAAGTTGGATGCATGGAGTATGCATCGGAAGGGACCGATATTGAACTTTGACTTAGATTTATTAAACTTACCGTAATATCTATTCAAGTCAATATCGCCTAGTTGATCCTAGATCAAATGATCTTAATCCTGATATGATTAGGCTCAATCTCGAGAGGCTATTCGTGTTCTTTGATTTGTTAGTTAAGCCTACTTTTAGGTCAGGGTGATACGTACATTTTGGGAACACGGTAGTGCAATTGAGTGGGAGCGCTAGCTTAAACATGGAATCTATAGCTTCTATCTGGCGAATAGTAAGCAAAGGATGATCTCCTTCGAGCTTGACCAAACGAACACAAATGGTGGAGTACTCATTTCACATAAGCTGAAATATCATTTCTACGGGGTCAAGTGTTTTAAGGAATAAATACATTGTAGGGTGTAACGGTAATTTAATCCCTTTACAGTGTATATCATTCATATAGAGGATCAGTGATCAAATTAGGATTATAACGATGGATAACTAATGATGTGTCTATATGGTGGAACATATAGAGCATTCTCTATAATTGAGAGTGCAATTCTAAGTTCTATGCGTGGATTCAACGAAGAATTAATAAGTTAGTGAATTTTAGTGCTAAATTCTTGATCTACTTATTGGAAGCTCGGTTATATAGACCCATGGTCCCCGCACTAGTTGAGATAATATTGCTTGTAAGACTCATATAATTGGTTTTGATTAATCAATTATAATTCTCAATTTAGACTATGTCTATTTGTGAAATTTTCACTAAGTAAGGGCGAAATTGTAAAGAAAGAGTTTTTAGGGGCATATTTGTTAATTATGATACTTTGTATGGTTCAATTAATAAATATGATAAATGACAATATTATTTAATAATTATTTATAGTTATTAAATAGTTAGAATTGGCATTTAAATGGTTGAATTAGAAAATTGGCGTTTTTGAGAAAATCAGATGCAGAAAAGATAAAACTGCAAAATTGCAAAAAGTGAGGCCCAAATCCACTAGTATAGGGTCGGCCACTTTTATAGGAATTTACCTCTGATATTTTCATTATTTTAATGCCAAATAATTCAAACCTAACCCTAGTGGAATGCTATAAATAGATAGTGAAGGCTTCAGGAAAATTACACTTTTCTTCTGACACTTTTGATTCAGAAAAAACTGAGCCTCTCTCTCTCCCTATCTTTGGCCGAACCCACTAGTGTATGAGTAGTGCCCACACACAGCAAGTGATACCTCAACCATAGTGAGGAAGATCGTGAAGAAAGACTTTCAACAAGAAGGAGTTTCAGCATCAAAGATTCAGAGAAAGAGATCCAGGTTCAGATATTGATAATGCTCTGCTACAGAAAGGAATCAAGGGCTAGATATCTGAACGGAAGGAGTCATTATATTCCGCTGCACCCAATGTAAGGTTTTCTAATTTTTATGTGTTTATTTCATCGTTTTAGAAAGTTCATATTTAGGGTGTTAATCAACATACTTGTGAGTAGATCTAAGATCCTGGTAAAATAATTTCCAACATTATCATGTTGACGTTGCTCAGCCTCCTCAACAATACCTACCCTCCCTCTTGGCATCAGCTTAACGATGTTAGAGTCATAAGCGGGTGCCCTACAATATATCTATTGGGTCCTTGCCATGGCCGACTTTGAGTTTTTAGCAACAGTAACTGCAATCTCAATGGTAGGAAGATCTCCCACTAATGGAGTTGCCCGACCAGTGGGAAATGTGTCAGGTAAACCTTCTTAGACAATATAGGTCCACAAACTAGGGAGGAACTTCCTCCACCCTTGGTTCAGCTCCCAGACGAATCAGCCATATAATTCACAGCCTATTTGCTTTGAATAGTGGTGATGCTAGACTTTATGCTTTGGGGAACCACTGCTAAACTTGAGATCACCCAAGGAACTACTTGAAGAACCATCTAGAAGGTTGTCTTCAAAGAGAAGACTGAGAAAATCTTTGTCTATTCAATTGTCTCCTCCCCAAAAGTCACGCGGGTTCATCTACTTACAAAAGACAAGAGGGTGAGCAATCAGACAAAGTGAAAAGACTTAGATGAAATATTGGTCAACAAAACCTAAGGATACTAGCCAGACAATTAAAATGTACAAAGCTGAGAATAAGCAAAGTACGAGTTCCAAGTGCAAGAACTTGGATGTGTTGGGTTTTGTGCCCTAAATAAAACCCATTTCAATATAATCAGATTTACTTACTAATAAAGATCAGAAATAACATTTTATGTTGCATGGCTCACATGATTTATTTCATGATTATATACATATAATGTATAAATTCTATTTAAGTCGAGAACATATGAATTTGTTAATGATTATAGTGTTGTCAGCACAGTGGAATATAATCTTAACTATATGTTCGAAAGTTTATTCCCTGATTTGTCAGTTCACTGAATTTAGACTGGCATGATATAATCAGCGATAGGTATTCTTAGACCTTGGATAAGTGTTATGTCCTTTCCAGGGTATTGGCAAAGTTTACCAGTATCGGATGTATGCAGTATACATCGGAAGGGACCGATATTGAACTTTGATTAGATATATTAAAATTTACCGTAATATCTATTCAATTCAATATCACCTGTTGATCCTAGATCAAATGATCTTAATCCTGATATGGTTAGGTTCGATCTCAAGAGTATTATACATGTTCTTTGATTTGTTAGTTAAGCCTACTTTTGGGTCAGGGTAATACGTACATTTATGGAACATGATAGTATAATTGAGTGAGAGCGCTGACATAAATATGGAGTCTATAACTTCTATAGGAATTTAGAAGTGAAACGATGATATCCTTCGAGCTTGGCTAAACAGAGATAAATGGTAGAGATCTCATTTCACTTCGCTGAAATATCATTTATACGGAGCTAAGTGTTTTAAGGATAAAATACATTGAAGGTGTAACGGTAATTTTAGTTCCTATTGAATGTAGATCATCTATTAGAGGGTCATTGATCAAATTAGGATTATAACAATGGATAACTAATAGTGTATCTATATCGTGGAACATATAGAGCGTTCTATATGACTGAGAGTGCAATTCCAAATTCTAAGTGTGGATTCAATAAGGAATTAATAAGTTAGGGAATTTACTTGGTAAATTCGGTTCGACTTCTTGGAAGTTAGGTTATATAGGCCCATGGTCCCCATACTAGTTGAGACCATACTGCTTGTAAGACTCAGTTAATTGATTTTAATTAATCAATTATAATTCTAAAGTTAGACTATGTCTAGTTTATGAATTGACATTTAAAGGGTTGAATTGGAAAATTGGCATTTTTTAGAAAATGGGATTGAGAAATGACAAAATGGCAAAATTGCAAAGTGAGGCCCATTATCCACTAATATGGCCGGCCACTTTGTATAGAGTTTACCATTTATATTTTTTATTATTTTAATGCCATACAATTCTAACCTAAACCTAGATGGCATTCTATAAATAGAAAGTGTTGGCTTCAGGAAACTATGACTTACATCTTATTTTCTCTCAGAGAAAACCTGAGCTTCATAGCCGCCACCATCTCTTCTCTTTTCTTCTCTTCAATCTCGAAATACCCTAGTGATAGAGTAGTGCTCACACACATCAAGTGGTATCTCAATCATAGTGTGGAAGATTGTGTAGAATCCAACCATCAAAGGAGAGAAAGAGATCCAAGTTCATATCTTGATTATGTTCTGCTACAGAAAGGAATCAAGGGCTAGAGATCTGAACGGAAGGAGTCATTATATTCCGCTGCATCCAATGTAAGGTTTTCTTGAACCCTTATGTGTGTATTTCATTATTTTAGAATTCATATTAGGATGTTAATGAAACATACATAGTAGTAAATCTAGATCCTGGTAAAATAATTTCCAACAGGATGAACATTGAGTCTTAAGTTGATTACTGGACTATAATAGACTGACCCTAAGAAGTACCATACAGAGTTCCTAAGAGAATCAAGTATTTTACAAGGGTTGAATAGGCTTATAAGGCCATAATAAAGTCCTTGCTACAGTTAAAAGAGGTCCAAAAAATGGCCATTACCTTGGGACCGAAGATATGTGCCAGCTAGGGTCCCAAGGCATTAGTATGTGCTAGCTAGGGTCCCTAACCTATGCAAGAAACGTCCAGGGGTCTAGGCTTAATCCAGAATTGACCAACTTCCGTAGATGGCACCATGTGCCAGCCAGGGTCACAAACAGACCCCATAGGCCAAGTAGGGTGTTCTATGGATCAAAAATATATTTTTCAAAGGCTCAAACGTGTTCTTCATGACTCAAAGAGTCAAGAATCAAAATGAAGCTCAAAATTGAATCTTTTTCATTAGAAATCATGAATTATACATCCTAAAGCTATCATGCATATCATAATGCGAAAAAATTACGATCTAATGAGAGAATAAAAAATTTAAAAAGCTTAAAAAAGCATGAACACAATAATGGCAAATTCTAGAAAACAAATGAATAAGGGGATTTGAAAGCTTACCCACTAATGAATTCTGCTAAATTGTGGAGAGCTTGGATCGTCGAGACGAAGAAAAAATCCTAGAAGTTGGAGACATAAGGGGCGTCGGGTTATGAGAGAATATGAGGAGTCTTCTTTTTTCTTTTTCTCAAAGAGAATTGGAGGAGAGAGAGAGAGAGAGAGAGAGAGAGAGAGAGAGAGAGAGAGAGAAGGAGTAGTAAATGTGGTAATGAAGGATGGCCAAATGAACCTTATATAGGTTCTGGCATGGTCTTCCCTCCAAAAATGTAGTGGCAAATTCACAGCCTACAAAATGGCCATGTAAAAGACCAATAGTTCACTAGTGGGAACGTGAGCAGCAAGAAAATCATAATGATTGGCAAAAATGCCATTCTTAGTCATGAAGTGGGTCATATGAGAGGCCAAGTACCTGACTGATCGTAAGCTGCCGAATTAAGACTTCAACAGTTAGAACTGAAGTTAGAAAGTCTCTATCCGTACAAATGTTCGCACAAATACTGTAACAACCTGACTCATAGGGACACCACATGTATGCTTTCATAAATTAATCTATAATTATAAATTAACAGTTTAAGAAAAGTGTAGTTTATTTAAAACTTTTGATTAGATTGAAACATAACCATTCTAAATACGGTTGGATTCGGGATCCCTGTTTAAAAGCTTCAACATCACATTACAAAACCACTTTTCCAATAAGGGATTACATTTTCAAAATACGGTCAAAAGGGTGGATCCTGTCCACTAAACCCAAAACACAGCGATTGATATGTACATCGCTAGGAGACCTCTGACTCATGCCTTGTCCACAATTTCCTTCCCTTTTATCTACACCATGAAGCACCCGCGAGTCGCAAAGACTTAACAAGAAAAGAAAATGAAATGCAAATAACACATAACACAAGAAAACACAATCCTGCGTAAGCAATAAAGTTATCATTCAATATAAACATTTATTCAATGTGTATTCTAACATTACATAAACAAATGTTTGTCTTATAATACAAACTGTATTTGACGCTTCATAAAGCATCCTTACCACTTGTTGCCCACGAGCTACGTATGTCAATATCGTTACTCGATAAAGCAATTGATAAGTAAGAAACCTATCTGCAATTTCAAGTAAGTAATTACTCATTGACAATAACGATAATGACCGTATCTTTACTCATTCCTAATAATGGTAATGACTGTATCTTTACTCATTCTTAATAACGGTAATGACCGTATCTTTACCTCAATCATAATCGACCCACACACGATAATAATTGTTTCTCACTTAACATGCATAGCAAGACAATTATCTTTTCTTACCTCAATCCAATATTAGGTATGCGGGCGACCTGAGTGGAACTACGGTCGACGATCCCGGGTCCTATGTCATGACAATAAAACTTGATGAACAACTTAATTGAATTCTGGAATAAATCCTAATTTCACAATCAGAGAAACCCTAATCCCCACAGACTTAGAAATAGCTTAAACATGACTAAAATACTCTAAATAAAGTTTTGGAAAGCACCCTGAGCAAAATAAGATTTGGGAGAAAACCCCAAAATTTCCCTTGTTGGCCAACCGGTAGACCAGTTCACTAGTGACTTGTAGAACCAATTGACTAGTTCCTGTAGAAATAGAAATTTCTAGTTTTTCACATCGAATCCAACCCAAAACCTCTACAAACCTTTTCAAACCTCCCACAACAGTTAAAAAACATAAAAATAGTGTATTCAAACATCCAAAACTTAGTAACACATCAAAAACACAAATTCACCTTTGAAGAGTAAAAATTGGGTTCTTAAACTCAATTTTTCCTAATTCTAAACCTAGTAGCCAAAGACTTACCCAATTTACATACAAGAAAACTTAATTTAACATCTCAAAACATATTCTACAATCCATTTTATATCACAGCCCTGAAATCACAAAAAAAAAAAACTAACCAAAACTAACCTTAAACCTTGAAATTAAAGAGAAAGGATGCAAGACTTACCTCCAAGCTTTCAACAACACCTAGGGTTAGTTAATTTAACTTAGAATTGCTGAATTGAAGAAGAAAAATCCTCCTTGCTCAGCTGGTTCTAGGGCCCGAAGAGAGTAGAGAGAGAAGGATGAGAAGTTATGCAATTTTCTTAGTTTTTAGGTTTTATCCTTAATTAATTAAAAACTTAAATAATATAAAATTCTAACATAGAAAACTTTAATTTCAGCGTACATAATTCTATAAAAGACAAAACAACATTGTACCCAAGGAAATGACTATTTCACCGCTCCTTTCAAACTTAAGCTTAAATAAACCCTAAGGGTATTCTGGTCATTTTCTAACTGCCCCGACTATACCGAACTCTTAATATTCTAAACTTGTTCGGTACAATTCCAAGATAACTCAACTTTTATCGTCGTGACAGCTCTGACTACTCCGTCGAGTTCCCACAACCGCCGAACCCAAAAATATTTTATTTCGAAAATTGTATTTACACTACCCACATAATCCATTAAGATCTCCGTAATTAATAAATTACGGTTTATTTATTCATTTACTAAATTTTGCACTAATCAACTCATAATTAACTTAAGTAAGATCATAATCTTACTCCAATACTCATATAACCACATATTTAATAAAATATGTCCAATTAAATATTATTAAATTTTTCGAGATATTACAACTATCCCCTCCTTATAGAAATTTTTTTCTCAAACTTTACCTAGAAAAATAGTCTAAATCTCAGGTCACCTCTTCAATCTTGTTGTTCCTCCAGAACACTTTAACTAGCAAAATAGTCTTGTTCCGCAACACTTTCTCCTTCCTATCCAGGATCTGAACTGGTTGTTCCTCGTATGACAAGTCTGTTTGAAGTTCAATATCCTCATATCTTAGAATATGAGTCATATCTTACACATACTTTCGAAGCATTGATATGTGAAATACGTTTTGAAGTCTAGACAAAGCAGGGGGTAAGGCTATCTGATAGGCTACTTGACCTATCCTTTCTAGAATCTCAAATGGGAAAATAAATCTGGGACTTAACTTTCCCTTCTTTCGAAATCTCCAGATTCCCTTCATTGGCGATATTCAAATGAAGACAAAGTCCCTACCTGGAACTTAATATCCCTACGCTTCGAATTAGCGTAGCTTTTTTGTCTACTCTATGAGGCAAGCATACGAGCTCGAATTTTTTGAATGGCCTCACTCATTCTTTGGACGGCATCAAGTCCAAGATATCTCCGTTCACCGGCATCATCCCAATGAATGGGTGAACGACATTTCCTCCTATAAAGCATTTCATACAGTTCCAATAGTACTACTATTGTTGTATGAAACCTTAATCAGAAGAAGGTACTTGTTCTAAGAACCTTCAAAGTCCATCATACACACCTGTAATATATCCTTAATTATTTGAAAAATCCTCTTAGATTGACCATCTCTTTGAGGATGAAATGTTGTACTGAACTTTAACTTATTACCCATTTCTCATTGTAGACTCTCCCAATACTTGGATGTAAATTTTGGATCTCAATCTGAGACAACCAACTTTAGAGCACCATCAAGCTGAATTATCTCCTTGACATATAGATCAGCGTATTGATCCACTGTATACGTAGTCCGAACTAGTAAAAAGTGAGCTAACTTTGTATATTGATTGAAACTTAACCAGATGGAATCATAAAACCCTACTGTCCTTGGTAATCTAACTACAAAATCCACTCAGGAATCTTCAGAGGTTGAAGTAATCCCGCTGGTCTCTGATGCTATGTCTTTACTTGCTGACAAGTTAGGTATTTTGACACGTACTCTATAATATCATCTTTCATACCTGCCCACCAGTACAGTGATTTTACATCTAGATACATCTTAGTTGTCCCTGAATGTAAGGAATATGGCGTGGTATGAGACTCGTCTAGAATCTCCTGCCTAATACTAGCCTTAGCTGGTACACAAACCCTACCTTTATACTACAATAACCCATCTAATGAAATTGAGAAATCCTTTACTAACTCAGCTTCAAGCTTCTTTTTACACTCTTGTAATTATAGATCACTCTGTTCGGTCATCTTGATTCTTTCTAGCAAATCAGATTGTAATGTCATATTGGCTAATTTCCTAACTGCGAACTCAATGTTTGCTCTGGTCATATCCTCAGCTATTTTTGGTGCAATCTTCTTCAGCTCATAAACTTGCCTGGACCTTTTTAACTCAAAGCATCGACTACCACCTTGCTTTTCCAGGATGGTAGAGAATTTCGCAGTCACAGTCCTTAACGATTTCTAACCATCGTCGCTGCCTCATACTCAAATCCTTCTGAGTGAAAAAGTATTTGACGCTTTTCTGATCCGTGTAGATTTCACACTTTTTTCCATACAGGTAATGACGCCAAACTTTCAAAGCGAAAACTACTGCTCCCAATTCCATATCATGGGTGGGATACCGCTGTTCATACTCTTTCAATTGCCTAGACGCATAGGCAATAACTTTGCCAAATTACATCAAGACACAACCTAACCCTTATTTTGAAGCGTCACAACAAATCACGAATTTTTCATTACTGACTAGTAAGGTTAACACTGGTGCGGTAATTAACCTCTGCTTCAATTCGTAGAAGATACTTTTGCACTTGTCACTCTAAACAAACTTACAGTTCTTTCGAGTTAATTATATTAAGGGTGTAGAAATTTTAACAAACCCGTCAATGAACCTTCTGTAGTATCCCGCTAATCCTAAGAAACTTCTAACTTCGGTTGCAAACTTCGATCGTGGTCAATCCGGAACCACTTTAATCTTTACTGGGTCCACCAAGATACCATCTTTTCTTACAACATGCCCTAAAAAGCTTACTTGAGGCAGCCAAAATTTGCATTTCTTGAATTTAGCATAAAGCTTGTTCTCCTGGTGACGTTGCAATACAATTTGAAGATGGTTCTCATGTACCTCTTCAAAATTAGAGAAGATTTGAATGTCACCGATGAAGACATTACAAAATCATTTAAAAATTCCTTGAACACTCAGTTCATTAAGTCCATGAATGTCGTTGGAGCATTTGTTAATCCGAATGATATCAACAGAAATTCGTAATGGCCATATCGGGTACGAAAAGTTGTCTTGGGAATATCCTCCTCTCAAATCCTCAACTAGTGATAACCAGATCAATGATAGATCTCAGAGAAGACGGTCTTTCCCTGCAACTGATCAAATAAATCGTCTATCCTTGTAAAAGGATACTTGTTCTTCACTGTCAGCTTATTCAATTCCTGGTAGTCAATACACATTCCCAATGTTCCCTCCTTCTTCTTTACAAACAAAACCAACGCACCTTAAGGTGAGGTACTCGATCAAGTGAATTTCAAGTCCAACATTCCTTGTAACTAAACCTTCAACTCTTTTCAGTTTTGCAGGTGCCATCCGATACGGAGCTTTAGATACAGGGTTTGCCCTGGGTATCAAAGCAATTTCAAAGTAAATCTCATGTTTTGTTGGTAACCCCAGTAGTTCCTCTGGAAAGACTTCCATGAATTCTTGGACTACCGGAACGTATTCTGGTCCCATTGGTACTTCCTTCATGGTATCCACCACACTAGATACGAAACCGACACATCCATCCCATAACAAATCTCTTTCCTTAAGCACCGAGATTAATGGAATTCTGGATCCTCAAACCCTACCCACAAACACAAATGGGTCCTCACCCTCTGGTTCAAAAGTTATCACCTTTCTTTTACAATCGATGCTTACGTTGTACTTTGGTAGCCAGTCCATCCCTAGTTTAATATCAAAATCATCTAGGTTCAACTCAATCAAATCGACCGACAATTCTCTTCTCTCCACAAACACTAGAAGGGATATAACCCTCCTGTTGTAGATAACCAATTCTCCAGTAGGCAGTAAGGTACCAAAACCACTTTGTAAAACATCACTAGGTTTATGCAGATTCCTAATTACTCTACTTAACAAATAAGAATGTATGGCACCATAATCAATTAAAATAGTCAACAAGGTACCATTAATAGAAATTTGATGTCACGGTAGAAGGACCATCATCGGCCTCTGTCTGGGTCGAAGCAAACACCCGAGTAAGAACTAAAGTGTCATTTTTCTTTTGTTTCAATCTCTGTAAATGTGGGCAATTTCTTTTAGATGGCCCATTACCCCGCACTGGAAGCAAGCTCTAGTTTGACATTTGCCCTGATGGTGTCTCTTGCACCTTAGGCACTCTAGATAGGTTCGCCAATTTTTGTTTTCAACATGTCAGAAACCTTGGTTACCTTGAAACCTCTTGTTAGGACCTATAGCTAATGGGTCATTAGGTCTTTTCTTGCGATCATTAGGGTCAACACCCTTACTAGAACCGACACTGGGTGATTGTTTCCATGAATCTCTCCTAATACTATTTGTCTTTTGGATCTGGTCTTCTGCACCCTCAGCAGTAAGGGCTAGCTCAATTACCTGAGCATATACGAACAAACCCTCGTTGTTTGGCAGCTACAATCATACCTCAGGCAATATGTTCTTCCAATCCTCGAATGAATTTGGCTTTTCTAGCAACCTCAGTGGCCACTTCATCAAAGGTAAACTTTGTCAATCGATCAAATTTGGTGGGATAATCTATCACCGTCATGTTGCCCTGGGTGAACCGTATAAATTCTTTTGCCTTTGCAGCTTAAATAGATTTGTAATAATACTTTTCATAAAACAAAGTCTAGAAGGCATCCCAGGTCATGTTATTCAAATAATGACCCTATGATACAATTTCCCACTAAATGCGAGCATCCTCACGCAACATATAAATGACACATCTAACCTGACCATTACTCTCAACCCGCATGAAATCAAAAATGGATGTTATCATACTCATCCACTGTTTCGCCTTAAGTGGATCTACACCACATTCGAACACTTGTAGATTCAGCTTTCTGAACTGCTCATACAACGGCTCTAGACGATTCCCACATCCTGTGGCACAACCAAAGGTGCTGGAGGTTTAGGAGTAGGTCGAGCTTGCTGCTCCTTTAATTCTCTAATCTGTTTGACTTGCTGCCGGATGGTTAATTGCATCGCGGCATACATTTGTTCCCAGTCTTGTAGTGGAGGAGGATTCACACCCTCACCGCCAACCCTGAGCCCAAAAAGCTCACGATTACCCTTATTAAATCGCCTTGGGTGCATATTCTAATACACTCTCGACCATAACTTTCCATCATGAGAATCTACCAAACCAAAAATTAATGCTAATAAGCATTACCGCACATGCATATACATATTTAACAATCTTTATGAAAATCTATCTGCTTCCCTAGTAGCTTGCACATTTTAAATAACGAGGTAATTCAAACAACTAACAAATAATTTATTAATCACCTAACAAATGCCACGTGTGTGCTTTTATAAATTAATCTATAACTATAAATTAACAGTTTAAGGAAAGTACAATTTAGGTAAAACTTTTGATTAAATTAAAACATAATTATTCATTCAAAATACTGCTAGATTCGGGGATCTCCTGTTTAAAAGCTTCCACATCACATTACAAAACCATTTTTACAATAGAGGGTTACATTTTGAAAACACGATCAAAATGGTGGATCCTGTCCACAAAAGCCAAAACATAGCGGTTGATATGGACATCACCGGGAGACCTCTGACTCACAGCTGGTCCTTAATTTCCTTCCGTTTTATCTACACAACGAAGCACTCTTGAGTCACAAAGACTCAATAAGAAAAGTAAATGAAATTCAAACAACACATAACACGAGAAATCTCAACATTGCATAACCAACAAACTTATCATTCAATATAAACATTTATTCAATGCGTATTCAAATATTACATATACAAATATTTGTCTTATAAAGACAAACCGACTTTCACGCTTCATAAAGCATCCTTACCACCCGTTGCCCATGAGCTACGTATGTCACTATTGTTTCCCAATAACGCAATTGATAAATAAGAAACCTATCTGCAGTTTCAAGCGATCAATTACTCATTCACAATAATGTTATGACAGTATCTTTACTCATTCTCATTAACGGTAATGACCGTATCTTTACCTCAATCATTATCGAGCCACACACGATAATAATCATTTCTCACATAACATGCTTAGCAGTGCAAATAACTTTTCTTACCTTAATCTAATATCAGGTGTGCGGGCCAACCTGAGTGGAACTACGCTTGACAATCTGCGGTCCTATCTCATGGCAACAAAACTTGATGAACAACTTAATTGAATTCTGGAATAAACCATAATTTTACAACCGGACAAACCCTAATCCCTACTGACTTAGAAATAGCTTAAACATCACTAAAATACTCTAAACTAAGTTCGAGAAAGAACCCCAGGGAAAACTAGATTTGAGAGAAAAACTCAAAATTTTCCCTGCTGGCCACTGGTATACCGGTTCACTAGTGACCTGTAGAACCGGTCGACCGGTTCCTGTAGAAATGGGAAATTTCTGGTTTTTCACAACGAATCCAAACCAAAACCTCTTCAAACATATTCAAACCTCCCAAAAAAGTTTGACAACATAAAAACAGTGTATTCAAACATCCAAAACTTATTAACACCTCAAAAACACAAATTCACCATTAAAGAGTAAAAATTGAGTTCTTAAGCTCAATTTTTGCTAATTCTAAACCTAGCAGACTAAGAGTTACCCAATTCACATACAAACAGACTTAATTTAACATCTATAAACTATTCTAAAATCCATTTTATATCACAGCCCCGAAATTACAAAAAAAAACTAATTAAAACTAAACCTAAATCTTGAAATCCTAAGAGAAGGGATGCAAGACTTACCTCCAAGCTTTGAACAACACCTAGGGTTAGTTAATTTAGCTTAGAATTGGTGGATTGAAGAAAAAAAATCCTCTTGCTCAGCTGGTTCTAGGGCTCAAAGGGAGTAGAGAGAGAAGGATGAAAATTATGGAATTTCCTTAGTTTTTAGGTTTTATCCTTAATTAATTAAAAACTTAAATAATACAAAAAACTAACACATAAAACTTTAATTTTAGCCTACATAATTCTATAAAAGACAAAACAACATTCTACCTAAAGAAATAACTATTTTACACCTCCCATCAAACTTAAGCTAAAATAAAGCCTAAGGGTATTCTGGTCGTTTTCTAACTACCCGACTAAACTGACTTCTCAATATTCTAAACAAGTCCAATATAATTCCAATATAACTCAACTTTTATTGTCGTGATATTTTTTACCACTCCATTGAGTTTCTGCGATCGCCGAACTCGAAATATTTTATTTTGAAAAATGGTATTTGCAATACCCACATAATCCGATCAGATCTTTGTAATTAATAAATTGCACATTATTTATTTATTTATTTACTAAATTTTACACTAATTAACTCATAATATGCTAAGATCATAATCTTACTCTAATATTCACATATTTAATAAAATATGTCCAATTAAATATTATTATATTTTCCGAGATATTACATAGACTTTGGAAAAATAGTATCTCAATTTGTAACCACATGACGCAGCATGTCAATACAGGCCAAATTGATGCCACGTGGAGTACAACCTGTCAATAGGTGAACTGAGTCATCATGCACAACTTACCAATTGATGAAGGGACATATTGAGGACACAACTGTTCCTAATAAATTGCTATAAGACACTAGTGACTATTATTAAGAGTCATTTGGCAACAATATTCCAGGTGAAACCTATTTGTTCTCAGGGTTATCCCACTCTTTTGAGACACTACAAGAAATGTCACTTTTGCCAGCACATTTTTGTGCTGGCAAAAGTTTGGTATTGTGTTAGTAAAATAGAATTTACTTCTGATGTGTTGGCAAAAGGGATTGGCAAATCAATGGTTGTATTAGAATTTTTGTTAGTACAAAATGAAAAGTGCTAGCGAAAATGACTTTTCCCAGTGCGTAAATGCGCTAGTAAAATTTTAGCCACTGCAAATGTGCGCTGGTAAAACTTTGATCTTTCTACCAGCGTAATAGCGAACTGTTGGTAAAAGTGATATTTCTTATAGTGAGAGATTATGAATTTTGAAAACGAAACCTTTTTATTTTATGAAAAAATTACTAAATGGACATATAAAATAGGATTTAAATACCATAATTAAATACTACTTTAAACTTTATATTTTATAAAAATTAATAATCAGATCTTCTATTTTATTAAATAACAACTTTAATCTTATTTTTTTAAGAAAAGGTATAAAATAATACTTCACACTCAATTTTTTTTTTCAAATATATCATAATTATAATGTGACCTGCAAGTATTATGACTAGATTATATTTTTTAGGCTAATTAGGATTTTTTCCCCTGAACTTTGACATGTACCAAATCATGCCCCTGAATTTTTAAAGTCGTTAAAAATGTCCCCCTAAACTATTGAGATTGTTGGATTTAAGGATTTTTGTCAAATTTTAGTAAAAAAAAATCTAACATGGATGAAAGTTTAAGGGGCATGATTTAGTACATGTCAAAGTTTGAGGGACATGATTTAGTAGTTATCAAAGTGTGGGGAGCATAGTTTAGTACATAAACAATCACTGAAATAGTAAATTGAATGAAATTAGACAAAAGTTTTTAAATCTAACAATCTCAATAATTTAAGGGAAATTTTTAACGGCCTGAAAAGTTCAAAAAGTATGATTTGATACATGTTAAGGTTTAGGGGCCAAAAATCCTAGGTTCAGACATTAATTAACATAAATTAAACCCATGGTACTATTTTTGTACCATTTTAATAAACACAAAATCTGATTTATCATCTTACAAAATATATGGTGTTATCAATAACTTTACAAAATAAAAATCTAAAATTATATTTACACTAAAATTTATTTGATCACCTCAAGTTAACTTATTATATTAATTATCTTGTTGTTAAATGGACTAAATGTATTTATATATATAGTACTACGTATAAATATATTATTTTTTTTGTTAATAGCTTATTTTTAAATTGGGTAAATATAATTTTAAATATTTATTTTGTAAAAATTATTCATTGAACTTTCTATTTTATTAAAAGATAAATTGGGTCTCATAATTTTCAAAATAGTGTAAAATAATATCTTAACATCAATTTTCATTACAATAAAATTTTATAATAATTTGACCTAAAAGTGCCTATGATCATACTAGCTAATTACATTTCTCGCTTATATTCATGCTAAGAAGTTGTTATGTTGAAAACAAATTGAGGATAATTATTAGAGTACTATTTTGTAAAATTTTAAAAAAATATAGTATCTAACTTGTTATTTAAAAAAGAAAAGTTTAATCAGTAATTTTGGTATATTCTAAAATAATATTTACTCTAATACCCTAATTAAAAGGTAGAATTTAAAGCCTAGTTTGTACGTAGTGTCGGTGCAAATAGCTTGCAGTGGCCTTCGAGATATTTTGTTATACTAGATCTCACATGAATCATATTTTTTTTTTTATCCGAAGAATCAATTCTCTATTGAGCCCGTGAAAAAAAAAATAAAAAAATAGAAACTCGTATTGTACTAGAGAGCTAGGACAGATTAATAGCTCCTTGGCCCCATAACGTACTCGTGCAGAAATGTCTTTCAACATCACTCTCCTAAATTGTAGGAGAGAGAGAGTTTTATTATTGGTAGAATGTATACTGCTATATATACACAGTTTCTAACTTCTTTTTTTGAAGGAGTCATATATTTCAATGCTTTCTTTTCTTTTTTTTTTTTTGAATAAAATGTTTTCTTTTCTTAGTTAAAAGAAAAACTATTACTTTTTATAGGTGAAATTTTAATGCAGAAATGACTAAACGAAACATGCATGCAGTTCAATGGGGTACCTACATGCCTCTCTATATTTGTAAATCTAAACAAGATTTCTGAAGCTTTAAACCTAATGATTTTTTCTATTAATACCCCTAAATGTACAACATCATCTCTAATTCTTCAATATACTTTAAAGTGGGCTTAAATGTGTTAATTATTATTATATAGTTAAACGAGTCTTTTCATGGCCACTCTCTTTTTTTTATTTTCGATAACCATGATCACTCATGTGAAAAAGTACATTAATTCATACCATTTTAAGCAGAGAATATATGTGTGGTAGATGCAAGCTACCTTGTCAACAAGATTAATTTTGCTATTTTTCAGAAAAATATATTTTTTTAACATATAAATTTAAAAAGGATTTTTCCCTCCTAATCTATCACCAGTTTAATTTGTTTTTTTTTTCTTTTGTGCTTCTTAATTAGAATAATTATATGTAAAACATGAAGTATATATGATCATAAATGAAGTGTGTAAGTATATCGAACATATATGCAAATTACGAAAGAGATCGAAATTCCTCCAACTATTAATTCTTTAAGTTTCAATCTCACACAAACTTTAGATCTACAAAAACACAAAAAAAAAAAAAAAATGCTGTTTAGTGTAGGTAATTAGACTTCCAAGCTCTCTCTACTCTATTTAGATAGATTTACTGTATTTTACCAAATGAGTAGTGAGCTTGCAGGAGACTGGTACCCTATATTTATATTGGTGAGACCTTTCATCACAGTCTCTGCCACAATTAATTGTCAGAATATTTTGACAATTAATTCAGAAAATATAATTTGAGCAACTAAATCAAACCAAATTGGCTACTAAATAATGTTGACCATATTTAGAATATTTTGTCAATTAAAATAAATATTTACATTGAATACAATCAGTTAGACTTAATGTAATTAATAATTCTAATATTACAAAATACTTACATTCTCCCACATGATCGACATTAAATTAATGTACTAACTCAAGCGAAATGATTACCCTTGTTAAATAACAAATATACGAATCATGGCAATAGGTCCTCATTATTTGGCGAGTATTATCTTCCATGTATTATAATAAATTATTATATAACAATGTAATTAATGTGGCAATGTATTTAAGCAAATAAATCCTAAATTTTATGTTTATTCTGGTCCTCTAAAGAAAATTTTCTCAAATGAAATTAAGGTGCACATAGATATAAAAAAACATCAAAATTAGAGCTTCATTGAATAATTTTACTTGTACAACGAAAAACTACATAGGGGTAACTGAATCACATATTTACTTTACGACATTGAATTTGTGTTGCGGTATGCCTTTAGTCAAGGATATTGCGATCACCCAATTTAGTTTTCTGTGCTTAGTGACCACTTATCACGTCTCTTTATGGCTAAATACTTAATATCGATATGTTACCTTCAACCTGTAATCTTATAGTTCTCAGTCATAAATACTATAGCTGAATTTGTCGCAAAAATTTTTTAGTGACCTAGAAATATTATTCTAAACTAG
Organism: Cannabis sativa; assembly: GCF_029168945.1. Taxonomy (NCBI): domain Eukaryota; kingdom Viridiplantae; phylum Streptophyta; class Magnoliopsida; order Rosales; family Cannabaceae; genus Cannabis; species Cannabis sativa. Next base: position 48,640,839 of record NC_083607.1, on the reverse strand, counting down.
AGACCTAGTATAAAACTCTATAATATACCATACAAGAAGTATCCTCAAAAAAATAAATGAATCTCACTTCTATAATAGAAATGATAATTAAGGTTCTGTACAATACAACTTACTAGTAATCTTTGTTAATTCCATTTTTGGCATATTTAATTGACAAAAATATTTTATTATTTAATGTATATTTCGGCTGGCATATATTGATATGGTTTCCATATTTGTGTAAATCAAACTTGAAAGGAAAGTTGTCTAGCTTTCCTATTTTTGGAAAAAAGGTAAAAATGGTAAGTTTGGTTACCCATTTCGTTTTTATCTAACCAGCTGTGTAATCTGATCTTGTGTTGAGTTTCCCATTTTCTTAGATCAGGTTTCTTGAAGAGAAAACCAGAGCTAGACTTTCCTTTTCTATAAAAGGAAAGTTGTAGTTACTGCCCACGATTTTGTATGTACAGAAACGGAAATTCCTGGACTGATTGAAGAATTATTTTAGGGAAGTTTCTAGTGGGTTGAGGTCTTGTTCAGACCGAATGTAAGCTGTCTATGAGATGTATATTCATTATAAATACATCTTATAGTAGCTAGGTTTTGTATCTCTTTCACACACTTAGAATTGCTTTCATATCTTAAGGAAAGAGTTTCTTTGTTTAGTACCTCTCTGTGTACCTCTCTTGTATCTTTGAATTTCATTCATATCTTTAGAAAAGAGAGTCTTTGTTTTGTAGAGAAGAGTTCTTCTACTCTTACTCTGTTTATTTGTTGTTTGTATTGTCTTGAGTCTGCATTCAAGTCTACAACGAAGAAGAACATCAGTGCACCTTCGGGAGAAGGGTATTTACAAGCTTTCGGGAGATTGCTTTTGAAGTCTTGCATCGGGAGGATACAAGCACACAACCTTCGGGAGATGGTTGTATAGGCTTTCGGGAGATAGCCTTTAAGCCTTGAATCGGGAGGATTCAAGCACTCTTCAAGGTGATCGAAGGGAGTTCGAGCACTTGGAGTTTTATCAAGATTCGGTTAGTAGGTGGAATACATCAAGCTTGCGGCATACAATAAGAGGGAGTCTATTTATGCATAAGTCAATTACTTTGTATTTTTGATACCGATCTAATGAATCTTATCTCTGGGCGTGGCCCCGTGGACTAGTAACAATCTGAAAGGATTGTTGAAACCACGTACAAAAATCTTGTGTGTTTTTACTTTTATGCACTGTTTGTTTTTCTGGGTTTCTCTGGAGTTACAGAGTTGCATTCTGTAACTACAGAAAACTGTTTTCAGTACCAGTTTTATTATTCCGCATTTAATTAATCATTTAATTAAATAATCAAACTGGGAATATTAAAATACGGAATTTCAATCTTAAAGATGTAATCAAATATTAGTTGATCTTAATAAAATATATTATGAATATTGTATTTAGTATCTTCAAAATAACTCATCACTTAGTATGAGAAAATAAAGTGGTGATCTTAACTTTAGTTATTCTGATACTACATAACATTCTTGAAATAAATGCAAAGTCTAATCTAGACTCTTAAGCATATATTAGACTTCTAAAAATAGAAGCAAAAAGAATGTTCTTAATTTATACTCATTCCAGATCATTTTATAAATGCTGGTTTGAGTTTAATTTATTACACTTAAAGATAAAAGTATCGTGTGATGAATAATTCATAACTTTATTTTATCAGAGATATTGTGACTACTCTCTTATTAATTAAAATTATATACATTATTTTTATTCTTTATCTCAAAATAATAATTTCATATATGAATTATTTTACATTATATCGGAAACTTTTATCATCACTTGCAAATAACATATTGTCTTTATATAAAAAAAATATTACTTTCACTGACCTTCTGGTATATAATTAATTCTATAATGCTCTTTTCAAACATTAAAAAATGATGACATAATGAATACCAATCGTGAAAAATTTGTTTAATCTATAAGTAGACTTTTAATGCTTGCACATGTTCACTACCATTAGAGAAAAATTAATATGGTTGTCTGTATACCTTCTCCTCTAGTTTACGGTTTTAGAATTGATGAATGAATTGAAATGAGTAACAAAAGCAAAGGTTACTATAATAGAATCTTTTATAAAGACAAGTGAGAATGTTAATGTCCTTGTAATTGATTCTTTCTTTAAAATGAACCTCTTAGTAATGAGTCTTATTTTATATCATCTCGGACATATTCGACATTGTCTAGTTGTGGAAGTTGTACTACAATCCTTCAAGTAAGTCAACTCGTAGAATTGTTGGAGTAGGCCATAAAAATCTTGACCACCTTCACTAGGCACCAAAATACTAGTGTTTTGGGTGTTACGATTTCCATCCCGATCCTTAATTAGGAATTTATCACTGTTAATAATACATCTAGGAAAACAATAAACAACGGGATTAGAGGGATTTGTAATGGCATACAACTCATCTGATACTTTCCTAAGGTTATCCACTCAGAGTTGATTGATCTCTCATTGAGTGAAAAATGTAATCAATACTAGCATAAATCATTTTGAATGATAAAATTAGTACAAAACAATACTTACATGAGACTTGAACCAATCGAAAAATTCGTTCTCGTGAAATGTGTCAAGATTTTGATCACCCCTAAGTTGTAGCTCGTTCATATGCTCACTACAAATAAATAGATTTTTGTAAGACAAGGTCGTGAGTGAAGGAAAGTGAATTAAGAATTCAAAAAAATTGTCTTTCCTAGGGGCGGTGCACCCTGGAATCAATACAGACAACATCAATGACTCTGCTTTCATGCACTTCTAAAGGCGTAAGTTATACACAACTAAGATAACCGGCCACATACTGTAAGAGTTGCTCATGTTACCAAACAGATTGAACCCATCAGTGGCCAAATCCAACCTCACATTTGTAGGTTCAAGTGCGAATGATGGATTGTGCCTATCAAACTGCTTCAACTCCTCTGCATTTTCAGGATGCCTATGCACGTCGTCCTCTTTGGGTCTCTTAGAGTAATGCCACCGCATGTCCTCGACTGAATGCCTTAACTATATAACCTCTTTAGTCTCAGAGTTAGGGGAAAGTACTACATAACTTTTTGGGCAACTTTTTTTTGTCTCCCTTTCTCTTTTTCTAATGACTTTGCCACAAATAGGACAAAAATCTTTTTTCTCATTCTCCTTCCAAAACAAGGCACAGTGATACTTGCATACATCAATTGAGTCATAACCTAAAGCAAGGTTATATAACTTCATCTTTTACTCGCAATGGTACTTGGGTAATTTTTCACCCTTCAGAAATAACTCAATCAATATGAAGAGTAACATATTGAAAGAATGGTTACTCCACTTATTGATAACTTTTCAGTGCATTAGCTTCATCAAACCATTGAGCACTAATTTTTTATAGCTTGGGTACAGTTCAATTTCCATATCCTTAAACAAATCGTCGTACTTACTACTACCATTCAGTGGGGGCTTGTTGAAAGAAGCAGTGGTAGCATTTGAATCATCAAAACTAGGATCTTCTCTTAAAATATCAGCCATCCGCAATTTCTTCTTCCTCGTTGTCTACTATTTCTACAGCCAGTTGCATGAACGACTTCCCATAAAAATGCCAGGTCATGTACGATGGTTGGATGCCATGCACAAATGAATGTACCCTAATATTATCGGGAGTCTCGAAGTTCACATTCATACATCTCATGCAATGGCATCGAGTAACTCTAGCAGAATTTATTTACATTCGAACAACTCCAATAAACTCATCCACACCCCTACAAAACTTTGTAGAACGTTTGTTCAAAGTCATCCAGTTTTCGTCGCTCACCATATTTCTACATAGTATAAAAAGTGGAAGTTCAAAACAAAGTCAAAAATGTGGAAGTGTAAAAATTCCATTCAGGTTTGTAATATATATTGTACAATCTATCCTCTTATGATTGTTTCCTTTTTTGTAAAAGTTCCAGTAGCACCTCCCCTCAATTCTCATAAGTAAGCAGACTATTAGTAAGTTTACTAACTTACAAGAACGTGTGAGGAGACGACGTACCAAAATCTATAGTAAAGGCAATATCAAATAAGCAATAGATCACACCATAGTTATACAACAAGCCCAACTATCCATGTGCCAAACAAAGTCTTGGATAATTTGGAAACACGTATTTAAAAGTCCTTACTGACTCAGCCTCTCCAAACAGGTCTAAGAAAAATTGTGCGCATGTAAAATAAAAAATAAAATTATCACTAGGAGATAATACAAACATAATTGTTCTAGTCTATCTTCGGTTTATAATTAAAGAGATCAAATCAAGATAAGAATTTTATTTGATGCTATCTTACAATGTCTTATGCTATTTTATGTTACCATGCACAATCTTTTATTGTCAATTTCAAAAGAGAAATTTCATTTAATATACATACAAAAAATTCCTATTTCAAAAAATTCCTATTTCAAAAAATATCTAATTAAATATTTTATACAATACTATTCTATTAGCTTCCTTCTTTACCTAAAATACCCTTATTATTTCTTTATTTTTAAAACCTAAATAAACCTAAAACCAATTCTCTCTCCAACCCTAACCATAACAGTCAGCCGCCCCTTTCATCTTCTTCCTCTAGCCAGCTCCCTCCTTCAGCCGCGTCCCCCACTACCGCCTCCCTCACTGTCGCCTCCCCCACTTCCGGCTCCCACTTTCACCTCCCCCAGTCGCGTCCCCGAGCCACTGCCCACGTCCGAAGATGCTCCCGATTACAAGATTGGCCCAACTATCATCCTGCTTCATCGACTTCGTTTCGGCTCTTCACGTCTTTGGTAAGCTTTACATATCATAGTTTTAATTAATTTCTTCAATTCTTCTTATTACTTCTTACTTTCTTGTGAAATCATTTGAATACAATTATTGGAAACAAAATCTATAAAATTAAAACAAAATAGAATTAGTAATCATTGAAGAAATCAAGAAAAATGTTTCTTTTTTGTAATCCAAATTAAAAGAAAAATTTACATTACCGGTATTGATCAATGAATGGATTCAAAAAATGCATTTTTAAAGAAAAGAATAATAATTAAGAAAGAAAAATGTGACAATGGTTGATACTTACTTGTTAGGTGGAGTAGAAATAATATAAATAGTGGTTATGGTATTTTTCGATCTAGTGTGGTGGTGGTTGAGGAAAATAAAATGAAATATGTTATTGATTATTTGTCGAAAGATTCTCGATAGGTTATCGACAAAGTGTTGTTAAAAAAAATTTGTTTTTAGTTTTTTTTTTTTGGTTAATTTAGAGCGATTATATATTATTTGTGCTGTAATAAACTTTATTTTGATGAACTTTTTTGAATTCATGGTCGGTTTTATATGGTGATTATGGTGTTTTTCGATCTAGTGTGGTGGTGGTGTTATGTATCTTCTCGATTATTTATTAAAAGATTCTCGATAGGTTATCGACAAGATGTTGTTAAAAAGAAGTTTGTTTTTAGTTTTTTTTTTTGGTTAATTTAGATCGATTATATATTATTTGTATTGAAATACACTTCATTTTGATGATAATTCCTTTTAATTTACGTATGTTTGATTATCGACATATTGTCGATTGGTTCTCGATAGTCTTAATTAGTCTTTTAGTTGTCATGTTTGGTGTCTGTACAGATTATCGCTGGGTTCTCGGCAGGTTCTTTATAGGATTTAGTGGTTATGGTATTTTTCGATCTAGTGGGTGGTGGTGGTTATGTATGTTCTCGATTATTTATCGAAAAATTCTCGATAGGTTATCGACAAGATGTTGTTAAAAAAGTTTGCTTTTTAATTTTTTTTTTTTGTGTTTAATTTAGATCGATTATATATTATTTGTATTGAAATACACTTCATTTTGATGATAATTTCTTTTAAGTTATGTATGCTTGATTATTGACATATTCTCAATAGATTTTCAATAGGTTCTCGATAGTATTAATTAGATTTTTAATTGTCATGGTTGGTGAGTGTTTACTGATGATCGATGGGTTCACGACAGGTTCTCTATAAATATTAATTGCAGTTGTTCAAAGATTGTGGAGATTAATGGTAATTTCTTTCAATTTATGTAGGCTTTATTATTGATAGGTTCTTGATAGTATTAGTTAGTCTTTTAGTTGTCATGTTTGGTTAGTGTTTACTGATTATCGATGGGTTCTCGGTAGATTCTCGATAAGATTTAGTGTTTTTTATCATGTTTTCTCTTACGTTTTTTTTTTTTAATTATTGTATTGTTTATCTTTTACAGATGGCTCCAAAACTTATTATTCCCACTTCAGCCCACTTTTCAAGCCGTGTGACATATAGAGGGAGTGGAATATTCACTTCAATCGTTCAAAAATTTAAAAAACATGAAGGATTAATTGAAAGGATAAGGGAACCTCTTTTGGCCAATTTCGGAAGGCTGAAACTTTTGCTATCTCTTCAGTAGATTATTGCAAGGATGAAGGGAACCCCTTTTGGCCAATGTAGATTGATAGATGATAATTTCAACAAAATAAATATTAAAGTTATTAGCCTAACACTAATAACAAAAAAAAAATGAAACTCTGCAAGTTCGCTTTTATACACCCAATTAAATCTTTCAATACTCTAAGCATCATCATAAAATACAACCAAAAACACAAGTGATCCTACAATTCAATACAAACCACCAACAACTCAATCAGAATAACCAATTGAGAACTTGTAGAAAAACAATCAATAATCGTGGAAAATAATAATCAGTCAATCATCGAGAAACAGTCGATAACATGTCGAGAAATCATGAATAACATGGGACAAGAAAGTTTGAAAACACAACAATACACACCATCAAAAAACGATTGACAAATAATCGAGAATGCAAAGATAACATGCCAAGAATGACCTTTTTTTTTTTTGCTAAAACGCATCTCAATCATGATTGAAAATACAAAATCATTTGCCATTTCGACAAACTGTCGAGAGCCTATCCAAAAGCCTTCGAGAAAGGTCTTCCTTGACCTTAGGACATCCGAGCGGAGAACCTTTCGATAACCTATCGAAAAGCCTTCGAGAAAGGTCTTCCCTGACCTTGGGATATTTGAGTCAAGAACCTTTCAAGAACTTATCGACAACCCGTCGAGAAAGGTCTTTTCGTGCATCGAGAACCTATCGAGAATATATCGAGAAATTGTCAAGAAAAATACGAACACACAGAATACTCCAAAAAATGAGTTCTCGCAATTTTAGGGAAAATTAAATTAAAAACAAAAGGGTAAAATGGGAAGTTCGTGTAATCAAAGGAATTAATTGGTACAAATTAGTAAGGGGAGTCAAAATCGATATGAGGTGTTTTATTAATTATAAAAAGTGAAATTTCCCTTTCAAAATTATGAATAGTGTTAAAATTAAAATTTATATTAAACTTAATTAATTTCAAATAATTATTTCTCTAATTATTAAGATTTGTAAACTAATTATTACTAAGTAAAAATATTATTTACTTATTTCTCAACTATATATTTATTTTAAATTTACTAACTTGTTAAAATTAACAATTTGTTTTTCATTTTAAAGTTTTCAATTTGTTAAAATTAACAATTATTTTTTTTATTTTAAAGTTTCCAATTTGTTAAAATGAAAATATAATTTTTAATTTTAAATTTACTAATTTGTTAAAATTTTACAATTATTTTCAATTCAAATTCAAATTTTTTTAATTAATCTCTAAACTAAGTTAATTATATAATAAATTAAATTATATTTCTTATTAATTGCTAATTACTGATTAATCATTTTGTGTTAGTTTATATTATTATTTGTTTACCGAGACTTTTAGAAACTAATAATAAAGAGCTTAAGAAATAATAAAATGCAATAGTAAAGAAGAAAAGGGTTTTTACGTGGTTTAGCCGTGAATGAGTCTTAGTCCACGAGTAAGTCTATTGGCCTTGAGAGGCTTGTATAATGTTATTACAATAGTGTTTTGCAAGAAACCCTAACTCTGCCCTCTTAGTTTTTCTTGAAGAAAAAGAAAGCTGGGAGTAAATTTGGTAGAGTTTCAGCTATTTGGTTTTTTGATCCCCTCTTCGTCAGGAAATAGAATAGTATTTATAGACTAAAGGGCAGGTATGAATATGCGGATGAGACGTCTAGATTTTCTGCAATCACCCAACTATTGGGATAAAAATACATGAAAAGAGTTGATTATTGGGCCCCAAAGAAGGTTTTTGCTCATGTAAAAAGGTAGCTGTACTGTAGGGACCATTGTGTGCACTAGATGCATGTCGCTAAAAGGTTTCACCTTACAAAGTAAATGCTTGGACTAACCTTCAGGCAAAAAGACGTGTGGGATGTGTGCCCTACCATGGTCTGACACAGGGCACAAGATTTGCTCTTGTGTCAGAATAGGTATAGTCGTCGCTGAACGATCTGGGGGTCTCTTCATGGTAAACATCTGACTTTTTTTAGGCGGTTAGTGTGTTAGAAATTATTTTACCAGGATCTTAGATCTACTCACAAGTATGTTTATTAACATCCTAAATATGAACTTTCTAAAACGATGAAATAAACACATATAAAGTTTAAGAAACCTTACATTGGGTGCAGCGGAATAATATGACTCCTTCCGTTCAGATATCTAGCCCTTGATTCCTTTCTGTAGCAGAGCATTATCAATATCTGAACCTGGATCTCTTTCTCTGAATCTTTGATGCTGAAACTCCTTTGCTGATGATCTTTCTTCACGATCTTCCTCACTATGATTGAGGTATCACTTGATGTGTGTGGGCACTACTCTAATCACTAAGAGAGGTTCGAAATATTGAGGAAGAAAAGAGAGAGAGAGTGGCGGCTAGAGAAGAGAGTGGAGGCTTAGTTTTTTCTGATTCAGAAAGTGTGTTATTTTCCTGAAGCCTTCACTATCTATTTATAGCATTCCTCTAGGGTTTGATTTGAATTATATGGCATTAAAATAATGAAAAAATCATTTAAAAAAGCTACAAAGGTGGCCGACCATACACTTAATGGATTGGGCCTTGGGCTTTGCAATTTTGCAATTTTAACACCTTTTGTATCTGATTTTCTCAAAAATGCCAATTTCCTAATTCAATCATTTAAATGCCAATTCTAACTATTTAATAACTATAAATAATTATTAAATAATATTGTCATTTATCATATTTATTAATTGAACCATACAAAGTATCATAATTAACAAATATGCCCCTATAAACTCTTTCTTTACAATTTCGCCCTTACTTAGTGAAAATTTCACAAATAGACATAGTCTAATTTGTGAATTATAATTGATTAATCAAAACCAATTACATGAGTCTTACAAGCAATATTATCTCAACTAGTGGGGGGACCATGGGTCTATATAACCGAGCTTCCAATAAGTAGATCAAGAATTTAGCACTAAAATTCACTAACTTATTAATTCTTCGTTGAATCCACGCATAGAACTCAGAATTGCACTCTCAGTATATAGAATGCTCTATATGTTCCACCATATAGACACATCATTAGTTATCCATTGTTATAATCCTAATGTGATCAATGATCCTCTATATGAATGATCTACACTGTAAAGGGATTAAATTACCGTTACACCCTACAATGTATTTATTCCTTAAAACACTTGACCCCGTATAAATGATATTTCAGCTAATGTGAAATGAGTACTCCACCATTTATGTTCGTTTGGTCAAGCTCGAAGGAGATCATCCTTTGCTTACTATTCGCCAGATAGAAGCTATAGATTCCATGTTTATGCTAGCGCTCCCACTCAATTGCACTACCGTGTTCCCAAAATGTACGTATCACCCTGACCTAAAAGTAGGCTTAACTAACAAATCAAAGAACACGAATAGCCTTTCAAGATTGAGCCTAATCATATCTGGATTAAGATCATTTGATCTAGGATCAACTAGGCGATATTGACTTGAATAGATATTACGGTAAGTTTAATAAATCTAAGTCAAAGTTCAATATCGGTCCCTTCCGATGCATACTCCATGCATCCAACCTGAGCTTTACTTTAACCAATGCTCTGGAAAGAACATAGTATTTCTCCAAATACAAGTAAACTCTTGTTGTAGATTATCATATCAGTAAAACCCTATGTCTGATAAATCTAGGAAACTTTATTCACATAGTCATGTTTACTTTCCAATGTGTTGACGACACAATAAACAGGATCAAGTATGTGAAAAGGGTTTCAGATGAATTTATACATTATGTACATATAATCATGAAATAAATCATGTGAACCATGCAACATTAAATGTTATTTCTGATCTATATTAATAAACAAATCTGATTATATTGAAATGAGTTTTATTTAGGGCATAAAACCCAACAAACTCCCACTTGCACTAATATAAAACAAAAAGTGCGTTTCAAATAATCTCAACACCTTGATATGCAAATCAAGTGTAGTAGTAGTAAACTCCTCGTAATAGGATCTGAAAGGTTGAATTAACCACAACCTTTTCTCCACCATTACTCTTCCTTTAATCACAAAATCATTGATAATGTGAAATTCCTCTCTATATGTTTACTCTCTTGGGATACTGGATTCTATACCTTTGGCAACTACTTTTGGTTAATCAGGAAATTAACACTAGTAGTTTTAAGGCAATTTGGAATGGTGCCAAAGATGTATAGAACTTTCCTTAGACTGAATAAGTAACTTTCCTGCAGCTTTAACATTCGGTCCCTTTACGGTAGACCTAGAGACTTCAGATAGGTTTTTACACTTCTCCAAAATCACTATTCCACCCCCAGAGTAATCACCATCTTATCAGAAAGATTTACTAGCACATAGGCAAATTTCGAAATCTGATATGGTGTAGTCTAAGAGTTTTAAACACACCCTTATAGACTAACATATAGTTCCTCTTCTTTATCTTAAGATTTACTTGATTGTCTTCCAATGTTCTTCTCCTGGATTAATCTGATACCTACTCATTACTCCCACTCAACAGCAGGTGTCTGGTCTAAGGCATACAAAAGCATATCTAAGACCTCTCACTGTTGATATAAGAAATTTTTCCATGGCTTTATCTTTTCTGGAATAGTTGAGACTTTTCCTTAGATAAATAAAATCTATGCCTAAGAAGTTGTGAAGCTTCTATAGATTGCCATTAGAAAGAAAATGCTTCAGCATCTTACTAAAGTAAGTTGCTTGCATTAGAGTAAGTAATTACCAGGTATACCACAAGCCATAGGTTTAGATAAACTCAAACCTATAATACTAGGAACAGGAAGTTTTGTTAAGTCCATTGAATGGACTTATAAACGAAAATTTCCTTTTATGTCCTTGTAATAGAAAACTTTAGGTTACTCCATGTGAATGGATTAAACCATAGTTCTATTGGCTTTCTTCTTAGTTTCTTATCTTGACAATCCATTACTTGTTTAAACTCACAATGGATTTTAATCACTAGTGTCTCCCAAGTCATAAGAAGGTGAGTTCCTAGAAACTCTCCCACTACGACAAGGTACCGTGAATTATGTCTAAGAAAACTAAATGGTATTGATCTCTTCGGTTGTGACAAGACAACAGAGGCTGTGGGATCATCATATGTCATATAAGATGATAGAACACTTTTGGAATCAAGAATTAAGTATCTCCTTTATTTGCTACTTGTTTTTCCGGACTTAGTCATTTTCTTAGAAAAGTAGTATTTGTTTGAACAAACACTTTCTTATCTATTGACAATGGGATGGTCCACCCCTAATCACTTAGAATAGCTAAGAAACCATGGTTAACAGTTCTAGCTTTTCTTAAGATTTTGATTAGGTCATCCATGAATCTAGTAATGATTTACATTAAGTACCCAACCATTACGTCATTCTGAAATTGTATTACCATAGAAGGATTTAGGCAACGACTAGTAACTAATCATCAATATGCAACTCGAAATTTCTGGGGAGGTAAGTTTGGATATAATTCAAAAATCAATTTAATGATCTTTGAACTGCATATCTACTAACTATTTCTCCACCCCTATCAGTTCGCAAGATCTTTAACCACTTACCTTAATGGTTTTAACCATTGCTAGAAATTAATGAAATTTTTAATATTTCAAATTTCTTTGCATAAGGTATAATCTAGAGTTATCGTTTTAAGAATACAACGAAAAACTCATATCCACCCCTGAATGTACATTCATCTGCGAATGAGATGAACTACTTTCAGCGGATATAGGCATATTAACTCTTTGCAGAGATTGATCTTGTCAAATCCATTATGAACAAGATACAAATGCCATAGATAAAAAAAATGTGGTAGTGTCTATTGATGACATAGGTTTAGTTACATCAAAGAGTTCTTAGAATACTGCAAGTGGATCCTGGTCACAGAATACCTAACTCATATTCCATACAGTTTTAATCCATTAATAGAAGATGGATATAAACACTTGAGAAAGTGTAACTGTAATGTATTCTGGAATTAGAAATATAAGAAAATTTCTATTTGGAATCTAAAATTAAAGTCAAAGACTTAAATTTATACCAAATATAATGAGTAATTCTATCTTGGACCAGCACTACTAATACAAACTCTAAGTCAGATTTGCCCATACAAGTAGGAGATTTCTAAGATTGAGGATTTATATCAATTGGGAATAGAATTTCGGGGTTATAATCATATGCGTCATTTAATTTCTTAAGAGAAAATATAATGACATGAAATGATTCATAGACCATTCATCCAATGATATATATGAAAGCTAATTCGAAATGAATAAGCTAAGAGGAATTAGGATAATTTCGTTTAAAATAAGAATCCAACGATGCTTCGATTAGCGAAAGTCAAAGTAATCTTATTTATATAATCTTCTTGTTTTATATCGTAAAAATACTAGTCTAAGGTGTCATCAATTGATGAACAGCTAGATGTCGCATATACAATATTTATCTTTCGAGATCTAACACTATTATGTATGTCTAATGGTGAAAATCCACTAGGGATTTATCTCATTAGATAAACAAGCCAAGTTAGACCAACAATGAAGATTCGAAATTAAACTACAACTTAATAACAGAAAATAACATGGTTCAATATAAATTCATACACAATTCAGAAATTATAAACATATAGTAAGTAGGAATGACAAGTGAAAATACTAAAACTTACAATCCTAAATAATTTCCAAGGTTTTCAACAAACTGATATCAGTGTCCCGTTTAGGCGAGAGTCAAAGCTACCATTCATTGAATAGAGTTGTCAGCTCGTCTAAAATGTTAAACATTCTAGCAACCTTTTATTCGATCAAGATTGGAATTCAGCGTTGTCCCGTTTAGGCGAGAGTCAAGGCAATTCTATCTTATGAGCTTCCACCATTGTTTCATAATTTGCAAGTCAAGTATGGTCGCCACCATTAGGGTGATCCATACCATACAAAACACTTACAAACTACTTATCATGCGAGGTTAAACGGTGCGAAATTGCTAATGAACGTTCCTCCATTAGGGAGGATTACTCACTAAAACAAACGCGGTGTAAAACCCACAATGGAGATCGAATGTCTCTTGATAATAAAGCTCATTATTTAAAAAGAGTTGTATTTTCTTTTATTCTCTTTATTTATTCTATTTATTTTAAATATATATTTATTTAATTAAAATTTCCAATTTAGAATGAAAAATTCTAAATATAAATTTTAATTTAATATTTATAAATTTTACTTAGATGGATATGAAAATAATATGAATTATTTCCATCTTAGTAATAATTTCCAATAAATATTTAGAAAAAATATTTAAGTTGTTACAAAATTAATTAATTTACAACTCAAATTTAATTTTCTATAAATATATATTGCATTTCGAAAAATTAAAGTATATAAGAATACAATTTTCGAAAAATGCATATTAAAATAAAAAATAAATCCTGGAAAAATTATTCTAATTTAATGTTGGCCCAAAATTAATTAATAAAATTAATTTACAACAAAAAATATAATTTTCCTATTTAATTAAATATATAAGAAAAATTTCAAATATTTAAGTAGATGATGAAAATCAACTTAAATATTAATTTTCTATTTAATTAAATACACTAGAAAAATACTTCAAGCAAAAATATCATCTATCTAGATTTTCCTTCGACTAATTAATTCAATTTCTAATAATATACTTTAATTCAATTTATTTTAAATTAATCAATAAATGAAAAAATCATTGATTTAAGTTGATCCAAGAATTAATTAAAATAATTAATTTACAACTTAATCTATTTTTCAAGATAAAATTCGAAATTCTAGCATTTAAGAAATGCAATTTCGAAAATTGATTAATAAAATAAAGAAAAAATATATTTTGAAAATTATTTAAATTTAGTTGAAAAATTAAATTTCAACTAAAAATAATTTTCTATTTAATTAAATGTCATGAAAAAGAAATATTTAAGTATGATGATAAAATCAACTTAGATATTTAATTTTCAAATTAATTAAATGTATTAAATTCAAGAAATAAATAATTAAGTGTAGAGAAGACTTAATTATTAATCTCTAGTTTAATACTAGGAAAAATATACTTAAAATAAATTGTACCAAAATTAATTATTTAAATAATTAATTTCACAATTTATAATATTTTCCTATTTAATATTAGAAATAATAAGTAGTCTAGAAATAACTATCTAGAAAATATCTTATTTGACTAAGTATCTTTTCCACAAAATTTGAAAAAATATCTAATTTAAGTTGTACTAGAAAAATCTAGAACTTAAATATTTTCAAATTTAAATTTAATTAAATATCAAAAATTAAGTTGTAACCACTTAATTTGAAAATATTCCATTTTAAGTTAATATTTGAAAAGATATTAACTTAAAAAAAATATCTAAAGAATCTTAATAACCAATGCCTAAAATTCCTCAACTTAATTTTGAAATTTTGAATTCAAAAGATATTCAGATTTAAGTTGGTTAGTTGAAGATAACTAAATATCAACTTAAATAGGAATATTTAATGAAAAATTTAAATTAAGTTCCGTAAAGAATCTAGATGGTTATAATTCTATATTTAATTAAATACAAGAAAATACATATAGTTTAGCTTAGAATATAAAATTCCTTAAACTATATTTTTCTTAAATTAATTTCAAAATAAATGAAATTAATTATGTTGCTAATCAATTTTATTAGGTTAAACTAGTTTAATTAACCTAGTACAGTCATTCAAATCAGGCAAATGGGCCTTCACAATTGGGGTGGTTTGTGTGAGGGGGTGCTGGGTTCAGTATGTCGTACCCACTTCTATGGCTCCCAACTCTCACACAAGGCCCAAAAGAGAGGAATTTAACCTTAATAAGAACAACTGTTATTAATTGAATAAGCCCAAAACTAAATGGGCCTAAATAAAATCTATCAATGACTATGACATTTTATTTAGCAACATTAACCTATATGCATCTATAATAAAATTAAACACATAGGCTCACACAGGCACACTTTGGATGGGTCCTATCATGTTGCTAGGTCATACACAGATGAAAGAAGATTGTAAAATTTACCTGTTACAAATTATTAACTTGACCAAGGGAGCCATCAGATCATTAGATCTGGCAAAAAGTAACCATGGCTATTTGCAATCAAGTAATAATAGGTTTTAAAAACTTACACATAAGCTAAAACACATACTCCTGCAACAAGGTTAGTTGGATAGTTGGATGTAGGATTTATTTAATTTTAAATTAAATATTTAATTTCAAAAATAATTAATTAAATAAAAAAAATAATTTTTCGAAAAATTTAAAAAAAATTTGAAAAATTCGAAATTTTTTTTTTTTTTTTAAAAAATTAAAATTTAAAATTAAACCTACAATTTTTGAAAAATTAGGTTTCAACCAACCTAAATATCATTTCAAAAAAAAATTTGCTAACTACTTTTAAATTTTAAATGTTATTTTATAAATAAAAATTAAATAAAAAATTAGAAAAGATAAATAAATATCTTTTTCAAATTTTAAATTTAATTTAAATAAATAAAATAACAAAATTTAAAAAAATTAGCAAAATATCTTATATCATTTAAAAATTACATAATTATAAATATCTTATTTTTAAATTTAAAATAAGATAAGATATAATCAAATTTTAAAATAAGATAGATTTTTAAGCAAAAAGATAAATACTAATTCTATTCGAATTCAAATTACACTAATATCTTGAATTAATTTAAAAAAAAATTAAATTAATTCAAAATGATAATTAGAATTGAATTAGGAATAGTAATAGTATATATACAAAACCATACAAAAAATTGGAAGTTAATTCCATGAAAAAGTATGAAAAATTGAAGAAAAAGGAAAAAATCCGAAACTGTACGGACAGTTCTGCGATCGCAGGAAACTATCAAGACAAATTTCCGATTTTGTCAAATCTTCAAAAAATCATAACTAATTCAAATAAAATCCAAATTGAGTTCTGTAAAAGGCTAACTTGCTTAATTTTTTCCATACTATCCAATAAAAATAATTCCAGAAACGAAATCACAATTATTTTTCACGAAAATTTCACAAACATCAATCAATCATCAAATAACACTCAATACAACATGATACCATCCAAAGAACATACAAACAATCGTTTTAAAGTCCAAATTTCTTGCAAGTAAATCAATTACCATGGCTCTGATACCAGTTGTTAGAAATTATTTTACCAGGATCTTAGATCTACTCACAAGTATGTTTATTAACATCCTAAATATGAACTTTCTAAAACGATGAAATAAACACATATAAAGTTTAAGAAACCTTACATTGGGTGCAGCGGAATAATATGACTCCTTCCGTTCAGATATCTAGCCCTTGATTCCTTTCTGTAGCAGAGCATTATCAATATCTGAACCTGGATCTCTTTCTCTGAATCTTTGATGCTGAAACTCCTTTGCTGATGATCTTTCTTCACGATCTTCCTCACTATGATTGAGGTATCACTTGATGTGTGTGGGCACTACTCTAATCACTAAGAGAGGTTCGAAATATTGAGGAAGAAAAGAGAGAGAGAGTGGCGGCTAGAGAAGAGAGTGGAGGCTCAGTTTTTTCTGATTCAGAAAGTGTGTTATTTTCCTGAAGCCTTCACTATCTATTTATAGCATTCCTCTAGGGTTTGATTTGAATTATATGGCATTAAAATAATGAAAAAATCATTTAAAAAAGCTACAAAGGTGGCCGACCATACACTTAATGGATTGGGCCTTGGGCTTTGCAATTTTGCAATTTTAACACCTTTTGTATCTGATTTTCTCAAAAATGCCAATTTCCTAATTCAATCATTTAAATGCCAATTCTAACTATTTAATAACTATAAATAATTATTAAATAATATTGTCATTTATCATATTTATTAATTGAACCATACAAAGTATCATAATTAACAAATATGCCCCTATAAACTCTTTCTTTACAATTTCGCCCTTACTTAGTGAAAATTTCACAAATAGACATAGTCTAATTTGTGAATTATAATTGATTAATCAAAACCAATTACATGAGTCTTACAAGCAATATTATCTCAACTAGTGGGGGGACCATGGGTCTATATAACCGAGCTTCCAATAAGTAGATCAAGAATTTAGCACTAAAATTCACTAACTTATTAATTCTTCGTTGAATCCACGCATAGAACTCAGAATTGCACTCTCAGTATATAGAATGCTCTATATGTTCCACCATATAGACACATCATTAGTTATCCATTGTTATAATCCTAATGTGATCAATGATCCTCTATATGAATGATCTACACTGTAAAGGGATTAAATTACCGTTACACCCTACAATGTATTTATTCCTTAAAACACTTGACCCCGTATAAATGATATTTCAGCTAATGTGAAATGAGTACTCCACCATTTATGTTCGTTTGGTCAAGCTCGAAGGAGATCATCCTTTGCTTACTATTCGCCAGATAGAAGCTATAGATTCCATGTTTATGCTAGCGCTCCCACTCAATTGCACTACCGTGTTCCCAAAATGTACGTATCACCCTGACCTAAAAGTAGGCTTAACTAACAAATCAAAGAACACGAATAGCCTTTCAAGATTGAGCCTAATCATATCAGGATTAAGATCATTTGATCTAGGATCAACTAGGCGATATTGACTTGAATAGATATTACGGTAAGTTTAATAAATCTAAGTCAAAGTTCAATATCGGTCCCTTCCGATGCATACTCCATGCATCCAACCTGAGCTTTACTTTAACCAATGCTCTGGAAAGAACATAGTATTTCTCCAAATACAAGTAAACTCTTGTTGTAGATTATCATATCAGTAAAACCCTATGTCTGATAAATCTAGGAAACTTTATTCACATAGTCATGTTTACTTTCCAATGTGTTGACGACACAATAAACAGGATCAAGTATGTGAAAAGGGTTTCAGATGAATTTATACATTATGTACATATAATCATGAAATAAATCATGTGAACCATGCAACATTAAATGTTATTTCTGATCTATATTAATAAACAAATCTGATTATATTGAAATGAGTTTTATTTAGGGCATAAAACCCAACATAGTGTTCATGATAAGCTTTTCAATTAATCTTCCAGGTATCACTTAGGTACACCTTGAACCTGGTCATCTCTGGATCCAGAGAGATAGTAAGCCTTCCATATCCCGGATGGCACAGTAAGATAAAAATCTCCGTGTATCCTTTGGTCTTGATCTATTCTCGGATCTGCAAAGCTTCTCCATGTTTTAGCTTAATGAGGAGGACTTGGCTAGTGACTGTCTAAAGTTGTCCCTCTCTGTTCATACCACATGTCCTACATATGGAGACATAGATAGCAATATCTATAAATTATTACTTATGTAACAAATTTTTCTTAAATCAATTAATACTAAAATAAATTATTTTAATATTTTACATTTTTAATTATATCAAATTTAGCTATTTCTTAAACTAATTTTAATTTATTTTTAATTTTAATTATACATTTTTTATTTAACTTATTATTTTCTATATTATTTCTACCAATAAATATTTGTGAAATTTTACAACTATTGTTAGTGTGATATTCTAACTTTTATTATTTCTTATGAAAACTTAATGAATAATATATATTTTTGAAAAATAATAATCAAATTTAAGATGTTATGCTCCTTAAAATTTGATAGCATAATACCTTAAAATTGATTATTCCTAAATTTTCAATATCTACAAAAAAAAAAATCATAAACACAATATCAAAACAGTATAAGTATTAATATTTGCCACCCTGCAGTAAATTAATTTATAGAACCTACTTCATTACAAATGAATATATAAAATATTCAAACTCTTCTAATATGCATATTCATTTCCTAAAATTAAAGTAACATATTATTAAATCATACTAACCTTCAAATAGAACGAGGAGCGATAATTAATCGGCACAACTGGTAAAACGACATCAAAAACTTATTTACAAAGAAGAAAATTATTAAAATTAAAAATTAGTAACTATAATTTAATACACTAATTTACAAATATATACATACACATACCCAAAAATACATACATAGATATATATATATATATACACTAATATACATATGCAAATACATATGCAAATACATATATAAAATTACTAAAAAATAATTAAATTATTACATATATACACATAACCATGAACATACATATATATATTATATACACGCATATATATATATTGGTACACATAAATATATATACACATATACATACAAACATATACATACACACAAATACACATAAACATACATATACATCAATACACATATAAATAAAAAAAATACTGATATAAATATATATAACATTAAAAGTACCTTAACAAGATGGTGGACATGGTAGTTCCAACAATTGATTCGGCTAATTTTAATATTTTTTTAGAACAAAAATAAGGAAACAGGGAGAGAGAGAGAGAGAGAGAGAGAGAGAGAGAGAGAGAGAGAGAGAGAGAGAGAGAGAGAGAGAGAGAGAGAGAGAGAGAGAGGGGGGGGGATGGTGATGGTGATGGTTATGGTTATGGGAGTGAAGGAAAAGAATGAGAGAGATAGAAATTAAGAAGAGGCGATGGTGGTGACGGGGGGAGAGAGAGAGAGAGAGAGAGAGAGAGAGAGAGAGAGAGAGAGAGAGAGAGAGAGAGAGAGAAGATTGAAATCGGGGAAGAAGAACCTTTTTAATTAGGGTCAAGTTTTACCAGCGAGAAAACTCGCTGGTAAAGGTTTTAAAAAATAAAATAAAATGAAACATATCGTTTCATTTAAAGTGAAAACTTTTGTCGACGAGCTTAATTGCACCGACAAAACTGTTTTTCCACCTACTTTTACGTGCATGTCCTCACCGAGCGAGAATTGACCTGCTAACTTTTTAGGACTTTTGCTGGCGCATAACTCCATCAATAAAAGTTAAATCTATTGTCAAAGATTCGCGACTTTCGGCTCTTGGGTATCCTCTCTTTTGCGGCAAAGTTAGGTAGATTTGCTTGCATAAGTCTCTTTTACCAGCGAGTTAATTTTCTGGTAAAAGTGTGACGTTTTGGGAATAAAAGTAGGAATGGCAAATGGGGCGGGTCTGCCCCGCCCCGCTTCTGACCCGCCCCGCCCCGACAAGCTATTGCCCCGCCCCGATTACCTTGAAAATTTAATTGGGTCTGACCCGACCCGACCCAACTGGGTCGGGTTTGACCCGATTTTTATTTTTTTTATTTTTTTTTTTTTTGCAAATTTACTTCTTCAAATTTTATTTTATAAGTGACTTTATAAGTTAAGAGAAAAATATTTTCCTAAAATTTTATAAGAAGTTTTATTGAATCAATTAAAGTATTTAATTATATTTTATAATTATTTTAAAATTTATCAAATTTAACATTAGGAGTTTTTTTAATAAAAAATTTATATTTTTTTTTTTTATATTCCTTAATAAACATTTTTTACTAACCGAGTAAATCCAAAAATTACTTTTACCATGTAAATCGATGGAAAAAAGAATATGTTGGCTTTATATAGATATTTAGTAATGCATTGCATGCAACAAAATTCTCTATAGGCTATAGCATATATTTTGTGGTAGAAGATATGTCACATATATAATATTATATTTATATACTACTTTTCAAACAAAACAAACAAACAAAAATGTGGTAGAATATTTTAATAAAACGTGTTAGTTTTCTTAAAAATAAATTTCTAAAGATGTTCATATTAAAATTAAACAATACCCAAAAACACCTCAATCTCAACTCACGAAACACCTCTAATTTATCACATAATTGTTGAGCATTTTGCCAATCAATTTCCGAAGGGGCACACCTCAATCTCAACTCACGTAACCTTGCACGTTCAAATACTGCCTTGTACGATAAAGCTGTGTTAAGCATTAGAAAAGTGGAATTCCACCTTGTTACACAATCAAGTGATATTTTTTTGGTGTATGGTATTCCAAGTTGACGAGCAGTGTCCTCAAATTTTTCATGTCTTTTTGGTGTGCCCGACCAATAAGCAACACTGTCTCGAATTTTGTCAACACTATCACCAATGACAGATAAGCCATCCTTGACAATTAGATTTAAAATATGTGCACAACAACGCACATGCAGCAAGTTTCCCTTCAAAATAAAACTGTCAGGCTCAAATTGTCCTTTCAAAAGATCTATCATGGAATCATTTGCACTACAATTATCGAGAGTCACTGTAGAGGATTCTAGAAGCAACAAAACAATGTGTCTTTGTTTGGAATTGGAGCCATTCATCGCCAAAATTGTAAGGACCAGATACTGCCAACTCAGCATGCACCCCAATATCTTCAACATTTTCTTTTATATGTCTATTTTGAAAGAAAATGTATTTTAGAAGCACATTGTTATTAACGAAGATAACCAGAGTATAAAAGTTGGAGTTTAACGGTGGGCATTCATATTTGGCATCTATAATAAAAATTATTTTCATAAATGACATGATTTTAATAATTAAGCAAGGCCATAGCTGTTCTCAAAGTTTGACATTGGAACAGCTTAATGCTTGCTTATAGACGAAAGAATAAAAACTGCAAGCAAAAGGATTACACTTAAGTTTTGGGTCCAGTAAGTTCTCTTTCTCATGTTTCAGCTCTTTTAACATGAGCTTAGGTAACTTATCAATCTGTGACCAATAATTATATGCATTTTTACTAGTGAGTAGTAGATTGTAGCATAAAAAAGAACTACATACATATATATATAAATACATATAATGTTATATAGTTTATACAAAAAGAAGATGAAAAATAACTAATGAACCAAAGATTCACATATTACCATACTTATTACTTCTGCTATATCATAATTTCACATAAGGCAGCGGTAAAGAAAAAAAATGAAAGGAAGGAAGGAAGACCCTCCCAGCAATTGGTGAACTACATAAGGCCATTCACATATGTATATCAACCAAAAATCCAAATTGAAAAATCAATGAAACGTAGAATCCTCTACATTGTTTTGAATTATCGAGACAGTGAAGAAATAACGTTTAAGGATTTAGGGTTTTAGTAAAATTTGGTTTTTTTTTTTTTTTTTTTTAAATTATCGAATCGGGTCGGCCCGGCACCCGAAAAATTTAACCGGGGCGGGGCGGGGCGGGGCAAAGACCCGATTAGAGACCCGATTGTGTCGGGGCAGGACTGCCCCGTCGGGTCGGGGCCCCGACCCGATCCGCGAAAAAGATTCAATTTGCGATGCCTAAATAAAAGGGTCACCATTAGCAGCAAAACAACCTAGCTTAGCCGATAAACGTCAATTTTTGCCAACGAAGTTCATGAACTTCGCCGATATAAGTTGACATTCTTGTAGGGGCTATACCCAAACTCCTTCACAAACCATAAACCCATAATTTTGTTTACAATTTTTTTTAAAAAAAATGCAATGTATATTAGTCAAATTTTAGTAGAACAGATTTTTACCGCAATTAACGTTGTGATTCAACTTGGATCTATGAAACTCCCAAAACTGCAACCTCAAATGCTCGTTTTATACTAAAATGCTAAAAAAAGGGTCCAATGCTGACAATATATTTTTGGATATTAGAATGAGATATTTTTTTAACAAAAAAAATGAGCCAAAATGGCCCTAAAATAGCAAATATAGGGCTATTAGATGAGGGTTTGCTTTGTTTTTTCTGTCCAGGGCTGTTAGACGAAATGAGGAAGATGAAGAGGGCGCCTGAAATGACGAAGAGGGTTATAAAACCCCATGCCCTAGGTTATTTTATGATAACCCACGCCATAGGTTCCACGCGTTAATTATCGCATGCACCTATGGGGTCGGTTAAATAACCGACAACATAAGGTTAGCTAATTGCTTCCTTTTCCTCAAATAAAAAAGTGTAGCTATAACTATTAGGTACACTCTATAGCTATGGTTTTTATAACGTAACCGCAATTAAGTGTCAATTTTCAATGGGCGAGAACCCAAAAACACTCTTTAAATGCTTTAATTTTCCTTTTTTATTAATCAGCTACAATAATTGTCTCTAAAGATCCTTTTTGTAGTAATGTCTCTTTCTTTAGGCACTTTAAAGTTAAATATTGATGCAGTTATGAAAAGGAAAAGAATGATATTTAGTGTTAGAGTTTTGGTTAAAGATAATAGTGGAGCAGTCATTGCAGGGCTTGCATCAAGGTTTACAGGCTTATATATATAATTCAACTATGGCTTGTAAAGTTCTTTTTAGCAATTTAGATGCTAAAATATTTTTTATTTATGGTGAGATTTATTTGTGCTTTCAATCCGATTTTATCAACTTTAATATTCGATTTTATTGCTCTTTTCTATTTTAGGAAAGACTGATTTTTTAGCTAGCTTTTTCTTGTATTGAAACTTCTTGTAAGAAAAGAAATTCTCTTATAGAAAGTTTGTTTTTAAAGGAAACTTTGACTATTATTATTTTCCTTAATAAGTTCGATTCTGTCTTGATAAGATCAGATCATACACACTGTTTATGGCAGGTATCAAGACCCAATTCAAGATCGGACTCATTTTTGGCAAGTTTCCTTTTCTAGTCTGATTTGTTGCGACAGAATCTATTTTTGATGCTGCAAATCAAGTTTTTTCTTAGAAAAATTTTGTACAGCTGTATATTCGACTTTGTGGTTGTCTCTAGGGTTTCTATGTTCTATAAATACAACCTAGAGAGCAGCTATTCGAATCAACTCTTCAAGATTTCATTTTTTTGCATTTTTCTCATTTGTGAAGACAGAGTTATTTTTGTGAGAACCTAGTTGTTCATTTAGGTTCTAGTATTTTTCATATCTGTTCTTACTCTGTATTAGGGTTTGTTAGAACAACTTGATTGAACAAGAGAGAGGTCTTTGGGAGAAGACTTGTTCGAGCCTTACTTTGGGAGGAAGTAAGCACGCACACTTCAAAGACGAAGGGAGTTCGCTGTTTGGAGGTGTTTCAGAAGTCAGATTCATAAAGTGCGTTACAAAGAATTGCGACAATAATTTAGAGGGAGTCTAAACTTGTTTAAGTCAATTGTCTTTGTAATCGTTGATACTTTATTAATTGATTTCATTCTCTGGGCGTGGATCCGTGGACTAGGAGTGTTCGAAAGAATACTGATACCACGTACAAATTTCTTGTGTCAAGTGATTTAATTTTCTGTGATTATTTTTATATTCTGTCTGTTCTGTTTTGTCGCTGCAAAACTGGTTTCTGCAGTAACAGAATTACATTCTCCTTCTGCAAACGTATACAAAATTTATATTTTCGTATTTATTATTGGCATTTACAAAAATTCATGGCTGAACCTATAGCTTTATTGAAAGCTCTACAATGGTGTGAGACAGTAAACTTCCAATTTTTGAAATGGAAATAGATTCACAAGAGGTTCAAAGGAAAGTTAATTCCTCTTTCTCTAATGTATCAGTAGTGTCGTCTGATGTTATTAGCAGTATTAGATGCTCTTTAACCTCATTCCCGAACGTTTCTCTCGTATATATAAAAAGGACTAATAAAATGACACATGTCATTACTAGGGGAGCAGAGCTTGGCTTGGTAATGAGTTGGTATGGAACCGTTATGTTCCTAGCTTTTAATTCTAAAAAAAAACATGATTACAGTACTTTATCTTTCCAGCAAATCCTCAAAATGGGAAAAAGTGGTACTTTCTTAATAAGAATATATGGTTACTGAGAGAACGTTTTTAAAAGAAGGCAATCAACAAATCTAGCAAAAAATTATTTTCTATATCAAAGCTTGACAAGTGTAAAGTGATATCCTTTCTGTTCTCACATGCTCTCATGTGAATCCACATATTTTACCTTTAATGTATTCTTTTGTCAATACAAATATGATACAGAACAACCCATTTTCAACTCTTACATACTTAAGCATACATGAATGATTCACTCACTTTATATATAATATTGAACTTATTTAATATTGCTCAACTTCGAATATTGTGATTCTAAAAGACTATCATGTAGAGTACTTTTGGTTAATTAGTTCATCTTCACCAAATGTTTTGGTTTGTTAATCTAGATATATAGGTGCACTCTTAAAAGGTATTATCCATGAATGAGTAATATTAAAAAAAAAAAATGAGTTTTTATGCTTACTTTTTCTATTTTATTACAAAAATTTCTCACTTTTTCATTATATGAGCTGACATTGTTCCATGAAAGAAAATAATAATAATAAAAAATCAGCAAAAAAATGATAAAAAATTATTGAGTTTTATTTTAATATTTTTCATATAAACTTATTTTTAATAAAGTATAAAAATATGTATTTTTTGATATTCTCTTTAATTAAGTAGCTAATTTAAGCGTAGATTTTCAAATTTTTCTTTTATTATTCGCCATCAGATCAAACTCTAATGACTTAATATTTTAAAAATTAATATTTATAGTTAAATTTATTTATTACCCACCAATAGGTAATACCTATTAAGAAGTGTTCCATATATATATATATATATATATATATATATATAAAAGAAAAGTATGAGGCAGTGACGTGCCGGTCTAAAATTATTTTATTAAAGCATAAATCTACAAATTGATATTTTACTATTATTTTAATAATTTTTTATAAAAGAAAGTATAAATATACAAATTGATATTTTACTATTATTTTAATTTTTTTCAATAAAAATACAAAATATTTTTAAAAAGTTAAAAAAATAAAAAATAAATTCCAAATAAAATATTGAAACTTAAATCAAATATAATTAATTGTAAATTTCATTTATATACATACATAAAATATCAATCAATATGCATATATATATATAAATATATATACGGGTGCACTTTTAATGGGTATTACCCATGAATGGGTAAAATTAGAAAATTTTGTGTTTTTATGCTTAATTTTTCTACATAATTAAAAAATTTTCTCATTTTTATATCATATGGGCTAAGATTGTTCCATCGGTAAAAAAAAAATTATAAAAAAAAAGTTTTTTAGCAAGAAAAATAAGAAAAGAAAAAGTTGAGTTTGAGTTAAATATTTTTATATGAACATATTTTTGATATAGTGTGAAAAGAAATATTTTTTGATTTTTTTTTAATTAAGTAGTTAAATTAAGCATAGAAATTCAAATTTGTGATTTCATTATTCGTTATTAGATCAAAATTCGATGGTTTGATATTTTTAAAATTAATATTTATAGTTAAATTTGTTTAGTAACCATTCATGGGTAATACCCATTAAGAAGTGTTCCATATATATATAGTTAATGTTTTTGTCTTTTTTTTAAAAAAAATAAAAATAAATAATAATAATAATAATAATAATAATAATAATAATAATAATATAACTCTAATATATACGTTTTTAGCCTTTTTTTAAAAAAAATTATGTTATAATAATAATAATAAAAGAATCAGTTGTACGTAATACTAAATAATTTTTCAATTGCTTTTTACCACACGTTTAAAGTTTAATTAATTTTTAACAATACTTTGCGTCTTTTTTTTTAAAATTTGATAACTTTAATGTTAAATATCACATAATTATAACTAAAGAGCATTGTTATTGGGCACCTGTGGTGCCCAACACCTTTCATAGATGGCACCTTACAATTAGTTAGCGATATTTCCTCGACTTCCTTTATCGAGCTGTTGACGATAAAAGTGATGGTCCGGGCTGGGCTGTCTGAAATAAGCGGTAATTTTTGTCAGTCCTAATACCACGCGAAGCGCGTGATCACCCAGATTCCTAATGCTCGGAGGAGTCTTTTCCTATTCCTGCTAACTGACCGGCTTACTTGCTGGCGTCTTTCCTATTACCAGGCTTGCTTACTTGGTGTCTTATTTTTTTTAAGTTATATGAGACCCGCTACTTAATTACACCAATAGTGGTATGATATCAAGGGGAGTTACCTTTTAGCATTTCTCATAACTAAAGTATCTCATTTTTTATATATTTTTTTCTTTTTCTTTTTAATTAAAATATTAAAAAAAAATAATCACTTTTTTAAAACATATTAATTAATAATAACATAACAAATTAATAAATTTTCTCCAATGTCTTAAAAATATTTAAAATTCGAGATAAAATCTAAAATTAAGATATAGATTTGAGACATATAATACTGACGACTACAAGTGAACTACGGTAATGAGAAGGGATAAGATACAGTGATGACAATGGGTGAGATACGGTGATGAAAATAAGTGAGATACAATGAGACAACAAGTGAGATAGAATAATAACAATAGTTTTAAATGATCGAGATATGAAAATAATGTTGGTAATATTTATTGACTATTTCTATTTGGCCCCTCAGCAAAATAGAAATTGTCCTTTTGGTATCCACATATTAAAATCATGACAATCATGCCCTTAAGTCACAAACTTTATTCCAAAATACA
This sequence comes from Cannabis sativa, assembly GCF_029168945.1. Taxonomy (NCBI): domain Eukaryota; kingdom Viridiplantae; phylum Streptophyta; class Magnoliopsida; order Rosales; family Cannabaceae; genus Cannabis; species Cannabis sativa. Next base: position 48,613,031 of record NC_083607.1, on the reverse strand, counting down.
CCACATAAATTTGACTTATTTATTTGATGACCCAACACACATTTTATGTATATAATTGTGACCCCAATGAATTTCTAACAATCTCCTACTGGGTCACATATGTATACATATAAATGTGTTAACCTTATTGAGCTCATAACTTTGTCATCATAACCATAGACATGTGCAATCTTGTCCATTAACTATATCAACATAGGATCAAAGCGATTTTTGTTGTACCAATCACAACTAAACCCATCCATGGTCATGTTGGATTTTGTGCCCTAAATAAACTCATTTCAATATAATCAAATTTACTAATTAATAAAGATCAGAAATAACATTTTATGTTGCATGGTTCACATAATTTATTTCATGATTATATTTAATGTATAAATTCTATTAAGTCCAGAACATATATTTTTGTACATGATTATAGTGTTGTCACCACAGTGGAATATAATCATGTTTATATGTTCGAAAGTATAATTCCCTGATTTGTCAGTTCACTGGATTTAGACTGGCATGATAATCAACGATAGGTATGCTTACACCTTGGATAAGTGTTATGTCCTTTCCAGGGCATTGGCAAAGTTTACCAGTATCGGATGTATGGAATATACATTGGAAGGGACCAATATTGAACTTTGATTAGATATGATAAACTTACCGTAATATCTATTCAATTCAATATCACTTAGTTGATCCTAGATCAAATGATCTTAATCCTGATATGGTTAGGTTCGATCTCAAGAGTATTATACATGTTCTTTGATTTGTTAGTTAAGCCTACTTTTTGGTCAGGGTGATACGTATATTTTGGGAACATGGTAGTGCAATTGAGTGGGAGCGCTAATCATAAATATGGAATCTATAGCTTCAATAGGTATTTAGAAGTGAAACAATGATTTCCTTTGAGCATGCTAAATAGAGAGAAATGATAGAGCACTCATTTTAGTGACTATATTAGTTCACTATAATGTCATTTATAGGTGGCCAAGTGTTTTAAGGATAAAATACATTGAAAGGGTGTAACAGTAATTTTATCCTTATGCAATGTAGATCATCTATAGAGGATCATTGATTATTGGGATTATAACAATGGATAATTAATAGCCTATCTATATCGTGGAACATATAGAGCGTTCTATATGACTGAGAGTGCAATTCCAAGTTCTATGCGTGGATGCAACAAGGAATTAATAAGACAGTGAATTTACCTGGTAAATTCTAGATCATCTTATTGGATGCTCGGTTATATAGGCCCATGGTCCCCATACTAGTTGAGACCATACTGCTTGTAAGACTCAGTTAATTGATTTTAGTTAATCAATTATAATTCTAAAATTAGACTATGTCTAGTTTATGAATTTTCACTAAGCAAGGGCAAAATTGTGAAGAAAAGAGATTCTAGGTTTTATTTATTAATTAAGAGACTTTATTAGTCTAATTAATAAATATATTAAATGAAAATATTATTTAATAATTAATTTTTAGTTATTAAATAATTGGAATTGGTATTTAAGTGGTTAAATTAAAAAATTGGCGTTTTTGAGAAAATAAGATGGGAAAATGACAAAATGGCAAAATTGCAAAGTGGACCCATTATCCAACCCATGACCGGCCACTATGCGTGGATTTTACCATTTATTTTTATATTATTTTAATGCTAATTAAATCTAACATTAACCTAGGTGGTTACCTATAAATAGATAGTGATGGCTCACACTTAACAGATGGATGAAATTTCACTTTCAGAAAATTTTTCCTGAGCCTTCTCTCTATTAGGTCGAACCACCTTCTCTTCCTATTCTCTTCATAATTTCATAACCTTGAGTGATAGAGTGAGTGCCCGCACACATCAAGTGGTATCTCAATCATAGTGTGTAAGACTGTGAAGAATCCAATCAACAAGAAGGAGAATCGGGCCCAAGAAGGAGAGAAAGAGATTCAGGTTCAGATCTTTATAATGCTCTGCTACAGAAAGGAATCAAGGGCTAGAGATCTGAATGGAAGGAGTCATTATATTCCGCTGCACCCAATGTAAGGTTTCTTAAACTTTATATGTGTTTATTTTATTGTTTTAGAAATTCATATTAGGATGTTAATGAAACATACTTGTTAGTAAATCTAGATCCTGGTAAAATATTTCCAACAACTGGCCTCAGAGCCATGGTAATGATTTACTTTCATGAAATATGAATTAAAACGATGATTTGTGTTGATTTGGATGGCTTCATGTGGTTTATGTGATGTTAGTTTAGAAATCGCAATGTATGTTACTGAAATATTTTTTATTTTAATCAGGAATTATTTTTACTGGAATGTAGACAAAAACTTAATAAATTTTGGCTTTTACAAAACCTAATTTGGATTTTTTATGAATTAGATATGATTTTTTGAATTTGAATGAAAATATCTTATTTGGGGATGCTCGTGTGTGCGCGCGCATGGTGAGTAATGCTCGGACAGTACGCGCCTTCAAACACGGGCTGACCGAGGATTCATGCCGAGCTACCTCGGCCAAGACAGGCTGCACGCAGCCCCTTCACTCGGCCAATTTCTTGCTTCCGCGCGCGGAGGGGTATGCATTGCATACCCCTGTGCACCAATTTTATTTTCTTCATATCTTTTGATTCAAAAATCGTTTTTCATTGAAACAAAAGCCAAATTTTGGTAGAATTTTGTGTAGAATCTGAATTTTCAATTAAAAATCTAATTGTCAGAATAAAATTAATTTTTATTAATTTTTTTTATTAATTAAAATTAGTTTTAGATATTAGTAGGCTTTGAATTTTGAAAATTTGATTTCTCACAAAAAATAGTCTTTTGGTTAATTTTAGAAATTTTAAATTATTTTATTTATTTTAATTATAAGATCAGATATTACATTTTTTTATTAAATTTGAATGATCTTACTTTGATATTAAAATATTATCTTTCAAAATAATCTTGTTCAAATTTCAAAGTTTGCTAACCATATTATTTTTTTATTCAAATTTGTTATTTTTTTTAAATATATTTTATTAATTAAAATTATAAGATTAGGAATATGTTATTTTCAACATTTTATCTGATTAGATATTTTTCTTATTAAAATTATATTTTGGCAAAAATAACATGAAGATTTGAAAAGTTTGTTAGTTTAGTTTGAATAGATATTTTAGGGTTTCAAACCATAAATTTTTCAAACTTATTATTTTATTTTATTTTTTAAAATATTCTAACCATATAAAATATCTTATTTTTCAAATAGTTTATTTTGTAATATTTAAATTTATTAAATTATAAGACTTAGAATATAATATTGAAATATCTAAATTTAAAAATTCAAGATATTTTATTATATTATCTTATTAGAAATTTTAAATAAACTTAAAATTTGAAAATTTGTTAGATATTTTTTGGTTTTTGTTAGAATTTAGGATATTTAGGAGATTTGTTAGGTTTTTGAATTTTTCAAATATTCTCTAACAACCTAAATTTAAATTCTAGTTAAGATATTTATTTTAAAATTTAATTTTTTTTTTAAATTTTAAAATTGAGATATTTTAGCTTACTTTCCAGATATTCCAGATTGATTACTTGTTTTGGTTTGTATTGTTTGATTATTATATTGTGTATATTCAAATTTTTTTTACAAACCTATTATTTATTTGATCTAAATTGCTATGATTAACTTGTTGACATATCTAATGATCTAATTTTAATCATAGTCCAATTGTCAATAGATCTTATAAATAATTTCTAACAGGTAAATTTTGCAATTTCTTTCATCTGTGTAAACCTAGTAACATGATAGGGCCCATCCAAATGATTTGACCTGTGTGAGCCTATATGTTTGCTATTGGGCTTAGATGCATATAGGAAGTCCATTTAAGTTTTATAAGTAAATGGACTAGGTTGCTAAAATAAAATTTCACTTAAGTAATTTTATTTAGGCCCAATTAGAATTGGGCTTATTCAATTCATAACAATTATTTATTTAATGGTTAAATTCCTCTCCTTTGGGCCTTGTGTGAGAGTTAAGGGGCCAATAGCAGTGGGTACGACATACTAAACCTAGTCCTCCCTCACGTGAACCACCCCAATTGTGAAGGTCCATTTGCCTTATTTAAATAATTGTATTAAGTTAATTATATTAGTCTATCCTAATTAAAATTGAATTAGCAACATAATTAACTTTTAAAATATATGAAATCTTTTTCATTTTATATTTTAAAGTTAATTTTAGAAAAACACTTAGTTAATTGAAATATATTCTAGATAGTTATTTCTAGTACTAGTTATAATTTCTAATATTTAATTAGGGAAATATTTTAAGTTGAAAATTAATTATTTATTTTAATTAATTTTGGATCAACTTAAATAAAGAATATTTTCCCAGTATTAAATTAGAATTAATAATTAAGTTTATTTTATACTTGATTATTTAATTCTTGTATTTAATACATTTAATTAAATTAAAAATTAAATATTTAAGTTGATTTCATTATTGATACTTAAATATTATTATTTTCAGGACATTTAATTAAATAGAAAATTATTTTAAGTTGGAAATTTTAATTTCAGAACAACTTAAATTTGAATAATTTTCAAAATATATTTTATTTTATTTTATTAATGATTTTTTTATACAATTTGAAATTGTATTTCTTTTAAATGTAGAAATTTTTTGAATTTTTCTTGAAAAATAGATTAAAGTTGAAAATTATTTATTTTAATTTTGGACCAACTTAAATCATTATATTTTTCATATAAATGATTAATTAAAATAAATGAACTAAAATATATTATAATTAAAAAATAAATTAATTAGTCCATGAAAGTCTAGATAGATATTATCTCTTTTGCTTGAAGTATTTTTCTAGTAATATTTAATTAAATAGAAAATTAATATTTAAGTTAATTTTCATCATGATACTTAAATATTTTAAATTTTCTTAAATATTTAATTAAATAGGAAAATTATATTTATGTTGAAAATTATTTTAATAATTTTGGACCAACGTAAATTAGAATAATTTTTCAAGATTTATTTTATTTTATTTAAAGCATTTTTCGAAAATTGTTTTTTTTTTTTTAAATACAATAATTTTCGAAGTGCGATATATATTTATAGACAATTAAATTTGAGTTGTAAATTAATTTGGATATAACTTAAATTGAATAATTTTCTAAATATTTATTGGAAAAATTATTACTAAGATGGAAATAATTCATTTTATTTTCATATCCATCTAAGTATAATTTTATAAATATTAAGTTAATATTATATTTAGAATTTTCTTCAAAATTGGAAATTTTAATTAAATAAATATATATTTAAAGTAAATTGATTGAAATAAATATTAAAAGAAAATACATTTTAAATAATGAACTTTATTATTATTAGGATATTCGATCTCCATTGTTGGTTCTACATACTTTATTATGAACTTTCTAAAACGATGAAATAAACACATATAAAGTTAAGGAACCTTACATTGGTTGCAGCGGAATATAATGACTCCTTCCGTTCAGATATCTAGCCCTTGATTCCTTTCTGTAGCAGAGCATTATCAATATCTGAACCTGGATCTCTTTCTCTGATTCTTTGATGCTGAAACTCCTTCTTGTTGAAAGTCTTTCTTCACGATCTTCCTCACTATGATTGAGGTATCACTTGCTGTGTGTGGGCACTACTCATACACTAAGGATTTCGAAATCTCAAGAGGAAGAGAGAGAGAGAATGGGTTCGGCCAAAGATAGGGAGAGAGAAGGCTCAGTTTTTTCTGAATCAGAAGTGTCAGAAAAAGTGTAGAAATTTTAGTGTAAATTTCCTGAAGCCTTCACTATCTATTTATAGCATTCCACTAGGGTTAGGTTTGAATTATTTGGCATTAAAATAATGAAAATATCAGAGGGAAAATCCTACAAAAGTGGCCGGCCATGCAAGGTGGATTTGGGCCTCACTTTTTGCAATTTTGCAGTTTTATCTTTTCTGCATCTGATTTTCTCAAAAACGCCAATTTTCAAATTCAACCATTTAAATGCCAATTCTAACTATTTAATAACTATAAATAATTATTAAATAATATTGTCATTTATCATATTTATTAATTGAACCATACAAAGTATCATAATTAACAAATATGCCCCTAAAACTCTTTCTTTACAATTTTGCCCTTACTTAGTGAAAATTTCACAAATAGACATAGTCTAATTTGAGAATTATAATTGATTAATCAAAACCAATTATATGAGTCTTACAAGCAATATTATCTCAACTAGTGGGGGGACCATGGGTCTATATAACCGAGCTTCCAATAAGTAGATCAAGAATTTAGCACTAAAATTCACTAACTTATTAATTCTTCGTTGAATCCACGCATAGAACTTAGAATTGCACTCTCAGTATATAGAATGCTCTATATGTTCCACCATATAGACACATCATTAGTTATCCATTGTTATAATCCTAATGTGATCAATGATCCTCTATATGAATGATCTACACTGTAAAGGGATTAAATTACCGTTACACCCTACAATGTATTTATTCCTTAAAACACTTGACCCCGTATAAATGATATTTCAGCTTATGTGAAATGAGTACTCCACCATTTATGTTCGTTTGGTCAAGCTCGAAGGAGATCATCCTTTGCTTACTATTCGCCAGATAGAAGCTATAGATTCCATGTTTATGATAGCGCTCCCACTCAATTGCACTACCGTGTTCCAAAAATGTACGTATCACCCTGAGCTAAAAGTAGGCTTAACTAACAAATCAAAGAACACGAATAGCCTTTCAAGATTGAGCTTAATGATAACAGGATTAAGAACATTTGATCTAGGATCAACTTGGCGATATTGACTTGAATAGATTTTACGGTAAGTTTAATTAAATCTAAGTCAAAGTTCAATATCGGTCCCTTCCGATGCATACTCCATGCATCCAACTTGAGCTTTACTTTAACCAATGCTCTGGAAAGAACATAGCATTTCTCCAAATGCAAGTAAACTCTGTTGTAGATTATCATATCAGTAAAACCCTATGTCTGATAAATCTAGGAAACTTTATTCACATAGTCATGTTTACTTTCCAATGTGTTGACAGCACAATAAACAGGATCAAGTATGTGAAAAGGGTTTCAGATGAATTTATACATTATGTACATATAATCATGAAATAAATCATGTGAACCATGCAACATTAAATGTTATTTCTGATCTATATTAATAAGTAAATCTGATTATATTGAAATGAGTTTTATTTAGGGCATAAAACCCAACAAACTCCCACTTGCACTAATATAAAACAAAAAGTGCGTTTCAAATAATCTCAACACCTTGATATACAAATCAAGTGTAGTAGTAGTAAACTCCTTGTAATAGGATCTGAAAGGTTGAATTAAACACAACCTTTTCTCCACCATTACTCTTCCTTTAATCACAAAATCATTGATAATGTGAAATTCCTCTCTATATGTCTACTCTCTTGGGATACTGGATTCTATATCTTTGGCAACTACTTTTGGTTAATCATCAAATTAACACTAGTAGTTTAAGGCAATTTGGAATGGTGCCAAAGATGTATAGAACTTTCCTTAGACTGAATAAGTACCTTTCTAGCAGCTTTAACATTCAGTCTCTCTCTGGAAGACCTAGAAACTTCAGATAGGTTTTTACACTTCTCCAAAATCACTATTGTACCCCCAGAGTAACCACCATCTTATCAGAAAGATTTACTAGCACAAAGGCAAATTTTGAAATCTGATATGGTGTAGTCTAAGAGTTTTAAACACACCCTTATAGACTAACATATAGTTCCTCTTCTTTATCTTAAGATTTACTTGATTTTCTTCTTATGTTCTTCTCCTGGATTAATCTGATATCTACTCATTACTCCCACTCAACAGCAGGTGTCTGGTCTAAGGCATACAAAAGCATATCTAAGACCTCTCACTGTTGATATAAGAATTTCTTTCATGGCTTTATCTTTTCTGGAATAGTTAAGACTTTTCCTTAGATAAATAAAATCTATGCCTAAGAAGTTGTGAAGCTTCTATAGATTGCCATTAGAAAGAAAATGCTTCAGCATCTTACTAAAGTTAGTTGCTTGCATTGGAGTAAGTAATTACCAGGTATACCACAAGCCATAGGTTTAGATAAACTCAAACCTATAATACTAGGAAAAGGAAGTTTGTTAAGTCCATAGAATAGACTTATTAACGAAAATTTCCTTTTATGTCCTTGTAATAAAAACCTTTAGGTTACTCCATGTGAATGGATTAAACCATAGTTCTATTGGCTTTCTTCTTAGTTTCTTATCTTGACAATCCATTACTTGTTTAAACTCACAATGGATTTTAATCACTAGTGTCTCCCAAGTCATAAGAAGGTGAGTTCCTAGAAACTCTCCCACTACGACAAGGTACCGTGAATTATGTCTAAGAAAAACTAAATGGTATTTATCTCTTCGGTTGTGACAAGACAACAGAGGCAGTGGGATCATCATATGTCAAATAAGATGATAGAACACTTTTGGAATCAAGAAATAAATATCTCCTTTATTTGCTACTTGTTTTCAGACTTAGTCATTATCTTAGAAAAGTAGTATTTGTTTGAACCAACACTTTCTTATCTATTGACAATGGGATGGTCCACCCCTAATCACTTAGAATAGCTAAGAAACCATGGTTAACAGTTCTAGCTTTTCTTAAGATTTTGATTAGGTCATCCATGAATCTAGTAATGATTTACATTAAGTATACAACCATTACATCATTCTGAAATTGTATTACCATAGAAGGAATTAGGCAACGACTAGTAACTAATCATCAACATGCAACTCAAAATTTCTGGGGAGGTAAGTTTGGATATAATTCAAAAATCAATTTAATGATCTTTGAACTGCATATCTACTAACTATTTCTCCACCCCTATCAGTTCGCAAGATCTTTAACCACTTACCTTAATGGTTTTAACCATTGCTAGAAATTAATGAAATATTTAAACATTTCAAATTTCTTGCTAAAAGGTATAATCTAGAGTTATCGTTTTAAGAATACAACGAAAAACTCATATCCACCCCTGAATGTACATCCATCTGCGAATGAGATGAACTACTTTCAGTGGATATAGGCATATTAACTCTTTGCAGAGATCGATCTTGTCAAATCCACTATGAACAAGATACAAATGCCATAGATTAAAAAAAATGTGGCAGTGTCTTTTGATGACTTAGGTTTATAAAAGAATTCTTAGAATAGTGCAAGTGGATTTTGGTCACAGAATACCTAACTCATATTCCATATAGTTTGAATCCATTAATAAAAGATGGATATTAAACACTTGAGAAAGTGTAACTGTATTGTATCTAGAATTAGAAATATAAGAAAATTTCTGTTTGGATTCTAAAATTAAAGTCAAAGACTTAAACTCAACCAAATATAATGAGTAATTCTTTCTTGGACCACCACTACTATTTAAACTCTAAGTCAGATTTGCCCATACAAGTAGGAGATTTCTAAGATTGAGGATTTATATCAATTGGGAATAGAATTTCGGGATTATAATCATATGCGTCATATAAAATGACATGAAATGATTTATAGACCATTCATCCAATGATATGTTTTTAAAGCTAATTCGAAATGAATAAGCTAAGAGGAATTAGGATAATTTCGTTTAAAATAAGAATCCAACGATGCTTCGATTAGCGAAAGTTAAAGTGATCTTATTTATACAATCTTCTTGTTTCATATCGTAAAAATACTAGTCTAAGGTGTCATCAATTGATGAACAGCTAGATGTCGCATATACAATATTTATCTTTCGAGATCTAACACTATTATGTATGTCTAATGGTGAAAATCCACTAGGGATTTATCTCATTAGATAAACAAGCCAAGTTAGACCAACAATGAAGATTCGAAATTAAACTACAACTTAATAACAGAAAATAACATGGTTCAATATAAATTCATACACAATTCAGAAAATTATAAACATATAGCAAGCAGGAATGAAAAGTGAAAATACTAAAACTTACAATCCTAAATAATTTCCAAGGTTTTCAACAAACTGATATCAGTGTCCCGTTTAGGCGAGAGTCAAAGCTACCATTCATTGAATAGAGTTGTCAGCTCGTCTAAAATGTTAAACATTCTAGCAACCTTTTATTCGATCAAGATTGGAATTCAGCGTTGTCCCGTTTAGGTGAGAGTCAAGGCAATTCTATCTTGTGAGCTTCCACCATTGTTTCATAATTTGCAAGTCACGTATGGTCGCCACCATTAGGGTGATCCATACCATACAAAACACTTACAAACTACTTATCATGCGAGGTTAAACGGTGCGAAATTGCTAATGAACGTTCCTCCATTAGGGAGGATTACTAACTAAAACAAACGCGGTGTAAAACCCACAATGGAGATCGAATGTCTTAATAATAAAGCTCATTATTTAAAGAGAGTTGTATTTTCTTTGATTCTCTTTATTTAATCTACTTATTTTAAATATATATTTATTTAAAATTTCCAATTTAGAATGAAAAATTCAAAATATAAATTTTAATTTAATATTTATAAATTTTACTTAGATGGATATGAAAATAACATGAATTATTTCCATCTTAGTAATAATTTCCAATAAATATTTAGAAAAATATTCAATTTAAGTTGTTACAAAATTAATTTAAATTAATTTACAACTCAAATTTAATTTTCTATAAATATATATTGCATTTCGAAAAATTAAAGTATTCAAGAATACAATTTTCGAACATGTTAAAATAAAAAATAAATCCTAGAAAAATTATTCTAATTTAATGTTGGCCCAAAATTAATTAATAAAATTAATTTACAACAAAAAAATATAGTTTTCCTATTTAATTAAATATATATAAGAAAAATTTCAAATATTTAAGTATGATGATGAAAATCAACTTCAATATTAATTTTCTATTTAATTAAATAAACTAGAAAAATACTTCAAGCAAAAATATCACCTATCTAGATTTTCCTTTGACTAATTAATTCAATTTCTAACAATATACTTTAATTCAATTTATTTTAAATTAATCAATAAATGAAAAAAAAAAACATTGATTTAAGTTGATCTAAGAATTAATTAAAATAAATAATTAATTTACAACTTAATCTATTTTTCAAATAAAATTTGAAATTCCAGCATTTAAGAAATGCAATTTCGAAATTTGATTAATAAAATAAAGAAAAAATATATTTTGAAAATTATTTAAATTTAGTTGAAAAAATAAATTTCAACTAAAAATAATTTTCTATTTAATTAAATGTCATGAAAAAGAAATATTTAAGTATGATGATAAAAATCAACTTAGATATTTAATTTTCAAATTAATTAAATGTATTAAATTCAAGAAATAAATAATTAAGTGTAGAGAAGGCTTAATTATTAATCTCTAGTTTAATACTAGGAAAAATATACTTAAAATAAATTGTACCAAAATTAATTAATAAATAATTAATTTCACAATGTATAATATTTCCTATTTAATATTAGAAATAATAAGTAGTCTAGAAATAACTATCTAGAAAATATCTTATTTGACTAAGTATATTTTCCACAAAATTTGAAAAAATATCTAATTTAAGTTGTATTAGAAAAAATCTAGAACTTAAATATTTTAAAATTTAAATTTAATTAAATATCAAAAATTAAGTTGTAACCACTTAATTTGAAAATATTCCATTTTAAGTTAATATTTGAAAAGATATTAAGTTAATAGCAGAGCATTATCAATATCTGAACCTGGATCTCTTTCTCTGATTCTTTGATGCTGAAACTCCTTCTTGCTGAAAGTCTTTCTTCACGATCTTCCTCACTATGATTGAGGTATCACTTGTTGTGTGTGGGCACTATTCATACACTAAGGATTTCGAAATCTCAAGAGGAAGAGAGAGTGAGTGGGTTCGGCCAAAGATAGGGAGAGAGAAGGCTCAGTTTTTTCTGAATCAGAAGTGTCAGAAAAAGTGTAGAAATTTTAGTGTAAATTTCCTGAAGCCTTCACTATCTATTTATAGCATTCCACTAGGGTTAGGTTTGAATTATTTGGCATTAAAATAATGAAAATATCAGAGGGAAAACCCTACAAAAGTGGCCGGCCATGCAAGGTGGATTTGGGCCTCACTTTTTGCAATTTTGCAGTTTTATCTTTTCTGCATCTGATTTTCTCAAAAACGCCAATTTTCAAATTCAACCATTTAAATGCCAATTCTAACTATTTAATAACTATAAATAATTATTAAATAATATTGTCATTTATCATATTTATTAATTGAACCATACAAAGTATCATAATTAATAAATATGCCCCTAAAACTCTTTCTTTACAATTTTTCCCTTACTTAGTGAAAATTTCACAAATAGACATAGTCTAATTTGAGAATTATAATTGATTAATCAAAACCAATTATATGAGTCTTACAAGCAATACTATCTCAACTAGTGGGGGGACCATGGGTCTATATAACCGAGCTTCCAATAAGTAGATCAAGAATTTAGCACTAAAATTCACTAACTTATTAATTCTTCGTTGAATCCACGCATAGAACTTAGAATTACACTCTCAGTATATAGAATGCTCTATATGTTCCACCATATAGACACATCATTAGTTATCCATTGTTATAATCCTAATGTGATCAATGATCCTCTATATGAATGATCTACACTGTAAAGGGATTAAATTACCGTTACACCCTACAATGTATTTATTCCTTAAAACACTTGACCTCGTATAAATGATATTTCAGCTTATGTGAAATGAGTACTCCACCATTTATGTTCGTTTGGTCAAGCTCGAAGGAGATCATCCTTTGCTTACTATTCGCCAGATAGAAGCTATAGATTCCATGTTTATGATAGCGCTCCCACTCAATTGCACTACCGTGTTCCCAAAATGTACGTATCACCCTGACCTAAAAGTAGGCTTAACTAACAAATCAAAGAACACGAATAGCCTTTCAAGATTGAGCTTAATCATAACAGGATTAAGAACATTTGATCTAGGATCAACTTGGCGATATTGACTTGAATAGATTTTACGGTAAGTTTAATTAAATCTAAGTCAAAGTTCAATATCGTTCCCTTCCGATGCATACTCCATGCATCCAACCTGAGCTTTACTTTAACCAATGCTCTGGAAAGAACATAGCATTTCTCCAAATGCAAGTAAACTCTGTTGTAGATTATCATATCAGTAAAACCCTATGTCTGATAAATCTAGGAAACTTTATTCACATAGTCATGTTTACTTTCCAATGTGTTGACGGCACAATAAACAGGATCAAGTATGTGAAAAGGGTTTCAGATAAATTTATACATTATGTACATATAATCATGAAATAAATCATGTGAACCATGCAACATTAAATGTTATTTCTGATCTATATTAATAAATAAATCTGATTATATTGAAATGAGTTTTATTTATGGCATAAAACCCAACATTGTTTTAGTGAGTAATCCTCCATAATGGAGGAAATTTCATTAGCAATTTCAGGCCTTAAAATCTCGAAAGATAAGTACTATTTATAAGTATTTATTTTAGTATGGATCACCCTAATGGTGGCGACTTTTAATAAGGCTTACAAAAGTATGAAACGATGATGGAAGCTCATAAGATAGAATGGCCTTGACTCTCGCCTAATCGGGACAACGTTGGATTCTGATCTTGATCGAATAAAATGTTGCTAGAATGTTTATCATTTTAGATGAGCTGACAACTCTATTCAATGGATGGTATCTTTGACTCTCGCCTAAATGGGACACTGATATCAGTTTGTTAAAGACCTTGGAAATTATTTAGGATTGTATGTTTTAGTATTTTCGCTTGTCATTCCTACTTGCTATATGTTTAATAATTTCTGAATTGTGTGTGAATTTATATTGAACCATGTTATTTTCTGTTATTAATGTAGTTTAAATTTTGAATCTTCATTGTTGGTCTAACTTGGCTTGTTGTTTTAATGGGACAAATCCCTAATGGATCGTCATCCATTAGACAAACATAATCGTGTTAGATCTCGATAGATAAATATTGTAAATGCAACATCTAGCTGTTCATCAATAGATGACACCTTAGACAAGTATTTACAATATGAAACAAGAAGTTTATAAACGTAAGAATAACTTTGACTCTCGCTAATCAGGACATCGTTAGATTCTTATTTTAAATTTGAAATTATCCTTTATTATTCCTCTTCGCTTATTCATTTCGAATAAGCTTGAATAATATATCATTGGATGAATGGTTTATAAATCATATAATGTCATTCTATTTTCTCTTAAGAAATTGAATGGCGCATATGATTATATTCCCGAAATTCTATCCGAAAATGATATAAATCCTCAATCTTAGAATCTCCAACTTATATATGCTTACTTTAGGCAAATCAGACTTAGAGTTAGATTAGTAGTGGTGGTCCAAGAAAGAAGAATTACTCATGTATATTTGGTATAAATTTAAGTCTTTGACTTTAAATTTTAGATTCCAATAGAAATTTTATATTTCTATTTCGAGAATACAATACAGTTACACTTTCACAAGTTATTAATATCCATTTTCTATCAATGGATTCAAACTATATGTTAATATGGAATGTGAGTTTAATATTCTGTGACCAAAATCCACTTGGACTATTCTAAGAACTCTTTATTGTAACTAAACCTAAGTCATCAAAAGACACATCCACATTTTAGTATCTATGGCATTTGTATCTTGTTCATAGTGGTTTTGACAAGATCATTCTCTGCAAGGAGTCCATATGCCTATATCCACTGAAAGTATTATCATCTCATTTGAAGATGGAGGTACATTCAGGGGTGGATATGAGTTTCGTTATATTCTTTAGAAGATCACTCTAGATTTTACCTTATGCACAAGAAATTTGAAATGTTTGAAAAATTTCATGAACTTCTAGCAATGGGGAAAAACCATTAAGGTAAGTGGTTAAAGATCTTACGAACGGATAGGGGTGGAGAAATATTTGGTTGATATGCAGTTCAAAGATCATTAAGTTTATTTTTTGAATTATATCCAAACTTACCTCTCCAAATTTTCGATTTGCATATTGATGATTAGTTACTAGTCGTTGCCTAAGTCCTTCTAAGGAAATACCCTAGTGAAAGGAAAATTTCAGAATGATGGAATGGTTGTGTACTTAGTATAAACCATTACTAGAGTCATGGATGACCTAATTGAAATCTTAAGAAAAACTAGAACTGTTAACCAAGGTTTGCATGTTTGTTAGCTATTCTAAGTGATTAGGGGTGGACCATCCCATAGTGATTAGATAAGAAAGTGTTTGTTTCAACAAATATTACTTTTCTAAGAAGATGACTAAGTCTAAAAATAAAGTAGCAAATAAAGGAGATATTTTTTCTTGAATCCAAAAGTGTTCTATCATCTTATTCTGTATAAGATGGTCCCACTACCTCTATTGTTTTTGACACAACCAAAGAGGTCAATACCACTTATGTGCTTAGACAAAAGTCACGATACCTTGTCGTAGTGGGAGAGTTTCAAGGAACTCACCCTGTTATGACTTGGAAGACACTTGTGATGAAAATCCATTGTTAGTTTAAACAAGTAATGGATTGTCAGAATAAGAAACTAAGAAGAAAAGCCAAGAGAACTATGGTTAAAACCATTCATATGGAACAACCAAAAGTTTTCTATTACAAGGACAAGAAAGGAATTCTTCGTTCGTAAGTCTATTCAATGGATTTAACAAAACTTCTTGTTCCTAGTATTATAGGTTTGAGATTATCTAAACCTATGGCTTGTGGTATAACTTGTTAATTACTTACGCTAGTGCAAGCCAATTACTTTAGTAAGATGCTGGAGCATTTTTCTAATGGAAATCTATAGAAGCTTCTCAACTTCTAGATATAGATTTTAATTATCTAAGGAAAAGTTTCAACTATTCCAGAAAAGATAAAGCCATGAAGAAATTTCTTGAATCAACAGTGAGAGGTCTCAGATATGCTTTATTATGCCTTAGACCAGACACCTGCTGTTGAGTGGGAGTAATGAGTAGGTATCAGATTAATCCAGGAAAAGAACATTGGAAGACAATCAAGTAAATCTTAAGATTAAGAAGAGAAACCATATCTTAGTCGATAAGGGTGTATTTAATACTCTTAGACTACACCAAATCAGATTTCTAGACTTGCCTTAGTGCTAGAAAGTCTGCTGATGAGATGGTGATTACTCTGGGGATGGACTAGTGATTTTGGAGAAGTATAAAAACCTATCTGAACTCTCTAAGTCTACCAGAGAGAGACTGAATGTTAAAGTTGCAGGAAAGATACTTATTCAGTCTAAGGAAAGTTCTATGCATTTTTGGCATTGTTCCAACATTTACTAACTACTAGTGTTACTTCCTGACTAACGCAAAAGTAGTTGCAAAAAAGTAAAGAATCCAGTATCCCTAGAGGAGTAGACATATAGAGAGGAATTTCACAATATCAAGAATTTGTTATTAAGGAAATGTAATGGTGGAGAAAAGGTTGTATGCAATACAACCTGTCAGATCCTATTAAGGAGAGTATACTACATACTACACTTGATTTGTATATCAAGGTGTTGATATTATTTGAAATGCACTTTTTGTTTTATATTAGTGCAAGTGGGAGTTTGTTGGGTTTTGTGCCCTAAATAAAACCCATTTCAATATAATAAGATTTACACTGGAAACACTCGTGTTGGTCTGTAGGGTCAGTCATCAGTCCATGAAGTAGCCAGAGTGACGTACTCGTGTATAAGAGCCATCATTCCGTGGGTGTAAGGGCCCAACTGAGGCTTGAAGCGGCGACGTTACAAATTTACCGCTATACCCTTCAATGTATTTTATCCTTAAAAAACTTAGCTACTTATAAATGATATTTTAGTAAACTAATATAATTACTGAATTGAGATCTCAATCATTTATCTCTATTAAGCCAAGCTCGAAGGAAATTATCGTTTCACTTCTAAATACTTATAGAAGTTATAGATTCCATATCTATGATTAGCGTTCCCAATCAATTATACTGTCATGTACTTAATTGTATGTTGCGAGAAGATCCAACTGGTCGACTTTAACGAACAAATTAAAGAACACAAATAATACAATTAAGATCGAACCTAGCAATCTTAGGATTAAGATCTATTGACCTAAGCTCAACCAGTGATATTGACTTAGAAAGATATAATAGTATGTTTATGATATCTTATCCAAGTTCAATATCGTTCCAATCCGATGTATACTCCATACATCCAATACTAGCATACTTTACCAATGTCCTAGAAAGGACATAACACTTATCCAAGGTGTAAGCATACTTCATCGTTGATTATCATGTTAGTCTAAATCCAGTGTATTGATAAATCATGGGACTTAAACTTTTAAACATATAATCACGATCATATTCCACTATGTTGATATAACTATAACCATGAATAACTATATGTTCTGGATTTAATAGAATTTATACATTAAACATATAATCATGAAATAAATCATGTGAACCATGCAACATAAAATAATTTCTAATCCTTTATTAATTAGTAAATCTAATTATATTGAAATAAGTTTTAGTTAGGGCACAAAACCCAACAAACTCCCACTTGCACTAATATAAAACTAAAAGTGCATTTCAATTAATCCCAACACCTTGATATCCAGATCAAGTGCAATATGTAGTATTCTCTTTGTAATAGGATGTGACAGATTGTATTCAATACAACCTTTCTCTACCATTACATCTCCTTAGTCATAAAATCCTTGATATTGTAAAATTCTTTACTATATGTCTACTCCTCTTGGGATACTGGATTCTTTACTTTTTGGCAACTATTTCTGTGTTAGACAGAAAGTAACACTAGTAGTTAATTCATTATTGGTACAACACTAAAAACTATATAAAACTTTCCATAGGCTGAATAAGTATCCTTCTTGCAAATTTAACATTTAGTCTAACTGTTAGAGTTAGATACTTCAGATAGGTTTTTACACTTCTCCAAAAATCACTGCTCCACCCCCAGAGTAATCACCATCTCAAAAGTAGACTCTCTAGCATTAATGCAAGTTTGGAAACCTGATTTGGTGTAGTCTAAGAGTATTAAATACCACTCTTATCAACTAACATATAGTTCCTCTTTTGATCTTAATATTTACTTGATTGTTTTTCAATGTTCCTTTCCTAGATGAAACTGATACCTACTCATAACTCCCACTCAATGGCACGTGTCTAGTCTAATGCATATCGAAACATACATGAGACCTCTCACTGTTGATTCTTAAGGAATTCATTCCATAACTTTTATCTTTTCTGAAAGAGTTGAAACTGTTCCTTAGATAAAAAAAATCTATATCTAGAAGCCAAAAATCTTCTTATAGAATTAGCCATTAGAAAAATGCTCCAGCACCGTACTAATGTATGTTGCTTGTACTAGAGTAAGTAAATTACCAGGTATACCACAAGCCATAAGTTTAGATAATTTCAAACCTATGATACTAGGATTGAGAAGACTTGTTATGTAACGCCCTAACAATTAGGCACGTTACCCAAGGTGATTAAGAAACCCTAATCCCCTAAATGGGATTACTAGAAAGATAAACATGGGTAATTTAAACTTTAATCGAAAACAGATTGAAAATAAAACTTGTAATAAATTTAAATTTACAATCAAAATTACATGTTTTGGGATCTCAAAATATTTTACAAAATATTACAAGCCTTTCTCACTAGCCGACCTAGGCGGCAAAATCAGAGTTTCAAAAGTACATCACTGGTAGACCCCAACCCCTTGGTCTAGTGTGGCCCGAACATGTACATACATCGCCCAACTCTTGCACTCATGGCTTATTAGAGACAGATATACCCTATCCTGCACAGTAGAGCACCCGTGAGCCAAGCCCAACAAAACAGTATTATCATCAATAATCATAAATAACACATCATGTAAATATTAATGCCATTTCATATTTGTCTGTATGACACAGGCCCGCGTGTTACACTCGCACGCCTATTTATGTCTATGTGGCATAGACCTACGTGTTACGCTCACATGTCTATTTGTGTCTATATGGCATACACTTACGTGTTATGCTCACACGTCTATTTGTGTCTATATGGCATAGACCTACGTGCTACGCTCACATGCCTATTTGTATCTATATGGCATAGACCTACGTGTTACGCTCACACGTCTATTTACAATAAGACCTTAGAACGGTTCATCTCGGTTCTAGTTACCGAGCCTAATTCGGATATGCCTTGCTCGCATAACCCTATTTAACAATATACGTAATCTATCTATTACGTTCCTTTGGTGGTTTATCTTGGTGATATATACCAGACCTAACCCAATTATTTCTTATTCACATAACTGTTGGGTTTTATGCCCTAAATAAAACTCCATTTCAATGTAATCTTTATCTTTTAAATATCAATAAATAAACAAAAGTATTTATCACTTATTTGTGTGTCATTTGGTTCATGTTATCATTTATATGTTTATTTGATTTATAAATTCATCCCAATCCTTATCACATTTATGTTCTTGTTTATTGTGTCGTTAGCACATTGGAAAGTAATCAAGATTATGTGATTAAATTTATATTCCTAGATTTATCAGTACACAAGGTTTAACTTATATGACAATCTACAACATAGTTTACTTGCACCTTGGATAAGTGCTATGTTCTTTCCAGAGCATTGGTTAAAGTAAAGCTTGGGTTGGATGCATGGAGTATGCATCAAAAGGGACCGATATTGAACTTTGATTTAGATATATCAAACTTACCATAATATCTATTCAATTCAATATCACCTAGTTGATCCTAGATCAAATGATATTAATCCTGATATGGTTAGGTTCAATCCCAGGAGTATTACACATGTTCTTTGATTTGTTAGTTAAGCCTACTTTTGGATCAGGATGATACGTACATTTTGGGAACATGGTAATGCAATTGAGTGGGAGCGCTAAGCATAGATATGGAATCTATAGCTTCTATCTAGTAAATAGAAGTGAAATGATGATTTCCTTCGAGCTTGGCTAAATAGAGATAAATGGTTGAGTACTCATTTCAGTTCGCTATCATTTATACGGGGCTAAGTGTTTTAAGGAGAAAATACATTAAAGGGTGTAACGGTAATTTAATCCCTATACAATGTAAATCATCTATAGAGGATCATTGATTATTGGGATTATAACAATGGATAATTGATAGCGTATCTATATGGTGGAACATATAGAGCGTTCTATATAGCTGAGAGTGCAATTCCATGTTCTATGCATGGATGCAACAAGGAATTAATAAGTCAGTGAATTTACTTGGTAAGTTCTTGGTCTGCTTATTGGAAGCTCGGATATATAAGCCCATGGTTCCCATACTAGTTGAGACAATACTGCTTGTAAGACTCAGTTAATTGATATAGATTAATCAATTATAATTCTAAAATTAGACTATGTCTAGTTTATGAATTTTCACTAAGCAAGGGCTAAATTGTGAAGAAAGAGTTTCTTGGCTTCATTTGTTAATTAAGAGACTTCAGTTAGTTTAATTAATAAATATATTAAATGATAATATTATTTAATAATTAATTTTTAGTTATTAAATAATTAGAATTGGCATTTAAATAGTTAAATTGGAATATTGGCGTTTTTGAGAAAATGAGATGTAGAAATGATAAAACAGCAAATTCCAAAAGTGGGGCCCATTATCTTTAACCATGGCCAGGCACTTATGTAGGGTATTTATCATTTATTTTTTCATTATTTTAATGCCAAATAAATCTTATGTAACCCTAGGTGGTAGACTATAAATAGGTAGTGATGGCTTCAGGGAAAAGATGATGCATGTTATTCCTTCAGAGAAAAACTGAGTGCCTTCTTCCTAAACCTAGCTGCCGCTCTCTCTTCCTCTTCTTCACTTCTGAAAACCGAACCCTATAGTGAGTGAGTGAGTGCCCATACACATCAAGTGGTACCTCAATCATAGTGTAGAAGATTATGAAGAATCTAGATTCAAGAGAAGGACATTCGGGCTCAGATCTTGGTGATACTCTGCGACAAAAAGGATACAAGGGTTAGAGATCTGAGTGGAAGGAGACATTATATTCTGCTGCAACTACTGTAAGGTTTCTCATACTTTATATATGTTTATTTCATATCGTTTTATAAGTTCATATTTAGGATGTTAAACAACATAATTGTTAGTAAATCTAAGATCGTGGTAAAATATTTCCACTAACTGGCCTCAGAGCCATGGTAATTGATTTACTTTCAAGAAATTTGGACTTAAAACGATTTGTGTGTGATTTGTATGGTTCCATGTTGATCTGTGTGTTATATGATGATTGATTGATGCTTGTAAAATTTTATGAAAAATAATTGAATTATCGTTTCTAGAATTATTTTTATTTGATAGTTTGGAAAAAATTAAGCAATTCATTTTTTTACTGAACTTAATTTCGATTTTATTTGAATTAGTTATGATTTTTTGAAGTTTTGAAAAAAAAAGATAGAGTGATCACCCTCCCTCACGCACGCAGAACTGAGGTTCACTCGGTCAGCAGCGTGTTCGAACAGGATTTGTCCGAAGGAACACGCGCAGGTATGTTTGAAATCCCTTCTTGCGCATGCGGAAATCATGGCAGCACCCTCTGGCGCCGAGGTTTCTCGGCTGTGCACTCTGTGGGTGCTCGCGGATGAGTATGCAACGCATACCATTTGTACAGCTAACATTTTTTTTTCTTCGATTTTTCATGCTATTTCATGGAATTAATTTTTGATTTTTTGTGTAGTTTTGTATTTTGATTTTTACTTTTCATATTTCAAATCTAATTATCAGAATTAAATTAATTAGTATTTTTTAAATTAATTTAAGATATTAGTGTTATTTGAATTTGAAATAGGTAAAAATCTATCTTTTTGCTGAATTAATTATGTTATTTTTAAAATTTGATTATTTTATCTTATTTTTAAATTTAAGGTCAGATATTAATATTTTTTTTAATTATTCAATTTATTTAAAAAATAAATTGACTTTATTTAAATTTAAAATAAGATTATTTTAATCATGATATTTTGAATAGAAATTGGATATTATGCTAACTTTTAAATTTTGTTATGTTTTTATTTAAATTAAATTATAAATTAGAAAAAGGATATTAAATTATTTTTTTTATTTTATTCAATATTTAATTTATAAAATAACATGAAATTTGAAAGATAGTTAGCATTTTTTTTTTTTTGAAAAGATATTTAGGTTAGTTGAAACCTAATTTTTCAAAATTGTAGGTTTAATTTTAAATTTTTTATTTATTTATTTAATTTTTTAAAAAAAACTGAAAATAAATATTTTATTATTATTAATTATTTATTTTTCAAAAAATTTTAAATAAATTAATTAATTTAAAATTAAATAAATCCTATATCCAACTATCCAATTCAACTTGTAGCAGGAGTATGTGTTTTAGCTTGTTTGTAAGTTATATAAAACCTATTATTGCTTGATCTAAATTGTCATGGTTAACTTGTTGACAGATCTAATGATAAGATTTTAACCCATGGTCCAATTGTCAATAGGTCAAGTAAATAATTTGTAACATGTAAATTTTACATTCTTCTTTCATCTGTGTATGACGTAGTAACATGATAGGATCCATCCAAATTTGTGTGCCTGTGTGAGCCTATATGTTTACTTTATGTTTAGATGTATATAGGTAGTTCATTTAATTTTTAATTAAGATGAACTAGGTTGCTAAATAAAATGTCACAACATGATAGATTTTATTTAGGCCCATTTTGTTTTTGGGCCTATTCAATTAATAACAGTTTTTCATTTTAAGGTTAAATTCATCACTTTTGGGTCTTGTGTGAGTGTTAGGGGGCCAATAGCAGTGGGTACGACATACTGAACCCAGCTCTTCCTCACATGAACAACCCCAACTGTGAAGGCCCATTTGCCTGATTTGAATAACTGTACTAGGTTAATTAAATTAGTTTAACCGAATAAAATTAATTAGCAACATAATTAATTTCAAAATAAATGGAATTATTCGTATATTTTGAAATTAATTTAAGAAAAATACACGTAGTTTAATGAAATTATTTCTAGATAAACTATATGTATTTTTCTTGTATTTAATTAAATATGAATTATAACTAACTAGATTCTTTCTGAAGCTTATTTTTATTAATTCATTAAATATTCCTATTTAAGTTGTAAATTGGTTATTTCTAACTAATTTTTTTTATAAACTTAAATTTGAATATGATTTTGAATTTCAAAGTTAAGTTGAGGAATTCTAGGAATTTGTTATTTTAGATTCTTAGGATATTTTTTAAGTTGAAAATTTGTTAAATTTTGGATCAACTTAAAATGAAATATCTTTCAAATTAAGTGCTTACAATTTAATTTGATATTTTATTAAATTTTGTTTGAATAATTTAAGTTAAAAATCTTGTAATTTTGGAACAACTTAAATTAGATATTTTTAAAAATATTTATTTTATTATATTTTATAATTTTTGAAATTTTATATATTTTATTATATCATGATTTTCGATAATTAAATATTGAAAATTAAATTGAAGTTGAAAATTAATTTTTAATTAATTTTGGACCAACTTTAAATTAATTAATTTTTATTATTAAAATATATGGATTAAAATAAATGATTAATTAAAAGTACATTGTTTTAAATAATGAGCTTTAATCAAGAGATATTCGATCTTCATTGTTGGTCTTACAATAGTTAAATGTTTTCAATATAACCTCGAGACGCTAGACTTCGTCCCCTTTATGGATGGTTATTTGTTGAAAACATTTAACACCGTAAGATCTCATTTGATAAGTATTTTGTAAGTTTTCGTCTCTATTAGACTCTCCCCTACGGTGACTACTTAGAGATTAATTTACAAAACATGAAACAATGGTCGAAGCTCATAAAATAAGAATAACCTTGACTCTCGCCTACCGGGACAACGTTGGATTCGCTTAAGAAAAATAACCAATATTTAAGTATCTTGAATAAAATCAACTTAAATATTAATTTTTTATTTAATTATATATATATCTAAAAAAATACCAAAAAGTTTACTTAGAAAACAACTATCTAGATATTTCATAAACTAACTATATATTTTTTAATTAAAATATAATATATTTTAGTCTATTTATTTTAATTAATCATTAATGAAAAAAAAATATTTGATTTAAGTTGATCTAAAATTAATTGATAAATTAATTTTCAACTTTAATCTATTTTTTCAAAAAATTTCAAAATATCTACTTTTAAAGAAATGTATTTCAAAAATTGCATTAAAATAATTATTAAAATAAAATTAAATAAAATCAGAAAATTATTCTAATTTAAGTTGATATGAAATTCAAAAAAAAATTAACGTAAATATAATTTTCTGTTTAATTAAATTTATTAAAATAGAAACAAATAATTAAGTATTTCCAATAAAATCAACTTAATTATTAATTCTAATTTAATATCTAAGAATAATATTATAATTTATATTTATAAAAACATCATTACTCTGTCATTGCCAACTTGATGATTATGTAATCGATTGTTTTTTTTTTTTTTGAAGATGTAATTGCAACAACCCACAAGAAGGAAAGGACTAAGATACAATTACAATCTTGAAAACAAGAGAGTCATCAAACTCTCTTTATACGATCCCTATCATAGCGTAAAGAATCCCTTGCTTCATTGTGTGCCAATGTGTTTAGCACTCTTGAAACATGATTAAGGGAGTTACTAGGAAAAGCAGATAAGGAGTTGATGATACAAGTGATGATCCCCGAAAGTGCTGGCTGGCCTTCTTTGAAATTATTCACTTTCTTTACTAGCTGAAGGTAGTCCGATGCAATGCACTTTAGAGGGATGTCTAACTTACACCAAGTGAGGCCAGCAAGAAGAGCTTGTGCTTCAGCTAGGGTGGCTGAGTGAGCGCCCATCCATGGAGAAGAGAAAGTAGCCACGAGTTTGCCATTCCAATTTCGGATGACAGCACACCCAACCCAGTACGATTGCTTTTTAAATCTAATGTCGCATCCACATTTAGGATGTATTCACCAACAACTTGCTGGGGAGAAATGCTAGGAGGTCACTGTCAGTTACAATAGAAACTTGAGGATTTAGTTTTCCTGTTGTTAAAGAAACAGGACTTTGAGAATGTTGAGCCATTAATTATTCTTGCAAATAAGTGTTAGCATAGGTCTCAAAATCATGAATATAATGTGGTTTTTTCTAGAAAAGAAGTTCATTTCTTTGTGTCCATATAAGCCAAATAACACACACAAAAGTACTAAATTCCTGTTTTGTTAAAAAAATCATATCCCCGAAGAAAAAACTCTCTAATGTCACAATGCTTATTTTGTTTGTAAAACTGTTTGAAAGAAGTTCTCTCCCACGAATCATTGGCTCTACGACAGTCTATGAGGGCATGAGAGACAGTTTCCCCATAAGATTTGCAACCAAAACAAAGGGGTGAAGGGATACTTTTTTTTAAGAGATTATAAGCACAAGAGAGAATGTGGTGGAAGGCTTTCCAAACAAAGTGTTTTATTTTAGGGGGAACATTTGAGGACCATAAATGCTTCCACCATGAAGTTAAGCTAGCCTGATTCGAAGTGGAGGAGGAGTGAGTTAGGGTAAGAGAGTGTGCAAGGTGGTAAGCCGAGTTGACAGTAAACAAACCTGAATTATGGTGACCCCAAATGAGACTATCCTCTCTAGTTGAATAAATGTGAACTTGGAGAGTAGATTCTACTTGGTAGTCAGGAAGGTAAAGCTTTAGTCTATTACAATTCCAAGTATGATCCATGTCAATGAAGAAAGAGACAGTTTTGTCACTAAGATGGTCAATGTTCATAAAGATTTGGCTATGAAGTCCAGGAGCCCATCGATTGTCAGTGATAGGGATGGTTGTACCTTTTCCAACTCTCCAGATAAGGCCTTTGAGAAGAAGGTCTCTCCCCCAAAGTAGACATTTCCAGGTACTAGAGTGGTTGTGACCAACATGGGCAGAAAGGAAGTCATTCCGTTTAAAGTATTTGGCTTTGAGTAGGGAGGAAAGAAGGGAAGAAGGGTTGGACAAGACTCTCCAGGCTTGTTTGGGCAGTAATGCTTGATTTTGCAATGTGATGGATCGAAAACTAAGACCCACAGTAAATTTAGAGACACAAAGACTGTTTCAATTTTTCCAATGTATTTTTTTCTTGTGGTTTGAGGAACTCCACCAGAAGTTGGCAATGAGGCTTTGCAGCTGCTTAGTTGTGCGAAGGGGAAGTTTGAAACAAGACATGACATAAGACGGAACTGCTTGGACCACTTCTTTTATGAGAGTTTCTTTTCCCGCTCTGGAAAAATATTTAGAGTTCCACACACTCATTTTGGAAGAAACATTTTGGACTAGGTAATGAAACACAGAATGGTCAATTCTGCCAGAGCAGTGAGGGATCCCAAGGTATTTACTGATGAAGCTTTCATTACTGAGTCTCAACTTATTGCAGAACTTTGTTTTTTCCATAGGGCTGGTATTGGGTGAGAAAAGGATAGAGGATTTGGCCAGTGGCATGATTGTGGATGGAAAGGATGTCTTGGATGGCCCTGCAAGAGGTGTCGTTAACAGTAGTGAAAAGGAGGCTGTCATCCGCAAAGAGAAGGTTGGAAACAATAGGAGCATTTCTACAAATGGCAAAACCAGTAAACGTTCTTTGTTCCTCATAGACGCGGATAGCAGCAGAGAGACGTTCAGCGATCATCAAAAAAAGGTAAGGGGATAAAGGATCACCCTTTCTAATGCCTCTGAAGAAGGGGAAGCTTTCAGAAAGTTTACCATTAATCAAGAGTCTAAAAGTGACCGAAGAAATACATCTAAGGATGAGATTGACAAAACAATTTGGAAAACCAACACATTTGAGAATAGCATCAACAAAACTCCATTCCACTCTATCAAAGGCTTTTTCCATGTCTAACTTAAGAGTGGCCCAACCTATACGACCTCGCTTTCTATTAGTGATGGCATTAACAACTTCATTATCAAGGAAGATGTTATCAAAAATTAAACAGTCAGACAGGAGAGCACTTTGATTTTTAGAAATGAGAGAGTCAAGAACAGGTTTGATCCTATTAGCTAGGACTTTTGCAACCACTTTGTACATGGTAGTGCAGAGACTGATGGGTCGGAAATCACGGACTTTGCACGCATTTTTCTTTTTAGGGATAAGGACAATGACAGAGTCAATGATGAGAGATATGTTTGAATCATGATTAAGAATGGCCAGAATGGCAGAGGTGAACTCAGTTCTGAGAGTGGACCAATTCTTCTGATAAAAGAAAGCATTGAACCCATCAGAACCAGGGGCTTTCTCACCCAAAATAGAGAAAAGCGCATTCTTGATTTCATCCTCAGAGTAAGGTTTATCTAGCAGTAAAACCTGATCAGGGGCAAGGGTGTTGTAAATACCTGAAAGAACAATGTTTATCGCATCATTATCTCTTCCCTGGGAGGTAAACAGAGAGGAATAGAAACTAACAAACTGCGCTTCAATATCAACAAGCCTGTTGACCACAGATCCATCCTCAAGAGTTATGGATCGAGTGAGATTGTTTCTATTCCTGGTAGTGGCTTTATGATGAAAATACTTGGTATTTTTATCACCAGATTTGAGCCAAGCCACCCTATATCTCTGTTTCCAATATATTTCATCTTTACACACTGAATATCATGTTCATCAGTGACCGTGGCACTATGGATTTTATCAATTTCAATCTGAAGGGATTTGATTCATTTCCTGAGGGGGTTAGATTGCTGAGACCAATGGACAAGATCATTAGTACAGGATTGTTGTTTGGCCAAGAAATTTTGGAGGCTATCAGTTGAAAGAGCAGGAACCGAATTTACGAAGAGGAGTTCACAACATTATAAAAGTTTGCCTCGGTGAGTCAATGATTTTCAAAGAAAAAATTATTTGAACGCGATGGGTTTAAGTGAAGCTCTTGAAGGGTTAACTTAAGAGGTCTATGATTAGATCCATGGAAAGGGAGGTAAAAATGGGATGCACTTGGGAAGAGGTCTTTCCAATATGAATTGACAATGCACCAATCTAACCGCTCATAAAGACGACCATGCTTCCAAGTGAATTTGTGCCCAATGGGTGGCAACAACAGCATGTTGAATTTGTGCAGAAAAGAGCTGAAATGCGTAATGGCATAGGCAGGGGGCTGGGATGGAGTATTTGTATAATTTATAGATAGATAGTCATTAAAATCACCAAAAACCATCCAAGGCATAGAGGGGGAAACATCAAAGATTCTACTAAGTAAAAGCCAAGAATCATGCTTATGAATGGGATAAGGAGAGCCATAATAACAAGTAATATGCCATTTCATATCATTAGCAAAAGTAATTATACAGTCTATATGATTAGTAGAGGAAGTTAATGTTGGAATATGTTTTACCAGGATCTATATTTACTACAATATATGTTGTTTAACATCCTAATATGAATTTCTAAAACAATGTAAATAAACACATATAAAGTTTAAGAAACCTTACATTGATTGCAGCGGAATATAATGACTCCTTCCGTTCAGATCTCTAGCCCTTGATTTTTTTTTCTATAGCAGAGCATTATCAAGATCTAAACCTGGATCTCTTTCTCTCCTTCTTGTTGATTGGATTCTTCACAGTCTTACATACTATGATTGATGACTAACTTGATGTGTGTGGGCACTTACTCAATCACTAATGGCTGAAATTATTTAGTGAAGAAAGGCTATAGGTTTCTAATTGAAGAATAAAGAAGAAGGAAGGTGTTTAGCTTTGGAGGCATTAGTTTGGATGAAGAGACCATAGCTATCCTTTTATACTATCTTCAGCAGGGTTAGGGTTGAATTATTATGGATTAAAAAAGAATAAAAAATTGGGCAAAAATAACTTGTCGGTCGTACACTTCAAAGGGCCAATCTCTAGTTACAATTTTGCCACTTTATTTCAACCACTTATTTTTCTATTCAATAATACCATATTTTCTAATTCAAACCTATAAATGCCAAAACTATTTATTTAATAATTAAAATAATCATCAAATAAATTTTTCATTTATAATATTTATTAATTAGACTCCATAAAGTCTCTTAATTAACAAATAAACCCCAAAATACTATTTCTTCACAATCAAGCCATAACATAGTGAAAAATTCATAAACTAGACATAGTCTAATTTTAGAATTATAATTGATTAATTAAAATCAATTAACTGAGTCTTACAAGCAGTTTGTCTCAACTATTATGGGGACCATGGGCCTATATAACCGAGCTTCCAATAAGCAGACCTAGAATTTACAATGTAAATTCACTAACTTATTAATTCCTCATTGCATCCACCATAGAACTTGGAATTGCACTCTCAGTTACATAGAACGCTCTATGTGTTCCACGATATAGATACACTATTAATTATCCATTGTTATAATCCCAATAATCAACGATCCTCTATAGATGATCTACATTGCATAGGGATAAAATTACTGTTACACCCTTTCAATATATTTTATCATTAAAACACTTGGCCACCTATAAATGATATTTTAGTGAAATAATATAATCACTAAAATGAGATCTCAATCATTTATCTCTATTCAGTCAAGCTCGAAGGAAATCATCGTTTCACTTCTAAATACCTATAGAAGCTATAGATTCCATATCTATGTTTAGCGCTCCCAGTCAATTGTACTATCGTGTTCCCAAAATGTATGTATCACCCTGACCAAAAAGTAGGCTTAACTAACAAATCAAAGAACACGAATAACACTCATGAGATCGAACCTAATCATGTTAGGATTAAGATCATTTGATCTAGGATCAACTAGGTGATATTGAATTGAATAGATATTACGGTAAATTTTATCATTTCTAATCAAAGTTCAATATCGGTCCCTTCCAATGTATACTCCATACATCCGATACTGGCAAACTTTGCCAATGCCTTGGAAAGGACATAACACTTATCCAAGGTATAAGTATACCTATCGCTGATTATCATGCCAGTCTAAATCCAGTGAACTGATAAATCAGGGAATTAAGCTTTTGAACATATAATAATGATTATATTCCATTGTGCTGACAACACTATAATCATGAACAAATACATATGTTCTGGACCTAATAGAATTTATAATCATGAAATAAATCATGTGAACCATGCAATATAAAATGTGATTTCTGATCTTTATTAATTAGTAAATCTGATTATATTGAAATGGGTTTTTTAAGAGCACAAAATCCAACAGTTAAAATATTAACAGTGTTGGAAATTATTTTACTAGGATCTTAGATCTACTCACAAGTATGTTTATTAACATCCTAAATAAGAACTTTCTAAAACGATAAATTAAACACATATAAAGTTTAAGAAACCTTACATTGGGTGCAACGGAATTAAATGACTCCTTCTGTTCAGATCTCTAACCCTTGAATCCTTTCTGTAGCAGAGTATTATCAAGATCTGAACCTGGATCTCTTTCTCTGAATCCTTGATGCTGAATCTCCTTTGCTGATGATCTTTCTTCACGATCTTCCTCACTATGATTGAGGTATTGCTTGCTGTGTGTGGGCACTACTCTAATCACTAAGAGAGGTTCGAAATATGAAGGAAGAATAGAGAGAGAGAGTGGCGGCTAGAGAAGAGAGAGAGGACGCTCAGGTTTTTCTGATGTGAAGTGTGTTATTTTTCTGAAGCCTTCACTATCTATTTATAGCATTCCACTAGGGTTAGGTTTGAATTATTTGGCATTAAAATAATGAAAATATCAACTTAAAAAGCCTACAAAGGTGGCCGGCCATGGCTTAGTGGATTGGACCTTGCTTTTTGCAATTTTGCAATTTTAACACCTTTTGTATCTGATTTTTTCAAAAATGCCAATTTCCTAATTCAACCATTTAAATGCCAATTCTAACTATTTAATAACTATAAATAATTATTAAATAATATTGTCATTTATCATATTTATTAATTGAACCATACAAAATATCATAATTAACAAATATGCCCCTATTAACTCTTTCTTTACAATTTCGCCCTTACTTAGTGAAAATTTCACAAATAGACATAGTCTAATTTGTGAATTATAATTGATTAATCAAAACCAATTACATGAGTCTTACAAACAATATTATCTCAACTAGTGGGGGGACCATGGATCTATATAACCGAGCTTCCAATAAGTAGATCAAGAATTTAGCACTAAAATTCACTAACTTATTAATTCTTCGTTGAATCCACGCATAGAACTTAGAATTGCACTCTCAGTATATAGAATGCTCTATATGTTCCACCATATAGACACATCATTAGTTATCCATTGTTATAATCCTAATTTGATCAATGATACTCTATATGAATGATCTACACTGTAAAGGGATTAGATTACCGTAACACCCTACTATGTATTTTATCCTTAAAACACTTGACCCCGTATAAATGATATTTCAGCTTATGTGAAATGAGATCTCCACCATTTATTTTCGTTTGGTCAAGCTCGAAGGAGATCATCCTTTGCTTACTATTCGCCAGATAGAAGCTATAGATTCCATGTTTATGCTAGCGCTCCCACTCAATTGCACTACCGTGTTCCCAAAATGTACGTATCACCCTGACCTAAAAGTAGGCTTAACTAACAAATCAAAGAACACGAATAGCCTTTCAAGATTGAGCCTAATCATAACAGGATTAAGATCATTTGATCTAGGATCAACTTGGCGATATTGACTTGAATAGATTTTACGGTAAGTTTAATTAAATCTAAGTCAAAGTTCAATATCGGTCCCTTCCGATGCATACTCCATGCATCCAACCTGAGCTTTACTTTAACCAATGTTCTGGAAAGAACATAGTATTTCTCCAAATACAAGTAAACTCTTGTTGTAGATTATCATATCAGTAAAACCCTGTGTCTGATAAATCTAGGAAACTTTATTCACATAGTCATGTTTACTTTCCAATGTGATGACAGCACAATAAACATGATCAAGTATGTGAAAAGGGTTTAAGATGAATTTATAAATCAAATAGACAAGCAATTGATAAAGTGAACCAAAACATACACAAATGAATGAAAAATACTTCTGTTTCTTTATTGATGTTAAATAAAATAGATTACATTGAAATGGAGTTTTATTTAGGGCATAAAACCTAACAAACTCCCACTTGTACTAATATAAAACTAATTAGTACATATCAATTAATCCTAAATTCTGACGGTGCTTTTCAAAGGCTGTCACGGCCAAGACTTTGGTAAATGGATCAGCTAGGTTGTCCTCTGTGTCAACTTTCTCAACTAGTACATCCTCTCTTGCCACGTATTCTCTGATAATGTGATACTTCCTTTCAATGTGTTTGCTTCTCTTGTGGCTTCGAGGTTCTTTGCTGTTTGCTATTTCTCCATTGTTATCACAGAGTAGTACTAGAGGCTTTTCCATTCCAGGAACAACTCCTATGCTGGTGAAGAACTTTCTTAGCCAGACAAGTTCTTTAGCAGCTTCGGCTGCTGCTATGTATTCAGCTTCCATAGTTGAGTCTGATATCGCGGTTTGTTTAGCACTTCTCCAAACCACTGCTCCACCCCCAAGAGTAAACACCATCCCAGATGTAGATTTCCTGTCTTCAAGACTTGTCTGGAAATCTGAATCAGTGTAGCCTATGGGATTTAAAGCACCACCCTTGTAGACTAACACAAGATTCCTTGTACTCTTTAAGTATTTCAGAATATACTTAACTGCATTCCAATGTTCTATGGAATGTTCTTGTCCTGGATTAGACTAATACCTGCTCACGATTCCAACAGCATAACAGATGTCAGGTCTAGTGCATAACATTGCATACATAAGACTTCCAACTGCAGAGGCATAGGGAATTCTTGCCATGTCCTCTATCTCTTGAGGATCAGTCGGTGACTGTTCCTTAGATAGACGAATACCATATCTAGAAGGCATGTTTGCCCCATTGGTGTTGTGCATGGAGAATCTCTCTAAGACTTTGTCTATGTAGGTTGTTTGAGAGAGAGCAAGAGATCTGTTCTTCCAGTTTCTGATAATCTGAATACCAAGAACATAGGCTGCTTCACCCAAATCTTTCATATCGAATTGAGTGTTGAGCCATTCCTTGATGTGAGTCATTTTCTCGACATTGTTTCCAATGATCAAAATGTCATCAACATAAAGGACCAGGAATACTACTATTTGGTCTTCCTTGAGTTGATAAACACAAGGTTCATCTTCATTCTGAAGAAAGTCGTAGGTCTTGATGATTTCATCAAACCTTTTGTTCCATGAGCGAGAAGCTTGCTTAAGTCCATAGATGGACCTGTTTAACTTGCAAACTTTCTTTTCCTGCCCAGGAAGAACATAACCTTCTGGTTGCTCCATATAGATGGTTTCTTCAAGTACCCCATTAAGGAAGGCAGTCTTGACATCCATTTGCCAGATTTCATAATCGAAAGCAGCAGCTATGGAGATAAGAATTCGGATGGATTTGAGCATGGCAACAGGACTAAAAGTTTCCTCATAGTCCACGCCTTCTCTTTCGGTA
Source organism: Cannabis sativa (assembly GCF_029168945.1). Taxonomy (NCBI): domain Eukaryota; kingdom Viridiplantae; phylum Streptophyta; class Magnoliopsida; order Rosales; family Cannabaceae; genus Cannabis; species Cannabis sativa. The sequence continues at coordinate 48,579,417 of NC_083607.1, read as the reverse complement.
TAACCCTTGGCTACAAGTCTAGCTTTAAAAGTTTCGACTTCGCCTCCAGCTCCTCTTTTCTTCTTGTAAACCCACTTGCATCCTATCGGATGATAGTCGTCAGGTGCGTCTACATATTCCCAGACTTTGTTCTTTTTCATGGAATCCATTTCTGAATCCATGCCGGCTGACCATCGTTTCCGTTGCCGACTAGCCATTGCCTGTTTATAGGTTAATGGATTGTCATCAATACCGTCACCTACGACCATATTGATTTCACCATCCAAGCCATAACGAGCAGGTTTTGTTGAAATCCTCCCACTACGACGAGGTACGGTTGTCTTCTGAACAGAAACTTTAGTAGTAGATTTCTCAGTTTGTTCAACTGAGGGAGTGGGATTGTCTTCTTCACGAGTGGAAGAGGACGGAACATTGGAAGGACTTATATCTGATAGCAATTCCTCTAGAACAACTTTACTTTTCGGTTTGTAGTCTTTAATATAGTTCTCTTCAAGGAAAGTAGCATTTGTAGAAACAAACACTTTGTTATCCTTGTGACTATAAAATAGTCCACCCCTAGTCTCTTTAGAATTTCTGACAAACATGCATACTTCGGTACGTGATTCAAGTTTGCCTTCTTTCTTTCTTAAGACATGAGCAGGGCAACCCCAAATTCTGTAATGGCGTAAACTAGGTGTTCGACCATTCCAAAGTTCGACGGGTGTCTTAGGGACTGCTTTAGATGGAACAACATTTAGAATGTCATTTGCCATTTGTATAGCATATCCCCAGAAGGACGTAGATAGAGTTGAATAACTCAGCATAGACCTAACCATTTCCAAAAGAGTGCGATTTCTTCTTTCTGCAACTCCATTTTGTTGTGGAGTGGCTGGGGCAGTGTATTGGGATTCAATTCCAAGTTCAATTAAATGATCTTTGAACTGCATATCCATATATTCTCCACCCCTATCAGTTCGCAAGATCTTTAATGATTTACCTAATTGGTTTTGGGCCAAAGCATGAAACTCCTGAAACTTTTCAAATGTTTCAGATTTCTTTTGCATTAGGTAAAGAAAACTATATCTAGAGAAATCGTCAATGAAAGTGACAAAATACTCATAACCACCTCGGGCTTTGACATTCAAAGGTCCGCAGACATCGGAATGCACTAACCCTAGAGGGATTTTGGCACGCTCTCCCTTTGCAGAGAAAGAACATTTAGTCATTTTTCCTTCTAGGCAGGACTCGCATACTGGCAGTTCACCTAAGACGACATTTTTCAATGGACCGTCTTTGGTGAGCCTATTGAGTCTATCAAAGCCTATATGACCTAAACGTAAATGCCATAGATAAGTTTGATCATCATTATCAATCTCTTTTCTTTTTAGGTTTCTAGGTCTAGCTACACTGAAAAAGTTCACTATTTAGTGAGATTTGAGTACTCGGTCTTAAAACATAAAGCCCTTGTTCCATTATAGCAACACATATTTGAAATCCATTACGAGAAATTGAACAATTTGTACTCGAAAAATTCAATATATAAGATTGTGTTTGCAAACATGAGACACTAATCAAGTTTCTACTAAAGTTTGGAATAAATAAAACATTTTCTAAAATTAAAAATCTTTGTTGAAACTTGATGCGGGCTTTTCCTCTAGCTTTGACCGATACTAATTCGTCATTGCCAACTTTAAGCTTTAACTCTCCTGGAAGCAGATTTTCCCAAGTTTCAAGCAACTGCAGTGAAGAACATACATGGTTAGTAGACCCAGAATCAACAATCCAGATGGATTTGTCGTTCTCTAAAACACATGATTCAAAGACAAAAGCATTACCTTCGTTTGAATTGTTTAGAAGCCTGGGACATCGTTCTTCATGATGACCCTTTCCATTACAATTCGAACATAGAAGATTATGTCTGATAATTGTACTTGAAGAAGCAGTTTTGCTAGATCCTTCATACCTAGTCCTTTTCCTTCAATTATTGATTGCAAACCCAGGGGGACCCATTGCAATCAAGTTTCGTTCATGGGCTCGTAATTCTGCTTCGAGCTTGTCCATGTCGGAGGAGTTAGAATTGTTGATCATGTAAGAGATAAAAAATTCATTATACTCCGGAGGAAGACTATTAAGGATGAGTTGGACCCATTGTTCTCTTGATAAATCAATTCCTAGTAGATTTGCCTTTTGGAACTTCAGATTCATCATCAACAGGTGCGAGTTAATGCAACTACCAGGATGCATTTTCACACTATAGAGTTCTTTTGCTAAGATAGTAACTAAGAGAGGATCGGGGTGCGGGTTATTCATAATGACACTACAACACATCAATAAAACAGAAGTAAGGTTTTGGCTCATAAATTCATACACAATTTAGAAAATAACAAGTAATGACATATGTTATAGAAATACTAAATCTAACATAGTTTATTTTCCAAGGTATTTCAACAAACTGATACAGTGTCCCGTTTAGGTGAGAGTCAAAGCATCATCCATTGAATAGAGTTGTCAGCTCATCTAAAATGATAACCATTCTAGCAACCTTTTATTCGATCAAGATTGGAATTCAGCGTTGTCCCGTTTAGGCGAGTCAAGGCAATTCTATCTTATGAGCTTCCACCATTGTTTCATAACTTGCAAGTCAAGTATGGTCGCCACCATTAGGGTGATCTATACCATACAAAACACTTACAAACTACTTATCATGCGAGGTTAAACGGTGCAAAATTGCTAATGAACGTTCCTCCATTAGGGAGGATTACTCACTAAAACAAACGCGGTGTAAAACCCACAATGGAGATCGAATGTCTCTTGATTAAAAGCTCATTATTTAAAAAATATTATATGTATTTTGTATAATCATTTAAATTCGATATTATAATAATGAAAAATTACAAACTAATTAAAGTTGGTTTAAATAAAAAATCAACTTTAATTAATTTTCAATTATTATTTAAATTTGAAAAATAAATTCAAATAAATATCGAACAAGTTCCATAATATAATAATAAAAAATTACAAATCAAAATTGATAAAAAAATCAACTTTAATTAATTTTCAATTATTAATTAAATTCAAAAAATAAATTTGAATATAAAATGGAACAAATTTGAAAATATCTTGTTTAAGTTGTTTTAGAAGAATCTAAAAAATCAACTTAAATATCTTTCAAATCAGATTTAATTAAATTTAAAATTAAGTTGTAACCACTTAATTTGAAGATATTCCATTTTGAGTTAATATTCGAAAAGATATTAACCTAAAAAATATCTAAAGAATCTTAATAACCAATGCCTAAAATTCCTCAACTTAATTTTGAAATTTTAAATCCAAAAGATATTCAAATTTAAGTTGGTTAGTTGTAAATAACTAAATATCAACTTAAATAGGAATATTTAATGAAAAATTTAAATTAAGCTTCAGAAAGAATCTAGATGGTTATAATTCTATATTTAATTAAATACAAGAAAATACATATAGTTTAGCTTAGAATATAAAATTCTTTAAACTATGATTTTCTAAATTAATTTCAAAATAAATGAAATTAATTATGTTGCTAATCAATTTTAATTAGGTTAAACTAGTGTAATTAACCTAGTACAGTCATTCAAATCAGGCAAATGGGCCTTCACAATTGGGGTGGTTCATGTGAGGGGGGGCTTGGTTCAGTATGTCGTACCCACTTCTATGGCTCCCAACTCTCACACAAGGCCCAAAAGAGAGGAATTTAACCTTAATAAGAACAACTGTTATTAATTGAATAGGCCCAAAAACTAAATGGGCCTAAATAAATTCTATCAAGAACTATGATAATTTATTTTAGCAACATCAACCTATATGCATCTATAATTAAATTAAACACATAGGCTCACACAGGCACACTTTGGATGGGTCCTATCATGTTGCTAGGTCATACACAGATGAAAGAAGATTATAAATATACCTGTTACAAATTATTATCTTGACCAAGGGAGCCATCAGATCATTAGATCTGGCAAAAAGTAACCATGGCTATTTGCAATCAAGTAATAATAGGTTTTTAAAAAACTTACATACAAGTTAAAACACATACTCCTGCAACAAGGTTAGTTGGATAGTTGGATGTAGGATTTATTTAATTTTAAAATAAATAATTAATTTCGAAAAATTATTAAAAAAAGTTTTCGAAAAATTAAAAAAAATTAAAAAAAAAATCGAAAATCAATTAAATATTTAAATTTAAAATTAAACCTACAATTTTGAAAAATTAGGTTTCAACCAACCTAAATATCATTTCAAAAATTTGCTAACTACTTTTAAATTTTAAATGTTATTTTATAAATAAAAATTAAATTAAAAATTAGAAAAGATAAATGAATATCTTTTTCAAATTTTAAATGTAATTTAAATAAATAAAATAACAAAATTTAAAAAATTAGCAAAATAACTTATATCATTTAAAAATTACATGATTATAATTATCTTATTTTTAAATTTAAAATAAGATAAGATATAATCAAATTTTAAAATAAGATAGATTTTTAAGCAAGAAGATAGATACTAATTCTATTCAAATTCAAATTACACTAATATCTTGAATTAAATTTAAAAAATATTAAATTAATTCAAAATGATAATTAGAATTGAATTAGGAATAGTAATAGTATAAATATAGAACTACACAAAAAATCGGAAGTTAATTCCATGAAAAAGCATGAAAAATCGAAGAAAAACGAAAAAATTGTGAGCTGTACGGACAGTTTTCGCGATCGCAGGAAAATTTCAGCACAGCTCCGATTTTTCCAAATCTTCAAAAATTCATAACTAATTCAAATAAAATCGAAATTGAGTTTTGTAAAAGGCTAACTCGCTTAATTTTTTCCATACTATCCAATAAAAATAATGCCAGAAACAGAATCGCAATTATTTTTCACGAAAATTTACAAACATCAATCAATCATCAAATAACACTCAATACAACATGATACCATCCAAAAACATACAAACAATCGTTTTAAAGTCCAAATTTCTTGCAAGTAAATCAATTACCATGGCTCTGAGGCCAGTTGTTGGAAATTATTTTACCAGGATCTTAGATCTACTCACAAGTATGTTTATTAACACCCTAAATATGAACTTTCTAAAACGATAAATTAAACACATATAAAGTTTAAGAAACCTTACATTGGGTGCAGCGGAATTAAATGACTCCTTCCGTTCAGATCTCTAACCCTTGAATCCTTTCTGTAGCAGAGTATTATCAAGATCTGAACCTGGATCTCTTTCTCTGAATCCTTGATGCTGAATCTCCTTTGCTGATGATCTTTCTTCACGATCTTCCTCACTATGATTGAGGTATTGCTTGCTGTGTGTGGGAACTACTCTAATCACTAAGAGAGGTTCGAAATATGAAGGAAGAATAGAGAGAGAGAGAGAGTGGCGGCTAGAGAAGAGAGAGAGGAGGCTCAGGTTTTTCTGATGTGAAGTGTGTTATTTTCCTGAAGCCTTCACTATCTATTTATAGCATTCCACTATGGTTAGGTTTGAATTATTTGGCATTAAAATAATGAAAATATCAACTTAAAAATCCTACAAAGGTGGCCGGCCAAGGCTTAGTGGATTGGGCCTTGCTTTTTGCAATTTTACAATTTTAACACCTTTTGTATCTGATTTTCTCAAAAATGCCAATTTCCTAATTCAACCATTTAAATGCCAATTCTAACTATTTAATAACTATAAATAATTATTAAATAATATTGTCATTTATCATATTTATTAATTGAACCATACAAAGTATCATAATTAACAAATATGCCCCTATTAACTCTTTCTTTACAATTTTGCCCTTACTTAGTGAAAATTTCACAAATAGACATACTCTAATTTGTAAATTATAATTGATTAATCAAAACCAATTACATGAGTCTTACAAACAATATTATCTCAACTAGTGGGGGGACCATGGGTCTATATAACCGAGCTTCCAATAAGTAGATCAAGAATTTAGCACTAAAATTCACTAACTTATTAATTCTTCGTTGAATCCACGCATAGAACTTAGAATTGCACTCTCAGTATATAGAATGCTCTATATGTTCCACCATATAGACACATCATTAGTTATCCATTGTTATAATCCTAATTTGATCAATGATCCTCTATATGAATGATCTACACTGTAAAGGGATTAGATTACCGTAACACCCTACTATCTATTTTATCCTTAAAACACTTGACCCCGTATAAATGATATTTCAGCTTATGTGAAATGAGATCTCTACCATTTATTTTCGTTTGGTCAAGCTGGAAGGAGATCATCCTTTGCTTACTATTCGCCAGATAGAAGCTATAGATTCCATGTTTATGCTAGCGCTCCCACTCAATTGCACTACCGTGTTCCCAAAATGTACGTATCACCCTGACCTAAAAGTAGGCTTAACTAACAAATCAAAGAACACGAATAGCCTTTCAAGATTGAGCCTAATCATAACAGGATTAAGATCATTTGATCTAGGATCAACTTGGCGATATTGACTTGAATAGATTTTACGGTAAGTTTAATTAAATCTAAGTCAAAGTTCAATATCGGTCCCTTCCGATGCATACTCCATGCATCCAACTTGAGCTTTACTTTAATCAATGTTTTGGAAAGAACATAGTATTTCTCCAAATACAAGTAAACTCTTGTTGTAGATTATCATATCAGTAAAACCCTGTGTCTGATAAATCTAGGAAGCTTTATTCACATAGTCATGTTTACTTTCCAATGTGATGACAGCACAATAAACATGATCAAGTATGTGAAAAGGGTTTAAGATGAATTTATAAATCAAATAGACAAGAAATTGATAAAGTGAACCAAAACATACACAAATGAATGAAAAATACTTCTGTTTCTTTATTGATGTTGAATAAAATAGATTATATTGAAATGGAGTTTTATTTAGGGCATAAAACCTAACAAACAGTGATAACATTATTCCATAATAACAAAAGACCTCCCCCTAAACCAACTCTAGGAACTTCAAAGACATTCTCAAAAGCCAATCTAATCCTAAGATTGTCACCTTCACCAGGTTGAATTTTTGTTTCCATAACAAAACAGAGAATGGGTTGGTGCTGCTTCAAAAGGAGGGACAAGTTTCGAAATGCACGAGGTCTCCCTAACCCTCGGGCATTCCAGCTGATGAGACTCATTTTTCTAGGCGGGGTTGCCTAGCAACACCCACCTATTCTTCAGGAGGTTCCATGATAGGGACAACAACAAAATCATCCTGGGCAGCTCTCGCTCGCTTCAGCATACTACGAACTAATCCACCAACAGGAACGTTTTGTCGGGAATAGGAGCGCTTTCTTCCTGCAGTGGGAGCAGGGGCTATTTGTGCAGGACCGGCGATAGAAATTCCTTTGAAATGGCTTCGTGAAGTAGCCGAACAATTAAAAGGAGCATTACCATAGGCAATACCCTTTCCTTTGTCCCGAGTGGAAGAGCTCTTCCCTTGAGTATTGTGAGTGATGACCGAACTGACAACAACAGGGGAGGGAGACATGGTTGACAGGGCCCTATAAGTGTCACTTATACCCTATCCAAATGGTGAGGCTTGGGGTTGGGTAGTTTGGGGCAGAGTCGGGGAAAAATTGAGGGATCGGGGATTCATATTAGGGGGCAGATGTTGAGAAACTGGTGAACAGCTTGCTGAAGGCCTTGCTCAGAGCTATTATCCTGGCCAAGAATTTCGTCAAGGGGGACCGAGTTGGAGATATCAAAAGGGTTCTTTTTAAAAGAGTTTCTAGCAGGGGTTCTTAAGCTGTCTTTATAACCTAAGATGGGAGGAACAATGCACTCATCACATTTTTGAAGGTATTTACCACATTTTTTATAGCTATGGTCAAGAAGACCACAGTAATAACAAAAGTTATGTAACCCATCATACTTGAAACTGAGCCATTTTGTAACAAAGATTCCACAGAAACAGACATTAATCCCATGCCTCAATGGTTTTGTAATGTCTAGAAGAACACGAAGTCTGAGGTAGGGGCCAAAGCTTTCAAGCAAGGACAGAGGGTAGATTTCAACCAAATCACCGAGTTCATCCGATATGAATTGGGCAAGTTGTGGAGTTTTTTCCCGAAAAGGTATATTATGGGCTTGGATCCAAAACGGGACATAACGCAGTTAGAGAGGGGTGATGGTGTCAAAACCTTCAGGATTCACAAAAATCATGAGGGACTTGTCGAAATTCCAAGGTTGTTCTTCCAAGACACGGCGATGGTCCCACTCACAACCAAAAGTGACAAGAAACAGGTCAGAGTGATATTCAGAGAAGGTAATGGGGAACCGTAGTGTCTAGGCATCCTTCATAGCTGTTTCAATCCATGCCACTTTCAAGGTTTTTGGTGAGAGAATTTTGACCACAAGGCAGAAGGACTCAGAGTGATTTCTAGTGTTTATGGAAACATGATCAAAATCATGGATCTAACTTTCCTCTTCAGTGAGAGACAAAGTATTTTGCTGGGTTTGGTTGGAAGTTGACATTTTTGGGTAAGAAGCACAATTACAGGGGGAAGGAAAAAGTAGGTAGGTGAGTAGATTAAAGAAGATTTCATGCCTTTTATAGACCAATAGAGACCGGATAATGAGTAAGAACTGGAGATATAACTGTGAGAGAGAGAGAGAGAGAGAGAGAGAGAGAGAGAGAGAGAGAGAGAGAAATACCTGGAGTTAAGTTGCCTCATCGGATTGTGGAAAGGATCTAGGGCTATCGGCACAGTGCACATCCAGTGTAGGCTGGGGAGAGTAGGAGTAGGAATGATTATTCTCGGGGGCATCAGAACATCCAAAACGACAGTTGAATCGACTATTTGGGCAAGCTGGGTGCTATTTCCACCAAAAGAAACCTGCAAACATAATAAATAAGAAGGTTCATCCGCTATAGATAATAAATGCAAGTAAGTGAGAGCAATTAATGTAAAGAGGCCTTGGACTTTTAAGAGTGGAAGTGTAATCATTAGCACAGAGATGGAAAAAAAACAAAAACAAGAAGAGGGGAGAGTAAGGAACAAAACACAGAGCAAAGAGAGCAAAACCCAGGGGAAACCCCAAGACTAAACCAGAACCAGGGTTGGAGAGAGAACTTCACGAGAAAGAAAAAGCAAAGCCACTTTACCTATTTCAATACCAACTCTATGTAACTGATTGTTATTATTGTTATTGTTGTAATAATTAAATGAAAACAATAATTATGAAGCTTGATAAACTTAAAAAAATCCACATTAGAAAAAAAAAATAGATTACTCTATTGTTAATACATTAGGATTAGATTGATTAGTTCATGTTTGACATCATAACTAAAAAATTATTTTTTGTTTTTAAAAATAGAAAATTATTTTTTGAGAACAATTAGGCTTGTTTGGCATTTTTTTTAAAACAGTTTTTAGAAAACAAAATTACAAAAAATAAGAATTTTGAAAACAACAAAATATCGTTTTCTGTTTTAAAAAACAATTCACTTTTGGTCAATATTGTTTTTAGAAAACATTAACCAAACGCGACTTGTGTTGTGAAAACTTCAAAAACTATCTTTTGTTCTCATTTCTAAAAATACTTTTTTGAAAATAAAAAGCAGAAAACAATACCAAACATGCTTTAGTATTTTTGTCCCCTAAATTTTTTACACTACTAAATTGTGCCCCCTATAATATAATACTTGTTATTAATACTCCCTAAATTACAACATTTCTAGTACCTATCTCCTTCTGTTAGAAATGGTTAAAATTGACTGTATAAATTATGATGTGGCACTAATAGTTAATATTTAGGGGAGTTCTATTTGCACCCCATAAAATGATAAATACACACCATTATTAAAAAAAATATAAACTTAAATAATTTTTAAAAATTACTCTTAATATATTTTTTTAATTTTTTCTTCACGTTATTTTATGTTAATTTTAATACTTATTTTGATTTCATTTTCATAATTTTTGTCTAACTCATGTATATATATTTTATTTTTTTTTCTAAGAAAATTTGATATAATTTTTTATTTATTTATTTTTTGTCATAATATTTAAAATATAATTTATTTTTATTTGATAGGTATATTTTTTTAGGACTATAAATTCGAAGAAAAAAAATTAAAAAAACTTAATACAATTAAAGATATAAATTTATATAAAATAAAAATTATTAAAATGGGGTGTCTATAAAATTTTTTGTAGTGTAAATAAAATTTCCCTAATATTTTATGAGAAATTTTATTTACACCCCAAGACGGCGCCGTCTGTGGGAACGACGTACATATCTCCTCAAATGGGGGTTATTTTATCTGATGAGGAACTCTATTTCCTCATTCAGATTGGTGCACTTGTCAGTGTCATGACCATAATCTTTGTGCAATCGGCAAAACTTGTTCATGTATCATTTGATAATATCCTTTCTCATGGGATAAGGCTTACGATATGGCACCACTGAATGAGTTGTATTGTTGATGTTTTCTCTCATGTCAAGGAGGATGTTGTAGGTAATGAACCTTGCAGTTGGATCCTGTTTGGCTGGCTCGGGGGTATTCTTTGGCCACTTACTATCGTTGTTATTGTTAACACCATTACCATTATTCTCCCTCTTGCCATTGTTGAAGCCATTCTTACCATTACCACCCTGAGTGTAACGCCATATTCCATAAGGACGCCACATGTGTGATTTTATAAACTAATTTAATACTCATAGATTAATTAATTATTAAAAACTTGATTGAAACAAAAGACTGAAAACGAATATTATAATAGCATAAAAAGCGTGTTCTGGGGATCCCTGTTGTAAAATGTTTTACAAAAGAACTATATATGACGATGCCTCAAAAACATAAAAACCAAAATACACAACAGATACAGTCAAAACAACTCCTGGCAACTCGGCACACAAGCCGGTGGAGTCAATATGTACATTGTTAGAGAAGACAGTCATCTCATGGCAGCTCTAAGTTTTCCTTGCCCTTACCTACACTATATAGCACCCGTGAGTCACAAGGACTCAGCAAGAAAAGCAATAATAATGATTATATAGTTTATTATTCGAATATTATCATTTATACACAATAAGAATCAAACCATCACACATTGTTCATAAGATGAAATCTAAATTGCTACTGGCATCTACCACGAATAAACATCAGTATACAGATATTTGGTAATACAAAACCATTATACTAATAATAGAATTCATATTCATTTGATCATGTAACTTATATATATTACCTCATAAAGTAACCATCTTCATAACATCATGTTGCCTAATCAGCCAAGTCGATGCTTTAATCTGATAATCTTGTATTGCATTGCCTAATTAGGCAAGCCCGTGTCATAGCCTGGCATCCATATATCTCATAAATGCATCACCTAATCAAGTGAGCCCATACCTACGCTCGGTACTCATCATATATCACTAACACCCGTACTTACGCCCAGTACGTCGCCAAGAAAATTACATCACCTAATCAGGTGAGCCCATACCTATGCTCGGTACTCATCATATATCACTAACGCCTGTACTTACACCTAGTACCACCACCAGGAAAATCACATCACCTAATCAGGTGAGCCCGTACCTATGCTCGGTACTCATCATATATCATTGATGCCCGTACTTACGCCCAGTATGTCACCAGGAAAGTTGTATCACCTAATTAGGTGAGCTCGTACCTACACTCAGTACTCATCATATATCACTGACGCTCGTACTTACGCCCAGTACATTACTAGGAAAATTGCATCACCTAATTAGGTGAGCCCGTTTCTACGCTCGGTACTCATCAGATATCACTGACGCCTGTACTTACGCCCAGTACGTCGCTAGAAAAATCCCATCACCTAATCAGGCGAGCCCATCTATCACATATCGCATTATCGATACTCAACCAATCAATCTTTTTATTATATAACAATATGAACTATATCTCAATTTTAATCAATTCATTGCAATACTAATTACACTACATAAACGTACTATGCAATACAATATACTTTCTTACCTCAAGTTCTGATTTAGGTATGTTGGCTGACCTACTTGGATACGATCAATGATCCCGAGCCCTAAGTCATAAACTAATAAGTGTTTATCCTAAAACACTGGTTAACAATTGAAAAGGAGAACCTAGGGTTTCCTACTAAATCCTATAGTTCAAATAAACTAAAATAAAACTTATATTTTGGCTATAAAACATATACCATATGGTAGAACTTGTTGCAAGCTTCGAAACGGTATATAGAACGTCCAAAACGGACACCCGATTTATGATAAAAATACAATTTCTGAGTTCCCCAGCTGCCCAAAACGGTAAATCGGTTGGCCAGAACCGGTTGACGAGTTTCAAAACTGGTTGACCGGTTTTTCAGGGGTAAAAATATGATTTTCCAAGTTTACGCACTCACCGAAATACTATTGGAACCTGTCCAAACTACTCCAAACTTCATAGGGCACATATATACCATACACACTACCATACTTACGCAATAGAAACTAAAATCGAGTCTTTGATTGGCAAACGCCACTAGTATTCGGACTTAAGTTATAAAAAGTTCTAAACTCAATATCTATTCCAAAATCACCTCAATTTCACAAAGAAAATATCAGAACTAGTCCCATGACTATCCGAGAATAATTCTATAAAGTCAAAATTTTCATAACTATTCTAATTTACAAAACCCCTATATGAAACCAATTGTTTTAAACTTAAAACTGAACTAAACCTTACCTTAAGCTTTCCTACTCTGAGAATTATTCATCCTGCTACTACTAGAACTTAGATCGCTAGGTTTTGGATTGAAAATAAAAAAGAATAGATGTAGGAGGAGAGAAGATTTTGATAGAAGACGAGGGTTTCGTTTCGTTCATAAGTTTTGTTTATAAACTTATTATATATAAACTAACTGTTACGTTTATATACATATTATTAATACAATAATAACATAATATAATATATTAATAATATTATTATTAATAATAACAGTAAGATTAATAATAATAGAGATATTGGCGGCTAAACCACCTGAACTTTACGGTTTGTAACACTTAACCACAAAAACTGAATTTTTGGCGGTTTAACTATCTAAACCTTGGTTCCGTTTTGCTCTGCACACCTCCGTCCAAAAATTACAGTTAAGTGCCAAGGTGGACTGTCCACGTGTACGCACTTGTACATGTGGCAAATTTTTAGTGGTCCACGTAATTTTAATTTTAAAAATAATTATAAATATTTAAAAAAAAATAAAAAAATAATTTATATAAATTAAAAAAAATCTTTTTTTTCCTTTTTTTTCTCTTTTTCTTTTCCTTTCACTTTCTCTTTCTTCTCGAATCTGACAGAACCCTTCTTCTTCTTCTTCTTCTTCTTCTGCCATTCTCACCATGCTCATAAACCACAACCGCCTCTTCCACCTCTGAAATCCCATTCCTATTTTCATTTTGCCCCAAAATATTATCCGTGGATTCTTGTCGGTTCTTCTTGTCGGTGAGTTTATCGATAAAGAAGAGCGAAGAGGGGTATGGTCGTGAATCCCACAAATTCGCTGAAGCTCACCACCGCTTTTCCCTTTTGATTCATTCCGATTATGTCCCCGACGAGAGGACTTGCAATATTTCCATCAATCGTTTGCTTGGTTCTCGATCTCCCGACCATACTTTGAGCGTTGTCTGCCGTTTGATTCGTGTTAAGCGTGAGTTTGTGCCTTCTTTGATCAATTATAACCGTTTTATTGATCAGCTATGTTCGTTTTCCAGGCCTGCAGAAGCTCATGGCTTGATTTTTCATTTTTTGGGAAGAGGGCATTGTCCTAATAATGTTACTTACACTTCTTGATTAATGGGTATTATAAAGTTGGTGAATTTGATTGTGCACAGAAGGTGTTTGATGAAATGGGTGAGAGAGGTGTTGTTCCAAATTCACTGACTTACAGTGTTTTGATTAGTTGTGTTTTGAGGATTCGTGAGGTTGAGCGTGGGAGAGAACTCATGTCCTTCCACGGATGATGGTTTGGAGCAAAATGTTTATAATTTTTTTATAAAGAGAAAGAGAAAGAGAAAGAAAAAGAAAAAGAAAAAGAGGAAAAAAAAGAAAAAAAAATTAATTTTTATAAATTTAATTTTTTAAAAATATTTATAATTATTTTTTAAAATTAAAATTACGTGGACCACTATAAAATTTACCACGTGTACAAGTGTGTACACGTGGACAGTCCACCGTGGCACTTAACTGTGATTTTTGGACGGAGGTGTGCAGAGCAAAACGGAACCAGGATTTAGGTAGCTTAGCCGCCAAAAATTCAGTTTTTGTGGTTAAGTGTTACAAACCGTAAAGTTCAGGTGGTTTAGCCGCCAATATCCCATAATAATATAATTATATTAATAAAAACTTTTTATTAATGGTTATCCTATCATTTCTTAACCACTAAGAAATTTTACTTTTAGGGCACCATGCAAAATTTTATGTACTCTTAATTATTTTAATACCTATATTATTAACTTATCATAATATTTCCACAAATTCTATCAATTAAACCCATTATGATATTTCTGGCCCCCGATCGAGTCTCCAAGGTCGCCAAATATGAAAATATTTTTATTGTACCAGTAACTCATATTACATCACATATACCATATAAATCTCAGTAATTTAAAAATTATGCTTATTTATCCACTTATAGAAAATTAAAATTTATGTTGAACTAAATTAGTAAAATCACAATCCCACTTATTACCTAATTAACCAATAATATAGTTATAAATCCTAATCATTTACCATTAGGATTATCGGGATATTACACTGAGAGCTTTGGCAATTTAAGCTCGTTCCGTTCTTTTTACTCTTAGCTTGGTTGAAGCCTTGAGCATTTTTCTTGGCTTCTTCCAATTTAATGAACTCATCAACTCTCTCAAGGAAATCTCACATAGTATGGGTTGGTTTCCGCCTTGTATCTTTCCACAACTAACTTCCCACCGGAATGCCCCCCATGATAGCGGCTCGTTTTCCCCTTTTAGGTTCTTGATAACAATCTCTGAATCACTCTCGACCAAAACAAAAGAATGATGCAATGCGGCAGCCGTCTCCATGGCTAAAAGACAAGTTGCAACTTCTCTAGTGAGTTGGTCAAAGAAGTGTAACTTTTTTGTCGCCACCCACAAAATTGATTCCTTATGGTCCCTCGCAATCGCCACAGCACATATAGTGTCACCTTCGACTTTAACATCGCAGTTGATTTTAACCCAATCTTCCGGTTGCAGAGACCAAGCATGAGTCTTGATAGGCTGTGGAGGGGAAAGAAGGTAGAAGCCATAATCTGCTTAACAAGAAAAAATAGAGTCAATGTAGTGTTTAATGTTACCCATTGATTTGTTATGTACCTTGTCGTTGTGGATCCTCCAAATGGTATCTACCACAATCAAGGCATAGAGGAATAGCTCATAACTCCTCTGAATTTAAGATTCCATAGAAAAGTAACCCAGTCCCACATGCGGGCTCTTGAGTCAAGAACAGGCATAACCCTTAAGGAGAAGACCGCCAAAGGTGGAAGGCAAAGTTGTAGTACAGGAACAAGTGCTCTGTGGTCTCCTCAGCCTCCCCACAAATAGGGCAGGAAACCTCCTCAAAACCCATTCTCTTAGCAAGAGGGGCTCTTAAAGGTAGAGCATTGGAAAGGATGCTCCACCAATGGACTTTGTGGCGCTCCAAAATCTTTGAGTTCCAAAGTTTGTTTCATAGTGTCGGAGCAATGTTGCACAAAGGAACCCGATCGAGGGCTTGAATAAGATAGGCAAACTTTGTTGAAAACAGACCATTTGGTTCTTTTGTCCAGACCCATCTATCCCTTCCCTGGCCATTGGGATTATCGCCTCATAAGATGTTACTAATAGTTTCCTGATCAAGAAGGTTGTGCAGCTTAGATGTGTCCCAATTCCCGTCAAGTAAAAGTAAATCTGACACTTTCTCCAAACCCAGCTATTGACGATAATTGGGCTTAGGGTTAAAATTTGTACCATGGATAACCCAAGGGTCATCCCAAATACTTGTCTCTCTCCCATCAAATATTAGCTTGCACGCCCCTTTTCATAAAATCTCTTTAGATCGCACCACATTTCTCAAAAACTAAGAATCAAAACTCTTAACCACACAGTCAAAAACCTGCTTACCCTTAAGGTACTTAGTAGGGGTGTACGTCGGTCGGTTTAGTCGGGTTATAGCATATTTTTATCAAACCAATATAAATATTGGGTTACAAATATTTAATCGTAACCCGCCCAATCAAAAATTAGAGAAAGGTCAACCCGCCCAATGATTTCGTCGGTTTGGTCGGGTTAACCCGCCCAAACCGTTCTTCATTTTTTTTTATAATTATTATTGTTAGTTTCTACTATTTAAATAATTAGATTTTTTAAAAAATAAAAATATATTATTTATATTTCAAGTTAAAATATACTATAGTTTAAATTAATTTTAAGAACCTTAATATAAGATAAATATAATTGAGTAAACATAAAATAATTGAATAAAATAATTAAAAAACGTAATAAAATATGGTAGAGACTTTAAACTTTAACTTCAATATCCAAATACAATAAAAATTATTAACTATAAAGTCTATGTTTTAAGTTAAACACTAAAATGTCTAAGCTTTAAATACAAAATAGTTTAACTAATAAATGTAATTTATGTGATATAATATGTACACTTCTATAAAAATATATAAATGGGTTTAATTCGGCTTATTCGGGTTAATTGGACGGTTTAGAATAATTTGTAAACCGCCCAATATATTCATTGGGCGATTTGGATTTTCATTGTATTACTTCAGGTTGTATTTTTTGTCGGTTTATTCGATTTGGTTTGGGCGATTTATTCGGGTTGGGCGGTTTGTAAATTTTGTTGAACACCCCTAGTACTTAGATCAGATAACATTACAGCACAACGACTGTTCCTCAGTAAGCAGAGCCCAGTCCCACTTGGCCAGCAATGCCTAGTTCATCTCCACAGTCTTTCTAAAGCCAAGCCCTCCCCGAGACTTGGGGAGGCACAACTGGTCCCAGGCTTTAAGACAGATGCCTCTATTACCTTCTTCACAGCCCCACCAGAAGTCCCTCACCATACCATCAAACCTAGATGCAAGCTTTTTAGAAAGCTTTGTTGTCTGCATCGTGTAGACAGGCAAAGCAAGCCCCACCGATTTGATCAACGTAGCACGACCAGCATTTGATAACGATTTTAATTTCCACCCATGGAGTTTTGACACCAGGTTATCAAGGATGAAGTTAAAATTTGCATCCTTTTGGCGGGATCTAAAAAGCGGGAGGCCCAAATAGTTTATGTTACCCATTTCACAGTTCAATCCCATAGCATGTCTGATGCCTCATTTCATACCATCACTCGTGTTACCGCTAAAGAAAATGGAGGTTTTAAGCTTACTAATTCTTAGACCAGACCAATCACAAAACTTCTCTAGGAAATGCCACATACCTCTTGCTTCTTCAAGGTTTGCCCTGCCTACAAGGATCAGATCATCGGTAAAGAAAAGATGGGAGAGTTTGGGGCCATCTCTGCTTAGCTTTATACCTTTGATGGTACCGTTATCAAGGGCGTGCTCAAGGATGCGCGAGAGGATTTCAGCAGCCCAGATAAAGATGTATGAAGATAGGGGTCTCCTTATCTGATGCCACACTCTGGAGTCAAACTGTTAAACTTCCTTCCATTGAGAAGAAAGTTGAAGAAAGTTGTTGTGATACACTGGCGGACCCAGTGACAGAACTTGTTAGGGGCCTTGAAACTACACAGAACGTGGTCAATAAATTACCAACTTAATTTATCGTAACACACCTTTTCAAAAAAAGAAGACTAAATGTAGTATTTTTTAAAAAGTTCACTAATACACCTTATCGTGTTTTTGATATTTAGATATTTAATTTTAATTTTTTTTATATCATTTTAAATCATAGTTATGTCAGACATTTTGTTTTAAAATTAAAACTATCTCAACATAAAAAAAAAAAAAAAATACAAAGGGATTTGTTTTAAAAAAAAAAAAAAGTATTTTTAGGGTAAATTTACACCAATGGTGTAATGTTTATAAATGAAAGGAAAAATGGCTGGAAAAAAATGGTAGAAACATAAAAATAAAATATCTTACCGACAAGACTTTTGGCGGTCGGTTTAGAAAGAAAAGGTTCGGGTATTAATTGCCATGAAATGTCACGCACGCTACGTGGCGTTCCGTCAAATGTTGTGTCTTCTTTGGTTTGCACACTTGCAAAACTCTTCGATTTTCACACCATTTTGACTTCATCTATTGCATTTTTATATATATAAATATTTTTATAACTATTGCATTTTTGTATTAGAAAAATACTAGTAAAAGACAAACATCATTTAAGTAAATATTCAAAATTTAATAAATATTAACATTAATTTTTTGAATAAAGAAAGATTGCACAGAATAATACAGTAGAACCTCTATTTAAGAATTCTCTATTCAAGAATAACCTCTAATTTGTTATAAAAAAAATCAAGTCTCAATTCGGACCAGTTATAAATAAGAATAACCTCTAAATTGTAATAAGTCATACATTTTCTAAGTCCCGTATTAACAACGTATACCTCTATATAAGAATAATTATATCTTAATAAAATATATACATATATTTTGTAAATTTATTTATGTAAAATTAATAATTTTATTTCAAATTATAATACATGTATGAACATTATATTTACTCTAAAATAATTTTAATATAATATAGTATTAATAATTATTTATTGTTATTATTATTACATTGATATTTTTTAGTTTTTTAATTTTTTTTTTCTAGTGTAACTCTATTTAGTTATAACCTCTCAATTAGAATATAATTTATTTGGTCCCAAGTATATTCTTGGATGGAGGTTCTACTGTATTTTATTTTTTTTTTGGTATGATTACAATTTAAAAAAATGTTGTACAATATATTACACTTAAGAACACTAAATATTTCATAAAAAAAAAGAGAGAACACTTATTGTTAAGAAAAAAGAGCACCTAAAAATAATGATGGTGGTATGGTCTAAGCAGGTGTTGCTGGTGTTGCTGGTAGGCGAAGCTTTTGGCAATAAACGAGAGGCTGTTATGGGCATCTCAACTAGAATTTTAGGTGCATCAGGCTAATTGTGACTCATCAGTAGTAGTATTTTAAATTAATTTAGAAGTTAAGAATATTATGTTTCATTATATTATTTTTGCTGTTTTTAATTTATTAGCTGCAGTTAGCGGACTTGGTGAGCTATTTTGCATTCTACGAATAGTGTAGTCATTGCACTACACTAGCTAAATGTATTACGTCTTCGGGTGGAGTCTCAATTTAGGCAGATACTTCTCCTTAATTTATTAGTACTCCTATAACATCTTTCATTCAAAATAAATAAATAAATAATGCACTAATAATAGAAAATATAAATATAAAATTCATATTATATTATTTTAAGTCCAACAAAACAATAAAAATGAGAAAAAATAACCACCACATAATACAGTATTTTTAAAAGTAATTTGTGGTGAAAATATTTAAGTTTTATATCTTATAGCACTTAAATACTTAAGTTTATTTTTCGGCTAAAATACCTACCGTTACAATTTATTGATAGTTGGAGGTACCTTGACGTTAATTATGTTAACCCGAAAACTTATTCTAGTGACATGGACATCAATGTTTGACATGTGGGAAGAAAGAAAAAACCCAACAGTTGAGTAGTTCTGAGTCATGGCAGTCAACCTGGAGGAGTCCCTAGCCCTGCACACTTAAGTTAACTCTGGGAACTCCAAAATGGATGTTTGGATCCCACTAAGTTATTTCTAATTCACTATCTTTCAGTATTATGTACCTTGAAGACATGAGGAATTTAAATCCAAGGATTGGAAACTGAAAAATACACGAAACAACAACCTATAAGTAATGCAGGTGTCCAGCACCCAAGTTGACAAACCTACTAGGGTTTTGGTTTTTGGTCCGTCTTAGTGAAAATGAGCCAAACTTTTTACTGGTACATGAATTAGATCTGTCACAAATATATTTGAGGTAACAAAATCAGAATCGAATAAGTACTTTTAGTTTTGAGCACTCGAAACATCAGGCATCGAGTGCTCAAGTTGACATATTATCAACCTAGGGCAGTTCCAACCACAATACTATAGAACTATCTCGAGCAATTTCTTCGTGTTTATTCAAAACGAAGGAACAAGTGCTTTTGGAAGAGAAATGGATCAACCTGGATGCCAAAGCGGGGACCTAGAGCATAGGTTGACACTTTGTCAACCTGGCTCATTTCCAAGGAGTTTCTCTAAGAACTCTTTTGGCTATATTCTTCGTTTTCATCAAAGATTAAGATACACCTGGTTCGAAAAATCAAACAGAATCATTTGGTGGCTAGAAACTAGACCCAACGTGTAATGACCGCATACTTAGGATATAGATTAGTAAGACAATTAATACTAATTAATTATATTTTATGATTAAATGTAAATATTTTGTTATATGGGCCCTATTTTTAAGAAATAGACATTAGAGTTATAATTTCTCTATTCGAAAGATTTTATTAAACTCTAAGTGTATTATTTATGTTGTGTGTGTAATTTATCGTCTTTGTTATCTTTCTCGGTAACAATAGAAATGTGACGGTTTAATCATTAAAGTCACACGGGATTAGTTTAGAATCTTATTTTAGCAGGGAAATTATATTTGATATTCGAGATTGGGTCCAGACTCTTTAGGTACCTTGTTTTATTAAAATGTCAGTTTGGTACCTTTTATTATTAATAATACTCAGTTGGTATCCTCTATTATAAAAAAGAGTAAAAAATGGTACCTTTTGTTAAAATTTGATGAATAATTTTTATATTATGACTAGATTGCCCTTTTATGAATCATTGTTTTCTTTTTCTTTTTATTAAAAATCATTTATCAAAAGAAAAAAATAAAATTAATAATTTAAATCTATGAAAATATAAGACTAAATATAAAGGAAGTGGTATCGTTTTCTACAAGCCAAGAGAATATGAAAGGTTGTCTTCAACATAGAAGAGAAAACATGAGAAGATGATACAAGGTTATTTTACTTGATCCAAAAGAACCACCTCTTTTAGATATCATCAAGAGAAAGCAAAAGTATTCAAAAAGTTGAAGGTAATTGAAAAATTTTATTATATTTTTTTTTCTTGTAACAATAATAATATTGTTATCTAGGTTTGTAAAACTAGCATTCTATTTAACTTTGACTTAATAATATGTATGTATATACACTAGAACCTCTATTTAAGAATACTCTATTCAAGAATAACCTCTAATTTTTTATAAAAAAATCAAGTCCCGATTTGAGCTAGTTATAAATAAGAATAACCTCTAAATTGTAATTAGTTATACATTTTCTACGTCCCGTATTAACAATTTTATTTTAAATTATAATACATGTATGAAATTATATTTACTCTAAAATATTTCTATTATGATATAGTATTAATGATTATTTATTATTATTATTGTTACATTGATATTTTTTGGTTTTTTAATTTTTTTTTTCTAGTATAACTCTATTTAGTTATAACCTCCCAATTAGAATATAATTTACTTGGTCCCAAGTGTATTCTTGAATAGAGGTTCTACTGTATATATATGAGTGAATAGCTCAAAATTCACTTGCCATGAATTTTTTTTTTTTTGAGTTACTAAAAAAGTAGTTATAATAAAAATGATATTATGTTATGCAATAAAATATGTAAATATGATTGATCTTAAAGGAACTAATAGTAGTAGGCACATGAAACAACGTGTACGTAAGAAAGTTGGTCAAAGTTCTATACCATTTTCATTTGATATTTCTAATACCATCAATGAAGATACACTTGTTGGAATTTGAAGATGCAAGCATACTAAACGAAACACAAGCCACATTAGATGTACCCACACTAAATGATCAATTGTTGAGTCCCACTGTGATAGTGACTTGAAATGGAGAAGAGGGAGGAGTGATAGTTCGATCGATGATGAAGACGATTTTAACATTGAGAAGTGTTGTGATGAGCCTGATATAGAGTCATTATTTGGGGATTACTACGATTTTAACATATGTTATAAAAGAGTCCAAAGAAATAAAGATGAAGTAAATCCTAAAAGCAAAATGCTAATACCAAAAATTGAGGAAATATATGTAAATGGAAAAATAATACTGTGGAAGTGGTTAGGTTTGTTACTTAAAGTACTAATTTTATTATTCTAAAAAAATCATTACAAATAATAAGAAAAACAATTCATAAAACAGGGTAATATGGTCATAAAAAAATACTTATTGATCAAATTAAAACAAAAGGTACCATTTTTAACTAATTTTGATAATATAAGGTACCCATTAAGTATTATTGGCAATGTAACGTATCAAATAAATATTTTAATAAAACATAAGGTACCAATTGTGTATATTCCCTTCGAGATTAGATGGGGTTATGTTGTCAGACCATTTTACCCCTAGGTCTCAAGATTACTTAATGGGAAAAATGATAATATTGCCTAAAGGAATTAGAATTGGTTTTTAGTAATTTTTTTGTAGAATTTTCTTATGCTAAATTTGATCTTTATTAGTGAATAAAACAAAAATCATATTTATCCATTATCTCTTTCGAGTTAGAAAATTAAAGAAGAAAACCTGCCTCCTCTCTCTCTCTCTCTCTCTCTCTCTCTCTCTCTCTCTCTCTCTCTCTCTCTCTCTCTCTCTCTCTCTCTTATGACCTCTCTTGAAGAAAAACTAAACCAAACTCAACCTAAAGTCAGACTTTCCAACAAGTTTTGAAGGATATTTGGAATAACAAACCAAAGGTAAAACCCTAGACTCTTTTCTTCTTAAGTTTTCAAAGCTTTGGTTTAGTTAGAATATGTAAATTTTAAGAAAAGGTTATGTCTGAACCAAGGATTAGCTTCGGTTGATTTCTAGGATAAATTGAAGTTGTTTAAAGTTTGTGTAAGGTTAATTTAATGGCTGGTTATGTTGTTGAGAAAGTTTGAGTTCAAGAACTAAAACTTGACTCAATAATGGTGGATTTAGGAATTCTGAGCTATACTTATTTTTATTGCTTGAATTATACATACTAAACCTCTTTTAGGTGTTTTGGATAGTTTCATGAGGTTTGGAGTCGATTTGGGGTTTGAATGAGAGTTGGTGAGATACTGAAGCAGAAAACGGCAGACCGTTTCTAAGGAAATGATCTATCAGTTTTACTGGCAGGGACCTAGAAAAATAGTCTGTTGTATTTACAAAAATAACCTGTCGTATTTACAAAAATAGCATGCCATTTTTCAGACAGCTTTTCTAAAGTCTCATTTTTTCGTGTTTTCTCGATATTAAGAGTATTTCTATGCTATTTATTGTTGGGCTTTGTGCCATAAATAAAACTCTATTTCAATATAATCTTTTCTACTCATTTATCAACAAAGAAACATATTCATTTTTATTACTTATTTAGGGCTCGTTTGGAACGCCGTATTAGGTCGTATTGTATTGTATTGTATTATATTGAATTGGGTTATATATCATATTTTTATATAATACTATGTTAAACTTTAATTTATACTAAAATATTATGTATTTAGGTGTCCATAAAAGTTAATACTACACATAGTTTTACATAAAAATATTGCATAAAATGCAATTCAATATAATACAATACAATACAATACGACCTAATACGGCGTTCCAAACGAGCCCTTAATGTGTTATTTAGTTCATGTGATCATTTATTTATTTATTTGATTTATAAATTCATCCAAATCCTTATCACATTGATATTCTTGTTTATTGTGTTGTCAGCACATTAGAAAGTAATCAAGATTGTGTGATTAAATGTATTCCTATAATTTATCAGTACACAGGGTTTAATTGATAGGATAATCTACAATGTAGTTTACTTGCACCTTATGTAAGTGCTATGTCCTTTCCAGGGCATCGGTTAAGTAAGCTTGGGTTTGATGTATGGAGTATGCATGGGAAGGGACCGATTGAATTTGAATCAGATATAGTAAACTTACCATAATATCTATCAATTCAATATCACCTAGTTGATCTTAGATCAAGTGATCTCAATCCTAAGATGGTTAGGTTCTAGTTCAGTTGCATTATTTGTGCTCTTCAATCTATTCGTTAAAGTAGACCAATGGATCTTCTCGTCACATATAGATTAAGAACATGTCAGTTCAGATGAGTGGGAGAGCTAATCATAGATATACAATCTATAGCTTCTATCCGAACATAAAAGTCAAACGATGATTTCTTTCGAGCTTGGCTTAATAAATATAAATGGTTGAGTACTCATTTTAGTGATTATATTAGTTCAATGGAATATCATTTATAGGTAGCTAAGTATTTTAAGGACAAAAGACATTGAAGGGTGTAACGGTAAATTTGTCCCTACTCAGTGTAGATCATCTATAGAGGATCATTCATTATTAGGATTATAACTGTTGCTCCTGAATTCGCCCAAAATACGTGGATCAGTCGAGAGGGGACACGTGGATCAGATAACTTGTAAATATTTGTTAAGTCTTTGTGCACCACAAGGAAGCGCTGTTAGCATGGGCCCCGGAGGAGGCACCCGGAGTACAAGGTACTCCAGGAAGCTTGCATAGCGTGAAGGCTCTCCGGGATGTGTCAGGTCTCTCCCGAGCAATCAAGTCGCATTTAATGCTGCATGGGAGGAAGCGTGTTGGGACTGTAACACGCAATAAAGTCTGACGGCACAACCCCCAAACAGCAGCGCTACAGTAATGATCATTTAAGTCTAGCGACGGCTACTCTGCGAAGAGTCACGTCAATCACAAGGCAAAAAGGACATTCTTCATAAAAACCCTATAGCACCTAGGGATTTGACCATGCATCACCCATGGTATATTCATTGGAAATGCCCAACTTTATGGATACTTACAGATACATGTGTAAGAACAATTCTAGGGATTACCCCACCAAAACACTATAAATACCCCCTCAAAGCTCATTTAATGGGGTCGAGAATCTTGGTTTGCAAAAGAGCAAGAAGAGAAAATACTCACCAAGAACATTCTCTGTATTTATGAGAAAGACCTTCTCTCGAGTGTGGAATCTGTATTAATTACATCCATTAATAACAGAGACTCGTGGACTAAGGCTCATTAACGCCCCAACCACGTAAAAATCTTCGTCTCACTTTCTTACAGCTCTTTATTATAATCATATTTTAATAGTTGCCGAAAACCTCGGTCAACATTTTGGTGCTTTCATTGAGAGCTGAGGAAAGCTACTACATAACAAGCATTTGACTCCACAACAATGGTGGAGACAAGAAGTACACGTCACCCTCGCCCTCTGGAAGATGCTCAAGATCCAAATGAGGAAGATGTAGCCTCAAGAGCAGCAGAGGAGTCCGAGGAAGAAGAAGAAGAAGTAGTTCCCGACGAGAACTACGAGGAAAACCTCGACGAGTATGCCTACGACGGAGGAAGTTACTCAGAGTTGGTGCTCCTTAGACAAAAAGCTATCGATCATGAAGCTGAGATCGAAGCTCAGAAAGCGCAAAATCAAAAAATGCAGGAAGTGATGTTAGCCATGCAGAAAGCCATGGAGGCTGCTGGTATTCACGTGCATCCCAAGGCAATGGCCGCTGGGCTCGACGGGGAACCAGCGACGTCCTCGCCTAATTCCCAGCAGCAAAGACCTAGGGAACCTAGCCCTATAAGGCACCCTGCTGAGGAAAATCAAACAAAAAACCCTACTTCTACCCCTGGGCGAAAGAAAAAGGTGCAGGATCCGCGAAGGGTCCGCTCAGATTTCCCTAAAGGGAAAGGTCCGCAGAGGGGCAAGCTCCAAAAAGGGAGTCTTGGCCCTCAGGATCGAGGGGACCGGAAAAGCGTTTCTGTGCACCAGGAACCAGGGGGTAGAGGAAGAAGAGGACAGAGATGTCCTCCCATTGATCTGAGAAATCAAATCAATGGGAACCAAGGTGACCTCCGGGATCATCTTGACCAAAAAAGATACAGGCCCGTGGTCTCTTCGGGTACTGTAAACGAAGGGATTATGGCGGAACTTGCCATACTTCGAAAAGATATTGCTCGAGTCTCTCGGAGGTAGAAGGGAGACGACTCCGACTAGGACAGTGAGGACCGGGAGCCATGCGCCAAGCATATCTTGGAGGCGGGGCTCCCTAAAAACTTCAAGATGCCCGAAATGGCGGCATATACTGGGAACACCGACCCCAGTGATCACTTGTCACGGTTCAACCGTGTTATGACAGTCATGCGGGTCAGCAATGACGCCAAATGCTTGTGTTTCCCCCTCACTCTAAGCGGGTCAGCGGAGGAATGGTTCAAAAAGCTGGAACCAGGATCCGTGGGTTGTTGGAACAAACTCCAAACCAACTTCCGGAGACAGTTTGTCGCTGCCAGGAAAGTTAACTTGGAGGTTAGTGCCCTGACCAACATCAAGCAACTGCCCACCGAGACCTTGAAGAATTACATCAAGAGGTTCCGAGAGGAAGCCTCAAAGACCAAGAAGGTCGATGACGGACAACAGCTTGCGCTTCTCCAAGCAGGAATCCGCACTGGGACTCCCTTCTGGAACGAGTTGAAGCAAGAAGGCGCTGCTAGCCTTCAGGACTTCCAGAAGAGAGTCCAAAAATATATTAACCTCAAAGAGGCCCAGATCGTGGCTTACGGAGGCTACTATCCCACCGGGATAGCAGGGTACATGCCCGGAGTGCCGTCCTCGGGCACTGTCTCGACCGCGACTCCACAAATAAGCGGCATACAATTCTCTGCTACTCCCGGGTACAGCCAAGGCCAAGCTCTGGCACCGGCATCTTCCCATTACGGCAACCCGTCCGGGGTAAATGGACGAGCTCCTTCACAGGCGGCCCCGACTATTAGCTTGACAGGCCCTACCCAGGGGTCGAGGAGCAAAAGGTCCTCCAAGGGCAGCACCCGAACGGGAGAGAAGCGCCAGAAAAAGGGGTACACACCCCAATACACTCAGTACACAGAGCTCACGGACTCTCAGGAACGTGTGTACTTCGCCACTAGGCAAAATACGCACTACCGGAGACCCCAGCCATTGTACAAAGATAGCTCCCGGAGAGATCCGAATAAAAGATGCGAGTATCACAACGACATTGGTCATAGCACCAATGAGTGTAAGAATCTCAAAGACGAGATTGAGAATCTGATCCGCTTGGGCCACCTCTATGAGTGGATCAAAAATAGGTTGCCCCACCTTAACCCAGGACAGGTGGCCGGGGGTATGCCTCCGGGAACGCCAGGGGGTACAGCAGGAGCCTTGCCTCCAGCTGCCCCCGCAGGTGATACCCAGCATATTCCCGGGCTACCGCCTCGGCCTAATGGACGGGTAGCCATGATCTCCGGAGGTCCCCATATCGGAGGAAACATTCGCAAGGAGCGGAAAAGGTATGCCGAGGCCGCGAAACACAGTGAGGTGTGGGAGGTTACTCAACTCCCAGCTCAAAGGCCTCGGCTAATGGACCAACCTATAACGTTCACGGAAGAAGACGCCAGGACGGTGCGTTTTCCTCACCACGACCCGCTGGTCATAGAGACCCCCATCGCAAATAAAGTGGTGGCTAGGGTCTTGATTGACAATGGGAGTTCCGTGAACTTGCTCTTCAAAGAAGCCTTCACTGCGATAGGGTTAACCGACCGAGACCTCTCGCCTAGTGGGTCACAGCTCACAGGGTTTAACGGGACGACGCTAATCCCGATGGGAAAAGTCAGGCTCCCAGTTACCCTGTGCCCGGATACCCCCCAGAGCACATTTAAGTATTGCACCTTCGTGGTGGTAGACTGTCCAACAGCCTACAACGCGATCCTAGGCCGACCGGCCCTAGTCGACTTTGGTGCGATTACTTCAATCCGACATCTATGCCTAAAGTTCCCTACCCAGGAAGCCGGAGTCGGAACGGTGAGGGGAAATCAGGGGGAGGCCAGGCAGTGTTACAATGTTGCCACCCACCTACCTGTACTCATGGTCCGGGAATCCCCCGAAATAGAGAAGGCTGAAGAGGATGAGCTGGATCCTCGTATAGGGTCCGAAAAGGTCGTGGAACCAATGGAGGACGTCGAAGAAATACCAGTGTGCGACGACGACTCCACTAAAGTACTCCGGATAGGGAAGAGCCTGGAGCCGAAGGAAAAAGAAGGAATAGTAAAAACACTGAAGGGCGCCATCGACATCTTTGCATGGCGCCAAGAAGACATGACTGGCATAAGCCCTCATGTCATCACCCATGTAATCAATGTCAACCCGGACATGCCCCCTGTACAGCAAAAGAGACGCCCGCTCGACTCGGTGAAAGCCGAGGCCTTAGAGAAAGAGGTGGACAAACTTTTGTCCAATGGCATGATCCGCGAAGTATACTATCCGGAATGGCTGGCCAATCCGGTCCTGGTACCCAAGCCGAACGGGACTTGGCGAGTTTGTATAGATTTCACAGATCTAAACAAAGCCTGCCCAAAGGACTGCTTCCCGCTACCCAGGATCGACCAGATGGTAGACGCCACGTCCGGATTTAAGCTGCTGTCTTTCATGGACGCCTATGCTGGGTACAACCAAATAAAAATGCATACGGCAGACCAGGAGTGCACTAGCTTCAGGACCGATAAGCGGGTATACTGCTACCTAGTCATGCCTTTCGGACT